>NC_140706.1:0-4800000 GCF_050655825.1 Lonchura striata | reverse complement strand
GTGGCAGTGGATTGGAGGATGGAATTGTCATCTCTCCAACCACACTGGTTAAACCAACAGTCCATCAATTCTCTCCTCCTACAAAGAAGAATGCAAAACAATCATTATTTACATGAACAGTGCATGAGAACTTCAGTAGAAATATGTAAACATCAGAAGGCATAGAAAATTTTCAAAGAAATTCAAAACTTTCAAAAGATCTATAAATGAAAACTTAGCACTTAAAAATCAGGGCAACAGCACAGCACAGTTGCAAAATGTATTTTCTAGTCTTCATTCTTTTTTTCTTCCACTTCTGTGCCACTTTTGGCTGGGGTAGGGTTAATTTTCTACCTTTTACCCTTCTGATTCTTTCCCCAATCCCTCTGGTGGAGGAGTGATGGAGGGGTTGTGAGGGGCTTGCTGCTGGCTGGGGTGAAAGCACCACATCCTCTCATTCTTCTCTTTCTTCCCTTCTAGACCACCAGTTCACCTTCTCTTCTCCCACTTAAACTCTTCAAACATCCTCATGTTCAGACTCATCTAATTCTATTTAACCCATGGCTCATAAGACTCAAAAATTATAAATTTATCAAATGGGGTATAAGCAATGATGAGGAAAATACTGTTGCTCCACATGGCTGGTTCTGTACGTTGTTTCTGGGGCTCAGTCTGTTGTGTCAATGGAGGAATTAAAAAATTTAAGTAGGAAAAAATGCCTATTTTTTCCCCTATAAACTAAGGTAGGTTTGTGTAGCAAGATGAGAAAATGACTGGCTGAAAATGAAAAATTTTTGTCACCCTGAGCAATATCTTGTCACAGAATTTTGGTGATATGAAAAAGTCACAGACATTTAAGAAGTTAATGGAGTCATCAATGCAAGAAAAATCTGTCCCTGGTTGAGACACCTCTTCTGGGTCACAAAATCCCCAAGATGCAGGTGTCTGAATCTTGGGAATGTGTTCTGAAAAATTAGTACTGCATTTGTTCGGGTGTTTTAGGTTTTTTTTAAGCATCCACTGTGGGTCACAGACAAGTTCCTGAGTGATTGAAGAGGTGATCTGATCCCATATGGATGTTTTCAGGGGGAAATCCCAGTGTTTTGAACAAGGCAGATGCCCTCCAGGGAAGAAAGAAGGCATGTTCTCTCTAGCTGTGATGTCTCTTGCACAGCTCTCTACTGGCATTTCCCAGGCCAAAATTAAACTTTTAACTATCTGTGCAAATCTCTGGGTATGATCTTTGCTTGCAAGCACAATAAAAAATTATTTAAGAAAAAAGTTATTTTTTCATCTATTCTTCAAATAGCTGGAGTTGTTCCACAAAATAAATTCTGAAATAAAATATTGTACCAAATCAGAAAAAAAATGGGATTTACTTTGTTTTTATTCTGCCCCCCCCCAAAAAAAGAATATTGCAATATATAGATTTGAACTATAGGTTTGATTGTATTTATACTCTTTTCTTTTATCTTGATTTGCCTCCCAGGTGGTGTTAGTCAACATCAATTTGCATTCTGCATTGTGACACAGGCTAGAGCAAAATAATAATTAAAAACAAATATATCCCCAGCTGTAGAGCAGTGGAAAGGCAGCTCTCCAAGGAGTCTGCCTGCACTACCAATAGCAATGGCTGTGTTCTGTAGGGAAAATCCTCCTTCCTTCAAGTGGGATTCCTACTCCACCGTGTGATGTAATAACTGCTCTGGCCTCTGTGCTTGGTTTAAAGTAATGGTGCTCACCAAAACTATGGGATTAACTGTCCCTGAAGGATGTGAATCTCCCTAGATTTACTTCTGTATCTTCAGTGAGACACAGCACCCTTTCTGTTCCTGCATAAAGTGGGGAGAGGATTGAATTTGGCAGAGAGGCATCCAGAGCTCAGTAAATAGCCCATAGCTTTTACCTGCAGGTACAAAAAAGAGACTGATTTTGTAGTGAATAAAAACCATAAATCATTAAATCATTATCCACTTGGAAAAGAGAAATGGCACATATCAAAACACAATTTAATCCTGAGCTTAAATTCTGTCTATTTAACAGCTTCTAATATATCCTGGTCTGCTGACACGGGACAACATGCCAAAGGCATCAGTGGATTGTAATCACACAAGGAAAGTGATAAAAGAAAAGAAAATCCAGCTGGGGAGAGAGATGTCCCTGAGCAAGTGAAAAGGCAGTGACAGCCATGAAAAGGAAGAACAAGAAAAAGAGACATGCATATCTAGTCTGAGTACAAAAGACATGCGAGGAAAAAACTTAACACAAAAATCCAAGTTGCTGTGGTACCCTTCCAGCTCTCAACAGGGGAATTATTCAAAAAGCATCATAGTCAAGAAAAACACAGGGCAATTTTTTTGGTGTATATGGGCACAGCTCTCAATAGAGTAAGTGCATGATGGAAAAAGCACATTCAACTCATGTTTGCTTCCTGCATTTTTGTTACAGGAGGTGTTTAAAAAGTAAGATGAGGTGGATTTTAAAATACATAACCATTGAGGAAAAATCACAGGCAATGAAAGCTCACATTTGTGCACTCCAAGGGCTGCCACAAGCTGTGGTACTTCAAACAGAGGAATGTGAGAGGTCAAAATCTGCCAAAGGCTGGAAGCTTTGCTACCTGATGGAAAGCCAAACAGACTCCACCTATGGGGACCGGGATAAAAATCTGTTATATTTATGTTCTTTATTTCTCTGGTGACTGGAATATCTCTTACCTGTTTCTTTTTTAGACACAGGATTTCCACAGTTCTACATTCTGCTCTTCATGAATGGAAATTAGTTTTCATTTTCTATTGCTCTGGTGGGACTAATATGGTCACTAAGGAAGACAAAATTAGTCAAAATGGTGCTTTTGTAAACAATATTCTACCTTGAGAGGTACAGGTCAGTTATCTGAGCCTGAAATTCAGGAATCTCTTAGTTCTAATCCTGAATCAATCAAAATAACATCACTTACCCAGCTGTTTGTCTTTTTCTTATGCCTTATGCAGGCAAAGGCAGTCTAACCAAGAAACAGAGGTAAATTGCTTCTTTAGAATTGAAGTTGAAGTGGCAAGTAAAGTTTGGATGTTGGATTGGAGGTGCTTGCCATCAAGCTGGTATCTTCTGTTTTTCAAAACAATTTCCATTGTGAAATAATGCAATTTTTAGCACACTAAAGACAGAATTATTCTGGTTTAGCAATCACATGGTCCTGGTTTTTTTTTCCTTTTTAAATTTCTATTCAAGAAGGCTTCATTGAATTATCTTTCAAAAGAGAGCCATTAACTTTGGTAAACAAGAAACTGGAAGTGTTTCCAAGGCAAGGACAGAGAGACCATTAGGAATGCTCACAGTGGCCTCCTGTGCAGTCTGGAGAATTTTAATCCTTATCCGAACTGTTTGCGAATTGACAAGGGTATCTTGACATTTGGTGTAAGGAGCTGGCCACAGCTTAGATAATGACTGCTGCAATTTCTTATTTCTTAATTGAAATTTAATTGAATACCATGCTGATAAAGCACACAATTGATTGTTTGCTTCTTACTTTTGTGCCATGGTACACATGCTCCAAGATTCTCTGGCTCACTAAGCACTTCTCCTGGCCAACAGAGCCAGTGGGACATTTTTCTTAACCCTTTTTAAACCTATTTGAATAGCCTCTCCAGTATGCAGCTTTTATACTCTGCTTTTTTTGGTTTTTGTGTGATTTGGTTTGGGTTTTGTTTCCTCTTGCTTTCAAATGCTGTAAGTAAGAAAAGGATGCAGCTCTGGCCACATTGTCAGGGAAGCAGTGAGAATTTTAGGATGTCTGCTCCATCTTCTCCATGGTCTAAATCAGTTGTTTGGGGCCAGGAATAAAAGGGGACTCATCTACAGTGATGGATTTGGAGGCATCTGGCCCCTAAACTCTTTACTGAGCTGGCAAAGATCCCCTGCATGAAACACAGACCTCTCAGGAGTTCAGGCAATGACTCTTGCATGTGTTACATATCATCCATATTCACCATGGCCAAATTATTTGTTTACCAGGGTGGTCTAAACAAGATACAGAAAAGGTAATAAAATGGCTGGAGGTATATCATGCTTTATAAGATAAGAAATTAAATAAATTAGGATGCCTCAGCCTGAAAACAAAAATAAAAGAGAGACTTAAGCAGAAGTTTGTAAAACTATGAGGAACATGAAAGAAAATTAATAGGAAAATACTAATTCATTTACACAGATGAGTGCCCAAAGGCATTAACAAACAGCAGGTTTTAAATAAATTAATGCTAAAAATCTAGAAATAATTGACACAGAATGGTACAGAGGCCAAAAATATAGATTAATGTTTGAAAAAGAATAGCAAAATACCAGGAAAGAAGGTCCTCCAGGACCTATTAGGCATGAATATTTGGATTCAACATCTGCTTCAGAAAACCCAAGCCTCCAGATTGCCAAAATCTGTGAGTCCTCACTGAGAGGGTATTTTGTTTAGAATATCCATAGATATAAGCTTTCTTTATTTTAAAATGTCCTCCAGAATGGAGGGAATGGGAATGGGTTTGCAAAGGAAGACACTGAGATGTAAATGCTGACATTTGTGTGTGCACTTCCACCATGTGCAGCACCAGTGCAGTCATCACTGGAATGTGGAGGGGAATTCAGCTGCCACATCACAGGCACTTCACTGGATGAGATAAACAACTCCCCAAACTCTGGAGGTGTAATTCAATCCTCCAAACACAGGTTAGTGCTGCCTCAGATGTCCTGTGAGTGCTGGCTGGCTTCTATTGATCCTTCACCAGGGCCCCATAGATCCTGTGACATGTCCACGGAGGTCACCTAGGACCTATGACTTCAACCTGGGTTTATATATTTAATTCTAAGTGGCTCAGCATTGAATTAATTACTGGTAATTGTGAGAAACAAGGGAGTGGAATGCATGAACCTTTGGTTTCTATACTAGGAGCATTCCTTTATTTCCCTCTGTCTTCCACATCATAGCTATAAAGTGGACAAAAAGTCATTTTCCTAGGTTTTGTGTATTATGCTATTTGGGATTAAATCTACAGTATAAGTAATAAAGTCTTGATCAAACAAGTATTTAAATCTTCTCACTATCTAAATGCCCTGGCAGATGACATCCCACATTTCCTGGCTCACTACCTAAGTGGCTGGGAAATCAGTGCACACCAGCTGCAGCATAAATCCTCTGGGGACATTCATCAAAATCAAAGGGAGTCTGTAATTTATCTCTAAATCAAGCTCTAACTTATTATCTGATGAATTAAAAAAAAAAAAAAAAAAAAAGGTTTTGAATCCCACAGTGGAATCAAGGCAGGGTCCGGCCTCTTGAGTAGCATAAAGTAGAGGTAGAAATCAAAGCTTTTCAATTAGATTAGATCTTAGTAATAAGTTTTTTACTCTGAGGGTTATCCAGAGAAGCTGTAGATGCTTCCTCCATCCTGGAAGTGGCCAAGGCCAGGTTGGATGAGGCTTGGAGCAGCCCAGTCTAGTGGAAGGTGTCCCTGCCCATCAGGGGCTTGGAATGAGATGATCTTTTAGGTTCTTTTCAACCCAAACCATTCTGTGATTCTGTGAGCTCAGCATGCAACACAAACTAACATATAAATTCAGTTCTTCTCATCCTTTGGTCCTCGTTGTCTCTTCATCATCTAATTATTTTTCTCTCCCACCATAGCAAAGTGTGCTTTACTTAACAACAGCATGAATATATTTCTTTCCAATGTTTTTCCAGCATGAAAGACTGAATCTTAAAAATTTCCAATAAAACAAACACACAGGGAGGGCAAAAATGTAAGAAAAGGATGCGTCTAACAGGCCAGACCCTAATTTATTTTTAATTCTCCATAGTTTTGTTGACTGTAGGCAGCACTTCCCTGATTGATACCAGCTGATAATTTTAGCCTTTCCATTATGACATTAGATGACTTAATGGAAATACTGAACTAAAAACCTGATCAGATAGTGGAACAATTTGCTTAATGAGCTAATTATGGCCTTACTATGACCTCCCTGGAAAGCTGATCTGTGTTTATAATTTAAAGAATGCACAGAAGTGTCCTGATCAGGGCAGCAAGCTGAACTAAATAAGTAGCTCAGGAGTTCCAGATTTGCAGTGCCTGAATCCAGGTTCCTGTTGCATTTGGATGCTGTGGCTCACTCAGGAGAGGTGCAGTATTCCCTGTGGAAGGAAATGCAGGATATATCTGAGGCACTCGAAAGCACACCTGAGGAGCTGCCAGATTTGTGCTGGCCCCCGTTTAGTATTTGTGATAGGTGTTGGATGTGTTGACTTCTATACCTTCATACTTCTTATTTCCCTCAGTGCATATATGAGGAATGATTTTCATCTCTGTTGCCTTGCACAATGAATACAAACCAGGCTGCCAAGAGGAGAGGGAAAAGATATTAAAAAATGGAAAAGGCATCTGGGTATATGCACTGTGGACAAACAATTTTTAAAAAGGAGTCTATCATTTTATTGCTTGCCCTCCCTAGTGACTAGCATTCACTCCTGCTCTAAATTCTTTAGAATCGAGTTCTTAAAAAGTCTCTGAGAAGTTGAATCCACAGGGATCCTATTAATGCTCAGCAGTTTTATTTTGTATCGAGAACAACAATAAAACCTAGACATGGTCTATAGCTATATTTGTGGTACAGTAGTTTTCTATCATCTCTTTAGGCCAGAATAACTGGGGTTTATTCCTTTCATTTAACAGTTTGTATACAGACTTCTTGCTTAAGAGTTTGTATTCAGCCCTGTGAGGTAACTGTGTGTCACAGATGCTGCATGGAGTTTGGGAGCTCCTCACTTAGAGAGGCCTAGAAGAACATAAGAATGTTTGGATAACAGGATTAAACTCATGGACAGGCTGAGAACATTAAAGACAAAGAGAGAATCATTGTTTTCAGCTTCCCTCTCTCTGTCTATCCAACTCACAAACACTTAAATACCAAGATCCACCCAGTTCCAAGCTCTGACACCCAGTATTTTACTCATTTTAATGGATAAAGATGAAATGCTGTTGGAACAAAATGCTGCTCCCTTTTCCATGCTAGGAGGGGTGTTGGACTTGAGCAGAATGTTCAGGATACCAGGTGGCAGCTGGGTGACACTGCAGACAAAGCTGCAAGATCAGCAGCCAAAAGCAAACCCAGTGTCAGCAGCAGCTTGGGTGTGGGAATCTGTGGTATTGATGATTCTGAGGTTGTAGAAAGTCTCTGTCTTTCTGCCCCGCTGCCAAAGAAGAAGCCATAATTGGTCAGTGCTGGTTTCCAGGTTGTTTATTCTGTTGATCTCTCACATGTTCTGCTGCCCTGCCCAGCTCTGTCCTGCAGGGCAGCGTGTGGGGCTCTGCCCTCAGTGGGATGTTACAAACATTAAATACCAGAAACTCCCTGGGCTGCATTTACAATAACGTGCCAATATCTGTCACCTACGTTGGACAGTGTGTCCCCAGCCTGAACCAACAGAAAAATGCCAACACCACAGTGAAACATGGAGGGCATGAAGAAGGAGAAAAAGGACAAGACACACCCAATTTCCTCCATCTTGTCCCCTTTGGACCCCTTATCTAGAATCCTAAAATTTTACTTTTGCACCCATGCCACACTTAATTATTACTTATATCAAACACTCAGAGCTTATAATTCATCCTGTAAGATTGAAAACTCTTTTCCATGGACAGAGATCACAGACAGTGTCTCTGGGGGCTCTGTCCAGGGGGGTTCCTGACCCCTGCCAGGGTCCCAGACCTTCCAGGGCAGCCAGAGGGAAGACCTGGATTCCCACACTTGGGCACAACTAAGAGAGAACAGAACTGCAGCTAGGACTGTGCTTTTGTTTCACACCCAAGAGCCAAGAGCCAGAGGTATTCCAAGCAGGAAGGAGTTAGAACTTCTCCTCCTAGCTGAATTTCCAAAACAGTCATCCATACAGCCTAGCTTCTTCCCCTATTTCTCTTGGCTATTTTTATAAGATATGCCTTCCCCAACAGTCTTCCGATAAAGCAAGCAAATAAAAAAAAAAAATTAAAAAAAAAAAAAGGGGAAAACTTTTCTTTCCTGATTTAGGCAGCTGCTCTCAGAGGAAGCCAATGCACTCTGGAGCTCTTCCCCCTAACCCAGGGGCTTCCTGAAATGTCCCAGCCCAGAGTTCTGCTTCCCAGCACTATAAGCACTGATGAGAAGCAGCAGATCTGCAGGTGACTCAGCACAGACACAGCCAGAATTTCTCTGCTGTAAGTACTTTGCTGACTCTCCAAGGAGCCTGGTCTGGCTTAGCTTTTAATGTTTCTCCTTCTTCTAAATACCTGCTGTTCTCAGGGATGAATCCAGCACTGCATATATGGATCTGTGGCCCCAGAAGAGCTGGGAGCTCAAATGCATCCTTTTCCTTGGCACTTCCCACTGTGTGGGTGGTTTCCTACTTAGGAAGACAGGTGTTGAGCATGGAATGGGGAGGGAGCCTTGATGTCTTGGTGACATACACAGTTCTCAGGGTAGGAGTTGTTTGTGGGGCAGTAATGCCTGTTTCAGGGATAGGAATTAAATGTTCTCATTCTGTCTGTAAACCTCTTAAAAACCTTGGGGAAGAAAACCCCAATCAACTAACCAAAACAAACCCACAATGCACCTTACATCTTGCCAGCATGAGATTTAGTTCAAGCACAACCTGAAATAGAAAAATACAAGGCTGTGAAAATTGCTCCATTATTATAATGTAGTAGTTGCAGTTTCTAAAAGTTATGTTGCCCTGTTACTATGACAACTTCTTCTAAACCTTCCCATCACCAGATGGATAATGGAAAAAAAAAAAAAAAAAGAACCAAAAACTTAATAGAAATGAGTTTACCATTAATTTTCTCCTTTTTTATCTCTGGATATTATGCAAAGTGTTTTAAATATTTATAAGTATTTAACTTAATCAACAGTGTCTGTGAAACTGATTATTCTATTAGGAGAAGCATTCAGGTACAGAGCCTGAATGGAAAGAATCATTCTGCAAATGAGGGTGGGACAAGAAGAATATGGAGGAGGGAGAAATTCTTCTTCCACTGTTTTCAGAGTGATAAGTGACATTAGGTTAATAACTTGGAATCCAGAAGCCTTTCCTCCTGCAAGTAAAGCAATTTCCCTACTATCATTTTCCTTTTAATGTACTGTGTAGGTATCCTGTCTAGATTGCCTTGAAATGTTGGTGGGTTTGCTGTTGGAATGAATAAATAAAATTGGAAAAGGAGAAAAGTATTTGCAAACAATATTAACAGGAAATAGTAGCACGAATATGTTATATTTTAGCAAATTTGAAAATTAAAACAGGGCATCCAAAATTCAATATGGACTAAACAAATGGTATTTTATAACTTTGCAGAGAACCAAATTGTGGATAGGTTTTAAGTGATACAATGACTGTGTGCCATCCATTTGCCCAGATAAATATTTCAGGAAAATGTGGAGTCCTGTAGCTGGAGCACAGTAGTTTTGGGAAGGTTCCTGAACTCTTTGCATCTCTGTACTACAGTAATGCTCCTATTTCAGTAAAATACAATGAAGTTCAGAAGAGGTTAAGAAGATGAATTTCAAATGAAAAATAATTTCCACATCAAAGAATTTTCTTAATGTGAAACCCTTATTAAAATGCATCTGAGTGTAGCTAGTGTGTTTAGTTCATTGTACTGCAAAGACTTTATATGCAACCTATCAATTAGAATCTCTGACTGCAAATATCAATATGTGATTGATACTGTGTTTGAAGAGGTAGAAAAATGATAAGAGAGTTTATTACATGCTAGCTGCACTCGTAAGTCTACTATCTGTGTTTAGTAGATGAAATACATTTTTCAGCTGACTTCCAAAATAAAATGCAGTTGTTGGTTTGTGTCAAATCAATAAAGACTTAATTACAGTAAATGCAAAATTATGGTGAAAACATGTAGTATGAAATAAGCATTTGGGGAAAAAGTGCCTAAGCTCTAGAAATGATCAGGAAAAACTCCAAGGTGATGGGGGGAAACTAAAATATATACATCCACAAAATCATAGAATGCATTGGGTTGGAAAAGAGCTTAAAGATCATTTTGTTTCAACCCCACGGCCATGGGCAGGGACACCTTCCACTAAACCAGGTTGCTCAGGGATGGGCATCCACATCTCTGGGCAAACTGTTCCAGTGCCTCAGCACCCTCTGAGTAAAGAATTTCTTCCTAACATCTAATTTAAATCTCTCCTTTTAGTTTAAAATAATTTCCCCTTGTCCTATCACCACCTGTCCATGTAAAAAATCCTTCCAAAACACCACAAGAAACCTTATTTTCAATTTTTTTTCTTACAGTGAAAGCCCTTTGATTGTTCACTGTTTCTCTGGAACAATCATTTCCTCTTGTTGTTTCTATTTCTGTGGAAGAGGTTTCTCCTCACTGAAGTTTAGGTGAATCACCATTACCAAATGACACACATGGATGCTGAAGGCATGGATTACAGTGGGAGTATGCATATGTTTAAGAGCAAAGGTCATCTCTGGTTTGGCCAAAGGGCTACAAGCTACACGAGAAAAGCAAATTAAGCTATTTCATACTCTATTTTTAAAGTCAGTTTCTTGTACATTGTTAGCATTCAGTTTTGCTAATTATTTTTCCTTTAAACATGCACATCCCTATTCTCACCTATCATCCTTTCACACAAGCACTTTGACCTTTCCTGGCCCCCCTGAAAAACAGACCATCATCCCTCTCTTGTTACTTGGCAACGTGAGGGAGAGGCTCTTAGGACCAGATCCTGAGCTTATTCTCCCCCATGTAGCCACATCAATTTCAAATAAAAGTCAGTACTCATGCAAAAAAGAAAAGCTTGTGGAAACAAAAAATACCAGATTAGGATTTTTAAAGCTGATAGAGAAACAACAGGAGGAATTGTAGAACTGCTATTCAAAAGCTTCAGGAACTCACAAGTTTGAGGAGGTGGCACCACCCTCATGATTCTCTTATCTGCCTTCCTTTTAAGTGAGAGCTGCAAATCTCCAGAGTATCTGGTTTTCTTTTGGTTGTGTTGAGTTTCCTTCTGCTTGTTTAGTTGATCAGCTGGCCTTGTCTTGGTGAGCAGCCAATAAATAAATGTGTGATCAATACACAGGCAGGAGAAACAATAACTCCTAGATGGTAGGACAAGGGAATCTTCTCCCTGGCACTGTCGGAAATTTTTTGTGCATTTTGAACAAGGATCTTCTATTCAGCAAATGCTGCTTTACAAAGATTACATAGTTTCTTAAACCAATTGTTCTTCTAATTGGAGAAAATTTGTTAAATATGCTAATTTGTAAAATTTATAAAATTGTAGAAACACGGTGCTGGACATGCCCATGTCTGACAGTCTCCAGCAGAGCTGTGCCTTTTCTGGGTGGTGTCACTGGCTAGCTGTGGGGAACACAGATTTCACCCAGAGTCCTGGAGACACACTCCTTACCTTGGCCTCAGGGAATTGCCAGGACTGTGAATATCAGGCTAGCAGCTGTGGTAAAAGTGACAAAATTTTATGGGGTTTTTTTGTTGTTTTTTTTTGTTTTGTTTTGTTTTTGGTTTTTTTTTTGATCCAACAGACCAATGTTTATATTACATATTAAGGAAGAACCCTGGAAAGAAGTCATCCAAAGCCTCTCTATCCAACCAGGAAAAGACCCTGTGCTTGAGGTTACAAAAACTTCTTATTTCCTTTTTTTTTTTATGGTATCTCTCCCATATCCTGAAAAAAATATTGTATAAAAGAGTGCAGCTTCACTGGAAACATGGATCATGTCCAGCCCAGTCCCTCAACCTTAAGATCTCAGCCTGAAATAATCTTTTTTTCAAGAGTAGTTATTGTAACTCAGGAAAGCAAAAAATAAAGGTCATTTGAATTGAGTAATTTGAAATATTGTGTGTAACCACACCTTTTAATTAGTCTGCTTTTGTGGAACAACTTTATAAAGTATCTCTTCATTCTTTCTAATAAAAGCAGAGCAGATGAGAGACACATCTGCTTTCCTTAAATATCCTTTGAATGATGGATGTTGGCAAAGGTCTCTAGGAGAACAACTTCCAACTGAACAACTCTCTCTAAAAGCATTACTTCAGAGCATTGATTTTTTAACTAATGGCATCACTTCAGAAAGATAATTATAATGACATATTTAAACATATTCCACACTGGAACACATTGTTTGACATTTTTATACTTCTGAGTATACATATAGCTCTTTTTAAAGAGAAATAGTTATCTCATGTGTTTTTTTCTTTTAACATCTTTCAGTTTGAGATCATACTGTGAGACATCCTCATAATATCAGAAAGATACCTGAAAAAGACCCAGACATGAAAGGTCTGTGTAATTCTACTGCACACTCAACAGCAGAGATTTATGAACTTCAGAAGTATTATAACCTTGCAACAGAAAGGAAGGTTCTTCATCTCCTTTGCTTACATTACAGAGAAATTTTGTTTTGAACACAGGAAAAATACATTGGAAAGCAGCCCCTACAGTAGAAAACAGCACAGTCTACTTATGCAAGAGAAGAAAACAAGGGATAAGAAACATAATATGGTCATATTGAGACATGGAAAAATTAGATTTGATATGCCTGAGGCCTCAGAGAACACTGTGTCTATGGAGAGAAACCATATATTTCATATAATAGCAGCCTAACACAGACATTGAATATAGGTCAGAAGTGCCCATTTCTCCTAAATACCTATAAAGAATCAAGGTGATTTTTTTGTTGACATTCCCATTAAAGCAAAGGAAAACAGATTAAAAGATTCTTAAACCTGAAGACAGCTGGATGACCTGCATCTCAAGGTTCCCTTGTCCCAAATGCTTCTCCTGCTTCTTCCAGTAATTTGAGCCAGAAAAGAATGAATAAATGTGTCAAAAGACAAGAATATCAAGTTCTGCATTCTTTCTGAAAAATCATAAAATAAATCTCAATTTACATAATTCTAACCATTTTTTTGTTTTGTTTGTTTGTTTGGGTTTTTTTGTTGTTGTTTTTTTGTTGGGTTTTTTTTTTTTTTTTCCAAAACCATCTAAGGACTACTAAGACAAAACCATCAGTATGGACTGTCAAGCCACAGCAGCAGAAGCTCACATTATTTAACTTGTGAAAATACACTGGACCCATCTCATTTTTACTGGGAGAAAAGAAGCAGAACAAGGCAACTCTGTTCCCTCTCCCTTTCCTACATCTTTGGTGTTGCTGAAATAAGAACAAAGTTCAATTCTACAATGTCAGGGTGAAATTGGAAGGAAGGGGAAAAAACTGTTGGGTTAAAACCAGGAAAGGTACAAAACAACTACTGAGTGAGTACATCACCAGTTTTACTTCTTCTGTAGAAGCTAAATATTTCCAAGGGGAAAATGTTCTTTTCTATGCTGTTGCTCTTCTCTTGCCAGGTGAAAGTGGCAGTCAAAGGTGTCACCTCTATTCAGAACTTCCCTTACTAAATGTCCCAGTTTTCCTGTGAATGTGTAGCATCAGTGCCCTACCAAAACAGATAAAGAAGGAACACATAATATCAAGGGGCAGCTCCATAAACAGAAGGAAAGTGAAGATACAGGAAGTCTTCAATAAAATAAAGCAAGTAAACATAAAAATTACATAAAAGCAGAAAGTAAAAACATAAACACTATATACTCAACTAGTGATTAGAGAGCAATTCCTATTAGAATTATTTATTGTGCAGACATTTCTTATGTTGTCCTGTAGATATCCAGTAGCTCCCCAAGTTTACAAAAACATGAAATACATGAACAAGTTCATAGTAGATAGTAAAATATCAGGTCTAGTTGCTTTACATGGCTACAGTTTCTAAAACTTCACAGAGTAACCACTCAGCCATGTATAATCCAGAAGTAAATTAGACAAATAAATATTTTATTTTTTTTAAATCATATTGCTTCTCTTACAGATTTTCATGTCCCAGGTCATGAATCCCTACCATGATGTAGTTTAAAAGCTGACACAAAATGCACTATTAATTTAAACACCTTTTCTTACACCCAACAGTGATCTACTATTAATTCCCACAGTTAAAAAGCAAGCCTAGAGGCTACAGGAATTTTCTCTATTTTAAGCCAACCTGAATGTCTCACCATTTTTTTCCATGTTACAGGAGCAGAATTTTGACCTTTAAACTCAACATTACTTCAGCTGTGACACATATTGGAGCTGATGTCAATATAGAAAAAAATGGATTTAAAATGATCTTTGGGAAGAAGCACAGGATTTCCTGTAGCTTGGGTCCTAGACTGTATTGACACAGAAGAAAGCTGTATTAATTCTGCAAGACTGATACAAACATGCCTCATCCTGACTAAAATTCAAAGGAAAAAGAAATCTCTAGCACTTTCCCATATTTATGTGTTTTTTCATAGCTTGATGTAGAAAGTAAAGTGTTCAATTTAAAAAACTTGCCCTCAGGATGTCTCTGTTTTCCTTTAATAAAGGATGGGCACAAGTTTACAAAATGAAAAATCTTGATTGCACAAAAACCTGTGTTTTCCATGTAGGTATAAGATAAGATGTAGATCTTCAGGCAAAGAAAACAAGGATGCAAAAGAGCATCAGCCCTCAGTTGTGAGCTCCAGAATCTGCAGCCACAGCCTTCACATCCATCTCTTCATTTAGATCAGAGCTTTGATAATTTTGATGTTATGTGGAGTGTTCAGAAGAATTGATTTCATGTAACTTGTTGTGGTTTAACCCAGGCAGATAAGGTCTTCATACCCCTGCCCCATCAGAAAGGGAGAGGGAATTGGAAGGGTAAAAGTGAGAACCCAGGGGCTGAGAGAAACACAGTTTAAGTAAAAGAAATAAATATACAAGCAAATAAAACATGCTGAGCACAAGACCATATAATCTGGGATATCTCTTGAGGAATTGGGGTCAGTTGTCCTGGCTCCTTGTGCACCCCCAACTCCTCTCTGGTGGGGTGGGGTGAGGAATCCCTGAATTATACACATTGTTCTGGTCACAAATCCAAACCACAGCACCAGACAGGTGCTATGAAGAAAATTAACTCAATCCCAGCCAACAGCACTATCCCTGTGGAATTCACATTTCTGGCCTTCAGAGGTGGGAGCTTTGGCTTTAGGGCACAGAGCCAGCTGGTTCTCTCTTCTTCCTAAACAACATGAAGCTCCTCCTGATATGGAGTGTATGGAGATCATCCTCAAACAGCAAGAAGTTCCTCCTGATATGGAGTGTATGGAGATCCTCCTCAAACAGCAAGAAGTTCCTCTTGATATGGAGTGTATGGAGATCCTTCCCAAACAGCATGACGTTCCCTTTGGTATGGAGTATGGAGATAATACTTTCCACAACTCTGTGAAAAATATTAGATAGAAATGGCACACAGCCTATCCAATCCAGCCAGCCTCTCCTGAAAGAGAATTTCCTCTCTGTCCTCTTTTCCAAATAAGGGGGGGGACGTCTCCTCCAGTTTGGAGCTAATGATGAGGCATTTGGAATGTTTTCGGCAGCACATCCCTCTCATACAGAGCTTGAAGTTTAAGTGTGACTCTGGAGAAAAATGTTTAAGATAAAAAAAGATTCTTTAGAGCACAGCTATTTAAATGGCAGTTTGGTTAGGCACAATACAGTAAGGTTGTAATCATAGTTAAAATATTCATCCATTTCAATACATTTACCAAAGGATTGACTTCTCGGGGGTTGATTACAAAATTTATTAGGAAAACTAATGATACAAATGATGTTTCCAGAAACTAGGAAGCAAAAAGATCAATATTTAAAAAATAACATCTAAGCCACTCAGAATTAATTGTAAATGTATTACAGAATCACAGAATATTTGGGTTTAAGAGGACCTTAAAGATTATCTTGTTCCAGCCCCCTGCCATGGGCAGAGACACCTTACACCATCCCAGGTTGCTCCAAGCCCCATGCAACCTGGCCTTGAATACTTTAAGAAATGAGACATCCACAGCTTCTCTGGACAACATGTGCCAGGGGCCCCACCACCCTCAGAGGGAATTTATTCTTCCTAAATGTGCTCTAAATCTACTCTTTTGCAGCTTAAAGCCATTCCCCTAAAACTATTATATATGTATATATATATAAAGAAACAGCTTTAACTCCTGCCAGTTTTTTTATTCTTTAAGAATTCTCAAAACATGCTCATAGCAGAAGAAAGATGTTCCAGGCTTCCTGGAATAAAGACTGGCACCTCTACTAACAAATTTCTTAAACTAATGAGGCCACCAGCAGCATCTGTAAATGACTTATGCCAGTAAAAGATGAAAGCAGGAAATATATTTCTCTTCTTCTCAGCCTCTAAAGAAAAGTTCAGTATTATTCTCCTAATTTCTTAGACTGTTCATCCCCTCAGCTCTTTTAAGGAAAGAAGCAGTGACAATGAAGCAGGATACAATGAATAAAAGATCCAAAAACAGCCAAGGAGCAGACTGCCAGTTTCCCAATTTTGGTCATTACCAACACTTCCATATCAAAGACAAGACAGGCAAAGCTATGAGAATTACTCCCTTAGAAAAGCTTCCCAAATTATTTCAGTTTTGTCTGATTTTAATAAGGACCTGAAAAAAATATTTATAGTCTTAAATAGGAACAGGTTCTCTCATTAAATATCAAAGTGATTTTGCATATGTATTTCCACAGGAAAAAAATATTAAATTTGGTTAAATGAGAAGTATTTGCATTTTTGCTATTCAATATATTGTGTATCTCAAGAGACTCTGTTGCAAGATGTCTGTGTAGCAAGTGAATTCATCTGCTTTCTTTGATTCATATTTAAGTATACACTTTTTAGCATGTGAATAATTTTTTTTAATTATTTTTAACTATTTAGGTTATCTCTGATTCAAACAAACCAACCAAACAAAAACCAAACCAAACAAAACCAGGACATATCTAGCCATGACCCATCTTGCCATTTCTAAAAATGTATGGAATATGAATTATTTCTGATGGCCCAAAACTGAATTTTTTCACTTTGAATATGACACCTTTAGCATTAATTAGAAATCAATATTAATTCCAACAGGGAATCAAAGACTGTGTGTGTTTGAGAGAAGGATGCAATTCTATGGTAACTTCATGAAAACCATTTTCATATTTAGTTTAATTTTTCCTTTCTCATTTTCTCTTCTTCAATAAGAAAAGGATTTCGTAGTATTGTGATTGTTCTGCTTCCCTTTCATTATCCTGCTGTTTAACATGGGGTAAGGAATATATGTTGAAAGAACAGCCTCCAAGAAAATTTCAAACTGAATCTTCTATGTTTTCCAATCCCATTGTTGCCTCATGAACAGGCCCTGCTTTATCAAATTTTCAAGGTAACATCCATGGTTTCTTTGATTTGACCTTTAAAGCGTTATCGTGTCCTTCAGTTCCATCATTTATTACACCAAGACTGATTCAGTCAACCAAGCCATCACAAAGTGACCTTGTTTTCACAGCTCAAAGCACCCAGCAATGCAAATTAATCACTAAAGTAAAGAAAAAAAAAAAAAACAAACAACTATTCTCTTAAAATCACATTGCACTGCATACCAGGAATGATGCTCTTAACTTGGGATTTTGCCTCTAAAAATGTTACTATTCAAAAGGTCTCACTTCAGCTTTTGAAGAAAATTATATAAAATTTTAAAAACAGTCTGACAAGATTTGTTACTGATTACCTAAATAGTGCTGGCTCTGGGTGGTTATTGTGCCAAGCAGACTTGGATGTGGGGATGAAGCCATTTCTTCTGGCAGGGTCTGACACTTATCACACATTGGCCTTTCCAATTACTGATGGAAATTTTCTTCCAGGCTCAGTACTTTTTTAAAGGAAAGGTGCTCAGACAGGACATCATTATTTTATATATGGTGACTCCACCATTTCCAAGTCATTCTGTTGCATTATTATACAAGTATCAAGCCACACAACTTTAAATTACAGCTGGCTGAAGTTCTTTGGGATCTTTGATTGTGAAAGATCCTGGCTGGTGAAGCTCTCTTGAAAAGTTTGTATAGAATAAACAAGATCCATCTCCTTTCTCTGGAAACAACAAGCAAAACTTGTGACCCACCTAAAGAAAAATAATACTACCAAAGTTTATATTATCCTGATTGCTCATTCTTTTTGGTATGAAATAGTTTTTAATCCATAAAATAAATTTTATTTCATACACACACATTTAGCTGAAGGCTGTGTATGTGGAACAAACTGCCTGGGATCTGTTCTACCACCTGAAGGAAAATGGAGAGGAGAGAGTCAGTAGCATATGACTAAATCTAATATTTCCTGTGCTTTTAAATGGCTGACCTTTTCATGCTGCAGTGGAAAGAGTTGTTTAGCAGTTCAATCAGTTCTCTTCAAAAAGATTAACTGTTTCTTTTAAGCTTCTTTCAGAATAAGACAATTGTTGTTGTTTTTTTTTTTTCTGAAATGGCAAAGACAGCAATTATTTCTGTAAAATAATCTCTGTTTTATGCACACACATTTTTTCAGCTTATTGAGATTGAGCGTCAGGTGTAAGAAAACATAATGGATCATTAAATGATTTTACTATTTCTAAGAACAAAGATCTTGATTCCTGTTGCTAAACACATCAGAGAGAAGAACAAGGTATCTGCTCCTGGAGCAATAAGAACATATAAGGCCGGGTTGGACAGGGCTCAGAACAACCTCGTATAGTGGAATGAGAGGCTCTTCCAACCCAAAAACATTCTATGATTCTATGATGCCACTGTACTGTTCATAGTCATATTTGTACATCCCTTTCTCATTGCAAAAAATTCTTTTTTTTTCAAAGATTGACCCTTTGTTAAAATGCTTGCATTTTGCAAGCAGAAAAATGTACAATTTTTACACATTATTTTCTCTTGCAACTGTGAAAACATCAAAAGTTTTTTCCTGAAAGATGCATTTCTGATATCTCCAATTACAGAAATAACAAAGTATTTCCAGTAATTTTTCACTTCTACACACTTAAAATGGGAGTAATCCATTTGCTGCTTAATTATTTTCAAGAAAACAATGAATTCACACAGGGAAATTTTGGGAAACTGGAAAAAATGTTTTGAAAATATAGAAACATCCATAGCTAATAAAAATAATTTTAAAATGTAGCTAATAATTAGAAAAACCTAATAAATCTAAAATATTAAGGAAAAAAGTCTACACATTTTTTTAAAGCAGAAAAACTAAAGGTGCAAAAGCAACATAAATAATTATTATTATGGGTTCTTGAAGGTGACATAAATAAATGTTTAATTCCTTGTATTTGCTGAAATAGAATTCATGAAGTTTGTATAATTTAGACAGTGGGGTATAAAAAGAGATCATCTCACAGCAAGAAAATGGGAGAGGCTGGGAAGGAACTTAAGTACACCAATTCTCTAGTAGGTGACTTTAGATATTCTGTAAAGTATGAGACTATTTATACATTAAATCATAATAATCCGAGTCACCACTTTCAAGACAATTCCAATGCATTTCCAGAAAATTATTAATTCATCAAGCAGTCTGACTTAGAACCACATAATGACAGAAAGGTTGGGGTTAAAAAGGACCTTAAAGATCATCCAGTTCCAAGCCCCTGCCCCTGGGCACTTTACACTGTCCCAGGTTGCTCCAAGCCCTGTCCAACCTGGCCTTGGACACTTCCAGGGATGGGAAGTCTACAACCTCTCTGGGCAACCTGTGCCAGTGCCTCACCATCCTCACAGGGAAGAATTTCTTCCCAATATTGTGGGTCTAAGATTCAGTCAAAGAAAGAAACTGAGAATTTCTAGCCAGGCAGAAGCCTGGGAAAGAGCTGGAGAAGAATGCAAATAATTCTTTATCTCTCTTGTTTTTCACATTGTTTACAGTTAAATTCTATCACTGTGTGTCAAGCACTCTGCACCAATGGTGTGGGTTGTTTTCACTTCAGGACCAATGCAGTTGATCCTCACAAAGGTCTGTATAAAAGAGCAGTGTATTTTGAATAAATCGGAGTTTTACTCTCAGCAGCCTTCTGAGTGAGTCTTCTCATTCCCGTCCTGCCTCGACAGCGACACAATATCCCCTCTAACCCTGCCCTCTGCCAGTTTGAAGCCATTCCCACTTCTCCTGGCTCTCCAAATCCTTCTCCAAAGTCCCTCTCCAGCTTTCTTGTCACCACTTCAGGTACTGAAAGGTGCTCAAATGTCTCCCTGAAGCCTTCTCTTCTCCAGGCTGAACAACCCCAATCTCTCAGCCTGATCAAACCTTTGAATACAACCTGGTAGTGTGAGAGACTGAGATTTAATACTTGTAGAATTTACTGTACCATTGCAGTTTCAAATGCAAAATTAGAAAAAAAGTTTATGCTACCAAAAAAACCCAACCATATTGTAGAATGAAGCTACATATTGATAGCCCTTAGGCTCAAACCAAAAATAAAGATTACTCTTGCTGTGACTTTGCAAAGTTTTATGAAATTCCCAGGAAAAAATGTAATGAAACATATTACAGTAGAAAACCACCATTAAACAATGCCTTAAATAGTGTAATAATGCTGATACAGTAAGAAAAATTATACATCTCTAAAATAATGCTCAACATGAGATATTATTCCTTTTTTTTTTCCTGTGGTTCCCCTGTTATCCAGCCAAATGACACAGAGAACTGCCTGTGATCTCATATGTCATATGTCATATGTTCATCCTTAAAAGGCTTACTCCAAAGGACATGCCATGTCTTCTTCTCAGATATCTCTATGCTCCTTCAACGTGGGAAGAATAGTGAGAGACCTTCAGGGTGGGTTAAAAGAGACAATTTTTTGTCCATGAAATTGCATAACATTAAACAAAACCCATTAGTCTCTTCATCTGAAGTAACATTTTTTGCTTACTTTTGTGCAAAGCTACCTGCATTCACTATGTGACAGCTGTTAGGAAGCACTGTTTTTGTGGTTATAACCAAAAGCATGGTTAGGAAGGGTTTGCAGGCACTAAGAATATCTAAAAAAGCCCAGTCTGCCCTATTAAATGCTGAGGAATGAGGAGACCAGCAGTGGTGATTTCCATGAACTTGTGCATTCTGCCTCAGAAATCCCTAAAACTTCAGTCTAGCCTTGCTTCCTTTTGAACTTGCTGTGCATCTTAAAAACTGACCTTGTCTCTCCTCTGAAAGAAATTATATTGAAACATTCTAGAGCACTGCCGTGGGATTTTACATAGAATCATAGAATATCCTGAGCTGGGAGGGACCCACAAGGATCATCTGAGTCTGAGTCCTGGCTCTGAACAGGATCTCCCCAAGAATTCCACCCTGAGAGCAGGCACGTGGCCCTGACAACTCCCTCTTCCATCCCTGGATCAGGAAAATGGGTTTGCAAAATTCATTGTCTTCATGAGAAACCTGTTAATTCCAGCCTTTCATTGCTCAGCTGCAGTGTGTGGTCTGTAGTGGTTAGAAAATATTAGAATAAAAACTTTGGGCAAAATAAGTGTATTTCTCTCAGATTTGTTGCTTATATAGGTTTGTGGTGGAATTTCTGCACACATTGAAATGCAGAGGGGTGTCACAGTTCCCTTGTACGCAGGCAGATGATTCCACCCATCAGGCATCAGCCTTTGATTAAAAGCTTTGGGAATTTGCAGGTGTTCAATTAGTCACCAGAGGGAGCCCATATTATGTCATAAACACAATAAGGATGGAGTGAAAAGAAGGTGAGGGGAGAAAACTTTTAGGGTGACAGAGTGAGAGAATCACCCTTGTTCCCCCCTGCTCCCTGAGAGTCAGGAGTTTGCTGTACAGGGCAGGTTGGTTTTTTCAGCAATGTTACATTTTATAAAGTAAATTTTGAGGAGGATGAGCACAAGTTCTCTTTTTCTCAAGATATCAATGATTTTTTTTTTTTTTTCAAATTTTCTGCTGTACTAAAGAATGCTGGCAAGGAAACCACTTTACTAATATACGTTAATAAAGGTAAGATGTAGGTACTGCAAAATTCCAATTATCATAGGCCCACTTTCATGACACAAAATATGTCTGGATAATCGAACACAAACAAAAGGAACATGAGATTCATAGAGTTTATCTATTAATCTGTTCTAAGAGGATGTTGGGATAATGCACAATGTTATAAATGATGTTTTCACTGGGATTTCTTCTCATGGCGATATCCACTATGAGAAACAGCTTTCTGTGAATTGCAAGGAGAGTTTTGTTTATTCCTGTACTAAGCTGATACTCTCTCATCCCCCTAGCTTCAGTTTTCCTCCCTCACCGTATCAACAACAAAAAATATTTTACTAGAAGTGGTATTTTTTTGTGAGTGTGCTATATCTCTAACAAATCACTGGTTCTATTTGGATATCTTCCCGAGTTATTTACCATGGAAATGGCCTCAAATGTATCACATTTCATTTAACAGTATTTTCTGTTAGTAGTCTCTGTAGAGAATTCTATTTTGCTAACAAAGTGAAGGGGAAAAAAAGAAGGGGAATTTAACACATTTCTAAGTCTTATTTATAGGACTACAGTGGCAAAATAACTCTGCTTTGGAATCAACTGGAAGTTTTTATATTAATATCTTATCTGTCTCTTATGGTATGGTAGACACTCCAGTCTTTAGGGGAACTCTGGCATTGTTACAGCCTATATGAATTTTCCCACATTCACACATTACTTCTCCTGCAGGCATCTACAGATGATCAGAGTATTTCAAAAGTCTTTGTTTTTTAGAAATGATCCCTTGCTGGTTGAGCTGTCTTCCTGCCTAATAGAAGCTACTGCACTCCCTGTGCCTTCACCCTTTAATTGCAAGGCAATTAAATTCCCCACTGTTTGCAGTATCTGTGTCCAAAATGAGTCACCTTATCACATCACCTTCTTTTTTTTTTTTTCTTTTGCTACATTCTTAGCAAAATGTAGTTTAATATTTCTTTGTCCTCACGGAGCTGGAGGTTTCTCCATTAATTACTATTTTTCCATTAATTACTATTTTTCTAACCTTTATCCCTTAGTTAGTCAGGGATTTCTTGCATCACTGCATGGAAAATAAAATAAAATTTCTGTTCCTCACCACAGTGCCCTAATTTTTGGGATGTATCCAATGACACCACATGGATAAAAGGATAAAGTATGTCTGTTACTGATAAGCACTGATTTTAAGAAAAAATATTCCATCTCCCACAAGGCTGGTACAGAATGCCCGGCATTTAATTTTAGAGAGAATCTGAAGCATGTAAAGGACCATCATTGCCTACTAGGAAGAAAATGATGTGAAATGGTGTGGGTGTGATGTGTAACCCCAGCTACAGGTGCTGTCACAGGAACTGCAAGCTGCCTTTGTCCCAGGGGGCCTTAGGGCACAGCTGTGGAACCTGCACTGAAGTGAAACCACGAGGTTCATTTGCCAGCATGAATAGGCCGAGACTTAGTTTATGGCTCTGATAGACTTGTTTAGGTTTTGTGAGAGACCTGGTGCCAGAGTGTTTCAGGATTAAAGATGTGTCTGGGGGTGTGTATTCTATTTGCTATTTGTTAGAGGTGGGGCAGGTCTCTTCTGTTCACTGGGCAGGTTTTCTTTGATCTCTTCCAAAGCCAATCCTCCTTCCAGGAGATCTCTGCTGTTCATGGGCCATTAATTATTAATTATCTTCTGTTCATGGGCCAGTGAGTGTCTCAGCATGGCTGAGAAAATTCCATCATCCCATGTGAAGAGGCTCCATTCAGGGGAGGAGCCAAACATTCCTACCTGGATACAATCTGACCTGGGAACAGCACAGCAGCCTTTGCCCCCTGCATTCCCAGAGGAGCAGCTTTCTTCCCCACTGCATTCCCAGAGGAGCAGCTTTCTTCCCCCTGCATTCCCAGAGGAGCAGCTTTCTTCCCCCTGCATTCCCAGAGGAGCCCAGGCCCATCTCCCCCAGCCCTGGAGCTCCAGAGGAAAACTCCCCCCTTGTGCAGGATCCTGCTGCAGCAGAAGCACAGCTGGCACTGCAGGAGGGCTGAGCCACCCTGGGATGGGGCTGCTGCCACCTCCCTGACACACAGGGGGTCAGGGCATGTTCTGACTCTGGCAGTCTTATTTTGAATTACTGCATTTTTTTTTAAAATTTTTATTTTCTTCTCTAATAAAGAGCTGTTATTCCTACTCCCAAATCTTTGCCTGAGAGCCCCTTAATTTCAAATTTATAATAATTCACAGGGAGAGGGAGTTTACATTTTCCATTTCAGGGGAGGCTCCTGCCTTGCTTAGCAGACACTTGTCTTTTCAAACCAAGACACAGAGGTATCAGAATGATGACCAGGGAACAATTAGGTTTTCTCCTGTTGTCTGCACCCTGTGTCTGTACATTACAGGTGGGACACCAAGACTTGCACTGCTCTTTCCAAAGTCAGCAACTTTCTACAGAGTCCAGTGAAAGGAAAATCCGCCTTTCTCAGACTCAAGTGTCTGGATTAAAATATAAAAGTGCCAAAGAAGGGGCATGGGTAGAAAAGAGCTTCTCTTGTACACACCAATCATTTATCAGGAAAACTCTATGCAGTCTGGTGTGACGGGATACAGAATTTTCCTGGGCAGAGTCCTGCCCTGGTTCCTCTGCAGTGAGATGTTCAGGGCAGCATTATATGTGCTTTCTTAAAATCTTTTGGCTTCCTAGCATTTGTGACCTACCTGCATTCTCTGCAACTGTGCTGCACAAGCTCATTGTTTCTGTTACAGGAGCCTCCACTTTTGACTCAGGTTTATGTAATCTTTTTGTTTATGTATTTATTTCAAAGCTAAAAATTCTTGGTCACCAAATCTATTAGTGAATATGATTTTTTTTATTATTATTTATATAAATGCAAATACATTGTAAGAACCATCCGGTCCTTGCAGTAGTCTCAGTCCATTTTGAGAAGTGCTGTTAGGGAGAGCAGTCAGATGAAGCAACATAGAAGTGTAGTGGTAGAGGCAGAAATAAAAACCAGATTTTATTTTCTTAATTGTTACTGCATTGGGCCATATCTCCCTTTCAGAGTGATCCCTGACCTCTGAAATATTTGCTTTTTCTAAGTTTGTTTTATATTATGGTAAATTTTGCAAAATATAAAGGCATTGATTTCTCTTAAAGCAGTTTGAAACTATGTTCAAGCCTCTTTTTGATTCCTGTCCCAGCATACCACAGGACCAGCTGTCCCCTCCTCCCACCAAAGCTGTGGGGGCCAGTGAGAGAGAGAAAATTGTTGATTATTTCTTCTGAAATACTGCAATTAATAGAGTTTGTATATTAAATATTCAGGCAGACTTCCACTCTCCCATCAGTTAATGCAGTTTGTGTATCTCCATTAGCATGCTTGCTCACTCAGCAGCCTTCTACCATATTTCCCTCAGTATCAACTGTATTGCCAACCTTTGCCAGGATACTACTGAATTAAGGTTATTAGCTGCCCTTGCTGTTTCTTCTAAACTTCTTTGGCTTTGAAGGCTCCTAATCAAATGCTTAAAAGTTATTTCATTGCAGCCTTCTGTGATGGTATTTGCTTCTTTTAAATGCACTTTTCCTTTCCTGAGCAGTCAGCACATCTCCCTCTCATGGCAATATATACTCCTAAGAGTGCTAGTGGCCAAACTTTGCAGCACTTCTGAGGGTTCCACAAGGCAATAAATTGAATATAGCAGAGTGTGTGAACTCCTGCACCTCCTGGCTATATATATTATAATGAAGTGGGAGATGTGCTGATTATCACATAATACAGATGCATTATGTACAGAATAGGCACCAAGAGGAAAGAACGTGCCTTGGTTTTATCACTCACTATTATGAGAAGGAAAAGACCCAAGGATATATAATTATAAACTGCAAATGTCATGCCTCCTCCCTTGTCTTCCATCATCCAGAAAAATCAGCACATTAAGAAGGAAGCAATGCCCTGGATCTTGCCTATTAGCCTCACAAAATCAGAGAACAAACAGTTCACAACTACTGTCTGCAATAAATGAACTTCCATATCTCAGAAGTTAAGTTCTGATTTAAGTTCTCGTGGCAATTAAGAAAAGAAGAAATATGATTATTCTAGTGAAGGATGAATATCCAGTAATGATCAACAGCCACTGCTTCAAAAGGAAATGCAGAAAATGCAAAACAAATTTTAAGGGACTGAATCAAGCACAGCATCTTTCTTGACATTGACAAGAAATCCTCAGATTTCAATTAAACCATATATAACTATCCCCCAACGCTATAAACTTTATGGCTTAGCCATTGCATTTCTGTTTCCTTTCCTTCCTTTAGCACCACGTTCTTCTACATGTGTGTATTCATGAAGTGGTGACATTTAGGGAATGGGGAATGGCCTTTTAGAGCCATCACTGACTAAATCTGAAAAAATCCCCCAATGTTCTATGAATTCACTCTCCACCTCTGCATGAAATCTTTTACAGACAGGATGTTTATGAGATGTATCCTTTTCTAATTCTACTGCTCAAATTATTTCATTTTGTTCCTGAAAGCAGGTGGAAATCCATGTCTGCACGACTGTGTTGAGGATACTATCCTAGTAAAGATGTGGTTCACTTTCCTATTCATTTTTAGCTATTCACACTGCTATGCTTTGTTTTCTCCTTCAATTTCTTCATATTTTGTTTCCTATCTTTGTCTTCTATTGTATTTAAAGAACCTTTTATGTTTATCTTAATATTCTTCCTCAGTACTGCTTCATTATTCCCATTTGTATAGTCAATGCCCTTTTTATAGTCCCTCTGTTTCTTCACATAACATTCTAACAATACTGCAGATCTTTCCTTTCCTATATTTTTTAAAGCTCTGTTTTGCTTTCATTTAACTTAAAAGACATATCAGTCATCCCCAGTGAAGTTTAATACCTGATTTTACATAATGGCATATTCTCCTTTTAAGCTCACTCTATCACCACTAACATTTAGTTAATTTTGTCAGTCTCTAATAAGAATGGTCTGAATATAAACAGAATATATTTTATTAGGAATTGCTCCCTGTGAGGGTGGGCAGGCCCTGGCACAGGGTGCCCAGAGAAGCTATGTCAGCCCCTGGATCCCTGGAAGTGTCCAAGGCCAGGCGGACTTTGGGGCTTGGAGCAGCCTGGGATAGTGGAAGGTGTCCCTGCCCCCTGTCCCCTGCAGGGGGTTGGAACAAAATGGTCTTGAAAGTCCCTTCCAGCCCATATCACTCTGTGGTTCTAAGGTTCTATGATTAATGGTATTAAATGTGACCTTTTATAAGTTTAATTAACCTGTGATTCTATGCAAAATACCATCCAGTAAGTGAAATTTGAAACTGTAATTGGTCGTTCATCATTATGAAAATAATAAAAATAAAATATAATAAACAAAAATAATAAATAAAATAATTATTGTTATTATTATTAATTTCTTCTGAAATAGCCTCTAAGAATCAAATCCTTTAGCACAGTCTGTTCATTTGACGTTACAAGTATTATCCACCTTCTGATATCTTTTAAACATAGTGATTTTTTTCCCCTTTTATCTCTTGATCCTTAGATGTTACAATTCATTTGCAGTAAATTTAGGTCTTCAGTTGTTACTGTGATTTTAGATCTTTGAGAACATCTTGTGACCTTAGATTGAAGGATGATGAATATTTTTTGTTGTGTTACTCAATAAATCAGCCCAAACCCTTTCTTAAAAATCTTTAACAGATCTGCAGAAACCACAATTCATTTATCTCCCACTTTTCCTTTTCATTACTGCCCTAGAGAATTTAAAGAAAAGCTGAATGTTGATTAAAGTACAATAAATCCAACAATACAGGATTTCTAACAGTAATTATCAAAGATCTCAGATCTCAAAGGACAATGATCAGTATAATTTCACAGAAGCAATATTGATAAATAGATTGGCCCTGGCTGGAGGTGCAGTTCTGGGTTTGTAGAGTGGTTTTTATGTGCTATGAAGCACACTGCACACATGCCTTTCTGCGTGTTTGCTTTATTTGTTCAGTATTTTTTGAAGCTGTTGACCAATTACACTCAAATCTAATGGGCAAATAAATTGACATACTATAAACCTTGCCTTTGTTTTCCTGCCTTTCAAATTAAGAAGTTGGATAGAGTAGAACCACCCTATTGATTGCTCCGGTAAGGATGAAGTTCAGCTCAATCCTTATTAGACAACAGAGTATGTACCTTCACATGGGACACTATGACCAGAAAAAGGGAGATTTTGCTGAAATTTGAACTTACTGGACAGCTAAGGCACAAAGCAATACAAACCCAGTCTTTATTAGCTCCAAAATTTGCATAAAATTTGATTAATTTAATGGTCATGTGATAGTAGTATTCCTTGTCTTTGGGCATATAATGGTTACAATTCTTAAACTTACATTTCAAGAGCTACAGCTACCTATGAATTTGTGAGTGCTCAGGTTCCTTGAATTCAAGCCTAAAGGAACCTGAATTGGATGCTCACAAAATGAACAGAAATAAATGTACACAGGAAATCAGTGGCAAGACAAGATGAAATGGCCTCAGGCTGTGCCAGGGGAGGCTCAAGTTGGAGATCAGGAAGAATTTCCTCACTGAAAGGGTGGTCAGGCATTGGAACTGCCCAGGGAGGTTTGGAGTCCCCATTCCGGGGATTGTTCAAGGAATGATGGACATGGCACTCAGTGCTGTGGTCTACATGACAAGGTGGGATGGCTCAAAGGTTGGACTTGAAGATATTTAGGATGTTTTCCAACCTA
Organism: Lonchura striata; assembly: GCF_050655825.1. Lineage (NCBI taxonomy): Eukaryota > Metazoa > Chordata > Aves > Passeriformes > Estrildidae > Lonchura > Lonchura striata. Next base: position 4,771,337 of record NC_140706.1, on the reverse strand, counting down.
AATTACTCTGTGATTCTGTAATTACAAAGTGCATTTCCCTCCTATTTTAACTGAGAAATTACTGGCATATTTCATAGTCCATTTTCAACTAAGCTTTTCTGTAGCAATGCACAAAATGAGTTTTCCACACTTAAAGCATTTACAGTACTAATAAAGAGGAAAGCACATTTGATGAGCGAGCTTTGCAAAGAGTCATTGAGCACTCATCTCCAATTTGTGTTTTTGATGCTTTCCCACAGTGTTAGCAGAAGCCCTCGACAAAACTCTCAGAAGAAACACATTATTACATCTTCATTCAACTGAAACTATGACAATTCACAGGAACCCCATTCTGCACACAATACATTCCTGGGAAAGAAGAGCAGGAACAGAATAAGAACTCTAGGAACACCAGCAGAGGGGAAATAATACATACACTGCAAACATGGTAGGATTTTGCATGAGAAATTAAGTAAAGAGAAATTAAGAAATTAAGTAAAACCTGTAAAATTTATCAAAATTTACGCTTTGATGTCAGGAACAAAGCTGAAGTGTGGAAAATCTCTGTTCTAAGTTAGGATGAGAAGGAATGCTGTAGGGCTTCTGTCTCTTTTATAGTATTTCTTGGGATAGAGTTTTAACTGAGGAATGATGTATTTTACAGCAGTGTGACATCACTCTAGGGTATGTTAATTATGTAACATTGGCACCAAGGCAAAATTATGATAGTTTTCCTTGTAATAGTACACTGTTAATTAGAACTCAAGAAGTGAGCAGGGGTTGTTGTTCATAAAGCTTTGTCAGAGAGAGAAAATGAGTATTTGTCCTGACTGCAGGGTGCACAATGTCTTTGTGAATAACTAATCTTAGATAATAAACACAAGAGCAAAGACAAGAGAAAACAGGAGGATGCAGATAGTTCCATCTGACAATGCCTTGGGTCCAAGGTCTTTACAGTACTATAAATCACTTCAATCACTTGAAAAATCATAGAATTATTTAGGTTGTGAAAGACCTCTAAGATCTTTGAGTCCAACCATTAACCCAGCACTGCCAAGCCACCAGTAAACCAAGTAACTAAGTTCAGTAACTAAGTTCTGTGAAAACCTGGGAAATAAAACAAAATCTCACAAACAGACCTCTTTCAATAACTACATTAAGACTAGCAAATGGAATAAGTATATAAATATCCTCCCAGAGATATTTAGTTCAGCTCAGCACACACATTCTTTGTCCTGCCAATACTTCCATCTTCAGTGCTAAATTACTATTTTCAGCAGTCAGATGCTTCCTTAGCACAAAAGAAGTTGTTCATCTTCTCCAGTCATCCAGCAATTTGTGCTGTTGAATTTTTTGGAAAAGGCTTCCAGCAAGTGGTGAAAGGGAGTGAAGTTGTGAAATAGTGAAGGACATGAACAAGGGACTGGTGTACTGGAATTACCTCTTCTGTATCAGCACAAGCGGTAGAGAAAGGCCCCAGATTTTGCTGTTTCATTGCTGGCTGTCTGATAATTCCAGATTTACTTTCTCCCATATGCTGTGTAGAACAGAATATGGCACAGAGTGTGTCCAGGGATTGTCCTGGTTACACATCATCATGTATTCAGTGCAGCAACTCACATCAATACGGAGTAGCTGAACTTATTGCAGCTCCCTACCTAAGGAGGCAGGACCTCTGCCTGGGAAGAGAGAAAAAGTAAAACAAAGCACTGCACCTCAATTAATTTTCAGGTGTAATGGTGCTTGAAAAAGTATCTTGACTTCTAATTTTTTTTTATGTTATTACATTCTGGGTGTTTCATTTGTATCTTGCCTAGTAAATAGAATTATTATTATATAAGTGCAACATAATACTACTACGCATGCAGCAGCCAATACACAGTGTGTTAGTTTTATTACAATTCAAACCTAGATGGCTGCTGAGTGTTGGAAAGTACATTACTAATATAACTGAATTGATTCTCTTGAACCTATTGAAGGCAAAATCTTTCTACATAATTTGTCTGCATTTCTGAAAAAAAAAAAAACCTCTCACATTTGAGACTTTACCACACAACAGATCCATTTATAAAGCCAGACAGCATAAACCAGAGTAAACAATGTCCTGGAAAATAGACACAAAGGTCAGGTAAAGGAAAACACACAGAACAAAATCTGATTATGTTCAGGTTGGTACAAAATGCAGTAAAATAACTCTTGGTGTCATCTTTGTAGTCTAAACTTTTCAAAGTTTATTAATCTCAGTATTTCATGTTTTCTCCTTCCCTCTTTACTAAAGACCAGATGCTGGATGTGTGCATTAACCTTTAAAGTTGGTCCTGGTCCTGTAAAATATGAAAAATACATTATTTTTACCACCTATACATATCCATAAGGACTAACAGAATAGAACTTATTCTACCTTGTCATCATTTAGCACAAAGAAAAGAGAATGGATGAAATAAAATCTTCACCAGAATTTTTCAGGATCACGTAGCAAACTAGTGTGTGCTGGTGAGGTGCAAACCCAAAGGAGTAATTATCCAGCAGGTATCCATGAAATCCATCTGCATCTCTGGATCAGCTGGAAGCAGAACTGCCAAAGTACACTTGACTGGTAAAAATATTTCCTACCCAGTTCATGACTATCCAGAGAAATTTGTGAACTCATAATAGTGTCTTTTTGTTGGAAACAAAATGTGTGTTAATTAAAATGTCTGTGGAAAAAAAAATTTGGAAGTAGGTAGAAAAGTGCCATTTAATATTTTTGAGCTGTGTGCTGTGAATAAAACTCAGCCATCCTTGACCTATGTGTCTGATGAAAAACTAAGTGGGAGGATGAATTCTGATAGAGAGATAAGATGCTGAGAAAAGAAAGGAGTAGATTGAATAATGTGTCTGGGATTGTAACTAATTCAGAAATAAGTCATGGACTGAAGTGTAACCAAGGACTGGAATATAAATAGTTTGAGCAGAACAATGGGAGTCTGGAGTGGAAGCAAAGTGACAGGGTCAGTAATGGAAGGAAATACAAATTAACTCCAAAGCAGGAAAGATGAATGGAGAAAAGGAAATTTCAGGGGTATTGCAGATCTGTGGGAATGTAATAATGAGAAATGCAGCATCAACATTAAGAAAATTCAATGGCTCTGGACAAGATTTTGTTGTGAACAGAAATTAATTTATCATGTTGGTTTTTTACTGTATGCAAGTTTGTCCCAAGACTTTTTGAGTTTTTTTTGACAAGCACATAGATCAATATTACTAGAAGAGTTTATTAATTTGTGTTCCTTACCTGCCTCATTTTCTAGGACTCTACAGACACAGCACTATCCACCTTTCAGACCATTAAAAAGAAAGATTCTGTTTGCAGTCAAGACATGTGAATAAATTAAAATGTTTATTAATGAGATCAGACAGGTGTTCAAGAGATTTCCCAAGAGGTAATCAGTAGTCTGAAGCCCAGTTTCCAGAGTGAAGAATCACAGAAGCACTTCTGTAATCATCTTGTCTTAACCTTCCTGGGTGTTTGTCTCAGTCTTTTACATTGTAGCAGCATTTTTATTGTAAATTTCATTTGGGTTTAATTAGTCTTTCAGCCACATGCAACCTTTCAATTAAAGCCATTACCTCCTATCCATATTGTGCTTAGTTTTTGGGATTGTTTTGCAAACTTCCAAGAGAGAGGAGGGTTAAAGTACGTTCTGAGCAGAACCAAGTGCTGCAGATATAAGTGCTAAGTGCTAATAAGGTTTGCCAGGCTCCAGATAATTCCAGGTGTTTTCACACATCAGTTCTGGTGGGTTGTCCCACTAGCACTGGGAAAACACTGCAAATACACGGAATTAATTCACAGAATGACCAGGTTGGAAGAGACCTTAAAGATCATTGAGTCTAACCCAGCCCCAACACCTCACCTAAACCCTGGCACCCAGTGCCACATCCAGGCTTTGTTAAACACACCCAGGGATGGGGACTCCACCACCTCCCTGAATTACAGAATTCCAGAACTTTATCACCCTTTCTGTGTAGAACTTTTTCCTAATATCCAACCTGTATTTCCCTTGGTGCAGCTTGAGGCTGTGTCCTCTGGTTCTGTCAGTGCTGCCTGGAGAAAGCCCAACCCCAGCTGAGCACAGCCACCTTTCAGGAGCTGTAGAGAGTGACAAGGTCACCCCTGAGGCTCCTTTTCTCCAGGCTGAGCACCCCCAGCTCCCTCAGTGCTTCCTCACAGGGTTTGTGTTCCCAGCCCCTCTCCAGCCCCGTTGCCTCCTCTGGATGCACTCAAGTGACTCAAAGTCCTTCCCAAACTGAGGGGTCAGACCTGGACACTGTAGTCCAGTTATGCAATTAGGTGGAGCTTGGCAAACCTTATTAGCCCAGATTAGCACAAAGGTTCCAGACCTGCCTTGAATATCTTTATTCTGTGCTCTCAGGAATGAAAGGGGTTTTCTAACCCCGCCTGGTGCTGACCCTGACAGACCTGAGGCAGCTTTGCACAGCCCTGTGTGTTTTGTCCTCAGCCCAAACACCTCAGCTCTGGCTGCTCCTGGAGATTTATCACTATTTTATCCCTACTGCTGCATTAATGCAACTGAGCTATTCCTTGACCCGAGCTGTCGCTGTGAGTTATGGGACCGGAGCTGCAGAGATTTATCCCTTCTGTTTTATTGGGTGTTTGATGTTTTGAAAAGGGAGGACTTCCATTGCCCCACTCTGAAAGGGCTTTAAATTCACTTGCCTGGAGCCAGCTGTTGTGTTTTGATGTAGTTTCATTGAAGTTGGCGGAGTTATGTCAGGAAACCAGGTTACAAGGGAAAAGATTAAATGCCACGTACTTATTTCATATTGCTCTTGATCTTTTGTTAACATTTCATATACTATTTCCACATTTGCTTTGCTAAGGAGATGTATTCCAAGCATTTATTTGGAACAAGAAGTTAGAGGGATTCCTACAAATACACATGAAATCAATTATTTTATGGGATTTCAGTTTGGAAAACCTTAACAAAGGAACAAACAAATGGTGCTGAATTCAAATAATGTCACATGGGTTTTCTCCTTTATTTTTTTAAACCCCAGACGTCTGTTTAAATAAATTGTTCCTGCTCAACAAAATCTTAACCATATAATTTTTAATTTGGTATGGCTTTGACTTGTATAGACAGCTAGTTTTCAAGGAAATAATCTATAATTTTGGAATAATATGTCAGTTCTAGACTGATCTTTTTAAGCTGCAATACTGAATTAGTACTTTTGACTAAAAGGTTTTTCATCCACTATACACTTCATCTGAGGGAAAAATTAACAAATATTGAACCAATAAACTACAATAAAATTTTTAAATTTCTTTTGTAATCACCAGAGTTAGCCACAGAAAATAAATATACTGAAGAATGACATTTGGCAATTCTCCTTCAATACTAGTAGTAAAGAAAAAAATTGGTTTTAAAAGCCAAGGTAAATATAAAATTAAAATCTCCATGTAAACATAAAAAAAAAAGAATTTTCTGTTGGAAACATTGGATTTGTCTGTGGTCTACAAAAGTCCAGCCCATCAGCAGCAGGTTAATGTGGCCTTCCATCAATGCTCAAAAATATTTTAAAAAATTACAACTCATTCAAAAGTTCGCTTTGTACCATGGAGACAGTATGACTATAATAAGGACTTAGAACAAAAAGACCTCAAAGATGGATAAAAACTGAGTGCTGCTATCCATACACAGAAGAAGGTTAACTTTACAATGCTTAATAGCATCCCCAATTGGAATTGTGTCAGAAAGAAGGAAAAGCAAGAAGAACCAAACCCCTGGGAATTCATGAACTGACTGCCCCTTGTTGTTGAGGGAAATCTATTTACAGAAACAAATTGACCTTGCCAGTGAGATAGAGACACAGATGTTAAATGATGTAACCAGGCTCCAAATCTGCTGAATCACATGTAGCTCTTGCAGCAGTGAAGAAAGTGGTAGAGGCTATTTTTGCTAGCATAAAGGACATTTTTGTCAGAATAGAAGTGTCTCTATTGAATCCTCAATGGATGTGTAATGTGAAAAAAGTGTTTGTTAAAAGTTTATTGTCCCACCTATAGCAGACATGTGAGAGACTGAAATCATTAATGGTTTAAACAGTGCTAAAATCATCAGAGGATTTTTGCTCACTGTAGCAAACTGCAAGGAAAGAGCTGCTCATCTGTGACCGCTGAAGCCACCCCTCCCCTAAGACAGAATTTGGGCTGTGACACAAACTAGGGATATGATAAAGGGGATAATATTGTCCAGTCCCAGGTCTAGGGAGAAGAATGTATCCAGAAATGATGCTGGAAGAGAGACTGGGATGCTGATGGCTCAAACAACCAGAGGGAAGCTACCAATGTGCAGAGTACCCGAGGGTGAGCACAGCCCAGCTCAGGCTACAGCTGGTGATGGATAAGGAAAGAGGAGAACCTTGTGAGTCAGGAACTGTCTCCCTGTCCTTATCAGAGAACTCAGCTGTGATAACTCCCCTGCCCAGGAGGTCCTGGGACATTCCCACGTGGCCTGAAGGTGCTCACTCTGCTGAGGGGCCAAAATGGGCCATGAGGGGCCCAGCTGCACTCATGTGATGGGCAGCTGTATGGAATTAGAAGGCATCAAGGACTCCTGAAGTGACCCTTGATCCACAACATTCCACATCCTGGTGTCCCTGATCCACAGAATTCCATCATCCAGGTGCTCCTCATCCAGAGCATTCCATCATCCAGGTGTCCCTGATCCACAGAATTCCATCATCCAGGTGTTCCTGATCCACAACACAACCTCACCCAGCTGAAGTTCCCTGCCCCAGGGGAGGTACCTGGGAGTTCTTACCTGAGCCTGGATAAATAATAACCCAAAATCTGTTCTGCACTGAGGATTTTCTTGGGATTTTTTCCTTGCTCCCCAAAGGATTCAGCCTGTGACCAACACTATGACCAATATTATTCAGCAACCAGATCTCATTGTGAGGTGTATGAGTGATGAGATCCTCACATTCTTGTCCTTTCCTTCTCTTTCTTATGCATATTCTTAAGTGTTTTTTAATGTTTTTATATTGTCATAGTACTGTAGATAATAATAACCAAAATGGCTGCATGCCTGTTTTTCTGTGCAACTAAATTTTTCTGCAATAAATCCTACATTTGTGTATTTACAAACACCCTTCATTTGGTGTTGTTTAACTCCAATTTGCCCCAAGGGATTTATTAAGAGGAACCTGGGTTATCATTGCCTTCTGTAGCAGGTTGTAATAACATTAAACATGCAAAACACAGATCCAAACTATTTTTTCATGTTTTCATGGTTTTAGAGGACTTTTTTTCTAAAATGAATAATTCTATGTGAAATCTCACATTTCCCCACACTTACAACAAAACTCTTTGCAGTGAGAAGTTAGCTCACAGTGCCCAAAGGATGCCTTTAGAATTTTTAGTGAACTAAGGATGTGTTGGAGTGGAAAAGTTCAGATGAACTGAAGGAGTGTCTGGAGCAGTCTGTGTAAGAGAAATCCATTGACAACTGCTAAATGCAAAGCATATGCAAATACCTGGGTATGGAAGGATAGATGCATAGAAATCTTGGTATAAACTGGTCCTGTTCCCTCACTCTTTCCTAGGCAGCTGGTTTAGCCACTACTGAAAACAATTCTGGTTTAGTGGGGTTTTGGTCTGGAATGAGAACAATTCTGATGTTCCAGTGGCATCCAGACTCAGGTAACACCAGTTTTCACAGAGTGGTTTATGCTGGCCTAGGAAAAAAAGGTTATTTCACTAATGTGAGGTATGTTAGAGGCCAGACTTAGAGTTTTACTCTAACATCATGTACCCAAGCTTTAATATGGATGTCCTGTTCACCCCTGCAGCATGTCCTAGGACTTTGCAAGTAAGGACATTCCTTGTTTGAAAGTACCTTTGTTCAACATTTCTTTTAGTTTCAAAACTAAAAACTGGCTTTGACTAAAAGTAGAATGCAAAGCAAAACTCAACTGAATGACAAATCTAGCTGTTGGCTGCAGCCCCCCCAGTTTCTCAGTGTGGTTTTCTGGAAGGTCTAAGATTAGGTCAGGAAAACAGCTTGGATTAGATTGAGTCCAGAGATGAAAGTAAAAACTATGTTCACTTAGATCAGCTCCCACTGATTAAACCTTAGGTTTCACAAACTGCATTGATATAAATTGAGGAAATTAAACTACAGATTATTAATACTGTCAAGAAACATGATAATTCCTTATACCTGCAGACACAAACCAAATGCCATTGCCTGGAATAGGGTTACAGTGGTGACTTCAAGGCAAGACTACCCTCAAATTAATTAGGTTGGGTGCAGATACCAGCCTAGCTTGAGCTGTGTACAATGTGATGTCAAAATCACCCCCCAAAAAGTTGATGAGGTTGGTTTATTTTGTTGCACTCTCTCAATAAAATTATCCTTATTAGTGACAATGAAATCTGACCAGATGCCATTTAAGTATTGCTGCATATCTTTGAGGACTTAAAGAGAAAAATGTTCATATGGATTTAAGGAAAACTGTATGCATGTAAATATGCCTACAAACACTGACAAACTTCTACTGAATTTTCTAGATTCAATAAAAAAACAAAAATAAACAAATCTCATAAAGAATTCTCTCTTTCTGGAAAGCTAATTAAATAGATGCTCCTCCCCTTCTCCTTAGAATTCACTGTTTGCCATATTTTAATACTGTATTTCTAAAAGGAAAATGGAAAAGTAAAATAGCATGTCAATGTAATGAGCTGTATTTATAAGTCCCCTTTTTGAAAAGTGATCAGGCCACTATAAAGATAACAAAGTCAAGTTATAATCACACAAATTGTTATGAATTAATGTTATAAACTAATTAGAGAAAAATCTAACCCCCAAAATTAGACTTAAATGTGGCACCATTAAAAGCAAACAGCAACACAACAGGTTGCTAGTGTTGTTCCAGGAAGTTTAAAGACACCCCAATTTTTCTTTTTGTGTGATTTGTTTAACTTGGATTTTGTTGTGGGTTTTCTACCTTAAAAGACATAAGGCAGGATTTTCAGACATCTCAAAAATCTCATGAAATATTTATGTGCCTGAAACTTATCCGTGGATGGAATAGAGAATGCTGACCCTAGGCAGCTGGGCTTTCTGCAACATGTGCCAAAGAATAGCCTGAAAAATGCCTCTTCTTAACTAGGGAACAACTTAAAGTTGTCAGCAAGAAGGACACATTCCCTTCCAGAATTTGTGTGTGAAAATCAGGGCTGCCAGCAATTACCTCTGTCCTTTCAAGACTGACATCCTAAAATTTTCTCTTCCATCCATTTACAAAAAAAAAGAAAAAAAGAAAAATGGATTCAGATTTCATTGCTGAAATGTACAGACTTCATAAATATTGATTTTTTTTTTCCTATGGAGGTAATTTACTCTGCTTTCTGGTGAGTTCTCTTCTGAGAAAAGATTGATCTGTGTTTGGACCTTTTCCAGGAAAAGGTGAGAATTCAACCAAGTCTTCTATTCATTTTTACAGATGGCCACACTAATCAAGTTATGTTATTTGAAAATAAAATGTCTGGCATTTTATATTGGGAAGAGCTTTTCATTTCTGATCCATGTTAGATAGACTGAGCCTGTGTATTGAAGTCAGGCCTTGGGGATTTAGGCAGGAGAGAAGATGCATTTCAGTTGAGTTTAGACTTTGACAGCATCAATGTCTAACTCTAAACTGATAATTTGGGATCTTTCCAGTGTCAGGGAGAAGAAGTGAGAACTTTGAGTGATTGTTTTATTTCATCTCCTTAAGTTTCAGGTTCATTTTTTAATTTAAAAATTATTTTCGTTGCTTAATTTCTTTTTTTTTCTCAAAGGGCACCTTTGTTCATAAAGGGGCTTACTAGGCCCAAGAAAAATGAGTTAACTGATTTAATCCATTGTCACTTATAAATTATTAAACAATAAGTGTACAAAAAAAAAAAGGATGAAAGCAGCATCAAGTCATTATGCCTTTGACTCAAACCCCAGTCAATTAAAGAGTTGCCATTTCTGATTAATATTTATCTTCCCTGGCTTTCACTGTTTAGAGTGATGGAAATTATGTAGTTCTTTCAGGTAATCTATTAATCATTTCATGGCCCTCACCATGAGCCACTAGGAAAGTTTCCCTCCAGTTCCCCATAAACCTCCCCAGACAGAAGTTTAAGCCTCTTGTTTTTCAGCTGATCTATGGTGATGGAGAAGAGGCAGTTTCCTGGTGTGCAGTAACCCTTCAGTACTGCTAGCATGTCTTCCTTTCTCACTTTTGATAATGGGATGCTTTCTTGTTAACAACAAGAATTCCTAATAATTTTACTGCTAAGACCATGAAAAAAGAAGATAAAAATGCTTGAAATTCTTTCACTGCTTTTAAAAACTGAGGCTTTCTTTTTTTTTCTTTTTAACTAAACTGATTTTATTAATGCCAGTTGACAGTTTGATGTTGTTTGACCTCAGCTGTCAAGTAAGTACCACACAACCCCTTGCTCATTTCCTCAATCCCCTAGTGGGATGGGGAACAGAATCAAAGACAGGTAAAACTTGTGGATTAAAATAAGAACTAATATAATAATTGAGAATGTGAAGAAATAATTATTAATTATTTAAATAAATAAAATTTATTTAAAGAATTAAAGAATAGTTTGGGTTGGGAGGGACCTTCTGAAGAACATCAAACCCTTGCAATGAGCAGAGACATAGAAACACAGAATCACAGACTGGTTTGATTGGGAGGGACCCTAAAAACTGTTTGGTTCCAACCCCCTGCCATGTGCAGGGACACCTTCCACTGTCCCAGGTTGCTCCAAACTCTGGCCTTGGACACTTCCAGGGATCCAGGGGCAACCACAGCTTCTCTGGGCACCCTGTGCCAGAGCCTGCCCACCCTCCCAGGAACAATTTCTAAATCTAACCCTGCCCTCTTTCAGTTTGAAGCCATTGCTCTTTGTCCCAGCTCTACATACTCTTACAAAAAAATCTCTCCTTCACCTACTGGTCTCCTTATAAGTATTGGAGGACTGCAATAAACTTGACCTGCAGCATTGTCTTTCAGGCTGAACAATCCCAATTGTCCCAGCCTTTCCTCATAGAAGGGGTGTTCCATCCTTCTGCTCAACAACAAGATCACACCTCTGATTTAGAGTAAACACTAGCCAGCAACAACTGAAATATCAATGTTATAAACAATAAGCTCAACCTTGATCCAAAATACAGCACTCTAGCACTTACTGAGGAAAAAAAGAGCTGCATCCCATCTGAAACCAGGACAGTCTTCAAATATTTTACCTTTTGTTATTTGAATGAATGAAATGTCAGTTTAGGTGGTCTACATAACAATTGTTCACAAAACAGTTTCATTTGGTCCAAAACAAAAACATAGAGCAGAAATAAGAAAAATTTCTTTCAGATCTCTCTATGTTGTTGTCTTTCATGTGAATGTGACAGCTTGGGTAAAGTTTAGGCTGTTTAAATACCAGATCCCAAATACCCCCATTAGATGGGAAAAGGATGAGTCATTTATGGCCTGATGGCTCTCAAATTCCACTGGTTTAGGGTGGAACAGAGTTAATTTTCTTCACAGTATCAGTGATGGATGTTTGATCCCATGGCCAGGCACAATGCCATTTCAATTGACCCTTCCTAGGAATTGGGAAATTCCTCCATCACTTTATTTATACAGCCCTGAATGAAAAATAAAAAATGGGATCTGTTTAACTAAGTGTGTTAAATTAACATTTTCCTTCACAATTGGGATAGCCTCAAAACATGCAGAGGACCAATAATGGTGGCCAGAAAAACAACTTGATTGCTTTTCAAAGTATGTCCATTCTTTGGTAATATTTCAAAATACTTTTGTTTAACAAACAGCTGTTCCCACCATTAGAATCACCATTAAGGTAAACCCCTTCCTAGTGCATATTTTCTTCCCTCTGATTTATCCTGGAGTTCAAAAGCATATAGAGAGACATGAAGATAAGGGGGAGGAGAGATGACATCTCCCTTTAAAATGCCACTGATTTCAGGCAAACAACTTATGTTTTCACTATTTCAATATTAAACATATACTTCCTGTTAAAGCAATCAGACCAGAAGAGAGAGAAGCAATTAAAGCCAAAAGAGTCAGAGAGAAAATGTTTCAGTAGCAGTTCTTTTTCTTTTCCATTTTTCCCCCTCCCTTTCTTCCTCCATGAAGCCAATTTCATTTTCAGAGCCTGAAATTACACTGCAATCTCAAAGCCATTTCTCTTCTTTTTGCTGGAATACAGAGATTGCTGGTTTCTGCTGTTCTAGGGGTTTTTTTCACCCTCTGTAAAACAGAAGGCTTGCAGGAGTACTATTTTGACAGGCACTAAAAAGAAAGCAGAGACAGGCTTGGTGTGGAAGTGCTTTAAAATCTCGTGTGCAGTGTATTGTGCTGCAGCACAGTCATCTGACTGGAAGGAAAATACAAGTCCTGTCTCTGTGATAAGCTTCTCTCCAAAAACAGTGAAACCTACTGCAACACAGTCCTGAAACACAAAAGGGCTTAGGTCCGAATTTAAGGGCGAAAAAAAAAAACATCTTCATGAACAACATAAGAACAAGAAGGTGTAAAGACCTTGGTCTCAGGAAATGCATTTGAACTGCTTGTCGCTCGCTGGTTGAGCAAATGAGATTACCACTGTATATCAGTCAGATTCAAAATTAAACACAGATCAAAATGAAAATCACATTAAAAGCTTTCATTTAATTGTTCATTAAGAAACCTAAAGTAAAATGGCAGTGATGAATTTCACTGTACAGTCAGTAGTAGGAAGGGCCACAGGTTGGGTCTCTAGTACTGAAAAAAAGCACAATCTCTGTTTTCCTTTTTTTTTTTTTTTTTTTTTTTTTTTTTTTTTTTTGTGCAGTTTTGCTTTTGTTGTAGATCCTGGATAGCCAGCACCTTCCAGTATTTTTATCCTATCATGATGAACAGGAATAATTATGGCTGTGCCTGCCCTTCTCTCTCAGCATGAGAGCACCCTGGTCCAACAATCATTCACACCTGCACAGGGCATCTGCAACTATGAATACAACTAGCAGTTCAGAGAATAAAGGGATGTATGGAGGTGTTCCCAGGGTGGCATAATTCCTCCTGGGACTCTTCTCTGTTCCACTGGTGAAGGAGTTTGGTCATCTCTAAAACTGTGTTGGTAATTCCTGACATGGAATCAGATGGGCAGGCTACCGTGGCAGCCACGCACCAAACCCATCTGTAGATTCTGCCCTAGGAACATAAGAATCTGCACTAGGGATGGTTTGCATTCTGAAGTAAGATAACAATTTACATTATATAGCTTTCATATAATGTCCCATGATGTGAAGTGTAGGATTTGCATTTTTGGAACAAATCCACTGCTGTCACTGAATTCTATCACGTGAGGAAGACTGCAGCGTCGGGGTCACCTCGTGGAATCTGATTAGAACATTAGAAACTCTCAGAGCCTCCTTAAAGAGTTTAACAGAGAATGATATTCTCATTTTAACAATTTATGGGATGGTTAAAAAAGCAATTTTAAAAAGACTCACTTTTTTATTTAAATTCTATAGGGTTTTTACAAGTATATCTATGGAACTTGGTATTTTCATTTCTATAATTTATGTACAGATCTGTAAAAGTTTATTGTAATATTCTTACTAAATCCACCAGGCTGTTCCAGAAGATTCTGTAGCTTCCTATTTTCAGTGCATTTAATTTTGGAAGAGCTGGGGGCTTTGTTTCTTTGCTTTAAAAACACATACAAAAAACCTGCTGTCATAAAATTCAAGGTGACCAATAAAGAGTTAAAATAACTCACAGCCTTCCTCACTCCCACATGGCTGGCAAGCAGCTTCTGCTTCAGCTGTTGGTAGACTTGCAGCAGGAATGTACATGCAGAAATTAATGGTGCTGTTTGTGAAATGGGAAGGAAAAAGGAAAATGTCTCTGTTACGCTTGATCCACCTGGGACAGCACAAGGTAAGCTGTGCACAGCACACTGTGCATCACAACTCTCATCACAGATGAATGGCCAAAGCCTCTGGAAAGCATATGGCTTAAGCAAATCAAGAGTGTCTGGAGCTGTTTACTAATGAGAAAAAAGCAAGCAAACAAAACTGAATGTATTAGTCCATCACCAGCTAAAGGGCACTGTATGACAGCAACAAAATAAACAGATAAATCAGTAAAATCCAGTAATCCTGCCAAATAAATCACAGGCTCACTGACAATTAAATGTAGCCTACTTTGACTCATAAATAGCATCACATCCTGAGGAGCTAAGAAAAGACTTTACAAAGCCTTCCATGCAATCATGTTAGTTTAAATCACCTGTGAAGTAGCAAACAATAGATGGCATTTAATATGAGAGGGAGAATAATTTGGCAGGAAGATTAAAGGTTGCCAAGGTTTGTTACTTTCTCTGATTTTCTCAAAAGGCTAAGGCCAGGAAAGTTCTTTGCAACTGGACCATCAAGGGTCCCCAGGGACTGTTCAGACCTGGTGGGAAGGAAGTTCCTACACAAGAAGCAGACAAACACTTGTTTGGCAACTTAGAAGTTTATCTGAACTGTTTAGTAGATTCCTAACAACTTTTCAGCAATAAATCAGTCCCTATTTAGACCATCCTCTAAGTTCTAACATGAGGACTCATGGCAAGGAGCATCAAAGTGTTATGCTTTAGGGATAATAGTTTCATGCTAGTACCATGAGTAAATTGAGAGTCAAACCAAGCTCTGCTGCCCCAAATTAGTCAAATTAGGTATCAGATTACCTCCTCTTCTTCCAGCAGGGTGGCATAGGGGTTTATATGAGCTAAATAAATTTGTTGAAAAGCCCTGTGATTTGTAACACTCTTGATTAACTTGGATCAAATTTAAATCTTCATAATACACCTTATTCTCATATGCAAAGCAGAGCCATCCAATCCAGTCATGGTTCAGAAAAACAGTAAAAATATTACACCTACATGTTGTGCCTGACAGCTTTTTATTACAGATGTGACTGAAAACATCTTGTGAATGGGGTGTTTATGCATTATTCTGGTATATTCTCTTTAATGTTTTCAGAAAATTAAGGTTAATATTACTATGCATAAGCTTGGAATGATCTCTTTATCACCTGAGGTGATTACTTGTTTGCCTTCAGCTACCAGCTCTGAATTGTGTAATAGCAAGGCAAGAGAAGAGTGGAGTTTTATTTTTTTTCAAGAACAGACTTCTCTGTTGGTTTGGAACATAGCAGCCTTATTGGCTTGGCCCCTCCACCAAAATAATTTCTCATAGATGATTTCAGAAATGTAAGTTTGCCAGACTGTACCTATCCTTTTAGAGCGCTGAAGTTGTTTCCTGAGATATGGAGTGGCAAAGTCAGAAACTTCTATTTCTTTGATTTTTCAAAAACTTGAAAACACTGGTCAATCAGAAATTTTGGCATGAATTTCTGAGACGTCCTCGTGTTGAACATGTCTCTAATGAATAATCATAAGGTCAGATTTCATTCCAGACATCATTTCCTAACTGAGGCAAACATGGTAAAGACATCCTGGGAGGAAAGGAAGAGTGTTTAAGAAATTAATGGATACTTCCAGAATGCAGTTCTATTTCTACATAACCATGTCTGTGTTGTAACAGACTCTGATATTTTTAATTCAGTGAGATGTTACAAAGGCATGGAATTCTTTGCTGTGCTAAACCTTTTATAACCACAAGCAATGAAAATGGAATCTGAAGTCGTGGTTGAACTGAGAGCCAGACTCCCTACACTACACTGAAACTACTGTAATAGTAATACTGCCCATTAGAAAGAGAAAGAAAAATAGAAAAATGGAACAAACAAATTAAAAGCACACAGAAAATCTTTCCTGATTGAAAAAAAAAAAAAAAACTGAATGGGATGGGTGATTTTTTATGAGGGATTCAGTTAGAAAGACAATTATGTAGAATTATACATGGAGATGCTGATAGTTTAACACCCAATTTAGAAATAACTGCTGGTTCTGAATGATGTCTGCTTCTTCAGAGTGTGGGATTTCCAGCAAAAATTCTGTTCAAAAAACAGAAATTGTTGTTCTAATTACCAAGAGTTTAGGAGTGCCAGGGGCCCATACATCACTCCAAAGTTTTTCAAGGAGTTGGGAGCTTGGATTACCAATCTCCTTTTTCAGTATTGGACCCAAAACCTACTTATCTTGTGAGATTCAGCAGGAAAACCATGTAAGATTTCAGACTGCCTCTTTAGGAATTGCTTTTCTGGGAAAAGAAGTTCACTGTTTCTTTTAGCTATTGTTCCACCACCTCAGAACTCTAAAGAGAGATAATTATTTGGACAGTGCTGAATTACTCAGAATGCACTCACACGGCTGAGCAGAAGCCGACTTGACTCATTTTGGAAGGCTTGGTGAGAATAATTATCTAATTTACAGACACTGAAGAAAATATCTGTAATAAACGATGGTCCCTGTTCAGAACAGAATTCATCACACAGCCAGATTAAAACACAGTTAATTGTACAGAATGAGGGGGGTGCAGGGTCATAAAATAGGATGCAATTTACAAAAGAGTAAACATGCTTTAGAGAGTCATCTCCAAAATACATCTCTAAATATAGAGTGACGATAGACAAGAAAACTAAACCCACAGACTTGAACATCTTTGTGACTTGAAATCCATGTCCAAGCTATACAGCTGGTGCTCATCTCAAACAGGAAATGTCATTTCTGAACTCTTAGTAATATCTGATTTTAAGGGCCAAGTCACCACAACTGAATTATAATCAAGTGTGTAACAGTTATTTCATTTTCTTTTATTAAGATCAGTAGTTCAGAATAATAAAGGTTAGAAAGCCGGGGGAAATACAGATGGAGTCAAGGAGCAACCACATAGTTCCAGAAAATTGAGTGTATATAATAGAGACATTGATCTTCACAAGTCTTCCACACACTAGGACAAATATCCATCTATTTGAATAATCTTCAGGCTTCCTAAGTGATTTTTTTTGTGTGTGTTTCTGGCCATGGGAATAATGGCATAGTTTCACAATACAGAAAGTTTCAATCTACCATCAGCAGGAAATGATTAATTATGCAAGGCTTTTATATATAAAATTAAACATCTGATTCAGCCATTCTAGGCAATACAAGCATGTTTTCAATAATGCCATCAGAGAAATGCCACTGTCCTGGAAAATGAGGTGAAAATTTGTCTGGAGTGATCAAGGTAAAGGCCAACCAATGCAACAAGAAATCGAGGATTTAGCCACAGATCTGAGCACAACTCTCAGTGAATTTGAGGTGTCCATAAGATCAATAAATTTTTAATACTAAACCAAGAGTACCAAATCATCAGTACTATGGAGTAACAACCCTGGAAAGGGATTCTATACACAGAAGGAAAATTGACATCCAAGGTGTGTGAATACATACCTTGTCATCTGCATCTGCTCATCAACTGATGAGTTAGAGGTTAGAATATCTCCAACACACGTGTCTGGAACATAAAAGTGGATTATGGAATGGGCATTGTCCTGTGTTGGAATGTAGCATAACCAGATGCCCTGGCATATTTGGCACATCAAAGCTTGTCCTCACATAGCTGGATATCCATTTGGAAAAACATACACAAAAAGGGATGCAATTTACAGTTCCTAGTGGTGGAAACAGAAAAGCTCCCAAGCTCCCAAAGGACCAGTGGGAAATGGATGCAGGAAATGCATCTTGATGGATGGCACCAAACAAGAAGTCTGGATATCTCTTGAAATGAGCCAATGTTGATGGCAGACATTCTGTGCTGGAAGCAGCACAAGACAAATATGATGAAGAATGAAGACTGTGCTAAGGAGAGATCAGAACTTAAAGAGTCAGGCACCAGAAGTGTTACAAAAAGGGAAATTCTGATTGGACATAATGGAAAAAAACCTGATGATGGTTAAGGATTAAATCAACCCAAGGGGTTGTGGGGCCTCTATCCTTGAGGATTTTCAGAATCTGACTGATAAGACCCTGACCAAATTGATTTAACTTTGTCAGTTCTTCACTGAAAAATCCCTTTTACCTAAATCTTTCTATGACTGTGTCAGCCTGCCAGATCAGAATAGGCCCCACATCAGAGGCTGCCTTTGAGAGCCTGTCTGCACAGCAGGCACATTCTCTGAATTCCTTAACAGAGGGGATATTTTCCTGAAGAGAATAACAGGAACTCTTTCCAGGAAGTGTCTTTTTCTCTCCACTGGCTGTAGAAGTAACTCACTTACTCGTACACATCTCAATGTGGGTGTCTAAAATCAGATGGAATAAATCCCACTCCCTGTGCATTCATGAACTCAGCACTTCTGCAAATTGCCACTTGCAAAGGATCATAGTATACTCTTTCATCCTGTATGATCAGTATTTTTCAAGTGCTTTTCAATTCTGTCATAAAAATGAAAGGAAAACAGCAGTTCACTTTAATGACCAACATAACATTACACTGTTTTGAATCCAAAGGCACATCTTTCATTTAATTATCATCCATAAAGATTTTTTTTTTACTTCATCTCGAAGAGTCAGAGAATTGTCAGGTTTTACTGTAAGTCTCCTGGCACCATTTTTCATAAGAATAACATTAATTCTGGCACTTTTATTTGGATTAAGCAATGATATTCTGCTGAAACCTCTAAGGATATGGCATAGCTATCCTAATTTGGGCAGTATTTAAGTTTTGGCATGTTCAAATACCACTTTGTGAAAGTGAAACACATCACAAAATAATGCACATCTATGGATCTTACTTTAACACATATCTTATGATGTGGTAGCAGTTGATTTCCATCCCCTCTAATTTTGAAACAAATTAAAATGCTGGATAAATATCAGTATTTTTGTAGTCAGGAAGACAAACTACATTGTGGATGATTGATATTGCTGGTTCTGCAAGTGCAACAGCTGCAATACAAAATATCTTGAGCAGAAGTGGATGAGAAGTTTGTACCATTCTCTTAGAATATTGTAGAATATTAGTGTTTGGGATACTGATGGAGACAATTATCAGACATTTTAAATTATGATCTACTCACTTCCCAAAAAAAGTCAGAGAAGACTGTAAACTCTGCAGTATCCTTAGACTTGAATCTGCATCACCAGTAGTGTTCACTATACAGTCACAAAAGTGAAAATTCTCTCAAATATGTGCATATAAAGATTGCAGGTCACTGCTCCACTTTTCATTTGTGCTCTGGTCTCTCACAGATTCGGGTGGGATGTTTCACCCTCCTCAGGGATCATGTTTCTTTGTTCAAAGAGTTTCAGATATCCTGATTCCCAATCTTGTATCTAAAGCTAAATGCTTATCCAGCTTTTTTCTTCCTTTGATATTAGGGAGACTATGGGAACCTACTTTCAGGCAGATTACTGCATCTCCAGCCTTCTCAAAGATGTTCAAGCATAAATGCTGAGATCTTGCTTTTGCAGAAGAAGGAGCTGTCATCTCTCAGATTTTTAGCCCAAAACGTTTTGAAGAGGGAATCTGAGTATTCTGTACAATAACAACAGTGATTTATCTTGTTCCTTTCTTTTCTGTTTTAGTACAGAACATAAGGATATGTTTTGTTTCCAACACTAACCATTATATATGTTCAAAGACTGCAGAGATGAACAGTCAAACAATGAACATTCAAAACAATTACCACAGATTTTACTGATTTTTTGGGAAGGAGTACTTTGCTGATGGTCATGTGAAGTTTCACAGACAAACACCAAGAGCAGAAGTTGAAATGGGAATGATTTTTATTCCTTTCAGGAAAATATACCACAAATGACCCATAGTCTTCTGCAAAACATTTAAATACCATTAGTAAAATATCTGAATTATGCTTATAGTTGCTAAACACTGGGAGAGATAACATGAATATTATCTTACATTTACCAAGACTAAAGAAAAATGTGTGATCAGAGCACACAAGTAAACTGCAGCTGCTAACACTCCTGGCTAAGAACTCTGCTGCAGTCTACAGTCACCATTTTTTGGTTAAAACAATAATCTGTGTTCTGCTTCTTTGGCTAATAATCATCAGAATCATGCATTTACTACAGCAAATGTAGATGTTAAGATTCCCTAGGAGAGCTGTTCTGTTCAGCCCAAGGGTATTTTCCTTAAGGTATTTCAGGCTAATAACTTAAGTATCAGTATTTGAA
This sequence comes from Lonchura striata, assembly GCF_050655825.1. Taxonomy (NCBI): domain Eukaryota; kingdom Metazoa; phylum Chordata; class Aves; order Passeriformes; family Estrildidae; genus Lonchura; species Lonchura striata. The sequence continues at coordinate 4,751,176 of NC_140706.1, read as the reverse complement.
TCAATGCAGTATGAGAAAAAGGTCATATATGAGCATTTCCTGAGAGCATTATTTCTTTCTAACAGTAAAGATTAGTAGCATATAAAAGTTGATATTTTATCCTCAACCAGCACAAAGCTGAGCTCTTAAAAGCCTTTTGGTGTCCTTGGTTGCACCACTAATCAGCTGGACTACATTGTCATGTCAAGAACATCTGCATCTCTTTTACTAGTCTGGATTTAATTTGTTGATTTTTAAAGATTAATAAAGTGAGCTACTGCTTTCTGAACTGTCTCAAGTGGCCATGTACACAGGCCATGTGTTCATACTGAGTTATTTTTTAAAGGTTCAGAGAGAGAAGTAACATGAATTGGATAACCACACCAAAGTGCAGTGAATGTTGGTGGTTTCATTTTTTTTTCTTAAGTTATGTATATTTGATAAAATAATCAGGAAAAGAAGGAAAGATATATTAGTTCTTCATCTTGATCCACTGACTTTACTCCAAAGGGCAGACTAAATGCCTTTAACACATTCACAAGTTTCTACAATATTATTTACTTCAGTTTAAATAAGCATAAGCAGCAAATGAGTATCTCCAAAATATAGCAGAAGTTTTATATATATATATATATATCTAATGCAAAGGTTCAGGGAAGGAAACTTTCTGCAGAAGAATTAATCCTTTATGAGCAGGTGGAGGTATCATAATGCTCTTACAGCCTCTTAGTTTGTGAATTCATAGACACCAGGGATTAACTACCTTTACTATACAGACATCTACACCTGAGTCCTGAAGGACTTGATTTTGTAGGTCTAACAAAACTCTTAATGATTTTATGATTCCAATCCATGTTAAAAGGCTAATTCTGACTCCCTTCAGGAGACTCCTGAACTATTTGCACCCCTCCACACTTCCCTGTCAGTAACTGGCAGGACAGAATCTCCAGTTCCATAGATTTTACCTGGTTCTTCCCCTGTCTGTAAAATCCCCTGCACAGTTACCCTGCCTGGCCTCTCCTCCTATCCTGACCCAAAGCTCTCCACCAGGCTGTTGCCCAGAGTGGCTCCACACACCTGAGCTGTTCTTTTGTGTTCTCTTTGTGTTCCTTGCCTGCCTTTCCTGCAGAGCCTCTCTCTGTCCATCAGCACAGATCTCCAGGCAAGACAACCATCTGCTCCATCCTAAATAATCCAGTTCTGCAGCCACTTCAGATCTAGTTCCTTATTTCCCAGGCTGTCTGAGTCTCTGAACAGACTCTGCTATGCCTATTTTTGACCAGGTTCACCCCTCCCAAGACTTTTATTACTCTGTCTCATTCACTCACTACCTTATTCTATTCTATTGGAGCCTAGGAAGGCAGGACTTTGATGCAAGACTGACTAGAACATTTAGTCTTAAGAAGTACATGAAAACCATCATGAGCAGACTTGAAAAAAAATCGTTTGGGAGTAAAAAACAAGTATAAGACTTTCTGAAGTGGAAAAAAACTAAAGAAGCAGCAGAATAAAAATTTATTAATTCCACCTGGGCACTCTGTCTTTGCAGGTGCAAATTTCTTTCATTTAAGCTTGGTCTCGGGCCAATCTCTTTTCAATGGGATCCAGAACTGCACCAAAAGTCATCTCTGGTCACTCAGAAAAAAATATTTTCTGCTACACAAGGTCTGGTTATGTGTCAATTCCACCTTTGCCAGCATTTTCTGATCTCTGCTGTGCTATAGGTTACGTGTCCCTGCTGGTCCCTGCCCACCTCTGCACCCCACAAACTTCCTCCTCCTCCTCCATCCTGGTTGGTGTCTGGGAAAAGCCAGTCCCAGCCTTCCTCCAGAGGGTTTCCCCACTGGGAAGCTCACCAAGCAGAGGGAAATGGTGGAACTCCTACCCTGGCACTGGGCCATACCCACCTAAAGGAGCAAAAAGTGCATCCAGTAACTGCGACCGAGAGCTGTAAAACCTCCCATGGATACTCTAGAAAGAATCAGGTTTATTCTTTTATACCTCTCCCTGACACACTTAGTGAGCACATACACCTGTTTGGAGGACTCCTAAAAATCCCTTATCTCTCAGAGCACCACTGCAAAGCTCCTTGCTTTTAATGGGATTCCAGTTGTGTAGGACTGAAGCATCCCCTGCCACTAACACGGATTTACACTCTACAGGGGATCAGAATTTGCCCTGAGAACCTATTTAAAGGAATAAATGTATTTAATTCTGTATTTAATAAAAATAACAAGTTGATTTGACAGACACAGAGAGAGTGACAAGGCAAAAAAGCAGCAGCAAGGACCACATAGACCAATTTTTTTTTTAAATAATAATAATAAAAATAAGTTCATAGCTTAATTCCTAGCTAAGCAATGCATCATTGTATTTCTCTTCAAACCCTCAAGGTTCTGGTTTGAAAATGTTTGAGGATTGTACCCCAAACAGTACAGATAAGCTCCTACAAGATAAGCACATACCAGCAAAAATCATCAGAGCATATGGATACTCTATTTTTAGGGGAGAAATACACAACTTCACATGGTAACTGTATACAACTAAATCAGATTTAAATATATATCCCAAGAAAATATTTCTGATGGAGACCTGTGTACATTCAAAATAGTCATATCCACATGGAGCTGGATTCACCTCTCACAGGGGGATTACCCTCCAATTCCACTTCCTGGTTGTTTTCAGATCTGGCACATAAAATGCTCATCCTGTTTCTTAGATGTGTGTCTAGAGATAAGGATCTTCACTGAGCTGTTTCTAATGCAAGTAAAAGGTTATAAAAGCAGTATGTGTCTCCCTGGGGATGAAAACAAGACAGATGTCACCCACCTCTCCACTAACACCATCTGTCTGCAACTATCTTTTCCCACATCTTTTCTGTTTCTCTCAATTTTCCCTGGTGATGTCCAGAAACAGAAACATTTTTCCAGGACAGATGAAGCATTTGAATGAGGTTCCTGAGCATTTCCTCTGTGAAACTGAATCAGAAATAAGAGCAGCTGATGGCAATCTTAGCTAAATCAATACAACATGTTTTCCCACAGCATTTTAAAATGGTGTTTGAATTTAAGTCACAACTGTCCCAGGAAGTACTGAGGCATTTAAAGCCTGTCCATTCTAGCACCTTGCTCTACCTGTCAGTCATAACTGCATTAAATTTTAGGACAAATCCCATTCTGATAAGATTTCTTGCTATTGTTCATATAATATTGAGTATTTTCAGAGATGTTACACCAAAATACAAAGACCACAGACTCAAAAATGAGGCAATATAAGTGCTAAGTAACTACCAAAGCAAGATGACCAATTTCAAGGCAATAAGATCCTGTAATTTAGGAATATTCACCAAGCTCTCTTGAGGAAAGGAACATCATTTTAGGCAAAGAGAGGCAAGCAAAGAAGCAAGAGCTACACACACTGATGCATAATTTGAAATCTTTCAGAAAGAGCAACAAACACTTAGAATTCAACTGTTGCACCCAGCCAGGGATCTGTTTCTACACATCTCTTGCCATAGTCATTCATACAGCAGCTGTTGCAAAACTTTACTGATAAACCTCATGGCTTCACAGTTCAGAACCATCTTTTCATAATTAGGATCCTTCTTCAGTCTTTCCCCAGATAACTGGGCTAGCATTTCAGAAGCCAAACATACTGAAGGGTAGAGTCTCTTAAAAAACCAGGGGCTATTAGAAAAGCCAGAGGGAAGGTGAGGCACTGTATTCCTACTTGAATAATGCTCTATAACACAACCTGAAAGGTCTATTTTATTTCACTGCTCCTGCCTTGAGGCTGAAATCTGTCACACAGATGTCTTTAGGCAGTGCTGCCAGAGCTCTGGCTACACCAGCAGGCTCTGAGAGCCCTGTGCAGCCTTGGCTGGGACCTCCCCACACCCACAGGCTCCCTTTGTCCTGGCACTAAATTTAAGCTCAGCACTTGGTTTGAGCTCTGCTGTGTGTGTGATCCTCGATTCTGTGCTGATCTGCCCCTGCTTGCTGATTTTTTGGTGTTATCTCAGTCCTGCCTTATGGCTGGGGGCTTACTGCTGAATCACCAGCTTGTTGCAAGCCCTGATTGCTCAGTGGATCTGTTCCTCTTGTTCAGGTACTTAAATGATATTTAATTCAGCTGCTTTAGGATAGAAGTGCACAGCAAATAGAAAACATTGGAGGTATCTCTTAGCTGCTGATGGTTTAGATGTTCCAGATTCTCTGTGCCATGATCTCCTCCCCAGGGCTGGCACAGAGCTGTGATCAGCTGTACTGTCAGGGTGTTTGGTGCTGCTAAATTCCTGCAAGAGATGTTGGTAGGGAAAAAAAGAGGTGTGGGGGAAGCCTTGAGCAACCAGTCTAGTGAAAGGTTTCCTGATCATGGAGGGGTGCTGGAACTAGATTATCTTCAATGTCCCCTCAAACACAAAGCATTCTGTGATTGTATGAAATGACCCTCTGCTTCTGCCTGTTTGGCTCAGTTTTTATAGCTGATATGAGGAGTCTGGGAGAGGCAAACACAGGCTCTCCCACTGTAACTTGCAGTGTTATAATTGGTTTTTTCTATATTTATTTCTAAAGAAATCACATGTTCGAGATCCTCTGACCTTACTTTCATAGATCCATAAGTGCAATTAGGCCTACAAGTTCCAAGCTGGTTTCTTGCGGTAAAATTTCTTACAGATTCTTAAATAAAAGAGAAAATGCATCTGTTTAAATACATATTTGATCTTGTGTGTGAAGAGGAAAGCAGTGCAGTGCTGAAACCATTTAGAGTTCTGTAATCTATAGTGATATTAATCTGCCAGAATTTAAAGGTAAATACACTTGAACCTGTCTATAATTCTAACGTGTCACAAGAGGAATAATCATTTGCACCATGGTTCTTTAAAATCAGACAGAAATAAAGCATATTATTAAATACAGAATCATCTGCTAGACAAAAGCATATAATAAAAGGCTCAATAAAGAAAAGTCTGTATTGTATTTTTCCTCCCAGGTTTACTCTGTTCAGTAGCTTGCTTTGGATGGGGAGTCAACAATTTTTTCTCAGCTCTTTTTGGGACCTAGGAAAGTTTTACATTCATTTACTTTCTAGGCTTTAAGATTAATATTATGAATTTTTTACTGATATAGATTTGAGACACTGGAAATCAGGGCAGGAATATAAACTTACATTAAGTTTTGTGATCAAGAGTGTAGAACAAGAAAATGAGCATTTGTTAGATGAAGATAATGGATCCCCAAAACTCAAGTCAAGAAATTCATAAATCTTTGCTTTGAGTGAGTATCACACTGAGCATCTTTTGTGGCTGTTTCTGTGATTCAATTAATTGTTAACTGCTGTCAGCAGCCTGTTGTGAAGGTGCTTATAAAACGCCTACTAAATTGGGGGAGGTGGAATCCCCATATGGATCAGAATATTCAAATCTATCTATTTGCTTATCTTGTGAATTCCTCACATTTGAATACTGTGCTCACAGAGGAGTGAAAAATAAATATTTATGAAAACACAGGGGTTTCAACAAAGCTATTTTCTTGAGAAATTTGTTTTGTTTCTTGTGCAGAAGTTCAGATCCTTTTAATGATTTATTCAGCAAGAACTCAATGCAGACTTTTGCACCCAAGTTTGCATAGTGATATTTGATACATAAAAATAATTGGCTATGAGAGTTATTTAGGACCCATATTTTAATTATTGGTGCTTCTGTGACTGCCTTTATCTCTAAGTGTTTTTAGACTCACCACATTTCATTTTCCTGCTTTTCTTTGAATCTTTTGATGTCATGCTAGTGATTAGTGCTAAGGATGATATCTGAGTGTTCTTATGTAATCACCTTAAAAATCTCCAGCAACTGCTGAGGTAACAGGAAAGTATATTCCATGATGTGGTTTTTGTGGGGTACGAGTGAAAAGATAGCCAAAAAATTGATTTAAAACTCTTAAAGAAGTTTTGTTGGGTTTTGTGTTTACTAATGATTAAAGGAATAAGTGAAGGCTTTTTGACAGGCTTCTGTATATCTTCAAACATTTAGTATGAGATTGTGAATATTCCTTCCCAGGTGCCCATTCCCACAAGGAAAATGTGTTCCCTTAACACAGAAAGGAAAGAGAAGATGTTTCTAGTAAGAACTAGCAATTTTCCTCTCTGAGACAAGCAAGAAAACATGTCAGAGCTCTAGAACTTTGAACAAGTTTTTCAATGCCAACCAATTAATTTGGAGATGATAAAACTACTTTGTTCAGCACTGGGAGGGAGTTATAATCCCACCAGATTCTGTGGAGATATTTTAACATCAAATGTGAAAAAGTTTAAGAAATTTGACTGGGTGTTTGCTGAGATTTTTAATTTCCAAAACTTCTAGTGTCCTATAGCCCTCAGGCAGTGAATGGAAAGGTAAGTTAATAATATATGCAGACAGTAAGAATTAGATATTCTACTTTACTGACAACAAAAGGAAAAGAAAATATCTCTTATATTTCTAATGCCACCACACAACATGCTAATGAAGTTGAAGGTACAAAAACCTGTTATGGACTGAAAATAAATATTTTCATGCCCATCATATTATCATGGGCATCATTTCCTTATGACTGAAAATAAATATTTTCAGTCATATAAGGAAATGATGGCCCATGATATTATAACCATCAGCTAAAATCCTCAATTTCTGGGCAACTGACACAGGGTGCAGGACCATGTGATTGGTAGAGTTTATTTTATGTTTGAGATTAACTCAGAAAATCTGATAGAAGGCAGTGCAGAAATGACTTCAGCAGCCTTGCCAGCTCACATAGGCAGAAAGATGAAGCTGCTGGCAGAGCTTCCATGAAATTCAGGACAAGTTGAACAAAGGAACTAACTTGGCTGCAGTGCCAGGAGGAGACTCAGAAGTCACAGCAGGAATATAAATTTTATGTGAGAAATTTGTAAGATGCACGTAAGTGATGCAGGTGGCAGAATAACTCAGGAGTGATTCTGAGTGTAATCATGGGTGTTAAGGAAATGCTGTAAGGATCCAAGGCTGCTGCAGGAGGATCCTTGAGCAGCAGCTATGACAGCCAGAGATGAGTTTAAATAAGATGCTCTCACCTGCCAGTGAAAACCTTTCTCCTTGGACTCGGGAAGAAGTGATGACAGGAGAGGCAGAGATAACAGAGGAAATGAATGAATTTGTCCTGGAATTGTGAGACTCATTCTATCAAAGAAGGGGTAGAATTGTCAGTAGTGTCAATGCATTCAGGCTTAGATGAGCTTGGAGGTGCAGCTCATAATATCTGTACCAATCATCTTACCTGTTTCTTGATGAAATCTGTTGTTCCTGATAATGGCACACAAAACAATTATTTCTTTATGAATAAAGTTTCTCTTTAAAACACTGAAAAAATAAAATGTAGACAACACTACCTCTGTCCTTGTCAGTGAGAAATCACCAGTACTTCCAAGAAAAATTAATTCATTCTACTTTTAGCTATTATTAATGTTTTTCACCTACTGATCCCTGTTCAGATTTGTTATCACCTTTTGTCATCAGGTTATTCTCTATAACCTCATAATAACTCTCCAGTAAAGGATAAAAAACAAGATTATTTTTAATTACAGTTCCAAGAATTGTTGTCATGAATTGAGTGATTACTTGGCTTTAGGTAAATTCTTCAGATTCTTTCTGATTTACTGGGTATAAATTCATTTTCTTGATAAACTGTTCCCAGTATTCTGTACCCCAAGCCTTGGGCAGTACCCTCTGAGCAAGCATTTGGATGTGGGGTTTTTGTCTTAGTCCTCTCTTTCAGCCAAGCTTGTTGGGCTGCAGGGCACAGCATTCATACAGGAAGTATGTAAAGAAAATAGGAAGAGATGGATGGATGGATGGATGGATGGATGGATGGATGGATGGACGGATGAATAGCATTGGCTTTTGTTATTGTCAGACATTGGTGGTAATTTAAATAGGAGTTGATTTTCAGAATATAATCTGTATATATTGGACAGCTCCTATTCAAAGTACATTTATTCAAAGCTAATACTAATGTATAAATTACACCTTAGCAAATGAAAAACCTCCGCATCGTCTTTCAGTGATATAAGCGTGGGTTTATACACTCACCACTAAATGATTTTTGAGTATCTCTCAGCTGCCTGTCCTTCAGTTCTCAAGAATCCTCTTGCATCCTTGAGTCTAAAAAAAGAGAAAAGCTGTTCTGCCTCAGTTGCTGTGGCTGTCAGGATAGTTCAGAACAGGCATATTTCACACTAAAATTAGAATTATTCAATGCTATTTGCTCCTACTTCAAAATGGAAGTATGATACACTTTGCAAGTGATTACCTGCAGTAACAAGTATTAATCCCAATTCAACTGAAGAGGGGGACAGAGTTCCATTAGCCAAGCTTACAGAGAGGCATTTCACAGCCTCTGAGATGGTTCTAAGTATTTGTGGAAATCAAAGTCAGTCAAGCCCTAAGCAGAACAGCTTGGTCTCCTCCTGCCAAGCACACAGACGTGGAGGGTTTATGCAGATTAATGTGTCATTTCTGGAATCCATCTTCCATGGGTGCTATAATGCTGCTCTACTCAGCAAGCACTCTGCAGCTTTTAATCAAGTTTCCAACCAATTCAGCATCAAAAAATGATTGGTTAATATCTGTGATTTTACACTCCTCACCCATGAAATAAACTGTGTTGTATAACGTAGGTTCTAATCTGCTTTATCGTTATTGAAGATGTTTGTTCAAGCCAGGAAGAGCCATGACTAAACTTCAGGAGTCTCTGTGGTCTAATGAGTGGCTGGAACAAACTCCAGAACATTTTTAGTCTCTAGAGAGTCAGCACTGGCCCTAGACAAAGCTGCAGGTAACGGTGTCCAATATTACTACAGGACATAAAATTAAAGTTCTTCTCAGATTGTCTTGTCTGTCACTGCATCAAGGGTATTGAGAAAGATATACTCTATTTCCCATCTGGATTACTCTCATGCATTTGATTTCTGGTCATTTATAATCCAAGCTAAAACTTCATGTGTTGAATAAACATCCAGTAATAATACATTGGAGCTGACCATCATGAGCTACACTTCAGTATCTAGTGCTGAACACTCAAAGCAGTGAAAGAAAGGAAAGTATTTCACAATTTAGGTTCTAGTTTATGTCCCTTACTGCATTTTTCTTCTCTGGCTTTCTTAGAAATAGAATTTATTACCACAGAAGAATCCAACTCCTGCACGGTCAGCATCTTGTGAACTTTGGAAGATCAGCTAACTCAAGATGACTTATGCTTTCCTCCTGCACTTCAGAGAATTTCAACTTTTTGTATGTATCAGCTGGAAGTGAAAATGCTGAAAAACTCAAAGGGGGCAATAATTCCTGATTCTACCTTTAGCCAAGTCAATTACAGTGTGGAGGACAACCAACAACTTGATAAGTGTAAGTTTTTAGAGGAGCTGCGCATCTAGGAGGTTTCTATAACTTATCTGTGGATATGCTTCACATTCACAGGCTGGATGAGGAAGCATGTAGGTTTGACATGTACATTGGAAGATTTTTATTCAGGAAATGACTTAAAGATCACTGAACTTCTAAGGGAAACGTTTCCCCAAGTTATCCTTTTTAGCCCTTTGTTGTCAGAGGGAGAGTGAACATACTGAAATTAGTGAGATTTCCACCTGCAATAATATAAGATTACTACAGAATTATTCATAGTAGAATTGACAATACGTGGTAACAACTATGATCATCCTGGTCTCCCCCTAAAGTCTCTTGCAGCCAGGCTGGCATCTCCAGGAAAGCTTTTCTTGAGCTGACAAACAAGATTCCTGCAAGCTGAGAAACATGACAGATATTTTCTTTCTTGCATGTTGTCTCCTCTTCCCAAAGTTTAGAATACAGTCAGGAAAGGTATTTCTCATTGGAAACCTTGTCTAGTAGAGGTCTTTGAATTAGTTCTTGCATCGAGGTCTGTAAGGATGCCAGCATCATTTGTAAGAAACTTTTTAAGGAAGTTTGTGAGAACTTTATTGTTCATCAGCAAGTGAATAGATTACAGCATGAAAAATTCTCTCTTATTATGTCAGATTGCATCTTGAAAAAAAAAACACTTTTTGAATATATTCTGGATTTTCAGAGGTGAAATGTACCAGGTTTTTATTACTTACCAGCTTGTTACGCTGTCTGTTATAAAAAAATACACAGATATTAAAGAAAAAATGGCATTGAGCAGATATTCTCATATATTACACTTGATTTAGAAATAGAAAATTGATTTTTTAAAATTTAAACAATGGCATTAAGAATAAAAGAAGTCTGGAGGAGCGTATACATCCTCTATGGTGTAATCTTAAATATACCTCAAGTCCATCTAAAAATAAAGCACTACTGTGTGAAATCTGAGCATAAGTTTATACAATTAAGTCATTACTTGACTTAAAAGGTTTGAGGACTGTGCAAAATGACAGAATAACAGTTACATTTGACAGACCCATTCTTTCAGGTAATCTATAGACAGCAGCACACATCTTGTGTGGTTCTTATTGCTCATTTACATTTCCCTTCAATTTAAATGGACTGGTAAAAATAAATGGGTTTTACTTAAAAAAACAGTCCGTGAGTGGATTCTCCTTTTTTTTTTTTTTTTTTTTTTTTTCAGAATCTTGTTCATTCTCTCAAGGTATTCTTATAACCTGCCATAGTGGAGAAACACAATTTAAAGACAAAATTAAATTTATTAGCAGGTAAAGTCCATTGCATTCTTAGCTGAGGTAAGAAATATAAAGCAGATGGGTTGATATTTTCCAACACTAAAAATTCATATTGTGAAATGAGATTTCCAGATGGTCACTATACATTTATTTTGGTCATTTGTATGTAATGACAATACCCATTTAATAATGATGGTTCTGGAGCTAAAAAAAAAGAACACATTCATTTGCTGTATATAATCTAATCACCAAGACTGACATGTTTTCAGAAAAGCTGTTAACAATATAAGAAATTTATCCCATACACTCAAAATGAATGGTATTTCTGTGTGAATAAGGAAATATTGAAGCTAAAGCAGGGAACAGTCTTGGGATATGGAAGACTGGAACAGAGTGACAGATTTATGCAAGATCACCTGTCAGGCCAGTGTAGAAGCTCAAAATTTTGTGCCTGCTCTTCACATGCTGCCAAGACCTTGTATTTACCATATCACCTTGAGAGATCTGCTTTCACTGACAACCTAATCTACTCAGCTGAATTCAGTGAGTCCTAATTAATGATGTCCTGGGACCTAAATATAGCAAACTACTGTGCAGCCAGTCAATTTAGATGGAACAAAATGTTTGTCATGTTCAAAGCATGGTACAGACAGGAAAGGCTACCAGGGACACTTCTCCCAAACCAAAGGGTTGATGTTGCTTCCATTTTGTGAATTCTTCAAATCTCTGCTATCTGTAAGAAAGAGTCTGTCCTAGATTGTGAGGCAAGATGTATTCTGTTTGCCATCTGCTGGAGGTGGGGCAGTTCTCTTCTGTTCATTGGGCAGTTTTCTTTATCTCTTCCACAAACCAATCCTCCCCCAGGGATTTCCCCATTAACATCTGCTGTTAATGGGCTGTTGAATGTCACTGCATGACTGATAAAAGTTACAGCATCCCATTGTGAGATGCTCCACCCAGAGGAAGGAGGCAAGCATTTCTACCTGGATATAATCTGGGTTTCTGGGACACCAGACTCAGCCTTTTCCACTGGATTTCCAAGAGGAGGAGCTGGGCTGTTTGTTTTTTTGTTGTTGTTGTTGGTTGGGGTTTTTTGGGTGGTTTTTTTGTTTTTGTTTTTTGGGTTTTTTGGGGGTTTTTTTTGTTGTTTTTTTTTTTTTTTCCCCACTGGATTTCAGAGGAAGACTACACCCTTCTACACGATCACTGCTCCAACAGAACCACATCTGCCACTCCAGGAGGACTTCAGCCATTCCAATTTGGACTGCTACCAACACCCTGACCAAAAGGGTGTCAGGTTGTATTTTGACTCTGTCAGTGGTTTTTCTTTTGCATTATTGCATGTATTTTGTTTTCTTTTTCCCTTTTCCTAATAAATTGTGTTTCTGACTTGGAGTCTCTCACTGGTTTTGCTTTCAAACCAGAACAGAGTCGTAGAATGGATGGGTTGGAAGGTGCCTTAAAGGCCACCTCATTCCAACCCCCTTGCCCTGGGCAGACAGCACAGGCTGATGTGAGTGGCCCCCGCTGTGCTAAGAGATAACATAAAAAAATCATTTATCTATGGAAACACCCCTATTTTCCTTGAAGATCTCTTTACTACATAGACATTTATCAGAGCCATGATTTTAATTCTCACTTATTGTGAGTCTTTTGCATGATGTCAGACAGAAAACTATATTTATGGATTCCTGAATCTACCTCAAGCACTGAAATTTGAAATACAGGGCATTATTTAGAAGATAGTGAAACATAAATGTAATTAGGTAAAATTATAACATAGGCCTTAGTTCTCTTAAGCTCCTTATTTCAATAAATAAACAACCAACCAATCAATCAAATAAATAAATAAATAAATAAATTTTTAGTTTATTTGTCTATCAAAGATATTTTTTTGCTTTTTTTTTTTAATCTCTTGCTAATGTGACAATTAAAGGATATTTTTTACCCAAAATTTTAAGCCAACATGGAATAATTTAGCACTTAGGTTAAATGAAAAATTGCAGGACACAAAGGAAGCTTATTTTTCTCTCTTTCAAACTAAAAGAAAACAGGAAAGTCAACACTGGCAGTGAAGCTGTCCTACAGTACTGAACCTTAATACTTTTTCTGTTTCATTCTGCAGATCTTTTTTCACACTGGATTGCGAGGGAAAGACAATCAATTCAAATAAATCTCAGAATGTTTGGCCCTATTTAGTTTTCACACTTTATTTTCAATGCTTTATTTTCATGGATGTAACTGAAAAAAAACAAAATTTTTTTATTGTAGATAAGAAAACTGAAAGGGCAGTAAACAATTATTTGGTCAAAGCCATACAAACTGATATTGATAGAGTCAGGAGTAAAATCCATATCTCCTGGTTGTTTTTTTCTGATGCAGCAGTGACTGGATGATGTTGTTTCATTTCTCCTTAGTGCAGATGCTGTTCTGCAGTCTGACCTCTGGAGCCAATAGAGACACAATTTGGCATTTGTTAATCTAAAGACTCTCAAGAGAGGAAGAAAATGTGACAGCAGGTATTAGACAGAGTGCAAACACACTGCAAATAGAGACACAGGTTTTATGTGGAGTTATAGAAGCTATTTTAACTAAATCTGGCTGAGTCATTACCTTCATTACTCCCACAAAGAAGAGGATGTCCAAACTGAAAGAATTTGGACAATGTACCTCTCTGGAGGAGGTTTGCCTTCAGATTTCCCATGTTATCTAATACACATTTTATTTGCTGTAACAGAGAAGACTGGTGTAGCCACAGCACAGAGGACTGTGACAATTTCAAACTAAAAATCCATTAGTCAGGTGAAAAAAAAAAGTTAGCTGGCCTTGAACCCAGGTATAAACACACTAAAATAGTCTAAGACCACACCAACAATGCATGATATTTTTTGTAAGGCTCTTCAAGCATCTGAGCAATGTGATGAATAAAGGTATAAAATTTGACGACATCCACATGATAAAAAAGGTGCCAAGTACAAGTGGCCAAGCCATCCTGCACAATATACATAAAGGAGAACTGGCAAAATTGAGAACAATGTCAGCACTGAGAGGAGCAGAGGAGGTCCTTCTGCTCTGTCTGGGCAAACTGGAATAGGCAAGTAGTGTAAAAAAAACAGGCATGGAAAGGAAAGACAAAATATCTACCACAGAAAAACCAAAATAAAACTATAAAGCTAAACCAAAAGGAAATGGTTTGATTGTGATCCAAAAGATTTCAGGCAACATATAATATGATCACAGATTTCTTGACCACAAGAGCTTTTTAACAACAATCTGTTGAAGCCTTGGTTTATTTGGAGTCTCAGCGATGAAATACAATGTCCTTCATTAAGACAGCTGATGTTTTAAGAGGTGTCTTGCTGAGCTTTGGTGTTATAAATCCTTCTGATCATTATTGCAAGTGTTCCCAGGCAGTCACTCCATGAGTATGACTCAGCATCAGATTCCCTGCTGAGTCAGCCTAAAGGAAATTGCTTAACTGTCCCTACAGCTGGATCACTTAAATCATGTATTTCTCTTTTTTTCTTTAAAACAAATAAAATAGTTGTGTCTAGTGATTTTGTATTGTTTGTCACATAACATTTCTAGAAGACTTCATGTGATGGATAAGAAAGAAGTTCACAACAGTTTTATTAGTTGGGAACATCAATCTTGGTAGCAGAACATGTACTTTGTTCACTAAACTGTTCCTTGTTGTATAGGGGATGTCTGCAAACCCCTGTGCTGCCCTTAACTCTTTCTGGTTATTTCATGCTCTGAGTTACTGGTGTAAAGATGCATCCTGCCCAAAGAGCAAAAGGAGTTTTCTACAAATCAGAAGTGACTAGTAAAGTACTAAAACCAAGTTTACGTTACATTTTTTTTATGCATTTAGGTTTCTTTCACCTCTATATATTGCAAAAATTTAAAAATAATTGTATCTGTGGTGCTGTTTCAAAATTACCTGAAGCCAATTAAAATCTGCTCTTTTTACTTTCACAGGCTTAGGTTCGATCTTTATACAGGAATACCCTGCCATCTTACAAGAGAGGGCAAAAAAATAGTTGGACCATGAAAATGGATGAGTCTCTTGACTTTTCACCTGGTGAAAAAGTATATTTTCTTTATTTAAAAATTCCAAGTTTAATTGTTTCTTGTTTTCTTTGTTCATTCTCCATGCAGACTCACGTGTGTTTTCTTTTAGCACCTTGATAATGGTCATAAAGTACCTTTATAAATATACATCAATGCAAGTGTTTACCAGCTGGTTTCTGCACTGTTTTTTCACCGACAACATACTGTTATATTAACAATATCTGCAATCTATTTTAAAGTGTATAAAAAAGTCTGACAGTAGCATATTACTGCAATGGAAAAAGCATCCATTTGTGTTTCATTCATTGACCAGCTTTAAATTTGCCCAAGTAATTCATTCAGTGATATCTCTTTTTGCTATTTGAATCTTTGACTCCCTGTTCAATTTCTCTTTCTGTAGGTGTCTGATTGAGGTATTAGCTGAGTGTCAGTGATTTAGAGGCTCAGTGACTTGATATACAAAGAAGACAAAAGGTTCCCTCTGAGTAGCCAGCAGAATTTACAGAAGTAGCTTAATAAATTGTTGTTAAAGTCCTGCTGAGAATCAGCAAACTTCCTGGAGAGACAATGCTGATCACATGAAACCTGGAGGGGAAGAAAAAAGAAATCCATCCATTCAAGAAAGGGACAAGTCACTGCAATTTTTACTGTTATTGCCATTCTGACAATATCTCCAGTGACGTGCAAGAGTGATGCATTTGCACACCTTGATGGAAGCAGGTTATGGCCATGTGTTCTTTTTTATTAAATTTCTTTATGAGGGAATGGTATTATGTACTGTATGCAGTGTTTCTGAGTATATAAAAGGAGAAAACATAATGTATTTTCCTCGGAGAATAGAATTTATGTGCTGCAAATGCCTGATATGAAGGAATGGCTTTGTGAGGGATTACTGTCAATACTGCCTGTTTATGAATCAAAACCTATTCAGCAATCGTAAGCAGCTGGAAGCTGAACATCTGGGCCAAGAGTCAGCAGAAAAATTTTGCTACCTCTAGATATTGTCTTTGTAGGGGATCAGTTTATCTAGGTTGAAATACGGGCCAGCTGTGAAAAGCCAAATGGAGAAATAAACTTCCCTCGAAGGAGCAAGGACAGCAAAGCTGGCAGGAATGGAAGTACAGAATCTGCTCCTCAAGAATTGTTCCCTTCTCTAAAACAGTATGCATAGCTAGGCAGAGAGGGGAGCTTGCATTTCTCCTCTGTGGGATACACCAAAGTCTTACAGACATGAAGAAATGGAAAACAACTTCCTCAGGCAATGGTCTATAGCTGTGGGTTTTATCCTCCCCCATTGCAGAGTCAAATTGGGATTTTAGGAAATTGCAGACATCCAGATTTGCTTGCAAAAGGAGAATGTGACTGAGTGGGTTTGGTCAGAAGATTATTTTACCATGAATACAAAGTAATTTCTCCCCTGATTTCTAATATGTATGCTAAGGAGTTCAAGGCTCTCTCCAGGCTGTACAGGGATGTGGCTCTTTTCTCTCTATAAAAATGTGCCACAAAGTAATTTCAAGCTTTTCTGTTGAATTTTATGTGCTTTCAATTAGACCTTTTAAAGGGAGTATAACAGAGCTCTTAGGCAGTAATTAATCCTTCCTTTTACTTTGAAAAAAAATGAATGTGACAAAAGGCAGGGATTGTAATGACTGCTGAACATGGGTAGGGAAGTGGATGTAACTTCTAGAATCTGACCTGTTCTCCACCATCACAACCATGATCAAGGTTATCTGCTAAAACCAAGGTCTTGATTTTGGCAAACAGAACTTTGTTTGACAAGTTAAACACAAAAACTGACATTTTTGCCTGCTAAATGTCCACGCTAGGCTAAAAATATTTTGGAAGATTTCAGCCAAGACAGCCCATCTTTCCACTAATCATTTGAAAGCTGTGCTATCAAAGCATATTTCATCCTCAGGATATCAGGTAGAGAATAAAAAAGCTCATGGATCTACACAGTGAAGGCAAATCTCCCTACTGACCCTTCCTGAGGACATGAGTGTTTCTCCACATAATACAATTTTTATTTTCAGTTTACTTAGTGGAAAATGGCTCTAGGAAAAATATAGGAACAAAAGACAACATAAATTTTAATGTTCCTTAGCTTTTGTGCACTCAGCTTTGCAACCTTATTTCAGGAAATTAATGGAATTGTTCTTTGGTGTGATTATTTATTTGTAATAAGGCTATGCAAGAGTTTATAAATTGTAATGTTAGTAAACAAGACTTACATTCCTAGTCTGGGAAAAACAGAATTTTATATTAACAGCTAGTGCTGCAACACTTCGTTGTTTCTTCATGTTCATGAAGTCATTTTTCTTTACAGCCACTACAACAGCAAATGGTTCTGTCATTAAGCTCTTCACAGAAATTTACTGTGATTTTATTGAAATGGAAAAGAGACAGTGCTTTGAGTCTTTAAAGGATTTCTTAATGCACTCCACTAATTTCTGCTTTATTTGAAAACGGCTCTTCAATACCAATACAGCTTCCCCTGCCTGAAATAATTCCTGTTATTGCCACCTCTGTATCCCCAGCCATAGAATGGGTCTGCTGGCTTGTCAGATTTAATCTCTAAAAAGCAGCAAAGTAATCAAAATCTGTCAGAAATATATGTGCATTAACATCTGATTTAGCCCACAAAGACAAGGAATGGAGTGTGAAGAGTATGGCTGAATAGTCTAATGAAATTTTAATGGAACTTCAGTTCTGTTTATTGGATCTGTATTTGTCACAAAGTTTACTTCTTCTGTTATTTCAAAATTTGTCAGTGTTTAACAGAATTCTGACCATACTAGCATATTATCCAGAGCAATTTAACTGCATAGGCCACAGCTTTTGCAATTTTGCTTCTCTCAAGGGAAAAAAATGAACTAAACTGCCACATAATATGTGATGAGAGGAAAATCACAAAATAGAATTGTACATACTACCTATACTGGAATTTCATGTTCTGGGAAGACACTGGGATGACCACAGTGAAGGAAAAAATATTAGGTTAGTGTGGTCAATCTATTTTTGTTTGCATGACTTATTACATAGAAAGTTTTCAGCCATGGCTCATTATTTTATGCCAGGCCTGGATATTTCTGCTTCAAGTAACTTCTTGTCTAAATCCATGAAAAGCTCACAGAAAGGTAGTACAAATTGCAAGCAGAAGGCACAGAATATCAATAATTAATGACCAAAAGAGTCTAGATTAAGTTCTGTACCAGATCACAGGAGGAAAACATTACCAAAAATCCAGTGTGGTTTGGTGCCTTGAATAAGACAGACAAGAACAACATAGTGCCCACACTGAATCAACCAAACTTGTTCTATAAATATGTTTTCTGAAAACTAGAGCCTAAATAGTCACCTGCTCTGTTTCATGTTTTACAGCATCTTTACTATAAAATAGTACCTTTGTGCTGTACTGTCACAAATAAAGGGTAGGAAGACTCAGATTTTGCAATATTTAATATAAGAACAAAATTAAGCACTTTTTTGTAGTGACATAAATTTTCAATTTGAAAATTAGGCTGTAGTATTTTTCAGAAAGCAGGCAAAGGAACAAAATCTACAGATTTTGTAACATCTTGACACTTACATCTACCTAGAAATATGAATATTGAGATACTATAATGCTTCTGGATCTAATCCTCACTTGGAGAGCTTTTAAAAATGTTTCTAAAAGTCTTTCCAAACTCTGGGATAGAAATTTGTACACAGAATCACATCCTTTGTATTTCAGGTCCTTTTGCCATCCTCAGTTTAGTGAAAAGGAAAAAATGATAATGAAAGATTATTTAGATGCTTTGTTCTTAAGTTCTTACAACTTCTATCTGTACTCCACTTTGCTTTTTATTTGATTTATTCTCTCCTATGAAAGAAAAAATCAAAACCCACATAACCAACCATCCAACCAACCAAAAAAAAAAAAAAAAAAAAAGAACTGAGACTAAAGAATCTATTCCAAGTGAGCAGAAGTTAAAAAAAATGTTGTGTTGTCAGATGGAAAGGAGAGGAGAGATTCAGATGACTCTTCACAGAAAGGAGTTTTGGATTAGAACATTGTAATTAGTAATCTTACTCTAGTCCAACAATCAATGCCTAAAGTAGCAATTAAATAGAGAATAAGGAAAATGGTCAAAAAAAGTTTCTGTGACAAAAATTATATTGGACTTGCCTTTTGTTGCTGAACCTGGAGAGTTGCATCAGGTTTCCCAAAAGCTTCTTCTGCTGGCACTCCCTGAAATATGGATCAGCAGCTGGACCCAAGTCCATGGGGTGATTATGACTGTCAGGAGAAGGAGGAAAAATTATTCCTGCCCCAGCCACACACATGTGTGATTTTCATCCATGACTGGAGGAATCTGGCAGGCTTTTTCTAATGACAAGGGCACATCCAGATGGGACAGACCAGACTTCCTAAAAGAATTATTTTGTGAGAATAGGAATTTAGATCCTACAAATAGCTGAGTCATAGAACCTCTAAAACAGCTTGACTTCCAGTGTGAGTTCTTCCCTCACCTTTGTGGTCCTGGCCTCGGCTTGGTACCCCACTTCTGACACTGCTAAGTACAAGGAACAAAGCACAGATTGGTGTGCTTGAAGTTTCATTTCCTCTTAGGCAGTCTCAGAAATAACACAGGAAAACATCTATAGAGCTTTCAGGAAATCCTAATATATAAAAATATTGCAAGAAAAAAACAATAGGTTTGAGGGAAGCTGAGGTTTGTTCTGCTCTTTCTTTACCTTCTTCACACAACTGGTTTGGGATGAATAACCCAAGATTGGCCAGTTCTAACCCACCCTAGCACAAATCACCCCGTAGATTCAATAGAGCAGCTCTAAGGGAGTGACTGAGTGACTTCTCTTAAACCTCAAAAACAAAATATGCCAAGCTTTTATAAAATGAGAACTGTCTTTCCGTGTCAGAGCAATCAGGGTTCCATCCCTCCTGCCTGAAATCAGAAGAGTTCAAGGAGATGCAGTATTTTGGCAGGATTTATGTATTCAGCACAGACATATGCCTGAAAAAGACTTTTCCAAACTGGCTTTGGACATTCTCCAAAGCCAGCTCCAGCAGAGATCAAAGTCTGACAGAGTCCAGAGCTTCTGTCAGAGACAATTGTTAGAAAACCATGGGGTCCAGGGAAAAATAGCTAAGGAGTGTGCTTATGATCAGTGTCCTTTATTTCTTCCACCAGGCCAGCTGCCTCAGCCCTTGGGCAGACAGCCTTCATTCCTAGGCAACACCAAAATTGGACAAAAAATTGAGTGGGATCCTTTCTTGGCTAAGGACAAGTGCTGACAGGGTGTCAGTAATTTGGAAGACAAGAAAAAAATGTTTTTTCAGCACTACCTGTCTGTCATGCAGTATTTGGTCCCAGGACACCAGCAGCCTGCTTGGGGCTCCTTGCTATGGATTCTGCAAAGCAGGAGGGGACAAGAGTCCTCTCAGGAAAGGCTTTTAGGTGACCACAGACTGCTAAACCACTGGGAGGGGACACAGCCAGGACAGGTGACCAAGGGACATCCCAAATATCAAGCCTCATGCTCAGCATATAAAGCCAGGGGAATAAAAAGGAAAGAGGCACATTAAGAGTGACAGCTGAACACCTGCCTGCCCACGGGAACTGGGGAATAAATTCCTTGCTTTGCTTTACTTGTGGGCACCACTTTTGCTTTATCTATTAAAATGTCTTCATCTCAGTGTTACAGAATTTATGAGACAGGGCATGATTTATGTCTGGAGTGAGAATTTAGCCACCCACTTAGACTAGACCGTGATATTCGGCCTTGGTGGGGCCTGGAAGACTTTGATGCAGTGAGAATTCAGTTGTGGCACAGTTAGAAATTATGTTAAGGTAACTACAAAGTAATGAGCTATCCGAGTGTGAATTAGGGTAGAGCTGCAGTGTGAAAAGCCTGACCACCTTAAGGCAAAGGTAAACAATGTTAGCTTGCCAATCACAGTGTCTTTGTAAACTGTAAACTATGTAGAAGGGTATAAAAAATGCCATTTTCTCACTAATAAAGGGGAGAACGTTGCATTAATCATATTGGTTGGATGTGCGTTCTGTCCTGTCCAGCTTTCCCATTTTATGAGGTCCCTGGCTTTATCCCGACCCATGAGTTTTCTCACTTTTCTGATTCTCTCCCCCATCCCACCGTGGGAGAGTGGCTGAGTGACTGTGTGGGGTTTACTTGCCAGCTGAGGTTAGACCACAACACTCCTATAGATATTATTTTATTAAGGTGATATGTTTTAATAGTCCGGACAAGAAGCAAGAAAAGCTATCTTGGTGCTATAAATTGGACATATTAGCTGTAATGTTATATTTAGTAGCTCACAAAATAGATGTGATGGCTGCTTCACTCAGACAAGGAACATTTTCTCTTTCTGTTTAGTGGGCAACAAATCATGAGCCTAGAACTGTGCTTTTTGTTCTTAAAATCCTTATTTAATTTCTTTTTTGTTTTTAACTTTCTTTCTTTCTTTTTGTGGACTCCTTCTTTCAGACATCACACATATTCTTGTGATGACTTAACCATGATTAACTACCAAATTCCCACCCAGCTTCTCACACAGAAGCTAATCATCAGGACAGGGGAGAAAATAGGATGATGAAGTTCATTACTTGAGATAAACAGAGGTACATCACTTTATCTACAGTCATTGCCAAAACAGGCTCAACTTTGAGAAAGTTATCAGCATTTGAATGCTCTGCCCAGGGAAGTGGGTCCTTGTCATTTAAAAGATGTGTGAATGTGGCACTGTAAATGTGCAAATGTGTGAGTGTGAACATGGTTTAGTGATGGGCTTGGCCCAGTTGGCCAAAATGATTTTAAAGGTCTTTTCCAACCCAGATGATTCTGTGAGTCTAATTTGTTGTAAATTAAACTTTGGATTTGGATAGTGAGGAAAAAAAAGCTACTACCTTTTCTCTCCCAAGTGTAACTTCACTCTTGCTCCCTGACTGGTAGCAAATTACACATATTTAATAACTTTTTTGAGTCTTTCAAATCATAGGATGGTTTGGCTTGGAAAGGACTTTAAAAAGCACCAAGTTCCAGCCCCCTGCCATGGGCAGGGACATTTTCCCCTAGGGCAGCTCACTCAGAGCCCCATCCAGCCTGGTCCTGAACACTGGCAGAGGTGTTCCATAGGGAAAACAAAACTGTTTGAGTTCTTCTGCTGTTTGTTTGAGGGCTTTTGGCATTTTTTTTTGTTGGTTTTTTTTGGGCTTTTTTTTTTTTTTTTTTTCTGTTTTTTTTGTTTTGGTTTTAGATTTGTATGTTTTGGTGCGGGGGGGGGGTGTTAATTATTCTTTGGGGTTTTTCTTTTTTGGGTTTGGATTGGTTTGGTTGGATTTGTTGGGGGTTAGTTGGTTTCTAATATTTTTTATTTGTTTGTTTTAATTTGTTTTGGGTTCCTTTAATATTTTGGAGTTTTTTGTTTGTTTTTTTAAATTAGTTGGCACAATTGCTTCCACTGACCAATTCCAAAGCAGACTGTGCTGTAGAAGTGGAGAGCTGCTATCCCTGTGATTCAACAGTGTCTTAAATTATAATTTCAAATTTATTAGTGGAACCCTGAGAATTGTTGGATGTCACAAGGGCTAACCTCTGTGCTCCTGCCTGATTTAGGGCCTTTGCTATTATACAAAATAGAAAAAAAAAAAAGTGCTGTAATTTTGATTATGAGGTCTGACTTGGGCATTTGGGATGCAGGGCTACTTTAGGTGATTTGATTTTCCAGTCTGGCATGGAAATTTGAGATTAAAACTGAATTAGCCCTGGGTTTTTAAAACTGGGAGAAATCATTGCTAGACTGTTAAATTTAACATTCTGAAGCCTTATGCTTCAAACTTTCTTATTGATTAGTCTGCATTACTTTATTATTTTTTCCTACAAGTCCCTTTATACCTTATTGAATCAATTATCTTCCAGGTGGGAAAACTGTCTGGGATATAATAAAGCTCCAGGTTGTCATTCTGATCAGTGCAAAATTAATTTATAATGTACACTGGATAGAAAAGGCTCAAAGAGGTTTGCAGCAATGTCACTTCTGTGTGTTGTACTGAATCCTTTTCCTGCCCTGTGTAATACCTGAAAGAATTTGGCCTTTGAGATTCTGTATTTAGGGGCTGTGTCTGGGCTGGGTCATGTAACAATGAGTGCATTTGCAAATTTCTGTGCAACATTATATTTTGTCATCTAAAAAATGCCATTTTCTACCAAAAAGGCATGAAATCTGTTTCTTGGTGTACAGAGTCAAAGGGTAGCAAGGGAAAAATTTGGGTGTTTCTTTTTTGCTTCATAAATATGAATGCAAAAAAAAGAAGTCAAACTTTGTGTGGTATTCTGTGAAGTCTGTATTTCCTGAAATGCATGAGTAAAATTTTTAGATGCTTGCTTTTTCACTTTCCATTTAATATATGTATATGTGTTTGTTAACTGGAAGTAATTATTAATTTTCTGAAAGCCAGAGAAGTGTCAGGAGGTAAAATAAGAAGGTTTATTAAAGAAACAACCCAAGTCCAACAACTTTTACACCTTGTTTAAATAAAAATAAGAAAAGCCTAACATTTTACGTTAAAAACTAAGGGCTTTGTTGTTGCTTAGTCTCACAAAAATACTGCATGTCAGTAGTGTTTGGTTTTCTAATATTGGTTTGTTAGAAAACTCATTATTTTTCAGGTCAGGATTCCAGAATGGATCCAGATTGCAAGCAGCAATGTACCAATATAAAACAAGTTCTGCAACATTTTCATTCTTGGCTTGGGACAGGGAGAGGATCCGTGGAAGTAATTTTCCTAGTGAAATACAGAGTTATTTTCAAATTTAACAGGTTCATGTCTTGGCAAGGCATTCAGCGAGGTATACAAAACTGAAGCAAACCTGTTGTGTATCTTAAGTTTCATAATTACCTAATATTTACTTTTATGCTTTCAAAAGGATTTGTTTGCTGAGTTATCAATAATCTGAATTTTGCTAAATAATGCAACAAAAGGGCAGATATCTTGAGATGACTTCCAAAACCTCAGGAAGATAATTCACATTTCTCAAATCTTCTGCTACTGCAGTTAAAATTAAGGCTGGATCAAGAGCATTGCCTTTTTTGGACAAATGTTTTATTACAATGCCAATTTGGACAAAAAGCTTTTTACTTGTGGAAACCTAGTAAAAAAATATAAGGGATTACATATAATTTTCTTTGAAATAAAACATTTTAAATATTTGAACTTAGGTATTTTTAATTTAAGCAGGTGCATGAAGTATTTATGATGATTATAAATCTTCTGCATTAATATACTTAATACTTAAATTCCACTACTCATTATTCATATAGGACCAAGTTTGAATCTCAGATTCTGACAACCACTGCCTCAATTTTCTTTTGTTTTTGTTTGGATACATGGAAAGTGATGTTTTAATGTAGCTTAATAGCCTGGAATCTTTGCATATACTCTGTACAAATGTCTTCCTCATCACTCAAAAGTGATGTGTAGCAGGCATATTTATTCAACATGCATTCTTATTGCAAAAGGTTAAATCCTGCTGTAAATCTCTTCTCTGAAATATTTAATGAGACTTTTTCCATCTCCCTCCCTTTTGTTCTGCATCCATACAAAGCTAATGTGGATTTACTAGAGAAGTGTTGTTTTTCTAAATCTTGAGCATGGTCAGGACATTGTGAAGGCTATTTTTGGAAATTTAAGCTAACATTCTGCCCAGATGGTATAGTAAATGCTGCCTTTCTGCTCATTCTGCAGAATTAACTGGGATGTTTTTGTGAATGTGCACGCCTACAAGGATGCAGAGTGGGTACCCCTGAAGGGAAAGGTTTTTTGCTCTGCCTTTCTGTAGTGCTGCCACCTGCATGGTGTCAAACTCAGCCACAATCTCATTTCTTCAAAACTACTGCACTTCCTAAGCTACCAGAATCCAGCATATATCTGGATATTCAAATGCCATTTCCAGAGCTGGTGTGGTGTGGATGGAAGCATCCTTCCCTCCCAGACGTGCTGTGTTGTCAGCACAGTGACTGCAGCCACTGAAAGCCACAGCCATGACACAAATACAACATTCAGGCATGGAGCATAATGGAGAAAAGCTGGGAAAAACATTGGCACTGAAACATAAATTTTAAGGAATTTAGAGATTTTAGAGGAGCTAAGATTTTAGTTAGAGATAAGCCTTACTAGAGTTAATTAAAATAAATGAGTAGGCCTTGATGAAGTTAGGAGTTACTAGTTAACTAATAATTGATTGCTTGTCAGCACAATGTTTAGTTAGCTGGGTTTATAATGAAGAATATACAAACTGACAAATAGCTTTTAGGAACATAAGACAATTGTGGGCCTCCTCTGTTCTGAAACCAATTGAAGACAAGGAATGGAAATTCTACCAAGAGTTCATTTGTCATATTTGCATTGAAAAGTTAGAAGGGTCAGAACGAGGAAGACTTCATTTACTTCCTCATTTTGGGACCCCTCCCCATGAAAAGGACACCGACCCATTTCAAGGGACAAACTACGCATGCTTAATAGCTTTTGAAATGATCAGCATAGGAAGTGAGGAATGGGATGTACCAAAATAATGAATATGTATTTGTATTTTGGGTATTCAATACTTGTATGGATAAAAGGACTCTGTAATCATTTGAAAGCTGCGGTGTGGATTTGGGAGCGATCCCACACACAATAAACATACACTTTCTAACTTTAAACTGTTAGAGAGTTTTTGTCCGTCACAGTTGGATATCGGTACTAGATCAATATCCATATTTTTTAATAAATCAGCATCAAGTGGAAGAACAGCAGTTAGGAACTGGATGTTTGAGTATTATTGTCATTGTTTCTAATGAAGGGATAGGACTATTGTTGGATTAAGAACGTTTTATTGTTCAGATAAACATTAGTTGTAGAGATTAGTTGAGATTTTAGAGGAGTAAGTAGTTGGTTATAGCTTAAAGTAGTTACAAGTTTTTTATTTTAAGACAATAAATAACTTCCTAACTTAATAGATGCTACAAAGTTTATTTTGCTTTTCTAATTTATTACCTTTATTCAATTTTGATGTACTGCAGATACTTTTATCTAGCAGGTTGTTATTGTATGCTCACATGTTTTTATTATAACTTTTAAACTCTTAACTTACTCTATACAATCACCTTTCTATACTATAGACTTTTCACTATCTTGCTCCATACAGCTTTTTACTAACTTAATGTAAATCCTTACCTATAACTATAGAAATATAAGTTTATGATTTTTCTACTTAATGTCTGTGTACTTTATTTTTACATTAATCTAAGCTCCTTCCAAGGCTGCAGATCTATCTTTCAATTTCCCACATTTGAGGTGCTCCATGAGCTAGAGTTCCTCGTTTAGGATTTTATACAAGGTAGTGCAGATATCATTGAATTGCCTGTGCTCAAAATGTGTCTGTGGAGGGGCACATAATTTGTCCTCTAAACTTCTACTGATAAAAATCTCTCAAAGAGAAAAATTTTACAGCTGAAGGTTTTAGTGAGGAAGTGTAAATGCAATAGGACTTGGGGCTTTAATCCAATATCTGTTGAAGTTAATGGAGAATTATTGTGTTCCTGAGTGGGATTGGAATTACTGATGTGCACTCTGAAAGTTCAGCTGATTTGCTGTTGATGTTACACATCCGTGTATTCTGGGCCAGGTTTTTAGCAGGAATAAATTGCAGTTCTTTCTGGTGGAAAAGGGTAGATCAGATGTACCACAACTGGTTTTTTTCAAACAAACACTGGTTGTTGCATTTCATATACTTGTTGATTTCCTTTTCCCTTTTCCCTCCCCCTCTCCTCTCCTGCAGAAAACCAGATTTCTGTCCAGATTTCAGATTTCTTTTTTTTTAGCTAACATTGCTACAACACTATTTCTTTGTGTGTTTTTCTAAAATATTATTTCCACTAAAATATGTATGTTTGTCTCAGTAATAATTTTCATTTTTCACAAGAAAATCTGGCACACTCATCACTGAAATGTCTGATGGAGGGCAGTTTTCAGTGAAAAATAATTCAAAACCTGGCAACAGTGCTGTTCCAAAAGATTTATGAACCTTCTTGGAAGCCTTCAAGTATGTTGAGCTCTATTAAATGTTTGATGATGCTACCTTAATTACTGACTTGCTATTTCTTATTTTCTCATGTAATTTTTGGTGCATAGTAGTTTCATTAATTCTACCCATTTACTTTGCAGGAGTCCTAAACTGCAGATTCCTGTGTGGATGTGGCACTTGGGGAGAAGGTTTTGTGATGGCCTTGGCAGTCCTGAGGGAATGGTTGGACTTGATCTTAAAGGTCTTTCCAAACCTAAACAGTTCAGTGATTCTGAGTCCAGTGCTGAGTTGGGAATGAGGGATGGAAAAGTCTGCAATTGTTTATTTTCTTAACAATGGCTCTGCTGTGGCTGATGGGTCAGGACTGACAGGCAGTCAATCAATCAATCAATCAATCAATCAACCAATTAATCAAACAATCCATTCACCTTCATGCTCTGATCACTGGAGTGTCTGAGCCTACCTCACAATGTCAATAATGCCCATGGTCTCTCTCACTCCCTTCCTGCTGTATCCAATCTTCCAGGCTGGGGGAATTGCTCTGCCCTGTCTCAATAAAAGGATTTCAGGGAGCTGCTGAACTTACAGGAAATCATGGTCAGGCTTTTCATTTGGTTCTTAATGGTGTAAGCTCATGGGTTGCTTTTATTCCTTTTAGCTTAGAAATTTTTGTTTGATTTTCTTACAGCAGAAGTTCCCACTCCCACCAGCACGACCTGCCCTACATCAGGTAACAATTCTGTAATTTCAGAAAAGCCCAGCTTTCAAATAGTCAAAATTGTTCCTTTCAAAAGTTCTGAAAATTAGAGTAGGATTCTGGCCAAGGTTCAGTACGGAAGAGCAGCATCATGTACACCTGGTCATCTGTGTTCCTCCACTGAAAAGATAAAATCTGCTGAAAAAATCCCAGTACATCCAGGACATGTGATTTTTTTCTCTAGATAGATAAAGTGGAACTGCCAAAAGGATTTGAAAGTGACTACATTGGTGTTTGCTCTGTCTGAAGGGGAATGACATCCAGATCCAGGAGGTGGCTGGAAATGAGATGGGAGAGCACTGATCTCA
This sequence comes from Lonchura striata, assembly GCF_050655825.1. Classification (NCBI taxonomy): domain Eukaryota; kingdom Metazoa; phylum Chordata; class Aves; order Passeriformes; family Estrildidae; genus Lonchura; species Lonchura striata. The sequence continues at coordinate 4,723,285 of NC_140706.1, read as the reverse complement.
GTGTTACAAATAAGGCATTTATAACGAAATTAGACAAAGATGGGCTAAAGGGCAGATGGAGGTGACAAATGTCAGCAGAATTGTGCAATGGGAAAAGGGATATCTTGACATAATAGCTGGTGGAGGATTCTGTGCACATATGTCACTGCAGTCCCTGAGATGTTATGAATTCAGATTTCTCAAAGATTGTTTGGACAGAATGTGAATAACAAAGGCCTGAAAGGACTTATGCTAACCTGGTTCACTTCCATGTACTGAAGTCAGGAAATGGGCAGGAAAGCATGAATTCCCTAGAATGAACTTAAGTTATTAGAAGTATTAGAGTTTGAATGTACGTTTTCATTTCAAAAGTGAAATTTGTCATTAAATAGTTCTTAATAATCCTTCTTCTTGCAAAATGCTTCCTCTTTCTAGTGAGGGACAGTTAAAAATGGATGGTGCAAAGACAAAGTACAGTATTGTAGCAGTATTTGTCCACCCTATCTGGAACTTGTTTGAGTGTTTGAGTGCTTAAGGTTCAGCCACAGCTCTTAAAAAAATACAAGAGCAAAGATGTTACCAATAGAGCAGCAGAATATATGAAGAATTTATTTGATGCACTGCACAGTGAATTGAAAAGCTTGATATTGCATTCAGGTCTGTGCCTGATGTGTCACTTTAACAACCATAAATATAAAATAAAATGCTAAGAATGTTGAGCTGCAAGGGTTTACTCTTCCTGGTATTCAGTGTAAGCAGTTGGCATTACTTCATGTCATCAATCATCCTTTTGGTGGGCTAAGCATGCCTAACAAATTAGTTGCTCGTTGCTAATTTGGCTGATATTTTGCTGCTGTGTCAGACTCTATTTGGCTGTAAAACTGCAGTCTTTTTCCAGGTACTGTGTCTTTCTCTCTGGATGGTGCTATTAATAGAATGTTCCTTTTGTTATTTGCAATTCTCATAATTGCCTTAAGCTCATAGCCTGAGTTTATTCACCTTGTTTGAGTTTTATGCTGTCTAGCTGAAATATCTTGCACATGCAATTTGTATTTCAGAAAATCACAGACCAAGTTATTGGTACCTAGAGAAGACCAGCATCTTAATCTCTTAAAATTGTATATAAAGTGAGGTATAAACCATGCACTCAGAAGTGTGAAAACTAAAGAGACGAGAAATGAACACTGAGAGCAGAAGTGACTGAAGTGAGAATAAAGCAAAAATAGTACAATTTATAAATAAACAAATTATAAATAAATAATAAATTATAAATACATCTTTGTGTGAGAGGAGAAAGGGAATGAAAGCAGCTTCTGAGAATGGTTTAAAAATAAATATAAAAAAAATAGGGGCTATATATGAGGAACCCTTGAATGTATATGCATAGACATGTAGTAGTGAGAAGTTCTAAGGAATATAGTTTTCTTAGTGGATATTTAGCACCAAGAATTCCTAAATCATGTTTTAGTCCTGAAATGACAAATGCACTCAAGTCTTTTGCTGCTGTAGTTATCAGCAAAGGGTTTCGTTTTCTCACATTCTGTGAATGCAGAAAGTTTTACAATACTGTAACAGACTTTAGTATTTGAAAGCCTGTATGCATTCCCATTAGAAGTAATCTGCCAGCAGGTAGTCTTTATGAGAGTGTTTTTTCCAGAAGGGAAAATGGAACTTTTTTGGACTTGACTGAAACATTACAGTAGGGGCAGGTAGAGGTGACTCTTAAGTATCTCTTTTCATACTATAATTCTAACAGTCAGAAACAAATTTGGAACAAAAACTGAAATGCTTCACTTCTGGGAGTTCGAATGGTTCACTCTAATGTGTTTAGATGTCACATGATTTTATTTTAAAATAAACTTTTGCTGAAATTAGCACTGATTTGGAAGGTCCATGTTTATTGGCAGAGCTTTGTGACAGAAAGTGATTCACTCATGTCTTTTATTTTCCTCCAAGCCAGCTTTACCTGAAAATCTCTTGATGTTGGATCAAGTGCATGGATCCTTTTTAGAGAGCTGACAGAATGTATGTAAACTGTGAGAACACCTGGGGGCTGCATCTCAGCTGCAGTGGGATAGAAATGTGTGAGTGAAACAGGGCAGGACTACCCCAAGAGCCTGAATTCAGAACAAGGAAAAAGACATGAGCGCAGTGAAATGATAGATAAATCTGTTACCAGAATCTGTTACAGCTGCTGATGTGTGACCCTTGCTCCTAGATACTGTCTGCAGAAATTGAGATTTGGTAGGTTGGTTTGTTGCTTTGTTGTGGGATTTTTTTTCAGTATAGGGGGATAAGAAGAGAAAGAAAATTCTTCCATCCTCCATGACTCTATAGCCTTGAATTTCCCTTTAAAAACAAACCAAAACCACTCCCTAAACTAACTTGAAGTAACTTCTGACATTCCTTTTATTAAAGAAAAACCCCACCTGTGACCATCTACAATTTGTAGACTTTATAAACTGTAGCTCAGGATTTATGAAATGGATTTACATGTGTAAATACCATAATTAAGAATTTAGGCTGCTTAGACAATAATTATTTTAAGTATTAAAGATGCCCTCCTGTTAAAACAAAATCTCTTTATGCCTGATTCTATTTACTTGTCTTTAAAGTGGGATGTAGAATGTGTATAAGTCCTTATACAGTTGAGTGGGAAATTCCTGAGTGTCTAAAATGAGCTTCATAACACCACAGCAAAATGAGTAGAAGTGGAGATTGGGCAGGATTGTTTCTTTAGTGAGAGACAGAAGACAGTGTGTTAATTATTGAAAACACAAGCATCAAATTGTACAACATACATATTTCTAATAAAACCAAAACAAACAAAAAATCCCCCAGTGAGACTCAGGTGCTTCCCAGAGGTAGAAATTGAAGTAATCTAGTTGTTCTAGCTGATTGATACTCCCCTTTCAGAGCAGAAAATATTGTCTTGCCCATCTCTTGAATACTTTTTAAATAGCTACAGGAAGGTGGCAGAGAACACATTGGTCAGGAATAGCTTCCACAGTTTTTATTGAAACTGGATCACAGTGCAGCCAAGAATGCAAGGATCATGGTGTCATAGAAGTACCAGAAAGCAGGAAAATTCTTCTGTGGAATAGGAGTTAAAGTTTCCATTTGTGAGGGTGACAATGTGCTCTCTGGCATCTGTTCAGTGTCATCTCAAGGCTGCCTAAGAACTGTTAAACACCCTGAGGGAGGAACAGATGAGATCTGAAACCTGTAACATTTTCTTCTGGGGGATGTGATGGACCAAAGAGGAGTGCAGAGCTGCTGAGGTTGGCAGAAGCTTCTTGAGGTTGTGTGGTCCCACCCTGCTGCCCTGTGCAAGAGCTTGCTCAGGGCTATGAGAAGCTGGATTGGAATATCTCAAAAGATAAAAACTCCACAAAATCTCTGGGCAAATGCTCACTCTCAGTACAAAGTGTGTGTGACATTTTTCTCATGTTTGAACTTTCAACCAGGTCTTCCTGTGACACATGGGGGAAACTGTATTCTGCACTGACATTAAAAGCCAAAAAATTTTCCATGTGGCATACTCAGAAATGTCTCTTCTTTCCTCTTGGACACCATGGTATATTCAGAGAGAAGCCAACTGTACTGTGGATGTATCAGAGATTTGTCACAGTGCACAAGGCAACTGAGCAATTAGTCAAGATATGAGTCAGGCATTTCTCATTGCTAAATTACCAATTGTTAGAGCTGGGGTGAACTTTTTAGCCAAAAAATGCTAAGCAGAAAGCTGCAAATTCAAATTGATGAAGAAATAACACAACTTCCATGTCAGCATTGACAAGTACTTTCCATTACAAAATGTGACCTTAAGAAAATCTGAGATAAATTGAATTATTTAATTTAATCTCATCTTGACTGGAAGGTTTTCATCTTTATTAATCAAACTCTCTTCATGATACAAAAGCTCTCTCTTGGTTGTCAAACTTCCAGTACAACAAATATAAGTACAACAGAAGAATCATTTTTGCAGCTACTTGAACTTTTCTTTACTTCTATTGTAAAATATGTATCTTATTTGCCTCAAAATCCTATTATAATACTGATAATTGTAATGAACTACTTGATATTTTGGACAAATTGGTCATCATTATTGACCAGTTCTGTTGATCTCCAGTCAATAAGGGATGAAAAGGTCTGTAATGAATTTTGGGGGGTGGAAAAAAGAGCATTAAGAGTATGTTGCTAACTAATGAATAATAATTTAGATAGTAGAGATACTAAAATTTCTGTGCAAAAATTACTTTATTTATATTTTTGTAGGTACTTGCTGAGACAACAGCCAGAGATAAAGGCCAGGAAGTTGAGGCACTCAGCAGTGACTACAGAGAGTAAACCAAGCTGTCAAATCCAGTGATTGTTTGCTTGAGAATAAAACAAAAACCTAGTAGGAATTTAGCTGGGCTTTGGAAGGTAAGTTAATTAAATGCTGCTAAAAGGAGACTAAAGCTCTTTTGTTTTGAGATTTGTTTTATTGCTTCCCCAAATGACTGTGGTCATTAGGAATAAATATCTGGTTTTTACCCTCGACATCAAAGTTAGGTAAGGGGTCTTAGTTGAAGTGCCTTATAATAAACCATGCTTTGCTGCACAGAAAACAAAAATACAGGGCTCTGATTCTCAACTTATGTTATGCAGAGTCGCTGTATTTCACAGGCAAAGCCCAGAAACATAAATGTGATGTGAATTTTGTGCCTGACTAGTTGATTAAAAGGATGCTTTAGTGGCTGCTGCACACTTTATGCATTCTTATTATCCTGCAATTGCATGACGAGATCTGTATCTAAATCCAATCTCTTTCCAACATCAGCAGCAAGTTTGGCAAAATTATGAGAGACAGTTTAGCTACTGAAGATAGACTAAGTGCTGTTAGTGCTGGCCCTGCTGTGCTGTCCACTGTGCTCTGACACTGTCCTACACCTTTTCTGCATCAAAAAGAAGAAGGAAGACCTATGGCTGTTTGGGATGTCAGGGGTCACTTAACACCAGACCATAAGCAGGGGATGCTTCAGTGGCCAGTGCTGAGTTGTCTGGGTTTGCACCTAGGCTGTCACCATCTCCTGAAACAGATTTTAAAAGCTTTTAAAAACCAGTCATTGGTTGTGACTGAAGCACAACTTCAAATGTGCTTTCACTGCATTGGGAGGCTTTATGTATGGAGGTTGCAGCTGGTGAATTTCTGTTTGATAACCAAAGTCCTTATCCTTCATATTTAAATTGAATGCCCCCCACTATGCAATGAAACAAGAACATTTAAATGGCCAGGAAATTTCCCTGGAAAAGTGTCTACCTGATGATGTAGCTGGAATACAAGGACCCCATTGTGGTTTAGCCCAGCAGGCAGCTAAGCACAGCACAGCTGCTCACTCACTCCCCCCAAGTGGGGTGAGAATGGGAGAAAGGTAAAACTGTGCCTTGTGGTAAGGACAATTTCATAGGACAGAAAGGAAAGGGAAAAGAATAATAAAAGAGCACAGAAAACATATTATAGGATCACAAAACTAGTGATAGCACAAAGGTTAAATTCTTTACATGGAAAAAAGTAGGTTTAGGCTAGATCTTGGGAAGAAATTCTTCCCTGTTGAGCTGCCCCATCCATGGAAGTATTCAGGGCCAGGCTGGGTGGGGCTCTGAGCAACCTGGGGTCATGAAAATTGTCCTTGCCTTTGGCAGGGGGTTGGAACTTGATGATCTTTAAGGACCCTTCCAACCCAAACCATTCTGTGATGCACAAGGCACTGACCCCACAGCCACTGACCAAAGCCTGGACACACCCTGGGGAGTGACTGCCATGCCCAGCCAGCTTTACACATCTCCTCCATCACCTGTCCATGCAGTTCTATCCCGTTTGAACTATTTGTGGTTTAGCCAGAAACTGCAATTACCCACATTCCTGAACAAATTGAATTAGTTTATTTACCCTGTCTTGGCTACCTTAGTTTGCTGATAAATTTTTGTGATTCAGACCTCATCCTTTCCTTGGCTTCTGGCTCACTGGCAGAATACTGCACGTCACTGTAGGCTTAAAATAAATATTACAATCCATATTACTAAGTGGAACTTTCACCACACAAGTTATTTCTCTCACATGGGCTGCTGGGCATTACCCTGATCTTCACATTCTGTCTATACAGGCATCCCCTGCTTAGAGTCTCCTGTTCAGCAATCCCTGATATCTGATAGACCCATAGCCAATCCACTTTTTGATACCCAAAACTTGCCATTTGATAATAAAATCAACAAGTCTCCTATGAATTGCCTGTGCCTGAGACAGCTGAGTATAAGCTGCTTTCACAAGAAAGCACTAGAAAACCTTTGGAAAGACCTGTTCACAGAGGGGGATTCTGCTAAATCCCCACTAAATTTAGCTTAAGCCCCAAAGCATGTAATTTTAATCTTCTCAAAGTCCTGCCATCTCTTTCTAATATTTATAAATGGGTAACAGGAATACTCAATCATTTTGAATCTAGTTAAACCTAACAATATCTTCTGGTAAAGAGTTCCAGAACTGAGATTCTATTGCAAACTATTTGCTTTTAATCAATTCCAAAATTGCCCATATGAGACCTTTTCTGTTTGCAAAGGTTTTGGCTTAAAGATGAACTTGGAGCAAAGTCTGATGTGAGGAAAAAACGAGCAAGTTGAGTTCTGAATCAAGATCTGGAACATTGCAGCTACCCTTTTTGCATCAGATTTGCTGGTTTTGAATGCTTATTTCAGCTCATGTTTTCAGTCTTTCCTAGCTCATTCATCACCAAGAAAAATCTTTCAAGGGCAAAAAAAAAAATAAATATAGACATGGGGGAAATGATAGAAGGGAGTTTATGTATAGGCAAAGGTGGAGAGGTGTTAAAATGTATCCACCCACTTCTTGCTATGAAGAGGAAAGGTCAAACAAAAGAATATCTCTTATATTATCTGTTTATGCCTGTCTTGTTCCTCAGGGTGTTGTTACCTTGCAATGCTGTCACCTCTGTGCTACAGAAGGAATAGGTAACTGCAGTTAATGTGCTAAATCCAGCCAAAGTGCGTGAAAGAAGCTGCATTTTCAATGGTGTCAAGAAACTTGGGGAAAAACTGCTTTATTTCATTAAGTCTTGTGTAGGGCTGCAGGAGGGAGGCAGAGCAGTAGAGGCAGTGCATCCTTTTATTGTGGCAGTGTTGAACATAATTCTGCAGAGGAAGAACAGTGTGAACAAAGAGCACTAAGGCAGCAGTGGCATTGGGTGTCCTTTTCCTTAGACCACAGTTATGCCTGATTCAAGGTTAGACTTACATTAATGCCAAATATGCTTTTAAGATTTATAGAATATAAAGAATGCAGTTGGAAGCTGCAGTGACTGTATTGCTGTGAAAATTAGTTCTGTCTTCAGACAGTATTTCAGTGGGGACAATCCTGAGGATATACTTGGGTGTGATCCTCCTCTCCTGCTGGTACTACATAGTGGCATGCTTGTATTTGAATGCATATATTTATTTTTTAAATGCAAAACTAAGCCTCTGCCTGTAATTCTGTATATCCATGTTTCTCAGAGGCCACTTTTTTATTGCCCTTCAGACACCTTTTCATGTCCATAGATTGTGTTCCCAAAATAGGGAGTAAATTGAGCTTGCTTGCTTGAGTTCCTGACCAAGATGTTCCAGTGTGTAGAGGTCTGGAGGAAGGATGTCACTGAGGGATGGGTGATATATATCACATATATATGGTAGATATATAAAATATGCATATGTGCGCAAGAATAGTGCAAGTCCTTAGCTATCCTAGAATGCCATCCCCACTGGAAATGAAGTCATGACATAGTTACTGCACGGTTGCATAAAGTCTACTTTTTCATATATGAGAAGATGATGGAAACTTTCTGCTGCGTGAATAACAGTTGTGGGTGTAAATTATAACTTTTCAGTTTAGGTTTTCTTTTGCCTAAGTTTGCACTTTATGCTGATACCTCTTGTATCTGAGTGTCCTACAGTTCGAGCAACATAACTGACTTTGTGTAGCTGTTGTCTTCTCTTTCCTTATGGAACAACATAAATGGAGTGTCATGAAACAGGTTTAAATAAGCAGGTTTGATGATAGGCACTTGTACCTGGAGCAAAGGGTGGTGAGAACTCAGTGATTGTTTATGTCTACAGGATGTTTTTGGATAACATGAGATGTTTTGGTTGATTTAAGTCAGCCACTAGCAAAAAGTTGTTAGGTGCTTTAGCCTTGCAGAGTAGGTGGAACAGCTGACAAATAAAAATAAAAAAAATTGTCAGTCAAAATGGTTAAAAGACTGTGAGTGATTCCCCTCAAGTTATGCAAAATCAAAGAGAGATAAAGCTATACAAACTACCACCACTTAACCCAGAAATTGCCAATTATCAGAGGATGTCCCTGTTCGCATTTTGAGAAAAAATTTTTCTCAAATTTTTTTTTTTGTTATTGAAACAAATAACATTTATAAGTTTTTGAATATTTCCATTTTCATTGTACTTTCTTCTGTGTAGCCCTCACTCACTTCAGATGTCTTCTCTGCAGCCTTTCATTGCACATGCTTCTGATATAGTTGGCATGGAGAGATTTTTTAAAAGCTGACTTTAATTTACTGGTGCTGCATTGCCCAGATCAATATTATTGCATTTGGAAAGTCTATCCTGCCATTAGATTTACCAACCAGAAAATGGAGACCACTAAAAGACTTGACTTAAAATCAGATTTCTAATAAATCTTCTACAAATGTGGATTACGAAGCAGCATTTTTTGTTCCTTTGAAATATTAAGGAGATTCTCCAGTATTTCACAGGGACTGCTGTATCACTGCCACACATGATCACTCATCATAGGATTAAGTAATTATGTGTGTCTTGCAGTGATTTAACGCTAATGCTTTCCACTTTATTCGTGATAAGAGATGCAAGAGGTGTAATGGAACTGCCCAGGACTGAAGCAATCAGAACATAACATATAACATCCATTTATAAATTTTGTTTTCTTCTCTTTGTATACTTAATTTTCTGAATACCATTAGCCCTAAACGTGTTAAGAAAATGGCCATCCTCTATTTATATGTTTAAATTTATCATTTTGATCAGAGAGGTACATTCCCTGGTTGATACTCAGTTCTCAGATGTGGTTTTTGGCACTACTTATTTTAATTCAACTATTAATACTGTCTCTGATTTTCCTTTCCATTAATCCAGGATAACTACTTTCCTTCTTTACCTGCATTCTCTGGTCATGTTCCCCCTTGGCATGTCCTTTTTTGTTGATTTCCTTTGGCTGTAAAATAGCTCAACTTCATTCAGTGAAGGAGCAGGACTGAGAGGAGAAAGTTAGGAAAGTTTGATGTTGGTGTTACTATAGTGTTAACTCTGATCACTCTTCACTCTGCAGATTTCTATATGATGAACAAGCAGATTGTAGTGCTGTATAACAAAGTGATGGAGCCCTATTTCTCCCCCTAAAAATACATTTTTGTTTTGACGTTACTCTATTGAACAAATCTTTTAGAGTTACATGAAACCATTTCATTATAATTTTATATATTCATCTTGAAACAAGCAGAAATTGTTTTTTGTGATGGTAACTATCAATTTGCTGTGGTTAATGTGCTTGTATTTGCAAAGAATACCTGCAGTCCTCTTCTTTCCTTTTATTGGTTTCTAAATAAATTGGGGTGAGATTTTGGTTGAGAAGGGCGATAATACATAATAATCAATTTCTAAGCATCAAAGCATGGCTGTGAATTGCTGACTTCTAATGCATATTCCCCATCTGCAGAGCTGAAAGAATCAGCAAGACCTAAAAAGCAAATCTTTGTTGCATTCAAATCCAGTGACCATCCATCTGATACTCATACTGCTTTCGAATTTCTATCCTGGATTTTCCCAATAGGTCTCTAAATGGCTATATATGTTCTGCAAACAGAAATACATAGCTCTAAGGTTAAAGGAATGTAATTTTTAATTATGCCCTTTAGAGCATTTATCATTTCTTTCCAAGAGTTATTGGACTCCAGACATTCATGTGCCATATGGATATATATTCCCTTCATTATGAAAATTTCAATATAAATACCACCATCTTTTCTTTGGATCATTTAGCCTGAAAGTTTTAGATCTTCTGTCCAATATTAAGTTTCATATCAGTAAAATGGCTTGCAAATTATCTCACTGCTTGAATTATGCTTTCCATTTAACTTGAACTGGTATGTCTTTTAATTTTTATTAAATTTATTAATTATTCCATTGACATAGCAATGGAATGTTAGTTTCATTAAAATAATTAATCCTTCATTTTTGGTTGGTTTGGGGTGGGGATTTTTGTCTGTTTGCTTGCTTTTGTTTTGTTGTTTTTTATTTATCTGGAATTCCAAGTTAAAATAGTTCAGCAACAAAAAACTTCATCTGGCTTAGAAAAAATGCTGCTGGGGCTTTGAGAAGTTTCTTTGCAGTCAGTGTTTTGCTACATGCCATAGTGATTCATCAGCTGCAATGACTAATAGAAGGGATAAATTACAGGTTCTTTATCACTGCCTTTGGCAGATATATAGAACGTATTTCTGTCTAGAAAAGGTGCTGGGAAAAACTCTCTTGTTCATTTTAAATACTTGGGTTTCATTAGGAAGATGCTCAGTGTAGTACAAGACTGATTTTGACTTCTTGGTTTCTGGTTCTTAGGTTGGTTATTCAAACCAAGGTTCTTCTATGGGCTCCTCTTGGTTCATACCATAGTTCTGCATCTAAATGGCTTCACAGAATGTGGTCAGAGCTTTGAGTGATGGATTACATCTCATGGAGTGATAATTGAGAAAAGAATTTATCAATTTCCTTGTTGGTTATTTAGCTTCCCTCTGTGGTCAGTAAATCTTACTGAGATGTGTGTGAAAAGTGAGTGTTTAGTTCATTTCAAAATTATGTTAATTATGCAGCCAAGTCCTGGAAGTTCTGGGGCCACTCAAACCTAAAAATAAATGTAGCCAGGTGAGCCAAATGAGGCTCATGTCCTCTTGTTCCCGGGGTTTCTCTCGAGAACAGGTTTATTCCTCAACAAATGATCTTGCTTCAGCTAATTTGTGGTACCTGATATTTGCATATAAACCTGTTGTTTATAATTCAGAACTTTCCACTCAATCTTCCTTGGAGTGCTACAATACTGAATACTGACCTTGGTGTACATTTCATTGGTACAAGAAGCTTAGGGAGCTGCTCTGTCAGATACAAATTCTACCTGAACACTAGAAAAAGTGATTAAACACTGAACTCTTCGTTGCCAGTACATTATCTATGTGCTTCATACTTGACACTCCTTTAATTTGGTCCTGATTAATTTGGGGTTTTTTCCTTATTATTTATTTGTTCCTGAAGATGGTGTGGGGTTTTTTTTGTTTCCGGTGGAAAATGAGGACATAACATTCATTTAACTTCACTGTAAAGTTTTAATTAGAGGAATAATATGTTCTTTTTTAATACATGCCATTTGAATGGTGTTGTGAGTTTAAGTGTGCATGTCATTGATCTACCAATAAAGGTTGTGGTTTTGTCCAGAGAATCTCTGTCAGCAGAAGTTGTAGGGGTTTAATGTTAAGCAATGACTTCTGACTTTTGCCTTTTAAGTCTTAAAACTCGCTTATGGTCAAGATGACAACCACTCATTCCTCGGCTGGAGAGCAAGTACTACTTTTTTTTCTTTTACTTATCAGTCCCTAGTGGCTTCAACCTATTTTTCTTTTTCTTCAACTTTTACAGCAAATTATCAAGATCCCCATCCTTAGTCCTTGCAGGAAGGGCAAGCTGAGGGAGAATTTGATAAATTACTTCCTGTAATATGATTTAACTTTCCGAGTATTCTTCATTCCTCCAGTGTTTTTCTCCTCACTTGCTCCATATGTTCACTTTCTGTCATGAACAGCTGTAAGAAATGTTTTTGGCTCTTGACTCCAAGATATGTCCAGTTTCAGCCACTGTCTTCTAGGCTGAACACTTTTTAAAATACAGCCTTGATTTTTACTTTTCCTTTGCCAGTCATGCTGTTCACTTACCTGTGTGACTTGGAAGTTGAATGTTTCTGAATGTTTAATGTTTCTGAAATAAATTCTGCAAATAGAGGAGTATTTTTCTCTGGGAAAGTTATAAGGAAATAGAATAATGGCACAAAACAGAAAGAGGCTGCCTGTGAAAAAGAGCAAAAAGGGATTGAAAAATGTAAGGAAGAAATAGAACAAAGCTATTTGAAAAGTGATCGACTAAAAAAGAGGTAGTCATAAGGAAAAGAAAAATTGTTTTTAATTTTTAGATGTCCATGGAATAAAAATCAACTCTCCAGTGGATCTTTTTTGATTTCTAAGACTTACAGCAGTTACTTGGTATTCCACCTTGGTTTTGTCATTACTGGGTTCTTAGTTAATCTTAAAAGCAAAAGTCTCTATGTTTATTTCCTTTTTTTCCCATTATACTCTATAAATCCTTCCTCTGAAGTGATTATGAGAAGTTTTTTTTTTTTTATTATTGGTAAATTGAAAAAAGCTTAATGTTTGTTTTGTCATAGTACTGCCACAGGTGAGTGATTAGGCATTGACTCTTCAGTCTCTTTTGCCTAAGGTTAATTTAGAGGGACTTCCTAAATCCCAGCCTAAAGATTCTTCACTCTCTTGCTACTATATAGTTCCCATCAGTTTAAATGCTATTAGCTGGTGTATGCTCTGGTTGTGAGCACAATTCTGAGCAAGAAAATTTGGAGTAATTGTATGATTCAAGTTGTAAAACCTCGTTTTTTATATATGCTGTTCAGCTGATTTGGTTGGCACAAGCAAGACACAAAAAACATATCAGATCTTTGGAAATCAAAGCAATTTGGAAATCAGCAGTACTGTCTCTGCAGAGTGGAGAGGAAGTGTTCTCTACTCATCAGCCATTCCGTAGGGGTAACCACACACTTGGCTATGGACACTGATCCCTAGGTGTTTATGTATCTACATAAAAAAGTTGAAAATCTTCCAGGGAATTGCATTTTTTTTCAAAAAGCTGGGGAGCTGGAATAAACTGCAGATGAAGGAAAAGAGAGGTATTAAGTATTGGAATAAAGAGCTGGCTTGAAATGCAGACATTTGCTCAGACTGAAGAGTCTTCTCTAGCGGATTTGGACCAGAGACTATATATTCAATTCTGAAAATTCAATGAACATCCTTATCACTAAGCTGTTGAGTGTTCTGAAATATAGGCCATAAACAGAACAAGTGTAAATATTCCTTCAGACAGCTTCAGATAAACAGCTGAATTGGATGCCTTTCTTCTTGCTTGGACAAGAAATCTCACTCTCAAATACTCCCCATCTCTGCTATGAAGGGTTTTCTGGGCATGCCATGAAAGATTTGCTGCTGTTCCAGTGGTTACAGCATTCACCTGGGCTGTCTGGTTCAAGCCTCTGCACTCTATGAGGCTGAGATTGGGCATTAATCTCAGCCCAAATCTGGTCCCCCAGATTTGTGGTAAATGCTTTAAGTGCCTGCTCTGAAATAGGCATTTATTTCAACCTTAGAAGACCTTAAATTTCTCTCTCTGCAGTCTATGAAAATGTTCACAGCCTAGGAAAATCATTTATTACCCTACTAGGCAGCTGAACAATCTTCCTCTGTGTTCTGACCTGAAAATCTTGATCTGAAGAGTTGCTGTGGGTTGGAGTTTCCAAGGAGAGTGAGCAAGGCTAATCCAAATGCCTTAACCTTTCAGTTGAGGAATTTACTGTTCCTCAGTTAACCCTGCCCCGTTAGAATTTACAGTGTTAATAGAATTAATTCAGCTGTGCACAGCCAGTGCCACAGGTGCTGTCTTGTTTACCCAACTGAACCTAGGCCAGAAAGATTCAAAGGAGTGAGATCTTGTGCCAGAAAGGGCAATTCATTTACACTTGAATTCATACCTTTTGTAAGAGAAGTTTTCCTGAAGTGGGGTTGAAACAGGAAAGGATTGTCAGGTTGGCCAGAAGCAGACAATGAAATAGCAAGTCAATTTTTTTAGTGACTACTGCAGAGTTTCATTTTCTTCTGCAGTACTGAAAATGTCAAGTGGCAGGCTTTCTCCAGCTTCCATTAGCTGGTTTTAAATGGTGTTATTAGCTGAAGAGGAGGTCAGGGGGAAAAAAAAAAAAAAACTCAAGTGGAAGCTATCTTAGCTCAAAGCTCCAGGTAAAAGCATGTTACAGATGAGAAATTATATATAATGTCCCAGATTACTGAGCAAAGAACTGAGCCAGGCCAGAAGGATCCTGACTGCTCCATTAAATCAATTTCTGTCTCAGTAACCAAATCTTTCTCCATCTCTGTGTAGGATGAGTTTACTCTCATTCTAAAATGCCTAAAGGTTGATAACCCTGATTATTTTGAGGATAACTGAATCTCTTAATTATGTATAGAATTCTGACATTCTTTAAATTAAAGAGGCAAAGACTAGAGGAAGAAAGAATTGTTTATAAGGAACTTCTAAGGCTGTGTAGCATTTTCTGCCCATGACTCATGTTGTTAAACAGCCTGTGGTCCCAGAGAGCTGGGACTCTCCAAAGAGATGTGGCAGTTCTGGTGGAAGCCTCCCTAGATGACCTCACCATACTGGAAAATAACCCATTTTGCAGTTGTGGTAGTTGCACTCACAGATTCAGCTGCAAATTTGTCAAGAGTTAAATGCAGGGATAGATAAATTCCAAACTGAATTGATGAATCAGAGGGATTTGGAGCCCACAACTTTTGTGTGAATACAGCCCTATATGAAAATATTTTAAGATATACAAATATTTTAAGAACCCTATTAAATCTGCAGATTGTTAGATGATGTATGTTGAAATAAATATTTAAAGTTTATTTCTTCAAGCACATACTCAAGTATTGTGTAGTAGCCAAAGTCGGATTGTTAAAGGCATAATGAAACTTTCTTGTGCCAAAATTAATAGTAACTAAGTTGAAAAAGTAATTTTTTCTAACAAATTTATTTTAATTTTACACATGGGAAATGAATCAGGGATTAAATCCCACAGATTATGCAAGAATAGCATTGGTGTTTGTTGAATTGAAATGTGAAAGCACCAGCTCTGAAGGAGGATCATCTTTAGCTCAGTATCTTTCTAAAATAGAAGGTGGTAAGAGACAGTGCTCCTATTCCATGCTTCTGTGTTCAGTGTATTTTGTAGAGAGGAAAAAATCCACGTTTCACACATCTGCAAGGAACAGATTGAAAATAATTATTTCACATTACTCTTTCCTATAAAGTTTTGAAAATTATTCAGTGTTATATTTATATTTATTTCAAAACAAAAACTTAGAACAAACTGAAGATACTCTCTTTGCATCTTTCTTTGAAAATAACTGAAATGGAAAATATTCTGAATGTATGAGGCTTCTCAGTCTGGTTTTTAAATGAAATACACAACACTGATTCCCAATAATTTCAGTTCTGTTGAGAAATTTTTTGGGAATGACCAGGGAAAGAAGTACAGTTTATCATGCTGCTGGCATGCATGTCCTAATCAAACAATTTTTAACAATAAAACTTAATCTTAAACAATAAACCTTGAGAGAACCTCAAGTTTTTCCCATCATGTATAGTCAATATACAGTATGCTGTAGCTGTATATTGATATGCTGCAGCTTTTTCAGTTTTATGTACAATGAGGAAAATCAAATGCCCTCTGTTTCAGGAGTAAGGGTGAAAGATGTTCAGCATGATACTTTTAATCTGTTGATAGGTCTTGAGATACAAAATTCAAGAATGTCTTAAGCACTAAAAATCAGAAACAATGGTGTTGTAAATATATATTTAAGAAGATCTGAAATACTTATTTCTTCTCCAGGGCTACTGGAATTCTTTCCAGTGAGAGGCATCCAGGTGGTAACCTAAAGAAAAACTAATTTAGATTGCATAACTTTACTTGAAGATGCCAGAATTTAATATGTAAAATGTAGAGTAAGAGCTGAAAGGGTTCATTTATGAATTCGCTTTGTAAACATCTCCATCAAAATGGTTTTCAGGAATTTTGGGAAGTAAGAGTTATCCATATTCCAGTTAAAGTAATTCAGTGAGTGAGTTAAGTACTGACAAAAGAGGAAAGAATGAGGAAAAAAAAGCTTATAAACTACCTTGTTGATGGGATGGATTAGAATCTAAAGTACCAGTCTTCATAGGATAGAACAAATATAACCTAAATCCAACAGGGGCCTAAATTAAAAATGCTTTCAAACTTGTCATGTTATTCAGTTGAAATCCAGCAAAATCAGGCTCTTAATGATAGGATAAGAAATAAATATTATGGTACGTTTTCCAGATCAAAACATTTTAAAGCAGAAGATCAGTAGACAAGTAAGTCAAATCTGCTTTTTAAGTCGATCTAATTCCACTTAAATTTGCCTGGATTAGTGAGGGAAAAGGGAGGGGAAAAGAAATCCCTACTGATGTACTGCTAAGCAAATGCAAGTATGGTACTTTATAGTTCAGTATTTTAAAATCTTTAAAGGTTTTTTTCAGATAATCACTTAATGTTCTTGTGTGTTCCTGAGCTGTTGGTTTGCATTCTCTGTTAGATTATTAGTAGTGGTTTTGTCAGTTGTGTGTGTGGATGTGCTGTGTGTGTGCCCAGGTTCCTTCTCCTTGACCATCATTCCGGAATTGATTGGCTTTTTTTTTCTGCCTGTGGTGGGAGAATGAGAATAAAAAAATAATTTAAAAAAATTAATTTTTGAATTATTTTGAAATATTATTTTTTTTTAATTTTATTTTTTTTTTTCCTAAGTGAGTAAATAGCGGGGATCACTCAAGATCTCTATTACAGCAGCTGAAATGAGGAAGATTTGGGTAGAGATATGGTGATTATCAACAATAAAGAGTATTTCTGTCAACTCTTGCACAAGGGTTATTCACTAGGGACTCATTCACAGAGAAAGGAGGAAAAGCTTCACCGTGGTCACAGCCTGTGAAACTTCTGTGGTGACACGAGGTGGAAGTGCTGTTCCCTCAGCAGTTCAGTTCAAGGGGTGCTAGGGTGCTACAATACATTTATTAAAATATTTTCCTGTTGTTCATTTGAGACTCACCTTCCACCTTGAATCATGCAGCGATTAATCCTGTATTTTTCCCAATGATTTTCATATGTGTCATTGCAACATAGTTGTACATATGGCATAAATTCTAATTTTTAATGAGCAATAATGGGCAGATGACCTAGAAAGGAAGGAGGAAGAGAAGGGTTTTCTCTTTTTAGAGAAAATTTTCAGTTTATCCTTAGTATTTTAATACCTGCTTATGTAAATAAATTGGAAAAATAAGAATTTGAAGTTGTGATAAGTAATACAAGTAGAAGAAAGCTCTGCTATTTTAGGTGGGCCTGGGGCTTTCTTGCTGTGCATGCAGTTGTGCCATCTGCATCTGGATGTATATTTTGAAGTCCTATCTCTAATAATCTGTTCTACTACAGTTATCACAAAAAAAAAAAAAAAAAAAAAAAAGGCAAAAAAATTTCACCAGTCCCACAGAAAATCAAGTCAACACCTCTTTATTTATTTCTTTGTGCTGGAGCAAATTAATGGAAGAGTTTGCTATGTAGATTTTGGTGGGAAATGATTAAAAGAGCAAGGATTCTCTCTTTGGGTATAAGGAGACACGAAAAGCAAATGGGATGTTATAATTATTCTCATCATAAGCATCTTCCTGTAAAAGTAAGAGGCTGTTGGATAGAAAACTTGTCTTTGCTATGGATTTTAGGAGTGCAGGGAATCTTTTTGTTGTGTTGGTCCAACTTGAGATATAAAACTTTTGAAAAAGCTGGAGACATGAAAATAAAACCATATTTTTTAGTTCTGGTGTTTCATTTTTACTGGAACAAGAACAGAGAATTTGAAGAAAGATGAAGTTATGCAGAAACTGTTTGCTCATTGACACTAAAGTCTATATATTTCAATAACAAAAAAACTATTAAATAATAAACTAAAAAAAAACAACTCCCAAGCAAAATTTTCACTCTAGCACACTGAATGTAGTATTGGGCATTTTTATGAAAGAACATTAAGTCTTTCCATTTTACTTTTGGCCAATTACCCAGAATTGAAGATAAAACTTGCTTTGTACTGCAGTTAATTAATGTGGAATGTGGGGTTGCTTTTCTGAAGGAACAAGACATACCTATGGGCTTCTTCTGTACTAATCACTTCTGGATTCTACCAGTCAAGGAGTTCAAGACAAGATGTTCCTAGTGGGCTTTAAGTAGCTAGGCAACCATGTAGCAGAGATCTCAGACCATATCCATGGACTTCACTTCACTGCAAGGACTGTCATAAAGTTATCTAAAAACCTTCTCAGAAATTAGGAAATAGAGTAGTGAAAAAGAAATTACTGTCCTAATAATGAGAAAAGTTTAAATTAGAGTTTACAGACAACTAATCATATGAAAATCTATTGCTGGAATACAAAATCAGGAAAACAAACTTCACAAATGCACCCTGATATGAATATGTTTGGAAGAATGGGAAAGAATGGGAAAAATAGCCCCAGTTTTGGTGGATTAATAAGGAGGTTGTCACGTGCAGCCACAAAGAGATATGCAGGAGATTAAATGTTCTAAAATAGGTGCTGAAGAAAACTTTGTGGTTAGAGGAAAAAAGAATCTTAAAATTTGTGCGGTAGTTGGATACCTACCTCAGCATCATGTTTAAGCCAAAAATTGATGCTTTAAGTGAAGCAGAGGAATGAAGCTCTCATATTTAGTGTTCCCTGCTTGCAGCTATATTTTAAGTCAAATTCTTCCAGAGAACATAGTGGTTTCTGTGTTTGTTGCAATCCTCACCAAATTTTTTGCTCAAAACCTTGCACAATCCCAGCTGGAGTCTTTGTAAGCTCCCAGCATCTACAGCCTTCTTTGGAAGGGATTCCCCAGCTCAGGTGGATGCACAAAAAGCAGCTTTCTCTCTTGGTTGTCCTGCTCTGCCATTAACCTGGATTGGTCTATCTATGTTCAGTGGCTCTTCTGTGGAAGGAGCCAAGATCAGCTTTTCCCGCTCCTCTTTGACACTCATATTGTTTATGCCTTTTTATCATTTCCTTCCTCAGTTATTTTGTTCCAATATGAGATGGTGTAATAATGCCACACATCCTCACTTGATTTTTTGTCCTTATTTTGAAACTCTGTGGGGCAGGAAGGGACAGGAGATATTTTTGTCCTCCAAGAGTACATTAACTACCAATGTAGTAATTATGACTTTAAAAAGACCTAAAAAAACCCCCCTAATTGGTCTGATGCTGTCAAAATATTTTGCTTAAGTATCTAATATTACATTGAATAGCTAAGTTGTATCTCATTTTGTAGCAGAAAGCTGGGAATAAAATCCAAATGTATTTAAACAGTAAGATCTGGAAATTAGTTCTTCCAGCCTGAGGTATCAAAGGAAAAATAAAATTAACTTCTATTTTGAATCTGAAAGAGCCAAAACTTGGGTTTATTGTGTTGTTTAGGGGATTTTATTTTTAAATTGGCAAAGCAGCTTCTGTCCAGCTAAACAATTTTACTCTGTGGAAGTGGGCATGAAGAAATCTAGCAAATACCCCACTGCATTTCATTTGTATGTGCACAGTCACTTTGAGAAGTGACAGGAGAAACTATAAAAATAACCAGTGAGAAAAGCCAAAGCACAAAAGGAGACACAATCACTAAGGGACATTGAGACTTACAAGTAGGTTAGTACTAATAAAAAGGTTGGTAAAATATCCAGCTAATATTCAGAAGAGGGGTACAAATAGCCTGTCCATGTGCTGCTGGTGTGGCAAAAGCATTTTCACCATTTTTCCCAAGTTTAGGGGCAAAAAACCACAAGCCATAATTGATTGGGCTGTTATACAAGGCAGCCACTGAAAAGCACACAAGCCCTCAGCCCAGAATACATTAACATTTTCTAATTATAATTTAGAGGCTTTTAAACATCTGCACCCAGTAAACTTCATTCTGGGTACTTAGGAGGTGCCAATAATCTCTAAAAGCAGTTTGGGGAATAAATGAGTAACCAGAGGATTGGAAAAGGAAGAATTTGCCTTTGATTTTTGAAAAGAGCTGGGGAGAGGAGGAAGTCTTGGGAATTGTGGGTTGATTAGTTTCATGGTATTTCTAAAAAAAAAAAAAATAAAAAGGTTGAAAAATAAGTTAGCATTACCAGAAAACAAGGAGGTGAATAATTGTTATAGATTTAGGTCAATTGATCCAGTTTCCCTCTACAACACATTAACAAGTGCTGTAAACAAAGGAGAGTGTCAAAACTGCAGTTCTGTTTGCATGAATTTTTACCCTTTAGTAAGTAATAATAACAATTTTAGTAAATCATCTCACCTGACATTCTCATAAAGTACCCAGGGATCTATAGTCTAAATATAATTTGGAATATGCCAAGATGGATACAAAACTGTCTTGAAAATCATATGGAGCGTAGTTCCTGGAGATTTATTATCAAAACAGAAGAATGCATTAGGAGAAGTTTCTTGGAGTTCTTGGATTTCAGACCAATCAATACTGTAGTCAGTTTTCAGCTGACAGATCATAGCTTGTGGTCATTTGATTTTCAGGGCTGCAGGTACACTGGAAGAATGAGCAAAAATTCGAATGAATTTTGCCAATTTTAAAATATAGTCTGAAAATATTTAAAGGATGTTAATAACTACAGAAAAAAGCAAGGTTTTACTTTGACACACAAATAATATATCAAAAATGAACCAGCAACCCTGCACCACTTAATCCTGTGTGCCAGCATTATGGTTTGGATGTGGCATTTCTAGAAGGACAGAGAACACTTGAGTCTGGGCAAGAAAAATGCTCTGGAAACCACTAATTGTGAGGAGTGGCAGAATGACCTGAGGCTGCTGTAATTAAAATGTGATAGAGAAAATGAAATCTCCAGTAGTACAGAAAAGGTGATTATGGGATGATTATTCAAGTTTTCTTTTTTGTGCAATGAGTAACTAAAATGGAGTCCTTCCAAAGGATGTTTTGCAATCCAAAAACATTTTCAGGTTGGAAAAATGTAAAAACCTTGAAATTAATGTCAGGAATCTTTGGGCTGCAGTTGCTGAAATTTGGGAGCGTTTTACAAGGAAGGTCTCTTTTCCCATACCAGTTTTTACATGATTTTTCTAACCCATTTGTCACTGACTGCTATTGGAAAGAAAAATACTATGGTGGTTGGCTCTTTGGTCTGACAGTCTGGTCTTCTAGGTTTTTCTCTGCTCTAAAAGCAGAGGTAGTGGGGTGGGGTGCAGTAAGTACAATACCTTCTCTATGTGTTCATATAAAAGAAGAATGTTTTCCCTACTCATCAGGTGTTGCTTGCAAAGCAGTGACTTCAGTTGGTGTCTAGGAAAATTCTATTAGGCAATTTCAGGGGGAAAAACCACTAAAATGAAGGGCTTGTGTAATGACCTGCTAGAAAATATGCAGCCTTGCTGCCAGCTTTGAAGGCTTTTGAGAACAGGTTAGAAAATAACTGTCATGAAGAATTGCAAGTATAGCTGATGCTGCTTTGGAGGAGGACAAACAGCAAGATCTTGAGTGCCTTCAATCCTCTCAGTCTGTGATGAATTTCTCCCTCAGTCTCAGTGGGAGTAGCTCACAGATAGTGTAATCAAAACCTCAAAATGTTGGGGATTTTCAGTGAGCTGGTTGCTGACTGATGACTTGTCAAACCTGCCTCTGACCAGTCTCAGCTGGCAGCAGTACTGGCAAAGAGCTCAGTTCCCCTGCTAACACCAAAGTGGATATCTGCATTATTCCACACTGTGGAGTTGTTGGAGGCAAAGCTGTGTTCAGTGATCTTAGTCTGAGGTGAGAAGTGTTTGAGAAGGCTGAGCAGTTCTACACTCAGATGTGAAGCTGATGTACAACATCTTTATATTCTCCTTGAACTGCAAAAATAATTAGGAGTTCTGCATTAGCCATATAATTAAGTGATACAGGTAGTAAGACTCTGCTCATAAACTCCCATTTTCTCCCAAAATGTCCATCACACATAGATTAAATATGTAAAAATGACTCCAATTACATTTTCTTCCCTATTTCTGAAGATTCCTTTTCTCCCTTTACTTACTTTTCACAGGAGTCAAACAAAGGCAAACAATAACTAAGGTTGAAGACAGATGTCAATGGCTTACACCTTTGTTAACAATTAGAGCACAAAAATACACACTTTAGTTCATTATGGAATCTCATGGTCTAGGAGTGTCAGCAGGAGAATTCAGCTTCAGATTAGTTCTGTAGATTCTGAACTGTGCAAATGTGAATTGGCTGTTTGCTTTGAATTTTAATACCCTCAAAATATTAAATAATATTTCTTCCTATTGGAAGGCAGAGGTTTTATTATAAAACCTGCAGAGGAAATAAACATAGAAAGACTCACCTAGGGCCTGCTTTAATTCACATGAAAGCTGAGACAAAAGCTTTAGTTGTCTCTGCCAAAAGTTGGCTCCTTGCATACAGTTTAGTAATTTTCTGAGTCAATTAATGTGGGACTACTGTGATCCTTTGGGGGGCTTGGCATAAAGATGCCAAGTTCAGGAGGAGGTCTTGCTCTTGGGTTTCCACTTGCTCTGCTGAGTTTGGCTGAGTGTGGAACAGCTACTGATGTAGCTACATGTCAGGTTTTACATCTGCCCTAAATCGTGCTTTATCATTTCTTTGGGTTTATTTCCATTTTTGTGAATGCGAATCTTGCCTACTGCTGGTAACACCAGCATAGACTTGAAGTATTTCAGGGTTGCTCAGTATTGCAAGACATCTACAGCTGGATATGTGATCTTATTAAAAAAAAACCCAAAAAAAAAACAAAACAAAAAAAAATACAAAACCCAATAAAACAACCTAGAACCAATCAAAAACCCCCCAAACAAGCAAACCTCAAAACTCCACAAAGCTAAACACCTCTACACATACACAAACCAGTAAAACCCTATTGTTGTGTGCATAATTCTGTAGTATTTGCAAATATTTTGATTTCTCATATGCAATCCATCTATATGTATAAAGTTTTGGGATAGATGTGCTCACATAACAAATCCAGTACATCCTTCTCTTTCTACCACTACATGTCACGGGAGCCTTAAGTCAAAAGTGAAATTTTTGAGGATATCTTTGCACTGAGACCAATTCTCTATGTGCTAGATAATTAGTTTGATATTTGAAAGCTGTTGTCTGTTCATTACTATAATGTATTACCAGAAATATACATTTATTTATTATTTATAGTTATTTATCACACAGGTTGCTCAAAAGCAGCTCATAGTTACAGCTCAGGTAATAACTGCACATATGGTCACTGTGTGGTCAGCTTTATGTTCCATCAGATGTGCTTCATTGCCTGTTTCATTTAGGATTCAGCCTGTCAATCACCTCTCACCTGCACAGGAATGATCACCAGACACAGTTATTATTGATGACCAAAATAATTAGGAGTAACCACTTCAGTGTGAGCAATGCAAAAAAAGTAATATCTCCAAAGAAGTACATCAGGACACAGCAAACTCAGGAGAAGGTACACTGATGCTGAATTTAAAATACAGATGTAAACTATAAAATTATATGGCAGGAAAAATATTGGAGTACAAAATGTTGCAACACTTGAGAGAGCAAATGGCTGGCCTATCTCTGGGTAGAATATTTCATAAGTTCCTGAATTTCTCATGCCTTCAAAGAGCTAGACTAAGCTATTCCTCTGCTAAAATGAGCTGTCTGTACAATATTGAAAATACTTGGAAAACGTTTTGCAAAATGAGAGACTGGCTTTTAAAATATACCTGCAGTTCTTACATTTCCTCAAAGATTTGAATGCTGAAGGACTCCAAATTTTCATGAGCCCTTGTCTGATCTGAGAGGGACAAACGTGTTTGGGTCACTAAAGTGAGCTACACTGCATTTGAAGGTGTAGGGGGTTTTGCTTTAGTAAATTAACCTGGAGTAGGACAATGAATGCTGGATAGCACACTGATGATCTGGTCCTTTACCTGACCCTTAAAAAAGTTCTTAAACAGCTGAGGAAAGAGGCCAGGTGGTTTTACATTTAAACAAAACTAATGACAAATTAGCAGTGTTTTACCCACTGTTCATCTAGCTCTCTGCATCTGACCATGCATTTGTATTGTGGAGTTCCTGTGGCTCCTGCTGGAGGTTATTACAGACTAAATAAGAGAGGATAATCTGTTAAAAATCAGTCACCAATGTTCTTTGTAAACAGATTATCATAAGAAGAAAAGTTATGTAGTCTATGTTTGCTTATGTTCCCACTATTGTTTGTTGAATACCTTGGAGTTCATTTTTTGTTTGTCCCTGCAATATCCTTCACCTAAAGAAAAAAAAAAAACAACTAATCCTTTTACAAACAAGAATGTCAGGCACAGAGCATGTCCAGATGAGTGGGATACACCTGAGCCTGTTGAAGTGTTACAAGCAGAACAATTGATTAACAAGGAGCTCCAATCTGTCACTTCTCAGCTGTAATAGAGGGTTTGAACCATCCACGTAGGGCAGTATGCTCATATTTGAGCCAGTTCACAGTTTTACCAACTGCTACAGAGATCGTGTTGGCATTCACCATGTGACTTGCCAGAACCTTTAGTACAGGCAAAATTCAAATGCAGATCCCTCCAGCTCACCTTTTTTTTCACCAGACATTAATAAGCAGTAATTTGAGGTGCAAACACTTTTACTTTTCCGAGGACTTCTGTGGAAAAATGAGCTTTCTGAAGGGAATGACTAATGATGGCAATTTGGAGACAGTTATGTAGTTGCTTTTTTTGAAATATTTTTTTCACATTGGTTTTTGTGGGCATGGAATTACTATTGGCATATTTTCTGCTTAATAAGTAATTTTTCAAGACATTGCCTAAGCAATTAGACAATCAGTTATGCATCTCTTGAGAACAATAGTAGTATAACTAATGGAAACCTCCAGGTATGATGCTGAAAATGGACTGCTAACTATTCCTTAATGCTCCTTCAAAATTGCTCGAGGTGGTGGATGCCTTTTTGCTTTCTAACAGAAGGACAAAATTATTTGATTTTTTTTTCCTAAGCATAGCTAGCGAACATTCTTATGTAGGAACATAATGCTTTAGAGACTTATTGTATGTGACTGTGTGCCTGTCTGCCTGTTCCATGCAGCTCTAACAAACTCTTCCCTGTTTCTACACAAAATTTTCACATTTTTAAGTTTCCATCTGAAGCAAAAAGGAAATTGGATATAGCATTTCCTTCCACAATACAAATTAAGGACAGAAAATTTGCCTGGTGATGTTGGAATTTTAATCTTAAATATTCATGAAAATGGGTACCTGATTGCCTAGTTGCAGGCCATGTTCCCATATGTGGGGAATGAAAGGTCAGAGAACTGATCATTGTCTAGGTCAGTTAAAAGGAACATTTCCTACAATAGTACAGAATCTGGAAAAGATTCATCTGTGCAACTGCTGAATCAGTGGTTTACACCCACTGGCAGTAATTACTGTAGGTGCTAAAACACCACTTTGCCAGAAGAATTACTGCTGGCTGGAGAGGCTGGGAACCCTAAATTCATGGTGTTAAAAAGGGGTTCTGTTAGTCTGTGGGAGCTGTTTCTTGTGAATGATCACCTCCTAAACCCTCTCTAACCCCTCACTGCCTCATTTGAATGAGGAGTTGGACCAGATGCCCTCCAGAGATCCCTTTCAGCTCACACTTCTTTAAGCTTTTATGATTTCTAAGTGCATGTCTATGCTTAAAGCACTTGGAGACTTTACAAGTGTAAATGGAGTTCTGGGCTGAGTGAGTTTACAGAAGGAAATGACACCTCCAGTACCTTGTGTGAGATGATGTGGATGGGGTTTACTGGTGAGGAACAAGTTCAGCAGTGGTTTCTGTCAGAAAGGCACTTGAGAAAATAATTATGGGTGAGGAACAGGAAAATGCTTGAAGGAGAGGTGGATATGACTTGACAATGCACAAAGCAACTTTCTATTCTAAGGGCAGAAGAAATCTCAACACATGTTACAGTACCTATCTAAAGGTGAAGTTACTTAAGATAGTTTTCTAGACTCCCTCTTTAATCAATAGATAGATAATATTTTAGAGTAAAACTTGTCCTGTGCTAAAACAGGGGTGTGTAGGGATTTTCACTGATACTAAGACCTGTTAGCATCACAGTAATATTTTCAATTGCAAACTTTTTTTTCCTTAGCAGTGATATCCATGCCAAGTGTTGCATTTAATTTAAAATATTTCATAAAATTAACCTGATTTCTGTTTAATTTCATTTAAATATCCCATGAATATACGTTGTAGAAACAAATTACTCAATGACAGATTTGAAGTTGGAAATCATTGGAAGAATTCTACTCAATAAACAAATCTCACATTTCTTTTTCTCAGGTAGTATTGGGAAGAGATGATAAATTCATGTCCAGTAGTATATTACCCCTTTTCAGCCTCCCCTCAGCTGTTTAGAGACATGGATAAGATAATTCCTGAGCCTTCTGGCCTGAGCCTGAGTGCACAGATGCTCCATTCCCTTCATCCTCTTTGTTGCTCTTCATTGGACTCTCTCCAGTGTGTCCATGTGTTTCTTCTGCTGGGGAGCCCAGAACTGGACCCAGCCCTTTGGTCATGGCCTCACCAGTGTTGAGAAAAAGGAGAGGCATGATATCCCTCAACCTGCTGACAAACGTGTTAAAGAAAATGGTACTATACTGTAATATTTTAGTATTTTAGATAATATTTTCAGATTTTATTTATTGGTTAGCAAAATGTGTAATTCGTTTTTATTCAAGGCTGGATCATTTTGAGTTGCACACTTTCACTGAAACACACCTGATGATTGTCTTGCAGTTAAAAAGACTAATAATGGACAAATGATTAAATCCACAAAGTAATGAGTGCTGAAGTTAAAACAGGTGTATTATGGATACTACCATATATTTTGAACAGCACTTCCATCAGAATTCCTATAAATTTCTTCTGGTATTAAAAAGTAAACTGTCTCTCATCTGTAACAATTTGACATGCTCAGATAACAGATGACTTGGAAGCCCTTACAGGTTCTTTTCCCCTCTATAAAAAGCTAAAAATGAAGTGCATCATCTATTATTTTTCTGCACCCTTTTTTATCACTTTCTGACTAAACAGAAAAGTGATGTATTACAGGGCAGTTACCCACACTGTGGCATTTCAGATGTGATTATCAACATCCAGCACACTGGGGGTGAGGTCTCTGAAATGAATGTGACAGGAGTCAGCTTTTCACAAGTGCACAATCCATAATCTCAGCACTCAGTAACTCCTGGGTCATCTGTGTGCCACAGTGGAGTTCCTGCAACTCCATGGCACAAGTTTTAAATTGCTTAATCTGTATAAAATTACAGGCTACTCTTGGGGACTTTCTTAAATTGTTCTTAGAAAGTGTGTTTTAAAGGCAGCAAAGTTGGCACACTGCAGTTTTTGTCTAAGCTGAAGTTCAGTCATCTCCTTGCACAGAGTGCCCTTTCAGCAGCTTCTCTCATCCTTAAGCACAGTATCTTTAAACTCTGAAAACTTTTATCAAAAGCTGGATGACTTTTGTAAACCTTTATTTATATATTGGTCAGGCAACAAGGCAGAAGGAATTGTGTTGACTACCAAGAGGTGTTGACTATCAAGAGATGTTGACTATCAAGAGAAGAGCCTGGAGAAACCAGAAAGCAATAGGATCACCAAAAACCACTCAGGCTGGTACACCAGAAAGTAGAAAAAAACACTCACTTTGGGTGCTGCTTAGAAGAATCTTCTATTACTGTTACTTCCCATCACTTCTTGAGGGAAATTAAACCATGGGGAGAGAAAATTCCTTGCTTCTTGGACTATTCCTCTGCCTGAGGAATAATTGGTATCTGACCTCCAGGTTATACAGACATTCCTAGCACAGATCTAGGATCATTAGGGGAAAATAAGAGGAGTGTCTTGTGTTTATCAAGTGAGCACAGGCTGGCTGTGCACATTCCTGCTCAGCATGTGTGAGTCAGTACTGACCTCCTTGCAGAGACCTGGCTCTACTACTGATGTATCTCTCCCTGAGCTTGGCTTATTCTTGTTTCTCAAAATCTGTCTGTTGCTTGGCATTCCCAAATAACTCTTTTCCAGCTGTTTAATGGAGTAGAGGAATTGGAGCACACAGGGGATGAAAGTACCAAAAGCTCACCAAGATCAGCTGTGACTGTGAGTTAGTCACCTGTGAGCTGCTTTAATCTTTCACTTGTCTCTTACAGGATGAAGGCTTTTGCACTGAACTAACAGTGAAATTATTTTAATTGTTTTTGTCAGCAGGGTAGGTCATTCTAAGAAGAGTCAGACGTGAGTTGGTACCAGTTTTTTATGTCAAACTGAGTAGCTTTTATCTTTTAAGCTTTGATTAAAATATAAAAGCACAAAAGTAATTTCCCCATTTTAAGCTAAAACTGAGTCAAGATATATATAAAGATTATCTATTGCTTCTAAGTGTCCAGTACTATTTCATTGTAAAAAAATGATTTCATAGGCCTTCTGCTATCTGGGCTGTTTTCTTCTAAGAATAAAACAAACTCTGGCAGCCAAAGAAGTCAGAAAAACACATTTTGTTGCTATTAAATGAACTGTGGCAAAGCAATGCTATAGATTTATATTTAAATGCCAATAACTTCTTTAATGCATTAAAAGACCATGATAGAACTGTTCAAAATTACATGAAAATGCATTATAAAACACGGAGGAGGAGAAAGCATGAGGGGAGCTCTCTGTGAATATTCAGCTATATCATAAGTAACAGACAGGTTTCTATTGGTGCTGCAACCCAACACCAGTTTTATGGGGACACTGAGCTTTCTGTAATGATTTGGATAAATTGTTCTGTGGCAAATTCTGACAATTGAGGAAATACTGACTACAACAGGAAAAAAAGTATTTGAAGAAGATGTTGATCTGCTAAAAGCATAAAAAAAAAGTAAGATTAGACAAATATTTCATGTGTCCTCCCTTAGGAGGAGTTATTCCCTCCTCAGGAACAACTGGGCACCTAATTCATTTTCTGTATTTTTACAGCCTGAGGAAATATAGTTTTTAACCTTCTGTTTTATTCCTGATACACCGTGTACTCCACAGCTCTTTGACAATAAAATTATAGTTCTGCTTAGATGATGAAATCTTACAGAAATAGCAATTTTTTCAACTCTTAAACATAAAGGTTACCTCTGGAACCTTTCTGGAAGTAGAATTATGGAGGGCGTATACGATGTTGAAAGATTTTAAAGGAACTGAGATTTTCATTCAGAGAGAGAGAAAGAGACAGGCATTAAGGGATGTTTCCTGCCCCTTTTCCCCTATAATAATTCTTCCTATTAAGTATATCCCCAATTGCTATGAACTGTCTTTCCCAAAACCAATACTTTAAAATGAATGTGTGTGAGGTTGGGTTATTCCTGACTTTTTTTGTTTGTATTCAGAGGAATTTTTTTTGTGGTGTTTTTTTGAAAGGATTTATGGTTTTTTGGATTTGTGTTTTTTTGGGGGAGGGGAGTTTGAAAAAAAGTGTTGTGTTAAAGAATTCAAAATTTTGCAGCAATAGAAGAATTCTTTTACAACCCTACTTTTTAGATATAATGGTGGAATATATTTTCTACTAAAACCTCTTAAGGTGCTGTGGTGGATACATAAAAATCCAAATTTTGATATCTCAAATTTTTCACATGGACACATCGTAATTTGTTTGATTTTACAGTTCAGCAAACTGAGAGCATCCGTTCTACCCCACTGTGAGAAAGGCATTAGCAGCTGGGGAACCCAGACTCCAAACATCAGTGTTGTAAATTATTAAAGGAGGGTTGTGTGTGCATTGTGATGGGCTGGCACGGTGTGCTTGAACTCATAAATCAATAAGTTCTGTCAGAATGAGTTATTCATGAACACAAGGCCAATTTCTGCCTGGAATCCTTATTTCATCTGGAATCCTATGGCAAGGAAAATGATTTCCATTATTTGGATATCGTTAAACTTGGGATTTTAGGCTGCACTATGTTTTCTCTGTGTGTGTGTGGCTGGGAAAAAAAAAAAAAACTTAGAAGAAAATCTTCACAAGTTATAGCAGTTTTGCTCCAACATGGAGAACAGATAATCATGAATTTCATGTTGGCTTCTGAGGATTTTTGTACCTCCTGTGTTGATTCCCATTTTGGTTTGGCTGCTGGCTGTGTGCATGCCAGATGAGAACTGAGCTCCTGTTCTTATTATTCAGGTGGGTGTTTCTGCTATTTCCAGTATCAGGCTCTGCATTTGTGGTGTTCCCCTGTAGGCACCAGTAGCATCCCAGTAACTGAGCATACTGATTGGTGTTTTGGCCATTTTATTTTACAAAATTTATGTATTATCTTTCAGCAATGAAAGAGGCATGAGATGTATTTATTGCAGTTTTAAGGTTTTTTCTGTCCTTTTATTAGCCCTCTGTTTTGCAAACATCTTTTTGCTAAATCTTTTCTGTGTTATGTAAAGTGAAAAGAAAAACCCCTGAAACTGCACAGATTTCTGGTTTCTAGTACATTTCCAGAAGCAAATACAATGACCACTATCACAACTGGTGTTGGTGCTGTTCACTGCATTGCAACAACGTACAGGCACTAGGTAATGCTGACACACGTGCAGCACATGAATAGGAATTGAGACAGGGATCAGAATTCCCTTTGCAGATGGGCATTATTGCCTGCAGAAGCCCAGTCAATGATAAGCCAATAAATACAGTTCAGAGAGGACAAACCCTGGTGATAAATCAACTCCCAGCTGATTGAGTAGCCCACTGTGGTAGCCCTGCTGCTCCCAAAGTTCTGATGATAATAGCAGCTTTGGCACTGCAGTGTAGATTACTGAATTTCAGGGAATTTTTCCCATGGTCTATAACAAGGGGAACAAGGCATCCACCTGCGAGCTTGTGCCTCCATTTGTGTCCCCTTTTTTCCTTATGTTTTGGCAGAGGGGAAGGGGAGAGGAGTTAAGGGGAATACTCATGCCAAAGGAGGAAGCCAGGCTGAAGTGCCATGTGGCAAAGTGAACAAACAAATCCCTTTAAAAGGTGCAGAATTTAGAGAAATTACCCTGAAGGTTTGGGAGGTGAGGCAGAATTTGCGCTAGTATAAATGATAGTGTTTTTTATAAAAGTTTTGTTTTTCTGTCTTTTTTCTCTTGTGATGTGGTATTCCCTCCCTGTAATTCTTACCCATCATTCACTGAAATGATCCTTTACAGTGGGAACTGAAAAATGCACATTAGCGAAGTGAACATGCAGCAGGTTACTTTGTGAAATTAATTATTCAAGGGAATGTGAGGCACAAAGCCAACCTAGTAAAACAATCAGGTAGATGAGCAAATTATTTCCTGGGAGAAGAAGGTTTAAAATTTGGCTCTAAGAAAGTGAGCTTTTACCACAACAGCAAAAAATAAGAAATTGTATGCTTTCTGCTACTGACTCTGAATATAGGAGCAGAAGTTAATGTATGGGAGCAAGTGTACATCACAGAGTGGTTTACCATATGCTTCTTTATTACTGTAAATGAAAATATAAATGGGCTAGGAACTGAAGTGTAGATGTAGACCTGTCATTTTCATCTCTGGAAGAAGGGGAATTTCTTCTGTAATGTTTTCACCATCATTATGAAATAGTGTTAAGTGCATATGTTAATATATATGTGTATGATTTTCTGTTGTGGAGGTGTTTGTAAATGACTGAGTCCATGCACTGTGGGAGGAGAGCTGCAAACACTGGCAGCAGAGAATGCAAATTCCTTCTGATGGAATTGCTCCTTCCACACCGAGGGCCTGCTCCCTGCAGAGGAGCTGTCAGGGCTTTGCTGGCAGTGCTCTTGTTTCCTCTCAACATGCAAACACTCAGGCCCATTGTCAGCACAGCTTCTGCAGAGGATCAGTGGCCAAAATTACCCCCTTCCTTTTGTTTTTGATAGACAACTGAACATAGGCTGAGCTTCCTCTGTACTTGTGGAGTTCAGCATTTTCCTATGAATGTTATCCTTCCCTGGCAAAGGCTATGAAAAATCCTTTAAATGGGGGATTACAGGGTTTGCCTGCATTTGCTGTAGAAAGAGCTGGCAGGATTCAGACCCAAAGGATAGGCAGCGTATAAATGTCATGTATTAAGATGAAAGAAGGAAAAAAGCTCAGGATGACATTGAGAGGGAAACTGGTCTCTTCACACTAATGCTGGCCTGGATCAGGAGGTTTGATGTGCTGAAGCACTTGTCTCAGGTTAACAGTACTCTTTTTGGAAGGATTGACACTTAGTCCTGCTGCTCACAAACCTAAGCTGTGCTACTGCTGAGACTCTTGGTTCATGGCTGTCACTGTGAAGGAAACAAGCAGCACAAAAGTCCCACAAATCCAAACCCTGAGGCAGGTAAAATGTTTTTCCTCTACTTTTCCAGTTGTGTAAATGTTTGGGATCACTAAACTGGCCCTGATCACCAGTGTGACATCCAGCTTCATATTAAGTCACCTTTTGTGTTCAGTATCAGTGTGGCAGCAGGGAATCAGCCTTGTGATCACTCCCACCCAGCCCAGATCCCTGCACAGGGCAGCAACAATCTCTTGTGTGGTATGGCACCAGATTGAAAAGTGCTGGAGCAAATGTCAGATCCTGTTAGGTCAAACTGTGATGAAGGTTTTGCAGGGCTGTGTCATGTTCTGTTTGACAAAATGCCATTAGCAGGGCTGTTACTCCATTATTTGTGAGCCGTCCTGTCCAGCCATGTACTGAGCAGTGCAAACAGCAATGGCACACATCGTTGCTCCCAGTAAAGTTGGTGACCTGGATGAACTCAGAAAAAAGTTACATTTTTAATTTTGTTCTGAAGGAACCTGGATTCTTTTTATACATTTGTATCTTATGTGATGTTTAGCAGTCCTTTTCTAACTGGAAGGCTGGATTTGTTGAGATTCCAATATCATATCTTCTTCCCGTCGTAGAAGAGTGCCAAATGTGTGAATAGACAGACTGTCTTTTATTCCTTGCTATTTTTGGCAAAATAAATTTTAAAGAACAAAATTAAATGAAATTCCTAACCTTCTCTTCAATTATATTTATTAGCACCACTTTCTGTCTTCTAAACTTAAAGTAATATTTTCAATAGTTTCAAACTTGTTGTCGAGACCCATCTAACACATGACATTGGAAACGAGAAAAACTGAAACAGCTTTTGTAAGCAGAGGTTGCTCTTGGGTGTCTGAAAAGTGCTCTCTTGCACATGGGATGATTTAAAATAAAAGGTGTGCTCTGGGGCAGCATTTTCTGGGAGGTTTGCACTCTGAACCAGCACTAGGATGGTTCAGCTGCACAAGGGATCCCCTTCAAAGGGGGAGCCTTTAAACATCATTAGATAATCATATTACTTTAGAAATGTCTTTCAACCATGATGTAATAGAATGTGAAGTTCATAACTTCATATGGAAGTTACGGAAATGTAGAAAAATGATGACATCATAGTTGGAGTTGCATGAAAGGACAGACAAATAGGGGTCAGCTCCTGGGAGCAGTCTGCTAGAAAAAATACAAGCAAGTTTTGTATTCTAAAGGAATAGAAAAAATGGGGAAATGAAAGTTAAATTTGTTCCTTCTCACTTGGATCACATAAGTGAAAATTTGTAGCAATAATGCCTTTTCCACCTTTTTAATTGTAATACTGGAGCAGCATTGATTAGCTACTCACTGTTTAAGAGCTGACCTGACACCAAGCCAGCAGTTGCCACAGAATATTTTGTCACTTCACCTGCTGAGAACATTTTAATAAATGTCAGTTGAATCCCACATAAAAAGCCACAATTTGAAGAGGAAAATGAGAAAATGGTGTTTAAAAACTTGTTCTCCTGTGTCAGATCAGCGTTTCCATGAGCCTTAATGGTGCAATATTATGTCTCTCCCGTGACACAGCTTCAGACCATTCCCTTGGGTCCTGTCACTGTCACCACAGAGCAGAGATCAGTGCCTGTGACTCCTCTTCCCATCACAAGGCAGCTGTAAATGCACTGAGGGCTCCATTCAGTCTCCTCCAGGCTGAACAGGTCCAGTGACCTCAGCTTCTCCTTACACAGCTTCCCCTTAAGGCTTTTACAGATGTATAGATATGTGTTCTTATAGAAATACACCCTTAGATATAGACTCAGTGTATTTATTTCCCAGCTACAGGAATTCCTCCTTTAACTTGACAGATGGGCACCTGCCAGAGAGTTTGGATTTGGTGTTCATTGACACTGCCTGAAGTGCCTGGAAATCTGATAATTATATTGACTTTGTCTAAGCTTTTGTTTGTAAGGTGATTGTTCTTTCTTTCTTGCATGCAAAACCTCATTTTTTGCCTTTCCCTTCTGCCTATCACCCACAACTAAAAAATAAGGCTCTACTATCCATGGCTAACATATAAAATTAAGAGAGTGACTGTCACTTAATGATTTTATGAATAGTAATGACTCAGTGTAATAATTATCACTGTTGCCTTTTAGTGAAATTCGTTATATATGTCAGCTTAAAGCAGTGCACTTCCATAGCTACAGGTTGAGAAGCAGTGATGGTTAAAAGGGCAGGGATATCCCATTCTTTCCCTCTGACTTACAGATTAAATGAGCACATTTAAATTGCACTCACTTCTCCTTTCCTGGAATAGCTGTCCACCTAAAAACATCCCTTACAACATCTAGAGGCACTGAATATGAAAAACCCAATGCTGAAAATGTTGGCACCTAACTTTCTAGTGGAGAAAACCCATAAAATATGACCAAGTGCTCTGGGAATAATGGGTGATTTAGATTCCTTCAAGCTTGTGACATAATTACACAGAAAGATGTGGCACTGCCGATGTTTCAGGCATTTAATATCAAATACTCATAAACCTGTTAAAACTGAAATTGCATCCCTAATTACCAAATACATCTCATCAGTTTCTGTCACTCCCAACACAAATGTGAGAAGCTGGCAGAGTTACTGCCCTGTTTGCTGATAGGCAGTCTTTATGAATTTACCTCTGGAGAGTAAAAGACTTCTGACTTTCCCAGTGCTTCATCAGCTTCTACCTCCTACTGCATACAAATACCTTTCCTGATGCTTTATTATGAGGTGAACTGCTTTAGAAGTCACCATCGCTTTCATATGGGTAACAGTGCTGAATGATTAAACCCTATTGTCTGCACTTTCTATAAAAATCATTAAAGTGGAAAAGAGCTATCTCCAAATTGAAATTCTGTCTTCAAGGTCATTGCCATTTTGCCTCTTCTGCCTTGTCGGACAATGCTGGTGTATACTCTAATGGTAGAAAAATATATCCAATTTTCAATTAAAAAAACAAAGCAATACAATCTCTGTCAAGTCAGAAAATAGGAAAATATCCATCAGCACATTGCTTTTACAGCCCTTAGCTTTTGTGTCAATGACCCATAAAACTATTCTCAAAGATCAGTCTGATTCTGTATCCTTTAGCCAAATAATCCCAAAACCAGAATGTGAGATGCAGGGAGACATATGTTACTTTAATCTCTAATTGTTCACCTGTTCCTTATTCTCATCACTGATCCTGAGTGCTGATTATAATGATACAGTGAGATTTTAATAGTTTTGGTGAGTAATACCTCATTCAGCACTTAAATGGAAATGATCCCATGTATTAGCTGGCATGCACCAGCTGCCAATTTTTTCCAGTATTAAATATGGATTTAATAAACTAAAGAAAAATAAATTAATCCAATGCCCTCACTCACCAGCTCTGTTTCTGCAGAAAATTGCTGGTGGATGTTCAGTGGAATTGGTCTGTCTGAGGTGAGAAATAGCCTTTATCAGTCTGGCAGAGTAATCAGTCAAGACCTGAAGTGTTCTGTGCAGATGCTCCACACCACAGCCCTGGTTGAATGTAATTAGATAAACCATATACCCAGTTTTCTTGCACCTAAAGGAACAGCCTGAGGGAACTCACTCTCACAAGGCCCTTATCATCTTTTTCTAAGTCTTAAAGAAATAGCACAAGGAGAAGCTGAACTATCCAAACGGCAATACAAAGTAAAATTTAAAAAACAACCAAGGCCATCTTTAAATTTATCTCAAGGCTTAGCTTCTATATATGCACAAATGAAATAAATTTCTGTATGCTTTATATGGTCAGTGTTTTTGGCAAAGGAAAATTCTGGCCTCTGGTATCTCAACAGGCATAAAAGAAAGCATAACCCCTGGAGTGAATTACAACTGCTGCAAAAGCTAAGTAATTGATGAATAGAAAATGATGACAGAGCACATTGAAGATGTACTTCAGATCTCTAAAAATCTGAGAAAATAAAACACAGAATTATTGCTGATGTGACTCTCCTGCCTTAGCATGACTCTATTTTTCAAATAACTACCTCCAGGTGTTCAATCTCTATCTGTAAATGACAAAATGTCCTTACCTGCATGATTATATGCTTAAAAAATTATCCACAAAAGGGTGCAAAGCTTACTAAAGCATTTGTTGTAGGGGTCCTTTCAAATGTGCACAGCTTGACCTACCTTTCCTCCGTCCAAGTTCTTGGGAGTTTTACCATTTCAACAGCAAATGTCTTGTTCTTTCTGTCAAAAGGAGGGAGAATCAGACCAGGGCTGGCAGCTCAGAAATATTCCAGTTGTGAATGCATACACATTTCCTCACAACTGAGTTTCTAATCAATAAAAGGAATTGATGGCTCATATTGGCCAGTGAATGGAGCTCATGGTCCAGAGTGATTGTTGCATCCTATACACCAATTCCACTTCACCTTTCTGAGCACCCTTGGGCATGATCAGGTCATGAACTCTGGAGCAGGTGAATTTTTCCTTTAATCCAGTCCTTCCTGCCTCACATACCATGGCTACAGTAAGGAAATATATGTTTTCTCATACTCAAAAAGTCTCTAAGATCTACTTCAATCAACATAGTTTATCTCTTACTATCAGTTGTTGTGAGTTAAATCATCCATAATGAACTTAGTGTTGTGAGGAATGTTTGAATTTAAATCACTCCACAGACATCTCTATGAGTAGTATGACAGCAGGAAAGATAATTTCACCTCTGGCTGTGTTGGTTCCCCTAATCTGACCAAAAACCCAATAATGCTGATGTACCCCACAGAGATACTCTTTGGCTTGCAGGAATAAGTTTTTAGAAGATTTATTGTGTATAGATGAAAGAGTAACTAGACTGGTGTTTGAGTGGTATATTATTTATTCTTACTGAATTTCAATCCCACATAGCACAAGTAGGTGAGAAAATGGAACCTGACTTTATAATAATATAATTATAATACAGCTTCTTAAACTTCAGCATTTGATTTAGATTAAAGTGATTATTTCCTGTGGACTACAATTTGGTATGGGTTTGACTGGGATTTGTTTGTTTGTTTGTTTGTTTTGGTATTGTTTGTTTGGTTTTTTCTGAGTAATTTATTAATTTCTTTTATAAGTGGGACTCAGCATTTGTTTGTTGGAATGTGGAGATGGTTAAGTTGATTTTCATATTTGGATTTGTTCTGTAAGGCATATTACTTTTGATATTCAATGAAAAAATGGTATACAACAAATCTGCAATGACTTTTAAGCATTCAAAATGTAGCAAGGACTTTATAACAGTTTTCACCACCTGATTATTCAAAATGCCATTTCACATTCAGCTACTACAGTTAAAACAGGGATGAACAGGGTTATTTCTGGAGTGGTTGGAATGCAGCTGAGACCACACCTGGCCCAATCTGCAGAGTCTAAATACTCCCAGACATCAACCAGCTGTGGCTTCTTTCTGGCATTATGGCTTTTTACAGATCTGCTGCTCATAGCAGGACCTGTTTCTGCTTAAATCAAGGCCTGAGTGACCTGTTGGCAGTATTGAATTGGAACCATTGTGATATAAAATGCTTGAGTTCTTTGAAGTCTGTGCACACGGAAGGATTTTCTCCTTCCTTTTTATTTTTTTTTTCTCCCAGATGAGTATATTGGTACTTGTTTATTGTCAGATTTATCTTTGGATTTTTACAGTCTCCCTTCCCTACTGCACACTTTTATCACCTCTTTATGCTAATGCTCTCCCTAGCTGCCTGTGCTATCACCTCTCCATTTATCTTCTTACCCTGTGTGATCTACGGTGCTCATTAGCTTCCTGTTCTCAGATCACTTTTTGCCTCCTCAGCATGCCAGATGACCCTTTTATCACCCAGCTACGTTCCACAATCAGCCCAGATAATGCTCCATACTTCCTCACTGTTCCTTACCTTTGTTTTTTTCCTGCTTACTACCTCTTGCCATTCATTTCTCCCCAACAAGGTTTGCATTAATGCTCACCCAATTACACCAGGTTTTTTGCTTAGTCCTCTATCAGTTGTCTTCATTGCCTGGTAGTACTTAATTGATTTCCATGGTTCAATATATCACAGTATATAATTCCTAGCAAATTTCTTTTTCCATCAAGTTTATTTAATCTACACTCTTCCCAGTCTCCCCTTCAGACCAGACTTCATATTCATGAGGCCAACAGTACATTAACTGCTTAACTCATTGATTCTTGCACCTTACAAAGTGCTTCATCCATAACCTTACACATTCTGCCTGAATTCAGCCAACTTGTAATTCTTGCTCTGGATATGGCTACTCAGAGCATTTATTTAATGTGTATTTTAGACAATTTATATGCCTCAATTGATACTTTTGCAGCCACCACATAAAATGATTTCAGCTC
Source organism: Lonchura striata (assembly GCF_050655825.1). Classification (NCBI taxonomy): domain Eukaryota; kingdom Metazoa; phylum Chordata; class Aves; order Passeriformes; family Estrildidae; genus Lonchura; species Lonchura striata. The sequence continues at coordinate 4,684,558 of NC_140706.1, read as the reverse complement.
ATTCGCTCCAAGTACTTAAACTTGTATTTCCCAAAGCTCCTTTCAGGTTTTATGATTACTCATGTTAAATAATAAATTAAAAAAAAAAAAAAGAGGAGAGTTGTTGATGCTGTTATTTTTTCCTAAAGATCTTTTAATTAACAATATGACTTTGAGGATCTGGGAGACTTGTATGCTTTTATACATTAATCCTTTTCAAATAGAAACCTTCCTTGGTCCTGTATAAAAACAGCCTTCTGTCTCATGGGAGTTTTGATAAGGTAACAGATATCTGTAAATTTAATCTTCCATATAAAGTTCCAACTGTCAAGTGCAAAAAAAGTGTATATTGCACAAAAAAATTGTAATCTATATACTATGATGACAGAATAAATGGACAAGAAGGTAAATTAAAGATATTTTTGGATAAGCAGATCAGTTATTGGCCATGAAGTTTACATAATTGATGGGATATAGAACTACAAAGAACAATCCCAGGAACAGATAGTGTGGCTTAAGTTTTTCTGTTATTTTAAAATATTCCTAATGTAGTTGAAGATTTCCCAGTTCTGGACAATGCAGAAATGTGGTAATGGCCACAGACACTTCTTAGGAGCTTATAGTTTTATAGTTACCCTAAAATATATTTTGAATATTTTTAAGATTTTTTCTATGTTTGATCAACCTCCTGAGTTTGGCAAACTACTGTGATGATAGAAGAGACATGGTTGAGCCAATTCATAAATTTATTGAAGAATAAATAAGTTCTGCAGCAAAAGAGATTCCAACAGTGGAAAAAAAGTGTTGACTAAATGGCTCCAAATTGAAGATAATTCTTTTCAATTTTAAACTTTTGACTTTGTGCACACAGAAAACAATCCAGTCACAAATCCATTTCAGTATGTCTCGTTCCTCTCACATATTACAATCAGAATAAATGGAAAATTTTTACTACAAAGTATAAATGAGGATAAATCATGCATAGTTAGGGCTGGGCAACATGCTTGTAGATATTTTTATAGTGTTCTATATTCTCTACTGTGCTTTATCCAGAGGCAGACTAACAGGGGTCAAGAGGGTATAGGAGAAGTTTAATAGTCATTTGTTCATCTTCCCTTCCTGTCAGACAGGTGACACGTGGTGTTTTCTGGTCATCTTCATCATTAGTCACCTGGAATATATTGCAGATTTTTTAATACAGAAGCATTTGATTCTCTGGTTGTGATGATTAGGAGGAGAGGTTTAAAAATCTTATTTCATCAAAGGGGATAAATAGTTTGAGGCCTTAGTTTTAATGTCAGCAATGGAGATGACTGCAGAGAGAAGTTGCAATCCAGAGGTGTATTACCACTGGGGAAGAAGGAATCAGAATATTTCAAAATTCTATCAATATTGCACTGACTTTGTGTTTGGAAGCAGTCTTGGCACTCATAGGATGCATTTACAGGCTGCCCTCCATGGTAAAAACCAGCCTAACCTTGAGGCTATTTTAGTTCCAAGTTAGACTCTTATCCTGGAGATCAGAGTCTATCTACCCTCTTATTTCAGGGTAACAGGGAAGTAAATTAAACCTGGTTTAGAAATTGGCAGTATTTTCATCATCCAGGGAGGCAACCTCCCACATCTGAAGGGAACAGCTAAATCATCTTTTGTCATTACGCTTATTACTGCCATGAGATGATCTTCCAGCCATTGTAGATGACTTCATGAGCATTGCTGTCCAAAGGAAGGATAAAAGCAAACCTCATATTTTTAAAAGCAAACTTCATTTTTGCAGAGAAGATAGGGGAGAGGACATTTGCTGTTGTAAATCTGTGGTTTTCCCATCAGCCACAGTCTTCCTGAAATTAAAGGTGAACGTTGCAGAAGGGAGGTGCTTTGCATAAATTGGGTTTTCTTTTCCCCCTTGAAATAAATGCAGGTCATGGTTAATGAAGTGCATATTTGTATATGGCTGAAAATCACTGCAAATTCCCATTTCACTCATATGTATTATTTGATTTCTCACATTAGCTATGTATTAGTAAGTACTTGTGGGACTGCTCTTGTAGACAAAGGTTCATAAATCAAAACAGAAATTCAAATGTGTTCTGATCCCTGTAGTTTCTCCCAGTACATATATTTCCTTCAGAAGTGTTGAATGTACAACAGCATTAAAGAATGTCAGTTAATGTTACATATTTGAGCATCAAATGTGTGAATAGCAGGTGTAGTTCTTATCACCGTGTAAAATATATAAAGGATCAGATGTAAATAAATGGAAATTGATCTTGACAGAAACTTTTATTTCTTATACAGCTACTTGTAATAAAGTCTGGAAGGGATCTGTGGGATAATTCACAGGCTAATATACAGGTCATGCAGTATTAGAACCTGCTCCAGAGCTTTGTTCTCATACTCTTATTGAATATTCAATATTGTTGAATATTGTTATTCCTAGATGCTGAGATTCACAGCTCAGCTAGAGGACATGCAGCTGTATTATAGACCTATGGAGCTCTGACAAAGGTCAAGGAGGGAAAAACCAACTTATTCATGTGCCATTCAGCCTTTAACCTCTTTTGAACTTTCCAGCTTAGAGATCAGAATTTTATACCTGTTTCCATGATGGGAATCAATCCTCTGGGTGTGGAGGGATGCTGGAGCTCGCTGTCTCACCTGTGGGCATTCTCAGACTTGGAGGCAAATGACAGCAGTGTGCTGCATCAACACCACTGTCAAAAGCAGAGAAAATAAAGTGATTTGTTTGTTTGGCATGAAGATGAATTGCCACTCAGCCAAAAGTGTCTCAAAATGTTGACTCCAGACAACCTGTGCCATTTGAACATTTCCCTGTCCTTTTGTTCTGCTGACTTTCCTAAACCTTTTCTTTCCCCCAAGTTATATCACTGGTGACCCTGTTGTACATGGAGGTTGTATAATTCATGTTGTACACAAGATAAATCCATTTGGTATGTGGCAAAGATATTGTAGAACAACACTCAAATGGAGTGGAATTTTTCCAGTGTGCTCTTCTGAATTTTAACTCTGCTCCCATGGAAGCAAAGGGAACATTTTCCTTCAGCATTAAGAGACATTGGAATAGATAAAAACAAGTGAGTTGCTTTAATAATTAGGCAGCTGGTTTTTCCAAGTGTTCTAAATTCAATTTAGACTGCTACATGGAGGAAAAGAAAATATATGAATAATAACCATAAACCTTAAGGAAGGGTACCCATTAAAAAAATCAAAAGCTAAACATGGATGAATACATCCCACAAGACAAGATTTTAAAGAGTAACATTGTGTAATGGTGCAACACATGTGCATAAAATTACACCACTTCATCATGCCCACAATTTTTAAATTAAATAAATCAGTGCTGTATTTGAAAAGTCTAGAGCACAACCAAGCACATGTAAATTAGGTTCCTGTATTCCAAATAGTATCTCTTATGGGAACCTTTGCACAAGAAGTGATATATAAAACATCCCAGGGGTGTAGAGAAATATTTTCATCACTTTTCTACAGAAAACTGCCTGAGGTTTGGAAAAACCAGGAGCCTACTCTGGAGTGCTGTGACAGAAAGTACAAACATGCAGACTGGATATGTTTGTTTAGCTTCAAACATGTTTTCTATTTCCTAAACCTGAAAATTCAGATAACTGATAAAGGCTTTTTTTTTTTTTTTTTTTTTTTTTGTCCCCAAAACTGCCTGTCCTGAGAAGTTAGTTGTTAAATCTCACCAGATTTTTAGGTGAGATGGCACCTCAGTCCTGTGAGGTATTGGTACATCTTTACACAGCATCACAGCAAATTCTATTAAAAAACACCTTTCCTGGCAGCTGTCTCTGAGACAGAAAACCAAAAAAAAGGTTCCAATTGTGCTTCGTATTTCCTCTTGGTTATTTCTAGCTGACTTTGTAACTGCTAGAATATTTTTTTATTCTTATTTCTAAGGGGACTGGTGCTGATTTTCCTCATACAATATTTAGAGAGTCGTGGCCCTGCAACCTGCTTTTTTAGTTACCTCTTTCACCTGGAACCAAACTACTGAAATGTAGATATTAATACCATGACAGATGGAAAATTAATCTAACCCCATGAGACACAAGCAATCTATGGCAAAGGAGGAAGGTGAGCTTTATTCATTTCTCTTTGCCTGTCCTCTTTCTTCTCTTCCCCAAGCTAGGGAGGCCTCTGAACACATTTCATCATCATTTCATCATTTCATCATTATTTCAATTTCATCATTTCACCATTTCAGGTAAGCAGGAGCTGTCTTCAATGCCTGATATCAAACTGACATTTTTCAAGTTATAGGCAGATCAGTGCAGCAGAGCCATGCAGTATGCAAATAGATTTAGAAATAGAAACATGGCCATGTTTCACAAAAGTGCAGCAGATGTTTGTTTTCCATCCTTTACATTTTCCAAGTACCCTGAAGCTCTGTGAAGTTGATCACACATAAGTCTTTAAAATAAACCTCCTTACTCTTCCTCTGACAAGCTTGATTTGTGTGTCAGAAAGAGGATTTACCTGTTGTTATCCATTCCCCCTCCATCAGTGGGATTGTCTGCAGTACAATCAGCAGGGATTAACTAATACCTGTTCAGGCCCACAGAAGGAATTCAGGAGTGAGCTCGTACATAAATGAAAATAACCAGGATCTTGTTGACACTGCTCACTTATTTGACCCTTTAAGCTAGCAGACATTTAGTTTCACTGGGACTTGAAAATAGACATTGAATGAGATTCCCAGTGAGCTTTACTTTCCTTGGCAGGTAACCAGATTATGTGCTCATTCTGTGTCTGGTAAACCCAGTTCCACACTATATTAGGAATTTATCAAAGCAAGTCAAATCACTTCTCTATGAAAAGGAAGGAATCTTGTGAGAATTTTGTGTCTGCTCCTTTAGTAGTTCTTCTGTCTCTTGTTAGGATTTATAATTTGGCAGGGTATTTCCTTGAACTGATATTAAATTCATGATCTGACTTCATCCATCATTAAAAGATACATATAGTTCCATTTTTTCCTTTGAAACAATAACTATGGAATCACTGTACTATGGGGCTCAAGTAAATTGAAGCATTAAATTGCCATATACGTAATTCACTGCTATATATCACATCTCTGCAAACTAATCTCAAAATACCCTCAGATCATTGTCAGAAACAGAACTTTATGACTTTACATTTTCTTCAGAAACTAGCTCTATTCGGTATTACAGAAAATGGTGGCTAAGATTTATTATTCATATCTTAATAGATTTTCAACTTTTTCAAAGTCTTGTAAATGACATTACTTTAATATAGTAATTTCAGAAAGAATAGAAAGGTAGCCTACACATAGGTTACTGAATGTGCTGCTTTCAAAGCAGTGTTTGCCAGAATTCATTGCAGTTTCAAATACTTGGCCATTTCCATAGTATTTTGCTGACTAGAAAATTCCCACATTCATTTTAAGTATGTCTCTAAATCTTGCTTGGAAAAGGTGTTTCTGGCTTACCATTTCTTAGTTTTCAGGATTTTCCAGAGAATGAGCAAATATTTCAGGAAGTGTTTGGTTGTTTTGTTTTTGTCTGTGTGAGTGAAAGCATATTTGTGTGTGAAGCTGTGTGTTCCATTTTTTTTGTTTTTAGGGAAACAATCTTTTCAGACAGGAAGGAATTTCATCCTTGACTCACTCCTAGTGACTGGCAGAGGGCAGGTATGGAATAGAAATTCTTCCCTCTGAAGGTGGGGAGGCCCTGGCACAGGTTGCCAGAGAAGCTGTGGCTGCCCCTGGATTCCTGGAAGTGTCCAAGGCCAGGGTGGACACTGGGGCTTGGAGCAACCTGGGATGGTGGAAGGTGTCCCTGCCAATGGCAGGGCATTGGAACAAGATGGATTTCAAGGTCCCTTCAAACCATTCTGTGATTCTTTGAACAGTAAAACTATCAAAACCAATGCAAGCATCCTCCAGATCTCCAGCAGAGCAGCCTCGTTTTCTCATTTCTTTGTAGAAGGAAGAAGAGTATTGAAAGGACAGGTGGAAGATTGGGAAGGAAATAGGTCACAGCTTTACAACATAAGGCTTGTAGATCCCAGCATTGCAATGAATCCTTCAGATTTTGCATTGCCTCACTCTATCCTGCCCTGCCCAGTTGTGGTTTCCATTCCACACATTGAATTTTTCTTAGTGTTTTAGGTTAGATTTTTTTTAAAAAATATCTGAAATTGCTGCATGAGAAGAACTGTGTTTGCATTGCTACCCTTAGGAAGTGCTTCTTTTACATAAGGCTTGATAATATTTTATAAGGAGTTTCCAAACAGTTGATATATAATGAATGATTTAGAGAAGTTGGTAAATCAATTGCTACCATCTCAACAGGTCTCATGCAGTCTGGATTCTGCTCCATATCAATTAAGGGTTCTTATATTCTAAGCTGAAAATCTATTAAGATATGAATAATAAATCTGATTGAACCTGTATCAATTACATGAAATTATAAAATAGTGTAAATACATGGAAAAAGTGTGTATTGCACAATTGTTTGGGCTATGGTGGGGTTTCTATGACAGAAGTAGAGGGTGCTCTTTTGGTTTTTCTTTTAAATCCTTACAGTTCCAAAATCTGTTCATGCTTTTACTACTTTTCTTCAGCTTTAAGCCATGTTTTACCTATTTTCTACTTTTGAGCTGTATCTCTTTATTCTTTTTTTTTTTTTTTTTTTTTTTTTTCCTGTGTGTGTGGGGAGGGCTTTTTTGACTTTTAAAATATTTTTTTTATTCTCTACCTTGTCTTCTTGCCTTGATGGCTTTGTTTGGTGGCTTAAACCTTCCCAGTGACCTTCCTTGATAACAGCTTTTTCTAAAAAGGCTGATTTGTCATTGGTAGAATGAAAACGTGCTCAGTCCTCAATGCTAAAACAGCAAATCTCAGAAGACAATTGTGATTTTGAATTGGCAATGCTGCCAAGTAACTCCCTTATGCACTATTACTCAATTGGCAAGCATTGCACAGCTAAAAGGGATTGAGAAGTAAAAATTACATTGTGCAGCACAATTTTTCATTGTTTCTTTCAACATTACTTGTACAAGATCTTGAAAACTATGGAAGCTACAAAGTTGAAGGACACACAACCCCCATCATGTAGTTGGAGATCTTCATCCTTACCTAATGACTACTACATGTGAGGTCTTTAAACATATCTGCACATTAGAAAATAAACAAAAAATTCTTTTTGTTAAATGTTAATGATTTCATACCACTCTCAATATTTTATTTCCAGTACCCTGTAAAGGAATCATACAGATTAATGTTTCAAGAACAGCATTCATTATTGGAAGCACATTTTTCAGATCTGAACTTAGTTCTGATTTATCCTGTCTGCTGTTTGTTTTCTTTGTTTCCCAGGATATTGCCTGTACAAGTAAATGTGTCACTGTACTTCCTTGCAGAAAATCTGTGATGAGATGCTAAAAATGTCCTTTCCAGACCGAGTGTTAGGCACAATAAGTATTGCATATATTGTGACTTATTCTTCCACAATTAATGAGCAAGCTATTCTTCCTTTTGTATGCAATGTAGATAACAGGCTATTTCTTATTAAACTTTTTGCCTGTAGAGAAGTATCTATTTGTGCTTTGAATTTGGAAAAGATCCTGCCTTTCACAAGCTGCTGCACTTTTTTAGTTGGCAGCAAAATTGGCCTCAATTTTAAACCTCTTCTGTGCAAAATAGATTAAGATTTTCTTTTCATCCAAATGTTCCATTTCTGGAGGAGCCCAGGCATTGTTGTGCATTACCTCGGCCAGTTAGCTAACATCAACTCTGCCACCTTTTCTCATCTCTTTGCTTTAAATTCAGCAGGGTTAAGAAATGTCTTACCTCCTTTAAGGATTTACCTCTGAGAAGATATCTCAGTGTAGGCCCACATTTCATAGAAAAGAGTTCTATTGTCAAGCATGGGGTGAGTTTGTTAACTTTTCCTATTTATTATCTTTTCCTGTTTCTTATACACTCCTTCAACTTGAAGTTTTTATACTCAGACTCTTCCAGTAAACATTAAGTTATCTCTCTCTGTCTTTACATAACATTCTTCCATCTCATAATTCTTACTTACTGCTCTCTAAAACTGCATCCTGGATTGGAGATTCAGTGTTTGAGATGAGGAAAATAAAGGCTTATTTCATAGAAAATAATCAGGGGGTTTTATTTTTGGTTGGTTGGGGTTTTTTCCCTAATTTAAATCCATCTGTTAAATACAGACTGAAAATTAAACTCAGGCTTTAATGCTGGGTCTCTGCTCTGTACAGCAGAACTATAAATAGTGGAACAAACGAGACAGAAGGAGAGGAAAAAAAAAAACTTCCCAGCATTATTGTAGATATATCACTATTAATGTTTTTTCTAAATTAAGAAGTATAATTAATATAATATGAACAAAAAGAAATCTAAGAGAGTCAAGAACTCTTGAGTTCTGTGCCAGGAAGAAAAGAAAGGAAGGAAAGGAAGAAGAGAGAAAAGAAAGAGCACACACGTCATGTCACTCAGCCCATCTGACCTGTAAAACCTCCAGGTTTGGGGGCTTGAACTCTGCAGGTTTGGTCATTTACAGAGTATTTCCTTCAAGGACTCTCTATCACAAAGAGGCAGTTTTTGTTGTGTTATCAAGTGTTTGAAAGCCAAATATAAAAAGGGATGACTGCCTTACAAATTCCAATTTATTCCAAGGGACCTTAGAGTGACTCTTAAACCACTTCATGCACACGTGTGTGATCTCGAATCTCTCTTAACACATTGTTAATACTGCTAACAGTTTCAACTAATTACAGAAAAAACATTTCACTTTAAATTAAAAAAAAATCAATATAAAAAAAAAAAAAAAAACTAAGAGGGTTGTAAATAAGAATTGAGCCCACAAGAGCAACTTTCCTCTTCTTTTTACTGCCCTGCTTAAGCATTTGGAATTCTAAGAAAAACAGGTGCAGGCAAAGATGTAACTTCTTAACTTGAGCTTACCATTTTGCATGCCAACACTGCTGTCATTGCACTCTGTGCTAGTAAAATGTGAGTGCATATAACACAGAGAAAATTGACTTAAAAAAAAAAAAAAGTTTGGTCATTTGATCTATTTATAAAAAAAGTTATGTTTTCATACAGCATTTTTTGTCATTTACCAGCTAAGGTATGTTCCAGTCAGAGTGTTTGGAGGAATTTTGTTGGCTATTAACTCACTTGCTCTCTTCTATATTGTCAGGTGAAATTAAACACCAGTTGGAAGGTTTTGTCTGTAGAGGCACTCAAGTGAAAGGTGAACAGCTGTCATTTAATTCTGTATCTTGTAGTCCATTTCACTTGGATTAGTGTCCACCTCTTTTGGGACTGCTGCCTTCAGGATCTCAGAAGGCATCACTGTGATTCTCCACAGACCAGAACCCAAAACTATCAGTGAGCTTAGCAAAACATTAATGACACAAGTGGTCTATCTGAAAGCAGCATGGTGGTTTGCACAGTTCATCCTAAAGTATTTTTGTTTCTGTCCACTGAAGCATGTGGAATTCAGATGGAGCTGATTGAGCTGTAACATCTGTTCTGAAACCACCTATTCTTGCCACTCCCCTCACCCTGAGAACATAACCTACCCTCTCTGAGAACATAAAAATGTATTGCACCATCCTATTCTGCTATTCTGCATTACTTACAATTTGCCAAAATGTGTTTATTTGTGTTTGGGTTTTGTTGTTTTTTGTTTGTTTGGGTTTTTTGGGTTTTTTTTCCCCCCCTACATTGCTCCTCTGCATACAAATTTCAAATATCCAATTGTGTATTATGATACTTTACTTAAAGGCTTTATCTTGTAATCCCAAAAAGAACTGAAATTTATCATCTGTTTAAGATGACTGCTAAAGAGACAACAGAGAGCAACATTTTATTCCCTCTTTTTCTGCAGAGCTGCTCCCTGGTCATGGCCCTCTCATTTGCTTTGCTCATAACTATCCGAAACTGGTCATGCGAATATGAATCAGTTTTTTAATGCTTTTTGTCTCTCCTGCTAGAAAGGCAATAAAGAGATATGGAGCAGGCTAAAAAGTACTGGGTATTGACCATTTTAAATATGAATATCCACAGAAGACTGTATTTATTTAATAGCACTATTGCTGCTTTGGCAGTAATAAAGGCTATTTAAGACTTCTAGGTGGTGATTTTGTTTGTTCATCCCTTTACTTTGCTTAGGAATGACTGTTTCTTCTCCTCAACCCATTTTGCAAGAGATATTAAATAGCTTCAAGCATATTCCAGCAGAATCGCTGATGCTTTGATTCTTATGTCCTTGATTTATCCTTTAGAATTCCCTGAGACCACTGGGATGAGACAAATAATTTGTAATTCTGTTTTTAGCCCTGTTTAATGAGTTTGTGTTGTTCAGTTAAAGTAATGGTAAATTTTTCCTTTTTATAATCTTCTTCCATCAACTCTACCTGATGAATGTGATGCCATGTTATGAGTTTAATCATGTGAGAAGAGAAACAAAGAGAAATATATGTGTGTGTGTGTATAAATAAATAAATATGAACTAAAAAGACTCATCTGATTCTGTTCCTGCAAGTCTGGATTCAGGTTGGGAGAGACATTTTTGCTGTCTAGATCCAAAAACATGGATCCTCATTACACTGGATTCATGATACTTTCAAAATTCAGCTCTCAATTGTTTGGTTTGGACTTACCAAATTTTAGGTCACATTTCAGCCCTTTCACTTTATTTGAAGACACAAATTGAAGTAAATCCTAGGCTTTGAAGACAGAGTAAAACTGATAATGCTGTTACACTATTTCTCATTTATAGATGCTGCCCAATTGCTTCCCAGTACTTATATTTGTTTGGATTTCCTGTGATGAAGTTTATTTTTCATTTCAGGTCATTTTCTTCTACAGGAAGGGCAAAAAGGGGCACTGTGTTTTACTCAATGATGTCTTACACCTCTATGCATCTTTTTTACAATTGCAAAATGAAGGTAGAAAACTTTTGTTCTTAGCTTTTGTGGTTTCACTCCCCTCCCCCTGTAAAGACGTAGAATCACCTTCAGAGTAGAAGTCATCTGGCAACTCTGATCCCTGCTGAGTAACCATAATATGGATATCAATCCTTGCAAAAGCTCAGAAGTTTGTGTCTGGCTTCTCGAGGGCAAGTTTTATCAAAACAAAAGCCATGCTGGTATATCTTGAGATGAATATTCTATTAGCAATAAATATATTCTGTCTTCCTAAGCTCCCTGCATAATAAATGGAGATGCACTTACCCTGTTCAACATCATTTGTGTTTGCAAGCAGCTCAAATATTCATCTTGCTTTGGGTTGCTAGAACTGGTGATATGAAAAGTCAGTATCCAAACTGACAGTGAGCTCTTCTACCCTTTTTTCCTGTTGTCTGAGACACCCCTTTAACTGCCACTACAGATGGAACTGAAATGTCTGATATTCAATAATAAAATCTTTGTCCTTGTTTGCATCTTGGATTAAATCAGCCCCAAAAAGTAACGCTGAGATCTGACTAAAAGTGTTGCTCAAGTGCAGAGGAAATAGCTTTCTGCTGGAATTATTTACTTCACTTAGGGTGAAAATGAAGCAGCAGAGCAGGTCTGGAGTGACTGAAACATATGGAAGAAGAGGAGAGATGGGCATAAAGAATTTCTTACTCTTGTTCTGGCCCCCAGTGCACAGATGGATGCCATTGGTGTGTGACAACTGCATGAGCAGGTACACAGACATTCTTTCTCAGGTTGTTTTTATCCCTTTTAATTTTCACTATTACAGTCTTACTGTACTTTAGAAGATTGCAGGCAGGAGGCAGGAGGAAAAATTGGGATTTTTTTTCTCCAAGAGAAATGAGACAGTCATGTAAGAAGTCTTAGAGGAATGAAGTAAAACTTTGAGATAAAGTCCACTGAACAGGTCTCAGGAACATGAATTTTTATTCTAATTTTTATACACCCATGCAAATATTTTAAGTGAAAATAAAAATTACCTTATCTCATTTTTTTCTTGGAAGGCACCATGTCCATGTAAAATTACAGAGAATTCACTTTTTAGTTCAGTGAATGCTGGAGTCGTTTCATAAGTCTAAGTAGTTTTGATGTTTGACTTATGCAGGGACTCAAAATCCTTTTGGACTGGACTTTATCTTTCTTCTCCTACTTCTGTGTGAACCAGCTGCCCTTAAACTGCACTTGCCCTGATGAAGGCAGATCAGCCCTTGGTCTGTCCCAGAGGGAAGGAGGTGATGGGGATGAATACAGCTCTTTGTCTAATGTATGGTTTCTTCTTTAGCTGGGCATGTAGGCCCAAAATTTCAAACTGGAGAATAAATCAGGGAATTCTTTAAGTAGGGTTTAAAAGCTGCATGAGGGGAGGGAAACTGCTCTGAGTGCTTTCATTGTTCCTGCTCCCATTTGCAATCTAATGCCTAATACTTAAATCTGTCTAAATTAAGAATGTTTCCACTGAGGTGGAAAATGATTTCATCTGTATTTCCATTAATCACACCACCATTAACTATTATAAAGATGTTTGCCTCAAACATATTAGTTTGGTTGTTTTTTTTGTCCTAGAGGAGATTTTTCCCCCTCCATACTGACAAACCACTAAGTGTGGAAGAATTAACATCTAGAAAAGTTATTTGGGATCAACTGTTATCTCTTTTAAAAACTTGTAAGCCTTTTGCATGCCATCAAGGGACCAAGAATCAGGAAGCAATTTGATCAATGAACATGGCCAATGGAAAAAAGCAAACAAACTAAAATAAATAAAGTTAATAGATTATTAATTAAAGCTACTATGACATGCTGCATAAAATAGGCCATAGAGCTTCTCCTAAAATAACTCCTTTGTCTTGGTAATTAGCTAAAACTGAATTTTGGAATTATTTTATATTTCTGAATTCAGTCTTATTTTAATAATTGCTTGAATGAATGGACAATCAACATTATCACTTATCACAATTTTTTCATTATTACCTTTCTGAATAAAAATATAGATTTTTATCCATCACCTACATGAAATTAGCTACAACTTTAATTCATTAAGACTTGTCATTAAGAAAATGCCTTAAAGAGGATTGCAAGAGGCTTTCTGGTCCACCCTTCCTCTTCTTGGCAGAAGCAAACCCCAGAAGTTTTCCTTGCCTCAGGGCAGGATTGACTCTATCTAAAGCATTCTTAACTAGAGTTTGTCTAAAGTGTTCTTGAAAGACAAAATGATTCTGTGATGCACAATCTCGCCAGTAAATCTATGCCAGTACTTTACTTATCTTCAGAAAGCTTTTTCCTGAAGCCTAACTGAAGCTCTATTTCAGAAATATAAGCCTCTTACTGCTTGTTCTATCCATAATGAGGAAGGAAAACAGATTAGCTCTTTTTTTTTTTTTCCTTCCAGGTGTCTCATGCAGTTAAAGACCTTGTTCCTGCTCTTCCCCTCACAATGATCACTTCTCATGTGCTAGAGTCAGATTTCCTGTACTACAAATATTTACCAAGTTCTTAATTCTGTAATCATGATTCTGGTCTTCTTGGGAGTCTCTCCATATTTGTAATGTATATGGTAAACCAGCAGACTTGATTCTACTATCCATAAAAGAATATGGCTCTAATTTTTACTGTTTTATATATATTTAAATTTAATATATATACACACCTATATTTATTGCTAATGTTGGCCTTTTGAATGAGAAAAAGATACTTGAATTGACTATGTTAGCCAGAGACACCAAGTTTCCTTTTCTATAAATAAGGTTTGCCTTCATTGGGTGTAAGTAAAATCTAGTATTCAGAGAACTGAATTCAAAAATTCCTTCAGAAGAAGGATCTACTCTTCTATTTTGTCTTAAGACAGTCATGAAAAGAAACAAGATCCAAATTCTTATGAATTATTTCTTTGATGACATTGCAGGTCTGAAATTAGTTTCTTCCCCCTACTGTGTAAGAAAAGCTTACATCAAGTTGCCATCAAGTTTTGAGAAGTGAGGACTGCATTTTTTACTAAAAGCACCATGAGGGTGGGCTTACAGTGGCTGAGAAGTGCCATAAATATCTGCCAAGTTCATTAAACAGGCCCACCCTCCAGCCCTTAATGTTTTTGTTGTTCAACTTTAGTCATTACCAAGATGTGCTACATTTTCACTGTATGGTCCTACATGAGCTGGCAGAGGACTGACACATCTTTGGGAAGAGCTTTTTCTAAGGTGAGATAAACCTTATGTGATACTTTAAATAGTACTGTAAGAGGTGAAGGAGGGGGACAAAAGGCTTTGGAAGTTCCTTCTTTAGACTGATCTCAATTTGTGAAGGTAACTTCAGAAATTCTTGCAAGATTGTGGTCACGATCAGGGATTAGATTGAAGGCAGGGTCACAGAAGGAGCAGGAATAGAAGGAAAAGAAGGTGTCTGGAGATATTTGAATAAAGTAGGAGTATTTTTGAGGAAGCATTCAAGTAAAAAAAGATGTGAAGCATAGAAAGAAAATGAAGTGTCTGTTCTATGAAGCATTTGAATCAAGAACAAGGGTAGATGTGATATTTGGAAGTTGCTATGGAAAAGAGCACTTGCATCATCCACAGAAGTTGGCATCTCTATAACATCTCCAGAAAGAGCTATAAACATATTTCTTCTTACTTCCCCCTGATACCTCAAAGAGATCAGCTTACCTCAGGCCATCAGATATTTTCCCTCCCTGTATAACCTGTGACCAATTTCAAACCAGCAGCTCAGTGTACCAAGGTATCAGAAGCTTAAAAGCTGCTTGAGAGGAGATCATGAGAAATCAATGGCAGCTCAAGTTCCTGAAGCAGCAGGAGATTTGTTAGATGAAAATTCACAAGTGAAACATATCTTTTGCTGTGAAGACCACATTTCAGGGTCAGATCCTGGACTGTCACATTTTCTGCTCACTGTTTCATCTCTTCCTACAGCTAAACCTTTCATCTAAACTTCCCTCTTAGGGACAGGCCTTATCTGCCAGCCTGCATAGTTTGAAACTGAATAGTTCCTCCTTTTATTTCTATCCTCACCTTGATGATATTTATAGACTAAAATCATGGTGCCCCCCAGTTTTTACACTTCCAGACTCCATAAGTTTAGCTCTCTCACCTTTATGTCTTATGATCTTCTAATTCTTACATTGGTTTTGTTTCCTGATTTTATATTTCCCTACATTTTCTTTCCTGGGGGTTTTTAATTCTTTAACCCAATTTGTTACAAATGATGATTATTATGAAGTTCTCAGTTATGAAGGCTCCTGAAATCTCTGTGCTGAGCACTGCTTTGCAGCTCCTGTACAGTTCATGTGTCTGTATTCGTCTCATGAAGTTTTACAAAAAGGTAAATAAATACAAGCTATTAGGATCTTTGCAAAGGATGTCAGATACAAATATTTCATCTGTATTACACAGAAAACTGCATCCATTATCTAATAGCCTCTCCCAGCTTTAAATTCAGTGAAAGGTATCAAATCCCTTGTATGAAAACTCCCATAGTGAATGTAACAGTTTAGATATCATTTTTAAGCTCCAAAAGTTGTGATAGAAAAGATCAGTCTTCCTCTCGCTTGTTTAATGATGTGAGAGAAGTTGATGAATTCTGGTAGTGAACCAGTTGATGATACCACTTTAAGGTCTTAAACATTTAGCTCAAAAAGTAATATTCCATTTTTATAATGTTGTTTACCCCTGACTGAAATCTCACTGTCAGACCAAGAAAAAATGACTTGATACAAGATTTGGGAGGTTTTTCCAAACAAGTAAAGAAAACTTAAATTAAAAGAAATTTGATATTGAATAAATGTGTAATTAGCATTACATCTGAAAGTTTTAATTTAAAAAATATTCTTCACAAACTTAATAAATTTGAAACAGGAAGTCTCTAATCTCTTATTTATGAGATACATTTGGGTCACAACCTGAGATTGAAACTGTGTGAATTAGACCACAATTTCATGTTTCTTTATTTTCTGTGACACCTGACTGACTGTGAACAACCCAAGTGTTTACATTAAAAGATTGTCTCCCTGCTGATAACGATGATTGCTTAATGATAAATGCTGAGGTCTGAAATGCATGAACCACCATCTCATCTCACAAGGGTAATGCAAAAATGCCATCAGAAATATCTTGCCCTAAGTGAGGAACAGTCCATCACATCCCACACATAAAATCAATTCTAATACCCACAACTCAGAACCCATTTCTAGACTTTGCCTGTCTATCAACAGATTCAAATGCAGTGGATATTTTAAAGCATAGTGCAGAGACTATAGTGGATAGGTGAAAAAGCAGTGTATGACAGACTTGGGACTCCTGTTGTACTTCATGTCAGGAATTTTTAAGAGTTGTCTGCGTCTTTTTACCTGTGACCTTTACAGTACTGGGAGTTAATTTATGAGAGCCAGGAAGTGTTATTATCACTATTTGTTCATGCAGACCTATGAGACTATTTAACTAGAACAAATAATAGGAAAGAAATTAAAATCATAGAATAATAGAGTCATGGGGTGGTTGGGCTGGAAGAGAACTTAAAGATCCTCTCATTTCAATCCTGTGCCATGGGCAGGGACACCTTCCACTGGACCAGGTCACTCCAAGCCCTGTCCAGCCTGGCTTTGGACACTTCCAGGGATCCAGGGGCAGCCACAGCTTCTCTGGGAACCCTGTGCCAGGGCCTCACCACCCTCACAGGGAAGGATTTCTCTTAGGTAAAGAACTTCACTTACAGTCTTTCAAAAAGTGCCTCAAGTGTGCTATGAAGAAAAATCAGCTCAGGTCACTGCCCAGGACCTCAGTAATATATTTTGTAGTTTATCTTGGGCCCCTTTGGCTGTGCAAGGAATTCCCAATATTAGTATTGATGAGAGCAATGCTGCACTGTGGAAAAATGAGTATAAGGCAAACACTGAGTGTCTGGTTGAATACAGAACTCTGATGATTTGATTAAACCAGTCATTTGTTTATGGGATTTATTTTTATTTGTGTGGTAAATTCTGATCGATGGCCTGTCAGCTTGATAAGGTTAATTTTCTAACTTTATTGTAGCCATAATGTATTCTGTCCTAGGAGTTTAGAATATTATTGAGAACTTCAAAGTGTAAACCCCTTGGAAGACAGTGAAGGGTGAAAGCATATGGAAAGATGAAAATTTGTTCATGGATGAAGCCATGGACTCAGGAGTCCTGGTGCTTTTCTAGTTCTGGCACACTTCTTTGTGACACTCAGGATGACACTTGTCTGTGCATCAGTGTCCATTTGTAAATGGAAATAAAAATCCTCACATCAGTCAAATCCTTCTTCCTTTCCCTTCCATATTACAAAAATATTAGAGCAGGACAATATTTGAAGATGTGTTTGTACCTTACTCATCACAGAGTCCTTCAAACACTTCTATAATGTGAGTGCAAATGAATAAATACATCCACCTCCTCTTTCTGAGAGGGATCTTAATTACAACATTTTTCAGAAACCTCTGTGTTTTTTCATTGGTGTGAGTACAATCAGACTTTAAGGACAGGAAAAGAGAAAGAAAATAAGGACACTTTAGAAACAGCCATTGAAAACTGTAAGTGGTGTTAGAGGAAGGCAGATTTACTTAGGAGACTTGAGTGAAAAGAAGCTTTCTGACAAGAAAAGGACTTCAACAGGATACTTTGATTTCTTTTTTTGTATTTGGTAGCATTTTTCATAAGAGTTTAATTACCAGGTTGATTAGAAGGAAGGAATTTGTGTTAGTAAATGGCACTTATAAAAGTCATCTTTTTCCTTTTGATCTCTGAATGAAAGAGGGTCTCTGATGCCAGCTTAACTATGAGCAATTGAATAAAAGAGAAAAATATACTACCTGGTAATGGAATCATTATTGTCTACAGAACACACATATAAAATCAGCTGAAATGTATTTCTTCTGCTCAACAAAACCAAAGAGGTATCTACAGAGGGATATTTTTATTAATTATGAAAATGGCATATTAATACTCTGTTGAACAGTGTTATAATCAATGTTCAGGAGTCAGCAATTATGTGCAGTTGCTCTTTAGCAATGTACATTCTCCTGCAAGAGACTCTCTATGAGAGTTTCAGTCTTTAAAGCAGCTTTCAGTATTCAAATAGAGAAAGTCCCCTCTACATCAGATGGGAATTACACACCCTTTTTTTGCATGAAGCAGAGGCAGCAGGTTAGGGAGCAGCACAGCAGCTGATGGGAGGAACACAGGTGCCTCCTTACTCTGAACATGCTCAGTAAGTCCAGCAGCCTTGGAGCTAACTCTGAGTTTGTGAGGTAACAGTGACACAACCAGAGCAGCCCAGATCATTGCAAATTCATGGAAGTTGCAGAAAAGAGAACCATATAGCTTTTTCTGTATCCATACATTATTATCTTTATACTCAGCTTAAGGCAGCAAGAGGAGAACACATTCCTTTTCTCTCTGCTGTGCAATTCACACCTCCTGTTTCTTTAAATGACGGTGTGACATAGTGACATCTATGAAAATCACCAAATCAGAGTCCAAAACCTAGTTTGGATTGATAAACTGACTTATATTTTGCCTTATGGTCGATGCTTTCTCATTACCTTGCTGTTTTCTTTCACTAAATGGGTTTTGTGAGTTAGTGTTTTCCCCTGTTGGGAACAATGTGATATTGTTAGAGCCCTTGATCTGTTTTGTCTTCAGCCTTGCATTTCTCTGCTTTCTGATTGCCTGGCTTTGTGTGCACTGCTGGGTCTTCTCTCATCGTCTGTCTTAGATATTGTCTTATTCTCTAGATTTCTTCACCTTCCCCTTCCCCCTTCTCATATTCAAACAGTGTCTGTAATGTTAATATCCTCTTCCCCACTGTGCCAGAATTTCCACTTCTTAGGAAAACAATGGCTCCCTTCTGCAGGCAACCATTGGTTTCAAGTGCAAGAAAGATAAATTCAGCTTTCAGCACAGTACAGATGCTTTCTTGTGCTGCTGTGGGGCAGCTGCTGTAATATCACCTTACATATCAGAATCTACCTGAGTCTGTCCAGTGGTGAGCATGCAACAGAAATTTTTATTTCATTCTTTGGAAGTGTCCCCAGGCAATTCTACCAGCTGGACCAGGAAAAGAATAAAAATATGGACCATCCAGGGAGTGTCCCTCTTCTCCTTTCACTTATGAGTATGTGCTACCTCTCTTGCACAGCTGTGCTTCCCAGCCAGTGGGTTGCTGAGATGAAGAATCACAGTGGTGGCTCATGGGGAGTAGCAGTTTAGGGAAGATATGGGTTGGAGAGACAATATTATGATTCAGAATGTGAAAAAACACAGAAATTAAATGCCTTTTTTTTTCTTAGTTCTTCTTGGAAATGCCTACTCCAAGACATCTCTGCATACCAACAGGATTTGAAAAAGCAAAGAGGCAGCAGCAGTGACAGATTAAGGGCTAACAAGAGAAGCTGAACATGCACATGACAGTGGGGTGCTGCAAGAGTTGGCCACTGTCATTGGGAGAAAGTTCTCCCTCCTCTATGAAGAAAACAGCAATCAGGGCAGAAAATATCAATGTTGCACTCACTTTACTCAAACAGTGAAAAAATAAAGGTAAAAGAGAAGAAGGTGATTGAAAACAGTAAACAGTATTTCCAAGGACAGCTCAGGCTTGTTTATCCTGATTTCTTTGTGTGACTGGAAATATGAACAAAGATCTTCATGCCATGTTTGTATGCACGTGTTTTATAACTGTATTTGTAGTCCTGTACAGCTGAGATGACTGTGAAGTCACATGCTGGAAAATGAGTTGCATGAAAGTTGAATTTCGGTTACCTTTGAAGGCTTGTTTGCTTTGGTGAATTCATTTTGCTTGTTGCTGCCTTAGACCTGGCTGGAGTTTTGACCTGTATGTTCAGCCTTTGCTAAAATGTTAGTCAAAGTGTACCTGGCAGAAACTGTGACCAGCAGCTGAGTGGGCTAGGATATTAATGAAACAGGAAGAACAGGAGAGGGAGAGAATAAATAAATATCTTTATGGGGTATCAGGTGTGTCTGTGACCACGCAATACATCCTTGTGAATGTCCCAGGAAAATTATAGAAGTAACACTACTACAGAACTGTACTGATCAATGAATGTAAGAGAAGTCAGAGATGTCATGCATTGTTTTTGTGTTGAGGAGTATCAGCCTCTGTAGAGACGAGTGAGTGACTCTTTCCATCTGTCCAAGCACTGCATTGCCTCTGTTTCCTGTGGGCTCCCTGTGGTGCCCTGTGGACACAAAGGTACCATGAGAAAATTTAATTCAAAGTGCCCAAGGTAATACAGAATGTGTGCTGCAGTTGGTCAGCCAGGTTCTTTCCTGTGTGACATCAGAGCTGCTGTGGAGCTTGAGGGCACAGGGTTGTTCTGGGCATAAAGGGGGCTGAGTAGATTTTGGAGACAATCTAACCTGTTACAGTCAAAATCCATACTCTTCTTGGGATAGAAAGTGTAGAAAACCATTTTGTCTGCCGTGTCTAGGTTTAATCTTGAAGAAAACTAGCTGGTTTCCCAAGGAAACTAGCATGTACCCAGCCAGGTACATCAGGATCAGGAGACAAGAACTCAAGAATGAAATGCAAAGTTCCCCACTCACAGTCGATGCACAGCTCTGAGCATATCTTATAGAGCAAAACAGATTTGAACTTTGCCCATTTTTCTATTACACGTGGAAAACACTGCTAATAAAAATAATTTGTCTCAAATTTATTTCCCGAGATCAGTAAATCACCAGAACACTTCAGTTAATGCAGAATGAGTTCAGAATCTTTTCTTTGGGCAAAAACCACAATGAAATTCTCTTTAAGTTTATAAAAAAATATTAATATAATCAAAGAATGATTAGTGTTGGAAGGGAGTAGAATATCATTTACCTGCAGGACCCCTTATTACAGCACAGCCAGGTATTCTCAGTTGTGCCACCAAAGTCATGCCCTTGTCAGGTCCTCTAAAGGCAGAATGCCACATGTTGTCATGGCAATATCCAGAAGCATGGCTGAGTGAAGGAATGCAGATCTGGATGTTCATGCAAGACTGAGTTACACACTGTTGCTGAGTTAAATCAGTTGCTAATTTAGCAAGGGAAGTGCAATAGGTGGGGGATTCTGCTCTGCATGTTGTGAATTATGGATTGACATTTCTTAGAGTTTCACCCCTGCCCATGTTTGTATTTAATTGGAATTCCCCACAGGTGTGACTGCAGTCAGTGTAGCCTCTGGGACCATGCTGAAGTGCCAAATTTAATTATAGCTTAATGTGACCGTGTCATAAATTTTTACATCTGTCAGACAACCTGCTTCCTTCCTTACTGCTTCTGCTGTTTTTAAAGCTTTCTGAATTGTCTTTGCTTTGCTGCAGAATATGTTCAGAATTTTTATATCTCTAATAGAGTAAAGAGGTAGCATTTCATTGAAATCAGAAGTGCAACTGGCCTATATTGATTCAGCGGCACTTACTATTTAGATAATAATTTAAGAGACCTTGCTGTAGTTTATGAAGGAAATATTTATCAGAATCCTTAATTAATGGCTGATGAAAATGATGTGCCCAAGGCTCATAGCACTTGTTCATAATAGAAAAAAAAAGAAGCCTCATTTAATTTAGCTTGAACCAGAATCACTGGTCCCTGGGATGTACTGCATGTAATTTAATTATTTTAAACCTTCAATTATAGTGCAGTGTACCTTACTTAAAACTAGAGCCATATTTGTTAATGAATATGAAGTTCTTTTATCCTCTGTTTATCTGAGTATCATCCCCAATTCATTACAAATGTATTCACAAGAGTTTTCCTTGTACAGTTAGTTACTATTGTATTGACACCCTGTAGTATCAGCATATTACAGTAGAACATTATGAAGTATCATCTGGTGATAAGGATTCTTCCATTTCCATGTTTATCACAGTCCTGTCCAACAGATTCCACAGAATCATTTATTTTGCACAAGTTTTCCATGTGCAATTCAGGTACCAAACTCATAAAAAAGCAATCTAGGCTCTTTTCATAACATTGCCAGAGATGAGATTATTTGGATTGATAGGGCAGATTTATTCCATTCTAAAATATATATATGAAGTATGTAGCTCTATAATTTCATGGCTGAAGCTTGATCCAAATAATTCCATATGTTGACTTTGATATTCTAATCACATATATATGGACAAGATCAATAGCATTAGCAAGATACCAAACTCAGAGAGGGTGACAGGCCATTGAGAGGAATCTCATGCTGATATCAAAGTGGGTGAATTTCTCTCAGGAAGAGCAAATATTTTTCCCTGAATTGTATAAAGAGAATGAGAATATAGCTAAAAGAAAATATTTCAGGTGGTCAGAGGGGAACACTACTGTGAGTGACTAGAATGAAAAGGAAGACTCTGGAGTAAGGAAATAATATGAAATATTTTCTCACTGTCTTTACATGATTTATTGCATCCTAAGGGTCCTATTAAAACTTTATACACAGATGCAATCTCACTTTCACTCTTATTTAGAATTTCTGCAGATACAGTCTTTTTTTCTCCCTACAATTTTGTCCAAGGCAGAATTAATGGATTTTGTAAATTTTCTGGAATTTCTGGATGTCCTCCCATCAGAGGGAGGAAACTCTGTGATCAGAATGAGGAAATTCTGGAAATTGTTGATTTAGTTGCTACAAATGCAGTCTTAGAGAAAGAGAGAATCTCCAAACATTCCCTGTCAAAGATTAGCCAAAGTGGGAGCACTGCAGGATTTTGAGCTAAACTTGCTCCTTCTTAGCTGGGAACTGGAAAAAGCAGATCTGGGTTCAGGCTGACACACCCTCACTTTTTGGTGCTCCTGTTAAATTTGTGTCAGAGTAAACCTGTTCCTTCTTTCCTTTCAGCCGCCCATTAGAGATTACCTCCCCAGTTACCTCCTCAAACACAAAAAAAAAAAAATCTCCATACAATCATATTAATGGAGAGATTAATAATAGCCTAGGAACTCCTGGAAATTGCCTACCCCAATCCTCCCACCATGGGTCTTCCAGAATCCTCTGCCATGAGAAAATCCTTGGATATCTGATCATATATGCAATATCTCTGCCCACCTTACAATTTTAAAAAGACCTCATTTATTTTGTTTGGTTGGTTGGTTTGGTTTGGTTTGGTTTTGGTGGAGATTTTTGTTTATTTCTTTTGGGGCTTGGGGTCTTGTTTCTTTGGTGGGTTTTTTTGTTTGTTTGTTTGTTTGTTTTTGTTTTGTTTTGGATTTTTTTTGCTTTTATTTTTGGTTTTGGTTTTGGGTTTTTTTTGGGGTTTTTTTTTTTTGTTTTTTTGGTTTCTTCCCCTTTGTTTCTTATTAGAATTATTGGGTTTGATTCTATCTACTATGTTCAGCTGAACAGAAGCAATAATAATAATAATAATAATAATAGTAATAATAATAATAATAATAATAATAATAATAAGAAGAAGAAGAAGAAGAAGAAGAAGAGGAAGAAAGGAAGAAAGGAAGAATACCCCTGGTATCCCTCAGGGCTTAATCTGTTAATTCCTTAAATTTTGCATTCTGAAAGCCCTTTTCACCCTCACTTTTTTGAGT
Source organism: Lonchura striata (assembly GCF_050655825.1). Taxonomy (NCBI): domain Eukaryota; kingdom Metazoa; phylum Chordata; class Aves; order Passeriformes; family Estrildidae; genus Lonchura; species Lonchura striata. The sequence continues at coordinate 4,661,016 of NC_140706.1, read as the reverse complement.
CATCAGTGTTTTTGTTGGAACTTTTGGGTCACAGTGACAACACAGGAGCTGCCTTCCCAGTCAGTGCAAACATTCCTGGCCAAAATATTTGAGGCAATCACTTTGCTCACACGCAGATGTTGCATCACAGGCAAGCAGTCCCCATTTTTGTTGGCTTTATCTCCTGTGGGCTGTTCACAGAGATGAAATATCAAGCAGTATGGACATGCAAAGACAAAAATAAGTGTCTTCCTCTGTTGGGTTTTGTCTGTCGGTAGTTACCATAGGAGTGGTTTAACTGGGGCTGGCCCAAGGCTGTGTAAGGTCTGTCTAGTTAAGCCTGCATGTTTGTCTTTATCTTAGAAGAAGCTTTAACTGAATTGTGGAATGTCTTCCCTTTCTATTCCCAGGCTGTGGAATTTAGCCAAGAATTGGCTTTTGTTTGTGGCCTGGAGCCAATTTCCCAAATTCCTAAAACGAGCTCCTTCTTGGAAGATTATTGCAGCTACTCTGAGGAAGCTTAATCTGCACAAAGGGAGCAGAGACATTCACATCCCTCGTTGTGTGCTAACCCAAGACCAGGGACAACATGGGTGTGATAAACTGCTCTGAAATCTCTGTATTTGCAACTTTCACTAGGTTAAGCAAAGGGATTTAATGCCAGATCCAGTGAGATGTTAATGTGGCTCACAGATGTTAGGCCTGACATCTGTGAGCCACATTAACATCTCACTGGATCTGGATTCTTGCCTGTTGCAGCCAAGAATTGGGAAGCTGGGGTATTTCTCTGTCAGAAATGTGTCCTTTGATACTTGGCATTTCACCTGACAGTAGTGTGTGTTCTGCATGCATGAGGGTTCCTTTGGAAACTTCCTTCTTGCAGGATATGTGACATTCTGCTGGGAGTGTAAGGCAAGATTGTTGTCAGAAAAACTTGCTGATCCAAGTGGTACCTCTGACTTACAACACAGGGCTGAACCTCTCCTGTTTAGAGTGTGTTGGATGGAGGAATTAATGTGTTTTTCCACTTCTCTGCCCCAAACTTCTTGACTGGTATTTAGAAGGCACTTCTACCCCATTCCAGTTCCTTTCCCATTTTATATGCAACATTAGTGCACACAGTAGCAGTGTAGCTACTTTTTCAGAAATCTTAATGGTTCTGCAGATCCACTGGAGTCCTCAGTAGCAAGTGAACACCAATAGAGCAGAAGTAGGTGGGAATACCTTGGACTACATTTGAAATTAGGATTGATTTTTCGGTATAAATCTTGTTGATGATAGTTCCTACTAAGAAAAATGTTTTTCTATTGGTAAATTGACTTTGTTTCTTAATAGTTTTGGTATATTAATCACCTTTGTTATTAAAAGCATTTCTTTCTCTCATTGTATCTTTTAGTTAAAATGAGAATTTAAATGGGAATTAAATTCAAATTTAAAAGGAAAAAGTTTCATCCCTGGAGAAACTACCAAGGTAAAGGCAGATCCTCTGTATACTAATAATATTTATATACAGGACACAGGATATAAAAACCATATATAATAAACCAGGACACCAGGTTTCATTGTGTTCAGGAATGCATTTTAGACACACACAGTGTTTCCTCATTGAGTTCAAAAGTGTCACAAGGGTGAAGCACAAGTGTTGTAACATATAAGTAATCAAAGCAAATTTTAAAATTATTTCTTATGTCCTGTATATCCCTGGAGGCACAAGAACTACTGACAATATTTGTATACCCATTCCAAAAACATTCATACAGAATTATGTGGTTATAAATCAGTAAATAAAACATACTGGTCTCTGGTTGGGTTTTTTTTGCATAATTCAACTTCATGTTCTGATTCCTTGTCATTCTCCACAGAGCTTCTTTTTGTAACAAAGTGTTGAAAAAGTAATTCTGATATATATTTTAAATGTGTTTTATTTAATATTTATCTCATCACATACCCTTGTTAGTACTCATCACACATAGTGACACATTCCACAGTTCAGCATCGTACTTAAGAATGTGTTGAATTTGAAGCACTCCAAGTGTCCCAAAACGATGAGAATGAACTTGAATTTCATGCAGAATCAAGATTGTAATCATGTTTACATTAAATGAAGTTATGCTTTCACCTCTTCTGCTGCACAGGCATTAATCGTCCATGAAATCTTTGTGTTTCCCTCAGAATATGATTTTGTGTAAGTGCCTTGCATCAATTCATGCTCTTGCTGCTTCCTCATAAATTCAGGGTAATTTCTTTGATCAGTAATAGCTTCTTCACACAGCTCCTGCCTTCTGTTTAACTAAGATCCATTACCTTTGCAAAGGGGCTGCTTGGTTGACCAATTTATTTTCATATTCTTTGCAGCCTTTTCATGTTTTTAAACTTGAGTCCATCCTTACCACTCACCTACATTTAAACATTTTCACTTGATGTATGCTATGTCATTTCTGGCTGGAAAATGTTGCAGCACATGCAGCTTGTATGTATAAAACATAGATACTTGTAAATATTTTAATTTTTGCCACATATTTGATAACTGAAGGGTTATAACTTGTTTTATAAAAACTTCTCTAGTGTAAAATGTTGGTTTTTTGGTGGTTCCCATGAGTAGCAGTTTGTTTTGATTGCTTTACTTTACATTTACATCATATTTGAGAAATCAGAATTAAAATTGAGAATGACTAGCTGATGTCACCAGATTAACCAGCTGCAATGTGGAAATGCTCTTGATGGCAGTGCACATGTGAACATGACCTTTGATGTTTGCTGAAATATTTAGATACATATTTGAAAGCAGCAAGAATTAGCACTATGGTCCTCATTTGGGGAAGCAGTTGAACAGTCCTTCTCTGGACATCTGTCTCTCAAGTATTAATTCTTACACATCATCAAGAGAAGCCATTTAGACAAAAGTGTAAATTGGATGGAATATTCCTTTTCCATAAGTACCATAACTCCAAGTGCCTCCTTGATGGAGTTATTTATAGAGAGCTCCCCACCACTTCTACTTTTGCGTGAACAGAAGAAAAAATAGAAATTAGTAATCACCCTCTTCAGGATGGGGTTAAGAGTTTGCCCAGAGAAAATGATTTCTAACAAAATCTGCTTGACTGCAAGTCAGAAGGAATAGAATTTGATGTTACTGCAAAAAAACTACTACAAGACTTGCTGCTTTCTTTTTCTTTTAAAAGATGTCCTCATTAACGCCACTGTCACTAAGATACACGGCATACAAATCACAGCTTTATATCTATATGAAATATTTAGATGCAGAATGTTTTCCTCCCATTTTATTTAGAGGTACTTAGCTAATCATCAATGTATCTATGCCTGTGTGTAGCACAGTGCCCCTCCCAGCCCCAGGCTGGTGGAAGTTTGGTGTTGAAATGTTTGCTCCAGTGCTGTTCCAGTAGTTGTGACCAGCCAAAGCACCAGAGTGATTGTATAACCCTCAGAACATCATTCCTACTGCCTGAGAATTCACTTCTTCCTCTCCCATTTCCCTCCTGAGGCAGCTCTCAGGAAGGTCATTGTAAAATATTCAGTCTGAGCAACACAGGATTCATTCTGGCCACAATGCAAAGTCACAGAAATCACTCATCCAGCCTCAGGCCAATTAATTTGACCTGGTTTTCGTATATCTGCATAACTAAGATTAAAAAAAAAAATAATATATAGGAATTTTTAAGTTGGCTACTGAATATACTCAGAACTATGAAAATGAAAACTAGACATCTTCGTGATAAATTAAAAGAGCGAAAATTATTGTTTAAGGTTTCACTCAAGAAAGAGGAAAAGATAAGAATAATAATGAGGAACCAACCAACCAAATAAAGAAGAATGGTCAAAAAATAACAGTCACATCTATAGTGAGGAAAATTCACCAGATAAAGCCAGCAAGAACTACAGAGAATTCTGGGGAGAAAAAAAATCTCAATCTGGAGGGGCACCATATACACATCTGCAATAAGAAGTTACAGGGTGTTTAAAGTCCAGGTTATTGTAACTATTAATATCTTCTTGTCTGGTATCTGTTTTATAAAAAATTAACTATGCATGTGTTTTTGATGGTTTAACCACACTGTCTCCTGTAATAAATGTGTTGAATCCACTCCACACATTGAGTGTAATTTTTATTTGCATTTCATCTTTCAGTTGGAAAGAGAGTTTGGCTGACATTAATTGATGTTTTCAGACACTCATATATTCCCATTTCCTTTGAAAAATGTAGGCTCTAGAGAGACACTTTTAGAGCGATACCTTTGAGTTGAAACAGTGACAAGCACAAAAAAGGAGTGGAAGGTGGGATTTAAGATGTTAAACTGAGTGAATTTTTCCTACAAATCAAGTTCTTTTTTTGGCAGAGGCAGCATTAATTCAAGTAGAGGTGCAGGAGTTCTTACTTCAGCTCCTGCTTTTCCTGCTTTTTACAGATGCTACAATCTCCTTAGCAAATTTAGCTACTTTGTGCCTCAATTTCCTCTATAAAATGATTATTAGTTACACTCTGCATGCATGCATGTAATATTTAAAAATGTAAATAGAGTATATATGTATATATGGAAATACATACATGCAAATCATGGATTTCAGCACAACTGATGTAATTCAGTGACTGAGTGAATGTTGCTGTGATTTTTACAGGGTGTTTCATGTTACTTTGTGTTGCAAAACATGTTGGAATAGGAGAAGTTCCTGTTTGACAGGGAGGCAGATAGTCTTCACTTTTAAGATTTAACACTGTAAAAGGGCCCCAAAACTTCACAGCTTACAGGTTTGGGATTTGAACTCAGACATTTCTTGTTCAACTTTGGATAATTGGTTCCCCTTTGGTGTAGAAGTAGTGTTGTACCTGCATTTAAAATATTCTCATTCCAGTTAATGAAAATTCTCTGCTTCACAATCTTTTGAGTGAGCCAGTTCTTCCCTGGACACAGCACTGCATAAGGATAGAGGGAATCACAAAATCAAATTTGCAGCCTCCTGCACCAAAATGCTACAAAATGTAGCAAAGACTAAACAGGGATGCTGAAGGTAAAGCAACCAAGCTCTGTGGACAGTGCAAATGTGACATCTTTCTCAATTCCAGTTTGAAAAGACAGGCTACATTTTAACACGTGTGAGAAATGGATCTGTAAGGAATTCTAAAAACTGACTGAAAGCTCACACAGCCTTGTACATGTGCATGCAAACACCGAGATAAGGTGTGCTGACTTAGGAAGGCCATGGAATAGAGATGACATGGTTGAGAGAGAGATTGAACTAGAAACAAGTTTCAACAAGTTTCAAAATATGGCCTTGCAAAAAGACCAGATACTTTAGAGAATTAGAACTGTGAAAGATGAATTTCAGCAGGACCACAGGGAATAAAAACATTGTGTGGCAAAAGCTAATAAGCTGAAAAACATTTATAAGGTATTGTAACCAGGAAATAGGGTGGCTTCTGATAGAATGGTGTTGAGTTTTACATCTCTTCTGTCTCACCCTTCATCAAGACTCATAATGGAATAAAATCTTCTAAAATACCTCTCATCTAAAAAGCTGGGAAAACCAGTAAACATATATTTCAAAAGGTGAAGGAAAACAAACTTTGTTTAGGAGCGTGGATGTGATGGAGGACGATAAAAAATCCCATTTGTTTGATACCATATAAGAATTTTGGTTAGCCAAAATTGATACCTAAGTGATGTTTCAGTTCAGCAGTTTCTAATTCAGCTAAATTTGATTAGCAGACTGAAAAATTATTCCCCATCCACACTCTCTAATCTGATGTCTTCACCATGCAAGGACTCATTGTAGAGCTCATCACTGAAATGCTTTGTTTCTCTGCTGGATCATCACCTGGAAGTGGCTGTTCAGGTTTGCATGTCACAGGCATTTAAAATCTTGACTCACATTCGAGAGCCTGAACAAGCAGCTTGGGCTAATCAATAGTGAAACATTTCAAATACTTGTTTCTGCTCCCTGTAATAGCCATGGTAGTTGTAGGAGAAAGTCAGACCTGACCTTTTTAATGGATTATTCACTGTAGCAGAAGGAATATGACAGCCTCAAAATGGGTCACCATAGATTTCACATTTGCACAATTTCACTAAAATGTATGTATTCATTAACTGAAGGGGAAAATGTGGGGATTTAATAGCAATAACATATATTTAAAGAACTTTCCAATGCCATCTAAATCCTGGCCAAATTACTTTGAAAGTCTAGAGTTTAATAAGTAAAAATTTCATATGCTGCTAGCTAAATTCAAAATACAACAGTAAGATAAAAATTAAGTGAACTTATAAAATACTGTAATACTAATTAATGTGCCCTCTAGTATTTAAATCTGTAAGTCTCCATGACTTCATATTATTTGTGCTGGAGATGGTTTGATATTCTCATGGCAGGAATAAAGTAGTATAAAATATAAGCATTTGAATATGATTGCTAACAAGGCAATAGCAAAACTTCAGGTGAAATATAAGATCTGGGAAAATACATAGAAAGATGTAGATATAAATGCAAGTTTCAGTATAATATTTCTCCATATCTTGGATGAATATCCAATCATGCTGATAAAACTGGAGATAGTGGATGATGTGGGAGAATTATTCCAGGATGAAACACTAAACAAATTGGAACAACGTATTTAAGCAGAAATATTCTAATTGCTTACTGCAGTTTTATGTTATTGGAAAGTGTCTGGTCATTTCAGCACCAGACTTAGCACATAAAATTTTATTGCAGATTTTTATACAGCTGGTGGTAAAAAGGAAGAGAATTTATTGAAAACAATGAAGTATACTCCTCTGGATGGCTTTTTTCCCCCTCATATACACCAGTTTTACATCATTGTAATTCCTCAGGTGTCAGTGGGGTTATTCTTGATTTCCGCTGGGATAAAAGAAGGAAGACTCATGACCCTCCCTTCCTTTGTTTTTATACAGCTGCAGAATTCTTGCTGTTTAAAAGCCATGATGGAAAATAACAGTGAAGGGCTTTTGGTTTATTACTTTATTCACACATTAAAACATTTTCACATTTTATGGACTTCACTGGGTTTTTTGTTAGGAGTGTTGAGTATCTAAACCAGCTGATCTCATTCTTTGACTTTGAACAGAGTCCCTCCTAGAGTAAAAACAAAAAAATGTAATGAGCATGTTTTAGCACCATGCTGAAAATGCAGAATAGGTCTTTCAAGCTGTGGATGGTTTAGTTGCTTGGAAAAAATTGTTATATATTTAACTGAATTAATTTGTTTATGCCTTAGTATCAAGCTGTGATACGAATGCAATATTTAACAACAAGCATTCAGAAACCTTGTTGGATGCTGTCATGGATGGAGTGACGCACTTCACTCCCGAGAGAGAAGCAGCAGCGTGTTTATTGATAGAAAACAGTGATTTACCAAAGTTTGATAATAAATGAGACAGTGTTTTAGCAAGGTGTAATGACAAGGTACACTGATTATTCACTGCAGAGAGGACAGGGTGAGACAATACAGTCAGGGAGACCCAGCCATTGAGGTTCAGAAAGGAGGTTCTTGCTTTCTGAACACCTTCTCAATGAGGAGTTTAGGTTTAGCTGGATCCAGACTGAATCCCAGACTTATCCAGTTCTTTATGTCTAAAGAATTATATGTCCACAATCAATCCTATATATTACTTAGCTAAGATTTCAAAGTTAACCATGAACAAAAAACTGTTACAGCAAGGAATCTCTCAGGCTCAAGGAGTAACCTTGAGAGGTGTCTCAACTCAAGGGCTGATCCTGCTGTGCAGGAGAGATCCATGAGCCCTGGGCTGTGCATTGTTTATGGAGTGAGATGATTCCCTTGCAGTCATATTTGCATACCAGCCTTGTTTCAGTCACTGCTTGCTCAACCAGCCCTCAGCTTTTCAGCAGCATTTATGGCCCTTAGCTACAGAGTCCAGCTTCTTCTCAGAGTCCAGCTTAGGCCTGATGCACCACCACCACTGCTGGCTGTTGCTAAAGAAGAAAAGGACAGGGGGAAAGTATATCAAAAGAATCAAAGGACAGGGGTTCCCCACCATTTTAGCTTTGTCAGACCTCTAGCTTCACTCTAGTGACCAGTGGATTTAAAGTAAACAAGTACAACATCTTGCTTTATCCATAAGACTAATGTTGTTCCTTTTATCTTTTCAGTTCTCTGCATTTTTCTTATATTTGAAAACCAGTACTATGAGTCCTGAATGTCTTTTCTTCAAGGACTCAGTAAAAACTTCCCTAGGTCATGTTTCCTAGTTTTTCAGTTACTCTTGTTGACTCCCTCGGAATTCTCCATCATTCTGGAAGTACAGTCAGCAGAACTGTCTTATTGTGAGTTTAGAAGCTCTTGAAAGCCAGAAGGGATATTCACTTTTCATGCACATACTCATGATCATAAAACATAAGACCATCCCAAGAGTTACAAGGGGCACTTTCCCTTGTTGAACTCACATGGTTGGTGCTTGCCCAGCCCTCTCCTTCATTGAGGTCTCTCTTCAGGGCCTCTCTACCTTTGAGGGAGTCAGCAGCTCCTCCCAGTTCTGTATCCTCTGTGAACTTGCTCAGTGTCCCATCCAGGTGATTTATGAAGATGATGAAGAGCACAGGGCCAAGGGTAGAGCCCTGCAGAACCCCACTAGGGACTGGTGGCCAGTCTGATGTCACCCTGCTCACTATAACTATCCCTTTGTGCCCAACCCATGAGTCAGTTGCTCACCCATCCCATGACGTGTTTATCCAGCAGAATTTTGGATATTCTGTCCAGAGCTATCCTGTGAGAGACAGAATTCAAATGCTGGATTCTAAGTACCCAGGAAAAGATATTTAATTTTTCCACCCTCTTCTCAAACAATGTCATGAAAAAGAATAGTGGTAACAGTTTGCATTTATACACATTCCTGCAATTCAGATTATCACATTCATCAGATTAATATTCTATATTTATATATCTATCAAGGAAACAATCAGCAGTGGGGAAGCCCAAACCTCACCATACTGAGGGCTGCATTAGCAGTTTGCCAAGAGCCTAAGACCTGCATAGAAATTGCACATTACATGTACATGATGTGTTTAATCAAACAAACATGCATAACTAGATCTCTTCTGTTGCTGCTTTCCTGACAGCTGAATGTTAACTATTAGGGTTTCCCAGCTTGTTTTCCTTCCCTTCCCTGCTTTGCATGTGCAAGCTCTCAAAACCAAAGGCACAGTTTGGAGGATGGAAGGAGACAAATGTTGATGTTCTGAACCCTGTCTGAGATAAAAAACTCAGATCCTATTACTCAGCATAAACTTCACTTGGTGACTTTGACAATTCAGCTGACCTGTCTGTAAAAATGTGAAAGGTATTTGTTCCCTGTGGCTATCTGGAGCCAAATAAACCCAACAATGTGTGTAGTTTTAAAATTATATGTACTGATTAAGATGGCAAATTGTGGTGGGTTTGCTAATCCTGGATTTTGTGTATCCTCATTGTTAAATTCATTTCTGCCTTTGATTCTCCTGCAATCCTCAATGAATTTGCTGCCCTTTAAAATGCAATGTGACATTAAAATGCAGCCTTTAGTAACAGAACATTTGAAAGGATGAAAAGTGGAATCCAAGAGCAGTTCATCTAATGTGTCCTGGAGTAGATAAATCATTCTGGGGAGATGCCTGGCTTTCTCTACCATAGTTACAAAGCTGGATTACAGTACCTGATTAGACAGGTGGATTAGATGTGTAGAAACCAGTCCTGACTTGGAAAGTCTCTGAGATAGGAGCAGTTTGCACCTGACAACACACTGGTGTATTTCCTTGCAGTGATTCCTTTTAGGAACCCATTTTTGACCATTGAGAAGAGACATGTTCCTGCACTAGGCAAAACATCTTTAATCTTTATTAACTTTTAGATGGCAGCAAATTGCAGATACAAGCTGGACATTTAGCTGGGAATACCAAAGAAGAGAATTGAAGTTTCAGCTAAACTAGTTCTACCAGGAGCCAATCCTTTTTCTTAACTAATATTTCACTGGAATGCCTTGGATGAGATGAGAAAAATAATATTTAAGAGTTGTGGGCCAAAAGGCTTGTACTTGCTAAGTTCAAATCTACTTGGAAGTGATTTGCATCTCATAAAATTCTTCTGCACTGTGTGAAGGAGATGCACTGTGTGCTATGTATAACAGCTCTCCTGTGACTTTGCTTGTACTGCACATTGAAACAGCAATCCCTGACTACTGTTCCACAAAGTTTCTGTCTTTTCCAGGGAAAATTCTTTAACCAGTCTTTTTTACTCAAGAGACACTCCTTACTCTCACATTTAAATAACCAGCAGCTATCTAATTATGTGCAAACATCAGCCATCTACAATGACACAATTCACAAATCAGCATCACTGCACAGCATTGTGGTGCTACTCATTCTGATGTTGCAGAGCACTCTGAAAACCTACCCACACATCTGACTGTCTTCTGTGAAGAGAAAAATATTTCATGAGATGTGCTCCTGAGCATGTTGCCTGATCAAATTTAATCACAGCCATGACCTCGTGCTCCTGCTCCTGTCTCCTATTAGCACTCTCTCATTTCAGACTGCCAGGACATATTCTTAGTAATGATCTTCCTTGAAAGGTGCAAGGTATGCAGCATCATTACTTCCCTAATAATATAATGTTTTGCTGTAACGTGTCTGTCTTCATGCAAGTCTTTGCCCATTTATTTCTCTTTGTCCCTGGATTTGCTGTTAGCAGCAACCTTCCCTCTTCCATGCAGCAAGTATTTCCCTCTGCCCTCCATTACATGGTATTAATCCCTGATGGTCTGGCAATGATTGCTTAAAATTTAACTTATGAATGCTGTGTGTGTAAATGTATTCAGACCCTCCTATTGCTCTGCCTACAAGACATCATCTTCCCCTCCTTCCTCCCAGTGTCCTGCAGTCAAGAGCATCAAACAGAACAGAAATGTAAATGTGCCTTCTGCAGTGCATTTGCATTTTTTGCACTCTGCTCTGGTCAGCAGAGCTGGAGGCTGGCAGAGAAATCTGGCTGGGTCTGAACAAAACTCAGCTGTCATCAATACCCATGGATATTGATGAACAAGTTACTTGTGCCAGTCAAGGACATTTTTAGAGGAGTTTGTGAGGAAAAAGAACTTAGCACAATGGGTAAGAACAGAAGTGCAGTACTTAGTCATCATTAAATGTACTGAGGCCTGAGGAGCTCAGCAATAATAGCAGGAAGGAGGCTACAGAACAATCCTTTTTTTCACCCCCTACATGCAAATAGGCTTAAATGAGATAGATCTGGGACAATCCAGCTACTCAAATAGTGTCATCTGTGTCAGGCACAGCACTAGCAGGGGTGTGACAGAGGGCAAGTGAAGAGTGACCACAGCCCAGGCAGAGCCTTCCCCAGCCCTGCTACGTCTGAGCAGCAGGGCAGGGCTCTGGCAAGGTCTCCTGAAAGTCTCAAAAAGGCAGGTTGAGGAGCCCAGCTGCAGGTCCATTCGGGAACTCCCCTACTCAGGAGCAGCAGGAATTGGGCCAAAGGCAGAACTGGAGAATGGGCTGCAGCTTTGGTGGGACTGGCTGATCCAGGAGGAGGGCCAGAGATGTGACTGGAGGTGGGTGCACTTCAGATACAGCCAGGGTCCATTCAGGAGACAGAAACAGGACTGCTTAAACCTAGAGTGCAGATCAGACAAGGGCCAGGATGGGGATTAAAGAGATCTCCCGAGTCCATGGGCAAAGGGTGGGCTAGGGCTCCCAGGTCTGGCTGGCCAGGAAAATAAAGATCTATAGCCACATTATGGTACTGACACTGTTACTGCAAACTCCCTGGAGCACAGAAATACAACAAGCAGACCTCAACCAATTTGCTTTTCATCATTTTTGCTCATTTCTGGCCTTAGGACATCTCACTCAACTCTTTAGCTTTTGTATTCTGCATGATGTAGCTAATCTGGGCACTTAGATTGATCCCACCACAGTAACAGTCCATTAGCATAATCCTGTTGTCTTCAGGTTTATGATTCTTCAGAAGACCATAATAAGGATCCCAGTGCATGTGACACTGTTCCCTTGTTCACTTCAATGTGTGTTACATAAGCAGATTGCTTTTGGCAGCAGGTTAGCCTGCTTTCTCGTGCAGCTTTTTACATAAATCTGGGGAAACTTTCACTGAGCCATATTTAGGATTTTGTGTCATTCTCTATTCTAAAAAATTGGCGATGCATGTAGTTATTAAATGGTTCTTCTTTTTTTGCCTCCTGCCTTAAACTGTCAACGTGCAAAAGATGAGTATAAGCCCTTCACTTCAACCATTGGTATATTTGTTTTAGAGTAAAACATTTGTGTAGACAAGGAAAACCACATTCTGTCTCAATGGAACTTGTTCTTGCTTAGAACTAAGGTGAGTTCTATCAGCCTGAATCATCTCAGAGGTTTACTGAGCTGCAAACACACTGGCAACTGAAATGCAGATGAGCTCAAAGCACACACTGGCCTGATAACTGTGTCCATTATCAGTTGCCATTTTGTCATCTTAATCTTAGCAAGGTGTATTGAATATTTTATCTTGCCACTTTCTGTATTTACTTACCAGTAGAGACCAGTGCATTGCATCCTTCCCTTGTGGCCCTGAGGTCATGCTGTGTCTGTTCTGGTACTGTGCTGAGGTAAAACCACTTTTTCCACCACTTTACCAGGCAGCTCAGTTTATTGTGGAAAGAACTCTGTTATTTAGTCAAGAAATGAATTTACATGTTGCCCTTGTGTGGCCTGTCAAAGCAGTAGAACTTGTAATTCTCCCAAAAACTCAACACCAAAATGCAGACTTAATCTTTTCCTTCTCGAAGTGAGGGGAAGAATTCTACTGCAGTTCATTGGTGTATTTTTTCTAAGTTTACATCTATGGTGCTTTATTTGCTCAAAGAAGCCTGTTCTGCATAAGATTTGGGGGAAAAGTAAAATTTCATTCAGGGAAATGTAGAAGCTATAATTGTTTATTTTAAAAGCCAAATATATGTTTGCAAAACTGCTTTTTCAGAAAGCAAGCATCCTTGTGGCTGAGATCAGGAGGTTCTGACCATTGTCTTTTGGCACCAGAAAAAGTTTTATTTTCTTCTAAGTTTTTCCAGAATTCTCACTAATGAAAGTCTCCTGCAAAGTTCCTTGCACCACATACCATAATTATTTATGTTTTATTTCCTTACTTCTAAAGGAAACCTAGCTGTTAATAGAACCATAAACCAGTTACCAATGCATTTTATTCATTGTTGAATCATAATTTATAGATCATTTTGCAGTAACAGAGGATGAAGTTCTTGTGGGTTCACCTTCTGTCTCTCTGTCAACATTCAACAATTCTACAAACCAAGGAAATTTTTATAGGCTGAGGGAGAAATATTCCAAGACAAATATTCATATTTTGTTTACCCTTTAGAATAATGTGTTACAGTGAAGTGGAAATGCCAATGACTTGTTTGTGGACAAGAATAAAAGATACTGCATGTTTAAAGGGATAAACTTGCTATTCAAAAGGCAGCTGTGATCAGTATATCTCCCTGAATATCAAACCTGGCACATCAACCTAATCTGAATTTTATGTGTAACTCAGTATTAGAAACTAAGCAACTTAGTTTGTGAAAAATTGTCAAGTTGGAAAGACAAAATATATTCTTGTGTTGTTTATAAAAAGTCAGATTCTTGTGTTGTTTATAAAAAGTCAGATTTCTCATTGTTTTGTGTCTTTGGCAGTGTCTTTCACAAATGAAAACAAATTAAACAGCAGTTGTTTGTAATATTGTAAGAATAATAAAAAGGTGCAACACAATAGACAGACTCCTTTGAGGCCACTCCTCAAAATGCATATTGAAGAAACCTGGTGGTAGATCTCTGCCATCCTTCAGGAATATTAGATGTTAGGAGGTTTATGGCTTGAAATAGTCATCAGTTTCTGCCATTATGCCCCCTGGATCTTTCTTTTTCTCTTTTTTCTAAGCTGTCTCCCCATCTCTTTCACCCTTCCACACAGAACTCCTGTAAGGCCTTTTAGCCTTCCCATGGCCAGCCCTGGAGCTCTGTTGGAGCCAGCCCAGGTTTATGCCAGTGGGAATTTGTCCTAATGGCCCTTCTGGTCACTTTTGGGACCATTCAGTCTCAGCCAGTTTGACTGGGAGACAACTGTTTAACCCTGAGTGTTGGGTATTTTCTCCCCTTCAAATCCCCCAGAATTCCCTGATGGTGCCAGGGAACAATGCAGTGTATCCAGAGAGGAGATCAAGCCAACAGCACTAAAATGCTGTAACCAGCTGAAGAGCCAAAATTCCAACAGATTAAATGCAAAATGGGCAATGGCCTGTTTTCCCCAGAGGCAAACATCGAGGATATCAAGAACCTGTGTTGCTAAAAGATGAATTCTCAGTAAATAGCAAACACATTGTTCTGCTCCTATCCCCAGCAGAACTCAATAAATTCACTTATCCAATACTAGGCAGGAGGAGTCAGTGGAAACCCAAATAATCCACACAACAAAATCTCAGGGGATGGGAGTTTTAAAGGAATCCAAAACAACAACAGCAACAACTACTTTCACGAAGTTCTAAATATCAATGGTCCTTATGGCAGATACTAGAAGTGCACTCAATTATAACACATCCGTGAACTGGCAGTGGAAAAATCCAGCTCCAGCAGCAGAGATGAGCTGCAGCTGCAGCTGAGAGTGAGATGGGAAATCAGAGAGCACTTAGGAGATGAAGGCAAGACCAGCAATCAGTTTTGTGCTTCAAAGCCATAAAGCACAATCAGTGTGACAACAGGGCCCCATTGCTGGCTCTGGCTTTCTGCTGAAAGGACTTGCAGAGGGAAAGGCACTGCAGCAGAGCAGCCTTGCTCCAAACCATTAATTTCTTGTGTTTTCCTCTGCATTCCTTTCTTTCCTTGTCTTTTATTCCCTTTGGCTTTGGAGCTGAGACTTCCTCATTATGGGGGTGGTTCTTCAGCCTGGTTAAAATGCTCAAAGTTGCCTTACCTTGCTTATATTTTGTTTTGCCCTTACACCAGGAGTCCAGGTGACAGAAGTGTCTCACTGCAGGTGTGGCTGGCAGCCAATAAAGCAGATGCAGCTCTCCAGCCTGCAGTGGCACTGTGCAGTGGCCACATGAGCATGCAGTGAGGCAGAATGCACGAGTGCATTTTTCCATCGGTCTTGGTATGCTTGGGTTGAACAATGCAGAGATCACTGTTCAGTTCTATTAAGAAAAAAGTGTTCTTTTTTTTTTCCTTCCCCAATCTGCAGTTTTTCTACCAAAACTCTCTCTTTACCACCACTGACATTCTCTCAATGTGGACAAATTTATATTCTTTTCAGCTCATCTAGCTTTTCAGAATAGTAAAATTCTGTCCCTAATAAAATGGCACAATTTTAATTTCTAAAGCCTTTGAAATGTGGCTTTTCTTTTTCTGAAAGACCCATCATTTAGAAGTTCCTTATAACTTCACACTTTGAAATGTCTCCTGTCCCAAGCAGCCACAACTACTTGACTGATACAAATCTTAAAGTTTTCACAGGTTTATATTATTCCTGATTTCATTTTTGCAGCACATAGAGACATCCCAAACATTCACAGAAAAATAATTGTTTGCTAGCTCCTGAACTGCACACCTCACTGAACAATTTAAACATAGGTAGCAATGAAAATAAATACTTGACAGGGAAAGAAAGAGCACATCAAGAGTCACACCCTGGGCCTGAGAGCATTGTCCAAACGTTCCTTGAGCTCTGCCAGGCTGGGGCTGTGACCACTGCCCTGGGGAGCCTGTTCAGTGCCCAGCCACTCTCTATGTCACTCTCAGACATATACCCAGCTCCCTGATATTTTTCTATGTGGGTATTGCCTTAATATCCAACCAAACCCTCCCCTGGCAGCTCCAGCCATTTCCTCGAGTCCTGTCACTGTCACAGAGAGCAGAGATTGGAGCTGCCCTGTGCTGCCCCTGGGGAGGGTGGTGAAGACCATGATGAGGTCTGGCCTCAGCCTCCCCCAGGCATGGCCACTCCTCATACACCTTCCCCTGCAGACCCTTCATCATCTGCTATTCCAATCTGATGAATTTTTTCATCTGATTTAGATTCAGTGAGCTACCCTGAATGCAAAGGAAATAAGAATTAGCTATTAGTGTTACAGCAAGAACCTGACAACTTTTGCCTGCACTGTCTGGACATGAGAGAGATTCAGTTCCTCTTTGCATTTCAGAGAGCCCAAAGGATTCTAAAAGCCTTCATGCATTTGCCATGAAGAAAATGTCCTTTAATAAACAATTAAAGAAAAATGAGGTACAGCCAGCTGCAGAGGTACCCTGTATTGTGCTCCACGAGCTCTGAAGGAGGAAACTGAGGCAGTTTGCTCTGTTTGATGCATTGTGGTGATCAGGCATCTTATTTTCTGAACTTCAGGGGTCTGGCTACATATGCAAAGGAAATTAAAAGCAATATAAATCCATGTGAGGAAATAGTTTCACTGAAATGTGTGCATCATGTTCAGAAATACTAGAAGCCATGCAGGCCTAGAGAGAAGGATGGATCAAAAATGGCAATGTTCATACCCATATATATAGATCTGTCTAGGCATATTCCAAAACTCATCCAACTGCCCACAAAGATCTGTCCCATGTAAAAGCAAAAGATGAATGACAGTCTCTCTTTAAAATGGTAATCAAATTGTACAAAATGCAAAGCAAAGGTAAATGTCATTATTAAATCCTTGGATTAAAAGCAGCACCTGTGAGGATACTCAAATTCTCTCTGTGTTTAGTATGTTGTACCCTGGTCTCTGGACATCTGCTGTTTGTCACTACAGATGTAGACATTTGTTTTGGCCTGGTATACCCATCCTCACTTTCTCTTTTGGATTTGTATCATATCTGTTTAATCATGACTGCAAATGAGTAATTTCAGTTAAAATAATTTCAAGGATCCTGCTCTGTGTGCCATTATAAAGACCTGACTTCATAAATTTTTATTTATTGGCTGAAAATATAAGAACTTTGTTGCATTCATATAGAACAAGCATTACTTTCAGCATAAAAAAAAGTTTGGGAAAATTATTTTGACATAGAAAATTGTTTTAACTTTAATCCATATATTAATATTTCCTCTATTTTTGTCTTGCAAACTGTATCTAATTAATTCTTTCTCTTCCAATTATATTTTTAGACTGTCAGGGAAAACTTGAATTTCTTTTGTTCAGCTATGCTGGATTATGCTAAGCAAAATCATTAAATCCTCAAAGTGAATAACATATGCCAGTGGCATCTTACATACATTATTTGCACAACTGGGCATTTTGAATCAGTCTCCTTCCAATGTGCACCTGAGCCTGCTTTGTAGAGATTGCAGAAAAATTGAAATTCCTCAGGAATGTTTGGTGCACCATAGATCAGTTAGAGGTCATCGTGTTATTTAGTGTTTTATGGTGAATAAATCAAATTCTCACTTCCAAATCCCCCTTTATATGAGCTATAATACATCGAGTTCTTTATGGAAAAGGAATTTTTATGAACTGAAACTGAACCACATTATCCTGTAAAGTAATGGGGCAGCGACACATATAATGAATAGGACATCACTCACTTTTTTGTATTCTCTGCATCACAATGAGAGCACAAAAAAGCTGAATCAAGTAAATGCTTCTCGCTGTGTACAAACACAAGACTGGAGGCAGTGAGGTGGGAGTTTTCACAACTAGTTTAAACATCAAGATGATTGTTTAGATTCTCAATAAAAGGGGCGCCTCCACAGCCTTCTAAATAAAACCCAGTCCAGCAATAAAGCAAAATACCACCAAAAGATGTGCACTGGACTGAGAGAGGCAGGTAAAACAGATGTTTATTGGCACTCAGAGGAGTTTTCTGTAGCTGAGTGTTGAGATGGTGAGGTCAGTCTTCAGAGATTGTTTGAGTCTGTCCCTTGATTTACAACTGAAACTTTTCTGTTACATCATGCACTTAATTCTGCTTTTGATTGGTACAACTGTAAAATTCTTTTATGAGAATAATACATTCCAAAATAGTTATAAGTGAATCATGAAAGTACAGGAGTCACATTGAACATCTTGATTCATCACAGACTTCAGCTCCTACAGGCATTCATCCACAACCATTAGCTAAATGCAAAGCAGCATGTGGATTAGAAAAGTTTCTGTAAATTACTTTGTTTCTTAGAACTTGTCTCATTATTTTCCAGATGAAATAGGTTTAAGACACATGAGAAGGATTGCCTTAATTTTCATAATAACTAATTATAACTTTGTAGTGTTTATTTATTTTCCTTTTCCTTTATGGTAAGACAAAAAATTACAAAAGGAGAGAACTAATTCTCGTGAGAAATATCCTGTAGGACCAGGGATTCTTGGCTGACCGAGATTTAACACATTTTCTTGACTGATTCTTAAATAAATTTTGGTACATGTTGTAAGAAGACTATAAATGATTTTATTAATTTTCATATGCCCATTCCAGCCTTTCATCCTTGAAAAGAATGAACATGCAATTACCTTCATTAGAAATATAACAGCTTATTGTTGCTTCAAATATCCATTTTTTGCCATTTCTTTTCCCTCAATGTGCAGCTCTGAAGTGTCAGGAAGTTCACGGTGTAAATTGGTCTGATGAAAAACTTCCATTCTCCAGCTTGGTCAAAAAAAATTCAACCCTGCTCCCTCCATATTCAAATAATTAAGAACTATGAGATTATCTTTCTCATAGTTTAGTATAAAGCAGCTCAGGCTCCAGAATAAGGGGATGATTCTTAGAATCTTAGAATTCAGGTGTCTGAAATTTAGGTGTCAGTCCTGGTTTGGGACAAATTTGGAAGGGAACTTCCAAAGGGCTGTTCCCTAAAGGGCAAAATTCAGTGCCCTTCTTCTCCACCTCTTTGGGAGATAAATCCCCTTCAAGTGGAAAAAACTGTTTATTTAATAGGCAAAGTATTCACAAACCTGAGAAAATGAATAATATTGAACACTGCTCTGAAGAGATGACAAATTCAGAGAGTCCTTTTGGTGGCTGTGTCCCCCAGATTTCTCCCAGTCTCTGTGGGAATCAAGTCTGGCCAATGTCCTGCTGTTCCCAGACCAAACAATAGCTGAAATTCCAAAAAAAAACCCTTCTGGCCTCAGCTAATGAGAGAAAAAAAACTGAAAACAGCAAGGGAAAACTCCTTGTCCATCTCCAGAGTGGAGAACTCTGAAAGCACTGCTTATCTCTGTTATAAATGACAATGTAGTATTGGCTTTTGAATGTATCTATTAGCTTTTGCAAGTTATTATTAGCCACAAAGATTTTGATATGGTACAATTTGTAATTCCTTTTAACTGCTTTTTGGTATAGTATAATCTGTTAGTTTATGTAAGTAGTAGTGTGATAAATATATATCTTATGCCTTAGCATAATACTAATATAGAAACTATGTAACATGATTTTGTTTCTGTAACTAACTCAGAAAATGGTGTAAAATAGCTACATTATTTCTCACATTTGTGGACTATCTTATCTGAATGATAAAATAACAGTGACAACAACCAGGACAGCAAGAGAAAAATTTACTGACTCTCCAGTTACCAGAAAGTGTAAAAACAACAGAATGGAGCCTCGAGAAGAAATAAAATATATTGATTTAATCATAGAGTATGTCATGCAGACAAATCAAAGGTTAAAACCAAGCAAAAGAATTCCTGGAACACCTAAACTCACAGGAATGTTTGAATATGTATAATGCTAATGAATATGCATTTAACCTGTGTAATGTAAAAGTATATAAGGGCATTGTTTTAAGCATATTGTCCCTTTTATCCCTTATTACACTTCTATTAAAAAAAATTAAATAGTGATCTCTACAAAATATCTTTATGTTTTGAATACAGCCACGAAAAAAATTCCACTGCTTTTCCTTCTCCCCTGCTTCACTCTCAGATTTAGTTTTAAAGGTACAATGTCAAAGACGACCCTAGGTCAGGGGTGGCTCCATGTGGTGGAAAAGTCTCTCCTCCAACCCGAGCTTCCAAAGAAAGGCTCAGCAGTCTCTGTTGTTTGGTCTCAGGGTTGTTTATTGCAAGTTATCTCAAAGATTTTCTTATTGAGCTGCTGTGGTTTGCTCACAGCTCAGGCAGAGGCACACACACACCCTGACATCCTCTCTGACTCCGACTGCTTCTTCTCTCCCCCGCCCCTGGCTGCTGTTATCTTTTATATGGTAAATGTTTACAGTTTCATGATTCACAGTCTTTTATATGGTAAATGTTTACGTGATAAATGTTTACAGTTTTTCCCCAATACCTACTACCTATATTAAATGGTACTTTTCTACCCTAAACCAATCCATGAGTGCCAACATCACCAAAAACACGGAGGTAAGGAAGAAGAAAGAGGGAGGACAGGACCAACCAAAAATCCTTCCATCTTAAAACCTCTGACCTTCATGTACAAAGTAAAAACCCCCCTGTACAGGTGTTAAAACCCCCCTGTACAACACTAAAAATTCTTCTCTCTACTTTGTGACTACTTCTACTATAATAGCTAAACTTTTGTGACTTCTTGTTCTTCCTGCAAAGTTGGTAAATCATTCCATGGTTCAAATCCAAAATCACAGCTGTTTCCAGCTGCCTGCCAGGGTCTCAAATGCTTCTGACCTGGGCCCGGAACATCCAAAAATGTCTGAGGGACATTTTGAGTTCCGACAGTGCAGAATTTATTTCTGGGCTAAACAGACAAATGGGGATAAAATTCAGCATGATAAAGTCACCCCAGGACAGGTGTTTCATCTGAATTATCTGTCTGGGTATCCTGTCAAGGCACTGGCAGCAGATAAAGAGCTGCAGGAGGCAATGCATCTTACAGGGCTGGAGAACATCCCAGGCTGCCCTGTGCCTCCAGGTGCCAAGGCACCCAGTCAGGCTTTGTATTTAACTGGGCTTCAGAGAAAGTTGCATGATATTAGAAAACTGTAAATCTTCTCCTTTCAAGCATTTAGCAGGTAATACCAAAGGAAGCACATTTGAGAGAAAAAAAAAATGGCTGCTGTAAGATTTATCACTTAGTTTTTCAACTTTATTACTGTGTCAATGCTGGGGTTGAAAACAAACAAGAAAAAAGATGTTTTATAGTTCAAATATTACCTTCACTATAGGCCCTGACTAGAGGCACTGTGAAAAACAGATTAGAAGTAAATGGTCTGTTTTGGTCTTCTTTTATTGCCCAAATTTAAAATAAAATATTAATGTTATTTTGACTTCAAATAGGTTTAAATATCATTGGTGAAAAGAAAGCCTTGCACAAGACCTTTAAATAGAAGTTTTCAGATTTGAAGAGTCTTATTTTTCCATTGTTTTGTTTTTCTGTTTTTAAAAATCCATTTAGTAATAATATCTGTCCTTCCTTTTCATCCTTTGGGAGATAGCAGAAAAAAAATTTTGTCAGATGGTTAGAAAAAGTAGAAGCATGAAAGGGTTAAAATTATTTCAGAGAGACAGTGAATACAATAGAAATTCTTTGCTCTGTTTTCTTAAAAAATATTTTGGTGATTTGTGTTATTATTAGTGCTGCACCTGTTTTGCTTGTAGCTGCTCCTGAGCTGATATTTTGAAGTCATTCTTGCTTGTTCCCAAATCAAAACATGAGCATAAAGAATATCAATCAATGAATAGAAATATTATAAAATCAAATTAATCAAAAACATACTAATGATCTCAAATTCATAGCAATTTTTTTTTTTTCTGGACTGATTACTAACATTACTAACATATCCACTAATTTCTTGTTAGTGGATATTTTTGGGGGTTTTATGTGATATCAGCAACAGAGGCCTTATTTACAGGTCTTGGTGTCTTTTAATCTCTTCAGTGCAGTTATAGTTAAAAGACTATAGTTAACAGTCCAGTTATAGTTAAAAACATTGTTATTCAGACAGTATTCATGGCTTTCCCGAGAAATTTGGTGAGATAAATTACAAGGAAGAAACTAAAGAGCAGCTGGCCTTGCAACAGAGAACATGTCTGGACCTGGTTTGCCAATAGCATAAAATGCTTCTAAAAAGTACAAATATTACTGCAGATAGAAGACATCAGCTGTCTCTTGCAGGTATGTGAAAGTCCTTAAAAAGGCAAAAAAAAAAAAAAAAAAAAAAGAATAGGATTTTGCCTAAACAGAGGCTTATAAAATCACGGGCTGAAGAGCAGGGGAAGAAAGGACTGAAAAATAATGTAACTTATCTCACCTGTGAAAGGCGTGGAGCTGATTTGATATAACCTGCAGGCTTTGACAATGAAGTCACATCTCAGATGACAGGGTTTGTGCTCTGTATTTGTGCTCTGGATCAGTGTGGGAATCTCTCATGGTCACTGTACCAGAGATTCCCCTGCCTTCCTCCTTTCAGGACCAAGAGTTAAATGGACAAAATAGTTTCCTGCCACTAGCTGAGCCCACCTTGTGAAATGTCAGTGGCCCTTAGCTGCCTGCAAAGCACACACCTATCCCCTCTTACAGTGATTTTTGGTTTATTTTCTCGGTCACCTCTATCTGTGACATGACTTCAACAAGGTCACCTCTTCAGCAACTTTCAGTGCTTAACCCCCAAACTCCAGCTGCTTGAGCAGCCTGAATTTTGCTGTAGTTTAATTCTCCTGGAATAAATTTGCTGGAGGATTACACAGAGTTGAAAGAAAGTATGGTAAACAAGAAAATAGTGGTCATTTTCCCAGTCAAACAAGAAAGAGAGCATTTTTAGGATCTGATTGTAAAAGGGCTTGCACTGTTGTGAGTCCCTGCCAAAATCTGTTAGAGGCAAATCAGGTCTCCATCAAATTCCTTGATTTGAGCTGGAAATTATTGCTGATCAAAATCAGGAATTCATTTCCAGGGAAGATCCTAAAAGTATTAAAGCTGTTTAGTAAATTTTTTTATAGTTAGAATATGAGCTACTTGTGATGAAAATTAACTTTATCCCAGCCTAAATCCTCATACCCCATTTGACAAACTATTCCTTCTAACCAGCTATTAATATACCAACCACATAACATAATCCAGACCCTTGGATTAATATTGGGTTTAGGATTTTGGTTGTGGTTTAGAGAATTGTCCTACTTTAACAAACCTCATCTATTTTTATGCAACCTCAAAAATTTCAGTCTTCCAGCCCATCTGAGACAAAACAGAGCTATTCATTGAAAATAGCATTGGCAGATTGATGGGGGTGATGCCATTGAGGCAGGATGGTATGAAAGAATTCCAGATCAGAAGGCTTGAGAGTAGAACTCTGATTTATTTCAAATATGTTGCTCTTTTATAGAGAGTATCATCCAGACCATTCTATTGGTCATGAAGTGACAACATCTCATCCCACTGGTGTGCAGTGAATGATGCACAGTGGCAGAATTTATCTATAAACAATGTTAACAGCGAGAGAGATAAAGAATTATTTATATTCTTTCTCAACTGTTTCCCAGGTTTTTGCCTGGTTAGAAACCTTTGTTTTCTCTCTGACTGAACTGAGAATATCCACAATGGGGACACATACAGAGAGTATTTCATGAGCAGCCTCAGGGAGCACAACTTGGTGTAACTTGTGTTTCACTGGGGCCTGGAGGAAGTGCAAATTGCAGCAACTTAGATTCATCTGCTATTACCCACTGTGTCTAGATATAGCTCCAGCCCTTTAATATAGTGCTGCCTGCTTCATGCAGAGTTGTGAGTGCTAATTGTGTGACATGACATCCAAAGGCAGTGCTGAGCAAACATCTGTGGTGTTCCGATGTGCTCTGCCAGGCTGCTTCTCTGCATTCCCAGGCAGGCAGATCCTGACCTCAGCCTCTGGAATCTGGAAATGTATCTGACTTAAGAGTGTCTGAAATGGAGCTGCAGCAAATTTTAGGTCACTGTGGTTTGTATAAGTTAGAGTCCTGAGATACAATTTCATGGGTGGTTTTGTCTTTCTGACAGTGCTTCCACCAGGAGAAGGGGATGTCTCCCATTCCCTTGATCTTCCTTAGTTCTGTTTTTCAGACATATGACTTGCTGCTGACCTCCCAGCCCTATCTCCTGCTCTGCTCCATCTTCAGTGATTGCTGGATCATTCCATGAACTCACTAGCATGAGAGAAAACAACCCACCTTTTTTTTTTTTTTTTTTTTTTAACCTGGATTTAATTTCTGCTAAATCAGTGACATAAAACAGCTTGCAAAGGGTTCAATGTGTACCAAAACCCACCAGGAGCATGACTGGGGAGAGGGATGGGTGGGAAGGGACTTCCAGATGTAATGGATGGAGTTACTATAATGGCTCACCATGTTGTATTGAATACAGTTCCTGATGCTATCCACTTCTTGCACTATATGTTACTCAGATTATAAACTATAGTTTATTGAATGCTTTTTCTTGGGGGGGGAAGGACAGACACTCTCGAGCTTCAGGCTGGGTAGGGCAGCAAGTGCTGATAACTACAGGCAACAAAATGTGAGCAGGACATAAACCCCACAGAACTGATGGCCACAGAGGACTGAAATAACTCAAGGCTGACTAAGAAGGTTAAATTTATCAGTTTAGTTACAACAGTTTACAAAAGTTTTCTGAAGTCCAGGATGGTTTAGTAGAGGCTGATCAACACATAACACACACACTGATATTTGGAAGTGAACTACTTGTCAGAACCTGGGTGGGTCATCTCTGCATTTCACTGCAGCCTTCCTCTGTACATATTAAAGATGTTTTTTCTAAGATGTTAAGGCCAAATGCCAGACTTTGAATTTAAACAACATTTCATCTTACTCAAGGTTCTCAGCTCTGATTTTAAACCATTTCCTAACTTTCAGACACTTTACAACTCATAACCTAACAAGAAATCTAGAGCTCATCTTGTGGAATAGATAATTTGTCCCGATGCTCGTAAAATGTTGATGTATTTTAAAGTTTTTTTAAAATTTAAGATAAGCTGCAAAAACAATGCTTAAATTCCATAACTCGAGCTGGAAAGCATTTAATACTTTGTCTTTCAAACATCTACCAGTATGGAATTTCTCTTTGTTGTATATTATATTTTTAGCTGTCAATATCAGACTCGGTGTCAGTGCCAGGCAAACTATGACACTAACTAGACTTTTAAGTTTCATCTGTAATCCAACCTAAGAAATTCTAAGCTGAGACTTCACACTGCCTTATAGCTGTATACATACATTTATCATTTAAAAATAAAAAATACAGTGTGTGATGTTTTATTTCAGTAAAATGATGCGATAGTTTTCAACAATCCTGGAAGAAATCCATTCAGTGCATAATTCCCAGTGAGGCACAAAAAGTTTGTTGGAACATTTCCAAAGTTGTTGGTCCACCTCTTGTATTATTTAAGAAACATTTTTAAGCTAATGATGCTTGGTGAATCTTTCAAGGAGGCTGCTCCTGCAGGCTGATGGACACAGGCACTTCCTACATTGCCAGGCATTGAGGGGTCTGGAAGCAGAACAATTAATAAACAAGGGGGGGTGCTTTCATTAGGGAAATTAAGATGTGTCTTCCACTCTTCCCTACACATTTGGGGCTGCTTTTATCCCCATCTTTATCTATTCACACAGGCAAAGTCAAGTCAGATAAAGCATATAGGAGAATCTTGGCTACTTTACTTTCTAAACTTCTAGATAACTGTTTCAAAACAGGGAGATAAAATAAAAGTCTGGTTTTTTGAGTGTTGAAAAATGACACCTCTTCCTTAGTGATATTCTTGCACCACATTTCATTGGCTTCTTTGACTGTCTGGTTTAGAAAAATTCAGTTCAATATTTGGCATCATATATACATGGTTTATGTTGTTTTTATATAGATGCATTATTCATAACTACATAAAGCAATTGGGCTACTTTTTTTCATTATTCACTCCATTTTATGAGGTCTTTTTGTTGCTCCTAACCTTCCTTCTGACTTTTGGTTACCAGAACAAGATTACAAGCATCTGGATGCAAATATTTCTTTTTCTATTCATTGTTTTTAAGTAGAGTTTGTTTAGCTGAACAAAATTAGCTTCAGCACTGTTTCCTGGGGGACACCTTGTGTGGTTTTTGGCTTTTCCTGTTCCTAGCTTATTTTTCTATGACTTTCAGTGGGTACATTTGGCTAGAACAGGTACAAGCATCTTTTCAGTACAAGTTCTTCAAATCCCACAAATTTGCCCAATTCATAGTAAATGGTACTCTGACATCAGCCTGTGTCTTCTCAGATACTGCAGCCCCACTTTCAGCTGAGTGCCTCCTCCCTGAGCCTTCATGGGCTGAGTGTTTTCATGTTTCACCTGAAAGCTCATAGCTGTAGAACAAATCTTACAACAGGACACCTTTTCCTTCAGTTTTGCAGATAATGTTACTGTTATTTGTTGGCTGTGATGTGCTGCTAATACTTTATAAGTGGTATCTTAGAAGATCAGCTCATCTTTCTCTGGCAGATTGCATAGATTTCAGACTTTTGCCTGTCTCTATTTTAAGAAGTGTACAGCTTGTTTTGGGAGCTACCCCAAAATAGTGTTTGCTCATATGCTTATGTTTACCTGTCTGCCTAGTGTGTCCATTTCCTTTCAGGCAATGTTGTTCAGTGGCTTTGGTACTTAAAATAATGCAGGTAAAACTGATGTCTGGGGGATTAACTAATTCTTTACATAATTGCCTTCATATATATACGTTTAAAAAATTTCAGTGCTAAGCAGCAAGAATTACAATTAACTCTGTCAGTCAAGGGCTTGTTGCATGAACTTCTCTAACATCCAGTGTATTTGTATTTTTCGTGCTATTTCTCTGCTAATTCTAATAAATTTTAATATGGCTTTTCAGATTTAGGAACTGAGAAAATCAAACCTATGAAGAAACAGTCTTTCTTTTCAGTGTATCAATATAAACTCTGTTGCTTATTACGAGTTTCAGTGTTACCTGTGAATTTGGTATGTGGTACACAGAAGGTACAGAGATGATCACTTAGTGGGCAATTAGAATATGAAGCCCAGATTCTGAGAGTTTGACCCAATAACTCATTTGCATTATGTACTCTTAACCCCTTTTAGTGAGAAATGGGCTTGTGCAGGACGTAATTAACCTTCCTATTCACATCCAGACTGGGTTTGCATTGCATTAATAAAGCACAGATGGGAAGAACACCCTGAAATACCATCAGGATCAGCTGTTTCTTTGATTATATGGATTATATGTGTTATGTAGTTAATTCATATACATTAATGTACATTCATGTGCATTCATGTCCATAATTTTTGTTTGACTTCTTGGATAATTTTTAGTATGTTAAATTTTACTGGTTGTAATTAGGCTTTGATTGCAAATGGTACAGTGAAATCAAATCCACCACCGTCCTACAGATGAAAATTTAAGCTCCAAGTGCTGTAACAAACAATTTGGATGTGTTGTAATGTAAAAGAGAAGTTATTTCCACAGTAAACAGTTTGGGGTGTGAAAAAAATTGTGTTCCTAATCCAAAAATAGTTAGAGAAAGAGTAAATTACTTTGTTGTTCTAGTTCCTATTGCAGTCAGAGTTAAATCACTAGATCCTTAGAATCCCTAGATTCCTTTAACTCCAGTGGGATCATAGGCAAGTAATTAACATGTAGATATTTCCATGAAAATCTCATTTGTGATGGTTTAATCTTTAAAGGATATCACACAGCATACTGAGATTTAAACTCCTTATTCCAAATTCACAGGAAATATGCATCCCTGTTAACTGGCTAATCAACACCTCTAAATATCAGGGTGTTTTGCTAATGTTCTGGAACACAGTTTATAATGAATTAATTGAATTCCACATCCATCCTTTTGTAATGAGCTCCTGTGCATATGCAAATGAGTATCTATAGGCAAATAAATGAAAGTGAAATCACTTGAATATTTAATGGATGTGTCTGAATGTTGAGTCCATGTTTTTGATGCACAATGCTATTGATTTGCTCTGTGACCATTCACTATTCAGGGCAGCTACTACTGAAAAAGCTGGAAGCTGGTTGCCACCAGAAGGATTTTAGAATCATTTCTAAATAAATTTCCACCTTTCAGAAGTTTGAGTTGGGGTTTTTTTTGTTGTTATTTTGAGGTTTCTGTGGTGTTTTTTTGTTTTCTTTTCTTTTTTGTTGTTTGGTTGGGTTTTTTGTTGTTTGTTGGTTTGTAGTTTTGTGGTTTTGTTTTGTTTTGTTTTTTCCAGCAGGAAAAAATACCTTTCAAATCATTAGTTGCAAGACAATCTCTCAATGCAAAAATACCTCCTGTTGTGGTGGGTGGGTTTTCTATAGATGTACAATATGCCTTTATATGCAACAGCTTCAATTCTAGATTAGGAGGATGAAAATGCTGAAAAGAAACAAAGTTAAATGCTCAAACAGGCTACACCTAAAATTCAAACAAAATGGCAGTGGCAATGGTCCTTAGGAACAAAGCTAAAGAAACAATTATACTTAATGAAAGTCTTAATTGCCTCTGTGCATCTTCTAAAATTGTAAACCTTGTCTCTTACGTTGTGTTCCTTTTAGGTGAGTAGGTTAGCAATTTAAACACATATATCCAAGTTTTTATAGTGGGTGGCTGAGGAACAATATTTGCATGGCATTTAAACTGTATTAAGTTTCTTAAAGTCATGTTTTAAGAGATAGATTGCTTTCATTTCTCTTTGGAAAAAAAATTAAAAATCAACAAAATTACCATCCTGGGTTGGAACAAATCACAGTAAATACTGTGTGGATAAATTCAGGTTTTGTTAATCCAATGAAAGTAGTCTATAATGGAGATTCAAAACAAAGAAAATCCACTTTTCTTCTTAATAAGTCTCCTCCTGCCCCAAATATTTAAGCTCTTTATACAAGGTTAAAATTTTAAGAATATAGAATCTTTCTGACTTATAAATATCTTTTTATTAAAATACATTCTAGTAGAAAATATGTAGAATCTAGTGGAAGTGTCAAAATAAAAATCTAGTAATTCCCATTCTGTCACTACCAGTTGTCAGTCCAAGACAGTTCAACATTTGAGATATGGATGGTATCAAATCCTGTTCTCTGAGTTGTTGGGTTTTTTTTTTTCTCCTTAGTCAAAGTTTTAAAATATAAGTAAACTATTTCAACCTTGACATTGACTTTTGTTGTGATCACAGCACATCCACATTCCTGCATCAGCCTGTGGCATCCAAAGAGGGTACATCAAAGAACTGTACTTCTCTGAGGGAAGAAAATATAAAAATTCCTATGTTTTGTGAATGTTCATTGTCATGAGAAATATTTTTAAGATGAATAGAAATACACTGCCAGACTGGGGCTATGGCATAGCCTCTGCTGAGCAGAGAGAATGTTTTTCTCTTGGAAGAGAACACTTATTTCAGAAAATAAGTATTGCAAGAACAAATTTGGGTCTTTCTCTTGCAGGAACAAATTTGGGTCTTGAGGAGCAGTAGACCAATAGGATGGAATAGACAGGAGCATGTAAACATAGGTACATGTACAGAGAGTCCTACAGATCCTACATAGCTGTGGTTAGAAATGAGAAATGTTGGTCTAGAGACTACAGATCTCATTGGAAAAATATCCTGATTCTACAAATATTTGTGAGAATGAAAGAAAATATGTGGGAAAGTCTTTAGGTCAAATTAGCCTTACTGATTTCTTTTCCTCTAGTGTAAGTCAAGAAGCTCATCATGGTTTGGGTTCAGTCTGTGCACCAAGACACATTTAGAATCACAAAATCATTTATGTTGGAAAAACCCTCTGAGGTCACTGAGTCAAATAATTTCACCAGCACTGCCAAGGCCACCACTAAACCATGTCCCAAAGCACCACATCTACATATTTTTTTTTTTTAGCACTTCCAGGGATGGTGATTCCCCCACTGCCCTGGGCAGCCTGTTCCAGTGCCCCATCACCCTTTCTGTGCAGAAATTTTCCCTGTTATCCAGTCCAAACCAACTCTGGCACCACTTGAGGTAATTTTCTCTTTAGTGTTTCTTACCTGGGAGAAGAGACCAACCCCTACCTGGCTACAGCCTCCTTTCAGGTGTGTCTATGTAGATGTCCACACATGAGTTGGACATCTAAGCTCCCATTACAATCAAACAGATTTAGGTCAGCAGATCCTTAGAATCCCTTGACTCCATGTACTTTGACTCCAGTGGGAGTATAGGCAAGTATTTAATAAGTAGATATTTACATGAAAGTACTCATGAGAATTTCATATCACATGGAAATCTCATTTGGGATGGTTTAATCTTTAAAGGCTATATCACACACCATGCTGAGATTTAAATTCCAAATTCATAGAAAATATGCATCCCTCTTAACTAGCTTCTAAATACCAGGGTATTTTGCTAATGTGGAACACAGTTTTTAATGAATTTAATTCTACATCCATCATTTTGTAAAGGGCTGTTCTCTGTCATTTTGAAGCCATTCCTCCTTGTCCTGTTACTACATGTTCTTAAAAAATCCCCTCTCCATCATCTCTGTAGGCTTCCTTCAGGCACGGGAAGGCCACAATTAAATCTCCCCAAAGCCTTCTCTTCTCCAGGCTGAAAAATTCCAATTCCCTTTGTCTTTCTGAGGGGAAAAGTACATCACAACACATTCAGGCTCCACAACTTCATTCCCCACAAATGTGAGCACATAGAGGAGGCACATGGAAATTTTTATATGGAGGCTAAACAGCCTCTATACCAAAAGCTTACTAAAAATTGATATATTGGAGAAAAATGTATTTCAAAAGATTTCTCTTAAATGTAAGTTAAATACTTAGCCTTAAGCGTGCTTGGCGTTGCATTAATGTTTCAAAGATTGGCATTTTCAGACTGTCAGTCAAAAAGCAGAGGAGAAGGTGAAAAATCAGCTGCAGGCCCCTGCAGAGCTCCAGACCCGCGGGCTGAGTGGTTGGAAAGCTGCCTGGCAGAAAAGGACCTGGGGGTGCTGGTGACAGTGGCTGAGCAAGAGCCAGCTGTGCCCGGGTGGCCGAGAAAGGCCAATGTCACCTGGCCCGTGCCAGCAGCGGGGTGGCTGAGGGCCAGGGCAGGGATTGTCCCTCTGTCCTGGGCACTGCTGAGGCCACACCTCAAATGCTGTGCCCAGTTCTGGGCCACTCATGACAAGAGAGATGTTAAGGGGCTGGAGGGAGGCCAGAGAAGGAACGGAGCTGGGAAGGGTCTGGAGCAGCAGGAGGGGCTCAGCCTGGAGAAAAGGAGGCTCAAGAGGGACCTTCCCACTCTCTACAGCTCCCTGAGAGGAACATCCAGGAAAAGAGGGCAGCTGAGGGTGGGTTGAGTGTCCTTCTAAGTTCCATGCTCCAGCACCTCAATGTCTCTCATGAACCTCAGACTAAGATCAGGTTCAGACCCTGCACAACCAATGCCTCTGTGGCTTACTGACACTTTAGGGTCCAATGGCCCTCTAAGAATCCCAGTTCTCTACTGACACTGCAACATTTATGGTCTTACCTTCTTATTTATTCAAAAAAAACCCCTGAACTTCCCATATTGTTAAACTGTCAAAATTGTTTTTGGCTTTGGCTATTGTACATGCAGGTGAACCCAATGGGAAGAATTTATAATGTCCGACTCAATTCAGAAGGCTGAATTATTTCTTTATTATAACTATGCTAAAATACATTAATATGTTATATAAAAGGAGGATACTAAAACTACACACTACTTTCTCAGTCTCTAACACAACTCGTGACCGTCTCTCGAGAGTCCAGCCCCAGGTGGGTTGGATTGGCCATCAGGCTCAAACAATCCTCACCAGAATCCAACCAAGCAATCACCCCAGGTAAACAATTCTCCAAACACATTCCACATGGGAAAAACAAGGAGCAGAAATAGAAATTGTTTTCTCTTTCATTTCTCTCTGTGCACCTCAATGAAAAATCCAGAGAGGGAGAGAAATGTGCTTGCCACATTTGGCACTGAGCATTCTTCCAGATGATTTCCAGAAGGGTATGGCTGCTAGAAAGGCACAGAGAGGATTTGAAGAGACAGCTCACTTGGATTTGGAGTCAGGAGGGTTCACTAGCACAGATATGGATTTGGGATGACCATAACTGTTGAATAACTCTGAATAACTAAAGAACAGTCCCAAGGATGGTTCATTTCCTATTACAGATGCAGTCATTATGCATCACTGATCAAACAGAGCAGAATAGGAAAAATTGTTTAGCACTTGAAGCTAAATAATCCAAGCCATGATTCTTGCTTTAATATTTATTTAATCCTTCTGTTGTGCAGTGTATCATGCATCTTCTAATAGCTTTCATCTTCTCTCACACCATTTTAAAGCTATTAATTAATCTACCTATATAATCAGCATTCACACAAATTCCAGGCTTTAGTATCCACATGTATTTTTATATTTCAGAGACATATTTGGGCATTTTACAGTTTCCTGTGTCCTTTCCTACTGAATGCCACATGTATCTTTTCTGCCCAATACTCTATAAATATTACAAAGCCCTTCACATGTTCTTTGATGTGTTACAAATATCCAGCTTGTTAGTCTAAAGTACAGCTCCTTCTCAGTTACTGTGTTAAGCTCATTATTTCAGGCACACAGCTATGACAATTAAACTTGTCATCTGTTCTACTTCCATGGTATTCATTTCTCCTGTGTGCCTTTCCTTTCCTTTGTGTCTCTCACGTATGTACTTAAAGAAATTGGACTAATTATTTTTGTTTGGCTTTTGAGCCATGTTTTGCTGACCAGAGTTCTCTTTCTCTTTGAGCTCTATAACATTTTGTCAAAGCAAAACCACAAAATAACCAAGAATGATGGTTTATAATTATAACATTTGAAAGTAAACAGAATAAATCAGCATTCAGCTCTTAATTGCTCTCTCTGCATTAAAATTGCCCACTGTCATTTATGCTTCCCTAAAGATTTCAGTTCTAGGGCTGTTTAACATTTCTTCTGGATCATGGACCAAGGAACTGCCCATCCCAATTATGAAAAGAGTTATATGTTCAAATGTTCTTGTATCAGCAGCTCTGCAGTTGACTTATTTTACAGCACTGGGTTGTAAGACAGACAAGCAAATGACAAGGGAACAATGTACAAGAGCCTCATATTGAGTTTAGTCCTCAAGTGTGAGATTATCTTACAGACATTGCTGCAGAGAAATCATTGTGTAATGAATGTATCTGGATCCACTCACATATAATGTTACTACATAATCTTACTAATAAGTACATGAGGGTCCCTTTTAAAATATTTACATTTTTAAAATCAAATATGTCTGCTGTGGGACTTGTTTGAAAACTCATTGCTTCAGTGACTGGAGAGATTTTTGTTTCAAAGTGAGTGCAGTCATGGTCAGTTTATTAATTTCAATGCCAAAACTGTTGTTTAACTCCATTCCATTTTTAAAAATAATTTCTGGTTTAAAACCCCTGATTTTTTAAACCAGGTTTTACATCAGGGCTGTGTTTTACAAAAGTAAAGAAAGCAAATTCTGGTTATATGTCAGACTCTATTTCATGATTATTGAGCAGCTCATGTATACACTTGTCTCAGTGCAATAATCAAGATAGGAACTGCTAATAAACTGGCTGAGAACCATAGAAAATTTTATTTGGGGATGAAAGGAAGATAATCACACCCAGTGAAGATAATCACAGACTCAGTGATCAGGATTGTTGTGATGATAGAGGTGGAAAATATAAATACAGGAGAGGAAGGGTAATATTTCATTTGTTTTAGTAAATAGGGGAAGTCAATGTCAAGGAAAAAAAAGATGGAAGTCAGGGCCAAAAGCCTTCAAGCACTAAAACTAAGAGAAAGAAGTAGAGGATCTACTGACAGTAAAGGGAACTGGAGCAAATATCATAGTCCATGCAGTAGTAACAAAAGGAGTTGAAAGAAAACTATATATTATCAAAATAAGAAAAAAATATAGCATTAGCCACATAAAATTTTTCATATCTGTATATAAGAGATTAAGAGATTACTTTTCTGAACCTTTACAGGGAGAAGACTCTGAAAGCCTGTGCAAGGTAGTGCAGAATCAAAGCAAACCCCCTCCAAAATCTCTGAAATAAAACAGTGGCACAGTCAATGTATTCAATAGCAAATCCAGGTGTGTGGCTCCCTGCAACCTGCACTTTGCACAACACAGAAGATGAGTTCCCAACCAGCACAAGGCCAGAACCAATACCAAATAAATGCAGCAGCACCCTTCTTTTTTCCCTACCACTGAGCCCAGCACTAAAAATTCAGAGCAGCCCTGAGTGATAAACATCTCTCCCTCTAAAAATGATGGACCCGTTGCTAATGGCAACAACTCTGTTCCTAAAGTTAGCTGAGCTCTTGCAGTGGCAAATTCCATGTCCTCACGTAACTTGCAGGATTCAGCTCATCACTTTTGCCAGCTCCTGCAGCCACACAACTGCATTTAAGCAGAAACTTTTCCTTTCTCTTTGCATGATATTTAATAAAGAAAAATGCAGTTAAAGTTAGAGCTTGAGTAATAGGATCCTGAATATGGGAATGAAGTCAATATTTAGTCTTGCCATTGTGTCACACCATTTTATCCCATTTTGTGCCTTTTTTGGGTTTTTTTTCTTGTTTTAAATAATTCCCTACAATACTGTAGGACAGATCGTTTAATTCCAGATACAGATGGATAGAAGTAATTCATCCAAATTATGGGGCACAGCTAAAAGAGAACTTAGGTTTAAACCATGTGTTACTTAGGGTTTCAAACTGTGGTTAGCAGATGTTTGCTGAGATGATGTAATGTGAAAGGCAAACATTGCATTAATTTATGCTTGTAGTTTTTCAAAAGGACACACCATCCAACCTCTGGGGTAAATGAGATGTTAAAAATAATCCCTGATTTGTGAGCCTTACTTTTGGTTTTAAAGACTCTTTCATCAAGTCATGAGGAGAACTGAAATTTCTTACACAAGAATTATTTATGACCAATTTGGAATGAATTTTGTGAAAGTCTTATGGTATTTGGATTTAAGTTTTGAGTTCCAATAGCTTAAAAGATTGTGAGTCATAAACGGGATATCTGAATTGTTGTATTAACCAGTGCTTAAAATTTCCTTTTAAAAACTAATTTCAGATTTCATGCTGATTTTTTTTTAAAGAAAAAAACCTGCATTTCAGAAAATTATCTTTTCTTTGTAATTACAAAATTATGGAAGCAATTAATTCCAGCCATGTAGAATCTTATAATCATAGAATCATTTAGGTTGGGAAAGGCCTTTGAGACCATCAAGTCCAACCCTTAATCCAACACTGCCAAGGCCACCACTAAAACATGTCCCCAGGTGTCATATTTAAATGGTTTGTGAACTTTTCCAAGGATGGTGATTCCACCATCATAGGATAGTGACAAAAAAGATAGATGGGGAAAATGTCAAAGTGTCAGTTCATAACCTTTACAATAATGCACTTGAAGCTTCATAAACCGTAGAGATAAGATACAAATTTGTTGCCTCCTCCCACACAAATTATTGCTATTCTTCCTTTATGGCTTTTCAAAGGAAGGCATAATTATCTAAAGTCAACACAGATTGTCCCACTATAAAAATTATTACAGTCACAACTTGGAGCCTTAAAGAGGATCAGGAGCTGGGACAATAAAAAGCAGAGTATACAGGGGTATCTACTCAGATCTGTTACCAAACCTAAACTGATTTCAGGGAAAAAACAAATAAATATTCTTAAT
Source organism: Lonchura striata (assembly GCF_050655825.1). Taxonomy (NCBI): domain Eukaryota; kingdom Metazoa; phylum Chordata; class Aves; order Passeriformes; family Estrildidae; genus Lonchura; species Lonchura striata. The sequence goes on along the minus strand of NC_140706.1, from coordinate 4,625,349 downwards.
AACTCCAGGTTGGACATGTCTGCTCTATTCCGTGCAGTTTTCTGCCATAGAAATTGCAAGAGTGTCTGGGACTCTGTTTTATAGGGGTAGTTTTATGCACATACTTCCAGCTGCTGTTTCTGAGTGTGAAACAGGGAGATGAGGGCTGGGGGAAGGTAAAACAAATTGGAAAATCACAGAATGGTTTGGTTTGGAAAGGTGTTAAAGCTCACCTCATTTTCCATCCCCTGCCCAGTGCAGGGATACCTTCCATCATCCCAGGTTGCTCCAAGCCCTGTCCAGCCTGGCCTTGGGCACTTCCAGGGATCCAGGGACAGCCACAGCTTCTCTGGGCACCCTGTGCCAGGGCCTCACCACCCTCACAGGGAAGAATTTCTTCTGCAAATCTGAAAATCTAACCTGAATTCACTAAATAAATAAGGACATACTCTTTTTAAATGATTCACTGTTAACAAGGCATGGAGAGTTTTTATGCAAGTTTTACACAGGCTGCGATGTCTGCACCTAAAGCAAAAGGAGCTGATAAATAAGGTCATGGATGCTACCAAAGAACTCTGTGAGCTTTACAAGATTTTACCTCTTGTCTCTGAAACCCTTTGCAGCTGTTACTGCTTGTGCAGCACACTTCCTGCCAGGTAAATAGAAATCTCCTTCCTGTAGTGCTTTGCAAGCATTATTTGCTGCCATAAAACATGAATAAAAGCATAAAATATGGAGGAAGATATAATTTTATAGTGCATTAAAAATAATAAAAAAAATTAACAAGCATGACGGGTTAACATTTTACAAGCATCAAAGGAGCAGGTGAATTATGGCATTATAGGCAGCAGAAAGAGCTATCCTGTGTTTAGCCTTGGAGCTCTTTATTTTTCCAGACCATTTCTAATTAGGGACTTGAAATTAGATCCTGCTAGCAAACCCCTAAATTACAGGGAGTAAAGAGGATATTCAATCCAGATATTTTTCCAGTACAGGACTTTGAGCCCAACACATTCTGTTCTGCATACAAAGCACTGGAGTTGTACAGGTACAAAATGATCATAATGAGTAGAAAAAAGTGTAGGTGTTAAAAAAAAGAGAGAAAATAACAGTTCCCCATGCAGGCAACCTTTTGAGTTCATTTGCCAAAGGAGGAATTGCCATGTACATAGGGCCAAGAAAATAAGTTTTTCTTCTGAAAAAAAGTGGAAATTCCACATCAGTTTACATAAGAATGGAGATGCTCAAGATCAAGAACTAGAAAAATCATATTCTAAGCCAGGAAGGGAAGAGGAAAGAAAAAGGACAGATGAGACAGGGAAAGGGTAAAGAGTGACTAAAAGGAGAAAAAAAACCCGAAAGCTTCTTTGTGTCTAGAATAAAAAAACATGAAACCTTACACTGATAAAATATAATCTGGGCCAATACACCATTTCAAGCAACAGGCAGGGTGTCTTGGGCAAATCTTTCCTTTTACTGGCACCTCACATATTTACACACAAAGGTGTAAATATTTGCATGTACCCCTACGAAGAAACAAGAAAACATTTGCCTTTAAATGAAGTTAAACGGATCCAGGCTGATTCCTTTGGGAATTGAGGTAGATCATGCACATGATTAAACACCAACTTCTCAGCAGAGGGCACAGGAAGGAAATCTGAAGTCAAAGGCAAAGATTGTCCCTGTGTTTAGTTAAGTGAGGTCAGTGCTTCTCCAGGATTCCAGGGAGTTCTTTGCCTTAATCAGTGATCTGTTATTTTACTGTCAATGAATTTACTGGTGTCTGTAAAAATATGCAGTCTGTAGTACTGGAAAGAAATGGGGACTTTCCCTCACAATATTTTTTTTTTTTTGAGAGTTAGTGATAGTTTTTTACTATGGAAAATAAATAGGGAGAACAGGAAATATTGGAATAAAAATAATAAAAAGGAAAATACATCACTGCAATGCTGGAGGATCTCATGTGGGGAAGATGTAATAGGTAGGGAACTCAAAAAGGGCAAGTCAATTTCTGTCTTTTGTCTTATTCCATCTGACAAGCAAAATTAATAACAGAGTCCCAGAACAACAAGAAACACAAGAATATAAAGGTAGGGAAAAATTGAGGGGGAAGATCCATGAGATTTTTTTTAACAAAGGGGTCATTTCAGTACTGGAACAGAGATAGGAAATGGCTCTCAGAGCAATTCAATTTTGAGATTTTGGACATTTGGCCTTGGTGCATTCAGAGAACAGAGGAAGATTTCTGCTTCAAGAGGGGACAGCCCAATAATAACAGCATCTGATGTCTGTCAGAATTGGTCCAATAGTACCAAGCTTTATGCTCTGAAACTGTCAGTCAGAAACAAATTGCAATGATGACAAGCTTTTGATGCCCATTTGATGGGCAGAAGTGATAAAATATATGAAGGGTTCAAAGGCAAGGTGTCATTATTCTGGCGAGTTGAACCAAACATTGCAAAAATGAAATGGTAAAAGGACACGTAGTCAGGGTGAGGATAATTGCTGGTGCCAGAGATATTGGTCTATTAGCACAATTTTAATTACACTTAGATCTCACTCCTGGTAGAAGATCCAGTAAAGAAATAAAAAAGATATTACTATTTTTTTTTTTTTTTTTTTAGCAGGAATGGAGAAAATCTCGAACAATATTGATTGAATAAAGAAAAATAGCAATAAGGAAAGAGTTCAAAGAGTCCCTTTGAATTTGCTACACTAAGGATTGAAAGATCAGAAAATTTCAGTAGGGCAGGGAGATGGAAAATCTGTGGGAGTTACAGTAAAGCACAAAGTACAGCTGACACCTGTGTTTGGCAGAAGAGAGAGGATTTAGTTTACACCAAAGGCAGAGCATTTTACAGGACTGTGCCACTTTCCCAGAATAATAAAAATTACCTGAGGAATTTTAGCCTTAGGTAGAAGCAAATCCTTATTTCTGTTATAATAGAAAAAAAAATAGCATGAACAAAATGCTTAACCAAAACCTTAAGATTTTTGCTAAGATCTTAAGAATTTGCTTTAGAAAATCTTAAACAAAAGTTGTCCTTGCAATTCAGATCATAATTTTTTAGGCAATCTAATAATGGATATTTGTAAAAGATAATGAAAATATATACAGGAATGCATCATAGGATGTTTGTGGTCAGTATCTAGAGGAGCTGGAGAAAAATAATGTCCTTGGAACAATATAATGCAAATACTGATGTTTTCCCACTGTGCAGACAGCAAAAGAAGGTCAAGGATGCATCAGTAGCAAAAAGACAAATTACTGAAGAGATGTAGCCACATGTTTTTATGGGAATAGAAGAGCTGCCAAGAGAATATGAAATCAAACTTGTGACATCAATAATTCCTGCAGCAGTCTCTGACCTCTGTATTTTCCTACTGGAGAAGGTAAAAAAAAGAGAGGTATTTGACAGATAAAAGTGCTTAAGGACTCATATGCAATGAAAGCCCCAAAGCTCAGCAGAAAATTAGCATATGTATGTGGAGAAGTAAAACAAGCTTCTTATATTAGCTTGTTTATCAGAAACCAAATACTCCCAAAGTTATGTACTTGGAAAGTCTTCTTGGCCTTTCTCCTCCCCAGTTTTTTCATGGAAGAATCTAGGCATTAACTGTATTCATCATTATATTTGGAAGGTACTGGTGTCAGCTGGCTCCCAGTCAGCATCACTCTAGCAACAGAAAAATTCTGAAAAAGAAATCTAGGATGCTGCCAGGGTTGCTTGGCATCCTCTGCCAAGCAGAAGATGTGTTGGTTTATGACAGAAATAAAACTGAGGATGATGAATTTTGAGATAGTTTCAGCAAGCTGGCCTTGCTCTGAATGAGGCTGCTACCTGTGACAAGGAGCAGATAAATGTGTGCTGTTTATTATTAAGAAATGGAAGTTCTGGTGAACCATCATGTTTCTGCAGCTCCAGAAAAAGCTCAGGAAAGTCTGTGAATGTAGCAATGTTTCAATCACAAGAAAAAGCAGATTTTGGAAAGGAAGTAACAAGGTCATTTAGCATAATTAAAGAAGTATTAATACATCTACCTCTTCTGTGCAATATTCTGTTTTCTGCCTGTGATGCAGAGATAATAGCAAGTGATGCAGAGCTCTTTGGTATATCTATATCTAAATCTCCATCAAAGAAACCTGTCTGGAGACAAAAACTCACACCCATATAGTATCCATATAAAAAAATCAGAGAAATCAAAAAATGGTGCATTCCAGCATGTGTAGGCTGCTCAGAAACTCACAGAGACCTGTAAAAGGCCCAGTCTTTACATACTTGGCAGTTTGATAACACCCAAACAGATTGAAGCATCTCTGCCCTTAGAGAACTCATATTCAACAAACAGCTTTCTCTTTTAGATTCAAAGACTCTGATCAGAGATGGTGCTTTCTTTTAATCTTTGTTAGCAGAAAATAGTCTCAGGGAAGGCTTTGTTAAGCAAAAATTCACATGAAAACAGAGACTTTTGAGGAAGGTGTCCAAGTAAATATATGCCAATATTGACGTGACCATACCCTTTCAATCAATATAAATCACATTTATTAATTTTTTATTAGTTAATTATTTATTCAATGTGAATCAAATGTATTCAGTGCTGCCCAAGAAGAGAGAACCTAGGGGATGAAATAGCCACAGTATTAAACACAGGCTGGCACTGGGATTATGGGGTGGAAGCACTGGGAATCCTCTGAGGTTTCAGAAGATCTGCTCTCCAAAATCCTGCAAGAGCACAAACAAGGACATGACATGAGGGCAGCATTTTGTAGGGTTTGACTGGGATGGTTCAAACCTAAGGAACAGCTGGGAAGAATATAACATGGAAGGGAAAATAAGCAAAGAATGAATACCCAAACACACCCCCGTCCCCAGGAATCAGTTGCTAATAGGAATCTCTACAAAACTGCCTGAGAGACCTGGGCAGCAGGCAGCAACAGCTTTTTTTTCTGTGTGTTAGTCTGATTTTTTTGAGAGGACACATATATACATCATTGTATGTGTTATTTCTCCATACATACAGACCTGGCTGTACTTTCATGGTTGTCATGCAAAAAACTTAAGCTAATTCTTGCAGGTATGAAATTCCTAAGATGTTCATAGAAGGCTATGAGCCTTTATTAGCACTTCTGAACTCCTCAGCAAAGAAAAGGCAGAATTGCACATACCTAAGTGAACCAAAAAGGTAAAAATCAGGAGAAGCTGTGTGTACAACAATTATGATGCATTGATCACCTGAATCCAGATTCTGTCCAGCAGAAGTGGTGATAAGTATATTAGGAATGACTCTAATTGAAGCACTCTTTAATCTTAAATCTCACAAGTACAACCAGAAGGAACTGTTGGAGCAAAATCCCAAGATATAAATTTGGCCACTGTAATGGTTGTCTGTAAAAACAGAGAACCACTCCTAGAGCAAAAGAATAATTTTTTTCCCTTAAAAATCTTCGAAGTCTTTTGGTACATTTTGTCAGAGCTCTTACTTGTGGTGGCTGCAAAAGTACTTCTTCAAAGGAATGAAGTGCTACCTTCTTACTTCCTACTGCAGGTAAGAGAAAATAGGTAAGTTAGAGTGGTGCCAGGAGGCAAAATCAAAGAGGGGTGTCCTGCCCCCAGTTCCTCTCCCAGTCTCAAGGAGCTGCACATAGAACAGATCCAACCTAGTCAGAGTTCAGAATTCAATTCTGATTTATTTCTGAATTTATTTTATGAGGAGATACATCAGTGGAAATAGCTTTGAGTCATTTAAAATTGTTTCAAAGCTTTTGCTTTAGAAAGGCAGAACACATTTTAATATGATGGGAAAAAAATAATATCCCAGTTTATTTCATGGTAATCAGTTAATATTATCTATTAATATTATCTGTTAGTTGTACCAGGCATTTAGTCCCTTATAAATGAAATTCCTTAGGCTTTTTCTTTGAATGATGAGATGTAAAAAAACTGTTCAAAACTCCTGTCATCTCCTAAAGTAAACAGAACAGTATGCACTTGAATTTAGAACAGCACACAAAATGTCAATCATTGAAATTAGAGATCTGTTGCATGCAAAATTTTATGCATGAAAAGAAACAGTTCTGAAGCTCTGGATGATAGAAAATCTTCCCCTGCATAGTCACACAGTTAGAATTTCATGCTTTAAATGTATTGTTTCTACTTTGTCTTTCTATTTTTTTTAAGTATCATATTCAGTCTAGTTTTTATGTATTTAGATGCTTGGCTCTGCACTGGTTTATCAATATTTCTCTTTTGCTTCATGGGAGTTTCCTTACAAAGACTGATACAAAATATACCTGCAGTCTGGATATACACATTTCTATTCTTTTTTCATATATTTCATTTTATGTCTTTTCCCTTAGCTTTTAGCTTTTTGTGTGTAGGCATAGCTTTGCACTGCTACAGGAAATTGAAGTGCATTTCCTGTGTAAATTTTGTAATCCTTGGTTTTGTCTCTTTGGGAACAAAGAAAGGCTAGAGAGTTCCTCCAGAGAAAAGGAAGTTCTTTTATAAATAACATACAGAGAGATTGATTTGCTGAACTATTTTCTTATCTGTTAAAAGGAAATATATCTCCTCATTTTTAACTTGCATGCCACCAGCACTTGCAAATCCCAGTCCTGAAACAAAGCCCAGCTCTGTCTGGCAGTGGGGCAGATCCTTTTTGCTCTGTTTTGGAGAACTAGTGTGGGTCATATTTGGTTATCATGATCCATGACAATTTTGATATTTGTCAACTTTCTATAATAGACTGGCCTCAGCAGCTGCTCTGCACGGAGCCACTGTATGTAAGAAAATGTGGCTATATCCATGCCCTTATCCATCCATCCACCCATCCATCCATCCATCCATCCATCCATCCATCCATCCATTCATCTATTCATCCATCCATTCATCCATTCATCCATCCATCCATCCATCCATCCATCCATCCATCCATCCATCTATCCATCATCCATCCATTATCCATCCATCATCCATCCATCCATCCATCCATCCATCCATCCATCCATCCATCCATCTATCCATCATCCATCCATTATCCATCCATCATCCATCCATCCATCATCCATCCATCCATCCATCATCCATCCATCCATTCATCCATGCATCATCCATCCATCATCCGTCCATCATCCATCCATCCATCATCCATCCATCCCTTCATCCATCCATCCATCATCCATCCATCCCTCCATCCATCCATCATCCATTCATCATCCATCATCCATCATCCATCATCCATCCATCCATCCATCATCCATCCATCCATCCATCCATGCATCATCTGTCCATCATCCATCCATCCATCCATCCATCCCTCCATCCATCCATCCATCCATCCTCCATCCCTCCCTCTATCTAAAGGCCTAAGAACGGAGTTTGGCCCCTGCTCTTCACTGTAACATGGAACCTATGAGCCCCTAGTTCCTGTCCATCCACAGGTTTTGGCCGAGTGTGGAGCCAGCTTTACCCCCCCCCCGGGCTCTAGCTGCAGATCCCGACCTCAAATGCACAAAACCTGGCTGGGACTGTGCTGCAGACCTCAGGGAAGGATGAGCTGGGCTGATGTGGCACAGAGAGGGGTGAGTGGCTCCCACTCCCACATGGATTATAGCTGGTGCATTTCAGAGGGAATCTGAGCTGGGCCAGTGTCACTGTCCCCTTCTGCCACAGACCTGAGCACAGCTTGATGCTTTTCCTGGCCTTGGGTCAAATATTTCCTTTGAATATAAGGAAAGAGTCTTCCTCCTTCCAAAGCTAAGAGTCTCTCATGCTTACTTTTCATAACCTTCTGCTTTTATGCATTTTGAAGTGCTCAGACAAGGGTACTCTTTGTTTACCTTCATTTTTTCACACCTTGTGAACACTTTTGCTATTTCTGTCTCCTTTTCTAAGTCCAGGAGTGAAAATGCTACAGCCCCTGAATTTTCAGCAAGCTGATCATCCTCCTGGTCTCAGTGCTTTATATTCCTGCTGGGAAATGCAGGCTACTCACAACATCAGGTCTTGCAGTTTTTCCTTGCAGGCAGAATAAATGAATCCGGATAGGTCCCAGTAAAAAAAATACAAATGGAAGCACTGCTGAAAAAAATATTGTCTAGTTTCCTTAAACTCCTCTGTTTTGCTTTAATTCAGTTTCTGTGGTTTGCTATTTGCATAAATATGTCCTTTATGCTTTTGAAATTGGATGTCTCATAGGTGGTGTTAGGAAGGAAAGAGTGTGAGCTATTTACCCAATATGGAAAGAAAAAGGGTTTTTTTCTTGACCTTGTTGGTTTAAAATATTTATAACTATATGAATTATTCCTCTGAACAATATCCCATAACTCTGGGAAATATAAAAAATTCCTCTGATAAAAAAATCCTCACTTAAATTAATTACATTTTGGAGCTCAGCATTTTTTAAAATATTATTTTACCTCAAGTAATCCAACTAAAATTTAATTAAAGGATTGTTTAATTAAAAGTGGAGAAATGAAACAATTGGAAATTTTTTTCCAACCTCAAAAAATCTATAAATATATATATTTTGTCTCAAGAGAACCAGTGAGAGGGAGTTACAATAAACATCTTCCCCACATGGCCATTTCAGCTGTGCAGCTAAATGGAATAATTCACAATCAAAATTTACTCATGTCTTGGAAAATGCATTTCATTTTTCATCTTGTTTTTTACCTCAGGGATCTGTATGAGAAACCAGTGCCAGCAATAAGACATTCACAGCTGCACAGTGGTATCACACATGAACCCTGATTTCCACATGCCTATCCATTAAATGCTGGCTGTCACCTGTAATGGTTAGCATATATAAATGTGGACACTAATGGCTAAAACTTGGGGTACTCAAAATTCCTTTCATAAATAAATATGCATTTCTTATGTCTGTGGAAAGCAGTTTGAGCACAGTTCCAGCATTTTCAAAGCGCAGCTAAATCTTATCCTAAAAAACTTGGGTTCTCCTGATGGGATTCACAGCTTTGGACCTCTGTTTTGTTTAGAATTATTGGGCTTCAGCTGTTGGAGCACTGGAGCACATAATGATGTGTAACTCAGTTATCATACCCCAGAAAGGAGCATAATGCCAATAACCCCACTTCATGTTCTAATCTATGGCGTGAGAGTTCATCTTCTGGTCTAAGTACCACAGCTGAAGCCTGCTGGAAGCTCTAGACAACTGTGGCATCTGTGCAGGGGTGGATGTGTTCAAGAGGACAGCTACAGAAGGAGGAAGCAGCATCAGACACAAATCCATTTTTTTCAGAAGGCACACACTGAAAACCAAAAGTGTTCTAGGTTTGAGTTCCCCATTGGAGCTAATCTGGATCCTTCCACTTTTGGGTGTATTCATTAGCAGAGTAGAAGGAATAACCTCTCTCCTTTCTTCTGACTTTGATTTCTAGGAAATAATTTAAAAATATTTTTAATGAAAAAAAAAAAAACAGCTTTATGTAAAACTAGTGTTTTATGTTGAAGGTGAGAATCAAAGAATCACAGAAGGGTTTGGGTTGGAAGGGACCTTAGAGACCATCTGGTCCCAACCCCCTGCCATGGACAGGGACACCTTCCACTGTCCCAGGTTGCTCCAAGCCCTGTCCAACCTGGCCCTGGACATTCCAGGGATGGGGTATTCATCTGAGTCCAAGTCTCTGTGACACGCAGTTCTTAATAAAAAATGGAGTCTTTGGACATTTTAATGTATGTGGCAAATATCATTTTACACACACATCCCCTTTGCAGTTTCTGCACCGATTTGTCAAAAAGGTTTCTCATCCACTAGTCCACACAGAACAGCTTTTAGAAATAGTCTCAGGGAAAGTCTTTGCTAAGCAAAAACTCACATGAAAAAATAGACTTTTGAGGAAGGTGTCCAAGTAAATATATGCCAATATTGACATGACCATACCCTTTCAATCAATATAAATCACATTTATTAATTTTTTATTAGTTAATTATTTATTCAGTGTGAATCAAATGCATTCAGTGCTGCCCAAGAAGAGAGAACCTAGGGGATGAAATGGCCACAGTATTAAACACAGGCTGGCACTGGGATTATGGGGTGGAAGCACTGGGAATCCTCCGAGGTTTCAGAAGATCTGCTCTCCAAAATCCTGCAAGAGCACAAATAAGGACATGTTTGTAGGGTTTGACTAGGATGTTTCAAACCTAAGGAACAGCTGCGAAGTATATAACATGGGAGGAAAAATAGGCAAAATGAATGAATACCCCGTCCCCAGGAAACAGTTGCTAATATCATGAATCCCTACAAAACTGCCTGAGAGACAGTTTAACTTGCTGGAGGAGTCACACAGGGGAAAAGATTTTGTGCCTTTTGTATGAAAACTGACCCTATGCTGAGCTTACAATTCCTGCTGAAGAGACCTTGGGGGACAGATCACTGAGCTCAGGAAATCCTGGAAAGGAATAAGGGAGTGATGGTGCTGTATTATAGAAAGAAAAAACTAATTAAAAAACAGAAGGTTATGAAGAGATGCTGAGAGGGGAGATCAGCACAGAAGTGGTGGAGGAAGAACTTTCCTTGGAAAGGTGTAGGGCAATATTGGGGAATATTCTGAATTCTACATACAAAACATTGAGGGAGATTATCCTTCTGGTGAGGAGAGGATCCAAAGGTTGTCTGGTGAAAGAGGTCATCTCCACTTTCTCTTTCCAAGAGAAAACTAAATTTTGAAAAAAGGAAGTCTTACTGGCATATGCTACAGAGGCTTGTTGCCTCTTTTAGGTTTGTGATAGATCGATGCTTTCCATGTTTTTGAAAGCCAGAGAATGTCTCATCATCAGATGCTGAGATTATTTTGTACCTAAAATAATAGGTATAAAAATAGCAGCTGATAAAGCACAGATGTCTCCTTCACTCCCACTGCCCAGAATGGCAGGGAAGCAGCCCTGTGGTGGCTCCAGCTATGGTGTGACTGCTCCTGAGAGCCCAGACACATTCAGCCTGCACTGCTACTCGGCTTCGTCAGTGTGACTCAGATTTCAAATTATGAGGGATGCATTTGCAATGTTCAAGGGTACATTTTGAAGTCAAAGCAAGCCTGTAAAATGTCCAAATTTGTATATGCAGAGCTGTTTTGTGTCATGTACTTCCTGCTATCTTTAATTACACTAATAACATTTTCATTTAGGAAAAGAGGTTGGATATAAAACTGGATAAATTTTTTGAGTTCTTTTTTCTTTTTTAGATTATTTATTAGTGATAACAACTAATGTACTGCTTAAGGGTAATGAATCTTATTAACTGCACTTTAAATTATCTCCTAAATTAATACAAGAGTGCAGTTCCAGTGCTAAAGACCCACATAGGACTGGCAGAGGAACTAATATTTGCTTCTTATGAGAGACTCCACATTGCCTCCAGCTAAATTATGTATATCCAATCAAATTCTTGTCCCTAATAGAGATGTAACATATGTAAGCAGATTAAAAGTTATGTACTACTTACAGGAGATGTCTATAGATTTCATTCAGAGAATCTGCCTCTTCATTTTGTGCAGCCTCTATGTGATAATGCATTCATTTTTAATTTTTTTTTACCTATTTCTCAATATATTTATCAGACATTACTTGCTCCATGACACAGGTCAGTGTAATCATGCTACATCAGGATGAGTGAAGGGATTTTGTCTTTAGGGATAGAATTATTACCTTAAGATGCAAATTTATTCTGGAGGTGAAAGTCAGATTTCTAAAATTTAAGCAGTGTGTGCGCATAGCTGCCTTAAGAACACACGACTCCATATATTCCCCAGTTTCTTCAGTTTAGCACAGGACCTGCCTAACTCCCAGCTACTCTTCTCTTCTCCTACCTCTGCTCTCATGAGCTTGGCTGTGGCTCTAGGGAAGTATTAGATGTGACTACAATAAGAGAATACTCAATGGAAATGGTTATTTGCATTCCCTTTAGCCTGGGTATCCATTAATATTCTGGCTTTCAAACACACTGCCAAGTTTGAATTTAAATGCATCTCTGTGTGTCCTGTGCACTACCAGAGATGAACTACCACCAAATGTCAATCTTATTTCAGCTCCTGAACATGAGAGAGAAAGATTTAATGGAGGATTATTAGCAAAGAAGACTGAGGAAAAAGTCTGGGAAAGTGAGAAGATTAGTGGTCAGGTTTTATACTCAGGAAGGTTTCCTTTCCATATTGATGGAGTGAATAGTTTCCTCTCCTCTCACATGTAATAAAATTTTTGATGACACAATGAATTTTTTTGGTCAACTCCTCTGCAGTGCGGAGGTTTCCTAAAACTTCTGTGACCAGAGGCAGGCTGTGCCTGCTGCCCAGGGTGCTGCCAAATCTCCCGTGACACTGAAAAAATCTCAGGTACTGCAAAGGAAAGGCCAAAAAAATTGTTGAGCACAAACAAAATTAGTAAAAAGTATATCAGGTGCAAAAATTTTCATTTTTTCAGAGGTCACAATGGTCCAAAACTTTGGTATGGTATGAGGTTTCTGTACTGACTTTAACTGTAAACTAGTAGTTAACCATAAAATGCACACTAGAAATTCACTGAACTCATTTCAGCATTTGAAGAATTTATATAATTTCTAGTGTTTCTTGATGCTTAAAATTAATCTTTCCCTTGAATATTTCAGAAGTAGGTTACTACCACTATTCTTTGGGAAAAGATTTAGTTCTTGGAACAGTAGTAAAGTTTCATTTCTTTTTGTTAAAATTTTCTTTAAACATTCTTTTATGTTTTCACCTTTTTCTTAGCAGTTGATATATCACATTCAAACCTGTTTCTCTTACAGCCATCAGTGTCATCAGCAGCCAATGTATTGATCTGCTGGTTTTTCCTCTTCATAGTGCACAGAGAAATTTATTTCCATCTTGAGCTGTTCTAGCAGTACATATTTAGAACAGATTAATTAGAAATGCATGGGCAAAGCAGCTGATAACCAGACCTCTGCTATATCCCCTCCTTAAAAATTCCCCAGTTCATTTTCCATGATATATATTTGCACCAAATTAACAATTCTGTGAGCACTTGCTCTAAGTTCTGTGATGAGCAACTTTCTGAGCTGTCATATCTGATCACACACAACCAGGCCCCTCAATTTTCATGGATTCTTGGTTTTCTTGACTGCCTGACATATAAAATTTTGTCACATAGTGAAGTCCTATTAAGGGCAGGTGCAGAAGCTCAGTGACCAAGGCATGAGAAGATCATTAGATCATAGAATGGCCTTTCTGCAACAGAGGGCAAAGGATTCTACCCAGGGATTCCACTGCAGGGCTCAGCACTTCAGAGCATCACATGAAGACTTCTGCAGAGCCTGAACTAATAAAACAGAAAACTCAGTGATTTATTATCTTTTATTATTATTTTTTCTTAAGACCAGCTGAGAAATTTGGGGCTGTTCAGGGTCTAGAGGGGCTCCAAGAGACCTGGACAGGGACTTGGGACAAGGGCCTGGAGAGACAGGACAGGGGGAATGGGTTCAAACTGACAGAGGGCAGGGAGAGATAGATACTGGGGAGAAATTCTTCCTTGTGAGTGGTGAGGCCCTGGCACAGGGTGCCCAGAGAAGCTGTGGCTGCCCCTGGATCCCTGGAAGTGCCCAAGGCCAGGCTGGACAGGGCTTGGAGCAACCTGGGGCAGTGGAAGTTGTCCCTGCCCATGGCAGGGGTGCAATAGGATGATCCTTAAAGGTCCCTTCCCACCCAAACCATTCTGTGATTCTGGGGTTTGTGGAGCTGGTGGGAATCAGTAGTTCCACCTGATCTCCAGTAGTTATCCTTGTTCTGCAGTTCTGAAAAACAGGTTTTATTTAATAGCATTACTCCCATGCAGAAGTAGGTTTTTATGCAAAAAGAAATCAAATTTCTGTGAAAAATGATAAATTTCACAAAAACTTTTGTTTCTGTAAAGCAAGATAACATCAATCCACACAAAAACTGCCCAAAGAATTTGATGTCAGCTTCATCAGGATATAAGTTATTTGTTATCTCCATACTCTTGGACTTATGAGTACATTGATAATTTTGATTTATAGTAGTGTTATCAGGCAATTGGAATAATATTAATTTATTAAGAGTATCCTGTAACTAATAAAATAAATATTAGGATAAAAAGAATCTCCTGGATAAAAAATGTACCATAGGACAGGCCTTCCTCTTCAATGGTACAAAGACTGTGACCTGTCATAATGATTTCATCAATAATATAAAAATTAATAATTAAATCTACATCATTTAAAAACTGGAGACTCATATAGGTCTTTCTTTAGACTATAATGAAACCTTGGCAATGAGAGAAGTGCTAAACGGAGAATAATGATTGATCAAATTGTTAAAAATGTGAAAGTGGATTAGAATAAGTAAACAAGTTGCAGTATAATTGAAAGGGACTCATGCTACAAACTGTCACCTAGCTGTTGTGTCTAGATGGAGAATAATAAGAATAATAAATATGGGTTTATTTCTTCCTCAGTAAGGAGGTTTCTGATTAAAAAATGGTCTGTTTTTTTTTTTTTTTTCCTATGACAAATTTTTAACTCTCTTGCTGCTGTGGACCAAATATTTATAATATGCTGTTACTGCAGATTTGCATATGAAAAGCCAAGTGATGACTGGGTGTGGACAATCAAAAGAATTTGTTTTGATTAAAGAGTAAAAGGGTTGACTTTAAATATTGCGTTTGGAAATATAAAATGATTACCAGCAGATAGGGGTAAAATGGTGGAAAGAAGAGAGGGATGGAACAGGGTGGGGGAAAGGGCACAGATATTTCTTAGCAGGGTCAGCACCCCACACAGCACAGTGCCATTTACCTTTGTCTAATTCACCAGAGGTAATGTTGCATTGCATGAGTCCTGTTAAATTTCACTTAGGCCATTCACAGACTCCTCGAGCAGACGTGACTAATTTTATGGATTTTTATTAACCAGAGTGTGGAGATTGGATAAGATGATGCCGAAGAAAAGCCAGTTGTTGTACCTCTCCAGGTAGTTTTTTTACAGAGCAGTGGGGATCTCAAGCAGGGTGGCAATGAGACACAAAGATGCCTCTGAGTGGAGATTACTCATCTGGCTGGAGCAGGTGATGCCATGCAGGCTCCAAGATGCTCCCTGAGGATGGGATGCCTCTTTTACATCCTGCTCAGCTGGGCTGTGCTCAGTGGTCAGCAAGGAGAGCTGGACTTCTGGCTGGTCACATGCCTTGGCTGAACATAATTTTCTTCTGGTAGATCAGCTGGTCACTTGTGTTAATTTTTATGATGAATTTGTACTATCCAGACTCTGCATTCAGCATATTTTTCATTCTTCGTGGGCTGTAGAGGAATCCTCAAGCATTACCTGAAATTAGACCCCTAATAGTGATAGGGAAAGAGGTAAAAAGCTTGTACAGCACTGCTGGTTGAGGAGGTTTTCACTTTTTCTTTGCTGTGGCTCACATTGTATTTAGGCAAAATAAGTTTGCAGTTCAGAGTGTAGCTTTCAAAATTCTGCCCTTTCCTAGAAATGTGTAGATGAAAGTGTTTGTCAAATTTACAGCAGTTCTTTGACCATTTCACACAAGACCTTAGACACAAAACGTAAATCATGTTATGTGCTAGGGCTCCACTACATCTGCATTTACAAGAGATAACAGCACTGGGCACACCCAGCACCCTACAGGTTTTTCTCCCATTATGAATTCAGGCAGTTTTTCAAACAAAGCATGTATTATGTATGCAGCAAGGGAAATGTCTGCTTCAGAAAAGCTGATGTCTCGAAGGTAAACATGTATAAATGTTTATACATTTTTTAACACATATTATTTACCCATAAGAGCACAACAGCTGCTTCAGAGTTGTTCCGGTCTCAGTGGTAAATAGGTGTTTTGGCAGTTGCTAGAAACAGAAATGATTCTTTGGTTCCATTCCATTCTAGCCTCTCCACTTGCTATTCTAATGATTGTTCTGAAGGAATCAGGTGTCAGAGGAGATGGATTTCACTTCACGTGAAGCTTTGCACAGATTAGACTGGTACCTCCATGAAAAGCCTGAGTAGAAGGCCCCTTTTGTTTTTCATTCTGACTCATAATTTAGGCTCTGGTCCCCATTGACCTTGTGATTTGCAAGGCCTTCAAACAGAGATTAATTCTTTCCAATTCAGCCTCACCTGGGAGTATTTGTGTAGGTAGTCACCAGCTACCCTCACCCCAGCTAGCAGCAGCAGTCCAGTTGGAATTGCACTGATGCTGATTATCTGGTTGTCGGAATCCGTGGTATTGATGATTCTGAGATTGTAGAAAGTCTCTGTCTTTCTGCCCCACTGCCAAAGCAGAAGCCATAATTGGTCTGTGCTGGTTTCCAGGTTGTTTATTCTGTTTATCTCTCACATGTTCTGCTGCCCTGCCCAGCTCTGTCCTGCAGGGCAGCGTGTGGGGCTCTGCCCTCAGTGGGATGTTACAAGCATTAAATACCAGAAACTCCCTGGGCTGGACTTACAATAACGTGCCAATATCTGTCACCTACGTTGGACAGTGTGTCCCCAGCCTGAACCAACAGAAAAATGCCAACACCACAGTGAGACATGGAGTGCATGAAGAAGGAGAAAAAGGACAAGACACACCCAATTTCCTCCATCTTGTCCCCTTTGCACCCCGTATCTAGAATCCTAAAATTTTACTTTTGCACCCGTGCCACACTTAATTATTACTCATATCAAACACTCAGAGCTGGTAATTCATGCTGTAAGATTGAAAACTCTTTTCCATGGCCAGAGATCACAGCCAGTGTCTCTGGGGGCTCTGTCCAGTGGGGTTCCTGACCCCTGCCAGGGTCCCAGACCTGCCAGGGCAGCCAGAGGGAAGCTCTGGATTCCCACACTTGTCATCTGATTCCTTGCCCTTTTCACTCTCCAGAGCACCAGATGCGCCTGAAAGAGATCTCATTGCTTCTGTCAATGCTGAGGGAGAGACCAAATGCTCTCACACATGCTGCAGTGAGTGCACTGCTGGCTGGATAGCCAAGAATTGGCCAGGTGCTTGAAGACTTAACCAGACACTTCCTCATCCTGCAGGAAAGCAGGAACCTGCCCCCTCCAGCCTGCCTCTCACTGCACTGGGGCACAGGGCTCCAGTGCCTCCCCAGTGGGTAATTCACAGGTTATTTTTACATTCAGGCCTATAGCCAATCACTAATTAAGCCCCAAGTGCACACCAGGTGCATCACTAATGCATTTCTGTGTTATATTTTGTGATTCTCCTGGCTGTGCTTATTTGTTACAACATCAGCTCGCTTTCCTAGCTAAAATCCTCTGCAGCACTAGAGGTGGTTGTGAGCTGGGATTAGTCCTGATCTGTTTTATGCCCTGAAGTTTATCTCAGAGATCTGATTTCTCAGATCTCTGGTAGTTGTTTCCCCACTTTCCTGGAAGGTTTCCAGCCTTCCAGGACTTACTGGGGCTTACAAGAAAACTGAAGAGGGACTTTTCCCAAGGGCACGTAGTGATAGGAAAAGGGGGAATGGTCTTAAATTAAAAAAGGGAAGGTTTGATTAGATATTAGGAAGTTCTTTACTATAAAGGTGGTGAGGCCCTGGCACAGGCTGCCCAGAGAAGCTGTGATTGCCCCTGGATCCCTGGAAGTGTCCCAGGCCAACTTGGACACTGGGGCTTGGAGCAACCTGGGATAGTAAAAGGTGTCCCTGCTCATGACAGGTGATGAAACTGGATGGGTTTTAAGATCCCTTCCAACCCAAGCCATTCTATGATTCCATGACCTTAATGGCTCTAAATAAACCCCTTGAACTAATGGGAAGGAGTAGATTGTACCACCTCTTCTGCCATTTGTGTTTATCTGTGCCAAATACAATTTTATTTTGTGTAGAAAAACAGTTATCTATCATTTTGCTCTACTTCACAGACCACCACATCAATGCAAACTCATTTTCACTGTGATTATGATTCAGCTACAGAACAATTAAAAGCAGCAGAAAATGCATTGGGATGTTTTCTTTCAGCCTGTGTTAAGGGTGTCATAAACTCCCATAGATGGAGACAGAGAGAGATGAGGGCTCTTATGTGTTAAGCTGCCACAGAAGATTCTCCAGAGCTCATCTGGAGAGCTCATCTTTGGGAATAAACATGATTCATTAAATCAACCACCAGAGTAAACGTTATGAGATGATCTATTAAAGCAAAGTTGCTTTCTTGCATATGAGGATACAGAGGAAACAGAAATGTCACAGAATTCATAAAAAATGCACTTTATTTCTATTTATTCATGAGCTATCTTAATATTCAGTGGTTTTCTTACAGATGTGAATTGTGTTGGATTTTTTTTTTTGTTTAGATTTTAGTTTTGCACTGAGTAAGGCAAATAATTAAAGCAAAAAGGTTCATAATGTTCCAAGGTCAGATGGCTCAGAGAGCCAGTGATGAGATGAAGAAGTGAACATTATGAAGTCACAGACTGAACAGAAAGTCATTGAGGATATTCTTACACCAACTACAGTCTCAGGATGTATTTTAATTTAGTTTTGTAGCCTTTCATAGCAGTCGGTGAAGAGCAGTAGTCACCTCCAGGAAGTAATTCATCTCACCCTTCACAGATATTGAGAATTAATGAATATTGTTCCAGGAGGTGAATGCCGCCCTGAAATTAGCTTTCCAGTCAGAGTTCTTCAGTAGCCAACTGATAAGAATGTAGAGTCTTCAATGTGAGTTCATGCAGCATTCTGTATTCACAAACCAATGCTACATTTGCTGGCAGCCTTAGATTAGATGAAAAGACAAGGCAAAGTGAACAAATTAAATATTTCACTACTGCTAGAAGATGGAGATCAGGAGAGATTAGTTCCCCTTGCTCTTAAAAGGGAGCTCTAGTCAGTCCTGTGTGCAGTTCTTGACAGGTAGTGTAGATAGCTTAATCAGTTTATGCTAGCTAGAGAGATTAATTTATTGGTGTTTTAATTTTCCCTGCACCAGCAGCACATTTACTCACAAAACAGTATTCGAAGGACTTTGTTTAACAGAGTAGTTACTGCAAGTTGGCAAACAAGGGCAGTGCTCATCAAATGTGAAAATGCCTGGGAGTATCTAATGACTGATCTGCATTTCAGGGAGGAATGTGCACTGTATAATTATTGTTTGTATCTGGATTCAAGTGACAAAAATCCTTCTAGAAGGTGTTTATTAGACAAGAACTGAAGGAGGTGAAGATGTTTGGGTAGAAGATACAGTAAAATGTCTTCATTTTCTGTACCATACTGTCAGCATCAATACAGAGGTACAGTCTAGCCTGCTTATGAGCATCTTTAATGGAGATTTTAAGGCCTTTGCTTACTTATAAATGTCTTCAAAAACTTTCTGATACATTTTAATTTGAAGATCTCTTGATGCTATGTGTCTTTGTTTTTTATGGAATCCTAAAAACAATTTCTATCCATCTCCAAAAGGAAATTCCAGTTATTGCAGTCTCAGTCTCCTGGAACTTGTCACACCTGACTTCTGCAAGTCTTCTATCTGAATACATTTCTGCTCCTGTCTACATCAAATATCTAAGCTTCCTATGGCTTTGAGATGATCAAAACTTCCTTAACAATCCCCAATCTTTTTTACAATTTTATTTTTGTCACTCAGATCAACAAAACGGCTGGACCTCATGGAGCATTAGATTCAGTTTATGTGTCTTCAGTGGTTAATTCCGTGTTGGAGATAAATGATCTTTGTTCCTAGAAACTTCTCACCAGTCTTAATCAACCTTTCTATTAATTCATTAATCCTAAAACTGCCTCAAAATAGCTGATGTTTTCTTCTGAATTCCTTTCTAGCGATCTGTGATCACAGTTACTGAAAGATTCATTACAGCCCTCTGGATTTTTAGTTCCTTATCCCATCTGACAGATCTTTTTCTCATGTGACACCATTTTCACCCATTCTGACTCCAAATCCCATCTTCTTTGAGCCTTCTGGCATGGAATGAAAAAAATACTCTAAATTCTTTAAATAGTTTGTTACTATTTTTATCCATAAAAGATAGCAAGGAATCAAAACTCTCCTCCTTTAGAAAACTTCAAAGGAAAATATTGCTGGCCTTCAGCTCAAGTTAAATAGCATGGACATCACAAATTAAATTGAAGACATGGGCAAATGTCCCAATAGTCAAGGAGAAGAATTGGGTAAGGCTCTCTCTAAACTTTATCTTAATTCATCCCATTCATTTAATACTTAGTACTTGAATACTCAAATCTGGCTTTTATCCTCATAGGCTTTTAGAAATGTTCATCACACAACTTCCCTGAAATAGAACCAGACTATTTCTGCTTTACAGGAAAGGATTCATTAGAGAAGCTAAATGAATAGATGAAGATGAGAGATCAAGATGAAAAGGGCAGGTTGACCAAATAATCCAACCTCTTTCAGTATTCCTGTTTCTATTTCTTATTATTTCTACTCAAGCTTTACAGTTTCTGTATGGTGGCCTTTGCTGGAGTATCCTGCTTGATTCTGTTGTCTATGATAAATGCACCTAAACTGCAGTAGTAAATAAAATACCACAATGGGATCTCCAGTAACTATTCTATATGTTGAGAAGAATCAATAATTTCAGAGTTTAGGACTTGTTTTTGCTCACATGTGTCCTTGAGCAAAACAGTTTGCTTTTGGGGAAGAATCCTTCAAAACTGCAGAGCTGGAAGTCAAGTTTGGGCTTTTGCAGGAGCTAAGCATGTCTGTGAGGAAAAAATACCAGGTTTATTTACTTTCCTTTGTTTCCTTGGTGTGGGTTTCTCATCAGCTGCTTGGTTCTTGGAGAAGAGGAAGCTTAGAGGTGACCTTATTTCTCTCTACAACTCCTGAAGGGAGGTTCAGACAGGTGGGGTCGATCTCTTCCACTGGGCAGCAGTGACAGAACAAGAGGACACAGCCTCAAGCTACGTCAGGGAAGGTTTAGGTTGGATATTAGGAAAACATTTTTCACTGAAATAATAATAAACTACTGGAATTGTCTTCCTAGGGAGGTGGTAGAATCACCACCTCTGGATATGTTTAAAAAAAGACTGGGTTTGGCACTTGGTGCTGTGGTCTAGTTGTGCTGTTAGGGCACAGGTTCGACTTGATTATCTCAGAGGTCTCTTCCAAACTTATTATTATGTGATTCTGTGATTCTGTGATTCTTAAACCCTCATTCCTTGTTTATCACACTCTCCTTTGGTCTTTCCAAACACAGGAAGCTACAGGGGACCCTGGCCAGGGGCCTAGAAAGAGACAGCAGGAAATGAGTGGCAAAAATGCTGATTTGTTCGACTCCTACCTCCCTTCCCCCCACACACCTCCTTAGTTACTACTTTGAAAAGATCCAGCCAGAAAATATGGTTGTTTATGGTCTTGTTAAGACCTTGCACAACTCACTGTTTTCATTCAGTCATTTATATCCAGCAAGTCCCTTTTTTAAGGAATGTGCTGTTGCTACGCAACCAAAGGAGCCATATAGAAAAAGGAAGGAGGAAGGATGAAGGCAAGAGGGGGGGTAAAAAAAGAAAGATGTTCTTGGGGAAAAAAAGAGGGAAGTCACAGACTGTGATTTGAAAATCAAAGATAAGAAAAGCTTTTCATTTATCTGGATGAAGGCAAGACACAGTAATGAAGGAGATCTCCCTTGCCCTCCACTCCTTTTCTTGACCTTGTCCAATCACTTCAAGGCTGTGGAATGTGGCCAGATGATTAAACGGTTGGAGAAATGGCAGTTTGAGTTG
The DNA here is from genome assembly GCF_050655825.1 of Lonchura striata. Lineage (NCBI taxonomy): Eukaryota > Metazoa > Chordata > Aves > Passeriformes > Estrildidae > Lonchura > Lonchura striata. Next base: position 4,603,657 of record NC_140706.1, on the reverse strand, counting down.
TTGGAGTGTCTGACTGGGATTCAGGAGGTCTCGCAGATATTCCCTGCTTACCGAGTGTCTTGATGGGTCACCTAAGACAAACTGTTTAATCTTCTGTCCTATTTTCCTTCCTCTAATATAAGGATAACACCTTTGATTTCTCCCTTGTCATTTTTGACTAGAAAACTTTCTTAATAAGAAATAAATAAACATCCCAGTGAGGTCTCAGGATCCCTGCTTTAAAAGATAGATATTAGTATTAAAATAAGGATCATCACACCTCTCTCACCTTCCCACTCTGATGGTGGAAAACATGTTTTAACCCTTAATGTTGACACTTTCCCATTCTGTCTTATCCTCCACATTTCAATAGGTGCCTGAGTTAATTCTCTAAAGTTGAATAAGACGTATTCAGGCCAATGTGGTTTTCATCTCCTTTATGTTTGTGTTTTACTGTGTGGTGTCTCCACACAGTAGAAATCTTGCCTTCTCCCATGAAAGAAAACTTCCAGAGTAACAGAAGCAGCAGAAGGTAGAACTGAGCCCTGCAAGAGAACTGGCAGGATGATGCTGCCTCATTTAGAATTAATTTGTTTGTGCAGGCTTGTTAAAGTGAAAGTGGCATTTTGTTTGCTCTGATGAAGGCAGAATTAATTTAACTACAATTAACATTTCTGCTTCTTATAGATATTCACTGGTGCTCAGCTTTTTTGGCTGTGATAGAAGATCATTTACAAACACAATTAAGAGTAAAAGCTCCTCTGTCTGTATGGATATGACAGTGTTTCCAAATACTGAGTTTTTTTTGTAGTGCTTCTAAATTTTCTGCATTTTGTTTTAATAATTGGTGTGGTTGATGTGCTGGTCACTCTCCTTGCAAAACAAGGAGGTGTTGTGATTGGCCATGAAATCAGCCATGGAGATTATTGGTGCAGATTCTCCTTGCTGTGCCTTGCAGTGTATCTTCATGGAGCAAGCCAGATCACTCCTGATTACCTAGAATATCTTTTGTCTGTCTAGTCTATTCAGAAAACTAAATTTGGTGGAACCTTAAACCTCAGCCCTTAGGCAAAGGATTGAATAGTCAAGAGTCTAGGGTGTCTTGGATCAGGAGTTTAAGATTTGTTTCACATTTATCCATCTCTAAGTGTCTCCTGGTTAGGATGCTAGTTTACCTTAATCTGACTAGCTAAGGGAAACACTTGGATATGGATTAAATTGATCTATGCTCTGTGGTATCACAGCCACTATGATAATGGAGAAATGTCACTTCCAGAGACAAAATTGGAAATGTTATATTCACACATGTATACTGTTTGCTAAAACTCTTGATCTTTCCCTTCCCTTCCCTTCCCTTCCCTTCCCTTCCCTTCCCTTCCCTTCCCTTCCCTTCCCTTCCCTTCCCTTCCCTTCCCTTCCCTTCCCTTCCCTTCCCTTCCCTTCCCTTCCCTTCCCTTCCCTTCCCTTCCTTTCCCTTCCTTCCACCTCTCCTTTCCCTTTCCCTTTCCCTTTCCCTTTCCCTTTCCCTTTCCCTTTCCCTTTCCCTTTCTCCTTTCCCTTTCCCTTTCCATTTCCCTTTCCCAATTTTGGATATAAAAAGCCTGATTATTTGAGGTCATTAGCAGGGGTGGAGCATCATCAATAAGCAGGTCATTTTAACGCAAGCTTCAGGTAGCTGACATTAAATTTTGTATTATCTTCCAGTGGTTATGAAGTGGGGTCAACAGCCTTTGAAAAAACACTGCAAATTTCTGAAGACTGTTGAACTGTGATCCTCAGTTTACATAATATATTTTCTGTATCACAATGAGGTTTTAAAAAAAAAAATCTAAATTTTCTGTCAAATGTACCTCACGCCTTGAAAGTATGTGATACCTCATGGGAAAAGTAAAAAAGAAAAAGAAAATGGAAACCCAAACTCTTTGTCCTCAATTTGAATTGCCAGTTGTTTATGTTGGGCAGGGGAATGACCATAAAATGCATTTTTTTAGATATATATTTCCAGTTTTGCAAAGATATCCATGGGTTTTTTTTAAGAGAGTGAAACTCTTGCCATGAGCACAATGAAGTGTATCATGTATCTGCTGTGATGGAAGGAAGATTGACTTGCTGCCACACTGTTGTTTAAATAGCTGCCAAAACCCATGTCTGATGAATGCATTGCTATAAATGATCTTCACTTTTCACATCCTTCTACAAAGACCTTGTTAGACAAAGAGCTTATCTCCAATACTGCAAAGATTTAGCAATATCTTAGTCATGTGTTACACTGAATCATAGAAAACACTTCATTTCAATATATATTTAGCTTTTGCTAAGTGAAAAACTAAGGAAATTTGACAGTAGGTAAAATAAGATGCAGTTTTGATATGAAAAGGTAACTTTGATTAAAAAAAAAAGGTAAAAATTGGCCTATATTCCAACTATCTATTTATACAGTTGGATGCAGAAAATCACAAGCAGAACAATCACTGCTGTTTTTAAATCTGATAATAATTCAAAAGCTTTTTGTTAATAACTGAATATTCTGAGAACAATTTTAACATGATTACCTGGAGTCCAGTCTTTCCAGTACCTAAAGAGATTTACAAGAAAGCTGAAGAGGGACTTTTCATTTTCACAAGGGTGTGTAATGACAGAACAAGGGGGAATGGTCTTAAACCGAAGGAGGTTTGATTAGATATTAGGAAGGAGTTCTTCCCTGTGGGGGTGATGAGCCCTGACCAGGGTGCCCAGAGCAGCTGTGGCTGCCCCTGGACCCCTGGAAGTGTCCAAGGCCAGGCTGGATGTGACTTGGAGCAACCTGGGATAATGAAAGGTGTTCCTGCCCATGGCAGGGGGTGGAACTGGATGGGCTTTAAGAACCCTTCCAACCCAAACCAGCCTGTGATTCTCTGATTATTTGCAAGCAACCATTCAGATTGTAGGGGACAATTTACTTTAGAGAGCTGCAATAGCCCTGGCACAAGCAGACTCCTAACAGTGCAAAATTGTACGAGACAAGAGAAAATGGCCTCAGGTTATACCAGGGGATGTTTAGATTGGATATTGCAAAAAAAATCTCTTTCCTGAAAATATGTCAAACCTTGGAACGGGCTGCCCAGGACAGTGGTGGAATCACCATCCATGGAGCAATTTAAGGCATGTAGATGTGGTGCTTAGGGACATGGTTTAGAGGTAACCTTGGAAGGGTTAAGGGTCGGACTCCAGAATTAGAGGTTTTTTCTAGCCTAAATGATTTATGATTCTATGAAGTTGATGACCCAAGAGATTTCGTCTATTCATAGCTTCACTCAAAATTCCCTGTCCTGGAGCAAGGGAAAGTTGCACATACATTAAAGAAGCTATGGATTCCTGACCAGAAAATGTCACAAACACTGAGCAGGTGCAGAGCCAGTAAAGCAGTTATTAAAATACCATTTCAAAAGCAGTCCAGAGTGAGTCAGGCAGCCTTGCCTGTTTCCATGAGGTTCTAGAGGTAAAGGGGAGAATTAAACAAAAGATATTTTTGCTTAACAGCTCTGTGTCTTTGGCCTGTTTTACTGCCAGTATCTTGGCTGCATCTGCCACGTCTGTCAAGTGTGGAAGAGAACATTTGCCTCCCACCTCTTCTTCTTTGATCCATGCCTTCAAGTTGTAGCCTTTCATCCTGATTTTCTTATGAAAGAGAGCTACATCTCTTCATGAAATTTCCTCCTCTTATATAGCATGGGTTATCCTGCACTTTCTGCATCTGGTGTTCAGAAATGACCTTTCATGGCACTGAGGTTCATTTTAATCCTGATCCCACTGGAATGTCTTGATGTGCTGCCTGGTTTCCAGGTGCAGCATATACTGCTTCAGGAAGATGTAGGGGAATGGCAACTGCCCAGTCCTCAGCTCACACATCTTCCTGACACCTAAAACCTCTAAAATCTTGTAGTGCTTGAGCCAATGTGAGGGAAAAGTGTGTATTGTGAGGCTTGGATGTAGATTGTTGAGAAAAGAGATGTGCCTTTTTCAGTGACTATCTGAGATGGATTTCTTCCCTTAAAATCATTATTTAGGACTTATATTTTAGAATTATAGAATGGTTCAGGTTGGAAGGGACCTTAAAGACCATCCAGTTCCATCTCTCTGCCATGGGCAGGGGCACCTCCTATAATCCCAGGTTGCTCCAAGCCCTGTCCAATATTAGACACTTCCAGGGATGGTTCAGCCACAGCTTCTCTGGCCAATGTGTTCCAAAAGGAACACACAATAATATATAAAATAACATAATATATGTTTTAATCCATTTATATCTGCTGTGTAATTTACAGCATACATCTTTTCCTGCAGTGATTTGAAGTATAAATGTGAATGAGACTCTTGGCCTTAGTTCCATGATTTTTAACTAAATAATTAAGAAAGATGCTTCAGTTAATGCTTAATCACCTAAAGACTGTTAAAACTTTTAGAGACTGTGAATACTTACCTCTTACACTAATTAAACAGAGCGTATTATTGAACAAGCCTTCAGAAAAACAGGACGTTCAAGTGCCTAAATTTGGAAACCAAATAGGGCTGATATGTTCTCAGTTATGTCTCAACTCACGTCCTAATTTACTATAAATAAATAAAAATAAATGTATTCACTAATCTGTTAAGATGCTTACATGACAGGTATGACTAACAACATGATCTTGTTCCTGTCCTTCTTTAGCAAAACTTGCCACTGTCCTGATTACTTGCCTAGTTCATTATGTTATGGCTAAAATTAACCCGAAAATTAGTCCAAAATTAACCGAAAAATAGTCCAAGCAAGTCCAAGCACATATTTGACTCCTATAAAATAATTGAAAATGCTAATGCAATGCTAATAATAAAAAGTGGGGTGGTGTGAAACTTAGTGAATTACTTAATGCTTATAAATTATTTTGGAATACTCAAATGAGGATTGCATTCCTGAAATGGTAATTATAACATTTCTTGCAGTTGTGCTATTTGTAGATATCAGTGCTCTCAAAACAACGTGATAAACCTGAGAGAAAATTCTATTTTTTAAAGGCCACTGAGTGAGATTACTGCTGTGAGATTTGTTGTGAGAGTCAAAGATATCCACAGATATTCACAGAATCTGGTACTCAAGGAGAAGGAGCCTTGTGCAGCTGCCACTGTCTCACTCAAACACAGATCCCACTGCCAGAGGATGGCTCACCTGTGTAACCCCAGTGAACCCACCACGGTGCACACACTGAGACATCCCCCACTCCTGCTCCCCACTCAGTTTTGGGGGGCTTTTCCCTCTGCTCTGCTCTTGTGAAAACACAGCTGTGTGCCCGTGCTCAGCACACAGGTCATACCCTGTGCTCTGCACACAAGTGCAGTCAAGTGGATCTTCAGCTCAGATCTGTGCTGTGGATGATCCAGTGTAGCACTACAGCTTTAGTAAGACATCATTATAGGCATAAAAAGTATCTTTTTTAAAACTGTGGGTGATTTAGCTCAATGCAGTGGGACACAAATTATATATAAGCTGACTGGTTTTATGAGCTAATCAGGATTAATATAATATCATCTATGAGCTTCGTGAGATTCCTCACATTTTTGATAAGTATAAAACTATGTCCATCTTTTCAAACTACCAATTTCAGCATGGGCTGATTTCTTTTACAGCACTTATTATGTGGGAAGAAAGACTCCATTCCATATTCTGTAGAATAATACATGTCATTGTTCACATTACTCTGAAACAGTGGCTGGGAGCATTGAGCTGCAAAATGTGTATTGTTAATCATTGGGTCATTAACCTTAACAATGTCAATGCATTCCCCTATCAGATCCAACTAAATGACTGCCCGAGGTAATAGTTAAGAGAACATTTCACACAGATGAACATATTAATGCTTTATTTGGTTCTAAATGCAGTGTGAAGGATTTAGGTAGGAGCTAATGTGTGTGAGGAGGAATAAGGAAGATGAGGCACAATTGGAAAAAAGAAAGTTTAGCTTCCCAAAAGAAGGAGAGCAGCCCTCAGTTTTCTGCAGCTGAGAAATACATACCTATGTCCCTTTAGTTGCAGTCATTCAGGTAAACATTTGTGATAATTTGAAGAGGACCTAAAGTCCTGGGGTTTCATTAGAATCCAGGGAATTTTCTAATGTTGAATACCATTTTCTGTGTCTTATGTGAGTTCTGTTATCTGGTGTTTCCACAGCAAAAAGCAGATGATGAGACTTGATTTATTTGGTTACAGCTTCTGGGCTTCTCCCTCCATCAGGCAGATAAGGTCTTAAATATCCCTAAGAAGTGAGAAGAAGCCACTACTATCCACCAAAATCTGCAGCACATACCCAGTACAGCTGACCACAAGGCATAAAATCTGTGTTCAGTGGCTCTTTGGACCAGAGGAGAGCCTGAGAAGATGTCACCCAGCAGAAGACTTCTGCCAGTGATTTATTTTGCAAGCTGCTCTTTGCAGACCTCTGTCCAAGGCATGTCCCTCAAACCCAAGCTCAAACTGGGTGGCAGCCTAGGGTAAAAGTGGTGCTGCTCCTGGGTACCATCATTTCCAGGGACCTGAAGGAAGTCTGTAGTAATTTCCTCCTGGTCATTTCCACATGAGCACCTGTCACCTTGTGGGGCAGCTCAGAAAGCCAGTGACACAAAACAGCCTCTTGCCACTGCCTGAAAAATCCATGTAATCAGCAGCCATTTCCCAGGTTGTACTCAGGAAAAAGGCTCTGATAGTGCACTGGAAATTGGATGATTGGTTCTGGTGGCCTGCAAATGGCCTGGAGGGTGTATAGAAAAATATTCAGATTGAAGGGCTTTTAAAACAACTGCACCAAGCTTTTTCACTGCAGGTACTTTCCAACAGCCTCAGTTCTGGGGCTTTCACACTTCACTTGTAAGATTAAATACACAAAATTACACATTTCAAAGCTGGTTCCTATTAAGTTGTTAGATAGCCTAATGACTTACTCCTGTAAACAAACACAGTGAACTCACATTTCCTACAGAAACCAATCCATTAATGCTGCCTCACCTGGCAATGAGCAAGAACATGGTGCTCTATAAATACTGACAAGTTTTATCAAAAAACAGATATAGCAACTAATTAGGGACTCAGAATGGGAAATGTGATATTGCTTGGGGGTTGTTGAGGATGAGGCCACTGATTTTTCTAGTTTTGATTGCATTCCCTTACTTTTAGTAATGCTCCCCTGAAGGACCTAAAATTTTACTCTCCTCCCCTAATATCCTTTGCAGACAGTTATCATGTTCTCTTAGTCAGCACTTAGCAAAATTACACTGTTTGAAATTGCTGTTGAGGTTGAAAAGTGGAAAATACTATTACACAAAGGAGGTTTTTTTATTAATGTTATGGAAAAGCTCACCTGCTAGTTTTGCTGCTTCTCTCGTGCACATGGCTGTAAATCAGTTGTAATTCCTGGTGAATAAACAGTGATAATTATGCAGGAGTTGGGCCTCTATGGTTGCATGGGTATGGAAGGAAAAATTTGGTAGCATATTAATTCTAAGGAAGCTTTTTAATGTCCTATTCCTTTTTGGGATTAAGTATTTAGAGGCTGATGAGGGGGAGTGAGCTTTTGTCATCAATTTTAATGAGACATTTATAATCTCTCTTGATTGTATTTAGGGTTTTTTATTGTTGCTATTGTTTTTTTTACTTCACTCATTCAAGCAGTCACTCTGTGAAAGCTTTTTTTAAGTACTCCAAATCTATTCTGGTAATGAAGAAATGAATGTCAAGCGAAGCAATTTTTTCTAAATTTACAACTCATTCTCTTCAACAAGACCAAAACTGACATAAAGAAAATATCCTTTATGTGTAAAAAGAAAAAAACCAAACAGCAGCTTCCCAGTGACATCCACTGGGTTATAGTAAGCTGGCATCTTTATCCATTACCATTTGTCTCATCTATCCCAGTCATTGCATGTCACATTTGTTAGTCTGAAGATGAAAAAGTAATAATATTTTATAGAAATGAAGCTTCTGTAGCTGTTGGTAGGTCCATCAAGATTCAGCTACTATTTCTGTGTGTGTTCTCAGCCATCCCACTTTCTCTCCAAGTAATTGGAATTTGGCCCAGTAAAGCTAAAGGAAATGAAGAACAACTAAGAGTAAGGTTCAAGCCAGGAGTCTGAAAGGAGAGAGCTACTGCAGCAGAGCCAGCTGGTTATGGAACTGGCATTATAGTCTCAATATTTATGTGTACCACTGACATAAATGTGTGTGGGACATACTCTGCCTTCTCTTCTTTTTCAGCATAGTTTTGGTATTTTACTTTCATTCCCTCTTCCAGAAGAATTCTGATTCTCATCAACCCTTTGGCATCATGAAGCCAGTGTAACCTGGCTTTTAGAGAAGACTTGAAAAATCATGAGCTTATGCAATGCAAATCTTTGCTCCACTAGGTTAATTTTCCTCTCTTTTTGCAAGGAGGTACTCAGAGTGACTATAAATTCCATTCTGGAAGATATCATGCTCTAGAAGTGCAATAATAACCAGGACTGACTGTTCTGGGATGGGAGTGGCTTGGTCTGAGAGTACTTTGCTTTCCTTCCATGCTGCTGTTTTATCTATCCTACAGTGTCAAGAAAGAAGCTGTTGCAGTAGATTTAAACTTGCAGTCCCACCTAGCCTTATGGATAAATCATTAGGGCCTTGTTCCAAATCCAGCTTTGTTGCTACAAATCATTTGTCTGTATGCATGGCAAGCCTGGCTCCTTAAGATGATCTCAGATGTGCTTCTCGTGGAGTAGAGATGTGCTGGAGAAGCATAATGAATTGGGTTGTGACTGGCAAACAAATATATGATGCTGAGGAGAAGAAGCAGCTGTAGCCATACCTACACCATGATAAGGAAAAGGATCAGGGATAGCAAAGATGATGCTTGTGGGTTGGTGTTCAGACAGAGCTGAATCCGAGTCCTGGTGGCATTATCTTAAGAGATGCTGAGATAAACTGGTCCAGTTGCTGTCATTGTTGAAATATGTGCTTTCCCCTGAATTTTTTCAAGCTTCAGGTTAAGATTGGATATTAGGAAGAAATTCTTCCCTGTAAGGGTGGGCAGGCCCTGGCACAGGCTGCCCAGAGAAGCTGTGGCTGCCCCACCCCTGCAAGTGTCCAAGGCCAGGTTGGATGGAGCTTGGGACAACCTGTGATAGTGGAAGGTGTCCCATGGACAGAGGGAGTGGAATGGATGGTCTTTAAGGTCCCTTCCAACCCGAACTATTGTATGATTCTGATGGAACTATAAAATATATTTTAGTTATGTGTGCTTAAACCATTAAAATATCTCTGAGCATTTAAACCATTAAATTTTTTCCTGAGCATTTACATAACCTCCATGTACTTATAACTGTCCCTCTTCACTGATGATACTTTGTCCCTGTTTTTCTTGTAAACAAACAATTGTGATTAAACAGTTTTTATTTCTCTATATGAATATTGATATAGTGATCTATGAATGACACTGTAATGCATTTCTGATAATCTGGCATGCTGTTGATTGGTTCCAACTGCTTGAGAATATCTGGGCTGACAATTTTGTAATTTGTACTCCAGATAGTTTTTTTATTCTACTCCTTAACCTTTTATATACATGGTTCAATCTTTTTTCTAAGGTAGTACAGAAAGCAAGATAATAATCTGATGAATCAATAAATACTATTGCAATGTTTCTAGACTTAGCAAAATACCTAAATTCTATGCCACACAACTAGCATGAAGGTATCTATGCTGGGTTTTTCCTTCATCCTGTAGTAGCTTTACTCTTCCAAGAGTGCTCCAAAAACACAGGCATTTCATGTTCTTTTGCTTAAGTTAGCACATTTCTCACTGAAGGCCCTCAAGGGAAGTGGAAACTCTGAAATTCGAAATGCAATTTATGCTTGTCTTGTAAAATGCCAAGGAAACTGCTTTAAGACTGTAATAACCCTTGCTGCTCATTCCATGAACATGCCTATAGAAAATGTTAATTTAATCAACAAATTACAGCTTCACACAAAGCAAGAAGTGTGGAAATACTGGCAGAGGAGGAGTAAAGGTCTCTCATAATTTTTATGTTTAATCATGAATTTGAGGCTCTCTATTATTTCTGCATAAATGAAGAACTTCTCCTAAATGGATTATGCTGCACTTCCCATTCATTTTCTCTCCTGATTTACATCTACATACATGTCCATTCAAAATCTGTGAGAACTCACTCATGCTGACAGGAGTGCATCTTAGCAAAACTGTTGATGATTTATTTAATTTTTTGCTTGTCAAATATGCTGTTTGAGAGGGAGCTCAAACTGAGAGCTAGTACTTTTAGAGGAAACCCTGAAGCTTTCACACTGGTTTCTCCCAACATTTTTAGCCCATGGATACTGATCACGAGATGCCTGACACAGTCTAAGTGTTCTCTGCCAAATGTTGAAGCAATGAAGTTAGAAATAGGAATATTGGAATTAAAAGGGCCAGAAATAGATTTCTACAAGTCAGCTTAAACATCCATTTGCAGTAGGGCAATATTACATTTTTCAAAGGCGTATATTAACTGATTAGATCACCTGCAAATGGAGTGTTAATTAATAATATCCATAATGAAATGCAATACAGTTACATTTGCAGCAAAAGCTGACAGATCTATGTCATCCAGGCATTAATCCTAAAGATAATGGACCAAATTCTGCTCTGTGTGGGTTTTTTTTCCCAGCTTATATATGGAGTAATTCCAGGGGCACAGGCTGGCTGTGTCTTCATGTGGCTGAATATTGAATTTATCCCATTATCCTTTAATGAAAAGCTTTATGAAAATACCTGTCAGTGAGGCACACTTGGGCTCTTGCCATCTGTTTGGCTGATAATAATTCAAAAGACAAAGTTCTTGAACTCATGGAATGAGAGGAATGCCATCGAGGGGAAGACAGCAGCTCACAGTCAGTTTTACATTCCTCCAATGCTAAACTCAAGTAATCCTGATTTCATGTTGTTATTCTTATTACCTAATTTATGTCACCTACAGGAAATCTGCAGGTAAAAATTTTGCACCAGCAGTAGATGTACTTCAAAGACTGAAAGCAAAAAATAATTTATGGATTACAGTGATACTCTGATGGCAAATAATCCCATTTCCCTATTCAGGGATATACTCTACAGTCAGCAGGGAATGATCTGGTTTTTGTGGAAAAGGAATTTCAGTGTGTACACCAAAGCTGAAGTCAGGTCAGAGTCCATCACTCCTGTGGCACGGGAGGTGCCACCTTGATTGACAAAATGGGAATACAGCTAGACAAATTTTTGGTGGAAAATCTGATTTACTACAGGGTGAGATTTTTATTAGGGTTGTAAAGGACTCGTGCACTCTATAACTGGTACAGCAATAGATCCAATATAAGAAGAGAATCCTGTTTTAAAGCCCATGTCTGCCTTAAAAAAGAATACAGAACCAGTTGCTCTAACTTACTGTGTTTGGCATTTAGGCTAAAGGGCTGTGGGGAAAGTGGAATGAATTGATTAATGCAGTTATTTTCCCCAAAGAGATGTTTGTAGACATAGAATAAATATCTCCCCTGCCTCAGCCTGGAAAAGGAGCCTTCAGCAGTATTGTGAGGGTGGGAAAGGGCAGAGGAACAACAGGGCCAAGCGTGAGGAGGCAAGTGATAAAGCGACCAAGGGAGCAATGTCTCGTGGTCATAACTGCACAAATTCCCACAGTCAATAGAAAATGTTGGTTTAGTGTGCTCTGGAGGCTGCTGGTGGCAGAAACACTCCAAGTCAGCAGTGCACCACGGAACTTCTTGGTCATCAAACATTTATTCCAACCCTATTCTGGGTGTACAACCAACAGCACTAGTGATTAGTATTTTCCTGCATCTTAAATTTTTATTGCAACCAAAGTAGCGTGATTCTAAGAAGACTCAAAGGTCCCAACTTAGTCTCTTACCCTCCTGCTCTCTGCTGAGCTATTTCCAGAGTAAATTTTCTGTGTACTTCTTCTCCAACAAAAAAAAGCCAGGGAATATCTCACTTGATGTGTGGAACTATTCAATGGGTAAAAACTTACGGGTTTGTTTCTTAAAAAATGCCACCAAAAGAATGCTCTCCTCACTGTACCTAATTAATACATGCTTTAATCTGTTTTTCTTACAGAATCACAGAACTCTTTAGGTTGGAAAAGGGCTCTAAGATCATTGAGTCAAACCACTCACCTAGAACTGCCAGGCCACCACTAAGCCATGTCCCCAAGCACCCCATTTATGTGTTTTTTGAACACTTCCAGGGATGGTGACTTCACCACTCCCTTGAGCAGTCCATTTCAATGTTTGACCAGCCTTTTCATGAAGAAATGTTAATGTCCAGTCTTGTGACAAAGCAATTTCACTACTTGCAGTTTCTGCCTTGAGCACACACTTTATTTCTCTACAGGACAATAATTTATAAGATGTATATTCCAGATATTCGTATCCATGAAGATGGGAGAGTACAGAATGGGATAGTTTGCTTTTTTTCTGCAGGGGACTTTGTAGCTCCAAGATCTCCTTGTTAAACTCCTAGAATTTTTCCTGTCATTTCCTTTTTAATGCTTTGTTCCATTTGACCTCCATGGAGGATATAAGCAATATGAGGTATAGGAGAAACATGATATTGTCTATTTTATGGTGAGTTTTTTAATTGAACCAGGCAGGCTGGAAGTGCACTGAAGCAGCTCTGGATAAACTTAACAAAATGAGTACAGTGTGTCTTTTTCTGTTTTGAATAGGCACTTTTTAATCTTTTTGATGTCTTAAGAGTCTTATGTGTCCCTCCCACATTTTTCCTCCAGAGAAAGGAATTTCTCCACCTCAAAAAGAAAAAATAAAATATAAAACTTCCTATTTTCTACAGAATAGTTAAATCTGGTCTGGCTTCAGCTTCCTGGAATCTGCAACTGCTTTGGGTTTGTTTACCTTGCAAAAGGAAACATATTTTCCCTCACATGAAAGGAACTGCAATCTTTTGTTACTTGGCAAACACATCCCACAGACCTGAATGTGGGTCTGGTTTTGAAGTGCTTTTTGATCCACACATCTTTAGGAAGCTTCCTAAGTGCTTTTACTTGATTACCTATTTCTTTATTTATTGTCTCAAGCCAATAACCCAGACCTTTCTGATATATGTCCCCCAGCATCACTAAGGAATTCCACTACAGTTCCCACCACTGCCTGGGTGTTTTTTGTGACAATTCTCAGCTTGCTTTAGTCCGTTTCTGCTTTTCTTCTCCCAGCTGCCTTTTCTGTCATACCCTGCTGACCACATCACAGGTTCCCATGATGATTCTGAGCAGTGCAACCCTTCAAGGAGAGACTGCTGGACTGAAACTCAAGAGCACAGTGTGCTTTGGAGCAAGGCTTTCTCCTTGCCAGCCCCTCCAGAGGATAGATGCCAGGATTTGTACTGAAACTCAGGCTTTATGTTCAAACAGCTATAAGGACTGATGCTGTGATGTCATAAATCCTAGAAAGGAATAAATGTATATCCATCAAGTGACTTGGTCTACTCATCATCAACTGCATTATTCCTTGGGGTAGTTATTTCATTCCTTGGGAGAGCAGAGATTTAAATATTGAAAGTCACAGGACTGAGGAAGCTGGGATTTAAATACCTAAAGTCACAGATCTTCCTCCAAAAAAAATGGTAATTTTTGTTAGAGGCTCACTATACCAAAATTGTTATAAATATTAATCTTAATTGCATCACTCAAGCCTTGATTGTAGCCTTAAGAGCTCTAATCAAAGATCAATGCATAGGAAAGAGTGGTGCAAGGGAGAAAAAGGATGGTGTTTGTGGTCTTTAGGTCAACAAGGAGTATATGGTGAGTTATGCCAGCAGTAAGACACAAATTTAAATAGACACTGAGAAAACTGTGTTTAAAAAAAAAGCTTTCCATGTAGCTGCAAAAATCAGGAGGAATAGGTAATCTGAGACGAGGCAGGTTTTAAAAAATGATTTGAAACTGGTAATAGAAATTCTTCACAAATGTTTAGAGTGACTTTTTTCAGCAGTGGATGTCAAGAGTAGAAGTGTTGATAGGAAAAGCAGCTGCTCAATAATAGTGCAAAGTTGAAGGCTGATATCTTGTAGAAATCACAAGTCTAACAGGAACAGGGTAAGTGATTTTTTAAAGCCTGACACCTTCTAAAAGCTTCTTCAGGTATGCAAAGGATCAAGCCACACACCGTGGAGGGAAGGATTGCAATCAAAGCAAGGTGCCAAAACCAACAACTTGAATAGTGATGCCTGCATGGATTGAGATCCCAGGCAGGTGGGGTGGTTGATTAGTATCGGGGTGAAGAAGCAGCCACACTTGATGTGTATTTATTTTTACCTCTCACTGATGATATAGTAGTAAGATTCCAGCAAAATTTGCCAAAGTCTGACATAGGAATGACAACCTGATGAACAGAAAATGTGTGAATTTTTTAAATCCTAAGCTTTCCCTTATTTAAAAATATGTGCTTCTTCCCAAGGCACTGTCATGTTTCCGAGTCTAGCTAGTTTTGAAGGATTTAAAATTCAAAGCTCCCAATTTTTCACAGATTCTGTGTATGGCAAGATATTTTGTAATGGATAGGTGGTGTGAGGTCAAAAAGAAGACTAAGCCACAAAACACTGCATGAACCAGGAGATTTACCTTATAAAGAAACTGTATTATGTTATATTCCATTTAGCAGGGTTAAAAACAGGCTCAATTCCCTGTGTCATCAAAATATGGACTTTTCTGAAACAGCACAGACTGTGATGCACTTAGAAGAAATGGAATATTGAGGAAACACTGGAGCAACAGCTTGGTAATCTTTAGGGTTTGTAAACTGCTAAAGCAACTCTCTTAGATCTGCTAATTCAATAGGTAAACTACAGAAATTAATGAAATTTATGGATTATAAATATATATAATGAATATAGAGATCACTGAGGTCTCCTTCTGCATTTCATCTGGAAAACCTTGAATTCAAAAAGATTTACAGAACCCAAACTTCTGAGTGAGAGCTTCAGGTCTCTTGCTCTCATTTCCTCAACAACCATCCAAAGTGCTGATTCCAAAAGGTTGATTCACCTTCATTTTGGCACAAGAAATATCTGCATATGTAACTTCAGAAGAGTTTGGTACTACATGTTACTGATATGCTTTTTCCAAATAGGCATTTTTAAAATTAAAAACAAGTTAAGAAACTCCCAACACTTGATAAGCAGAAGTACTTACAGGGAGCAGGTGATTACTTATCCTTTATTTATTTGTGCATGATAGGATGATTTGCAAGAAATAATATTCTGTTACTCAGAGAGATGTTGATAAACCAGTGACTAAAAGGAGAGCACAACTTAGTAATAAGTGGAAGGAGTTGCTTTTCCATAGGCACAACAAGATATGATTTCAATGATTTACAAATTATGTACAAGTTTTCTCTACTGTTTAACTTTCTTACCTGATTAAAAACCATAAACTTCTTGGCTGTGATAAATGGTCTCATACATCCATCAAAACTGTTCAGAGAAAAATAGTTCCTAGGCATTTTAAGAATTTTTTAGCAACTTTCAGGGTTTAATTTATAAATTTTATTTCCCCTCATGGGCATGCCCCATTAATCAACTACACATTGTAATTTTGGACCAAAAGTGGTCCCAGTATTTTTCCTTTAATAACGGGTAATTCTTTCAATACTGTTTCCATACTAGAGCTGAACAATTTGCTGTGGATGTGAAAGAACTTCAACTTCTTGCATGGAGAGAATTTCTCCAGGACTGTAGGCTTTGAAAGTGCTTTGGGAACTGCAATTTTGGGGTTTTGTTTCTTTGAAATTTTTTTTAGATTTTTTTTTTTAAACAAGCAATTACTGATTATATAGTTTTAGCACTACTTACACCTATCATGGTATCTATACTGATAAATTGCTTCACTCCCTGTTTATCTGCAGGGTTCTAGATTGGACTATAAACACATCATATAATTCTCAGGGTCTAGCATATAGGAAGCCAGTTAGTTTCCCTTGCTAGAAAATTCGGCAACAGGACAAATGAGAGGTACATTCAAAAGCAAAAACAAAAACAAAAAAAAAAAAAAAAAAAACAAAACAAAAAAAAAAAACAAAAAAAAAAAAAGGAAATAGGAAAAATTATTTAAAATTCAAAAGGATACAAAGAAAAAATGCCCATCAATGTAACTAATCTGGCTTTCTATTAGCCAGTTTTTAGCTTGGTGTCACCATCTGGGGCAAGGAAAAAAGACTGATTTGAGAAATCCTCACATCCACCTGAATCCTACCACTGACACGGTTTGGTCAGTGGGATTCTGTGCGGGCTCAGGGTGAACATGAAAAGACATCAGAAAAGAACATATTCAAAAGAAGTTGGGGTTAGGCAGCCTCAATTCCCAAAGCCTCAGCTGATTACACAAACAGCATCTCTATTGTAAATGCAGACGAACCCAATGGGAAGAAATGATGATGTCTGACTCAATTCAGAAGGCTGAATGATTTCTTTATTATAACTATGCTAAAATACATTAATATGCTATAGAAAGGAAGATACTAAAACTACATAATACTTTCTCTGACTCTAACTCCAGCCCAACTCGTGACCCTGTTTGTGAGAGTCCAGCCCCAGGTGGGTTGGATTGGCCACCAGACTCAAACAATCCTCACCAGAATCCAATCAAGCAATTACCCAGGTAAACAATTCTCCAAACACATTCCACGGGAAAATAAGGAGCAGAAATAGAAATTGTTTTCTCTTTCATTTCTCTTTGTGCACCTCTATGCAAAATCCTGAGAGAGGGAGAAATGTGCTGCCACATATCTCCTCTGCTGGAGTTAACATTTAATGTGGGAAATGTGGCCTCACTGTGTTCTGTGAAGGACTCCCATAGGATTGATCTCAGGAGGGACAGGATTTCAGTCCTTTGTTCCGAGGTGGAGGTTTAAAAACTGTTTAATTTTTTTAAATTGTGACAACCTATGAGTGCCCCTCACTGTGACAGCACCACTGTGTTCTCTGCCGTGGCTGTGTGGGGACAGGATGGGGCTGTCCCCTCTCTGCTCTGCTGCACAGAATAACAAGGCTCGCCCTGATCACCCCCTGCCCCAGCTGTGCTTGTAGTTACAAGAAAGGAAGCAGCAACTCTTTTATTATTCCCTGTTGTAGAAAGGGAAGGTTTTATGAGAGGTGGGAGTAGGACACAGGCCTCGTGATTCACCAGCCAGACTCGCTGAGGTAAGATATTTTATTTAAAAGGCCAAGTCATTTACTCCTCATTCTGAGAAAGGAAAGCTGTGCACAGGCAGCATTCTTGGTGAGCAGTAATGACATCCTTTTCTTCCTGGGATGGTTGCTTCTTGGGGAACAGCTCCTGTGAAGGTGATACCTCCTGGTGCCTCCTGTGCCACTCGTGCTGCCTGTCCCAGCCTCATCTTGCCCAGTGCCAGCCTGCTTTAGCAAGAAACCAGGACAGATCTCAACTTGCCCCTACTTCTGTTGGGAGCCAAGGGTTGGTTTGGGATGCTCCCAGCACCTCTCTCTCAGATCCTATTGCATTTTTACTGACATCCTCCAGTCTCCATGGCAACTCTCCTTGCAGCACAGCCTCCTGTGCATTGCATGTGTGCAACATCCAGCTTTTACACACCTCTTTGGATTTTGGGTTTTTTTTTCTTTTCTGTTCATATTTTGTTGTGTTTTCATTTGGAAATAGTTTGGAAATAGTTTCTTTATTACAGACAATGAGCCTGCTGTGCTGCCAGATGAACACTTGGGAAGCTCTTTCTGGGTCGAAATCATGCACTAATAATCAAGCATTGTTTTCCCACACTGTTTCCTGAGGTTAGTTTAGAAATCCATGTTGGTAGTGCTCATGGCATGGCACTGGTGTTTGCACTGCTGAACCTACACACAAACCAAGGACAATTAGGATGCATGCAGTCATGCATGATCCTTTTGGAGCCATTGTACAATATTTATGGGGTTTTATGCTTCATCTGTTCTGAATTACATGTCTCGTTCAGCTGGAGCCCTGCTGAAAGCCTTGTGCAGAGGGTAAGACTATTCCTGAGCAGTTTATTCAGGACAGCATGAATTTTGCAATATTGGTACCAACTTCAAATCCTTATGAATGATGTCTGCATGAATACAGTTCTCCCAGTCCCCATGATGCACTGTCAAAGATTAAAAAAAATATCATAGGGCAGCCTGAAGCAAACCAACATCTGCTTTTGGATATGTCATATTAGCAGTGACATTGCCCCCAGGAAATCAGTTCTTTTCTTCTGGTGGGATTTTATCTCTCTGCTTCCTAAAAAGTGTTTTTGCAAACAAGAAAAGGGAAAGAGGAGGGAAGAGAACAAAAGAGAATTAGAAGGAAAAGAAGAGGGGGAAAAAAACCACACAAAAAAAAAACCAAAAAAAACCCAAAACAAAACAAAAAGAAATGAGAAGAAAATAAAAATAATAAATAAAAATAAAGAGGAAGGTAAGGGAAGTACTGGGAAGGGAAGGGAAGTTCTAGGAATGGAAGTTCTGGGGAGAGAAGCTGGGAAGGGAAGACAAGAAAAGAAAAGAACACAGTTGACAAATAGCTTATGGAGTGTCCTTGGAAAACAAATAAAAACTGACTTTGCAGTTCCCACACTGCTTCCCACAGCCCATTTAGAGGAACTCAATCAAAGTGTGCAGACCAGGCATTTAACCCAGCCTGACCTCCCTATAACCAGTTCATGTCTTGCCTCCTCTGGTCTCTTGGTCCTGTCTGAGAGTTGAGAATATTGTTTCCAGGAACACATATAGGGTGGGGCTCCACAAGTAAACAGTGGCACCCAACAGCTTAAAATAATTTATTGCCCTCCAGGGGTCTATGTACAAATCACCAACGGGATGGGACTGCTGAGGAACGTGTCTTGAGCTGTTTATTTTCCAGCATCAGCCTCATTACATGGTTATAACAATGGGAAGATGCCAGCAGCTCACATCCCAGGCAGCAGACAAAGAATTCAATGTTACAACTCAATTTAAGAGCTTTTTGACTAATCACAAAAAGCAAAAGCATACTGATAGTAGTTCTATCCAACCACTATATGCACATGTACCTTTGGTTAAAACAATGCTCGCTTATTTTGAATACAACACCTACTTGTAAGCCTTAAAATACAATGCACAGAGCTCCATTATTAAGCTTAGAACTTCCTAATTTCTCTCTAGATATACTTTTCTGTAATGTAGGGACTTATTCTAGCCAAGCATTAATACACAGACCATTCTTCTATTTGTCCTTACTTCTTGTATAATTTTTCTGCTGACAAATCTTACAGCTACTGCTTAGCTCTGCAGTCTCTGAGGCCTGCTTTGTGCAACTTGCCCAAAACCATCTGATTTTAAGGATTCTCACAGAACTTGATATTCCCAAGCTGACTTTGTTCGTGGTGTCCAGTGGAACATTTGGACTGTCCCAAGTGGTTCTGGCTGTGGCAGTCGGTGCCGTGGTTTACTTGACACAGTGATGGTACTCAGAGGATGAGCTTGATAATCTCATAGGTCCTGATGATCTCATAGGTCTTTTCCAACCTTAAGAATTCCGTGATTTTGTGATTCTGTGCACCATTCCCCTGGAAAAATTAGTTTTGATTGTTTTACATCACAAAGATCGTGTGAAACATCACTGAAACATTCACAAAGCATTCAGCTCTTTGAGTCATCAGCAGGACAGTTTGGAAATAATGTTTTACCTTACAAAATGGCATTATAATTTATTAAAATTTTAAAATCTGATGGTTTGTTTTTTTTGGTGAAATTTCCCAAGAGAGGAAAGCTTCTTCCAGATAATTCTGGAAGAAATGAATGGTGAAAGTAGCACAAGTCTTCTCACAAGAGTGCTTCTGTGGAGAGAGGAAGCTGGAAATCTGAAAGCTCTGCAACTGAAAACAGGTTGGAACAAATGTCTTCAGTTCCTGGACTCATAATTCAGTCTCCAAATGACAACTGACATGTGCTTATGTTAAAAAAAACTCACTGAATGAGTTAGTTTTGTCTGAAAGAGTGTCTTAGAACTGATATATGGCAGGAGATTTTACAGATATGAGTTCCCACCTGATCCTGAAGCTTGGAATTATAGATGAAATTAATTCTTACACAAAGGAACCCAATTGTCCCAAGGTGCAGGATCACAAACATAAATAATTTTGCATTTGCCAAACAAATAGATAAAACAATGGTGTAGTGAAATGCTTTGGGTTTCATGGAGAACATGAAATTAAACAATACCTGGGAAAGAAAAGGAATAGAATGTTCCTTCCTTAATCAGGAAGATATGATATTTTGCAGAAAGAACATTTTTGGGAATTCAGGGTACTTTTTTGAGAAATGAAGCAACATTTCCTCTTAAAAGAGAAAATTTGCTTCTACTTTTTTGATTCTGTTCTTAAAGATTAAAAAAAAATCTTTGTACAAATTAAATATTTGTGAAAATGGTATAGAAAAAGAAAGTTTGACATACAGAAGGATAAAGCCAGGAGACAGATAAAGCAGAATAATTAATAGAAATAGGCCTAACAATTCTTCCTTTTACTTGTTTTCCTGAAGTCATTGCCTGCCTTATCAAAGTCAGGTAGCATAAATGTCCACTGCTAAGTGCCCTGACATATATTTTAAATTAAAAAAAAAGTCAAATATACTTTGTTTTGTTACTGGAATTTCTTTTGCATTGAGCCAAACAGCTTTTTATGAAATGAAAGCTGAGTGCAGTTCTCAGGAAGAGCACTCGGGAGCTCTGCTGTACTGACAAAAAATTTCATTACTGTCCTAAAAGGACTTGAGTCCTCAGTTTGGCAGACTGGGGCACAGATCTTACATTATTATATGTATTTGATTGGAAAAAGAACTAAAACTCAGCTTCAGAAAAAAAAAAATGAGGACAAAAGTCAAATGTGATATGGACATTGTAATGAATGGATTACACTGCCATAAGCACTTTGAACAGCGACAAGGTGTAGCTGTTCTTCCCCCATATTTAAATTCTCATAATGAAAAAATATTCTTTTTTGCTCCTTCAGGGGTTTCCTATGACAAATCAAGGAGTATTATTTCAGCATGAGTGAATTACATCTGCAAAAACAAAGTGAACACCTAAAGCTCTGGAAGAAGATTTGTGATTTTTAACTTTGTTTTTACAATGAAAACATCTTTTCTCTCACATGAAATACCTTAATATAAGAAGGAGACAAAGATTTGTCTGCAATCTAAGGGTCATTAAATTCATTGTCACCTTGTGTTTTATATCAAGTTAATGCCTTGCACTGCTTTCACCAACACAGCAGACTAAATATTTTCTGAGAAAAAAGAAAAAAAGATCTGGTAAGAAATTCCTTCAAACGGAACCTTAGAAATCAAAGCACTCATCAATCCACACAAAATTTTTCCTGAGGAGAAAGAAGAATAGAAATGAGCTGCAAATGTTGTGCTTTATTCATGTTGCTAATTCTTGAGTCTTAATCCATGGGTTTATCTAGACTAATATCACTGTAGAAAGGAAAAAAAAAAAAGGAAAAGAGAGGTGAAAAATGTTAGTCACCCCATTTAAGGCTCTCTCCTACTGAGTGACTTGTTACAACCTTTAAGTCTTCTGCTCTGATCACAGAACAAAGGGAGGCTTTTTAGGTGCATGGTTGAAAGCACAGGCAGCAGATTTTTGCTTGATGTGCCATGTAAAAGAGCCTGTATCAATGGGCAGGAGCAAAAGGAGCTGTCCCTGCACACAACTGTCTGAGTTGGATAGCACTGGGTAACACAGAGATGCCCCAGTGACAAGATGAAGTAAAGCTTCCACACTGATGAATGGCACAAACTATTCCCAAGATGAGTGGCTGAAGTATTAAATTATAACACTGCTGGTTATCTGCCCTGTGTGGCACCATATACTTATTCTTTTGTTTCAAGTCAGACAGTGTAGTTATTGCTGATGAGTGAGAAGGCTTTGAGTTTAAGTGCCAGAGGCTAAAGAGATCTTGCCTCAGGATAAAATACAGGAATTATTTAAGAACTGAAAAGTATTGTAAATTTAATAACAATCATGAATAAATTAAACCAGCCTAATTAAAAAATTATAAAATGATAGGTTCTGTAAGAAAAGCCTGACTGGAAATTGTTCTGTTCATGTGGAAACATTTAACTTTTCCCATCCCGATGCTTGCCTTAGAGATTATATCTTTACTGTTTTTTAAATTGTGCTAACGCAGTGTGTTTATTCTCCATTTTCTTTCAGTAAATGCCACAGTTACCCAGTCCAGCTGTAATTATGCACATGTTATACCCCATTGCTTCACCTTTCTCTTCATGACAGCCATCTGGGAGGGGCACAGAGAAATGATCTGAGCAGCCAGGGACTGGGCTAGGAAGATAAAGCCCTGATGGAATTAAATGTGGCCAGTGACGTCAAGAGCAACATGAAAAGCTTTAAGGTCTCATCCAACCCAAACTACTCTGTGATTCTATGAACTAGAGTCATAAACAATGAGTAACAAACAAATCTCCCAGGACTGTCTTCTCTTTCCCAGGATATTTCTCCCTGAATACCCACAGATGCCATTTCAGGAGTTCACTCCTATTTTTATGTTTCATGTAACTGTTTCTCTGTTAACCACAATTATCTGCTCCAAACTCTGTTTCTGACTTCCTCTCTTCTGGTTGCTCTTTCCCTGTGTCTTGCTGAGACACAGAACTTTCCTCTGTGTTTGGTTCATTACACAGAACCCATTACTTCACTGGCAATAAGTGTGAAATGATGTATTGTTGATCACACAGCCTAATAAAATCCAGGTGTTTGGTAGGTGAAATCCAGAGTGAGTTGTGGTTCTTTCTATACCAAAGGATTGCATTATCTTGCATTATCTTACCATTTATTTTCCTTCTGTCATGTATTTCTCATGTATCTGCCATTTACTTATATCCTGCCATCACATTTACTACATATTTTTTATTAAATTATTAAAGCTATCATCCCTGAAAGTTCCCAGAGACCATCTGAGAATCCTCAGGGTTTGGTGCTCCTTTGATAATTCTGGTGCACACTCAGCAATTGCTGGGCCAGACCCTTCCTGCTTTCCTGTACGTGGGACAATGTTAGAATTCTTTTGTATTTATTTACATGCAAATAGATTTTACTTATCAATAATTGCAACTTAAGTGGCTCATTTCAGACTCAACCACAAAACTATTTAAACAGGCAGAGCAGAAACATGGTATTTTAACATATTAAGTGAAATAATAGGATCACAGTACCATAGGATGGCTGAGGTTGGAGGGGACCTCAAAGATCATCCAGTTCCACCCCACTGCAGGGCAGGGACACCTTAAACCAGACCAGGTTACTCCAAACCCCTTCCAGCACCTGAAAACTTCCAGGGATGGGGCAGACACAGCTTCTCTGGTCAACCTGTTCCATGTTATTGGCAGTAAAGGTTTTAAAAATACTTTTTTTCAAATTGTTGAACAAGTTTAAAACTTACTGGATTTTAGGTTTTTAATTTCATTTTTGTGTCATGACATGTTGCATTTGTTTTAATCTTATTCTAGGATTTCCACTGGAAAAAAAAAAAAAAGAACATATTCACATAGATTTTTATATATATTTCACACTCTTCTGCAAATCCACAGTGAGAAAAGATGCTGAGTTGAGGAAATGATCTTCAGCTGTTTCAAGGACAAGAGACTATCTTCAACACAAGTCTCTGCTCCTCATGGAGATGAGCCTGTGCCCTCCCCAGCACAATCCTGCTTTCCTCGAGGGCTCTCATCTGTAGCAGCTCTCCACAAGATGAACACACACAAATGGACAAGACTCTTCAAAGGACTGCTAAGAATTACATTTACCATAAGATAATGTGGCCCATGGTGATTATAGCTCTGTCTTTTAGGAACAAGCTGGATGCACCTGCTGGCAAAAGTGTGCATAGGCTCATAAAGGCTTAAATCACTAGTGATTAATTCTCTGGTATGATACCTCCTTCTTCAAATTAGAAATAAACATTTAATGCTAAGGAGCAGCATATTCTTAACCTGATAGTTTTGCTTCTGTACCAAGTATATTCTGCTCCTTGGGGCTTTTTTTTTAATGGTATTATTTGTTATTAGCTTCATAGCTGGCATTTTTAAAAGTCATATGTTAACATATGTGCTGCTAAATAATTCCTTATATGCACAGAATATATAGTTACATAAGTAATGTCATCTATAATGGTGAAAGCACACACTTCTCCATCTGCAGTTCTTTCTACCTTTAATGGAAAAAATCCTACAGAAAGTATAATATTTTAACTCTTTAACCCATTTTTTTATCTGTATTTAATCCCATTATAATACATTTTTACTGGAAAAATAAGAAGATTAATATTTTGCTACAATTACTCCCTAATGTCATATTCCCTAATAAAATCCTTAGCCAATTATTTCATTGAAAAAAACCACAGCCTTCCAATCTGTAAGTGTATTAGCCAACTGGGACATGGTTTTTTGGCTGGGTTTTTTCCTTTTCTTTTACTTCTTACAGGCAGAGAGGTGGAAGGCTGATGAGGAGCCAACTATAAATCATTCATTTTCAAAATGATGTTTTGATCAACCTCTGGAGCTGAGGAAATGATCATTGCAGCCTTTGGATGTGGTCTAAATTATGCCACAAGCTGTGGTTCCCTAAGTGACCATACAACACCTGCAAACTGCACATTCCTGCCATTATTTTCTTATTACTCTGATAATCCAATCTTTTCCAGTATTCTTATCTGGAAGGTGATAGCTTGAATGGCAGAAAGGGTAAAAGATAAAATCAGGATTTGAGATTTTTATTTTACAGGAACAAATTTCTGTGTTTTCCCAGTCCTGTTAATAAAACCATGAAAATTCTGAGTAATTTCTGCCATATCCACAACAGGCTGTTTCACTGTTTTTTTCTCCAAGTCCATTCAGTAGATATTATTCCAGCACAACTGGAATAATGTGTCAGTGGAGATTCCTTCTTCTCCTTCCCTTGGATAAGTTCCTCTGGGACAGGATTGCCTTAAGCACCAGCAGACAGCCAAACCAGGGATGCCATAAGGAAAGCAGTGACTTGTGCTGTTATTGACCTTTGGAAAACTGTGCCTCTGGAAAAGCAGTACCAGCCTATTGCAGCAAAATGAGACTACACAAGGAGCTATAAAAACAGCTGGATCTTATCACCTCCATGTGGAAGAGATAAGCATAGTCTGAGGCATTGAGGTACCTCCAAGAGCAAGATACAGGACAAGGGACACTGATTCTCACTGATGACTCAGGTTAGTCCACAGGAACCCTCTAGTTGTGATAAGTTCTGGCTTTTTTCATTAGATATTAATTCCCATTTTTCCAGGTAGTGACACTGGCTGTGCAGGGTTGTGTGCAGGAGCCTGTTAAAGGTGTATGAGCCAGCTCTGCGTAAAAAGCAGAAGCCAGGTTTTGCATGGTGTGGAGGCACCAGCTGCCACCAGTTCTGGACATTAGGAAATATTTCTTCACTAAAAGGGTGGTCAGGTGTTGAAACAGGCTACTCTGGGCAGTGGTGGAGTTGCCATCCCTGGAGGGATTTAAAGGACATGAAGATGTGCCACTTCAGGACAGGGTTTAGTGGGGGCCTTGGCAGTGCTGGACCTCATCTCAAGGGTCTTTTCTAACCTACATGACTGTAGGATTCTGTGTTCCCTCCACTTGGGACCTCAGGTCCCCACCACCTCGACAAGAGAGACTGAACACAGGGTATGCATCCATCCTGCTGACATCCCCCTTGCTCTTAGGAGAGGAGGCTCATGAGATGTACAGCTCTGCACATGGTGAATGACACAAACTTCTGCCCTGCCAGTCCTGGCACATGTGCAGCAAGGCTAAGGAAAGCTTTTGAGGTGTCTAGAAACTTGCATTTGGAACAGAAATTCTTCAGAGATATGATATTGTCCCCAGATATCCTCACTAGAACTTCCTGCAGTATTTTCAGAACTGAGTAAATCCAAGTCGGACTTCTGTATGAACTCAGCTGGATTTATAGAATCCATTGAAATAACTGACCTAATTACTGCAAAGGTCAAAATTTTAAAGATATGGTCAGAGAGAGATTGCATGTGATGTTTCATTAGGTGGGGCAACCATCAGTTCAAATGTCACGGCTCTGTCCATTGGGTTGGGATCATGGACCATGTATAGCCCTGGTGCCCAGGTCAGTCAGTCCATCCAGGGTCAGTCAGCCCATTCCAGCATCTGTCAGTCCATGCCAGGATCAGTCAGTCAGTCCATGCCAGGGTCAGTCAGTCCATCCCAGGGTGTGTCAGTCCATCTCAGTGTCTGTCAGTCCATGCCAGGGTCAGTCAGTCCATCCCAGGGTGTGTCAGTCCATCTCAGTGTCTGTCAGTCCATCCAGGGTCAGTCAGTCCATACCAGGACCCTCCTTGGGTCTGGGGTCAGAGGGGCTCAGGGCTCCTGGGGGGTTCCAGGTGCCCAGAGAGGCTTTGGGGATGTGCCTGGTGCCCAGGGTTTTCTGGCACACTGTTGCAGGGATGGGGCCTCGGGACACTCTTGATGTCTCCGGGTGTCTTGGGTGTCTCTTGTCCTTCCATGGGGCACAGCCCAGCCAGTGGATGACCAGGGGTGGCTTGGGCTGCCCACTTTGTCAGGAGGGCCCAGGAACTCCTGCCCAGTGCTGTTGTACGTGGGGTGATGTCGAGAGCTCGCTGAGGGTTGGGGATGGGGTCTGGGACTTGTCAGCTAGGGGATGAGGCTCTGGTGGCTGTGACATCACAGAGGATGGGTCACAGAGGATCTGTCCCTAGGGACAGCACCAGGCAGCCCCACTGCAGCTGGGCTTGGGTGATTCGTGTGTGCAGTGCACGGGGAAGGCTGGGGTAGGCGGGGGACTGGACAGAGCCCAGGGGGTTCCTAACCCTGAGTGGGGGCTGAGCCCTTCAGAGCAGGGCAAGGTCCTGCCCTTGGGGCTGGGAACAGTGGGACTGGGGCTCTCTGTGCTGCTTTTGGGCCTGTCCCTGCTTTGCCAAGAGACCCCCTGGGACTCCTGCAGTGGGTTTGGACTTGGTGCAGCGATGCCCAGAACCCACTGAGCAGGGGGTAGGGTTGAAGTCTGGGGTTTGCCAGCTCTGGTGGCTGTGACATTGCAGAGAACAGGTGACAGTGGGAGCCATCCCCAGGGACAATACCAGGCAGCCACCCTGCATCCCCTCCTTGGGCACCTGGTGAGTGCACATGCACAGGGAAGGCTGGGATGGATGGGGAGTGGGACAGATGCCCAGGGGGGTTTCTAACTCTGAGTGAGACCTGGGCCCCTCAGGGCAGGGCAGGGTGCCACTCTCTGGGCTGGGGGACAGAAGGGATCAGGGCTCCCAGTGGTGCCAGAGAGGCTCTGGGGATGTGCCAGGTGCCCCTGGCTCCATGGAATGCTCCAGCATGGCAGGGATGGAGCCTCAGGAGACTGCTGAGGTGTGTCTTGCCCTTTCCTGGGGCACAACCCAGCTGGGGATGACCATCAGGGTGGCCTGGGCAGGATGGGCCCTGTGCTGTCCCTGCCAGGGTCTGTGGTCCCTTCAAGTCTATTCATCTCTCCTGGATAAACTTTTCTCCCATGTCCTCCAGGCCATGGCTGTAACAATCATCGTTCTGGCTGTGCTGGCTATCCTGCCTGGGCAGACAAAAGATCCACAGACTGATAAGGCCATGGTCCAGCAGATGCAGCAGCATGAGGAGTTTCTGCAGCAGGAGATGATGCGGCTGCTGCAGGAAATTGGGTGGATCAGGTCCCCACAAGAAGCCCCACTCCTCTCTGGGTTGCAGCTCTGTCTCTTCTGGGCTGCTGCAGCAGTCATGCTCGTGGAGGTCTGCTGGCTGGCCTGGCAAATCAATTTTGCCCCTTGCAGCTGCCGTGGGCAGGACAGTACTAGCAGTGAGGAAGAAAATAGCAATGAGGATGAAAAGCTCAAAGGAGCATGCCAAAGGGTCAGGTTGCTTTCTGTGCCCAACCTATTTCCCGTGCAGGAACTGTCTGACATGTGCAGGGATGTGAAGAAGATGATGCATGACGTCCTCCGTGTCTGCCGAGTGCTTTCCAAGGACACTTTCATGCCGGAGATGCACCCGGCGACCGTGAAGAGCAGCACCCATGAATCCTGGAGTATCTTCAAGGATCAAATCTTGTACCAGCTGCTCGTGTTCCTGCAGCCACCCTCCAGGCACTCTTTCAGGCTGGAGCTCTATGGTGGGACATGTCTGCCAGAGAGGTGCTCCAACATCCGTGTGGTGCTGGAGTGCACCTGCTTGAGGAAAATGGAGAATGTTCCGTGTTTTGTCCACCCCTCCGAGACGAAAGAGACGGGCCAGCGCTCACCCCTGCTGCAGAACCTCTGCACAGGCTCCTACTTGGACGTGGAGGAAATCGCCTGCTGGGTGCAGAACCTGGTGCCGACAGCCTGGGAGCGCCTGCCCCAGTGGCAGGACTGGCAGCTGACGGTGCTGCCCAGCTCCCACTCCTGCCGGCTGCTGCTGAGCGGCCCCTGCGACATGCAGCTCTGCGCTGTGCTGGTGTTTGCCGTGGAGCAGGGCTGCCCAGGCACCTTCCTGATCCTTCAGTGAGAGTGGGCAGCGTCCCCAGGTGCTGCTTTGGGCTGGGGCTGGGTGGGGAATCGGGAGTAGACACAGACAGACAGCTGAGCTCAACTGCCCAAAGGGATCTGCCGGATCCCATATGTGTTGTGTAATCACAGTCAAGATGATCTGTTCCAAATTCTTGCTGGGCACCAAAGTCAGGCTGACAGGCCTGGAATTCCCTGGATTCTTCTTTCAGCCCTTGTTGATGGGCCTCGCATGGCAGCTCCAATTCTTAGCCAGGACTGATGATGAATGCTGGAGAGGGGCTTGGGGAGCTCTTCCTCCTCCTCAGGGGCTCCATTCTGCTCCACATCCCTGTCTACCAGCTTAGGGGACCAGTTGCCCTGAGGACAACTGTTCTTACTGTTGAGGACTGAGGCAAAAAAGGTGTAAAGAACCTGTCTTTTCTCTCTTTGGTGTCTGTGTTTTCCCCTGGGTCAAGTAAAGAACAGACCTTTTCCTTGGCCCTCCTTTCGCCATTAATGTATTTATAAAACCACTTTTTATTATTCTTTACAGAAGTGGCCAAATAAGTTCTGAGCTTTTGCCGCTCTGATTTTCTTTCTACCTGACTTAAAAAAACATCCATAAACACTTCCTGAGCTGCCCGCCTCTTTTTCCAGAGGTGGTTCCCCTGGTGGGCTCACCAGCTATGCCAGGAGGTGAAGTTCTCATCCACACACTCTGGGGCCCTCCCAGGCTGCCCCTGCTGTGTTGGGTTTCCAGCAGACACCCGGCAGGTCCCTCCTTCTTCCTTCTTTCTCCCTCTTTATGAATTGATGGAATACAGTATGGAATATCCCTTTGAGGTGCCCTAACCCTAACCTGGGGTCAGCTGTGCTGTCTGTGTCTACCCCCAAATACCCAAGTACCCTCTTGTGGTGCCAGCCCCAGCCAGAAATTAAGCACCTCGCAGCCTTGCTCAACACCCTTCTCTTCCCCTCCACCCTGGTGGAGAGGGGAGAAGAATCAAAAATTAATCTTACAGGTTTAGAGAAGTTTAAAATTTAATCATTTAGAGAAGCTTAGTAACTGAAAACAATGTCAAATATTGTAATAGTGGTAAATAATAATAATAATAGTATTGATAATACAACTGAAGAGAAAAAATTCGAAACAAACGTGATGCACAATACAAGTGCTCACTACCTACTGACCAACAATGCCAGAGTTGCCTTTCTGAACCCAGATCAGGCCCTGTTCCAGATAACTCCCCCAGTTTATAAACTGGGCAAGCCATTCTCTGGGGTGGAATATCCTTTTGGCCAGTTTGGGTCATCTGTCCTGGCTGTGCTCCCTCCCAGTTTCTCGTCTGTACCTTCTCACTGGCAGAGTATGAGTTCCAAAAGAAAAAAGAAATCCTTCACTTAGGATAAATCCTTCACTTAACAAAAACTAAACCATCAGTATTTTTTCAATATTCTTCTCCTTCTAAATCAAGAACACAGCACTGTACCATCTACTGAGAAGAAGTTAGGTCTATCCCAGCCAAATCCAGACCATCACCAGCGTAGCAGTGTGAGAAACAGAAAAGGCCTCAATGCTGTGCAAACACTGCTGAGCAAAAAAGAAAAACATCCATGTATTATCAACACCCTTTCCAGCAGAAAGCCCAAACACAGCTCCACTCTGGTCACTACAGAAAATTAATTCAACCCCAGTCAAAAGCAGCATACTGAGCAACAGGTTTTGAACTATTTTTTACAGTACACAGAGAACAAAATTCAAGCACCAAATCCTGCTAGCTAGTTCCAGTAATAGTACAAAAGGTCATTTTTCCAAATGGCTAAACTGCACCCCCAGGTTTTCAGAATTATGTGCTGTGTCATTATTAAGAAAAATCTCATTGCATTAAGAAGCAGTCATTGCTTTTTAAAAAGACAGAGACAGTGGGGTTTTTTTAAAAAAACAAACCCAAGAAAGCCTTATCACAAGAACAGTGTGAGCTGCATTTGAAAATAAAGTTTGTAGTTCAAAGTGAGATTTCTCTGGCTCCTATTTCCACCAGCAGCCATCTCACTGAGTTCTGACAGGTGTTTGCAGGGTTGCTGAGCCCCTGGGTTAATTCAGTGCATGAGGAACAGTGAGATTAAATTACTTCTGTAAGTGGAGTGTTGAAAAATTAATTGAAAAGGTGAACTGCTCTCCCCAAATAAAAATATACGAAAGCAGACCTCAGACATCGTTCAGTATGGGGAAATGGACAGAGAATGCCCCAAGTCTCAGCTCAATATTAGCTGGAATATCAGACTCCAAACTTGACTCCAAGTCAAAAGGGAAGACCAATACCAGCAGCCATGGACTAGTTCAGCACTGAGAGTTATGAATAATCAGTACATTTCAGGGCATAGAAGCAACTTTCCTCAGGAGAACTACATCAAGACAGTCACAAATAAACAAGCTCTCGTGGCTTAACATCATCATTCACCAAATTTGTTCAAGCCTAGCAACTGTGGGATCTGGATTATGAGATTTCCTGGTGGGCCACTTGAATTCTCTTCCCACAACTGTTTTTCCAAATCCACAGACAAGGGGCTGGCAGATTGTACTCTATGATTGCAGTGGGATGGCATGCCCAGAATATTAGTGCCACTGTTCATCTGAGAAGAATCAACTTGATCACTTGTGATGATCTGTTTATAACCCCACTGGGGCAAAGCAGAGCTAGTGGAAAGTGTGACTCAAAACATGCCCAGTGCAGACACTCTCTCCTCTGCAGGCTGTTCCCACTGAGCTGCAGACCTGGATTTACATTGTCAGTGTTGGGCAGAGGGAGTCTCATTTCCTGTGCATCCCTCGCTGTGCTCACAGCACTGAAGGCAAAGCAAAACCTTCCACAGCAGAAGCCTCCAGTTCCCCTGGCCAGTGGCAGCAGCACTCTCAGAGCTGTTTTAGGTGCTGTGTCCTGGTTGCTAACATTAAACAACCCAGCTCTGTCAAACTGAATGGATTTTTATTCAATTAGCAAAGATTTTGTATCTGCAGAGGACCTTTCAGCTGTAAATCACAAACTGTACTCAGTTCGCATCCTCTGTCCCTGAGCTGAGATGCCTCTACTAAATGTTGTTATCTCCAGGCTGATACAGTCACCCACACGTGTCTCTCTGTGTGAGCTGCTTCTTTCTGACTGAAAACAATCACCAAAAATAGACACTTCTGCTAATCCCATCTCTGTGGGACCACAGAAAACCCCTGACATTTGTCTGTAAGCTCTATTGTACATCTGTGTCGCTGTCAAGGCAGCAGAAGACTGACTAGAAGGCTGCATGAGAGTAAAACTCTGATTTATTCAAAATACACCTCTCTTTCATACAGAGCTTTGTGAGGACCAACTCCATTGGTCCTGAAGTGAAAACAACCCAGACCATTGGTGCAAAGTGTTTGATGCACAGTGATAGAACTTAACTATAAACAATGTGAAAAACAAGAGAGATAAAGAATTATTTATATTCTTCTCCAGCTCTTTCCCAGGCTCCTGCCTGGCTAGAAATTCTCAGTTTCTTTCTTTGACTGAATCTGAGTCCCACACATCTGGCCAGAGCAATTCAGATTCACCAAAGACCTTGTGTGGGCCTGCTCTGTCCCCTCAGGACAGTCAGGGTCTGTCACTGACCTCTTCAGGTGTCAGCTAAACTTCAGTCTTGGAACTCAAGGCAGAGCTGGACATCTCATCCACATCCCACAGCATCACTAATGAATTGTCTTATCTCTTGCACAAAGTCTTTTATCTAAGAAACTTTGCCTTAGTAATAAAGAAAATAGGAAAGTCAGTGTCTCTGCTGATTGTCGGTATTTATTAGACATTACAGAATCCACAAGAATTGAATCTTTTACCAGCTGCTCATGTTCCTGCAGCCACCCCCTGTCCACCCTTCTATCCTGGAGCAGGACACAGTGGGACAGCACCCAGAGAGGTGCTCTGACATCCATGGAGCATCTGATGGGATGAGTTTTTCCTTGTGTTTTCCTCACTACTGGGACAATGAGCTACCTCAGGATCAGAGTTCACTGCTCCTAAAAACCCTCAGCACATGCTCCTATTTACACCTGGAGCAAATCTCCAGCTGGGTGCAAAACAGGCTGTTTTCAGCCTGGCTGAGTTTGCCTCAGTGGTGTCTGATGCTGCTGCCCTGCTCCTGTAAGGTCCTGGTGAGCAGCCCCTCGAGGAGCAGAGCTGCTCTGGGATGGTTTTGCAGCCCCTCGAGGAGCAGAGCTGCTCTGGGATGGTTTTGCAGCCCCTCCAAAGAGCAGAGCTGCTCTGGGATGGTTTTGGCATCCCCCTTGAGGAGCAGAGCTGCTCTGGGATGGTTTTGCAGCCCCTCCGAGGAGCAGAGCTGCTCTGGGATGGTTCTGGCAGCACCTTGAGGAGCAGAGCTGCTCTGGGATGGTTTTGCAGCCCCTTGAGGAGCAGAGCTGTTCTCAGGTGGTTTTGGCAGTGCAGTAAGGCAGCACAGGCAGCAGCCTGATCCTAGGGTAGGCAGCAGCCAGCTTTCCCAGGGTGCTGGTTTAACTGGGGGAGAGTTAGACTGGGAAGGGCTTAGGCTCATGTGGGTTTGTATTTTCACTTCGTGCTTCTCCAAGGGCTGGTTTACTCTAGGTTTACTGCTATATATACTAGAGCTACATATACTACCTGTACCCAATGTACACATTTTTATGGTTTGAGTGAACTTTTTCTATGCCAGTTGTGATTACATGCTCATGAAAATGATGGAAGAGCTTAGGAACACCTCATTCTATACATTCTGGCTGCTCAAACCCCCCACAATTAATATGAACCAGCTGATAACCCAGGTAAATCTTTAATTCACTTTTCATAACTGAAAGAGTGCAAAGCAGCCAGTGCCTTTTGAAGCCCTCAGCACGGGGACAGGAAATTGGACAGGTCCAGTCACTGTAAATCAAACATCCCCCCAAAGACAGGCAGCAACAGTGCCTCGAGGCAGGACACTTCTGCTCTGTTCCAGCCTTTTTACCTAGCCTGAGGCAAGGCACTTCATTTGCCTTGCTCCATTTCCCATATGCAAAACGCTGTAAATGTGGGCTGTGAGGAAGTAAATCCTAAGCATTTACTTGTGAGGAACTAAATCAAGCACCACAGGTGTATAAGTTAGAAGGGACTTACTGCACTATTCTGAGCTTTGTCCTGGACTAAAGTGGCATGGCTGTGCTGATCTTCCCTTGGAGGGTTTCAAAGGTGGGGTACACTGTATAAAAGCTCCATACCATAACTTACAACTTGTGCAAAAAATACATTAAGCCTTTTATTTCCAATGTGATGGTTGTTTGTTTTACTGGCAAAACATCTGGCACCTTTTATAAAAAACTTTGACACATCCTCATCTGCTTGCCAAATAATTGACTTGTTAACACTTCATTTGGTCCTTTTCACTGCAAAAGAAAATAAAATTATTTAAAATTTGGTTGAGAGTACTCCAGGAGCCAGGGAATATAGGATATTTCCAGAAAACTGAGTAGGAATGGCTTCTTAAAACAGTTAATGTTTCATACATGCTTTGCACTCACTCATATTCTCATATTTAATTTTATATTCCTTTTCTTTAAATAAAAAAAGGAAAGCAAATACTTTTTATTTATTTTATGTGCACTGGTGATGTGAAGTAATCAGTAGCCACCAAAGTCGTATTTATAAAAGTAGTTATTTAATAGTCGTTGTTTGCCAGTGTATTTACTGTAAAGAAATATATTTCATCTATAAAGAGCAATTAACTTGTGCAATCACTGTGTACAGTAAGACATGATTCTCCTCGGTTCTGCATTGCTGTTAGACTCCAGCTGAATGTGTTAACTAACCCAGGACTGACACATTAGAGAGGAACAAAATGTGTTTATTTCAGAGGACTCTGAACCACTTTCAGTTTCCAAATAATTAGAGAAAGGATGCCCACTGTAAGGAATTGACAATCTGTGCTGTACATTTTATTTGATTGATTTTCATAAGTCTCTTTGTAGTGTTTGGATTTCCCGTTTCCAGTAGAAATTGAGATAATTTAAGCTCAGATATGGCTTCATGTGGTTGCTATTCACAAATATATCAATTCACAAAATCTTATTTATTGTAGCTAAAAAAACCTGGCAAAAGAGATATGCAATGAAAAAGAGTGTTAAATATTATGGTTGTGAGATCCTCTAATGAAAAGTTAAAAGCCACAAAATAGAAGGGTCAATGTGTGTCATTAATTTTATGTTCATCTGCTGTATTGTATTTGTTAATTTTAGTAGGCAGGTCTAGCAGCTACTGACCAGAAATGAGCAGAAGGAGTAGGAAATATAAATCTTATTTACTGTATAATCTTATTAAATTTATATATATATATATGTGAACTATAAACTCTCCCTCCTTTTTATACAGATATAAACACATATATGTACATATAGGAGTGCCACAATGTCACTTGGAAATCTGTCCCTTCAGCAAGTTCAATGCCAAAAATCATATTCACTATTTTTTGGAAACTTCACCCAAAACCTGCCTCCTGCATGTGTCATAGTCTTGTTCTGGAGCACTCACAACTCAGTCATCAGATCTGCCGGAGATCCTAATGGTGAGAGAACAAAGGCCATTCCTAATAATTCAAACCATTTTAAATCAACCAAAATATTCTAAGAATTGAAATATTTCTTTGTTTTGGGACAGGTTCAGGTACATATTTTTAAGAAGAAGTAAGAGGAATAGAAAGAGTGCATGAAAAAAAACTCGCCAGCCTTTATGGGATATTATACTATAACAGGACATGTAGGTTTTTGAATCCTACACATTTCTTAAGGCCCTAAGTATCCAAGAGAGGGGTTTGCTGCAATCTGAAAGAACAAAAGAGGTAGGTCAATTATGAGTCCAAGCTGCTGCAAGTTACACAAATAATTTCATCATTTCTTAGTGGTCTAGCAGAGAAAGACCAATGCATCATGCTACTGCTACCTTCCTGATTGCCAAGTCACCACATCTCACTCAGAGGTCACAGCTTGTATCCTTATGATTAAATTGCCTGGCATGTGTGAGTTAGAGTCTTTAAGTCATTAGTTTCTAAGCATATGCATTTTCTTGGTTCCTCATTTGCTGCCACCATTGTGCAATTGATTATCTAAAAGCCTGATCAGTAGGTTTTCAACAATTTGCAACAGCTAATCAATCAGGTCTGTGAAAAGTTAGCAATTCTGTCTGAATCTTAGTAGGGTTTGAATTTAAATAGCTTTGACACAGCAGAAAAGATGCCATTTTGGGCTGAAAAAGATACTGCACAGCCAGTGCTCCTCACTTATTACAGTCCTGAATTATGCCATGTACTCTCATATTAAACAATGAAAAGTGGGGGTCACCTTCCTGCTGCTCCATAAGATG
This sequence comes from Lonchura striata, assembly GCF_050655825.1. NCBI lineage: Eukaryota > Metazoa > Chordata > Aves > Passeriformes > Estrildidae > Lonchura > Lonchura striata. Next base: position 4,567,676 of record NC_140706.1, on the reverse strand, counting down.
TGACATTTTTGATTCACAGTAAGATTAGACAAGGTCTTACTGTGATACTGCAATAATTTGATGTATAAATGAATATATATATTCTTATGTATATTACATAGATACAGACATATCCATCTGGAGATGGATGGGGCAGCCCCCAAGCTTTCCTGACAGAGGATTCCCTGCAGGCCCTGCTGCCGACACCTTGCCATGGACACAAAATAAAAAAGATAACTAAACTCTACTAATTATTGCTAACTGCCTGTGGGTGAGAGGTTGATTGGAGTTGCAGATTCCTTCTTTAAGGATTTCACCTTTATTCATGCCTACAAACCCAAATATCTTTGCAATGCCAAGAAAGAAATACTACAGCTTGTGTACAGAAATAAGATATAAGCAACCATTATTCCAGATTAAAAAAATTACATATATTTCTCCTGAGCAGACTTTGTGATGAAACACAGGCTTTTCTTCTGAGGCCTGGGGATAAGGGCTGTTGTTTCTAGAGTTGTAGGTTTGTATGTTCTTGTTAACACAGCCGTGGCTGCAAATATTTTTTTTCCCATCTCCTGGAGAAAAGATGAGAGAAAATATGGCTCTGTTTTCCAAAAAATAAATCTGTAGCCTGTGTGCTCTGGAGAGAAGATCTTGCTTTGCTTGTTCATTAATCTACCAGGCATCATCACAACTGTGGGGCGTCCCAAGTAGAGTTTATTGGCTGTGCTCTGTTTGTCAACGTGGTGAGAATTGTACATGGAAATTTCCAGCTGCTGTATTCCAGAAGAGCAAGTGCTAAAAACTGTTGGTCTGTGCCATGAACAGAACCTAAATAATCTCCCTTAAAAAGCATGACTTGACTCATTGCAGCCTTCAGGTAGGATTTTTTGGAGGCTCCATTCATGGTTGTGTGGAAGACAAATGGTTTCTTTGGTGCACAAGAACTGACTGGTTTCATGAGTTTTATTAAATGATGGTTAAAGGAAGGGAAATAAAAATTTGACTAACAACAATAATCTAAGTTTCTAATGTGGAGAAAAACGAGTGCCATTTGGTCTACCTTAGAACTTAGGCACTGAAGTATTTGAATGGTTTATCTACAAGGAAACAAACAGGAATATGTTCTGTTGACATCACTTGAACTTCTTGGACACAGGATCTCTCTTGTCATGTATTGTCTGCATTCCTTAGGGATGGATATTGCAGGAGAAAAATCCCCATACAGCAGGTTGTCAGGAGGTTTCTTGGTGAGAACAACTACACAATGAAGCTTAATACTTCAACATATAGGACTTTAAAGCAGGTTTATAATTTTCTAGAGCTTAAACTGTTCAGGATAAAGTATCCTCCTTCAGACATCTGCTTCACAGTACATGTGATTTTTAAAGTTTCAATTAATACAGCTGAACCTTCTCCAATAACAGAATTTAGAGGAGTGAAAGATACTTTTTTAAGGTGTTTACAGTCTAATCATACAGAAATACAAAAAAAGTAAAGCTAAGGCAGAAAACAGTGAGAAAGGTAACCAAATATTACAAAGGCTTGCGGAGTGATTAAAAAAACAGGTATAATTAGAATAAGAACAGATGTACCCCGAAAAAGGTATTTGAAGGGGAGGGGATGGAAGGAGAAAAATATATTATTATGACCAGGGAAAAGTATAAACACACAGAGTGTTAGGAAATTATGTGCTGGGAGAAAATCCAGAATTCTTTTTCTTGGCCTTCTTTCTTTGTCAGTCAATGTCAGTAAATGCTACATCAAGTTCTATTATTATTATTCTTTTTCTAGTCATTGGCCATGTGATGGAAAACCACCTCCTACAGCTGTCTGTCACTGAGGCAGTTGAAGTGACAGACGTTTGTTTCTATAGATCTGAGGTCTCCAGTCTGTCCAATGACCCAAACTGGAACCTTTCTGATGTTTTGTGATGCAATAACACACACCAAAACACCTTCAGATGTTTAATTACGAAAAACTATTCCACAATTTACAGCCCTTAGCTGTAAATCCCAGGCACTTGAAGTTTACTAAATGTCAGAGCTGACAGCTGCCTTTGTAACCTCCTTGGAGTGCTCACACTAGGGGAGTCTCCCAACAAAAATTCAGTGGCATTTTTCTCACAAGACATTTGCTTCTATTAGCTCAAAAGCTGTAAGGAAATAATGGCATGGATTGTGACAGTGAGGTTAAACGTCAAAAGACATTGATGGACTGGAGCAGATCCAGAAAAAGGAACAGGGAAGGGTCTGGAGAACCAGGAGAGGCTGAGGGAGCTGGAAAAGGGGCTCAGCCTGGAGCAAAGGAGGCTCAGAGGTAAATTTACCATTTTCTACAAGTCCCTGAAAGGAGGGTGGAGCCAGGTGGGGAGCAGTCTCTTCTCCCAGCAGCAAGCAATAGGGCTAGAGGAAATGGCCTCAGGTGATACCAGCGGAGGTTTAGTTTGGATTTTAGGAAAATCTTATTCTCAGAAAGGGCTGTAGAGCTCTGGAAGGGCAGTGGCGGAGTTATCATCCCTGGAGGTATTTAAAAGACACATAGATGTGGCATTGGGAACAGGGTTTGGAAGGCGGGGCTAGTTTTAATGCTGTGTTGAGGGTTGGACTCAGTAAGCATAAAGCTCTGTTCCAACTTAACCATTCTATGTTTCTAAAGTTTTTTTTAAACTCATCACTGACTGTGTGGACTTACTGCCTGAACAACAATAAAAACACTATACATGTTTCCTAACAGTTTTGCTCACCTTTAAAACCTTCATTCTTAGATTGTTTCACATTATTTGCACTCTTTGTTGTTTCACATTATATGCACTCTTTTTTCTTTTTTTTTTTTTCTCTGCTGTCTCTTAAGTCTCTCACAGATCGTTCAGTGTGGATAAGGAGAAATAATTGCAAATGATTGAGTGTCTGTGGCTTAATGAGTAAGTCTAAGACACCCAAGTGAAACCTTTTCTAGTTTACTGGATGCATTAAAAAGAAAAACTGCCCCAGAAAATGTATTATAGTGGTTTGTACAGACAGTGTAAGCAAATATATAGCTTATGGTCGGGATGAATTTGATTTATGCAGTTATGTTGCTCAGTTGGTAGTGAATCCTATCTCATTTTTAAAGGAGAATTCTATTGCTGTCGAACATCTGTCCCTCATTCTTCACATTTTAGTCAGTGATGATAACAAACAGGTTCAGGAACACAAGTTTCTTAAATTCTACAAAACTTCATAGCTGGTGTTCAAACAAATGCTCTATAAATTGTATGTTCTGAGAAGCATTTTTTAAAAAAATCCATTAATTACTATGACAAGGTTATATTTTAAAAAATTAAAACAGCAGAAACTTTCTGCAAATGGCATTTTTTTAAACAGATGCATTTCCTTTCTCACCTGGATGTTCTATGCCTCATGTTGTTGCTACCTACAATCCCTCCACCTCCCCTGCTGCTGCTCCTGTAGCTGCCCTGGTTCTCTGTGCTGCTGAAAAGGGAACCCAAAGCAAATGCAGAGCCCAAGTGCCTATTCAGGGAGGTCAAACAGCAGAGCCCACATGAGTCTGACCCTCTCTGCCTCCAAGTTCTCTTCCCTCCCCTTTTGGACAGGAAAACTCATCTTGACTTCCACATCTGGCCTCTCTCTGGGTGACAAACTGATATTTATTACCTTGTTAAAGGATAGACACAAGAGAAAGCTGGGGGAGTTAGACCCTGTGCAGAAAAATAGATTTTTATATCCTATGAACGGAAAGTGTTTAATGTGGTCAAGAGGACAGATGTGATAACTGACATTTTGCAGTAAAAAATAAAAAATAAAAAAACCCAACAAAATGAAAGTGCAAGTCTTGCTAGCAGGGATTGTTCTGACTAACAAGAGATAATTCCTTACAAATAAAGACTGTCACAGGTAGTATCTATGAAAACACACAAAATAATTACTGATATCTTCATTACCCTTTTAATATTATCTCAGTACCATGGGTGCTTTTCTCTCTCCTTTTCTCTTTCTTTCCTTTCCTACTCCTAATTTTCTCTTCTTTAAATCTGAGTAATTTAGGGTTGTATGGGTTAGAGTTTGTTAAGTCAGTGTTTTGTGAAATGGTTTATTTTGATTGAATTATTGCCTTAAGTTTTGCTAAATTCCTGATCTTCTTAAGTTTGCCAGTAAAATTTGGTTTTTAAACTCCTGGGGATTTTTGTGGAATTCTCCTTTGTGCCACCTCAGAGAAATGTAGTATCTTAAGCCCCTTTTAAATAAACTTACTGGGACCAGGTCTTTACACTTCTGTTCCAGGCAAGGTTTTGGAAGCAATCATCCTGAGTGCCATTACATGAAGGACAGCCAAGAGATCGAGTCTGGCCAACTTGCATGTATGAAAAGCAGAAGAGTCCCAACCTCCCTCTGTGAAAAAGTGGCCCATGTAGTAGATGAGGGAAGGGCTTGTGGATGTAACTTGGTTGATGGTGGTGATGCCTTAAGTTTTAGCTTTTATATCTTTCAGATTCTGTGCTGCTTTAGTGTGTGGGTCTAAGCTTCATATGAAGTGTGGTGAGCTCTCTGCACAGAGTAGGGAGACCAAGGACAATCATACAAGTTACAGGCCCAAGAGCACAAACATCGTGGGCTAAAGAGAGAAAAACAAGCAGGATGGGACTTCATAACCTAAAGCTGTAATTGGACAATTAACTCCAATATGCAAATAGAGAAGAACTTCTAAAAGTGAGAGACCCCATGATTGGTCGTGCATTTTGTGACCATTTTGGTTCACCTTGGGTGCAGCCCTGGCTGGGCTCTTGTGCTGCCCAAGGTGGATCCATTGAGGCCTCCTAATAAATCCCTGCTTTATTCTTTAACACTGTCTATTCTCTGTTCTAGGTCAGCCTCCACAAGGCATCAGTTGGACTGGGTGATCCTGAAGGTCTTTTCCAACCTTCACAATTCTGTGATTCTTTGTGCACCTATGCACAAAGACAAACCTGTTTTTTTCACTCATAGTGCACTATGAGAACTTTCTTGAATCCAAAGAATTCCCAACAGGAAAACAACTGAAGCAGGACCCAGGAAATTTTTCTTTTTCTTTGTGATACCATTGAATTTAGAGCAGTTCAAGGCTTTCATATCTTAAAATATCAAATATCTTGAGATCTCTCTTTCTTGGCACTAGAAGAATCCTACATTATAGCAGATTGTACAGTTTATCTACCAAAAGTCAGAGGAACTCAAGAGGTCACCCAAGACAGACTGGTTATTTCAACTCATGTATTTTTTTAGAGCAAATCAGTCACTTTTATTTCATTACCTGTGAAACACTGAAGCTTTTTCAGTATCTGTGACAGGTTAAGGAGAAAATCAAGCCTCATGTCTGTAAAGTCATACAAGACACTACAACTTCCTTGGGAAATGTTTAAGAGGTCAAAATCTGAAAAAGTGTAATACCATCCATATTGACAGGACATTGAGTTCTAGTGTCATTAATCTGACAAGTGAGTCAGCCTTCTACTACTATTTGTTTTTCAATTTTTGTGTTTATAAAATATCACAGAAAGATTCTTGACAAGAATCCAAAATACTTGAGAGCAGGAAGCATACATACATGTTCTCATTGGTTTTCTTTAAAGTTTTTTTTTTTTTTTTCCCACATTTTATGATTGGAAACTCCCTAGTATTAAGCCCTATCTAAAATCGTCTGTGATCATTAAGGGTTCTTTGCTCTTAATTAATTTTCTAGAAGGTGCCATTGTTGATTTGCTCTTTGTGACACAGGTATAAAATTATTTGGCTGGTGGTTGGTAAGAGACCATGGAAGTGTTTTACAAAGCTTTTCTATCTGATTCAGAAAATTCTGTTTATAGGGCTTGCCTTGAAACAACAAAATACTTAAAATTCAAAACTCATATGCTTCCGAACAGGTTTGGGAATTAATTTTGTTATCATCTTTTATTCTTGTTGTTTATTTCTTTGTTGTTAAAGCAACCAGGAACTGAGAAACACATTAGCCAAACTCTGGGGAAATGCATGGATCTGCTTAAGGCTGGAGGAAAGCTGAAGGCTGGAGGGATAATGAATTCACTAAAAAGTTGCTTTTTCAACTCTATCTAAAAAGTTATTTCAAACCATGAGAAAGTAACATTTCCAAAGGGTCCAGCTCACAGATCCAACTGGCCAGCAAACCTGTTGATGTACAAACCTGTCATCAGCTTTCTGCTATGTGCTTTGAAACAGAGCAAAAGGGCCCTCAGAACAATGATTTAATACAATACAATTTTATCTGTGCTGGCTGTCACAAAGGTGGCAACAAAGGACAAGTGAGGCACTGATAGTCTGGAGTATTTTTTCAAGACTGTTGTGCTTGTGACACCAAGAACTTGATCAATAATTTTTAACACTGCACAGGAGTGGGAGTCAGCAGTCATCCAAAGGGCCTGATAGTGCATGTAAGATTCAGTGCTGAAAGTTGGTCATGACCCTTCTTTTCATATGTTGGATATCACTGAAGACAGAATTAAATGAGGGAAAAAAAACATAAAAAAAAAAAAAAAATCAAGAAACACAGAAACCCACTTTCTGTTTGATTATGTAAGGTATCAAACTTGAATTTTTTGGCATTTAATGTAGTTTCTTATTTTTAGTATATATCACTTGGTTATTTGTATCTAATGGTACTCTCCAGTTGTATTTTTCTGTGTTAACATCAGTTTTTACTATAGAAGATACACCAGAAGTTTAGATTATGCTGGCATGCATCTTTTATACTCTTTTCAGCTGAAAGCACAGGAGCATCATAGAAAACAATTAAAGCCCTGTTGTGGACTGTGTGAAGTGACCTGTACATAGGATCATTTATTCTGAACCAGAAAATAAATCTTTGATTTCAGGTTGGCCTGGGGCTACCCAAAATTGTGGTGAAACAGCGACCACAGTAAAATTTTAAAGCATTCTTTCTGACTTCCTGCTTGCACATTTAGTCTAAATATCCACACACACAGAGGAAAAAAAAAAAAGGGATCATGTCCTAAAAAGGTGCTTCCTCCACATGATTAAAAACTGTTGGCTTCTGAAATTAGGTTTACATAATTTGATTGAGTCATATTTGAGGCAAATGAACTGACTAAGCTTTATAATATGTGTTCTACCCAACTAGACATTTGGGGTTTTTTACTGCCTTTAATTTAATAAGCCATCACCTGCAATCAATAAATATTTATAAAGATGGTGTTCAGGAAACATGGAATAGCATTGGCTTGACATGAATTGAAATAGCCTTTTTTTTTGGATAAAACCACATGATTTTATTTAATACCTATGTAAAATCTGTTAATGGAACAAATACCTTTCTGTTTTGCAGTTCATTCAGATTTATGTGGTTCTTTTCTGGCTAGTTTCACGTAATAATCTTTTCTACTTTGTGACTTTCCTTCCAATCCCTGTATTACTAAGCACTATTTATTTTAAAGCTCCAAGCATTCAACAGCAAAGTAATTTGATTTGGTAAGGATATGTTTTCCTCTAATTTCATCATCAGTTTCTGCTTGTGATAAAAATCAGCCCAGCATTTCCAGGAATAAAGTTTTGCAGGTATCTGGTGAAATTGTGTCACAGAAAAATCAAAGGAAAAAAACACTTCAAAATTAAATTAGAAGAGAATTTAATGTGTTCTTCCCTGTGAGGGTGGTGAGGCCCTGGCACAGGTTGCCCAAAGAAGCTGTGGCTGCTCCTGGATCCCTGGAAATGTCCAAGGCCAGGTTGGACACTGGAGCTTGGGGCAACTTGGGATAGTGGAATGTGTCCCTGCAGATGGCAGGGGATGCAATGAGATGAGCTTTAAGGTACTTTCCAACCCAAACCATTCTGGGATCCAGTTTTCACCCACTGAGTCCTGATTTCTCTTTTCCTGGTGGATTAAAGAGCAGTGGAGGAACAGACGTGGCTCAGTTCCTTTTCCCTCTCTTCCCAGGCATTGTTATTGCCCATTAGGGATGGCAGGATATGTTGGATCAGACCCAGTTATGTTTCTTCTGCCAGATGCTTCCCATAAGGATGTGTGAGGTCCTTATCTAAGGGAGCCTTGTGCTATAGAATTCTTTGGGCCTGTATGACACAGTAAAAAGGAGCAATGCTCCAAGGTTGCAGTTTCTATTTTCACCAAGTTTTTCTACTGTATTTTCCCTAACCTCAGATGCTCCTGCCACCACAGCAGTCTTTCCCAATACAAAAGACCTTTATAACTCCTTTCTAAAGACCCCTGTAGTTCCTTTGGATTTTTTTATTTTCTAAAACCTTTCTTTGAACCCTTAAACTTTTCACATATCACCTTAGTCCCTCTATTCTACTCAAAGTATTTCTGGATCTCAAGACCATTTTTTTTTTTTTTTTCAGTCAGGAAGGAAATAGTCAGTATTCCTGGCTTGCTTCAGCTACAGTAAATGCCCAGTTAAGATTTAGTGACCAGCTATTGCCACTGGTTTGACAGTAACTTAGCACAGTCATTACCTACAGAATTTGGCGTGTATTCTCATAGATGTATCCAAGTCTGCAATAGGCCCTTATTAACAGCCTCAGAAATTCATTATTCTTTTCAGAATATTTTAATTGAATACATAAACTTGTGTTAAGATTACTAGTTTCCAATTTCCAATGCTCTAAGTACCATTATGTTAACAAACATTGAAATGTTAATTACAAGGATAAATTTGGTGACCTCAAATATATATTTCACTAAATTAAATGTAGGCCTTTTTTTTCAGAATTATAAAGCAAGGAACAAAAAGAGGGAAAATAAATAACAATACACAAAAATCACAAGGCAACTTTAAAGAAAATAATAGATTTTAGGCACAGAAGAGATACCATCTGTTACCTTGCAGTTTAGGAGACCAAATTTCACCTACTGACTCTTGCATAAAACCTAAAACTAGTTCAAAAAAGACATAAACATGTTAAAATGAAACAATAATTTTTTTTCAATGTCTATTGACGCATTATTTCAAAGCCTCACATGACAAAAAATCAGCCATATCCTCAGGCAGATTCTTTCAGTGGTTAATTACTTTCAATTTAAATTGTAGAGGGTTGTTTTATGCCTGGATGTTTGTAGCTCTCCAGTAAAACAATGCAGGGCTTGTTGCAGGCACTTGTCCCACCATGGAAAATGTAATTCTGTCTCACTACCTTGTGCTGCAGAGCCCCATCATTCAGGCTCTCACATGGGAAAGGGGGATCAAGGTTTAATATTCTCATCATGCTGAGAGTGCTTTGTTCATATAGTGAAGCATATTTTATTTTAGGGCACTCACAGTCTTCCCAGTCAATGCCATTTATTAAGCCAGTGTGAGAGAACACAGGAAAATAACTCCATAAATTAGGGATTAGGAACTAATCTAGAGGGCCAGGATTTGAGACCTAATTCCACTGAATATGTAAGCACCACGAGAGTAAGTGGAACACTGTCAGTGGGATAACTCCAGAGAAAGGCACAAACACATATTGCAGGTTAACTGGGATACACTTGTGAGTAATGAGAGATGTGATTGAATCTCCACAACTAGAGAATAAAATTTAATTTCCTTCCCTATCTCTTTTTTGAGTGCCTAAAACAGTGGAATATTGACTAAAAAATGAGTGATGTCCCTTCCTTACATGTGTCCAGTTGGTGCCCCCAGAATTTAAGCCAGGTCTAGATGGCAAATTTCACTCAGAATTCATTGTTTTCTTTTTGCAGGTGGTGAAAGAAAGTAAGAGCTATTTTTCATCTCTGTTGAAATGTGGAAACTCTCAACAAGGAGCTGAAATTACAGTAAATGCAACTCCTCAGCTGAAATTTAGACCAGGTTTGATAAAGAATACTAAAAAGTCAAGTAAGGTAGATAAAAAGTTGATGATAGCATAGCCTGGGAATGACTCTCTGCTATATTTTATAGCATTTATATTTTATTATTAGTCAAGTGAGACATAGCAGATTTCAGTGTGACTCCATGCTTTTCTTTTTTTCTCTCCTTGATTTAATTTTAGCACAGTCCATTCAATTCCAATTTCATACAAGTGTGAGGCAAAAGCTTTCTTTGCCAACAGTCCTGAAAGTGCAGATGTATTAATGGTTGCTGAACTAATAAAGACCTCAAATTTCATATACACATTGTGCTAACAATTTTGGAGAAGCCCTGTATAAATTGATTAATAGTTCTTCTTTATATATGACAAAAGGAGAACAGCACCTCTGTTTTTCATATATTTTTCTATTTTTCAACATGTATTTTAACTGTCAAATTTTTATCTGAGTTTCACAATTTCTATTCACCAATCTCTCTTTTCTCATTAGCACGAACCTACATTAGAAGTTCAATATATATTCTTGTATTTTAAAATAAAATATGTTTCCAACAGAATTCATATATCCTGTGGGATGTGGGGAATATTTCTTTAATGGGCTGAAACAAAAATAAGTAGTGAGAATAAATAACACAATCTGCTTTGCCTTGCTATTGTTTAAGCTTTTCCAAACTCAAAGAAGAATTCTGGACCATGCTCCAAGCAGGGCACTGTGCATGGAATTCATAAAAAAGAAAGATTTCAAAGCTGTAGAGAAGCGAAGTAGAATATCTGTGAGCTGTCAAGATATGTCAGATACTGAAGCAACCTAAATTTTAACTTTATATTGGTGCACACATAAATACATTTATCTCTCTACATAGATGCATATATATATATATGTGTATATATATATATATATATATATATATATATATATATATGTTATATATACAGTGAAATTCAACTGAATGGAATAACAGATTATCTCTGTCACCCTAACTACTCTATAGAATATGCTAATGGGAATTGTAGCTTTGCTCAAGAATTCTGAAAAGTTTTGTTTTTTTTTTTTTAAAGAACCTTACACTTGGGGGTTTTGAGTACATTTTCAAGAGTCTTCACTTTGAAAGAGGCCAGTTATTTTTTTCTCTATAAGGTCCTGCTGTTATCAGTAAAATGAAAAGACAGACAACAGGACACAGATTATTGTACAGTGTAAAAACTAAAATGTGGACTTCTCTTCAGTTAAAAAAAAGAAAAAAACAACCACCAAACCTTGGTTTTCATGTAATTTAAACTACTTGCAGTCTTCTCTCAGTACCAAAAATAATACCAGCTGTACTTATTTTTTTCCTCTGACCTTTTCACTGATATATAGTGACATTATCATTTTAACACATCAAGGTAGGATAATCAGAAAATTAAGTGGATTTTTTTACAAGTAGAAACAATCTTAAAGTAAGAGAGCTTTTTCCAGAACTGCAGTGAGAGAGACTGACAGGGAACTATCCTGCCTTCAGTGAAAATACAAACATAACATATTTTCACATGAAAGAAGATAGGCAATTAGTTTCAGTGCTTCTGTATTATTATACAACCATGAGAGAAATGGGAAAAATACACTCAGATTTCTTCTGTTGAATTGTTAGGATGTTAGGTCTATCATATTCTCTTCCTATGTGCAAGCCAGTGGCCATATTCATCTACAAAGATGGAAGAGTCATTGTGATAAATTGAAAAAAAATATAAAAAAACCAGGAAAATCAGAAGTTTCATCAAAGAATTTGGGCAAAAGCTTCAGTGAACTTGCATCAGCATGTCCATTCTGGCTAAACTTGCAATGCAAAGTGTTAGGATTTCACATTATGGAGGACTGAGAAGTTCTGTCACCTTCCACAGGAAGGTTTTATCTGCAGAAAAATCACACAGGAGTGGAATAGACCCTCTACCTCCTATTGTGTCCTTAGCTTTGCTTGAGAGGCTTAGGGTAAATAACTACAGTGAGATAAAAGAACTTTACAATGGTTCAACTTACCTACAGCAAGGTGATATCAGAGCAGTGGTGACTCTCATTTCTGTGTAACTGGGAAATCATGGAGTGGTTTGGTCTGGAAGGAACCTTAAAGCTCATTTTGTTTTATCCCTTTCCATGGGCAGGGACACCTTCCACCATCCCAGGGTGCTCCAAGCCCTGTCCAGCCTGGCTTTGGGCACTTCCAGGGATGCAGGGTCAGCCACAGCTGCTCTGGGCACCCTGTGCCAGGGCCTTTCCACCCTCATGGGGAAAAATTGCTGCCCAATACCCCATCTAAACCCCCTGTCTTTCAATTTGAAGTAATTTTCCCTTTTCTTATCACTTATTTGCAGACAAAAAAGTGGGAACCACACGTGGATTAATTTCCTATCTTTTCCCTTCATAATCCTTTTTTCTTGATATAGTATGCAGTGATCCAAGTTATTTAGTCCAGTCAATTGACATCTGATTTAATAAAGTTTATTATAGGTAATTACTTCAAACCTATTTTATTTTAATATCAATATACTCTCATTTTTCATAACATATCCACCTTATGCAATTTATATAAAAATGCTGAAATTAATATAAATCAAAATAAAAATGCTTTATCTGGTCTGTAAATCAAATTGAACTGCAACTCAAAATACTCTTGTCTCTTTTGTTGATGCTAATAATATTGCACCAATGCCCCAATTATTTCTCTAGGTAATCTCTCTTTGTAGATTCCTGCATGGAAAATAATTTCTTTGAAAAGTTAAACAGTACAAAGCTGTGTACACTAGACTGATATAGTGAAGAAAGCCATGACGGTCATGAACTTTTACGACATTTAAGATTTTAAAAAATAGTGTGGGTTTTGTGGGTTTTTTTGCTTAGTTCAAAACTTTTTCCTTGTTTCACTTTTTTAAATTTTTGAAGAATGTGTTTAAATATTACTGTAACTGAGCTTCTTACTACGTTAAATATCTAACAATTGTTTTGTTATTTAAAATATATGATTTTAAAGAAAAAAAAATCATGCCCAAATAAAGGTTAATTTTCATTTCCACATTTCATTCCCTGATGTTATTTGCTGTCAAACACACTTAGGCAATACAAACTCTCAATCTCTCCATGGGCTTCCTATTCAGGTGCATTCCACTTTTATATGTAGGTTTGTTATGAGGAATGGGTTGATTTACTCAGGCATTTATCTTTAGCTGTGTATAGTTTTCAGCAAATCCTGCTGCCTTTAAAATTCTCTGTTGAATTTCTCCTTATCATGTCTTTTTGTGTTACATAAAATATAAAAGACAAATCTTACATTGTCTCTCTCACAGTGGCTAAGCACACATATCAGTGCCACCACATAACTCCATCCTATAAAGTACTTAATGATTTCCAAGTTGAGACAGAAATTACCATTTTTTGGGTTGTGTCTAGTGATGTTAAGGTTATATGACTATGAAAATTAATATCACCCTACTGATAAGTACCCTATTTATATTTATTGTTTCAGAGACCTATGGAAAGAAAAATAATGTTGTCAGAACTCTGGAGGAATAATTTATCCTGTTGGTCCATCATCCTGAAGTGTTGAAGAGCTGAATTATTTGATCCAATATCCCTTACATGAATATTGAATGGAAACCTCTTCTGTTCATCTTCTCCTGGGTTTCAGAATGGGCACATGGCTTTCAACACAAGCTGCTTCATAAATAAGGGATCTCAGTTGTCACAGTCTCCCAGGCATGTCACATCACCTGCCTCATCTTGTTGAAACATCCCAAACCATGGTATGTTCAAAGAACATCCGCTCTCAGCCCAAACTTCAAATGGAGAGGTAGCCAGACTTGATTGTCCTAGTGCTGCTTCATTTTTGCAAGAGGCAGCTTTATCAATCTCATTATTTGGCACAACCCTTGAATAAGAAAATCCCAAAAGAGGATCATTACACCATGATCATATCAAAAACTCCTCCACCTGCCTTTCTTATTTGACAGAAATGCGTGAAAAATTTAGGCAATATTGACTAATGCCTTAGAAATCAGCAGTTTTATTCCCTTGTTTTCATGGACTCTGTATTATCAGGCTGTTAAAAATCTCACAGGTCTCTTTCACTTCCTGCTGAGGGAATTGTGCAGACTGAACAAAAGCAGGCTCAGAGGAGACCTTATTGCTCTTTACAATTCCCTGAAAAGAGGTTGTAGACAGGTAGGGGTCAGGCTTTTCTCCCAGGTAACAATAAGACAAGAGGAAAGAGCTGCAAACGGCTCCAGGAGAGGTTTAGATTGGTATTTATCAGTGTCCAGGACATCCCTCTGGCTGCCCTGGCTGTCTTGAGACCCTGGCAGGGGTCTCAGAGACCCTGGAAAGAAGTCAAAAACATCTGTGGCTTTGATTTTAGCCCATGGAAGAAACTGCCAACTCTGTTGAAGAATTACAAGCCACAAGGGTTTGAGTAACATGATATTTGAATTAACATAGGGTGGAAAAGTAGAATTTGGGGTTTTTAGAATATATTTCAGGGGTCAAGATGGAGGAATTTGGGCATGTCCTAGCCTTCTTCTAATTCTTCTTGTCCTCCATGTCTTGGTGGGATGGTGACACTTTTCTATTGGTTCAAGGTAGAGATTCACAGTCTAACATAAAGGATTGGTATAGTATAGTATATTGGTAAAGAAATTGTAAACATACTACACGTAGTTTTGCGTATATAAGGTGGGAGCCACCCAAGGCTTGCAGCAGATTGGTATGGCTTCCTTTCTGAACAGACCTCAGCAGGACAGAGAAAGAATGTTATAGATAAAGGAAAATAAACAACCTTGAAAATGCAATTGGACGCATTTCAGGCTCCTTCTTTGGTTGCATGGGCTGGGAAAAGGACTTTTATACTGTTGGGGTCCTGACAAGCTGACCCTGACAGATATTAATCCAATATAATAATATTATACTGGAAAAAGCTCTCACAGAAATGCTTGTCAAGCACTGGAAAATATTGCCCAGGGAAGCAATGGAGTCACCACCCCTGGAGGGATTTGAGAGCCTTGTGATGTGGCACCTGGGGACATGGGTCATTGGTGGCCTTGGCAGTGATGGGAAATGGCTGGAATCAATGATCTTAGAGCTGTCTTTTCCAACCACAGTTATTCTGTGATTCTCTGATTCTGGGGCATCTTTCAAACATGAATGCCTAATGCAGTGATAAATCAGTGGTGGAGCAGACCACCAGTCTGTATGCATTGTATGAACATAAAGATTTTGGTTAAAATTTGGTGTACTTTAAGTAGCTACCTACTTTGTTTGCAAAAGCCTTTAAACATGCTAAAACCCAGGAAAAATTTTCCAGTTAAGATCTTACTCCACACATCATCTGCAAGGAGGGAGAAGAAGTCAGGGCTCCTCGTTCTGTGTGAACAGTTCTCAAGAAGATCCCTCTCTTCACCAACAGTGTTCAGCAGCAGATTCCAAACTGGGCAGGACAGAGTTAAGGTGGGAAAGTTGCACAGAACCTAAAGGCAACATAAAGCTGCAGAAAATGGCTTGACCGAAATGCCTGAGAGATGAGGCAGAAACCGTTCAGCAAATTGGAAACTGTGAGTCATTAATGATGCATATTGTTCAATTTACAAATTAAATTAATTGTGTTAAAAGTTCATGGTTGTGAGTCAAGTAATTTTTCAGAGTTTGCACGTATTTCAAACCATTAAGAAATTTCTGTGGCTGGAAAGTGAGCTCTTTTGATGATTATGTCTCTTTCTTAAGAACCCTAAATTAAATTTTTAAAATGTCAGGCAAATTACCCGTGTGAGCATTTCTGAGGCACAAAACCCTTTTAAGGATGTTATTTCTTCATCTGGTAAGACCCACTATGCCTGAACATACACCACACGCTGCAGCATCTGGCCTTTTAAGCATTAAAAGCTTCTAAAACTTCTCAGAGGCTAAAGTCATTATGAGGTGTATTTTTAAATTAATCCAATAAATTAAGCAAGAGCTTATTAAATTCAAGTTACATTTATGGTTTTTTTTTTTCTGTTCCATAGCTATGAAAGAAAGAAGAAAACACTGCTTTTGTTCCCTGTTCATTAACTGTTGCACTGCAGTTATTTCGATGGTGAGTATGTAGCTTAATCTTTTATCAGATTTGCTTTTCTAGACATTAATTTGAGAGTCTATTATTATTATTATTTTTAATAACTTTTGTTTTCTTTTTTTTGAAGAATAGTACAAAAGGAATATATTCTTTGAATATTTTATAATTTTACTTATGTATTTACATTTTCTGCATGCAGAAAATAATATACAAAATAAAAGGTCTTAGCTGAGAGGAATGTATATTGCTTGGTGATCTGTTTTGGTGTTACATCTCAGTCTCTGATCCTGGCTCCATTTAGGTGATGTGGTACCAGATCTCAGTTTAGAAGGCAATTTGCATCTGGAAGCTGAAGAAAGCTTTTTCTTCAAGTTCATAATCTTATTTCTGCCTCCACCAGAGGAATTTGTGAAATTTCTGGAAGTACCAAGACCAAAATTCAGCTTCAAGCTGGAGAATTTTGCAGTTACATGATGGAGTGTCAGACAGTGGGGGGATGCAGGAAAATTCCTTTACCAAGATACAGCACACAGGTCACCCCAGCTGGTGTTTCTCTCTAATCCTCAGGCCACAGTCTCTGTGGAAATACTCTGGTAGAGAATTTGAAATATGGTTCTATTCCAACTTTATGACCAGCAGGCTGATGATTCCTCCTCTTTCCAGGCCCTATAAACAGGAGACAAAATGTAGGTCTTTATAAGTAAAGAGGAGTGACATCAAGTTTCCATGATAAAAAACAAGAGATACTTCAAACATCCCAGTGTGAAAAGTCCTAAGGCAGAGGAGAGTCCTTGCCAGAGGCATGAGGTGGAATAAGAAGCACATTTATGATGAATTTGAAGCACAGCCAGGATAAATTGCCTTTGAAACCCATTAAAACCTTTACAAATATGGACACTTCCATGAAGTTGGTCAAGTTTCCTCAGCCTCCAGGAAACCCTCTGGAAATGATACCCAACTTCCATGGGCTTATGGGCACTGATAGTAAGAAAACTGTCCTGAAAGAAGTATTTAAATGCCTCTCAGTGGCTTTTCTTTAAATGCAGAATCCCTGACAGCCCTGTGACTGTGAGCAGCACTGGCCCATGAGCCATGAGATGACAACATCCCATCCTTCACCCCAAATCTAGCACTTTTCTCCCTCTGCTGAGGGACTGTTATTCCAAAGCAGAGATTTCTGTTTTGCAGGGGTGACTCACAGCCTAGTGTAAGGCTATAAATATTCATTCCAAAAATGCCAGAATCTGTCTGTCTCTGCAGCCTGTTTCAAATTAAAGCCTGCTGCTTATATTGAAGGAGAGTCTGGGATGGTGGGTAATGAAAGCTAAACAGGAACAGATCTGAGCAGCCACTCTGACATTCTGACACAGAAACATGGAACTGAGATGCTTCACCTTAAACACATCTTAGGAATCTTTCATGTAAAAAGCCATGTGCTAAAGCATGTGCTAAAATATAGTGTTATGAGCTGCCAGTGCATGAATTGAGGGCTAGGAAGCTATTTTTTATTAAGTATGACAAGCAAAAAGGACAGATACTGAGTTAATAATCAGTTCCAAGATTAAACACACCTCTCTTTCTTAGCTTCACAGTGGATGGCATGCCCATGTTTTATAAATTCCCGCTGTCTAGATTTCAGGAGGAGTGTATTTTTTCAAAATTTTCACCCTTGTCTGTTCTGAGTAACTTAAGGGGAAAACAAAACCTATTCTACTTCAAAAAGCAATTAATTCAAAAAGCAATAGCTATAGGTAGACTTTCTGTGTGACTCTTTCAAAAATGGAAATAATACCTACATTGTTTAGCTAGGTCTATGTATTCTGTGAATACTATGAAGGTGACAGTGTTTTTCTTGTTGCTCAAGACACACTCTCAATGCCTTGTTTTCCCTGGATCAGCATGAAATTTTCAGAAATCAGGATTTGGGAGCCTACATGATTATTAAAAACTGAGCATACCTAGGCAAAGAAAAGTGTCACAATGGTTCAGTGAGCAGCAATTTAAATTAAAGTGCTTAGTAGCATCAGGTGCCTCTCGAGAAAGACAGAGGAATCCTCTCAGCTCCACTTGGAAACCTCAGACTCCCTGCAAAGTCTTCAGTGGCCCAGCCATTAAGTAGACAACCAAATTTGGCACTTTCTCTTTTATCTTTAGGAATTTCAACTAACTGCTGAGAAAAGTCCTATAAAACACCAGTGTCCTATTTGCCAACTCCTCTTAGATGGGCAGAGTGTCACTCAATTGGAATGAAACCTCTTTTTAGGCAGCAGAGCTGTGTGACAGCTTTACAAAATTTAGTAGCAGGATCCAAACTTGAAATGCCTGAATCCAGGAATCTCTGTGTGGGAGCAATGTGTGGGCTGGGTGATTACTACATGCAGTGTCTCCTGGAAATACCCTCAGAGGGGGTTAGAGAGCTTTTCAGATCACCCTGAAGTAGATTCTGATATTCATTCAGTCTGAAGAGTTTCTCTTGTCAGTGGGTAAGCCAGCCAGGGCCTTGATAACATTGTGGAAATATCAGCTTCAGCATCATGTGATATTTCCTACACTTCCTGAGGTGTTTTCTCAGGCTGTTAGATGGGATATGAGAAGTTGTTAATGAACAAAACTTCATTGCCTTCAGGAATAAGGCTCTGTTAGAGTCCTGAGAAGAAGAAAAATGGAATTTTTATTCTCAATTATACTTCCATCCATATGGGTGGATTTATGGAAACAATGGTTCTCAAAGTTCATAAGACCAGAACTTAACTCCAATGGCTTCAGCTAAAAATCCACCTTATGCCAGGTAAACCTCGGTGTGATAAAATGTGGGAAAAAAGTTCCTTCTAATCCAGGAAGTTCTGTGGTTCTACTGTCCAGTCCTCCACTGTCCCTGCAAATTCCAGTGATAAAAAGTTAACCAGAAACACTTCTACTGCAATATTGCAAAAACCAGACACCAGCCAAATTAATTTCCTTTGTCATTTGAACAGTGTTTTGCTTGCAGTAACAGATTTCATAGAATTTCTCTTTGAAATGCTGTTCAAAGCATCACAGGACTGTGTGAGATGTCATCCATGGTATTTTATCTTTGCATGTGATAAGGTACATCTCAGGCTGCTGCATCATGTCCCTGTGTGGGTTGTATTTTATAGCATTTTATCACACCATTCAGCGTGTGTGTTTTGAGGTCATTTATGTAGAAATTTCATCCAACACAAAGCTTGGCCTTTTAGCAGCAGGTAAAACTCTTCAGGGGAAATATTGCAGAGAGGAAACTTGAACACATGTGAAAGTACAGGAATACAACAGAGCACAAATGAGGGAGGAACCTGAGCCCACCACTAACCCTTCTGCTGCTGAAAGCATTTATTTCACAGATTTGTCTATTGGAAAGATGAAGGAAAAAAATGTTCCTTGGTTGTTTTTCCAGTATAGAATCATTAAGGTTGGAAAAGACCACCAAGATCATCAAATAGATGAGCTATATCCTGGTAGGATCTGATTAGGGATCATTTTGGTAACTGGCAGCCTAAATAACTTCTAGTCACCTCTCAAGATTCATTAAAAAAAAAAAAAAAGTCCTTTTCTTTGTTCCTACTGCTCAGGGATTTGCTCTTCCACCATAAGAAAGGTCTAGACAGCTTTACTTTTCCTCTGCAAGCCCCAGCTGCCATCGCCCCAGAAGGCCAATTTAACACTCAGTATACAAAGCATTTTCTCATCCCTGTTCTGCCCAGTTCCCAGTGGGGAAAAAGCCATAAAAGAAGCATTTCAGAATCAATAGAGAAAAATGTTCACATTTTTATTCTTTGATTTTCTTGATAATCTTTTCCCTCTGAAGCACAACATCTCCAGGCAGCATCTGGCAACAGAGCTGCAGAGAATTCAGCTGAGGGAAGAAGAGTTTCCCTTCTGGAAATCAGTCCAGAGGTGTCTGCTCTTCATCCCTGGATACATCTCAGGGCAGCAAAACAAGCAGGTGAGCAAGATTGGAAGCCATTTTCAGATCCCTTCAAACCCAAACTATTCCATGAATCTGTGGTAAAGATAAGGATTGAGGGAGAGAGAATAATTTATATTAAAGATTAGCACTTTTACTGAAATGTGATCAGTTATGTTCTTACGAATGCTCCAAATAAGATGTGTTGTACAGGTGAAATTCTATATAAACATAGAAGTGAACTTCTGTAGAGTTAAAAAAAATAATAAAAATAATTATGAAGTAGTTCATGAAACACTCAGTAAATGTCTTCTTACATTTTTATGGAATGTTACATATAAATTAGAGAAAGTATTCAAACCAGAGGTTTAATAAATATATGATTAAGATCATAAGAATGGTTCCCAGGAAATTCTCTTGAAAGATATAATGAATTACTCTGTTATATTGCACAGGATATTAATGAAGTTTTATTCCTCAGACATTATATTTGCATGAAGATTCACAGAAATCTTATAAAAAAGTCAAACAAGCATAAAGAAGTAATTACAGCCACAAAATAAAGACATGAAAGTCACTTTTTCATACGTAAAACATGTCCTTTAAGAGTATACTTCTTAAACTCATATATAAATACTAAACCTGGATTTTCAAAGAGCTTTTGAAAACACTTCTCTTCAAAAGAAACTTCGTTATTTCTTTAGGATAAAAGGAATAAGAACAGATAAAAAGTTGTCCTATGGATTAACAAGTGATTAATGAATTGGGGGAAAAGGTAGGAAATAATTAAAACTTTTACAAAGAAGGGAAGTTGCCAGCATATGTAACATAGAGAAGATACAGAGAGTGAGCTGAGAAATGTTACTGATTATTCAAATTTACCCAAAGAAGTAAAGAGAGACTTGGCTATAACAGCAGCTGAAGGAGGTTGTACATCTCAGTGACAGGAAAATAAAAAATACATTAGATGTTGATAGGAACATTGGAGAAACATCTCAGAATCACTTGAGATAACTCTGAGAAAATATTAATAAGCAGAAGTAAGCCAAAAAGCAAAATGATGCTGAGTTATTTGGAGTGAAATGGAAAATCAAAGAGGAAATACCTTAAAGCCACTGTGTAGCTTCTACGAGTGGTCACATCTTGAGTACTACCCCTGCTTACATCAAAAACCATGAAGCAAAACTGAAAAAGGTGTGAAAAGAAAAGAAGCAAATGGTCAAATGCAGCAGTGTCTGTGTGAGAAATCAGATTGAGTTACAGAATTCCAAAGGGAGCAATTGAATTTCTATCTAACAAATACAGCACGTCCATCTTGGTCCATTAACTGACTTACATCCATCAGGTAAGTGTTGAACTTAGATGAAAATAAGAACAAACTGCTTTTCAAATTGATACCTGAGAACTTCCCTGCTCCTCTGCATCAGTGACCCTCATCACTGCTCATTTTTGCAGTTGCAAAACTCCAATCCTCAATGGAAATTTCTGCATCAGTTCCATGGTCAAATTTGTGGCTGTTTTATTCTTACCTGGAGAACAAAACCCAAACAGCTTTTAAGTATTTAACACAAGTTATAGATCCAGCATCTGGCCTTTATGAAGCGACTTCTGCCCTCCACACAATATTACTAAAAAAAATAAACCAAAAAAACCAGGATCACCTCACAAAAAATCTCAGCTCACCACTGTTAGGCTGAGATTCCTAGGCTTAGGAATCTCAGCCTAAACCTGGAGAAAGCAGAAGGAAGGGCTAATTGCTCAGCTGATGGAAAACGAGGCTCAAGGCTACAATTATTTAAACAGTGATGCCTGCTGGCCATGCCTTCAGCTACTGAGCAGAGCTGCTTCCCTCCCCTGCAGCAAGTGAACTTGCAAGGACTTATATATTGTGTACAAAAATGGGTTTTTTCATTCCAAATCCAGTGGCAGCTACGTATCTGATGAAAGAGAAATCTTGCAAAGGCAGTAGAACATCTTTTTGTTATGAGAAACAAATCCAAGAGTGATGTTTCAGTCGTTTGGATTATTCTCCAACAAAGAGTTTTGGTAGGTTTTCCTGTGTAGTGAGATTTAACCATCCTTTAATCATCCTTGAGGAACTTCCTTGGATTCACTCCAGTATGTTTGTGTCTCTCTTGTACTGGGAAGCCCAGTATGGACACAGAAATTCAGGTGCACCTCCCCAGTGCTGAGTAGAGGGGAAGAATTCCTGCCCATCACCTGCTGGGAATGCTCTGTCTTAAGTGCATGCATCAATTTTTAAAAGGGTTTTTTGTTATTTTTCAAGACACTTATGAATATAGAATTTATTACCAGTTATGGTTTATCTAGATGCACATCAACAACAAAAAGCACAGTTTTCTTCAAAAGAAAGCTTCTTGTCAAATGTCTGTGCTGCCAAGAAACACCACCTAGACCTGAAAATCTATTCTAAATTTTTTTCTTAATTTGTTACTTCTCCTTCCCCCATTCTCTTCCCAGTGACCTTAACATATTTATGAAAAGTGTATCTTTTCAGAAATTCAAAAGCACAATTCTCCTTCTTTGGAAGGAAAGGAAGGAAGATAAATAGCACAGCACTCAATGTGACAATGGGAACAGTATGAAATGAAAGTAGAGTCGACATGCTAACATCTGATTTACAAACCTGAATCAAAATTACATACAGAAACAAAAGGCTGGAAATTTTGTATTTTCATATGCTGTCATCTGTGTTTATTTTGTGTTCTGGTACCACCTCAGGATTTTCACTGTGGAGTGTGTAAATGCCTAATGTACACAAAATAGCTTGGATGACAAAGTCCATAAATTCTCTTTACTTTTCTAATTACAATCAGTGATTCAATGTCTGTTGAGAGGCAAAGGGCAAGTAATTCTGTATCTAATTTAAAGATAGAGAAGGTAAATGTGCTATCATGATCATCTAGACTGACCTTTCTGTATTGACTGAATCATTTCTCCCAGTGAGAGAATACTGTAATGATTCCAAAGACTTGAGGTTAAATGAGAAAAGATTATCTCAAAGGCCTGGATTCTATCTGAATCTGTCAAAAAGTTATCTAGTACAAACCACACAAATTACAAACAGGGGAATTCAGTCATTTGGAAACAAATGCCTAGGCTACATGAGAAAAAATCATCCAAGAAGTAAATATTTTTCTAGATGACAAAACTTTAAAGTCTAAAATGAGGTGAAGGGCATCCCTGAAAAATGGATTTTTAGACAGATTTTTAAAAATTAATATTTAGGTTTTGTCCTCTGTATCCATGGCAGGGTAATTGATTATCCCCTTCCACTGACTGGAACAGGATAATGAATTCCCAAGTGTATTGACTCCTAAGAAAAGCTGGATGGAAAGGTTCTCCAGGATAATTTGGACATTAAAAGAAAACCTTCCCATGATCATTTGCTGACTCCACACTGGTGAACTCCAAAGCTGATCACATCATCAGCCAGCAGGTGATACCACATCCATGTGAGGGGAAACAGTCAATGTATGAGCTTAAAAATTCAGGGAACAAGCAGCTCTCTAATAAATACATGCAGCCAGCTGAGCAATAAAAGCTGCAAGGAAAGAAGCATCCAAAGAACAGTTTGGGTTTCCTTCAATAAATAAGAGAATGGGAGAGTGGAATGACTGGAAAGGGACTGCATCACTTGCCATGACTCTGGAACAGCCAGATCAGATTAAAGAT
Source organism: Lonchura striata (assembly GCF_050655825.1). Taxonomy (NCBI): domain Eukaryota; kingdom Metazoa; phylum Chordata; class Aves; order Passeriformes; family Estrildidae; genus Lonchura; species Lonchura striata. Next base: position 4,544,190 of record NC_140706.1, on the reverse strand, counting down.
ACTGTTAGACAAACAAATATTTTGAATTACCAGAAAATACATATATATTTATTTATATTTTTACCATGTTCCATGGTTCTTTTGCTAAATACATGTTATTCTTAAGTAAGTCTTCAAGCTGGATAATTAATATGAGATTTCTTAAATTTTAAGAGTTGAAGCATAGTGCAGCAGGAATTATAGGGTAATGTGCAGAGATGCCTTAAAATTGACCCCAAGCTTTATCTGGAGGCGTTTCTTCATTTGCACTTTAGCCTTTAGTCCATGGGATTTTTTTCTATTTTTTTTTTATATTTCGTACTGCATGAAACTTAAATAGCAATGAAAATATTAGGGAAGCCTGAAGTGAAACAGTGGGTTTGTGTATAATCAATTCCACTGAACACCTGTGAACTGTTGAGTTTCACTGGGTTACAGCTGGGGCTGTGCTTGAAGAGAGGGAGAAACGTGTGTGAGGAGCTCTTAACTGATTTATTTGGAATGAATTTACAGTGCACTAAGGCTGGTTTTAGCCATGCCCTCTGGTCCCATCTCCCACTATCACAGAAGCAGATTAGACCAGGCTGGGCAGCAGAATGAAGCACTTGGAGCAACCTGGGATAGTGGGTGTCCCTGCCCAGAGCAGGGGTTGGAACAAGGTGGTTTTTGAGGTCCCTTCCCACCCAAACCATTTTGTGATTCTGCTTCTCCTCTGAGCTGGACAGCATTTGCATGGCTGAGGTCATACAATCTAGTTCTGGGCTCCTCAGCACAAGAAAAAAATTGACTTCCTTTTGCAAACATTATTATATATAATCTTAGCACTGGAGTAACTGTGTGGAAAAATCAGTGCTACACAAAATGTGAGCTTTAATAATGATCTCAAGGCTTGCTGATCTGAATGGAGCACTAAGAAAATGCCTGCCAGAGGCTTTCAGTGCAGGATCTGTGTCCAAACCTGCAGGCAATTCACAAAGCAAGAAAGAAAGGACCATCCTGAGAGAACACACCTATTGTGACCACACATCACAGCTTTCAAAAGCCAAACCTCTCCTGTTCCTCAGACAAAAATCCGAGTGCCAATATGATGAAATAAGAGCTATTGGAGTGCAGCAGGAAAGTGCATTTTGTCTCACCATTTAACTCCTTGTGCTCACAACCATGAGAGATTTCATAATGAGCTGATTGCCAATTATCCCATGGCACATAGAGATGGATTTTCTGAAATAGGCAGACCTTGTGAGACATTTAGGGAGAAAACTGGCATGCAGTTTGCTGCAGTTTCAGTTTCTAAAATCATCTGAGGTCTGAGGCAGTGTATGCAGAGCAAAACAGCACAGTGTCTTTCAAGTATAGGAACATTGTCAAAATCTGCCAGTTTTAAAGTGAAAAGTAAAGTGATCCTCTGGCAACTAGATGAAGATCTAACATAGATTGAATTTAAATACAAGTGGGAGATAATAGTTATTCCTACTTTTGTTCAGAAATAAATTAAATCCTCACTTTGTCTTTGATTGTTCCTTCTGATTTGCTGCACTTTTCCCACTTTCTCTAACATTTTAACAGCCATTCAATTAGATTCCACCCTGTACTGAGATGAAATAGACACAGAACATGTTCTGATTATGTTCCCAAGCTCAATCATCATGGGTTAAAATTATCCATTTTTAGAATTACATGCCATCTTAATCAGGAACTTGATCTTGACAGATTTTGAGCAAGCCAATCTAGAGGCAATTGGCTGTGTCTTAAACCATGCATGTTCCTAGAAATTCACTTATCCAGAAGAAAATCTGGCCTCTCAGGAGGCAGGGTCATTAGAGCACATCCTTTTTGAGGAGTGAAGGAAAAGCAAGGAGGGACAAAGTAGTAAGGAGGTATTTTTAAATCTTAAAACTGCAAATATTGAGTATGAAACATTTTAACTGAGTGCAGTGCACTCTGTACATTTGCACATGATGACTTCTTAGATGAGCTCTGCCCTTTCTCCACATAGCAAGGCTTTCCACAGACAAATAAAAACCACATTCATATTATGGAATAGAATGGCAAAATTTCTATTTATTTTGTCAGGAAGAGGAGAAAAAGGTAGCTTTGCATTTGGAGATGCATATTGATAATAGAGACAGATTAAAGTAAGAAATTAAACTACACTTCAGTGAACTAATTTAATCCAGGTAAACATGACTGACGGAGCTCACCCCAGTTCAGGGTGGCTCCATGTGGTGGAAAAATCTCTCCTCCAACCCGTGCTTTGAAAAAAGGCTCAGCAGTCTCTTGTTGTCCAGTCTCAAGGCAGTTTATTGCAAGTTATCTAAAAGATTTTCTTCTGGGGCTGCTGTGGTTTGCTCAGAGCTCAGGCAGAGGCACACACACACCCTGACATCCTCTCTGACCCCGACTGCTTCTTCTCTCCCCGCCCAGGGCTGCTGTTACCTTTTATATGGTACATTAGGTGTTACATGTTTACAGTTTTTCCCCAATGCCTATTACCTATATTAAATGGTGTTTTTCTACTCTAAACCAATCCATAAGTGCCAACTTCGCCAAGAACATGGAGGTAAGGAAGAAGAAAGAGGGATGACAGGATTGGCCCAAATCCCTGCATCTTAAAACTTCTGACCACTATGTACAAAACAGAAACCCCCCTGTACAGGTGTTAAACCCCGCCCTGTACAACACTAAAAAATTCTTACCTCTATTTTGTGACTACTTCTACTATAATATCTAAATTTTTGTGACTTCTTGTTCTTCCTGCAAGGTTGGTAAATCGTTCCATGTTTCAAATCCAAAATCTCAGCTGTTTCCAGCTGCCTGCCAGGGTCTCAAATGCTTCTGACCTGGATCCAGAACATCCAGAAATGACTGAGGGATATTTTGAGGTCCGACACATGACCCTTGTCAGAGCCTCTCATGTCTTTTTCATACCGGGCACCAGTTCCATTTCCAAACCCAGCTCTGGCTTTAAGAGAATCCTGATGGAAACATCTTGGCTTGCTTTTCTCCCAGGATGCAGGGCACATTCATGGCATTTCTTCACACTCAAAGGAATTGAATTGAACTTTATCCCAATGGGAAGGGATTTAGTTATTACTGAAATAGATTAGTGCATAGGAGGGACTATTTGAAGAAAAAAACCACATATTTTACAATGAAAGTAACAGATAGTGACATTAACTGCTAAGCTCTGTTCTGCCTATTAAAAGTGGAATGAGGCATCTTAACAGATGATTTTGTAACAATACACATGGGATGTTTTTGGTGGTGGTTTTATTTCAGGATCTGGTTGGTCTCATTTGGTTTGAACCTTTGTACTGGGTAACAAGATATCCCCAATCAGATGATCAGACCCACCACCACAAAATTTTATCAGTTGCCAATAACTAACACTTGAAAAAATATAGAAATTATTCTTAACTGCAATTCTGTCTCTCTCTCTGATCTCCAAGTTCTTTTCTCTCATCCTTTATTTTGAATAAAAGGTCTTTAGAGACATGATTAATTGAGTATTAAAGGAAAGGATTGTATTTAATAATCCAGGGAATCTTTCTCAATCCCACATTCCTTCTTTGGTGGTGCACAGCAATGTTTTCAGCTTTATTTTATCAACCTTTTGAGAAGTAGCAAATTTTAGTATTAATATGACCATAAGATTTTCCCTCTGCCTAGTCATCTACAGCATGAAAAAGCCAGATATCAAAGAGTAGAGGAATATGCAGGGTAACTAATGTAAAAAATCTGGTTTTGGTAGGATTATAATGATCTCCTAAATTCTCTGTGCCCATGGTTTTTTTCAGGCCTTGACCAAAATCTCATACTGGTCAAATGTAGTGGTCAGAAAGACTGGACTTTAAATAGTAACCTTGACTTTAAAATATCAAGAGTTTCCACTGAAAGGAATGGAGCTCCCATCAGCCTAATGCAGTTTGCTTCACTTTTCAGCAGAAGCTGTTAGAAAGATTTCAATGAAAGTCTTGCATTTAAAATACCATGAAACCCTTAAAGAGAACAAAACACCCACCAAAACCAAACATGCAAAAAATTGTCTTGGTTCGACAAGACAGGAATCTGCGAAGGAGGGCTAAAGCCTCCTGTGCAATGGAGAAGGTAAACCCCCTCCCTCTGAATTACTAGGAGTTTTAAATCAAAAGGCTCTCAGGCAAAGATATGGGAATGGGAGTAACAATTCTTTACTAGGAGAAAACTAGACAACAATTTAAAAAGGCAAATGCAATCGGTACAAACAAAACCAGTGAAAAAGTCCAGAACCTGAGGAGTCGAGGTGCCAGTAGCAGTCCTGCTGGGATTATTGCTCCCCTTGCAGTGATTGATGAATTGCAGCTGAAGTGGTGATCTTTAGAAGGGTATAGTTTTCCTCTGAAGATCTGGTGGCAGTGGGGCCGGTCTTCCTCTGCGCCGGGGTTGCCTCCGAGCTCCGCTGCCGTCGGCTCAGCGCGCTCCGGCTGCTTCGCTGCGAGTGCCGCCGAAGAGAGCTGCTTCTCTGGCAATCCCCCAAAGTAAAGAGCTGCTCTGTCCCCAAAAAGAAAAGAGTGCTTGGCTTCTCCCTCTGGGTGGAACATCTCACAATAGGATGGTGTTATGTTACCAGCCCTGCATTGAATCAGTCAATGGCCCACTAACAAACCATTACCTCTTAGGAGCAAAACCGGTTCTTGGAAAAGATAACAAAACCTGTCCAACAGGTTTGCCTTCAACAGATGGCAAATAGAATACAAGCTTATCTTACAACCTAGGACACACTTAAAGAGAACAAAACACCCACCAAAACCAAACATGCAAATAAAAATCCACAGAGGACAAACACATGGGAAGAGTGCATTTAAAATTACAAACCTAAAGGACTCTCTGTTAAATTATTTAGATGATAAAAGACACTGATATTATTCCTATGAAGCTATTTTGGTATTAAAATATGACACCACAAGTGTTGTATATCAGGAAGAATTCCTAAGTAATGATATGAGGAGGTGTTTGCTACATTTTATTTCCTGTCTAAAATGCTTTCAAAGGTATGTTTTTTAAATGAAATGGGTTGTGGGGGAGTGAAGAAAAACAAATTGGAAGTTTTTAAAATATTTGTTCATTTTTCCGACATAATTTTAAGTTACAGAATGCCATAGGATCTCAGAATAGGTCAGGATGGAAAGGACCACAGCGATTTATCTGATCCCACCTCCCTGCCCAAGCAGGGTCATCCTAAATCAGAATGTTATCCTTGTGTAAATCACTGTTTTACAGCTGGAGTTCTCTCACTAAGAAACATCAAGCTTAAAATGATCCCACAGCCAAATTAACCATTTTGGGCCTTATCAATTTTTTGTGCTCTTGTTTCATCAAATCAAGAGGTTACCTCCACAGAGGAGTGATTATACATCAAGAATTTATACAGGCAATGGTTCATTTAATTAGAAAAAAACAAACCAAACCAAAAAACAAAAACCAACCAAAACCAAACCAAAAAATGCAAAACATAAAAAAACCACCCACAAACATAAAACAAACAACAAAAGAAATCCAAAAACACCCAAAGAAAAACAAACAAAAAACCCCAAAGTAAACAAAATAAAACAAAATTTTAAAAAAGTAAAATCAACCAACAAAAACCCCAGACAACAACAGCAAAAACCATCAAAAACACCCAAAAGAAAACAGCAAAAAAACCAACCAAACATAAAACCTAATTTTGGACTAGGACAATTTTCCATCAAGTATCCACTTTGTTGCCTGAACAACCTCAGCTGTCACAGACACAGAGGCCCCTCCTTTTGGGTCCCTTACTGCTATGTTCTCTTAAATGTGTGGATCTAAATAAATGATATTGAAGAAATTTATCTAAAAGTTGAGCAGGGATGGCCTGTGTAGAGGAAAATCACTTTATCAGGGTTCCTAACTTGATGAGGGTTCTCCTGCACATGCCCTCAGTGCAGAAGCTCCAAAAGCAGGCACAAATGTTCTTGGATAAAAAAGATACAGCACTTAAAATTTATCCTGCCCAGGTTTTCTTCCTGCAGTGTTTTTTATCTTAGCAGATCATGTTCTCTCATGACTGGAAAGAGAATATTTTTCCTGAAGGTCATTCCTATGTACATCATCCTACATGACACTGAACTAATGAAAAACACAAATTTGCCTCACCTCTACCACGTAGGAAGGGAGAGAAAAATTATGACTGAGATAAAAATGATGTGAATTCAGTTTTGAAGCCTTATCCCCAGCAAGTTCACAGTGCAATCCCTCAGACAAATTGTGCTCTGCTTCCCTCACAGCAATATATCCCAGCAGGAAGCTCCAGTGTATTTCTGTCTGTTTGTCCCTCAGTTTCACCTTCCTGGTGCCAGTTCCCTGAATTCCATGTTTGAGTCGTTCCTCACTAAAAATTCCACATGGACACTACTGCACAACAAGGAGGAAGAGATGTCTCAGGTGTCTCAGCTCTCCTACATCTCCTCTGGCATCTCACCAGCCAGCTCCATGCAGATTTCTTGTCCATAGAGACATTTAAATGAAGATTTAGGCACCTGTGCCCCTCTCTGGACCTCCTCCTTCAGCAGCTGCTCATGGCCAGTGTGTCCCAGCCATGCAAGAGGAAACAGAGGCAAAGGACAGCTCACCATGACCTTGATTGAGATTTACAAGATCCTCTAAAAAATTACTGGGGAGTTATCTACTGTGCAAGCACTGAAATATGTGTCCAAGCAACATCTGATGACAAAAATGCTAAATTCAACCTTTAATTACTGCACTTAGCAAATTGTGAGTTATTTACTCATACCATTGCTGGGAACATGGGTTCCATTTGAATTGCCTTCGGTGCTCGGTGGATTTCTGCACTAATAACACTCAGTATAATTTGTTCTGTCACCACCTGTAGTGTACTAATTTAATTTTGGTCCCATCCAAGCATCCATCTGCTCAGAAACATCAGCTACAACAGCCTGAAGGCTCCTCTGTAGTGTGCCAAGCTCAGGTGTGTATACATGAGTGTCCTACAGCAGAGGCAAAATAACTGATGGAGAATATTTGTCTCTGCTGGGGTGACATGGTCCCATCTCCACTCTCTGAATGAATAAAACCTTGCACATGGAAAGCAATGTGACATCTAAAATCACATATCAGGTTTTGTTGATCCCAAAGACAAACTGTTGCATGATACCAAAAAATCTTAGCAAGAAGGTGTGCAAAACCAACTGATTTGCACAGAAAATGCTGAATTACAGGGGAAAAGTACAAGTCAGCTTCTTGCTTTGAAAGTAGAATTAAATAGAGTGTACAGGAAGTGCTCTAAGGTCTCTCTACTTCTCAAAGAGGCTCTCCCATGGATAAATTCTAGAGTTTGCAATTATTATTCTGTTAGATGCTGCACAACAAAAACAGAAAAGCAGAACACAGAAAGAAAGGTCTCTGATACTAATAGAAAAAAATCAGGGACCTGCTCTGAAATTTAATTTACATTCTGCAGCAGACAAGATAAAAATAAAGCTATGAAACAAAACTGAGGGATGGAAATTCAGAGATTGAAAATTACCCTGAAAAAACCTGCTCTTTTATTTGGTAGTAAATCCCTACCAAGCAGGAGCTTTAACTTTCTGCTAGACACATCAGAAAATACTTGAATTTGCAGCTATAAGCAGACTACCATATCAGTATGCACACGATACTTGGTTTTATGTGTTTCTTATGTAAATGTGTTTCTGACTTTATAAACAAAACTGTAATCTTTCCCATTTTTTCCATAAAACCCTTTTACTTTGTGGTTTAAGCTTACACAATTTTTAAAGTGGAGTCAAGTGCATTTTACACTCACAGCACAGCACTTCTGTAAGAACAAAGATTTCAAACTAGTCAGCATAGAAACAATCACTCCATATCTTGCCTTCTCATCTTAAGAACTGAGATATTTTCTTATTCAAGTGAAAGAATCAGTTTGCCCATAGCTGTTAGCAAGCAGGAAAAGGAACCCAGAGCTACTGCCAGGCATATTCTTTGTCATTTTGGCCAGGGGCAAACCCAGAATGTCTCAGTGAAGATACTCAGGGGAAAATGTAACAGGAATACAAGGGCTCATCCTGGGCACAAAATTCACACCAATTTCTGAATACTAAACGAATTGTAACTTTTTGGTACATGCAGAATTTTCACAAACACCTAGAGACCTTAGATTTCTGAATTTTGAGTTCCAGGCATCCTTAACCTGCTGCAAAGCTGAGCATATTTCACAATCAACTTCCCAAATGATGACACGGGTTTATAACTCTGTTTAACAGGTTTAAATTAGTGTTACCCATGTTTTATCTGTCATTTTTCACTGATGTGAGTTCAGTGCTGTGAACTCCAGCATTAGCATTCTCTGTCCAAATCTCCCTGCACGAAGCACTGAGAGTCTGTTTAACATTTATCAGTTCTCCCTCTTCAGCAAAGCTGAACACAAACACTCTTCCCTTGACACCACTAAAATATCTAAATGCAGGCCAGATTAGGTTTTGTTAGTTTTGTGTTTTCTGAATAGAAGTGAGTTCTTTCTCTGGGTTTGTTTGTTTGTATAAAGAAGCACTCTGTGCTCAAAGGAACAGACTGTGAAATCCCAGCAAGAGGATTTGTGTGTCAGCTTTAAAAGTTGACCCCATCATCTCCATAGAATTACAGAAAGTTTACAGACTTAGCATGTGAAAACAAGTGAAATTGTAAACAAAAACAAAAAAAAAAAAGAAAGGATATAATAAACTGTTCACCTTCAGGGTTCTCTTAATGACCAACAGCAACCTTGAATTGTTTGGGTCCTTTGACAGATGACATCCTATGATAGATTATTTGATCACCCCCAGCCTCATATGCCAAATTGCATTTAATGTGATTAATAAATCTGTTCTGTCAGAGATGTGGTGAGCAGCTGAGGAGATGGCATTCAATAGGAACCAACAGGAATTCTCAGTCTTACACAATATTTTGTGCAGGGACACAGCCTTGTTGGAGAAATGTGTTCACCACTGATTTCAACAGTCATCCTGTTCCCACTTCTCTCAACCCCTGAAGCTCAGGGCAGGGACTGGGGGAATGAAGCTATGGAACAGAATATTCCATTTGGAGGGGTTCTGTCCTGATCATCTGGTCCAATGACCAGCTCAGGGCTGACCAAAAGTTAATGTTGTCAAGCATTTCCAAATGCATTTTCCAAATACTTCTTAAACACTGAGGGGTTTGGGGCACTGATCCTGAAGTTGGTGGTGGGATCAAACTTGGTGTCTGTTGGACCAGGGTCACAACCTGGTCTCTTGTCTAATGGGGATTTCAATAAATTAGTCCTAATTTACACCAGAGAAAATGATAAATTAATCTGCATTTCCGAAGGGTTATTTAATATTAGAGACCTTTCAAGGCTGACATAAATCTGTATTTTCGACTCCAGGAACTTTCAATTTTTGGTGTTGCTATTAAATTAGCATTTGATTCCTGTATTCAGTCAGAGAAGATATAATTTTAGTCAGTCTTAGAATTCAAGGAGACATAGCTATGCTTCCTATTGATGACTTAAATAATGGATAGTATATATTTCCACAGTTATACTTTCCTTAACATCAAATTCCTGAGTGCATCTGAAATGAGTATAACACATTAACCCTTGGCTGAAAATGAGGACACACAGATGTCAGTGTATGAGCAATGCTTGCAGTCATACAGTTCCCAAATGACCAATGGCCTTGGGAGCAAAAACTAAAAAGCTTCTAAGTGTCTAATTCAAATATACCAAACTTTCTGAGAACTTAAATTTCTTGTTTCATATTTCCTGTTGTTAGTCAATAGAAAAATTCAGTGTCCAACAAACACTGGCTCCTTTTGAGAACAGTGTGGCTATTGCAGCGTTCACTGCTGCCATATTTTCAGATTCTTGCTGCAATCTCTCTGAAAGCAGAATTGCTGTGCTTGGTGGGTCTGTGCCATAGACTCAGAAAAAGCTGAATTATTTGAGCCAAATAGCACTGCTATGAGCCAGGTCCCATTCCATGGCACTCAGATCTGAGTGCTGCATTAACTAAGGGAAGTACAGTGACAGGACACTGCAGACTACAGGCAGAAACCATGACAGAAAATAATTCACAAGACTTACTTTAAAAATTTGTTCTTGAAAATGGTCAGGAATGCACTTCAGGAAGCAATTGTTCAGGGTCCAGATGAAAGAACAAGTAGTTTTTCCCCTTTTGATATATTTGATGATATCCTGTCATTCAGAAAAACATGTATGATTTTTTTTTCATCTTGTATTTATTAAGGTATGTATAATATAAATCCTCATTGAGATTTCCTTTTGTTTCCTTCATTGTTTTCATCTACAGCAGGGACACCCAGAGTTTAAACATATAAAAAGACAAAGAACACCTGTGAAAACAAAACATATCCCCTTCTTTTCAACTGGCCACTTACATATCCTATTCCTTATCATATATGACCTTGTTTTTTCAATTGACTTCTCACAAATAGAGTTTGACTTTAAATATGGTAATTTACCCTAGAAGCAGGAAATTACAATATTATTTTTTTTTTTCTGTAGGGGTGGACAATTATTGTTATTATTATACTAATTCTCAGAAGTCCAGCGATAACTCTGAGAAATGGCATCTGCTATGACAAGAATTCTGTTTTGAATATAGATTATTCATGTGTGCACCCTTTTAAAATTACCTGGTACAGAGCCAGGAAAATAAGGATAACTAAAGAGTCATGCTTTAAGATGATATGCCAATGTAGCCCTTTCCTAACTTTGTAATTAATGTTTTAATTAAAGAGAAGCATCAGGCAGGCCAACAGCTGGATCAGATTGACCTGGAATTCCTAATTTTCACAATGTGGGATCTTCGGTTCTGAGAGAACTGGAACATCCTCAGCCAATTATCTCTTGCTGTTCATTATTCTGCAAGTACATTATAAATATAACCTAATTTTTTAAGGTACAGTATTATATAAAAAGGCAAAGGACTGCTCAGTTCAGGTTAGACAGCTAACAGTGTTCTTTAAAATAGAAAAATGCCAGATTTGTTAAAATAAACTATGAAATAACGAAGTAGAACATGACCTTAAAAAGACCTGTCTTCAGTGACATCTTGCAGTCATTTGTCTGCTAAATTGGAGACAGATATTTATTGTAAAAAGGACAATGCTGGCTCCAGAAGGCAAATTCTTTCTGATGCTTTACCTGTAAGAGTTTCAGATCCATGTTTGTTTCCCTTTATTGGCTTCAAAATTGTGTGGAAAAATAGTATAGCTGAAACATCCTTGATTTAGCTCAATAAATTAACCAAAATAATGATAGTTGATGTAAGGATATACTCTGATAGTTGCACATAACTTGATCAAACTTTATTCTTTTGCACCAAACTTTCATAATATCAAGAATTTTAGAGAGAAACCTGGAGCAGAAACCCAATATTTGAAGTCAAAACTTAGCTGATGATCTGATTTAGACCAACATGACATAAAAATGTTTTTACCCAAAGTTATGAGAACAGGTTTGGATCCTTAGAAGACACATTGTTTTACCAGCTAAATTGCAGGGATGTAATGCAATGTACTACATCCAGTCAGCTCAAATCTGCATGCTTTAAAAGAGCAAAAACTAGTTTGGATTTCTGTCCTACGTTCAATAGACCACCTTGAAGTTCCTGCAGCCTGTCAGTTTAACCCTTCAGAAATTTAAGCTTTTACTTTTTGGCATTTCTAAATAAGAAGCAACCAGTTTTGTTAGTAATGTAGGTTAAAAGCATGTTCAAAAGGATGCAAGAGAGGAAGAAAGGATTTATCTCTTTAAATATCTCGAAAAAATCTGAAAAATCCTCTTCCCTGCTCTGTCAATTATATACAAGAAAACCAGGATGGGGAAAAGGAGGCTCAGGGGGGACCTTGTGGCTCTGCACAGCTCCTGACAGGAGGGGACAGCTTGGGGACGGCAGGCTCTGCTCCCAGGGAATGGGGACAGGAGGTTTAGGTTGGTTATCAGGGAAAAAATCTTCACCAAAATTGTAATCAAGCTCCGGTCAGGCTGCCTATGGAAGTTGTGGAGTCCCCATCCCTGGAGGGCTGCAAAAGCCATGTGGATGTGGCACTTGGGGACATGATTTAATGATGGCCATGGCAGTACTGGGGCATCAGCTGGATCTGATGACCTTAGAGGGCTTTTCAAACCTAAATTATTCTATTTTCCATAAGAAAACTTTAGATTTCGTGTTCCTACCTTATTATGTGAATTTTGAATGACTGCATGAGAAAGGTTTAGAAACGTGCCCAGTGTTCTTCCTACATTGCAATTTATAGAATTCGTAGTCAAATTCTTCTTATCCGGCTCTTAAATTATGCATTTGTTACTAATTTCTAATAGATGTTTATCTCGGGAGTAGCTGCATTTTATATTACCATTAAAATCTCATTGAAAAAATATCTCAGGAGACTTTGGGACAGAACAGGAGATATAAATGGAATATTCTATTAATATTCCATTAAGTTAATAATATCTGTCTAAGTGAATCACAGTTGTATTTCCTGCCAGCTTTTAAATACAGATTATTTTACTTTGGTGTTTAAATTCCCATTGTGTACAGCTGTGCTAGTTTCTATGAGCTATTTTCTTTACTGTTTATCTTGTGTTCTTTTAAATGTGTTATAGATAAATTATTGAGCTGGAGGCAGAGGTATAAGAAACAGAAGATTCTAAGGCAAATTAATGAATTTGACATTGTGTCCAAAGCATAAGCACACATCTCAGTGAACACCAGACTCTATCTGATTACACATTCATGCACTGCTGGGTGGTTGTTTATTTGCTTTGACAGTGGGTCCAGAGAAGTGCTCAATGAGCCTTAATTGCCTTAATTTTTACAGAACGGAAGGTTTTTCTGGGATTACATTTCTCATCAGCTTCCAGCCATTTATCTTCACACTGGTCACTCCACATTTGTACAGAATATGTGCTGGGTTTGAAGAGGAGAATAATTTTGAAGGCTAATAAGAGGGGATCAAATTGTTTCCTCCTGTAAATAAAATAGAAAGAAACACAATATAGAAATAAATATAGAATAGAAATAAACATAGAAGCTTTGCATCATTTCCATTAATTCCTCCCATACAAAACTACCATACTGTGGTGGAAACTTGGAGAAGGTTGAGCTATTAATGTTACCTCATCTTCTTGTGATTTTTTACAATTATTGTCAGTATTGTTGTTATTATTAAAAACCTTCCTCTAAGTTTTCAGTGGGAACTATTCCCCTTCTTACAGATGTACAAGAAAAAAATCAAATCAGCCAGAGTTGTGTCATGGACCTATGGGCTACATGTCTTTGGTTTAGATATCCATGTAAGTAAGTATTTTTTAAAGTTAAAATTGGAAGAACAGTAGCCCTGGTAGATTAATTTTGGATCAGCTGTACCAGTTTTCTTGCTATGATCTCATTGTCCCCCAGGAATTTTCCTGATATCAACCTGATTGTACCAAAGTAAGATCAAAATTACAGCTGGCTAGATTAAAAAATTAAAACCTAGAAAAGGAACAGAAATTATGATAGAAGTTCATTGCATGAGGGGACACTGAAAGTAGTGCTCTGTCTATTGTATAAAGCAACACAGTAAAATAAATGTAATGTGAAAAGCCAGAGGTCCTTCTGGAAGGGGAAAATTAGCTATCAATTGCTTCAGAAAGAAAGAGAAAATGGTAAGCAGATAGACAAATTGGGAGTGATGCCAGAACAGAAGTGTTTAAGGAAATAGTGGTTGCTCTTCTTCCTCAAGTAGCTCCTCAGTTCTGTGCTGTGGGTGTTTTCATAGACCAGCAATGTCTGCATCATTCACGGGTACCACCAGGCTTTTTTCTTTTTACTTCACTCAGTGATCTCCAGCTGGAAACCTTGATGTTACAAATACAGAGTATTGTGTATGAGTCACTGAAGTCAGTGAAAGCAGACTGAGCTCTCAGAGGGAACCCAGCACCAGCCTGCAGATGGTGAGAGCTGTGCAGGCAGCAGGATCTCAGCTCCTGGGCAGCACTTCCAGAGAAAGCATGCTGCTCTGGTGGCTCTGCTAAGTTTCCAGGGAAACTGATGGCTAAACTGAGTGTGTGCAGGCTGGTCTCTGAGGTGGAGACATTATTTTCATAGGTTCACACTTCAGCTAAAATTTCCCAAAGGTCAGGTGAGCCAGAACAGAAGAGCTTGGATGCTTACACTGGGATTTCAGTGGCTGGTGTTGGTGCAGTTACCAGCTTTGCCAGCTCACCTGTCCCACAGCAGAATAAAGAATTTGGTGTTACACTCTACTCTCTGGGATTTTTAAGAGATCTTTACATGTATTTATATATTTTATAAAGACAGAGAAAAAGTTATGCCTGAGTTTAAAGAGCACTTTAGCATTGTAGAGGACAGAGGAAGTGTTTAAGGACATTTCTGCCAAATATGCTTCGATTTTGTTGACAAGTAGCATAAGCTCCAAAGGCAAATGTCTCTGCAGAAAGTGAACAGATATCACTCTGTTCTTCTAGAAATTTTAAATCTTATTTGCATAACCAATATTTAAAAGGAATCATGAAGATCTCATGCATTATAGTTTGCTATTGTTGAAGAATACATAGGTAATTTCTTAGTCAATAGGTGCCTCCAGTCAGTATATTTGTCCTAAAGTCTCATCTTTATTACAGCATATGAATTGAAAACTTTATTTTATAGCAATTTTGCCACTACACATTGGATAAACTCATTTAGAGAGCACTGCAGCAAACTTCATCCTTTAGTCATCATTTCCAAGTGTGATACAACAACCATTAGGTTACTCTGGCCGAATGAAACTGTTTGCTTGTTAATATAAAGAAGCTTTAGTTATTCTGCATGAAATTAAAGTAGTTCATTAAGGAAAAATCCAAAGATATTTACCTCCTGACACACAGGAATAGCTCATTTGCTGTGATTAGAAGAAACCTGAAGCATGTAGGAGTTATGGCATTTAAGTCCCTGGGCAGTCAAAAATCATCAAATCCACACCTTTCATTTTGTCTCCATCATGCCTGGCACTAGTGACAGGTGTAACAAACTCCAGTTTGTGATTTGGAGGGGAATTAGGCATCTGACAAATTGAAGAAATCAGTTTTATCAAGAACAAGATGGGTTTGGAAATACTCCTAAGGAAATCTGAGACTCCTGGGGAACCTCTGCATCTCCAGACAATTTGCCTGGAGATCTTCAGTTTAGGAGACACGGGGGAGAAATGTCTTAGGGAGATGTGGTTGGGAGTTCTTGTCTTGAATGCAGGAGTCAGACTTGACATTTTAATTTCCTTTATGGATTCATCCCTAAATAGCTTCCTTTTATGATTAAGCTGTGCTGCTCACAGGAATCTTGTTGCAAAGCAGCAAATTTGACATCACATGTAGGTAGTAATCTACAGATGGGACAGTGTCTCCTTGTCAAAGATGCTGAACACATTAATTAAAAAATAAAAAAGAGACAGAGAGAGAGAAAACGTTCACTTATAATGAAAAAGCTAATTTAGCTTCCTGCCAGAAAGGCCATAACATGTGACATGAAATTAATGCCAGCAAAGAAGTAACTTTCAGTTGGTTAATGACTGATTTAGAATGAACACTGTCCTTCAGAAGTAAAAAAAAAAATCAAAAAACCCAAAAGCAAACCAATCAAAAACAAGCACAAAGAAAATTGTGTGAACCAAAATTTTCCCCTATCTGTAGTTCTCCCACCCTCCAGACCTGTATTCGGGATTTTTGGATATTTTTGAGAAATATAAATGTTTCCGAGACCTGTGTTTTTTCTTACACTGTTTCTTGGGGTTTTTTTGGGTTTTTTGGTTTTTTTTGGGGGGGGGGTTGTGGGGTTTTTTTTCTCTTTTTTTTTTTTTTTTTTTTGGTGTTGTGGGGGTTTTTGTGTTTGGGTTTTTTTCAGGGATTTTTTTCTGGAGGAGGAGCACTTTTTTATTTGGTTGATTGATTGATTTTTTTATTTGTTTGGGGAGGGGTTGTTTGTTTGCTTGTTTTTTGTGGTTACAATTTACTCTATGATATTACAGTGTCACTGACCTTGAGTCTGTAGGCCAAAATGTAGATCAGATTCTGTGTTTAGAATATCAATATGGTTAGGGTTAAATCAGACTCAGAAAAGCCAAACTAAAATGAAAATTTAACTTGCCAAAGGATACACCAAAATTGGCAACATGCTTAATTAAAAAAATACTACATTAATCTGCTCAGAATATAAAATTATCATCAGCAACAGTCATTACTGAAAAGAATTGCTCTGGAACTGTGAATTTAAGCCAAAGTGACTGAAGCCTAGTTCAGATGAGTGGCAGAAAGAGAAGTGATGGATATAATTTAATCACACTGTAAAGTCAATATATGTCTGCAGGAACATTTGCTGTTTACTGCAATTTCCACAGGTCTCTTACAGACTTTTCATTTTTAAATTGAAGCTTGCATAGGTTTTCTTCTGCATAAAGATTGTAAAGTAAATGCTGCAAAGAAGCTCATAGGATAGCTAAGTATAAGGATATACATATGCAGAACAAGTATGAGAATTTATGTTGTTATTCTAAAAATTATGCAGGGCTAACATTGGTGAATAGACACAGGAAAATGCTACCACAAGAGAAAGCAATAAAATAGGAAAATAAGGTTTTGGACTTATTACTTTTAAAATTTATGGTCCATGAAATGTATTCAAGAGTTCAAGCCATATCTTCAGGTGATTTAAACTGGTAAAGTTCTAAGGAGAGGAAGAAATCTGTGCTGAATTTCAGTGTCTCAGGATCCTCCTCACACAGAGGAGCCAAGTTTCCATCTCCATGTTGCTGCCACAGGTCACACACAGCGGGAAAAGCTGACTTTCCTGAAAAAATCAGATTATACAAAGAAGCTGATCTGAGCTGACATGATTTGATTTGGGTTAGAAGATTAATCCCAACTTCAGCTGCCAAGGGCTTTTAGATAAATAGCACTTAGCTCACTTACACCAAATGGATTTTTTTTTAAAGGAAGGAGTATTAATTAGAACAGCATGGAAGTGAAAGAAATCTGCAAAGACTTAGGATTCCTGTGACAAAGGCTATGAAATACTGCTGCCTTCAGAGATTAGAGTGTCCATGCTCAGAATGGGATGTGTGCTCTTGTGATCTGCTTAGCTGCTGTACTAATGGTTCATCTGCTGAGGAAAATCATATCTAAAGCACCGAGGAGAAAACACAATAGCCTGGCCTGCTTCAAGAGGACTGTGAGGACAAAAGGTTTGAAATTATTTCAAATACCATTCCTGGTGTTTTCTTCAGCTTGAGGCTGAGCAAAACCTTAATCCAAGACAGGACAAGCATTGTGACAACATGTTGGAAATCAAAATGTCCCTCAGATATTTTTGGATGCTCCGGGCCCAGGTCAGAAGCATTTGAGACCCTGGCAAGCAGCTGGAAACAGCTGTGATTTTGGATTTGAACCATGGAATGATTTACCAACCTTGCAGGAAGAACAAGAAGTCACAAAAGTTTAGATATTATAGTAGAAGTATTCACAAAGTAGAGGGAAGAACTTTTGAGTGCTGGACTTGGCAGTTTTAATGCTTGTACAAGGGGGGTTTTGGTTTTGTACATGGGGGTCAGAAGTTTTAAGATGCAGGGATTTGGGCCTGCCCTGTCCTCCCTTTTTCTTCTTCCTTACCTCCATGTTCTTGATGATGTTGGCGCTCACAGATTGGTTTAGAGTAGAAAATCACCATTTAATATAGGTAATAAGCATTGGGGGGAAATTGTAAATATTTATCATGTAATGTACCATATAAAAGACAGCAGCAGCCCTGGGCAGGGAGAGAAGAAGCAGTCGGTGTCAGAGAGGATGTCAGGGTGTGTGTGTGCCTCTGCCTGAGCTCTGAGCAAACCACAGCAGCCAGAGAAGAAAATCTTTTAGATAACTTACAATAAACTGCCTTGAGACTGAACAACAGAGACTGCTGAACCTTTCTTTGAAAGCACGGGTTGGAGGAGAGACTTTTCCACCACATGGAGCCACCCCAAACTAGGGATTGCTCTGGCAACACCAGAACATTGCAGTCCACTCCATGGGTGACATCAGTTCTGTGTTGTCAGCAGTCAGATGTGCTCGTTCCACGTGTGTTTCCATCTGTGTGCCCTCTCTGAAGTATTTTTTGGTTTGGTCATGTCATTGCTCAAGTTTCTTGTTAGAGCTGGTTGTTCCATAAGTAGCAGAATGTTTGGGTAAGTTGGCCCTAAATTAAAGCTGTGGCATCACCAGAATTGTGGTTCCCTAAAGCTCAGTAAACAGCCCATTCATAAGATGTTGGATGGCTAATGAATATTCTCTGGGATTTCCAAACATGGTTTTATTAAAACACTGTTCCAATGGCTGGAAATTTCTGCAAAAATTAGGGCATTGGCAATCAGCTTCATGTTTCCCAAATGTCAAGAACTTAGTTTAAGTAAGTTTTCTCCCTGTGGGAAATCACTGGAGACAGGTGACTCAAGGACAGGTACCCATCCTAAGTGTGTGTGATAGATGGGCAGATGTGGGGGTGTGAAAAATGTCCAGTAGAATTGACAAACTTCTTTATAAATATTTTTTAATCCTACCTAATACCTGGACTTGGATCACCCACACTAAAATGATGCCATTTAACCAAGGTGAGGTAATACTGTGTATAAAGAAGCTTGACATCTATAAAAAAGTAAAATATTTCTTTTGAAATAAGAAATCCTGGAATCCATATTTAGACAGGCAGAAGAACAATCCTTTCCACCTCAAATTATTTTGTGAGTTGAAGAGTTAAGTCTCACTCTTTACTGTCCAGGCATTATGACCACAAACAAGTGTGGTCCAGCTCTTAGGACATCTGGTTCATTTGAGAAATTTGAACAGATCCTGTCTCACCTGGGTTTTTTGTCTCCTTTTATTTCTGTAATTGTCATGAACAAAAAACTTACTTTGTAAGTTCAAGTTTTGTAGCTGCACATGCTCCTTTCCCTCTTATACTTGCTTAATAATTGCTCCTACCACATCCTACAGGACAAAAGGGAAGACTCCAATCTCATTTGAATTATTCAATGGCATAATTCTAGCAACCAGTTCCTAAAATACTGGCTTATTTCCTCTCAGTTTTACTTTTGTAGCTACATCTCTGTTTATCTAAATACACATATATATATATATATATATATGTATGTATGTATGCATATGCATATATATATATATAGGTGTGTGTGATTGTGTACATATATAAATATATAAAAATATAAACTATATATATTGGTTAAAAAATACTGGGTAATAAATACATAATAGCATTTCCTTTCCATAATCTTATTTTCAGTAGGCTATCCCATTCACACTCATTCTCCTTACAGAATAAAATGTCAGCCATAAAATTCCATCATTTTCTGCTCAACTAAATTTGAGTTAGGTATTCCAATTTTTAATTGGAATTTCCATGTGAAAGAAATTCTAAAAAATTTTTTCTCTTTTTTTCTGGAGAAGAGTAAGTTTATTACAGAAAGCATATACTCTGCATTTCTCCCCCTCAAGAACACAGATGTGGAACTAATAGTTAAGTTTTAAAGCACAAATATCTTTAAGGCCAACAAAATTAAGTTTTTGGAAATTGCTTTTGGAATGGCTGCTGAGTTATGACAGGCTCTTCCTGAAAGCTCTGGCAGACAGCCTCACACATTTTCCTTTTAAGATTGTTTATGATTAGAGATCTGGGTGTAAATCAAGGAAAAAAGGTGAAAATTTTCATTGCCTGGAGACTGAAAATAATCAAGGTTCTCCGTGGTCCGCCAAGATAAATATATAGGTAAGAAAAGTATTAAACTACATATTTTCACTATTAACAGTGATTTGACATTTCCAAGCAATAGAAGATGAATGAAAACAGAAATATGTGATGTTCTTTACCATAAGAATAAGGCAGGAAATAATAATTTTTTTCCAGATCTCCTGTCTGATGTGTTTATAACAGTATTCAGCTACTACCTGGTGTGCTTTTCATCAGTAAACTTCAAAGTACTTATCAAAGCAGATAATATTTAGGGAGATTTGGGAAAAATACAGCTAAAACAAATTTTGATCAGGTTTTGCATAAGAAGGAAAAACAAAACCACTTGACTTCCACCAGCTTTCCAAGGCATTAGGTAAGTTTTCACAGAAAGCACAAACTACACCTCAGTTTTTTATGGTGCAACAGTTTGTGTTGGCACGGGCACCACAACTTCCTAAAACATTGTCTGAGAAGGAATTCGCAATTTGTTCACTCCTTTAAAACAAATCAACAGTCCTGTTGTTGATCCAGCAGGACTATATGGAAATAATTTGGTTTTTAATCAGCCAAGACATGGGTGTAGTTAGGGGCTTTGCAGGTTCACTTTACACATCTCAGTCATTAATGCAGGGAAAGGTAGGAGGACCTGTCACAAAACTGCTTAGAGGGGATAAAGAATGGCCTCAATCAGGTCTCATGGGTAAGAGTGTGTTGGAATCTATGGTATTGATGATCCCGAGATTGTAGAAAGTCTCTGTCTGTCAGCCCCACTGCCAAAGCAGAAGCCATAATTGGTCTGTGCTGGTTTCCAGGTTGTTTATTCTGTTTCTCTCTCACATGTTCTGCTGCCCTGCCCAGCTCTGTCCTGCAGGGCAGCGTGTGGGGCTCTGCCCTCAGTGGGATGTGACAAACATTAAATACCAGAAACTCCCTGGGCTGCATTTACAAGAACGTGCCAATATCTGTCACCTACGTTGGACAGTGTGTCCCCAGCCTGAACCAACAGAAAAATGCCAACACCACAGTGAGACATGGAGGGCATGAAGAAGGAGAAAAAGGACAGGACACACCCAATTTCCTCCATCTTGTCCCCTTTGGACCCCTAATCTAGAATCCTAAAATTTTACTTTTGCACCTGTGCCACACTTAATTATTACTTATATCAAACACTCAGAGCTTGTAATTCATGCTGTAAGATTGAAAACTCTTTTCCATGGCCAGAGATCACAGACAGTGTCTCTGGGGACTCTGTCCAGGGGGGTTCCTGACCCCTGCCAGGGTCCCAGACCTTCCAGGGCAGCCAGAAGGAAGCCCTGGATTCCCACAAGAGTAGGATAAAACTCCTACTTGAGGAGGCAAAATCATCTCAGTACTTATTTGCTCAGGGAAGTTGCAACTGCCCCATCCCTGGAAGTGTCCAAGGCCAACTTGAATGGGGTTTGGAGCAACGTGGGAGAGTGGAAGGTGTCCCAGCACATGGCAGGAGTTGGAATGGGATGTCCTTTAAAGTCCCAACCCAAACCACTCCATGAGACTGTGATGCTCAGGTAGCTCCCAATGCAAAGACAGTTCTTGTGGCAGGTTTATCCTGCAAGTTGTGAAATATTGTTTCTTTGTTCAAAGTCTGAATATTTTATTGTTCATGTCAAAGAACTGAAAGGTGAAAAAAAAAAACAAACAAACTAAAGCCATTCCCTAAGGTCCTTGCCAAAGCTTTTTCACTGACCCATGTGATAGCTAGAGAGGATTATTGCCAAGCAAAAAGAAACAACAACAAAAAACTTCTATAAGGGAAAGGTTTTCAATGCATAAAAGAGATTTTTTGTATGCGTGGTATGGATGCAGAATGCAGTGCTTGATGACCCCAGAGGTGGCTTCTTCTCGTAAGATAGATGACAGTGTCCCTTAGACTTGTCCTGATGGAGTGAAGGAGTCTATTTCTGCTGAGCCCTTGCTCTTCACAGAGATGTGTTAGTGATGGTGGCTCCAGTGCTGACTCTGTGCTGCAAATAGAAACTCAACCAAAATCTCCATGTTCATTTCACAAAGGTCAACGAACAGACATCATTGCAATACAGCTTTTAAGCCTGAGGGATCTGATTTTATGTTGTATCATTTTAAATTTATGTCAATTTACCTCTCTGAAATCAGGTTGGGACTGAAATCAGCAGAGTTAGAAATGGCATAAAGCTGGAAGAAATAGTGGTGAGTCATGACTTTTATTTTCAAATAGAGGAGCCAAGTGTTTATGGTGGTTTCACTGTGAAGGGAGAATAAAAGGGGAGATTTGGAGTGGGTTTTGGTGTCTTGTCTGAAACTGTAGCTCAGCTGGCATGAATCCATGCAAACCAAACCCAAAATGCAACACATGCACACATCCCAGGTAACAAGACCTCTTGACTTTTACATGGCTTTAGCTGTAAGGTCACTGTCATTTGACATATTTTCCCTTGTAAAGTGTTCACAAAAAATCTGCAAGTAGTCATAGAGTGTTTGCAGGAAGGAATGGCTGCACAGAAAGAATGTAATCAGAAAAGATCTGCTGGTTTACACAGCAAGTAAAAAGATAATACATACAAACAAAACACCCTGAAAACAAAAGTAGTATTCTCTTCACTTCTTTGTGATTTCACTAATTGATCAGGCAACTGCCCAACTTCAAGCCTGAACTCCTTCTGTGGATTGTTGTCTTTCTGAATTAGTGGTAAAATCTCCAGCCTGCATGCATTGAATCCATACATGTATTGATGTGCAGCCAAGCATGACAGCTCTCTGCAGACCTGGGGAGTGATGGAATTCCAAGATGTTTTTTACTCCTCTGAAATACAGGTGGGTCCTGGCCTCAGAACACTGCAGTAAAGGAGTGCAAGTGCTGGCATGGTGTGCCATGCACTCAGCCAATCTGTGAGCACTCAGTGTGTTCTAAGCATTGTGCACTGCTTCACACCATGGCAGTAAATCTGGATCAATGCAGGCAGAAGCCCTCTGTGTTTTGGGGAAAATAAAAAAAAAAAACAACACTTTTTTTTCCCATTTCTGGATGGAAACTCTCTTGCATTCTTTCTCCTCTCATACATCCAAAGTACAGTGTGATTGTTAATAAAAAACAACTTACATTGAATTAACCTTTCCCTTCCAATTTATCTATAATTAGTGACTTAGGCTTTATCTTGTTTTTGCCATCCTAAGACTGAGAAATATTTTATAGGTGTATTTTTACCCTAGAACTCTTCTGTATCAATTCTACTGTATTTGTTGTATAAAGGCAAAAAACCCAGGAGCAAATCTTCTTCTGAAACCAGAGAAGACCAGGGAAGAGATGTTTAGAGAATTGGGAACTGCCAAATCCCAGCCCCACTGTTTTTCCCTTGGAAGAGATGCAATACAAATTGTGGAGTCCAGCAATACTGCCAAGGGAACAGTTTGAAAGCTGTGAAGGCTGCAGCTATGGCTGGACACCCCCTGGAACACCTTGTTAATGTGAGCAAGGACTGGGGAAGCACTGAACAGGGTGGCCCTGGAATGTCCAAGAAATGGGCAGATGAGATGCCTGGGGACTGGGTTTAGGGGTGGACCTGGCAGTGTTAGGTTGATGGTCAGATTAAAAGATCTTAGAGATCTTTTCCTTAAAGATTCTCTGATTTTATGAGAAATTTTTACTCATTCGCGTAGTCTCATGGGAGAAAACATTAAAGCAGGAGTGTTTTGGGGAATATAAATATATTGAGCTGGCAAATGCATGTCCAATACCTATTTTTTAAAGTACTTTCATAGTGGCATCTTAAATTAACAACTAAAACCCTTTAGAACCCCCACCAAAACTATGCCAGGTGCTAATTCTCTAACACAAGCATACCCAGACTGCTGATCCCATCATCTACTATAGGCAATTAATTTAAATGTATTGCAAAATAAAAGTTTAGATCCACATTCCCTATGCAGCTAATCAAGAGAGAGATGTTACAAGGGAATGCTGCAATGCAGAACACCTAAGATTTGCTAATGGAAAGTAGTAGAGGGACCAGGATTTTAAAAGATCCATTGGAAAGAGGAATCTGCTGTCACACAGGCAAAAAAAATGAAGATGAAGCACAAAAGGGAAATTATTGGTAAATGAACACCACACCCAGGGGCTGCATCTTTCAATCTTTGAACAGGAGCCAAAAAAAATTGTGGCATATCTTTATACCGAGAAAAAGGGAAATGGCAAAAACCCAAGACAATAAGAAGGTGGCAGAATCCTCATAGGCTCTTTCTTTTAATGTCTTCTTCCTCAGGAGGAAATGAGGCAGAGTGAGGCTTTTCATGGAGATGGACTGCTAAAGAAGATGTTGTGAAGGAAAGCAAAGTACTTGAGGAAAAATTAATTACATTGCACTTGCTGGCCTTCTTATTTTATTTTGTTTATTTAAATTTTCAGATGGTTTCCTATTTTATCCCAGATCAGACAGAAATATGGAACTATACAGTTGTAAGGGTCAAAAAAAGCAGGGTTTTGTATTCTTAAAAGTAGGTTCAGTTATTCCCATCATCCATAAGAGGTTTTTGTATAATCTGTTAATGATGATCTCCCATGTTGGAACTTTCCAGCTTGCCTGGTCAAAATATCCCAGTGTATCTTAACCCTGACAGTCTTTTTGCTCCTAATATTTAACCCAAATTTTCCTCACTATAAATTAAACAAACTGTTCTTTTTCTACCTTTAAAGGAGATGGTGAAGTGATAATTTCTTCTCTCTGCTGAATTATCCTCAGGATGGGTTCTGTAAAGTTGTGTTCTTTAAGCAACACTGGGCTGTGAATAAATCCTGTAAATATCTAAAAGGTAATATCAGGCAGACCAGAGACCAGGGCAATTCCTTTTTTTTTTTTAACCTGCATATTTGAGAAATAATTCTATTTGCATTTTTGCTATGCAGGTGTTAAAACTGATGTCATAAGATGTGCCTCAGTCAACACGAAGAGACATTGTATGTGATTCTCACCTGTCTGCTACCTTGGTTTTTATGATGTTATGACAACTTTCAATTTATTTCTCCCTCTGAGTTTAATATTTTCCATCTTATCTTATGCCAAATCTCTCCTGTGCTGTTGCTGCTGGTTCCCACAGGGCTGTGAGATCTCAGAGGGTTTACAATTTCTATGTGAATACAGATTAAAATGCCAATATGTGCATTCATCCCTAGTGCTTGGATTTTCCCCCCTTTATTTTCAAATTAGAATTCTGTTTGCTTACAGCACCTGTAGAAGTGAGTAGAGTTGCAAATGTTGACAGAATAATGCTTTCAGTTTTGTTCCAGTTCTTCTCTTCAGTTTGTTTTTGTTTTGCCTTAGTTTGTTTTTGTTTTGCTTTATTTACCTTTCTAACTCCTCATCTAGAGCACTGTGAAGAATTTGATATGGCACAATAAACTCCCCCATATAACTCAAATCACATGAGCTCTGTAACACAAGATGTTACTTGCAGGGCTGAGTTAGAAATAGAAGTGTCAGCCTTACTCTGGAACTCGCTGGTGTACGCTAAAACCTGTCCTGCCTCTTCCTCTCATTACCAGGTAAATGATATTGAGGGGGCAAACTGCAGGAATAGGCCAGAGAGAAAAAACAATTATCCAGGCTGGCAGTCACAACCTCACAAAAACACAGTGTGACTCATCTCTGGGAAAAATGAAGGCACAGTAAGAGGAAATTGTCACAAATACAGGGTCATGCTGGAGAAGCAAGATTTATCACTTGATTTGCAGAGTTGGGGTGCCATGCTCATGATATCTCATGCTGGTGCATGGATCACCAGCACAGCACAGGAGCAGCTGCAGATTCCCCAGGGTCAGAGCTGGGTATAAAGGATAGGAAATAAAGGACATTTCACTCCACCTTCAGGAATGATTTCACCAACAAGTTTCTTTAAACAGCACAACACTAACGTAGTGACAAAACTGACTGAAATTCCCTTTCAAGATTCTGAAAGACTGCTGGAATTTTTCCTCTCCCTTTTCCAACAGGAAAAACCTACAGAAGCTTCTGTACAATACTGTGCAAGTGGTTCCAGTGCAGCTGGACCAACTTTCCTGTCCCAAAGCACCTGATATACTGCCAACAAAGTTTTATGACTGTATTATAAACTAATTGTTCTCCTGGCTGTGAGCAGGATGAGAAGAACATACTTTAGAGGCAAATACTTTTAGTGTAATATTGAAAGTTCTCTCTCCTTTACCTGCAGCCACAGTAAATCTCTTTAAAATACATCCAGACAGCAGGACTGTGTTTACTACATTCCTGCTTAGCCAGGTTGTCCTTTTTCAAGGGAGGTGTCAGAATAGGAGACAGCACTTTCAGCAGAGATTGCATAACTGAATCAGAAATATCAATTCATACATCATTAGTTTAAAAGGATGGTACTGCAGTAAAGTATCTGTGCTGAAAGATATATCCTGCTCTCTGTAGCAGCTGAATTAACAGATCCTCTCACGGTGTAACAGGAAGACCAATCTAAAAGCAGAGCTGGGATGAGGGTTAAAAGAGAATACAAGCTTCTGGTTTCAGTCCCAGTCATGTTATTAACTGCAATATCAAGCTGTTTTTTCATCTAGGTATTGGTCTGAGCTGCTCTCTGCTTACATTGCTGGGAACATGTGAAACACAGCAGTTTCCTGATGAGAGGATCAGGGAGAAGAGTAATGACAATGCCAGGAAAGAAATGCCCCTCCTGTGCTGAAAGCTGCACCGGGCCCTGACCCCTGATTCCACCAGTACCAGGAATTCTGGCTGTGCAAATGAATATTGATCACACAAACAGCAACCAGGATGTTTAGGTTCTGTCATGATTTAGCCACCATGCAGTGAGGAGAGGTGAGCACCAGAGAAGACAAAGAGCTTTACCAAGCAGGTGATGCTACTGCCTGCTAAAACACTTGGGATGATGTGAAGATCAGTACATAACATTCAGAAGGTTTAGTACACAATGAACACTAAAAGTCAGTGTTCTTCAGTCCAGAGACTGTCCAGAGCTTGTGCAAACACCACCCAGGAAAAATCCAGGAGCTTGAAAACAGAGGAACAGTGTGTCAGTCCTGCCCAGAGCTCACCACACCCCCAGCACCCAGCGGCCTCCTCCCAGGACATGGAGGGATGGCAGCAGAAATTCGGAGCAGCACTGATCAGCCCAGCTCTGCTTGGTTCCTCTTCCTCTGCTTCCCTGGCATCCAGAGATGGAGCAAAGACTGAAAGACAATGCTATTGATTTTCAGAGCCCTGCCAACCACCAGAATTAGTAAGATCCTTGTGAACCCATTATCTTCAGATACAAGAAATCTTATGGACTTAGGAGGAAGGTGAGTTTTGCTTTGTTCTAGAATGATGCCTTGTGAAGGCTGACCTAGAGCAAAGATTTGACAGAGTTAAAAATTAAAGTAGGGATTTATTAGAAAGCTTCAATGGATGCACCTTGGGCAGCACAAGAGCCCAGCCAGGGCTACACCCAAGATGAACCCAAAAGGGTCACAAAATGAACCCAAGATTAACCAAAATGGTCACAAAATGAAGATCAATCATGGGGTCTCTCACTTTTATAAGTGCTGGTTCATTGTCATATTAGAGTTAATTGTCCAATTACAGCTTCAGTTAGGAAGTCCCATCCTTATTGTTTTTCTCTCTTCAGCCCATGCTGTTTATGCTCTTGGGCCTGAGATTTGGATCATTTGTCCTTGGTCCCCAGCTGGAGAAGGAATTGTTTTGTCTCCCTACTCTGTGCAGAGAGCTCACCATCCCCTAAAATGAAACTCAGACCCACACACTAAAGCAGCACAGAATCTGAAAAATACAAAAGCCAAAACCTGAGGCATCAGCAGCATGGTCAGGCTTTAACACAGCATTGAATGGACAGCCTTTCCTAGAAGTACTTTTCTTTTCTTCAAGAACAAGAGCAAGCATCTGGTTTTTTTCTCCTCCTGCATTTCTGTGAAAAGCTGAACACATTACAGTTAATGTGGTTCACTGGTTAATCATAAGGCTTCCATCAAATGAAGAGACATTTCCTTGAAAATTACACACCGGGGGAGTGGAGTGAGAATTTTGCTGGGGGATAAATAGCACATTGCATGGGTTGTGGAAGGAAAGGTAAACTACTAAGGAGAATATGAAGGATGAATAAGTTGGAGTAGCTTAAATTGCAGACCAGTATTTCTTCACATATAATCCAACTATTGTGAAGTAGGCAAAAATACAAAATGTTTTGCTCTTGCTTTAAAATAAGGGCAAAAAATTAAATAAAAATAGCACAAAAAATTAAGCAAAATATGAAAATATGTAAAACAATCTTTACATGAGTGCATAATGCAGTCTGCTTGTTCTTGAAGCTCTTTTAAGAGGTATGGATCTAAAGAGCCTAAATGCCTTGGACTGTATAAGTAAGGAATCTGATTTTAAAATTAATTTTATAATTATATTGCACAAAATTTATAATTGGTAATGGACAAGAACAGGTATTCCTGACAATTGTCTAAGTTTTCTCTCTCTAGCTGGAATTGGAATTTAAGAACAGATTTTATTGTGTTGTTCAGCAATGTCCTCTTTTGACTTTAAACAGTGACAAGATACCATAAGAATGACAAAAGTAAAAGAATTGCCCAGACGTTCCAAAATCTAGGTCTAAAGAGAAGGACAGAAATAAAGACTGCAACGTGAATATAGAATCTTATCTACCTCATTAATGCTGTATTTTTTCCAGTAGACAAAAATCAGAAATTATTTAAATAGCTTTGCTCTAAATTGAAACAGAATCTCAAAATTTCTAAAAAACAAAACCAAACCAAAGAAAAACAAACCCAAGGCAAAAAATCCCTAAAAGATTCCTTACAAATTTAAAATAAATGCAGGCATTTGTTATTTTCAGGAAGAGGAACAAGCACAGGCTGCCTGGTGCATGGTAGCTCTTTAAATGGTTTAGGCAGAGTTCTTTGGAGTGAAAGTCTTCCCTGCATAATGGGAATTACCCAGAATCCAGACAGCCCTGCCTTTGAATCATTCCCCTGCCTCATACTTCAGAAACCAATGACAACTTGAAATCCTGGGATACCTGGAGTGACCTTTGAAAATTCATTCCTTGCAAATCAAACAGATGGGCACAGAACACTTTGCTGTTTTGGAAAACATTAGTTTAAATCATTGCTTCAATAAAACATTGCCTTTCTTGCAAATCCTTGTTTGTTATGAATACACTCAGCACAAAGTTGCAGATCAGCTCTGGCTGGAACAGGAACTGCTCTGTTTTCTCCCATGTTTTCAAATTCCAAAATAAGATGAAGAAAAGAGAAAAATTACCAAAAGCATGGTGAAATCTGTTTATTGGTTTGCTAGGAAAACAGATATCTGTATTCAGAAGAGCAAATACCAGCTGAGCTGATTTAAAAATTAGGTTGCTGTGCTGCTTGGCACAAGTCTCACACTAGCACATACGAAAAGTCTGCTATGAAATTGGCATTTCTGGAGCATTTCTGTAGCACCTATGAGCATATTCATGAATGACACTTTCTTAAGGTGAAGCCTTAGCCCATTAGGTTTTTCCTTCTGGAAAAGGAAGAGGAAAAACTCTAGCAGTTTTTCAGAATCTTGAAAGGGAATTTCAGTCAGGTTTGTCACTACATTAGTGTTGTGCTGTTTAAAGAAACTTATTGGTGATATCATTCCTGAGGGTGGAGTGAAATATTCTTTATTTGCTGTCCTTTATACCCAACTCTGACCCTGGGGAATCTGCAGCTGCTCCTGTGCTGTGCAGGAAATTTAGAATTTTAGAAAGAAACTTTGCCCAATTTAGAACTAAAGATGTGCACAAAAACTCTGCACAGAATTGAAATTTGCAGTGTGCTGCTTCACCCCCAGGCCCGTGCCTTACTCCTCTCCCTTCTCAAACACTCTGTAGCACCTGATGTGCAAAAGGTGAAGGGAAACCCTATTAATCAACCACAAAGTACATTAAAGCACCTAAATAACTTGTTTATACAAATGATCTGCTCCACTGTAAGCGATGAGGTCAAGAGTCCCATTTGTTGTGTGGTGCCATTTTATTGATGTGGCAGGAGGCATCAGCAGCTGCAATTTTGTCACGCTCTGCTTTGCACCCTGCCAAGGATCATCACTCTTGGGCTGTCAGCGCCATCGAATATCCCAGTGCACTCTGCATTTTTGAGGGAGCCCTGCCTCAGCCATTAATCATGCAGGGAGTGAAATTTCCTCTGTCAATATGGAAATTCTGCAAGGGCAAGAAATGTGTTATCAATTTTTATTGAGGGAATGACAGCAAGAAAGTGGGTCAGTGTGAGGTTGCCTTCAAGCAGTTTCTTCAAAATTAAAATGATACTGACTAGCTGAATTTCATAATGTGATTTGACTTTAAACTCTTTTCCATACCAGGTCTCAAGGACTGACCTTTTTTTTTTCCTAAAAGGAGGACTGTAAACCTTATCCCATGACAAGGTCATTGGTTATGGCAATAAAAAGAGATTTTCCAGGGTCTTCCAGGTTTTGGAAAACATTTTAGAAAAACAGATTTACTGACAGGGATATTTAGAAATCCCCCCAAACTATCAGTGGTCATTCAGGTTGTAAAACAGGTACAGAGACTAAAATAAAGCAATATGAAATATTCCAGGCATTGCAACTTAACTTTCCTGTATTCATTAGGGGCAAGAATAAAAAAAAAAAATTAGTTATGAAAACTCAAATCAGCTTCAAAAATATCACAATTCAACTTATAGAATTATGGGTGATGGGTATTAACATAAAAAGATTTCTGAGGGAAGAGACCCCTTTGATCTATAAGACAAAATTATAATGAGACGCTATGGCTGGAAGCTGGAGGGAGATATTTCCAGAATAAAAATAAGGGAAACATTTTAAGAATGAATGAAATTAACCATTGGACAATTATACCTGGGTGGACAGTGACTATTTCATCCCCTGACATTCTCAAATCAGTAATTTTCTAAAAGAAATGCATTCACATATTTGCAAATTATTATGAGTTTGATAGAGGAATCGCCCTGGTAAGGAGGAAAATAAATAGGCAGGTGTAGAATATCTGTTAGATATCTGTTCATAAATGCAATATCCTGTTACTAATCCAATTACTTTTTTTTTCCCTTGTACATTTTCTTCCTTATAGTCATGAGAACAACTGCCCATGTTTTTGGTTTTTTGATTTGGGTTTGTTCCATGATTCCTTATCTACAGCAACAGAAGAATTGTTAACTGTGCTGAAAATATTTCCTCCTCAATGAAGGAGCTGTGGGAAGAGGCACAGGATTTTTCTGGGGTTACTGTTCCATGGCAGCAAAAATAACAACTGACATTCAGTACTGGGCATGATGATACGCAAACCTCAGAGGATGTAGTTTTTGTTTCCAAGGCAGAGTAACTATTTTGTAGGATGGGCTTGGGAGGTAGAGATTTGGTAAACAACATCTGCAGTAGTTAAAATTTAGTTCTATGTATATAGAAAAATATAGTTCTAGCAGAATCACTTCAAAAAGTTGGACTTCTTCCTCAAAGAATGATTTACTGGTGAAATTCTCTTCCACTGAAGACCCTCTGTCTCTGTTCCTGTTGAGCATTTGAATAATCTCGTATGCAATGTCCTCATTTGCAGCCTATAAAGTTACAAATGGAAGAAAATTCATGTGTAACAAATAAAATATTTATTTTAATGCTTATTCTTTCTGACATTCTCTAATTTTGCACTGAGATACTGTCCAACACTAAAGAAATCCCACAAAAATCAAAGGATAATTTAACCCTACCTGTAGTCGATTTCCCCATGTACAAGGCTGTGTATATTTACATGAAAAAAAATTGAAATTGGCTTCACTCAGATTGAGTACCAGGAAAGACAAACAATGCATCATCCTTGATTTACTTATATATTTGTTCAGAAATGCATGTGTCACAAAGAAAAAGAGGGTTTAATATTCCCTAAACATGACAGGAAACAAATGAGAACCAAACATGGAACTGCTTATTCTGGGGAGGATTTTTAATTTCACTTTTTTTTCCTTGCCCCTGTAAGCTGTTCTTGAACCAGAAGCAGCATTTCAGAGGGTCACAGACTTGAACTGCTTTCTCTTTACATATTTCAGTTAATGTTTCTTTGAGTGAGGAAAAAAAACTGAATCTGATGATCCCTGGGGTTGAGCAGGCTTAGATTGATGCCTCCATTCTTTGTGCCAGCAAGTGACCTTAATTCACATATTCCATCTATTATAATATATGGTATTATTTACTGCACTGACTCAGTGTAGTACTTTTTAAATATTTATGAGAGCAGCCTTTACATACATAGCACTGATGTTTATCCTTTGGCTGGTGACAGGGAATGAGCAGTGCATGGCTTGAACAATGAGTTTGGATTATGCAGAATTTATTGCTTTTCTTTTTTATCGCTTTCATGCCATAGACAGAAGCTTTCATCTGTTATAAAGTACAATACTGTTTTCTCCACATGATAATATTACTGACTTGCCAGATGTTTTTTTTTTTTTTTCCCTAACCCACCCTGTCATTCCTGGCTTTTAATCTCCCTTTGTGCACCTACACATCTCTTTTTTTGTTGTTGTTGTTAATAGAACACAAATATTTTACTGTATTCTTGATGTCCCGTGTTCTACTAATATTTTAAGAATGTCATGCTCTATTTAAGTGTCAGGATGAAGACATCTAATGTAATCTCTTTTTCCTGTGAGTGCTTCTGACTTCTTTTTTGTCTGTATAACTCTGTCTTGCAAGGAGCCTTTTGCAAACTAATGTTCTTAAGAACACTGGAGATGAAAACAGCTCACCTATGGCATTACAGAGAGATCAAACTGGCAGTGGCTGAATGGCTGGGGAAGTGAGATATTAGAAAGAAAAAAAGAAGCAATCTAAGCACAGTGAAGCAGTCAAAAGCTTATAGCTGAAATGAGGGATAATGAATTAAAAATGAGTAATATGTGTTTCTTCTGAGCGAGGTAGATTCTGGTTGGAGCTTCCAGACTGAAAATTTGGAAGGATTTGTCTGTGAAAAGGATGCTGAGACTGGAAAAGTTCAAGTTTGTCCTCAACAATGGGCATTTGATCTGCTCAAGGGAGATTTTCTGCCTGCATTCAGTCTGTCTTTTAGGGATTTGGATCTATCAGGCATTGATCAGAAAGAAACAATTAATTTAATATAAAATCACCTTCCCATTGTAATTGGTGGTGGTTATTTACATCCTACTTCACAGGCTGGTGTCTGTGTGGTGATGCTGAGCCTTTGCTGAGGTGCAGAGAAATAAAAACAAAGTGAATAGGAACAACAACAATAACAATAATAAAAACAATAATATATTATTAATAATATATATTATTAATACTTTATTTAGGAGGAATTTTGGGAAACAGCACCTCAGGTGATAGAAATAAATGTGGGTTATATTTGAAAACCACAATTTTAACTTTACCTGTTAAGTTTGTTTGCCAGACTGTTTGCCAGAGGTTGGACATTTCAACAGAATCTATTGCTGATAACACCT
Source organism: Lonchura striata (assembly GCF_050655825.1). Classification (NCBI taxonomy): domain Eukaryota; kingdom Metazoa; phylum Chordata; class Aves; order Passeriformes; family Estrildidae; genus Lonchura; species Lonchura striata. The sequence continues at coordinate 4,510,857 of NC_140706.1, read as the reverse complement.
CAAGTTTTAACATTTCACCATAAAAATGTAAAAATGCCTGATATGCTAAAATAACTGTCTATGTATGGAAACCAAGGGCATGGTGAAGCAGTGGTAATAATCACATGAGGATGCCTACATGTTACAGTCTGAAGCTGTGGGTAATTATTTCATTTAATTTACATAACTGTGAGTTCTGCAGTTTTTCACCAGTGCTGTGACCATTTTCCAACTTGAACTGGCCCTTTCAAATCCCTTCGCATTGGGAATACCAATAATTTTTTACATGAGGCCTAAAAAATCCCCAGATAGTTCTCCTTGACATGCTGGATCACAGTTCTGCACAGCTGATTAATGCCTTGGCAAAAGCATAAAAGAGACAAACTGGAGAAACATATTTAAACTAAAGTCTTGAATTAGAAAAAGAACAAAATTTTTCCATGAAAAATGGCATAACCTTGCAATTTTCAAAAAACCATTAAAGGAAGTATAAGCTATTTTCATTTTTATTTGTTCTGTTTTATTCCTTCTTTCTGTTTTGGTAGGAAAGGAATCAATGTAACAACTCAAATTCATTTATACTTACATAAAATTGTTCACAAACTTGATTTTTGACCCTAGAATTAAATATATCTTGCAGTTAGGAGTTACTGGACTATTTTTTCTTTATTTAAATAGGTACTGGATGAATTATTAACTAGTTTATGAGTAAAAATAATCAAAAGCAATAAATTGATACTTAAAGCTCTATATAGCAGAAATTTTTGATACTGCTTATACTTGTAAAACTTCCATCACCCTGCAGATAAGTTTTAATAATTTGAGATATTAGCTCTTTATTCTGCAAGTGGAGTCATTTGCTGCAGCTAAAAGAGCAAGACATACAGAAAAAAATATAATTTTCAGGATCACAAATAAAGCAAACTGAAGGTTTCCCCTTTTGACTTATTCACCTTTTGGATTCTTTAACCTGAGGAATCCACAAAATTAATCACAAAGCTTTCTTCTGGTCTGCAATATTTGATACTTCTTTGAATATATTTTTTGTCTTGTTTGTTTTGTTTGTTTGTTGATCTCCTGTAATTAAAGCCATGTAGTGAAACAATCACCTAAATTCCTCACAATTTCACACTGTGTGTTCCAGCTGTACCTGTCTTTATAATACAAACACAAGTTCAAAACTATATTTATCCATAATCCTGTGAACACATAAAGCACATAAAAAATAGAGTGCCACTAACTTTGAACAGTTTACCTAAACTTAAAAAACAACCTAATGAACTCTTAAAAAAATTAAGAATGTGTGTGCCAAAAAAGTATTAAGAATATTAAGAAAGTAAAGCCTCAGCTTCTTGTATCCAAAGCCTATTCCATACATAACAAAAGTTTATTGGCTAGAGGCACAAGATTAATAGATTCTGATATCTCTGATGGTAGTTTGGGGTGAATCTACCAAAAAAAAAAAATTAAAAAAAAAAAAAATATATATATATATATAGCCAGGGTTAATTAGAAATTTAGGTGACATTGGAATATGGTATCATATTTAAAGCAGTATCTGCTTTAGACAGCTTTCATCTCACATCTTGTGGCAAGAGAAACGAATAGCTAAAGCCTGAAAATTGACCTCTTTTCTCTTTTTTTCACTTTATGACTGATAAGAAATGCCATCAACTGCACTGGAAAGCTTTGGAACCAAGGAGTTCTTTATGCAAAATCTAAGCATCATCAGAAATCATCATTACCTTGGCTGCCACAGTGAACAGTATTACTGCAGAAGCAACTATATAAAAAACCAAATAAGTTTCCCTGAAGACAAGACCCAAGCCTTGCAATTTCCCTGTCATATGCACGATTATCATCTACTCATAAATATCCTACAGGGAAGCCAAGGGATCTCAGTCTGGTCACGTTTTATGGATATGCACCATATGGATGAAGGGGAAATGTCTATGTTGACAAAAGAAATCACTGAACAAACAAAATGTTATCTCTAGGGTTCAAAGACAGACAAATTTACATAAGCAATGAGTCCCACAGTTTTAAAAGAAGGTTAATTCAGCATTTCAAAAGTTTATCCAAGAACATGATCAGTTCCATGAGCTAAAGTCTCTGAGATTAGAAAGGATTTTTAAGTGATATTAGCAGGTTTAACCAGGAGATTTTAGGGAATTAATATAGGCATCACTGAATAAATTCTATGAGCTGTGCATTCCAGCTTTAGATTCTCTAAATCTAACAAAAATGGCTTAATGATAGTGGGTGCTTTGACAAACCAGAGCCCTGCTCTTAAAGAAAATGACCCCAAAGTTATTTGCAAGAATAAAATACTTTGTAGCTCTTGCCAAATATTTGAGGCCTAAGAGGTATCTAAGCTTTGGATAGACTACTTAACATTTCCTCACTGTGCTGTTTTCTACAATTCATAAATAAGTACCCATAAACTATAGAAATATGGATAAATTAACCAAAAATTAATCTGACTTCATATCTGAATACCCTCAGAATGTGAGGGCTCTATCTTTTCATGTTTGCTTATCACTAAGTGTGATTAAAGATATCAGTGGATCTGACAAGGTTTGAAGTTCTAGTGATGCAAACAATGCAAAAACATTTGAGCCTCATTGAACCTGCCCATAACTATCTGATCCATAATTTGGGTTGGAAACTTGATAAACTAGCTCTCCCAAGAGAGCTTCAGTTTGTTTCCTCATATATTTTTCAATGGCCTATTTAATAGAATTTCCATGCTTAATATCTTTAATTGTTTTCTTTTTGAACTTCTTTTATATATGCACTAACAGATCAGTGTTGGACATGGAAGTTTTCTCCTTCCCTCTGTTGTTACAGATGCGTTACACAAAGACAAAGAAATGTCACCTAAATCCCAAAGGACCACCCACTCTGGATTCTCCAGCCTATCTTTTCTCCTGAAAGAAAGACAAATTAAGATTGCTAGAACTGATATGAACAAAGAAAACAAAGGCTCTATAGCCTTGGCCACAGAACGTGTTTGAGCCTTCAGCAATATTTTCAGGCACTCATAAAGCAGCACTTTGGCTTTGGAATCGAGTTTTAAGCTGGTTTTGAATTCTCAGGGATCCACAGGCTTGGTTCAGTCTGCCTTGAGCTTTGGTTGTGCTGCCAATCTTCGTGGTTCATCATCCATCTTTCTCAGAAAAAGAGAAATTCCTTGTTCAAACTTCCTGGCTCTTCTGTTTCTTGGTAATCTTGAAGAGCCTACAAAAACTTTTCATAGTTTTAAGTTTCAAGTTATTAGATGGCCCAGTCAGATTCTAATATATCACAGACCACTTAGTGTCATCAAATTATCTCCTGACAGACAGGAATCACTTCTATTCATGCTCTTGAATGACTTTGAGGATTTCAGGAGACTGAGGAGTTGTCACAGTTTTTGTAGTTCACTATGATTATTTTCCATGTTAAGGATTTGTGTTTTTGTTTTGAATTTATATCAATCCCATTCTAAATTTCAACAATTATGCATGATTAAAGGTCCTTTAGCACTTGGCATTTTCTTCAGAGAGAGTATTTATGTGCTCTAATGAAGTCAGTTCTCAATTTCCTCGTGAAAATTCAAATATTTATCACTTTCTGGCATTTCTTATGTCTTCAAAAGCCTTTATTTGTGCCTGCTCACAGTTTTGCAATACTGGGCTCACAGATGTCACAGGAAAGCTTCTGTTAACCTTCATTTTTAATGAATTAATCCCTGATTTGTACATCAGCAATCACAGTCACACCATTGCACAGAAAGCTTGATTTTCTTGACTGTAGAACACTTGGATCCATGTAGCTCCTTAAATTCCCAGCGCTTTTTCTGCATAACTGACATTCCCTGTTCCATGGTCTCTAATGCTTTATTCAGCTGTGCTGACACAGGATTTGTTTGAGAGGTCCAAAATTACCAAGTAAAACAAAGCTCTTCATATGACTGGTACATCCCTTTTTTATTCGATAAAACACAAATCCTTGGGTCATCTGCAGGTTCCACCAGGAGCAAATTCAGATCTCTCTCTGGGTGACTGATCAGCATATTCCCATCTCTCAGGATTATTTGCTGTGAATATCTCCATCTCAGTGGTTTCTTTCACCTCAATCTTTTTGACTGTGAATTTAACCTAGAATACCTCCAGGAGTTCCTCCCCAGTCTGACAGAACAGCACAAAGGATGAAGCATTTGTTGAGGTTTCAGATAACAACACAATGATGGAGAACTTCACATTTGCATTTTTAAAAAGACTAAGATGAATTTTGTCCTTTCCACTTGGCACTGCTCTGAAAAACCAAAACCATCAAGAACTCTCCTGGATGAAGTTATGTGTGACATCAACAAATAAACAGAAGCACATTTTCTTCACCATTGCAACCCTTAAAAGCTTGAGAGAGAAAACTGCATCAGCAGCAGCTGAAAACAGGTGGAATCATGACTCAGTTATGTTTCTTCTGAATTCAATTTAATTCCATCAAAAGTCCATCAAATGCTGTATCATTGTTGTCATGAGGTAAAACTCAGACCCAATAAAGATTTTTTTTTTTGTTCTGTAATTTTATCATTTACACCTCAGTCATGAGAACACACAAATGACCTTACAGATATGCAAGTCACAGAGAGCATCTGGCAGCTTTGTGTTCAGCCACCCTTCACAGCAGGTATCAGTCACAAAGTAATGCAAGCACACCTTGGGGCACTGCTGTTTGCACCAGCAGCTGCATTAATCTCTCCACAAGGAATACAGATTTTCATGGATTTTATTTGGCTGTAAAACTTACTTTCACACTGGTGCTGCCTGACTGTCACGAAGTTTTTAAAACATATTTTAAAATAGAAAATAAAACTGACAGATTTCATAGAACAAGAGCACCAGCTGTATGCAAGTATTGAAATCAGGCAAGTTCTTGAATTCATTGCACAGCCTAAGTGAGAGGATATTTCATTATTTATTTTCTAGGCAAAGTGAAAAAATCAGGGAATAGGATGGTTTGGGTTGTAAGGGATCCTAAAAAATAATCCAATTCCAAACCTGTGCTATGGGCAGGGACACCTTTCCCAAGCCCAGGTTGCTCCAAAACCCATCCAACTTGGCCTTGGACAGTCTAGGGATCCACACCAGGGCCAGCCACACCTTGTCTGGGACATTTATTAATGTTTTATTATCACAGAGTAATTTTATATTTGTCACAGAGTAATCTTACTTTTGCTGCAGCAGAGTGGCTCTCTTGACTGCCATGACATTGATTTGTCCAGAAAAAGGGGATCCATCAGGCTGAGCCTGAATTCACTTCTATAATTATGACACTGATTAGATCTCTCCTGGGTGTGATCTTAGAAGAACCCTAAGAGGTATTTGCTTGAGGTGTCTGCTCACCAGTTCTTTATAATGTTATTTTTTTCAGTTCTTTATGGCTGCCATGGTGTCTATGAATTCAGTTCATTTGCCATACCCACCTGGTGGCATTTGGGACACTCCAGGACACTCAGAGTAGCTTGCAGCCACACAAGCTCAGAATATTTGTGTTTTCCTCCCTACTGTCTAAACCTGGGGAGATGGCACAGCTGTGCTGCTGTGTTTGGAGTGGCTCCAGACTCTCACAGACATCTACTTTCAGATGTTGTAGAATCTGCAAGCTGAGGCCCACCCCAAAATTTGAATGTTTCATCTAAATCAAGAGAAGTACTAAACTGTGCAATGATTAAAATAGCAGGAAATTTGGGCCTAATTCCAGCTATAGACTGATTTTTGACTCAGAAAATGTTTTAGTGTTCATATTTCCCCACTGAATATGTGGAACAGGGGATATTCCCAATACAGATGACTGTTCATTGCTTAATTAAAAGCTCCACTTCCCAGTGGCTATGTGTTTGTACATTTTTTCTGGTTGGAGTATCCAAAAAATAGTCACCAGCAGATATAAAACCCAATATATCTGGTTTCCTTAAATGACCCAACTTCGTGGGACATTTCTGAATAACCACATAGTCACAGCCTCTTATTGTGACTAGTAAAAAAAGTTTAAAGAACTTACATTTAAAAATACCAGAGTTGGGATTAGGATTTTTTTGCACAAACCTTTTTTCTGGGCTGCTGCATGGCTGGGATTTTCCCCAGAAAGTCTTGGCATAAATGAGCTTCAAACTCACATGTGAATAAAGAGATAAGAGACAAGGTTATTTTGGAGAGTTGAAAGTAGTGTATTGCTCTCCCTATATAAAATCACAGTTCAGCAAATCAGGCTATTGGGGTCTGGAAGAAAAGTCTTTATTTTCTTTCACCCTATTCTCTTCTAACTTACCTCTCTATAAAAATCCTCCAAAACTTCCCTGAAGTTAATGAAATGTCACCAGAGTAAAAGGAATCAATTTCAGGCCATTTATGTTGTCTCACATTTGATCTTTTTCTGGATGTTTTACTTGTCTTTGTCTTCCTTTCTTATTTCCCAGGAGAGCAAAATAAGCAGGAACAGAGACCAGTTCATCACTGGATTTTTTTATGCCAGCATAAAGCCATTTATTTCAGTGCTTTATGCAGGTATGAAATTTGATTTATAATGTTTGGATGTGCAATGCACAAAGTGATAAGTTACAAAAGAAGTACATTAGAGAAAAGGTAACGAGATGAGATTCATAATGTTATTTTTCAACTTAAAGTTTGTTAAAGATTTGTTTCTTATTAAATGCCTGAGAGGCAGTGTATCAAATTTAAGATTTCAGAATTGAAATACAGAAAGATCTCTAACTGTCATAACAGCAGATAAAGTATCAATAATTTCTGTTTTGAATGCAATCTGAAATTGAATTTCTTTCATTCTATGACAAAGTTGATAACAAAGCAAAATGAAACATTCCAATAATGTACATTCCATATTTCTGAGAATAAATATGATTTCTTTGTTGAACAGCCTGGAAATTGTCACATTTCATGTACAGAGACATTAAAGTACTAAAGTAAGCAGTGATTTTCAATCAGAGTAGACAAGAACTTCAAATTAAAATTACATTACTAATATGGTCCATTGTCTCTGTCCATACCTTACCTACAAAGTTCCATTCTCTTTTGGTTTTCTTTATGCAGTTTTTGTTCATGTCCAAGTAGTTTAAAATGTTAAGTTCAGCAATGTATTCCAGACACAACCTAGCTTTGGTATTCCACAGATGCAAAACTCCTCTGAAATGTTTTTTGAATAATCTTTCTCTCTAAAGTAGGTACAAACAAAATCCCTTCTCCTGATGTTGCCTGTGCCAGTAGTTACACTCAGCAGGACTTGAATTTTATCCAGAGGAAAACTCTATTTGGTTTAAGAAAGACAGAAAAACTTAACTACAGCTATAAGACATAGCTTTGATTAACTTTTGGAGGATAGATGTCATTAATATTTTAATAAAAATGTTTCAAAGGAAAGCACAAGTCTAGGGAAAAAAATTGAGGACATTTTCTGAAAGGTTTTACCTTTAGAATCCAGTGTAGACCATAGAGTTATGAAAAATTAAGTTTTAAGCATACTTGGTTTAGGTAGACTTTTGGTGAAGTGCTTTACTCTGTATTTCTAAGAGAAAAGACAAAACGCAAGGTTTATAATTCTCATCACCAAAGCATACATGAATAATACAGAACAATAATCTGCAAAAACAAAACAAAAAAAAAAAACTGACCTCAAAGGATTTGGAGAAATTATCTGGGGGCATCTGCTCTACTGCCACTTCCAAAAGATGAATCATTTAGCATTCTACCAATGCAAACTCTGTAGGAAACTTTCTTTGAATATCTCTGTTTAGCTGGTGGATATGTTTTGTTAAACATTTAAAATATATCAATCAAATTTAATCTTTTTTTTTGTTGTTTTTTGTTTGTTTTGTTTTGTTTCCCCTGCAGGGCAAGTCACTAGTTCCTTATTGAATATATTCTGGCCCAAAATGAACTAGGTATTTAAACATTTATATGTGCATAACTTTAAACACAAGCTTAAAGACAATGACTTCTCATGTGCTTGGGTACCTTTCTGGGACCTATAGGCCTAGTCCAATTTCAAACTGTCTTTTCATTCATTTTAATGAATATTAGATTGGATGCTATGTGAATTAATTTCACCATTTTCATGTCCCAGTATATCTCCCTGGGGACTGAGTGCAAATATTTGAGATTCAACATGTGCTGCTTATCACTTTCATTTAGAAAAGATGCCATGTTTTCTATCTTCCTGCTCTTTGAATGGGTGAACACAGAAGGGCTTCCCACAGGATGCCTTTCAGATTTAAATCTCACCTTCTAGAGATGCTCATATGAGGATTTGCTTTTCATTTGCTGTGAACATTTGTGCCAGTAAAACTTCATTGTCTGGATGAGTGCAGAAAGTGAGTGTAAAAGACGTGAGAATTTTAAATCCTTTGCTGCTAAATCTCTTTTACATCTTCTGCTATGGCTGGTGAACAGATGAGGGCTGGCTGCAAGAACCAGGCATAGAATTTGATTTTTCCAGTCACATTTTTCAATGGATTAGTTGAAATTACTCTAAATCCTAGAGTGCTGAGTATTGTAGGAAGGCCAGTATAGAAGAAAATTTTTTGAGATCCTGGAATTCAGTTCAGAGTGACAACAGAAATGGCAGCCAGTGCACACACACAAATGGAATTGAGGGAACTAAATGACAGCTGACAGAAAATGTTTGAATATGCATTAAAGCTGGGAAAGTAGTAAGGCCATTTTCTGTTTAAACTCTCACTTTGCACAGATGAGAATTGTTAAAGAGCTGCAACATTCAGCATCGGTGGCTCAATTTCAGTGGTGAGAAAAGTGCCTGTGAAGTGTTATAAGCATACATGAGTTGTATGCTAAATGGTTACATTTGATGATAAAACTTGTGAGTAAATATATAAAAATGTTTTCAGAAGAAAAATTTCTCTCCAAGCTGGGATTAAATGAGATAGAGTTTCTATTTATCCCTAGGCACAAACTTAACATACCACAAAATTCTATAGAAATATTTAAAAACCTAAATAATCAGTTCACTTTACATACAACCTTATAAATCATGTGGTGAGGATGTTTGTGTCTAAAAAATGAAGGAAATTCCCTTCACAGTTGAATAATTGGAAGCTGGAGCACAAGGGCATAGATGGGGAGAAAAGATGAAGATCTGCTTCCGTGGAAATAATATCCTAAAAGCTGGGTTATCAATCCAACAGGACAGATTCCCTAACACAAGAGCTACCTTTTAAATTAGCTCCTGTAAATTAACCAGCTCAACTAAACATTGGCAGGATCTTATCATCATAATGCACAATAAAGTCTACACTATTAAAATTCTACTGAAGAAAACTTAGCGTGAGATAAGGCAGACATGAATGATCATTTAACATTAATCCTGATGACAACCATTTCCACTTTGCTATTGAAATTCCCTCCTTCCTAAATTTTCATTTCCAAATACAATGCAAACAACATGCTCTAATCAATCACTTATACATCCACCATAATTTTTATTTAAAGCCCTGTATCTTAGATATATAAGCCAATGAAGATAATTTATCTTCCCTCCTGCTTTCCAGTCTCACTGAAGGCAAGGAAAGGTAGAGTAAGGTAAGGTGGTACAGACAGGTAACAGGTTGGAGTTTTAGGGTTAGCTGGTAGTTTCAACACTGACTTTTGCATTCAGAATTCATTTGGGGAAGAATCTCAGATGGTGACAACAGTCAAGGTTTGTCCCAAACCAGAGATAAGTTTTTCTGGCACAGCATAGCCTGAATGTGATTATATTATTACAGACAATGTCTAAGTCAGGATGAGCCGCCTTTTTCAACTCTGCCAAGTGATTCTGAGTTCATATTTGTCATAGAAACACAAAATGGTTCAGGCTGGTTTAGAAACAAAAAAACACTGAATGGTTTGGGTTTGAAGGAATCTTGAAGACCATCCAGTTCCAACTTCCCTTCCATGGGTAGGGACATCTTCCACTAGACCATGATCCTGCTGCTCATGGTCCTAAATTCCCTTCACTCCTAAGTGTAAGGAGTTAGGATCTTAATCATCACAGGTTTTGGATCTTTTACTGCAAATGAGGACTTTATTCTGAAATGTCCCTCACAGATCAGCATAATAGAACCATTGAAAATTTTACTTAGAACATGATTTGGTAAAAATTAGAGTTTCTTTACTTTATTCTTGCCTTTTCCTGGAAAAAAAAAAAAATCTAACACAGCTATTGCATGGAATAATTTTCTAAACAAAGACATTTCATCAGTCTCCATCAGAAGATGCAACTGGGAATCTCAGAAGGTGAGCAAACTAATAATTGAGAAGGAAAGAAAACAAAGCCAACATTTTTATCACAATTCAGTGACAATAGAAAAAGATGTATTTGTAAAATGATTTGACAATTAAGCCCATAGAACAGTAGCTCTGAAAGAAACATGAACTAAAAATTACAGTGAAAAAAAAAAAAAGGATAAAATGCAATCCTTATGCATGGAAGTAAGAACAAGGGCTCAATCAACTCCTGCAAATGCAAATCAAGACATTTAACATTTTGAAGAAGAGCAATATAATGCAGCAGGACGAATTTGTAGACAAGAACACATTTTGGGGACCTGATGGATTCCACCTGAAAAGCAATTCACTTATGCTAACCTCAAAAGAAATATTTAGAGTGATTCATGGCTCCATCTGGCTTCTCTGCATACAGAACAGGTACTGGTAGTCATGAACTTTTCATCTTAAAATATCAAGAAAACAAATCCCTGTCAGAGGTATTCTGAGTGTACCTATAAGAGGAAAACTGTGTTGCTAACAGAGTACTTTTACTGGCTGCAATCATGCTCCAGGAATTTAGATTCCAGGAATTTAGGTCTCACATTCTTATGTGGCGTCAGAATAAACTGAGAATCAAAAATTTCCTATAGATAAGAAGAATTTTGATAGGATTGTCATATGTATTGTAGCTAAATATAACAGCATTAACAAAGAGGCTGATTAAAACAAATCCCCAGCACCCTTCAAATATTTACCTTTTTAGTTATTGATAAACCAACACTCAGTTAAGTTTCACGTCAGAGTCACACTGAGTTGCTTTGTGACAAAAGTTCAGATAATTCTCTGTTGTTATAGACAAAATGCCATTAATACCCAATGAGGATGAGATGTATTTGATATGTTTGAATGCACAGCTGTTACCATCTCCCTAAGCCCTCCAAAATGAACAGTGCTGAAAATCTCTGCTTCTCTGCTGACCCATGCACAAGGAAGTCTTGCTGGCAAGAAAATGTGAGAAAGAGCAGATAAACTAAGACAGTTTTCAACAGCACATGGGATGGCCAAAAGAAACCCTCCATAAAAAGGGAAGTGTCCAAATCTTCAGTGAACAGTTAAAATCTATGTCCTCGTTGACTGTCTTTGCTGAATACATGCTTTAAATGACAAAAGTGAGTGCCAGACTTGAACATCTCCCTGTCTGCCAGGTGTCCCTGTGAAACCTGATTTTTGTGGCAGCATTGTCAGACCACTGGCATTTGGGTCCTGATTAACCTCACACCAAGCTGCCACCTTGTAACCCCTTCAGTTAAATATTGCCATAAATATTGCAGGGCTGCTAATAGGAATAGTATAATATTTTTCCTCCAGGAGAGGCATGTGCTTTCTAGTCCATGTAATCAGATCATTGTGAATGCAAGACAATCTGGTTTACAACCAGATTATTTTTTCTTTCTTGCTGCTCATTAGTAGGTCTGTGCACACAAGGTAAATTTCCTCCTTATTTGTTGTGTACATATGCATCTTGTCTGTGTGTGTTCTTCTCATTTTTATGAAGTTAGGTCATGCCTTTCAGATAAGGTTGGTAAAAAAGCTCATATTACAAGTCTCTGCAGTTCTTTTAAGAGAATGTTTCACAAGAAAGTGGCAGTTTCCATGGAATATCATTTAAGAAAAGTGTTTCAAACTGACATATTTTCTTTTTTGTCAAAATATAAATTGCTTACATAAATATACTAATGCAGACAAATATATATTATAGATATATAAGTGTATTTATTTCATATATATATATTTAATATATATATTTGTCAACACATATTCACATAAAAAAGAGCCAAAAGAAGAAAAGAAACAGAACTATTTTGCATAATAATGTCACAGGCTATGAAAACTGCATTTCAAAACTTCTTCTATATCAGACCTATCTATTCCAGGACAAATATACGTGATAAAGATAAGTTCATCTTGACTGCTGCACTTTCAAAAAAATTATTTATTCATGGGAAACTACTGAAGCTCATGTTTTCATCTCAGTCCAGAAGGGATTATTTTACCACTAATTGTCATGAAAAAGAAAAAAAATTCCTTCCCTACTATTGAGTAATATTAATGGCCAGCTTGGCAACTTTGACCCCTTCCACTTACACTCATGCCTTGTATTTTCTCCTTGCTATTATTCATTATTAAATTGTATTTTCCATCAACAGTCAAGAGTTTCACTTAAGGTACATAGTATTTTATAAAGTACATACATATTTAGAGTAAACTTACTTCAGTGTGTGGCTTCATGAAATAAAAGGAAAATAGAACATGAAAGATAAACTGAGTAAAGTAAGGATTATTTAAATAGAAATAAACCAGATAAATTTCTAAATAATAAAAAAGAGTAAAAAAAACCAAAACAAGCAAAACAAAAGGAAAAAAAAAAAGGAAAAAAACCCAAAAAAAGATAAACAAAAATTTGAAGGTAAAACTAAAATTTGACAAGACAGAGTTGCAAAACTACTCAAAAAATATCACAGGATTCTTTTCTGTGTGAGAGACTCCTGCACTGTCAGGGAATGAACCTGTCTTGCTGCTACTGATGTTCAGTCTCACAGGATGCAGCACAGCATGGAAAGATTTGAGGTGTTTGATGCCAGTGTGAGCAAACCAAACTAATTACTGTAAGCAACATGTTCCCCTGCTTGGATTTTTCTTTGGGATCCATTAAACATCAGTTAAACCACACACTCAGAGAGGTCTCCAAGAGTGAACCCAAACCCTCATCAGAAACACGTGGGGGGCACCTCACCCCAGCCACTTCTCAGAAGCATCATAATAGTGGCGATATTTGATTTTTAAAACTAATCCATCATCCTGGACAATGCAAACTGAACACGAAAATACAAGAAGAGGGGGAAAATTGCATATAGACCACAGAATTATTCCACCAGTTCACAAATTAATGCACAAGGTTTGAGATAGAGATGGAGATCTAAAGGTATTTGATTTACTGGCCCCATAATGCTGGAGAACAGTGAGGCTTAAAGTACAGACAGTCTGAAATCTTCATTTAGACAGCATTAAATACATGCAGCCAAGTGCTATATTTAAGTATTAGACAAATATTTTAGTTTCCAGAGTCTCTTAGGGCTAGTAAAATTCATATCTGCAAAATCACTGAGAACATTCAATCAATTAAAGGCAGATTTGCAATCTCCATCAATAACATCTCCCTCTACTTTATCTTCAATTTTAGAGATTAAAGTTTCCCCTATGGAAACAAAAAAAAAGAAAAATCTCCTCATCAGCCTCTTACTAAATAGGTATATTCTCCATCCATTGTAGGCTGCTCAGCTCTCCCATCAAACAGATTCTGTTGAAACATGTTTTCAAGTTGTTTTGAAATCAGCATGCAGAGAGGAATTAAAAAACCCCACATGCTGTTATTCTTTGATCACCTCTCCCTGGGTATTTTTCTAGGGTCACACAAAAGGTCTGACTTGGTGAGGGAGAAAAAAAAGAAACCATAAAAGGGATTCTATTCTGGCTGAGAGCACAGGAAGCTCCTGAGAGAACTGGCTTCAGTTCCCCCTTTACTACAACCTGGCCTTATTCCTGTAGGCCAACCCTTTAAATGAGACTTTCTAAAAGTGTTTTATTATCAAAAACTGGGGACAGACACTCAAAAGGGCTTCAAAAATAGGAGGCTACAAACACACAAAAATCCCCCAACCTAGAGGTCTTCTCTAACTTTGATTCTTCAAGTTCAGTTTTGCATTCTTCTCTTTTAAAATCAGTTGAGGATAACTGGGTTCATTCAAAATCATAGGCTGTCCCTTTGTTTTCCCTATTTGTAAAATAAAGACAAGAAAATATACTCCAGCCCTGGTCTAGGATGATCTCATTAATTCTGGGAAAGCTGTTCAAGATTTGTGGACCGAATGCACTTACAGGTATTCTTAATTCAGGTACATATCTAAACCCATGTGATTCCCTAATCCCTAATTTGTCCCTAATCCTAAATGCCCCAGGGAGCTTATTTGAAACCTCTCTGAGTCTCTTTCAAGACCTTTGACATGGTCCCACAAACATCCTTGCTGCTTAATTGTAAAAATATGGGTTTGAGGGATGGACTGCTCAAGGGTAAGGAATTGGCTGGATGGTGACATCCAAAGAGCTGCAGTCAGTGGCTGCTACAGGTGGCAAGTGGTGACTCTGGGGGTCAGTCCTGGGACCAGATTTGTTCAGTATCTTCATTAGTGACAGGGCCAGTGGGAGCTAATGACACCAGTTTGGGGTGGCACAAGGCTGAGAGGTGCAGTTTGATTCTGAAGAGGGAACTGCTGCCATCCAAAGGGACCTGGACAGGCTGGAGAAGTGGAGAGGGGTGAACACTGAAATTCAGCCGGGCCAAGGGCAAGGTTCTGCACCTGCACTGAGGCAGCTCCAGGTGTCCAGGTGGGTTGGGTGATGAATGGATTTGGAACAGCACTGTGGAGAAGGAGCTGGGGATATTGGTAGGTGAATTGGGCATGAGCTGGCAAAACAGCCCAGAAATCCACTGGGATATCAGTAGATGGGGAATTGGGCTTGAACTGGCAAAACAGCCCAGAAATTCACTGGGATAATGGTAGATGGGGAATTGGGCATGAGCTGGCACCTGCAGCCCATAAATTCACTTGTACCATGGACTATGTGAAAAGAAGCCTGGACAGCAAGTCAAGGGAGGGGTTTGCTTGAAGGTCTTGCCCTTTTGTCTAGAAAATTAACTCCAGATGTTCTGGTTTTGAAGGTTCATTTTTATTAAATTCTTAGAGGAAGAGGGCTTTTCTAGATGGAGGAGATTGTGCTTGTTTCAAATGTCAACTACCTTATATGTATGAAATTTGAACAGTGCCCAAAAAAATAATGCCAGGGCTCTCTTCTATAGTCATATAATCACCATTATTTTTTTCACAATAGGATTGCAAATAAAAGAAAAATCTATCCTATTAAAAATGTATTCCTATATTTCTGTGTTTATACCTACTGAATGTTGTGGTGAATTGCTCTAAAACACGAAGTTCTGTAATTTATTTGTTACCCTACTCTCTGTTTTTATGCCCTCATTTCTTTTGCATTTAATTTACCTATAATAATTTAAAGATAACCCAATGAACAAAAATTAAAAAAAAACACCCCAGCTTTAGTAACCTCAATAGGTTTATACCAGAAAAGATCAAAATCATTAAGCAATATAAAATTGCACTATATATTATTAATGTATCTATATTTAATCCAGCCAAGCAGTGCTAACCAATGATAAAAGTTTTTCCACCACAACCCTTGCAAACAACAAAGGTTGCTCTGTTAATTAAAAGTTGCAAAGGGCTTTTTTAAACTTTTTTCTGTTTTTTTTTTTAATTCTTTAATCGAGACAGTACAGCTCTGCCCTGATCACAAAGCAGGGTGTGTAGCAGGAGGTCTCAGTGTGCTCTTTCTTCAGAGAGAATTTATTAAGATGAGATGTATTTTTTGTTGCTGGACCTTGTTGCACAGAAACACAGCAATAAACTCCAAACCCATGAGTAGATTTCAATGCACCCAGCTACGGCCATTCAATCAAATCATAACAAGATCTGTATTGTCCTTCAGAGAGTTTTACAAAGAGCAATTCCAGTATGAAAAGACTTTCGTTTGTTTGTTTCTCTGATTTAAAGGAAAAAAAAATCTGAACAGTTTAGACATATTGCAGTGATAAACCAAAAGTATTGGCATTCTTTTGGGTGCGTTCTGATATTCCCTCTCCATTTTCCTCTTCGGCGTCAATTTTTCAGTTAAAAAACTGATGTTATTGTTTTTCAGCAATTGTATCTAGTTCAACATATTTTCCTCTGCCCTGGGGAAGACACAGCTCGATATACCATTCATCTAGAAAGAACACTGGTTTTGCCTTATACAGCTCTGTATGTGAAATATTCAATTTCTTTCATCCAGCGCAAAGAATTGCTCACTAAGACCCATAAAATTAGAAGGAAATGCACTTGGAGAAAAAAAAAAAAGAAAAAAGAAAAAAAGAGGAGCAAGGCCCCAGAAAACAGAGACTTGAGAAATGATTTATAGAACTAGTTTTAAATTAAGTGTCCTCCATTTAGAACTAGATACTAATCTGGCTGCCAAGGTGGGATGCAGCCTTTTCTGTGCTACAACACTTTAATAACACTATGATGGTAATTAAAACAGAGTGAAACAGTAAGCTTTATAAATAAGAAGAAAACAACATCTAAGTTGATTATATTTCCTCCTTTTATTGTGATTTTGACACAAATGAAGACAAGATATATTTTATTCGTTTTCTATTTTCTCTTCAGGTTTTGTTTTATGGCCCTCAGGGATACAGGAGTGTGCATGCAAAGAAGTCCATAAATTAAATCAAACTGTGTTTATGGTAATACTACTACATCTTTACTATGTGTTAACTTAATGTGAGCAAACTACAGTTTTCATGGCGGTTCATTTGCATTTCCAGCCCTACAGTTTCACAGGTATTTTGAGATATCAGTATTTTGCTTCTGGAAATCACTACAGTAAATGGAAAATGAAAAATAAAATTAAAATAAAAATAACAAAAAAAAAAGGAACAGCAGGGTTTAAGTTTTCTCATCTCAGTCATTTCCCTTCAAGTAATTTTCATAGACTCATGAAATCATAGAGCAGTTTGGGTTAAAAATGACCTTAAAGATCATCTTTTTTCAACCCCCTGCTATGGGCTGGGACATCTATTTTGTACCATTCAGATACAGTTCTGCCAACACATAGAGATGGGGAATCTGAATTTGTCTGCTACTTATTGATTATCAAGACAGTTGAATTATGAAGAAAAGCCCTGGGTTTGGGTCCTTGTTCATGAAATTACAATATTTTGAACCTCAGATGTTAAAAGTTATAATTTTACATCCATAACAACAATGTGCTTCTCTCAGTGGGTTATTATAGAAAATATAGAAGTGCAGACTAATCTGTAAGAAAAAATAGAAAAAATAGAAAAAAAATACTTTTCCCTCTTCTCCAGAGGTGTTTGTACACTCTGGATCAAGGATGAGGACAGAAAGATTTTCTTTTGTGTCTTTGGTTTCTTTGTTTTAATGATGAACAGGACAAGCATTTCACACCAACGGGCACCAACCTATGGATCTAAATTTTCTTTCTGACCTGTCTTTGCTCTCCTTGGTGCCTGAGCAATTGTTTTCCAAAAGGCATAACTGCAGGTGATAAAGCCTCACCAGAAGTTCTTCAGTGAAAGATGCCAGATAGAGTCCTTCACCCCCAAAATGTATGATGGCATCTAAATGTCTGTGTGATGCTCTAAACAAAATGAAATTAGCAGTGAAGCTACCAGTGATGGCAAAGGAAGAAGGAATCATCCTTTGCTGTCTGCAGCTGGAAGTTGTTCTCACCTCTCCAGGGTGGTATCCAAGAATATTGTCTATGGAATCATGGAATATCCTGAGCTGGAAGGGACCCACAAGCATCATCTGGTCCAGCTCCTGTCCCTGCACAGACACCCCAGCAATCCCACCCTGTGCATCCCTGGGAGTGGTGTCCAAATTCTCCTGGAGCTCTGGCAGTTTTGGGGCTGTGCCGTTCCCTGGGTACCTGGGCTGTGCCCAGCAGCCTCTGGATAAGGAACATTTCCTTGATATCCAACCTAAACCTCCCCTGACACAACTTCAGATGTTTCTTTCATAGGTGCATTTCTCTTTCCTGAATTACTCTCAGATTTTCATAGACATATTTCTGTGCCAGAAATATTGCTATTATGCCTCACTCCTCCCATAGAGATGATGGGAAGAAAAGCAAATGTTTCATCTCCTTATTATGCAGAAATTAACTGAGTGTAAGAAAATTCTGTTGAATCCAGCTAAAAATACTGTGCTTTCAGTTGTCATCCCCAAGTCATATGCTTTTTAGGTTCTCGTGCAAGTGCAGGAGATTAGTATACACCCCATTTAATCTGATCACAATTGCCTGCCATTTTAATTAACCTTTATTGGCATGCCTATATTGCCAAGAAAATATACTTTGAGAAGCCCCATTAATAACACTATTACTTGTTAGACTGAGGGTTTTTTTTTCAGTTTCACCCATCAAATTCTCTAGACAGATAATAATTCTGTGCAGCCTAGGTTTATTGGTAGGCTGTTTGTTTTGTTATGTTTTTTTAACAACACATTTGAAAGTTAATTTTCTGAGAAAAGGATACTTAAGAAAATTATTTCACCCTTACCTTGCAAAGACAAAATCTGAGACAGAGGTTACATGGTTTGCCCCTCACTTTGCCACAGGTCTAAATGGTGAGTTCAGTCTGGGTGATAAAACAGATAACCCAGATAATTCAAATGCCTATTTAAATTTAAATTGAAATATTTATGAATATTTAAAAATTTATTTCATTTTTTAGAATTTCAATTTAAATATTCATACCCTCCCACTTCTCATCCTTCTTTGCCTCCCACTGATCCATCCCTACCTGATTGTGTCTCATCCAGGCTGGGGGCAAGGAGATGGTGCAGATCCCTTTTATCCTTGTCAGGAATGTGACAGTGAAGCCATTGAAGCACCACGTGGCAATGCAGCATTTATTTCCTTGAGTGACTTCTCTGCAGCTGATCACCCCTGGCCTGAGCACTCCAGACCAGGGAAAAAGTTACCCCTGTTCCCTGAACATTCAGTTAATCCTCTCCTCTGTCCAGGCTTCTGTCCTGAGCATGCCCACATTTCCTAATCCACAAATAAGCTCCTGAAGGCAGTGTTTTGATGTATTTTCCAAAATTTTCCAGAAATCACATTTTCTTCTTTTCTGCTATTTTTCTTCTTTGCCATCACACTCTGACTCCATATGTTGCTTCCTTCTATTATAAAGTTATTAAAGAAATCTCAGCAGAACGTCCCCCCACTCTTAATTGGACCCCTTCCACTTTCCTTGGGAAGACAGAGCACTAAAGATGTGTGGATGATTTGTTGTTCTCAAAGGAGTTTGAATGAACCACCTTTACTATCACCTTGCTCTGCAAAAGCACAGACACCCCAGCAAGAGCAACATTTGCCACTCTGCACCCACCATGGATTGCGCACTTTAAAGAATTATGTTGGTTTCAATTTTTAAAAAAATGTTTTATAGACCTAGTAGAACACATGTGTTGAATTGAGATTTTCTATTTGCTGTCATTTGAATAATAAACATTGTCCTCCATGCAAGTGAAAATCACAGCTCTGGCCTTATGGGCTACTCCTGAAACAGCCTTGTGAGTGAGAAATCACAGCACATCATAAATCCTATCCAATATTGAAACTCATGCAGAGATAACAAGGTGAGAATGAGTCCTGTTTGTTCTCAGTTATGCTATCACATTTACAGCTGCTTAGCCCTTGAAAAACAAGTAAAACATTTTCTATCTGCAAGCAGAAAAAAAGGAAAATATAAGAGAGAAATACCACAGTTACCTATTTAGATTTTCAGTTTTTCAAGTAGCGTTTCTTATGAGCTGCTGCATTTTTATTTAGCATGAAACAAGATATGGGGAAAAGTAGTAAAATTTCAAATGGTAATGAGAGCAATCTTCCCTAACTGCAAATGTAGGGAAAATTGGAGATGACATGGTGGGAACTGAAGAGAAGAGGAAAGCAGTGAGAGTTAACTTTGGACATTTAGTGTTTGAAATTTGGAAATTTAGAGTCCTTTGGCCATTTTTTGAGCTAAATGTTTTTTGCCAAAATTATTTCTACTTCATTGCTGGTGTTATGAGACAAATTTAATAAATACTAATGGAAAGGTATCACTAGTTTCAAAAGAAATTTGAATACCAAATCAGCAAAATCTGCTGACAAAGTACTGAATAACCCTAAATGTTTTTCCCCTACAAACCAGGAGCGGGGTGCCATATGATAAGAGGAAAAGCAATGCTATCCTACTGATAAACAACAGGTTTGGAAGAATAAACTAAGCAATACTCCTCCCTAAAGAAGCCTTTTTTTTTTTTTTTCCCTCTGCTCATTATCAAACTTATGGCTCAAACCATCCTCAGTTATCCTCTGCCTGGACACCATCTAAATAAGCTGTATGTGTTTCATTTCACATGCTTATATTTGCTGCAATTCAATTTACAGACGAAGAAACCACCTGTGTTAAATCATTTTCCTTCAGGGAGAATTAATTTGCATGAGTATCATTATTTTGCCAATAATTCTGGGGTTTTACAAGTCCAGCTTGCCCCTGTCAAAGGGGTATTTTAGGAAAATGCAATATGCTCAGCACTGGTGATAAGGAAGTTGCCATTTGATATCAAAGATTACTTCTGTCTTCTCTCCTAGAAGCTGTTACCATATGATCATAAATTACCACTGGACGAGGAGCTGTGAGATGCCTTCTGCACGTGGGCATCTCATGAATTCTGTAGCAACAAATAAAAGCAATTTTGTTCTTTCAGAGCAGCTTTTGTGGAGTCTGTGGCATCGTATTTCTGAATTAACAGACAGAGAAAATGGTTTACAAGCAGTAAATTATTTATGCAAGGTCAAATAATGTGTAAAAAGTTAAAACAGGAAAAGAATCCAGAATGTCTCATTGCCATAAGTGGTTTTGACCACTCCAATGTGTATTTGGTATTTGTGTATTTGAATGAAGAGTATCAAGGCCACAGAAGAAGCCAAAAGCTCACAAATTGGTTCACATGTCCAATTGTCTTCTTTGAAATTCTAATTTTGCAGCCTTGCAGTGGTAGAAGTCTCCCAGATCCATGTAGGACACAGGATCCAAAGCTCTTTAGCAGAGCACTGCACAAAACGGAGATAACCAACCTTATGAAGTGCTGGGTAAATACCTTGCTGCTGAATTTATTTTTACATTCTTAATTCCAGCAGAGAAAACATTTTTCCTTGGGCAAGGCCAGAAGGACCCCTTTGGAACAGCAAGGACTGTTGAAGTGTTTCCTGGGCAGACCATCACTCAGTTCTAGGATAGATGTTCACTTGCTCAATTCCCTCTCCTTTCTCCTGACATTAATTGTTTCATTTTCTGCCAAATACAGATTCAATTTTATGTGTCTGAGGAGTGATAGATGGTGAGTTCAAGACAAAAACCAGATTCAGAAAAGCTTGCACAGTGTCCTACCCCATGGATAATTATTGGCCCCACAGCAGCAGCCTCACATACAGAAACTTGAAGAAGCCTTCATCTCTTCTAGAGATGACTTTAACAATGATTTACTGAAGGATTATTTTTCTTCTGTGCATGCATATTTCAAATTTATTGTTTGAGAAGATAAATAGAGAATAGGCCCAAATTACACCATTTTTTTAGTTACAATAAGTGGAGGAAAAGAGTAAATCAGAACATCATTTCCCTTGTATTAAACAAATACATAAAATAGTCTTGTTTAATCAAACTTCAGTAATATTATACAAACTGGGAATCAGGACATTCAGAAATTTAGTTGAATTGTCTTCCTTGTTCTTCCTGATACCTCACAATACATGCTATAGCAGGTCTCCATAAAAGTAAGGAAAGAAAAGGTTTTTTCTCAGAGAAAAAAAACCTCACACAAATTTTATATTTATATTTATATATATATACACACACACACACACTCACACTTTTGTGTGTAGAACATTAAACAGCCAGAAGTAATTCAAGCAGAGATTAGATGAGATGTCAGCAGCTAAGCAGGACCAGCTCCCACAAATGATTTGACTGGGCTCAAAATTTAAGTTGTGTAGCCTTGGGCAAGGCGTAATCACAGTTTTCATGGAACTGACCACTGCAAACAGGTTGTTATATTGATTTGCACAGCAGATGGCTGGCAGAAGCATTAAGATGGGACAAAAATATTCCATAGTTCTATTTCTGTGTGTTACCTGAAAGAAGATAGCAGCACACGGATCCTGGATCCATTCCCATCAGTGTTCCTCTGGCTGAGGGATGCTCACCTGCTCTCACCTGGCAGCAGGAGCCAGCAGGGCATCCCTCCTTCCTGGGAGACCCTAGAGGTATTTGCTGAGCAAAAATGTGGCCACTGCCAAGTTCTGAGTCCATGCCCAGGCTGGGTGGGAGCCTGGGGCTTGTTTCACTCTAAAATTCTCCATGAGGCCTTGTGATAATTCCCCAGTGCAGCATTCAGTTCAGTTTAGGATTATTCAAAGAGCTGATTTCAGTTAAAATACCAACAGAGAAGGGCAGGAGTGGCACAGAAAGAAATTACTATTTTTCACATTTTCCATGCATACTAATGAATTATTTTAATTAAATCCAGATAAACTTCCAAACACAAGTGTTGTGCTTGAAAATCTTTTATTTCAAAAGTGGTGACATGAATCCCTTTGATTTCTTCATCTCCTCCCCTTCTCCTGATACCAAGCTGAAACAATTATATTAATTCACTGTGAATTTGTGATTAGTCTTGCTAATTCTGAAACCCCATTGACTTTTTTTGACAAAAAAAAGCTTTTCAGCTATTTATTGCATTCTACTGCAGAGCTGTGGTAAACTACACCAGAAAGGTGCACAATGTTTTGGAAATGCTGGATCAACAAGAAAAGAATCAACAGAACAGACCAGCATATTGGCCTAGGTATGTCTGAATTGACAAAGCAATTCCTGCTCATTGAAACACTGAAGATATTTAAATATTCTCCTGCAGCCACCATTTGGCCATGGCTGATCTGGAAGACTTGGGGCATCAAATTAAACTTATCAGAGGCAAGTTCAGGGTAACAACTTCAGATAGGTGTCATATGGTCTGCATGTCACCACAACATGAAATGTTTCTTCGTGAGGAACTTGTTGGTATCCTTGACATAATGTGGAAGTCTGTAGCTTTTTATTTAGCTTCAATTGATGCCCATTTCTCAAAAACCTTCAGTTATATCAAAGTCCCCTTGGTAACCATACCAAGACAGAGTCTGGAACAAAATCATCTCACCCTTAGCCTGCCATATCCAGGGGCTGACAAATGACAAAATGTGATCTCCACTCTTCCAACTTCCAAAAATGGGAGATTAGAAGATTAAGGCATCCAGAATACAAAGGAGGGAGGCACATAATTTCATAATTTCTACTCTCTCACCAAAAAAATTATACCCCCAGCCATATCATCAACTAAAATAGCACAAATACAGATCCTTATCCACAAACATTAAAACCTTTATTAGATGTCAGATAGCCAAAGAACTCCTTCAGATCATGGCAAGCCAGAAAAGTCATTCAGTTTGGCTAAAGTATGGAATTCTGAATTATACAAAGGCTGCTGTTACTGGAAAGCAGATGCCAAAACTATGGATTCTTTTACAGTAAAACCCTTCCCACCAAAATTATTTCCCATGCAGCCCAAGAAGATTTTGAGATTTTCTTCTCATATATAAAATTGGCCCTAAGACAGTAAAGATTCCTTGCCTTCTGCTGGAAAAATATGAGGGTAAAGCAATAAAAACAGTAAATTCATAAGGAATCGGGTTTTCTCAAGGACCAGGCCTTTTTCTCAATCCTCCAAAAGGAATGTAATTTCAGGAAAGATTATAGAAATGCAAGAATTTCCATTGAGGATTTATCTAGGAATAATTGCATATGTGGATTTCTTCAGCCCCTCTAACACTGACCCTTCATTGTGTCTGGAGCTAAAGAGGTTGACTCCATTTCGCCTGGCTGTGAAATAATTTAACATTTAATCCTAGTTGCTTTTTAGTAGTGCTGGTTCCAAACATGGCAGAGCACCAAGGTCTAGGGAAAGAATTAGGCACTCTGAATTAGGGACTCTGGACATAAAAAGCCACACAATGTGTTATTATTATTGCTGTTAATATTTGTGGCTATCACAGTGCCCTGAAATTCTAGAGCTGGACCATGATCCCAGGATACTAAATACTAGTATCTACAATAAAAAAAAATAAGAGGACTAACTTCTTTTTATGGTGAATAAATGCTGCATTATTCCTCGGGGATCATTTTCTTTCTGTTAGTAAAATCGACTGATAAACCACCAGCATCTTAATTTGGGATGGATGGACTGCTGAACCTTCTTTCCATTGTCAGAAACTCTGGGGAATCCATTTTCATGTCAGTGCAACAACACCTCAAGTCCCAGCTGGATTCTCTATGTTCCTGCAATCTGGGACATTTCAGCTTCACAGCTCAGGAAACTGAAATAGAGAAAGGAATTACTTGTCCAAGGTTACAGGGCAGGTTGTGGCAGGAGCAGGAATAGAAAATGTAGGAGGCACATCACCTTTTCTAAGGAACAGAGTAAAGTATCTTTTCATTCTCCAGCTTTCCCTAATGTGTCTGTTACAGAGCAAATTCAAGGTAAAACGTCCTTTTGATTCAATTTCTATGTTTGCTTTTTCTGAAATTAGATGAGAAGACAACATTTTTAGATGTCATTGTTAGTTGCAGAAAATACTTTGGATTTCTTTTATTCAAAAGGTAAAGAAGACTCAAAACAGTTCTATCTAATTACTGCTGTAATTTCACTTCCTTACTGCAGAAAAGCAGTTTATCATGTTGATGGGGAAGGGATTTAAAAACCTATTTGTTTTACTTGGAATAAAAAAAATATACCACTTCACAATAAACCTGAAAGAAAAGTTCTGAATTCATAAAATTGTTCAAAAGCCTGATATATAATTGAGAAATAATTAATTGTTTCTAGGTTTCAGTAATGGCATTCCCACTTTTCCAAGCTCATGAATATTGAAGGAAGAGTTTGTCATCAAAGTGCAATCAAAGCTGGCTTGTTTTGTGAATGAGTGACATGGGCAGAAGCAGAACCTGAGTTTTTTCAATCACCTCACACTAATACTTCATTGACACTGAAGTGCACTGCATTAACAAAGCCAATACTGCCCCAGAAATTGTGTAAATGGAAATATAAATTGTCACTGTTGAGGCAGGATGGGAATGAGAAGACTCACTCAGAAGGCTGCTGAGAGTAAAACTCTGCTTTATTCAAAATACACTGCTCTTTCATACAGAGCTTCATGAGGACCAAATCCATTGGTTCTGAAGTGAAAACAACTCAAAGCATTGGTGCAAAGTGCTTGACACACAGTGATAGAACTTAACTATAAACAATGTGAACAACAACAGAGATAAAGAATTATGTACATTCTTCTCCAGCTCTTTCCCAGGCTTCTGCCTGGATAGAAATTCTCAGTTTCTTTCTTTGACTGAATCTGAGTCCCACAATACAATGCATCACTCATTTCATACATCAATAAGAGCTCAACACATCAGCACAAAAATAAAAGTGTGCCTAATGCGAAGTGGACTGCCACAAATGAACACAGTGGGACAGGAAATCCAAATTTCACCGTGCATTTGTGCCACCTGAGTGGTGTCTGACACTCCACGGGTAGGGGAGGATCGACTGGCAGGGCTGTCAGAGGCACAGGGGCTCATCAGAGCCCTCATTAGCTGCACACTGAAGCAACTGGAGAGGGAAATCAATCCCACCTCAGCAGCAGGAGGAGGGCAGGGAACCTCCATCTGCAAATCCTCAGCCGTGGCAATCGAGGTTTCTCGTGCAGCTGGTGCCTATTGAAGTAGAAGGGGCTGAAATCACAGTAAAGATTTATAGGGCGAGATCTGCAGCGAGGTTTTTGTTCTGGTTTTGCCCAGAATGGAGGTTATTGAGCCTTGAGTAATGATTAAAGCAAACTGAGCAGGTTGTATCATGAGGACAATTCATTTTCCCTTATTAAATGGAAAGAATAAGGTGTAAAAAGGACCAGAAGATTAAAGGAAAAAAGCTGGTCAATCAACTGATACAGTCTTGCCTGGGCAGATCTAAATGAGAGGCATTAACAGGAATAGATGAAGATATCTTCAAGAATCTACTATAGACTGGAAAAGGAGATTTGTGGTAGAAATTAATGCCATCCCTGACACCCTGATTGGGCTGCCTTGAAGTACAGACTGTTTGTCACTAGAATTTGCATTAAATTCTGAGCCTCTATGGAAAGCTACACAACAGTCAAAATTTACTTTGACCCCTCACTGACCCACCGTGAGTAATAATTAGAATTACAGAATTAGAGGTAAAATTACTTAACATCTGTTTGAAAGGCCTTATACTTCAGAGACCAATGCTTGCCCTGTATCATATTTTTTTCTCTGGATTAGAGGATTTATTGTTTGTATTGCTCACTCTTTCTTCTTGGTTACTCTATTTTTTTATATAGCAGACAATTGAGAATTGGTTTTCCTCATTGGAAAACCAGACCATGGCATTACAAGGCTTAATTCTCCCCTCATTATGTATAATTGAAAGATGACCCATCAATAGTAAACTTCATTTTATTATAAATAACTTTTCTATTAACTACCTTTGAATTTGAAGATGAGTTGATTATGATCATTAGATTGTCTTAATATTAATGAAATGATTACTCCTAGTTTATTTGTCACAGATCATTTCTAAAGGGAAAGGCAGATATGCCATTAGGAGTTCTAATATTTCTGACTCCTCAATTCAAAATCAATCAGTTTTTAGTTCAATATTTTTTATTTATTCACAAGAATATTCACAAGGTCACATTACCAATACTTAGAGTAGATGCTATCTTTCTCCTACATAGCATTAAGAAGTGGAATACTCATGGTAGAATAATATATTTTTAATAGGATAGGAAAAATCCCTAGGCCAAAAAGGAAAAAAAGAAAGAAGGAATGAAAAAAAAAAATCTAATTGTATGAAAATATGATTCAGATTCTTTAACTCTAGAGTTGTTGATTTGCCTTTGCACAGGAGATTTCCATGTTGCAGTTCACAGTCCATAATCTGTCAGCTCATTTTATACATCAATTACCCATCTAACTATGTACAAAATGTTGTGAAATCCTGTATTTCCATCCTGCATTAACCACTGAGCTGTGCAGACACGTTACAGTGTGTTCTTTCTCTTCTTTTCCTTGACAAGTACAGACAAACACTACTGAAAACAGAAAATACACAAAAAGGTACAGAATTTTCAGCTCTTCTCCCATTACTTTCAGTGGTTAAAAAATACAGAATTTATCATATCTGAAGACACTGAAATTCACATTTATATAATGCCAAAATATATATAATTTTATACCTTAAGTTACCTTCTTTTGAGGAGATGCCCTCCCTGCTTTTTTTTGCAAGATCAGGGTCTGTAAGAATGCCAAAAGATCAGGTAAAAAAATCATTTGCCTTGCTAAAAATAAATATTTTACTGCATTATATTGCACTGTACTAATTCATCATGAACTGCCAAAATTGAAGGTTTCAGATTGCAGAAATAATATCTTCATTTTCCAATTTTTAAAACTGAAGAACAGCTTGATGCATAACTGGAAGCTGGAAGAAAAAAAGATTGAAGGCAAATTTTGTATTTGTTTTGTGTGAGATGGGAATGTTCTGGCAAAAAATACAAAAAAGGTGTCTGATAATGTAACACAATAAGAAATTTCTCATTTTGAATACTTTTGGCAACACTTCTAATATCTGGTAAGAAAATATTTGTTAGAAATCTTTAACATCCTGTCAGAATATTTGTCACTGTGAACTCAAGAGTGTGACTCCTTTTGACTGAAGGATTTTTGTGCTACAGAGAACTGTGAAAAGGAGATCCCCCCCTCTTCCTCAGACATAGATGCTGAGGACTCATCTTTTCCCAGAGAGGGACAATGGAATTTTTACTGGTGTAAAAGGGGGGAATCAATCAAGAAATTTTACTTAATAGCCTCATGAAATACACAATTTTCATTTTTCATCAAGAAAATTCATTTTCTTGATGGGAGAGGATGGATGGTTGTTCAAATAACACGTTTGCAAGAAGTGATTTGTCTTTCTGCAACTGCAACGATTATTTCGTTCTAACACATTGGTTTTGCTTAGGACACTCAATAAAAGCATAAAGTGAAAAAAAAAAAAGCCAGTTAAGAGAAAAGTTTGATAATGTTGGGTATCAATTTCTGGTAAAGGCTCTAATAAGAATTTTGAAGTCTAGATAAATTGAAATATTATGAATTCCTGATGAACTGCTTAATTAAAATCACCTCTTCATTGTCTTTGAGAAGTTCAGTTCTGAGTTTTAAATCCAATAGAGCTATTTCTCTACCTTCCCATATTTTTGTCTCAGTTTTTATAAGTAAAAAGTACTAGAATTTTTTAAAATTATCTAAGAAAATGCTTATTTAAAGCATGCTATCCTATTTAAATAGGGTTTTATATTTATTTTTTGTTTATTTATATTATTATGTATTATCATATATTAATTTGTTTTTAAAAGCCCAAAACCAAAGCAAACCACAGAACCATGATGCGACATTTAAATTATCATTATAGTAATCTGCTACCAACAAAGTCCCAGCTGCAACTCAGTAAAAAGTGACTTTATAACTCTCAAATATGGAAAAAAGTTTCAAATTAAACTTTCTTTTTCTTTAGAAAAGAAGAAAATTCTGAAAGATCAAGATTCTATTTTCTTAATTTAGACACATCAAAAAGTGTAAGGATTAAATGATGTGACAGAAGCTGTGCAAGAGAAGTGATTGTGAATTTTAGTTAAAAAGAATTGCCTTAAATTTTCATTTTAATAGATGTAATTTGACATGTCAAATTCAAGAAAGTATGTATGCATAAAGTATGTTCATTAAGTTTGGTCGTGATATTGGAGAAATTTCTCAAATTTTAAATTAGATTATCTAATTTTAAATCAGAATATATATATTATATCTATAGATTATAGATATTATTATAGATTAGATTATCTAATTTTAAATTAGATTTAAATTAGATTATAGCATTTCTGTAAATCCCTTCATTAATCTCACAGTTTCCTGGGACAGGCAGATTTCACAATTCAGTGTGTGGGCACAAAACATGGATGGTCAGTTTTTCTCTAGTGACCCATTTTTATCTGTGGTGTTTTCACCCATTTCAGGAGAATTCCTTCTGACTTTGGCTGCTTTATCCATGCGGGAGATTGAAACAAAGGGCTGCACCTCTGAGACCTTTCCCTGTGCAGGGATTTCCCACGAGGTGTTCCAGGCTCATCTGGGATCTGTGGGTCACAGCTCCATTCTCTGCAGAGCCAGGAAGATTTTTCGGGATGTAAACCTGACTTTTGGAAACCTCATCCACCTCCAGTTCCCCCTCCTTCTGTCACCCTTTAGAAGGGAGTCAGGGAGCAGGACTTTGTGTGAGACAGGAGATCCATTCCTGCCCTGACCATAAAAATCTCCACTTATGATTCACCTGGAGCCACTTTTGGTGAAAACAATTAAAATTTATCTCCAGCATCAAAGCAATGAGACAGCAACAAAGATTTATGAAGACAAAGGTAAGTGTTATGTGGGGAAGGGGCAGAAGAAACAATAAGAGAACTAATTATGAATAATTTATCATCAGATTAAATTCCAAACCTCTCTTTTTCTCTCCTTGTGTCTGTCAAACATACTGTCAACACTTCCTTTATTTCTGTGGCCAGCAACATGTTCCTCTGACCATGCTCAGGTTGCTGCATCAGGAAACATTCTTTCCTTGGCAAAGTGTTCTGGTTTTTATGTCCAATCCTTTTCTTAAATCTCCCTGGGGCTCCATTTAGATTAAAATCCTCCTTTCTCCCACCAAACACTATTGATCCTTAATTTATTTAGGAGGCAGTTTCAGCACTCCTTCTTCCAGATATTGACTGCTCTTACTGCCTTGGAAATGATAATGGCCCTTCAGAAAAATAGGAGCTATGTCTTGCACTTGAGTAGGCATTAGAAAAATATTAAATGCTCTCCCCCACTTGGGAAGACAAGGAGTAAATCTCCTTTGGGAAGTTTTTTCTGTTCACTGAACCTCGTATCTCATATTAATGTGGAAAGTCCTAGTGATACATCTACAGAATTGATGCTTGTAGCTCATTAGTGGGAGTTGGTTGAGACAGAAGTGAAAGCAAAAATATAAAATAGGTCTTAGTAAAGTTGACTTAACAGTCTTCTAAGGAAAATGAAATAAGCCAGGTCTCTCAGTTATTTGCATCAGGATCTGTATGGAAAAAATAAAAAAAAAAGCTGTTACAATTGCAATTGCAAAAAAAGCTGTTACAATTGCAATGCTAACATTTATCTGGCTGAGGTATCTGCTCAGAATCTGCCTCACAATGCTAGGGTTCAGGAGCACACATAATCAGAGGATATGATTATCTGCAGGTGCTTTTATTGAGAGCTCTGGGAATCAGGGCTACAGACCCAAATCTGACTCTGACATGGCTTTCAAGCTGAACGTATTTTATATTCTATCCTTATATAACATATATATTAATTATTAAACTTATATTGTTCTATTGTATACATTGACTTTATTCAAGCATGCATTTCTCATGATCTTTCTCAAGCCTCTGACCACAGTTTCTCATGATTATTCTTACGATTAAACAGTAATTATATTTAATTACTAAACAATCATTACATCTAACAATCATATCATTTATCATGTACTAGCTACATAGGTGCAGTTCTAGCAAGGTACAAGGCCTACACTTCTCAGGTTCTTCTCAGGGCCTACTAAGCTTAATTTTCCTTTTAATCCCCAAATCCCTGTGATTTTAAAACCCTTAAAACCCTTTTACTATCAAGAAGGAATAGGTCCATTATCCTAAAAAAGAGCTCATGAGAGATCAGTAACATCTGCAGGGTTGCATGTTCTCTCAGAAATCTTAATTACATCCTACCACGTTTATGAAAGACTCTCTCTCATGTATCACCTGGTAGAATGCCAGTCACACATTTAATAGCACTTCTAACCCCAGAAAAACCCCTTAAAACAACCTCATAGACCATCAGAAAGTTTGAGATGCATCACAGATGACAGCAAGTGACCGTGGAGCTGTATTACCCTGGAAACATTGAAAGGGGAGGAAATGTCTCTTCTTCAACAGCTGTATAGAGGAAAAATTGCATTTGAAATAAATAATAGCTCTGCAAAATGGTCTGTCTACATTTTATATGCCCCTTTTTCCAAATCAGTGACTATGATCTCATGAATGAGTGTTAATGAACTACAACTCACACAATCTTCACATTCCCTGGATTTATGGATGAAGAAATGATTGAGGCAAAGAGACCCCAGGAGTTTCCCCACCTCGTGGCACAGAGAAGGACTTGGGTGTCTGAACACAATGTATTGTCCATCTTTTCTGGATTCTCTCTATTTACACACACAGCTGGGCAAACAGACACCCTGACCTTTTAAAAAAAAAAAAAAATCCATCATGAAAATTTCCTCAGTGTTTTCATTTTGCCTTAAATGAAAGACAACTTCTCTCCATGACAAACTCATCTGGGTAATTACATTTGCTACAAAAAAAAAATGTTTGTTCTCACCTATTGTTCCATGTGTTTATTAAAATAAATCAGGCCTAATGCAGTTATGTCTCAGAGTAAATTCATCTCCTGGCAAAAGGTTTCATTTCCACTTTAGACTTTCACTAAACAAGGATGTGGACTTTAATGCATAAAAGCAGAATAGATAGAGTCCAACACAAAAAATTATTATTAAGGTAATAGGCATCATGCCCCACTAATTTTTCATATATTTATTAGTAGCAAGTATTGCATCCTTTGCATAATAATTTTGGAAAGCAATAAATGTGCTAATATCTGGCTTGCAAAAGTAAAGCATTTCTTTCTAATTGTTTCTGTTTCCTGATCAAGCACTTGGCAGAAACTGTCTTCCTTTAACCCACACATCCTCTGACTGCTCTCTAGAAGGAAGAAAATTAATTATTGCTTATATGTATGGTGTCTCCTTCTTGTCTACATACAGCTGAAAGAATGTCTTATCCTCCAGCAGAAAGAAAACTGGACATAAGCAAGAAAACATGGTCCTTTTTTAGCTCCATGTCTTTGAGCATTCATTACAGGTATGGGCCAATAGCTAAAAGATCTCTTGCTGCTCATTTCAGAACACCCATGCTTGATTCAGCTGCCCAATTAAAACATTTATGAGTGATGAAACCCACCTCAATAACTGAGAAAGTGAGGGATTATATTTATATTCTGAATTTGCTAAGGCAAATATGAAATCAGGAGGTAGAAATTCCATTCTTCTATGCAAGAAAGGTGCAAGAAGAAAAAAACTTACTTATTCTGCAGCTTCTGATCCACCTAGCCCAGCTTGGACTTGATCTTAAAGATCTTTTGTAGCCTTAGTGGTTCTAGCTTCCCAATCAACAACCAGTATTACATAAAATGAAAAACAACAACAAGGAAACCAAATCCTAATAATCTGATATTTTGCCAACATGCAAAGAAAGGTACCTGATCCAAAGGAGACTTTGGTCATGTTCAGCACCACTTTGAGGTAGAGCAGGAAAAGGATTCGAACTCGTGCAAAAAACATAATTTAATCCCAAATTTTAAGGCTTAAACCCAAATGGGGTTCCCCACTGGAATTAGATGCTTCTATAAATTTAAAGGACTTTTTAAACCATAAATGGGAGGAAAAAGGTGATGCCCCATCTCACACAAATTCTGAGGATAACTACACTAAATATTACAAGCAAAACCACGTACTACAGCAGTGGATTCCAGCTAAGAATTGTGACAAAATGTATTTTTCAAACTCTCTGTTGCGTTTCCCGCAGAAAGCAGACATTATTCTTCAGACTCCAGGTAAGAGTCCAAATTCCAAAAATGAAGAGGCAATCTGCAGCCCCACGCTGAGCAGAGAGCCCTACCTGAACTGCCGTGTGCAGCAGGGATTTAAGAAGAACATACAGTCCAGTCGATGATAAAATGTTTGTTGCTGCCTCCCTGGAAGTTGTAGAAAATCAATATCCCCATCAGTACCAGGTCCACTGGCTCTAACAGGCTCAGCTTTGCAGCAGCTTTGGATTTCTTAAATTCAGTCTGCAGGCTGAGCAGGGAGGGAAATAAATGTGTATGTGTGTGTCAGTGCCTTGTGTGTGTGCTTCTGAGGGAGAGGCATGTGCAGTGAGCTGGAAACCAATTAAATTGTAGTGTTAGATAGGTGATGAAAAGGGCTCTGTAAAGGCAGGATAGTGCCAGAAGCTGGAGTTTATAAAGTACCTGGTATCCAGTGAATAATAATAACATTAAACATGTTCTGAACTAATTTACTTGTTGGGGGAATTGGAGAAGAAAAGCAAAGTTAAAAAAAATGTCAAGTTCAAGCAACAAACCTGGAGGAAAAAATGAAAATTGTCAGATCTTATGCTTTAAAAATGCACCCAGTAGTACAAAAGAGTAGTTCATAATGAAAGGCTTGAGGACAACCAATATTGACTGCCAAACCTCACAGAAAATAACCCTAAAATGTTAAGTGGTTGTGATAAGGACTCTCATTGAGGAGATGGGAAGGAGATAGGGGAAAAGTATGAGTCATACAACCAATTTCTCAAACCTCTTGCATTTATCATCAGCATCCTCAAAGGATATTCTGATCCTTAAAATCCAGCATGGCCTTTAGGCAGCTGCCAATGGAAATGTGGGGTGGTTGGCCTGGAATCCCAACTGACCCCACCATGTCTTTTGTCCTGCTGCACCTTCACTTCTCCCTTGTTCTGATGCCTCAGGTTTTGGCTTTTATATTTTCAGATTCTGTGCTGCTTTAGTGTGTGGGTCTGAGCTTCATATTAGGGATGGTGAGCTCTCTTCACAGAGTAGGGAGACAAAAAAATTCCTTCTCCAGCTGGGGACCAAGGACAAATGATCCAAATCTCAGCCCCAAGAGTACAAACAATGTGGGCTGGAGAGAGAAAAACAAGAAGGATGGGACTTCATGGGATGGAGCTGGAATTGGACAATTAACTCCAAGATGCAAATGGAGCAGAACTGATCAAAGTGAGAGACCCCGTGAGCAGTCGTGCATTTTGTGACCATTTTGGTTCATCTTGGGTGCAGCCCTGGCTGGGCTCCTGTGCTGCCCAAGGAGCATCTACTGAGGCCTTTTAGTAAATCCCTGCTTTATTCTTTAACTCTGTCTAGTCTCTGTTCTAGGTCAGCCTTCACAAGGCATCAGTTCAGGGAGGGAACTGCAGCTCCTGCTGCCTCCCAGCTGGTGATGGCAATGGGGGCATTAGCAGAGAGCTAAGATGGGGTTCACCTGCCTGAGGTGACATCTTGAACACTCCAACTTGGGGGCTTGACTGCCAGGAGAGATGTCAGTAGAGACATCAGTGCAGAGTAACCTCCACAGGCTGGATGAGGTTATGGGAAGACCAATTCCTCTTGTTTTATCTTGTTTCTCTCTCTTCTTTGTGTGCCTTCTGCTCTTGGTTGGCTCTAATCTCCACCTCCTGTTCCTGAGATGTAGCCCAGCCTGACTTTGACACAAGGAGAGCTGCAGCACCAGTCTGAGAGAGAAGCTTCACCTCTCAGGCTACTAAATCCATCAGCCAGGTATGACCACCATTTAATTTTCTAAAGAATAAATAAAATAAGAGTATATCTATGGCCCCAGCCTTACAGGATGAGGAGAAGGGAGGGAGGAAGAAAGTTTTCCTCAGCACGTTCAATTTTCACTCTGTTGAAAACAGAGGATGCTCAGGGGAAATATTTAAAAACAGCTTCCAGCCCTGATCTGCCTCTGGCAAGAAGCTGAATAAAAAACTAAACCAGCACAGTCTCCCTAAGCAAGATTTGAGTATTCAAAAAAAAGGCAAAAAGCTAAACATTGCCTTGAAGATCCGTACAGCCACATCTCCATGTTTGGGCAGAACATGCAGAACTCTGCACACAAGGGACTCTCTAGGAATTACTGAAGATTTTTGCCATTAGAACAATTATTTAGAAGCAAAGCCTCATTTATGCACATGCTAAAATCAAGGCAAGAAAGAGCTCTCTGAATAGGGAGTAAATGGAGCTATAAGCAAACCAGTAGGAAACAGTTGTTTTTATATAGCCAGACTAATTAGCACTGGTTTCAATTTTTGAATAAAGAATTAGGAGAAGATAAGTCAGCAGATCTATTTGGCACTCTGCATTGAGTAGCAAAGACAAGTGCAGTAGGTTGACACTGGTCATTTTGAAATACAGGAACAGAAAAAACTTCTTGCTCTGAACATCCAATTTTACCTGTTGCAATCTCATTATTTCCTAAAGGATTGCACTGTCAAGGAAAAGAGCTAAGCACCGAATTAAGCTCAAAGATATTTTCAAAATAGGGTGAAATTGTACACAATATTGAAACATTACCCTCTCCAGATTTTTTTTGTAAATATCAACAAATATTCAAGGCTTTTTAGCATTTCTTCCCTTCCCTTCCCTTCCCTTCCCTTCCCTTCCCTTCCCTTCCCTTCCCTTCCCTTCCCTTCCCTTCCCTTCCCTTCCCTTCCCTTTTTCCTTCTTTTCCTTTTCCTTTTTTTTATTTTCCTTTTCCTTTTTTTCTTTTCCTTTCTTTCTTTTTGCTCTTTCTTTCTCTCTTTCCTTCTCTCTTCCTTTCTCTTTCTTTCTCTCTTTCTATTGTGTTACAGCTTCTGTGTTGACAGACCTGATTTGAAATCAAAGCTCCACTGATTTTTATTGCTTCTGTTCTAGTATTGATACCTCTCACCTGATGTGTGAGGGAAATCACTGCTACTGAAATCAGCCAGCTAAAAACCCAAATCCCTCAAACAGCAAGAAATTAGAAAGAGAAATGGCCTGTAGTGTTCCAGCAGTGGTGAAACGAGGATCAGGTGTCCAAGTTTAAATTTGGAGCACTTGCAATCAATAAAGGTGCTTCAGATTTGCGCCCGCATGAGAGCAGCATTGCTTTATGAGATGAGCACAGACTTTAAGAATTGCCATATTCATGGGTCCTGCCATGGTGGCACTGGAGGAGCTTCCACATAGTGCTCAACAGAAGCAATTAAAAGTGGCAGTAGCAGGTTATAACTGTAAAACACCTTCAGAAGTTTTTGTCTTTTTAGGATATCTTAGTAGCAGTTTTCCCATTGGGATATCCATTTAGACATCCTCTGTGGATTAAAGGCATAAACAATCCCATTTCACTCCCACAGCTTTGCAAGCTGAATACCTGTCAGCCTTAATGCAAAAATACAGAAAAAAAAAGAAAAAAATTTCCTTCTAACTATAGCAGAGATCCAGTTGGTAGCTCACAATTCAGCAATAACTACCCCATTCTGCATCTCTCAGCAGGGAAAATGGGACTCAATAAGATTTCACCAAATTCATTATAATGGTAGAATTATTGGAATAAGTCTACCAGAACACCTGAAGGGACTGATGGAGTGTAAATACCATTTCCATCAGGAAGTAGCTAGGAATTAAGCTCACCTGCCAGCCAAAAATCTCTCACATCTGCCTGGGATGTAGCTATGCTTGGGGCCTCCTTTTTGATTTTCCTGACAGTCAGGGTCATTTCTCTTGCACAACATACAGACCTCCTATTTATTTTCTTCTTCTTTTCCTTTCCTTTCCTTTCCTTTCCTTTCCTTTCCTTTCCTTTCCTTTCCTTTCCTTTCCTTTCCTTTCCTTTCCTTTCCTTTCCTTTCCTTTCCTTTCCTTTCCTTTCCTTTCCTTTCCTTTCCTTTCCTTTCCTTTCCTTTCCTTTCCTTTCCTTTCCTTTCCTTTCCTTTCCTTTCCTTTTAAATGCGTATATAGGCTATTTTTTTATGCATGGTAAGGAATAATGTTGTCATCTCACTGTGGGAAGAAAAGTATAATTCATGCAATTTGACTGATCATTACTTCAATATGGCTGGTATAAACTGCTGTAAGAGGCTGTCAAATTGCTGTTCCTTCATTAGCCCCATTTTGCATAGAGTAACACAGGAAAATAATTCACTTCTCTTTAGCTGTAAATGTTCTCAAGCCAGTCTTCCCTTCCCCTCTCTTACACACAAATAACTAATTCAATACCATAAAGCACAACAGAGAAGAACTAATTTTGAAAAGAACTTTCTTTTGAGAATCTTTCAGTGCTAAGACAATCTAAAGATCCAATGCAAAAAAAAAAAAAAAAAAAAAAAAAAGCTGTTTGAAATGTTGTCTGGATAGTTAACCCCAAGGTCTCAAGAATTCATTGATACTTGAAAATTTCTTCTGAGCACAAAACCAAAACAAAATCAAAACAAAACACAAATGGAGAGCTGTTGCAGTCTGTTGTTGAAAAATCAATTGTTGCAGTCTGCTGTTGAAATGAAAAATAAGAAGACTGTTTGAGGCAAATCTTAAATCTTCTCTGCACTCCAGGAGACTTCCCTATCCTGCAGGAAAAACTGAGTTCTGTATTTCCAAATGTATCACTGTATCCAAAATATATCAGAATATATTCTGGTGAACTCTGACCATTTTTCCAGGCATCTCAGATCATGCCAACATTGTTTATACCCCAGCAGTCTGTGTGCTGTACTCATGGTGTGACGATATCTAAGTTGTTGGATAAAGGAACCCATGAGGAATAATTTCTTTAATGACATCTTCTGATTAAGAACTTAATTTGAGATCTGTCTGTTACAAAGTTATTAATCCACCTAATGTTCTTTGTTCATTCTATGTATGGAAAGTTTCTTTTATTCGAATGACAGCCAGTCATACATCAAATGCTTTGATAAAGACAAAGTTTCTCTATCACAAACAGACCTTTGTGGCTAGACCTAAAATTCTGTCAAATAAAACATGCTCTTGTTATAAAAAACCTTCTTTGAAGCTATGCTGACATTAATCCTATGGTTCTTTTCTTCTAGTCCTTTGCTGCTGGTGTCTGCCTCCATATTTTACTAGTTATTCTACTTTATCTAGGAAAAAAAACAACAGACTGATGCAGTATATTTCCCCATATAATTAATTTTAGCCCTTTTCAATACAGAACTTAGTAATATTTCAGACTCTGGAATCTAGACTTGGTTACTAACAAACACTCATGGTCCAGAGGGCCCTTTGGCTACCTCCCTCAATGCTTATGATACATTACCTTGGTTTGTTAATTTGTTGGGATTTGCAAGTTTTCTTTCCATCCTGAGGACCAGGAAAGCTCGATCACCTTTCTCAGCAGGACAGGCAGCCTGGAGATGACACAGGATGAGAGACCTGCAGCCAGTTTCTCATTCTGACACTCTTTAGGGTGGTGTGGAAACCCAGGGCACTGGGAATATTTCTCTGTCTGCCCTGGAGTGTCCTGACCCCCAGGAGAGCACTGACTTTGACCCTCATTCATGGAGAAAACTTCCTAAGCCTCAAGGTAAACTAGAAACCACAAAAGTGTAAAACAGATTGTAGAGATTGTAGATAGTAGTGTAGTATGCCACATGGGTGAGAAATGTAGGTTTTAGGATTTTTAGTATGTTATAGATGGGTTCAAGATGGAGGATACAGGGTGCTGTCTTGAGTTCCCTTCTTTCTTCTTCCTCTTTCTTTTCTTCTTGGGTTTAGGTGGTATCTTGTAATTGGGAGAAAAGTCTGCATTGCGGGTCATTAGGGGTCAGTTATTGGGTTAGAAAGGAAAATAATTTAGGAGTCACTTCCTAATTGGGAAGCTTAGTTTTTGATTAGACTTAAAAGCCTTTTAAGTCATTTTTGTGCTGTTTCTCCTACACGGAGAGTCTGGTGCAGACAGCGTGCTGAAGTTTTGATAAGGTAACAATAAACAGAAGCTGAAGACCAAAAAAGTCCAATGTGTCTCTGGTTCCTGACACAGAACTGCTCCAGGAGGGTCTCCCCTGCCAGGGGAGCCCCCAGGGAGTTGCCCAACTTGGGGCCTACAAACTCCCAGGTGGTGCCAATAGGTGCCTGCCATTAGTGACCATCCACTCTCCCCACATGAGCAGTGCCAGCTGTTCTCCCACTTCCACTTCTCAAGCTTTGCCTGAACAGGTTCTACCCCTTCCCAAACTGAGCAAAACCCTGCCCTTGCCGTCAACATTTTCAGTTCATTTGCATCTGACAGAAGCTGCTGCCCCCAGTTGTCTTAATTTTCTTCACAAACACAAGCAGTCCTCCCCTTCCTGTGAACATCAGACTTAGGGAAGGGCAAATCTGTTTTTAAAATCTCCTGTATCATAATTTTTTTAATGCTAATGCCTGTTGTAGTTCCCCACTTCCTTTGGTTTCATTTATGACATTCCCACATTTTGTTGTTGGCCACAAAACAAACCTGACCAGGCAATAATCATGGGTTAGTTGCAGAGCTACTATATTTTAAATTAGGGATTAAATTTTTACTGAGAATATAAAATTTTCCCTTGCTATGGACTGCACTGTATTTCTGATGTTTTGAAATCTAAATAGGTTTTGTCACTATGTCAAATTAAAACTCCTCAGCTAAAATTACTCCATGTGACACAATTTTTTGATGTAATTCAGGTCATTATTTTTTGAGAATAGGGAGTTCACAATAAATTCCTCCCCAGCAATTTCATTACATACAACTTTAATGAATTAGTATTTAGAGTCCTGTAGTTCTCAGTGGTCTGTGATTTATGAACATCTAATACTGACCCCAGCAACTTTCCTTGCATTCTGATTTTTAGCAATCACCAGCTGCATCAGATTTCCTTTCTGAGTATGGTGTTGGCAGCAATGCACCGAGGCTTGTTCTTGACAGGCAATTTGGGGTTTTTTCCCCACACATAAAGGATTTCCAGCTTAGATTTCATGCCTGAGAATTCAAACACAACTGGCCTGTTTTAGCCTCCTCTCTCTTGTTTGTTTACAGGTCTCTTGACTAGGGAGAGATTTAAATTACCACATTTATACAATCTAGTCTCTCTATACTTGACCTAATATCCCTTGGTCAAAACTATCCATCTGGTTCAATTTAAATACTCTGGTTTTGATATCTCCTGACTCCTCTCCTCTCTATACTGCAGGAAAACCTCTTCAGGATAGATTTTCTGGGAAATTCATGGATAGCATGGATATTTTTAACTTTCATCTTTCTACCCAGATCAGTCAAGCTTTGCAGACTGTGAGGAGCAGTGCCAGATGCTGTGTCAGAGTCCAGCACAGATGGAGCCAAAGGTAGCCTGTTTTCAGTCCCACAATCCTGCCAGTCCCTGAGTCATGGTGTTTGCCTTCACTCCCAAAACTGAATGAATAATCCTGATATCCTCCCAGATTTACACCAAATCCCATCCTGTCCCCTGTGGCAAGTGCCACTTGTGGATGCTGTAAGTGATGCCTGCACTTGGTTCTGCTTCGAGCTGGGTTTTGCCTCCATCAGCCACTAAAGACCTCTGTGCCAAGAGCACTCCTCACATCCCTTCATTAGCAGAACTGCTCCTTCAGAGGGGGAAACAGGCTGTGACTCACTGCAGCATCTGCTGGCACCATAAGGAGTGGGAATGGGTGGCTGGCTGGGTAGGTGGGTGGATGGATGGAGCCAAACAGACAGAGGAGTCTCTCAGTCCCAGCGACAACTTCTGAGCATGCCATTGCCATCTCCCAGCTCTCCTACCCTCTGCTGGCAGCTGAGCTGAGGACCTGACCCATCAATATGTTGCACTCACACTGAAGTTTCAGGATAGGAAAAGAAGGAGATTGTGGGGCTTCTCACAGTCGTGACTCTTTCACTTCCAGCCTCTCCCTGGCACTGCTCAGTGGGAAGTTAAATGAAGTTACATTCCTTGTTCTCACACTTTCCCTTCTCTACCCTGTCGGGAGTGTGAACCAGCAAACAGGACACAAGGATAGTAAAAACTGCTGAAAAAAAAATCTTATTATTAGAAGGAACTCTTATTAAGTAGTTGAAAGGATTTATGGAGTGAGTGATGGATAAGACTCACTGTAAGGATAAAAAATTTGGGCTTTCTAGAAGGAGGAGAAAAACCCCCCTCAGCTCTAACCCACACAGAGCATCAGTGCCAGAGCATTATTGACAGCCAAAGAAATCTCTTCCAGTTTAACAGGCTGAAATAAAGACTGAGCATTGGTAAGACTGGACATCAGCAAAACTACAAAATTGTGTAGAGTTATAGCAGTAAATGTTAAAAGTTCTCAGAAGTTATTGAGCACCATACTATAGTTTTAATATAATTTTGAATATTAGAGATTAGCAGAAGACACAATGTAAAGAACAGATCATCACACTTCTTCCCGGTGTGAAATTCTTATTGAAATTCTTATTCATGGAATATCTAGTCCTATGTTCTGCAGGACCCTGGTTCTGTACTGGGCATCTTAGGTTTGAGCATTTATTTCTTTGCTAACACTACAGTAAATCTTCCCAGCTGTAAGAGGAACAGCTCTGAGAGGTTTTGAAAGGATATTATTTCTCCATAGCAGGAATTCCTTGAAAATGGAATTTCTCTGTAATTTCTTCCTAGAAGATGCTGCCTTTTGGGGGACCAGGACAAAAGGCAAAAAGGGCAGAGGTCAAATCACTAGTTTTTTTGGTTTTTTTTTTTTTTTTTTGGTGGGGGGAGTTTTTTGTTTGTGTTTGTTTGTTTGGCTTTTTGTGTTGTTTTTTTTTTTTTCTTCAGGAAACCACACCCTCCTACACTTGTAGTTCCATCTCCACTTCAGAATAATCTCTTAAGAAGTTCTCTATCAGAACACAGAAAAGTAAGTGACAAGCAATGATCACATTTTTCATATCCTACGTCGTGATGCTGTCTTGAGGTTTGTTCTTTCCTCCCAGAATCTGGAGGCCACTGAATGACTGACATAACCAGAGGTAGCAAAAAAGCATTTTATCCATGTTCAAACACCTAGTGTTTCTAACTGGGCTACACTGTACAGATGAAATGGTGAAACCATGGATAAACAGGCTCCATATCCTCTGATTCGATTTTTAATAAGTCAGAAATTTGCATCTTTTCTTAGTGAATTTGGACAAACTTGTTAAAATGAAAAAATCGGATATTTACTTTAACCCAAAGAGAAGAAATAGTTTTCAATTATGTAAACAGATTTATCTTGTATGTTTCTTGCATCTGCTGAAGTGTTATATCTTTAATATAAAATAATTGCTTGGTCAAAGCTGGGCTTCATTTCCCTTGAATATATGTTTGGGAAACCAGTCATGTGCTCTATTTAAAGCTTTTCACATTATTTGCAAAATTTTTCCTTTTAAGAAACCCATAACATCCACAGAAAGTGAAAGAAACACTGTTGGCTTGAAAACATTTTGAAACTTCTGCATTTTATGCAGCAAAGAAAAATGTCTTTAAGAGCTGATACACTGGGCTCATAATTCAAACTGTCCCTCATTACAGACCTAAATTTATCTTCCATCCCACACAGATTTCTACTCTAGCCCAATTTTTCTACTCGGAATTATTCACATCAGAAATGTAGGCCCATGAAATGCAGGGCAGCAAAAGTGTTATTTATGCTAAAGGAGCCAATCCCACTTCTTCTTTCAGCTTTCTGCTGTGGGTTTGTTGTGTCCTCCCTCTCGGGGCTGAGTCCCATATGGTATCTCACATTTGCACCCAAGCACATTGAAAATGTGGTGTCGTTGCCTCTGAGAGCTTGAATTAATCCACTGGGACTCAGTCACAAAGAACTATAAAGAGCTGGAGGCTTTATTGACTCCAAGCTCTCTGGGTGCATTTTTTTGTGAATTATTTAAAGTCCTTCACGAGCTTCCCTGGGGCGTTTTCAAAAGGAACTCACAATCACCTTCAAACGTGCTCTGGCCAACCCTCTCTTCTGAACATGCTTTCTCTAAACACCCTGAATTCTGGCAGCATCTTCCCACCTCTGGGAGGGCAGTGGAGCCCAACAGTCAAAATTTTCAGACCACTCTGCAGTTACAAGTAATTATTATATTCTAAGTGACTGAGGTTTTTTTTTCCTAGAACAATAGAAAATATATTCTAATAACTATAATAGTTCTGATGCCCTGTCACACTTCTATACACAAGTTTTATCTTTATAAGGAATATGACAAGTGATGTTATTTCAGAATTGCACATACATGGCTTTATACAGTCACACAAGTTCAAGAATACTTGATTTTAGTTAATTTGCATTAAACCTATTTAATAAAGCTATCATCATTCAGATATTGCTTCAGAATAACAATAAGATTTTCATTTCACAGTCTTTTTCAAGAACAATTTCTACATGAAAATCAACTCAAAATTATATGGGGCACAGGAATCATTATGAAAGAGTTCTGTTAATGGAGTCTGATGATTACTCCAAACAATGCTTCTGGGAAACTTGGTTCCCAAAAGCTTTCAGCTGATGAATCCAAGAGTTCAGCCTGAATATTATCTGTAGGAAATAGAGCAATAAAAAAAAGCTAAAACATCACCAATAGACAAATGATTTATGGCTCTAATTCTTTTTTCCATCAGACTCCAATGGAAGTATTTTTAATTCTTTTCTGTTCCTGTAAACTTAACCAACATTTTTGGTTTTGTTTATAGCTAATATGGGAATCATGTTGTAACACATCAGCCGATTCAGGACACAGTAAAGAAGCATTTTTACCCTGGTTTATCATCTCTGTTTCTTCCTTTTTCCTCTTTATCACCTGGGATTTTATCAACAGGACCAAGTAGAGCTTCTTCACCTGTCCATATTTACAGCTTAGACTCTGAATAAACAATTTTACTGACTATGCCTGACCTCTCTTTTTCCATCTCCCCTTCTTATTTTCAGTTTCTGGCTCAGCCAGGATTTATTTAATGAGTTCATCCCAGTCTTATCAGGAAAAACCTGCCCTGCCTTGTATTTTTTACGCACGACTCACTGTGACAGTCTTACTAAATAATAAGTATTGATAATAAGAGCATCACCATCACCCCAGCTCTTTTCTTGAGCTAACAACTCTGACACAAGCCACCAATAACATAAGAAACCACTTTATTCACCAAACAGGCCTGACATTAATTTCCCCAGCAACAAATAATCTAAATAATTTGTAAAATTGTCAAGCAGCAACCTGACTTTTCTCCTGCAGCTCCCAGTTAGGTGATGGAATTTCCATTTGCAACACAATGCATTATTTAAATTGGAGTGCCCTGGATGGTTGCAAGATGCTACTCTTATCCTGAAGGGGGTCCTTACCTGATTTCTAATTTTTCTTTGCTGCTGTGTTCTCTCCACTTCATGCCCAAACAAGAAACAGGAACAATCTGATCCCTTCTTCTGCCTGAATAGTCATGTTCTAACAGTGGATACAGTAAATTCTGTTTTGGTTTTCATTTGCTTAAATTAAGGAAAAAAAACAAAAAAAACCCCAGACAATCCAGATAGTTCAATAAATAAACATGTGAGTTCAATTTCTGAGTAATCAGTAAATCAGTTAATAAATTGAATTAATTCAAGCTTCCTGCATCATTACACCTTAATGAAATCAGGACAATA
The DNA here is from genome assembly GCF_050655825.1 of Lonchura striata. Taxonomy (NCBI): domain Eukaryota; kingdom Metazoa; phylum Chordata; class Aves; order Passeriformes; family Estrildidae; genus Lonchura; species Lonchura striata. The sequence goes on along the minus strand of NC_140706.1, from coordinate 4,466,355 downwards.
AAATTCCTACAAGGTTACAAAAGTTTAATTTCATAAACGATGAATTGTGTAATGCTCTCAATACTCTCAGGATCATTTATATATTGAGATTTTACCCCAACTGTGCAAGTGATGGTGTCTCATTCCACTCCCTTTTAGGACATATAGAATCATAGTGTCACAGAGTCATGGAATTATTTAGGTTGGAAAAGATCTCTAAGATCATCAAAATCCAACCATCAGCCCAGCACTGTCAAGTCCAGTGCTAATTCATGGCTCTAATCACTACATTTGAACATTTATTCTACATTTCTAGGGACAATACGTAATTCACCTGTTTAACTATTAAATTAAACACATTTTACAAACTCCTTGCCTTTATGCAAACTCCCTGACTTTATTCAGCTGTTCATTGAGTTTTCACTGAGCCTATACAGCTTAATATCCTTGTGAGTGAAGCATTAAGAGTGTATCTGGTGATAAATTTGCATATCAAAATGGAAATGTGACTTCAAATTGAAAAGGCACAAAAAGAAGTGATCACAAATTAAGAAACCATACTGATAAAGCCAAAGCATGAATCTCTCAGTAAGAATTCACTATCAAATCACACTGAAAATACCTATTGAACAGCACATAATCTCATTAACTAAAAGTGAAAATTACACTTAATTCTCATTCTCTGAAGGTATGAGTTACAATAAATCCTACTGACATAGCAGTGCATAGACCCAGGAGCTGGGATCTATTATAATCTACTTAACCTCTGAGAACCTAATTTCCACTTGAAATAATAATTAAAAAAAAACTTAAATACATTGACCTCTAATACATTCAAAATGTTGGAATAAATCAAGTATCAGAGTTAATAATTGACTCTTTACTAATGGGCTGCTATGAAAGAAAAGAATTCAGAATGCTTAATGCTGTCCCTAATTTGAAGCTCTAATAGTTCATTTTTCATAGTACTCTTCCTGCCAGGTTCAAAAGTAAACCTTTTAAAGCATTTTGGAGAGGGACTAAAGATGGAGTAAGAGAAAAGTAGTTGCAGTGCTGTGGTCTGAAAGGGAACATAATTCACCACTTTATGCCATATTCACCACATAAGACAATGGTAATTGGGATTTACCTAGTGACAGAAAATAAAAAAGGATTTTCATTGCAGCAAATGTTATAACAAGATATCACACTTTAAGTAGCAAAAGAGTGAAAGAAATCAAGCCATCCATTTTTGAGGATGGAGTATGGCATGCACAAACAAAAAAACTGTACAAAAGTCACACTAAAAACTTGAGACAAAGAAGAAAGTGGAGACAGTATGTTCCAGTTGTTAATCAAGCCAAATACACATTCTCCTTCCCTCATCACTTCAGTGCCTGATTTTCTGCACACCAAAAGTAAAATGTGCCTACTCACCACCATTCCACTCCAAAGTTCCAAGAGCCACTGACAAAAAAATAACCAAGCTTATCTGTGAAGGAGGGAATTTTCAGCATAAATAATCAACAGTCAGAAATGAAATATTATACTGTATTTATTTTATTATTTTTATCAGGGTGAATGGGAGAGAATATTTTTTTGATTAACCCCCTTTTTATTAGACACACTCTCAGAATTATTCCCAAAGTATTTAAGAAGGGAAAGGGTCACCTACATTGGTTCTGTAACTGATTTAAATGTCAAAATGTGTTGGAATGTAGTCCCTGTGATATCCATGTGAATGTAGCACTGCCACGAGCTCTTTGGGCTGCTAACTTTGACAAGAAAAACATTTTCAACATGTAAATGTCAATAGAGGTTCCAATTGCTACATTTTCTGGCTGAATAGGAATACAACATATGTAAAAATCAATATAGATGTATTCCAACATATCTATTTTTATATTCTAGGAATAGCAAAGTGAGGAATTAATTCCCTGCTCCCCGTGGGCAGGCAGGAGTTCAGCTGTCTCCAGGAGCACTGGGCTCCACCACATGTGGTGATGATGGCAGAGGTGGGTTTCTCAGCTCCTGGCAAAAATTTATTTTATGGAGCCCAGTGCCCTATTGCTATAGAAATCCCTTTATACCATTAGTATTTAAGCAACTGAAGCATTTTACCTTCTACTTTGATTTCAACTTCTTTAAAAGTCCATGTTTTCAGCGAATGATCAAATTGTATCATGAACTAAAGTATATTTCAAAACTAACCTAAATGCTATTTCCTGCATAAAGAATCTGAATGTACTGATTCATTCTGTTCACAATAGTCACTTGTCACTCTTAATAAGCATACCTGAAGACATATCAAATTATTAGTAGATTCATGATCTTTGACAAAGGATCACAACTTATTTTGTATCAGCTGGGTAAACCTGCAACTCTGGTTTACTTGGATCTAATTAATTCTGACTTTCCCTCAGTTGTGCTTTTACTGAGATCCATGTTGTTGGGTCTAATATCCCAGGAAGAGCTGTCACATCAGTGCTTTCAAGTTTAACTCTACTGAGTGAAAATGGGCACAGGTGCATGGACACAGAGACAATGCTGGGAAGGTCTGGAGTGAGGATTTCCCAGAGAAAGCATGGAAGTGTGAGACAATCACAGATTCATCAAAATGTTTAGGTTGGAAGGGCCTTCTACGATCACTGTGTCCAACCCTGAAGCCAGCAGTGACAAACGCACACTAAACCTGTCCCCAAGTGCCACAAATACACAACTTTTAAATCCTTCCAGGGATGGGGACTCCAGAACTGCCCTGGGCCACCTGTTCCAGGGCTCAACCACCCTTTCAGTGAAGAAACTTTTCTTAATATCCAACCTTGTCGGAATCTGTGGTATTGATGATTCCCAGATTGTAGAAAGTCTCTGTCTTTCTGCCCCACTGCCAAAGAAGAAGCCATAATTGGTCTGTGCTGGTTTCAAGGTTGTTTATTCTGTTTATCTCTAACATGTTCTGCTGTGCACAGAGTCATGGGCTAATCCTCAGTTACTCGTTCATGTAAAGACCTGTTCCCCAACATGACTCTTTGTACTCAGACATTAATTCCTACTGCCCAGCTGAGAATGTCTCTTCCTAATTAAATTAAATCTACCACTATATCTAAGACAGAGGGTCTTTATAATTTTTTGCCTCCCTGCTGTCTTTGAGGACTGATAGATAAATAATTTTGATTTGATACTTATCACAACTTCCTAATAGTTTCACTAACATTCTTTTCTTTGTCTTCTTTTTGTTTTAATGCTTTATGGGATTCAATTTCCTTTGCTAAAGCCTATGACCTGCAAAATTACAGTGGTGAAAAAGGGATATTCAAAACCTGATTTCAAGTGATTTCACATTGACTTTGCTTTTTTGAACTTGAAAGCTAGAGAGGATTAATGTAGATTCAAGTTTGTTAGAACACTTAACACACTGCATGAAGAGCTTTGCTTGGCACCTGCTTCTTGAAACATTTGATTTTTTTCCTGCTATGTCCTAAATCTGTATTGTGATTAAACCCCAGCCAGCACCAGCATCACACACCATTCATTCCTCATAAGTGAGGGCGAGACCTGGAAGAGTAAAAGGTCAGATACCACAGTTACAGTCAGCTAAAAGAGATACAATACATTGGCATCTTCCAAGGAAAAAGTGATTTGGAAGTACATATTCTATGAAGTATAAATGTAGTAATCTAGGAACAGATTACTAATTATACAAAGAAATCAAGCCATTCTTCCTAAATCAGCAGCAACTGCAGCTGTTTAGGGAAATGAAATAACAATTCCATGCTCTATTGAGGACAACACAACATTCTTTTAAAGAAATGCTACTATAGATCTATGGGTAAATATTTGGGAGTTATTTCAGCTTGTAGTTACAGCTACAGCCTCACATTTCTCCTAGGAGTGTGTACATAAGATGCTACAGCTGCTGTTTCACAGCTATCCTTGCAGTACTGCAGTAAATTTTTATTATTACTTATGTCATTACTTAATAATTCATAGGCAGACCTGGATCCTGTTACTTTTTAGGAGTTTGTAAAATGAAACCCATTTGGTCTGCCTTGGTTGATTGATATTTCAGCACAGTCATACGAATCATTGACTTTTCTCCCAGAATCATGCAGAAGGTGCCTGTCCAAGGACACACAAGCCCAACCACATCGGGAAAACTGAGCAGGTTGGCACCAATCTTTTTTCTCCTTTTTGAAAAATCTATTCCTTTGATGAGTTTTCCAAACCAAATGGGCTGGTTATGAAAACAGCAGCTGGACTGGTCAAGGTTTAGAGGACAGTGCTCCTTCCTTAATTTTGAAAAGGCCTCATTGTATTCTCATTGTAGCTGTTGGATGCCAGAATCACTGCAACGAGCAGGAGATGCTAAGAGGACACAGTTCCAATATAAGGTACAGAAAACAGAGCAGAATCTCTGCTCTAAGGCTGCAGTAGGCTTTCAAGATTTGGAAGCTGAAGCTGGAATTTTGTAGAATACAGACAGCAATGGAAGATGGAAAGTGCATGCCTTCCACAAAATTTTTGTGAAAATTATCACAGAAGAGATTCCTCAAAATCACTGCAGATGCTCTTTGTATGATCAGAGGGAGAAGTCTTTGCCAATGCCCATCCCAAAAGAACTGCCAAGCCAGGACATGAGGAGAAGATGACTTTATAATGCAGGATGTTTTTATCTGCACTTCAGTAGCTCAGTGATAATGTAAATTATATTAAAGTCTGAAGCAAGTGGATGAAATATAAAATGAACCAATATTCCACACATAAAGTCTCTAGATGAAATTATCTCTGCTTGTTACTGATATAGATACTAAAAATGGCTGATAAGGCATAGGAGAAGTGAGGGAAACAGATAGATCTGAAAAACATGAGAAACAACACAAGGGCCAGGAATAGATTGCAAGAACATGAGAACCAAGAGTCTCTTAGAAAAAAACAGGTCTTCTAAGACTTATCTTAATGTGGCCCTAAGGTCCCCACTGAAGAGCATTTAAGTCCAAAACCCCAGAAAACCTTTCTTAGATAAGAGCTACAACAACCAGCTTAAGAATTTGGGGATTTTTTTTTTTTTTTTTTTTTGCCTTTGTTCATTGGTTTTGAGAATAACTTATGAAAGAGAAAACCTGGGACTTGTGTGAGGGACAATACAAAACAAGGATCAAGGCACTGCACCGATACAAACTGTTGAGGAATACTGTGCTGCTTGAGATGCTTTGTCTCAGTCAAACAATGCAAATCAGCCATGAGATTGATTTTACTGGGATTGCTGCTTCTTACCCTCAGAGTAAAACAGCTGGAATATAATGATGAACCCCACCCATTTCTGCACATATTTTATAACCATCATCTGCTTCATCTGCTTCCAGAGTTATTTTGGTGGGGTATTATACAAGATACTTTCTAGGTCTTTATTTGATTTTAGACTGTTTTCATAGTCCAAGGAGTATCCAGCCCAGGAAATATATTTTTCCTTCTCTGCATATGCATTTCAATGTTTGCATTTGTCATTTGCTAAATGCATTGTGACACACCATGGCTGCAATTCCCTAAAGAATTCCTTCTATGATAAAGTGATTTGGAAAGCAGCTGATCAAGGCACTGGGCTTGTTAAGTTTCTAGTAATAGCTACATCCATACACTCCAGGAAGGTAGCAGCAGATGTTAAAATGTGTTATTGCTGCTGGATAAGTACAGTTTGCAAAAATAATTTCCAGTAACAGGCTTCCAGTTTTCAGTTGCCAGCACATTTATTCTGGTTATAAAATACATACATAATATTTTTGTAAAAATACACTTGGTAAGCATGCAGCCATTCCAGAGTGCTTTGATCACTCTGTTACCATCAGGACAAATTTCTGCTTAGTCCAGCTGCCAGAGACCCTTGGGACTGTCTAAAGAACAATGGGGCATAGCTTCATCTTAAACGAATCTGGTTTAAAATGAGGAGATACCAGGGGGAACAATTCTTCTCCATTACCTAATTGCACTTCCCCATTCATAACTCCTGCAGTTAAGCCTGTGTTAGTGGCAATCAAATGCTGCTGTCAAGTGTGACTCCAGGGTGTATCTAAAGTGACTCCAAAATTAGTGCACAACTGCTGCAAAACAGTTCTTGTCTTGGAGAATGAAATCTGAGACATGAGGATTTATGTACTACCATGCTCAGCATTAGAAGCCCTAATTTTAGGGGACTTCACCTTCATTACCCACATGAGGAATCTGCTTGGGCTGCCAATTGAGAAAACACTTTTGATGTGCTCACCAAGGAGAGCTTAAACAAAAGCAAGCAGGGCATCCTCAGCCATGTGGGCAAATGTCTCCTCATGCCATTTCAACATATTTCAATATCAAAGACTACAGGATATAGCAAAATTATTTAACTACTACAAATTAGCAGAGCTATAATTAAGAGAGGTACTTCAAACATTATGTCTCACCACAGGGTGAGTCCTTGTGCTGCTTCTTGATGTTATTAGGTCAGAACCTGCTTCCTTTCATTTTCTTAATTTTCTTTTCTAATTGCTAACTTTTTATAGACTCCTAGTTATAACTGTGGAAAGAATTTCTCTGTTGAAATAGAGACACTTTCTAATCCACCTTTGTCAACCTTTATTTCTCACTTGTGGTTTGGACTGTTGTGTCCTCTGCTCCTTTTTCTTCAACTGTCTGTAGTTTTGTTATTTGTTTGGGGTTTTTTTCCCCTTAGTTTCCAGAGAAACATTCCCTGGCTATGTAAAAATAGTCAGACAATTCAAGTTACTCTTTATTAGAAGTTTTTGACTTTTATTTTTTTCTGCCTAGTTCTGGGTGCCAGCCCTGTACCTGCTTTACTTTACTTCCTACACTGGAAATAGGTTATCTTTTAAATCCAATCACTCGCCTTGACTTTAGTATTCAATTTTTTTTTTTTTTTTTGTCATTAGGTACCAACAACACAACCCATTTACTAAAGGAAGGCCTTTGTGATCTGCCTTTCCTTATCACAGCAGAAGATGTGCCTTGCTTTTAAGGAAAAAAAAAAATTAGGAAGTGTAAGATGCTCACCAAAATCAGAGTGAGAAGGAAGACAGGTTCAAGTACAGGTGTAGCAAAGAGTGTCCATATCTACTCCGGCTTCCACTGAAATTGATCCATGACCATTAACCCACTGTTTCTTTTTAATCCATGCTCCAACACGAAAAGGGGAAATAATTACAGCAGGTGAATTTCCTACAGCAGAACTGTATCCCAGAGGTGGGATGTCCACATCCATGATTTTGGTGACACAAGAACTTTGAGGGTCTGGTCATGCTAAGACCTTCATGCTAAGATCATGCAGAACTTCAGAGGCTTGGGAAAATAACCATTGCAAAATAGAGTTTAAGAGCATCTGGGGTAAAGTGGCAGCTGAACTTCAGGATTGCAGTTTTGGTTTCAGATAGTCAAAACTGGAGGTGGGCTGGAGCTTATGAATGAGGGAAAGAGAGCAGGAGGGAAAATAAATACATACTATTTATATATGCCTGTGACATTAAATAATTGTGAGAAATATAGTAAGTGGATTCCATCCATCTGTCCCACAAACCACCATTAGTCAGTAGATTTTTTTAAAATCTCTTATCAGAGCAGAGTGTTGAGACTTTTTTTTGCCTCCTCTTTTTCCACTTTCCCTTATGGATCACACTAATGAATCACTATTTTTCCAGATATTCTCATTTCTTCTCCAAAGAAGTACTTCATACTTCTTCATTCCAATTTTAATTATCTTTAGGAAGACGCTTCACTAAGTGTGATTTATTGTACACAGGAATTAAAAAATAGATAGAGTGCATTACCTAATTCTTTCCTTCGTGAATTTTCCTCCACTGAATTGGAAATTAGAAGGTGAAAATTGATAAGAATTGTCTTGTAATACATAAAAATTTGTATTTGCCAGTCACCCAATTTCTTAATGTACAAATTGACTGGGGTTTTATGAAATAATACATTAAAAGAGTAAATTGGCTGTTGTAAATGTTTATAACCAAAGTAATACATTGGTAGTCAATGCGCATATGCAAATAGCAAAAATACTATATTGTAGTAATATACACTATATTACTATATTCTCACCTACTTTTAGTCCAAAATTATTTCAAAGCCAGAAATATGTATAATTGATAATACTTACAATTCCAGGTCTGATAAGTCACTCCTTATTATTTTTTTGCAATTGCCCTTATATTGAAATACTAGATGGTTGTTCTACTATTTAGATGTTTTCAAGAAGATACACATCCTATGTAGAACACTGAGATTTTGATCAAAAAATAATTTTAAAAAATTAACTCAGGAAAACAAGGGAAGAATAGCCCTTGGCAATAAGTAAAATTTTATCTAGTTTTTACAAATCTAACTAATGCATATTTCTGTCATGTATTGATGCAGACAGAGGAGATCATCTGATCATTTGACAATAAAAGCATTTTTCTTCCCTTTTTATCTGTAAATGATCACAGTTTAGACACTTCATTAACTCCATGTTTTGAATATTTTACTAGAAAATTTCTCCAAGCTATTGCTACACCAAAATTAAAACCTTGTACTTGACCTAGAATGTCTTTTAGGAAGTCATTAATTTTCAATCCAAAGATAAATGATAGAGTTGTTGTTCTAATGACTAATGATGCTAATTGTTAAATTTGTGTGTTTTACAGTTTCTTATACTTTTTTCTTCCGATGGACTAAAGTGCCCTTCACTTTTAGAAGTCTCAGAGGATGAATTTACATAGAACATCAGCAAGTCCTCTCTTAACCTTCATTTGCTGAGTTAAATGCTTGGATGTTTTATGTATTTATTCATTTATTACTCTTAGGCTGCTTTCCCAGAATAACTATAGATTTTTCTTTTTCTAAACCTTTTTCATTCAGCAATGCTCATTCTTTAATACTTTATCTATAAGCAATAACAATTTTTTATTCTTAGTCAGTATTGCCTTGGTTCTGCACAGAGCATTGTATATGCTATTTTAATGAGGACCTCAACCTCTAAACATTATTGCTTATCTCATACAAAGACAAGAAGTATTTTGAAAGAATATATATCGTTATTTTAGCCCACTTTTTTCTGGTTTACATCACAATTTGAAATACATTTTTCTGATGTTTCAAAGTTCTTAAATGTAGAGCAACAAAAATATTTACAGCAACATGGAATTAAGGAAATGAAGAGTGAGATTCAGCCCACAGACCAACATGCTCAAAACTTAGCTGGGTGCTGGGGTTGGCAGACAAGATGCAGCATCTGGAAAAGACTCATGGCCCTTTGGACCATCTCAGGGCTTTTCCTGGGGAATGTGTGTGTGGGAAACTGGATTATAGCACAGAATCATGGAATATCCTGAGCTGGAAGGGACCCACAAGCATCATCTGGTCCAACTCCTGTCCCTGCACAGACACCCCAGCAATCCCACCCTGTGCATCCCTGAGAGTGGTGTCCAAACTCTCCTGGAGCTCTGGCAAATTTGGGGCTGTGCCATTCCCTGGGGAGCCTGGGCAGTGTCCAGCACCTCTGGGGGAAGAAGATTTTCCTGATATCTCAAATAAACTTCTGCTGACCCAGCTCCAGCCTTTCCCTCAGATCCTATCACAGGTCATCAAAGATCAGTCAGATCTAAAAATCTAAAAAGCTCCAGCTCTCACAAAATCTCTTGTGAGAGACCTGAATACCTGCACTGACACTGTTGATGTTTTTCTCCTGCTACTACAACACAAACTTAGACAGCCTAAACTGGCAGATGTGCCCACTGGTTTAAGTGTCTAATCTTGAAGCTGACCCCTTTTTAAACCAGCTAAATTACAGGGTAGAAGAAAGAGTCATTTCTTTCCTGCTTTGCTATGGAAAATAACCAAGCAAAATGGTGTTTGAAGTAGACATGAATGCAGCATTTCTTTTTCCTTCTTGGTAGTGTATTTGCTATTGTAACTTAAGGACCTGCTGTCCTCATTTTTTGTTGGAAGCTACACAAAGCTTCTTAGGTAGCATTGCCTTATGCTTGTTACAAAACATTGCTGTTTCAGATTTGGGTATAATCTACCAAGTATTTATGGTCCAAGCTAAAATGTTCAGGCAAACTTTCCTTTTTAACTTTACCTTTTACATTTTGTGCACAAAGTGTAGAAAGAGTTTCAAGGCAAGTGACACTGTTCTCCTTTAAATCCTAGAGCTATTCTTGTCAGTGTGAATTGAGAGAACTGAAATTCTTTTGTATTTTTAAACTGTTCTTTAATTAAGAAAGTGTTATAATTATGAAAATCTGAAGGGGAGAAGAAAAAGATTGGATTTTACCATAGTTAACTAAGCTCAGCTTGAAAATTTTACTCTGTTGTATTTTTGTATCTGCTCTCCTGTCTAACAATAGAAAATTTACCTTCAATTGCTTTTCTTACATTGCTCAAAAATCCATGGGTCCAAGACTTGACAGACTTTTTTTTAATTCAGGCACTGAGATTAAGTGACCAGAAAAGTGTAACCTGGCCTTCTGTGAGGTCCTTGGTAGCTCATAGTAGGGCTGCACCTTATCAGGTTCCAATTTTTATCAAGTGGAATAAGCCCCCCTAAGCCAAACATTGATTTGATGATAATCAGAAGGTTGGAATGGTAAAATGTGTCAGGGCACAGAGCTCCTGACAGTTTATTTTCGAGTCTGCTGGTTTCAACAAGGTATGTAATTGTTCACAAATCACAAAACCAATTTAAGACATCAGAATTAACCCTCCTGTTCAGCTCCATTTATCAGTCCCACAGTTTAAAATATTGGAATCCTGGATGACATTTAGCACCAGAATAAGAGGGAAGTAGAGTTTTTAGAAAAAAATGTGGATCATGGTGGAAGCAATAAATCATATAGGAAACATATGCAAGAGGTTTGCTCTGCAGAAACAGGAGAGTGTGATTCTGTGTGAAAGAGGGATAGCTTCAACATTTTTCTCAGTCCTCCCACAAACCCAGAGGGAAAGCAGGATTGTAAAATGTGCCTAAGATTCTGCAAGTCTGTGAGTGTCTTTGAAAACAATACAGGCATCCAAGTACTGCTGTGCTCCAGACACTTTGGTAGGGTTCCATAAAAGAATGAAAAGATGAAAGATCACAGGAATCCCAGTGCTCACAAACTTCATCCACCCAGAATGAGCCATTGTCACGATGGCCACACCAAAACAGATGGCTGCTCTGAAGCAAAAGTGCTGCACTTCATACCTGAAGCTGGTTCATTAACAGAATATGCAAAAACTAAGATCTACAATACATTATGAAATTTTTCATGGAGAGTAAAAACACTCTTTGTGCGCTGTGTTGCATTGCATTGATGGTATGACTGTAATTTGAAAGTTTAGTGCTGGATTGAATAAAAACCTTTGAGAATCATTGTTACCTGCTTTGAAATTGCTCAATATGGAAGTTTCTATCATGAATTCAAAAACTTTCCAATAGGCAAGGTTTCCTAGTGAAATTGGTTGAAATGAAAGAGGTTGTCATTTCAGTCTTGAAGTGAGTCAAATCTGAATGTAATCTTTGAAGAAGATATGTTGATATAAACCTATTAAAAATTAAACTGATTCAGTTTCTGAGCTACATCATCTTTTTGGTCTTCTTTTTATGCAAGACTTCCAAGCAGGCAGTGAATTATTAATAACTGTTTAGTATGGGCTTCAGAGTCTGTCCAAATTCAGCACCAGCCTCAATATATTATCGTTGAATGGTGAAATCTCTTAAGACTACCTCTTACTCTTGATTCACAATGACTAAACTGTGAGCATTTAATTTTTTTTTGGACTGTTCAAAAGCTGTGTTGTATCCTTCCTATAACTTGTCCAGTTCCTGCTATTGAGTATTAAGATATTAAGATGCTTCTGTTGGTTCCAAGACCCTTCCAGTATCTTACCTCATCTATTCCAATATCTTATTCAGTATTCCAGATATTTTCTCAGTTGATCTAAGTCTTACACAGCTAATTGCACTGATATTATAAAACTCTCTAATATTTTGAGCAATTTCACGTACTCCATGAAATCTCCAAACTTGTACTTACATCATATACTACATAATGATTGCTACAAAATTTGCAATCTCAGATTATCTTATTGCCATGGTTTAACCCCAGCCAGCAGCCAGGCCCCTCACAACTCCTCATTCATTCCCCCACTATGGAGATTTTTGAAGGAGTTTTGAATGAGTTAAGAGATGGGATCTCTGAGTTTGTTTTGATGATGTGATTTATTTTCTTATTTTCTACATGGGCAGGAAGGGTGAGTTCGGCTCACATTGTTACAGCATGGTTCAGAAGGACACAAGACCTTTAGTTACAAGACTTTTTAAGGAGTTATTGGCTGATAAAACACTGCTAATAAGGATATTCATGCTTTTGACCTAATCTTTAAATATTTTGTCATATGGGAACAGTGGGATTGGGAAGAGAACCAGGAGGTTAAAAGCTACAAAACCCTAGGGTTGAGATAAAGACAGTTTAATAAATCAAAGCCCACACCAGCCACTGGGAAGAAAATTAACTGCCCCAGCCAAAACAAGCAAAATTATCATAAAATATATGGGTAGAATTGAATTTATAACTAGTCACTGGAGGACTGCAATGAACAGACCATCACTAATACAGGGCAATACAGCAATTCTTTAAAACTACCTTTGAGGTCCAATGTTGAGCCAATTTTTAACATGCTTTGTGCCATGCTAAACTTAATTGTTCTAATTATGCCATCAACTTAAAAAAGTCAGTGTGTTATTGTCTGAAAAAATGACTAAACAGCAGCATAAAATGAGAAAGAAGTTGCAGAGTACTTTATAGGGATGAAATCACAATAAGGCCAGCAGCCTCCAAAAAATATTTAGTCTAATACAGCTCAAAACTCTTAAAATATTAAGCCCTTAGAAAGAGAATATTAGGTTACAAATGTGAAGCACCTCCTTCTAGAGGAGACCAGCATTCCAATCATCAGCTCACAGTAGTACTTCAAACACAAATATCACTGGACATGGGTCTTACTTTTATGTGTCAAGAGCAACCTATTATTCACAATTTCACTTTTAGTGACAGAACCACTCTAACTGCATTTCTCAGGTCTGTTATTCAGAGTGTTTAAAGATCACACTTGGAGCACTCAAGAATAAATCTATCTGGAGCTAAAAGATGAATTATATTACAAAGCTGTCATCAAGTTAAATTGCTCAAGCAGGGAAAAGAGGTTAAAAAAAAAAGTTCAAAGCAGAATACCCACAAGTCTGCAGGTACAAGATACAAATATTGGCACTGCCTTCTCAGGTAGGTTCCTTATGCTCCATTGTTATGACAGAACCTGGAAAAACAAGAAAAATTTTTCCATCTTGAGGCAGCATCCTGAAGTATACAAGAAGACCACTGCTTTGTGATGGAAAATATAATTTAGGAAGAATATAAAGCTAGGACAACTAAATATAAAGACCCCACAAACCAAGACAAACAAACCAAACAAAACTACTCAAAAAAGCTGATCTCTATTTAATGTAAGAGGAATTGAAAGGCAAAATTATGAAGAATATTCCCAAGGCTATTTGTAATGCAGGAGATCAGAGATTTTGCACTTTTACTCATGACCAGCATTCAATTCCCAACTGCTGTCATCATTTCCTGCTTTCCTCAGTCATACAAGGATTCTCCTCATGAACAAGAAAATGTTATTTCTATACACACTCTGCATTATCTTGGAAAGGGCAGCACACAGACACTGGGCACTAAATTGAAATGGGCATTAGAGTTGCTGTGGGTTTCAGCAACAAACCAGGCAGAATATTGGAAAATCTAGGCCAAACACAGCAGTCACAACATCAAAATCAACAAAGAAGCACACTTGAACTCTGTATATATTTTAATTTTCACTTTATCATACACTTCATCCAAGCATCTCAAAACTCTTAAAAATATTTATGAAATCCTGCAAAACTCCTGGGAAGTAAATTATCATGACTTGCCACTTTACAGACTGATACAGTGAAATTAAAAAACCGCTCAGCACTAGAGCTAGGGAAAAAATTTCACACATCTAACACCTTCCCTTCAGTCTGAATAAAAATGTCTTAAGATGCCTGTAAAAAGAAGTACTCAGAGACACCCTGGCAGCTCTGAGAGACACATTCATATTAAATTATATTAAACTGAAAAAATAGATATTTTGCATTAATTGATTTTCTTTCTTGCAATCCCATATAACAGTCAGTGAAATGTCATGTTATGGTTCTCAGAACTGGGCAGATAGAGACTCATCTCGCCAAATGTCTTATCTTAAACGAGACTTTTCAATACAGATTCAGAGAATCAGTCAGAGGGTTTGTTGTGAAGGCAAATTCAGATAATCTAGAGGATCTTTCAGAAAAGCAAGTAGCCATAAATATTTATGTCTTAATATATACTAATCTGAGCTTCCATATCTAATCTAGTCTTGCTCTCTGCACTCTTTTTTCAGCACAGAGGTTGCAATCATAACATCATAGAATCCTAAATTTGGTAAAGACCTGTAAGATCATCAAATCCAACTTTCAATCCAGCAGCACCACCATGAACCATGACCCTGAGTGCCATATGCACATGGTTTTTGAACACTTCCAGGAGTTGTGGCACCACCACTGCCCTTCTCAGTTTGCACCCAAGCTTTACAACCCTTTCTTCAAAAAAATATTTTTCTAATTCCTAATCTAAACCTTGCCTGGTGCAAGGTGAGACTATTTCCTCAGGTTTTGTGAATTTTCAGTGTCATACAGTGATATTTTTACAAAGAGGTTCACAGACAAAATGCTTAAAATAAATTAATAAGTTCATTGGCATGGAATAAAACTGGGATAATTTCACAAGATTTCCACTGATTTAGCTCCTTTGCATTGTCTCAGTGTAGTGGCAGTGACCAACAGCCTTGCATTAACTTGGTACTGAGAAGAACCTAAAGAGGAAGAATTCCACTGAGAAATATGTAATTATTATTATTATTTATTATTATTATTTATTATTATGCTATACTTCAGGCAACAGTAAGTTAATTCTGGCTTTGTGGATGCTGACTGCAAATTGATGGAAACAAAAAGAAATATTGGACCTAATTTGTTCATTGTTATCACCCTGTTTTGTTTAATGGACATGAATTCTTTAGGAAAGGGACAGCCTCTTCCTGTATCCTGCAGGTACACAGCCCAGATATCCTTGTCTCTGAATCTCTAGCATTAAAAACAGGACTAACCCTCAATCATAAAATGCTAATAAAACTTTCAAGCAGGCACTCTACATGGCACCCAAAGAGAATTTTTGACTGATGGGCAGTGGTGGTGGGTTTTTTTTGGTTTTGGTTTTCTGGTTTGTTTTTTATTTTTTTCATGTGTGGGGAGGCATTTGGTGGTTTGGTGACTTTCTTTTCCTTAATCTGTTATTTGGGCAGATAAATTAATTCTACAAAGATTAGCTATTCATGAATTGAAGGACAGTGAAGAAAAATGAGGGCTTCTGATTTAGAGCTTCTTGGTTTCCTGTGCTATTTAGGTGTGAACAGTGCAGAACTCAGCATCCTCTCAGGCCCACTGTAAAGTGCACAGCTGTGCTTTAATCCAGTCCTCAGTTCCAAAATGAAGAGGGTGAAAATGAGGGTTTCTTGGGAAGGAAATACTTTGCGAGGATATTTGTTTTGCCTTTTTTTTGTTTACTTGTTTCCTTTTCCATATGAGATTCTTATGTTTTTATGGGACACCAGAAATGCAGAGTTTATCACGCCTTAGCATGGATTGGGAATCTGTGAGATGTGTAAAATGGCTGGACACAGATTATGCACTATGCACATTTCTGATTTAAGTTATGGTGAAAGCTGAATTCTAAAAGGTGAGATGAGGTAGAATGTGCTTTAATCTTTCATTTTTTAAAATTTCTTTCCCTATATCTCACATTTAATACTTACAAGGGAATTCTTCCCCTATTGTGATAGATTTATCTCACGAACACAATTATGTATTCTGTCCTTGAGGCTGAAAGTGTTCTCAAAGAGTTCTTCCTGTTACTCAAAGAGAAAAAAAAAATCTGTAGAAAGTGAAACACTTTTTACAGTTTATGAATCTAAATCAGCAGGTCTAACTGTCCATTGATCTACTGACAAGCCCTAATAAATTTTTTAAAAATTGCATGTCCAAAAAAAAAAAAATCTTTTCAGAATTTTTCAGTCCTGAAGGGCATGTTTTTCAATATTTTAAAATCTGGAGCAGTGTTAAATCAGAACTGCACACCTACAGACATTTTTGCTCTTGTATCAATGAATATGACTGAGAGGTAGCCAATTAGTTTGCAGCTGTACCACTGCACTGATTTCATTGGATTCACAAGCTTAAAAAGTCAGTACCTGTTAATATTCGGACAGAAATCTTCCGTCTTGTTAACATACACACAGCTACATGAGTTGCAGGCAACATCAATGTTCCAACAATTGTGTTTATTCTGAGGTAAGGGGTTCCTCTCTCAAAAGCTGTACTGAGTTATATCCTCTTCTTAGTTGCTGCTTATCATCATTCTCCTGCTCTTTCTCAGTCAGTGATAACAAGGTCTGTGTGTCACTTCCTCACTGCTGGGGGAACCTCACACCCTTTGAGACTCATTTTTGAGGTGACTTCCACCTTTGAGGGCGGAAGGTCTTTTTTTTTTGCAAAGAGATGAGGTGACCTGCTCTCAGGTCATTGCTTAGACAAATTGTAGGCTGTACAAGTGACTCTAGAAGTCCTCAATCTGTCACAAAGCCAATAGAATCCATGGCTAACCGTCCTTCTACATGCCTGCCAAATGTTTCTCCTCACATGTTGACCCACGCTCTATGGATCTTCTAATTTCCCATCTTTCAATTTTTTATTTTTGTTTCCTGTTCTGTCTCTAAATTTCTCTTCCCCTGTGCCCACTTACCATATGGTGTGTTCTTCCTCATTCTACCATCAAACAGAAATCCAGACTCCAATGATCAGAGCATACTCTGCTGTGTCAGCACAGATCACAGAACCACGGGAGGGTTTGGATTGGAAGGGACCTGTCATCTATTCCAACACCCTGCAAGGACACCCCCAAGGGACCTTGGGAACAACTTCAAACTGGAGGAAAAGATGTTTAAATTGGACATTAGGAAAAAATTCTTACCCATGGAGGTGGTGAGGCCCTGGCACAGGTGCCCAGAGAAACTGTGGCCGCTCCATCCGTGGCAGAGTCCAAGGCCAGGTTGGATGGGGCTTGGAGCAACCTGGGATAGTAGAAGATATCCCTGCCCATGGCAGGGGTGGAACAAAAAGATCTTTAACGTCCCTTCCAACCTGAATCATTCCATGATTCCATGGTCTTCAACTGGAGAGATTTGCTCATAGCTCCATCCAACCTGACCTTGGATATTTCCATGGATGGGCCATCTACCACCTCTCTGGACAACATATTTTACCACTCTCATTATAGAAAAATTCCTTCTTGTATCTAATCACTGCTGGCCTTAAGGATCTCAAAGAACATTGAGAGCATCAGCACACAGCCCAAATAAGTGTCCATCCAGTAAATCTGCCCAGCAAAGGGGGAGAATCTTTCTCAGTTGTGGACCCCATCTGTTGAAATGGAAGAATTTGACACCATGACCAGACCTTCATTAGTTTTCTCTGTTATGCAGGATTATTTCCATTTCTATTATGGAGCACTGCTACTTAATACAGCATGGTTTCTGCCAAGAAGTGGCCCTGAGAATTCTTCAGCTTTCTGGAATATCTGCCAGACCATGCACAGTAGTCCATGGCTCATGACCATCTGCTGCAGAGATCCAGATCCTTGTCACTTAAATTAAGGATACATTTGTCAGCTCTAGCAATGATTGGGCGACACTGACTCGAGGATGACTTGATTAATGGACTCTTTAGAGAAGTGCAGCCATGCACAAGCCAGGCATAACTGGCAATCATGAAACAATCATGAAACCGTCATGAAACATGACCATAAGTCCCCAAAAGTGGTGGAGGAATCCAGCTTCCCATGTCATCTCAAAACTGGGAGGAAATAAGAAACAACCAACATCTGGCACCCTATTTCTTTTCCCCTGTGAACTTTTAAAATTATGATGTTGTCATATTAATGAGGAGAAAGTGTTTAATTTATTAATTCATCTTTAAAAATTATGGGTGAATTTGTGTACCTAGTCATGATGTCTTTTCCTAATTTGATGCATTAATGAATGTTATATTTGGTGTCATCAAATGATCTCCCTTAATTATGACAATGGGTAACAATGGCCATTAAAGTAGTGACATTTGTCACAATCAGTAGTGGCAAGGGTAATGAATAATGAACAAAATTTCCACAGAGACTTTATAGTCTCATATTCCACTCAGCATCAGGCTAGAAAAACAGAAAGAATATAGTTCCCTGAGGACAAAAAAAGTTTGAGTTTGAGGAAGACAGGAGAGAAGCTTTAAAACTCTAAAACACGCTAACCAAGAAAGTTATGGATTAATGATGTGGCATTAAAAAAACCCACCAAAACTTAAAAGCCTTGTGAGCAAATCCATCTTATTAGATCTGCAATAATATCACCCTATATATTCATTTCCTAAAGAAACACAAACTGGTTTCTAATGTGCCTTCCCACACCTGGAGCACAGCATCCAGTTCTGGTCACCACAACTCAAGAAAGTGTGGATAGACTGGGGATGGTCTGAAAGAGACCACAAAAATTTTCAAAGGGCTAGAAAGACAAAGTTGGGTCTTTTTTTGCCTGGAGAAAAGGTGACTCTGGGGGACCCTCATCACAGAATTCCAGTACTTACAGGGTGATTACAAAGAGGGTGGAAGCTCTCAGGGAGCCTGTGGAGAAGGCATGAGTACCAGAAGATATAAAAAAGAAATTTTTTACACTAAGAACAATCAACCACTGGAACAACTTCTCCAGGAGTGTTGTAGATCCCAAATCACTGGCACTTCTCAGAGGTGACTGGGCAGGGTCCTCGATGATTCCATGTAGATTCCAAAAGCTGGACCAGGTGATCTTTTAAGATCCCTTCCAATATGTCCAATGGATTGTTCTGTGATTCCATGATTTTACACTGAATCCCAGAGGCTGTTTGTATCCTGATCTTGAACAGAACAAAATCCCTGAATTAAGAATGCAGGAAAGTATTTTGAGACTAAGGAGAATTATCTTTTTGTCCACTTACAATAGTAACAGTTAATCTGTCTCTGTGATGCTTCCTAGTCTTTTGCATATAAACACAACAGATTCTAAATATAATAATCTTTTCTTTTCTTTCTGACATGAACATCCTATGTATATGCAGAAAAATCCAGCACAACTGTCTTGTATTTACACATTAAACTTCCATGAAAAGTGATGCAATGTGGCATAGACAGTGTTTCAGCTAAGAGGCATGAGGAAATGACTAGAGCAAAGAACAGCTCAGGTAGTGTTGGAACTCAAAATGTCTCTCAGACATTTTTAGAGGTTCCAGGCCTTGGTGAGGAGCATTTTAGATCCTGGCAAGCAGCTGGAAACAGCTGTGATTTTGAGTTTGAGCCATGGAATGAGTTACCAACTTTGGAGGTGGAACAAGCAGTCACAAAAGGTTAGATAGTAAAGTAAAAGTAGTTACAAAACAGAGGGGATTTTTTTTAGTATTGTACAGGGGGGTTTTAGCACATGTACAGGGGGGTTTTTACTTTGTACATGGGGGTCAGAAGTTCTAAGATGGAGGAAAGTGGACTGATCCTGTTCTTCCTCCTTCTTCTTCCTTACCTCCATGTTCTTGGTGATGTTGGCACTCAGAGATTGGTTTAGAGTAGAAAAGCACTTTGTAATATAGGTAGTAGGTATTGGGGGAAAACTATAAACATGTAATACGTAATATATCATATAAAAGATAGCAGCAGCCCTGGGCAGGGGGAGAGAAGAAGAAGACACAGACAGCAAGGATGTCAGGGTGTGTGTGTGCCTCTGCCTGAGCTGCTGACCAAGCAGCCGCAGCCTGAGAAGACAATCTTTTAGATAACTAGCAATAAACTGCCTTGAGACCAAACAGCAAGAGCCTGCGGAGTCTTTCTTTGGAAGCACGGGTTGGAGGAGAGACTTTTCCACCACACGAGACCCCAGACCAAGCCCAGGGTTCTCACAAGGTAGGCCTACAGTTCATACCATAAATACCACTATACCTGGTATTATATGTTTGTTTTCTCCAAAAGAAAGAGCAAGCTCATTCTCTCTGCCCAGGTTGCCTGTCAAGCTACAGACCAAGCAGGGAAAATCTACCCGAACATATCAGTGATTCCAGCTGAACTGCCATCATGCAAAACCTCTTCTATTACCTGCAGGACCTACTGCCCACTTTAAAATTGGCAAGGACGACACTTAAGGCTGCTCTGATGAGTGATTTTCTAGGACATGACATTGTTCTGCTGAAATGAATGAAAACACATTTTATCATAAATGTCTTGCTGGCTTTTAATGAAATGATGCATTATTAGCAAAGATTAAAAGAGCTAATTACATATAGTGTGGCTGAATGATGGCTGGGGGGACATAGATGATAACTATCTCTGTGCATTTGAAAACAGCATTAAGAAAAAAAAAAGGATTTTTAATTTTAAGGTGGAAGAGACAGTATTCATTAAAAAAAAAAAAAAAAGGAAATAAAAAAAAGAAAACCACAGCTGGAAATTCAGTGAAGGTAATTTTGGACTCAAATGGCTATTTGTCTGCAAACTAAACTCTTCAAAGTGATTGTGAAATCTCCATGAGTTTGACTACTGAAAATACAATGAGAAAAAGTATATGAAAAGTACCCCAAGAATTATTTATTTAATATGGAAACCAGATTGCCTGAATACATCTTAGACAAAATGGACAGCTGCGCCAGGAGAAAGGTCAGACTCGGGGCAGTGAGAATGATAATTCCTCCTGGTACTCTCATATGGATGTGATTTAGCTCTTACCATGTGGGGATCCACATCTGAGATGAAAAACATCACAGTCAAAGACCATAATACCATTTTCCTGGCATACAAATCTGTGAAACTCAGGCTTCTTCAAGTACAGTTTTGATACCATTTAAAAATAACTGGTTTAGAAATAAAAATACTTAAAGCAGAGTTTAAATAGCAGCTGTGACCACCAAGTTATATCATCTAATAACTGTGCTAGCAGGCTCTGTAACTGTATTGGATTGTAAGAAAAATACCCTCATGCAAAATAAATGGCACAAAACTATGTTGAAATGAAATCTGAAAGATAATAAATTTGAGCATGGAGAGAAAGAATTGAATAATTTGGCAAGGTATGGATAAAGAGTTTCAATAATTTCAAAATGTAGTTTGCTAATTTTTTGTCTGCCTGTTGAAGAAGAAGGCTCAGTGCAAAATCCCAAGAAATATCTACCTACCCTCCAACCCATGGGCATATTAAATGGAAAAAAAATGTTCTCAGTTGGAGCCTCAAAAGCAATGGAAGCTCAAAATAATCTTCTTGGATGGAGCATTTTTATCCCCATGTACTGCTGGGCAGCAGGAGAAGAGCCCAAATAGCATTTCAGTAAATGTCCTGGTCTCTTTATCAAGGGCAGTAAAACATTTTCCTTTACTTTTTTTTTCCCCATCCTCAGAATTGTGTTAGAGACAGGCATGAATTAACACTGGTATTTCCCCCTCCTGTCTCCTCCCTCCAAAAACCAGAAGTAAGGGGGAAATAGCTGATGCTACTGCTCCCAAGGCAGGCTCAGCCCATCAGGAAATCAAAATCTAGTTTATGATTAATGTCACCAATTAAAAAAAAAAGAAAAAAAACTACTTCAGCTTTAAGAAAATATTTTCTTTCTCCCCATTATGAATGTCTTATTCAGCTGAGGGTAGTAAACATTCCTATTTTCGGTGACAGATGTTACATTCAAATGGACTGGAAACGTGATGAACTATCCAGTTCTGTCCCACAAAGGCTGCAGTTTCACTGGGGTGAAACACTGAAAAAATGGCAACCAAACAGCCCAGATTTATGAGCAATCCAGAGGACACAGGATATGGAACATGATCAAGAACATAAAACACCTGAACCCCTTTAAAATATTGAACCTTTAGAACATGATGTTCACTAAATAAGACTTAGTTGACAAAAAAATGAACAGGTATGAACACTATGTGGATTAGTCTGGAAATGATTTACAGTTCAGTGCACAGTCCAGAGTATATATTCTCTGCTCATTTGCCTTCTGTGTACAAACTGCCTGTGCATGAGAACTAAAAATGAAGAAACAAGAAAATTAGTTAGACTAGAATTACTACTTTGCACCCTGACAAAAAAAATTAAGAAGCCAGATCAGAAAGGACCTTAAAACAAAACAATTGATTAGGTTTGATGTGGAAAAGAGCTCACATATATGTGGTAAAACTGGATAATAGGATCAGAGAAATAAGGTAGAAAGCACTCCTACTGGGAGCCTTGATGTAAATTGTAGAATACAACAAATTTTGGCCAGGGCATGAGAAGCAGAGGATGTGGCAGTGAATGTTCCAGACAATGAATATTCCAGACAATGAAGCTTGTGAATATTACTTGCAATTTTCAATCAGCTCTAGTGCAAATGTCATGAGGTGCTTTTTCCTCTCCTAAGGTATGGTGAGGATTAACTTTTCACAGTTCAAATCCTTCCTAAACTTAAGGAGCTTGTCAGTAAATACAGCTCTTTAGTTCTCTGCATGTTCAAAAAATATTCTTCCTAAAAGAACAAAGCAAGACTTGTGGCCTCCTGTGTTTGGAAAATAAGCACAGTGAAGTTTGGCTGAGTTGTGGCTGTCCCATCTCTAGAAATGTTCAAGACCAGATTGGAAGGGGCTTGGAGCAACCTGGGATAGTGAAAGGTGCAGGAGAGGTTGGAACCAGATGGTTTTTAAGAACCTTTTCAACCCTAACACCTCTGTGGTGTTATGACTGTAATTTTTCCTTTAGTATATATTGTAATACACTTAGCAGGTGAGAGATAAGAGGTCATGTGCTTGTTTTCCTTTCTGTGAAGTCCACTTCCCCAAGCAGAAAACTACAAACAACCCCAAAATTAAGTATTTTATGACTGAAGTCTCAAACTGAGAAATTAGCAAATTTGAAAGCAGAACAGTAACACCCATTATTTACTTTCTAATCAAGGTGTTTCCACGGTGAGGCAGAATGAGAATCTCAGTTTAATCGGAGTTAGTCTCATTCTAAATCCCCAAATCAGATACATTCACACTGAAATTTATTGTTATACATAACAAGAGTTCAATAATCTTTAAGAATTTTGACTTAAAAACTCAAGGTTTTGTAAAAAAGTTTAAGAACAAAGGTTGGTTCTTAATACAGCAGGAATATTTAATCAGGCATCACTTGTCTCATTTTGCTGCATGGTCTCATTAAAAACTGACTGTTACAAGGCAATCAGAGTTTATGCTGAAAGCAGAAAAATATAAAAAACCAAACCAAAAACCAATGCCTTCCCCTGGAAAAAATCCAATAAACAAAATAAAATTGTAAATGAAGAAACATGACCTAAACTGGTAAAGGGAAATATTCTTGACTGATGTAATTCCACAAAAGACAGGATTAATAATTATGAGCAAGACACCACATGTAGAAATCTTTTGTGTATTACATTCTGTGATGTGGTAGAATTCAGATAATTTGTTTTTAATGATTAATGAAATCAGAATCATTAGCATGTGGGTTTTTTGTTTTTTGTTTTTTTTTCCCTACAAAGAATGAAGCAGACGGATCTGTCAGGGCTTTATAAAGTTGAAATTAAAGATGAGGATTTTCCTTTCCACTTTTTGTCTTCATTGTTCAGGGGAGGAGGAATTGAGAAGGAAGAATAACTGCTATTTCTTTGATTTTGCATGAATTTTGAATAAATCCCTGGGTGTTTGGGATGGGTTTTTTTTTCTCTTTTTTTAAGCAGTTGAGTTTTCAAGTGGGTAAACTGTATTTTATTCCTTCTCAGGAAATTTATATTCTTATTTCTTAATAAGCCATTCCAAACAGGCTTTCAAGAGGGTTGGATTGCAATGGGGGCTTATTGCTCTGCAGTTGTATTGTTACTAGAATTCAGTCTCTGACTCCAAGAAAATGCCTATAGGCAAAAAAAAATTCAGTTTAATCCAGCTTAACATCCTCCAGGGTCTTTTAGCAGACGCATCACAGCACAGACATTTGGGATCTTTTCAGCTTATGCAACTGTTAAATCAGAGCAAAGAACCCAGACTGCTCCTGGGATTTCTGGAACAGAAACACTTGTCCAAGAATATCATACAGAGCATGTGTTTAATGTCCAGCCTTCTTCACAGCTGCACAGTGGCTTTTCTCCTTCTTACTAATCATGACAATTGACACTCTTAGCTTACTTGATACACAGTTGTCCCACAGTTGTGCTCCAGCCCTTGCTCTGTTAAAACTCCTAGAATTCCAAATATTTCAGTCCAAAACAGGAGATACTCACATTTACTCTATTTTTTTCCCCTAAATGTAGATAAGAGTTGTGTAAAACTTTATGCACATCCAGGCATGAAAACTGCTTACTCAGGTTAATAGAGTTGAAGAGCCTTTATCACACTCCCACTGTATCCTAATTATAAAGTGATTTTTAATAGCTTCCAGGTTTAGCAGAGAGGTATAACAATTGATAGGTATCAATTTGTCTGTCTCTGGGGCTTGTATGGAAAACTGGAGGCATAAAACCCAGGTGATGTTCTCTGTAATGCTGTCCCACAATGACACCCAACTCCACCCCAGGGTTGCTGCTCCCTGGAGTTTTGAGAGTTCAAAATTTGGAAAGATTAAACCCTATGGACTCAAACCTTCCTGTTATTACAGGTAAGATGCAGGATTGCCCAAACTGTCTGGGAGCCAGAGAGAAGCATCATTGCACTAAATCACCTTACAAAAAGTCCAGTGATGACTTTTTCTATTACACAGAGCAAACATTCCCAGAAGAGAGAGCTTGAACTCGTGTTTCCCTCCTCTGTTGCAAGCTCATGGCTTGATTCCTCCAAAGAACCTTAAAATCTCTTTTGCACAGTGACACTGCTCAGCTTTGCTTGGATTTCATGGAATTTTTGACCTTTTCAGTCTTTCTAAGCTGAAGTGACTGAAGTTCCAATGGGGTCAGGTGTGCAGTGCTCACTCCAGTCGTGGATTAGGCAGGCTTGGAGGGACAGGATCTCACAGCTGACCTGAGCAGAAGGGAAATCACACATGAGCCACATCAAAAAACCTAAATTAATTTTGAGAATCGCAACTGGGCAGCAAAATGCACCCCAAGCACCCTGGTGCTTTCATGAATTTTGCCCCTCACCCCTAATTCAAATGGTTCTCTGGTTGTTTGATTTGGAGATGTTGAGTCCCTTTGCATCACCAGTGTGGGGGACTAGTCATCAAACAGTCACTCTAACACACACCTGAAATTAATTAAATTTACCTCAGATTAAGGAAATGCTATGTTATAATTAGAATACTTTCCTGGGCACTCTCTGTTTAATCACACATCAGTCTGACTGATAATAATATAATTCAATCCTCCTAATTAATTTTCCACTGTCCACCACTCTACATTTTTTCTGGAAAAAGGAAAACCTTTCCTAGCAGATTGCAAGCAAGAATTGCATATTTTTTTCTGATAGAAATCATCTTAATGAAATCTTGATACAAAATTTGAAGCAAATTTGAGCATGAAGATAATATCTGTATTTCCTGTTGAAATTTCAATGTCATTACAAGCAGTTTCCTAAAGAGTTAAGAGAGACTTTACAGATATATCTGTCTGCAGTACCAGCCTGTGTGTTACAAGAGAAAGAGAACCTGCTGTAAGAATATAAACCTCTAAGATGAGAGACTTTTACTAAGCCACTCATGCTTGAAGTCTATTGAAAGATAATCTTTGGTACAGTACTTCCAGAAAAGAAGTGAACTGAAATCAATATCCAGTAAAAAACAGATTAAGAGACCAAGCTAAAAAATCAGAATTTACTCAGCAGAACAGACATATATCTTAAAGATTATCATTGATCATAAAAGCATAGGGTCTTTTTAGCTCTGAGGAGAGAACAATTTTTAAGGACAAGACCCTGTCCCCTTTTTTACTTTAGATACAACCTCTGTAGTACAACAAATTTTAAATCTCCATATTTTAATTTAAAATACAGTGGAAAAAAAAGGGTTCAGATATCATCTGATCATGGGGAGAAAAATCTAATTTTGTACAAAAAAGAGTTTCTTTTCACTCATACATTTGAATATGCCTTTGTTTTCCTATGAAAAAGGACAATTCATTTCTGAGATGAAAGATGATCTTGCAGCTGGGAAATGAACACTCAGCAAAAGTGAGATTGTTGGCAATCTCTTCAGAGACCTTTGTCCAATTTAATTACTCCATAACACCAAAAAATATCAATATTATTTTGACACCAAAATTAATAATGTGTCAAAATTAACAGTAATAATGTGCATCCTTCCCAGTCAGGTAGCCAATGCTTTGGACCTGCCATAACCTCTTTCCATGTAAATCAGCCCATAATTTCCAAATACAAAATGATCTGTATCACAACAGCCATTTCCCCCTCTCCTTTGCTATATGTTAACAAAATCAATTTGCATCTAGGAATGCACTTCGTTAAACTTTTAATTATTATTATGATAAGAATATGCAAGACCCGAAAGTTTAACAACAGAGAAAAGCCAAATATCTTAAAAAGAACTGCAGGTGAAATGTTTGATTTCACATCTGAATGATTAATCTCAGCAAATTAAACAAACCTATTTTAGTGATCAGCATAGTAACTTGTTTCCACTGTGATACAATTCAAATCCTGGTCTACTCAGTACTCAAAAAAAAATTATAGAGGAAAAATAATACCAGAAGGGATTAACAAGATATTCTATTTTGTTCTTCATTAAAGCCTATTTAGTATTGAAAATTGTTTAATATTTCCAACATACATCCATAATTGTTTGAGTACTTATTCAGCAGAGAGTATCTCTCAACCCCAAACCACCAAACTTCAAAATAAATTCAAATATTCAATCCAGTTTTATGTGTTCACTGCTGCAAAAAGTTTTAAAACGTGCCACTAAATTTGCTCTGTTTTTCTGTCCTCTGGATTACTTTTTTTCCTGATTTAATGTTTTATTCTGATGCTTTGTAAAAAGAAGTTTCACATCCTTAGGTGGGTTTTTCATTCTCCTTCCCTATTCTTTCTTTTATCATTAGAAGAAGTAGAAGTTTAAATATGTAAATTCATAAGAGCATCCCAAAAGTTGACAACATTGAAATCCTCCATCTGCTACAAAAACACTCTTTTGCTTTTTGGGACTAGCATTTAAGTGTGCAATTCAAAGGTGAAGCTTCTCTTCCCACCACACCATTCTTTCCATGGCCATTTACACGCAGACAGGTTTTTTGTTTTTTTTTTTCCTCTATGCTTTCAAGATGAAAACATGAAAAAAGTGGAAGAGAAATTATCTTCTCCAAAATACAAAAAGACTGAAAACAGAGCAATGGTGAGACATTTAATCTTTTCCTTCTACTCAGCACAAGGAAGACTCTTGGACGTTTTGGAGTGGGGAAGGGTCACAATCTTGATTAAAGGATTGGAGCATCTGTCACATGAGAAAAAGCTGAGATCACTTTTGCTGCTCAGCCTGGAGAAGAGAAGGCTCAGGGGGATCTTCTCAACATGGATAAACAACTGAGGAAATAAGGAGAAGAAAGCCCAGCTCTTCGTGGTGCTCACTGAATGGACAAGAGGCAGTGGGTACTAACGGAAATACAGGAAATTCCATTTAAACATGAGAAAAATCTAATTTATTGTGAAAAGAACTGAAGGCTGAAGTAGGTTGCCCAGAGAGATTTTAGTGTCTCCATTTTTGGCCTCTTTCAATCTCTATGATTCTGGGATTCTAAGGTTTACAGTAAGTGCTGAACCTTCCAAAACATAGTGATGTAAATACCTAATTGTTTGTTTGGTCACACTTGATTAAGAACTCATAAGCATATTGCATCCTAAGCTTGCTTCTAATATTCCTCACAGGGAATCCCAGGTGACAAAACCTCTAAGTTTTAAACAATTTTCCTGTAAAATCTTTCTTCTCCATAGGGAAAAAAACCTAAAAAACAAACAAACAAACAAACAAACAAAAACCAGCAAAAGAAATACTATCTACAAAACCAGATTTATCTTATTCCCCAGGCATTTGCAGAGTTGCTTCTTTTTCTTATTATCACTCCTCTCTCCAAGTGAAGTTATTGGGTTTGGGGCTTTTTTTCCCCTTTTTTAGTCTATTATCACAGAGGCACCACCACCATCATTGATGGGTTCAACTTTGGCCAGCAGTGGGTCTGCCTTAGAGCTGTCTGGAATTCACCCCTTTGGAATGGAGGAAGTTTCCAGGAGCCTGTATCACCCTTGCTCCCCAAGCCTGGCCACACAATCCCAATAAAACCTATTTCTCACAGCTTCTGCAGCCTGGACAAAGGAGGGCTGATCCTGTGATCTTCTACCTGTTGGATTTTTTTCTTTCCCCCACCCTCTGTTCCTCTGCTGTGAAAATAAAGCTGTTTTCACTGCAGAGCTTCATGTTATGTGGGTATCTTGAATCTCACTCTCAATTGTTCTTGGTCTCTCCCTTGATCAAGCACAGCCTTCAGCCTGCATTTGTGCTTTCACAGCTACCCCAGATAGAGGCTTGGATTTAGGAGAGCTTGTTAGAGTTCAAAGTGGTAGGATTACACACTCTGAAATGAGGGAAAATTATCCCCTTGTAATGACAGCTCTCCAGTTTTTTAATTCCATTTTCCCCTTGTGCTCTCGTGACCAGGCACATTGTCTCCTGATCCGTCTCTTTTCAAGCTGTCACGTCCCAAAGGGTCTCAGAAAAAGATGTGCTGTCTCAGTTCAACTGGGATTGCAGCTCTTCCCTCCCTTTTGGACCCAGCAACTGGAGAGGAAGGCCCACACCCCCATTGGGGGTTGGCACAAGGAAAAGGCCAGATTGCTTGTGTGTCAGAGTCCAGGACATCCTTCTGGCTGCCCTGGCTGTCTTGAGACCCTGGCAAGGGGCTCAGAGACCTTGGCACGAAGTCAAAAACACCTGTGGCTTCAATTTTAGCCTGTGGAAAAAGCTGTCAAATTTCTATGAGGAATTACAAGCCACATGGGTTTGTAACACATAGTTGAGTTAACACAGGGTAAAAAAGTAGAATTTGGGGCTTTTTAGACTAGGATTCAGCAGGTCAAGGTGGAGGGATTTGGGTGTGTCCTGACCTTCTTCTCCTTCTTCTTGTCCTCCATGTCTTGGCGTGATGGTGACACTTTTCTATTGGTTTAAGGTAGAGACACACTGTCCAACATAAATGATAGGTATTGGTACAATATTGTAAACATAGTACACCTAGTTTTGAGTATAAAATGTAAACACCGCCTGAGGCGGCACACAGAATGCCATGACCTCCTTGCTAGCTCAGCAGGTCAGAGAAAGAATGCTATAGATAAGGAAAAATAAACAACCTTGAGAAGGCAACCCTACGCATTCCAACTCCTTCTTTGGCTGCACAGTTCTAGCAAACAAGGACTTATACACTCTTGGGGTCATCCTGACAGAGCAGACCCTGAGACTTGTGTGCCATCTTCAGGGTGTAGGTGCTGAGGGACAAGCAAGATTAACCTGCTGCTCAAGTCTGGGTGGTGATCACCAAAAGGGACTTTGCAAGGCAAACATTAATTCAATTGCAAATTTCCAGAGAATACACACTAAGGAAGTTGCACCCCATCCTTCTGTTTGGGTGTGTCCAATCTCCTTGGTTTTTTGCTAACTAGCTCTCAATTAGAATAAGGTGCATATTTTCACTGATGTCAGAAGGCAAAACATTTTGGAGCTTGTCAGCAGGGGAGGAGTCCTGAATGGTGTTTAAGAAGGAGAGTGGAAAGCAGAGGTGTATATGACAGATGCAGCCAGGAAGAGCTCTGTGTAATCAGATTTTGAGTGTTTCTGCTTCAGTGCATAGTCATAAATGTCAGCTAAAAGTTAACTTTGTTGTTTATCAAATGCATGTTAATCACTTAATTGAAAACCAAAGCGCTCTATTGATTGCAAATGTAAATTGGCAATGCTGTGGTCTCTGCCTGCCAGTCAATGACAGCAGCACGAGTCAGGGAGGCAAAAACAGAATAAGGGAGCTGATTACAGAAGGCATTGAAGGAAGATATAAATTCTAGAGAATATTTTCATGTTTCAGTATCAGCAGACTCCTTACAATGCAACTTCATGCAGCAGCTGATAAAGATTCAATCCCTATAGCATGTTTCTTTCAATTTAAAGCTCAGATGGGACACACAGACATCCCCACTGCCCCACCATAACCTCCTTCAGGGAAGAGCAAGAAGCAGTGCTGGGTTCCAGGGACAGCCAGGAAGATCTTACTCTTCTCCCCAATTGTACTTTTACTGACAAAAATGGCATAAAACTTTCAAAAGAGTGACCAGTCCAGAACAAATAGATGCAAGGAACTGGCAACATTTCAAGAGGGTGATCAAAAAATCTTCCTTTGAGAAGGGAGAGGGTAACTTTCTTGATGAGCTTTTTTGTACAGGACCTACAAAGGTTTTGATAAAATCCTTTATAGCAAATGTGAACATCTTAATATTGCTTGATTTTTGATACTGATAAAAATTAATTTAGTATCAACAAAGACTTATTCAGTGCTAAAGTCAAAAAGCACTTAAAATCTTGAGGTTTTAATTCACCCCTCCCTGCCTTTAAATTCCCAGCTATCAAACAGCACAACATTATTTTATAATCTTTCTGTGAATGCCTTTCCATATTGTTTACAATAATAAGACTCAAATTCACTTGAACTCCTCATTACCAGTGTAGCCTGAGTAACACTAAATCCGACCCCTATTATTGTATTATTATGCAGAAGGGGGCATAAGTGTGATTTGATTGATGCTATTTGTTTCCTGTACATAAATGAGAGTTTCCCTCTGAGCACAGCAGATACTGTCTGGAACAATATTTTTATGGAGATAAAGCATCTTTTAAAGGAGAATTAAAGTAATTCATAAGGAGCTGAACTAGAAAATCCTGTGTTCCTCTGGATTGGAGTCCTACTGCTACATCTCCTACTGCTTTCCCTCATCATCTGTTCCCAAAATCTTCTCCCTGTTCCAATAATCAGTTCAGGGAAAGCCACTGTGAAGCTCCAGCTGCCTTGTCATGGATCTGGACTATTCTTTGAGGAGCTGTGCCTGGTTTAAGGCTGCCCATACATGAGTCAGGATGTGCTGCTGGAAACACTGGCTGACCAACAAAAATAGGCTGAACTTATTTGGCTTGCTTTGGTTAGAAGCACTGGTTTGGGTTTTTTTGCCTGCTCAGAACTCTCACAAAAAAAAAAAAAAAAAAAAAAAAAAAAAAAAAAAAAATTACCCCTATCTCTCTCCATTTGCCAATTTTGCCAATTCTGACAAATGGAGCAACAATAGTCAGCGGATTCAAAAATCTTTAAGAGGAAATGAAGTATCAGATATGTAAAAAACTTGCTCTGATCTGCCTCACTTATACACAAAATTGTTCTTACCCTCTCTTCTTCAAATCTGTTTAAGTTTTATTTCCAACTCCACCAAGACTGCTAGGAGTCAGGCAAACATATACGAATCTGATAATAAGTAATTTATATAAACATATGATCTGCTAATTTCAGACAGATGGGTAAGGTGCAGCCACATCAAATTTCTAATACTGGGGGGGAAGAAAAGCAGATAAAAAAATGGTTTAGTTAGATACACAATAAGAATGCTGTAAAATCTCATAATTCTTAAAATGTCAAGTGACAAATTATTTTATAAATTACTTTTTAAGTCAAGTAGTAGTTGATTTGATTTTTTGAAGAAACTATAATTGAAGTACTTTAAAATTTTTTGCTGCCTATATAAAATAAAATAATTGCATAATTAGCACATAATTACTTTCAGGAGTGACTAAGCTTGGATTCTACTAAGTATGCATTAATTGCTATGCTGGCAACAGCAAAACAAAAAGTCAGAAAGTGAAAACCTTCCCCTCTCAAGGTCAGCATTTGCATTATAAGACCATCAAAATAGTGTTAAATCAATGGATAGTCCAATATGCAGAGGCTGCAGGGCTCATCGCTGGCAGAATTCAAACTGACCTCACCCTCGAAGGTCTGGTTTTGCACCCAGTGAAGACAATATTTCCAATGGCTTCACTGGTGCAGGATTAGGTCCATCGATGAGTTATCAATTGGCTGGTGTTCATTAGCTCTGCAGAGTCCACTTTGAAACCTTTTCTCCATCCTCTGTCATACTTAATTACTCCTATTGTTCTGTTTGAGGAGTTATAGACTCATGACAAACAAGCGTGAATAAAACTATTATTTTATTTTATAATCCAGTGCTCTATTCACCAAGTTACACTGTGAATTTTTGTGTTGTTAAAATGTTTGTGATCAATTTTGTATTTTTAAAGAAAAAAATACCAAACTACCCACACATGAAACAACTTCATTTACATACCATTTTTGTCTTCTAGGACATCAGGAAACTTTAATATATTCCTACAGCCAACTAAATATATTAACACTGCATACATTGCTGGCAAGTCTTTCTTCAACAGGAGGTCAAATCCCATTTGATCTTTGAAACCTGTTCATACTTTTTTTGTTCAACTTTGATATCAACATTTCTCATGATCCTGAAATCACCCAAGATAGCTGAGATACTGATAATATCAAACACCCCAGTTTAGTCACCTCTTATTTCTATCTCAGAAAAAAACCCTACCAAATTGCTACTTTTTTTTTTTTTTTTTTTTTTTTTTTTCTTAATGGAGCCATATAGATATAGTGATAGCCCTTTTGCATTTAAACACATTTTAAATAAACCAATTTGTGTTCATTTGTCTGAAATATTAGAAGGTCTAGTTGTAGATTTTCAGCCTGGTCCTGTTCACATTAATACCAGTCTTGCAGGGCCTTCAGGCAGCTGTTTTTACTTCTGTCATTCCTACATTTTCTGCTCTGCATCCCATCCATATTTCAGGGATCTCAAAGGGATAATTAGTGTTGTGTAAGGTCAGCCTTACATACAGGTGGCCTACAAGGCACATAAATTGAATAATCTAAGCATCTCAAAAATCCTAAAAAAAGAGTAACTGCTGGAAAAGTTGTCTGTATTTGGACAGGAACAATAGAAGGAACCAATGAGAGAAAGGCCTTTTTGCAAGTCTTTCATGGAGTGTGACCTTCAATTTACCCAGACTGTGTGAGGGAAGGCAACTTCTGCCAACCAGATTAAATTGTCAGAGTGAATGAATTTAAAGCCAAGGTTTTAACTTTCTACCTATTTACATATCACATGGAGTTTAACGATTAGCAAATTAGACACAAATCATGTGCAAATCAATGCAAATTACTGGTTCACACACACAATGTAAACTTCATTTTTCATGTTGGGATGTAGCCAGTGCCTGGTTAACAAGCATATGGATTTCTGATCCGGGGTAAATGAGCTACTCCCCCCTCCTCCCCTCTCATTCCTCCACTTGGCAGAAGCCCACCACATTTCTCATTCAATCCACATAATTCACTCAATACTCTCCTCATGTCAGGCTTCATGTAGGCAGGTAATAACTTCTAGAGTCATTAAATTAGGCTGTGTGCTTTCTCTAATTTGTGCTCCTTGGTTAGAGTTTTGTGGTCACTTACACTAATTAGAAATGCTCGGTTTATTAACAGAAGAGATATGCTTTGGAAAGCTCCTGGGTATTTCCAAGGTGTTTATAGATCCCTGCAACTTTTGTTGTCTTGACTTCTGAACTGTGTCATATGGAACTGTTCTGAACTGAGCTGATGAAAGCCCTTTGATCTCATCCTAATAATTAAAACCCATTGCATTTGCTGCTTCTCCAGTGTCACTTCTTATTTCAGAGGGGACCTCCTTTTCCCCAGGAGAGATTACACAAAACCAGAATCACAGAATCAGACAACAGTCATGACCAGGAGCAACCTCTGGAGGTCTGTTATGCAAACTTCTGCTCAAAGCAAGAGCAGCCTCAAAGATACATCAGATTTCATAGAATCACAGAACCACAGAATGGTTTGGGTGGGAAGAGATCTCATAAATCATGTTGTTCCAGCCCCCTGCCCTGGGCAGGGACACATCCCATTATCCCAGGTTCTTCCAAGCCCAATCCAACTTGGCCTTGAACATTTCCAGGGATCCAGAGGCAGCCACAGCTTTGTGGGGAGCACATTTCTCTCCCTCTCAGGATTTTTCACAGAAGTGCACAGAGAGAAAGAAAGAGAAAACAATTTCTATTTCTGCTCCTTGTTTTTCCTATGTGGAATGTGTTTGGAGAATTTTTTACCTGGGGTGATTGCTTGATTGGATTCTGGTGAGGATTGTTTGAGCTGATGGCCAATCCAACCCACCTGGGGCTGGACTCTCAGGAGAAGGTCGCAAGTTGTGAGTTGGTTGGATATGGTAGTTAGAGAAAGTAGTATGTAGTTTTAGTATCTTTCTTCATATAGTATATTAATGTATTTTAGCATAGTTATAATAAAGAAATCATTCAACCTTCTGAACCTGAGTCAGACATCATCATTTCTTCCCACTGGGTTCACCTACATTTACAATACAGCTTCTCTGGGCAACCTGTACCAGGGCCTCACTACCTTCACTGGGAAGAATTCTTTCCCTAATATCTCATTAAACCTATTCTCTTCCAGTCTGAAGCCATTTCCCTTAGTTCTGTCTCTTTCTTGGGCAATTCTGGAGTCTGGAAAACCTGCAGGGTCTGTGATTCTGCTCCCTAACTGCTGAACCTATGTTCCTGTGCTGAAGGGAAAATGAATTTCCAAAACTCCATTGTGAGTTTCCACTGCTGAAACATGTGGCCTTTGCCTCTTGACCTTTCATTGTGCGACCCCAAGAATCTCCTCTGTCTTCTCTCCATGTTGCTGTAGGCAGTGGAATGAAGGTTGCTCTAATTCCCCTTGCAACTTCCCTCACTCCTGTGCTCCTGCCTCCAGCCCTCTTTCTGCTATACTCACACCAATTTCTCACTTTTTGGGGGACTCTAAAAGATTTTTCCACAGTCTCCTCAGTAGCAGTTAAAATAGCCAACTGTCCTTTGGTGTGCTGCTGCCAATTAGGTGTAAATTTTGAATAATGAATTTCTTATGCAATTAGCAGCCACAATTTTTCCCTCCTCTCAGAAATTCTGCATAGCACAGACCTTCCTTTAAAGCCAGGTGAAGAAAAGGATGCCTGGAAAACTGTTTATCACTCTCAAACT
This sequence comes from Lonchura striata, assembly GCF_050655825.1. Taxonomy (NCBI): domain Eukaryota; kingdom Metazoa; phylum Chordata; class Aves; order Passeriformes; family Estrildidae; genus Lonchura; species Lonchura striata. The sequence goes on along the minus strand of NC_140706.1, from coordinate 4,431,042 downwards.
GATTTTGGGCTATTGGAGACAAGGAATATCAAAACACACAAATGAAGGGAATGTGCCCACTGGCAACATATAATCCTTAAAACTCCAGTGTGTCTCACAGAAAATCCCACACAAAGTGTATGTACAGCAAAAGTTGAACTAAAAATCATTGCTGAAGTTACAGCATCCATTTAAACTGCCTCAGGCTGGGAATGAGTGATTTTAGTCCCTATCAGATGTGAATAACATAAACAATCAAAGAAATATGTTTTCTCTGACATGACTCTTAATCACTGCAACAAAAAAAAAAAAAAAAAAAAAAAAAAAAAAAAGAGACAGTGACCTTGATTAACATTGTGCTGCTGAATATGATATGAGAGATCCCATTGATCATGGATTCCAGCAGCTGGGGATATACAGAGCCTTTGTTTTCATCCCTTCATTTAGCACCTGCAGAATTTAAGGTATGATCAAAATAGAGAACATTACACAGGCTGCATCTGTAATCTTCTGCTCCCTGCTGAATACAAAGCTCTTATGTCTTTTGTATGAAATAAGAAAGAAATACTCATATAACCTGGGCTCGAGAGGAATTGCCTGTTAAGTTTCTATTTTAATGTGTGTGCAGGAGGACAGAGTTAAAATTCTGCAGGCAGCTGCAGGCAATATGTTGTTGAGCATTATTTGTGTAGCTTCTACAGCATAAATAAGTTAAATGTGCTACTTTTATTGAAATTATTTATTTTGGAGGATTTGGGCTTTAAGAGTCACCTTTTAATCAGAAAGGTGTGTTGTTCTAAAGCAGTACAGTCATCCCTACAACATATTAAAATAGATCAATTTTTTTCTTTTTTAAAATGTTAAAAGTAACATCTTTCCCATGAATATTTATTTTTTTAAGCTTGCTTATTTCACAGTTCATCCTTCTCCCATCTAAGTTGCTCTTTCCTTTGCTCCTTGCTTTGCTGCCCAAAGAAATTAATTCTGCTATGCCCATGGTTTTGCATGTATAAAACATCAGATACCAGCATTTTCTGACCTTCTGCTTCTTTCAGAATTCTAGTCATTATTCTGTGGCTTCAAAAAACCAGGTATTATTCATATTTTTTAGACTTCACAACCATCCATCTGATGTTTCTAATGTTTTAAGAGGCTTTAGTCAACAAACATCCAGCAAGATGAAATGTGCAGAAAGCAGCTACAGTCTGAATCCTGGGCAAAAAATATCTACAAATAATTACAGACCTCTCTCCTGAGCCCCAGACACATTCAAACAGACTGAGGCTACAGTTCTATGCTAAACCCAGTATCACTGCTGACATTTACAGCCCCAAAAGTTAAGGGCTCTGGAAAGGATGTGTGGCTGTAGCTGGTTGCAAACTGTTGGGAATTATCTCAGCAAATTCATGACTCCCAAACTGTGCTCAGAATTTGCTTCACAGGAAGTTATTTACCAGGTTAAGGGCCCAGGTTCAGGTTGTTATATGGATGTACCCCTGTTCTCCAGGCCCTGAGGATGACAGAAGGGGGCAGATAATGTTTAATTGTTTAAGAGTTATTAGGAAATCTTTTGTAGTGCATCAGGAAGTGAACAGGGAGTTCCTCACAGCTTTAGGTACAAAAGTTGCTTTTGAAAGCATGCCCTCCTACAGACATCCACTTCTGAAAACACCTCAGTGCTTTGGGTTTAGGAATTAACCTACATGGGCACTGCAGTGACAGAATTACTTCCTCAGCCAGGAGACTTCATTTACAGCCCTGCACTTGAGATTTTTGCCCCTGTTGCAGTATATCACAGAAACTCATTAAACGAGGTGTCTGTGAACCACTTGCTTTGTACCTAAAAATAAATTCAGTGCCTTATTTCCACCATGGGATCAATCCAAGAGGGAGATGCTTTTCTTAAGGAATCCAAATGCACCATCATGAACACTGCATCTTTTTTCCTCAGAAACCATATGGATTCACAGAGCAAGTGAAAAGGTTGTAAGTTTTATTTTCTCCCCTCATCTTTCCCTTCCCTTGGCTCTTAAGTCTGGGCATTGTAAAGGAGGGCTGAGCACTAAACTGCACCCTCAGAGTTTAGAGCTGTACCAGGTCTGTCTGCAATGCCCCTATTGAATCAAAATAAGTTGACATAAGCTGGATGATAGGATGGCTGGTTTTGTGCTCTCAGAGCTTTTAAATATCTGTTGAGCTCGAGTGGGGATCACACTGAAGTTTAACAAAATAAAGCAGAGAAACCTGCCAGAAACAACTCTCTCTAGCTTTGGATGAATGCTCTTTATCACTGGCAAACTTAAGCCTTTCTTCTAGGTGTTCACTTTATCTGCTCCCAGGATTGCTCCATTGTGAAGACGAGCACACGTGTGATACTGCTCTGAGCCACAGTTCCCTTGGGAGGATCTATCAGGCAAAGCTGCTGCTTTCTCAGCTTCTGCAGAAAATTCATTCCAAATACATATCCCGTATGAAACACATTTGCTTTTTTAAAAAATACACCTCCCTCTCTCCAAATAAAGGCAGCTTCTGTTGTAGCTCAGAGCCTTGGATGTGAAGCAGGGATAATCATGATCAGACTTACCAGGACATAACTCTGGTGGGGCTTCTATTCCAAATTTGCTGCTTTTCCTTCATAGGTGTTTTTTTTTTTATATATCTTTTCCACAGTTATCACCTCCAGACAGCTTTTGAGCCATGCAGTTATCTGTGCAGGACATTTGCATTCTATCTTTTCCTTTGTATGCATGGTATTCTTGAAGAGCCTCACATCAACAGGATGTGTGAGCCCAACATCTTTTTCTCTTGGACACCAAGACTCCAACAGGGGTCTTTCATTGCCATTGCAGATATAGAAATTTGTTTTTTCCAATTTTCTATCTTTCCTCAGACTAGAGGAACAGGAGGGGAATGATTGTATCCCAGCAAATATTGAGACAAAACAAAACTGAGGAAGAAGTATCAGAAACAGATAATAATTTAGGTTGGAAAAGACATTTATGACCATTGAGTTCAACATAAATCTAATGCTGCCAAGGCCACCACTAACTGGTTAAGTGCCAGAACAGAGGTGCAAAGGAGTGGTTTAAACCTTCAGCCTTGTAAATTTTCAACATTCAACTGGACAAAGTCCTGAATAACATGCTCTGACTTTGAGGTTAATCTTTTTTTTGCACAGGAGCCTTCACTACAGAGCTTATATATTCCCTCACAACCTAATTTTTCTGTGATTGCAGTACTGTAAAAAGTATAGACTATAAAAAATTGTGGACCAAAGGTGGGATTAAATATGTGCAAATTAAATGCACAAATGTAGTCAACAGCTTCTTTAGACTTGTAGTAAACTCTGCAGACCCTTCCTGCTCACTGGCCTCAGGGGAGGTGGGCTGAGATACAGGACAGTGTCTGCAGGTGGTAGTGTTTGCTTGTGCTGCTATTTAGCAGAAGAAAGGAGCTGATGGCTTTGATTTAGGGTTTGTGATTTTACATAGCTGACAAGCCAGGCAGAGTCTGTGGATGGGTGTTTTCTATCACAGTCAAATCAAAACAAATAATATGGTTAAGGCACCATGCAAACTGTTTGGGATATTGTCATATCATTACATGGCTTCTATTTCTGACAAAGATTACTTACATTTCAAAGCACTTTTTTCCCCACAGCTTTCCATATGTCAGCTGCTATCAAAATACACTATTTAGAGTTAAGTGGAAAGAAAATTAAAATTATTATTTTTTCTAGTGTCTGATCTTCAAGTCCTCAAAGAAAATCCCAGACATTGCAAGTGCGTGTTAAATTTCCAGATTTATCCATAACTCTAGGACCACTCTATTGCCTGCAAAGATTGTCCAAGCACTAGAGGATTCCAGTCTCAGCCTTGCAGCAAATAACAAACCTGTACCTTTCCCAGGCATTGTTTCAGTCATTCAAAGCTCATCTGAAATAGAGAGCTCAAGACTGGAATAAAGATTCTCCCATTTCATATAAATGATAAATATTACCATCTCTGTTCTGTAGTGTCAATATATGGTGCTAAAAAGCTAAAAAAAAAGAAATCAGAAGGATTAATACAGACTCTTACACAAAGTGGCACTGTGGGAAAATTTGTCAGAGAAGCAATTTTCTGGGTGACTATTGAGGCTCTATATCTGAAATACCTAATTAAGTTCAGAAGGTAAAACCACAGAATGGTTTGGGTGGAAGGGACCTTAAAGCCCATCCAGATCCACCCCCTGCCATGGACAGGGACACATTCTACTGTCCCAGGTTGCTCCAAGCCCTGTCCAACCTGGCCTTGGGCACTTCCAGGGATCCAGGGGCAGCCACAGCTTCTCTGGGCACCCTGTGCCAGGGCCTCACCACCCTCACAGGGAATATTTATTTTTCCTAATATCAAGTCTAAACCTCCTCTCGGTTTGAATCCACTCCCCCTTGTCCAAACACTACATGCCTTGTGAACAGTCTCTCTCCATTTTTATTGAACTCTTTCAGCACTGGAAAGCTGCAGTGAGGTCCCCCCAGAGGCTTTTCTTCTCCAGGCTGAGCAACCCCAGCTCTCCCAGACTTTCCCAGCAGAGCTGCTCCATCCCTCTGATCCTGGTGCCTCCTCTGGACTCTCTCCAGCATCTCCAGGTCCCTTCTCTGCTGGACCCCAGGGCTGGAGCAGCTCTGCAGGTGGGATCTCACCTGAGCAGGGCAGAGAGGCAGAATCCCCCTTTCCTGCTGGGGGACCAGCCCAGGACATGAAGGATTTCAAAGATTAGTCATGTCCAGCTCTCACCCACCAGCACCTCCAAGTCCTTCTCCCAGGGCTGCTCCACCTGCTCATCCCTTACCCTGGATGGTACAAATGATTGCTCTGAGAAGTTACATGAGCACAGAATCACATCCAGCCTTTAAAGTTTCATCAGAACTGCTCCTAAATGGCTGCTTAAAGCCAATTTCAGGTCATAAGGAAAAAATATATCCATCCAGTGTGCTTCCATTTCATCTAAAACCAAGTTCCAGGGAGCATGAGCAAACACAAAAAGGAGAAAGTGCTGAAAGTATTGCAATATCAAGGGAAAAAAAACAAAAAAAAAAAAACACAAGCCATTTTTGCATTAGCTGAAAGGATTTTATTCTGGAGTTCCCTTGACCTATTATGGAAAATGGTTTCTGCCAGTTCAGGTAAGGGTAGTACAGTAGTGGGCACAGCACTAGGGAAGGGAAATCACTCAGATTAATTAGCAATATAAATGCAGATTTCAATAGGTGAGTGACAAGCAATTGCTGAAGCTGGATGTATTTTCACTCTTAAATTCAGATAGTGATGTGAGACTATGAGACAGCTATAGCATGTTAATGTAAAAAGCTACCCAAAAAGTTAGGATGAAGGGTAAAGCCTACTTTGAGCATGTACACTTCAGTTCCAAATTTATTGATGGATGTGAATAGAAGAGCAGTTTACTCATACAATGGTTTTACACTCCCTGATCTCATGTGTAGGGAAAAGCATTAGTGCCACCTTCATGCTAATAGATTGCTGGCAAACAAGAACAAAGCAAAAGATGATCTGTGTTGCTGAGAGCCTCAGAGTTTGATACCAGTGGGAAATTTACTTCAGACAGGTTTACACCATGCAGTAAATAAAGCACTGAGTTTGCAAGATTGTGTGTATGCTAGCTCCCTAGGAAAGTTTGGCCAACAAATCAGTTGTAACCTTGAGTTTGTCACCAGCCTCCCACCCATTATCCTATTCTTCCCCCTCTGCAGCAGCACTTACAATACATATTATGTCTCCTATTTTCTACAAGAGATAACCCCGATCTCTCCAGTTTTCTTCAGAGGCAACATTTCTTGATTTCTTATCCCACTTCCTGCTTTCTTTTTTCAGTTGATCTATATTCAATTCCATAGAGTTGATTATTTATACCTGAATGTAGAATATTGAATATCTTTTGTATATCTTTTGAATGTCTTTTGAATGTCTTTTGAATGTCTAAGTATGTCTTTTTTTCCCCTTACTCCTTTTTTCTTAAGACTTTGGAACAAATAAACCCAGGTTTAAATGAACTGATTCAATCAGTCTTTTTTCTGAACAAATTATCATGGTGCCAATATTAATAGTGTATGTTTATTCACATGGGTAAGTACTGAAGCCTCAACACAAAATGCTTTCTGGCCTTGTATTTTCTGTGGTCTAGAATACCTGATATTTTTTCAAAAGTGACTTCTCCCCTACAAAAATGTGATATTATCTGTGTAGGCTTTATATTTACCTTTATCCTATTGCACTGATCCAGCCAAATGGAGGCGTCTGAGTGGCCTCAGATCAGAAACAAAATCCAGGCAGAAAAAGGCTCTTAATTCACTGGGCTTTTCTTAGATCTCCAGATTTTCAATACAGTTACAGCTGACCTTGAAACTTTGGATTTGTGGCTGAGGAGATAATGGCAGAAGTGCTGATAGACTAACTAGTGTTTTGGGATATGAATCTGGAGTTTACTCCCACTAGCAGTATATCATTCTGCAGCTGAGGTATTACTTATCCTGCTACTCTTACCTCTGTCAGCACTAGGAGTTATCTCCCTCCATATCATTAGGGAGAAAAACCTTGTAGAGTGGCACGAAACAATTTACACTTTGGAACAAGGGAAAAAAAATATGAAAGGGAAGAGAAGGTAACACAATTTGTGTGCAAGCCATAAACTGTGTGGAAGTGAGAAAGGATGAGTCTCAAAGAGAGGGAAAACAAGAATGCAGTTACTTTATTACTACAAGAGATTAAAACAATCCTAAAATTCTTCAGTAAGTTATTGTGTCTGAAATCCCACACAAACACATCCGAGTCATTGGATGATTTTTTTAAAATTTCAAAGTATTTCAAGAATACTGATTACCTCACACATTTTCTCAAATAAAGGGTAAAAATACTACTTAAGGTTTTACTGTATGAAAACAGGTGATTTTAGTGGCAGTTGATGTGTTCAAGATCTTTAACAAATACACCACTAACCCTTACCAAAATTTAAATTTCTGCCTGCATTGAATCTCAATTATCTGCGTTTCCTGGAAGTAAAGGGATGATGTATTCAAGTGACGCTAAAGAATTGAAAAATCCTTGAAGTAAAGGCAAGTTAAGATGTTAAGAGATCTGAACAGAGGCACAAATCTTCAAAATTCAGCCTGGAGCAAATTTCAGCAACTCTGGTCATATTCCAGATTACTGTAGTTGTTTTATATTAATATTTTCTGTTATGTTATGTCCAATGCTTGTTTGAAGAAATGATATTGGAAAATGAATTTGAAAAACATGGACCAGAACACAGGAAATAAATTGCAAGTTGGACATCAAAATTACCAAGCAGGGCAATTCTAAAGCAGCCAATTTTCACACAGACCTTGGTGATTCAATGAAACATACTCTTAATCAATAAGTCTGTCTGACACACAGCCAAAGATATGTTTTGTACTTACAGACGTCCTAAGAGCGATTTGTAAATATTTTGCTACCAATGTTTATTTTAAAACCTATAATATAATCTAAATATAGAGGAGGAAAGAATCAGGAACTTTCAAAATAAATCTTAAAATGAGAAATGGGAAAAGAGTTTGCCTCAAATTGTCCAAGTAGATCTTAATGCTCCACTGCTGGTGAGAGACTGCCCTGGGCATTCATGAGTGAGGGCCAAATCACCCACCCCAAATATACAGACAGAGAGGGGGGAATGGAGAAGAACACAAAGTCTCTCAGTCCCCACAAGAGATTTGGTTTGTGGAAGAATCCTGAAAATCATTGCAGCAGTGATGAGCAGGTGACAGTAATATAAATGTGAGTTTTCTATTTCAGTCTGGAGAGAGGGAAGGCACTCAGGAGAGATGCAGGGGACTGGATGCTGCTGAGAAGGTGCTCAGCCACCATAGCCACCAAAGGAATGTGTAACTTTGCCCACTTTCATTTGGAGAGTGCCTTTGCAAGCTAACCCCTTGGCATCATTAACATCATTAATAATTGCTAGAAGCTGCCTGCTCTGCCCATGCTGGGAGTAGCAATTTCTTAGCTAGCTGCAGATCCCTTGTATCAAAGTTCCATGGAATGGTGGGGTGAGGATGGAAAGTGAGGAATGTGCAGCCTTCTTTCACACAGATAATGTTGTTGAACTCATGATGCAATGCTTTCTCCAGTCCTTTTCCTGGCTAAATCTAGGGAAACTGAATTCTACCCCATCCCTGAGCATTCATTCTGTTCCTGTGGTCAAATAAGGTTTCAGACATATCAAAGTATCAATATTTAACTATATTGTACCAAAGCCAACTGGATAAGAGGTAGAGGTAGAGGTAGAATTACAGAATATCCTGAGCTGGAAGGGACCAACAAGGATCATCAAAGTCCAACTCCTGGTCCTGCACAGGGTCATTCCATAAATCTCACCCTGTACAGATAATATTCTGCCCTCACAAAATAGCTGCTTTGCCAGTAAACTGGCTGGTTAGTCAGACCACAAATGCCTCAGGTTCTACTTTTTGCTTTGCTGGTTGACATTGGGCAATTACTTTCCACTTGCCCAAACATCCCTTTCCCCCTGTACAAAGGATGGGCAAGTGATCTGCTTCTACCAAGTGCTGCAAGAGATTAAGATATTCTTTAACTTTGGAAGCCATGTACTCACTTAACTGATTTTTATCTCCCCAGGCAAATTTTCTTTTGCTGTTAAGAAAAAACAATAATCTGGAAAGGCATCAACAAAGAGCCTTCATTAATGTGGAATAAAGATTGCCCTTATATTCTTCCAAGAATGTTGGAAGTAGTACTCTGCCAGCTAAACACAAATTATATGGCAATAATCTCTTGCCTACACTTTCTGAGGAGATCAAACACTTTGTTCTTGCAGATTATGTACTTTTTATGGAGAATCATAGAGTGGTTTGGGATGGAAGAGGCTTTAAAAACCAACCAGTCCAACCCACCTGGAAAAAAGCAGGAAAAGGGGTGAGGTCTCCTCGAGAAGAGGACCTACGATAATTATTGTTTACTATTTAAATATTTAAATCCCATTTCCCTTGGAAGGGGACAGCTGTCCAGCTGAACCCTGCTGAAGAAGGCAGCTGCCACAGTCTGAGTCCCTGGCTTTCTCCTGGCATCACCTCCACACCTCTTGTATAACTCATGCCCATTATTCCATGCTGTGCTCCCCTGCCCAACCCTGCAGCTCTGGACTGTAAAAGTGCCACGTTTTACAGCTGACAGAGAAGATGGCAATGCTCAGGAAATAAATTCTGATATCAACAGGCACCTCCAATCACACAGGGAGAGGAGAACATCCCCAGCAGCTGCTGGCACAGCTCTCCTGACCTCACATTCCCCAGCTTCCAACGGCCTCGTGCAAGGCAGGAGCAGTTTAGTGACATCAGGAACAATTACTAGTTTGGGTGGGAAAATCTGCATTGCATTGTTATTTATCTGTTGGGTATATTCTCTTTTTTAAACCTGTGAATGTCACTGCTGGTGTTCTGGGAAGGCAAGCAGAGTAATCTGAACTCCACCTAATGAACTTGTGCTAATGAGTAAAAGAACTGGGCTGTGCTGTGGTCTTTGAAATTTAAGTTTTAATTTTTTTCCTGATAATGGCAATGGTATTAAAACAGTCTCTTTGTACTAAAAAAATAGAATTTATAGCTGTAATCAGAATTTTATTCTTATTGGTGAGCTAGAAAGAGAACACAGTCTATAATATCATGCTGTTGGTGTGCTTCCACATTAATTGCTTATTTATTTCCCAAGAGCTTAAAACATTTTTGCTTTAATCAGTAAAGAAGCAGCAATATTCCATAATATCTTTCATATCATACAATGTCTATATTGAGGCTATCACGTGTTGTTGTTTCATCTGTGGTGGTTTTGTTTCTTTTGGAGGGTTGGAGAGTGTGAAGAGGGAGAAATAACAGCATTTGAGAAAGAATTGTGTAACTGAGACTACACCCTCAAGCTCTCAGTCAGAAACTCCCAGGCAACCAACTCTGATTCCAAGACACTCAATTTTAAATGAAGAATTAATCACCGGGTTTATTTTAAAAGGAGGAAATAAAAAAAGGGGCCAGGATTAAAAAAGGCAGTTATTCCAAGTTCGGTAATTAAATATTGACCCATACTATGATTTAATGTATCCTATTCCTGCTTCAGCCTGGTCACATGCTCCTGACAGAATTTCTGTGAAAACTGGTACATAATCATGAGCAATTTATCTTCATCTGCCAAAAACCATCCAAGTCTCATCCACACCACGAGTGACTTTCCTGTGGCTCTGTCTGTGTTTGCAGCTGACAATTGTCACATTCTGGGGCTTTAGGCAGCATAAAGGCTTCACTGGTGCTGTGAATTCACACACGTCTGCATTCACATTAATATTTTCTGCTAATTATTGTTGCCAATACAGAGCAAATAAATGAACTGTGAGGATTTGTTTGGGTTTCTGAGTGAAGCTAACATTTTACAGCAGTACCTTAAAGCTGCAATGCATCCCATGAAGTTTTATCAGTCTTGTCTCACACAGCACGGAAATAAATGCCAAAGGCATTAAAAATATAGTTCTTACTGTTCTTTAAAAAAATTGCTCTGTGATCACATTGTAGCATAGAATGGAACTGTGTATTTCAAATATTTTTGTTCCTGTCTCTGTGTATGAGTGCATTGATAAGATAATGAAACATAGAAATAAGATATTACTGAACAGCTTTCCTGTGTGCAGCTATGCTAGTTCAAAAAACACTATGAGCAGCAAGAATAAAGCAGCCAAAAATCAAAGTTTAGGAAGGTTTAGGAAGATTATTGCATTACCTCCAGTGCAGAGGAGATACAGATCTTAAATATATTTTTAAACTATTCCAGCTCCAGAATAGTTTGGAATGATCTGTTTTCATCAATTTTATTGAGAGCTCATGTTTAAACACATAGCCTAAATAACAGAGATTCTGAGGAACATAAATTTTCAAAGAGTCCACTGTCATTTCCCTGGGCTGAATCAGCCCTGCCTAACTCAGGTTTGGTTAGAGCCACCAGTCAGGGAAAACAAGGAAAAGAGAGAAAACAGGGGATATATTGTTAATGCAGGCGAACCCAATGGGAAGAAATGATGATGTCTGACTCAATTCAGAAGGCTGAATTATTTTTTTATTATAACTATGCTAAAATACATTAATATGCTATATAAAAGGAGGATACTAAAACTACGTACTACTTTCTCGGACTCTAACACAACTTGTGACCCTCTCTGGAGAGTCCAGCCCCAGGTGGGTTGGATTTGCCATCAGCTCAAACAATCCTCACCAGAATCCAACCAAGCAATCACCCCAGGTAAACAATTCTCCAAACACATTCCACATGGGAAAAACAAAGAGCAGAAATAGAAATTGTTTTCTCTTTCATTTCTCTCTGTGCACCTCTATGAAAAATCCTGAGAGGGAGAGAAATGTGCTTGCCACAGGGATGGAAGTTGTGCAGGATCCTCTAGCAAGTGCCTGCCATGCCTGGCTGCCAGGGAGCACAGCAGATCCTGAGGGACAGCTTTGGAGCACGGCCATTCCATCAGACACAGAGCACACTGTCTGACACGAGATGCTGGGCTGGGGAGAGCAGGATGTGGACATTTCCAGGAGGTGATAGGGATCAAAGATACAGCCAATCACTTAAAGCAAGCCCAAGGGAAGTTAAACAAGTCAAACCAATTTTAAAGGGCAAACAAAACAAGGTAGGACTAGGGGGATTGCCTTTCAAATGAAAGAGGGAGTATTTAGGTTGGATATTAGAAATAAATTCTTTATTTTGAAGGCAGTGAGGCCCTGGCAGAGGTTGCCCAGAGAAGCTGTGGTTGCCCCATCTCTGGAAAAGTCCAAGGCCAGGTTGGATGGGGCTTGGAGCAACCTGGGCTAGTTGAAGGTGTCCCTGCCCATGAGGAAGATGGTCTTCAAGGTCTCTCCCATGCTCATCCATTCTATGACTCTAGGTTATTATCAACTTAAAGCACCTTAATCATTCATATTATCAAATATTTCCTGCCAAATTCAATGAAGTTTCATTACTAGCTTTCATTCAATTACTTTTTCCCTTCATTTTCCCCACTTCAGTCCCCAAATCCTGCAGAAACCATAATGGGATTAATAATGGGATTAATGGCTGACATATCTCCAGTAGGAGGATGTGATGTCAAATATGTGTTATGGATCCTCATACAGATCCACCTACCAGCTTGCCTTAGAAACACTTAAAGAGGAAATTTCACTTGCATTGAGTTTATGGATGTAAGATTGGCTGTTGAATGCATTACTGCAGTAGAAAAATAAATTATCATAACAGAACAATGACTTTTCCTCTCTCCAAAAGGAACACTGCAGAAATCCATTCCTGCTGAAGTACATCTTACCCTGAGAGGTTCACAAATAGCAGGTTTTATTCTTAACATTCACTGGTGGCAGGATGGTTAGTTTTTAGATTTCATCTTTCCAGCAAGGTCATTTCCTCTAGTGAATCAGCACTTTGGCATCTCATTTTCTCTCTAAAATGGGGGAAACAATGTCTAGTATAGCAGGAATACATGAACACACAAATTTTTGGAGATGAGGGGCAAGAAAAGGGTCAGACAACTTCCTTTGTGCCAAGGAAATGATTACACTGACTGGTTGCTTTATTTAGATGTAGTGCAGACAGCTTGCAGTGGGTCCATTAGAACTGCCTTGCTCTTAATTACATTGACTTTTAAAAGCTTTGATTAATTATGACAGAGAGCAAAGGTTTCCACCAGGGAGATGACTGTATCAGAAAACAGCTCCTGATGCTGACCAGACCAGGTCAGTGTTTGAAGCATTTTATGTGCCATAATAAACTGGACACAAAGATGTCACTAGCAGGATTGTAGATGTTAAGAAATATTTATATTGTTCAAAGAGATCTGTGATTGCAGAAGACTAGAAAATTCTTTATTTATTTGAATTGGTAGAACCAAATGAAAGAGGAAAATAACAGTTTGGGTTTGTTTTTTTTTTTTAACAAATCAGAATATGTATTTATTGTAGAGATAGAATTTTTTTTTCCTCAAATTGAACTAAAAGAAAGCTTAATTTAAAAAAAATGTAAAATTCATTCACCATGTGAATCTTGAGAGGTTGTGTAAACAGAGTCAGGTGCTGTGCATCTCCCCACCTCATTTCCATCCAAACCCTCAGTGGCTTTCTCAGGTTGGTGCAGGAATTTTCTGATATCTATGACACTATTATGAAAAATGATGTGCTTGCCTGAGTTGCATAAGGAACAAATTTGCATTCAATTCCCAAAAGAGCCATCAAAGGTTTACATGTCCTTGAAAGCATCACTTAAAGTGGGATTCATTGAAAACTAACTGATAGTTGAGCTTTTTCAATGGCTCTGGGAAGGCAGCAGAGGAAAATTGAATTGCCCTGTGCCAGGGCTGCTTCTCACCAGGAGCTCTGGGTGGAAGCTGGATGACAAGGTTAGAGTAGCTGCACACAGGTACAGCACACAGGTCTCTCTGCCTCATTTTCTACACCTCTAATTTAGTAATGGCAGCAATTCCCAGGGCTACTCCATCAGGGCATGTTCATTAACATTTCAAGTCCTGCTGCTGATGACAAGTGTAGGTGACAGATTTAAGAGAGTGAGATTCTGCTTCTGGACTGATTTTGCAGTGCTGATATTTGTGGCTTCTTAAATCTTACTGTTGCAGACATTTCTACCTTCCCCGAGTTCAAAGCTTTTTTTAAACCCCAGAAAAATTCGGTCATTGTTTTTCTCATTTATGTTTATATCCCTCCTTTTTATTTATTTAATTTTTTTTTAATCTCACTACAGTGATTATTTCCCTTTTAAAAGCCTCCTGGAAATATATATATTTTACTATTTTCCTGATAATCAAATTATGGGTATTTTTTATTATATTTAGTTTTTAGCATTACTATTTGAGTTATAACCTCAATTAATACCTCATGAAACTATATTTACATGCAGAATTGGTTTACATGCAAAATTTACATGCAGAATTTACATACAGAATTGGTTTCAATACTGAAATTTAAGTCTATTTGAATGAGCTTTATAAAATATTTTTCTTTGTCACCTGTGCTGTTATCCAATCAATCTTCAGACTAAATACATTGTAGTACTGATAGCACATGCTTCTAGATAATTCTGCTTGAATTTCAAGATCTGATTAAATCTGAACTACTCCCAGGTTATGAAAATACTTGTGGGAAATGTATGACAAACACTCAGGAAAGAAGATATGACCAAATGAAATGCAATTAGGAAAAAAAAAAAAAATTGCAAATGAAGTGACTAAAACCAAATGGACTGAGATGAAATGAGGTGCAGTGAAAAGGACAGAAACTTGCCAAAATGATTCATACTGAAATCCCAAAATCGGGAAAGAAAGATAAACAGGAGGAGAAATTGAAGGAAATAATGGAACAAAAGAAAGAGAAAAAATTCTGGAACAAAGTGAAAAAAGAAAAGCGAATTAGATAACATAACATGCACATAAATGGACAAAACTTTGTCCAATTGATCATTGAAATCACAATTATCACAATGATCATTGAAATCACAAGATGTTATTGCCTTTCCTGAAAGGAAGAATTTGAAATCAGAGAATGAAGTGGAACAAACACTCTGGTAAGGATAGAGGATAAAGTCAAATGCAATTGAAAGAAAAAAAAAATTCTAAATGGAGTGACTATACCAAAATATACTGAGATGAAATGAGGTGCAGTGAAAAGAGGTCAAGTGGGGAGGAAAGCAGCACCTCAGGAGAGCATCATCAGCAGTCTTGGGGGTCAGGCAGAATAACACAAGAGACACAGAGAAAATTCAAAAGTCACCTCATGATGTATTGCATTCCTTCCTGCCCTCAGCCTGGGGCTCTGTCACGAGCAGTACAGTGATATATGGGTGCCGCAGCTTCCCCATCCACCCCACCAACCCCCTTTTCAGATCTGACACCACTCTTGGCAAAAAATGCACTTTCTCCCAAACTAATCCTGGCTACTGGGATGTCCCTTCTGAGGTTACCACTAAGAGTTCAAGCTCAGAAATTCAGGTAATTGCCCTCCTTGGATTTTAGGGCCAAGCAGTCATGGGGGCATTTCAGAAAAAATTCTGGTATTTCATTTCACATAAATGGCTCCTTGGTGGCAACCACACCTTCAAGACCTTTTAAGCTGTTGCCCTCAGAGGAGGCATCCAAACAGCAATTTTCCACATGTACAGGGCAACAAAGCTTAGGGGAGCACCATGAACATATATGTGCACATCCTGTGTCTTTTCCAAAAGCTGGTTACAGGGAATTAAGGACCCCTAGCAGTGACATTATGGGTAATCAAAGTGGGAAGCACCAAGAAGAAAACAACACTCTAATAATCATCACCTGAAAAAGCATATTCCCTACTGCAAGTCATGGTCCCACACAAAGTATTAAACAGAAAGCTGATGTTATATTTACTGTCTGCACAGAAACACCTGTACAGAAGGTGAACCTTAGGGAAGTGCACACAGCAAGTTAGAAGTAACCTGGGCACGTGCAAGGACATCTGAGTGAAAGAAGAACTCAAACTTCTCTGCAATTAGACCTTCCCCTCATGGCACATATTTTTATCTCTGACAAGAATGCATTTTCTGAAAGTAAAGAAGTCCAACCTCTCATCTACACTCTTAATTATAGGGGAAAAAATTTACAGCTTAACTGCAAACATCAAAATTAATTTCAACAACAAGTTCAATTTAAAAAAATATTAAAGTTTAATTACATATATTTGATTTAAGAGTTGGATAACAAAACCTTCCTTTCTCCTGTTTTCCCTTGTATAGACCTTTGCCAGCATGACACCCACCATCTAAACTTCTCTTCCCCTTTTACCAGGGGACAGAATGGATCAGTTTTAATTAAGTTTTTTTTACAGGCCTGTCCACTCTGATTGCCCCAGTACTTATTTTCTCCTGGCTGTAACATGGTTGTTACATACTGCAGTTATGTACAATAGATTAAACCTGTTGTAGTAAACAAACAAATTTTCCATCCTTTGGGCATATTTGGCAATCTCTCCTGCCTTCTCCCCACAGGGTGACAGGCTCACATGAGAAAATAAAAATCAAAGCACTGAAGGATGTCAGGTGCTCAGGAGCAACTGAGTCAGAAATTCTCCAGTGACTGTAGAAAGGGCAGACAGTTAGCTTTTCCTGCCAGCAATGATCCTTAAATTACTGCCTTAATTAAACATTTAGAGTTCTTATTCAGGGATGCGAGGATGTATTTCACATTGAGCAGAGGAGTCTCCTCCCATGTTGTGGGCAACTTCATTCCCTGCCTCCTCCTCATGGTTAGGGTTTGATTTGTTTATGTCTCTGTCCCCAGAAGTTCTCCCCCCTCACTGGAGAGAGTCCAGAGGAGCCCACCAAAGGCATCAGCTCTGCTGGGAGGAAAGGCTGAGATATTTGGGATTGTTCAGCCTGGAGAAGAGAAAGCTTTGGGGTGACCTCACTGGGGCCTTCCAGAGCCTGAAGGGAGCCCAGGGAAAGATGGGGAGAGGCTTTACAAGGGTCTGGAGGGACAGAACGAGAGGGAATGGATTCAAATTGAAAGAGAGTAGAGTTAGATTGGATATTAGGACAAAATTCTTCCTTGTGAAGGTGGGCAGGCCCTGGCACAGGGTGCCCAGAGAAGCTGTGCCTGCCCCTGGATCCCTGGAAGTGCCTAAAGCCAGGCTGGGCATTGGGACTTGGAGTAACCTGGGATGGTCGGAGATGTCCCTGTCCCGTCAGCAGGGTTGGATCTGGGTGATCCTAAAGATCCCCTCCAATCCAGGCCATTCCATGAATCTATGATCCTTATCCCAGTTTTCTCCATTTCTAGAGCAAATCAAATCTTAACACTTTGGAATTCTTTTTCTATGAAGTTTCGTTGGCAACTTTTTGTCCTCATCTCATCTGTCTCGAGCCTCTCTCTTGCTAACACCTATGACAGTTCTTTAAAAACTTATTATGTCCCCATCAATTCCTCCCTTCACTGTGACCTTTGTAGCCACTGTAATAAAGACTGCAAAAGTGACCAGGGTCCAGAGGACAAATTCACACCAACAGTTCCTTGGGGTTTATTGGAAGGACATAAATAAACCAAAAATAAATGGGGTCTTCTCGGCTGACATAGTGAAAAACTACCCTGTCCTCTGAGATTCAAACATTTGGTAACATAGGTTTTATTTTTATATATTCTCATAAGTTATAATCAAATTAAGCAAAAGGAACATATTATTTGCCTTGGATTTTGCACAGGAATTAGCCCAGTGAAGTCTGGAATTGATGTCCTTCTGTATAGTAATTACTTCTAGAGAGGAGGACTGCAATTTATTTGTATTTTTCCAAATGATTACTAGTGAAATATTACTGAACTCCTGAAAAAAAAATCATAGACAAATTATGTTCTGCTAATGAAGACAGAGATTCAGATCTTTCTGTTCTGTTCCAGCCCCACTGGAATCTGCCAGACATTTGATATAATACCTCATGAAATTTTATTTACATACCAGCAGATATATTTATGCCATGAAATCTGAGAAGAGAGGAAAAATAGAAAAAATTATTAAACATGTGTGCAGCAGGAGGAGTGAGGCCTCTAACAGCTCTAAGAACCTGGGTCACACTGGATCTTAGAACTGCTCAGGGTTTTCAAGTTCTAATGAAATTTCCCTGCTAGAATTCATTCTTTTCAACTGTCAGGGACCAGGGACATTTTCAGAAAAGTTTCTTCCTTGTGTTGTTTACAGCTACTTTTAGATCTTTCACATGGCTTTCAAATTTCAGAAAGAAGGTGGAGGGTAAACAAATATTTTTAAACTAGGTGTGATTTTTTTTTCTTTTTCTCTTTAGTCAGCTTTGTTGAATATATTCACTACATAATCTTGAAAGAGAAAAGGGAAGGAAAAAAATCTATCTTGTTAATTCTACTGAAATATATCAAACTCAGAGGGGTTTGAAAACATCCAGCAGAGCAAGAACATAAGAAAGAATTGTATAAGGTTTGTGAAATGATAAAATCTAAATTTGCAAATTTGTTTTTTGGCTTGTATTGCAGTGGGAAAGGATTTTGTTTTCAAAGTTTTTTTAAAGTAATTCACATCATAATCAGTGTCTTGACTTGTGCCGTCTTTGAACTCATGCAATGTAAGGAATGGCATCTGAAGATCTCAGCTCCTGTTTTACCAGTCATGCTGCACACATTGCTTTGATCTCAACCAAATTTAGCTGAACTTTCCAGCAAAACCAGGACAGAACCCATCCAATTGCAGGAAAATTTTAGTCTTCTCAACCTAATTAAGGAAGAGGCAGAGAAAAGCAACCTCTTGAAGAAATATTTGGATAAATAATGACACCAAATACTCAGTAGAAATTGTTGGGCTGTAGCCAGTCCTTTTCTTAGTAAAACCCTTTCTACAGCTAAATCAATTAAATATTTAATTTTTTTTTATATTGAGGCAAGTGTTTCGTCACTAGTGAATTTGTTTTATGGCATCTTGTTCTTATCTACAGAGTAACCACCTATCTTTGTTTCTGTAATCAAACTGTCCTCCAAAGTTCATTGCTTTCCAATTATTTCATTTCTATCAGTGTAAATTTACTTCAGAAATGCTCCTTACCTCTTCCAACTCCTCTTTCTGTATATGAAAGAGACTTATTCTCCTGTTTTGCAGTTACTTTCTTGCCTCGTGGGACTCCTTTCAAAACCTTGTCTGCAAACATGCAGGATGAAGAGAACTCAGCTTCAG
The DNA here is from genome assembly GCF_050655825.1 of Lonchura striata. Lineage (NCBI taxonomy): Eukaryota > Metazoa > Chordata > Aves > Passeriformes > Estrildidae > Lonchura > Lonchura striata. The sequence goes on along the minus strand of NC_140706.1, from coordinate 4,412,264 downwards.
TTTCTTTCCATAAAAAATTTGAGAAATACCAACAACAACAACAACAACAAAAAAAAAAACTAACCTGAATTCCCTGCATTTACTCCTAATCACAAGTAATTTTGAAAACATAACTGGAAAATCACACAGCCTGATTCCGTCTTTCTCAGGACAGCCCACTGCAGGTTGGGGTTAGCCCAAACAATGCAAGTGCGCTCGTAAAAAATCCTTTGTCACCATCACCAGGTTTAATTCCATCAGCCCTACACATTTCTCACCCATGGGAACTCCCATCTCACTTTCAGACCATGATCTCAAGAGGATTTAATGATATCGGGAGATTTGTTGTCAGTATTCCCACTCCCCTGTAAATTACTCACTTTGGAGAGCAATGTGGGACCTTGACACTGATCCTTCCCTCCCTTCAAGTGTCAGAAATTAGTTTAACTTGGTGGAATTGCATTAGTGGGAAACCAGATAATGGCTCTAACTCAATAAAGCACAATATTTGTTTACTTTTAATCTGGTGGCAGTCCCATTGAAGTTTGCCAGCCTTGAGTATATTCCAGAATAGCAATGCTTTTTTGAGTGAGGATTGGAATATAAAGGTGTTCAGCCTGAATACTTCCCCTCTAATCTAATACAGAAGCATATGTTTATAATTTAGGAGCTTGTGATATAGGACAGAGAAATACTTGGCATGAATAACTTCACTGTTATACCTGTTCTAGAGGGCTTTCTTTAAAACAGAGAATCATATAAAATGGCCAAATTCCCAGGCACTGTCAAAGGGGGAGCAAGGAAAAAGCAGATTCCAAGTTAAGAACATCATGTAAAATTTGTAGATATTCACACTGGATTTGGACTGTTGATCATACACAAATACAGATCTCCCCTGTAGCAAGACTCAAATGGTTTATTCAGCAGTTGCCCCTTGATCCCTCCTCTCCCCTGCTCTCATGTGCAAACGAGTCTCAGCCTGACTCCCAGACCCCACAGCAATTCCTGCATTTGGCTTTGATCTTTCTCATCAGTTGTCAACCTGCAGATGCCCTGGTCTCTCTAGAATCTGAACAAAAATAATAGTCTGAAGAAAATCTCAAGTCTTCATCAGTTATTCCTGATCAGTTTTAAGTTCCTCTAACTTGAAATTATGGGACAATTCTTATCAAACCAAGAGCCCCACGGACAGGAGCTTCTACCCCCAGGCTGGTTGGTCTGTCTTGAAAAAAAGACTCATGGTAATTCCATAAAATCTTCAATTCACATGAAGAACTTAATTTTAAACCTTCTCAGATAAACACAGCTGACTGGCTTATCTCTATTACTACTGAGACTATAATAAATTGATAGCAATTTATGTGGGTGTCCAAATAATGGGGTGTAATGAAGAGATTAGAATGATGTAAAAACTGTTACATCCTATTTTGATTGAATACAGCCTCAAGACAGATTACCAAATTAAAAGAAAAATATTTTGTGTGCATTCTATGTGATCAAGATTTTGCCTGCTTTGGAAATGGCAAGCAGTTAAACTGTATCACTGAAAAGATAATTTGTGAATGAAGGAGCTCTGGAATAATATGCACACAAAAATCCCAAAAGCCTTCCAATAAGATGAAAGATTTTTCAGGTCTGTTTTTGAAGCAGAGAAAAGAATATATTTATACAGCTGATGGAAAAAAAACAAAAAGGTGTGAATGTTTAGAAGTTAAAATTAAAGGTTTTTTGTTTTGTTGGTTGGGGTTTTTTGGGGTTTTTTGTTTGTGGTTTTTTTTGTGGTTTTTTTTTGGTTTTTTGTTTTTTGTTTTTTAATAGCAAGTGTTTAAAAGCACAACTGAGTCTTTACCATAGTAGAGGTTTTAATTTCCTTTAGGATGAGTGGAGGATGGGTTGGGCTTGGCCTTACAACATTCAAGACAGGTTAAGTTCTCTGCACCTCAACAGGCTGTCTCTGTGACTTTCAGACCTTATGTCCTGTGTCTTAATTCCCTGTTTCTAAAATAAGGGAAATGGCTTTTTTTCTGCCTCCTAGGATTTCTGGGAGGATCAATACATTAAGGATGCAAGACATTCAGATATGGAGGTGATGTGAACTGTACATTTCCGAGATGGATGGCTGCTGAATGGAAGCCAAACCCTCAGTTTTCAGAATCTCAGAGAGATTTATTATTCTGGTCCTTACACAGGAGAGAACTGCATAAAGAAAATGTGACCTTGAGATTCTGTGTCTCCTGTTTTGATTGCCTCAGTGCCCAGTAAAAAAGCCCTGTAGATTGACCCAAACCTTTTCAATGTTCTGCTTCATTTTGGGGTCCCAGTAAGTGACCAAGCTCCAGCACTGGCCAATTCCCTCTTGCACTGTTGGTTAAAGGGGAAGGAAAAGTATCATCTTCTTAACAGTCTTGTACCTTGCCCTGATGTGATGGCTGAGACTGGAACCTCAAGTGCAATTTGATGATATTCCAGGTCTATAAAAGACTGACAATCCCACTCAGGAGACAACTGTGTCACCTACACATTAAAGTGTCACTCTCCATATAGTGACTGTCTCATGCCTTTGCCTCTCAGTTCCTTAAGAGATACAAAAAACACATTTCAAGAGAAATTCTCTCTTTTCTTCCATCCCACCTGCCTGATCCATCAAGATATTGCAGCAAAGACCACTGCAAATTCAGACAAATGGAACAAACTTGTGACAAAATGGAGATGGATCAGGTCCTCCTTGGTTTCACTGCATGTCAAAAAGTTAAAGCAAGTCTAGCAATACAACCCACCAAACTCAAAACATGTCTGATGCAAGATAAAATCAACAAAAAAAATCTCTTTAGATTTAGAGAACTATTGTAGCTGAGTAAGGGTTCAGAAAGCAGAATCCAGATCAGTGTTGCCAAAACAGATAAAGTAGAGGGGGGGAATGTAAAAATCCTTATCTAGAAATCGAGCAAATATGGCAAGAAACAGCAAGCAAGAACAAATCAGAGAGGGCAAGGTGCTAGAAGTCCAGGTTTTATACTCCTCATTTGAGCATGAAGAGGGATTAGGAAGTGTTATTACTTCCCTTCTGTTCATTCACAGAACACAGCTAAAATAGGAGAGAGGATTATTTTATTTTTTAGCATTGAATGAACAGAAGCTATGGAAACTGAGGAGAAGCAGGGTGCAGCATTAATTTTGGTCCTAATTAAACACTTTCCAATTTCACACTGAGGGCAAAGTTCATCTGGTCTGACAGAAATACTGCCAGACAAAAGAGAAAAGAAGGAGTCTAAACTGCTGAAATCTCAGCTAATACAGCAGGAGTGGTTATGAGATTCATGTACAGCAAAGGTTTTCAGTGTTTATTGATTCACTTGACCAAGAGTTATGTTACACTCAAAACAAATAAGATATCAGGGAAAGCAGCATATTATTTCCTGCTATTCATGCATAAGTACTCTGAGAGCTCTCACAAAACCTTAATATAAGATAACTTAAGCACTTAAATAATAAAGAAAATATTTTATTGTTTGGTCTAGCCAGTTTGACCACTAGACCATTTATAAAACAAAAAAACCATATAAATTGCACCAAAGAATTACCGAGGTCACAACAATCAGACAATGGGCTCCAGCGTGCACTATAATATATTTTCTAATTATATAAGTTTATGTTAAATCTCTTCTGTTTCTTTCCACAGAGAGGAGAGTATTCAATATCCTCCTGAATTCTTCAGTGCTTATTACTATAGTAACCAAATGCTTCAAAAACATTAATTAGTTTTCAAAATATCTCTGTGGAAAACTAAATCCATCTGGACATGGTCCTGGACAAATGTTTTAAGGGGGCCCTTCTTGAGCAGGTGGTTGGACCAGATGATCTCCAGAGGTCTCTTCCAACCTCAGCCATTCTGAGATTTTGTGAAAAATAACATTGTCCTCATTTTATTGAAAGGGAGCAGAGGTAGAGATTTATTAAGACTGCTTTTTTTGCATCTCCCTTTCAAAACACATTTGTATAATATTTTAGGCATATTTGCATTTGTCTCTTCAAAGAAAAGCTCTTTCCAACTCTAGTTTAGTATTTTTGCAGATGAGCTATAGAGTTTTCCTTGAGTATCAAAGAACTGACAGTACTGAACCAGCACTTTAGGATCAATCAGTTCCTGATCTTTTATTTTTCTCTCCTGTTTTCTCATTATCAGGATGCTCATCCTTACTTGTTGATCACCAAGCCTCAAGCTATAATCCTGTCAGCTGCTTTCACGAGATAATTTTCCCTAAATTAGCATGCCTACATTTGTATTTAGTGCAAGGGGAAAGGCAGACACTTCTGTGGCTGTGCTTCCTTCTCCAAAACCTCTCCCAAAAAATTTAGCTCAGAGAAGTCAACAAGAACATAAAGCAGACTGAATCTTGTAAAGTTACAAAAAACTGGACAGATTTACAAGGAGAGTTGGGAAACAACATTATTGAGTATGATGCAGACAGAAGAAATTTCATTCAGCAGGCATTTAACTACAGCAGCCTCACAGCAGTCTTTTCCCCAGTTAGGTTTAGATGACTCTAAATTAGGATGGGATTTTGTACCAGCTGAGCTTTGAAGGTAAAGAGAGGCTTTGGGGTATGAGTTTTTGCCTAAAGCTTGGATGCTCTACCTGGAATTTTAGGGCTTTAGGAACTTTATCTTGCCTGACATCCAGCTGAAATAAACCCAGCTGGTATTACAGCAAGAAATTCAAGGACTTCAGCAGACTTTTCTAGGAAAGGGTGGGAGTCACAAACCCAGCAGCTCCAGTGCTGGGATGGCTTTTTCCAGCTTGAAAGAACTTTGCAGGCAGCTGGGTCTCAGGGCCATGCAACTGCAGTCATTTGGCAGGCAACAAAGCACATCAAATTAACCCCATTGAGTCCAAATCATAAAACAAATCCTCAGAAACTTCAGAGATTAGCTATTACAAACTTCTAATTTTGTTATTTATGGCAACAATAGCCAAATAATCATGTACTTGAGAGCCTAGCAGGAACACTAATGGGTTTTTTTTTTAAATTATGCTGGTGCCAGACTGAAAATACAAAAGTAACAGGGAGGAAAAGTTTATTTTTTTCCTACTTAAATTATTTTTTTTTTTTCTTGAACTTTCCAGAAATTTCCTGGTGATTATCCAACACTTCTCCTTGGTTACAACCATGTCAACTTCCAGCAGGTCTGCCAACTTCACTGGGAGCTGAAGGGCAATTCCACCTACTTTAACACTTCTCTTCATGTGCTGCTCTTAGCTAAGGCAGGCAGGCAATGTCTGTGCAAACAACCTGCTAGAATTCAGCAACTGAAGCAGAAACAGCTGAGAAGATCCTCAATATTGTCTCAAAGTGCAATTTTTAGTAATAATGCCAGCAGATTAATTAACTCTGAGGGGAGTCTGAGAAGAAGAACCAAGTGAAGTAGGTATGGTTGCAGTAGGGGGAGAGAAATACAGAGTAAAATCTTGGTTTTGGGTTGTTTTACCCCAAACTGTGTGGAACATATGCCTTTCTCTGGCAGGAGAATCTCTATGGCACCTTTTCTTCCTGCATAGTCACAGGTGAACAAAAAGATGAAGAGGAGGAGGAAAAGAGCTTGCACCTTGTAGGAAAATTAGCATTAAAGGAGGTAAATATTTGATTCCTTTGCAGAGTGGTACATGCACTGTTGGCTGACTTTTCTCATTCCTTTTTCATTGAGACCACCCCATGTCTGTCTCACACTCCCCAGGGAATGCTGCTCAGTTGTTGTTTCCTTTTCCTTGAATTATTCCTCTGCCAAAAATGCCATTTTTGCACCTTTAGCTTTTGCTCTTTACCATGACCAGCCCTTCTCTATTCACACTCTGCCCATCTTTCTGATTTAGGTGAAAATTCCTCAGTGCAGGTTTTATGGGTGCCTCTGGGTTTGCACAATATTTAGCACCAGTTACCATGATTTTAATGGCAATTATAACAAAAAAAAAAAAATACACAGGCCATAGAAGGAGTGTGTATGTCAAGACTGAAAGTAAGAACAGTCCTAGAAGAAATGTCTTCAGGCTTGTTCAATCTTGAAAAGAAATTCAGCATTGAATTTTATACATTAATTAGGACAAAAATAAATATTTGAAGGAGTCCCCTTTTTTTTTTCTTTTTTAAGTCTGGCCATGATGACAAAAAATTTGTTTTTCTTTTACTGTGCAAAATTAGAGTTAAATCCAGGCTAAGCCTGTTTACTTTCTTGAAATCACATAGAAATATGTGATACTGCAAAGGCTTGTGGCTCAAAACTTCTTTAAAAACCCAAAAATTTTCAGAAATTACATGGAAAGTGAGTGTGGTTTCCACAGATTCAAAATTGTAATGAATCAGGTTAATCAAGAGAACGTGTTTGTATCATCTTGATATCATATATGTGTTCTGTGACTGCATTTTAGAAAACCCTTTGGAGACAGGCTAACTTTATTATTCCCATTTTACAAGGAGGATTGAGATACAGAAAAAAGAATCCGTCATCATTCTCAAAATCTGCAATAAGGTCAAAAACTGACACATTCCTACTCTTCCAAACACAAGATTGTTCTTCCAGTACAAATTGCTAGACAAGAACCTTTTTCAGAAAGTGCTAATTGATTATGCACTACTGTGGATGTTGCTTTTAATGTGCTACAGATGCTTGGATACTGTACACACCAGGTTTCATGTCTTTCATAAAACAGATGACCAGGTGTAGAGAACTTCATAAGAATATTTAATATCTTAGCTATTATGAGATTTTTTTTGGTGCAGTTTTTCATATAGTAAAGCTAAGTATAAAAAGAGATTTCATTTTCTTTCTCCTCTAATGTGCCATTATAATTTATTTAATTGTACAATCATATACGCAGAAATATAATATATATGAATGTGAAAAAGAACTCTGTGGCATCATAGAATATTAATGTACCCTGCAGCTTTTTTATTACTTAGCTCTGAATTGTACCTAGAGAGGCACTGAGATTACTGATGCAGAAAGCAGCATTTTCTCAAGGTAGGTCTATTGTTTTATAGTCCAGCAGTATGCCTGCCATTGTCACCAGGTGTGGGGCATTTCTGCCATCTGCAACATTGCTTTGTCCTTACATAAAATCTGTTCACAGCTCTGGTACAAATAACAAAACACTACTCCCATTTAGGGCTTTGTGTGGTGGCCACAGCTGTGTCCAAAGCACAGAATAAGAGGTTATTCAGGTTATTTGCTCTGCTGAGACCTTCCAGGTGTCCTTTTAGCTACTTCATATACTGAAAATTCCCAAATACATCTGTGTATAATATCAGCTTAACCACTACAGTATTTTAGAGCAGGCTCATAGCTGAGTGAGCTGAAACTGAGGAGGTTGACACAATCATCTCCTCCTGTTGCTGTTGTGAGAAGGGAGAGTAGGAGACATCAGAAGATTCATCAACCCATATGTGTCAGATCTGCTGAAGTTTTATAATGGATTGGGCTTGGCAGAGATCCTCCTCTTGGTTTGCACTTGGAGAGGTGAAGTATCAGTTCTGCTGTTTGCCAGAGAGCAAGAACACTCATGGGTAGAGGGGGAAAAAAAAGGAAGGAAATTTCCCGAAGTGGAGGAGACAAGACATATGTGTGTCATTTCTGTATTTTGCCCTGCTTAGCTGTTGCACAGAAAAATGGATGGAGCAAAAGGATTACCAAGAAAAGCCTTCTCCTTCAGGCTGGGGACACAGGGGAGTGTCTCTCCTGGAGTCTGCAGCTGAGCAAATTTTCCAGAGACCCCTCTTGCTGCTGGAATGTTTGGTGTAGGACCAGCACAGCAATTGGATATCAAGAGTCATAAGCAGATCAAAGTGCATTCAGGAAGAGAAAGCAAATATTTAAGTCTTTAGACTTAAGAGCTTTAAATTCTGAATAGATAACTATTAGGGAATACATATATATATATATATATATATATATATATATATATATATATAAATTCTCCACATTTCCTAAGGAGCTTTCCTTGATGCCATGCATAAAATAACTGCCTACTGTACAATATTCTGCATTATCTGCCAGTCACCAAAAAGCACTGTTGAAGGAAATGAAACTTCAGTTGCAGACTGATGAAAATTCCTACTTTTCAATGAATAGTCTGGTGGAAAGGTGTGTTCCGTAAAGAGCAATTTAAATAATACAGTCCTTAAGTTTTAGTCATGGTTATTCAAGTACTTGACACCATATTTTAGCATTGTGGGCTAAATCAGGTGAAGATTGAACAGAAGTATAGAACCCACATATGGTTATAAAATAATCCTATTTTCTGAAGTTTGGGATTAAAGAAGAAAAATCTACTTATATCTTGAACTGAGAAATTATTATTCCATTCAAGTAATCTAAATAGAAGGGTGCAATTTTAATTATTAAAACAGGATGTAAATGCAGCAAAATTGAAGAGTTGATTATTCACAAAATTATTGTTCCATTCTTCTACAAATAAAATGAGGCAAAATGTATTTTATGGTTTGAAAGTTTAGGCAAAAATCATGCAGTCAGTACATTTCTGATGTGAATCTCATTCAATAGTGAAGTGAGTTCCAATCAACTTTCTCACAGAACCTGCATGTACAAATTTTAGCTGGCAAATTAGAGAGATGTCATCTGTTGTCTCTTTTGGGAAATAAGAAATCCCTCTACAAGATCATCAAGGTAGTTTTCACCAATTGTATGGAATTATATTTAATAATACCAGGCTGTCACTGTTGGACACAAAATGAGTACACAGAAGCTTGGTAAGTTCAAAAAAGAAAAATACTCAAGTTTATTTCACAATATATGGAATTCCAAAAGTGACAGTGGATTGGAGGATGAAACTGCCACCTCTCTAAACACACTGGTCAAACCAACAGTCCATCAATTCTCTCCTCCCACAGAGAAGAATGCAAAACAATCATTATTTACATGAACAGTGCATGAGAACTCCAGTAGAAATATGTAAACATCAGAAGGCATAGAAAACTTTTAAAAGAACTATAAAACTTTCAAAAGAACTATAAAAGAAAACTTTAACACTTTTAAAAATCAGGGCAACAACCAGGCTATGTTTTATTTATTTGAAAGTCTGCATTAGGAACTGATGAGTTCAAATCCAACAAAACAATCCCAAGGGTAATTTTTATGAAAATATCCATTTCAAACCATGGAGTGAATGTGCTTTGGCAGGGACACCACTCACACACAACCTCTGCCACTGACTGAACTGAGCTGGGCTTGCATTCCTGCTGGACCACAGGAAACAGAGAGACCTGGAGGCACCTCCAGATATAACCTCCAGCTCCTGGGTGGGGAGCACCAGACTCCATCTGAAACCAGCTGATGTGGGAGATCTCCACCCCCCAGCAAGAAATAACGAGGGGTTATTTCAGCAGGGGAAATGAAATAATGGCTTTCTCATCATGGTCCCTTCAGATCATTCCTGGAGTTTTTACTGCCATTGTCTGCACAGTTGCAGATCTTGCCAGTGAGTTTTTGCACCATAAAGAACCACTTGAAAACTCCTGAATACTTCACTACAAATTGGTCAAAACCTGGCATTTTTGCCACCTCAGTCAGAATCCTTGACTATCTGAACAGAACAAAATTTTCAAGTCTCACATGCAAACCTAATACTTTTACCAAATTCCATAATTGTTAAGATATGCAAACACATTTGCTAAATCAAAGCTATCTATTCCAGAAATAGTTATATGACATTAGGAGTTATTTTTGTGTAGAAATGGAGTGAAATTGGAGTTCTGAGAACTGCAGTAATCAGTTATAAATGAGAAGAAAACTCCACAAAGAAAGACACCGAATCTGGACAAAGAAATAAACTGTTTTCCAGTAGTGTGACTAAACCACTTGGGAACTGAAAAGGATTGATTTATTTTATGGTCATGTAACTAAAATTAATTTTGTTTTTCCACTTTCCATATGTCAAACAGTCTCTTAAAATTACCTGTCAATTAATAATTTAATTTTTTTTTTCATGTTTTATGCCAATTGGGGACTTTTATAAAGTTATTTAAAAGTACTTGGTTTCAATCTGGACTCAAAATTACTTTAGTTTTAGCCTATCTGTATTATTCATTAAGGCAAAACAAATTAAATTAGTTCTACCAACCAAAAAAACTCCACCTCATCATATTCCTAATAAATTTTTGAGGATTTTTATGAAGCAAATATAATAGAATCATAAAATGCTTTGGGTTGGAAGGGACCTTAAAGGTCATCTGGTTCCATCTCCCTGCCATGGGCAGGGATGCCACCCACTGGTCCGAGCTGCTGATCCTCCATCCCAGCCTCAGGCTTTTCCAGGAATGGGGGAAATTTGGTGCCATGCAGGCAGTGGGAAAGGCAGGCACCTCCAAAGGACAAATTGCAGTTGACACCGTTGGTCTAGACCTTCTACATGGGTCAGAGCAGCTCGAGGGGATGCTGTCACAGCCTAAATTCCATGGAACATGGATAGCAGAAGGAGGAATCTCTCACATGCTGCATTTCAAAATTTGCTCTGCACTGATCTAAGAAGACACATTCAGGTGAGTGTTTTTCAGAGCTTAAATAACTTCTCTCTGTTTTTCAGAGTTTAAATAGCATCTCTGTGTACTCAGCAGCAGGGCTGCTGGTTCATCTCAGCATCTGATGCCACTCACAGCTCTCCAAGCCTCCAGCAGCGCCAAGAACAACCTGCCTTTGGCACCACCCATAAATTCCCTAAGGGTTTGCAGGTAAGGAATGTCCATCTGCAATCCTGCTTCCACGAGACCCTGAGTGCAGGGAACTGTCCAAAAGGCTGGGCTCAAAGGTGTTATCTTAGGTTTTCAGTTTTTCTGTTCTGTTTTGGTGTGCAGCTTTAGCTTTTTATTAAGTGTCACCAGGATCTTTTCACAGGGTGCTGGAGACAAAACAATCCTGTTCTAGCTGGAGACCCAGGGACAATCTCTTCAAACTTCAGGCCCAAAGCATGAACAACGTGAGAAGAGGAGGGTGGGCAAGAAAGAAGGATGAAACTTTATAATTTGAAGCTATTAACTGGACAGTTAACTCCTATATGCAAATGGACCGAAAATTATAAAAATGTGAGATCTCATTACCAAGGTCTCTTTTGCTCCTACCTTGGAGCCATCTGGGCTGAGCGACAACTGTGGCTCCGGTACAGCTGAGATGTGGCCTTTGGAGGCCCTTCAATAAATATCAATAAATATCCTTTATTCCCCTTAACTCCCTCTAGCCTCTGTTCCAGCTCCTTAAGGCATCAAAGAGACACAGAGGAGGGGAAGGTGAGAGAGGGGGCAGGAAGGGGAAGGAGAACCCACTGATGTCACAAGAGAAACACCCAATGGGTTGTGTTCATCTTCCAAGACTTCACTTGTTCTACTTCTACTTTGTGCCATTCCCACACAGAAAAATTATATTCACTGTGAGCATAATGAATGCATGCCGAGAGCTAAGTATAAGTAAACATATAAGGGTTTTTTCCCTAAAGATACAGCAAAAATCACACTAACAGTGCAATAACTGGGAAAACAAGAGCTATAAGAGGAAATTCTAAAATACAGTTAGTCCAAATGTTGCTATTTTTTGCAAAAATATTGGGCATACAGCACATAAAGAGAGTTCCTCAAATAACTTCAATGCTCTTCTGCCAAGATATTCTAAAGGGGAGTGACAAATAAACCACCTTTAAAATAGTATTTATCTGGGACAACTAATAATAAGTAGTAGAAAATACATTCTTCCTGTTACCAAATTATATTACTGTAGCCTAAATTCTTCCTGGAGATGTGACTGCTGAAGCCACAATGGTTTGTTTTCAAATATTTAATCCGTGTGTATAGTTATTAATTGTTTTGTAGGAAATTACATATGTGTGCTGAGACCTTTTTTCAATAGCCTGTGATGTATAGCCCATCTATACATGGTTAAATAAATCACAAAATTCCAACTTCATTGAAAATATATCGATATGCATAAAAATGTATGTATAAAACATCTTGTATAGATAGACAGAATACTTGTTGCTAAATAGAGATTTTGTTCAGAGACAGATCTGATATTTTAGTCTTATCCTCCTGCATAAGGCCTAGGAAGATAAATTTGATGCCATCTTCTGCTGGATTTAGAAAAACTCAAAGAATCGTTCCGGCATAACCCTTAAAGCTTAACTGTGTGTAACAACTTCGTATTCTTCATTTTGGCAAAAGTTACTTCTGCTTGCATGGATTTAGTGACACAGCAAAATGTCACTGATTCTTCTGCTTGTATAAAGATCCAACATTTCAGAGAGGAAATGTGGCTGTGCTGGAGTCAGAATGAATTTTGCAGTATTTAAGCTTTATTCCTTGCATTTTCAAGTTAGGGCTGAAGACAAATGGCTGAGGTTTCTGACTAAGTTCTGGCTCGAGGGAAAAGAGAAAGAAGCACTGATAGAATTTGCAAATACTTCAGAACATTATATCTTAGGCACAAAAAGAGTGGATCCACTGGTAAAAAGATTCATCTTAGAAAACAGGTTAAAGCTTATTGAAGCACATGGAATTTTTTCTAATGATTTAAAATTATTTCTCTTACATAAGTTTTGGGTTTAATGGTATGATCTTAAAAAATTCCTGACTATGTTTGACCCCAGAGGTGTAAAAAGATGCACCACATTTCTCAAACAATTTCACTAAGAATAAAACTGCACATCAGAAAGGCCAAAACATTTTTGTGTGACATACTCAGAGCAAACTTCCTCACTTGGAAACACCTCACATGGTGAAATGATATCCCTTTCCACTACACCCACAATCAGCATGAATCAGTTTAAAAGAGGCTACACACAACCAGATTTTTGGAGGGGGTCAACTGAAACTGAAACACTTTGGGGTTTTTGCACATCTCCTTGTCTGCATATTCAGCTGACACTGAGCTCAGCAGGAAAAAGATAAAATAGAGAAAGAAAGAATGACTTTCTCATCATGGTCCTTCCAAATCATTCCTGAAGTACACTAAAGCTTTCACTGCCATTGTCTACACAGTACTTGCCTGCTTTGTCATTAAATGGATGAATCAATCATCACAGATCCTAAATTCACTGAAAATATATTGGTCAGTAGAGCTGTGCCAGCTCAGGAAAAAATGGCCCATTGACTTCTCCCTCTCAGTGACAAAGGGAAATGTTCTTTCAGTAAAAGGCAGAATTGATGGCCTTTTCTTGTTGATTATAAAGGTCAAAAGGCTGAAGGAAAAATACAGCAACTGGAGAGAGAAAAACTATCTTTGCTGAAGAGCCCATGAACTGCCAGTGGCACCAAATGTTTTACTTTCATTTGCATTGACTCCCTCAGTGAAGTTCACTGACCCCCCCTCCGGCCTTACTCACCCCATAACCATAAAAATATAATAATGGTGCTCACTCACCTCTTGCTACAAATGCAATTCTAAGTTTGAGAGCCTCATTCTGTTCCTTCAGACCAATGAAACACCCACAGCTCCTTTCCATACCCCAGTGCAGAGGTGCAGAAGCAGGAAGCACATTTCCCAACCTGACAAGCTGGGACTTACTGCTGTGGTGGGTATAGAGAGTCACAGCAAGGTTTGGGTTGGAAGGGACCCTAAAACTCCTCTCATTCCACCCCTTCCATGGGCAGGGAAACCTTCCAATATCTCAGGTTGCTCCAAGCCCCATCCAACTTGGTCCAGGACACTTCCAGGGATCCAGGGGCAGCCACAGCTTTTCTGGGCACCCTGTGCCAGGGCATCCCCACCCTCACAGGGAACAATTTCTTCCTTACATCCAATCTAATTCTACCCTCCTTTTCTAAATCCCTTGCCACTTTTCCTCCCACACATCTATGAACTGCACATTGTCCTCCTGAGATAATTTAATTGAGCCTCCTTATTCCACACTGAAGCAGGCAGTACCTCTCACAGAGCAGCAGGACACACATGCTGGTAGCTGATCTAAGACTGTATATTTTTTAAAATATGTTGTGGAGCTTTTATCAGTTGTTTCCTTTCCCATCCAGCTGCTTGATCTCTCTCCAGTGCTAGTCCTGTGAAGAAAGCCCTGTTCCATCCCAGCCAGGCTCCCTGGGAGCACAGAAACCAATCTTCTTAGGCAAATCAGTTTATGTGCAACTCTAAGCATGTGCTAATTTGAGCTGATTTATTGATGCCAGCATCCCGCCCAGTGTGTGACAGCAGCTGCCCTGCTTTAAAGGATTCTTAATCTGCCAGTGGGGGTAAACCACTCTGCATCCTGACATCCCTTCCCTTTTCCAGGCTTTTCTCCTGTGCCAATTCTTGGGTTCCCTCATCCCAAGGACCACAACTGTGTCTAGCCTGGAGCAGGCTCTTCTGGGGGAGCTTGGAAAGCCTGTTGGCACTCATCTCCCACTCCCCCAGCACCCACACAGGGTCAGGCACAACTGAGCCCCTTGTGTCTGAACAAATTTCCATTCATTTTTTCCCTCTTTGGAGTTCACAGCTTGAGTAAGAGCTTATCTTTCATCTGGATGAAAAGAATTCCATCTGAATTTAGCAGCTTTTCTTCCATCCAGCTTGTACTAGGGGGTTTGATCCAAAAACCTATGGCAGCTTTTCCAGTTTTTTCCAAAGTGATTTGGATTGGGCTTTTAGCAACACGATTCTCTTCTGATGAACATAATTATCCCACAGAGGCTGAGAAGGTGCATGCAGCCAAGTCATCCCAGGGTGTTTCTGCCACTCACAAATCGAGCTAGGTGGCCCTGTGAGTACATCTAAGAGAATGACAAGTGTAATGCATCACTTTTTCCAAGTGCTGTGATATTGCAACCTACAGAAGGGTTATTTGATTCACCCTAGGTAAAAAAAGCCAAGTCATTAATTCAGTGTATTCTGTTTTGGTGTGTTCTGACCCAGTAATTTCTTTCAGTAACCTCTTTCCACTAGACTGCAGGAACCCCTAAGTAGAAACCAAGGATTCATTCAGCTCATGCCATTCAGCCTTATTGTAAAATCCATCAGTATTTATGAGTATTATCCTGGAGATGAAGTATCACTGAAGGTTACTGCACACTGAACAGGTAAGCCTTGATTCAAAGACATTTTTTAAAGAGAGACTTACACATTCAAACATTTTTCTTTACACCAAAATACTTCAGGAAGATCAGTTGGCCGCTGGTTCTCTTGGCATATGAAGCCAAAGAGAGAAAAGCACATTAAACTTTCTATTCATGCACAGGATGGCTTCCAGTCTTAACATTTGGGTGCTTCAGCCCACAGCTCTGCATCATGGAATAATCACAGAATGGTTTGGGCTGGAAGGGATCTAAAAGATCATCCAGTTCCACCCCTGCCATAGGCAGGGATACCTCCCACTGTCCCAGGTTGCTCCAAGCCCTGTCCATCCTGACCTTGGACAATTTTAGGGATCCAGGGGCAACCACAGCTTCTCTGGGCACCCTGTGCCAAGACCTCAGCACCCTCACAGTAAAGATTTCTTCCCAATCTGCTTCATTTTAAGCTGAAACGTTATATCAATGACTTCTGTACAGAGTTAATTTATTAAAGATTATGGTACCTATTGGAACAAAAGGAACCATATAAACATTGCTAATTTTTGAAGAAGATTTTTTCCAAATTAATTCTACTTATTTCTTTAAAAAAAATCAAAATCAATAAGAACTATATTTAGATTATTCAGCCACAGGACTAGTTGATCTAGTTTATAAATGTTCAGTTCTTTCAAGGGACACATATTCCCTTTGGTTTACTCTCTCCTGAATTTCCTTCATGTGTGAAATCTACTTTGAAGAGATCCTGGCCCTAGAGAACACTAGGCAATGTGCTTGGTGGGAAAGTGTCATGTATCAAGTATTAGTCAGTAATGAATTTCTTCAACAAGCTAAAAAGGAGAGTAGAAATCAAAGAGCAACCATGGCTTCTTCCAAGAGGAGGAAAGCTGAGTGTGCTGAGGACATCTGAAAATCAATCCTGTCATATCCCACTTCACAGAGCTCTCTGTCAAATCATACTTCCCATTGCATAGCACCTTAAGATTCCTGTGATTCTTTATTGGATCAAAGGCATCAAAGGCACCCACAGGTCTTTGTGGGTGTCTGTCCAATGGGGCATGGCTGAAGAGATTTTTCAGAAGTATCTGCGTCTTGCTGTATGGCAGAAGGAGCAATATTAAAGTACCTGACAAACATGGATATCTCCCTGCTTTTTTTTCATCTTTCTAGATCCCTGTTTCTATCTTCAGGCACCCAAACCTGTTGACAATTCAAGTCATTTGCAGTTGCAAATAGGAAACTACATAATAGACAATATCTCTGTGTGCTGTAACTACAAAGATACAGGCACGGACCAAAATTCCATTTATCCTCAAGTTTAACTCACCCAGACCAACCAGAGAATAAATTGCATGGCACAAACTCTGCTGTCCTGTTTATCTGGGAAGCAGAACTTACAATTTCTGGCCCAAAGAAGAGGACAAAAAATGATAAAAAATATTTAAAAGATATATTAAAAAAAAAAAAAACCACAGCAGAAAAACCCCAAAGCAAAGCAAACCAAACTTCAAAGTATCCTAAAAGTAGATGAAAACATTGTCAATTCACAATGATATAATATGTCATGCAAAATGCAAATAATGCTGAAGGAAAACTGCTTTGGCACAAGTCATTAAAGAGCCACAGCCTTATGAATCAGAACCAGGGCTCTTCTTGCAGGCAAGAACAATTTCAGATTTTCCTGGCCATCCTTTTTCCAAAACAAATAGCTGTGAAATTCCTACTTCCACGACTTCCGATACTGTTGGATCTATGTCAGCAGTAGAAAGTTGTTTTTATATTTTCTTTGACAGAGGCTGGACCATGTAAAAATCCCTTAAAAAAAAAAAACAACACAAAGTGTTGATTCCATCTTGCCAATATATTAGCTGGTAGAGCTCATCCAACCTGAGTAAGCATGTAAGAGCTAAGCCATGCCAAGTAGTAGCTGGCACAGTTTTCTACCCTCCAGAGCAAGAATTAAATAAGGACCAAGTTTTTGAATTCCTCAGGCTTCCAGTTTTACTGCAGCTCTGCCTGCTGAGCAGACAAACTGTGCTTGGCCCATTGGAAAAAACCACTTCCATCAACTGTCCCCATGGTTTGATTAGTGGCATTTAAAGGTCTTTTGTACTTTTACAAACTAAAAAAATATATATCTTATTGTCAAATTGAGATGAAAATCATACAAACCCACCAGTTTTATTGCACATTCCCAATTCTATGTGAAGACTA
Source organism: Lonchura striata (assembly GCF_050655825.1). Classification (NCBI taxonomy): domain Eukaryota; kingdom Metazoa; phylum Chordata; class Aves; order Passeriformes; family Estrildidae; genus Lonchura; species Lonchura striata. The sequence continues at coordinate 4,395,021 of NC_140706.1, read as the reverse complement.
GAGACAGCTTTGTGTGCTAGGTTGGTAAATAATAGCTCTGGAAACTGAAAAACTTCAAGTTTGATCTTAAAAAAGGAAACCCTCACACATGCTTGAATCTACATTCAGAGGGTGAGACCTTTCCTACCACACCAAATATCCCAAATTTTGCACTAAAATGTCGAGATCCCCGGTTAAAATCATGGCAGAGAAAGAAGAGTTAAGTGCAGCTCAATAAGTATTATTATCCCCAGCAGGAGGAAAGTAGGACCAAGCATCACCTTGCCCAACAGCAGCTCCTGATCCCAGAATGGCTCCATTTCAGTCAGAGCTGCTGGTGATGCAAATTAATGCGGAGATGAAGGAGCTGGCTGCTGGTAAAGGGCTGGCTTGTTTGTCAGCATGAATGCCTCGTAAGATTAAAAGATCTCATCCCCACTAAAGGCAGGAACTTTGTTGTTATGAGTTGCAGAAGCTGCCTGAGATCCCTTTCATTTTAATATAATACTCTGTTAATTCATAATGAAGGATTCATTTGATACAGACTGTTCAGCTTTTGATGTGCTGTTGAACATTATCTTCTGCTGTTGTTCATTTCTTCTTTTGTTGTGAAAAGAATAAATCCTATAAATCCTGTATATCTGCTCAACCCTGCTCATCTTTATAGTCTTCTTTTTTTAGTTTTTTTTTCTTTTTTTTTTTTTATTTTTTTGTGGTTTTCTGGGGGATTTTTTGAGTTCTTTGTTTTATTTTGTTTTAAGTGGATGTTTTGTTTGATTGTTTTTTGTCTGGTTGGTGTTGTTTTTTTAATTCTACCACATGTATTTATAGTGAATATTAGAAAAAAAAAATCTTACTCCCTCTCCCCAAAGCTTTCATTTGGTCTCATGACTCTGTTTCCTTTCTTGCATTAACATCAAACAGTTTGTGAAGACAGTGGCTCATCAAAATCACTTGGAGTAATTTCAATTTCACACTGATCACTCAGATCTAAAACCTCTCCAAGGAGAGATTTTTATCATAACAGAAAATTTGGCCTGCTGTTGGGGTTGTTGATATTTCAGCTCTGTCACTTGTTAGTTCTTGGAATAGATGTGTCATGGGAGCTTACCTACAAAATTGAATTGATTGCAACAATGATTCAGGATTAAACAAGATTATTGTATTTCCTTCCAAGTAGCATTTGTGCTGCAGTTTTTATCCATTTTTATTTTTTTCCCCTCTCTTCACTTTTACTTGAAAACCCGACCATTCTGAACAGTATAAAATCAGTTCCTGGTTTTGTCCCAGCTTTCCACTGCTTCTTTTGCCCCTTTCCTGATGTTGCTGTTCTGTTATTAATTCTCTTGCAGTTGCACCTGAGTCTTCGATCAAGACCATGGGAGTGGTGATGACAGACAGTGCACAAATTGTGAAGCATCCCCACAGCTCTCCAATTCAAAAACAAAGGCACAGAAAATGCAGCAGAGAGACAAAAAGGCATTTCTGGAAATCTATGAATGTGTCTCAGCTCTTCTGAATTTTCTGGTCACACTCTGATCATGTTTTTTGACTGTATTATTGCCCATACACTAACTTGAAAATGTCTTCTGCAGACTGTGAGATCACTGACAGAGATGAAACCTGTTTCTTTGCACATTTGGAGCCATTATAGGAATAAAAAGTTATACGTAGAACATTTATAACATGTATTAGTTATACATAGAACAAAATAACTAAGGTTACTAAATTTTGTGATAAGAAAATATTTACTCCTTTCAATTAACTCTGTAAAACTACCCCAAGCCCCAATATATGATTCTTCACAGATTTTTTTCATCATGGAAGAATATTAAATGCTTCAGGTGTTATGTACATATATTCAATGTTTTTTCAGATTTTTCAGAACTTCTTCTGGTTAGCCTAAAACCCTTTGCACATGTGTTCAAAACAACACATGTTGTATACTATGGTAGTGAATGATCTGCAAAATACTCTGATGTTTAGGTCACCAGAAACATGAATTTTTTTGAGCAATCTCAATAATGCTTTTCCTGGATACCATGTATGAATATTAATTTCTCTTCTGAATATGGGTCTAGCCTATAAATTAGGTGTAAGTTCCATGGTCTGTCCTAAGCAGAAGGCAAATCTTGACTTCCAGTGGTCCCTTCCAGGTGTGTGTGACTCGGAGTCTTGGATGCTGAATTTATTTTTCAGCTCGTGCTCTTACTCAGAAAAGAAAATTATCTCCATTTTTTTCTAGCTCAGAACTTAATGCACGCTGCCAGGATGCAGAATAAATGCCTGATTTTCCCTGAGAGGATTCAAAACCTTGTCTTTCTCCAGGAGAATGCACTGCACCAGGTTATAAACATTCCAGGGTAAAATGTGGGAAGGATATCCCTGACCTCTTCCTTTTGGGTTTGTTTCATTTCATATAATGCAACTAAAGATTAGACTGGAGGAGGGAGAGGGAGATAGAGAGACAGACAGAGTTTAAATCTCTAGCCTAGTTGGTTCATGACTTCATCTGGGAAAATTCTGATTTGTGTTTTCTGCTTCAGGGAACGTTACTGTATTTTATACAATATAGAGGTAAGAATAAAGAGAATGAGGAAAAATGCTTTCTAATTTAAATCTTCAGACTTTTCCTCACACCTGTACTGTATTTCTCTTTTTTTTTTTTTTTTTTTTTTTTGTGAAATATGGCTAAATTCATCCCCAAACACACTATAAAGCAGAACCTTATCCTTCCTAATATCACTAATTTAGAATATCTGTCTACTAATATTACAACACATTTTTTAATATGTGCTTCTTCTTCCTCATATTACCAGAATAATTTTCCAGCAACAATATCCTTACCCAACAACCAATTTTCAAAAAGCATCTCAGCATTATCTGATTTCCCATTGAGGGACTCTTATGGTACTTAATAATGAGGTGAACAGGAACATATTTTAATATGCATTTGTTACACATAACATGAAATATTGACATTTCTAATCTTTAAAGATTAAAGAAAAATAGATAAAATCAAGAGGAAGGTATATCAACTTAGGCTGCAGACTGAGAGGTATTTTTCCTGTGAAAAACACCAGAAAACACACAGGGAACCATACGTTGTTTCCAAGTAAGCAGCTCTTTAAATGCTGGCACAAAGATCTCTTCTTTTTAATTTTCACACTCCTCTCATCTTTTAGAAAATATTGCACTAGGAAATGCTGGACTTACTTAAAAAAACATTGCAGTAGTGCTAATCCTGGCCTCCTTAGCTGCAGAAAGGCTTGAAAAAGCAAAACTCTTCTCACAAGATGGAACATGCTTTACTCATCTATTTGCTCATCAAGCTTAATTTATCCTTCATGGAAGAGTTGATACAAAGTTCATTTTCATCTCAAAGCAGCCTTGACAGGCAGGAAAAATCACAATATATTTTTTTTTAATTCTCCTGCTCCTCATTTAAGATAAAGTATTTTGATGTTTTTGTCATCATACTTTAACTCCTTATTTTCATTAAATGCTCATTCCTCACCTGCTTTTGCATTCCCTAATATTCTCTCTCCTTCATGCAGATTAGGACTCACATCTCCTAACTTTATAAACTTTCACACCTGAGCAAGACACCTCAAGGTCCCTTTTTTTTTTCTGTCAAAGGCAAAAATAACTATTTTAGTGTGTGATCTTCTTGCCCAAAGGTAGTTGTCTGCTTTAGGATGCAACTAGCAGCATCCTACAATCACTTGCTTCTTTTCTTTTGCTAAAAGAAGAGCCTTCAGTAACTCACTGTAATAATTTAAATATCTTCACTGTAGAGTCTGACTGTTTGGTCCGGCAATCTCATCCCTGACATCCGACTTGGACAATGCTCAGGTCATTCAACAAAAGATTGGAGAATATCTGAATTTATCAATAGCTTTTCCTTCCCAAAAATACACCAGGTTTATTTTTGAGAAGGGCAAAACCTCTGCAGAACCAATCCCAGTGATGCCAGCAATTGTTCACCTCCCCCAGGAACACGAGGCAACAGCAGCCAGCACCTTCCCACAGTGCACAGGAATAGCCAGAACTTTCCACCAGAGGACAAACCAGCCCCCAAGCACACACAGGGAGGGCATTCTCTCCAGAGCCTCTTGTTTTTCCCAGTGTTTTTTATTACTCCTCATTTTACATCAGCTCAGCTGGAGGATGTAGCTCCCTCAATTTGCTTTACACAGATATTTAATCTATTTTTGCCTATTTCCACTTCTTTCCACAAAAACACATCCTCAGGTGGCACTTGGGGACATGGGTGTGTGGAGGACTCAGCAGTGCCAGGTTAATGCTTGGATTTAATTACTTTAGAGGGCTTTTCCAGCCAAAATGAGTCCATGATTGTGACTCATGTTTAAAAGCCTGCATGTAAGAATATGGGGGTTTATTTAAATTTTTTTTCCCCCGTGTACTCCTTGAATCCAACAAAAAATTGAGCAGAACAGTCTGTTGTCCTCAAGGCTTAATCCTGTTCTATTGCTACAGCACAAGTGTAAAATTTTCATTATTATGCAGAATACAAACCAACTAGAAGAGTTCTTTCTGTGGTCAAAAGTTGGAGCTACAAATTGCAGGGGAATGCAGAGTGACTGTTTAATGGAAACTTAAGGCTCTAATAGCAGGTCACAAAATTTCTTCCAGCATAACTGGAATTTTGTTGTCACAAAAAGTTGCCCAAACAATTATGACACTGTCAAGACAAGTGGTGTTGTCAGATAAGACAGAAAATGTAATGGTTTTCACTTTTCCACTCATGTCAGTCATTGATTTTTCCCCGCTCTTATCAGCTTCTCTCCAGTGACCTATTTATTAGCTAAACAAGATTCCTCTCCCTTAACTTTTTTTTTTCTTTTAATTGCCTGTGATTATTAGAGAAGCACTTGTTTTCAGTCACTGTGTGAGTAGTCTCTCAGTTAAACACTGTGGTTAACCCTCTTTACATTACAGCAATTTTACACACATCAGAAATGTCAATAAAATATAAACAGGTAGCTATAAGCTTCTATCTATTTTATAAAATGCTGTATATATATAACATGCTATATATAGCCACACTGTAAAAGGTGTTTTTTCCCAGTAAGGGCTGGAAACTGGTAAGTTGGTGACATTTAAAGAGGAGGTTGTGTTGTCTAGGAGGGATGTGCTTTCAAATTGGAAATGTTGGTAACTGAGACCTCTGAAGATATGCAAGGAGATTATGTGCTCACAGATTGTCAGCTTACATTAGAAAAAGATTTTATTTCATCTAAAAGTATCCAAATTCAGCAAATAATCCCTTCAGGATCTTATCTAAAAGACCCAATTCTATCTTTGAGGCAGCAAAGGTATTATTAAATTTTTCAATCCAAACTGAAGTCCTATCTTAGGTGATTTAAACATCTTTATAGGCACAATTCCTAGAAATTAAATATCAAATAGCTTGCACGGTCAAATGATTTGCAAAAGTCAGAGGCAGGAGCTGTGAGATGTAGAAGGTCTTTTGGAAGAATGTGAAAGGCTAAGGGGTGTCAAGAGTCTTTGAGGCTGTGAGGTTGAAAGGAGACCTTGCTGTGAGGGGGATATTTGACCATTGCATCCTGCTTTTCACACAACCTGCCCACATGTCACTGCAGCAGTGCTGGATCAGGGGTTTTACACTGCTTATCCTCTCAAAAATTCCATCTGCACCTCAGGATGCTCCTTCAGTCCTTCTGCAGCCCCTGACACCAGTGGTGAGTTATGACCCAAAGCCTTGGCCAAGTCTTCATAAATTCTCCTCAAGATCCTGGTCATGAACACCCCCAGTTTAAACTGTCACGGCCCAAGAAATATAAAAATAACAGAAAAACAACAATAACAACAGTAACAATGATAATAATATACCCAGGATGCATTTCACCTGAGGACACACTGATGTCTTCCAACAACCCTCCTTCAGTGGCTCTGGACTGTGACATTTTACTCCCTCATTCACAAATAAATTAAGGATGAGCACAGGATGTTAAAAGCAGCTCTGCTGAGAAGGGATTCCTCTGTGAAATTTCTCTGCCAACACACAATTGCAACCCAAACATTGATAGCACTGGTAGACAGCAGTACCATGTCCTGGCTAGATAAACTAAAATTAAATGGAAACCAGTGACTTGAAGCTAATGGGACTTGGAATCACTGTTTAACTGGCAGAGGACCTCAGCAGCCTGAAGATTCAACTGGAGGACTGATATTGATTCCTTAAAATGAATACCAGTAATAAAAAAATAAAATATAAAAAAAAAAGTGTGCAAGCAACGAGACAGAATAGGAAGCGGGGGTGGAGCAGATGGGGGATATGGTGGAGAGAGACCATCTTGAGCAAGAACAGGCAGTTCTGAGGAAGGGGAATGCTAAATTATCCATCTTCAGCTAGTCTGTGATGTCTGATAGATGTTTCCTGAGAGTTATGCAACTCGGTAATTGCTGTTATTTTTTTTCTTACCACGCTGATTTTTATTAAACCATTCAGCAAACGCTAATTTCAGAGTCGCTTGTCCAATTAGTCACAACACTTCACGGCTATCTCTGCTAGTGAGCAGATCCTTCAGCCTTTGCCCATCCTCAGCAATAATTTTACCCCCTAAAAGAAGACCTTGTGCTTCCCAGGGCAAAGCTGCTAGGATCTGCCTCTGACATTTCACCATACTCAAGCCATTTGTTTAGTCTTGTGGTCAAGTTCAAAAAAGATGGCTCTTGTGCGTGATACTCTTCATAGAAAATGGGCAAATTATCCACCAAACTAACTTCTGACAGATGAAACAAACATCTTTGTTTTTAACACTTAGGAAAATAATGTATTTTCAAGGAAAGGGAAATACGAAATTAATACTTTTCTACTCTAATTGTTTTAGATGTGGCTGTTGCCAATATGCCACATTCCTTTTCAAAGCTGAAAAAAACCCTTGCTAATTCTAACAGCCAAAAAACCCCACCCCAAACTCTCTTTTTGTCAGAATCTTGAAAAAAAATTTTTTTTTTTAAAGGAATTGTTCAATAGAACATTTTCAAACAGCACTATTAAATCTGATAGCAGCATGCAATTAAATCTTTTTTTGCAGGTAGATATTGCACACAAGAATGATGACTTAATTGGCATAAAGAGAATGTCTAATCTATTGTAAATTTTAACAATTCCTAGTTTATTGAATTGAGCAGTGAACATTAATTTCTTTATTCTACTTTTATGATGCATGATACAGTAGAAATGGCATGTTAGGATATTTCAATTTCTGCCATCTGTACTGTTTGTAATGTATCTGACCTCAATTTATGTCTCTGTAAAACAAAAGCAATGGTTCTGCTTATTTTCTACTTTTTTTAAAATGCAATAGTCCACTGATGAGAAGTGTTAGATAGGAATCATTGTTCTTACCCATAGAGAATTTTTTGTGCATTTGCATTTTAATTACAAAAATATCACCATGATTATTTGCAATCATTCCAGGACAGGATTATTTTCACAAGCACGTTGGATATACAACATGTCAGGAATATGAAGTATATCTTCCTTCACAAAAATCCCTCAACAGAAGTTCCAGAAGTTGATCACAGGATAAAATTGATGCCTCTATTACTGCCTGACTCAGCTGTGCTCCTTTTCATATCACAAGGACATAGAAACTGTCCCTGCCCGTGGCAAGGGGTGGGACCTGGGTGTTCTTTAAGGTCCCTTCCAACCCAAACCATTCCATGATTCTGTGAAGAACGACCTGAGACAAAAATTTGCATTTCTTAGGGACACAAAGCCAGGTGCTCAGCTTTACACAGAAGTTGTTCATACATAAACTTTGTGTCTGCATTGATGTTTTACTCTGGGATTTCGTGGAAGTGTATACACTAAGACAAAGACTTGGAGTTTGGTCAGTGTCTCCTTCCAGGCTTCAAAATGTTGAAAATGTGCTTTCTTGAGTAAAATGCTTTGTTCATTTTTTTCTCTTTCTTTCTAGTTGATATAAGAAATTCTGAATATTATTCAAATCATTTGAGTAAGAAAAATTAATTTGTTTTCCCAGGGTATCACAACGCTCTAAAGCAAGCTTTCACCATAACATTCCATGGAAAAAGTGGTCCAGTTATTTGATTTCTTTGGGTTCAGACAGAAAATTAATTGCTTGTGTTTCACACCTCATCCAAAGAGCAGGAAGGACAATGCTCACTTAATCAGCTTCCATTTGACACTTATCTTTCAGTTTAGGGGCCTATCCTGTATTTTCTCTGCCCTAGTCAACTCCAGCTTCAAAAACATAATTATTAATTTCTTCCTGAAGCTTCTAGTTCATAATTTCAGAAACCAACTACTTAAATATTAATTAAATTACCCTTGCTGGGAGGCAATATGTGTCCATTCTACCAAAGAGGAGCTGAAACACAAGGAGATTAAAATCAAATAAATACAAATAATAAGAATTGTCCAGCTTGAAACACCTAGATTTTTTTTCAGGGTACTTATCCCTATATCTTGTGTTCTTTTTTTTTTCAAGCACAGACTCAGTGGCTTTGGTTGCTACTGCAGGAGCTCAGACTCCTGCCAGTCACCAGGAGGGATGTGAAGGTGAGACCTGGAGGTGAGGGATGTTCAATTAATGACCATTTGTGCAAAATTTGGTTTAAGTGACTTGCTGGGCATCACCTAATTGAAGGCAGAGGAGGAAATCTCATTTATTCCCTGCCTCACCATGAGGATGTGTCCCCTTCCTGCTGTCCCTGGGCTTGCTCAGCCCAGCTGCTGACAGAGAGGATAAAGTCTGACAACCTCCTCTGAACGCAGCCATGATATATTCCCAGAATTCCATCATACTTGTGGATTAAGACAGAATATTGCTGAAAAAAAATGTCTGTGCTTAAGTAATTAAAAATTGTCCCATAGCTGAGACCAACCTGGGAACAGAATTTGGCTGTGCAGGCAGCAGAGAGTCAGATATCTTAACTATGAGTTTTGCCTGATTCTGCCATGTTAAAGAAGTGCTGTCAGTAATGTTCTGTCTGCCCTGTGATTTCCACCTTGGCAGTCACTGATCATACTCCATTTCCCTCAGAAATATTGCTCAGCTGACAGGCTCTGCTATCCTTCCATTGTCCTATTTACTTTCTTTGAACAATATTTAATTTGAGGAGTTGGCAGAGTGTGGACACCTATGAGCAAATCATCCTAAACTGACTTCATCACCAACAAGTGAGAAAGAGGCATTTCCCAGGGCTGGGTTAATCTCACATATTTCATGATTATGTGTGGGGATGTAATGAACTGGAGCTCAGCTGCACCCAGCAGTGTCATCTTTGACTGCAAGATTTATGTGCCCCCATTAGTCCAGATGAATGGTGGGTGATTTCCAATCCTAGGAAAAATAAATCTGAAAACACAGCAATCCTGTGTGCCCTGCATCCACATTCTTCAAATGGAGAGAGGGTTGGTATTTAGATAAACCAATATTTAGATAAACCAAGTAACTATAGGCACATCAGCCTGACACTGGTTCTGAGGAAAATAATGGTTGACACAAGATATAGCAGATAAAGACCTAAAACAAGACACTATCAATCACATTTTCTTTTGAAAGTGATCCTATCGAGCTAATTTAATGCCTCCTTTCAGGAAATTGCACGTTATTAAAGCGTATCGTGTCAGTTTTGCACAATGAGATTGCTACAAGGCATTTTTATGTCATCACACACTATTTGGGCTAAAAAAAAAACCAAACCTGAATAATCCTACTAACTCATAGTAAGAATATATAACGAGAAATAGAAAAAGAGGAAACAGCATCAGGTTCTGCCAGAGGAGTTTTAGGTTGGATATTTGGGAAAAATTCTTCACAAAAGGGATAGCATTGGCACAGCTGCCCAGGGCAGTTTGGAGTCCCCATCCCTGGAGGGGTTTAAAAGCCACGTGGATGTGGCACTTGGGGACATGGGTCAGTGGTGGCTTGGCAGTGCTGGGGAATGGTTGGACTGGATGATCTCAAAGGGCTTTTCCAACCTCAATAATTCTATGGTTCTGTGATTCAAATGGGACAGAATTCCTTTTTTCTCAGCTGGTTCATAAACACAAAGTATAGAAAATGTTACTGTTAAAAGGATATACTTTGGCAAAAAGGCCAGCCTCTAAAAAAAGTATGCAGAGCATGGTGAGTCCTGCCTAAAATACTGAATGAAGAATCCAGAAAACATCCTGTTTTTGAAATCTTACCAAAGACCTTAAAAAGATTAACTTCTGATGACAGTGTAGCTATTCTCACTTAAATCAGATGATGCTGTCCTTTCTGGAGAAGTCTATGACTCTTTTCAAAACATAGCTAGGTAGAAATATTTTTTTTTTAACTCACAGAAAAAAGTTTGTTTTGTTTTTTTTTTCAAAGAAAGCTTTGTTTGATTTAAAGTTTGACAACAGGAAGATCAGTTGCTCACTGTAACCCTTCAAAGCCTCAGTATATATTTTTCTTACTGTGAGTGGAAATAAATTTGGCATTTTGGGAAATTCTAGTTATTGGACTTTCCCCCCTAAATTATATGCTAAGAACATATTTATTAAATAATGTAACAAATATTTTTCCTCTCGAAGTAAATACTGACAATTTCTTAGCCAAGTCTGCTTGAAAGTGTTGCAATTCAAAGCAGGTAACATTTTAAAACATTTTTATTTGTCCTTTATTTATTTAAGGTGAAACTGATCAGAGAGAGGGAGGATTTATTTTAAGGGCACAGCATCAAAATAAAGATTTTTGCTGTCAGTTATAGAAATATATAGAAAGAAGAAGGGGAGCACAGAAATCTTTCCAGGCTTGGATATATTCTATAAACTGAACCCTTCACCTCTAGCTCTTAAAATATTATGGCACATTTATTCTTCATTTCTATGACAGAGGAGTTCACATGGTGCATCATTTGAATAATATCTTGTCCTTCTTTAGAAAAATTATCATCCAGGCTCTGTCCAACAGGGCCAGAGGTTGTCAGACAGAGACAAGAGCTGCCAGTGGCTGTTTTGGGCATGGAGCATCACAAATCACCTCTAACTGTGTTGGGAACACAAGAGCCTCCTCAATTTGCTCAGAATTGTTTTAAAATACAGAAACCTGATGGTTTCCAGGCTTCATGTCTCTACGTCTGAATTTCCCTCCTGTTTGACATTTAACAGTGTTGATGTCAAAGTGCTCTGTGTTTCAGGAGTTGTTCTTAAATATTCCAACTTCAACACAGACAAAGGCTCATTGGTAACACAGATATCTGATTTCCTTCTTATTTTTATGCTCAGAGTCATTACCTCTGTGTCTTGTACTTGTGGCATGCTTGTGAGAGGAACTTTAAATGCCTGCAGCAAGGCCTCAGAGTAGAATCAGAAGTCTTGGTGGAGTCACAGTGCAATAATAAAAAGATACACACAAGAACACCTGTAGCCACTATTAAACACTCAGCCATCAATTATTGATGAAATATGCGCCTTGTGTCTGCATGGGAATGCTTTTTAGGATCTTATTATTTAGAATTCTTAGTAAGGCTTTGTCAAATAAATACAGCTTCCTGCAGACTTAATACCTCAGAAGCTTTAGGTTGTTTAATATTTGGGGTTTTTTTTTAGTTTATCCAAACTCACTGACTCAAATAATCTGCTGCTGAAACCAAAGCTGTGAATACAGGACCATATTCACAGAACCAACAAATTATGGAATAGTTTGGGTTGGAAAGGACCTTAAACCACTTTGTTTCACCCCTGCCATGGGCAGGGACACCTTCCACCATCCCAGGTTGCTCCAAGCCCTGTCCAACCTGGCCTTGGGCACTTCCAGGGATCCAGGGGCAGCCACAGATTCTCTGGGCAATCTCTGTCTCACCACTCTTACTGTCAAGAGTTTTCACATAATATCCAACCTAAATATACCCTCATTCAGCCCAAAGCCATTCCCTCTTGCCCAGTCACTCCAGGCCATTGCCCAAAGTCCCTCTCCAGCTCTCTCAGAGCCTCTTTGGGCACTGGAAGCTGCCCAGAGCCTCCTCTTACCCATATTTGCTTAGAAAGATAATCTCACAAATTGGTGTGTACAGCCCTACAGGTTGTAGAAAATTAAATATAAATATATATCTAAACAAAATTCTAGTTAAATACCAGTGATTTCCCCTTTCCTCTGGAGAGGAGCACAACATCAGGCCTGAGTCACTTCTCAAGCATTTTCACATTTGAAGAATCCAAAAGGCACAAGGCTCATGGAGCTGGTGATCCTTTAAAGACATTCACTGAATGCACTGCCAGTGAAAAAGGCAGAGGAAACACTTGGAACATGCTCTGCATGCCAGGGATCTCTGCCATGGTGCCAAACTTCAGCTACTCCCACCCAACAGCTTCCCACCCCCTTATTGCAGTGCTTCCTTGGCATCATCTGTGTTAGTCACCAAGGTGCTGCAACTTGTACCACAGCCAGCCATTCCAGGGGCCAAGCATTCCCAGAGTGCCCTGTCAGTGGTGCTAAAGGAAAATCTGGGCTAGCATTTTAAATTTTGCACCAAAAAAAATAAAGAAAACAAACAAACAAAAAAAAACTGCACAAAAAATGAAACCAAAACGAAAAAAATCCATTAAAATGACAACAACATTCCAACAAAAAGGTAATCAGCTGCCATTAATTGAATTAGATTGGTTGAAGTAAAGAAAGATTCTCTTCTCTTCTTTTAAACAAAGCAAAACAAAAAGGCCCTGTGGAAAACATGTCCTTACTAGTACAAATTTCAACTGGGGTCAAGTCCCTACTGCTGGAGAAAATAGATGTACAAGAATGAAACCTTTATTCAATAGCAGTGCATTGTGACCTAAGCTAACTTCTGACTGAAGGGTCATTTTGGCAAAGTAATTATAATCAATTTATGATAAAGAGAGGATATTTTGAATTGTCTCTTGTTTCGTTTGTGTACATAAGGGATATAAAGTCACTTTAATGCTACTGCACAAGACAAGGATCCACAGTTATGAAGCATTTGTATTACAAAATTATACACAGTATCTTACCAGAACCTCAGACAAAGATAAGTATAATAAAATGTATTTGTGACAATTTTAGAAAATATTAATATAAACTCTGGATAAAATTTTTCACAAGGGGCCTCACCATTGAGGATATGACTCATTGCTTCAGTATCATCCATCTTTTACTTGTATCTAATCTGCCAATATATGGATTTTAATATAGAATTAACTGCAGAAAAAGATTTTACATAGTATACTTATGAAGCTCCTATGCATTGATATACATTTATGACCTCAGGAGTGAAGCTCCTGCAATTCCTCCGCCACTTATTGTCAAGTTTAATTTGGTTTCTGAAGCTTCCACGGGGAGAGAGCTTCTGTGCTCCAGTGGCCTCCTACAGACACGGTGTCAGATCAAGCAGGTTAATGAGACAGGCAGCCAGAAGTGAGAATAAAGGCAGAGCAAACAGGTTAACAAACCCTCACAGAGCTTTGTGCTGCTCCTGGGCCCTCCCCAGCCCCAGCCCTCCGGGCACCACAGGCAGAGATTTCATCTCAACACACACCAGGCAGCAGGAAAAACTTCCACACCTGTTTGCAGAAATCACCCCAAAACTCTCCCAATTCAGTGCAGAATTTCTGAGTATTTTGTAGAGGTCGGATAAACTCAGCTCCCCAGCTTGATCCCAAAAATCAACCCCAAAACATCTCCATTCAGTGGAAAAGTTCTAGGAGTTTTGATCAGAAGAGATCAGTTTATCTGAAGAGATCAGATAAACTCAACTCCCACACTTCCTTTCCATCAATGGTTTGGTTTTCTTCACCACTTCCACCACCAGTTGCCATGTCTGCCAGACTTTTGTTTATTTTTTAAGCAATCTGACATTTTGGGAAAAGACTAGTTGTATCTCCAAATGCAACTTAACCCAAGTAATTATGCTAAATGCCCAAATACTGTCTTTTATGCCCTAGCTGCAGTAAACAACCCAGCAGTTTTATGTTACCCAGCTCACACACTTCTGCACCATGGTCTGCAAACAAGTTTTGTGAGTCTTACAAAGGCACAAATCTAAAAGTGGAGAAATTCAAGTGTCTGTAACAAACACACCAGCACTACAGGTTCAATATCTAGAAGAGATTGAAAGCCCAGGGGAAAAGGGATTTCCAGGCAAAGGAAGCTCTTGATAAGATGGCAAATGCTGAGTGGTTGAGTCCCACAGTAACACTCATTTCAGACAACATACAAGTCCCCATAACATAAAGCATGGAAATTAATCTCTCTCCTCAAACCTTCTCTGAGAAATCACACTTTGACAGGAAGTAAATAAAAATTTAAACTCCCCCAAAACCCAACAGAGCAAAAGTGATGGAGGGCAATAATCCAGTTTCAGACTTGAAGTAGCTGGGAAAAGTGTCCCAAAAGTATATGGAATTGTTGCAGGGAAATAGTAGACTCCTCTCCTCCTGCTCTACATTGCTGGCCCACAGTGTGGAGCCCCTGAAGTGTTTTCCTGGGTTATCCCAGCCAAGTTTCTCCCTCCAGCCAGGCAGCAAACTGAGCTCAGTGGTGCAGCAAAGAGGGTCTCAGGTCACTGCTGAGTGCAGGCTAACAGGATAACGCAGAGCCAGCTGTCAGCCCTTCTCCCAGGGTAATCACCACAGAGTGGGTAATCCAAAAGGAACATTTTGTTTCTGACAAATAATGCCTTGGAGATGATCTGGAATGGCCCTGCTTTTGGACAATCCTAATTCACACATCTGAGACACAGAGCTGCACATCCTCACCCTACAGCACCTGGGGCAGAGCCAGCCAGCTTGGAATACACAGAGATTGCCTGGGAAAAGTGGTGGGGAGAAGATGATCCCTGGAGAAAGGGAAATTGGGCTCCAGAACAGAGACAGAATGGGAAAAGACAAGGGTGGAAGCACATAATGCAGGGAAGGGCATCTGAGAGGTGCAGGCATTGAAGCAAATGGGAAGGGAGTTTCTCTGAGGACATTTTCCAGTCAGAAAGCCATCAGTGACTGATGGAAAAACAAGCCTGAATTCAAGGAACCAGCTGTGATAGTGCAGTGGACAAATGCAGCTGTATATACTGGGTTTTTTTATGGCTATTCTCTTTCCTCAAGATATTTGTGCATTTTAGTTCCGAAATATTATGGCATAATGAATCTTGACTTGTACAATTATTTTAATCTCCTTATAAAAGATTACTGTAAGGAAAAGTCATGTCTTTTCTGTTTTGAAACCCTGGATAACTTTTTCAGCCATTGTAAAATTCTGCTTATCAGGGATTTACTTGCTTAGAAAAAGGCTGTGGTACCATTTTACTGCTTCTGGCTTCAGCTGCAGCTCAGGCACAGCCACTTTGGTTATCTCCAAGTCATTTCTGTAGCACAAGACAGATAACATCTCAAAAAACAACACAGGCAATATAGAGGCCTGGACCCATCTGAATAGTCTGAGGTGAAGATCAATGAGAATTCTGAAACCATTAAAACCTTTGTGATATGGATGCACTCAGCCCAAACTTTCTCTTGCAGAAATGTGTGATAAGGGATAAAGCTGTTTGACAACATTTCTTCTCTCCCAGGACACTAAAAAAAGCTTCCTGGTGCCATCACAGTGGGGAATTATAAGATGCCCACCTAATGAGGTTACTATAAATAATGATGCTTCCTCCTGAACACATGCTGAGGAGGTAGGAGGAAAAAAAGTTATAAAATAATCAGTACTGAAGTATTTCTTTAAGCAAGAGGAGCAGATCTTTCAATAACTTGACTGCAAACCTAAAATCCCACAGCTTTGGAAGGAATAAGAAGAAAGTGAAAGCAGAAAATAAAAGAGCAAGGTGCTCTGTAGGATTGAATTAATAATGTAGAAAAACCTCTCAAGTAAGAAACACCAGTCCTGAAAGGAAAAATAAAATGCCACTGCAATCTAAAATACTTCATCAATAATAAATGCAATTGACTCTGAATACAGTCTGTTGGCTCATTTTTTTCCTGTAGAAGTGCTGTAAATGCAGGTTACCTCTACAAGCTGCCCTTGTCACACACAAGAGATTCTTCTGCTCAGCTCCAACAATCTGAGGAGGAGCTTTTGCAGCTGCTGCCATCACCCTGAGCCCCCAAACCAAACCAAAGCAAACCAAAGAGAGGAATGTGAATCTCTCCTGTGGCAGGAGCCTTACCTTGCCCAATCCTCGCAGCCAGGAATCACTTTCCATTCAGCTGGGGAAGCTCCAGGGGAGCAATTAAATTTAATGGGAGGCACAGCTCCCAGACAAATCTCTGCATTTACCTAAGCCAAAGCCAGAGAAGCAAAGGTCAGTGTGCCCTCTGCAGTGGGACATTCCCACATCAGCTGCAGCCTTTCCATTTCTCTTTTGAAGTTTAATTGATGCCCTCTTTTCCTAATCAGCTGCACCAAAGCAATAAGCCTTGATGAGGAAAGCATTATCAGGAGACAACTCAGTATGCCCAGCACATGATGCTCTACAGGTCAATTAACAAAACCATATTCTCAGCCAGACGTTTTTGGGAGTAAAACCAGGATAAATTAACAGGCTTTAGAGCTGCCCTAGTAATTTTCTCTGTCTCTCTCTCCCCCTGCTCCCCCCACCCAAGTTTGAAAGGCATTTGGGAAGGAGACCAAAGGAAAAAAAAAAATAATTTAAAGAGTTTGTCTTCATATATTTATTAAACCAAGGCAGTATTTTCTGAAATGGAAACAAACACCAGTCTTTTACAGTTATATTTGAGTTTGAAAGCAGATTTGTGCTCTACCTTTCTGTAGCGAGGGAAGGGACTGAAAGATCCTTGTGTCTGGCTGTGCACAATTAAATGATCTGGGGACATGAGTCAAGCTCATTTATAAATTCTCCCAGATTCAGCCTGGCCAATACAATCCCAGCGTGAAAACCTTTATCCTAAATCAGCACACATGGAGCAACTAATTTCAGACTGAGACTGGAAAATTTCTCATAATCCACAAAATTAAATCTGAAAGATGTAAGAGTTTCTCTGTGAAGGATGGTGACCACAGAGTCAGCCCTTTCAGAGAGGAGTTGCAGGTGTTGTGTGTGGGGTTTGTGGTATAATATTGGTAGATTCAATATATGGAAAAATCAAGAGACAACTAAATATATCTAAATTTATCAGAGTGCTCTTTTTTAGTTTTTATTTTTTTTTAATCTTTCTGAGTGGTTTCTATTGACTTGCGCTTTACTGGAAAAAAAACCCCACTACAGATAATTTATTTTTTCATTAAATTCTTAGGAATCAATAAAAATTAGCTGAGGAAATTGATGGTGATGCAGTAGGATGCAGTAACAATACATGTCTCAAAATGCAACCCACAAGAGTACAAACAATATTTTTCTGATGAAATATCTTTAGAAAATTAACAGATATTATTGGTTTACGTGTGAGTATCTGTGTGGGTGTAGACTTAGACTAATTTAATTTTATTTTTCTTGCAATCAACCTGGTTACAGAGGTATAGTGAGAGTCTCCAATACTTGTGTCTTATTCAGGGGACACAGTGGCCATTGGTTTAGGTCTCTTTTAGTCTGAAAATTTATATAAAACATTTACAGACTTTTAAATTTTTTTTTCTTCATTAATATACACCAAATATTTCTGCAAAGTGGGATGGGAAACCCTTCATCAGCCTGGATAAGAACAATATGCTAATCTGACAGCAATTTCACCATGAAAAGTGCTTAGGGTGATGAAAAGGGGTGCAGAGAGACATTGAAGATCCATCAAACCCCCATGTTCCCTACATTCTTCCTTAAGATCTATTAAAATTTAAATTATAAAGGCTCCATACACCTTTACATCTCTCTTAAATTTAATATCAAGTAAGTTTCTTTCAAATAAATACATACCTGAAGTTATTTTAACCTATTTCTTCACCAATTTCCAAGGAATTAATCACAGAACTTCAAGATGACAATATCTGACCATGCCCTGTTTTATTTCAGGATTTGTTTTTTGAGGCTTCTTTCCAGAGTGTTTTCCAGTGCAAAATTCTTTTTCTCCTCCTCCTCCCAAAGATCCTAATTTGAAATTTTTCAAGGTACAAAGTGTAATTGCTTTCACACAAATGCTGTCACAGAGATATGGACTGTAACAGGTTTTCATGATACTTTTAAAAGAAAGAAATTTTTAAAAGGATTGATTTGTGAAAAAAAATCAAATCCCAGCCCTAGAATTTTAGAGGGTGAAATAGAAATCCAAGTCTCCTTCAATCAGGAGAGATGCTTCCAGGATGAAGTGATGGAAGTTTACTTATAAAAGAGAAAGAAAAGGAAGCAGTGGATAATTCAAAACAGGAAAGAAGATATAAATAAATAAAGAGAAAAGGCAACCTGGAAGGGCTTATCCAATACAGTTTTTGTGACTCCAGGAAATACCTATTATTTATGAACTTCTATCACTCCTTCCCACGGATGTCTTTCATGTGTCCATGCAAAATAGGAGCTGAGGTGTAAACTGGGTTTTCTCCCACAATCACTTTACAAAGTCACTGTTGTAGGTAAAAGGAAAAAGAAAGATTATTTCTAGGAGCAGTAGAAGTACTTGAAGATACACACACTGTGAAAAGCTAAAATCTCTTCCTGTGGACCAATGACTCATGTTCAGTGTACAATAATGCTGATATTTGAGATACCTGCAGCACACCCTGTGCCCTCAGGCAGGGAATTTTTCCACTAATCCACCCCAACACAAACCTGTGCTTTAAACTGCTTCCAGTGACAGGGATCTCCCACAGCGTGTGGGGCATTTTTGAGACAGCACTTCCAGCCAAGGGAGATGATAAATCTTTGCCTTTTGCTCCCCGAATACAGAAAATACACCCAAATCAGTTTAGATCAGGGAAAGCTGGAGGAGCTTTTCTTCCCAGGACAAAGAAATGACTCAGGGAAAGCCCCAGAGCTGTCTGAGCCCCCAGCTGTGCCCTCTGCAGAGTCACAGCTCTGTCTGAAGGAACCACTGAACCTCTGATGTACGTGGGCTTCACGGGGCTCTGTGGCAAAGTCCAGTGATCTGAATTTACTCCACCATTATGGACTAAAGAATGGATCTTCCTGACAGCCTCAGGTGTAGATCAGGGCCTAATTAATAATGGAACTTGTGTATGACAAGGAGCAGAGGGTGTGTGGGAGCTCCTGCAGGTTCCAGGCCCGGGGCTGTGTAAAGCTCAGTGCAAGCTGAGGAAACCAGAGCCTGGGGTTTAACAGAGCCAGACAGCCAAAACCCAACCAAAACCAAGCATAAACCCACTAAAAACTGGATCTGGGCTCATAGTATAGATATATATGTATATATGTGTAAAATCATAGGTTCATTTAGGTTGGCAAAGCCTTCTAAGATCATCCACTCCCCCAGCACAGCTAAGGCCACCAGTGACCCATGTCCCCAGGTGCCACATCCACACTTTTTCTTAACATTTCCAGGGATGGTGAGCCCACCACTTCCTTGGGCAGCCTGTTCCAATGCCTGGCAACCCTGTCTGTGAAGATTTTTTTTCCAATATCCAACCCAAACCTCCCCTGGCCCAGCCTGGGGCCATTCCCTCTCCTCCTGTCCCTGTTCCCTGGAGCAGAGCCCGACCCCCCGGCTGTCCCCTCCTGTCAGGAGCTCTGCAGAGCCACAAGGTCCCCCCTGAGCCTCCTTTGCTCCAGGCTGAGCCCCTTCCCAGCTCTTTCAGCTGCTCCTGGAGCTCCAAATCCTTCCCCAATGTCCATTCCCTTCCCTGGACATGCTCCAGCCCCTCAATGTCTGCCTTGGAATAAAAGGCCCAATATTTATGTATATATACATAAATACACATACAAACACACACATATATCTATAAATTCAGGCATTGGGATCTGCAGAGATCTTAAAAAAACTCAGCACATCCCATCCAAAGGTCTTGTGTGACATTCATTAAATATTCCAGCTAAATAAATGCAGCAGCTTCTTCCTGGGGAGTAGATTTCTCTTTGTCAGATTTTTGGTCATTTCTCTGAATCCTGGAAATTTTTGTGCAGGCACACCCAGAGGATGCATAATTAAAAATAGTCATTGTTATAGAAAAAAATTCAAATAGGTTATGAGAGATTAAGATTTAAAAGCGGATTTTTGTTTTCATTTTTCCTCCTGCTAGCATCTAATTCTATGGTTCACTGAGGAAACAGAGCCATAAAGATAATTTAATATGACCTCTTCAAAATGCAGGCCAAAGGACCTTTTTATTTTTTTTTAATAATTTCTGCATGAAATATTTCAGGAAAAGAAAAATAATAGATCAAACACATCCTTCTAGCAGAGTCATTACCTCTGAATATTCTAGGAGGCTTTGGAAACACTATGTCTTCTTCTTCCTTGTGTTTAATTTTTAGTGAGCTGGGATAAAGCAGGTAAGTATAAACATTTCACATTTGGCAGAGATTCCACTCTTTCCAAGCGCATTATTATGCAGGACTTACCAAACAACACTGGAACTTTGAAATTTTGCCCAAAGGGAGAAGATAAGATCGGGTAACAGCTACTCACCTATGACACCTCACCTAACATTATCAAAAGGAGGAAACATTCCTCAAGTAATTAAATATTTATTCCTTTAAAGGTATAACTAGAGCACAAAAATACATCTCTACCTCCCACAGCTTTTATCAAGCTGTCAAGTTCTCCATAGCTTGGTGTTAACTGAGTCATAAAGGGAAAAATATCTAAAGCAGGAGAAATGTGTGAACCCTTGCTTGAGGATGCACTTGGTCATTCAGTGAGAAACAGGAAAAAAATCTTGGTTATTCCTGATCTCTGCAGGTGCAGCAAAATCAGGGTGTGCTCAACTTCCAAACAAGTGCCTGAATTGCAAGGATATGCAATGTGTGGGATAATGTGCCTGCCCTTGGACACAGCTTCAGACCTGACCTTTCACTTCTGGGCAAACTCCTGATGAAGTTTCAACCAAAAAATTTTATCCTTTTTGACTCTTCCAGCTTCTTTCCTTCTCCACACACCTATTCACCACCTAATAAATTAAGTGAACAGCCCAGTCTGGTCTGAGGGGCTGTTTATAAAAACAACTGGGTGTCTTTATAAAAAGAGTGAGAAGAGATACATTGACTTATTTCCATTATAAGCCTCTAATTCAGATTCATACCAGGGGCTTGATTTACCCCAAACTTACTATTTTTTTGCTAGAAAAACAGACTGAAATCTGCATTTTTACATGCAGAAATTTCATTTTAAGTCTATAAATATCCATTCTCTGTATTAAAATTGAGTTTCAGAGAGACACGGGAACCCTGCTTTGGCCAGCTGTCTTTGAGATACAGAACAAAGCACCAGATATAAAAATATCCACACAGTATTTATGTTTTCATGGGACTGTTTCCCTCTTGGTTTCCACACCTTGGTCCACCTTTTGCTAAGGTGCAAAAGAACTGAACCGTAGATCAGAATTTCACACACTGAGGGCAGTGTGGCAGGAAATGAGTGGATCAAAGTGAATCCCTGCAGATGCTTTATCCCCCACTCCCTTATTGTCAAAGCAGTTGTTCAGCTTTAAACATATGAAAACTATCCTTCATATGGAGCCAAGCACTTAAACTCATGTGTGAGTTTAATAATGAGATTGAGATCAGTGGGAATTAAGGATTAAAAAGTGCTATGTCTGAGTAATGGACTAAGTTATTTTGCTACACCTCAAATCTCTATTCCTCTGTAGTAATGACCTGCTCAGTAGCTCCTTGACCTAAAATACAGATTTAGCTATGCTAACTATTCACTTTCAGATTCTCAGTCTAATACATAAACAAGTACAGGGATAAAAAACTTAAGAACATTACTTTGAAAGTTATTTACAGGCTTTCTGTGTTCTCTGACTTCTTAATTCAGGAGCTGTCTCCTTGCTGAAGATGTGTTTTATAAATTGAAATACCTTCATGGTCATTTTCCCATGGTTTATTAAAATGCGAATGCCATTTCAATGGGAAAGTTTATCAAGTGGGAAGTTTATCAAAATAGAAAGCCAAAAATTTTCTCTAGCCTTCTTCTTATGGCCACAGGTGAAAAGCTACAGACATTTCTGACTGTCTTTGGTAACTCACAGAGAAAATACAACGCCTGGCATACGAATAACAAGAAAAGTGACCATAGAATTTGAAACCACACTAGAAATTGTCCTTAACTCAACCCTCTGACCTTCATGTTGGTCCTCAAAACAGTCATTTGCTGTATATTTATCAGCTGGAAGCAAATGACTTAAAAATAACTATGTTCTCTCATTAAGAAATATAAAAATATATTCACTTCTCTCGCATTCAGGTACAACTTGAACATTTTCCAAGTTGTAGGCACACAGGAAGATGTGTGATACCCACACACTTTGGTTGAGAACCAAGGTGATAGTCATGAGAAAGGGGTGCAGATTTCTGAGAAAAGGTGTGGAGTTCCCTTTTTTCAATGGAGGAATATCTCTAGAGAACATTTCAAAACTCCACATTAGTTTTTTATGCCTGTCCTTTATACTACACTCAGAATTCTTCTAGATCTGTAAGATTTGCAAGATTTCAAGATGGAAAGTCTGTGTAATGAATTCTTGATTGGCACAATTAATGGAATTATCATTGTGGCAACTGTGACATTGTGATAATGAATTTCACAATTTACTTATTTTAAGAAAAAAAATTTCAAAATATTGAGCTTGCTTGAGAGTTTGACAGTTCACTTTGTAACACTGGATTTTTGAGTTCTAAGTGCCAGTAGTTACTTTTTGCTTATTTAGTAATTTCATAGAATCATAGAATGGTTTGGGTTGGAAGGGACCTTAAAGACCATATAGCTCAAAACTGTCGGTGCCTTACCTGATTTAGTCTCTCCTTGCACAACAGAAATCCCAGATTTTGTAATGCTTCTCATGTTTCCATGTACTTTCCCATCCCTTGTTTCAGGTGAGTGGATGAAAACTGCATGAACAAGTCACACACAGGCACCCAATATTTTCCTCTGTCAAACCTTCCTCATCCTGTTGGCTTTACTACATGAGCTGGGCACTGAACTGGCACATCCTGGTTGGTTCCTGGCTCGTTTTTTCATGTGCATTACTTTATCATTTATCAACACTACATTTTATTGTGTGACCATGAAGATATTTAGAGCATAGATGGACAAAAGGCAAACAAACCATCCAAAAGTAGGATTTTAATGGCCGTGGACTAAGTAGCCCAAAATCACTCTGGATTCTTCCCTCACTGAGTGATTTTCCTGGAGCAGTTCACAGACACAGTCATTATTCTGAGTGAGTGACTGATCCCAAACTCCTTTCACTGTGAACTTTATCCATGGAGACTCCACTGGAGAGTCCACATATTCACATGTTCCATTAGACTACATGCTTTCCTCTAAACTTTTCCAAATTTGAGGTGCTTTTTAGAGCAACAACATCATTTTAAAGCAACAATCGGGTTAATCCATCAGAGCTTTAGAGGAAAACACTTCTGAAGAAGAGCTATTACTTTTCTTCATGGCAAATTGCCTATTTTCCTTTTTCACACAGCATGCCAGGACATTTTTACTTGTCTGTTATTTGCTATTTTGGTCTTTAGACTCTGTATCTGTCTTTTGTCTCTATAATCTCATTTGTAAAGTTCCCAGTTACTTTTAGGAGGTTAATTGCTACCACAAGCAATGTCAGCCTGTGTCAGACTCCAGGGCTTTATAGGGAAAGCTCTGCAAAGACTTCCCCACATCTCATATATTTTGGTCATGTCTACACTCTCCAGCTCTGATTGGGGAACTGCTTTTATTACACAGTACAACTAAAGAAACCAAAAATAGTAATTTCCTAAAAGACCTCTGAGAGTACATTTCTTTACATAGGCTGTGTAGGAGGGCAATAGAACAAAATTTGGTGCTTTGCTATTCTGAGGAATAATCAGAGTATCTGAGACAACATCCAAACATCTCTCAAAAACTCTGCAAGGCCTACACTTGTCACTATTGCTGTAACTCAGTTTATCAGTTGTTTATCACAGTGTTTCAAATCCCCTGTGAGGCCATGAATGTTCCCTTAACTTGACAGTACCTAATTATAAGGAAAATTAATAGATGTTCATCGTTTTTCTTTTATATATACACCCAGACTTTTTGCTAATGATAATATGGTCTCTGTAGTTAAGTAACTGTTGGTGTCAAAAGGGAATAAAAATAGATATTTGTGCAGGGGACTTTGTACAGGTCTGTAAAGCGTGGCACAATAGGTGATTCCAAGTTTGTGAAGTGCCAGCCTTACAAGTGAATCAATTGAATTACCTTTATGACTCTTCTGAGGTGTTGCATTTAAACAAATAATTTAATCCCACATGACACATATGTTTCATATGTATTGAGGGTTAAATCTGCCTCAGATTTAAACTCTGGTTTTGACCCACTGGCCACGTTTGGCTTGTTCTGCCTATTAAAAAAATGAGAAAATTCACAAAAATTAAGAATAAAAAGGAATCATGAGGCAGAATTAGTGACCCTACACATCAATTATGATTCAGGAGATACCTGTGCATTAAAGGAGACGAGCCAGATTGAGGATTCCAAGGTTAAATGAGTTTATTGAGTTAGTGGTTACAATGGTATGTCAGATACCTGTAATCCAAGCTACACCTACATATTTTCCTCTAAATTCTCACACTGTCAGTTCCCGTGTCTCTAAACATTCCACCACCAGGTCTTCTATTACTAATATAATAATAATAATAATCAGAATAATAATGATAATATAAAAGGCAATGTCAATCACCATATTGTGCTTCATACTCCACCATAAGGAATTCAATTGGCAAAAGTAAACCTCTGGTCATATTAATGGGCTTAATTGAAATGTGAGCAGTCATAACACTACTAGAATATAAAGAACAAAATCTGGTTCAAAAGAAGCATTTTTAAGATGAATTAGTTTGAATCTGTTTTAAAAATTCACATACTATAATGAAGATGACTTAAAAGTTATATTATTTAATTATTGGGCCACACATTGAAGCATATTGGCTAGTACATTTTTGCACTGCAACAGAAGCAATACAAGCTTTATGGTCTACCATTACAATTCCTTTTTTTTTTTTTTTTTTTTTCATTTAATATACCTGCCAACCTAATGTTTCTTGCATGCATAAAAATTTCGGGGTTTAGACTTGAATTTATCATTTATTCCACACGTATACCCCTGTGACGCAAATTCTTTGGCCAATTTAATGCTATAGTTTTGTTTAAAAAGGAAGCTTGGAGTTAAGTCCACTTAACATCAGAAGGCAATGCCCTGAATTTTGGGCACTGCAGAGAGTTATTTACTGGAATAGAGTCTCAGGTCACATGCAAATTGTCACTTTGTCCCCCCCACCCCATGCCAGACGCACACAAGTCGGCAGGTACGCATACAAAAAAGGAATATAAAACCCTCCTGGTAAAGCTCAGTGGTTTAGAATGAATCCATAGCTTTAAATTCACTTAAGGCCTGTACAGGGGAAATATGTTTCTTCTGGGATCCTCTCCTCACTCTTGTCTGATATTCTTCTGGTTTTTCTCTCTTTACTAGAGGTTTCTTCTCGGGGGCCTTCATCTTCCAAGATACAACTGGAGAGTTCACTGCAGCAGTGCCATACACCTTCTGATATTTAGTAGAAGCCACATATGATGCTTTCACTGTAAGGACCACAGCGTTCATCAGGTTTTTAGCTGCCTGGATGAGAGAAGTGGCACTGTCCAGCTACAAACAGAAAACAAAATGAAATATAGCAAGGTTACTCCAACACAAAATACAGCAAGGTCACTCCATGGCTGGATCACTAGGCCATTTCCTGACCGGAGCCTGGATCCTCCCAGATCTCATTAAAGATGGATCAAATCCTCTTCCTCGGGGTACCCTGGAGTATCCAGCACTGTGAACATCATGCACTGAACGGTAAAGTAAAAATGTGGTACCTCACATTAAATTTTTTTAATAAATTAAAAGAAAAGCTTGTGTTGTCTGGAAGTTGTTTTTTGTTTGTCTGTTTGTGTGGTTTTTTGGTTGTTGATTCTTTTTCTACAGTTTAAGAAGTTTTCTGTTTTCTCACACAAACCCTTTTACTTTTTACTTATACCTTTAAAAATTTACTGTTACACGTCAACTGCAAAACAGGTCAACAGGGATTTTTCCCAAGTGTTCCAATTTGTTCTAATTATTCCTGTCAGGCCAGGATAACACCTCCAGTGATGTCTACAGGAACAGTGTGAGGCCAGCACTGAGAATCCCATCTGAAAAGATGAAAGGAGGCTCTGAAACCCCTACAGAAATGAAAAGATGAGACTGTTAACTGCAGGTTTTGGCAGCTCCTGTAATGTGTGAGTTACTTATGTTCTCAAGGAATGTTACTTTGTGGTTACCAGGCTTTTTGTACTTTTTGTGCTTCTCCCATGCATGAACCTGCCTGAGGTTCCTGGGTGTCCTCAGGATGTAAGAGCCCCTCGAGGACTTGCAGAGTTCAAAACACTGGGACTTCCATCAGAAAGCTTCCATCATACTGAAGTGAAGTACACAACCCTGGCCAAAATTTTCACAAGGATTTCAATATACCATGGGGACTTCCAAGACAATGCCTCAATGTTCCGCGATGTGAATCAGGCACTTGCCAGATCCAAGTGAATATTTTCAAAGTGGTAAGTCCTAAAAATATGCTCCTAAGGACTGTAGAAAGCCAGGTTACTACTTCTGATGTTCAATTATCCCTTCCCTAAAATACTGAAGGGTGGGATTTTTTTGTGATAAAGCCTTTCAGATATCCCACAGAAACTCCTTCAATTACTTA
Organism: Lonchura striata; assembly: GCF_050655825.1. Classification (NCBI taxonomy): domain Eukaryota; kingdom Metazoa; phylum Chordata; class Aves; order Passeriformes; family Estrildidae; genus Lonchura; species Lonchura striata. Next base: position 4,368,222 of record NC_140706.1, on the reverse strand, counting down.
TGCCTTCCCCAGACTGTAGGAATGATGTGAGATGGAGCATTACTTTACCTTTTTGATTCCACCCCACATGTTCAGTAAGTTTTTAGCTATTTTTAATTAGTACAAATGTCCTGTGTCACTCCAAACCTTTCCTGCTCCCTATTTTGGGAGCATGTGGCTGTGAAATATAAATGTTAAGCAAGGGTAAGCAGGACAAACAGTCATATTTCACCTCAAGCATTTTGAGTCATTAACAGAAGAGTTCAGGAGAAATTTTCTTCTGAATTGACAGTGACTGATGTGAACAAAAATAGACATTACAGAAAGCCTGTATTTGAAACCACATTAAGCTATACTTACCTGGGGTATTTTATTTCCTCCACTCTGGCCTTAAACTCATTATGGTTCACCAAATACATAAACAGCTACATACAGTGAGGTGAAAACCAAGAAAAAAAAGCATTTTAATGACATTCACGTATGTGGCGCCATTCCCTGAAATGCAGTTAATTGCCCGCCCCTAGTAAATATTTTTCCTTGGGACTAATTTGTATTTCTGTTAGTAAAAGAAATGAAGTTAAAAGATGGAAAATTACATTACATGGCAGAAACATGACTGTTCAATAGGGAGTAATGAAATATAATCCAGTCTAGTGTTATTCTATAACCACACTGCTGCATGATTTATAAGGCAATCTGTATGTTTGTTGGCAAATAACAGATCACACTCTATTAAATTAGGATATTCTAATTTACTACACAGATCTACAATCAAGCATTATTCATTGTTAAATGATTCTTTTTGAAACACTGGTGGATTGATATTGAATATAAAGTGATACCATCAAATAGTGTTTACTTCATAATCAGTGTGGATAAACTGACTGGATTGAGCCTCTACTGCACATTCCTGAATGAATTCTGGTTGCTGAAGGTTTCCAACAGCTTCACATTTACCACCACAAAAAGCTGCTTTACATATATTAAGAAACCAAATAATTAAAGGAAACATTTTAAAATGAGGGGGCACCAAATTCAGATGCTTAAACCCATACACAGAGTTCAATCTACACCTCTGAACACAGCAATCAGTAATTTTATGGACTCTAGTGATAAGGGCATGCAGAATCTCAGATGCAGGCTGCAATGAAACCTTTAAGGAAACCAGGTTTTGTGTTTTGATGCCATTTAACTCTCTTCAGTTTCAATATGCTGTTAGAGTAGGTAAGAGCTCCTTGTTCTCACCACCAATAATAACATTTTAAGATGTTAAGACTCAGTCTTTGACCCTAATACCCACTTATCTTGTAAAACACTTCCAAGTCTTGGAACCAGAAAAGAAAAGAGACATAAAACCCCATCACAGGCTGTGAGTGTTCCCCAAAATCTGCTGGTGGTCATTCCATGCATCCAATTTGGCCACCTAAGCAATTCCTGTGATTTTCTTATGGCCTCCAGCTCCTTGCTTGTGTTATGGCTCAGCCAAGAAGAATTAAACTGAATGAACATCATTCCAATTAACATTTAGATCTTCCCACACCACCACGTTGCTCCAGCTTTAAGCTGTGCTTTGCCACACGGGCACAAAGCTGGAATGAGGCAGCAGTGAATCAAGCCCTGAGTGTTCTTAATTCCTTACAAAATCTGGGCACAGAAACGTATGCACTTTTCCAAATGATATGTTAATATTAAAAAAAATCATAAGAAGGAAAATTAACATCTCAAATAAAAGCACCAGTAGGAAAATTACTTCACAGTACAGAAGGCAACATTTACTCCCTGCAGTAGCCACAGAATTATAGCTATAACAGCCAACAGAGCCTTTGACTTGATGCACAAAATAATGATGTTCTGCTGTTTAGACTTCTTTAAAAATATGCTTGCCCGCTTTTAGGAAAAAAAAAAAAAAAAGCTCTCTCAACAATAAAAGATAAACTTAGGCTACTGTCCCACGAAACTCTAAGAACAGTGAATGCTGAGGAAAATTCAAAATTAATAAAGAACCTAATAATAACTGCACTGGACTTGGTCACTTAGAATAAGTAAGGTTGGAAAAGAAAATAATTCAAGGGTTTTCTTCCCCCTAGAGAAAATCCTTTGCGTTAAGAGTTTTTGAGCTGCTTATCAGCCGTTCTGCAATTTTCCTGCACTATTTGCAGAATTTTCCAGAATCTTGAGATAATCAAGATTTCTCTCTTCTTTTACATATACACATAATCTAACTAAAATAACCAGCAATTGCAATAACAAAATAGCTGAAGAAATGGGAGAGAATAAAGCTGGAAATTTTTGTCCTTAATAGTAAAGCAATGAAAAGAGATGATCTCCCTGCATTGTCACATTGCTGTAGTGGGGAAGAATTATGTTTTAGAAAGGAGAAAATCTAACTTCCAGAGATGTCTTCATATTTATAACAATAAATATCCATAAAAATTAAGGGAAATTGAGGGAAAAAAAACCCCAATCTGTATTTTCAGTGAGTAAGGATACAGAATGGGTAGTTTTAAAAGAGTTGGTAGCCTAAAAATGTTCTATATTATTACTGCTGACTTTAATAAACCTTGAAAAGTGGGTGAAGACATCAAAAGAATTGCAGATAGTTTCTAGTCTCTATATATTTGAGCAATGAAAATAAAATGACCTGTGAAATTATAGGCCAGCTCAGCTGACAGCACTCCCAAATTAAATGATGCAATGTCTGTGGCAGACTCCATAAATAGAGGAAAGAAATGTAGTTGTGGTAAGTAAAGGGCTGTGTGGGTTAAAATATTTTCAAAGTAACCTACATCATATTTTGGTATGATTAAACTTTGAATTGCTTAAAATAATGCTGTGGGTATAACTGGATCTTTGAAAGGTCTTTTGCTTAGTAATACATGACAGTTTGATTAAAAACTCAGTTGACACAAAACTAACAAGACACATACACAGAAGGATTCCAGATTCTCCAGCAGCTGCTTCCAGAAGTACACATACACACACACAAAAAAAAAAAAAAATCAGTGCTCAACAGTGAATTTTGCAGTGGGGTCTTGAAGAAAACATTTGGAGGCTTTACAATATTAATATTTCTACTAAAAACTTGGAAAGAAAGTCATTCATTTGATGAAATTTGCAGATAACAATTGGGAAGTGTCAAGTCATGCAGGGGGCAAGTGATTGATATCTAATTAGCTGCTAAAAGCCACAAATTAATATTTAATTCTGGCCAGATCTACAGCAGATGATACCTAATTACACAATAAGGAACTTTATTCTCTGCAGGATCCCAGGCAATCACTCCTTGAGTACACAAAAAGGAGGAGACTGATTAAATAGGTTCAGTTATCATATTCAGTTTATTGTCTGTCCACAGTTACGGGATACTGAGTCCTCTCCATGCAAGACCAATCCTGAGGAACTGGGAAAGAACTTGGGAGAAACTCAGTAACAAAAAAACATCTTTTATGGCAAAGACTCAGCCAGCTCTGTTTTTCCCACTTTCAAGTGAATGACTAAAAAATGAGTTTTCAGTGACTGAAATCAGCAAGTACATGGTAACAAAGCTGATTATATTTCCAGTTCCACATGTGAGACAAAGATAAAACAAAACTTAAAGGCTGAGAGGCGAAGTAGGTCATTTTAGTTATTAATTACCTGCAATTATTTATTTAGCAGTTATATAAATTAATCAGAAGAACTCATGAAAGATTGATTCTATTTTTTGAAATTTTGAAATCAATATTGGATGGTTTTGCTTAATATGTATTAACTAGTGGACATTTTTAGTGCACACCAATTCAGGGAGCCTGGGTATCAGTTCTGCAGGAAGGCAGCTTAGCTGATAACAACAGCCCCTACTGACCTTGAAAGGTATGAAAACAAAAAAAAAATAGTATGAGGAGCTATTGATAAATAGAGTTTGATCTGATTCCCTTTCTAGAGACTGGGAGGGGAAAATATAATTTATTTTACACATTGAAACAGAACCTGTAGCTTCTCAAATACTCTTGGCTAAGGTTTGATTTGTACACCTTTAGCAGGTGACTTAGGCACTGCCAAGACTTAAGGATTTCTGTGAATTCTGGGTAAATTTCTTGCTTCTATCCAAGGACTCCTTCCTGGACAAGGTATAGTTGCTCTTATCCCACCCCAAAAGTCAATCAACAGTCCCCAGAGAAAATAAGGCTACAACTGTGCAATTATGAACCTGGGTGGTAAATCAGGAGTCTGGATTTCTCAGATTGTATTCTTATGCAAGAGAACATTTTCCTCTCAGCTGCGCTTAACAGCAAATCCACACCTACAAGAGGTATGCCAGAAAAAGATCTTATTTATAAAATCACATCTTAGGTTTCTGTGGCACATTTCATGCATAAAACATGACCCTGTTAGAGAGAAGCCAATGCAAGAATGGCCTGTTTGCTATTCAGATGCTCCCTTCCCTATGGAAGGAGACATCTGCTCTTTATCAGCACCACTGAGGGTCTGTTTTAGTCAGTCACTTCAAAATCTCACAGGGTTCTTGCTAGCTACAGTCCATTTGGAGGAAACTATCCTAAATACTTGAAAATCTCTCTCTCAAAAGAAGTCTTTATGTGGAATGTAATGTGGCCATAATGTTAAAAATGGATCTGTAGCTACACAGAGAAAATTGTATTGTACTTGTCCTTTCCTAGCTATTTGTTTTCACATTTGACTGCAATTAACTTACTCCTTTATACATGATGAATATTTAATTCATTCTGGGGATAGCTGTGTTTTATAGGTGCCCAATCCGCTGAATAATCACCCTCATCTGCATTTTTTCAATTACAGGTAAGAAACCCAGGGGATTCCCAAGCCCATTTGGTTGTATTAAACAAAGGCTGCCACGTCCAAGGACAGCAGAAAGCACAAAAATACAGCAATAACTATGGATATCTTCTGTCTTCTATGGACTACAGTCATTTAAAACACATTACCAATTGCTGTATGCTAATTTGCAAAAGCAGAAGCAAATAAAAATACTCCCAGAACTGACATTCCTAGTAAAAGGTAAACAGGCATAATAGAAATGCATTTCTACATTTCCTTTACTTATGCCAAGTAAATATTTTAGTATTTTAGAAGCAAAAGTATAAATGACAAAATTATATTCTAATTCATTTGCTTTGAGAAGAACACTTAATGTGAAAGCTCATATTTTAACAACTGAAATGGTGAAATGACAAAAAGACAATTGGAAACACCTGAAAGTTAACTAATTACCTAATTATTTTTCTTGAAAATAATTATTGCTAGTGTCTCTCCAGCCTGCAGGTCCCAAAGGTAGAAAATAAGTTTTTGAATTTTTGATATATATATTTTTTTTTCTAGACAACAAATGCATTTACAGTGAATAAATTATTTCTCCAATACTATTGCTATAAAAAAAATACAATAATTCATCTAGTTATCTAATATAATGTAGGCTATTTCCTCAGTATTTAACATTTAATTAATATCTTGTTGCATTCATTTCAGAATTTAATCAATCAAACAAAACAATCTCTCAGAAACATTTGATTTTCTTTTTCTACTCATTATCTGCCATTTCACAGGAGAAAAGAGATGCCAAACCAGTACAATTCTTACCACAATCCTATACAGCATCCAATTTTTAAAATTCAATTGCTTTAGCAGTGTTCTTCATGCTACACCATTGTCTCAGAACTTTCAGAGTCTGCTGCTGAATTAAAGTATTTCACAACAACCTGAATGCCAAAAGATCTGGAAAAACTCTGTAGGAAAAGGAAGAAATTCTCAGTGATTAAAGCTAAAGGAGTTTTGTAGATGGGTTGTTTACACCACACGTTCTCATTGCTAAGGCTGAGTGTAGAGGAAGAAACACTTTCTACATCAACTCACAGCTGAGAAACAAGGGAATGAGTCTTCTGCCACCATGACTTGAGGGCTTTTTCTTCCAAATCTTCCTCATTCTGCACAGAAGGAATGTTTGGAGGATGATGGCAAGGGTGGAATGTCCTGGACTAAGAGCAGGATTGTCTAATGGCCATCACAATTCCAACGCTACCTGAAGCAAACTCGGCACAACCACATTGACAACTGCAAAACCATTCTGCCCCATGGAATTTTCTCTGAGTTCTTGGATGATTAAAAGGAAATAGAATTTTGTATGACTGATTTAAACCTAATATTCAACAAGATAGAATGTCTCCAGCAAGATGAAGTCCAAACTCTATCTGATGGAAGAGGAAAACTCCAGCTACAACTAAAACTTTTTTATATTGCCAGGAGGATTCCTGAAGAAAATTAGAGTAGCAAGTCTGCCAAAACTCGGTATCAAGCCAAATAAAAAAGCAATTTACACTAATTTACACAGGGATTTACATGCCTGAAATCTACCCAAGATGCAACACAGTCTGAACCTGAGGTCACAGAAAAGCATGGGCAGGTCTCTGACAAAAACATCAGTACACATTTCCATTATCATATCCAATTGCAGCTAAATCTGAAAAAAAGATGAAATAAATGATCTCTAACTCATCTGTGCTACTGATCTCCCTGCTCCCAACTGGAGTTCTGACTTGTAATTTGAAGATGGAAACACATTTTAAAAGCCCAAAATGATCTAATGCTCTTTCAGTCTGACTTTTAGGAGCAAATTTTTGTTCTTTATCTAGAGAACAGGTACAATAAAAAGAAAAAAAACGTGTCTTTCTAACACTCTTACCTGAAAGGAGTCCAAATCATGTCTGGTTGGCTGGAAATTGTACTCAGTGATAAAATGCAGGAGACTTTGGATACAAAAAAAAATCAATAAAGCACAGAAAAACTGTATGCTCTACATGAGTAAATGTGTTATCTCCTGCTATTCCTCTTGATTTTGTCTCAAAGAAAACAAAATAAAAACCAGCACAAAGCAGGACATAGGACTGCAATGCTGAGAAATGTACTATTTCCCCAAATTCTTTTTTAATTTGTATCACTGCTAGAGTGGTATCTGTATGTGATTTATCTCCATGTCTTCATCTGTGAGGATCTGCCAGTTTTTGAGGCAAATCTGCTCCTTCAGCTCCTTTCCTATCTACAAAGTCATGCTTGCCAGGTCAGCACAGGGACACTTTGAAGATAAATGCTTCACAGGCACAGCTGGATTTTCTCAGGAAAAGGCTTGGAAACAATGCATCAAACACATCAGAATTAAAAAAATATAAAAAATCTTATTGTAGAATGGAAGATGATACCAGGACAACTATTCTTTGCTTGCTAAAGTTTGCCTGCTATCGCTCATGTATATTTTATGTTTTGTAGAAGCAGATAAAGGCTTGGACCATTCAAAATATTGATAATTTTTGAGGTGCTAAAATGATTTTACTCCCTTGGAGCTGAGGGTTCTTCCAGTGTTGATCAACTCAATCAGTGAAAAGATTCCTTTCTGTTTGATTACCTGAGCACTTTCCAGGACTTTACAACAGCATGCAATGAAATGGAAAAAAACCCAACCAACAAAAAAAAAAACAAACCAAACAAACAAAAACAAACAAAAACCAAACAAAACAAAAACAAACAAAAAAACCCAAACCAAAAACAAACAAGCAAACAAAAAAATCCCCTCCACCATAGTCTTCAAGGGGAAGCTCTAATTCAGTCATACAGAGCTGGCTTAATCACATATAGCCAAAAACTTTTAATGGAAATTCTAAAATTTAATACCGAATAAATTATTCATTATTAAGTGTTCCATTTATTTGGCCAACTCAATCAATGGTTAAACAACATTCAGTAAGTAACGAGAGTTCCCTACTAGAAGGATTTTTTCCCCTGGTCAATTACTGAACAAATAATTTGTAAATGCATCTGTTCATTACATTTTTAACTTTAGCTAACACTAAATGCTATTAAAAACCATTAAAACAGGTAGTAATTACCTGTTCTTACTTAGTGCAAGCGAATTAAACCAGAACAAAACAAAAACATTTGTAAAGGCTGTTGCAATTCACAGGGAAAGAACAAGTAAAGATGACAGCAAATTGAGAATAAATTAGAATGAATAAAATCTTGCTCTGAATTCCAAAGGCTCATTTTTATTACTCATGTTTTATTATGCAAATATTCTTTAAGGACAAAAAGAACCTTTTGAGGTCATCTAGTGAAATGTCTTGTTGAAAATTTGAATTACATGAGGTTTTGGATTTTGCTGAAATTTGCGTATGTCCAAGGATGTATAATTTCACATCTCTGGATTAGAGAACTCCACTCTGCACTTGAAATTCACTACCCTCCAGTTAAAACATTTTTACCTTATATCTAATTGGTATTTTCCATGTGAAAACTTTTTTTAATGCTTTTTTGGTCCCTATGCCCATGCAACTCTGACAGGTCTGGATCTGGTTCTTCTAAACTCTCCTCGGAGATAGTTGTAGGCAACAATATTTTTTATGAGCCTTCTCTGTACACATACAAATGTATCTATGATCTGTGCAGATGATGTTGGCAATCTCATTATTACTGCTAAAAGAGCAAGTGTCCTATCCAAATGAGGAAAAAAAGAATAATTGTAAAAAACAAGGGAAAAAATATCATTTTTTGTCAGATTTTTAACAGTTCACTGAGATTCTTTAAGTCCAGTGCTACTCTCTTCAGAAAATACTTGTGTTAAGGCTTATGAATTTTCCTGCAGTCTCTTTTCCTTTGCAGTTCAGCACTTTAGGTAGCCTTTTCCCTAAGCTACAAATTCCCTAGTATCCTCAATGATTCAAATAATCCAAATGGTGCTCGTGTTTCTCACCTCAGGACAACCATTCCTCCACAAAAGAATTTAATTCAACCACATCTCCAAATCTTATCACTAATCCACAATTTATTTAAAGGTGATGAAGGTATAGATTCAGAAGTACGGTGAAATGAAAAGGCATTTGCAGAGGCTCTTTTCTTAAGAAGTTCTTATTTAAATACCGTACATTAGTCATGATTAGCCACAGACTTGACTGATGCAATTAGTTGGCATCAGAAAAATTCAAACCAAATGTCTTTAAATATTAGTCATGGCCGGTGTCACTTGAGCCCCCAGAATTTTTTCAGATGTCTCTTATTGAGCAATTTCTCTAGGAAGGAAAGCAGGAAAAATAGGGCTGCTCCTAAAATCCATTGATTTGGTGTGTTTGGTGACTGAGTCAAAGCGTTCAGAGTTTTAATTTCTACAAATTAAGTCTTATACTGCACATAAGCTACCTAATTCCAGGTTCTGGACCAAAAGGTTCCAGATTCCTTTTCTGCTTGGTGAAGAAGACCAGGAGTCATGGAACACTTGAGATCTTTCATGGGTTCTTTCTCTACAGAAATGGGCCAGAGCACTTCACCTTTAAAACGCAGTTTATAGATCTTAAATTGCATTAGAATCCTAAAAATAGTACAGTGAATCTTGGCAGATGCTCAACATCTGCAAAGAAATTTCACTCTCCTTGGATTTGGCCTAGTGGTCCAAGAATTCTAACAACTTATTGAATGTTTTTGAGACTGTATTCCTTAATTCTCTTTTGGTCCCCACAAACTACAAGACATACAAATCTCTCCAACCTCCAGAACCTAAAGAGATCAGAAAATGTACGTAGATAAATGCTCCTTAATAAGCAATTTAAACATTTCTGTTCAGGAAAAAATTAGGCATCAGCTCAATTCACAGAAAGTTGAATTTACTTACATATTGATATAAGCCCTCAAAAGAAGCCCAAGGCTAAACTTTCTGACTCTGTACACACGGTTTAATTCACCTGATTATGCCTCTATTTTTTATGGTATTACCAATCTAAGCAGTTGTCAGTGTCTACCTGAAATAAGAATCTCTGCCCTCTGGAAATGGCTCCTGTGTTCCACGTTAAGGAAGGCTGGAGTCAACGCCTCAGATGCAGATGTTTACACTCGGCTAGATGAGTCAGTATTCACACAGCAATAGAGATGAGAGCAAAAACCTCTTCATAATTCAATTAAAATCTTTCAGAATAATAAAATAATCAGTTTCCATTACACCAGAGACCCACTCTCATCTTTTTGCACAGCTTGAGTGGGGCAGCCTCCCACTGTTACTGTAGGATTTCTTTCTAATTCTATCTTTTTCAAACCATAGTTAACTTGGGTGAAGTCTTTCTCCTGTTATTTTTTTTTTTTTGGGGGGGGGGAGATGGCAATATTTGTAGTTTATTTGTTTTTTCGGGGTTATTTTGTTGCTTTTGTTTGTTTGGTTGGTTTTGGTTTTATTTTGATTTGGCCATCCCAAATGGAAACTGGAATGTCAAATGCAAGGCAGGAAACACTGGTCCTGAACATTAACTGAATATTTTAATAGTGTACTATTTTAAAAATAGTAAAGTAACTAAAAATTTAAAGTTTTGTTTCTTTACATTAGCAATAGAAAAAAAGTTATAAAGAAAAAAAGTATTCTAAAAATTTATTTTAATTCTTTCTACTTTTTTTTCCTTTAGTTACCATTAATAAAATTTTCTTTATGTGCTTTTGAAATTTTAAACCTACTTTACCTTTCTCCTAATCCTATCTCACAAGAAATAAGTACACAAGTAATTAACCCACACTAAAACTCATCAACACATTACTTAAGAAATCTTGAAATTTAAAAAAATCTTAAATTAACAACACAAAACTACTGCAGTCATGAAGGAGTATGTAGTGTTTGAAAACCATCGTGATTCTATAGATCCTTTCTGCCTTGAGTGTGGCTCAGCATTATTTATAGAAAAGAAATAATGGCAATATTTATTTCTGTTTTCACTTTCACACCATGTGTTTGCTTTGAGGCACTCAGATAAAAATCCAAGGGATTATGATTAAAAAGAATCAGATGTAATGTCTTTGAGTGCAGCTGTCCTGGGATCAGAAAGTCCAGGGGTGTTAAGGCAGTCCTGATTTCCTCCATCCACTACACTCAGTTCAAGTGTAAATTTGCTTTGCAAATTCAAACAAGCTGAGGTCGAGGTTTAAAAGGACTGCAAGTTAAATCAACAGGAAGAGTCCTCTAGAATGCTGTGCACTGTCAGTGTGACTTCTGCTTCAACAAGATTAAATCCATACAATTTGTGCTGAGGCTGTGGTGTTAAACCAGCCCAAAACTGCAGGAAGAGAGGGCAGGGGGCGAAGCATCTCCTTGCCAGCTGACATGGTTTGGGAACAGATGGTGCCTTTCACAGCTCTCCCTCAACTTCTCGCAGAGAAGGAGAAGGTAAGAACCAACCCACAAAGTTTTAATTCAACTCGTGAGATAAACCAGCCTGGCAAACAGAAAAAATGGGAATTTCACATAGCTGCTTTAATCATACTGAAAGAAATGCTTGATCCCTGTAGATGATCTTATGTTCCTCTTGCATCCACAATCTTACATCATTAAACTATTGCTCACCCTTTGCCATTATGACTGAGGAATTAATCTTTCATCTACATGTTGATCTCCTTAAATATATAGGCGTAAATAGACTAGTTAATATATTTGGTTTGTTTTGAGATGATTATACACAACGTGCTTGCAAGTATAATTTTTTTAAGAATACTGCATCAAAAATTAACATCCAGTTTTCTAATAATTTATGAAGATTTAACTCATTTGAATTAGCATGTATTGGAAGAAATTTCTCAGATATTTGCTTTAAAAGTTTTCATATTAAACACTAAATAAAATCAGCTGAAATCTAGGCCTTATAATACTTAATGTAATGTACATGTAAATAATATTAAAAAAACTTTGTAATTGACTGAAAACACATTTAAGCCAAGCCTGTAAATGTAGGAATCTGTGCACTTTGGACATTTTCATATTTTTTCTAAATCACAGCTGCCAGTAAAATAAATTAACAGGGGAATTAGCTCAGTAAATGTAACATTAGTTTATTTATTCTCCCAGTGTTAAGCTATTTAGCCAAACTCACAGCCTGGGGTTACCTGGACAAAAAAATTGTTATTAGAATTGGCACAGACAGATTTCAGGTTAATTAATGCAACAGTTCATGTAATTTAGAATATCTTCCCCTCTACAAACTCCCCACTATACAGAAGTCAGCCAACTGCTAATTTGTTCATCTTACAAGACAAATTTAGAATGCAAATTTCTCTGGATTCAAAATAATCCACTGACATCTCTGTCCCACGATATCCCCTCAGTGCTGATCACTGTTTCTAATTTACCACCTTTATTGAATGACACCAATTCTGATTCCCTTTTCCCACTACTTACACCAGTCTTAAAAAGAGTTTCTCTGCCACCAAAATGCTTTTGTATCATTAAAGTGAGATTAGGGCACTGTACAGTTGCTCTTTGTGTTTTATCAATTCTGTGAAACAACTGAAGTCTCCTGCATTATGCAAGAATAATTATGTGAGAAGGCAATTTGATAAACTCATCAGCAAAGGATGTGCTTAGGATCTAAATTAAATTTTACCTCCAAGCATTTGCCTCTGAAAAGAACAAACTTCAAATCATCTTTAAGAGCAACAATTCCCATGCAGTTTTCCCAGTGAAACATTAGAGACTGACTAACCTGTATTTTCTTTTTCTTCCTGAAAAGATTAAAGTTTGCTGGGGACGCTAAATTTGCCAGGCAAGTTCGTGACTTTGCAAAGGAAGATTTGAAGATTTCAGTGTTTGGTTTACTAAAGGAATAAATAGTAGTAATAAAACACCTTGTGCACATTATTCAAAGCTAGAAAAGCCTGTCAGGGAGACATTTTTATATTGTTTGTCATTATTTTTCTCTTTGACAGGGAGACAAACAACCATTTGTGAAAGTTTTGGTAGGTAGCTTTGTAAACAAGACTCTCACCCTCCCTGAACTCCATTTAGATGTCCTGTGCTTGGATACAAAGAGCATCCCCAAGTCATCAGGGAGGAATATCTGTCCATCACTATGGACCAATCCCCAGCAATGCCACTGGCCAGAAGATGGAATGGTCTGCACCCTCACCCAACTGCTCAAAGCCACCCAGTCACCTGAAAATAGAAGTACTTCATCAATCAGCCTATGAAGCCCCTCTGCTGAAAAGGCTGGGACTGCATTCTCTTTCTGTGATTTATCCAGGACTTGGTGCTGCCTTTTAGTGCCTCTCACTGGGATATGACCAGACCCCACATAAAGCTGGTAAAGAACTTTAAATGAACAAGAGCAGCAAGATTTGCAGTCTCCCTAGGGTCCAAAATCTTCACATGATCCTTCTTCTGCCCTTTAGTATGAGAGCTCTGACATCTTGACAGCTTTAATAGATACCCAGGAGGCAGAACAAGAAAGGAAGATCTTCATAGTCCATCTTGTCTTTTTTAATATGCTGAGGGATATTAAAACAGTGAAGCAGTAATACTTGGGGCTGAGGGAAATAGGTAACAAGACAATGCTTTAAAGTAAAATTGTAACATTTAGGTAGTGAGACAAAAAACACACCAAGAAATTCAGTCAGCAGCATCCCTGCCCATCTCAGGTTCTTATCAAAGAAAAAAAAAATCAAATGCTTTGATTTATAATTTCAAAGGCTAAGCCTGAGTTACATCTCTTCTGGGTTTTCTGCTTAATGTTATGTCTTCCACAATTTACATGTGAATTTTATTTCATCTATGAAAAAGGTCTTCTAATTTGCTTATTGTCAATACACAGCTTCATAAATATTCTGGATAAAGTGAATAAAAACAGTAATAGAGAATAAAAAAAAAATAAGATATCCTGTCCCATATAAACAGCCATTATCCACAGTTAATAATGATAAATATATAAATAACACAATCTATCTTTAATCATAAAGAACTTCAGAAAAATTATGGCTCAGGACCATAATTAAATACTGTAATTAAATTAATGGAAGTTCAGCGACTGAGTTCAAAGGGATCAGAGCCTGCCTTTGCACAGGGGCAAGATAAACATTGAAGGATCAATTTAACCATCAGCCAATGGACAACCTGTGCAGAGAAATTGCTTTGCAGGTGAAGTTAACTCTGGGACTTCTGTACAGGGGAGAAATGCTTCTCCACAGGTGACTAAGCCAACACATGCAATTAACTCTGTGAGTCCTACAGTAAATTAAAAAAAAAAAAAACCCGATAAATTATCAAAAAAATCCCCCATTCTCATGTGTCATCCCTCCACCCCCAGAGCTATAAAGACATAGATGAGACAGGAGGTTACTCACCGTTGAGGAGTCACCGCTTCCAGTCTCAAGCGTAGCTCCCTCAGCACAGGTGGGTGGGTGGGTGGAAAGTTGACTAGCCCTGCCCCCATCTATGACATCACACTCTACCTCATAAAAGGTAGTGAAAGTGCTCTGAACTCCAGTCTGATTTCCGAGAGATACAGAAAAGAGATAGTGAGAGAGAGAGCAAGAGAAATATTGTGCCGTAGCGTAGAGCGAGGAGAGAGGGGAACGTGTGCTGAAGGAGCTATGCTTGGCCAAGGACACAGGGCTTCCTCCACGATGAGTAACCCCAGTGGCTGGGGGTTCCTCTCACTCCTTCCCACAGCACAGGCTCAGCCCCACTGGGCTTGCTGATTCAAAAGGGGAACATTTTTGGCAGCTTTGGATGACAGCCAGAGAGGATAGAAAGCTCCATCCCAATTAAACGCTGACTGACATCAGATCAGGCATGAATTTGGTCAATAGATTCTCAAGTGACTCTATTTTATGTGTGGTTTTGATAGATTCCCAAGTGACTCTATTTTATGTGTGGTTTCGTACAGCCAAACTGCACAAAAGCATCCACACCACTGCAAGCAGCTAAAATTCCAGTGATTGCAACAAGAATTACACTTGTGTGGGATAAACATCCAATTCACACCTGTGGATTGACCCTCGAGTAGAGTAATCCAGAGGATTGGGCCTCCTGCATCACTGTCAGGAAAAGAATTATGCTTTTCTTGCATTGAAAATGAGAACTGACAAACTGTGCTGAAAGAACAAGTGAGGGAAGTATAAAAATTCTGGGCTTACATTTATTTACAGAGCACACTTTCTAGTTCCAGAAAATAGCAATAAAATTGCAAAGAGGTGATGTTTATAAAAATGTACATTTTCAGACAATGACAACCGTACAGGCTGAGGCACACTTTTTTCAAACAACATCCCAAGGACTGATACTGGAGGACTCAAAATGGGATATTCAGTCTACTTTATTGTAAATAGTATTTTTATCATCCAAATTCTGGAAAAGCAGGTTTGGGAGTAAACATAATTGCTTATATTATCCACTGGGATTTTCTTAATAACCTAGCTGTAGACTAAAATTGAAAATATTTTTTTTTCTGCTACACCTAACTACATTAAATAAAACTGCTTAGAGAATGGGGGACTTATTCAGTGCCAGTAAAGACTGCTAGTGTAAGAGCCTGCCTTTTGGAAGAGGAAAAATAAATACTTCTTAAATGTCTTTTGAGGGTATGTGTTATAAGCACTCAGGCTTTTTGGTGCTACAAGGTTCATGTGAATTATAACCTGATAATGATTAGTATCTCTGTCCTAATAATGATTAATGTGCATTCCCTGCTCTGTCAGTGTGTTCTTTGTTTTTCTGTTTTCCTTCTACTGAAAAAAGGAAGTGTGTGACTTATATCTAGTAGCAGTCACTCCACCTAACAATAGAGTCAAGCATTTTCCTTCTTACCCTTCAAAACTTTTATCATCATGGTTTTCCTGCAGTATCTGCAGATGTTGCTTTAAAGCAGTGCATTTATGGGATTAAAAACTCAACAAAAATGGGTGCCCAGTGGGCGAAATGAGGAGTTATTGTGGCTGTTAGAGATGAGATGTAACTGCAGGAACACAATGCAAAACTAGGCTGCAGCTGAGGAATGCTAAGTGATGACAGTGCTGTTCATAATTTAACTGTTTTCTCTGTACAACATCTTTTGATTACTAACTATTGGCATGTTTGAAGACAAATAGGAGGAAAACCTCCTCTGGTCTCCTGTATTGCATTGAATCCTTATTAATATTTATGTCTAATGGCCTGATAAAGAGAAAAATCCAATTTTTAAAGGGTTTTATGGTAAAAAAATACCAAGTGGTATTCAATGAATTCATAACTTAGGTAACCTATGGCTTGACTACTGCACCACAGTTGTTTTTGCCAAATAAAGTAGGAACATATTTCAAACTCCTATGACCACCAGTCCTGATGGAGTCTATGTGAGGTTGCTCCTTCTGATAAAGAGAAGGATGTTCAGAGCATACAACCTTAAATATCAGCAAAATTACACATGTAACAGCAGTTCTAAGATCTTGTAAAGAGAGAGTTTAGAGAGATAAAGAGTTAAATTGTCTTTTATTGGGAAGAAACATGGAAAAAGCAGAGTTAAATCCTGGAAGACTGAGTATGGCCAAGGACACTCTTCAGTAAAAAGAGAAGAAATATGGATAAATATGGAAAATTCCACCATGATAATATGATATAAGCAGTTCAATAGATTGGTGGCAGATTTTACCCCAGATGGTATTTTGGGGCAAATACTGCTTAAATCTGAAATCTTGTTTTGACCTGCTTATTATGATATCTGTAGTTGATAAAGAGAATATAAAGTGAAGAGCAAAGTTAAGAGCTGTGCACATAGACCTGAACACATTACTGATTAAAAGCAGAGAAAGAATACAGCTCATGAAATTATTTTTAAAAAGTATATACATTCAACAAAGTGCCTAAATCTTCCAAATGTTTCAAGAAACATAATTAAGATTAATTAAATTAATGCATGGAAATGCAAAGAGACAGTAAATAAAGACATTAATGTAAAATATTTTCTTAAGGGATGTAAGTTAAGCCTAACAGCATAAGAATACTATATAAATGCCGGTCAAGTAATTGATTTAATCACTTGCACCCAGGCACCAGAAATCAAGTTAAAGTAGGGGTCCATGTAGTCTGGCCTCAAAGATCTGATGGAAAAAAATCCCAATGTGCTTTCTTTCTTGCTTAAAGGGATGAACAGCTGGTGGGAAAGGCAGGCACCACACAGGTACCTCTGCGTGGTGTCTGGGAAGTTTGAGCACAGAGAACCAACCCTGCAGAAGCATCACCCAGACTGGTACAGACAGAGGAGGTAAAAAAGGATGGATTGTAAGGAATTGAAACGAAAACTGGAAAAGGCCATGTAAAAATGCCAAACTGACACATATCATAAAAGCCTGAGGGCTTTGCACAGACACACACACCTCTGACCCAAAGAGGGCCAGCTGCTCTAGGGCATCAGCATGATGGATAAGTGAGAAAATCCTTTTTGTACATTATCTGTCACAGTTAAGGAATGGTGAAATATGGAGCATCCTACCTGACACTGAGTAAAGCTGTAACTTCTCTAACTTTTTGATAATGGAAATGTTGAACCCAGCTGCAGGTATAAAAAAGGGATGAAAATGTTTCTGCAGTCTTTTGATTCAGATATTGATGCTCTAATCCAGTTGTACAGAATTCTAATTTGGTCTTTGATGAGATTTAGCACACATTTCTTGTGTATTTCATCTCAGGTTCTACACATACTATTACCTACATGGTAACAAGTTCACAAGGTTTTGATGATGTATTAGTCAGAATCAGAAAGAACTGATGTTAAAAGAAAGCTTTTGAGAATATCTAACGTAAGAGGTTAGAAATGATTTTTCTGATACTGGATAGTTTTTTACTTTGACTTCATATCACTACCTTAATGACATTACATGAAACAAACCCTTTTTGTTAAAGCAGCTGCTTATCAGTCATGTAAGATTAGATGTGATAGCAGAACTATTCTTCCTTTCCTTCTGTGAGGTACATAGATAATAATATGTCCCAAGTGTGGAAGAAAATATTTCAGAGATTAAAGATAGAAGGCTACTTTTAACCTTCCTCACTCAGTTAGCTCTCTTCCTAAAGGCCATTATGACCACCCTCATTTAATGGAAACACAGACCTCTTTTGTGGATTTTATGGAACACTTTGTTGTAAGCTGTTCTGTTCAGTATTTGCAGTTGATTTTGCTCAGGTTGGAAAAACCTGATGTTTTTCCCTTGAGGGCACATCTTCTTGTCTGTGAATAGCTCTGTGTGTGTGTGTTACTCTTCTGCAACTCTGGTTGTCAAGAAATACAATTACAGTCAAAGTAACTGATGAGTCTGAACTTCAGCTGTTATTCTTTAAATATCTCCAATAGCACCATCTGATAGTACTTTTAGAAGTGGGATTTAGTGTCACCACTTACCAACTCAAGGAGTTAAATAATTTCACGAGCTACAAGATGTACTTCTCTATAAGAAACACAGTCCAAAATCTTCTATTGTGGGTTAAGTCTGTCATTATGGAAATTCAGTTCACTGTAATTCCATGTGCAAGAAACAAACCTCATTTTCATTTATGGCCTTGGGATGAGCCTATTAGCAAATCTATGCTGTGCATTAGGGAGGCCGAGAATACCCCAGAGGAAAGGAATTCTTATTTAATACAAAATGGTGACACTTGGTCCCAAACCATCTCTTTTAAAGGCAATAAGATGGGAAAACAAGTGAACCTAAGATAGCACCAAAGTCTTCTCTTTCTTTATAGTAATTCTAACAGGAATAGTCCTTTGGGACCAAAACTTAGGGTGTGTTAGAATGGTCTTTGAGCCCTGCTAATTATTGTAGGGCTGCTGTAATTTGTGTATCACAAAGCCATTAAATTTCCATTTTCTTCCCAGCTCATTCAGCATGGCCTGGAATAGGAAAACAGGCTGAAGCGAAGCTGTAACCACTGTAGCAGGTGAGCCTTGAATTTTTGAGAATGCAGTATGTAATGAGGCACATACAATAGTATTTCCTTCAATTCTCTAACCTTTTCCTATGGTCATAATTGTTTCAAGCCTCAGTCTTGAATCTGTAACATTTTACATTGTTTTCAAGGATTAAATGGTTTAATATTATTTGATGTCAGAAATGCTTTTCTTTGCAGAAAATTGTTCTAATGAGAAATTTCAATAAATTTAATCTTCACAAATGCATGAATATTAGTCACTTGATAAAGCACAAGAGTATGCTCCCCAGAGCCAAAGAGCTTCTTAATAAGGATAAAAGTCTGACCTGTCTAAATTTAAACCTACTGAATGCAGACATATAGATGGTGTGTCTGCTTCTTGTCTCCATGAATATATTATAATGAAGACAAGTGCAGTGTAATTCTGCTTTGCAAATTAAATTCTAGATAACAGATTTCCATTTATGCAGGATACACAATTTCATATTTATGTGTGTTTATATATGCATCCATATAAATGGAGGTATTTTCCTAGTCCTAAACATAG
This sequence comes from Lonchura striata, assembly GCF_050655825.1. NCBI lineage: Eukaryota > Metazoa > Chordata > Aves > Passeriformes > Estrildidae > Lonchura > Lonchura striata. Next base: position 4,349,002 of record NC_140706.1, on the reverse strand, counting down.
CATTATATAAAAAAATTGGAGCTTCAAAAGAACTGAGATTATTGCACAAAAAATATTTTCTTTTTGGATATTTCAGTTGTGTCTTGAGCTTTGTTCATCTGCTTTTCCTTACATAAACTCTATCTGCCACCATCCACCTTCTTTGAAGGAACAATCATATGCTAAGAAAAATAGATCAACCTTTCCAGAGGCTTTGCACAGCTTTTTCTGTGGATCACAGTTATGATCCCCCTGATGCCCAAAGCTCAGGGGATGCACTATCATCCAATCCAGCACCTTTGACAAAGGCAAACCCCTGTGAACAGGAACAAGATCCTGCAGGATCTTGCACTTGGCTGAAACAAAACTCTGTACAAACGTCACTTAAAAGAGACATCTGGAGGACTCTTGTATAACTTTTAACCTGAAATGAGTTGTTTACCAACACTAGATCTTCTCAGCTGCTACACTGCCTACTCCAGGCTTGGATCTTTCCAAGGAAGCCAACTGCAAAAGCTCTCTGAGTTCCAGATCTATGCTCCCTTTACTGGGATGCAACAGGTAAGCTACATATAACAAACTAAATTCCTACTATTAGCAAATATTTGGGAGAGGTATTGCACACAGCTTTAGAGCCACTACAGGTACATCTATTTGCCTCTTTTAATTTTTTTAAATTCATCTTTAAGTTGTTTCATAAGATAATTAGGAATTCTTCACCGTTCTAACTTTGAGAAAGCCATAAGACAGTTTCCATAAAATATATCATTTATAATGAATATATGATCATGAGGGATTTTATCAGCACTCATTTTGATTAACCTGCATAACTCACTGTGCCTTTGTCCTTTAGGAGCAGTAAATTGACTCAGTGTCAGGATGATAAATTTTTTATGTTACCGCATCATCAGGTAGTCCCTCCATGGACAGTGAGGGACATTCTGTACCAACAGGAGCTGGAGACTCTTAAACTAATCAGTTCACACAAATTTGCTCCAGATAAAGGTTTATCCAAACCTGTATAAGTATATATGCGTCACATAGCCATATACTTTGGAACTGAGTGCACTTACTATGGCTTCATTTCACCCTCATGTGTATCAGTATATCTGCATACACTCAAACATTTATGCAGAGGTTACTTAAATATATCTCCAACCCAAACCATCCTGCTAAAACATCTTTCTGTATTTTTTATGTCTTTAATATCTCCCAAAGTAGATAACATGAGCCACTTGAATATACCATTGAATATACTATATACCAGTGAGACAAAGGTCTCACTTTCACAACCCAGCCCCAGCCTTCCTGTCCTGGAAGCTAGCTGTCTTTTCACAATGCCAAAATAAAGACCCTGAGTTTTTTATTTTCTCTACGTGCTTGTTCTGTTAGGCAAGTAGAGATTATTGTGGAGTTAACCAGCTTCATGGTCCTGACTTCATCTCAGTCCTTTCCCAACACTGCAATTCTTTGATTTCATATTCCTATCTTGCTTTTGTTTCCTATCTCCTATTTCTTTGGCTTACTTCCTTATTTCCTAAGTGCTGTTCTTTACCCTCTGCTTCCACAGAATCACGGGATCAGCTAGTTTGGAAAAGATCTCTGAGCTGATTGAGCCCATCCTATGACCCAGCACCACCGTGGCACTGCCTGACCTGTCCAGTTTTACCTTAAACACCTCCAGGGACTGTGACTCCACCACCTCCCTGGGCAGCCCATTCCAATGTCTAATCACCTTTTCTATGAAGATATCCCTCCTAATGTCCAACCTAAACCTCCTCTGGCACAGCTTAAGACTGTGTCCTCTAATACTGTGGCTGGTTGCCTGGGAGCTGGGGAGAATCCCCTCCCTCCCCTGCTGCCCATGGTGCTTTGGAAACAGCTCAGGGAATGTGTGGCTTCTGGGCAGCCAGTGCACATTGCTGGGTCATGTGGAGCTTTTCATCAACCAACATCCCAAGCTCTTCTTCTGAGGTCTGCTCTCAGTCCATTCTCCTCCCAGCCTGTGTTTATGTCAGGGATTGGCCTGACCCAGCTGCAGGACCTCGCACTTGGCCTTGCTGAACTGCACGAGGTCCTTACAGACCCACCTCTCCAGCCTGTCCAGGCCCCTCTGGATGACATCCCTCCCCTCCAGCGTGCCAGTGGCACCACACAGCTCACTCAATGTTGTCACAAAACCTGCTGAGAGTGCACTTGATCCCACAGTCCCTGTCAGTGACAAAGATGTTAAACAGTGCCAGTGCCACCACCACCCCTGAGGAACACACTCATCCCTGGTGCCCACTTGGACAGTGAGCCCTTCACGACTCTTAGTGTGACCATGCAGCCAGCTCCTTATCCGCTTCTCTGCAGCTTAGAGACAAGGATATGTGAGCCAGTTGTTCCATTTCTATTATAAATTTATAGCAAATCTCATTTTGGCACTAGCTGAGTAACCTTTTTGCACTCCTGAGAATCTTGATGAGAAGGAACCCAACAGTTTTGTCAATTTACCAACTCTTCCTTCAGGAACCTTTCTTTCACATAGTCCTAAATTCTTGCCTGGTTCAGAAGTATGAAATTGGTCTGTTTACCAAACTCCAAATCGTCACTTTTCCTATTCTCTTAGGCACTGTAAATGCAAAAATTCTCTCTGATTGCCAACTTTAAAACAAAGGAAAACACCCCAGAAAGGCTTTCTGTTTCAGGGAAATGAAACAACTCATCAGTGGCTCTGAAGTAACTGCTCTTAATCCAAATTCAATTAAAGATGGCCTTGTTCACTTTTAATAACAGGTGAAACTACCTGATTTTTCTTTGAGTCTATAGAATTAATATCATATATCAATAACTTGATACTTTACTGCCCACATGATATCAACTTGTTTTTACAGTGAGGTAGTTTAGAGTGATTTAGCCTTAATTAAAAGAAAAGTAGGATATTTAAGCCATTTTTATTAGATGTAAGATCCATAGGCAGAATTGATAGGGAAACTGCTGGTAAGCTTATCTGAAATAACTGCTGGATGCTCACTGTTTTTCTCTGATAAATAATTAGGCTCTTTCATGTTTGATGAGGACTGGCTCTTTCTGGTTACCTTACTCATCACTGATCACAAATAAACATGTACTTATTTTGCAGTACATCTGTATTTGTTCATCCTTTTATGTATCCACCCTCCCAGTCCAGGTGTTGTGTCACTTTTCATCATGTCCCACTCAAAACTAATGGGATGGCTCCAGCCCTTTCACTTTCCTGTTCCTGCTAAACTCCTCACTTCAATTCTCCAAGCAAGAACGCCTTGATAAACTCACAATCTTACCTACACTGTCTTGTATCTTCAACACAATATAGGAATCCTTCTCTGGGTATCACAGTTGAGCCTATTATGTTAAGATTAATAGGATTTGAAAAATAACTGGGAACTGGATCCAGCTAAGGTGTATGTTTGGAGTGTGCTTTGGCTGTTGATTCCATACTTTTGGACAGTATTCGAAGGCACGTGGCTGCTACTCTGTATGACACTGCATATCTGTCTGGTTCAGAAGTTTAATACTCTGGCAATTTTTCTTATAATACATTTGATTTTATCTGTACAGCTCTAAATCAAACCTGAACATGATAAGGCGCTGCCTTAGATAAGGGATTTTCTTAAATTCTGCTCAATCTAATCATACAGGAAAAGCTGTGGCAAATCTGCTAACATAAACAAGAACTTTTAAAAATGCAAGCTCATAGCCAAATGGATAGTAGGTAAATGAGCTGATCAACTTCTGAGCAGCAGTAAACAGAACAAGTGGATATTTATTCTAGAATAGGAAATGAATATATAGATGGTTTATTGTCATTCTCTTGCTAACAAGAGGCAGACAGAAATGCTAGAAAAATAAAACAGCCCTAGAGTTAGAAGTCTAATTTTTTTATTTAAATAAGAAACATCATTAAAAGCAACTGAACAAAAGTAGCTCCCATAAAAAAGGCAAGGCCAGCAGCAAGAGTTAAGTATATGTAAATGGGATTTACTTCACTGAGAGCAGTGTACTCTCAGCACCTCAGAGGATTCATTCCAGTACAATACGGCAAGTGATTATGAAGCAAATATGCATTACCTTAAATAAACCAAAGTGAGAGACAAAGCAAATTATTTTGAAGTGCTTTTACTCTGTAATTTCATTAAAGGAGGTTGTTTATTCTCAGAGGAGAACTAGAAATTGAATATTGAAATCTAAAATTACAGAAACGTAAATCTGTTTATGGACCAAAGTCAAAGAGAGTTTTATTAGGACCAAGGCTATCATCGACACTGTTAGAAATATTTTTAAAATATTTTGCAATTTTGGATATTAATTTCTTTTTGCTTTTATTAAACATCCTCCTCTCTACTTTTGCTTATTTTCCATGGCTCCTAACTGAAGAACTAGTATCAGGGTTTTTCCTTATTTTACTTTGCAAAACTCCATTGGAATCAGGAATTAAGTGCCTCACCTTGGAATAAACAGATGGTCTAAATTGTCCTTGCCCATTAATATTGCCCTGCCTAATATTAATGTGTGTTAACTCCCAATTGCCTTAGGGTCTTACTTAACTGGGAAAATCATTCTGCTATCTGCATGGAGGGAGTCTGATGGGAAAATCAAAGGAGAAAAAGGAGTGGAGGGGAAAAGGAATGGGAGAAAGAAAAGGGAAAACAACAGGGGTTCTTTACTGAAATAATTCACAATTCAGGACTGTGACATTTTCTTACTTTTTGATCTGTTTTCCTATTTGCAGCAAAGTCACTGATGCCAAAAAGGACCCTTCATATGCTATGCTAGAATCATACCAATCTATAGAGGAAAAAAGCAAATGAGATCAGCTTTATGCTTATTTTCAGAGGTAAACCATACTGAACTACTGAATTTGGGGGGAAAAAAAAGAAATAGAAGTTTCATCAAAAGACATACGGCACATTAAATGTTATGTACACAGTATTTTTGAAGTTGTTGCAACATATTTTTCTCTAACGAAACTGTAAGGACTGTGGGGTGGCTTTCATCTGTCTTTTAGCTTTTAATTGGTTTTATGTCTCTTTCCTTTATATATAAGTATGCATACACCCACACAAAGATTCAAACATACATATGCATACATTCATTTCATTTATAAATATTGATTAATATTCTTAATAATGAAAAAATTCAAGCAGAGATCCTACTCCCCATCATAGTTCTGAATTGTAAGTCATCTTTTGGATCGCTCTGAATTGTCTCGTGGTTCTTTGTAAACACATTTGTAAATTACAATATTGTAATAATTGTCATGGTGCTTGATATTTACATCAAAACACTTCAATATAGCACAATCACAGAAACTTACTTCTGTACTCAGGGGTTGGGAAGCTTGAGTTCTGGACTTCTATAGTACTTCTAACATTGTACTGTATGCAAGTTGCCAAATAATGGTATTTCATTTTAATATAAATAAAATACTGTTTATTTGTAATCGGCTATCCAAGAGAGAATGAAGAAGAAGATGGAAGCAGAAGCAGCAAGTAGACAAGCAGATGTGGATGTGCACTTGGATACCAGACCTCTGGATAGCAAAGGAGCATACAGTACCCAGCACCCTGAAGATCAACAGCTTGAAAACACTGTCAGGAAAGCTCTGCACTGACTGGGGCATGTCAGATCACAAGATAATGCTCTCACAAAGGGATGCACAGGAGTTCAGCTCACTATACCTCCTCCTGCTCAGAGAACCAGCAGAAGAAGCAAGCTGGACAATCTTCAAATTTTCTGTAGGTCAGTTTTACCGAGTCTTTGGAACAGACCCAAATAAATTCCGTGGTTGAAGCTCATTTTGCCTTTGAGACTGACTGTGAAAACCCCACCAAACAGAAACACAATGGTGATGGAGCCTGGGAAGCAGTGGGTGCCAACAATGCCAGACTGGAATGATGAACTCAAGCAGTTTGGCCACTTATAATTCCACAACGGATGGGGATGTTCCAGGAACGAGGAGATGCGCAAGGTTCACAATGGCTTATTCAGCATCCACAAACACTGAATAAAGAGACTCGAAAAAAGAAACACACACAACCACAAAAGCCAAGCCAGGAGAAGCACTGAGTCGGGGAATTGTTTTAGAGAGATGAACATGACAACTCAATGGGTATGAAAGGCTGGACCCAGATGGCAGGAGGTAAGAAAAGATCATAGCAATTACGATGCAGCACAGCTGTCAGTGAGACAAGGACAGATCACACCGCTGGTGTCAGGAAAATGGAAGAGGATCTTTTCATTGCTGTGGGAAGATCAAGGTATTAAAATTACATACGTACATACGTCAAGAAGTGAAGACCAATTGCAGGACAGATACAGGAACCTTTAAGCAGCTCCTTTTAGGATTGTGTATATGGCTTCAGAATGCCTGATCCAAGAAAGCCTGGCAAATGTTTAAGACCTTCTATAGTGCTTTGCAAAAAAAAAAAAAAAAAGTTATGTGACTGAGATCACTTTCTGTGACTTCTGATATGTTTGGGGAAGGCCAGTGATGCCACTGGGGAATCTCATGGATGGAATGAAGTTTGTTGTCCTAATCATCTTCGTACTTGATTGGGCTTAAACAATGAAAGGGTGCTTTTTCAAAACCATGTTTGGGAACAATTTGTTTTGAGCATCTTGGGTCTCACAAATCACTATTGTTTTGAAACCACTCAGGAGAGTGGAATAGGTTACAAATTTACATACATATGGTCTGTACTTGAGTTAGAGGATAACGAAAGTGTCATGGGGCTAAACTAGTGTGAAAGAAAAAAAATCATGAAGAGCAGTCATTGCTTCTTTGTGGTTCTAGCATACTCCCAGAGGCTCAAAGGCCAACAGGAGAAGAAAAAAAAAGTTTAAAAATGTAAAAAACTCATTGCTTATGATATTACTGCTGCCTTTCTTTATTTCTCCAAAAGGTTGTGTGTAAGAAGCTTTTAGTGTTCATTGAAATAACTGGGTGGTATTAGAGCATATAATCACTGTGCTTGCAATAGTACTTGAAAACAGCATATTCATTAAAATTTAAAATATTTTGCTGGCCTTCCAGAGTCTTTTGCTAAACCTAGTGTGCATTGGAACCTGAGTGAATGAATCCCATTAGTCATCACCATCTTAACAATATGCACTTCATAGAGAGTTGGCTTCTGCACAGAGGAAGGAAATTACCAGTACTAGCAAAGGAAAGAATATTTATAATGAGCAAATATACAAAAGCTCCAAATAATTATAATAGTCACAGCTTGGCAATGACTTTCTAGGCTATGAAATTACTTTTCTTTTGGAAGAATGAAGATTCTACAAGGTTAGTATAAACAAAGGGTAATTGGAAAATCAAATTGCTCTCCACAAGTTATTGTAAGGCCTGGAATAATGGTGATAGAATTAAAAAAAAAAAAAACAAAACTTGCTTACAAATCAGTGGATTTTTGTTTTGTACATTATTGCAATCAAAAATTCTCCCTTTCAAGTGCTACATGGGAAACAAATGGCAAAACACAAATCCCAGCTTACCCCTGATACAATGAGTTCTCCTCCCAGGTTCTGAACTTCTGCCTTCACTTTGCTGCAGATATTGAGCTGGTGGCAGTACAGGGCAATGCGCTGCAGGTAGGCCAGCAGATCCTGCTTGCAGGCTGAGTCTGGGCACTGCAGACAACACAAATACTGATTAGATGGAGCTGAGTTCATGAGATTAGAGACAGGTAATCAGATAAGTGGCGGTGTGTATGTATTTGGTGGATCTGTTCCACTTTGTCTTCACATGAGGTACTAGAAAAAAATCTGAAAACTCAAATTCTACCTTTCATTTAACTCAAGATTTATGAATTGCAACCTAAAGATGGAGTCTCCTTTCTGAAAAATAAGAAACCTCTTTATTAGCATTATGAAAATAATAATTTTAATTTCTGCTCTGCATTAATTTATAGAATTATACTGAACAGCCAAAAAGTCAGGCTTAACTTGAAGCTCCAGGTTGCCTACTGGACATCCAAGTTAACGTCCAGTATGGACCAGTTAATGTCCAGATAAACCCAGTTCTGAGTGGTTACCCCCAGTCCAGTTCCAACTCCTGTCGGCCTGGCAGCTCCCCTGGCATTTGTGCAGACATTCAGAGGATTAGATTAGGTCGAATGTGCTGGATGCTGTGAGGGTTTCATAATCAATAGAACTAGAAAGGGCCCCAGTACAATTTATTCATAGTCTCTGGGACTCTTAATAGAAACTGCATCGTCCCTCACAATATCAACAGCATAACAAACAACAGCCTTGTAGTTAATATTCCAAGTCCTGCCTCAGGAGAACAGACCTCAGTAATTCACTCTGACGAAACAGAGCCAAAAGGGCCCAGTGCTAACAGCATGTCTGCAGTAAATACTCTTTGGGGCTACCCAGTAAAGTCTGACTGACAATGTTCCTGCATAGCCTGGGGAACAAAGATTCCAAATCTGCCTTTTTATCACCATACAGAGTTTATGCTCAATTTAAAAAAAATATCATCAGAGCCTTTCAAGAAAAACTGGTAGAATTAAATGCAAATGAGTCAACAACATCACAGCTCCAACCTTGAGATCACTGCTCTGGCCCCAGCAGTTAATGCTGGCAAGGAATGTGCTCATGTTGAAGTAGTTGGATATATTGTTGTCTATAACCCCAAAGGGAGTCACTTGGCTTTTTTCTTGCCCTTTAAAGCTAATAATAAACAAAGCTGGAGCTTCACTATAGAGCCTCTCTTCCTCAGACAGTTGCCACAACTTTCAGGCATTAATCCCTAAAAGTCCTCTTCTCCCTACCACTGCAAATTTAATATAAAAATATTTACTTCTTGAAGTCTAGGAACTGAAAGGAATGAATCTAAAGCAATACTTCTGAAGAGTTGTAAAGGCTTTAAATATAAATACCTTGGAGTGTAAAAAAAATGTAAGGGCTCTTCCACAGGAATAATAATTAAAATTGCTACTGTCCACAAAAAGTTTATATTGCATGAGGGTCTCCAGAGTTCTGTGAAACATCATTGAAGTGCAAGCAGTTAAAACCAATACTTCATTCTCAAAATAATTTCACTGTTTATTATTAGGGTTACAGTCCTTTGAAATTTAAAATATGACTCAAGTCAAGGCACTCTAAGCATAACAAGTCTCCTTCTATTTCTTTCTTTAAAATATTCCACCTCTGCAAATACTGCAGACCAGGAATTTCATCAGCTGACAGATAGATTTTTTCTTTCTTGTGTTAAAATGAAGAGATGCTACATTTGAAGGACTGAAATGGGTTAACTACAGGAAAAATACTTGCTGCTGCTGAAGAAGACGTAAACCAAATATTTCTGAGGTTACAGGAAAATGGACAGCTTTGGGTTTTTTGCCACTCTGGCCCATATTCCATGGCAGGGTGTGTTACACACTATCACAATCCTAATTGAGGAAGAAAATTACATTCTTATTTTGAAGAGAAAGACTAGAGGAAAGGAAGTTACCAGTTCCCACTTCCAGCAAATATTCTCTTGATGAAAATGAAATGAAAGAAACTATATGAAATTTAAAAAGGGAAAAATAGAGAAGCTTAATTTGCCTGAATCAAAAATTAGCTATGTAGGACCTGGATTTGAAATTTGGCTCTTGAGTTTTAACATGATGCTTCCTCTTGCTCTCCAGATCAATAGATAATCCAATCTGAAAATATATATACAGCAAGGTCATCTGTCCAGCTGTGACATGAATTTGGTAAAGGAAGCGGGGACACAGACCCTACAACATGCACAATTCACTGAGGCAAACCAGAAAATAGGGAGTCAGAGAACCTTGAAGGAGTAAAGAGCCAAATCAAGGGAAAATTGCTGGAAGAATGAGCTGGAAAGAATCTAAACATTCCTAGGGACTTGGCAAAGGGAACGGAGCATCCAATTCCTGACTGCTTTTTTAACAGCAAAGTCATTTTGGATGTTATGATCTCACAGGTGTTTTCCAACCTGAAGGTGTTTTTCTAACAGGCCCAGAAGTGAGGCTGGGGAACAAGTCAGGCATTTCTGAGCTTTGGAGAAACTCATTTATGGCTTTCCCGTTCTGCAAAATGCTGATGGGTCTAGGAGAACCAACTTCTATCCAACAGGAAGATCAGGATCCAGGCTCTCAACAGGTAATTTTCTGGTAAGACAGACTTTTCCTGCAAAAGGCAATGCATCCATAGAGGTTATGTTGTATTTCAGCTCATTTTGGGGCTACCTGATCAGCTACTGCCCGTGCCAATTTGTCCATCCTGGATCCTGCCTCTGCAATCTTCTTGGCTGCATTAATGACATCGGATGTGTTCTTCAGGGGGCCTTTCCCTCTGTGAAACACAAGACAGTTACCCACAATCTCAACAAATCACGAAAGGCACCAGTTTTAGTGACCCTGTTTAGTGCTCATTTTTAAAATAGTAACATGAATGTCTTCTTAATTTATTACTATTTTGCCTTTTAAGTACTTTATAGTACAGCTTGATTAAGAAATCTGTCTGCTGTATTTCCTCTCCCTTACAAAATGCCTCACTGGCAATTTAGTCCGATGGTGCCTTCAAGCACATGAGCTGTACTTAATAGTAGATGCATTTGTAAGTGCTCATTAAGCCAATGTTGTTGCTGGAATACACAACTATTTCAAAATGATGTGATTCCCAAGCCAGTGCTAAATGTTCAGCCCATCATGTCTAGGGCAAGAATGTCACATTTTAGAAAATCTATTTGTAGAAGATTTTTTGTTGAAAAATAAAGAGAGGTGAAGCACAATCATTATGTTACACACTTGAATGTTGCACTTAAAACATGTATAATTAGCTTTAGGCCTGATCTTTCACCATATTTTTAAGATGTTGCACAAAATTATGATTTTAGTCATTAAAGCTACCAAAATTTATTATGACAGAAAGTCTCCACAGACTTCTGTGAGTTTTCATCAGACTCAAAACTTTAATCCTGCTTGTACCAATAAAATTGCTGCTGCTCTTGAGAAAGTCTCAACTGGAAGTGAATTAATTTTCCATTTATTTTAATGAGGAAAATGACAATATGATCAACCTTTTTTTTTTAATTAAAGAAAAGGCATTTTTTCTAAGCACAACACTGCATTATTTTTGCATTTTTAAAAAATCTATAATGGCAATAATAACATGCTGAAACGTATTTCCACTTTAATCTTCTTTCCAGACTTTCATTACCACTTTAAACAGATGAAATACAAGTATCCCACTTCTGGTGAACTTAAACTGCAGCAAAAATACTTCTTGGTGACCTTGTGTGCTTCTACATTAATTACATGAGCAGCTCTGACTGTCACAAGCTGTATGCATTTGAAAAATTATTCTATTCTAACACTGCTGAGGTTACAGCCAAACAAAAAGGTGTGAAAGGTTTGTTTCTGTTTTAATGGAATATATTAAACAACTTGTTATTGAATCTGATGCAGATGGAAGTGCACTTTGATTTTTTTTTTTATTTACTTCAAATGTGTCAGTAGTCTTTATCTCATTCTCAAATTAGTTTTGTTCTTTTGATGCTAGAAAATGCAATTATAATTTCATGGCCAATATATCAAAGGTTGTCCAGGAGGCTGCAGAAACTCTGCATATTCTGGGCTGTTGCTTTAGAACATAATTTCTTACTTCCGTGATACAATGACACTGTTTGGGCAGATTTCACTCTATTTTTTGTTGACAGAAGGATCAGGGACACCAAGACAATACAAATAAAAAAGTAACACAGAATCCTGTAAAATATCCTCTCTATCCATTTCCACCCCTTGCCACTATCCCAGGTTGCTGCGAGCCTCAACCAACTGAACACTTCCAGGGATGGGGCAACATAAAGAGATGAATAAATGGATGTCTGATTTTAATCCTGAAAAAAAAACCCAGGAAGATTTTAATCCTGTTTTGTGTAATCACATTTTGATAAATACCATTTAAACTTTTGAACCCACTTCAAAAAAAAACACTGTACAAAATATAATTTACTATGGTGATCTGGAATTCGAAGTCTTGTAAACCTTTCTCCCTGGTGTGATTAACAATATGACCATAGTAAAAGACAATAATTCTGTTTACATTGTATCATTAATAAGTGACCTTTTGACTCTCTGCAATTAGAGAAGAATAAGACATCAATAGAGAAGAGAAATGAAAGCAATAAAAAAAAAATCATTACTGACAGGCTCCCATGAAGCATTAGATCAAACCAGTTTCATTTCATTTGGGATTTTTTTGGAAGGAAGTTCAGTGATCAAATGATATAAATAGTTTTGCCATTATTTTTGATTGACACAAATTGTGCTCAAATGTTGAAAGTTCAGAGAGGCACATGCATTTAGATGGGTACTAAATGAAATGTCACTGAAGTGTCTGTAAGGTCACAGAATAACTTTACAAAATGATCTGCAAATAAAAGAGACTTGCAAATAACACAAAAACTTCATATGATTAATCCCACTTGGACAAATACCCAGGGCAATGTAAATGATGAGCATTCCTTGGCTTTGCATCTCCACAACAACAGCAAATCATCTCAAAAGGGTAGAAATCCAGCAGAAAAGAGAAGATGTGGCACATCTGAGCTCCTCAGCTGGGCTTATTTTGTCCTTACCTGGTGAAATCTGTCATTTCCATCATAATCATGCACATCTGCTTGGCCAGCACAATGATGTCATTGCCACTGTCATCCCACTTGGCCACCTCTGCATCCAGCTTGCTCTTTTCTTGGTGGAATATCTCCACCTGCTCTGCAATCTTTGCCTTCTCCTCCTGGGGCAGCTGGGCCATGATAGCCTGGAGAAAGAACAGGAGTTGGGCATGAAAATAGGAAGCTACAAACTGGATCTTTCCAGTGGTCCCAACTGCATGAGTTTCTTTTTAAGGGAGATGAAGATGCCAAGCAAGATCCTGTAGGAATTTGATTTCTGCCAGGACAGGTAAAAGCACATTCATGTTTATGCCTCTTGCACTTTCAAGATGATAAAATTTATATTTCTGATGTCATGATTATTTACCAGTTGACAAAGGAGAATTAAATCTCAATTTTGAGGAAGAATAAAAAGAGTGACATTTATGGGAAAAGGCAGACTGAATTGCTGTGTCTCCCCTAGTCTCATCCTCTGTCAGAAAAAGAGGATTTCAGAATAACACAACACTAAAATAAACTGTGACACACAAGACAATACATTTGAAGTGAATTGTAACGAATGTATCTTTTAATGATATTTATGGATCCAATTTTCTCTTGGAAGGGGTGCAGAAAGAAACTGAACAGGTTGGTATTGATCTCCCCCAGCATGAACAAAGCAAGAAGTTCCTGCTCCCCTCCAAAAAAACCCTAAGAAAATTATAAATTATAATAATGACTTTTGAAGATCAAATGGATACTTTGAATAATGATTTCCAAGTTAAGCTATTATTTGGCTCTAGGGGTTCTGAAGACCACATTATGCATTTAATGGGGTGTGACACATATTTAAGTGTCGTTACATTTTTTTCTTGTTTATGTCACTTTCAATCAGCTGAAGTCTTTTTCTACATATTCTTAAAATGCTCTTGGCTTTTAAAAATTCGTAATTGACCTTTTCCCAAACTGAAATTAAAAAGGGTTATAAACAGTGGATCAGAAAATGAGAAATTTGCAAGTTAATCAAATTAAAATTCAAGATGAGTTTTAATTAGGCCTTATCAATGTAACTCAGCAGTTTCAAATGTTAGCATAATAGTCTTTGCACAGAAAATGCAGTGTAAGTCAACCTAATAAATAAATATATAAAATGCACATAAAACAACAGAACTATGGAATTAACTGAAGAGCATGTGATAGGAGTAGTGAAATTTGGGAAGTTTATCTGTATGACTTGCCTGGGGTTTCTTCAAGTGGCTGCTTCACCTGAACACTCTTTACACTGGTAAACAGTGCTTTAATATTTCTGTTCCAGCTGCTGATGTGCTTTCAAAGCAGCCATATCCTACAGCAAATGCAGCCTGTAAATTCCAGCTTTATTTCTACTGAAGAACAACATAAGTCTTTGTGCTAAAACAATACCAGCTTTATGGAGTAAGCATATTAAACAAATCCATTACATTGCATGAATAAAATTTTGCATCTTTTCCACGGAAAATGTTCAGGTAAGATTTGTTCTTCTTAGACCCTCCAGACTGGGGACTAGGCAGCCTCTGCTTAGCATTGTTTTCCTTTTAGGTTTTTATGATTTGTTGCTTCTTGTGCCATGTTATTCAGGAATTGTCTTCATGATATATTATGTTTATACAGTGTGTCGCTGATCAAAGCAGAAGGATTTAAGTGTAGCAGTAATAATAATCACAATAAATGTAATAGAATTTAGGGCTCCTAAATCCCCAGGTGAACTCAATACTTAGTAAGAAAAATTACTGCAGTCTTTATTTTGGTTCCAGATCAAGAAAGGATGACATGCTATCCAGTCCTAAATGTAACCAAAAGGATGAGAAAGGCTGTGAAATCTGACAAAATAATCTGCACTGTATCTCAATTCTGTTATACCTAAGATTTGCTTCAGTGGTCAATACTTTGAATATCTCAAACAGGAGTTTATGCCCTTTAAATACAAAAATCACAAAAGATAGTCAACTACATCAGAACATTTCTGTCAGCAGTCTCACAGTAAGGAATCCAGGTATTTTCTGCCTTAGGGATGTCATGATAAAACTCCCATTTTTCTGATACATGGTATGGTTTATTTACCATCTATATTCAGTATTTAGGGAAACAATTTTAAGACAAAAAGAAATCTCTGCCTATTTCACTGGATCCATGCCTTGCATTTCTCCCACACCTCTGAGCAAGCCTCATTCAGATTTTTGTTACTCCACTGTTTCTTTGCAGGGTGTAAAACCTTTGTGTCAAGCCCCAGCCCACAGCAGCTGAGAACTCTGTCCTGGTCCTCTGAGCTCTCACAGCATCTTTGCCTGCTGGTCTCTAGGTTCTCAGCCCTACAAATCCTCTTCCAGACTCCAAGGTAAGAAATCCCCATTCCAGTTATCAACTTTTGCTGGTGTTTGAATGTGTGGGGAGGATACTTCTTATTCAGTCCATAGCTTCACTTCTAGCACATGAGAACAAACCAGACTTGTGTGAAACAGCCATGAAAATCATTCAGATAATTCCCAGTTTCCTGTTGGTTCTCTCCTGAAAAATGTTAAAAGGCTTTTCTTTAAAAAAAACTTTCTTTCCAGTCAAATATATTTTCATTACACATAAAATTATATTCTCATTTTTTTAAATAATCTGAGCTGAGAAGATTATTCAATAAAAGGTAAACAGTCATGAGAGGGTGGCATAATCCTGAGTGTTGACAGGAACATTCCTGAGTGTTAACAGACTTCACTTCCCCAGCACCTGTGACCCCCGAAGCACTCATCAGCTTAATTTGCAATCCCCCTGCACAAGCTGAGGTCGCAAATCACAGTGACTGAAGTTTATCATGATGTAATTACCCTGGTAAAATTACATTGACTCAGTAGCAAATGTCTTCAATTACAATTAAATTACAGGGACTACTCAGTAGCTTAAACAGATCTTCTTGACAGGTTTGCACACTGGGAAACATGAGTAATGTAAGATTTCTCTGGATACAGCACATGGTGCACTGATGGGATTTTTTTTTTTTTTTTTTTTTTTAATTTGCTGCCTACTCCCACGGTTTCAGCACATTCCAAACCTGCAAAGCCTCCTCTTACAGCACTAGCTGGAGCAAGCAGCTGATACTAGGCACCACAAAAGCCTCAAGACCATTCAATAAATGCTACTTCAATAGGTTTGACATGAAAAAAACCTTCAACACCTCCGTCAGACTGGTTCCATCCTTTGTTAAACAGCCCTGAGGACTGGAAATCACTGCCTTTGCTTCCTGAGGCAGAGATTTTATTGGTCACTACTGGACACTCACTGGAGGCGTGTGGGGTTTGTACTCACCCTTGCACTCTGGCCAGCAATGAGTTGGTCATCCTCAGTCTGGACACTCGTTCGGCTGCGCACGTCATAATCCTCCTGCTCGAAGTCTGAGTCGTCCTCGAGCTCCTCAGGGGTCTGGAGAGAGACACACCCAGGAGAGAAAGCCACAGACAGGAGATGAGAAGCTTACAAAGGACACAGAACAAGTCCTCTGCACAGTGAGCTCTTATTTCATTGACTACCTGCCCAGGAAACGGTGTTCCGTTCTTCTCCGAAATGATTTTGTCTGCCCCGGCAGTCAGGAACTGAAATTGAATTGTCTTAAAAATTAAATTGTTTCAACCCTGGTTTTCTTTACAAATGGCATTTGTCATTACCTTGCCACAACTTTTCTTGCTGCAATTTCTCTTAATGCTGTTAACATGATGAATGCAGTTCCAGGAACAAACATCCTTTGGAAACACTAACAACTGGAATGCAGTATTTTAAAATAATATTATTTCATATATAAATGGACACTAACATTATTATGTTACTGGAAACTACATGTAATCTTCAAAAGAGAAAGTAAATACCTGGGAAAAAGCAGCTAATATCCTGGAAGAAAAATTAATCAAAGCAAATAGGAGATTTCCCATTGAAAGAAATTGTAAATTATGTCAACTGGTTTTGAAAACAACATGAAATTTATAATCTGTGTAATCTTGTTAGTTCACATGGTCTTTTTCATATACACAGCTTTAGATTTGGCTCATCCCCCAGCTGAGACTGTAATGTCTCTGCTGCTGATGCTACAAATGATGGGAAGGTTTCTCAGAAGATTGATTAAATCAAGTTACATATTTTCAGGCTTCAGATTGTTTAAAATGTTGGAAGCAGAGAGAAAAAAAATAATTGATGGATATGTTCATTTGGGATTTTTCAACTTCTAGCATAAAGTTAGGAGAAAAACAGCCCATATTTATATACAGAGAGACAGTCTTATTAAAATCAGTATTTAGTATGATGGTTAATATAGATGGTGCAAAAAAAGTGGAAACTTTAGAAAGAAGATTACATTCAATTTTATGGTTGAATAGCATCTGCTACAACAACCTGGCCATGAGTAAGTTCTGCAGTTCATGACAAAGGTAACAGGAAAAGAAAACCACAGTAACTGCAGAGAAATCCTCACCTTACTGGACACCCATCACCCCCAGTGACAGCCTGGAAGTCCAAAGCAGCACAGAAGAAATTATCCAGGCTGGCATTTGGTGCTTGGAGACAATGTCAAGTTTCCTAGCAGAGGTGCTAATCACTGCCAGTTGTCATTACAGCTCTGTCTGGGGGATGCTCAGTCACCAGGAACGGCTCCAAAGCCTCCAACGTAACGCAGGAATCTTCTGGTGATATTTCTGTTCCAGCCTGGCTTCCAAACCAAGTGCACATCCCTGTGTGTAGCTGCACAGTGAAGTGCACAGGATGGGGAGAGTAAAACACAGCCATCTTCGTGTGACTTGGAGAGTATGAATTAAATATCTGCTTTGATTCTGAGTGCTGGAGGAAGAAATAACCAAGTGTGACAGTGTGGTAATGAAACTTGGTCTGCACCTCTGAAGAGAGAAATGCACAGAGTGTGTGTAACAGGACAGGCAGGAGAAGAAGTTCAGATGAAAAATGAATTTACCTTCTTTTTACTGTCACAGGTAAAATAGAAGGATTGCTATCCATCCAATGGTCTTGTTTCCAATCACCTTTAATCTCTTTGCTCCCTCTAGTCAGGTGCCCGAGGGCAGGATGAGACCTTAAAATCTGCCATAAACAAGCAAACTACAAAGAGAATCCTACAACTCCCTGAGCAGAGTGTTTGCTATCACAAAGCTCAGCTTTTCATCTGCCTGGGCTTTGCTGTTCAGAACAAGAACAGGGTGGAGAGCTTCAATAAACCAGCTGGCCATCCTCCAAATCCACTCAACAAGTCAGTTTTACTGAACATTGTAAAGCCAGTACCTTCTCATAACCCAAATATACTCCTCTTAGTTTCCTCTGTCTCCAGTTTTACGAATAAGATTATAAAACAAAATGTGCAGTCCTTTCCAAGGCTTTCATAGTAAAACTTGAAGTAAAGATATTACATCAAAATATTACATCTCAACATGGCAACCAGTAAAGACATGAAGCTGCCTCTTAAAAAGAAAAAAAATATTCTGAAAATTGTATGCAAGGACTTATCCTTGAAGAAATATCCAGAAAAAATGTATTGCTGTTACTGTCTGACATTCATGATCTTAAATTCTGTGGCCTTTAAAAGACTGAAATTTAATGGGTATAAATGTTGAACTTGGAGAAAATCTAGTGCAAACCAAAAGAGCAAGTAATGCAACTGTTAGCAATAGACTAAAAGCACAAGGCATCTTTCTATTTCCCCTCTGTACAAGTGGGATCTAATTCAAAGTGATCTTTCCAATTCACTCTTTTCATGTTTTCAAATGCGGTGAATTTTACACTCATTTTCTTCCCCAAACAGCTGCATTTTGCATTAGAGTGAAGAAGTGGAGTTAACTTTTATCTGTATGCTGCCATTTCAAGCATTTCCACACTTTTCACTGTTGCTCCATTGCTTTGTCTCTGCTGATCCCCTGGAGATGCAGCCCATATAAAATAGGGTCTTCCTTTTGTTTAGACACAAAGGTAAAAGAAAAAATTATATTGAATATTGAATTAAAGGACTACTCTTAGTAAGGCCTTCTAAATACACCAGAATGACTCTAATTTTTGTGCACAACTAACAGGACCTTGATATTTAAAACCTTGTTTCCAAGACAACAAAGTCTGAGACTTCATTTCTCTGAGCTGCAAGACAGAAAGACTGATTCTGTCTTGCAGACACCTGGATTTATGGTTACACAAATGTAGGAATCACAGATCTGAGGTTGGAGACAGCTTCTAAAAAGGGCTGACAGCCACCAGTGGCAGAAGAAACCAGAGTAATATTCAAAACTAATGGATTTTATGCACTGATTGATTTCAGCAGAAAAATGGACCATTTTCATATTTTTTAATATGTTTTGTAGAAGAAGCCATAAGAGTTCCTAAGATTTTTTTTTCAAATACAGTATATCTTCTACACACAGCATTCATTTAACTCACAGAAAGTTTTCCAGTTATGAAGAATCCCAGATAAATAACACAATAAATATATGATTTCTCTTTTAAGATGCATGTTTTACTTCTAATATGAATGTGGTGACTTTCAACTTCCAGGCATTTGAATATATATATATTTTTTTAATATCTCTCTGGCTGTTTGATTGAAGAGCTTGCTGTGAACCAAATATCTTCCATCTATGTAATATTTTTAATCTTTTGTGACTGCAGTATGGAAATGTGAATTATACAAGTCTAAGTAATAAAATGGCATATATATGCAGATTTATAAATGCATATATATAGATTTGTTTCATATTTTACCAACTCAAATGTACTTGATGAAGATAGAAACTCCACTTTGCTATGCACTTAAAAATTGTAAGATGCAACTACAAGAATTTTACCATGGTGATAACCAAGTCAAGCTGACCTTATAATGAGAGCAAAGACTAAGGAGATTAAAAGATACTCCCCTATTTTCTACAATGAAAATTCCCTCTAATTCTAAAAGACAAAGAGAGAAAAACCTAGACTTTACAAAGTGCTTTTAAATCTAAATCCATGCTATTCTGTACATTTGTTTTGGTACCACTGAAGCCTGAGTGACTCAGCTGCAAGCAGCACCCGAGTGCCTCAATCAGAGACCTTCTCTCACTGCAGGTCTTCAGTTGTGTGGTGATTTACAGTAAAATCTAACACTTCAAATTCAATCTAAGGAGCAGCAGGCACTCAATGGAAACACTGGACCCCATGACATCCTCTGGAGATAGGATGTTTCAAAAGATGATGGGATTTTGCACCAACTCTGGTTTTACAGAGGACCTGAAATGTTGCAGCACTTTGGATTTCACCCCAGTGGCTGCCCCAGAGGTGATGGTGGCTAAACCTGACAAGTCTGGCAGAGAAGAGCATTAAAACACCCAAACAGTTGGGGCCGAGGACATCACAGTTATTTTTGCTGAGGTCTTCTCCCAAGGAGAAGAAAAATCCCTTAATGACAAAATAGAAATGGAGTTAATAATAGAATGCAATATCCTGAATTGGAAGGAGCTCACAAGGACCATCAAAGTCCAGCTCCTGATCCTGCACAGGACAGCCCCAAGAGTCACAACTTGTTCCTGAAAGCATTATCCAAATGATTCCTGAATTCTGTCAGGCTTGGTGTGAGAGACTGGAATGGTTAATGGCTTAAATACTGTTAAAAGGGAATTTGCCATTATGGCAAAACTGTATAAAGAAGCTGTGAGGACTGAAGCCCCGTTCAAATGTGCCTCCAGAGGGGACCTGGACTGTGAGTTAAGCCACCTGATGGGAAACTGAGCAAAGGTAAAGGTGGTACTATTGTCCAGGTCTAAAGAGAAGTGTAAGGAGAGCTAAACAAGGCTGGGGGAGAAGAATCAGCTCTGGCTTGATTTGATGGGGAGGAGGAGAGATTTTGGGTGTGTGGTAGAGGGAATGAACACCCACCCTGCCTTACAAACTGGCTCAATTGTAAAACCCACCCACCCACCCTGGGGTGGCCACATCCACAGGACATTGGTGTGAGGAGCAGCAGAGGAGGGGTCAAAAACCATCATAAAGCCATCAAAGACCCCCAAAACACCCCCAGACTCACTGCTGAGGCCCTGCAGCAGAGAACTGCACGTGATACAAAGCGGTGGCACAGACCCAGAGTCTGCTGCAATAAACAGCTTCAAATTTGTCCCCCCAGGGGAGGCAGCAGGCAATCCCAGCTAGCCCAAACATACATTCACCCACTGAACTCTGTGTTTTGTGGGACCCTCACCACTGAGAAGACCAGAAGATGATCAATGAGATGCTGTCAGGCTTAATCTGTCTGTCACTCTCTTTCTCTCCCACCTTACCCCTCTTTCTTTCTCTCTCTCTCTCTCTCTCTCTCTCTCTCTCTACGTCACACAACTGTTAAATAAAATCTGTATTATCAACTTCAGCATATGGTCTCGTTTGCATCTTAACACAGGCAGAGCCATCTCTCTAACAATTTCAATAACCAGATCTTAACACCTGGTGCTGTGAACACTTCCCTGGGGACCTGTTGCAGTGCCCAACCACCCTCTGGGTGGAGAACCTTTTCCTGATATCCAGCCTAAACCTCCCCTGACACAGCTCCAGCCATTCCCTTGGGTTCTAAGATGCCTCCAGAGAGCATCTCCAGGCATCCCCCACAAATAATGAAGTTCAGAGATGTTTAAAGTCTACTCTGTAACATGAACTAAAACATGGCAAGAGGGACATTGGCTCCAACAGTGCACTCCTGATCCAAACAAATGTAACACTCAGGTTGATGTAGATGCCTCTAAAGAAGAGGTTGCTAATGGCAAAGGCCATGTTTAAAACAAGTAAGTTTTAATAAATTGGCCTTGGAGATGCATAAGAATGAGAAAAGGTGCCATTGTGAGTCCTCCTGACTGTAGAGAGGGTTTCTGGCCAATAACTGAGAGAATTTCATAAGCAGCTGTGAAAACACAAAGTGCAATTTCATCCTTACACAATAAAAGGAAAGGTGTTGGAACGAAGTTATTATTTTCTATTTTATTTCTAGCTTCTATAATTATACTCCTAAATTCACTTATACTACTTCTTAACTTGTGGAATATATATTTTTCTTCTGTATAGATAATAATAATAGTCCTCAATGAAAAAAATGAATCTCCTTTCTCCTCCAGAGGGACAATAAATTCTCCCCTTTGGAGGAAAAAATAGAACAGAGAGTATTCACCCTTTCCTTCAGCTTACTAAAAATAATAATACCAACCAAAATTAATTTAAAAGGCAGCTTTATTTACTATCTGGAATGAGGGGACTCATCTCAGACAAATTCAATCTTTCACGGCTTGCACATGAACAATCACTGCCAGAAAATAACTGTGTCAGATGCTCTAAAAAGTTTGCAAGATTGGATTTTTTTCCTTTCTTGCAATTCTGAAGAAGTTTTACCACCTGAATTAAAGGGTGCATAATATTTGATAGATTATTAGATGAAAATATTCTAAAGGCTTTTATAGCCTCACCCTTTAATTATACATCCCATTGCAGTGTGAGATGTTCAAATGGAAATGTTAAAGAGTATCTCAAAGTGAAACTAAATTTTTCTTTTCTACAGCAAATAAGGTTCTGATTCAGCAAACTCTGGTCTGTGTAAGCTTATATATGTGGATTTTTCCAGTTAACTCACGTGGATAATGAGTCCATTTCTGTGCTTTAGTTCTCTGCCTGGATAAGGAGTATTACACTGAGCTCCATAAATAAGTTAATTGTCTGAAGGCAAAAATAAATCTTCCTAATCTGGGCAAACAGAATTCATTAACTCATATCATACAATGGGTGGAAAGTATAGTGATATAATGGGAAAAGTAACTTTGGATTTTCCTAAGGAGACTGAAAAGCCTGAAGACTGATCAGCTCTCCAGGTACACAGAAGAATCAGGCAGTGACAAAACAAGTGATCAGGCCTTCAAAATTCAAAATTTAAAATTAGAAACATCTCACCAGGATGGAGATGTTTTCAAGACATCTCATGGCAAACTCTTGGGGATAACTCTGATGTATAAGGGGTTGCTGGAAGCTGGAACTCTGTGTAGGGGATTGGGAAACCTGGGTTTGTAGGAGATCCCACCTGATGATTGAGTCAATTCCACAATCACAGTTCAAAATGACTAGAAAAGATTGAAGTGTGCTAAGCAGTTCTTCTTGTCCTAAGAAAAGTTTGGAAACTGTTGTTACAGATTAAGGAACTGCAAAATCACAGGGAAAATAGAGATCCTCCACTATGCAGCTCTTTCATTTCCCAGAATCACAGAATGCTGGAATGGTTTGGGTCAACATGGACTTTAAAGCTCGTCCAGTCCCACCCCTGCCATGTTCAGGGACACCTCCCACCATCCCAGGTGGCTCCAAGCCCCATCCAGCCTGGCCTTGGACACTTCCAGGGATCCAGGGGCAGCCACAGCTTCCCAGGCCTCTACCACCCTCACAGGGAATAATTCAAGTAAAGATTTCCCTGCCCTTCCAGGAGGGCTGCGAATCCTCTAATGCTGCAAACCCAGAGAACAGGATGGGCTTGCCCCATCACAAGCCCTGACTATAATACAGGCCACCTGGGATGAGCACTGGATATGAGAACGGAATTTATGTTTGGCAGAACAAAATTATGCCTGTCAAAAGCTTTTCCTCTAAATGTTAATACATAGTGACAGATTACTAAAATGAAGCTATTTTGGAGGGTTCCAACTGCCTGAAGTCTTACATCAGTGCCATAATACACTGACAACCACAAATGCACATTACCTGTTTGCTCAAAGGGATCAGTTGATGCTTCAGCCCTGTTATTTGCCTCAACAGTTTCCTCTGTGATTTTCTCCATACCTTTACTTGTACATGGCTTTCATCAGGGCAGATTCAAGGTAATTTGGGTTTTGAATAAAAGTTTCAGTTGCTGAAGAGATGTCCAAACCAGGTTTGGTTTGCTGTATTTCTTTCTAAAATCTTTGTCTGCTGACTAAAGTGAAAAGCAACACACACCTACTATCACAATAATGATGTTGTTCTGTGGTGTCTTTTATTTGTTTGTTTATTTTATTAAAAGATGTCTAAGCAAATTAAATCAACTGGTTAGTCAACACTGAAATAACATGTTTTTTACTTCAGTAAACATTAAAAACCATCCCTGCAGCAGCTGACTGGAGCAGCAAGATAATTTATTCATTTAGATTTTTACCAGACCTACCTCGCATCCCAGGCAGCACACAGACATGGGGAAAAAACCCCAAACAAACAAAAATCCATACAAACTTTAGGAGCTTGCCAAATTAATGCCATTACTATGGAAACAGTAATGAAGTTTGCATCTATTGGCAGTTGTGATCAAATCTTCTAGCTGATTAACATACTAATTGTGATTCATCCACTAAATAACCTCATCTCTTTATTTACTAATTCTTTTGTTGTTGTATGTACTTCTGCTTCATGCCTGCTCCAATGTCAACCTTTTCAACCTTATTACAACATGAGGCCGATTCCAAGGAACTTTTGCATTGCTCTTACCCACGACACCTCCCTGTAAATCCCAATTTCCACTCCCCAGGTGCTTTACATACCCTGATCATCAGGACAGCTTTCCTGATGTCCCGGACTCCGTCGTAGACCAGGCGGGAGGCGTCGATGAACTCGTTCTCCTCGAAGGGCTGGGGCACGTTGGCACTCAGGGCTTCAATGGCCACCTCCACTTGCTCAGCAAAACGTGGCATCACTGGGTGAAACACAAGGAGAGGCAGCAGGATGAGAAAGTGTTCTCTCCTGAACGCTTTCCTGCTGCTCTGGGGCATGGATAGTTTCCAGGAGGCACGGCGCGTGCTGCCCTGGAAATTGCCAGGCACAGGGAGGCTCATGGGTGGGTTTGCACCCGCCCTGCACGTGGACAGCTCTGGCACTTTATCTGACAGCATGGAAATAACCACCTCTATATTCTCTCCTCCAACTGTGCAAGAAAGAATAGAAAACTTTCTTCAAAAACTGTGTTTTACTAACTTTTAAAAGGCTGCAAGATATCTGAGCAGGCGATAAAGTTCATTTAAGAACTTTACAACCTGTAATGAGCACAGCAAATATTTGTATCAAGTGATCAAAGCAAACTGTAGCCCTTATGTCTGCTAATTTACATAATTTACACTCTAGCTCATACTAAATAATAATAATTTTATGAGGGAAAAAATGCAAAATCAAGGATGTACTTTTGTGAAGACACCTAAACGAATCTTCTGTTTCTTCACTATCACCATGTTTATAACACAAGACATAGCCATAGATATTGGCTAAAAATATTATAAGCTGTGGTATGAACTTATTTAATATACAATCTAAATCTATTATTTACTTTTGTAAACGGTTTCAGAGCATTGCCTAAAGTAGCAAGAGACTGTTCTTCAAGTTTCATGGAGGATTCCTTTGAAGGTATAATCACTTCCTGCACATCATGTTTGCAGGAGAATAACACTTCAAATCAGTCCTCTAACTACTGAAACCCAAATCCTACAAACATGAACTTCAGGTCCCACTGATTATACTGCACCTACATTCCTGTACTTGTTTACTTTTCATAATTTTAACATTAATATTGGAGGACTATGCTCACAGAGGACAAACATAAACAATGTTTCATTAGAAAGCTGGATAAAAAGATGGAATTGGATTAATTCTTAAGAAATTAAGGAACTAGGGTCAAGTTTAAGTTTATAGATATCCATCTTTTCATCATATTCATATCACTTTTATTCTAGCATTTAGATATCCAGATCATGTATCACTGAATTTACTATTTTTTTAATTAAAATATTACCTTTTTTTGCCCATATTTTCCCTATTTTTAATACACTTATTGGCAACTTGAACCCATATGATGAATACAAAGGGAAATTTCCAGTGTTATTTCCATCAAGAGCAATGACATTCTTTCCCAGGAACTTCTACTGTGATAGGAAACCACAATTTCTTCTTGACTGAATGTTCTTAAATTTATTTTACAGCATCTGACTTAAACTAAAACCACAAAAAAAACATGATTTAAGACTAGTTTACATTTTGAAGAAGTGGCAGCAACCACGAGCTCAAACCTTCTGTTTCTGACATTTAAATATTATGCATTGGATGCAAATGAGGAAACCTTTAAAGGCCTATAGTGATTCAAATCTAGTCTATACATCACTATATATATATATATACACATATATATATTTATGTTCATATAGACAGATGAAAGAACAGATTTGTATTTTCCATGCAGATGATGTTCAGTAAGTTCCTGGGATACACTGGAGAAACAGGAAAAAAGTGACAGCAACAACAGACTTTAAAAAAATAAACATTAACAAAACATTGTCAGGCAGAGGGGAAATATTTTAATTAGAAAAGAAGTTTGAGAGAGATGGAAGTTTTGGAAAGAGTATTTAATAAATGCATATATCAAATTACCTTAATTAATAGAACACTTGAAAGTGTAGTAGGAGACTAATATGATTGCATAAGGAAGTCTCAAGCCTGAATATCAAAAAGCAATCATTAAATATACAATGTAAACAAATAAACCTAAAGAATAAACGAGAATTTATTTTGGGTTGTTGGGATAAAGCAAGTAATACTAGAGATGCAATAATGACAACAATAAAAAACAAAAAAGGAGGTAAAGAACCCTAATATTTGGGGTTAAATTAAATTGAACCTTAAATTTCTGTTCAAAATTTCTTAATAGCAGAGGAAGTCAGTTATTTGATATAATTAATAGTAGGTGCAACAGGCCTGAATTAGGAATGGGCAGTTTGAAGAACATCTACATAAGCATAAGGAAATTTATCTTTTACCTATGTGTTCAAATTAACAGAGTACAGTAAGATTTACCCAGTAGTTCTTAAAAAAAAGTCAAAGCAATTTCTGAACCATTTTTGGAGAATGCAAAAAAAATTAATGGTAAAAATTCCAGGGATTTGAAAAAAAAACAAAAAAGAAGCACTGGTTTATTTTAGATAAAGGTATATAATCCTTATATAAAGGTTCATGTAAAGGCAGAAAAGAAAGGAAGGAATATTTATACTATATTCAACATAATTTCAGTACCCCGAAATAAAATGAAACATGACATGGCACAATTAATGTTTAATTATCTGTTAATAACCAGCAGATGCTGGACAGGCAGCAGATTTGTGGAAATAAGTTGCACCAAGCTTTTACAATATTTCCCTTGACAGGGCAGCGATGGAGGGGAAGCAGACACGACACAGCTGGACTTTGTCATGGCCACACGTGACATTCTTAGAACAAAACAAGGGAAATTTAAATTTTAATGGCTGTAAGGTGGAAAGTTACACTTTATTCATATTCCTGAATATAAGGTATTCATTCCTGACATTTGTTACCTTCACTGGGTGTGGAAGCTTCTCTGACCAGTTCTGATTTTGCAGACCTGACTAGAATTTAGTCCCTCATTTACAATACCACACGTGCACATTATGTGCTGTTTCAGAATGGGAATAGATATTAAACTGTATTTTGAATTGCTTGCTTGCCAATTGTATTTTTACATCAGTGCTTACTTTTGATTGGACAAGCAAGAAAAAAACACCTTTAATAGGAGGCTATTACTTATTGCTTCTCAAAGCATATGTGGTCATTTAAACAGTGAAGTTTTTGAAAATCGAAAACTGAGTTGAGAAATGTATCATTCTCCAGGTGAGGTAATTGAGCTCCATGAAAAAAACCTCCAGTCTTTTTTCCCTATTATTTAGCACACAAAGAAGGATATTTGTGTGCCAAAGGTGAAAGAACCACAAGTAAAATTCAGGCAAAGGTGTGCATTTGAATCTGGAGCTAAAACTTGTAAATGCATCAGATTCATTTATTATGCACCGAGCTTGGCTATAAATTTTAGATTCAGAAACAAATCAATACTTCTGGGGAAAAATTAAATATTGGTTTCTTAGTTTGAGCTGTGGCTTTGAAAACAGTCACACATATGCTTAGACTGAAAAATGTGGTCCATTAAAATCTCTCAGCCTAACCACATGAATTAATTAGGCACCTGCATAAATGTTGACAGAATCAGGTCCCAAGTTAATAGCAACAGTTCTAATTCAATGACCTTGTCATTCCAACAAAATAAAGATTTGAAAGCCTTTCTGTGGATGAGTTTCCAATGGCACTGAAAGCAAGACCAATGCCAACAAAATCTAGGTTGAATGGCTGCTGGAGAAAAATTTGGAATCGGAAAAGTTGATTACTTCCATTTTATCAACTGATTAATTCTTTTGAATTATACTGGGTTTTTTTGGCTTATGTATAATAGAAATCCAGCATATCACCATGTATGTATTCATGCCTTGATCAAACTTGTTTTTTTTTTATGAACTCCTCTGTTCCACAAAGAAAATATTTTCTCTAAAGCTCTTCTTGTTTTTCTCCCACCCACCCATATCTCCTACATATTAAAATTATCAAGTAATTATCTGTTTCCGAAAAATATATTCCCTGTTGACTTTTTCTCCTATGGCAATCAGTTTGTACTGCGATTTTGGTACTTAGAAACATCACTGCAAATTTTGTTTAGTGATACGGGAACAATAAGATCCCTGATAGACAGAGAAATGCTAGGTTACATAATAAAATTATTGAGGTAGAAATTAAAAAATGTTTGGGCGTTCTTGTTCGTAGCATTAGAACAAAAAGTTTCATTAATATGCAAGATTAAATGAATGCCTTGCTGATTTATTGTACTTTTATGGCCTTATTATTTAGGAACTTGAATTCCTCAGAATCTTAAGTAGATGTGAATGTTCAGAAATGTGGAAAGGGATAATTAAAACAAAAATTAAAACAAAAAAAGCAATAAAGGTCAAAGACCCTTCAGGTGCATGGGTTTCTAATTTTTAGTAGCATCAATGGGAGCGAGGAAATTTGTCTGGTTTTGTCTCACATCATACACCTGAAAGATTTAAATCTCTTTCCTTATACCAGGCAGAGAACAGTAGATGCTTCCATGAGACAATCACACCTACCCTACTTTAAAGACTCAGGTTCAGCTGGATAAAATTCTGATTTTCCTCTGCCCAGTGAACAGAGAGGGAGGTGTTTGGCTTAGACCAGAGGTCTGCTTTAGAAAACCAAGTTTAGGCACAAATTAACCCCATTTGTGCACCAAATCCTGGCACACTTCTGGCTCTGAATCAGCCTCTGAAACGGAAGGATTCCCAGGTGTTTCATCTTTGGGGCATTGTTCTGGCCAGAAGACAATTTTTGAAAAGCACCAGCAGAGCTATTTCTTAGAGTTTCATTTTGAAAAGAGAAGCACATCCTTGACTCTTTTTAGAACCCAAGGATTTGGATCCAAGGGAAGCACCCTTCTCAAAGACCAGGGGTTGTTCCCTAGAGCCAGACTGTCCTCAGACAAATCAGATATTTGAGCAGCAGAGAAGTGATTGCTCTCCTGCACCCAGCTGTGCCCTCTGGCTGGCCCTCATACCTCTGTATTTGTTTAAGCATTTGTATCCATCCTTAAGAAAAACGATTTTCCCTATGCCATGTTGATAGAGACACATAATTTAAGGGCCAATCACCTTATCTATGTAGCCCTTAAATGGCTTTAAAAATCTGGTCAGTTGTGGGTAAGATTATTTAAGAATGAAAGGTTTGGACTATTACACTGCAAAAAGTTTCAGGATCTCTGAAAATGTCTGTGCTTCTCCTGAACATCATAGTTGTTTGTGTCACATAGATCAAGAAAATTATCTAGAATGACATTAAGGAGTGTAAAATTAAAGTTATCAGGGGAGGCTAAAAAGAAAAAAATATGAATGATCCATTACACTACAAAAAATAAATGCTCTTTTAGAAGAAAGCTCAGCCGTTATCCAGATTTAAGAGGTTACAGCTTAAAAATTTCAGGGCTCGGGATGAAATTTCTTCTGTTGGTTTTTGTGTTTGGGTGGCTTGTTTTTTGTCTTCTTTTTGTTTTGTTTTATTTTTTAAAAATTTACTTAACTGAAGAAAGAATACAGTCTACTGGGAAGTTCAAGTATTTAAAAGATCATCCTTAATGGATATCTGACATCCTCTGTCAAAGACAGCACAGTTTCTCTGTTTTGTTTGACAGATGAATAAGGAATGAAATATGATACCATATTCAGCTCAAAGTGTTTGTCAAAGTCTGTTTCTAAAAGAACTCTACATTCTTTTTCAGAAGATTCTAAATACTTCACAGAAAGTTTTTAAGTCCTGGTTTCATATCATAAAATTCACATTTCAGTCATGACTATGATATTGCTAATTGAAAAGAAAAAGCTTTATAAAAGTCTACTGAAACATTACATAACATATCTTACAATCACAGAAATGTTTGAGTTGGAAAAGATTCCTTCCAACCATTCCCCCAGCACTGCCAAGGCCACCAGCGACCCCTGTCCCCAAGTGCCACATCCACATGGCTTTAAAATCCCTCCAGGGATGGAGACTCCAAACTGCCCTGGGCAGCTGTGCCAGGGCTGGACAACTCTTTGGTTGAAGAAAACTTTCCCAAATATCCAATCTAAAGTCATTCCCTCTCCTCCTGTCCCTGTTCCCTGGAGCAGAGCCCGACCCCCCGGCTGTCCCCTCCTGTCAGGAGCTCTGCAGAGCCACAAGGTCCCTCCTGATCCCCCTTTTCTCCATCCTGAGCCCCTTCCCAGCTCCCTCAGCCTCTCCTGGGGCTCCAGACCATTCCCCAGCTCTGTTTGGGGTATCAAACTCTCTTGGTCTAACACTGATGAAATGGTTAAAAGTCAGCTGTAAAATAATGAATATCAGCTGTATGTCAGCTGAAAAATAATGAGATCCTGTAGCAGTTTGCAGTGAACACAAGACTTTCAGGAAGAATCAGCCTTCACTGCCAAACACTGATTTAGCCAAGGCCCATAAAAACAAAGTTCTCAGGCTTCCTTGAATTTATGGCCAAGTCCTGATCCTTTGGCTGTGCTAAGTCTTCTGTGTCAAGACTGTGTTAAGTTTTCTGGCACTTCCCAGAAGGCTCCAACTTTATCTATGGGTTTATGCAACCCAGCAGATTGTCGTGGGAATGGAAGAAATGGATTTGTTGATGTGCAGCCCAGGTGAGATGGACATTTCAGAAATCAATGACATTTCTGGAGTTGTGGTACCATGTGTTGGGAGACAGGGACACACACACCAGAGGGAAAATCTCACCTTCAAACTTTGTCCTGACTGAACTGCCATTGACAGAAAGATAAATGTCAGGGCAGAAGCCAGGTAAATGCTGTTTGCATCCTGGCCAGCACAGGAGGACACTAATTAAGGACAGGTCCATCTCAAATTGGACAGAGGAGGAGAACAGATGTCAGCTGCAGGGACATTTGTGCCTCACTCTCCCCTCTACCTGTGCAAGACTGACTACACACAGTGAGCACCCCCAAAATACTATTCCTGCTAAACAGAACACCCTTCAAGTCAATATTTCAAATGAAAGCCAACTCTCCAGAAAATTCCCCCAAGAAAGCAGTCTCATGCTGTTGGACACCAAGTAGGTTATGTAAAAAGCAAACCACCCTTCCTGGCTTAGCTAGAAGTTTGTGTATATCAATATGTAGGTGTGTGTAGGCAAGGGGATGCAAGGAATACCAGTGCTTTAATTTTAAAACATTATTGGACAATTCACACTTGTATTCACAAAATATTCTGTTGGAGTTGGTGGATGGATATCGACTCCATTTCTCTGCCTATATTTTTTAGACCTGGTAAATTCCTTCCTACTTCCAACACCACCCTCCTAATTAAAAAAAAAAAAAAGGCTTTTAAGAGCACAAAATGTTTTTGAGAACAGATTTGAACAGTGACTAAATAATACTGGTTTATGAAAATGGGCACTTCTATTATATTAACTCACTCTTCATTATACATGATGTCTGGCACATCCAAAATAGATAACCCTGTGGTTTTTTAAACTCTCACTGAGTTAATTCACAGCTAAACCTTGAATTTTCTTTGATTACATAATCATTTTCTTGACCTTCTTCCATTTCGGGAAGATCTTTAGGTTGTGGAGAACAATGTGGAAATATCTCCTTGGGGTTATTCAGGGAATATCCTCCTATAAGCAGAGCCTAACACCTTCAGCATCCATGTGAAGCTGCTGAGCATGGAAAAAAATATGATTTCTCAGCTGCCCATTTCAATGTCACTGTTTTTCTGAAACAGTGAATTTGCTCAGAACCTTTCTGTCCATGCAGATAATATAGATTTAATTGTTCTATTTACCTAGAGAAATAAACTAAAAATATCTTTTAGTCTTGTCTTTCTCTCCCGACCAGCCCAAACAGCATTTTCCTTATGGCAAATTTTGTTGCTGCCTATTCACCTGTTAATGAATGCATCATACACCAACCATGGTGCATTTCAGCTTTGAGCTACAGTGGTGATTTATTAATCTCTTATGTCTCATTTAATTGCTTTATAATGAATTTTAAATGATTTCTTAGAGCATTCCTCTATATATTGATCAGAGTTTCTCTGGTTAAAAATTCTTTGGATCAAATCAAGCAGTAGTGGAAGCTGTTTCTTTCGTAAAATACTTTTTTTTAATGATGCATTACTTTTTTTTTGTTGTTGTTGTTGACACCTTGACCTTTGGATTTCAGTTTAGCAAAACTTTAAAGAAAATGCTACAGTACTTTGCAGAATAAAAATCATAATTTGATCAGAACTCCTGGATAAATGATCTCATGTACTCAGGATGATGGTACCCATAAGTTTTACTATAACTGCCTGAACTCCCATAAAACATGAATTTAACATCATTTATTTTTTAAATAGGATCCATTTAACATCTTTGAGCTCTCCCTCAGATTCAATATGGGGTTTTTTTTTGCTTACAACTATGCTTAAATTCATCTTCTTGCTTCTACATTTTGTTTCCCTTCATATCCCTGCTGAAAAATCCATCTTTCCCACATTTTAGTATTAGCTTTGATAACATCATTGAGCTGCCTTTTGCTAGTGATAAATATCTTTAAAATTTGCCCTACTCACACTGATAAAACTCTCACAGGCTTATTGCTGAATTGCCAGTAGTGCTGATTTTCAACTTCAGTCCATTCTGATAAAGACAAAATAAAACAAATTGTGTCAAAAGAGAAGTCGGAGCGACCTACTTAAAACCAGTGAGTTACAAAGATACTGGGATATTTTTAAAACATGCTAAAAGCTGAAACTCAAATTTCTGGTGTGAATCAGACGATTTCAAATTTCCAGTGTCCTTCACAGGAGTAATCAAAGTAGTTTGGAACTTGCTGTTCCAGGATGGATTCCAGACAGCCCAGTGAAAAAAAAAAAAAAAAAAAACAAAACAAAAAAAAAAAAATTGGGAAATTCTTTCAGCCTTTCCCAGGCAGTTCTGGTCCTACTTGTTCTGCTCTTATCCCTTTCATTTCCCATTCATTCCCTAATTTTTATCAGAACTCTGCAAAGTCTACTGCAGTTTTCCCAGCCTAAATCCAAACCTCTTGACCTTTAAAGAATGCCACAGCTTTTTCTCCTTCCTGAACCTCAAAAATCTTGGAAAATAGGACCTGGCCTCATTGCCTGTTCCTTGATTTCTTTCTTGGGACAATTATTTTCATCTGTTTAGAAGCACAGGCTTCTTGCCTTCAATTTTTACAGCTTTGGAAGTAACTGTTGAGTTCAGCCTCCTCCTCGGTGAAGGCAATGGGAAACTCTCAGCTGGCCTTGGTCACTCTGGGCACTGAGCAGGATGAGGGACCTCAATATTCAAACAGCAATTCTGCTCTATTTGCTCTTATTTCCTTCCCTTTCCTTTTGCCTTTATCCTTGCTTTAACTTTTTCTTTCTTCTCTTTTCCTTTCCACCCTTTTAGTTTCCCTTCCTATTGACAACTTGTAACATGATGATTTCACAGCTTTCTACAAATCTGAATACCAATATAACACTTAACAGAGGTACCCTAAAATAACTCAACCAACCAAACAAACAAACAAAAAAAACCCCATAAAGAAACAATCAAAAACCACCAATCAAAAAAAAACAACTAATCAACAACAAAAAAAAAAAATTGAACCTTGAAGCTCTGGTTTACTCCTGCATGAGTAACATCCACCAAAATCAATGATTTTGGTGTTTGTTCCCAGCAAGCCCCATTGACTCTGTGGTTTTATAGGTTTCATCTTGGATTTATAAGAAAATGAGCAAGCAAGAGCTAAATTTTTGTGATGGTTTTTAAAGGAAAATTAAAGTTCTCTATTTTAAAAGGACTTTAACCAGTCTGTCACTCCCTAAAACTGCTGCCAGAGAAATTAATCCAGATTTCATCAAGCACTTAGCTTTAAAGGCTGTTTGTTAGACAAGCACAGGCAAGAAAGCACTGAAACAATAAAAACCCCACCCCATATATTCCAATGGCTGTAAATTAAAACAACAAACAAATAAAATTTGGAGGTGAGACTGGTTATTGAAGCAATCTTTGCAGTTTCCCTTTCTTGGAAACTATCAACATAATTTTCATGAGAGATTCATTTCCCCCCCCTCCCCATAAAAAAAAAAAAAAAAACAAAACCCAACAAAACAAAACCATTAGCAAGGTGCTTGTCTTTCCAAAACACTGTATCCATATTTCTCCACTGTTGATCCAACCCAGTACTCACAGACCACAGTGAAATGTCTGGAAAAAAAGGCTCAAGAGAGGTTTTACTTTTCTGAGTTGACAATTAAAAACAAATAATTATAAGAGAACAGTAATCTGCTTTTTTTCATTTTCATCATCACTTAACTCATTTTTTTCCAGCTTCCAAAAGCATTTAATTTAAAATTAAATTAAGGTCAGTTAAAAAAAAAAAAAAGGAAGGAATAAAGATGAAAACAGTGAGATGTCCACAGACATTTTGATGTGCACATGTGTGGGTGGAACCTGAATCCAAATCAATCCAAATCAATCACTGCCATCATTCCTGAGCGCTCGATAAAATCTGGGCAGGAACTCGAGGTGAGGAACTGAAAGAACATTGAAATAAATGCATGGATTCACAGGTACCCAGATCATGGAGTCTCTGAGGTTGGAAAATACCTCTTGGACCATCGAGTCCAACCATTTCCCCAGCACCACTGTGTTCACTGTACCCTCTTCCCAAGTGCCACATCCACGGAGTTTTTGAACACTTCCAAGGATGGTGATTCCAAAATGGCACAAGGGGACTAAATTCCATTTTAACCACTTTATTTTAAGGTGATGAAATGAATCAGTTAATTTTACTTCTTTTAATCATACAGAAATCATAATCAATGCCTTTGTAAATGGCCTGAAAAGCTGCAGATAGAAATTGTGCTCTAATATTAATGATCTACATTCACAACTGGAAGAAATTGTTTAAGCTTCATCAGCTTCATTGGATTTGAGCCCACTCTGTCCCCGAACTACTGCTACACAATTTGTACATTATATAAAGTTTTTAATACTGTAAACATAATATTTTATTTCTTAAATATTCACAAGTTTATTTACACTTTATAGAATAAAAAAATTAGTAAAAACTTTGACTTGGAGGAACAGGGACTTGTTCTTAACTATTGAATCCCAACATCAACACATTGAGGTTGTCAAGATGCACTCAGTCTACAGTTCATAGCATTTAGATATAGTTCAAGTTATGTCAAAAAGTGAATTAAATATGGTGCATATTATTTGCATATATAATGACACCTTATACCTGCCATTGAAATATTTTTAATAAGAAAATTTATATAATTTGGGTCATAAATTTTAGCTAAATATAAAGCTCGAAGATACATTTTGTTTTGTTTAATAAAGAAAATTTAATGGTAGGAAGAATTCTTCAAAGTCCGTCCTCAACCAAAAGACAACTTTAACAGAAGAGTGCAACAAAATATTTTACCATGTCAAACTGGCAAGATTATTTTCCTTCTGTGAATTCATAAAACCAGCTCATAAACTTTTAAAAAGAAGCTAAATTTACAGTACTTATTCCACTGATCTTTTGTTGGGTAGTAAAAATCAGCTGACATTAAGCTGGGGGCTACAATACCACAAGTAATATTTAATCATCCCCAAATCAGTTTTTTAGCTTATTTTGTTGATTCCTCTTCTCAAAGTGAACACAGAGACTGCACAGCTAGAAATTTTTGCTTTTCTATCTCACAGGGCAATTCCTGGGCTTTTGGTCCAAAAGTCACATTTGATGTGTCCCGAACTGGTGCAACTTTCATTTGTTCC
The DNA here is from genome assembly GCF_050655825.1 of Lonchura striata. NCBI lineage: Eukaryota > Metazoa > Chordata > Aves > Passeriformes > Estrildidae > Lonchura > Lonchura striata. The sequence continues at coordinate 4,313,159 of NC_140706.1, read as the reverse complement.
TTCTAAAATAATCTTGATGATTTTAACCTCAGATGAAGAAGTGCAATGAGGCAGGGGAGGATCAGCTCAGACAGTTCCAGACACCCACAATTCGTGCACCTCTATCCTCCCAGGGCACCTGATCACTGTGTGGAGACCCAGCCTTTGAAGTCAATGAAATTTGGAGCATGATTCACCCAAAACCACCCAAAGCCACTTTCAGATGAGAGCACTTGGCAGCACTGCCTGCACTGAATTCCTGAGAGTGCTGATATAAAGGGCCTTAAAATGACCAGCAGAGACTTAATCAACTACACTGAGATGAATCCAATCCCTGCTCTGGCAAGGAAAAAGAGATTGGAAAAAAAAAAGAATATTTCTTCTCACTCTATCAATCTTGCAGACTTTTCTATTTTTATATAATCTATGTATTTTTATACAACCTAGCAGACTTTTATATTTTTTCAATCAGGTGGTGCATTTTCTATTGCTTACATGTATTTTTCAATGAAAAGTTGTTTTGTTTAGCAACACTTCAGTCATCAACAAGTACATTCAGACCAAATAGTAATGTTCGCAGTGATTTTCTAGAGATGTATAATACATAATCAATCAACTCCGAAGAATAGTCTGTGTATTATTTATTCAAATCATAGAAACTTTGATGTAGTGGCCTAGTCTTGATGTGTTACTGCATTTCTTCTCTTATATGGCTCCTGTCAGTGTGACTTCTGCAACAGCACTGAGTAGAAAATAAAAAACATACTCACAGCCATGAATTTATTTGTTTGTGTCTTATTTTCAAGAACAGATTTGCCTCGGAGTTATGGAACTCAGAGAATCAAGTGCAAGTTTTAAATTACTAAATAAGAGTACTTCAATGTCGCTGTCGAGGCAGGATGGGAATGAGAAGACTCACTCAGAAGGTTGCTGAAAGTAAAACTCTGCTTTATTCAAAATACACTGCTCTTTCATACAGAGCTTTGTGAGGACCAACTCCATTGGTCCTGAAGTGAAAACAACCCACAGCATTGGTGCAGAGTGCTTGATGCACAGTGATAGAACTTAACTATTAACAATATGAACAACAAGAGAGATAAATAATTATTTACATTCTTTCCCAGCTCTTTCCCAGGCTTCTGCCTGGCTATAAACTCCCCGTTTCTCTCTTTGACTGAATCTGAGACCCACACTTCAACAATTCTTTCAGCATTTCAGCAAACTCACCAGTTTCAGAGAGCAGCTTGGTAGCTTCCAGCACCTTCTCGGTGTAAACCCCGGTCTCGTAGTTCTCCATCTCTGCGTTGATGATGTGGATGACTCGGGCTGCGCGGCCCCGGATGGCACCCGCGGTCCTGTCCAGCGTGTCCACATCCCCCTCTTGCAGGGCAATCACACACTTGTTCACATCTTCCAGGATGTGGTTTTCTGGAATTCAGGTTAAAAATACAGCTCCTTCAGCTTCACTCTTCCTCACAGCAAAGCTTGCTCATTTGGGAAAATGTCAGGATATTAAAAAATTGGTATCTACCTTTATCCAGGCTGCAAAACAAAAGCCCTGCTGTGATATTGGCACATAACAGCAAAAATCTGTGTGATATTTATCTTTAGTAGGACTGGGCTACATCATCTTACCTCTGCTGTAATTCCCTGAAAACCAGTCACATTAATTTCCATCATCACACTGAATTTTATCAAAATGAAACTGTAATTAAAATGAATGCAAAAGGTAAAACAGGCAAATAATTTGTAGATTCTCTAATAAACAGTTGACCAATTTTCTGAAGGTGAATTTATACTCTCCCATAAATGTTTATTACATTTGGTTCATTTTTGCCTAAGTAAGACAGAGAAAAAAAGAAATAAATCACATTGAAAAGACAACAGCAAATGGCCTTTGTAGATAGCAAAAAACCTGGGCATGAGCAGTTCATCTCCCTCACTCCATCTATGCCAGAGAATAAGCTGGAAATTTCTAGTAACACACCCTTATAATTATGTGTGACTTTGCATAATCTGAAGCAAGAGATGACAACAGGGATTCTGCTCAGAGGGGGTGATATCAAGCACCTAATTGGATTCTTGGGAGATGCAGTGTTATTTTTCTTGTTCTGGATCAGGCCATTTACTCTCATAGGCTGCAGTATCAGAATTTATGTAGTATTCTCACACACAAATTATGTGAAAGCATGAAGAAGACTTTGACTAGGTCAGGCATTATTCTCTGTAGTCAGAGTCAAAAATAATTTTAGCAAGACCATGACTGAATTTCATATTTGACCAAACACAGTGACTCTAAACAGCAACTTGATTTTCTGCTAGAGACACCTCTGAACTGAAAAGGAAATGCTGTTCTTTGTCGTAGTACTAAAACAAAATTAATCAGTTCACCAACTGTTTTTTGTTAATTATCCTTTGCCACTAAAATGAATGATTCACTAATCTTCACAGTTAAAAATTCCGATGTTAGATCATTTGAGGGTTTCAGAAATGTTTTACATGATGTCAAATTTTACACTGCAACAACTTTGTATGGAAATTGAAAGTCCCCTGAGCTGTGAATCTGAGCAACTTGCAAGGAAAAATTCTTTGTTTAAAACACTCCCTACTCAGAATGAAAATGAAGTGCTTTGTTAAAATTTGTCTTTGCTGTTCCATTTCACCATCACCAATTGGCTTTTACCATAGCACAAACAAATTTTGTCTAACAAGAGGCTATATATGAATTTGGACAATGCATTTGGAATATGAAATAAAATCTTGAAGTTATGGTCACCTTTCTTCTGGTAGCCACCATATTATTAAAACATACCAACAAATGTGACAGTCAATATGCAGAGAAGAAGATGTCATTTCAGGAGGTACATTTGACCAGATAGTGGCATTTTGAATGCTTCAGTGGTTTAACATCCAAAAATAAAAATACTCCGTGTAAGCTGAGGCTTACAAGCTTTACAGCAAGAGCAACAGGCTTTCTGTTTCCTCATGTTTAACAGGGATATTCATGCAAAGAATTAGGAAAAAGGAAAATACAAAATACAAAATACAAAATACAAAAATAATACTTCTCAGCTGCCTTGGAAAGTTTGGATCTAAGTCAAAATTCTGTTTGAAGGAATTAAGATTTGAGAAAAAGAAATGAAAAAGCCCATCATCCATTTAAATTACTTCTGGTTTATGGACACAAGCTCCTGGAGTAAGCAAAGTCCTCAAACAAAGAAGAAAATGGCCACTGAGGCAGATTTCCAACTCTGGCACATGGACTGGGATTTGCAGTTTACAACCTGGTCATCCCTTTCTCTTAGAACTAGTTCTGCCACAAAGTGTTTGTCAGCTTCAAATCTGAAATAAAAATCAATATTCTGAAGTACCCTACTATTCAGAGAGCTCATTTTCATTTTTTGCAATAGTTTGCAGGAAACACTTGCAGGGCTGTTGAACAGAGGAGTGTAATTAAGTAAACCAAATCACTTCCCTGTTAATAAGGGTAGCAGGATACAATCAAACAAGATAAAGAGGGCAAAAAAAGAAAAGAAAGGATTTTTTTTAAAGGATAAGTATTTTTTCTTTCAATATTTTTTTTTTCTCATAAACTTTTTAAAAAAAAAATTTAGGCAATACCAAGGAAAATAATGTAGAATGAAACATAACATTTTGGCCAGACTGTCTCATGAAGTTTGGCTCTTCTGAGATATTCGAGTAAGCAAAGCCCTCTTGGCACACTCTGTGTCCTTACTCACAACAATAAAATTCACCCTCCTAAGCAAAATAGGAAAATGAATTTTCTGCAGCAAAAATTAACCCACCATGCACCAGCATTGCAAATACAGCATTCACTGGCTATCATCAAATTATAACAACAGACTCTGCCACAAGCTGGAGCACTTTACCAGGAGGATGGAGAAAAGACTGTGCTCCAGGGTCAGTGTCCTTCTCTTCTCCATCCCTTCTTTATCCTCCCAACCCAAACCATCCCATGATTCTGTAAAGTCCACCTTTCCTCTTGCCCACAACTGCACACAGAGTCCAACAATTTCTACAAATACTTTCAGCCTGTAATAGGTCTGAAACACATTTTTAGAAGGTGGACAAAATCCTACTTTGTGCCTGAGTTGGAACAAAGCTTCTCTAGGAATAGAAGCACAAATATGTGCTATTTTCTGGGAGGTGAAGAGCACACCATTGCTACCAGGGATTAATTAACACAGCGTGGTTGGTCCTACTGAGTACAGAAGATCAGCATTCTAATACAGACAGACTAATGGATTCATGATGCTTTAGTAATTATAGCTTTTATCTGCTCTGACCCAATACTTTAATTTAGGAGTATATTTTTGAAAAAGTCTCTTGACCCCAGTACCTGAAACAGAGAGGAAATCATCCACTGAAGTGATGTCGTCGACAGCCTCGGTGAGAACTCGCACCTGTTTCTCCCACTGGTCCTTAAACACATCCATGTTGTCCTGGGCTACTTTGCTCTGGGGTCTGGCAGCCAATGTGAGTGCAGCATTAATTACCTGTTAGTCAAAGCCATTTGTTAGAGGAGGAGTGGTAATTTTTTATTTTTTAATTTTTTTTTTTTTGTAATGGAAAGAGCAAATAGAGTATAGACTGTGCTAAAAATACAGGATACAACCCACTTGATATGAAGGGTCTCAAGATATGGATGCATTTGTCACAGTTCATGGAAATCAGACAACAATCTCATGAAAAAGACAAGGCTATGCTGTTCTTCTAATGCTTTTAAGTGCTAATAAGACTTCTCAAGTACTTTTTGGCAGGGATCTTCACTCACCTGTGGGCACAGGCTATCAATCTGTGTGGCTGCCATACGGACTAACTTCACACCTTCCTCATTATTGGAGATTGAACAGGCCAGATTTGCAACCTGCAATGAAATCATGAAACCATCAGGATGAGAATGAAGTTTTAAGCAAGTGAGGCATTTCACACCTTTCTCTGGTCTTATTAAGCTTTGCCTGAAATGAAAGAGTTTTCTACAAGAGGAATAATACATCTTCTGTGATGGTGAACAGAAACCAATGTAGATTATTTCCTTACTAGCAAACTGAACTACCCATCTTCTTTAGATTTTTCTCAGAATCTTCCTTCACTGTCAAATGTTTCATATCCTCTTCTATAGCTTGAAAATTAGCTGCTGAGAAGTCATATAGGGAATGCAAAACATCCAGACATTTATCCGTACATTTTCTCTTCTCAGTTTCCTTTTCCTCTTATGAACTATATCCATTATTAATACAGGCTCATCCATATACTCTGAGCTTGGCCAAAGGAAGGGTTTTTGATGTCCTAACACACAGAATCACACTGTTCAACCCATAATCAAAACTGATACTGGGCAGTTATATATATCTCTCAAATATCTTCATTGTTTTTGATTATTTTGTGCATATTAAAATAATTTTAATTTTCAGGTGAATTTCTTTATTTCTATGTGTTTGTCTGCCCCAGAGGAAGATATCCATTAGTAACAGTAAAGTAACTTAGAGATGTGAAATAACTGTTGAAACCTTGTTCTGTAATATATATCTGAAGATCTCATTCGAAGATCTTTAAATCCACATTTACTTGCCCTGGCACAGCTTTGGGAAGTCTGAGCCTCTAAGACTGAAGGCTATTTGGAGAAGATAAAGACTTGGAGAGATATCTGAATGAGATCTAGAAATCAGACCACATCTCCAGACACAGCAGAGCTGCATCTCTGTGGCTTGGATTCAAGTGAAGGAGCATGTTCTCCCAGCTCAGACAGCTCTTCCAAAAAACCCATTCCCAAAAGCTTTGTGCCAGCTTCATGAATTTTCCAAACAGCAATTCATACCCCAGTGCACACTATGATATTTAAATCACTAAGGTACATTTTGGGATGGGGGAAATACAGGATACTTTTTAATCATCCAAAATCACGGCTCTTTATTAAAATCTTCATTAAAACAAGCTTATAAAGTTTTAAATATGCTTCCTTGATATTATTCACTGTGCCTGAAGGCATAGCTATCAGTTGGAAATTATTCATGAATTAGTTCAAATGCCCCCATCTTCCCAATTTTCCTCCAGTCTCCCCTTGTGGTATTAATCTGTTCTCATCTGCAGTGCACATCCCTGCCTTAGCCCTGATCCATCTGTTCTGCATAGAACCTATTTCACTTCCAGTTCTGCGCAGCGTGGCTTGCATAAATCAGAGTGCCAAAGCCCAGGCAAGAAAAGAACCCAAGGCTTCAAAGAGTCTTGCAGGCATTTCCTAGTCAAGATTTTATCATGATGTTGTGATTTTTGTTTTCATTTCATGATGAGACAAATGAGTTGGTCTGTTTGTTAACAGCCTTACAGCCCTCATGTCAAAAACATTCGCCTGAGATGACATCTTCCAATTAATTTACCATTTTCTGTAGTCACTTCTTTGCACACATCAAACAAAACCCTTTCATCTTCAACAGAAACAACAGCTAAGCAGGATAATATTTAGAATTCATTAACAGGAGTGGAAATTACAGACTTTAAAAACTAGTAAATGATATTAAGTTTAGCAAGAGCCACCTTCCTGTATTGGAACTAAGTAGCTTTTAAGACTGCCCTTAAATTTTGTGATTAACACGATGGGAATTTGTCCCAAGGCTTCAGATGTAACATTTGCTTTTTTTGCAGATAGAAATATGTGACTGAAGGGACTGGGTGTCATGAAAAGGCCATCAAACTATAAAGCAGGTCTTTGAGTTTCTCTGGAAGGGAACAATGCAGATATAATCAGCAAAATTAAAACTTAACCATTCTCTGTGTCTGTTAATTAGTCTTTAAGTAGAATCTGATGAGATAATATTTGGATGTTGCAAAGTGCCCTGTTTTTCTGAGAAGGATACAGACACAACCAGGGAAATATTTTTTCCTTTTTTTATAAAATAGAGTCCAGCACATTGTTTTGGGTGTTGCTATCAACACAAGAGTACAAATGTAATTATTGCTACATTAAATATATATCAGAGAGCATTACAGTTTTCTCTTTAAAAGAAATAATGCTACACATCATGTATAACCCTAAATTTAATATTTCAAACCTTACATAAATACGGCCCTGTATCATCAGCAGTCAGGCAGCAATACTATTCCACAATGCAGCAGGGAGTGTGCCAGCCTGCACCACAGCAAGATCTGATTATGTCAAATAAACATAGAGATAAGCAAATTCCACAATGGCAGAAGCAATCTGGATAAAAGTGAATTCAGCACTACAAACCTATGACTTTACCCAAAACTTAGTTTTTAAAAGATGGCAAGAAACAGCCTGTACTTGCTGAAGCCTGAGTTTCAGTGGATAAGCATGGACTTGTTAAATAACACAAGCTTTAGGGGCACTCAATCACCAAATACCTCACTTCTTAATTACTTTGATTGACTTTGTTATCAAATACACAGTCAAGTCACCATCACTTAATATTCTTGCCACAGCAAGGTCCACATGCATGCTCTTACTTGATAGAAACCACAAGGTAATTCCCCCTGCTTGTTTATTGTAAATTCAGCAACTTCAGCTATTTTTCCTACCCAAAACTATTAATAAAAAAAATTAATATACAATTTCATCCCACTTAGCTATCTGGATGAGGTGCCAAACTGATGCCTTTGGACAATGGATTAAAAAAAGGAGGGCCCTTCCAGGAGCTGTTCCTGCTTGACTCATCCTCTAGACGTGTCTGGTTTATTACAGCTGCCCCTGGAGATTGTTGAAAAAGGTTTTAGTGAAATAAAAGGTGTTTTACTGGTGCATTATAGCTTGTTTGGAGTGGATGTATTTAATAGAACATGTTTTGTGAAGAACACAGACACTTTTGAGGGTGGGAATTTCCTTGATGTGCCACTCCTGGGCTGGATGGAGCAGACAGCTTGGAAAGGAAAATAAAAAGGCTGTGTATTAGTGCAGCTGCCAATTTACCAGAACTTTGATTTGAAGCCTTTGCCTTTGCACTTCAAATGCTCAGTCTCCACCAAAGCATTGAAGGGGAAGTTTCCTGAGAGGCTATGTAAGCAACCAGGTAGTTAATTTATTTGTCTTTTTTTTTTTTTTTTCCCCACTATTTACTAAGTTCCTTCAGAACACTGAACTCGATGAGTGCCTAAACAGAATTTAAGATTGTATTGAGATCAATGTGAACTGTCTGAAGAGTATTTATATCAAGAAACACATTTTAAATACCAAAATCAATGAACTGTGAATCATTCTCAAAAATACGTGGAGAAATTAATAACAGCGAAACTGCTGTGTAGATTAACATTATAGTCCAAAATTTCAGGTCTGCTAAGCTGCTCTTTTACCATCAAAACAATTGCTGAACACCTTAAACCTGTCCTGCAAGAGCATGGAGAGGTAATGAGCAGGAAGATAAACATTCAGCTCCAGTGATGCTGTATTTTTCTGTAATCACCAAATCCACTGAAGCAATCTTAGAACTGAGGATGTGGAAAAGCAGGAACCAACTCCTCCATATGAATTTCCATCAGTGGCACCGACAGCCCAAGATGCATTTCTGCCCCTTGCCAGTATCTGTCTTTAATCATGCAAGGAGTTCCATTAGTTTCATTTATTTAAAATACGTACAGGACCAGTTCCTATAAAATTTGTCTGCTTTTTTGCTTTTTTTTTTTTTTTCTTTTTTTTTTTTTTTTTTTTTTTTGTATTTCAGCCTCAGCTTCTGGCTGGATAGCAGATTGGGGCGGGGAACGACGCTATTTCGAATGCAAATTTTTATTATTCTTTGTGGTGGCCTTAGGATGTGAAAATTTTATTTCTGCCACAAAATTGCACTCCAAACTACAAAAGCAATCAAGGATCTTTCATATCAATTTACTTCATTTTTACACTGATTAAAATCAGGTGTAGCTACCTTTTATTGTGGTTTTAAATGAGACTACTTCCATTTTTTACTTGAGCCCTTTCTATTATTAAAGGTAACTATGACTATCAAGATGTATTGTGCTCTTCTGCCTACCAAAATCCACTGTCTTCTGCTTCAAAATTAAATTCAAAGATTTAACATGGCAATTTGGAATTCAGCCTAAGTGGAAAAGTCCAAAAGAAAAATCTATTGCTTAGACCAAAAATGTAAAAAAAGGGAGTGGTATAAGCTGCAGCAAAAGAGCAACAGCAACAAAAACTGCAGAATATCCTATTTTTTAATATTTTCCTTTTATTCTTTTTTTCTCACCATAAATTGCTTAGAAGAAATGACACTGCAAAGGCTCTGCTCAGCTTCCCCAATCATTTAACTATTCAAAGGCAGAAAATGTAATCTATTTCCATCTTAGTTTCTTAGTTTTCCATATTTTTTTGTAAATATGTGATTTATTCTTAAATAGTTTTATTCGCATTTTTCTATTTATGTAATTTATGCTTCCACTGAAATTAACTTGTGGAAGTAATAGGAAGAAAAAAAATTGCCAGAAATTATTCTTGATTTAGGAAAATGCAGACTAATTTACACAAACTCAATGGTAAATTCATATGTCTACACCACACATTTGAGAAGCTGAAACTTTTGAGTGCTTCAGCTTGACTTGAAGGTGGTTTAAGTCAGAGACTTCTGCAGCACTCACAGGGGACTAAAGCCAAGCAAATAATCAATTACCATGTTCAGCTGATGAGATGTAACTTGCTGAGCTGTGGTATCTCAACTATTTGTAATTATTTATCCATTCACTTAGTGATTTCTCCAGATATTGCTTCAATCTCTGAATCCTTAAAAATTCTGACATATATTAATGTTGGTACTGCTGTAGGCAGCCCAGTGATATTCATGGAGCCACAAATAAGAGACTTTTTTCTAAACGAGAGCAGAGTTGAAGCCAGGTTACCCAAGATCTTTAACTTATTTATCCTCGCTGCACTCACTCAAGCATTCTATTATGAGCAAAACTCTATTTATCACTGGACAGGATGTTTTTGCACATACACAAACAAGTGCCAAAAAAAATCAAAATGTCACTGAGAGTACACATTGCAGCAGATTCCTGTTCCTCGTCATGCTCTGCAGTGCCAGCTTGTACTGCCATGAAAATATGAGACTGTGGCTTCTCCCTCCCAGCCTATCCCATATGGCATGGGGGGAACCTCATACTGGATAATATGGACAATTTTCCCTCATTTATGTTAACCAGCCATTTCTCTAAATAAGAGATGGATCTTTAAGTTCAGCTGTACATATATTTCACATCTATTAAATAAACTAACTGCATGCAAAGCAGTAAAATAAGGCATTTCTTTTATAATTTAATAATGACATGAATTGCCAAGTTTGATGTTTGCCTTGAAAATTTCTAGCACCAAATCCTGAACATATTTAACATGGACTGGTAAGATATTTACAATATTTATCTAAGGAGATTGGTACCAGCAGGATGTTAGAAAGCTACAGAGCACATCAAGCACAACAGTTGAATGTTTTATTTCATGTCTTATATGCTGCCCACTGAACCTATGAAAACTTCTTTTCACTCTCAAAAGGTCAACAGCATTTTTTCTCGTACTTACTACAGGAATGAGGCTTTTCCACTCACTCCAACTCCCTTCAGACTTGCTCTGTATCAGATTTAGTTGGAAGAGCTTTAAAAGATTTCTGCTTTTGGTAATGTTCCAAGTACCTCAGACTTCAATAAGTTCTGCAGGTCTTCGGCTGAGATTTTTGAAGGAAACCTAAGAGCCTTGGAAGCCCCATGTGTACAGAAAGCTCAACTCTAAATGAAAAGATCCTAATTTTAGACTATTTGAATAAAATGTTGTTAAATAATTCTTAAACGCCTTCATTTTCCAGGACCATTCTGGTACATGCCACAGTTATGGTCTATAGGATGGAATAAAAGGGAGATCAAAAATGAAGTACCTTGAAAACTCCTTCCACTTAACTATTTTCATAACTGAAAAGAAGCCAACATTGGCTCATGTTCAATTATAGAGCTGCCAGTGAAGAACAGAAGAAAAAGGTACCATATTATGTTTGATCTTTTACTTTTAATATCAGACAATAATAATGATTTCAGATATAAATTTTAAAAATTTGTAGAAGTAAATACCATCTTTTATTTCCTTTCTCTTCATCTATGGAATTTGATAATAAAACTCTGTCTTCCTGAAACAGGGCAAGTTTTTACACCACATTGATGAGCCTCGACTGTGATAAATGTGCCTGATTGCAAATTCCTTAAACTCTAAAGGCCTCCTAGGAGAGCAGAACAATCTCTGATTTTGAACCATCTTTCCAGGTCATTGTGATTTCTCAGCAGGATCATCCCAAGAATTCTCTATAGAAAACAGGAGAAAGTAAATTGATTAACGAAAAATGCAGGTGATTGTCTCAGGGCATTTCTCCAACTTAAACCTGAGAAAAATAATTCTGGAAATTACTTCCATTTCAGTTTTTCTTTACTTTCATTTGTAAAATTATTCAAGCAATGCTGTTGGACACTTGCAGTGGACACTGCCCAGAACTCTCAGCTGCATTCTCAGCTGGAACCAATGGGCCTGACAGCAACTGCCCCAGCTCCCACCTGCAGATCCAACCTCACCATTAAAAATCCAGGCCCACTGTCTGTCCAGGTCTGTCAGGAATTCTCTGTCCCACTGAATCACCAAATAGCTTGAAATTCAGGGACTTTAAAAGATTGGTTTGTGGGTGTTGATCCCCACAGCTGAAAGCAGTGGAAATGCTTTGTGCTGTGATTGAAAGCTCCCTTGGGAATTATGGATGATCCTCCCTTGTTTTCTTAAGGGTGGGTTTGTGAGCCATTCAGCTGGAATAGAACTAAATGATAGAAGCAGTGGGGAGCCCAGAGATGAGGGCAGCAGGAAAGGGGTTCTCTCCTGAGGTTCACTCCCCCAGGAGTTAAGAAGCAGAGAGAGGCACTCAGCTTCCTTCTTTCAATGATTTGCTCACTACCTTGACGTAATTTCCGATTTTTCTCTCTATTCGTGTGCACCCATTGCTGAAGAAATAAACAGCAAACAGCTGGAGTAAGCCAAGAAGAAGAGCAGGACTTAATTAAGATCAGATTTGTACTTTAACTGGCCTTGAGAAATCTAGCATTGCACTGATAGAACACAGCCAGTCTTTCCCCTGCTAGAAAGCAGCTTGTAAAGATGCAGGGGATCTGTTCCCTGTTGTTCATCTATCCAGGTGAATCATGGAGTAGACATCCTGCTCTAAACCATGCCACTCACATGACTGCTGAGTCTAGATAGTCTAGCCAAAAGTGATTAATTTCATTTACTGACTTTCTGACTTACAGATAAAAGTGCATTTTGCATCATATTGGTACACCTTTTTCTCCTTTCACAGAAACAAAGGTAAAATGCCCAACTACAAGAATCCCTTATGTAGAGGTCAGAGACCAGAAACCCATCTCAGTGCTTTTTCACCTCTGCTAGCAGGACTGGGTTACTTTTCTATTTAATCTGATAATAGGTAAAGGATTTCAGATGCTATTCCTCCATTACTGGTCTATTCACAGTGAAACACCAGCGAACAAAAAATGCAGAGGAACACAGCCAAAATGACAGCACTGTCTCTGAAATGTCAGAGACACATTGTCACACACAACAGAACCTTTCCCCAACAGTAACTCCTAAGTTCCAAAGTGTGCAAAATGACCAAAACCATTTCTTAGTCTGATATATCAACAAAACTCAGGAAGTTTTGTGTATTAATCCTTTCTGGTCAATTTGCAACCAAGGCCACTGCTACTAAAACTCATCATGAATTATGAGCAATGGATCCTGAAATATCCAAGGAGCAAGAGGGCAGCTGTTGTCCTATGGAAAGAAGATTTACAACACTGCAATGTGTGTGAGTCGACCCCATAAAGCAATTTTGACAACATACCCCTGGCAGTGTTGTAATTAATAAATATTAATAGCAAGTAGTTACCAAAGCAATCCATCTATCTAATAACAGTCCACTATTTTGGCAAACTGCTCAGTGACCCTGGGACATGGATACATGCCTGACTAGGCTGTGATAATTAAATGTTAGTTATATTATCAGAGAGCTGTATTTTGACAGCTGTTGAAGAAAAAGAGGGGACTGTGTTGGAACTCAGAAAAGTTCAAGACATTAACAGAAGCTCTGAAGGCATTACCAGCATGATATCAGACACCCCAGGGTATAAACAAAGCACAAATTATAATCACTGATCCCTAAAGAAACATAACTTGCAGGTTGGACAGAACCAACTTTATTTAGCTGACCAATGTGGATGGAGCTGAACTTGGCAGGGGATGCAAAGAACAATGAGGGCTTGTAGAGGTACATCAGCCAGAAAAGGAAGGTCACAGAAAGTGCATCCCCCCTGATAAGCAAGATTGGCAAACTGGCAACAGTTTGAACTGAAGAAATGGAGGTACCCAACAACTTTTTTGCCTCAGTGTTCAATAGCAACCTCTCTTCCCAAAGGAGGGGCTGGGGGAGCAAAGTCCCTCCTGCTGACAGAGGAATGAGGAATGAGGTTTGAGGCCAGCTGAGGAACTCAAACATGCACAAGTCCATGGCATCCAACAAGGTGCACCCCAGAGAGCTGAGGGAATTGCCTGATGCAGTTGCCAAACCCTCTCCATCATATCCACCCAGTCATGGCATTCAGGGCAAGTCCCAGGTGGCTGGAAAAAGACAACATTGCTCCCATCCTTAAAAAAGGGATGAAAGGAGGACCCTGGGAGCTGACCCTGTCAGCCTCAGCTCTGTGCCTGGGAAGATTCTGGAACAGATGCTCCTGGAAGCTCATGGAGAACAGGGAGGTGATTCAGGACAGGCAGCACAGCTTTGCCAGTGGCCAGCAGGCTGAGGGAGGTGCTTTCACCTCTCTGCCCTGCTCAGGTGAGACCACACCTGCAGAGCTCAGCACAAAGAAGATGTGGACCTGTTGGACTGAGTGCAGAGAGAGCCACAGAAACAATCAGGAGGTTGATTTCCTTCCCACCTAGGGGTGGGTGAAGACATTTCATTTGGAGTGGTATTTTAAAGGCTCGCAAAATCCCATTCAGAGAAAGACTGGTTTTACATTAACCCAATTTTTGTGCATGAATAGTTGATGAAATGTTTTTAAAATAATTCAGTGATGGCTCAACAGGAATGCAAAGCTAAGTCATCTGCCCAGAACCAGAATGTGTAGACAAGGCAACAGAACTGGATGTTCCTTTCCCATTCCTCCTGTCAGCTGTAACCCTGGCATGGAGAGAGCTCATATTGGCTCAAAACATCATTTCATTTACTTGTCTGCTTAGCAGCCCTGTTTTCTGCTAATAAATCACCTTTTCTCTCAGAAAAGTGATATTTATGCTAAGTATCCTTACAATATGAGTTTCTGACACCAAAAAACAAATATCCAGAGTGTTTTGCAGAAAAGCTGTATGTTGATATGAGGTATTTTCCAAGTCTTGTATCATACAAAACTCATCAATCCATTATTCCTGACTTTTTGTCCATCTTTTTTGTACGACCAGAAAAAATATTTTCTTAAATATAGTTCTTTACCGGCAGCTGCATTTATACCAGTAAGGTAAACAGAGACCTGAGCATCTACACACATTCATCCTCCTTTTTTCAACTACAAACATAATCCTAGGCAGAGTTCTACCCTGAATTATCTCTTCTATATTACACATGGTCTCTCTCATATCTATCAAAAAGATGTTGGCCATGAAGATGGCACTGAGAAATCCTGATGTGCTTTTAAAGATATGACAATGGGCTGAGAAAAACTGCTTTTATATTAAGGTTCCCCCCCATCTGAAATGGGGAATATATTAAAAAACAACCCCACAGTATTAATTATTCAATATGTTGGGACACATATCCTCAAATTATAATGTCTCCTAATTTAAGACTGCACTCGTAAGGGATTTTGCATAGAATTTTGGTTTTGTTATAGTAAACATGGAAATTTTCATCTTAGTTGTGAACTCAGTCATGTTTATTTGACTAAAAACTGTCTGAGCCAGTCTTACATTTTAGTCCCAGCTGTCACATGTTTGCAGTTATGTGTATGAAATCTGATCACCTTTGCAAAGGATCATTAGCTGAAAAACACCCAAAACCATTTCAACAAAACCCAGATTATTTATTGTGTATTACAGTGATGTTTTTGACTTTTTATGTGGCTCCTCAAGAAAAAAGTCATATGAATGCAGCTAACAACTAGTTTTTAATAATGTGATTTTATATCAAGAGCTCTTCATGTGACTTTCAGCATTAAAGAAAGAATGGAAACAAACATATTTAAGAAATAAATACTAACATCAAAATTCTAAACAGAACTGCAGATACCTTTAATTCACTGTGTTTTGATTTATACTCATCCTGGCATACAGAGATGACAATAATAAGTCAATTGTCTCTGCTGTTAGTTTTCATGGCAACAAGTTTGGGATTTTTGGAAATTGCCATTTGAAAGTCAAGGGCCAGTAGGTCCATGATGAAGCTGCAGAGAGTCTCTCCAGCAGCCCACCTTAGTAATTTTTTAAGCTTTTGATTAATTTAATTCAAAGAACAGAAAAGCCTCAGTGAAAATTAAATTCAAGGAAAAACTAAAATTTAAGGGAAATTAAATTTCAGTGAAAACAGACAATTGTTTTGAGGACACAAACCTTATTATCCTCCTAATGCCTCACTGAGGAAAGAGTTTAACTCATGGCCCACACTGGGGAATCCGAGTAGCTGAGAAATTTCTAAAAATCTGTGGGAAAAGCTTCACTCGGATCTGACGCTTGACCTCAAACTACAAATCTCTAAGAAATCTCTAAGATTCATCCTGTCTGGTGTTTACAGAGCTGCTTTTCTGAGAGAAGAAAATCCTCCTTCCTACAAAACCACAGCAAGAACTGCACACCTGAAGAACCTCTGAGTGGGAAGCAGGAGTTTGGGTACATGAGCACAGCCTTGGAGATGGAAGATGATTAAATCTGCTTCCACAGGGTCTCCTGACCATTGGGATAATCTGAAATTAACACTTTTAACATCAGCCTGGATGTCTGAAACCCTGCACTGGGCCAAGGAATAGCTCCAACACTTTGGCTTTAGGTTTCTGCAAGAACCTTTTAGTAAATCACCTTTAAAATTAGCTACAGGACAAGGAATGATGACAGTATGTTTCTCCACTGTGTTATTGGGAAGGTCATCACACTACAGGTCACAATTCAGTTTTCCAAGAACTGTTTTTAGATTAAATGATTTCTGAGATGTTAACCTGAAAAAGGAAAAAAAAAAAGTGAAGGAAAAAAAAAATAAAATGCAAAGACATATACAGTGAAATGAAGCATTATTAAGTCTTCTCTCATTCTGCTTTGGGAATTGATAATTTCGCTCAATAATATGTCCAGGTAAGGTGATGGATGCTACCTGTATTTATATTTTTTTAACCCACAGATTGCCCATCTGTGAAGCAGGTGGGGAGCAACCCTCTGTCCTTTTGGAGCAGGCAAATCAAGTTTATTTCAATGTTTGGAACACTGTGGCTAAGTCTGATGAATTTTTACAGGAGAGCAGATACCACGGAACATCGATGTCTCTGCACTGACATTAATATAACACTACCATGAGTTGTGGAAACTGGAGCTGAAAGGAAACCTGAGAGATGATGCTCCTGTCTGAAGGCAGGATCAGCTGCGCCTGAACCACTGCTGGCAGGTGTTTGTTTCACTTGGAGCCTGCACTGATAGCAGTTGTATGGATTTCTGTACATGGAACATTTAATTAGGGAAAACAAACAGCAGCAGTGTGTGATGGGGTCAGATTTACTGCACCAACTGCAAGGAGCCTGCACCAGTCTGTGCTCAGGGCCCATTCAAATGTATATTAAGAGACTGAGTAATGACAGCAACAGGAAAATAAAAAAATCTAACCCAATAAACACCTCTGCACATTTCTCCTTTGCAGACTCTCTATGAGCTAAACTAAGTCTGATCTGTTCAAATTTGTGAGTGAAGAGAACAAGGAAAAATCACATTTACCTACTGTCCAGAATATTTGCATCCATTAGGACTGTTTTTGCTTATAGTAAATTCACAGACCTTTAGAACCTTAAAAAAAACAAACAACAAACTACAAAACCCTTAAAGTGGGATATACCAAGAAGATACAACCAGTGGAGATGACATTTTAAGCTAAAAAAAGTTTTGACATCCCTTCATACTGTCTTTTTTGCATGAGCATTTCTGTGCTTGGAACATGACCCAAAGGATTTATCGGTTGAGTCTAAAAAATAACCTTTTAAATTAAATTGCCACACGTTCCCCAGGTTCCTACAATATCTTTATGCATTTGGAAGATCAAAGAAAAAATAAAACTAAAACATATCTTTGAAGGATTTTTCTTTCTCTCAGAGAACTTCTTTGTATCAGCAGAACAGGCGACATGCTGGTGCCTCTGATGTGTTTAATGTGTTATTGCTGTCTCCACTCAGATGTCTGTAATAGCTCAGACTCCCCAAACAATGCAAAAATAATGATAAAACTTCCATCACTACTCATGTTATTTAAAGTGGATTGCAGTCAACTCAATTATGAAAACCATTCCCTGTTCTTAGAGTGAGAAACAGCAATAGAAGCCCTGAACACATTAAAAAGTTAGCAAATTTTAAATATGAATTGTTTAAGTTATGTGTGTGGGAGCAATAGATAAAGGGGGGGTCAAGTGAAGCTACAAACAAACAATTCAGCACTTCCACAGTAAAGGTTCTATTCATTGTCTCACTCAATAATTCTCAACACAGACACAAACCCCATCCAGCCTCACACAAAACGATGGAGCCTCTTCTCTCAATCCATCCCCTGAGACAAAGCTGGAGATCTCAGCTCATGCAGAGCAGCAAATTTTAGTGATGCAGTGATTTACTCCAGCCCTGGCTCCTAGAACACACTCTGCTCTATGAATTGTAGCTTTGAAAAACAGAGGTAGAAATGAATTCCACAATCAATCCACCAACAATGCCAAGTGTTTCTGTGTTTTCACATCTCCATCTGAACAATGGCATTCCACAATGTTCGAGACACTCTATGTAGAAGTGTCTCTGTAGTGCCACTTCATGTATTGAAATGAATAATAAAATAGCATCTTCTAAATGTGACAACTGATCACCAAAGCTTTTCTTTCAGTGGCATGAACAAGGCATGATTTGCTGGCCAAACAGCATGTCACAGTCTATATAAAAAAATGTATATACCATTGCTACCAGAAACAATGAGTAATGTATTACAGAAATACATCAATCCTATATCCTTTTGTTCTTCTAACCCACAACTCTTTAATGGCTAATTTGTTATGTATTCACTGAACAGCCATCAGCATACATTTGCACTACCACAAACTGGAATTTATTCATCTAGCTGCACAGAGGGATTTGTTAGTTATTGGGGGTCAGTGAACACAGCTTTATAAACTGGTATTGAACAGGAAGGAACTGCATTAGAATGAAGCCAGAATAACAATAAGCCAGAGTCAGGTGAGTATTTTTTGCTTCAGCTCTTAAATAGACTTTTTTTCCCTACTGTCAGGAAGCTAATGATATATATCCATACATATATGTGTGTGTGTGTGCGTATTTAAAATCTTTGCTTTTTTTTTTCCCATTACTACTTTGTTTAGCTCTTTAAAGCCTTTGACAGCTGCTGTGCAACAGGGGCTCCTCCCTGTGACAACAGGTCCCAAAAGTGCTCCAACTTCTCACTGCTAAAAGCTTTAATCCTACTTTTTCCTCTATCTTTTTCCAAAAGTGTGTTTCTGATATATCGAATTATTGATTCTTTCTGTGTATTTTGTACTACAGGATCATCTGCCATAGGAGAATTAATCCTGATTTATGCTGGTGTGAGTGACAGGAGAAATTAGCTCAGTGGTTTTGGGGTAACAGCTGTTGAAAATGTTGATTTGTGTAAGCTCAAGGAAATCAATTCCATTTCTGAGGCAATGGAAAGAGAACTTACCTTAGGCAACTCCCATCTGAGAAACCACCTTTTCTGAGGGAATCACAGGCAAATTGTCTGCAGGATATTAACTGCTACTTACATTACACTGCAGTCTTAAGAAACTCATCAAGAAATGAGATAAAATCACCCAGAACTGTGTGGTGACACAAGAGTAATATTTGAAAAATATCACACCACATACACCAACAGTCACAAAGCTATTGAGGATTATTTAAATATTAAAATTTCAAACAAAAATATATTTTAGTTTATCAGTTGAGGTCAAAATTCCTAAATTTTTGTTTCCTAGCTGTCAAAATCCAGTATAAATAAAGGCAAATGCACTTTGCTGAGGATATTTGAACAGGACAGATGCTGAGTAAACACTGGTGTACTTAAGATCAGCATTACTCATTTCAGAAGTTCACAGAGGAACAGCTGATTTTCACATTCTGTTATTCCCAGTTTAGACAAGCATTCAATTTGAGAAGGGAGCACAGAGGTGATTTAAATTTAATACCTCGATCTCATTTCAAGAGAAAGGCTTAAACGCAAACACGGTCAAGTTGAAAGTCTTAATGTTCTACTTGAATTCACATGATTTATGGCAGGGGAAAAAAAAAAAAAAGAGCACTGCAGTGTTTCAACAGCCTGAGAAATGCTGGTTTCATCTACATGGGCTAGAGGA
The DNA here is from genome assembly GCF_050655825.1 of Lonchura striata. Lineage (NCBI taxonomy): Eukaryota > Metazoa > Chordata > Aves > Passeriformes > Estrildidae > Lonchura > Lonchura striata. Next base: position 4,293,537 of record NC_140706.1, on the reverse strand, counting down.
ACCCAAAATTAAATCTATAGACACTCAAAGTAACATTTGACACTCAAAGTAGCAGTTAACACTCCAGCTGACATTCGACACTGGCATTCAAACAAACATTCCAGGCAGGAATAAATCTTCCTTTGAAAAACCCTAAATATGAAATAGGGCAGATACTGCATTCATCTCCAGGGGTATAATTAGACATAGAGGACTGAACTCATGTTCTTACCCTGGATTTGCACAGTGCAATCCAAGCCCATCTTCAGCCCCCAGGCAAATGCCAAACACGCTGCTGAGAGGGCTCAAGTGGCAAGTTCTCTCTCCTAAGAAATGCTGTTCAAATTGGAATTCTGATGCCCAAATATGCTAGTGAAAGCTTCTCAAGTATTTTGAAGCATCTTTATCCTTTTCCAGAATCACTCATTGGCTCTAGTGAGCTGTTCTTCACGTTAGAAGTGGACTCATGTATTAACCAAAATTCCATTTTTCCTTTAATAAATGGCTCTTTTCCTCAAGGCATTGAAGTCTCTACTGCCCAGTTCTCTATAAATTCCTATCAGAATATGTAAGGTGAGTGTAAAATGGCAAAATGTGGCAATCAGTGAAACCCATACCCAGATTGGTGATATTTCTTTGCAGTATATGAGACCACAGGCCTTCATAAAACTCCCTAAATGTGGGCGAAAACAGAACAAAAGCCAACACCACGAACTTCAGGCAGCTCCCTGAGAGTTTTTTATAAGCTGCCTAATCTTTACTTGCAGAAGAGGAAGTAATTTTATTAAATTAATTAAATAAAAAAACCATTTAATAAACAACTAAATAAACTCTCTCATTTTGTCTGCTCTGAGGGAAAAAACTTTCCTTTATACAGTGGATAAGCCAATTAGAAAAGAATTCCCACCCAACCCCAGTAATAAGCATTCTATCCAACTAGAGAACAACTCATGAGGATTTTGGAGTGGATGTTTCTTTTCTGGACTGCAGGCTGTTAACTAGGAGAATAATCCTCCTTAATATTTACTGATGGCCCAACTGCTGCTATCAAGCAGTTTTCTGCTTTTAACAAGTCAAAACCTCATGTCCACTGTAGAAAGGTAGATAATAATATGCCTAGTCTGAACTGGGAGAGTATTTTAACTCGGCAGTAATGCCTCAATCTGCATTAGTCCATTAAAAAAACAAAACAAAACAAAATCTCATTATGATGAACTAGAGACAATAAGAATTGTAATATTTTTCCTGCTGCTGCAATATTTTTTCCAAGCTAATTCCACATGTCAGGAGATAATGAAGGGCAATGTAATTCCAGAAGAGAGGCTCAGCTTCTGCCTATAATAATACAAATTTGAAACTCAGTTGCTGTAAGTGATTAAAAACTTGTGTGCCTAAACCGTGTTCATTTTCCTGCAACTTCATCCAGTTATCAAAACCCATAAAATCATTTTTGCTCAGGATCTCAGGTTACTAATGCTTTCTGCAGCCAAAGGAACACTTGGGTTTTTCATTCTGCCTCAGCAGTAAAAACTGGCTTCAGCAGCTCAGAGCAATTTGTAGGAAACCAAATTTACAGGGTCCCAATTTGCTTCTGCTCTCCCAGCCCGAAGGAGAGAGCCAAGGGAAAAACCTCTGTTCCAAAGGGTCACAGCTGGTGACATTGTCCAGCAGGTGAGAAGCTTGGTCCTCTCCCATTCCACCTTCCCAACAGCAGTGGTGTCTCCTTGATGTTGGAATTTGGTGGGAAGAAGAGTTAGTATTTATCCACCCTTGTAAAACAATTTTTAGACATCTTGGACCATTTCCATGCTTCGCCTGTGGGTGCACAGCTTTAACCTCTGCAGACCAGGCTCCAGAGCACTTTTCACTTCTCCCCACTGCCTTTTGTAGCAAAGTTTAAACACTATGCAAAAAAAAAAACCTTTGGGAGTCAGTGAAAATCGGCAAAGGTTTTGTTCCAAACTCAAACACAATCAATTGCACATAATTCTGAACCTCCTTCAAAGGTTGTTTGAAATAAAACAGTCATTCTTTGGCAAAACTCGGGCTAAAGCAGATAAAAGTGCTAAAGCAAGGGAATTCTAGTTCTTGAAAATCAAAGCAATCCTATCTAACCATTTATGTCTTAAAAAGGAAAATGTGTCAGCATTTGCTAAATGGTGTATTTCTTCAACAGTGAGCAAAATTTATTTAAAGAGAGTAATTACACACAATCCTTTATGCTGACAGTATATGATCCTGCTTTAAACTGCTACAGGGTTTAGAAATTCTAACAGATCTACTTTTTCTAATATTAATAGCTTATTTCTGTAAAAAGATAAAGACAATCTATATTCTTTCAACCTAAATAAAATTATTTCCTTTCTGTCTGAAATCATAGCTCACATATCTCAGCCTGTTGACTTCCAGGTGAAAAGAATGATAGAATGGTTTGGGTTGGAAGAGAAATTAAAGATCATCCCCTGCCATAGACAAGGACAATTTCCACTATCCTAAGTCTCATCCAACCTGGCCTTGGGCTCTTCCAGGGATCCAGGAGCAGCCACAGCTGCTCTGGGTACCCTGTGCCAGGGCCTCAACACCCTTATATGGAAGACAAACACAGAAAATTGAACATGAATTTTTTTCCTTCATTCTTGGACAACTGTGGCTCTCTGAGCACATTAAAGAAGAAGAAAAAAAAGTTTACATCAAGAAATAACCAGAAATAACCAAGATCGTATCAACCTGCTATTGCATTTTCCCCCTAATACATGCATTAAATACATGTCAGGATCAACTTTATTTTCTCTAATTATCCATAGGCTGTTTTTTATCAACCTCACAATTAATTAACTTTTATTCACTCAGAAAAGTCTGGTGGTTTTTCTAACAGAGTTTATCATCTGTTTACAAAAGAACCCTGGCATTTCCACATTTCAGCTTAAGGAAGGAAGTGAAGAATATATCAGCTAAACAAAACTGAGGGGGATGAGTAAAATAGTTCCAGCAGCAATTAGTCAGGGCATTATGTTTGCTATTACACACTACTGCAGGAAACACGACCAAGTTTCTAAAATATGCAAAAATTCCCACACACTTTCCAAAGATGTTACTAATACAGCAATTTATCCTGTGTTTTTCCTCCAGATCATTATTGTTATTGAAATAGAAAATATATATGGCCGAGGGTTGAGATTGATTATAAACATATATGACAAATTCAGGAAAATTCTTTCATAACAAGAGAATAAAAATAAAGAAATTGTGCCAGACATACGATCTGTATGTGAAATATGTGCCAAAAATATAGCTGTTTAAAAAATATTTTTTTTTATGTTTGGTGGCAGCAAGGAAAAAACATCACCAAAAAAATTGTGTCAGTTGATATCAAGTAAATTCCTATTGGCCAAATCCAGCCAAATATGTTGACCTAATAGTGTATTTCTTACCAGGAAAACATTCATAGGAGATATTTCACCCAGCTTCTCCAGGTTCCAGGATTTCCCAGAATAATTCAAACCTATATTTTTATACAATATGCATTTCTGTATTTAACATTCCTAGCGTATATTCGTCTAGAGGTGTCAGGAGATTTGTGATAAGTTTTATGGATTCATTCAGCAGTATCAGAGTTGCTCCCCCTCTTATTTTTAAATATTTTTAAAGAAATACTTTTACCTGCCAGCTTTATCCTTTATTATCAAGGCTATTTTCTTAGTGTTTAGATTAGCATCTAACATAACCCAAACATTTAATGAGCTATCTTATTTTTCATTGCTCTTTTCATTGAAAATTTCTGCCTATTTTTCATGGAACTGACATTTTGCTGCACCATGCTGCCATTTTTCAGCCCCATATAATCACATGCTGTAAATGCAGGTATATTTATCAAACCATTATCATCAATTACATGAGAGCTCCAGCTTCTGAGATATTTTATGAATTCCTAAGATTTTTCAGGGCACTGACATGACAAAATACATGTCATTATGTTGTAAAATAGTTGAAACAGCATAATCAAAAAATCAGGTGGGGGAAAAAAAATCATATTAAATAGCACCTGCTACTACCATTATGATCATCCTGCCTGTGCACATTTCAACAAACAGTTTTCTGTGAAAGAACTTTTCAAGGCCAGCATCACAAGAGTCTCCAGGCAAAAAGTGATTTCCACAAATGATAAAACACTTTAGATTATCCATGTGTTCCCAGTAGATCCTCCCTTAAAATGCAACTCATTCCTGCAACAAGGGATGTAAAGGGTTGCTTTAGAAAGAGATATTATTCTATATCTGCATTGTTAAATACGAGAATTCCATTGAATTATCTCAGCTCTTGCATGAACTCTCTGATCCTCCTTTATTCAGAATTACAGATCTATCTATGGCCAAAAGGCTTGAACTTAACTCACTGAGGAACAGCCAAAGAAACCTGGATTTCCTCAATGCCCATCAGACCAAGTAACTGCAGAGCAGGGAAAAGATTAAGCAGAAATAGAAATTCTATTGCCTGATCCATCACAAGGAACTGTAACAATCCTGACAGGTTACAAGCACAGATGATAATCTATTGTAAAACTCATATTTGTGGGAGCAGTTTTAAAACCTAAACAAACCAGACCAGAGCTAAAGCACTAAGACAGGAACAGATAAAGATGTTGAAGAAATAGTGATAATTTAAGAAAATACAATGAACTGTTAAGACAAACCATGGAAAAACTTCATTTAAAACAGCCACGTGTAAAAAGAGGAGCAGAATCTGTGAGGCACGAAGAGTTCCCAGGAAGTTTGGGGAAATATGACATTAGAAGAAGCTGTAGAAATGTTTTACAAATGCATCCAAGGTAAGTGCTCGGGAGGAAAAAATAACCTCACATTCTAGCAGGATTTTCAAAACAAAATTTAGAAGATTTGTGGTCATTGTGGGGAAAAAAAAAAATCTGGAATTGCTTTCCAAATTGCTCTGACATAGAGCCTGAAATTTGCTGGATTTTACAGATTAGAAATTGGACTGGAATTAGAAATTAGATTATTAGATACTTAGAGAATTGGAATGATTATTTACTTTCTCGCACTTTGTTTGTCTGACATTCAACCTATTATAAGCAGGGTTTTAATTGCCACCTGTTTAGGCTTTTGGTTTGTTTGTTTGCTGTTTTATTCTTGTTTGTTTGACAGGCAGCCTCCCCCACCTGCATAGCAAGTATTCTGCCACGCTGGTAAGTGCAGGACCTCATATACCTTATGAGAAGAATTTAATTAATTTGAAATTTTAATTCTGCCCTAACTGTCTTCTAACAGAAGGAAAGACTCTTAGACATCAAGATGAAAAAATAATAATGATAATTATCATAAGCATGACAGAATTGAAGAATGAGGCACAAACATGAAATTTAATTTAATCAGAACTTCTTGAAGATGATTATTTATATAACAAAGATGTATGCTTCACTTTGTAATAAAGTTGCTTATGAAATGAAAGTAGAGTTGCAAGCCACAATATTCTTCTTTTATTTCTCTCTCCTCCACACCTTCTATGAATCACCTCAATAAAGACTAAATAAGTCCCTCTTATAAGACTCAGATTTCCATTTCTTTATGCAGAAAAATATAGCTGGGCTTTTTTATTTTCAAATCTGTATTACAACAAAAATGTCATGCTTAGACAAGACATGAAGAAGAACACACAAGAGCTTGCTTTTATTTCTTATATTACTGCAGAAAAATTCACATTGGAAGAATGAAAGTACGAGTACAAAAACCTGTGCAGAAAAAGCTGTAGGGAAAAGGATCAGTGAGTAAAAGAAATAGATTTGTGCCTCCCTACTATAAGAACTTCTATTGAAAGCATCTGTATTATTTAGTTGCATAAAGTTTTGTCCTTTTTTTGAAAACACTGAAAAAAAAATGATGCCATCTAGAACTAGACTTAGTGTGCTCACATCTGGTGAAGGAAAATCAGTTTTCCAAGGTCTGTGTAATCAGAGGGTGGTATCTGGTTGTACCTGTAAATGTGTGTGTAACATCTGTAGTTGGTATAATTGAAGAAATCAGAATAAAAGTCCCTTGTACAAAGCATGTGATAGTTTCCCAGCAGCCCCAAGGAAGCAAGCATTCAAATATGCTGCTGTACTAACTCAGATTGATTTTGAAAATAAATGCATTCCATACATTTTGCTCAATTTTAAAGAATGAGCCAAACATTTTTAAAAATAGGATTCAATGACTATATCTCTATCTATATATATCTATATCTCTGTATGTCTATATTTAATATTCAAACTCCAATCAGTGTTAGCTGAGTGCATTCACTTTCCTGCCCAACAAATGGGACAGGAGCCAAAAGGATGGAGCCTAAATTCATGTATGAGAAAAGAATCTAAAACATGAAAAGTGTAATAATAATTTCTAATGACAAAAAACTGTTGAAAAAGGGTAAGAAAATGTTAATGAGACCTTTATCCCTCCCTCAGAAGCCAAGGTGCACAGGGTAAGGGTACTTTTTTACTGCTTTTTAGTAATTTCTGTCTTTTACATTTTACTAGATATATAAATTTCTAGTGTTTATTTTTCTGGAGGAGATAGTATCCCTGAGTTTTGCAGTGGAGTTCCTGAGTTCCTCCTGGAATTCTCTGTGAGAAGATAAAACCTGGCCTGTTAAAGATTTAGAGCTGGTAGCTCTTGGTCTTACAATCAGCTTAAAAAGGAGGGTAAATCCCAAAGAAATGGGGGCATCAGGAGCTGAAAACCACAGAACAGCGAGAACAAAGAGAAAATCTTTAAAATGGCAGATTGAGATGAAGCATGCTGACCATTTCTTCAGCACCACTTTTCAGGTGCCCACGTTCCAAGCCCTGTTTGTCCTCAGTCTCTTTCCAATGACAGCGAAAACCACGAGCATGACTTTGGAAATTCTTATTAATAAAATCCATGTGTGCTCCTAACAACATTGTTTTCACTTCCTCGTCTTGCTTGGAAAAAAATCAAAGTTTTCCAGGCATTTCATCCCTCTGGTTCTCACTAGAATCCATAGAAATCTCTTCCAATCCCATGAAACCACTATGAAAACTGTTCTCAGCTACTGCAGTTGCAGGGTTTCAGCTGGCACTTGTTAGCTTGGTCTAGAGCATAAGAAGTTCTTGGAAGTTTATTTCATGGTAATAAAATCAGTTTAGCTATTTAAATGCTGAAAGCAGAGGTCAGCCAAGATGCAGTGTGTCCCATCTGTTGTGTTACATTTACATGCCAGGAGAGCTTTCCGTGCACACAAGATGGAAACAGGAGCATCTTTGACAGGCACTGCAAACTAAAATAAGCTTGGGGAGCTCAAGCAGGTTAAGATCCAGCTGACCACAGGCAGTGGCTCCAGGATGTTATTCTTCTGCTGCAGCTTAAAAGAAAATATCAGGGAAACATATCCTCAGCCTGCATGAGGTGGGAAATGCTGATGCTCCCCTAAGACACACGTGCCACTGGTTGTCTCACTTGCAAAGAGACTTGATATGATGGTGTTATTACAAGGGAAGGATTTGATGTAAATGAAGCATTTCAAGCTCTCACCAGAAGGTAATTACATGCACACAATATCCCCTGTGCAAGAAACTAAAGGCAGATTAGAAGTACACCACAGGAAAGAGCAGCAACTTCTGTGGGAAAAGCTTTTGCCACAGACATGACTTTTGTCATTCCAGAGGTTCACCAAATGCAACACATCCTGACACGACTGTAAGACATTTTTTGCCCCTAATTGTCTAGGATCCACAGAATCACATCCAGAGTTGGAAGTGACCCACCAGGACCATCAAATCCAACCCCTGGCCCTGCACAGACACCCCAAAATCCCACCCTGTGCCTCAGAGCATCATCCAAATCCTCCTGGAGCTGTGGCAGCATCGGGGCTGTGCCCATTCCCTGGGGAGCCTGGGCAGTGCCCAGCACCTCTGGGGGAAGAACCTTTCCCTGAAATCCAACATAAATCCCCTTGACCCAGCTCCAAATCCCCTTGACCCAGCTCCAGCCATTCCCTGGGTCCTGGCACTGTCACAGAGAGCAAAGATCAGAGCTGCAGACCTGATGAGATCTGACCCATCTCCTCCAGACAGAACAGACCAAGTGATATCAGCTGCTCCTCAATCAGCTTCTCTTCCAAATCCTTCTCCATCTTCAGAGCTCTTCCCTTGGATGCTTTCTAACAGTTTTCTATCTTCATTATCAGAAAGCATCCAAGGGAGAGCTGCAAAGATGGCAGATCTCTACAAAGATGCACAAAGAGAAAGGGATCTTCAGTCAATGCATCCCACATATTTTACCTGATTCCTCTAGTTTGGGATGACAATAAACACCATCTAAAAGTCTATCTCCCTACTGTGCTGTCCCAAAGGATACAGACAATAACCATCTAAAAGGCTAAAGGCAAAAGTTAGGCAAAATTAAGTTTGTCTTGTATGTTAGCAAGCTTCTAGCTATTTAAAATTAATCCTGGAAGTCTACTATGTTTACTTTTACTGGCTTAAATATAGTAAAGAGTAGGTTGCATCTAATGGTTTCTAAATGCTCAAAGTTTTTTGCCCACTTGTATCTAGTCTACTATTTTAAGTGATATGCAAATAACAAGTCAACCAAAAGTCAAAAGATATTTTGGATAAAATCCAGAAACTGGAACAAGGAGTCTGAAAATCTCACTGATGAACTACTGACAGAAATGACAATGATCAGATTCTTTTTCTCCATCTGCTACAGGTTCACCTTGCCCACAAAGTGGAGATACTGCCTACAAAGTGGAGATCGTATTAATGATTAAATTTTAAAAAAGCATTTTGAGTTTAAAAAAAAACCAAACCAAAACAAAAAAAACACCCAGAAGAAAACACTCCAAACCTCCAAAATTGATGCAAGACAAACATTGGTGCTTTTGAGCACTAAAAAGAGTTCGAGGCAAGAAGCATCACCCAAAGAGAACCTGAGCTGCTGTAGTTCTAAGTTCAGTCAAGTCAGAAGGCCTGGATTTAGCCCTGGTTGATGGACACTGACATTGTGTCTGTGAAGATGGAGGAAGATTTATCATTTCACCCCAACCAAGCATCTTTACACATTCACCTGCAGCGCGCAAAATGCCAAACTCATTTGTGTCAAACATTACAAAAAAGGAAGGAATAAAAATTGCTATTCTGCTTTGAAGATGTTGGAAATAATTCTGCTCTACACGAGAAAAGACTTAATGAAGGCAGGTAGCAATAAAGAATGGGTTGGACTTGGCAAAAAAAACACTGGGGAAGAATTTTTTTGTATTTCTAACTATGATGCATCAAAATGATGAATCATTCTGATGATTGCTACCAATTTTGGGTATGTTTGGGTAATACCTCATTCATTTGCAAATCAGGAATTTTCAAAAATGGGGCCAGAAATGCAAGTTCCTCAGCAGAATTCTACGTTTTCTTAGAAACAAAACGGAAAGAAAAGATGATTTATGGCCATGATATGGATAGGAAAGAAGGTAAAGAGAAAGCTGTAAGGTAAGACCAAGGTAAAACTGTACTTGCACATTTGCTCTCCAGAGCTCCTGCTGCTGCCTGGCTTTTTGCCATCTCATTCTCTGTACACATTTCAGATGGGAAAACTGCTATCAGCGACTTTCAGAAATGAAAATATATGGTGTGACTCAGAAGTGCCTCTCTAATGCAAAAAAGGATAGAGAGGAAAAAAAAAGATAGACTTTTACCTGGGGTGGAAGAGGGGAAATAATGAATACTAGAATATTATAGTACATTTGAAAGATTCATTAACCTCAGTTTTTAATTGAGAGGACAGTAAATACAGGACTGACTGGAAATAATCAGATTAAATTAATGATTAATGGTCTTAATGCTTTTATCTGTTAGGCTTTTGAAAATCATCTGTCAGAAATGAGTGTAATTAATACTTACACTGATGTAGAACCTTTTGTATAATGCTGCCAGTGATCTGTTCATCCTATTTATTTATTTACCAGTATCCATTGAAATGGGCAAAGACTACAGGAATCTGAGATATTTGTGTGCAAGCCAAGGTACAACATTTAATCTGCTCTTGCTTTCTCTCACAGACTGGGAATGTGAAGTGTTGCAGCTTCCCATTTGTGTTATTTAAGTGCTTTACATTCTTCAAATCAGTGGGTGTTAAGGTAACTCAGTGATTAGCTGCAATACCATGCATGATTAGAGGTTTAATGTTACTCAATATTGTAAGAACTGTGGTCAGTAGCAGCTATTCCTACCTACACTTCAATTTTTATAATGTAAACCAACAAAATCACCAAACACTTTTGTTGAAAGAGATGTCCTTTGACACTGTAATTACCTGAGAGGGGTCCCACAAAGCCGCAGTGATTTTCCTCTCCTGCATAAACTCTACAACTATATTGGCATCCCAGCAAGAATAATAATTCCTGTGAGGATTGAGTCAAATAAGGTATCATTATTGTTTCATCCTCATTTCCCCCTCTGCTATTTAAAATTTTCTTTGTTTTATTCTTAATACACACTGGTGAGTGCCTTCATGCTCCTTCTGACATTGCAGCACCAACAATTCCTGTGACAAAAAAGTATCCATGTGTTGCCCTGATTTTTAAAAGTGCTAAGTTTTCTTTTGAAAATTTTAAAGTTTTTAAAAAATTTTTCCATGCCTTCTGATAATGTTTACATATTTCTACTGGAGTTCTCACACATTGCTCATGTAAATAATGATTGTTTTGCATTCTTCTTTATAGAAAGAGAGAAATAATAGACTGTTAGTTTAACCAGTGTGGTTAGAGAGGTGGCAATTTAATCCTCCAATTAATTGTCACTTTTAAACTTCTATATATTGAAAAGTCAGCTCTATTGCAAAATTAGCTCTTTTTCTCTCTTGAACTCAGCAAGCTTCTGTGTACTCATTTCGTGTCCAGTAGTGACATCCATGGCACTTCCAGTCACACCACGAGTGGCTTCAGACCTCATGGCTGCTCTTACCTGTTTCCCCAGCCATGGTGATATTTCCAGATCCCTTGAAGCTCTGAACAGCACAAATTGTGTTTTGGGAAGGCAACAGCTGATGTGCTGCACGCTCTGCACAGCCATGGTCAAAAACTGTCCTTATTTCATTACAACTAAAAGAAAACCTGGAGTCCACTGATTAGTGCCCCAAAGGGGAGGAGGATGAAATCACAGATTACAAGGAGACAGCAAGACCACATTTGTGGCTCTGTGATAAAAGGTTCTCACTGCAGTGACTTGACTCTGACACCAGCTAAAACAACCCCATCACTGGGGTGATGGCAGCAGCTTTTCAGTTATTCATCCTTCAGAAGCAGGACCTGAATCCTACAAACCTTTTGACTGCAGGAAGTGCAGGCGTTGATAAAATCTGGACTTTTCCTCCCTTCTCTATCTCGTGCTTTTTCAAGCATAACATATTGCAAAGAGATTAAGGCTTATAGAACCACTTTTCCTCAACTTTTGAAGTCTTGGAAGCACTTCAGGATCATCAAAACAGGAGTTTTATAACCTGTGTACTGTGAAACTATACTTACTGTTGAGATTATGCTTTCATGCTAAAATCCTTTTTAAGGCTACTTAAAAGTTTCTTAAGAAGTTGTCCTCAGGCTGAAGTTGCTGCTGCCTGCTCTGAGGCCATAGGAAAAACTTTCTGGGACTTTGAAGAAAATCCACTTAATTGTTTTATTTGATTTTCAGAAGGCCAAGCCTGGAAATAAAGCAGTGAAACCAATGATTTTTTCAGGCTAAGTGATGGAGTCAGTCCTCCTTTATTATCATCAATATTTCATAAAAGATTTTCTGGTGAATCCTGATCCACACACTTGTTATAACGTTATTCTAACAGAATAATTAGGTGGTTGGTTTTATCTTTGAAATTTTAATTAAGGTAAAAAAAAAACTTTCAAACACTAGAGATATTTCTTTATTAGGCTTATGGTATTTTAATCAGTCATATCTAGATATTTTCTGAATGAGCTTGCTGCTCTTTTATTTCATGAGGCTTTCCAACATGTCTTTTCCTTCATAACTGAGCTCAACTTTTCACCTAGGATAATTCTGACTAAGAATACTTTCTTTCTGGATACATATCTACATAACATGATGAATTTTCTTCTTGAATCCATGGGTTGTAAATAAGTAAAAAAAAAAAAAAAAAAAAAAAAATCTAGCCCCTTATGTGCTTGACACTCAGCAGCAGCATTGCAAGCAGATATGAATAAATTCACTGTAAATTCACCCTAAAACCTTCTCTTATACCAGCAGCTCTCCCAGATCACTATTTCTCACAGCTTGCTCTGTGTCCATTCATATCATCTTCCTGATTTCTCCTAAAATTTCCCTCATGCAATTCTGTAGCAAAAGCTTCCAGGGAGAGATGAATATTTTGTCCAAATAACAATTGTCCTGGGGGAAATAAAGACATGGTTTATCTGACTCTGCTGCTTTTCTTGAGGATCTGCTTTGACAGAAAAATATTTTAAAGCTGCACAGGCCATTCAAAGCTGAGACTACTGGTGTCAAAAGACAATAACAACAGTTACTGAACCAATCCAAAAAGGTAAAAGGTGCATTTTATTCCTGAGAAAACCTGGAATTCTAGGAAAATACAAAAGAAGCAATGTGGGATATACCTGTGACTGGTTTACCATAACCACGATGCTTGTTAGAATGCAGCAAATGGGACAGAGAGGAAAAACCAGGATAAAATTCACTATGACCCACACATTGCATCAGCTGAAGAAACAGGTACATGTGGGAGGGGACTTGGGAAACTGTCCCCCCGAATTACCCTGGGAGGTGACAGGTGTGTAGTTCCCCGCCTCCCCTGTTATCAATCAGTATGTCTGTCATCCCTTGGTTCTAGAAAATTCTTTGTTCTTTATACCTCCATTGGTTCCTTCCCTGAAGCCGCTCTTTCCCCTTACCCTCATTGGTTATAACCCTGCCACTCGACCCTGACTCTGCCCCCGAAGCCTTCCTTCACTGAACGCTTCATGCCTGGACCCTCCCTCTCTTGTCCCAGTTATAATCCCGATTCCGCCCCCTGTTCCGCGCTCTCAGAGCGAGCTCCCTCCCGGAGAGGTTGTTTTCCCTTCGCTCCCTGAATTGCTGTTCCTCAATAAACCCTTCTGGAAATAAAGCCGCCTGTGAGCCGTCCCGCCTTCATAGAGGAAGATTTCATTACGCTATCCGGCTTTCGAGGACTCGGCTCTCTGACAAGCAGAGTGGTCAGAGACCCAGAAGCCCTCAACTGGCGCCCGAACAGACTGGCCCCTCTCAGGAGTCAGCCGCAGAGCGTCTCCTCGGCTGCCTCGGCTCTGTGATCCGGCTGCCCGAGGACTGAAAGCGCCGTTCGCCGCCAGTTCCACGAGCGGCTGCTCTTCGTTGAAGAAGATCGCCTACCTCGCGGGCTGCAGACACCTCGTCCTGGTTCGACTTCGAGTTTGGGAGCAGACTCCGAACGGGACGAGACCTGCAGCGCTTCCTCTCCCCCTCAGAGGCTTTTTCGTTTTGACAGCGGTCTTTTTGTGGTGAGTTCCTGGTGCCCTGTCTGGCACCCGACCCTGTCTCTTTTCCTTTTCGTTTCTCTCTTTGTCTCTTTGGGGATTTCCTTTTTTCTGCAGTGAGAATGGGCAACCGCCTGTCTCCTGCCCGGCGGGATTTTTACCTCCACGTTAAATCCTCCCTTGTTTTGGGTAACATTTCTTTTAAAAAGAGGGACCTTAAGGCTTTTGTTAATCTTATTTTCGATAACTTCCCTGACACCTCCAGGGATGATTTTTCTTCTCTTATTTTCTGGGGAAATATTGGGAAACTGTTATACGCATTACAAGTAAAGGGGAATTTTTCTGTGGGGCATTTTTTTCCACTTTTTCATTCTATTTACACTTTATTTAAAAAAAAGGGTGAGAGTTGGGTCCCCGGTTCTCCTAACCCTCATTCCGCCCCCCCCACTCCTAACTCGGTTTCCCCTAAGGGTGGGTCGGGCAGCAGATCCTGCCATAACCAGGCACAGGGCTGCTACCGTCTCCCTGCTGCTCCCCGCCCCACTCTGTCCTCTCCTCGTCCTGGGACTGGCCATCCCAGTGCGAGTCTTTCCTCTCCCCAAAGCCCTCAAACCCCTGTACCCAGTTTAAAACCATGTTATTCGATTCCTGATCTCTGTCACCACACCTCACAAAATGGCGCCGGCCACATGGCCGAGCAGCCCGCCACCGAGGGACAAAATGGCGCCTCCTCTCCATCTCCTCACTCCCTTCGAGCCCCTGCCAGTCCCCCTCAGGCTCCACCTCCGTCGAGTGCCGCCCCTGCGTCGGGTCCCGCCCCTACCACCGCGTCGATTGTTACGTCGTCGGGACCCGCCCCTCCAGCCCCCATGGCCACACCCCTGGGTGGGCCCCCGGTGGGAGGGACCGGCCTGCAGGAAGGCCACGCCCCGGTGGGAGGGAACCCCCTGCCGGAAGGCCACACCCCGGTGGGTGAGCCTGGCCACGCCTCCCCTCAGGCCTCTTCTGGTTCCCACTCCACCGGAACCGGAAGTCGGCCTGGCCGGAAGCAGGCCATCTTGGCCTGCCGGGCTTCATGCCACCGAAGCCCACCGGCCAAGGGGAAGGTCCGAGCCCTTGCCCGTCCTGCCTCATCCTCCGATGAGGATGAGGACAGCGACAGCCCCCGGCCCACACCTAGGCCGGGAGGTGGGTGGGCCCGGATCAGGGCAGAGGCAATTAAGGATGGGGATTTGGAATTCGCAAGAGATCTGGGGCCGTTCGCAGCACCTGTGGTGAGGACCAGGGGGCAGCGGCCACACTGGGAGCAACTCCCATATGTGGAGATTAAAGAACTGAGGAAGGCTGCCAAAGACTATGGTCGAGACTCTCCTTTCTTTAAGAATGTATTGGACCTCACTTTCTCGGGCCATACATTGGTCCAGCATGACGTTAAATATATTGCCAAGTCCCTGCTCACTCCCACCGAGCTTTTATTGTGGGACATTCAATGGAGAAAGCTCCTCAAGCCTCTTCTGAAAAAACACAATTTAGCAGAGGCAATTGGAGAGGGAGAGGAAGCCATAGAAGCCCTGGCAGGGGAGGGGGAGTTCAGCCAGCCAGAGGACCAAATACTGTTACCCACGGAGGTCCTAGATGACATCAAGGAGGCTGGCCGAGCGGCACTGTTAAAAATCCCCGATGGGAAAACCCCGCTCCAGAACTTTTCAGCTATTACCCAGGGCCCAGAGGAATCTTTCATAAAATTCGTGGACCGGCTGAGGGAGGCCATCGACCGGCAGATAGACCATCCTGCAGCGAGGGAAGAGCTCCTGAGAAAGATGGCCATGACCAACGCGACAGCCGAGACAAAGAAGATATTAAGGACTTTACCTCAGGACCCCGAACCCACCATCGCACAGATGGTGGAGGCCTGCACGAAAGCCGCCTCCACCGAGACCACTGTCGCCCTTGCAGTAAGTAAGGGGATTGGGGAGGCGATGTTGACGATGAACACCATCCGGTGCTTCGGGTGTGGCCAGATGGGCCACATACAAGCCAACTGCCCATACTGGCCCCCGGAGCAACCACACTACTCGTACACACCCTCCCCAAGACCAATACCCAGGAACCCGATGCCCTACCATCAGCAGGCGGGAAACGGGTCGCGGAGCGCGGGGAGGGGCCGCGCAAGGACAACAAGTGGCCCCTCACAGCGCCCAGGCCTCCCCACCATCCGGGAGGACCGGTGGCCCAGCGGACAGTTCCGGAGGGTTGGCGGAGCCACGACGACGGGCTCCGCCTCTTCCGTAGAATCCGCAACTTAAATTCAGACACTCACCGGGTCCTCAAAAGCTCCATCACTGTGACTCTCCAGGATGAGGACCTGGTGAGAGTTCCCGCTGGGTTCCTGGAACCCCCTTACCGTAATTGTGAGGTAACAGTGTTAATACTCGGAGATTGCAGGCTCACACCAGACCGTGTTACCGTCGTTCCTGAAGTAGTGTGTTTTCAGCCGGGGTCCGAGGTCACCGTCTCAGTCGTCTGCCATCAACCACCTTGCACCATCACCAAGGGGCTCCCCTTCGCTGCCATGTACCTCCTCGACGTGGCCGACCTCACCGATCCACCAGCACAGGACTATTTCGCTGGACATGACTCCGGGGAAGACAATTTTGTCTTCCTCACACAAAATGTTTGCAAATCCAGACCAATGATTGAGACTGTTTTATCGCTTCAGGGAAAGTCCATCAAACTGGACCTGATGGCAGACACCGGGGCAGACGTCACCATCATTCCCCGGTCAAAGTGGCCCCGCGACTGGGAGTTGGTGCCCCCTTGTGGCACAATCTCCGGAGTGGGAGGAGCTGTCAACTCCATGCGCAGCAAACACCTGGTAAGTGTGGAGGGCCCTGAGGGACAGGTTGCCACCATTCGGCCTTTTGTTGTTTCATCTAACATCATGTTATTAGGCAGGGACGTTTTGTCCCAATGGGGTGCCCGCCTCGATATCCCTAGCCCTGCATGGGATTTTTAGTATGGGCCACTGCGGAGCGCACCTCCCCACCGCTGAATTGGAAGACCGATGTTCCAGTGTGGGTGGACCAGTGGCCCCTTGTGGAGGAGAAATTAAAAGCGCTCCATGAATTAGTAGAGGAGCAGGTCCGCCTGGGGCATTTAATACCCTCCACCAGCCCCTGGAACACTCCTGTCTTTGTTATTAAAAAACCTGGCAAAGACAAATGGCGCCTGCTCCAAGACCTGCGCAGGGTCAATGAGGTAATCGAGGACATGGGCCCCCTGCAGCCTGGCCTTCCCTCACCCTCCATGCTTCCCCGGGATTGGCAGCTCGCAGTCATTGACATCAAGGACTGCTTTTTCAACATCCCATTGTATCCCGGAGATGCCCCCAGATTCGCGTTCTCTGTCCCTTCCATCAATAGGGCGGAGCCTTATAAGAGATACCAATGGGCCACTTTGCCCCAGGGAATGAAAAATTCTCCAGTGCTCTGCCAAACTTTTGTGGCCCAGGTGCTTTCGCCGATCAGGAAGCTGTTCCCTGAAGCGATCATCCTGCATTATATGGATGATGTCTTGATTTGCGCTGAAACACAAACTTATCTGCAGATCACACTTTCCAAAACTGTTAAGGCCATTAAAGCTGCAGGGTTTGAAATTGCTGAAGAAAAGATCCAGCTGTCAGCGCCATGGAAGTATTTGGGCTTTCACATTACGGGAAGGACTGTCGCGCCCCAATCTGTCACCGTCAAAGACGACCCACGGACCCTGCGGGATCTCCAGCAGATCTGCGGTACCATCACGTGGATCCGACCTCTCCTGGGACTCACCACGGAGGAGCTGGCGCCGCTCTTCAACCTGCTACGAGGAGATGGCGACCTAGCTTCCCCTCGCGAGCTAACACCTGCCGCCAAAGGAGCCCTGGAGAGAGTCGCTGAGGCCATACGATCCCGTCAGGCCCACCGTGTGGATCGGCTCCTTCCCGTCACCCTTGCCATACTGGGTAAGTGCCCAAACTTCCATGGTCTGCTTTTTCAATGGGACGCTGGGCGGAAGGACCCACTCCTTATCATTGAGTGGCTGTTTCTCCCGCACCAGCCAGCGAAAACTATTTCAACTCCTGCAGAGTTAATGGCTAGGATAATAATAAAGGCCAGACAACGCCTCCGGACCCTCGCAGGGTGTGACCCGGCGTGCATTTACCTACCTCTTAATTTGGAACAATTGGAATCCCTGCTTCAGACAAACGAAAGTTTGCAAATTGCTTTAGACAGTTACCCTGGACAGATTTCCATTCATTACCCTAAACATAAAATATTCAAAGACACGTTATATTTGGCCCCAAAGTCATTCAAAAATAAAACACCTATTAAAGGTGCTCTCACGGTGTTCACCGATGGGTCGGGAAAATCCCACAAATCGGTGATCACTTGGAAGGACCCGGAGAGTCAGAAGTGGGAGTCTGACATCCAACTGGTTGAGGGTTCCCCCCAGATCGCAGAACTTGCTGCGGTCGTGAGAGCATTCAAAAAATTTCAGCAACCTTTCAATCTGGTAACAGATTCGGCTTATGTTGCCGGGGTAGCAGAACGGGCAGAACACGCCCTGCTCAAAGAAGTTCAAAACAAACAGTTATTCGATTTGCTCACGGAATTAATCTGGCTGATCTCCCACCGAGAGCAACTCTATTATATTATGCACGTCCGGGCTCACACAGACCTGCCAGGAGCTATTGCAGAGGGGAACCGGATGGCCGA
Organism: Lonchura striata; assembly: GCF_050655825.1. Classification (NCBI taxonomy): domain Eukaryota; kingdom Metazoa; phylum Chordata; class Aves; order Passeriformes; family Estrildidae; genus Lonchura; species Lonchura striata. Next base: position 4,275,301 of record NC_140706.1, on the reverse strand, counting down.
CCTCCTTGCAATGACATCTCATTACTCTGCACCTGCACTTTCATTAACCTTACCAGACATCTTTGCACAGGCAAGGCTCAGCCATGCGTTTTTCCATCAAAATGCACCTGCCCTTGCCCGACAATTTAAAATATCAAAAGAACAAGCCAAAGCCATACTAGCCACATGCCCAAGCTGTCAGTCCTTCGCCCTTCCACCGCTGCCAACGGGGATAAACCCCCGAGGGTTGGCAGCATTGGAGCTGTGGCAAACAGACATCACTCACTATAATCCTTTTGGCCGCCTGAAATACCTGCATGTGTCCATAGACACATTTTCTGGGGCCGTGTTCGCGTCACTCCACACTGGTGAGAAAACAAAAGATATCATCAAACATCTATTCATGGCATTTGCCACATTAGGAGTCCCAAAAGCCATCAAAACGGACAATGGGCCTGGATTCACCTCGACAAGATTCGCACAATTCCTACAACAATGGGGAATTGCCCATTCCACCGGCATTCCCCATAACCCCACAGGACAGGCAATAGTGGAACGCTCCCACAAAGAGTTAAAAAGGCTGCTAGAACAACAACACGATTTGGCTCTGGCCATGACACCAGTTGAAAGATTATGCAAGGCACTTTATGTTCTTAATTTCTTAAATTGTTCTGACCGAGAGCCGAATCCCCCTGCACTCAGACACTTTTGCAATAACACCAGGGCAGTTTTGAAAGAGCGTCCGCCAGTCCTCATCAGAGACCCAGAATCAAAAATCATCTCAGGGCCGTACCCTCTGATAACGTGGGGGAGAGGGTACGCTTGTGTTTCCACAGCCCAGGGTCCGAAATGGATTCCTGGAAAATACGTCAAACCGTACCTGGAGAGCACTACCACGGACCCCCCAGCGAGGAGCAACCCAGCGACCCCATCACAATCACCACCAGATAATGCAGTGGCGTGGCGACGGAGAAAAAAGAAGAGGACCGGAAGACCACCCAACATCGTCTCCCGGGTCCTCATCACAAGGACATACCTACCTCTGCAAGACTTAACAACTTCCGCCACCCCATCCCCTCCTGTGCCGTTCCCTCTACCCTCATACCTAACCCGTCATCCCTTTACCCCTCCGTCCTGAAATTTATTTTTATTTTAACCCAAAAGGGGGAGCTGGGGGAGGGGAGGGAACCAAATGTATGTTGGTAATATTGTTTTGTTTAATTTTAGTACTAGGATGGCTGCCAGAACATCATTCACCCAAAAGGAACAACAGAAGATGTCCCACTGCGCCCAGCTGGTTGCAGCCACGCTTTCCATCCTCCTGTGGCTGCATGTAGCAGATGGCTGGGTGGTACCACAGCCGAAAGAAAACGTCTGGATCACGCTGGCAAAGTCCTTGCAGCAGGATAACCTATGTCTGGCCATGGGCAACATGGACAATCCCCTGTCCACTTGCCTGGTAGGGGTCCCCTTGGTAGCTGATGATTGGCCGGTATCCAATTCCGACCTGCTCCGAACCACGGGTAGGAGGCCTAACCCGGTCGATACTTGGGATGAGTGGACCAAAATTTTGCCCAACAGCAAAGAGGAACCCCAAGAATTGGACTTACTGGGGTCCTCCACAGCTAGATATTGTGTCAAATTCTATTATAGGAGGCCAAGTCAAAATTGGCACGGAATTGACTTGGCCAAAGACACATACCGGAAAGATGTAACACCTATCAGTAAAAAATATAACAGCCAAACCTGGTGCAATTATACTAGCCAGGTGATTTCAGTTTCATCCACTCATCCCAAGACATTGCCCAGGGGGATGTTTCTTATCTGTGGGGACAGAGTATGGTCGGGAATTCCATCTCGGCTCCAGGGAGGCCCATGCAGCCTTGGCAAGCTTGCTACCCTCACTCCAAACAGAACTCAAATTCTAGATTGGAAAAAAGAAAGACAATTGGCACGCACCAAAAGATCATATGCTCAATTCGACGAAAATTGTGACTCCGAAATTTACGATTGGGGAAAAACAAAGAGGGTCGCTGTATCCATCTTTTTACCATGGTATGCAGCAGCTAAGGCCCTCGGTGAGCTTTCTCACCTGGAGTGTTGGATAAGCAAGCATGCCAACGCCTCGTCTGCCGCCCTCTCCGATCTTCTGGCAGACCAGCAAACCACCAGGCAAGCCACATTACAAAACAGAGCGGCTATTGATTTCCTGCTGCTCGCCCATGGCCACAGCTGCGAGGACTTCGAAGGATTGTGTTGCTTCAATTTAACATCACGGAGCACTTCCATCCAAGCCAACATCCAGCGGATCCGGACCGAAGTACAGGACATCAAAACGGAAACTTCGGCTGTGGACCCCGTCCACAAACTATTGATGCAGTGGGGCATTCCCGGGTGGGCAGCCTCCATTTTAAAAGGACTCTTTTGGATTTTCATAATTGTCCTTCTCATTTCAGTTGCCTTAACCATCTTCAAAAAGACGCTTACCAAGACTTTGGCAAATATTTATTTAATTAACAAGAACGGGGGAGATGTGGGAGGGGACTTGGGAAACTGTCCCCCCGAATTACCCTGGGAGGTGACAGGTGTGTAGTTCCCCGCCTCCCCTGTTATCAATCAGTATGTCTGTCATCCCTTGGTTCTAGAAAATTCTTTGTTCTTTATACCTCCATTGGTTCCTTCCCTGAAGCCGCTCTTTCCCCTTACCCTCATTGGTTATAACCCTGCCACTCGACCCTGACTCTGCCCCCGAAGCCTTCCTTCACTGAACGCTTCATGCCTGGACCCTCCCTCTCTTGTCCCAGTTATAATCCCGATTCCGCCCCCTGTTCCGCGCTCTCAGAGCGAGCTCCCTCCCGGAGAGGTTGTTTTCCCTTCGCTCCCTGAATTGCTGTTCCTCAATAAACCCTTCTGGAAATAAAGCCGCCTGTGAGCCGTCCCGCCTTCATAGAGGAAGATTTCATTACGCTATCCGGCTTTCGAGGACTCGGCTCTCTGACAAGCAGAGTGGTCAGAGACCCAGAAGCCCTCAGGTACACTCCCATGTATCTTGATACTGGGATTCAAATACATGTTTTATTCTGGATTAATCAATTAAGAAATCAGTTTTATTACTCAGATGCCTGTATTTGACTATTTGACACGTGTAATTTGCTTGCAAAACATTTTTAAATCAAAATTGCTGTAACTTTTGTTCAAGATAATTTCTAGAGATTTCTAGATAAAGGATTACAATTTCTGCTTTTGCATCAGTTCAAAACTCCATCATTAAGCATGCTGTTCTGTGCTCAAATCTTCTGAATTTGTGCTTAATTTCTTCTGTGCTCAAATTTTCTCTGGATATCTACTCAATTTTTTAGCAGGTCTGAATGCTCTCCAATATTTTGGGCTCACTATTTCCTTGTAAATGTTTTTTTTTTTCAGTTTCCTCAGAAGTACTTACAGCTTTTACTGACTTTCTCACTTCTTACACATAGCTTTGCCCCTGCATTTCTGCCCTGAAATGGCTCAATTTTTAATGACAAATTCCCTTTCTCTGCAGTAATTAGAGCTATTTGTTTAATTTCTTATTTTGTTGTGATTTTGGAATAACAGTGTAGATTCCTGTATTTCATCCTTTCATTTCCCACCATTTCCATTATTTCTCTTACACTTTGTGCTCTAGGACAGGCTATTTAATTAAGCTCTCACAGTGTAAGATGCTCATGTAAAAGCACAGGGCTGACATTTAATAATTGAAATATAAGCCTGCTAATACATCACAGAACAAAGGCCAAGAGGCTAAACTTTTTACAGAGTAATAAAATATTAACCTGTCTTCAGTACCAAAAATGTATCCAACACACAGGTTTTAGAAGCCACATTGAGGTACCCATTTTAAAGAAGCACAAGAGGAAAACATCAGTCCTGGTTAGGACACAAATAAAACACTGTACCAACTAGGATATGAGAGTAAAAAATAAAGAACGAGTGTAATTAGGTGGGGCTGTATAAAAAAAATATTTTCTGAATATCCAGCATGCCAGATGTTGTACTGTACTATGGTATACTAAAGTTACAAATTCAAACAACTGGTTTAGAGGAGCTAAATTCTTAATTTATATAATCAATTAATTACCAAAAATAACAAGTGCTCTTGACTGTATTATTAACAAGTTATAAATCACAGAGACTGGGGTGTGAGCGGATTGTAGGGGATAGGAGGTGTAAATGGATACTAGAGTTTGTAGGAGTCCTGTTATTTTAGGAAAATATGAATCACACAGCACAGAGCATGATCAGATTGAAGTGAGTCCCCTGCTCAGGGGGTGGTGTTATTCACTAGAAAAAATATTTTTTAAATATTAGTGATTAAAAGGGAGTAATTTGATTTTATCTCTTTTAAAGAGGCCTCAAATAATCATGGTTAAAAGTTAATTATAAAAAAAAAAATTCAGGTAACTGGAAAATACTGGGAAATTATTACAAATAAATTTTGCTGGATGGAGATAACCAGGTATTTCTCATGAAAATAAGTAATAGAGAACACATGAAGATGTAATACAATTACAAAAAAATGTGAAGAATTGGCTGCATTACAGTTCCATTGATAGGAAATCCTCCAGCATTTTTTTCCAATGTGCAAAACCACATGATAAGGCATTTGTTAATGAATGATGACCTCTAGGAAATCAGATAACAGAACCAGCACAGCATTGGCTTTATGTTTACAGTCTTAAAGCTAAAAATGCTTTCAAGTTGGCATGGGAGATTCTGCATCAATTTCCCAGTTAGTATTTTTTAAATTTAATTTTTAATCTTGTACTCTCCTGGGAAGGAAGAAAACCATCATTACCCACAAGTTGCTAACTTCATGTAGCATTTGATTCTTATTTACATTACAGGAATATGTGTGAATAAATAAAATTATCCTTCAACCCTGCTCGCATTGCTGTGAAATGAAAGAGTGCAGCAGTCTAAGAAAAAAGGGACAAATGAATAGAAAATGATTACTCAAGAGAATGGTAATAGTCTCACTGCCTCTGGTGTGATTGTTTACTCAGGTGTTTATAGGTAGGAAGAAATTTTGGAGCAATATTGCCAAAGTAGCCATGAGATAAGGAAGCTCCTCCCCATTCCAGCCATCCTGGATTCCTCAGTTTCACTGGAAATCTGCCAAGGGCAGATGTTGAGGGATCAGCATCTGCTGTAGCCAAATTCTCCACATCCAATTGTTTAATTTCCCTCCTATTTCTGTGTCAGCAATGCAGTTTAGAGAGCACAGGTCCTGCAGCTTCTCCCTTCAGAGCAGCTGCCAAGCCTTGGGGAGGGACCCTCACAGCCTGAAGGCAGCGCTGGCCTTGACCATGCAGACACTGAGTATTTACCTCCTTAAATTTATTTTAATAATTTTAATTTTATTTACCTGCATCAGAGACAGGAACACCAGAGGTTCTAAAAGTCACAAAGCAGCAGCTGTTTCTGTGTCTCACCTTTTCTAAGGCACTTTGATTCCATTTCAGCATTAATCGAGACAACAGGAGATGAAACTGGCATGGATCCCAGTGGAATGTCAATACCCAGTGGTTAAAGTCAGTAAAAAAGGCAGGATAATGAGTTCACTCATCACCCTGCACTACCAGAAAGTTTTATCCTGAAAGAATTTGAGCTCATTTTGCCTCAAAGGAGGACAAACAGACATAAAATCTGGCTGCAGGAGGGACTCAGGAACTTCACTCAATGTCGAAGACCACCCTAGGTCAGGGGTGGCTCCGTGTGGTGGAAAAAGTCTCTCCTCCAGCCCGAGCTTCCAAAGAAAGGCTCAGCATTCTCTGTTGTTTGGTCTCATGTTGTTTATTGCAAGTTATCCAAAATATTTTCTTCTGGGGCTGCTGTGGTTTGCTCACAGCTCAGGCAGAGGCACACACACACCCTGACATCCTCTCTGACTCCTGACTGCTTCTTCTCTCCCCACCCAGGGCTGCTGCTCTCTTTTATATGGTACATTATGTGTTACATGTTTACAGTTTTTCCCCAATGCCTATTACCTATATTAAATGGTGTTTTTCTATCTTTTATATGGTACATTACGTGTTACATGGTTACAGTTTTCCCCCAATGCCTGTTACCTTATTAAATGGTGCCTTTCTACTCTAAACCAACCTGTGAGTGCCAACATCACCAAGAACATGGAGGTGAGGAAGGAGAAAGAGGGAGGACAGGGCAGGCCCAGATCCCTCCATCTTAAACTTCTGACCCCCATGTACAAAGTAAAAACCCCCCTGTACAGGACTAAAAAATTCTTCCCTCTACTTTGTGATTACTTCTACTATAATATCTAAACTCTTGTGGCTTCTTGTTCTTCGTGCAAGGCTGATAAATCATTCCATGGCTCAAATACAAAATCACAGCTGTTTCCAGCTGCCTGCCAGGGTCTCAAATGCTTCTGACCTGGGCCCAGAACCTCCAAAAATGTCTGAGGGACATTTTGAGTTCCCACAATTCAGAGTCCAAACTTCTCACTGTCTCGCTGTAATAAGTGAATTTGTGGCTTTAGCTGTGTAAGTACACTCCTGATGTTTACTAGGAATTAGGAACATCTGCTGCCCACACAGGAAAGAAAGGCCTGGGATGAAAATTAAAACTGAGCAGATGAAACACTAGGACACAAAGGTAGCTCATAGCTTTAATTTCAAGTAAAATCTCTCAACTTGAATGAAGAGCTTGAATTAAACTAATCCATGGCTTTCTTAACACTCCTTGCTTAGAAGCAAGGAATACCACCTCCTAAATTGTACTTCTTATCTAGCTTAAAGTCAGCTAAAAGAAAAATGCAGAGTAAAAGCTGGTCAATCTGTAAGAGTAAACCCAGGGATGTACACATTTTTCAGGATGCAAGTTGGATGCAGAAGCTATGACAGAATACTGACACTTTTTCTCCATCATCAGAAGCAAACAGCTAGGTGTGTACTCTGCTGAAACAGCAGTGTGCACTTAAACAAAAAAAAAGAATAGAACATCTCAAGTTTTTGTGAAAATATCAGCAGGAACAGTCTTGGTTCCTTGAACTAAAGTTGCAGAAATAAATGAGCCAATTTTTTTTCCTCCGGCTTTTTCCTCTGGGTTTTATCTGTCTTAAATTAAAATCTGTCAGTTCATGAATTTATACAATATTTACAAAAGCACAAAGAAAATACTGTCACCTATTCCTTATGAAGGCCACCAGTGCCTCCTGGAAGGGAGCTGAAGTGGCACATGTGAACTCCCAGCACTGCATCGACCTCGAGTGCATGGCAGAGTTACACAGAGGATCTTCACTCCCTAGCAGAAAGTTTTGCATTTCTTTGTGGTTTTCTGAGAGTTATTTCTGGAAAGAAAAAAATACTGGTTTGGATATTAGTTCTATTAATGCTGATGTAAATTGAGATTAAATCCATTGTCGACCACCTGAGTAAAATCTTCTTTCACAATTTTGCCCCTTTTCTCTCATTATCAAATGAGCCAAGAAGGGGTCACTGAGCAGCCCAGATGCTTGTTTTGTGTGCAGTGCATACTGAAAATGTTTTTTTTCCCCTCCTGTCTTCAGCATGTAAACCTGTTTCCACATTTATGATGGGAAAGGTTACAATCAGTCTGAATTAGGGAGCTCCAAATAATACAATTCTTAGAAAATGAAAGCCTGCGTTGTGTCTCATAAAGAAGTTCAAACTCTTTTCTTTTTTTTTTTTTTTGTAAAGTCCTAAGCCCCTAACTGCCCAAAAGTAACCCACGACCCTCTTCAAAGTGGCAATTACATGGAGAAAATTAATTAAGGCTTCTGCAAAAATAATGAACAGAGAGACCATAAACCAAAACTAGAACTGTGCTGTTAGATTTCAACTGCTGTAATTTATCATCCAACCTTATGACACTATTGATGTGCCTGAACTATATCCACTTTAAATCACCATAAACCATTGCCTAACTCAGTTCTTCCACTGGCAAGGTGTTCTTACAAGCAACTTGGATTATTTGTCATCTCTCCAGAAATCTTTTAATTTTGTATGAGGTGAAACTGATGGATTCATGTGGGGTCCAAAAAAAATCTTCATAAAAATAAATTCATTGAAAAGTAGTAAGGGATTTTGAAAAGTTCATTTTTAAGTTTTTTAAATGTGGTGCTTCATCAGTTCATACTGAAGAAGAAAAAAAAAACCCTTCACTCAGGTTTTGTTTGAAATAAGAATAATGCAACTCTTGCAAATGTTCACTGACCACCAAAATGCTGAAGCATTTCCAAAAAAGCATTACAACCCCCCAGACTGAGACAACAAGTAGAAATCTCTTGGACTTATATCCATCCTTTTGAGAATGGAAGGTCTGATCCAGTCCCTGTAATCTGAATTCCAACTCAACAGACTGCTACTATGGCTCTTAAGATTTTACTGGAATTTCATCCACCAGGAAAACCTGTTAGATTTAATAATTTAATTTTTCAAGAAACAGTTAAACCAGGAAAATCTCTAGCAAACAGAACAATGAAAAATAATTAATTAGCTTCCTTATACTGCTTTGATAGATGCATTGAATAAATCTGAGCTGATTTATCAGTCAAGTGCCTTTATGTGGTAGGTATTAGAATTATCTGTCATTAACCTTATGCTACTAATGAAGGTGCTTGGGTAGAGAAGTTAAATGACTTCCCAAGGTCACATCTGAAGTTGGCATTACAACTCAGGCATTTACTTTCAGCCATTGAAGATAATTTCTTATAAAACATAAAGGGATTTGTGAGGAAAAGATCATGACCCAGAAAAGCACCATGATTTCTCTAACCTCAGTTTCAGAAGACAGAAAAAAAATTGAGAAATGGCTGTGAAAAACCATTGCAAGGAAAAGAGTTGCCCATCTAAATTCTGGAGTGGTACCATCTAAATTCTGTTTTATTTTATTATTATGTTTTACCCCCAGAATCTGTCTGACAATTTGATTTATTTTGTATGATTTACATTATAGTTAAGTTACACTTCACTCTGTGTTTCCAACAAAACCCATAGACAAATCTAGTTGTCAGTGAATGTCTCAAAAAATGACAATCCATCTTTGTTGTTATTAATGTTATGGTAACAGGTGCGGAAGGGAAAATATTATATAATGAAAATGGCTTTTGAGAGGAGATTTAAATATTCTGCAATATGGACTATAAAAGAAAATTAACCTCCTTAAGGCTCAAGCTGACAAAATATATTTTTAAAATTGTATTGGCTATGCAGAGAAAATTCTGCCATTTGTATTCAACAAATATCAAGAAGTGCAATTTTTTTCCCCTCAGGATGGAAAAATGAAGGTTTCATGTAAAGAAATATTAAAACATATATTATTTCTTCCTGACCTTTTGACAGGCTGTCTATTGAGCTTGGTAGGACATCCAAGAAATTCAGATTCAGATTTTGAAATTAATGATTAATACTACAGACTTTTCACAGTATTGAACTGGCAGTGCCAAATTCCTCTGCCATGAGCAAGTGCAACTCCACGCATTTCAGCAGAGCTGTGTTTGCATATCTTAGCAAGCAATTCTGGCCCCGTGCCTGGGAAAGCATCTTACATTTCATAGTCACTTGATTATGGCTCATCTTTAAACCACACTTTACTATTTGCAAGATACTTGACCCACAAAACCAGAAAAATCCATCTGCTAAGATTCCATTGTGCATCAGTAAGTAAAAATGATGAAACTATTTGAAGTGCAAAATCTAGTATAAAAGGGACATAAATATATCCCAAATACGCATTTGTTTCTGCAGACTGATGAACTTGAAATTTGGGGTTAAAAATTTCACTTGCACTAGGAATTAATTTTTTCAAGATTCTTTTTACCTGAACCAGAAATAGTTCTTACTACTAAAAGGGCAAGATCCACCTAAAAGAACCCATCTTTGGAAAAGAGTAAGAATGCACCCACAAGCCAGTACCAGCTATCATAGATATGCAGTATTCAATTAAGAATCTGCTTCTAAGACTCTGGAACAACCTAAATGGCATAAAAATATTAGATATTAGCCCCGAGACATCTATTGATACCAAAATTGTTGTTTTTTAGTGGGGTACAAGCTAACCACATGTTGAAAATCATTTACCAACCTCCATTTGGTCTAAAATACAAATCTAATGTAATGTTAGGCTTGTAAATACAAGACTAAATAACTTAAACTGCATTTTTTTGTTTGTTTGTTTTTTTGGTTTTTTTGTTTAATAGAATCACAGAATGCCCTGGGTTGGAAGGGAGCTTAAAGTGCATCCAGTGCTACCCCCTGCCATGGGCAGGGACACTTTCCACTATTCCAGGTTGCTCCAAGCCCCATCCAACCTGGCCTTAGAGATTTCCAGGGTTGGGGCAGCTTTTCTGGGGGTGTCAAGGTCTCACCATGCTTACAGTAAAGAATTTCCTCCCCATAATAAACCTAAATTCTCTCTCTGACAGTTTAACAGCACTGCATTCTTCTTTCTTCCCATTAAAGTTGTGGGTTTTTCTGGCAGGGAGTTTTTGGCTTTTTTTTTTTTAACTACACCCCTAAAAGGTATTTTTCCTCCTTTTATGCCATTACCTCTTATTGTATTTTTAAAATATCTACTTAGCTATTTTTAATTTTTTAATAATGCCATTAGAACTGTCATTGCAACACTTTCCTGCAAATCTGTGGAGGATGTGACTGCTATAACACTAACCCCACATATGTTCACTGCATATAAGCCTACAACTCCACTGCCACTATAGCTATGAACAAACATTGTGGAGGGGTTTTCCATTTGTTTGGGTTTTTTTTTCCTCTCTTTATACACCTACCAGCTATTTCCATTTTCATTGCCACAGCTCCAGTCACAAGGAGGCAGCAATTAATCTTTGCATATACACAGAGGCTGGGCCTGAAGGCTGCTGACAGCCCTGTGATCCTCTTGCAGACAACAGCAATAAACCTTACTGAATTCAGCATTGTACAGAAAGTTTAGACCCCCAAGACCTTCCTTTTGGTACCTACAAGTTAAGTACTTTAGCAAACACCTGATTTCCAGAGCAGAATAAGGTACCTTGACTCCCTCTTTGGTACATGGCAATAATGAGATGCTCCAGAACATTTGAAAACACACACCCACTGAAAAAAGACATCCAGACATTTACTTTATTAGGGAACTATCCAAATTTACTCAATATTAACCAATAAATCCTTTGCCTCAGCTCAAGCTCTACAGAATTAGCAAGAGTCCTGTTTTAACAGAAGACATTGAGGTATAGTTCAGTACCAGTCAGAGCAGTAATTCCTTAATTGCATTTCTTTTTGCTAAATACCACATTGTGTGACAAGAAAATATGTTGCAAAGGGTCTACAAAGCCTTCAAAACATTGCTAGTACAGAAAAATGCCACACAATGTTATGGAACAAATCACTGAGTTATATTTTTCTTTAAAAACACAAGCACTTTTCATAGTTCTTGGCCCGTTGAAGGCAAACAGAAATTAACATTATAATTTTATTAGATGTCCATTCCATAAGTATCCAAGGTTTCAATAATTGTATTTTATACTCCTCATTGTAGAATAAAGCTATTTCAATATCATCCCTGAAGACTTATAATTATCACTAGTTGACTTTACAGTGTGTACCGTCAGAAAGAGAAGGTACTATAAGTAAATAAACAAATAAATAAATAAATAAATATATGAGCTACAGCTCTTTTAAGACCATATATGTTCTTAAGACTGTGCCTTCTCTGTACGTCCTTTGCCCTGTTTCAGTTCAGACTGACAAATAATTAAGTCTAGAGCAGCCCTTGGCCAGGACCAGATTGTGAAGCACTGATTTGGCTTTTTGCTTAATAGACATTCAGACATTCATTTAATTGTACTGTTAGTGAAGTCAAACTGAAATTTAATTCTTGTTGCTCATGCCTTTTGACAAACTGCTGGAAACACCATTTCTAACATGCTCAATTGCTGTCATGAACCACTAAGCCACAGCACGTTCCTCTGCCTGTCATCCAAACATTTCCAGGGTGATCAACACCATAAAGTTGACCAAAACTCCTGAAACAACATCTCTAACGTTTCACTCAGTATATAACTTTTCCTGCCTCCCCTGGAGGTGCCAGATGGAAATCTGGCTGTGTCCATAAGGTCACTTACCTCCACCAACTTGTTGGCGTGTTCACGGAAGACCTGAGCGTATTCCTTCACTTCTTTCTCGTTGCCGCTTTTCGCAGCCTCGATGAGAACCAGCAGTGGGACGTTGGTCTCCAGGAATGAATCTGATATGTGATCCATCACTGCCTTCCGGAGCTGTGACAAAAGACAGCAGAGCAGTAAATAGAGGATATTTATCAGCACACGTTCCCACTGTGTGGGAATCCAGGGCATCACTCTGGCTGCCCTGGAAGGTCTGGGACCCTGGCAGGGGTCAGGAACCCCCCTGGACAGAGCCCCCAGAGACACTGGCTGTGATCTCTGTCCATGGAAAAGAGTTTTCAATCTTACAGGATGAATTACAAGCTCTGAGTGTTTGATAGAAGTAATAATTAAGTGTGGCACAGGTGCAAAAGTAAAATTTTAGGTTTCTAGATTAGGGGTTCAAAGGGGACAAGATGGAGGAAATTGGGTGTGCCTTGTCCTTTTTCTCCTTCTTCATGCCCTCCATGTCTCACTGTGGTGTTGGCATTTTTCTGTTGGTTCAGGCTGGGGACACACTGTCCAACGTAGGTGACAGATATTGGCACGTTATTGTAAATGCAGCCCAGGGAGTTTCTGGTATTTAATGTTTGTAACATCCCACTGAGGGCAGAGCCCCACACGCTGCCCTGCAGGACAGAGCTGGGCAGGGCAGCAGAACATGTTAGAGATAAACAGAATAAACAACCTGGAAACCAGCACAGACCAATTATGGCTTCTGCTTTGGCAGGGGGGCAGAAAGACAGAGACTTTCTACAATCTCAGAATCATCAATACCACGGATTCTGACACCACTGTTCATATTGGAGCACTGATGTTTTGCGTCTCATGGCATTATGTGGGAATTTGGACTTTTTGCTCTCTTTTCTCCAATATTTCCTGCAAGCAAAATTAAAAACTTGAGGGCCTAGGCTCTGCAAACCCCTCCTGGGATTTGTGCTGACATACACCTAATCCTACTGGCCTGAATGGATCTGTACAGAATGATGGTGATAAATCGTGTAAGACATAGCAAATTGATGAGAATTGAAAGCTCCACACTACTTGAAAAAACAGTTCAGCTCACTAAAAAGCCAAATATGGATTAAGGAGCTTAACTCCAAGCAACCATTAAAAAATATTAGCCTGAATATTTCTAAGCCTTCTCTAATTCCTCCAGTGAATAGTATTCCATACAATAATTAATATTTTCTGTAGCAGATGCCTTGTGCTTTGTATTCCCATTTGAATAGCTCCAAGAAGTATAAACAGAAAACCTTTTTAGCATTTTCCAGGCAGATTAGAAAACATATTACAATTTATTCTAAAGGAAGAAAAAAACACCTTACAAGTTACTGAAGATTTAACACCTGTTAGTCCATATAAACACCTATTTGAAACAATATTACTGTAAGAATGATGTCACTAACCTCTTTTCCACCTTACTAATGACCACTAATTAGTGTCAAACTTCTACAAAATTTGAAAGACAGCCAGAAAGATTACTGAAATCTTAAATAATTTTTCCTGGAAGCTTAATTGCTCGGTAGGATTGTGGATCAGAAACATCTTGATTATGTTTTCTCCAGCTTTTGGCTTGTTAAGAATGAAAAACTGTGGGCTCAAACAGAAGCTAGGAGCTATTCAGCCTGGAGGCTTGGGTACCCATTAGTCTCCTTAAATCATGCATGTTTTGTTAGATGAAGCATCCAGAGAGGTAATTTGCTCTATTCTGCAGCCCAGACAAGAAAGCTTTAGGTAGACAAGGTGCCATCAAAACACCCAATCACACAGAAAACCGCCCTATTGTCAGACATTGCAAACACACAATCCAAGATGCATTTGCTGTTTGATGACAGCAATTCTCAGCTCTATTTGAATAAGGAGAAAGCTAACTCTGAATATTTTCCTTCATTCCCTGAGTGGTGCAGTAAAAACAAGCAAAGCAAAATAGCATATATGTGCTTGTAGGAGGTATTAATTTTATTTCCATCACAACTGAAGCATTCAACGTATTAAGCAGTTCTCAATTCTCCTTAAAAATTAATTCTACACAGATTCAACCTGGAAAGTTTTTTTTTTTTCCACTTTCAAAATGATTAAAGGCACTCAGAATAGCTAACTCAGTAATACATACAAACAGGGGGAGGAAAGAAGACAAAAAGAAGAAGAGAATCATCTATCAGAGACCTGCCAACACTTTGGAAACTGCTGTGTGTTGCTACCACCTATTACATTTCCATCTTGTACTCTTTATTTTTTCTCCCATCAATCTGCAGCTCTCCACTTACTGACTCTTATTTTATTCTTACATTAAAAACTCTTTCAGACCATGCTTTGGGTCTATTTGCACAGCATCTCGCACAATGGGACTCCGATCCATGAATAGTTTTCATAGGTATCATCTCAATATAAATAATAATATTGCTCCAAGTACATCAAAACATTGCAAGAAAAAGAAGAATAACTGTTCTAAGATGCTCAGTGTCAGAGAATAGTGCAGCAGCACAGCACTCTGCATTCTATAGTTGATAGATTTCCAGTCAGTATTTATAAAAATTTAACTTAAGAATTCAGACACATGGTGGGATTCTTGGGGTTGCTCTGTGCAGGAAAACCGGGAGTTGATCCTTGTGGATCCCTTCCAACTCAGGATATTCTGTGATTCCCTATTAAATAATTAGTTTCACTTATAGCCAGCATTAAGGAAGAATTACTGCCAGAGAAGGTGCATCATAAATTTGCATAATTCTCTCTGCAGACATCCATTTCCCAGGGCTTGCTGGCAAACTCCAGATCAGATGCCTCATTTGTGTACCCATAGTTAGACTTTGATGCCCATTGTATCAAAAAAGGCAAATGGTAGCATTTCCAAAGGAACACACAAAGCTTTTAAAAATTCCATGTAGCTTCCAGCTAATTCTCAGTGAAAAGATCCTTAAAAAATTCCACTTGCTCAAGTTCAATATGTGCCAGTGAAAACCTGCTATCCACTGCACTAAAAAACCCTCACTTTAAAGGCTAAAAAAGGAGCACCAACACTTTCTTGCTTGTATCCTGCCATAAGGAGGGATCTGTTCCAAAGGCTTGTATTTATTCAATGAACAAGCAATTCAACTTTTAATCTAAGGTAATATGGTGGTATGGATTGGGTTCTAACAATTTGCCCCATGGAATTGTAACAGCAGTCTCAGGATGTTCAAGTAAGCAACTTATTCTCATCAGTGTTAAATATCTTCAGCCTACAACCACATATCAGAAATCAATAAAAAGTACAACAAAAGCATCAGGTAACAAGCAATTTGGGGTTTACCATAGTAAATATAGAGCAGAGTTCTTTCTGAATCAAAGTGAATGAATAAAATGGATATCTCATTTCTAATAGTGACTGTGTTGTACTCTGGGGTTCATAATTGCAGCAGCTGAAAAAAAAAGAATCTGAATTCTGACTGTCACAGGTTTAATAAATACAAAATTAATACATTCGAGTTTTCTTCTGCTGTGTTAATCATAGATGTCAGTAGAATATTTCTGGCCCCTCTTGTAAACAGGCACTATAATTTCTTTAGGAGTTTGTTATCTGAGTTTTAGGATGCCCTTGCATTGAAGTTGAAAGGTAGAGTTAACAGGTTTTATGTACGCAGGAGACCACAAATTTTGCCATCCTTCACCACAAGCTGTAAAAAATGACTTGACAAAATCATTTGTTAAATATGACAGCAGTATGAAGGCAAGACATTCATCCAAAAGCTCAAATGGATACATGACAAGGTAATATTAATGGCACAAGACAAGACATTTAAAACTACTGGCTCACCATTACCAGTCTATTTGATCCAATTAGGGCTATTCATCAAGGTAAATAACTACTGGAAAAGCAATCTTGTGTGTTCCTGTGCATGTTGCAACAAAGCCCAGTCTAAGTGATGGCTTGTGCACCCAGAGATTTCAGTTTCACCCAGGTAATGTCAGTTCAGAAGGGAATAGGAGAAGGCTGTGACTTAAATCTGAAAGCAGCAAAAGCCTGTCATGTTTTATTCCAAAACCAGCACCAGGGCTTTGCTCGTGCACCTGCATTAACAAATGCCTTTGCAATGCCTTAATTTATGCTGAGTTCTGATGTAAATATTATGACACACACTATTACTTGTAAGACAACGCTTCATTTTTTTTCCTCCCCACAGGATTTTTAATTTAGAGATGAATTCAAAGCAAGAATTGCACCACGTGAAACTTCATTTATTAGAGGAGGAAGCATGTTAAATTAAGGTCTTGCTTAATTCATTTTGTCAGAGACAAAACTTCATTAATGTGCATAAAGCTAACAGATTAATAAATTTGCCACACCAACAAAAAGTATAGAAGGAAAACATCAAGACTTGCAAATATTTTTGAAAGCATGAATGGTGCACAGGCAGATTTTATGCCTTTCCAGTTCAGTCAATTTTGTCAGTTTATGGTGCACAGTCAAGTTGTTGGTTTTGATAGCATCATGCTCTACTGTTCTAAGCACTATTTAGGTCTGTTTTATCATTGTCAGTTCACAGCCATAATTGAGCTCAAAGAGGTTAAATGCCCACCAAAACGATGTTTTCCATGGCTATATAACAATTTTAGAACCAAAATGTCTCAGTGCTACTTACAGTCTAGTAGAGAATTAAATGTCTAATCCTGCCACTGGAAGGTAAAGCCACAGCAGGAGATTAATGACTCCAACAGATTGTTAAACTTTATAAAGCCTGGCAGTACAGAGCTGCCTGTAACAAAAGTTTACCAAGGAGCACCTTATTCACTATTTTCCATTTAACAGGAGTTGCAACCCAGCTCCAGTTTGCACCTGCAGAGAGCTCCCAAACAGGCATTAATTCAATTGAAAGGGATGAAAATAAAGCCTTCTCCACTGCAGTTAAGGTGTGTCACCTCCAATATGCTGTGAAATTGAGTTCTGGAGAATAAGGCAGTGACCATTAGAAACTGCTGCAGTTTGTTGCTAAAGAGAAAGTCTCAGTCAATTCTGCAGACTGTGTCACATAGGATGGGACCAAAGAATGACAATTTGGGGGATGGGGACAGCAACACCACCAGTTCTGTCTTGGCAGATTAAACAGCAAAATGACTACTATTTAGAACACCTATCACACTTGGACACTCAAACTACTGATCTATGGATAGATTAAAAAAGTAAGATTTGGGTCAAAGATAAATCAGGAAGAAATGCTGTTACAAAGACAGGTAATTCTTACTAGAATCATGAAATGGCCTGGATCTTAAAGATCATCCAGTTCCATCCCCCCTGCCATGTGCAGGGACATCTCCCACTGTCCCAGGTTGTCCCAAGCCCCATCCAGCCTGGCCTTGGGCACTTCCAGGGATCCAGGGGCAGCCACAGCTTCTCTGTGCACCCTGTGCCAGAGCCTCACCATCCTCACAAGGAACAATTTCTTCCTAAAATCTAACCTAAACCTGCTCTTTTTTAGTTTGAACTTTATATTTTTGCATATGTGAGCTTTCCTCACTCTACAGAGAAGCTGCCGTAAGTAGGAAGAGATTTGGGGTGAATTTGCTAACAGAAAGCAAGATGAAGATTTTTGACCAAAAATTTGGAAGAGTATAAGAAACACAGACAAAAAACATTCTTTTAGTCATAGGCCACTACAAAGGATTCCTCAAAATGGTTCATGGCCTGAAGCATGGAAGAACCAGTCACCAAGTGCTAAGGTACTTAATCCGCATTGATTTAAATTTGTTTGTTTGCTGGGGTTTTTTTTTGAGGGCCTAAGGTGGGTGGCTTATCAAATTTCATGACAGAAAAATTTTATACTGCCTTTTCAAAAAAACATTTTTTAGTGACAGTAAGCCTCAGGCTTGCTAGCAATATTAGTGCAGTTACATAAAAGCAGAGAAAAAAATTGTATGTTTGGGGGAATGATAACCACATTCCCCCCAAACATGTGAGGATTGTCAGGGTATGAACTCAGTGTTTCATGTCTGGATAGAACAATAAAGACCCAACTCCAATGGCAGTGCTGGGATTTTATTAAATATTCATTATTTCTAAAAATAAAGAACGATACAGAGGATTAACAGGTAGAGGACAGCATACAGAGATTCTCATCAAAAATGTGGGAAAACCAGAAATACAGGTAGGAGCTGAGCAGACAGTGAAAAGCATTTGGAAAGTCAAAGTAACCCAGAACTGAAAAGACAGTGATTAACTTTTGCATTCTGTATGACCTGAGAGAGTAGAATTGTGATAAAGTGAATGTGGGAGGATGAAATTGCAGAATAGGAAATTACATGTAGGAACAAAGAAAAGAAAAAAACTATAGGTTATCCCAGCAGAGAGAAAAAAAAAAAGGATAAGACTTTGAAAAATAGCCTTGTGAAAACTGAATAGGATTGTAGTGTCAAAAATGTCATCAAAACTGCAAACCTAAAGAGTCTGATGTAAAAGAGGTGGGACAAAGAAGAGGATAATGAAGAAGAATAGAGATAATGGATTAAAATGCAAAGATTAAACTAAGAACTACAATCTATTGTGTAGCTTCATTTACTGTCTCAGGCCCTGTTGAAATGATACTTAAATCAAGCAGAGCTTTGGAGCTTTATGGGTTTTTTTAATCAAATAAGTAAATAGATAAAATAAAAGGGGAAAAGTAAATAAAGTAAAAGGAGATAAATAAATAAATAAAATAAAGGGGGAAAAGCTGGTTTAAAAAAATAAAGGGGAAATAAAATAGCTATTTGGTCAAGAAGGGAAGGAAATTTTCTACAAAAACTCTTAATGAAGTTATCCTCACTGCGAGCAGTCAGATCCAATAAGCCCTACAGGTTTAATAGAACAAATGTCACACGTGTCCCACTTGCAGTACCACCTGACCCACCTGCATGAACAGCCTGGCATAGTAAATATTGTCTTCATCTTCTCCAAGACCTAGAGACTGAGCCCAGTGGAAGCTGATGACAGCTCTTGGGTAGATCTGTCTGTTGAAGTGCCATACAATGGCTAAAACAAGATTAAAAATTGATTGTGTGCTGCAAAAATGGATTTCTCATCATCCTGTCCAAGAGTCACTCAAAGTCACCAGCGGATCCTGCCCTATGCAGAGATGATTGATACCTGATACTATCAATTATTACCCATGCCTTTCAAAAAGCTCTTACAGCAGTGAGATCAGTCTGGGTTTTGTTCTCAGCTTTGTTTTGTTGGGGTTTTTGTTGTCTTTTTTCTCATTTCACTTATACTTTGTTTTCTTCTCCTTTGAAGTAATTTTTTGCGCAGTAAGAATCAGAAACAAACCTTTTGTATCTGGTTGCTTAATTACAAGTAGAACATACCATTAAAGATATTTCATAACACTTAGAAATAGAGTTAGTGAACAAAATTAATGTCAATTAAGAAACAAATGTAATGTTGAAATCCCATTTGGCAATTAAACTCTATGTACTTTGGCACTGCTCATAAAGCCATTAGGAAGATGGAATTAGGGAAGTCTTTGGAAAAGGATTATTTTTCCCTCCACGTTTATAGTGCTCTCTATCTCATCCCACTGCACTAACATTTGAAGCTGCTGTTATGAAGCCAAACTTCTATAAGTGCCTTTATCTGATGTGACTACAGATCATTCTCAAGATGATATGTACTAGAGAACAGTGAAAGCTTCTTTATGTAAAACTATTATCAACTGAAGTCTCTTGAAATACATTTCTGGTGGGATTTTTGCCTTTTTTTTTTTTTTTTTTTTTTTTGTCTAGTTTGTGTGTATTTTTATTTATAATGCAGCAACTTTACACACTTCCATTGAGCTTCTCCCATATTTACAGTGGTTTTTATCAAAAAGATTTTGAAAAACTCCATACTTATTCCTCTGCAGTGATTAAAGAGGTAGGCACTTTCTAAACACAAAGATTTGTTGAAATATCTGAGGTTTTACAGCTCAGTATTTGAGAATAATACACAAACTATGTGCAGTAATCTTTTCCAAAGCAATAGAGCTGTCACTGAGTTTTGCCTCCTAATTCTTCTCAAGGCACTTTGATAGGCCAACCCTCTGCTCACTTAAAGTGACTTCAGTTAAAAAAAAAAAAAAGATAAAATCGTGTCTCTATTTCAAAAAGCAAAAGCAGATATGGTTACTACACAGTGGCTTTTGCCAGAAAAAAAATAATCCATCATTAATATTATGTTGCAGCTCAAAATTTCCTTTGTTTGATGAAACTGTTACACACTGCAGCCCTACCCAAAACTACCTGATATGGGCATAGTTTCCTGAAATATGGCACCATATGTGCATCAGTAAACATTATGTATAGAGTAAATTATACCAAGCCTTATAATTAGGCAGTAAGGAAATTATTGCAGACCTGAAAGAGTAAATCAGCAGTATTAAAGCACTCTCCATTTCCTCTGAAGCACTTCAGAGCACCATAAAAACCTCAATGTCACAGTGATGAACACCTAGAAGTGCATTTTGAGGGAGACAAAGATTTGTGCATTCAAATCAAAATCTTTATTGTTTGTAATTCAATTAATAGTGCATTTTCCCTAATTCTTTAAATCAGATATTTGAAAATTTTACCATAAGTCCTTTCCTAAAGTAAATACACCAGTTATTCTATCAAATGGGAGCAGACAAAAAGTGGAAGTATTGATCAGCATGCCAGAGGCTCACAGCTCTTTGAGACCATGTTGGTGACATCACATAATATTCATAAATTCACTGGAAGCTGAAAGAGCAGAGGACTTCATCAAGTGGAGCATCACTACCTCTGCCTTCTAAGCCAGTATCACACCAGTCCAGCCTAACTTTCTTTGTACCTAGAAAACAACTACAAATCTAGAAAAGAAATACACACAATGCAGTGCACCCCTATTAAATGGAATACAAGGCATAAACATGTAGTCCTGGCACAGAAATAAATCTGTATTAGCCTTTGAGAGTCTGCTTTTGGGAAGCCAGCTTCCAGATTTCCTTATTCAAGAGCACTGGGGTCACTGCAGGTGAAAATCAAACCTATTAAGCAACAAGAAAAGGTGCTGAGTTTCTCACAAGCAAGAGCTGATGCCACAGGTGGCCTTAGGTTCAAAGAGTTTTAGATTAATTTGTGGCTGGCTCCCTGTAAAAAATGCCAGCATTTTGTCAAGATGTATTTTCATGCAACAGAATGGGGTAATCTCAGTAATAACACTGCACTTCCCCTTGGAAACAGCCAAAAACTCCTCCTTGGTAATACAGCACAGGCTCCTGTGGATCATCTGTTTAAGTGTGACCTTGCTTCAACTCTGCCTTTGCAAAATAAATCTTAATAAACCTTCCTGCAAGACTAAATTCTGAAGTTGCAACCTCCTTGGATATTCTGTACTACTTCACGCTTGCACGAAGTTTTACATCTTCAGAACAATGAAGCAACTCTTACCAACACTCACAGTGTTATGTGAGCTAGGGAAGGTCTGTGGCCCTTTCATTCTCTGTTTTCTTCCCTTGTTTAAATTATACAGATCTTGAATTTTAAAAAAAAGCCCCCTGCAGGATTTATAACCTTACCCAATGTCCTCTTGTTTGCAAGCAAGGGCACATCACAGAAGGAGATCACTTCCCCAGCCGCCCCAGAAATGCACTGATTGCTGCACTATCAACTGGCTCTCCCCACACAAACCTACCTTTAGGGTGCCTAAATCAGAGATCAGATTGTCCATGACTCCCTTGGTATAAAGAGCTTATACAAAACACATCCTGGAAACCCCAGGTCACCCTCCAGAGATGAACTCTCCAGTGACTGAAGGGGAGGCTGAAGGAAAATCACTTCTTTGTATCAACACCTGATTTCTATACCTGACATCAGCTGGTGGGAATGGTCAGAGCTCTCTCTTTCCTCTTCCCCCTGCCCCTTCAGTATGAATTTTTTATTTTTTTGGATGTGCTTTTCATTGTCTTTGGGAAGCTGAATGGAGTTTGTTATTTAATATATATTAAGTTTTATTAGAATTGAGTTCACTGTTTTCCACTAAAGATTTGTCTTTTGAGCCCTTATGCTTCCCTTGGGCATATATCTTAATGTTCAGATGCTGTGAACCTCCTAATGCTGGTACAACACAGAATACCTCAAGTGAGGCAGCTTCACCTTCAGAAGCAACTTTATTTTCTGAGCTTCAGATTATTCTTCTAAAACTGGACAGTAAGTCTTGCTTATCCTCACAGAACACAGTAAGGCCACAGTAAGGAGAGGATAAACAAAAAAATTAAGTCACTTAATCATGATTTAGGGCACCAAGATTTAATTTGTAGGTGCTGCTGGCCCTCCCTACAGCATTTGCAAGTCTGGTCTGGGTGCGAGACAGCAGCTTTGCTGCAATATCTTGTTGATAAGATTTCCTCTTTTGGAGGAAGTCCTGTGTTTTCCTCAAAGCACTTATATTCTGTGAAGAAGCAACCTTTGCATATCTCTGAGTAGAGAGATTTAAGCCCACAGACTGAAAACTTATATAAGTGTCTATCCATAATATAATTGACATTGTATGGGTTAGCTGTGATAAAATCTGTTCCAACAAAACACATTCTTTCAGTTTTAGGTGTCCTGTCAGTCTAATTCCATGAGTTAATATTCATGCTTTTTATTCTGAGAGTCCTTCTAGAGTCTACACCAATTTTTGGCAAGCTTCAAAGTGCTAAACTTTTTTTTTTTTTACCCTAAATAGCATTCATAAAGAGCAATACAACTTAATTACGTGGAAGTGAGTAACAGAAAGAGTAAACTGAGACACTGCTGCTCAAGGAACAGAGAGAGATGATAAATAAGCCTAAGAACATGCTGAAGCCTGGGATCTAGCTCAAACTGGTGTAACCCATATTAAACAAAGGACAGCAAATTGCAAGTCTCTTCAGAAACCTATGAAGTTGATAAAAACTGAGTATGATCAAGATGTTGTCCCCAAGCTCTTTTGTCTATCCTAAATGCACAAATAAATTACAGGAGGTATTTGTCTCATCAAACTTTAGGCTTTTGCAAGCTTGACTTGCAGCCTAATACAGCTACTGAAACATTACTATCAAGGATTTAATGATCATTGTGAGTGCCTTCAAACTCAGGGTATTCTGTGACTAAAATATAATATAACGATTGCAGATTGAAGGGAGGGATGTTAGAGAATATGGCTGATAAGAGGCTGATGAAAATCATGCCCAGAGTCCACCAAGTGTCTTACAAAGGAATTTGCAAGAGCCCATCTTAGCACAGGGGAATGCAAATGACTAATCAAATATAGATAAGGGTCATGTGGAAGGATGTACTTACTGCATTATAGATAAAGAATTGGTTGGAGGCATAAAAAGGGCAAATATGATCTGGATTTTTCTTTTTTTTTTTAATTTTGGCTTCTGAAGAGTGTGTGCCTGGTAGAAAGATACCACAGTATGGTCATTATTAATATTCATGCCTAAATGGTCAAATCTGATCCTGAGTACCCCAAAGTGTGTCCCCGTTTTTAGGAAACTGATAGTGGCTATCAGAAAAAGCAGACACTGAAAAGAAGCAATCAAAATCCTGACCCATCAGAAAGAGGGAAAATTTATCTAAACCAAAGCAGAAATCTTGGAAAACCTGTCTTACAGCTTTCAGCTTACCAAGGAGCTCTCATTAAATCACCAGTAACAAGGACAAACCCCAGATACACCTGAAAGCCATTTTTGGGAAATCATATAGGAAAACAAGCTCTGTGGCCCTGTGGAAACCACATAAAGGGTTTATTTATGAATAGTAACCTGCTATGGTTTTACAATACCAATGCTCCTGCAGTTGCAGATAGCAGAGGAGAACAGAACCATCCTCTGGACTGGTGCTCTGAGGGAATGATGCTCATAATAATAAATCTGCGTTTTTTGTTTTTTTTTTTTTTTTTTTCAAACACATATTAATCACTTGGCCAATTTTAATACCATCTGACAGAGAGAAAATGTCTTAAAGATGGTGAATAGCTGGAGTTGGAAGGAAAACTGTCTGTGTAGGAAAAGAGAGACCCAAATCAGTGTCCTGTGGAGGGAACTTGGTTCTGTGAAGTCAGAAAGTGGCTGGCCAGAGAACCCACACAGGTACCAGCTGAGCAGGAGCCAGAGGCAGCCCATCATTCTCTGCATTCACCTGGAGTAACAAATCAGCCTCAGGTAATGAGGAATGAGCTGGGAAAATGAGAGGAAATGTGAGAATCAAGGACCTGAGATTATTGCTGTAGAAAGCCCTAAACAGTACAATGCTAGAGAAAGCAGAATTTTATTAATTCAGGTGTTCACAATTTTGGTTTTCAGTCCTGTGTCTACAAAATATGGATTCCTCAGAGGTCTGTAGGATGCTGTCTGGAAAAGACAATCTGAGAAGTAATTTTTGATACAAACAAGTGCTGAAGTGGAATGTTTTGCCTCACAGTGGTGTGAAGAATTCTGTTTTCTATATTCCTTAATATATATACATATATACATATACATATATATATACATATATATATGTGTATATATATATATATATACATACACCTTGGCTACTAGCTGTATGTAGCCACTAAGAGAATGTTGATATTTTTCTGCTTTTTGTGTACCCATCCAAAAGGTTGAGCTGGATTCTACCCAACAACACATAAAGGACACAAAACTATAATCAGGTGGCAAAAAATCCATTTTGATGCACCCAAATATGTTTGTATTTTGCACACCCAAACTTAGATTTCCAACAGTAAGATTAATTTCTATTAGGCATTCATTCCATTAAAGTGAAAGCCCAGGATGTCAGAACTAAATGTTCAAAAGTATTTAGCAAAATGCAACTGGTAATGCAGATATTTCAGGATTTTTTACTCCACAGTTCCTATTAATATATATGTTTTAATGAAGTTTTGTTGCCTAAAACTGCAAGGAAAAGTAGAATCCCACACTAAGAAAAATACAGTATTTTTAATTTTTTTTTTCTTTTTTTCTACTTTCAGATAAAATATGAAAATTTAAAACCTAGCAAAGTTCTTTGAAACAAAGAAAAATCTCCTTGGCCATTGTAAAAAGGACTGTTTAATTTTTAATAATTATTCATGTGTAAATATATGTATTTGTGATGCTAAACTAAAAATGAATTAATAAATTAATAAATTGGTTAATCAATAATAAGTATAAGCTAAAATAAAATAATAATAATAATAATAATAATAACTTTCAAAATGAATACTGGAAACTACTGGGAAAAATCCACACTAGACTTTTCAACACTCTCAAGCTTTTTTTTTAATATATAATTTTTTTTAATTTTAAAAATTAAATTTCTGGATAATTTCTGCAAGTTTTCAAGTTTTTAAGAAAATTATAATTTTCTGTGGAGAATTTATTTCACACAGTATTTCTAAGCAGCTTTAGTAATAACACAAACCTCAGTCTGTAGGAGTTGGATGAATACCCCTTAACAGCTGTATGAAAGCATAATTTCCAGTATAAATTGAGAGTTGGTGGTGAAAAAGAAATCTTATTTCTTTCCAATTCCTTCCACTTGGAGGCACAGGAAGCCTCGACTGGGCAAAACTGAAACAATCCAGGCAGGCTCTGCAATGGCAGCACTGATGGGAGGCGTTTAAGGTGAAACAAATGGTTTTGGTTATTCCACCTCGAGTGGCTCGTGCAGAACGGAGCAGCTCAGCTGCCAGCTGGAACAGGACATGGGGGTGGCAGCAGGGCCAGCAGGAGGGACAGCAGTGCTGGTGACAGTGCAGCTGTGGTGGTGACACCCAGCAGTGCTGGTGACAGTGCAGCTGTGTGGTGACAGTGCAGCTGTGGTGGTGACACCCAGCAGTGCTGGTGACATCCCAGCAGTTGTGACATCCCAGCAGTGGTGGCAGCTCAGCAGTGCTGGTGACATCCCAGCAGTGCTGGTGACACCCAGCAGTGCTGGTGACATCCCAGCAGTGCTGGTGACACCCAGCAGTGCTGCTGCTCAGCCCAGCAGCTGCTGCTCTGCTCATGCAGCTCCAGGCTGAGCTGCACCTCCAGGTGCTGTGACCAAACCCTCTGGTGGGTCCTGCCTGCCTCTTTCTCAGTGTCACCCCAGAGCTGTGAGGCTGAAAATGTCAGGTGTGCCTGATGCTTTGGGGTTACCTGCAGCATTTGAACTCTTGGGTTGGTGTTTCTCTTTCCTCCTATGGAGGAAAAGCTAACAAAATAATTGGAATCAACCAGCACCCACTGCTGGTCTGACTTGCTGTACCACACAGGGGAAAATGCCTTTGTTACCTTTTGGGTTTTTTCTTTTTTGTTTGGTTTTTTTTTTTTTTAACTACAGTCTTACATATCAGTGGGAAAAAGAGATCCCCAATCTTGCCAATTGGCACAACTTCTTATCAGATCCAGTGCTTTCTCCAGCTTGTTCAAAATGAAAGGCTGATTCTGCCTGGAGAAGGCTTCCAGATCTTCTAGCACCTTCCAGTGCCTAAAGGCACTACAAGAGAGCTGGACAGGGACTTTTGGAAAGGGCATGGAGTGACAGGACAGCAGGAATGGCTTTAATTGCCAGAGGGCAGGGTTACAGAATCACAGAGATTTTAGGGTTGGAAGGGACCTCTGTAGATCATCCAGTCAAGGCAGTGTCACCTGGAGCAGGTGACACAGGAATGTGTCCAGGTGGGTTTGGAAGGTCTCCAGAGAGGGAGACTCCACGGCCTGCCCCGGGCAGCTGTTCCAGTGCTCTGCCACCCTCAACATAAAGAAGTTCTTTGTCACATTGAGGTGAAGCTTCTTGTGCTTTGGTTCATGGCCATTAGTCCTTGTACTGTCACTGGGCACCACTGCAAGGAGTCTGGCACCATCCTGTGATCCCTGCCTTGGAAATATTTGTATGGATTGATGAGATCCCCCTTCTCTTTTCCAGACTAAACAAGCCCAATTCCTACAGTATCTCCTCATGAGGGGGATGCTCCAGACCCTTCATCATCCTTGTGACCTCTGCTGCACCTTCTCCAGTAGCTCCTTGTTAAAATTGTACTGAGGAGCCTGGGTTAGATTTTAGGAAGGAATTATTCCCTGTGAGGGTGGGCAGGTCCTGGCACAGGGTGCCCAGAGCAGCTGTGGCTGCCCCTGGATCCCTGGAAGTGTCCAAGGCCAGGCTGGACAGGGCTTGGAGCAATCTGGGACAGTGGGAGATGTACCTGCCATGGCAGAGTGTTGGATAAGGATGAGTATTAGGATCCTTTCCAACCCAAACCACCCTGTGATTCCACGAAAATCCAGTGAGGAATGGCAGCAGTAAGCCATGGGCTGGTGAGGTGTGTTTGCTTCCAAGAACTTGCTCAGTCTGACTCAGCTTGATGTTCTTACCGGCAGTTTTTAGTAAGACATATAATTAGATCTCCAAAATACTTTCTCAATTCTCAGAAGAGTTGAAATGATAAGTTTAAAAGAGGTAATTCCATCAGAATAAGAAATATTGAAGTGTCTGTGAATCGTGAGGCGGAATTTTAGCACCGTGTGTTCCATCCACAATAATTTCCCATGTCTGAATGTTATGCAGATAATGAAATCAAATATCAGAAATAAAGAGCTAAGTGACCTGGGGAGAAAATGAAAAATCAGTCTTAGATGGGTGAATACTGAAGATTTGCAAGGGAGCCTGACTACCAATTGGAAAAAAAAAAATCTATTTATCTATATTTGTATTTTTCATCACCAAAATGCCTCTGTAGGTTATCTAGTTTTATGGTGTTAACAGTAAACATCCAAAGTCTGAAAAGCAAGTTTTAAAGGGGATCCATTAAGACAAAAGGCATGATGATAGTCAAAGCTGTTTGTCTCTGCAATGATTTTTCCCAGAATAGAAAGACTGAAGCAGTGGGACTCTGTAACCTTCACTGCAGCTCATTTCCTCTGAATCTTCATGCCATCAAAGGAAGCCCTCAGTGACACCCTCACATTCTGGAATTCAGCAGGTAGGTCTGGGCAGCCACACACAGCTACTCTGCTGATTATATTAATGTGATGAAGCAGAACACTGATCATGATTCTGAAGGATTATGATTTACAGTCAGAATGCACATTGTTGAAAGCAGACTCCATCTTCCTCTACGTTTGTGCAAAACCCAGCACAATTATGATTTAATCTTGATTAGTTTACTAGCAACTGCCACAATTTAATAAACATTATACCTACGTGATTAACTGCCATAAATATCAGAAACTGTACTAAAAGCCTCATATCCAAGGAGGAAAATACAATATTTGTGCTTCACTTTTCCCACATCCAGAGTTCCAACCTCTCTGAGGCTGAACATCGCACAAGGATGGATACACATGAGAAGCACACAGCTTATTGAGACAGGTGCCACTTTTATATCACGTTTCAGAGTAAATTTGGCTTTAGGGATGAGTAATTCAGGCAACTGCTGAGAGCCTCACACAGAACTCACTCATGTGTTAGTCTGCTACTTCCTTGAAGCAGTGAGAACAGAGGTGGGAGGCAACACATGGTCCCAGCTCCACTGCAGAGACGAGGATCCCACAAATTTGGAGGTCAGAACAGCAGAGATCTTTCTTCTGTCATTAGCTGAGCAGCAGATGTGATGCCAGGCTTTATATAGGAGACTCAGTGATTCATATTGTCTGTAGGTCCACTGCAATGGGTTTGTTATTTGGCAAAATAAGCTCTGAGAAGATGATTTTCAAACACGTCTGCTAAAGGTTAAGAAGCAAGAGCTGAAATGAGCTGAGTTTTAGCAGTGCAGAGCACTGATTTCAAAATGCCTACAGGGGCCACTCTTTCCAAAACCATCATGCTGCAGATAGGGGCCTGAAGATACATTTAAATCTTTACTTGGTTTGGCAGTTTTCTGGATTTGGGATCATTTTCACAGGGGCCAGGTAGAATTTTCATTATTATTACTATTATTATTATTTAATCTGTATAAAAATGCAGAATTGGTGTCATCTCAAAGGGAGAAAAAAAGAGCTAAAAAGAGGCAATCTGTCCTTCCTAAACTTGAAGGTGTAAAGAGAAATCCCTCCCTTTTGGTTGCCAATCTCTTTTCACTTCTTTTCCATCTCAAGGTTTTTGAATTAATCTTTCTTTCTTATCACAATAAAAAAAAAAAAGATAAATGTAATACAAGAAAGCCTAAGTTTATGGTTTAATCTAGGTTTTTCAGTTATTCATAAAATCATAGGATATTTGGGTTAGAAGGGGCATTTAAAGGTCATCTGGTTCACTTCCCAGTGCCATGGGCAGCGTCATCCTCAACAAGATCAGATTGCTCAGACCCACCCAAACTGGCCTTGAGTGTTTGCAGGGATGGGACATCCACCTCTCTGGCAAAATTGTTATTTATTATGACTGCCTGTATTTTCACAGGATCTTTATTTAATCCAGCACCTTGGAAGTTCTCTTTGAATATATTTTACTCTTACAATTTTTCCTTTTCATATTCTGCTCATCTTTCCTGTTACTCCAGTGAGAGTATTCAAATAAAACACAAATAAGCACATATGCCAGTGTTTTTATGACTGGGGTTTTTGAGCTGCCAAGGCAGGGAAAGTCTGGACAATCTGCCTCCCCTCCCACATGGAAAGACCATTGGGGATTGCACTTGGAATGCATTTCCTTCTCCCTTTTTTTTTATTTTTTGTTACAGGAAATGCTGCTACTTTGGTTAATGTCATGTGCAATGTAGGGTCATATCTAAATGAGAACACCAATTCTTTACACCTTTTCATGTGGCAAAACCAGTCTGAAGTTGGAAAGCAATGATTTTCTTGGAAAATCAGGAAACATTAGCAAAGGCAGGGCTCACCTGTCTCCTAAGGTCTCGTGTCTTCTTGGTCATCTTGTCAATGGCAATGTTGAGTGGGTCTCCCTTCTCTTTCCTTCCAGTCTGTTAAAAACCCAAAATTTTAGAGTTAGAGAAAAAATCCTCTAGGCAATATAAACTTTTTTTAAAAAACAGTAGGATTCATCAAAGGAAATTATTGCAGCTTTTTTGTTTGCTACCATCAAGTTGTTATTTCCAAAGTAATGTTTTTAACGTGTTTATGTGCAGGAGGCAGAGAAGACTATTTTAGAACAATCCTAAAGTGATAAGAACAAAGATTAAGGTGACTCAACGGAGAGTTCAGAACTTTTCCACCAATAAATTATGTGCATATATTATAGCTAATACTCAAAAAAAACTGGCAAGACCTTTCACTATAAAATGAATATTAAGAGTTTCTAATCTCCATCCTGCCAAGCACTGGGAATGTTAAACATGATAATAAGCAGCAACACAGCTTGAGGACAGAAGGAAAATGGTCCCTACGCCTGTAACAGGAATCATATTGGCAGACATTAGGTTCAGTATAAAGAAGAATTCCACTTAAAACACTTTCCTGCAGGAAGTCTCAAAGCAAAACTCCTCACGAAGATTAAAAAGGGGGAAAAAAAGCCTTTTGTGTCTCATAACCAATGGGGGGAAAATATGGTTTTCAGGTTCAATGGCACAAAAAACATTAAATGATTTTGTTAGCTGTATTACCTTTCTCTTAAGAGAAAACTACTTCTCTAAAGATTTGTCACATCTTTTGCACATTGAACTCCGTTTGAAAGCTTTTCATCAAGAATCAAAATGATCTTCCATTCTTTCTGGCAGTACTCTTTCCTTCCCAAGGCTGTTTTCAAATCCTTCTATTTAGAATTGTTCCTTGCATATGATTAAGAGCAATTTTCTCTCTCCAGCTGAGCCTAATAGCACACGTTTCTGGGAGCTATTGAGAAGTCACTTTTGGGGTGGGATGGGGATTAAAGACACCCTTTCAATGATACCTCTCACATGTACAGCACTGTTATCAGCCCTACATTGGCAAGAGGCCTCTGTTCCAGTCTTTGCTTTAGGCATTCATTCCAGAGAATGCCTGCTTTCTGTTATTGCCTGTAATTCTAATTATGACACAAGGCCAAAGCTTTTATGATCATTTAAAAACCTGTAAAACCCATCTCCTTTTTTTTTTTATTTAGAAATTCAAACATAACAATATCAAGTGCCACCAGAATTTAATACAAAACATAAATTTACCTCTTAGCTTTCTAAAAAGGATCCATTACAAATTCTAGAATTAATCACACAAATTGACACCAGAAAACAGAGAGAGAAAGAATTTGCTATCACACAAGAGGAGGCATCTGTGTCACCCGCTGATATTTTTATCTCACTTTTCTTGTGTTCATCCTTTGACTGAGTTCTTCTGGTCCCCAGCTGAAGAACCACTTCTCTTTAGCCTGAGCAATGTCAGCACAGGCTTTTGGATTTAGATGTCCCAAATTCAGCCCCTGGTGTTTTGTTCAAGACAGCAGGTGTCATATGTGCACACAGTCAAGCCTGTTTTTCAAGCTGAAATTTCACAATAAAGCTGAGGCAGAAAAGTTTGGTTCAGGAAGCCTCTCCTGCCTGTTGGAATGGTACAGCAGGGACTGCAAGATAAGCCAGTCTCAGCCAGGTTCTAGTTTGTTAGACTACAGAGTTATAGTCTAGGAAAACTTAGAAAAAAAGAAAATTACTGCAGCTGTGTGCTGTGCAGTTGCTGAACCAGGTTTCCTTGGAGACATTCATGTTCTGGGACACTTTATTTTTAATCTAATATTATTTAAATTCTTCTCTTCCTTCTCATTATTTAAGCTTTAATGGACTGGCTTAGAAAGATCCATAACCACAGAAGACATGTCAAGACTTTTTTTTTTTAGGGCAAAGATAACCTTTCTTTGGCACTTTTTCTTTCCTTATTTTTAATAAAAACAGAGAATAGTTTGCTAAACAGGCTAAAATTCCTGTGAGTATTAACAAATGTGAATAATCAAAGAGCAAACACCAAGACAATTACACAGGGATTTTACAGGTCTCAAATAAAACAAGTGGTTCACAATTCCTCTTCATTGCTATCATGCAGGGCAGATATATTTTGTATTTACCACCAACATGGTGAGGTCAAGCAATTAATGCTTGGCACTCATTTAGGGGGTCAGAAAGTTGTCCTTGAGCAGGAACTTGGGAATCCTTCCAGGGTAGTCAGCTATGGGATACAGTGACACTAAATGAATTAAGCGTTTGATAAACTGCACCATTTAGAGGAAAAGGCTCCTCGACATTGGAAAAAAAAGTAGAAATTTTGACAGTGACCTCAAAGTTTACAATTTAGGTTCTTAATCTGGGTATGTCTCATAGGTGGAAACTCTCACAGAGAGCAGATCCATGGCAGCCTAAATCCAGCACCTCTCCTAAGCCTCCCTTCAAATCCATCAGGTAACTTTTCAACTCCAGTTTTAAATAAACAGTGTTTATATAAACTGGCCCTTAAGGTACATCCTATTGTGAAGCACAAAACAACTGGGAACCCTTCTGTGACCCTTAGGCCACACAACACAAACTGTCCATATCCATCTGGCCAGTCCCTTGTCCCTCCAAAGCAGAGCAAAGCCTGTTCCACATTGCTGCCTGCAGTTGCCCAAATTGTGCCTCAGTGCTGCCTGAGATGCTAAATGGGATGTGCTGGAAAACTAAACCAAAACAAGAGATCCAGTTGAGCTCTCTCAATGGCAATATTTTATTAACTCACACAAATATGGCTGAAGTCTCCTATTCTGCACCATTTTTACCTATCCAGGAATTTTAACTGACCTTCACCTGTTACTTATAAAATGTATACAAACCCCCTTTCAGTCTGTATACAAATCCCCTTCTTCCCCATATGATT
Organism: Lonchura striata; assembly: GCF_050655825.1. NCBI lineage: Eukaryota > Metazoa > Chordata > Aves > Passeriformes > Estrildidae > Lonchura > Lonchura striata. The sequence continues at coordinate 4,242,439 of NC_140706.1, read as the reverse complement.
TCAAAGAAATTTGTTTAGTAAATCAAATTATTGAAAAATAACTAGCATGGCATGTGATGCTACATAGCTTCAGGCAGGTCTGTCAAACACCATCTGCTCTGTGCTGAAAATATAAGTTTATTAAAGTTTATTTATTTAAGTCCTTAAATACTCTTATTTTATTGTTGCTCTGTGATAAATTTTTGGCCTTCATTCTTAGAAGGGATAGAAAGGAATTTATTGGTTTCCTGAAAAAATGAAAAAGCTTGGTATTGAGCCATTTGCCATTTCTCTGTTAATCTTTCTCTGCAAAGGGAAGAAAGATACTTTGGGATGAAAAGGAAGTAAAAATTGCTGCTGGCATTGGGTTAAAAAGAGAAGGAGGAGAAAGGCACAGAATTCCTTGAATGCCAAAATATCTGTATTCAAGTTCCTATGGACAGAATTACATCTATTCATAGTGTAATGAGGAGAACTTTGCAACAGGAGAATATATTAATCAAGTCCCTGATTTCTTGTGACCATTACCAGCATTTGCATACTGCTTGTACTCGAGATATTTTCAAACAATTTTCTCAGTCTGAGTTGCTTCCATTCTAATTTTCTTAGAGCTTTTCCCTGCCCATCTCATTTATTCTCAGTTCAGGATGAGCCAATTCTCACAGGCTCTGACCAGGAGCTGTGATGCTACAGACTCCCCCAGGTCAGGAGAGAATTTTCCACTGCATTTCTACCCCAAGGCTGCAGTTCCCCCCCAGGTCACTCAATGTCAGATCCAGCTCCCTGAATAGCATATTCAAGTGTTTTTAAGCCTGATTTGCCACTTGACATGAGAAGCTGTGCAGTTTCTCAACACATCCATGTCTGGATGGATGAAAAGTTGGAAGAAATCAAGGCACTGACTGTTCTCTTACTCCAGAAAATTCCTACAGTCTCAACCAGTGTCAACAGTATTACCTGAACAATAAAGACAACACAGTCATTTATATCAAAGTCTGAAAAGTCTTACAAGTAAAACTGCATTTATTTACATAGGGAATTTCTACTTCATTTGGTTAGGAAATGAAATAAAATAAGAACAAAATGCACTCAAGGATGGTGAGAAATTTCTGCATCTGCTGAAAGCTAGAAAGATCTCTGCTAAGGTATAGCACTGGTTTTCCTTTTTACAAAGACCTTTCCCTCTCCTTCCATTTTTCCTTTTTACAGTTTAAACTGTTAGAGTAAAATATTAAACTCCCAAAATATATTAAGGACATTTACATCCCACGATTTGCTCATTACAGAACTCTTTTGATCAGCATGAGGTACTTAACAGGACATTTTCCTAACCCTAGAGAATATCACAGAACCAAGACAAGGACAGTCAGGCCAATCAGCCCAGAGACTCAGTGCATTTTAGATGTGTTTAACCTTGGAAGAAGATGCTCCAGACTGGAACTGTGTTGTTGGTTTTTAATAATTCCAGATACCACTAATGAGGAAGTCACAGAGATCAAATTTCAGCACATGAAACAGATGAAATTACTACTACCAAAATTATTTATGATAAAGACAAATGTTATTGTAATGAATATCCTTGCATGGAAAAGTTAGAATCACTTAGAGCTGTTGGAGAAGCAAAGGCAATACTTTGAGCACGTTATTTTAAAAAAATGCCAGATGAACAAGGCTGACAATGGTAACTTATAAAAGAAGGGAATGGAGTGCCAAGAAATACACAAAAAGTGGGGCAGCTGCAGGCTACAAAATAATGTCATAGACAAAAACCCAATGTGAATCACAACTAAAGGAGTGATTGTTAGAGAACACTGTTTTCCTTTAAAGTTCATAATTTAGAAGCTCAGGGTTTCAATTAAACAGAAACAATATTAATAACAATAATCTATGTAAGATGTTTTGGAACCACCATTTTCAGACATTCCTCTTTTTTCTCTGCTGCTTCAGATGTAAGCCAAAATATCTAGGAGAGCTCAATCTCTTCAAACATCAAGTGTTGCATGTCCAAGACACCCTCACTACTGTTTCAAGTAATTTAGCCTCCAGGAGACAGCTGGAAAGATTATCTATTGATCCAAAAGCTACCAAACACTGATCTATTTTTATATTTTCATCATCCCCTAGGTAGAAGGCTCCATTATTTACAGGTTATTCAGAACTTCAATATCACAAGGTTTTATTATGGCGTAAATTGCTGCTCAAAAATGTATCTGTCCTAATATTTTATTTTAAACGTTGAATATCACTCCTTTAAAACTATGCCAATGTTCAATAGCCCTTTTAAAAGTGATGAAGAGAAGCTTAGTACTAAAGAAAAAACATTTTTGAACAACAGGCATAGGCTGCATCAGTGCTTTTAAGCAGAAATCTAGGTTTAAACATACCAATACATAGCCCCCTTCTGATAGAAGACAATTTATTTTGGGTCAGGAAAAGTCTAAACAATATATTCCAGGAGAAGCAGAGACTAAATTTCACTGGAAATTGTAATTTCTATCAATTTTCTATGGACGTGGGTCAGGAAAGTAAGTTTAACAAAATCTGCATTGTTCCTCTAGAGATGAGCTGAAGAAGACTTCTTAAAATAATAAGTTTAAGGAAAGATTGAGTGTTAAGAAGTCTTTTGGGAGTGGGGTATGAACGTGAATTACCGTTGTACTCAGTTCAGTGATTTTATCATAGTTTTATTCGTATAAATTATTTTGGTTTTAGAATTTATTCTAAGGAACTGCATCGGGGGCTCTGCAGTCACCCAATTTCCAGCTTCATTTTGCTATAGAAACCCCTACTGGGGAACTAAAATTTGTATGTTCCCATGTCCTCTTAATAATGAATTTATTTCATCAGGAGAAAGAAAAGAAAAGATAATTTTGTACAAAAAAAAGGTTGTTTAGTAAGGTCTTTAGAGCTTTGTTTATGTGGTGGCGAAGGAGAAAGGTTGAGGCACCAAAGAAAAAGGAAAAAGCAGAAATCATGGAATCACAGCATGGTTTGGGTGGGAAGGGACATTAAAGCCCATCTCATTCCACCCCCTGCCATGGGCAGGGACACCTTCCGCCATCCCAGGTTTCCCCAAGCCCCATCCAACCTGAAATTGGGCATTTCCAGGGGGGCAGCCACAGCTTCTCTGGGCACCCTGTGCCAGGGCCTTCCCAACCCTCCCAGGGAGAAATTTCATCCAAATATCTGATCTAAACCTGCTCTCTGCCAGAGTGAGGCCATTCCTCAATCTCCTGTCACTCCATCACTTGTAAATGTTCTCTCTCCTTTTTCCCTGCAGGTTCCCTTCAGGCACTGGAAGGCCACAATGGGGTCACCCCAAAGCTTTCTCTTCTCCAGGGTGAACAATCCCAAATCTCCTCCCAGCAGAGCTGCTCCATCCCTCTGATCATCCTGGTGCCTCTCTGGACTTGCCCCAGCATCTCCCTCCTGTGCTGGGTCAGTTCTACAGGTGGGGTCTCACCCAAGGGGGCAGAGGGGCAGAATTCCCCCTTTTCCTGTTGCCAACCCCGCTGTGGAGGCAGAGGAATCCCATCTTGGTCAGCACGTGGCTGCTTTGCAACAAAACATTGAATTACAGCCCCTTCCTTCCACAGAAATACTCAGTTCTAGAACGCCACTCATGAAATCTGCTCATAAATGTATGATACAGGCTATAAGTTCTCCTTAAATAAAACAATTGCTCTCAGCAGTGTTTAATTACCTTGTGACCACTGAGTCTATCTGGTTCCAGGGTAGCATGAATAATTACAACTATGGAGAAGCCTGGGGAAGCCACCTCCTTGCAATCTCAGATAATAAATAAAGTCAATAAAATTAAAATGAACCATGAGCTGGACACAGTATCAGTACCTGGGGTGTGCAAATCTTATCCTTGGCCTGCATCCAAGCAAGTTTTATCTAGGTCTGTACATAATTAAAACTAAGTACATAATAAAATAAGGAAATAATAAAAATTCTACCCATTAACAGTTGAAGAACATTCTCTTGTTATATTTTATGTATGTTTTTTTATGCAGGCCACATCACCACAATATCTGAATGCCTTCAAGTGGTGAATTGGTGAATTAAAGGGTATGTTTAATATCAGCCATGTGCAGTTTCTTCTTTTAACCTCTCCAAAGTGGGAAAACTTGTATGTAGGGGAGTATTTTACTTTGGTTTGTGTTGTTATTTTTTCCTATTTTGCATAATTTGCATTACTTCTTGTCTTTTGGCAATAACCGAAGGTTTCCAGAAACATCCTCAGTGGCAGCAGTTGTATTTGAAACACCAGTTAGGATTAGGGCTTGATCATACTGGTTCCCAGGTGGCAGCTGCTATTATTGACTGATATTTACCCATAATCATGTACTGGCATCTAAGCTTCCAAAAAAAAAGAAAAAAAAAATAAAAAGAACTGGCTGAAGAATTTACATTTAAAATTATTAGAGGCTGCATGAAATGGAGAACTTTTTCACTCTTGAGAATGAAGGCAGCAATATTTTGGGTTTGGTGATTTTTTTTTTTTCTTTTCCATTTGTAGAGGATACACTAAATAGTTCTATAATTCTGTATATTTTTGAACAAGGGTTTCCAACATCACTGTGGTGAGAACATATTCCTGCTTTTCTAGCTACTAGCCAAGACTGGATTTTACAGCATTCTGAGCCACTGAAAATTCAGAAAAGGCATCTCATGGGAACTTCCTGAGTGACAAAGCTTGTGTAACTTCCAAATCTCACTGACGTTTTATCTCATAAAATACATGCATTGTTTTGAGGGTTTTGTTTGACGAGGGGTGAAAGCCATGCAGCAGTAAGAAATTCTTCCCCCTGGCAAGAATATCCTGCCATCATTAAAGAGAGATGTCATTTAATCAAATTCAGATTAAAATGTTGCACACTGTCATTTTAGAAAGCAGTGACAGTGCTCAGGGTAGGACCATCCCATTTAATTCTACCATTCTGAAGTACTGAATCAAATCTAGTTATTTTAGCTCCTTCTATATTCAAGATATAGTGACAAGCATTTTTAGAGCACCCATCTGTCTTGCATATTTATTTTAATACAGAGTACTTTCCATCACAGGGGATTGCTTCTCTCCATTGACAGTGGAGGGGAGCTTGAAGTACAAGATGATTAATTCTTAAAAGAATACTGATTTAGATGAGCTAAGCTACCTATTTAATAGCTTCAATGAGTATCCAGCCCTCCTAAAGATCAGGCTGGAGATCATATTTTGGACAAATGTGTGATTTGCATTACTTTTCTTCCAGGGAATTAAAAAAATACAGCATTATAAAGACATGTTTTTTACAAGCTTCTGCACAAGACATTCTTGTCCTCCTAGGATGGGATATTTTGAGCTCCTAAAAAAATCCACCTTCTTCCCACTGTCTGAAAGAAATACACTTCATAATTTAGATTCAACATTGAACCTTAACAGTTTCAGGTCCTTTCCAAGCTGGCAGCCTGTCACAAGTGGGACAATATTGATCCTCAGGGGTCAGTATTGGGTTCAACATTGTTTAATATTTTCAAATAGGCAAAAGAGAAGTGGGTAGGTTGAAAAGGTCCAAAAAGGGGCCAGGAGGATGATCCAAGCACTGGGAATGCCATGTGAGGAAAGGCTGAGGGAACTGGGTCACAGAAACGAAATGAAACCACAATTTAATGAAAACAACCGCAAAGCCCCTCCAGTTTTATCTGTATTTCCCTAATCAGCTAACAGACAGATGGAAACATCACCCTAAAAATTTGGAACTGAAGTTTGCTGACAAGGGGGGGAAACAAGGGAATGCAGCTGGAGGAGCCAAGACTGATACCCTGAGAGAAAATTTCTGATACATCCTGGAGAAAACTGGCAGTGTGCGTAGTCAGAATTCTTCTCTGGGAATGCAGGGATAGGAGTGTTAACATGCAAGTCAACTTCTCATCCTCCTTTCTGTCCCACTGTCCTTGGGAGCTGATGTCTGGGAAGTTTCCCCTCATCCCTTCCTGTTTCAGGGGTGATTTTATAGCAAAATGTGTTAGAATTTGAATCAGGTGGAATATTTCTTGCAGTTCAAGAACATCTTTTCCTTTGCAATGCCTACTCAAAAGAGGAAAACATCAGGGTTTTCATAGAGGAAACTGCACATTTCTATTCAGAAGATGCTGGTACAGAAAATTGAAGCTGTTACGCTTAAATGCTTACAAAAAATAGAGTTTTTGAGGAAAGAAATGTGAATGATGTAAACTGTTATAAAAACATCAGCCTCACTGAAGCCACACTAATTTACACCAGCTGAGAATCTCCCCACTCATCATTTAAGCAAAATCTTGCAGATGTTTCCATTTAGAAGGTCAAAAATGTTTACTCCAGAATTCAAAATTATTCTAATTTTTTCACAGACTTCTACTTGCAAAGGGTCCACTACAAACTCCTCATTTAACCACCAACTGCTTTGCAGCTGTAAATTGCAATCTGCTTTTAAATTGCTCCTGGATGCCTTCTTTTAATCTAAATAATGAGAAAAAGAAGGTAGTACACAATTTTTTCTTTCCATTCAGATATCAAAGCCTTTAGTGAAGGACTATGCAAATTAAAAAATGTCAAAATTTACCTACTGAAAGACAAGCTTTTGAGAAAATTCTGTTCTATTATTTTAAGCATAATAATATTCCTGAGTCATATATAGTTATTAACAAAACATTGTGCCTTCTGTCAAAATTCTGTTGGTGAAAAAGTTGATACAATACAGGCAAGTAAAAAAGAAGAGAGGTAGAGAAGTAGAGAATGTCTCACAACATGTGATGAACAATACTTCTTGCATCTAAACTCTGAAACATATTGACTAAATATTTTTTTGTGCCTGTCACATATTAGTGGAAATACTTGTCAGAGCTCTTAGTGGGTGATATCCATGTCAGGTTTATGTTTTATTCACTTTTAAACAGCACCTGTAGCTCTTCTCTTCCTGGTTGGTTTTAGACTAAAGAGTGCATTAGGAGCCACAGGAATTAAATGCAGGATTTCCTGAGACATTTCAGCATTCCTTGGAAACATCCTTTCAGTATTTTCCAGCTCTCTCTTGAAGGAATGGGAGAACCACATAACACTGCTTGATTACAAGCAAAGGCTTCTTTCTCTGTTTAGGTATTTAAGATTTATTTTCTCCATTTGACAACAGCATTTTTCTGTAATGTTGGCTTCCACAGCATGGACTTTTATATCTTTTTTCTTTAGCAAAGAAGCTTCTTAACCAAACAAGCATCTCTGACAAATGAACTGACCACTGGAGGTTCATCAAAGCATTCACATTTACAGGTATAAAATGAACATTTCTCATTAACATATTGAAGCTCCAACTCTGCCTTTCTATTTAGGTGCAGAATTACTGTTCAGGGCACAAAGACAAGTATTACACAGAAATCAACCCCCCCAAATGTTGCCTGTCTGTGCTCTGGAAGCACAGAACTGTTTTGGCTGCAGTTACAGTGCTTTGATTAACAAATATCACTGAAAAATAGGATTTCAACTGGTTGGCTGCATCTGTCACTATGCAATAGACATCTGGATGAGATGTGTATTGACTATTACATCTGCATTTCTTTCTTTTTAATTGCATTGTGCTTATATTCCTTGGGTGATCCATGAGGAAACAAGTGTTGTTTATGTCCAATCAAAAATGTGATCATCAAGGCAGGCAGCTGAAAGTCAATGTCAACTCAATATTTCTGCTTATAACAGAAGATTAAATGTGTTATCCAATGAATTGTGAGGTTGTTTTTTTTTTTTTTTCCCTTTACGTTGCCAGTTTCCTCCAGACCAACCAGGGAAGGCTTTTTCTCTGTGCATTTTCTTTAATAATCCAACTTCCTCTGAACAATTTATTACAGTGCACAGTGAGACAATATTTGACATAGTTTTGGGTGATGTTTCTTGCATCCAGTGAAAGCACTGCTGCTTTCCAGTGCTGGACCCCACTTGGCACCTTCTGTGCAGTCTCCACAATTACCTGGGGATGTGTCAGACTCTGAGGGCAGTGACCTGCCTGGCAAGAAGGGTTTTCACTCTGGCACTCTCCTGTGAAAACCCCACCTTCAAGCAAACAATGAGTGTGAGCTTTAATTGCACATGTACCACAACTTCAGCTCCTGTTTGGAATGAATGGAGACACAGCAAAGAAAAGAACTCAATCCTCATTATGGTAATTAAGTTTTCACTTTGAGTACAGGCTTCTTTGCTCCTTTGTAGGACATCACAACTCTGAGGCAACAGGGATGAAATAAAAGAAAATAAAATTTAAAAAAAAAGGAGTTTTTAAACTCCAACCTGACATCCAAAAGAGTTCAAGAGCAAAGGACCAGCTCTATTTTCACAGAGCAAAGCCACAGTCTATTCTTGCCACTGCCTCAGATCAATGTGTTAAGTGATACACATTCAAATTACTTGTCAGTTTAATCAGAGGAAGTGAAACACAATTACAGGGCATTAGTGTAAAAGCCAGCACAAAATAACAGAATGTCCATGTGGGATATCTGCAGCAAAAGCCTGTTGAAAATAACTCTGTGACATTTTCATCAACAGTCTTTTTTACAGAAAAAGAAACCTTTTGGAAATGCTATTACAAACTAATTAGGCATAAAATAATGCTTCACTTCTACAGACTGATTAGAGGCCTTATTTCACCTTGTAGATATCAGAAATATTTTTGGCTTTTGTTTTGTTGTTAGATACATAAAGACCTTTACTGATGTGATATCTGGTGCATTTACAAAGCCTCTCTGTGCTCCCTCTCAAGTCAGCAGGAGTTTTGCCATTATTTCCACTGAATGATTGGAGCATTCATTTTTCATGGCCACTCCAAATTTCCACTGAATAAAAGATTTTTTTTTTTTTTTGAATCCTCAAGCAGGACTTGGATTAAGTGAGTGAAATGGGAGCAGGGAAGGGTAGGGATGACTCCTTCTCCTGCTGAAGGCAGGGCTGCAAATTTGGTAGATTCCAAAGGACAAAAAATGCAAACCTACCCTGAAATAAATCCCTGCCTGGAGTCCCCAGGTGGGATATGCTGGGAGGGACACTGTGTCTGGAGTCCCTCTGACCCTTTCCCCACAATCTGCACCACAGCTCAGTTTCACTGGAATAGGTAAAAAAGAGCCAAGTTCAGAGGTGTAAAGAAAAAAAGGATTTGTGAACCCCCATTATAGGAAAGTAGACTGAAGCCCTATGCGATCCTCAATCATTAAAATTAAAATAGAGGAGGTAGAAGAACATCTATGTGTATTAGATTTTTTTTTTTTTTTAATTTTAGAACTACTATCAATGCATGTCTTCAGGACAGAATTAAAAAAAAGCTGGAAAAAGTCTTCCCCTTCCAGACCTAATTGGATTTTTAAGATCCAGAAGATTGGGAGCCTGGACTCTATTCAGCACAGTGAATCTCCTAGAATGAAGTGACTTCACTTTTTTAAAGAGCCACAATGCATAGCCCAGGTCTAGGTGCCCCTATGGTAAAATCACTTAAAATTATCATCTTGTAATTCTGAGCTCAGAGACTCTGGGGTCTTTAATTGGATTTGGCCCTTTATCTTCTATATTCATGAGATAGTAATTAATTTGATCATCCTTACCTGGTCCACAGGGTAATTGAATGAATAGCTCTGCACAGCACATAAATGCCTCCAGAAAGAGTTATTACTATGACTTTGCAGTGTGATGAGTTAACTCTGCCCCACTGGTAATGATGGCATTGAAATTCCCGAGCAAAGCGCCACTGGAGCCCATCTCACAGCTAATGGGAAAAGAAGAAAGTGAATATACAACATGCAAAGCCACTGCAAAGTTGATACTCTGCCCTTTAAAATAGTGACAATTACAGTGTTATCCTATTTTTCCAAGTTTCCTTGCCACGCCTTCATCTTCTGGCATTACTAAAACCCTGAAAATACCTCAGAAGGGGTTAAAAGCAACTTACTTCTTTTGGTAGATTGCCACAAAGACTTCTTGTAAGAAATGAAGTGGAAAAAATGTTAAGGAATGTTAAATGAAATCACAGCAGACTGAAACCTGTGGTTCCAGTGCAAGACCTGAAATAAATTTGAAACAGATGCTAATTGGCACCACCTTCACTCTGATGTTCATAAATGAAACGAACGAGACTTCAGAGGTGCCAGAGGAACATCAGCCATCCAAAGAACATTAAAACAGGCTTGGATTTGGTTTGTCAGCTCCAAAGTTATTTATATCCATGTAAGTCATTCAGATCCTTCTGAAAATTCATCCAATGAGACACATGTGCACATTTTTAAAAGGACTGAAAGTCTGTGGAATTGAAATTCTTAAATGACCCTGGATATGCCTTCCATTAGCAATCAGATTGGCTCTGGTGGTAACTCCAGACCTAGGGTTGTACTGAGTTGCTCTCTGCTGGAGATTTTTCCCTGAGGAATGGGTAATGGTTTGTATCAAGACAAACAGGGTTCTTTGCAAGTCTCAGTGCAAATCATGCACTGCCACAGACATCTGCAGCTATTTGGAACCCCTTTTAATGACAAATGCTTACAAAGCTAATTGCACGTGGTAGAAGTGCTGACTGACCACTACATCTGGTTTGATCCTTTCCCTCCTGAAAAACTTAATGTTACAAGTCAATTTTATTTATAATATATAAGGATATCCAGCATTTTAATTAGTATTATTCCAATAATTCAGCAATTCGGCCCTTTTGTGCCTTTGATATCAATTTCTGTATTAATATAATGCAGCATTCCACACTTCCTATTTATTACTCTATTCTTATACACCACAACCTATAATCCCACTGTAATTATCTTTGATATTATAATTGAATAAATGCTTACTATAAAAATGAATGATTTCACTAAAACAAGAACAGTTGGGGAACTACTGCACATTCTAGTTGGTTGTGATGTGCACCAAGAGGAGAACAACTCAATCCACAGTCTATGGGAATTTAACTCTACTTCTAATTCCCAGTCCTGGTATCTAATAGATCACATTTTAGTGAAGTTTTCTTCAGTATGGCAATTAGTGTTAAGGGTGAGTCAATTCCATGATGATCAAACACCTAAAGAAATTTAAAAAAAAAACAAACTAAAGCTCAGCAGGAGAATCTCTGCAGCTTTCCACACCACATGATGCTTTTCACTTCAAAACTACCGAGTAAATTACTGAGAAGTTACTGTGAATAAAATGGGCTGCACTGTGTTAAGTAATTATTTCTAAAGTGTGAAATGGGTAGGAAGTATCTCATCTCAAAGTAGTGCCATGATGCATATTACCTCTCCAGTATAAAGTGAACAATCTTTTTTTTCCTCTTTTTTTTTTTTTTTTTTTTTTTTTTTTTTTTTATCTTGCAGGAGCAATCACAGGAATGAAAACTTTATTTTTCTAATGATTTTGTATGTGGGAGAGAAGTGTAAAGACTCAACCTGTGAAACTCTGCTGTGCTCCACTATTTGTATTGTGCTAAGGTTTTGGGGAGAATTTCTAGAGGTTCATGAGCTGTCAGGAAATCACAGAATGGTTAAGATTGGAAAAGACCCCTAAAATCAAGTCCAACAGTTCACCCAGCACTGCCATGTTCACCACTACAAACTCAGTGAATTATGAATGTATTTGGGTGATATTCCTCATTTAAAGAATGCAGGATGGAGTTGTGTTTTCCTACATCAAAGACCAGCATTTCTGTGAGTGTTGAGGGATTCAGCTCAGGGAAGATTTGATTTTGGAACAATGCAGGACACTGCTGGCATTAATTTTGTCTTTCAATCATGTCATCCACACACCCATTTTGCACTTCAGTCCTGAAACCAATGGTAAAAGAAGGTAATTTTAATTGAAAGTTATTTACCTCACAGCATGGGGTAGGAAAATATCCTTCTTGCTCCTGAGAGAACAGAGGGGATTTTTGCTATTAATTAACACCTAGATGCATAACAACAGGCTGCAAGAAGAAAAGGCTGGAGTTCTTGTTTTTTTTAATTTTTTTTTAACAACTATTATTAAAAGTTGCAAGGATTGAGGAAAAGAAAGGGGAAAACCATGTAAAAATCAAAGAGAAGCTTTCCCCAAGACAAAAGGTGTCACAAACTGGTCATAATGACCTGGCTAAATACTGCTGTCTATTTAAAGAATAATTACACAGACATTAAAAATTTATGCAGCATTCATATGAAATTCAGTTCCAGATCAAAATCAAGAGATTAAGTAAGAGAATCATACTTCTGGTTTAATAGCTGACAAGCAGGATTATTTTTTCCTTAATATTTTTCCTTAATAATTTCAACAATATGCAACCCTTTTACTTTATTTTACTTTACAGCTATTTTTCCTTTATTTTGTTCATACACATAAAAGATTCATTGCAAAAAGATCAGAAAGGGTTCCTTCCCTAGATTGAATATCAGATGGATATCCAAATTATACTTTGCAGACCCCTGACTTCTGAACACTTGGAGCCATTCAGTGACTGCCTTAAGATAAAGAGCAAAAGTGCATCTACAGAGTGTAAACTCATTCTGGCATGGGTCCTGAAACTATCTTTGAGGTTTGACCTTCAGAAGAACTTCACAGAGCACAGATGGGTTGACTAGGGCTGGCCACAGGAAAGTGTTTAGCAAGTCAGTGTTGCACAGCAGTTGGAAATGATGCAGAACAAGACTCTAAATAGATCAAGTGAGCTCTGCTGAGATATCTGTGTGTTCATAGCTTGTTCTCTGGCAGCAGGAGGGGAAAGGACAGAACACTTGATTTTAATAGAGTTTGGGAATTATACATTATTTTTTTTATTTTTAATAATTTATTATTTAATTGGTTTAATAATTAAATTTTATAATTCAATAATTTAGTTTAATGTTTGAAATAATTTTATAAATGTGCTTACTTCAAAATACAGTAATTGTTAGGTGGGGTTAACCTGTATTTAGAGGTAAAATGCCAAGTCATTTTGGAAGCTTCCCTGTGATGTAGGAAAATGACACAAACTTATCAGGAAAGGCCACTTTGTCACATTCCCTGATGGCTGCATTCCTGCTGGGCATGGACAGGGAGTGGACAACCTCAAATCCATAACCATGTCAGCCAAGGTACTGATAAATGTTTCTGGTGAGCCTGTTTAATTTCACATGCTCATGCAAAAAAAAAGGAATGAGTTTACAAAGTTAATATTTCATCATCTTCTCTTCAGATGGAGATCTAGGTCTTTAAAGAAATAATTGTCTTAAGTGCACAACTGTGTGTACACATTTGTAGATATTTTTAAACTCAAAAATGAAATTTCTTTTCTTAGATGACTTGCTAAATCAAGAGAAGAGTGCCCATCAATCATTTAACATAGCTAAAGAGTAGAAATTCTGGTAAAGAATGCTTTTTTAAAAACAAAATGAGGCTGGTACAACGATTGCCTACAACAGCATTCACTTTGAGTGATGAACTTCAGAGCAGTTTATTACAATAAATAGCATCTCCTAGTGAAATTCTCTCCTTCCAATATCATTCTGCTCTAAAAAAATGTGGTTTTGACATCAGAAACAAATTGCAACAACGTGCAGAAGAATGAATTGTTGCCTCTGAAAGCTGTTTCCAAAATACCACATAACTTCAAATTTTATCAAGACAGAAAGCTGGGGGACACATATTTATGCATCTGCGTGTATATAATGCTTTTGTAATTCAAATACACCACGTTTTACATCAATACATCAAATTACACAAAAATAGTCATGTTTTCTTGATTGGTATCATTAATATTTTCAATACTAAGAAGGACAGGGCCCACTATTATGCACTGAGTTAAATATCTTAATTCAATTGCCATTTTTTCTTCAATGCCACTGCTCTCCTCAGCTGGGCAGGATAAGGTCAAGATAAGGACAGTGAGAGATCTCTCACCAGTTACTGTCATGGGCAAAAGTGACTCAACTGGGAGAAACCAGTTTAATTTATTATCAAGCAAATCAGAGTAGGACAATCAGAAATAAAATCAAATCTCAAAATACCTTCCCTGCACCCAGAAAAATTATTTAGAACAGAAAAAAACTGTAGTGGAAAAATATTTTATTCTGAATACAGAATTTTACAAGAACTTTTGGCTTCGTATCCTCATGACTTAAATTGACTTTTGAATTATATTGACTTAACTAGTTTTGGTATCATTGCTGATATTTTTTTCTTATACGAGAAGACAAGCACTATTAGAATTGATTATTTCTGTAAACCTTGAATCCAGTGAATTAAATGTGACCATGATTCTTCCCTTCTGTAATAAATCTTAATAACCCAACTGGATTTATAGCAGCCTGTTACATAGCATATTCATGAATATAGACCAATTTTCCCTTTCTTGGACTAGAAATCATGATCATGTCCAATCTCCTGCGCCTGATAAGAAGTTTATGATGTTTAGTGGCAAAGCTCACTGACTTCAGAGGTCACTAAAAGAGAGCACAAACTATTTTACACAGCACAGTTTTTAGTAAAAAAAAAAAAACCTGAAACAACAACACAAAAAGAAAACCTAAAAAACCCCAACCAAACAAAAAAACACCTCATAGAAGGAATATAAAACAAATTCTCCTATTGCTTTTTGTGTTGCTCTACACTACATGGATTTTATGGGCCTTTTTATTTCACAGACTTCATGCTGAAATAAATACATAAACTCAGAGATTTCTTTTTTTCTTTTCTCAGGTATTTTGGGAATTTCAAAGGTCACATTTTGAGGTTGGATTCTCATCTCTGGGCAGGCCCCGTTCAAGGTCAGGTTGGACAGAGGTTTGATCTAGTGAAAGATTTCCTGACTCACAGCAGAGGGGTTGGACTAGATGATTTTTCAAGGTTCATTCTATGATTCATTTGGATTCTGAAGTGTATTTTTGAATCAGTATGTTTTTTTTTTTTTTTTCCTAAGCAGAGTAATTTAAAATTACTCAAAACCTGTCCTTGGTATTACCAGAATGAGAATGAATTCACCAGTCTAAGAAAGAAGATTTATATTTCTGAAAATATCCCAGATTTTGTCTCTGCATTCTCCCATTCTCCCACTCAATGTTTTGAGATCCTGCTTGAGCTCTGCTGGGAGAAGATGCAGTGGCTGGATCAGCTGGGGAGTTCAGTGAATTGGAATGAGAATTTGGGCTCAGATCTGATCTCTCACCTCCAAACAAAAGGCAAGACTCCACCTGAACTGTAAATAAAAACTGCAACTTTGTGATTTCCTGCACACAGTAAAAGCTATTACTTTTTAAAGTAATGCCTTGTATTGAATTGAGCACTATAAAACCAGCATTTAAATACAATAATCTTTTTAAAAGAAAGTATAGAAAATGAACAGAACTGTTTACTGCTTCAAAAACAGAGAGTGAAATGTTTTGTAAATATGATCCACAAATATTTATTTTTAAAAGCCAATAACCTGAACATTCTTCCACCAAAGTCTTTATTTAAATGTCAATTACTATAGCACCAGAGAGCATTCCTACAGCTAAAGGATGCTTCAACCAGCTTGCATTGATAAATGTTCTATGGCCACTATAGACTATCTATAAAATACTTTTTATTTGATCCATTTTCAGGACTTGCATTGAACTAGCAAACCAGTGGAAAAGAAATAAACCCTCTAGTGATTCGTAGAATGCACTTTATAAATATAGTAGGACAATTTAAACAAATTTGGACATTTGCTATCTTTTCAAAAATTCTTCTTTGAGAGCCCTGGTGAGATGATTCCTCTCTTTATATCCCTTCCAAGTGGCACTAGCCCACTATACTGAACTTAATAAAGATAAAATCCATAGATACAATAATGGCAATGTGAAGAGTTTGAGATAGACATATAAACCCAAAAGAATACTGATTAAAATAAAACATTTTTTAAAAAGGCATTTTTATGGGTTTTTTTTCTGTTTTTATGTGTTAAGATACTGTGCTTCCAATATCTCCATGCATGCCCAGTTTGAAGTTTCCTTTATTAAAACAAAATCGGAACATTTTGCATGAAACGAAGATACAGGAACTTAGAAGTGAAATATTTGGTGATATGGAAACAGAAGAGCGAGCTACAGCAACCACAAAACATAAATAATATTTACCATCCTCCCACTTCATCATCAAAGCTCTTCCCCATTCTGGGGCAGTTGCCACCTACTCCCCCTGTATCACTTCAGCGAAGGCTGCAAACACCACCCAACATTTATTTTATGTTCCACAAACACATGCAAATCCTTATGCATATGTATAAGCACAGAGACACGCCTCCAGAGTGAAACTCAGCTCCCTCCACCAAGGTCAGCGTCCTCAAACTCCCAGCTCCCAAGGCAAGGAGTCTGACTGGAATGGGCATTGCAGTGGGAAAGCAGATTTGGAATAATATTGTCACCGAGGATCCTTTCAGGCTGCAGGGTTCAGTCCTTTGTCTCTCCAGTTTGTAGATTCCTACATTTTTTCTACTCTTTCTTGACCACGGGTTCAAGGTTTGCTCCTTTAAGTGGAAGTTCTGATGTTTATTGCTGAATTTCTGTCTATTTAAACAATCTCACATTGACTGCCTGGGCTCACGTTGTTTTCTTACAAAAGGGTTACAATTCTTTGTGTGTTCCTTGCTTTTCCCTCTTTCCATACACCCACTAAATAACCTGGGTTTCCTCTGACAGGCTGTCAGTACTCTGCAGAACACCTGTGTGTGCTCAGGAATCTGCTCTTTTTGTTCCTTAGGCTGAGATACACCCATGGCTCAAGAAGTTTTCTTTGCCTCCTGCTTCAGCCAAGTCATCCTCTTTCACCCATGAAATCATTTCTGGACTTGAGACACCTGAAGAGCCCATCCCATGGAGACACCTCCTGGTTTGTTAAGGTGGAAACACAGCCCCTAAAAATATCCCACTTAAATGCTCTTCTCTGCCTCATTGCTTCTGATTCTTTACTTCAGTACTTCCCCAGATTTTTGGACCAATTGACTTTTCAGCCTTCACTCTCTCCTGCCATACAAAATCAACACAAAGGTTTATTTTGAACAGTGGGATTGAATGTTGTACCCTCGTGACACATGAATATCAAATCAGGAAAAGTTAAAAAAATAAATAAATAAACAACAAAAGAGAGCATTTCACAAGCCTACAAAAATATTAAAAAATTGAAATGCTATATATTCTCTTTTTTAATCAGTGATTTAGCACAGTGATAGGTACTACAGCTCATTGTATTTGTGCAAACTCAATAAAAGGAACTGAAACACAAAATGTTGCAAACTAATTGAAATAATAGCATCAGTCATCTCTGAAATCATTATCATACTTGAAAAACATAATAAAATTCAAGTGCATGAGACTTTCCTGGAAATTTCCCACACACTTTCTGAAGACATCTGTTCAAAGCAGAAATGTAGGGTAAATTTCTGGAGAGGGAAGAAAAGAACAACAACAAAAAAGCTGCATCTTCCTGATTTCCCCTATAGATCACACAGTGCAGAGCAATTTCTTTGGGGCATTTTGTGACCTTTTCTGCTTGTCTGAACCTCTGCTGAGCTCTGGGGTGCTCCAAGAGAAGCCCTGAACCAGCTCTGTGAAGCTTCTCACAGGGAACACAAATGGACTTTCAGCCTGGCTTGTGTGTCTACAGACCCACCTTTAACTCATTCATCCCATTTAAATCGAGTGCTGGTGATGAAGGGACACCCCCAGCACCCCCAGGAACCTTTTGTAATGCACTGTGAACAAATTTCCTGTCTGTGTTCATATCAGGAAACCACATTGCACTGATCAAAACCCCATTAACCACTGCCACACTTACAAACACAGGCAAGAATTCAATTTAAATGTCATTTTAAATTTCCACTATTAGACTTTGTCACTGTTACTGCCCTCATTTTTTTCCTTACTCCAAGGCTACTGAGCATCTTTATGTTCACAGATTTTAATTTTAATTGCACACTCAACTATCCTAAATTATTAGCAATGTACCAAGGTAGCAGGGAATTTGCATTATAGTGTTTTCTCCATATGCTAAGCAGGTTAAACTATATCACCCATATGTTAAATTCCTCTCTGCTGTGAGTAAAACCAATGAATATGGTCTTTGTATGTCTGCAACAGACTGCAGAACTGTTCAGACCTGCTGACAGCTTCAGCAGACCATGAGGAATCAGCAACAGTTGCACTGGGCATATTTTTCTCCCAAGATTCTAAATATTAGATCACTGGGCATATATATTTGCATAACTTCTGTCTCAAAATTAACACTTGTACCAGTTCCATCAAATACTTGAAACTTCCTCACAATATCTGTACCGGTAAATTTATGGTGTTTTCCCCCTGCTTTTTTTCTAATGTTGTATTTTTCTGTATCTTCTTTAAATCCTTCTGAGTCAGTTCTGCCACTATTTTCTCTCCTCTCTCACTGCTCACCATTTCAACCTCACAAATTCACAAATTCCCTGCCTTTCAAATCCAGCTGTAATTCCTGGCTCTCCATTTATCAGCCATCCTTTAACCCAGCCCCTCTCACCAAGAGCCAAAGTGCCTTGACCAGCTCAGTTTTTCTGGCCAGACAAATATCTGAGATTCACAGGAGAGGAGAAAGGGTTGCAAAAGCTGTCAGTGATTGCTGCTTTCAAATTGAAAGTCCAGTAAAATCTTTTTCAGTGCCAGCTCTGAGATTCCATTCTCGCCAAATAATCTGGCCTGCTTTGGGAACCAAAATATGAGACAAGGAGCTTCGGGAGAAAATATGGAGGGGAGAACTTATAACCCACAAGGAAGGAAGCTCATGCCCCAAAACCACATTAATCTCCAGGGTAAAATGGTTCTTTGAGAGGTGGTGGTGCCAAAACCTCCTCCCAGCCAAGCTTTCCCTGTGTCTGTGACACAGGTGGGTCCAGGCAAACAAGATATTTCTAAAGATTATATTACAAAGATTCACTCCTCTGATTCATGAGACAAAAACGAGACACACTCTGCATTAAGTGTTTCAAGGGATACACAGATCCCAAAGGCATTAGGATTGGGATCTGCCTTTGGGATTTCTTCTGCAAATGCTTCTGCACAGCTGATGCTCAGGTGCAGAAAAAATACCACCACCAGCTTGTGTGGCCATTGGCATGTGGCCATGTCCTGCTGCAACTCCCCAAACCAAAGCAAGACTCATGTCCTGCAGGAAGGATTAGCAGCCAGATAAAATGAGAAGATCATAATTAGGAACAGAGATAATAGATTTTACCACCCTGGGAAAAGAAATCCCCTAAGCATTTAATAAGGGGCATGAGATTTGAAGCTGCACTGAGGGTAATTTCATATTATACAGAGCATTTAAAAACTGTAACATGATTCAGCAGAATACTTTCACAGAGATTTTAAGGCTGTGGTGTAAAGGATGGAGCAGAATAGCTCTGAATCCACCTGATGCCAGCCCTTTCCAGACCCCATGGTGGGAATATCTGCCTGGAAAACAGCACAACTCATCTGGTTCACCAAGGGCTGGGGACAGGGGCCACCTGAGAGCCTGGGTGACATCAGCCCATGTGTGATCCCTTCAGAGAGGCAGGTTACACAGAACAAAACCTAGGCTGCAAATAAAGAAATGAGAAGTACAAAAGAATGAGCCAGCTCTGGACAAGCTGCTCTTTTTTCTTTCTGTGTCTCACTAAAGTATTATGATTTCATGGACATGAAAACCAAATTTCTGTGTGGGGGTGAGCTGAGCAGGATGTTTTGTGCAATAAGAGACAGAATAAAAAGGTTGGATGCCCACGGTGTCAGTTTATGACTTCTGAAGCACAAAATCTCTGCTTCAGCATAGAAATCCTGTGTGGTGTTTGTTCTGCTTAGCCTCTGTTTACCTTCTCCATTATAAGCAGCAATATTTCATGCAGGTGTTTTGAAGATAAATGACACAAAGAAAAATACTGGAATTGCAAAAATACTATTGCACTGGAATCTGCAGATATACTTTAGATAGCTGGAAGTGCCTAGAGTATTGGACAGGTGTCAAATAAATAGTAAGAAATATTATAATATATCATTCCATATAAGCCAAAGTTTCATGGAAATGCAGCTTAGATAATAAAAAAAAATCCTATCTACTTGTCATTTATTGTGTGTGTGTGTGGGGGCTTGAAAATAACCATCCCAGCAAACCAAACCAAAGTAAACCTCTTTGGTTATATTCCCAGGAGAATAACACCATTGAAAAAAAATAACAGGGGTTTTATTTCAGCTCAGAAAACCAAAGGTGTCAAAAGGTCACCTCATTGAATGTATTCTGCATGTGAGATAACAGGGATGAAAAACTGAAGTTTAAGGCAGGCAAATATACCTGCAAGTTAATGCACATAATATATTCCAGGCCTTCCCTGCAATAGTTAATGGTTTTGAGAGTCCTCAGGGGCACAGCTGTCCAGCTCCATCAATTTTTACACATAATGCAGGTAATCAGTAATTCAAATGTTATACTGAGCTCATAGAGACAGAATAGATTAATGTAGCAAGTCTTCTCACAGAAGCTCTACAGCTAGACATGAGAAGGTGTATTTATTTAAAATAGCAGAATCTTATTTCATATTAAAATAAAATTTAGAAAAATCCATAATTCAGCACAAAGTGATTTGTGCATTTAAGTGAATGCTTACAATTCTTGAGCTCTGCGGGAAAGGCTGTTACACAATGAAATGGTGGAGATGGGAGCTGCAGTTGTGTGGGCACCTGTGGGATCAGAGCAAAGATGAAGAAAATCCCTTTTATTTAAGTTCTTGCAAATTTCCTTATTTAAATTACAGAGTTTATTCATACTCTACAGACTTTTCTGGGCAGGCAGAGGAATGAAATATGCATTGCACTGCTTATGCACGTTACCAAAACAGACTTTCCTTCTTGTTACAGGACTCAGCTCAGCTCTAGAAGAGGAGAAAATCTATTTTGTTCTTCTTGTGTCCTGCTCGTGAGCCTCAGATGGCACCGAGGCACAGCCAGGTAACTTTGGCTCAGGCAAAAATTGAGAGGAGAAAAGGAAATATTAATTTGGGCAAGTTCTTCCATCACCACTATTTGATGCAGATACTTCCTGCTTTACACAGTTTCATTAACATAATATAATTATCCATGCTATATAATCAGCTTTTTACCTACAGAAATTCACTTAGAAATGGCACAGAAAGGTTTTTTCCTTGGTCCATCTGTGTTTCATATCATCATTAATGACCTGGGTGATAGTACATGGAATATGCTTATGGAATTTGGAGGTGACACCAAGCTGAGAAGCACTGAAAGTCCTCAGGAGAAAAAAAAATCCTAAATGATTCTGAGAAATCAGATCTGAGGACACTTACGTCCTCAAAAAGGGGAAAAAAAAAAAAAAAAAAAAAGTGATGCTATTCCAACAGGGTCACGTGCAAGATGTTCATTCAGTCAGGAATAACAGCTATAAAACCCAGAACAAGCAGCAGCTCTATAGAAAATCTGCAGAAGAGGCTCCACGGGCTCTTGCACATCACGGGAGGACCACGAGCCACCAGTGTCACCTTCTCCAGCAGAAAAAGCCAGCAGCAGCCAGGAGAGCCTGTCCTCCCTGTTAGCAAGGTCTCAGCTTCAGTACCTGGGGGTTTGTTTTGGCACTGTGTACTCAGAAAATGTGGGCATTTTAGGAGGGATCCAAAACAGAACAAAAGCAGCTACCAAAGATCAGCATAGGAGTGAACCAAGGGAGAAGCCTGGGTCCACTGGGCTTGTTAAACTCCTGGAATCTGAGAAGTGAATCACAGAATTACAGATCACAGAGTACCCTGAGTAGGAAGGGACCCCCAAGGATGGCTGAATCCAGCTCCTGGACCTGCATAAACACCCCAATAATTCCACCCTGTGCATTCCTGAGAGCAGGGATGTCCAAAACCTCCTGGAGCTCTGGCAGCCTGGGCAGTGCCCAGCACCCTCTGGGGAAAGAACCTTTTCCTTGAGACATTTTCAGAGCCTTCAGGAGGAGCTGATGTGTCAGGAATGACCAAATGAATATTGCCTTGGAGCAAAGACATGGACCAGGTGATTTCTTAAATCCTTTGCACTTCCATGGACTAAGAAGTCTAGCAATAAAGCAAGGATAGAACTGATAGAAATAGAAATAACTGATAGAAAAAAATATGTAAAAACAGAGCTGAGCAACTTTTTAACTCTTATTTAGAGGGGCTTATATTTCTTTAAGAAGATTGGGTTAGATGGGAACCTCCAAGTAAAGCATTACCTATAAGGAGGCTCCAAAATACAGTCATGGCTGAGAATTAAAGCTTTAAAGGTAACTCAGAAGTCCCCATTCCATCATTTTGATGAGAATCTACCTCAGTTCCAGGGGATCTACAGATCAGAACATATGTTCTTCAACTCTGTCTATTTTCTATAGCGTAAAAAAAACTTAGCACTGAAGTCAAAATTATTTCAGACTTCAGTATTTTAAAAAATATTTAAAAATTAAAGTAAAATAAGCCCCTAAAATAGCTCCCCTGTTGTATTCTATCTTTACTGGTTAAAGTGGAAGCTAAATGTTGGAAATTTCATACATATTGGCTAAAACTCTATTTTTTTTCTTAGGGATTAACTGCAACATTGGAGAAATGTATTTTGAGGACTTGGTTTAGTAGTGGCCTTGGTGCATCACCTTAAAGGGCTTTTCCAACCTAAATAATTCTGTGATTCTACACTTACTGCACCTATAAATATTTTCCTGTTTCTAGATATTTTGATTAAGCTGACTGGACTACAAATTTCATATGAGGGTGTTTTTTCTAATTTCCACTCTGAAATGTTCAGCTGTATAAACTGTCAAGCAGAACTTAACTACACACAGAATTTACTCCATTAGCTTTGACACGGCATCATCAAAACTGGTATTCTCTAAAATTCCAATAGGAAATAAATATATTGCAAGAAAGTAAATATATTTTTAAAGTCTCAAGTAGCTGCTAAACTACTCTATTCTGTTTTGTAGAGAAACATCTGGAAAATTGACTTTAGAATGAAAAATAAGGAGTCTGATGTATAGCATATAGAAAAAGTAGATTTTTTTTTTTTTTTGATTCCTGCAGTTGTTCAGTTAGAAATAAACCATGCAAATGGCTATAGGGGAAATTTCTCTGTATATAAAAAAGCAATTATTTATATTTAATATTGTGCTACAGACACAGCAGTTAGAGTGTAATATCCATTGTAACACCCACCATTTGCTCCAGATTTTGATGGGGCCTCTTAGGTAATGTCGCATTTGCAATCTCTGAACACAGCACTCAGGGAAAATCCAGTCAGCAGGAAAAAATGAGGATGTAAATGTGCTTGTGAGCCATTCAAGGAACTGCCCTTGACAAGCATAAAGGAAAGCCAAACACCTGTCTGCCTATTACCCACTACCAATCTCTTTTAATATCAAACACCTTTGCATTTCAATGGAGACCTCGGTCTGTAAAGCACTGAAAGAGAACAAACACTCCCAAACCATTGCATTTGTAAATACCACATGATTGTGTTTTAAAACCAGACCAGTGAAGGGAAAATATGCAATTTTGGTTTGGACTCATATATTAAAAATCTTATTCTAAGTCAAAATTATTTTATCTGATCATCAGCCTGAGAAGATTTTACAAACTAGGAAAAAAAACCCAAACAACCTTTTTTTTTCATATTTATTGAGTTAAAATTTTTTTACAAAGGTATGTTGTGGTTTTGGCTGGGACAGAGTTAATTTTCTGGAGTCTTGGATTTAGGATGAGAATAGTGTTGATAACACACTGATGCTTTAGTTATTGCTCAGCAGTGCTTACTCTAAATCAAGACCTTTCCAGTGTCCCATGCTCTGCCAGAGAGCAAACACATAAAAAACTGGGAGCGAGCACAGCCAGGACAGCTGACCTGAGGTGGCCAAAGGGATCTCCCATCCATGGGACATCATCCCAGTGAATAAACTGGGGAGAGTTGACTGGAGGGGCCAGCCACTGCCTGGGGATGGGCTGGGCATTGGTCAGTGGGTGAAAAGCAATTGCAATGTGCATCACTTGTTTTGTCCATTACTATTATATTATTGTTATTATAACTATTATTTCTACCCTTACTATCTTAATAAACTGCCTTTACCTCAACCCACAGAGTTGAATATTTTTCCCCACCTCTCTTCCCCATTCCAGGGAGCGGGAGTGGGGAAGGTGACAGTGAGTGGCTTGTGGTGCTCAGTTTCTGCCTGGGGTTAAAACCCAACAGCCCTTTGGTCACTGTTTTTCCCTTGCAGGTTGAGGTTGATTTTCCATCCCACATTCTCATGTCCTCTCCTTGGTCACATGGGGGCAGCCTGTGAATGTTGTGAACATTTATCCTCTCTCCTGAGCAAAGAGATTTTTACTCCCAACAGCTGAGATACAGGTGGGGAGTGAGTTGAGACCAGGATGGGATGGGGAGACCCTGGCACAGGGTACCCAGAGAAGCTGTGGCTGTCCCTGGATCCTTGGAAGCTTCCAAGAACAGACTGAACAGGGCTTGGAGCAATCTGGGATGGTGGAAGGTGTCCCTACCCATGGTATAGGTTGGAAAGAGATGGATTTTATGGTCCCTTCCAACTCAAAGCACTGTGAGATTCCATGATGTGCAGTGTTAAGCAATATCTGGATTATTCATGAGCAAGACTTGCAGGAAGCAATGATATTTATTACCACTCTCATAAATACTGTGCTCACACCAGAAGCTGTAGGATTTGCATGGCTTTAACCAGTACTTAACTCAATGCTCTGCTGTGCTCAGTATTTTAGTCAGAAATATCTGACAGAGACCTTTCCCAGCTCATGAGATCTTCAGGACACATTCCTAAACCACATCCTCACTGATGCAGGTGGCATTCAATAGAAATTTAGCAGAGAAAAAAAAAATAGAGTAATATAGATCAGGTGCAGGGAAAGATCCCACAAATGTATGCTCTGCACTCCCTAATAGGAGCAGCAAGGTCTTTCCAGTCCTGGAACAGAATTTTTGATGAAGTGCCTAGTGGCGAATTTGAAATACTAGCCTGGGGGCCCCGATGAGACATAATTCATTCCAGAACAAATCCAACTTCTCCATCCATTCCTCTAAAGCCATTATTGACCCAAGGGAAAATGCTGGCCTTAAGCAAGTTTTAATAAAGACTCTGGTGGAGTCGTTTCTGCAGCACTAAATGCGATAATGAGAAACAAGCCACTTAGCTGCAATAGACCCAGGACCTGTATATAACCTGAAAGTCAGTTTTCTGAGGTTCTTGGGATTCCTTCCAGAGATGAAACAGGCATCCAAAAGAGATTTAATTACCTTGCTCACTAATTTGTTACATAAAAATCAGCCAGGCTTAAATGGACCAATATTCTACTTGTCCTATATGGGTGTAATTTATTTTAATACTGTTTCTGCAAAGTAAAAATATCCATAGACTAATCAAGTCTAGGTTGAAAATCAAGGTTTTTACTAAACCAATAAAAGTGTGAACATATAAATCTGGCCTTAAATATTGCTCTACTTTAGAACTTTTCTTCAGTTTATTTTAAACAAGAAATGTCTGCATCTATGACTGTAAGGCCTAATATGAAATAGCAACATTTCCTACAGAGTGTGGCAGACTGAGAGTTTCTTATGGGATTACTGCAAGTTCTCTGTGATGAAGTAGGTAAAAAAAAATCCGTGATAAGTAGCATGTATTAGTTTTTAAGTTAGATTTGTAGTTATTTTTTAAAAAAATCTCTGTCCTTCACTCTGTCCCTTTCCAACCATCAACCTCAAAATAAAAACTTGCTAGGCACAGTGGAAGTGATTTGAAAATTAAAGTACAGTCTTGATAGAGAGAGATAGAGAAAGGACCCTTTGTGTGACTGTTATGATCCTTAGCCTCCATCCCAGGCAGAGCGAGCAGGATCTTTTGTGCCTATGCTTGATGTCTGGCATTCACTCACAGAGAGATGCTTTGTTTTATGGCTTCAAATTCTACAGGCAAGTACTGAAGTTGTGAAAGTCAGCAGAGGAAAAAAACAGAAATAGGCTCCTCTGCACTGATGCTTTGGTGATACAATTGATGGGAGGGAATAGGAGCACAACGAAGAGAGGCTGAGTGTGGAGTGCTTCAGGCAGGAGAGAAACTGGAGAATATTCCTATGGCTAAACCATGCAGAGAACCCCTGGGCGAACTCCTGCCCTCACCCAAAACCACTTGTATCCATGTATATCATTATGAAATTCACAAATTTACAAAGTTTTACAGATCTGAGCAAGTGTTTACTATGAACAGCAAAAATAATGTATTATTAATCAGGGGAAATACACTTCATAGCCAGACGATCAAACTTAAAGCCAGTGTGCTGTACTTGCAGCCAGCCCCTTCCTTTATTTCACACAAAAACAAGTTTGGGGTAGAAATCCTTTTTATGAAAATTCCTAAAATATTTTCTAAAATTACAGGGAAATCAGTGGGTGCTTCATGATCCAGAAGGATTGGCATTTACAGACCTTTATTTTTTTTTATCATCCTTTCAGTACTGTTTGAGTTGAAATCAGATACTGGGTGGCAATTTCAATAAAAGTAATATTGACTCACGTTTCTGTGAAACTCGCAGCTATTTATACGAATGAGATACAGGGGCGGGGGCACAGAAAATATTACTGGTTTGAATGGAGATGAAATGTCAGGAAGACTGGAGTTGCCATCTACTGGAATGTGCAACGAATGACAACTGCCATGCAAAAATCCTGAATTTCAAGCATTAGTCACAGTAATGACCCAGGTACGTTGCATTGGCTCTGGAACAAAAAAATACACACACAAAAACCCCAATCAAATATTACAAAGTAAATCGCCAAAGACAAAGAATTATTCCCCACTCAGCTTTTGAGAAGTCAGGAGATGCACAAGGAGGCTGTGTCAAACCAATCTTATTTGCCTGCGTCTTTATCCACTTTCAGCAATAGATTATATTTATCACTCCTCATCAGAACACTGATAATTGCACTTGCCAGCTTCAAAAGCACAAAAGAATGTCAGAATCTGAAAAGGAGAGAATTATGAATTCTTCAAATATGGGCATCTAATCACCACTGCATTATTAAACCGCCACTTTTAATACAAGATAATATTTAGGAATATCTTCAGCTGATGAAACACAGAAAAACATAACAAAAATCTTCTTAGAGTTGCTTATCATCAAATACAGTTAGTCCATATTAATTTTGCTGTCCCAATAATGTGTAGGAAGCTCATATCAGAAAAAAAAGTATTCAAGTATTCACTCTTGTGCTTGTAGATGATCTAAAGCAGAATTTTTATTTCCTACATCAGGTCTTGCAAAAGACCAATTATTTATCTAAAGAAGTTCATACAGCAAGTCTTTACAACTGGACAGACAGACAAACCAGAACTCTCCAAGGCAGTTCAGAGGAAAAAAGAAATGTCCTGAAAGTGCTGTGACTGAAATGACACCAAATGAGGAGGAGACTGGATGCTGATAGCTGCTACAGCCCAGAAATTCAAGGTATTTGCACACATCAACAGATCACGTCCCACCTCACCAGACCAAACCTGTACACTAGCATTTTCTGCAAGCAGTTTAATATTTGATATTTTCTCATATTTAGTGAAGATGTTTATTAGTCTCTTAATAAATGGAGAGTATGAAGTGAGTGGAGAGAAGTATCTGACATGTGAACTCTGTTATTATGATTAATGGAGTTCATACATAAAGGGTTATTTCTCTGGAAAACGTCAGATTGAATAATTACTGGAATTACTCCCAAAGGGCTTTAGAAAATGTTCTGACAAATTTCAAGTCACGTTCTTATCACAGTTTTCTTTTGACTAGAGGGTGATCTTTAATTGCAGTTTTAAGTAAAACAAGTACTGTAAGCAATTCATTAAACATTATGAAAAATGATATATTTCTCTAACAGTCCTTGAAAGCAGCTTTTACTTTTTACCCTCATCTTTAGGCAATACAGAAAAACCAAATCAATAAATAAAATGGCTTTCTTCTGCCTTTGAAACAAAAAAGCACACTGTCCCTATTTCCCTGCACCAGATTAGGTATAGAATACCCTAGAATTGATATATAGGAATATTACTGGCAATATTATTAAGATAAGTAGAGAAGAGATGATAGCATTATTTGGTCTCTTGGATTTCTTAAATCTAATCAGTATTTAATGGATACAGCGGTGCCAGAAAATCCAGACAGTCAGAGAACACATCTCAGAAGGTTCTGAATGTGTTTCAGGGAAGTATCCCAAGGTCAGCACTACTTTGCAGTGCTGCAGATGCTTCCAACAGGCTCCACGGTCCTGCAGAGTGAGGGCCAAGGAAAAGCAGCAGAGATAAAAGGATAAATGCTTGCAAAACAGGTTTTCTTTGGGCTGAAGGTAAAGAAGCCAGTACCACCCAACTTCACCCCACTGGCACTAGGGAAGCTTCTTCCCACTATGTTTTCAGTGTCTTCTCTGCTCATTGCTCTCATGACCCTCATGGGAGTAGCTTCAAGCGAGTTCTGCTGACCTGATGTCAGTGCAGGGCCCAAGCTCAGCTGCACAAAAAGGCTGCAGAAACCTCATTGTACAGATCCCATACCTGGGAGCACTGCAATACACTGAATTCTTGTCCAACAGCTGCTGCCTTGAACACCAGACCTGTGTTGATTATTATAATTTTCATTATGGTTAGAGCACTGCTCATGTGGAGCCAGGCTGGGAGAGCTGTGGGTGCTCACCTGGAGAAGAAAAGGCTCCAGGCTGACCTCAGAGCCCCTTCACCTAAAGGGGCTCCAGGAGAGCTGGAGAGGGACTTGGGACAAGGTGTGGCATGCCAGAACAAGGGGGAATGGCTTCCCAATGCCAGAGGGCAGGGAGAGATGGGATATTTGGAATAATAAATCCTTCACTATGAGGGACAGGGTGCCCAGAGAAGCTGTGGCTGCTCCATCCCTGGTGTCTGAGGCCAGATTGGAAGGGGCTTGGAGCAACCTGGGATAGTGGAAGAGGTCCCTGCCCATGGCAGGAAGTTGGAATGAGATGATCTCTTTAAGGTCCTTTTCAACCCAAAATGCCTGTGGTTTTCTGATCAGGACACAGCAAACGATAGTCCATGCTGGGCATTATGCAGGGACATAGGAAAAGACAATCCTTGAAATGAAGAACTGGAAACAAAAAACCCAACAAAAATCAACAACTGTTGATGTGAGAAGAAATAGGGCAGAAAACAAGCAAAAAAAATAAAATGAAGGTACAATTAAAAGAAGCAAGGTGAGAGTCTGGACCTGCTTCCAGGATCGATTTTTAGCAGGTCTGGCAGTCACTATTGTGCACTGCTGAATCACCTTTTGTCCCTTACCTTCCACAGGTACACAACACCCCCAGCCAGCATTCACAGACCACACCAAGTGGATCATTCAGGAGTTTCACACCTACAGTTCCCCAAAATTTTAAGATTGCTGCAAGGAACATTACTGATGCAATCATGAAAAGTGGGTATTTGTCCCCAGCCATGTGTGCATCACACAGCATCCTCTTAAACGCAAATACCTTTTCACAGACAAAAATACTTGAATAATGGGGAAAAAATCTACAATATATCTTGAGTCACAAGCATGTTACAGTACTGACCTTTGGTTTTGATTTAGAGGCTCTAACTAACAAAGCTTGGCTTTGCACCAAATCTGAAGAAGAAAATCAAGTACACTCTTGTCAAATCATAATTAATTTGCACTACAAAAAAAAAAAAAAAAAAAAAAAAAAAAAAAAGCAAAAAAGCAGAACTAAGCCAGGCAGTCTTTAAAACTGGTCTCCAGAATTCAAAACACTCCATAAAATGTCTTATATCTTGAAAAACAGGATGATATTTTCCTGCCTTTTCAAGTTGATTACACATCTTTCCACTCATTTAAAATATAAATTGAGTCTTAGGAAACAATAAGCTCTTCATTTTACAGGAATATTAAAGATTTAAAAGTACAGCAGTAGGAGAGGGAATGTGATTATGAAACACAGCTGAAGTGAACCCTAAAGCTTTGTTACTGTTCGCCCCCCAGATCTGCTGTTTCACCATTAAAAACATATATAATGGCAGGGTAATTTACATTCACACTACAGTACCGATTTTGAGGCTGTATTTAGCATATTATTTCTAAAACCTTGGAAAATTCAGGATATGTTTGGATATGTTAGTAGAATTAGGTATGCCTCTATATATTTATTAAGAGCAACAAAGTAACACAAATTTTTGCTTTCTTTGTATGTTTCTCATTCTAAGACATGAAAACTCTTCAAAATACATTGAAACAAAACCAAACAAGAGCCAGGAATGCATATTTCAAAGACTGCCATTGGATCTTATAAAATTAAATTAGCTGTTGAGCAAAGCTGAGTTTCTAAGATTACACATACACCACACACAAACCTCCTCCACCATATAAACTCTTCAGAAATGCCTTGAGTATTTTTAAGTTGGTTTAAAAAAAGAAGGTCAGGTTATTCTCCTTTTTTTTTTAGAAGGCATGACTATCTTTTGTTATGCCTTTAAATATGTCCTTCTGAGACTCCTGACCCATGACTATTTCTCTTAGACATTACATCAGTTGCAAATAAAACGTAATGAAACCATAAATATTGCAGGTAGTCAACAAACCATCGTCTTTAAGCTTGCAAAAATCACAATGACTTCTCTCTGAAATATGAGTCTTCAACCTGGTTTCTGCATTATTAATTCTGTCTATGAGCTAATGATGCAGAGGCCCTCTAATCTCCCTGTAAGAAGCAATACACACGCAACCAGGATTTCAACACATTTTATCCTGAGTTTTCCCTTCAGAATATGGGTATGGAATACACACCCATATTCAGGGTTTTTTTTTCTGTGAATACCCATATTCCCTTCCATGGCAGGGAATGGAAGGAGATGGTCTTTAAGATCACTTCCAGCCCAAGCTATTCTCCAATTTTATGATTCTATTTTTCTGTGGAGTCAGTTCAAATGGTGTTCTATGTGATGGAAGAGGACTCAATAAAAGTATTTTTCAATTTCAAACTACCAGCATCAATTTCATAACTAACCTGTATTTCTAGAAATAATGTATCCACAAAGGCCAGCATGAAGGGTTTTTTGTATTTTCTGTGGCTGTGCTTTAAAATACATTTGGAAATGAGCACAAGAAATGGAATAAGAACAACTGGTTGTCTAATGCTGAGAACAGATTTTCTGTTCTGGGAAAATTTTCCAAGAGCAGTTCATCCACTTGTAAAAAGACTTTCCAGAAGACTGCCAGGAACAGCTTTTAACTTGTTCATCCTTGCTTTTAATAATTTATTTCATAAATTTCTCGCAATTCTCCATATGTCCTACACTTTGGAAATCTAGAAAGTGTTCACTGCCCCTCAAGGTATTGCCACTGGTAAAAAGAATGACGAGTTTTGCATCAGGAAGGTTATCCCAATGTATTTCCAATGACTTCTCCGCAGCATGGTGCTACCTGCATCCGCAGGTGAGACCTCACAACTTCCCAAGCAATACAAGTTGTTCTGGAAAAGGACACAAAATGCTGGTAAAACACGATGGTTTTAGGGCCATAATTAGTTTGGCTACAGGGGGGATTTTTCACAGTCCTAAACAATCCTGCTATTCTGTCACTTCATCCAGTCTCTTGGCAAGTCTGAGTAAATATATCAACAACCAACCAACCAGCCAATTGACCAACCCCAGGTGTAACATCTGGGAGAAGCAACATCCATGGAAGAACAGAAAACAGAACCTTTCAGTCAAAATGAGTCTCAAAGCACAAATAAAATACTGTTTAGCACCAGAGATTATCAAAAAATAACCCTCACAGATGATCTATCAACAGTAGCAGAGGGCACAGTAGATGGGTTCAGGAGGGTGGATAAGATGTGGCCCTCTCTACTTTTAAGAGAATAGGAAATTAATTACAGTTCCTTTGCTGGTACCTCCATAAATATTTGGGAAGGTCTTGAGATAAACCTTTGTGAAGTGTCTCACTTAGCACTTCTGAAGGTGGAACTAATTGATTTCCAAACAAATATGACCAACTAAAACCTTCACACTTACTAATCATTGCATTCCATTGCATTCCACACTTACTAATCATTGCTTCCTCCATGACTTCCTAAGACACTTTTAGAAATATAAATTAGCAAGGGTTAATCAAAACCCAAGGTTTAAATTTTCATTTTTCCTGCAAACCAGGAGTTCCACCAATCTGGTAATGTGACAGTAACACACTGGCCTTTGCCTAGCCAGGATGTTGCATGATCTTCATATGTTGATTAAGCACAAAAGGATAATTTTACTTCTTGTCTTTTTCCCATTACCCCTGACCATTCAGAACCAGTAACACTGTCAAGAGTTTTGCCATCATGTCTTGAAATCCAAAGGTATTTTCACAGATACTTAAGAGAGTCAGTCATTTTTTTAGCTTATTCAAATAGTCTATCAGTCATGAATGAAGGAGAGATATCCATACTCCGGATACGTTGTCCTAAAAACTGACATTTCTGCACTGCACTGACAATTCTGCTCATGGGTCTCGTCTGTCAGTGACTTTCTAGACCTATGCATGACCACCTGCAAGTGAATGTGGTTGATGAGGATGGAATAAGTGCAATGAGACGGAAAAATGTTTATCACCTTGTCAAAAACAAAAAGGTCATTTACATAAGAACATCTATGATTTAAAGGTAGCTACAAATCCCATGTGTCTGTCAGGTACTGTAAGAATTTAATGACATCTGGAGCCACCAGGACTATTTTGGTCAAAATCATGTATAAGGTTACCCATTTTTATATCTGCTAAAACAGACACGTTATAGAACTGGACTTCTTATCAGCTGAAATCCTAAATTTTATACAGAAGGGAAAGCCAATAAATGTTCAGGATGACCAAGAGAGAAATACAAGAGAAAAAACAGATGTAGTTTGCTTTACCTTAGGTCATATCTTTTTTTCCCCCTTTTCTGCTTTTAAATGTTTCTTTTATGCAAAATGCCATGGTTCAGCACACTTGAAAATTACAGACTACCCAAGATCAAGGTTTGAGTCCTTCCACTCATGAAAGGAAATGAAAATCATCACTAAAAGCACTGCTTTTTATTATTCTGATATAAAACACTCAGAAAATGCCAAAAGGAAGAAGTATACTCAGTATTTAATAGGCTGTTTTGCCTTTTTGTATTTTGGTGGAGAATTTATTAAAAGACTTGTATATGAAGAGATAGACATCAGCAGCCACATTCTGATCTCACCCCATCTGTCCTGGATTGCAAATTAAGGTAAGGTAAATATCCAGGCACAAACAGTAAAGGAATATCTAAGGGATTAGCAAGAATTAAAATATTCTGAGGCCAGTTTAATTGTATGGGACATTTAATGGCTGGACTGGATGGTCTTAAAAGTCTTTTCCAATCTTGATGATTCTATGATTAATCTGAACACAATATTAAAAAGTATGTAGAGCAAATATATTAAAAAGTGTTTTTCTTTTCCATCCTGAACAATTCTGACCATTGCTGCCACTGAATTATCTTTGTCATGATTACAAGAAGGAGCTTTCCACTTAAACTTTCTAAAACTTTATTCATGTTGCTCTTCTTGTAACCTACTTTACTTTGATTTAATCAAGCTCCTTTAAACACATACAAACTTAGTTTGCCATTCTTAAAATGTTTTATAATAGCACATTTAATAAAGCTAATTTAAATCTGCTAATTTATAGAGACTTGCCAGAGGCTTTGAAACTTCAGAAAATGTGTAAACTTAACAGTTTGGCTGTGATAACAGCTCAGACAGTGGAAATTAAGCCTTTTGCATTACAATCATCTTCAAAGTGGATTCCTGGTTTGATTGCCAAAAGGGTACATTGCAAAAATACAGTAGGACACCAATTTACTAAAGATAATTTCAGATGTCCCAGTTCTTGAATTTGGTCACAACTGTGCCTCAACATCACAGCCTCAAACGTACGCTGAGGTCTCTCATTTTACGAGTACCTGGATTCTTTTTTACAACCAAATTTTGGGTAAGAGCAGAGTTTCTTATTCAACAGCCCTCTGTTAGAGCTCTGAGAGAGTGCACTTAGGGCCATTAATTCTGGGTCCCTAATTCTGGTTGTCAGTCTTCCAGCTGCTGCTATATAGGTTTGCTACTGTCTGCTCTAATTCCTGCCTTTGAAAACCAAATGATAATGGATTATATGCCAGAGTGGGAATGGGCACATTGGTTGGGATCCAAGCTGTATCCCAGGTGATAACAAGAAGCAGTGAAAAAAAAAAAAAATCAGCTCTTTGGTGATGTATCAGGGAGCTTCATCTCTACTAGAAGAAGACTTTACACATAGCATTTAAATGGTAACTAAGTGATCCATATCATTATCTGATTTGCAGAAAATGGTAGCTTTCCTTGAAGAGATAATTGAAATTTTCAGGGCTACAGTTGCAGACCTCTCCCCAAATTTTTACACGGGAGAAGGCATTAAGGCTTCCCCCAGGGTTGTAGATTTTGAAGGGACATAATCTCATTGCTTTCAAGCTTTTTTCAGTGTCTGTTAAGTTCAAGTCATCCTTTAATTTTTTTCCCCTGCTAATTGCACCAAAATATTCATCAAGGCAATCTGGAATATATTCTTGTATGGGGTTTTTTAGTCTCTCCTGCTTCAATGCTTTTTCTGTCAGTTCTGTTACTGCTTTCCTTCCTGCTTTTGTGTACCGAGAAACAAAATTAAGGTGTACTGCAACCAGTGGACACTTGCATAAACAGCCTGCTTTGAATAAAACTGCATGATCTGGAGAGAGGAAAACCACCTTCAGCTCTCCTGCACAAATGCTAAAACATAGATGAGGTTCATATACTATTAAAGCATCACATTTTTGCTTTGAGACCACTGAAATGTTGTGAAGAGCAGAAAAATGTAAATAAACTGAACAGGGAGCATAAAAGCACATCGACCCCCAGGTTCTGAAACTGCAATTTAAATGGTTTATATTTGTAATTTATTTAAGACTCTTTCTGGCAAATCCATTAGTAATGAATCTCCTTCACACATTTTTATTTTTATGCACAACAGCTTTAAGTTTGCCAGGACTTCTGCAAAGCAACTTTTACTGCATCAAATTACTGCATTCCTTGATCTCTCCTAGCACACACTCACAGCAGCCACACTCAAACACAATGTTTAGCTCTGCAACAGACACCTCCAAAACAAGGTATTTCTTTCAAATTAACACAGCTGTGAAAAAGAAAGCAAACACAATGGTTTTGCCCTGTCCCTCCAGCATTTTGCATCCGATGTCCACTTAAAATCAGCACGATCCTCTGCAATCCTTGCATGCTAAATCCGTGTGTCCGTGTGGAACTTCTTCATTGGGTATTGATGCAGAATTGGGAGCTGTCAGCTCCGATCGCTCTCACCAGCACAGGGGCTTGAGATTCTATTTCATAATAGGAAAAGATGGCCAGCGTTTTCCTGACAGAAATACCATTCATTTTTCAGTCAGTAAAAATTACAGAGATCACTGATGATGCCTTTCCCATAGAGAATGAAGACTGCAAATTATCCAGCAAAGATTTTTTTTTTCTTGGTGCACAAAACAAAAACCAGTACGATCTGCTAAACTTATTAACTGATGGGGTTTGAAACCCCCTCTTTGCATGCTGCCGACACGCTCACAGCAACCTATGCATTGATCTTATTCAAAAAGCACAGTAATCTTTATGCTGCTAGAATTTGAGTTCTGTGTGCTATAGCATACACTGCAAAGAAAAAGGAAAAAAAAAAGAGAAAAAAAAAGCCTTTAGGAAAAGCATGTGCTGAACACACAAAATATGCAGGATGGAAAAAGACCAAATGTAATTAAAGCTTATATGAAATGAGACATTCCTATTTACAGAGCTCAGGCTCCATTTCTATGAGAAAGAATGCACAGAATTTCAAATCATGCTCTATTTAGACAATGTCAGAAGAAAAAAAAAACACATTTTCCCCCCACATACCCCTCAACCCCCCACCCAAAGACCAAAAAGCAAATCTCATCATCGGAATTAGAGAGAAAAAGCAATCCAAAGAGACTGGTTTACATATTCCTTCCCAAACCAAGTAATCGAGTCTCTCCCTCTCCTGGCTAATAGCTTATAAATTCAGACTTTAAACAAAAGCATCCGAGAAAAAAAAAAAAAAAAAAAAAAAAAAAAAAAAGAGAGAGAAAGAATCCTAATTCTCAAGCTTCCTACTTAGCACTGCCTCGCTTTTGATGATTTGTGCGGCTGTGTGTGCGTGCCTGTTTGAGAAATGGCGAGATAGGCTTAAAGTATTTTCCATTTCATCAAAGAGCATATATTACTTTCCTGGTTCGCTCCGATGTTGGTTTTATGCCCACCCCTTTTCAATCTGCCCATGTCTGAGATGCACAGTGCAGGCGTACAATCATGAGCAGCTTACGACACTCAGTGAACACTGGGTGCCTCTGCATGCTCTAGCAACATACTGCTCAGCTGAAGGGAAGGGATTCTTGCTGTCTCTCTCTGCTCTAAGCATCACCTAACAAGCAAAGCGAACAAAGAATGGGAAATAAAGCGACCCTTAGCCGGTCTGTGAATGAATGGTAACCGCTCTCTGGAGTAAAGGTTGTGCCGGTCCATGGTCGTTGCAAATGATGGACATTAAACAGATTGACAAATCCTGTGGAGTCGTTAGTAAAGAGTTTGGAGTTTTTTTCACGCCACAGTGTTAACTGCAGAGGAAAGGACAGAGGGAGAAGGAGAAGATCAAGCTCATGTACATAGTTCTGAAACTTGCAGGTCCTAGGAGGCAGCTCAAAAGCTAGCTGGACAAGCCTTTCGCTCGTTGAGCAGAAGCGAAGTGAGGCATTGTGAGCTTGCCAGCCTTGCACAACATTGAAAGGCACTGAATTTGTAGCACAGAGGGGTCTTTTTTAGCTCTGCATATAATTAGTCCAAACACAAAGGAAGCAACTGAATGGAGGTTGTCACTCTCTGGAAAAGGGTGGGTAAGACACTTTTTAATTAAATTCTTTCATGAAGAAAGATTTTTTTTTTCCTTTGCTGCAGCATTTAACATGAACAAAATCACTATCATTTTACCTTTGAATGTCTGTGAACTTTAATGCTGCACAGCTCCTGCATGCTATAAAGTGAAATATTTGCCTCTGTGTTTGTTCTGTTTGCTGTTTTGCTTTGGTTTTCGGGCTTTGTTTCGTTGGTTTGCCTTTTTTTTTTTTTTTTCCTCCCTTAAATAAAATATGATGTAGAATTTGAAAAGACTCAATGGACATTCTCAAGCATATTTGGAAATATTCTTGCTAATGGATTTCCTTCTTATTGGTCTCTGTTTAAACTGGCTGCTGAGGAAGCCCCCGGGGTTGATATTGTGTACGCTGGGTATCTTTTCTAAAATGCTTCCAGCTGTGAATAGTGGGTGTCCACAGCTCTGTCGGTGTGAGGGCAGGCTTTTGTACTGTGAATCACTGAATCTCACAGAGATGCCTCGCAACCTGTCGGGCATGATGGGCTTGTCTCTGCGGTACAACAGCCTTTCAGAGCTGCATGATGGACAGTTCACAGGGTTAATGCAGCTCACGTGGCTCTATCTGGATCACAATCACATTTGCTCAGTGGAGGGGAATGCCTTTCAAAAATTGCGGCGAGTTAAGGAGCTCACCCTGAGTTCCAACAAAATAACCCAACTGCCCAACACCACTTTCCGCCCCATGCCAAACTTGCGCAGTGTGGATTTATCATACAACAACCTGCAGTCTTTGGAGCCTGACCTGTTCCACGGGCTGAGAAAACTGACAACTTTGCACATGCGGTCGAACGCCATCAAGTTCGTGCCAGTGAGAATTTTTCAGGACTGTCGCAGCCTGAAGTTTCTAGACATAGGATACAATCAGTTAAAGAGCCTGGCTCGAAACTCTTTTGCTGGCTTGTTCAAACTCACTGAGCTGCACCTCGAGCACAATGACTTGGTGAAAGTGAATTTAGCCCATTTTCCCAGGCTCATCTCCCTGCACTCCCTCTGCTTGCGAAGGAATAAAGTTACCATCGTAGTAAACACTTTGGACTGGATATGGCAACTCGAAAAGATGGATCTCTCCGGCAACGAAATCGAATACATCGAACCTCACGTTTTCGAAAGTGTACCTCATCTCAAATCCCTGCAGCTGGACTCCAACCGGCTGACCTACATCGACTCCCGAGTCCTCGACTCCTGGAAGTCCCTCACGAGCATCAGCCTCTCCGCCAACGCCTGGGATTGCAGCCGGAACGTCTGCGCCCTGGCCTCCTGGCTGAGCAACTTCCAGGGTCGCTACGACAGCAACCTGCTCTGTGCCACCCCCGAGTACGCCCAGGGAGAGGATGTTTTGGACGCCGTCTACGCCTTCCACTTGTGCGAGGACGTCGACCCCACGAGCGTCAACACCTTCTCCCCGGTGACCAACAACAGCGAGCAGACGCTGGGCTATGGCTCGGCCACCGCCACCTACGACGCGCCCGACGGCGACGAGGACCGGACCACGTACGCCGTCACCATCACCATGCCCGGCGAGAACTCCGAGAACGCCGTGCAGATTCACAAGGTGGTGACGGGCACCATGGCACTGATTTTTTCCTTCCTCATCGTGGTTTTGGTGTTGTACGTCTCCTGGAAGTGCTTCCCAGCCGGCTTAAGGCAACTGAGACAGTGCTTTGTCACACAGCGCAGGAAGCAGAAGCAAAAACAGACCATGCACCAAATGGCTGCCATGTCAGCCCAGGAGTATTATGTTGATTACAAACCCAACCACATTGAGGGAGCCCTGGTGATCATTAATGAGTACGGATCTTGCTCCTGTCACCAGCAGCCAGCGAGGGAATGCGAGGTGTGATTTTCCTTTGGGATTTAAACAGTGTGCAACCAAATAACAACGTGCAGGCAGACAGTGGCACGGGGTGGGGGGGGGGGTTGCTGGGCTTTCCTGGTGATTTCTGACGTGCACCCATACCCAAATTGTTTAAGAGGGGCTGTCCGAGAGACTTGATATTTTAGCTTTATCGTGTCTTAAAAACCTTCAGGACAGCCAATCTTAAGGTTTCATATGCTAATACTCCCTTTGAAGATCTGTCAATATTCAGGAATCTGAGAGTGTAAAAAAGGTACCAATTATTGATCTTTTGTAAACTAAGGAAACTGTTTAAAATAAAAAAAAATAGCATTTACAGTTTTTACAGACTGGTGTATATTACATGGATGGTTCCCTGTATACAAAATGCAACAGTTTAACCTCTCCATGCTGAGTGTTGAAATGAAAAGTCGAGGAGCAAAGAAGCCACGTAAAATAGAAAGCTTAAAATGACCCATGTGGCTTCCCATTGTAATTAGCACACATTCATGTGCATCATGTTGCTGAAGATATGAAGCATGACACTGGAATTCTATTTTTGTTAATGTGCTACCTTTAACTGGACGTCAGTATAAAGAGCCAGAGCAGCTCAGAAAGGCTGAAGTTTTGACTGTGTCACTAGGACAGGATTTCTGAGGATTTTTAAGTACAGCTCACTTGTTAGTTGCTGTAAGATCCATAAAAACTGCATTATAACCCCTAAAAGTATTTTGTATCAAAACTGATGCTAATTGTGAAGACTCACTAGCAAAAAACAACCAACAAAACCCAAACAAGTGAAGCACTGCCAAAATGTGCTCTACGGAATTTTCTTTAATATTAAAAAAAAACCCAAAAACGTGCTGAATTTAAGGGTTTTTACTTGCATTTACCATTTTATGCTTTTTGAGCTATACCACAAGCAAAGACCCCCTCACTTTGTGCCCTGTGGTGCCATGGTGAACGGAGAAGAGCAAAAGCAATTATTTGGGTCTCAGTGGTGAAACTCAAGAGCAAAACCACTGTCAGGGTAGGACAGAGAGTTTTCAGAGCACCCTTCTGGGTCTTGTAGTAAAGTACTGGCAAAGCCCAGCTCGTGTCCCTCCCTTCCACCACCATTCACTAACAAAACAACCCCCAAACCTCTGCAGAGGCTGGAGGCAGATGTACCCTCCTTACCAAGGACTGAAAAATGGCATTGATGGATATAAGCAGTGATTTCATGATGTAGAACCCCACAGCTGTTTTATCTGACTGCCCTTAAATAAAGGCTTCCTTTCCTTGTATTTTGGGTTTTTCATTCTAGAATGTGAACAAGCAACCGATTGATCTTTTCAGCAGCTCCTCTCAAACTAATTGACGATGAGGGAGTTTTATAACATCAGGCAGAGCATCTTGAAATATTCTTCCTACAGCATTACATGTAAATAAAATGTTATGGATAATGAACTGGGTGACATTTCTGTGCTTTGTACATGCTTCTCTATCCTCAGGTTACTACCAAGAGAGGAGGAATTCCAAAATTTGACATGTATTTTAATGTAACACAGATTTTTTTTTTCCTTTTTCATTGCATTAAAGTGCTATCTACTCTTACAAGGGTACAGCAGGCTTATAAAGCAGAAAAACAGGCACAGAAGAAATAATTTGTTTTCTTGAATAGCAGGTTTTAGCCATTAATTTTAAATGTAAAGAGTAAAATTTGTATTTCTTTTCTGACTAAAACTATTTTTAAGGAGTCAGAACTTATTTTCCTCTATTTGGTACATCTCATACTGTTTATTATAAAACATAAAAAATAGTCTCGTAATCAAAATTTTTACTCAGTGAGACTGTAATGTCATCTGTGAAAGCAATGAGATTATGTACTGGGTGAGGCCAGTTTCACAGAAAATTTAAAGAAAATCAACTGCTTTTTTTTTGCCTAAAGCCACTGCAAATTCACCCACAGCTCTCAAACAAGCAAGCACTGTTAAACCCAGGCTTTTCTCTCTTGAAACAAATGCACATTTCTCTCACTGTGCCTCAAGCCCACAAGGGCCTGATCCATCCTGAAACTCCCAAGTGACCTGAGGGGTTGAGTGTGCACGTACAAACCTAACAGGAGGGGCAGAGGGAAGGTACAGAGCCCCTCTTCCCTGGGTTCTTGACAATGTTTGAAGCAAAAGTACTTTATGCCATGCTAACTGAGGGCCTAGCTGTATTTATTATCCCCATTAAACCCTTCTCTGAAATCAACAGGGATTTTAACTGTGAAAACTTGGCTGTCTAACTTTGGGCTATGTGTTCCCCAGGCCCCCAGGCAGCACTTGGTTACAGCCACTTGCCAGGAAGGTTCCAAAATCAAACAAGGTTGTTCAAATACTGTCTGCATATGATAAAACAAAATATGAACTGGCTTTATTTTGATAATGACCCCCTGTTGCTATCAGGAAATGTGTTGGTGCAGTCATGGTTTTGCCCCTGTGAACCTGAGACAAGCCTGATACCAACAAACAATCATCCCGTGGTTGTATTTCCGTGTATTTTTAGAATTTTTGTGGGTTGTATTTGAAACACACGAGTGACTGCACCCCTCTGGAGTCATCCCTGCTGTTTATTGGTGTTAGCAACCTCCAGTTATGTTTGCAAAGACGTGAGCAATTCTGCCTTTGGAATTTATTCACCTCTGTGCTCCATGCATCTCACATTGACAGCCCAAGGAAACGGAACAGAGCATTTTTCTTTGAAGGCGCAGTGATTTCTTGAGTGGGAGCTGATTTGGGGTTTGCCTGTTGCCACTTCTCCTGGGGAGAGGTGATGCCCACCAATGGCTTGCCACCCTGAGCAGGATGATGGATGGATCCCTCCATGGAGAGCACAGCACTTATTAAAGGATGTATTTCAAAATCCTCATGCAGAAATCTTTTCTAAGGGTAATCCCTTCTAGAGACAACCTCCTGGTGATCTCCAGAGGATTTCTGGAGATCTTGACACCCTCTGAATATTTGCTGGAGAAGAGAGGGTGTCACTGCTGTTACGTGGCATGAAGGAACTCCACAGGGTGCCCACATCCAGGCTGAAAATTTTACATGAAATATGTTTGGGTAATAAAGAAATAAAAGAGCCTATATGTCCCTTCAATCCAGCTATTGCAAATCCAGTTATTCATCCTGCTCCAGGCTACTTGCATTGGTGTATAGAGAGTTATTATATTTGTACTGCATTTAGAGCAACTGCAGGGACAGATTTTCCCCAATTCTTTCTTCCAAATTTTGTGTTCAACAACTGCCCAAAGATAAGTTATTCCCTCTCTTTTGACGCCCTTATTCTGGCCTATTAAATGGCTCCAAAATCAAAAGAAAGAAAAAAAGGAAAAAAATATGCTTTTCGGGTGAGTTGTGAACAATGTTTTGTCTATGAAATACTTGGGGAATATCAAAGGAGGGGAAATATTTTAAATATTCCCTTCTTGATGTTCCACTTAATAGGACTAATCTCCCTTTTATAATTAGGTAATTAACATTATTATTTTTTTAAATTTAACTGTCTTTTTGCACACAAGACAGGGTAAAAGACAAGCAAAAGAACTACCTTTCCTGAAGCTGGTTAGCAGTACCAGGGTTACAGATCTCTAATATGCATTCTCTTGCTGCTAACATCAATATCCACTCACAGTGCACCCAGTGCTGAAGGAACTGTTGCTGTGTATGCTTTGAATGTATATAAGGGATGATTTCTTTTCCTTTCTGCCTTTTTTTTTCCTTCCTTTCTGTACTACTTTAAAAAGAATGGTATGAAACCACAGAATCAATGCTAATGTACCACATTCTGTTTCTGGCCTGAAAATATAAAATACAAAGAAATTCTGTAAAAGGTGCCAATTCCCTCCTTTGCCATGTCTGGGTGCTGCAGGGGGTGAGCCCAAGGGATGACCCATTCCTTGTGGTCACAGCAAGGCTGCCCTGGACCAGGCTGATCCAGCTCCCTGCCTACCTGTGCCACAGAAAGACCATGAACCATCCCTAAAGGCATTTTTGTATGCTTTAATATATTCTCTGTGTTTTCATGGCTAAGGCATTGAGGGGTAGTTGAAATGAGTCTATTTGATAATCTTCTTCAGTGCTGATAAAAAACCCCAAACAACCCTCATTTGCTTTTGAGATGGACTACATTTGTTCCTTGTGTGAGTCTCATTCTGCATTAACAGCAAAAGGACTCTCTGAGTCCCCCTTCCTCCCCCCTCCAGCTTCTACAGTGGTATTCAGAATGGCAAAAAAGGAGTGTTTAATGAGGAAGCTCATTTCTAGTGCTATTATAATAATAATAGCAGTGATAATAATGAAATTAAGAGGAGACAAAAGATAAGAGGAAAGACTGGAGTAATGGCAACCAAACTCAGGGTGTTTCTGGATTTCTCTGCCTTTTCCTTTTGTAAAGATGGTTAACCTAAAGAAGCAGCACAGATGAAAAACCAAGACTGAGGGTGGGTGGAGAAAGCAGTTTTAAAAACTATGCAAGCTGGGATGAAACAGCTTCTGCAAAGGAGGGTACACCACTAAATAGCTCCATTCAGCAGGAGAGAGAAAAGGAAGGGTTGAAGGGACAGGATGAAAGGGAAGATGAGAGCTGGTGAGAAGGCAAGGGGGGCACTGTGCACACATGGGAAATGAGATTTCTCCGTGCCTTCCCCTCCCACGTCTGGGCTGTGGCAAGGACAACAGCAGGGACTGAAGGAAGATGCCCAGCATCTCTGTCTCTGCCCTGCCTTTCCCAGCAGACGCTTCCCCAAACACACGTGTCCAGTCATTTCCCCCAACACCTCCCTGTCCCCTGGGAGCACAGTGCCCTCATCCATCACTCTGCCTGCCCAGCTCCTGCGCTGTGCCTCTGCCACCACTTCTTTGGGCTGGATTTCTTAGCTACCCTAGTCACAGCTCACCAGAGACTTGCTAAAAAAATTGACTTTTCTACCCAATATATATATATATATTTTTTTTTTTTTTTTAAGAAACCCTCATCTAGAGGGATGGATGATCTTGAGCTACTGCGGATTCTCCTGCTAATTATATCTACACTCATAGTCAGCTTTCACATTCACAGCTCTAATGACAAACAGATCTGAGATATTTTTGCTGTGTTCAATTTACCATTATGCATCAAGGTTATACTTTGCCTTGACCTGCCCAACCCAGTCTAATATTAACAAATTGAGCATTTATGCGAGTTCCTTTCCAAGCATGAAGTTGATTAGGAATTTAGGAAATGCTGGTGATTTAAAGATTAACCTTTCATATAATTACTGACATAAACCAGAGCTATTAAGGTATTAGAAACAACTATTCAGAGCATATTCTACATTAAAAATCAAATCACATTTAGAGCCATGCGAAAGACTTTCCATACCAGCCAATCTTTTTTTTTTTTTTTTTTAAACAGCAGAAGAAAAACCTGGTGAAAGGAAAGGAGTAAGCACAGCCTACCTCTAAAGTTATGGGGAGGAAAGCAAAGCTATAAAAATAATACAGAAACCAAGCAACAGTCTTCTGCTGGCAAGACACAGCTTGTAATTG
Organism: Lonchura striata; assembly: GCF_050655825.1. NCBI lineage: Eukaryota > Metazoa > Chordata > Aves > Passeriformes > Estrildidae > Lonchura > Lonchura striata. The sequence continues at coordinate 4,198,028 of NC_140706.1, read as the reverse complement.
GGTGGGTGGCTGTGAAGAGCTGAGATGAATGCTGCAGAGCACTGTAATTTTACTGCACCCTGTCTGCTCTAAAGTGAACATATTTGCAATGAAATCTGCATTTCTGTGAGAACAGGGCAATTGGATTTTATAGGGTTTTTTTTGTTTTGGTTTGGGGTTTTTTTATTATTAAGATCACATCACTTGTTGACATTCAGGCACAATTCTTGAGGTTTTAAAGCAATTACTGTTCTTACTCCCTTTGCTGGGGTGATATCTGGGGGAGACAGTCAAAGGGAAGAGGCTGCACTGAAAGGAGTTTGAGCTCCAAGTCCAAGATTTGCATCACAAGAGAAAAAAATTCAGTTGAAAATAAACACCAGCTTTTCACCTTTCCCTCCATCTCCCCTCTTCCTAAAAATCCAAATATGCACATCGCTGATAAAAATCAGAGCTAGGTGGCAGTGCTAAAGGATTAATACTATGCACATCTGTGCTTGGCAAACAGCACCTACTATTCTGCTAAGGCACTTTTATTTTAAATCATTTCCCTGCTCTCATGTTCTTCACATCCTCACCATGCACAGCCAGAAAGATGTCTTTCAGCACGGGTGCTATGGGAACATGACCAATTCCCTTCAATTTCTGAGCTAAAAAAGACTAAATCTAAGATTTCAAAGACAATAGGTAAGTAAAAAAATCTACTTCATCACTGAATTATCACTTTTAGCACAGCAGATTCTTCAACTGGCGTGATTAGACACTAAGCCCAGATATTCATTTATTATCAACTTGAATCTGGCCCTTTTTGCTGATGTGCCTTCCTCCTACGAGCAGAACAGATCACGAGACTGGAAGAAGGGTTGAATTTTTTTTGGCAAAATCTAGGATATAAAAAAAATATATATGGACACAATCAAATTGATTTAAGGGCTGATCCAATGGAAAAAAAAAATGCAGTTTCTGTATAGCAGATCTTCCTGCAGTAGCACACCTCTGTACCCTAGTGGTTACAGTCAGGTATGAGCAAACATCCTCCTGAGAGCTGGGGGATTCAAACTGAAAACAGATTTCTGAATTCCTTTCAAAATATATAGTTTTCCCTCTAATTTTTAACCCTTCTTACCCATTCTCACATTTTTCATTCCCAGAGCCTCACAGGCAGGGTGAACCAAAAAACAGGAGAGGGAGGAGGAAGAGGAGAGCCCTGAAAATCCCAAACTAACCTGCAAGAACAGTACACAGCTATTGAATTCCTGAGGTTTTGAGCCTTTTCACAACTGTCAGCCCTTTGAAACATGTCTGCTATCAACCCTCTTTGCAGGATGAGAGGTAAAGTGAGCTCCCAAGAGTAAACCTGGATCTGTCTTTGTGGTCCAGTGCCTCTCTGACAGCCTGGCTTGCTTAGAGAGCCTGGTAAATATTAAAGAATGTTAATAATAATGAGATAAACCATCTAGGGATTTTTTTCCCACTCTTTTTTTTTTTTTTTTTTTTTTAACTTGGCTCTATAATAAAGCTTATCATGACAGAAAATTTACTTCTCTGATCCACATTATTTCCCAATGCATTTTTTTTCCACAGCAAACAAATTTGTGGCTGCTGCTCAAAGGTTTGCAATCCTCAGGCTAAAGAGGCCACTGGATGTCAAATGTTTACCTTAATTCCATGTAAATGTCACTCCATATTGGACATTTTCTGTTTCTTTACCAACGAATTCAGCTGCCTCCACCTTCACAAACCTTCCCCCTGCACCCTAACTCTTTTTCCAAACAGCACAGAACATGCTGCTCCTGTCAAATCAGATTCCCAAATAACAACTGGATGCCATGAATTTATTATGTAATTGCTGTTGTCTAATAAATTGGATGTGCATGCTATGGCCTGAGAGATGAAGAAATCATGGAGACAGAGAACAAGCAGGAGGAATGCAGCTGACATTCTCTCTCTGGGGAAAACCCACAAAACTGTATGGAACAGTGCTTGAGGAAGGTGGAGGGCACAGAGCACCAGCTAAAAAAAAAAAGGGGATTACATGGGATAGAAGAAATCACTGCTACAAAATAGACAGGAAAATTGTAAAGGGGACAGTGCTCATAACAGATGAATCAGAAAGAGATTTAGGTGATAACCAACACAGCTGACCCTCACCAGGTGATAACAAAACTCTGTAGTGATTTCTGATAACAAAATGAACCTATATAAACCTACATCTGCAGTGGGAAACAGAAATACACAAAGTCCCAGGGAGCTGAACCCTGGGCTTATTCCTGTGTCCATCTTGGCTTTGTCATGACTGGCTTTTTAGTAGATTTAAAAAAAAATAGATCGGTTTTTTTTATTGCTGTCATGCACAGAGCTGAACCCACGGAGATATTGCTTTGGCTTCATGGGGAATATGCTAAACCAAAAATTGTTTTCTCAATGGGTGGCACTTCCAGACTGAAGCAAACCTTCCTATATTGCTTTGTGTGTCTGTTTCTCTGATTCTAGCAACTGTTGGGAATTACATTAGGTTATTCGAGCTGGTAAAATGTAGAACTTCTCAAAAAAGTTCCCTGAGTAGTTTTATGAAGTTACATTCAGTATCTTTCCTAATAAGAGTTGAAAACTCTTTTTTTCCTCCTGGTTCTCTTTTCCCACCATGTAGGATACTCCAGCCCCAATCTGTCGTTTTTCATTAGCACAGGAGTCAAGCTATGGCTATTAATGAAAACTCTTAATGAGGATTTGATGAATAAGCCCTGGAAAATCAAACTTGAAACAAACAAGCTAAAATCTGTGTCAGATCTATTTTTTGTAGGTACTAGAAATTGGGAAATGAAGGCCTGTATAAAGCAGTAGGGAATTTAAAACAACAAATCATATTTGGACTTTTGAAGAGCTTTTGACAGGACATTCAGTTTCCCATAAATAAGACAAGCTCCATTGTCATAGAAAACTAGGTAGGAACTCAAAAATACAGTGGCCTTTTATTCATACAGGGAAAAAATGCAGCACAGTGTGGTCCCAGGGCCGAAACTGCTGAATCATCTCAGCTATGATCAGGAAATAGATGGTATTTTTCACATGACAGATTATTTATACTGTGAAAAATAATGGAAATCGTGTGGATGTGCAAAGGGACTTCCAAAGGCTGAAGCTTATATAAGCTTTGATGGATGAAATTCTGAATTGTCAACTACAAAGCAAAAGACAAGATATAAGGGAAACTGTTCATCTGCGCCTCGCTGATGTAAGTTATAGTCAACAACTGGACAGCTGTTTTCTAGGGTATTGCATTAAAACCTCTGCCCAGCGTGCAGAGAGGGGAAAAAAAAAGAGGAAAAAAGAAAAGTGGAATAACATCTCAAATGGAACAGCTCTCAAGAAATTAAATAGTGTGATAGAAACCACTCCTATGGCTTCAGCTAGAAAACTCTGTGAAGGCTAAGTTAGAAAAGGATCTAAGCGCTAGATAAGGATAAACTCCTGCCAGGTGAGAGGAGGAATGATTTGGGAAAGTTTGCCAGGAGGGAGGGAGGGAAGAAAGCAGCCCAAAAACAGCGGCACGAGAGCAAAACGTGGATCCACCCCCCCTCTAGTGGCCAGTCCCCACCGGCTGCTGCAGAAGCCACCCAAACCACCGGGCAGCAGCTTTAGAACAAGAACACACCCGTCGTTTTTATTCCCCGTTCAATTTGATGTTGTTTCACCGTATATTATTATTTCCTATTCCTCATTAAACTGCCTGCTGCACTCCTGTGTTGTTTCTTGTCATTACTCAGTGCACAAGCTGTTGTGCAGATGTATTTTTTTATTTTTTTTTATACCTGCCTGCAAGAAGAGGATACAGAGTGTGACAGGGGCCATGCACACCCTGGCATCAGGAACAATCATAAAATTAAAAAAAAAAAATATTTGAAAGCCACTGTACAAGACATCACCTATGCAAAAAAAAAAAAAAAAAAGGCATTAAAAACAAGGAACAGTTGTACAGAAATGGGAGCATGGAAGTAATTTGGTACACACATCCCTAAAACTTTTTAGATTAAAAAAGATACTGTTTTAGGATCAGCATCTGGGACAGGGCATATCATGCAGTGGATTTTTTTTTTTTTAATATTTCTTACTCATGGACCAGTCACCGAATTTCTGTGTTTCCAGCCAACCTGCACACCTGGGGAAACTGAGGCTGAGTGAACCCCCACATTCTGAACACACACAGGTTATTCTTGGCCATTTACTCCTTCCTCTGTCCTCTGTAGGACATGCACTAAAACTGGAAAATCCCTATTTTTACGAATTTTTCTGAATAATTCAATATAACAGACCATTTTCTGCTGCTATTTTTTAACAATCTACCCTGGAACACTTTGTGGAGAGGGGAGGAGATGCTGAGCTGGGTGCAGGGAGAGGCTGTGAGCCCTGAGCAGGAGCTCAGCCCTGTCTCTGGCTGAGGTAACACCAAACACTTTGTCAGAACTGGGTGCTTTGTTAAATTTGCACATTCTACCCCACAAAAAAAAAAAAAAAAAAAAAAAAAGAAAACAGAAGAAACCTGGAGCAGAAGTGAACATCCTTCAGCTGCATCTATTTCATCCCCAAGCTAATTTCAGTGTAGCAGGCTGGGCTTGTAAGGCAGATGAGAAGTCACAAGGAGTTACATTTGCCTCTTGTAAAAATCCTTCCATCACTTCAATTTTCTCAATCCCTGCTTCAATTGCCACCCTCAGCAGTGATTTTTAAGATGCAGCAGGTAAATATATGTATTTGATAGGGAGAAAGGTGATTTGCTAAGAAATTGCCTACGAATGTATTTTTAATTAAGGGCCTGTAAGACACGATGCACTCTTGTATGCATTTTAATAATTAAAGCAGGACTGCTGCCCTTCTATAAATTATTCTGAAATTACCTGTTGATTACCTAAGATGGTGCCTTGTTGTAATCTATGGTGGCTCAGATGGAGTTCAGAGCACCCTTAATTTAATTTGAATACTTAATTTGTTCAACTGAAAGTGAAGAATAAAATCACAAACAAGGCACATTTTGACTTCTCGCATGTTAAATTTAAAGAACAAACCCATATTCAATGTGTCTTGATAATGCGAGCTTGTTAAAAATAGTCAGATAACAGCTTATTCAAAAGATTTGTATATAATGATGTAAGTAATTTGCTCTTCCATTACCAAATTAATTCAAATTTCTGTACATGGCAAATATTATTTGCTATGTCTCTTCTGTGTGTATTCTGTGCTTCCAGAGGATTAAAGAAGGAATTTTGTCACTGAAATAGGAAAACAGATTTGCAGATGTAGCAATCTTGTAAAACCCTGAGCTCAGAAAAAAACATTTGCAATACCACAAAGAAGGAAAAATCATTTCCCAAATTGTCCCAAGTCTCTTCCTACTGAGATTAAAAGGACAATGATGCACCTCCTACGTGACTCTTTTCTACTGCCTGCAGCAACAGGCCAGCTCCCATTCCCTTCCTGTGATTAGGTTTAGGATTATTTCACGCCTGTCTCTTGGTTCCTATATTTGTCATGTTAGGCATTTTTTGCAAGGTGAACACAAGTTATTTTATTCAGAGGTGTGAAAAGAAAAAAAAAAGGAAAAAAAAAAAAAAAAGTACTGGTCCCTTGCTGCATTAGTCAGGTTTCCATCACTACGAAGTACAGCATCAATTGGGATGAAAACTCTAGAAATCACTTTTTTTTTTTTTTTAATTCTTGCCAACTACATAATTATGCCTCAAATGATTTTGTGCCAGGTGGTTTGGCTAACAGATGGAATGGTATATTTGCTCACTCTTCGTAAACCAAGCTCCTTTCAAAAGCGTGTGAGCCAAAAGTATCTACATTATTGATTGGCAGTTATATATGCCTAATAAGTAATTAAACTAGCTACAAATTACAGTGACTCCTGTGAGCATGAAAAAAACCCATACAGAAAATATGTGATTGTGTCTTTCCAATAACATTTTTAAATCATGGCAGATAAAAATATTGGTGTGAAACAATGCACTCCAGAGAAAAGGGCTTTGGTAGGAAGCACCTTAGGAATGTCTAAAGCAGGATGCTTTGCATACCAGGGATCCATGGGCTGAGAGAGGGACCTGGGAGAGCCTCAGGAGCTTCTGCAAGGCCAAGTGCAGGGTCCTGGCCCAGGATGAGGGACAAACACAAGGCTGAGTGGAGAATGGATGGAGAGCAGCCCTGGGGAGAGGAGGTGGGGGTGCTGGGGGTGCTGAGGATGCTGAGGGAGCTGAGGGTGCTGAGGGTGCTGGGGGTGCTGAGGGTGCTGAAGGTGCTGAGTGTTCTGAGGGTGCTGGGGGTGCTGGGGGTGTTGAGGGAGCTGAGGGTGCTGAGTGTTCTGAGGGTGCTGGGGGTGCTGAAGGTGCTGAGTGTTCTGAGGGTGCTGGGGATGCTAGGGGTGCTGAGGGAGCTGAGGGTGCTGAGTTTTCTGAGGGTGCTGAGGGTGCTGAGGGTGCTGGGGGTGCTGAGGGTGCTGGGGGTGCTGGGGTTGCTGAGGATGGGAGCTGTGCCTGCCCCAGCCCAGAACCCACCGTGGGCAGCAGGGGAAGGGGATTCTGCCCCTCTGCCCTGCTCAGGTGAGACCCCACCTGCAGAGCTGCCCCAGCTCTGATTCCCAACATGAGGAGGACTTGGAGCTGCTGGAGAGAGCCCAGAGGAGGCCACAGAGCTGCTCCAAGGACTGGAGCACCTCTGCTGTGGAGCCAGACTGGGACAGCTGGGAATGTTCACCTGGAGAAGAGAAGGCTCCAGGGAGAGCTCAGAGCCCCTTGCAGGGCCTAAAGGGGCTCCAGGAGAGCTGGAGAGGGACTGGGGACAAGGGATGGAGGGACAGGACAAGGGGGAATAGCTTCACACTGCCAGAGGGCAGGGTTAGCTGTGATACTGGGGAGAAATTGTTCCCTGTGAGGGTGGTGAGGCCCTGGCACAGGGTGACTGGAGAAGCTGTGGCTGCCCCTGGATCCCTGGAAGTGCCCAAGGCAAGGTTGGACCGAGCTTGGAGCAACCCGTTGGACCGAGCTTGGAGCAACCTGAGCTATTAGAAGGTGTCCCTGCCCACAGACAGGGTTGGATTGAGATGGGCTTTAAGGTCCCTTCCCACACAAGCCATTCTGTGATTCCATGATAAAATTAAAAGTTGCTCATGTAAGATGGTTTTTCACAATCCCAAATATTACCAAACTCTTACTGAACCAACTAGAGCCTGTGAGCAGATCTAACAAATGTAGGCAGCTTCTCAAGACTCTCCCAGACAGCATATCCTCAATATAACCACCACTCTGGAGGGAGAAATTAAACTGAGATAGAACAACGAGCTAACCATTGCTTTACCCATCCTGTATTGGGAGTTATCTGGGGTTCATTCATTTCTTGCCTGCACATCCCAGAAGGAAATCCAGAAACCTTTGTTATGCTGGAATGGCCAGGAGTCCATTTCATCAGGAGGTGTCACACTGTTTGGGAATGTGCTCAGCACACAGAGTAAAGCCAGCCTGGCTGGAAGGTGCTGCACTTGGAGCACACGTGCAGATCAAGGGTGCTGAGGAGGCACAGCAGGCCTCTGATGAACAGCACATGTCAGCAGGTATTTTCAAGCTGGAAACAGCCTGGAATTTTTCCTCCTGTGCCCATCAGCTGGGCTATAAAGGTACAAGAATTCTGCGACAGAGCCGACCCTGTCCCATTAAACATTTCCCTGAACATCTGCAAACATCGCTGATTTCCCAGCCTGTGTAATGATCCTCGTCATAATCCCACCAAGCCGAGGGCAGCAACAGATCCATTTCCCACCCAACCTTCCCATGGGAAAATAACAATTAATTTAAAAAAAATAAATAATGAGAAAAGCTTTTTGTCATAGCATATTAATATCTGTGCTACTGCTATCACAGAGCTGTGCCAGAAACATTGATTTAATAGGCACTGCAAAGCAATTACCATGCAAATAATATTAGCCAGCAATTTATTATTTTTTTTAGTGAAGTCCTTGTTTTGGCTAGCAGACCACAATAACAGATTCCAATAAAACTGGGTAATTGAAAGAAATTGCAAGTGTCTAAATAGCTGTGACACCAAACATATGAAGCAGCAGCTCTCAGCCTGGCCTATTGGTCTCCTTGTGATTTCAAATATGGACAACCTGGGGAGCCAACAAAGAAACAGCCTACACAGCAAAAAGAGAGCACTGAAGCAACCAGAAGGAAAGATACCAAGGAAAACTCTCTTCATAGTGACATTGGCAAGGAGGACAATGGAGAATAATGTACAGTGTTTTAAGCCTCTCAGAAAACAACATTCCTGCCTCAAAACCTTTCTTTTCCCCTGGTTTTCTTCATAAGAAATATATATTTTTTGAGGAAGTCTATATTTTTTGAAGCAATATATACTCATCTGTTTATAGCACAGGATTGGAGACTTGCTTAGATTAAGTGAAATGTTAATGTCCACATTCAGCTTCAGAAGTTGCCCATTGATCCTCTTGCTTTGCACTGATCAGAGCAACAGGATTTTACCTAAATCACTTTTGTGTTCTTCCTGTGATTATCAGAAAATGAGCTAAGTTGCTTAGCTCACACCAGAGTGCTGTGACATTCACAAAATTAAGCAAACTGCACATTGCAAGACCTAAAAATATTTAATTCCCACACAAAAGATACTGACAGCTGTGTACTTTGAGACATAATAACATGGCTAACAATTAAATGATGCCTCCTAGGAAATCTGGGACAGGAAAACATGTCACAGTCAAATCTGTCATCCCTGGAAAGACCTTTGAAGATCATCATATATGCACAAACTTTCTGAGCAGAAGCCAGAAAGGTCAGTGGAAAGCTGGGAAAAAATGCCAATAGCAAAATAGATGAACAATTTTTACAAAAAAAAAAAAAAAACTTTCAGACTTTGAGACAGCAAAAACCTCATCATATTTTCAGCACTCAGTTCACTACAGGACTGAATCAAGAAGCAAGGGAAGGGTAATGGGAAGATCCCACTCTGTGTAATGAAGGTTTATATACAAACTCAACCTGTCACTGAATCCATCCTAATGTAAGTGAACAAACATAAATGTATCATAAAGCACATGCCTCCTTTGAAATAAATACCAGTCTCTTAATGTCTTTATATCTCTAATAATCTTAATTATCTTAATTAGTATTAATTTCTTAGTTATGATAATCTTATCTTACAAGGATACCTATGCTGGCATGATAACTGAATTAATACTTCAGCATTTTACAGTCAAAATCTGCCTCATTTCCTCAACAGTTCTTCAGGCAGAATGGCAGCTGACATGACAAAATCAGGCAGGAACACATTTGGCATTTGCCACAAACCTATATCAAGACACACAGTCTTGACTCTGTAGCTTTGCCAAGGAGTAGGAGGATCCACAGGCAAGGATCCCAGCTTTAGACACCAGAGTTTTAAATACAGTAGAGGTGGTTAATAAAGCACCAACTCTCTACACCTGAATTCAGTGTCAAAGCTTGCATGGATTTTCACAAACTGGTGGCTCATAGTGCTGGGCTGATTCTGTCACTGCTGTTTCAGATGTGACACTTTTTGGCAGAGCACAAACCCAGGGGTCACTGAGGAGAAGGTGGCATTGGCATTACTGTTCCCATCTCGTATAGGAATGTAGGATGTCTTCCAATCCAAACATGGATCAAATGCTCTTTTATTCCCATGGAATGGAGGTTGGCCTAGAACTGCTGTGGCAATAAAGTCTAAAACCACAAAATCTGTAGGTGAGTTGATTTCACCCCTCACCACAGAAGCCTTGGAGGAAACCAAGCTAATTGAGCATAAATTGTAATCTTCCCAGTCCATATAGTCTTTCACAGCCAAAAGGTTATTTCTAGACCTGTCCTAGGTCTAGAAGTTGGTAGCTCAGCTCAGTTAATTTCCAAGTCTGAGTTTACCCCAGGAATCTAAAAGACTGACAAGAAACCAGAACCTCTTTGGTTATGGAGCTTTTCCCTTTGCTTCATTCCACAGATGGGAGCTCAGCATGGCTGATGCTGATTAAACTGGAGCACGTCTGGAGAGATCTGGAGACAGATTTTTTTTTTTTTTTTTTTCCTCAGACACATCACTCCATCAAGGGTTTGGCTAAATCTCACACCAGTCTCTAATACTCAGCTATCAATGCAGTGTTCCTCAATAACCTTGTTGTCTTCTTTCACTGTCAAGAGCTACCTTGGTTTATTAGACAGCTAATAAAACACAAACACTGGTGATTAGACCATTTCCTTAGAACTCTGTGAAAGAGGTTAGAGATTTGAAACATCAATGCTATCAGAGAAGAAAAAAAAATTGTTTTACTTCTGCCATGGTAACTAAGAGACGTGATTCTCAGATCACAGTCTGGTTCATCCAGAAGGTTTCTACTCTTCTAGTGATGTTACAGCCTTCATTTTTCTAGAAGTTTCTGCTAATTTTGTGTATTCATCTGGCTGACTTCAGATTTTTCAAAGATAAGTGAAGATTCTCCAGAATTATGCTGGCAAGGGAGTATCAGCTCCCCCCAGGTATCTGGAGCATGGATAGAAAAGGTGTGGTCTCACATTTCTGAGTCAAGAAGGTAAAGTCTTAAGCCACACAAGGACACACCAGAGAGGACAGCAGCCTGCTGAATGTGACTTTGAACAGCTACTTCCAGAAGCAGCCATAATTTCAGCAGTAAATTCCACTAAAAGAACTGAAATCACCTCCAGCAAGGTCCTTTAGCTCTGACTGATTGTGCAATACAAGTTTCCCTAGCAAGGCTCACCAACTGTGGCACTCCAAATTCACATCCCACTTCAGAGAAATTTCCTCAAGTAGGTAAGTAATGTCTTTTGAAAATAGAGATTTGCCTAATGTCAGAAAAAAGAACTCCTCATAATGAGGTAGTGCCACTAGCATATCAAATGGCTGAATTAGAGCTAATTGAATACTTTCAATCTAGGCTGGTGTCACCAGCCCCTAGTACTGCATCAGATGATATTCAGGGGATAAGAAACTCTATTCCAGACAAAAGTGGCTCTGAAAAACGATACAAGATTTTCAAGTCTTTTGTAAGGGAAAGTGTTCAATTGTCTTCTTCTCTTCTATGCAGAGTAAGATAAGAAGCAATCAGCTCAATTTAGAATAAAAGAGATTTGTATTCCATATTAAAAAGCATTTGCTAACTGTAAATATAGTTCAGCATAGAAGATGGAGAAAGTTCTGTTTGTGCCTAGAATTTCAGCATTTTAATCCTTTGTTGAAACTGAACTGAATTAAGACTCTTCCAAACAACTGTCAATATTATATTACCTTTTAGGAACATTTTGCATTCTACTTCAAAAAATTAAGACCTTCTTCACTTATGTCATCTCATAATATTTTCTTAATTTAAAGAAACCTAAAACCACAAATATTTAAGTGAAATATATATGTGCATGCATGCATATTCACAAGTTTCTGACAGCACGCAAGCTGACACATAATTAAATCATGACATTGAATTAAGGGAACTTTCAAGGAACAATAAAGTTGGTGTGTAAAAATCCCAGTGCTGGGATTCTGAGGGGTGAAATTCCTGAGTGGCCACCAGCCCCTCAGCACATCCATGGACAGCTGTAGGGAGAGCTCACAGCAAGGTTTGATAGAAAAGCTGGTGTCACTCAGAGGGGCACAAGCTCACACTTTTCCTTGGAAGTGCATCCATATATTGTCACTAATTCACTTTGGACAGAATGAACACTGCTGCTCTTCAAGGTAATGGAAATTCCTGTTGATTGACAGCACAGACAGACCATTGCTTAGTGATTTTGAAAATAAAGTGTAATTGGAGACTGAAACAAGGACATGCTGTCAGCTTTATTCTATTTCCTTGTTTTATATGTAACATAAAGGTAGAGTAGGAGAGAGCTGTAAATCCCTGGGTTTATTTTATTAAGCTCCTCGTTTATAAATTGGACTATTTTTGATCCCTGCTTTTTAAAGTTGCTTTCATTCCAAGATTGTTTGTTATATCAGTTTAAAGAAGGAAGATTGCCAGAAGAAAGCATCACCAACTCAGATTGTTCATATTCAGAGCAGGACTAAAATTTTAACAATTCGAAATGGGTTTGACGACAGGGATAAGCTGGAACAGCTTAATTCAGCAATGTCTTTATACCTTCATTTCTAAAATATTGCATACAAGTCTATTAAACATTGCTATTCAGAAGCTAAAATGACAGAACAAAATAATGGAAAGCATTTTAAGAATGTATCTGGTTTACTTGCCTGCAAAAAGTCAAAATCAATTGTATCATTCTTGACAAATGTGACTATTATCAACACCCGCCACTGATAAGGATTTTGCAGCATCCTCAGGCAAAATCCTTCTGTGCTGTATTCTCATTACTCCTATTACACTGTCCTTAATTCTAATCTAAACCTTTCCTGTGCAATGTTATTTCAGAACTATTTCTCCCATCCTGTAGCAAAATGAAACCTGTTTATTCTATTCCACTTTGCAGCAACATTTTTTGTCGTTCAGGACCTGGAGGAAAAATTGGTGCAATTTTCACTTCTCCAGACAAAACACCAGTTCACTCAATCTCCTCTCATAGATCTGATTTTTCCCTAGGTCTTTGATCATTATTTTTATGTTCCTTTTCAATTAGAGTTTATCTTTCTTGAAGTCTGTACCCCAAATTGACACAGCATTCAGAGTGCTCTTCCCAGTGTGCGGGGGTGATATATTCTGCTTAGAATAAGATACTCTAAGGAATAGGAACAGGTTATGGTGCACTGTAACTCACTGACATCTTTCCCAAATAATCACTGCACAGTGGATTTGTTGTCCTTTTTTATAAAATGCATGTTTTGGTAGGAAAAGATACAAGAGAAGAAGATCAAGGCAAGATATTTAGGATGACAAGAGGGCTGGAGCTATGAGGACAAGTGGTGCTCACCTGGAGAAGAGAATATTCCAGGGAGATCTCAGATCCTCTTCCAGTGCCTGAAGGGGCTCCAGGAGAGCTGGAGAGGGACTGGGGACAAGGGATGGAGGGACAGGACACAGGGAATGGCTCCCACTGCCAGAGGGTGAGTTTATTTGGTACACTTGGGAGAAATTCTTCGCTGTGAGGGTGGGAATGCCCTGGTACAGCTTGCCCAGAGAAGCTGTGGCTGCCCCTGGAAGTGTCCAAGGCCAGGCTGGATGGGGCTTGGAGTGACCTGGAATAGTGAAAGGTGTCTCTGCACATGGCAAGGGGTGGAATGAGATGAGCTTTGTGGTCCTTCCAACTCAAACTATTCTGTGATTTTATGATTATGCTCTCTTATGAGTAAATATTGAAGCTCTGCATATCTGTAGTCTGTGTTTTGTTTAACATCTCAGTTGCATTCATAAAATTCACATCTGGCAATAGTGTGTATACATGAAACCACATTCTTTTAAGGCGCCACTTTTCTTTGGGTGAAACAGATCATTCATCTAAATTGATCACACATAGATACATTTGCACTAGCAGAGCTGTTAATTTATATGCCTACTTCAGCCAGGCACTTAACCAGAAATATCCTTATCCAGAAATACAGGCTTTTAAAGTGACCTAAACTGGGGATAAGCCGTTAAATATAAAATAATAAGTCCTTTGTCTCAACCTGCAGTCTGGAAATGCACCATATTAGAAAACATTTTTAGGAATTATCTGAAGGAAATTTTGTTTCAGAAAAGAATTTACTCATCAGAACAATTATATACTGGCCAAGACACAACTAAGCACTATTATTTTATAAATATATTGAGGGGTTTTTTTGTCATATGAAGTGGTTTCATTTTCTTCTCCCTCCCAGGGAATGGCAGCTCTCCTGACAGCACTGCAGTGCTTCCTCTGGATGTGGCCCAAGTAAGCTGACATTTGAGAGACATCACAGAGGTGACAGGAACTATATTAACTTTTATGAAAAGCCAAAGCTGACTTCGGAATACCTCAAACAAAATCAATCACTCAGTATTGTGTAAGACAGGGTTAAATTACATCCCAAATATTATTTTAAGCTCTAATCTTTGTTGTAGGCTCTAATTAAACATTTTTCATTTAAAAAATATTACAACAAAGGACATATCAGGAAGAATGCTTTAATGAGAATATGAATATTCAGATGGGAGATGTGAAAGCTAAAGCTCTGTGATGACCTGATTCAAAGGTCAGGGAAGCAGAGAGACTTCACACATCACAGAATCACAGAATGGTTTGGGCTGGAAGGGACCACAAATCCCATCCCATTCTACCCCCTGCCATGGGCAGGGACACCTTCCACTATCCCAGCTTGCTCCAATCCCTGCCCAACCTGGACTTGGACACTTCCGTGGATCCAGGGGCAGCCACAGCTTCGCTGGACATCCTGTGCCAGGGCCTCCAACCCTCACAATTCCTTCCCAATATCCCAACCACCCCCGTCCTTTGGCAGTGGAAGCCATTCCCTGTGTCCTGTCCCTCCATCCCTTTTCCCCAGTCCTTCTCCAGCTCTCCTGGAGCCCCTTTAGGGGGCTCTGAGCTCTCCCTGGAGCCTCCTTTTCTCCAGGTGAGCACCCCCAGCTCTCCCAGCCTGGCTCCAGAGGAGATTTGCTGTAGACTTGATATTAACCAGCCAAGGATCAGCCCCTAACTGTCAGTACACACAAAGGTGTCTCACACAAACTTCTGATTTTTATCACAAATTCCCTGTGTTTTTTTTCTCCTCTGCCTTAAACAGCTGTGTGCACACCAATCTCCCTTTCCTTGTCTCCAAGGCTCACAACTTTGGGCTGTTCTTTCATATGCACCTTCCCATGCAAACATATTCTTCCTCCACACCTTTCTTGCCTGAATTTTTTTGTTCCATCCTATCCTGTCTGTTTGCAGACCTGGCACCAGCATCTCTTCCTTGTCTCTCTCTTGGCTCCAGCTTTATCCCCTTCCACGTTTTCACAAGCAAAAACATCATCATGACCAGTCCAGAAAGGTTCTCTCAATATCTATGGCCTGTGGCTACAGACCTGAATTTATGATTAATTTTTCCACATCCCCATAGCCACATCCTCTTTTTTAAATTTATTTTTATCTATTAAAAATATTTTTCTTCTCTTTTTGCTAATTTCACACACACATTTCCTGCATGTACAATGCATCCTCAAGGCTCACTTTTACTCAAAGCACGTATTAAGCTAGAATGCCTTCCAAATATACTGAATTTCTAAGTTTAGCTGTAATATCAGGTTTTCAGATATTTGCTCCACTTTCTGCTTGGGCTGTAATCTCTCTGGGACATGCTTTGTGTCTTCATTTGCATTTTGAATGTAACATTTCATAAATTGTTTTTTTTAAATGTTAATTTTGTTGTTGTTGTTGTTGTCGTCACTTGTGACTTTAGCATTAAAGCTCTATCACAGTTAGCATTTCGAAAAGTTTGGTCTTTAGGAGGTTTCTGTTCAGTCCTAATTCAGGAAAAAATTGCCTGGATTTAATGAAATCTCTGACTCAATCCAGACTGACGTAACACTTCAGTCTGTGAACACTGGAAGCTTTCCATGATGTAAATGAATCCAGAGAAATAATCTAAGAGACATATTATTAACAAGAACATTTACATACATGTATATATATATCTGATTTAATGCTAAATATTATCTGATTTGAGATACTTTTTTTGAACATGCGTGTGAGTAGCCACAGCCTGGTATGTCCTGAGCTTTACTGCTTTTTCATTACATTTATTCCCAAAAATTATTCCCATGTGGAAGCAAACAGAAATGCTGATTAGAACGCATTAGCAACTTTACTTGGTATATTCAGGATTAAATATATCTTTTTATGAACATTCTTTTTTAACTGTCTCGTTTTCTGACTTCAGAGCAAGGACTGCCAAGAGTTTGAATCCAATCAATTTCTTTGTGAGTCCACATGAGCAATTTGGATAAACCATCCTTGTATTTCACATGGCACTCCAGGACTGTTAAAAGCAGCAGTTCATCTCTTCATTCCAATGCAATCACCAGCTGAATTAATGATTTCACTGCCTGGCCTTGAAGCTTTAGTGTTTGATTTAGCACAGGCAGAGTGAGTCCCATATATAATCTCCCCCAGCACCTTTCTCTCTCTCCCCCATATGTAAGTGCATATATAAGATTATAAATACTATATAAATATATAGATGGATATGTATATTCATGCTGATTGATATTTCTGTTCCGGCCATGCTATCACTGTCAGTGAGATAAGACTAATCCAAAGAATTTCTTGAATTTCTTGTATTACATTTACAATAATTTAATATTATCAAGTAGCTAATACTTATCAGCATCTTCTGGAGCTCTTAGAACTAATTTTAACAGCAGAGAGTGTGCCCACCCTGCTAAAAATACAGATGCAGTGAAGACAGAGAGCCTTTAGGAGAAAATAAGTTTCTATTATAAGGACAGAGACAAAATACTTCCTTTAGTCCCTCATTAGTTATCTATTTTAATGTAACTGAGGCTGTTGTTTTGCATTTAGAAAACACAGAGCATTGGTGAAGGCCCAGCAGTGATGCCCAGTCAAGAGTGGCAAAGATCCCAAGGAGATTTCAGCCCTATCAGATAATAACACTGCAGCTGAAAGCCCCTTCATCAGGATCTTTAGATGCCTGTGCTAAAACATTTTTCTTTCTGACTTGCCAGCAGCCAAACTAACATGACTCCAATGACAAATGATCTCTTTAACCCTCCAGAAAGGAGTCCCAACGTCCATTTTTATGTCTGAACGACCAAAGACACATCACCTTTCAAGGAAAGTGAACGCGATCTCAAAGTTTGGAGAAGCATCTCAAAAAATATTATTATACCACAGTGTTTTTGTCTTTTTGTTTGATGGCTTTGGGGAAAATAAGAAGGTATATAGAGAATACAATAAAAATCTGATCTACAGAAAGATTGCCTTAAAAGCAGAACAAACTAATTATGTAGGTTTTTACCTTTCAGAGGTGGAGAATGGGAAAACCACGTATCCCCTCAGATTTTAAGTATCATTAATGAGTTGATGCAATGACAGAGTCAAAGAGAACAGGTGTAGCTGGGAATTTTTGAGTATTTTTAATATTTCCCTTTCTCTGTGTTATTGTTATTGTGTCATGACCAGTTGAAATACAGTTTGTTTTTTTTTTTTTTGAATCTCAGACCTTTAAAGAAAGTGAATTTTGTTCTATTGCTAAGTTTATCTTAAACTTAGCAATAGAACAATAGCAGTTATTTTTCACAGATGCATAAAAAAACAAACCAGGAGATATCTGCAAAGTCATTTTGTACTTATAAAACTCTCAGAGAAGGCAACAATATCTCATTGACTTTCAGATCTACTTCTTTCAGTACAGGGACATTATTTTTCTCTAAAAGCAAACTGGTCAAGGGACCTTTACTCGTTAGGTTCACTGAGGTGGAGTAAGTCCATGTTTGTCTTGACCCTCTTGTCAAGACATTGTGGATTTTCAGTTTTAATCCTCCTTGTATTCATCTCTCACAAACCACTGGAACTAACAGTTACATAATCAGCTTCAACAATTTCTCTTTTTTTTTTTTTCCCATATCCATGCTTTTCAAACACCTACATACATATCACATCCTCCTGAGTTGCTCCAGATCCAATGTTTGAACTAATTCTTCATGACAGGATGTCAATGTCAAGCATTATTGAGCCTTAAACAGAGGCAGTGATTGCCAAATGTAATATTCCAGCATCTTCCCAAGCAAACTGGTGAGAGCTGATTGAAGGGAGGGGCTGATTCAGCTGCACTTACCTACTTTTCTAAAAATAACTTTTTAACCTCTTTTTTTTCTGTAATATTGGTTTCTGTTTCTTTGCTCTGAAGGGTGAAACAGTTCATTGCTCTGAGGGCTCATATAAGAATTATGTTCAATTTTCATCACTGCAGCAGAAAAAGCTGTGAAGCCAAGGCACACCAAAAACACTCTTGACAAATAATGTGTGGTGTGCTTTCCTTTCCTTTCACAATGTAATGGGAATGAGACAGTGGTGCAGCTCAAAGGAAATTTTCATGGGCTCTTGAAAAATAAATACATAGCTCAAAATCATCTTTAAATTTTGAATCAAATGTACTTTAACAACCACAGCAAAGGTGGGTGACTCGTAAAAAGATGGTATTACACAGGTAGGGAAACAACATTGTTGAAAAAAAAAGTGGATTTATTTTTTAAATTACTGTAATATAGTACTAAACCATCTTTATATACATACACCTTAAGAAAATAATGACAAAAATTCAAGCCAGGCCACAGAAGTGGAAATCTGGCATAATTAATACTCTTTTTGACAACTGTGAAATTCCTGTTTTCAATTTGTAATTCAGCTGAGCTGATGACAGATTTCTCCTCATCATCACTGATTTATGAGCTCATCTTGTCAACTTTTCCCCCTTCCCACACTATGTACACAAGCTGAGGCAGTTTTTTATCCTCAGAACAAAGGACAGTATTTCAAGAAAACTATCAAATTGTGTATATCCATAACCGCCTTTTGAAATTAAGCAGATTTTGTCTGGATGCCACAGCTCAAGTACTCTAAGGAAAGGACATAAACAGAAAGCAAAACTAAAAGAACAGCATATGATCAGAGTTTGAATGTCTCAAACATCTTCTCTTTTTCCCAGATTTTAGTTTGGTTTTTAGCTTTTTTTATTTATTTAATTTATTGGTTGTTGGTTTTCTGTTAGATGGAACCTGATAATTTGCTCCTATTCTACTTCAATGGAAGGACTTTCATGAGGAGCAAGTGAGTTGTTGGATCATTAATTAGCACACTGCTACTAAGAATATGATTAATAAGATGAGCAATAATTCATCTAACATTGATATCATCCAAAGAGAAGAAATGCTCAATGAGTATTTAGGTATTTATAAAACATTAGCTGATAATGGAATATTTCACATTCCAGAGTTAAGAAAGAAGATATTAAAGAGTAACTCCAAGAGAAGCTGGAGATTTGAACCAGAATTCTTAATTAGTTTTTGTTAGAGAATATTAACAGATCTAGTTGGTCAGTGCTCTGGGGTGGAATGGGAAAAAGCAGACAAAGAAAAATTGCCATAAAAATGCATTTCAGAAGTCAAACCAAACAAAACAGGAAATGGAGATTCTCTAATATAATTATTTTGGGACTGGAATTTTTACAACTTTTCCTTTTAGGCAGAGAAACCTCACTGAGTATACAAACATTTCAAAAATCCCAGCATTCTCAAAGTAAAACTCATCACCCAGTTCTTCTTGTCTGTCCTTCCTCTTTTACAACTACAATCATCTTTTTGACCTCACACCTCCAATCCGAAGGATAAGGCTTGGAAGACAGGAGTGTAGCCATGCAATTATGGTACTTTTATTATCAGGAAGTCTGTCCTTGTATGGAGCTGCAGAACAGGCAGGTAAGAGAGCCTTGCTGATTCTTCTGATTAGCTGAATAATCAGGCAGTTGTTTCTCCAAATGACCTTGCCTGTTATGATACAGTTTATTATTATCAGCTTCCTTGCACTGCCTGCTCTCTAAATACTCCTCTCTCTATTGTAATCTCTTCCTGGACTCAGGAGAATATATTTTCTCCTTTACTTTTCTTCCACTGAAATTGTCAGCATCTCTCATGGTGCCTCCTCTTTGACCTCTTGGATCAAGGTAATTGTATGCTTATCTCTTGTCTAAATGATACCATTTAAAGTTTCATTTCAATAATATTTTGCACCACATACGATACACTCAAGTTTCTGTAACCCTGCCAGCGAAGGAAATTTCTACAGAAACACCAGGGTCGGTAAATGTTTCCAGTTCACTTGTCAAATATCACATTAATTCATTCAGCCTGAGTTTCATAGAGGAATTTGTTAATTGTATTCAGGGGTCAAGCTCTAAAAAAACCTTGTAGGAAGGATATTGTGCAAGAGTTTCTTGGGTACATCCTCCGGAAGCAGTGGTGTGGGAAATCCAGTGTCTTCAAACAACCACTTTTGCAAGAGAAAAAAGTATTTCATTTTAATAACTACCAGGTATGTGGCAGCACTTGTATATGTTTCTTTTTTGCTCTTGGTCCTACAGAGACAATTGTTTACCTGTCTCAAATACTAGAAAAAAAATAAATCAGTTCAAGTAGTTTTGTTGAAGTAATTTATGGAGCTAGTTTACAAAAAAACATAGAATGTCAGCAAAGGGAACTATTTTTATCACAGTCTATTGTTTAACAACCCTTCACGGTCAACAAATTTAGTGCACCTATAAAATGCAAGGCAGCTGTAGGGGATGAACCAGCAGTTTAAAAATACTAAAGAGCCAAAAATTACCCAAACCCCCATCTCCCTGATCCACTGATAATGCTTAGAAGTGAAGTGTATATACAGTTTTTACAAAAAGTTGTCAGAGTTTTAAAATTGGACAATTTTAGAATGTAATTAAAGCAATTACTAAAATTAGGAGAGTGAGTGACTGTCCAGAGCTCCAAGCTGAGTTGCTGTGCTCCAAAATAAACAGCAAAGTCCTCACAACCTGAGGTGAAGTCCACAGAAGAATGTTGTGACATGCATCAGACACAGAGAACCAAACTCACACTTAATGAAACTTTTAACTGAAAATTGATAATGGTCCAAACTGCCGTAAGATAAAATTTCATAAAAATAATGTTGTAGGGGAGTTGATTTGTTTTTGTTTGATTTGCATCCTGATGGCATGGGAAACCATTAATCACTGGGCTCACTCTCCAGTTTCCTGGGGAAAAGAAGGAATTGCTTGAAAAAGCCTTAAATTTGTTCCCTGTTTCATTAGGTTTCATCTAGCCACCAAGTATCTGGCTCTGTATTGACTATTTTTGTCTTTCTGCTTCCATTCCTGCTGCTGTCAAGCCCACATCCCTTCTCTCCCCCACTGAAATCTCCATCACCAGCTCTGCCCTTCAACCTCCCTACCTGTTCCTCTTCCCGGCATTCTTGCAGGATTTCATCTCCTCCCATGGAGTCAAAGATACAGCTCAAAGATTTGGGCATTGACAAATATTTCTGTGAAAAGCTTGCAAAAAATCTTAAGGAAAAGAAAAATCACGACAAGGAGCTAGAAGCTTGCTCCAAGGAGCAATGAAGGAGAACCTTTCCCCACCTGGCTGAAAACCTCCAAGGCAGCACAGGGCAGACTCTATTAATGCTTGGCTGAATAGTTTTTAGCTTAGAAATCTGCTGTGTGTAGCAGCCAATAAATATTTGATCTGTGCTCTTATACTGTGTGTATAAGAGGACTTGCAGAGCCTCCCTGTACTCAGCAAAAGGTGCCCAAGAAAAGGGATGCACGGGGCTAAAATTTCTTGATGATTTTACCAGTGATAGAGCTGGTGACCCCTAATCTTACATCACTACAGGAGCAACCCAATCCAAGCCAAAATCCCAGCATTCCAAAGAAAAACCACTGCCATTGTCAGCATTTTGCAGCAGCTTCCTAAGTATTGAGTGTATTTATGCAGCCTAACAATTCAATGTTATGTCATAATTGCTGTTTTATCTTCCATTTTGTGTTGGAACCTTCAAGAGAGAAGCATTTCTGCTTCAGCAACAGCACTGAATGTGGAGGACAATCAGAGTCTCTGAGGTGGCTGATTTTTCATACAAATGGAAACAGCGTGGCACAAATAGTTGGCCACTACCCCAAAGAATCCATCCTGCCAGGCTGCTTTACAATCCTCCACCTTAGGAGATGGATCACCTGGTTCCTTTCCCTGCTTTTCTTTTTGAGAAATTTTCAACTAACACTCTATTATTGCCAGGATCTTTTTAATAGTCTGTTTTTCACTTGGAGTGTTTGGTATTTTCCTCAGGAACTGAAATTTCTTAGAAGGTGCTCAAAAACCCATCTTTGAGTAGGTGGCCTATGAATTCTCCTCCTGTGGATAGTTTTGAAGTCAGCCAAGAAAAAGTGGTTTTGGTGTGGGTTGCTCTTCCTTTGAGGATAGATTAAATTCAGGAGAAAAGATGATCAGTGGGAAAAGTAAAAAAGGAGTCTCTTAGTTGCTAAATGACCTGCCATAGCCTGATAAGCCTGATAGCCATGCTCTAATGCTATTTATTCATAGACTCCACTTTTTTTTGTTTGTTTGTTTTTCCCCCTGGGAAAAGCTTATCAAAGTGACAAAACCCATTTAAACCTGACAGAAAACACAGCAGACATGAAGCATTTCTGTACAATCACATCCAGCTAACTCTTCTCCTCACACCTTCCCTTTGCCTGAATGTGGGATTTCTACATACTGGACCTTATTATCCCTGCATTTCAGAGACCTTTGATGTCTCTGCTCACATTTTGCAAAGAAACTTTTGTTTTCAGTTCTGAGAGTCACTCTAAGATCCAAAAGCCCTTGTTGATAATCAAAAGCATAAAGTTTTCTGTGTCTCTGGGTCTTTGATTTTGAAATACCTACCAAAAAAAATCACTGCAAAAGGAACAGCATGGAACTTCACAGAATTTCTGAGGTAGTTTATCCAGATAATCTCTAACAGTAAAGAGACAGTGTTAATCAGAAATATTACTTATTAACAAGTGCCAAATTTACACATGCATCAGCTTTGGTCTTATCATCCCTGAGTTATGAAGTCATCCAGATCTTTCAAAAACATTTCTCTTTGTCTTTCATTCCACCAGAAAAGGAAGTGCTTTCTTCTAAGGATAGATTTTCCATACATATATATCAGAATATTTCAGTTCATAGCATGCATCAACAAGTGGACATATCAAAGGAAAAAAGAAATATCTTTGCTGAGGGATCAGAATAGATGATGTTCAGAATAAAAACTGGGCTGTTCAGGAAGGGGTCGGTGTAAGCTGGTAGTTGATGTTAGACTGGGATGGGTTTCTCTAAATCAGGGAGCCCTTCCAGCTCCCTGCTTTCTAATCCTGGGGGTCTGATGGTGGGTTAAAGAATATTTTAGACAAGCTAATAATATCCTTACCAATGCTGCAAATGTTTTATGTGAGACTGCAGAACAGGCTGCACTCCTGCTTCCCTGTGCTCATAAGTCCTGCAAACCTTCACACTCCTCAGGTTTGTTTTTGTCAAAAAGATATTTCCACATCTTTGGATGGAAGAAAGAGCTCCATTACGAGCAGGGGAAATAATTATAAAATAAAATGAGAACAAAGCTGGAAAATGAGTGTAACACAGACCTGCATTTATGGCTGAAATCAGCCTGGTGTGAGCACAGCAGGCACACAGCACCCAAGTCCTCTGAATGTAACAACCACAGCTTTGGAAATAAACTGAAATCATACCTGGCAGGAAAGAGAGGTGGCTCCTTCACAATTTTTGCAGTGCTGTGGAATATTCTGTAGTTACAAACGGTTCCTGAGCTAATTTCACAGTTAGTGCTACAAAGGCATGTGCAGGGAACACCCATCAGAAGCTAGAATAAATGAATTACTTGAATTCATTCATTAAAAGGGAGAGATAGTTCTGGCATAAACCCATTACTCACTAGCCAGGTTACATAATTTTTCTAGACCTGTTCATGCTACTCTGTGTCTCCAGCTTACAGGTGACAACAGAGCTCCTCTAGGAAGATAAACTGATCCACAGACACACATTTTTTCCAGGCTAATCTTCTCCTTCAAAGAACACATAAACAACAGCACTGGGAACTCCTACATAAATCACACAACTCAATAACTTTTCCACCTGCATATTTTTCTAATCCTGTCTTAAAAGACGCTGTGATTCTCCATAACAGAAAAAGGAAGCTGCAGATGAATAGCAAACAGAAAATAAAATACCCCACAGAAAGGCAACGATTGGGATTTTTTTTTTTTTTTTCCTTTTAAATAAGAAAATTCTGATTCATCAGTACTGGGCAATTTTGTCAAGATTTTAGATCCCTTTCTTGAACTCACTCTCTGAAATGAGGAAGACAGACAAAAAATAATTCCAATAGACAAAGGGCAGAATAAATAATTCCCCTTGTTACAAACCAGTGAGTGTCTAACTGTATGCAAACTGAAAGTTGCAGTGGGAGACACTAATTCCACACTTTTTTTGTTTTGATTGCCAGGTTCAAATTCCTGTATCAATTCCTCTACTCCTGTTATTCTGTGGTAAAAGGCTGATGTGGGTCTATGTTTCAAATACCTTCAGCATTTCACAAAAAACCTTCATGGCATAAGAAATGGCTTTTATAACCCTCATTTTCAATAATTTTTATTTTTTTTTGTATATAAACACACAAATACATATATGTAAATAAACACAAATTTACCTAGAAGGGCAACAGGAAAATTAAAGGCATAACTGAAAGCCACAGAGCAACATGTAAAATTATTACATGATTGAAACAGATTAATTTCATTATTAGAGATAGCACTCTATTAATATTAATTTAAGGCTAAATAACTGCAATGCTTAATTATTTGATTAATCAGGCAGCAAGCTCTTCTTGGATCCTCTCAATAAACTATTACAGACCATTGAGGCTGAGACCTCTTGTGGCTGAGAAGCTGGGACAGTAAATCATGCAGAGATGCAGGGTTTTCTCTTCCCGTATTTTTTCCTCAAGGCTGACAATACACTTTGAGAAGAGAGGGAGAAGAAATTCTGAGCAAGTCAGGCCATAAAATTGTACAATTGTACACATTTATGGACAAACACTTCATTTTTTCCTTTTGTATTTTTTTAGGAAGGTGTATACATTTTGAAGTCTAGACATTTTGACATTAGACACAAACATTAAAGCTTTCAGATGGTACCTGAGCTAAGATTATGTGTAACCCAACCAGAATCTGACTCAATTGATTTTTAAGACCCTTAACAGTCTTTCAAACTCCCCACCTGATCCATTTAATTCTGCCTGCTGCCAGGTACCAAAGAGATTATGGCTTTGCACCTGCCAGAAGTAATTGATTTAGGATGAGAGGAGTCTAATTCTAAGCATAGAAGTGATAACCAGATGGGGATGCATTCTTCAAAGAAATCCAAGCCCTCTGTGTGAATAAACAATGATTTAGGGAAAATTAAACCTGGATGCTGACTCTGAAGGCTGCTGAGAAAGACATGGCAGTGAAATATCAGTGATATCGACACCATTCTCAAAAGAATTGTGAAAATCCAAGGATTGCACTGAAGGTTGTAGGGGGTTCAGGCTTCCCAAATTGTTTATCTGAACCCTGACCAAGCAGACCCCAGCAACTATTTTTAGGCTAAGCAGCACATAAGCAATTAGTGGAATAGAAAATTCAATATTAAGTGCATGGTGTGCCAGCCCCACTCCCAGGAGTTTCCTGGTGCCACCACAGAGACCATCACTGGAGAGGCTGATGAAGATCACCAGATGCACACACTTTGTTTCACTGCCAAACAAGTAACAAACACAGCTGAAAACAAATTTACCTATTAGCATTGACTGAATGGGAAGGAATTAAAAACGAAATAAATCCCTCCAAATCAGAAGAATTGGGAGGAAAATTCATTAGCAAAATTTCTGCAAAGGCTCAGGCTTTATAAAAGAAGCTTAAGACCCTTTTCACTTCAGAAGCTTCTTAACAAAGTGATATTCTACAGTGTCTTTTTACTTATTTTTATATATCCAAAGTGAATGTGATTATGTCTTAGAGGAAATTATTTATATAATAAATCATCAGACATCACCAATCTAAGAAACTGTTTTGACCACCTATGTGAAATGAACTGACTTTTAAAGGTTAAATTGAGTTTTCTATTGTAGTTACAGACTGGTATAAAAAAAAAAATTGCAGCCTATATAATTTCCATCATCATTAAAATGTCATGACATTCAGTCCTTAAGCTACAAAGACCATTCTGAAAATTGAAAAGAAAAGAGATTTAGAAATAAATGACATGACCTTCAGTTCTTTACCACTGAACAGAAATTAAGGTGAAATTACATGCTCCTAATATCCAGAATGCAAAAAAAAAAAAAAAAACCAAAACCAAAAACCACTGAAAACATTTACAAGAGTTCCAGAAGAATTTGATCCACTAAATTGCTGGATATCTAAAATTTTGGATGATAATATAGCACACTTATCTGAATCATATACGTAATACAAACATTCTTTTACTGAGCTCTTTAAAATCTGTAACAACACTGCAGAAAATCACTCCATTTTCAAAGCATCTGTGACCTTCAGTAACTCAACCACTAAAATATCCTAAATAAACATTTCCCACCTATTATCAGTAAGAAAGAAAGGTGAGCACAGGTGTGGGAATTTACAGCCTTCCTGGTGTCTGAGGGTAGATTGCAAACTCCCATCCTATCGAGACCATTTCCCACTGAGCTATTGGTGCGTCAAGGCTTGAAATCAAACACCGGTCCCGTGGTCCACACACCATTTTTCTTTCCAGCATATCATTTGATCAGACTGCAGGAATGTGACCTGGAAAATTGGGAAACCCTGAATCATAAATTATCCCACACCTCTGCCAACAGGATGGGCACTGGAGCAGCTGGGAGGTTTCACTTTTAATCCAGTTTAGGGCACGTTGGCACCCTGGAACCTTGTGCTGGTGCTCAGCCTGAGCTGGGTGGCTTCACAGTTGTGTTTTCTCAATATGCAATAGTAACAAAATGTAATAAAAATGTTAATGAGGTAAATTAAGTGCAAGAAGTTAAATGATGCTGATAATATCATAACTCTGTGTCAGCTATCTTGTGCACAACATCCACACTGAGTTAAGGGAAGGAGAGGCATCAGTTGTTCTTTATATTGAATGTGGCAGTTTTTGAAACCTAAAAAAAAATCTCCTCAGATAATGAATTCACAATACAAATGCAAAAAGAAAATATTTTTCAGGGGTGTGGAACATCTTTTCATCTGTTGTTCAGATGTTAATTTTCGGGAAGGGAAGGGAAGGGAAGGGAAGGGAAGGGAAGGGAAGGGAAGGGAAGGGAAGGGAAGGGAAGGCTTGCAATATACCCAAATACATGTCAAAAAGAAAACAGTACTGTTGATTGTACTGGTGTACTGGTGATTTTGACCTGTTTTTTTTTTTCTTGCTCTGTGCTTCTCACATATTTTCCCAGGAACTGGAGAGTGCTTGAATTTCCAGGTATCTGAATTGTAGGAAACAGCCAGACTCCCCACACAGAAATAATTCTCCTTTTGGTAAAATCATAGAGGAGCAAAATGAGAGGCAGAAACTCCACATCCCACTGCTGACTCCCCTGTGCCTTTGCCCAAGCTCACACCAGCAGAAGGAATACAAAAGTACCAAAAATCTCCAAATCCTCACTGCAAAGTTTAAGGTAAGCTCCCTTGGATTCCTAAAAATGCAGAGTACCTCAGTGGTCCCAAATGACATGTTGTTTCAAAAAAGAGAAAAGAGGGGAAAAATAAGAAGGACAAACAAAAGGAAAATTAAAGAGAAATAATTTACTTCCACTGATAATGGAAATATCTGGCCATGAACTGGCCATGAACCAGGGAGTGCTTCAATATACTGTAGACATTTTTGTCATTTTACAGCAAGCCTTTATCTTCACTTGACAGACAAAAAAGGTACATTTTAGAGCAGTAAACTGCAAATCCCTGCTTTCCAACTTTATTCAAAAATATGCATTATTGATAATTTAAGCAATATACACCTTGCACTGGCTATTTTCTTGATTGTACACCTAGACTGGTTTGTTACTGACGTAAATACTGGCACAGGGAGTGCTGGGATACAATGCAGTTTATACTGAGATGATGTATCTACTCTAAATTTCAATTATATGCAGCCCACTGTATATATATATATTTGTGTATTTTATTTATATAAATAAAATATAACATATTTTATAAAAATAATATATAACAAAAATATATATAATAAAAACATTTTCTTGCCCCTTTTTCATATTGCAGTCACTTCCAATCATGTTCCTTTCCCTTTGCTCTATGCATCTCACTGCACCCTATTTTACCCACTTGCACTGTTAATATTCCTCCCACACCTGCATTTCCTGACCCGTGGGGGCAGACATATCAGTACAGAGTTCAGCAAAAAGACATGGCACTGACTTCCATCACATTTGAATTTATTTGCTTTCAAGAGCAGTGGAATGGCTCTCAAATACAGTTAATTCTGGTTTTATTATTTTCATGGTTGGATGAGACTTGACTTTACATTGATGACTTTTCTCCACCAGAAGCAGCCTAGATCATCTTGCAATTGCCTAAGCTTTGTTTTCCTTGGCTTTCTTGCACCAAGTTTTATTACACCTGCCTGCTCTAACATTTTCCCTTTTACCACCATCCTCCTGTAGTTCTGTGGTTCTCCACTTACACCTGCCCTGCTGCTGGAGGCCTGGAGTTGCTGCATTTGGTGTCTGGCCCATCAGAGCCTCAGCCTCCTTCTTTCCCAGTGCCCAAGACTTCCTGAGGGCTGGACTATCAACCCACTGCCCATCTCTTGCCTCCTCTCCTCTATTGGGCTGCCAAAAAAACCTCACAGGCTCTTGGTAGGTTTTTTTTTTTTTATTGCTTCTCTTTTCTACATTTCTGTTATTCTCATATTACTGTTTATCTGTTGTTCTGGAATACCCATACTAGAGGATATTCAAGTATTCCTGGATAAGACCTGGGAGCAATCTGATCTAAGATGACCACAAGCTTGGAACAGAGATTTTCACAGGTCCTTTTCAATCTAACTTTTCTGTGCTTGTCTCACAACTGAATGGGAAGGAGAATCTGAATTGTTCATTCTGTCTTGATGCTGGGTATCACCCATGAAATCTTTACAGCACCATCAAATCTACTGAACTTTGCTCTATATTTTCTTGATTTCCTTTCTTTTGTATAGAACTCTTACTTTTTTGTTTCTTTGTCACCAACACCCTTTGTTTACTTCATAGATACTGGGATGAAGTAATCCTGTACCCAAATTCCATGTATAGCTCTCTGCCATCCCTATTTGGAGCCATTTCATTTGCTCAGATCTGCTTTTCTCAGCAAATGATTCACAATTCCCATGAACACTCCTGCTGCTAATTACAGATTCGTTAACATTTTCAAGGCTACTCACAAATATCACAGTTCTAACACTGTAGTGTTAGAACTTCTCTTTCAATTTTTTATTCCATGCAAGAGAATTGTAGAGAACTCGTGAACAATGATCACAACCCATTGAGGGCATGAATCATCAACACACATAATTCTTTACCTCAGTGCCTATATAACTTCTTGAGCTATTTCCTCCCCAAAATAAAGTTATATTTTCTTAATTCCAAACTTGCATTTTTTGTTACCACTGTAAACCCAGTGCTTTTATGCTGGTGGGACAGTAACTCTGGCTGCAGCACCTATGGAAATGTATTCCACATTTTGGACTCACCAGACAGTGATCACTAAGAGCTGGTTTCAGGTAACAGCATTTAAGAGACTCTGTTCCAGTACAGAAAAACTCTTGCTTTGTGCTGGGGCATGGCAGAGATTCTGCAACTGCAGGTTGTCTTCAAGACTGATTTTCCCTCCAAACATTTATTTTCTACACCTGACTGTGTCTTCAGCTTTATAACACGCCTCTGTAAATGCAGAATTTTAGAGATGTAAAAGGTTTACATAGGGAACGCTGGAGAGCTAGGATTCCCAAGTATATTTAGCTTTAGAGTATTTAGATTAATAAAAAGTCTGGTCTTTTGGGAAGATCAGACATGTTTTGTCCAGGGAGGCAGTAGCTGTCCCATCCCTGAAGGTGTTCAAGGTGAGGTTGGACAGGGTTTGGAGCAACCTGGTCTAGTGGAAGATGTCCCTGCACATGGCAGGAGGTTGGAACTGGACGGTCTTAAAGGACCATTTTGATCCAAAATATTCTGTAATTCTCTGATAAGACCTCTCTTTTTTATTGTTTGTTTGTTTTTTATTTTGTTTTGGGTTTTTTTTTTTTGTTTAATTTATTGGTCTTCATTAATGGAGTTTTTAAAGAAGTCCTATAAATAAATCCACTGAGAAGCACAGCTGGAATGCAGCTTTCCCACAGCACCACAGAGAAAATGAGCAACAGAGGATTAACTGAAAGTCTTGAATCACTTTTCTTTACCACAGAAAGAGAAATGTGAAGCTCTTCCCTAAAGGAAAAAATTTATGTAAACCAGAGTGGATTACCAGCATGGCCCCAGCTGCTCTTGGATTAAAATATGGATCTGCAGTTTCAGAAATTAGAATCACTCAGAACTCTGCTGAAATTGATGTCACGATGCTGAAAGGGACGTATGGAGGATATATGATGCTATAAAGGACACAACCTCGGAACCAGATGGTCTGATCAAAACCATCCCTATGAGTGAGAAGAGTCTTACTGATTTTTATATAGGATTTGAATGATTTCTTATTGTAATAGAAATTCATTTGTTGCTGGAAGAAGATATTTTCCATTATTCTTCATTTATAAGTTCAAAGCATGTCTTGGTAATTTCCATTAAAAAACTCAAACCTTCAGTTACAACTTTCTGCTGATTTATTCCACTTTAACTTCATCCAGATAATTCAAAAATAGACTCGATTTATTGCATCAGATCTTTTTTTTTTTTTTTTTCTAATATCCCAAAATGATCAAGAAGGCAAATTCCGTAACAGATTTGGCTACTTTCAGTACCTGACTATTGAGATGTATTTTAACAGGCAGGGTTCATGTTACAAGTAGTAAGTAAAATATTTATTTTTAATACTATTTAACAACAATAGTGGAAAACTCACCACTGAACATCTTCATTTTCCTTACATCAACAAGAAAATATGGCACAGAATCACAGTAATAAAAGCAGAGCTCAGCAACCCAGTGAGGTAGTTTAAGAATATTTCTGAAATAGTCAAGTGAAGTTAAATCTTCTTTACTGAAATTAAACATTGAAAGTGATTATTTTAAAATATCCCTGAATTGAATGCATTCCTGAGGATACTTTATATTTAAGTAATACTTTCAACATAAAAATATAATTTTACCTATTAAAAGAAATCTAAATTTTATTTCTAGTTATGGTAAAAAGATGGAGAAAACAGAAATGCAGGGAAATATGAATTAAAGAAAAGAGTAAATACTGAGTTTAAAAAATAAGACTCAATAGCTGCTTTCACATTGTTTTCCTCCATAGGTATTGTTACAAAATGTAGGCTCACTCTGTTTTTTTAAAACTGTCATTCTGAAGTGTGTTCCTTGCTTCCTCACATATTCCATTTTTTGTTCTTCAGCCTCTCACCCCATTCTCTCCCCTCGTTTTTCCTTTTCCTGACAGACACTTACGTGGTTTTGCCCTTGAGTCCCAACCTCTCCAGCAGTGCTGGTCCCCTGCTCCATCTAGTGGGATCACTGCTGCTGCAGCAGGAGCCTGGCCTTGGATACAGCTCCAGCCTGGGGCTTATTTCCCAGCTACATTCCACTCTGAAATCCACAGTTTATTCTACCAAATGTGGAGCACAATCCAAAATTGCTGCTGGTATTACCTGACCACCAAGAGTAGCAAGAGTTCTCAACACCTGTGGATTTACAGAACACCACAACGGGGTTTTTATCTTGCCTGCATCAAACAAAAGGAAATGCACACCAGCAGCTTGGTATTAACACCCAAAGAGCCAGCCCTGCCTAAAGATGTACAACTGAAAGGAAAGATAAATTGATTCAAGTCCTTCCAAGCTTTTGCAACAGACTCTGAGTGCCAATTTGGTAAATAAAGTATTTAAGCCCTCAGTGCTATGTGGGCTGCTGTAAGATTAATATTTGAAAGTCTTTGGCAGTGCAAAAATGGTCTTTAATTTATTTTCACTCTAGGAATCATGGTCAGCATCAGCACAGGAAACTGTCTCTGTGGTTATTCTTTTAATACCAATGTTTTTGTGATACTTCCATCTCTTGATTTTGTTTATTCAATGTGCACAGGGCCCTTGAGCGCTGACTCGAGGAAGGTCTGTCCTTAGCACACACTAAATAAACCTGGATCTCACCATTTGGCTCAGATTTATTTGCACTGGTGACAGCTGAGTTAGCATGTCTCAGGAATTTGGAATTTATCTTGGCTGTGATTCGGGGCCAGCAAAATGAGCTCACCTGAGCCCAGCCAGGAAATGGTCTGTAAATGTTTCTGCCACCAAGTAATGTGACATCCAGACTGCAAAAACCCCTCAAGAATATGATGCTAATATCAGTGAAGTTGAGAGGAATATCAGAGAAGACTTGAGAGGACTGAATGCAAACCCCTAGCTGTAGATTTTGCCAGCTTGTGGGACAAGAATGCTGCTTTCTCTATTGGATGTCAAACACCAAACTCACTCCTGCTTCAACTGGTGTATAGCACACCCACATACACCCACTCAAATGACACAGAAATCCAGATATTCCTATGCCAGTCCACAGAACTCTGCATATCACAGCTGCTTTAAGTATATGGCAACTTCAAAATCAGACATGTTGTAATGAAGAAAACATTTATGGCTGCCTTTTCTTTAGGAGAGATGGGATAAGTGAACAATTCCAGAAATTATTCCTGGAGTCCCAGCAGGACTTTAAAAAGGCTATCATCTTTTATCAGTGGTAATTACACAGGGCTGGAACCACCAAATCCTCACCTGGAACATATAAATGGGTGTTTCCAAACTGATGTAGCAGGGTCCATGATGTAGTTTGGGCTCCTCATACAGTAAATGGACAAAGCCATTCAGGGCAGAGATGGAATTATTGGCTGCCAAAGGTGATCTAAGTGCTTCCAAGTTAGGAATTGAACTTGCTATCAGTGTCCCTTGGTGAGGGTCTGTAGTAACAGAGTTCCCAGGCAGGTGTGAAGGAGAGCTGCTCTATTGCAAAAACCAGGCTTTTTTCAGGAATTATCCTATTCTCATGGTTTAAATCATAACAAACCTAATTCAACCAACCAGCATACACCATGATGTGAACACACAATGGTTATATAACTTGCTTTTTTACTCCTAATTCAGCTGAGTCTCTTTCTGACAGTGCTGTTCTACTTAGCTGAAGTCATAGGCCTGAGCCATGGTTTTACAAGGCCTCTGTTTTATAAAGCCTTTCTTATCCTTAACACCTTGGTCCTGTCCATGAAGTTTTTGGGTAACACAACTTCTCTGACTGAATCCAAACCAGTAGAATCACAGAACAGTTTGGGCTGGAAAGGGCATTAAAGCTCATCCAGTCCCATCCCCTGCCATGGGCAAGGACACGTTCCACCATCCCAGGCTGCTCCAAGCCCTGTCCAACCTGGTCTGGAACACTTCAGAATGGAGAGAATGGAGAGAATGGCAGCTTGGACTGCTCTCTTGCATTGCCTGCTGATCTAAATGGCTTTAAGCAGCTTTGAAAGCTCATGTTTGTACTGAACACTGTATTTAGGAGGTGAGACCACCACAAAGCAGAGACCAGTGCAGCACTGATTTTGCTGTGGTGCATGTGTACGTGTTTATCTAATAATTCCAAGTTACTGTGGCTCCAGCACCCTGCATCCCTGACCATAAATGCCATTCCACTGGAGAGAAAAGCCTCATGCTCGGGCACAGATCTCTGCTAGCAGTGAGCAGAACTGCTCTGCAAGTCCCATCTGCTGGCAGGTCAAGGCTTCATTATCGGAACGAGTAAATGAGAAATTAAAATGGATTCTGGCCAATTCAGCACATCTGCCATGGAACAACATCAACCCCTGGAGCTTTCAGGGGAGAGGGGTTATTAAATGGAGTTTCTCCAGAGACAGGGAAGGTGTGAAAGGCACAGCAGGGCTGCAGCTGCCTCTTGCTGGGACAAACCCACCTGACTCCATCCTCAGGAACACCCTTGGATGTGTCACAGCTCCTTGTGGTGTCTGAGGTGACAATGTTCCCTTTGCTCTCATGTCCACAAGTGACTAAAGGAACACAAAACTTCCTGGCACATCCCTGCTCACCTGGTGCTAACACCCAAATTACAATTTCTGACAAATTCCTCAATGAGGTTCAAGAACAAGTGAGTAGCAGAGAGCTGACTTCAACCTGTACTAAAACAAAAAAAACAAAACAAAAAAAACCAAAAAAACAAAAAAAAACAAAACAAAAAAAAAAAGAAATAACAAACCCCAAGAGCCTAATTTGCAATATGTACCCAAATCACCTTGTAAATACAAACCACCATTGTCCACAAAGCTAACACATAGATACACATAGATGCGGGTAAGAATCTGATACTGAAAATGGTGGTTTAGTTATTTAATACGGTAATTTTATTCAATAATATTAAGTACTGATCTGTATTTTTGCCATGAAATCAAGTTTGTTTGTAAGACACCTATTTCATTACCCCTGAGCTATCTAGAGAAAGGAGGTAAACATTTTTCATATTTTTCTTTCCAGGTGTATTGATGCACTAATAAATCAATGCTTCAGGTTCTCATTAAATGCATGACTCAATGGAAACCCTAAAAAAGTTGGGATGTTTAAAAAGTACAACAACAAAACCCCACAGATACTCTGCTTTTTTTTTTTCAGGAAAAACTGCTTTTATTTTTTTCCATAATATAGGTTAATGATTCTCATGTAGAATCATAGAATATGCTGAGTTGGAAGGGACCCATCAGGAGCATCAAGCACAACTCCTGGCCCTGCCCAGGAAACCCCAAGAATTCCACCATGAACCATGTAAAGACAAACCTACATTTTTAAGAACTAACAATAATGTATTTATAATTCTAAATAATAAAGCCTTAGAAAGCATATAATAGATATTTATAAATTAATTAATTTAAGGCTAAAAAAGGCTTTTGCTCCCTCTTCTTATTGTCCCATTGTGACCAATTCTTTTTTAACAGGATGAAAAATTCAGCAATGATACAAAATTCTACTATCTGTAAATGGAACAAAAGGAACAGTGAGATGCAACAGCTCCAGGAATATTTTTAAAAATTAAATTATTTTTATTTTTTTATTTATATTTACTTTATACCTGTTAAGATTTATTTTTATGTTTATATTTTTACTTATTTTTATTTTATTTAATTATATATTATATTTTATAGTTATACTTATAGTTATATCTAAATACATAAATATATTATATAAATATATAAAAATCTATATCTATATTATATTATATTTTATATTATATTTATACTTATGTTTAGTTTATGTTTATATTTATTTTCTATTTTTATTCAATTATTTAATTATTTTAATTTAAATTTTTATGTATTAATTAATATTCATATTCATTTATTTATTTATTTGAATTTATTTTTATTTTTTAGGCTTAGGTCCATTCCTGCAGCAGTTGATGCCAAACTCCACTAGGTGTCGTCTACCGCTGTATTTCTACTGGGAATATGAACACGCTGGCACTGAAGACATCTCTCGGTAATATTTTATATATGAGTCCTTCCTTCTGTTCAGTTCCCGGGATGTATCTATAAATTCCCATTCTATATATTGCTTATGCACGTATCTTATTATTACAGCCACTTTCACTAGTCTTAATTAAGCTTTTCTAAGAAAATATACTTTCTTGTAGGCATGGAAAGCTGCCACGTCCTCAGGAAAAAAATGAAATAAAAATCATCAGATTAATTCCAAAGGAAAATAAAACCTGCTTTATATGACATCCCTTATGCCTGGATGCTGCTGTTCTTGGATGAACACACCATTCCTGAGGGACAGCCAGAAACGATCAGCCACAGGAACTTGGATGAGGTTGGGTCAGGGAGGGTTGGGGTGGACATCAGGGAAAGGTTCTTCCCCCAGAGCTGCTGGGCACTGCCCAGGCTCCCCGGGGAATGGCACATCCCCAAAGCTGCCAGAGCTCCAGGAGATGTGGACACCACTGGCAGGAACAGGGTTGGGTTGTTGGGTTGTTTGTGCAGGGCCAGGAGCTGGACTCAGTCCTTGTGGGTCCCTTCCAGCCCAGGATATTCCATGATTCTGTGATAATTTTAGTCTTGGAATAAAAACCTTCAGTGGTTCTGAGAGCTCAATGAATATTCTGGACACACCAACAGCACCATCAAACCTGCACTGCTGAGAGCTGGCATTCCTTGGCTAAGACTGGAGAAGCTGGGTGGTACCAAACCCACAATAGCCCTAAACTGAAACAGAGATTTTTAGAGTTCACTTGAGTTAACAAAATGAATTAAGCATTTATATTCCAGCTTGTAGAGTTATGTGTTGAATTTTAACCTTTTACTTAAGAAACCTCTGCCAAGGTACAAAAGGGCATAAGAAAATGCAAATTCCTGAAGCCTCTTGCATAAAGAACAATACCAAAAAGGACAGGAAATACAAAGAACCCACACAGAGGTTTCTCTGCCCCTAAACCTATCAAGACTGACCGATGATACTCAGATAAGCACCAAAAGACCAAAAGTGCATGAGCAGAGAGGAAGAGTTCAAAAGTTCAACCATGAGGAAGACCACAATCTTCAACCCAAGAGACCACCAGAGACCCCCACAGGACCACCACCTAGAAGAAGGGTGTGGACCTATTTAGCATGAGAGGCAAGGACAGGAGGGGCCAGGGGTTGAATATCATAGAAAAGTTGTGCAATGTACTGCGTATGGAACACCTTTGGGAATATGGTTTGGGTCAGACTAAGGCTCAGGGCACAAGTCTTGGAGAGAAATCTCACTTGTGCTGAGTGCTGACAATACATACCCACTTCAAAACTACCCCAAGTTGTGGAGTCTAATTATTTATTCTGTGTATCGTTTTGTGAAAAACGCCTATCACTTGGTTTTTAAAAATTTTAAAAGTTTAATAATAATATAAAAATAGTAATACAATTTGAGTAATAAAGTTTAGAGTTAGGACAATTACAAGACAATAAAAAGCAAAGAATTACGGACATCTGGATGCTCTTGGACACTAAGTTATGAAAAGGAATAACAAAGGAATAACCTTAAAAGCAATAGCCTGTTGCATATTCATATATCTCACACATGATGCATAA
This sequence comes from Lonchura striata, assembly GCF_050655825.1. NCBI lineage: Eukaryota > Metazoa > Chordata > Aves > Passeriformes > Estrildidae > Lonchura > Lonchura striata. The sequence goes on along the minus strand of NC_140706.1, from coordinate 4,161,135 downwards.
ATTCCTTCCAAATTAAGAACTTTTCTGGTTTTTGTCAATTTCTTCTCTTTAATCCTGTTTGTTCCACAAAGATGAAGAGAAGGTAGAAGAATATTTGCCTTTTCTGATAAGGAGGCTGTAACTTTTTATGGGCCCCCTTCACTGACATCTATGTGTGAAGAGTTTCTTAATTATCTCATCTTCCTGCTTGAGCTTGTAACAAATCCTATATCTCAGAGTTTCTATTTTGACATTATGTTGTAACCTAAAACTACATTTAACACACTACATAAGAGAATTATTACAGCATAACTTTCTAACATTACACATATAATATTAATGGTAACATTTGCGATAAGCCAATCATAAAATATGCATTTTTCACAATTTCAAAACTATTCTAGAGATCTGACTTCCTTTAAGACAGTCTTTGCAACCCATCCTGGCCAACTCAGATCTGGTCATTATAAATGCAAATCAAAGGTTCAGCTGAGATTCCAAACCAGAAAATTACAAGACAAATTCTGTTTTCAAATGCGCAGTGGAGTTAATGTAACATCAGTATAAAAAGGTATCGTTGTTGCTGTCTGATACTGAAATGTGAAAAAAAATTCCTATCACTCCTTTTCAAGGCTGATAAACCCCAAATATAAGGACTGAGTGAAAATTGCTGCCAGTGCAATTCAGTAGCACAGGGATTTCTGTGCAAGGAATGGGACCCAGAGAGACTTGCTGTGTTTACAAGAGTAAATAAAACCAGAAGGATGTAGTATTTTGAACAGCCAATACCTCTAGAAGAAAAAGCAGCAAAGACTGACTCAAGTAAGAGGGCAATTCCACCCAAGAGCAATTAGATATGGCAACTAATTTCAGTTAATGCAGAAAAGATAAATGCCCATTAAAAAGGTAAAGGTTTCTGAAATGACATCTCAGTTGGGAGTATGAACAGCTATTTTTACGGTGGACACTTCTCTCCTTATCAAACTTACATCATATAATTCCTGTTGGAAGAGGTTATGAAAACAAAATCAATGGCTTTCTGAAGCAACTGAGATAGTATTACTTTTTAATTAACTTTGTAATGTAACCCTGAAAATGAACATGTATCACAAAGTAAATTTGATTTTACTTTTTAATTTATTATGCTTCAATATTTTACTGTCTCAAGACATGACATGTGTTCTCTACCTCAAAGAAACAACACACTATAATGTAGTAAACATTTATCTCTCATAAGGAACCTGATAGCACTGGCCAAATGCTAATTTTCATTCCTTCTTACTGCATTACTTACAATATGTTTCCAAGCTCAGGACCATAGCTACAGTTTTCAAGATGCTGGTTTGAAATACTGAAGAATTATTAGTTATTTTATTTTGCACAGAGTTCATGCTACACATTGGACATGGGTGGCAGGAGTTTGAATGAGATGGGCTTTAAGGTCCTTCCAGCCCAAGCCATTCTCTGACTCTATAGTTCTGCATTTTTCTGTGGTGGTTCATAAAAGAGCTAGACTGGAAAATTTCCCAGAATTTCTGACTTCAAGGTGACTTTTGAGAATCATATTTCGCAAACTAACTTGAGTTAACTGGTAAAAACAAAACAAAAAGAAAAAGGGACAAAAAATAAACGAGAAAGGTTATCCCTGTAGAGATTTTGGGTTTGTTTTTTTTTGCAACTTCATCCATGTAATCAGTATTTAAGTCCACAAAAAAATGTTTCCTTTATTCCTTACAAAGATGATGCAGCCTGGGTCACTTCCCATGTGAGTTTCTATTGTATCTCTATTCCTACAGTTTTTCTTTACAACGTCTTCCTTCATTCCAATCTTTATATCAATGACCATAAATGTTGGTACACTGGACAAATAATGCAGTGTCACACCATCTATCTGTACTTCCAGTTCCAAATGCTGACTTAGCAAATGGAAAGTCTTCTCTCACCAGTCACTGAGTGAAAAGTTTCATCCAGCCCAGATACCTGAGCACCTGAAGCTGCTTAAATTCCCACAGTTATGGGAAGCTTTTCCTCCCTCACATTCCATGTGTATTTATTTGAAATATTTCCTTCTAAGCAGTGGTTTATGAGAGATGCAGTAGTTGGGCTCTGAACAGAAGCAGTCACCTGTGATTGCAGTAGGAATAGTCAAGTCAGTCCTAAAACTCCCAGTTTTTCCTATAATATCACTGCACAAACCCCTCAGGATTACAGGGGAGCCCCCTTGTAATTAACAGCTGATCTTTTCCCATGCTGCCTTTTCTCACTCAATAAATTCACTATTATCATTAATCAGAAATTTTCCAACTTATTAAATACCTTGCCATTTCCCAGTTAACCCCCCCTCAAAACACAAGTTCTTCCTTCTTCAAGAGGAACTTGGAAAATGGAGGTGAGAAGAGCCCAGTCTCCCAAGAGACTGCAGGAGCACACAGGAATCTGTAATCAACTTAAGCCAAGTGCTGAAAATTCAAATTATGAGATAAATCTAATGCTCCCAGATACAAACAAAGATTTACTCTGTTGGCAGCTTGGTTTTCCATGCCCAGTCCTATAAGTACAGAAGGATTCACATCATATCCAAGACTGAGACAGTGAATTTTTGAAAAATCCAGAAAAGTATGCCTAGCATTAAATAGTAGATATTGATTGTAAAATGGAAGAGAAAGTGTGGCTTGAGAGCTGGTTTTAATAAAGAAATGTTTCCACAAACTCTCACATCAAGATGATCCTTTTGAGTCCCCTTCCAACTCAGGATATTCTACAACTCCATGTCAGCCAGATCTTGTGGTATTTTAACAAGCATCACCAGGAACACAAACAATGTGATGTGTTTTTCTAATATGGAGCACAAAGGATGGAGCTTTACCAGAAGGGAGGATATCAGATCAACATGAGACATTGATCTTGCATAGCCAAGACCTGCTCATGGCTGAATTTTCAGACACTTTGTACAGTGTCTACCAATGTAATGAGCAAGGTGCAAGAATTATTTACTCCCTTCTCCCTTTTTGAACCCAAATCCTTTATGGATAATGTTGAGACTGGACCAGATCTGAGGGAACAAGTTAAAAAAATGAGAAAAACCACAACACAAACCATTCTATGTTTCCTCATAAATACTTTCCATATCCAATGCCAGGTATGTAAATGCAGAATTTCTGCCTTGTCCTGAAGAAACCACTGTGTCATCATTGTAACTATTGGCCTCAAAGACCTGCCAACTTCAGTGGCATAAATAGTTCAAACAGTCATTACTTCAGGGATTTTGCTGTGTAATAATAAGGAGATAATGGGCATTTGGTCCAGCAAATGTTAGGAGCTGCACAAAGGGATCACAGCCCCGTGCTGCATGCCTGCTCACGTGAAAATGTCCCTTTTATCTTTGTACATAAATACACAGCAACCTTGCAAAGTCTCCAAATTACTTAATTTTCTTGGGAGAAAGAAACTGTAATTGGGTGGGCTGTGCAAGCTCATTCTTCCTCCTGCTAGTTAAGCCACAGGACATTCATCTTTCCACAAAGAGCCCAAATTGTTCCTGTCTGCACTTGAATGTTTTGTTGTCTCATTTTAACTGACCCATCAGACCATAAACAGCAGCATGAGGCCCTCACATCTATTAACTGGTGTCATTAGGACTCCTTTCTCATTTATTGTTAAGGACTAATACCTCCTAGAGAAGAACTGAAAGTCTCATGAGCAGCCACTCCGAGGCAACGCCGATTAAATGTAATTCCTCATTAAAAGATACCAAGCAGCTCGGCCTGGCTTTTTGAGTATATGGACATTTCCTATTAAGGTTCAAACAAATAAACAAAGTTTCCTTTGTGGTTTTCTTTATCCTGCATTATTCCTCTCTAGGAGCAGCCTTCTGACTCACTGTGAAGAACAGCAGAATTATATCCACATGACTCTTCAATTTCACCTACATCTCCCAAATAAAAAATATTATTTCCAACATAACCACTGCCAGAAAACATTCGTCAGCTGAAGGCTGAGAAACTTCAATTAACAGGTGACCTGTAGGCAGCATTGCCTGGCTGCGGGCCGTGAGCACACATAAAGCAGCACATTAAAACCACTGCTACATTAAACAGCTTCACAGGGCACCGAGCACCTGAAGACACTTTGTTCTCTTTCTGCCTTCACAAAGGAGATTGTCCCTTCACCAATCCTGCAGGACACAAACGGCTCTTAGGGAATGGCTCTGATTGCAGGACGCTGGTGTGAAGTGATGGACGACACACAAGGACATTAATAATCGGATCCAGTCCCTTTGGCGATCTGTCCTGGCTGTGTATTTAACAAGGACATTGTACAGCCTGCATATCCAGAAATAAGGTCATCCTACTGGCCTGGCCTTATTAATAAAATAATCTCATGCTGGCTGAATGGAGGTGGTTGAAAGGGTGCAGCAGGAATGGGCAGGAGGGCTGGGAGGTGATGGAGTCCGATGGCTGCAAAGCCAAGCTGGGCTGCCAGAGGGGACACGGGAGCAAAGAACAACTCTGAGAGATCTGTGGTAGCTTAAAATGCCTCCTCTAAGATGAATTGCCTACTGCCAGGCACACTTTTAAATATTCTGGCTTAGACTTGCTTTACACTTGTGCAGGGGAACCACACAGCAACTGGAAAACCCTGAAATGTATTCAATAATCTGATTAAATGATACTGTGTGATTATTCTATTGGAGCCAGCAGGGCTGGTATCTGTTAACCAGGCAGTTTATGGAGCTCTTTCAAAGAAACAAATCATACCTCAGCAACTATTCAAAAATTCTGATTCCACAGGTGATGGGATCTGTCCCTAAAGCCTTTCAGAAGCAGATCAAGAACCTCCTTCCTGACTATCTTACTAATTTTTCTAACTTAAAACAAACAACAAGATAATTTTTGGTAACATTTGGAAAAGCAAAGTTTTTTTTCTTGGACTGCTAATGATGCAAATGATAAAAATAATCTTGTATCTAATTTACCCGCCACACAGAACTCTTGCACAGAAATTGTATTGACTCAGCTGACAACAGAATTTACTCCCAGTTAATAAATAAAAGCCTCTGTATGATATAATCAATGAAACAAACAAGTTGTAACACTTCTATATCTCTCTTCATTCATGGCTCTGTTTTAACAGCTTTCCAAGTAAGTCTGCCAGACTCTCCTGTGCTAAGTGTTTTTTTGTTTCAATAAGCATTTAATGGATTATGGACACAGTGAAATCCTATACATCAAGGAGATTTCTGTTTTGTCTGGTCTTCTCAACTTTCTTACACCTTCACTGCCCTGTAAACTGACCAAGAATTAATGGGTAGTTGGGTCAGCAGGTCAGCTACCTCACTTCAGCATCCAGAAACTACACCCTGGAATATCAGAGAATAAAGGAACGTGAGGGGTCAGCTTTCCCAGGGCTTGCTTCTGCAGGAAGAGTGGAAATAGGGAAGATCTCAAAAATACCAGGTTTATGTGGTTCACACCTTGTTTTTCTAATAAGCATCTTCAGTTGCACCCATTATCCCTTATAAAAGCTATTTAAAGTAATAACAACAAGAACCATCCCAAATGTGAATGTCCTTTCTCATGACCAGGCTGGGAATAAGCCAATATCATAGAAGTTGTCTAAATTTATCTGACTGAGGCCAGCAGATGTAAAATCATAAATCATTAAGGCCAGAAAATAAGATCACTGAGTGCAGCCATAAACCAAACACCACTGTGTTCAGCACTAAAACAACTTCTCACATCCACCTTTTGAAGGCTTCCTGGGCTGGCAATTCCACCTCTATCTTAGGCAGCCTGTTCCACTGCCTGACCACTCTTTCCATGAAAACATTCTCCTTATTTCCAATCTAAACCTTCCCTGCTACAACTTGAGGCCATTCCTTTTGGTTCTGTCACTACATGCCATGCAGCACAGAAAATTTCACATCACTATACAATGGGAGAAAAAAAAAAAACAAACCCTGAAACCATAAATATATTAATTTTAGCATACTTTTTCAAATTAATTGGCTTAAAATGCAGTGATATAGATAAATCAATTGTTATACCAGCAGAAATCAATAATTAACAATGATTTACTGGTCTTGGCCTCAGTCATCACTGCTGCTCTGAACATGTTTTCAGCCTTTTATGTAGCACAACTGCACTTAAGGACTCCTTGATTCCCAAAGTTCCATCCTGCTCCTATTAACATCAACACAATTTAGAAAATCCACCAAAAAGATAACACCCACGGATATTGAAAACAGTAACTTTGAAACAAATTCCTTGGATTTATTTTAATGACTCCTGGTAAATTAGCTCTGGGAGGAGGCAGGTTAACATTAACAAACACACACCAGCACGCATGTACATACAGGGAAAAACCAAAAAGAGCTCTACTGAATAGCTATAAGAAGATTTGAGGCACTGATAACCCAACTGCTTTCCCTGAGTAATTTCATAATATTCAGTTGGAACATTCTGGATGCTTATTTTGATGAATTGACTCAAAAGCAAAAGCCTGTATATGGACAGACTTATCACAGATGTCTTGCAGACTTCAGCTGAACTGCAAATAGTGTGTCCTTCTGACCCAGTTTCATCTGAAGTTTTACCCTTCTCTACAGGAGGAAAAAGACTCTGTCTACCTGTGATGGTGGATAGAGATTTATTTCCACGATTCAATACCTGAGCATTGAAGCTGAAAAAATTCAGAACACCAATAAACTCCTAAGTGACAATAATAAACCCAGAGGAAAACTGATCAAGGCTCAGTGAAATGTTCGGATCAAAGCTGCAGCAGAAAGGTACAGATGGGCTGGATGTACTGGATTTTGGGCAGCCCCAAAATCCCACCTCAGCCTGGGCTGCATCCAGGGTGGGCAGCAGGGGAGGGGGATTCTGCCCCTCTGCCCTGCTCAGGTGAGACCCCACCTGCAGAGGGGCCAGTGTCAGAAGAAGCTGCTGGAGGGAATCCAGAGGAGGCCATGGAGATGCTCCCAGAGCTGGAGTCCCTCTGGGAGAGCTGGGGATGCTCACTTGGAGAAGAGAAGGCTCCAGGGAGACTTTCCAGGGCCTGAGGGGGCTCCAGGAGAGCTGGAGAGGGTCTGGGGGAAAGGGATGGAGGGACAGGACACAGGGAATGTCTTCTGACTGCCAGAGGGCAGGGATGGATGTGAGGGATGTGAGGCCCTGGCACAGAGTGCACAGAGAAGCTGTGGCTGCCCCTGGATCCCTGGAAGTGCCCAAGGCCAGGTTAGGCAGGGACTGGAGCAACCTGGGATAGTGGAAGATTTCCCTGCACGAGGCAGGAATTTGGAATAAAATGTTCTTTAAGGTCTTTTTCAACCCAAACCATTCTGTGATTCCATGATTCTACATCCACTGGTCTGAGCTGGTTAACACACAAAGCCAGTCTAAACCAGAGCACAGGCAGGGGAACAGCCAAGACCCTCTGCTGCAGCTCAATTTGTCACACTTTAAGTAACTGATGACTCTTGAAAGGTTCTTGTCTCTTTTCCACTTAAGAGAGCTGAGATTATGACAGGATTTTTTTTTTGGGGGGGGGGTAGATGAAGTTGGGTGAGAATACATTATTCATCACCTTTTAAAGTAACACGGACTTTATCATCAGACATAATGCAAGTGGAAATTTATGTCAGATGTTATGCCAAAGGTCAGATTAGACATAATCAGAATGGCCCTTTTGACTTTAAAATCCATAATGGTTACAGATTAGGAGCAGGTCTCTTAAAGGCAGCACAGTTACATGGATGGGAAACTGATGTGAAATGAAAGTCATTCATGACAACTCAGTTATATTTCTTTTTAATAATGGATGTCAATAAAGAAAGCTCAGTTCATTTTTAAATTACTGAACTTTTGAAGCGATCTGCTAATGGCTCCTGTGACATTGACAAAACCTGAACAACATTTATCAGGTACATAAAGCTGAGAACATGGTCTGTACCTTGCACCAAAGGAATTTTCCCTAAGCTATCATAGGCTTGCTGCAATCTTTAAGAAAAAATGGCTTTTTACATAATAAATATTACTACTGTCTCAAGAGACAGATGATATAAAATTCTTCCACTTCCCAACAAACCAGCATTTTTTTATCTGCACAGAAGATTGTGGTTTGAGTTCTGTCTGGAAAAAATGCACCTTCATAAATATAATAACTTTAGAAGAACATTTTAGACAAAAGCTAAATAACATCAGATTTACAAAATTTTAAATAAAGATTGTCTGACCATGTTTTAATTTTTAGCCAGTTCAGTTTCAATGTTTTCACTGGGATTTGCCAGGTGTATGCAGATAAAGAAGCAGAATGGGGTAAAACTGTGAACAGGACTAGAACTTCATGGCAAAAGAGATATATCACAATGGAATCTAAGAACATATTTTTCTTAAAATGTGTACTATAAACCCTTTGTATTTTGGCATCTTTAAGATTCTCCTTTCAGTATGACCAGGGGTTTTGCTGTGGCTGCCACATCCCTGGAAGTGTCCAAGGCCAGGCTGGACAGGGCTTGGAGCAAAATTGGATAGTGGAGAGTGGCAGGGGTAGAACTGGATCTTTAAGGCCCCTTACAGCCCAAACCATTCTTTCTGTGGTTATTTCCCCCATTAGTAACAATAAAATAGTCTCTCTGTCCCTATTATTTATTTTTTTAATGGCAGTTTCAGTTTCCTACTGACAGAATAGAATTATGTACCTTAATCATATACTGACATTTTTATTAATATACTGACACAACGGAAACACAATAATAATGCACCAGAGAAATTATTATTTAACATGGCTGGGATGGGTAGTAATGCACAGTGGGTAACAGAAGCCAGATGTTACAGCTAAAATTTTATCTGAAGTATCATTAATATAATTTAATTTCTCTGTAATTTGCTTGCCTGAGGACTGGCAAAAAATTACTTTAAAAACAACTTGGACTCTCAGAAGAACTTCTAAACTTTAAAACTGGACCAGTCATCAGCCTGCAATAGTTGCCTCAGGGATTATAGAATATTTTAAAGAAACCCACCCTATAATTAAGTTATTGCCTAAATTCTTAGTGCAAAAGTTGCAAGTAAACCCCACAGCAGGAAGAGAACACAACAGCTTCCAACCATCCATATTGTCCTGGCTCCTCCCAACCACATGGGTTATAGGGAACGAGGCAGTTCCAAAATGATTAACAGACAAAAATCCTTGTTAATCTTTCTAACAAGGAAAAAAAATCTTACTGCCCCCCAAATCTGCTGACTTGAATATCCTTAATCAGGTGAACTTAAATCTCAGTAGGAGCAACCTGTCCATGATACAGCTCTAGGTGAGATTCTTCAATAATTCATAGTAAGGCAAAAAGAGTCAGAGAAATAAGGAAACCAAAGTAGGAAGAGAAATAAAGTCTTCATGATCATGAAAAGCCCTGGGTTATGGGATGAATATTGTACAAATACACTTCAAATCTTAGTTATATCCAAAGGTTGCAGTTTCAAGATATATGTTCTCTGGAAATAAAAACTCTTCTTAAATTTTCATCCTAATCACTGTTAGGAAAACATAGAAGTACTTTATTGTTTTCTTTAAATTTTGATCATATTTATTCAGATTTAGGTTCTGTTTCTCTTCCATTTCCTTTTCTTAATCAATTGCACAAGACTTTTTTTCCTGTTTTGCTCTCCACAATTAACACAGAAATTTTAAGATTCACCTACTGCACACAGACACATCACCAGGCATGGGTAGATGAGCAAGATATAATTAAGCTTTTTAAGGCTCAAACAGTACCACCACATCAGTAGAATTTTGTGATTGATTCATTAACAGAAGCTCTTCAAGAAACTATCTGGTAACAAGGAAAAAATCCCTCATAGATCTGTATCCTGTTAAAAGATCAAAGACAGTCAATTTTGCCAATGAGGAGAAGTTATGAGCAGAATCCCACAGGGATCTGCTTCGGTTCTTTGCTAATCTTTATGTCTCTAATTGATCTAGAGCTGGTGAAGGAGTGAAATCTGCTTATATACCAAAATATTCAGCACAGTTGAAATTAGATGGGTATTAAAGTGTTGCATCACCCCAACAGTAGATTTACAACAATATTTCCTACTTTAGCAATTTACTCAGAAAGGAAATCTTGTGTCAGCTTGAGTTGTTCTGTAAAAGCACATTTATAAATAAATTGAAGGAATCATTTTTAAAGGCTTTGAGAACAACACAGAGACCATTACCCATTAAGGTGTGGGGGGCACCTGTGCCTGCAGTGCCAGAGCTGAGCCAAAGAACAGAAAATACAGACAAGAGTAATAAAAGTATGAAAATTCTTCCATTCGAAATGAGCTTTGTGGAGAAAGAAGAGGAAAAAAAAAAAAAAAAAGGCAGACCCATGCATTTATAAACTTAATGGAAAAGGTGACTAGAAGGTAATTATTCATTGCTCTCATTATACAAGACCTTGGGGAGAACTGCACTGAGTGATTAGACAGAGGAAAATAAATACTTCCTAACACACAAATATTTGTCATAGATATCTTGGAGCCATATATTAAAGAACTCCAAAAGCAGTTAAACAAATTCAAGAATTATTACACAAGAATGTCACAGATGCAACTTTTATCTCAGGAATGCCTCGAATGTAAAAGGGAAGGATAACTCAGCACTTATTGATGATTTCAGGAGCTGTTGCCAGCTACTCTCAGAAGTTTAGAGATCTTTCATCTCTCTACCTCTGCAGATACAACAATTTGCAGTGAACATCCTCACTTCTCTCCACTCCCACATTTCCCAACACCTCCACAAAGCACCCATCACTCCATGCTGTTCCCAAAGCACAGAACCAGGGACTCACAGAATGGTTTTGGTTGGAAGGGACCTTGAAGACCACCTAATTCCAGCTCCCTGTGCTGGGCAGGGACACTTCCACTAAGCCAGGTTGCTCTGTGCCATCCATAAAATCTCTTCCCACCCAATCTGTGATGGGGTCCATCCAAACCAAACCATTCCACACAACCCAGAGCTTTTCCCATACTCCTGCCTCACAACCCTTACCCAGAGAGACCTTTCTGGCTGTCACAGCTCCTTGTGTTTTGTTTCATGAGCTTCAAATTGTGCACTGACAGCTACCAGTCTCTGATGCTGAGTTATCCTACAACTTTCACTATCCCTGGAAAAACAAAGCCATTGCAGTTGCTTTCACAAATACCAAACCCAGCAAAACCTCTCAGATAGAAAGCTGTTCCCACAAACTGACATGACTCTGGAGGCCATAAAGGAGGACATGAAGGAGAATACCAGGTATCTCTAGTTTCCAGGCAGAATGGGTCACAGCCAATGATTTTCAGAACATTTGTTTCTCTTCTCAGTTCTCTGCTTGGGTGGGGGGAAGAATCCTGCATCATTTACTAGCACAAAGTGCTTTTCTGAAGTGTGAATGCTTAGTATCTTTAGCAATCAAGCAATTTCTTCAAATGTCTAAAAATGGATATAATAGAAAATTATTTCCCTTCTATCAGTTTAAAAAATAATAATAATAAAAAAAAAAATACACAGATTCAAACTAAGACTCAGTGGTTCCTGTACTGTCATATCTTATCTTAGAGTGGCTTAAATAAAACCCTTGAGAGTCTATCAATGGATTAGATTTTTGTGTTAGAAATGCTTCTTTTCCAGAAGGCATAAATAATTGCCAGGAGAACAACCAGAAGTCTCATCCAAAGGCAGTAGGAAGACTCCTACAGACTTCATCATACCTGGATCAAGACCAAGGTTTGTATTATAGCTTAATGTATTTTTATACTGGCATTGCAATGAATTCCAGCAAAAATAAAGCTCTAAAATGTTAAAGGGGGAAGAACAGGTTACACTGGTAAATCTAAGGAAACTTTGAAATGGAAGCACTTCCTACACTTAGAGCATCAATCCTGCTCTACTATTCCTGTCTACAACAACATAAAAGTCCCACTAGGTGTCAAAATCTCCTCCTAATGCTGTCTCCTTTTCAATACATACAAGACAAAATGCACTCCCTAAACACATTTCCCTTCACAAACTGGTATTTAAGTAACAATTTCATCTCCTCTTCTGCTCCTTGCTTAACTCCTGCATCCCCTTTCTCCAGCTCTGAACATATAAAGACCTTTATACCACTTTAATTAAATTGGTGAAGCTGTTTAATTCTTGCAGTAATTTGAGAAATAATCTATCAGTGGAGCTTTAAGCTCCTCAGGATAATATATTTAGGGAAACACATTCTTCTCTTTTAGGGATAAATCAGTTTTCTAACTCTCATTGCTGAAGTCAGACTCAGAGGCATCCAAATCACCAGGACTGGAATTCCTTCAGGAATTTTCTTAGAGTAGGTAAGAAAAAAAATGTTTTGACAGTTCTGGTTTAAGGTGAAAACCTTTACCCACAAACAGAAACTATTGCCAGATTTAAAAAAAAAAAAAAAAACAAACCCAACCTAATTCAAAATGATGCTCCTCGAGTAATTATTGGTGATTTTGTATTTTGCACTTTCAAAACATGCCAGGGAAGAACTGGTTAGCACATTTCATGAAAATTATCAAGATGTTATGGTGGAAAACATGGGCTTTTTTTCATCAGAGAAGAAAAAGCTGTAAAAATCTCATTCCCTCACAAAAGTCGGGTCAGCCAGGATCATGAATCTTGAATGTGAGCATTGTTTTTTCCCCTCAAAACTGTTAGAATTGAGGTGCTGCTGTTGGTTTGGAATCCAGTGCTGTACACCATGAATTTTAGAGTGGAATGTTGTCAGAGAGATGAAGGACTGCAGGAATAAAAGATTAAGGGCAAGAGGGGGTGAACTCATCAATATTTGTACTTCTGGAGGACCCAAGCATTGGTCACAAGGTCCTGCAGCATCACTGGTCCTTAATGTAAGCAGAATTGTTTATTTTTTTCCCTTGCTCGGTGAAAAATGGTGGCAATTATATAAAACTGCAGAGCTACCAAGAATTTAATTTTGTGCTTTAACAATACAGAAATTAGGCACCGGCACAGCTTTTCTAAATGAGATTTGCTTCATTTCCCTGTCTCCTAGACAGAATGTTCCCTCCTTCCAGAATAAAATACACCAAAAATTATAATAGCCCAAGGGAATCCTCTCCAGGACCACAGATCCCCTCCAGAATATGGCCCATGGAAAGAGAAATGTTGGGAGGCTCCAGATAGCAGCCTGAAGAAAACTCAAGGCCCATACCCATCCTCAAACACTTATTCTTTCCCTTCCCCCAGATTTAAACAATCATTTTTTCACCTTACCCAAGGTCTGCTAATTCCTTCTAGGCTTAAAATTAAGTTTGTTCAGATGCAGGTTAAACATTTTTCAGCTGCTGAGTTAATGCAGATCCCAGCAGGATCTGTGCCCTGGCTGGTAAAATGCAGCAAACTGAGCCCTGTGGAAAGACTCAGTGGGTAACAGCACCCTGAGAGCAACTCATAGCATGATTAGTAATGTCAGCATGCCAAATTATGCTCTGCTTAATTGCTAGACACAAAAAGAGAAATATTTCAGTGGAACAAGATTTGTAAATAAGGATTCAAGCATTAGAATTGGGCTGGGTTTGGAGGAGGACTATTATTTTGGTTTCTAACTTGGCCAAAGCTATTGCATACTAAGTATGATAAATGCTCTGAAAAGTTACTGATTGTATTACTGAGCAAATCAAAAAAGGGGGAGCATACTTTAATGTCAATATTGCACTAGATTTTAATTTCTGGTGTCACAATAAAATCAGCTGAAATGCCTACCCTTCCTCCAATAATTTATCTTCCAGGGGTTTTTTTGTAAAGAGTATTAATGCCCCTTGCTGATCTAATGTCAGTGATATCAGTATTTATTGCAGTTTTTGATTAGCTCTGCTATTATAATTCACGGAAAACAAGGCACAGAACAAATAAGGAATGCTGTAAATCTCCAGAGAAAGCAGAAGCAATCAGGTTCCTATCAAGGCTTGCAGTTTAGGCCCAGTTCTAATAACACACTTTATTGGGCACTTGGGCTAAGCCCATCTATGCATTTCAGGTAGGTGCAGAATTTTCTGCTTTATCACATTAAACCCAAACTTCCAGGTGCATGAACAGAAGAAAAAGTGGGTCTTTTTGGTGATGATGTGGCTATTTTGAATGGTTCATCCCTGGAAGTGCCCAAGGCCAGATTGGATGGAGTTCTGAGCAACCTGACCTCGTGGAAGGTGTCTGTGCCCATGGCAGGCGGTTGGACTACAGGAGCTTTAAATGTCCCTTCCACCCAAACCACTCTGTGATTCTGTGATTGCATATCAAAGCATCTTCCTTTCAGTTATTTGGAGCAGTCTGGGACTGTGATATCTCTTGGAGACTGTCCACACTGTTCCAGTGGCCAAAGGACACCCACTCCTCAAGAGAAGTCTAAATAAGAGCTGAGAGTGCAGCAGCAATGTAAACTGATAAATCTCCTGTCAAATCTGAGAAAGAAACCCAAACCTCATGGGTTTTGGCAGAGCACCCGGTTCTGTAGCACAAAAGTAAAACAAAACAGAACACAACAACATCAAAATGAAAGAACACATGCTGCAGCTTCAAGCTTTTAAGCAGAGTGAGTCTGTGGTGTGTTTAAAACTTTTTTGAAGATGGGCATTTGTCCCAAGCTGTGTCAAGGTGAACACCAGAAACAGCCTTAAAAGCAGCACCACTGCTGCTCCACCCTCATGGAGGTTCACCAGGTTTTTCAGACACTTATGCCTACTTCAGATGCCAAACCCATTTTGTTTTTCCATCACCGAGCTTGGCATGATGCTTTAATTATTCCTTACGATGCAGGCTTTAATTATTCCTTAGGAGGCAGGCATAAAAATATAGGGGTGCTTAACATAGTGACAGAATTATGATGCGAGTTATGCAAAATTTATTCCCCTTTTAAAATATATGGCTGCAAATTATCAAGGAATTGTACAGCTGATTTAATTTTATGTATTTATTTATTTATTCATTTATGGGCAGGAAAGAGGGGTGACTGCTAGATTTATAAATATATAAACCCTAAAATTATTCTGGCATTTTCACCTCGTACATATTGGACATAAAGTTCCACAGAAGTTTGAAGGAAGATAAGTTGCAATATAAGGCTGTTCCCACTTTTAAAATTGGCAATATTTGGCACACTGATTTCTGGGAAACGTAACTTAGAGTGAGAATTCACTTAAACCAAACTCTAATATAAAGAACTCAGTTTATGAGGAAGACAACATAAATTGTAGGGATGAAAAGATCAGAAGCCAATATGTGAAGCTGATTAAATATTCCACAGAAGTCAGTTTTATATCATAATGGAGAATCTGCAAGCAAATTTCCATTGCAAATGTCATTTATCTATAAATATTAATGCATAAATATTAACTAAAGCTATTTCACCCAGCTACATTAATAGAACTTGCATATTCACGATGTAAATAAAACAGTTTACTATTTTTAATTTTATTACTTGTAAAACAAGATTTCTGGGCACACTTTATGTAACTAAATTATTTAATTAACAAAATAAAATTATGGCTCTGTGTGCACAGCATGGAAGATGAGAGTCATCACCCAGGTGTACTTACACGTTGCAAGAAGAATTGTGACCATATTAAAGATAACAGTAAAATGTAAATTTCAATCAGCAATATTATACTGCTTTCCACATGTACAATTAAGAATGCTCTGGAGATAACTATAATATTCTAACACAAGTTATTACTATAATCATAATACTGGTTGAAAACCATTCAAAAAGAGCCCTGAAACCTAACCAAGCTCTGCCAAGTGATGCCTGTTTGAAGGTGGAATATGCTCCCAGGATAAAAGGCAGAAGATCTTCAGTTGGCAGAATCTAAAACATCACAGTAGGAGGAAAATCCTGATTCTCTAGGAAAACTGGAATGTTTTTTCATTCATCTTGCAAAACATTGTGAAGAGATAGAGCTGGTTGGAACTGGATGGTCTTTAAGGTCCTTTCCACCCCAAACCAGTCTGTGATTCTATAGCCCAAACTGGCAATGCTCCACTGAAGCAAGTAAGAGTGAATGAAAAGAAAGAGTTGTCAAGTAAATTTGGGGTGAACATTCCAAAAAAAAGAGAGAATCAAATCAAGATCTGAAGGCAGAGAATGGGAAGGAGCACAAAATTTATTTTACCCAATCTCAGCCACCCTAAAGTTGTGCCTATAAACTGCATCAGACAGGAGAGAAATGCCTGTTCAGAGCCTCATTCCTCCCACACTAACACAGCACCTAGGGCACTCTATGAAATTATCCTCTTGCCTCCTTTTGCTGGCAACGTGGAGAACACTGAAATGCTTAATTTCAATTGTCTAAAGAGTAGGTGAAGCACAGGAAGGGCAGGCCTTGAGTTTGTATCTGCAGGAGCCCAGCATGGCTGAATCAGCACTGGGGGGGAAATGAAGAAAAATGGGCTCCAAGAGAGATTTCCATAACTTTTCTTCATGCATATAAAGAGTAACAGAGATAAATTTCATCCCTACCTCGCTCCTGAAGTAGCACAATTACAGGCTGCTCTTTTCTGGGGTTGTCCTGCTCTGAAAGTTGGTCTAAACATTGTGGTAACTGAATTATGAAAAATATGAGGTGATCACTTGGAATTGATTTGCTGCCCAGCTGTATTGTCTCACCCTTCACATGAGACTGAAAATAGAATAAAAATTTTTAAAATGCCTCTCAGTTGCCCCATATCTAAGTCAGAAAAGAGCTTAATCCAATGTGGATGCCCCCATTCCTGGAAGTTTTAAAGGCCAGGTTGGATGGAGCTCTGAGGAACCTGGGATAATGAAGGTGTCCCTGCCCATGGCAGGGGTGGAACCAGAAGGTCTTTAAGGTCCCTTCCAACGCAAACCATTCTGGGATCCTGTGATACTTTTTTAAATTGTACCTGAAGACCAAAGCCTGGGTAAAACACACTCTGGTAATCAAGATATAAATGTATTAATGTATAAAGTTGTATTAATTTTGTAATCTAAAAGTACATGGATAACTTTTCCAGATGATTGTAGGGCACTGGTATTAAATATAATCTAATATTTTCCTGTCATTCATGAACTTTTCTTAATTGTAAGCAGGAAAAAATATTGTATTACACACGCAAACTTATGCATAATGAACTATCTGCAAACCAGCATAGCTTGGCTCTCCCTAAATATTTTTTTTTTATCCTGTAAAACTAATAAAAAACCAAAGAGAAAATTCTGTACTGGTGGCCCCAGTATTAACATGTGCTCACATCTCTGTTCCCAAACCTTGGAGATGACACAGCCAGTTGAACCAATTTCTCCTGCAAAATCCTCTATGAATACATAACATAGAAAATGTAAAATATAAAATATAATATACAAACTGATTTTTCTGTAGTATTTATTAATCTTTTTTCCAGAAATATCTGCCAGTTTCGTGAACCAGAGCATGTTCTGAGAAGAGCAGAGCCCCCCTGGATATGTGATTCATCGATTTCCATGTGCTCTATGCCTGTCACAGCTTTGCAAGGGGGGTTCTAATAAATAAGTTCTCAGTGCCTACACAGGCAACCCTTTCCAAGGTGCACAAAGCCCAAAGTCACAGCCTTGGCCATTTTAGAATTCAAATAATCTCACTGCAGAAATGCCTGAGAAATAAATAACAACATTTGATTAAGAAGTCAAAAAAAAATGCAGCGGCAGCAAATTGCATCCAATATTCTGTTTAGGAAAGTACATAAATGAAGTTTCTGCCTTAGGGCAGGAAATGTAATTTTCTTTCAGTATAGAGCATTTAGCATCACAGGATCCAAATCTAGCTGATAAACATATCTAGGCAAATAAAAGTCTTTTCCAATAAATCTGAGCACTTTTAATCAACGGGCTTATCACAACTAAATATTTATTTACTAATTAAAATCTAAAACACAGGGCTTTTAAGATTAAGGAAATTGAGCCAGAAGGTCTGTATTTGTTGAACAGGAGTCCTGTGATATTTGCAGCCTGAGGTTTGTGGCTGAGAACCTTTCTCCAAACTTTTCCATACCTGTATGAGCTTGAACATTATTCTATTCAAAAGAGACCACAAAAACCCCTCTCAGCTTCATTACAACTTCATAGAAGGGTGATAACAGCTCTAAAAATACCTATTTCTGAAAATTCACATTCAGGAAGGTGCAGGGGACACATCCTAATTGTCACAAAAAGTCTGCAAGGCCAACTCAACCTCCACCATCCCCTGGTGAACCCAACCACAACTCCCACACCTCTGAGAGAACTTCAGGAGTTCTGCTGGAAGCTGCTGTTTCCTCAGTCTTGGCCAGGCTTAAGAGCAGAAAAACCCATGAAAAACTGAAGTTCACAAAAGCTGAGATGGCAAAAATCTTCTAAATTCAATTTAGCAAACAATTGTTCCCTTTGAGGATGGAATCTCATCTGCCCAAGGATCAACTGAAATATTGCAATTTGGGTTTCTTTATGAGAATCAAGACTCACCTCTCTGGTACTACAGCAATCACTGTATTTTTCAGCAATTTATTTTCCTTTGGCACTTTGCCACTGGAGACTTTAAGTAAAATAGTTAGATATTAAAATAATACTAAAAAAATTAAAAAAAAAAATACTGCTAAGGTATTTTCAGTATTTTTTCCCCCTCCCTCATTCCAGTTTTGCAGCACAGTCAGAACATGGCCTTGCTCATAACTCTGAATGGCTCTGGCAAGTGCTGCTGTTACCTGATGATTTTATTTTTATGGTAAAAATATGTTCTTAAATTAATTCATCATTTTTAAAAATTTTTCTTGGATAACTTCAGCTGGTCCCAAACTCACTGAGCACATCTTTAGTCAGTCTCAAATGACCTTAAGTTCTGTTGGTGTTTTTCCCTACTGAAGGGCTGCTGCTCAAGACATTCAGTTATACAAAGAAAAATGCAAAATTTGGTGGACAATCTGATGGACAGCCAGGGTAGCAAGAATTAAACCAACAAATTATGTTACAATAAAACAACTGACAAGTGAACCTTGGTTTTGCTAGAACCTCACCAGCTAAACAATTTGCAACTGTTTTATCTTTGATTTTCTACTCAATCTGCTAAATCCTGACATTTTCCAACGTTTTATCTGCTACTACAGAGCTGGATGACCATAACAATTCTTATGAATAGTACATAACACACTCAAAACAATACAGAAGAGACCAGAGCAACTCTGCTGTAGTGGGAATCTCCTTGAGGCTCCATGAAATTTTCTCTTCACCATTCCCTCCTTATACCCAGATATAAAATACCAGCAATTAAATACTGCATATTCCAGGTAGAAGAAACAACAAATAGGAAAATGGTCATCTTTTGAGAAGCACATTTATTAGCCAGGGCAAAAATCATCTTATGCAGGGTTGGTTCACAAATACACATAGAGGAGGATGTATAGAAGAGCAGGGAAATCTTTCTAAATATTTCCTTAATTATGAAAACATACAGAAATACAGAGACAGAGAGAGAGATGTGAGAACATCACCCACAACCACTTCAAGGTCGTGATAGCACCAGCTGCTTTGCCTGCTGAAGCATTAAGGCAGTTGGTAGATATGAAAAGTCCTCTCAAATAAATCACAGAAATCACAGAAGAAATCCCATTACTCAGTTTAAAAGTTTAAAACCAGGTACACATTTAATATCATTATGGCAGGAAAGTGGAAATGCTCCTGGCACAACACATTTTTGCACAGTTTACATTGCCCACCAAACAACGATACACAGCCATGCCCCTCCAGCTCTATACATATTTATTTTTAAACAATTATCTACGTTTGACACTAATCTATTAATTAACCATACAATTTAAACCTAACTAAACTCACCTGCTCTCTTTAAAGTGTCCTCCCTCTGCTTTCGATTTATTCCTTCACAACTTTTCCTTGTAAAAAATCCCCCATGCCTGCACTCTTTCTGACTTAACAGATTGGACAGTGGGGAGATCTCCTCTTTACTGCCATGGAATTATTGAATTTAGCAGCAGCATAATCAGGGAAGAAGCCCCAGGACAAAACTTTACCCTTCCTGGACTGGGCTACTCACAGTCCTTTGCAAAGGGAACATTACTACAGGGATTCAGGGACTGCACTGACACTGAAACTGATACAGATCGCATGCAAAATCACACATACAAACAACATTTTCATTAAAAAAAAAAAATAAAATTAGGCTGCTACAATTCCAAATTAAAATCTAAGTACCTGTAATATAAATATTCAAAGCACCCATAATTTTAAGCCAGCAATTAAAAGAAATGGGGGAAAAAAGAAAAAAAACTAAACACTTTCCGGAATGTCATTTGAAATAAATTAATCTCTGTGTTGAAATGGAAATTTATTAAGTTTGTTGGGTGTTTTAATGAGACCTTCTTGTTAGAGCTCACACAGAATCGATGTCTGAAGGGAAGTCCAGCTCATCAGGCTGCAGCAGCAAAATTCACTGACACATTCGCCCTCTAATAATGTATTATCTTGACTTATTCTTCATATGAGTTGTCTGGTCCTAACAGTAAATACAACCATAAAGCAATGAGAAATCCCAGCAGGATGATGACACTAATTGCACTGTCTTGACTTGAATTCAAATTGCTGAGCAGTAAATGAGATTACTAGCCTAAAGATAATCTTCATTTAAATGTGCAGCTGCATTTATCTCATCTCAGATATAATTTTCCAAAGTGCTTAAAAAAAATAATACCAGGCAGGCATCGAAGAGGAACCTTTATTTCTGAAGGTTTTCAAGATAATTAAGTGCCCTCCTGTGTTTTGTTTTTTGGCCATATTTTATAACAAGCAGTAATTTGCAGATCAGAAGAGAAAAATGAGGGAATTTCTTCTATTGTTGCAACTTTTTCTGCCTGTGATACTGTCTTCTAATTTTTGTGTTCCAGTGTGGAATGACTTGGATGAAGAGAGAATATTTAAAATAGATGAAGTTTCAGACCCATGACTTACAAGTAGTCTATCTTGAATCATGTAATTTTCTTGTAAGCATTGTAAAGCAGTAGAAAACCTTTAGAAAATTATTTTAGAATATTAATTAACGTACCAGTTCTAAAATGAAATTAATGTGCCAGGTTTTTTCAATTAAGGGATTATGCTGACAAACTTAATTAGAAGAATCACAAACAGAAATTGTGTTTTCAGTGTATTTGCACACGTTTCTTTCTCAAGAATAAATGAGATTTCTCTAAAAACATTTTTTCTTTTGTTAAATTCAGAAAATATGTGGAATACATGCAGTTAGTAGGGGCTTTAACCCCCTGCCAGAGATCTGCAAACCAAAACTGATCTTGGATTCTAGGGCATAATAAAGTCTCAAAAGTAAAAGATTCAAACCAACCCAAAGAAATTTGAAATAGATACTTTGGAATGATTAAAATATTGTTGTAACATTTGAAAATTAAGATTTTTTACCAGATTTTTACCAGATATGAGATCAGCATCTTGATGAAAGTATCTCATGCCTTCATATTCTCTTCTAAATTTCCTAAGCCCTTATCACCCTTAAGTAATATTTCTTACCAATTATGTTAATTCACAGTGTTTAAAGAGTATTTTCTATACCACTGAATTTTTCAAGCAGCTTTCCAGAGCAAATTGGATCAGGATTTATTGTATTTCCATTTGGAGCAGAAAAAACAATTTCCAACTGCAAAGCCTCTGTACATCACAGGACCTGGAGCACAGGCAGTATATTAGAAATTTTAAGGAGTGTTAAGGCTACCATCACTTGAGTTTTTTTCTCCCTCAAGTAAATTTACACCTGAATTTTATGTATGTTAATGCAATCATTTTTTGCTCACAGTAAACATCAGCTTGAAGAGCAAAAAATCCAGGAGTAAGAAAATGAAAGAGTGGGGGAATGTAGCAATTATTAACAAAACCCCACAACTTTTAAATCTGAGCATATAAATACTTGTGCAATAGAGATGTCTCCTCTGATAGATGTGCAAAGTGCCTATAGCTGTATTTAACAGGGCCAGAACACAAATCCCTCCTCCTGCTGCCACATTTGAATGCTTCTGCATTTAGCTCTGCTTGCCTCAACAGGAGGATTTGTATTGATCTTCATTTGAAAGGCAATTCTTTTTATAATTGATAATTTTTCATCCCTGTGTCACTCCAGGCTGGCATTTAACAAAGCCCAGCAGCCTGTGCAAGAGCTGGAATGGAAAGGTCAAGGACAAGAAGAGTTTTGTGAATTGAAGCTCTGCCCCCACATTCCTTCCCAAGGTGCTTTTTGAATTAAAAAGTTCTGTTGATGCTGAGCAGATGTAAATAAAAAAAAAAACAAAACCAAAAAACAAACAAAACAAAAAAAAAACCAAACAAACAACCCCCCCCCCCAAAAAAAACCCCAAAAATCAACAAAAAAAAAAAAAAAAAAACCAACAAAAAAAGGAAAAAGGGACTGTTTTGTGTCTGAGTTACATGAAATAAAACATCTTGTTCCACCTGGCTCTTGTGCCTGACTGTTGTGGCCACCCCTCTGTGCTGGCCTTGACTTTGCCACCTCACAGCAGCTCTGAAAAGCTGAATTCTATCAAGCTGCAAAAAGCAAATGCCAATTGTATTGTGATAAATGTCCCAAGATGGATAAATCAAGGTCTGCAGAACAAGAATTCTGTTCCATTCCCAATCTTGCTGGTGAAAATGGTTGGAGGATTAATCAATGAGGATTCCTCCTGTTTTTCAGAAGTACACAAGCACTGAGGCAGACTGAGCCCTTTCTCAGTCAGAGCCCACCCTGCCTTAAAAAGTAATAATAAATCCATTTATGTCATTCCTTCTAGAAGGACTCAGCTTCTATCCACAAGGATCAATCAATTTATGGTCTAGACATACTATTTTAAAATTACCTTTCCTCTGCAGAGATGCATGTTGGTAAGAGCAAAAGGAACTCATGATTTTTCAGTATAATATTCAGTTATTAGCACTCTTTCCTTCTCTTTTTCTTCCCACTAGAACATACATTTGTTAAACATAATTATTATTCTTTAACTCTCTGGATATATGATATCCAATGACATTTTCTAAGTAAATGTAAACAATTTCTTAATTCAATATAAATGCACAATATCCTATGATTTATAAATGCTGGTGACTTTATAGTCCTACAAGTTTTATAATGATCCCATAAAAGTTGTTCTACTAATTTAAAAAATGTAATTGTTTGAAAAGAACTCTCAGAGATATTATGAATTATGTGTAATGCTGACATAAGACTGATATTATCTATTTTCACCTATCATGTAACTGATGATTAATCTCAGCATCTAAGGAATTCTATACAGGAAAGATGCATGAAATCATGTTTTTATTTTCCTTATGTTTCCATTGCTATTATACACTTCTAAGCTATGTTCTTTCTTGCTCTTAATTGTGGTGGGTTTTTTTCCCATGGTTTATTCATTTCAGGTTTCTTGTTGCTGATGGGTTTTTTGGGTTTTTTTGTTTGTTTGTTTGTTTTTGTTTATGTTTTTAATAATTCCTGTTCAAAAATTGCTGGAATTTTAGCATTATGCATTTAGAAGAAAACTTCCATTTAGAGTAATTCTTTCATGACTATTTGT
The DNA here is from genome assembly GCF_050655825.1 of Lonchura striata. Classification (NCBI taxonomy): domain Eukaryota; kingdom Metazoa; phylum Chordata; class Aves; order Passeriformes; family Estrildidae; genus Lonchura; species Lonchura striata. The sequence continues at coordinate 4,137,561 of NC_140706.1, read as the reverse complement.
AAATATAAACTCTGTGGTGAATCAAGTCTATGACTAGTCTAATTAATAAGCACAAAGTGTCTTATAAAAAAGAACTTAATTCGAAACACGGCTTTTCAGCCTGACCTCCTGTACCAGCAATGTCTGCAGGAATGTTCACAAGAGGCAGCTGGGGTTTCTGGAAAGAAGATTGACAAAAGGAAGGATGGAGGAGGATCTGTAAACCACAAACAGAAATCTAGAAATCTTCCCTTTTTAAAAAAAGTTCAATACCAGATAGTCTGGTATTCTTTTCTTTTAGCAAATGATGGATGCTCTGCTGACTTCTGGTCATTACAGCTTTGAAGGAGTGACATAAAATGTGATTACACATATCCAGTTTGCCTTCTGTGCTATGATACCTATCCTGTTCCTCCTCTTTATGGTTCCTGAAGTACCTTGTGCTTGTATGGTGCAGCACAATCAGCTCTGGGTCACACCTAATGATTGCTTCTACGGGGAAAAAAGATGAAGGTGAAACATTAACACATTCAACTTGCATATGAAAAATCTGCAGATAGATTAAGGGTTGGTTTAATTTCATTTAAATATAACCATCCAGCCCAAGCAGTTATCCAGGCTGTGTTTACATGGGAGAGAAGGCAGCTTCCTTAGAGGATACACTCCAGTCATCCCAGGCAAATATTCTGGATGAGGACATAGCTCTGCTGAACACAAAATCAGATTTGACTCTTGCATTTGAGACAACTGGAATTTGGAGTCAGATTCTACTCTCCATGATTCTTCTAAGACTATATGACATGGCAAAGGCAGAATCCTCAGAGATTGGTCTCATGAGTCCTTTCACTACAGGAACATTCCCTGGAAATCTGTATGACTCAAATGTTTTCATTTTCAGATATGCGTCCATCACATAGGAGAAACTCAATTCAGTTACCAAAAAATACCATTTTAATGGACACCACATTTGATCCACAAGGATATTTCACTGATCTGCCCAGAGAAATTAAATTCCCACAGCCATCCACTATATTGATGATGGATGGCTCAATGGGGTATTGAGAAATACTCAATGGGGTATTGAGTATTTAAATTGTCTGGAGCTGGTAGCACCCCACATTCTATGATTTTTTGAGACTAGGTAGAACATGTGAAAGAAAAAATTCCAGCTCCCTATGTACAGTAGCCAAATATTTAGAAAGACTGGAAAAGTTTGGAAAAAATGTAGATCTTGAACAGAAAAATATATGTTTGTTTTTTTTTTTTTTTCCTGATGTTAATACTATGCCTACATATCCCTCGTCAATAACTGTAGAAAAATGGAATGACATTTTTTCTCCTTTCCTCTTTCACAGAAACCCCTCCACTCCTTTTTTCCCCGACCCTACCTATGCCTGCTATAAAATTCTGGTTTGAAGAACTCCTTCCTGTCTTTACCCCAAATCTTTCTAAATATGATAGAAGTCTTCCCTGTCCACTGACTAAAGTGCTCCCAAACTGTTTTTTTACAGCACTACTTTTTATATATTAAAAAGTACATTATGATACTTTTAAAATTAAGTTTTAAAAAGAAAAAAAGTGTTACTTGTTTAAAGAAGTCCATTATTCCATTTGAGGACCAAACCAGCATTCTCATGGTAAGCAATAAAAAAGCACCATGACTCAGAAGATGCACAGTAGGAACTACAGCTGAGTCTTTCAAGTTGCAGAAGAAAATGTTCAAAAACTGTTGATTTTGATTATAATAACTCAAAGAATTCCATCCCCTTAGATGCAACCATAAAGTCACAGGTTATGAAAAAAAGAAAAAAAAAAACCACCATAGAAAAACAATGTTCAAGTGGGTGATTGGCTGAAGCAGAGGTAGGCTTGGCTCAAGAGAAAAAAAAAGATTCCATCTGTTCTTGCACTTCTTAGATACTTAGAATTATATGACACATATATTCTGATCCTGACAAATTAAGAGATCCTTTCTGGAGAGTAAAGGCAGGCCTGAAGAAAGAAGATCAAAAATAATGTTACATGACTTTATTTTCTGCATTGCTGAAGGAAAAAGCCCCCGTCAAACAGAGCCTTCAGAGCATCTGTACAAACACACTCTGCCCTGGGGCTACAGAAGACAAGAGCTACTTTACCTCCCCTTTTACTTCAATTTTCTAGCTGTATTCTGCCTTTTATTTTCCCTTCTCTTCTACAAGGCTCAGCCTCCTGCTGACTGATGTAACAGCGTTTCCTTTATATTTTATTTTATCATCTCCTTCTGTGACTTCACAAGCTCAGCTACTACTGGTGTTTTCCTGAGTCAGCCAGTCCTGCTGAATATGAGATGGAGCAAATGTTCCTCTACCCCATCTCCTCTCATTTTACACCATTTCATCCACTCCCTCCCTTCCATGTGAGTGAAAAGGTCCATCAGTATTTGCTGAATACAGCAAACATCTCAGGAATGGCTGAAGTCTCTTTCCAAAGAGAATATACTTGCCACAATTTATTTTAGCAAAGTATACTTAGGCAGGCAGAAAAAGCACCCCAACTTCCTTGGCAATGAGTAAACAGCAATAATAATAAATAAAAAAGAGCAGAATTGAAAATGCAGGACTTAAAATGGCCCAACACAAAGTCTGAGCAGCTTGAGGTCAATGAAGTTGGCAATTTAAGCATTGCAAGAAAAAAAAAAATTAAAAAGACAAAATCATGGTGTTGTAATTAAGACACTCCACTGATGAACTTGCTTGTCTTGCTTGAGTCAGGATATGGCACCAGACTTCTGGAACAAAGATAGTGCTGCTCAATTAAACTGCTTTGCTATCTGATGGGGCTACTTGAGTAGCAAAAAGTTACTAAATGGGACCATCAGCAAAAAGTCTTCTTTAGTGCAGCCCAGCTCTTCATAATTAGACTGATAAACCCCCTTTACTCAGGGGCTGCTTAGAGCATGGGTTCTTTAGAGCAGAATTCATTCTTTAGGATCTTGTGATATCTACTGCAATGCACCTCCAAAGCATTTCTGAGGATCCCAACTAGCATCCCTATTTTCACCACATTCTAATTTGCTTAATTGTCTTTTAATCCACACTTTTGCCCTAATAAAATTCATATTCTTCAATTCTTGCACATTTTCCAAATGTTGCTGTATCTTTTTGAAACTGCTACAGCCTTTTAAAGGATGGTTGCACCGTGGCAAAAACCAAAAAACAGTGCAAGTGAAATATTTTGTTTGCTTTGACGAGAAAAGGGATGGATAAGATCATCATTATTTAAAAAGAAAGTGTATCTTAGGAGGCACATGTAGATATTCTTCTGCTGCTGTTTTACACCTAAGAAGAAAAGAGACAGGGAAAGGCACAAAAACAGGGGGAAGGAGAAAAAGACAATAACAAAGAGAAAGAGAAAGTTAAATGAAATAAATACCAAGGAGATGACTGAAAGTGGAAGGAAAACATGTGAATCTCCAAACATCACTTGGAAAGAAATATAATCTTCACCCTCTTTTTGCTAGACTACCCTTGCCCAGTTTCTTTTTACCTCTTCTGTGGAAAAAAACCTCAAGCTTTTCTTGTTTTGCAAAGTATGTCCTCACAACTTAATATCCCCACCTCAGTTTTGCATGATGCTGACTTTAAGTTTTTCCCCCAAGTCCTCTTGAGACTTGTCAGAAGATATGAAGAAACAGTATAAATCCCTTTATAAGGTCATTTACCAACCCTCCTGATACTCATTTTGCCAACTGTTTTTTTAATAACTCCAACACTTTTATAATTTCCACTGGTACTCTGAAATTTATCCAAGAGTTAACAGCCATCAAGATGTCCTCAAGCTAACCTGTTTTACTTGGCCAAACTATAAGTTCCAGAAAATCATTATTTAAGTCCTTTGCTGCAAGAGCTTGTCAGAAGCATGCTGCTAAAACCTTTCAGATTTATCACGAGGATTGTAATTTTCTACTGACTTGATTAGACTTTGTTTTTGAAAATACTTACTGGTGGCCCAAAAGTAAACAAATTGGAAACAGAAACATATTTCTAACACACAAGTAGTGTCTCATGCAAGCCAGGGATGATTTAAATATTCTATGGAACTGGAATTCCTACTTCAGAAAAAAAAAAAAAAAAAATCAAAAATCAAGAATCAAAAAAATCATCCAAAAAACCAAACAAAACCCAAAACAAAAAATAAACAAACAAACAAAAAACAAAAACAAAACAAAAACAAAAAAACCACAAACCTGGAGATGAAGAGAACATTTTTAAACAAATATCACATTTGTCACCATGTAGATATTTAGAAATAGCAGTTTTTTAGGAAAATCAAGTTACAACTCGATTATCAAATACTTTCAGTGTTCTTGAGGTACCTGGAGCAGCCTCATGATGAGCAAACACTGGAAAAGTGAGCAGGGATCTTTGACAGCTGATATAACCCAAATTTAGCCAAAACTTTGGATATCAATACTGCCCAAGGAGAAAGGTTATATAGGGAAAATTCCAATCAGCTTGGTCCACACTGCAGAGCAAAGGGGAGACATCCTGAAATCAAGTTTTCTTCAGATCCTCCAGTGCCAGAGGTAACTCAGAGCACACCTGGAAATTCTCGGAGCAGTTGTCAGGGACAAAGGAGATCAACCTGAGCACCAACAACAGGCTGCACACCTTGACAACAGCACATAAAGCAAATTTAGGCAAATTATTTAGCATCAGAACTGAAGAGAGGACCCCAAAGCTCACTCAGAAGGGTTCTTGTCTTTTTCCTTTCCCAACTATAGCCTTTCAACTCGTGTAATTAATGAAATAAGGAGCCTAAAGAAGGAGAATCATTCATTATATAACAGGGATTTATCTTGGAACATAAGTCACTGATCAGTGGTTATAATCAAAGGCTGAAATATTTTTAATTAAAAGGCAAGTTATGCTGAGGCACACTTTATCTTCAGCCATTCACTTTGGATTTTTTTTTTTTTCTAGGTCTGATTTTTGGGGTCCTCCCTATTCCACTCCCTCCATTTCATCTTTCATCATACCCATTTTTCACAACCAAATCTTTGGGTCTCAACTTTAGTAGTGCAGAGAAGTGAACTAAAAAACCTCCTGAGATCTTTCCAGATTATATTTTATAATTAATGAATTAATTAATATAATTTAACATGATCATACTAAAAATAATGGCACTGCTTTAAATTCATACAAGCAGAACTATTTGATTAAAAGCTAAAGATTTTTGGTTTATTCTGTTTAGTATGTATTTTCAGCTTAAGCAGGCACCTTTCAAAACAAAAAAGAAAAATTTAAATAAAATATCAGACACTATGGAGAACTGAGAAAGCTGTTGTTAAACTACTAAACTCAATTAAAACATGAAATACACAATATTATTATTTTAGGTCAAAGGCAAAGACCTGATGTGGAAAATATAGCATTTAAAGTGAAAATAGCATGTTACAGATTTACATTCATTTATCTAAGGGAGAGGCTATACCAGCTTCACAGGTGCATTCTTTCAGCTAGGAAAACAATTCAAAATACAACAAAACCTTACCAAAAAAAGCCAACATTTCAATTCAAAAATTCAAAACACAACAAAACATTTCCAAAATAGCCAAATTCTGCTCAGCACATACATGGAGAAGAGATGGATGATCTACATACCAGAAACCAAAATCAGTGGAAGGAGTTTGCACAGAGCAAGTTAAGCTTTACAAGTTCCTGGTTAGTCAATTCTTTCTCCTGCAAGGTACAATTTTTCAGCACCACATCTTTTTTCATGTTCTTCCTCCCACATAATAAATCAGGAATGTTTTCTGGTATTTTCCAAGGACAACAGATACAATATTTATGCTGCTTTTTAATAATGCTGAAAGGTGCCTTAAGCAGTAAATATTCAGCTTTGCTGCCAAACATTTTATTTCCCTATTTTTTAATATACATTTTTGTACCTTATTATATTTATTTTTAAAGAAGCTATCAATTTCCTCACATACACACAACTGATATTTATATCCATCTATGTCTAAATATCTATTGAAAGATAACAACCCAACTTGGAAATATTTCTCTTATAAAATACAGACACTTGAGAAAACACTGTTTTATTAATATATGTTAAAGGATCTTAAATTTTGGCATGATATCATCCCCTGTGTAAATCCTATGGATGAGAAAACTTTTCAGACAGTCCCTCAGTTTGGCTGTGAATTTTCAGAGACTGTCACCCCTCACTGCAGCTGATTATGCAAAATGAAACAAAAGTACACATTTCAAATGATGCTTTTCAGATGCAGCTTCAAGTCAGTTCTCACCAAAACTAAGCCAGGTCAGTTGTGAAATCTGTGAGCCCCATTAAAATCTGTTATTTTTCCCCTAGCAACTTTTGGGAAACTTTTTATTTCCCCCTCCCCTTGAACTGAAGCTAGTGATCTTTTAAAAGTCTGGAATGCTTGAAGGGTTTGAATTCCATGGATGTATTACACTTCCTAATGTGCTGAACAACTACTGAGACTCAGGAATAGGGAAGAACTTATGGAAAAAGACCTTTTCTAAAGATAAAGGACACTATAACTACATAAAAAAGCTGAGTTAGGTCAAACAAGAAAACACAGGGCTGTTGTGAGAGTAGTTAGCACTAAATTTTGTAAGAATTAAGAGTTTCTAGTGATTACTGAAAAGAGGATTATGCAGTAAAACCTGAACGATCACTGGGGGTAAAAAGGAATAAAATGGGGGGAAACCATGACAATCTCTATGATATCTTTGTTTCCAGGGAAGAGTCTGGAGAAGCTGAGGGAGCTGGGAAGGGGCTCAGCCTGGAGCAAAGGAGGCTCAGGAGGGACCTTGTGGCTCTCCAAAATTCACTGACAGGAGGGGACAGCCATGGGGGGATGGATTTGGGGTCTCATCCCAGGGAACAGGGACAGGAGGAGAGGGAACGGCCTCAGGCTGGGCCAGGGGAGGTTTAGATTGGATATTTGGGAAAATTTCTTCACCCAAAGGATGGTCAGGCACTGGCACAGCTGCCCAGGGCACTGCTGGAATCCCCAAGCCTGGGGGAATTTAAAAGCCATGTGGATGTGGCACTTGGGGACAGGGTGGTGGGCTTGGCACCAATTGGGCTCAATAATCTTAAAGATCTTATCCAAATTCCATGATTCTGTGATTCTAAGACAAGTATCAAAGCACTAATAAATGCTGTGATGACCACAACAAATGGCAGCAGCCATTAAGACAACTACAAATTCATATTTTGTTTTCTTTCTGTTTAAAAAGCACTCTCTCATTTTTAATACCGTAGTGCCTTTGTAAAAATACAACCTGGGAAGTTCTGCTCATTGCAGTAGCTGCCCTTCAGCTGCAGAGTATCAGAAAAAAGGAAAAGTTAAGTGCAGGAATTAAACACAAGAGGTAGTTGCTTAAAGAAAAGATGAAGTATTCTTGGCAAGAAGAGGGGGAGCTAAAAGCCAATTGCTGCTTGCTTTCCCTAAAAGAAAGCACAAATGGTAATTCTGCAGAGCATCAGTCTGAATGTGACCCTGTGAATGAGAAAGTTGTTCAGAGTTGGGTTTTTATCTTAAAGTGTGTATCTGTTTCAACCTAAAGTTGTGAGTGTAATGGAAATCTCATCTGGGTTGAAAAGTTATTGGAAGCAGTATTTTTTAATGGACAAGGCATTAGGCATGGTAAAAAAACTTGGGATAAATTGCTGTAGACTTCTGTGACTTTGAGGAAAATAACAGGCAGTACTTTTTTTCCCCTATCTGCAAAATTTAAAAGTGATACTTTTTTATCCTTTCTCACATATTTTGACATCTCTAGATAAAAGGCAAAAAGACAGATAAGTAATATTAAATTCTTTATTTGTGATGAATGCAATTATCTTCATCCATATACTTTTTATGGCCTTTTTAAAAAATTGAATAGTTACATGGAGTTTTAAAATCCAATTTTATATTATGTCAAGTGATATTATTTTAGAAAAAGAAAGCACAGAAGATCATTATACTTGAAAGATCCAAAGGATAATTCAACCCATCACAAATAGGTGTCTTAAGCAATTTGACTTTTTTTTCCCTCTGTGTGTCTCTCCATTGACTGACTACAGAAGGATGATTATCTTACATTATATGCAAAACTCTTCCACAGCTGCAAGAACCCTGTAAACACAGTAAAACAGGATTTAGGATGTAAACTCACAGTTTTGGAGTTGTGAATTATGGAACTGTGGTGATTGTATGCAAGCTGGAAGCTAAACACATTAAAAGCCAAATGAATGAATCTTACCTAGATGAGCACAACTATTAATGGGATGGCAGGAACAGGTAAATTTTGGTGCTACAAAATCATATTTTTAACTGGAGGGGTATAAAAGCACACTGGAGATTACAAGGTACACTCTCTGTGTAAATTAAGAGTTTATTGCCAAAATTTTATTTATTTTATTTTAGCTATGGGTTATTCCTCTTAATTGTCTGGTGGATTGAGTGATCACTGAGCCACTGCTCAAGGGATTTCTGTGGAATCAATGTGACAACCACCTTATAATCAGGGAAGAGAAATCAGATTGATGCAATTAATTATATGAGTTCAGATTACACTGTCTTAAAAATTCCCATTTATTTTGCTTTATGTTTTTAATTAAGTTTAAAAAACTTCAACAGAAACACACTTTTCTCTTTTTATATATAGCATTAGGACTTCCACCCAGCACATTCCAGTGCCTGAAGAGACTCCAGGAGAGCTGGAGAGGAACTTTGGACAAGGAATGGAATGACAGGACAAGAGGGAATGGCTTCAAACTGCCAGAGGGCAGGGATAGATGGGGCATTGGAAGGAATTATTTCTGTGAGGGTGAGGAGGGATGAGCAGAAGTTGCTCAGAGAAGCTGTGGCTGCCCCTGGATCCCTGGCAGTGTCCAAGGCTGTTGCAGAGACATTCTTCTTTCAGGATTTTTCACAGAACAGCACAGAAGAAAGAAAGAAAACAATTTCTATTTCTGCTCCTTGTTTTTCCTATGGGGAATGTGTTTGGAGGATTGTTTACCTGGGGTGATTGCCTGGTTGGATTCTGGTGAGGATTGTTTGAGCTGATGGCCAGTCCAACCCACCTAGGGCTGGACTCTCCAAAGAGGGTCATGAGTTGTGAGTTAGAAAAAGTAGGCATGTAGTTTTAGTATCTCCTTTAAAGAGTATATTAATGTATTATAGTAGAGTTATAATAAAGAAACCACTCAGCCATCTGAACTGAAGTCAGAAATCGTTTCTTCCCACTGGGTTCACCTGCATTTACAAGGCCAGGCTGGATGAAGTTCTGAGCGACCTGGGATGGTGAAAGGTGTCCCTGCCCATGGCAGGGGGTGGGACTGAATCCTTCTCAAGGTCCCTTCCAACCCAAAAGGTCCCTTCCAACTCTTTTAACCCTTTAAAGCCTGAATGCATCCAGCTGCATATAGGTATGCACTCATAGAAAGTTCCTCACAATTTAGCCACAACTCACTTCAGAAAAACAAAGTGTTCAAGTGAACTATCTGGATGTAAAACCTACACACTAATATGTGCATATAGGCTCCTTTATAAATAAACCATACTGTTGCACTCAGTTACAAATATACATAATTGCCCAAGCTTAGTTATCTCCCCTTTTGAGCTGAAAAGCTGATATAAATAGTTTTCTCCATACAGTGCAGCTACTCAAAATAAGAAAGACACTTTAATATTGCAAAAGTAGCTAAAGCCAATATTTGTTCTGCAGCAAGAGCGTGTGTTGTTTTCCCCTCTACAATATTTTGAGCTGTTATAGAGACATTGCTATATTAAACATAATGGATTTCAAATTAATTCAGCATTTATATTCTGATCATATTTTCTATCTTATATCTGAAAGGATGCATTCAGCTGATAATAACAGGCTACAGGAAACAATACTGATTATTTGGAATTAAAATGGCTAAACTGAAGCTATTTTATGCTGGAAGGAGCCTATCAATGCCTTAATTTGCCAGGTGCAGCCAAGTCATTGACACAAGGACCAAGGAGGAGACAAGTCAAGGATAAGAGCAGCAGGATGGGCGTTTGGTGATGGTCCTGACTTCCTCATCCTAGAAGATTTCCTCTGCCTAGAAGAGCACCTGGAAAATCTCTGGAAGCTTCTTCCTCTTATTTCTTAAATTACAGCAATCCCAAGACAGTAACAGGAATAATCCCATCTCAGAGCTGTGGGGTAACTCAGTGTCATACACAGACACAACAATAAATTGTAAGGGGACACAACCAGACACAGCAGGGTTAAATGCTGAAATCACACAGGAAAGGGAATAAATGCCATATACCAGCATTGCAGGTATCCTTTGTGCATGTAAAGAATGATGTACAACATGAATTAATCTTGTAGCCCAGGAAGCCACTCATGCCCTGGACTGATCCCCCAGCGTGGGCAGAGGAAAGGGAGGATTCTGCCCCTCTGCCCTGCTCAGGTGAGACCCACCTGCAGAGCTGCCCCAGCAGCAGAAGGACCTGGAGCTGCTGGAGAGACTCCAAAGGAGGCCACAGAGCTGCTCCAAGGGCTGGAGCCAGGCTGGGAGAGCTGGGAATGTTCACCTGGAGAAGGGATGGCTCCAGGGAGAGCTCAGAGCCCCTGCCAGGGCCTGAGGGGGTTCCAGGAGAGCTGGAGAGGGACTGGGGCCAAGGGATGGAGGGACAGGACACAGGGAATGGCTCCCACTGACAGAGAACAGGGATGGATGAGATATTGGGAAGGGAACCTTCCCTGTGAGAGTGGTAAGGCCCTGGGTGCTCAGAGAAGCTGTGGCTGCCCCTGGATCCCTGGAAGCGTCCAAGACCAGGCTGGATGGGGTTTGGAGAAACCTGGGACAGTGGGAGGTGTCCCTGCCCACAGCAGGTGTGGAATAAAATGAGTTTTAAGGTCCCTTTCAACCCAAACCATTCTGATTATGTGCAGAAGCAGAAATACTGTTCCTTGGTATTTCAGGTGTGGTCTAACAAGGCTGAGTTCAGTGCAATACCCACCCTCAGCCTCCTGGCTGCTTCCCCATGGACACAGCTACAGATTTCTGGCTGCAACAGCAGCACTGATGTTCCGTCCTTCCTTGGGCCCAGCACCACCTAATCCATAGATAAATGTTGCTGCTGCTGCCAGTAACACAAATAAAAGAAATTTATGAGCCCTTGTTCTTCATCCCCATCACCAACACCATCAGAAAAGTCTCTAGTATTTGTTAGAGACTGGAAGGTTTATTTTCATAAAGAAGGACAGATGTAGCTGCACTACTCACTGTGTTTAGCAATTTTATCCAAAACACATAATAATTACAATTTCCAAGGGAAAATGATCCCCACATTGGGATCTTTCTGTGGACTTGCACAGCGATCAGTAATTGGCACAATCTCATTTTCAAGGCAGAAAGAGGTTTTGACATCACTTGCCCTGGCAACCATTATCTGTCCATTAGATAGGAACAACAGAAAAGCTGAATCACAGAACTCTCAAACCCAGTCTGTGCTACTGAAGAGTCACAGCTTTGCACTTCTACAGCTTTTTCATGTATTTTAATTGCTTGGCAGTCCCCATTATCTGCCTTTGACCAATTATCTGTACTTGATTGCACCACTGTCCATTTTCATATTTCTAATATACTGCTGGACATTTTTCAACAGTTAAAAAACCTATTTATCTGCATAAATAAAAACACTAATAACTAGAAATGTTACAGTATTATGATAAAACAATTTAAAACTATGCTTTATACATCAACTGCCTTGGAAATTTCCATGGCTTTTTTATTCTCCCTACAGAATAAAATTCCACAATTCTTTCCCATAAGTATAAAAGAGAATTTGAAAATTTCCAATTCAGAAACTGCAGTGTTCTCCTACTGCTTTCTGGGTTTTTCACCACCATAAAAGATTTGTAGTCTTCTCCAGTGATGAAGGTCGTGGATGATTTTATCATGCAGCCAAGAAAATAACCAGAATTTGGCCAAGCAGCCCAAAGTAATTTTCAAGTTCTGCAGCTGCCTGCCACAGAGAGGTGATGGAGCCTGGAGAGTTCACTTTAATTAATCTCTCTTTTCCCTCATCTTCTCTCCATTCAAAGTGGGCAAAAAATTGGCCTCATCTACAACTGTAGAGATTGTTTTGAAATTTTAGCAATGATTCACTAATAATTAACTGTCTCAAATCTGCCCAAATGTGAACCAGATACTCTGTACTCAGCTAAGAAAAAAGAACCAAAAATTAAAAAAAAAAACCACACAAAAGAACACTCCCCCCAAAAAATACAACACAGTAACTTTACCTTTGAAGTTGTTCTTGCACCACAAGAGAAATCTCTTACCCAATATAAGATCAGACATACATGCCTGTAAATAAATATCTGTGTAGCAGTGGAAGTCAGGAATAATACAGTATTTTGTACTGGAATCTACATCTGGTCTAGCAAATCACCTCCCTGGGCTCATTTCAATCACCTGATTATGAACCTTAACACACCTGCTTTACTTTAGGATTAATAATGTTTACAGCTTCCCTCTGAGGCTCATCTCAGAACAGCAAATAGCCCACAGTGCCCATGGGCTGGTCTTGCTCCAGGTGCAAGCAATGGTCCTTTACCACAATGACACTTTTCTAGGTCAAAATAAAACAAAGGAATGTGGAATTTAGCTCTGTGCTAACCAAGTGAAACACCTCAAACTGTTCCCAGCTCCTCCCCACCAGCCAACAAGGGCTGACTTTCAATTATTGCCTACAACTGTAACTGAATCCAGACGAGCATCTTAAAGCAACAACAAAGAAAAAAAAAGAAAAATAAAAATCTGTGCAGTTAAACTTTAACAGAATTAATTTTCCAGCGAGTTATACAGCCTAAAACTCAAGGGTAGATTTTAGCTCAGGAATTAGAAATGATTTTTTTCTTTCTAAACCTGTGAGTTTGTGCCACCCTGCCTGGCAGGAAACCATCACCTTCCTGGAAGCTCCAGCATTGATGTCCCAGCCTGGATCTGCAGGGACAGCAGCACCCCTGTCCCTCACTCCTGGGACAGAGCTAAAGCTCCTCACTGCAGGAGATGAGTTTTTATTGCCCAGCTTCAAACTACAGAACCAAGCACAGAAAATAACACAAATGTCTATGTTCAATTAAAAACAAGATGAATAAAGAATATATAAAGATATAGATAAACACAAACAGAAATAAAGCTAGATAGATACAGGAAGATGAGGAAGCAGATCCAGAGATGAGTGTCAAGGAAATTAAACATTAATAATGCAATGCCTGTCTTACAGACAAAAGTATTTTTACTCTGAAAAAAGATTAGAGGAAGGATAAATAGTTCATAGCAGCTGTTTGACGTGTCACTAAACATGCATTACTGAAAGATACTTCACTACACTGGCAGTGAAATGGAAGAAGAAGCTGATAATCATGACAGCAAGAAAATGTAGGGATTTCAACAGCTGGAACTTTTAAAAAATGATATTTCAAATTTGATTTTAGGAGTATAATTTACATTAAAAATAGTTTTTCATGAGGTTTCAAAATTCTCAAATATAACAATTCTTTATGGAAAAAAAAAAAAGCAAAGCCAATTTAGCCCATCTGATTTTCAACACGGAGCCACAATGGCCAAAAGTAGAAGAAACTGGCTGGTAAAAAAACAATATGCTTATGTCATGCAGTAGTCAGTAAATAAAATCGAGTTTACAAATCTGACAAAAAAAGAATCTGAATCTGGATGGAGCAAATCACAACCACTGGAATGAGGCCCTGACATCTCCCAGCAGCTCTTTCACCTTCCCTACCATCACTTCCTTTTTTTTTTTTTTTTTCTTTTTCTCTTCTTTTTACTTTTATTTTTTAAAAAATGCCTTACTGGAAAAAAAAAAAAAAAAAAAAAAAAAAGAAACCAGGAGATGATTCCAGCTGAATTCAGGCATGAGCCAGGCTGTGAATCTGCTGGAGCTGAACTTGTCACTGTCCCCTGAGCTGTTTTTCTGTACCGACCTTTCTCCTGCATCCAGGATTTCATTGGCATCGCTGGGCATCAGACAAAACTGCTGCTCTTCCCTTTGGCACACAAACCCTTCATGCCAAGCCCAAACCCAGACTCCAAACTGACTTTTCTGAAATAAACACCTTTTTATACCTGGGTATCAAGAGTTTACAATATATTGGCAGTTTAGACACTGTTGAGTGGGAGTAAAGGACTAAAGTCTTGTCTCAGTTTTCCCCTGAAGCTGTTTAAATTATGATTAAGCTGTTTTCTCAAACCAGACACTTTCCTGTGTGTCTTATACAGCATAATACAAACTCATTCAAAAAGAGATTATTCTTGTTTTTTCTTAATTTGGACTCCTAAATGAAGTCCTCCTGCAGTCATCTCTATTTTAAATTATTTTTCTAATGCACCATAGCATTCATCTATGTGAGAACACTGTTTCAATTTAACCATTCACAATTTGATTTAGTTGAATGCAACCTTGCTTTATTTCCATTTATCTTGTTACAGCTCCAGCTAATGGGGAAATGACTGCAGTTCTGGCTCAGCTGCACAGAAGCAAACAGCTGTAGAGATTTAAGATGCTCCTGCTCTCCAGCTGCTCATCCTGTCCCTCTGCCAGATCTTACTGTCCCTGGAAATTTGGCAGAAGTGAGTCTGTCCTATAGCCTCAAGCATTGTCGCTGACATTTGTCCTGATGTAAAGGAATTTTCACACATTTTCTCTCTTGAATCTACTAAAGATGCAACAACCTTCAGAGAAGGGGCACAACAGAACACCGACAGTGTCACATCTGAAGGTGATTTTCCTCTGCTCACCTCCTGCTGAATAGCACTGGGTCACGTGGAGGGCACCTTACCAAAACTGTCCTTTCACTGACACAAGAAAAATACCCTGCACTGTGATGTCCCAAAGGTTTTCAAGTCTTTTGCACAATTAATAGATTTATCCGGTCCACTTGAATTCCTCTGTGTCATGGAAAGTTCATTAATTTTGAAGCATCTTGTAGATTCCTTCCAGCTCAGGATATTCTGTGATTGTATGACCTGTGGTTTGTTTCACAGAACCACACACAGAATTATAGCACACTTTGGGTTAGAAGGGATCTAAAAAATCATCCTGCCATGAGCAGGGACATTTTTGCACTATCCCAGGGTGCTCCAAGCCTGGCCGTGGACACTTCCAGGGATCCAGGGGCAGCCACAGTTTCCCTGGGAAACCCATTCCAGGGCCTTCCACCCTCACAGAGAACAATTTCTTCCCAATATCCCATCCATCCTGCCCTCTGGCAGTGGGAGCCATTCCCTGTGTCCTGTCCCTCCATCCTTTGTCTCCAGTCCCTCTCCAGCTCTCCTGGAGCCCCTTTAGGCCCTGGAAGGGCTCTGAGCTCTGCCTGGAGCCTTCTCTTCTCCAGGTGAGCACCCCCAGCTCTGCCATCCTGACTGCAGCCCTTGGAGCATCTCCTTGGCCTCCTCTGGACTCTCTCCAGCATCTCCAGCTCCTTCTGCTGTTGGCCCCAGGGCTGGAGCAGCTCTGCAGGTGGGGTCTCACCTGAGTGGGGCAGAGGGGATCTTTTCAAAGTGGCAGCACTTAAACACTTAACACAGCAGCATTAAATGATTTCCCTTTCAAATTTCCAAACAGGATTTGTCTTTGAGCTCTCCTTGGAAGGGAGAGCAAGGTAATAAAGCTCCTCCATCCCTGAGCAGCTGCCTTTCAGAATTGACCTTTAAAACAGAGAAAAGCCAGGGTTTCTACCTCCATCACAGGTCATGTCCAGGTCTAGTTTTTATTTCTATGTCCTTTCTTGTTCCCTTGCTCAAGATAGAAACCCAGAACATACTAGCAGAGGAAGAAGTTTTAGAATAGTCTGCCTGCTCTACACAAATGTTCATGTTTGTGGAGTATTTTTATAAAATGAATGTGCATCTTTCCCAAGTTGCCACTTTGCTGTCAGATCTCCCAAAAGACTATTCATGGCATAGTACAGGTGATAGCTGATGCATGCCAAGTATGTTCTCCAAAACCATCCTCCCACCAACATTTCAGGGCTCATGATGTCATAGCAACTACCTAAACTTCCACCCAGCCAGATCTGCCTGGGAGCCCATCTGTCACAACTCCATCTAAAATTACATGAGTGGCTCTTTGGAGAAAACAGCACTGTATCATTTAACAATCTCATTTTTTAATAGAAATGGCAACAGTCTGGGCAAAGTCATGGGGAAAGTTGAACAGGACTTCCAAATTGCCTAAATATTTTCATCCAGGTTCTCACAAAAGGTAAATCCTGTGAAATACACCAAATCATCATGGTTAACATGCTGTTAACCACTCCCTTCCACAGCCTCCTGATACTTCAGCACAATTCAGGCTTCATTTGATTCTAAGTCCACGTTTTTATCTTTTTCCCTTAGAACTCAAAGGTTATTTCATACACTACAAAACACCTTCAAGTAATTACAGCCCTCTGACTGCACTGGGGCCCTGGCATCCCTTCACATTGGAGTCTTGAAAACATTTACTCTCTGAGGAGTATTATTCTTCAGGTTTTGCAAAATTATTTATTACCTGGAGTTTTTCTTAACTGATTAGCTGACAAAACTATATTGTACAGAAAAACAAAATACCACTTCTGGTTTCACCTATTTGTTTTTAAAATAAAATACCTTGAACTTTGAGGTGTTTGTTACTAATATTCTACTCTTAAAAGTCCAAAAGCTAAACCAGAAATCCTTCAGAAGAATCTCAACATCTTTAATGTTTTGTATTCTGGCCCTGCAGGTTTGCTTATGTTAATAGCAGGAGGTTTAGGGGTTTTCTTAGTTAAATAAATGTAATTTTGTTTTTAAAGAAAGATGTTTAAGACAACAGCATTTTTTGATACTAAGAGGAAGAAATGTTGATTTTATATCTCCCTACTTCAGGAATAAATAGTGTATTAAAATGACTTTTATCTGGCCTTTCTCTCATTGCAAGGTTTATTAACTGACATAAAATTAATCTCTTCACTACTTTCCTGCTGGCATTAGACTAAGAGTTATGGGAGACTTTGTTGTATTACTTTTTCTCACCTTCTAGACAAGAAAGACTTCTGCCAGTAGCCAAAATATCTAATGGAAAGCTCTTCACTTGGTTAGCTGTGGCACCTCAGCATAAGGTAAAATATCACATTCTGTGTTTCTGCACTGAATAAAAGCCCAGCACAACATCTGAACTGGGGTGCAACACAGCTGGAACATCCATACAGTGAAATACACTGGGATACAAAGGTGCAGATCATTTTCTTGGGTGCATAAATCTTGTTTTTTAAACTGCCTGACTCACACCCAACAAAGAACCCTTTGGTAAGGTCCATCTGCATAATCCCAAGTTACACAGACAGGAACTCCAAGGAGAAAAAAGAAAAAAAAAACTTTTTATATTGTAACTGGAACCAGTGTTATTCTTGCATTAAATCACAATGATGCTCTGATTATGATGGGTGAAGTATTTAACAACCCAAGTAAAAATGGTAAAATGTTAAAGATATTATGTAGTGCAGGTGCCTGTATTTATCTCTATTTATATATATGTATATATCCTAATATATGTCTGTATGTATCTATATATGTATGTATATATCTATATATATCTATGTCTGTATATATCTCTAAATATATGCATATATATATATATATAGATATATATAGATAGATACAGCTATATATAGATATGTAAAGAAGTGTGAAATCATGCTGAAAACTCACGTTTCCAAACAATATCTCACCATACATTATTTTTGTAATGTCAAAAAAATATAAAACAACCCCCTAGGGATATTTCAGTAACAATTTGAGTGTAATATCACCAAAAGGTGAAGAAACAATCCTATTTCTTTGACATATTCATGTCTGCAGAACCTCACCCTGCAAGAACTTCGTTCCACCCCTCTTTTGCCCATGTCCCCCTTTTTCCTGGTGCTTTTCCCCACTGCAGGAATCAGAGCTGTGGATGGATCCCCTGCAATGCCACAGAGGGAGGGAGCTCCCCACACCTTTCTACCATGACAGCCTAAATGAGCTCTCAGGTCAAATGAAAATGGAAAATTGAAAATTTTACATGAAAGGCAATTTCCCAAGAAAACTGAAACAATTCCATGAGTGGCTGGAGGGAGGAAATAGTCTGCTTAGTGGATTAAAAGACTGACAAGTATTTCTGAGGAATCCAAAGAGGGACAGCAGTACATAAATGCTCAGTGCTGTTCAAAGGAGTCAGTTATTTCCAAACCAGTAAATATGACAATCAAATATTAGATTAGAGACTTTATTTGCCTGATAAGTACTTTGGGTGTTTTCACAAAAACTTCTCCTGCAGCACAAAGCTATTCAGATACTGAAGCCCAAACCTCATCCCAGTTCCCTTTATGTCCTGATCTGCCATCACTGAGTTTCTCCCCACTTCAAGTGGATGTAGAGGAGAGGGGGAAAGAAACCACAAGGAAGGAGGATGGTCTCTTTAGCATCTCTCCACAACTCATCTTCCCACCTGCACTCCTGAACTTTTTCCCTGAAACAGGGAAAACTTATTCCATTCCCCAGAGTTAAGGAATCTTTTCTTCTTTTTGTCCAAGGAGGAGAATCTGATCTGCAGAGCATTTAATTATGGCATGTAATCATCTGGTTTTCCTGAACATAGAGAGAAAACAGATTAGACACCAATACGTTTTTAACCTTGATTATGAAGGGAAAAATATAAATGCATTCAAAATGATAAATTCTAATTGAGGGGGAAATAAACACTGGAAATTATGTGTTTTAATGTTCTGGTGCAGCATTTCAGCCATCTGCAAACCACCTCATAGCCTCACAATAATCTGACTTTCTACCTCGCTGCAGGTTGACATCTATTGACGTCAGACTTTAAAAATGCTTCAATCAAGATCTCTATAATCCTTGTAAGTAAAATGTCTTTGTTCTGTTTTATGATCAAACATTTCTGAAAATAGAGCCACCAGCCCCAGCAAGCACTCAGGATGCTCAGAGGTGAGTTAAGGCACAATAAAAAACTCAGTAATCTCCCAAATCTCCTCAGAGAACACGTTTGTTTATCACCCTGCCTGCAGACTCTTACACTGCAAATGTGCTGGCAACCATTTCTAGCAGACATGAATATAATTTGAAAAGTTTAAAGATGCACAGAAAATGCAATCAACAGCCTCAATAAGAAATCTCAGGAAAAAAGTAAAATGATTTGGTAAACATGAATGATTGATAAGTTTGTCAGTGGAAGAAAAAGGTGGAAATCAAGAAGCAATGACCTTTTGTACCCATCCTTCAAGCTGCAGTTTTTAGAAACTTTTGTATTGCCTATAAAATTAGCTAGAAGATAAATCTCACTATGGTGATTTGCTCTTTATAAGTCTAAAGCCACTGTTCTGAATTCTCACTGTATAATTACTTCAATACAGATAAAGCATGAGTCATCTGTTCTACTCTAACCTTTGCATTTAAATTTGAATTTTATTCCTGCTTATCTTTTTTCCTAAATTGATATTACCGTCTACTGTGTTTATTAAAAACAACTTAAAGCCACAGTGGATGTCAAACTGCACTGAGGCACCATTTGTTGTGTTATTTTAATTAACATGTCTCAGAGAGATTACAATTGTAATAATTTCTATTAAACTACGTCAAGATTTTCTTACTCTTCGATGCCAGATTTTACTTCCTGTTTCAAGTTATGTCTTAATAACCCAGGAGGTTTTTAGTAAATGCTCTGCACACCCAGGTAGGACACTCAGAGGCACTGTCCTGTTTCCTTAGCAGGTTCCCAAATCTGCCCCCTCTGGATCTCTTCCTCCTTTCCCATCCTCAGTGAGAAAAAATTTCAAAAACCTAGGAAACACTTTCCCAGAATGAGATCAGTCAGAATCCCCTTCTCTCATTAATAAGCAGGTCCTGGGACAGGACTGTAATTGAAGGGAAATTAAAAAGCAAGCTCATCACATGCAGATGAGAAGAGTTTAAGGTCAAATCCTTGGGATCTCCACACATTTGCCCATGGCTTAACCACCACCCCTGTAGGGCCCAGCTGGATCTCAGGGTATTTACATGCCTGCAGGGTGAGCTTCTGTGCACACAGAAAAAGTTTAGTTCATACCTTGTTTGGCTGAATTCCTCACAGTTTGTCCCCAGGTCTCCAACAGTGGCTCTAAGACACTGAGACAGGAAAAGACTCCTCTCTTTAGGTTTAAGGGGATTGTAATTAATTTAAAAGTGTTTTACCCTCTTCCTCCCTTTTTGGTGACCCAACCACAAGATCTCCTCAGCCATTACAGAACTGCAGTGACACTTGCTAACCTGAATAAACAACAGGACAGAACTTATCCAGCTTTTGAATGGGATTCCCTTCCTCTTCCTTCCTAAGGACCCTTTTCCATGATGGAAGGAGCTGGCTGGAAGCTCGGTGCCCATCAGAGCTCGGTCCCCACCAGGGGACCCTGCAGAAGGTTTTAGGATCTCTTGCAGAGGGAGCAGGCAGAGACTCCCACACACCACAATGAGACACTACAGGAATACCTCGGGTTTTTTTAATGTTCCTTTTCTTAATTAAAATATGAGTGGTCCATTTATTGCCATCAAGATACTTTCACAGTCTGAAAGACTATGAGAGTCTTTCAGCTCTTAGCTTCTGGACAGCAGGATGCACTGACATACACAACTTCACTACTGCCAATTAAATTCAACACTGCTGTCTACCTTTCCTTTGGAAATCCAAACAAAATTAATTGACTCTGGATTGCCTTCTTTCTCTACCTTATATATAAAAAAAATATTTAAGATAAAGGTTTGGTACTACAGTCAGTCTTAAGATGTACCATGTAATTAATCTGCCACTATGGAAAAGCAGACCCTTCTCTGAAGATTTTAATTTGGGTCTTGATTGTAAGTAAATATCAGGATCTTTGAACGGAAGAGATTGAAAAAAAGAAAACCAAAAACATGAAGTCTTTACACAAAACTCAAGTGCTTTGTATCTGCTTTTGTTCCACAATGCAAGACTAGGAGAAAATTCAATTATCGTGCCTCAATCTATAGCCTTCAAACATATTTAACACATTCTTTTAATTCTACTCATCTCTTCACTCTCACTTAAAAGCATTGTGCGTTTCTGTTATCTTAATCACTTCTCACAATTCTTTGCTCATCCTAAAAACCTTTTTCTACTGTTTGTTGAATTTTCTTATATATTTTGATACAAATTACCTGAGTCCTACCATAATTTTCAGGATGTTAGATAACCTTCCATAATTATTTGGGAATGGTATACTTTTTGCATATTTTTTTGCATATACTTTTTGAACTCTATACCCACAGTGGGTCTAACCTACACAAATCAGCAGCAGAGAACTCCCTGAGCTTCACCTGAGGAGGGTGTCATGTCATTTTGATTTTGCAGTTTCTAACAGACTTGTGAATTTTTTTTCTACTAATTTTCGCTAAACTGTTTTTTTGTTTGTTTGTTTGTTTGTTTGTTTGTTTGTTTGCTATTCTTGACATTTTAATGAGGTTTGTGCCTTTCTCCTTTCTGGTAAAAAAAAAAAAAAAAAAAAAAAAGTGGTTTGGATTTCAGAGTCCCTCAGCACATGTTCAAATACCTATTTTGAATATAGAGCCCACTTAGGAAGGAGGAGTTGCAGAAGCTCTTTAGCCTAAAAACTTACAAGTAGAAACAAAATATCAGCTCAAATCCACCAGCTTTTTTTTTCAGCTGATGCTTCTTTAATGTTCACATTTGTTGCTTAGTCCCAGAGCGAGATATTCTCAAGCACCACTCAAGCTTGGGAGGCTCTCCCAAGTGCACGGCTCTGTTTCACCCCGCTCTACTTAAACACCTCCACACCAATGGCAAAAAAAAAAAAAAAAAGGAAAAAAGACGTTTCTGTGTGGTTACAGTGGAACAGCCTGTTCTTAATCTGTGTTAAAGGGCTGAAGTGGCCAAACTGGGGTGGAGGAAGGGTTCCCCCTCCCTCAGACCCTGCCATGGTCCTAAGGAGCCACAACCCAATTCTTGGACATCCTGAAGCGAGTTGGTGCTGGGAAGGCTGGGGGGAATGCTTGGAATGGTGCCACTGAAGGGAGATTTTGGGTCAGCTGAGAGGCACATCCTTCCCATCCTTGTTTACCTCAAGCCCCACTGGCCTGAAGTAGCCAAGCAGAAAGGACAACAAGAACAAAATCAAGACAAAATGCTTTTACTGTCTGAAACTTGCCACACGACCTGGCTTGGCTTTTGTCTCCATGGCGGAGGAGGGCACTCGAGCAAGAGGAAAAGGAAATGGATAAATGTTCTCTGAGATCTGTCCTCCTGGGAACTGCATTGTTTAAATAACACTTAAGAGTTCCCAACATCCATTTCAGACCCTTGTGGGGGAGTATTTCTCAGGTGAAGAGCTCTCTTTTCCCTCAGTTAGACTCTGGATTTAGAAGCACACCCTAGCTCCTACCTCACCATCGGAACTCCTGAGCACAACTTGGCCAAAAGCCCATGGAGGGAAGGAGTATTTAAAGCACTTCATGGAATTGTGACAGCTTTCCCAGAATAACCTCTTCACTAACTGGGGAGAGACAGGATTAGTTTTTTTTAAGAAATGAACTGTCCCAATTTTAGCCCAGATTTTGCTAAAACACAGTGTAAAGAAAGAGTTCGCCTTTGACCAATAACTAAATCTTGCATTTCAGGAAAGGCTAAGGTAGAAAGAAGATGAGGAGGAAAAAAAAAAGGAAAAACATAACACCCCCCAAACTAACAAATAAACAAAAAGCAGCTTTCAATTCCAAGTATTTAAAACAAAACCCAAAGGAGACATAAAGCAAATCCTGAAAAGGTTTCTGTTTAAATTCCATTTCCAGGAGAGATGAATGGGGACAGAAGGGAGGGAAAAGCTGAGGACGTAGAATTCACCCAGGCAAATTCTTTTCTGTCCTTATCCCTCAATTTAGCCTTCAGTGAATTTGCACACATAGTCTTTCCTAAATCTTAGGAAGTGGTAGAACTGTAAAACAGTGGGATTCATAAATCAGAAAAATATTTTTATTTTTTTGTGTATGTCACTACTGATCCTAAAGCAGTTTCCAGATTGATGGCGCTGACCTGCACCCAAAAGGTACATATGGATTTTGGCACCATTTCAGTATCAAATTCTTGCAAAAGGAGAGTTAGAATACTTTGCTAACAGTGGCAGAGTTTGGCAGAGCCCTGTAATTAATGTCTTGTTGTTTTTCCCTTTTGTCAAAGTAGTCAAAATAATGTCATATAAAATGATTTATTTTTGTTTGTTTGGCAGCTCTCCAGCATTTCAATAGCAGGGAGGCTGCTGTGCTCAGTGTTGATTTGTCCCAGCACACTATATTTGTACAATTTCAACCCTGTAGAACACGGCCAGGCAAGAGAATAACACAAAAGTTTTTTTTAATATTCTGCCTTTGCAACAAACAAACAACCCAGAAGAGTGTATTTCAATTTTTGCCTGGGGATTAACATACAAATGTTCTGAAAATTAAGGATATAATTATGTGAAGTCAATTACAATTTTCAATTACTTATTTCCTAAGGCTTTATGCTCAGCAATGTTGGACGTTCTGGGCTTGTAGCTCCTCTCAGTCCTGTTTATCATCTATAAACAAAGCAACACCACAGCCAAATGACTCAGAATAAAAGGGTTTTAAGTATTTTGGAGGTAAGCAGAAGTGAACAGAGGTGTGTCTCATCTTCACAAAGTATTTGGGGTGGTCTCAGGGCTCCTGACCCCTCAAAGCTTTTTGTTGTGCTGGTGATAGCAACAGAGCTGAGGACACAGATGGGTTTTCTTAGGGTTTAATTGCAATACAAAATAAAGTTACTGATTAATAAAACCAATATGTGTGAGTGTGTATGAGCCTTTGTCAAATCTTATTCACAGTTAATAAGTAATAAAGAAGTGAGAGTCAATTAACTGCACCGAATGCAATCACAAGCCCATGAATTCTTTTTACTGTATTGAGTTACAGCTTTGCATACTAATGGATCATATTAATTTCTCTTTTTCCCCTAGAAGTTTCCTCTGCAATGTGGTAATTACATAAATTGAAGCTCTTTATTTTTTTATTATTATTTTTTTAGTGGCTATTGGAAAAAAGTACACATGAATTTTAAACTAATCATTGTTTCCTTGCTTTTAGGAGAATCTCATGTCTGTACACCCCTGAGGAAACCTTTTGGGAAATCAGAGGAAACCCTTTTGGGATTTATTTGCCACTGCCATGACTGGAAAAGTCAATTCCAATATTTTGCAGAATTAGGAGAGACAAGAGAGACAAACTATGCCCAGGGAAAGGTGACAGGGGATGGGGAGGAGATCCTCAGATAAAGCATCGAGTCTGTTCAGGACATTTTAGGATATCTGAAAATTTCTTGGAGAAAGGACAAAGGCTAACCACATTGGAGATATAGGGAACATCCTGTGAGAGAAGATTCTTTGTTTATTCTTCAAAATACTTTAGAAAAAAGATGGATAGCTACACATTAAGCACAGCATGAGTAATGTCAGTCTGGAGAGGACCCTGGCAGGCTGGCAGAACAACTTCTGGGGAACTATTGTATTCTGCAATTAAATGAGTCTAAGGGACAGGGTCATTTTTAAGGTGTTCTGTAGGTAATTCTGTGGTTCTTTAAAAAGATGATGAAAGGGTAAATCTGAACTGAAGGAAGCCTTAAACTATTTCATCTGCATTTTTAAGTTCTGTGACAGCAAATCAGCTTTTGTTCCTGGGTTACATAAAACAAAGTTTCCTATCTAGTTGCTACAAACAGCAAAGAAGTATTTAAATTATGCATGGCTACAAGAATTCTCATGTTTCTCAAGCAAATTACTAAACACCTTTAGAAAATCCCTCGGATATCTCTATGTACTAATGACCAAACTCATTGCTAGTGTTATTCCTGCTGTTCACCCATTACAGTTCAGTTTTGAAATCTAAAATGTGCTTGATAAAATGAGATTTTCATCAGTTACCTACTGCCGGCTAGAAAAGCAGAAAATAGAGAAAATGGCCATTTCTATTTCATATTGCTTAATATCCATCACTTTAATGGAAATGAGATAAAGTAGATAATGGCAGTAAGAATTGTATTAGGAACACAGACATATATTACATATTTCTCAGAGGTACCATTGTTGTAGCATTTACATTGTTAATATTAAAATGTCTCAAGCAGCACAATCCAATGTAACCAATATTATAAATATTACCTTTAATATAAAAGAGTTGAATGAGCTTTTAACCTTGAATTTGATACAGCGTTGAAAATAACTTTAATACTAACATGACCTAGCTCCTTGTGAATAGCTAAGTACTTTCCCCCTCAAATAAATCTCTCTCCAAAGCAAAACTTCCTTGCACTATTCTTAGCTGTAATTTCCACTGCACATTAAGTGATCATAGACCTTTTCTGTACTTCTTTTAAGTATAACTCAGAGGCAGAAATGTCACATTAGATGAGGCTTTTGAAGCTAATGTTAAATACAAATAAAGACTTTAAGTAATGTTCCATTTTGCAGATGTTTCATTAAAGAAGAGTGTACAGGAAGGTTATACCCACGTTCATATATCCTGAGTCCAAGCTGAGCTGTGGTTTAAAATGGTTTTTGAAACGGAGTATTAAAAAAAAAGGCAAGCAACAGGGTCAGGAATGAGGCAAAAATGGGAAGTCTGAGCACAAAATAATAATGTCAGGGTTAGGAAAAGGGAGACTGCTGGCTCCAGTCTGCAGAATGCTGCAGCATGTCCAAGGAAGAAATGGCAGGGCAGAGCTTGGGCAAGGGAAAAACTGAAAAATCAGACTAGACTAAGAGGATAGTACAATCACACATCCACACTGGCAGTCAGGAATTTGATTATGCAGAAAAAATTGGACAGAATCTAAAGCACAAATCTGAAAGCCTCTCACTGTGAAGAGCTGGATAACCACGAGGTTTAAATGTATGACAAAGGTTAGAAATAAAGAGTGTGAAGCTCAGCTGCTTAATCTAGGGACCACTGGTAAGAATTTGTTTTAAGTCAGGAAATCATCAGGTGCAAATGGTACTGGAGGGAAGATCCATTACTCTAAATAAGTTTAATCTACCTGTGAATAAGGCAAGTGCAATACCAGGAGCGTCAGGCAAGCACAGAAGGAAATAATCAATGGGATTGAGTAAGGTGGAGAGTTTTCATCTGGAACACTTCTTGTCATTTATGTTCCAAAAAGAGGAGTCTGAATGAACAAAGCAAGGAAAAAAAAAAAAAAAAAAAAAAAAAAAAAAAAAAGGAATTAGGAGGGTTTCAAATTTCAAAAAAGAAGCTAAAACAGTTGGGATTGTGCAGTTGTAGCAAAAGGAAGGCTGGGAGGGGCCATTGTAAAACTGCTCTGCTGAAAAATATGAAATGGAATGGTGCAGACTAAGATTTAGGATGAAGGACATGGTTGGCAGAAAATTAATCCTGTGTGAGTTGACAAGGAATAAACACAATCTCAAAAATAAAAAATTCCTGACAGTAACAAGACTGGGGTTCTGAAACAGCCCATCATGAAGTGTTGGGACAAAAATAACCCTTAATTTTAATGACAATCTTCATGGATTTGGAAGCAGGATTAAAAGACAAGGCTGCAACATTGGGGGTCTGTGGTGAGAAATGTAAAAGACTTCTTTTTTGCTTTATTTTTTCTCTCATAAATAGATATTTAAGGGCACATCAATTGATTCCCAGTGTGGGGCTTTCACTCCCTAAACTGAGGCACAAATTCCCCTATCTGTGGTGCACAAGGAACAACAGAGAAGTCCACTATTAAAAACACAAGTTCTGTTTTATTTTTCATAAAATGATGGAGTGATACCACAACCAGGAAAAGAGAAAATACTCAACTTCAGGCCTCCTAAGATGACATTAAAAAGTTAAGCAGCACTTAGTCTTCTTTAAGGTGTCATTTCTGCTCAGCGTAACTCTAAGATGCTTAATGCAGATGGATGGGCTGAGCAGAGTCTGCAAAGACAAGGTTTCCTTCTTTACATCCAATCTAAAAGCTTTTAAGATCTCTCTGTCAGGAACGATTTGACTGCATATCAATTGCATCCCCCCCCTCCTGCAAAACTTATAATGAGAGGATCAGGGGGAAGAAAAACCACATTTGGATAACTGACAGTAAAATGAAACGCTGTCAATCTGATGGGCTGCAAAGCTGGGGCTGTACATTAACCTCACTTTGCTCATTAAAGCTCTCATCCAATTAAAACAGCAGCTGGGCTCTGTCTGAGTGCTGCCACACTTTGGTGCTGCCAACAAGTTCATTTGTGGTGTCTCTCTGCTGGCCTCATGAAGAACAAGCTCTGGGACAGCCAAGGTTTCATGGTTTGCAATACAGATAAACTCACAAAATAAAAATTACCTCTCTTCACCTTTCATACAGAGGATGAGCCTGTATATAAGAAAAAAGTCAAACATTTCCTGGTATTTTCCTGATTTATGTACAGGCTGAGGTTTCATAAATTCCTAAAGCATAGGATTTCTATGGATAGAACCACTCTGCTCTAAAAAGGAAAGATCTGGAATAGGACTCACTTCTTTCTTATATTAAAGAAGAAGACATACAAAGTTCATAATTTATTCTGGCATCCTTGAAAGAAGAAAAAAAAAATCAGTTTTATCCACAAATAATATATTTATCAACATACTAAAATGAGAATAATTGAATCAGCTTGTATACATATCCATAAGAACAATCAAACTGATGCCCAGGGTAAGAGCCACCATTTCCCAAATGCTTCTATTCTGTGTGTCACTAAAATTAGAATTCTTCTCACATCCTCTCCATTTAGCTCATAGTTTTCATAATGGTTCTAATAAATAGCAATAATACTGGATATTTTCAAAGAACAAACTGGTGGCTTTATTCTCATTTCACAATACAGCCTAAGCAAAAGCAAAAATAAAATAAAATAAATTCCAGACATGCAGGGAAGACTGGGAGCAGCTCCATTAAAGTCAATAGTTATACATAAAAATACATAAAAAGAGGAAAGAAGAACAAATGTCTTTAGATAATGTATGAGAATCACAGTATGAACCCTCAGCAGAGATTCATCTACAAAGAGAAGTTAGTCAGGAGAACTGATTTTTAACTTGCCATTGCAAGCTGAAAAGAGAAAGAATAAAAATTTCAGAGCAGCAGCACTGTCTGAAGAACTTTTGTGCTTAAACAGTAAGTCCTAAACAATTTTAAAGCTCCAAGTATGGAAATTAGCATCACAATCCATGGCTTCTACTGCTTTAATCTGTGGTTGGAGCTTGTTATTTAGCAGGACCATCAATTTGGCATCTTCTGTGACCAAAGCATTGCTTAAAAAAAATAAGTCTCATTAGCCAAAGTATTTGCATTATTTTCAAAAGCTATCAAATATGATATTTTTTTATGATTATTATTTATGATTTAACAAACTCTTAAGCATCTTTGATTTCCATTTCCGAATCAACTCAATTTAGCTGGAAGAAGAGGAAAAAAAAAAAAGAGGTTTCTTTTGTCAAGACTTTGTAAAATGTTTTATTCTTGGTTTAACCTCAGCCTGCAACAAAGTACCATGGGACTGCTCACTCACTGCCCTGCTCCATAGGGATGGGGAGGAGGAGCCCAAAAATGGAAAACCCAAGGCTTGGGATGAGAACAGATGAAGAATTGAAATAAAATAAAATTATTGTTGTTATGTTTATTAATACTACTAATAATAATTGCTGGTGATGATGATGACAAAAAGAGAGAGGCACAAACCCCATGAAACACAAGTGATGCACAATGCAGTGGCTCAGCACCCACTCTCCCAGTTTATAAACTGGGATGATGCTCTGTGATATGGAATATCCCCCTGGCCAGCTCAGCTCAGCTGTCCTGGCCATGCTGCCCCCTGGTTTCTTTCACTTTTCCAAAGTCTTGCAGCAATACTATTTTTTTTTAATTATTTTTCTGGTGAAAAGCCAGTTTAGCAAAGGAACTGTTTGCTGCATTGTCTCTCCTCAGCTCCCAAGGAACTCCCCTGCATAGAAGTCCTGGATTCATCTCTCTCCTCAATCCCCCTCTCCAGCCCTCCCAGTTCTCACTGAGCTGACCAGTACCAGGGACATTTTCCACTGGTAAATCCCTGCTACACCAAATTACCCCTTGCAATGTTCCAGAGAGTGCAAATCAAGGAACAGGCACCCAATTCCCAGTTCTGCCCTTTGCCTTTGAGTGATGCTGTGCAGGTCACACCACCTTTCTGTCCTCCTGAGATACGAATAGTCAATCTTTTATAAAGCAATCTGAAGTCTAAAAAAAAAAAAAAAAAAAATTATTTTGGTTTGCTTTTTTTTGGTTTTTTTTGTTGTCTTGGGGTTTTTCTGGTTTTGTTTGTTTTGGTTTGATTTTTTTTACTTTTCATTACTGACCCTTCAGATTTTCTAATTTATTTTGGGTCTGCTCTTCATTCTGTTTGCTGGTAGAGAAGGAGGAAGTGAAACAGGTTTGGCAGCATGCTGAGTTCTAGTACTGAGCCTTTAAGGTGTGTATTTGTTTCCAAGATACAGGAAATTGAAGGAGTGGTTACATGGTGAACCCAATCAGTTTAATAAATACATTCCAGATTTATGGTGCTGCAGATGCTCATTAAAGACTTGTTTGCTTTTAAGTAAGATTTATTTAAATAATACATGCACTGAATTAATAAAATATCACCTCTTGCTGCCTTATTTTACTCAGCTCTCACCTAGCAGTTCAAAATATTCAACAGATTTATAGTGAACTTCATTGTCCCCAGCTGCTGCTGGGTTTTACATCCTTTCACACCTAATCCTCACCATCTGCACATTCAAGATTAGACATGATCCCTCGTGGACCTTGCTGCGTGCGAGCATCCAGCTCAGTGGTTCAGACAAATTTCTCTCATCACTCAAACCACATTCTGTGCACCCACAATTACTTCACAGCATTACAGAGAGGCTCACTGGAGCCACAGAAATACATTCATATTACTTGGCAATTATTCAGCACCTGGGAGGATTATACTTTTAAATTACTCATAGATTGTTAGCACATAGATGCTACAGGTTTTCATGTATTTTAAAAATGAGTAACTATGGGTAGTGTCTGTTTATCACATTATGAACACAGGGCCTGCCTTATTACACTGGTTTGAGAATTTAAAATAGGAGTCTGGTCGAAACAATCTGTGTACAAAGTACCTTCTAAAGGTCAGTTCTAAAACACTCATTATGGTTTTGGCATTTCAGATTTTTTTTCTTTGTAATCATTCAAAATCTTAGTCCTGGAGCTATTTGAGCAGAAAAACACACAATGCAGTTGGACAACACTAAATACTTCAGCCGATATGCGTTGTATAATTCACCTTTCACATCATTCAAAGACACTTCCACAGCTTTCATAAACATTGCAGAGTTAACAGCTCCATTCTTGGCTACAAGGCCTTTGAAGTCACTGTTATCTCTGGCTGCAGAATCAAACATTAAACTGACATATCAGCTGTTAACTGCATTAAATGCAGCTGCCCCATTTGTTGTTTTAGAGTTTTTAAGTTATTTTTCTAAGGAAGAGATGCTAACATTCTCTTTCATGGCAGAATTGAAGCCTGAGGGATGCAGGCTGGCATCACCACCCATGTGAGCCCTGACAGTCCAGATGTGGAGCTACTTTGGTATGTGGCAATTCAAGAAACAGAAACCTGGGGTTACCAAATCAGTGCATGTTTGAGTTCTACTGAACATGTGTAATTCAGCTGAAGAGGACAGGAAATGATGGTGACACTGCTCCAAACCAGGGGAGTGACATCAGTTGAGATGACCAGCACAGAGCCACTGTAACTGTGACAGCAGCAGCTCATCCTGTAAGCTCATGGCAGGCTCCACATCCCAGATGCTTTGGAATGGGAAAAGGATTTTACACAATCCCAAATTCATTCCATGCAAGTGGATCTGAGGGATGAAAGCAATTCTGACTCCTCTGTTTAGATATTCCTTTAATTGTTCTGTCTTTGCTGTAATTTATTTCTGTTTCACCAGAGTCCAAGGTGTGCCTTGGATGGGGAATTAAAATCCAGCCTCTTTCTTAAGAACAAGCTACTATTTAAATTAGAAATTAAATAATGCTAAAAAAAAGCCTATGGGAGTTGTCCCAGTCACGAGGTAAAATGAGCAATATTTTAATTTAATTTAACAGCTCTCTTCCTCTCTAAAAATTCTGGCTCTTGAAGAAGTTTCAATCTATGGAACACAAATACCAATTTTGTCCTAATATATTTTCCTTGTTACTTTCATAATAATGAATAGTTTTAAATAAGAGAGAAAAAAAAGTTGTAATTTGTGTCCTGGAAAAACACCTCTATTTTTGGAAAAGCAATGAGCATGATTATCTTCCATAGAAGCACAAGAATAATAGGTATTAATGATGGCACTTCTGCTAATTTCATAACCCATCCTCCCAGCTGAATGAAGCAGGGTTTATTCAGTGAGCCTCACTGAATTCAAACATTTGAACACCACAAGGTGTTCAGCACTATACAGCACAGCCTAACACTGCAAATACTGTATTTTAGCTCGGTGCTGGATAATGGATTACCTGTACTTGCAGTCCTCAGTAACAAATACTCTTTAAAACAAAATTAGCTTCTAGAAAGAGTATTTCAAAACAATCAGTGAACCCCGACAGCTTGAGGAAATACAATGCAAAGTCTGCAATAATAAATCCTGCAACTGCATTTTCTTGCCTTCAGTGATTTTTCCATGGATCTCCTATCCCCTAATTTTAGAAAACAATTGTCCCACTCATCAGTTTTTTGAATATAAAAGAGTCGTTCCTAGGAACATGAAATATGGATGTGTCCCCCTCATGTATAGAAAGAGTTATTCTCTCTCAGGAGTAACCAGAAGAAAGAAATGAGCATTGGCACAAAATTCCTGGTTCATAGACCTGAAATTTAACAGGAATTGTTGTAACAGATGCGAGTCTTTCTGTTCTTTGACCCACACAAAATTGGTCAGCTCATGATCTTTCCCAAAACCAAGGTGCATCTGTTCAGTGCCTGATATTGCAATATTCACCTGCAGGCACCTGGAGCTGCAGAGCCCCACTCCCACCCCAGCTGGGCAAAACTTTCTGCCAACCTCCGTGCTGGAATCCTGCCAGCCAAGCTGGAAACTGGTTCTTGGAATGGATCTGCCACTGGGAAGACAGGGCCACTGTTTTCACACACACACACACACACATCCATCTGCTGAATGCCAAGGAACTGTTCTTGAAGAAAGAAAAAAATACCTGGGCATAGCTATTCCTTCAGGAGCTTCCCAAAGGCATTTGGAGATGGGGAAGGGGAATGGACCTGGCTAAAGGAGGTGAAAATCTGCAGCTGATGTGAAATTCAGACAGTCTTTCTGCTGGGATGACAGCAGCTGATGTTGTAATTAAATATTTACCATAATGAGAGGTCACAAGGGAGCGTCCATAAGCAAAATTCATATTTGCTCCTGCCTGCTTGGCCCTACAGCCCTCACAGAGCTCTGTTAACAACGTGTGTGTGAGAGTTAAATGTAATTATACACACACACACTTCACCCACACGCCAGTTTTCATATGGTGACATTAACATCCCTTACGAATTAATTAAACCTAACAAGACACCCATAATTAAGACTTCTGAGGTTTATTATTTCTCTTTTACTATTGGGAAACAGACCCAGGGAGATTAAGTGCCTTATCTAAGTCAATGAATCTGTAAATTACAGTGGGAACACAGTCCAGGGGCTCTGATTCCAAACAAATTGACTGCTTAAGCACTGAAGGCTTTGTGCATGGGAATTAAACAAATTATCTGAGTTTAGTTGCCAGTGTATCCTTTTCTGGGTGAAAAAGTATTTCTGGAACTAGATATTATCCAAGTTGAGAATCTTTCCCTTAAAAAATTAAATAAATCCAACACCTGTTTGAACTTTTGATTGCAATGTTTGCTTTCATATTACTTTCAGCAACACATTGTCCATTTATTTTCATCTCTGTGAGATGCAGGAACGAAGCCTTTACTAAGCCACTGTTCTAATTATTGAAATGTTTTTACAGATTGAGAAATAGATTAGATAAATTATATTTTCTATCATCAGGCTGTCTAATCAATTAAGAGAGGAGCTCATACAGGTATCGAGTTGGTTACAACAACCTGGTTGTTTTTTAACCTTCAGCTATACAGGACTTTGTAAAAAGCAATGAGACTTTAGGGAATTTTTCCTCGTCTGGATCACAAATAAACACTAATAAAAGTACTGAAATATGACCTTGAGGTGGCCTTCATTTCAAGGTCATTTTTAACAACTAGAGAATAAATTATGGGAAAAATGCTTTAAAAAATGTTATAAGTAATGAAAGTTGCAGGAGTACAGAGGACCTGAAAGACCATCAGTCTAATGTAAAGTGACAGTTCCTATATTCCAAATTTAAAGAAGCCATATAACAACCTAAAGTCAAATCCATTAGGAAAACTAATGACCTACAGAGCTCAAATCACATTTTTTTACTCTCTGTTTAATTATAAAATCACAGAATAACTGCAATTTAAGATCATCTGCATCCAGCCCCTTATGAAACCTCTGTATAGGTGAGCTCTAAGGAGCCCTTGTGATGCAGACTGGCACAGGAAATGTCACTTCACCTTTGCACGCCATTCCAACTTGAAAGAGAAGCACACACTTGTCTTTTTAGGCTTGAAATCCCTCATTATTGATCCACAGAACATTAACAGGTTTCATGGCTTGTTTGTTCCCTAAAAATAGTAACTAGATTGTGTTCAAGTGCCACTTTTTAAGGAAAAAAACAAAACACGGCGAAGTGAGACAAGCCTCAGTGTGCAGGTAGGTCAAGGCTGCCCAAACCCACTTTGGAAAAGCCAAAATAAGTGATTCCCCAAAAGCTCCACACACCATTTGCCTCATCTCTCAGCCAGTCCTGAGGACCTGGGAATCCTAAAAGTGCAATTTAACTGAGCTCTTGTCTTCCTTTCTCCCTCACATCCCCAATTTTCCCTGTGCACAAACCTGTCCTGCTCCTTTTGGCAGGCAGGTCACGGTCCAGTGTCTCGTTGGTCTCTATCAGTACTTCCTGCAGAGAATTTCAACATGATAAAACATACAATCAATGTGTATCAATCATTCCAGAAAAAAAAAAAAATAAAATAAAAAAATATACACTAATCAGTGATACCAGCAAACCTGTGTTTTGGTTTTGATTTTGGTTTTTGGTTTGGTTTGGTTTTTTTTTTTTTTTTTCATTTCGTGTAATTGGCCTGGTTTTTCCCTGCTGCTAAAGGAGTAGAAGTAGGCATTCTAAAACCACTCTGCTGCTTTCTTCTTGCCCATTTTATTTTGGTTGTGACTTTCTGCTCTGCTGGAGCTGCTCTTAAACCAGCCTGGCTGGAGCTCCAAAACAACCTCCACGAGCAGTACCAGGAAACACAATCATTTAGACATGTTCCAAGCACAGCAACACCTTGTCAAACACAGCACAAGATGAGCTGGGGATCAGCCTTCAAGATATCTGAACCAAAAAAAAAGATGAAAGCTTGTCGAACACTGGTTAGTTATTAGAAAGAATTGAAAATATCAGTCACACAGGAATCTCTGGAGAGGTGGCACCTTTTCCTACTCCAAAAAATGACAGATAAAAAGGAAACATCCACAAAGCAGCATTGTATTTACTCATCTCTCCAGCCTTGCATTGAAAAGGAATGCCTGGAATTGCTCTGGTCTCTCTGCTGATCTGTACAGGCCCTTGGAAGGCTCCACAATCATCTGCAGACATCAGGAATTTCCAACCACTGCAGCTCCCTGCTCCACTTCTGGGCAAAGAGAGATGAGTAGCCAACAAAAAATGAGAATTAACAAACTATAAATCCTTAACTGTTGAAATAATGAAGGGCAAATGGAACTCAGTGTGATAGTCAAAAGTAAATTAACAAATATTTTAACGACATACAGAATACCGAATTTGCTACCTGGGGTACTGCTGGTTTTAAGGCTGTTTCCATCTGTGCAGTTCTCAGTGCTGCTTTCTGGTTCATAGGGAGATCATTTTGCACTTAGCCCCCAAAATACTTGTCATGGATTTTTACAGTCTCTTTATGGAAAAGCAGGATTGAGCAGGATCTTTCTTCTCTGCCTGATAATAAGCCCAGTTCTGAGCAATATTCCATGTATTTAATTTTTCCCCCATACTTGAAACAAAAAGCTGCCAGAGCTGAAGATTTGCAAACAATGTGTGACATTCTTCTCACCTACACCTCACCTCCTTTAAGTCTCCTGCCTCTTCTCTTTTTCTATCTTTGTTTAATTGCACCATATATATTTCTTTAATATATCTACCCTTTTTTACTTCTCCCTTTTACTTTCTCTAGAAAACTACATTCACATTCTCCATCAGCTTTCTCTTCTCACCCAGCAGGCAGGTGCTTGGATTCTGCAGACGTAGGGCCCAAACCTCTTGGTCAATTTTATCAAGAACATGGAGAGGAAAAAAAAAAAAAAAAATTGAGAGAAAAAATAACCACACTTGACCAAAAAGTAGAATACAATGTTTTAAAAAATCATTGAATAATGATGATTACACCAAGATCAAAAGCATAGTGAGTCACAAAACTGCAGATCCTCTTGTGCAATAATTAATGTTGAAAACTAAATCCTTGAACTTCCTGAACTAATTAACAAACAGAAGACCCAACAAGGTACATTTTTCATAGTGGACCAAAAAAATGTAGGAAAATACAAAGGGGAAGAGGATTTAAGCACTGTCAGCTTTTCAAAACAACCCTTCACTCCATGAGCTAGTGCTTTGACACTCCCTGTCTGAAAATTCAACTTATATTGACATTTTCTTCTTTCTCTCCAGTTCAGTTTAGCCATGAATCACCTGTTCTGCTGCTCCTGGGGGCAAGCTGCTGTTAAAAATTTGACATCCCTGCCACTGTGCACTAAACACATTCCAGTGCTTGCTCCTGCTGATTGCAAATGGGACACAGGGATCTCTCAGATAAAACTATTTATTATGGGATCACAATGCACGGTTACATTTCTGCCTTGGTGGCCAGCCTTGCCTATCTAGCAATAAACATCTCAGAAATAAGCAACTCAAATACAGGGGATGAAAATCTCGGATGGAGAATTCCCATCTTCTAAAAAACACAGAATTGTCTCCCAGAGAATTCATAATTCTGCCAAAAAGGTGAGCACATCTAGAGATTATTTCAGCATATCTTATTATTATTTATTTTTCCACTTCTGCCTGTTTGAGCTTTTAAACAGCTTTGGGGTATTCCTGTATTATGTGTTACTTAAATTCATATGAAATTTGAAACTTTGCCTCAGTTTCCTAGATCCACCCGACTGCAGCAACAATCATGAGTTCATTTACAGGGCACAGCTGTTTTATCACCCAGGTACCACCAAGGACTGCCTCACTTTTAAAAGATCAAGGCTGGGAAGGCACATGAAATAAATATACCTGGAGATTTCAAAAAGCTGCCTCTGAGATATTAAAAACTGATAAAAACACCAAACAAACAAAAAACTTGACAGTTGGGAGTTTTTCTGTCTTGTGTCTTGGGGGGAAATGAAGAAAACCAAGAGACTATTAAAATTATTTTGCTTATGAAGAGGAAACATACATGTGAAACACAGAGTTAATGGGATAACTTTGCCTCTTCCAATTTCCAAATAATTCCACACTTGGAAAATTTAGGTGTGATCTTTTTTCCAATTTCCCCCAACCTCTAATTAAAAGTCACACTAAAAAAAAAAACAAACCCCTCATTCACTGATAAATAAATAGAAACTTTAATAGTTACCAGAATAAGTGTGCTAAATATGGATACAAAATTAAATGCTAAAAGCAGAGCTATTTATCATGCTGCTTTTACCTTCCCATTCACATATCTTATATATATCTATATATCTATATATATATATATAGATATATATATATATTTTTTTTTTTTTTTTTTTTTTTTTTTATGAGGGGAGCTGTATTTCAGAATTCTAGCTCCCAGCCTAACAAACACAGATTTTTTTTCCTGCTGTGTGCTAAAGAGCAGGAATGTTATACTTTATCATTCCATGATTCAGGAAGCATCACAACATTTGAGAGACAACAAAATCGTGACCTACACGTCTGTCTAAAATAACAATATCATAATTTTGAGGGCTGAAGGAATCCAGTTCACCACCCACATCCTTTTATACTGTGACTGTTCTTAAGGAACATCATTTCCCTTTCCCAGAGGCAGCTTCCCAAGTGCTGATGGGCAGAGCCCTCACACTGCAGGCACCACATGAATACCACAGCTTCACTTTTTGACATTAATGGGTTTTCTCTAACATATGATGGAGAAAATGCCTCATTTCTCCCCATCATCTCCCAAAGAGATGCTAAGTGTCTTTAGTCAGCTGTGACGACACCATCATGTGTGACAACATTCTCACAGCTTTGAAAGGAGCAGGGAAAATTTCCACAGTCTGGAGAAAGCAACTTCTTGTATGCAAGGAAAAGAACCTGCCAGCTAATAAGAAAAATATTGTTATTCACTTTCACATTAGGAAACTGAGAATCAGACATGACTTCAGCAATGGCATGAGGGATCAGAACACAGGGGAAGCCGTGAGATTCAACCACACAATCATCATCAGGTGTTGATGCTGCTCATCTGTGGGAGTCCAGGGCTTCCCTCTGGCTGCCCTGGGACCCTGGCAGGGGTCAGGAACCCCCTGGACAGAGCCCCCAGAGACACTGGCTGTGATCTCTGTCCATGGAAAAGAGTTTTCAATCTTACAGGATGAATTACAAGCTCTGAGTGTTTGATATAAGTAATAATTAAGTGTGGCATGGGTGCAAAAGTAAAATTTTAGGATTCTAGATAAGGGGTCCAAAAGGGACAAGATGGAGGAAATTGGGTGTGTCTTGTCCTCTTTCTCCTTCTTCATGCCCTCCATGTCTCACTGTGGTGTTGGCATTTTTCTGTTGGTTCAGGCTGGGGACACACTGTCCAACGTAGGTGACAGATATTGGCACGTTCTTGTAAATGCAGCCCAGGGAGTTTCTGGTATTTAATGTTTGTCACATCCCACTGAGGGCAGAACCCCACACGCTGCCCTGCAGGACAGAGCTGGGCAGGGCAGCAGAACATGTGAGAGATCAACAGAATAAACAACCTGGAAACCAGCACAGACCAATTATGGCTTCTGCTTTGGCAGTGGGGCAGAGAGACAGAGACTTTCTACAATCTCAGAATGATCAATACCACGGATTCTGACACTCATCCATCGGGAAGTGGGAGCAAACCACCTGAAGGAAGACATTAGGACATGCTGGTGTGTTACCCCATCCCATTCTTGACATTCCAGGAGATTCCACACCTGCTGGGCCAGGCACAGTCTCGGCTGCCAGGAGGCATGTGGTGAAAGCAAATTAAAAGCTGATACAAACATGGAATCACAATTAATGATTACATGATTATTCATTATAATAAGTATTACAGGACATGACCCTGCCTTGGCACACACACTGCAACTCCATCCACAATGCTCCCTTTCCCCTCCACATGCCACAGCCTTAGAATTCAAGAGAAACACCTTCCAATTCCAGATTTTGGAATAAGAGATTTACCTATCACATAAGGATACGGTGGCTTCCCCAGTGGGGATGATATTTGAGATCCCTTCCAACCCAAAGCATTTAGGACTCCATGATATCATTTCTCTATTATCTCACAACTAGAAAGAAGTGCACTCCAGGGCATAAGTGCTGTAGCTCCAGCTCATTCTCACATTGCCTGTTGCAGTTTTATTTAGTTAAGAAATTTGCATGAAACGTTCAGATGGCACATGATACATATGTGCAGACACTTCAGTATTTTTTTTTACCCCATTCCTGCTGTTGTTGAGTGAAATGATGGCATCTATCACAAAAGCAGAACAGAGTAGACTGTTACAACTCTACTACTAAGAGGCAGAATGTGAAGAAGTGATCCTGAATGGAGAGGTTTTTTTAAATGCTGCTTGTCTTGTGACAAACAAGGCTTTGGCTTGGGCTTCAGGCTGCACCAGAAAGCCAGGGCAGATCCCTATTCAGCTATTCATTAAACCAATTTTCTCATGCACAATAAGCTATTAAGGTCATAATGAATATCCTATAACAGCAACTGAAGAAAATAGAAGAAATACATACCACAGTCAAGCCCTTTACTGTAGTACATTAAACTTGTTTTCTACTCCATAGGGTATCCACAGTTTTATGTCTTTCTTCCACAATGAACTTTATAAGCAAGCTAGAGGATTTATCCTGATTTCACTCTCTATCTCCACACTAAGAAGACAGAAAAACCAGAGCATGTGCTGCAGCACATTATCTTCTTACAAACAAATCTCTAGCAATTTCAGGAAGAATATAGATTCTTACAGAATTCAGTTAACCTCTTGGGTAATACTGTATTTTCTAAGTATAACTCCATGAATTTGGAGACAACAAACAGGCAGTATAATTTAGTGTTGGCACAAAAATAT
Source organism: Lonchura striata (assembly GCF_050655825.1). Classification (NCBI taxonomy): domain Eukaryota; kingdom Metazoa; phylum Chordata; class Aves; order Passeriformes; family Estrildidae; genus Lonchura; species Lonchura striata. The sequence continues at coordinate 4,097,955 of NC_140706.1, read as the reverse complement.
TTTACTGGGCCGACATAGCTCACAGCACTAACTCTCTGAAGTACTCAGCAATTCAGGAAGGAAATATTGAGAGAATGCTGGAATTAATTTATCACCAGAGATGGGCTCCAGCTCTATATATGGGATATGAAGTTCAGTTTCTTTCCATCTACACATATAATTATGTTCCATTTTTGTTAAACAGACACTGCAGAAAGGGTTTTGTTTGTGGGTGCTTTTGTCCTTTTCTCATTTGTCTTGGCTCACAGGAAAACAGAGGTATTATGGGAGACAGCTACAAGGTTTTTGTTTTTTTTTCCTCCCAAACAAACCTTTATACTATAAAAATATAGTGCAGGTTTTGTTTATAAGCCTTAACAATTCAGCATCATGAGATATGTTGAGTGGATAGAAGAATATAAAGAAGCCAAGCTAAAATCCTTAGGTTTCAAGTACTATTTTAGAAAAACAGATTTTTGTCTCAGAGAGTTTTAACTTCTGGTGGCATTCCCAGAATCACCTCCTAAATCACTGCAATACAGGAGTGAAGACCTAATATTTGTTTGACACTGCCTGGATGAATTCTCATTTCTTCAGTGGCTTTTTCAGTGCTCCATTTTCTGATGGAAATAATGTTTTAATCTGTGCTAACAGGTGACTGTCAAGCGACGTTACAGCACCCAGGTAGGAACAAAGTGATGGCTGCTCCAAGCCTGTTCTCCAAAGGCAAAACCCTAAATCCAATTACAGCAATGCAGTATCCTCCTGCATGGGATCTACCCTACTTTTACAGACAGGTCATTTCAAAATCCCCTTTCTCTCCTGTTTTAATTCAAGTGGGTTTTGTGTCTTTGTTAATTTTCAAAATTTAGCCAGGAGAATCAGGGAGGGATTAGCCAGCCAATGTTAAAAACAACTGAATTGAGGCTTTTGGTGTAATTTTCACTGACTCCATCAAATCATGCATTTTTATCACTTATTTAGTTCAATCTCAACATCTGATGCATGGTTGCCTTTGATTCAGAGTGACAAGAAAAAAGTTTACTGTTAAAGATTAATCATGTTCTTCTGTTCCCACTCTCCTTCTGCTCTTAGATTTCGGAGGATGCACTCAATGGTAGTTTTATTTTCACATTATGAAAAATCTAGTTTAGATGCCATGTATTTGTAATTTATTCTTCCATATTTCTTACTCAATAGTAATGTAATTAATGCATGTAATAAACACACATTTCATTCATTCCTTTTGTAATTGACTAATAAATGGTGACTACTCTCAAAAAGTCTTTCTGTTTATCCATGATTTTAAAATGTGTAGCTTGTCTGTTTCTTCTTCATGGTTCTCACCTTTGAAACGTCCTTATGGTCATTACCTCTCAATTTAGCATCACTTGGAAAACCTCTAACTCTGTTTTTGGTACAGGGAGCGCTGCTGCTTCCCCTCTCCCAACTGCTTCAAGGCCCAGCTCCCACCATCACCACACTGTGAGAAAATACATGTACTGCACACCTCACCCATCACCCAACAAGAAATTATATTTTCCTCTCTTTCCCTAGAAATATTCAAAGCCACACTGGACAGGGCTTGGAGCAACATGGTTTAGTGGAAGGTACCCAGGGGTTGGAATTGGTTGACCTTTACAAGTCCTTTCCAGCCCAAACCATTCCATGATTATGTGATTTTCTCTTTTACTTCTGATGCTAATCTTCATTTTGTCTAAAGCCTGCTGTGTCAGGAGCAGATCTGTCATTCCACAACCTACCATGTATTTATCAAATCACACTCATTAATAACAGAAAAAGGAATAAATCAATTTTGTTGTCTCCAATAATCTCATTCATTTCTTATCTCAAGCTTAACAAAGCTGTATTTTCACAGTAAGTAGCAATCCTTCCCACAGGACTGTCATCAATGTCTACAGAATTGTAGCTTTTATTTTAAATGGTATTTAAAAGAGGTTCTGTCATTTCTAGTTGCAAAGATAACTGCTGAAACATGAAAGCAAGAATATCAATGCTGTATCTGCCTCCTAAGCCTGACAGGTACAGTGCCTCTGCTGCTGCTCAGAACAAGATGCTGAGCACTTGTGGTGAATTTAAGGGAAAAAAAACCAAAAAAACAAGAAAACAGAACCTAAAATTGATTTAAAAGAAAAAACACAGAAGCAACTTTTCTCACTTTCTGAGATTGACTCCTTCCCACTTCATGTTGCTCCAAAGAAACTCATGAGAAAACCCCTGTCTTTCCTGTCAAATAGGGCAGGATTTGATGATAAAAAGAGACAATTAGGAATAACTGGAATTGAAAAATATTCTTCTTTCAAAAGCAAGCACAGGGTCCTGCACAAAGGAGAGGAGAGATAAAGATCAGAGGGAGGAAGGTGAAAGAGGACGGATCACCCAGCTTCTCTTCTGTGTTCACTCTCCTTTGGCAAAGTTTTTTTTTCCCTTTCTGGACACCCATCAAGAGAAGCCCATTTCCACAAATGTGATTTTTCAGCTGCAAGGATCTAGCAGGGCCCTTATCCAAAGGATGGGACCACATTTGTGCCAACACTACACACAGCACTGCAATCCCTCTACCTGTGAGGGATGCCATGGTTGGGACACCAAATGGTAAATTTCTCTGTGATAACATATTCTGCCCCGTTCCAAAAGCAGTAACTCATCTGAATTTGAGACCTAAATCTAATTCTAAAACCATTTACTAAAAAAAAAAAAAAAAAAAAAAAAAAAGCCACATTCTCTTTCAACATAGAGGTAATCAAATATCTGAGCTGAATTGCTGCTGATGTGCTGATGGGTTTTACCTGATTAAATTTCTGCTGGGAGGACAAAAGTGTGTCAGAGTGTTGAAGCAGTGCAACAGATAAAAATACTGTGCATCAGCAAAATCCTGACATTCAAGGGGTTAATTGCAATGCTAGAATGAAACATATAACACCAAACACCGTTTATTGTCAATTATTTGAAATGTGTAGCTAAACAAAGTAAATGGATGTGATGTATGCTTTTAAATAAAATAAATACTGAAAACCATGTCACCAGGAGTTAGACAAATTAGCTGTCTATAAGTGAATGAAGTAAAGAGAAAAGTTTAAAATACAATACATCTTTAAAGAGTGAAGAAGCTTCATTTCTTACTAAAGGAATTGGCAACACTGGAATTTGAAGTGAGAAAGCCTCAGTTCTACAATTACATCAACCTTTCCTGCAGCTCCACACAGTTAAGGTATTGTCCTGGGATCGACTAAACCTTTCCCTGGAAATGGCCGGAGCATTCTGAGCTGAAGGATGATATTTTTATGGACTGCTGGTTGCTTTTAATTCCTCTATAGCACATTAAAATACAGTCACTCTTTTAGCCATTTTAACCTTCTTTGGCACAAATGGTTGCACTTGAAATTCATCGACTTAAATGGCCCATGGAAGGTATCATTAAGAATTGCTGTAGAGGATTTTTTTTTTTTAAACTTGCAATGCATTTAATTATTAATGTTCCTCTATCATTTATGCCCCATTGTTTTTCAGATTTTCTACATCTTTCACCTTATCTGTTCAAAGAGTTACAGAAGCCAGAACAAAGAATTCCATATACAAAGGCATTCACAGTTATCACTAGACCTTGCAATAGTCCTGAGTGTCTGTGCTATGAGTTTTGGTGATTATATCCAAATATCCAAGATTAGGCTCAATAACAAACTGAGGGCAACATTGTAATTTACACAAGATAATCTGGAGATACTATAGGCTCATACACCAATGAGTATATTTGTCATGCATTTATAAATAGATATATATTATTATTTATTTTTAATTTATTTAAATTTATTATTAATTTATTTAATTTTTTTATTATTTATTTTTTATCACTTTAGGGTGACCTCTGAAAATAATTGTATTTTTGTTTCTCTGTTCTACAGTATAACTTGAGGAACACAGGTTAGCTCGCTGATTTTCAGTAACAAGAGTGCCCATAACCTTCAAAGATTATTAATTTTCCTAAGTTTTCCTTGAACAACTCCAGTGTTGTTAAGACTTAAATCTGTAACCTGCAAACACTGATCTCCTTTCTGTAAAATCCAACATCGGAGTGACAAGCAGGGCTTGCCTTTGACATAAAAAAGGAAAAAAATCCCATAAAACTACCCTCATTCATCTAGCCAGCACTTGTCTTTATTTCTATATTTGTTTTTATGTATATTAAAACAATCACTTCTTTTGTAACATTGCTGAAGTAGTCAAGGATAATCTGCTTCCTTTTTCTATACAAAAAAAGAATTCTAAGAAGAAAAAACACTAAACCAAGAGTTATATATTTCTTTCTTGGAATCATTACCTATTAGCTATTCATTTCAATCATTACCTATGATTTTTCCCGTTCTGTAAATAAAACACACAAACCACTCCCCTCAAGTTGCTACTTCCCAGCTGTACACCAAAAAGTGAATTCCTGTTTCTCATCTTGGAGTAATTTATCCCAATCTCATAAGAGCAGCCCCAAGAACAGTGCTGAGCCTCACCACCATCACCTCCAAATTCCAAAGGGAATATTCCAGGCTGGAGCCTGGAAGTGGATCTGGAGAGAGGGAAACAGCTGTAAGAGGAGGCAACTGAGTTAAAGAACAGCAAAATTGAAAATACATGTTTTGGAGATCTCAAGGTGACTGAGAGCCAGGGAATTTCAAGTTAAAGGGCTATTGAAGAGGTGCCCATCATTTTCTCAAACTTAAGTCACCATAACATAAATCAGTATAGAACAAAATACTTTTGAAAAAAAAAAAATAAAACCCAGAAAACCAAATCCCAGAAGATTATTTTGGAGGAGGAGAAGGGAAGAGTAAAGCTAGGAGCCCAGAATTCTGCATTCTTATGAAATAAATGCAATTATCTTAAGATAAATATTATATATGCCCAGTAGGAAAAAAAAAAAAAAAAAGAGTTTATTACATGCATGAAGACTAAGAAGAAAATAAAGTCATTTCTCTAAGAGTTGGGTTTTCTGTGAGAATGCTGATTTATACAGATTTAAACAGCCTGAGAGGCTGTTTTAAGATCACGGATACAACTGACTGAGTCTCATCTCACCAATTTTCTTTCCTAATCTTTGAGGGAAATTATCTGACATGAGGTCATGAAGCCCAGAGCTCCTGGTACCTAAGAATATGTTCTTGTCTTTCCTGGCCATGCTCTAAACCAATCCTAAATCACCACAAAATATCAATTTAGCACTTTCCAGGAAAGCATTAAATGGCACAACTCAGCTTTAATGCCAAAAACCAGAAGCACAATATGAAAACAGGGGGTTCAGTGTGTTGTAAACTCCTCATAGCCTTGGACACCATCACTGTACATAAAGGGGGATTAAACACACTGAAAACTCTCCTTTGAACTTTTTAAGTTCTTTACAACTTTTTTGTGGTGCTACTTAATAACCCAAAGAAATAAAGGAATCCAATGAAGAATCCATTAAAGAAAAAAAATCATATTGAAAAGTAACAAAGGAGTAACGACATCTGCAAACACTTTTCATTGCACATCTCTGTACTTTTATGTCTTTCAATAAAGTTATATTTTCTAGGGGGAAAAAAATCTGATAGAACAGTAAAGTTAAAATTTCAGGACAAACAAACTGAATCTGCTTCAACTTCCCAAATATGACATTAAGTGAGCATAAATGTATGTCTCTGTTTTGAACAACACATGTATGGAACCACCTTAGAAGTGATGAAAACATATTTATTTTTTATGTATTCTAATAGAAATTTGGATTTAGTCACCAAAAAACTTAACAGAGAGCAGCAGTATCCAGTTATCCACAAAGTGCAGAACCCTGCCCATCATGTACACTTTTCATACCTGCACAAGAAGTATGGAAATAAAACTTGTCCCCTGACTTTTTAACAAATGCATTTTCATTTTCAGTCTTCTCTTCCTTCACAAGCTGTGATTTAGCTCAGGCTGGGGAAGCATTCTAGGCAAAAATCACTTCACACTTGTTCCATGGATAAATTTTCCTCCTAGACACCTCCTGTTGCCTGTGCTGTTCTATGCTTTCAGAAAGTTTTGGGAATCTTATTAGAAACTGTTTTCTAAGGAATCTGTGCAATTCATTGGGCAGATTGAATTGCAGGGAAAAAAGAAAGTCGAGTTCACCAGGTTTCTTCCAGAGCTGGCAATACAGAAGCAGCAGCTTCCATGGGTGTACATATATATATACATATATATATATATTTAGGTCTGATAATTCAGTTCGAGCAGAACAGAATGTATTTTCTATATAGGAAGGGAAAAAAAAATCAAAACAAAAGTATGGAATAGCCAAGAATAGTCCTAAAATTTCTGCACAGCAACAGAGAAACCAAAGCTTTCAAAGTCAAATAAGAACAACTTTTATGGGGTACTTTTCTTTTTATGCATTCAATGCCTTATTCAGAGTTACAGTAACAATTACCACAACAATAATGAGGTTTGCTAAGACCATTCATTACAATTTTATAAGAAATAAAGCTCTAATCCTTCATGTCCTCAGTGAAGAGCAGGTAAACTCTATATTTATTGCTAGGATTTCTTCAATAAGTAATCCACACTGAATTATCAGCACAGAATGGCAGCCAGCAATCCAGACCACTGACAGAGGCTCTCCATCCAGTTTTTAATTTCCAAAATTTCATTCACTTGGGCCATTATTGCTCTGTTACCTCCATTTATCTTTTTTGCCTTCATTTGGTAATAAAAGATAATTACTAATGCATTACATAATTGCTAATTAATTTTTATTTAGATTATTATATATAACATACAAACATACACACACATATATATATAAATATATATATATAAATACATATATATACACTGCTTATTCATTATTTTACCTAACCGAAATCTCACACTACAGACTAATCCATTACAGAATATTCCCAGGGGGTTTAAAATGTCCCTGCACAATACTCATTACAAATGTAAAATTAATGAGGAAAGTTGCTCAAATATTGCCTCCAGTTTCTCCGAGACTGGAAATTAACATTTGGAAAGTGGATGCAAATTCATTTTGGTATTCTATGGTATTTAACAATAAAAAAGTCATATTGTTTCTCAAAATGGGTAATAAATTAATATGCTGGTGTGTTCTGAATTTTGCTATAGCACCTGCCTAGTACAGTAAATACTAACTCAAACTATTTCACTCAAAAAATTCTATTATTCAAGTTAACAGGCCCAGGAATGGTTACAGATATTGCTTATGAGTGTGTGCACAGAGAACATGACAACTCCAAATTTAGACAGCTCCTGTAGGAACTGTGACAAAAATACACCTAGACAAATTATAATATAACTAAATAACTAAGTAACTAACTAAATAGAAGAGTAAATGCTGGGTTAAATCCTCCAATAAAGAAAAGTAACAAACTGGAGAAGAAAGAAAGTGGGGATTTTCCCTTTTTTGATCTTAGGTCTTCAAGTTGTACAAATTTTTAAGAAAAGCTACAAACTGTAGTAGAATAAACTTAATAAATGATTTTGATTCTAAACCAGGAAGACTACTGGGCACAATGGTTTCTTGTTAAATTACTGGGCAGTTAGTAACTCTAATCATCCTATACTCCTACTTTGGGAAAAATAATCCAGCATGATCTCAAAAGACAGTAAGAAATTAAACCCAAATGAAGGACATGAAAAACTTCAGACTCACTGGGACTGAACAAATATCTTTCCTTCTTTTTTTTTTTAATTCTGTTTTTGAGGTGCCAGTGGCATCAGGGATTTCCTGTGTGCCAAATTCTCCCAGTTCTACAAGAAGTCCAGTTCTAGCTCAGTCTTTTGCATTTCCAAAGGGACAAGAAACAGAAGAGCTGCTGCATCACTTGGAATGAAAATCATCTCTATTCCATAACCATTTCAAGCAAATTTACTTTCTCATTATACATTAAATACATAAAATACAAGCGAGCCAGGCTATGAGATCAACGACTGACCCCTTTTCCTGCTGCACAAACATGAAAACATCAGAATTTTTCTCAATTTCTCCCATAAATTTTCTTGTTGCTGCTGAAATGTGTTTCTGGTGAGAGGAATCATATGATAGTTCACATCCTGTGAACAAAATATGAGATTATTTTCACTGCCAGGGAGATCACTTGAGGATATATGAATACTGTTTTGCTTCAGTCATCCAAAACACTGACCTATTGATCTGGTATGAACCATTAATGACAAATGCCAAATTTCCTGTTTTCATCTCAAAAAATTACAGTTCAAATTATGTAACACACATAAACATCTCAATTTTTTGAGAAAGAAATTTTCAAGCATTACTTGAGAATACCAGAAAAAGGGAATTTGGGAAATGTAATTTGTCTTCTTCCATTGATATCATCAGGAGTTCTTAAAAGCAAAGTATTACAGAATATTTCCTTTCTCTTGATTCAGCTCTTAATCCAAAGTCAACTATTGGGTTTTGTACATTATAACCCAACCAGGATGTTCTAATCAAGCCCATTTTTTTTGTGTGGGTGGGTGGAAGGGCGTACAAGGGGAGTGTTTAGGGATGACTTTATTTAAAGGAATCCTGAGAAGTTTTCTGGTAAAAGACTCTGTTGATAAATGGTGGTTAGGAGAAGAAAACTGGTTATTCAATGAACAAAGTGGTGTGTAATTTATTTTACATCATTAGATGCTGAATTCTTCAAACACTGTTAGGAATTAGAATGCTTTGAAACCAATTATTGTAAGTACATTTAATCATAGCTTCGAAGTTACTTTCAACATAGCATGTTCTTTTTGATTAAATTATATCTTTCTGCCATTCCACTCCAAGTACCCATTTCAAGGGCAGAAAGAAAAAAAAAAAACAAAAAAACAACAAAACAAACCTTTCAAAAGTCATAAATAAAAACAACAATAATTTTTCTGGGGTTTTTTTTCTGAAATATTTCCACAACCTCCTATTGCTACAAGACTACAATTTCCTTCAGAAACTCAAGTACAATTTTGAATGCATAAAAATTATCACAAAATTAAACAATTATGTCATTATATATGTACAATTAATTCCAAGCAGAGAAGCAGAATAGCAGGGAGCAGAAAGATGAACTAAAAATGCACTTTCAAGGTGCATGGATATTTTTTGTTTTCAGCAAAGATTAAAGGAGTTCAATAGACTCTGTCACCTTGCTTCTTTGTACATATAGTACTGGTAATTCAAACTCTGTTATGTAATTGTATTGTTATGTAATTATGTATTGTCTTTATCATGATAAATGCTGGCTGAAAGGAGCAATTTTGGTTCAAGTCTGTGTCCTGCTTGAAAGAAAATTTTGGTTCAGTGATTTAAGCAAGGCAAAGCACCATGAACATCCTCCCTATTCCTGACTTGGACATGAGCAAGTGGAGATGGGATCAGCCCAATGAAATCACAGACCCAGCTGCAAGGAGCTCTGCTGATCTCAGTGACCCCAGTCACCTTCCCTCTTCTCAATTGTGCATCTTCTACTTCAGTGACTTCACTGGACTACCACTGGTTCTCTAAAGCTCTGAATGAAGAGAAATATTGTTTTTTATACTCTTATGAGTGTATTTCATCTATTATTTTGCAGTGTAAAGCACCAATACAATAATGCAGATCTGTGCATTACTTTAAATCCCACCCCTGGAAGTGTTCCAGGCCAGGCTGGATGGGGCTTGGAGCAGCCAGGGATGGTGGAAGGTGTCCCTGCCCATGGGATGATGATATTTAAGGTTCCTTTTATGTTCTCTCACAGACAACCAGCACACACTAATGGAGAGAAAAAGACTTTTTCTTCTACTCTTTCTAAGGATTATTAACTGGCTGCCCAGTTCGTAACAATAAATGGTAAATTACCTTATGGCAGAAATTAATGTATTTGATAGCATAATGCTTTACTTTTTATTTTTATTTTTATTTTTTATTGGCACTTCCATTTCTACAGCATGGGCTCTTTATTGCTATTGGCTAAAGGGTTGGGAAGGTTAATTGGGTAAGATTTATTTTGTAAATCTGCAGAGAAGTGTTACAGCCTTAAATAGCCAAAAAAGTCCCACAGAAACAGAAACAAAAGTAGATCTCAGTGGGCTAATTTGTCTTAGCTTTGTAAGAGAAAATAGTAACCAAGCTGTTTATGTGGATCACCAGAACTAAAACCAAGAGAGGAAGGAAGTGGGAAAAGGGAAAGAGCGGCCTGGAGTCAGGATCTTGTGAGGGCAGTTAGAAACTTCTAGAGAAAAAATAGGTAAAGTAGGTAAAATAAGCAGCAATATTTTAGCTGATCAAATAGAGCTGTAGCAGTATACAAATAATGAGCTATCAAAGGGAAATAAAAGAACATGTACTGAATATTATCATCAACACTGGAGAACAAAAGAATGAGAGAACACCTCTTTCTTCTTCAACTCCAAAGCACAATATTCAACAAATAATTGCAGCCTATCCCCAAAATGTCACCCAAGAAAAATAAAACAACACCTTAATGGCACAAAGCAGTGGTTCTGCTTGTTCTTTTTACTATCTTAATGACATATTTCATCAGTTCTGAATTTGTCATAAACAGTGATTAGAGGAGGAAAAAGAAATCTCTTTTGTTATCATCTACCTTAAACTTCAAAGCAGCAGAGACACTGAGTAAAGCACAATTCTATCAAAGTGAGGACTTCTAATTCTTAAGTTTGATACTTATAAATTTACAAGGTTTCCTAGTCCTGCTGCTCAGAACTACCACAGAAAAGCACTTCACAGAAACTCTAAATATTTGGAGGCACCTCCTTCTATTTTGCCTCAGTCTGAGAGCTTCAGTGCACACAGCCTATCAGGAGTTAGGGGAAAACCCAAATCCTCAAACATTTTCCCTGCCTTCCTCAACACTCATTAAATGTTATTAGGTTACCACTCCCTCACTTGGTGACATCCATTAACTTCAAGCATTGGCCAACCAATTCAAATGCACTTTTTATGCAGGGAATTTTCTTTAGAATTATCCCACATCCCTGCTCAGCCTGGCTGTCCCTGCTAACATCATGCTCAGCCTATCTTTGAATATCCAGATCACCAAGACCTGAAATCATGGCTCAATCTGTTTTGCACAGGATGTTGATACACCATTCCGAGCTTCCCAATCAATAAATAAATAAATTTCCATTTTGTAATTGAACTGCTTGGTAATTTCAAAGTAAACTGAAAAACTCTCTAATATTGGAGCAACCTGCAACTGCATAAGATTTTGTACTGAGTTTTTGTGGCAAACAGGAATACCTCTGCTGCAAATAGCAATATCAAATTGCTAAGTAAAAAGTAATTTGAAGTCTGTTTGTTGTGGGCCATATAATTAGGAATATTATTTTAATAAAATTCTAATTCTTAAGCCTTTGATACTTGTAACTTCTAAACCAGCAACACATGGCTTTTATTGTGTCCATGCTTAGCTTTTATAGCAGCAATACTGATGTAAAATATGCCACACTACATAAATTTGCATTACAGGGGTTTCTGATTTCTTTTTTAGTTAACTACATCTTCTTTTACAATGTCAGCTCCTCAAATGGACGGCCTTTAGATAGGTAATGTAGCAACTCTGTATTTCTAAATCATAGTCAGATTGAACACAAAACAGAATTCAGGGAATTTATGGTTATGCCTGGACATTTTTCTTAAAGCCTCTATAAAAATTTTCTCTCCATTTTCCTTTGTTTCCCTTGGAATATTGTGCAGGACAACAGGATGAGCTTTCTGGACTGACTTACAGGAGTCTTGCTCTCTTAGAGCTTGGGATGCTGTCACTGAAACACTTCTGCACCAGGTAACAAAAAATGCAGACAGAGCTGTAATTATGCAAATGTGTAAACTCAGTGACAATTAACTACCAGGATCCAAAATAATTCCAGAGGCAAAGAGGAAGGGAACAGTAAGAAGCAAGACTCCTTTAGGGTTGTAATCTACAGCCAAATAAATGAGAATTTATAAACAACAAAATAAAGGCTTTAATAGGTGGAGTAATTTTCAATGTATATATATTAATGCATGTAAAAAACACAAGAAGAACCACACAACCCATTACTCTTTTAAAGGCATATATATATATATATATATATAATATATATAGTGTTTCCTATAATATTATCAGCAAATAAAATACTACTATTACTAATAATAATTAGTTTCACATTTTCAAAATTTTCTAAATTATTCTGATCTGAATATTTTCATCATTTCTTATTAATTACAAGGCTTTCTGCAATATTTTGCAGATTCTAAGTCAGCGCTGTTGTATCTTGAGGTTTAATTTCCTACCGTAATTATAACTGGACTGCAAATCTACATGATCTTCCAAATAATTACCAATACATAACTAAAAGGAGAGATTTCTACTAAAAAAAAAAAAAAAGAAAGAGAGAGAGAGAGAAAAGAACAGACAACATATTTAAATTCTCATTAGAGGAGGAATTAATTTTTAATTTTAAAATGTTTTTGTTAATCTATCACATACTTTGACATTCAATTTGCTCTACAAAATGGCATCATGTAGAGCTGCCAAAGCAAAAGTCACCATGCTAGGAAGCTTGTCAGCTCAGTCTTTTACTCAAATTGGAAAGAAAACCATCTTTAAAATATTAAATACAGCTGTGGGTTTTAGTCCCTCAGTAACTTCATGGCTGTGACCTTCACAGAAGACTTGGCAATCTCACAGTCATAGAACTCATCCAGGATATTAAGGAGAGCCATTGAAGGTCAGCACTGAATTGTTCTGATTAAATTCAAAATATAAAATCAGATTTTCACTGTGCATCTTCTTGCCCTTTCATAATTTAAATTCTCTTTGGTAATTAAAGATACAAAAAATACCATAAAAGGGAGATTATACTTTGGTGACCACTGCAGGTAGTTTACCAAGTGGCTTATTTTATAACAATGATGTTCTGAATAAGAGTGTAATGACAAGAGAAAGGATAAAAAGAATAATCATCAAAACATGATGAAACTATTCATCGTGCTCCTAATTTATCATCTTGGGCACTTCCAGGGATCCACAGGGGCAGCCACAGCTTCTCTGGGCAGCCTGTACCAGAGCCTCACCCTGACAGGAAAGAATTTCTTCCCAATATCTAACTGAAATCTACCTTATTCCATATTAGTGAACCATCAGCCCAGTGGTTAAGCAGAAAAAAAACCCTAAACCTTGCAAACCATAAATAATAGTTACTCGTGTTACTAACGTTTTAAATTATGGTGGTCAAATTCACAGTACAATTGTGCAGCAGCAAGTACCATCATTTATAAAGAGTAATGAGATGTTTTCATTCTAACACCTAAAAGTCACTCTGCAGGTATCTGCAATCTAGGCTGAGACCAAAATGCCAACTCAAACAACAAGAAAAATTTAATTTGCCTACCACACTTGTCAAAAAAAAAAAAAAAAAAAAAAAAAAAAAAAAAAAAAAAAATCAAAAGTGAAAAAGATCAACATCCCTTGGGTAACAGCTGATGTTTGACAATAATTCCTATCATGGGTTTTGCAGTATTAAAAAAAAAAAAAATCAGAAATAAGCCAACAGCTACTATACATTCTTCTCATCATTATTTATATTGATGGATGCTTTTTCAACTCTCACATGCAGGGACGCAACCACACCCTCCACTGCAGAGAGCCAGCATTCTGCAGATTTACAAGAGCCTCCTATTTCTACAGAAACCACCAAAATACATCCCACAGCAAACATTCCAACACTCTACAATGCCCTCACTTTCCCAGATGGGCTGTTTGTAGTAGAGGAGAGGGGATGGGAGGAAGAAATTCCACCAAAACACAAACCACAGTGTTTGTGGGACAATAAACATCACCCCAGGTAGCACACACAGCCCTCCTGTTCTAGAATATCCAGTGCTTTTCAGAGCTGATTTTGCCATTATTTCTGGGACATGTTTCTGTGGAGGAAAGAATCACAGGGAGCCTCTGATCTACTGCTGTCAATAGTTTTTGTGCACAAAGAACATATTGATCTGTACTTTCAGTCTGGCCTGGAAGCTAATATCTAATACTGAACTGTGATTATTTAGCCACATCATCTAATAATGACCAGTGATTTAAAGTAACTTGCTCATCATTTTTAGGACTAATTAAAAAAAAAAAAAAAAAAAAAAAAAAAAAAAAAAAAAACCCACAAAAACCAACAACTCAGTATGTCATTTATTACACTCTGCAGTTTAGACCCAAAATTCATCTCACCTGGGGAAAGCTCTTCTGCTTCCAAGAGTTCCATGCAGAGCAGCAACCAAGCTGCACACACACCAGAAGCCATTTGTGCATCCAAAAAATGACTCCCATGATCCCAACACACTTTGTCACACAGAGCTAACTTAAAGAATGCTTCTCCATAAGCTTTTGAGGTATCTTCTGCAAAGTCTAATAATTCAAAATACACCCAACTTTGATGTCATTGGGGGTCAGTATATTTGGGTGAGTCTGTCCCAGAGCTCTCTTTACCTCCACTTACTCACCTCATGGGCCACACACACACAGAAGTCCCAGTTTTCCCAGGGGGAATAGGCCAAGGGATCTGCAGAAGAGACTCAAACCCACCTATGAGAATTGCAGATCACATGTCTCCCAAAAAGGGATGTTCAGTGGTGCCCAACATCTCCAACAAGAGTCATTTGTGGAAGGAAAATAAAGTCTTGTGATATTTTAAGTGAGGATAGAGAATGCAGCTATATAGGGCACAACTTCATTTCTGCAAACCACCTTGGGAATGTTCCATAATGAGCTCAAGCAAGAGACAGGCCAGCAAAGTAGTACTAAAAATAATATTTTCAGAGCCCTGACATCCTTTGACAATTTAGGAACTACCCAGTTTCATTTCTAAGTCTGCTAAAGTACTCTGAAATTTATTTATCAAGAGAACTTCAGGATTATTGTGATATGTCGAGTTGCTCCATATCTCACCACACAAGATGATCAAGCATTTAATAACACAACAAAAAATACTATTTAAAATCAAATATTCAAATATCTTGTGTCTTATCTACTATAATAAAAAAACTTATTTGTTTGTCCAAAGCTGTTTTTATTTTTCGAAGCACAGCCTGAAAGTACAAAATAACATCAGGTCACTCTTCAGGCTTTCATCCCGTGCTGTGTGTTGCTGTCAGATGAAAATTATAATTTTTTAAAAAGGAGTTCAAGGAAGAGCCTAGAATCATGTCTAACACAAACTCTGCTCCAGAACAAAGAGCCCATGATAGAGTTTTTCTTCAGATTTCAGCTCTACCTCATTAATAGGAAAAGTTCAACTAACTGAAAGTCAAACTTCCCACCTTCTTTGCTTTACCTACTGTCCTTCTAATTAATTTCTACACTTTCACAACATTTCTATTTGTATTACTTAAAATGGCAAAATGATGTCTGTGATTGGACAAGTGTCTTCCCTAATATCCATATGGTGAGATATCTCATAGTTGGACAATATTTAACAAGATCTGCTCATTTCTGCAAATCCCCTGTTGCCCAAGCCCTTGATTAGACAGCATTTCTGTGAAATGCAGCTATCTAATTAGCCTGTTTGATTATTTGAAATAAAATTAAGTCTTCAGAATTGTTACATCACCGTGTACTTTTCTATCACATTGATTTGCTGCAAGTGAAGAAAAGCTAAGTACTTCTCACCTGAACACTTCTCATCACACAAAAAGAATGGCAAATGCATGGCTCTGCACCAGTTTGCCCACATTAAACCATCAGTGACAACTCGTGAAGAGTGGTCCAGACCCTGTTTAAGGAAGGGGATTGAGGGAGATTCCTGTCCCAGTTGGATTAGGGACAGACTGGAGCCAGGGTCACCTCCACCCTCAGCTCTTTACACTTCCACCTCACAGAGAAGGACACTGTGGATGGTGACTCCACCATGTCCCTGGGGAACCTGTTTCAATGCTCAACTGCCCTTTCAGCAAAGACATTTTTTTTCTAAAATCCAACCTGCACCTCTCCTGGATCACCCTGAGGCAATTTCCCCTTGTTCTCTCAATTTCTTATCTTCATTCATGCCTGAAACTCAAGGCACTACATCATGTAATCACTGGCCGAGCTTTCATCCCTTGATGTCATCTGCTTAGCAACCACAGAACACCCCAGGGAATTCCACTCCCATGACAGAATATTTCCATTCTTAACAAAAGGGGGATAAAAGATGGTCTGTTCCACATAATCCCATTTTGCTCCTCCATATTAAAATTCTGTTGGACTCACTCCTACTCATGATTAATCTCATTACTCTCCAATTAATTTGGGAAGACCAGCAAATCATTTTACACTACCATAATTATTTCTATAATGCCAGCCAAAGCAAATTACCTTAATACATAACAAATCAACACGTGACAGCTCACATTAAAGGTTCTTCCTCTCAAAAAAATACACAGGGATTAAGGAAATGTAAGGAATGTACCTAACATTGCAAATGAATGTAGGAGAAATGGAAGGAATGCATGTCAAATCCACAAACTTATTTTCTCCACCATCACATCCCATTAAACTGCTGGCTGTAACTTAATTACTCCTCCTCCTTTTTTTCTCAGGCATGCACTTGTTATTTTGATCCCCATTTGTTGTTAAAATGGCAGTCATGTTTTATAGAAACAGCCTAAAATTAAGGCATTGTGCTTATTGCTGCAAGTTTTCAATTCCTTCCTCGACATTCTTTTCCAACATTACAATGAAATCTCTGGAAAATCTAATTTAAAGAGTAATTATCAAGTTGTATTAAAAACAAACAAAACCAACACACCCTGATTTGTCACTATTATTCAGCTGTAGCTAACTCTCAGCCAAAGGTCACTCAAAGATAACAAACTGAGTGACGTCAGTATAAACTTTGCTGCTGTGTTTCACTGCTGCTGCTGGGGGCTGTGACTAACAACTTACAATAATAAAGTAGATCCCCTCAGTGGAAGCTCAACACTCCAGTCTAGGACCATTTTCTCTAATTTTAAGGCAATTTTAAGAAAATAAATTACCAAAATGCTTGGCTGCAGACAATCTCTTGGAACAGAGTGCCCATGGGAGGGGTGGAGTCACCATTTCCGGAAGTGTTCAGGGAAAAAAAAAAAGCAGAATTGGAACTTCACAACATGATTTAGTGGCCATGGTGGCATTTGGTCAAGGTTGGACTTGATCATGGAAGTATTTTCCAACCTCAATGATTCTGTAGGGATTTGAATCTTTTCTCGTTCTTTTCAGCTTTAAGAAGATGCAAAGCAGTTCTGGAACTGTCCACCTAAATTTAACACACTGTACTGCATGACTTGTCACAACATCTGCCCTCAAATATATTATTCAGCTGAATATGAGCACTGCCTCCACATTCTTTTAATCAACTTATTAAATTGCACCAAGTTTCTAAACATTACATGTAAAATGACAGGTTAAAAGGATAATCATATACACAATGTAGGACCAGAGTATTCTCTTTTAAAGAACAAAATGACAAAGCTAAATATATATTTGAGGGCTTAGCATCTCTTCAGAGACGAGTAGATGCAGCAGTTCAGGTTCTAAATGAAGAAAATGGTCAGTAAGAGATGGTTATTTGGAAGCTTGGCCAGCAATCAATAAATTAAGAGATCTAAAATAGGATAATCAGATTGGACATTTTAAATGAACAACAATGATTACTATTTCATACAGTATCTAATTAAATTCAGAAACTCATTGTTGCAGGGAAGCTCAAACATATGAGTGGGTTCAGTAAGTCTTTAGCAAAAGAGTGGATTATGGGCCCACAGATGGCTGTTACAGCAGCGATTCAGATGCTAATTTCAACTCAGGAAGTTTCTAAATCACAGCCTGTGGAAGCTTGGAAGATCCAGCAGGGAAAAGCTCACTCCACACTTCCCATGCTCCTTGAACTCTTTGTTAAATAACTTTTACTGAACAGGGAGCTGAAGGTGTGATCTAACCCACTCTGAAAGCTGTGTCCTGGTCTTACTCATTCCTTGCATGAATTTCTCTCTTAAAGATACATCTGCTTAAAAATAAATTGGCCTTTTTTATCTATTTAAATATATCTATTTTTATCTATTTAAAATATCTATTTACCTATTTACATTTATCTATTTTATATCTATTTGAATTGGCCTTTGTTTTTATCTTTGGAGTTAGCAGACGAGCAAGTATTCTCTACTTAGTTTGACAGGTGGATACAAACTTCAGTATTGCCCCCAAATTTTCAAGCACAGCCTTGTTTACCTCTGTGGGACACTCCAGGCTCATGTGCTGCTGTATTTTAAGAGACCCAAAGATCATTTGAGATGGAAATATATTTCCACAACTGTTAGAAGTGACATGGAAAATATCTTCAGGTGGTGCTGGTAAAAGTTCTCACAAAAACACATTTGTTTAAGGAATTAAACCACTATATGAATAAAATAGTTTTTTTTCCAAAAGACAATAACAATCAAAATGCAATGTACTATAAGTAAATTTTTAATATTGTAAAATTTCAGTACTTTGTGTGATTAAATTCCCTGGTTAAGATGGCAAAATAATTACTTATCAAACCCAGGAAAGTGCTTTTTTCTGCATGCATACTTCTGTAACAAAGTACAATATTTCATTTAATTTTGGAGAAGATTACCACCTACCAGAAAAGGGATATAAAATTCAGTAAATCAAATTATAAGCAATAACACTGACTTTGGGGGTTTTTATTTAGTATTTTCATATTTTATTTTAGTTTTGTAGTGACAGCTTGTTTAAATGCAATTGTGTTCTTTGAACATAATAACAACAACACCTGGCACTTAGAAATTCAAATTATGTGTGAATTCTTTTGAAAATAACAATGATTTGATTCCAAGGCATCAAGTGGAAACTACCAGTCACAACATGGCAGTGAAGAGAAAAATGTTTACCAAGAACAGTCATGGTACTTGACTCCAAAACTGGGATAGGGTAGAAATTCATGTTCCCAGGTGTTTTCTTACAGATAAAACTCCATAGAAAAAACAATTTGGGATCTCCTTTCTCATTCGTATTTCTCAAGATCCCCTCCTCTCATACAAATTTCCACCAATTTTTTTCTCAGCTCTAACACAAGAGTCTTGCTTTACATTCAAGAATAATATGAATTTTATTTTGTGGTCAGTTTGGCACAGTAACATTGAGCCTGTGCTATCACTTCTTTGGTGCCAGGACTTTATCACTTCAAAGGCACAAGGAAATTCTTTAGGTTTGATACGACTTTTCAAATGAATCTTGAGATTGGCAACTCTGGGACTTTACACATTCAGTAAGTTTGAAATTGATGTATACTAGTAAAATTACAGAGGAAAGTTAGCTCTTGTTCCATATATAAGAATTGAGCTGACAAAAACTCAATAATATGAGCAAGATATTTCCCAAATGTCAGCTCAGCTCAACAAATAATTGCATGGTGATTAGTACCAATAAATCATTTGCACTGCTTCAAAAATATTACAGTATTAAAAAAATGGTGACAAATAAAAAAAAGTAGAGACAAAACCTGTTATGAAGTTCTGCTCCATTCTGCTGTTTGCTTTCTGACAGCTCTGTCTCTATGCTCTCATTCCCTTTTCCTGTCTCAATTTTTCATTATCTTTAAGGTTCAATTCAACACCCATTACTTTTCCATCCTTTCTCTAACTTTTTAGGAATTTAGACATAATGGAGAATAACAGACATGACACCACTGAAGGAAGCAAAGCAATCCTACTGACTAAAGAGAGGAAAGCCTCTCTTAAATCTCTAAATTAGAACAAAGTCCATTTCAACTACTTTATCTTAAGTCTAACCATATGGATGCTCTCTATTCTGGGGAGAAAGAAACTGGGATGTTGGAGTCCTGGATGCTGAGAATTTTGGACTTTCTGTGCTGACAGACTCTGACCCCCAGGAGAACACTGCATTTGACCTGATGGCATAGAGAAAGCTTCTAAAATTGAATGACAGAACCGGGATTATGGGTGTGGAGTTTGATTAGAAGTGTGTAATATCACAGGGTAGAAAACTTAGAGTTTAAGGTGTTAGACTATAGTAATATATGTGAAGCTAAGATAGAGGTTTGAAGGTGGTAGCTAGTTGTTCTTCACCATCTTCATGACTTCAGGTAGAAAAGTCCACAATACAAGACACAAGTAGTTAGTTATTGAGTTAAAAAAAATAATTTGTGTCATTTCTTAATGAAATAGTTTAGCCTTATAAAACCTTGTAGATAAAAATAGTTAACCATTTTGTACCTTGTTAGTGAAATACTACAGAACTCACACCTTGTAAGACTGTGATATAGATAAAAAATAATAAACATCTAAGTCTAAACATGAAATATCATGTCATGAACTTCAATCCTGACCTTAACAGAAGCAGAAAAAAAGCCCAAAAACAACACTGGGGGAAACCAAAGAATTAAAAAGATCAAGAACTAGTAATTCATAAGACAAAAAGGGTAAAAATTTAGTCAAAGTACAAAATAAGTAATAAACATCAGGTTCTGAAAACAAGAAAAGAATGAGACTCAAACAAAACAAGATGTTTCAGTGAAGAAAAGAACACAGCTAAGCTTCTCATTTAGAATGTGAAATACATACAAACAATAGAATGGACACCCTGCTCTTTCAATGCTTTCAAAAACACCTATTAAAAGAACCTTGAACAAGTTACAAGCAGCACTTGTGAAATCTGAAGCTTCATTTTGAAGACTTAGCAAAGACAAAAGCAAAATGTGTTGAAATGCATTACTTGTCTTTTCCTGAACACTGTAATTGTGCTTACTCTGTATTCCTGCATGCAACATTGAATCCCTCAGCCTGCTGCCAGGTTTTCATTCCATATTGTGTATTATCCAAGTGTAAAAGTGCTGAGTGTGCCCCAGCACGATTTGAATCATTATTACAGACAATGTTCCAAGCTGATGTAATCAAATGCCTTTAATTATGGCACTCAAATACATTACCAATTTACTATTGCTAACCCATAGTGGGTACAAAAACAGCCTGGAATAGCAGGGTCTGCTATCTACACATGACTTGCTCCAACCTCATGGCAAAATGCCTCATTCAGTTTAGGTGCAAATATTTTCACAGAATCATGGAATACCAGGTTGGAAGGGGCCTCAAGGATCATCTGGTCCAGCCTTTCTTGGCCAAAGCAGAGTCTAGACAAGATGGCCCAGAAACCTGTACAGCTTTACCTTAAATGTGTCCAGCACTGGGGAATCTGCCACTTCCCTGGTGTGCCAGGTGAGTGATGTGATGGGTGACTCTCACAATTAAAAGGCAAATATCATGTATATATGTTAAGAGAAGTTTTACAGACCTATAGTTGTGTTTTACCCCACCGTGCATTGTTAGCAGGGGTGGCCTGGGTTTGGGATATTTGGGAGGGTCAGCTTCTTATTATGGCAGCACTCACCTCCAACCAATATTTAAGGAAGTAAACTCCACCACTTTGGACAGCAAAGGAGTCTTATGGACAGAACTTTGGGAGGAGCTAAAGGGTTAAAAGGCAAAACCTCCATTGGATGAGGACATGGTGGGAAAAATCCTCTGCTCCCGGCGCTGTAAGACTTTATTCAGTCTTCTGTTGTATTTTCTGATAAAGTTTTAACAAGCCTTTTAATTTTTTTTCTCACACTGGGAAGATTATTCCACAGGGCTGACTGTTCCTGATGGGAAAAAATTCCCCCTTGTGTCTAGCTGGAATCTCCCCACCAGAGACATGTACCCAATACCCCTCATCTTCTTCACCAGCACTTTGGACCCCACTCCCCCAGTGTCAAGCCCACCCCACTGATCCAAAAAATTCCCCTCACCTCATCTAGGCACATGGATTCTACCTCTCCAGTATCTCTTTACTGATTAACTTAGAATAAAAATTACTTTAATGGAAATGTATGCTTTATATACATTTCATTTAAAAAAAAAAAAGGTGATGGATTGTTTTATAGGCAATTCATAAAACAAAGTGATTTATTTATTTATTTATTGCAGATTTCCATTACGGATAGGGGGAAGCACTTCTGGAGAGGACTAAAGTTGGCCAAGGAGTCCCTGGAGTTCACCCTTGGAGACAGAGTGAGAGGACAAGGCCCTGAGCAACCCCAAATGCACTGAAGGCAGTTCTGCTTTCTCAGATACCATCCCCAGGTTCCTTCTATCAAAAGGTATTGTCTGATTCTGTACTAGCACAGTAATGGCAGTCTTAAACTTCAGTTCTGTGTGCTAATGTTGGGAAAAAAAACTCTAATGCTATGATGCTATTGAGAATAAAATTCACGGTGAGAACTACTAGGAGGTCATTAAGTTTCCTTGTTACATACATTGAGTTTGATTATCCAAATAAATTACAATTTCTTACTAATCAGACAATCTTTGCAGCACAATACAACAAGAAGCTGCCATAGTTACACAAGTGAATCAGTTTGAGGGGGCTGTGAGAGTTGTCACGATATTTGGAATTCTATTTGGGGAAGTAATTATCCACACACGTTGCAAATGATCAATCACTGTGAAGTTAGTAACAAATGTGGGGTTTACATGGCTCATTAGTCTCTGTGATACAGAGACACACACACACTACAGAAAGTTTCTTTGTCACTGAGAATCACAAGCACTGCAGTATGTTTTTCCTTGACTTAAACAGACAAGAGTCCTGTGGAAGAGAATAAAATTCTCTTCTTTTATCCCAAAATAGTGTCAGGAGTCGGGATTCTTTTGTTGGTGCAAGGCTATAAAAGGAAAGAGCTCATCACCTGTGCTGCTCTTAGAAAACCTGAAGTATTGGGAGGGTAACTGCTCCCTCAGCCGGGTCTGGCAGGAAAATTCCAAATGCAGGGTGGCATAAGCACTGGAATATTCACAGGATAATATCAGCACCCAGTGCTGGGCACTTTTTGCATTTCAAAACCAGGAAGGGAATTTATTGATGCTACTGACATCAATGGCTGAGTCATGGAGGGGCCCCACTCTCTGAGAAGCAGCTTTAAATGCTTTCCCCTGCTGCATTAAGCTATGAGGCTGCTCAGTTTGGGAGATCACAGGTCATGAAAAGGCTGGAATTTAAACAGGTTGGGACTGATCCTGGGATAGCAGCACCTGAATCGAAAAATAGCAGGAGCAGCATTTACTTCTCAGCATAGCCAAACCCTTCTCTCTAGAGATTATCTTGGTTGTTATTAAAGTTTTATTTATTTATCACAAAGGCAGCTGTATTTCCCTGTAATGACCCTGATTAATGATGTGAATTGACCTCCATTGACTACTGATTTTTGCAATTACTTTTTAAGTGTGCTAATGGGTATGTAAATGCTGCATCTGAACACAAAGTACCTTTTCCAGTTTGTCCATCAGGCATTAGATGCATGTTTTTCTTGAGATGGTTTTCTGGTGGTTTTTGCTCACTGCTGCCTGTATCAACATTAGTAAATGGCAAAGTAAATCACAGCACCAGGAGAAACTGAGACCAAGGCAAGATTTTACAAGGCTTGTGAAATCCTGAATTGAGTGAACAAGAACTGTCAAAATCAGGGTCAGAAAAATTTTAAAATAGAGTATTTGAAATCCTAATTTCTTATTTTTGAGTAGTTAAAATTTGTCCAAATGAATTTAAATATAACAGCAAGCTTATAATTAGTACTACCTGAAAAAATATCACCACTTTATTGCTTACGAGTTGGACATCTATAAACTTCACTAAAAATTGATTAGAGGCTAGAACTGTCCTTAAAAAGGTAAATTAGTCCCTCAAAACCCTGAAAAAACAAAATCCCATTTTAGATTCATGTTCCAAAACTAGATTTGGATGTGTATGCTGGGAAAAATTAGATATTGATTCTGGGCTTCTTTTCTCACATCCAAGAAAAGAATATTGCTGCTGGTCCTGAAGATGTTACCTGATGTGTACTTGTTAGAAAATTACAAAAGCAATGATGAAAGATAGTAGCTAAAAATATAATTTTATGAGTTCAATGGCTTATGAAAGAATGAGCAGTACCTCAAGGCAGGATTTTTGTGCTAAAAGGCAAAGTCTATCAACACAAAAACTTGGCATTTCCAAGCTATCATTTGGCATTTCTTAATTCCCAGGTGACACATTGGATCTCAGAATGCTGTCAGCTGAAATATGTGAAATGAAAAGCCTAGGACCAGGATGTCTAAACATGGACTTGGAATAGGAAGAAACAGAAGTGTCACAATTTTTATAAACACCATGAGACAAATGAAAGAGGAAATGAAGTCAAATAAAGGGCCACATAAATGAAGCCTCTGCAACCACAAGACTATCAGTGACCAAGCAAGAGAAGTATAAGCTTCCAGCTTTGGAAAATTACCCTGAGAAGGGAGAGTGAACCAGAGGTTAGCAGTAGAGAGAAATTCCTTCCAGATTTCTCAGGTGGAGCTGTTTTATTTTTGTTTTATAAAGCATCTTCGACTTCAAAACACAGAAGAACAAATTAGATAATACCAGAGAATTCATGAAGAACACAGCAGCTGATCACTCAACATCTTAC
This sequence comes from Lonchura striata, assembly GCF_050655825.1. Taxonomy (NCBI): domain Eukaryota; kingdom Metazoa; phylum Chordata; class Aves; order Passeriformes; family Estrildidae; genus Lonchura; species Lonchura striata. The sequence goes on along the minus strand of NC_140706.1, from coordinate 4,073,448 downwards.
AGAATATTTTTGGATGGGAAGGGACACCAAAGATTATCCAGTGCCACCCCCTGCCATGGGCAGGGACACCTTCCACCATCCCAGGCTGCTCCAAGCCCCATCCAGCCTGGCCTTGGGCACTTCCAGGGATCCAGGGGCAGCCACAGCTTCTCTGGGCACCCTGTGCCTATTTCTCTTTGGTAGAAGAAAGCAGGAGACAAACTGCATTGAAACGCACCAAGGAACAATCCAAATGTTGGAAAGATGTATATTCAATACATATTTTAGGCTTTCAAATATTTTCCTCACTAGCTACTTCCTCTAGTGTTTGTTAACTTGCTATTTGCTAATGCACTCCAATATTTGCAGTGTCTCAGAAAGCTCATTAATCACCTCCTAAAAGCACTAAGCCAATCAGTATGTGAGGCACCCACCAGAAGAGAGCTCTGAACTGTGGTGCTGTCACCTACTACTGTAATAAACTGCTGTCATCATCATTACTCCTAACATCGACCCACTGTAGATGGTTTACTACACACTGCTAAAACACCAGGCTTTAAAACTGCCATCTTTTTAGGAAATGATTTCTTCAAATCCAATTAAAAGGGGAAAAAAAAGAAAAAAAAAAAAGAAATTCAGTAAGTTAATAAATTAGTTTCTCGAATTTAAAACTCTGTTGTTTTTCTTTCCTCAGTAGAACTAGCTCATATAAAGAGAAAGTCATATTTACCCAGTAAGGTGTCTCTTTAAATCTTGTTTTAACAAGCTGCATTGACACACAGGAGATTCATATGCAGCATATCAAAATAAAAATTCCTCTGTTTTGCTCTTTGTGCATGTGTTTGATATAAAAATTAAGTAAAAAACCTCCTTAAGCTTTAAAGCGGATGATTCACCACAAAGATTTAATTCATTGAAAGGAAAAGACTACAATGCTTTTTGAAATAAAAGCAAGAATACTAACACCAAATCTTAGCTCTACAGAGAAACAGAATTTATGCAACACACAGCTCAATATCCATAGGTTACTTATATTATTCACAACTTAGTAGCAGCCTACACTCCCATCATAAATTGCAATAAAGCTTTTCTTTATGAGAACATCTCCTTTCATCTCCAACTAAGAATGTAAAAATATACTACCCTATCTAAAATATGAATTGCATCACTTCTAAAAATATCCTGGTATCTATATGTGTCCCTTCACTGGAGCAATTTTTAGCACTATAACCAGGCAGTATCCCAACAGCTCTTTCAAGAATTAGCAGGAAGAAAAAAGGCTAAAATATCTGTTTCACTTGGGTCAGGCAGCCTCACTTAGCATCATATGCTTTCTGCAGACTGCCAGGCAGCAGCACTGTCTGGCAATTCTTATCTCCACTTTCTAAATGTCTGAAACTCAAGGAGCAGAACGGTAGAAAACGTGCATTAATGAGCCCAGCATTCCCACTTGGGCACCTTCCTCCCATATTCCCCCCACTGGTTCCCTGCTCTAACTCGCTGGGTTCCATTTTTGCAGCAGAGCATTTAAACTCTCGGAGTAAAAACAAAACAACAACGAAAAGGAAAACAGGTTAAAATGCACAAACTCGGTTCAGTACTCATGATTTGCTAGTAGTAAATCAGGGAGTATAGCCCAAAGGAATGTTAACAGGTATTCACTGCTTTCAGAAGAACTTTACATGATTTGATGAATATTGCTTAGCAACACCGACTCTATTTAAAGGGCTGTGACAATAACATATGTATGAGTAGGTCCAGAAAATAGCAGCTTCATGACATCCATAGCAGTGCTTTATCCAGAAAGCTGGATTCTTCTGCTTTATGTCCTCACTCTCTCATGGAGCAGGTTCTCATTCCAGAGCCCAAACATGACTTAAAGGATCAAAACAAGTAGAAAACTTAGAGAATGTCACACAGACCACACACTTATGGCTTCTAAATGCTTAAAAACACAGTTCTAACAAATACATTATGATTAAATTTATTTTTTATCCTTTGGCAGAAGAAATTCCTACATCACCAAGTTCTGCCCTGTGCTTATGAAACACCAGAACATCTTTTAAAATGAATAAATTGAAGGTTTGCTTAACAGACGAAATAAATAGGAAAAATAGATGCAGTGGGAGTTCTGTGGCTGTAACAGACAATGAAGAGGGGATTGGAGAGGTGACAGAGATGTTCACTACATCCTAATCCTCTCAACATCCTACTTCATTCCCACACAGCACTGGAGCAGCAAGCAGCAAACAAGGTACCACACAGCAAACAAGGTACCAGTTTCTCAAAATAAAATGGTGGCAGCAAGTCGTGTAACATCTATTTATTAAAAACACAAGAGGGAAGAGGGTTTTGTAGGAAGTATTTGCTTTATCAGCTTAATGCAGTGGAATTGCTCCTGTGTTTTTTAGAGTTAAACCACAGCATGGGATTGAAGAGTGCAGCAACAACAGAAGTGATCCACAAGTTTTACTGTGGTATATGACAGCAAACACCACGATAGGATAAGACAGGCTAGAACAGAGATTTGGGGACATTATTCTCTCCAAGTGGTAAATCACAGGCATGATAGGGATGAGAAGAGTTTTGCAGAAGCCATCCACCCTCCAAAACCCCAAATAATGAGGCAGGGTTGCCACCTGCTGGAACTCGACAATGCAGAGCCAGAGAAATTAGCGACTGCTGGATGGAGAAAAACAACAGGCACTGCCTGCTTACAGGGGAAATTGTGGCATTTTTTATAGCAAGAGCATGCAGATCAAACTGGATTAGATTCACGCACCCGAGAAAAGAGCATCAATGCACTCTCGAAGTCCTTCAGACCAAATCACATTTAAGGATCCCACCTTCAGCGCCTTCTCAGGAAGGATTTTTTCTTTTTTTTTTTCCAAAGGGTTTGGGCAGTGGTCCAAGACACACAAAAAAGATAGAAGAGCAAACAGAACACATGCTAGCCCAGAAACATTCAACCTACTGTAATGCAACTCAGCTGTAAATATCCACCATTACCAGAGTTACAGTACCCTGAAAACACCAGAAAACACATTAACTGAAGTGAGTTTTTTAGTATTTCTACTGAAGGGAAAGAATATTCTTATTTTTATACAAACTGATCAGACTAACCTGCATTTCAAGCCTAAAAAGTAGAGGTTTTCCAATACACAATTTTTGAATAAATTGATACACAAATATTGCTTCACAAGTAAAATCACTGTCACTTGCCTTTTTTCTTTACTCTGTATCTCCTTCCTTATCTCCATCTTCTTATCTTCCTACAAGTCCTATTACTTTTAATGTTTCCATGGCAATGACAGCAAAAGAAAATATTCAATATGCTTTGTGCATTTCTTTCTTTTTTTACACAAAATTTTGGAAGATGGCAAAGAGAAAGAAATAATACCACATATCCCTCAGAGAGTGATGCCAGAGTCAGGCCAATAACTCATTATGCAATCACGAGGATTTACCAATTAGCAGCTATTTGTAAGCTCATCTACATAAACATTTAAACTGAGAACAACAGCTCTAAAGACAATCTGTTAAAACAACAGAGGGAGAGAAAGTAAGAAAGTATAATCCAATAGAGAATGAAAGTTAAAGTATTTAACAAGAACTGTTAAGGTCTATTGGATGCTTTGCAGATAACATCCAAAGTGTATTCTGCATTTTTATTTTGAAGTCTTTATATTAAGGCAAAAAGTTGCAGATCTACAGTTAAGAATAAATGGATCTTTGCATCTGGAATTAAACTTAAGTAGGGGAGCCTATCCAACAGCTGCATATTTTTCAACCCCACTCAAAGCAGAAGGTTCTCCTTTAATAATTCACTTGTTGGAGGAGGAATTCTGCAACTAAGCTGCAATCCCCACATCTGAAGAACCTGCCAATGCACTAAAAACATAACTGAGACCATTTCCTGTTGAAATACTTTAGAATGTAACAAGGAAGAATTAATTCTATTTTTCAAGCCCTCTCCTGAAGCACCCATGGATCAATAACAGACATTTACACCTCTTTCACGGTAACAAAACACCTTGTAGATGTTCAGTACAACCCTTAAAAATCACAGAGGTGCCTGTGCCAATGTCGTTTAAAGAGAGAATGCCCCAAATGAGGAACTCAAAATACAATGCTTTGGTACTTGACACTGCGGGATTCAGGAAATCTGAGTTTTCTCTCCTCCTGCCCCACAGCCCCTCCATTTTGGCCAATGTATTTCCTCTGAAAAGGGAAGCTGGGAGACAGCCAAAGTCTTTGCCAATTAGGTAAAAGTGAATAAATTGTTCTGGTGGGGTTTTTTTCTGACTTTTCCACACAATTTCCCAAGTTAAGACACTGACTCTAAAATGGTTGTGTCAAAATTATGTTTAACTGGGAAAGGTAATTCAATTATCCAAAAATCTTTAGGAATTGATGTGATATTACTTAGCTTCTAAACTCAATCCAGCTTTTGGTCTTACAAGAAACACAAACATTCAAATCACTACAGTGGTTCCTTTTTAGTTTTATTTAAAAATGGTTTGTACTAAAGCTGGCTGAACTCTGCCTCGGGCTTTTTTTCTAGATATCCATTTTAAAATCCTTTGGTCTCTTTTATAGACAGCTGAAATTGCTGCAGGACTTTTCATTTCTTGCTTTAGTATTCAAAGTCTGGTAAATGCTGGTTTACTGATATTTAGAGATCTGGTCTATTTTCAGAGCAAAAAGATATTTATATTTTTCAGGGAGTTCAAGTACCGAATATATGACAAGGCTCTGCAGCATCTACAAGGATGTGAACCCCAGAAATTCCAGTTTCATGAGTCAGATGAAATACTTCCCTGAAGCACTGCTAACTTAGTCATGTAGATATTGTATGTAAGAAGAATCTAAATCATCTTTCAAAAATTCAGATGGGTTGGAAATTGTATCAAAAATTGGCTTTTTCTTTATAAGAAAGCAATAAATGTTGGGAAAAGTGGACATTACTTATTACTGATTTCCACTCCCTGTCTGCAAGTCCTTACACAATTAACCTTTTGACATGAAGATCTCCTATTAATAAGAAATGTGGAATGTGTGTGCCAATGAGTTTATAAGTTAATATGATGTATTATTTGACTTGTCTCCAGAAAAATAACCATACTGGCCTGTTATTGCATATCTAACCACCTATTTCATGTTCAAAACAGAGTTCTTATCATTTGAGTAATCCATCTTGACAGAATTTCTCGTGATTAATTCATGTTTTCTCCCATTAAATCATCATCCAAGTGACAATACATACTTTTACATGGGAAAAAAGGTATGATCTAAGGATATAGTGACTACTGTATTAGAACATAATATATGATTTTATGTATTGTTCTTCCTTAATGAAGTATATCATCCTTTCTTCTCACGTTTGGTGGAGTTTTTCTTCACTTTGATTGTCTTTGAAGGTTATTGCAATTTACAGAGCCAGCTTAATTTTGAGTTTTCTGCAGAAGGAACCACACCCTTCTCTCACTATTTGGAACCTTCACTGTTACAAGGTACAGTAAGGAGTTTGGATGGAACCTTTTCCTCTTGAAACATGTGACAGAACAAAGCTCCACTAAACAAAACTGTTTTCTTCCAGAAGCTGCTCATTCCCAAAATAAAGCAGATCCCTTTCAGAAGATGTATTTCTTCAGAATAAGAAATTTAATTTTTTCCTTTCCTTTCCTTTCCTTCTTTCCTTTCCTTTCCTTTCCTTTCCTTTCCTTTCCTTTCCTTTCCTTTCCTTTCCTTTCCTTTCCTTTCCTTTCCTTTCCTTTCCTTTCCTTTCCTTTCCTTTCCTTTCCTTTCCTTTCCTTTCCTTTCCTTTCCTTTCCTTTCCTTTCCTTTCCTTTCCTTTCCTTTCCTTTCCTTTCTCCTTTCCCTTGCCCTTTCCTCTCCTCACAGGTATGGTTTCTACTGTTTATTAACTTGGTTTCTCTAAATCTTTTTAGTCCCAAAAATCTCCTTTTTTCACCCAAGAGCCCCTGTAACACAGATCCCCTCACCCATCTGGTTACTCAATGGTTTATGACACTTATTTCTCTCCATTCCCTTACTGCTCAGCCTTTCACTTACACAAGTCCATCCCTTCTCATCTCATTTATTTAACCATAATTTGAAACCCCTATTTTCCACCACAATGTGACTCTGCTCCTCACATCATTGTACCAAACTGCAGAGACAAACAGCACAGAGATCTTTTAGGGCTGGGAGCACACGCTCCAGCAGCGTCATGCAGCTGCCAGCACCATTCCCCAAAGAAGCTGCAGGACACAGAAATCCATTTTCCTGAGAAAAGGAGTAACAGCTGGGAGGGAGAGAAGGGAAAATACTCATAAGCAGCCAGAGCAGCAGAGCCCAGCCCAGCCAGCAGCTCTAAGGGCTGCAATTCCCACCTGACACCTCCTAATGCCATCAGCAGTGATGGAGAGGGACTGGTCCAGCAGGGAAGATAATCATGATGGATCATTTCACCCAGAAAGGCCAACAACCTGCTAAGAGGAATCTCTCTGAGAGTGAAAAGTATCAATTGGGTCCTTCTGAAGGTATAGTAAGAGTCTGAACGAAGGTTGGATTTGATGATTCTATGATTTCCCACAGAATTTTTCAAACAGGGAAAAAATGTGCAATAAAAATATGATTAATGTTAAGACACTTGCAAATATATTGTCCATAACTGCAAATTCTCATACTCTTACATTTAACTGAGGTTTAAAAGTAAAAACAAACAATCAAACAAACAAAAAAAGCAACCAAAAAAAAAAAAAAAAAAAAAAAAAAACCCAAGCTAAAGATCAGGTGGGGATGTATATTAATAAACTAAATACAAGAAAAGATTTAGAGAAGCCCATATCATTCAGAAAGAAACTTATAATGCAAAACTACCCACAGGTTTAAACAGCTATTTTTGAAAACCATGTGAAGGTTTTCTATTAGAAATTATTCCTGATGGTATTTGTAACAGCTTAACCTGCCTATTTAAAATAAATATACTCCAATTACTTTCTCAAATGTTCTTCTCTTACTTTTAAATGATACAAGCTCATCTAACAACTGGTAGTCAAACATGTTTCAAACTGAAGAGGATTATTGTGAAGAAAAGATAATTCTGCCATTCTAAAAAAAGTGGCTGGCAATTAGTGATTTCAGTTGGCCTTTTCTCCACAGTGTTTAGCAGAATGTTACATTGAAGCCTTATTAAAATGTACAGAGATTCTAAAATCTTAAATACAGATTTCCTTGCTAATTCTCTGTAAAAGTCAAATAGATAAAATATTTATGTGGAAACGATCTTAGACAATAGAAAGGAATGGCCATATTGGGTAAAAAATAAATCATTGTATTAATATATCAATATGGTCTGTATCACCATTTGATTTTCCAGAGCAGTACCCTCTTGAACACTTAGCATAAACTCTATTTTTACCTAAGAGTAGCTTGAAAACTAACAGGGTCAAGAGAAAATTAAAATGAACACTTTTAGAGTATATTTATAGCTATTAAAGTTAAACTGTTGGCTTTTTCCTCATCTGAATTTGAACTATCAGCTCCTCATGCTTCTTTTTCACACACCAGAAAATTCCCTGCTTTCTTTGTCAGAAATATTCTACCCATAATTAATGGCTTGGAGAACACATAGAGGATCTAAACTATTATTGAGATTCTTTAAATTATATTCTCAATTCATTTCTCCATCAATTTCATAATTTATTTGTATAAAACTAGGACAATAAAGTTTAATTGTTTTGCTTTTTAATCAAAGTAAAATGGATAATCTGATCCTGATTTTGTTATTCAGTATTAACAAACAAGATATCAGTGAATCACAGAATGCCTTATTTTTTTTTTTTACTAGCTTTTATCAAAATAAAGGTGAGCTGGGCTATAGCTTTAGACACATCCAGCAGAAATTCCTTCAAGAGGAATCAATGACGGCACAAAACCTCAGAGGAACTTTGTGACCACTTTTCTGTGCGTTTGCAGGAGAAGAACGTTTATATGGGTGGTAAAAAAGCAAAAAGAAACCCCAAACTCCCAGCAATGGCCCACAAACAGATTTCTTGAGGCCATGCAGAGGCAGTAAAAGTGAGGCTCACGTTCTGGCCTGCCTCTTGCTACACACAAAAAGAAGATTTAAATAGAATCATAGAATCATTTAGGTTGGGAAAAACCTTCAGGATCATTGAGTTAACCCAGCACAGCCAAGGCCACCCCTAAGCCATGTCCCCAAATGCCACCTCTACACATAAGAGCCCTTTCCATGGTAGAATTCCTTTAGACTCTACAACCTCTACAGCCAGTGTGGAATAACTAAGCAAAGACTGGATCCAATTAAAGACTTGCACTGTATTTTAATTTCTATACAATTGAAAAGAACAAGAAATACGTAGGTATTTCCACCATATTTTTCAGTATTATATTTTAAGATCAATTGCAGTAGCTACAGGGTCTCTCACTGACTATATGGCAAACAGGTATTAATTAACTAGGTACTCTTGAGTACTCAGCACAAGCATAATCATTTGCTTTCTGCACATGCTGAGCTTAAAGGTTGTTGGAAAAATGATCTTTTTGGTGAAAATTTCATTAAGCAAAGACAATTTTTGTCCCTTAAATAAAAAGACAGGCTACATACACTAAGAAATTAATGCAGGAGGCAAGCCTGCAAGTCAGTGTGGTGAAAGCATTTGCAGAAAAATGATATATTTACTGTCTTTCCAAATTTTTATGCTGTGCATAAAACCTTCCAGCTATTACAAGGAATAACTCAGAGATAGGTTACAGAACAAAGTTACTGCTACGTCTGTGTTTCCTTTTGAGAATGTGTTCATGCTGTTAATATTAATAAATATCAGTGAGATCAAATAAAAAAAAGGTATATGGGGAATTGAGCATGAATTTTCTGAATCATTGGAGACTGCTACCATAGTTATTTGTAGGAACATTAAACAAATCTGTAATTATATTAAAATACAGGTGAAGCCTACATTAAAGCAGAGGAAGTACAATGAAGATTAAAGAGAAAATACATCTATACTATTCTTATATGAAATAGATAGATAAAATTTACCATTTCTCATTGAACGGGGAAAAGTGCTTTTAAGTTTATTAAAAAGAATGGAGTGAAAAAAAAAAGGTTTGCACACATTAGAAATTCTTCACAGCTTTAAAGATGTTAACAGCAGAAGGTGCATTTTGGATCACATTTTATGATGCTCAAGCCTAAAAAACTAGGTATGAAATTCCACTCAGCATTTTAAACAAAGATTATAATCGCTCATACAGGAAATGAAGAGAGAAATATTTATGTGTACATTTTTTCTACTTATTTACACATTATTCCAACCAACTTAGTTCAGAAACAATCAACAAATATGAATATTGGTTTTCAGAAATGAATATTGGTTTTCTCCCGTCTTGTCCTGCAGAAGATGGAAAAACAACTTATTTTCAGTTATCTTGGTCCTGTGGTTGCAATCCACACACGTGTCCTTGGGAGAGCTCTGGCTGACACTTCCCAAAGCAGGAAAGAGCCCTCATTTCTCCCCACACCCAGTGGAAAATGGGGGTTAAACCAGATCCAGTCTGCTCTGATTCGAGCACTCACCTTTCTCTAACAAGAGAACCACAGCTGATGTTTAAAAAAGTTCTCCAGGTGAAGAAAACTTCAGGCAGACATTACCTGCAACAGGACCTAATTAAACTGAATTGATTTCCTCCCAAATGTTTCTCGCTCCTTATGGTTTAGGAAACTCACTGCACAGGAGACTAGGAAAAAAAAAAAAAAAAAAAGAGGAAAAAAAAGAAAGGAAAAGCCAAAAAAATGAATATTTGAATGGCAATTATTTTCTATTCCCCAGCTGGTGCTGGCAGCTATTTTAAAATGCCAGAGAATTCACTGGACTTTGATTAAGGCACTTGTTATTTCTTAGTTGTGAACGAGACAATTCCAGGGCACAAAGTTCAAAAGAAAACATTCACAGAAGGCAATAATTAGACTCAACTACACTAAGATGCTGTTGAGACTGAACAGCTCTGTCTGGTAGTTGTAGGGTCAGAAATTTAATGTTGTACCATTTGGTGTAATGGCTCTGGTAACTGCTTGCTTATTTTCACACCTACAGTGGAAAGTAATTAAAGTCAAATCCTTTTAGATGTAATTAGATGGCAAGACTCATTTAAACTGAATGCAAGAAAAAGAAGAAAAGGATCAGAAAAATGAAGGAAGCATCAGATTTTATAATTAGCAGGTCAGTACCTTCTCTAGCCTGAATTTATTCAGAAAAGAAAATTATTTAGTGAATGCCTCAGAATTACATACTTTTAGATTTTATTTTCCCTTCAAAATATCAAAAATACCAAAGAAAGAAATGAATGTGATTTATGAATTTTTAATACAGCTTTTATATTCTACTCTTAGGAAGTAATTGTATTAAAATAAAAGTATAAAAATGTACTTCTTATTTGGTACCACTTAGTATTTGGTTCAGGCTGCAGAAGGGAAGGCTTTGGGGTGACCTAATTTGGTGCCTCCCAGTACCTGAAGGGAGCCAGCAAGAAAAATGGAGAGAGACAATTTACAAGGGATGGAGGGACAGGACACAGGGAATGGCTCCCACTGCCAGAGGGCAGGATGGATGGGATATTGGGCAGGAATTGTTCAATGGGAGGGTGGTGAGGCCCTGGCACAGGGTACCCAGAGAAGCTGTGGCTGCCCCTGGATCCCTGCAAGTGTCCAAGGCCAGGCTGGACAGGGCTCAGAGCAACCTGGGATAGTGGAAGGCATAAAATAAAAGAATTAAAATTAATAAATAAAGGAATTACAATGCTGATGGTTTTCAACTATAAGTAGCACTGATTTAACCTTTGACAGTACCCAAGATGCACAAGGCAAATTTTTGGTACAAAAAGCCTATGGCAGGGAGAGGAATGGGATGTTCTTTAAGATCCCTTCCAACCCAAACCAGTCTGTGATTCTATAACTCCACTCCTTCCCCTTGGGATAATGGTCAATCCTGAAGCACAAACAGGCTGTGGAGCACAGACTATTTTTTGAATTTGCAGGAATTTTCTTTTAGCTACTGAGTTTAATTTCACAACCTTCCTGGACCTCTGAAGAGGTGAAAGCTCGCTCTGAGATGAGAAAGGGAATCAGCATGATTTGACAAGCCATTTGACGCATTTGCCTGTAATAACTCTGGCATTGCAACCTTCAGGGGGACAGAAAGCTGACAGCCAGAGAAAGGACACGAAGAACAGAGTTCTGTGACTGCAAGCCCATCTTTAACGAAAGGCACCAGGGATTTTTATGAGGGGGAAAAAATATACACATTTCTAAGCTTTTTAAACCTTTCTTATCCGGAAAGCAAAGAATTTCTGATTGTGAGATATACCTAGTGATCAACATAAAAACTTGAAATAGTTTGAGCAAAAAGTAGTCAGAAAGTCCTGCACATGAAGATAATTGCAGTATCTGGTGCACAAATCAATAGTATTTATCTGTTGGAGGTGCTTTGACTTCAAAATCACATAAAATTGGAGAAAGGGTCTTAGAGAGCGAAGACTTTGGAGTCTTTGGAGAAAGTCTTTGATTTGTTTTATCTTGGCAACGCCACTACACCACAAAAACTTTCAAATCTGTTTCTTATTTTTCCTTTTTATCCTTAATGTAAGTCATGAGTCTTACAGCTTCTTTGACATTCTTGGCTTGACCATTTCAAGTAATTTCGCTTTTTTGCCTTCAGAAGTGCTCTCAGAAAGGACTCAGCCTGGCTTATTGTGCAAACACTGAAGATGCCAGTGCAGAAGTGTAAAAATCCCTCTAAAACTCCACATATCTCACTGTCTAACACTAAAGTATTTTATCCTGCACATAATCCTGGAACAATTGGGAAAACTAATTAAGCAGTGAAGCATATACAGAAAAGTGAGCAACACAGCCCAATGCAGACATTAAAAAAATCAGAATATTTCTGGATGTAATTTATTTACACATTTTCCACTCCATTAATTTGAAATGAAAATGTATTTATCAAGTCACTGAAAACCTTCCTCCTTAAATATGCAAATATATCTTCCGGCATTTCTCAATATTGAGTCACACAAGCTGTAGATAAACATTAAAACGCCAAAATACCATAAACTTGTTAAAGAGCAAGTTTTTCCTCAATGCACTATAGAAATGAAAATTTATCAGTTATATATTCTCAACTATTTTCCATCTACTGAGGCTTAAAATTCTATATATAAGCATGGCTGAAGATAGATGTTAATGTTGAGGAGAAATTCCTGAGTTACCAGAGGAAACATCAGGTTCTCTTAGAAATATAAACTTTGATCCATGTGGCAGTTCTTTAACTAGAAAGGTTTCTAGCTGCATATTTAAGGGAGGGTCATTTATTTAATTTAAATGGCTTTTAACAATGCTAGAATCTTAGTAGCATCTTCATATACCTGGGTTAAAAGGTATAATAATCTGTAAAAAAAAAAAAAAAAAAAAAGACAATGCTGATGGTTTTCAACTGTAAGTAGCATTGATTTAACCTTTGACAGTACCCAAGATGTACAGGCACATTTTTTGTACAGAAAGCCCAAGTCCCTGTCCTGAAAAGTTTCCCAAAGAAAGCCACAGGCTTCCTTAAAGCTGCTCATAGAGCTCTGTCACTTTTGGTGCTACTCGTCAGGATTAATACTGGAAAACCAGATTATCAATTTTAGAAATCTCACATGGGTAAAATAACAGAAACAGTCAAAGCATAATATGAGGAAAGAAAAACAGTTTTGAGCACTATTACTCAATATGAAATAAACATTTCAGAATTATTAAATAGTTAATCTTCTGTTTTTAAAAACACAGTCCCCTCCCTCAGATGTAAGCATGGCTGTATTACTGAGAAAGGAGGAAATTACTAATAAATTATTATCTAAACAATAATGACAATGGACAACTCTATAAAAGACTGAGTCAAGCAGAATGGTAATAAATGATCACATGTAATGCACCAGGGTTAACCCAGTCTCACAAAGAAATAACAATTTCTACCTAGCTTGCAGTAGAAAGCTTACAGAGAAATGCATTTGGAAAGAAACATTTGGAGAAATAACATTTGGAGAAATTCTGGAGAAATCCCAAATTTATCAGATACAGACCAGGAAAACCTGGACTAGTTGGTCCTGCTGTGAGCAGGGATCTTGAACTACAGAATGTTCAAAGGCCCCTCCAACCTCAACAATTCTGTGACAGCAGTGAAAAATGAAAAATTAATCCAATTCATGCTAGAAAGCCAACTTTGATATTTCGGGGATTTTTTTTTTTTCTTTTTGAGTTGATGTGCAAAACACTGAGGTCCAAAATGAGCTTTTTGGAAATGAGAACACTGATAACCACATCCAGAATCCAAAATTGTTGAAAACTGTGTTTCAGGACATACCCTCCACTTTTATGCAGTTGAGATCCACTTAAGCAATCATGGTTGATCTCTTTCCAAAACATTAAAAGAAAACACCAGCACTGAAATTTCTGGAGTTTTTGGTTTGCAAAGCCAGAATTTGACCTGACTTCACAGCCCTGTGCTCTCCCTCTGCTCTTAGGTTTGCCTAGAGACACAATTCAGAGTAGACTGATTGATTTAGAAGCAATCTTTTGTTCTCTCGTGACATGACTGTCACAGAAGTGCTCACATCAGTGTTTATCCTTGCACTGACAAAATCCTGAAGGAAATGAAAAAAAAAACACTAGATGAGCTTGAGCTCTGGTTATTCATTTTGCTAAAACATTCACTCAATCAATACAAAACCACCAAAACAAAACCCCAGGAATGTATATGTTTTAGTAGGGCACAGAGGAAGAAGAAAGTTATTTGTAACTATTATTCCTCCTTACCCAGTGAATGGTTTCAGTAAAACTCAACATTCATTAAAAATTATTCATCTCCCTTGGCCTTTATTCGCTGCTTCATGTTTCTAATGAACCTAATGTAGCAAGTGATGTAATCAGACAAAAGCATGTAAGAGCTCTTTCTGCCACTATAGGCACAATCATATTTAATTAAGAATTTATCATTAGCTGAAGGTATTAGTTAACTATTACAGGCCCACTATTTTGTCTAGCTCAGAGAAGCAGCTTCCTCATTAACAAACAAGTGCTTGGATCTAATTGTTGCCTCTTTAATCAGCTCGGTGCATTAGTGTCTCATTAAGAGGGCCTCACAGAACAAAATTATTGCTTTGATACCACTGGAAAGGATTAAAAAAACCCCATAATAAATTCTTGGAGGCTCCATCCAGCATCCACTCACAAAGGAGCAGGTATAAATACCCTTTAATGACTACCTGGAAAGAGTGAGTAGAATTATATTGCAAGGAATGAAACCTGGATAGAAGTTTCAAAGTGGAACCAGTAATCCTCAGTGAATTGCACACTTCCCTCTGCAGACAGCTATTGAAGCAGCTCAGGGATGGAAGGATAATGTCCAGCACCTGCTAATTTTGTTTTCTCTTTCTACAGACATTCTACATTCATATTTCACTTTGATCCCATATATCTAAGCTGACAGCACTCCTTTCTTCTCTAGGCATTACACTATGGAATAAAATAAATGTAATAACCACTAATTTGTGTTTGCTTGGCTTTTTTTTTTTTTCCTGGTAAGGGTTTTTTTTTTCCTTTAATTTTGCAAGAAATCAATTAACAGTCTGAATCCTCTTGCTTTGTTCCCTTCACTTCATGAATATTCCTTCCATAATTTCATGGATCAGCAGTGGGGATTACCATGGATTCAGGAGATCTGTTGGGAATCATGTCTGTTTGTCTGTTTCTAAGTAGGCACTACTACCTCATAAGCAGAAGGTCCCTAAAATGTTTATTTTTTCATACATAGAAAAAAAAATGTTGCCTAATATTAAACAAGCAATGATAGACATTCCTGAGATATTTCCTTTGTTTTCATCATATTAATCTGAATATCAGCAAGAAAAAAATTCCAACTACCTGCACTCAATCCTTCAAGGAATTTTGACTAGGGGATTCAGCGAGTCTGAGTTTCCATCTTTATGTACAGAAATTTATTAGGTCCTACAGCTTGGCAGGACAAAACAGAAGATGTAAAGCAATCTCATACTGCTTTCAGTACAATTTTCAATAAATAAATTGTGCAAGATAATGCAGCGGGAACAAAAAAAAAAATCAAGCTGAAGGAATGTCTGCTATAAAAGCAATTTTGATTGAATAACAATACTTTTAAAATCGGTCTTTTTTCAGAGATGAACTTACTTTTCACTGGAGAATAGGTCAGAAATACAAGTGCAATAAAATATTTCAGTTTTTTCTAACACTTTGCAATGAGCAATTTGATCCATTATTGCCATTTTGAAAAGGGGAATCAGAGTTGTTCATATTTAAATGTTTCTAAGTAGTTTCTTTTTAGACAATAAAATAGACAGGCTTGTTTTCCTTTCTCCTCCAAGAGACAATCATTCCCATGTGAAGAAAAACTACTTTGTATTTTTAAGAAATTCTGCTAGAAATGTAGAAAATTTAGATTTCATTGCAAAAACGATCTTTAGTTTCCAGTTTATGCTCGTATACTCACTGTCAAAAAGATGGGACTCAAGTTATTTGTAAGACAAAAGAAACAAGACAGCCCTCAGCAAATGTGAAATTTAAGAGAATATCCAGCAGTAATACACAGAACGTCAAAGGTCTGTCACTGGGGATCACAGGAGCATTTATGTGATTTCCTGTAATAAATGCACATTGTCAGTGCAGTGGAAGCACTGCTGCTCTGGAGGCACAGTGAGCCACAGACCCACCAGGATAGAAGGGCTGTGTGTAATGGGAATCAGGAAATCCCAACTGGTTTGGGATGGAAGGCATTTAATGATGTGTCCTTGGGTTGGAAATGCAAGATGTGGCTGGGTGTGTGTCCTATTGCCATCTGTCAGAGCTGGGCAGTTCTCTGCTGTTCATTGGGCAGTTTTTTCTTTATCTCTTCCACAACCAATCCTCCCTCCAGGAGATCTCTTCTGTTCATGGGCCATTAATTATTAATTATCTTCTGTTCATGGGCCAGTGAGTGTCCCTGCATGGCTGAGAAAATTCCATCATCCCATGGGGAGATGCTCTGCCCAGGGGAGGAGCCAAACATTCCTACCTGGATACAATCTGATCTGGGAACAGCACAGCAGCCTTTGCCCCCTGTATTCCCAGAGGAGCAGCTTTCTTCCCACTGCATTCCCAGAGGAGCAGCTTTCTTCCCCACTGCATTCCCAGAGGAGCAGCTTCCTTCCCCACTGCATTCCCAGAGGAGCAGCTTTCTTCCCCACTGCATTCCCAGAGGAGCAGCTTTCTTCCCCCTGCATTCCCAGAGGGAGCCCAGGCCCATGTCCCCCAGCCCTGGAGCTCCAGAGGAAATCTCCCCCCTTGTACAAGATCCCTGCTCCACCAGAATCACACCACAGTTTTTTTTATTAATATTCACACAGTTATTTGTTTTTTTTCAGAATACAGCATGAATTAAAACACAATAAAATACAAAACAATTTTTGGGATAGTCAAGCTGAATTTTAAAAAAATCTCTCTGAACGAAAAAAAAAAAAAAAATCTAATTTTTATGGTACAACAAAACAATGTTTCTCACATATAAATCCCCCAGCATTTGAAAATTGGACCTAACTTTCCTGCTTACCAATTCTGGAGATTTCGAAGCTTAGTCTCCAAGTCCATTTTTCTGTTGAACTTGATAAGAACAACTTTCCCTTGTTCTTGAGTTCAACAGTTTAAGATTGAAAAGAAAGCCATTCTGTCCAATGGCTTTTCATACATTTCAAAGATAAAGAATACAACAAGCATTTTAATTAAAACTTTAAAATTAAACCACAGGTGTTCTTCATTAAAAATATAGCAGCTTGTGTCTCCTACTAAAATAAATATAAGACTTTAAAGTAAGTGCTGAATTATTGCCATGATATGAAGCAACAGTTTTCTGCTTTCCCCAATGCTGCACAAAGCTTTGAATTTGCTTTTTCACCTGACACACTTTTTTTTTTTTTTCCCAAATCCTCTCTAATCTCCACTCCTTTGCTGTTTAAGCAGTGCTTTTCCAGACATGGATTTTTAATTTGTTATTTAATAACTATAGAAGTATTAACTTGTGTATATCTTGATAACATTATCTCTTCCCATCAGAATATTGGCATTTAAAGCCATGATGCTGCTGTTTATTGATTTGCAGCATTCAGTGGATACTATCACTAAATACAATTTACATGGCCCAATCACACTTTTAAAAATAAATACAGTGAAAACAATATTTTCTATCTTCTCTAAAGTGTGCTATTTGCATGTTTACTTGGGTTTATGGTGTTTTTTGTAAAGTGTTCCCCTTGAAAAATACATGCAAATCAGCATAAAATAAAATAAATCATTTTTGATACTAGTAAATGACAAAAATAACCACCTCAAAATCTTTCTGTTGTTGTCTCCTAATCAAGACATATCAGCTGCAGTATCTACTGACAAGTTAAACGTAAGGAATCTAAAAAGTTCAGAAAACAGCCTAAAAATGTCTATACAATGTTTTGAAGACAGAAAAAGATTAAGGCAGTGAGGAATTGGGAAAAACAAGGAAAACAGGCACTGAATTCCCTGCCCACTTTATGCTTAGAGTTGCTCTTTCAATCTATAATATCAGCCTAATTTTTCAGTAAGTGCTGCTGGTTACACTGACACAAAAAAGAAGTGTGAAGAAACAGGACTTCTATTTAATTTGTTTTTCACACAAACATGCAAATGCTTGATTATTCATTTCTTTAATCTTTGCCTAGCAGTGGGAAATCCTTATCAGTAGAGAACAGCACCCAAATTACAGCATGTGCTTGCCTCTTCCACAGTTCCATTCCATGGCAGTGAACTCCAAATCTTCCTATTAATGACTGCAGAAGGCCAAGATTTCATTTACAAGCTCAACTGTAATAAAGAATTGCATGCTAAGATGGTCAGCAGCACACAGGTCATTTTTCATAGATACATGAAAAAAATAAATAAATTCAACATAAATCTATCTACCCTCCTGTCAGGGAGTTGCAGAGAGCAGCAAGGTCCCCCCTGAGCCTCTTTTTCTCCAGGCTGAGCCCCTCAGGTGCTTCTTATCAGATTTGTGTGCTCCAGACACCTTAAAATCATAATTAAATTGATAGAAGGAGGGGAAAAAGACAAAAATGAAACTAAAAAGGCTTTAAATTGAAGAGATTTTAAGCCATTGCTTAAAATGGTATGGGAAAGTGGTCAAAGATATCGGGATGAGAATGATCTTGATAACAAATCGATGTTTTAGTTTTTACTGAGCAGTGTCGGCACTGAGTCACGGATGTTCCATCTCCTCACACTGCCCTGCCAGAGCTGGCTGGGGGAACAGGAAGGGGACAAAAGGGCAGCCAGCCAGGACAGGCTGACCCCAAGTGTCCAGTGGGATATTCCAGAGCCCAGGGTACCAAACTGAGCAGGAAAAGCAGGGGAAGTTAATCAGGACACTTGGGGACTGGCTGGGCATCAATCAGTGCTTTTGAAATACCTCATACTGCTTTTGTATATTCCTTATCATCATTACCATTATTATCATTATTATTATTATCCCTTCCATTTCTGTCCTTTTAATCTGACCTTATTTTTACCCATGATTTTAATCTTTTTTTTTTTTCCCGATTCTTTGGGGTAAGCAGCTTTAGGGTGCTATAAACCACGACATCCTATCCCTCATGGGTTGTCTAATTCCCTTTGGAGAACTGAGGAAAGGCAGGAGCCTCCTCCAGCTTCTGGTGCAAGCACCTCACCATCACCTTGTACAGCAGAAGAAGACCAGAAAGACAGGAAATGGCTCAGAGGTCCCTTTTGTCATTCTCTTGCTCTGCCAAATCACTGATTAGCTATTTTTAGACAATAACAGAAGATTTTGTTGCCAAGGTGACCTCATTTCTGAGAACCCAGACCTCTTCCCAGGTGATTACATTTCCATGCTAGAGCCCTGAAGGAAAAAAAAAAAAATCCTTGGTGCTTGTATTTATTTTAATCTCTGCACTCATCTCTAATTTTTAAAGAAGAAATTAGTTACACATTTAAAAAATTAAGTTAATGGCTCATTAAAGACAGGCGGAATCTAAATGTCCCGCTAAATTTATAATGGGCAGGCAGATATTTCCAAATTTGTGTGGCATAAAGACAAGACTGTGAGCAACAGATCAGTCACATCCTGAATGTCACCTGCCCTCCCTGGTGAAGGCAAAGAACAAAGGAACAATTCCCCCGACTTCCCATCATTTCAATTTATCTATTGCATAACATCATCATTATGCCTTCAACACTCACCTGAAGTGCTCACAAGACTGGATAACAATTAGTGCCTTAACACAGAGTGAGAAGCATGAGATGTTGAGATCCACACAAGAAAACTTAATTTTCCACAAAGCCCAAGGAAAAAAGGAAGCAGAGAATCGCACATTTCTCTTACCACCAGGAATATGGATTTAAAAGGTTCTCCCAGAATCTAGAGACCAATATTCGTTTTATCTTGATGAATTATATTTAAAACTCTGTGAAACAGTTGGTTTTTTAAATAATAATTAAGAATTCAAGACATACAGAAAAAAATAGAAGACTAAAATATGTTAACAGACAAGCAGATTGTGCTGAAAACTACCCCCAAACACACACACAAATTTTGCTGGATTAAATGTCTCAATACACCAGTGAAAGGAACTTTCAAACCCCCTAAAATAGTTGGGTTCATGGTTAGCAGATGAACTGCACACACAGGGAGGCTGGGATTCAGATCCTCTCTGATTTTTCCTCCTCCTGGCCACACATTTCAGTGGTGAGAGGCAGAGGGAGCAATTAAATTCCAATTCTACTGATCAGCCACATCCTCACCCTCTCAAAAAAGAAAAGTGAGTGGAACAATGAAGCATATGTGCCTATGCTTATGGCCTGGAGTGGCAAAAAATGTTTTTAGGAATGAAAACAGAATTTATGAACACAGGAAGTTCTTACTCCTAAGCATTATTTGAAAAACAAATGTTCTATAAACAACATGGTTTCAGTTGAATCTTATCAGAGTGGTTTGTCACACAGAACAAAACCAGCACAACTGGATTATTTCCATTATACATCTCTGCATGTATTTTAAAATGTTTAAAATTTTAAATTCTTCTCACCCTTATGTGGAACATGAGACCTCTCAGAATCTCCAACACAGGATCAACTGCTAAAGAAGAGTTCAAAATTTTTTTGCTCTTAAATGAACTTTCATAATACTAATATTTAAATTATTAACTACTAAGTTTTTCTCCTTTATTAATTAAATGCATATCGTTAATAAAGAAGTCCATAAATGCCAGCACAACAATATAAAGTAATATTACTGTGATTTTCTCTATGAAAACAAAAATGACATGCATGATTCCACAGTAAAATATCATTAAGTTAGCTTCAGCAAAATATTTAAAACACTCAAATGTGAATTGTTTTCTTCACCAAAATGACACTCTTGCCAATGCCACTTAATATCACAGCCAGATATCCAGACTAGATGGAGCTCTTTAAAAGCCCACTAATTTTAAACTGGAATTCTATTTAAAAAAAAATTACATTTTTTAAAAAGATTGTATTACAAAAATGAATAGGTAAAGAAAATCCTCGTAAATCACATTTTCATAGTTTGAACACAGTTTATGCGACACAAAATGTGTCTTAATTTGATTAACTAAAAACACAGATCACAAGTGCTGATGCTGTGCCAGAATTCCATGAACATTCAAGGAAAACAAGCAACAGAAACTTGAAGGTGAGTCCTTGACTCATAAATTAGCACAACCACAAATGCAAATCACTGATTTAAGTATTTGCTCAACAAATACAGGCACTGAGAAATCTGCAGCATTCTCTGCAGCAGTGTCTCCATTTATTCTCTAAACCAAAGAGGCCCCTCATTAGTCTTTTATTTCATGAAAAATTTGCAAAACATCATTTCAGGCAGAATATGCATAAATCAGCCTCTCTATTGGAAATGAAAACTGGCAAAGGATTTATCTGCAAGAGTCCTGAAGTTATAATGACACAGGTAATAGAAGTTAATAACATGTTACTTTCTTGGCTTGGAGCCTTCAGGCTTCAAATTTAGCTAATTTATTTGCAAACAGCAATCCTGCATTTGGGCAGGAACACAGATCCATTGATAACTTAGAAGTAATTACAAATTGACATAGTGAAGTGTGCTTGAGCCTCATTTACACATATCATTTTATTTCTTAACATGCAAAACTAAAATTATTCTGAAAAGAAGTTACAGAAGAATGTAACTTAGGTTTTAAAAGCCCCAAAAATCTAAAAAAAAAAAATCTAATTTTAAAAATTCTTTACAAGCCTAATAAGCACTTTAAAAATTATTTATTAATGCACATTTCCATCATTTTTGTTCTTTTCACTTCTAAATGATTTAAAATAGAAAAATAAATTCCCAGGTAGGTGATGAATGCAAGTGGAGGTGAATGTAAGACCATAGCTCCAATATAAATTCTATTCATGTTAACATATTATAAATATTCATTCCCAGTTTCTCAACAGTACATTTTAATTATTGGTATCCTACAAAAAGATCTAAATACATTTTTGAGGAGCAGAGAATACAATTACAAGCTACCACATCTAGCTCTGCCTGGAAATTCCTGGTTGGCTTCAGCAATGAAGTCTCTCTGATAAAACACATACACTCATAATATGGAAAAAGAGAGAGTAATTTAATTTAGTGAAGTAAAACATGATTTTCCAGTGAAAACCACAGAAAGAGGATATTTTATTGATTTTTTTTCTTAATCTTATGCATGTTATCCTGATATTCACTTTGACTGCAGAATTTAAGGTTCTTACAAGAACCAATGCACATTTCTTCTTTCCTGAATTTACTTCAATAAGTTCTAAAACACAGTTAACAGCCAGTATAGTAAAGACCATTTTAAATTTCCTAGTTCCAGAAAAAAGTAAGAGATTGACTGTCGCTATTGGACACAAAATGAGTACATAGAAGCTTGGTAAGTTCAAAAGAGAAAAAGAGTCAAATTTATTTCTGACCTCACAATATATAGAATTACAAAAGTGGCAGTGGATTGGAGGATAGAATTACCACCTCTCCAACCACGCTGGTCAAACCAACAGTCCATCAATTCTCTCCTCCCACAAAGAAGAATGCAAAACAATCATTATTTACATGAACAGTGCATGAGAACTACAGTAGAAATATGTCAACATCAGAAGGCATAGAAAACTTTTAAAAGAACTTTGAAACTTTCAAAAGAACTATAAAAGAAAACTTAAGACTTTTAAAAATCAGGGCAATAACTGACACTGTCACTCTTCTCCATTATATTAAGCAGCAAACATTGCCAAACTTTAAGCTTAAAAATTTCCACAGGCATACAGGGGTTGATTGGGAGTTATGCATCCCTTCACCTTCTCCTTCTACAAGAAATCATTATCCATTTTTAACTAATATTCTGTTTTTCTGTTTCTCCACCACCTGGCATGAGTATCAGCTCCATTCCATTCTGCAAAATGCCAAGAATACAAACTTCTGTCAGCTGGAAATGGACAGGAGCTCAGGATGTCAGATGGGCTGTCACTGTGCCAAACTCTCTTAAATATCATAGAATCATAAAATAACTCAGTCTGGAAGGGACTTCAGAGGTCACCGAGGCCAATCACCTGCTCGAAGCATGGTCAGCTGGGAGGTCAAAACAGACAGAGCTCAAAGCTTTATCCAAGCTGGTCTTGAAAAGCTCCACAGATGGAGATTGAACCTATTCCTGACTCTGCTCTTGGAGGAAAACTGATAAACTCGTTAAATGCTCAATCCCTTCACTGCAGCAAAGCTTCCCTTATTTCCTTAGAAGTCCTTGCTAGGAGTTCCTGGAATTTACAAGTCCTAGTTCCCACAAATGTAAAGGTTTCCTTGGGGGCTGTTCTGCATCCTCTTCCCCCATTTCATGAGTGAAGTCAAAGCCACTTTTAGCTACACAAGCTCCTTTTGTCAGGACAACAAAGCAGGTAATGTCCATGGGCAAATAAACTCAGACATGTCCTTCAGACAGCCTGGGACAACAACAATAAGGATGAAAATCAAATCCTGAGTTCCATTCCCTCACAACCCAGCCATGCTTTCCATCCACAGAAAAGCATTTTAAAAGGACTCACTGAAAATCACAGAATGCCAGAATTTGGGTTGGAAGATCTTAAAGATGATCCAGCCCCACCCTTGCCATGGGCAGGGACACCTTCCACCATCCCAGGTTGCTCCAAGCCCTGTCCAGCCTGGCCTTGGACACTTGCAGGGATCCAGGGACAGCCACAGCTGCTCTCCCTGTGCCAGGGCCTCACCACTGTCACAGGAAATAATTTCTTCTCTCTCCATCCTTCCTGTAGGCCCCCTTTAGGCACTGGAATTTCTTCTAAGTTTTATAAAGGACAGAAAGAAACCATGTTTTCCCAATAGACATGACCCACTTCAGCACCTTTATTTATTTAACAAAATAAATGTACCATGATAGGAAGAAATACTAGTTCTAGAAGCTAAAGAAAACTGAAAATACGTAGAGGTCCCCAAAAAACAAAAAAAAATTAGCATACAAGGAAAATAACAAAAATTGAGAACAAAACCAGCAAAACCAGATCAAACTTAGAACTTTTTTCAACTATGTTTTTTACCATCCCCCTCAGAGAAATGGGATAACAGGTGCCAGACACACTTTAATATCATAAAGTGACAGGTGAAGGTTGCATTTCATATCCCAGTGTCAGGCTCCTTCTGCTCCCTTCCAGCTGAGGTCTTCACGCATTATGTTCCAGGTAAATCTTGTCAGTTATGTGTCAGGAAATTTGGAAAGGAGACAGGGAAATGAAAATTATTCTAGTAAGAGTAATACAGACATCAGATCAAAATGAAAATGGTAAGAATTTCTCTCAATTCTTAATAACTTCTTTGAAAAGGTCATTTAGCAGATCTGGCTTTAGGTCCTTCTTCCACAAAGAAGAAATTAATGAAGTAAAATGGGTAAATTTCAGTACTTTATTTTCCCAAAACTTACTCAATTAGCTAAAATAGTGAAAAATATCCTATCCTGCCTCTCTTTTAATAAAGGTTTGCAGCTCACAGAAAGCTGGGAAAAAATGCTGAGAACCTGAAGCAAAGAATTGGGCACATAACCATCCATATATCTGGTGTGAAGTCGAATCCTTTAGTAACCCAGGAGTAAATAAGTATTCCTTCTGCATTAGGCTATGATGGAACTTTTCCCCTTTGGATTCACAAAATGCAGTTATAACAATCCTTTGTAAAATACTATGAATCCAACAAGCCATAGTTAATAAATTTGCAAAAGCCTTTGGTATCAGCACAACGATGAAAGGAAAATTTGCAACTCAAGTGATGATTTGGATGTCCAGATTTAAATAATGAAATACTTCTACCAGGTATTCAGAAAAAAGGTCAATAAGGAAGTAAAGGGTCTCTCCTCTCCATGTTGACCTGGAAGATCTGGCTGTTGGTCAAGGGTAGACACTTTTTAAAGAAAGGCAATGAGGAACATGAGAAAAGACAGCAATTTTTATTTAAGAAAACAATTCAACAAAACAAGAAATATCTCCAGCTCTCAGACTGGGTATGTTTCAGTCACTCAGTGACTGAAATTAACAGGATTAATTTCCTATCCAATGTAATTCTAAAATGTGTAGTATTTAAAAGTCCTGAAAAAATTCAGGTGAACTGTGTCTGTGTCCAGATTTATATTTTCCAGCAAAGGGTTGTTTTGTGCTTTGGGGACTCTTTTTTATGTCTTCCACCACAAATGTGAAGCTATTTAAGAAACTTTGTAAAATATTTTGCAGAATATAGATTTCACAATGGAGATATACTTATTTCAAGAACATCTTACTGTGAATCCAAGAGAGATCAGGTTATCTGGTTGCTAGCTGATATGCAAGAAGTATTGCCACAACAAATATCTACTTTTTATTTATAGCTCGTAGTAATAGAACATTAGAAAACTAGAAAACAGGTTTGTATTCTATTCTTGGTGGACATCACTGCTTTATTACTGAAGATAGATTTAATTTCATTTTCATCAGCTGGTGTTGCACTTCAGTTATTATGGCTCCAGTGGGTGTAATGAAATGTCACTGCTCTGCAAGGCGAGAGTCAGGAACAACATTATAAAATCAATACTGTGGCCAGGCTATTTTGCCATTCATAAAACTTATGGGTTACTTTATAAAACTCGTGTTCTAACTGCATTAAGGTCTCTTTCCTTACATCCTCTAGTTTTCAATTTTCTAAGATATTGAAAAACTTCAAGTGCTCAACACAAATTCTCCACATTTGGCTCTATCCAGCGCTAGTTCCTTATAGAAAGTTTTATACTTATTGCCTTTTATAATAGGCAAGACCAAAGATGCAGAAAACAGCAAGTTTAACTTGATTTAAGCCCTCTGCTATGTATTGCTGAAAGCTCCCCCTTCCTTTCATTAGATTCTTCTTTGGGTTCAATACTGCCAGTCAACCAGGGACTCAAGCAGTGCTTGAATGCTCCTAAAAATGGTCCAGCCTGCACAAGGTTCCATCTGAAATCAAGTCATAATGTTTCCTTCAGCAAGCTCCCCGTGCTGAAAGCTGGAAATTTGAAATAGTTGAGCTCTGCTGATCATCAAGCAGTACGGCCAGGGACACAGTCAAGGCTTGGAAGAGAGGATGCATGGCTCAAGCACTGCAGCTGGGCAATGAAAAGGTTCCCATTTATGAACAGACAATGGAAATGTTTTGCTTCTTAAGCTCCAAAATGTGCAAACT
Source organism: Lonchura striata (assembly GCF_050655825.1). NCBI lineage: Eukaryota > Metazoa > Chordata > Aves > Passeriformes > Estrildidae > Lonchura > Lonchura striata. Next base: position 4,047,586 of record NC_140706.1, on the reverse strand, counting down.
GGCAGGTTCTTCCCTGCCAAGGCAAAAATTATTTGGGATATGTCTGAAAAAATATCAGCCTTAAAGTGAATAAGTATGATATACATAATTTAAGTCACATACTCATAATCCAATGAGCTCATGAATACTCCTTGAAGTACATGTACTTAACACAGATGTTAGAGCAATGTATTTCACTGAGCCAGAACTGGTTACTCTCTTCCAAACCTATCAAACAAAGTTTACAAATAAAACAGCCATGGTAAACCAATCTCAGGCTGGAAGAAAGCAAACTAAGATGGTTGAGAAGAGAAAGTTCCAGGGAGAACCATCCAGCACCTTCCAGTGCCCAAAGGAGCTCCAAGAGATCTGGAGAGAGACTTGGTACATGGTCCTGGAAGGACAGGAAAAGAGGGAATGGCTTTAAAATGAGAGAGTGCAGGTTTCGATTAGATATTAGAAGAAATTCTTGCCTGTAGGCATGGTGAGGCCCTGGCACAGGTTGCCCAGAGAAGCTGTAGCTGCCCCATCCTTGGAAGTGTCCAAGCCCAGGTTGCTCAGGGCTTGGAGCAACCTGGGCTAGTGAAAGGTGTCCCTGCCCATGGTAGGAGGTGGAATGAGATGGCATTTAAGTTCCTTCCATCCAAAACCATTTGGATTGGATGGTCTGTGAGTCTGTGACTCTGAGTGTGCTCTGTGTTGCTGTCAGGGAGAGGGAACTGCAGGGACATGGCACCACTCATTATTGGAATGCACACACAGACAAATCCAATCCAGAGAGCTCCTGCCAGCAGAGCTCAACCAGTCCCAGCTTATCACTCCCCTTGTTTCTCTCCAAAGCTATCAATATTAACATCGTGTCTACTATATTCTAATAATGTCATGGAAAAAAAGATTGGTCTGTCTCACTGTCAATTTGGGAGAAAAGGCAGAGGTCATGTTCTGACACAAAAGACATGAACAGCAGAGAAATCAATTGCTGTGCTTTCTTCCTCGTTTTCTTAGATCCACCCTGTAATGAACATACAATTTTAATCAAAGCCCATTAAGGAAGTATTGCTTCTTTTCTCTCATTAACAAAATTTAAAAATTACACCAGACAGTGAGAACTTACTGCAGTGACTGGTATGCTGAGGGACTTCTAAATCTATTTTAGTATGTTTTGAAAAGATACTTCTTCATTAAGTACAGTCAGTGTGGCTGTAAAGCTGCACCTCACACCATCACTCTGCTGTGCCTCAGCTCAGTACACAGACACCTGTACTATGAGCTAAATGTCAATGTATTCTGTCAAAACCAGATTACCTTCCCCACTAAATTATTCAATGTCATTATCCGACTCGGCCATCTGCAATCCTAATGCCTTGTGTTCGAAAGCTCCGAGCGCCTGCTGTATTATTTTTGTTTTACATTCCTACATAAATCTGTTAAACCCAATATGTTACAGCGAATCCACAAAATCAAATGCAATCTGCTGGGCTGTAAAACACCAGTTACTGAAAATCAAAGGGTTTATTATAGTAACAATTCAAGGAGCCACTGAGCAGTCTGGGTGGGCTGAAGGTCGAACCACATGCTAAGGAACGAGTTAGATAACCCATGCTGCACAACAAGGTATGTGTTTGCTAAACATAGCATGGCCTTGAACCCATTCGTGTATTTCATATCTAATAAAAATCCAAACAGTTGGTCTGATTGGATTTTAAGTGATGCAAATTTGGAAATCAAATAGGCAGACTCCCTTTAGACTTGGTCTATTTAAACCATAATTGTAAAGAACTGCAAATTACATTTACGACACCACGGAATTCTCAAGGGATTAGGTAAGAATTTTACCGTAGGAGAAATAGTCATCATTTTAAATTTGTTATTAACAAATCAAAATGTACACAGCGTGTGACGCTCTCTCGTTTTGTTATTGCCATTTTGCTTACATGGCAGTACAAGTGTAACCACTCTTCAGTGAATGGAATGCTCTTTAGTTTTCATAGCCATTTAATTATATGCTTTGACAAAACCCAGTTATATTATTGTCATTCTGTTAGTCTGGCAACACTAAGTAAAGAGATAAAATACCACTTACATTTCCCAGACTACAGATTAAGGTGTGATTTGGAGACCAGATTCCCACGCTCAATTATAAAGTAGAAGTTTCCTCGTCACAAATAAATTTTAAGAGCAATGATGGACTTGAATAACTTTCTTCCTGACACTTAATAATACTCAGGGAGAGACTTCATTTGCCTTTGGTTAAGAGAGAGAGAAGCTGAAAATGTGACGTACACACCCTCTAGCCAATACATTGCTAAATGGGAACGCATAGAAACCAGGATAAAAGAGAAATAATTTCTTTTTCCCCATTATTAGTGTCCCCACCAGAAAATGACCCATGTCCTAATCTCCAGGCAGGAGATTTATGAGCATGGGCAAATCACAATAATGTCAACATTTCTGTGCATTTTCACATCCAAAGCTCATTTACTCTGCTCATGATCTGACACTGTTTTTATTCCTCCTCTCTGGAGGGAGTGTATTTTGGCACTCATTCTGACCTGTCTTAGAGAAAAACTCTTTCCCTGAAGTAAAGCTTTACTGCAAATTTTATAATATTTTGTGACAAAGAAAAGTGCACTGGCAGCACCTTCATTTCTACCACAGAGTGCAGCCACCCTGAAGGTGCTGCACAAGGTGTGGGGTTTTTTGTTATCAGGTTTATTTAAAAAGCAGATTTTCACAGCTAGTTTGAGGCACATTTTCCCCAATTCCTGATGCTTTGGAAGCTACTGGTGCTAGTGAGAGGCAGGTATAGCAGGAAAATTGTAGCAAGTGGAAATAAAGTGATCACATCTTAGGCTTGATACATTTAAAATTATTTTACATTTAAAATTTAAACCGAAAATTCCGTTCTGTTTAAAATGAACATAAACACATTCTGTTTTTGTTCAGCATCTGAAAAGTAAATGCAGGTTAAAGTGCATCATATCTAAAAAACATGGTCCAAAAAGGTTTTACCTTTTTGGTAAAAAGTATAGGAGTTTTTACAACACTCCTTTGATTACTGACTCCACTTCTCTCCTTCCCAACTCATCCTGGACTAAGCATCTTCCAAAAATCAGGAGAGGAAAACAAGAGCTAAAAATAAAAGGACAACTGGGTCAAAATGATGCAGAAATAGCTATTCCAGAGGCCTGTGTAAATCTCTTAAAATCTTAATGTTCTACAGGCTGTTTAAGTAAGGATCTGGATTATTCACTTTTAAACAATAAATATCACCTTTGGTTCAGGAACTCCCTGAACCATAAATTGCTGGAGGCTAAGATAATAAATTTTGCAAAGAGGAATCACAATCAAAGCATGTTTGCCAGGTTCTTATATTCTTTTTGAGTCATCCCTCATGACTATTACCAGAGATAAGATACTAGACCAGATAAAGCTTTATTCTGAGCCCTTTTATGTTCTTATTCCCCCAAATATAACCACCTTCTTTGAAGATAAGACCAATTCTCAGAGCTAAGAACCTATACACTATTATCTAACATCATTGAGACAAACTCCCAGATGATATGAGCAAATCACCATGTGAAGTTATTTAATTCACAGTAACAGACAATCTGCTACATCCAAATCTCTCTGAAATGTGGGACTGCTGAAAGGACCGTGGCTATTCAATGGCATAATGTGTTTGAAACATTTTCAAAACCATCTTGATGATGTCGCCCTTCACAAGCTGCCCGCCTTTAAATTCTCTTCTCTTATGGTTTGTTATCTGCATAGATTTCTATGTTATTTCCATGCTTCCTTTGTGTATGATCTAGTCATGGTAACACAAAATCACTCCAAGAAAATAATCCAGGGCCTTAAAATTCAGTATATTTTCAGGGTAGCAATCCACAAGGGCCTGGATCCTCACTTACATGCCTGAGTGATATGAATCCAGCCTTAAATGAGCAACCACTCCTCACCCTAAGCACCTGAAGCATCCTAAATTCATAAACACAAGCAAAAATTCCATAGAAAAATTATATTAAAAAGCAAATAATAAAATCACAAAATAGTTTGGGTTGGAAAGGACCTTAAAGCCCATCCAGTCCCACCCTCTGCCATGGGCAGGGACACCTTTCACCAGCCCAGGTTGCTCCAAGCCCAGTCCAACCTGGCCTTGGACACTTCCAGAAATGGAGAATATCCTTCTTGCACTATCACCTGTGCAAAATCATTGTAATTTTGCATTTCAGGTGTATTTTTAGACATGCTCAGAGATGAGGCAATGAGTTTAACTATCTACTGAAATAAAGTCCAGTAATAGGCAAAGACTGTCACATTAAGTTCCTAGCCACAAGAGTTTCTATGGAGCATAATATCCAACAGATACACTACAAAGCAGAAAAAAATATTAGAAATTTATATGAAACCCTAAGAAGTTGTGTCACCTCAGCCATTTATCTTCTAAGGAAAACCAGGGTGTATAGAGTCTAGAAGAAGCTGTCCCTCTAGCTCCTGTCTGTGAGACACAAAGAAAAAGACCAGAAAAGCAAAGCTATTTACCTAAAAATCTAAATCACCCTAATGCAGTTAGACTACTGTGGGCTTGGCCATCTGGCTTAGAGGCTCATTAGTCAAGAAATGACCCCTCCACATAAAACACAGTTGGGTCATTCCAACCTAATGAGCCTTCAAGTTTTACTGTTTTGTACACAAATGGATGTAAATCTGCTTGGGAAGTCTGGCCTTACAAACTCCAAATCAGGCACACCTTGAATTGATTCTCTCACTTCTTGTTTCAGTTACAGTGAAAGAAAAAAGAAAGAAAAGAAAAGAAAAGAAAAGAAAAGAAAAGAAAAGAAAAGAAAAGAAAAGAAAAGAAAAGAAAAGAAAAGAAAAGAAAAGAAAAGAAAAGAAAAGAAAAGAAAAGAAAAGAAAAGAAAAGAAAAGAAAAGAAAAGAAAAGAAAAGAAAAGAAAAGAAAAGAAAAGAAAAGAAAAGAAAAGAAAAGAAAAGAAAAGAAAAGAAAAGAAAAGAAAAGAAAAGAAAAGAAAAGAAAAGAAAAGAAAAGAAAAGAAAAGAAAAGAAAAGAAAAGAAAAGAAAAGAAGAAAGGAAAGGAAAGGAAAGGAAAGGAAAGGAAAGGAAAGGAAAGGAAAGGAAAGGAAAGGAAAGGAAAGGAAAGGAAAGGAAAGGAAAGGAAAGGAAAGGAAAGGAAAGGAAAGGAAAGGAAAGGAAAGGAAAGGAAAGGAAAGGAAAGGAAAGGAAAGGAAAGGAAAGGAAAGGAAAGGAAAAGAAAAGAAAAGAAAAGAAAAGAAAAGAAAAGAAAAGAAAAGAAAAGAAAAGAAAAGAAAAGAAAAGAAAAGAAAAAGATTTTTTTTTTAAAAAAGCCTTTGTATTTCTGCTTCAACATGTATTTCAGTAATTAAATCCTGATATTAAATTGTTCTGGGTTTTTTTTTGTTTTTTTTATTTTTTTTTTTTAATCTGATTTCATAATTTCAGTTAGAATTCACCCTGACAAAATGTTAATAACTGAGCATTTGGAAGGATCATGTGACAACTCTCCAGGCAGAACACACCAGGAGGAACCAGACCCCATAAAATCCAGGACCCGACTCTCACAATATATACAATGAAGTTTTAAATCTTGTGAGTTAACCTTACTGCCTTTCCTGAGGGTATTGAGATACTGGAATCAGACACCTCATATTCTCAAGTGAATCCCTTACAAATACATGTAAAGAGGAACAACATTCCCTGACATACACTGGATTTAGCTCCATATCCTCATCCTACTGAAATCAAAAATACTGCATGAAGCACAAGGTTTCATGTTCACCTACCCAGTCAGAAGAATAAGATACAATTTTCTATTGAAGGAGTGGATTTATGACAGACATCAACAACAAAAAATTCCTCCTCTCAATTCCTTTCTCTTTTTTTCCTGTTTTCGTCAGGGTTTTTTTTTTGGGTTTTTTTTTTTTTTGGTTTTTTTTTTTTTTTATCTAGGAAATTTTTAAAAAGTAAAGGCTGGTGTTTATTCTTATGGACTAAAGTGGTATGCTAGCCATGACATTGACCCCTGTTCCATCTTAGATAACAAATTATTCACATTAAAGTTTGCCTTACAAGGCCTTTAGTCATTAGACTATTGCTCAGCTTCAAACAATAAAAAAAAAGTGTTTAAAAATAATAGAATAGAATAACAAATGAGTTCAAGCACTTGAATTTTGTAACTGTTAAAAAATTCTAATAATCTGATTGCATCCCTGTGGAGGACAAAAAGAAGTTACAAGAAAAAAATTTAATTTATCCAATAAAAATAAAAATGCCACAACAAAATCATCACAAGGTACTTTACAGAGAAAAAAAATACACAAGTAAATGCTTTGGTCAATTGACATCACAGCAGATTCTGTTCTGCTCTGTCAAAAACAAACCACCTACCATTCAATAATCTTAGGAAATTCCCTGTGTGAATGGTCTCACAGCTTGGGAAAACTCAGCTTTGGGCTTTTTCTCTCCTTTCCCTCCTAAATGCTATAATAAAATCCAAGTAATGTGATTTTCTGCAGTTTCCTGGGTCTAAGGGGCTGCAGGTATGGGGTTATGTCATTCTGTGATTACCCATTCTGTGTCTTCCCAGCAAGAGCTCACCCAGGGTTTAGTGCAACAGCTTAAGAGCACCAAAGGTTTCATGGCATTAATAGTCTCTGTTTAATTCCACCTTATCTACTTGCTCAGCTTAGCCTTAAAACCCAATTAAAATGTAATTCATCTGATCCCAGGATTTGAGGGCATCCCTGGCAATGCATTTGACAGCCTCACCGTAACCACATTATTACAGACCAGGTACTTTAGAGCACATCCCAAAGAGCTCAGCCACTGGCCACTCAGAGCTACACAACTGTGTTTTAGGGATCTCAGTAAACAGAAATATAAAAATTTCATTGCAAATTTAATGCATTATTACAGTTATGATGCATCTGTCTGTGTCGCCATTCTGTTTGTGTTCTTTTTAAATAAACACAAGAATTGGACAAGGCAGCAAAGATCTGTCAAGGATATAAAAATCGTATATAACATAGGTATTGTGAAAATGTGAGGTCAGTATGTTACCCTAAACTTAAACACAATTTACTTTATAAAGCAGATAAGCTTAAAGCTTTGGTACAGAATCACAGAACAGTTTGGGCTGGATGGGATATTAACAATCATAGAGTTCCAACCTCTTCATATGGACAGGGAGATAAAGTAATTGACAAATTACAGACAAATTAATTTCACAAAATGTTTCATTTCATTTCGTTGTACTGAAAATATTGTAAACCAAAATATTGTAAACAGCTGCAATATCTGTTAAAAGGAAAGGCTCTGAAAAAGTTTCCAAATTTTATGAAGACTGAATCTATAGTTCAAATTCAAAAAGTAATCCAATCCAAAAAGAAAATTGCTTATTACTTCAGTTCAGTCATCTTAAAAAAAACAAAACACTCCTCCTACTCTTACTAAGCAAGTTTTGAGGGAACTGATTACTGCAGAGACCTTTTTTGTCTTTCATTCCTAGAGTGAAAATACAAAAACCAACTTCATGTGCTCCCAGCATCTGGCTCATGCACAACTCTGGAAAAAGCAACAAGTTACTGTGTCACAAGATGTGATGCCCTTGCATTTCTATTGCACTTTGGAAGCTGTAAGGTAATTTCCCAGATCAAATACAAGACCTTACCAAACACTGATATATCTGGCTTCACCATATCACACATTTCACTGCTGTAGAACTTGGAAATTATGCTGTATAAAATGCACATGTACTCAAATGTTCATGTATCTATAGCTGAAATAATTTACCAAAGAATGCAAGTAGAACCCACCACCTCATTTCTAGCTGAGAGCTCGTCCACTTAATAATAATTTTATTAAAATATTTTTTTCCCCAAACAACCTTTTGAATCTATTTGTTTCTGAAGAGCTCAGAGCTGCTAACAAATATTTTCTTTGTGTACTATTACATTTTCCTGGATTACAGCTGTACCGCATCAGCATGCAGATCTTTAGTGATGCACAAAACATTTCTGATGTGCAAGCATGCCCTCTTCTGGATATCCAGCACCATCATTTCAGCTGAAAATTCCCTAAATTACAGCAAATTCCTCCAACATTGCTTTGCAGAGCCTTCCTTTCATTTGTAAGAACATTCCTGGTATAAACAAATAAAAATACTCCAAACCAGTGCAGGATGAACTGCTGGTTTACACAGAAGTGACATATTTTCTGCAGTCTGGATTGCTAATGGCACGGTAAATACTGCAGTGCCATTAGTGACAGGAAAAGAGCTTTGACCTTTCCTGAGGTGAAGTGAATCCTTGACTACCCACATGCTGATCTCATCATGTCTTATTTTTGTCTCAGTTTTCAGTGCAACAGGCAAACCAAAGCCATTCAGAATCTGCCCAGTTATAGTAAAAAAATTCAGTGCCTCTGCTGAGAAGATTCAAGTAGTTTTTAAAGAAAAGAAATCAAAAAGAGAGAAAACCCATGCAAAATACAGATGTTTTGTACCAGCTTCAACAGTCAAACACTACATTTATACAATTACTGAAGTTTTTTTTAATGTGCAACAGAAGATGTTCTGTAGCCTCCAAGGAGACAGAGATTTTTGATGTGGTTTTCTTAAAGCTCACTAATTGCAATAGCCCCATGCTTCTTTTGAGTCATTCCCAGTAGCCCTATAAATGCATTAGGAAGATTTTTCTTTGCATCCAAAACAATACAACACCCAACAATGTTAATCTGGATTGTGTAAATACTGAAAGTCATGAAAAGCAGGTAAACAGAGCTGGTAAACATATTTTTGGTATAGTATAAGATGCATTATAAACTTCTCTCATTTTGGTATTGACTTGCAGACATGGAAAAACAACAAATTAATAGCCCATAAATGCTAACTTCTATAGAAATAAAATTAGAGATATTATGAATCACACTATATAGACAAGATTGATAAAGGACCTTTCCAGGTGGACAAACAGCTTTAACAACATCATATTCAGACAAACTGCATCTGAAATTGAGGCAATGCTTTCCAGCGTATCAAAATCACCAGTGCAGAAGTCATTACTTCTTTAAGAACACACTTTAGGAAAAAAAAAAAAAAACAAACAAACCAACTAACTAATTTATGCAAAATTAAATGAGTTGAACATGAAAACCATTGCATGAAAATGCAATTTCGCAGGATTGGTGTGCTTTGATTTGGGTTCTTTTGAAGAAAGAATGCATTTTTATTTTCGCTGAATACACTAAGTTTAAAATCATCAAATACTCTAAAAAAGTACCAACAGTATAGTAAGACCTTCTGTATGCATACATACATATATGAAATAAAACAATGAGGAAAAACAAAAACAATTCTCAAGAAAAGCAAGTTCCCTAACTATTGATAAAATTTGGTTCACTTACTGAATAATTTATCCCCAGCACACCAGAAATTAATACATTTTATAGGAAGGCAGTTTGTGTTGTTGGTCAAAAATCATCAAAATTATATCCCACACCGTTTTGACTGTTGTGCCATTCATTCTGTCATGTGTTGGTTTTGTCCCAGCTTTCAGTATAATGGGCAAACACTGCAATTATACAATTAATGCAGATTTTTTTTTTAATGTGGCAATGGCAAGGCACTCAAAACTTTAATGAATTAAGACGGATATGACCTCAATTTTATTGTTGAGTAAGAGAAGCCCAGGCAGACTAAGCCCTACAGTAACTGAGAAAATCAGGTTTGGATTTACTGTCAGTCTAGAAATTTTCTGTGCTAATTTAGAGGGAAGTATCTTGTTAAAAACATCACTCAACCTACTACACCAATTCAGCTTTAGACTCCATAAACCTCCGATGCTTTATTTACATTTTAATATGATATACAACACTTTTATAATGACATATTATAGTCTGCCTTCAAAGAAAAAGGGCAAAAGGGAGTCACAGCATTCTCTGGTTGATACCACCAAGGAAAATCCAGCACTGTGCTTCAAAACCACCATTTCCTCCCACAAATATCAGAATCACAGAGTCAGAGAATCAGTACGACAGCTGGTGATGGATGAGATAAGGAAAGAGGAGAACCTTGTGAGGCAGGAACTGTCTCCCTGTCCTTATCAGAGAACTCAGCTGTGATAACTCCCCTGCCCAGGAGGTCCTGGGACATTCCCACGTGGCCTGAAGGTACTCACTCTGCTGAGGGGCCAAAATGGGCCATGAGGGGCCCAGCTGCACTCATGTGATGGGCAGCTGTATGGAATTAGAAGGCATCAAAGACTCCTGAAGTGACCCTTGATCCAGTGCATTCCATCATCCAGGTGCTCCTCATGCAGAGCATTCCATCATCCAGGTGTCCCTGATCCACAGCATTCCATCATCCAGATGTTCCTGACCAACATTCCACATCCAGGTGTCCCTGATTCACACCATTCCATCATCCAGATGTTCCTAATCCAGAGCATTCCATCATCCAGGTGTCCCTGAGCCACAGCATTCCATCATCCAGATGTTCCTGACCAACATTCCACATCCAGGTGTCCCTGATTCACACCATTCCATCATCCAGATGTTCCTAATCCAGAGCATTCCATCATCCAGGTGTCCCTGATCCACATCATTCCATCATCCAGATGTTCCTGGCCAACATTCCATCATCCAGATGTCCCTGATCCACAGGACATCACCCAGCTGAAGTTCCCCACCCCAGGGGAGGTACCTGAGTGTTTCTACACGAACCTGAGTGAATAGAAACCCAACAGATGTGACATTTTGGAAGTTTCCTCCACCACCTGATGGGTTTGGTCTGTGACCATTATTTTTTACTAACTACCATCAAAATTGCTCTGACCAAGTCTCGTTGTGAAGCCGTTGGATGGTGAGGTAATTTTATTCTTATCCTTTCCTTCTCCTTCTCATGCAGTTTCTTAGGTGATTTTTGTGCTCTTATATTGTCATATTACTAAAGTTAACAAGCAAAATGCCTGCATAACTGTTTTCCTTTGTAACCAAATTATTCTATAATAAACCCTACATATGTATATTTACAAAAAACGCTCATTCAGAGTCATTTCACTCTAATCCACCCCAAGGGATTTATTAAAAAGAAAATGGGCTTCCCTCCCCTTTTAGAGTAGATTGTAACAGGTAGTTGTAAAGAGCAAATGACTTTAGTAAATTTAAAAATCTACTCATCCCAATAGGGATGTGTAAATCTGTAATCACCAGCACCTGAAATCAGGACAATTTTTTTAGGATAGTTGTTTTTTACAAGCCACAAAGTTTCATGAATGAATAAATAAATCAAAACTAGCCTATCCAATTGTAAATGATGCTGCATTTCTATAAATCTGCTGAAAAATAATGGACATGCCTTATGATGAGGGCCTGACATTATCAAAATAGAAAAGACAGAAGGTTCCTGAAAAGGTGTCTGAAGTCACAGTGCAGGTTGCATACTTAGACAGTGATTTATGTACAATTGTGAGCAGTCAAGGCACTCAAGAGGGATCCAGAAGTGCAAAAATCTTAAACTGTCTGAGAAGCAATGCATATAACATTTGGAAACCTATCCTATTCCTCCAACTATAACTCCTTTGTTTCTACTTGTTTCTTTCAAGTACTCAAAGACAAAACTGCTCTAAAAGAGCCAAGTGAATAGTAAAATAGCTCATCTCCAGCTTGAAATACAGTGGAAAGCTTTAAACAAGCTGCTGTCCTCTAAAAATGATTTGACCACCCAGGAATTTGACAATGGTACCGATGGAAATACTGCCCTGCTGTGCCAGTCACGCGGGAGGCAGTCGATGTTGCTGCTCCTGCAGTCAATCTTGTCACTCATCCCTGATTCCTCATCTCAGGACAGCTCTGGACATTCCTCTGTCTCATAACTGTGATTTACTGCTCACTGTCACCCAGATTAACCTCATGCAAGTCAGCTCCAGAGCTGAAATGCACACACCAATTATTGCCGATCTTAAATATGAATTCCGATGAAGCTGTTAAATGTGACAGCTGGCAGTATCTTGAGAGTTTATAGATTTTTCAGTTGCTATCGTGTTTTTCGTTCTCCAATCAAGCACAATAACCAGCTGTCTGCTAAGGACATTTCATCTTCATGTAATGCAGCACTCTGTTTTTCCTTTGAGCAATTCCAATTTTTTACTGATATATTTGTGAAGAGAAGCTGCCAGCAGGCTTGTGCTTTCTCATTTGTTTTTCTGCTATTTTGTTGGTTCAAGAAATGACATTTTCCTCTCTATAGGGAACATGAATTAGAACCTGTAGCAACCCAGGAGTGAGCAGGCATTAGGGACCGCTAGTAACTTTAGAGAGTAAAATTTCAAAGAGCAAACATTACCCCCATGGTAAAGTAGGGTCTTTCTAGAGCACATTGCACAGGATTGCATCCAGATGGTTCTGGAATATTTCCAGTGAGGGATATTCTACAACCTCTCTGGGAAATCTGTTCCAGTGCTCAGACGTGATTCTCACATCTAAACATTAAATCATCAGTAGTAATACAAGACTACATTAAGGATTGATCATACTACTCAGACACTCAGAAATATTATCTGTCCCAAAAAACAATTTAAAAAGAAAGCTCCTCTGGAATGTCAGCAGAGACTGGGAGCAGGGACACTGGATAAAAGGCAAAGCAAGGCAGGAGCACGCAAGTTGGCTTAATAAGGAGCCCAAAGGCTTTAGAAGAGAAAATCATATTTAAACCAGCTGGGAAGTGCCTTTTCAAATGCAGATTTGAATTAATGCCAAGCCAGTACTGGAGTGATTACAGAGGTCTTTAACACTCATGGCTTACTCACTTGTCAACTGCTTTCCAAATTTATCATTGATACACCCCAGCAACACAACATTCAGTCTGTCTCTGGCACTGAATCTGATGATGTCAGAGGGAATTCAAAGCATCCTTTTTTAAGCATATTTTTCTAAATATATAATTTCCTCCCTTTCTTATGTTAATGAGACATCAACCCAGCAGCATCCAGAGTCTTGCTAGAAAGGGTGCCCAGCACTGGGCTGAGTTTGGCAGAGCATTTCTGAGTCAGGAGTTTAAGAGGTTCCTGGAATTGTTGCTCCCTGACAGCCTGCAATATAAATCATGAAGGATCCAGGAGAGAAAACCAGCAGGAAACTGGACCCCAATCAGAGCTAACCATCCGTTAAATAAGGCTTTTATTTAGACAAATGGAAAACAATTGCATTAAGAGCTTCTGCGGAACTGCATTTAGGTCTTCTCTGTAGGATAGAAGTCTAGAAATGTAATTTTATTTTGAAATAAATTATGTGATTTATCACATATGCATAAGAAGCTAAAAATACCTAATAATTTTCTCTGAGACCCTGGCAAAGAAAAAAAGTCATATGACACAGCAAACTGAAAACTCTCTTTCCCTTCCTTCCCAAAAGTAACAGATTCTAAAGTTCAGATGAGTTCACGAGATAAATAATCAATACCAACCTGGGAAATGAAAAATATGCATATTTCTGGATATACAAAGAATAAGGAAACAGTTTTACATCTCATCTCCATAGAAGTTCTTACGTTCTTACAGAGAACTCCCAGGGATCTCCCTTGCAGAGGGTTTAGGTACTGTGAGACTCTGGTCAATGCAGTAACTACACAAATATATAATTGTTCATAAAACTAGGAAAGAGCCTAGGGACTTAATTTGACAAAAACATTATTTGACAGGTAGGAAATGGAGTAAATCAACATTTATCTGAGGAGAAGGAAGCAGAAACCAAAATACATGTTTTATAATAGTAAATAATAAAACTGATGAATTATACAACTGCAGAATATTACAGCTGCCCCATTTTTACTTACCTAAGTTGAAATCTCCCCTCTCTTTCTTTCTACAACCTTTTTTTTTTTTTTTTTTTTTTTTTGTCAGATTTTTCTTTGGATGCCAAAATTTTGAAAGTATCTACTTTTTCTTCCACTCACAGCCCTTTCCTTCAGCTCTTGAAGTTTTGCAAGAAACACCCCTCTGAACCCAAATCACAGAACTAGATGAATGAATAGGAACTATTTTAAGCTGGAAAAGGACTGAACTAACACTGACTGAACAGCCTATTGCCAACACCCTGCCCTTCATAATCTGCATCCTTTAAATATTTACAAAGTATTTACTTTTCTATATGCTTATTTGATCAACACTCATACAAAAAATATCATAATTTTGCAGCTATTATCAAACAGAAGAAACCTCAAAACATGAATGACTGATTAATTTCACAATCTCTAAAGCAAGAGCAGGATTACAGTGGTTTAAAGCCACACAGACAGAAAACGTTAAAGATGTGCATCTTTGCAAAATCAACTTTGATCAGACTAAGGACTGTGTCATGTTTGGTGTGTGCCAATCACTTTTACCCTTTTGAAACTCATGAAAGCTTTAAAACACTTTCCAAGTGAGATCTTTTGTTACACTGAACATGCTCATAACTATCAAGAACCCAAGAAAATCAATCCTCAGTTTCAAGGATAAATAGGTTTAGTACGAAAGCAAATTCTTGTGGATATTCTCAGTTCAGTCAGAAAGAAAAGGCTAAGCCTGGAAAAAAGTCTGAGAGGAATGTAAACCATTTATTGTCTCTCTTTCTGTTCATATTGTTTATAGATAGGTTCCACCACTATGTCCTATTCATAGTGCACCAGTGGTGTGAGATGTTTTCACTTTGAGACCAATCATATTTCACCTTAGTGATCCTGGTTATAAAAGAGGAACGCTACTTGTTAATAAAGTGTTATTTCTTTGCCTTCTGGCAATGGAGTCATTTTCATTCCCATCCTGCTTTAACAGTGACAAATTCTACCAGGGCAGAATGGATGAAATTCAACCCTTAGATAACAGGAGCTGCCCACAAGCTCAGGATCTGATCTTCTGTCCTGGCTATGGGGATTTAATTAATTTATCGGAGAAATCTAGAGCTATTTAACTTACCCCCTGCCCATATTAGATTATAACAGTTGTCATCTCAATGGCTCTTCAGGCTCTGTTGGCTGTATTGATCTGATCTCCAGTATTGATCTGGTCTCTGACAATTATAACTGGAGCTTAAGCAATGGAGGCTCAAATGATTTAATGAAGGAAGGAGTCTGGCAGATTGTCCTTTCCTAGAGCATACATGACATGGGAGTTGGCCGGCAGCTACAAGCTGACCCACAGAGGATTCATCTCCTCAAAGGGGCAGATTGAGGAGTCCATGCTCAAACAAACATTGGAATTTTTCAAACTGGTATCTTAAAATGCCATCCACCCTTAAAGAACTGAATTGACACCCCCTACTTTACCTGTCCCTATGTACAGAACCCATAAATTTAGGCATTGTAATATGTACTCTTAATCCCATCCCTTCTAAATGCTAACATTAGTTTGGAAATTATCATTGTCAAATTCTACCACACCAGATCTGGTAAAATCAGAAGTACTGCATTTTATGTAAATTAAGTATATATTCAGTTTTTATAATGTTTACTCAATAGGTATAAAAAAATCTTACTTAGGTTGACTACATTTCAGTATAAAGCAGAAAAATAAATAAATTACAGAAGTACAATTCAGACTAACAAGGACACAAAAAAAGGGAGGAAATAAAGACTGTTTGAAAAAACATATTGTAGAAACCATAAAAGCAGCTGCTCACACCATTATGTGTTTAAGTAAAAATGATGAAACTATATTAGCAACCTTCAGAGTGGTCATAAATGCCTGCAGGAAATTTAAAACTATCCTCCCTCTGTAAATGCAGTCAGAAATAAAATAATAATGTTTCTGGTCCAGGGGCAAATTGCATCATTGCTAAAACTCTGTGTACTGAAAAAGAGACACCACAATAAAATGAGAAGCCACCATTCATCAATTCTCAAAGTTTTTTTCAAAAGACCTTTAAGGATTACACCAGTATTTATTCTACAAAGCAAGATTTTCTAGGAAGAAACCCAGCAAGTTCTTTTCCACCACAGCCTCATCACCTGGTATTTAATGTTCTCTTTTATAACTTCTAACCCATAACACAGCAGCAAAACTTCACATTCATTCAAGCTTTCAGAAGAGCCTGCCAACAATAATCTCAAAAAACTAAGAGGCAAATAATGCTTTTCAATTCAACCAAACAGCTGTTCCTTGAGGTGACTCTATTACATGGAACAATATCTTTGAAAAGCAACATTTAAGTCTGAACTGTAAAATGAAGTGACTAAAGGACTGAACTTTGCACTACTGATACTGAATTTCATCACTCTCACAACTGTAACAGTACCAATGAAAAAAAAACATTAAAGGTTTATCCTCAAACACCCTCTGCAGCATTATTTTGATGATTCCAGCAAAATGGGATCAAAATATGCCATCTGATACTCTGGGAGCAACCAGAAAAAACAGCAAAGTAGAGGATGCTCAGTTTGACACCTCTTGGCAAATATTTTAATTTTAAAACAGGTTGTTGATGTTGCTTTGGTCTTTTTCCCACATCCTCAAAAGGAAATGGCAATAGAATATCTGAGTTTTAATATACAATATTGGATGGAGAGGATTTTCTGGGACAAGTTCTGTTTGTGCAGAACAAAGGTTATGCACTGCCAATTCACACCACACTGTGTGAACGCCTCTGGAAACCCTACCCAGAGATTTGTTTTCAAATTGTGTGAACAGCACTAATGCTGATCTCACTACTTTCATGGCAACTGAGTATTTCATAGCTCCACCAGAAAGTGAAACCTTCAGTGGTTTAACTCACACACCAAAAAAAGTCAACCTCTTGTGAATATCTATAGGTAAGATCCTAAAAATCAAACACAATGACCATCCCACAGGGCCAAGCATGCTGAAAATTCCCATATTCATCTTCAATAAGAAAACAATTCTTGGGCTATTTCCAAGCGATCTTAGTGATAAAAGAGGAACTCTACTTATTAATAAAGTGTTCTTTCTTTGCCTTCTGACAAGGCAAAGAAAGAACACTTTATTAACAAGTAGAGTTAATTAACAATTAATTAATTAACAAGAATTAACAAGTAGAGTTAATTAACAAGAGTTAATTAACAAGAATTTTAACCAGATTACTCACCATTGTTTTCATTTTAAAAAGTATTCTACTTCCAAAGGAACTGCTTGTTCTTATATAAGAAACTTTTACGCCAAATTCAGAGTTCCTTGGCAAGTACAACACTTGCCAAGTGAGTTACCCCCTGTGAGCTTCTCATTGTACCCAACTCCCATCAAACATTTGCAACGCGTTAGAAGTTCAACAACTCCAACACGTTAGGACTTCTGAGACACACTGAAGCAGCTGCAGCCTCGGGGGGCCGAGGCGGCCGCCGTGACTTACGTTGTTCATGTACTCGGAGAGCAGGTCCTGCAGGGCCTGGCGCACGGCGTTGCACTCGGCCACGATGCGCTCGCGGCGGTCGTCGCGCGTGCACGAGGAGTCGGCCATCAGCGCTGCCCCGCTGATGATGCTCTCCAGCCGCTCCTCCAGGGACGGCCGGAACCGCGCCTCGCTGAACGTCATCGGGTCCAGGATGATCTTGTTCTGCAAGGGAAGCGGGAAAATGGTGAGCGGACGCGGGCCCGTGGCAATTTCAGTGCCTTTGGAGAACCTTGTCTATGAGTAATTGATCATAGAATCAATTGGAAGGGATCACAATGGTTATCAGAACTTTCTTAGCGGAATTACCTACCACATTCCTGAAAAAGTAAATATTAGAGAAACATATATGTTGCCCAGATTTTTAAAAGCATTAAGTTTTCTTTTATAGTTCTTTTGCAAGTTTCAAAGTTCTCAGAAAACTGCTTTAGCCTTGTGATAATGTTTACATATTTCTACTGGAGTTCTCACGCACTGTTCATGTAAATAATGATTGTTTTGTATTCTTCTTTGTGGAAGAGAGAATTGATGGACTGTTGGTTTGACCAGTGTGGTTGGAGAGGTGACAATTTCATCCTCCAATCCACTGTCATTTTTGGAATTCCATATATCACAAGATCAGAAAAAAAATTGGCTCTTTTTGTCTCTTGAACTCACCAAGCTTCTGTGTACTCATTTTGAATCCAATAACAACATATATATATACATATACATATATATATATGTTGTTATTGTGAATATATATTTATATATATATATATATATATTCACAACCTTGGTACTCAGAGAAGCTGTGGCTGCCCCTGGATACCTGGAAGTGTCCAAGGCCAGGCTGGACAGGGCTTGAAGCAACCTGCGATAGTGGAAGAGTTTTTAGTCTTTCCTAGAAATAGTTTATCACAAAATTGCAGGTTGGAAGGGACCACAAGGATTACAAAAACTTTATCGGAGCAAATTATCTACCAAATTCCTGAAAAAGTAAATATTGGAGAAATACAGACATTAAAATATATGCATATATATATATACATATTTATATAAATGTAAATATATAAATGTATATATACATATATTTATAAAAAAAATTCATAACCTTGTTACCCAGAGAAGCTTTGGCTGCCCCTGGATCCCTGGAAGTCTCCAAAGCCAGGCTGGACACAACTTGAAGCAACCTGAGATACTGGAAGGTGTCCCTGACCATTGCAGGATCTTGGAAGAAGATGATCTTTAAGGTCCCTTCCAACCCAAACCATTCCATGCTAAAGCAGTATTATTTTCTCACAAATATTCTGAACATTTCTCACCTCTTCAGAACATTTATATGCAAGGCATAAGTTTTTTATTCTTGAAGACAGAGTGGGATGTTCTCCATTAATAATTTCATTTTGATTATTTTAATAAGCAGCCCACACTGATGAAATGTTACTGTATTATCTCAATATTTCATTAATTCAAAAAATTGAGGAAGTTAAGACTGCAAGGAGATCATTACTAGACAATGACACACAAAAATGTGAAATCTCTGATTTCCATTCTGTAGAGTATCTTTTAACACCTTTTTTGGTTTTGAGTCAGGAAAAAAGTGCTGGATTAGTTAACTAAAAAGGAAGCACTACATGAAGACAGTCTGAAAACATCTTCAGTTTGTCAAACAGTCTTCTGGTTAGCAAAGTATCTTTATTCTACTAGAAAAATTGCTTTTTCAAAAGACTCTTTTCTAATAAATAAAGGTGAATTAAAAAATTATGATCACTGCTAAATACCTGCGTACTGTGTCTATCAAATTTATTTCCAAGTATCAAATAGGTTTAAACATTGATTCTACTCTTCTCATGGCAAAACTTCATGTGAAGCTATGAGATTTGAGTCACTGCTGGATTATATTTTGACCTCTTTTCTCCTTTTGTAGTTCAAGGTAAGAAATACAAAAGCAATAATCACCTTCTCTCACCCTCAGGTACATTTACAACACCATGTAATTCAGAAACCTTTTGTTGAAATCATGCAAAGAAGTCTCCTAATTGCATATGGACTAAAAACGCTCTGTAAGCTCTGCACTTGTTATTTGAGCTTTAAAAAAGAAAAAATCATGAAATAGGAATAAAAGATGTAAAAGCCTTCTGATTTCTAATAATCGCACATATTTTAAAGCACATAAGATTTGTTAATGAACCATTTTAATTTTCACTATGTTCTGATAACTTTATGATTACTCTATTTCTTTTAATATCCAAGAGCAATCGGCAAGTGCAAGCCAAATGATACAAGTAATTTGAAAAAAAGCAACAAAACCAACACAGTTTATCAAAATGTACATTAAAATTTAGGAACATGACACATAACCAACATGTACCTTTCGCACTGAAAATTGTATCTGCTTATTATTAATCAGAAAATGCTCAAATGGATTTATTTGAAGATAAAGATGAACTCCACTTGAATATTTTCTTAATTTCAGCAGGACAAGACTCTTAGAAAAGATCTGATTTCTCAATAAAACTTCCAATTCACACACAGACACCGTAACTCTCATTACTACATGGAGAAAGGAACTTCTGAGAAATCTATAATTTCACTGAATCCTCAGCAGTTAAACAGTAATAAACACAAGGAATTTAAGAAACTCCATTATTTAATGAAAGGACAAATAGAAGAATTTTAACCAGATAACATATTGCTCCAGCTCCAGGAACTGCTGACTTAGCAGAAAAAATGCTGCATTAGCCAGAATGTGAAATAATGTCTCACATGTATCTTCTGGGGTCTGTGTTTCACAGCAGTAAGCAGAGCAGTTTTATAAGCACCTAAATTAGAAATAACTTCTCCAAGAGTTAGGCCTGTGCATATTTATGTAATGGGACTTTTGAGCCAAAGGGTAATGCTTGGGATTTTAAGAAACCAGCTGTATAAATTCATTTTCACAACTTCATATTTCACATGGCAGTAGCAGGACTATGATTGCACCAAATGAACTATATAAGCAACTTATGGAATTAGCAAGAAAAAAATACTGAAAAGAATAGCTGTTGTTTCAGATTCTTAACCAATCCTTCCAGAAATGCCTCCCTTTTCCTCCTCTTCTTCACAGCCATAGATTTAAGGTTCTCCACCTGCACAGCAGCTTTCAAACAGATCTTACACCTCTTAGCAAGTCATGAATTGCATTTTTCCCCTTAGATTTGAATACCCTGCACTCAAATCTTCTGCAAGACCCAAGAATCTACCTGGAATATGAAAATACGCATGTGCATATCTATTTGCATATGCAAATGCAGCATCCTGCACCTGTGGACCTGCACAGGCTGGGGGTGACCTGATGGAGCAGCTTTGAGGAGAAGGACCTGGGCATCCTTGTGGAGAACAAGATGTCCCTGAGCCAGCAGGGCATCCTGGTAGCCAAGAATGCCAATGGCATCCTGGGGTGCTTTGGGTGGAGCATTTCCAGCAGTGCAGGGAGAGGATCCTGCCCCTCTGCTCAGGATGAGGCCACATTTGGAGAATCCTGTGCAGTTTTGGGCTCCTCAGAACAGGAGAGACCTAAATATCCTGGACTGGGTTCAGTGGAGGCTGCAAAGGTAATGAAGGGATTGAAGCATCTCCCTGCCCAGGAAAGGCTGAGGGAGCTGGGGCTGCTCAACCTCCAGACAAGCCCCAGCTGAGAGAGGCCTTCACCCCTGGCTGTGCCTGGCTGTCCCTGGGTGTCCCTGGGTGTCCCTGGGTGTCCCTGGCTGTCCTGGCATTCTCTGTGGCAGGGAAGGTCAGAGCAGGGACCAGGCTCTGCTCCAGGGCCCAGCAATGGCACCAGAGGAAGGGACAGGAGTTCCACCTGAGCTTGAGGAAGAACTTCTCCACTGAGAGCACTGAACAGATTGTCCAGGGAGGCTGTGGAGTCTCCTCACTGGGGATATTCCAGAACTGCCTGGACACAGCCCTGTGCCCTGTGCTGTGGATGGCCCTGCCTGATCAGGGAGGTGGGACCAAATGAGCCACTGAGGTCCCTTCCAGCCTGACCCATCTGGGATTCTGTGCATTCTTCCTTACTTTTCAAGCCTTGAAGATGAACAATGTACAGATCAAAGATGAACAATCTACAGATAAAATATCTCCAGTGTGGCTAAACCCTGAAATCCAACTCAACATTTTCACAAGCAGATATGTTGTACTCCATGAATAAATTCAGTGATTTCTGTACAGACTACATACAAATACCATTTAGATTTTAAATAATAAATTGTGTAGCACAGAGGATGTGCAATTAATCCAAGCCAGCTTTCCTCACTTTGAACTGTAAAAAAAGGGAATATACTTCTGTGGTATTTGTAAATAAGGGGAAATATTTATGAATATCAAAATTTAGCTTCATTCAGTTATACTGAATAATTATTCATCCATATCCCATAAAACTTTTTATTTATAACTAATTTCCCAGCTTAAATATTATTAAATATTTATTTGGGATATCTGTTCATGACAATTCAGAATTACAGACTAACTTAGGTTAGAATGAACTCCTGCAGGTTATATTTTAAACACTTCTTTAAAGCACAGACAACTTCACCATCAAGCCAGGTTGCTCAAGGCTTCATCCAGTCAAGATGAGAACTCCATCCTTGGAGATTTTCCAAACCTCTCTGTCTACTGTTTGAATGGCCTGATCAACTTCATGGGTGATCATGGGTGACTCTTTCCCACCCAATATCCAGAATTTTCTCAGAATCACCTTGTGCCAGTTGCACCTCATCCCACACCATGAACCTCAGTTTTGCTTAAAATAGAACTAATAATTATGTAGCTATTTCCTGATGGCTGGCTATAAATAAATGACAGTCTAGATGTTTATTTTAAACTCTTTCCCAAATATGTCACAAGAAAAACAGGTTTTGGAGTTTTGGGAAAAGGGAGATAGGATGAGAATCAGCTCCATGACAGATCCTGATGTTCAGTAACCAACTTTTTGCTTACAAAAGCTATTATTCTTCAAAGAGAACTTGCTGCCAAAATTCAACTTCAGACTATATTATTGACACCTATAAAACTCTTGCACATATATTAACAAGGAAATAATTGGAAATAATTGTCTTCTTGGAAAAAAGAAAAAAATAGTTGGCAGGAAATCTGGCTAAATTAATTTCTTTAAAAGTTGCAATTTCCCATCACTTCTTAAAAGCCAGTTAATGAAATATGAATGTAAATGAACTGGAACACTTTAAATTTCTTATTAGTTAACTTACATTAGAGCTATAAATCAAGGACTGATACTATAATTCAGTCCTTATAATTAAGTGTTTCAAATCTCTTTATAAATGTTCAGTTTACTGTAAATATACATCATTTTTGGCTGCAGTTGCTGAAATAAAATCCAAGAAAATTAATTCTAATATAATTGAAGATTTGTTTGAAAACTGTCAAAACTTGTGATAAAATCTTCTTTAAATATAGTTCACTATTTTCTCTTCAACTCTTCTTTTTTCCTTAAATTATATCAAGGTTTGTTTACAGAGACATTGCCATGTTTTAATAAATATTAGAGACTTCTGAAAAGTCTCTAATAAGTACTGCTCTAAACCAACTTTCTCTTATTCAGAAGGCAATAAATCATCTCATACACTAATAAACTAGAAGACACCACTTCAAAAATTTAAAATAATGGATAAATTATTCATACTTCGACTAAAAAAACTGAAAATAGCCATATACCCTACATAAATGTATTGTATAATCAGAGTGCATCATTATTGAAATTTTGTGACATTTATCTGCTTTAGAATCTAATTTTCAACCATACCAAAAAACTCTTCACAGACTTTATTAGAAATATAATGCAAAGCAAAACCAAAATGTTGCATTAATAATTTAAAACAATTTTACAACTCAAAAAAAACCCTAGAATTACTGTATCATTGCCTGCATTTTGCAATTAAATGACTTCATTATTATGTGCAATTGCCTTATTTTTCATGAAAAATCTGCTCATCCTCTGGTTTCTGCAGATAGAAAGACTTAAGGAAATTTCAGCAGCTTCTTCAGAACCTCTGCCTAGTTGATTTGTTAAGCACATCACACACTTAACACATTTGTTAAATTCACCTGTTTAGAATGTGAAACCTTCAGGGCAGAGACCATTTTCTAACATAGTTCTTAAAGATTTAGAATCACAAAATCACAGAGTCGTTAAGGTTGGGAATGACCTCTAAGACCAAAAACCTACCACCACCACCATGTTCACTAAGTGCTACATTGTCCTGGTTTAGGGCGAATTTGGGAGGAAGCCTCCAAAGGGGTCCCTCTAGAAAGCAAATTCAAGCAGCTTCTCTCCCCACAGGTTCAGAAGGCATAAATCTGCTTTGAGAAAAGTGGAAAAAAATGTTTATTTAACAAGGAAATACTCACAAACATGAAAAAATGAATAACATTAAACAATGGAATATCTCATTGTTCTGAAGAGGTGGCAAATTCAGAGAGTCCTTTTTGTGGGGTGTAGCTCAGCCTGCTCAGTCCCTCCTGTACTGGAAAATGTTGTGCCCTGGGCCTCAGTAGGCAAAAGGTTTGAACTTTTGGGGTTTTTTTTGGGTTTTCAGTTCAGACCAAGGCTGATCAGTTTCAAGAATAAGAAAAGCTACGGTCTGGGGAATTTTTTTGCCTCATCTAGGTAAAAAAATAACTAAAAGCAAAGGAGAGCGCTGTCCTGCTGTCCGTGCTGCAGACAACAGAGCTCATGAGAAGGAACATGGGGGAATCCAGTGCACTTTCTGCAAACAAACTGAGTGCTTCTCCCCCATTTCACTCTCAGAACCAGTCTTAAAGGTGCAGAAAAGAGCCAGCACAAACAGAACTATTGGGGATACACAGAATTCACAGAATTCACAGAATGACCAGCTTGGACGAGACCTCCAAGATCATCAAGTCCAACCCAGCCCCAACACCTCACCTAAACCCTGGCACCCAGTGCCACATCCAGGCTTTGTTTAAACACACCCAGGGATGGGGACTCCACCACCTCCCTGGGCAGAAAACTCCAGAACTTTATCACTCTATCTAAAAACTTTTTCTGATATCCAACCTGTATTTCCCTTGGTGCAGCTTGAGGCTGTGTCCTCTGGTTCTGTCAGTGCTGCCTGGAGAAAGCCCAACCCCAGCTGAGCACAGCCACCTTTCAGGAGCTGTAGAGAGTGACAAGGTCACCCTGAGTCTCCTTTTCTCCAGGCTGAGCACCCCCAGCTCCCGCAGTTGTTCCTCACAGGATTTTTGTGTTCCCAGCCCCTCACCAGCCTCGTTGCTTTTCCCTGGACACACTCCAGGATCTCAAATTCCTTCCCAAATTGAGGGGCCAGAACTGGACACAGAACGCGAGGTGTGGCCTCACCAGTGCCAAGTTCAGGGGAAGAATGACCCCCCTGCTCCTGTTGGCCACATAAAAGTATCATAAAATCACCCTAGGATGTACATCCACAGGGTTTTTAACACTTCCTGAGACAGTGAATACACAACTGCCCTGAGCACAAGGAAAATACAATTTTAAAGGTAAATGCCACTGCAAAGTGTGATAGATATTTTAGCTAAACAATGCCACAACCACAAGACAGCAGGAAAAACTGCCTTTGAGTAGAAGGCAGCATATGATCTACTAAGGGACCTAGTTTTTCTGAGTAACTTGGAGACAAGACCTTATAAATAAGAGTGTTTGATGTATTTCTTTGTCAGAAGTGCCTGCACTACTGCAAAAATAAATGCTGTGTGCTCACAGGTTTGGTTTCTGCACCTTTGTCCGTGTCTCCTGCAATGCTAACAAGGCTGTTGATCTCCTGTTTAGCAATAAATCCAATGTTCCTACCTGCCACAATGCTTTGTTACACCATACAGCTGGAAGAGTGTGACAGTGCAATGCTAAACTGCAGCTGCTAATGAGCTGCTCTGGAGTGATGAAACAACACAGAAATTATTCACAGGGGCTCCAAGAGAGCTGGAGAGGGATTTTGGACACGGCCATGGTGTTACAGGACTGGGAGAATGGCTGGGCTAAAAGGGATATTGGGAAGAAATTCTTTACTGTGGGGGTTTGGTGGCTGCCCCATCCCTGGAAGTGTCCAAGGCCAGGCTGGACAGGGCTCGGAGCAACCTGGGATACTGGAAGGTGTCCCTGCCCATGGCAGGGGTGGAACAAAATGGTCTTGAAGTTCCTTTCCAACCCAAACCATGCTGTGATTCTCTGACCTTTCCAGGCTGGCTGCATCCCCAGCAGCTTCATGAGCATCCCACTCAGGCAGGAGAGCACAACCACGAGCAGCAGCAGCAGCCCCCATCTTCCAGCCCCCCAAATGTCAATGGAGATGCTGCTTCCCTGAACTAGTGGAGGTGTTCACTTCTCACATACCTAAGCTACAGAAGCATCTCAGAGGTGCTAAATAAACACAGGCAAAATAGTAGCAAGTGTAGTCTAATTAGAACATTTCACTTAGTGCTCTTTTCGAGATATTGTATGTAATTTTAAAGAAAATTTACTATGTTTTTGGTTTAGCACTTCAGATATTCATACTTGCATTAACAAGAAAATAAGAAACCTGCAATAATTTGAATAATAATACAATAACTACTGCTACACAAAACACATTTCCTTATAAAAATGATAATTAGGTGTTTAAAGCGTGTCTTTTCTGTGTTTTTAGTATGTCTAACAAATGTGTGCTTGAGGGCTCACTACAAAAATTCCTTTGCAAATAAACTGGCCTGCTGCAAACAAGTTACATGTATTTTGATAGGGAATCACAAGCAGGAGTTGGTGTGTTGGCAAAAGGCTCTTTCCACCACCAAATGAAGTGGTAGCAAAATGACATGGTTAAATTCCAACAAGTATTTATGATTGCTAAATCCTTCCACAATAGTAGTTTACTATAAAAGAGCATTTCAGAGAGAAAAAAAAAAATTCATAGACATGAAAAAAATAAACCAGAAGCCCACTAGATGGTGCTCCTATCCAGCAAATACAGCTCAGCAGCCCCATTCTCACTGCTAAAGGGGAATGAAGGCAATGAGATCCTAATCCAGTTACCCAGGGTGCTTCCCTTCACAGAAATCACATTTTTGCCATGCATTTGCTTTTCAAATCCTGACATTTTCAGTGCCATCCTATTCTTTGTACTCTGGAGCTGACCCTTTCCACAGTAATACATAAACAAACACACACATACACAGAAGGGGTTGTAATGGGAAATGCAGCAATAACTAAAAGGAAAAGGTTGTTTGGACCCTCAGCATCCTCAGGACCCCAAAAATTTACTCTGATTCTTCCTCATTTGAGACATCAGCTCAGCATCCTCAAACACACACCTCTGCAAACAGATGAAGCTTTTGATTTTAGTGTAAAATGCAATGTTTTGCCGTTGGTTATTATTTTCTTAATATGCAAAGCATGACCAGTCTGATGTTTCCCCACTCAGAAGAGACCTGAGGAGAGAAGAAAGTGCCAAAGTATCTCACTACTGCATAGAAGTTTTAGAAACATTGAGGTGCAGCCTGGCTGCCTTCACACAGCAAATACTTGGCTTGACACTGTTGCAGTGTAAAAGCCACTTCGAGGTGCACTAGGGACAAAAAATAATAACTTGTATTTTGGGGTTCCCATCACAAAAAAATTGTGGACTTGGGGGAATGAGTCTAGATGAGACTCACAAAGATGATTAGAGGGCTGGAGCCGCTCTGCTCTGGAGACAGGTTGGGAAAGCTGGGGGTGTTCCCTGGAGAAGAAAAGGCTCCAGGGAGAACTCAGAGCCTCTTCCAGGGCCTAAAGGGGCTCCAGAAGAGCTGGAGAGGGACTGGGGACAAGAGATGGAGGGACAGGACAAGGGAGAATGACAGGTTGGACAGGGCTTGGAGCAACCTGTGACAGTGGAAGGTGTTCCTGCTCATGGCAGGGGGTGAAACAAGATGTTTTTAATGTCCCTGCCTACCCAAACCATTCTGAAATTCTTCAATATTTCATACAAATCCATATGTGAATTTGTATGTTATCTGAATTTGCAGCACACTTTCCCCAGTGCATTCCTAGTTAAATTCAATACAGAGTTGCTATCATAAATTGCCATTTGCCTGGGCTCGAGCTACTCAAACTCAACAAGTCTGGTTTCAAATTGCTGTTGGATGTGCAGTAATGTTTTTGCAATTGTTTCTTATGAATTTCAGTGGCGAAACAAACACATTTCAATTTTCTTTTCAAAGCTCACATTTTGTCCTGTTCTCTACAGCATCACAAATCACTTGTCTGAAGAACGTATTTACAAGCAAATTGCAATTCCATAAATGTTCTGCAAAAATCCATCCTCATATCATCTAGCAGTTATTTGTCCAAAAAGGAACATTTTAAAGGTAACTTAATGATACAGGATTTTTTTTTCTGTCTGCTACATTTCTGCCACATTTTGACAGCTCCTAATTTTACTACCAAAAAAAAGAGCAGTCTTTGCTACTGCTATACCCAGATACTTCGTCTTTTCAGTTTTTCTGTAATGTTTTCCCCTCATTACACACTTATTAGATCTTTCACTTAATTTAAGGTGCACTGCATTCTCCAGCCATGCAAAATGTTCCTTAAGGAGCACAAATGTATTCACAAAATATGTTATAATAGCCCATTTATTAATTTTGAGCTGCATTTAACAGCCTGGAGGACAGTGACCAGTGTCACCAGACACTTTCTTTCTCATCAAATGTAGTCATCTCCCAGATAACTGACTTGCTCTGTTCAAAAATTCATTAAAGATTGAGTTACTCTGCCTGTAATTTCGCTGTTCAAATGCTGCTTATGACAAAAAATAGTACATTTCAGTATCCTGGGACCTATCCCAAATACATTAATACCTCAAGTACTAAAAATCATTTTAACCACCTCTTCCAAATCTGAACCATATCAAATCATAGAATCATGCCTGAGTTGGATGGGACCCACAAGGATCAACCAGTCCAAGTCCAGGCCCTTCCCAGGACAACACCAAGAGTCCCCCCCTGTGCCTGAGAGCATTGTCCAAATGCTTCTTGAACTCTGGCAGGTTTGGTGCTGTGACCACTTCCCCTTATATTCCTTTAAATTCCTTTATAAACCAGATTATTTTCATACTCAGAAATCAGAGAGCAAAGGGGTGACCCACAGGCTCAGCAGCTGGAGATGTAACAAGGCTCGACACAGCTGGACAAAATACAGAGAAATAATAAATCCAATATTAAAAACTATAAAAAAATATAAAACATCAGATAAAACAACATCACCTATAGAGCTTGCCTGTTTGAATTACCATACATTAAAACTAAGCACTATATATTTATTTTAACAAACAAAATATCATTTTATTCCCTTGGCAAAACTTGCACACACAAACACAAAAGACAGAGAGAAAAGTCAGCTAAGCCATCTCATCAATTCTTTCTGGAGCAATACAGAAAACAAGAGATATTTGCTTTTGGCACTAGTGGAGAAAAGGGGGTTTGGTCCTTTTTTCCTTTAAGTATCTTCTCCTCCCCTTTCTAAGCCAGAGGATTTATAAATTCTATTTAATTTTATTGCAGATAATTCAAGCCTTGCTTCAAACACAGGAATAATCCTTTTTATAGAGTTCTGGTGCATGCATAGTAAATAGCTTTATATTTGCAACACCATTACATCCACCCTCCCAGCACTGTACAAGAATGATAATCCTCATTTTTCATATTCAAATCTAAAGGAAATTATTTAGAAATGCTTAAAATGTAAAGAAATGTAGGTCTGAAACCACTAGAATCTGAATTTCCACTGTGATTAGCACTTCTGAGGTGCTGTCAGCACATCCCACTGACACAGCTCCACTCCTCGGGACTCAGGAATTGTAATCCCAGTCCATATTCTGAGAGCAGGCACCCTCCTACTCACCAGAGATCCCAAGTGCCCAATAAATCCTATTTTTGCCTGTCACTGCCCCCTCTCTATTCCATCAGGGGGAACAATCTGTGTGCAGCCCTTGCCGTGGCACAGACAATCATGGAATCACAGAATTATTTGGATTGGAAAAGCTCTGCCAAGGCCACCACTGACCCATGTCCCCAAGTGCCACATCCCCGTGGCTTTTAAACTCCCCCAGGCTTGGGGACTCCAGCGGTGCCCTGGGCAGCTGTGCCAGGGCTGGACAAGCCTTTGGGGGAAGAAAACTTCCCTGATGTCCAAACTAAACATCCCTGGCCCAGCCTGAGGCCGTTCCCTCTCCTCCTGTCCCTGTTCCCTGGGATGAGATCCCAAATCCATCCCCCCATGGCTGTCCCCTCCTGTCAGGAGCTGTGCAGAGCCACAAGGTCCCTCCTGAGCCTCCTTTGCTCCAGGCTGAGCCCCTTCCCAGCTCCCTCAGCTGCTCCTGGTGCTCCAGACCCTTCCCCAGCTCTGTTCCCTTCCCTGAACAAAGTTATTCCTTTATTTCTAGATATAAATCCATATTTTTACATCCACATATATTTTTGCCCCTTTGCAGTTTCCCTATGCACACCAGTCTCGAGGCCACCTATCTTCATCTCAGTTTGCATCCAGCCCAGTTTCCCGGTCCTTCTCATTACATTTCTTCTCACTCAATAATTTAATTCTCTTTTTATCTACCTCCCCACCACACTCCAGTTTGATGTGTAGGTCCTGTCTCTGCTGCACACCATGAGGGCTATGGGGAGGACACCAGATAAATCCATCCCACAGTTCAACACATGCCAACAAAGCAGTCCCTCCATAACCAGAAGATATGAGAGCTTACCAGGTCAAAACTACCATTTCCTGAGTGAAAACAGAGCCTTTTCAGAGTTCAAAGGAAGTTCTTCAAAAATTTATCTATGCAACTTCCATAAATTTGGCCAACTATCATCAGGAGAAAATAAACTGTGCACCTCCATTTGCATTAAGAACTCAGAAATATTTCATGAGCATAGAATATATGCCAAATTTTAATAAAAAATTACTATTAAGACCAGAAATACCTATTTTTAAATGATCTAAGACTAAAGCAGCAACATGGAAGTGAAAGGACAAAGCAACAAGGCATTAAACATGTTCTTTTGCCATCAATCACTTCAAATAGAACTTTAAAGAAAAAAAATCTACTAAGGAACAGATTTGGGAGCTCTCCTTATTCCTACATAAATTATCTCTGAGGCAATAAATGACAACTATCTTCAAAACTTTGTTGTTAGTAACTCACAGGTGACTTTACACAACCCCCTCGTGTATAGAGTGTGACAATTATCAAAACACCTAGTTAAACACAATGGCTGTGCTTCAAATAGGTAGAATAATTATTTGTATTCTTTGTGATGATATTTTGACTGATAAAATGTTCAAATTATTCACACTGCAGTTATTTGAAGCGCTAAGCCACAGAACACTGATTCCAAATTTTGAAATAATGAAGGTTGAGAAGTGTTAAAATTATGGAAAAAAAACCTGTAAACTTATTTTTAATACAGAATAATAATCTTGGCATATAATGCAGGGTTTAGTAAGCACTTGCTACCAAATATAAACTGATTGCAATTCATATGACTGAGACTGTAAAATAAATACTCTGTGAAATTATTTCCATTAGAAAATACAAAGATCCTTTTCCTTGCTGAAGTAATATACTACCACCATAAAAAGCAAGTATTTTTTCTCCACCACCTTTTAACTCATAACATAGTTTCACTAATCTGTTAATTTTGTTTGTTTTCTTGTTTGTAAAACATAAATTCACAATCACCTCACCACCAGCAGCCATAAATTTTGACTTTCTCTGGAGGTTAGGGATGTCATCTTTGATGCAAACTTAGGTGTGAATAAATCTCACTCAACAGCTAAGCAGTGAGTTAGAAAATACATAACACAATTGTCTCTGTACCCTTGTAAGTCAAAATTTTCATTTAGTTTCCTAAAATGAGAGAATTCCCCAAAAAGGTTGGTTTTCCACACATAATTATGAACAGAACATACTAATATGGCTACACATCTCCCACACACATGCATGGCTCCTGCAATATCACTGAAAGTGGAAAAGACTTTACCTGAGAAGAAAAAGGGTGAATATTCTCATAGAGGCAGGGGACAATATCTGATGTCTTGCACAGTCTTCACTACATTTATTTTCACTAAGCACAACGACTCTCTCTGCATTGGACAACAGCCCTTTTTCCAGAAGGAAGCAGCATCATCAGTTTGGGACTGAGGAGTCACATGTTTTCTGTCCCTGTTTGTCAAACCTTTGCTGTCCACAACATGCAAAGTTCCACAAAAAAGCCAGAGCACAGTCACACCAGAGAGGGATTTTATTCCCAGGATCTTACCAACCTGAGACCTGTGAGCTGAGAAGGCCTTGAAAACGCTGAGGAATTCCTTAAATCTTAACCCACATTTTGCAGGAAACCCACAGATGTAAGAACAGATGGGGGAGACAAGCACAGTCCAACATGCTGTGGGAAAAATAATGTTTTAAAGATATCACCTGCACTACATCTCCACCTCCAGCCCTAAATGCAGAAGGACTGAGCAGCTCCTGACTGCTTGTGACAGATGCTGGGATTGCAGCCTTGTGTCTTAATCAAAGTGAAAAGGACACCATTCCCCAATAATAATTTCAACAAGTCTTTGCCTTAAGTCAAAATGAAAGATGAAAATATTGTCAGAGACTGTCTGGAATAACCTTTTTGTTCATTGCCTGAAGAACAATCCTCACATGTGAGATAGGGAGAAATCATCAGACAAGATTGCTAATGAAATTAACAGCCAAACAATTAGCTGTCAGGAAAGTTGCTTAAGCAAAACTGTATCTATTGCTGGAACAGAGGCTGCAGCACTTTGCCCGCAGCTGAGCTGACTGCTATCAACTCTGTTTGAAAGATGCTTTTTCCATGCCTTTGATTAACATAATTCATTATTCAAGTTGAATGTTAATGTTTCCAGGACACTGAGCTCCATCACCATTTTTTCATTTTTTTTGTCTTTTCTTCCTGACTTGCTAGAAAAACATGATTTTACCACTCAAGTAACCCAGTTTGGTGACCAATCTTGGTCACCAAATTGCCAGATTAATCAGACTATGCATTTTCTAGAACCATGAAGTAAGATTTGTCAAGGATCCTAAGGATAACAAGAATTTATTTTTCTCACTGTCCTAGCATATCATTTTGCATATGAGCACAAATAACTCCTTGTAATTCCAGTCCATTAGCAGCAAACAACTATTCCTCACCAAAACCAATACAAATCGATGTCTCTGTGGAAATGGATGTGAATGAAAAGGGGAATTTAAGTCCTGTGTAGGAACAACTTAGCTAAAAGCTGTACAGATGGTGCGGAGCAACACTTCATTCTCCCCACCCTGCTGATACTCACATCAAACTCATTCAAAGCAGCAGCGAGCTCCCCTATGCCGGTGTGGCCCTTGTTCTCATCGGTGGGCGAGGTGGCCTGGGCAGCGTTGGAGATGCCGGCGATCGCTTCCTGCACTTGCTTGAAGACGTAGTCCCTGTTGGCCCTGGTGGCCGCGACGTCGGGGTGGCGCAGGAAGGCCTGCGAGGCCGTGTACAACATGGTGGCGTTCTTCTTCAGAGCCCCGCGGGCCGCGGCCATCTCGTCCCTGCAGTGAGGGTCCTTCAGCTCCTGCGTGAGAACACACGGCTTTTAGGGCTGCAAACAGAAGGGTTTGCCTTGGAACGCGTTGCCTTGAGCATCCCGGCACGGACGCCGCGCAGTGGTTTGGCAGAGATGGAAGCCACGGCAGAACCCACCATGAATCACTGACAGAATTCCCCTCCTGCCCAATAAAGTCCTTCTGTGTCACTACAGCTGTTACACTCTGCTCGCAATATCTTATCAAAGAGTCACTTCCCTTTTGCAAAAACCCATTCAAAATGTACATAAAACATTCAAAATTACTTTTCCCGAGCTGGATTCCTTCTGCTGATCCATAATGGCAATGCAAGTGCAACACTCCTGGTTGCAGCAAGTTCTTTGTCTAATTACTACACCTGTATCCGTTATAAAATTATCATAAGGTACACTTTTAAAACATCAAACTAGAAGTATTACACAGATGAGTATCATAGAATTAAAGAATTAATTAGGTTGGAAAAGATCTTTGAGATCATCCAGTCCAATCTATGACTTAACACCATATGGTTTTAGCTCTTAAAAACCTAATAAATATGCCTCTCAATGTTTCTATTTTGCTTTTTTTCATATTTTACTCTATACCTCATATCATTTAGAGTTTTTATATTTAGAATATGATAGATACTTTCTTTTGTTTTCTCTGACAACAAGAATCAGATACTGCACGTTATCAGAATCACATATTATTAACACCTGATATTTTCAGTTATTGTATATCACATTGTCCTTGAAAGCCTTACAAATATTAAGGCAGCTCTCATAATATTCATTAGAATTAACAAAATATTATTACTTACACTTTAAAATTATGAACAAACCAGTCTTGAGAGCTGAATAGTTTATTTATGTCCACACATGGAATCAATCACCAACACTGAAAAAGGACACAGATATTCTGGATTTACAGGTTCTACCCACTGATTAATTTCAACCACATCTGGCTGGCAAGTAACAGTCTTCAGAGAGAATTTTTGCCATATTCTTGTGTCTTCAATGAGAACTTGAGACATAAACATCCATTAACTTTCACATTTTCCTCTTTTTTTCCATAGTTGCAGCTCTGTTTCCACAGGGAAAGTGTCTGAATGTACCCAAGAGCATTCTCCATATAGTGTCTAGATCCTACATTTTAATTTATTTGCCTTAGTCAGATGGAGCAGGGAGTTGAGCTTGATGATCCTTACAGATCTCTTCCAACTTGAGATATTCAATTATTCAATTTTAGTATAACTGTCAAAATGCTGTTTTTTCAGAAAAATGCCCGACAATCATGATTTAGAAGAAAATTGCCATTACTGAAATTCAGAAAATAATGTAAATAGGTGGATGAATATGGAAAGCAAGCTTTCCAAATCCAGTGTTCAATGCAGTAAAAAGATGGCCCATCACTGAATTATTGGTGGTATTCAAATATAATTGAAGTTGGAGAGACCTTATACAACTCTACAGTGTCTTGAAAAGAGCAAGGTTCAGGGGAAAGCTATCTTTACTGCAAAGTTGTACAATGACCAGATTTGAATAAATGTTATCATGAATTTCTGGTCTCTTTTTCAACTGCCTTAGCAATGAATAATTTTTTATTTTTTTTTCAAAAAATATCTGAAAAATATTAATAATGGTTTTAAGCACAAAGTAGATTTCTGTTTCTCCTAAACTTGAATTATTCTGAACTAGCAAAGAGTTTGTGCTTTAGCAGCTGTCAGAGGAACCTGAAATCTGCATAGGTTAGAATTAAATGGGAATAATCATCGAATTAAAATTATCCTTAACCTCCTGAATCACTTCCCTTTTCACCCTTCAATCTGTTATTAACTGAGGCCTCTTGGAAGGTACTCTTAAAGAAATGGCACTTGTGAAACACTTCATCACATTCCAAAATAATCAGTGTGATTAAATTATAGGCCATAACATAGCACCTATTGGCTCACTGTACATTTTAAACCAGACTTGGGACATGAAACAGGAGAACTTTAGGATGAAGTTGGACTTTTCCAACCACTCCTGTACTCACCTGTTGTCTCCTCGCAGCAACATAGTTCAGTTTAACCATTTCCTTCCCAAATTCCTTAAAACGATTGGCTAAATCTTGCTCATTCGTTGCATTTTTCACAGCTTCTAGTGCCTCCTCTACCTAGAACACAATAAATCAGCTCTGTCAGCATTTTAATCCACTCTTTGAAAAATCACTCTGAGACTATTCCACCCAATACTCTGTTTTACATGGATCCAATTTAGGTTTCACATCCATCACTGTACAGAAGCTTTATGAGAGTCCCATGAACTTTAATTAGGTTTTTAATAGAGCAGCTGTCACTCTGCATTACTGTCCATTTACTGTGCTTTGGGATCATGTAAAACTAATGTTTTAAAGATATCACTGCCCACACTTATCAAATGAAATATTTAATATCTATGGGGTTCAAAAGAAAACACATGAGTATGTTCTTAATGTGTGCTACAGGATTTATGGGAAAACAAAGAAAGTTATCACTTCTGGACAAGAAATATTTAAAAAGGACATTCAAACTAACCATTAAGGTTTAAATTTACCCTGATAAAT
This sequence comes from Lonchura striata, assembly GCF_050655825.1. Classification (NCBI taxonomy): domain Eukaryota; kingdom Metazoa; phylum Chordata; class Aves; order Passeriformes; family Estrildidae; genus Lonchura; species Lonchura striata. The sequence continues at coordinate 4,011,995 of NC_140706.1, read as the reverse complement.
CCAAAACACTCTATCTTTGTGAAACAAATGATCCCTTCAACACAGATTATTTGTATTGTTTCTTTTTTTCTCAGCTCTGAGCTTTCATTCTTTGGTTACTAAATACTGAGAAAAAAAATTACCCAAAAACCTACACCTGCATTTTTGCAGTGATGCTGTAGCTAACAGACAAAAATATAAAATTCCAGTTATACCAACAAGTTGATCCAAATGTATTGTAAACCTTTACATAATGCAAAGCCAGAAGAATATCTAAAGGCATAAAATGCTCTTTTCATGCAATAAGTAAAGGAAGCATTACTGTGACTAGATGGGAATTCAAAGTTGTACTTCTCTCCCTGGCAAGATAAAAATGCAATTCCAATCAAAAACACTGAGAACTGAAAGGATGCTACTGATCCTTCTTGATAAAAGCTATTGTTCACCTAAAAGCTGCAGTTCATAAGAACATGCATAACAAATCTTCCCCTCAAAAGGCAAGGGCTTATTGGCATGGAGACAAGCAGGGGTTTGCAGCTCTCCAGACACGGCTGGGAATTGATAAATTCAGCAGTAGCTGGTGTCTAATAGTTTAGAAAGGCACAATTATGTGCAGAACCCATCTTTTTATTGCTTGAATTACTATGTGTTTTCCTACCACTGAGAGAGTATATTTTCATTCTGAGCTCTTACCTACTTACTGCAGATTTACAAATTACAGGGCAGTAGAGTAGCAAACTTATACATTTCTATTGGAAAATGAATAATTCAGGAACATAAATTCATAGCTGTTATGTTCAAAATTATAAACCAAGTTCTGCTGATTTACAAGCTACAAGATTGTTCAGAATCCAAGTTACCTCTTCTTTTTACTCTTAAGGAGAACAGAGTTTTTAAAATGAACTGACTGCCTTACCATTAACACAAATTACAAAATCATCCTTGTATTAAATAATTTGCTCTTGCAGAACTTCTTCCAAAATACGCACATTTTCCTTTATAATCAAGAAACATTTACATTAAAATACCTGACAGTTTCATCTTTACTGTTTGCAATGCCAAACACAGGCATGAAAAATTGATACACATTTTTCTAAATCGTGCTCCATATTAAATAGAATTCCTGAAAATTCTGCAGAGCTTCCACTCTGATAATCAGATTTCAAAGGATGCTGATCATACTCTATCAAATGTCATTCAGGGCTCAAGACCACGGAATTCAAAAGTAAGAAACCAGTTATGGAAAACAGTAGAAAGGACAGGAGCACAAGCTCCTTTTTAGTGATATTTTTATTATTACAATTTCTTTTTTACAAATTCATACTGGGGTACCTTCTCCATCCTTGAGAAAACACTCAACTGATCTGTTCCTCTGATTAACTAGCCTAGAGTTAATTACAATAGATCTATAATTCTCTGTGTGCATGACCACATATTATAATGGTACATGTTTTTTTAATGTGTTACAAAAGCTTCTGCAATAACCACTATTTCTAATTTTAGCAGTGCAAAAGATAACCTGAATGCAATGACCAAGAGTCCTCCCAGAAAGTACCTGCATATATTCCCCCTAAAACACTAATTAAAATGCACCATTTCCTGGGAAGCCTTTGACATGCTTTCAGAGAAAACTGATTACAGCACAATTCAGCATAAATCAGGCTTCATTACACTGACATGCAGAATTATTTTAGTTCATTAATTTTATGGGTAACTTATACAAGTCTTTGAAGGTTACCTTTGAGTCAATAAAAGAGCTGTTCCTCTGTCAATTTTGTATAGTATAACCACTTTTCCCCCTAGTAATTCATCTGTCTAAAAGCAGTTTGCATTGTAAAGTGGTAAAATAAGGATATTTGCATGTTCAATCCTCAGAAATAACTTACCCTTTTTAACATGAATTAAAAGTGACAGTTAAGGCCCTTATGTTGAATTGTTGCTGAAAAGAACCAGAGATCACTGATTTCTGAAACCACACTTGTAATACCATTAGGTAAATGCAGAGGTTATAAACCACACTTCCAGACATGGCCCTTCTGGGGTGCAAACTGTGCAAATAAATACAGCCACTTACAAACCAGCACTGGACATTTGCATTTTACATAACAGAGTACTCTGCTGAAAATGGGAAAACAAAACTTCTCATGAAAGAGCTTGAATACAAATTTTCATCATAATGTTCAGAAAAAAACCTGGTGCTTATGATATTCAAGCATTGGCCTTGCTAGGAAAGGACAATTTGAATTATAGTTACATGGAGCATTATAGAGAGGAAAAATTAAAAGCATATTGGAGAGAGACACTGCTTACACTGCACGTAACCAGAGCCATGTGCTGACAATTCTGAGAGCAGCATTTTATTCATTAAAGCAGAGCTCACTAGAACCTGTGCTGAAAAATCGGCCTCTTTCCTTATGGAATCTGTTTTCCAGCTATTCACGTTATCTGCACAGTTTGCAAGTTGAAAGGTTTTCACTGTTTTTCCAGAACATGAGATTGTTGTACAGTTACATTGTCAAAAAGACAAATTAAAAAAAAAAAAAAAAGAAAAAAAAAGGAAATATTTTTTGAACAGTTGCTAAAATGAAGCAACTCTCCATTTCTTCTGTTAAACTCACACATGCACTCTGCAGGTTTTAAATATTCTGCATATGATTTTCTGCACCATCTTTTTTTGTTTCAAAGGTTTTCGATGATTTGTTTCTGCAATGAAAATGTAACAGTGCAACAGCTAGGGAGGGTGGAAAAATGTACTTCTTAGTTTCAATTGAAAATCTTTTTAATAGTCCTGTATAAAAATGTGAATGATGGTGGTCAAAAGTGAATATAAATCTGTCCAAACTATCTGGTAATCTTTAATTCCTCTTCATTCTTTGATTAGACAGTTGTACTATTGTCTCTCTCCAAATTAAAGGTGTGATCTTTAAATATATTCAGAAGTCGCAAAGAGAAAAAAAAAAAAAAAAGAGTAGACTACTACAGTACCTAAACTGTGCCAGAAAACAAAAATACTGGAAAAGTAACTGGGATAAGATGTGAGGGGAGCAAATGCTTCAGTTTAGTTCAGAGAGCTGTTTAACAGCTCTGTGTTAGTCCAGTCACTGAAGATGGCTCACAAATTTTGCTTTAAGTGTTCAAATATTAATTTCTGCAGAATTAGAAAACTAATGAGACTAATGCAGAAATGTATTAACTCCCACTGCTGATCCGCTTTAAGAGAACCAAGTGGAGAGCAAGGACTGTGGACAGTTGTTGCTATAGGACACGTGAAAGCACAACACGAGCTACTGCTATTTGCAAGGTAAAGAAGAAGTTTTATTCTCTGACTCCAACTTTTATACTTTTCCAAAGGTGACAGTGGATTGGAGAGTGAATGGGCCACCTCTCCAAAGACACTGGACAAACTACCAGTACATCAAGTCTCTCCACCCCTATGAAGGAATGCAAAACAATATGTTCTTTATAGAAAATTGTGTGAGAAAGTTTTCTAACAGAATGTAAACCCAGAAGGTTTTAGAAAATCTTAAGAATCAGGGTGACAGACAGTCACCTCCCCAACTGACTGATCCCCAATTTTCCACGCACAAGGCACACAAACCCAACAGAGAAGGTGAAAAACACCTACGATTTTGAGGTGCGAGAGGAGCCTCATGACATCAGCCATGTCAGCCAGGATGAGCAGGCGAGTGACGGCCGAGAGCAGGGCGCGGGCGGCGCGCACCATGGTGCCCCTCTTCACCGAGGAGCAGGGGTCGTCCGCGAACTCCGACGAGGCGACGCGCATCGTCTCTCCTGGCAGCGGAACACAAACGGTGCTCAGGTTAGCTTCAGGGCAGCCCTCAGCCTTGTGCGTTTAGTTTCTATACTTTGTGGAAGAACAAAGTGCTGCTGAGGAAAAAAAAATCTGAGAACCACAAAACCCTTGGATTTAAAGCCCATCCAGCTCCACTCCAAGAACACCTTCCCTTGTCCCAGGGTAATCCAAGCCCCGTTAACTTCTCCTTGGGCATTTCCAGGGATCCAGGGGCAGCCACAGCTTCCCTGGGCAACCCTTACAGGGCCTCCCCACACTCACAGGCAAAACTTCCTTCCCACTATTCCATCTAACCCTGCACCCTGCCAAGAATTCCTTCCCAATATCCCATCTAACCCTGCACCCTGCCAAGAATTCCTTCCCACTATCCCATCTAACCCTGCACCCTGGAAAGACTTCCTTCCCAATATCCCATCTAACCCTGCACCCTGCCAAGAATTCCTTCCCACTATCCCATCTAACCCTGCACCCTGGCCAAGAATTCCTTCCCAATATCCCATCTAACTCTGCACCCTGCCAAGAACTCCTTCCCACTATCCCATCTAACCCTGCACCCTGCCAAGAACTCCTTCCCACTATCCCATCTAACTCTGCACCCTGCCAAGAACTCCTTCCCACTATCCCATCTAACCCTGCACCCTGCCAAGAATTCCTTCCCAATATCCCATCCAACCCTGCACCCTGGCAGTTTGAAGCCATTCCCCCTTCTCCTGCCACTCCACGCCTTGCCCCAAGTCCCTCTCCAGCTCCTCTGGACTCCATTTAGGCACTGGAAGGTCTCCCTGGAGCCTCCTCTTCTCCAGGCTGAACAACCTCACCTCTCCCAGTCTTGCTATGATCCACAGATTTTATATTAACCCAACTTTTGCTGTTGTTAAAAAAAAAACAAAAACTGTATGTCTTCAGTGCAGAAACTCAAAAAGAAAGTACTTGCAATGTGAAATCAAGGCATATTTACATTGCTTTTAAGACCATTACAACATTTAAAAAAATCCCAGATGGCAAAACTTCCCATAAAACAATGCAGATAGTAGGGGAGGGATTTATTACAGCCACAGTGACCAATTCCCATCAGAACTATTTTCCTTATTATATTTACCATTAGGACTGTGTGTTCAAATTATCATTTGCAAATTATCATTTGGATGATAAGTTGGTAATACAAAATTTCAAAATACAATTCAAGTGGCTCATTTCTAAAGCTACATATTCCTCTTAACTTTCCATAGGATTGGCAAAACTCTACAAATTTCTTAGGAGACAACAAACAATCCTTGCTAGATAAAAGGAAAAAAAAAAAAAAGAAAATTTCTAAACATACTTAAATGCTATATTGCTAAGCATCACAGAGCTGAAATTCAAGGCAAAAAAAGAAAACAAGGTTTCTGGAGGGGGACAACAGTTTTCTGTCCCTACCTTCCCATGAATTTTACCTGTGTGCCAAAAATCACTGAAATTAGGAGCAAGGAATTCTGATGCCTCAAAGATTTTTTTTCTAACACACACTTTAATTCAAACAGTTGTTTGCAAAGTTTTAACCACAACTCTTGGCTGAGAATGTTTAAAAATTGGGACTAAAACTACACTATTAGTATTAGTATTATTATTGACTCAAATATTTCCTGTAAAAGGAGATATTGAGAGCGACCACAGAACAGCTGAGAGCCCAGCATGTGAGCGAGGGTTGGATGTGAGTTTCCTAACTGGGAATTCAATCCCAGTGCAGGACTGGCTTCATCTAACCAGTGTAACATTGTAAGGCATCATCTTCCCTCCAATTATTTATTGAGGGAAACCAAGAATCCCAGCGTAAATAAAGAGTTTGCTCCAAAATGCACTCTTGGAGCATACTGAGCTGATTGAACCCAAGGGGACACAAGCAACCACAGGAAACCCCAGCAAGGTTTTCCATTTATTTAAGCTCTATGTAGGATTCAGATGAGATGGAAGTGATTCCAAGCATCCAGCAGCAAAACCCTTGTAAGTGAAAATACTGAATTTTAGAGAAATTCAAGATGAAATGGCAGCCAAAGCAAGCTTTTGATTTTGGAATCAAATGCCTGAAAATTGTTTAACTTCCATTTTGGTACTGAAGAGATTTTACTGTTTTCTGTTGAATTAACAGTGTGTAGCATCAGATAAATATTTATATTGGACTATGAAAGAAAGAAGTAATATTTGATAATTGGCCAGTGGCATCAGGAAAGCAAGAAGGAAAATTATCTTCTTAGACTTGAATATCCAAGGAGATATCCCTTGCAAAAAGATTTAAAAATCAACACTCAAGGGCAGAGGAAAAATGCACAGAGGGTCAAAAGGAAACAAAAACAAACAAAACCAAAAACCCATTAAAAGAGTTTGAATTAGATATTTAATCTTAGAAAGCTCACATCAGGTGAAATAAATCTCCAGAATAATGAAGTAAAAATTATTAAATAGACACAATCAAATAGGCAAACCAAAAAAGTATGAGTATCAAAGTTCACAGCAGGTTGTTTAAAACATAACAAGATCTAGTAGTTCACAATTTAGAATCTAATAACCAAAGAAACTAGCAATTATGGTGAGGAAGGCTCATCTGTCTCAGTGCCAACTAACATATTTTAATCCTTTTACGGCAGTGGTATCAAACTACTCTTAGGCTAAAGGTATGAGTGGAGCTTCAGCTAGCCCAGTTATTTTTTTAGAGAAACCTTTTTATCTGGAAAAAGTCAACCCTGCATTTAGCTATCCATTTCTTTCCAAATGCATTTCAAGTTGCTCTGTAATTTATATTAAATTACTTTCAGTGGAAATTGTGTCGACACAAGAAACACAGACATCTGAAGCCATCAGGTCTGCTTCCTTGCCACTGCAATCAGTCAAGTGATAATAATTAATAATAATCTTAATATGATAATAGCTACACTCATAAACTTATCAAGCTTCCATCTTAGAAACAGCTCAGACATTTAACCCCAATTAATCCTATGTGAAGTGGGAAACTCGCTCCAAAATGAACTCCAGAATCTGACAGGTTCTTTCCATTAGAGACACTTTAATGCCATACTGCCTGTATTTGTAGATAATTTAAATCCATTTCTTCTCATGACCCATTTGTCCTTCAGTTTCACTGTGTGCTTCTTCCACTCTTGTCCCTATTGTCCCTTTTTGGCTTTGTGAATTTTTGTGAGGAGTCCTTACAGACTAGAGGAGGCTCTTCAGTCCCTTCTAATTGCACACAATACCCATTTCTATAGTCATTACAGCAGCCCCATGAAACAATTCTGCTTCTGGAGTACAAATGATAAGAACTGCAGGTTTCTAGGACCATTTGCAGCTATGAGAAATACTCATGGAATCCCAGAATATCCTGGGTTGGAACTGTAGGGATCACTGAGTCCAGCTCCTGGCTCTACACAGGACACCCCAACAATCCCACCATGTCCCCAGAGCTTAACAGCAAAAATCTATCAACAGATGATTGCAGAGATCACCAATAAAAGCTACTGGAATTTCATGAGCAGACTTAAGGTAAAACATCTACCTGTGAGGAAAGGATTGAACCAAAACTTTCAATGGTTAATAGATAGAGGAAATGTAATTTTTTCCAAAGCCTTGAAGTGTTTACTTAAGACATAGAAGATGGGCACAGAGTAACAATCTAGAGAACAGCTGCAATCAGTAGGGGATGCTGACAATACACCAAACACCTGGAAATAATTACTAGAACAATGACAAATTGATTGGATGTACCACTCCTGAGCAGTTCCCAAATGGAAGAAGTTAATAAAGCTGCAGTCTAATTAATCAGTTTCTTTCAGATTTTTCCTTTTGTTCTGCATGTTCAAGATTAAAAAAAAAAAAAGAACAACTGATCCATGACATAATGGAAGTATTTTAGAGTGCTCTCGTCATAATTAGAGAAAAAGCACTGTTATGAAGATATCCTAAATTATAATAATGTATTGACCCAAACTACAGACCCAAACTGGGTCTGTATATTAGGAATAATGAGTTGCAGACTCCATATAAAAGAGTGAGGATTATACTAAATAATTGTTAATTAGGTATATTTAAATTATGTAAGCAGGTGTTTAATCTTTTCATCATGGATGTGGTCTTCTTTAGAAGAAACAAAATCTCTAAAATACAAAGATCTGCAATTTTATCCCCCCTTAGGTTTGTCTAGAAATTCACCAAATAAAGGAGGATCACTCACTTTCCATACCAGTATATATCTGAACAGTCAAATTTTAGGAATAATGACCTTAATCTGGTCCTGGTTGGTTGGTTTCTCACTGTCTATATTCCTCCTACCTTATTAATCACATTGATTATTCACCACATCTCTTAAAACATCATATTTTGTTTACAGAACTTTAAAATCCAGTCTCCATCACTAAACATGTTCAGTATTAAATTCTGTTTGACATTATCAGAATGTGGGAAGTAATTTGTAAATACAAATATGCATCAAAAATTCTATTCAGAATTCTAAAAGCTTCACACAAATGGCTGTTTAGTCTTCCTTTTCCTTAAAACTTTTTTCCTAAATCTTTACTGCTGTGTTCTCTAAACTCATCTCCTCTTCCACTTGCAGCTGGGACTTTGTTCTCCATCTGTGGAAGGATGACCACTGTTCTCATTGTTTTAATGGATTTCAAGGCCAGAAAAGGCAATCTCTGATCAAGCCTGATCTTTTCCTGTCACATTTCAGCTCCTGGAGCTGATTGTACAGACAATTCAGTTCATTTCCATTTGATTCACTTTACATTTGATATTTAGACAGAGTGATGGAAGATGAATCACTCTGCATTTTAAAGCACAATGGATATCCTTAAATCTAGTAGGTATTTTAGATTCAATGTTCTCTCTTTGTCAATGTTCTCTCTAGATCCAAGAACATACCACATTATTCACTTCATGGACCATTAAAATACGTAATTTTAATTAACCCAACTGCTTCTTTCCTGAGGGACTGAAAATAGCAAGAATACAGAACTTTCAAGATATTTAGCCAATATCTATGACAATGTAAGACAATTTATCCATGAATGTTATGTTTTAGGAAGAAATTTTCTAATTAATACCCAGATTAATAGTGCATTTGGAACATCACTGATACACTTAAGTACAATAAAACACCAATTAAATTTCAATTCAAAACTAAATTGTTTGGGATGTGAGGATACATTAGCATCTCTAACCCCTCTTTGTCTGCAACTCAGTTACTCCAAGGATTAACATCCTTCAGGTACTAAAGTGATCTGCCTTAACTGAACTGGAGAGTTCAGGGAACATCAACATGAACATTTTAGATGCTCAGCACTGTGTCTGGGAACACAAAACCACATTGGACCTCTTGAGATATCAATAAATACAAAGGCAAATTTAAAAACTCAATCTCAACTGAATTATGATGTAGCTTTATTTGTATCATGGCAAAAACCATGCTGCTGAACCACAGTGTTTAACAGAAACATGGAATCACTGAGAGGTTTGGGATGGAAGGGACACCAAAGCCAATCCTGTCCCACCCCCTGCCATGGGCAGGGACACCTTCCACCATCCCAGGTTGCTCCAAGCCCCAATGTCCAACCTGGTCTTGGGCACTTCCAGGGATCCAGGGGCAGCCAGAACTTCTCTGGGCACCTGTGCAGAGCCTCCTCACACTGACAGAGAACAATTATTTCCCATTATCCCATCTACATCTACTCTTAGTTGAAATCTCTTCTTCCTAGTCCTATCAGCAAGTTGTTCAGCTACCACTTTTCCCACAACTTCTATGTTCATACTAAAAATTTGAAATCTCTAATTTAAAATAAGTATCTTTATCTAAATGCTGCAAGGTTGCATCAAGAAGCCTATTCAAAATTAGTAGAATAGTTCATCACCTAAACAAGAAACTACAGTGGAAAATGTCAGGAAAAGTTGCTGCCTTTCTGGTGAACTGTGCATGGTACATTTATTAAAATCATTATTGTAAAAAAGGACTAAAATGAATGGAACTGACAAAGAAAAATCTGTGAGTCCTAGTGATTAACATCTTAAGTTTAATCATTGATTTGGTTTCTGTGTAACAATTTATTAATTTAAATAGAATTTTCATTAACAAATTTAATGTATCAGAGCAATGCTCTCCACTTATAGAAAAGAATAGAAAGGAGCAACATTTGAAAAGCACCCAAAATTCATGGGAAAGGAAGCACTCCAAGAAGACAACTGTGGCATTCAGCTTTAGGCACACAGATTCCACCATTCTGGACATTTTCATTCTGGCGCTTGAAGAGACTCACAAATACTGTACAGGAAAGCAAGCTCAAGGGTAGATTCTATCTGTGCCCAAGGCACCATGAACTAAGTTCAAAATCATAATTAGAATCAGTTCCATCACTCTCTATCATCACATTAAAAAAAAAAAACCATCCAATAAAGAGCTTATTTGAAATTGGTATTTTTTGAGATAAACTTCAGTTCAAAGTGTTGATATTTTCCAGCAAGATGCGTTTTCATAACAAATTTCAATAAAAAATCCCAGTGATCTGTGAAAAAGAGGGAGTAGCAAGTTGATAATGTCAGCACATGGAAAGCACTGTGAGGAGGGGGAGGGATTAATGATGAGATTAATCAATCTGGTGGATTATCAACTCCCTATTCATTTTGAGGGTCACTTTTGTATTCCTGCTAATTTATCATTTTCCTTACACTTAGATCCTACCTAACTGTCTTGACAAAAGCAGTAAGAGAAGCAGGGAGCACTACTTAATCTGGGGAATAAACATGGCTGAAAGCAAAAAAAAACCCTTCCCACAACCCCAGCTGGGATTAAGAGGACTGGCACATTAATGTTGGACAGCTGAAAGGTTTGCAGCCAAGAAAGAAAAATAACAGGAAAAATTTCAATACAAAAATTTAGTAAGATACTCCAGTGTGAGAGAGGATGAGAAAGGAGAAAAGCAGACATTGGAGAGTCCTCAGCATAGGGAAAATCTATGATATAGACTAACAATAGGAAAAATATTAAAAACAAGGAAACAGAGAGATACAATACAGAGAGAGCATCTGCAGACTTATACAGAGAAATAGATGAAAGGTACAAGAGCACTTTAAAAAATTTATTTAATTTCTTCTACTAGTTCACATAATCTGCACACATTGTTTAAAATAACCTATATTTGAGAACCAAAGGTTCTAAAATCATACTCAAAGCTCAACTTACATGAAAATTCAATTTATCTTTCCAAAATTGGGAATTACATTCAAAAATTAATTTTTGAAGACTACAAAACCAATTTTGACTTGGCAACATTTTAGTAACCTAAGAATTTATTGCCAGTTTCAGTGGGAATTCACATACATGCAGTGACACCTATGTGTTAATATAAGAGCTCCTTTATATAACTACACTCATTGCTTGAATGTTTAAAAATTGCAAGAGCTTCTGTGCAAAGATATAATGAGATAACTGAGCTTCATGGTGTGAATTTACATTCCAGTGCAGAGATCAAAACACAAATAATCTATAGCCCTCCATCAACACCCAGAAAGGCAGATTGCTGTTGTGCACAGAAATAGGCTCATAAACAAGACATGATTATCATTAGGTTTGTAATGAGAACAGAAAGAAATTATCATTAGTCTAAGCCTCTATAGGTAATAGAAAAAAACTATGGCTGAGTGTTAGGACTGTACTTTCTAAATACCTGGGCATGGCAGAAGGGAGGCTGAGAGGAATCAAGGCTGGAGATGGCTCTGAGTAACCTGGTCTGGTGAAAGGTGTCCCTGCCCATGGCAGAGATGGAACTAGATGAGCTTTAAGGTCCCTCTCATCCCAAACCATTCCATGATTCCATGATGTCCATCCTTTACTGGATGCAGAGCAAAACAGTCACACAGTATGAGGAAAATGCTGAGGTGCTAAATTCCTTCTTTGCCTCAGTCTCCAACAGTAAGAGGAGTTGTCCTTCAGGTACCCAATGCTCTGAGCTGGGAACAGAATGAAGCCCCCCAAACTGATCCTACTCCTGTCATTAATGAATTTATAGAATCTTTGTTTATTGGTTTTCTATGCCAGCAGCCAAGTTTCACTCTTAGCTGGGCTTTGGCCATTGCCATTTTCTCCTTGCATGACCTCCAAATGTCCCTGGTAGCTTTCCTGAGCTTTCCTCGTCCCTTTTCACAAAGGTCGCAAACTCTCCTTTTTTGCCCAAGTTCCACCTAAATTCTCTGTTCAGACAGGCAAGTGTTGAATAAATAAAATAAGGAGCTATTTAAAACCATAAAGTCCAGTACAAACAGGTGCAAGGAAGTCGAGGTGGCATATTTTCTGAAGAAAAAACACATGTATTTCATCACATACTGTAGAAATCACATCATATGAACAGAAGTTAATAACTGACTTATCTACAAGTAAAATACCCCAAAAAAAAAAAAAAAAAAAAAAGCAGAGATCTCAAAGACAATTGGAACAATTACAGCTGAATGAAATTTGCAAACATCCAAAATCAAAATCAGTGGAGAGGCTACAATTTTATTTTTAGTAGATACAAAAATAATTCTAAATTCCATCAGCTATACAGAATAGGCTCCTTTTCCCATGTTCATATATAAACAGCAGCTGGAATATCTCAGAGATCTAAAGTCTAAAAAGAATTTGTCTCTGATAAAGGGATTAAAACAGAGAACAAGATAGCTGGAGATCAGAATGCTATAATTTGACACTTCTCAGAGGAAATCAGTGCCTGTTATTTGATTATAACATTTTATATTCCCTCACTCTGTAAAGTATTACTGGCCTTTGTAGTATGTGAAAAATGTACTTCAGAAAAAGACGTGTTCAAAATGGCAAATGGAAATGCAATAAATTAAAGTCTTTTATACACTGACTAAGCATCTTTTAGGACTGAGATATTAGAAAGTGTATTTCAAATTTTCGTGCTGTCATTTTTAATACTTCTCTTATCGAATACCACTTTCTGAAACCATATCCAAAATTAAAGCCTAATCTGTATCGAAGAAAGAAGCTTTTATACAACTCCTGAAGTTGGATGACTGCCATGGAAAATGCAGTCAAAAAATAAAGAACACGGAACAAAACGTACTGTAGGCAAATAGAAGGACTGAGCAGGGGGTAAGGAAGACTCACAGATAGAGCTTAGTGCTCCAAGGACTGCTTGTATCTTTGACATTAAATGCCACTGCGTAATCACAGAATCATGGAATGGTTTGGGTTGGAAGAGACCTTACAGCTCATCTTTTTCCATCCCCTGCCATGGACAGGGGGACATTCCACTAGACCAGGTTCCTCCAAGCCTCATCCAGCTCAGCCTTGAACCCTTCCAGATATGTGTCAGAACTGAAAATGTCCCTCAGACATTTTTGGATGTTCCAGGTCCAGGTCAGAAGCATTTGAGACCCTGGCAGGCAGCTGGAAACAGCTGTGATTTTGAATTTGAACCATGGAATGATTCAACCTTGCAGGAAGAACAAGAAGTCTTGGTTTAAGACCATTTATAAAGTTGGACACTCCAAAATGAGTTACTTCCACTTAATTCCAACCAATCCCCTGCCACCAGTAAGGAAAGATTATGAGTAGATATAAGTGAAAAAACAACTGTTTACTAACAAATGGAGTAACAACAGGCCAAAAAACAACAGTAAATAAGTACTAGATACAAAACTGCCCAATCTCACAAACCTCACGGACACAAAGAGAGACACAAAATGTTGGAATTAACCTTCCCAAGATGGTGCCCGCCTGAGGCACCATCACCTGTGGCTGAGGGACAAAGGGAAGATGACAAAGAGATAAGATGGCAGCAACCCATACCAGAAAGGCAGAAGCCCACAGAGCAGCTCTAGAGGCAGACAAAAATTTTCCAGCTGGTGTGGGGTCTGCATTGCTCCCGCTGCTGTTCCCACCATTTACGGGCTCTCCACGGCCGCTGCAGCGTGCGGGATGAAAGGAGCACTTTGTCTGCACAGGCACACGTAAAAGTTTGTTGGCAATTATTTTTTTTGCATGTGTGTATGTGTGTGCAATCATCACAAAGTCATTCTTGCAATTTTCCCGTTAGTTTTTCAAAGACTGAAAATTCACTGTTCAGTGATGGAAGCATAAACCAATGACCAAACCTTAAGCTCATCTCCCTGACTCTTTCGCCCTTCAGTATGCTGCTTCCCAATTTAAATATCCCAGACAAAGTCTCTGCACCACTCCTGATCTCCCACCAGTTTCCCTATCCTTCATCAGACAGCTGGTGAAACTCTCAGTTCCTTTGCTCTGCTAAAAACTTCCATCACTGACCTACACAGTCATCTGAGGTCACTCCTGTACCAGGCTAAAAGGAATTTCCTTCCAAATACTTTTGATCCGACAGACTAAAATAACTGATTTTCCAGTTCAAAGATGACTCAAACTTTTCCTTTTTTATTTCCTTTTTTTTTTTTTTTTTTTTAATGTTGAAGAAAAAGAATTTCAGTTCAGAATTTCTGCCTAATGAATCAACAGTGATTTCATTTCCAGCACTCAGCTGGGACTCAGAGGAGATTCAGTAACACATAAATCAGAAGAGCTTCAAAAAGGGAGGTCGAGATGCTCACCCTGTGGTGTTCTGCAGCTTCACAGAACCATTCTGAGGGGTCAGGGACTTCAGCTCCAATCTCCACATTGAATTACACACAGAGGGGACACAAATACAGATTTCATGCATGGAGGAAATCTCCTTGCAGAACATTGCTCGTGGTTAGCTCAAAACTTAATTGAAAAGGCTGTACAGTAAATGCTGCTGAGGATTACTCACTGTGGATTAAGCCTATCCAGTTGGGGAATTACTGCTGCAAGACAGAACAGGGCGAGTTAACTGCCTGTGGTACCTATTCCAATTTGTAATATTTGTTTTTTTCTTTTAATAATTTTTTCAGTTTAAATCCTAGTGAAACTCTTCTCCAAATTTGACCTGAATCCAGAAATTTCATGCATGATAATGGGTGGTGGAGTTAAATATTTACTGCAAAACATGGCCTAGTTACAGTCCCTTGATAGGGATTTTTTTTTATCTGTGCTGCATTTCTGCAATACTTTCACAAATAAAACTTTTACTAACAGTAATATTTCCTGTAAAAAAACAAGCAGTAGTTTTAGGATTTGATTTTAATATTCAAGTCAAATATTTCTCAAGGAAACACTACTTCCCTATCTTGCAGTTTCTGAGTATAATTTTATATTTGACACCTGTCAGGTTAAAGAAATTTTATTCTGATTTTATCCTGATATAGAGCCACAATAATATAAAATTTCAAGAAAGACAGTGTAAATAAATATAGTATAAAAAATTTCCAGATGTATTAATTTATATTACTTTTCAAACTTATATCATTGCTTTTGCAAAATCTGTCCCAAACTGGCATGTTCAGGCAATACATCAAACACCAACTACCCTGTATAATAAACATACCCCAGAAGGTGGAAGTCACTTTCATAAATTTAAACTAACATGAGCTTAAACAAAACACTGAAAAGTGAAATGAATATCAGAAAAGCTCCAGCCAAGGCTAAACAGAAATAAATCTTTTGGAAATGGAGCAGAGAGTAGAGAAGACAAGATCCTTGGACAGCCAGTTGGCATTACCAAGCACCAGTATCATCAGCAGTTCTCCCAAAAAGCCTAAACCTAATGTGTACAGAAAGTCATAAAATCATGGAATGGTTTGGGTTGGAAGAGACTTTAAAAGATTATCTAGTTCCAACCCCTGCCATGCCCTATATGCATTTCATTTTTCCTCCACTTTTAGTTTTCTCCTTAAGGATCAATCCTGATCAGGAACAGAGTGGAGCAGGACAAGACATTGGTGCTGTTGGGTTTGTTTCACAGAGAAAGATAAAATAGTTGGGGTTAGAAGGGATTTTGAAGGTTACCTAGTCCATCCCTTGCAATGAGCAGGGACATTTTAACTAGACCAGGTTGCTCAGAGCCCCATCCAACCTGACCTCGAATATTTCCAGTGATGGAATATCCACCACTTCTTTGGGTAGACAATCCCAATGTCTCACAGAATCATAGAAAAGTGAGTGCCGAGAGGCTGATATGTAAGGTCAGCCATAAATATAAATTATATAGATGTATGTTATATATGTACATGTATACATCAGCTGTATATGTGTGCTTGTGTGCATGTGCCTACTGGAAATACAGGATCAGCCTCATTCCTGCTTCAAACTGGGGCCGTGGAGCTGCAGCAGCCTCACTCCTGGGATAATTACATCGGGGAACCCCTGACCCTATTTTTCTCTACAGCAACTCTTGGGGATGCTCTGCAACATCTGCTTTTACGTCAGAAGTGTTTTAAACCATTTCAGAGTAGGACTTCTGATGTCTTTCTGCAACTCAGTTCTCAGAGAGCTGAAAGATAATTAATGGATGGAAAAGAGTTTGAAAGAGGCAGCATTAGAGTATTTGCATGGAATGGCATTTAGGGGCCCAGATTTCTTAGAAGGAGCATTGCAAACATTATTAATAATTGAAGTCACTTCCATACATAACAAGCAATTCAAAATAGAAAAGGAATATTTTTTATTAACAAGGTAAGAGCTTTCAGTCCATGGCTCCAGTGACTTGCTGAATAGAAGACTTCAAAAGTTTGTGCTCAAAGCTTTCAGTCCAGGCATGAGCCACCAGCCAGACAAAAAGCAAGTTGCAGGGCACCTTATCACAGATTTTATTGGAAAAAAAAAGAAAATGTTTATTGTACACATAGGTTCTTTCAAAAGTGCAGACCAAGATTCATTCTCCCATTAAGTAGGACTGCCCACATGCTCCACCTTTTAGGATGAACTGAAATTCTAGTTTGTCTAAAAAAACCTGTTTTCCTCCTCTATCAAGAACTAGCATATCCTAACTTCTGTAAGCAAAAAAAAAAAGTTTTCATATACTTCAGTGAAAATGTTTATAAATAAGAATAGGGAGAACATAGGTTTAAGTGAAAAGATATGGAGATTTTTTGTCTAAAAAAACAGGTTATCTAGACTCTAGATTCTCTAGATTTCTCTAGAAATCATCTTTTATAGAATTTATTTTTCATGTTAAAACTTAAAAAAATTTTCAAAACTAGATGGTTGAAAGCATTAAAGCACTAAAAATATTAGTGTTTTCTGTCAGAGAAAAAAAAAATTGCAAGGAAGTTAAAGTCACTTTCATGTCTCAGAGATGTTCATCCACAATGTCACGACAGTCACAGAGTACAGAGATCACATTCTTTTCCACAATGTCCATAAACCTGCATGAGCAAAAAATGAAGTCTACCTCAACTTTACCCTATCTTCAAACACAAAAGACATCAACAGCTATTTTCTGTCCCTTGATTGAAGTACGAATTTCATATTGTGGTGTGAAATTTCATCTCCCATGACTGAATAGCAAAACAATTTAAAACACAACAACCACAAGCTGGACTAAATCGTGTTTCTAATGGAAGTTTCAGCTATATGCCAGAAAACTTTCAGGAAAATTACATTAAAATCAGGCAGTCACCAGCACATACCTACAGACAGACATTGCCAAAGCCAGATAGAATACCTTTACATTAATACAGCCTATTTCTTTGTGTTGCTTTCTGCAGCATCCCAGGCTGTGTCCTAACAAATTTGATCAAACTGGAGCCCAGTGGAACTGCAGTTCTTTATAGATTTTTGTGTCAATCATGGCCTGAATTTCTCTTCCACAGGGAATTTCCTTCTTCTCTACTGATCAATAAAAGATCAGTTGTATTTAGACACTATGAGTATAGCACACACTGTATTTTTATTCCTGTGAGTTCTCCTTCACTTCCCTGCACTTCTCAGGGTTTGTAGTTTCACTCTTTATGGTCACAGAATCATGGAATGGTTTGGGATGGAAGGGACCTTATAGATCATCTGGTTCCAACACCTGTGTGCTTTTCCTTCTCTCTAATATAAAAAGACATGAATGATAAACTTCCACATGTCCCAGGTCTTCTTTGTCCCCCATCTGGGAGGTCTTTTACACAACTCTGACAGTACCACAATAAACACCCACACAGCAAAGTATTTAATGGCCCAGCAACTGGAGAATCTTACTTAGGTGGTTCTGAAGTATAAGTGTTCCTATTATAGAATCATTATGGGATACAGAGATACACAGGGATAAGCTTTAGGCATCAAATCTTTTGGTTTTTGCTCTTTGTGTTTTTAGAACGGGTTTCATAAATCAAACCTGTATATCACCCAAGTTTTCTACAGCCCACAGAATTTACCCTTCCACACCACAGAAGGAACAAGAATCTCAGCACTGTGGACACTCCAAAGCATTTTGCAGTGATACAGAGCATTTGTTCCACACCTATCAATGGAAAGCAGGAGTCCCTGGAGTGAATTGCTACCTTTAGTAGGACACACCACCACCCAGCAACGCAGGGCAGGAAATGAGGAGCACACCAAGAGCCAGCTGGAAGTGCCGCAGACATTTTTAGGTTGACGATGTAATTATCCCAGCTGGAACCCTGCCAGGAAATCAGCCAGGAAAACACAGCCTCAGTTCATTAATCCAGCTCTTTATGCCACCCAGCTAAACATATCATTTCACATCACACCAGGGCTGGTCTCATTTCCACGGCTCGTGGGTGCTAATAATGGTGTGTGGTGTCTCCTGCTCTCCTCAATACGGGATCGTGTTGAACAGGCCCCAAAAAAAGCTGCTCCACTTTTCTGACAGCCTTTTTTTCCCAGCCTGGAGTGTTGACAAGAGATGAATGTCTGTGTCATTCTCTGTAATTCTGTTTAAGATCTTTTTTCCTCCTCTCTGCTTCTTCATTGTTGTTTGGGTTGGTCGTTTCTAAATATAGGTTAAGAAAAGTAAAAGTCTTTTTGTCATGTAAAAACTCAGAAATTTAGTCTAGATAAAAGAGTGTGCAAGTTTAGGTTGATGCCTCTAACTCAGGAGAAGGCTCCTGAGGAGAAGCTGAGTCAGCAGCACAAACCCAAAAGAGGAAAGGTTATGAATTCAGAGAGAACATGGGCACTCATGTCACCACTGAAGGTGCTGAGCTACAACTTAACGCAACACAAAATAAGCCATGTAAGCAACAGAAAAGTAGCTGACAAATGAAAATTAATGCCAGAACAGCCAGGCATCAGCATTAAAAATCTAAAAAACACTCAACCAAACCCCACCATCACAACAACAAATACCCAGCAGAAAAAATAACCAACAAAACCCATAAAACCCCACTAGAATAATGGAATATCATTGCAGATACAGCATACAGCAAATACTTAACTTATTCTGATGTACTGACAACTGAATATTTAAGAAAACCCAAACCACACAGGAACATGAAAACAGTGAAACCAAATACACACAGAGTGGAGAGGAGGAAAAAATATCCTCAGGATAGAACAGACTGGAATATTCACTAAGCAGTGCTTATATACCCAAAATTTAACCCTGCTTTCTCTTATGATCACTTCAGTCCAATTTTCACAAGATAAAAAAAAAAAAAAACAACATAGTATGAGTTCTGGGGGAGTAGCTCACTGAATATCAGTATTTTACACCCAAATCCTTTAGCTTCCTTCTGAAATCTCAGTTGGAGATCTCTCAGTGTTGTTCCAACACCCAGAGCTGATGATACTGGCAGATGGTATCTTTAGATTATAGGACTTGCAACAGAATAAACCTGAAAGGTACTTAATTCTGCTGCAATAAAAATAATTACAATCAAAATCAATAAAATGGAAACATTTTGTCATAGGCATATATTGAAAACATATTTTTCCCCTACCACACAAGTAAATTTAAAAGCACCTCATATCCATTTTATCTTTTGAAAGAGAATTGTCAGATCTTGCGAGTATCCATTTATTTTATCAACAACATCCAGAAAATAATTGTCTTAATACTGTTATTATACCTCTATTTTCAGGCTTTGACATTATTTTTTTATATATTTGAAATCACAAGCACTTCAACATTGCTCATTTATTTGGTTGATAATTGTTAGATTGTTCAGAAACATATGTACCATAATCCTAGTTCTCCATTTGCACCCACAGGCTTTAAACCACTGCTCAGATTCAGCCAAGTGAAGAAACTCACATCATTTTGTCACACAGCAGAATAAAAAAACAGACTGGAAATGGAAAAATAATCTTTGGCATTGGGCAAAGCTCTGCTCCCATTGAGCATTTTTTACTGTTGGAAGCCTGGTAATTTACTAAGAATTTTATACTAAATTACTGAGAATTTTAGACTTTCTGTGCTGACAGGCACCTACCCCCAGGAGAACACTGCATTTGACCTGAGGCTGTTGAAAAGCTTCCAAAACTGAATGATAGAACTGGGATCATGGGTGTGGAGTTTGAATAGAAGTGTGTAATATCACAGGGTGGAAAACTTAAGAGTTTAAGGTTTTAGAATATAGTAATACATATAAAACAAAATGGAGGGTTTTGGGCAGAGATTGGTCCTTCTTCTTTACATTCTTCTTCACCTTCTTCTCCATGGGTTTGGGTGGTTTTGTGTAATTGGATAAAAATGTCCACATTGTGGGCACGGGTGGTTGGTTATTGGGTTAAAAGTAAAAATAATTTGGTGTCATTTCTTAATTGGACATTTTATCTTTAAAAGGCCTTGTAGAGAGAGAAAGAGATGGGGCTCCATTTTTACCTTATTAGTGTAGTACTGTAGAACTCAGGGTTTGTGAGACTGCAACATAGATAAGAACCAAAATAAACATCTGAGTCTAAACAAGAAATACCATCTCACGATTTAATCCCAACCTTGGCAGAAAAGAAGAAAGAGAATCAACATTTTCTCACATACCTTGTTTTCGAACATCATCTACAGCAGCAACCAACTCCTCTTTGAGATCCTGGCTCTCTTTAGCGATTTGGTCTCCTTTTTCCAAGAAGTTCTGAGTGGCCTGCTCCACTGAGGCAGCCAAAACATGAGCCTTCTTCGAGCGCCCTTTCTTCTTGCCAGACGGTCCTTTATTGCTCGTGTTCACCAACGTCGTTACCTTTGGGCAGGAAAAACAACTTTTTGTCAGTTTGAACAATTCTCTATTTATAGGAACACCTCATTCAATCCTCACACTATTTTCTGTGTCCTGGAAGGGATATAGTGGCCACATGTTTTGAAAAGATAAAATTGAAAGTATAAAATCCAGCAGCACGTCCCCCCAAAAGAGGGTTTTCCTTTTAACCTCTCCTCAGTCTGGGCTAAGCAAATCACAGCCAAGCAGAAAAAAGAAAAAGATAAGAACCAGGCATGGCAGGGCTGCGGTGCCAAAGCATCGTTTTTGTCACTTGTTTTCATTTTCAAAAAAATGAAGACACTGATAAAATAGAACCTGAACACACAAGGGTCGGAAACCACTCAAAAAGCAATTGTCCCTTGAGATAATGTACTGGCAGAGATGTGCAAGTGGTGACAAAAACATTGTGGCTGTTTTCCAGATGTGAAAGGTACAAAGAGCTCCCACAGGTGAAAACTCTTTGCCTTAGTGTTGCTTCACTGTACTCCTAATATTTTGTCATAAAACCACAGTAGGCAGCAAAATGCTCCCACCAGTATTTAAAGAGAAGGAAACTCTGCCTCCATGTTTGCAGAATCTCCTGAAGGAATTCTTTATTGAGCTGTCAATAAACTGATTAGAAAGATTAAAAACACAGCCCAGTGTGTACATCCCACAGCTGAGTGCTGGGCAAAGAGGGAATCCAGCATGACTCCAGCAGCACCAGGCTGCTGCTCTGTGAAACAGGAATATTCAATTGGGCACTATCAGGTGTTAAATGCACAAACAAATTAGCAGGGATGCAGTTCTCCCTAACCAGGATACAGATCATGGCACCTATAGTGTTCTATTAGTGTTCTAAACCACAGATTTGCTGTAAGAAAATAAATGCCTTTGCAATAAAAACATTTCACTAAAAACCAAAAGATTCTAAAACAAGTATGAAAATTCACTGTCGTTCCATCTCTGTTACCACAAGAGTGACAAGGTCTGTGGTACAGTTTTGACCAGAAAATCTTTTACCACGCTCTTTGTGCTACATTTTTTTTTTAGCCACTTTTTTTTTTTTCCAAATCACATCTTAAAACTACAGACTGTGGAAGAATAAATATATTACCTAAATATATATATATAAAATCAGGGCTTGAAAATAGCATATCCATGGATGTACTGGGAGAAAAAAATGTATTCCAGAGCCTTCTCTCAGGAAGGAGTGTGCTTGGCTACTGGAATGTAATATTCATCCATGATATGGTTTTTTTTCCACTGTTTTTATCTAGAAATAATATTTTCTTTATTAGCTTTCTCTTGAAAATATTCCTCATGAAATTTCCTGAAGATCCTTTCATAGTTGATCATTGTCATTGGCATCTAGTTATGGACATTTACAGAAATGCAAATAATTCTAACCTACCACCAAACAATAAGAAAAGTTTATCAGAACTTTCCAATGTGGAAATAATTATAAATTGAAATAAAATATTGATTACTATTTTCTTTAGGGCCTTTTTGAAATAAAAGAACAGCTTTTTCCTATGCTGCTTAATATGCAGAAATAGATAAAAATCACTTAAATTGTCTACAAGTGCTCAAAATCTCCTCAGTTAAGAACTTCTGTGTCAGTCTGTGCAGGGAAGATGAACATGTGCAGGTCCTAGAGATGAAGAGGATCCAGTACTGGCAGAAAACCTTTGCTAATGCTCTCAGCTGCTGAGTCCAGAACTAACACAGTCCACAGGAAAATCCAAATTACCACAGAAGATGGAGACTTTTTCTACCACTTCTCATAATCCACATGTAGGAAACAGCACCCCCAAAGTCAATCCTCTTTTTCAAAAGGAAATACTAGTGTATTCTGTTTGAGCCCAATTCCTTCATAAATGTTTGCTGCTCTTTTTTTTTTTTATTATTATTTTGTTTCTCCCATTAAAAAAATAAGTTTCCATCATGTCAAAAGGTGGGACTAAAATACAATCATGGAAGAGTTTCAGCAAGAGAGCACAAGATCACAAATGGTGCAAGAGGCTTTGTTTGCCAATGAACCTCAATGATTTGTAAACTTGAAGCAAAGGCTTTAAAATTTTAAACAAAATCTACTGGCATTAAGTAAAAGATTTTTAAAAAAAGCAACATCTCACTACACTCTGATCAACAGCATTCAGATAAAACAAGGAGAGAAATCTCCAGGAGGGGATAAGACATCCCCCTGGAAAAAGAATTCTGGATTCCAGTCTCTGCACCAACAGGTTGGGCTCTGGGTAAAACAGAGCTCTCATAGGAAGAAAACCACTCATAAAACCTGGAATATTGCCATTTTACCCACCTCGTGTCAGCTTCTTTAAATTCCATTAAATTACAAGTTAAGAGGCTAAAAAAGTAATCTCTTCCAAAATTAGAATTCCTGTTACAGAAAGTCAGCTGTACTGGGACAGGGGAAAGGGAGAGGAAGGTTTCTAATACCAGTGACAGAAAAATCCATGTCATATTAACTTATTTCCCATTTTTAAAAAGCCAATAACCTCTGAATCTATATAAATTGCATGAAAAAATGAAGAAAAAATAATAATAATAAACTTTTACCTTATTAAAATACCTGTTTTTCAGTAGGGCTTTAAAGCTGGTTTATTTTAAACTGATTAACCGGTTAACTGGTTTATTTTAAATATCTTACTTCACCTAGAGTGGTACAGAAGAAAGAACGTCTCCATCAGCTTCTGTTACTAATTAATGCAGAACTCACCCAAAATTCTGTACAATTATCAAATATATCACTTGATAATTACCATAAGCTCATTTGGCAGCCTTGTAATGATCCTGGTTTTGTGATCACACTAGGGAACCTTGCTCTCTTATTAAAGAAGCTTCACACAGTCCTACCACATATCTCTACTGGAATAACAGAACTTCACTAATTAATAGTTCATTCCCATCCTGAATTAAGGCCTCCTTACCCAGCTCCAGCAGCACAAAAGAAAGGTGAGGATGTCTTTGCTAAAAGCAGAAAATTCTATTAGCATGGATTTCCCTTTGGCAGAGGCTGTGTGTGGGCAGGGAATGCCAGAAGTGCAAGGGGATAGAGCTGGATCACACACTCATCAAATCAATCCTGGCAGCAGCTCCAGCTCACACAAGAACATTCCTGGGTCTCTGAATTAAACTGTCCTCCCTACAGATTTTTGAAAAGTTTAAGAGTTGTAATTCTCCCCCTTTGCCTTCTCTTTGCTCAGTATCTGCTCAAATTGCATTAGCTACCCAAGATTTTCCATAACCACGTTAAAAACAAGCATATATTGACAACTCTCGAGGCAAATATTGATAGGCCTTTTTTTCCCCCTTTTTTAAAATTTTTTAATTATCCTGCTAATTCTTTTGGCTTCTCTCTGGTCCCTCATACAGGACAGATGCTTTGGTATTGTGTTTTCAGCACAGATTGGGTGATAAAAGGATTGAGAGCAGCCCTTTGGAGAAAGGCTTGAGGACACGGCACAGGGACTGGACCATGTGATCTTTAAAGGTCTCTTCCAGCACAAATAATTCAGTGATTCTGTGATTCTACACATTTAAATATCAATGACAGAGGCTGTTGGGAGTTTTTCTGAGGGTGGACAGCATTTGTTTCCTTGTTTTTAATAAACCAAAGCAGGCACAATAAATGCAGCTCTGCAAACATTATGGAAAGCATTCAAATACTTTGCTCTGGTTCTGACAGCTGAAATCAGTGTAAAAGGGTTTCTCTGAAGGATCACTAACTATTTGAAAAAAAAAAACCAAAAAAATCACTGTGCTCCCCTATACCCCTTGTATTTTCAAGTAAACATTATTTGTTCTTCCCAGTGGCATTTCTTGGATGTGAACAGCTACAAGTTACTCCTCTCTTCTCATGCACTCATAGATCACCAAGGTGCTGGAAACGCTCAAATGACCTGAGCAAAGACAGCCCTGACATTTCAGTGTAAGAGCCTTTTTTTTTTCTGGAAATCAGCTGTCCTTCCACTCCACTGCACTGTCGATTTCTCTGGGGGGTCCAAAGGGTCAAGGTGACCCCAAGAGATCAAAAAGAGTCTTTACTTCCCTTTCCCTAGCCTGACGCTAAAAAAGGAGCCTGGAATGCTTCCGATTGTGCTTTCATTGTTGTTTATTTCTTCTTATCTAAACATTCTTTCTCTGACCTGCTGAGCTCTAGCTAGCAAGGAGGCCATAACATTTCTGACCTGAGCCCTGAGTGGCTCCCACATTATATACTCAAAACTACATGTCTATGTTTAAAATTTCTTCACCAATACCTATCATCTATGTTAGACAGTGAATCTCTACCTTAAATCAATAGAAAAGTGCCACCATCACACCAAGACATGGAGGACAAGAAGAAGGGAAAGAAAGTTAGAACATGCCCAAATTCCTCCATCTTGTACCCCCTTGAACCCCATTATAAAAATCCCAAAATTCTACTTTTCCACCCTGTGTTAATTTAAATATCACACTGCTAAAACCCTTGTGACTTATAATTCCTCATACAAAATTGACAGTTTTCCACAGGCTAAAATCAAAGCCACAGATGTTTTTGACTTCATGCCAGGGTCTCAAGACATCCAGGGCAGCCAGAGGGATGTCCTGGACTCCAACACTGCACAATCTCATTTCCTCACTGGCTGTACAATGGTCACCCCTCAAGCACTCAAAATCCTGCTGCTTCCAAAAAAAATCTTGTTGCATCAAAGGAAAAAAAAAAAAATCATTACAACTGTCTGGAAGCACAAAAACCTCTTTTTCCCAAGTGTGTCATGGCTGGGTTTTCTCTTTTATTTTTTTGTTTCCTTTGACAGAAGAGACCTTTCAAAACACCTGGAGAGAGAAAAAGATTGTGTTGGGGGTTACAGAACCAGCACGGCCATGGGAAGATCTAATGTGATGGATTCCCTGCTCCAAATGAGGTAGAGAACAGACCTGAGCACTCTGTTTGTGACCTTCCCTTGGACCATCCAGCAGCAGAGCAAACAGGGATGGGATTTTGCCATACAAATTCCTGGCTCTGCATGCCAAAGACTTAAGTTATGATGCTGCTCTCAGCAGCAGCTCATTAGCTGATCCCACTCCAACTGCAAGGTGTTATTGAGCAAAATACAGGAGAAAATGCTTTCAACAACTATTTTTCATTCACATACAAAACAAAAAAGCAGATAAATTGGATTTTTTTCCATATTTCTGCAGAGGAGAAGATAACTTGCTGGGGTTTTTTCCCATTTTCTAGTGCCACACAAAAAGAAGGGTATTTTTTCCCTATTACACCAATATGTGTGAACACAGATGTTCTGCTGAGCATGATTCAGTCTGTAACATAACTCCATTTTTTGATAATAACTGTTCTTCAATTTTCCCTATCAACTTGAGTAATTTGCCACTGTCCTTACCCCATAAATCATAACAGCTTACATAATTAACTCTTGTAATTATCGCCGCACGATTAGCACCAGCTGTCTACCTAATTCATGGAACTGAAATTCTCTTTCTGTTCTGTGTGGATATTTGGATTCTCAATGATGAACAGAACTTTGCCCATCCACGCTGAATTCCAGTGGTTTAACCCAGCTTTTTGTACTCCTTCCAGCTCCCCTCAGTGTTTGCAAACACCTGCGGGTTAGAGGCATTCATAAATAAGCAGAAATGTAATGCAGAAATTATTAGCTGGGGTGCTACAAAATGCCAGGGCCACACCTCCCTTTTGGCTGGGAAGCACCCAGATAACTGAGGCAACACTGATTAGAGCCAGGATATTTTATATTTTAATCCAACGTAACTTGAGGACAGCAAGCAGCTCTGATTCACATTTCTGCTGCCAAACAGTGATTCCTGAAAAAATCTGCATTTTTCTATTCTGCCCACATGATGCACTTTTAAGATGTAATTTGGAGATAGCAAGACCATTGCTGCTAATTTTTATTTTTTCTTATCAGTGCTCCCACCATGGGAAGAGGTTTACATCCTGGCCAATGTGAATGAATATTATATAAGGCACTTTTAAAGTTCTTCAGCAAGTATTAATTCTCAGTGGAATTTCTAGCTATTTGTTATGCTATCAAAAAGAATAAAAAATAAATAAACCACCCCACACTTACTTTCCTTCTACAAATCTTCATGAAAAACTATCAAAAATTTCTACAACAGACATACAAGCCTGAAATATGTTTTCACAAAACATATTGTTAAGAAAAATAAGACTAGAAAACATAATTAAATGAAGAATCATGGTTATGTTCCTCCTACAAATCTTCATGAAAAATGATGCCACAAAAACTTGAAGCATGTTTTCAGTGACTCTCATAACTTAAATAAGAATAAATTCAAATTAAGCTAATATAATAGCTCCCATAATACAATTTGCCTCTAATTTGTAATAAATTAGACACAAAGATTATTAAATTCTCCTTTTGTGACAATTTTCTCCTGTTAATTGGCACTAAAGGACTGTGATGCTATTTAAAAGCCAAATATTAATTCCAGGAGTTACCTGGTAGACAGGAAAAAAGAGATTTTGTTGATATTCCACTCATGAAAGACAGTAGATTTATATTCCTCAAGTTTCCCAAGGATTTACTTGCTCCTGCACATTACTTGAGGTTCCTCACACCATCCACTTGTCAACTGGTAACTCCAGGAGTTGAACTCTTGGAACTGGCAGCACAAGCAGGAACATCCATTACAAGATCTCCTCTTAGTGCTGGCAGGATTGCAAAACCTCACTTTTAAGAACTAAATGACCCCATTCCTGAACACGTTTCCAGTATCTTGTTAGGATTTTGGCAATTCCAGCTTTTGCCAAGAGAGAAAAGCTGAAACAGGTGTTTAATTGGAGCAACTACACATTCTTTAGCAAAACCATTGGTTTCATCTGACTCCTAAAATATCTGTTCAGTGCCTTTAAATGCAAGAAAATGATGAAAGTCAAATTTTAAGATGTTCCTCTGAATGTGTAATTCACTGTGGGTTTTCAAGCACAAAAGCGCTTGATCCCAGTCAAGTTCAACAGCCAAAGACAGCACAGAATCCACAGATTCCCACCATTTCATTTTTTTTAGGTTACACCAAAGCACATTAGGCTGTACCATTTCAAAAATTCATATCTATGGCTTGTGTTAAACATGCATTTTCTCTCATCTCTTTCTTCATTATGCATAAGAGTAGTTCATGATCCTACTAAGATGAAAAGAGGAGCAAGAATTCCTCCCCACACAATGGCCTAATTTTGGCAGGATGACCAGCTTAGGGGCCAGGCCATGAACTGGGGGGGGCACAGCATTGTCTTGGGGGTAAGAAATTTGGATTTAAAGTTCCTCATGTTCAGCAGAGAAGTGAACCAGGTCTTCTTCCTTCAGGGGTGACCACCTTAACACCTGGGATATTTTATAAAAGGTGGGCTGCAACATCAGATGCTTGGGCTTGAGATGAGAAGAATGAGCCATTTTTTAACCCTGAAGGAAGATTTCAAACCAAGTGCAAGCAAACTTGTGCTCTATTAATCACCATGTGATGTAAGCTCTCCTCTGCAGGCTCAGAGTTCAGCATATAAAGTCTGGAAAGGGACGAGATTTCAAAAAGCTCCCTTTCACATCTCTCCCACAATATCTTCTAAATCTCACTCGTAAGCTTCTCTCTTCTCCATGTGTTGAAAAGGAGAACTTAATCATGTAACTTCTGTTTATGGATCACACTCCCAGAGCTGGGTGCCTAAATGGACTTGGCACCTCCGAACCTTCAAGTCTTCCAAGGCTCTAAATCAAGGATCCTTCTGGGTTTTATATAGCAGAGATTGAATTTTAATTGGAGAAGCATTTGGCAAATCCTTCCTGCTTGTGATCCTGTCACTATCTTCCTTCTGCTTCTCACTGTCCAAGTGAGACAACATCACGTATCCATGTGGGAACTTAAAATGCTGAAACCACCAATGGCAAAGTTATTTGCTCCAAATGCTCATCTCTGTGAAACTCAGCAGTGGTTTAACAGATCACAATGCACAAAACATTCCTTGAAAGAGTAAAACACGAAGTTTATGTTATCCCAGCTAAAAAAAATCAGAAAGCTGGGATCTACCTGATAATCAGTAAATACATATTAAATGCAGTGACCTCAAAGCAGCCAGAAATGTCAACTTCCAGTGCAGTGTAAAATCATCTTGGCAACCACTGAGCAGTAATTGAGGATGAAGTATTTTTTTACATTCAATAACTTTAGTTAATTTCTCATAGTTAATAAGTTATTACTACTGCAAGCCCCTGCTGACATCTGTTATTTTCCTTGTTAATTAAAACAGTAAATGTCACTGATGCCATAAGTGCGTGTGTTTCTGCAGTATTACCAACTTTTAATTTTGGGAAAAACTTTGTTGCACTACTTTTGGATGTAGAAGAAAAGCCATCATCATCTGCAGTTTTCTGTCAGGATATGAAGCCCCAGAAAAAGCTGCCCACAAACTTCATTAATGATAAAATAAAAAGTACAAACCAAGAAGTATAAAGCAATACTTCGTAACTCTAATAACTCCAATTCCTTCCAAAACTGAATACAGCACTAGTAGTCAAGCTTACAAACACATCACATGCAAAACGTGAAATATTTAGTCAATAGCTATGCATTAATAGCACAAAATTAAGTGTTACTCAAAGGGCATTAAAAATAAAAGATTGCTGGTATTATTTATTATGTGGGATAAAAAAAACAAGCATGTTTTCATTTTCATACTCTGTTATCAGCATTAATCAATCAGAAATGAAGCCACCTTGGCCTACTATTACTAAGTGGATCCTCAAAATCTGAAAAAAATAAAACCCAAGACAAGGAAAACACACACATCTGTAGTTGAATTAGAACCAAATGCAAGTGCATTTCTACTCATCTCAAAAGTAGCAAATCACAAAAACCTACTTGGGGTCACAACCAGCAGCTTTTATTTCTCCAGGTTCTTTAGCAGAACAGAGAATAAATCCAAAGGGTGTCGGGCTGATTCAAGGAAAATATTGCATTTAACCACATGAGGGCACACCACACTAGAGGAATAGAAAAACTCCTGTGAAATCCCTGGATTCCTTGTACTTGTGTTGTTTTACTGGATCTATAGGAGAGCACCAGCCTTGGCACTGTAAACAGCACACGCCTGACAAAGGGAAATTCTTGGCTGATATTTAACATGCTATTTTCTTGCCACTTGTCGTTGGTTTAAAAATCTGCTAGCAATCTTAAAAGCAGCAGTATTTAGGATGTAGTTATCAAGGGAACTCAACCACAGAGCAGGCAGCAAGTTGTACTGGCTAGGGGGAAAAAAAAGGAAGGAAAAAGGAAAAGTGAGATAGCAATTGCTTTAGTGAGATTCTACAGCTTTTCATAACCAATTCTGGGGTGGTGGACTCTCCATCCTTTGAAGTGTCCATGGCCAGGCTGGAGGCAACTTGGAGGAACCTGGGATAGTAGAAGGTGTCCCTGCCCCTGGCAGGGCTTGGAACTGGATGATTTCAATATCCCTTCCAACCCAAACCATTCTAGAATTACACTGAGGGAATAAAACACCTTCAAGTTTTATTTCCTACCTTACTAGATACCACATCTGGAATAGAAATTTCAGTATTATCTTTCTTTAGGTTTTTTCTCCAATGACTCAGACACTGTATGAGGAGAAATAACACAAAGGGATTTAAATAATCCTGAACTGGATACCAAAATAAGAGAGCAGGCAACTACAAAGGCAGGTAGAACAATATTTAAGTTTCTCACAGGCAGCTGATCTCCCCAGGCTTCCAGCAGCCAAAAGAGAGACACTGGTGCTCCAACTGATGGAACCACCAGGAGTTGCTCCCTCAGGGTAATGTTATTGTTTGTGAACTGCCCTAAAAAGCACTGAAAACAATCTCATACATCACTAAATACCAAAGGCAAACGATTCCCAGGAGTTTCTGTTTCAGTTAATGTAAAGTACTGTAAGTGAAGGAAGTAAAATACTTCAGACATATGTGGTGAGTTAGTGCTCTGGTTTCTCTGTAACAACTAATATATCTTTTTTTAATGAAAACCTTGTCCATAAAGAACAGCAGAAAACAGAAGCAAGCAATCTTCCACTCTCTATATACATAGATTAAATCAAAACTCCCCCAGAACTGATACTACTTAATTTTCTGGGGGGTGTATTCTGAATGGTAAGAATAATAATGAAATTAACTTCTTCTTCATGCTGTTCCATTGAACTCAGGCTTGTTATGAACAGCAAAGAGTATCCTGGTGAGATTGCAAATCCAGAGCACCTATGAATTCTCACTCAGGAAGAAGAGAATATTCCCTGAAGGGTGCTTTATTTAGGTTGTTTATTTTGCACATTTCACACACTGTATAAAATCTCCATCGCCAACTTAAAAATTCTCAAATTAGCACAGAATCACAGAATATCCTGAGCTGGAAGGGACACACAAGCATCATTCTGTTCAACTCCTGGCCCTGCAGAGGCATCCCAACAATCCCACCCTGCCCCTGGGTGTGTTGTCCAAACACTCCTGGAGCTCTGGCAGCTTTGGAGCTGTGCCCATTCCCTGAGGAGCTGGGCAGTGCTCAGCACCCTCTGGAAAAGGAACTTTTCCCTGATATCCAACCTAAACCTTCCCTGGGACAGCTCCAGCCACTCCCCTGGGTCCTGTCACTGTCACAGGGAGCAGGGAAGCTGCAGCTCCTGACTCTCTCCAGCTGAACAAGCCCAGTGACCTCAGCCACTCCTCGTATGGCCCCCCTAGAGCCTTCACCATCTTTGTAGCTGTTACATACATCATCATAACTCCAGTTAGGCTGGAAGGGACCTCTGGAGTATCTAGCCCAGTTCCTCCACTAAGCAGGGCCACCTTCAAAGTAGGATAAGGATCTGTTCCAGTACTGCAGTGTCTGGTTTACTCATGAGCCCCCAAAAGGACTCATTACTGCAGATGTGGTCTTAGAACTGCTTAGAGAACTCTCTGTTCCCTTCACTCTCTGTTATTCTCATGCTGAACCCATCACAACAGCTCCATGTTGACGTGGCTCTCCAGTCCCATGTTCTGAATTTTCCAGCAGGATTCTCCATTCTCCCTGCAGGGCAGTGCCCAGTCAGCCTCTACCCAGCCCATGTCACACCACCAGGTGACTCCATCCCCCTGCAGGACCTTGCACTGGTTTTGCTGAGCTTCCCTGGGTTCTGCCAGCCCATTTCCCCACCTGCTGACACACTCCTCATGCCAGCCCTACTTCTTCAGCATATTGACCTTCCTCCCAAATTGCAGCTGTCTGGAAATTTACTGAGGGTGCAGTTCACCTCACTGCCCAGACCAATGACAAGACATTAAACAAGGTCAACTTGACCCCAAGCCCTGCAAAATTCCCTTGCAATTGGTGGCCATCAATTTTCCACCCCTACTATTGAAGTCCAGAAGTCCAGCCAATTTTTTACCTCCTCTGTAGTCCCTGTTATCTCCTGAACATTGTAGAGAAACCGAGAAGACAAAGCCTGTATTTCATCTGCAGTTAGAAAGCAAAGCCTATATTTCATCTACGTTTCTCTCTATTGTGTGCCTCTTGCACAGCAACACAGGAAAAAAAAAAGACCTACCCTAAAAAAAAACCACCAGGGAAAGAACAGAACTGTGTTATTACAAACAACTTGTGTGAGAGATTTGAAGGAGTCTGTGGAAAGGCTGCTTAGGATCTTTTTGGTTTGATTTTCTTTTTTTTTTAATGACAAGTGACTGAGCTTTCAAGACATGAGACTCAAAGCTATCTTTTGATGGTCATGCACAGGGTGTATCTGCCATTGGAGATCAACCACCTCATCCACTTAGGCTGGGGGTGGTCTCACATCACTCTCCAGTACAGCATATTTCATGAATTACAAGGGTATGGTGCTAAGCTGGCACACAAACATGGAATCATAGAATCATGGAATGGTTTGGAAAGGACTTTAAAGACCATCTGGTTCCAAACACCTCCCACTATCCCAGGTGGTTCCAAGTCCTGTCCAGCCTGGCCTGGGACACTTCCAGGGATCCAGGGGCAGCCACAGCTTCTCTGGGAAACCTGTGCCAGGATCTCACAGGGAAAAATTTCTTCCCAATATCTAGCCTAAACTTCACTTTTTTCAGTCTAACCCATTACTTCTTGTCCTACCACTGCGTTCCTGATGAAGAATCCCACTCTGGCTTCCCTGCAGCCCCTTGGATACTGAAAGCTGCTGTGGGGTCCGCACACAATCTTCTCTCCAGCCCCAGCTCTCTCAGCCTGTCCTCATAGGAGAGGTTCTCTGGTCTCCTTCTCAACTTGGTAGCCTCCTCTGGACTTGTTCCAACAGTTCCATGTCCTTCATATACTGAGGGCACCCGAAATGTACCCAGCACTGCAAGTGGGGTCTCAGGAGAGCAAAGGGGGAGAATCACCTCTCTCCCTCGACCTGCTAGCCATACTCCTTTGGATGCACATTTATTTTGGAATTTCATCACTGGGGACCTGCCAAGGCAGAACAGATGCTAATTCAAACAGCCTGTTGTTCAGAGACAGAATTCCAGACGTGGCAAAAGAGAACATTTCCAGAAACCTCCTTTGGTCAAACTTGAAGTAAGCACTGGCTTTCTCCCAGGCTTCTCCAGGAACTGATCCATCTCTGTCCTCCTCCTGCTGTTCTAGATCTTTTTTTTGTCAGAAGAACAGAGAGCAACAACATCATCCCACACAGAACTAACAGCCACTTCTGTCCCACACACTCCACAGACATATCTAGTTGAGGAGACATCAACATTTCTTTTTTTCCCCCTTTGTTTGTTTCAACAGAACCATGAGTAATTCACGTAATTATGACACTGCATATGGCACCCAAACCTTCCTGATCACCCCAGCAGCAGGCATTTGTCTGCCTACCTGACCCCTGGATTTGGGGTTGTGTTTTTCTCCCCCATAACAAAGTTCAGGCTGTTTTCCTCTCCTGATGCAAATTAAAAACTCCTTCCTAACCCACTGTCTCTTGCCAGTGCCACCATCAGCGTTGATTTTCTGAACAGCAGCACAATACCAGTAACTCTGGATTAAACTTAACCCTGTGGTGAGGGAAACAGCAAAATCACAAAATTTGAAGGGCTATAACCTCAACTGGCAGTGACAGCCAAGTCTCAGAAATGTAAAAGAAAAGAATCTGATATATATTCCCAGCACTAAGTGGCAATTGGCAGAACAGAACAGCAGGTGCCAAAGAGAAGTTGGTGTGTCTGAAACACAAAGTGACATTAAATTGGTTTTCAGCTCATTCTGACTAAAGCAAAGAGACACAAAATAAGCTTTTTACTAAAACCCAAATGCATTAATTAACACTAAATATATGGACTTCAGGCTGCATTTGTAAGAATAAGCTATTTAACAGAGATGTCATCCTTAACAGCATATAATTCCATACTACATTTTAAAAACAATTATCTCAGTAGGCTATTACTGCTAAAAATTAAAAAGGAAAAGAACAGATCTTTTCAGTCAGCTTCTTAACAAGCACGTCTAAACTGCTTTCTTTAATTATTAAAAGGAAAGCCTTTAAAAAATACCAAAATTCTCCAACACAACTGTTAGAGTACACAAAGCCCTGTAACACAAATTTCCTTTGCCACAAAAAACTGCTCAGGCAAAGAAAGGTTGTTCTTCACAAATGCTACTTAAAAATGTTGAAAACCACCCGACATTAAGCCCTTGGGGATGCAGTTTAATTTCTCTGCCTTCGGAGCAATGCATAACGTCAGTAGAAATCTGTACATCTCTAAGTAGCAAAAAAAAAATAATAAAACCCGCAAGGATTGACTCACAAAAAGTCCAAAAATTTGCAAATAAATACAGCTGAATGTACAATATGAGAAGTTTTAAGGCAGTTACCATAGGGAATGTAACAGCTGGTAAAAATACCATCCATTGTATAACTTAGGAGACTCCAGAGAATGGGAATAGTAAAATTAAGATTAGTATCTATGAGTGGTTTGTTAAGTACCACAGTCAAAGCAGACAAAAAGGATTAAAATAACAAGCATTTAGTCAAACTAAACATAAAAATTCTTCCAGTCTGCCACTTGAAAGCTTGCACATTAGGCTAAGTACTGCTCCTACTGCTGCTTCAAGGAGCATGTTTATACTTGGGTTGGGTATTGTTTGTGTTCTTTTATTTTAGACATAACAACATCTTTTTATTAAACAATTTAATTAATTAAAGTTTAATTTAAATATGAATGCATCTCCTGCATTGTTTCTAGATAAATTCTCTTTTTTTGCTGTAAAAAATATTAATATCATTATCAAGGGAGGAAGAAAATACCTGATTTTCCCTCTTCCTTTTTTTGGTGGGTTTTTTGGTTTTTTTTTTGGTGGTATTTGTTTGTTTGTTTGGGTTTTTTTTTGTTCTTGAGTTTTTTGTGGGTTCTTGTTTCTTTGTTTGTTTGTTTGGGTTTTTTTTTGTTATAAAGAACACAGTTCTGAGTCCACAGAGAAAATATTCCCTTATAATTTTAAAGGGAATTACATTTCTACAGAGTAAAAGATTAAGCCACATATGTTCTGGAGTGAGTTAACAAAAGGCAGTTTGCTGTTAAATCACTTTAGAAGATAATTCTACATCACTGAACAAAGCCTTCACTAAGATTTATGTATCAAATTCTATAATTTGTTATTTATGGGGATTGTCCACCAGGAAGACAGAATAATGACTTAATTGAAACCAAAACTTTCTTTAATGCAAATGTAGGAAGTTTTGGAGGTGCCACCAGGACAAGAGAGATATAAAAGGTTTTTTATTTGATTGTTACAAAACTGTACAGGAAAGATTCCCTGCCAGAGCTGCCACTGCATCTCCTCTCTCACAAAAACAGCTTTTTTTCTGACCTGCAGCCACAACAAAGATTTTTTTTAAGCAGCAGCACTGGCCCATGATGAACAGCAGTCGATGACTTGCAGCTGCTGGTCCTGCTCCACCAGCAGCCACAGCCACACCAGATTTCCACTTGGCTCAAATAAATTCTCTTCTTCACCAACTGATGGAGTTAAACTTGTGCAAAGCCTACTCTGGCCAATTATTGTCAATTTAAAACCAAGAGCAAGCTGCTCAAATGATTTCATATACATGGTAACACAGTGTTAGCAGAACCAAGAGCCCTCATGCAAAGGTTGCCTGCATCACTTCAGATTTAGATGCTGTTTATGATTTAGCTATTCAAAAATTATGATCTTGCACTTTTTCCACTCAATATTGGACATCTTCAAGGCAATTCTCTCTGGGACTCCTGACATTAAAATAAAACAATGGCAGAAGGAGCAAATGAATTTTCTCACTTTAATGCAGGTCAACGCCTTCAGACTCTATTTCTATTTATTGAAACACTCCATTTAAAAATTCCATCAGGACTGTACTGCAAGCTGGTTTTGCTCTCTTGTTACAATTATTTACTTTCTCCTAATATTTTCTGCCTCAAGTTTTCTCATTAAAAAATAAACAGCCAAACCTTTTCTGCACACACAAGTTTTGATGACAGAATGCTAACTAAAAGGAGTTTCCTACAAACTGAAAAATAAATGTCAGTCTTCCAAATTACACCTATTTATTACTATTTATTAAGTAAACCATTTAGTATTTCAAATATCTATTTTTAAGTTTGGAGGCCTTTGTTAAGTGAAGTGGTTTTGCAATAAATCTTAGGCCAAATAAATGTGATTTGTGTTGACAAATAAATGTGAAATGTGTTGACAAACTGTTGGAAAGGTGGGAAGAGAATTTAGAGAAAGGTGTGGGAGTGAAGTATAGAACAGCACATGCCTGACAAAGGTTGTTGGGGTGTTTGAGGGTTTTTTTGGATTCTTTTTAATACTGCACTGGAAGAAAAAAAGAAGAAACACACCCTGTGGAAAACTCTTTTAAAAAGTTTGATCAGTTCTGCGTGATACAAGGAACAGAAAAGACTGCTCAGTGCATACATTTCAGACAAATAAAATCATAAGCACTCTGAAATTTAATTAGGAGAGTGCTCAAATCTCAAACCTCAAATCTGCAAACCAAGAATCCACATTTTTGCTACAAACTGCTAAGTAAATTTTTATTAAATCTGGTTGGTCAGATTGCTTCTGAAACAGGAAAACACAATCTCCAGACAACAAAAATATATTGATTTATACTGAATTGCTGAAAGTTAATCCAAAATTTCAAGAGAAACTTGGAAGAAAAATCTCTACATTCATCTCAGCAGAGTCACACAGAGAGGCAGTGCCCAAAAACACATCCACAGAATCATTAAAGTTTATAATTTGCAAAGGAATTGCTTTCAGCTGACAAGAAACTCTCTAAAGCTTAACAACCACCTAACAAACATCTTGAAAACATCAGCAATTAAGAAGGATGGTTCTAAAAAAGAGTAAGTGTCTTTTTTGGATCTAGTTATATGAAATTAAGGATGGGATTACACACATTGAATAGCACAAAAATGTTTGCTTTCAGGAACACAGATTGCTGTGCCACACAAGAATAATTAGAAATATTTACATTTCTTGGGTGTCACCTTCTCTCTTCTCATATTCCTCTGTGTATTCAAGATTTGTTGTTATTGTTGATTTTAATCATTTGAAAAATTTGCACCTATGACTGTGTATACAAATTAATTAAAATAAAATCAGGAGGA
Organism: Lonchura striata; assembly: GCF_050655825.1. Taxonomy (NCBI): domain Eukaryota; kingdom Metazoa; phylum Chordata; class Aves; order Passeriformes; family Estrildidae; genus Lonchura; species Lonchura striata. The sequence continues at coordinate 3,974,510 of NC_140706.1, read as the reverse complement.
AAAAATCCATTCTTAAGCAACTAAATTAACCCAGGTCAGCACCCAAAGATTTCATGCAGTATTAGACAAGCAGAAACTGCTTCAAAGAACATATTCATATTTCCAGAAGAATTAAAAGCTGGTCAATACTGGAATAATCATTGATATGTTTATTTTCCCATAAAGGCTTTCTTGGGAATTCAGATTTCATATAAAATGTTCTAGATTTTTTTTTTTAAATGTTGACTATTGAGTAGGTGAGACAAAAAAAAATCATAATATAACATGAAAACAAGGGGCAAACAACAAACCTTGCCTCTAAATGAGGCAGGATTTGCCTTTAAGTGACAGATGTTGTTTTACAAACACAATTCACACACAGAACACCTTCAATATTCCCCATATGTGTCACCACCAAGCAAACTTGAGATCAAAATAACCTGATGTTTTCCCACACAGGCAAATGCAGGTGGAAGTAATATGTTCACGAGGCTTGAATATTCACTTTTATCCATAAATGAAACAGGAGTTACAGAAAGGACATTAAGTTAGACAACCTCAGACAATTACCATAGAAACCCACTTACATCTGTTAAATATTTTTGGCCAGAAAATGAATCCAAATCATTAAGTATTTATGCTCTCTTAAATACAATCTGTTCTAAATGGAAAAAATTATTTATTTTAATACCTGCTTGCACAAGCAAAGGTTTTTCACACCTGTTAACTTCTGAAAACCCCAAATATTTCCTGTTTAGCCCCAGAGGCTCTGTAGGCTGTGGTCCCCCAGCACCTCTGCTGGACTCTGCAGCTCCAGCAGAGGCTGGGAAGGGGCTGGAGCCCAAGGAGGTGCCATCATCCACCAGGCACATGATGCTCCTGCCAGAGTAATGAACCCCAGCTTTGCTCTGCTCTGACCTGGGGCACAGCTTGCACTCACAGATAAACCCCCTTTTAAAAGCCACAAGAAGAGGAGCTGCTGATTTATCTCCAGCTGATGAATTCCCTGATTTTTCAGACCAGCATCATGATGCTTATTAGTCTCAAAAAGTGAGAACCAGCTCAGGGGGGAGCCAGAACTTCCTCACCAAGAATATTTAGGCTCTTTCAGACAAAGTGAGAAGGAATGATTTGTTAGGAGAGTAAGAAGTCTCAGTGCTGACCTGAAACTATGCAGTCTCTAAAAATAATAAAAAGGAAAACCTACACACACACATTGTGCAAAGGACCACATTCCTTCCTTCATTTAACACACAAGAAAGAACCACCCTTTCAGAGACAGCAGAAAAGTTTCCCATAAAAATGCAAAACAACATGAAGACTCCCACAATATTTTGTTAAAGCTGCATTTCTCACTATTTCTGATTATCAGTCTCTGTGTGAAGACAGTGTTTATTCTTGACCCAGGCCTTGATCTCAATCCCACAACTTAATATAAATCTTACTGCTTTTTTAGACCAGAAGAATCTGACAATCTTTTTCTTCTTAACAAAAAATGTCTTGAGAACTGAAATGGGAGAAAGGTCAAAAAAAAGCATCATAACCTTTCCTGCTTGCACTATAAAAAAAATCTTAATATGCCTTGTGTTTGTTCACATCTTTCTTCTTTTCCTTTTCAGGAAATTGCTCTGACTGTAATCATAACCTTTCCCAAAGCCCAGAATAATATAACTCAATAATAAATGTAATTAAAATGTAACAGCTAAGATCCCTGGACTCAGGATCTTACATACAGAGTACCTCTGCTCATCAAAGGTCTCCATCAGTTTTCTTACTTTCTCTTGAGCCTGTGATAGAGATCTTGGAAATGAAATACTTCAGCTTTCAAATTCAGCTGAAGGACAACAAATAAAGGTACATAATAAATAAAAGGATATAGGAATAAAAGGACAGAGGAAAGATACCTGAGACCTCAAGAACAATTCTGGCATTTGATATATGAATAAAGTGGAAAGGAAACAGATGGCACAGTATGCATAAAATCCACTATTATGCTAATGAAATTAATCAAACTAAAGCTGACCACAAAGTAGCACAGAGGACACTTGCTGCTTTGAGGGATAAAACGGGAGGCAAACTTCAATGCTAAAATAAAAAGTTAGCACAGAAAGAAAAAAACAAGGAGATACATAAAGCTGTTGCTGTTCCAAAGAGATGCTGTGATTGCCACTGATGGTCAGAAAGGCAAAGGAATGAAATTTAGCAAAATAAAAAGCCAAAAAAATCATTCTGGCACCATATGCATGGAAAGGGTGTAAAAATATTTGGGCTGTCTCACTCCAAAACAGAACCAGCTCCACCTCTCTGTCCTTCCTGGCACTGGCACGGCAGAACTCTGGTTTTAAAGACCTTGAAATGACCCCCAAGCTGCAGCAGGGGAGGTTTAGACCAGGCACCATGAAAAGGTTTCTCACAGAAAGGGCTGTCCAGCACAGGAACACACTGTGCAGGGCAGTGGTGGAGTCACCATGCCTGGAGTGTTCAAACAACGTGTGGATGTGGCACTGGGGGACACAGCTTAGTGGTGAGTGTGGTGGTGCAGTGCTGATGGTTGGACTTGATTATCTGAGAGGTCTTTCCCAACTTTAATGACTCTGTGATTCTATGAATACCATCCACTGCATGACTTCCTTGGGAAATCTATTTCAGTGCCTCCCTTACTACAGGAGAGCTTCTTCCAATATCAACTTGCAATCTTCCCAGTAGGAAATTAAGTCCATTATTTCTCTTCCTACCCACTCTTGCCACAAAAAACAAATTGTCCTGTTGCCTCCTCATGTATTTGAGAACTGCTGTGTTACACTTCACTCACCTTTCCTTAGAATAACTCCATTTTGTACCATCTTTCACAGAAAGTCATGTTTTCAAGGTTTCTAATCTTAGGTGTCAGTCTTATCTAGACCCCCTGTAACTCAAATCTTTGCTCAATGCAGGGCTTAAACTGGGCATTATATCAAATCCTGGAGGGACAGACACTGAGCTCTGCTTCCTGTGACAGTGAAAGGACCCAGGGATCAGCTGGAGCTGGGTCAGGGGAAGTTTCTTTTGGATATCAGGGGAAGGTTCTTCTCCCAGAGGTGCTGGGCACTGCCCAGGGAATGGGCACAGCCCCGAGGATGCCAGAGCTCCAGGGGAGTTTGGACAACACTCCCAGGGACAGGGTGGGATTGCTGGGGTGTCTGTGCAGGGCCAGGAGTTGGACTGGATGATCCTTGTGTGTCAGAACCCGTGGTATTAATGATTCCCAGATTGTAGAAAGTCTCTGTCTGTCAGCCCCGCTGCCAAAGCAGAAGCCATAATTGGTCTGTGCTGGTTTCCAGGTTGTTTATTCTGTTTTTCTCTAACATGTTCTGCTGCCCTGCCCAGCTCTGTCCTGCAGGGCAGCGTGTGGGGCTCTGCCCTCAGTGGGATGTGACAAACATTAAATACCAGAAACTCCCTGGGCTGCATTTACAATAACGTGCCAATATCTGTCACCTACGTTGGACAGTGTGTCCCCAGCCTGAACCAACAGAAAAATGCCAACACCACAGTGAGACATGGAGGGCATGAAGAAGGAGATAAAGGACAAGACACAGCCAATTTCCTGCATCTTGTCCCCTTTGGACCCCTAATCTAGAACCCTAACATTTTACTTTTGCACCCGTGCCACACTTAATTATTACTTATATCAAACACTCAGAGCTGGTAATTCATCCTGTAAGACTGAAAACTCTTTTCCATGGCCAGAGATCACAGCCAGTGTCTCTGGGGGCTCTGTCCAGGGGGGTTCCTGACCCCTGCCAGGGTCCCAGGGCAGCCAGAGGGAAGCTCTGGATTCCCACACTTGTGAGTCCCTTCCAGCTCAGGACATTCTCTGGATCTACGACCTTACTTGACCAGTACAGCCCCAGCAGGGCTGAAAAGCACGGAAGGAATATTTTCAGGATGGTTTATCTCCAATCCACAGCTAATTTAGTGCAGTTCAGTAAATCACAACACTCTTTGCCATGCTCATCTATGAGGCACTACAATTCCTTGTCCCCTCTGTGATGGCAGGTCACTGATGTGTATTTATGCAGTTAATTACACTTGGCCAAAGGCAGAGCTTTCTAATTGTCTGGACTGAATTAGATTGTATATTTTCAGATTATCATTTGCACTTTGCCAAGGTTATGTTGACTCCTCATTCTGTCTCCCAGCAGGCTCCCAGCCCCAGCTCAAGCTTGGTGTTGAGGGCATTTCTCCATTCTATCATCTGGACCTTTAGTTAAAACACTGAAAAAATCAGAATACCATTCAGTATTCACCTTTATTGACAGTGAAACCAGGGAGTAAATCTCATTCCATAGCAGCTGCACCTAAACCATGGCTTGACAATGTCACTTCAGGCAGCATTAAAAGTTTTTACCAAGTCAAGACACACGGCACCAAGCTCTTCTCACTTAGCCAAGTTTCATCCCCGATACAGGAGGTAACTGCAAAAACCACTTTTTACACCCTGTGCAAACACCACAAGAAGTGCTGACAAGAATTAGCTGAGAATCAAACCACTGCCTCAAAACACAGGCAGTGGAACTGGAACAAAAAACTGAGGAAGGAAGGTGCCTGGAGAGAGCAAACCTTCCTCCTTGCATATGCCCTTTGTGAAATTTTCACCAATTTCATGTTCTACTTCCTTTCTTTGCCCAAATCTGAGGCTGAGGAAGTCTTAGATCTTGACAATCAGTGCTTCAAGAGGAGTAATCCCTGAAAATTTAGCAAGCCAAGCAATCTCCCACAGCCACCTGCTCCTGGACCCTGCTAAAGACAGCAGACAGGGCAACCCCAGCTCAGCCTGGCAGCCCTTCCCAGCAGCAGATCTCAGCAAAGCTTCCATCCTTCAGGGGGTTTTGCTGCTTTTTAACAGGACTTTTGCCTCTGCTGCCTGGATGCAGCAGCTGCCAATTCCTGTGTCAGCGTGTTATCCCCCTAGAAGCCTGGAAGAAAATTTCAACAGAACCAATTTTTGCCATGGAAAGATTATTTCCTGGCTACCAGAGTACTAAAAACTATATTCAGTCCCACATGAAAAATCTGTGTAAGAATTGTCGAGGAGCTGGGTATGTTCAGAAATGGCCCCAAACCTGCCCAGGTCTCCCTGTGATGAAAGCAGAGATGTGTTAGGGCAGCTGGGTGAGTGACAGAAAAACATTCCTCACGTGCCATGCCAGAGTGTGGCACCAACACCTCTGCTGCAGCATCATTTTAATTGCCTTTTTTGCAGTCTCTGCATTGTTAAGGCCGTGATGTATAATTTCTATTCTATCATCTAAAAAAAAAAAAAAACAAAAAACAGAATTTTAAAGCTTGAGTATCTCCTTTAGCAAAACAGAGATTTTTTTTTTTTAAAAAAAAGGTTTTATCTATAATATTCCTTCACAAGGAAAAGCAGTTATGTTTATTCTATCTTTGAATAATTTCATTTTACATTCACATGTAGGAATCTGTATCTAAAAGCATACGTGATTTAAAATAAATCCAGGGATACTTGTGGAATCTACAAAGTAAAACTTTTATCAGCCCTAATGCTTTTTAAAAATGTATTTTACAGGCAATTTCCTGTTGCACATTAACAGCAAAGTTAACATAAATGTTTAAAATATTTTTACTCAACTATAAAAAGAATCAAGATTGCATCACTTAAGAAAAATGTCTATTTAGTAGAGCTACAAAAATCAGCTCAGGACAGTCCCATTGATATCACAGGCTAAAAGAAATAAGACCTTATTTTTTTTTTCTTCTTTTTTGTTGTTTTTTTTTGGTTGGTTGGTTTGGTTTTTGGGGGTTTTTTTTGTTTGTTATGTTTTATTTTGTTTTTCTTTTACCTGCCACTTGTTCAGAAGAAGCAACAGCTAAGAAGAAACAGAGGACTGAAAGTTCCAGTTTTTACCAGGGAGGAACTTCAAGGAAAACATGTACCCCGGAGAGCACTTAAGTATGTCCTTAGCAATAAAGAAGTACGTGCAGTAAAATTAGCAGGACTTCCAATTGTTTTCATAAATCAAGTGAATAAAAATGAACCAATAAATCCCAGAGTCATGCAACAGAATTATAAAATACCACATTATAAACGCCACAGTATTTCTCACAGCACAAACTTGTAAGGATGCGAAAGGAGAAAATTTAATTCCTCTCAGATCATAAACAAATAAGTAGAGAATATTAGGCTTGAGACAATCTGCTACTAATACTCTGCTTTCAAGTATTTATGGATTTGCATGAAATTGTATCTCCCCTCTTGCTTCAGTTTCACACTCTGGCTGTTGATATTACACTACATTTTTGTAAAGAGGCTCATCAACAGTGGTTTTACCATTCCTAGAGCAGTATCACTCAAATGTGATTTTTTTCCAGTGTTCTACGGCCTGTTAGCTGAGCAGACCCCATCAGTGTCCCCATCTCCTGCGTGGCAGAGGTGCAGTTCAGGAAGGCACCAGAGGGAGAAGAGGCTGCTTTGGCTTTCCATTCCACCTTGAACCTTTTCCAAAACATAACCAAGTAATTCACACACCTCTCTGCTTCAGAAATCTCAAAATGAACAATAAGCAGGAACAAATCAAAAGCTCACAGGACCTTTTCCCAACATCTCGGTTTTAAAAAAAAATCGTAATTTCCATCTCCTATATCTGACTATAAAAAAAAAATCATTGCTTTGAGTAATGCAGATCTTAAATCAGCAGCATTTTTATAACTTGAGAATCAGAGAATGGTTTGAGTTGTTAGGGACCTTGCAGAACATCCAGCTCCAAGCCCTGCCATGGGCAGGGACACCTTCCACAAGCCCAGGGTGCTCCAAATCCAGCCCAGCCTTGGGCACTTCCAGGGATCCAGGGGCAGCCACAGCTTCTCTGGGCACCCTGTGCCAGGACCTCACCAAAAATAACAAAATTATGCTTGCAAACCTTCCCATTTTAGTTATGTTTACAAATACTCCTATTTTGGATGAGCTGATAAAGTTTGGGTAGAAAGAATGTATTTCCATTGTGTCCTACCACTGGGCAACCATGCCAGGAAAAAAAACAATACGAGCAAAAATCCGTGGAGCAAACACTGTTTTAAAGACATTTTCTTTCAAAGCATACTGGTATATCATCCCTGCAGTACCACAGCCCCTCAAACATGTGTCACAAAACAGCAATCTCTCTTCTGAGCTCCAAAACTTTCCAATTGCCTACGGCGCTCTCCGAATACTTGAGGTTTTTGTTATTTTTCTTCTTTCATGAAGTTAGACGACTGCTCAGCTGTCTCATCCAGCAATGTTTTATTCCAATCAGCCTCTTCAGAAGCAAGGCAAAGGCAGGTCAGGTTCTCATCATGACTAGATTTTGCTGATCTTTTATACACATCTGTTAAGAGACTCAGGGATAACATTGTTGTCATAAAAATTTACCTTGAGAGGATAAGTCTGCAAGCAGTTTCTTTGTTTTGGATGAAGTGCTCACACTAAGTCAGACAAGGCTGTTCTGTGAGCATTCATTCCACGAGAATTTCAGCCCCTGGAGGGTTGTTATTTCCCAGATCCCCCCCATTTGCTCCCCAGTACACCCAGTTCCCATCCCTCCAGCTGCAGAAGGGCTGACTGGCTCCCTTATATAGGGAATTGCTGCCTTACACTTCCCTGTGTGGAATGGCTCACAAAAATAAAGATCTGTGCTAAATGAATAAATAGGATACAGCAAACAGAAATGCCTGATGAACAGTGAACCATCATTTGCATCTCCTCTCCAAGCAGAAGCATTTTTAGAACATTAACTGTGCTGGGGGATACAATATAATCAAAAGTCTTACATGGGGAAAAAAAAATCAAAACATATTTTCCAAACTCATTTAGAAGCAGCATCAAACAAATTGATTCAGTAAAACTTTTTTTTTCCCCTTTGTCCTTCCCAACCTTTTTTTTTTTTTGGTGTGTGTGTGGATGGGTCATTCTCCTTTAAAACACCTCCTATAGAAGGAAAAATATTTGAGTAATGTGTGAATCGTGCCATAAAATAATTGAGCATTCAGGTGGTTAATCAGACTTGATCAATACGGTCAACAGAATATGTTGATCTAATCAATATGGGAAATGTAATGCAAAATGCTATATTTTTTTTTCACATATGCACCATGTATCAAGACAGAATCTTAACTAAATCCAAAATCTATTAAATCTAAATCTGGACTAAGACTCAGAAACATCTGAAATACAGATTTTTTTACTTCAAAAGAAAATGTGTCAAACCAGAATAAAACACAATAATAGAGCCTCATATCATGTTTTTTATGTAAAGTTCTTCAGTAACCTGTAGGAGATTTACTGAAGTAAGACTGCAATAAATACATTTACAAGGATAAGCAACACCATAAAAATCTCATGAAAAGTAAAAACAAGTTGTGCAGGAGTATAAAATGAAATTACAAATGTTAATAAAGGCTTTATGAATACCAAGTTTCCCACATATTCTCAGCGGACAAAAGTGGGACTTAATGACTCCAGCAAAAGGCACATTTTGATGCCACAATTAAGTTTTCGATAGTTCCACCCTACAGAAATGGAAATTCTGGAACCCAGCACAGGGTTCCCTGCTGGACTTTTGTGAAATGAGATGCTGATTACACATATTCATTTTCTGGCTCAATAAGCTCCTTGCAGAGTGCTCAGGAACCGTGGTGACAAATCCATCACCTCACAGAGTGCACAGTGACAACCCCACATCCCCACCCCAGCACAGCCTCCTGCAAGTTCAGAGCAGCCACCAAGGAGGAAATCAATAGGAAAATGTTCTGTACAGTACTGGGCAGTGAGACGGAGAAAAGGGATATAAAAAAATGATATATTACATTCAATTTTATACCTTCTTTTGAAGCCTTAGCATTCTGATGGCCATATCAGTAAAAAAAGAGCTCCTGACTCACTGCAACTGAGTTGACTCATCCAGTGTGCATTACCTTTGTATTTGCCAGCAATTCAATGTGAAATCTGCAACTAAATCTGCAGCTCAGACTGCCAGCTCCACAGAACAATTGTAACATGACTGATTTTCCAATGAAGACTTCTTTAAACAAGCCTCCTGAAACTCAATATGCAAGCAGCCAACGAATCCAGACCCAACAGGCTGTTAACCTGAAACGATTTTCTCTAAAACAGGTAATTCTAAACTAATAAATGCAACCCTGCTGATTTCTGTCCTTTCCTGTAATAAAAACACACAAATTCAAAAGCTGTGTCAGAGTCAAGGGTAAAGAAAAACCTGGAGGCAGATGTTACCATGGGAGCCTTAAGGAGCACTGACACAACAACTGTAAAAGCAAGAATCTACTTAAAGAGTTTGGCAGAGAAAATCAAGGACCACCGCAGAGTGTGGCCTGAAGAAAGGCACAACCACCTCTGGGTTAAAACTGCAGTGATTTTTAATTTATTTTTTTAAAGCAAAGATTCTGAAAAGAATTTAAGAGGACCCAGGTCTCATATCCAGGAAGAATAAGGGGGAAGAAAAAAAAGAGAAGAAATTATCACAGGACCTAGATTGATGATCTAATAACTAGATTTTTTTTTTTTTTTTTTTTTGGCTAAGGGAGGTATTTGAAAGAAGAGACAAAAATGGTCAAATGGGAGCAGTAAGACAATCCTTCATAAAGGAAGCTAAAACCTGAAACTGAACTTCTCACACCCTCACCTCCAATGTTCTAAAACTGCTTGCCTTCACAAAATTCCATTCCATAAAGGTGACCTTTAATACTTTCAGTCCTTTTCTTTCCAGCTCAAAAATATTTAATTGCAGTCTCTTGACATGCAATTCCTAAGTTTTATAGGCATTTTGGAACAGGATGAGGCTTGGGGACAAACCCAAGTGATTGGTGAGAGCAAAGGGCTGGAGAGGAGCCCAGGAGGACGAGGATGTGACAGAAACTTAAAGATCCTTTGGGTTCCCATCCCAGCAGTCTTGTAGCAAAGGTTGCAGAAGACTTTTAAGGGATTTATCCCAGTTCAGGTCAAATCAGCTTTAGCAGCATCATTGTTAATGAAAAGGAAAGCTCATTTAAAGCTTCATTTATTCTGACGTAGTTTTTGACATAACTGGCTTCTAATTTCTCTGGGGACAAAAGTATGTATAAAGCCACTATTTGATTATACATAAAACTTCCACAGCTCAGTACAAACTGATATTCCAGGCTTTCCATCTCATTTCCATGAGAGATGGAAAATAAAAGATCTACGGATGTTCAATATCTTTGCTGGCTCATCCAGGGTTGGTGCCAGGTTGTAAAACCAAAACAGTCACAAAACAAAGAAAATAAATTAAAAGTACTGAAATCAAACAACCAAAACAACTACAAAAACCCAAAGAAAACCACAAAAAAAAACCAAAACAAAACAAAACAAAACAAAACAAAAAAAAAAAAAAAAAAAAAAAAAACACAAAAAAAACCAAAGCACAAACCCCACAGCCAGCATCCTTCACAGACTCTAATGTCTACTGAGAAAACTGCAGGGCCAATCACTTGAAAAAAGAACACAATTTTGTAACTTGATTGGATCAATTTTACTCTTTAAGTTCAGTGAAAAAGGCTGAGAGGTGTGCAGAACAAAAGCATTACTAATCTCTCATTAAAGATGTATAAAATATTATGCAATGATCTGCTACACTGAGCTGAAAATTTCAGCCTTCAGTCTCAAAGTGCTTAGTAACTTTTGTTCAGTAAATTTAAGCACCTAAAAAAGCTCTAGGATGATGATTACAATAATCATTTCCACTCTTGCAGATTGCCTACTGCTAGAAGAAAGTTAATTTTTAAAAGAGACCAAATCCTCTAAATGCCAGTACGACTGCTGAAATTTTTACCAGTGTCAAAAATCATCCTCCCCACCTTTTCTTTAATAAAAACCTAATGCTACTTTCTAGACAATATTCCAAACAACTAAAATGTAAGTGAAGAGATGGACTCACAGGATGCCCCTTAAGAGGGTAAAACAAAACCTGACAGACAACCAAGGTGGAAACACAGGAAAGCCCCTTACAAAGAGACTGAAATCTCTAGCAACCAGGTACCAACCAAAATATGAAAACAGAAAATTATGTTCCTTATTTCTTCTTATTGGCCAAGCAAACCAGCAAGGAAGTAGAAATTTCTGTCTCCAGAGCTGTCTGCCACACAGGGAAGGGAATAGATGCAGCTCACAGCCTGGACTTTCTTCCTGTGTGCTCAAACAAAAGCACAATTGTGATAATTCACTTCCAAAATTCCCAATTTTGGAAGGAATTTGGAATGGGACTTCCGAGTTGTTTTTGATGATGCCATTTCTTTTCTCAATTTTTACATAAGTAGGAAGGATGAGTTTGGCTCACATTGTTATAGTATGGTGTAGAAGGTTACAAGACTTTAAGTTACATGACTTTTTAAGGATTTATTGACTAATAAAACTCTGCTAACAAGGATATTTAAGTTTTTGACTTAATCTTTAAATATTTTGTCTTATGTACTTATGGTACAGTGTAAGCCTTTTTAACTAATAATGTTATGGCACACAAACCTACAGTACTGCATTCTAATCTCTCTGTTTACTTTTGTAGCTGTTTTATTTTTTTCTATATCTTAAACTCTAAACTTTCTATTACTTAGCTTAACATGTCTCTGTTTTAAACTATAAATCTACATTATTGCTTCTAGCACCTAAGTTTGGAAGCCTTTTCCAAGATCTTAGATCAAATCTTGTGTTTAATTCTAAGCTTTGGCTCACAGGCCCAAAGTTCTGAGATTCTCTGCATTTCAGATTTAAATACATTTAAATTGACTTTCAGGAATTCTTGAGAGTTGCAGCAACACCATGACAAATATTCTGTGGATGAAAAGGGTTGTGTGTAAAGTGGCAGTGATTTCTGGCTGGAAGTAAATGATGTGACCCTGATTATATCCTGAATATATGAGCTGGAATGCTGCTGAATTCAGGAGCTCCAAAAAGAATTTATCTCTTTGCTAGTGGATTTAATCATCCTATCATTGGCTCACAATGAAATGCTTATTTTATAGGACATGGACCATTAAAAATTAACTCAGTGATCACAGTCAGCACTACAAGGATACACCTGCATGTTTCCAGCTACTCTAACAAGTATTTCAGTTGTGTCAGACAGGAACTGCACAAACAAAAACCATTTACTTTTCCATGAAGGGTAAAAGCACTGCCACAAAATTTGTTAATCCACCACATTCCAACAGTTAACAATATCATGCTGCACATACATAAAAACACTCAGCCTAAAAAGAAATAAAAAATACAAATATTACAGGCTATGGAAGCATTCACAGAGATCTTATGAGGTGGAACATGGGAATGAAGCAGATTTAAAGAATATGTATCAAGCAGACAGAAAAGAAAGAAGAAAAAGAAGAGAGATATCTATCTATATCTATTTTAGTATCTATAGGTATAGATATTAAAATAGATATAAATGTTACGCCTCATATGCATGCATTTCCCTCATATTTTTCCATCCTTGTCAGGAAAGTATAACACTACCTGCCAATTAAAGTATTTCAAGCAGAGTAGAAAAAGCTTAATCATTCCACACTGAGGGTGTAGATTTGTGTAATTCCCTGGGAGAAAAATTGAATACATTAATAAATATTCAACTCCACATTCAGAAGCCATTCAGCACACTGGATTCATCATGTTTTTACATGAACACCTTCCAATGGAAGTATTTATTATTAGCATAAGCAGGTACAATTCATTTTCATTACCAGGGAGCAAGATGAAATTAATCAGAAAAATTAATTCTTGTTGCAAATCTCGTTTCTCCAAAACCCTTCTCTGGAAATTTACAGATTAACTGTTTGTACAAGGAGATAAGGATTTGGAGCAAGAAAGTGCAGAGGTGCCAGCCTTGTCCAGTGGTGAGTCCATCCTGGAGCTGGCTGGAATTGGCTCCATGGACATGGGGGAAGCTTCCAGCAACTTCTCCCCAAAACCTGGAGCCCCCTCCCTACCAAAACCTGGCCATGCAAACCCAATACCTTTGGTTTAACCTTTTCCACACTACCAGTTTCTTAAGTGAAAATTAAGCTGAAGTGAAAATTCTTAAATTCTTAAGTGAAAATTAATTAGTTAAAATGCTACGCATACTCAATTTTCATATTTAAAACAGGTTCATAAAGAACAATGCTCACATTAAGTGTCAAGATTACTTTGTTATGACTGAGCTTTTTTTTTTGGCTAAATACCCTTTTATTCATAAGGAAGAGAGGAAATTCTTGCAGACCGTCTTTTGTTCCACACTGACCCAAGAAACTGAATGAGAATCAAAATTCTAGTGCTGCCTTCATTTAGGATATTAAAAAGACATTTTAAAAAACAGATATCTACGAAAAGGAAAATTTCTACTCAGAAGAGAAATATTCCTTGTGTATTCATCAAAGGTCATCTGCACAATATTGAATTAATCTATGTTGAATAAGCTAAGAATGAGTTATATATCCTTAATACCCTCATGATAAATTAGTAAAAGGTTTGAAATCTCACCAATGAGTACCAAAGTATTACAGGAGTACAGAGAAACAGACTAAATAAGAGAGAAACTCCAATACAAAAAGGGGAAAATATTAATCATACCATTGAAAGAGACAAGTAGAAGAGAATATTTCTTTCCAATCTGAGCATTTGCTGCTCAGACACATAATATTCAAGAACACCAACCACTGATGAGCTTGTGAGAAAAGATACTGAAAATTAATTTACCAAACAGGAAAACAAATACAGTAATTTACACTATTGTGCTTAAGGCACAATTACACCATTTTCTTAAGGCAAAACTACATTTAAATTTCTCTGGTGGAGAATCAAGGTCATCTTTAAAACATACCAAAAGCTCAAATCTCTCTAGTTAAAAAAAATATAAAAATAATTAATTTCATAAAACAGTCAAAATTACCCAAAAAGTCTAATTGGATCCATTCAAAGTTGTACATCCAATGGAATCAATATTCCATAGAAATTAACAAAGGAGCCATCCATGTACCCATGCCCTGAGTCCTTTGAACTGCAAATAAATCAGTAATAAAATAAATCAGTAATAAATAAATCAGTGTTCAGAAATACATAATAAAGGGCAATGGAACAGAAACTGACACTGCTTCTCAGAACATGGATCATTAGAATTAGGTTAATTAACACCTCAAAGCAAAATCTTGTAATTAGGGTATTATTTTTGTAATTAGGATTATTTCTATCCTTTCTAACTTTTCCAGACTAATGACACATACAGCTAATGAAGTTAATGAAAAAGAAGAAAGTGAGTAAGATTTTCAGATCACTCTGAAGAATGAAGCTAAGATGGATTGCAAATTTCAATATCCAAATTGCTCCTGAAGTCATTAGAAACATACATATTTAATCACAGAGGTGCTGCTCTATTTCTCTTTTCCCTGGCAAATCTGATGACAGAAAATAAGCAACGCTGCCCCCTCCCTGATTCAGAAAGAGAGAAGACCCGTTACTGTAGGGTTTTGTTCTTCCAGTCATTATTTTGCCAGGTTTATGACTCCTGGCGGACCTAAAGCATCTCACAGAGTAACTGAGGTTGGAAAAGACCTTTAAGATCAACAAGTCCAACCATCAACCAAGGACACCTAACCACACCCTCAAGTGCCACATCCACACAGTGTTTGACCACTTCCAGAGATGGTGACTCCGCTTTCTTAACAACCCTTTCCATGACAAACTTTTCCCAAATATCCAATCTAAAGTCATTCCCTCTCCTCCTGTCCCTGTTCCCTGGAGCAGAGCCCGACCCCCTGGCTGTCCCCTCCTGTCAGGAGCTGTGCAGAGCCACAAGGTCCCTCCTGATCCCCCTTTGCTCCAGCCTGAGCCCCTTCCCAGCTCCTTCAGCTGCTCCAGACCCTTCCCCAGCTCCGTTCCCTTCCCTGGACTCTCTCCAGTCCCTCAAAGTCTCTCTTGTCATGCAGGACCCAAAGCGGCCCCAGGATTTAAAATCCCTCATGAGTGCCACACTTCAAAAATATATCCAATTCTTCATCAAGGAATCCGGTAGCACTGATTTTCCCATCTTTCCAGCTTGTATGTAATTTGCCCTTTATTTATAGTTTACATTCACTTACCATTTCATTTTCAACGCAGAGGATCTTGTAGGATTAATAAAAAAACCTTCACTACAAAATAACCTCTTGCTGATACACAAACATACACTGGTTAAGATCATAATACCTCTTAATTTACTAAGTTACTCCTTGTCCTGCAAATAGCTACTCCAAAATCCTTGATGAGGGTGTTTAGTGTTTGGATGTTTTAGTTTCAGGGTGTGAATCCCATATTCTAGTTTAGTTTAGATTAGAATCATAAAATATTAATTTACACTGTAAGTGCTACCAGAAATAGTCTCAAAATCTATACTGGCAGCAAATTTAAGACAATTTATTTTTAATTGATAAGACTTTGTACAGATCAAATGTATCCAAAGTCTTTAGGCTGCCATTAAAATACAAAAATGCAATAATTCACATGATTCTTCTCTGATCTCATTCCAATTTGTCACCAGCTTTTGTGAGAAGGGGAAATCCTTCCAATAATAATCCCATTAACAAACGCTGTGTTACAATAATAATAACACCTAAATAAAATTTACTTTACGCCCAGCAGCTGATGCACTTAAGGATCACTTTATCATATTATGATAAACTCACATTCAGTTGGATATTTGAACAGTTATTTGGAAGTTGCTCCTTAACAAACCACACCAAGGCCCTGCTCATACAGTATGTGACTAAAATTCTTTAATACACTTGATTCACATTTAGTGATATTAAAAACATTATTTTGAAGTTACCCGCCTGTTAAAGCCCTACATTTGTATGAGAAAAATATCCTAGACTTAGAACCATTCCAGTTATATAAATTATTATGTCAGCACTTGCATCTGCTGCAGTAATTCTGAAGTCTTTCATTTAACCACTGGCAAAAAATGTGTCAAACATTTTGAGTAAATAAAAGTTTATGTTATGAACAAGGATTTCCTTATTAGCCAAAATGAAAATCCATTTCTGATTTTGCATCAATGCCACTGCCCTTCAATTATGCAATCATCTTTTAAAACATGAGGTGATATACCTATCTTGCTTTAATCAGCATTTTTAACATAAAAAGAAAACTAATGTAATTTGCTAATATATTTGTAAACCCTGAGAAATTTTGGAAGTGACAGGCAGTTCACAAGATTTTTTGGAAAAAAAAAAAAACCCAAAACATAGAACTTTTCAAGCAAACTGGGAAAAAAATAATCTAAAAACGCAATCAAAGCCAATTTTCCCTCAAAACCTTTAGATGTTCCCCTTTTACAGGGATGACCCAAATTAAATCAGCAGGATTGTTAAGAACTTGCTGAATTGTGGATTTGGGGACATAAAAAAAGGCTCATCCCTGTTTCACTAGACCTTTCTATACATCCTCAAGGACACAAGCAGAAGAAGAACACTTCAGTAACTAGATTGATCTTCTTGATTAGAGTTTGGAAATCCCAAGCAAGAACATTTTCTGAAAAGTCTTCCATGAAAGCTGCCAGAAAACCATCTGCAAGAATAGAACTGGGTCAGAAAGCTGTCTAGACAAGTTCCAAAGATACTATTTCAGGATACAGGATGGAGACAGGATCAGGGACCTTCCTGGGCTCCAGCAATGAAACTGTTTGCACTAATTCATCCCTACACTTACAGGAAAGGGTCAGCCAGGCTGGAGAGGGCTTGGAGCAACCTGAGGTAGTGGAAGGTGTCCCTGCCCATGGCAGGGGGTTGGAACAAGGTGATCTTTCAGGTCCCTTCCAACCAAAAGTTTCTGCAAAGAAAATTATTTTGTCCATATCACATAAAGACAAAAACACTTTCTGGTACCTCTGAGCTGCTAATTGCCTAATGATGAAGAGAATTTAGGAGTTATACAATGCATGGAAAATCCAGCATTTCATACAATTAATTACAAATTAGAGCAGGTTCATTTTAGCCATGAGCTTTTTCAGTCACAGCTTACTGCACACCCAAAATGCTCCCGGCACAATCTGCATTTCCAGCTACAATACACCAGTGACAAATTTTCTCACCATCTTTCCACAGTGACTTGTACAGCTGGAGAGGAGAAAAAGCAGCCATCATATTGCATTGCTCTGAGTTAAGAACCATCATTCCATAAAAGCAGAACATGGGAGCAATGGATGAGACCTAAATCCCTCAGAGTCCTCACTCTTCCCCCTGGAAATCCCAACCTGCACATGCACAAAATCCAAAGTACACACCCATAAACACCTCTGAACAGTGAATGAAATGGGAGGCACAGACTGACAAGGCCCAGATTTTACAGGACACTGCATTCTGAAAATACCCTGCAGCTTTCAAGCACAGGAGAATAAAAACAGAAAAAACAAAATTTAGCTGAAGGTTCTCCTAGACAGCACAAAAAGTCTCCATGCTGAGAGGATCCCAACCAGAGCTGGCAGAGAGGCACAAATGTTACTGAGTCCAATGGCAACAAGAAACAGGGATGGCCAGAGTGCAACAGATGCCTCTCTAAAGGCTGAAAAAACATCCTGATGTAAAAAGGCAGCTGGCAGTGCCCAGTTCAGGAATTATTTTAAGCAATATATAGTAGAGACTTAGGACAAAAGCAAAGGGCACAAGTTGTGCCATGGGAGGTTTAGATTTGATATCAAGAAAAATTTCTTCACTGAAAGGGTGGTCAAGCACCAGAACAGGCTGCACAGGGCAGTGCTGGAGTCCCCATCCCTGGCATGATTTAAAAGCTGTGTGGATGTGGCACTTGGGGACACGGGTCAGTGGTGGCCTTGGCACTCCTGGAACTGCTGGACTTGATGATTTTAGAGAGTTTCTTCAACTTAAAACAGCTGTATGCTTCTATAATGCTGGAGAAAGAAAGGAGGATTCTCTTCCTATTCAATCTAATAACTTTATATAAATGTTTGGAGTTCAGTTTCAGAAAGAAAAATTCCATATTCCTTTTGTGATATGATTTGACTTTGTCTCCCCAACATGGATCAGCCATCACCTAATCCATGCCAGGGAAGGCTGGTGCACAGGCCAGGCTCCCACGCTCCCCAAAACACCACAGATTTCAGACTGCTCTGACAGAAAGAGCCTGAACAAGAATTAGTTTCACTACTGGGAGAACAGTCCTGTTCAGGTAAAAAAAAATAATAATGTTGACCTAATATTAACCTCATTATACAATTGAATTGAGTTTGAATGATCAAAAAATAAATCTTTTCCATTCATTTCCCCTTAGGTCTGTCTTGAAGGCAACTTCAGCTGAATCCAGTTACCAAATAAAGAAATTTCTGGAGAATTCACTTCAATTACTAAAACAAGTGCAACAGGTATCAGGTATGAAGTGCTCCATTACCCACCTTCTCCCAAACTTGTTTGAAATATGAAAAGACATTCACCAACCCTATAAAAGTAAAGCTGTGGCTCAAATGCAGCTGACAAGATTAATAAATAATGTCTTCCTCATGGAAAAGAGCAGAGCAGATTTAAGGTTCAAATTTAATAAAACCAAGGTTCACCAAATGTAAGTAATATGCAATTAACTGGAATTGTTGGGAATGCAGTTATGTTTATATATTTATGGCAATATAAAAATTTGCACACTTTCCAAACACAGAGTACAAGGGATTGGATTAGTCCTAAATCCATGAATAATAACATCAGCCATGATTATTATGATTTTCTACATAAACAACACAAAATAAAACTATTTGGAATTTTATCCATTTATTTCATAGATATAAACAATTCATTTTACTGAGTGATGTAATTTTTTAAAAAATACAAAATCATTAATCAATTATTTTTGTCTGCCTTATGATTATTGCTTCTTTTAAGGTGCTGTAACTGGCATCTTAAATTTATTGGGGAAAAAAACCCACAAAACATGCACTGCCATCAGAACTGTCTCTCTGCAGCAAATCTAGGAGGACAAAAGTGTGTCACACTGAAGGAAAACAGAATCACTCAAAAACAGTCTGCAACAGGAACGCTCACCATTTTTTGTGCTGTTGTTAAAACTCTGGAATAATAAGTAACAGTCCAAAAAAGTAAAGATCCTAAAAGGCACAACTGCTGCATGGTTCTGGTAATAAAGGCACATTGTAAAACAGCCACACAGGCTGAATACTTAAAATTCCTAGGCAAAACTAATGAAAAGAACCACAGATAAACATTAGAAAATTTAAATCTTCTCAACAGAGCAAGTCTCATCTTCTCATCTTCAAAAACTTGACAGAGCTCCTTCATCTTTTCATACATTTGTGCATACATTATTATTTTTTGGTATTTTTTAAAAAAACAATTGCATGGAAGTTGGTGGTTTATAGTTGGCATTTATTTCTTTTCTTAATATATATATATTGCATTTAAATTCATATTTAATTACCACTCAAAACCACCAGCAACAAAAACAAATCCCCCGACTCCTTATGGATAAGTTCCAAAAGTCTTATTTTTCAGCTATATATAAAATATCATGTAATTGCAGTTAAAACCTTCCTAAAAATGTAATTCTTTTTTCTTAGGAAAACCTCCCACAGTCTAACAAATAAAATTGCAACCCACTTGGTAACTGCAGGAAGGTTTGAGTAATAGGCAGTAACCCTTGAGAATATGTTTTAATTATATATGTCTTTATAAACATGTAGTGGAATTGAAAATTTTAAGACTCATAGCAAAAAAAAAAAAAAAAAAGGTAAAAAAAAACCAACAAAACTAGCAATAAATACAGTTACCTTATGCTTTTAGCTAATTGTGACACTAAAGCCAGAGAAAAGAGACACATTTCAATTAGTAATTTCAATGCTGTGGAGAACAGAAATTCTAATTATTTTTTTTTTCCAGCACGTATTTATTAGAAATTTCAGTACTGGCAAATTAATAAATGACATGAGAGGCCCTACCTGCTCCTCTTCCACCATGACAACAAGCACTGGGAACAGGCTACCCCAGCCAGCTCCAATCCTCTCACATCTCTGACAGCCACACAAAGTTTTAATTAGTTTGCTAGTTCAGGGCTTCCTAGAATAAATGCAGTTCTGTCATTTCTAATGCATTCTCATGATCAGTTAATATATTTTTGGATTTTTTTTTTTTTTTTTTTTGCCTCCAGCTCAGACAGCCTTCTTGTCTTATAATTTCTTCTAAATCAGTTCTTAGGTTATCCATATTTTCTCATCTGGAACACTAATGAGCTTGTCTAAAATTCACTTTTAATGCACCATTCTCCAACCCTGCCTCACTGAGGTGTTCTTTGTCAAACCCACATCACATTTCTGCATTACTCTCCAAAATATCAGTAGAAATCAGTAGATGTGCCATCATCTGGAAATCTGTCAGTCATGTGCCTACACGTACACTGAGTTCAGAGTCTAAGTTCACACATACAAAGGACTAAATTAGCACTTTTGGGCCCTAAAACTTGTACACCACAATTTCCAGTTTTTCCAGCATTGTCCAAAATTATACAGCACGGAGAACAAGAGGGTACTCTGATTATTCAAATGCAAATAGCAAAATAAAACATTAATTTGTCCTGGTGGTGCTGGAAATCATAGGATCAGGCAAATTTTGGCTGTAGGGGACTCAGGATTTAATCTGCTCCAAAATGTTGGTCAAAATTCCTCTACAACTCCCTGAAAGGAGGTTGTGCCAAGGTGGGGATTGGCCTCTTCCCCCAGACAACCAGCAAGAGAATGAGAGGACATGGCCTCGAGCTGTGCCAGGGGAGGGTCAGGTTGCTTTGTTTTTTTTAAAGTTTTTTTTTTTAAAGTTGTTTATGTTTTTATATTTTATTAGAGGTTTTATACACTGTTTATGTAAATAATGATTGTTTTACATTATTCTTTGTGAGAAGAGAGACTTGATAGACAATTAATTTGAAAGTATAGCTGGAGAGGTGGCAATTTCATCCTCCAATCCACTGTCACTTGTAAAATTCTATATATTATAGAATTAGAAATAAAGTTAATTTTTTTTGAAAAGAAGAAAAAGAAGAAGTTTTATTTCTAACTTTATAATATATAGAATTTTAAAAGTAACAGTAAATTAAAAAATAAAATTACCACCCCTCCAACTATACTGATCAAATTAATAATCTATTAATTCTCTCTTCTCACAAAAAAATACAAAACAATAATTACTTACATAAACAGTGTGTAAAAACGCTAATAAAAATGTTTTAATATTTTATAAAAAATGTTATAGTGTGTTTTAATATTTTATAAAATATTTTTAATATAACATTAAAAAAAAAAAAAAAACACAACAGTGTCAAGTTGGAGGTCAGGAAGAATTTCTTCACTGAAAGGGTGATCAGGCACTGCAACTGCCCAGGGAGGTTTGGAGTCCCCATCCCTGGAGGTGTCCCAGGAAGGACTGGGTGTGGCACTCAGCACTCTGGGCTGGGGACAAGGTGGGGACTGGGCACAGGCTGGACTCAATGACCTTGGAGGGCTTTTCCAACCTGAATTACTCTAAGGAAGTAGGACTGCCTTCAAAGGCTGCTCAGGAACTTTTGTGAAAGTTCTGCTGCATTTTGTGGCCATTAAATCTCTCTCTTCTATCCAGTGACCTGTTTCAATGACTTTTGGAAGAATTTCCCATCTCTAAGATCTCCTCGTTAAGCAGCTCAGTTGAATCCACAAATGGACTTCAGAGCTCAAACTGAATGGGATTAAACACCTATACATGTATCTATTTATTTATTTGCCAAGATAAAGTTTCAAATTAGATGTTCTCTCTCTCAGGAAGGAAATTGCTTTGAAACTTTTAAAGGAGATCCTAATCTTTGCACATGGTATCTTGTGGAGGCTGCCACCACACAGGCAGAGGTAAACCAGAGACTATTCCTGACCTGACCAGACTACAAATACTATTTCAGGCAGAGAAAAAAAAAAACAAAAAGTCTTTAAAGCTGGGATGATCATTAAGTTATCTGAGAGAAAAAAAAAAAACAAAACAAAAAAACAAAACAAAAAAAAACCACACAAAAAAAAAAAAAAAAACCAGAAAGAGCAGCTGAATAGCCTCAGCTAGAAATGCAACAGATAAAGAAGGCAACAGATTTCAGATTTTTCATCACTTGGAGCTTTCATGATTATCTTTGTGTGGTTCATAAAACACATTCCAGCCAAACATACTCCACTGGAACCAAAGTAGAGGGAAATAAGCAAATCTACTTATTTCCCTAATACAAGAAATTATATTACATGTTCAAAAAGGAAGCTTTATTTTGTTTATTTATTCATATTATCTAGAAGCCTATGAAAAGAAGAAATCAGAATGGAAATATTAATAAAAGTTGAATAAAACAATAGGCTAACATTTCTCTACCCTCTCTTGACAGCATTTTATTTTCCTTAGTCTCCTTGACATGCTGCTAAAATAGAAACACATTGTTGCTCATCAAAATACAATCTTGGGAACATGAGTTTTTATCATTGAAGAAATCCATGTCTTGTAGCTCAGACTGTAATTTCTTGATTTACGTTTGCTCCAGCGCGCTATCAAACAAAGGCGTAGCTGAGCCCAAATTTAACCCAGCAAGCACCTGGTGAAACTGTAAAGCTACAATGGTACTTCTGGGCTGATGTTTTCTTTTCTCTGGGCAAAACAGTGGAAAATAAAGCAAAAGGAGAACACGAAATTCCCTCCCAGAGGATGCAGTAACTTGAGTTTCACAACAGTTTGGTGCACAGCAGATTCACCTGCTGATGTCGATCAGCACCAGAGTAACAGAGAACTGGCAACCTCATTTTCAGCTGGTTTCACAGCGAATTCAGGATTTTAGTCTGTCTTTCATGTCAGGAACAACATTATCAGGGTTTACAATGGAAGTTAGTTACCATGTTATCACCATGTGCAATGAAAGGACGAAAGGCGCTCTGCCTTGAGTCACTTAGAGACTTTCATGTCCAGAATAATTTGTAGAGAAATAACGTATTTCTTTTCAGAAACAAAAAATGACAACCAGATGTTATTTCTTTGGAAAGTGACTCATTGAAAGAGCAGAGGAATTGGGGTAATTAAAGCAGCTCTCCCTATTTAGACCAACTTGAAACAGAAAGGCATCAGGCCTCTACACACACTCCTAGTGATGGCAGGACAGAACGAAACAGGATTTAATAGCTTCTGTAATTTGGATGGTTGGTTTTGGTTTGGTTGTATTCTGAAACTCTCTTTCATGGTGAAATAACAAACCAGAAGCATGTCTCAGTCAGATCCCAATCTTTGACTGTTTGTTAAGATTCTAAATTGCTTTATAAGACAGACATAAGTAAATAGCTGTTGCTACTGTATTCCTGCTCACATTTTGAGACTATAAATTATTTAGAACAAGTCTCTAAACATGTTTGAACAGAGCTTTCCAACAGAGATGACGAACAAAAACTGCTCATGTTTTTATTATCAAATACTATTAAGATAATTATGTAAAGAGAGTAAACACAGCATCAGGCTGAAGAAAGAAAAAAAAATAAACCAAAGACACTTGCCTGGGTGACAAGTGGCTCCAGTAGTCTCTCTACTGTGAGAGTCCTGATTTCCAAGCTTTTGGGGTCCCATTTCAAAATGATAGGTGACGTTGCAGAAGTCATACTCCCTGGAACAGATAAAATTATACAGCATGAAAATTATTAGTGCACTATCCACATACTGCATAGCATTTATGTAAAGAATAAATACATACAGCCACACATCAAATACTTCTCCATAATCTTGCTGGTGTTCCTCTACTCCCAAGAACTCCCAGGAGCACCACTGCTACGTCCAGTGGGTGCTTAGGTGTTTATATTCCAAATTATTTTTACTCCTGTACTTCCAACACCCCAGCAGATAAGTGAGTCCTGAAGGAACCACATCTCAGGGAGGGCACAGGCAGGAGCAGGTTTATCCTGAAGGGCAGACCCCAAACAGAGACAGAGAGACCCCAAACTGGAGCAGAGGAAAAGTGTGAGAAAGTTTTATCAACTTATTACAACCCCCATATCCCCCTGTGCCACTCGGAGTGGGAGAGGCAAGGAACTGGAAGAGTCAGAAGTGGAATAAAACAAATTCAGCAACTCTGTTCAGATTTTTGAATCAAATTTCCCCCACGGCATTCAGCATTTCTTAATTTTGCATCAAGGAGTACTCATTTAAAGACAAAACAAATTCTCCAGACCATCTTAGGCTTAAAAGCTTAAACAAAACCCAAAATGAAGACAAAAGCAAATTGCTGTTATTTTATTCACCAGTTCAGGTTTTCATGCAATTTTCTGAAGAGGTGACTTTATTTTGGAAATTCCAGATACAGAGAAGTCCAGCTGTCAGGCTGTAAGAGAAATCCAATGCACCTCACTGAGCTGGAAAGTGATTTAAGTATTGGGTGACAAGCAGAGCCACATATAAATTAACCTGTCTACCAAACCCAAGAGGACAGAAAAATCTAATAAAAAAAAGTTCATTTTAAATAATTCTGATATAAATCTTTCCCTTTATTTTAAAATTAATATGAGAAATTAGAAGTCCTGTATACCACTTAACAAGTAAAGACAAACCAGTAATATCACATTGGACCTTGTGAGATTCAAGTCAGGCCCCTCTGTATACAATATCCTTAAAATTTTAAATTATTTTCTTCAAAAAACAATTTTAGTACTTTTCACTTAGCAACTTTGGTATGTTATCTTAGTAGTTCTAATCAATAATCTAATTTCAGTACTAAAATTTATAAATAAATAAACAAATTAATCACCACCATAATAAAGGGAACGAAAAAAACTCAGCAATTGCTCCGTGAATAACAATCCACTTAATGAAGCTTAATTCAGTAAGGTGCTTTCTCAGGATTTAGCAGCATTATCCAGTATATACAAAATAAATTCTACTGCTCTACTCAGGAGAATATCTTGAGGAATCACTATCAATCAATATAAACAGGCTGGTGAGTCTCTGCAAAAGATTCTCACTGGATTTAAATACTTGCTCCAAAAGAGACGCATATCAGAACTCCCTAATCAATATATTTATAAATCACATATAAAACCACCATTAGCCTCCTCTCACTTGCAAACATTTGGTAACAGAATTACCAGATAATATCTAGTGAGTGCTAAAATCACTATTATTCAGTTTCCACTCTTCCTCAAAAACCCATTAGGTTTCATGTTTTACAGTGCTGAAAACACCCAGGCGTGATTAAAGAAAATTGTGAGACAGTTTCTAGTTGCTGTAAACATGGGTGATGTGGGAGCCATCGTTTTTCCAACAGAAAACATTTAATTATCTTGCAGAGCCTGTTTCTTTTTTTATGTGAAGTTGGTTGCCACTCCAGTCGGCCTCTGGAATTCAAAAAGTAAGTCTGAAGTAGACAATTATTCTAATTGGTTAATTATGAGTTATGATATTTTCAAATGTGTCACAGACTTTCTTTTCACTAAGCACACTTCTCCTCACTAACTATTAATATGAGTATTCAAACTTGTCATAATTCAAAAACAAATTCAAAGCTGTACCATACTCCAGAGCCTACAAAAGCAAATTAACTTCAATGGATGGTAGTCATGCAGGTGATAATAAAAATAACCTGGGTGATCAGTTGTTACAGCCAGGATATGGCCTTGGGTTCAACCTTCACTAAAAAAATAAAGCAAATATCCCTCAGAACTCAATATAAAAGGGTGATTTCATTCTAATTTTTATTACTCTTTCTTTTAGTTACTATTAATAGATTTTTCTTTGTACCCCTTTAAAATTTTAAACCTACTTTACCTTACTCCTAATCCTACTTCACGACAAAAAATAATACACTAATAATTAACCAACACTGAATCCACCAGAGTGGTTTTCAAATATAAAAAGGGCACATGTAAAAAAAAACCTTATTAAAACCTTATGACAGTTTTTCATTCGCAGGCAAATCTACACCACAACAGCAAATAAGAAAAAAGTAAAATTAATGTATTTCTCTCAACACTCCTTCAGCTGCTGTCACAACAGCAATTTTAAATGACAAGACTAAACAGAAGTTACCTGCCCAAGTGTTTATATAAGAAGAGATGGAATGTTTCTTCCTTGCAATTTCTACATTGAACTTCCTACACCAAACAGGCAAACAGGGACTGCTCAGTTGGATAAAGGACAGGATGCTAAGAACATTTTATGACTATTTGACCAAATATTCCCCAAAAGTAGCTTTAAGTACTCCACTGAAAGGAAAGGCAATTTAATAGTGCAGTAATAATAGTGCCATAGAAGAATACAGACATTGCAGTCCTAATCTTGAAACAAGCTCCAGACTTCCTTCAAGAATATATTTTAGGATTTCTATTGCCTCTGTTTCTTCTTCCTTGAGCATGTGCCAAAAAATGTCTCTTGTTCTAAGCTTCTAGCTTTTCCTAAATACAGCAATTCAGAAATGTCTCTATCCAGCTCAGTAATGTTCAGTGTGAGCATTTGTTTAGCCAGTCTGTCTTCAAAGCCTATCTGGGAAGAAAATGAGTATTTACTTTAGTAAATACTAACAAGTATTTACATGAACAAGTGGAACAAGTGGAGCCAAAATCCACATCAGTAGAATTCTCCATTATATAACAGTCCCCAGAAGTCTAACCCCACACCACCCTTCCCACCAGCCTCTTCACACAGCATAATTTTACTTTTTGGAAAACATCCCATGAACCCAAAATGTTCAGCATGTGGAATTGTTTGTCTGTCACACTACAACTCCCTGTTTTCCTCCACAACAGATCCACTCTCTGAGTGACTCACACAGAGGAGCTTTCTGAGGGTCAGAGCAGCTCACGAGTGACTGCAGCTCATTTCTGTGCTGCAACTCCAATGTAGGAGTAAAAATATTGAAAATCTCCATTGGCAAAAGCAATGTTTGCTGAAGTAAAGTGATAATTTTTTTAGAAATATAAACATTGCCAGCCTTGAGCAAGCCTCCAGATGTTAGTCCAGCTCACATCTGCAATGCAGACATGAAAGACAGATGGCAAACATTTCATCCAGACTAAAGTAAAAACCCTTTCTACCTGACTCATAGCAAAGATATAGGATTAATCAGCTGGCAAGAGTAGATTGGCAATGCTGGGAGGACAAGTCTGTACTTCCAACACTCTATTTGCTACTGGACGGCAAAAAATTATATTTATTAGTGAAAAAAAGATGTCCAGCAAGGCTGAAAAGCAGTAAGGTGAAAGGAGTCAAAAGGCAAAATAGTAATAATTTAGTCCATCTTTCCAAATAGTGAAGTTAAAATACTAACTTTTTGATACTCAATGTGCAATACCTAATGCTTAAGGCATTTATATGGATGAGTGAAGAAAATATGCTGTACATCTGATTCTCCCCCATCAGTCACCACCCCAGATTACAGCCCCTGTGTCCAGATCCATGGGGCACTTCCACAGGTGCTTTAAACCCAGCTGATCTCCCAGCTCAGCTCTCCCTGCAGGTTCCTACCCTCCTCCCTTGGTATCAGGGCTGGGAATTCCACCAGGAGCAGAACCTGCCTGAACACCAACCCTACAGAGGCGCTCAGCCTTTGAAGCCATGCTCACAGCAGCACAGGGAACAACCAAAGCTCTGAGAAGAGCAGCAGAGATGGATGGAGGACAGGGCAGCCTCTCCAGACACAAGCTGGTTTAAGATGAGTTAAAAACAGAACAACACAGCCTGCAGTTCCTTGGTTTGCATCTGAAGATTGAGAACCACGTCAAAACAAACACCTCCCTGCACAGAGACAGACTGCTGCGAGGAATACGGAATTCCTTCCAGCAGGATACACAAGCTCTTGAGACAGACAGAGGAAAAAAAAACGAAATCTGACTGATTTCACAGACATTTGCTTCACTGGGAGGTGGAAATCTAAACACATGAATGGTTATACCCTCGAGTCAGACAGAGCATGACAGCGCTCAGAGATGCACAAGCTGGCTCTGGATTAGCTCAGGTACAGGGGAGGCAGGAGCACAGGTAGGATTTCAGACATCAGAAATCCTACCAAAAGCCCTGGAGAGCCCAGCCCTGGCTGATCTGGCTGGCAGAGGGCTGCACTGAGCTAGATATATATAGAGATATACATATATATATATAAACCTGGTGGTACACAGAGCCGAGATTCTGTTCCCTAATATTTATCTGCAGTACTGAGCAGTGCAGCTGCACCTCTGCTCTGACCTGAGCAGCAGAAAGTGTAGCTGCAAGAGCTCTGATCCTCAAGGGAGCCTGGTTCTCAGCACAATTCCCAACCCATTTGCTCATTCTCTGTCTCCACTCACACAAGAATACAAATAGAGACAGAAGGACAAAAAGCAGGAGCACATATAGGGAAAGGAAATAAAGGAGAAATGCTAAGTGGACAGAGACTATGAGGAGTAAAAGTGCAGTAGGAAAAGGAAGAGAGGACATGCCTTTCTGCAGATAAAAAGCTCTCATCATTAGTCAGTGACAGCCCAGTACAGCCTCCAGCAGATCTGGCTGAAACAGAGTTCAAGTGGGAACTTCCCATCACCTTGCTTTAAAAAATGGAGAAAGGAAAAAAAAAAAAAAAACAAATAAACAGAGCAGGATGGTTTGGAGGAGTATAAGGAATATCTGTCTCCACACTTGAACAACAACTTCTTGACATACTCGTTTATTTTGTTTAATGAGTGTGACTCCTCTCTTCTTTCCTAAAACTTAGGTGGGGAAGAAACAAGCCAAACTGAACCTTTAGGCCCCATTCCCGAGATTAACCATGCAGAGAATTTTTAATTGGAGCTTTTCTAAGCCCTCTCCCCTTCCACTAACCCTCCACCTTCACAGTGGGGCAAGATTCTGCTTTGGCCTCAACAAAACTACGTTTTTAAATGGAAGCAGCCCATGATGCAAACTGAGATTTTTAACCAATAACCCACCAAGGAAGGAGGGAAAAAGGCTTTACAAGGGGAGGATTGTCGTGGTAACAGAGCCAGTGGGACAGAGACCACACAGAGCCCCAAAAAGGGAACTGGCAAACTAAAAAAAAGGCAAGGATGGAGTGATTCCCATTTTTCAGTCCCATTAACCAGCTCAGTCTTGGAGGCAACAACCTACACCAAGACCTGCATCAAATGTGAGGGCAAAGTGCCTTCAAAAATCAAAAAGACCCTGAAAGTCTCCCAGGGAAGGTGCAAAAACCAGTTTAAGGATTGGAATAACAGAGAGGTCTCACCCTCACCCACCTGCCCGACCCTCTGTTGCCTCTGCTTTGACTAGAAAGTGAGAATGGACCTCGAAATTCTGTGCAAACCTTAACTGCAGTATCCAAATAGTTTTTATCTACTCTATGTCCTAGGAAAATAATTCTACTTTAAGGGCTCACACACCTACAGCTGAGTCTGAGTGCCTGTTTGGGCTCTGCCATCATTCAGCACTCAGGTGAAGTTTATTATTTAGAAGATCTTCACTCCCAGGGATGTTATACCCAATATCCAATCCTAAAAACACCTGAATTTCTAATGGGTGGTTCTCCATGAGAAGCCTGGTGATTTAGGGAGTGCTATTCCTAGGAAGGATGAAAAATAGGATTGTTCACATTTCCTTGCTTTAATAAATATTCCAAGTAGAACCACATGAAAAGTAATTTACTCCAATACGTGTAAGCAATCAAAGTGCTTGAAAGCTGCTTTGAACAGCCATACATAAAATTCCTATATTAAGATAATTAATCTTGTATTATTTATACAAGCATGCTTTTTTTCCACTGAATAACTTTTACAGTCAAGGCAAGGGAGTTTCCCTAAAAACTCAGTGAAATAGAAGATTTTAAGGAATCTGTCGCACAAGGCAGCCCAGGCCTCAGCAAAAGGCTGTCCTGTCTTTTCTGTACAACCATAGTTTTTCCCTCAGATTTCTCTGTATTCACACAGCTCCTCAACACCTCCTAATAAAAGTTCTCTCACAGCTCTGGACGTGATCAAAGCCCCTGAGCTCAGTGCTGCTGAGGGGCTGGTTCATGTCAGGTCATGCTGCAAGCCCAGGAAAACCAAATCATTTTAAATCAGGTCCTTGGTGCAGATCCTACACTCTGCCTTCTCTATCCATCGTATTTTCCCCCCAAATGATGCAAATTTCTACATACAGCAAAGTATTATCTGTAAAAGACACATAAATTACTGTAGATATGCTGAATTTACAGAAATTACCTTCCTTTTTAGTAATAAAACCATTTGTTCTGAAACTTTTTTTTCTGCTTCTACTTAAGGCAATATTAATCACACACCTTGCAGGGAAAAAAGATCCAAACAAACATTTATTCACTTCTTCTATTTTATTTATTATTTTTGTTCATTGTATGAATTTGGCATTAGTAATACCAGCTCACATTTTACAAAGGCAGAGAAGTATTAAGAAGCTTTGGTTTAAATTAACACATTTGCTCCCCTTACAACAATAGAATTAGTATCTCAAGTTCCAACAGCTCTTCAAAAAGACTTCTTGAACTTAATCCTAACCATGACTTTGCAAGCTTCTGTTTCTGCATGTAGGGGTCATCCTTTCACTGAAAGAATCTTATTTACAATTCCTCATCCTTGGAAACTACAATTAACCTCACCACTGTGTTACCCTGCAGCTGCTCTTCACTCCTCTGAGAGAGAACTCTTTCTTCCAGGCAGATCAACCACTGCTGCCTCCAAATGAAACAATTGACAGATTTTCCTACAGAGAGTCAAAGCTTCAGGGGGTTTTGAGCTTTTTTGAGTTTGGCTGGCTTTTTCAGGAGACTGTTTCCTGCTGGTTTTACCAGAATGGCAAGGCTATAGTAGCATCTCTCCACACATTTCCCTTTCACTAAGTTTTAAATTATCCAGTTATTCATCATTTTAATTAAGGGTTTTTTTTCTGTTGTTCCTACAGGTGAAACACTTGTTTTCCTGCACTGAACAGAACCTTTTATTTATGTGAACTACAGACACAACCAGCCCAAAGCTTGTACAATTTCACTGGATGAGAAGAGTCTCCCCTTGCCCTTGGAAAGTCCACAAGCCTCCACACCATGGAGAAGGAGCTGTGCCATTTTCCAGCTCCATAATTAACACACTAAATAGAATTGGCTTCAAACAACGCCCAGTGGAGGCTGACATTTTCCTCAGCAATTAATATCTGGGGTCATTAACTACCTCTCTGAACATTCCCACCAACTTCCAGATGTCACATCATCCTGTATCTGATTTGTCCAGCTGCTCATCAGCTGCCTCTGAGAAATTCCTAAAAATATCAGAGAAATTTATCATCTAACCTTCTGTTCATTAAATTAGCTCTTCCTTTAAACATTTTACAGAAAGCTGATCTATCCTTAGTAAAACCTGTTCAGAGTAGGCCTCATTCTGAGACAAGGCACAAGTACCACTCCATAATTATTTACCACCAATCCAAAAAAAGGACAAAGTAAAAATCTGCAACCATAGAACTAAATGTCAGTAAGAACTGAAACTGCTTAATTCTGCTTGGTCACTTGTTATTGAAAACTTTCTTTGTGTTATTTTTATGTTGATGGATGTTTTAAATAAAGCACAACGCATGATAATATCCAAAATGTTTTATCTTCTTCCCCAGTTGTGTGCTCAAAGGACTTGCTGAAGTTCTGTTAGTTGGGAAAAACCAAAAAACAGTGTGGCATAAGAATTGCATCACATTATATTCTAAACTGAATTCATTGAATTAAAGATAATAAAGCTCTGTATTTCCTATTCAGAAAAGACCTTTATTCAAAAGGAAGGTATGCAAAAGGAAGATACAGACAATCACAGGACATGTATAATTTCTAATGTAAAAAATGCCATCTTTAAAGAATGTAACTTCTAAAAGATTAAAAACAAACAAACAAAAAAAAAGTAGCTGTTTCCCCCAAAACTTATGCACAACCTTAGGAAAATGCCATGTAAAGAGAGAAAGATAAGGTTTCTAACACCTGACCTCTCTCTAATTTTTCCTGAGTATGCAGAGTATTGAAGACAATCCAGAAAAGAAGCAGAACTATGTCAGAGCAAGGCTGACAATTCAACATTAACCTCTCAAAGCAATGGGAGAAGCAAACACTTGAAAATGTAACAAAGTATTACATGGGGGGAAACAAAATTAAACTTGGTATCACAGATTTACAGCTCTGTATTTTAAAGAACTTTAAAGCAATAAAAACAAAAAATAACTAATTATTGTAACAGACTCCCCAATCCAGGCAAAGTGAATGAAAACTGAAATTAAACAGGCTTTTCACAGAATTTAAATAGGGAAAAAACACGTATGAGGAATAGGGACCTGAGATGGATTTTTCATCCCCACTTATTTTAAATTCAGAACTTTACTGTCTCCAAGATAAGAAATACTTTAAGCAGAACTGACTTCATTAGAAAATATGGTGCATGATATGGAGGTGATTACACTAATCACATCTCTTCCTTCCTGCAGGACACTGTCAACAAAAAATCAAAAAAGGCAAAGGATGAGATCTGGTTTAATTTCAAAAAGTCCTGTACAGCCATGCAAACACACTGAAGGTCATTTTGCAGACCCAAAAAAAGAACCAGGTTTCCAGAAAAGTTGATTCACACGCTCCAGCAAGAACTACACTGCTTTTATCCAGCTGAATTCCAGACCCCTTGAACTCCAGCAGTGAACACCACACAACCTACAGCACTACCTTCCATTAAGATAAAGAGCATATAGATTTAAGAGTTCCCACTAATTATAAATGTGCAGGAATAGGTCAGGCAGGCCAGTGACATCAGGAGATTTATGTTCCATGGCCACATAATTCATAGAGCTGGAAAGGCACTGGCACTGCCTGGTACAATCACTATTTGTTTAAAACTGCCCGTAAAACACAGAGAACTGTTTGGTCATAGAATGGACACGTTGGAGGTGGTCTGTTTTAGGCAATATTTCTCCAAATAAAGGGATAACTTTCAGAGCTAGAGGTGATATAATGACAGAATCACACAATTTTTTAGGTTGGAAGGGTCCCTAAAGTTCATTTTGTCCCACCCTCTGCCATGGGCAGGGACACTTCCACTAGCCCAGGTTGCTCCAAGCCCCATCCAGCTTGGCCTTGAACACCTTTCCAGACAGAAAAAATCACAATCTAGTGGCAGCTGATATTTCCATTACACATACACAGCAAAAGAATAAAAACTCACCATCATGGTCATTAATTTCCTAACGACCAGTATTTTAAAGTTTCCTCCTTTATGTCTTATGATGAACAAACCCAGTTTTCAAGACAGTAAGTTTCTCTGATTTGGCTCACATCCCTGTCTTTAATAACTCCAGTGTGTGCTGCCAGCCACCACAACGATGCATGAATGTTCCTGGGCTTTAGTGGAGTATTTGCAGCAGAATGAAAGAAAACAAAGCTGATAATTCAATAGTGACAAGCGTCATCACAGTTTCTCTTCATTGCACAGGCATGGAAAGTATCCAGAATCACCATTTGTCCCTGATCAAGGGATGTTCAGCCTTTAAGCCCGAGTTCTTTCTTGCTTTGTTCCCTGTATCCCAACAGGCAGTCAATAGGTGATTCTGCTGCCCTCACTAATCCATGGCATCCTATCACTCCTTCTGCTGCCACGTACAAAGAACTCTAAGCTTATCCCTTGTGGCTGTTTTGTTGTTGTTCACTTGGTTTTAACGACATGTTTACATCCCACTCCTTAAATTCCCCATTTGTCCTCGCTAATTCCTCTGTGCCATCCTATTTCTTCAAAAATAATTCTTATCACTTTGGCTCCAGCATTCTACTGTCTGAGAGCAGACTGACGGGGCTGTTTCTCATCTACTCTATTCTATTAATGCTCCAGTTTGCAACAGAAAATCCAATTTATCATCATCAGCCAGTATTATTTTGATTTCTGTGTAGTACTTAGAACTAAACCTGCTTTTCCCCCACCTATTCTATGAAGAAATCAATCACCCCAAGGACATGGGAGAGTTTTTTTTTTATCTGAGATGTAATTGTGTTGTCCTCTTAGCTTTAATTTGCTGTCCAAGCCACCATGACCTGCAACACCTTCAGAACATAAATAACTTTTCAATAATGTTGTGTTTTACAAAGGCTCAGCATCATATCTTATAAAACATATGTTTAGATGGCTCAGATTTGTGTTAGTCAACATCTAAAATAGGGAGAGGGAAAAAAAAAAAAACAGAAAAAACCAAAACCAAACCAAAAAATTAACCAGTAAAACAAAAAACTAAAGATAATTTAAAAAAAAAAAAAAAGCCTACAACTCAAAAAACAAAACCCAAGGAAAAAAAATTACTGGCAAACCAAATCTGGATTTTTTTAGTTTTCATGAATCAAGTGTCATACACAATTAATTGTTAATTCTACCAGCTAGAATTTCTGTGGTCACTCTTCTAGAAATTTTCAGAATATTCTTTTTTTAATTTAGCTGCTGATATTTATGGTGTGACCACAAGTGAATACAAGACAGTGCAATAAAGTAGTGTCCAGTCTAGACTACATCTGCAACTGTAACTGAAAGAATTTCTCAGATTCATCACTGAGACTTTAGGGCCCTGTGTCAACCCCTACTTTGAGCCACATCTACTCACAGCTTTTCTTTCACCTACGTGAACCAAAACCACTACAAGGGCTTTGAATTAGTAAAACCAGATTTTATTAGAGCACATCTTGGCCTTTACAATAAAGAAAATTCAGGAATTTAATAAAGAAAATTAGGAAAAGAGAATCAAAATGAAAGGGATTTATGAACAAATGTATCTCCTTTCAACTGCATCCTTCCAGGGTTGAGCTCTTCCTTTGGCTTTGCTCTCAGCTCTAGCACTTTGTGGAGGTTTGCTGGGAGCATCCATATTTTGCCATGACTTTGGAAGCCTCAGAAGTTCATTTCCAGCCTGTTAGAACTCACTGGCAGGACACCTGTTTGGGTATCTATTCACGACCCTTCAGAAGGCATCAGGTTGCTGGGAATGCTGCAGGTTCCATTCTCACTTCTGTATCTCAAGCTGCCTCCCTGATCTACCACACAGAAAGAATTCAAACTATAGATAGCCCAACATTATTATTTTCCTTTACTTTCATGTCATTTCTCTCTTCTCTTATGTTTCCAGGAAACCTAGTTACTGACAATAAATAACTGATCTCAGGATTGAACACATTACTGAAATGCAAAATGCCAGCCCACAGAATTTGATCATTTACCCGTTCCTCCCTTTTTCTTTCCAGACAAACAAGAACCACAGAGCAGAATTGCTTTGAAATTCTCACAATGGCAGTGAAAAAGACAGATTAAATTTAACGTTGATAGATGTAAAGTGATAAAAACCAGGAAAGACCAGAATCCTGCCTGCATACATAACGATAGACTCTGAATTGGTTATTAAAACCCAGGAATGCAATCTGTGAATTATAATAGCTTTCTGTAAATGCCAGCTTAACACAGAACAGCAACAATAATAAGGTGAGGAATTATTCTAAAAGGGAACAAGAACAAACCAGAAAACATCATTAGGCCAATATAAATCCATATCATTAATACAATTTAGCCATCACTTTCCTACAAAGAATATGGCAAAACAGAGGAATACAGTGGCAACAAGGGCAGTCAAGGACTCCAAGGAAAAACTACAGAGATTAAAAAGTCTTCATAGTGCAGAACAAAAGAATACCTAAAATCATAGAAACATAGAATATCCTGTGCTGGAAGGCTCCCTCAAGGATCATCAAGGTCCAAATGCAGGTGGCACACGTGAATCCAAACAATCCCACCCTGTGCATCCCTGGGAACATTTCCAAACTCTCCTGGAGCTCTGGCAGCTTCAGGGCTGTGCCCATTCCCTGGGGAGCCTGGGCAGTGCCCACCACCTTCTGGGGGAAGAACCTTTTCCTAATGAATAATAATAATAACCTGTAGTGTCATGGATAAAATTATACAATGTTTTGCTTTTGTCTTTCCCAATGGAAATAAAAATTCAACAAAAACCTTTTGGCATTACCCAGAAAGGTTTGGGAACTCCCTGTCATGGAGCACTACAGATGTGAGAAGTTTACATCAGCTCATAAAATGCTTTAA
The DNA here is from genome assembly GCF_050655825.1 of Lonchura striata. NCBI lineage: Eukaryota > Metazoa > Chordata > Aves > Passeriformes > Estrildidae > Lonchura > Lonchura striata. Next base: position 3,938,424 of record NC_140706.1, on the reverse strand, counting down.
TTCATTTATGAAAGGGAACAGAAAGGGGAAAAAACCACAAAACAGACAAAACACCCCTAAGCAGACTGCCCTGAAGCTGCTGAGCTGCAGGCTGCCTGAGGCTTGAGAGATGTCCAGGAAACCTATCAAGGAGTGCTTTCCTACACTTCTACTCAGAGGCATCATCCACTTCATCCCCTCATTAAATGGAGTGTAAAACTATTGTCACTCCAGCCTGCTGCCTCCTCTGGTATGGAGAGCAAGACAAATCACTTGGAGACAATCTCCAGCAGATCAGGAAACCTCCAGGGTACAGAAGATTGGGCCAGCTCTTAGGAGTGAGATAAATCTACCCATTTTCCTCTTGCCATGTGATAAAGCAAGCAGGGCACCTGGTGCCAGGCTGTTAGAGCAGGAATGGCTTTGCCCTGACAGGGGGGATCAGGAATCAAGGAACCCAGTGGATCTGAGGGAAAACCCAGAAATAACAGCTCCAATTTGCCTTTCAAGCATCAGCAGCTTTGTTTACTAAAAGAGGCTGTCGGAGGAACCATTCAGCTTCGCACAGAGGCACTCGTGAAAATTACTTTTTATCACAGACCCACGATGTTCCTGGAAGTGAGGAATCACTACTGAGAAGGGCAGGCATGGAAAAAAAATCCTGAAGGGTTGAACTGATGGTGACATTTTCTTCTCCACTATCTGCACAGCAGTGACACAGTTGTCCTGCTGTCAATGTTCTCACATCCTGACAAGAGGGAGGTTCAGACAACTCTCCATGGGCTACTGGTGCCAAAAAGGATAGAAAACAGAATCAGAGAAAAATCAGATTATAAATGCAGAGAAAAAACAGATTATAAACATTATAAACATTATCTATTTAATTTATATATAAAGATTATCTATTTATCAGACAGAAAGAGAAAACTTTTTTTTGTCTCTTAACACAGAACCAATAAGGCTGGAAACAACACCCAAGATCAGTAAGTCCAACCTCTCAGTATCACCATCCCACTAAACCATATTCAGCACCACATTTACTCATTTTTTTGAACACTTCCAGGGATGGGGACCCCACCACAGCCCTGGGCAGCCCCTTCCAATGTTTGGTCACTCTTTCAGTGAAGAATTTTTTCCTGCTATCCAACCAGAACCTCCTTGGTGTAACTTGAGGCTGTTTCCCTTATGCCTCCTGACAGCAATGAAATATAAAAACCACCTTTAAGTCCCTTTTAGGTTGATCAGTTCTTTACTATCATTTTAGTTTCACAGGAAAATAAAAAGTCATATTAAATCAAATATTCCCAATTGTTTCTGTACCTCTTCCTTTCCCTAGCCCCTCACAGTTCACACATTCCCAAAAGCAGAAATACACATTTAAATCCTCTACACTACTTTTAATCAATGATGATCTTGCACAATTACTTAATTGTAAGATAGCAGCTAATGAGGAAACTCAAAGGCAAGCGAACTCATTTCAAGAAATAGGATTCTATTTAACAGCACTTAATTACTTCCTCAGATCACAGAAAGGAAATCAAACATTCCTACCAGCAATTAGTATTTTTAATATAATCAGTGCAAACTCAACTGAAAACAGATATTAATAAGAAAATACTTGCCTTTTGAAACTTCAATTTAATTCCAAACATATAAAATACACTATAATCAAAAATATATCAATAAACTACTACTATTCTATTTCTACCATCACAAAAAAATATCTCTAAACTCTCACAGTGGGTGAAAAATGAATTATGGATGAGGTCATAGCATGAAACCCCAGGTACTGAACTCCCCATTACTTTGAAATTCCTTGTTAAACAGAAATTTGGGAACATCCCCACAAGGGCTGGCCTCATAAGGAAATTTTTGAGCAAGGATTGGTGATAACTGATAAAATTTTGGAAGAAAACTCTAGTTCTACACAATTCCACCAGTTTATTGCAAGTAAGCAAAGTAAATTAAAATAATAACTTAAGATATGTCTTAGCTATGCAAGTCTTGCAATAAAATGTTTCACAGCAATGAGCACACTTAATCAAATTCGTAAATGAATCTCACCTATTAACATATGCCAAATCCAAGCCATGTTATACAGTTTATAATTGAATTAGACAAAATGCTAATCCCAGAATTTCACCGTTATCTTGCCTACTTATACGTGCCAAAGTTTGTTTACACAAACACAAGTCTGAAATCTACAACTAAACAGGGTAATTTAAAGTAGTATTTGCTAAAAATTACAATACTGGAAATCAGATTTATGGGTCTTTTGCTAGGAATATCACAGCAATACATGTGTGTGCATTATTTTTAACTAAGACAACTCAGCTTCTTATCTTCCTTACAAAAATAATAATGAAAAGTACAATTTATAAATTTAAAAATACAAATATTTTATTTCTATTGTCACTGAAACCTCATGCTCAAAGCCTACATTCAAGCAGACCAAATAATGCCATTATTGAAAATATTTCTGGTTATCAGACAAGTTGATAGCACTTATTTAGCATCATTTATGCCATGCCCTGGGCCTTCCTCTCATTTGCACATCTCAGGACAAAGGCAGCACTGCCTCTGAGGATGGGATGACCTAAAGGGAGCAGAATTTATGTTCACTCACATCAGCTTCTGCACTTCCTATACAACTCTCTGCAGATGGGGAGCCACAAACTTATCTCTTCCCATTAATATTTTTGATGCTCTGCAGTTCCTCTCAAAACACAGTATTCACGAGAAGAAAGCATGAAATCAGAAGAGATTATTTTGCGGAATTAATTTTGATCCTGCCATCAGTGAGACAAGTGGATAAGAGAAGGGGGAAAATGATAATTTCTAAAATGTTCTTGATACAATCAGCCTTCTAATCACCACTGCTGTTCCTTACTCTTATTCAGAGTTATCTATCCATCATCCACTGCTCCATTCCCTCAGAAAGCTTTAAGATAATGTTTCATTTTACCAGCCAGAGGCAGAGGAATGCAAAGGAGCTCAGTTACCCTGGGCAGATAAAAGCCAGACCCGGTGTGGACCCAGTCACTTGGAGTTCCATTAAAATAAACCTAATTAATTTAAATGTAACATTTGCAGGAACAGCTTTGTACACAGTTGACCTTGCTCCCTGAAACAATCTTCTGCACCGTCCTGTCTGAATCACATAAATTGTCTCCTTTGGCACTTCACTGCACTGTGGCTGTGACTTTTCCTTTTCATATCCTGTCCTTATCAGCTACAAAACTACAAACACATTTCATAAATTACACTGTCTCAATGGTACAATTTTGTACTGTTGTTGTAAACTGCAGCTTAAAATTACAGCTGAAAATGTATGGAAATCCAGTTATATACTCTTTTATTTGCCTTCTTGGGAGATAATTTAAATATATTTATATGGCTGAAAAATTGCTGTTGATTTAGGAATTATTCAATTTTTTTCCTTTATTTTTACTCTCCCCAAATGCAAAACAAACAAATAAAAAAGTACATGTACTTTTAAGTGAAGTAAGAAATTAGAGTTATTCCTTCTAGTTAAAAGGAGCAGAAAAGCATCTATAGTTCTTCCTGAAATTAAAAAGAACCATTTGACAAGTTACCCTAAATTTCCACATCCATCACAGAAGGACATTATATATGGATAAAAATTATTAGGAACACCAAACTGTACAAGCCAGCTTTCTAACATCGGAGACAATTCAACATTTCTGTGCCTTTCATAGTTAAACAAGAAGGAACCCTAACTTGTATATCAGCAGTTATACACCCTCTACCTCCTTCTCTCAAGTGATAATTACTGAAGTGTTTAAATAAAGAATTGCACATAACTTGTTTGAAATAATATATATGGATGAATATATACATATTCAGGCATGATTTATGGTTTGAAATTATATCTATATATATGAATATATACATAATCAGGCATGATTCTGCATTTTGCATGCAAAATCAGAAATTCCTTATGACTGCTAGATGAGGGAATTTCAAAGTCACTTCAATTCTGTTTCAAAGCTTATTTCAATTCATAGTTTTGGGATGCTTCAGGCATTACCTGCCTTTCCCACTGCCCACTCCAGTGCCTGCAGGATTTCCAGCAGGACTGAGAGTGCCACAGCTCATTTCCAGTCTCACCTCCCAGAGTCCCTCAGAGTTTTCCACTCCCACAGTCCAGGGCTGAAATGGGATTTATCCAGGGTGGTTTTTAATGTAGCTCACAAGAAAGCACGCTGCTGATCCCCCAGAACGCTGCAGCATCCAGCCTGAATCCCAAAATCTGAATCATGGCTCCTGCTTACAAGAACCTGATGAGTTTTTCGTACATTTATTTGCCTTCAAGTTACCATTTCCTATTATGCAACATTAGGCATGAGTGGTTAATTAGTTTTTCCCATATGCCAGCACATACGTAAATTCCAATTATTAGCAGTGTTAGCTTACACAAATTACCTTTAAATCCAATATTTGCATATCTTCTGGTCTGCACAGCCTCCTCCAGAAAACAGCATTTATGTTGTGGAAGATTTTATTAGTTCTTTGAGGAGATCTGTGTTTCCTGATATTTAACCAAGTATTTAAATTGTCATTTGCGTCACCAAGGTCTCCTTCGCTTCAGCTGAAACACTTCACAATTTGAGCCAGGCTCACATATAGTAACTGAAGGGCACAATAATTCTGTTCCCAATGTAACAGTATTCCTGCTCAGTGCACCACTAAAACTCATGAACCTGAGAGTGCTGGATGGAACTTCCAGATAAGGCTGAATGGCACTTCCAATTTCATTAAAACAAAAAAAAAAACAAAAACCAAACAAAACAAACAAACAAACAAACAAAAAAGGCAGAGCATTCTCTCACTCAAATCACTGAAATCTCCATTTACTGAACTCCCATTCTTCTCTCCTTTATCAGGAAAATAAGGAACTATATTTGATTAATGACTCCACCAGCAGTCACACAAAATCCTCTGGGCACAGAATACACATTTGCTTTCAAACCAGTGCCACATTCGAATTTTTTAAGCAGCTACTTTTCCTATAACCTAGGTAGAAACTCCACAAGTAATTAAGGTAGTTTTACACAATAAAACACTCAGCTAGATTATAAACAAAATATAGAGCCAGGATCTCAAATGAATATTTACTTTGGAAGGTACAATGGGAAGGGAAAAGTGGTTAAAATACACCAGCAACTCTCAAAAAGCAAAACAGAAAGCAAAGTTCCCATTGACAGCCACATTATGATCATCTAGATTTTACATTAAAAGTTTTGAGGGAGAAAAAAAATAAAAGCTAAATTTCATAAAATAATAAGCAGAACAAATCAACGTAAAATATATATACTTCACTTAGGGCTCTGGTATTATTAAGCACTTCAGCTTTGCTTCATGCTGTGTAACTCCCACAGAAACTTCCAAGTCATTTTCTTGTACTGCAGAAAATGCATTAATTTATCCCTTTTTATTTTTTACTGGGTTTTGTTGTTGTTGTTAGTTTTTTGTTTGTTTGTGTTGGTTTGGGGTATTTTTGGTTGGTTGGTGGGTTGATTTGGGTTTTTTTTGCAGGGGGCTGTTTAGGGAGGATTTTTTTGCTTTTGTTGTTGGTTTGGGTGTTTTGGGGTATTAGTTTTGGTTTGAGTTTTTTGGGTTTTTTCAGTTTGTTGAGTTTTTTGGTTTGGTTTGGTTTGAGGCTTTTGGGTTTTTTCAGTTTGTTGGGTTTTTTGGTTTGGTTTGGTTTGAGGTTTTTGGGTTTTTTCAGTTTGTTGAGTTTTTTTGTTTGGTTTGGTTTGGTTTTTTTGTTGCTTTTCTTGTTTTCCTTTGCCATCTATGGAAATCTAACACTTGGCTACTAAGGAGATATCTGAACAAGGTTTTGGATGGAAAGAGTTTCAGAATCTGCCATGGATACACAGAAGTTTACTCATGCCAAAATGTGAGAATGGCATTCCCCCTGTCACACAAAGGAATCAATCATCTGAAAAAAGGACCACACAGAAGACAACCTTGTACCCAAGGAAACACAACAGCAAAGTATCTCTTTTTTCACACTAGATCACACAAGCAGTTACAAATGCTAAGGGAAATATGCTAAAAGGACTACTTCCCACTAAAAGAGAAAGGATATGATTTTACAAGCCCAATATTATGTTTTCATTCATAAAATCTGGGAACAGGGCCAGACCTGACTGCATACATTCCATTTGACCTTTCAGGAACATTTATTTCAGTGCAGAACCTCCACACTAATACCTAACTTTGAATTACACCACTAATGCCAGTCACAGATATCACCTCCCAGCAAAGCTGGAGTTATTTCTAAAATCCTTCAGGGATTATAACCCATGAAATATCCATCCCATGGATGACACCAGTGAGCCTGGCTGTCTGCAGGAAGTGACCCTGCTGGATGCCAGTGATGCAATTCACTAAATTGTGTTGATTAACAGGGAATCTTGCAATCACGGTGGTGATTGCTCCAAGGAAATAACTCCACTTTTCGATGACTCTTCAGCTCAATGGTGCCCAAATTTTTCAGCCAAGAAAAACATTAGCTTAGCCTGCTAATATGAGGTGGCTCCAAGATGAAGGCAACCTACTCGTGGATGGAAGTCATGGCAGCCAGAAATAAAATAAATTGTGGTGACTGCAGAGTGTACAGCTCTGCAGTGCCCATATGAAAAGATTCAATCCAGGATGCCTCATCCTACCCAAGGCCAGAAGCTTGGAGGGAGCTGTTATTGTCAGAACAACTCCTACACCTCACACTCACCTCCTCTTCTCCTCAGAGACCTTCTGAGAGCCAGCCCTACCACAGGTAATTTACCTTCTGAGTGTGTGTTACACTGCAGGAGAAGCCACAGGATTTTGTTTCAAATCCTTTCCTCAGCCATAAATTCTTTCTAGTAATTTCAAGATGCCACCTCACCTCTGCCACTCTCTTTCTTTGCAACAGACAAACAGCATTTCCAAGGCATTTCCAAAGCACAGAATAAATAAATTGGTTTTGTGAGACATTCAATGTTATGATTTCAGCTATACAGGTATTGTGTTATGCAATAAAAGAGACTGTATATCACATTTAGGATGAAATTTTGGTGTACACAAAGTAAGAGGGCATGGTCATTGAAGTGACTGGCAGCTCATTAATTAAAAAATAAAGGAGGGTCCTATTATCATTACTTTTCATTATATATCAGACTTTTTAAAAAACCAACACTTTTCCACAGAGCTGCTCCAGCAGGGCCACCCCAGGCTGTGTTTGTGTCTGGGATTGTTCTGACCCAGGTGCAACACCCTGCACTTGGCACTGTAGAATTCACGAGTTTCCCAATGCCCAATTATCTGCAGAATCTGAAACAATTCAGACAATTAATTATTCGTTTGAGTCGTGCTATTTCAGTAGATTCATTAAAAACCTTGGCAAAATAAATTGGAAAAACTACTTAAATATTACATGAATTTCAAAGACAAACCAGATTCTAATTGGATTTTTTTCAGACTTTTTATCATGAACCTAATGAAAAACCTGATACTCAAGTCTCATACATTCTCATTCTTCAGATTATTTGAAATAACTTTAGTTTTCTTTTCAGGATATACTTCCTGGTACCATAGTGAATCCACATTTAAGTTACAATTATGACCCCGAGTGCTGCAGATTGAGATAGGATTCAGCAGGAGCTTGGCAATTCGTGTCAGACACGAGGGATCTCACAAGAGCAGAGATTCCTGCCTGCCCTTACAAACCAAGACACGGGCTCTAAAACTGCTTTATTGAAACCATCAGTAATTTTCTCTATTGCCTTCAATCGGGAAAAGATTTGACTTCCTATTATATGAGATTGATGATGACTTCATGGTGCTTAAAAGCACCAAAAATTCTCAAATGTGATTTAGCCCCTAGTCTTTTTGAAAGCCAGCTATTTCTTTCCAGTTTCCCATTTCCTTTTTATTACAGACACACGTTACTGCTTTATTAACAACCTTTGGAGAATACTTCTAAATTTGGTGAAGCAGATGACTTGTCCCAATTCTTTCTTCTCTAAGTAGTTTTCAAAAACTTTTCTACACCAACCTTTTCCCATCAACTCAGCATTTCAAAGACATTTTTCTTGTTGTTGACAGTTTCTGATGATCATAATTGCATTTTTGATAGTTTGTTTTTAAGTCAAACATCTACTGAGGCCCAGTACATTTAAATGTTTGGAAATAAAACTAATTATAAAAAAGACAAATAAATGGGAGGGTGAATTTGGAAAATTTTTGGTTCTCTTTATAATATCAAGCTAATGAAGTGTGACAGAGTTAGCAGAATTAAACTTTATTCTTAGTCAGAAATAAAACCAGTGACCATAAAGCCAAACGTCCAATGTGGCCTGTTTATTCTCTTCAGCCAAATTTTCTTGTTTCCTATTTTCCTATTATACCACAAACTCTGAAGTGCAGAGACAATTTGTGAGCAAAATCCCTAAAGCCGAAAGGGATGGGACAGTGCTAAGTGACCCAGGATGTGATGATTATTCCAAATACTTGCACTAAAAGGTTGACTCCTATTTTTCAGACTTTCTCTGTAATCTCTTCTGTTATTTAAATGCCTCATTGCATACACAACAAAAACCCAGTAGAAAAAAAAAAATAATTTCCATAGCAACTATTCCAAGGAACACAGTTCAGTCATTTGTACCATAAAATTGTACGGACTTTGACCAAGGCTTTTCTTTATTTTTTTTTTTTTTAATCTGGCTTTATCTATGTTCAAGTCAAAATAGTAATATTGGCATGAAGAATTTCATAGGAACTTATTATTAAAAACTAAATATCACTAGACAAATGATCCTAAGAGGAACTGTAATTCTAAAGACATTACAAGTAAGAATTTGCTTTAATATTTGAAACATCTACAGTGACATCACATAAAATAGAATTTATACAGATTTTTACATTGAAAAATAATTTTCCAGAGCAAAAAGACACAGAAGTATAGAATAATTGGATGCAATGAGTTTTTTAAATTTCTTTTTCCATTTAGATTTTGTTTTAAGCTTTGGAGTAGATTAATTTTGTAAAATCTTTGGGAATTTGCACACTTTGTTCTCTCATGACAAGGTATTACTATGAGTGTACTGTGTAGGGTATAATCATTCCTTTGGATGAACAGGTACAAACTATGAGCTCCAAACATCTCAGAAGAGATTTTATTTCTACTGTGCAAATCTTCACTATAATCTTAGTCTCAAAATATGGGATACTTAGTCTTCTAACATCAGAACTGACAAGACACATGATATTCCAGAATAAACTCACTTAAGTGAGATTACTTGCTTAAGATACACCTGGCTATATTCTTGCCTATTACAAAATATATTGGTACTGGAATTCTTGACAGGAAAAAGGAGGATGGCTCTTCTCAGGAGAAAATTCCCATCCAACAGTGCAAAATCTCATTGTCTCTTCCTACTAGGGAACTCCCCTGATACAGGAACCAAGGCACACTCCTAGAATAATTTTACTTACACAAGAAAATTCAAGATAAATTGGTAAACCATGCTGGAGATCAGAACCAGAAGAATGCAGACACTTCACAAGCAATTTTTTGTTTGCCTGTTTTTACATGACCTACTTGTCCTCCTGTTTAAGCCACCAGATTCATGTCAAAAAAAAACAATTATTCCTGTGTAAATTCATTCTTTGCTGCAATACTGAACTTTGCTGAAGCAGCCCACTGCAGAGTATTTATCAGTATTTATCCAGTATTTATCAGTATTTTTATCTGTTATCAACAGAGCTCCAAATTAGCCACGCTCAGAGCAGAATGCCACATGAAGTAGTGGCTGGAAACAGAACAGACATTATCTTGAGCTCATTTTCTCATCATTCTGTAGGACTTCAGATGATAGAACTGAAAAAAATAATAATTAAAGATATGTAAACAATGTGACTGAAGCTACCTCCAAGTTCATAACAGCCAGTCTAAGAAATTCCTGGGTTTAAGGCATTAAATGTTATTGATGGAGAAGGTTTTTTATTAAATTCATTAATAGATAATGACACTCAAACGCAGAGACATCAAAGCAGCCAATGTTTCAGCAACATCTGAGAAACAGTTAATGGTACAAGGGAAGTCTTCAATCAAAACCAAGACAAAGAGTGTTTTTATAACTGAATGGCCACAGAAAGTGTTAAGTGATTAAAAGCACACAGAAAAGTGTGTTTACAGGTGCAGAAATAATCCTCCCAGGTACTGGTAGGGACAGACAGGTGATAAAGATCTCAACCTTTGATTTAGGTAGGCTCATCCTTATGGAAGCTTTCCCATTTAAAAGGGATTGTGTTAAACACGACTGAAAATTCATGTAAGCTTCAAGAGAAAAGGTGTACTGAAAACAGGAAAATGAGAGTGCAATGTGTTTATCTAAAATGGATCACAAAGTCACAGAAAAATCAAAATTACTCATTGAAGGAAGTACAGAAGCTTTACAAAAAGCAGAGAGAAAATCAGGGCACTGAGAAGAGGATTCTCCAAGATGTCCCTCTGCTCCTTTAACCACTGACTTAAAATAAAATATCACAGAACCAGGAAAACCAAATATATCCCAATTTATTAAAATCAAAAGGACTTCACCTGTAAATTATTCACACTGAAAGGTCTATAAATAATGGCAACATAAAGAGAAAAAAAAAAGGGAAATTAAAATGTGAAAAGCCTAAGTAGAGAAAGCACAACTTAGGTTCTCTTTAATCATACCAACCTCTCAAAAATTATCAGTTACAGGAAGGTATTAATGACCATCAAAATTAAACAAAATCCTCCTGACTAGAACTTACAGATCCTCCAAATGCCTGGAACAGCAGCAGCACCACTGAGGTCTCCACTAAAAGCAAAGCTCAAAGCAAGAAAGGCCAAAAAGCTCATTTGATTATACAAAACATCCAATTTTAATCAAGCAGTCAGTTGATTACTCTAGAGAGAGGGGTCACTTAAAAATAACACAAAACAAAATAAACATTGACTCCTGAAAGGAGTGGGGAGAAAAGGCAGGACCAAAGAAAAATCTGCCCAAAAAATGATTTAAAAATGTGCTGTTCTCCAGCTTCCCAGCAAGTTTCCAAGACTTCTCTGGGGCAACTGAAATATGGCTGGTTCTGTCATTTTTATTCAGACATCTACACACAAAAACCAAAAATCTGCCCAAGGGTGAGTGGCAGCTGCAACAGAATTTGCTCCACCTTCCTCATTTTTGCACAACACAGCTCTGGAGTGACACCTGGCTTCACATTCCTGAAAGATGATTTCAAAATTATATAAAATAATATGATATTTAAGATCATCTTGGTAGCTTGCTTCTGTTAGTAAGTTACTAATATGATCTTAAAGTGAGCCTCAAAAATGAGAATCAGTGAGACAAGACGTGTCACTCAGTGTCCTTGACACCTGCTCTATCAGATGAATTATTAAACCTGCCCAGATCTCTTCCATTGGAGCAAATTAACCAGATCCTGTTAATTTGAAAAATAAATCACATCAGAGATCAGCACCAGTGTTTGTTCTCTTATAGCACTTAGGGGTTTTCATCTCATCAGGTTTAGAACTTCTGATCAATACAATGAACTTCAGCTCACCAACATGAAAATTAATGAGCAAAACTGATTTAAATTGCAAGGTTCATCAATTCATAATGAAGCTGAAGATAAAACCTCTTTATGGTTTTCTTTTTGCAAGCTTCTGGAAATTTTACCCAGGAACACTTCAAAATTGTATTTTATTGTTTGGTTGTTTTTTTTTAATAAGTAATAGAATCAATTTTAAGCCAATCCTCAGTATATTTATTACATTGAGAGGCAAGGTAAAAATGCCCTTTATTCTCTGCAGGAGCTCTCGAGGTCAGAACTCCATCTGCATTTTTCAGTGCTATGCATATACTCTAAATCACAGTTGGATTTATGTTCCAGCTTTGGAGTTTATATCACATCTATGTCACATTTAATTCCACACTTTCATTCAGGGTTCAGGCTCTAAATGGTATTTGAAAAATGCTGGAAAGTTTTGTTTCTTTTATTCATTTGAGCATTTAAAGAAAAAAAAAAACAGCATAATAACCACCTTAATCTCCCCTTCTAAAATTGAAAGGATATAATATACATACACACCCAAGAAATAAATAAAATCATTTACATCTACAGATAACTTTTGTTACATAGATTTAAACAGTAAAAAGTTAATGTGTTCATCCTGAATATATATGGTCTTAAAACAAGAACTATTTAAATGTCATCTTTCTGAATGTTAATTAAGATATCCATCCAAAAGTTAAACCAAAAAAAAAAAAAAAATCAAGTCTATCAAGTGATATTATCCAGCACTCTTTAAATGCAAATTATTCTAAAAAATTAAAAATTAGGCAAAGGAATTTAAACGGCTCATAAGCAGGCAAAGGGGAAAACCACAAAGGATATGTAGAATATAGCAATATTATGTCATTTATCAAGTATTGACTTGTAATTTTAATTTTAATGTTAGTATTTTCTATAGATATGATGCTTACAATATTTTTTTTTTTACAGTGATAGATGAAAACTAATGTTTCAACGTGAATATTGTGGCCCTTTTATTCCCCTTTTATTAGAAATGTAAATGACAGATTGTATTTAAATGTAAATCAACTAGTTTTAGAGGTCACTGATCAAGAAGAATGATTTGCCTTTAGAAAAGTAACTGATGAGGAGGAAAATGGAACAAACTTCAATTTATTTTTTTCCAATCACAATTCTTTAATATGAATGAGAAGTAAAACAAGGAAACCACAAAAATTGAGATACGGGATGCCTTTCCTATGGTGATCTGCATTTAGGAACTGGGGAAAAAACTTTTGGAAAGATCATTTGTGACTACAACAGACATTTGACAACATTGTTGAAGGGGTAAGAATCCTGCATTGTCAAAAAAATGAGCCATAAAATCTGATAGGTCTTTCCCCACTCTAATTGCTTCAGTTTTGGGCCTTGTGGATCACAAATTACCCCACAGCAAAACAGAGCAAAAAGTGTTTAAGACACAGCTTCACTGCCTAAAACATCAGCAAAAAAATTCCAGACAAGTGCTGATGGCCTTTCAAATTTCAGTTGTGGCTGCCAGCAGCGTGTGCTTATGTGATACCAATTTGCATGTGGCATTCCTGTGCTCTTTTACACTACCTAATAATTAAAAATTGAAGCACATAGCTATCTGTTACTTCCCTTTCCATACAAATGGGCTATCGTGTTCCGTATCAAACATAGAACAAATAGTGTATGTTGGTAATATAATTAACTTAAACAAAGTGAAATTAAAAAGTTTTATCCACTCTGTGTTGTCTGGAAATATATGGTGAGAAAGAAAGATACAGTGAAATAATAATGATGCTATAACCACTCAGTGATAGGGCAAGACTTCTTTATTATTCTTTAACTTTAAGAGTATCTCTATGAAATGCAGCTTCAAGATTTTCAAGGAAAATAATTATATTCACAATTTACTTCTGTTCTGTCCAAACATTATTCAACAGTCTAGGCTAGTGTCTACAGTTATTTTCAACCTTTATCTTTCTTCCAAAAAAAGAATTAAAAAAAAAATACTTTATGACTCTAAAATGTAGTTCTAAAGCAGTCACTTGAAACCATTCTGGAATTAAATGAGTTCAAATGTAACAGAACTTCCTTAGGAAGTTCTGCAAGATGAAACTGAGACAAAGATGAGCAATGTATTCCAACTGGACAGTTCAACATCTTCCTCATGTATAAGGCCTCCAGAGGAAAGGTGGGATAAAATATCTCCCTGCTGGCCTTTATTTTCAGTCCTTGTAAATTTGAATTTGGCTCCTTGGGGTGACATTTGTGCTTTGCCTCCTGTGGATTGTGGTTGGTTTGCACAGCAATCACAAGAATCAAAGAATTATTTAGATTGGAAAAGACCTCCACGATCACGGAGTCCAACTGTGGCCATTCCCCAGGAAAGCACCAAGTGCCACATCCAGATCTTCCTTGCACATCTCCAGAGATGGAGATGCCAACACCTCCCTGGGCAGCCCATTCCAATGCTTAACAACTTTTCCATGAGGGAATTATTCTTGATGTCCAATCTAAACCTCCCCTGGCCCAGCCTGAGGCCATTCCCTCTCCTCCTGTCCCTGTTCCCTGGAGCAGAGCCCGACCCCCCGGCTGTCCCCTCCTGTCAGGAGCTCTGCAGAGCCACAAGGTCCCTCCTGAGCCTCCTTTTCTCCAGGCTGAGCCCCTTCCCAGCTCCCTCAGCTGCTCCAGACCTTCCCCAGCCCCGTTCCCTTCCCTGGACAGCTCCAGCCCCTCAATGTCTCTCCTCTCATGATGGACACAGAACTGGACACAGCACTCAAGGTGTGGCCTCACCAGTGCCCAGTACAGGGGGACAATCCCTGCCCTGGTCACTGCTGCTTCAGAGAGCAAGGAGGGGACAGATTTTAACAGGAGTAATTCAGTGAATTCCTAAAGCAGAACGTGCAGGAAGGAGAAAAGGACCGATCAATCCAACTTCCAATAACAAGAGGTTCAGCAGCTCCAAGGGTTGAAGCAGAAAAATCCCTCTGACCTAAAATGGTGGGGGTGGGGATGATATCCTCCAGGCAGCTTTGTCAGTAGATTCAGTTAGGGGGGAAGTCAATTTTTGGGATCTGAAAACTGAGCTGGACTTGAGGGACAAATGTGTCAGCACAGGCAGGTCCCCACCAAGTAATAGACACAGACTCCATGTCTTACAGAAGGCTGAGGATTTCTTTATTAAGAAACCCATATATATAGACATTTACAACACAGCTGGACCTAATTTGTCCTCCAATCCAAACACCATCACCATTGGCTAATCAAGAAACCACCCTTTGGTAAACAAATCTCCATAACACATTCTGCATGCTCACAATACCAGTTGCAGCAACTTCAGAATTGTTTCTCACTCTTTTCTCTGATCTTCTCACAGCCTTTCCCAGAAGGATGCCTGGGAAAGTTGTCTGTTTCTCTCTGTGGCCAGACAGCTGCTGCCACACAAATGTGGTTGGAATTGTAACCTCTGCCTCAAGGAAAAATTCTCCAACTTTCAGCCTAAGCACCTTCACTTCCCAGAATAGGGACTGTCAACTCAGCACCTCTTACTAAACAAAGAGGCACATCTGATTTCTCCAAATTCCCATTTTCCTTATCTCCTAGTTTAATAAAACATCTCAAGCTACATTTCTACACTGTAGAAATGACAAATCCCACGTATTTTCCAAATGTGTTGGAAAAGAGGATGGATTTCTGGAGCAGGTTGCACTCCAGAACATCTGAACCCATCACCCCTCAACGACAAGCCACAGTAACATAAATCACATGCCCAATATCCCATTTCTGAAACTGGAATGATACAGGAATAATCACAACTAAAATAGTGTTAATTACTTTTTTCCTTAATATATGAAAGTCACTGTGCATCTAAAAACTTCATATTCTACAGAACTGCCAATCTTTTCAATAAACAGACCAAAAGAGGAAAGAGAAATCTGTCAGAGGAGAATTCAGTTAAAGAGCCTGACAAAAAAAAAAAAAAAAAAACAAGGCTTTTCATTTTAATACTGATAATTACAGAAATTAAATAATGCTGGCAATAGTATGATGATAATTATACATACAGGGAAAAAGAGGGGCAGATTAAGCAAATTATCTAGAAAAGCTGTCTCATGAAAATACATACTTTAAATTTTTATATTTTTTTAGACAGGAAATGGTGATATCACCTAAAAAAAGATCATGTGATTATCATCCATTTCTCTTAGAAACCAGAATTTGTGACATCACTTACGGATTTCTGATCGACACTCTCCAAGAGCATCACCTTCATATCCATAGTCAAATAACAAAATTTAACACAACTAGGTTTGGCTACAGCCCAAAATTTAATCCAAATAAATAAAAACCAAAAAACACATTGCAAGCCATCTCTTTTTCTTAAAGCAGAACCAGCTGGATGTGCTGCTCAGAAATCTAATCAGAGATGCAACTGAAATTATTTTCTTTTATTCTAGTTGATAGTCCAAATATACTCCACGCTGGCATCTCAGCAAGAACGTGTTCAGCACAGCCTGTCAGTGCTGCCACAGGAACATCATGCTGAAAAACTGTCTGGGCATCCTGTCCCACATTTCATACCATCCCAGGACTTTTGTCATATGAGAAAATGCTCCAAGGCTGGAGCCCCTCTGCTCTGGAGCTAGGCTGGGAGAGCTGGGAATGTTCTCCTGGAGAAAGGAAGGATCCAGGGAGAGCTCAGAGCCCCTTCCAGGGCCTGAAGGGGCTCCAGGAGAGCTGGAGAGGGACTGGGGACAAGGGATGGAGGGACAGGACACAGGGAATGGCTTCAAACTAGAAGAGGGAAGGGTTAGATTATATTTTAGGAATAAATTTCTAAATGGGTCATGAGGCATTGGACCAGAGAGCACAGAGAAGCTGTGGCTGCCCCTGGATCCCTGGAAGTGTCCAAGGCCAGGCTGGATGATGTTTGGAGCAACTTGGGCCAGTGGAAGTTGTCCCTGCACATGGGAGGGGTGGAACTGGATGTTCTGCAAGGTCCTTTCCAACCCAAACCATTCCATGATCCTATGACCTATCAACAATTCTTCATACACTGCAGTGCTGGGCTACTTAACATTTCCATTTCCTGCATCTAAGAGATGCTAATTAAAACAGTGCTTTGCTGTTTTGTAGATGTAGGAGGGATTGTCCTCTTGCCCCACTTCCCATGTGCAGCCTGAACATCCCTTTCACCCTCGAGGAACCCCAAAAAGCTGCATCTCCCAAGCTGCTCCCATTGCTCACTTGAAGAACAGCACGTGAACCACAAACGGTGCCTGAACTTCAGCAGTGAAACACAGGGACTAAACAGGTTAACTGCAAACGGCAGCTTCTGGTTTCTTATTTTATTCTGGTGTGAACAAATTAGCAAACTGTTATTAGCCTCAGTCAGAACTGAACTGGTGGAGGAAGAGCTGGGAGGAAATTTCAGGTGCCACTGAACTGGAACTTATCTAATGAACTTGCTGGTTTGAATTCCTGGTTACATTAAGTGCTATTACTCTAAGGGCTTAGAGGCATCTATTTTAACAACAAAGAGAAGGGGGGAATAAAACACCTTTTTTTTTTAAATTCCAAATTTTAAAAATTTAATACATCAGATGCAATTATTTCTTGCATAGAATAACAGGCCCAGGCTTTTCCTTTGTCAACCCCACAGTTCAAATTCACCATAAATTTTCCATCAAATCCATGGCTGGACTTAGTGACTCAGAGATCTTTACCAATCTCAACAGTTCTATAATTCCATGAAGGAAATCAAGAAATCACTGTCTCTAGAACTGTCTTTTTATTCCAGCTTCGCCTTTGCAGGTCCCAGATGAGATTTCTCAATCATTTAAGATTTCATGCCACATAAAGTCTATTGTACAAAAAGGAAATTCAGCATTTAGGCAAACCAGTAGTTCTTTTCAACCCAGTAATTATTTCTTTTATAAAGAGAGACATTTACAACAATGTTATGCAAATTGTCTCTCTAGTTTTTTGGTCATTTGCTTATTTTTTGTAAATCATAAGTATACTGTTGACTTTTAAAGTGTTTGAGAAAAGTTTTCAATAGCACAACGGCACCATGGAAGAGCTTGACTACACTTTTATTGCCCTAAAAATGGAAAATGTTTAAATGTGCTAATTCATATAATTATTCTAAAATATGATAATTTCTGAAAACACAGATTTTGACTACAGAAGCATTTTCAGCCCCGTTTAACATCTGAATTCTTCTACCTTTGTTTAATCTCTGCAATGAGTCTAAGTTCCCATCATACAAACATGTTCTGCTTGAAATTTTTCCTGAAATTATGCATAGGGCATCCCAGACTAAGGGAGAGGAGGGTTTAATATCAAATGTTAATGTAATATGTTCCACTTCATGATTTTCTGTGCCAACTTCCATGTATAGCTTTGAGTTTCTTCAAAAGCATGCACGAGGGCAGAAATTAATAGATTTAATGATGATTGATATTTTTGTCCAGCTTTGGATTAACACTGAATGCAGCAATAAACAACTGAAGTAAAACACTGAAATTATTGATTACTTTTTACATACATCTCCATTCAAACTTTGATTTTATTGTGACTCCAGCCTTAATCCATGCAGAAAGAATGTTTAGTATTGCAGGTAGCTTGTAGAAAACTCTTCAGTAAATTTTCTCTTGTTCTAAAGTATCAATATAGAGCTTATTCATCCAATATTTGCCCTCCCCAAAATCAACAAACTATGTTCACTGCTACAAAAAAATAGAAGAACATCTGCACCCCCAAATCAAATGTGGAACAACTGCCAAAGACTTACATCAACACTCAGGTGACCAAAATAACCACTCCAAATAATGTTTTACTGCTTTACCTTTCTTTCACCAGGACTAACAAGACCAAATCAAATACTTTAACTACCTGATACGAGCACAAAGATCTTCCTGACACAATCCATTATCCATCTGCCTGCAGAAAATCAGCTTAAATGTTGCTAAGACTCCTCAGAAGGAAGATTTTCAGCCTGTTCAAGCTGGCTGTCCATTACTTGAAATAAAATATTTTCCCAAGCATCTTCTATTTTCTACAGAAGAAAGAATTAAAAAACAAAGAAGAAAAAGGAAAAAAACAGGTAAAGTGATGGAAAACGCAACCACCACAAGGATAAAGTGAGCACTAAGAAGAGTTCAGCCACAAAATCTGATTATTTGGTAAATTGGGATCATTCATGGAAAACCAGTGCAATAAAAAAAAAAAAGTAAAACAAAAAAGAAAGAACAAAATTAACTATTTCTGAAGGCAGTGGGAAGAGTGTGGAAAAGAGTGACTAAAAGGTTTTAAAGGTCATATGGAAAGCAACAGAATTGCCATGGTGCATTCAGTCTGGATGCTCAGGTTTTAGAGCAGTTCCCAAGAAACAAGAGGTACAGAAGGAAGTCATGTGGCCTCTAAACTTTCTATCTAGAAAATCATACTCCCAGTCAAAAATGAAATTATTATCCCTCTGTCCCATTATACAGGTATTATTTTTGGATTTCTTCTTATGTTGTGCAATCCAACCTACACTTAAATCTTCCAAGATATTGCTCTTGTGACATTCTGACTCATCCCTCTACCTGGAGCTATGCTTCCCCCCTCCTCTTCTTGATGTTATCATCCTGCACCTCACTGTCTGCACTCTCTGTTAACAGCAATCTTATTCCACCACATGCACTCAGAAAACTACTACAAAGGTACTTCAGGTTTTTTGTAAAGTCAGTGCTTTCTCAAACTTCTCCCAAGAACTAAATCACCTCTCTGCATCACTCTGCTCACCTTCACTTTTAAAGCTTTTCAAAACTTCACTCAGACACCCACTGGGCTGCAGTTTAATGAGCCTTCCCTGCTGCAGCACTGATGGTTTCAGCAGCATCCACCTATTCCTCACCACTTCTTCCCATCCACATGCTCTGCTCCCAGTTCTGCTCATACAAGGACTTGTTCAGGTGAAGAACAAACTGAGTGAAACCAAGAAAAAAAAAAAAACAAGCAGGTTTGGAGTAAGTATTTCTAAAATGAAAGTTCATTTAGTGCACATCAACTGTGCACAAACGACAGAGCACAGAATGAGAATCATCCACAGCAGCTGCTTGACTTAGCCCTGGAGCTCAGAATTTACTGAAAATAAGATTTCTGCAACAAGACATTGAGTTCAGCTCCAAACAGCCCATAAAGCAGCTGACCAAACTGCTAAACAGGTAACACTACACCCTCTCAAAGGCTGGCCTTGACACCTGCAAGGAAACTCTTCCCAAGGTCTGTTCCCTCATTGCTTCCTCTCAGCCTCCTCCCAGGGCTTGGCTTGGCTGCACCAAGGAAGGGAACTCAGCACTGGCTGGGTTGGGATGGGTTGGTATCACAAAGCTTTATCTGGGAACCAATTCTAACTCTGTTTGCACTGCATCTGCAAAAATCCAGCTTTCACTTGGAGCAGAGAGGCTGAGCGTGCTTTTGCCAGGTATTTACACTGCACCTGGCACAAACAGAATGGGAACACTGCCCAAGACTCATAACCAAAGGCACTGCAATAAGTGACACCCCAGCCATCCCTTCTCTCTAAAAGAATCATAAAAACCATTGCAGAAACCATCAAAAACCAACAAGGGGAAGTTCTCTTGCTCCCCATCCCCTTCTCCTTTTCTTGAAATAGTAATCCAGTCTGGAAGTGCTGATATAATGTTCAAATGTTCACGAAATCACAGGCTGGTTTGTGTTGGAAAGAACCCTAAAGGTCATTCAGTTCCCTCACCATGGGCAGGGACAACTTCCACTATCCCAGATTGCTCCAAGCCCTGTCCAACCTGGACTTGGGCACTTCCAGGGATCCAGGGGCAGCCACAGCTTTTCTGGGCACCCTGTGCCAGGGATTTCCACCTTCACAGGGAACAATTCCTGCCCAAAATCCCATCCATCCCTGCCCTCTGGCAGTGGGAGCCATTCCCCGTGTCCTGTCCCTCCATCCCTTGTCCCCAGTCCCTCTCCAGCTCTCCTGGAGCCCCTTTAGGTCCTGGAAGAGGCTCTGAGCTCTCCCTGGATCCTTCCTTTCTCCAGGAGAACATTCCCATCTCTCAGCCTGCCTCCAGAGCAGAGGGGCTCCAGCCTTGGAGCATTTTCTCATATGGCAAAAGTCCTGGGATGAGATGAAACACGGGAATAGAAACCAGGGAGCTCCTGCACCACAACAGGGAGAACCCTGATCTGACATTCCCTTCTCTCTGAACCAAAGTCTCTGGAAGTGCAATTTTTGCAAACCACCTGTTTTCCAGAGCAGGTGGAAAGGCTGTTTGGAGAGCATTTTTCTGCAAATGGAATTTGATTAGTACACGAACCTTCCATGTAATGTTCTTATAATGAGTAAATTAGTAGGTGATATAAACCTCTGGAAAAGCAAAGGCTGTAATGAAAACCTTATTATCCTTTTTACAGTAAGGCTGAACAGAAACTGATGCTATGTTTAAATTGATCATGGTTTTATTCCCACCCCTAGGCAAACCTGCATAAACGCAATGAGCAGTGTGATTTCATTAAATCTACGTATCATGAACAATTTTCTTGTCCTTTGAAAACAACTGATTTGAAGGAAGACTGAGGCATTATGACTGACATCTGGATTCTACAGCCTTTTCAATCTACACAGGATTTCCTACTACTGACTGAAGGTGAAAGAATCACAAGCACAGAGAAAGGAGAGAAAAAACAGTTTTAATAAGCTGGGAGCACATGAATTTGAAACAGCTGAGAGAAATGC
Organism: Lonchura striata; assembly: GCF_050655825.1. Lineage (NCBI taxonomy): Eukaryota > Metazoa > Chordata > Aves > Passeriformes > Estrildidae > Lonchura > Lonchura striata. The sequence continues at coordinate 3,917,084 of NC_140706.1, read as the reverse complement.
AGCCACTTTGTGGAGTTGGTGGGAAGTCTGCTGTGCTGAGGAAGCTGTTCAAACATCCCCTCTGCTGAGCCTGGAAGAGGATGCCCAGGACACCCATGGACTTCAAAGAAATCTGGAGCTGTCATGGATTAGAAACTGCCTTGACCCTATCCATTTGTACCCAAAGCAGGACAGCATTTGTCTTGGGAAAGCACTCTAGGAAATGGTAGAGAGAAAATATTTGGCTTTCCAGATACAAATCTCTGCTCTTGGGAAGGAGAGAGCAGTGGGGTATGAGACAAATACACAGAAGTTACTCAGCTTACTTGGTTTTGTCCTAACTCCACAGAGGAAAGAAACCTGGCTGACCTCTAAAACTTAGAAAAATCCCTACACCAAGATAAAAAAATAGCATTTAAATGTGGAATTTTTCTATATCTCTTACATAAAGAGGTCTGAAGAACAGTGCTTGATCTTTAAAATATCCATCACTCTACTACTGTACGTTTTGAACCAAGAGACATTATAAACACACATGGTTACAGACTACACAGTGAGAGACACTGTGTTGGTTATTTCACTGAGAGCCCTCAAAACTCACTCCTCTGGAAAAGCAGCAGCCAGATCCATATGGTCAGATGACATAAATCTGAGATGCTTGTGGTTCTGCACTGCCACATCCTCTAAGCAGCCATTTCAAAATTATTATGGAAATTTTTAAGATTACCTGCTCCCAAAATGACAAAAAAAAAATTTCAAACTTATTACATGAGGCTCAGTGCAGGGCATTTTAAAGAGTTTTAAAGTATTTTTTCACTGGTGCTATGGTGTTATTCTCAGAAGGAAACTGATTTCACCATTAATGGATCTGAGAAGAATCTGAAGAAGCAATACAGAAGGGAATAGTACCAACTCAGAATAAAATATATATATATATATAGAGAGAGAGAGATTTTACAGGAAATCCAAGACAAAATGGTACAGTAACTGCAGAGTTGTATTTTGAATTGTTTGCAACCTGCCCAAACAATTACCATCACTCTGTGCTCTGACCACAGAGGAAACCAACACATCTAATCTGGTTTTCAGTCTTCAGAACACCTCTCCAGTCTGACTCTCACTGGAACTGAAAATCCCCCAAGTCAAACAGAAAGACAGAAAATGCATTTTCTTCTTTTCCAACATTAAAACAAGCAGTAATTTCTTGCATAAATACATAAAAACCTGCATTCTGATGGGATTAATTAACAAGTGATTAGTATTTGCAGGCTAAAGGAAATGTGAGAAGAGGTGACAATGGAATGCCAGTCCTTCAAAAAAAGTAATTTTCCTAACATCAGATTAATTTTTCCACAGAGGAACTTTTCATATACAGTTTTCATCTTGATAGTGAATCTTTGATCAGTGTATCTGAAAAAAATAATCTCTGTGAAGATTCAGAAAACAAAGGAACACAGACAAACTCAAAAGAGGCAATGAAACTTTCAGGCTATCAGGTAAATCAATTATTACAGGCACCTTGGTGGCATACAAAGAGTTTTCATATAGGGTTATGATGGAAAAGGACAGGGTTTAAAATCAAAAACAAAACAAAAGGAAAAAAAAAGGAAAAAAAAGGTAAAACTGGCACCTTTTCAAAAAAAGTAATATATTAAGTAGTAATAGAAATTGGCAAAAAGCAGCCAATGTTAATCAATGCTCTGGAACCTGACCCCCGAGGCAGCTGCTGTATCAGACAGGGCAACAAGGGTGAGACCCACCATGAGTGCATGGTGAGCTAGAAAGAAATTCAATTTTAGTGACATAATATTACTCATTGTATCTGTTTCCTGCAAGACACCTTTAACCAACACTTCAGTCTCAGCTGTCTTTTCGGGAAGCTTCCCTGGGAACCCCCTTCAGAGGCTGTTTCACCAAAAGGATGCTCAGACTCTCACTGGTTTTTTTCTTCTGGACCTCATTCTCTTTGCCTTTTACCTTTCCTACCTCCTTTTTCTACTGGCTGCCAACTCTCTGCAACACTTCTTGCTTCCAAAGCACTTGAAAAAGATTCATAATTGCTTTTCACGTCTTGAGCATTTCTGCAGAATTATTTTTGGCCTCCCGTGTAACATTTTGGGCTTTGAATACTTGCACATTATGATACTTCTTTAAAAAAACTTCTCTTATCTAAAAGTAGCTTTTGCTGCTGTCCTGAATCCTCATTGTCTTTTCCTCATTTTCTTTTTTAATTAATATTATTTCTTTTCCTTACTTCCTTGAAATAGTTGGAATCTATGATTTCCCAGGTCTCTTCCAACCTAAATGATTCTATGATTCTGTGAAGTTTCTCAAGAACAAAATCCCAGAGTGTTCTTTTTAATTGCCTTTTAATCATATCTCCCTGTATATGTAGTTCTCTTTGGAGATTAAACACTACCATGGTGAATTTGTCTTTTTCCCCCCACTTCCTACAAGGCTTTGAACCAAAATTTCTGTGATCACTGTTTTAGATGTTTTCAACAGTAGCAGTTTTAGTCCCAAACTCATTCAAAACCAAGTTTTCCTCTCCTGTGATCCCTGACATCAAATGTCAGTGAAGTTGTCTTCAGACAAATTCTGCTTCATCCTCTCTGAACTTTTCCTACTTCATTGCAGAACTTCAGTCCATGCAATATAATTATACAGCCTGTTAAAACTATTAACTCCTTTATTTAATTGGATTCTGAGTTTTCTGGAAAGTAAAGCACAACCTCACATCTTCCCTCTGTAACTTGTACAGTATCACCAGTCCCCAGAACTGTAACTTGTACAGTATCACCAGTCCCCAGAAAGAATTCCTGTCACCACTTTGGGAGAAAAAGGAGGTGAGGAGTAAAGAGACTATTTCTAATGAATAATATAAATAAATAAATAAAGCAGAACACTCCATCATAAATCTCGCTGCTTAGACTGCAGATATTACCAAGCTCAGTGACCAGGGGCAAAAATGGCTAATGAAAATGTATTTTTCACCAGTGCATAAAACGAAGAACAATGTGGGAATAACATGGGGAAAAGTAACTCCACTTTACTCCAAATGGTTGGCTTGAAGATAGCAACTGATCACAGAGCCCTTTGAAAAACTAAAGCTCAGCACGGTTTTGTTCAGGAAAAAAATGCAAAATACTTGTATGTCACTATCTATTATACAGCTACACTCTTAATCCTCATGTCCTTCCATCTCCACAAAGGTCTGGCAGAAGCAGAGGGTGGATCGACAGAGTCTCCCTGACAGGAGAAATGGAATGCTTGCCATAGGAAGAGAGACTAAACAAACCTGATTATTCAATTTTTAAATAAATCATGGAGAAGAAATGTGATTAAACCACACCCCATCCCTGGAAGTGACCAAGGTCAGGTTGGATGGGGCTTGGAGAAACCTGGGACAGGGGAAGGTGTCCCTGCCTGTGGCAGGAGGTGGGGACTGGGTGATCTTTAAGGTCCATTCCAACCCAAACCATTCCATGATTCTGTGTGAAGACAGATGGCACAGAGTGGGACATAACTCAAATACACCTCAGATTCTTCACTCATCAGGTCTCAAACCATCAAACAGACAACGTCTGTTCCCTGCAGGATGTTTCAGAAGTGAAGGGAACATGAATGAGGGAATCTATGCAACAATAACACTTCTGTCCTTAATGAAAAACTCTGGTCCAGTTGCTGCCCTGAGACTCAGGGAGTCCATGAACAGTTGGTTCTTAGGGGCTGGAAGGAATATCCAGGGATCAATCAAACCACACATATCCTCTTGTTTCCAGCACCACCACAGAAAGGAAGGATTTTATTATTCACTTGCCCTGTGATCAGCATGTTCAGTATTGTCTGAGTTGCAGAAATCTTTGTACAACACACACTTGGGCAGAGGTTGGCATACCAGAGATGTCATCAGACCAAGCCACAATTCTGCTAAAATCCTACACTTGTTCTAACACATAAAAGTCAAGAAACTCCATCAAACTTTCAGTGTTCAGCTCACTTGCAAACTTCCTGGGCATCCACGTGTTTGTGTTTAGGTACCAAAGCTCCTGAAACAGAGACAATGGAGGCAATTCCAAAAATTCTTCAAAACATCTCAGGCAGATATTCCCAGCCATATTAAAGTTCCACTGAATTCAATTCATCCAAGTATTTGCTGATTTATAAATGTATAAGACAGCACTTCCCGAGTCTAATTAAAACCTTCCTCACACATCTGTTAAAAGCAAAAATAAACTAAAATAAAAAAAAAACCCAAACAACCCCAAAAAGCAGCAATAATAAACTACATGCTCCACTTCACAAAGCTGGATTTCATTCACAAATCTATCAGGTTTTATTCTCCACACGAGATGATTCACTCCCTTCCATCTTCAAACATTTTGTTAATTATATGCAGGAAACAAAGCTAAAATCATTTGCTTGTGAAAAGAAAGTTTTTTCTATAAACCCAGAGCTTGCAAAGATGCAAGAATTTGCCTTTTAGAGTAAAGAATATTTAGTATACAGTGAAATATTTACGTAACAGAGACATTCTTTCAGTGGGATTTATCCATTTCTCACATAATAACAGAGAAATAATGATAATAATGAGAAATTATTCTACATGAAAGACAAATAATCAGGTAAATTTGGCCCAAAGCTAGAGGGAAATATCAGCCTAATATTGGCAGGGATTGCCTGAGATTACTGTTTTCTTTACCTAAGAAATGAACAGAAAGGCACAAAGCCCCAAAAGCTCAGTTTCAGTCTGAATTTTATGATGATACACTACTCTTGGTGAAAATGTAATGGAGAAGGTGAGAACGCTGAAAACAGTAAAAACCAGAATTTACTCTCGCTCTTTCATCAGCCTGTTTTTATGGTATTTGACAGGAAGCCACCCTAGCAGCCCCTTAAGAATAAGAACATCACAAATCTTAGTTTTATTGCTCTTTTCATAAAAAGTTCTTCAAAAGCTCACGTTTCATCCATCTTCTAACTCCAGATTTTTTTACTTTCATGTTAGGGTATTAAACAGACAGGTATTTTAAACTTTTTTTCTTGTTTTGCTTTCCACTTGCACATCATAACACCTAACCTCTCTTTTAGAATTCCTTCTACTCATTTTTATTTCTTAATGGAAGCCAGAAAAGTGCCTCCACTGCTTTTCCACTCCCCATGCTGTACATGGCAGAAATCTCTATTTCCTCTGTTTGATTTGAAATCAAAGAGAGTTGTAAGAAACTAGACAGCTCCTCACAATAGCAAAGGAAACATAACAGAGAGCTCTGTTTTTCTCAAACACAAGACCTATCATTTTACCTCACCTAGAGAAGAAATAAACTCTACAATTCCTTTAAATCAGGCCATAGGATACAGCCTATATGATCAATCATAACCATTACTCAAATCCAAACAGTTCCAACATCCACAGGCCTTCTCTGTTAATAACAGCAGCAAGACCATTTTTCAAACTCAAATACTATGTAACAGTAGCAGAAAACAGAGCAAATTAAAAATAACCAAGTAAAATGAGCAAAATATTTCTGTAAGTCCCACCATCCTCTGCTAACTGATGAGGTTGTGACTGTTCTTCCTCCCAGATCTAAACATTTACTTCCAGGGATGGGGTTAATAAAAATCAGATGACAAAGGGCTCTCTTTTTCTTTACCTCTGAACTTCCCTTAGTCTGAGACAGATGCCACACAAGTCTTGGTGAAAATAGAGACCTGTTGTGCTGTGGGGAAAATTCACGTTTTCCTTTAAAACCAGTTCAAATCATGTAATTATTTAAAGAAAATTATTTAAAGAAAAAAAAAATACTGCGGTGTTTCTGGTTTGTCACCTCCTGGATTTAAATGGAAGTAGAAATATGAGCTCTTTGACCATTACAGAATGTTTATGAAGCTGCACAGAAATAATTCACAGTGCTGGCCTGTGACAGCAAAGCTGTTGGCAAAGCAGCACGAAGGGAGACAGTGATTTAATTTCCAGCACCTCAGTGAGCCCTGGGTGGGTGCTGGTACTGCAAAAGGGGAGAATCATCCTTGCTGAAGAGGCTCCTCCAACCTTCCCCTAAAACCAGAGCAGATTTGGGCAGAAAGGCTGTGAAACCCAGGAGTCAGGGATAAAATGTGACATTCTTTCTAGAGGACAGGGAGCTGTTGCTTAGAAACTGTTTACAGACAATTCCTGCTGGTGTACCTAAAAAAAAAAATTAAATAAATTAGGTCATTCTTGGCTGTAGGTAGGAGAGATCTTTATTGATATAAACCCCACCACATCTCTCTGTACTGTCAATAATTAACAATGCTTTAGGAAGGCTGCTTGGATGCTCTTTTAACCAACAATTCCCAATGACAGAATTGCCCACTTTGAAACAAGCCGGTGAGTAAATTGACAGCACAGTTCCCTCAGGAGGCTGAGCCCAGGCTCCAGGCATGGACTGGACCATCTTTGACTGGCATCAAACGTGAAATCAAAACAGGGTGGGGGCAAAGTGCAATTAATCTTCTTAGCTGTTGCTAGAAAAAAAAAAATATATAGAAAAAACATGATAATATCACCAGGCCAAAGAAAAAAAAAAATTGGTTCTACCTTTTAACCATCTGATGAAACCAGGTCTACTAAAAATGAAAGGGGAAAGGCCACAACACTTCTTTGAAGGCATGAGAGAACAAAGTTTGCCTTGAAGAACAAAAGGTGAGGTTGGAATTGGATCACTTCATTAAGGGAAGTACTAAAAGGATTTCCTAAGTATCTAAAACAAAGTTGCAAGCAAGCACTCACTGCTCACAGAGAAAACAAAATTTGTTCAGAGCAGATGGGAAAGAAAAATTATATCAATCCAGAGCCAGTTTTTTCCTCCACATAAATAATCCATGCTTGAACAATTTTTCCTCATATAAATAACTACATTTATAAGAAGCCTCAAGTAAGAAGGCTCTTATATCATTATTCACTTAAAAACCACTCCAAAAATTCAGACAAATAACTGCTTTCTAAGTAAAAGAAAATAAAACGCACAGCTTGTGGTAATAAACAGCTCATTGTCATCATTCCAGAGAAAGTCATTTTTTTCTCTTCACTTAAAAGTAAACGTAGCACGGGCTTGTTTTCTTACATTGAGCAAATCACATGAAATGAATACAAGTATCAGCATGGAACCATGTGGAGAAGGGACAAATGTCACAGGGATAACCTCAGAAAACAAAGTTGGTGTTGTAGAACAAGCACCTCTGCTTGAGACTTGAGGGGCAGATCTCAAATTCATCAACAAAGCCCACATTCTCTGTAGTGCCAGCAGAAGGTCACCAGACCATTCTTAAGGCCAGAAAAACAAGGATCAGGAGAGCCTGTGTAATTTAATCAAAGTTCTTTAATTCTAAGGACAACCACGAGCCTGTACTGGGACACCCTGAGTGACAAAGGCTCTCTCAGGATGACTTGTACAGGTGCAGTTAACATGTAAGGCACAAGTTTGGGGTTTCAAGGGTTAACACAACCTAAATACGGGTTCCAAGTCTGAGAAAAATTGTTTAACTCCTTCGCTCAGTGCATGGCTGCCCACCCAGGGAACGTGGCTCATGGGGTAAGACCCACTCCCCCATGCCAGAAACACAGAGAAAAAGTGCCAGGAAAAAAAGGAGTCTTAACAACCACAACTATTATTATTCACAAATTCATCCAGAAATGCACTCTGGATTAAAGTAAAGCTAATTGTTTAAAAAATTAAAGATAACGTGGCCCATTTCCCAAAGGCTCCCAAAGCCACACGGGAGAATTGTGAAGCTGGAGGAGAGGCCAACCTGATTTTTATTCATGTGTTGTTGAGCTTATCTACATGGGAAACAGAATTATGCTCTATTTAGCCCTCTGTCAGGTTGTTCAGGTTTTAAAATAACTGTTAATGAAATCACAAGCTTTCAACACAAACAGCAGCAACAAAAATAGCACCAGGACAGAAAACATTGGACTGCAGCAACTCTGAGCCAGTGTAGAGCAAAAAAGCATCTCCCTACATTTCAAGCTGGCTTGAAATAAAACACAAGGAATAATAGATTGCACTTTACTGAGGCCTCACTACAATGATTCACATTTTGTAACAACCTTCACAGAAATGCAGCTCTTAAAAATTAAATTTTTCCTTTGGCTTAAGAAGCTAACTTAGCAAAAACTAATTCAGCATGGGAAGTGCTCATTACTTTGACACATAAGATACCTGGAAATCACCTGAAGCACAAGAATTTATTCATAATAGAAAACATTTCCTATTCTTCAGCTTTTTCACAATATTGTGCAGAACTCAAATTCTGGAAACACGTTCAAATGGTTTTAGCTTTAAAAATATTACTAACATGTAATTTGCTCTCCATTATTTAGAAATATATAGACATACACTTGTTTGGCCTGAAGTTTAGATTGAAATTTTAGGAATCACTCTCCACAAAATTCTTTCTCTCAAAGAATAAAATCACGGGATCACACAACAGTTTGGGTTGGAAGGAACCTTTAAAGATCATTTAGTTCCAAACCTCCTTTCAGTAAAAGGTGGTGCTGAGTTTTTGCTTTGCATTTTCCCAAGAGAGGATCTTGATAAATATGGTTAAAAACCCAACACCTTCTTTAATGGTGATTAAATATGTTCAAGGACTGTAAGTGGTGGTATGGAATCACCGCTGGGATGGAAGAAATCCAAGTGATTACACACCTCCACCTAATCCATCTGTTTTATTTAGTGGGATCCAAAAAATAAAACACAACAGTTTCTTCTCAGACACCAAAATTTCCTTGGAGAACAAAAAAATGAAACCTTTCTAACACAGTGACTGTGATCACTGCCCTTGACAGATCTTGCACCTCCTTGTGATGTTTTCCACAGAACCCTGTGTTTAGAAAGACAGACCCTGAATTAATTCAGGATATAAAGTATACATGTCTGTAATAGCCAAAATTTGAGACATTCAAAATTCTGTTTTCACTTTGCTAAAATACTGGTTCTCTCATGAAATTTCACCATCATTTCATGTACCCTGCCACACCAAAGATTGACCCTGAGTTGTGGTTCCTCCCAGGGCATCCTTCCACCCACATCAGCACCTCTGGGGAGAAATACAGTGAAACTCAAGTAACTCAGTGCTTTGGTATGGCTGGGGAATGTTCTGGCACTGAGCCATAACCCAGAATATTGTACAGAATCAGAGCTGCATGAGAGCCATGCCCTAAGTGAAGAGCAAAGCTGAACACTGCCAGGTGTCATATTTAGGGAACTCAATCCATCTGTAATGTTTTCTTCTACTGGCCAAACATGACAATAGAAGCTTCTCACTTCAGAGGAAAAACAGCCTTTGGATTAAATCAACAACACAAAAAACAGCTCATTAAAATGAAAGGTTGAGCAGTATGTATTGTGTATTTGCAGCAGCTCAGAAATCAGATGCAAAGAAGAGCTGATGTACCAGACACTTATTGCTAATATTTTTTTTAAATGTTAAAATGGAAAAAAAAAATCCTGCTCACATAAATCATTTGCTTTCTAAAGCATGTAACAGACACAATCAATGCTCACGACTGCTCTACAAGGTAACACAGAAATACATTTGAGTTTTCCAGAGATAGAAGCAATTTATGTATCACTGTAATAGAACACAGGACTAGCCCCAGCTACACTTAAAAACAGATACACAATCCACAGCCAAAGGCAGAACCAGCTCCAGAAGTGTTGGGTAAGAGCTTTGCAACACTGATGAAAATTCTGTAATTAATTTCAGAGGATCAAGGATTTAATCTTGCATAATCTGAACACCCAAACTAGTCCCTTAGACAAGACAGCCAGAAACCATCTGCAACGCTGGAAGAGGCTCCTGGTAAAATAAATCTTTCTACTCAGTCCTTATTAAGTGTTCCTCATGTTTTGCACATTTCTTGAAATTGGAGAAACGGATTTCAGATTCACAGCACTGAATTTACTGCAAAAGGAGGATTAAGTGAATACCAGACTTTAGATTCAATATGGGTGCTTTAGTTTTATTTTAATACATAAAGGAGCTTTACCTGCTCAGACACGGGACTTTTTCTTTTTTTGTATTTACATATTTTCCTCGTAATAAAAGGACCTCTAAGTACCTGAAGCTGTTAAAAGTCCTGCTGTGATGTACCTGTCCCACAGCAGCTGTGCTTTGCTGTATTTCCCCTGCCTGAGCTGCAACAGCCCAGAGGTGACTTTCATTCCAATTTCCAGTTAAAGCTAGGTGGAAATTATTAAAATCACGTTTTTTTTAAAGAGTGATTTCAAAATTATTTCCTCATTTACATTATCTTGCTTTCACCCCAGTGAAAAACAACTTATTCATGAAAAACAGCAATGAAAGAGAAACATCCGAACCAGCCCAGCCAAGGGGTGAGTAGAAGGTCACTCAAAATTTTTGGAGATGTAATCAGTCTGTGCAATTCTCAGTATTAATTTTAAGCACACCTGAAGTGTTTAAACTGTAATGTGTTATTTTATAGAATCACAGAATATCCTGAGCTGGATATCATTCCCCATTCTGTTCACACATCCACACATCCAGGATTGTCCCATCCCAGGTGCCAGAAACAGAACTTGCCCTTACACATTTCCTATGGTATTTCTCTGGGGAAGGCTGTTTTCAGTCTGCCTTAAGGGTTCCTTTTGTGTATATTCAAACATTGATTTTTCTGATCCACCCATGTCCTAATCATTCCACAGCCCATCTCACTCTGTTTCAAGAAACTTATATTTACTTACTGTGTATTATCTCCCAAGGGTTGACCAGGAAAAGCTTTTAGACATCACAAATCCTGCAGCACCCCAAGGGTGGCACAAATCTTTTTTCTGGCTATCATGGCAACAGAATAGACCTCACACCACTTCTAATGTGTTTATGGTGCAGAGAGAGCAAAATTAAGAGATCCCCATTTTTACACCATTATGGAAAACAGATATTAAAAATACCCATCTCTAGTGTTTCCTCTTCCTCCTGACTGATCTTTTTATGAAAAACCAGCCAAGAAGCTGTTCTTGGGCTATGTGATTTTTTTTTGTTTCTTTTGGCTGACTGTCAACCACCCAGCAAAAATAAACTCATTAAGCTGACAAGAGACCTGAACACACTCATGTTGTCAGTGCATCTCAGCATCACTCTCATGAACCCAAAAGCCATAAAACAATTAAAATAAAGTTAAGCTGACTCCACCCTTAGGATGAAACCAAGTTTGCAAGGATCTGTCAGTCCAAAGTCAGTGTCTGGCAGCATCTGAGCTAAAGGGGATGTGCAGCTTCAGCACATGTCAAGCCAAAACAGTTCTAAAACGAGCAGCAAAAAAGGAGAACATGCAGTGTGGAGCCTCCAAAAAAGCATCTCTGCCACAATTAGAGCTCTCAGCTTAATTGTGTTTGCAAGCCTACTATTTTTGCATCCAATCCACACTGCTCTCCCTGTGTTCAATCTGTCCAGCTAGCTGGGATTTTTCCTTTGCTGCCACCACATTTGTAGTTTGCTGAGCAGATCCCCAGCTCAAGGCTCAAGCACAGCCTTGTAATCAGTGAGGTTTCTACTTAAAAGCAACAGGGAAAAAAGTTACCATGGCTACTACAGTCACTCAGCTTTCTCAACTACTTCAAGACATTAATTCTGAAGGCTTTTTGGCTATGTTTGCACAAAATGTATGCTTCCATACTACTCTGTCATGTAAATTAGGTTGTGCTGCAGCGTTTGAGATCACCTGGGACCATTCAATACCTTTGCCTAGCGTTCCAAGAAGACTTCACAAGAAGCAAGGTGATAGTTTCACTGATCACATTAAGGAAATTATAATTAAATATATTAAATATAATTGAAAACAATAATAAAATGTTGTTTCTTACCCAGCCAAATGAAGGTAAATATCTGAACACAGACATTCTTTAGTTCTTAGGCTGAATTTGTAAACAAAACTGGTAGTAAGTACAGAATTAGAATAAAGCAAACCATAAAGTATTTGCAGAAAATGCTTTGGAAATGCACTTCAGTTATTCAGAGGATGAGGAAAGCATACAGAGAATGATAAAATGTGTATAAGATTTGATGCTGCATGAGTAGAAGACAATCCTGCTCAGGACTTGTGTCCCCACTGCTCTTTAGCACCTAGAAAGCACCTGAGCACTTCCTCTACACTCACCTGCATCCCCTGGGCTCAGGCCTGAATGCAAGGATTGGAATTTAGTGTGAAAGAAAAAAAAACAACTTTTAAGATGTTCAAGGATGCAACTAGTGTGGGAGAGCATGGAGGGATTCAGTTTGCTGCATCAGCCACGCACAGAACTCTCCCCCATCGAAGACCACCCTAGGTTGAGGTGAGGCTTCGTGTGGTGGAAAAACTTCTCCTCCAACCCATGCTTCCAAAGCCTCTGTTGTTTGGTCTCATGGTTGTTTATTGCAAGTTATCTACAAGATTTTCTTTTGGGGCTGCTGCAGTTTGCTCAGAGCTCAGGCAGAGGCACACACACACCCTGACATCCTCTCTGACTCCGACTGCTTCTTCTCTCCTGCCCAGGGCTGCTGCTCTCTTTTATATGGTACATTATGTGTTACGTGGTTACAGTTTTCCCCAATGCCTATTACCTATATTAAATGGTGATTTTCTATCTTTTATATGGGACATCACGTGTTCCATGTTTACAGTTTTCCCCAATGCCTATTACCTATATTAAATGGTGTTTTTCTATCTTTTATATGGTACATTGCGTGTTCCATGTTTACAGTTTTCCCCAATGCCTATTACCTATATTAAATGGTGCTTTTCTACTCTAAACCAATCTGTGAGTGCCAACATCACCAAGAACATGGAGGTAAGGAAGAAGAAAGAGGGAGGACAGGGCAGGCCCAGATCCCTCCATCTTAAAACCTCTGACCCCCATGTACAAAGTAAAAACCCCCCTGTACAGGTGTTAAAACCCCCCTGTAGAAGCAATCAAAAATTCTTCCCTCTACTTTGTGACTACTTCTACTATAATATCTAAACTTTTGTGACTGCTTGTTCCACCTCCAAAGTTGGTAACTCATTCCATGGCTCAAACCCAAAATCACAGCTGTTTCCAGCTGCCTGCCAGGGTCACAAATGCTTCTGACCTGGGCCCGGAACATCCAAAAATGTCTGAGGGACATTTTGAGTTTCCACACTCCCCAAGCCATGCAGGGAAAATTAAATCCCAGGATAGAAATAGTTCTTCCCTTTTCTTCACCTTCCTGCTCTCGCTTGGTATCAGATGTGACCCAGAAACAACACTTAGCAAAGCCAAGAGTCCAAAACTCACTGAATGAAACTCAGCTTGAATTTTAGGGGGATCAGGGGCCACCCCTGCAAGGCAAGGAACAGCTCTGAAAACTCTGCAGCCTCCCAGCAGCAGGACATTTGTCAGAGCCTTTTTATCCTGATTCTCTCCCTACTCCACCTCATCCTCCTTCATTCACAGGCTTCCTGAGGATTTCTTGTTCTTAGAAGTATTTCTGGGAGCATCCAGGCACTGGGAATGTAGATGACGGAGATAATAGAGACGTTTAAAATTAGACTAAGCAGCTGTAATTCTGCATTTGCATTTCTGACTTGATTATAGTAAGCACTGAAGACTTTCTGCACAAGAATTAGAAAGGAGTTAATATGCTGCAATAAAAATATATGAATCTCTTTCACTTTGACCCCATTAAGGGGGGGAAAAAAGGGTAATAAATGGCACTTTTATGGAAGTTGTTTCTTTGCTATTCTATAACTTCATTTTAAAGAGTCGCCTGTGGATTTTAATTGCAAGAATTAAAGTAATCATCCTTCCTATATTTTACAAATGGAAGAACTATTCTCCTGATCACCCTGGATTTTTCTCACTTCATATTTTAGTTGTTATCCATTTTATACCTTTCCTTATAAGCCTCTACAGTCTCTTATCTGAACTGTCAACATTTGTAACCATGGGATAAGAATTTATGAAGCACTTCGATAAATTCTCTATCAAAACCAAGAACAGATGACAAAATTTTACTTAAATAGTCTGTCACAATAAAAATGTTACAATCAATCTTGTTCTATTTTTGTAAAAAATGAAATAGCCATTTTCATAGTAGGCTTTTTTACAGAGATGCGGAAAAAAAATAGTATTTGGGTTCTATATACAAAGTTTCTCAATAAATATCATGAAGAATTAACCATGAGTAACTTATCACAGCTGGTAATTTTATATCTGGAAGAAAGATCTGATAATAACATTCAAGAAAGTTAGTATTTAATAGCAGAGGTCATCACACCTATTTTCTGTTGATTTATTTATTCATTTACTTAAAAATATTAATTTACAGAACGCTTTGAATTAAAGTTACAGAACAGCCTGGAAGAAGAAATTTCCCTATCCCAAGAAGCTTACAGCAATTTTTTTTCTAGAAATAGCAAAGGAGAAAAAAAAACCTAATTACATAAAAACAAGTGCCTCAGATTACCTATTTGCAAATAATTCTTATGAAAGTTATTTGAAAGAGTTTATTCATTTTTCTTAGTGTGGATCCTCTGTAAAGGACACAACTACTGCCACTGACATGATGGAACTCCAACAGAACCAAAACCAGTGCTTACCAACATTTTACTCCATTTTTTAAGTGCTTTACTCCACAGTCTAACTTGAAAGTAATATCTCTAGGAAGAAGCCTTTTTGGAGTTTCTTTTGATGTTTGAAAAGACACGTAGAATTGATAAAAGTGGCTTTGTCAGCTCTGCACAGGATGGACACAGCTTCTGTATTTAAAACATAAGGAATATTTCCAATTGATCCTTTCCTTACAACACAACTGAGAGAACTGAGAGATTCAGCTGCTCCTGCTGTGCTGAATGGGTTTTAATGAAGAAATGCCATAAAAATGGAATATGGAAGAGTGGGTTTTGTTAGTAAACAACAGCATATTAAAAATTAAGCTTGATTAGTTGTAGAAAAGAGCTAAGTGAAAAATCCATTTAGAAGCTTTAAGTAACTTAAAAGCTTAAGCCCCATTTACAGAAGTCACCTGGGCAGCTGGGAACCTCCCCTGACCAAAACCACTTCCACTTTTTGTATTCAGAATTTAAGTTCCACTTACATTTAAATTGCCTTCCATTTGAATATTCTTGTCTGCATTAAGCATATTGTAACATATGCTTGTTGTTTTTTTTAATATAAAGTTTCAAAGAAAAGGACAAGACCACAGGAGAAAGAAATGTCATATAATACTGACTGTAACATCAGTAAAAACAGCAGACTGGAGTATCCACAAAAATATCTTTAAAATACTCTGAACACAGAAATTTTTTTGTATAACTACAAAATCTACTGTTTTTCTTACCTCTCAAATGCAATCCCTGTGAGATGTTTTTAATATTACAGGATTCAGCTTCACTTAACTGAGCAATTCTCATTACTTAAGAAGCCTCAAAACTTGGGCAGTCTCTGCTGCAGCGTTGAAAATGTCTCTTCACTGTTCTCTGTACCAGAATACTAATGCAGGGGGTGATGTGGCTGAAAAGCACAGCTAAACAAAAAATATTCCAAAGGAGGAAAAAAAAAGCAAAAAAGAAAACCCCAAACCTGGCTATCAGAAAATGCTGATTCAGCAGAGGTAAAGTACTTCAAGGAAAGGTGTGCTTTGTCCACACAACCAACAAAAAACTACAGGAAAGCTCTCCTCCTGCCCCTCACAAAGTCAAAATGCTTTGTCTGATGACAGCACAAGACATCTGAAACAATAAAATGTGTATGGGGGCTGGGGGGAGAAGGGAGAGTCCTGCTAGGGGAAAGATTGTTCATTTTGCTGGCAATTTTAAAACCCACCTGCTCGTTTAATGCCAAAACAAAAAAATTATTCAAAACACAAGGAACACAAAAATCCTGCCTCACAACCAATTGTACTGGTAACTGATGGTCACAACAGTTTATTTCTCCAGAGCAGCTGATCTTTTGTTGCATAAATATGACTTCAACCTATCCTAGTGTTTGGAAACATTCATGAAAGCCTTTCTGTATCCAACCACTGCTTGGAACCAGATATCACTGCTCACTCGTGTGTGATGCTGAGGAAACCATGAGAAAACTGAGATGTAGAGCTCTTATGCAGAAACCCGATACAAAATTCATTTACAGCTGGAAAGTGCTGAGCCTGCCCAACCAAAGCCTTGATACAACAGGGATATATTTAGATGTATGATGGATTCCTCTAAGAGAGTAAGAAGGTACAATGCAACAACTTAAAAACAGAATAGAGTCATGAAGTGGTTTGGGTTGGAAGGGACATCAAAGACCATTTTGTTCCACCAAAAGGTGACCCTTTTGTGGCAGGGACACCTTCCACTATCCCAGGTTGCTCCAAGCCCCAGGGTCCAGCCTGGCCTTGGACACTTCCAGGGATCCAGGGGCAGCCACAGCTGCTCTGGGCACCCTGTGCCAGGGCCTGCCCACCCTCCCAGGGATGAATTTCTCTGTATTTCCAACCTAGGTTTCCCCTCTTTCAGTTTGAACCCATCACTCGTTGTGCTGTCACTGCAGCTCCTCATGAATCCCACTCTGGATTTCCTGCAGCCCCTTCAGATACTGGGAGGTGCTGTGAGGTCTCCACACAACCTTCTCCTCTCCAGACTGCACAGGCCCAACTTTCCCAACCTGCCTCCATGGGGAAGATGCTCTGGTGTCCTTAGCAGCTTCTTTCCCCTCCTCTGGACTTGCTCCAACAATTCCATGTCCTTTTATTGGGAGCATCAGAACTTACAATGGTGTTAACTGAGTTATCAACCACTTTTTTAATACAAAAAAAAAAAAAAAAAAAAAAACACAACAACAACAAAAAAACTGGTTTCTGGTCTTTGTTGTCACTTCAACATTTTTTACACTAGTCTTTAAAAAATCCTGTCTCTTTTACTTTCCACCACTGCTCAGGGCAGGCTGGGCTCAGCAGCAGTTTGCTCTCAGTCAGGTTCAGGTGTTGTTGATGCAGCTGGAGGATCTCACCCATCAGTACTGGAGCTCCAGAGAGGAACGAGAGCCTCAGCTGCCCCTGCAGCAGCCTGCTGGTGTGGAAATGTTTTCAGAGTATTTAATCCTAACAAATGTAGCAAATGTAGCGTTTGTACAAAATCAACAAGTTTACCTTAGTCAGGATTAGCGCTCACCCTCCTGTGAAATATACAACTTTCTGCAACTTTCATCTTCCCTTTCTGGTCTTTTTTATCTCCTTTTTGCATCTTATCAAAAGCAGCTCTAAGGGAACAATTCCTGAGCCACAAAAGCTTCCATCAAGTTATGTCCTAAGCATGCCACTGTAATGACTAACAGGTTAGTGCTGCTACTCTTCATTTCTGCACACTGCCCTTCTCATTTCCAACTGCATATCGCATTATTTATTTATTTCTGCTTGCCTGTGAGTGAGGCACAGGGTGCCCAGAGAAGCTGTGTCTGCCCCTGGATCCCTGGAAGCGTTCAAGGCCAGGTTGGACACTGGTGCTTAGAGCAGCTGGGATAGTGAAGATGCCCATGGCAGGGGAGTGGGACTGGATGATCTTAAAAGTCTCTTTCAACCCAAACCATTCTGTGATTTTATTATTATCTCTGTATAGCTGCCCTTCATCTTTCCATAACCATTTGATATTGTATCTAAATTCAAAGTATTCCTTTGCTTTATACACCTATGAACAAACTGTGGTGCAAGTTGAATAAAGAGTTCAGCTTTGTTTAGCCAAGCCTTTTAGTACGCTGTATTAAAAGCACAGCCTACTCACCTAAAATATAATAAAATGTCTTTCTGTTGCTCTAGACAGAAAAAAAGAAGATATCTTATGCTGGTGTGTTCAGACAGCATGTAATACCTGCAAGGCATTGTCATAACTACTACAATTTGGCCACAAACAGATTTCAATAAATACTGTGGTTATAATTCATATGTAACAAGAAGAAAAGTGTTAAGGGATAAAAAATTCCTACTTTTTGAAACAGTAGGTGTAAAAAACTAATAGGTGAGGATGAAGACATTTCTTGGCAGAAGGAAAAAAGCAGGGGGGAACTTCAGGAACAAAAGAAATCTCAGCTGTCACACAGGTGTGGAGCTAAACAGGGACTCTGAGCTACACCAATAGTGCAAAAGGGCACTTACATTCAAAAAGTAATTCTGCATGTGCAAAGAAGTTGATGATTCCCTGGTACCTCATGAGAACATTAATTATTTTCCATCTCATTGCAAATACAATGTTAAAACAGTGTTACTTTGCAGTAAATATTTTTTGGTGAGTGGGACCAAAGATCGCCATGGAGAAGCACTCTCAGGAGTGGCCAAGGAGTTCTCTGTCCTACCAGCACAGATTTTTAGGAATTCTGAAAATCCTGGGTTAATTCCAGCAGTCTGAATGAACATTTAGGCTACAAACATGCTGTGGTTGTAACCATAGCAAGGTTAGAACAATGGCAGGTCTGAGCAAAACAATAATTTAAGAGAAATTATAGGGGACTCAACTGATACCTCCGAGCTCTATAACAAATAATAGGAAGTAAAACAATGAAAGCTGACTTTCTAAAATGATTGTGGTTTAATTCTTTGATATGACTGATACTTCCAATTGGCAGAAATAGCTGTCTGCCTGTATAAACTTCTCTGGCACTTGGTGCAGTGCTCTGTGAGAGCCTGACAACCAAACAGAACCAATTAAACTGGTGAAGAACTGGTTCAGTGACATCTCAAAAAGAAAAAAGAGCAGCTTTTGAGAAGAACTCATCACAAGATAACTCACATTAACATGGAGCCCCCCAAAGGCAGAGCCACTACCACAAAACACCTTTTCAATTATTTGTAAGTCTACACCATAAATCATGACATAACTTGCACAAGTATAAATTGATAGAGCGCTACATAACTGAGATAAATCAGTTCCAAAAAGCCATCAGGAGTGTTGGGTATAATCAATCAATGCTAGAAACAAAATGTTATTTAAAAAAGCCACATACAAAGTTACAAAGCTGCAATCAGGAAAACGCATGCCAGTCTAGGGAATGATGAACTCTTGTAGAAAAAAACAGTCCTGCAAAGGATTTGCCACAGTGAGAGTACCCAGAGAAAAGGAGATCAAAATGCAGGGCTGCAAATGAAGGTTTAATATGTAAATGTGAAGCAGAAGCAGGAGAGTAACACCAGAGAAGTAATATTTAAACACACAAAACACTCCTGAGACAAGGCTCTGGTGTGCTGCATCCAACTCACGTTTTCATAAAAATGCTGAAAAAGTGGATTCGGAAAAAACAATCCCCAGAAACGGAGTTGTGAGGAAAATGCATGCAGTGACAAATTTAAAGAATTTCAGTTCACTTGGTTTTTCAAGTAGAAAAGAGAGGGCATACTGGGTTACAGCAGATAAATACTTCCATGGTAAGAAAATACTTTGAGTTCTTTAGCATAGTGGAGAAAGGCACATCATTAACCAGTGACTAGAAGCTGAAGCCAAATAACTTAATAAACAGCAGATTCTCTACCTCTCACTGCCTTCCGATCAAAATTCCAATTTTTCTGGAAAACATGTTTCAGCCAAACGCACGTTATTGCATTCAAGAGTAACTGGATGAAATCCAACTGACTACAACAGTCAGGGGTCAGAGCAGGAGATCTAATTGCTTCCTTTGGCTTTCGAGCCTCAGTCTACAAATACTCCTGGTTTTCAGTGCTTCAAAGGCATTTCAGCAGTACCATGCATGCTCAACATTAATATTAAAAGAGCTCTCAGAAAATCTGCATGAATTACAGTTGTATTTCCATGTAAAGGCTGGAGTGACACTGGAGCTTTCCTGTTGAGGCTTCTGTCACCAGCAGAGCCTATTAATGGAATTAGAGCTACCTTGTACCCAGCTGAGGTGGTATTTCTGTAAACAAGCATTTACACAACTGAGTGCAGAACTTCACCCTTCACATCAGTACTTTTTCTCCTCTAGAAAGGATCCTGTTTGACCTAGAGTAGGAGAAGGCTGCTACAATGCATTGTATCAACCACAGGCACTACTACAGGTAAGAAAGGAAAACCAGCAGCACTGTAATAGCCACAACACCAGAAAAATCTGGTGTTTGCATCAGCAGCATCGTTTGAGCCTGCCCCTGTTTATGCTCCTCATCTACCTGGCACTCCAAAACACACACAGCACTCACGGCAGTCTTGACAAGCCCAGCATTTTTCAGGAATACATGCCAAGGTAATGTACAACATACACGTTAAATATCCAGGCTCACAGAGTTGTGCTGTAGCATCAGCTGCGTGGAATCTGTGGATTTCTAAAACAGAGGACTGAAATGTTTCTATCCTGGTGAGGAATGAACAAACTTCAAATTCAGCAAGCAGAAGTTTGAAAAGGCGAAGCACGCTTGCAATCAAATCAATGCTCCACGGGAGAGAGACAGAACCCCCAAGTGACAGAGCATCACCTTAAAAAGAACCCAGGGATCACGAGGGAGGGCATTCACCCCCCCCAACCTCCAGAGAAGGAAAAGCCTGCCTCCTCACGCTACACCCCGCTGTAAATATGGATAAAAGTTTCTTTCCCGAAGCCCTGGCACTCGGATGTCCCGCCGAGCATCCCTAACGCCACCTCCCAGATGGGCACGGCAGCCAGGCAAGCCTGGCAGCTCCCCAGCATCACCAGCACGGCCCAGCAAAACTTCTCCCAGTCCAAGGAGCCCCACAAGGAGACACTTGGGCTGCCGTGGCTTTCCAGCCAACATCCCCACGGCTCCTCGCAAAGACAAAGCCACGCTTGAAACTTTCGCTCCTCGCCAGCGGAGCAGATCCTCTGCTGGGATCCGGCAGCTCTCGGGCTGGGCGCTGTCCGGGATGTGCAGCGGGTGCTGGGGAAGGTCTCAGACCCTGGCAGAGGCCCAAGGGAAGGGATGGAGGAGGTGCCCGCATCCCCCTCCCCACCGCCCAGCCCCGCGACCCTTCCCCGCCGGCTCCCGGCTCACACAACCGGAGCAGCAGCGGCTGCAAATCACAGGGGCGCGCAGGGCGATGGAGAAACGGGAGGAAGGAGCCTCTAACGCCTGGAGAAAGGAGAATAATTTCAAACAATACCCAAAAAAAAAAAAAAATTACTTAAGATAATACGGAGCCAGCTTTCACCTCGAGGTGATGGCGGGTAAATAGATGAATAAGTGAAACAACACACCTTTGACCCTCTCTTTTCTTCCCTAAATATAATCCCCCTCTTCCCGTAATACACACACCACAAAATGATCATTAATTCAAATCCATTCTTTACAGGAGGGGGGATTATCTCTGTGACCGATTCTGTCTCTTTCCCTCTGCCGTTCTTTCACTGCGCGAGAATTGAAATTGCATTAAAAAAAAAAAAAAAAAAAAAAAAAAGAAAACCGGAGCGGGGGGGTGGGGGGAAAGCAAGATTATTATATCTGGAGGGTGCGAAATGTGGGCACGGGGAGAGGGAGCCTGGGGGATGGGGAGGAGTGGAGAAAGGTGGCTAAGGAGAGAAGAAAGGAAAGGAGGACCAGGAAGCGCAGGGAAGGATGAGGGGAAGATAAAGGGGAAGGAGGATAAGGAAAGAAGGATGAAAGGAAGGAGGTCGGGAGGAAGGATGAAAGGGAGGAAGGGATGAGGGGAAGAAAGGAGGATGCTTTGCCCTGGCCTCACCTCAAGCTCGGTGGGTGGGGGTGGGAGAATCTCTCGCCGCCGCCGCCGCCTCCTCCGCCGCCTCCTCCTCCCCAGCAGCGCCGGTCACTGACGGGCCGGCTGTGCGGCGCGGCTCCTCGCCCGGTCCCCGCCTCCCGCTCGCCCCGCTCCCTCCTCCCGCCGCCGGCCCGAGCCGCGCTCGCTCGGCTCTGAGCGGAGCCGGGCGCTGCCGCCGCGGCCGCCCCGCCACAGCCACGGGGGGAGGAGGCGGCAGCGCGCCTGCGCCGCCGGGCGCTGCCGGCGAGGGAGGGAGGGATGGACCCGCCGCTTTCCCGGCTCCGAGGCCGGCCGTGAGTACGGAGCGGGCACGGCCGCGGCAGGTGGGGGGCTGAGAGCGGCCCACGGGCGCTGCCGGAGCGGGGGACGCGGCCCGGTGCGGGAGGCGCGGGAGTGATGGAGAGAGGCTGCTTGCGAGAGCGCGGTGTGACAGCGCAGGGGAATGGGCTCGCACTGAAAGAGAGCGCGTTTGGGTTAGGGAATAGGAAGAAATCGCTCTGTATTAGGGCGGTGAGGCCCTGGCACGCGTTCCCCAGGGAAGCTGTGGTGGCCGCATCCCTGGAAGTGCCCAAGGCTGGGTTGGACGGGCTTGGAGCGACGCGGGACGGTGGGAGGTGTCCGTGCCCATGGAAGGAGATGGGCTGCGGGGTGTCCCTCCAGCCCAGAGCATCCCGCGGTTCTCTGCAGGCAGTGCCGGCAGGGACAGCGCCGGGAGAGCGGCCGCGGGGCCGGGGCGAGGGGCTGGAGGCGCTGTCCGGGCGCGCTCCTGTCGTGCTCCCTGCGCTGCCTCCAGAGCCTCGCTGGGTTATGGATGTACCGGCGGGACGGACTGCAGGAGCCTCAGTTCTCCTGTTCTCTTCAACTCCACAAACTCTCTGTATGGACTTTCTTCCTTGGGTGTTCGGCAGCCCCACCTGACGGGAGGGTGAAGCCAGGTGGGGGTCGGGCTCCGCTCGCAGGATGACAGGTCACAGCCTTAAGCTGCTCCAGGGGATGTTCGGGTTGGACATTAGGAGGGATTTCTTCACAGAAAGGGTGATTAGACATTGGGATGGGCTGCCCAGCGAGGTGGTGGAGTCACCATCCCTGGAGGTGTTTAAGGCAAGACTGGTGGTGGGTCGTTGGTTTGCCTCCAGAATCTCAGAGGTCTTTTCCAACCTAATTGATCCTGAGATTTGCCAATTCTGTGCACCAAATAGGGTTTGGTCCTCTCTGCAAAGCCTTGCACTTTCATTTCTTTATTTCAACCTTACCAACCTTGTATTTATCTTTTTTTCCCGCTATGCTGGCAGCACTTTCTGCTGTCTCTTTTGGACAGAACGTGCTGCCACCATCCTGCTCCAAAGGCGCTGAGCCCGAAGCGCCGTGAGCCCAGTGCTGGAGGATCCCTGCGCAGCGTGGGTGTCACCAAGGGATTTTGCCGTTCCCATGCAGCACGAATCCCACTGACGGGCTGTTTTTCCAGGCATCCTTTGCACCTCTTGTGGCATCCATCTGCTTCCCTGGCTTCTACGTAAACTCAACAAGGAGGAGAGGGGGAGGAGTCCTCCTGTGCTTTTACCTTTGCTTGACAGTTTTAGGCTCGCAAGGGATCTTGCCAAAACAATTTCCCTGCCTCAGCCTGTATGGGAATGATGTTAGTGGTATAGGTGCCTGTTAGGCCCCAAGTAGAGACAGCAATTTCCAGTCTTTTTCTTCTCTCTTCCTATAAAAATATAATCAGGATCTATATTCATGCTTACAGGGAATAAGCGAGGAGCAAAGCTTCAGAGGAACCTTCTCTCAGGGATTGAAGATGGGAAAAAGGAAAATTCTTAGGAAAGAACTCATTTAAATATGCATTTAAATGTGACCAGATGCTTCATGGCACATACTTGGTGCAGCCATATAGATGGAAGTAGTCACAGTCAGTAGTGTACAGAAATACTTTGAATTATTTTAACCTCACAGTGTCAGGTGTGAACAGAGACCATGCTAGGCTGACCTCCCCTTTATGATGAGATGCAAATTCTTGGTGCAAGGCAAACTGGGGATTTAGTTTGTGCTTTAATAGGTTTCCAGATGGCACCAAATTCCTTTTCTAGGTGCTGCTGTTGTCCTTCCCACCCTGTTAAATGGAGCTGTGTGATGTTAGGAAACTGTTACCTACAGACCTTCTGTTTCTTGCCTATATTTTTTTAAACCAAATGTTTTGGATTGCTGGTTGTTCTAGGTATGGGCAGTGTCTTCCTTTGGAACTGGCTGGCGTGTTGTGAATATTAATGGCAAAAAAGGAATGTTCCCAAACAGAACCTGGTAAATTACCTACTGCTTTATCACTGTGCATTACTTTGCTAATTGAATGTCAACTAAATGTTCCTCAAGGCATCAACTGAAATGAGCATGAGCTATAGTGTATGCGTAAGACCACAAAAATTAAATAAGCGTGATTATGAAAAATACGATTTCTCCCCTTCACCAGTAGCAAGGCTCCAAATGCATCTCTTGTAAATTTCCACCTAAGGACTCATTCAGCTGGTTTTGTATGTTTTTGTTGAAATTGCGTCTATTTCGGAAATAAATGAGATTACTTACCTAATCCAGATCACTTTTATGTGAGACAGAAGATGTGGATTGCTGGACTGTTGCTAAGAGATCTCCCAGAATGCCATGAAGAAATCTGAAGATCTGGAAAAGCTGTATGAACTTCCTTTTTTCATGGTCCTGAAAGCGGCTGTCATTTCTTTCTTTCCTTTAGGTTATTAAGTGATTTTTGAAATCACCCTTATTTTAATCACTGTCTCAAAGAAAAGGAAGAAAACTGAATTTGTTACCATTGTTTGCTAAAAACTGAGATAAGCTGCTAAGCTGCTCAGTGAGTGAATGTAGCTCACACCAGCCAAGGGAGGCCAACTGGCAGCTCCAAACAAATGCTTTTGACCATGAGATCTCCCCCTGCCAACATCCAGCTACAGAGAGAGAAGAAACACCACCAAACCCATGGAGGTATTGGGCACTTGGACTAGCAACACAGACTAAAAGAAGAAATAATGAAGAAATTAAGGGAAATATGCATGGATGCTTTTTTGTGGGTTTTTTGTGTGGTTTTTTTTTTTTTTTAATTCTGTGTCAAATGTAGAACTGCCTGTCACGATCTAGAACCGAGTTATTAAGTGGTTTGTTTTTCAAGATGAAGCCTCTGACTGTGCTCATTGGCCTCCTATAGATGGAGTAGCCCTTAGCTATGGAAAAGGAAAAGGCCATCAGGGAAGGAGTAGGATCATTGATTACCTCTGGCTGGACTGAGTGACCAGCCAGGAGGAGGGTGCACACGAGATTTTGTGGTGTCTTGTGAGCTCTGGGCACAGTTCACAGGATTTACATGGCAGGATGAGCATTTAGGCTCTCTGAGTGCATTCCTCATGGAAGAACTCAAAGCTGTGTGGTCCCTGGGATAGCAAGGAAGGAAATGAAGGGGGGGTTAAGTTTCTCTGCTCAAGGAACTCTGGTAATTGTGGCTTTACAGGCAGATTGTTGGTTCCAAGGGTATTTATCAGACAGCAAATTTCAGCACACAGCAGTCCGGTTTTCAAATCTTAATCTATAGTTTGCTGATGCCCAGACAGATCTGACCTCGACTTTCTGAATCATCTTTTGAATTTTTTTTCTTTCATAACTACATTAGAAAGGCAGGACCTTGACATGATATAGTGTAGTATAAATAATTTTCTTCTGCCCATCATTAAAATCCAGCAAATACATATTTTCTCCATAAAATTACATGTGACATGTTCTCTGACAAAGTTACTTTGATACTGAGGACAACATTCTAAAACTTTTATCTTTTCCAGCATGCCAGAAGGATTTGCATTGAGGATAGATCTAAAATTAAACTGAGCATGTTTATAAATACAATCACAATATTATTTCTTCATGCTGATTCTAGCTTTTTGTCTTTTTTTTTTTTTTTAATGTAACAATCAGTTTATCTATTTTCCCCCTTGCATTTGGCTTATCTGGACATTTAGTTTTTGCTGTAATATCTGTCACATAATTTATCTCTTTTATTCTTCTGTTTTCTTGTATTTTCCTTGCATCTAAGTACTGTACAATACCAGCTTCTTTCATATTTGACATGTTTTCAATCTTACAATAGCTTAGTCTGCTTCTTGAAGTATTAAAAACTTTTTATCTCTATATCTCATTCTTGTGAGAATACCACAGCAGAAATTTCCCCCCTTTCCCCAGGATAAAGTTTCAGCATTGTGTCTGTGTACACATAAAAAAAAATCTCCACACCTCTTACTCATCTTTTCTGTTGTAGAACTTCCTTCTACACCAAGAGAGATCATTGCTGAAAACCATTTTGATTGTTTGCTTCAAGAACATTTTGAGTTCTTATATCTCCTTTTATTATCTCAATACCTCTGTGTCTAAATGGGCTTTCTTGTCCACCTGATCCTGAATGCCTGTTCCTATTTGTACAGCATTTGTGCTTTAGTGAAAAAGAGAATTTTGGAGAACAGGGAGACGAAGATTAGTAAGGGTTTTTAAGGAAAATAATAATTTAACTAATATCTGAGTGAGAGAACTTGAGGAGGATCTATCTCATAGGCAATTCAAGCAGACTTTGAAAGCTGCAGGTGGAACTTGGAACACTTTAAGCTTCTTTTGGGCCTCATGATCTTTAAGGACAAATAAACTTGTTGCTTTAATGTAGATATCTGGCTACCTGTGCTGAAGGGAGGTTGTCAGCAGCTCTCAAAAGATATTTCAGTACCTTGTATAATGAGATATTTCTTTTTGGACTTGCTTAAGTGGACATAAATATCCAGGGATTGACTCCCTGTCCCTGAACACATTTGGGTTTTCTGTATTTCAGTTTGGGTGTGTCGTTTTTGACACATTTACTTGAGCACTGTATTGCTCACGTAAATATGTCAAAAATATTTCCTGCTTTCTCCTGTGCAGTGAGACACTTCTGTGCTGGGTGTTCCATGAGCAGCACAGTGAAGCCTTCCCAGCCTGCAGGATTTTCAAATTGGGTATTTCATAGAGTCACTTGCAAGATGGGCTGTGACACAGAGGCCCCTGCCTGCTGTGCCCTCTGCCACCTTCTTTTTCTCTGGCTCAAAAGAACCTGCCAGGCAGAGCATCCAGGGATTTACCCTGCCTCAGACCCCTGAAGAGACTTGCAGGCAAGCAGCAGATGCACTTTGTTTGGAAAAAAACACAGGGGGTCTGTCTATTAATGCCAGAGAGGATGGGGCAGATACCTTCACTGCTTTCAGAAAGCTGAATTTAAAAATTCAGAAGAAACACAAAGAATACACCTGCTGTTTGGTGGTGTTGGGCTTAGATCAATGCCCATATAGCAGGCTGTTAAAAGGTCTTTTCCTTAAATAGTTTCTTCTCAAAACCATAGGAACAGGCTTAAAATTTTGCTAAAATTTTCCTTTGAACTTCAGTTGATGCCACCAGTTATCAGAGCAGGGGGTTGTGTGTTTGTGGAGATCATCTCTCAGCCTTTAATTGCAAGGACACTTCGCAGTAGATTAATTTGGTCACTGTATTTCACAGTGGGATAGAGAAAGAAGGGTTTAGAAGTTTTGCATATATTCAGAGAATGTGATACAAAATTTGGAATATTCAGTTCAAATGCCATAACCTCTTTTTCTCACATTTATAAATAAATGTGTTTCTGTCTCAAAGATTGAGACTCAGGAAAATTTATCTTCTCTGCTCTTCTTGAGTAACTGACTCGACTTCTCTAAAGCTGCCTCCATTTCTCTACCTCAAAGCTTTCTTAATTGTACATATATCAGGAAAAAATCATTTTGTCTCTGTCCTCAGAGCTCTTCTTTCCTACAAACCCCTTGTTTGACAAGCAGCTCTTAGGCAGAGAGTTCTGTTGCCCACGTTGACCGCCACCTTGGAGCTGCTTGTGTCCCATCTGTTGTTTGTAAACACTTCCTGCCTCGTGCTGCTGATGTTGTTGGCTCCTTGGAAAACAACTTCTATTTTCTTCTGTTTGCACACTGCATCAAAACAACAGGAAATCTGTCCATGACTGGGAAGCCCACGCAACGCCAGGATCTCAATTAAGGAAACTCGTCGGAGGTAAACAGCGATGATGCAGGCTGTAATTCAGCGTGGTTCATCTGTGCACAGAATTTGTCCTCAGGGAATTCTTGTCCAGGGGGGAGAGCAAGGAGAGGGAGACACCAGAGGAGGAAGGGACTGGGCTGAGTGTGTGAGAGAAGGGACAGGAGGTGGCAGAGGAACGAGGCAGAAGGTGCACAGATTCAGAACTGCAGGATGTATTTTTGCCTCATGCCTTTGCAAAACTAGTTAAAAGTTGTCTCCTGGAATTTCTCTGTCCCTAGAATCCCATTCTTTTCCCAGCCAAAGAAAAGCATAGGGAGAAGAATTAATATCCAGATCTTAATTTAACTGTCACAAATTAAGACTGACCTCAGAATTGTCGGTCTGAGGGGCAGAAGGGTTTCTGGGCTGCCGTGGCTGCACATCCAGTTCAGTATTCTGCTCTTGAAGAAAGCAGCCAATGGATTTGCTTCACTTCTGGGAAGTGACTACCCTCAAACCTTCTGCTTTTCCCATTATTACATCCTGTTGTGCTTTTTACACAGGTGGCATGGAAAGCTGTCCAATACTTGCTCATCACAGTGAAAATTGTTGGATTCCTCAGCATCCCAGTACTGTTCTTCAGTGTCCTGAGTATTGGGCTAAATTTTGATCCTTTCTCAGGCCAGTTGCCTTTATGAGATTTTATAGAGGATAGAACATGACAGGGATTATTTCTGTCTAGCATATCTGATATAATGTTGCATATTGGTAGTCTAGAACAAGAAATTTGGGTTTAGAAACTTTTCTTCTTGTTTATAATTTCTGGTTTGCTCTGTATTAATGATTCTCTGTACTTAATCCAGGGTTAAAGTAGATGGTTCTGATACATTGTTTCCTAATGAGAAGAAATGCAATCAAATGTATTTTCTATCTCTTGAACACAAAGCAGTGACCAATATTTGTTTTACTTGCAATAATGTTTACAGGAATTATTTCCCATGTCTTAAAGAATGTAAATTTGCTAATTCTTTTTTTCTTTCTCTTGACAGAAGCCCAAGAGAATGAATCTTTCCAGTAACTCCTGTAAAAATGCACAAGAGACTTTGAACAAAAACATGGCCTGAAGAAAGTTAATGAAGTTGTTAATAGTCTGTGTCACAAATGAGAAGACTCTGGATGATTCTGGTTTCTTCCTCGAGGCCTTGATGAGTCATGAAAATGACAGAAAGCTAATTTTTCTAATGGAGTAGGTTCTGTAAGTAAAAGAAGAGGAAAAATCAAATAAAAAACTATAATACAGACATCTGATGACAAGAGCTACTACTGGTGATGACCAGTGTGTTGTAAGCCAGAATTTTCATGAATCTTAATGGACATTTTGACCTAATTTACAGTGTCTTCCTTGTTAATTATTTTTTTTAGAAAGGTCAAACCCTTTTTTTTTCCACTAAAGGTCATGTACTTCAACTAAGAAATCTTTTCTCGTCTACACAACAATATAGCAACATAAAATTCAGGTGTTTTTCATTCTGAACATATTAATGGATGATGAGCAATATGCCTGGAGTATTTCACACCCCTTTGCCCTGTCCTCATTAAATAACTCTTTTTTGTGTTGTGTGTGTGGATGATCCCAGGGTTTTGCAGTTATCCAGCAGCAGGCTGGAGATGGAGGTAATTTCACAAAGAAGGAAAATGATATTCCAAAAACCCACATGGACCTGAGAAGCGTGAGAAGAATGCTCCTTGTAAAACAAGGGTGCCACATTTAGATAAAAAACTTTGATTTCAGTATCAGAAATGCTGTGGACATTTCAGTTGAATTATGCAGCTCTTGGTCAGTCAGATCAAGTGGTACCTAAGGGCTCCCAGGCCTTATGTCAAGCACACCTCAAATGGGAATGGCACTGCAGGAATATTGACATTTTCAAATCATTCTTCCTATTTGAATAACAGCTGAATGAACTGCCCCTTAAAAAAAAAAAAAAAAGCCTAAAGAAATAAAACAAAAAATGCTTTTTCATGGTATTGGTGAACTTGCTCAGAAATATTGAAGGAACACATAGCAAACTAGAGTGGTCACAGGACTTGAAATAATGTAGGGGGAAAAAACTACCACTGTCCTAACT
Organism: Lonchura striata; assembly: GCF_050655825.1. Classification (NCBI taxonomy): domain Eukaryota; kingdom Metazoa; phylum Chordata; class Aves; order Passeriformes; family Estrildidae; genus Lonchura; species Lonchura striata. The sequence goes on along the minus strand of NC_140706.1, from coordinate 3,887,216 downwards.
GGGGAATTTCTCTGACAGGAAACTAGGATCCATTCCACTTCTTGATTTCTTCATGCAAACTGCATTAAATATTTTATAAAACCTGAGTGATTTCCTTAACAGAATTTTGGCAATTTAAAGCAAAACATGTTGCTATGACAGTTCCTACAAATCTTTTAGCTTTGTTTTGTATTATAAATATGTCAAAACAAAGCCATTTCTGTCCAAACAAAGATTTTCCAGGCTTTTAAAAAATATTTCTTATTTGCTGAAGTCAAGATGAAGGCTCATTTCAAATGCTGTAACTTAGATCTGCATAACCATAAACCCACAAGGACATAGCTTTAGTCTTATAAATAAGTAATGTCATTAGATACAGTATTCTTATTTTAATTGACTTTGTTTGCTACTCTGTATAGCATTGATTGAAAAATAAAAGTCATTTAACATCAGTGAAACCTTTTCTAGTGGTTTCTGAATGGGAAATCAACAAGCACCAGCAATTGCCAAAAAATGTTATTGGTGCTGGGGTTTGTTTCAGTAGTAAAATCTAATTTTTTCAGTAGTAAAATCGAAGTGGATACAGGGAATTGCATCTAGTCCTTTGTAAATAAGAATCAGGTGAAATCTCAAAAGCAAAGATGTAAAAATAGTGCAGACTTATCCTGCAGACATCATTGAGAAGCCCCACATAAGGAACTCATTTAATTTTCTGCAGGTGCACCACTGTAAGTAAAAAAAAGTCTATTTTTACAGGGAATATTTACCAAGTTGGCAGTTTAGTCTTTTTCTTCAGAGGTATTGAAAGGACTGGGTATTTTCAGATTTGGGATTTTTTTACATCAGAAGAAAAGATGTTTAAGCTGGAAAAGGAGTTGGCAAAGATGGAATTTATTTGTGTGAGGCAATAAAGTTGCTGAATTACAGTTCAAGCAATTTCTTAAATTTAAATTCATATATATTCCTCCCTTACATTAACCCAGATGTGTCCTATACATGACTTGAGCATGGGTTTAATCACAGATTATCAGCTGATGGAATCTCCTCAGAGGGGCTGACATCCCCTTTGTTGCTTTGTGCTGTAATGTCTCAAAAAGTGATTCAAGAACTACAACATGGCAGAAATAAATAATTGGATGTTGTCAGGAAACTAGGAATCATTTTATTAGTGGCAGTATATTTTCTGTTAATGTGAAGTTGCTGAGAAAGAAGGAAAAGGGAATATCCCAAAGCAAGTAACAAGCAGAAAGCACACTGAAATAAAAGCAACAGAGGGTCGAATATTCTGAAAAAGCATCTGGGAAAGAGCTGATTGAAGATCAAGAGGAACTGCAAGAGCCAGTGGTAGCTACATTTTTTCAGCACATGGTGAAAGGCTTTATGCTCAAAGAAATAGAACACAGACTTTTCTCATGGTCTTTTCCACCCCAAGCCATGGAGCTGTCTGAGTTACAGAAAGCAGCTAGGAATGGAAGAGAAAGGTGGTCAGTAGAACTCTGAAAAGTGATTCTAATCATGAAATTTTAGGAAAAACTCCTGGTTTGTTGTTTTTTTGTATATTCAAACTCCAGATAACTTCACTCTTTCCTTCCACCCACGCACACTGACATTAATACAGCTTTTGCAATTGACTTGAAGGATCCAGATATACCTATTTTATACTTTTATTTTAATGCTTCAATATTTTTTCACGTTAGCAGGTTATAAATGCATATGGGTTTGGGAGAGTTTGAAGTAATAAGGAGTAAAATGGAAAGTGCTTCCGGGAAATTGCTTATTTATATAAAGCTGATGAGAAAACAAGTGTTTTATGGGGAGCCCTGACTCTCTTAAAGGATATTTGGCTCAAGGACAAGGTACTTGCTAGAGCACAAATTTAGGTGTGTCTCTTACTGCACTGCTTTGTGCTGAGAGTGGAAAAACAACATTTATCAGATGCTTTTTATTATATATTTATTTTCTCTGAATGCCAGCGTGTTTTGGGAGTATACAGACTGATTCTGTCTCCAGAGATTTCTGCTGTCACTGAGCCATCAGACAATCAGCTGAGTTCTAGACATGGAAAATACGTTAAAATTGGAAAATATATGTAAAACTGGGAGTCAGCTTGTGTAGCACAACTGCTTTGAAGGCCTAACAGGTGTAAATGTACCAGTGAAAAAGACACAAGTGCTAAGAATATCTGTAACTGCTGCACTAGGTGTGACCACGTTTGAGGGAGCAGTCACAGAAATCATAAGAGCAAATGACAAAACAAAGATGTTCCAGAAGATGTGGAAAGAAGCAACAAAAAAAGCAAAATTTACCATTAAGCGTCTGATTTTCTGAAGGCCAATAGAGGCCTTCAAGGTGCTCAACTCTGTTACTGGTAATATCTCAACTTAGTCAACAGTAAAATGCTGTCAGAGTAGTTCAAACCTGTGATTTATTTGACACTGTAAATGCTTTAGAAATCTTACTAATTATTAAAAAAAAAGACATGGAAACAAGCAGAAAAAATGAGCATTATCTAAAGTCAGTGTGGGTGTGGTGCCTTGACCCATTTATACTATTAAGAAATATGCTGCATTAAAGTATTGAATATATTTTTTCATTATGTATTGAGTGGCCAAAAATATCTTAAGAGCCTTGTAAGGTAATGTATAATAACATCTCTTCCCCAAAAGTGGGTCAAGTCTTACGTAGTCTGCATTTCCAATGTGGGTCCCTCTTAAAAGGAAAATCCCAATGGTACAGAAGGAGCTAACACAGCAAAAGGGTCCAAATCCTGTATTTTGTGATATCCTTTGACCTTGGTCTGCCTAAATCCAGAGCAACAGCCACAGGATGTGGTCTAATTTATATTAATGGCAAATTATCTTGGAATATTTGCCTTCAGTGCTGCAAAAGTGCAGTGATGATGATGCTGTGTGCTGGCTCCTTAATGTTTTTTTTCCTCCTGATAGAAACTCCCCGTTTCCCATTAAAAGAGCAAGAGGAGGTGAGAGGAGGGAGGCTCCAGGTTACTGCCCACAGCACAGGCTGGTGTAAGAATAAAGGAATAACATCCTCTGAGTGTGGCATAACAAAGCACCTAATGGGATTAGCAGGGGTGAAAAGGGAAGGAGTGAGCCCAAGTTGCCACAAGATCTTCCACTTTTTCAGTTAAAACCTTAATTCTTGTGCCTGTTATTAGTTGCAGGGAATTATAAAGCTGTAAATTACAAGATAATTTGATGAGTTACACCTGCATGGACAGCACATACAAGTTGAAATTGTAAAAGTAAGATACTGAGCAAATAAGCTTAAATAATACCCTGTTATCCATCTCACATCCCCTTCCTGGACATTTTTTTAATGTTATTTCCAAATACTAAGTTTCAGGAGTTTTTTTTTTTTTTTTTTAGGAGGCAAACATTCAGGTGTTTCCAAATATTCTAATTCACTGAGGACATTTACTTTATTTTTTTTTTTTCTCTGTAAGGTGACAGTGGTTATCTCTTGAAAAATTGCCTAAGCTCTTCCATGCTTTATCTCCAGATTCCCTCTGAAAACTGTATCATTAGAAATTGTAATGAAACTCAAAAAGTGACCAGAATAGTAATTAAAAGAAGACTTGGCACCTTCAAAATGGGACTTGGATGCTTAGAAAAATGTGGTGGAACAGAGCTGAACTGCCCTTTATGTGAGTTCAGAGCAGTCCTGGTAGGTAAGAGTTTATGTAATACACCCATTAAACGTGCCTCATCTGGGAAGACGAAGGGGAAGCATTTTAATGAGTCAATCTAAATTGCTCAAGTAAATGACCATAATGATAGAGACTTGGGAAATTATGTGTGCTTAGATGTGGGACTGGAGCACAGCAGAGGAGGTGCTGGCTCTGGCTGTCACACAGACCTCCTGCATGCTGGCTCAGATGTGCCTTCTTAGCCTTCTGTGCCTTTATATTTCATCCTAGAGCCATTTCAGTGTCAGGAAAATGGAAATTAGAGATGCCATCTTCCAGTGCTAAAGGGAAAAGTGGATTGCTGACCAGCAGAGTACAGTTTCAGGCAATAAATGGTTTCCAAGCTCTTTGTTTCTCATGCCAAACAGGTCTGGGCACTGCTACCCCTCTCCTCCTGCTCAGAGAAGAAGGTTCCAGCAAATGCAATAAAATTAGGTTCCTAATTTCCACTCTTTGAGTTAGTCTGTAACAACATCCCTCTGCTAGGAACTCTGTCTTACAATCAGGTATTAACTTAAGGCACCCAAATTCTTTATTACCTCTTCTCTTGGTAAGTTCATCTTGGTTCTGGAAGGTCAAACCCTTTCCCAGAAAAAACCCTATGCTAATGAGAATGAGAGACATCATTTTTTGCACCACAGATTTAAAGAGAGGGAAGAAAAACCTTTCAGCCATAGACTTTTCTGTGCTAACAAGAATCAATTCAAAATTATTTAAGTATGAGAGACTTAAACAGTCAAAGTACTGCAGCTTTTCTGGGAAAGCTCATTTTAATGGACCTCCATATTCAGTTATGCACAGAATAAGCTCCTCTATGAACAGCATTAAAAGACTCACCTTTCTGTGGATTTCTGTCCTATATTTTCTATACATTCTCCTCAAAATCTTAAAGTATCTCCATCTTTTATTGTGCCAGGTTTCTGACCCCCTCACTGCAAGAAATGAGCACGTGCTACGCAAAGCTTGGCTTTGCCAGTTGTCCTGCTAATACACATATGCTGTCAGACCAGCTGGCTCTTGGCAAACAGCAGAGGTAAATGTCAGGTTCTTTCCTGTCCCCTGCTATAAGAAGAGCACAAAACTATCTTTAAACAGCACAGTGCAACCAGAGTCCACTGACTCACTTTTGTTTCAATAATCTCCAGTATAGGAAAAAATGAACAGCAAAAGGGTCAGAGAGATAAGAAAGAAGGAAGGACATTGCTCTCAATCTCTGATGTGAAATTTAAATTTTGTGGTTTTCATTTAAGTTTTCCCATCTTAATCCAAACTGATGAACTGTCTTAAGAGCATTTTTTTTATTTCTATCAATAAAAGTGTATTAATTTCTTACCAGTGAGAAATGAAGAGCCAAATCATCAGATGGAAGAGAGCTGTGTTACTCCATTCAAATAAGATTTATAACTGGCACATTCTGGTCTGATATCTACTTGTGTGAAGGGAAAATAAATCCTCCTACCTGATTTTGTCAGGACTATCTCGTTAGGGATCAAGCTGACTTCCTCCTCCATCATTCACATTTGGGAGCTTTTGGCCAGATCAGGTCCATCACCCAAGTGAGAGGGTTGTAGAATAGTGGGGGAATCATGCTCTGACATTTTTGGGGGGTCATGCACAGCTGTGGGATGAACAAGGATGGATGTTACTCCAGGACTGATCATGGCTCAAGCTGTGTCAAGGGAAATATAGGTTGGATATTAGGAAAAAAAATTCATTGGAAGAGTGATAAAGCTCTGGAATTTTCTGCCCAGGGAGGTGGTGGAGTCCCCATCCCTGGATGTGTTTAACAAAGCCTGGATGTGGCACTGGGTGCCAGGGTTTAGGTGAGGTGTTGGGGCTGGGTTGGACTCAATCATCTGGAAGGTCTCTTCCAACCTGGTCATTCTGTGAATTCTGTGGTTCATAAACTTGGGAGAGAAAATGTGTGGAAAATGTTTGCTCTAGGAAGAAAAAAAAAGAGGAATATTCTTGCTCCTATGGACTGGTCGGGTTGGACAATACATCCAGGCTGAATGTGGCTGCAGAGCAGCAAGTGACACCACATGAAAAGAGCTTTAGCAAGGGAACAAAAGCGACACTGTTTTATCTTTACTGCTGATTTAAGTCTGTAACTACTGTAGCTACAAAATTATGCACATTTTAAACAAAAGCCTGCACCATGTCACAAGCAAGAAAAACAAGTCACAGGGTGCAAGGCAAAGCTTTCCTCTGAGGCACTGGTGGTTCACCAGTCCCTCTCCCACAGTGGCTGCAGTGACATCTGAGCTGGGGACTCGCTGCCCTGTGCCAAGCTGTTGCCATACTAGAGCTGTTTAACCCTTCCCTGTGCTCAGCTGAGCCACTGTCAGAACTCAAAATGTCCCTCAGACATTTTTGGATGTTCCAGGTCCAGGTCAGAAGTATTTGAGACCCTGGCAGGCAGCTGGAAACAGCTGTGATTTTGGATTTGAACCATGGAATGATTTACCAACCTTGCAGGAAGAACAAGAAGTCACAAAAGTTTAGATATTATAGTAGAAGTAATCACAAAGTAGAGGGAAGAATTTTTGAGTGCTGTACAGGGGGGTTTTTACTTTGTACATGGGGGTCAGAGGTTTTAAGATGGAGGGATCTGGGCCTGCCCTGTCATCCCTCTTTCTTCTTCCATGTTCTTGGTGATGTTGGCACTCACAGATTGGTTTAGAGTAGAAAAGCACCATTTAATATAGGTAATGGGCATTGGGGAAAACTGTAACCATGTAACACGTAATGTACCATAGAAAAAATAACAGCAGCCCTGGGCGGGGAGAGAAGAAGCAGTCGGGAGTCAGAGAGGATGTCAGGGTGTGTGTGTGCCTCTGCCTGAGCTCTGAGCAAACCACAGCAGCCCCAGAAGAAAATCCTTTAGATAACTTGCAATAAACTGCCTTGAGACAGGACAACAGAAGACTTCTGAGCCTTTCTTTGGAAGCACAGGTTGGAGGAGAGACTTTTTCCACCACATGGAGCCACCCTTGACCTAGGGTGAGCTCCAGCAAGCCACCAGAAATACCAAACCTGGGGCAGAGAGAAGGGGTTTTAACTGATACTACCTCCAGTGAAACATAGGTTCATTCCAAAATTCCTCACCAGACCCCACACCCCCTCCAAACAGTGAAAAAAAACCCAAATCCAGGAGGCCAGACATTAGTTGTTTTTTTTTTTCAAACAGAAAAAATAATCAATTACATGCTGTTAAAGAAAGGATTTAATACAGGAAAAAAAAATCAGTCATACTTTTAAACAGGTACTACATAACAATAATGAGGTCTGGAGAAATTCTGGAGGGGTTTGCTCAGTATTAAATGCTGATAAAACATCTGTACATTACATCCATCACTGATTATGGGAAAGAACATTTGATTTGGCAAATTACAGAGAGGCTTAACCCTTCAGAGGGGTTTTTTTCCCCCTTTTACAGAGGGGGAAAAAAGAACAGGTTATACACCTTGAAAATATTCAAATTTTCTTTTGTGTACACAGAAGCAAATTTATGTACAGCTTTTTTGTGTGTACAAGGCTGTTCCTGAACCGCTAGTCATTAAAAATATCACTTGTTCTTCTACCATGAAGAGATTTCAAATATACCAAGGAAATGTGTTTTATTTAAAAATGAAAATAATTTAATTAAAGATAGAAATGCAGATTTAGATTCTACATATGAAAAGATGGAGATTTCATATTACTAAACTCAAACCTGCTCTTGGAGCTGTAGTCCCAAATTCGTAACATTGACCCTCAACGAAAATTTTCTATCCTGATCCATTTCGTATTTGCTCATGTTCATGCTCTGTTCATGTTAATTACCCTTCAAAAAGCACCTTTCTTCACTGTATTTCTACCAAAGCAATTAGAGGATAACATCTAGCCACAAAACTTCTGATAGAAGAGGCAACTACAAAGGGCCACTTAATTTGGGGAGTTTTCAGTCTCATCCACAAAAAAAAACAATCCTGAATTTTAAGCTGCCACAGAATTATAGAATGGTTTGGGTTGGAAGGGACAATAAAAATCAGCTAAATCCACCCCTGTGCCATGGGCAGGGACACCTTCCACCAGCCCAGGAGGCTCCAAGCTCTGTCCAGCCTGGCCTTGGACACTTTGAGGGATCCAGGGGCAGCCACAGCTTCTCTGGGCACCCTGTGCCAGGGCTTCAGCAGCCAAACATTTCTTCTCAATATCCCATCTAACCCTGTCCTGTGTCACTTTAAGTTATCCCACAGCCAAATCTTTGAACATGAGCCAAAAGTCAGTCTTAGCCCAAATATCAGTGTGTCTAGAAGCTGCTGCCTTCAATCTCTTCAAAATCCAAAGTCAGATTGCTCTTTGCTCAAGCTGACATGAAAATGTTGCTTGAAATTCCCTTTCAATCTGAATAAAGGCCATGATACAAGGGCAAGGTCGTAGCAAAGGTATTTTGGGGAGCCTCAGAAGAGCGTCCCCTCAGAGTGATTGCCAGCTGCATTTTCCACTTCTACAGTGTTCAAAAGACAAAGTTACTTTGAGAACTTGAATCAGGGTTTAACATTTCCAAAATGCACGGCTAAGCAAGAAATGTCATTCACTCAAGCCATCACTGAAATATTTCTAATTACCTCCCTGACTAATTATATTACCGTATCCCTTTTAAGTAGTGGTTCTAAAAGTACAACCCTTGGCTAAAAACTGATTCCTTATTTTTAGGCAATTCTTCCTATCAACTTGAACCAACAGTGTTTAATCGGGTGATAAGTTTTCACACAAAATTGCTGATTACAGTCCCAAACCTGCAAAGTGCTGCAGGATCAGAGGGGGAAGGGATAATAAAAATATTTTTTTAAAAATTGACTGGATCATTTCATAATTCAGCTAGGAATAATTAGTGCAGTTATTTTATATTATATCCTAAGGATATACTGAAACTCACTGTCTTTGTGTGATGCCAGAAAAGGACACTGCAGATCCTAATTGAAAATAGACCAGAAATTTGAGATCATTGCTCCCCACCAGCATTTCTGCCACTGAATAGGACATTTCCATACAGCTAGAAGTCCTGAGTCTCCAAAAATTGCCATATAATTCAGTCAAGGAGCACTGGAGACACAGCTAATGCTGTGCCATTATTTTTTGTTTCTTAAATAATTTGGCATGAAGAAGCCAAATGTCCCTGGAAGTGTCCAAGACCAGGTTGGACAAGGGCTTGGAGCAACCTGGGCTGGTGGAAGGGAGTTCCACCATAGCAGGGGGTGGAACGAGATGATTTTTAAGTTCCCTTCCAACCCAAACCATTCTTTGATTCCATCATAGGTTAAAATTCAGGATCATTGTTATTTTGTGGCTAAGACAGAAAACTCACTAAAATAGGTGGCCCTATGTAGTTGCCTGTTCTGGTGGCACAACCACAACCAGTTCTGTTTGGTTTTCTCTCCCACCCTCATGTCCCAACAGCAGCCACGTGCAGTTCACTCAATATTCCTCAAGTAATTGCATATTGATGGCCCACAGAATTTGGGAGCTATTTAAAACACACCAAACATACCAAAAAGTGATTTTTCCTGTCCAAACCCTCTCCAACATTTTTCAGGCCCTTCAAGTGACACCTTAACTAATTTTTCTGGTGTTTAAAGTCTTGCTAAAGGCCTAAACTAATGGGCACAGATAAATCCTTGAAGGAATACATCTTCTCTTGCCAACATTCTTGGCAAAATTTATGTTCTTGTTAATAGTTTTGTACTTAGACATTAAACAACCCTTAAGTGCTCCCACTTGGCTGTATAAATAAGGTTTTTATTCATGTGAATATTTCTGTTCAGCATATTTGTTGACAGATACCTGACCCAAGTTTAAATCGGGAAAGGACAGGAAAAGTAGACAATTTCCATCCTTTCCTGGCATTTGATTTGGACTATGAATAAAAAATCCACACTAAAGTCCAAACATTTTTGTGGCAGGTGTTGCACAAACATTAAATGGAGGCATCATTGCCCAGCAAACTTTATAGATTAAAATAAAAACACATTAAATTGGGCATGAAGTCTGAATTTACACATAAATGAACATAGTAAAGTATTAAAATATTTTGTGGTCCATTTATGTCTCTGAGTATGGGAAATTTTTCTATCAAATCTTTTTGATGAAAATAAAAAGCTGTGTCATATCAAGGAAAATATGTGCATAATGTTAAAAAAAAAGAATGCTGAAAAGGATAATTTCAAACTAAAACTTGTGTTTAAAAAGTCAATTTCTTTATAGTAAAAAACAGAGTTTAAGAAAGAATTTTAATTACTTTAAGGTCAAACAAATACTCTTTCAAGTCAAAATAATTTAATCTTTCTTTTCATTTTTTGCCAGGCTGACTAGAAATGAAAGTAAAATGAATTATCACAAGAAAATATTTTAGTCCACAGACAATAACAAAAAATGAAATGAGGTAATTAGGCATTTCTACTATTTTTTTTTTTGCATTTAATGCAGGGTAGAGGTTGGAAGTAAACAAGTAGCAAATGGAAAACGTGAGCAGGTTACATGAGAAAAAAGAGCTGCAAACCAGTATTTAAGGAAAGATAAGGTAGCAGATGTTTGGATTTTAATGTGATACTTTTACATTTGATGAGCAGTCCAAGGGACAGTGTGGAGATCCAGGATAAAGCGACAGCTGGACAGAAAATTTTGAGAATTCTGGGACAGGTCAGAGTCCTAATGGGATAATGGATCAAAAATCTGGAGTTGAGAACTGCTGGGGTGTGAGCACAAAGCCAAGAAGCCACTCCTTGCTGGAGAGGTGCACTGCAGGCTCCACTGAGCCATCCTGGTTTGGGCAACTTTCCCCAGATTTTGGGTTGAGCTCTTCTCAAAACCAGCAAGTGACAGGACAGGAGGAAACGGCCTCAGGAGGTTTAGATTGGATATTGGGGGAAATTTCTTCACAAAAGGAAATATTCCCACAGATATTGGTCCCACTTGACCAGTATGTCCTGGCACAGCTGCCCAGAGCAGTTTGGAGTCCCCATCCCTGGAGGGATTTAAAAGCCACGTGGATGTGGCACTTGGGGACATGGCTCAGTGCTGGCCTTGGCAGTGCTGGGTTAAGGGTTGGACTCAATCTTAACGGGTTTTTCCAACCTTAATGATTCTATGTGAGAAATACCAATACAAAATATCATGGGTATAAACATGCCTCATTTGTTTTCCTAATTTTCTCATCCCTTTTTCCTGTCAAAAGCCCCACTGACATTAAGCCACCCTGGGTTGTACATGAGGCACAAGGTCTCAGCTCACTTTTCAAAGTTCTTATTTTTCAGAGGGGAAAAAAAGTTGAAAACTCTTATTTACAGGACTGTTTCTGTGCTACCTGAAATCTACAGTGCAATCTGTTATTTCCCATTGCCAGCAGGGTCACACCTATGTGGGAAAAAAGCCTTGTTAAGGAGGCTGTTTTACTTCCTGTATTTCAGATATTCAGAGTTTGACCTTGTTTTGCTGCTGTGTGGACAAAGATTATAGTGTTCAAAAGCCACGCTCACCCCTGGATAATTTGCTTGGCTTTATTGCAGTAAATTTGTATATTGGTCTTTATTACAGTATCATCTTACAGGATGTTTAGCATCCACACTCTGCCATGCAGGGCTCTGCACAGCTATGAGGGAAGAATGCAGAGTAGGTATTATGCCACACAGGAAACAATAGATTTCTATTTTACATATGTAATTCAGGTTTATATGTAATAAAGAATTCTATGTGCCTGAAGAAGGAATTTTCCTGATATCAATTGACTGTAACACTTAAAAAATATTTCCCTTGGTGAGTGGAGTGATTTTTCCTATTGTCCTTTCACGATTTCTTTTTCCACTCTTACATTAATTTTGTTGGCAAATTTCTCAGAATTTCACTGAGATTAATTTTTCTGCCTATTACACAACTCTACTTTTTTTTTTTTTTTTTTTTTAAGTAATCTCACACTTGTTAGCATTTGGAAGCATATCATAATAGCAGAGCAGCCATGCTGTTTTCATTGGCCATTTCAATGAAGAAAAATAGGCTGTGACATAATAAATAGACATAGAAGAAAAATTAAGTCCTATTTCTCAGAAGAACATCTAAAAGTGAGCCTATATATATAGGCCTAAGTCATCTAAATGACTTGATGCATACTTTTATTTTAGTATCTGCAGGAAGATGGATCCCAGCCCATTAAAACTAAAATTTCCAGAAAGACAGGCACTCTGATGTATCATCTGTCAAGGTAAAAGGACTAAGAACCTCTAACTGACTGATATGATGGATTTTCACTTTCCTACTTACTTCAAGAAGGAAGAAAGTGTGGAGCTGAACAGCTGGTAACATTTGCTAAAAGATTATGGTGCTGAGATTCTGATTTAAATTTGACTTTTTGGTCGTAAACACATGAACAACACATGAAATGTTCTTATTCCTTAACATATTTTCACTTGAAAGGAGTGATCCAACTGCTTCCTCTGCAAAACCTACATAGGATTAAAGAGCAAAGAGGTCTCCAGCTGAAAAAAAGAGATGTATTTCCTGGAAAAGGAAGTTATGCAAGAGGCTCAAAGCTTTCTTTAGGGTAGCTGCTACCACCTTCTGTAAGACTGTTGAAACACATGTAAATGAGAAGTTTAAAAGTATATATATAGAAATATTTGGCAATAAATGAGACTCTTCCCTACATTGTCCCCTTTAGGCTTAGAGATACAAAAGACTTTCCTGGTGTACATTTGCAGGATAACTGAAAATATCTCTGGCTACTCCACCATATGATGTAAATTTGGAAATATTTTAGAAATTATGTGAAACAAGCTCACAAGTTGTCACAAATACTGTCAGCACCTCTTGTACATGCAAAAAAAGAGAGTAGCCCATGGTATTTGCAGCCTTTGCCCAATCAGGATGTAAACTCTATGAGTTAATTTGGCCAATTTCAGAGGAAAATGTTGACTCTCTAAAGCCCCAAACCTGTTCAGTTAAAAGAAAATAAATCAGTCAATCAAGTCATAAGGTTTTCCAAGCTTTGTCATCAGATGTTGTCTATCAAAAAGCCAGAAGTGAAAAGCTGAAGCAACATGTGAAACTCTGATAAAAATAAATTATAGAATCATCTAGTGGAAAAGACATCTAAGATCATAGAGGAAGACTATTTTAGTGGTTTTCTGAGAGGAGTCTGTAAACAAAATGTGAACATGATCCATCAGAACTCTGTAAAACCTAAATAAAATCTGGATTATAAATGGGGTAAGTGGTAAGACTGCACTCCTACACCATTTATCAACAAGAGCTTTCACTGATAAAAAATAATATCAGTAAAAGACTGATTTCACAGAACGTACTGAACCCTTTGGTGAGGTGGCCTGACTTAAACTACAGAAACTTCAATAAAACCAGGGAAACCATAAAAATAGGAGCACAAAATATGTCAGATATTTCAATTATGAAACCACGCCTTGCAAAGGAGTGAGTCCAAAAGAGTTCTTGGATTTATAGAGGTCTGGAAAGCTTTTTTTTACAGCCAAAGACTGACCAATATTGATTTGTTTAGTTTATCTGAGGAAAGATAATGATTAGGTCACCTTCTAATCTAAAAGTAAGAACATGGAGAGAAGAATTCTGATAGTGGAAAGCTCTTTAATCTGGCTGGCAGAAGCATGGCAAAAGGCAATGGGCAAAATCACTTAAATCATTTTGGAAATGAAACACACATTTTTAAACCACGGGGGTTCTGTGTAACAAATTACTAAAGCAGCTTATTGATTCCTCATCATTTTGAGTCTTTGGGGTTTTTCTGGAAGAGTCCCAATGTTGTCAAAAGTTACAGCCTTGATGCAAGAAGTGCTCTGTGAAAATGCATGAACTGCACCAGGTTCAAATTAAATTAACATGTTGGTGTCTTTTGAGTTTATAACCTGTAGATCTTCAATAATAGGCCATAGCTGAGCATGTCTGTAGCTTCTGAGATAAGTTGTATCATCCTTTGAGGAAAAATAAAGTTAATAGTTGATAATTCTACTATTTTCTTTTCATTTAATGACATCTGCCAGGCTAGCTGGCTCGTTTGTGCCTGATGGAAAGGAGAGTTGGTGTTACTTAACACTTCCAAAACATATGGCTCTGGGTTTCGTTTTGTACACTACAGCTCACAGATTCCAAGAATTAATATCTGATGTCCATCATTCTCCCACACACATCACTTGTTCTTTTTTTTTTTTTTGTTGGTCCCTGATTTTTTTTTAAGAAACACAGAAAACTTCTTAGAGAGCAGCAGAACCTAAATACTCTTATAATCTTCATTTTTGTGATATGTTGGGTTGTTTCTGCATCTATTGCTGCAGCTGAAGCTTTGGGTTTTAAAAGTTTCAAGTGGGACCAATATCTGTGGGAATATTACAGGATATTGCTAAAAAAATATATTGACAGATTAGTTTATTGAGTAAGAGGGAAGAAATTGACAGCATTTTTTTATACCTGTAAATTACAGTTGGTTTGTTTAGTTAAAAAAAAAAAAAAAAAAAGGTAGGCTGATTTCACACAGCAAAGCAAATATAGATACCAAACTAAAAAGGGGGTGTGTGGAGGGTGTCATAAATTGTGCTCATCAAGCCTTGGAAAACTTGAGCAGAGGTTTTATAGCAGAAATGTTCAGGGAGGGCACATCAGCCCTAGTAAATAGAATAGGTGAGAAGTGATTTTTGACAAATAATGCAGGAACTGGCAGTAATTTTAACGAACAGTTCTGCTGGCTGGGAGTGACTCACTCCAGCACAGTAAAGACTTTGTTGTTAAAAGTACTTACACTCACATTAGGAGCCTGAAATCATCCCAGACATAATGGCCCACTTTGAAAGAGCCGGAAACATTAAACAGATTGTCCAATCCAGAGAAAATAATCATAGGAAAATTTATTGAAAGGCAGTTCACCAAATAGCTTATCCTGCAGTTCAATCCAGTGGGTTTTATTCTTCTCATACCAAGACTCCAGCCTGTGATTTCAACTCAACAGCATGACTCTGTAAAGTAGGTGTTTCCAAGACTGTAAAACTAGGAGAGATTTTGGGGCAAGGACTGTGTAAAGATAGAAGTAACAATAAAATCCTTGTTCTCTAAAGAGGAGGGATACCAGTGGAGCAGCAGCATGATTCATTCTCCTTAACTTCAGCCATCCAAAAGGTAGGTGTGGAATCAAAGTTAGTCTTTCTTTTTTTGTCATTTGTGGAGGAAGATGTATCCTGCCTGCTTCAGAGAGCTACTTTGGGAACTGCTATTTAGAAAGACTTTCCTCTCTCCATTGCCATGGAGGATACCCAGGGAAATGGCCAGCAGATAGCAACATCCAACCAAAATCCAGGTAGAATTGCTCTATCTCTAGGTTGCCAAGAGAAGCTGTGGCTGTCCCATCCCTGGAAGTGTCCAGGGCCAGGTTGGACAGGACTTGGAGCAACCTGGGATAGTGGAAGGTGTCCCTGCCCATGGCAGGGGTTGGAATGAGATGATCTTTAAGGTCCCTTCCAACCCAAACCATCCTGTGATTCTCAGAAGTCCCTTCATAAGGTCCACTCTGCTGAAACCAAGGCTCTGTAATTCACTCTCTCCAAGGTGTATGCACAAAGGTGTGTTGGTTTAACCTTAACAAGGTTCAGTAAAATAACTAAATGGAAGATAAATCAGGAGATAGCCAGAGGCAAAGTAAAATTAATCACAAGACTTCAAGAATCACACTTGGCATCTTCAGCCACAGCAAAAAAAACCACCCAAATGTCCCACATTTCTAATCTTAGTAAATTGAGGCAAGGTAAAAAAAATATGTTCAAATGAGATGGTTTAGCCAATATGCTGTCCCAGTTGCTGGGGATTCAGGAGAAAAAAATGTAAAAATTAGCAATGAAAGTATAAAAAAGAAATGAAAGAGAAGTTCAGATTGGCATTGGATTATATTATCATAGGAAAGGAACAGGAAAACTATGGCAGGAATGAGACATCCCTGGGGGTGGTTAAAAATCACATATATGGCACTGGGGGATGTGGTTTAGTGGTGGCCTGGGCAGTGCTGGGGAAATTGTTGGACTTGATGATCTTAGAGGGCTTTTCCAACCTAAATGATTCTGTGGTTTCCCTTTTTAATAGCTCTCTGCTTCAGAATGATTTACTGCAGAGTTTGTATTGATTTACAATTATTAGACAGTTATTGTAATTTATGTTGATAAAGCAATAAGGGAGTAATGAAAATATTTATTAAATATGAGAAACTTTGTAGCATTTAGACATTAATCAAAGTTGATCAGCTACAATATATGTGCTAATAAACCATTAGTGAATATTTAACCTGCAAACATGATGAAAAAAGCTGACAGATTACCTCTTCAGGAACAGAGGGACTTTGTGGGAATTTTGAATTATTTAAATTGTGACACAGCACAGGATTTAGGAGTGGGAATCAATTTTACTGTGAGATTTTATTTTTTAGTTGCTGAGTTCCTGATATAAAGAGTGGTAGAGCTATTTTTGTTTCTTGTTTAATTTAAACATTAACAATCCCGGGGTTTGGGAAAACGTTAAAGATAGTTTTAAGGGTGAGTCAGATAATCTATTGTATAATGGAATCATTGGTCTTTGATTTTGGTGCAGAAAGTATAATAAAAAAAGAAAACCTCTGAGTAACTCAGGCTTCTCAGCACTTTGTTGCAGAAGTCAGAGAAAGAAGTATTAAGGGTCAGTTTAGCATTTGCCTAAGAGACCTGATTAATTGGAGATTAAATGATTGTTTGTTGAGCAAATGGTGCAGAAGACTGGGCATGCTTCCCTGACCAGCTGAGCCAGGCTTTGCCAGGCACATCTCCAGGCTAGGGGACACTTCCATGCTCACCCTGTCCTTGGAAAGGTGGAGGGATGCTGGAAGGGACTCTGCCTGGAAAGGAGTTAATCCATTAACGCCTCCTGGTTGATTAATTTTCTGCTTCAACTCATTTAAATTCTCATTCTGCTGATTGTTTCCTTTCAGGGAGGGCATTTGTGGAAAGGTTATCAGCTTCTTGGAAGGACATAGCAAAGCCTGCAAGCACAAACCTAGCCCACTTTTCCAAATAAACAGCTGCGGACAAATCCTGGCTTCATTGATGGGAATGGAAGTTTTCAGAGAATTGCAGAATAGTTGGGAAGGAACCTCTAAGATCATTTAGTCCAACCACTCCACTAAAGCAGGTTTTGAATATCTCCAAAACAAGAGACTCCACAACCTCTCCAGGCAGTCTGCTTCAGGGCTGTTAGTCTCACAGGAAAAAATATTTTCCTCATATTTAGGTGAAACTTCCCATGCTTCAGTTTGTTCCCACTGCCCATGGTCCTGTTGCTGAGCACCACATAAAGAGTCTGACCCCTTCCTCTTGACACCCACCATTAAGATATTTGTATGCAATGATAAATCCCCTTTCAGTTGTCTCTTCTTGTGGCTGAACAACCCCAGCTCCCTCAGCCTTTCACTCTAAGGGAGATGCTCCAGTCCCCTCTTCATTGTTGTAACCTCCACTGGACCATCTCCAGGAGCTCCAGGTCCCTTCCTGTCCTGAGGAGTCCAGAACTGCACACAGCACTTCAGATATGGAATCTGGAATGTGGCTGAGCAGAGGGGCAGGAACACATCCCTTAACCTCCTGAAAAATCTCCAATAAATCCCAGGATCCTGTTGGCCTTATTGGCACAAAGACACACTGCTTGTCATGGACACTTCTTGTCCATCACAGCCCCAGGTCCTTCTCGCCAGAGCTGCTCCATCAGGTCACCCCAACCTGAGCTGGTGCCTGGGGCTGTTCCCCCCAGGTTCAGGACCCTCCTGCATTTGCATTTGAATTTCAGAACCTTGCTAAAATTGAGGATTTTTTTTTTTTTTGTCCTAACAAAGGAATCAAGTACAAATTACTTTTCAGATAACATTCCACTGGTAATGTAAATTAAAAAGAATCAGATGTTTGTTGGACGTTTTCTTAGTTCTTGAAATATCACAAAATTTTGGAATGGTTTGGCTTGGAAGGGGCCTTGAAGATCACTCACTTCCAATCCCCCTGCCATGGGTAGGGACAACTTCCACTAGCCCAAACTGCTCCAAGCCCTGTCCACCCTGGCCTTGGACACTTCCAGGGATCCAGTGGCAGCCACAGCTTCTCTGGACACCCTGTGCCAGGGCCTCAGCACCCTCACAGGGAAGGATTTCTGGTGCTCAGGGTTACTCTTCCCCATGTGCAGGACTCTGCATTTACCTTTCTGGAGATTCACTGGGTTTCCCTTTGCCTGACTCTCCAACATGTCCAAGCTCCTGCTGAATGGCCCCACAACCTCCAGGTGGATCAGACACTCCTCCCAGTTCTGTATCATCAGCAAATGTGTTCAGGGGACACAGTCCCTTCATCCAGGTCACTGCTGAATAATAAGAACAGGACTAAACCCAGCACTGGCCCCTGGGGCACACCAATACCTACAGACCTCTAACTGGACTCTGTGCCACTGCTCACAACCCTCTGGGCTCAATGAAGATGTCAGCAAAGCCCAAAAGTTGGCTTTAAGGAAAATGTTTCAGCTCTGAGCAATGTGTGTACTACAAGCAGTAAAAATTGGTTCCTTTTCAATTAGGGCTGGGGAAAGGAGGAAATGGGCCATAACCCACCATGTTCAGTATGCCTGGGACATGCAATGACAAGCCAATTGTAGTAGAAAACTGCTTTCAGCAGGAGAGCAGAATATGAGGTGTGAAATATTAAGCTTTATAGATAGGGAGTCTCTCTACACAGAAGTTGGTTATAAATACCAGAGGAATGATAACACTATGGCAGAGACCAAGGACATGTATGATGCATTATGAGAAAGATTAGTCTGAACTGCAAGGGCTTCCCTTAAACTATCTTAATTAAAGGTCATTCAAAACTTCCCCCAACACCTTCTTTAGATCAGCTGCAAAAGTACAAGTGCTAAAAATTTCCTCTCTAAAGTTTTGATTTGTGAGCCATTATTATTTCCCTTAATTTAGCTTATGTGCTATTCACAAACCAGAATTTCCTGCCTATGGAAATAGCTTTTTTGAAGGTAGTTATTCCATTACATGGGATGATTATTTTGTTGTTCCCCACCACTTTACACTGCCACACTATTCTGCTTACTCACAGGAATGAGTCTTCACAAGGATTTTTATTTCCCAATCACAATATTGATACAAAATACTTTCCATTCTTCCTAGGTATTCATGGCACACACTGTAACAATCCATCTGTTACCAACACTGTGCTCTGCAGAATGTTTAAACTGTGTGAATTACAAGTAAGAACGGGTAGGATTTCTTTCTTTAACTATACCTGTGATTTGTTTAGCACAGCTGGGCATGGGAGGAAGGAAAAAATAGCTTGGCTGATGTGGAGGTTTTAAATGTTTAATATTTTTGACTATTATTTTTAATATTGTCAGCTGTGCTGCCCCAGGAGTACATGTAATAATAATAGAGCCAAGCACAGCTGTTAGCAGAGCTCTGCTTTTAAAATACTTAAAATAGAGTTGTTCTGCTATAGTTTCTCTGAGGACCCTTCTCGTAGGAGTGATCAATGACAGAGGTATAACCTGCATTTATTGCAGCAGCACTGACATTCCTCAGGACTTTTCCCCCCACCACATTTGTATCCATGATTCATCTGACTGTGAACAACAGAAGGAAATCTGTGAATGTCCCAGTGACAATGTAAAGATGATGTCAATACCCAGTAAAAGTGATGAAATTGTCTTTTACTTCATACTATTTAACAAATCAATTTATATGCCAGTGAAAAGCTGCAAAAAAATTATTCTTTTTATCCACAAGACCCACATATCCAGAGTTTCCATTTGTGTCCTAGATAGACTGGAGGATGGTAGTGGAAAAAACAAACAAACAACAAAAAAAAAAACAATCCTGTAGGTATATCCAGTGATTTTCTCCTTGGCAGCATTTAAAAAGGAAACAAAAGAAGTTAATTCAATACCTGCTTCAATGTGGTAAATTTTAGACAGAAATGCTGCTTGCCCACAAAATTTTTACGAGTTCCAGGTGGAAGTTCTATGGCCTCAATGATTCTGCAATATCTGGAGACAGCACAAAGTGCAGGAATCATCCCAATCCCTCCTGTCTGCTGCCAGCAGAACACTCAGCCAGCAATTCCCAAAGTCTCCCTCCGGCATTTCTCTGTTGGATTCACATAACTTGTCAAAGAAATGATTTTCTCTTTGATTACTGCAGTAAAATAAAAAGCACTGAAAGAGCAACATCTGAGACCCTTACCTTGCAGTGACATGAAAAATCCAGCTCCCTGTAAAGAAATGTAATGAGGAGGGAGTCACGGTCGTTACTCCTTGTTACAGCACTTTAGAGTAACAATGCCATTTGGAGACCCTTGCAGGAGGAAAGTCAGAAAAAGCAAGTCAGCAATCGACTCCACAGGCCAATAGACTAAGATATATCAACTCCAGCTCCAGTGCATTTGGACTGCAGAAGTTCCCTGTGTTGGCTGAAATGCAAAGGCTGGAGCACAGCAGTATTTTTCTGTCCTGTTGGCTTTTTCTACCTCTTTCCACCTGGCAGTGACACTTAGGACTTAAAACAGGAAACAGAATTCTGGCTCTAAAGGTCTAAAATTGAGTTATTGTAAGTAATCATAGAGAGAAGTATATATCTACATACAGCTTTAAGGTACAGGTGCTTAAGTTTTACTAAACCAATTCAGAATTAGGCAACTAAGCATCTTTCAAAAGCTTACAGATCCCTTTCAAGTTCTGGTCTTGCCTTTTTCCCCCCTTCCTTTAGATTGCTGAGACAACAAGAAACATCTGTGGGGGTTTTTGTGCTTTACTTTCAGCCCTGCCAATTATGTGCTGTTTTAATTAGTCAATGAGAGGTGTGGGCTTCTACTTCTCCTGTTAAAAGATCATCAAATGAAACAGAGCATTTTATTCCAGCCTTCTTACTTGATTCAGCACAGCGCTGGTGTGGTAGTGAAGTTGTGAACATATTTTTTGAAGCCCTGAGAAGGAGAGAAGATGGAGCTGTTTTTGGGCATTAAGAGCTGCAATCATTTGTTTACTCTGGTTTTACAAACAGGTCTAAGTGGAATAAGCACAAACTGACCCGGAAAGCACAGTGACCTCCCAGAAGGTGCAGGCTTAGCTATTCAAGGCTATAACTACAAAAAAAAAAAAGTTCTCTAAGAACTCAAGATAACCTCAACTCAAGAACTTTGTAATTAGCATATTTTCAATACAGCAGGAGGACATTGGAGGTCATCTCAGGATCACTGTTCAACACTTACTATTTCCCTTTCCATTCCTGCTACTAGACTTGGCTGCCTTCATACCACACTGAATTGGCAATTTTTTCTTTTTGCATTAGAGAACAAATTCAAAAAACAGCCATGTGTATCATGGATAGAAGGGCAGGGAGGGGATTTAAATCAGCTGGGAAATTCCGAGGTTAGAAATGCTTGTTTGTAACAAAGGGAAACTAATGGGTCTTACTGAGTAGCACGATGTTCAACTCTGCTTTCTCACACTATTCCCCATCAAACAGGGCTGCAGTTACATATTTGTCTGGGGAAGGATAATGAAGAAACTGTGAGTAGAAAACAAAGAGCTTGTTACCAGTCAAAGATTAGCCCATGTTGTAGCTCAGATATTTCCCTGCAAGCAATATAGTCAGCAGAGCATAAAACTACATTTTACTGTTCAAGGTGCATTCAAATACAGTGGTGATAGCAGAAAAATACACAACTTTTAACAAGACAGCAAAATAACTTGGATTTCTTATTTGGCCAGGAGATTAATTTCCTCACAACTTGCCAGATACTCAGGAGGAAAGCAGATTTCTGCTTAGAGCTATTTGTCCTATCAAAGCCCAATGGGTTGACTTGTGTCAGAAAATTGGGATGGTAATCCCAATTTAGATACCAGGTACCTGCTTTGGAGATTAATGATTAACTTGAGAAAATCTGGTGTCCTGGCTTTCAAACAGCAGTGAAATTCCATCTGGAGGAAGATCAGACTGGTGTTCCACCCTGCAAAGGGTCATAAATGTCACACAGTCACCTGCATGATGTTGGGATTTATCACAGTGTATCAGTAGAAGAGAGTAAGTGGTAAAATATAATTCAAGATATAAGAGAATTGATTCTGTATGGCTTTGGGATGTTTTCTAATTAATTATTCAGAGGAAAAAGAAATAAAAAAAAACCCCAACTTCTGGTTCCCAATGGAAATAGAGAACAAAGTTATTTAATGAGCTGTCATAAAACACAAACAAGTTCAGTTGGCATTATGCAGATAAACTCAAAGAACTTTTTCAAGATTGTAGTTTAAAAAGGGGACATATTTCAGAAGTTCTAACAACATTACCTCACTGTCCAGCTGTTTATATTGTGCTCGCAGCTTCTTTGAAAAGACGCCAAAATAAAGTAAATTTGAATATCATCTGCAAAGAACTTCTCTATGAATAATCACCAGACTGCTTTTCATTATACCACAATTATATCATCAGCATCTAATGATCAGAATGTAGAGCAGCTGATTATTTTCATAATGCAATTACTTCATTACATCTTAGAAAACTCAGCTGCATGCAAACAGTTCTCTCCAAATAACCCATTTGTCTGATTAATCAGCTGACGGGAACTCCTCTCTCTCTTGCCCCCTTTTAAACATTCACCTGTTTCCCTGTGCTTCCCGTCTGACTTGGTCATTACAGCATTAATCACTCAGGAGGAAAGAGGAAGATGGGCTCTTTCTCAAAATATACTGAGAGATACAGATTTTCCAAGTAAGGCAAACACAGTTGTTCCCAGGGATTTGCCCTTTCCCCCTTTTTGTGTGTCCAAACCTCGAGGTATGCATATAAATCAGATATTTGTTCAGGGGTTTATTAGCTGACAAATGTAGATGGCTGACACGATGCTCCCCTTGGGTACACACACCCAAGCACTTGACATGTCTGGTGGGTGTTTTTTAGGCAGACATTTCCAAATAGATGACTTTAACCCTCTGCTCCTCATTGTCAAAAGGAATCTCTAAGGCTTTTGCTAATAACTGCTGTCTTTTATGTGTATTTTAAAATAACTTTAATCCTAGTGATGCAAACCAGATTAAAAAAAAATATAAAAGGCTGCAGTGTTTGATTGTTCAGCAGGATCGTTTTTACAGAGATGCTGGAATAAAAATAATTAGCACTTCTAGGGAATTCTAGCTGAAGATCTGAAACCTTGCTTGTGGAAAAAAATAAATGAGTTAGGTTTACATTTAGTCCATGTCTTTTGCATAACTGTGACTCAAAGAAGAAATGTGAGGGCCAATGTGCTGTTTATCTTTGTTGTTGGTGTTTTTTTGTGGTGTTTTGCTCAAATTCACAAATCCCAAACAAGAAGGCTGAGGAGGATCACACCTCCAGACCCCTAATCCCTCTCCCTGAATAATAGCCACGGTATCTTAAAGGATCAACTGCATGCTTAGAAAGGGAGAACTTCTAAAAGAAAATACTTTAGGCAAATCTACTGAGGCCTAGAGGTAAGAAGAATGATATTTAATTGAAAGAGATTCTGAATTAAATGCCCATATGAGAAACAGACTTGTGAGATTGTAAAAGAAAAATTATTGTAACAATTATGATGGTAATAACAATGCTATTAGAGATAGGATTCCTATTGTAAAAGCTTCTGTCATTTTGGGTGAGTAATTTATTCATTTTCATTTCTGTAGACTGGTATGCTGATAATCAGCTTTACTCCAAAGGGTTTTCCTACAATTTGGAAGGTGAAGAAATTCATAAAATTGCAGCTCCTTATGCCTGAAATCTAATTACAGCTACAGAATCACCTGTCTGACATTTTACTTCATAGTGGTCCAAGTCACCTGTCTCACAGCTGGGTTTCTCTACAACTGTTACACCTCTGCAATTTAATTTTGTTAGGTAGGTGATGAGCAGCAAGTTTAGGCTTGATTTTTAAACAGAATTTTCCACTGACTGCATTTTTACAGTTCCTAATTAAGAAAGTTAAAAACCTTCCCAGTGAAAAATACAGACCTATGCAATTCCAGAGTGGTTTGGGTGGAAAGACCATCGTGTTCCAACCCCTGCCATTGACAGAGACACATTCCACAGACCTGTCCACCTTCCAAACTTTGTCCAAGCTGGCCTTGGACACTTCCAGGGTTGGGGCAGCCACAGCTTTTCTAGAAAACCTGTTCCAAGACCTCACCACCCTCACAGGGAAGAATTCCTTCCCAAAATCCCATCTGTCCCTGCCCTCTGACAGTGGGGAGCCATTCCCTGTGTCCTGTCCCACCATCCCTTGTCCCCAGTCCCTCTCCAGCTCTCCAGGAGCCCCTTTAGGCCCTGCAAGGGGCTCTGAAATTGCCCCTGGAGCCTTTTCTTTTCCAGGTGAGCACCCCCAGCTCTCCCAGCTTGGCTCCAGAGCAGGTCCATGACTTTCTTACAGGTTCAAAGCTTTCTTGTGTTGAGGAACCCAGAGCTGGGATCAACCTGACCAAGGTACAGCTCCTTCTCTTGGATATTAAGTTCTTCTGGGCCCACTTCTCAAGCTTGTCCAGGTCCCCCTGGATGTTTGTGTTCTTTTCTTGCACCTCTCAACCTTGTGTCACCAAGGGTGCCCTCAATTCCACTCTCTGTGTCACTGATAAAGAGCCCTGGTCCCAAGGCAGAGCTCTGAGGGACACCCCTCATTCCTGGCCTCCACCTGGGCATGGATATCTGGTATCTTGTGAACAGACCTGGAACAGAGACTTGACAGAGCTAAAGAATAAAGCAGGGATTTATTAAAAGCCTCAATGGATCCACCTTGGGCAACACAAGAGCCCAGCCAGGGCTGCACCCAAGATGAACCAAAATGGTCACAAAATGCACAACCAGTCACGGCGTCTCTCACGTTTAGTTCTGCTCCATTTGCATATTGGAGTTAATTGTCCAATTCCAGCTTTAGGTTATGAAGTCCCATCCTGCTTATTTTCCTCTCTTCATTCCACCATTGTTTGTGCTCTTGGGCTGAGATTTGGATCGTTTGTCCTTGGTCCCCAGCTGGAGAAGGAATTGTTTTGTCTCCCTGCTCTGTGAGGAGAGCTCACCATCCCCTCATATGAAGCTCAGAACTGCACACTAAAGCAGCACAAAATCTGAAAATATAAAAGCCAAAACCTGAGGCATCAGATCCACTGACCACAGCTCTCTGGATGTGTCCACTGAGCCACTTCTTTATCCCCTTAGTACTTCATACATCAAATTTGGGTTCTCTCCAATTTGGACAGAAGGATGTCATGCGGGACCATCTCAAAGGCCTTTCAGAAATCTGGGTAGATGAGAGTCTTTCCATCTTCCCTGGGCGTATTCCTGTCCTTTGTTCTGAGAAGTATGGACCCCACTTACAAGACACAATTTGTTTTAAACCAATTTCCACCTCCTCCCTGAATACTTCTGAACAAAAGGCTTGTCAATATCTAGTACAGATTTGCCCTGAAGCTCCCAAAATCCCCTTCAAGACATCAGATGTGGTTCTGCCTATGTGGAGATATCACATCAGGAGCATAAACCCAAATAAATAGCACATCTTATCTGCAGTGGGGATTCCAATCAAATGCATTAAACTAGTTGAACATGCTCTTTATGCAGTGCAGATATAGATTGGAAGAACTGTAAAATGATTTACCTAAAGCCAATGTAATTGGGGAAAAGGGCAAAAGAGGAGGAAAAAAAGCTGAAAGCCAAACAGAACTCAGCTGGAGCTTCTGCCTGTGCTGTAGGAGGGTCTGCACATCCTTGCTGGGTGGCTTTTACTGGGTTTTAGGATGCAGGAAAGCATTTGGAGGCACTGAAACAAAAGCTGGGGATGCTCATGACTCAAGCTGTGGAAGCTGTTCTTCTTCTGACCTCAGTGGTTCAGGCACCTAGCAGGAACTTAATGTGTGCAAAACACATTCTGCTGGGTCAGCAGGACATGAGCATCTCCCTAAACCTGGAACCAGGACACAAGAATCTCCCTAAACCTGGAACCAGGACACAAAAATCTCCCTAAACCTGGAACCAGGATACACGAATCTCCCTAAACCTGGAGCCAGGACATGAAAATCTCCCTAAACCTGGGGCCAGGACATGAAAATCTCCCTAAACCTGGAACCAGGACATGAGAATCTCCCTAAACCTGGAGCCAGGACATGAAAATCTCCCTAAACCTGGAACCAGGACATGAGAATCTCCCTAAACCTGGAGCCAGGACATGAAAATCTCCCTAAACTTGGGGCCAGGACATGAAAATCTCCCTAAACCTGGAGCCAGACTGCCTCTGAGAAAGCAGCAGGCAAGATGCTGGCTTCTCCCTCCATGCAGCAAGCAAGGTTTGGTAAATACAGAAAGAAATTCTTCAGGATTTTCCTTCTTGGGATTCTCCTTCTCAACTGCTCTTATTCCTAGCATCTCTGGGAGGCTGTTAGTTGAACACCTTCCCAGTTTCTTCAGCACTTTAAGCCAAGCCATTTTCACTTAGTCATATTTTACACTGTTTTTTAAGCACATTGCCACCAAAACTTCAGCTGAATTTGTAGAAAAAACCCTAAATTTGTGGCAAATAAAGCATTTAAACAATCGTCTTGGAAACATCTAAGTAAAAACCACCTAGTTATAAACCCTTTGAAGAACTTCAGGGGATGAAAAAAGTTTTTTGGATCTTTCCAAAATAGCATGGGAAACAATTTGCTGCAATGTGATATCTTCACATCCTACATGGCATCTAAACAGAGAAATAAAAAACCCCATCTGTGCTCCTCATTAGGTGCATGTTGTTTATTGTGCATGTGACACTGGTAGAGTGCAGGGAGGTATTACCCTGTGCACATCCTTCTTTTCACTCAGCTGGACTTTTGCCACTGGTTCCAAAGAGAGCATGTTATCTCATAATTAGAGAAAGCCCAGGAAAAACAGAAAAATAGGTCATAATGTTCAAAACAACTGTGATTCAATGCTCCTGGCCAGTTATTTTCCTACGCTGTGATTAATTTAAGTTAATTTAATTTAGCTTGTTTTAATAATTGCATAACTTTTATCTGGATGCCCATGCCAGATGGCTCAACCAGCCTGAAAACAGGAAGATGCTGTAATTGTGGCAGCCTAATAACATTTATTTACTACAAGCCTGACTGTCTGTGACACTCATCAGAGCTCTGCAATATTGTTCTTTGCACTGTATTGCTTCAGTGCACTTCAATTTTAGCCACACAATCTTTTACCTCTCCCAAATTTTCTGAGAAAATTTGAGTTTTTAATGCACTTTTCCCCTTCTGTGCTTCTTGTGAGAGCTCAAAGTGCCCCAGTTCTGGGTTCTGCCTCTTTGCCTCTGCAAATTATTAGTTTAAACTGTGTCAGCCCCCTGGTCTGATCATGGCCTGGCTGATTCCTGTGCCTCAATAATTATCCCATAACATTTAGACAATTAATATATCTTCAGGTTGTTCATTCCTTGATCCAAAATTGAGGAAATATTCTGCCTCCAATTTGTTGCAAAAATTCTTTCATTTTTAATCTGGAAAATGAGTAATTTACTGCTTTCAACCAAGCAGCATTTCCTTTGGTTTGTTTCAGCTTATTTAATTTCCATTTGCTCAAAGTTAGGAAGCAAAAGTAATTTTTAATCTCAGATTTAACATTAGCAATTTCCAATATTCCTTCTCTCCAACCTGTGTGAGTCTCATTTGCCTTCATGCACTCCAAAATTTCTGCCAAAAATTCTTGTATGACTTTTTCTACGACTGATCAATGAGGCAAAATAAGGTGAAAATACCACTGAATTAGATGGCTTGAAGGGAAATATCTGAATTTTGGAGGCATTTTGGTGCATTCAGGTTATTTAATTTTGTTTACTACTTCTTTACAATTGCCACGCTGAAGATCACCTGCTCTGGCAGCTGCTCCACATATCAAGCCATGCACAAAAAAAAATAGATTTTCTTGAAAAATCAACTTCTGCTGCTGGTTTGCTGCTCTAATGAAGAGATTGTTATAAATACACACCTTTGAGTATGTTGATGCAAAATTTTCCATCAATATGAATTTATTTGGCGCATTTGCTGCTGCCATGCCCATCTGTGTTGTGATACCAAGAATCCAAATACTTCTGTCAGACAGCAACAGGTCCTGTAGAAGCATCTCTTTTTTCTCACTTTTTACAGAAATTACATGTCATCTTTATGAAGCCTTTTAGGTTACGGGTACAGTTTTTATTGCTGAACTGAACCAAATATTTTCCTTAGGAGAACTAAAAATCAATTGATGTGAGGAGAGATTTCATTAACAGGGACCAAACCCTATTTTCAGTGAAATCAAATCAGTGGGAAATTTGCTATGCATGACCAGGGACCCACATTCTAATTACAATTAATCAGTTATCCCGTGTATTTGGCTGCTCTTTTCTTGTTCTCAAATAATTTGCAAATCACACTGAATTTCTTGCATGCTTCTTTCTTGTCTGGAATTGTTCAATACTAATTTAAGTGGACCCTTTGCAGCTTGTGACATGTTCATGCAATAGTTGTTTAGATTTAAGAGGTATTTTTCCTTTTTCTGAATGAGACATGGTATTCTTCTTCCCTGAATAGATGTCTGAAATATCAAAGTGGGGATGATTCAAAAAGAAATTATTATAATTTATTTGGAACTCTCATTTTGTTTACTGACCAAATCATGTGTGTTCAGGTTTTAATTTTTCTTCCCCATTATTTATTAAAAACCATGGGGAAAAGAAAGATGGAGAAAAATAAAGAAAACAATAGTAAAAAATACTGGTGTGCTTTTTGGTCTGTTTGAAAAACCAATGACTGCAAAATGCTGGGCAAAGAGAAAAATAAGATTTCTTGAGAAATGGTGGTTCTGTTAAAAAGAAAAAAAGAAATAAAAAATCAATGATGTCTCATAGGAGGATGATGAATAAGAGATGGAAAATAACAACAGTATAATATTGTGCATGTAAGAATATAGGTGCAGAACTGCTGCTCATGGGGCAAATACCTGAATCTACAGAGTTCAGTACAAAACAAGAACTGAACAACCATTCTGAGTCAAAATGAATATTTCTGAATGCTGATTTTACAGCAGTCACATAGGTCCTGACTCACTTTCTTGGGAATGGATAAATTAGGACATAAACTCATTGCTGGAAAAATTCCCCTTGATATGAATGGACTTTGGGTCAAGAAAGGAAATAATGAGTTGGAAATTAAAGAAGCAATA
Organism: Lonchura striata; assembly: GCF_050655825.1. Classification (NCBI taxonomy): domain Eukaryota; kingdom Metazoa; phylum Chordata; class Aves; order Passeriformes; family Estrildidae; genus Lonchura; species Lonchura striata. Next base: position 3,858,255 of record NC_140706.1, on the reverse strand, counting down.
GAGTGGTGAGGATCTGTCAGGGCAAGTGTGATGGCAAGAGTTGCACCCTTTTTGTTTAGGCATAAATCCCAAATTTCCCCCCAGAGCTGGAACAGGTGCCAGCACAGGGACTGGCGTTCTGTGGATGCTTCCCAGAGTACAAAGCACAGACCTTTGGGGTTTACATTCTAACAGGGGCAATTTCTCTCCTCACCCCCAGTCTCCTGTAGCCTGTTTTTGGATCCATCACTCCCTGGCACTTCACAGCTTTTTAAGTCATTCAGGAAAATTTACAAATAAACTTTCCCAACATGCTATATCAGATACTCCATTTAATTTGTCTTTATGGTATCCCAGGATGATTAATTATCTCCTGGAAGTGCTCTGTGTATCTCAGACTTCTGTTCTACTGAATTTTTTAGTGTTACCTCTTTGTTGCCTGAGAGTGCACCTGCTTCTAATTATATGCAGATGATATACAATTATATCTTTACAGGGATTAAAATGACAATGTTTCCATGACTTTTAGTGCTGCCTTTGTGACATAAAGCTGTGCTTTAGTACAGGTTTTAACAAAGCTAAAATCAATTAATCATATACCTTGAATTACATCAGCTTAGGCATTGTAAAAGAAAAAACTTGAGAGCTGGGGCCTCTTTATTCTAAATTGAGCCAGTATCAGGAAAAGATTGCATGAATATTTTAATTTTAGGTGCTTTTAAAGCACCATGGTATTTTCTTTTCAACATTTCCCATTCTCCCAGACAACTGTAGAAGCAGAATTTTGAAAATCAACTTAGAAATTTATAACAACCTCATTAGAAGCTTAGTTTTGCAACTCACAGTCATCTAAAAAGTGATTTTAGGCATATAACATGATGTCTTTGAGCACCACTGGCTCTTTGAATAAAGAATCATTACAATCAAAAGTTGGTTAATGAGCCATAGAAAATATTAAACTTGAGATACAAATAGTGTTTTCCGAAGAGGTCGTAACATGGATAATTCAAGAAACAGGAACAGGTAGAATTGAAAAAATACAATTATTTTTCTACTCTTTTACACTTATTTATTTCTTCTTATCATTTTAGCAGATATCCAAGTATTTTCTGCATGTTGGTAGCACAGAACTATGTACAATCCTTGTCAGGTAGAGCTATGCCCAAATGTCTGTGTGTGGAGAAGCATTTACTCACTGAATACAATATTACCACTGCTTCTGCCAGAGCAGAAATGCACCAATCCCCAAAATACTCCCAAATTCTGCCCTCCTGCCAGGTGTGCCCATGCCCACCCTGCCAGATCCAGGGGCAGCTTGCCAGAGTGCTCTGCCACACCAGGAAATGCTGCATTTCCATACCCAGCCCCACCTCAGGAAGGAGAGATTGATGCATGCTCCAAGCCAAATCTTGGATTTGCATAAACTATTTTGGAGTGACGTGGTTAAAGATGGCAAAACTGCGGTGAAGTTTTTGTCATTTAATAGCTCTGCAGTGTCCTTAGTAATAATAAAAGAAATTGTGTTATTAAGAGCATGTGTAGATTGGTAAAAGGCATCCATTCCTGGTAGAGAAAAACAAATTTACTGACAAACATGCTGAACTGTTTTCTGCCTCCTTTATTCCTTTCCTTTTAGGTAACACAGGAAAATAATCAACTTTCCTTGCTACTATGGACATGAAAGAGGGATTCCTCTACTGCATTCAAATCAAACACAAATATTCATAGAATATTGGTTTGGGGTTGGAAGGGACCCCCTAAGATCATCCAGTCCCACTCCCAGGGACACCTTCCACTGTCCCAGGTGGCTCCAAGCCCCATCCAACCTCGCCTTGGACACTTCCAGGGATCCAGGGGCAGCCACAGCTTCTCTGGGCACCCTGTGCCAGGGCTTCTACACCCTCACAGGGAAGGATTTATTTCTCTACAAGGTCTCACAGCCTACACAGACTCTACAGGATTGATCCAAGGGTTCAAGTTCAGGGCCTTGTCCTCAAGCAGAAGGTGGCTGATGAGATCAGGAGTGTGTGGAGCACTGAACACTAATTCTGTACTGTGTGTTACATCAGTACTTATGATTTATTCTATTCAGCCAAGAAGGACATGCACAGACACAGGCTTTAGGAAGATCTGGCTCAGATGAAGAGGGAAATGGTTATTTCATTATCCAGTGGCCTCATAATTTCATGCCCATTGGTAAAGATGCAGCAAACCTCTGGGCTGAGTGATTACTAAATGATACTTTCCACATCTGCCATTATACCCTCTATCCACTTATCACAGAGTGTAACTGAGGCTTTGCAGCTATTTATTATAATTTTCAGTGGAGCACAATTGACCTTGTGTTTGCAGACAACTTCTTTTGACCCGTCCACTTTAAAGAAAAAAACACCTCCAATCAGTTTATAACGGTGGAACAGAGGGAGGAATATAATGATATTGATGAAATGGATATAAGACTACTGATGCTGCATTTTAATTCAGCCCTGCTGCTGTTTGCATCTAATAAAATTCCTCTCGGGGAATTTTTTTTAAGCTGACCTCTTCAAAGTAAATCACAGCATGATTCACTGTACAGCCAGTTTTCATAATCACAGTGTGTGAGATAAAGCAGAGCTGCAGTCAGGCATGCAGCTACAGGACAATTGCAAACCATCATCCCACTAGGAACGAGCAGAGAAATTCAATTAAAGCTCCACGTTTGATGAAGAATCAGTGAGGATTCACTGTACTTGCCCAGAAGAGGAAATGGCACTCAGGATTTCAGCACTCAGGTCCTGGCACTGCCACCAGCCCTCTAAAGGTGGCCTTGTAAATGGAAAAACCATTTTTCCATGGTTCCTCTGCAGCTGGGGCTTCCTGGGATGCTCTGTGGCCACACCTTCATTGCTAAGTCATGTAAGAACAGATCTATGGGGTGAAATATTTGGCCCACCTGTGTACGTTCATGGTGGAATAACACCAGTCCTTCAGAAATATTTTTGCAGCAGCTACTCCAAAGCCAGTCAATGATGGGAAGCAACACAGCTCACTCCAAATGCAATGATTTTCCAAACTGCTGATGCAGCCTGACCCGAGAGGATAAACTGATACCATCCATGGATTATGGAGCTTCTCATCATGTGGCAATACTTCAGTGATGTACAAAGTCTGCTTTTGGATTCCACAAAATCTGGGTGAACTCCACACTGGTCATCTGGAAAGAAGACACGGGTTTTAATGCTGAGTTTTACACCGTGAGATGATTTGCAATAAAACTGCTACAAAGAAGAAACAGCTTTAAAATCTTAACTTCAGCTCTTCTTCCTTCTTCCCAGCCTTAATGCAGTTTTACTTACTTTTAAGATAGGGATTCACTTATAGGATACTACTGAATGGTTGTCTCAGCCAGGCTCTTTTGAAATGGTATTTGCCTACTGCATGTGGCCTGTTACGAGGTTTAAGACATCTTCTAGAGGGAGAAAATCAACAGCAGTTGCTGATATTTTCAGCCGTATGGTCCTAATTTCCTCAGATTCAGGGATCAAAATGCAGAGGGAGAAAATGCTGAAATAGTAGAGTCATTTATAAATTTTGTAACAGCAAATATAAGACAGAAAACAGCCCCTTACCCACTTGTGCTTTGGGTGCAGGCAAAGCAAACAGAAAATGAATACAATATTTTTCTAGTGAAAATGAATAGAAAAAAAGAAAGAAGAAGACACAAATCTTCTTCTTCCTCATGCTACTCAGATTCTGCTGAGGTATCACTGCTCCCCTGGATGGGAGTGGCTGAATTCTGTTCCTTGCATCACTATCTCCTCGCTGGATAGCCTGAATTGATTACAGCTGAGCTGCTGGGAAGTACCAGTTTGCTCCCCATTAAAAGCAGATTTTTTTCCACTGAGACACCGTGGGAAATACACATTCAGGCCTGTGGGAGTGGAGTCAAACTCCAGAAAAAGAAATGAAAACAACCTCATAGTTATTTATGGGGAAGATCCTGGTGAGTCTGGAGTCATGGATTGCACAGAATCCCTTTTTTTTTTTTTTTTTTTTTTTGTTCACATCTCTGCTTAAGTTCCTGCTGCCTCATGTCTAGTTATCCACATCTGTGACAGGTGGTAAAGATGTTTGATTTGTCCTTTTTGCTGTTCAATGTGTGGAGAAAATGCTGGCAGACCAGGATGTTTCCCTGAAACACTCCTGCAGAGGCCAAATTTAACCATCCTCAAATTCTATCAATTTCCCTCTCACACTGATCCTCTCTTGCCATGGAAGACAGTCAGAGCACTGTAAAATTATAACAGTGCCCAGGCTCCAGGCTGCCCCAGAACCAACAGGTGGAAAAAATAAGTTTATTCCTCTAAGGTGAAGTTTTATCTTAAAACAATTCACACAGAAAAGAAAAATCACAAGAACTATCAGGAGCCAGTGTAACTTCCAAAACTCTGAGATCACAATCTGTAGTGCTACACACTCATAGGGATCCTGAAATATTTCAGATTATCTGCCATATATTCCTAGTCAAAGAGGTTGTGCACCACAAAGCTTTCATCAGAAGCAGAATCTCTTTTATTCTCTTTTATTGTGAATATTTAACAGTTTTGCTTTGAATTTAGAAATCTTTAAATGCAATCAGCACAGAAGCTTTTTTTCTTTTTTTTTTTTTTTTTTACATGTAGGTTTTCTTATCACCAATCCTTCTTTGTACTCCTCTTTATTGTAGTGGTTATGTATCTCAAAAGAACAGCATGGTTGGCAGCCCCTAGCTGTGATTGTGTTCAGGACAGGACTGGTGAGCAGGAAGAACTTCTTTCAGTGTGGAAAAGAAATAAATTCCCACATGCATTTCAGTGCCTGCCAGAAAGCATCTTTCTATTTACAACTGAATGACCTGAATTACCTTTTTACATATACAGATGAAGCAGGTCTCTGAAGGTAATCAAAACACCACCGCACCATTTTAGATTCTGATCTCTGAAGCAGAATACCAAGAAGTCCAGAATTGTGTTTAGTGGAAAATTCAGGTTTCAAAATATATTTTCCAGGCTGATGTAGAACAGAAATGAAGTTTTCTAAATGCATTTTCAGTGACAAATACAAAGCAACTCCTTGCCTTCCTTAGAACACACAGGGAGTCTGGTGTCTGGAGCTCTCCTGTGAGGTGTGGAGAGGCTGGATTCAAATTCCTCCTCCTTATCTGTTGAAATGACATAGAAATAAATAATGCTGGGCATTCACTTTCTCAGAGCCTCCTGGATATTCCTGTCATTACTCTTTATTGGGCGTTTTCTTGGGGGAAAATAAGAAAAATTGTATTTGATGTGAGTATTTTTTCACTAAATCAATGTACTCCTTGGGTAAAGCTTTCATTTGGACAAATGATCTCAGGTCTTGTGCACATCTGTGAGTGAAGGTGCCCCTTTTTCCCAACCACTTTGTGCACAGCCTCTGCTCCCTGCAAACCCAAGGTGTCACTTCGGCCTTGTGCTGGCACAGCTGACCCCTCTCACACTCCCCAGGCAGGCTCCCAAACCTCCACCCCGCTGTGCTTCCAGAAAATGCCTCCCCAAACCTGAGAAACCCTCATTAAAATTTCAGATACCCACCACATCACTGCTGTCATCTGCAAATTCCCCAGCCAGCTCCCTTCTGACAAGGTTTGATACGGTATAATGCAAAATGCATATTTATCCTTGTTTTTATAACATTTTGTTATTGCCTCCCATCATCAGGCCATAGCCTGGAACTGATGAGATTGCAGCTGGTTGGGGCATGCATCACCTACATTTTATAGAGTGCCTTCTACTCTTGATTTTCAAGTGTCACAACCCACCAAAGATGTGCTGTTTCACAGCTTGGGGCTCTAAGTCACAGGAGATAAAGTGCATATTGGAAGAGTAAATTGAGTTTTTTTCTTTAAATTGAAGGAAAGTCATTGTTGGGGTAGAGAAGAAATAATAAATCTATTTTCTGGAACAAATAGCAGCTCTCATGGTTTCCAGCAATAAAAGCAGGAAGAAAGGCCTAAAGACATGAACATTTAAACAAACAAGTTGAAGATCTTAAAGAAATGACAGTGGGAGCTCTGAAAATTGCTGCAATGTAAAAAAAAAATAAATCCCTCTTTTATTTGTTTGGGTTGGTTTTGTACAGGAAGGAGGTGGGGAAAGAGCATTTTAAATAAGGGTTTCCTAACCACATGAGTTGAGGTAGAAAACTATGTTTTCATACTGGTTGCAGGAAGAGAAACTGTTATTTTAAAAAAAATTAAAGGGGAAGCTGTTAAAAAAATAACATGGGGTGGAGAGGAATAATAAAATAACAACAGGTCCTCTGAACTGTGAGGCTTTGGGGAAGAATAAAAACCAAACCCCTGTCCCTGGCAGATGTTCCCCTACTGGATTGGCTTTGCATGGCCAGGTTTTGGTGGTGAGGGGGATGCAGGGGTGGCTTCTGTGGGAATCTGCTGCCATGTCCATGGAGCCAGTTCCAGCAGGAACAGCTCTGCAGCCCCCAGGCCAGTGCAGAAGTTGAATTTGAATTTTCCTTGTGATGGTGCTTAGTGGGGGATCTCCCTTTGTGTTAATCTTGACCCATGAAGACTTCGTTAGATTTTTCTCTCCTGTGCAGGTGTCCTAGGTTATAATATTGGGCTGTATTCCATTAGCACCTCGAGCTGCAATCCCTTTATTTTTCCCTTATCTCGTGACTCAGAGATAAGTCCCTCCAGGAGGACCTGTTCTTTCAGCCACATAAAATCACAGCATTCTATTGTGAGATGCTCCGCCCAGAGGGAGGAGCCAAACGATGCCATCAAGGATACAAGCAGGATTGTGCAGACAGCAAGGAGATCCCCTCTTCCAAGAGGAACAACTGAGATCTTCTCTGCCCTGGACCTCCAGAGGGAAACTACATCAGTCTACATAGCACCACTGCTGGGACAGAACCACATCTGTTACCACCGCCCCAGCCAGCAAGTGTCAGGCTGTATCTCTGACTCTGTCAGTGGTCCTTCTTTTGTGCTATTGTGTATATTTGATTCTTTGTTCCCTTTTCCTAATAAATTGTATTTCTGACTTAGAGCCTCTCACTGGTTTTGCTTTTCAAACCAGGACAGCAGGGCAGTGGCTGAGTGGCTTTGCTGGGTGCCTGGTGTCCAGCCAGGGCCAACCACTACATGTCCCATGACAAAAGTTCAGGTAGAGGATGTTCCCAAATCCCTTACTGGGGCCTTCTGTACTCATTGGTGTCCAGGGACCCAACTACAGCAACAGGAATGTTTACATTTCTCTTGGGGCTGCAGGAGCTTTGCTGTGCTTATATCTATATAAGTTCATCACCTTCGTCCCTCCTCCTGTGAAAGCCAGAAACCCACCTGCCACTTCTGCCTTGGGTGTATCATAGAATAGTTTGGGTGGGAAGGACTTTAAAGCCCATTTTTTCCAGCCTTTGCCGTGGGCAGGAACACCTTCCACTATCCCAGGTTGCTCCAAACCAAGGATGATCCAACCCGGCCTTGGACAATCCCAGGGATGGAGCAGATCTCCCTTCCTCACTTAAAAGCTTGAGGAAGGGAAGTCTAACCATATTGCAGCTTCCTACTTTGCCTCTTTTTTCTTTCTTTGCTTAATTTATGACCCTTTGGCAAGTTTATGCCAAACCATCATCCAGCAGAGGTTCAGCAGAGAGATCTCTGCAGAGACAGGGCCTGCAGCAAAACTGAAAGCAAGGCATAAATATGTTACTTATTTTTCACATCTAATGTGTTCTCTTAAAATCTCTGCACTTTATTTGGAAGCTGAACAACATGGACCAGATTCCAGTGTAATATTTCATTAACTCTGTCGGAGTGACACCACTCTGTTGGTGTGCTGTGTTATTTAATACTTACCCACAGACTCCACTGAGATGTGGAGTCAGATGCCAGCATTCTTGCTAGAAAAAACAATATTCATGTTAAGAATTCACATCACCATTTAATTATTAATTGTGCCTTAATTGGCTGTCATAAATTCATTTGCCCTTTGATCTACAACAATGATTCTTTGGGGTTGTTATGACTGCCTGCAAGCATGAGTAATGACTTTGATTTCAATGCAAAGATGTTAGAATAGTGTTGCTGCTACAGCTGAGGTGACTGAAAGAAATTGAGTTGTGAAGGTAGTGGGGAGGTGAAGTCACAGATTTCCAGCATTTCAAAGCATGACTATTTCACACTAGAGAAGAATGAGACCAGCCTGCCAGAATAGTGATTTCACAAACAGCTATTCTTGGGAATGAAAATTAATAGAAAATAATTAATTTGGCCTTTCTGTACCTAAACAGGGTCCAAAAGAGTTGGAGAGGGACTTGGGACAAGGGATGGAGGGGTGGGACAAGGGGGCATGGCTTCAAAATAATAGAGGGCAGAATTAGGTGGGATATGATGAAAAAATTATTTCCCTATGAGGGTGGTAAGGCCCTGGCACAGGGTGCCCAGAGAAGCTGTGGCTGCCCCTGGATCCCTGGAAGTGTCCAAGGCCAGGTTGGACAGGGCTTGGAGCAACCTGGGATAGTGGAAATTGTCCCTGCCCAAGGCAGGGACTTGGAATGAGATGAGCTCTTTGGCTCCTTCTAATTCAAACCATTTTATAATTCCTTAAAATTATATGATTCTATGATAAAGGAAATAAATTAAAAGTAGATTAAAATTAAAGAGCTAAAAAGTGCCGCGTTTAAAACAGACAGGTCCCGTTACCTGACAGCTCAGATAAACTGGGAGGCTGAGCCATAAATCTGAGCTGGCTCAGTGCAAAGTGCACAGAACACAAATCTGCCAGGCAATGCTTTATAAAAGCTGCCTGTTTTCTGAGTGCATGGCCACAGCACCCTGGAGCTGGGGAAAAATCTCTTCAGAGGGGAGGTGTGCTGTGCCCGGGTCCCAGCGCGGGTGGCTGGCTCCACTTTCACGCACCCAGCAGAGTCTCACATCCCTCCCTGCCACTCCTGCACATCAGAAGACACAAACTCCTCCACAAAACACCCTGGAACAAGCCCAGACACTTGGACAAAATGCCAAAAGTCACGAAACTCCACGGAGTTGCATGAACAGGAGTATTTTTAGCTCTAGTGGATAGCTCTATATATATAATCTGTAGAAGGATGTTTTTCCTCTGAGTTGTCTGGTAAGTTTTCCACTGGAAAATGCATGTTATGAACAGAATATGTCCCAGGCCAGTACAAGAAGCAGCTGCTGACTTCTGCACGAGCAAGTTGGCGGCAGATTTGATCCAGGTCAGCAGTTAGAGCAAGAACATCCAGCTGCATTACGTAACTTGGCAAACTCCTTCCTTTTCCAGGCTCCTGCACATCCAATGTACCTCACTCCCCACAACTTGGAAGTACAGGCTTAGAGGGGAGAGTCAGCTTTAGGTTTGGATTTCCTACATCCTGCTCTGAAATAACCTCACCCCCTATCCCCATGTCCCACACGTTCAGTTTTTCGTATTCAGATCTTTTTGTGCACTGCAGTTTTTTGGCTCACATGGATCCAACCAGGCTGAGGGCAGGATGATACCTGGCTCCCTTTCCAAGGAGGAAACTTCTCTCATGCTTGCTGCTGCAAACATTGCTCTCCATCTCCAAGGAAACAGGCAGGGAAAGTCACTTTCATTGCCCAGCTGCTCCAGAGATTCCCAGGAATGCTGGGGGTCCCTCTCTCTAAGGCAATAAACTGGGATTTTTGCAATTTTTCACTGCTGTTGCTCCCAAGCTGTTGTGCGAGCTTGGGGTGAGTCATTTCCCCCCTCAGTTTTGGGCATTTTGAATTTGTAACTCATTCAGGAGACCTGCCTTTCTGCCTTTTCTTTTTGTTGTTGTTGTTTTGTTGCAGGTTTTCTTCTTGTTGTAGGGTTTTTTAAATCACTCCTTTTCTAATATTATTAAAAAAAAATCAAGCCACTGAGATTTGATGGCATTCTGGGCATCTACTTCTCCTTGCAATGTGAAGAAGAGAAAATAATAAACTCTTTAATGCCTGTCATGGGCATCTTTAAAAAGCATCCCTGGTGTCCTAAGGAAATGACTAAATCAAACTATCAGAGGAATTAAAGAAAGAATGAAACTCCATCCTGCTAAAGGATTTCTCCTTCTTGCAACAAACAGTAGTGGAAAAGTTCTCAATTTTGTTCTGCATCTGTGTGCATTGGGGGTGGGGAAGGATGGTTTAAAATTTAATCTTTAATCACAAAATCACAAAATGACTTGGGTAGAATGGCCCTTAAATATAATTTTATGTCCCTGCTATGGGCAGGGACGACTTCTACCTTTAACCAAAAGGATCAGCCTGACACAGGAAGAACTCAGAGTTGTGTTCCTCCCAAGACATCTCACCCTGTGTGTTTGACAGCTTCTGGCTCCAGCCAAGCCACCCACCTGCCTGGCCCCCTGCCATGCACTCAAATAAACTGCACTCACCACGTTCACACCTCCCCCTGTCGAGAGGCTCCTCTCTTGGCACAGTGAGAAATTTCTGCCTGAGAACTGCAGAATGACAGGGAGACAGAAGAAAAACCTCTGCAGAAGCACAAATAAAGCAGCAGCAAGGAATCCCTCCCTGTACAGAGCCCCCAGGGACACTGTCTGTGATCTCTGGCCATGGAAAAGAGTTTTCAATCTTACAGGATGAATTACCAGCTCTGAGTGTTTGATATCAGTAATAATTAAGTGTGGCACGGGTGCAAAAGTAAAATTTTAGGATTCTAGATGAGGGGTCCAAAGGGGACAAGGTGGAGGAAATTGGGTGTGTCTTGTCCTTTTTCTCCTTCTTCATGCCCTCCATGTCTCACTGTGGTGTTGGCATTTTTCTGTTGGTTCAGGCTGGGGACACACTGTCCAACGTAGGTGACAGATATTGGCACGTTCTTGTAAATCCAGCCCAGGGAGTTTCTGGTATTTAATGTTTGTCACATCCCACTGAGGGCAGAGCCCCACACGCTGCCCTGCAGGACAGAGCTGGGCAGGGCAGCAGAACATGTGAGAGATAAACAGAATAAACAACCTAGAAACCAGCACAGACCAATGATGGCTTCTGCTTTGGCAATGGGGCAGAAAGACAGAGACTTTCTACAGTCTCGGAATCATCAATACCTCAGATTCCGACAGATGCTAATCTATTATTCCAGTCCCACGAGGAAGGCAGATGTCAGACAGCCCAAATCTATTTCTGGCTCACAGTCTCACCTTTTAAAACTTTGATTCTCCATGCAGAAGGTGGAGATGATCCTCAGATCCTGAGGATGCAAGGAGAATTAAAAGTGCTTGAAAGGAGCTTGCCAAAGTGCCAAGTATTTGCAGTAGTGAAAAGATACCTCCAATATTGATGACATTTTGGGTGGATACTGAATTAATCATCTGTTAGGACACCTCCTCTGATTCAGCCCTTTCTCCTCTGTAGAATCACAGAATAATTTAGGTTGGAAAAACCCTCTAGGATCCTCCAGTTCAACCATTCCCCCAGCACTTCCGAGGCCACCCCTAATCCCTGTCCCCAAGTGCCACATCCACAGAGCTTTTAAATCTCTCTAGGGATGGGAACCCACCACTCCCTTGGACACTCTGGGCCAGGGTTTAAAAACTCTTTCTGTGAAGAACTGTTCCCCAGTACTCAATCCAAACCTCTCCTGCTTCCCTTCTACTCAAGGGTGCATTGCATGTGTAGGAATCCATTTCCACATGTCCCTGCTGTCTCTGACTGCCTCAGGTTTTGGGCACACGTTGTCTTTACTGGGTTATGAATATCTTCAGGCTTTTCTGATTTCAATCATTTTGTTGGCACTGAGCACCTTTGGAAACTGGCAGACTTGTCAGTGTTCCATGGCATCCAGAGCCAAGAGGTTTAATCTAGATTTTTACAGATTTAATACTTCAGTCAAGGAAACATAGAAGTGTTTTTGTATAAGGCAAGAAAAAGAATCCAGAGTCCAGGTCCCCTGATTTAAACTCAGAATTGTAGAATAGCAGAATAGCCAGGCTTGACAGGGAATAGTGGGGGTTTCTTAAGGCTTTCCAGGGAAATGGCACATTTTTTATTTTATTTAATGAAGAGACAGCATATTTACATTGCCAGTAGTAATACTTTTCAAATGAAAATGAAGCCATGAATGCACATCCTTCTCTCCCCAAAATTCCCTTCATTCAAGGCAAGCTTTACATAACCTACCATTTCTATACCACTGATATCAGACTTTATTCTTTAGTAATTACTGGAAGTGCACACAGCCACTCAGCATTAGTGCTGTTTCATCTCTCTGAAGGATTGAGATCTCCATGTCTGGGATAAGCTGAATTCTTTGCCTTTGATTCATTGAAACTCCAAGCGTTTTGCACTCAGAGCAAGCACAATAATTTTTAAAAAGTGCTTTTTTCTCACCAAATTTTCGGAGTCAGCAGTGAGAACAGCCCCAGGAACGGGCAGTGTGGAGCACTCACCATGGCAGCAGCTCCATTAGCATCCTGTGGTCAGTTCCTTTTGCTTCATTATCCTCTCCTTGGTTTATCCTCGCATCACCTCCTCATGGGAGGCTCTGGGCTGCAGCTCACCCACCAGCAGCTGAAAGCTGTTCATCTCCACCAAACCCTCCACACTTTAACCTTGCAGCGTTTGAGAGCTGGGAATAGGGCAGTCATCATGAAAAACGGGGTTTTGTGTGGTTGTACAAACGAATTTGAGTCGACACTGATTTATTTCTAATTGTCTTCATGTCATATCAAGCTCCCTCTGGATGCAATATGTAATTTTTGCTGCTTTTCTTCAGGCTTCATTTCCATGTCTCCATATGTGATGGGGCTGATTTGAGGGGGTTGATTTGGTTTTGAGGGGGAGAGGGGCTGAGTGACACCTGGATGTGTCCTTGGTCCCCTTGAGCCTCGGGGGCAGCCCTGGGAGCCCAGCGATGCCTCTGCCAGCTGCAGATTTTCCAGCCTTAAAGAGATTTGTAGCAATCAGCAGTTCCCAGTTTCCAGAGGGACACAGCTACATGTTTCTGGATAGCTGCTAGTTTTTCTCATCTGAAAGCTCTTCTCTACAAAACAAAAAAAATAAAATAAAAAAAAAAAAAAAAAAAAGAAAAGCCAGGGCACAACCTCACACACTTCAACAACTTTCTTTTTTCTCAGTTTCCCCTGAGCCTGTCCAACGTTCATCAGCCTGTTATCACTTCTGCCCAGCATGATGAGCCCTCTCTGAAAAATAAGACCAAAACCAGCTGAAATAAAGCATAGGGGAAAAAAAAGAAAAACAGAAAAAAAAAGCCCAGACTGACTCTTCCTCCTAAAAAATGATGTTACAAAATGTTAAGAGAAGCTTAGATATCCCAAAAGCTTTAAACCAGACTGGGTTTGTATCTTTTTATATTTCCTTGTGGATATAACATCTTTGTTGAAAAATGGTTGGTTTAAAACAAACCCACAGACTCTTCCAAGGGAGGAAAAAAATACACTTTGAAATTATTGACTTTTGCAATGTGGCCTATATTTTTAATGCAAATATTTTTAGTGCAAATACAAGGTTATTTTATTACATCAAAATTCATGGCACTGCAAACACAGGAGGAGGTGAGAAGTCAAAAAAAGGGTGGATTTATTCCACATAGCAAAATGGAAACCATTTCATTTTTCAGGAGAATAGTTTTCCTGTGGTTTCACCTGTTACACTTAGATATGTCAAATGATTGTAACATATATGTTCTGACACATTTGAGGAATTACAAAGAATTAATCAGAAGTCTGAGCTGCCAGGTTATGTAATGAAGGAAGGGAAGGAATTGAGGTCAGAAAAATCTGATGCTTGTATGATATTAAGATTATCCAAATAAAAGCAACACTTCTGATTTGCTAATTTTCAACAGTCCTGGGGTATACAAGATAAAAGAACAAGTGTATTCAAGAAGAAATAATAAACCCCCTATGGCAGCTATCAGAATGCAAAAGGCAAAATAAAATGCTTTTTTAACAGGTATTTAAAGCCACAAGCATCAGTTGGATCTTGATGTGACTTGCACATAAAAAGAAAATCTGTGAGTCTTAAATATGCACAGGAGGAGGAAAATCACAGACACACCACAGGGATGGCACTGAAGCCCTTTCCACTCCAGGCATTCCAGCTAATTGCTCACTGTGGCAAAGCTCACATCCAAAATTCAGTGACTGGCACAGGAGCTGAGATGCTGCTGCTGCTGATTCCTGATGCAGATGATGGAGAGAAGGTCCTTGAAAAGGACAGAAGCTCAGAATCTGTGTGAAATTAAAGAACACAGCTCAGAAATTATTATTCACACAATGCATACAGTTATTAGCTGCCTAAAAGCATCTCAAAAATGCTTGGTCCTGCTACAGATCCACCTGTCCTGTAACAAGAATTTTACATCTGGCTTTGGTTGAAGCTAGAATAGAGTGAAGGGATGGATATGAAGGAGTCCCAAATACAAACACCTTCACAGGACACCCAAGGATAAACATGACTGTGATCTCCACCTTAAAATGCAGTGACTTAAGGGAATGGTGCATTCATCCTTGAGGTGTGAGTGCTGCTCTGAAATCCATCCTCAGCCTGAAAGCCTTCCTCTTTTCCAAGAGAACAGGAAAATATTCATCCCCTGACACACAGGCATCATTTATGGGGTCATGAAGGAATTGTTTAGGTGAGGTATTTGCCATTGGGCTGTTTTGAGGCTGCTACTCTTTCCAGCCAAAGAACAAATCAGGGGACCAAGAAACTCCATGATATATATAAAAAAAAAAATAGGTTACTGCCATTTTTTGCTGACAGATAAGAGAAAAAGGTAATTCTTCATTCTCTCCATCTTATCTAGAGAGCTTAAACACATTCTGTGGCTGCTAAATTACAGAAATTGTCCCAGGAAGCAACTGAAAACCAGAGACCTCCCCATGCTGAAGCACCAGGCTACAGAGAGACATATTTATGCCATTTTTCCCTCCTGTACACATACATCAAATAGTAGCATTAAGAAGTGATGTACAAAGTACCTAGAATAGCCCAAAGTGGAAAAAGATCGAATTTCTCTTCTGCAGGGTGAAATAAGTGGGCTGAAATCCTTTCAGAATGAAAAAGGAGGGGAGCTGAGCCTCCTGCTTTCATATTGAGCTCTCCAGCCACCACCAAATGACATGAAAGGTGCTGAGTGTCACTTTGAAAAGCCAGCAGTGAACTCCAATCACGGTTTTCAAAGAGAAAGAAGCAATTTCAGAGGCTCCTTTTATGCAAGGACAGGTTCAATGTTTGTACACTCTCCATGCAAGGACTGGGTGTGCTGGATGGATTGTTCTGACTTTTTATGAGTAGCCCTGAGGCCCTAAGGCTGAACTGGCCAGAAGAGCCAGGGCATGACAGTGAGACAACCAATGGAATGGGGTTTAGAGAGAACCCAACTCCCATTTAGAATGAGTAAAACAAACCCCCACAGTGTGGAATAACCCCCAAATGTTTTTCAATGGGCATGACTATTTTTTTAAATCTTGTGTTATACCTCCTCTTCTGTGCAGTGTGTGGAGAACAATCACTTTGCCCATTTGCCATGCTCAAATGATTGGTAGATTTTGCTGTCCTTTTGTTTAACATTTCCTCTGCTGAGGGAAGCTCACGTTGCCTTAGACACTGTTCTGTGTCAGGTTCACCAGGGCAGTGCTGGCATATCATCATATCAGATTGCAATGTAACACCAAACTGCTTTGCCTTAATCATGTTCTATCTTTCAAGGGACAGAGGTTCTCATTTTTTCATTTTTATTCCAACTATAGGAGGCTCAAAAAATATCAGTTTATCACTGCCCTGAAAATACAAGTCAACATAATGCCTTGTTTCAGAAATATGAGGTAAGAAATCAGATTTTTGCCTCAGAAAAATGGTTCCAAGAAGTCCACAGAATAAACAATGACCATATACACTTATTCCTAAAGTGGTTCTATTAGAGCTCTTCAATATGAGCAGAATTAACTGCAGCATTGTGCAGCAGAATTGGACAAATTGGGGAGAAAGATTTTGGGCATTCCCACAAATGGAAGGCTGAGCAGCTTGTTGCTGAAATCTCAGAGTTTTGTTCAAGAACATTCAGGTGGATTCACTAATATTCATCACAATGTGGGCACAGAACAAAAGCAGCCCAGGGATGCTGTAAGAGTGCCAGAACCGTCTCTATGGGACTGCTCTCACAAACATTTTGGAAAGCTCTCTTTACAAAAAAATCACTTTGCTAGTGGATTGTGTCATGTTGTGGCCGTGCCTCACCCTTGCATGTGATTTGATTTAGTGGGTCAGTGAAAATGATTTGGGGAGATGTGGGAGTTGTCTCCTGTCTGCATCATGGGGTGGTGAGAGGGAAATATCCATGGTGCTTTGAGAAGGGTTGCACAGGATTTCCTCAGGCTGCAGGCTGGGCACATTTAAACCTGGAGGGTGGTTCAGATTGCAAATAATGGCTGAGTCACCACTTAGATGGAAATAGAAGGGGGAAAAGTGACGCTGTTTGTTGGAATCTGTGGTATTGATGATTCTGAGATTGTAGAAAGTGTCTGTCTTTCTGCCCCATTGCCAAAGCAGAAGCCATCATTGGTCTGTGCTGGTTTCCAGGTTGTTTATTCTGTTGATCTCTCACATGTTCTGCTGCCCTGCCCAGCTCTGTCCTGCAGGGCAGCGTGTGGGGCTCTGCCCTCAGTGGGATGTGACAAACATTAAATACCAGAAACTCCCTGGGCTGGATTTACAAGAACGTGCCAATATCTGTCACCTACGTTGGACAGTGTGTCCCCAGCCTGAACCAACAGAAAAATGCCAACACCACAGTGAGACATGGAGGGCATGAAGAAGGAGAAAAAGGACAAGGCACACCCAATTTCCTCCAGCTTGTCCCCTTTGGACCCCTCATCTAGAATCCTAAAATTTTGCTTTTGCACCCGTGCCACACTTAAATTATTATTTATATCAAACGCTGAGAGCTGGTAATTCATCCTGTAAGATTGAAAACTCTTTTCCATGGACAGAGATCACAGCCAGTGTCTCTGGGGGCTCTGTCCAGGGAGGTCCCTGACCCCTGCCAGGGTCCCAGACCTTCCAGGGCAGCCAGAGGGAAGCCCTGGATTCCCACACTGTTGAGCCAGGGACGGGTGAAATGACTCGTACGATTTCAGAAGGCAAATGAGTGTTTATTCAAAAGCACCTCACTCTTTTATAGAGAAGATAATGAACATTAATTCCATTGGTCTTAAAGTAAAAATATTTCACGTGATTGGTACACTGGACTTATGTCAGTGTGGTAGAACATATCTATAAATAATATGAACAGAAAGCAATTTAATAGATTGTTTACATTCCTCTCAGACTTTTTCCCAGGTTTAGCCTAGCAGAAATCTTTCTCTTTTTCTCTCTGACTGAACTGACAATATCCACAGGAAAGGATTTTTTTATTTTAGAAAGATGTCATGTGAGGATGGTGACACATCCTACACAGATAGACCATGGATAGAATCACAGAATCATAGCTTGTCTTGGGTTGGAAGGGACCTTAAAGATCATCTAGCTCCAGCTAATGATAATCATCAGCTCTGTTCTCTTAAGAAAATTGGTCTAGAAGTAGAAAAATCTGCCAACTAAAGATAGCTTGGTATTAGAGCAGGGAAGAAAATGCCACTTCATCACTATATCCTTTAAGGACATAGTTAAATCTGTCATTTTCAGAGACAGTTAAAAGACACTCAATTTGTCCTCAAATCTTCCTCAAAATGTCCTCAAAACAAATTTGTCCTCTACCTCCGTGACTGGATCCCACAATGAGATCCATGTAGGGTTTGCCAGGCAGTTTTGGGAGATGGGAGGTGCAGGTGGGTTCGGATGGAGCGGGAGCACAGCTTTCAAGCTGAACCAGGACAGGCAGTGAAGGATAATTCCCTTTTGATTAGGCAGCTCTGGTGCCAGCTCTGGATGCCTCATGGAGCAGGGAAAGCTTCCCTAACCCCTTCATGGCTGTGTGGCATTTCAGTGGATGTCACATCTCAAGAGCAAGAACTGAGGCATGTGCAAATGGATGCCCAAGTTTGTCATCTTGAAATGAAAGCCAAAGGTGTGAAGGTTGTTTTCAAAAGCAATGTGATTTTTCTTGGACCCTTGATCAGGAAGGAAAATAAAAAAAGGGTTATATTGAGAAGTTTAAGGAACATGTTTACTCTTTCTACAACCATTTGAAATGTAAACTTTAAGGAATTTAGAGATTTTAGAGGAGCTAAGATTTTAGAAATAAGCCTTACTAGAGTTAATTAAAATAATAATAATAAATGAGTAGGCCTTGATGAAGTTAGGAGTTAGTAGTTAACTAATAATTGATTGCTTGTCAGCACAATGTTTAACTAGCTGGGTTTATAATGAAGAATATACAAACTGACAAATAGCTTTTAGGAACATCAGACAGTTGTGGGCCTCCTCTGTTCTGAAACCAATTGAAGACAAGGAATGGGAGTTCTACCAAGAGTTCATTTGTCATATTTGCATTGAAAAGTTAGAAGGGCCAGAATGAGGAAGACTTCATTTACTTCCTCATTTTGGGACCCCTCCCCATGAAAAGGACACTGACCCATTTCAAGGGACAAACTACGCATGCTTAATAGCTTTTGAAATGATCAGCATAGGAAGTGAGGAATGGGATGTACCAAAATGATGAATATGTACTTGTATTTTGGCTATTCAATACTTGTATGGATAAAAAGACTCTGTAATCATTTGAAAGCTGCGGTGTGGATTTGGGAGCGATCCCACACACAATAAACACACACTTTCTAACTTTAAACTGTTAGAGAGTTTTTGTCCGTCACAGTTGGATATCGATACTAGATCAATATCCATATTTTTTCAATAAATCACATTTTTTTGGCAACACAAGGTAACAGGACTAAGTTATAGTGATTAGTGAATAAAAGTAAATAATTTTCTCCACCCACAAACATCACAGCTGGATAGGACAGTACATAAGTATGTCATTCAAGCTTACTGTTCCCTTTATTTAAGTAGCAATCAGGATTTCCAAGAGTTTAGGGAAAAAAAAAGAAAAGTAATTACAATCAAGAAATCTCCAGCCATAAACTGATTTGCAGCCTCCCTTATTTCCTTCCTTCTTTCTTCCCTGTCCCTTCTGTGTGGCAAAAGGCAATGGGAAATGAGTCCCACTAAGCCAGCATTAGGGGATGTTATGTGCATAATTAATGGCACTTTTCTGGTTTATCACATTAATAAACCAGAGGACAGAGAAGCATCTCCAGGACATCAGAGACCAGGAGGAGAAAGAGTGCAAAGGTTAAAATATAGTCCATATGGTTTTTTTGCTCATATATTATCAAAATAGGAGGAGGAGAGAAGTTTTCCTGCCATCCAATTTGGAAACTGTCCTGGCAGAGCAAAGCCCTGACTTCCTGTGTTCTGGTGCTCTTTAGTTCATTATTTACACCCTCTTAAGGACTCCCTGTGTGTAGGGATGAGGCAAGCCCTGCTTGGAGTGCAGGATTTTGCTGGTGACTTCTTCACTCATACTTGAGCTCAAAGATATCACACAGGATGGATGGATGGAAGCTAGGCAAAAGAAATATGCAAAATTTCAGAGGAAAAAATCAGAAAAAAATATTAAAAATATTTTAAAAATATTTTAAAAAAATATTTTTAAAAATATTTTTAGATGCCACCAGCTGGCAAATGTTTTTTACATACATATACTGACAAGTGAATGGCAAACCCAGGTGCATAGGGAAAGCTGTGCCTTACTAAGCCTTTTGGAAAGTAATGTTTGGCTGTCATGCAATTAAGTTTATTTGAATTAATCAGCTTCTTGAACTGTCTGGGCAAATGTTCACTCTTGAGACAGTTGATTTGTAGCAGTTTTCAGTGATGCATAACAAAATTACCCTAAAAATGGAACTGGAGGTTTGGGTAAACAACCACCTGTAGGTGATTTCCCATGAGTTATGGAAATCCCTCTCAACAGCAGCCACTGCCCGTAAAATCACCCTGGTTGGAAGGAACCTCAGGAGATCCTAAGCCAAATTTCCTGCTCAGAGCAAGGGCAGATGAGAGGGCAGCCCAGAAGACTCAAGGTTTCACCCTCTCAGCTTTTCAAGGGTGATATTCACCCATAGCCAGGCTCTGTGCCTGTTGCATGCACAAAATAAAATATGTTGATATAAATTGTTTTCAGCTTACTTGTTTTACCCTGTATTTGCAATAAGAGCACGCAAAAGACCAGTGAGTGCAGTTTAGCTGATAAATGGCTCTGCTTTAACCACAGCAGTGTCAGTGCTTGCAGTATTTCCACAGGGACCTACCTGTACAAACAATATTTAAATGAAGAGGCTGCTGACCCAGATTACAGCCTCTAGATGCTACTGGAAAAATAGGAAATGAACACCACAATAATTGAAGTAAATAATCGAGTGTCCTACGGGCTAGAATGAGGTTCTTACAGTGTTCTTATCCTCTGCAAATTAATTTTGTCCTATTTTAAGTATGATTGAAGAGTAGCTTTATTTTTTATCACCACATAAATAGTATAAAGTAGGTTTTATTGGTGCCACAGTCCCTTTTTGCAGGGAGATGCTCTTGTAACCATTGAATGAACCAAAAAGAATACTGCTTAGCTACATGTGCAAGAGGAGTTTCCATGTGGGCATGGAGGGATTAAGTTTCTGCAAACAGAGCTACCAGCAGTGTATTTCTGTAGTGTGCACATTTTCAAGGCAAGGTAGGTCTCTCTGAAGAAAGAAAATAAAGTATTACCCAGAGGTGTTTGGGACATTTCTAAAAAAATTGCCTTTTCTTCGATGAAATGCAGTTTCATCAAAACATTTTTTTTATTATTATTTTTTTTGAAGCAAACTAGATATCAATTTTCTCAGAAAAGGCATTTGGGTGCAGGCAGAATTTCTTGCAGAATTGAAAAGAGCTGGGGATAAGGGACTCAAAGGCACCATCCCCTATTTCAAAGAGCTATTACCTCAGTGGGAAAGAGACACAAGGCACTGAATCTTGTATTCCTAACACAAACAGCTAAATTGGAGTGGTCTGGGTGCCATAAAGAAGCAACATGTGACACCACTTGCTTTCCTTGCTCTACAGTTTTTTTGGCACCAGTTTGCAAAGGGAGCTCAAGAGGCGCCTGGGCTCCAACCATGTCCCCTTGAGAAAGTGGCTGAACCCCCCAGGGGCTGAGATCCTGAAATTCCTTGGATTTTTTGTCAGAACATGTTAGAACTTTTCCCTTCCTTCCTCCCTCCCATCCTCCCTCCCATCCTCCCTCCCTTCCTCCCTCCCTCCCTTCCTTCCTCCCTTCCTCCCTCCTTTCCTTTCCTTTCCTTTCCTTTCCTTTCCTTTCCTTTCCTTTCCTTTCCTTTCCTTTCCTTTCCTTTCCTTTCCTTTCCTTTCCTTTCCTTTCCTTTCCTTTCCTTTCCTTTCCTTTCCTTTCCTTTCCTTTCCTTTCCTTTCCTTTCCTTTCCTTTCCTTTCCTTTCCTTTCCTTTCCTTTCCTTTCCTTTCCTTTCCTTCCCTTTCCCTTTCCCTTTCCCTTTCCCTTTCCCTTTCCCTTTCCCTTTCCCTTTCCCTTTCCCTTTCCCTTTCCCTTTCCCTTTCCCTTTCCCTTTCCCTTTCCCTTTCCCTTTCCCTTTCCCTTTCCCTTTCCCTTTCCCTTTCCCTTTCCCTTTCCCTTTCCCTTTCCCTTTCCCTTTCCCTTTCCCTTTCCCTTTCCCTTTCCCTTTCCCTTTCCCTTTCCCTTTCCCTCTCTCCATTTATTCCACAATTAATGTTTTTTTTTGCAGTTTTCCCCCACACACAGAAGTATTAATTTCAAATCCCACATATTTTTGCCAAGACAGAAGAGCTGCTTCCTGCCCTGGTCTGATATTAACTGCTTGGCTCCTCAGGTTTGTTCCCATTGCTGCTCCCTGCACATAAATCTTGTTTAGTCAATAGGATTTGCCTGCCCGAAGGAATGCATGATCAACTGCATAGAGAAGCATAAAATAGATTTTTGTGTTTCACATCCTTAAAATGTTTTTTGTTGGGAAATAAATCCCAAAGCTGTTTTTGCCTAATATTTCTTTTCCTTCACTGAACTATTTTTTAACATTTTTGACTTGCTGAAGGACATGAAGTGGAGTCTCATTTATCAAGATTTTTTGGTCTAAATTTTACTTTTCCTTCTATTTTCTGAGTTTTTTGTACTTTAATATTTATTTTAACACTTCGGCTTGATGCTTTCTCTCTCAAGAAGTTTGAATCCTCGATTCAGACAGGTTAAGCAGTCCAGCACACATTGAAGAAATCTGGCAATACTCCAGAAATCCTTAGAGTATTGCAATATGAGATGGAATATTGCAGGCAAACTGGAGAACTCATGGTGTAAAATCCTCAGGAGTCTTTAATGACTATGAAGTCAATTCAATAACCTGGCCAGAGGGAATATTTCCTCCTTCCTTTTCTGTCACTTGGTTGGTCATGTCACTTCTTAGGGCACCTATCTCTAAGTTTGAATGTTGACAGTTATTTTGAAAGTGTTTAAGCCCTTGAGCTGAGAGTTTGCAAGAATATGTTGCACATGTTAATTATATTAAAAAAATTCTCAAAATTTGACTTCTTTCAGTTCATCTTTTGGACAGTGGCCAACATCATAACTTGTGCAAGAGATTTTCTATTTATCTATATTCCATTGCTTATTTTAATGTTGCCCTCACAGGTTTTTTTTGTTTGTGTTTTTTTTTGTTGTTGTTGTTGTTGTTGTTGTTTGTTTTTCTTTTTCCTGAATTCTTTCTCTTCACAATAAATTAATTCTGAACCACATTAGATGACAGTGTTCAAGATGTCTGCACACCTCTGACTTAGGCCATGGCTTTAGAATATTCCCAGCCTTAAAGCCTTTACCCTCTCTGAATATATCTTGGCATTTTGTTTGCTGTTTGATCCCTGCTGTGCACTGAGCAGATGTTTTCATGGAGTGGTCTTCAGTGACAGCAAGATCTTTTTCTTGAATAATTACAGTTAATTTATAACTCAGCTATGCATATGAGCAGCTGAATTGTCCTTTCCAGCATGTGTCTCCTCAAATCTGTCTGCAGTGAATTTCATCTGTCATGAATGTTGTGCAGAGAGTTCAGTCTGGCCATCTAGAATTCTCCAAAGTCTTATTTAGTCTTGGCCAATCTAAATTATGTCACATAAGCCACATTTCATTTCTTCTGGAAAAAAAAAAATTAAAAATTGCTGCTGAAGGCCTTGTTCTAGATTACTAAAAATATTTGTTGATATTTGTCTCAGCTGCTGCCTGGGCTTTGCAAGATATTTTTCATGTCAGAAAAAAAGCAGAAGTCATTCCCCAAGGAGTTCAGTTTTGAGGCAAGGGATCCACAATATAACTGAAATATTCAGGGTGATCATTAACTACACCTTGCTAAAATAAAATAGTTTTTTAAAGCATAACTATATAATATTTAATGACTTTTTGTAAAAAAAAAAACAACTGTTCATAGGTACACTTCAGATTACTCAGTGTCCCTATAGGAAGCTTCACTCTTTTGTGGAGTCCTTTGACAATTATCCATGAAATGTGACTATCAAGTCTCTCCCTTTTTATCTTTTTACCAGTTTTTAACCCCAGGCAGAACCTTACCCCATGATAGACAACTTTCTTAAGCAGCTTTTTGTAAGGAATGCTGTTAAAAGCTTTTAAATAAATAATGTTAACTGCCTCTCTTCTCACCACTACTTTAACAACATCCTCAGGCTCAGACCTAGCAGTCAATCCGTATTTAGCATTTTGTCATGAGCTAAAAACTAAACACATGTCCCAGAGTTTGGTGGAGCAGAGCTGGATTTAACCATGTTTCCAGCTTTGTGAACAGGTGATATGCAGAGCAGATTAAGCTGAGCAGGGACTTGGACATCCAAAGTATTCTTTGTAATGTTATCTTAATCTCTCAGCCTTCTGCCTTCATTTTTATTTTTTTTTTCATCCTAGCCACCTGCTGTGTGTGTAATCCATGGATTGGAATTCTCCTGGGAGGCTGGCCACTCTGCTTTGCTACCTGCCTGCCTGACCCTTTGTACAAGGAAACACCCACGCCCACTTGGTTTCCTAAAGAAATGTTGTAGATGTGTGTAGTAAAGCAGTAGTAGCTGTTCCAGTAGTTTGGAATTTACTGAATGCTTGAGTGCTGTTTGTGAGTGTGACATTGGCAGGCTGAGAGAGATGGGGCTGTTCAGCCTGGAGAAGAGAATATTCCAAGGAGACTTTCCAGGACCTTGCAATACCTAAAAAGGTTCCAAGAGAGCTGGAGAGGGACTGGGGACAAGGAATGGAGTGACAGACAGTCTTGGGGTCCGGGTGTTGAGGTGGCACCCAGAATGTAAAAGTCCTCGTTTCCCAGCCTGTGCAGCCAGTCTGAAATGCATAGGGTAGGCTTCTCAAGGTTATTTTTCCTTCTCTAGAACATTCTTTCTCTGACCTGCTGAGCTCTGTCTAGCAGGTTGGCCATGGCATTCTGTCTGCCCTCTAGGACGGCGTTTACATTTTATACCAAAAACGATGCGCACTTTGTTTACAATAATGTGCCAATATCTATCATTTATGTTAGACAGTGTGTCTCTACCTTAAACCAATAGAAAAGTGTCACCATCACAGCAAGACATGGAGGACAAGAAGAAGGAGAAGAAGGTCAGGACACACCCAAATCCCTCCATCTTGTCCCCTTGAACCCCATTCTAAAAGCCCCAGAATTCTGCTTTTTCACCCTGTGTTAATTCAAATATCATACTACTCAAGCTCTTGCGGCTTGCAATTCCTCATACAAAGTTGGCAGTTTTTTCCACAGGCTAAAATTGAAGCCACAGGTGTTTTTGACTTCATGCCAAGGTCTCCAAGCCCCCTTCCAGGGTCTGGAGACAGCCAGGGCAGCCAGAGGGATGTTCTGGACTCCCACAAGACAGGACACAGGGAGTGGCTTCCCACTGCCAGAGGACAGGGATGGATGGGAGATTGGGCAGGAATTGTTCCCTGTGAGGGTGAGGATGTCCTGGCACAGGGTGCCCAGAGCAGCTGGGGCTGCCCCTGGATCCCTGGAAGTGCCCAAGGCCAGGCTGGACAGAGCTTGGAGCACCCTGGATAGTGGAAGGTGTCTCTGCACAGGGCAGGAGCTGTAAGGAGATGATCTCTGATGTCTCTTCTTCTGGGGTTCTGTGAATATCCTCATGGAACTGGGATTACCACATTCCAGCCTTGTACAGCCCTGCTGGAGAAGTGACCATCCATTTTGCCTGAAAGCAAGATGGAAAGTGTTCATTTTTCTGTAGCTAATTCCCAGCGAGAGAAGGTTTCAATGTGTCACTCGTGCCTACAAGTCTAACATTCATGGCAGCCCACAGAGCACCCAAACAGCTTTTTGCTGCAGTTCTGTTTTCTTCCTTCTTTGCTCAATTTATGCCAGACCAATATTCTGCAAAGTATTTCAGTATCTGGCAGCACAGAAGATTGATGTAGATCAGGCTTCTCAGTTTCCCCCATCACCAACTTGGCAATGACAGCCAAAGAGAAGAGCCTTTTACAGCACTGAATGAAGAATAAATCTATACAAATTTAATTAACCTCTGCAGAGCTTTTTGAATCCTAACCAAGTTTAGTCACAGTTCTGTAAGTTTGGAAGTGCTTGGCATATTTTTGACTCTTGTACAATAGTTTGAACTGGCTATATATACAAACCAAATTTGTAAAATGAAATTAATAGTTGCTCTTATTGGAGTTTACTGGTGTAGGAATTGCCACCTACACATACAAGCAAAAAAACACTTCTGCTATAAATACAGCTTTTATTTATTTTTCTGGAATGCAGACAACTAAAAAAGAAGAAAACCAAAATCAACGAAGGTGACATGAATCAATGGATGGAAACAAAATAGCAACTTCTTTACTTTTTTTCCCTGACTGGGCTTAACGTGGCTGGTGCTCTTTGGGTCCCAAAGATGTCAAAGTGAGTTATGTCAGCTCATGCTGACAGAGTAGATTGAAAATGAGTTGTCTGGATTAATCCACCCCACCTCCTCTGTTTCTAGAAGATTGAGTTAAAAACATTATTCCAGCCCTAAGGACCCCTCAGTGTTATTTATTGTTATTTATTGACCCCTTTGTTATTTATTGTTGTTCAAGGCTGTCACTCCTCCAGCTCGGGGTCACTGACCAAAGCTCCACTGCACAGAGCAGGGTGGGCAGGAGGTGTTTTGGCATTCAAAGATTGGCTCTGAGAGTGGAAGGAGGGAATTGTGTTGGAGGGAGGCCTGAGGAGGGAATGAAACTGTGCTGGAACAGGCAGCAAGGCTTTACTGATCTTCTGGAGGGAACTCAGGAGGCAGCTCCTTGCAGTAAGGACACACAGACAGGCACAAATAGCCAAAATCTTCTTTTCCACACACATTCTGTTCCCCTTGGCCAAGCTCTAAGTGAAATACAACTACTTCTGATGTGTTGGTGGCTGTTTCTAACACAGTGGAAAGGAGTTCTTGCACCTGCTTTTCTTCCTCTGCAGTTAAATCCTTGTCCAGGTGTTTTTGTCCTTCCCTAGAAGCCACAGGAAGACTCTTTGCCTGTCCTGCCATGCTGGCTTAATTTCTTAGAGTCAGTAAAATAGAATGCTTTAAAGAAGTCTCATGAGGAAGTCAGGTGTGACAAAGAGCCAGAGCTTTAAACAGGATCTCAGGTGGATGCTTAGTCTGGTGTCCTCCCTTGGTGCCAGCCCAGATTCTGGCTTTATGCCAAAAAGAGGGATTTCCATGGAATAACAGTGCAGGAACCACAGATGGGAATTATCAGTCATTGCCCATCCTGTGTTGTCATCCCAAGGGGAAAAACAAGGTTCTATTCCATTAAAAAACATTTAAAAAAAATTTAACAACATAGTTGTCACCTCCCTCCTCAGGAGTGTAAAGGAACAAAGTATTTATACTTTGAAGGTGATCTGAGTGGACAAACCCCTGAATGAAAATCCAGCCCTGAGGGTCTCACACCATTTCTGGGTCTGCCACCCACCTTCCCCATCTGCCTCTCCACTCTCATTGTAGATCTCTCTCTCAAACAATGTGTTTATCTCTATAATTTTACTTTTCTGCAGACATTTTAACTTCTCTTACTGATTTCTTTGAGTAAGATTTAAAAACAAGAATATATTAAAGCTGTAGTGCTTTTTTTCCTCCCAATTTTCACCATTAAAAATACTACATGTTCTATATTCTTAAATGAATTCCCTTGTTTTTTTGTTTTTTTTTTTTTTTTGCCTTCCAGTACCTGAAAGGAGCCTGCAAGAAATCCGGAGGAAGATTTTCTATGAGGGCATGGAGTGACAGGACAACAGGGAATGACTGCAAACTGAAGGAGAGGAGATTTGGCTGGCATGTTGGGCAGAAATTCTCCCCTGTGAGGGTGCTGAGGCCCTGGAACAGGGTACCCAGAGAAGCTGTGGCTGCCCCTGGATCCCTGGAAGTGTCCAAGGCCAGGCTGGATGGGGCTTGGAGCAGCCTGAGATAGTGGAAGGTGTCCCTGCCCATGGCAGGAGTTGAAATGAGATGATCTCTAAGGTCCTTTCCATCAGAAACCATTCCATGGTTCTGTGTTTCCATGCTTTTTACAAAGAATCATCATAACTTTACTATTTTTAAAAATCAAATATAAAGCATATTATTTTGCCATTCATGAGCTCACTTGTTTTCTCCAAGACATGAGATGTAAGCTCAGAATATCTAAAAGTCCTTGTAAATCTCCAGAGTAAATATCATGGTCAAAAAGTTCATTTCTTTGCCAGGCTGTGACTTTCTTCCATATAGTGAAAGGTCAAATGTGCAGCAGGTTTACTGAGGCCAGGACAATATCCTCATAAATTTTGCCTCCCTCCTGTAAAGGACCAGTTACTTGCCTTATTTTTCTATTTTTCACACCTCCATAAAAATATATAAATGTACTAAAAGACAGGCAGACTTTATGTCCCCTAATTAATAATATCCTTAAAAATAGAAACAAAAGCAAGCCCACAAGCCTTTGAAAGGGAAGCACTTCACTGCACATATTTGTCTTGCTGCAGAGACAGGAGAAGAAGAAATGTGATAAATAATAATGATATAATGCTCTGTGTGGAAGGTGTTCAGATGTTGCAGAGATCATCTTGACATTGACATAAAAGATTCCAAAGAAGAAGAAAAGTGCTCTTGGACTAGTCCCAAAATTTCAAGTCTACATGTGAAGCACAGATAACTCTTTCTTCCCCTTCTAACTTTAAAATACTGATTTCTGGAGCTGCTGCTGACATCACAGAGAGTTCCTCTTCTCTGTCTGATGAGAAAGGGAAGACTTGCAGTGCTGAAATATCTTCTTTCAGATCATCAGCTGGCAGGAGCCATCCATTGTCCATTCCAACCTCTTTGCACCAGCTGAGCTTCTGACCACAGATGTTTTCCTGGCAGCGAGTAGGAAATGAGCATTCAAGTGAAGCAGTGAGAGCTCTCTATTAATTATTCATGAGAAGAAGAAAAGAAAAAGAAAAAGAAAAAGAAAAAGAAAAAGAAAAAGAAAAAGAAAAAGAAAAAGAAAAAGAAAAAGAAAAAGAAAAAGAAAAAGAAAAAGAAAAAGAGAAAAATAAAAAGAAAAAAAAAGAAAAAGAAAAAAAGAAAAAAAAAGAAAAAGAAAAAGAAAAAGAAAAAGAAAAAGAAAAAGAAAAAGAAAAAGAAAAAGAAAAAGAAAAAGAAAAAGAAAAAGAAAAAGAAAAAGAAAAAGAAAAAGAAAAAGAAAAAGAAAAAGAAAAAGAAAAAGAAAAAGGAAAAGGAAAAGAAAAAGAAGAAAAAGAAAAAGAAAAAGAAGAAGAAAAAGAAAAAGAAAAGCTATATTTTCCTATTCATAGAATGTCTCAACTTTCAGATGCCTCTATGACAAAGGGAGTATCCACACTTGCAGTGCTGCATTACTCCTGGTTAGGGGAATCAGATTCAGCATGGCTCAGAGCCTTTGGTGACTCATTTTTCATTCCATATGTGCACTCATGTGCTTCACTCACCCTTCGTCCAGCTGGAAAGGATGCGGTGAGAGGAGAAATCAAGCAAATGTTTGAAAACCCTTTAATGCAGAATAAGCTAAACCAGTGTTTTCTGCCACTGGAGTACAACAAAGGTTACAATGTCATAGTTTGGGACAGAGAGGCAAATGCTGGGCCTGGAATGGAGCTGGAGATCTTTGGTTTGCATTGACAAAATTCCTCCACTTGCTTATAAACTCTTTGTATCATTAGATATTTGATTTTCGGCTTGCATGGAAACACTGCTGCTCATGCTGCATCCAAACGAAACAAGATCTCAGGCAAGAAAAATTCCTTCTTTAGGCCAAATGGAGAAAAAGCCTCAAAAACTTTACATGATTTTGTGTAAAATAATACAGTGGCTGCTTGGAGCCAGTCAGAGATTTTGACAGTCAGAAGGAACTGGGAAAGAAAACCACTAAAGGTTAAAATGCAGGTGAGGAGGGCATAGAAATGCAATTTATCACCTGCTTATGAGGTGTGTTGCATGAATATCAATACCAGGTGGGTTTTTTTGCATATATTCCTCATCTTTTCCAGCAAAACATCATCAGCCTTCACAGTAGCTCAATGCACCAGGATACAGGATACTGGCACTTCCCAATATATCAAATATAGACACTCACATTCTGCAGTAATGGTCATTACTCTGGGCTATAGTGCAAATAGGTTTGAATGGATCTTTTAAAATTCCACTTTATGCACTGCCAGGAAATGAGGATTGTGTGATCTGGTTGCAGGAAGAGCTGGGGAAAGGAAAATGTATTATCCAAAAGTGCATTTAGCTCAAAAGGGGCACTAAATACTCCCAGCCCTAGTGAGCAATACCATGACATTAACTCACTGCAGGCTGTCAAGGGCTTGTCAATGTATAATGTTTAATTATATATATCTTATGTTATAATTACATCTCGTTAGAAGCTTGGCTTGTTCCATTGTCAAGGCATGCTAATAATTGCCATTTCTAGATAAACCACAACCAAATACAAAATACCTATTAGGATGATTATCTTTGTAAGTAGAAAAGAATTAAGCTCAAATTAGGTTTGTTTGGGGTTTTTTTAAAGCAGCTAATTATTTCATATTCTTCTGCTTACTTCACCAGGGTTTTGCTGAGGATAAACATATTTTCAATCTTGGCTCTTAGCCAATGAGAGGAAGAAGATGGAGGGTAAAGGAGGAGAGAACCTAGGTCACTGATTTGTAGCCTTCATTGCATAAAGGCATGATAATTATCTATTCCTTTGTTTTGCATTCCTTGGGTAGGAAAAATTATCATTCCTAAGAAACAGGATTGCCATACCTGGTGACAAAGATCCAGTATAACCACTGCTGTTAGCTGGTTCTCATTAATAACTGCAAGATTCCTGTCCAAGCCTAATTTAATTTATTTTTCCATATGTTGGAATTTTTCCTTATTTCCTTTTGTTACTCAAAGTGCCATAACCTGGGATTCATAGGTTGTTTTCTAGTGTTTCTAAGTCACTTTTTAAAGAAGAATGGCACTTTTACTCTTAGATCTCTTATTTAGAAATGCAGTATTTAGTTTCCATTCCACATGTAAGTGATGGCGAAAGGCTGATCCTTAGCTCAGGTGCTCTGTGACCTCTGGGAACAGTCTTGGTAGAAAATGAAAATAAAATTTCAATTTAAAAAGTGGAATGGAATGTTATTATTCAGTACTCCTTTTTTTAATAATATAGGGACCCTTCAGGTGTGTTAGGTCTTATGTAAGGTGCAGAGACTCATCAGGTCCTCAGTGGAAGTTAATTAAAACATTCAATTTTTCTTGTGCTTTGCTTCATAGGAATTGCACTGCTTGGCAACAGACATAGACCTGATCCTTTTTCTAGCTAGAATTCTCATCAGAATGTCTTTATATCTGTTCAAATGCTGCTGAGGGCCTAAAATAGAAGTACCAAGGTCACATCTGTTCTGCACGCCAAGAGAAATGGGTGGGAACTTCAAGGTAATGGGAATGAAAAGGAATTTGTCAGTATTGTGGTGGCTACCAGTGAGAACTCTGCCTGTCAGCAGGGCATCACAATCAAAAACCCCCAAAAAACTCAAAAACCTTCTCACCATAAGTGTGTTTATCTAAGCCATGTCCTTACAGAGGAGTCATGGATGATGAAGTGGAAATGAGCAATGGCAGCGTTTTGGCTTTATCACTGGATTTTTTGGGAGGCTTTGCTACATAATTTTTAAAAGGCAGCAACGTGCAGCTCCTCCACTTGTCTGGAGCTTTTCCACTGGTAGGATGGAGCCTGGACACCAGCAGTGCTGAGTGACTGGGGGCCAGCAGCTCAACACTCTGATGGGGACAAGGGAGAGCTTGAAATAAAGCATCAGGTGGGGTCATTGCATGGCTCTTGTGTAGGGTTTAAATATATGGAATATAAATGGGAACTAGGCCACAGCAAGTGTAAGGTGGGACAGAAGAAGAAGAAATGGTGCCTGAGGTTTATTTTAATTGGATCCTCCCTGTTTGCTTACTTAGCAGAATTTTGGGCATGAAGGAATAAGCTCAGGTTCTGTAGAAATGTTGGGAGACCCAAGTGAGTGGGGGTGGTAGAAGAGGGAGGGATCTCTGACTTGGTCAAACCCATCCCTGTTGTATTTGTCCCCTCCTTTGCACTCTGTGAAAGCACACTCAGCTTTTCCTCAGGAAAAATTCCCTAAATTTATTCCCCAAATTCATAGAAATGAAGATGTAACTGTGATTTGCAGAGCATCTTGTCCTTTAACAATCAGATTTGATGATTTTAAAGGTCTTTTCCTACCTTAATGATCCTGTGAATCCATGATGCTGCAGCCACATTACAACAGGGCTTGTGTCTCAGGTCTCAGAGTGCCTTTGCTGTTCTCCCCTGAGTTCCTGCAACATCAAAACCTTCTTTACCAGGAAGCAAAATATCAGGAAATTATAGAGCAGGACAAACCCTCAGGAGGCTGGGAAGCTGCAGGATAAATTTGGGGCAGCATGGGCCTGCTTTGCCAACAAACAGCCACTTTTTTATGAGACAGTCCTATTAAATAATGATGACTCACTCTCCAGACAGTAATTTATTTATATGCCTTCTTTAATGTTTTGCAAATCACTGCTTTAAAAAACGTCCAGCTGGAAGACAGGGAGGCTTGGGAGACAGAGAATCAGCTTGATAGAGGATCAGATTAAATAAAAATGACATGGAATTTGACAGCGAGGACACATGGTTGGAAATAAAAAACATAACCATCCCCCAAGCAGAAATGCAGCCTCATTGCTGGGACTGGTTGCTGTAGCTTGAGAATCCAGGTTTTTGCCGGATCCAGCGAGACAAAAACATTGAAGAAGATGAGAAATGAGACGTTGGCTGATATTTAGTGACAGCGTTTCTTCCAGTCTGAAACATTGATGAGCTCACAGTTTTTCAAGCCAGAAGGGATTCGTTTGATATTATAGTCTGAATTAAAAAACATAAAAAGAAATGCTATGCCTTGTAAGAACAGACCAGTAGAACCAGTAACAGACAGAAGATACTTTTAAATTATAATTAATATTGGTGAAATGGGTATGGTTCACACAGACAAAATTAGCATATCAGCCACAGGGAGGTTTCAGTGCAGGTTGTAGCAGGTGCCACAGCCAGGGCTTGGTATCTGGACTGGCAGCAAGGTAAGGACAAGTGGAACAGACAGGGATACAATTCCTGTTTGATTTCTAATTCAGCCACCAAGGATGTCCTATGCCTGTGTGCCTTGAGTCCCCAAGAGGGTGTGGAGGGTAATGCCCTCCTCGTAAGATCCATTCAGTGTTATGGGTACTGATACCTTGAATTTTAGCTTTCATATTCTACAGATTCTAAGCTGCGTTGTTGTGGAGCTCTGAGCTTCATACTGTGTTAGGAAATTCTCTTCACAGGGTTAGACAAAGCAATCCTTTTCCAGCTTGGGAACCAAGGACAATCATTACAAGCTTCAGGCCCAAAAAGCATGAACAACTGTGACTGGAAGAGAGCAGACAGGGAGGATGGAACTTCATAACCTGAAGCTGTAATTTGACAATTAACCCCAATATGCAAATGGACAAGAACATATAAAAATGTGAGACCCCATGAGCGGTCATGCATTTTGTGACCATTTTGGTTCATCTTGGGTGCAGCCCTGGCTGGGCTCTTGTGCTGCTCAAGGTGGATCCATTGAGGCCTCCAAATAAATCCCTGCTTTATTCTTTAGCTCTGTCCAGCCTCTGCTCTAGGTCAGCCTTCACAAGGCATCAGTACAAACTGCTTTATAGAGGGCCAAAGTGGGGATTACCAAGGGTCTGATTCAGTTTTAAAGATGATGAAACTGAGTTTTAAATATATTAATGGTGCATTTAAAAATCTCCCCTTAACTGCAATTTATATCTAAGCATTTTAGGTAATGCTTTCTGCCACTGTCCCAGGCAGCTCCTCCATTCCCCTCATGCCTGTGACATCTGGACATTTCTGCAGTAGCTGTGCAGCCTGGAACAGCTCAGCTCCTCTTGACATTTTGCTTGAGATGATTATTAACTGCAATAGAACCTGGGTGTTTTGACACTACTTCCCCTCTGAGCACCTGCCTTAATCTTTGCCTGGGTGCACAACCTGCATTCTGAGCTACTCTCCCTGTCTGGAACTGGTGCTTAAAGCCCTCATAGGAATTTTATTGTTTGCTGGACAGCAGGAACTTGGCCGACTCTCTTAGACTCATAGACTGACTTAGACTGGAAAATACTTTTAAGAACATGGAATCCAATTTTTCACCCAGCACTGCCAAAACCATCACTAACCCATGTCCCCAAGTGCCACATCCACATGTCTTTTAAATACCTCCAAAAATAGGAACTCCACCATCACCCTGGACAACCCTTTCTGTGAAGAAATTTTCCCTGGCAAAACTTGAGACCATGTCCTGTTGCTTGTTTCGTGGGAGAAGAGACTCCTTGTTATGTTCTCATGTCAGGGAGCTGCAGAGAGCCACGAGGGGCTCCCTGAGCCTCCTTTTCTCCAGGCTGAGCCCCTTTCCCAGCTCCCTCAGCTGCTCCTCACTCTTTTTAAAGGATAAATTACAGCTGTTTAGACAACCTGGCCAAACACCAGGACTGTCTATCACCCCTCTTTAGAGGGGAAGATGCTTCACTGCAGATTTAAACAGAGCCAAGGTGCTGCCTGGGGGTGGGTGCAGCCTCCCCTGCCCAAGCTCAAAGCTGGCTGGAGATGAGCCAGCCCCTGCCAGGAAACCAGAGAGCTCCAGGCCATGCATGGCTGCTCTCCTGCAGGAGCACTGATGCACTAATGTGGTTATGCAACTTCTGGTGGGGAGCAGCGAGAGGAGCTCAGGTCCTGGTGCGTGTGGACATCACCACAGTTTCTCCTCCAGTGTTTACACATTGATGTTTCCCTTTGTTTGGGGTTTCCAGAAAGCTCCTGAGATGCTTCAGTCTGAGAAATCTGAACTCTTGTGTTTTATCCTTCTCCCAGCCATTGAAATCCCTCTTGCCTTGGTTCACATTTTCAGAGTGTTCATTTTTTTTAGGGGTGTCCTGTGCTCCTCTGAAGACTCAGAGGTCCTTGCATGGGAAGCCAAATGCAAATGGAAAAAATGATTCATTATTAACAGAATTCTCCTAATTCCAGGATAGTAAAGGAGCACAAACTGCTGTAATTTCCACAAATTAATATTTTCCATGTTCTTTCAGTTGTCAGGAGGACAGGGTAACACATCAGTTAAAAACAATTTTTTTTTATAAATCCAGAGGCACAAAATCAATTGATGCTCTGGATCTGGGCCACAACCTGCTTCCAGGTGACCACCTTGTCCATGGGTAAGTGGTTGTCCTTGATGAAAATCATTTTTAGCTTTGCCTTTGCAAAACTTGCCACATTATCTTAGGAAGCTGTGTGCTTTTAAGTCTAAAATGAATGCACCTCTGGAATCAGCTAATGCTCTCCATTGGCTATAGAAGGGGCACAGGTACTTGGTTTTAACTAAACACCTGCCCTAAATATCTGTGAAGTGACTTTGAGCTTTAGATTTTGGCAGGCATTGGTGACTTTTGCTGCTGAACATGGATGTGACACAGGGCTCTGATGTGCCATTGAATTCAGGCTTTTTTTTATTACCATTAACATTTGATTAAATACTGTTGCTTCCAAAAATAGCTACATCAAAATTAGGAGGAAATCAGTAGCCAATGATCTTCTCACTTCAGTTTTTTGCTGCTGTTACTCTAAACCTGTGGTTATTTGTGATGAGTTTTCACTGTGAATTTCAGGGACAGAGAGGCATCCTCTGTGGGAAATGCTGTGTAAAACCTGCTTTACACATTGGCTAAGTCAGATCTCTGCCAGGTCTGTGTTCCTTCCATGCAGTGATATATCCCAGGCCTCAGCATAACTCGATTAATGCTGTATTTCTTCTTAACATTTCCATCAGCAATTCACATCAGTTGGCTGCAAAGTGTTCCATCAATAAATCCTCACCCAGTTCCTGCTTTATTAAGTAGAGAAACATCTGGATTTGGGGCTCAGGTGTACATGTCAGGCAGTGTGGAGGGGCTGGCTTCTGCCACTTGCCTTTTTTGTGCAAATCCACACACCCAGGACCACACGGGACCCAAAAAACCGTGACCTTTCAAGGTGCAACCCAGTCACTCATTACAATTATTGCACCGGGTGCTGTTATCCTCAATTTATCTGCTTTTCTGTCTGTTCCTATCCTTTTATTTTCTCCCTGCTGTTCTTCTCTGTGCCTGGATGGCTGTGGAGAGCATTCAGTTCCACTTAGCTGTGATTTCAGGGAAATCCTTCTTGACGTGCAGAAGCAGCGAGGTTGGGGATTTTGTTCCCTGTCCTTTTTCTGAAGTGTGTGCATTTCCTTGCACGCTGCTCTCTTGACTGTACACAGGCTTTGCCCCTCAAGAGACAGGAAGGAATATTGTTTTGGTCTCCAGACACTTTGCAATGTCACAAGCTCTTTGTGCAACACATTTAAAATTTAGCAGTGAGAAAAAGGAGGATATGTGTAGGGTGAACTATGAAACACGGCAACGAGCTCTGGTGGTTTTCCATCTTAACTATGAGCTTCAGTATAACTTAATTATTATTTTTCTATTCTCTTCCCTTAGCTTCAGGTTTCATATCAACATCACAGCACCATTCAATTCCTGCTTGCTGAGACAGCTTTCATTTAGGGTCAGGAATTCAGTGGATTTTCTCCTGTGTAAAACCACAGTGAAGAGGGAATTGCAGTTCTTCAGCCTTGGCTCTTTTTCCTAGGCTCTCTTCTAGATTTTTTCTCAAGAAACTTACACTTGAGGAGTCTGATGGATATCTGCTAATATGTTCTTGGTATATGTCTTAAAATTTAAACAAGATAGGTAGATTAAAAATGTTTTATTGATAAATTAAATTATCTCTTTCATTGGAATGAGCTGTTTTTAAAAAGTAGAAATGAGACTGTGGAACCTGGTGTGGTGGAAAATGGTCAACGAGAGACCCAAGTTATAAAAAATTGACTGCATCAGCACAGACTGCTGCTGTTAAGAAGGTATTCTTGACCTGGTATTGATAATTGCTGCAACATTCAGTAGAAATTTATCTTCCCTTCTCTCCCTCCAAGCAAATTAAAGAATTATTTTCCTCTACGCCCATGGAACTGGTTGGGCTTTTTTACTTTGATAGCTATTTCTTCACTGTTCTTGGCCCTGTTTAAACAAAGCCTAATAAAAGCCTGGATAGCTGTAAATACTTTAATTTATCAATTTATTACTTATTCACTTTCAGTCCCTGCCTTCATCTTCAGCTTCTTCCTTACCTACCTGGAGTCTTCTGTGTGCAAAACTTGATTTAAAAACATGCAGTTCCAGGCAGAAGGATTAGGACACTTTTATCCCTCATTCTACCAGTCCAGCCCTCATCTTGAACACAGTGACGTCTCCAGCACTTAGAAAAGGTCTTTTCCTGAATTTTTATTCTTTTGAATTCTCAGTTATCATATAACTGAGCGGACAGAGAGAACACAAATCTCTACGGAAACACAGAAAAGCTGATTTCCAAGATTTCACAAACCATTTCATCTTGTAAGGAAAATAATATTATTTATTTTTATAAAATAATAGAAATTGGATTGACTGGGAAAAAAAGACAGGAGTCTCAGCAGGTTTATGTTGCTGTGATAATCTGAAGCTATTCAGCATTGTGGGATGTGTCTCCCATAGCCAACCAATAAGTTTTTGGCAAATCACAGAATCCTTAAGGTTGGAAAAGAGCCTGAAGATCGTCAAGTCCAACCTCGGACCGAGCACCACCCCTCCCACGAAACCACATTTTGAAGTGCCACAGCTTCTTGCTCTTTAACCACCCCCAGGGCTGGTGACTCCACTACTGCCCTGGGCAGCCTGTGCCAGTGCTTGGCCACTCTTTTAGTGAAGAATTTTTTCCTAATATCCAACCTGAACCTCCCCTGGCAGAACTTGAGAACATTTGACCTTGCCTTATGAAATGGCTCATTAGGTGACATCCCATTAGGAGAAATTACTTTCGGTTCCCTGTTTGACCCACACTGGCTCTTTCTTACATCACGAGTCAAGGTAGAATCTCACCTTCCTCACTAACATTTCATTTTAATTTCTTTCTTCTAGCAAACAAAAATGTTGTGGGAATCCAGGGCTTCCCTCTGGCTGCCCTGGAAGGTCTGGGACCCTGGCAGGGGTCAGGAACCCCCCTGGACAGAGCCCCCAGAGACACTGGCTGTGATCTCTGTCCATGGAAAAGAGTTTCCAATCTTACAGGATGAATTACCAGCTCTGAGTGTTTGATATCAGTAATAATTAAGTGTGGCACAGGTGCAAAAGTAAAATTTTAGGATTCTGGATAAGGGGTCCAAAGGGGACAAGATGCAGGAAATTGGGTGTGCCTTGTCCTTTTTCTCCTTCTTCATGCCCTCCATGTCTCACTGTGGTGTTGGCATTTTTCTGTTGGTTCAGGCTGGGGACACACTGTCCAACGTAGGTGACAGATATTGGCACGTTCTTGTAAATCCAGCCCAGGGAGTTTCTGGTATTTAATGTTTGTAACATCCCACTGAGGGCAGAGCCCCACACGCTGCCCTGCAGGACAGAGCTGGGCAGGGCAGCAGAACATGTGAGAGAGAAACAGAATAAACAACCTGGAAACCAGCACAGACCAATTATGGCTTCTGCTTTGGCAGTGGGGCTGACAGACAGAGACTTTCTACAACCTCAGAATCATCAATACCACAGATTCCGACAGAATGTAATATTTTCTGTTTAATATCTTTGTTGAACAGGGCTGGCTGGAAGTGTGCGCACAGCTCCAGATGAGAAAACAGCTGTTTTGGAAGGCACAATTAACATTTTCTGATGGCTCCTTGAAGCATTCAGCCTGAAGCCTCCAGAATCACATTTGTCTTTTTAATGGCCTTGCCATGTCAGTGCCTCACAGCCATCCCCTGCCTGACCAACACGTCATGTTTTCCTCTCAGCTGTTTGCTCTGGAAAACTTGAAGCTTTACTAGATTAATAGTTCCTAATCTCCAAATGTGTGACCTTATTACTTTGAAGTGTTAAATCTCATCCCATCTCTGTTATTCTAGTTCCCATTCAATTATTTCAGTAGACTGAATGCCTCTGTGTCAGTGATGCCTCTTGTCATCAGTTTAATTAATATATTCTCAGTTTTGCCAAGTTTATTAGTGAAAGCACTATCAAGACCATTGTCAGCACCCAATACATGTAATTATCCTCATAAAAATCTTCTTCACCCCAGTCCA
This sequence comes from Lonchura striata, assembly GCF_050655825.1. Lineage (NCBI taxonomy): Eukaryota > Metazoa > Chordata > Aves > Passeriformes > Estrildidae > Lonchura > Lonchura striata. Next base: position 3,819,373 of record NC_140706.1, on the reverse strand, counting down.
CTGACATCCTCTTACTGCCTCTCATCCTCTTACTTACCTTGCAGCTACAGTTCCTCCCTTGTTCTTCCACTGAACTTTCTCTAGAACAACTTATTAAAAAATTCACTTATATTTTAATGAGCTAACCTAACATCTGAACCAGCAGTTTCCAGGAGATGAGTGTCTGTGACAACAAAGAGCTTGTTTCCATACCAGTGACAAAGAAGGAAATGCTTTTCCCTTCATGATATCAAGATTCCTAACTGGTGACATGTGCCATGCAGAGTTCTATCCCCTTGGAAAGGCAGCTTTGAGTACAAGCTTGCATGATACATATCTTATCTCTGAGGTTCTTCAAAAGGAATTTCTTCCATGATAAAAAGAATCAGACCTGAGAGACAAGGAAAGGAAGAGAGCTCCAATTCCTGGCTATGAGAACAGGTCTCCTATTGTAAATGCCAGCGAACCCAATGGGAAGAAATGCTGATGTCTGACTCAATTCAGAAGGCTGAATTATTTCTTTATTATAACTATGCTAAAATACATTAATATGTTATATAAAAGGAGGTTACTAAAACTACATACTACTTTCTCTGACTCTAACACAACTCGTGACCCTCTCTGAGAGTCCAGCCCCAGGTGGGTTGGATTGGCCATCAGGCTCAAACAATCCTCACCAGAATCCAACCAAGCACTCACTCCAGGTAAGCAATTCTCCAAACACATTCCACATAGGAAAAACAAGGAGCAGAAATAGAAATTGTTTTCTCTTTCCTCTTTCATTTCTCTCTGTGCAACTCTATGAAAAATCTTGAGAGGGAGAGAAATGTGCTTGCCACAGTTTCCAGATGGGCTGCACAGTCTCCAGCCTTTCTTGAGGCTGGACAAAGCTTTGTGTGACCTCAGAGTTGATCTTGCTTTGAGCAAAGACTCTTTATAGTCCTTCCAACCTGAATTTTCCTGGTACCCTATGATCCCACGTAGTATTTTACACCATCTTTCTCAAAATTTTATCTCACCTCCAGAGTATCCACATCACCAGCAGAGAGAAAAACAGTTCTCCAAAGGCAAAGCTTCCTCCATGGAGACTCTCAGTTAAAATTAATTGACCTCCACTGGGTTTTTTTTTGAGAGATATGTTTTCTTATTTGTAGAACTGAGAATGGGATAAAAAGGAAAGGTGGCTGAGTGCTCACTGTTGTTTTTACAGGAGCTTTGTTCGTAGTTTTAATTTTTTTTTTCTATTTTCCCCACTATAATTTGACATGAAAAGCTCTTTTCACTACTCTGCTCAAAATTGTTACAAAAAAGCTTTCTGCATGTACATGTTCAGAGAGCATAAAATAAAGTGGCCTGAATTGCTGGGAACAAACCTCAAGCTCCTCGCAGACACCCAGAACAAACCACTGTGTGCACATAACACACCACAGTGTCTGCACTCTTTCCCAGCCTATAAACTCTGACTGTGGAGGGAAAACATGGAAAAATATCACCATGGGATAGGGGGTTGCTGAGGCTGTGATTGCCTGGAGCTAAGGGCTGAAATTTCTTCATGAAACACTGAGACAACTTTTTTTTTTCTTCTGTCCTGAGGGCAATATTTCACTCTGCAGCTCCTCAAAACAAAAGGCCAAGGAAATATTACAACAAGTCCCCCAGTGATTTTTTTGCCACACAAACCCACATAGCCCCCATGGTTTTATTCCATTTCCTTTTAAACACCAGCTACTAATGAATAATGGGCAGGTTGAATGTGTTTCATATATGGAATAGAAAATAACTAGAAGAACAAAATGTTTTTAGGCTATAAAGCCAAATAAGTAAAACTCAGGAAATGCCACAGTTGAAGCTGTTCATGCAACTTGACCTTGACTTTGTTGTGGCTGGGCTCTGGGTTGTAGTTATTGCATGTTATTTTCCAAAGGCACATGTTGCAATTAGGCTGTTTCATTCTGCTTCTCTCTGCCCCCACTAAGTATCACATTTCCAAAAAAGCTCTGCTTATTTTCACTTGGATTCCACAAGCCTTCTTGTCCCTCCTGTCCTGAACTTCTATCCTTCCCCAAAAATGAAATAAAATTAAATAAATCAATAAACCAACCAATAAAAGTAGGGATAAAATACCCGTTGAACATTTTTTTTGTTGTGAAATTAGGAGAGTGTTGCTTATTTCAATGTGGCCCTTGTGTGAGAAAGCTGTGTTTGGAATTAAGTGGAAGGTGGCAGTAGAAATATTTACATCAGTCCACAGGTCCTTCTGGAAAAAAAAGCAGTGTTTTACATTGGAAAAAAACCCCAGTGCTTTCCATTGGAAAAAAACAGTGCTTTCCATTGGAAAAACAGCAGCATTTTCCATTGAAAACAAACAAACAAACAAACAAACAGTGTTTTCCATTGGAAAACAACAGTGTTCTCCACTGGATTTTATAGCGTTTTCCATTGTAAAAAAGCAGTGTTTTCCATTGGAAAAAATGCAGTGTTCTCCATTGGAAACAGCAATGTTCTCCATTGGAAAAAAGTGGTGTTTTCCATTGGAAAGAGCAGTGCTTTCCATTGGAAAAAGCAGTGTTCTCCATTGGAAAAAATCAATGCTTTCTATTGGAAAAAAGCAGTGTTTTCCATTGGAGGAAAAAGCAAAGTTTTTTCCTCCATTGGAGGAAAAAACAAACAAACAAACAAACAGTGTTTTCCATTGGAAAACAACAGTGTTCTCCACTGGATTTTATAGTGTTTTCCATTGTAAAAAAGCAGTGTTTTCCATTGGAAAAAATGCAGTGTTCTCCATTGGAAACAGCAATGTTCTCCATTGGAAAAAAGTGGTGTTTTCCATTGGAAAGAGCAGTGCTTTCCATTGGAAAAAGCAGTGTTCTCCATTGGAAAAAAGTAATGCTTTCTATTGGAAAAAGCAGTGTTTTCCATTGGAGGAAAAAGCAATGTTCTCCATTGAAAAAAAGCAATGTTCTCCATTGGAGGAAAAAGCAGTGTTTTCCATTGGAAAAAGCAGTGTTCTCCATTGGAAAAAAACAGTGTTCTCCATTGGAAAAAATGCAGTGTTTTCCATGGGAAACAATGCAGTGTTTTCCATGGGAAAAAAGCAGTGTTCTCCATTGGGTACAAAGCAGTGTTCTCCATTGGAAAAAAACCAGTGTTCTCCATTGGAAAAAATGCAGTGTTCTCCATTGGAAAAAGCAGTGTTCTCCATTGGAAAAAAGCGGTATATTCCATTGGAAAAAAGCAGTGTTTTCCATGGGAAAAAATGTAGTGTTTTCCATGGGAAAAAAGCAGTGTTTTCCATTGGAAAGAAGCAGTGTTCTCCATTGGATTCCTGGGGTCTGGTGCTGCTGGGAGGGATTCAAAACTCCAGCAGTGAGTGCTTCTCTGGAGACTGTGGTAAAATAATTCCTGAGGTTATAAAGAGTTTCTGACATTGGAGAGACAGGAGTGGGACAAGCCACTGTCACAGCCCAGCTCCTTAATTGGAGGACCGTTTTGCCAATTTTCCCATATTTTTTCCCTTCTTCATTCCTTCAGAGAATGATAGAAACATGAAGTCATGGAATGGTTGGTCTTGGAGGGGAGCTGAAGGACAATCCCCTCCCAACCCCAGCAAAAGGCAGCAACAGCTTCCACTGGAGCAGGTTGTTCAGTGTCCAACCTGGCTTTGGACACTTCCATGGATGGGGAATCCACAAACATCAAACACCGGGGTTACCACATCCCCAGGGATGGGCACTGACAAATCATCTCTCCCAGGCAGTTCATTAACCTCTTGTGAAACTGCCTCTCACAGATTTTTGAAAACAACATTTCTCTCTCCATTAGTTTTCTTTCTTGGCCTTGTAAACACATATGGAGAGAACTAATATTACACAGTTATTATCTGTCAGTTACCACTTTATGCATCATGAGGTTTATTTGGAAGATTAGGGTGCTGCTCCTTCAAGCATTAAGCAGATGTTCACTGCTCACAGAGAAGGCAGCCCCCTGAAATCCATTAAATTATTTGTGTGTGGGGGGCTAAACAAACCTGCCTGCATTTGCAGGAGCAGGGACCTCTTAGCTAAAAATAATGCATGTTTTGGATAAAAGTCCAAGATTTCCAGTTAAGACAGCTGGTCCAGAACTTATAGAGATACTGTTTGCTCTTTTTTTTTTTTTTTTCCCAGTGATCTCCTATTAACCCTATAAAGGAAAATGGGCAGCAGATAGACCTAGACACAGAAATAGCAATGGTAATTTGTCTGTTTATGTTCATATAACCCAGCATATGGTGGCTCACCCTCCACAATGTTCTCCTCCCCCAGTCTGATTAAAATTGACTGAGAAGACAGCTATGGATATTTTTTTTTTTTCTTGTAGGCATCACATATTAAAAGGTGACAGCTCTATCATATCATAGCAGCAAACCTTTGCCAATGCCTGAGTCACACATTTCTCCAGGCTGACAGAACTGTTATTATTCTTACACTTTTGGACACATGTGATCACATTGTAGAGCACATTGATGCTCCAATATGTTTAGGAATTTGTACTACCTGCACTTTGTTTATGTCATCTTGGAGCTATTTCCACGCTGAGTTCCTTAGGATGGAGTGCAGACCCATTTAAACTGTTCCTCTTAATGATTACCAGTCATTTACAGACACTTGAATGCATGAATAATTGCCTTTTTCAATTATTTTTTTAATAAGCAAAAAAGAGAAAGTTTATGCTTTTTTTTTTTTTTTTTTTTTTTTTTTATGGAAACAGTGCAGAACTGGAGCAGATCTCAAATGACGTCCCATGAGAAGAATCAAACTGTGCTACTTAAGTGCTTTGTCTCAGTTTCCTCATTTGCAGAGTAGAAATACTAATGACAGGGGATTGGAGACATCCAAGCAAAGGCCAAATTTGTATTTATGCAGGAGAGGAGACTCATTTAACCCCATGTGTGACTCAATATCCTTTGGAGATGGGTGAGGAGAGCACAAAGCCTTCCCTCCCCACTCAGGAAGGGCACAGCACCCTGAGCCAAGTGCACTCCTCCTGCACTGCCACTTCTGCTTTTGATTTTACCCTGAGCATTTCTAATTTCCTTGATTAGTGCAGCTGAAATCCAGCTGGGAGCCCCTTCTCCTCCCCTCACGCCATGACAGGGCTGACATCTCTGCTGGTCAGGTTCTTCCAGCCTAATGGTCCCCGTCGAAATCACCTCTTGACTTCTGGCAGTGACAAGAGCTTTGTCAATCTTTTGTCCCAGGGATCCAAACAGAACACACTTCCCTAAACCTTTAACAAAGATCTTCACATCTCTGCAAAATTCAGCTTCTTCCACAAAAAGCTACACATTCTAATTTTTCATGAACGTCAAGTTTCTGGCCCCAGACTGCAATTGCAGATGGAGAAACAATTGCAAGTATGAAGAAAACCCCAAAACAAAAGCAGAAAAAAGGAAAAGAAAGACCATTGTCTTTTGCATGAAGGCTTATTAGACATCTACCCATGCTAAATGATTATAGAGTAAGTGAGTCCTCTTAAATAAAGCAGAATTTTTCTCAGGCATTCATTTGTAGGGGACTACAGTAGAAACTGATGGTATAATTTGACTGTTTGGGCCTGAATGTTGATTAATGCCTTTGAAATGAAGGAGGTAGTGAAAGAAGGATTTTGGGAGGGGAAAATAAGAAAACAATAGGAAAAATGGATTAATATTGTAATGACAAAATAACTTCCTTCAGGGGACAACAAACTGGGTTGATGTACTGTGTGTACGAGAAGCTGAAAAGATTTGTGAAGCTTGGGAATTCCATTGCTGCTTTTTCTGGAGTAATTTTCATATCCTCCTTCTCCCTCACCCCGAGTCAGGAAAACAAGTTCATTCAGAGGTTTGGAAACTGAGGTGCTGCCTGCTGAAGTAATTTGTGCTGTAATATTTGTAAAATCCAGGTTGAGTGGGGCTTGGAAAACCTGGGATGGTGGAAGGTGTCCCTGCTCATGGCAAGGGGTGAACTGGATGGTCTTTGATGTCCCTTCCAACCCAAACCACTCTGTCATTTTATGATTGTTTGATGTGAAGAAGAAAATCTTTCCTGGACTGTCAAGCACATCTCTGCACATTTCCATTTATCTTAATCTGTTTTTTCACAGTCAGTTGACTGAAAATCAGGGGCTTGATTCTGTACAAGAGACAAAAAAGTAGCACTCAATTAGGCAAAGCACTGCAAATGAGGTGGCAAGGACCAAGGGAGAGGCTCAGGCAGTAGATGGTCCTGCTTTGGAGACATCTGAACTTCTGTGAATTCTCCTGGAGAACTTCAGAGGCAGCTGAACTCAGAGGTCTCAGTCTGTAACCTGGCACAGCATCAGGCACAGCAAATTGAGTTGAGATGTTAAGGATGGGAGATCACCTTGAGGTTCTTTGAGTTTTTGGTTTGTTGTCTCTTTGCTGAGGGGTTCAAGCAATACCAGACCAAACTTCTTCCTCTGCAATGACAAAACTCATAGAAGCGAAAAATGAAATATTTTCCTGCTTATGCTTTATTTTTTCCCCCTCTTTTTGTCTTTCTCTCTAAAAGAAGAATAAAGCATTGAAAGGAAAAAAAAGGACAAGGACACTGTAGAACCTCATACATATCCTGAATCAGATTAATGAACCCTTGGGTCAAATTTTAAACCTTCTCTGCAGGTGGTGACCATTTCCTCATCCTTTTACAACCAGCTCTTCCCCTTCATGCCTAAAATTTTTATTTCAAGCTTTACCCATTAAAGATAAAAATGAAAAGGCAAAATCAAAGCGAGTTATTCTTGTGAAATGACTAATGTGATTAGTGTTATTGTAAAGAAGAGGTGGTGGAACTGCAGTTTTGATCTCTCCCTACTTTGGGAGCCATAGACATGCTGAACCACAGACTTTAAGATCTCATGCTCTTGGGCAATGGGCTTTGCCTTTTGAAGTGTTTCCTTTTTTACTTCCACTTCCCTCTTCTCTCTCTCTCTCTCTATTTTTTTTTTCCCCTTGGGTGGGCAGGAAAACCAGAGAAAACCTGCCTAGGTTTTTTCACAGTCTCTAGCTGGTCTCTGAGCAGGGATGGGCCTCACAGTTTGCAATGTGTCCACCAGGATGAGGACTCTGTGTTTTGAGCTGTTGGTTTTGTGTTGAACATGGTGATAATGCTTCCCTAAGTCCTAAGGTGTTTTATGGATATAAAAGGACAAGCCCTGTTTCACAACTGGGATATCTGAGTTGCAGGGAGGTTAAGAAACCACTTAATTTAGTGCAGTAAATAATGAAGCTAAGAATGAATATTCACCACGTTTCCAGGCTCCCATGCACTTATTTTGGAAACTAAGTAAAAAAATAAAAAATGCACAAGAAAACAATAGAATCATAAAATATCCCAGCCACCACCACTATCTCCATCTGTCAACCCTGCTCAGTGCAGAGTAAAATCACTTTTTTCTTATTGCTCCCTGGAGTGCTGATTGTCATCAGGCTTGCTGAACTTTTCTCCTGTTTTTCTCAGTGTTAATCACAATGGTGGCTCTAAACTGTATTTGAGGGGCTAAAATCTGTGCTTTGCCAGGAGGTTTGTGCTCACAGCATTTTCTTGAACTCTGTAAAATTCTCACAAAGAAAGCTGATCAATGCAAGTGATTATTAACTCATTAGTAAAGACTTCAGTTGTTAATCTAAAAATCTGCATGAGTCGAGGTCAGTGCAGGATGAAGCCACAGCATCATGTCCTGTTCTTGTGGGGAGAGGAAATGAGAGGAGCTCCTCTGATTTCAGGTGTTTGCAGGGCAGGGAGTTCACCTCTGAGTTAGTTCTTGAGCATCCCTTTAGAGCCAACCAAGAGAAACAAATGCTCCTACAACAAATAATTAATCTTATCACCCTTAGACACCTAAAATCCACACTGTGATGCTCTGCATTGTAAGTTCCTGTCAGAGCCATTCAAATTGCCAACACATGTGACACTGGCACTACCTAAAGTCAAAATGTAGAAGGAAAGTGAATTCCAAATGAAATAATTGTATCTACACAGCTGGATGTGGCAATCAGTGCTGTGGCTTAGTTGCTGCAGTGTTTGTTAAAAGTTGGAGTTGATGCTCTTGGAGGTCTTTCCCAATCTTAAGGATTTTGTAATTCTCTGATTTATTTATTGGTTTGTTTAAAATATTTTTATTTATTAAAATATTTTTATTTGACCTGATTTTATGTAATTTCTATACGTGTATTTACATTTGGATGGAGAAACAATTATAAGAAATAAAGGCTGGGGAGAGAAAAGGGTTGGAAGGAACATGCAAGGATCATCTAGTCCAAGTTCTGGCCCTGCACAGGACAGTCCCAAAAATCCCACCCTGTGTCTGAGAGCATTGTCCAAACTCCCATTGGGCTCTGAGAGCCTTGGGGCCATGATCACTGTGCTGGGCTGTGAGATAAACAACTTTGGTTTATTTCAAATTTCATTTTGGTGCAAAGGGTCCAAAGCGTATGAAATGTTGACAGAGAAATCAATCAGGCAGCACTGCACAGGAGTGCAACTGATGATGATGGCAAAATGCTGTAATTACTGACTCTCAAGGAAAAAAAAAAAAAAAAGACTGATGAATTTAGTCATTACCAATCATCTTCATGACAGTTATCTCCTAGACATCCTAAGCTGGGCTCACAGGGCAGGCCCTGTCCATCATGACAAAAAGAAGGTTTTTACCTTGAAGATCTCATTCAGTCTTGTTCCTGATTGAGAATTGACTGAAGAAACCAGTTTTTCAGCACAACACAGGCAGCTTTGTGGCCTTTTTTCAGTTTTTTGCTGTGAATGAGGGTCCTCTATTGAAGGTAAGAGCTTGGTGGTGCGTGTTTCCCTCTGCATGTTTTATTTTGCTAATGTGGTTTTCTCCTTGATTCCAACAAAGTGGAATAGATCCAGCTCACAGTTTTATTAGGACAAAGTCTCAGGCAGAATTTCAGCAGTGGGATACAAGCTAAGTACACCTTACAGAGCCTCTCTTTAGATTAAAAGTAAAAATAAGGCAGCAAAAGTACTGGTGTCCAGAGCTCACTGTTTCCACCATGAACCTCCCTGTTTTATAGGATTTATAAATCAGCTTTGAAAAGTTTCTCCAGGCTAAATTTTGGCATAGAAGGTCGCAGGCAAGACTTGGTTTACTAAAACTCATTAAAAACGGTTTGATGTTTTCAATTACACTGAAGCAAGAGAGGAAAAATTCTATTTCTGTGGCTTTCAGCATTTCCTCCCCCACCATCCCATCCAATTTGAATTAAAATGTGTCTGAATAACTATGCTATGGTACCACTTTCTTTTCTTGTGGTGTTGCCATCAAATCTTTCTGTGGGTAAAGCAATCCCTTTCTAATCTCCAGAATGTTCAGCTCAGCTGCTGAACACAGTTGGAAAACATTTCCATTTCAGAAGTGGTTTTTTGCTTTGAGAACTTTGTAAAATCTGTGGCAACTTAATCCATCTGAGATTGATTTCACCCATCTATTTCTCCTTGCTGACCTCAGTGGACAGTGGGAGAAGCAGTGTAAGAAACAAAAGTGACTCCTTTGGATGGTTTTCATTGCAGTTAATGATATGGGTGGCTGGAAATGGGAAAGGCAGATGGAATTAAGCATTGCTAAGCACAAAGGGACCCAAATGGAAAGAATCCACCATAAATATCCATTCCCAGTGAAAGCTCTACATTAATTACTGCCACTCAGAGCAGGGATCTTAGAGACCTTGCAGGCTGGGGCAGCAATTAGGAAGTGGAGCCAGAAGGGGTCTTAGGGATCATTAGGATGGGAATGGAGATCCAAACCACCACAACAACCCTGTCTGAATCCTCATCTCTCATGTCTCCTGAGACTTATGTTATCTCAGAATGAATAATTCACCTCAAAAGGGGGAGGGAGGGGGGGGGAACACACAAAGGTGGCAAAGATGGCCAGAGGTAACAACTTCTGCAATAAGGAAAAATTCTATAAAATACTCCCTTTAACTTAGCAACAACCAGGATGGACGTGATCAGAAAACAATGAGAGACATTGAAAAAGTGAAATCATTACTCTTCCTTTCTTGAAATACAGAGAATAAGGGACATCCAATTCAATTATCAGGCAAGCAGCTCAAAACAAACTGAAACAGTGTTTCATATAGACAAGAATAAAATTACCCCAGAAAGCTGTGGAAATTTAAATTGTGCTCAAAACCTGACAAGACTTTTTCAAGGAGTACATGTAAGTTTGGAACCATTACATGCAGTGGCAAGTCCTTATGCCACTGTCTGCCTGAAGGATTTACCAGGGTAAAGATTTCACTATAAATGTCTTCTTAGCTCTCCACTTTCCCTGAAGATCTGCCAAGGGACAGTATCAGGGATAAGGAATTAGCTTTGATGAATTTTCTGTGTCACTCTACACTGTTGTTTATAAATTTTTTTCTCACTTTATTTTTGGGTTTATAAATTCCAGCCCTGGAAAAATGTGCTTGATTAATTAAGTTTTATAGCCTGTGGGAGGGGAAATCTGTTCTGAAAAGCTTCAGAAAGCACATAAATCTACAAAAGAATGTCCAGCTGAGAGAGACTGTAGAGTTGGGTAGGGTCAATTTTCAGCAATAATTGTAGCTGGATGCATCCAGTTATTGATCCACTTCACCCTCATCTTTTTAGGGAGATTCTTCATCCACACCTAAATCTGCAACTCTCTATGGTTGGGATAATAAATGTGAGCAGCTGGTGCATTCCTGTCACAAAACAAAGCAACACATCCCTTTATGTTGGCTCTGGGAGCAGGATGGAGCCCAGGGTCACACATTTCATAAGCCAATATTGCTGCTGGAAAACAGAAGCAGTTTCTTCATCATGTGTGACAAGGCACTAATCGGCTTTTGAGGGGTGAGCACTGTCAATGCCACACCTCCAGGATCCTTGTTATCATAGAGGAATCGTGGTTTTCACTTAAGAAAAAGAAATTTAAAGATGAGATTCAACCTGCTGAACAGATGGAAATTGTGATATCATAAACTCACAGGATGGTTTGGGTTGGAAGAGACCTTGAAGACCATCCAGTTCCACCTCTTTCCATGGGCAGGGACACCTTCCACCATCCCAGGTTGCTCCAAGCTCTGTCCAGCCTGGCCTTGGACACTTCCAGGGATCCAGGGGCAGCCACAGCTTTTCCTTATCCCAGGTGCCTCTCCAGCTCTTCTGGAGCTCCTTTAGGTTCTGGAAGGGGCTCTGAGGTCTCCCTGGAGCCTTCCCTTCTCCAGGTGAGCACTCCCAGCTCCTGCCCTCAGAGCAGCTCTGTGGTCTCATCTGGTCTCACTCCAGCAGCTCCATATCATGGGATTCTTAATCTGGGTTTCCTCACAGTCAATGAAATCAAGAAGTCAGTGAGTCATTACAGATTCTACCTCGTGAAGCTGCTGGAGTAGTTTTCTCTCTAGGCAGTTACTAAGCCAGATCTCATCTAGACCTCAAAATTCCAGAAAGATGGAGATAGCAGAGATAAAACCCACTTTAAAATTTATTTCCAATAAAAAACTGGAAAATTAGCCAGGAAGACAAAATACAATTTAAATCACCAGGTAAAATAGCAAGATGTAGAACTAATCATGAATCTTTAGAGTTTTTTTTTTTAAATTTTGAAGCCATTAAGCTTTGTCCAACACACCTGACTACCTTTGGGACAGCATATCAGGAAGAAGAAAGTCCCTATAAAAAGAGAAGCTCAGAAGTGCTGGGAATTAATTGTTTGTGGCAGTTTGCCTGTTTTTCACACTGTGTTAACAAGAGACTCTTGTTCCAGAGCACAGGTACCTTGGGAGTTTCTTTATTCGTTCAAAAGGTTTACTGAGACCAAATTATGAGCTGTTCCTTGAGTCCCATCAAGTTATTGCTTTTTCTTAGAACACCAAATTGTGCAATGCAATGAAGTTTTTGAAATAATCTCTGCTTCCACCTGGGAAGGAATTGCTGTTCTCATAGTAACTGAAGAAAAGCCTGAAGAAAGAAGCTGGCAATTACATAAATTCTCAGATACACATAGAAGGAATATCACATTTATCTGTTCTAGAAACTTCCTGCAGTAGGGGCCAAGCTTTGGGCTGGTAATACCTTCAGAAAGTGTTTATCTTTCTAAACGTTCCTCAGACATTCTTTTAAAATATTTTTCAGTAGGTAGGATCCATAGCAACAATTTTTGGAGGCTTGGATTAAGTGTGGAGGCAAATAAGAGAACATCCAAATCTCTGTTGTGATTCAGCAGGTTTGGCTTTGTTAAAATGCCCCTGTATAATCTTGTAGATGACCAAGGTAGATGCACTTTATCAATATAGCACTTTATCTGTGAGATGTTATTACCTGCTTAACTTAATGCATTAAAAGTAGTCAGGTTCATGAATTTAATCTTCAGATATAGTGAGTTTTCCTTCTGAAAATCCTTCTTTTACATAAAATGAAGAGTAGTCTTAAAGAATATCCATTCCCTGTTAAGGTTTGAAGATTGTTTTCTTGTTGGGTTTTTTAAAAAATTATCTCCCCACAAGGAGAAATATCCAGCAAACCTCCTTTAAGATCCTCACTGACATGTACCATATTTTGAAACTGGTTACCATAATCGAGATCAGCAGCTGAATGCAATCTTGAGAGACAAAAGGAGCTGTTTAACCCACCTGAAATGCCTTGTTCTTCTGAAGATGTACAGTTTTCTTCATAGGCTTTTTTTTTTTTCAGAGAAACAGCCAGTACACATAAAGCTCAAGCAATGTTTTCTTGTTTATTTTTTTTTAACAGAAATTCTCATTAGAAAAATTGGTTTAGACCACTTGTACAAAACATTCTTCTAAAAATGAAAATTTAAACATGCTTCTTGATGTGGATTTGGCTTCTTATTTAAGAGTACAAACTTGAATTGCTTTCAAAAAATAAAGAGCCCTTCAACACATCAGAATTTCAAATTATTCTGTGAGAGTTTTGGGTGTACCCTGTCGAGCACTTTGCTGGTTGCATTTAGAGCAGAGTGAAGAGCTTTAACATGGTGTTGACAACACTGGCTTAAGCCTGTTTGCTTTTGTTCTAAATACTACTGGGCTTTTTTGCCCTAAACCATTGCAAAGTCAAAGCAATGAATGGGTAGACATGAGCATTTAATGGCCTTTTGTTTTTGCAGAGAGAGAGAGAAAAGTATTATCTGTCTGTATTGTGTGTCATAGTTGCTGTGCACCCAAGCAAGAATTATTAAAAGATGCAGCCAAATATCAATATGACCTGAAATGCTTCACTGCATCCTGCTGCAGCTTATGCTCTATAAACTACATTCAGGAAGACTGAAGAATCCAAGTGATGTTTGTGTGAGTGTTCCCCAGGGAAAGTTCATTCCTGGCTGGAAGTGATGCCAGCACTGGGGATCACACCCAGCCACAGTGAAATTTCTCACCATGGAGGTGTTTGACACCTCAGAATTATCCAGGGGATGGCTCTGAGAGGAGTGGGACATAGAACAGGGAACTAAAACATCTTCACAGTCCCAAAATGACTGCACATCACTCCACCAGATCATGGTTAAGCAGTGGGATGTGCAAACAGCAATTTGAGCTGTGACAAAGTTAATGCCTGGCACAGGAGTTAACAATTTTCATTCTTTACCTCATTGGTAGACAAGAAAATCTCCTCCAGGTGGAATTGTGGATCCTGGAAAGGTAATACACTTCTGTTGATTCCGTGCTGGCCAAGAGGAAACTCCCTGACGACCACCCAGTGCCTGTAGATCATGGGCTGCAAATCACAGGCAGTTACCCAAATCCGAATGAACCCAGGATGGAAATCAAAATGAAGTTTCCAAATTCAAGAAGCCCATGGCTGTGTGTCAGAGCCTTCCAAGAGGAGAAATGGCACAGATCCTACTTGGCTTCCAAGCTTCACTGGTTTATGAATGAGATGGTAAAAGCCCCAAGAATTTAATTTTAGTTCTACTTTATGTTTCCTGGTATGTGTCATTAAAAAAAAAAAAAATGGTCAGTATGGGAAGACTTTTAAAATTTAGTTGGAATTTTTTAACATTTAACAGTCCTAGAAACTATTTTTCAAGCTGCTGATCATTTCTTTGGGGAAAATATTAAATAAAATCAAAGACTTTGTGTAAAGGCCTACATTTGGAGCTGCTTCAGAGTTAAGATTAGTGGATATATGGCAGCAAGTTGGAACTCCTGTATTTCCATACTGAGGACATGGGCACATGCAATAATTCTGATGATTTTAGAAAGTACTGGTCACTGCACTGATTCTGTTCAAGAGTTTCCCAGTTTTTTTCCATAGAGGTTTTCAGTATATCCAATAGCACAATTATCATTTCTAGGGTGTATTTACCAGTTTTATACCCTGAGATATTTGAATACAGTCCACAATAGTTTTGGCTTAAATGACAAACTGCTGATTTGAACTGAATCAAGATATGCTGGAAGATTATGTGAAAGATTGAAAGCACCAGACCTAATGTTCATTGGGAAATCCCCACCTATTCTCTGAGATAGAGTGGCTGAACATGATTTGATCTGTGTCACTTATATTTTGAGGTAAAACCAGATTATCTGAACTAATTCTGAGTGTGACTGACCTAACCCATTCAATTGCACATATAAAGTAACTTGACAATGGCATGGCCATGGTCACACTCCCTGTGAAGGTCTAACTTCCTTTAGATCCATTAAGAAAAAATGTAAATTTGTCCATAAAATCATAAGATCAAGGAATTATAGAATATCCTGAGTTGGAAGGGACCCACAAGGATCATTGATCCCAACTCCTATAGCTTTGCAATTTCTTTTCAACATATTAATTGCTGAAACAATTGTTGAAGTCAATTCAGTTAAGCAAGCCCATTTTGAATGTATGTAATGCATTATTTTCAGGCCATCCTTCTGCTGGCTTGAGCCCTGCTGCAGTTTTAAATTCAAACAGCCTGGAAAGAGGCTTTTTGCCTGAATCCTTTTTCCGTTGAAGGCAATGGCAGAAGTCCACTCACTTCAAGGGGAATAAGATCTGGCATTAGTGGAGATGTTTGGCTAAAGTGCCTTTGCCTGAACATCACTTTCTTGGGATGAAATCCCTGTTTTGCAGACAGTTTGGATCTCTTCTTAAGGATACGTCCTTTCTTAGGTACAATGTGCAAACTTTATGCTTCCATTTTATGCCCAAATTGTTGATGATGACAACCAAGCCCAGCAGCTAAGTTCTCTGCTTTGCAGAACTAACTTCTCTTACTTTTTTACTGACTAAACTGGAGTTGAGGGACACAGAGGTGCCACACAAGGTCTGAGCTCTTGGAAAACCTACATTTTACCTTTGAGGAAGATTGATGCAATGCAGTGCAGTGCCTCTCTTTTAATTTTGAACCTGAAACGGTGATTCCCGTTTTCTTTAAATATCATATATTCCTGTTTCACCTTTAGGGTATATTTCTGTTTCACCAGAGGCAGGTAACTCACACCAGTGCTTTTCCTTCCCTTCTTCCACCTGTGCTAAGCAGCAGGAAGAAAAAAAAATCTTTCTTTAAAGATTCTCCCCTTATCCTCTTGGCATGAACACAAGCAGGAAACAGGAAATTGCTTCCTTGCAAAATATCTGATAAACTGGCACTTAGAGCCTGACAGTGGAAAGACACAGCTTTTTATTTCCTTAGACTGAGGTGGAAATTAAAGTTATGTTAGCTGTCTCCTGGGGTATTGATCACAACCCTGCTACCTTTGGAAGGCTGCTGATGTGCACTTTTTGCACGGATGACCTCAGTGAGATGTGTCCTGAAGCAGAACCCCTGTGCAGCCAGCAAGGATTGCTGGATTCCTGTGGAGGGAGCTGTGGCTTGTAGACTTCTGGCTGGGATGTTCAGAAAGGAGTAACGAAGGCAGGGTGATTTTCCTTCTGCTTTTCCTCTCTGTTTCTTTACCGTTATAATTATCTTTGTCAAAATTTCTGGAGAAAATGATGAATTAAGTGACAACAATGGTTTGCTGCTCTTTAGGTCTACAATAATGCAGCCCATTGAGGTTTGTCCTCAGTCATGGAAGAGACAGGTTGACATGCAGACAAAATGCTTACCTGACTGTAGGATGTCACAGCAACACATGAAAAGAGTGAGACTGATGGAAGAGGTCTCCACAGGAGGGCCTGTCCCTCTTTTCCCAGACAAGGACAAATTATTTCTGTGCCATTTCAGACAGATTTGATCTCTATCATTCTACAAAAGTATCCTGCAGTGGTGTTTTCACTGTATCCCTCAATGCTGGTGTCCTACAGACACTCTTGGTCTCAGCTTCCACTTCTTTCAGCTCCACAGCTCACCCAACAACCTGATGACTCTCACTCCTCCTTTCTGGATTCCCTCCAACTGGGCCATATTTTCTTTCAGCTGTGGTGTCCATGACTGGACACAGTGTCCAGTGGAGCTGCAAGTCCAAAACCCCTGAGGGTTTTTGTCTCTGCAAGAGCCTTTCTCATCTCTAAGTCCTTCACTAATGCCAGGGTTTCAGCTAAGAGTCAAAGTGTCTGCTTAGCAAACAGAAGGATGAAAATGTGCAGCAAAGCTTTGCTCTGGATGAAGGGAAAGTTGTTTTGTTTTTTTTTTTTTTTTTTAAGTTTTGGGTCACTAGGACAACTAAACAGAGTGGTCACTTAAGCTGGCATCAATCAGATCAGAGTCCCCTATCCACTCTGGTGCAAACCTGACTCCATCTCTGCCCACTCCCCTCTGGGAGGCACAGGGATAGATTCCCTGCCTTGGTGTGGGGAGCTGCAACGTGCTGAGGTGTGAAATGAGGGACTGCACCCAGAGATGGGCTCACCATGCTGGATATTATAATGTCAAATGTGTGCTGGAAACTTTGGGAGCTGTCAGAGGGTTTGGTTTGGAACAGTTCCTTGCAGTTGGTCAACACGTGGAGGTTCATGAATGTTTCCCTATCTAGCTTCAGCCTCTTTTTCTTTTTTTTTAAATTTGTTTCTTGTATATTTGTCATTCAAAGCAGTGAAGTTCTGTTGAAATTAAAAGCACTGACCAGATTTGTCTTACTCGCTAAAAGCTTTACTATATCTAGTCATAATTTTAAAGGCTAATGTGTAAATAGAAAAAAGTGAATTGACTTAAAGGGGAAAAAAACAAACCAGGGAGAGTTTAGACAGAAAATTAACAGAATTTTGTGGGATTTCCCTTGCATTTTACTGCAATATTTGAACTGTCACCCTGGGACTGACACCTTGCATCTCCAGTGTGTATGGCAGGCTGCAGGCTCTAAGCTGAATACTGTCTAATGATTCCAATTTCTGTGTGTCAGGACTGATGGAATCAGACTTCATAGGAGGCAAATGCTTGCTCACAGATAAAATTTCCCTATTTTCCCTGACTGAGATTTTTTAATCTGAGCATTTTTATTTAAGTGATTATGTACAAATATTCAAGGAGATTATTTCAAGAATAATGATTCCATGTGGCTGTTTCTCTAAAAATGCCCTACAAACCCCTCACTCACAAGCTGCTGATTCATGGGCAGTTCATATCAGATGTACAAAGATGAATAAATTCTCTGCATTTCTATTCCTTGTTTGAAAACCGGGGCTGATTTCACTCACACCTTAAATTTAAACCTGGGTTTGACAACAACAATAATAATAGTAATATCTGTATCAGTCATACACATGTCCAGATCAGCTGCCCATGTCATGAAAAGGACAATGTCTTGTCAAGGGAAGAATTTAAAGTCTCTAGATCAGCTTATGAATTTGTATAACACTTTGGGAAGCGTGCCAAAGCTGTAATGCAAGCCTGGCCTTTTTAAAGCCCACTGAATTGTATTATTAACCTTGGAGTAAAAGAAGAGAGGACCATTTTCAAATTTTATTTTGATAATTATCATGCACAAGTGATAGAAAGCAAACAGCAACCTTCCCCTGGACACCTACTCCTCATTTGCACATTCTAATGACTTGTATTTGCATACACATGTGAAAACATGGTGTTTTCCTCATTAGTGCTGATCACATTCCTCATTAAGTTAAGTAAATACCCCCAAAATACCAACACATTTGTAGCCAAATTTGACATTATTTTACACAGACCAACAGCCGATGCATTCTTTTAGGTTTTGGTTATCTTGGATAGTAATTTCAAAGAAAAAAACAACTACAAGGTTTAATATTGGAAACAAATGAACCTGTGTGTCTTGGTTTGAAAAGCGAGGTGGCTGCTAAGGAAGTCAGGAGCCTTTCCTGAAATGGAAAATGTAAATCCCCTTCCTCCGAAATATTATACTTATGAAATTAAGGGGCTCTCAGGAAAAGATATAGGAATAGGAAAAAAAGGTTTTTATTAAGAAAAATAAAAATAAGAATGCAATAATGCAAAACAGCACTGCCAGAGTCAGAACATGCCCTGACCCCCTGTGTGTCAGGGAGGTGGCAGCAGTCCCATCCCAGGGTGGCTCAGCCCTCCTGCAGTGCCAGCTGTGCTTCTGCTGGAGCAGGATCCTGCACAAGGGGGAGTTTTCCTCTGGAGCTCCAGGGCTGGGGGAGATGGGCCTGGGCTCCTCTGGGAATGCAGAGGGAAGAAAGCTGCTCCTCTGGGAATGCAGTGGGGAAGAAAGCTGCTCCTCTGGGAATGCAGTGGGAAGAAAGCTGCTCCTCTGGGAATGCAGTGGGGAAGAAAGCTGCTCCTCTGGGAATGCAGTGGGAAGAAAGCTGCTCCTCTGGGAATGCAGGGGGCAAAGGCTGCTGTGCTGTTCCCGGGTCAGATTGTATCCAGGTAGGAATGTTTGGCTCCTCCCCTGGGCAGAGCATCTCCCCATGGATGATGGAGTTTTCTCAGCCATGCAGGGACACTCACTGGCCCATGAACAGAAGATAATTAATAATTAATGGCCCATGAACAGAAGAGATCTCCTGGAGGGAGGATTGGTTGTAGAAGAGATAAAGAAAACTGCCCAATGAACAGCAGAGAACTGCCCACCTCTGATGGAAATAGAACACATATCCCCAGCCACATCTTGCATTTGCAACCTAAGGAACCTGTGGCTGGGTCACCTCCTGACTCTGTTCTGGTTTTGGCCTGCGGTTGTCAGGTGCTGGAGAGCTGAGCAGCTGCTGGCACAGACTGCTCATCTGTATGCAGATGAAACAGCATTTCCTCCCTGTGAGTCCTGAATCCAGCTCTGGGCAGCCCTCGAATCACTGCTGCATCACCACAGGCTCAGCAGACCCCTCTGCTCTAAACACAGAGAAGGTTTGCAGAGGATGTTGGGAATAAGCACATTGCATTCCTACCTGGAAGTTAGGATGTGTGTTGCATAATTGTAGGTGTTATTTTGTGGGTGGGATTTTGGTGGAGTTGGTTGGGGAGCATAGAGATTGGTTTTTAAGAAGCGCTGTGAAATCATTCAGGCCACCACTGGAGCTTCTTGCTGGGATAAAAATTCAGCTCAGAATGTTAGGGATGAATTGGTCATGACACCAGGATGAATATTTAGCTTAAACCCAGAGTTTACAATGGGAAATACCTAATTACAACAGTAATACCTAAATCACAGACCTGTAGTTTAGCTTGGGTTGGAAGAGATCTTAAAAACCACCTAGTCCCAACCTCCAAATGTGCTGCATGCTCTGACATAGCTCAGTGATGGGCTGTTTTGGATTCTCAAAGACATGGGCTCTGCAGCAATCCCACTGTTCTCCTGCCCTGCCTTGAGATAACTTCTGCTCTGCATCAGCAGAGCAGGCACAGAATACTGATTCCTGCTCTGGGAACACATTCCTGCTTCCAGGTGTACTGCTGCAAGAAGAGGAGTGCTGGCATAAAGATGCCAATTTGCTGAAACCCTTCAGTTTTCCAGTAACAAACTCATTTTTCCTCAAGGAAAAGCTATCAGTGGGGAAGCTGAGAGGTGCCCTCCAAACATGGTGGTGCTTAAAGGATGCTTTAATAATCTACAAGAGACAGAGAGCAGGGGAAAAGGGGAATTTGCAGGTAACTACTGTGGTTTCCAAGGCAGGAGAAATCCTGACAAAAGGAGCCTTCCAAACTGCACAAACAACAGGGGAAATTCAACATTGAGATGCAAAAATAATGCATAATATCTTGAAATACTCAAATGGTTATTTCATACAGCTGGCTATGGAAATTCTACATTGTTTCAGCTCTAGTAGATCTTTGAGTCATTATAAATAACTTAATGAAAGTGTTTACTGTGGAGGCAAGGTCAGTGGAACAGAATTATAATTGTGCAATGAAAACCACAATGGGGAATAATAAATAAAATGATACAAACCTGTGTAAATCAAAATGCTTTTTCACCTTGAATGCCATGTGCAATTCCAGGCACCTAAACTCAAAAGTGGACACAGGAGAAATGGAATTGATTCTGTGATTTGTAGCAACAACTATTCAAAAATAAGATCATTCATCTTAGAATGAATGATCCACACTATTAAAAATATGTATAAACAAATAAGTTATCGAGATGAGGTAGCTCATCTTCATAGCAGAGCTCTGTTTAGCAGTTTCTTAGTTTTTTAGAACAAATACTATTTCCTGAAATAGAAAAGCAGCTTTCTTTTAACAGGAAATAGGAGAAGTTCTTGCAGTAAATAATAATTAGCCTTTGGATGCATTGCTACATGATATTGCGGTGATCATAAAAGCTTAAAGATGCCGTTCAATAGATGGTAAAAACCTGGGATTCTTGAGGTTTGTATCCTAAATCTCTCCTCTCTCCTGGCCTCATGGCCACCTGCTGGATTAAGGAGGTGGCCTGATTCCCAGGCAGGACACACACATTGATGAGTTAACAGGTATTTCTCTGAGGGATGGGAAGATTAACATGGTAAAACCTTCCCTCTTTCTTCTTTCTTCCTAAAGGCTGGTGGAGCCTGACAGCTCAGAGACTTCTCTGGTTAAAACTGAGAAAGATGTTCAAAAGGGAAAGAGATAGAAAGGTTATCTGATCAAAAGAAATGAGGATAAAAGAGTCCTGCTTGTCCCTAGAGAAATGTAATTTGCTCTAGGCTGCCGTTCAATTTTCATCCTGGAGAAGCTTCTAAGGAGACTGATCCCAGAATGCCACCAGGTCTGGGGAATTGCAAAAGATTCTGTGAATGTTTCCAGGGTTGGCTGAGCACTGAAGTTGGACAATGCTGGAGCCAGGAATGTGTCACTGGTGAGGGTGGCTCTTCCCTTCCCCTCTGCCCAGCTCCAAAGGCAGCTGGAGGGGCACGATGGAGCTGGGGAGAGGCAGGGCTGGATGCAGAGGCAGAGGAGCAGGAGGTGTGCTGGGAGAGAGCCAGGGCTGAAGCCCAAATTTGACACAGCAGAACTTGAAAAAGTTGCAGAGCAGCTTGATCAGGAAACTTTGCCAATCTATTTCTGTTTGCTGGAAAGGTCGTGCGTCAAGCAAGGCTTTTTACTTCCTCCCTAGCTGCAAGAGACACATTCTCTAGTAATTGCGGATATTTACTTTATACTCAGATAAGCCTTTTTTTTTCTCTGACATTTTCACTGAGAGATAAGGATGTCTTGTTTCTGATACTTCTTTTTCAGCTTGCAGCACTAAGAGAGCAGATGCTCCTTCAAGAGAGTGAAGGGTGGGTACTTCCAACCTAACATCACCTACCTGGCACCAAAAAAAAATGCGTGCAGGAATAAAATGTCTCCAAGAGACATTTTGGTTTTCCTACACATATCTTCTGTACAAACACAGTTTGGAAAATAAAATACCTTCTGCCATCACATGCAGCTAGAGATTCTTCAAAGTCAAGAAGTGCAATAAAAAGCAAAGTTTTTTGAGCTGTGCAGCATCCTGTGCAAATAGCCCAGATTTTATCTGTGCCCCGCTGCTGCTGCCAGAGAGGAGTGGTGGAAGATTCAGTGGTACATTTTGATCTCTGCATCCTCTGGTTTGCCTTGAAAACTTTTCCATTATTGCTCCTGAAGCCTACGGTGAAACAAATTTGGGAGATGGCTCTGCAAGGCCAGGTTGTAACTTCTTGATGTGCCTTCACTGTTGGGAGCCAGCAAAAGACCAGGTGCTCAAGTTTTGAGGAGACACTGTGGGGCTCCAGAAAGAACAGATTCCATGAAAAATCCCACTTGTTACCACTGGGATAAATTTAAAGGTGTCTCTGCTCTTCCTGAGTATCTGTGCAATATCTGTAAACTCACTGAGACATTCCTGTTGTGGGATGTACATGTTAAAACCCATAGAGATGAATGAGTTTTGCTAAGAGGTCAGGCCTATTTGCAACTTATTCAAGGGAGACTAAGTAGCAAAATTTCGAAGTGGGAGGTGTAGAAATGCATCTTCAACATTCCAATTTTTTTTTTGTAGTTTTAGGAAATGTATGTGTGTACTGAAGTACCTCGTTGTTCTTCTGATGTTTTTATCAGATCCATGCAAAATGCAGTTGGTTCCAGCCTTGAAATGCAAATTTGTCTTACACTGCTCCTGCTGCCAGTAGGAAGACTAAAAATACATATGTAATGATGTTCCTGGAACATTTTCAAATGCCTTTAGATGATGATTCCATTTTTTTTCCCTGCTATCCAAAATAGTGTTAATTTCACAGGCTCATTTTGGCCAAAATGTATGGACTTGTATTTAAATTCAAAATTGCTCTGAGGATAAAATAATTCAGCTATTAGAAGAATTTTGCCAAGTAGGTAGGTCATCAAAACAAAAAAATAAAATTAGGTTTTGCCAATTTATTATGCATACATCTGGTTTTGTGATTTTCTTGTTACTTTCAACATTCTTTGCAGTATTAGAATCCCAAAACAGCCCACAAGCCTGGTAATTCAGGAAGGTTTATAATTGAGGCAGGTCTATTTAATTTTGTTAACAGAGAAAAATGAGGGAAGTAACAAAAAAAAGCATAATCATCATAACAAAAGGCAGTTGTTAGAAAGGCTTCTGACTGATGCCAACAGCAGTTTTTGAAAGTGGGGACGTTTTAAGGCTGGTGCCTAAAAATATGGGTTTAGGAAAGCATACATAAGTGACTATTTAAAGCGTCAGAGTCAGGGAAATTTCCCTGCTAAAACCATATTTTAAAACTGTCCTGAGTGGAGGTAGAATTTGGTTGATTTCAACATAAAATTCTTTAAAGATACTCCATGCTCCTTTGTTTTTGGAATGGGAACCAAGAGCACCCAGACCTCCTGAAAAACAGGCATTTTAGAGATTTTGATCATGTAAGTCTAAAAGGACAAGGTGGGATGTTTTGAGTTGGCTTCAATGTCAGATCTTTAAATACAGATGTACTTGTGGGATTCATCTCATTAAACACAGATGTAGGTGTGGGATCCATCTTGTTGAACTCCAAGCATCCAGTGTGGATATTTCTGTTGGATTTGGTTGTCCACTTTGCCTCCAGGCAATGGAGAGAAGAAGAGATGAATCATCTTATCTGGGAGCAGTTTTCTAAACCTGGTCACATGAATCTTCCCCTCCAAGGGCACATTCCTCTCCCAGGAGTGTGGGATGGGCGTTGACACCACAGATGTCTGAAATTTGAAGTTACATCTTGTCCTGGATACTAAAATCCAGGCATCATCCTGTGAATATTTTGCTTCATTCTTTCTCCTTCCCTTCACCACCTTTAACACACGATACAGCAATGTCCCTTTAATGATTTCTTTTCCACAGGGCTCAGAGGTGGAAGAGATTTATGCCACTTGGTAAATTTAACTTCATACTCGGTGCAATAAAGAATGTGAAGGTGCACTTAAGAGTTATAAAAAAAATTCTTGGCTCTCAAACCATAAAATTTCTGCAGTGTGTGTATTTCAGGTGTCTTATTACTGAATGTGCTCAAAGTAGCCTGAATGGGCATTGATGATAGGAAATCAGTATCAGGAATGTGATAAATCAATGTGTTGTCTGGATAGCAGGGTAAAGTTAAATATCCCAAGCAATGATATCAGAAAGTGTTTTGAGAGATAGCCACGTACGAAATTCTGGAGAAAGAGGCTTTAAGGTAAAGCTAATAAAAGATAACGTGGCTAAGCTGGAGTGATTCAAGGTGAAATTCAATTCCCAGAAAATTCTTGGTGCTTTGACAAGAGCACATTTTGCCATCGCATCTACAGCTCCTAAGCAGGCATGGCAGTATCAATCAGACTTAGAGTGAAATATAGTTTGATAATTAGCTGCAGAAAAGGATTTGAAATGATACAGAGCATCAAGAAAGAAAGTAAATAACTGAAATGCTTGGCAAAATTATGTGTGTTTAATGAGAATCAACTTAGCATCATTTAAAATTGCTGTAGAGACTTAAGGTCATTTCAGTCATCAGACAGTGATGATTTATTCCCTAGAAACTAATAGGCACACTCCAAACCTAAATAGAAATGAAGGATTTCCAGCATATTACAATATTCTATATTGGCACTGAGCAAGAAGCCCTCCTGAATGAAAGCAAATGACTTTTTGTAGCTGTAGCATGGTAATTGCTTGAAGAACAACAACAAAAATCCCAACAAAAAAACCTCAGCAAGCTATTTCTGAAATACAATGCACCAACAAAATAAGAAATGGAATTGAATGCGAAAAATATATCTGCCGAGGACACAATCAGACAGCAGGGAGAATTTATAGCCCTGTGCTAATTTCCTACTATCAGACACTGAGCTGGATGGGAAAATGACAGAAAAAAACCTTATCCAATATATGTGGCAGAAGTGATGGGTTTGAAAGATGACAATCTTCATCTGAGCTGATAAGAAAGATTCACATTCATAGAGCCAAATGTTAAACTTTCTCATGAAAGTGAAGTGTTTGCACCTAATATATTTAGAAATTAGAATCAGGAGGAGCTTCTCCTCCCATCTCATCCCTATAGCTTTTTGGAATAAACTAAATGGCTTTACTGTGCTCGGGAAATCAGGTAAGTGCCTGCTGAGCCTGTTTGCTCATTTACTCCCATCACCAAGCTAAAAGACTTGTAAATGTGTTTGTAAACAGTGAGTTATGGGGTTCTGAGTTTGCTGTGCTGCAGGATTATGCAAGGCACGTAGCCCTGTACATTTACTCCTGCAGGTTCTCAAACCAAACACGAGCAAGGTTGGGAGGAGAAGGGGGGCCCACATGCTGCACAGAGATGGGGTCAGTGCTTCACTGGCTGACAGTCTGCCCTTTAAAATACAGAGTAGCAGGGAATGAAGCAGCTTTACCAGGATTTAAACCTCAGCCTTTTACTTAACTGCATAAATCTAATTTGGTCTGTTTTGCTTAAGCTTCTGAAAAGCTCAGGAACACCGAGGGAATGCCTGAGCTGCAGCTTTGGGGTCTCTTGGTCTCTGTGCTGCATTAGGGTCAGCCTAAGCACCATCTTCAATATTTCATACCTTAATCTGTGGCAGTGTCCACCTGAAAGTTCCTAGCAGATTTAAAATCAGTGTTGACAAAACTGAATTTTTCTTCCTTTCCCTACCAAACATCCATTCACTCGAGTTCTTCAGACATAGCCAACTTGTGTGCTCTTCTCTGTCTCTCTGCTGGATGGGCTTGGCTTGATTCTGACTCATCTCTGAGCACTCCTGGCATAGCCAGATCCAAACTATATATAATTTTGGGTGATGCAATGACTTCAGGATTGAAGAACTCTCTTGTTCAGGTCATTCTCATCTCACACCCTCATTTGCTCTTTCCCCTGACAGCCTCTTCTTCACCCATGCAAATCCTTTTCAAATAGAGGTGAAATTACTGTTCCTGTAGTTCATCATTTAAGGGAATAAGGCACTTTCCCCTTTCTTTTATTTTATTTTTATTTTTATTTTTTTATTATTCTTTCTTTGGAAATCTGCACAGAATTCAGCACAAAACACTTGTTCAAATTCACAGACCCCCACAGCCTTTACCAACCCTTCTGATGGACTCCTGGTTTCCTTGTGCTTCCCAGTCAAAGAATCTGTGTGTATTTCAGAAATGTCGTGGTTTAATCAACAAATATTGATGGCCAAAAGTGCAGGAGAAACATACCCACTGCTTGTCTTAGGGATGGATGTCTGAAGTGTTTGGTAAGACCATTTAACACTGAAATATTTGCTGTGTAAAAGCAAAGCCCTGCTAGCAGTGTTGTGATGGGAGAACTGGATGGTAACACATTGCTTTATATAGTAAGAATTACAGTAACTTTATATAGCAAAGAATTACTATATAATTACTATTACTTTATATAGTAAAGAATTATAAATGCAGTCATGAAAAACAAAAATCAGATACTGCCCTGGAGTCTGGGCCTGATGCAATCCTTTTTGGGTTATTATTAAATCCCATCATCATGTCTGTTAGGGCACAAAGAACTGCAGCTCAGGACTGAGCATGAGAGTGGAAGCAGGATTCACCTGCCTGCTGTTTTTCACATAAATATAGATGATGAGATCAATTATACAAGACCTGACTCCTTGCTGGCTCATTTCTCTCCTAGCAAGAAATCACAGAAGTTTCCAGAAGTTCAGTTCTTCCTAAACTCCTCAGAATCTGGAACAACACATTATCTAATGGAGATTGCAGACCTCCATCATGTCTGAAACCATGAATAATAAAATAAATAAAATAAAATAAATTCACTCACCCGGGATGTGTGATTACTTCTGCACTGATATATTGCTTGAAGCATCCTGCAGTCTTAATTACAGACCATGCACTTATAAGGATATCACGCATTTATTTTGCAATGTGGATATCACTGTATATATATTTTCCCCCCTGATTTGTGAGGAAAATATTCCAACTAAGTATTGCTTGCTTCTGGTTAGCTGGTGTCATAATGGTGAGAAAAGGTATGAGAGGGAGGAAAAAAAGTGTTGGCTTCAGGTAAGAGGAAGGCTGAGATTGGTGGGATCTGTTTGGCCATGAACTGGTTAAAAGACAGGAGTGCAGAACCTCCTGGCAAGGCAGTGAAACATATGGACAACTTTGCCCAAACTAGGACTCCTCTCAAGGAGGGAAGTGCTGGAGAATCTGTGATAAGAGAGATAGAAATGAATATTCCAGGAAACTGGTAAGATCTGGGCTGTATCTTTAACTGGCGCAAAGTGGAGTTCATGGAGCCCTGAACTGAGGGTTGAACCTGTTTCACTTTTCCTATCTCTCCACTAAATGAAGTGGTGGAGGAAAAAAACAGTGCTGCCCCTACCCAGGTGTGTGAACAGCAAAGTATCTGCAGAGATAAGGGGGAGTCAGGGGAGAACAGAGAGAAGATATTCCATATGGAGGAAATGCAGCAAGACAAACCAGGACACTATAGAATACTTTGCAAATGTATTCCCAGCCTTAAATAAAACATTTTCTGCTAAAAGAAACATTTTGAGAAGATAACCCAAAGCCAGACTGGCTGCAAATCAGTGCAGTAATCACAGGGCAGCCTTTAGAAATGTTGGGGCCACCTTCACCCCTCCTTGGGCAAGGTAAGGCAGCTCTTTTTCACCCCTAGACTGGATGTACAGCTGGCAGGCAGTTTTTGTGCTTCCACTGCATTCAAGACATGCAGAAATATTCCCTCCCATGCTATACAGTCTTTTATTGCTCCTGGGCTGCTAAAGGATTATCCGTAATTCAGGTGATTTGCAGAGAATTCCAGTAACAGTCTCTCACTGAGCCCTGTGCAAGAGATAACGATGAAAATGTATTTCAGACTGGAAAAAAAGCTTCCTATCTCCTACCCAGTCAAAAGTAATTCCACAGCAGCAAGGTACTGTACTCTGAGATGGATTTTAATCTGCCTTACACCAGCTGAAATTAGAGAAACTTCAGGTGAAATGGGTACAGTTGCGGTAACATAAATCAAATCCTTTTTCAGCTCTGCATGTAGGGAGAGATTTTTTTTTCCCCAAATAAAAGAGGATTGAAAGGCAGAGTTCTCTTTCCCTACATATCTCTTCCCTGAATATACTGATGAATTTCAGGTAGAATGAGTTAAGACAGGGCTGTGCACAAAGGGGATCAAGTAATGTTGACAAGAAGTAGCTGGTGACAACAGCAGTTAATGCTAAGGAGGCTGAGAGAGGATTTAGTGGTTATGGCACTATTACACAGACTCCTGGAGATAAGGCAGAGTCAGCCAGCAAGGAGGCAGGAGGAGCAGAGTCAGCAAAAGACAAAAGGAATGAAAGGAGCAGCTTAGCCATTAGGAGAGCAAAACCACTTAGAGGTATTTGTGCCCTTCACCCATGTGCTTGGCTGTGGTGGCAGCACAAGAGGCTGTGCCACGACAGGAGAATGGAGCCCTGTAGGTGGGAAGGGTATTTATTCACCGTGTTTTATACAGCCAGGCAGTTACATGGCCCCATCACCAGTATTTTGCCCAGTTTGCTTGGCACTTTCACACCAGTGGATCAACTGGTGAAGGATTTGTCTCCTGACACAGTGGTGGTGCCCACAGGGATGAGCCCTGTGCCTCTACCACTTGCTTTCTATTCCTAATATCACACAAAAACTTTGTGCCGTAGTTTCCTACCCCAGCCTGTGTCAGGAGATTGCTTTTCATAAGGTCAGTGGCATTTTCAAAGAGCAAAGCAAGAGATTTTGGCAGGATGCAGTTGCCACGTCCCGAGCAGGCACCCAGATGCCATCGGCAGCCAGGCAACAAGGTGTTAGGAGCCTTGATGTACTGACATGGAGCAGGGAAAAAAAGAATTTCTAAGTGCTTTTGAACTGCTTGGATCGCTCCTTCAGCCAACAGATTCAAAGAATTGGAGACAACCAGCACAAAAGTGTGCTGAATAGGGATGGAAAAAGCATGGATTCAATGCTTTCAGCCAGCCAAGTGCATCAAGCTGCAGCTCTCTGACAACCCCCTGGTCCTGTCACTTAGGAACTGCAGACAAAAGGTCTCTGAAGCCTGGCCCTGCTGACCAGCACATGCTCACAGAGGGGACAGGCTGCCAGCCCCAAGCATGTGTTCTGCCCAGAGAATTGATAATTTTCTTCTCTCTTTCTAACCACCCAGAGGCCAAAACTCCCCTGGAGTTCAGTATTTATCTGCACTAAAGAGTAAAATTTTACTTTTTAATAAGGAAAAGCAGGTGGAGGCTGCAAAGCTGTGGCTTTTATCAACAGAACATCTTTTTTCCTACTTACTTTTTTGCTTAAATGTGAGCATTTAGGGAGAACTATGAAAGAGGTGCTCATCTATGTGCACTCAGCTGTCTTTTGCTCACGGAAAAATTTGGAAGATTTTACCTTGCAAGAACAAATACTCACCTCTTTTAATTGAATAAGAGTATTCTTTACCTTCATTACAAATAACTGGTTTTCAGCATGGAGATTTCAAATGTACAACACTGAGAGTAACACTGAAAGAGGTTTAAAAGGAGGGACAATACCCCAGTTTATCAGAGGGAAAAACAACCTTCACCTCCTTTTTGTCTCCCTGTTTTTAATGCGTGCCAACTGCCCCAAAACCTGTTGTGGCAGCTGGGCATCAGGAAGCCAAATCTGGGCACGTGGATTTCCACCAAAAACCTTTGATCCTCAGCCACATCCCTTGTCCTGGTCAGGGTGTAGCAATCACTGTGGGCATGCAGATTTGTAGGATTGTGGCCACAGTGACCACAGTGACCCTGAGGTTATTCCTAGGGACACCAAGCTGCAGAACAGCCCCAGCAGAGCTGAGGATGAGGCCCCTGGATGTAGTCATGTAATGGTTTACATTTGGCACCAGCATCCCCTCAGTTCTGAGCAAAGCTGTGCCAGAGGAGTGGTGGGAGCTGCGCTGCATTTAAATGAGAGCCTGAAAAGCACTCTGAGCTGCTCAGATGGCAAAGACATCTGCATCAACATCCTCAGCCCAGGACTATAAAAGGCACCGATCTCCAAGTGCCAGGGCACAGTGTTAAGTTCACCAATGGCATGCAAAAATCAAGACAATACACTCTTGGCTACTGATCTGTTGAATCTGTTACCAAAAGGAACCCCAAAAAAAAAAAAATAAAAAAACCACCCCAAGAAACCATTCAGCACAGATGACTTCAATGAGACTCTCCCCATCTCCTGCAGTAAGTTCATTTCCCACAGAAAATAATTGACAGAGAATGACAGTTGCAACCCCTGTGTGTGCGAGGGAAAAAGAGACTGTCTCTGTATCTCAAAGCACATTTTTATGAGATTCTGGAAAGAAGTTGGTCTGGGATAATTGTTGCAGGAGACACTGAGAGGCACTGAAAGCACCAGCAGGCATTTCTGACTAAACCCAAGAAATTCTTAAAATGTAAAACACAGTGTGAAAGGAGGAGGGGAGGGAGAGAAAAAAGGAGAAGAAAAGAAAAAAGAAACCCCACTAACCTCCCCCAAACCCAAACTCTGCAGTTGTGAAGCCAAAGGAGCCCTCTGAAGACAGACAGTAAAGTCGACTCCCTGCAACAGAGAGTTCTTGCAATCAGAGAACACACAAGTGAGAATTCTTTTTCTTGCCTCATGACCTGAAAAAAAAGTCTTTGATATTCTGGAGGGAATTAGGAAAAAAAAATTTGAAAGTGAGTGAACTTCACTAACAGCCTTCTCCCCATCCCTGCCCCTTGGCAAAAGGATATTTTCTGACAGAATGCTCTCCTGTTTGAAAATGCTTTTTGCCTGATATTAACTGTTATTCTGGAAGTTTCCTGTATTATTTTTGAAGGCTTATCTATCTGATTTATTAATATTTCTTAATATGAATAAGAGTTCAGAGTTTTATCTTATAGACAACAACAAAATTAATTGTGTGGCTGGGAAAAAGGCTGGAAATGTGTGATGCTTGGGAGAGCCAATGCAAGCAGAAGATCTGTAGTAATATTTTTTAAATAACAACTTAAATCAGTAATGTATGTTGCTCAATTGCTTCTGGTAGGTTATTACTTAGCTGGAAAATTCAGAGGTAAGTCACTAACAGGAATTCTCTTGCCCAGGACACACCACAGCCCTCAGATATTTTTCTCTGCCTCCAGAAGCTACCAAAAAAGAGATATATCCATATCAACAAAACCCTTTGCCTTATCTTATAAAATACAGGTAAATTTAAAATCTTTCCTCTGCAGCATTTAGCAAGTGAGCCTTATATGCAATGTGGGGAACAGAGCAGCCCTTTTCCTTTATGGATTATCACACAGGAAATTTTATTCTCTTTTTAATTATTTTTCCCATATAGTTATGCTTGAGATCCCCTTTCATCCTCTGAGTGGGCAGAAGACACCCTGAGAGTGGGAATGCCTCACTCCACAGCATGTGAGTGCTTCCTCGGCAGTGCCCTCCTCACAGCAGATTTTTGGATAACACATGGAAACAATTCAAACTGGCATCAGCTGCTAAAGTGGCTACAGCTGCCCGTTAAAAAGTAATTGCATTTCATTGCCATTAAAAAAAAAAAAGTATTTTCATTTGATTTTTCATCTTTGCACTGCAGTTGAGACTCTTTTATGCACCTGTCAGTATCACGATGTTGTATCAAGAATGAAATTTCCTCCAAGCATCTGTTTCAGCTGATTGAATATTCTCTTACTGTATAAGATGAGTCCATTGTCTAATGAATTAATGTGATTTAATTTTTGAACAACATGTCAGGGACTCCTAAGCTTGTGTATGCAAATTCTTTACCTCTATGAAAGAGCCATCATCTTTGCATCTTGATGGATCACTTTCAAAGGATAGGGCAGATAATTAATTTATTTTATATATATTTGGTTGAGAATGGAAAAGAGTGATTTAACAGAGAGAACAATTAAGAAGATGTGAAAAGTTTGCAGAATTAGGAGCACTGGCAGTGCAGATTGGGTTTCCTCACAATGAGCCTTTGTCAGGGACACATTGATATTCTAGGTAAGTCCAGACACTTCTAGTTTTGTTTTGGTGTGGCTTTTTATTCATGGTTTACTTTAGATTATCTTTTTTTCCTTTTTTTGGTTGTCTGAGGTTTTACAGTAGCTGCTCTGAGATGTACAAATTACAAAGCTAAACACAAAATGAAGTGGAAATGGGAAATTAGTTTACTGTGCAGTACACTCTCACTGATGGATGGCTACAGTTCACTTTCAGCTTGCTTTGAAAACAATCCTGCTTTCAAAGTAATCTTTGTGAGCTGACTTCCCTTTTCACTCTTCCAGAAAAGGAAAAAAAAAACCCATAAAACAGCTTGTTCTTAACTTGAATTGACTCGACATCATTACTTTGAGATAAAACCCCGGCTAAGACAAGGCAGTTTGGCACTTTAGCCCAAGTTGCCACTGTAAATTAGAGCCTTCCTGAGGAGACAGCCCCAGGCTGGTGTAAATCAGGAGCAGCCAGCCCAGGGGCTGGGAGAGCACCTCTGATCCAGAAAAACTCAGTGACTAGCAGAGCACAGCAGGTTGCTGTGACTACAGAGGGAAAAAAAACCAAACACCCCAACTTTTCCAAGAGTTTTCCCACAAATCAACAATGTCCAGTACTGGTGGGTTCAGCAAACCTGCTTCAGGGTGGCATTTAAATATGAATGACTGGGCAGGAGACATGACATCAAATAGATTATTTTGGTTGCAGCCTGATTGTCTGACCACCCAGTCCTTTAGTGGCAGAAACTTTGGGTGACATGGTCCCAAAAATGGCCAGGGCCAAAGCAGCTCCACCCAGGCTGAGCAATCCAAGGACCAATGCACTGCCTAGTGCTATGGAAAATGTTCTGTATTAATGCAAAGCTGCTGCCTGTCCTGCCCTCAGTGAGCCCTTTCACAACTGAATAAGCAATTCTGTCTCTAATCTGTTTGATAAAGCTTTAGACCCATCCTGCATGTCCATGAGGTGACACAGTTGCAGAGATATTAAAAAATACTCTGGCTGCAGTAAAAGCAGCTAATAACAATTCCTTGGAGCTCTCCAAAATCAGATTTTATTTATTTATTTAATTTTTTTTAGATCACCACAAATATCAGCATTCCAACATCAACCTCATGCATTGTGGAATAATGCAAAATTTTCCTTTTGAGATTTAAGTACTGTGGGCAGGTTATGGATCTGGTTTTTATTAAAACAATAGGGGTTTTTCTTCCTGTGCTGATTCATTCAGTTTTCTTTCTGGTTTCATAGAAGAGAAAATGCCAGAAATAATTACAGGCCAGTTGCCTGGAGGACTCAAGGCAGGTTGTGGTTGTGGGGAATGCAAAGGGCTTTTTAGCCACATGGTGAATAATCTTGTATGCAATTGGAATAATAGAAACAGACTGGTTTGGGGTGGAAGGGAATTTAAAGAACACCTAATTCCAAACCCCTGATATGGGCAGGGACACTTCCTCCTAAATCAGCTTATTGCTGAATGTCTATTTCCTCTATTTGATGCTGAAAACAACATTTTTTTCAGAAGATTGCTTGACAAGATTACCACTGACAACAACAGTGACAGCAGCACTAAGTCCTACACCAAAAAACTTCATACCTGGTCACAGATGTTTATCCAAATCCACTGCCTTAACCACATAACCCAACCTCCACCTCCAATCCCCACTGGCCAAGGCTGAAAAGAATTCTCAGGTCCTCGCTTGTCTGAATCCGTGGTATTGATGATTGTAGAAAGTCTCTGTCTGTCAGCCCCGCTGCCAAAGCAGAAGCCATAATTGGTCTGTGCTGGTTTCCAGGTTGTTTATTCTGTTTATCTCTCACATGTTCTGCTGCCCTGCCCAGCTCTGTCCTGCAGGGCAGCGTGTGGGGCTCTGCCCTCAGTGGGATGTTACAAACATTTAATACCAGAAACTCCCTGGGCTGCATTTACAAGAACGTGCCAATATCTGTCACCTACGTTGGACAGTGTGTCCCCAGCCTGAACCAACAGAAAAATGCCAACACCACAGTGAGACATGGAGGGCATGAAGAAGGAGAAAAAGGACAAGGCACACCCAATTTCCTCCATCTTGTCCCCTTTGAACCCCTAATCTAGAATCCTAAAATTTTACTTTTGCACCTGTGCCACACTTAATTATTACTTATATCAAACACTCAGAGCTGGTAATTCATCCTGTAAGATTGCAAACTCTTTTCCATGGCCAGAGATCACAGCCAGTGTCCCTGGGGGCTCTGTCCAGGGGGGTTCTGACCCCTGCCAGGGTCCCAGACCTGCCAGGGCAGCCAGAGGGAAGCTCTGGATTCCCACACTCGCTGCCAAATATTTTTATCCCAGAAATAGGTGCTGCCTCTCACTGGTGCTGCTCTGGGAGGTTACAACAGAGTTCCTGGGAAATGTAACTGGGAAAATCAGGGAATGGCAGCAGATTGTTCCCACCAGGGGTAGTTTATCACTGGATTTGACAAGGAGACCGCTGGCAGGCAGTGGGTACCCACAGGGGAGGTGAGGTAATGCATGCAGAAGCATTAAGTTTCCATGGGGTCACGTTTTCATAGCTGATGGCACAAAATGCAATTAGAGAGGGAGAAAAATTAGATTTAGTGACTTCTCATCTATAAACAAGGGCGCTCGAGCTGCATTTTAAAGCAGTGCACAGTGAGATGCAA
Organism: Lonchura striata; assembly: GCF_050655825.1. NCBI lineage: Eukaryota > Metazoa > Chordata > Aves > Passeriformes > Estrildidae > Lonchura > Lonchura striata. Next base: position 3,784,917 of record NC_140706.1, on the reverse strand, counting down.
ATGAGTGAGTGGCTGCTTCATTTGAGAGACCTGCTCCTCAAGTCTTAGGCCAAGATAAGGAACCAAGGGCAGTTATCTCAGTGTGGAGGAGATTGAAGATTAGAGATGTCTTCTAAAATATTCATAGAATGATCGAAGCATTCAATGGATATCGATGGATATCAGCAGTCCTTGGGTAAGATTTCATTCCGTACTACAGGCTCTGATAAATTTTATGTTCTTATTGAGGACCAGGAAGGGAGGATGGTTCTTCCTTTGTACCTCCTTTGTAGTCCTCCTCCAAATTCTGCCTGAAATGAATGTTTTTCCTGCAAAGTTATTATATTATCCACACACAAGGACCCACCCAACCTTTTTAATGTCCAGACCCTATGTGGAAAATTACTCTCTATTCATCAGTTTTAAAAGGAAATAAATTGTTTCAATTTTACCTTGCTCTATGACTTTGAAGAGCTGGGGTCTTCAAGTTGGTAATCTGCAAAACTCTGCCCTAATCCCTGGATTTCTAGGAGCTACAGGAATGATTCTTAAGCTCAGTTTGAATTTCTAGGAACTACAGCAATGATTCTTTCTGACAATTATGAAAAAATTGTTTATTTTTGTCTAAATTCATTTTCAAGGAAAGAGTAATTTGGTTATAATTATGCAATACCTATTTTTGGATAGCTTCATTTAAAAAAAACAAATTGCCCTCATCATGTTTAAATAAACACAAACATTAAAACATAAATGTCCAAGCCTGTTAATGTTTCTTTGTTCTTTAATGGAACAGAGGAAGAATCTGCCAATCCTTTGTCAGTCCTCTGGTTGGCTTCCACTGAGAAATAGGATGATATAAGCTATTTCTAACAGGTTTTAAGTTATGTCTCAAATAATTGTTGCAAGATTGTGTTATCTGAAAGGGAAGGGAAAATAATTGCTTTAACCTCGAGAAGAAACCATTACATTGGGGATTTCTAATGGGACTTTAACCACCTAAGAGTTAAATGTTTGATTCCAGTGCACTGCCTGCAGGAACAGGAAAAAAGGAATAGCTTTACAAGGCTATTTATCTTACCTCAAGATAGATAACCAAACCAGGAGCCTGGATCCTACCTGTTTCCAGTGAAAGAGTTACTTAATGAAGTATGACTTAATTAGTTGGTATTTGACGTCTGGCTGTGGGATAAATCCTGCCAAAGTGAACATTTTGAAAAGCCAGGCTGAAACCACATCACAAAGAATATTCACATAGACAGGAAGACATGTATAAATCAGACCACTTTTCCTCCTTTGCAGACATCATCACTCACAAATCATCTTTAATGTGTGTTATAAAAATAATTAATGGCCCAATTATAACTTGTTTTTCCCCCACAGTACTTCAAACACCTAATGTGTGTAGATATGCTCAGAAAATCCCAGAAAGTGCCTGTTTGCATCTGGAGGAGCTGGGAGATCTTTGAAAATCTGCTTCTGAAGGGGTTTGAAAATGCTGCCCTGTTTTTAGCCTTTTAACATGAACTTTCCTGCTGTTATGCTCATTCCTTACAATAATGAAATGCAGCATGGTAGAATGAGAGAGAGATTCATTCTCTCCAAATACATTTGGAAGCTGCACAGCAACACTTAAAAATTGCTTTTGGACTGGAATGATTCAACAAGAGAGACTTGTTAGCTCCAGTCATAGATGTACGTATCTGCTTTGTTAAAGGCTGTCTTTGCCAAACAAATCAACATCTTGTAGTGTTGCAAAGAAGCTGAAATTTGGACTTCTTTTTCAACAAGAAGAGGCTGCTGGTAAATCCCATAGCATTGGTTTTGTCTTTAAATAAACTATGGTGTGAATTCAACATAAAAGCAGACATGGAGCACGTTGTGTGATAATTTGGCTTGGGCTCTAATCAACAGTGTTTACTCAAGTGTAACGTGGTGATAAATACTCTGAATCAGAAACATGTTGTGTTGTGCTGCAAAATCCTCAGTGTTAAATTGGCTTTTTCCCCTCCTGACTAAAACTCTTTCATTGTTTGAACTGAGACAACAAAAAACAATTTCTTCAAGGAAGCTTGTAAGTCAAACTCTGCATGTATCAAAGCCTATTCGATGAGCCTGAAGCTTCTATAACACAACTTGTAGAAAGCAAATTATTTAAGGAAGATTCAAATTGAAAACCCCGAGTTTGATTTTGGCTTTTTAAAAAATTATTATTATTTATGTCTCCAATAAACTCTCATCCTTATTATTTTATTTATAGTTTTTTCCTAATTTCATTTATGCAAGTAAGAATTAGGAATGTCAGCACAGTCACAGAGAAGTGTGAAGGAAAGAAGCCTTTGCATAAGACTTGTTTAAATTTTTCTTGATAGCTGCTATGAATATTTAGAAGACTCATTTCAGCACTGCTGCATTTCATTGTTTGAGCCTTTGGGCAAACCAACCTTCCTTCCTGCCCACTGTCCTTTCCTCCTGCTTCCCTTCCTCCCCCTTTAAATCCTGTAAATGCGTAAGAAACAAACACTTCTCCCAGCAAGGCAGCAGAAACACAAATCCTGCAGGACACACTTCCCCAGGCAGGCACAGCCTCCCCAATCAACCCAGGAGCCCAAGGAAGGATGAGCCCCTGGTGAAAACACCCAGGGAGGCTCTGGGGCCACTCTGCAAGCACCAAACCACAAATTCAGAGTGCTCCATTCTTCCTGTGACATTTACGACCAGATTTTCCAGCTTAGTTCGCTGCCTCATGCCCAATGTCCCGAGGAAAATCTAAGCCTTTGAAGCCATTTTCCTTGATGATTTTCACTCCAGTCCAGATGTTAGAGATCCCTGGAGGTCCCAAGCCTGCCCAAAAGATGCATCAGGATGAAGGCAAAACCTTGACAAGGGGAGATTTGGCTTATTTCCTAAATGGTTGTTGAGGTCTTTGGAAAACCTTGTCTTGAATCTCAATTCTCCATCATACAGATGGAGAATTATCTTTTCCTCTATTTTTGTACACCCTGTTTGCTTAATTTCCTTTAGGATGGTCTTTGGTGAAGCACAATGGGACCTTAATCCTGGGGAAGTTCATGGATTCTTCAATAATTCAGATAGTGCAGAATCACCTCAGCTCCCACAAATGAGTATCGTGCATATAATGTATTGATTTTTTTTCCCACTTAGTGAGCCTCCCCTTTCTTTTCTCCTTTTTCCTCTGATCTTTTTGATAGATAAAGGAGATACAGATTTATGAGGTCAGAGGCCTAACGGAGAAAGAGCAATTTAACTGTGCAGCAGCAAAAGAAGAAATCTGAGCAAAAAAATATCAATCTGCAAAGGAAGAAAATTCAAAAGATAAATAAGAAGCTGAAGAAAGACCAGATGTGAAAGAAAATTCCCCTTTAAAGGAGATGAAATGCAAATGATCTTTAACATCAAAAAGCGCTACCCAAACAGAAGTCCAAGATGATTTTGTAGTAAAGGGGAGAAACGATTAGACTTAATATGAAAGATGGAGAGAGATGGAGGAAATTGTAACTCAACAGAAAGCAGTTGTAGGAAACAAATGTAATGAAAGTGGGAACTAGCAGGAAAGGAAGAGCACTTGTAGGCTCAGAAAGCCACACAGCAGAATATTATTTTCAAGAGACACATCCCTAGTTCCTTGAAGCTTGATGGGAATAATTCAGCTGTTTTTGATAGATCTGCTCTGTGATTTTAACTGGCAGCTGTCTTTCCCATCAATGCTTTGTCCTCGCTTTCCCCACTCCCATTAATTACCAAAATGATGAAACCTTATGGTCCATTCCTGACCAAGGAAAGCCACACAGCAACATCTGTGCAGGAAATGCATTTTCACAGCAGAGCTCATTTTAGTGGTGACCCCACACAAGCAGCTGCTTGGCAATAGAATAAAATCCATTTAAAAATGCCAGCTTGAAAGAGCAGCTGAAAGAAAGCTGGGCACACTCCCCTGAAATATAGGCCAGTGGTAGCTGGGTACATTTTTTCTTTGAATTTAAAATGAGGAATCCTACTCAGTGACCTTCCCAACTAAACCTGTGTGCGCCAGAATGCATGGAGGTAAAATAAATGCATTGCAGTCACCCTCCCCACATAGAAAAATATAAGAATTTGATGTACATATAATTCAAAACAATTTTCAAGGCAATTTTCTATTTCTGCTATCATTCACAGTAGGAGTAAATGTCCCAGCAGTGGGTAAATCATAATCCTTACCTATCTTTGGCAAAAAACAAAACAAAACAAAACAAAACAAAACAAAACAACACAAAAAACTCCAATTTTCTTTTGTAAAATGTTTGCTAAAGACCTTGATTTATTATCATGTAGGCATGGAAAGTGAAGACCTGCCTGTAACCTGTGAAGCACAGAAAATGAATGTTAAAGAATGCATGATGGGACCCAGTTATGATAAAATATTAATAATGTGAGTAGGGCTGTGTGGATATTGCAAGCCTGCTGCCATCTAATTAGAGTACATTGTCTCCTAGCAGAGTTATAATACACATGGTTCTCCTGCTTATTCCCAAATTGTCTGCTTCCCACACCCAAAGTGCCTATGAAAACTCATCATATATTGTTGTTTTGACCTAAAAAAAAGTATTTTTGTTTTTTTTTTCTTTTTTTTTTTAGTTCCATGGTGGAAGTGAGCCCTCACAGGAATTCAAAATACAACTTTCAGAGTTCCTTTTTATTTTTTACTCTGCTGCATAAGGTGATTGAAAATAAGTGTTGAAAACGGGGTGTTGTTTAGAATTTTTTAGAATTGGTGTCTTTCTAAACACCCTGAAAAGCAGAATCTCTGGACATGTTAAGACATGGGGTTCTAGCACATATGTCCCTGGACCTGTGTCTTCCAGGATGCTCTAAATGTTTGGAATTTGGGCAGATGTCAGGCTCAAAACCATCTCAAGTTTCACTTGACTCACACAAGCACTCTTCTCATGGTTATTTATTAGTATGTTATTACAACTTCAGATCTTTCAGGAAGAAATCCTTCCCTGTGAGGTTGGGCAGGCCCTGGCATAGGGTGCCCAGAGAAGCTGTGGCTGCCCCTGGATCCCTGGAAATGCCCAGGTTGGACAGAGCTTGGAGCCACCTGGGATAGTGGAAGGTGTCCATAACAAGATAAGCTGTCACCTGAAGATGCCCATTTCTCTGAACAGAAGGGTACAGAGAAGACATCTTCTAATATTTTCAATGAGATAAAAAGTTGGATAGGATCTTGGCTGCTCTGCAGGGTAAAGAACTGAAAGCTGTGAACTAACCCCCAGCTATGGGACTGTGTCTACAAAGAATTTGTGAAAAGAAAAAGGTCTGAGCACTTGAAGTCAAAGCTCATAGGTGTAGAAGGGATTACAAGTGACCTCACCCCTGATAAGTCACTGTTGTACTAATTACCAAAGAAGAACAGCCTTCCCCTTAAGTGTGATAAAAGGGGTAGGTTGGGCAGGCAAGGAGAGCCTGGAGAAGGGGTCCTAGAGGAGCTCTGGGGAAGAAGGAATGATCCATAGAGACACAAAGAAGAACAAAACAAGGAAGAGAGTTGCTGCTGCAGAAGATCTGCTGTGAGGTCAGTCTGGAGCCTGCAGTTGCAGTCGAGCCAGCTGAAAGCCTGTGGTCAGAGGCACCAAGGAAATACTTGCAGTCCTATTCCAGCAGGAAGTAGCCAGCAGTCAGAGTCTGTCACAGAAGCCAACAGTAAGAACTTGCTGCAGTTGGAATCAGGATGGCTGAACTGTAAAGAAGAATAAACTGTGACCCTTTTCATGCTGTTAAGTCAGTCTGTGCCTTGACTCATTTCTACCCCTAATGAAAAGTCTGCTGCAACACCTGAGACTAAGACAGGATATTTGTAGGTAACCAATGAAAGGAATTATCTACCTATTATCTGGGCTGCAGCACAAGGGAAAAGAGCAAAGGCCACCTCCTACCTACAAACTGCAGAGATAATGGACACTCCCTTACCTGGATCTAGTGGTTTATGGGCACAAGAGTAATTTGTGATATCGTCCACCTTGAACTAGGAATTGGTGATGATACCTAAGGTTTTCAGTTTTTCTGTTCTGTTTTGGTGTGCAGCTTTAGCTTTTTATTAAGTGTCACTAGGATCTTTTCACAGGGTGCTGGAGACAACAATCCTGTTCTAGCTGGAGACCCAGGGACAATCTCTTCAAACTTCAGGCCCAAAGCATGAACAACGTGAGAAGAGGAGGGTGGGCAAGAAAGAAGGATGAAACTTCATCATTTGAAGCTATTAACTGGACAGGTAACTCCTGTATGCAAATGCACTAAACTCATAAAATGTGAGATCTCGTGACCAAGATCTTTTGCTTCCATTTGAAGCCATCCAAGCAGAACCACGAGTGTGGCTCTGGTACTGCCAGGGTGTGGCCTTTGAAGGCACTTCAATAAATATCAATAAATATCCACTTTACTCCTCTTAACTCCCTTTAGCCTCTGTTTCAGCTCCTTGAGGCATCAATGGGATAATGATCTGCCAACTTGGTGATCTTCTTGAGAGCATCATAAGTGAAGATGAAGCTGATCAGGGAGGAAAAGCCTTCTTCAGTGAAGCAGATGAATCACCAGGTAGCTGGTGTCAGTGAAAAGACTTTTTCTAATCTGGTGTCAGTGGCCACAAGAATGAGGCACTGGAGGGCTGAGCAGAGGCCAATCCAAAGGTGAAGCTTTTTGTGGCATTGTCCCTGCCACAAAAGCTCATACTTTAAATATTGACAACAATTGGTGTTTAAAAACCATGAGCCAGGCTCAAAGGTACAGTGAAGCTGACTGATAAATAATGCCTTAAAACTGGACATTTACTTTCTTGCCCTGCAGCTGCATTTGGGTTATATTTGCAAGTTCTCATCAGAGATTTTTCTCCTTTCCTCAATGCCACATTCACCATGCCTTGATTTCACCTGCTGGTATCAGGTGTCAGCACCTCAGCAGTGTCATCCTACACAGGGCACTGTGGGACCCAGGAGGAGACATGCTTTATCACTGTAAAATCATAATTGCTGCAATTAAAGGTTCCTGCACACATCTGTCAGTGCAGACCTTTCATCAGAGTTTTTTTCAGTTCATTTTCCTGCCATCACATCACCTGAGTATCTCACACAGGACTGTCCTCTCCCTCACCAGGTATAGCAGGGAATGTTTCAAGTCTTGCCAGATGGCCACTACTTCAGGACTGGGAATACTTAGGTGATAGTTTCTCAGTTAATTTCATGTTTCTGTTGGGTGTTTCCAGCCACCCCGAGAATCACTTTTCCCCTCTTTAATAGGAGTATTCAATTAATTTAAAACAAGAATCTAGACTGCAGCTTCACTACAAAGCCTGAGTGTGTGTAATAATAAATCACAAGCACATTTTGGTTTGCATCTTCCATCTAAGGATGCAAAGAATTTCACAAGAAGTCTTGTGTTTGAAGCGACACTCATGAAAGTGTTAACTTGAAAAGGCAGCTTTGAAAAAAGAAACTGCTGGGGATTTGCCTATGATGAATATAGGGCAAGATGAGCCATTGAGATTTCACAGTATTTCTCCCATGATCTATTAAATGTGGTTGTCATGTCCCATCTGACATGATCTGGTTTCAAACTGACTTTGTTGGTGATAGTCAGGGCTTCTTGTGTAGTTGCAGACAGATTCAGCCCCTGGCACTGACTGTACCTTGTAGGAAAGCACCAGGCTTTGACTGAAGACCTGACAAGAATCACAGTCTACTCTCACCAGTGCAGAATTTTGTCAGATGAATGGACAAGAATTTCCTGTTAAGAATCTCAGATTATTAGGCTAAAATTGGCAAGAAATAAAACAAAATAATAGCAGATGATTAGCTGAGGGGTGTGGCACAAAGCACTGCAAACACAGATCCTGCCCAAAGTGTCCCAAAGCTTTTTGCACTTACAGGAAAATATCTGGATTTCAGTTTTGATTTCTCATGAGCAGGGACTCTCTGATTCCTATGGTCACAAGTAACAGTTCAGCTCACTGGTTATCCTTGCTCTCCATGGGAACACTTTATAGCAAGAAATGTGGCTTTGCTCATTAGCATCCCAGTCATGAGTCATCCTTATCCTCATTATCATCCTAATATGGGTATTTGAACAGGTGTCTTCTCCAGAAGGACATGACAAATCTCCATCCCTTACAGATACAAAATTCATTAGACATTTCTTTTTCTTTCAGTAATCCATTTACCTTTTGTCACAGACCAGCAGTTTTTAATTCTTGGTTTGCTACAGCTTTTTATCTTCTCGTAGACTGGAGTGGAGTACATGCCTGTCTGATCCAGCAGAAGCTGCTCTCTCTAGTGGACTGGAAGAAATATGGCTAAATCAGAATTCAGCTGAAAAAAATAGGACTTCCTATAGGTACTACAACACTGGTTTTTTTTTTGTTTTGTTTTTTTGTATTGTTGGGAAGACATAAGATGGTGTTTGTTTTGATCCTGCATTGTTTTGTACAAGATGAACCAGACATCTTTGCTACTTCTGCTCAGACATGTCTTACATCTTCCTACAAAGTGCCAAATTAACTGTGCATTCTACCAGGATTGTGAATTTTCAAAGATGTGAGCTGCTCCAGGTGATGACCCATTTTTAGCAGAAATCCTTCTTTTTTCATTACTTTAGGTGATGAAACTCCTAATATTGTCACTTAAGCAAATGTCCATGGGCAAATAGTCTGAGGCTTGTTGGGAAACCCTTTTTGCCTACTTTGGGCTATTTTAGCTGTTTATCTGAAGTGTGGTCCAGAAGTCCAAAAATCAGAGCCCAAGTTCAGACCATGGTGTAGGGATTGGGCATTCATTCAATCTGTAGGACTCAGTTACTGATGATGGAGCACACTGTCACGATCCGCTTATAGCGGGGTGTCGTGATGGTTCGTTAGCTGATCCCAAAGTGCAAAAGACAATCAGCAGTTTAATCACGACAAATGCACCTTTATTAAGGGCCAAAACAATAAATACGATAGTGGGGTCAGAAAAGAAATAAAAAGGATAGAGAGAGAGAGAGAGAAGGGGGGATGGGAATAGCTACCAACACAGGCGGAGTCCTCACTGGTCCGGACGATGGGGATCCGTCTTGTTGTGCTGGGGAGAGTCTCCAAAGTCCTACCTAACCCAGGGGTCCAGTTATAGTCCACAGAGGGAAAAGGGGGGAACAGGCAGAACAATGAGTCTATTGAAATTGCTGTGGGGGGAACAAGTGTATTTACAGAAAATCATCCAGGCTGAACAAACACAATAAGTCCATTGTAGTTACTGAAGAAGAACAGGTCAGGTCATTCTCTCCCTTCGCCCACTGTTTGTGGTAGGGGTCTCAGTCTCAGTCCTTGGGGAGAGGGTTCTTGATCTCCATCTGTCATGGTGGTAGCGAGGCAGATGAGGGGTCTTTAGTGAGAGACCACCAGAATCACCCCAACAGTTCATTTGGCTTAAAGGTGGAGAGTGAAGCAGGAATTGCAGTAGGCCACTCGGTGCTGGGTCCACGCTGGGTCTTCGCCAAGTCCTTGCCAACTCCTTGCCAAGTTCTTGCCGGGCCTCGTTGGGAACAGCACGTAACGGTACAGCGGCTGCACCTGCACTATTGTCTTCTCCAAGCTGGAACTGCAGAGGGGAAGGGAAATCCTGCTTGTGGCAATCGGCAGGCAAATGAGTGAGGGTCTTCAGACAGCCTCTTACACACACCCAAAGCACTTTGAAGGACACAGCAGTGGGTGTAGGAGCTAATCTGAAGTATCTGATCTCACTGCCCAGCCCTGCTTCCTTCCAAGACACTGTTCCTCCCCTAAAAGCAGATTTCTAACAGAATTTGGGAGTGAAGTTAAGTGTGGGAAGAAGGGAGGGTTGAAGGGAAGGTGTTTTAACATTTGATTTTCCATCTCATCACCCCCACTGGGATCTGACTGGCAATAAACAAAACCACTTTCCCCAGTCAGATTTTCTCTCCCCTGTCCAGCTGAGGAGGGGAGTGGCACAGTGGCTTTGATGGGCACCTGACATCAACCAGGGTCAGCCTGTCACAGAGAAACAAAACACTGGAAAAAGAAATCTCAGGCTACAGATTCATCATGAGTCTTTTTGTGTATGTTCATCCACTTAACCCCAAGATTCTGGTTTTTAATTTCCTTTTTCAAAATTTGTGATTTTACTTTGGAGTATGACAAACACTTTCCCTGTGGAATTAGCCTCTTTCCAGTGTAACCAAGTTGGAAGAAGTTTCAGCTCAAGCACATAGTTTATAATGGAAAAAAAAAAAAAAAAGCTGAACTTGCTAAGCTATGTGGGAAAAATGGGCTTTAATAAGGGCATGGATCCAAGTCTGTCAGTTCCCTGCCTGAATTTCTCTCAATGTCAGCAAAGCACATTTGTGTTGAACTTTCTCAATTGCCTCGAGTTCAGTCCAGGATTAGCTTTGCACTAATCTTCAAAATTGGGAATGACCTTAACATTTCCTGCAAGGTGAGCTCAGGCACAAATACGGGAATCATTTGAATGTCATAAATTACCTCCACTCTCCTCTGTGTATGTGTGCACATATAAGTAAATAAACAAGTCCTTATGTTTTGTCCTTCTAAAGAGGCTGTGAAAGCTTTTTTTCAGTGCTAGGCTGACAAATCAAGTGTTTAATTTCCTATAGATGCAATCAAATTTTGCCTGCTTCTAAATTCCCCTCCTTTTCACCTTCCTCTCCCTCACTTCACATTATCTCCAAGTGAGCAACACATTTCTGTCCTCTGCATCCAATTATGTGTATGATGAATTTTGAAGCAGGAGAATTTAAAATATATCAACGCTGAACAAAACTCAGTAAGGTTTTCCATGGCCTGAAGTAAACCAAGCAGTTTGTTACTGCATGTCACACCCAAGCTTTGACCTTGCACGAGCAAACAAGCTGCTTCCCAAAAGTGGGACTCTATTAATGCATAAAAATCTCAGTAAAAAGTTATCACCCTTATACTAACCCTTTCCGATCTAGTGCTACCAGGCCTTCCATGCCAGGGCTCTGCAAAAATTTTATTATAAATTATAAGCCCAACATATTCCTTTTGTAGCCGTTCCTAGTTCTAGAGCAGTTTCCTAAGTGGAAGGAATATATCTGATAAATCAAACAATCTGACAATCAGTCTCAAATTCCCCTGTTTATATAAAAATATGTTTAATTTCTACTTCTGCCAAAAAACATTTAATCATGTGCTTAACTCTGAGTCCCATCAAAGGCAATTACTGTCAGGAGGAGACCATTTGGTATTTTTGTACGCAGCCCATCTACAGACTCAATATTGAGGTAAGTGATTGCTTAACATTTTCAGGAGTACTCAAACACAAAAAAAAATCTGAATTCAAATGTATATGATGGATGCAGATTTGGTTTTCTCAATTACAAGCCAGTTAGACAATAAAGTCCATGTGAACTTGTATTAAAATATGTTCATTGTATTTTAAGGTCTTCATAGATAACTGCAATAATTTATAAAATGCCAGCTTGGTCAAAGCAAGCACTAAGTCAGCTGTGGGCAACAATCTATAAGGAACTATAATGGAAAAAAGTGACTTTGAAGATAAGCCTATCTATATTCAATTAAATAATGTTGTTTTTAAACTGTTACAGCAAAAAAATTGTTCATCTCATGTTTAAGTACAAAGAAAATATTGCAACAGTTGTTTCTTACAGTGAAAAATATGACAAACCACTGATAGTCCAAAGAGAAGTACAAGAAAATTAGGAGTGAATCATGGGCTGGACTCATCTTGGCTGTGTTGAGGTCAGTGGTTTTCCAAGGAAAGTTTATTACATGGAATTGCATATGCTTGATCCTACTGCCATACCCAACACATTTAGATGTTCAGAGATGGGCTGGAGAAGGGTCTGGAGTGTGAGTCTGGTGAGAAGCAGCTGAGGGAGTTCAGCCTGGAGAAAAAGTGGCTGAAGGGAGATAATATCCATTTCTTCAGCACCCTGACAGGAGAGTGGAGCCAAGAGGAGGTCAGGCTCTGATCCCAGGGAACAAGGGACAGAACAAGGGGAAATGGCCTCAAGTTGTGCCAGAAAAGGTTTAGACTGGATATTGGGGAAAATTTCTTCACCCAAAAGTTGTCCATCCATGGGACAGGTTATCCAAGGCAGTGGTGGTGTCCCCATCCCTGAAGGAATTTAAGAGCTGTGTGGATGTGGCACTTGGGGACACAGGTTAGGGGTGGTCTTGGCAGTGCTGGGGGAATGTTTGGGCTTGATCATAAAGATGTCTTCAATATAAATTATTCTATTATTCTAATTCCTTACTATTTGTCTTAGCCCCATGGAGCTGCAGTGCCAGAAGAGGTGAATCCTGTGTTGGGTACTGTGGAAACACACCCTGAAAAGAAAGATCTTCCCTGAAGAATTTAAATGTAAAAAGAGATGAAAAACAAATTTACACAATTGCCCTGGGAAATAGACGAAAAGAGAGGGATAGAACTGTTCAGTATCACAGGACACAGCCTCAGGAGGAGTTTTGAATTTTCAGAGAAGAGAAACACATCTGGGAACACATGTACCTGTCACAGTTACATTTGCCCTGACAGCATCCTGCCTGTCTAAAGGGTAGGAAAACATAACCTGTGGAGCATCCCTATACCTCTTCTCCAGCTGCTCATGGAGCTTAGGATTTAGCTAAAACTAAATGCTGGACATGCCTAAACACACCTAAGACAGCTAAAGCTAGGGAAGATGAATCCCAAGTGATGGGAATTTGAATAAGAGCTTTGCCTCAAAGACAAGTAGAAAAGACTGGTATTTTGCTTGTTTTTATTTGAAGGTATGTTAAGAAAACTTTTCCCTGCCCTCAACCATGATCCCTTGCCTGAAGGATGACACAGGCTGTCTGAATTTGTGGATGAGCACAAGAATGGCTAAAAAGAATGAAGATAGCCCAGAGGGATCACAGGGAAGGATTATAAACTCAGTTCTGACCTTGCTGGGCTTGAATTGGTACATAATCACACAGAAGATGATGTGAGTTTGCCTGGAGGGAGACTGGAGTAGAGAGATCAATCTCTGAGCTTCCTGCTTAGAAAGGATGAACATTTTTCCTGAGATTTACCTACAGGTGATTGACAGACCAAGATCAAGAAAGACCAAGGAAAATGGGCTTATAAAATACAGAAAATATTTACCAAATGGGAGGAGGAGGTACGGTGGAAACAAGAGTCGGAATTAATTTTCTGTTTCTGGGCTGTCTTGATGACATCATGACTACAGCTAAACTGACTCTGGTGTAATTTTTGTCATTGCAGAGGGGTTCAGAAGTGCTCCAATGCAGCTTCCAGCAGGCAGATATTGAGAAGTCTTCCTGGAAATCCAGGTGGTTTCCAAATGTTATTAAGGTTGTTCTTTCAAAGCAGAAGGCACTCAGATTAAGAATACATTAATCTGTTGAGTGAAGCACTTGCTTTCATTCTTGAGGCTATCTCTCTACTGCTAAATTAAAAGGGGAGGGAAAAAAAAATTCTGCAGACCTGAACTGCCTTTTTGAGGTTTGATATGAGGTCATTTACTTGTATTTTGGAACACAAAGCCTGCTGAGGTAGCTTTAGAGAACTGTATAAGGTGGAAAGAAAGTTCACACGTTCTCCACAAAATGTCCCAAGAGCAGCCCCATTCCCAGACCCCTCCTAAGCAACCAGCAATGATAAAAGAGCACCATGGAACATGTTAGTGATTAAATAGCTTGAGTAGCCATGGATTAGCACTTCAGCCAAATTCCCTGCTGCATTTGATGTCAAACAGTTCAAGAACCTGGAGGAGCACTCCTTGCCATTGGTCTGCTCTTATCATTTATTCTCTGAGGAACAAGAAGAGCAAAATCCTCTCACATAGAAAACTTAAAAGAAAAAAATCAACATCCCAGAATTTGTGTGAATCAAATTCTTCAGCAAGAGTCACATCTTTCTTCTGATCCATCCCACTTAAAGGCATTTAAGTGAGAGGACTATATTAAAACTTAAGTGATCTTAGGTTTTCTCCATACTTAAATCAAGGAAGCAAAAGAAATTAATTATTAAAAAAGTTTAAACTCACCCTTCAGGAATTAGTTTTTCTACCCTGAATTTGTGTTTTTGTTCAGTATTTAGTCAAACTGTAGTACAATATGTAATTATAAAATAATGCCATTTTTGCTTATTCCACCAGTGATTACTGTTCTCCAGTTACTAATCAACACAGTTATAAAACATTAATTGCCAAATAACTTGGAAGTTGAGATAAAAAACTTCTAATCCATGAGGCAAAACTTCCCGTCTGTCAGAAGTAGGGAATAGAAGTTTGTTTTCACATTCATAACCACTGCTAACCTAAGAACAAGCAAAGAGAAGAGCATCTTTGCTATATGGGATATTTTGGATAAATGCTAGGAAAGGGTAAAAACATTCAATGCAGAGAGAGAAAAAAATGTTTATTTAGTTCTAGGTCATAGGACAAGAGTGAAAACTTAAGTAAAGGCAATAATAGCACAACTAATGCATTTTAATAAAAGATGAAACAATATTAGCAGAGTTTTTTTGCAGAGAAGTTGGATTTTACATTGTAGAAAACTTGATATAGGGGGAAATGAAATCCCAGCAAATACAGAGAACAAAGAGGAACACAAATAAATGAGGAAAAGGTTCTTCCTGGCCAGGTGGTCACACTGCTGCTTTCCTTTTGAGGGAATCACTGGTACTGTAGGTAGGAGGAGGTGATTTGTATTCCACTGTGCAGAGGTGAAGGCATCTTCTCCATGTGGCAGCAAGGGCAGTGTCTCTCCTACTTCACAAAAGTAGATTAGAACATCAGCATCCCAGTTTGCACTGGGCCAGCTGTAAGGTTGGGTTTTTGCAGTTTACAGCCACATAACCAAGCCCTGAGCTGCCACCAGCCCTTTTTATACTTGCCCCAGACCTTGTCCTTACACCTCATCAGGAGACACAGCTGCTGGCCCCACCTGTGTCCATCCCAGGGGTGATGGGAATCTGTGCCAGGTGCAGCTCCTTGCTCCTGATGAGCTGGGCAGTGTTAATCACTGACTGATTAATTAATGCCTGGAGGTGTTTACCCAACACCATCTCCAAGGAGGTCAGAGTTAGGAACAGATCTGTCACTTGCAGCTCCTGTAAAAGACTCTCAATGGCATCTTTCAAACTTTTTAGTATGTTTTTTTTAATATTCCCAGTCTTATGTATAACAGTCTAGGAATGCTTGATCTATGGGTTTTTATTTGTGTGTACTTAGAAATAAACCTCCACAAGCACAAGCATGCACCCGTGTATGCAGGTGAGAGGCATTGGGCACTTTAAATCACTGGGAATTTAGTTTGCTGCCATCAATCCCATCCTTTTCCATGTGATGTCATTTCCTGGCTTGTTTTACCAATACAGAACAATCGCAGGGTCATATAATAGAATATCCTGGGTTGGAAGGGACCCAAAAGGACCAGCAATCCAGCCCTGCACAGGACACCCCAACAATCCCACCCTGTGCCTCTTCAAGCATTTCCTGAGCTCTGTCGCACTGGGGAGCCTGTTCAGTACCCAGCCAACCTCTGGGGGAAGAACCTTTTCCTAATATCCATCCTAAATCTCCTTCTGTGCCATTTCCCTGAGTCCTGCCACTGTTCACGGAGAGCAGAGATTGGTGCTGCCCCTTGTGAGGATGTTGAAGACCATGATGAGTCTCCCCTCAGTTTCCTTTTTCTCCAGGCTGAACAAACCTTCAGCCAGTCCTTGTAGGACTTCTCTAGATCCTTCACCATTTTTGTAGCCTTCCTTTAGGTGTTATAACTTTATATCCTTAATCCTGATATATTCTTATGACATGGCTCAGAAAAATGGACTGGTCAAAATCTAGATGATGATCAAAACTGCATCAGCAGTTTCTGACTGCATCAGTATCCTGAGCTATGTCCCTACATGATATTGCATCAAATATATCAATGTTTCTGACAGATCTGGTAGTGCCAGGTGGAAGATGAAGGCAGGAACATGAGGCTGGAGGTGAAGGAGAGAGAGTGGCTGCAGTAGCACTGGTTTGGCTGAGCTAAAGCCCTGTGGCACTGCACTCTTGGAGTGCAGTTAGGGTTGCACAGTGATTTTCAGGCATCCTCAAGCACACACGCATGGCCAAGAGCACGTGTGGAATAAATGTGGCAGAAAACCTTGGACAGACAGAAAAAGTACTGTTAATAAAAGATTCAGGGAATGACAGTACCTTGCCTGTTTGTAAAGTTTTTAGCACACAATGGCAGCCAAAGGGAAAAAAAAAATTAAAATATTAGCAGACCTCTGGAACAGAGGAGGTTGGCAAGGGAAACGTTCCCAATCTAAAAAATTTCACATGTGGAAATGAGGTGTGAGCCCTGCCATCAATTTGAACTGTGGCTGATGGAACACAGCGAACGTGCTGGTGTGAAGGCAGCAGAGACAGCAGCAGATGATTCACAGCCACATGGTTCTCATCCTATTAAATGGAAATGAGGCATCCACAGCCCAGGCTGCAGCTCAGGGGAGGATTGTGGCTGTGGCCATGAAATAGCAACGGGTGAGGGATTTTCCAATTATTCAAACACCAGTGAGTGAGAAGGGCTGCCCTCCAGCTCAGAGGTGCCATGAGTGCTGTGGCCACAGTCACGCTTCCAGAGGAGTGATTTACAAAGTTTTATAAGCTCCCTCAGTTCAGCACAAGTTTAACCCATAACTTTAGGGCTATAGGATACAGGGATTCATCTGAATCCATGAAAACCTCTCCCCTCCGCAGGAAAAATGTTGTATCATACTAAAAACCCACGCTGTGTGTCTTCTAGTTGAGGTCCAGTCTTCCAGAACCAGGGAAAAGTTCATCAAATTCAAGGGAGGTGCTTCAAGTCTTCCATCATCTTTGGATCAGGCTCCTAATGAAACCATCTGAGTGAGAATCCAGGGCTTCCCTCTGGCTGCCCTGGCAGGTCTGGGACCCTGGCAGGGGTCAGGAACCCCCCTGGACAGAGCCCCCAGAGACACTGGCTGTGATCTCTGGCCATGGAAAAGAGTTTGCAATCTTACAGGATGAATTACCAGCTCTGAGTGTTTGATATCAGTAATAATTAAGTGTGGCATGGGTGCAAAAGTAAAATTTTAGGATTCTAGATGAGGGGTCCAAAGGGGACAAGATGCAGGAAATTGGGTGTGCCTTGTCCTTTTTCTCTTTCTCCATGCCCTCCATGTCTCACTGTGGTGTTGGCATTTTTCTGTTGGTTCAGGCTGGGGACACACTGTCCAACGTAGGTGACAGATATTGGCACGTTCTTGTAAATCCAGCCCAGGGAGTTTCTGGTATTTAATGTTTGTCACATCCCACTGAGGGCAGAGCCCCACACGCTGCCCTGCAGGACAGAGCTGGGCAGGGCAGCAGAACATGTGAGAGATCAACAGAATAAACAACCTTGGAACCAGCACAGACCAATTATGGCTTCTGCTTTGGCAGCGGGGCTGAGTGACAGAGACTTTCTACAATCTCAGAATGATCAATACCACAGATTCCGACACATCTGTTCCAATGCATCTTCACAATAGGAAAAACAGCTCCATGAGACTATTGCTCTTCTTTGCCTTTTGTTTTGCCTCCTTCACCATCTTCCCTTCCTTCTTCAAGTGAGAAATAAGCTTTTAGGTGTCACAGAAAGAGATGACAGGTGATGCGCAGCCCAGAAGGTGTGGAAGCTGTGGGCATGGGTCACTCACCATTCTCAGCAGGATGTGTGATGGCATTGGAGCAATGAGTGTGGCCTGAAGCTATTCCTGAGGTGGTCATTTCTTAGCAGGAGTGTGGGTACAAACCCACGAAGGTAAATGCAGGTATTGCAAAGCCACCTTTTAGTTTTCCTTATCCTGCCAGGTACTGAGCAGTGCTGAGTCAGTTTTCTGTGAATTTTGTTCTCTTTTCCTTAGGAAGTTGCTGCCAAAGCACAAGTACCTTCAATCAACAAAAACAAGTATCTTCTCAGAAATAGGAGAGCTACACAAAAATCATATCAAATGGGATTTAAAAAACATATGCAAAGAAAAGGCCTCCCATGAAACTTGACCATCCTCAGATCAAAATTCATAAAATCAGGAGAAATGCTGATTCCCTTTTCACAGGTCATTCTACTCATCTGTCTTTGGTGGGGAAAAAGAATTGCTGAGGATTTGTTGCTGCTCTTTCTCTCTATGTTTATTCTGCCACTTTTACTTATTGGATGATACACTAGATTTTTTTTTCCCAAAAGGAAACAATTCTATTTAAGCTCAAGGCTTGACTCAAAGCCAGCAGAAGTCCTTCAATGGGTGAAAATATCTTCTTATTCCTTTTCTTTTAATCCACCTTCACAGACCATGTAGGACTGCCCTGCCAGGCCATCAGACAGCATGTAATCTACACAGGGATGCAAAGATACTGAAATACAGGTACTGAAATAGCATTTCTGTAGCTTTTTGTATAACTTTTTGTATCTGCAGTCAATGAGAAAACATCCCACCTATTTGAAATCAATATCTAAGGATGGGATCAATGGTACTTCCACAGGTGCCAAAATCCTTTTCCATCGACTACTGAGAACCCAGACAATGACCTTAGGTCAGGCACTGAGCTTTTAGGTGTATCTACATAAATGAGTAGTCCTTGCTGTAAATTCTCAAGGCTTTCTGCTGCTTTCAGTAGTCAAAGGAGAGCTTTCCCTTCCTCTGATACTCTCAGCAGGACAGCCTGTGAATCAATCTACATACTGCTTCACAGACAGAAATGATAAATTTTTCTGCATTCGGCAGGAGGGGCTGTAAATGTCCTCTTTGCTTTTCTTCCCCTTGAAGCTGCAATAGGTAAGGCAGTGAGATCTTAGCAGAGAGGAAATGAAGTTCAGGAGCACTCAGTAGAATGTCCTGTCATGTCATGTGGGAGGAATGAAAAGTTAAACTCTCCCCCGTGGTGGTGATAAAAATATGTCAGGTTCTGGTATGGATGAACATCCCTGTTACCAGGGACATCATTTTCAGATACTCTGCTGCTCCAGGTCATTCTTAAATCACACTGGCTGTTGGAATGATTAAGGTGCATAATGTGAGCTCAGAGACTCATGGTTATTCTCACAAACAGCAAAAATATTATCTTTTTTTTTTTTTTCTGCATTAGTGGTCAAAAAATAAGTTAGGATTGTGATAAGAAAATGTGATTAGTGGGTTGGATTTCACTTCTAGCTCTTTTACACTTACCTGGAGTAGTGCCTAAAGTGTCAGTAGAGCTGTAGGATTTCTAAAACTCAGAAAAAGCATTGCAAGCACATCACAGAAAAAAAATCTGACTGGGGTCCCACTGCCGTGGGGAACAGGAGTCTTATCCACTGCCTCAGATGGGCGTGAGGAAGCCCTTGAGTGCTTCATTTCAGAAGCAATCACATCCTTCCCAGGCTGCTGAGTGAAGAAGAAAATATTTTTGCAGCCTGGTTGCTTGGAAAAGTGGATGAAAGGTTTTTAAGGTGCTTTTAGTGTATACTCAAACCTGTCTCTGATCTACACAAGTCACCTCTGAGCCCCTCTGTCCCACCAGTACACTTGTTTTCTGTTTTCTCTGATCCTCTCTTAGGTCTGCCAACCTGCTCTCTACTGCTGAGCATTGAAATAACATTTCTTTAAGGCTGATACTGAAATAAATGTGTGTAACAATGCTAAGAACGTTGTATTAACACCCCCCCCCCAAAAAAAAAAAAAAAAAAAAAAATTCTCCTTTCTGCAGCTAACTTGAAAAGCATAACAAAGTTAATATGCTGTCAACACTCAGCTCTGCAAATCCAGCTGGGATCTAACAATAACAGATCAAAACCTGTCACTGGAATGGGGGCACAGTGCTGCTGGTGAACAAGCTGTCCTAATATTTACAGGTTGTTTTAAACAATAATAATGTTCTGATTCCCTTGCTGATACAATCCCTTGGCACTGAGGGTGCATTGCAAATATCCTGGATATTGGACCAGTGTCTCCATCTGATATAAGGCTGCTGCTGGTGGCTGGCTGGAATATTGGATGATCTATGGCCTTCAAGTGCTGGATGTGGCAGGAAGATGCATGAAGCCATGTGAGATAAGAAGGTCACAGGCAGAGCTCACTGGATAAATGCTTCCTTGAGGATCTTTGCTGGCTGATATCAGTCAGTTGTCCCAAGGGGAAAAGAACATTTATGAAAGTCACAGACATAAGTACCTTCAGAACAAAACATCACACAGAAAGGCTTTGATATAAAAGTGTTTACATTCCGTGACTGGGGTTTGGGATTTTAATTTACTGCTCTGGTCAGGCTAAAAAAGAGCTGCTGGATGTTTAAATGCTTGCAAAGTGTTCCTTTTACCTTTCCTTAAATAAAATATCTAAATGTATTTATTGTGGCTTCTATCTGCTCATTTCAGCTCAGCCAGCGATGTTTTAACTACAGCCAATAACAAATATACAGGCGCTGGGTGGGGTAAGTCCCTAAGTGCATTGGAACCTTGGAAAAGTAGATGTGCCTTTAATCTGTTTGTAATTCCTGGCTAAGAAATCTGAATAAGATTAAACCCAAAAGGCACAACTGGTAAATTTTTTTTTTTCTTGTGTGTTGAAGCAAAAAATGCCACAGTAGGAAGAAAGGCTGGACCTGCCCCAGCCATGGGCACTCACAGCCCAGAGCCCTCTGTGCCCTAGGCTGATCCCCCAGCAGCAAAGGGGGGATTCTGCCCCTCTGCCCCCTCAGGTGAGACCCCACCTGCAGAGCTGCCCAGCCCTGGGACCCAGCACAGGAAGGTCCTGGAGATGCTGGAGCAAGTCCAGAGAGGCACCAGGGTGATCAGAGGGATGGAGCAGCTCTGCTGGGAGGAAAGGCTGGGAGAGTTGGAATTGTTCACCCTGGAGAAGAAAAGGCTCTGGGGTGGCCTCACTGTGCCCTTTCAGTACCTGAAGGGAACTTACAGGAAATGTGGAGAGGCACTATTGACAAGGACCTGGAGTGACAAGATATTGGGGAATGGCCTCACACTGACAGAGAGCGGGTTTAGAGGAGATATTAAAAAATAATTCTTTACTTCTGAGGGTGGCACAGGGTGCTCAGAGAAGCTGTGTCTGCCCTTGGATTCCTGGGAATGTCCAAGGCCAGGTTGGATGGGGCTTGGAGCAACCTGGGACAGTGGAAAGTGTCCTTGCCCATGGCAGGGGTGGAACTAGATCTTCAAGATCCCTTCCACCCCAAACCATTCCACAATTCTGTGATTCTCTGACAACAAAATGTGCTGCACTGTAAGTATCTTGAAAGTCATGGCAGTAGAGAGGGCTTTTGGACTCATTATTCTTTATAAATAAGTGCCTCAGAAGTGCATTCTTTGCAAGAAGGACTGTACTCAAGAGCATTAACAAGGCCTAAGCAGATGTGAATGTCACTGTTATTTCCCTTTTCTGGGGTTTTGTATAGTCCAGATGTCGACAGCTGATGAAATGGATCACCCAAAAGCTCAAAAGTGTTAAGAAATCAAGACATCTTGACAAATAGATACCTGCTTGTCCAATATAACCATGACTCAGTGAAAAAATTTAATTCATTGCTTAAGTAAGATTGAACATCCTTAGAGGACATTTTGGGAAAGCACTTCAACAATCCATGAAATACATTCAGGAACACAGCTGCAGGGAAGGAATAAAACGTAGGCAATTATACAGAGGCTTGAAAAAGATACAAACTGGGCAAATTGTATGAATGTAATTAAATAAAAACCTCCATTTTCATCAAATTATTCACTATGCACTAGCAAGGTACTTAAAAAATAAAAAGGGATTTTTAAAAATCAATGTTTGGGTTTGGATTTAGGCAACAGAAATAAGGTACCTTATTCTGTCTATCTAAACACTGCATGAATTTTTGTTGCAATTAGCATGTGGAGATCCCAGAAGCAGCACTAAAATTTAAGGGTCTTCAACAACATCAAAAAAATGGATCATTTTATCCTAAATACAGGAGTGGTACCAAGCTTACTGCATGCTGTTGTAAAGTTTGGCCCCGGGTCATAATTGCTAATGCAAAATGCAATCCAAGATCAAAAACACCCTAAACAATGGGGTTTAATGACAAAGATAAGTAACTACTTGATCTAAACTCTCAGAGGCTCATCATTCTAAAAATGCACTGATTTGGGCACTTAAGTATGAAAGAAGGTGCAGTTAGGTCTGCATTTTTTTAAAATCCTTATCTTAATGAATGTAGGAGTTAATATATGACTACAAATGAGAAGAAAAGAGGGCAACAGTTCTCAAGAGTTAAGCAACAAACTTCATCTACTTTTTGGAGTCTAAAAGATGGTGATACAGCAGGGGCTGGAGTGAAATGAAAAGAGAAAGTCACAAGGGTTCATTAAATAGAAACTTTGAAAGCATAGATAGATCTAATTGGTCACCATGTGAAACACAGGCTGAAGTGTAGGGCAAAGGGTGCTTTGAAAGATGAAAAACATACTAAAATAATGTCAACGTTTAGCCTTAGTGAGTGTTATGTGACATCCAGGCTCTGTGCTGCCTCATGCTGCCCCTCCCAGAAGCTGCTCTTAATGTTCTGGTGTCAAATCTTTTCGGCTGTGTCATCCTAAGAATTTTCCTCGACTGCAGCCAACAGAGCAGCTGAGTCTTGCAGTAGAAATGGAATAAAATGAAATCCAGATAAAAAGACAGATAAGAATGGATGAATCAAAAAACGTAGAGAAGGACTGAGGTGAGGGGAGACCTTTTCCACATTCTCAGGACTGCAACGCTGCAGGGTAGCAGCCAGATCCTCAACTCTCTCTTCAGCTGTTGAGCTGCAAGAGAGAGATTCAGCTTCCCAGGCTTCCCAGGGATTCCCAAATGTAGGATCCCTCCATAACTGGTGGAGACCATCCCACAACCTGAATGACAGGAAGACACCTGTAAAAGAAGAGGCACTTCTTTTCCTTAGCTGGTTTTCAGAGCAGAAGTTTATTAATTTCTGCAGAGTTCAGCATTGATTTTTGAGGCGTGGATCGTGGATTTCTGAATATGGGTTGTTGTCAATCCTAAAATAACCTGAAAGGGACTCAGAGGCTTTCAAGGCAGGGCTGAGGGCTCTTCTCATCCCTAATCTGTGTACTAAGGGCTAAAGTGTCAAAAGCAGCTACCAGGAGGTGACAATCAGATTATTTTGAAATGGTAGAAAGGAAGACTCAGGGTGCTACAGACCAGTGAGCCCCACCTGTGTGCTGGGAAAATCGTGGAGCACATCCTCAAGAAAGCAATGTTAGGGCATGTGCAAGACAAGGAAGTGATTTGAGACAGCCAGCAGGGCATCACCAAATCATGCCTGGCCAGATTTGTGCCTTCGAGGAGGGAGTGACTTCAACAGCCAACAAGGAAACACCAACATCTACCTGTGCAGAGGGCCATAGAAATCAGTCTGAAAAGTTAATTTAAGACTAACAAATCCATGTTTTTTTAATATAAATTCCCAAGGGGATTTCTCTTTTTTTTTTTTTTTTTTTTTTTTTTTTTTTTCCTGCTGGGAAATGATGACAAATGGTACAAAAAAATAAGCTTAGTATCAGGGGTGAATGCAGGCAGTTTTGTACCTTTTGAATTTCTAGTGAGATTTCATAGATCTCAGGTCAGCCTTCTTTCAGAGCACTGTTCTTATGAAAATAAAATCCTACTGTGTGTCTTGAAAGGGTACAGCAGAGTGCAATTAAGCTTATCTGAAATAAAAGGGAAATGTATTAAAAATGTCAGATATATTGTGTTGCACTGCATTATTTGGTGATTGAGTGGTTAATCCTATGGAAGAAATATAATCCTAATGCCAACATATGAATTATATGGCTCTAACCTGCTGGAACAGATCACAGATGTGTGAGAGATACTTTGGTTTGGACTGTAAAATGAATGGTTTAAAGGGAAAGGGAGCACACAAACTCCTTTCAAGTGATCAGTGACATTTCAGCTTTCATTTTAACCAAAATGTTCCATGTTTGGATGTTGTAAATTATACTGTTCAGTAGAATAAATGCTTAAAACAAAGCATATAATGCAGTCTTTTAGGAATGACATTTCAGTCCTGGTCCCCATAAAAACCCAACCAGTAAATAAATAAAACCCAAACCACTGATAAAATAAATCCATCCATGGGAATTTAAAATTCTTCCCTCGTCAAAAAGCACGAAGAAAGCCAAGGTATTTGAAAGCCACTAATTATATTCTGAGCATAGCATGTCCTGAAATTCAGCTTTGTTCAAAGTGTCTCTAGCTGAGCACCAGAAGCACCTGCAATAATTAATTGCGTTCCCAAAACCTGGAGGAGGACGCAGATTGCAGGAATTGCTCCAGGTCAGAAGAGCAATATTTGGTCCATTGATGAGATTTCTTTCTCATGTCACACTCTTCTGAGGTGCATGGAAGAGAGGAAATGCACAATTTCCAGAGTGCCAGTGAAACTTATGCTGAGCTTGGAAAGCTTCCAGCAGTATTTTAGATGCTGCTGCAGTACAGAGAAGCCCAGCAGTAACAAACCTTGTTTTCCATTAGATGCATTTTCTAAAATAAATGTGGAGGTAAAATTGTCAGCAAATTGGACCATCTGAGGCTTTTTACTTTCCTCCTGATTTATAGCTATAACACCCCTGCAAATTTTAAGCTAGTATCAAATCCCTGCAGAATCTTTATCCTTCTTAAGCCAAATAATTGTCTTCTGCAGGAATACAAATTTTCCTGTGCCTCTAGGCTAGCAGTCTTTGATAGAAATTTCTTTTGGATGCTAATTTATTTGGTTATATTACAGAGAGAAAAATCTGTTTGCAGCCTGGTAGGAGGAAGTAATATAAAACCACACCATCATTGTGACTTCCAGAAACATGATGAAAACTAGGAACAGGAGAAGGGAACTATGGATAAATGGTCCTCTTGAATATATGGGATTCCCCCAAGTATTGGGATTATTCACTTTAAGTGGCCAAAGGGGCTACAGAGGACAATGAAGATTAAAGGTTTGGCATGGGTCACTCAGGAGATCAGATTTGTTTTTGGGTTGCTGCAGCTCTCCAAAAATTTTTCACCTTTCAAAGTGAAGTGGTTATTTGGATTCTCAATGGCTGCAGTGGAGAAAGGAACACCTCTGGAGGATTTGCTTCTCATCCAAAGGCAGGGGATATGATAGGTAGATAATTTTTCTTCAGAAAAATAGATCCAGCTCACACAGTTCCCATTTCCGGCCAGTTTTTCCTTCAGCTTTAGTAATTAAATATTCCTTTCCATGAAGCAGCTGCTGGTGGGCCAAAAGCCCACTTGCAGCTCAGCTGATGTGACATCTGACAGGAATCAGTACTCCAGCTTCCAGGTGTCTCCAGACTTTTCTCTCTGGCTTGTCAGGTTCATCCTCAGTTTTCCAGGCTGATGAAGCAGCATCCTCCTCTTTCCCTTTCTTCTACAATATCATGGAGGAATAACTTGACTGGTAGAGCAATGAGTTTTACAGCTTTGGTTGGCTTTTTTATTTTTCTGTGTATGGAGGTAAATTTATTTTCTTTTTGCATCAGTAAAGATGATCACTGCAAATATGGGGTGCTAATTGGCAGACCTCTAATTACCTTCTATTTTGGACTGATCTCCCCAGTGTGGACAGCAGGGGAGGGAGGTTCTGCCTCTCTGCCCACTCAGGTGAGACCCCACCTGCAGAGCTGCTCCAGCCCTGGGCTCCAGCACAAGGAGAACATGGAGCTGCTGGAGGGAGTCCAGAGGAAGCCATGGAGCTGCTCCAAGGGTTGGAACCACGCTGGGAGAGCTGGGGGTGCTCACCTGGAGATGAAAAGGCTCCAGGGAGAGCTCAGAGCCCCTTGCAGGGTCTAAAGGGGCTCCAGGAGAGCTGGAGAGGGACTGGGGACAAGGGATGGAGGGACAGGACACAGGGAATGGCTCCCACTGCCAGAGGGCAGGGATGGATGGGATTTTGGGAAGGAACTGTTCCTTGGCACAGGGTGCCCAGAACAGCTGTGGCTGCCCCTGGATCTCTGGAAGTGTCCATGGCCAGGTTGGACAGGGCTTGGAGCAACCTGGGACAGTGGAAGGTGTCCCTGCCCATGGCAGGGGTGGACTGGATGGACTTTAAGATCCCTTCCACCTCAAACCATTCTCTGATTCTGTGATCCAGACACTTTCCTATGACACATTCTGTGACAGTTTTGCATGACTGACAAGATACAGGTTTATGGAGCATCCTTACATTGATTAGTTAATGTGATTTTTAAGCTCAGGTGTTTTCTCACAGATGCAGTCAAATCTATCTTCAAGCAGCCTAAATTCCACTGACACAGGGAGCAGAACTCTAAATTCCCAAGGTCTTGCTGACATAGGGTAAATTAAACCCTTCAAGTTACCTCTGTGAATTCACACCAAGACAGTGACACTGACATCTTTGTTCCTGCCTGAGTGGGAAAGGAATTTGTCTAACCTGAAAAAGAGGTACTAAAAAACCCCCCAAAGACCAAAAACAACAATCAAACAAAAACCCATGCCAAATTAAAATCAAGCCAAAACCCCCCAAACTTCTTTTATTGACACTGCTAAACTACTATAAGAAATAAAATATCTGTATCAGCAGGAACCAAATCCTTAAAACTAACTACATGTCTGACTCATAATGCTCCATTTAGGGATTGTCTCTTTGATCCCTTTGGAAAATAAGCTTATATTTTAAAACATGTGATTTCCTCTTTTATTTAAAAAAAACAACCCAAAATCAAACCTCCTCTGGTGTTTATGCATCTTGTTCTGAGTAAATAAAAGAGATACAGACTTAAAATCTTCAGCCTACAGAGCTTTTTGTGTTGCTTTTTTTGTTGCTTTTACCCACCTTTGGACTTAATTACCAAGACTTCTTTGTTGATCTGCAGAAGTTTTGGAAACAAGTCATTGTTCCTGCGGCTCTGCAGGCTGTGGGAAATCATATTTCTGAAGCTGCGTGGGTCTCAACAACCAGGATTTCAAAATCTTTATTAACCATAGGTAGCTGCTGCTCCAGTAACCCTATTGAGTTCTCCTTCTCTCTTGCTAAGCAACAAAACAATTAACTTGATCGACGTCTTTGTAAATTTAAGTCAAATTTTCAGCACTTAGTTACAGAAGAATGATAACAACATTACACTTAAAGCTGCGCAGTTTTCATTTCAGGAGAAGTGATAATGCTTCCTGCAAACCTGGATGCCCTGAATTACAGCATTAATTTGAAATGGTTATTGTAATCCCTGCAATGATTAAAGTTTCTAGGGCAATTTGAAAGTAAAAGAGAAGCCTCAGTGCTGTTAAGGTGGAAAAAAAGTTATAAAATGAATAGTTGGGGTGACAGCCACATAGTTAAGGCAGACAGACTGTGGACCTTATTCAGTGCTGATTCCCTTCCCTGGCAGCCAGGGGAAATTTTCTCACAGTGCTTTAATTTATAGCAACACCTTTTCAGATGCATTATAATCTAACACTTATTGTTCAAATCCTCCAGCACTTTAAAATTAAAAATCATGTGATTCCACAGTTTGTGCCTTTTGTGAATAAGTCACAAAGCAGGATTCTATCTCTAGGATTTTCCTGTCAATGCACACCACACAATGGGGCATTTGCTGCTATTCTGATTTTGCAGCAAGTCTGATTGAAAAATCCTGCTTCATTTCTGAGCTGAAAGCAGGAATTAAGGTTGTGTCTATCTCTTTTTTTTTGTTTAAACCAGGTCTCAGCTGAGAACTAGGGTATGCATTCTCTCTCCTTTAAAAATGATACCAATGATTTGGACAGGTGGCATGTTATATAAATCACATATTGCATAGTTGGCTTGCTTTAAACAAATATTAAAAAAAAAATATTTCCTCTCAGTAAGTGCCTGTGAATTGATCTATGCAGCAATGTGCTGCTGTTCTTACAGACCATCATATCCTGAAATAATTTCCTGCCTTTTAATTAAAATAATCTTGGGGTTGTCACTGCTTGGACTGCTACAGCTGCAGTTCATCTTTTCAGGCTTGAGTTTGAGTTGCTTTTGGTCCTTCAGAGATCAAAATTATCTTTTTAAGAAAAATGCAGCTACTCCTGTGTGGCTCATAGTAGAAGCCTCATTTCTTGGGAGTATCAGGACACTGGGACAGATCCACTTTCTCACTGCTGCAGCACAAATCTATAATATGGTTTTATGCTTTATGCAGCACAGATGCAGCGAACAGAGTTACATCAGTGCAGTTCTTTACCTCTGCAAGTCATTGTTCCTCAGAGAAAGGGATGTTGTAAAACACGTGCCCTCTGTTAGAATCAGTGCTGGTTAGAGCTTAACTCTTCTTGAAGCATTCTAAAGAAAGAGGTGTCACAAACACAGCTGAGAAAATGTCTGTTTTCCTTCTCTCACACCAACAGGCTTCTCTGTGGTGGCCTGAGAGGAGCCCAGGGAACAGCTGGAGGTGGGTCAGGGAGATTTATTTTGGATATTAGGAAAATTCTTCCCCCAGAGTTTGCTGGACACTGCCCAGGCTACCCAGGGAATGGGCACAGCCCCGAGGCTGCCAGAGCTCCAGGAGAGTTTGGACACCACTCCCAGGGATGCCCAGGCTGGGATTGTTGGGATTGGCCTGTGCAAGGCCAGGAGCTGGATCAATGATCCTGGTGGTTCCCTTCCAATTTTGGAGTTTCTAATTTTTTGTGACCTTAATGGTGCACAACCGAGTGTATTGGATCACAGAGCAGCTCCTGACAATCCCAAATTCAATGCCTCCATTTCATTTGAGAGACTGTCTCCAATTCACACCCCATTTCCCATGTAGGCATTGGGCAATGCTGCCAGAAAACACCAAAATTATCCTCTCTAAAAGGGGACTTTATGGAGATGTTTGAGCTGGTTTTCTACCTTTCTATGAGGACTCACTTTTGTGCCTCCTTCCAAATTTCTCCCTACCTGCTCTGCAAGGCTTGCCATGATTTTGACTTGGTTTGACAGCAAAATAGCTTTGTCTCTATCTGATTACTTGCTGTAAATTATTTGATAATCACAGTTCTTTCCTCCATCTCGGTGAACTGCAAGTGCTTCTGACAATGCCACTGCCGGGCTTGTAAAAACAGAATGTGTGAAAAAAAAGCTGGTGTTTCACAGGGGAAGGCAAAACTGGAGTGAATTCACAGCAAGTATTGAACTCTTAAAGGAGGGCTTGTAAGAAGCTGAAACTAAAACTGTGGGGTGGCTGGTGCCAGTGTAGAGCTCTCAAAAACACATAAAACTATATACCTAAAGCTTAAAACTAGGACAATCAGAATTCCCAAATACTTACCTAGGAAGAAATAGAAAAAGATTTTAAATATCTACCTGTGGGCTTTTTGATCTGTAGTTCATCAAGGATTCTCTTTGTTTACTGTATTGAGACATAAATATAAATCTAATACATAAAATAAATCTTAATATATAAATATAAATCTAAATATAAATCTAATACAGGTAGTACCAGGGCTGAGGATCAGTCCCAAAATCCTGTTGTTTGGGAATACAAATGAATATAATAGAGATGAGCTTTATTACTTTGTGTGATTTTTTTCTCCCCCTAGAGCTTAATGAATAAAGATAAGTATTCTCCCATTAACTGGGAGAATGGGAATGACTTCTTCAGTCATGTTTGCATTCATTATTAGCTTCACAAGAAGACACAGCTACGTGATCTTATGTCTGACCCAGCTCTGCTCCTGCTCCTCCCTCCATCCTCTCCTGACTTTTGCAACTCAGTCAATCCCAAAAGCGATTTGAAGGGGAGGAGGTAGGAGCTTCAGAGAGAATTCAATATCCACAGGGTGGTGAAGGGAATTAGCATTCTCTGAATTGAAAAGACAGGAAGAGCTGACATTAGACAATTTATCTGCTGGCAGCTGGCCAGCATCACAGGCACTGGCCCACTGGCTGGCAGGCACCTCTCTGAAACAGGGATAATACACCTTGTTTCTCACCCAGCAAGACAGGGAGAGTCTCAGAGGGGGAGCTGGAATTGATGCTGCGAAGGCACAAAGCTGGGTTTTTACCTCCTCTGCTCACAGAATGACTTCCTTCATCCTTGCTTCGTTACACTCCCAGGAACCACATCCATTTCATTCAACAGAAGTTACTGAATTTACTCAGGAGAAAACGGGTGAAATTTGGAAAATTTAAATTAGATTACTCCAGAAAACTCTCTGGCTTTAAATTCTGTGAAGCTGTGAAAAATACACAGATCAAAAAAGATGAATAAAGTGAATTCCTAAGTGACCTGTGGCAGTGGTTGGTAGAAATGGACTGTTTGGCTGGCCATGTTCACCCAGATGTGAATCAAGGCCATGCAACTTTTAGAGCCAGGGATAAATACACAACTGAGATTACATTTTAATATTCCTGATCAGTGTATGACACCTGACACTGTCCAGAGAAACTGTGGCAAAGCTGGGCTGGATGGGGCTGAGATCAACCTGGTCTAGTGGAAAGTGTCCCTGCTGGAACAAAATCAGGTTGAAGGTCTCTCCCAACCCTAATAATTCAATTATTCTATCATCAAATTTCAGAAAAAGTGTCTGTGAAGTACAGTGAATTCACCAGATAATGTCAGTCACCATGAAATTATTTGCTCAACTCTAATACTTCCTTTCCCTTTATGAATGGGATTAACAACAATGGAACAACCATTAACAACAATTCAAGTGGAATGAATTGGACTGTTAAAAGAGGGAGCATCTGGGAGAAGAAAATAAGACAAGCTGGCCAACACACTCTTGTGCTTTAGCTGTTCACCTCTGGAGATTTGATTTCCAATGTCTTTTAGAGCCCAGCAGAGAAGAGGAGACAGAAGAAAAGGGGAAAATGAGGGGCTGCTGGACAAGTTTTTTCATAATATGCATCCCTTGAGTAGTATTTTCTCCTAAAGAGCAATCCCATCAGGGACCTCTGAGCCTGATTCCGACGTGTCTTCCCAATGCCAACGCCATCCTGCTGGTCGCTGATGGGGGAGAGAGGAGGATCAGGCCCTCTGTACACAGCCCCCCGTGAGGTGCCAAGGCAGGACAGAGCGTGTCAAAGAGGATTGTGTCTGACACAGCTCTTTTTTAAAGGGATGTTTAGTTTCCCAGAGAAGTGGGAATCTTGCCTAATCCATAATGACCCAAATCGTTTTGCGATACGTCCTCCTAAGCGAGTTTGGCTGTGTAGTTTCTCACTGACAAAATCCCTTGATTTTCTAGGGGTGTACAAAAAGATCAGTGCATAAAAGACCATCTGTCTCCATGCTGCTGACAGGCTAAAAGATGGACTTTCCCCTCTCTATGGAGCAGGCTGCAACCCTCACAATCTGGAGGCAGCAAGCGTTTGTTATCTCTGTGAAACACCAGCCTGAAATGAGAATTTCCTTTCCCTCGATTTGCTGTCCTGGAATAATCCCCTCTCTGTTCCATGGGCTGACCTGTGTGTGAGCTCCTGGAGCTGCCCACACCCGAGGGACACGGGCTCATCCATCAGGTATTGATGGTTTGGCTCCAGGATTGGATATAATCGTGTCTTTCTGCCAGGCACACAAGCCGTCCATCAGGAAAGCTTTCCATCCTGATTGCTGATAAAGCCTTTTGGGAAGGAAGGAAGACTTTCCTACCTGTCAGAGGTAACAAAAGGACATTATTTCCTGTGTTGTGGCTAGTGCTGGGCAGTGAGAAGCAAAGAACTGTCTGAGTATCATTATTGCTCACACCAGTGTAGCTTTTGGGGCCTGGGGCTTTTCCATACTGTCTGCTTTGCAAATTCAAAATAATAACCACTTCCCTTCCTGGGGGTTTGTAGCATGAATAGGTAAGACAGGCAAAGAAAATAAAGACTTACATTCCTGTTTCAGGGATGGAAAACAGCCATGGAGAGATGAGCAATCTGCCCAGAATACCATGGAATGTAAGGTCAGAGGTGGGAGACGTTCAAGCCTTTTGCCAATTTTTTCGCTAGTTCTCTGCAACTTTCCACTTGGGTTTGTTCACATTCTGTCACCCCAGGTATGTGCTGACACACAGAATATAACCACATTTGATAGTTTTTTACAGTAGATAGGTACAGGAAGCATAATCCACTGTCATGGATCACTCCATCCTTGCTTTTAGGTGTCTCATAAAAAATACAGTTACTTCCCCGTTACACATCACACATGCAGTGGGCTAGTTTAAAATCAAGTTAATATTTAATAGTTTCCAAAATGTTATGCTATCCTCAGGGAAAGATGCTTTCTGAATGTAAAATGTAATCTCAGATTTGGTGGATTTGAGTTTTGCACATGTCATTGGATCAGCTGCTGCTATTACCAGATAGGCTTATCTAGATCCTGACAGAGCTAAAAAATTGCACATGTGTATCTTTAGGTTGTGGTCTGTGTATCCTACCAGCCACAATCTGTTGCTTCACTCTGGGGGTCTTTTCTTTTTCTTGGAAAGGAGACTCAGTTTCTTGTCTTCTCCCCTCCCTACATGGTTTTTGGTTTTCTGAATTCTCATTTCCCCATCCATAAACATGGATAATAAAATATGGCTGTCTGTAGTGTGAAATTGAAACTCCTGGCAGCAAAACACAAACCACTGTAGCACTGACATTCCTGGAGGGCCACTGAAGGGAAGAGGGCGCATACAATACTTTCTTATTGGTCCATGTGCTTTAAGGAAGAGGAAAGCTTCAGTCATAAAGTGTTTAATGTAATTTTTTTTTTTTTTTTAACTAGCAAAAGGAAGGCAAGACCAGGAGAGAAGTGGAAAGCCAGAAGAAATGTTCATGTCCCTTCTAAGTGGAAAAAGGACAGACACTCTAGTGCTGTTTTGGGGGTATGTTAGTTTGTTTTGCTGTTGGTGGTTTTGTTTTTGTAGGGTTTTTTAATGTTGTTGTAATTGTGGGATTTTTGCTTGTTTGGGGTTTTTTTGCTTTTTGGTTTTTTATCCAGAGGTTCACATAGTTGTCAAGGCTTGTAAGAAAATCTGCCTCAAACCCTCTTTCCTGAGAGGAGGTAGTTTTAGCTCTCACCGGAGGAGTTCCAGGCTCTGCAAGAGAGAGGTTTAATAAAGTTTTCTGTTTCCACCATGCATGTAACACACAATCACAGAATGCTTTGGGTTGAAAGGAACCTTACACATCATTTAATTCCAGCCACCAGCTGTAGGCAGGGACATCCTCCAGCACAACACCAATCTTCACAGCAGCTGCCCCAGCTCAGGGCTGTGCCATGTCTGTAACATGCTTGGCAAAGCAGCAGAGTCACAAGGTTGTGCTCTTGCTGCTTTTTCCTACAACTGCTCAAGCTCAAACTTGCCATCGAGTTTTTCCAGCTCTTTGGCCATTTCTGCCCAGTTTGCCAGTAACAGGAGGCTGTGAGAATGACTGTGCTGCATCAGGTGGAAAATCCTCCCTGCCCAGCATCCTTTTGCAGACAGCAATGAACTCTGGATGCCTGGAAAGAGCTTGGGAGCAGGTGTGCTTCTCATATGCTTCCTCAGAGGTCTCATTCACTCTGTGAGCTGGTGGCCCAGAGCTGTGCTAAATGAGAGCTGGTGTTTTCACATTTACCTCTCCTCAGCTTTTTCCTGTGAGTCTCTTGAGAATCACCACCTTTGGAAAGGACCTCCATGACCATCGAGTCCAACTTTGACAGAACACCACCCTGTTACCCAGACCACAGCGCTGAGAGAGTGTTCAGCCATTCCTTGAGCACCTCCAGGGATGCACTTCATCACCTCCCTCATCAGCCTATTCTCTGACCACCCTTTCAGTGAATAAATTCCACGTGTTGTTCAACCTGAACCTCTCCTGGTACAGACAGGCCTTTTCTTCTTGTCCTCTCACTGCCTGCCTGGAGAAGAGGCTGATCCTCACCTGGCTACAGACTTATTGCAGGGACTTGTAGAGAGTGGTGAAGTCTCCCTTAAGCTTCCTTTTCCCCAGGCTGAATAAACCCAATTCCCTCAGCTGCTCCTGGTACTCTAGACCCTTCTCCATTTCTGTTCCCTTCTCTGGACATGCTCCAGTCCCCCCATTTCTTGTCCTGAGGGGCCCAAAACTGGCCAAAGCTCTCAAAATGTGACCTCAGCAGTGCCCTGCTCCTGGGGCTACGCCACTGCTGGCACAGGCCAGGTGCCATTGGCCACCTGGGCACAGCTGCTGTGAGTTGAACCACTCTCAACCAGCACCCCCATGTCCTTTTCTTCCAGCCCATTTTTCAGCCACTCTGCTCCAAGGATTTACTTTTCCTATGCACTGATGTAAATGCCCATTATATCCTGTGCTCTCTCAGGCTGGGTACTTCACAACAACTTTTTAAATACTTATTTAAACATGTGGAGAGGCTTTCTGCTGTACAGAGGATATGGATTTTTTTTAAAAAAGGTTTTGTTTCACCCTGAGAAAGCCACACTACTTCACAGAGAAGCTAACCCACATTCCTGCAGCCAGGAAGCTGAGATGGTGAGTTTTAAGTGCCAGCTGAAAAGAGTGTGAAATGAGTAGATTTCATTTATCATACTTGGATTGTTTGTCTGCTTCACAACCTCTTTGCTAGGAACAGTTCAAGTCCACTCCAGACACTTTTGCTGACCACTGTGTATCTGCAATTTTTTCACACTGCCACATTCTCCAAGGGTCGTGTTTCCACCACTCTTATTTCAAATGGTAGATTTTGTGATTGTTGTGGAGCTGGCAGAGGCAGAGTGACGTATGTGCAAACTTGTGTCTCTGCATCCATCCGAGATGGGCAGCTGGAGCTTTAACATGGTCCTGCCTTCCTTGCCAGCAAATTAGGAAAGGATTATGAAAGAGGACACCAAGGGGAAGCATCATTTCATGTCTGTACTGCAGCAATCCTCCAGCTGGCATCAGCCTCCATTAGATCCATGCTTTACATGTGGGATCAACAAAGGGGACGCAAAGAGAGAAACCAGGAAATCCTGCAAGTAGAAGGCAAATTTTCTGGCACTTTTCATTCTTTTATATTCAGTGTAGTGCAAGTCTGCAACACAACTGCAGCACACATGGGAAGGATTGAATTAAGGATTTGGGCACTGCCCCAGCATTTGTGTTTCTGCTCCACCATAGACTCCCCATGGGCATTAATGGTCAGTCTGGAGCAGAAAGGTGTGATGCCTTGAGAAGGCTGACCTAGAACAGAGGCTGGACAGAGCTGAAGAATAAAGCAGGGATTTAATAAAAGGCCTCAATGGATCCACCTTGGGCAGCATAAGAGACCAACCAGGGTTACACCAAAGATGAACCAAAATGGTCACAAAATGCACGATCGTTCACGGGGTCTTTCACTTTGAACAGTTCTGCTCCATTTGCATCTTGGAGTCCATTGTCCCATTCCAGTTTTAGGTTATGAAGTCCCATCCTTCTTGTTTTTCTCTCTTCAGCCCACATTGTTTGTGCTCTTGGGCCTGAGATTTGGATCATTTGTCTTTGGTCTCCAGCTGGAGAAAGAATTGTTTTGTCTCCCTGCTCTGTGAGGAGAGCTCACTATCCCCACATATGAAGCTCAGAACTGCACACTAAAGCAGCACAGAAACTGAAAAATATAAAAGCTAAAACCTGAGGTATCAGGTGTGAAACACCAAGCACAGACACACTGTGAGAGGGACCATCAGGTGAGTTTTGGTGTCTCCACAGACACTACAAACCAATATAAAAGCACAATTTGTGACTGGGCAGGGTGAAAGCTGGTGTGGACTTCTCAAAGTTGGATACTTTAGGCTAACACAGCATAAATATGGCTATTTCCACATCAGACTCCATTGCAAGGCACAAGATAGAGTAAAGGATGGAAAACAGGTTCCTAGATCATAAGTTATGATCATGAAAATTAGTTCTACAGCCCAGCCCTGTGCAGAATGGAGCACTCACACATTCCCTATCCCATGGCCCAGGTCTGATGACACCCAGTCTCCAGTGTCCCATATATGCAGCCAGTGTCCTCAACACTAGGGTGTTCCAGCCCACCTCTGGAAACTGTGTCAGGATCCAGGCAGAATTTCAATATCCACATGGACGGAGGGAAAGTATGTGTGACTAAACATGCTGCAAATATAAAATCATTGTAATTGTGGGGTTATTGGCTTGAAGGTTAGCACAGATATGAGAAAATTCCCACTAATGTCCCTGAATTATCTTTTTTTTTTGGCTGAAGTCCCTTTCCAAAGAACTCAGGTCTTTGTGGAAGTAAAACTGTTGTGTCAGATAACAACAAGTGGCCTGTTTTAAACGCACTACACTGAATATGTTAAATTCATGGAATTTGTCTGAGGGCTAGAGTGAAAAGGTAGTTTCCATGGGTATGTGCTTCCTGGGAAAAATCTTCAGGATGTAAGACAGTGAGTCATCTCCTAGAGCAGAGGAGAAATGCAAAGCATGCAACTCTTAAAGCTCATCAGGGAGGAAGGCACCTGCACCAGGCAAGGCATTACACAAATGGACATGAGATGAGCTAAAGGTCATTTTCTCCCTCCATTTTAAATATGGATCCAGAAGGAAATATGCAAACAGCAAGGCCACCTCCTGCTACCAATTATTCAGGAAGGTAAGAGTCCAGATTGTGCCACAGAGAACCACTTAGACCTTCTCATCAAAATGTGACTCTGGCAAAGTGAATACTCTGGGAGGTCAAATGCATTTCCACTCAGGGCAGTATCACTTCCAAGAGCCTGAATGAAGGATTAACAAAGATGACTTGACATTTACCTGGATTCATGTGCAGCTAATAGGGCTGATAAAAGTGCTCCATGAATAATGCATATTGGGTAATTCACAGATGGAAAGATTCATCTTCTTCCATAAGCAGAAGGGATGGGGGAGGGTGGAACATCAGACAGAAAAGATTGGTCTTTAGATCCATAATATCCTTACCAGTGGAAAGAGAGGTCGAGGTTTCCTGGTTTAGTATCTTAAGTGCTTCCATTAAGGAAGTAATTTTAATTACATAGAAGGTCACAGCCCCTGTCTTTGTTTTGAGGTTTATTTGGGGGGGAGGGGGAAGGTGGGATTTAAAGTAATTAGCAAAATGCATCTGATTTCTTTGTGAGGGGTACATGGAGGGGCTGAGCACAGTGTCACAAAGGTACAGAACAGCTGAGCTCAGAAGGGACCTCTGGAGATGGTCTGCTCCAAAACCCATGACCACAGAAACACCAGCTACAGCCAGGTCTCCAGGCAAGTGTCCAGGAAAATTTGGTTTGAAAATCTCTAAGGATGAAAACTCCACAGCTCTATCACCCTGACAGGAAAAATGGTTTTTCACCTTGTATTTCCATTTACGACCATTGTCTTTTGTCCTGTTACTGGACACCACCTGGTCCATCTCCTTTACTCAGCCATCAGGTATTTATACACCTTGAAAAGATCCCTCACAGAGATAAATCAAATCAAATCAAATCAGTCTCAACTCTCTCAGCCTTTCTTCACTGAGAGAAACTCCAATCCTTATTCACCTTTGAGGCTCCTAAGGCAATGTTACTGTGACCCTGTTACTGTGACTGTGGCAGTATTTTGACCATGGATTCAGTGATTCCTTGTGCTCCCAGGGAAAGGTGAATGTTTGGGGGAACATTTTCATGTCCCAGACTGCAGCTGACAGGAACAACCATCCACTCTGTCCTGCAGTTTATGGAAGGGGAGACATGGTGACTACCTGTCACCCTGCATCTGGTGCTCTTCAAAGTCCAGCTTGTGAAATCTCTTGTAAGACAGGCTTAGAGAAAAGATGTCTTGCCTGGAGCCAGGATTAATGAGGTTGAATCCTACTGGTGGCCACAGAACTGATTCAGTTTAGAAAGCGCTGCTGTGGGGTTTTGTTCATTACTGTGATGGAACCACAAATCAAGCACAACTTTCCCAAGGATGTGCCTGGATAATTCAGTAATATTCCCTTGAAGACCACAGTGCCCTTTAAATTAAAAAATCTGGGTTTTACACAGACTAGAACAATTACATTTTTAATTAGGACAGCTCAAAGCAATTTGGTAACACAGAAGAAGAAAGAGAAGACACTGTGACATTGCTTCTCCTTTTGATTTCAATCAGCTCAGTGGTTTTCTGGGTTTCAGCAAGTTCTAAATGGCTGCTTTGCTCTCTCCAGCAGTCTCCCAGTCTTGACCTGTGGTATTCCAGGTCCTTGGTAAGCTCTCTGCCTGTGCCTGCCCTATCCTTTAGTCTTGAAGCCTCCTTGGGGAGACCAGTTAAGCCTGGAACAGCTTCCCAGGGTAATGGTCACAGCATCAAGCCAGACACAGATCAAGAAGTGTTTGGACAATGATTTCTGGCACAGGGTGGGATTCTTGGGGTGTCCTTTACAGGGGCAGGAGTTGGACTCAGTGATCCTGATGGGTTCTTTTCAACTCAGAATATTCCTACGTTTTTATGATTCTTAGTCCTAAAGGAATGACTTCCTGTCCCTCTGCATATTTCCATCTGTCTCAGTCACTTTCAAAGGCATGTGGCATATGACACATGTTTAAGAAGCCAGATATCCTTTGCCACAATCAATCAGCTGAAAAGGTTCCATCCTGTTGATGCAAGAGGGCAAAAGGAAGCTCCCCTGGTCATCAAGATTCTCCTTACCTGAAAGTTAAAAGTTAATCTGTATTTCAGTGCAGTGTCCTTGAACCAAGGATGTACACTTCATTCCCCTCTAAATTAGAGCTGGATTTTAGTCTGAAGTTGCATTTAAATGAAAGGAAAAATTCCTCCTGCTTTGAACAGAAGGAAAATTTTTTTGCTTGAGTTGAATTTTACCCAGTCACAGGTTCATACTTATCTTGGTAAATAGGAAAAGACATCCCCAGGCTGGTGAGAGGGATTCTGACCAAACTCCCTGAGGCTGCACAGAAGGGTGAAGTCTTCAGGGACACAAAGCCAGGACATCTCCCTCTGACTCTGGAGTCTGCAGGGACAGGACTTGGGTGAGCCTTGACTTCAGTGGCACAACATGCACACAGCTCCCATCGTCACTGTTGTCCTCTGCCACCACCTGGGAGTTTTTTGAGCACCAAGTTGGGCAGCTCCCTGGGGACTCCCCTGGCAGGGGAGACCCTCCTGGAGCAGTTCTGTGTCAGGAACGAGAGACACATTGGACTTTTTCAGTCTTCAGCTTCTACTTATTATCTTACCACAACTTCAGCACGCTGTCTGTGCCCAGACCTTGCATGCTGGAAAAACAGCACAAAAATGGCCAACAATCTCTTGTTACAAGGCCTTTTAAATCTAATAAAAAACTAAGATACTCAATTAAGAAGTGACACCTAGATTATTTTCCTTTCTAACCCAATAACTGACCCCTGAAGACCCGCAATGTGGATTTTTCTACCCGATTACAAGATACCACCTAAACCCAAGAAGAAAAGAAAGAGGAAGAAGAAAGAAGGGAACTCAAGACAATACCCTGTATCCTCCATCTTGAACCCATCTATAACATAAAAAAAAAATCCTAAAACCTAAATTTCTCACCCATGTGACACACTGCACTACTATCTACAATCTCTACAATCTATTTCACACTTTGGTGGTTTCTAGTTTACCTTGAGGCTTTGGAAGTTTTCTCTATGAATGAGGGTCAAAGTCAGTGCTCCCCTGGGGGTCAGGACACCCCAGAGCAGACAGAGAAATTTTCCTGGTGACCTGAGTTTTCACAACCACCATGGGACCTCAAAGAGCAGTGACACCACTGCCAAGAATGAAGCTTTTAGAGCTCCTTAGAGGGGTTCAGCTCAGCCTGGGCTGTGCCCACAAACCAGTCCTGAGGAGGTGACACCAGTGTTGCTGAGAAAGGGACAAAACCACATGGAACAGGAAACACTGACAATCCTGCACAAAATCTTCTAGATAGTGTGGCTTCTAAAGCAGGATATTTAATAAAGGGTTGGGCTCCTTTATGTGATGATTTGTAGCACTTCAGTCCACTGAAGTTTGGGCTCTTTGTAAATTCACAGACTGTGTGAGACTGGGTCTGTCTGCGTGTCTGACAGGCTCTGGCAGCCACATCTCCTCTGGGACATATTTGTGGAATATCAGCTATTTAGTGCCATCTTGTTCACTCAGTGGGCAAGCCAAAACAAGCCTGTGGAACAAACCCAAAACAGGACTTTCCTCTCCTGGAGGATCTGATGCCAATGCATCTCTTATCTTTTTAGGCACAACCCAGGTGAAATCACAACCTGAATGTGCTGTGGAGACTGATCCTTGCATTCTGCTGGATATGTAGTATCCCAAGTGAGGTTTCCATACTGCTCTGATACTGCCTCCAAGGCAAGAATTATTGTTTTTCTGTAAATTTGGGCTGAATTTTCACAAGAGGAAACTTCTGGTTTGAGACTGAATTGCTTCTGAGTACATTGGGCTGAATGCAAAGGGATCTGAGATTCAGCTACCAGAGTGGAGAGAGGAATGGCAGTGATGTGGGAGAGAAAATAATCACTTTGGTGAAAACTGAAATAAATGACACCACAGGAACCAGTTCACTTCATGGAAAGTGAAAAAAAAACCCACATCTTGCTGAATAAAAAAATTTAAATATTTGTAATTCAGAGCACCAGGGAGAAAAATATATAAGAAATAAAGGACCATATTCCCTAACTGGAGAAAAGGAGATGTTTCATTGCCCCAGCTGCCAAAACACTGACCCTGGGTAGAGGAAGAAGATTTCACCACGATTTTGCTTTGGTGTGTAGAAAATCCACATCTCCACATCATTTAATCTTTTTGTTATTGGCTGTAAGGGCCATAATTATTTCTGCTATTGCTTTTCCAGCTTGCTTGTCCATTCTGGCTGTAGCTGTTTGGAGACAGGAGTCCCACCTCCCGTGTGTGAGTGCCCCACCATGTGCTTGGGTTCAGGGACTATTGAGCACAGAATGTGACCCCTCTGCTAAGAGGATTTGAGGGAGAAAATAACACTACAGAACTTACCTGAGGCTGCAAACTCTGGAACAAGCAGCTCATCCATGTAAAGCAAAGACTCCAGTCTCCAGGGAATACTGACATGGTGGTAGAGACAAGTCTGAGCTGGGCTCACTAAATCTCTGCTTCATTTCATTAAGGAGAGGAAGAAGAATGAGTTTTAGCAACCAGGACAATTAATAATCAAGCCTCATGTCAGGTGAAAGTGTAATTAGCAATGCCAGATGGAAGTGCATCAACAGGAGGCATGGAATGCTCCCTCTCCTTTGGAATATGCCACACTGCAGCCACACCAGGTCCTCCTCCAGGAAAGCAGGGGCTGAAATCTCCTCAAGCAGAAGATGGAATTGCATTTAGATTTATATTCATGGGCTGACACCACAAGCCCTGAGCAATTGGTTAACATGACCTGCTGTGATTATTTTGTAATTCTTATGCTCCTGTCCCCTTCTATTTATGCTGCAGCTACTTAGTGATTTGTCTAAAATCCTGAATAGTTTTGGGGAGAACACATATGATGCTATCTGTTGTTAAATTAGCTTCTCACCCTTCCATTTCTTATCCAGTTCTCAAGTTTCTTCCATGGAGGAAACATCCAAGTTATTGTAAAAGTAATTTTATTTTATTTTTTAGCAACCCTTTAGTAAATAGGCTGCCTCACTGCAGACTGCTCACTTCCCTACTGAGGATGAGGAACTCAACTAGTAACAATTATAGTACAATTCTTCCCTTGAATCACCCCCAGGAGACTCTCTTTATCTGGGAAAGGTATTGGAATATTCACACCTAATCACCACGACACAGAAATACAGTTCTTCAAAGGTGGAAATCAATTTTCCCTTAGCATTTGAAATACTAACAACACTTTGCTGGAGCTAAGTGGTTAGATAAGATCATACATCCAGTGCTGATGATCAGTCTGAAAGGGAGGGGACAAAAGCCAACAGTGGTGTTTAGTGATAACAGTAAAGAGAATTTTATTAATAAAAAGAAAAAAAAAGAAAATTGTTAGATGGTTCTCTTTCCTCAGTTCATTTCCACACCACTACAAAACCCCAACAGTGTTGATCCCTCAGGTTAAAAGTCTGTTTGCCACCCTTTGTGACATTAACAGGTCTTTTTGCTGTTAGCAATATCCACTTGGATCTGTGGCACAGACAAACCCTGGAATTCAGGTCTCTTTTCCCTCTACTGTGCCCCCCTCCATTACTTTCTTTTGTGAGTCACAAGCAGTTCTGTCCCCTGGGATCACATTAGGGACTTCCAGAGAAATTAATCTGATGGAAAATTGCATTGTCAACCAAAAGTAATTTTTTTAATGGAAAGTACTTCCTTCCTGTAGGAAATTCACAATGTCTGGTTAAGAACGCCAAGCAAACCCCCAAACTTAAACATTTTCATCTTGAATCTTTCAGTTTATGGTATGAGAAAATTTACAGGGGTGGAACTCTTCTGTTTGCTTGTTTAAGAAAAAATCCATTACTGTATTTAATGAGACTTTATGAAGGAAAATATTTCTGGATTATATATTAGGAAAAAATTGTTCAATGTGAGGGTGGTGAGGCCCTGGCACAGGGTGCCCAGAGAAGCTGTGGCTGCCCCTGGATCTCTGGAAGTGCCCAAGGCTGGGTTGGATGGGGCTTGGAACAATCAGGGCTAGTGGAAGGTGTCCCTGTGGTGGAATAATCTTTTAAGGTCTCTTCCAACCCAAACCATTCTGTGATTCAAAATACAGATGGTAGCTGCACAAAACTGACCTATTTCTTCTCTACAACCTCCTCGTCTCCTGAGAATTTCAATTAAATCCCATTTGTCCCTGAAATCAGCCCACAGTGCTTCTTTCCCTCTGTTTCTTTCTTTTTTCCCTTCATCACATCTCTCGCCTATTCCAAGGTCAGTGTAAAAAAATCCAGCTTTGGGAAAACATGGAGAAATCTGGCATTCACTGTTTTTGTAACCCCAATCAGAAATCATATTAAAACCCAAAGTTTAGTGCGTCTATGGATGTATGCATGGATAGTTATGATTTATTGGATGTGTCAGGGGTTCATTTCATCTTTAAATAGGAAAACCGTGACGTGTGACTTGATGACTTATTAAAAAAATGTCACACTACCTAGGAAGAGTGACACCATAAAATACTTATACATACAATTCCTGAGAGGGGCTTGTCAGAGGGATATCCCAGCATACCATTTAATGGGAAAAAATAATTATTCACGGATTGTTAGTTTTGCTTTTTACAAACAATGAGTCCAGTTAATTTTGTCATATCACTGGCTTGTGTTTGCAAGCTTCAGTCACTCTTTTTAAACAGCCCAGCATTCCCAGGGCACATGGAGTGAAAAGGCATCATTTTAATGGGCTTGTAGCTAATTAAAATGTGTGACATTCAGAACGCGGCTGGAACGTGGCATAAAATATGATGACAGGACAATTCATCATGTCATGGACAAGTGGCTGAATGTGAGCATGTGCTGGCAAATACCGTGGAGGAAAATCCAGCTTGAACCAGGCTCCTCCAAGCATTCAGGACTCTGCATTTCTCATCCAGAAGTGGTGGATGTGTTTTCACAAGGGGTAAGTTTCATGACCTATTTTGTAATTTTCCAACGTTTTGTCTTTGATGTCCTGGCATAGACTGACCTCTGTCCTCACAGGGGGTGGCTGCTGTCAGGGACAGTGTGACAATCAAGGTTTGATTCCCAGGGGCAGCATTGCAGGGAACAACAAAGATTTGTGGGTTTTGCCAATGTTCTGTATTCCAGGCTTCTTGGTCTCCTTCAGGGCACCTGCTAAGGAAATTAATTAACACCTCCCACTGTCCCAGGCTGCTCCAAGCCCTGTCCAACCTGGCCTTGGACACTTCCAGGGATCCAGGGGCAGCCACAACTTCTGTGGGCACCCTGTGCCAGGGCCTCTGCACCCTCACAGGGAAAAAATGCTCAATATCCCATCTAAATCTTCTTTCAGTTTAAAAGTGTTCCTGTTTGTCATATAACTCTTTTCCAGGTGTCCTGCACCCTTTAGGCACTGGAGGTTCTGGAACCTCTCCCTGGCCTCTTCTCCAGGCTGAACATTCCCAATTCTCACAGCCTTTCCTTATAGGAGACATGCTCCATCCCTCTGGTCCTTAGAAGAGCAGTTTCAAACAGCAGCCTGGGTTTCAGAAAGCAGCTCACCAAAAACCCCAGCCTGAATCAGAAAGGCTCCAGAAAAATGGAAGTGATGTTGGATGGGCCAGTTTGGATTTTGTTTGCACAACCTGTACTAGCAGAAGGTATCCTTGCCTATGGCATGGGGTTGGAACTAGAAGGTTTTTAAGGTCCCTTCCAACTCAAACCATTCTATAACTGAGGATCCCAAATAGATGATGAAATGAAATATTGCTGTATGGGCTGATAAAATTAAGTATTTTTGTGTCCTAGACTTCTTCCTTTCTGCTTTTCAATCCATTTCTATTTATTGCAGATAATTAATTCTTTTTCTTTCTTTGCTTGAGCGTTGACTCACACTGTAAAGATTAAAGGTTTTTTTGCATTTAAAATCTTGTTAGAATTAACACCAGATTTTAATTTAGCAGTCAAAATGGACTCCATGCTGAACTCAGAAATTCTTTTAAATAAAGGAATTAAGAATATCTATTTGTCTGCTTTTCAAGGAGACTAATGTTAGAAAATGGGGAAAAAGGGATAAAGAAAGAAAACAAAATGTACTATTACTGTTAGACTTACTGCTTTTATTAAAATTTCTTTGGCTTATGTAAATTTAACTGAAATTTTTCAGACCATTAATCCAAAACACCAACTATAACCTTTTTGTTCCTAAT
This sequence comes from Lonchura striata, assembly GCF_050655825.1. Taxonomy (NCBI): domain Eukaryota; kingdom Metazoa; phylum Chordata; class Aves; order Passeriformes; family Estrildidae; genus Lonchura; species Lonchura striata. The sequence continues at coordinate 3,740,138 of NC_140706.1, read as the reverse complement.
TAAAAATGGATGGACTGATAGAAGAGGGATGAGATTTTCAGAAGCACTCAATGCTGGCCGAAGTCTACTTTGATGAAGTCAGTGCTGAAAGCTCCCCCAGAATCTGTTAAGAATGGAGCAGAGCTGAGCATTTCTCAAACCCCTTCCAGAGTCAAGTGTGGTGAGGGATCATTTCTGAGAGCATTGCCAGGGGTTCAGCATTGTGGTTTCCATGAAGTTCAGTTTCTTCTATTTTTTTTCTTTTGGTCTTAAAACTGGTTTGAGCTGTTTAAAATCTATATCCCAAATAAGTTTTTTTGACTCTAAAGGAGTCTTTTGAGCTGTTATGGTTGGGTTCAGAAATTGGAGTGGTTCACAGAAAAGTGCATTAAAAACACACATAAGGGATTTGGGAGACACTACAAGTAGAAGTGTTTGAAAGCTGAAATGAGACAAACAAATGTGGCAGGAGTAGCTTTAGAAAATCTCAATGTGTTGATTACTTGCAACTGACACGAGTCCCAAAGGTCAGGAGTAGTTTTAACACCTCTGTCCTCTGGTGAAAAATAGAAAGCACAGAAGAACCAAACTCAACAGATGAGTCCTGGTGCAGAGCTGGGAGAGAGGAACTACCCTGCAGCATCAGGAAAGAAAATTCATGGAATAACACAATGGTTTCCTTTGGAAGAGACCTTAAAACCCATCCCATTCCTCCCCCTGCCAGGGACAGGGACACCCTCCACTATCCCAGGTTGCTCCAAGCCCCATCCAGCCTGGCCTTGGACTCTTCCAAGGATCCAGGGGCAGCCACAGCTTCTCTGGGCAGCCTGTGCCAGGGCCTCCCCTACCTCACAAGGAACAATTTCTTCCTAACACCTAATCTAAATTGAAACAGTCCAACCAAAGTCTTAAAACATCTTAAAATTCCAAAATTCCCTGTGATTCAAAGCATCAGGGCTGGTGTGGCAAAATTTCAAGCCAAGCTTGATAGCTTTTTGCTGTTGTGGCCTATTTTGTTTATCCTTGTAAGGGGAAAAGACAAAACATGTTACAGAGACTCATTTCTGAAGGGATCAGATGGAGAACAGGACATGACGTGAAAGAACTGACCTGGTGGCTGTACCTGGCCAAATGCCTGTGAAAACATATGGTCCCTTTGCCACCACGGAGGCTGGAGGAGAGGCAGTTTAATGGGGCTATGCACACAAGTTTTAGAGCCTTTCATAGCACAGATATAAATGATACATTTCATCTTTATGCCACCCTTCTAAATCACTAAAAAGTAAATTCAGTTAATGCTGAAAGGCAGAAGCCCTGAACTGCTGCTTTGCTTTGCTATTTATAGTGTCAGGACCAGCTCTGGTTTAATCTTCTGGGTGTCATTCAATATATTTCTGACTCAACCAGGTAGAACAGAAGACTTGGCTGTATTTCCAAGCTCTCAGAGGTTTTAAGGCAATCCCACAGCTTTTGCTGCAAGTAGTTTTTGCAGTGTACTGATTAATAATCTCAGGGAGAGCGCAGTTGTCCACAGGAAACCATTAACTGCAGACCAGAAAAGAAAATCACCCCCCAGAATTTAAAAAAACTCAAACAACAAAAAGCACCCCCCCAAAAAAAAATAAAGAACTTTTAGAAAAGGAACATACTGAGTTAATTTTCCCAGCAGATGTCTTTGCTGAAGCCCCTCCCTGCCATGTTAATTGTCATAACTACGCCCTGTAGCTCCTTGGTAGGAGAATTGTCACAATTAGCCTGTGACTTCGCACCAGCTGTCTTGGCACAGACAAGACAACATGCTTTGGACTCTGAACACCTGCAAACCCAGTCCATGGTGGATGTTTGAATGCTAAACAAAACAGCTGTTGCATTTCAGGCTTGTTCTCTTGGGGAGGCTGGGGGGAGAGAGGTGGAAAAATGTCTCAGTGCTGGAATGCCGTAATTTTCCCTTTTTGAGGTTTATTCTGGGCATTCTCTTCCAGTGTGCTGCCTGTCAGCTGCTGGAGGGGTGGCCCCAGCAGTTATCTGGAGGTTACACAATTTGTAGGGTTCCATATGTTGGTAGTTCTGACTAGCAAAATAGAATGGGGGCAGGAGGTGAAAGAGAAAAAAACCTCCATATTTATTTTGATTTATTTCTAAATCCTATCATTCCAGGGCTCTGAAAGGACAGTTTGGTTTGGTTGGTGCACTTCTGGATGAGTGTGATCTGGGAGCTGGCAGGCAGCACTTTGGCAGTTTTACCCCAGTGAGTTTAATAACCCAATGAGGATTGCCCAGAACAGTAGGATCAGATTCATGGAATGAGCCATGAATGCATTTCTGTTCCCCAGTAACTGTTCGGTGGGATTATTCAAGAGATTTAAATGTGGGTGGCATCAATTTGAAATGCAGATGGTGTATCTTATTAAACACCATTTTAGCTATTTGTAGTGCTCAGAACAGTATTTGCTATGAATTTAAATAACGATGTACAGTATTTGTTAAAAAACATGCTTGGGCATGTTTTGTTTAATTAGTGGCTTGAAATTTCCTAGCATATGGCGTGTCATTTGCTAAAAAGATACCCAATTATGAAGTTCCTTGAAGTTTTACTATTTAAATGCAAAATTAACTTGGTATGTTCAGCAGTTAATGGCAGGCCATTAAATATAGTATTTACTAAACAAAAGACATATAGGAGCAGCTGAGTGTGCCTGTGCCATCTGTACCTCGAGCACTGTACATCTTTTGGTTCACAGGAGGTAGACTGGACCCACTGTGCTCCCACAGTTCATTACCAGAGCTTTCTGCACTTCAGTGCAAATGACATTGTGTCTGGTTATTATCTTTAAAGGCCTGGATGCTGCTTTAGAAACATCAATTTAATTTTTATACTTCAGCAAAGCAAGCAGACCATCTGCTTAGAAATCCCAGCACTTTCTGAAGAGCTGCAGATATTTCTTTTCCCTGTCAGGTTTTGAATGGCCTTTTAAAGTTTTTTAAAACTTTCAGTTGCCTGCCCGTTCATTTTCAATTGGGAAATGGAAATGAGAGTCTGGAAGAGTGAAGGATGATGCATGGTTTTTTTTTTTTTTTTTCTCCCCATAACTTACCTGCTCAGCTTCTACTCCTCATCACGACAGATGACTAATTCAGCATCTGCTTCCCTCCACCAGCTCAGCTCGAGCCAGTTCCTCCATCCAACACCTCCATCATTCCCGAGTCCCGCCAGAGCTGATGGAAAGACTTGCCTCAGGCATCTCCACCACCCCTCATTGCAGGCAATATTATGCACTCAAATGAGTCACAGATTGGAGGATTCTCATTTTTACTCCTGAGAGTGACTTATCTTGAGAGGGAAGCAGTGAAGCCTGATGAAGAAGCAAGAAAGGAATGACCCCCCAGCCTGACACATTCCTTTCCTTCACAAGTCTGATTTCATGGCTTTGTCACACGCTGCACTTCTTCAGGCACAGACAGCAGGATTCAACTTGGTGCATTATAGACATCTACACAAGGGCCAAGCCCTCCTAGGCTGAGAATTTATGCAAGAAATAAACTCTTTTAGGGTTTTACCTCTTTTATTCACATCTTGAAGAGGTGAATGACAGCCCTGAAAGCCCTGCTTCTGGTCATTAACTATGAGGGGAGTGTAGGTATCTACACTGAGATACAGACTTCTAGTGAAGAGCTCACAAAACTGATGGTTCAAATCTTCAGGTATCACTGAAACATTCCTGTGGATTTCAGGAAATTCACGGTTTCACTTTGTTTCCTCTCTTATCACGACTATGTCTTTGTTCAGTAAGAACAAGATGCTCAGCTCATCATCAAAGTTGTGATCCTTTCCAGGGTAAGCTGTCAAGCAGATGAAAAGAGAAACAAAACAAACAAGAGGGGAAAAGATGGGAAATCAGAAGTATTAATCCATATTTCTGTTTCTTAATGGATGGTATTTATCTTCTCACTTTAGCCAGGGTTGCCAATATTTTATGCTTATATTTCACCCAGCTTTCGTCCCACTAGCCTGACCACAGTATCCCACCATCCCACTGATCTTCACTCCTTCCCACCGTGACTTTTTCAGGATTCTCCTTTGATTTCCAGACAGAACTCCTGCCTTTACCACTGTGCTTCCTTCTGCTCACTCCTCACTCTGCCTGCCCCACTCCTTTCCCTGGTCACTGCTGATTCCCTACCTCAACTCTGTTCTTTTTTACATGACTGGCTGATCTCTCTGTCTAATGAACAACTTCCCTGGTTCCCAGCTCCCTGCTAATGAAGATGGAGAGAGCTTTACCTCTTCAGTCACAGAACCCTGGGCAAAAGGAATTATGATACAAAAATAGGTCTATAATGTGCTCACTCTTTCTTCTTCTGTGACTGAGAGTGACTTCCTCAAGGGGAATGTTTCTTTCGTTATCCACCTTTAACTCTTATTTTCCTGCCCAATGATCAATTGTTTTTTGTGGGGCAGGGTGCTCATGCTCTGCACAAATGGGAAAGGAATGGGAAGGGGAAGGGAAAAGGGAAGGGAAAAGGGAAGATACATCTTCTGCTAGACCAGATTGTTCATCTAGTGAATTGTCTTTGGATTAGTGCTTCTTTTTGACTTATTAAGACCTCCAAAGTGATTCATTTTTGGTCCAGACATGATGAATTGAAATACTGTTTGATCCCCTAAGTGGATGTTCCTTGCTGGACAAAGGGACATATTTTTTCTGCAAATAATTAAAGGGAAGAAACTTAAAAATGCACCAGGTCATTCATTCTTTTTTGGCATTAAATGGTCACTCCAGCAGCAAAATAAGCCCACACACATCAGAAGAAACCAATGAGACTTTATAGTAAAGCTTTAGAGGAATGATGGAGGGAGGGAATAATACGAACTTTTAAAAACACAAACACATTCTAAATAAACACGAAAATATGACTTTTCATCCCTACCCTCACACATTCAAATGGAATTCGGTGTGGTTCAATTTTGACCTTTCCAGGTACCCCAAAGTCTAAACAGTGTTTATGACATCCAGGTACGGGCAACTCCAAAAATACATTGAATATTCAGAAGAAATAATAATAAGAATTCACCATGAGTAGCTCATTCCTCCAAGTTGTTGAGAACCAGTGCTTGGAGTCTGTGTGTTTGGAAATGTCATTTCCCAAGAAGAAGACATAAAAGACACCTTGACAAGTTGTCATTAAAGATTTCATGGCAATAGCTGTGAGTGCAGGAATTCCTGCTCTCTTGCCCTGGAAAAATTCACATTCAGATGATTACATTTTGCCTGCTTCCACTCAGGCTGCATTTTCAATTCCATGTGTCATTGTCCTTGTCTTCTCATCTTAAATTACTGTATAGTGTTGCTGTGCATTATTAAACAGTTGCCACATTTCATCCCTGTGGATCTTGCATTTAAATGATGGATTTACAAAGGTTCTGCTGCTTTGTTAAGTTTGCCTGTACAGCTGGTTGAGGGTTTACCTCAAGAAAAAAAGTTTTCCTTCAAAGAAGTCTTGAAAAAAATTACTGGGTTTCATTAAAAGTTGTCAAAATCTTTTCCCTCTTTCATTTTTTCCTCCAAAGTTTCTGGTTTTTTGAATTGAAAATTAAATTAAATAGAGGTATGTAAAAGAAATAGTGCTACAAATCAATGTTATTATTAACAAAAAAGAAAAAATTTCCAATTAAACACTGAAAATCATTCCAACAGTATTTTAGCCATCTGAATTCTGGATATTACAGTGAAATGAAAAAAAGGAAAGAAAGGAGAGAAAGGAGAGAAAGGAAGAAAGGAAGAAAGGAAGAAAGGAAGAAAGGAAGAAAGAAAGAAAGAAAGAAAGAAAGAAAGAAAGAAAGAAAGAAAGAAAGAAAGGAAGAAAGGAAGAAATAGAAAGAAAGAAAGAAAGAAAGAAAGAAAGAAAGAAAGAAGGAAAGAAAGAAAGAAAGAAAGAAAGAAAGAAAGAAAGAAAGAAAGAAAGAAAGAAAGAAAGAAGGAAAGAAAGAAAGAAAGAAAGAAAGAAAGAAAGAAAGAAAGAAGGAAAGAAAGAAAGAAAGAAAGAAAGAAAGAAAGAAAGAAAGAAAGAAAGAAAGAAAGAAAGAAAGAAAGAAAGAAAGAAGGAAAGAAAGAAAGAAAGAAAGAAAGAAAGAAGGAAAGAAAGAAAGAAAGAAAGAATCTATTTCAAGCAACTGAGAATAAAAACAATGGCTGAACTGCAAATATCACAGCAGAAATCTTTCCATTGTTTCCAGCAAGTCTTTTTTGTGCATCATCTTTTGAAACTTGAAAATTTCAGAAAGAAAAACTGCCTTTAATTCTGTTTCTTAGTACTTGTATCCATAATACAAAACCCAAGTACAATTTTTTTCTTAGATTAAAAGCTCATCGAGACAGGGATCACTGCTCCATGAAATTAAACACGTTGTGTGTAGGCTGAGGGAACATTCCTGAAAAGACAAAGTATTAGGATGCATCCCAAAGAGTATGCAGGGGCTTCAAGAAATAGGATGGGGGTCTCAAGAAATGGAGAACTTAGCTATAGGCAATGATATAAGGGTATATATATGATATAAATGATATAAATATAAATATTAGGGGGTGGTTGAAATGAGATATTGAGGAGAGGCGTTGCCTGTTGGTATTCAAGACCAGGTTGGATGGGCTTGGAGGAAGTTGGGATAGTGGAAGATGTCCCTGCCCATGGCAGGGGGATGGAGCTCAGAGATCTTGAAGTTCCCTTCCTGTCGCTGTCGAGGCAGGACGAGAATGAGAAGACTCATTCAGAAAGCTGCTGAGAGTAAAACTCCAATTTATTCAAAATACACTGCTCTTTTATACAGAGCTTCGTGAGGACCAACTCCATTGATCCTGAAGTGAAAACAACCCACAGCATTGGTGCAGAGTGCTTGACGCACAGTGATAGAACTTAACTATAAACAATGTGAACAACAAGAGAGATAAAGAATTATATACATTCTTTTCCAACTCTTTCCCAGGCTTCTGCCTGGATAGAAACTCTCTGTTTCTCTCTTTGACTGAATCTGGGATCCACATCTTCCAATCCAAAGTGTCCTCTGAATCTGTGCCATGATTCCATGGCATTTGTTATGCTTCAGCTACTCTTCAGTGGCAAATGAAGAACAGAGATTGATGGGCCCAGTCAGGGAAACCATCACAGTGTCTGTGTGTTGCGTTATCTTGGGATAAAACAATCCCCAAATGCAAAATTAGATCAGTCAACACCCTTGGAAGAGTACTCAGGCTATTTTAAGACCTGTGAAAGATTTCTAAGGATAGAAGATTCCCTAGAAAACTTTAAAAAGCTTTAAAGCATCTCCATTTATTTATAGACAGTTTCACAAAGTCAGCTGCTAAAAGGCAGAGAAATCTGTGTTTTGGAGTCCTTTTAAAAACAATGCATTTCTCAGGATCAGAGCTCTGACTGAGGCTGAACTCCACACTCAAATGTAAATATTTTCTATGGCTTAAAGCACTGGCTGCAGAGGCAGACCTAGGCAAACATTAATGTACAGGTTGAGTAGGTAATTTTGGAAAGCAAGAGCAAGCCAAGATGTGCCACACTTGGGAAAGACATTGTGAGGTCCTACTCTTAGGAAAAATTTCCTTTTGTGTTTTTTAAGACCACGGTCTCCTTGTTTGACCATGAATAATTTCCAGCTCTGAGAACAGATGGGATATGGGATTCTGCCTCCTGGATTTCATAGAAGTTTGTTGTGGCTATTAGGAAGCTTTCAGGAAATGTGTATTATTGATATAAAAAAAAAAAAAAAGAAATGCATCCCATCACTACCTCTGCTGGATCCAGCCCATGTTTTAAAGGAAAGCTGAGATTGCTATCAAATAATCTGTTTTAATGGGCTGGGACTCCAAGGGAAACCTGAACACAATTAAGTTGGAAGAAAGCACTGCTATTCTTCATAATTACCACTTTTTTTTTTTTTTTTTTTTTTTTTTTTTTACATCAAACTGGATTAAGTGAGGTTGCCTCACAAATTAAAGATAGCCTTAGAGCTCTTTGCAGCTTGAGTGATGGACAAACCAGCAGGTAGAAGCCCTCTGGTTGACTTTGAAGGGACTGATCCTTTTTTCATCCAAGTTCAGTAAGCAAGGCAGCATCTACATCAGTGCAATCTTAAAGGATTTTAAAGAAACGTTGAAGGTGAGGTTGAATGGGGCTTGGAGCAGCTGGATGTAGTGGAAGTTGCTGGATGGTTTTCCAACCCCAACAATCCTGTGATTTTGTGAATGAACACAAGAGTTTTGTGATAGCCCTGTTTAGAGGTCATTAGTATGTGGCTAAATGAGACAAAATTCTTAATGGACAGCAGGAATTGCTGGGTGAAATCCAACTGTGCAGCTCATTTTATTTTCAGATCATTCCATGAGCATCACGTAATTAATCCTCAAAGAACCTTAAAGCAGACAGCTGGAAGGGACAGTTAGGCAATCATGCCAGTAAATATTTAATTTCTTCTTCATTTTGGTTTGGGTTTTCTTTTCATGGTCTTTTTTTATGGAGTAATTCCACAGGTGGACTCATTGGTATCAGCTTGTTAGAAGAGAAAACAACTGTGACATGGTAGATAAGACACATTTTCAAAAAAATAACCCTAGAGGTGATGTAATACTGCAAGCAGAAATCACCTCTTTCAGTGGCACATTGCAGAGAACAAATGAAACAGCAAAATGTGCAGTGCCACAGATGCTCAGGGGACCTGCTTTGAGACTCCTGCCTAAACTACAAAGGCAAGATTGTCCCTTCTGAGCAGCAAAGGAGGGGCTCCCATGGCAGAGAACAGCCACATTAAAATCTCCCAGCTCTGAGTTTCTCTGCTCATGTTTCCAGCCACTCACCCCTCAGGCCAGGCTGAGGTGCAGAGCCTCGGACCTGGCACTCAGAGCCACCAGGGAATCCTTGTCTGGGCAATATGAGGCTGGATTTTGGCTCTCCACATCCCCACCTGTGTCAAGGAGCTCAGGTACACGCCGTGAGTCCAGCCTGATAGATTTTCTACCCTCAAACTGGTCATTTTCCAGCCAAGCCATTTGGGACTCTGATATTAAATCCAATTCTCTTGCAGAGTCAGGATTGATCAACACAAGGCTTATTCTTGGCAGTATGAAAGAAATGTTTATTGGCCAATTCCTGTGCCAGTAGGAGATGTGAGTAAATCTCCCTTTGCCTTCACAAAGGTCAGCTTTTCAAACTACCCTCATCCATGTGCTGCACCAGGCCATGAGAAAAGGTGTTGAGCACTTTTGTCCCACTGAGGAGAGCAAGAGCTATGGTCAACCCAGCACCTTGCAGGAGCAATTCTTCAGGACCCTCTCATTCCACTTGGGCCAGGATTCAATCCATACTCCAGCTTAAGAAGGAATCCTGCCTATTTCTGCTGCTTTTCCTTCAGCAAAAATGTGAAACCAATCCGCTGGCTGGATTTCAGCTTGGATAATTACATTTTGCTCACATAAATTACTTTATTAGTTTCAAAGAGGGGAAATTACTCTGTGCTAACACTTCCAAAGCTATTTGGTAGCGTTAGTAGAAAAGATGAAACTGTCCAACCCACCAGAGAGGTGGCTGTGTTTTGATGGGGGATGAAATTCCCCTTGTAGAGCACGTGTTTTGTGCAGGGAACTTCAGTCCGTGCCCAGCCTACATGAAAGATGAAGAGCTATTAGCTCCTTTCTGAAGCCTCACAGCCCTCAGCCTGTGATGTATCTCCCTCAGCCTGACTCTCATGTATCAGACTGGCTCTCTGACAGCTCTTCTGGGATGGCTTAATAAAGCCCTATTAAATCCTCATTTTCCCATTGTAAGCTGGCTGGATTTTGCCTTTTTTCCTCTATCACCAGCCCCCTTCCTTTAGGATCCACTCTGTCAGCTGGGCATTGTTTCTTGTCATCACTCAAGTTAGCTGCAAGGCAGCTTGGCTCTGCATCCATCACATCTGGAGAGCCAGGATTTTCCAGACAAGAGAAAAATCTTGTTGGTGACCTAAACATTCAGTTCTGCATCCCAGTGTCACACCATCCATCCTTGCCTCTGCCTGGCACAAACTGCATCTCCCAAATTATTCCCTACTGCTCTGAATGATTCTTCTAGAGCCTGCTGTGGGAAACATGCTTTAACTTATCTTCACCCTTCTATCTTTCTGATACAAGCTGGTTTTTTCCCTCTGTACCACATCCAGTATTCTTATATTATATCTTGGGCATTAGATCCATCACCAGTTTCATCTTTCTTATTCTTTCCCACCCTTCTTAAATTTCTTCAGTGTTCTAATCTATCACATCACTCATTCCAGCCTTGGTATTTCCATTGTCATCACTTTCAGTGTCACTCTCATGCCTGAAATGTCCTAATTTTTCTCATATTTTAAGTATGCAACCCAAAATGACATCCTGCCTGAGTCAGGGAATCAGCAGCATTATCTTTATGATTATTCATTAAACAGAAGTTTTAGGACAGCTAATGCATATGCATAAGCTTATTGTTCACAAAGTCTGATTGTTCAAACACTCATTCTGTGAATTGTGACTGCAGGAGGAAATTTCCCCAGTGTTTGAGGAGCACAGCAAAAGACACACAGGATGGGAAGGTTTTGAAGTGCAATGGGCAAGATTTTCTTGAAAAACTCATGATATTTGGAGGTGTTGAACTCATTCATTTGGTCAGACCTGGTGTTTTACAAAGGTTTAGGCACATCTAATCTGAATATTGCCAGTGGTCCCAGAGATTGGGACGTGCAGGAGGGAAAGGACTGGCCTAAATCATTGCATGGGCTGTGCTTTCTTTGGGCAGGAACTTTAGGTAATTCTATCCATCAGCTATGAACTCATCTCATCTTGGCTGTTGAATGATTATTATTTTAAATCTTAGCTTTTTTAAATTTCTTGAGGTTGCAGCAGTTTTAATGGATTTGGAGTTTCTGACCTTGCACTGTTACTCAAACAGAGATGAAGAGCTCAACACTGGAAAAAAGGCACAAATAAATTCCCTGAATATCCTTATAAAAGATGTGAGATAAAAGAAATATTGTATCAAAATTTCCCATAAAAAAAAAGATACTGCATTGTGAACTCCATTTTGAAAGCTGTGGATGTTGAATATTTCAGACAATGGAAGATCTTCCTCACCAGTCAGTTCATCAGCTGCTAATGTACAAAGCATTTGCCATTTTCTCCTTTTGAATATCCCTCTATGATTACTATTTTTCTCACTAAATACTTAAATACCTCTTTTCATCACTTTGTGCATCTATTCTCCATCACTCCTCTCATGGGCAAAGCATATTTATGTAATAATGTGATTTGAACAAACACCAGGATGTAAGAAGATACAAGGGTGCTGGACATGAACAGAAATTCAAGATATTTGCCCTAAATTACAGCAAAACTTTGGGCCCCTGTACTCCAAGAGAGCTTTGTTAAAGTCATCTACTTGTTAATTCTTAGGAATGTAAAGGAAAATATGAGTTCCATAAATGATCTTGAAGTTATGAAAAATTTTAAATCTTGAATCAACGGCATGCTTTATTTTTCCTTACTGCAGTTTTCTTCTGCAGATCTTAAATATTCCAACTTTTCATTCCAAATTCACTGAGGTAGTCTGATCACACCAAGGCTACCTGTGTTTCTCCAAAATCAAAATGTGCTTCCCACTGGTCCTGCCTTTTGCTGGGATGAGCAGGATAAGGGGAATCTTTGGAAAAGAGTTAGACAGACTGCCAGGAGCTGGGAGCTTGGAACCTGGCCAGCTGTGCTGTCAAATGCCTGCTGGGCTGGGAAATTTGGGTTTTAGTCAAAGGACTTGCAGTTCTGGTGTGCCTTCCCTATGAAAAGAGGCCAGATGAATTCTCGTGGTGCTGGGAAGCTTGGAAACATCTGATCCTGAAGAATCCACACTCAGAGCTTCCTGAAAATTCACCCAGCAGCCAAGGAGCCCAAGTTCACGAATATTTGTAGGCGCAATTTTCTTGGTCTTTACTGAAAATAGATCCTCCAATTGAAGATTCAGCTCTACAGTTTCTAATGGAGAAGCATTTTGCTCTGAGAACTCCTAATTTTAGTTACAGAGCTCCTCCAGAGCTTCAGGGCTGCTTTCCAAGTCACAGCCTTCACACTGGGCTGTTGGTTCCTTAATTTTTTTTCTGCTTCTTTTAGGGTTGGGATTGAAAGTGCTTGAGATGGTGTTTCATGTTCAGATTCAGATGTTTATTATTTCTTATCTAAATTATAGTCTCACAAGGTGTGAGTTTTATAATATTTTACTAAAAAGTTACAAAAAGGCCTCAAATCTATCTTTATAAAATCTTTTAAGGAAAAGCTATCTAATTAAGGAAATGATACTTAAATTATTTTTACTTTTAACTTAATAACTAATTACTTGTGTCTTACAATGTAGACTTTTCTGTCTAATTACAAAATACTACTTAAACCTATGAAGAAGAAAGTGAAGAAGAAAAACTAACCATTACCTTAAAAATTTTATCTTAGCTTTATAGATATTGCTATATTCTAAAACTTGAAACTCTGCGTTTTCTACTACGTGATATTACACACTTCTATTCAAACTACACATTTATAATCTCAGTTCTATTATTCAATTTTAGAAGCCTTTTCCACAGCCTGAAGTCAAATATAGTGCTCTCTTGAGAGTCTGTGCCTTTCAGCACAGAAAACCCAAAACAATCAACATCCAGAGTTCCAATGCTGGGCTTACAGGGAAGCAAGGGAAATGTTGAGTGCTTTCTTTTCACTGGGAAATTTCCCCTTTACACATCAATGAGATACACCCACAGAGCTGCAGAGAAATATTTTCTTCTTCCAAAATAAATTACGTTAAAATCCCATAGCATGTTACAGAAGCAAATTCTGATATTACCTCCGAAACACTGGGTTTCATATTTTAAGAAAACTTGCTTTGTCACCAGTTCCAACCTGAGGAAATGCCAAGTGGACATGAGCTCAGGTGTGCTGGAAAGGAGGGCTGGGGTGTGACAGCAGTGCTGTGTGGAGTGTCAAATCTGAGGAAATGCAGCCAGACAATGTGACAACAGGGATTAGACTCCATAAAAATTTCAGTGTTGTCCTTGAGAAAGGAGTCCTGGAACAACTGCATTGCATAACAGCACCATCACTTATTAAGTGTATCTTGTAATTGGTTAGGAAGCCATTAATGATAATTTGCTTCAAACCCAAACAGCTGGCTCTGTGACCCTCCAGGTAACAACAAATAAAGGAACAGGAGGAACAGGAATAATTCAAATCCACAATATAGCCAATTGCTGTTCTAAATCCTAAGGTATTAACTTTTAATGTATATTTCAATGACAAACCAATCCTGACAATTTTTCTGTTTAAATATGTAACCACTGATTCTGGAAAATAAAAGTGGATTTAGTTATTTGTTTATTTATTTTATTTTATCTGTGCAGCACTAGTTTATTTTGGTGTAATCACTCTCATTCATGTCTAAAAACCCCTCAAGAATGCATTGTGTTCTTAAGAGCATCACTATCATAAATCAGTGTAGCTACACTGACTTTAGAAATGCTGCCATGATTTATTTGATTTGTAGCAGTTGTGGATCCAACCCTCCATTCTGGGATGCTTGGCACCAGCACAACCCACCATTGAACTTTACTAGAAGGTTTCTGATCAATAATAAAAAAAAAAATAAATAAATTAGGTGTTTTTTTTCTTTTCCATGACAAGGATTTCTACTTTTCTTTTAAGATTCTAAGCCCGCAAAGTACTCAAACCCAACTTTCCTGCAATTTTCAAGGGCCTTTCATGGAGTTCAGTGGGAAACTGAGGCTCTTGACCCTCTGCAGGACAGGACCTTAGAGTTGGAAGGAAATTGCCTGGCATCTTGTACAACCTGCTAATGTGCCTGTGCATTCATGCACAGTAATTGATCTTACAAGCTCCTGAGTGTTCACTGGACTTGCCATTGCACCATGAATATTTTATAGCTGCACCACTGTAATAACAGTAATTACATTTGCCCTTTTACAGAACCTTTTATAGAAGGGTTTCAAGGTGGTTTATGGACGGTAATTAAGCCCCATGGTCTTCTTGTGGAGTAAGAATTATTATTACCCCTCTGCAAATGGGGAAGCTGAGGTACAGAAAATCTGAATTTGACTTTGCCCAAGGTCATATCTCAAATCGCTGCCAAGATGAGGAGATGAATTCAAGGATTCCAGCTCCAGGGTCTCTGCAGTAATTTATTTTACTTGGATTATGCCTCTGACAGAAGACAAACTTTTAAAGTTGAAACTGTCAATATTTTCCTATTATTTGGAGTATTGCACGTTTTTCCTGTTCTGAAGAGCTGCTGTGCCTCCCATCACATCCTCACAAAAATCAGAAGGTACTCACTGACATGATCTTGAGGTGCTGCACCCACAGGCCCCCATCCTACACAGAGATGCCAGTGGGGACCTGTCACCAAGGATTAACCCAGGCTTGCAGGTACCAACACAAAACCATTAATGCCATCCACAGCTGCGAACAAATCCCGTGGTTGAAAGGCACTTTTCTCTCAATTGCTTTGCTAATAGTGAAACAATGTCCCAAGGTAGATTGTAAAGTCACTGCCTGTCGTTGAGATGAATGGGAATGACTGGCTGTGATTGCTGCTTTGATAAACTTATTTACTACCAGAGTGCCAGCCCTTGGCTGGGCTGTAAAAAGGGTGTAATTATTACATAATGATTATATAATGAAAAACGCTGATTTACCGAGGGAAAATGAGCACATTTCCTGAGGTACCCTCGTGTACCTCAGTCTAAGTGGGGTGCAGGCTCTCAGTCAGAGCAGCATTTGGGGAGGCAAAATTCCAGCATGAAATTCCCCAGCAGCAAGCCCACAAGCACAGCAGAAGGAAGCTGTGATATTTTTATCTCAGAGGGAACATGAAGTGTCTCCACTTTTCCAGGTTCAGATTTAATGTGGCTGGAGCCACATGTGGGATTTCCCTGCAGCTGGGGAGCAGATGGTGCCAGGTTATGCAATGTGGGATGTGGGGACAGCGAGCCAATGCCCCGACCTGCTGCTCCCCGTGGCACTGAGCTGGTCTGGGAGAGCACAACCCTCAGAAACAGATACATAAATATAAAATGTTCTCCAAAAATACAGAATCCTGGCTTTACAAAAGTAACTGGGAAAATATCACTTAATTCTGCCTGTTCAGAATGTCCTTCAGGGAGTTCAGAGATACCTTTGGCACTTTGGAAGACACTGTAATTACTGTAAATGATGTAAAATCCTTTAAGCTATGAGAGATTCGACCAGTCTAATCAATACCTTGCAATAACAAGGTTTAGCTTGGTAAGAACTGTTGTGCAGTAATAACATTGTTTATGATTTATTCTGCTCAGCTTCCAAGATTTTTAGTCCAACAAACCTGTGTATTTGAACAGAACAGTGCTAGCGGGCTAGTGGGCTGAGTCTCTTGGATTTTGCCACAAGGCAGCAACGTGCTCCTGGCCTGGCTGGAGGTTGAAAGGGAATGAGGAGGGTGACAGCACATCCAGGGTAAGCAGGGATAAAACAAGACCACCCTAACCACGGAGAAATGCCTGGTGCAGACAACACACCTCGAGAAAGGAGTTATTCCCTTAGCACAAGCTTCCCATCCTCTTTTTTTGGTTTTATCACTTTTCTTCCTCATGGGATCTATGCATGGATCCTACCCCAAACAAACTATTGTTAGGGCTTCCTGTTCCTAGCAGGGCTGTATGAGCAGCTTTCTTTTTAGTCTTTAAAAGAGGATCATTCATGGGAAAAACATCCAAAGGAAACTACTTGCCCTGTCTTTGGCTATAACTACTCATCTGAAATCAAACATTGGTAATGGCAACATCCCCTGGGCAAAGATCCACAGATTGCAGACAGCAGCTCTCTGCACTGTGTGTTCTGAACAGAGCTATATTTTAAGTTCAAGCTCTGATTTGCTAACACCTTAAAATGCCTGGAAATTTCACTGCTGCCTTTTTCTTATTCATTTTAGCCTCGGCACCTCTCAGCTTTGATGCATTGAGAATCATTAGTAAGTAAAGCACTTAGGATCTATGCTTCTGTGTTTATGTTTCTGAACACAAGCAAAAACTCATACCCATTAGTTATTCACTGAGCTGGAGACTGCTAAAATATATCTGGAGGAAGTTCAGAGGTTTTTTCATTTCAGTTCATCTTATTGGGAGTTTTGTTAATGGAAGTTTCAGCAGGTGAGGAGCCTTTTTATTTTTACAAAACTATATTGCAGTTTAAATGCCATTTCATTAAAAGCTGTTTATGAACAAAACACTTGAAAACAAATGTGAATTGCCCAAAGCTTTTTTCCCTATTGTCTGTGCTTAGACTGTTCCCTGAAATCAAAGATTTGATGGACTTTTGTATTTTTTGCATTATAGGTTTTATCCCATGCATGTAACAAATGAAAACCATGAATTGGAGTGGACATGGCATTTTGAAAACCACAAAGCACTTGATTTATTCAAATTATGTTTACATAGGGATTATTTCACCCACCAGTGAAATGCAGCTGCCTCTGGCTTGGAAAACGTCAGTCTTTAAAAAGAAACATTGCTAAGTGAAAAGAACTTTATCTCATATAAAACTTGAGGAGGAATGTAGGCTTGCAGAATGTAATTACTCATTTGGATCTTGGCCCAGACACCAAAGCTATCATTGCCTCTTTAGCAAGAGGAACTTGGAATCTTAAGTGGTTGCACATAATGAAAGCCTTGATTCTGCAACCTTTTTGGAAAATAAAATTAGTATTAGTAGTACAATGCTTCCCAAATATTTAGATGTAATTGCACTTATGATTTACACCACACTTTGAACAAGAGACCTCCAGAGGCTCTGTAAAAGTAAAGGTGGCTTTGATTTCCAGAACAGCCCCGTTCACTGCTGCTGGATCTCCACCTTTCAGAGCCTGAAAAATGTGTCACAGGGGAAATAAGTGACTCTGTTCTGGCCCCTGCATCCATGCAGAAATTCTCAGTGTTCCAAAAGGGAAGTTTCCTGCACGGATGGCTGATGGCTGGCAGCTGCAGCTGCAGGGATGTGGCCACTCTGTAATGACTGTGACAGCAGGAGCTGCACTGAAGGGTTGGTTCACCTCCCAGTCTATTGACTGTGGGGTTTGTAACAACATTTTTAGCACCGGTGACAAAATCATGGATGGGTTTGTGATAAAACTTCCATGATTTTTAAAAGTGAGATTCCAGAGTGGGCACATCCGTTTTCTCTGTGATGTCCAACATCTGTGCAATCATTTCTATCCACAGCAAAATTGGTGAGTATTTTCCAGCAATGAAGATGTTATCTTTTTCCTTCTGTATCCTTGGCATTTTCATCAATTTTCCCAAAGGATTCTCTGTCTTCCCAGATTTTGAGGTACTGCCAGACTGTCATCTGAAGATCTGTGTTATTTTAACATTGTCTTGGTAAAATATCTGTCCCAAAATTGGAGAAGAGAAACCTCATCTAAATGGTATTAAAATCTGTATTTTATACACTATGGTTGTTTCATAAAACCTATTGGAAAGACAGGAAGGGAGACTTATGGAGAAAAGAATGGAAGTTTGTGAGGAATGACATATAAATGAAAAAAAAATAAGGCTGTGGAGGTTTTCATTTTTTTCTTAAACAAGGAGTTTTGATCTGTCTTAAACTGACAAGATTTTTGGTCAGTGTTACCTTATAAGATGTTAGAGAGTCTGTTATGTGAAATCTCTGTAATAATAATTAAAACAAAAATAGTTCCCCACAGTTTATGATCAGAGAATCATAGAATTAAAGACTAATTGAATTAAAGAATCATAAAATTAGAGTCACGGAATGGTTTGTGTTGGAAGGGACCATAAAGACCATCATATTATCTCATTCCAACCCAGTCGTTGACAACTGGCTCTAGGTGACCTTGCCTGAGCAGGGAATTTGGACAAGATCTCCAGAGCTCCCTTTCAAATTCAGCCTTTCTCTGATTCTCTGAGGCAGTAATTCTATGACTCTGAATAACTTCTAGATTCTATGACTCTAAATAACTTTCAGCCTTATGAAACTGAAGATCTTCAAAATAAAATCAGAGATGTAAAAACATCTGGCTTTACACATTCCCCCCATCTGTCAAAAGTACAAGTTCTACTAATCCCTTTCCCAAAAAATGTTTCAAATGCTTTTTCACCTGGTTTAAAATATCTTAAACCAAAAGGGTTCTAATGATACATTGCCCCAGGGAGGGAAAATTGCAGGTTTCCTGCATCCTACTGTTGGATTTTGTGCTGCCCATCAGAGACGGGGCAAGAGGTAGAAACAGGTCAGAGTGTGGTGAAGCAGAGAGTAGCAGATGAGAAATTATGATAGAGGACTCTGAGAAATTGCTGGTAGTTGTGGTCTAGACCTTCAAAAATTCCTGTCAAGAGGCATAACTAGATATATATTGTTTTTCAGTATTAGTGAGCCTCTCATGGTAATGAGAGAAACTTGGGTTTTTTTTCCCCTCTGCTCTGGGTGTGTTTTAGGCCACATTGCAGAGGGTGGAAGGAACTATTTGTTTCCTTACAAATTGATATCTGAAATCTTCTCCCCTTTTAACAAACTCATTCATCTTCACAGTAGCCTTGCTACCAGGCAATTCCTACAAATTAAGCTGAACATTCGATCTGTGTTGTTTTTAATGATCTTTCTTGCCAATATTTATAATGTGCCTTGAAAGCTGAGGCAGACCATGGGCTAGATATTTAATATTAATTAATTTGTCACTCCCCAGAACATGCACATGCTGAGGAAACGAATAAACATGTTTAATTCTATCAGAGGGGTTGGAGGCACTTGTAAATTGCTAATTAATTTTAAAGGTATTCCTTCCTCCCTTTCTTTGGAGATTCATTTCTTCATGTTCTCTGCTCCTTTTTAATTGCTGCAATCTCACTTCTGCAACCTGAATTTCATCTCCCTTTTGCCCATACTCCCATTGCCTGTGACTCTTCCAAGCAAGATTAATAAAACTTTTTATAATTGCTACCAGTGCCTATTCAGTAGCACCCAATGGGGCAGGGAGCTTTGGAAAAGAAAGAGAGGGTTTTGGAGAAAAGGATTCCAAAAAAGCAGAGGACACAGCGGTGACTATAATTTAAAAAAATTCATGTTATTTCTACCCTAAATGTCATTCAAGAAATGTTCTGCCATTGATACATTGTGAGTCAAGGCTAAGATAACAGATAGAATATATCGATATTAACAACAGATAAGGCAAAAGAAACCCTATGAGACAGCTTTGGTCTGTGTGATAAGGAAACTATAAAAGTATTATGGAGCCAAAGATGATCAGAAAATCAACATTTCCTTCCCTTTTCTGTAATAGAACTTAAATCTTGCCTTCAGGACATCAGTAGCTTTGGGTCTGCCCTCTGTCCATGCCAGATTTATTTGCTCTGAGGGCATGTAGGGTTGAGATGAAGCATTGTGGCTTTTATGCAGAGATATGCCAGGTAATAAATTAAATGTCCAATGCAGTGGTGATTATGCACAGATTTTCTCTTCCTCCTGTGTTTATTTTCTGTTTTCCTTTTCAAAAGCAAAATGTCACACTGCTGGGTTGTGTCTCAGTGGAAATAAAAAAATTCAAATAGAGGGTGGGGGATATTTTGTCCCCTTTCAGCAGCTTTTTGGAGGTGGTGTTGGTTGGATTTGCTGCACCCTTGAATCATCTCAAGCTCAGTTCTGGTGATTTTCCTATAAGAATGCAAAAAAAAAAAAAAAAGGAATTGTATATGGGAATTTTTAGTTTTTCTGCCAAGTGTTGTGTAAAAGCCATTAGTCTGAATTAAATTCCTAATTTAGATTGGCTTTTTTCTGCCTTTATCCTTTTCCAGTAGATTGCTATTCCCATGGAGTCTTAAACCTTTCCTAAAGCTCTTCCTTAGGCTAAAATATCCCTTCCTATATTTTTTCCCTCTCCAGCTGCCTTATTCCTTATGTAATTCCTTCCTTATCATCTCAAGAGAAAGTCAGTACATTTTAAATGTCTAGTTCCCCCTTTCTGGATTAATGTGGGATAAACCTAATCATAGCTGCTGTTGAGAATAGCACAATGCCACCGATGGAATTAATAAGGAAGGAATGAAAATATGTTTCCAAAGCCTGCCCAGCTCTGTCCTAGAAAGTCCTTCAGATGGGTGTGAACGGAATGCTATGGGTTTAAGAGTTTATTAACAAATCCCAGTAAACCCAAGGAGATTTCACTGAGCTCTGCATTTCCTGAACTCCCTGTTACCTCACCTCCAGCCTATTGGTGACACGCCAGCAGATTGATTTGCAAAATTTCTGTCTTTATGACATTCTATGAGCTACTTTATGGGAAAAACAGATATATCCCTGTCTTACAGAGCTTCCAAATTGCAGCTTAATTAAAGCGCTGGGAGACACAAAGGGAAGACAAGGGCACAAGATAAAAATCAGAGGGTTGTATTCTTGCACAATGGATTCCCATTTACCCTAAACAGAATCCTACCAGGGAATGGCTGTCTCTCAGCAAGATATCTTTTTATGACACTGTAAATACAGCAAGGAAATGCTCGAGTTTTCATTCCGTTGGACAGGGAGAAGGGAAGGTCAGTCAGAAAAGGAGAAGGGAGATGTTTAGGGAATAAAAGGGTCCTTGATACAGGGTGACAAAGTCCTTGGTACAGGTTGACCCTCATTGGGCAGATTCCTGGCAAAAAGGCAGCAAAGTTGTGTGGTAGGAGGCAGACTAAGGCAGTGAAAGGCAAGGGAAGAAATCTCTGGGTGTGCCAGCACAAAGACCAAGTCACCTCCCCAGAGCTGCAGGTTCTGCATCTCCCTGGAGCTCACTGTCAGGGGATGCTGCTCTTTGCCTTGGGTCCTGCTCTTTTTATCTTTCTTTAGGTTTGGGAAGTGGTGCAGAACCTGTTAAACAACAAGCACAGAGAGGAGAGAGAAGGCTGATAAGCCCTGTGGTAAAAGCATGTGTATGTCATTACATTTTGAAAATACAACGTAGTGACAGTAAACTGAAGGCTCTTGGATTCAGCAGCAAAGCGCAAATTTATTTCAACCTGGCCTTAAACAGTTAAGAGAGAAACATGTGGGGATGTGAAAAAGCAGTATTTGGTTACTTTTTAGAGATCTGATTGTGTTTGGGCAATTTTAAACTGCCAATAACTATTAAAGCTGTTAAAGTTTGTTTATTCAGAATGACAATGAAGGAAGATAAATAATGCTGTCTTAGGGAGAGGTAGAACAAATCAAGCCCAGAACAAGCCTGAATAATGATTTTAAATTATAGAACCACAGAATACTGAGTTGGAAGGATCTCACAAAGATCAATGAGTCTGACTCCTGGTCCTAAGGACAACCCCAGCAGCCCCACCCTGTGCCTGGGAGTGTTGTCCAAATGAACTCCTTGAGCTCTGTCAGGCTTGGTGCTGTGACCACTGCCATGGGGAGCCTGTTCAGTGCCCAGCCACCCTCTGGGGGAAGGACCTGATTAAAGTGAAGGGATGAATTTAAAAAGAAGGAAAAGATGAACCTTGACTGATGTAAGGAAGGTTGCTTTAAAACAATTAATTAAATGCAGGTAGCTCTTCCCTGTGAGGATGGTGAGACTCTGGCACAGGGTGCCCAAAGAAGCTGTGGCTGCCCCATCCCTGGAAATGTCCAAGGCCAGGACATGGATGAGGTTTGGAGCAACCTGGGATAGTGGAACTTATAAATCGGAATTTTGAGTGGAAAGTTTGGGGCACCGACTGTTTTGGATTCAACAGGCAGGATTTTATACCATGAAATATTAGAGAAATGAAGCAATCCATTCTTTTCAGAGGGATGTGTCCTACGAGGACATCCTGAACAAGCTTAACATGCTGGTTTAATTCCCAGCCTTTTACGAATAGCTGGAATATTCTTAGCCAAACAGAATTATACAGCAAAGCCACCCCAAAAGCTGTTCAAACCAGTGTGTTTTATTGTGCAACTGAGATGGACTGAGAACCCAACTGGTGGCTGTCAGGGAGCTGCCAGTAAGTGATAATTCAGTGCTTTTAGTCACATCCACATTCACATTACTTGGAAACTAACAGAGGGGAAAACAATATGAATAATGCCGGAGGGGATTTTGCTGAATTTTATTGAACTAAAAAATGGAACTATGAAAAGAAGTTGGTCAGGCAATAAGATGTATGCACAGGAAATTTTCAGCTTCAATATGAGGATAATTGAAAACTGCCAAAGTTTAACATTAGCCTATTAGTAGTGGTTGAGCCTTAATATTAGAGCTCCAGATGGGGAAAAATGAAAGGCTTTCCTCCTCCTTGTGGTATGTGTTGCACTGCAAGGAAAGAGGGAAAGTACCTAGAGCAACACATAATTAGTTAATACCAGAAAATGGTCCTTCTTTGTTAAAATCAGCAGCTTGTGTTAGCTTGTGAGAGCCCTAAGTGGCTGCCTTCTGGGCATTGTTCTTTAAGCACTATTAATTGCAGCTAATGGTATTAATTGCTTTTTGCATTTGTCTGTCAAATGTGCAAAGAACTATATACTGCAAATTCTGTCTCTTCCTGATCTTCCTTTTCAGAAATAAGGTTTGGGGAAGACTGAGGAGAAGATGCTTAGAGACATCCCAGCCCTGTGTGAGGAAAAATCTCACAAATCTCCCCAAGGAGAGTTGTAGCATTTGTGCTCAGACTTTGTAATAATAACGGGGTTTGGTTTAATATTTTATGGAGGGATCTTTTAAATTGGATCAGAATTCTGCCTAAAGTCTTCATTAAAAAGACATCTACCCCCCACCACGCCTAATTCTTCCCATGGAGCTGCAGATTCTGCTGATTTTGTCTTAGGGATAATAAAGCATCAGATCTGCTCATGGACAGCACTCATTTCCCAGGGATCAAAACCCTGGCATGTGCTGCAGGGTGAGTGATGTTGAGTCTGTCCCCACAGCAGCTGGGAGGGGAGCACAAGTTTCCCTGCTCAGCCCCAGATGTTTCTGCCTGTGACCATCTACAGTCTCGTGCTGTGAGCCTTGCCCGTAGAACAAAGTCTGTCACAGGACTGTGTCTCCAAAATATGTTTTATTATAGCTCAGGAATCTGCAAATGCCAAAGCCACAAATCATTTCATCTTTTTGCAAGTGGGGCAAGAAAGCCACCATGATTTATGTGGGATCTATGAACATTGAGCCTGACAAAGATCTCCTGGAGAGGTTCTGCTTCCAGGTGCTCTGCCCTGGACTGCACAGGGCACAGGGGGAGCATTTTACAACCACATGAACCAAATTCCACACGTTGCTCCTCACTGCCCAACACCTTGTGCTGTCATTTATAAATATAAAAATTAATGGGTTTCATATGGGACTGAATAGGACACCCTACAAAAACCTCAATGTTCTCAGGCACAGGGTGGGGTTGTTGGGGTGTCCTGTGCAGGGCCAGGAATTGGACCCAATGAACATAAAGAGTCCCTTCCATCTCCAGATATTCTGTGATTTCATGGTGATAATCAAGCTGCACTGGACCACACAAGGGGGACAGGCAGACCCTGCTCTTCTAAACCATCTTTTACTCCCATTTGTCAACGTGGGAATTCATCCATGCAGACAGACACCAAGAGAGCAGACAGCAAATCTTGGGTGTATCAAGATTATTATCTCCCTTCACTTGTATTTGAACTGGACTTTTAAGTTAAAATTTCAAAATGTAGATGTTTAAACATTTTAAAATGTCAAAATATTACAAATTTAACAAGTTTAGATCAAAGTATATATTTCCTTTAAGTCATGCTACTGTATCAGGGTGTTTGATGCCAAATTTGGAGCAGCAATCAGTGATTTCCAAGACATAATTGGAACAGCTCAATTGGCAAAAATAAGCATTTGAGTGCCTGCCTTACAAAATTGATGTCAGCTTAGAATATAGAAATCCTTAGTGACTGCTAAAAATTTTGGTCAAACATAAATCTATAGTCAGGGGCTTTACTTCTTGAAAAGTTAAGACCTTACTACAATGAAATTAAACATTTAAAAAGCCACTGTGTTCTCTTGAATTCATGTTTTTACTTGCTTTTAGGATTGTTGGTAACATCCCTGTGGGACTGAAAACCCCCAGGGAGAAACTGGTTTCTGTGTGACCATTTCAGTCCAAGGTTTCAGCTGAACTTGCCACAGTGGGAAAAATGAAAGTCAGAGTAGGTTGTTCTCAGATCAGAGAGAAACAGAGATAGTGGAAATTCAAGGTGTGTTGATACAGATCTTTATCCATCAGGCAGCACAACCTGGAAATTAAAAACCTGCTCTCATTTGTAGCAGTACTGATCCAGTGAGCGTTTCCTGCACAAGGCCTGACATGAAAAATAATTTTAATAAGTACTAGAGATGTGTTTAAAGATTTTCTAAGGGAAGGTCTAAGCCATGATAAGTCTGGTACAGAGAAATAAATAAAGAGAGAGGGAAAAACATGGAGAGAGAGAAAAAGAGAAAAGGAAAGAGAGGAAGGAGAAAAGGAGGGAGGGAGGGAGGAAGTGGGGGAGAAAGGAAGAGAGAGAGAAAGAGAAAAAGAGAAAGAGAGAGAAAGAGAGAAAGAGAGAGAGAGAGAAAGAAGGAGAAATAGAGAAATAGAGAAAGAGAGAGAGAAAGAAAGAGAGAAAGAGAGAAAGAGCGAAAGAGCGAAAGAGAGAAAGAGAGAAAGAGAAGAAAGAGAAGAAAGAGAAGAAAGAAAGAAAGAAAGAAAGAAAGAGAAAAAGAAAGAGAAAAAGAAAAAGAAAAAAAAGGAAAAGGAAAAGGAAAAGGAAAAGGAAAAGGAAAAGGAAAAGGAAAAAGAAAAAGAAAAAGAAAAAGAAAAAGAAAAAGAAAAAGAAAAAGAAAAAGAAAAAGAAAAAGAAAAAGAAAAAGAAAAAGAAAAAGAAAAAGAAAAAGAAAAAGAAAAAGAAAAAGAAAAAGAAAAAGAAAAAGAAGAGAAGGAAGGAAGGAAGGAAGGAAGGAAGGAAGGAAGGAAGGAAGGAAGGAAGGAAGGAAGGAAGATAAACTCAGAGGTAGATTGTTAAACTCTTTTAGCAGCCAAGCAATCCTAAGCCAGCAGTTCTGTGTTATCAATGGGAGCTGTGCTCCAGGCAGAACTTCCTTGGCGCATTATTGACCTTTAAAATTACATCCTACTCCCAAATATTGCTCCATGCTGCTATCTTTTATTATACTTGGCTTTCTTACAGCATTTGTTTATCAGTCTGCTCTTCTGTGTTTACCTTCAGCCTTTCAGAAGCAATTACAGAGGATGGACATAACTCAAAATAACAGGTATAGCACAGAGACACTAACAAAACTCAGGGAAAAAAGGAGATGGGAGTAGGGCTGGAAGAAGGAAACAGTAATGGAAATGATGCAGAGGAATCCTATCACTTCTCATTAGGATTTGACAGCACTGCAGCATAAAATATGCACAAACTGGCCACCCTTGATCAGAGCAGATGTCAGGTGCACAATCTCTAAAATAACACTGAGAGATGCTGGTTCCACAAGGCCAGAAATTATCCTCTGATAGGGTCAGGACTTAGACTTAATTTCAACCCCTCTTTTAGCAGGTGAAGTCGCTGCAAGGCTCTGTTGAAGTGCAAGGTGGAAGGGCCCAGGGGTGGTACACGGGATCACCCTGCCGCAGCCCAGCAGGGATTCCGTGTGATTTCAGGCACCACTGATAAACTGGTAAATCAGTCTTCCATGCCTTCTGAGCCTTGAATAGTACAGTAAATACAAACAGAATCTAATTTCCTCCTGATGTGACTTTCTTCAAAGGATTTTCTTTCTGGAAGGGTTCCCAGGACATGGCTATCCCAATAAAAGCATCATTGTTTCTGTTCCTGTTAACATTAGACAACAGATTTCTCCTGATCTTCATTCAGAGTGAAAAATAATTAATCTCTCTGTATGAACAGTTCAAGCACTAGATCCATAAACAACAAGAATTGGGAGACAGAGCTATGCTGCTTTCCAGGGACTTTTCCACTGTCTCATGAACTAGAAAAATACTGTAAGAAATAAAAGAAGATTAAGAAAAATTGAAACGTTACCAAAAAATGTAGAATCATAGAATGGTTTGGGTAGAAAAGGACCTCAAAGTTGTTTTGGTTCCACCCCCCTGCCATGGCAAGTGACATATTCCACTAAACTGGATTCCTCCAAGCCCCATTGAGCCTTGAACATTCCCAGGTGGTAAAATTGTCCTTGAGTTTTCTTTGCCTTGATATGTCAGCTTGCTGATTTGTCAGGTCTGATCTTGCTGTCTCGTTACACAGGGCTGACACAGACACTGAATTTCTCCAGGCTCCTGCCAGGCAGTGAGGTGATGCTGGGAACACAGCAGAGAGATCTTCCCCTATTCCTTTATTCATAATTAAAATTATGAGCAGCTTCAGATTGACAACTGAGCAAGCACTGAGCAAAGGCACCCAGGCTAAAGGACATGTGGTTGCCACGATGTCTTTAAGTGGAAAATCAGCTTTTACTCCAGGGAACTCCCTGGGAATTTCTTGGAAGAAGCTGGATTATGTCCTTTGTGAGCACTGGTGAGCTTCATGGTGCTTTAATGAAGACAAAACCCAAGGAAAAAATTGCAATTGAACATAAGGGGCATCCAAACCCACAAATCTCCTGCACATCTTCTACTTTGGGTTGTCTCTAGCTCATGGTTTAGTCTTCTGGACTTCCTCTGTCATGTACAGGAAAAACTAGGCACAAGTTACACAAGGATCAGATGCTGCTTGGCTGAATCCCAGAGCTTTTTCCAGAGTCATCCCTTGATTTGTGGAGACCTATTAGCATAAGCCATCCTCTCCACCTGTGAAGATGAATGAAATAGCCCCTCTCTGTCTCACAAAAGTATTATAAACCTATTATAAAGATTACAAGGTGCTCGGAGACCAGGAAGGTGTAAGAATTATTAGCAGGTTATTGTGTAGGAGTTGCACTGAGACTCCTGAGCTCATTTTCATGCAGACCTACAGTTATTTGTCAACAGCTAATGATTTTTTACTTTCATCTGCACAAATTAAATTCAAACTTGTGGTGTAGAGTACATTTGCCTACATATCTCTGTCAGATACATTTAAATCTTGGGTTATCCCAGCCCTGGAATCATGTTTTTCAATGCATGTGCTCCAACAGGGCAGATTCAGATGGGATGGGTTGCCCAAGGAAGCTGTGGAATCACTGTTGCTGGAAATGTTCAAAAGAAGTGTAAATGTGGCACTTGGGGACATGGTTTAGTGATGGCCTTGCCAGTGCTGAGGGAGTGGTTGGACTCAGTGATCTTTGAGGGCTTTTCCAGACTAATAATTCTATGATTCTATGGACAAGCTACATTTGGGAGAGGGAATATTTATTTTGCCTGAAGTTATAATCAAAATTTTCCCATGGATCAGCAGGGAGGCCACAGAGTATAATGGAAACATTTGCATAGACTTTAATAGGCTTTGTGTTGGATCCATAGCATTGTGGGATAACAGAATGTGTTATGACTTCTTCATCTAATAATCCCACACAGCAATGGCCTTACACATATCCCTTTTCTTTCCAAGGATAAAAATACTTCCTTGATCAATTTTGCCTCCCTGATAAATTATTCTGTCAATTATTCAGCAATTTTGTTTTTCTCACGGTGACTGACATCACAAACACAATTTCCATTTATTTTCAAATATCTGTGTAGAATTTCTGAAGAATTCAAATCTTTTTTTATCCCAACAAACCACCATGGAAAATATATGTGTGTGGGTGTTTATGTCTTCGTGTGTCCTATCAGGAATTTGGCTCAATTCCCTCTGATCCCATCAATGTGTCTTTGTGTGGTTTAGAACTCAGAGAACTGCATTTTTCCATGGCTTCATTAACCATGTCAGACCTTCAGTTGAATGTAATTGCAAGTGCCAGTCAGAAAAAATTAATTTTGTGGCTATCATCATTAGGCAGAGCTGCTGGGGGTTTAATTCTGCCCTGTAGAGGAAACCCACAGAGCAAAACACAAGAGTGGGAATAGCTATTGCTTCCTCATTTTGTAGCAGAAATTACTCATCAGATCATATTTTTTTTTTCTGCTTCAAGCACATTTTCACTTAGTTCTCCATGTGAGGGAATTAAAAATTCAGGGAAAGTCTATCTGAGTAATCCTTCACCCTGCAAAAATTTAAGCACAGCACTTTACAGTGATACAAACAGTGAGGAGAGCAGCACGCTGGCAATTCACTTTAGACCTGTGGACAAGGTTTTGGCTCGTCCCCTGGCCTAAATGGCTCTTGAACAGCAAAGTGCATGGCAGCTGCTTTGGTTGGGGTCCAGGACAGAAGGAGCCTCACTGTGTTACGGATCTTCTCCAGAAAATTCTTCTTTCTTCCCACGTTGCCCAACTCTCAAGCATATTAAGCTCTTATTTGCTCATTTGGCTGTGAAAAGGGGTTTAAAGTTAATGCAGATAAATAAAATGTCCCTCAGGCCAGATGCCTATCCCAAAATAATAAGATCAGGGCAAACTCATCCAACCTGGCCTTGAACACTTCCTGGGATGGGGCATCCACAACTTCTCTGGGCAACCTGTGCCAGGGCCTCACCACCCTCCCGGAGAGGAATATCTTCTTATTAGCTAATTTGAATCTACCCTCTTTCAGATTAAAACCACTACATCTTGTCTTACAAGTACCAAATCTGGGTTCTGGACAGGGTCATTGAAGCTTTCATGGAATCCTTGTGATATCACAGAATTCTGGAGTATTTTCTGTGCTAGAAAACCCCAGAAAAAGCAGCCACTCTTTCTTCAAGGCCAGGTTGGATGGGGCTTGGAGCAACCTGGGATAGTGGAAGGTGTCCCTGCCCATGGAGGGGGGGTGGAATGAGATGATCTTGAAGGTCCCTCCCAACTCAAACAGTTCTGATAGTCTATGACACCTGGATCTTAAATTGTTTTGTGAAATTTGAGTTTTCTTTGGATCACACTGAACAAAACATTTCATCCCCTCAGGAAAATACACCCTGATAATTTTGGGCTCTTTATTCAGTGAAGGCAAGGCTATGTGAGAAGAATTACTAACATGTCCTTTCTTACTCTGCTGTGCTTCTCCACTTATACCCCAGTGGTTTTAGTGTTTTCCGAGATGAAAGTTTGAGTCCCTTCAAGCTGAGAATGAAATTGAACCTGGAGAAGTGCTGCAGCAGTTCTACTTTGGGTTCAAGGGGGTGGTTTGTAGGGTTCTTTTCTCTGCTCAAGTGCTCTGATCTCCTATTCACATTGTCCTGGCTTGTAAGATAAGCATGTATTCTATTTGCCATCTGTTGGAGGCTGGGCAGTTTTCTTATATCTTCCAAGAACAATGTCTCCCTCCGGGGAGATATCTTCTGTTAATGGACCATTGAACGACTCACTGCATGACCGGTAAAGTTACATCATCCATTGTAAAATGCTCCACCCAGAGGGAGGAGCCAACCATTCCTACCTGCATAAAATCAGTACTTTTTGAGACACTGGCAGCCACTTTGATGGATTCCCATAGAAGCAGCTTCTTCTCTGCTGAATTCCCAGAGGAAGACCAGGCCCAACTACTACCAGACCTTCAGAGAAAACTCCACCCTTCTAGAGATCACCACTCCAGCAGCATTTCATCTGCCACTCCAGGAGGAGCAGCCGCATTTAACTGGACTATTCCCAACACCCCGACTCCTCAGGGTGTCAGATTTCTGACTCCATCACTAGTTTCATTTGTACTAATTACATTTTTTTATTATTATTATTTTTATTTAGTTTTTCTCCTAGTAAAGAACTGTTATTCACATTCCTATATCTTTGCCTGAGAGCCTTTTTTAAAATCGTGGTAATTCGGAGGGAGGGGGTTTACCTTTTCCATTTCACAGAAGGCTTTAGCCCTCCTTCACAGACTCCTGTCTTTTCAAACCAAGACAACACTGCAAACTTGTGGGATTGCTCACTGCTTTCCTGCTCCAGGAGAACATCTCCCAGACCTGAATTCAGCACACATTCCTGGGTGTTTCGTGTAAACGACTCAGGCCCTCAGGCAGAGTCAGAAGAAGAATGTTTACAAGTAATTTGGAGATTCAGATGAGAATTAAATGTGAAACAGGTACTGGCAACCATGCTCTTCCCCTCCAGATAAGTAATTTGCCCACAAACATGAGCAGACAATTGGGATATTTAGAAAATTTTCAGATTAAAAAAATTCTAAATGTCTGTGGGTTTGGGGTGTTTGTGGCAGCTGGGGAATAGGGCTTTTCTCTACCACTCACAATCATCCAGCCCTCAATTTAATTTGTCTCCTTGTTTTGTCCTACACACGGCTGTGTTACAGACTCCAGAATTTTGTAAAAGTCCCAAAGATGAACTGAAAGTGAATCATAGAACTCGTTATTTCTCTATCTTTCCCATAACAAAGAACCACTTTCCACCAGAAGGAATTTACAGGCCAACTTTCAAACTTTGACTGTGACCTTTAATATAAAAAAAGGTGCAGACAGAGTTTGTCTTTGAAATGGGAACATAAAAAGTGGAGCAAGGGGCAAAAGGGCCTCAGATATTACAAGTGAGCTGCAGCTGAAGATGGAAATGAAAGGGATTGACTTAAAGGAGGTTTGAGCTGTCTGAAGAGAGCAGAGTCTAATATAAACAGCTTTTCCAAGTGCACTCAATCCTCATTAACATGCTCCAGGGCTTTGTTCCTCCCCTGTGATAGGTTTGAAGAAGGATTTGAAAATTTACTATTTCTTCTAGCAGGTAGGTTTAATTCCCCATCTAAAGCTCACTGAAGTCAAGGGGAAAAAAAAGGCTCTTGTTGAGGTTGGTGGACCTTGGCTCAGTCTCTCTGACATTTAGCTGAGGTAGCTGAAACTTGTTCCCCTCAAGCCACACAGAGGTTCTGTGGAACTGAGCTTTCCCTCTCTGTGTGAGGTATAATAGGCCATAGTTGAACACATTAATGAAAAGGGAGGTCAGAAATTTGGCTTCCTTGTTAGCTCTGTGTCCTGCTGCTCACACACTCCCTCCTGGCAGTGGGGTAGAGGAGAGAGCTGGGAAGAAAAAGAAATTTGTGGGTTGAGAAGAAGATGGTATAACAGGACAGAAATTGAAGATATAATAATAAAAATAAAAATATTAAAATTTAAAATAAAATTTAAAATAAAAATAAAAATAAAATAAAAAATAAAAATAAAAATAAAAATAAAAATAAATAAATAAAAATTGAATAAACTACATTAATAAAAATAAATAATAATAATATTATAATATAATAATAATAATAATAATAATAATAATAATAATAATAAATCATCTAAACTAATTATGTACAATGCAGTTCCTCACCATCCACAGACTGGTGCTCAGTCAATTCCCAACCAGAGGTCCCAGGCCACGTTTCCCCAGTTTACAAAAACACCCCCTGGTGCCACATGGTCTGGAATATCCCTTTGGATCAGCCTGTCCTGGCTGGGTCTCCTCCCAGCTTCTTGTGCCACCAGTCAGCTCTGGCAGGGCAGAGGGAGAAGCTGAAAAGTGTTTGACTCAGTGCAAACAGTGCCCAGCAGCAAATAAAAATCCCTGTGTTATCAACATCATTCTCACACTGAATCCAAAACACAGCACTGTGCCAGCTATTGGGAGGAAATTAACTCTCTCCCAGCCAGGGCACACTGCAAAGGCTCAAAATTTGGAAAACACTCTAGAAGACTTTGAAGCAAAATCACAAAATATTGGGGAATATGTATATGTATAAGGAATATGTATATGTGAAAGCCAAATAGTTGGAAACTATTTATGTTTTTTCTTTGTGGTAAAAAAAGAAATCTGAAAGAAAGGGAAAAAGCCAAATATTTGGTTCTGTGTTGCTGTAAGCATCTGTTGTAGCAAAATAATGTGGATGTAGAGCAAGATGCACTGCAGGAGATCAGCACCTGGCCTGGCAGAGCAGCACCCAGGGCTCTGGAAATGGATTCTCCAAAGCAGCATCCTGAGCTAAAACCCATCAGGTTCTGCATGGAGGAAAAGACAGAAGGCAACAGTTTAATTTCCTCCCATTCCTCAGGGTATATTTCTTGTAGGGAAATCTTTCCTATTTAGGACTGACAAATTTTATCTGTTATCTCGAAATTAGAAAATTTCTTTGCAGAGCTTGGCTGAGTTATTCCAGGTTTCCAATGCACAGTAGGTTTTTTCCACTTTGTATTTACAAGCCAGCTCTGTTATCAGAGCACCTGCAGGAAACAGAGCAGATCAAGTGCTTGTCTTTTCTCATCACCTGGATTCCAAACCCTGTGCTCAAGGACAGAGTTGCATCCTGCAAGGTAAAGGAAAAGCTCCTCATTCATTTTCCTGGAAGTTTTCACTGTTCACACACAAACTGAGTGTAGATTACCCAGAAAATGTGAAAGGAAATATAATTGTTGTGTGAAGTCATTAGGACACTCCTCAAGAAGAGGGTTAGGGTTTGAATTCAGGCTGGGAACAAAGATCCTGACCTCCTCTTCAAGGACTAGGCCATGGAATAAAAGAATAGATCAGGGTTTTTAGCAGCCTTAAAGCTCATCCAATTCCAACCCCCTGCCATGGGCAGGGACACCTCCCACTATCCCAGGTTGCTCCAAGCCCCATCCAACCTGGCTTTGGGCACTTCCAGGGATCCAGGGGCAGCCACAGCTGCTCTGGCACCCTGTGCCAGGGCCTCAGCACCCTCACAGAAGATTTATTGTGTAAATGCAAAATGTATAAAGAAAATGTTAAATATCGATATGTATTATAAATAAATTTGCAATTGTATAACCTGAGAAACAACTGCCAGAGCAAGGTCACACATTTTTCACATGATTACATGGAGTGTGGCTACAGGTGGTGCTGCCTTTTTCTGCCTCTCTGTTTCCCCCACATCTCTGAAGTCAAAAGCCAAAGTCCCCAATATCTCTTCCTCTTTTCTCCTTTTCACCCAGGCTCTGTGATTTGTTTTTGAGATCAGGCAAGGTGGGACAGGACACTCAACCTCATCCTCCCAGTTGCTGAGAGCTTCCGGCCAGGTAAAGGCAGGGAAGGGTTCACAGCACCCCCAGGCATAGCAGAAAGGAAAGATTTTCCCTCCCTGTGAGCTGCATGAGGCCCTTTCCAGCCAGCCATGCTCTGTGTGTCCCTCTCACTCCAATTCCTGGGGCACCTGGGCAGAATTTGGGTAATCCACAGGGCTGGCAGGGTTTGGGGCTGTGAGGCTCCAGAGCTGAGCCATCCTGGGGCTGGAAGATGGATCCAGGGTTCACCTGGAGATCCTCTGTGTGTTTGCAGGCAGCATTTCCTCACTGGTGCTGCAGCAGCGCTGCTCAGGAGTGCCTGTGTTTGCACAGGGCAATGATTTAAAAACCACAGAAAATAAATAAATGATAAAATAAATCAACAGCACTGATGCAGAAATAAACTCTCCCTTGCAACAGACCTGCAGCCTGACCTCTGCCTGCACCCCAGCACACCCCACAATATTTGCTCTGCTCAGACCTCTGTTTCAGGCATTTTCCACTGAAGGTTTCTGTAGGCTGTCTTTCTTAAGAGAGCCAAATATCCATATCCTCAATTGCTTCCAAAGAACTCTTTCCAGATCATTATGCTGAAGATTGTTTTCTTGTGTGGAGTTAAAGGAAGGCTGTTACTACTACCTACAGAGCTTGCTCTACCTTGACAGCAATTGTGTTGGTGATTTTTAACTCAAAGGATTCACCTTTTCAAACTTTTATTGGTTTTTTTAGTACTTCTTCAGTGCAATCTTGAGGATAAAAGTGTTTTTTATGAACACTGGGATAGAAGAAATCGTGTTAAGTTTGAAAGCCCAATTTTCATTCCACCACCTGTTTAAGCCATGTAGTATCACCTTCACTGATGTAAAATGCCAAGCTCCAAACAGAGGAGCAGGAAGAGCAGCAGAGCTGCTGAGATGTTTTACACAAACCTGGCCAGCCCTCACTACCAACTGAAAACCAGATGTTATTTTCCCCCATCCAGACAACCTGGATTTCTCCCCTCTGCACTAGAATAGCAAATATAAAGGTGTCTTTCCCAGAGCTGGACTAAGCCTTGTAAAGAAAATCATCATTTCGACATTATGCCATAACCAATTGAGCTCATTCTGTGTTCTGACCTTTTCCTGGAGGTCTGGGCCATGGAAATCAGATATTATACCCTGCAAGAAGCAGCTGGATCCCTTACTGGATGACTTTTGAATGTCCTGACGAAACAGAGACTTCACAGAGTTGGTTTTGTCAATCTTCTATCCCCTTGGCACACATAAAAATATGAAAATAAGGGAACCAAAAAAGAAATATTTTAGTTATAAAGATCACAGGTGACAAGACAAAGGATTTCTGGACAGCACAAACATTTCCAAGGGTTTAGAAGGTGGAGAAGGGAGGAACAGGCTGCAGACCCAAGTGGTTTGTTATTTTATGCAAAGGGGAATTGGTGTTGTAGGTTCTGGAGACACAGGTAAGGAGGTGCAAAACTGAAAATAAAGGTACATCTCTGTCAAGGCATAAAGGCCAGAGGCATCCAAAGAGATCACATTTACCAACATGTGGAGTCCAGCTCTGTCCCAGATTTGTCCCTGCAATACATCCTACGCTGTGAACCCATGGAACATGTTTGGAATATACCAGTAGCCTTAAAAGCTGTTTTTGAGCTAAACGCTGTTATTTATGTCCCCAGCTGTGCCAGGGTGATTTCTTCCTATTATTTTTTATTGCAGAGCTAGAGAGACATAACAGCTGCTGTACCCAGCCTAATTTTAAGTATGTTGAGCAATGGGATTTCTCTCAGTTTCCTTGTGAGGATCTTCTGCAGCCTCACAAATCAGTCTGGGTGGGAACATCTTTCCTGAGCCCTGCTTGCCTGGGCTCCCATCACTTGTGAAATTCTGCACAGACCTTTTCATCAGGAGAATAACTGTTCCCAGGATAAATTTTCATGTTCTACTCCTCACTCAGGCTAAAGAGTTTTATCTGTGCAACAGGGACTTTCACAGTTATGGAGTCAACATATTTTAAACCACCATGATATATTTATAGGCCTCCTTGCTGTACATTGGCACTTTTCCTTAAAGGCTTCTTAAATTCTCCCTAGCCTGGTAGAGATTTACAACGAGTTCACAGATCTCCTAACCTTATTTTATTTATAAATTCAGACATCAAAACTTCACTGCCATAAGGGGAAGTGGTTTGAGGCATTCATCACAAAAATCTTATTTTGTGTGTAATTCTGTTTTATTCTGGTTTTTCAATCTCTCCTTCAAGGTATCCTTAGCAGAAGTTTTCTGTGTGTAATTTGGTGATGAAGGTAGTCAATTAAGAATCCCTGAAAAGTGTTTCTTTATTGACTAACAGCCTGCAGAATTGCATGTTCTTCCTTCCTGAGAAGCAAGGCTCTTCATCATGATTAATTACTGTCAAATCTCCATAGGTTTGTAACAGCAAGATAGAAGATATCTACCATAAATCACCAAATAAAGTATTTATTAGAGAAAATTACAAGAGGAATATTTCAACTGTCCTGATGAATCACATGCAGCTCTATCTGGCTCAAGTGCCTTCTCTGAACAGTAACAGAAGCCTATTTTTTTTTCCTTTTTGTCCTTTGTTTTTCTTCCTTGGAATATTTCATAACAGATCTGTTGGAAAAGGGTTCTTACCTTGTATGATTCTTCTACACCTTCCTGTTTTTTCTGGAGCAATGCTTGATATAGTGTGCCAGATTTAGATGTCTGCTATCCACCAGTCATGAAGGCAAGCTTGGAAAGGATTTGGAAAGGAGCTACAGGAGGAAAACCTGAGAGAAATAGCTAAAAAAATCTGATTTATTTTCAAAGATCGTGTAGACAATCTGAGCTAAGAAAAAAGCAAGATCATTCCTTGAATTTTACTGTCAGCTAAAGGGTCTTTAGTGTGGAAACAGTGACAAAGTCCTTCATAGGTGAAGTTTGAGAAATCATGTCTATTTCTTCTATATAATTATTAAACACACAACACTCAGCTTTAAACTGAAGACTTTCAGCCTTGTAGGTACTTCTCTACAGCATAGGGAACAGCTCGACCTAACTAGAAATTTACTACTGTATTCTCTATGCCTCTCAAAAACACCTTTTAACTGACTTTATTTATCTATAAACAAGGAGGTCAATTAAAGGCACACAATTTGAGGGAAGAGCAAGGTGGTGATTGAAGTGGTGCCACAACAATTCATTTAATGGGAAGGGACTGTGCAAGATTGAGGAAATTATTTTAGTGGAGAGGTGTCCTGCATTGCAAGATGTGCCTGGGTGTGTGTGTTCTATTTCCATTTGTCAGGGGTGGGGCAGTTCTCTGCTGTTCTTTGGGCGGATTTCTCTGTCCCACAACTCTCTCCAGGAGATCTCTTCTGTTCATGGGCCATTAATTATTAATTATCTTCTGTTCATGGCCAGTGAGTGTCCCTGCATGGTTGATAAAATTCCATCATCACACTGGGAGATGCTGCACCCAGGGGGAGGAGCCAAACATTCCTACCTGGATACAATCTGACCTGGGAACAGCACAGCAGCCTTTGCCCCCTGCATTCCCAGAGGAGCAGCTTTCTTCCCCCTGCATTCCCAGAGGAGCAGCTTTCTTCCCCACTGCATTCCCAGAGGAGCCCAGGCCCATCTCCCCCAGCCCTGGAGCTCCAGAGGAAAACTCCCCCCTTGTGCAGGATCCTGCTCCAGCAGAAGCACAGCTGGCACTGCAGGAGGGCTGAGCCACCCTGGGATGGGGCTGCTGCCACCTCCCTGACCCACAGGGTGCCAGGGCCTGTTCTGACTGTCAGTGGTTTGTTTTCTTTTTTTTTTTTTTTTTTTTTTGTACTATTGCTTTTGTATTTTATTTTCCTAGTAAGGAACTGTTATTCCTATTCCCACATCTTTGCCTGAGAGCCCCTTAATTTCAAAATTGTAATAATTTGGAGGGAGTTTCCATTTCAAGGAAGGCTCTCACTTTCCTTAGCAGACACCTGTCTTTTCAAACCAAGACAGGAGGCAGTTGAGAATCTGTCCTTAATCCCTTTCTTTTTGGTCCTGAATGGCTTTGAAGCAGGAAACACTGGCAATGTTGATAAAGGGAAATCTGCTCCACAAGGCTACCCAGAAAGGCACAGCTCCATAAAACCCTTTTGCCAAGACAATAGAGGCTCAGAAACCCAAAAGATTGATTATTTAAGTACCAAAAGCATCAGCAGTGGAGATCACCAACTGGTTTCCCAATAGAAGAAAACACTTGGATGTTTGTAGAAGGTAAAGTATCTCCTCTTCTGTGCTGTTCCACCAAGGATACCCACATGGAGAGAAACATCTTTGAATCCAGACTTCACAAAGCAGATCGGCAGGTTCCATGTGAGAAACCATCCAGTGCTTGTGCTTATTCCCTGCTGAACAACATGTCCAGCTGTTGAGAATTTGAAAATCACTGGAGTTTTGACTGCACACCCTGGTGCCAGGTTCAGGCTCCAATTCCCAGGTGAAGAAATAATCCTGGTGCTCCAGATCCATTGCAAGGGGTCTGCAACACTGGAAAAAGGGTTTCACAACATTTTGGACTGCCAGATTTGCACGCTCATAGCCAGCAGAGGGAACTTCAGTCTCATCTGAAACAAGCGGAAATTTGAATTTCTTGCTTTTCTTTGTGCCCACTGTTTAGCTGGAACAAGGACAATCCTGAGGAAAGGAGGCAAGAATTAGAAATAGTAAATTATTATACAACAAGGGAGAAAACCATAACATGGGAGGAATTGGAGAAGTGAAATGACAGACAGAGGTGGTAAAATGAAGACCAGAAACATGACATCAAACAAATCTTGACATTTTATTCTTAGTTTTAATTTAATATTTTTAATTTACTCTTTATCTAACATTACTTAACAGTTGCAAACATTTGGAGCATCATTTCTTCACAGTCAGTGCAAAACAAATTAATATACTACTTCATTTTCTTTCCTAAACAAGAGAATATTTTCTGATTCTTGTTAAAAATTAAATATTTTGCTGCTTTTCTACAGGATCATATTTCATTCCTGTTAAATGCAGGGTGTCTTCTTCCTTGGGAGATGTTGACCAGCTCTAGAAACAATGAGAAACATTTGCTTCTCTATGAATGAGAAGTTATTATGAATTTTCTAGGCTGGTGGGTTTGCAAAATATGAAATACCCATTATGTCAAAACAGAGGAGATGGAGTTGTAATCACTCTGGTGTGTGACACACAATTAACAATGTTTGCAAATTTGCATTTATGAATAAAATTCCAATTGAAACAGATATTCAGCAGGCAGTAATGAGCTTTTGAGGACACAGCCAAGGTATGTTCATAGAACAGAAATCAGTGGAGCATACTGATTTCACGTGAGCAGGGATAAACACATTTCTTAATGAAAAAGTCAAGAAAATTCTGCCATGTTGAGCACTTTCATCATCAGCCTCTGGGTGCTTCTGAAAGGACTGAAACTTGGCAGCAGGACTGGGTGTTGGATCACCTTGAGTGACAACAAATATTGCTCTGCTTGGGTGAATTATGAAAATGTGCACAGGTTTCTCATCACTCTCCCCAGCGAGCAATCCTCAGCCATCCCTCACTCCAAACCATCCTGCTTGGAGATGGGCATGAAAGAGGGGCTCAGAGCCCAGCTGACATTTGAGTATGCTGGAAAACCTTGGTGGCTTTTTTCTTCCTCTTCCCTTTTTCTCATTTGGTGACCCTCCAATGTTTTTCCCTGCAATATTTCATCCAGACGGGTTTGGCTTTATTACAGCCTCAGGCATCCATGTATGCAGGTGTTCCTAAGTAATCCTTAGAAGTACCAAGCATGAGCATTAAGCTTTTGCCTCAGGCAGATTTGAGGAATATTTGAATTGGGCAAAAAACAGGTATTTTTGTGAACACAATAATGTAAAATATCCATAAACTATAAAAACATGCTGAAGCACTCAGGGTGCAGGTTTTTCCAACCCAAGCCTACAAACCAGGTACCTACAATGTTTTGGGGAGAGAAAGCAAACAAACAAACAAAAAAAAAAAACAAAAAAAGAAAAAGAAGGCTAAACAGACCTTTGCCAGCTTGAAATGTGTTTCAAGGGGATTGGTAAAGCAAAAACACAAAAAAAAAGAAAAAAAAAAAAAAAAAGGAGCCCAAAATGGTAATTGCAGGAAAAATACCAAAACCCATCTATCTATGAAAAGTATCCTTGCAGGTTAGCACAGGAATAAATTGTTAGCACCTCCTTCCCAGGCACATATTGATAAACTGGAGATAAAGACAAAGAGAAAAATTATTAGTATGAAGAAGGGACTGACAGCTGAAAGAAGAGCAGAACTAATGAGGTAGAGCTTGGCTAAAGAAATGCTCAGGAAAGGGGCATAAATCTACCTGTCTGTAAGCTGAATATCAAACCAATACCAAAGACAGGGTTCTTTGAGTTGGATCATAGCAAAACTGGGTGATCTGGGAAGGAAAATGGGGAAAAGAGTTCACTAGAAAATACGTGTGGAGGGTGAAAATGAAGATTCTCATCCATCTTGATTGACTCTGATCTGTATCAGATCCCTTTCTCCAAAGTGCTGCATTTGAATCTTCTCTGTTCACTGTTTTTAAATGCCATGTTTTGACTTTATTACATTTCAAATGATGCTTTAAGATGTCATGTAGTTATACTTTACTGTTTACAAAATATTTTCATGTTTTTTGAGTGGTTTTGTTTGACCTGAAACATACTATGGAGAAAGGCTTTTTATATGGTAAGCAAAACCAAATGTGTTTCTTTTCCAATCAACCTTGAATAATTCCCCTCCCCTCAGTTTGGCAACAAAACAAAACAAAACAAAAAAATCAATTATTCACAGAACTCTACTCCTGAGGGCACAATTAAGAATAATTGGAAGAAATTAAGCAAGAGAGAATGTAGGCTTCAATAGCAGGGCCAGGTTTTCCCCCGGTGAGAAGCACAGGCTTGATCCTGAAAGTCACCAAGTGCTGCTTGTGAGAGGTTCAGTCTGGTTCCAGCATCCCATGGGAGATGCCAGTAGTGTTGAGGCACTATTAAACACCCTGAGAGCACAGTTTAAAACCACACTGCTCATAACTATTTGGAAACTCTCTTTGGGCCATCAGGCATCCAGGTTATGTTGTCAAAAAAGGGAGGTGACAACACCAAACCATCTAATTTCTTGTCTCTGTCTTGTGCCACTGCTCTGGGCAGCAGCTTGTTTGACAGTACCTATGCAGGGCTCTAAATTTTTTTTTTTTTTTTTTTTTTTTCAGGATCATTGCTGTAACAATTCAGGTAGAATTTTTGGAGTTCCTAAATAGGTGTAAAAGCATATTTGTATTTGAGGAGCTTCAGGCTCCCAGTCCCAGGGTGCAGAGGGACTGGGGGTCAGACTGCAATTAAAACATAGAACTATGGTACAGCATATATATGTCTAACAGTAGATAACTGTAATTAATCCATCTAATTCCAGCCACTGAGGATTGGAACTATAGCAACTTTTGGAACAGTTGCTTTGGGGGTGGAACTAGGTGAACTTTGAGGAGCCTTCCAACCCAAAGCATTCCATGATGCCATGACACACTCTGACCTCCACACGTCATGGTTACCTGAGTTTTACTTCTGTAATTCCTTTCCTTTCCTTTCCTTTCCTTTCCTTTCCTTTCCTTTCCTTTCCTTTCCTTTCCTTTCCTTTCCTTTCCTTTCCTTTCCTTTCCTTTCCTTTCCTTTCCTTTCCTTTTCCTTTTCCTTTTCCTTTTCCTTTTCCTTTTCCTTTTCCTTTTCCTTTTCCTTTTCCTTTTCCTTTTCCCTCTTCCCCTTATCCAAAATCCACCCCTGTGTCTTTGTACAAAGGATAAGGTACTACCTTATAAAAATTTCCATGCCAAGTGTGTGGTTTACTGATTAAACTTCTAATTTTTTCAGACCCTCTGACTATTGTTGTTCCTTCTCAGCTGTGGGCACATGCAAATCTTGGCTGCTCCCTTCCCCTTAGGGGTGGGACACCACAGGAGGGTGTACTGATATTTTGTAGTGTTTTGTTTTTAGCTGGGAAGTTGTGCAATATAAAGGTGAGAATTTTAAGAAAGACTGCTACATTTAGCACTGGGTTTTCCAAGCAAAACAGTAATATAAAGAAAAAAATTGAGGTTTCGTGCCAAGGCCCATCTTCCAAACACAGTTTTGATTGGCATTAATTACATTTACAGCCTTTACCAAGGCAATCTCATAGAAGGTTTTCCATTATTTTGCGTGGGAGTGACAGATGCAGGGTGTCCAGGCTTAGTCAATATTATCTCCAATATTGTCTCTCCATCTCCTGGAGTTTCAGTGCAGTGAAATGATTCATTAACATTCACATCAACTCATCAGCTGCTCCTCAGGCAGATCCATCAAAGTCTCCTGAATGTTGTCTGAACTGGCTGATCATGAAAAGGGGGAACTTTGGTAGGTTTGGTTCTTTATTCCTTGATTTACTAAACCACTTATAAACAGTCATCACTAAAAATACAGAATTGCCTCTTGAAATTTTCCAGGGTGGAGTTCGGGGAGCACTCTTGGTGTTCT
The DNA here is from genome assembly GCF_050655825.1 of Lonchura striata. NCBI lineage: Eukaryota > Metazoa > Chordata > Aves > Passeriformes > Estrildidae > Lonchura > Lonchura striata. Next base: position 3,698,503 of record NC_140706.1, on the reverse strand, counting down.
GTGATATTGTTCATAATGGTTATCCCTGTCTCCTGCAAATGTTTCTACTACTAATAAGAATTCTTTTGCTCTAAATATATTTTAAATTTTCTGTGGCACTGCTTACACTGCCTTTTACCCTCCTGTCATCAGCTTCTTTTGTTGTATAAAAATTGCTTGGTCATAGAAGTTGCCCTTTATTTTCATTGCTTAAAGTTTTAAGTTTTCCTCATTTCTATTTTGGCTTGGTGGTTTTTTTTTTTTTGGTTTTTTTTTTTTTTTTTTTTTTTTTAATTTCTTCTTTTCCTTCTCTCACTGAGATGAATGTTCAGTTTATTCTTATTTGATCTTGACTTGGTGGGTTTTTTGGACTTTGAATCTATATGCTAAAAGAAAATCTGATTTTTCCATCCCTATTTTTTATTCCTGCCTCTGTTGTCTCATCATTTTCTTCAACACAGGGGAATCACGCTGTTGAATGACTAAGTGAAAGCATTGCTGCTTAGGCCTGTCCTCTATTTATCCTGCACATAATCAGGTTGTGACCACTAGTGCCTTAGCAACCAACATTTTCTAGTCTAGTGATTAAATCAGTTTTAGTTATCGTATCCACATCCCCAAAAGTGTTATCTTGCATTGTGTGGCACATTTTCTTTGAAAATTCAGGGTATTCTGGTGGAAGCAGGCTGGATGATATTAAATTAACAGCAGAGGAGCAGACACCAAGAAAGAAACTCACAATATGTTTAATTCAGCACTTCACAGAGAAAAATAAAAATTGGAAGAAAAATAAAATGGGGAAATTTGAAGCTCTCACAAAAGGTGCTTAGAATGGAGGCCAAGCAGCCCAGCAGAAATACAAAAAAAAAATAAATCAAATCTAAACTGGCCCACAGATCAGGGAGGTGAACAAAAATACTTTAGCAAGTGAGATGCATTTAATAAAGACGCTCCCAAAACATCTGGAAAGCCTTTTCAGTTCAGCAAGCTATTGGGATGTGAATGTGTATTTATTTGGTCTGCCTCTAAGTATTTCCAAAGAGCAAACATTTAAGAGTACATTCTGAGACAAAATCCATCTGTTTCTCCAACAGCTTTAAAACACAGTTTACTTTCTCTAAAATTAACTTGTCTAACACATTGTCATGCTTGGTTACCATGGCAACAGCAACAACAGCCATGCCACGGGATATTAATTTAATCTGAATTTTTACCACCTAACTTTTTACTTGTATACGTGTAGACGTGTGTGTATGCAAGTCAAAGCTCTGCACCAAGCTCCCAGCCAGCTGAAAATACAATTTATTTTCACTGACAGGCCTCAATAAAAACACCCATACCAATATTTCAGTCCTGAGGTTTACTTTTTTATCTAGATGCAGTATCTAGAACACCCAGCAGTGTTCTCAGTTCTGTATCAACAAAACATGCAAGGCTCTTTGCTGCTGAATCCCCAAATTCTCTGGGTTTTACGCCCCAGTCCTGGCACCCCCACAGCTCTTTGAGCAGGAGCAGGGGGCTGAGGAGTGGGAAAATATTTTTGTGACACCACAGCAGCACAGATTGGAGCTAAGGGCATTTGCAGCAGTGTTTTCCCATTTCCTGCTCTCCCCATTGGAAAATTTCAAAATGGAAATCCTTCTAACGGGGTCTGATTTATAACAGGAGCTCAGAGGCTTTACCATTGTAACATCACAGTTGTGACAGTGCAGGGAAACAGTGGATTTCAGCAATCTGCCTTAAAAATATATATGAGATCTTTCCTTGTCCTCCCTTCCCCCTGTAATTTCACCATCTGCCATCCACAGCAAAGCCAACCCAGGCTGATCTTCTCCTGGTCATTTTACAGAGCTGGGAATTGCAATGCAGGGGGAAAAAAAATCTGCCATCATTTGTAAAGCTTGTAAAGGTGAGCTTAAAATTCCATTTAAGATGACAGTGAAGTAAAGGGTACATTCAGCTTTGATCTTTCAAAGCTGTCAATCTGTTGAGTGGCCCTAGAAAGCCTCGACGTGATAGAACTGGAGTCAAAAAGAAAAAAAAAAAATCAATAAAAAGAAATTATGCTGGTGGTATCAGAATAGATAATTATTTGAAAGATCACTTCCTTGCCCAGGAAAAGTGCAAACCAAAGGAAGAGAATGACTTGGGCGACCTGCCCACCACAGGAGAAGTGAAGAGAACTGGAAAAGCTCCTTAGATTCCATGAATCACTATCCATCAAACCTTGGAGAGCGTGTCAGGAGAAGGGGTTGTGAATTAATACCTTGTGAATAATTTACAGAATGATGTTTAATAAATGCCTTTATAGCTTCTATATTCTAATGGATGTTTCTTCCTAGGTCATGTGTATTTTTGTTTTGTGAGTTGAATCAATTTTATCATAACATTAATGCAGGCTACTGAAATGAAAAATTAAAAGACAAAAAAAGTTGTTTTGCTCCACTTACTGATCAAACCTCTGCCTGCAACAAAATCACCGAGAAACCCCACCCTCCCAGGGGGTTTATCCTCTTTTCCAGTCCTTTGTGCTCTGTGAATGACGCCCAGGAGGAAGATTGGCGTTAGACATCAACTGGGACACCACCAAAATGCAGAACAAGTGTTTAAAACGGAATAAATCCTGTTCTTGTAGCGAGCCGACACAAGAGGGTGGTAGAAGCATGTCCGGAAACCTTTCGGCTCTCATGGAAACATCAGAAGCTGGGGAGCTGCCGCTGCGACGCGCATCCAGCGATTTGTGCCGGCTCTAAGGGCTCAGAGGATTCCAGGTGGGACACGGGAGTCGGGATGCACGGAGCACATGCCGAGCATCTCCTTCGGAGGAGAGGATGCTGCTCTGTCTGATGGGGACCAGAGCAGACCAGGTAATGCATGAAAAGGAAGATAAGCACAGGCAATACAGATGGGATGCATCACTTGCAGGAGGTGGAGTACTTCCTTACAATGATGAAATGTAAATTTTAAGGAATTTAGAGATTTTAGAGGGGCTAAGATTTTAGTTAGAGATAAGCCTTACTAGAGTTAATTAAAGTAAATGAGTAGGCCTTGATGAAGTTAAGAGTTGGTAATTAACTAATAATTGATTGCTTGTCAGCACAATGTTTAGTTACCTGGGTTTATAATGAAGAATATACAAACTGACAAATAGCTTTTAGGAACATAAGACAATTGTGGGCCTCCTCTGATCTGAAACCTATTGAAGACAAGGAATGGGAGTTCTACCAAGAGTTCATTTGTCATATTTGCATTGAAAAGGTAGAAGGGACAGAATGAGGAAGACTTCATTTACTTCCTCATTTTGGGACCCCTCCCCATGAAAAGGACACTGACCCATTTCAAGGGACAAACTACACATGCTTAATAGCTTTTGGAGTGATTCGCATATGAAGTGGGGAATGGGATGTACCAAAATTATGAATATGTATTTGTATTTTGGGTATTCAATACTTGTATGGATAAAAAGACTCTATAATCACCTGGATTTGGGAGCTATCCCACACACAATAAACACACACTTTCTAACTTTAAACTGTTAGAGAGTTTTTGTCCGTCACAGTTGGATATCGGTACTAGATCAATATCCATATTTTTTTAATAAATCAATGAGGGATGCGCACTTCCAGCTGCAGGTGGGTAAGGAAGGATCTCCTTGGGATGCTCAGCCAGCACTAAATGACAATTTGGGTGCTCTCTGCCACTGGAGCTGGCAAGACCCACAGTTTTTGCTCCAGGATATCCAGTTGATCCCTTCTGAAACCAGACTGGAGCAAGACTAGGAATTCAATTGTCCCTGGTCACCTGTCAGAACTCAAAATGTCCCTCAGATATTTTTGGATGCTCCGGGTCCAAGTCAGAAGCATTTGAGACCCTGACAAGCAGCTAAAAACAGCTGTAATTTTGGGTTTGAACCATAAAATGATTTACCAACCTTACAGGAAGAACAAGAAGTCACAAAAGTTTAGATATTATAGTAAAAGTAGTCCCAAAGTAGAGGGAAAGATTTTTAAGTGCTATACAGGGGAGTTTTAAGTCCTGTACAGGGGGGTTTAAGTTTTATACATGGGGGTCAGAAGTTTTAAAATGGAGAAATTTAGGCCTGTCCTGTCCTCCCTCTTTCTCCTTCCTTACCTCCATGCTCTTGATGATGTTGGCACTCATAGATTAGTTTAGAGTAAAAAAGCACCATTTAATATAAGTAATAAGTATTAGAAAAAAAACTATAAACATGGAACACGTAATGTACCATATAAAAAATAACAACAGTCCGGGGCAAAGAGAAAAGTAAAAAACAGGAGTCAAAGATGTCAGGGTGTGTGTGTGCCTCTGCCTGAGCTGCTGAGCAAACCGTAGCAGCCCAAGAAAACAATCTTTTAGGTAGCTTACAATAAACTGCCTTGGGACCAAACAACAAGAAACTACTGAGCTTTTCTTTAAAAGCACGAGTTAGAGATTTTTCCAGCACACAGAGCCACCCACAACCTAGGGTGAGCTCCAGCAGTCACCCAGCCAGCTGGATGCCCTGAGTGCCTTTCCCTGCTCCAGAAACCAGGGAGAACATGTTTGTTAACATCTCCTGCATCCCAGCTGTGCTGAGATGAGAGCCTGGTTTTGAAATGTTGTCCAGTTCCCCTTGAAATTAAATATTGTCCTTTCAAATCCCAGCTGTGGGCACAAGACATTTCCTGTAATGTAAATGGTGGGTGCTTTATGCCAGTGAGATAATTCTTGGATGTCCCAAGAGATGTCACGTTGTCACTGGAGACAGAAGCATTGTTGAGTTACCATAAATTGTGTTGAATTTTAATATAGCAGACAACGGGGAGGTTGGGTGCTGGAATTAAAGTCTGCATTCAGTGCTGTTTTCCTGAAAAAACAAATTCTGCTTGATCTGTGTGAGGAAAGGGTGGGCCTCAGCTGGCAGAAGGGAACACAATTCCACTGCTGACAGCAGAACTCCCCTGTCCTGCACAGTCTGGGATCAGCCCATCACCCTTTCCCGCATCCCAAATCAGAAGAACATTTAAAAATGCAGTTGTAATTTTATACTTGAGAACTTTTTCCAGCTGGGTGCCTGTCTCTGTACTGGTCTCATCTCAACTTAAGCAATAGAAGAGCTGCAAATCGATTTTATCAGGATTTAATTAAATTTGTGCTGTGACCTGCAATCCAATGTAATCCACACGAGTGAAATCTCTGATTGCTGAGCATGGACATGAGAGTTTGTTATTGGGACTTTCTTATAATCAACAGGGCCCAGCCTGTATTTCTAATTTATTCAGGATAGTCCTGGGCAAATGAAATTACGTCTCTGCCTGCAGGCTGTCCACTTCAACCTGTGCACATGAGGCAGATTAAATAGCATATTCAGAACCCTAGATAATCTGCACCAACCTCAGAGTTCAGACTGGGATTCCCAAGGAAAGTTCTTCAGTGTCAGGACAAATACCAACACTACTCTCCAAGACAGCATCTCCTTCCCCTCAGAAAACTCAGGGACAAGTCAATGGATGTTGTGAACTCTCTGGAATGGAGATTTTGATTTTGCAGTGCAAGCCATTGACTCCTGACTGTTTGCAATAGTAATTAGCTTAATTACCATCACTGTAGCATTAAGTAGGCACTCTAAATGTCAAAATAGGGATATTGTTTTAAATTTTGTATTATAACTGTATTCAAACATGACAGGCATTCAGTACAGTTCACCTTGATGTGAAAGCAGCAGTCAGTCTGATTTCAATGCCAACCAAACTCACTGAATTCATGGCCTTATGCTTTTTTTTTTTACTTACTTTTCAGAACTCAGTCCACTGCACAATTGTCTGCACTTCCTTTGGGAGGAAGCTTCATTTTCAGAGGGGGAAAGGAAGATTCTAATCACTGTTCTCACCCTGGAGTGCTGAGGATATTTCCAAGCACCTGAGCCCCTGAAGATATTTGGCAACTTGAAAAGTGATGCTGGTGCCTTGGGGTGGACTCCATGGTCTGTATAAAGATTTGTAGGGTCCAGGAAAAGGCTTTTCCAGCCTGACCATTTCTGGGATTCTATAAATCCATGTGGGACTCAGCTGCTCCTGGCTAACTCCAGCTCACTAAAACTTTCATCAAGGCGTGCTGTTACTGAGGAATTTAGTGCCAAAGTCAACACCAGGATTTGTGGGGTCGCTGGAGATGGATGGACACCTGCTGACAGGGAAGGGTTGTTTAATCCTAAAGCTTTTTCCATGGAGCACCTTTGGATATGTGACAGCCACAGAGGGAACCTATATTACATTCCAGTAGTGTAGTTATATTGCTGATATTCAACCAAAAAGAGAGATATAAGAATAAGAAACTCTGCAAATGAACATTAATACATTGCGTGATTCAGTTCAATGATTTATTAATATTCATAAATGCCTTTAAAAATTAGTCATGGCTCATGTAGATCATTGATTTCACCCTAATCCCTACAAAGCATTTGGAAATGCCACAGCATTCCAAGGGGGAAATATGATACTGGAAAGCTGAAAAATGCTTTCCAGCAGAGCTTGTACTCTTAGTCCCTGCTAACCAAAGAGAATCTGATTTAGAAAGGTGTCTATAAATGGGAAACTGGCAAGGAGTTTATATGGTACCTAAAACAAACATTTCCAAATTGTAATGCTGTGTTTTCTGCTTCAATATGGATTTCACTGCCTAGTTTCAGGCATTTCACTTTGAAAGCATTAACTGAAATGTAGAAAGTCCAGTGCCAAGCATAGTTAATGAAGAATAAAAATAATTCCACTGAATAATTCACAAACATTTTTATGTTCTGAATAAGGAAAAGCAATTTTAGCAGTGCAAAGTGAAACAAAAATGTTTTAAGAGTATTACCTGAAAATTCAATAAAAACACCCAGTATTTATCCACAACAATTTAATTTAATCAAAATTTTAATCAAAATAAGCCATTATATCATTCTGTACATAAAAGCATTGAAAATTAAAATTATGTTGAGACATAAAACCTTACCTAGATGTTGGAACATTTTTAATCTATTTCCAGCTCATCCCTGGAAATAGACATTGGCTAATATTTAACACCTTTGTGCTTGAGCATCTTTAGCTCTGAAATCAAAATAATGTTGTTTCAGACTTACTCATTTGAAATTTTGTTTATCAATATGTTTAAAGGATTTCAGGATCTCCATACAGAAAAGCAATATATTTTCACTGTCACTCTGAAAACCCCATCCTGCACATCCCTACCTGCTTATATGAGGTACAGCTGTAGTTTTCTTGGAAAAAAATAGTAATTGTTAATGTGTTGTCTTGGTATAAACGGCTTTCCATGGCAGCTGAGCACAAATTCCTAATGTTGCTTGGTTTGGCTCTGCTGTGAATACTTAAAGAGTCATCCAGGGTTGATGATCATGGAATCATGGAATTGTTTGGATTTAAAGGGACATCAAAAATCAACCATCTTCCCCCCTGCCATGGGCAGGGACATCTTCCACTAGCCCAGGGTTCTCCAAGCCCTTTCCAACCTGGCCTTGGACACTTCCATGGATCCAGGGGCAGCCACAGCTTCTCTGGGCACCCTGTGCCAGGGCCTGCCCACCCTCACAGCCAGGAATTTGTTCCCAAAATCCCATGTAACCATGACCTCTTTCCAAAGCAGAAGAAAAGACAAAGGGGTGATGCCTTAAAGACAGCTCCATAGAAATCCACACCACAGAGGTATCCACTTGTGCTTTGCAGAAATTATTGCTGTAATCCATGTATTTCCTGACCATGGGCATTTCCCACTTGTTGAGAATTACTGGTGTCAGTGGTGTGGGCTTGAGAAAGGTTGCCAAGCCTTTTGTCAACTTTTTGTGATGAGTTTGGATCCAAAATCCGCTGAGACTCTGCATCTGTTACCTGTGAGTGATTTAATACCATTCAGTCCCTTGTTTATCAAGTTCATTTCACTTCCAGGAGTTCCTGCTTTCCATGTTGTATATACTTAGGGCTGGAGAATTTTTTTACTTCAGAGATGAGCTTGGGTTAATGCTGCTCTTCATTTCCCTGCCAACTTTGAGTGTTGGAGATGCTTTTTTTTTTTTTTTTTTTTTTTTTTTTTTGTTAAAAAGTGCTGACCAGGGCCTATCAGTTTTAAATGTATTAATACACTTGATGTATTAGTGCTCTTGATGTATTAATCTTCTGGGAAAGTGATTTAGACAGAGGACAGAATGAATTCTTGTCTTGTTCCCACATAATTTAATCAGTGTTTTTTATGATGAGGCCTTATATTTGGCATTTGTGAGTGCTATGCCCAGTTTGGGGCTTGTGCAAGGAAGGGTGGTGAACATGGTGGAGAATGGAAAAATACAAGGAAAGGTGCAAGGAATATGGTGTGCTTAGATTTGAAACAAGAACAAAGGTGGATCACAACACACAGAGGTCTTGCTCAATCCAGCTTGTTATGTGATGCTGTGATTTTATACAATATAAAAAAAAAAGGCAAAGGTTTAACATCATCAAATAAAATTGCAATATCATAGAATTGTTCAGGTTGAAAAAGATCTGCAAGGTCAAGTTCCTGACCTCCAGCCCCGCCACACTTCCACCAACATCCCCTGGGTATTGCTTTCCTGTCCTGCCATTCAAAAGTTCCTGAGACCTCTTTTCTCCTGGAAGTGAGAAGGAAACCCCTGCAGACACCACAGCTCATCAAGTCCTCCTCAGTCCCCACTCACCAAAGTTTTGCACCAATTAGGGAAAGGGAGATCAGGAAATAAAAGCAATTCTGCCCCATCAAACCACTTTCTTAGCGTTCAGGAACACACATCATCACGGGATATGATTATCTGCAGGTGTTTTTATTGAGAGCTCTGGGAATCAGGGGTACAGACCCAAATCTGACTCCGACACGGCTTCTGAGCTGAACATATTTTATATTCTATCGTTATATAACTTACATATTCATTATTAAACTTATATTGTTCTATTGTATACACTGACATGAGTTTCTCGTGATCTTTCTTAGGTCCCTGACCACAGTTTCTCATGATTATTCTTATGATTAAACAATAATTATATTTAATTACTAAACAACCATCACATCTAACTATTATATTATTTATCATGTACTAGCTACACAGGTGCAGTTCTAGCAAGTATAAGTTCTTCATGTGCTTAGGGTGTTTATTTTTCCAGGGCCTACTAAGCTTATTTTTCCTGTTAACCCTAAATCCCCATGATTTTAAAATCTTTTTACTATAATTTTCACATCCCTCTTCGGGAAGGGTGTGGCAGCATCAGCCTCCCTGGCTGCAGGATTGTTGGTGGAAGAACAAGATGAGAACTGGAAAGGTGAGAACAGGGAATTTCTCTGCCAGGATTCAACATGTTCTTACCTCTTAGCCTGAGAACAGAGGATCCAGAAATACCTGAAGCAACTTCCTACAAACAACATAAATCCATCACACTGCAGTCAGTGTGAAAATCTCTCCAAGAGTCACCAGGTGAATGAGCTGAGGCAGACTGGCTCACCAGCAAGGCTGTGCTCTCACCATCCTCATATTCCTGTCTTGGGTATTGCACAGCAGGGATTCACCCAGCTGCTCTCCACGATAATGGCTTCAATTCAATCCAAAGATCCCAAAATGCCACCCGGTTTCAAGGCAGTTTTTTCCCTCCACATATGTTGTTTTTAACACTACAGCAGGTCAGCACAAGAAAGGAGTTTCCTTGAAAACAGCTTCTGAACAAGGCATGTGAAATAAGTGGACTGGCACTGGGAATTCGGATCAATAAGGAGCCCATGGATAGGGAAAAGAAATTTGTCTCTGTTCTGCTGTAGATTAAGAGAGTAAGATATTGATTTTTGCTCTCAGAACAGTATTGACCTAAGAGGGAAATTACACTTGATGACAGAGTGCAGTGGGGCTCAGACCTCTCTTTGTATGACCTGCAATCTGCTGTGGGCTACGGAATATGAATGGGAAAGTGGGCAATGATTGCAAATAAAATAAAATAAAATAAAATAAAATAAAATAAAATAAAATAATAAAATAAATAAAATATCAGCAATAGAAACGTGTCTGGTAGCAAATGCCACTTCTCCAGAACATCATTCACCCTCATCCATCTGAGTGAGCAACATCCCCCTCCAGAACTAATCCTACAATTACAGGAATGTTTGCTTAACTAAACACAAAATGCCTCTCGAGTGGAGCAGAGGATTCCTGGACTTATACTTTCAGCAAAGAGAAAGTGAAGCAACTTGGCCAAGCACAATAATCTTCTGATGGATACACTGAGCAAACAATAGGCTTCTTCTTGGTGTTTGCTGTCAGCCTCAGGGCACCAGCTCCGCAGGGCTGAGGCTTCAGGCTCAGAAGATTAAGATTAAATAAACTCAGCTGTGGCTTCTTGCATCCCTTTTCTTCCTCAGTGTTGGACTACTGAGGGGAGCAGATAAATTGCTGAGGAGCTGCCTCTTTGAAGACTTTCTACTGCCAAAAGGCTGTGGGAGAAGAGTTGTAGGTGGGAGGAAAAAAATGGGTGATTTAACTCATGAAGAGGGAGATCACAGGGAAGGAGATAACATGGGATGGCAGAAATAAGCCACTTGTGTTTTTCATGGCAATAGCTATTGTATTTTTAACACTTTCTATAAAAATAGGCTTTCATTTGTTTGTTTGCTTGTTTGTCATGAAGAAATAATCCTTCTCATTTTTTTTGTCTTTTTCCTACAAAAGCAACTTTTGGCATGATTTTGAAAAGCTGCTCTCATCTCTCCCCATGGTTTGTGGTGTGTTATATTCTAATTCCATTGAAACACATGGGGAAGATCTAACCAAAAATGGATAGATTTGCATTTCTAAAATGCCACCAATAAAACAGTGGCAAACACCTGTTGTATGAAATGGGGAAAAAATTTAAAAGGTCATCAGTTCCTTTTTTTTTGTGGAAAACTTGTGGGAAAATGAAGCAGCTCAAGGATGAAATATATTCACAGCCATCTCCAAAAAAAGAGACAAATCTCTTCTCTCAGGTAGGGCTCCCTGGACAGAATATTACCACATGGAGTCATAGAATCATGGAATCATTACGGTTGGAAAAGACCCTTGGGATCAAGTCCAAGTGTCAGTTTAGTGCAACCAACAAATATCACCTGGGTTTGTTTCTAGGTGTAAATGTGTTCAGGCTCAGGCAGGAAGGTTTTCCTTTGTCCACCTTTTATCTACTTTTCAAGGCATCTCCTGAGTACATCAGATCTCAGAGTTTGTTTCTCGTGTCTGAGGAAATATCATTTAGGGTCTCTCCACCTTGAACATGGTACAGTTGCCCTCCATCAGAGCTTGCTGAGAGATCTTTTCCTGGGCTTTTGCTTTTTTTTAGATTATACTGCCAATATCTCCTATCTTGGGCAGAGGGGCAAAAGGTGGTTTGAGAGGCATCAACCATCTTGAATGTTTATAATCTGTCACTACTCTTTAGCAGAGTTGATCTTTAAGCCCCCCCTCAAATAATTGTTAGAGCCAGACATGGTTAAAAATTTCTAATTAAGTATGAATGGCATATAAAATGGGATATTGAGATTTTATAAGGCACTCACTGTAAATTAGCAGATGAGAAATACTCAACATCGAAACCATGCAGAAACAAATTGAAGAATTTTTTTAGAGTTAGCTGAAAAAATGAGGAAGATCCATATGTGGTCTTTGCTCAAGGTCAGTGTCTATAAAATTCTGATTAACTGAAAATTGGGCACTTTTGGTTCTAAAGGTCCTAATTCCAACTACCTTTGGTTAGAGCTACCAAGAAGGAAAGAAGAAGTTCCTCTCTCCTTAACAGTTCCTGAATCAATAAATTCAATGAAAAAGTGCATTACTTGACCTAAAGCAGATTTATAAAGTCAATTGTCCTACACAGCACACCTCAGTCTAGTATGTATTATAAATATTAGGATAAACTCCCATCCATCATGTGAAGTTCTGATACACCTATTAAACAGGACTCTACTTTTTTTCCCTCTTTAGTTGGTATCTATAATCATTGTAAAGGTTTATAGACTTATTTATTCCAATATATGGAGGAGAGTTCACGAATTTGAGTTATGAACATGAAATTCCCTATCCATTAATAAGGAACACAGCCTGGTGAATTTTCCCATGAGCAAGAGTAAAAATCCATCTTTCTTTGTGACCCTTATTTATTATTGTCTGAATATATTTGACATATTGTATAAAAAAATCATGATAGAGAGAGTCTAAAAGACTTCGAGAAAATGGGTAAAAATGGATGTTTTTTTGGTTGTGTTTGTGAATGAGGGCCCAGCATTCATTCAGCACAGAGCTGAAATCACAGCACTTCACACTCTCCCTGTGCTCACTGAGAGAACTAAATCCAGAAATCTCCAACACCTCCACTGCTTCTTCACTTAGCTCTACAAAACTATTTTTTCTTCTTTTTTTTACCAATAAACAGAAAATGCAACACATTTTCAGACACAGGGAGGCTGCTAGAAAAGACAGCTAAAATGCCAATTGTTTCTAAATAGGCCTGATGGGAAAGGAAAAAGGAGCATTTTAAGATGGTGTGTGCATATGGAAGGCTCCCATCAGTGTGGATGTTTCCCAGAATTGCTCCTGCAGCAGTTAAGGCCTTTGATGTAAGATGAAGGGGTAAGAATACATTGGGGTAAGAATATTGCTGATCCAAAAAATGACAACTTCTTATCATCTATGGCCTGAGCATAGAAACTTTATTCTTTCCTTAGTCAAAATTCTGGAGTTTTAGACTCAGTGTTTTATACAGATGCAGCCACAAGAGCCTGCTTTTTTTCTTTTTTTTTTTTTTTAGCAGATTAGACTTTAGTAGTTCTCAAATTTTAGTCAAAGTAAATAATTTTTATGTTAAACTGGGCAGGTGCACCATGTTAAAGCACTAAGTCCACACTGCAGCTGGGCTTTTATGTGCTGGTTTTTCTTTTTCATTTCCCACCTGCAAAAGTCCGTCAGGTGAGCTTGACCTCAAGTTTGATTACCAGCCGTAGACACAAAACACATATTGCTTTTTATTGCAGTTTAGCTTGAAGTATCTGGGTATTAAAGTCCAATGGAAAACTGAGACATGGCTCATAAAATGTCATAAAACACCTTCTATACCCAGGAGCCAGTTTCTATCCATCTCACGTGACAACTTCTTCCCAAAGGGGTTCTGCAAGGAAAAGATAACCACGCAGCCAGGAGCTTCTTTAATACACAAGCATTTATTTAAATGTGACTGGTTTTATTAACCTAGTTATTAATTGATCTTGTCACCTTGTGGGTGACACCCTGTTCCATGGCATGGGGTGGAATCCAGATATTTAAGGTCCCTTCCAACCCAAATCTGTGATTCAATGGTTAATGTGGGAGCTTCCCAAATTTTCCTACAAGCAGAGTTTTCCTACAATTTTTATGTCATCTTGGTAACTGTAGAGTTCTGTTTTCCAAAATATTAATAGTTTTGTTAACAAAGATTTTTTTTAAAAAAATCTATTGGTACTTGGTAATATTTTCCTTGTTAAATTCTTACAACTCAGTGACTCATTCCTATAAATCATATTACTCAGTTTTCATTAAGTCCTTGTGTTTTATGAGAAAATTATTCTGATTTTTAGTACACTGTTCTGACCTCTTCTGTCTAAGCAACATCTATTTGATATAGGAACCAGAACATTATCTTAACCTGCCTCACATATTCTCTCAGTTTTAAAAAAGTCTTCATATTTCTCTACTCAGCCTTGTGTTACCCAAACAATCCTCAAGATGGAGGCTCCCAGAAATTTCAAACTGGTGGCTGGGACATCTAAGGAAAAAATATGGAGGAAGGAATGAGGTTTGGTTGTTGTACATATTTTATCACATTTAACTTCACCCCTAAGACTGAAATAGGGCATATCAGGAATTCATCTGGGTCCTATTTCAAATTCCAGAATTAGGCCAATACAGTTTTTCAGCGGATCTTTCAGATCAGCCCGCTCAGAAGCCTCTCTTTAGTCAGCTAGAGTAAAATCAAGCTCTAAAAAGGAGAGAAACACTTCAAAATTCTGTTTTGAGCTGGTTCATCTGCCTTGTGCATTTGGGCGCTTCTCCGCCGAGTTCCGCATGAGCTCCGTGTGCCGCCGATTTCCTGCAATTGTCTCTGCTCTCAAGGGCTGCTGCAGCTGCCCGTGTTCATCCAAATGATGAAGAGGAAGATCCTGAAGTCCTGTTTTCTTCATTCATTTCAACAGACCTAGGATCAAGTCTTGATGTCTCCTGAACAAAGGGGAACATAAAGAAAGCAGCCTTGTGCAAAGATGTTGCACAAGGGGAGGGAAACGAGAGAAAGAGGGAAGAGGAAAACAACCTCTTCTTTAGTAGGGATAAAAGATGAACTTTTAAAACTTTCTTGACTTCTCTAAGTTGTCAAAATCATTTCAGGTATGTGCTTGAATATGTTGCAGCTGAAAAACTGCTATTGCTTGACCCCATCAAGACCTCTGCTGAGTTCCTGTCATGTTTGAGAAACTCTTCCTCGAAATGTCCTCAGTAACAAGCCTGATAGTATTTGGAAATAATTGGGCTCCATGTTGCCTTTTACTTTTTCCTAAAAGCCATGTAGTTTTCTCCTTATTTCACTTCCTATCCGTGGGCATTTTTTGCTGTCCTGAATCACAGGAGAAACTCTTTTTTTCATTTTTTTTATTCCTACCTACATATAAATTCTGCTATTGCAGGAAAGTATTCTATGAAAGAGTCATTTGAAAAAAATCATCTTTGAGACACCTGAAATGTTATGCCACCACAGAATCACAGAATGTTTTGAGTTGGAAAAGACATTAAAAACCATCCAGTTCCAATGTTGACCATGGCAGGGACATTTTCCACTATCCCAGGGTGTTCCAAGCCCTGTCCAACCCAGCCTTGGACACCTCCAGGGATCCAGGGGCAACCTGTGCCAGGGCCTCAACACCCTGTGTGTAAAGATTTTCTTATTTTAAGTTCTACCTCATTTCTTGGCTAAATTCATAATATCATGAGTTTTGTTTATTGTGTATAAAAGGTTACTTCCCCTTTGCTTGTTGCAAAGGTCCTTAGCCCAGGCTGAATATTGCTGTTCCCTGGAGCATTCTTCCTAAAAGTCAAGACAAAGGTGGATAAAGTAACTGATGGGAGAGCTCTAAATTGATGTGGAGGGTAATTTCTGCAGGGCCTCCACCCACTGTAGCTCATTCCCCACACACCGATTCCCCATCAGTGAGCATCACACTATTTTATTTATCATATTAATAAAATAGCATCCAATAGTTTTTCCAAGGCACTGGAGTATCAAAAGCTGATCCATGTTCGCTGTTATGCAGCTGTTTACTTTACTAGTAAAGTTTACTAGAACCAGCCCTCTGAAATAACAGCTTGTAGTTAATCCAATGTCTTAAGAGCAAAAATCTTCACAGAGTGGAATGGGATTGGAGTTGATTTTTCTTCTCACATAACAATGGTCTCCTGTTGTGAATTATCAGTCCCAGCAGTGGAGGATGCCAGCCTGACCAACCAGACTTTCACCTTGTTTTCCCTCCAGTTGGCCCAGCACTGTTTTTGCAGGTTTTACAGGAAATTGTTTTCTTATCACCTTCAGCAGAAATGACGGGCTGGTCCTTTTCCACACCATCAATATAATTCCTGCCCCTGGTAGGGTGTGCTGTGCAGCATGGACTTTCCCTTAGCTTGCAGTTGGAGGACGTACATTTTCTCATTTTAGCCAGCACAAGAGAGGCGGGGGTTTATCCAAACCCATTCCATAATACCCTAAGTGCTTTCCCACCTTGTGCCTTGGCTCCATGGTTCTATTTCCAACTGCAGCTCTCCATCCCCAGCACACTCTCATGACTGTATCCACAGACAGTGAGATTTCTCTGGGAGACAGGAGAAGGACACAGGAGCTAAAACAGGCTTTTCATCCCTATTCCAGGTTTTCCATTTTGCATATGCCATCTACAACTAGGAAGGGATTTTGTGTGACAGATCTACAATGGGTGGGTGAGCTGGGGATTCCTTAGACTTGCTAGTAATGCTGAAAGGAATTCAGTGCTATTAGAGCCTTCATTCTGAAAATCAAATACCTAACTCTCATTTTTGAATGATATAAAAAAATTAAAATCAACAGAATTTTGTAAAGAAATGCCTAATTTAGAGGTGTTTGGCAACTAGTAGAAGTTCACTGAGAGATTAAATTCTTTAAATTACACAAGTTTATTTCCTTTTCCCTCTTTCCTTATTTTGTGTTTTCTTACTGCCTTTGTTTCTTTTTCTTCTGATTCGGGACCTTCACAATTTATGAAACCTTTATGTAATTAACTTCAGGAATTTATTTCAGATGACTTATTCTATGTGGCTTGTGGAGTTTGCCAGGGATTTCTGGTGAGCAGATTTGTGGGTATCTGTGTGTGTGTGTGGAAAAGGAAAGGGAGAGTTTTGCATTGCAGACAGTGCAAGCAGGACCAAGCCAGACTTTTGATTTGCATAAAGAAAAAAACAAACAGTATAAAGGAAATATCTGCTTTTTCTGTGAGTGCAAAAATTCAGGAAATAAAATGAAGGAAGTTTTCTTTGTTGGGACTGCAGATGAGACTGGAAACTTAGCCTGGGCTCTAACTGATGCTTAATAAATGAGCCTAGAGTTTATTTGAAAAACTGCTCTGAATTACTCAAACTTATAGCATCATGCCCGTTAGAATTACCAAACCTGTGCAATATTTCCCTGAGAGTTAAGTTTCATCCCTGTTTCCCTAAAGAATAAACTGAAACCTAATGATGCTGCATGATTTAAGGGTTGGAAAAAGATTATCTTCAAGGTTTCTTTCAGCCCAAACTTTCTGTGATTCTATGATTTTATGACTTGGGTAGAAAAACATGCAGTTAGGAATAAAACCCAATGTATGCCATGACCTGTGCAATAATCAATAATTAATATTTGAGATGATGAAGGAGGAAAAAATAACCACTTTATCCCAATGTATGAGCTGTCTGTATGTGCACTGTAAATACTTATCCCAATATGACTGATCTTATTTAGCAGAAGGAAGAGAATAGGATTAATGTTGATACTCGCATTCGTTGAAGGAGCCTCCACCATCTGTGAAATTAATGTGACAAAAAAGCATTTTCACATGTCATTTATTTTTAATTTCTTTTCTGTTTTTTTTTAAATAGTCTAATTAAAGAAAAGATTGTGAGGGAGAAGAACGAGAGGGGAAGAAATCTCAATTCAGAACTTGAAAGCACCATATTGCAATTTGAGATGAGAACAGGGAAAGATGAATTTGCATGTTGATGCCTTTCATATTTATTCAGTTAGAAAACTGTTTATGGAATGCTTTAGGCACAGAATGTTACCAGCATGATCAGAATTTCAGCCACTCAAAATAACCAATGAAAACATATTCTCTCCTTAAATGGAGGAGGTTCAGAAGCCAGAGTCCCTCCAGGTCAAATGCTACAGCATTGGTCCAAAAAGCAGCAAAATCTCTTTTGTAATTCTTCTCCCTGTGACAGGGAAGGACCCAGGGAATGGCTGGAGCTGGATGAGGTGGATTTATGTTGGATATTAGGGAAAGATTCTTCCCTCAGAGGGTGCTGGGCACTGCCCAGGTTCCCCAGGGAATGGGCACAGCCCCAAATCTGCCAGAGCTCCAGGAGAGTTTGGACAACACTCCCAGGGACAGGGTGGGGTTGTTGGGGGTCTGTGATGATCTTTGTGGGTTTCTTCCAATTTGGGATATTTTACGATTCTATTAAATGTTTATTTTCCAAAATTATTTTAACAGATACCCTTACTTGAATATACTGAAGCTAAAAAATTAATTCATATATGTTGCTAGCACAGATTGGTTTCTCCAATTGGACAAGTGAATCAGAACAGGAAAATCAGAAAAGCTGATACAAATATAAAAATATAAAGGAAGACTAACCAGAGCCACAAGAAATCTCTTCTTGGCAGCTCTAACATTCATTAGTAGCAAGTGATATACAAGAAAACTTTCCATTATGCTTCAACATAAAGTGGGAGTTGTCAACAGTTAATGCCAAGAGGTCACAATGTTTAATGTCTTGTTTTGCTTCAGCCTTCACTACAATAATTGTCATTGCTCAGATACACTGATAAAACTTGCACAGGGCAGAAAGGCCAAGCTGGATAAGGCAAGAGGTAACAAAAAATCAGGTATAAAACACAGGTGCGTGTGGTGGGAGGTATTAAAAGCTCCCATATAACTTCATATTGTTTAATTATCTTTATGGAAACAACTGGTTTTCATAGTAGTAACTCCCAGTTACTACTCCAGTAACTCCCAGTAGTAACTCCAGTAGTTACTGGTTTCCAACTAGCAACCCCTAACCAGGTCGTGTTTCTTCCATAGAATGGAAACCTGAATGAATAAAACTATAAAAAAAAAAAAAAAATACCCAAACCCCCAAAAAGTCCACAAACAAACAAACAAAACACCACACAAACAAAAATCCCCCATCCTAACCTCAAAACATATTGACTCTCTTCTTAAAACCCTTGAAGTTCAGCACTAAGGAATTATCATCATCCCCAGGATAAACACAGACACTGAGAAAATCAGGAGTTGAGGAGCTAACATGAACCTATTCAGTAAGAAGAAATGTTTCAGGCCAGTCTATCTTCCTTTCAAGACACAACAATAATTTTAAGGGCAAAAGCTGTTGATGTCAACTCTTTACTTTTATGAGCACTTTATTTTTACTTTCCTGCTAACACTTTTTCTGTTATGGTATAGAACATCCTTGTGGTGAGATGTGAAAGCATTAGCAGTGTCCAGAGGTGTAAATGCTCTACAGAGAGCTCAGAAAGAGCTGAAAAACTGTCCTCAGCTTGTTCAGTTCACACAAAGCCACATGGCACTGAAACTCCCTTGAGTTTGGTGCTATTACATGTGCTCTAACCCTGATCAATAAAATATTGTGATTTTAGGGTTATAGACAAACTAAAATTTTGCAGTATTGAAGAGGGTAAGTAGACTTCTGAGTATTATTAATAAAGATGGGAACCATGGTGCTATTTATTACAAACAACTGCAGCTTTCTATATTTAGGCAGTGGCAATCTGCTTTATAAATGCAGAATAAGGAAAACTGGTTCAACAGCAAATCCAGTGAAAAGAGATTTATTGAACTTCAAAGTGAAAACTATTAACAAAAACTCAAAGTAAAACAAAAGAATCACATTTCTGGAGAAGCACAAACCTTACCCTGGGCTGCAAAATGCTAATATTATATATATATTTTTTTAATTAATTTATTTATTTTAATAGTGGTATACTAATATACTTGGATTTTGTTGCCCAGAGAACCTGCCCCAATCCTGGAAGTGTCCAAGGACAGGCTGGATGGGAATTGGACCAACCTGGGGTAGTGGGAGCTGTCCCTGCCCATGGACAAGGTTTGAATGGGCTTTGATGTCTCTTCCAACCCAAAATATTCTTTGATTCCATGATTTGAACACCACACCTGAAAACAGAACAACACCAAATGAAGAAACTGCAGTGATTGAGCCTAGAGAAAACAACAGCAGATGAGGCTGTGCCAGGCTCTTCACACACACCAGAGGAAACTACAAAGGCAAAAAATTGTTTTCAATATACACAAAGATAAGACAAGTTATTAAGAATAATTTCCAGCCAGCAGATCCCTGAGGATAAGAGATATACTAAATTATCATTTAAGACACCTTTGCATTTTTTTTTTTTTATTTCTATTACAAGATCTCTTTAAAATTGATTTTCTATTTCTACCTCATAGAACAGGGCAGAAATTTGTGGTTTGGTTTGGTTTTGTGGGTTTTTAAAATTTATTTCTTTGGTTTTGGATTTTAGGTGGCTTTTTTTTTTTTTTTTTTTTTTTTTTTTTTTTTTTGAGTGGGGTTTTGAACACATATATATATATATTTCCCCCATGGTTCTGGGGATCATTTTAGATAGAAGATTGTCATATATTTATATTTAAAATAAAAATGAGTACTGCACCTCTCTGCTGCTCTTTTATGAGCCCACATTGCTTCTTCCAATTATGAGGGAAATTATTGTTGTGACTCCTTTTGGACCTAATCATTAGCCCATTACTTTGGACATTCTTTCACTTCCCTGCTTGTTAAGTTGTGGTGTATTTCCCCAGGGCTTGCAATAAATCCATACATGCCAGCAGTTTGACACGGGGATGCATTGTTAGAGCAGCAGGAGAGCCAGGGCAGTTACACAACCAGCACATTTCATCCCACAGGCATCGTGGGGCACAAATAATGGCTATTTTATTCCTAGCCTTGTAGAAACCAGATTGCAGATGCTTTACTTGCAGTTTGGAATGTTTGTCCCCATGGGCCAAGGCATTTAGAAATCTGGCACTTTCGTGTTGGTGTGATATTTCTCCCAGGCTCCTCAGGAAATCTGACATCATGTTTTGTGACACATCTCGCAGATAACATTTTCTTTTCAATTGCTCACCCAAATGTTCCCTGCCTGTTGTACACAATACAAATTAATATCACAAGCTGCTGCTATACCCTGCTGCTAAAATGTAATTTGTTCATTGTATTTCTCCTGTGAAAAGCTGCTGATGTTCATTTCTAATGCTCAAATTAGAGAAGAAACTCAGAAATTAGGTTTGCAATTATGCAAGGAATTCGATAAACATCAAAGAATTCATGACTGCTGCTTTTTAAAAGCAAAGATCAAAATAAATTACAGAATGTGTATGGGTTTGAATAGCCATTTATGCAGTGAACAAAGAACAAGAGAAATGTCTGACTTCAGAAGACTTCCAATTATGAAAAAAAAATTATGATAAATGTGGAAGTTTTAATTATGTGACAAATATTGCCTAATGTCATCACCATGAAAAGAATGGATAGAAGTGAAGATATACCCGCTTCAACTAAAAAAAAGAATGAAAAAACACAAAAATAATTTTCATCATTTGTAGGCAAGTAAGCGACTGGAATTTTAAGAGAAATGTAGATTAAAAAAATTCATTATAGCTTACAAAATTACTGTGAGTCAAGAGGAGCATTTGTTTAGCTGAAACTGAAGAAGCCTTAATCTGATTTGCATGTTTGGAACTGTTCTGCTACTTTTTATTCTAGGCACAGCAAGGGGATGTTTTTGAGAATTCCCCACACTTCATCACTAGACACAAAATAAGAAAGCAAATGCACAAACCAAAGATTTGTTCACCAGGTGACAAAACTGTCTGTGGATCCCATGTCAACAAGAACCACGGGCTTGGAAAACACACGAAGAGAACTGAGCACAATTCATAATTATCTCATTTATTACTTGCCCTGACTTTTGCTGACAAAGGAATTCTAGCAGGCCATTTGAAGCCTGTGAGGTTTTGAGGGATAATTACTGGTAGCTCTGCTTCCCTATTTTGTAGTTGTGCACTGTTGGAGTCCAGGACATCCCTCTGGCTGCCCTGGCTGTCTCGAGACCCTGGCAGGGGGCTCAGAGACTTTGGCACAAAGTCAAAAACACCTGTGGCTTTGATTTTAGCTGATGGAAAAAGTTGCCAACTCTGTATGAGGAATTACAAGCCGCAAGGGTTTGAGTCATGTGATATTTGAATTAAAGCAGGGTGAAAAAGCAGAATTTTGGGGCTTTTTAGAATGGGGTTCTGTTGCAGAATTTCTGAGACACAGAGGGCATGATTTATGTCTGGAGTGAGAATTGAGCTACCCCTCAGACTAGGCCCTGATAAGCAGACTTGGTGGGGCCTGGAAGACTTTGATGCAGTGAGAATTTAGTTGTGGCACAGTTAGAAATTATGTTAAGGTAACTACAAAGTAATGAGCTATCCGAGTGTGAATTAGGGTAGAGCTGCAGTGGGAAAAGCCTGACCACCTTAAGGCAAAGGTAAAAAATGTTAGCTTGCCAATGAAAGTGCCTTTGTAAATTGTAAATTATATGGAAGTGTATAAAAATTGCCAGCTTCTGTCTAATAAATGGAGAATGTTGGATTAACCATATTGGTTCGACATGCATTCTGTCCTGTCCAGCTTTCCTGTCTTGTGAGGACCCTCGTTTCAGGGTTCAAGGAGACAAGATGGAGGGATTTGGACGTATCCTGAACTTCTCCTTCTTGCCCTCCATGTCTTGCCGTGATGGTGACACTTTTCTATTGGTTTACGGTAGAGACACACTGTCCAACATAAATGATAGGTATTGGCATGTTATTGTAAACATAGTACAGGTACTTTTTGGTATAAAATGTAAACACCGCCCTGAGAGCAGACAGAATGCCATGGCCTCCATGCTAGACAGAGCTCAGCAGGTCAGAGAAAGCATGTTATAGATAAGGAAAAATAAACTACCTTGAGAAGCCGATCCTACACATTCGAGACTCCTTCTCTGGCTGCACAGGCTGGGAGAAAAAGACTTTTACAATCTTGGGGTCACATCAACACCATGGGCCCCAAGAGTGCACTTTCTCCATGGAGAGACTTGCAGGGATACAAAGGCCCAGTTCCAAATTTACCAGGGGGAGATGTGAGCTGTGGTGCCATTGAACACCTTTTTGCTCAGGTAGGAGGGTGGGCAAGTCCTGTGTGTATTTTAAGATGAGAAAGGGCTGTGTCCCAGTGACCATCTGGTCTCTCCAGGCATTCCCAAACCACTGGAGCTGTGATGGAGAGCTTCAGGCTCAAGATTCCACGTGGCATCATTCAGGGATTTGCAGAGGAATATATTTTGGTCCCAGAGTGCAATATATCCCATCCAATTCACTTTGCATTGATCTGGGAGTGCATCACATAAAGCTCTGTGCTGCCTCCAGCCTCCATCCCCTGCAGGGTCCTGTGCAGCCTCACAGCTCAGCAGTCAGAGGGAGCTGTGCGTTTTCCCCTTCAACTGAATTAAGCAATAAATTTATTTTCTACCAAGGGATCTCAGTTTGGCTTCAAGCAGGAACATGCTCCCAGGTCTCTGATATATCCCTTACAACATTAATTATTTACTAAGCTAAATCAAGGCCTAGATTTTCTCTGCAATTCAGCTATAGATGATTCTCCCAGGCAGCAGGAGACTCCAGTATAAGTCCCTTTTCCAGCTGATATTTACTTAGTTGTAGCTGGAAGGGAAAAGACCATTTCACAGCAATGTGCATCTCATGGACCAAGGTGCAAACCCAGCAGGTAGGAGGCATTAGCACAAGTTTTTCCCCTTTATCTCAGCTACAGGAGGTAAAAACAACCAAACTTCTCACCAGCTTTGGGATTTGAGGTGCTGCCTCTGTAACAAAATCTTCAAAGATGACAGTGCAGGAAATTTTAGGGAGTTTTTAGTACAAGCCCTGTTTAGCAGTTTGACACCTGCCACCTTCTCCCCCTGCAGTGCCAAGAGCAGCAGCTCAGGCACTTAACTCAGGTTTGTGGAATCTATCAGACAACTGGAAGCCTAATGGGCAGTGCTGAGTTCAACTTTGCTTTGTCAGTCTCACAGAAAACACTCATCCTCAGACACTGTTCCCTTGGGAGAGCTCAGCAGTTCTCGTTACCAGCACATGGCCGCGAAGAAAAGTCTGCAAGTTTCCTTAAACAAAGAAATAATGGCAAAAAGCTTCATTTTCCCCACTTGTTTCCTGAGACACACTAACCTGGGCATTGTGTTGAACACATCAGCCTTACAACCCTTTCTGAGCTCCCAGTCCCACTGCACAGAGATATGGAATAAGCATTCTGCTTCCAAGAATTTATATTCCCAGTAGGAAAGATACAAAGATGGTTTTGTTATGACATGAACAGTGCCCACAGAAGCCATACACAGCACCACTAGAAGAAGCAGGAGTGATACTCAGTGGTATCCACAGATTTTTTTTTCCAGGAAAAATATGCATGTGACCAGAATATTCTGAATATGCAGAGCAGGGCATGGAAGTGCCAGAGCAAGGACAAAGACAGAGAAAGATTATTTACAAAAAGACATAGTAACAGGACAAGGGGGAATGCATTCACACTGCCAGAGGGCAGGGATAGATGGGATATTGGAAAGGAATATCTGGGAGGGTGGTGAGGCCCTGGCACAGGGTGCCCAGAGAAGCTGTGGCTGCCCCTGGATCCCTGGAAGTGTCCAAGGCCAGGCTGGACAGGCCTTGGAGCAACCAGGAAGGTGTCCCTGCCCATGGCAGGGGTGTGGATTGGATGGGTTTCAGTTCCCTTCCAACCCAGTCCATTCTGTGATTCAATGACTACATAGTTTTACTGAAATATAATAGAGAACAGCCACTATTCCAAGATCCTGGATGTCCAGCAACCTGGATGAATCACTTCTTCCACTGCAGGGCAAGATGTGACACAGAGAAGTGACAATCTGTGATTAGAAATGGGCAGAGTGGGAGACAAGAAGGGTGTAAGGTGGGAAGTACAAACTTGTTAAATGAGGCATTGGCCAGAATCTGGTGAAATGGTCCCAACTGCACAAACAATAAGGCAAATTAGTAAGATTGATGCTTAAGTTCTCTTCCTGCTCAAACACCATGGCAGAACTCAATATTCATAGAATCACAGAATCGTTAAAGTTCGAAAATCTTTCTAAGATCATCCAGTTCAACCCTTAACCCAGCACTGCCAAGGCCATCCCTGACCCCTGTCCCCAAGTGCCACATCCAGCTTTAAATCCTTCCAGGGATGGGGACTCCAACACTGCTCTAGAGTGTTGGTGTCCCCATCCTGGGGACTTTTTCATAAAGAAAATGGAAAAGTCCATTTCCATAAAGAAATTTTTCCCAACATTCAATCTAAGTATGCACTGGTGCAACTTCGAAACAAAGAGACTGAACTTCTGTTAATTTATTCAGTTTGGGAGGGCAAGGGTGTAAAGAAAAACGTTTACAAAGAAGCAGCTGGCTTTTAATATATTTATTTTAAGTTGTTCAGAACATTTTCACAGCTGGTAGCTACAAGTGGTGACTTTGTAACTATTAAAATGACTCACGAGCACAGGAAAAGCACAGTTTCTTTAGAAGGGAGATTGCAACCTGGCCAGAACTACTTGTGAAGAAACTGTAATAAAAAACAGATTAGCTGGTCAGTTTATCAGTAAATAAATTCTTTTTTCACAAAAGAGTCCTTGTCAAGCTGTATGACCAGCATATTCAGTTACTTTCCAGAGTAAGTATAAACCACTTTACAAGATTATTTCCCAGAAAAAAAAGAAAGAGGAAGATAGAACTGAATAGAAAATGGTGCCCTAGTAATTTCAGCCTCAAACTCCTTTATAGTGCTTTTCTGAGCTCATTTCACTGGAATTCTAATCTTCTGTTTTATTAAATATAAATAGGCTTCTAATAATGAGAGCAACATGAAAATTGCAGATGCTCAGAACTTGTGTATGATTCATCCACTTGGGAATATCAAGGCTAGTTTCACTCCCACTCACAAACCAAATTTCTTTTCCAGAACCCAAATGAACCAAGGTGCCCCACAGTGGCCAAGGCCCCCATGACCCTTCCTAGCAGACATGACTTCTTTGAGTCAGAAAATATCATCAGACTTGAAATATTGTTGATTTTTCCAGTGTTTCCAGGAGAGATGCAAGCATGTTTTGTGAGCTGCAAAGTGTGTTTTGGGGCAGAAGGTGCTGGGGATTTAGGAAGTGTTCTTTGGTTGGTTAGGAGTAAAATTTTGGGATAACATTGATGGGAAAGTCAGCATTTCAAATAACGCCCAAGAAAAAAATTAATCGTAGAATCATGGAATGATTTGGGTTAGAGGGACATTAAAGATCATCCAGTTCCACCCCCTGCTATGGGCAGAGACACCTTCACTATCCCAGGTTGCTCCAGGCCCCATCCAACCTGGCTTTTCCCTGTTCTTTTAAAAGTTTTAAAGTTCCTTTAAACGTTTTCTATACCTTCTAATGTTTACTTATTTCTACTAGAGTTCTTACACTGTTCATGTAAATAATAACTGTTTTACATTCTTCTTTGTGAGAAGAGAAAATTAATAGAGAATTAGTTTTACCAGTGTAGTTAGAGAAGTGGCAATTTCATCCTCCAATCCACTGCCACTTTTAGAATTCGATATATTAAGAGGTCAGAAATAAAGTTCCTTCCTTTTACTTCCTTTTACTCTTTTGATCTTAGTGTGCATACACAAGTTATTTCGTGTCATAGTATGACACCTGGCCTTGGACACTTCCAGGGATCCAGGGGCAGCCATAGCTCCTCTGGGCAACCTGAGGACCTGCCCACCCTCACAGCCAGGAATTTGTTCCTATATTCCATCTAACCCTGTCCTCTTTCAGCTGAAGGTTCATCAGTGGCTTTCCATCACCACTCTTTGCTGAAGTTCATTTGCTGACCATCCTTGCTTGAGAACATCCAAATACTTTAAAAATGACTGCCTGCCTCTTGGAAAGTATTCTGCAGGTTTAGGATTCTTTCCTGATCCTACTGTTTGGGTTTGTCATTGAAACCATGTTCACACCATAGAAAAGCCACTTGGAAGTCTTAAATGAAACACTCATGGTAGCCTGAAGTGTGTGAATATATTAGTGCCTTTCTGTAAACCCCAAAATCCCACACAGAGACAGAATGACTTTCCAAAGCCACTTGTTTAAAAAAGAAACAGGAGTGGTATTTGAAACACAGTACCTCAGTAGAAGATTTTTGACATGTCTGACCTTTACATCCTTTAGGTTAAGAAAAACAATCTTTAGTATCTGGATCATATCTGAATCTTGGTCTCCCAAAAGCCACAACTCTGAGTAAACCAATGAGAAAAAAAATTTCTGTGAGATTAAGTTTTTCAGAGATTTCCAGAGGGTTTGCAGGGATGGCAATTCATCCATAATTTTGACTTTATGGGTTTATTCTCACTGGAGAGAGGGGAAAATAAAGACGGAAGGAAGGAAATTACTGAACTTGCGAAATATATATCTATATTTTTTCTACTCGAGTGTTTGTCAGGGATCTGGTTTTGATTGGGTTCCTCTGACATTCCCTGAAAGACATCCAGGTTTGGACTTTAAAAACTAAACATACAAGACTGAAACTGATTGTGCTGGAATCCAGTTCTTGGCTGGCATTACCATACAGAAATTTCTTCATGTAGACACATCAGATTTTCCCCAGAAATATTAAATTTTCAGTCAGAGAAATGAAGAAATATTCTGGAAACTGATTTGTTTGAATTGCTTGGCTCATCCCTAGCAGGGCAGTGCAATATTGACAATGTGTCCTCCCCCCGTCATGGACACAACTGGTGCTATGTTCCAGCCAAAAGGAGAAATATGAGCACATTCTGTGCTATTTTGGCAAAATTAAAAGCCTTGAAATGACTGTGGGGGAAAGCCTTGTGGTAGGGATATTAGAGTTTCACAAGTAGAACAGACTGAGCCTGAAAGAATTTGGGCTGGGTTGACTTTCTTCTGTGACCAAGCTACAAGAAAATATTTTAGGTTGGCAGCACTCTGAGCTGAAAGATTTGCCTCAGGCTAGAGGTTTCAATTTCTTTCCACAGAATCTTACTCTGGGAATGACAATGATGTATCAAAGGTGGGCAAGTAAATCTCCTTGGAGGGAATTTCCCTCAGCTGATATCTAAGAAATCTTGTGCTGTTTAGACTGAGCACCGAGGACAGTGCTCAGCACAGGGGACAGCTGCAGAATTCTTGACTCATGTCTAGTAGAAATCAACATGTTGGATGAAAATGTTTTTTGTCAAAACTAGCTGGATTGAGAATAAAAATAAGCCCAGTCTGGCACAACTTGGCAGATCTAAGGACCTGTGCAAGAGTAAGGACTTTTCTTTCTGTGAGCCGATGGCCTGGCAGTGGGGCAGTTTTAGGGATATGCAAAGGTGTGGTGGCTTCACCCCACCCTTAAAATGCTCCAGTTCAGGGTGCCACATGGAGGTTCCTCACTACTCAGCCCTGGTGAGACCTCCCCGCTTGGCTGGTTTGAGATCCCAAACAAAAGAGCTACAAGAAGACATGAGAGAGGATCCTGTGAAGGTCCCTGAAGGTGATTAAAGGCTTGGAGCATCTGTCACGTGAGGAGATGCTGAGTCAGTTAGGGCTGTTTATCCTCCAGGAGAGAAGATCTTACCAACAGGAGTTGGTAGCTGATAAGTACCTAATGTGGGGACCCAGATTTTTCTCAGTGGTGCCCATTGAATGGACAAGAAACAATGAGCAGAAATT
This sequence comes from Lonchura striata, assembly GCF_050655825.1. Lineage (NCBI taxonomy): Eukaryota > Metazoa > Chordata > Aves > Passeriformes > Estrildidae > Lonchura > Lonchura striata. The sequence goes on along the minus strand of NC_140706.1, from coordinate 3,670,328 downwards.
GAAATACAATAAATTCCATATAAATACAGAAGATGAATGTCATGGAGGTTGCATGGACACCTCATAACAGCCTTTCAGTCTTTGGAGAGGGACACTTCATAAGGAACTATAGTGACAGGACAAGGGGAAATGGCTTTAAACTGGAAGACAATAAATTTAGATTAGATATTAGGAAAAAATTCTTCCCTGTGAGGGTGCTGAGGCCCTGGCACAGGGTGCCCAGAGCAGCTGTGGCTACCCCTGGATCCCTGGAAGTGCCAAAGGCCAGGTTGGATGAGGCTTAGAGACCCTGAGCTAGTGGAAGGTGTCCCTGCCCATGGAAGGGAGGGTCAAAACTGGATGGTCTTCAAAGTCCCTTCCAACCCAAACCATCCCATGATTCTATGAATAATAACAGAAACCACACAGAAGCATATCCCAGCTGTTTGTACAATGATCCAGCTGCACTGAAGTCCACAAGAATGTGGCCAAAGCATTGTCACAGCTGTCCTTGCAGCAAGGAGGGAACACACAGCACACCACAGAGGATGGAGTAGGGGACCTTGGGAGCAGACTTTCAACATGCAGACATTGACAACAAAGCTACAAGGTTTTAATCACTGTTTTACATGTGCCACACACACCAAACTCTTATTTTGGGAACAGCTTATTACTTTGTCTGGTCTGCTGCAAATGCTAATGCATGTAGATGCTAATCAAGATTGCTGCTCTGCTTTCCTGCCTCACCTAATTGGATTGCATTAGAGCTCATTTGGGAGTTTGCACTCAGAATCACAAGTGGAATTGGATCTCATCTCCTAGAATCACAAGTAGAATTGGATCACATCTCCCAGAATCATAAGTGGAATTGGATCACATCTCCCCAGTGTTGGCATGGTGGCAGCTGTGCTGCAGAAGAACAGGGGGAGCAGCCAGCAAGGCCAAAACCTCAATGCAGCCAAATAAATCCCTTTGTCGTGCAAATAAATGTCCTGCAGTCACTTGGAAAGGGCTGCACACCTCACTCCAGAGCAGAAGTACAGAACTCCATTATTTTGCAATAAACAGCAGAAGTTTTGGAGTAGCTACAGGAATGAGGTGGGTGTGGGACAGGCAGGAGCCTGGTTATTGAAATGTGGCACATTAAAAACACTGTGACCTGGCTTAGGAAGAGAGGGAGTAAGGAAGGGGTTATGAGCTTCTTCCTCCTGCTACGGGTTTGGCTTGGCTGGTTTTGAAGCCTGAGAAAACTCCCATTATCTGCCCTCTGGTTCTCAGTGCAATATTTGGACTTAATGGAATTAACTACTCCTAAATCACAAGAAAACAAAAATGAAATGAATGAAATTCACCCAGTTTGAGTGTGCACTCTCTCCTTCCAATGGGCCAGTTCTGCAGTTATTCATATTTTTATTCATAGTCTAAAGTGTGTATTCTCAGAAGCTTTACTTGGATGATGGATTCAAATTTTTTTCTGAAAAGAAAAGCAAAGTGACAACGTCCATCCTAGAAAAAAAAAAAAAGGCATTTATTTAATCTTTTAGTTATTTTCAAGTTTTCAATGTGATGTGATTGGAAAAAAACACATGAAAAGTACTGAGTTACTTGGCTGCTCCCTGGCAACTTTTACCTAACAATCACAACCCTTTATATATGATATATATAATATTTATCTTATGAAAAATGTCACAAATATTTGTGGTCAGGAATTCTTTGAGACAAGAAATCTGAATGAAAATGATTTAGCAAGAGTTGGAACTGCCCAGTAAACTACACTGATTCCAAGCCCCCATTTACTTTTGTTAAACAACCTTGTCTGCTTTTTCCTTTTTTCCACTGAGAGTTTGAAAACATGATTTTTTCCATCTAAACAGAACCTCTGAGTTGCAAGAATGGTTTGCTCTCTCCTTTTTGAGAGAAATGGACACAAGAGCTCAGATGTATTAAAAAATAGAGCCTGGAAAGCATTGAAGTGATGTTAAAATTCATGGCACTGAGCCTAAATCACTTTAGATTTGGCCCTCATAGATGATAATAGCATCTTCACTGTTTCCCCACAAATACTTACTTAGCTACCAAGAGGCAAACATGGCATTTTATTTATTCACTGAGATTTGTCATAAAACTGTCTAATCCAAAATATTTTTGATTATCTCTAATTTTATTAATGATGGAGTCCAGGAATGAGGAAAAGCCAGGAGTGCCAGGCACAAGGTTTACACACTTTTCCTTCTAACATTCCAACTCAAACTCTCTCCCAATGTGCTACAACATATTGATGTTATTTTACAGTTTTCTTTACATTGTGGCAGGAAAGAAGCCTCAAGAGAAGGACAGCAGCCTCTACTTGTTTTGGCTTTTTGTGGAGAGAAAGACTGAATAAGGTTCCTCTTAGTGGGAAATGAACCCCAGGAGCTCTCCAATGAGCCAATCTGAACTCATCCATGGGATGTGCAGAAGCTGTGAACAAACCAAGAGGATGAAGAAACTTGAGAACAAATTAACTTTTAAGGTGAAAAAACAATCTTTATGTGGCAGTTACTAGATTCAAAGAGAAGGGTGAGTATTAAAGAGGGAAAAGAGGTACTAAAAGGAAGATTCCTTGCAACAAATTAAGGTGTAATAACCCAAATATGATAATTGCCACTGTCCTGGTGGTTATAGCTATATTTTACATATTCAAACTCAGAGACTGCACAGCAAAAACCCCTTTGGATTTCTTATAAATCAACTCCCCTGTTTATTATAAACACAGCCCAGACTGGGAATCAGCAAGAGCAGTGATGAAAGAATTACTTCTGCTCCTCTGAGAAGGCTGGCAGCTTTCCCTTTGCTAATGTTTCCTCTTTGTGTCTCCCAAGAGCTCAGCCCTGTTTGCTGCAATCTTCATGGTGGGTGCTCAGTGCTATGTCTGAAATACCCCTGCCAGCCTGACACTGAGTAAATGCTAAAAATGCCTCAAAGGCCATTTTAAATGTGACAAAATGGTCTGTAACAAAATAGGTAAATGCAAAAACCTCATGGGATTTATACAAAAAGCTCCTCAAGAAGGGAAGGAAACTATTTGCTGTCTGTGTTCAGCTCTTCTGTTAAAACATCTTTTGCTTCAACACTTTTCATGGATACAATGCTAATACACTTTCTTCTGGAGAGATGTAGCTTTTCTTATATGAATGTCTATCACCTCAGGGATAAGACATTACTCAGGTCAAGAAACATTGCAGGAAAAAAGAGTGACATATAGAAGCAGTTTCAGACACTTTATTCTTTTCCGAGGCCTTGCAGAGGCTTGTGGAAGATCTTTCCACATGTCAATCATCTCCACAATCCCAGCTTCTGACTGAGAGGTGTAATACAATCTCTGGTAATGGTGGGAAATGGTAAAACAGATCAAAGGAAAAATCTTCTGTGGTTGAAAGTACTTCTGTCTATATAAACTGAACTATCATCTGCATGTGCTAACTTATGTATGAAATTTTATTCCATATTTGTAAGTACTGAGGGTTAACAACCATCTACATGGGATGACAGAACAGTCTCTTAAATCACTGTTTTCTCAGCAAGCAGCTTCTTGGGACTGGAAAGAATGAAGAAATAATGCATTAAGATCAAAAAAACCACCTGTTGGATAGATGGTTGCCAAAAACTTCATCTTCTGATAACTAACTTTTTCTCTCTCTACTGCAACAGAAGCAGAGTTGTTGAGCTTCCTTGAGGCACATTTTATGGCTAGGTTTTTTGGGTTTTTTTGTGACCATCATACACAATCTCTGTGTGCTGTCTGAACACCCTGCCAAGGCTGCCCTGGGGGGGAGTTTTACCTCGGTGTCATTGGAATTCCTTACCAGGGGCAGAGAAAATGTGTTACCAATGTGTGAGGATGTGCCACTCTCCCTACCACAGCGAGGAGCACCTTAGAGACACTTTTAGCACAGAAAACTTCACAGGAAGAGAATTTGGCAATCAACCTGGCAGCGTTCACTCCAGTGAAACCATTATTTCAATCAGCCACATAATGTCTTTTTTTTTTCCCAAAGTAGACACTGCAGGGTGTAGTCTGAGATGTCCAGATTTTAGTTCATAACTGTTCTGCTTTGTATTTCATTTGTTTCAGCTTTTCCATTTCTCTTAGCTCTGCCAGCTATTGGAAAGCTTTATTATTATTTTTACAGCTTTCCAAATGCATTGCAGGGCTATAACAAGCATTTTCAATGTCTTGAGGCAGTTCCCACCTGCCTGTTGCTAAACAGCTTTGAGTAATGTGGTTATTCAAAAAATAAATACATCTCTGTTCAATATATATAAATGTGATCCTCTCTGAAAGTGAGTTTAAATTCTATACCACATCTTTGGCTCAGAGGCTTTGGGGGATTTTTTTAATCCCTCTCTCTCAAGTCTTTCAGTCACAGCTGAACTTTCCAGGAATAAAACTTCCAAGAGTCTTCTACATGACACAACTGAATTCTGCAACAGAAATGACACAAACTTTTATCCACTTGTTGGAGTCAGATTATTTCAAGAAATAGGTTCTGCTCAAAGTTCCTCTGCTCTGTGCATTTCTGAAGCAGTCGTGGCTTTCATCACTTTACTTTTAAGAAGCCTTATATCTATTTCTCTGCATGCTGAACTACAGGCAGTGAGGACTTGTCAGTCTGAATTACTTTCATTCTCAGAGTCATTATCAGGAGGGGAGTAGAAGAAAACCTTGTTAAGAAATAACATCCTCTGCTTTCTCTGTGTAATCACATTTTTGTTTAAAAAAGAAAATTAAAGACACCTGCTTGGCAAGACTTGCTGAAATTAGTAAAAAAAGACAGAGAAAGCAAAATATCTTTAGAGGTTTTCTGCTGCACCCAACTGAATTTTGTGAGTGAAAGCCCTTCTTTTAATCACAAACACCTTAAAAAAAGACAATAAAATAGGTGCAGAACACATTCAATGTAAAGAAAGGTGTCCTAAAGAAAAGAAAATTCCGGATAGCTGACTGTCCTCTCATGTCACTGTGATGCAGCTGCTGCACACCACAGACCAAGCACCCTTCTCTGGGGAACTTTTAGGAAGTCTGACTGCAGCAGAGCCCTGCCAGCCACAAGAGATTGTGGTGTTGATAGGGAACAGCACCTTGTGCTCACCCTCCAGTGCAGGAACAATCCAAATGGGCACCTCAAGGACTCACAGAATCACTGAGGTTGGGAAAGACCTCTGAGATCACCAACCCCATACCACCACCATGCTCATCACTAAACCACATCCTCATGTACCATATTCTCATATTTGGGATTATTTTTCAACACTTTTGGGGGTGGTGACTCCAGCACTGCCCCAGGTATATTGTTCTAGTGCTTAACAACCCTTTCCATGAATAATTTTTTTTCTGTTGTCAATCTAAACCCCCCCCTCCTGATGCAACTTGAGGCAGTTTTCTCTTGTCCTGTCCCAAGGAGACTCTGGGCCTGAAGAAAAGTGGGTGAGCATTGTCCTGGAAGAGCAGTGGTGGCCTTGGTTTGGGTAGAGGGAAGGTGATGGGCAGCAATAAAAGGATGGAAAGTTGTGCAGGGGAAGTGAACGGGGCTTGGGTGGCTTGACTCAGCAGCTCCTCTGTTTTACAGCTCTGCCAACACAGCATCTAAAACCATTTTTCAGTGAAGGGCCAGTGAATTCATTTCCAACATATTTTTTTCTTTTAAATAACCTGCTTGGGGAAAGCAGGCACAGGTATCAGGAGACATTTCACAGAGATTTGGGATAGGCTTGTAGCTGCTGAGGAAGCTGATTTTACCTGCTAGAGGAGGGAAGATGCTGACAGAAGATTGTGCACGTGGGCATTTTGCATTTCTTAAGCAAATTTTATCTTTCAGCAAGAGTTGCTCAGGAAATCTTCTCCACAGGGTGATGATATCTGACAGAAAATTGTAGCTGATGATGGAGAAAATGCTATGTGCTTAACCAGAAAGGATTTATCCATCTGCTCCTCACTACTAAAAAATACCTGATTATAATGGGAAAGGTATAAAAATTGTCTTTAATTTTCAATTAAACAGTTCACTACACAAAGCACTACACAAGATTTTATTTGGGCTCCTGCTCAGCATGTTGGAACAAGATGATCTTTAAGGTTCCTTCCAATCCAAACCAGCCTGTGATTTTATGAACTCTTTTTTTCTTTTTACCAATATACAAACACTTGTTTTAAAAGTCACTAATTTTCAAAATATAAATAAAAAAGGACAATCTGATTCTTGAAGACAAAGTTCATCCATAACTCAATTAAAAACAACTTTTAATAACCCTTAATGACAAGAAAGGAATTGAAAAATAAAAACCATGAGGGTAATATGAAGGTCAACATGAAACTTCACATTGAAATGCTGCTGCAGTGTTTAGAGAAGAGTGAGCTGTGAAAATATATTGCTTTTGGCCCACAGTGTCAGACTAATCATGGGACAAGAATGATCCAGCAGAGGTTTTTAATGGAGCTCTGTGCATTGCTGGGATGGGGCTCTGGGAATTCAGTCTCTTCTGTGTGATTAATAAACACCGAGTTGATGGGCAGAAGGGACCAGCAGATCAATCACAGTGGCATCTTGCAGAACAAAGCTCATGAGACCTCACCCACTTGTCCTGCACTGCTTCCAGAAAAACATCCAGTCTTGATCCATGGAGAGCCAAAGATGGAAAATCTGCTGACTCCTTTGGGACCTTGTTTCACTCTTAAAAATCTCTGTCCTTCCAGCCACTGGATAACCCTAGATTAACTTCCCAGCTGTTGTTTCTCACTAATATTTTCCTTCTTGACCTAAAAAAACTGTTCTGCATTTGTGGTTTTCTCCCCACAGAAAAAGTAACGTTGTAATTAGTATCTAATAATAATTATAATTATTTATTGTTCTAAGTAATCTGATAATCAAGTTTTCTTCCTCATGTTTCTTTTTGATAAGAGTTTATCAGTGTATGGCACTTCTCACAACCCCCAAAAATTTTTGCAGCTCATTTCTTAATTTCTCCAGGATTGCCCTGGGAGATTTTGCATAATGTGGACACCAGCCCAGTAATGCCCCTAATGTATATATTAGATAGATGTTGACAAATTTTAGTTTCTTTTTTGAATGGTTTCTTCATCCTTCCAACATGCTCAGTGTTGTAATGAGTGTTACATTGCATATTTTACTATTTCCTTACTTTCTGAATGCATATGGCCAAATGTTGTGTCTGACATGCAAAAAACTAATAAAATTAAATAAACTACTGCATTATTTCAGTTCAGCTGGTAGTTTGAAGAAGTAATGCAGTGTATTGCATTGCACCTGTGCAGTTGCACCAGGCAATTTTTCTAAAGGAATTCAGTTCTGGTTCAGTCCTCTGCCTTCTACCTTGGCTGTTCAAGCTGAATTTACTGATCACATCATCTTGCTCAAGGAGAGGAGGCTGCTGTACTTTCTGATTTAGAGCTCACTCCTCACCCTGCAATCACACTTCTCACTCTAAGAGTCTGTCACACTGCTGGTGGCCTGAACCATTAAACCTTTTGTGCAAACTCACACCAGAGTTTAAATATTCCCTGGCTGTGAATGTGATTGATAACTCAGACATAGATGTCTGTCCTGGCTGAACTCCAGCCAGCAACCAAGAACCACACAGGCCCTTGGTTACCCCACCCCTGCTCCTCTCCCTGCTGCGATGGGGTGGAGAATCAGAAAAACAACCTAAACACCATAGGTTAAAATAGGAACAGTTTAATAGCTGAAATAATAATTAAAATTATAAGGGAAGGACGAGAAAGAGGAAAGGGAGGCAAAGGACAAGAGGAAGGAGGAAGGAGGAAGGAGGAAGGAGGAAGGAGAAGGAGAAGGAGAAGAGAAGGAGAAGGAGAAGGAGAAGGAGAAGGAGAAGGAGAAGGAGAAGGAGAAGGAGAAGGAGAAGGAGAAGGAGAAGGAGAAGGAGAAGGAGAAGGAGAAGGAGAAGGAGAAGGAGAAGGAGAAGGAGAAGGAGAAGGAGAAGGAGAAGGAGAAGGAGAAGGAGAAGGAGAAGGAGAAGGAGAAGGAGAAGGAGAAGGAGAAGGAGGAGAGAAAGAAGGAGAAGGAAAGGAAGAAGGAGAAGAAGGAAAAGAAGGAGAAGAAGGAGAAGAAGAAAGGAACAAAACCCAAGAGAAGAAATTGATTCCCAGTATAATTGTTCACCACCAGCCCTTCCCCCAGCAGTGACTGTCCCCTCCTGGTTGTCCTCCAGGTTAAATATTGGAAATTATATTCTGTGGATTGGAATATTCCCTAGGCCAATTTATTCAGCTGTCCTGGGCATGCTCCCTCCCAGAACATGAAAAACCAAAAAGTCCTTGATGTAGACTAAGCACGACTTCGTAACAACTAAAACATCAGTGTGTTATCAACATTATTCCTGTACTGAATTCACTACACAGCACTGTGCCAGCTACTGGGAAGAAAATTATCTCTGTCCCAGCCATAATCAGGACAATGTCCCCCAGAGTCTCTTTCTTGGCCTGCTCTGTCTCCCAGAAATGGTCTCACTTGTCGTAAGAAATGCGCTGTTCTCACTTTTGCTTTGTCATCATCTGGCTGAAAAATATGAGTAATATTTTATACAGATGCATTCTCTCTGTCTGCATTTTGTGAAGATGAGGCAATCTGAATCCGATTCCTTCCCCTCTGCAATTTTCTCATGGGATTCATCAAATCCCATTGTGTTCTCTCTGAAGACACTTCGCTCTTGAGCACTGAGAGTCAATGCCAAAAAAGGTGACAGTCAGGGGAAGATCAGAGAGAGCAACACTGACAGGTTTGGTAACTGGCTGTAGAGAGGAAAAAATGAAGTAAAGAAGTTTTTCAAAATATGCGATAAACATTTTATTTATTAAAAAGATATTATAAAGTGTGTATTTGTGATACATGCACAGTAATCAGAGAGGAGATGTTGCTACTTGCATCAAAACCCTCCCAAGGATTTATAAGAATCCCAGAGTTACAGAATGGTTTGGGTGGGAAAGGACATAGAGATGATCTCATTCCACTCCCGTCCATGGCAAGGACACCTTCCACTATCCCAGGGTGCTCCAAGACCCATCCAACCCGGTCTTGGACACTTCCAGGGATACAAGGGCAGCCACAGCTTCTGTGGGCCACAGTTTTTCTGTGCCAGTACCTCCCCACCCTCACAGGGAAGAATTTATTCCATGTATGTAAGGTGAATTTCCCTTCTTTCAGTTTGCAAGTAGCATTTTATTATTTTATTCCTACTTGCAAGTAGGATTTTATTTCCTTAATAAAAGCACTCCTATTATATGGTAACAATGAAGAAAAACCTACCACATATTCCTTTTTGTATTTATGATTGGATTTTCTTTCTTGTTGAGAGGTTTTCATGGCAAAGATTTCCAAAGCCATGTAACCACCTAAATCTGTGGTACTCTGAAGTTGCACCATCTGTTTTTTTTTCCAGTGTGATCTTGATGTGCTCAATGCAAGCATTTCTGATACTGAGCTCTACATATTTACTTTGGTCACATCTCTAGAGTTATTTACCCTTCTTGTTTTCTCACCCTTTTTACCCTAAAGGCCCCATTACTCAAACAATTGCTTTCACCAAACCATTCATGCACATGACACTGGGTCATGTGTCTGTGTTAGACAAAATAAAAGCTTTTGGCATCAAGCCCCTGCCCAAAAGAATTCCTTGTATCTGCATCTTGTTACAGGCTGCATCCCATCCAAATGCCAGGGTCAGCTCACAATTTTATAATAATTTTGATCAAACACAATGGAATATGGTTATTTTGCAGATTTTTTTTTCTGTTAATCTGGAGGAAAAAAATGTTCTTTGGAGGTTTACTGGTCATGGAAACTTACAGGGTTGCTCACCCACATGAACAAACCAAAAAATTGTTTACCAAGAGCTGTTGAATCCATCATATTTTGTGCACATTGTTGGGTTTCCAAATAAAAAATAACTCTATTTTTCTGAATCACAGTACTGTTAAAGCAATTGAAAGACATGGAACTAAAGATAAAGGTGATTTAAACCAAAATAAAAATCCAAATTTATACTACCTAATGGATATTTAAGACAGGTTAATTTAAAACCTGAATAGATTAAAATGTCTTTCTGCAAATTGTTTAAATCCCTGGTGGGGCAAAGATAACCCAGCTGGACTTGGTATTTTTTGTGTTCAAGGGGTATTTGCTCAGTATCTTGGATGGTTAATGAGGTCAGACCAATACGTTTGTTGGTCAGAAGCAGTCACTTTGTCAAAGAATTATTTGGGAACTCAGAAATTCTCAACCTTAGGTCTTATTCTGTCCTAATAAGAATGATATTTAGAGGAGATTTGTTGAAGTAATTAGGCATCCCACAGGTGCAGATTTTTATTAGTTGGGCCATGGTTGGCTTTTACTGCAAAGCTCAGCTTTGGGCTTCCAGGTTCAAATGGGAGTTCAGAGCCAGGTTTGTTCCTGAGGCTCTTGGACGAGAAACGAGCTGTGAAGGACAGCAATGGCAAGGGAAGCCTGCCTCACAAAAAACCATGGAATATCCTGACTTCCACAAGGATAGTCAAGTCCAACTCCTGCACTGGGCAGCTCCAAGAGTCTAGGAGGACGGAGCGATGCTTTCTCTCAGAAAGGAGACAAGCATATTCATTATTCAGGAAGATGCTGTTTAGTCTCAGGATACTTCACATTATGGCCAAATTGAATCCATTTATCAGTTTAAAGTCTTGCAGTTCATCATCTAGAACAATTAAATCTCTTAACTGGGGTGTAGGATGGTCACAGAAAGAAGGACTGAAAGAGATTAGCTGAGACAGCAGGAACATCTTCAGCCTCAAAGGTTTCTCAGAGCAGACAGAATGGGTTTACACAAAGTTGTGCTTGTCCTGAAGCAGGAGGATGGACAAATTTACCTTACAAGGTCCCCTCAAGCCCTCTCAACTCTACTTTAATATTTCCTGTACATAAAATAGGAATGGATTAATTCAAATATAATAATGACAGGGTCTGAGGTGGGAGCTGAGAACCACAGGTCTGCCAGGATTGTTGCAAGGCTGCTTTCTTTTCCTGCCCAGCATTGTGGGGTGAAAGCATTTATCCAGGCTATTAGACAAGAAGTTCTTTTCATGTTCCATATCTTGGTGGCAAATTTAATTTCCTGAAGTTTGTAGAAACATGCACTGAAACTAAAGACCAACCAGAAGTACATCTTCTTTCTCTACCCTAAAGGTTATGGGGCAACATGAGAAAAAGGCATGTTAACCAAAAAGTGTCTGGTCACAGTGAGAATAAATATTTAGCCACTTTCCAGCATTTGATTCTCTCTGTGCTTGAATTAATTCTTTATTAATTCTGATATAATGTAATTCTCCGTTCAGGGTCACATTTACAAACCCCTAAGAGCTGGTTTCAGCTGCAGCACACATTTGTCCTGTCCGGGTCAATCTCTTTTCCAATTATCACCCTCTAGATCCCTTTGCAAACAAAATCAGTGCATGCAGCTGGCTGTGAGACTTTTGGGAACAACAAACAGAATGAGGTCTTGATGAAAAGGTCAGTCCTGATCCATACCTGACATCTCTCTCACTCTGTTCTGAAGCTGCTGTGAAGGGTTTCAACCTAATTCAGATCTGTGTGTGAAGTCTGACCCTTTATTTTGAGTGATATGGGATGGCAGGTAAAGAAAGGGGAAAAAATTAAAATCTTACCTATTTTTAAGGTTATTTGCAAACAGGCTGAATTTTTATTATTTTTTAAAGAATGAATCTCAGCAGATTGATAGAAATAAATTTAAATCTTTTTAATTCCACATAGATCTAGGCCTTTTTTCTCTATTGCTGATATCCAGACATCTGAGAGCTTTTAGTAGGATATCCTCTCATCCTTGGAAGAGCTCAAGGCCAGATTGGACAGAACAGGAGCAACCTGGTCTAGTGGAAGCTGTCCCTGCCCATGGCAGGGAGTTGGAACAAGATGGTCTTTAAGGTCCCTTCCAACCCAAACCATTCTGTGATTCTATATTTGGAAGGAAAAACACACACACACACAAAAAAAAACCCAAAACAAAACCAAAAACAACAAAAAACCAACCAAACAAAAACACCCACCAAAAAAAAAAAACAAAAAAAACCAAAAAACAAACCCCAGAGATTAAATGGACTAAAGATGCCTAAGGAACTTTCCCTGAGAAAATATCTCTGACAATTTTATTTCAAGTGCAACAAATATCTTAAGCTACTGAAAAGCTTTTGTTTTCAGGACTCCCTTGTGTCTTCCTTATGATAACTCATATTTTTCTGCCTGAGAGACAACACAAGGACAATAAAATACATATGATCCTTGCTCTCCAGAATAACTCAGTGAAAATTTTTAGGGTGATGTATGCTGTTTTTCAAGAATGGGATATAGGAAATATGAAATGAGGCATGAAGATAAGCAATAATTTTTAATCACAGACACTGCTTAATGGAATATACCATTGAAAACAAACAAAATGATAGGGTGGAAGATTTGTAGTTGTGGATCCAAGCCCAGTGATTTGAGTTTTGATTATTCTGGAATTTTTTTTATTCCAACATAGAAGGATTGAGCACTGATAAAATGTTTCATGGACACATGGGAACATAACCAAATGGAGGGTTTTGATGAGATTTATCTCTGTTCCATTTAACCATCTGTTTTTATCGAAATCTTAGCAGTTGTGGACCTGAGCGACTCTACTCCAAGTGTGTAATGATCTTACACAGGACTGGCAAAATCACAGAATCCCAGAAATGTTTGGGTTGGAAGGGACCTCAAAGATCATCCAATTCCACCCCTGCCATGGGCAGGGACATCTTCCACTGTCCCAGGTTGCTCCAAGCCCCAATGTCCAACCTGGCCTTGGACACCTCCAGGCCAGGGGCAGCCACAGCTTCTCTGGGCACCCTGTGCCAGGGCCTCACCATCTTCATGGAGAAAAATTCCTTCCCTATATCCCATCTAACCCTGCCATCTGCAAGTCTGAAGCCATTCCCTTTTTCATATCTCTTGTCCCAAGTCCCTCTCCAGCTCTTCTGGAGCCCCTTTAAGCCCTGGAAGAGACTGTGAGGTGTCTTTGGAGCCTTCTCCAGGTGAACACCCCCAGCCTGGCTGTAGAGCAGAGGGGCTCCAGCCCTTGGAGCATCTCCATGGCCTCCTCTGGACTCACTCCAGCAGCTCCACACCCTCCTGCTGTTGGGGATCTGCAGCTCTGCAGGTATCACAGCCCATCATTCCCCCTGACTGAACCATTGCAGCTCTTTCCACACCAGTCTTGGATGCTCACCATGTACTGGAGTGTGGCTCCACACACATTTAGGACCTGATTAAGTGTCCTTTCCCCTAGAGGTCTATTCTGAAGCTCTTGGAAATGAGGAAAGCACTGCCAGTTCTCACTTTCTGTTTTTGTACCGGGGTGCTGACTCTACTCCCCAGTGACCCTAGAAGGGCCAAAGGCCAGAAGTCACCAGTTTCCCTGCTGAGCTCAGATCTCGAGGCATCTAAAGAGAAAAATCCAGAGAGCTTATCACATCTCTCACTGAAGATTTATTAATTGCAGAAATGTATGCCCTATTCAAGAATTCTGACTTGGCTTTCGCCACCGCAGACACTCATGAGCTGTGCTGGTGGAAGGGGAGGCACTGTTAGCCTAGGAAAGGCTGCAGTTGTGAGCACCAGGGCAAAGATACCAGCCAAACGTTCGGCAGATATCATATGGAAAATCTCTTAACTGGTGTTTATTGAAAGGCTTTAGCTGGGATTATCACTGAGCTCAGTCCATTCCTGCATGAGCTGAAGGACAGGATCTCATGAGCACTGGCCATAACAAATGCACATTGTTCATCCTTGGACTCAGAGATGGATGGGAACTGCTCACTAAGCAATGATTCACTCCTCTGAGGGTTCTTAAATGCTAAAATGTCCACATTTGAATCCACTTCCTGCAAGAACAGCTTCAATTACCGGTATCTGAGGGAAGAAAAAGTAAACAGCTTAAGATCCCTCAAAAATCTATTGCTTTTCTTTCCCTGCATTGCAAAAACAAGTGTTAAAGCACAGGGTGAAGACACTGAAACGTGTTTTCAGTAACACCAGGGAGGGTAAAGCCAGGCAGGGACAAGGTCACTTTGAGATGTTAATGAGCTGTTTGTTTGACCCTGTCTGTGACCCAGAGCAAGTTTGTGTATTTCATTTATTTCATCTCTTACTTGCTTTCACAATTCCACAATGCCAACCAGCCTCTATGGGAATACTGAGCTCTCTCCTGATATTAATTGCTGTGCAGTGTGCAAGATTCAACACAAGAAATATGTGTTTCCATGCATGTGCACAGCAGGTGGGATAGGGAGCATCCTCTCTTTTCCCAGAATCATGGAATGGTTTGGGTTGGAAGGAACCTTAAAGACCATCCTGTCCCCACCCCTGCCATGGGGCACCTTTCACTGGACCTGGTTGCTCCAAGCCCCATCATGATTTAGTTCATATTTCTGAGGTAAATTATGTCTGACTGATGGATTAAGAGGCAGGAATTTGCCTTCTTCTGGGTCTGTCCATGTACAAATGAGCCATAACCACCATCCTCCCTGTTGCCTTCAATTTTTTTGCCTAAAAAAACTGGAGTCAGGACCACAAGCAGTTTTAAAGCTGTGCATATCTCCTTTAACTATCCAGGAGTCATGGGAGGCTACACTTAATGAGAACCTTATTGTACAACTGGCTTCTCTCTGGACAGGGAAGAGAAGAAGAGTGAGGTTGGGGACACACAGCAGCCTGGCAAGTGGCAGTGCACAGTGAGGGACAGGAGTGGGCATTTTCCCTGCTGGGATGGAGAGGGGAGATGTACTCCTCTAATCCTCCTCGGAAAACCCACAAGTCTCAAATCTTATGACACTGCCCAAACTTGGAGAGTGTTGGACATTAAATACCTTTGACAATTTGCGTGAAAACTGGGGTGAAATGCTGCCATATCCATGCTGTTGGTTTGGATTATTTTACAGCTTTGCAGTCTCTGGCTCGGGGCATAGTCCCACTGTGCTGAGCTGTAAAAAGTACAAAATGAAAAGATTCTCTTCTTTCCCAGACTAACCACATGCCAATAAACAGCAGGCAAGTCAAGAAGGAGAGAACACCACCAGGGGATTGCTCAGCATGTGAGGGAGACAAACAGCTCATTTCATATAACAGTAAAGGGGAAAAGGCACAAACACAAAGTCACATACTCAGATGAACTTCCCCAAGTCCAGCAAAGTGTGCGAGGGGAAAATTCTGCAGATGTGACAATCTACAACCTTCACACTTTGTAATAGCCAAGACATGAAATCAGGAGAGCTGTAGCTCTCTAGAAGAGATAACAAAATAATTCAGAAAGATTACCTGAAAGCACCACAAGTTTCACATCTGACCTGGATTGACACCAAAGTCCAGATAAAAGCCCACAGGTTTTGTCACCTGTAACTATTTACAGCATTTCCAGGTAATGGAAACAGCTGTAAAAGAGTCAACAGGGCACAAGGATCATCAGGGACTCACCCCCAGGTGTTTTGCCTTCCTTTATCCAGTCTGATGGGGCTGACAGCTGAGCTACCTCATTTAAAGGTGCTTGACTGGTGGTTTAAAGCCTCTTTTGTCAGCTCCCCACGTGCTGCTTCCAGGGACTGCTGAGCTGAGTTGCCTCAGGTAATAAATAGAAATTTCTAAGGGATTAGGGTGAAAAAATTTGCTGAAGGGTTCTAAAGGGAAGCTTAGTGATTGTGAGTTAAATGTGTGTAACTGTTTGGGCATAGGCAGAGAAAGCAAGAGGTAACTGAGTGAGGTTCTTTAGTATTTTGGGTGCCTTCAATTCTGTATCAAATGAGGCACGTGATAGTCTTAACAGTCAGTTATCTAAACCCAATATTAAATACAAACCAAAAGGGCTCTGAGGTGTGGGGTATTGGGAAAATGGAAATAAGGAGATTCTGTTTTGAAAATGATGCTATAAATCACTTAGCTGAAAAATTAACCCAAAAAGGATTAAACCTAACAAGCACCAAGGGAAGCAAACAAGCCCACTGCTTGCTGTTGGGAATTGTTTGCTTGGTGTAATGTGTCTTTCAGGTCAGCAGGTCTGCATAGGTAATTACAGGGAACTGTCTCGTTAGCAGTATACCTCTCCTGCACAGAACCTTAAACTGAAAAAAAAAAAGTGAAATATGGGGGGGGTTGAAAGAAAGGAATGTAGAATAAGGACATCCTTCATTAAAACTCAAGGCCATGAGGCTAATCTGCCTACAGCACATCCTTTTCCTATAGCAGAGGAAAGAATCACATCTGGGTGAATCTGTTCTTCCCAGACTGAGTGGCCAGGTGTACATTTTACAGCTGGTCTAAAGTAGGTTAGAAAATGCCATAGTTAATTTTTTAAATTTTAATTGATGTAATAGGAAGATGCAACCTCTACTTGGAAATGGGTCTTTTCACATCACAGGCTTGTTGGTGGGTCACTCTTTCACCTATGTAAAACTTTATGGTCCCTGAGCAGAAGAGTCTCTAAAGTATGAGTAAGGAAACATGGGGTTCGTGACATTTGCGGTTTCTTTTTTTAAATAAAGGAGAGTGCTTTATGAAGGGATCAAAGGTGCAAAAAGAGAGAACTGCAGGTGGCTGTGTTTATGGAGATGGCTGCTTCTTAACCTGCTGCAAATTCCTGGGTGCCTGATGGAGCACAATGAGGTAAGAAACATTTTTGGATTTAACCAGAAGGAGTTAAACTGCTCACCAGGAATGACCTGGGCTAAACAAGACTCAAGAACTTTTATTAGTTTCTGAAACTAGAACTGCTGGATCCAGATGCATGTTGCTCATTTGTCCTGAGGTAAGAGCTTCAAGTTGTGCCAGGGCAGGTTTAGGTTGGATATTAGGGAAAAGTTCTTAATGGAAAGGGCTGACTGCTGGGGCAGTGGTGGAATTACCATTTCTGGAAGGATTTAAAAGCTGTGTGAGTGTGGCACTTGGGGATGTGATTTAGTATCCTTGGCAGAGCTGGGTTAAGAGTTGGACTTGCTATTCCTGAAGATCTTTTCCATGCTTAAAGATTTTGTGGTTCTATGACTCTGTGCTCCACAAACCTTTGACATTCAAAGCTTCAAAATTAAATAATACTAAGCAAAAGGAATTAGTTCGAAGGTATATTCCTCACACAAGCACTTCCACTTGTGTCCTTAGGGAAAAAGCCTCCTCCCAAGCCTCTAATCACATCTTTGATGTGTCAGGGTGAGTCTTGTAAACACATGAAAATTCACTTTGCTGAATTGCTCAGGAAGGTGTTGCTCCCAGGCTCTCTGTTTGTCTCCAAGTGCTTTGCAAACATCAGATGATTCTGAAAGGCCTCAGGGTAACTTCTCTGGGCTGGAAAGATGCATTTGGAATGCATGGTGGTTTCCTGAGTGAATGGATTTGTGCAGCAGGTGTCAGCACAGTACAATATTTCATTCCTCCTGGGATCAAGTCTCAATAATTCAGTTCTGGCTACTCAGCTGTTAAATCGCTTCCTGAGATGTGTGTAATGCAGTCTGCCCCTTTTTGGTGTAATTTCTTTCATTAGTGCTCAGTTGTGTTTTTCTCTGTTTGCTGAGATGGTTCCTTGCCTTATTAGGCTGTGCAACCGCTTGATATTTTTTTCCATCATTTGCCTTATTTAATGTTGCAGTAAAAAGACTGAAAAGAAATTAATGTTGTGCCATATAATTCATGATAAATGTCTCAAAGACATTTAGGAATGTGACTCAGCTCTTAGATGACATTTTAGTTATCAGTGTTCTAATCCTTGCAGCTTTAGGCCCAGATTTCAAGGCATTTAGGCAACTGATCTGTAGTAAATTAAAAAATAAGAAGAGAGAGATCCTAGATAAACTATCTCTGATTCAGATTTTCATGTGTGAGCTCAGATTGTGCTGAATGGTAAAGCCAGACTTGCCTCTACCCCTTTGAGAAGATAACCAGGCAGGAGGAGAAGGAAGAGGAGAGAGACCATGTGGAAAACAGAAGATATAGCATCAAATATCTTCTCTGAACAACTCTGGAAGATGGCTTTTTAATCTCTGAAAAGAGCTATGAGTCTCAGACCTTCCTGCAAACACATCTTAAAATCTTCACCTGAAGTATTTCCATTTTGGATAAATAAATACTCATTGGAAAAAGTGTTTGACCTTGTGCCCTTGCCAAGATATTGGGAAAATATAATGGCCAAACAGTAACTCATCTTCTGGCTTGTTGGTTCTTAGGTGTGTTGGAAATAGAATTATTTGCAAGAAGCAAATAAAAAAAAAAAGTGAGGCAAAGCCAGATAAGGGCTCTGTGTAAAGGGCTAATCCCAGATTTCCTCTTGATTACTTTTGGAAAACTCCAGAAGATAAATCTTCCCAGGTAACTTGGGATGTCACTGAAGTTTTGTGGAGCAGTTGGATGATTGTGTTTGTGCTCACTGGCAGATGGAAAATGAGGTACTGCAGGAATATAAATTACAATGGAGTCATGTAGGTGGGGAAAAAAGTGGGATTTGGGAGTTTTGGCTGCACCTGACCACCAGGCTTCAGCATCTAAAGGAGCTGCTGATTCTCTTCCCCTTTGCTCTTTCCACTCACATCAGGTGCAGTTTTTGTGGTGTTTGCATCAATGCCTTGGACCTGACGTTGGGATGCTCCTGCCTCTGAGCTGGTGACCCAAAGAATGATTTTCTGCATGCTACCTGAGCAGATTTTGTTAATGTTCAGCCGTGTTGTTCCCATTACAAAGAGAATTTGATGTTGCCTTGGGCTTTTCTTCTGTTGGAAGGCTGCTGTTTGCAGGGGTCACCTGCACGGTGCAGCTTCTCTCTGCCCAGGAGAAAATTCCTCTCCTTTCCTTGGGTCCTGGTGACCACATCCAGAACTGTTCCCCTAAACCCCCAAATTGTTGCACTGACAGGCTGGAAAATGAGGAAAGCAGGAGTAACTTGATCTTTTTGAAGTCTCTTCCAAGTTCAATCGGGAAGGAGCTAGAGCAGTTCTCTTTGCTATGTTCATGGCTAAATGAATTTATTAAGTTACCTTTTTTGATTAGCTAGAAAAACAGTTTGGAACTGACCAGATCCGAAATTCATTAAGCCACAGGGTGTGTTTTTATAGCTGTTAGTGAAATTTGGTTAAGAATTGAATGCAAAATTCAAGCATTTGCAAGGAGTGTAATTGAATAGGGTGAAAGAAATTGATGTTTAAAATTGATGTAAAACATTTATTTTGACATTTTGCAATGTTGTTTCTTGCAAATTTATCTCTCAAAGAGGTTATAAAACATTTGCCGGTGTTGTCTTAAAACTTGAAGCAATTTTTGGTTGGTAGAAATGGTCTGGTAAATTTTGGCTGAAGTTTGGAGCAGAGTTATGGGGAAATTGATGAGTTGTTTTTTTTTTTAATTTTCATTCCTCTGTGAACACTACTTTTTTTTTTCATATAATGACAAGGGAATGAGATGCTGCATATTCTTTGGAGATGATTTCTTTAAAAACATTGTTCATTTATGGGATCCTGTGTAAGGGGCTGGGAAATTATACAAGTGCTTTCCCACAAGCTACCTCCAGATACTCCCACAAATAATCCTAAATGTTCTTAGATCAGTTGAATGTAGGACAATATCCTAAAAGGTTCCCTTATTACAGAATTCACTAGATTTTTTTTTTTTTTTGCTGTCCCTTTCAGCCCTTCCCAGCACCCACTTATTCATCTGTCCTGTATACAAATCTGCTTAGACTGCAGGATTTAAGCAGCAGGGGATTTCTTTTTGTGTTTCTCTACCAATCACTACAGACGGGCTTTGATCCCTTTCTGTGGCTTCTAAGATTCCCCCAAACAACTGTGTAAATAAAAAGATGATCATACAATGAGCAAAAGAATGAGAATGCTCATGAAAGCATATTCAAATCAAGAGAACTGGTCAAGTGGTTCTCTTGCCAACCTCTTCTGGACCCAGAAAATCCCAAATATTCAGACCATAGAAATTACAGGAATATCCTGGCTTGCTGTGGCCTATTTTCTAGGAAAGCAGGCAGCTGTGGGTGTGATCTTGTCCACAAATGCACCAAACGGGTTTCTTGTGCTAGCACATAAGTTTCCCAGCTTTAAAAATAAATATTTATTAAGGCTGTTTTGCTAACAAGTTGCTGTATTTCTAGCAGGTTGTATGTGTGTTTTATCTCAAGGATTTCAAAATGCTGTTAGCCCTGTCAGGACCTTTTACAGTGTGGTTGCACAGCTCCAACACTCTGGTTTGTAAATTATAAATTACATCAATTGTTGTTCCCACAGGTGCAGACATTGCAGTCTGATTTTCCTGAAAGGAAGAGTGAGCACTGAAAGGAGCTGGCATCTGGCTTTGAGCATCCTTGGTCTCCCTCTTCTGGCTCAGCTGGAAGGAGCTGCTCCATCCAGGATGTGCTGCAGCTCAGCATCCCCTCCTGCCAGGGGCTGAAGGGATATTGGTGAGGAGAACAGGTCAAAAAGATTTTTTCCAGCATGTGGCTGCAAGTAGCACCACAGAGAACACAGCAGTGGGAATTTGCAGTCAAGCTCTCCACCCTTCTCTCATTTTTTTTAGTGCATCAGCTACAAACTTTGAGAAAATCATCAATATCTCTTCACTACACACGTGGAGTGAGGGGAAGGGATAAAGGAGCTTTGGAAATATGAGTGAGGAAATATACTCAGGTTGTGACTCAAGATGTTTTGTTACTGCTGAGCTCTGGCTCCTGTGTTTTACCTGCTGGATGGTATTAAGGGTTTAGAAATTCTAAAACTTAGTGACTAAGTTAAAATACCATTAAAATATCCACAAATATGGACGTTTTGTGCATTTTTTTACTGGTGCAAGTTTTGTCTCAACAGAACCAGGGCAGTGACTGTGGGAACTCAAAATGTCTCTCAGACATTTTTAGAGGTTCCAGGCCTTGGTCAGAAGCATTTTAGACCCCGGCAGGCAGCTGAAAAAATAGCTGTGATTTTGAGTTTGAGCCATGGAATGAATTACCAACTTTGGAGGTGGAACAAGCAGTCACAAAAGGTTAAATAGTATAGTAAAAGTAATTGCAAAGTAGAGGGGAAATTTTTTTAGTATTGTACAGGGGGGTTTTAGCACATGTACAGGGGGGGTTTTACTTTGTACGTGGGAGTCAGAAGTTCTAAGATGGAGGAAAGTGGGCTGATCCTGTTCTTCCTCCTTCCTTTTCCTTGCCTCCATGTTCTTGGTGATGTTGGCACTCACAGATTGGTTTAGAGTAGAAAAGCACTTTGTAATATAGGTAGTAGGTATTGGGGGAAAACTATAAACATGTAATACATAATATATCATATAAAAGATAGCAGCAGCCCTGGGTGGGGGGAGAGAAGAAGACACAGACAGAGAGGATGTCAGGGTGTGTGTGTTCCTCTTCCCAGGCCACTGATCAAACAGCCATAGCCCGAGAAGACAATCTTTTAGATAACCAACAATAAACTGCCTTGAGACCGAACAGCTAAAGCCTGCGCAGTTTTTCTTTGGAAGCACGGGTTGGAGGAGGAATTTCACCACCACATGAGAACCCAGAATAAGGCCGGGGCTCCCACAAGTGACTGTTTCCTGTGCTGGGCATTGCAGAGGTACCTCAAATCTTGGGGTCAGCTTGGAGCCCCTCAGGACAAGACATTGAGGAGCTGGAGAGAGTCTAGGGAAGGGAACAGAGCTGGGGAAGGGTCTGGAGCAGCTGAGGGAGCTGGGAAGGGGCTCAGCCTGAAGAAAAGGAGGCTCAGGGGGGACCTTGTGGCTCTGCACAACCACTTGAGAGAAGGCTGTAGCCAGGTGGGGCTTGGTCTCTCTTCCCAAGTAACCTGAGAAGAGGAAACAGCTTCAACTTGTGCCAAAGGAGCTTTAGGTTGTATATTGGGAAAAACTTATTCACCAAAAGGGTTGTCCAGCCCAGGCACAGCTGCCCAGGGCAGTGGTGGAGTCCCCATCCCTGGAGGGATTTAAAAGCCGTATGGATGTGGCACTTGGGGACATTGTCAGTGGTGGCCTTGGCAGTGCTGGGTTAATGGTTGGAATCTGATTTTAGAGATCTTTTCCAACCTAAATGATTCCATGAGTCTCTAAGTCACCCTGTCAGCAAAATCAGGCAGTAATTTAAGTTTCTTCTAAAGTGTTTTTGATGTGAAGAGCACATTTTGTATTCCTTCTCTTTGCCTTTGGCTTTCTGAGCCTTTCTGCCACAAACTGGCCTGTAAGTAGTTTTGTTTTTCCTGCCTATAAAAAAAAATAAATTCATGGCTACAGCTGTTAACATCTGACTTTGAAAAAATGCAGTGTCAGACTTCTGAATTTCTCAATACCAGGACTTTTGTGTATTTTGAAGTTGGGCATTAAGCTGTGAGTAACAGCATCACCCACTCGAATTGGCTTCCTTTTCTCCACACCTGGCTTACATATGTGTCACAATATGTGACATTTAGAAAGGAATTTGGCAAGAGAAAATTTAAAAAATGGGTGTTAGATGGAAGCGTAAGCTCTGAGACACAGTAAGAGACCACAGGAGAAATGGTTTGTCTCTATTGTGAAACTGCTGCCTCTGAAATATAGGGAATTATAACTCGCTCTTTGGGTCTGTATGGTCCTGATTCTGACACTTTTGGGACTTTTAACCTGAAACTTTATGCAAGAAACACCTGCCTATATACATATAAAACAATACTAGAAAAGCTGGACTTAGTTTTGCTGTGCTGCTTGTTGCTGCTTTGATTTTTCTTCATTGTGTCTCCTCACTGATGATTTATGTGTGAAGTCAAAACAAGACTTCTAATGTTCGGAAAAGAGCTTGTTCTGGTTATGTTGGGGTTTGAATTATCCATCACTGTTTTCTGTATTGTACCAATATTACCTCTGGAAATGTGGCACACGTGGAAAAGTCCTGCAAGAACGTGATTGATGGGAACTGCAGCTCAGCCCAACACTTGTTCAACATTTTCAATGCCATGATTGGTATTTAATAATAATGACAAATAAGAGAAGAGAACAAGTCTTAATCTTGTTAAGATTAAGAATCTTAAAATGAGAATATCATCTTAAACCTGATAAGGTGCAAGACACCAGTTCCTACAAGCAGCTGCCCATTGGTGCTTAAATTTCATGATTTGCCCAACTTTTAACTCTGTTAACCAAATAAAGGGATTTCTCTTTGCTGCAGCACAGATTAAAGATGGCAATAATATAAATTAGAAATATAGGGGGGAAAAGTAACTGTAGCAAGATTGAAAAGGAATCCCACTTTGTTAGGGAACGGTGAAGTTGGCTTTAACACAAAAACTCTTTAAGTTGAGGATTGAGGAGCAGAGGGGTGTAAAGTGTCTGTAAATTTACAGAAGTGAGGGTGCCCAGCCATGTGATGTGGCACAGTTTGTGTGCTTTTAGGGATTTCTGAGGTCTAATTGGTGCAACACCAAGTGCCTGAACTAACCCTAGAGGGCTCTCACGACTCAGGAACAGAAAGGATGGAAATATCAGAGGAGAGGCTTCAAGCTCTCAATTTTCTCCCTTCTTACAGAAATCTCAGCTTGTGCATTGGCAAGGGTGCAATGTTTTTGTTTGAAACAGAATTGGAAAGTATTTGGGGTTTTACTGTGCCCTCCCCTTCATGCAGGGAGAGAATTTTGCCACTAAGCAGGATTTAAAAAACATTTGTCAAATCTGTTGACAATTTCAAATAAGCCATTAAATGTCAGCTGATGAGCTTCAATTGTTGGAGCCTCTTGTGAGAATTATGAAAATAATACTGAATTGGAAAATATAAAATGCATCTTCCCTTCATTCAGAAGGCCCTGGTACTTAAAAATAAAGCCAAATGCAAACAAGGAATCTGTGATAAAATTCTTCCCTGTGAGGTGGTGAGATCCTGGCAGAGGCTGCTCAGAAAAGTTGTGGCTACCCCTGGACCCCTGGAAGTGTTCAATAATTTTCAGGGTTTTTTTTTTCTCTCACAAACATACCTTTAAAACAAAAATATATTTTGGGGTTTTTTTATTACATCCACTCCTTTGAACTTTTGAGGCCAAGTCCAGGTCCTATTAATCCTATTTACTCACTCCATTACATTCCCTTAGCACAGTTTCATGTGCTGGGTAATTTTTCCACATTGACTGGCTGAAACTGTAATTAATCCCTTGAATTTAAAAGTGGAAGTGCCCTGATTAAGGAAATACTTCTGTAGCATTAGGAGAACACTTTACATTAAGGATTTTCAAGTGAGTATTTATACATTAATGATTTTAATCCTAATGAGAACTTGATGTTCTGCTCCTCCAGAAGAAAAAGCCCTGGTCTCAGCACTAAACTGATGCAGGCTTTTATTTTTCCTGACATTCTAATTATATATGAGAACAAAAACAAGACAGCACTGCTGGCATGTCAGATGGAAATTTTTTTTAAAGAGGCAAATGGCAAGAAACTGGTTGTAGCCAAACCGGAAAATCCCACATCATTTTTAAGGATTTGTTTCTTTGGCTTTAAAAAAGCAGGAAAGGATTAATGCTGGGCATATTACCTTTTTCAGCTATATTAGCTGATGGAAAGCATGTTAATAAGATGGTTAAAACATTAAAGATAATCTGGCTTGGGTGCCAGGGTACTCAAACCAAATAAAAATATAAAATAGAAATAAAAATAAAACTAATCTACCAAAGGAAGAGATTTTGTTTTCCTGAAATGTGACTAATTCCTCAGGAAGTAAAGCTGCCTTATATTTTAGGGTCTGGTATAAAATAGTCATAATTCTTTTGCCTTTTGAAGTGTTCACCCTCAGTTTTTATTCAAGCATCAGAAGTGGTGCAGCACTCACGTCAACAAAGGGGAAAACTGTTCCCCTCTCTGGCAACTTTGTCTCATATTAAAAAAAAAAAAATATCATCCAGAAAAGAGTAGGAGAAAGTAGATATAAACATCTTAACATTATTGGAACAAAACAAATTATGCTCTTGCTGCTGGAGGTTGGGAACTTGAACCCTACTTTGATATCCACTGGGGTGTATCTCAACATTCCTAGTAAAGAGAGCATTCCCATGAAACATTTGGTTTAAAATCAAATAATAGCTAGGATGGGAAAGAACAAGCAGTCATAGTGTGGCCTCCTGAAAAGGAGGAAGGAGATTTGCTGGTATGGGGTTATTATTCTGCAGTTTAGGAAGGGCAGATTGGCAGAAGGAGCTGATTCATGCACAGCTTTGCAAAACGAAAGGTTAGGATTTGTACATTTAAAAACATCAATTTCTGCAAGTTTCCACCAAGCAGAGGAAAAAAAGTAATTAAAATTAAGCTAAAAAACCTGCAAGTTTAAAGCATGTAACTAATAGCTCCTTTCTCCTAGAAGATACACTGGGGAACACTGAAATGTTTGGGCATTTATTTATTTTCCCTTCTAGTCCACAGTATGCTACCTTCTACTCGCTAATCCTGTCTACCTTCCTGCAAAATAAGCCACTAACACATCCACTAGATAAAAATGAGATGGACCTTTTGTAAAACTAAATTTTAATTTCCAAGGGGCCCAACTAAATATGCCGTGCAAGTCTTGTTTCAGGCCCAAAGTACTACAATATTACTGAATTAACTATAGACTCTCAAATTCAATATCTTTTCCTTGAAGCTATTAGTGCTTTTACTGCCTGAAATCCAGCTGTGAGAAAAAAATCCTTCTCATCCTTGTAACACCAGAAGAGATCTGGTAGGAGTGTGCTGTAGATGTAGAATAACTGTCTTTAAAAAAAAGGTACAGAATGTTCAGTGCAGGCTCTGTGCTTCATTGCATGATTCAATAACTCTTCATTGAACAGACAAAGACTTTTCAGATGCTTGTCATAATGTGCATTGCAGGAAAATAGAAAAGAAGAGTCTGATAGATTTTGAGTCTTTGCGTCAAAGGATGAGCCGAGTAACAATTAAGTAAATGTGGAATTATTTTGTTCTGATTTTTCTTTAAAAATACTGTTTCGGGCAAGACAAACAGAACACAATTTCTTTAATTAGCATCTCCTGAAGCACATAAAGCACGTCAGAGAAAATTAAGGAGAAAAAAGAACCAACTGTCCCCTCCTCATCTTATTGTCATTCCACCTTTAAGAAAGCTAAATAGAATAGAAAGAGGTTACTGGAAAATGTCTGGATGGGAAACTTCAGCCTAAACTGGTTACAGTTCTTATTTTAGAAAGCTGTTGGATGTTTCAAGATGCTTTCAGCAAGGCTGGGCTGGTGGGGCACAGGGGAGATGTTCAGGGATGTTTCTAACCCAGAGCAAGAACTGTGTCCTTAGGGCTGGGCATGATCCTGTCCTTGGGGCTCCCTGGGGTGGCAGGTGCCCTGAGAGGTTTTGGGGATGTGCCAGGTGCCTCTGGCACCATGGAATGTTCCAGCATGGCAGGGACAGGGCTTTGGGGGGCTCTGCTTGGGTGTTCCTTGCCCTTTCCTGGGGCACAGCCCAGCCAGGGGATGGCTGCCAGAGTGGTCTGGGCAGGATGGGCCCTGTGCTGTCTCCGGGCAGGGTCTGCAATCCCTTCAAGCCTGTTATCCCTGCTGGAAAAAACTTTCTCCCGCCTCTTCCAGGCCATGGCTGTGGCAGTCACATTCCTCCTGGCTGTGCTGGCCATCCTGCCTGGGCTGCCCACAGATCTCCAGGCCAATGTGGCAGCGTGAGGGGTTTGTGCAGCAGGAGATGTCGTGGCTGTGGTAGGACACTGGAAAAAACTCACCTCCCCTCTGTGTTTCACTGGTTCTTTCAGGCTGCTGTGGCAGCTGTGCTCCTTGAGTTCTGCAGGCAAAAGCATCTTGCCTCCAGCAGCTGCCTTGAGCAAGACAACTGCAGCAGCCAAGAGGATGAGGAGGATGAAGACCTCAATGGAGCACTGTGGGACAGCACCCAGAGAGGTGCTCTGACATCCATGGAGCATCTGATGGGGATGAGTTTTTTCCTTGTGTTTTCCCCACTACTGGGACAATGAGCTGCCTCAGGATCAGAGTTCACTGCTCCTAAAAACCTTCTGCACATGCTCCTATTTACACCTGGAGCAAATCTCCAGCTGGGTGCAAAACGGGCTGTCTTCAGCCTGGCTGAGTTTGCCTCAGTGGTGTCTGATGCTGCTGCCCTACTCCTGTAAGGTCCTGGTGAGCAGCCCCTTGAGGAGCAGAGCTGCTCTGGGATGGTTTTGCAGCCCCTTGAGGAGCAGAGCTGCTCTGGGATGGTTTTGCAGCCGCTCGAGGAGCAGAGCTGCTCTGGGATGGTTTTGCAGCCGCTCGAGGAGCAGAGCTGCTCTGGGATGGTTTTGGCATCCCCCTTGAGGAGCAGAGCTGCTCTGGGATGGTTTTGGCAGCCCCTCAAGGAGCAGAGCTGCTCTGGGATGGTTTTTCAGCCCCTCCGAGGAGCAGAGCTGCTCTGGGATGGTTTTGCAGCCCCTTGAGGAGCAGAGCTGCTCTGGGATGGTTTTGCAGCCGCTCGAGGAGCAGAGCTGCTCTGGGATGGTTTTGGCATCCCCCTTGAGGAGCAGAGCTGGTCTGGGGTGGTTTTGCAGCCCCTCTGAGGAGCAGAGCTGCTCTGGGATGGTTTTGCAGCCCCTTGAGGAGCAGAGCTGCTCTGGGATGGTTTTGCAGCCCCTCTGAGGAGCAGAGCTGCTCTGGGATAGTTTTGGCATCCCCCTTGAGGAGCAGAGCTGCTCTGGGATGGTTTTGGCATCCCCTCTGAGGAGCAGAGCTGCTCTGGGATGGTTTTGGCATCCCCCTTGAGGAGCAGAGCTGCTCTGGGATGGTTTTGCAGCCCCTTGAGGAGCAGAGCTATTCTCAGGTGGTTTTGGCAGTGCAGGAAGGCAGCACAGGCAGCAGCCTGATCCTAGGGTAGGCAGCAGCCAGCTTTCCCAGGGTGCTGGTTTAACTGGGGGAGAGTTAGACTGGGAAGGGCTTAGGCTCATGTGGGTTTGTATTTTCACTTGGTGCCTAAAATTTGGAAATAGAGAGAGATGTCATTGCTGAGCTGTGCTTGGACAGTGTCATCCACATCAGTGTCCCAGGAGTGATGGGACCTGCCACCACACCAGGGCTGAGGGGACTTGGGGGACAGAAAAGGACACACTACATACAGCACTAGGGGTGAGAATGGGAGAAAACCACATGTGCTGTTATAAAACAACAGCTCAGCTTTGGAATGAAAGTAGAAAACACACTTTAAGCTGATCAGAAACAAATTTGGTCAACAAGAATGAAAAACAAGTTGCTGGGGCTGTGTCTGGGCTGTCTGGTGATCCCAGGTCTGGTGTGGTGGTTTTTCCCAGTGCCAAGGCACGGCCAGAAGTGGCACAAAGTGTTCACATGAATCACAGCCTCCTCCGTGCCTGATCAACACCACCTGAATATTTGGCCCAGGGGTTGTGTTTTCTGGGGATGAATGATCAGGTTTCAGAGCACTCTGTGGAAATGAATTTTTAAGGGTGTTGCTTTGGTCCCTTGCAATGTGAAATTATGCAGGTTGCTTTTTTTTTTTTTTTTCCTCTCTTGCTTTTAACACAACAACAATTTTTGCCTTTGGGGACCTTCTTTAATTAACAGCATTCTCTGGTTGCACATCACAGAGCTGGAGAATGAAAATGAGTTAAAACCTGGGCTTTTTTGGACCCTAGGAGTTTCTCTATCCTATGAAAACTGCAGGATATGAAAGTTATTTTTCTTCCTTCTACCAATAAAATATTTAGATGGATTCAGCTAAATCTGTCTTGTGTTTTGAAAAGAGCATTAAGAAGTGCTTGAAAATCACCTTGAGTACTGTGAGCAGTCACTTTGAGTCCTCTGTCCACTTCTGGCCTCATCACTTGAAGAAAGACATTGAGGGGCTGGATCATGTCCAGAAATGGGTATGGAGCTGGAGATGGGTCTGGAACAAAAATCCTATGAAGAGGAGCTGGGGTTGTTTAGTTTGGAGAAAGTCTCAGGGGACACTATTCTATTAAAAATTCTCTAAAAAATGGGCAAGTACAAAGAACTTTTTCCAGTCTTTCTCCTGCCATTTTTCAAAATTCACAATTCTGGAACATTCAGGAGTATCTGCTTTTCCGTGGCTGCTGAGAGCAGGAGTAGGAGGGCAGAAGGACTCAGTTTAGTGTTTCTTTGTAGCACTCTGGAAATGTAATGTTAGTTGTAGTAATTTAATTTTCACTTTTGTCAGACCAAGGTTTTTTATTATTTGAAACAAGATGCTTTATTGGTTGGCACCTCATCCCTGGAAGTGTCCAAGGCCAGGCTGGATGGGGCTTGGGATCCAACCTGTGATAGTGGAAGATGTCCCTGCCCATGGCAGGGGATAAGAACTGAATGGTTTTTAAAGTCCCTCCCAACCCAAACTATTCCATGATCCCATTTTTCTTCAGGACCAAAGGATTTCCTCACCCTTCCTTGTCCTTTTCCCAGCTTCAGACCCTGTAGGTGCCCAACCAGAAAGGTCTCATTGAGGAATCCAGCAAGCTGTGAAGCTCTCTGAGATTCCCACTCCTCTCCCTCTGACAACTTGAGGCAGATCCTACCCAACAATGTCCTTCCATGAATTTGCTAGAGGAGGAACCATAATTTTCACAATCATGACCAAGGATATTTGACCAAATTTCAAACAATAAACAGATTTCCTTTCAATGTTATCTTTAAAGCCCCCTCAAGATACTTAATATCTTTAATTTTTTTTCCTTCCTATTCTCTGTTAGACAACTTCTTATGCTGACACTGTTTTTAACATTCTGATCCTTCAAAAGCTGGACTTTGATAGTAATAAGAACTTTTCATTCTTTCCTGGGCAGAAGGAATTTTACTTGATTAAGAACAAGAGCATAAGGAAAATTCCTTCTGGCTCCAAATTCCATGAATATCTCTATTTTCCATGCTCTTTTTTTTTTTTTTTTATAACTCACAAACATTATTGCAAGCTTGTCAGAGGAAATGGGTCACTGCAGTTTATAAGTAGCTTAAAGCATGCAGCAAGCATGTCACTGATACTGAGGTGCTGAGAAAAGCCATCAAAGTAATATTTCCAGGATATTTTTAAGTGGTCACACTTCTAATTTGCATGCTACAGGCATACATCCTGTGAAACTAGGAGGAATATCTTGCTTTTTATTTTTTTTGCATACTGTGCAAGCAATTGAAGTTCCTTTAGCTAAAATTGAGAAATAAAAGCTTTACCAGGGGCATTTTTGTGTAATTCCAAGAAGCCAGGAGCTCATTGTACACAAGATTTGTCCAGAAATCACAGAAATATTTAGACTTGTGCCATTCAGAGCCTGAAAGGACAGGACCTGAGTCCTTTACATGTCTCCTTGGGGACAACCAATGCTTGAAACCCCTCTGCAAATCAATTACATGCTCACAGAGATTTAGAGTCTCCAGAGAATCATTTGCGCAGTTTTTCTCCCAGTATGATGCAAAATCCAGTGGATCTATGACTAAAAATTCTCACAGGTATAAAATTGCTGCATCTCAAAGCAAACATATTCTTTCCACCAAATAATGAGTAATTGCAGTCTTTTAATATTCAAGTTAATCTAATTTTTTTTAATTACTCCTTTCTTGTTAGGATATGGCCGCAGATGAAGGTAATCACCACCGGCCACAGGGATGAGGAATAACAATGTCTTGTATTTTGGCCATCTGCCTTTTCAAAAATTGTCAATTTCAAAAATGGGGTGATTCTGCAATATTCTGAGAGTTGGACAGCCTGGACTTTTGATTACTTTGTGACCTCTGCCCTGAAACGTTCACCTGAACAATTAATGTGCCAAAATTTATCTACCTGTGTGTCTACAGATACATGTGGTACACAAACCCACTCTTCGAAAAATTTCAGAAATAGCTGCAGGTTGAGTGGAGATTGAAGAACTGGCTTGGATTAAATTGTTCTCAGGGGTCAGGATTGGGGGACAGGTCTGGAGCATCTCTGCTTGGAGCCAGGCTGGGAGAGCTGGGGGTGCTCACCTGGAAAAGGCTCCAGGGAGAGCTCAAAGCCCCTTGCAGGGCCTAAAGGGGCTCCAGGAGAGCTGGAGAGGGACTGGGGACAAGGGATGGAGGGACAGGACACAGGGAATGGCTTCCCTGTGGAAAGGATGGGATATTGGGAATAAATCCCTGTGAGGGTGCTGAGCCCTGGCACAGGGTGCCCAGAGAAGCTGTGGCTGCCCCTGGATTCCTGGAAGTGTCCAAGACCAGGCTGGACAGGGCTTGGAGCAACCTGGGACAGTGGAAGTTGTCCCTGCCCATGGCAGGGGCTTGGAACAAGAGGCTCGTTGATGTCTCTTCCATCCCAAACCATCCTATGATTTTAGAAATCACAAGTCTGACAAGCAGAAGATGTTCCTCCTCATTGTTCAAAAGACTGAGATCTTTTTTAACACTGATTGCTTCATATAATTTGTGCTGCCAGGTGGATCACAAACATCCAACCAGTCACTCCTGTGTTCTCCTGTCACCTGAGGAGAGTCCCTGGAAACTGCACAGGACATCCCACAGCCAATCTGCACATCAGGGCAGCTCCTGCATGAATAGCACCGACTGAGGTTTCTAACAAGGAAAAAAGATTCTCATTCCAAGATGAAAATCTCTTTTGTTCTTAGCTCAGTTTCCTTTCAAACCTCTCTGAAAATGACAGCTTGATTCTTTTACCATCACCAGTTATCACAGCTGCCATCCAAACCAGCCTATCCCAGCTCCACCTCCAAAGTGTTTGAAGAGTTTTGCCAAACTTGTTGATGCTCTTTCAGTATTCAACATGAAATTTCACCTTTTTTCCCCATTTCCTTTTCCCAACAACTACATAGTGAATATTTGAAGATCCTAACATTATTTCAAAGAAAAAAAAAAAAAGCTTCTTCTATTCCACCAACCCATATATTTTTGAGCATAAGATAAGCTTGAATTTAATTCCAAGATTTTTACAAGTTGATTTCTCAGTTTGTCCCCATATTTTACTCTTATTTGATGGTGATCTGTCCTTCACCAAATGCAGGTAACATCACTGGCTTTTTCCAAGAACCAGCCAATTATTGATCTTTGGTGTTTGGCCATCTCAGTGACGCTCTAAGACTTGCTCAACACTGTTCTGCACAAAGCCAGAGCAGATTAGAAGAGCAAGAATTGCAATCACAGTTTAGTTTCATCAGGTAAAAAATTTCTTCAGTTTGTTTTGTTTGGGATTTAAATGATTTTTAAACATTTTAATCCAATATTACATTACCTTGGTGTTTAAGCAGTTTAACCATAATTTAAAATTCAGTGTAAAATATATGCAATTTATTGAAAATGTTAGCAAGGATGAAACTGTTTCTGCCCTGAGATGTCCCACAGTGATAAGTTGCCTAAGAAAATACCAGTTACATACCTGGAAGCAGTTATTCTCCTTCCAGGTAGTACAGAAGCTGAATCCCACATTTTAATCACTCTTCCTGTATTTGGGTCCTTTATTGGTCTGGGCTTCAATTCATAAGAGATTGGTGAATAAACCAGAGCTGGTCCTGTCTTTATGGCTCTGGGGTCATGTGTATACATATCATGACCAAATATTTTCATTTACAGAACATTTTAGATAAACAAATCTCTTTCTACACCACAATCAAATGATCACCAGTGATCCATACCAGTCCAAGATCTCAAATGGAAAGGAAAAACTACCACATAGATCTTTCTCCGTTAGAAGAATCCTGCACTCTGCAGTGCAAATCAATGGTAATACCTGATAAAACTGTTTGGATGTTGATATTTTACAACTTCCTCATTTGTAATCCGTAGAGGAGCAAGTTTGTTATCAATTAATCCTTTGTATAAACTTAATACCTAGCATGAGTGAAACAGGATGTGAGTCAAAGCAGGGATGCTGTTCTTACAATTATCATGCCTTTTCAGCTTTGCCAGCTCTTGCAGAAATGTTTGATGTTCCACTTTAGAACTTGAGCAACTTCTGATTATTTATCAAATGAGATTCTGGAAGAGAAGGGAAAGAAAAAGAATGGCAAGTTTTCTAGCTCAGAGCTTGAGTGCTTGCTGAAAATCTCACTGCTTCCTAAAGGTTGAAAAGGATCTTCAAGAACTCACATCCTGATAAGAACAAGAAATTCTTTAAGAATAATGCAGTTTTCTGAAAATATAACTAAAATCCAAGCAGTATCTGGAGAATCTAAGATTTTCTGCAGAGAGACTTTTCCAATTAATGTTAACATTAGTCCAGCTCCAGTTGTTGGCTCATTCTCTCATGTCAAACAATATTTATTTCAGAAATGCATTGCCCCTCCTCTACGTGTGACTCATTTTTCATTGATTCCACCATTTCCACTTCCAAATCTAGAATCCTGCATGCTCCATCCTTAATTCTTATATGGATGAGTGCTTTAGTGATTTTTCATTATGTATATATTAAAAAAAAGCCTTTATTTAAAGAACTTCAGCCTTGTTCAATTACAATGTGCATTGTAACCAAACTACATCTGTAATTTCCATTAAAGGCAGATGTCTTTAGTGCAACCAACTACCTAAGAATCCAGAAGAGGAAAAAAAAAAAGACAAATTTTGGACAAAATTATTATAAAATAGGATTATTTTAACTCATGTCCTTTCTCTCTATTACACCTACCTTCTCTATACTGTGCTCTCATTCTTCTTTTGAGTACAAAATCTCATTTTCATCTTATAATTTTCAGTAAGATCCCTCTCCCTTGCAGAATAGCACAACCTCGTTGGGATACCACCAGGTTTTCTGTGATTTTGATCATTTTGAAGGTAAGACAATATAAAAAGCAGATGAGAAATTACAAGTTTAGCTTTAAGGAAGAGTGGTTATTGCAAATGCAGGCGAACCCAATGGGAAGAAATTACGATGTCTGACTCAATTCAGAAGGCTGAATTATTTCTTTATTATAACTATGCTAAAATACATTAATATTCTATATAAAAGGAGGATACTAAAACTACATACTACTTTCTCTGATTCTAACACAACTTGTGACCCTCTGTTGAGAGTCCAGCCCCAGGTGGGTTGGCTTGGCCATCAGGCTCAAACAATCCTCACCAGAATCCAACCAAGAATTTACTTTAAGTAAACAATTCTCCAAACACATTCCACATGGGAAAAACAGGAGCAGAAATAGAAATTGTTTTCTCTTTCATTTCTCTCTGTGCACCTCTATGAAAAATCTTGAGAGGGAGAGAAATGTGCTTGCCACAAGTGGTGAATTCCCAATATGAAAAGGGGATAATTTCATGCAAGGTAAATTTCAGCCTAAAGCCAGGCAGGAAAACAATGGGTGAAACTTTCTAGGAATTCCTGTACCAGAGATCAAGCAGGAAGATAAATATACTCCCGTCTTCTTCCTCTCTGGCTTCTACCTATGAATCCCAATGGTAGGAATCACCATCTGCATCATCTTCATATTCTTCATCATCTTCATAATGTGTTCACTGCTCTGAAAATATTTGCAGCAGCAGCCCAGCTTTGTTTCACTGCTCCTCTGCAGATTTCACACACAAATCTGTTATTTCCTGTGTTGTTTATGTTACCTGAGGTCACTGGACAGATAGAAATAACCAATTTATTATATATTTGTAGAACCCTCTGGTAAGCTGTGGAACTTTTGTCCTGATGGCTCCTAAGTCATGCTGAAATCAGGTTTTGGGGTAGGAGCAGAGTTATCCTAAACTGCTGGAGGAACTTGCTGAGAACTTGTCGGAATCCATGGTATTGATGATTCCAAGATTGTAGAAAGTCTCTGTCTGTCAGCCCCGCTGCCAAAGCAGAAGCCATAATTGGTCTGTGCTGGTTTCCAGGTTGTTTATTCTGTTTATCTCTCACATGTTCTGCTGCCCTGCCCAGCTCTGTCCTGCAGGGCAGCGTGTGGGGCTCTGCCCTCAGTGGGATGTTACAAACATTAAATACCAGAAACTCCCTGGGCTGCATTTACAATAACGTGCCAATATCTGTCACCTACGTTGGACAGTGTGTCCCCAGCCTGAACCAACAGAAAAATGCCAACACCACAGTGAGACATGGAGGGCATGAAGAAGGAGAAAAAGGACAAGACACACCCAATTTCCTCCATCTTGTCCCCTTTGGACCCCTAATCTAGAATCCTAAAATTTTACTTTTGCACCTGTGCCACACTTAATTATTACTTATATCAAACACTCAGAGCTGGTAATTCATCCTGTAAGATTGAAAACTCTTTTCCATGGCCAGAGATCACAGACAGTGTCTCTGGGGGCTCTGTTCAGGGGGGTTCTGACCCCTGCCAGAGTCCCAGGGCAGCCAGAGGGAAGCTCCGGATTCTCACAAGAACTTATCCCAAATTTCCAGGGGTGGCATGAAAGAAAACAGCCCCAATTTTCACTTTTGTGGCATCAGTGGTGTGCTTCATCAAGGGCACTGTGTGACCTTTCCTTTTGGCAGCACCGCAAAGTGTCCTCAGAGAGCTGCATCCAAAAAGCTCCAGCATTTTATTCCATGTGCACAGAAGTGGAGCGCTCTTGTCCGGGGGCTGCTACAATTAATTAAGCTAAAGGAAATTTGGTTTGGATGTTTGGTTCATTGGTTTTCACAGCTGAAGTGGAGGATAAAATCAGCTTCTTTATGATTTGTTGGAGGGGAAAAAAAAATCCTTCTTTTTCTTGTTATTAAATTAAACTTTCACACCAGCTGAATTAAGTAATGGGTTGTTTCCATGTGCTCCTTTATCCCCACTCTTTCATGCTTATGCACCAAAGAAAGCTCTTTACAGATGGAAAAAAAATGAGATAAATATCACAGTCATTTTCCAATAACAATTCCCTTTTCCCCATGTGGCAGCTTTTCTTCAGAAGGCATCTGCTCACCAAAAATAAACATGAGGATATTAAATATATTTTTTCCTGTAAGTCATATGAGACCTGATCATCTACTAAAATTGAAACTTGTCTGGGAGATATTCATGCAAAATTGAAAGTCTTGCCAGAAAACAAGCAGAAAGAAAGCATTTCTTTTCCTGAATTCAGAAACTGTTTGACAAGAACTACCTGCCTTAAGTTCTTATAGTCACAGAAAATGCACTGGTTTCTCTCCCAGGGTCTCTCTTTCTCTCCTGGCCTTCAAATTGATTTGGTTTTATTAAAGTGATAGAGCCTGAGCAAGCAGAGCTGCTGAAGGTGCCATGAACCGTGTGATTAAGTGGCAAAACAGAATATTAAATATTGGTGGTCTGAATACCACCTTTATATAGATGGATATGGGAAAAAAATCCACTTTTATGATATATTTGTATATCAAATATATATATATAATGAAAATTTGTTTTACTCTCAACCATGATACATATTTGAGATCTGGCTTGTCCTCCTCATCCTGTATTATATATAAATAACTTGTTGGACATCATGGCACAGATTAATCTCAATTTTAGGCAAATATGTCTAAATATACAGCCAAATACAGGCAATTTGGGGTTTAGGTAATCTGGGAATGCCTTGGAAAAGCCTTTTCCTTCCATCTGTTAAGGTAATTGCAGCTTGTGTAATTGTAGATTCTAGGTTCACATTCAATTTGTGAACCAAGTTTGCAAGAAAAAGAATCTTGAAATGTAGAAAGTAATTTTTTTTTTAATAAATAATATTTTTAAATAAACAATATAAAATATGTCATAAGACAAATGGCTTCATGCTTCACATTTAAATTTCATATCTGCAAAAAAGCATTGCTGAAAGTACCGTATTTAATTATTCAAATTCAGGCTTGTTACTCCTGCACCTTCCAAAAGTATGAAAAATTGGTGTATTATCTAATGAAATATGCATTTCTGAGCTTTGCTAATGCTTCAGGAGATGATAATTTTGTTAAAGTGTTAACTGTTTCTTTGCTTTTAGGTATATGGGGGTTGCAGCTGATAGAATTGGATATTTTATCTCAAGATACCTCCAGGGGAAAATGCTAAAAGTGTTTGATTTGTATGTAAGACCAAAATATGTTTTTTATCTGGACTCTTCAACCCTCATAAAACCAAAGAATTCATCCCCAAACAGGGTTGTACAACCCGGGGTGACAGATCCTACACTGCTTCAACGAGGAACTTGCATTGATTAAATCCAGTTGTGCAATTAAAAAACACAAGCCAAGAAAAGCTTTGCATTTCCACAGCAGTCCACCTAAAGATCTCACAGTTTCATCATCCAATAACATCCAACAATTTTAGATGCTCTATTTAGTGGACTGCCTTCAATCTGACAATTAACACCAATTAACATCAGCAAACTCAATTCAAAATTAACAGAAAAACCAGCAGGTTGGTCATGCAGACACTTCTTTCTAAGACATATTTAGATTTCATGGCTGGAAACTGAATGTAGCCAAATCCAGGCCTATAATTAAGTCTGAATATTTCTTACAGTTGTTTCAATTAACCGTAGGAACATCTTAGTAAGGACTGTGTGAAATTTGTTGTCACTTGAAGTCTTTAATTGAATCTTGTAGCTCCAAGTAAATCACACGCTGTGGATTTGTTGAAGGAAGACATAGAATAAAGGACTACAGTTTGTGTTATTTAAATAACAGATGGGATAATTTCATTTTATATCCTGCAAAGCACGCCAACAAAAAAGTTAAAATATCATTGAATTAATTGATCTAATAAATCAATACTGAAAACTTGCCAAGATGACAGATCGCTTCATCTTTAGTCTGAGGAAAAAACAAACCCCAGACTGTGTCAAACATATTTCCAGGGCAGCAGAGATCATGAAAGTGAGCACATATCCCCATGTCTTTAATGTGAGTGCTATTCCACAACCCCTAATTACTCACTGTAATTAGGGATTGTGGATTAGGGGTTTTGTATTTCTGACACTCACTGGGTCAGAAATCTGTTAAAAGTAACAGGAACTGCTCTTTATCTCATCTAATTTCATAAAAAAAACCCCACCAAAAACCCCAAGTGATTTGCTGAAATTTCTCCCAGTTGGTTCTAAAATAGCAGAGCAGTTTGCAAAGGCAGGAATATCTCGAGCCACTGTAAATACCTGTGACCCAGCAGCTCCTGAAAACGTGAGCTCTAATTAATTTCTGTCATCCTTTAATTCCTGTCACCTGATGTGAAGGTTCCTGGCCCTATAAATTTCTGCTCACCTTTGCTGACCATTCTTTCCTGAGATCAATCAGAATGTAACCATGGCAATCCTTTTAATTTTATTTTTCATCCGACCCTGCCACAATTCAAAGGTCTTCCTACTCTATAAGTTCCCTGATCATAGACAGACCAGAGAACATTGCCTTCATTTTGTGACCATTTTAAAATAGAAATTACCAATAATCTTGTGGATTGGTACTGTTTCATTCAAGTAGATCTTCCCCCGATTGCCATCAGAGGATTTTATTCCAAGGTCATTGTCCCACAGTACATTTGGGTTGAACTATTCCATCTGGTCTTTCTGGAATGGAAACTAGCCACATTAGGTCATTAAGGAGTTACAATAATTCTTTTGCAAACATTAAAATGTATTTTTTTAATCAAATACAGTAGATTTCCTGAAAGAAGGTAAACAAGGAATGGTATTGGAAATAAAGTGAAGAGTGTTCCACAGCTGATCTCATCTCAGAAAGTGACTCATTATCAAACTCACTGAAGAACACTTCATTTCGTGCCAAGTAGTTGCAAACAAGGGCACTGTGCAAAGAGCCCTTCCAAATTAATAGAAGTATATTAATAAAAATGGTTTTTAATAAATCCTTTGAAATGTCATCAATAGCACTTGGGAAAGAGGAAAGGAGGCTTTAGCAGGAACTTGCTCTGAAAGACACGGAACAGAAGAAGGATGGCGATGCTCAGGTCTCTGAGATGCTCCATAACCCACTCTGGAACCATTTGGGGGGTGACAAAAAAGTCTGGAGCTTTTGTGGTGCTGGAATAAAATCCCATCTCCTGCATTTACAGCATTCCCAAGTGACAGACTGCCAGCGTGTGGCTTTTGCAGAAGCAGCAGGAGATCTGGAGAAAATGGTATTGCCACACATTTCTTTCACTTTTTCTACCAATTAAGGCAAAATGGGTCTCGTGTTGTGTGGGAATCCAGAGCTTCCCTCTGGCTGCCCTGGGACCCTGGGAGGGGTCAGGAACCCCCTGTACAGACCCCCCATAGACACTGGCTGTGATCTCTGGCCATGGAAAAGAGTTTTCAATCTTACAGGATGAATTACCAGCTCTGAGTGTTTGATATGAGTAATAATTAAGTGTGGCATGGGTGCAAAAGTAAAATTTTAGGATTCTGGATAAGGGGTCCAAAGGGGACAAGATGGAGGAAATTGGGTGTGCCTTGTCCTTTTTCTCCTTCTTCATGCCCTCCATGTTTCACTGTGGTGTTGGCATTTTTCTGTTGGTTCAGGCTGGGGACACGCTGTCCAACGTAGGTGACAGATATTGGCACGTTATTGTAAATGCAGCCCAGGGAGTTTCTGGTATTTAATGTTTGTCACATCCCACTGAGGGCAGAGCCCCACACGCTGCCCTGCAGGACAGAGCTGGGCAGGGCAGCAGAACATGTGAGAGATCAACAGAATAAACAACCTGGAAACCAGCACAGACCAATTATGGCTTCTGCTTTGGCAGCGGGGCTGACAGACAGAGACTTTCTACAATCTTGGAATCATCAATACCTCAGATTCCGACAGTGGAGCACGAGCACATCTTCCCAAGGAATTGCAAGAGCTGGCTTGAGGAGAGAAATCCTCCCTGGTGGATGAAAGACCATCCTTCCTGCCCAAGCAATACCAGAAAATCACTTTACCCTGAAATAAGTGGAGTTTTCAACTTATGCCAAGCTTGTTAGATCAATGCAGATAATCTGTGTGGTGATGGTTCCTCATGGAGAGAACTGTAGGAGCCTTCACACACACAATATCTAAGTTCTTCCACCTTTGATGTGTCCCCAAGGCCTGGTTTTCTTCAGTCAATTTATTTGACTATCACAGGAAGAAAGGTGGAATAAAAATTAAAGTGAAAAGAAGTGACAGCTCATTCACTGCTACCTGACTTGTAGAATTAATATGATGTGAGGCTGGTTTGATGAGAATTAACATTTTAAGGAAAAATGTATATTTTAATGAAATAGGAGCATCTGCTTCTCTGTTATTTTGGAGATGTAAGGTTAAAAAATATGAAGTACAGACAGCAGAAGATGGCTTATCCTTACCCGTTTTCTGGGGGATTTTTTGGCTGTTGAAGATGTAGCAGAGCAACAGAAACTATGACAGAAATGCAAACAGTGGAAAGGAATAAACTATATTTGCATGTAGTGCTCATTTGCTTGGCAAACCACATGGTCTTTTTCTGAAGACTTAATATGACAGCCCCAAGATGGGGAACACTGAGTAGTAAAATGCAGAGTGAGTGAATAAAAAGAGTTAATATCTGGTCAAAAAAAGATAAAATCCTTAGGTAGGTCCATAGGTGTTTTGTTGCTTTATAATTGTGATTAACTCTGAATTCTGCAAGGTCAAATGTTAATTTGTGCTGCAAACACCTGCTCATCTCCAGCCTGGACTGATCCTGGGGGTTGTCTCAGGTGTTGTAGCCATGCCCTGCAGGATGTTTGCCACCCGATCTGGGCTTACATGGGAGCTCTGTGGCTCAGCTAATCAGGTTCACTCAGTTGACTCAACAATTTTGAAGGTCTTTTTCAGCCTTAATGATTCTGTGATCCCAGAAACATTGAGGCTCAGCATTTTTTCCTGAAGAGAATCAGAGAAAATCTGATTTTCTGGCTGGGGTGTCACACACATCCTTGGGCCTGCATCTCTTGTGCCAGGCTGAAAATGGTGCAGATTCAATCTGCAGAGGCTGAAATTCAGCTGTTTCACAGTGCAGCAGTGGGAAGAAAGAACCAGGCACAATTTTACACCTGGCAGCACCACCACTCACTAGTTCAGCACCAGCTGTGCTGTAAACAACACTGGAGTTCCCAACATGAGCTTTTTGGGCTTCTTGTGGGTTCAACCAATTAATCTGATCTGATCTCTGCTGAAACATGTTCAGAGTGAAGATGCCTAGTTGTAAGACAAAACAAAGAAAAAAATGAGTGAGGAAATTGTGGTTTTACACAAAATGTCACCAGTTGCCCACCTCCCCTCAGTGGGGGCAGCACCAATTTTGTTGTTGCTGATCCTTAAGCTTTGCACTTGAAACATCCAAAATTTTAGGAGTTTGCCAGTTTTATCCTTCTTGTGTTCACTGCAGGCAGCTGCTTCCTCCAGTCTTTTCAGCTGGAGCAGGATGAGTTTGACCACCCTTAACTGCAGCAAAGCTCCAGCTTGGGAAAAAATGTGTGTTGGAATGGGCTGGTGAGGATTAATTAAAAATTTCTTATCTATTTAAAGTTCACTGTTTGAGGCAAGAGCTACTAGAAAGGGCCTGGGATCACTGTCTGAGGACTTTGTGCAGGGAGAAAAACAAATCTTTCTGTCTTGGGACTGCCCTTGTCCCTGCTGGGAGAGAAGGCAGAAGAATCCTTTAATATAAATCACGAGGGTCTGCCTGTGGTGTGTGCTGAAGGAAAAGCTGCTTCTTTTTTCAGAGGGATTCCTCTGTGTGAGCTGAAACCAGTCAGAAACCCCTGGAATCACCCGAAGAGACCAAAAGAATTACAGTAATTTCAGGTTTGTTTTTAGGGAAAGAAAAAAAGAAAAGATACAGCAAAGGTGGTGGCAGAAGGACCTGGGGATATTAACTCGTACCTTCAGAGGTCACCTCATCACAGCACTGCTGAAATTAAAATATCTGCCTAAATTAACGTTTGACTTGGCAGAGGGTGTAATTTAGGTAGGTTTAAGTGACAGGGGAGGAATGACCTTACTTAGAACTGCAAAGCACTGGTGAAATGTGGCAGCTCAGAACTGCAGCCCCTGTGCTGGAGAGTTTGTACAGCTGTGATGGGAGAGCTGGGCCAGAACTGGGCCAGGAGATGGGAAATATTCCAGAGGTCAGCAGTGTTCACCCTCTCAGATAAAAAATAGGCAATAATGCAGTCATATTTTCACAAGTGTATGGGATAAATGAGATTACTTTTGAAAATAATTTGGTGCTTGTAAATAATCTGAAAGTTATTTATAAAGCCTCTAGAACCTGCTGATTTTTCATTTTTGATACCCTTAAAGCTAGAATCATTGTGTGTGGCCTCCAGACCATTTCCTTTGGTCTCAAGGTAGGATCAGGTAAATTTTTGACCTTATCAGGTATTTTGTCCAACCTGTTTCCAAAACACTCCAATAATAGAGTTTGAGCAACATCCCAGACAATTAATTTCAATATTTCACCACATCTGCTTTTAGAAACTGCTTCTAATTTTTAAATTTATTTCTTTATTGTTGTTGCAGTTTAAGTGTCTCACTTCTTTTTCTGCATGCCACAAATATGGAACCAGATTTCTTCCTTGTTTTTGCTGGAACAGTTTCCATATATGAATATATATGGAATATATACCCGTGTATGAAATGGGGATGTCAGCTGTGGATCTCTCCTCTGTAACACATTGCAGAGAGCTTCTGATGGCCCA
The DNA here is from genome assembly GCF_050655825.1 of Lonchura striata. Taxonomy (NCBI): domain Eukaryota; kingdom Metazoa; phylum Chordata; class Aves; order Passeriformes; family Estrildidae; genus Lonchura; species Lonchura striata. The sequence continues at coordinate 3,627,738 of NC_140706.1, read as the reverse complement.
GGAGTAGGAAAATAATAACTTTGTTGTGTAGCACTAGGTGGAAATTGCAAGGAATCTGTTCCCTAGAGTGAATATAGTGGGGTTTTTTTACTGCAGTGAGATCTTTATGAGTGTGTTTGAATGTGAAGCTGGATAAATGTGATATAATGAGGCAGCTAAACCACTCTCCCAGTACCCACTGAGGTGCAAGAAGGGAAAAATAAAAGGTAGAAATGATGTTTAGCAGCTCATAAGCAGCACCTTTATCCTCATGTGCCCTGTCAGGAGCCAGGTCCTGACACCATCAAAACCCTTAGGTCAAGGTCAGCAGCAGCTGAGCTGCTGAATGTACAGATTGAAACAAGCTGCTCTGTTGGGAATTTATTTTGTTCCTCTGAGGCAGGACAAGTTGGTGATAGGGCAGGAATTGCTGCTGGTGGTCATTAGATGGCAGCCTTCCTTTAGGTTTGGGAGGGAAGGCTCAGAATTTACAGTCCCTCCAACCTGCATTAAAAAAATTCAAGTTAGATTCTTCTCGCCGGTTTTCACTGGCAAGTTTTTGCATTTGTTGCTAAGTCGACCCAGCACCCACACTGAGTTCACCTCACCCACCCAAACCTTCCCTGCCAGGGCAATCCAAACCCTTTCCCACCTCCAGCTCATGCCTGACTCACATGAGATGCTCGAGCGTCCAGAGGAGGCAACGAGGCTGGTGAGGGACTTGGAACACAAACCCTGTGAGGAACATTTGAAGGAGCTGGGGTTGTTTAGCCTGGAGAAGAGGAGGCTCAGAGGTGACCTCATTGCTCTCTACAGCTTCCCGAAAGGAGGTTGCAGACAAGGGGGGTCGGTCTCTTCCACTGGGCAGCACTGGCAGAACAAGAGGACACAGTCTCAATCTACGTCAGGGAAGGTTTAGGTTGGATATTAGGAAAAAATTTTTCACTGAAAAAATAATAAAGAATAATAAACTACTGGAATTGTCTTCCTAGGGAAGTGGTGGAATCGCCATCTCTGGATATGTTTAAAAAAAGACTGGACTTGGCACTTGGTGCTATAGTCTAGTTCTGGTGTTAGGGCACAGGTTGGACTTGATGATCTCAGAGGTCTCTTCCAACCTCATTATTCTGTGAGTCTGGGATTCTGTGATTCTGTGAGATGCTGAGCGGTGAAAATGGAGCACTTTTCTCCCTCCACAGACACCTCCACATCAACCTGGGCTGGAGGATTCATGCTCAGAGAGCCAACCCATGCACGGGGATATCAGGTGGTTTGACAGGACTGATAGAAGATTTGGGAATAGGAGAGAGCCCTGGATTGTGCTGCAACATTTAGTGTCATATTCATGGAGCATAAAATCATCTTTGTGGCTTGATGCCTTTTCATTTCTCATCAAACTAGTGGTTTCAGGCCATATATTTTTTTTTTACTTTACACTTAATAAATGCCTTTAGGGTGCCCATGCTGATGGATTCTTTTTAAATTCTTTTTTAACAATTAAAAAAAAAATCCCTTTTCATCAGCAGAAGACTTAAGCTGTACAGGAAGTTCTTTTAATTGATTTTGGCATTCATCGTGCATTGAATTGTCTGCTTAGCCAGGTCATTATTTTTAGTGCCAAATTGGAGGGATTTTAGGGGATGTCCCTGCTATTTTCTTGCTTTGAAAGACAAGCTGTTAGCTTGCAAATCAGCTTTAATATTCTTCCAGATTTGAGTGAAGAGAACTTGCTTAATAGGACTTACATGAAATCAAACAATCTCCACACTCCATGAACCAATAATGCTTTGCTCGAGACACAGAGAAATTGTGTAATAAATTGCTATGAACTGATTAGGATGGGATCACCTAAAATACTCCTCCAGCTTCATGGCACTCAGAAATGAAGCAGAATTAATGGTATCTGAGGTGAGGAATCCATGCTGATTAGAAACCCAACTGGTGTATTTGCTAAATTCATCGGCACACCTGGTAGCATGTTAAAACCAATAAAGCAGCTGACATTTCCTGGTTGAAAATGTAATGAAATGCAGCATTTCAGTAACTCGCAGTTTAGCAATTCTCAAATTGATGCTCCTGCCACGGTAAATTACGCAGAATCATTTAATTTCTCCGAGCACCTGCTCTGCAGTTTACTTGCAGATATTTTGCCACGTGGAAGTGGAGCTTTCATTCATCCCTGTTCTCAGTGGTGCTGGTGTGAACCCTCCATTTCACTAGGATGAAAAGGAAAGATAAGCTGGCTGAGCCACCCACACCTCTGCCACTGCTTTTATTGTGTTTGTATTTAAGTGCTGGAACCCTGGATGCCAAGAATTTTAAACTTTCTGTACTGAAAGGCATGGACCCATGACCTGAGACCGTGGAGAAGGCTTCCAAAATTAAATTATAGATCTGGGATTGTGGGTGTGTGGTTTGAATAGGAGTGTGTAATATCACATGGTGGAAAACTTAGAGTTTAAATTTTAAAATATAGTAATTTCTATAAAGCTAAAATGGAGGTTTTAGGGTGGAGGCTGGTCCTTCTTCTTGACCTTCTTCATGGCTTTGGTTGGTATTTTGTAATTGGACAGAAAAGTCCACACTGTGGCACACGAGTGGTTGGCTATTGGGTTAAAAGTAAAAATAATTTAGATGTCATTTCTTAATTGGATAGTTTAGCCTTAAAAGACCTTGTAGAGAAAGAGAGTGAGCTGTTTTGTATCTTGTTAGTAGAATGCTGTAGAAATAATAAGAAATAATAAACATCTGAGCCTGAACACGAAATACCATCTCGAGTGTTTCAATCTCGACCTTGGCAGAGGCAGAAAAGAAGCCAAGAACCAACTCAGAAGTCCCCGTTGTGCTTGGCATGGCACTGAGAGGAGCACACAGGGCTTATAATTTAAATAGAAATGTTTCAGTCAGGATGGAAGGAGAGTTATAACACACAGCAGTTTATTTGCTCTCATTCCTGCCTGACACTTTTTTTAGAGAAGTTGTTTTTTCACAGTGTGGACAAGCAGAAAGTGAGAAACAGCAGGAGGCTAAAGGATCAGGTAGACTAAAAGGGAAGGAGGGAAGTAAAGGGGAAGGGAGGGTTGTGGAAGGCAGGGAAGAAACAAGGAAAAAGCAGAAAAACTTTATTTCATGCTACAGACAGCTCCTTGCATCCAGAGGTCTCAGCTCAGATGGATTAAAAAAAATTAGCAGTTTCTCCAAGGTGCCTTATTTAGGGATCCTGTTGCCTTGCATTTGCAATAGTACATAGATGGACATCAAAAATATCAATCTTTAGAATTTCTTCTCTGCCTCCAGTGAGGATGGACCAGTTCTGGAGGTGCCTCAGATGAATATCTAAATTTAGATGATCCCATACTCACTGAGTTTTTGGGAAGAGGGTTGACCTAAACCAAACACTTTACAACTTTATTTTTCCTGTCAGTCTTTGCTTTGCCTGCTGCTATTTCAGCCAGCTGGAGAATCTGGAATTTTCTTTCTCTGGTTCCACTTAATCCTCCACTGACACATGGTGGAGTCTAGTGGAGGTAGGAGAATATCTTGATGTATCCTGGCTAGTCTGCTCTTCCTCCAGCATCAGCTGCAATTTAAATGGAGTCAGTTCCCAGGGAAAAAAAAAAAAAAAAGGAAAAGCTCCCTATTAACATAATTTGTTACAAGTCCTTAATATCATACTTGTCTTTTAGCCTTACCCACCAACATTCAGAGGGGAAAAGAAAAACCAAACAAAAAACATTCTGAATAAATGAGATTTGACAGAACTTTCCTCAAGAACAATGGCTTTAAAACTGGCTGGAAGAAATGCTTTTTAAAATAGACCAAATTGATCTGTTGCCTTTGGAAAAAAAAAAAATCGATTTTAGAAGAAAGAAAGAAAAAATCTATTATTCCCTTTCCAGTTTCTCATAATCATTTTTGAAGTCTGGGTTTCACCACGGAAGCCTTTTCAGTTTGTTCTTTTAAAAGAGTAAAAGAGTTGAAGAGTTCATCCATTCATTTGTCCTTTTTTTTTTTCCCTTTATTATGGCAGCATGATACAAAACACCTTTCCTGTATGTATGAAAATAAAGGATGTAAATCCAAGTCCCAAGACCATGAAAATATCATCAGTATTGATGAAATTGAGCATATTCCTACTGCTGCTGAACAGATTATCAGAGTTGCTTTCATTTAAAAACATATAATTTATTTTTTAATCTCTCACAGGCTAAATCAAACCAGACAGTGTGAGATACATAAAAAAAGTCAATTAACAATCCCTTCTATATGAATCCTAGTAAGCTCAAAGAAGACGTAGACAATGCTCCAACTCCAAAATGCCCTCAACAGGACTGATGGATTCATCCATCTGCTGATTTTGCACACCCAAATATTTGATCTAATGTTCACTCAAATCTATGGGAAGAGGGTTGTTGATTGTAGTGAGTTCTGTATAAGATTTTGAATTTTAATCTACTTCTAAATGCATCTGCCACGTCCCAAAAGAGACAGAAGAAGAGACAAGAGAGATTTCTCATTCCTCACCAGCTCACTGGGAAGTACAAATGCTAAGCTTTTGGAGGATACACATTCACATGCATTGGTAGATTATTACAAGAAACTGATAATTGTATCCCAGCTAATTAGTTGCTCAGAAAATTATCTAATTACCACTTGGCACCAAAGGTGCTTCGTGCCTGACTTCAGGTCCATGAGTGATGTGGCTTGGCCGAGCTCTCCAGCTCAGAGTTAGTGAATTTTTTGGGGAATTTTGCAAACTGGGTTGTGAGCTGGACCAGGACACGGGCTCATTTCATCCGGTAGCTTTGGGAACATCTGTGTCAATATTTTTATGCCAACATCTGTGTTTCACAGAAAACTGCACAAGAGAACTTCAACATAGACCTTTGCATGATGAAATGTAGGAAATATTCTCTCCTGAGGAAGCCTATTCCTAGACACAGAATATGGAAGTTGTTTTAAATCCTAAACGATTCAGGGGACCTTTTTTCTGGTATAAATCTGCTAATTTGTCACTTGACTCCTAAATTTAAGCAAAACTCTCTGTAGTTTAACCTACACTTTTCTCAGTGTTTGTTTACGTTAACTGCAAACGTAACAAGCCCCACAATATCACAATGAAATTATTGCATTAATCACCAGCTGAATACATTAATTATCAAATGACTGCATGACAAGGAAGCCTTCCAGACAACACAGGGCTAGATTTATTTGTGCTGTTACAAGTGCTCACAGCTTGGGTTAGGATTTCTAAGTCTTCAGGATCATTGCTAAGGCATTGCTGGCTCTTTTCTCCTTTCCCTTTTCCCAAACTCTTTCCCCAGAGAACCTTGGTGCACACTTTACACTCTCATTTATCTCCATTTTCCTCAGTGGTTATTTAGAATGATTACCCCAGCAATAGAAACAAAGGGACAGCAAAAGGATTTTGCCACAGTATAGGTCTATTTCTTTGAGATAACCCTTGACAGTTGCATCTTCTGAGTAAAAACCCAAATTGCTGGATCATCCAGAGTGAGTAGGTGGGAATTGCTGGATTCAGAGCACACAAATTCTGATTTAGATTCATTCAGCCAGTCCTTTATGTTCCCAACAGGACAGAAAAACACAAATACTGAAACCAGCTGAGAGCAGCTTCACAATGCTGAAGACCTCAAACATTTTGGGTTTTATCAGTAGGAATAAGAGTTCAAACTTGCAAGTATAATGGAAATAAAACAATGTTTTAAAAATCATAAAAATGACTTAATTTATGGGTAAAACTATTGAAATATTTGAAAAGCTTGACACATTTTAGGTAATTCTGTGATTAAAAAAAAAAAAAAATGGGCTTGTCCAAATCAAAATGACTACCCTACAAAAATTGGATAGATCTGTTATCTTTTTTTTGATTGTTGGCAGTAACAGGTCAGCATCTTCACATTGTAACATCTTCACTACAAACCCAGCAAAGTCTGGTCTCACCATGCCTTGACATCATATAAATTATATATATATATATATACTACATAAATTATACACATTTTAAATTTAAAGAGATTTCCCTCTGGGGAAGGAAAAAGAAGAAAGTTGAAGATGGCTGTAAACTTATTATTCCAGGGTACTAAACCTTCATACTAAACTTTATGCATTATTGAGATTTTAATATAATTTCCTTTAAAGAAATAACTCACTGGGGTTGAATTTAGTAATAACAATGTTCACAGAACATAATTTCTCCTTGACCAGAAATAAACTTCATAAAATATTCAACACAAATTTTTACAAAGCAAATATTTAATTATGTGTATATAGACTTGTAATTGCAAAGTAATAATTTGGCTCAATATAAATTTCCTCCATTCTAATATTTAACTGTCATTTTAAAAAATTCAGGCAAAACTTCTGATAAGTATTTTAAACATGAACAGGATTTTAGCAGATGTGTTTTCTTGACAGCTCTAGTAAATATATTGTACCTGGAAACATTTTAAAGTTATTTAAATGAGTGCAACATGCCCAGTTTGGAGTTTGATGCATTGAATAAACCAGAAGGATTTACATGAAGTTAACTTTGCAGCAGGAATATAAGCAGACATGAAGACATTATCTGTTGATTAATATCCCCTCTAACTCCACACTCCCAATGAGATTTTTTTTCCCATTTTATTGATTTAACAGACTGCAGTTCTGCCACTGAGTCCCAGGCACAGTAAGAGATAATTTCACAAAAACCCTCCAGTCATACCAAGAACATCATCAAGTTTTCCTTTGTCTGTGTGAAAGATGGAGTAGAAAACTAATTTCCCCATGGAGAGCAAAGCACAAGTTGCACTGAAAAAAGGGAAAAAAGGAATCAAGGCCGACCCCACAAAATGTCAGAATCAAAATTTTAAATAAAAATCAAAGTATGTAGGCCACATTTAAAAATACTTAAACAAAAAGATTGGTTAATTTGCTCCTGAATACTGAGCATTGACTCACATCCAGTGAATAATTGGTAATAAAGGCAGGTTTGTAACAGGGAAAAGCTAGGCAAGCTCCAAGGCATTAAGTCTCAGGAAATATCCTGCAGGTTAAATTGGTAAATAGACAAGCCTCTTTTTGAAAGGTTGAGAAAAATGCAAGTGGGAAGATGAAGACAATACAAATTACCGTGCCAAGCTTTGAGGAATACAATCCAAACCAAAAGAAAACCACTTGTAGTTCCCACTCACTAAATGCTCCTTGAGCTCTGCCAGGCTTGGGGCCATGACAGCTTCTCTGGGTAGGCTCTTCCATTGCCCAGCCACCCTCTGGGTGAAGAATCTTCTCCTGAAACTCAACCTAAGCCTTCCCTGACCAATGTCCAGCTGTTCCCTCAGGTCCTGCCACTGGTCACTAGAGAGCAGAGATCAGTATTGCAATGATGCTCCCACTTCACACACAGGACCTAAGGCACCAAAATCAACCCGAGTGCTCAGCCTTGCTTCTATCCTTTCAAAAATAGCAGCAGAACTGCCTAGCACAGAATCATTGAGAATGTGTTTGATAGATGAGATAAGAAGCCAAATACACCCAAATTTCTCTGCATCCTGAGCTGCTGAACACTTCTCTTGTCTCCTTCTGAGCCTCCCAGATTGCAATCAGTGGGATACTTCGGGCTGTTCTCCTTGGCTGTGATGTATTTTCCAAATTATTTTAAGGCTGTCTGTATTTGCTATTGTTAGGGGCTCGTGTTCACTATGCAGATGTATTTAAATTTATTCATCCTCCCCCACCTTTCCGTGTAGTGACTGTCAGCTGTGTCTGCACAACCTGCCAATTACAGGAACTTCCAGAACAATGCCAGCCTAATTGATAGGCAGAGTAAATGAAGGAGCAAGGAGGAGATCATCAATGCTGGCAAACGAGTCCACAACACCCAGAGTGGTCATCGGGTGTTCTGCTCCCTTAAGGACTTCAAAGCAGCTATTTGAAATTCATATTAAAATGCATGAAGTGTGTGATCCTGCCTGCTTCGCTCAGGATAGGGCAGAGTGGAGAATTTTAAATCATACAGGATTTTCGAGCCTAATTCTCTTGTATTTGAAGTAAGGTCCTAAGTTTTTTGGGGGAGGATCTTATAGAGAAGGATTACACAGAATATTTTGCTTAATCTGTGTAGTTCCATATTGCCTTCAAGGGCAGACAGTGCTCAAGCACAGCAGCAGTCCTCAGGCTTGATCTAAATCTAGATATTTTCATAGTTTTGAGTCTCATTTCCATATTTCTATCTGGCAGATTGTATGTACTCAAATACTCCAAGTATGGAAACTCTTATCTTACCCATGCAAAAGCATGAGATAAAAAGATAATTCCCAAAAGTGAACCTCAGATGGTAGACTGAATCTTTTCTTGTCTTTGGGATGATGAGCAGTGAACTTCTACCCTCATTAACCTCTGCTTCCTCTATTCTTGCTATGGTCGTGGGTTGATTTCTTGGGCTGCAAGAAGGAGATAAAATCCTGGACAAAAGATTTCTGGAATCTCTGTGTTGTGGGCAGTGCCTAAAATTTGAGGCAAATGCTGTCTTCAAGCCTAAAGCAGAGGTTTAGGTTGTGGATCTGTCTCAGCTTGTCGGGGAGATCCAGGCAGTGTTACTGTTACACACATTCTGCCTTCTTCCTTTTCTTCAATTACATTTTCAGTTTTTGGGGGGTTTTATTGAAAGAAAAGTCTGTGAGGAAGACTTTAGAACACTAAAACACTGCTGCGATATTTAAATGAGATTCTGGGAGCTGATATTTGTCTTAGGAGGTTGTACCTCTCTTTCCTCCACAGCAAGTTCTATTCCAGAATATACATAATTATATACATTATAATGAACAAACACGTCAGTATTGATATCAGAGTGAGCCATCCTGCCAGTTCCTTGTTGGAAGGCACTGCTGAGGGTCAGGGGAACATGATGATTTTGGGAATGGAGTAACATTTTTCTAGGAGAAAAATATGTCCTAAAAATGGAGAAAAATGGACAAATGTCCATCTCTTTTGAACCAAAAGGGAAAGAACTAAAAAAAAAAGCTGGCAGAAATCAAAGCATCCTAGAAGGCCAAGGCTATAAACCCTTAAGGGCACTCAGATATTTGTGTTACTGCATTAATTACTGAAATCTATTGCAGGGAAACATCACTTTAGTTTTATCTCATGGAGTCCTCCATACTGGAAGGTGTTCTGTGCCCAGCTGCAGCTCATGGAAATTCACCTGAACATCGCTTTACAACTCATTTTTTTTTCCCAGAGCTTTACCCCAGACAAGACACAGATTTTTGAGCCTGAAAAGACCCAAAGAACAACATGATTGTGGTAAAGCTACTCCAAATCTTGAGGAAAATTTTCTATATATATATATATATATATATATATGGGAGCAAGTATAGGGTGGTAAAAGTGACAAAGAGAAGTACAACAGGAAAAGCTCTTAGTTTGTGAATTGAAAATATAAATATTATACAGAAATTGACATGCTGAAATAATTATTTTAGTAGCCATTTGATTTACTCAATAGCTATAGAATAAGATTATTAATTCAATAATCATCATCATCTAGCTCATTTATTCCTTTTGTCCAGAAAATCACTGAGCACTTTACAAAGGAGGTCAACACCATTAGCACTTTAGATTCTAAAATTCACCTGAGAGAGGATTTTAAGCAGAAATACCTCTGTAGCCTGGTCTTGAATTTTGCTCATGATGGTTTCTTCCTTTCTCCTCCAGCAGTATTTGCAAGTCTGAGCTACCTGGCAAAATTGCACCAGGTGATGTTTTTTACCTTTTTAATATGTGAGTGATATTTCTTTTTGTCTGCAATGATTCATCAGAGCAAAACCAGGAAAAACAACTTTGCTTTTACACGTTTCTAGAACAAGTAAACAAGGTTGCTTTAAGATTTTTCTTGGAGGGCTTTTCCTTCCATGTAATATTGAGTGGCACCCTGTTCTCCAGTCTGAAGTGTTTCCACCTACATGGAGATCATTCCTTGACCTTGGAACAGCCTTCACCCACACCTTACCTAGAAATAAGTTTGAGTGAGATCATCTTAAGACATGGTGACTGTAATTCAGAACATGAAAGCACTGTGAAATCCCGTTATTTCTCTCCATGTTTAGTTCCATGTGATCATTTGGATATTTTTAGTCAACTAAAACCTGGTTCTTCATTACAACATAGTGAAGAGGAATTTACAGTATTTGCATATTTTTTTTGAGGGTCTTGAAGTGGCCATCAGCATCCCTCAGTCTTTTCAAGGGCTGTGTCAAGAAAAAGACTAAAAAAATTGCTGACAAGTGGAGCAATCACTCTGGATTTCTTCAACCAATGCTAGGAAAGAAATAAAACCAACCTCAAGCAAGCAAACTAAAGACTAATAAAAAAATCCTCTAGTAGATTTTTCTCATTGATTGACCATGGTAAATAATTGCTTTAAATATCAAATTGCTCAGAAGCTTAGAAGGCTGGAGGAGAACCCCATGTTCAGGGGTGGGTGATCTTTTGGCCTTATATAAATTTGGGTAGAGTGAGGAGAAACACTGAGAGTGAATGATTTTATTTTATTCTCTGTGTCAGGTTTGACTTTAGTCAAACCCACTAAACCATAAAATTTTATACAAGGCCATATAAAACCACATTTGTTTCAATCTCCTACTGTTCAACCAAACTTCAGATCAAAGAGGAATAACCCACATTTCCAACGTGCTTTGAATTATTAGGAAGTGCTAGCATTCCAAAAGTAAAAAACCCACCAGATAAAATCATTATTAATCTAATCTTAACCAGGACTGACCTAGTCTCAATGAAATTAGACATCTCTATGAACTTTAAAACCAGATTATTTTGGAAAGCCTGAAAATGATCATGGAAAATATTTAGAAGCCAAAACATTTTTTTCAAGGAGCAGAAAATAGCATTTATTGTATATTTCCCAAATTTTCTTATGTTTTAGCATAAAGTCATAGAATGTTTTGTGTTGGAAGGGACCTTAAAAACCATCTTGTTGTCATGGGCAGGGACACCTTCCACTAGACCTGGTTGCTCCAAGCCCCATCCAACCTGGCCTGGAACACTTCTAGGAAAGCAGAGATTTCCTACATCTTGTTGGTAGGAAATAAGAGTATGATGCCTCAGGTTCTATCTTTTCTATTTTTCAGATTCTATGCTGCTTTAGTATGCAGCTCTGAGCTTCATATGAGGGGATGGTGAGCTCTCCTCACAGGGAGACAAAACAATTCCTTCTCCAGCTGGGGACCAAGGACAAACAATCCAAATCTCAGGCCCAAAAGCACAAACAACGTGGGCTGAAGAGAGAAAAACAAGCAGGATGGGACTGCCTGGGCTGGATCTGGAATTGGAAAATTAACTCTAATATGCAAATGGAGCAGAAGTTGTAAAAGTGAGAGACCCCATGAGTGCTCGTGCATTTTGTGACAATTTTGGTTCACCTTGGGTACAGCCCTGGCTGGGCTCTTGTGCTGCCCAAGGTGGATCCATTGAGCCTTTTAATAAATCCCTGCTTTATTCTTTAGCTCTGTCCAGTCTCTGTTCTAGGTCAGCCTTCACAAGGCTTCACAGGGTTGAACACAGTTGTGCCCACACAGGTTTTCCTGGAGTCTGGATCAGATGCCAATTCTGCAATGAGGGATGTGTCCCTTGACTGATTCTTTCAACAAATTTCACATAAAGCAGCAACTTAGAAAACAATCTCAAATGTCTTTACCTGTACCATAAGACAAGATTGTCATTGTAAACAAGAGGTAATGGCCTAGGGGGAAAGGAGACAGTAACACCTGAAACAGCACATGCCATGAATTTGGGGATACTTTGAAATCAGTTTATCCACCAGCTCCATTCCCTGACACATCACATATGCTTTGAAGTATCCTGAGATGCCACTGCCTGTCCCAGCTTTCACACCAGCTCCAAACTCCATTATTTTTGCTCATCCACTGAAAAAGCAGAGTGTGGATGGGTGCTCCCAGCAGTTGGATTTGATACAGCAAATATAAATAAAATTCCCTGGCAGAAATCAAACTCTCATTTCCCCATCGTTCACTGCAGAGGGTGCTGTCTGCCCACATTCCTGGTCCCTAGGAAAAGGTGGAGAAAGAGGGCTGTGAACTATTTAAAAGTTGAAAAGGCCTGTTGAGGGATATTAGCCAAACGCTCTCAAGTCTTGCACAATCAAAGACATAAGGTCACATTTCAGAGTCACGACAAAGTAAGTCACAGTGACATTGTCATAGCCAGAGAGGAATTCTGAACAAGCACAAAACAATGTGGTTTGAATGGTTTAAATGAAAAAAACCAACCAAACAAAAAACCCCAAACCAAACAAAACAAAAAATCTGTTGTCCTCCCTGCTTTTAATGAAGTTTAAGTCTTTCTGAAGTCATTCACATAGGCAGTGATGCTAAAGTATAAACAGTAACTCCTTCCTGGTAAAATAAAATTTGAGGGATCTGTTTTCATACTGAAACTCTGGAAAACAGCTGAACCATCAGAATTTGTTATGAATCAAGAAAAGCGAGGTTCAAAGATGGTCAGTCCTGTGCTTTGCACCTTTGTGGGAATGTCAAGGCAGATCTTGATTTCAGCTGAAGCCACTCATCTGATAGCACCAAAAAATAAAGATTTTTTTTTTTCCCTGAATCTGAAAGGGTTCCTCTGCTGTCCTGCTTAACCTATAACAGTGTTGCTTAAAATAAAGATGAGCATCTTTGGTATGCAGGGAATATGCTAGATTTGCTCTCACCACTTCCCTTCAGACCTTACACTTTTTCAATTTTCAGCTTTCTCCTCTGGGCAGAAACAGAAGGATTGTGGAGACAGCAGAAGGGATTTAAAGGCAGAGGTGGGTTACAACTGATTTTGGGAGGACAGGAGCTGCACCCCTTGGAAACAACCAGTGAGCACAGCTGCCATAGCAGTGGCTTTGAAATTTCTGCCCCATGCATCATGCTGGATGTGTCCAAGTGCTAAAACATATTTTTTATCCAGCCAAAGCAATTCTCAGGGCTCAGGGAACACTCTTGTGCTTTGCTAAAAGACACCTTTTTTTATTCTTATTGCTGAAAAAAAGACGTGTTACCCCAGAGAATATGGGGCTGGGGGAATTTTAGGAATGAAATCCTTTCCTGTGGTGTGATAAGAGTTATGTATGGTGGAATTCTTCTCCATCACGTAACCCTCAATGAAAATTTGGGTGCTTTGCTCCTAATCTTGCAGCATTTCAAAGCTTTCTCCTGGAGCCGAGTCTAAGTGCTGCTGAAGTGGTGGTTTCACTGTGTGAGAATAGAGCAGGGACACAGTGAGGGAGCACAAGGTTTAAAATCCAGAATTGTTGTATTGTGTTATTGGACAGACACCGCAGCACAGAATAGGAAAAAAATCATGACAGCTAAAATTAAGGGGGGGAGAGGAGGGAAAATAAGCAGTTCTGATTGTTGTTATCCCCAGCCTTTGAGTCTTTTCTTAACAATTCCTTTTTCCTTGAATTCTGCCTGCATGAACCTAAGGATTGGAAATATCAAGGCTTGACTGAGGAAAAAAAAAAAAAAGTAACTCTTGTCTACAGTTCTAAGTCAGTTATTTGCTCACCTTCCACATAATAAATTTGCCTTGACTGCTTAAGGAAAGCTTGTGAAATTTGAGTTGAATTGAGTGGAGAACCTATTGCTTCTATCCCATTGAAGAATCTTTTGCCTCAATTAATTTTTCATTGCATTAGGCCAGTAAAAGTGAAGTCACAAAGATTTGGAAGCAGTTCTAATCAATACCTTTTATATATTCAATGATAATATGAGATTCATGGAGTGGTTTAAAAGCCTTTCCTCAACTGAACACAGATATAAATCTAATTAAATCAACTAATCTTTAGAGATCTTAGAAAGTGATAACTTCAGGGGAACTTTGAGATGGTAGAGAAGGAAGTACAGTGATATTCTCAATTTCAGAAAATTAAAAAAAAATAATTAAATAGCTGGTATTTTATTGAAACTGCTTATCACCAAACAGCTCTTTTTCTAGTGAAGGTGAATTCTACAATAGACACATGGTAACTTTTCCTCATATCACAGACTATTACTATCTTTAAATTTGACCTAACTACTTTATTCAGTATTTATTAATAAGCCCATAATAGTAACTTTATTATCCTCTTCTTAATACTTCCTCTTTTTTTAAACTTATGTGGAATACAGATATATTTTCTATTGAACTCTCCCTCTGCCTTTCATGTCAACAAGACTCACCAATATCAATTCACCATCAAGGACTTACTAAATTCCTCAAACCTCATGGAAAATTGTTCCCATTAAGAACACTCTGAGTGTTACAGAGTGCTCTAATTTTTATGCCATATTTCATGTAAAGAAATACTGTGAATATAGGCAGTACCATAACATATTCCCTCCTGTCCAGCATTATATTTCTACAATTTATTACAGAATTCAAGTCTGACAAGATCCTGCAAGATTTTTCTGGTCACTGGCTCACATACCAAGATTCAAGTCTGCAGCAAGTGTAGAGAAAACACACCAAGTAACTGCTGTGACACTCAGCAATACAAGAGTTACTTGATGTATTAAACTCTATTTAATACTAATTTTGAGTGGGGAGAAGGAAAATGCATATTTAGCACTTCAGCATTTGTGCTGAAACCTGTGCAAAGGTTTCTGAGTCACAGAGCAGAGATCCAGGATGAAATAGAAACAGCAGAGACCCTCTGCCCTCTCCACTCACCCCACTAACAAGAATTAGCTGATGTGTGAAACTCAGGGAACAGGAGCATTTGTAGGTGTTATTAACAGGGTGATTCCCCACTATCACTCTACACATGATAAATTCCTTTTTACTACTGTGAAATGTATTTCTGCATTATGGTATTTTCAGTTGCTGTTACCTTCTCTTCTGCCTTTGAGCTGAGCTCCACAGAAGCAGCAAAGATCAGCTCTAGATCCAAGGGTGAAAATTTTGGAGCTCCAGGCCTGGGGAGAACAGCTGAGCTTCAGGATATATATTTTTTTTTTCCTAGATAACAGAGGCAAATAGAATCTAAAATTTCACGGGATAAATTGTGTTAATGTGGGATACTGATGGAAAGAGACACTCACTGTGAGGACAGAAGCCATTGACTCCTCATGGCCTCCCTGTCCTCCAGCCCCACAACTTCTGTTCCAATATAATTGATTCATTATATAATTAATTCAATGCACATAGTTGGTTGTGTAAGCTCTATACCTGTTTTTGCAGAGAACTGGCCTTAAATACTTTCATTATTTGGCTTCCATGGGATTTCTGAAATCTCATAATAATGCAGAAGAGCTGCTACACTATCTGATCCAGATTCTTCTGGAATACATGGGGAAAATCCCTCAGGTCTTTTCCTTGTTCTCAAGAATTGCATTGAATTTCTCTCTCACCTTGCAGACCTTTTTCTGAACACACCTAACTGTTCATTTGAGCATCTCCTTATTAACACTGTGCAGTGGGAGCTTTTAGTTTCACATCCTGTCAGATTTAATTACAAGCTTCATGTTTTCCTTCACTACATGTGCCTTTGCTGATGTTTAACCAATCTCTTTTTACTCAGGGAGGAGTAGGGTTTACACAAAAGCTCTGATTATGCTAGAGATAATTGCATGTCCATTTTTGGAGGATTATTCTGCTTTGGCATCTACCCCTACATGCTCACAGTCACTACCACCATCTCCACAAAGCAACAGCCAAAACCATACCAATGGGTAAATAGCAGTAAAGTCACCAAAAATGTGATTTTTCAAGGTGCAAAATGGCCTTTTGCATTGTCCTCCTTCTCCCAGCCTGCAGGAGTTGCAGCCAGTCCATCAGATGTTGTCTCTTCAGCTCTCCCTTCCTTGGAGGAGGACTCCTCACACTCTTCCCCTGCTCCACCCTGGGGTTCATCTCACAGGTCTTCTCCTTCCCACAGTCCAACATCCCATGTTGGACTTCTCCAACATGGGTCCTTCACCTGGGTTTCAGACTTCCAGGGAGTGTTTCAGGATGGGTCCCTTCCCACTGGGTGCATCCTTTAGGAGCAGGCACATTCCTACAGGATCCAGCATGGATCTTCCACAAATCCTGCCAGCAAATCTGCTCCAGAGTGGGCTCCTCCACAAGCTGCAGGTGGATCCCTGCTCCCCATGGAGCTCCCGAGGCTGCAGGAGCACAGCTCCTCTCCATGGGCTGGAGGAACCTCAGACCTGACACCTGGAGCAGCCCCTGCCCCTCCTGCCCTGCCTGGGGGCTGCAGGGCTGCTCCTCTCACGTGTCCTCACTGCAGTTCTGCTTTTCCCTCCCTCTTACACACATCATCCCAAAGGCATCACTGCTGATCTCGGCCTGATCCAGCAGTGGGGCTGCCTTAAATCTGGAATTGGCTCCATGGACATGGGGAAGCTTCCAGCAGCTTCCCACAGAATCCACCTCTGTACCAAAGCCCTGCCATGCAAAGCCAATGCACCTTTTAATTCCTCTTCTTGATTTTTGCACACTTGGTCTGACCAGGAGTAGCTCACCACAGGTTTGTTCTATTCTGTTTCCAGATGCATTCAGGAAACGAATATCCTTTTAAAGCTAAATTCTTTCATTTTTGAACTGAACTCTACATTTTATCTCCTTCTAAATAATCAAAGTGGCACTTCCAAGATTTTTGTCACTTTTTCCTTTTGTTTACTTTGCCTGTCTTTGATTTATTCTGGGCTGCTGCCTGACATTTTATGCTGTATTGGTGGTTGACATGAGTTCCTCCATGGCTCTTTCAGCACAGACAACACTCAGTGCTTCTATCTAACACAAAGTGACAAATTACTTCATATGAAAGCGCAGAAAACACAGAAAAAACTGCTTTGATTACTTTTTCCCATGTTCAGGAGAGATTATTTGCATATTTGGACACAGTAGCAAAAGGACCGATGACCTTCAGGCAGCTGAAATCCTGTTTTCTGTCTGTTCCTGTCAGTATGGATGGATTTCCTTTTTCTTTTTCAGTCTTCCATTTTATTTTAGTCTTTGTTGATTTCCTCAGCACATTGGCACTGAACATCTCACTGGGAAGGGCGGGAGGAGGGAGGGAGGAAGGAAGGAAGGAAGGAAGGAAGGAAGGAAGGAAGGAAGGAAGGAAGGAAGGAAGGAAGGAAGGAAGGAAGGAAGGAAGGAAGGAAGGAAGGAAGGAAGGAAGGAAGGAAGGAAGGAAGGAAGGAAGGATCATGCCTTTATTTAGCAAAATTTGCACATTACAGAATACTCTGACGTGGAGAACACTGTCAAAAAGAGAGTCCTTGCCAGGGAATGATAAGGTGCATTTGCAACACATCATTTTAGGTAATTGCTTGAATGCATTTAGGTGAAATATGGTAAAATACATATAGTATTTACATATGTCTGGGTTGGCTGGATTTTTCCCTTCTGAAGTGAGTTTAGAACTTTTCTGTTCCTATTTGCACCAGCGTATTTTAAGAAAACTTCCAGTTTCAGAGCTGCTTTAAATGAGTCTTGTCTTACTCCAAAGAGACAATCATGTTGTTGCCTTCTTATTTTTTTCTTTTTTAATTTTCCTTCCAGAATGAAGAAATGTTGCTTTGCTGTGTAAGACAAAAAGGAAGAGCAAAGCAGTTCCACACCAATCCTCTGTGTTTTCAGATTTTGAAATTTCATCTTCACATTTGAAGACCACATTTGGTTTTGATATATTTTCACTTTTTGTTTTTTATCTTTTATAATTTGTTGTCACTGTGAATTGAAAAATCACCCGAGTATAATTAAACAGAAATTTAATTTAAGGAAATACAGGATTAAAATAAAACCATCCTCCCCTGATTAAAGCTCACTGTTTAAAAGAGTGGTCAAGACAAAAATTCTCATTAAAAGAGATTCAGTGCTCTAAATCTGGTCAGCATTCACTCTTTTTAACCTCACTTCTCTGGACTGAAGGGAACTGAAATTATCCTCATAGTACCATGCTCACCAGGACTGAACTTAATAGTGAAAAAACAAAGGCTTTGAACTTGCAGGGTCAATAGTGGTGGGTTTTGATGTTGTGGAGAAGTGACTTTTTTCTCAGAAGTGACTGAGAAGAAGGAGCTGTGTACACTGAGAGATCACAAACAGAGACACCGACTCTTTCAGGCCTGTGCTCAGAGAATTCCTGGGATTTGGACACACTGCTGAGCCAGGAAAGCACATGGATGTCCCTTAGCCATGCTCAACAGTGCACAGAGGACAACAAGGTGCAGAATCACAGAAACACAGAATAATTTATGTTGGTAAAGACTTCCAAGATCCTCGAGTCCAACCTGTGACTGATCAGTTAGAGAAGAGCATTGAGTGCCACATCCAGGCATTTCTTGAACACCTGAGGAATGGTGGTCCCACCACCTCCCTGGGCAGCCCCTTCTAGTACCTGACCACCCCTTCCATGGACAAATTCCTCCTGATGTCCAGTTTGACCCTCCCCTGGCCCAGCCTGGGAGCACAGCCCGACCCCCTGGCTGTCCCCTCCTGTCAGGAGCTGTGCAGAGCCACAAGGTCCCCCCTGAGCCTCCTTTTGTCCAGGCTGAGCCCCTTCCCAGCTCCCTCAGCCTCTCCTGGTGCTCCAGACCCTTCCCCAGTTCCATTCCCTGGACAGCTCCAGCTCCTCAATGTCCTTCCTGAGCTGAAGGGCACAAAATCAGACACAGCCCTCAAGGTGTGACCCCAGCACAGGGGCACCATCACTGCCCTGGCCAGTGAAGTTCTGTGGAAAACTGTGAAGTTCTCACATCAGACAGGAAGTTCAAATATACCAAACTCTGTTGAAACAAAAACTTTAATTATTATTTTTTTTTTAAATGCATGAGACAAAATGTTCTGAGAAAACTTCCAGAATAATTTTGCCATCAAATAATATTGTTCTACACTGGAGTAATGAAACACGGGAAAGATCCAGCCTTGGATATGGAAGGGAGAAACTCAGCTGTTTTCTTGTACAGTAAATGTCTTCAAAAGTCTTGGGCTAAATTAACTTCACTTTAGGACACTTGTAGAACTAAGAGACATTAGAAGTTATTTTTTACTCCCTATTGGTGATGATTGCACTTTCAAAGATGGTAAAAGCTGCTATAAAACTGGAGAGAACCATCCATGCAAGTATAATAATAAAAGTTTCTACAGGCAGCCCTTCACCTCCATCCCACCTAAAAAACAGGTTTGGCTAGGAAAATAGTTTTGGCAGAAATCTACTTTTTTATGTGACTAAACATACATTCTTGTTTGTTTAACCATTAAACCCATTGTTGTTGTTGTGTCATTGGTGCAGCTCAGGTGCAGGAATAAACAAGCAGTAAATAAAGTATTTGATCTTTTGTCTTTGCAGTACTTAATGAAGTCTCAGTC
This sequence comes from Lonchura striata, assembly GCF_050655825.1. NCBI lineage: Eukaryota > Metazoa > Chordata > Aves > Passeriformes > Estrildidae > Lonchura > Lonchura striata. The sequence continues at coordinate 3,608,373 of NC_140706.1, read as the reverse complement.
TACCTGGTCTTCAGGGACTCCCAAAGTGAACTAGAGGGCCAGGATGGAGGAAAAGGCAAGAAAATCCCTGGAAACTGTCATGGCAAAGTTCAGCTATGCAGGTGCCACAGCAGCAGGTACAGACCCTGAAGGGGCAGGAATCTTGCCTGTCTTGGTTTGAAAAGAGAGGTGTCTGCTAAGGAAGGCAGGAGCCTTCCTTGAAATGGAAAATGTAAATCCCTTCCCTCTAAGTTATTATAATTTTGAAATTAATGGGTCTCAGGCAAATATATGGGAATAGGAATAACAGTTCTTTATCAGGGAAGAAAATAAAAATAAAATAAAAATGCAGTAATACAAAACAAACCACTGCCAGAGTCAGAACAGGCCCTGTTCCCCTGTGTGTCAGGGAGGTGGCTCAGCCCCATCCCAGGGGGGCTCAGCCCTCCTGCAGTGCCAGCTGTGCTTCTGCTGGAGCAGGATCCTGCACAAGGGGGAGTTTTCCTCTGGAGCTCCAGGGCTGGGGGAGATGGGCCTGGGCTCCCCTGGGAATGCAGGGGGAAGAAAGCTGCTCCTCTGGGAATGCAGGGGGAAGAAAGCTGCTCCTCTGGGAATGCAGGGGAAAGAAAGCTGCTCCTCTGGGAATGCAGGGGGCAAAGGCTGCTGTGCTGTTCCCAGGTCAGATTGTATCCAGGTAGGAATGTTTGGCTCCTCCCCTGGGCAGAGCATCTCCCCATGGGATGATGGAATTTTCTCAGCCGTGCAGGGACACTCATTGGCCATGAGCAGAAGATAATTAATAATTAATGGCCCATGAACAACAGAGATCTCCTAGAGGGAGGATTGGCTGTGGAAGAGATAAAGAAAACTGCCCAAAGAACAGCAGAGAACTGCCCCACCTCTGACAGATGGAAATAGAACACACACCCCCAGGTACACCTTTGTAATCTAAGACACTGCCATGTGCTTGGATATGAGATATTCATCTGTTAAATCTTGATTGAAAAACACACTAATAGAAAAGAAGGATCTGCTGATAAGCTTGTAAAACAGTCAGTGCTGTCATGTTGTAGGAATGAGGCAGGTATTCTAAAAGAACAATGAAGTTTCTTTTACATTCCTGAGTATGTATTTGTTATTTTCTCTTAGAAACTCAATCTGGACAACCCCACCTGGGTTTTTTAAAGATGTATCTTTAAATCCTGTACTGTATGGACCATAACAATATGAATTTTTTTCACATATCATTACAGATGGAGCACGGTGCAAATTTAAAAGCAGATATTCTGCAGATCTATCTAACACTCATTCACTTCAGCCAGAACTCTTTCAAAAGTCCATGATTCATAAGGGAACAGAACAATTTCCGTGTCTAAAACTCTTTTTTTTTTTTTTATTGTGTCTCTAAGTACCTCACAATCAGTGGAGAACTGTCATTTTCCAGCCCACTTTATGTCATGAGCTAAGTGACTAACCTGTTCAAAGTGTTTAGTGTCAGCTTGGAAAACAGAAAAATCCAGACAAAAGGAGAAAATTAGCATCCTGAGGAGTACAAAAAAGCTCATACAAAGATGAAGATTCAAATAATCTCCATTCTAAATCTTCTGAAAAATACCCAAAGGCCTATGAGGAGTTTCGCTAAATTTTTGGCTGATGATATATCTGAAGCTGTTTTCCCTAAACAGAAAGTTTTATCACACTAGAAAAGCTGGTTTTTGGAATGTGTGAAACTTTTGAGGAGCCTTTGGAGCATTTTGTGTGAATAGTCAGAAACCAGTGAACAGAAGACAAAATGCAGGTCTAGTGTGGGTAGATAATGACAAAATAACTTGATACCTTTCTCTGAAAAATTAACATTTCCTTTGAAAAGTGTTACAAATTTAAATCTGCAAGTGTGGGTAGGGTACTGCACCTGTTGCAGTGCCCTGGGGACACAGCCAGAACTCTGCTGAGGGGCACCAGGAAAAGGGGAGGTGACATCAGGCAGCACATAAAGAACTCACTGGCAGAGTTCCCCAGGAAGCAGGACTCAGGCCTCAGCTCATGTCATGGTTTCTGCTACGAACTGGCACAAATGACACTATGATTCAATTTCCCAAAGAAAAGATAGAGGGCATCTTCTATTAACAGAAAAATCAGGACTTTATATCCTAAAAGCTGCATGACCTCAAAGACTGTAATTAAAAGAAAGCTGAAATGAATTTAAAAGAGAAGAAAAGTAAGATTGCATATTTGGACACTGACCTTAGGAATTTCTGTAGCGAGTTGGGACACAGCAGTTGGAAATGAGTGAGAAAAAGGAGCAGTGGTGCAGCACAGCTGCTAGCAGGGTGAGTGGGAAATGCTGGGGTGATGCCAGCAAGGAGGAAGCTGAATGCAACAGCCAAAAACTGTTTCAAATAGACTCAAGGAAAATTGCTGGCCTGGAATGAGAAATGGAAGAGATCTCATTTGAAATGCAGCATTCACATCTCTCAGTTCATGGCCAACAAAGATTGAGCCCTGAGGAGGTGTAAGGAGAGACTGTCCTGGTTAGGGAGTGAGAGCCCTCGTTGGGATGTGTCAGAACCCTAGATACTGAGAGTTTTGGGGTTTCTGTGCTGAAAGGCACAGACCCTCAACAGCACACTATATTTGACCTGAAGCTGTAGAGAAAGCTTCCAAAATTGACCAGTAAAACTGAGATTGTGAGTGTGTAGTTTGAATAGAATGTGACAATGTGTTTGAGTAGAATGAGTGAGGCAAAAGAAGTCTTGATATTCCAAGTAAAAGGCCAAGAAGAGCTGGGATTGTCCTCTGTCAGTACCCCAGTGGAACAAACTCCAGGGATAGAAAGGATTTTGTGAAGCTGAAAAAAAAACAAATTTAGAACAAGAGCATCTGATTTGAACTGTCAGTAAGTGCCTTTGAGCTGATAGCAAAAAGATTTATGGGCCATTCACTTAAGAGTTGGACTTGATGATCACTGTGGGTCCCTTCCAACTCAGAATATTCTGTGATTCTGTGATTTCACACTTCAGGACTGGTGAAGCCTTGGAATAGCATTTAATAGAAGAAAAAGAAATAAAAGCAGTTTTGTAACAGCTGCCATGTGGGATTCAACTTCAGCTTCCATCTCTCACAAGAACAGAGGATGCTCTTGCTGAGCAAAGTACTATTCTCTACTTTGGGCTAAATTATCTCCTGGCTAAGTGCTCATCTCTGAATCTGCACAGCAATGCAATGATGATTTCTTTTCTGGCAGATGACAGCACAGAAAATAGTGGCACCTCTGCAAATCTTCTTTTACCCTCTCAGAGTAGTGCATGATGAGAAAAGACTCCTCTCTCTTGAGCCTGGAAGATGGATGGAGATGCTGATGGGCTCCTGTGTGGCACATCATGATGAGAGCTCCTCTCTGAGCTGCTCAAGTTCAAATGTTTACACCACTGACCAGCTCAAAAAAACCCTGAAATGTGCTGCTCCACTTTGAGGATCTTGCAATTTCAGACCCTTTTTTGTAAAAAAAAAAACAATAGTATTGGTTGCACATGATCTCTTAACCACCGGAAAAACCTCACCTATGTATTTTTTTACTTATGCTCAGCTCTGAGTTGCCTATTATTGTAACTGGGTTTTATTCATAAAACTGTGGCTTTTCTTCAATTCAGTTAATTTGATTGAAATGAAATTAATTGAAAAGGGAAACAGATTTCTGTTCAATCTCATTGCCCTGAATTTCCAGAAACACTGCTCCTTGCAGTGTTGCTACCCCTAACTTTAACTTCTTCCTCTTCTCTGCTTAAATGAAACTTGTCACTGCAGCTTTCAGTGTCAGCACAGAAATGCCCTGTGTGATGGGACCTTGAAGCTCCACTGATGGCAAGGAACAAAACCTGGTTCTCTCCAGGGGGGCTGATCATCTGGGAGAAATATTGGAGATTTTCACAAGCATTGTGTAAATTTTATCTTATTTCTACTTATAAACATGTACAATTAAACATATAATTAATTTGGACTCTTTCTCTTCTCAGCTGGTGAGAAGATTGTGGATGTAATGTACTCTGATACCTTCTCAATCAAATTTATTTTGCATCCTTTACTCCTCCTCCATTTTCCTGGGGCTGCCCAAGTCCCATCACTTGTTTTTTAAGGAGCACTTGGAGTTGCAAGCACCTGTGAAAAGTGCAGTGTACCCTTACCAGACATTGCTGGGATGCTCTTCTGAAACATCTATATTTTCATCATTATTTCCTTATTTAACAATCTCAGAGCCCTGCTCTTGTGCCCACATCTTATGGGAAAAATCAGAATTCTTTGAGGCAGTAGAGCAATGCTGAATATATTTACTGACATAATAGTGACTTCTGGACCAAAATTCTTTATTTGTGGTTATTGGTATGCCCAAATCTAATGAGGTAAAATTCTGGCTAACTCATGGTTTTTATGGTTTGTAAGAAAGTAAAAAACCTCAGCAAACATGATCCTATTTCCATCTCTCTCTTCATCTTTGGAGGAGGGCCTGGCACAATTTCTGGCTGACTTCAGCAGACCAAGAACCCTTCCTTGCCAATGTTATTCCAGGTGAGACTTTCTTACAGCTTTATTTTAGCAGGATGTCACTGAGAGGAAAGTTATTTATGGTGGGTGTAAAAAAGGCAGGATTTGGTTGGAGTAAAACCAAAGAGATGGGGCCTATTTCACTGGGGTTTTTTAAGGGATAACTCATTTGGACCTAGTTTCAAAGACAAGTTTTAATTAAAAGCACATTGTGCAGATTTGTAAGAAAGTGGCTAACTGGTAGAAGGTCAGCTATCTTGTAAGCAGCAAGTCATGGGAAAATTGTGCTATTATGGGTTACATAAGCATAACAAAGCTTTCATCTATAATTACTATTAAATTCATCCTCTTTGAATAGGCTCCACAGCTCTGCTGGCCTTCAGGGCTTTAGCTAACATGGGGTTTGACTTTTTGCTAGTGAAAGATTCTTCCCAATCAGCAAAGAATATAATGAGACCTGATTCTATCCTTTCAGTGGGCAGAGGAGAGAGCAGAGTACAAAGGCAAAACAACACAGAGAGAGCTGGGGCACAAATTGCAGCGGATAAAAGTAAGCTGGTGTTCCAGGACAGAGGAAATTTAACCTCACAAAGTCTTTGCTCATTTATGTAACGTTGAAGAAGGACATGCCACTGATAAAAGGGGACATCACTTGTCATCTGCCAGGAGTAGAGAGGTCTTGGGCAGTATGTTGTACTCAGAGAGAGGAGAATGACTGCTCATCACAGCTGTTCCAGAAACTGTGCCAGGGAATGGAGGCTGGAATCAAGATCAGCACCACAGACATCAACCAGTGGTAGAGAGCAAGGGAACAAGCAGAGGGCTAAAGTCTGGCAAATGGAACAAGTATCACCAAAAGTCAACAGAAATCTTTTTGTGTGACACAGAGCTCCTGGAGTGGGGCCAGGGGAGGCTGCAAAGGTGATGAAGGGATCGAAGCATCTCTTAAACCAGGAAAGGCTGAGGCAGCTGGGGCTGGAGCCTGGAGAAGAGCCACAGCTGAGAGGGGCCCTAAGCCCTGGGCATCCCTCTTTGTCCCTGGCTGTCCCTGTCTGTCCCTTGATGTCCCTGTGTGCAGGGAAGGTCAGAGCAGGGACCAGGCTCTGCTCCAGGGCCCAGCAATGGCACCAGAGGAAGGGACAGGAGTTCCACCTGAGCTTGAGGAAGAACTTCTCTGCGGTGGTGTGTTTTTCTTTCATTTGATATTTGTTTAATATCTGTTTCCCCCCCCCCAACCCCCCTTTCCCTGCCCCTTTCCCTAGAACCTTCCCTGTCATTCATTCTAGCCCCCTCCTCAGCTTCCAGATGTTAGTTCTGCCCTAAACTCCTCCCCTGCTATTCCCTCATTGGTTACTGTTCCTACACCCGTCCTCTTGAGTTCTGTATAAAACCTTTGCCCCCCCGCCCGCCGGGGTCTTGGGGCTCATGGAATAAAACCATCTCGTTCCCCCCCAAGTCCCGTGTCGCCTTCGTCTGTCCCCGCGCGCCACGAACTGAAACTGCAGAGCTTGCGGGGGAAAGCGGCCGCCCGTTCTCTTCCCTCACCGCCCAGCACGGCACCGCTCGGGGTGCAGCGGCGAGGAGCGCATGCCGCGCCTCAACATATGGTAGCGAGAGGATGGTTCCCTCCTTCGTCTTGTAAAAAAAACGGGCAAATTTGTGGGGGCGCCCGCCTCACAGAAGAAGAAGGAGGGAAGAGGAACATCTACGGCCGTAAAAGCTCTGCCTGATGCTATGAGGAGCTGAGCGCCGAGCGAAAAAGATTGAGGCTCCGGGACCTCTTTGTTCTCGCCATCTTCCCGCCCGGGAGCAGCCGCGCTGCACGGGCAGCCGGGCTGCAGAGCTTTTTGGCGGGCAGACTTACCCGAGAACACAGAGGGCGGTTTTGGCAGCGGCTCGGGGGAGCCTGAAGAGGGGCTGACCGAGAAGAGGTTCATTCCTCGGTCAGCATCTGCAGCGAGACCACCGGAGGCTGATAGTGGCCGAAACCAAGGCTTCGGGGACGAGTCTTGGTTTAACGGGAACACCCAGGCTTCCGGAAGGGCCAAAACCGGGAAGGAACATCCCCAGTTTTTAGCGCGACTTTTCCATCGAGTCGAGGAGAAGATTCAAGCCATCTCCGTCCGAGCCTGCAAGGTAAGGTGGGCTACACGGGGTGGGGGTCGCCCCGACGGGCGGCTGGGTCTGCCACCTTTTTTTTTCTCGCGTTTTAACCCCCGTCTGCGCCCAGACTGGGGCTGTAGCCGTGCATGTCCCTGGCAAGCGGGTGGGTTTTCTTTTTCTGGGGGAAGCTAGCACTGAGTGCTATCCTTCGCCTAGTCTTCTGTGGGGACCTAGATTAGATCGCTTTTTCTTCTCCTCGAAAAAGTTGTCTTCTCTATCCTCCCCTCCCCATTCTGGGCTGGACGGAGGGGGTAGAAAAGACACCAGTAGGGATCAGCTAAGAAGACGACACGTTAGCTATAGGAGAGTTGTTAAAAGGGGCCCTTTACACCCACGCATTGCGCCGACATCCAGCTGCGTCGGGCGGCCCCCCCCCCCCCTATAAATTTCCCCTTTTTGCTTCTGTGAAGCTCCCTATATCCCCATCCCCTCGGACTTTCCTAAAACCCTTTCCTATCCTCCCTTGGGGATTGCTGTGGCCGAGCCGCCCCAAGTGCCCTGCCGGACACTGCTCAGGCCAAGTGCAGTGTATCTGGCACCCCTCCCAAAATGGCGCTGGCCACGCCGCTCGGGACCCGCTTTCCCGCCTTGACCCTTCTTTTCCGCCCCTGGCTTCCCGCCAGTCCCATTTCTCTCCCAATAGCCCTGCACCGTCCCTGCACGAGGCTAGTCCCTATTGTGGGGAGGCGGGGTTGGATATTCCCCCATCCTTCTTCTGGCTCTTCCTCCGGGGGGAGGGTCGGGAGGGATCTTCTCCCGAGGAAATGGAGTCGAAACCCGGGACTGGGGATCCGTCATTTTGTCTTCCCCCTGAAATGGCGGCGCCCCGGTCCACCCCTTACCGATACCCCCTGTTAATCATGGCAATCACTAATTAAGTGATTGTCTGATTCCCCTATCCTATTCCTTAATGTACCCTACCCAATATTCCTTTTTATTTAACTACAAATTCCTCTTTTTGCTTTTGATTATTTTTGAATAATCTGTTTGTTGAGTTATATTTTATAGAAAAAAAGATCATCCCAGTTAATTAATACTTAAGATATTATGCCCACCTCGCAAACAAACATTCAAATTGAACAAACCACATCGCTGTCCGCTGACTCTGCTTTAAGACAAGCGCCGCTATCCGCTGACTCTGCTTTAAGAATTTGAGAAGCCAAACATCGCAAGCACCGCGACGAAGCAAATTCTAAATCAGATGAAGTCACAAATCCTGCTGTGCTTTGTACCCTTAATTTGGACTTTGATTTAGGACAATTTTATATATTCCAGATAAAGTTTTTATATGTTTCATATGTTGTAATCACAATTAGTTTATCATTTTTTAATGTCTTTCAATTTATGTTTTTTTAATAATATGTAATGTTACAATTTGATTTTATATTAAGTTATTTTGTTGTAATTATAATTAATTCAGTCTTTTCTGATATTTTTTAACTTAAAGGCTGTGTTTAACCATTATTGCTACAGGAATCACTCAGCTACTATATCGCTTCAGGCTTGCTGCATTGCTGCGAAATTTAAAAATGTATTAGTTATATTTAGTTGATCTTTTATTATATTTAATTCCAATAATTCCATTTAATTATTTTATTCAAATTAGATAGTTGTAATTTTAATCATTCTAATTAAATTTTTTAGTTTAATTTCTGTCAATTATTTCATTCTATTTCAATTATTTACATTATTTACATTATTTTAAATTGTTACCCAGAGCAGCAAAACAGCAAGTTTTGTGCAGTCTTGTGTCTAATTTAGGCTGTTACTACTCTTCCTGCCCTATAAATGCAATAATGTGTCTTTCATGTCCTTTAAGTAATTTACAATGTTATCATATGATTTTATATTATTTGCATGTTTTATTAATTTGCTTAAACCACAAAATTCTCCTTCTTTTTGTAAAGAAAAAGAGGGAGATGCGGTGGTGTGTTTTTCTTTCATTTGATATTTGTTTAATATCTGTTTCCCCCCCCCCAACCCCCCTTTCCCTGCCCCTTTCCCTAGAACCTTCCCTGTCATTCATTCTAGCCCCCTCCTCAGCTTCCAGATGTTAGTTCTGCCCTAAACTCCTCCCCTGCTATTCCCTCATTGGTTACTGTTCCTACACCCGTCCTCTTGAGTTCTGTATAAAACCTTTGCCCCCCCGCCCGCCGGGGTCTTGGGGCTCATGGAATAAAACCATCTCGTTCCCCCCCCCAAGTCCCGTGTCGCCTTCGTCTGTCCCTGCGCGCCACGAACTGAAACTGCAGAGCTTGCGGGGGAAAGCGGCCGCCCGTTCTCTTCCCTCACCGCCCAGCACGGCACGGCTCGGGGTGCCGCGGCGAGGAGCGCATGCCGCGCCACAACACTTCTCCACTGAGAGCACTGAACAGATTGTCCAGGGAGGCTGTGGAGTCTCCTCAGTGGGGATATTCCAGAACTCCTGTCCCCTGTGCTGTGGCCCTGCTGGAGCTGAGACCTGAGACCAGATGAGCCACTGAGGTCCCTTCCAGCCTGACCCATCTGGGATTCTGGGATTCTGTACACGCTGTTGCAAACATTCTAAATACAAAGTTGGACTTCTAGCTCTAGTTATTTCCATTTTGTATTGTTATAACCAAGAGCAGGAGAGCTCCTGTACGTGTTTAGGTATATATAGAGCTAATTTTTGATGTCCTTCACTGAGACACATTTGCTTTGGTTCTGCTCAATCCATTTAGCTGTATAAATGTCCACAGAATAACATCTAGCATTAATGAATTAACATCTAGCATTAATGAAGTAACATCTAGCATTAATGAAGTAATATCTACCCTTCTTGAAGCTGGACATGGCCTCTGATCTTGTCTTAAATGTCACTGGTGGTAGTTTTTCCTTTCAAACTAATTTTTTTTCAAACTGATATAAGCCCAAGGCAAATTAGTCAAAACAAGTTACCCGTGAAATCTTGACATAGCTCACCCCCCATCCAAAATGAAACATTACCCTGCTGACTGGACATGAAAAATGCAACCTCAGGTTTATTTAAAAGAAGTTGCACTCAAAGAGAGCATCATTAGCTCAGGTGAGATAATATCCTGAGCATATTTACTGACAAAATAGTGACTTGTGGAGCAAAATTCTTTATTTTTAGTTTTTGGTATGCCCAAATCTTATGAAGTAAAATTGTGACTAACTGATGGGTTTTATGGGTAATAAATCTAAAATATTTTTTTCCCCCAACATGACATTGAGACATTGCTTCTTGCAATTATTTTGCCCTAGGACTGCAAATCTGCTAATTACTTCTATTTTACCACTTAGGATAATGCAGATTGTATTTTAAGTTTTGAAGAAAAGGTCACCTAAAGAACAGAAAGTCCCCTAAATTCTGTTGCTGGTACGTGACCAGGTAACTCATGATTGTGCTTTTATGATGCTGTCTGGACCATTCAAATTCTCTAGAGAGGTTCTTCAGCTTTTATACTAAAAACACACTCAGGTTCTCCCTTCTTGGTATCATTTTTCAGGCAATATTATGTTAATTTATATAGATTTTTTTTTTATTGAAGCTCTTTTATTTCCCTGGATATTTTCTAGCTCTTTCCACAGTGTACAGACAAAGAATTATTTCTTTTTCTTTACTACATAGCACAGAGCCAAAGATCTGCTTATCTTATTTATTACATGAAATATTAAATATTTAAAGATACTTTTCTCCCCTTAAATATTTCAGAAGATAAATAGACCAAGTGATGTGCAAATTCTGATTCTGGGGAGACAGAGACTTGTGCTTAACTTTACAGATAAATGCAAGGGCACCACCTGTGCATACATTTTTTAAGACTGGAAACTTAATGTACCATAGAAAAACACCTGCCAGAGCCACTTTTCAAGGAAGAAGACATGGAAGTGTGTTTTCCCAACAGGTCTATTTTCCTTAACCTGGTGCCATTTGCCTTGAGGAGTAAAAAACAACTCCTTGAAAATGCGTTCTCAGATTAAGAATTCCATGCCCAGGACGTGCTGTATGTGAGCTTTCATCATAAGGGGGAAACAGCATGAAAACACACAAACATCTGGGCAAACATCTGCTGGATTTCATTGCAGCTAATTCACCCACCATCTCCCTCATCCTGGGCTTTTCCCTCACACTTTCCACTACTTCAGCAAACTTTTGTAATTTGTGTTGAATGTCAAAGCATAATATTCCACATTATCTTTTCCAAGACTTTTTTTCCTCCTTAGTTTCTCTTCCTCTTTTTCCATATTAAAATTGCTGTGTTTATTTTTACCTGCAACCCAAGGAGTTAATTCAGACTAATAACCTGCAGAGTCCATTTTTTCATTACTTATTCTTTTCTAAATAACTGAGTTTGTCTTTCAGCTTTAGAAGTGCTTGTGCAGTGATTCTTGCAAATTTATGGCATGGGAATGGGATTATATTTTTCTGTCAAATATTACAACAACAGGATTTTCTAGACATGGATTTCAACAAACTGGAATAGGAAATGAAAAAGACAGTATATGGGTTTTGAGTAGTTCTAGTAATTTCTGCCTTTCTTTCCCACACTTAGAATATATGGTTTGGGAAAAGAAAATCTGTTTGCTTGAAGAGTATATTTATATTTACAAAAAAAAAGAGGCTTGAGGGTTCCTGCCTTTCAATAAGACCTGTATGTACATAAAACGTATTTCTACTTCTTGGTTAGGATCCTTGAAAATTCAGGCTAAAGATGTGAATGAACACTGCTCATACCTTGAGGGCTAGAGGGCATCCTACAATAAATATAAATTTATAATTGCAGAAGGTCTTGAAATTGGAAAGAAAAATTGAAAACGTGATTGTGCAAATATTAGCACAACTCAGACTGATCAAATTAATCCAATTCAGCTGGTCATGATTTCCAAGGGTTTAAATCTGACGACACCAGAAAGATTAAATAAAATTGAAATAATGTTGCTGCTTTATACCTGCTTAAAGTAATCCAGGACATCAGACTTAATGAAAGTTAGGATTTTAGGTGATGAGTTTGTGTATGTGTAAGGCAAAAAATCCTGAAACAACAGCACTAAAGCTGCTTTGAGGGTCCTTTCCTACTTTTCTACTATGTACCTCTGGATGCACTGTAAATACAAATTAATTTTCATCTCTGCTTCCATTTGGGGGAGGTTTTCCAACTTCCTCCCCTTCTTGTTTTCATCTGGATATCCTTCCTAATCTTTTGGGATTAACAAATTTACATAGAGAGTTTTTCAAAAGGACCGTTTGATCATCTAAGGTGAATTTTTCCTGTGACCATGAGAGATAAAACTTGCATGTCAGTGGGTCTGGATTTCCACTGTCCCAGGAGCACCTCCAGGATCTGAAGCATCTCCTTCTCTCAGCAGGCAATTAACCAAAAACTACATGTCAACATCCATCTGACAGTCCTGGGGTGCTTCCAACTGCTCAAAAGCCTCAAGAAACCATCAGGAGATATCACTTGGACCCCTTGGCATGAAGAGACCCCATGATTTTCCTCTTTTCTTCTGTATTGTTCTTGACTAGAATCTATCTTCCCCCAAAACAGCCAGTCTCCATCTGAAATTGGTACAGCTACTGTTTTCCTGGTTCCAGCTGATGTTACACTAGGTGCTCTAATTGTCCTCTCAATTTGTCTTCAGTTTACTCTGTCCTGATTTTCTCTGGTTAGTCAAAAAGTATTTTATTTCCTTATATTACATCCCAGTGCAGGAACTTACTTTAAAAAGCAGGTCTCCATCTTCTCCTCTTATAAACTCTGATTTTTATCCCCTTCTCACTGTGAGACCTTTAAAATAATTTTTGTGCCTCTTTTCTGAACCATCTGCTTTTTTTTATCCCCTAAAACTTTTTGATGCAGAAAAGATTCGTGTCACAGAACTCTCAGAGGCAGTAGCAGTAAGAAAGTCAATCCAGTATTCAGAGCCAAATTAGGAAAGTTCTTAGTTGTTTTTATTGCAGGAAAATCTGAAAGATAGATTGCTGTAAACATAATAAAGAAGTCCTTGTAGTGAAAATAGATTCAGTTTGGGTTTTGCTGTTGGTTTTGCTGACAGAGATGATTTTCCAGATGAGAAAATAAAAAAAAAAAACCTGTTACTAATGGTAGTAATAGTAGTAAAATCCCCAATTGTGCTGTCCCGAATCTGCAAGAAAGGTTTACTTTTAAAATGAAAACAAATATATGAATTAGATATGTGAAGAAATAAAAATCTACAGAAGATCCACCCAACAGTTAATGGAATCAAAATCCAAAGTGAAAAGATAAAGCAGAACTAAAGGACCTTAAGTTCGCAAGTTGGCTTCAAACTGAAGCTTGAACTGCAGTTCAAAGTGGAAAATGTGGATTTATGTCAAGAGGCCACAGATTAAGATCTGCTACCTGCCCTGATGACTTTATGCTCAGAGTAAATCAAAATGAGTGTCTCTCTGGGGATTGCTGAGTGCCCCTGGAAGGAGCCTTGTGATCATAAAAAATGCCTTGGGGTATTTTGAATAAACTTTTTGTTTAGAAATAAATGACCCAAACTCTGGTTTCTGTTATCCTGCAATAAACCCATTGTAACTCTCCTGATAAAAACTTGGCTCATGTCCCCTTGCTGTATCTAAAATGCTAACAAACTGTGGTGCTTCCAGACTGTAACAAAAATTGTCAAAAAAATAATCCTGATACAGTAAATCTGGGAAGATTAACTAGAGACTCCTCAAATCTTTGGCCTAACAGTTTCAATTTCTGAACAAAAATAAAATAACATAGAAGTACAGAAACTAGGGCAAAATTTCCAGCTGAACACGTGATTTGTGTGAACCTTCTTCTCTCCCCAGCTGATAAGAAATAACAATATTTTGTCTCCTAACCCAGGTCACAGATAAAGGTATTAACATCCCCATTCCAGTGCTGTGGAAACTTTTCCCAGTTTTCCCAAAATCCTACTGCAATGGATAATGGAATCAAGGAACAGATTCTCAATATCAAAGTTATCTTTACACGAAGTGAAGCCTCACAGCAAAATCAAACCAGGAAAAACAGAAAAGGAAAAACAGAAAGGACATAAATAATAATTTAAAGGGGGAAAAAAAGGGGAAAACCCCTGAGAATTATCATTAAAAAATATTAGAAAAAAATAGATAGAATAGAATAGAATAGAATAGAATAGAATAGAATAGAATACATATTATAAATAGATCAAAATATATATATGTATTATGTATCTAATATTAGAAAATAATAAATTGTTGCCATTAAGCTGTGCTGTGGCCATCTGAGCCAGGGACTGCAAAACTGAGCAATGGAGAGGCTGAAGGGAAAGTTTGAAATTATTTAAAGATCCCAATGTCCCTCAGAGGACAGGACTCCAGACCATCTTTGAAAAAAATTGACTTTCTTCCCAATCCAGAGAACATGAATATGTGTTCCTGAGGGGTGAGGAGAGATAATCAATAACGTGAGAAAGTTGCAAACACACAATGCCAACAGGTGGCTTGGTCACACATGCTGCTCTCTGAGGCATTGAAGCTGAAAGGTAGAAAAAATATGTTTCCTGGAGATTTATTTTGTGCACAGCATTATTCTCACTAGGACCCTGTTCACTTCTTGACACAAGAGGCAGTATCCCATGTGCTCACTTGCCTCTTCCTGTCCATCCAAGTGATAAAATGGAGAATTCTTAAATTAAAATATTAATGCACTCTGGAAAAAAAAAAGGAAATTAAAGAGGTTTCAATGCGTATTTTTTGCTCCATTTTACTATCTCATCATGGGCAAGGAAAGTAATTCCTAGGGGATACCATTACTCAGTTCTTATGCAGAGTGTTCAGAACAAGAAAATTTCACACAGTACAAGAAAATTTCATGGAATCACAGAATGGTTTGGGTTGGAAGGAACAATAAAAACCATCCAGTTCTCCCATGGCAGGGATGCCATCCACAAAATTAGTTGTGCAAATCTTCATTCAACCTGAACATATCCAGTTTAAACCCATCAGGAATATCTCTTACCTATGTGTTTGTTGCAAAATTAAAATGTGGGCTGGAAATTGCCTCTCTTAAATATATTTTTCAAAGCCTTTGATGAACGTGGTAAATAATGGGGAAAGATCACAGTGCAGGTGGGCAGGGATGCATGAAGTTTGGAATGGGTTTGGGATGAGGAACAAGACGTGGGAGATGCCACTCGTCCACAGTTGGGAGTGTTTGAGGAGATGATCCAAATGAAGTACAAATATCCAAGATGGAAATTATAATTTTGCACATCAGTAACTTGTGAGAAAAAAATGGGTGTCAGTGTGTGGCTGTTTAAATAGAACTCCAAATTACAAACCCAAAAGCCTTAAATACTTCTAAACTAGAGTTTAATCACATTACACAAGGATAACATGATGGGATTCCATTTTCTGTACCCACATGACAAAATCCCCTGAGTGGCTCTGTGCCCAAAGAGCCCCTCCTGAGGAAGCACAGGAAAGAAAGGGCACTGCAAATTTAAACTGAAAAATCCAAAAAGTTGGTTGTGCCACTTTAAAACAACACATCATTGGGATTCTGCGTGACATGGACTTTAAGTGTTTTACAGCAGTGGATGTGTGATAAACAAAAAGCAGTATTAGTGCTGAATAATTTGGGTAAATAAATGAAACCATTATTATGACTCTGGTACCCAGAGCGTGCTCTCGCTGTAGGATTTCATCCAGAACGTCTGCAAACAAAGCACTGAGAATTAGCTGAGGCCAGATGAGAGCAAAAGAGCAACAAATGAAGGCCAGGGAAATGGGAAGATGAAAGCTTCATGGCAGCACAACTCCGAGCCAGCTCATCTTCAAAGCAAACTGAAAGCAGATGAACCTGGGAGCAGAACCCACCAAGCACCCTGGGCTCTGCTGCTGCTCCCCAGGGAGATGGGACGGAAAGGATCCATCAGCCTCCTTCTCCTGGCAAGGGCTGGCTCTTCTCACCTGGGGGTTTTGGAAGGGTTTCAGCACACTGGACCTCTCCGTGCCCCCACAAGCCCACTTTCTGTTTTGTTCTGTGGCTGATAAACCAAAGCATGGGGAGGTCAATTGACTCCTGGCAGCAAAGCTCCTCATTCCTGCAGAATGTAATCCCTCTTCCAGTACTCTCTGTCCTGGAAAGTCAGACAGGAAGATATAAATTTAAATATTTAATAGAACTAAATATTTAATCCCTCTCAACACCCACCTCTTCTCTGCTCCATTCCATTTCTTCACTCCTCCTTTATTTCAATGTGTTCATTTTGCCTCTTCCTCTACCCCCTCAGGTGGTTTCTCTCCCTGCAGCCCCTGGTTTGTACTATTTTTACCCTCTTAGTCATTCTCCTGCTGTTTTCTTACCTCTTTTATCCATCACCCAGGAGTGTGCAATGTTTTCCATCACACACTGACTCCTTGAGCAGAAATTCTTGAGAAACAAAGCCCCTCATCTGCTCTAGGCATTGCTCCCCTCATCCTGATTTCCAATTTGGGGACTTATTTGATCTCTGCAGGGCTCAGTGCTGTGTAAGGGCCACAAGAAATGACCACATCTCATGCATTGGGATGAGCTGCCCTAGGAATTCTGGAGGTGTCCAAGGCCAGGTTGGCCAGGGCTTGGATCACCCTGGGCTAGTGGAAGATGTCCCTGCCCATGGCAGTGTTGGGACTGGATGATTTTTGAGGCCACTTCCAACCCAAACCATTTCCTGTCTTCATGAACTGAGTGTCCTCAACACCACCACAGCACTTGCAGGACCAGCTCCCAGTCCTGTGCCAGTGGAGAGGGTTTTGAAATCCATGAGGAGGGTTTTGAAAAGGTCTGCAGAGCTGCTGCTACTTGAGGTGCTCTTCTGAAGACTGTCAACTCCATCTCTGCTGGTGCCCAGTGATGTTAAAGGCTGCTCTGGAAATCACCACTCTCCCTCTCCCCTGCTGGGCCAATCAGATGAGCAAAGGATGAGAGGAAATGGAAAAGCTCATCCAAATTCTAGAGCAGGCAGGAGAGGGAATCAATTTAGAATCATGGAATGGTTTGGGTTGGAAGGGACCTTAAAGATCATTTAACACACCCCCACCCCCACCACACACAATGGGACTGTACACAGCAGCCAGGTCACACAAGTGAAGTATTACTGGAAGGAGGAACGTGTCAAAGTCCTCAGGAAAGCAAGGAAAAAGACCCTGACAAAAAGACGATCAGCAAGTTAAAACTTGCTGATTTTTGTAACACTTTGGAGACAGTTAAATTCTCACCATTTCATGTTTATTATAATTTTTCAGTAGAGTTCTGAACACATCTTACAGAAAATGACTGGTTGGTTTCACTAACATGACAGTGTCTGTACTTTCTCCTCTTTTTTTCCTCTGTAATTTTTGAAGTTGTAGATTTGTGTCAATTACCTATTTCTTCAGGGACTTTCTGCTTTCCAATCTCCACCTATGTTTTCACCCACTCAGAGACAAACCAAGGCAGAAGGGTCAAATTCCATATATTGTTCAGCTGCAGCATTTCACACACCTGTCCTGGATAACTGGATATTAGCCACCTAAAGTTATGTTTCAATTCCCAGGACTTCTATGTGGAAACACAGTGAATACTAATGGACAAAGACTTTCCTTGTTTCCAGCTAAATCAGTCCGTCCACATGTGAACAGGAGTGTTTGTATGAAGAACAATTGTTCCTAAACCCCCTGACTTAACAAAACAATCATCTACACAAAGAAATGAAACAGCAGAATACCAAAAACAAGCAAGTTTGACCTGAGCACCTGTTAGGAATAAATGTTCTTTTGGATATTTGCAATCAAGGCATTAAAAACATTCTTATTTGTCCTAGATTTTGTGTCAAAGAGAAACACAAGCAGGCTTTACTGGAAGCTTCAAAGACATTTCCAGTGACACAGGGGTTGGATTTATGGCCCAAGGATTTGCTTAGCTTTTTCACAGAACCAGGCAGTGTAAAAAGCAATCCAAAATCAGCTCTGGAGCTCCAAGACACAGGACAAAATAACTTTTTCCTGAACCAGGGCATTGTGCAGGGTAAAGCACAAAGCACATTCTGCCCACTGGCATTAACTTCAAGGGATCTCCTAAGCCCACTGAGGCCTGTAAATGTGTTTTTATTTCAGAGCCTGATATGACTGTGTAGTCAAACACTACTTCTCTTGGACTTTGGAAAACTTCTCTTCACCTTCATGTATAAAATATAAGTTTCTTCCAGCAAGGTTGGTATTTTTGATGCTGGTTTTCACCCTCGTTTCTGAGTAGGCTGCTCAAGTCCTACAGCACTGCAGGTGATTGTTCCCACTACTCCCATTCCTGATTCAAAGGGACTTTCACAGAGAAGTCCTTCTTTCATCTCAGTGCAATCAGTTGGGAGCAATTGTAGTGGGAGGAATTTTAAAAGCCAGATTGGAATCAGCATGTGTGTGAGAAATCAAGGAAGGTGACAGGCGATGGCCAAAAAATAAATAAACTGAACTTTATTTTGCTCTAAACAGTAGGACACTAGAGGGAGTGTCTGTCCTTTTCCTTCCAAGGACTTCTCGGAAGGCTAAAGTGAAATAATTTCCTGCAAGCAGCGAGTTAAATGCAGTTCATGTGTAATCACACAGAGGTGCACAGACTCAGCACGGAGTCACCACCCTGACTTAGCACCGTGACCTCTGCTCTGCTGCCTGCTCCCACAGCCTGGCAGTGCTTCTCTGTTCCCTCTTTTCCATCCCCAGGAATCTGCTCCCTTCTCCCTCTTCTGTGCTCTGCTGAGCTCCTCTTTCCCCCTTAAATAATTGTAACAAGAAGTTCAAGCTCTACTGAATTCTTCAGGTTAGCTGATAATGCAAAACATATCTCTAAATCGAGACATCATAAACAGATGGAAAAATTTTAACTTTATAGTTACAGTTGGCAAGTAACCATTATGGAAATATTAAGGAAAGATGAGAATATATATTTAGATATATTTTATGTACATATATTTCTAAGTGTGACTTTTTTATATATTATACATTAACATGCAAAATATCCAAGTAGGATCCAAAGAAAAATAAACCTGTTGAGACTGAGGATGTGTTTCAGGGCATGTTACCTGCATGACCAAAAGTGAGGGTGAAGCAGACATTTATCTCCAAGTTATTAGGTGCCAAATAGGTTTTGAGCTCCTCTTTGTTGTGCAACCAACATTCAGGGCCGAGTCCATTAACAGAAAGGGAGAGAAGGGAATTTCAGCCTCCCTCTGCCATCACAGGGGCCATACAGCTACAGCAAAGGAACTCAGAGATAAGAGGAAACTTCTTAAGGAGCACATGGCAGTAATTTGGGAGGCTAATTGGTGTAGAAAGCAACATCCCGAAAGTTCCTGGAGAGATTAGATGGAAATTAATTAAAATGATTTAAAACACTTTGGAAAACCAGCTATCAGAAATGACAGTCTTGGATAGGACCATAAAATAACTGATTAAGTGGAAATAAATGCAATGGGATTTGGACAACTGAATCATAGAGAGCCAAAAGGGGATGGACTAGAAAGTGATTAGGCTAATCTTGAAGGGTAAGTGAAATGAGAGGAACTTTCCAATCCTTAAATGTTGTCATTGTATATGTTAATGTGGACAATATTAACAAATATTGGTTTTGAAGAGGTGGAGCATAAAAAAGAGGTGCAGAAATGAATAAATTATTTAACAAATGAAGTCAAACCACTCCTTTATGCCCCCTTCCATACACCAAGGAGAAGTAAGGAAAGCAAAACATTTAGGAGACAACAGATAAGTGGAAATACTCCCTCAGAACAACTCGCAATATCTTGAGCTCCCACATTTTTGAAGAATTCCAAGAAAGATTAGAAATCCCTACAGACACTACAAGCAGGAAAATTACTGCAACATGTTGGGGAAGAAGGTGTAGCAGGGGCCCTTAAAGGTTAGATAAATCGTTCTCCAGAGTTAGGAGCAGCTACATCCATCTTCCCCTCCTAAATCGCCTTATCTCAGAAAGAGTTTACCAGTTTTTGTGAAGCACAGACCAGCCTGTTCTTCTGTACAGCTCCAGGTTGCAGCTTTCACCATCCTCAGGAGGCAGAAAAGCTGGGGAGGGCAGCACATCATTCCTGGTCCTGCCCTGCCTGGTCTCTAGGTACAGAAACTTTTCCAGGTGCACAGAATTGCCATGACTGCCCTTTGGATATCTGAGCTGTGAGTTCATGGGGTCATTACGGATCTGCGATATTTAAATTAAAAAGATATCATGATGTCTGTAAGAGGTTTACAGCCCTTTCAAAGAGAGCATGAAGAAATAACAGGGAGAATGGAGAGCTGATTGTGATAATTCAGTGTGAGACACAGCAGCTTTTGGAAAGCTTTGGAAATACACCCATTTTCACCAATGTGGTGTGTTGGCTCTTGTTCTCCTGAGGTGTGTGAGGACACACAGCCACTGCCAGGAAAATACCATTTTCTGAGTGTCACCTGAGAGCAGCTTGACACAGCACTGGGGAGTCAAACCTAGGAAAGCACTCCAGGCTTCAAAAGCCAGGAATACAGAGAGGGGGAAAAGAAATGAGAGGAGCTGAAACAAAACTCAGCATATGTGACTTAGGGCCACACAGAGGCTTCAGGCAGTGCCAGGAGCTTCCTGTGCTCAAGTATGGGATAAATGAGTAATGAAATGGTTGACTCTCACAGTTAAAGGGCAAATTTATGTATATTTGAAATTTTATAGATTTATAGTTTTGTTTCCCCCTTTTGCATTGTTCTGATGGGATGCCCGGGGAAGCTGGGGGATTTGGGGGATTTGGGATTTGGGTTGGCTCGATACTATGGCAACATCTGACTTCCAATCAAGATGTCAGGAAGTGATCTCCACCACTGGACAGAGAAGGAGTTGATGGACAGAACTTTGGGAGGGGGCAAAGGATTAAAAGCTGGAATAACCATTGTGTGGAATGAGCATATGGTGGGAAAAATCCTTTTCTCCCAGCGCCATAATATTTTCTCAATTCAGTCTTCTGTTATCAAAGATATCAAATAAGGTAAGGTTTTTATAAGGTTTTAATAAACCTTTTAGATTTTTTAAGTGAATATCATTTCTCACAAGTACAAACAGGGACAGAGACACAAAATCCTCCCCAAAGCTGAAAAAATCCCCAGATGAGAAGTCAAACACACAGCACGTGATGGCACCCAGCAAGAAGCCTACAGGTACCAGCACAGCTTACAAACAACATTTACTCATTTCTTGTCAATCTATGGCCAGAAATTCCCACCCCCACCTCTGGAGCCACTCTTAAACCCTCACAAAGGAGTCATGGAGAGGGGCTACAATGAAAAAGATTGGCCAGTGCTTTGGGGAAGATGAGCAATCCTGATGTCCAGATCTGAACAAACTAGTTAAAGAACAATTTGCTGCCCCTCTTTGGAGTCTGACTTTGGTTTTTTACCCTGAGGAACAGGGTACCAGACCTTGAATCCTTCCTCCACCTGAACTGCCAGAACAGCTCTATGGGGCTGCAACTCTGGTTAAAAGGTAGAATGAACATTTTCCTACCCCTTTGGCTGATGAAGGATCCAACCTTGAGCAGAAAACTATTTTAGAAGCACTGCTGCCTTTATCAACACAAAGAGCAAGAGAAGAGCTTTAAAGAAAGCAAACATGAATACTTTATAATCCCCATATTTCAGTTTTACTGTAGAAAATCAACCAATCTTTACTCAAGTTCCTGAGTTAAACAACTTGATGTAAAATCCAAACAAGGTGAGGATGATGCAGTGCAGTTTTCACTAAACATAGCAAGTAAAAACCACAGGCTCCTCTGCAACCATAATTCTGCTTGCAAACACATGAAAATCTGCCCTCTGAGATGAAGTCTCTCTAAAATTCACATTTTCTTGTTAAATATGCTGAACATCTGAGTGAAAAGAAGGCTGCTTTCACAACCATCAATGCTGAAGGCAGCTGACTTTAGTTACAACAGGTGATTAAACTATGGAAAGAGGGGAAGAGAGCAGGTGGGGAAGTAGATTGAATAATCAAAGTGGGAATTTCTGGATTAATAAAAAGTAAAGTTTTTGTTGTGTGAACAAAATCAAAGGAAAAATTTAGATGCAAATGCAAAGTAGGAATAATTGATATATGCTGCCTTCATTGTTCACTCGGTTTTGACCTCATTTTATGTGTTCAGGGGCATGAATATACAAAAGATTCTGAAGGAATAAGCTACATGCCTTTTCAAAAAACAGAGGAAAGAAATGGAGCAATATGTTAAACAATGATTTTAAAGTCTGGTACCATTTTAATCAGAATAAACAGTAGAATACAATGCTGGCAGAGGCTCCAGAAGTCATCACAACCACTACCTTAAAACTGGTGTTTAGACAAACCTGAGAGAAACACACTCACAGTGTTTCCCAGACTGCTTTTAGTGGGCAGTAGAGCAATTTTGCACCACCCAGCCCTTTCTAGGGTTCAACTCTCCCTCTAAGAAAAGCCTCCTGGGTAGATAAAACAAATCCCTCTTGCTGTAATTTGAACCATTTCTCTTTCCCCACATCTAGTAAAGATCAAGAGAATGTCTCTATCTCCACTACCTTTAACTCAGCGGGAGACACTTGTCACATCTTCTCTCCATCTCTTTAATAACCAGAGCTTTAGGGTGACTTTGTAGACACTTGCATTGATTTTTAAAATGCTTGAGACACGTACAGCCCAAACGCAGCTCATTTCATTCACATTAACATCTGCATTTCAGCTCATTAGTCTCATCCCTGTTGGTAGTCAAGGGGGACAGACACACAGCTCTGGAGATCTCAGACAAACACACAACCCTGGAGCTCTCACACAGACACATTTCTGGAGTTCTCAGATAGACACACAACCCTGGAGCTCTCAGACAGGCACACAGCTCTGGAGCTCTCAGACACATTTCTGGAACTCCCAGACAGACACACAACCCTGGAGTTCTCAGACAGACACACAACCCTGGAGTTCTCAGACAGACACACAACCCTGGAGTTCTCAGACAGACACACAGCTGACACTGTTGAGGCAGGATGGGGTTGAACAGACTCTGTTCAGAAGGTGAGAAAATAGAACTCTGATTTATTTCAAAATACATTGCTCTTTTATAGAGAGCTTTGTGCAGACCAACTCTATTGGTCCTGAAGTGAAAACATCTCAATGTATTGGTGTGCAGTGAATGACATATGGTAGCAAAACCTAACTATAAAAAATGTGAACAACAAGAGAGATAAAGAACTTATTTATATTCTTTCTCAGTACGTTCTCAGGCTTCGGCCTGGTTAGAAATTTTCTGTTTTATCTTTGACTGAATCTGAGACCTACACACAGCTCTGTAATTCTCTGTTGATGACACACAGATCCACAAAGAGGTGCCTCCCTTGGAGAAGATGGATTCAGGTGTCTAAGGGGGGTTTGGTACCACTCAAGATGTTTTAGAGCATACTGGACCACTGCATGGAGCAGGCAGATGTGCAAAGCCTGTGGAATTCCTGTGCCATCCTGCGTTGCTAAAAAAATTCCTGAAAATATGTTTGCTCTCTTGATCTTGGTTCTCCAAAAAATTCTAACCCTTTTCCGTATATGAACCTGTACTAAAGGACAGGGGTTTTCATGACCCTGTTCTAGAAAGGTTGTTTCAGAACCCCAGAAATTTGGGAGCTATGAGCCTTCTAATTTCTTTTCAACTTTACATAAGGTCATGGAAAATGCCATCACCTTTTGCACTAGTACCAACATGTTCTTTAGTATCAATTGCTCCTTTTATATTCTCTGCTGTTTCCCTGAAAAGTATAGAGAAATTTTATCCTTGACCTCATTGTCAGGTAAAGAAGTAAATAAGATATTTTGCTTTCCTCTCAAGAAACTTTATATATTCATGGTACTTTACAAAGCTTTGCCTGTTCCCATTGTGGTTTCACCCCATAAGTCTTGCATATTCCCATAGTGATTTCACCCCAATCCCATTTTACCAGTTCTGGAATCTTTGTCCCATGTTTAATGTCCTTGCCTTTTCTGTCTTAGTCCTGCTTCCCCCTTCTGCTGCCTGTGCTGCTGAGGATGGATCCCAGGACATGGAGAATTTCCTGGGCAATGAGTGCACATTGCTGGGTCATAGGGATCTTCTTGCTAACCAAGACTCCCAAATCCTTCTCTCCAGGAGAAGTCCATTCTCCCCAAAACCTGAATTTGTGCTTGGGATTGCCCAGACCCAGGTGCTGGACCCTGCTTTTGCAATAAATTACTGCTCATGAAGCTTTGAAGGCAGAATAGGGATGATCCTTCCAACCTAGGCAAGTTCTTCTGCAGCATTAGGTGCTTACAACACTTCACTCCTTCTTATTATCCTTTTCCTTGCTTGAAACAGAAACAAGCCCGTGGCAGGCTGGCAGGGGATCCACACAAAAACTTCCCTAGTTTCTTCTACCAAAAGAAAAAGTAATATTAAAAATATCAAAGTGGCAGCCTGAGGGACAAACCACCTACTGTCACTTCTCGCTTCCTCATCTGAACACAGCAGGTTCCGACACAGTCCAGAGAAACGTCATTTTTCCAGTAGAAGAACAGACAAGGACAGATGGGGATAAATGAATAATCAGAAGAACAGAACAATAACAGGGTTAGTATCAACCTGCTGGTTACTTCACAGCTTCACCAGGATGTGCATCTGAAAAGCAAAGAATGTCCCAGCCAGGAACAAACTCATGGAGTTTCATCAGTGCTCATTTGCAAGTTCTCTGCCTCAGCACAGAGACTTTTCGGGAATGATTTATGACCTGTAAAGTCAAACAGCAGACTCCAGAACAGTGATCTCAGCTGATTGTTTTTCCAAATATCTTTGATCATAAATGCTTGTGCCTTTTGTCCATTGGTTAACACAAGCTTCCGTGAAAACTGAGCATAATTTGTTTCCTTCTCGATGACTTTGGACTCACAGATATTTGAGTACACATTCTTTGATTGTTGTCAGATTTTTAATTCAAAAACCTGTGGATGTGGCACCTGGGGACATGGGTTAGTGGTGGCCTTGGAATGGTTGGGCTTGATGATGTTAGAGGTGATAAATAAAACCCCACCATGTAAATCACGGTGGATAGTGTCTTATGATTCAAAGTGTTTGGGTTTATAAGGAGAAGGAAAGCAATAAAAGCAGTAAAAAAATTACACAAAGCAAAGGAAGTTTCATAATCATCTATGCTGATGCCTCCAGAATAAAGTTTTTACCAAATAATGAATGCATGAAACCTCATCACATTGACAGCAACCAGAACACCTTTGGAAGGAAGCATTCAGTCTTTCAGATTTTTTAGGTAAACAATTCAATCCAAGCATCACTTGTGGACAAAAAGCCTTTCTGCTTCATGGATTATACAGAAGGACAAGGCCTTGAAATTAAAACAGAGATTTCTACTATTTGAGCTAAAAAAATTATTCATTTCTTGAATGTCATAAATAGTAAGTTCTTAATCTGCATGTATAACAATTGTCAGACCATGTTCACTTTTTTTCAATAATATTTGTCATGTAAACACACTGAGCTTTATTAGTTTTTATGAAAATTCTTAATCCCTCCATGCCCTTTAAGCCATAGTTAGTTCATTTTAGTAGACAAGTGGAAGCACTCTTGTGCTATAAACCTCTGTGTCTATCAGAAATCAAAATTCATGTGATTAAAATATTTGGTTTTCACTTCCTAATCTGAGCATTGCCAGGAAATGAAAAGACAAAGCAGATTTATGTAAGTATATAACACTGTCACAGAACTTTCTTAGATCAGTTTGCTGGAATGCTATTTCTTCTACTTATATTCTTGAAGAACTTAGAAAAATGCCACTTCCCATGCTAAATTCTGAATTTCCCGAGGGAAAGTTACCAAATGTAAATAAATTACAGTGATGTTTTAGGTTGCTTGTCACTTATCAAATTTAGTTATTTTGCCTGAATTATCTTTCTTCAGCTTAAAATTTTATTACCAAGATAAAAATCAGTCATTTATACTGAATATATTAACTAACAAGAATAAAATAAACACTCTTTTCATGAACTGATTGAAATTTTGAAGGTAAACATACAAGCACTTTATTCTAATTAGATAAATATTTTTTAAATTTTTTTTATGGCTATGGTTAGTGTTCATTAATCACATTTTTTCTGCATTTTTAACAGAACTTTACAGCCTTCCTAGAAAATGTAAGTCAACATTTCTTGTAGAAGAAAAAATCCATCAATGAACTGAAGAAAAAAGTGAGTGTTCTTACAAGGTGAACACTTTGTAGAAAAAAAAGTGGATGTTTTCCATCACCTGTGGTGGAAATCAGGTCTCTAAGATAACTTGTTATTTAATAGGAGTGGGATATGGCAGGAATATTCTTTCTGGGATGTTTTGAAACAATATGTTGCAAGAAAAATTACTTATCCTTCTTGGCCACCAAATCACCTTGTCCACAAGGCAGTAAAATTGAAATACAAACCAGAACAATTTTAATTGGCATCGTCTGAAAAGGTGCAAATCTGAGACTTTTCAGCTCAGAAGCTCAATTTCTCTGCACCGACTGAAAACAAGGCAATTAATTCAGAAATACAGAAACTGGCTTTGTTCCTTCTCTTTAAACACCTGCCCTGAAAAATGTAATTCTGGGATTTGTTGTCCGTGCATTTCTTCTTTTTGGCTTCCTAAGGCACTCCTAGAAACAGCAGAGATGAAGCAGTTGCTCATCCCATAATTTCCTGCTGTTCCTGACAGTCTGTCAGCCTCTTTTCACCACCAGAAACTCATGGGCTGTCTGCAGGTTGAGGATTGAGTCAAGGCTGGGGCTGGGGACACTGGGATTGGCAATGAATGATCAGGGTTGGTCTTGGGTGAATGAATTGTCCAGGTTCTCAAGTAACTTGACTCTGGAATGGCTTTTCAGTGTCCTTAGAGAGAAATGTTGCCTTAAATCAGTGTCACAAAGATAGTTACTGTGCAGAAAAATCAAAATGCTTTTTGAGGCTGAAAGAGAATGGAAAAGGTCAGGAGGTAGCACCTGATAAATCTCCTGAAAGTTCTTTTACTGGCAGCTGTCAGGAAACTCTTTATCTAAGAACTCACTGGTTTTAGGACTTTATTGATTTTGTTTATCTGAAAATTTACCATTTCTGAAAATTTATTATTTTTGTTTATCTGATAAATTATTATTTAGATGGGGGTCTGAATCAGCTAAAATACATCTGCCTCCAAATGTCACGACAGACATTTTTCTTTATATTTAATTCCTCCTTCAAGCCCACACAGCAACATTTTAAAGCAGGGCTGAGATCAAGTGCTTGGTTTAAAAATTTCCTCTTGTCATCATCAGCTGATGACCCTGAAGAAGAAAAATGCCCAGGGTGCACATGCAGGATGCTGTTGCTCAGTATCCAGAGACAGAGGGGTAATTCATCCCCCCAAGAAAACTGGTTGAGATGGATGGGATGAATTAGTTTCCAATTCTGCCTCTCCCTCTGTTGAAACTGAGGGAAATTTATAAGGATAACTTGTACCAGACAACCAAATTTCAAGCCAGAGAACTCTACTCAGCTCCCATTAAAAGCCATGGGTAAGTGAATTGTAGCACTGATCCCTGACAAAGATGTAAAGCCTAATATTTGACAAAGTGCTTTTCAAAATGCATGAAACACCTCTATTACCACAATATAAACAAAGACCTGTTAAATTAAGGAAGATAATGTTCTGTCCACAGTAGAACAGACACACACCACAAGCTTGACTTCTCTCAACTTTACAAAACCTGAGAAGCAGCTGCCTGGTAAATCAAAGCAACATTTTCTTGTGAAGAAATGAAGAATTCAAGGTCACAGTGTGGAACTCGGGGCTATTTGAGTTTGGAGTCATCCAAAATGCTGCATCCAACCTACCAAGGTGATGTGACCAGCAAGACACATTGAACTGGGCCACTACTGAACATTTCAAATTCCCTCCCTCCCATCTCTCCATGGGCTTTTTTTGTGCCATCCTTGAATGTCTACTCAATGCCAGGGTTAAACTGCCAAAGATATATTTGCAAAGGACCTGGAAACACCAGAAACACTGCTCAGGATGCAGTCAGAGTATTACATTTTAAAGTATTTTGCTTTTTATTGGGTTTTAATGTTCTTATTTTGATGTTCTGATCCTGTGGACTGTGCAGAGCTGAGCACCAGACCCCTTTTTATTGACAGCAGGGATGTGCATGACAGGGGAGTGGTACAGCAGCAGATAATCAGATATAAAAAGGGTACATGGATGGCTGCATTCTGCCATTGTTGGGCTGCCAATCAAAACCCACATTATTATTCAAAAATAGGTTGTTACATCCACGGAGATGGAACACGCCTGTCAGTCTGAAGAGTTTGTAGACACAGCCTCAGACCAAGGTCTAAAAATGGTTTGACTGACAATTGTACCCTGCAGTGAGAGCAGAATCCTCTCTCCCAGTTTTAATTGCATGCCTCTTGTAAATAAACATAGTTAAAAAATATTAACTAAGATGCAGCTGTGTTTAGCTATGATTTTTTTTCCTAATCTTCCAGAGTGTTCCTCCGTATTTGTGCAAGGCTTTGAAGCATTGCATGACATTGTAAGCATTATTGCTATGCTGTCTGCTGCTCATGGAAATTACAGCACAGCTAAAAGAAGCAAGAGAATTTCCACTGTAACCCAGGACTGTTAGATGCTGAAAACTTCCAGAAAACAAAAGGGTTTTAGGAGGGAAAGTTTTCCTGTCACTCTCCAAGTTGAGCAATTTGAAAGGAAAATAAGATCCACCTTTTCTCACTTGGCATTTCCATTCCAGCTTGTTCTTTGACTTCCATTCTTCTCATGTTGACTCATTCTTCTCTTCTTGACTCAAAATGACTTTCACAGTCCTGAGTGCAGCTGCAAAGTCCCAGCTCTGAAAGCCTTGTGCTTGATAATTCAAGGACAAGGAGTCAATTGAATATAAACCAACCTGGATAAGTTTAGTCTGGAAGAGAGAATTTCTGCTAATTCTATGCAGTGTGTGTTGTTCTGTACTAACCAATGAGATATAATCAAAGACTATTTTAATCAGGATGGGTTATAAGGTTAAGGGACTTCTTTATCTTTCACTAAATTGGAAACAAAATTTTAATTACACTTTGAGTCAAGGAGGCTAGCTACATTTTTAAAGAACTTTTTTCCAAAAAGACTCTAAATATTTTTTGAGTTTTTTTCCCCAAGTTGTCTGCCTTGAACTTTTTACATTTCTGTTTTTACAATTGCCATATGGGCTTCAGTTATGATAATTTGTGTAGGGTGCTTAGGTATTTTTTATACATCATTTTTATGCCTATAAAACAGGCAGATGGACTTGAGCTGCAGTTTGTAGAGCTGTAAACAAGTGGGTATAAACCAGGAGGGGTGTGAAAATCTGTGCTAACGGTGCTCCATGCTATTTGTTTAATAGCAAGAAAACATCAAATCTCTTTAAATTATATTGGCATCACAATTACATTGGAATTGCTGAGTAGTGCAAGAAGGAACACAACAAAACTACTGAGGTTCATTGTACCAAACAACCCTCCCAGACACAAGAGGAGCCCCTGCTCTCCAAAATCTGCCTTGCAGAGGGGATAAACACAAAGGAGTGAATGAATAATCAGACAGAAAGGGGCAAGGAAAGTAATGAGCCTCCAATAAATTTTCTGGATTTGCCAAATTAACAGATTCTCTTAACATTTCCAATGTGCTCAGTGGGAAAACATTGAATGTGACCAATTTGCTTTTCTTTGTTCCATTAGGAGAGCAAAAAGTAAATACTGACTGGAGATGCTGAAAAAATAGGTTGTCCAAAAGGACCTTTTTCAGATCAGAAACTGGCAGAGGTCATGTCTTGGTTTTAAAAGACAGGTGTCTGTTAAGGAAAGCAGGAGCCTCCCTTAAAATGGAAAATGTAAATCCATTCCCTCCAAATTATTATACATTTCAAATTAAGGGGCTCTCAGTCAAAGGTATGGGAGTAGGAATAACAGTTCTTTGTTAAGGAAGAAAATAAAAATAAAATAAGAATGCGGTAATACAAAACAACACTGCCAGAGTCAGAACATGCCCTGACCCCCTGTGCTCCTCTGGGAATGCAGGGGGAAGAAAGCTGTTCCTCTGGGAATGCAGTGGGGAAGAAAGCTGCTCCTCTGGGAATGCAGGGGGAAGAAAGCTGCTCCTCTGGGAATGCAGGGGGCAAAGGCTGCTGTGCTGTTCCCAGGTCAGATTGTATCCAGGTAGGAATGTTTGGCTCCTCCCCCTGGGCAGAGCATCTCCCCATGGGATGATGGAATTTTCTCAGCCATGCAGGGACACTCACTGGCCCATGAACAGAAGATAATTAATAATTAATGGCCCATGAACAGCAGAGATCTCATGGAGAGAGGATTGGTTGTGGAAGAGATAAACTGCCCAATGAACAGCAGAGAACTGCCCCACCTCTGACAGATGACAATAGAGTACACACATATCTTACAACCCAGGACAGGACACTAGGACCCCTCACCACAGTCTCACCTGTGTCTTGGTTTCCCTCCACCATTCCGCATCAGGGAGGAGCTGGCAGAGAGCTGTTTGCTTTCAGAGAGGGAGATAACGACTGGGTGATGTTTATTACCCATATTTAATATGTTAAATAGGGCAAATAGGGGTAATTAACCAAGTGCCTAAACTCCCTCCAGAAAAAGAAGTAAAACATGGGAAATACCCAGATCTGCAGCTGCAAGGGAAATCAATGTTATATCACAGATGTTGCTTGATTTCTTTCTTATTAGTCCTCAAATTACAATGGGATAAGGTTATTAATTAACGTTGGGTTTGGGAATTTTATGAGAGAGGGAAGGGGAGGGGAGAGGATTCTCTGCACAGCACATCCAGCAGGGCACAGTCCCAGTCAGGATCTCCAGACAATAAACCAATGTATAAAGAAATGGTTATTTCAAGTACCTAAAGCTGTTGGTGTGATTTATATCACTACCCTTTATCAAGTGCCTACTAAATGCCATAGCCTTTTAATACAATTTCTTGTGCTCTTATGTCAATTTTTGGAGTATTTTAGGGCACTGAAATTCATTATAGATAGGACTACAGTGACATTTGGTTTAATTAATTTCTCTGTTATGTCACAGCTTGAAAGAGAAGTAATCAGATATTAATAAAATATGAGAATAATCTGCTTTTTTCATAGTTTGGAAGAATCTTCCATTTGCTTATGGAACTACCTTGGAAGTTGATGTGTAAAAGCAAAATAATTTTCTACTCCTCAAGGGTCACTGGGTTTGGGTTTTTTTCATTTTTTTCTTATGGCAGAAGCTGGTGTTGATAAAGTCCTTGTGTTGTTGGTGTCAGGGCTTCCTTATTCCTGTTTTAATCAGGTACAGTGGAATCCCTGTCTTACAATGGCACTTCCTTGGGATGGCTGCTAAAAAATTTGATAATTCCCAAAGAGGAATATTAGGTTCAGCTTCTTAGATAACTGATCCCATGTCCAAAAGACCAGGGATAAAAGTTAAAGCAATTTTATCTTGTCCTAGCAGTGGTTAAATCGCTTGTGCAGAATCCCTCTGGTTCAAGGATCCCCTCAAGTTTAGGTGGGCATTATGGCTTTTCAGGACAGGGGTTAGGTTCACTTTTCAGGCAATATGCCTGAATTTAGAGTCCTTTGGAAATGGGAAACCCACTTTCAGCCCTGGAAAACCTGTAACCAGCAGGATGGACTCTGGAGAGGGGATTCACCAACCTGGGCATGCAAAATAAACTAAAAGAAACCGAGATGCACCAAGTCAGAGACCTGAGATGGTGTATGGCAATTTCTGAAAACCCCAACTCTCAGAAGACACTGAGATTCTGCTTCCAGGGGCTGGTTTACTTTTATCCCAGGGATTTTTTAGTACAGCAGTCAAAAAAAAAAACCCAACATCTCTCTTTCCTTGCCACAAGCTGGCATATTCCTGCTTGTCAGGGGTTTATTGAACAGCAAAAATTAGCAGGTGGGCTTGAGGAGAAAAGCTTTAAATCGTGCTGATAAATGGCAGCTATTGCTTGGATGGGAAGTAATTGAGACCTTGATGACAGGTTTAGCTCAGGGGCCTGAGGAAACAGAAATAACACCCAGTATTTGCAGTCATTAGGCACGGGAGGATCTTGCCAATTAAAATCCTGCAGTGAAGGGAATGCATGAAGCACTTGCATGGGGATGACTCACACAAACCTGCAAATGAAGAATTGTTCATGCCTTCACAACTGGATCCCTTCTCACCTGATCCCCAAATAATAACATCAGACTCAATTTATGTTGACTCAAAATATCCTGGAGAGAGAAATAATTCCCATTCCTTTAAAAACACACCTGGACGAAAAGTTCAATTGCCAGTGTTAAGTTAAAACATCCCAAAAAGCAAAATTATGTGGATGGATATTTTTAGGTACCACAAGGGTAGGTGGTGGTGTGGTTTAGATCATGCTGTCAAACCTATGTGATAGAATGGGCCAGTCTGACATCACTGCTAACACAAAATCATATTTATATAAAAAAAAAAGAAAATGAAAAAGAAAAAAGGTGTAATCAAGTGAAGGGGTCAAAAATAAAAGTTTTTTTTTAAAAAAAATAAGAAAAAACAAAAAAAAAGTTTCTTGCTGCATAGAATCTTTGCAAAAAATATAAAATGAATATATGCAATGTGAGGGTCATTTTATACAGCATGGGACTAGGTTTGACTCAAGCCTGATACCTGCCTTAATTTCAGATGCTTTCATTATTGTAAACATTATTTCACACAGGAAAGTCTTCCTCTGCCTATCCCAAGTTCATCTTAAAAAAAAAAGTTTGCCTTTATGCTTTGTTTCCCTTGCTGCCCAGAAGGAAACTTATATGGAGTTCCTAAGCAGTAATGCAAAACTGAAGAAGAAAAGTTCAGTAACTTGTATTTTAGACCATTATTTAAGAAAAAAGACTATTTTTGCTCCCCCCAGCTTTACTCCACCTCCCTAAAAGCAGATTAATTGAATGTGTTATCATTAGATTAATAGTATTATTCTTCTCAAATGATCTGGTTTAGTTGACAAGGTGGGGTTTGGTTAAAGGTTGGACCCAATGATCCTGGAAGTCTTTCCCAACCTAAATA
Organism: Lonchura striata; assembly: GCF_050655825.1. Lineage (NCBI taxonomy): Eukaryota > Metazoa > Chordata > Aves > Passeriformes > Estrildidae > Lonchura > Lonchura striata. The sequence goes on along the minus strand of NC_140706.1, from coordinate 3,575,560 downwards.
ATTCCATAATTCTGTTTCTTACATGGGCAGTCACATTCTGTGTCTGCTAAAAACCCACCTGGATTTTACTGGGATGAAATTGACTCCAAAATCAAAATCCACTTAAAAAGCCACTTGCATTTGATTGGGATCTTTGCGCAGGTCTCATTAACACGGTGTCCAGCCCCACTCATGCACCATTCGTTGTTAGTATCTTAAAATGTGCCCAAATCACTCCCTAAATACAATAAATGTGTAGAAAACATTGTGTTACATGGGCATTTCTGCAACTGCAGGAAGAGTTTTCGTGGAAGTCTCTTTTCTACATGCACTGATGGAGGCAATCAACTGCCCATTGCCTTTTCCCTAATTATTATCTGCTGCCATTGCAGTTGGTTGCTCATCACTGAAGCCCAAAGCACTAAAAATTTAAGTGTTCTGCCACTTATTGCCATAAAAATCCACAGAAAATATGAAGGTAGTCTTTTTTTCCTGCTTATTTAAGGGAAATGACCCTAACATTTTGCACTCTGCTTCTTTGCAATGCAGTTTTAGAGAATTCACTAAATGCCCCCTGCTTGTTTTAAAGCAGGATATAAAAAGTAATACTCTGGTTTTATCCACAGCTTTAAATTGTAGAGAAAAAAAAAAACACAGCAAAAAAAAAAAAAAAAACAAACCCAAATATATTATAATCAAGAGATAATCCAAAAGGCTTCATTTAAACAGATTTTAAAGACATTGCAGCAATATAAAGGTTATATAAACCTCAGCTAAGCTTCTTAATATAGGTGTTTAAGCATTATGGAGATTTGATTTTTAACTTAGTGCTGGTCAAAAAGGCCCTCAGCCAGCAAGTATATGAGTTAAATTTGAATGCTAAGCAGAGATTATTGGTTCATAAAGCCACCATAAAGAACAGATAATTTTATAGCTAACATGAGTCACCAAACTTAAGACTTTGGGCACACATTTCTTTCAAAATATCCATGTTTCTGGGGAAAAAAAATTAATTAAAAGTAGATTAGCATGTTCCCAGAAAGAAAATGCATTCAGATAATGCAAAGTGCCATAGAGGGAAGGATATTACTCATTCTTTTCTGACCTACAGGATTTAATCTTTCCTTATTAAAATGAAAAAGAACAAAATCAGTAGACCACAGCCTCTCTGGTATCCACCACATCATAAAGCCTTTGTGAATAATTAGATTTAAATGAACACCCACCAAAATATTGGAAGTGGAAAGGTTTCCTCCTCATTTCAGAGGCAAGAGCATCCAATAACCTGTTAGTGCCCTGGTGAGGAAGACCAAACTTTAGAGATATTAATTAGCAGAACAACAGCTTGTTTGCTTCTCACTGGGGATCTGAGAGCTCACAACACAAAAATGATATTTTGAAAAAACAGAGGAGGCCAAAGGCAGCAGCTTCCAAGAGCAAAGCAGAGTATTTCAGGAGGGATGAGCACGGCAGGAGGGTGAGGGGTCTTCTCTGATCACAGGCTCTGAACAGGAGGTGTAAATGTGGAGGAGATTTACACCAGGTTTGCTCCTAACAACCACCCCGTTGCCAATCCAAACACTCCAAGAATTAACAGGCAAAGAGGAGCACCAGGAGCTGAGGACTAACACCAGCCTTGCTGTGTCACACCCCTCCCCAGCAGAGTTTTCCTCTTTGATCTTATTTAAACTTAATTCCCAGAGGGAATCAATTGTCTCTGATCGCTGCCAAGTGAAAGCACTTAGAGCTGTTAGTGCTGAAAAAATATTTATTAATGTTTAGAGACATTCTCAAGAAGCTTCTGGCTTCTATAGTATTTGAAATATAGGGAAAATAATAATTTTTAAAGAACAAGAACTTTAAATCTGCTCTTGTTTTCTTTCAACTAAGAAATGTTCCTTTCACTGTGATTTGTGCCATTTAGAGGGCCATTTATTTGCATAAGGAATCAGATTTCACTTTTTTGCCAGTTTTGTGCTGCTAAAATTGCTGTTTATCCCTTTGCAGCTCCTTCTGCAGGAGTACTGTCTTGTACAAGTCTGGTAAATAATATACTTAATTTCTTTGTGTGCCAAGTGGAACGCAAAGTCAGTGTGGGGTAGCATTTAGAGCTATCAAAAGAGCTCCCTGAAAACAATTTTGATGAGATTTTACATTTTCTCTCAAAATATCATTTAGATTTATGAGAATCCTGGATTCTAACTTTTCAGGGTAATGAATGAAAGACATGACTCGTGGCTATTTTTTCTTCTTTTCTATTTTTGTTTTGAATGTTTTGATTTTTGGTGATTTTTTTTGGTTTTGATTTTGGTTTTTTGTTTGGTTGGGTTTTTTTTGGTTTTTTGTTTTTGTTTTTTTTTTTTAAATAGGGGGACTAATGCAGTTACTTAAAATATGACGTGTTTGTAAGAACTTTATTTAATCCAACAGAACCCAGGACAGTAAATCAATGTTAATCAAGTAATACACCCAGGGGAAATTGGAGCTATTGTCCCATTAGGCACAATTATTTGTTACATTTATGAGCTTATCCAGTTAATTAATTATCATAAAACTCACAGTGTGTTAGAGTGAGACCCTCTAAGGGTTTCTCTTCTGTTTTTAAAGCATCAAAAACATTTTCCATTTCACATCAAGGATGCAAATGTCACCAAGTGCTTCCAATTCCCTCTGGCTACACAAAATACTGTTTCAAACAGGTATCATGAGATGGGAGCAAGCCAGAGAAAAGAGTTTCTATAAAGCAATCAGGTATTAATTTTTCACCTGTTAGTTACTTGCAATATCTGTTCTCATGCAGTTTTAATTAAAAAAAAGTTGGGCCATTATTTGGTTACCAGGCTCTGCAGGACTCAGAGGAATTTGGTTTGAATTTTCCTCAGGACTATACCAGCTGCAAAGGGATCCAAAGATGTGCAAAGAGATCTAAGGAGCTGTAAATCCACATCCTGCAGAGCTTATTTTGTGGAAGGAAAAAAAATCTGATGGATAAAAGAAGATGGAAAAGCAAGTCCAGCTGTAATCCTGCCTGCATTCTGGGAAAGCCTGGACCTGGCTCAAGCACCTCTTCATCCCCCCTCAAAAGGCTTCAAAACTGCATCCAAATAAAAACTTTCTAGTCACAATTTGCATGGGTTCTTAGGAGATTCTGGGACTAAACAACAGTTTGAATTATGTTATCACTAGAGGCTTTGCTGTTGTTGCGTGAAGATGCTGCTCCTTCTGAGTGTTTCCACTCTTCACTGGATTTGTAGGATTTGCACATCATTGAACCAGAACCTTGTTTCCTGTGCAATCAACTAATTCATACTTTTTTAGTATATATTAATTGTGTCTAACTGCTCTGGGCTTTTACTGTGGGAAACAGCAGTTGAGAATTTTTCTACCTTGGGGCAAAAGTTGAAATAAAACCCACTAATTCTTCATACAAAAACCAAAATATTTTATACATTGAACTATGAGTTCAGCAAAAAAACAAATAGGAGGGGGGAAAGCAAAGAAAAGCCAAAGAGATAAGAGAGAAATAACTCAATTATAACCATACAGTTATTATATTCATCTTTGAAGGACTTGCTGACAGGTTTCTTTAGACAAGAAGTTTGAGCAGCAGAAAGCAGAGTAGCCCTGACACGAGTTGCAGATTTCTCTCTCAAAATTATGGCACAGAGAAGTTGGAGAATCTGAGACTTAGTTAATGGCAGTCCAAATGTCCTTCTTTTCCTACTCAAACAGCTGGAAAAGGGTTGCATGTGTCCTATGGGTCTGCAAGGAGCAGAAGATTCGGACATTGTGATGAGAAGATCAGGAGTGCTGCTGCCAAAGCTCCTGTTCCATCTGCCACCACCTCCACCTTCTCTTACCTAGGGAAGGACTCCCAGAATTGCTAAGACAGCTTTGGAGCTGTTGCTTTGCAGCTGCTACCAAATACGTCAAACCAAGCTAAAATAATCAGGTTTCAAACGTTGTCTAAAATGTCAAATCTTACGACTTCCTACTGAACTCATTTTCAATTTATTATGTTTTCATTTCATTCTTCCTAAAAAGAACAAAGCCTTCTGTGCAGGAAGAGTACATTCTGTAGCTATCACCTGGTTTTTAAGTCAGATTCCAAGATTTTCTCCTTTATTTTAGCTTTTCCACATTTTTTCTTTTTCCTCTGGACAGTTCTCAATCCCAACTTTCTCAGGGAATTTCGAGCACATCTTGTTTTAATTTACTGTTTGTTTGATTTCGGTAAATAGTATAGGGGAAGTTGTCTAAAGTAATGTGAAATAAGTTTCGAAAACAGTTGCAGTATTTAGAATGATAATTGGATTGGCCAGAGATGAGTCATAAGTAATGAAATGCAAGGAATAAAAGTTCGATGCTATCTTGTTTGGCTGAAACAGAGTTTTGTTCCTTCAGGCCAAACAGAGTCAATAATTATGTATTCTACCTTCTATTTTTATGATTTTTTTGGTAATTTTTAAATATAATGGGATTATGTATCATTCTAAAAGGGAAACATGGTTGTTATGAGCTTTCTCTAAAAACATAGCTATTTTTGGTTATGATCTCAGGATCATTCTGTTTCTAGTCAGTCAATTAATTGCCTGTTTATGCATTATTGCATTAATATCACCTGTAAGATTTATGGAAAGTAGCAATGAAGTAATAAATATGACCCTTCTGCTATCAATCACCCTTCACAAGGGACAATACAAAAACATAACTTGTTTGTACAAAGTCAGGAGCCAAAATGAGAAGTTTCAAAACCAGACTTAAGCACATACAGGAAAAAACAAAGGAGAAGACAAGAGCCAGAGGAAGTGGTCTCAAGTTGGAGAGGCTTAGATGAAATTTAGGAAAGAATTCTTCACTGGAGGGCAGGAACAGGCTGTGCAGGGAAGTGGTCGAATCACCATTCCTGGAAGGGCTCAAGGCACGTGGCTGTGGCACTTGGGAACGTGGTTTTGTGGTGAACATGGTGCTGCTGAGGTAATGGTTGGACTCAGTGACCTTTCCCAACTTAATGATTCAAAGAATCTACAAAAAAATGGAGGGAGAAACCCCAGCCCTGTGGTGCACAGAAATATTGGTATCAGGGATCCACCTGAAGAGCAGGAAGGATGTGTAGAGAAAATATATCAAAGCCTCCTGCCCTCACAGGTCAGAGGTCCCAGGGAAGGGGTTGCAACCAGCACAGAGACACCCAAGGTGCTAAAGATGTTGGTTTTCAGCCCAAAATTTACTCAGCTTGACAATGTGGACTGAACACCATCCCTACCACGCATTCAGAGAAATGGGGGCAGCAGCCCTGGAGGGGAGGCAGTGTTTTTTTCTCCTCACCCCAAATGCAATTACCATTTACGTTGTAACAGGTTATCAAGTAATGCACATCAAGAGAAAATAATTCAGAGAAGAATTTGAAACTGCTTATTCAAACTGCCTCATTCATTTTTATTATTGTTTTTTTTTTCATGTAATGAGTAAGGAAAGGTATTTCACATTCTACTCAAGGAAAAGAAACCCAACACATTTGGTTTGATGGCCTATTAGAGACTTACAGCATTTTAAGAAACTTGAAAATGAATCCTAAATGTTTGTAAGGCTGGATCTACAGCAGTATTTAAGAGTGTGGATCTGCTGTAGGTTTAAAGGAGGGACAGAAAATCCGAATACTTAATGAATTGTCAGGTCTCATTGCCTTTGGCAACCTTTTCCTCCTACAATGCTCAGAGACACAACTGTGAAAATAAAACTGAGGGTGCCACCAGGTCAGTGCTGAATTATTTACAGTATGGTCTTGTCTTAAATCTTTGGCTTCTGATATGTATTTTCATTGTGCAGACATTATCACCAAACCTTATAGATTTAAGCTCCTTTTCTACGACAGTCAGACTTCTCTTTGTTGTGCCAGAGAAACTAATTTAGTGTAGGATTTGGGTGGAGTTTTTTTTTGCCAGAGTTTCTCAAGATGAAGCCCAAGAGAGTAATTGTGATTTACTTTTCCTTTTTCCAAAGAATCACTGAATAATTTGGGTTGGGGGGGTTCTCAAAAAAAAATTCAGTTTCAAAACCATGCCATGGGCAGGGACACCTTTCAATATCCCACTTTGCTCCAAATCCCATCCAATATGGCCTTGGACACTTCCAAAGGATGTGGCATCCACAATTTCTCTATGCAGCCTGTGCTATTGCTTCACCACCCTCACAGGGAATTATGTGATATTTTCTTCCTTTTTTTTTTGGCAGAGCACAAAAAACAAGCAACAGAAAGGCATAAAATTTCCATCTGATAAAGGTATAACACCAACAAAAAAAGTATCTTCAAGGTTGATGCAGCCACTGTTGTGGAGTTAAAATTTTACTCCACACAGGAACTTTGATGTCTGACAGCAGAGAATCTACACAATAGATACCTTTTCCTTCACACCAACAAAAAGATTAGGCTAGAAATAAAGGAAGATTTTCCTTATGTCACAACAGAATTTTGTGCTTATGAAAAGGAGAAATTTGGATGCAGTTTCAGCTTCACACGTGATGTGCAGATGAAACTGCATCCAAACTGCATCCTGATGCATTTTTGTCTGTTGCTTGCAGGACACACATTTAGCTCCAAGCTGAAGCCATTCCATTTCCATGTCCCCTGTGGTGAGCCCTGTCGGAAATGAAGCACATGACTTCACACTTCGGGGAATTTTTTGTACTTCTTGGAACATTTTAAACTTCATATTCCTGGAAAGTGAGGTTGTTACAGCAAACCACAGTGATAAGGGCAGATTTATGGAGAGACGGTGCTATACCTCCTTCTTAATACCCTTAGAGGCCAAATTCTTCTCAATGTGCTTATTCAGCTCATGAGGACTAACAGTGGCATATAGAGTAATTCAGTAACTATGCAGGCGTGGTTTAGCTGCATTTCCCATTGGATTAATTTTCTGTAATTTCCAGGAAACCATGGGTTCAATACAAATGGACTTGCAAGACCTCAGTGTATGACGTGGTTTGTCTTTCCAGATGAACTGAGGCAGCATTTGGCTGATAAGAACCTGCCAAGAAGGATTAATGTTTTCATTAATGGATAATCAATTGCTTCCCTCTTCCAAACATAAACATGAACACAGAATCAAAGTCCCACTATCCCACCTGTTTGGACAACACATGGTGATGAATGAGACAGATTTCAACTATTTTGCAGCATTTTGGAGAGTTATTGCTTGACAACAGGGAGTTAAATCCTTCACTTCTCAGGCTTAATGCACAGCTTCTCCTGCAAGGAATAGACAAAATCATCCTGTGAAAACAATTTAGGGGTTGATTTGCATTAAACAATTCTGAGCATGTTCACGTAGTTTACAACTAACATCAATCACAGAGAAAAAGATCAGCTATTGTAATGCTTGGGAAAGCTTCCACATGGAAAGTGTTCTGCAGAGTTATCGTACAGACAGACAATATGAAATTTATTTGGTTTGTGTCTTCCAGGAGACTGTCATTGATTAGTCCTCGCTGAAAATGACAGGATTTGGGCCTTAGATCTGGACATTCTGACCACCAGGAAAGGCTTAATCTTATACTGGTAAATCCTTCCTTCAGCAGAAATGAGTTATATCCTGGAAATGTCCATTTCTCTCCACTGTGCAATGACCATTCAAGCCCACACACATCCTAACGCATCACAGACATGAAGAGTTTGATGAGATGAATCACAGCCCACAGCTCAGAAAGATGAGTTACTACAGCAACCCTCACCCTACTTATCTCTGTATTGATAAATCAGTACTTATTTACTAATCAAATTACTAACAATATGCTATCTTTTAATGTCTGTGGGAATCCAGGACATCCCTCTGGCTGCCCTGGCAGGTCTGGGACCCTGGCAGGGGTCAGGAACCCCCCTGGACAGAGCCCCCAGAGACACTGGCTGTGATCTCTGTCCATGGAAAAGAGTTTTCAATCTTACAGCATGAATTACAAGCTCTGAGGGTTTGATATCAGTAATAATTAAGTGTGGCACAGGTACAAAATAAAATTTTAGGATTCTGGATAAGGGGTCCAAAGGGGACAAGATGGAGGAAATTGGGTGTGTCTTGTCCTTTTTCTCCTTCTTCATGCCCTCCATGTCTCACTGTGGTGTTGGCATTTTTCTGTTGGTGCAGGCTGGGGACACACTGTCCAACGTAGGTGACAGATATTGGCATGTTATTGTAAATCCAGCCCAGGGAGTTTCTGGTATTTAATGTTTGTAACATCCCACTGAGGGCAGAGCCCCACACGCTGCCCTGCAGGACAGAGCTGGGCAGGGCAGCAGAACATGTGAGAGATCAACAGAATAAACAACCTGGAAACCAGCACAGACCAATTATGGCTTCTGCTTTGGCAGCAGGGCAGACAGACAGAGACTTTTTACAATCTCGGGATCATCAATACCACAGATTCCGACAAATGTCAACATATTAATATTATTTTATAATTAAATGTAGTATATTATTAATGGCATTTATATTTTTGCTGCAATTTGTAATGCTATTTATCAGTATTTATTAAATTAAGAAGTATTTACAACTTAAATAATACAATTTTTTTTTTGTGGGAAGAGCTCCTCAGTCTTGTAAATTTCTTAACTCCTAAAAAGTCATGTTCCAGGGAAATTTATTACATCTATTTTACAATATTTTGAGACCATGGATTAATTGCCCAATATGAGAGCTATCCACAGCAGTAGACACAATTTTGATAATAGGCCAAACACATGGGATTGATGAAATCAAGGCTGCAGTCTGTTCAACAGTGCTGGGATCCATCATTCCAAATAGGAAAGCCAGGATACATAAACTTCACAGAGATAAAGGGAAAAGAACAAACTATTTTTCTGGCATTGCCCAGAGAAATATCACTTGGAAAATACACACTACTGATGTGAGATGAAGAGTTGTATTAAGTGAATATCAACTAGCACAATGACAATTTAAAATAAATTAATAAAATAGTTTGAATGTTGTCAGACTATGAGGGAAACTCATCCAGATAAAGTATTATCTTCTGATCTACAAGGTGCCATGATTGTCAAACATCCTCAATTCCAGTGTTCAATTCCTGAATATATACACAATACTTAAGAATCAGAAATACATGTGTTGTACACAGCCATCTGCAATATCATAAACATTAACTCTCTGTTCAAAGAAGTAAAAAAACAGATTAATGTAATTGGAAAGCCATTTTTCATAAATTGAATGCTGGCACACTGAGTGTTATCAAGATAAATTCTCTGCTCACGGTAGCTCTCTGATTGCCCTGAGCAGAGAGGAAACATTATGAGACATCCGACTGGTAATTGGCAAATTCATCTGGAGTGAAAAATGCTCTGGAGTTCAGAGGAGAGATCAACCCCCCAGCCCTTCCCCCCTGACTCTTCCCAGTCCTCCCACGAATATCCAGGTGTGAACAAGCAGGAATCAATTCTGCCTGCCTGGGTGGGAGCAAAGTCTCATTGATTCTGCCTGGGGTCAAGGAAAGTTGAGGGAGTTCAAAATCTCTTGGAATCAACACCTCCAAATGAGGGAGTTCAAAATCTCTTGGAATCAACACCTCCAAATGAGGGATAAAGACCTCTCTTTCCAGCCAGCATGGATGCTGTACCTATTTTCAGCCTGTTTTCTTGATTTCCTCAAGTTATTTCTGCAATTAAGGGCATGAATCAGGAACTGCAGACAAAGGAAAAGCAGCTTCAAAATTGCCATTGTATTTGTATTTACATTAAGAGTGACTCATCCCAAGGATGGGCAAGAGTAAACAAACAGAGCTATATAAAGAAAAATCTGCAGTTCACCTGGTGTTTCCAAGGTGTAATGAGGTTGTTGATACTTGGTATTTTCAAGGTAAATTAGGTCTTATCCTGGAAAATAATATTAATAGGGCTTGTTCCTTTTGTTGTACCCAAAAGGAATTAACAAGTTTGGATTACTTCTGCAGAGGAAAAGCAAAGATGGGAGTGTCAAGCAGAAATAAAACTTTTAACTGGGACAGTCTTGGAAATCTCAGGCTGCAGAGGATTTTCTGAGGAAGGTTTCAATTAACAGAGACATTGACAGGAATGAAGGCCATGTACTGGAGTTGTAAATAACAAATTCATGTCACAAGCTGTAGTAATGTCAGAGCTTTGCTTAATTTGTCTGTCCCTTCACCATGCTGTGGATGACTGCAGAGATTAATTGATTTTCTCCACCAGGAAAAAACCTTAAAGACCTACAGGCAGTGGAGAAAGGTCTGTGGTGCAGACCTAGGACACCTGGCTGAAGAGATCATTTTCCTTTGTTTAGGGACTCCTGGAAAGAAACTTGGCCATGGCATCTCTGATTAATACAAAAAATCTTCACTCTCAAAAGAAGCAAGAGTACATATTCAGATCTCCATTTTTGGACACACATAAATCTATAAATATGGAGGCAATTGTGGATACACAGCATGAAATAGCTTTCAGCTCAAAGTGAACCCTACCAGTGCATTCCTGCCGCTGGCCCTGCTTCCATAACTTCTCTGGATAACAGCAAAGGAACTTGATGTGGGCTTGGAAAATGTCGTGGAGTGAACCCGTTGTTCAGTTCCAGCATTCTGCCCTGAAGGCACTGAAACAATGTCAGAAATAACTGATTTTGCTGACAAAAATAAAGTAGGCGCCAAAACATACCAGTAGAGCAGTGAAATGCAAATGTTGAGGACAGAGCAAAAAAGAACTAAACATAATTCACTCTAGATTATTTATGTTATGAATAATAATTGTTAATTGTTTCAGTCAGCATCAAGAATAATTTGCTTAGTGGTCCATTATTTTTTTTTAAATTATAGGAACAGAGACACAAATATAACATGGCAGAGGTGCTCTTAAAATGCTGTGTTTAGGCAAAAGTTTCCTCACTGACCCTGAATTAAGGTTTCTAAAAGTAAGAAATAGCTTTTTCCCAGTAAACTCTGGTATTAAATGGGGAAACTTGGATGACTGCATGAGGTTTGTACAAATAAATTGTCTGTTTGTTTTGCTGGTGGAAGAACATGATCCAGACTTAGAAGCAGGGTGGCCCCTTGTAAAGGAGGAACCTGGGCTCCAGGGTGTCCTTCCCTCTGAGCTCTGTTACAAGCTGGCAAGACCCTTTGAGAAAGGCACTGCTGGTCAGTCTTTATCATACCTCTCTTGAGGCCATACAGAATTCCCATCTCATCTCTCAGTGGGTTGAAGGTTACCTCAGGAGCATTTCTGATCCTGTAATGAATCATGTGTGAGCTGGACAACACCATCATTCCAGCTGTGGACGTGTTGCTTTCTTTCACAGGGCTCTCAAGGCATTTATTTGGGTTTAGGTGGAACTTCTGTAGCTTTGAGAAAGCTGCTGGTTGCTCTGTCTGGGTGCCTCTAGATGTCCAAGAACCAATGTGGAAGCTGCTGTGGGTAGGGGTGTCCATTACCACAGCCACAGAGATGAAGCTGCACCTTCACTGCCAGGTGAGAGTTTGAATTCACAGAGCTGAGGCTGAACTCTCAATCCGTTTCAATGCTTAGGTGTTGATTTACTCTTTGGCTTAAGTCAAAGAAGTAAGAATGTGGGAAATTGTGGCAAGCACATTTTCCTCCCTCTCAGGATTTTTCATAGAGGATGCACAAAGAGAAATGAAAGAGAAAACAATTTCTATTTCTGCTCCTTGTTTTTTCCTATGTGGAATGTGTTTGGAGAATTGTTTACCTGGGGTGATTGCTTGATTGGATTCTGGTGAGGATTGTTTGAGCCTGATGGACTCTCAACAGAGGGTCATGAGTTGTGTTAGAATCAGAGAAAGTAGTATGTAGTTTTAGTATCCTCCTTTTATATAGTATATTAATGTATTTTAGCATAGTTATAATAAAGAAATAATTCAGCCTTCTGAATTGAGTCAGACATCGTCATTTCTTCCCATTGGGTTCACCTGCATGTACAATAGGAAATAGTATAAGTAAAAAGATTTCCAGAAAGCTGTAAAAGCAGGCCTAAGAAACAGAAAGAACAGAGAACTAGCTGCAGCTGCAAAGTCTGAAAGTAGAAAAAGTTACAATGGTATAGCAAGCAAGGACATTAATCAATAGCTTGAGTTTTAGGCTTGGCTAAGGTAGACCTTAAGACTGCAGGAAAATATGCTCAGTAAGATAGTCGAAGGTTTTAAGCTTAATAATGGTGTATTTTATATTGTCAATAGAAAGAAAGCAAGCAAGCATTGTGTGAAGCATGTGTATGTTTACTTTCAGTAACTGGCTAAAACAATTGTCTGTAATCTTTAGCAATAGGCTGTTGGCTAGAAAGTTTTTAAAATGTTCTGTAACAAAGAAATCTTTGGCTGCTGCTGGCTGTACGTGAGCTTTGCCATCTTCCTGTTGTCTCAGCCATGAAATGAGGCTGATGCTGCAAATAAAGCTCCAGGAACATACCCCAGCAGTCCTGTCCTGTTCATGAAGAGAAACCTCCCCAACACAAGGAATGAGCCAGCTGGATGTTCAGGTGGGCAACACCTGAGAGGTGTCAGAGGTGTGGACAACACGGTGGATGATCCTCTCTTCACCCTCACCAGACCTCAACAGAGGAATCACAGAATCATAGAATAGTTTGCATTCAAAAGAACCTTAAAGCTCATCTCATTCCACCCCCTGCCATGGGCAGGGACACCTTCCACTAGGTTGCTTCAAACTCCATCTGACCTGACCTTGAATCCAATCCTTCCTGCTTTCCTCCTTCAGCTGTCCAACAGCTGGAGCATCTCCACAGTCCCTGTGCCCCACCTTTACCCTCTGCAGGAGTCCCAGCAGTGAGTGCTTCTGCATTCATCCCATCTCCACTCCTGTCTCTCCTCGGTGCAGCCCACAGCAGCATTCCTGCTCAGCAAGGTGTAATTCAGGAGCAGGATAATACAGTAGGTGCTAAAGACAGCCCCATTTTGCCCTGGGAGGAAATGGAAAGCCAGTTGTTCTTCACACAGCAGCCTCAATAGGAGCAGATAATTAACAGGTCTGTCTGTCAGCAAAACCCTGATAAACAGCCTGTGCTACCCACAGATTTCTGTTTTTAGGCCTCCCTTGTGATTAAGGTGGAGGCAAACGTACAGAAGAAAAAGCACAGGTATGAAGATACACTTTTAACAACCAGTACTGACTACCACCAAAAAGTTGCTATTACCTTTAAGAAACACATTGCTGTGATTGGAATCCTACATCCAGTCAGGAATTCATATTTTAACATTCAGGAAGGTCATACAAATTATTCAAGGGGAGGAAAGCATGCCCTACACTGAGAAGGTCAGTTGGTGTAGTTGCTCCATCTCCTCTACCAAAACCTTGACACACAAACTCAGTGTACCACCTAAAGCCTTCACCCCATTCATTTGGGATCTTCAAGTTGAGATTGAATTACAAGAAATCACATACAACTCTAAGAATTGTTTTACACTGTGTTTGCAACACTTCAGAACACAACTCAGTTTAAGCCTATTTTTGCCTAATCAGTATTGAATCAAAGACTGAATAATTACTTCAATCCGCATTTTAAAATTAACCTCAGCTATCAGCTAAATTCTTTGGACAAGTGATGGAACAAAATATGCCTGCATTGTCCTCAAAATGTTCAGGGTCCTTTCTGCCGAGCATTAAGATGAAGGTAATATTGAATATTCATGCTTCAGAGTTCTGTGTCTCCTGGGTGAGTTGAGCAGGATTTGAATTTCCCTTGGCACCAGCTGGGGCAGATCCATTTGTGTGTGTGTGACTTTCTTTGGAGGGGTTTCATTCTTGCAGCTGGAGGCAGGGCAGGAGCAGCACAGGTCAGTGTGCATCAAGGTAGAGAGCTCAGAGACCACTTATATCTGTGCTCACAGCATGGACCAGGCTGGGAGTCAGCAGTACAACTCAGGGATGTATTCTTGGAGCCTTTTTTAGCTGCTCAGGCCACACCTGGCATCCCTCACCTGCCTCTTCTAAGATGCAGGCCCAGCATTCTTCCACACCCACAGCACCTGGTGAGGAATGAAATGAGAAACATCTCATGCCACAGCTACCAGACCAACAGGGTCTTCAGAATTATGGGGCATGGCAAGCGAGTGCAAACTTATTTCTTCACAGAATCACAGAATTATTGAGGTTGGAAAAGCCCACCAAGACCATCAAGTCCAACCTGTGACTGATCTGCTCCTCATCACCAGCCCAGAGCACAGAGTGCCACATCCAGGCATTCCTTGGACATCTCCAGGAATGGGGGATTCCACCACCTCTCTGGGCAGCCACTTCCAATGTCTGACCACATTTTCCATGAAGAAATTCCTCATGATGGCCAAACTGAGCATCCCCTGGCACAGCCTGAGGTCATTTCCTCTTGTCCTCTCACTTGTTCCTGGGAAAAGAACCTGACCCCCATCTTGCTCCCCTACAAAGACCAGAGTGTAGCTACCTCAAAAACAATTTTTGCATCTGTCTGAAATCTATTTTCCATATCAAGATATCCAGGTAGGATTTAATGAGCAGCACCAGTCTTTTCCCCTCATTACAAGAAACACATTTAGGGCAACAGAGCTGGGAAAGGATCTGGAGCACCAGAAGCAGATGGGGATAGCTCACCCTGGAGAAAAGGAGACTCAAGGAGAACATACTCACCCTCTAGAACTACCTGCAAGAAGTCTGTAGGCAGCTGGGTTTCAGTCTCTGCTCCCAGGAAACAAGTGGCAGGATGAGAGCAAAATGCCCTGAAGTTGTGCCAGGAGAGGCTTAGATTTGATATTAGGGAAAATTTCTTCACAGAAAGAGTTGTCAAGCATTGGAACAGACTGCCCAGGGCAGTGGTGGAGTCATCATTCCTAGAAGTGTAAAAAAACCCTGTGGATGTAGCAGTTGAGAACATATTTTAGTGATGAACCTGGAGGTGGTGCTGGGTTGATGATTTGACTTAATGATCTGATTACAATTTAACGTTTCTACGATTCTATAAAGTTTAAGGTCAGGTGAGACCACGACTTTTATTCTGACCTCCTTTTTATTACAAGTCCTAAAATGAGGATGCACACTCAGTAGATACATTTAGTATATTCCTCTTTATGTGTTTCAATTTCTCATCAAAATAAGCCTGGTAATTAAGGGAGCCTGTGCTCACCTCAAAGAGGTGTTGCAAAAATGAATTACATTTATATTTCAAAGAAAGAGCACTGGATTAATGAGACTGACTTATCCATAAGAAAGTTGATTATTTTGAACCACATGTACTGAAGGCAGGAGCATCACTCATGGTAGAAGGAGGAAGATGAAGAATTAATTCACTTAGGGAGCACTGTCCAACCTAGGCCAGGAATGACACAGAGCTCCTGCAAGAAGAAAAGCAAGATGTGATTCTCTAATTTCAAAACACAGGCACATAATGGGTGCCAGGATTAGGTAACCAGGAAATCCTCCCTTTGCCTTTTTCTGGTTGCAAAATTGTACCCACAATATTTTCTTTGAAAAGAAAAGAAGGGTGCTGTGTTCATGTGCTTTTGTAAAAACACAATTCTTGTTTGACTGGGTTTCTTCCCATTCCCACAGTGTGAGCATTACTGGTATTTCTAGAATAATTTTCACACCTATTGTGATTTTCAGGTCCTTTCCTGTATCTCCTTCCTGTACATGTCCAGAAGTGACTTGGCGAAGTGCTCTTGGTCATAAATGACAAAATCAGAGAATAGAAGTTTTATCTGCATGCAATACATGTAACAGAATTTATTAATGACCATCAGAGAAACAGCTTTTTATTAGATCAACCCCATCAGTGTTGTTATGATGTTTTGTACCTGTGTAAAATATTACCCAATAGACCTCATGTTATTAATGATAAATTTCTGTTCATTTTGGCAATTCTCCAAAACTGAAAAAAAAAAAAGAAAAAACAACATAGTACATCCTTTTGAGCAAATCTAAACATTTCAGCCTAGTAGAAAATTGATGTTTTCAGCTGATCAGGTCTCCTTGTCATTTTGCCCTGTCTCCTGAGACACCACAGGAGGCCTCAGGCAGAGGTTCTGGTGCTCTTCCCAACCTTCCCTTTGGGAATTCAGCACAGCACAGGGAGTAGAACCATTATCTCCACAGATTTTGGTTTCCCTCCAAAACTCTCCACTTGCCTGACATAACATATGTCCATATTCCCTGCCTAACATATGTTACTAAACTATGAGTGGGGTGCTATAAACATGCTTTACTGTTCCTTTCATTTATCCATACCTACAATGCATTTGATTTTACATAAAATACCTCTTTCTAGGGTACAGATTTAATATTTATTGCCTAGATAGATGGCCTGATGAGCAAAAATGCTTATTTAAAACATTTATGGCAGATGAGCTGCAATAGTTATACAGACACCATATTTAGTGCATTTTAGTTAATTTTCAAATAGTATTCTCCTCTCAAGGAAAAAGTCTGAGTAAGTGACAATTACTCCAAAGGAAATTTAGGCTCTAATTCTATCCTTAGGCACTAGACAACTCAATACATCTTTAAATCCACTAAACATTGAGTGTTTGAGGCTGAAGCTTGGCACCACCTCAGGTTAATCAATTACCACCTCCATCTTGCTTTTTTGACATTCTGAAACCTTATAACCTCTGCACTAATCAGAATTCCCTGTTATTTAACTGAAAAAAAAGGTTATGCATAGCTGCCATATAAGTTAAACACACATGGCACGGCAGAATATGCAGACAGGATGTGAGGATGAATATGTGTATGCTATTTAATGCATAGACACCTAAATGGGAATTTGCAGATTGAAGGGAAAAATTCTCCTGTAAAAAACAACCAAAGTGTACCACCAGTTTTTAATGAGCACAAGAAGGATACTGTGACTGATAGCACTGTGATCCAAACCAGACATCTTTAATCCTTGTTCATCCTCAGCATACATGGACACACCAGAGGGCAGAGACTTCTCTCTGACACACAGAGGAAAATGTTCTTGCCATCAGGATGTTAACCCAGGACAGAGGAATCCTGATTTTAATTTACTTCTCAATGCCAGTCAAGCACCTGGTACGTTACTAAGCACCAGCTTCATTACTCTCTTGAAACCAACAGAGAAAAAACTCCCTTCTGTCTTCAAGAGCTGTTGCCATGATAAATGTTTTTAAAGTTACAGGCAGTTTTGTAGTAGATAATCCCTACATTGACTTCAGAGAAATGTGCTAAAGATGAGGGTAGATGAGCAACTGCAGGAGAACCATTCGTAATAAATACACCTGTTCATCCAGAAATATCTTTTTAAGTTTTGCTGTAAACCCAGAAGTCATCCCTGCAATTTATCAAGATGGAAAGCATGCACAGAGTTTTGCAGGCAGACAGAATATATAAGTACAAAAAGGATGTTTCTTCCTAAATACTAAACTAAATGGTCAGAGGCAGCATTAATTTATTCTCAATTTTTGTTTTCAATGATGTTCCAAAGCAGAGTCAGAACATGAAAAATTAAGAGATATGGATCATTTTTCAACAGCAGGTTCTCAGTTTTCTTATAAAATTAATATAGTCTCTCAAATGCTCTTCAAACACTTCTATTAATGGGGAAGTTTTTCTGACTGTATTGATTTCTGAGGCAGAGTCTCTTGGGATTTCTTCAGTAACCCCAAAAAATGAGCATCAATGTGATGGGTGAATTGGCTGAATCCTAACCAGGAATCAATTTCTTGCTCTTCTAAAAGGGAAGAGTAGCAAAGCAAGATTTGCATTTAAATCCTTCTGTTGTAGTCTGTTTTACCTAATTTCTTTGTTTTTATTATTGTTTTATTTAATAATAAAAATGGTTGATGTTTTCTTTGCTTTGCAGCCTTATTGATGTTTCTACAGGTTTCTCAAAATGAAGGAAAATGCCCAAGCAAGTCCCATTTTCTATTCAGAAGACTTAAAATCTGAGGGGATTTTGACATCACCATAGCAGTGAGCAAACACTACAACACATATTGGGAGAAACTTAAATATGCTCAAAATTTAACTGGTTCTGGCCGTGAGCTACCAAGTGTGCAAATTTCAAGTTCTTCCTTCTTTGAGCAGGCTGGCATAGAGAGCTCCAGGCTTCCTTCCCACCCCAAATCCAGCAGTAATTCAGTAGGAATTTAGGCACACCTGGCCTTCAACACCAACCTTGTGCCAAGTGCCCTTTGAGAAGGACCCCAAATCTCCTGAGGTGCTGGTGAGTGACTCTTTGTAGTGGCAGCAGAGCAGAAAGAGGGTGATGGACATGCACAGCCCAGGGGTCGGGAAAACTTCCCCCAAATGCTGTGGGGCAGGATGGTTTTCCGCACTGCCACAGTTTCCCTTCAGGCACAGGAGTGTGTTGGGAAGAGTTTCTGCTGTGGAAGGACCCGTGGAGCCAAAACACATTAATCAAACCTGAAGAAAGCAGATTTTATCCCAGCACCTCGTCATCTTTGTGCTTCGTTGCCCCAAGCCTGTTGTTAATGTCACCTCTAAAATCCCATTAAAAATGGACCCCTTCAGGGCCTGGGTTAGGTCTCTTCAGAGCTAACCAAGTGCCCTTTAGAATGCTGTACAAATATTCCTATCAGACCTCTAATGAAAAGTTAATAAATTCCAAAATTGTCCTCTGTGGAGCGAAAGGGGAGCAAACGCAGCAGGCACTTAAAGCAAATCATAATTCGTGGTCTGAAAATACGCAACATTAAGCACAGCCGTATTTTAAATAGCAAGAATTACTTTGCAGGGCTGGAGAGGTTATAAACCACTTCTATTAGTATTTCAGGAGCAATTACAATGCTTTGTTTTGAAAGCTTTATATTATCTTGTAAAATCAGCTCAGAAAAAGACACTGTTTTGTCATTGTCACCACAATGATGGCGCCAACTTGTCTGTCTCCGTGCTTTTGTTCTCTTCATTGAGAAACAAAGATCCCATATATTTTATTCTTTCTCCTCCTACAGGCACTGAGTGGGGTGCAGCTCTGCCAGATGGGAATGGCAATTGCTCTAAAGAAATTAGAAGCTCTCCAAAAACACCCCAGAAATATTCTTCTGACAAAGCAGGACCTTACACTGCCCCAAATACCCTCTCATCCCTTGCTTTAAAGCCTGCAAGTGGAGATATCTCAAATATTCTTGGATGACTGAAAATTCTGGATTCCTGCAGGAGGAGTGTTCAGTGACCCTGAGCTTGCACACCTTTGGTTGTTTTCTTTAAAAGTCAAAGTGCACTGAAGAAAGCAGCTGACACAGAGCTGTGGATCTGGCTGTGGATGCTGGCAAGCTTATTTGGTCCTGGATTCTTAAAACATTGACCAACTGCAGCCTTTGTATCTTGTGTATGAGTTGTAAATGATTAATGTGCTTCTCTGTCACTTTGGCAAATTTTTAATCCAAGGTCAAAGCTATTTTATTATGATTATCTTCAGTCTCCAATACCTTCCAAGTGTTCAGAGCTCTCATGGGGAGAAGAGGTAAAATATCATATTTAAAAGTTCCTAAAATTGATTATGAAAATAAACAGAAATAACAAATCTTCTATCACAAAATATTCCTTTTAATCCACTGGTGTCCTGGAGGACAGGAAGAAGATCCTGGAGGAGGGGTTGTCCTCATGGATACAGCTCACAAGAACTTTTTGAACTTTGCTGTCTTGAAAATATCCAAACCCCTTCTAGCCAAAGTCAAAGCAAACAAATCCGCTTATTTTTCCCTTTCTCTTCTGTTGCAAACAGCATAAAAATTTCATCAGTTCTATCTCCTTTTGGCTTTGCCTTCTAGAAATAATAATAAAAAGTTCCAACCCCTGTCAGCTTTGCATTTTATCAATTGTATTACCCAAGGGAGGGATTGATGATGACCCAGCCTGGGGTAAACGAGGAACACATGCATGTTTTCTGCACTTGAAAGAGCTCCTTAAATTTGGACATGGATTTCCAAAATGCCACCCCTTGGAGCAGGTCAAGTTAATCCAACAGATTTGGAAAGTCTCATATCAGCTGAGACATCGTCTGCAACATCCCTGACAAAACTACCTCCCACTCAGCACAGAGCTTGGCACTGGTCAGTAGGAATTGCTTTTGTGGGCAAGAAGAAATCTGACAAATTGTCAGATTAAAAAAAAAAAAAAATACATGTGCAGACAAGTCAAGTTTGTTGGTTCTGGAATATCAAACTTGAAACCTTCCAGTTTCAAACAAATGTGTTTTCAAACAAACATAGTTAAAGACTCATTTTTTAACTTCTAGTTTTGGTGGGATTTTTTTGTATTTCAGGAACTTTACATATGAAGGAATTTGGAATTGGACTTCAGGCCTGGAAACTGCATAGTTAGAGTACTTAAATCTCCAAATCCAGCATGCCAGATTGAATTCACAGAAATGGGAACCTTCCCCTTCCAAAATAAGTTCAAGACGTGACACTGAGGAAAGATGTGCCTGAAGGAAAGGAACCTTTTCCTGCGGAGGATAAAAATCACAATTCAGCACTGGGGAAATAGTAACAGCTCAGTGGGGGCATACACTGGTGTCAGGGTTTCAAATATGGGGTGAGGATGGAGGGAAGGATGATGGACAACAGATTGAAGGGAACCAGCCACAGAGCAGGGACTTCATTACTTCCAAGAAAATTCCCTGGGGACTTCAAAGGATTTCTCAGCTTTATCCTATCCTAACTTTTAAAAGCAGACTGGACAGACTGGAAACGCTGCCTCGGGCTCCTGATTCAGACACACAGCCATGAAAGGCTGCACTGTCTTGGAATCATAAAACCACAGAATGGTCTGGGTTACAAGAACCATAAAGCTCATCTTGTTCCACCTCCTGCCATGGGCAGGGACATCTTCCACTAGCCCAGGGCTCTCAAAGCCCCATCCAGCCTGGCCTTGGACACTTCCAGGAATCCAGGGGCAGCCACAGCTTCTCTGGGTACCCTCACAGGGAAGGATTTCATCCATTCCAAACCAACTTCTTTTCAGTTTGAAGCCATCCCCCTTGTGCTGTCCCTCCATCTCTTGTCCCAAGTCCCTCTCCAGTTCTCCTGAAGCCCCTTCAGGCACTGGCAGGAGCTCTGAACTCTTCCTGCAGCCTTCTCTTCTCCAGGTGAACACATTCAGGTCTCCCAGACTTTCTTCATAGGACACATGATCCATCGTTCTAATAATTTCTGTGGCACTTCTTTGGACCTGCTGCAACTAAAAGAAGAACATGGACACCCTGCTCACAGCCATGGGGACATCAGCTCTGCGTCCCCTTGACTAGAAGCACCTTTTGCAATCCAGCCCAGCTACAGTTGGTGGTTCAAAGTTTGCTGCTCTCATCTTGTCTTAGGCTGAAGGTGTGTGTTCTATTGCCACCTATGACAGATGGGGCAGTTCTCTGCTGTTCATTGGGCAGTTTTTTTTATCTCTCCCACAGCCAATCCTCCCTCCAGGAGATCTCTGCTGTAAATGGGCCATTAATTATTAATTATCTTCTGTTAATGGGCCAGTGAGTGTCCCTGCATGGCTGAAAAAATTCCATCATCCCATGGGGAGATGCTCTGCCCAGCGGAGGAGCCAAACATTCCTACCTGGATACAATCTGACCTGGGAACAGCACAGCAGCCTTTGCCCCCTGCATTCCCAGGGGAGCAGCTTCCTTCCCCCTGCATTCCCAGAGGAGCAGCTTTCTTCCCCCTGCATTCCCAGAGGAGCCCAGGTCCATCTCCCCCAGCCCTGGAGCTCCAAGGAAAACTCCCCCTTGTGCAGGATCCTGCTCCAGCAGAAGCACAGCTGGCACTGCAGGAGGGCTGAGCCCCCCTGGGATGGGGCTGAGCCACCTCCCTGACACACAGGGGGTCAGGGCATGTTCTGACTCTGGCAGTGGTTTGTTTTGTATTACTGCATTTTTATTTTATTTTTATTTTCTTCCCTAACAAAGAACTGTTATTCCTACTCCCATACCTTTGACTGAGAGCCCCTTAATTTCAAAATTATAATAATTAGGAGGGAGGGCGTTTACATTTTCCATTTCAGGGGAGGCTCCTGCCTTCCTTAGCAGTCACCTGTCTTAAAAACCAGCCACATCTACAGAGATGTAGAGCCTGCAGTGCAGGGTGCAGCCATTCCTGGCTGGCTGCTGGGCTGCTCCACAGCTGCACTTTCATGTGAGGAAATGGGGCAGCTCCACAGCCCTGATTCTTCTCTTTGAGCTGGAGTTGCTGCAGCATCGTGAGAGCTGAAGGTCACAGAGCCTTTGGGCTTAGGGGTGGGCAGATGTGCAGCCAGGACACATCTGTTTGAGCTTCTGAGTGCTCTGGGGGCTGTGCTGGAAGTTTCAGAGGAAAGATCAGAGGGGAGGTGACACTAACACCACATTAAAGGCAAACCTGTGCTCACTTAAAGGTCAGCAGTGCATTAAAGTTCCCAAAGCTACTCAGAGACACCTCTCCCTGATAGAAAAGTTATTGATGACTCAGGGGAGGACTCCTGTGCCCTTCCTTAAGTTGTGTCTGTACCTAGAATGATGGGAAATGTGCTCAATGGACAGAATTGAGCTATTATTTTTAATTCTTCCTTTTAAAAAAGAAAAAGAAAAAAAAAAAAGAAAAAGAAAGATTGCTGCATATCTTTGAGCCAGATCCACCTAATTCATACAGACAGTCTCCATGGCAGGGTAGCAACCTGGGAAAATTGCAAAGCTTCTTCCTGACCTTTTCCAGCCTTCCTTTTCCCCATCTTTTAATCTCAGACTCCAAACATCTCCCCATCCTCCTCCCTCCCCCTTGGATACACACTTTGTTCTGTATCTGACTACTACAGACATTCTATTTCAATATTCACTTGCTTGGAATAAAATGCTTCAGTTCTTTCAGGCTTTCCTCACTGGGCATGTTTTTTTAGGAACTACTCTGTATCTTAAAAAAGTAATTTTCTCCAAGATAAGAGCTTCTGAATGTGTTGTTTTCCCTGTAGACACCTAAATAGCACCACAGAGCTCAACCTCTTAATGCTGACTTCCTTTCAGAAACTGTTCTATCTAATTAGTGGCACACCAGAGACCTTCCTAAGCCAGACATCCATCTAAGGAAAAATTGCTTATGATTGCTACGGACTGAAAAACCCAGAAAGCCACAAGAAGAAAGAAAATTTTCTGGCTAATAATGTGTCCTCACGAGACCAAGTTTAGCTCTATTCTCTGAAACCACTGACAGGCACTAAATTAAGCTTGGAAAGTGAAGGGAGTTCCTCTGGAAGCAACTGGAGGAGGAAGGGAAGAGGTCTGGTCAACAGAGGTTTTTATGAAGAGTTTCCACCCCTTAAGCACAGTGTATGATCTCCCTGTTTAACCTTCTCAGCTCCGGAGATCTGAAATTTGCCATCTTTGCACGTAACTTGCTGAACATTGAGTGTTGTTTTGGTGATCTTGATGTGGCTCCTCCTTGATTTCCAGGAGAGTTTCTTGACTCCACGAGAATGAAATACAGGAAGGACACAGAATGGTAATAGCACTGCTTGTGCTCTGTAGTTCTGCCTGATTTTTCACTGTGTTCTTTTTCCAACTGAAAAGAGACTAATTAGCGTCTCTTTTGTATGTGTGCTCTTTGCACTCACTTAAGGAAAGAAACATCATCAGCTACAACTTCATCAGCTCTTCCCCAGCTGCCCACTTCTCAGACTGCTTGTTATTTCTTACCTCATTAGCCTTTAACTTGAAGATAGAAGTGTTTATTGATTTATTTGTTTATTTGATTATGGAAGGCAAATTATTTCTGAACTTGGTTTTGTAATTGCTAAAAGATCTGCGACAGAAAAAAAAAAAAAAAGGAAATTAGTATAAGTGTTCTTTCCAAAAAAACAGGAGATCTTCACAATGAAAATATTACAAATTAGGAAGATTTCTCCACAGTGGAAAAGCGTCAGAGTGCTGACCCTGCCATGAGTCAGAGTGTCTGAATGGGCATAAATCACAGAGAGTGGTATTGATTGACTTCAGTCACGCTGCATAATTCATCTGTGTGAGCAGCTTATCATGCCCTGCCCCTGGACAGCACAGCAGCTCCTGCTGCCCTGCCGGAGCTCACCCTCGGTCAGGGGTGGCTCCGTGTGGTGGAAAAATCTCTCCTCCAACCCGTGCTTTCAAAAAAAGGCTCAGAAGTCTTCTGTTGTCCAGTCTCAAGGCAGTTTATTGAAAGTTATCTAAAAGATTTTCTTCTTGAGCTGCTGTGGTTTGCTCACAGCTCAGGCGGAGGCACACACACACCCTGACATCCTCTCTGACTCCCGACTGCTTCTTCTCTCCTGCCCAGGGCTGCTGCTGTCTTTTATATGGTACATTACGTGCTACATGTTTACAGTTTTTCCCCAATGCCTATTACCTATATTAAACGGTGATTTTCTATCTTTTATATGGTACATTATGTGTTACATGGTTACAGTTTTTCCCCAATGCCTGTTACCTATATTAAATGGTGCCTTTCTACTCTAAACCAACCTGTGAGTGCCAACATCACCAAGAACATGGAGGTAAGGAAGAAAAAAGAGGGAGGACAGGGCAGGTCCAAATCCCTTCATCTTAAAACTTCTGACCCCCATGTACAAAACCAAAACCCCCCTGTACAGGACTTAAAACCCCCCTGTACAGCACTAAAAAATTCTTCCCTCTACTTTGTGACTACTTCTACTAAAATATCTAAATTTTTGTGACTTCTTGTTCTTCCTGCAAGGTTGGTAAATCATTCCATGGTTCAAATCCAAAGTTGCAGCTGTTTCCACCTGTGCCAGGGTCTCAAATGCTTCTGACTGGGGCCTGGAACCTCCAAAAATGTCTGAGGGACATTTTGAGTTCCAACACAGCCCTGCTCACACAACCTGAGATTTCATCCTTTCAGAGCCTGGGGGCAGCTTTAGCCAACGTGCTCCTTCCCACTGCAACAGGGTGAAGGACATGGGCACAAGGATCTACTGTGGCTCACATGAGGACAAGTGAACCATTAAATATAAGTAATTGGAATATTTATGGCCATAAATCCATGAAATTAGGCTGGAATAAAAGCAACAATTTTAGAGTTTTTCCTTGAAGCACAAACTAACTTTAGCTTGACAAAGTGGAATTAAATGAATGCTGAAATGTCCTTTCTTTTGTTATATGCTCCAGTGTTATATTATTTTGTCGAGACAGAGTTTCTTTACTGAAGACGTTTTAACAAAAGGAGTCAGAATCTACAAGTGCAGCCCAGATTTATGGACTGAACTGAGGGATACTTGAATTTATTTACATTAGTCTTTCCTGTAAAATCGCTAGAGGAAGTCAGACATCTCCAGAGACTTTGCTCTTAGAAGGCACCAAATAAATCACCTGCCAGAGGGGTTTTCTGTAGGGATTAAAAAAAAAAAAAAAAAAAAGAAGGAGACCAGCTTCCAAATTTAGGCATCTAATTTTGGATTTGGAAGGTGAAAACCAAATCATTTTCCTTGTTGGTTTCCCAGAGTAACTTATCACTCTGCAATGAATTTCATGGTTCCCTGCAGAGCATTCAGGTAGTTAGAGCTGAGGGCAGCTGGATGAAGATGAAAAACCTGGACACTGGGAAAAAAAGAGAACAAAGTACTGAAAGTAGAGCATGAATGAAGATATTCAGGTCTTAAGTGCCTTTAAACTGACAAGTAACAACTCAAGAAGGTAATAGGAATGTCCTTAATTCACACCAACCTTCTAGTTGGCCTGATTTTCTCTGATCTTCCTTCAAATGTGAACAGGAATCAAAGAACATTTTAAAAGACAAAGTGCAGATGAGGTATGTGACATTCTGTTCCAGCAGTTGTTTTCCAGCACACAAACTCAGAGTTGCAGTGACACTGGTCAGGTGAAGCCTAAGAGCAGCCTGAAGTTAAACTCCTGGATAATTGGGTAAGAAAACAGGGCCAGGGATAAAACAGGGAATAAAACAGGGCTTGCATGAAGGTCAGTCAGTGTAACTGAATTGAACAGTAGTTATTAAAAGTCCTCATTATTCATCTTTGAGTTAAATTCCTCTCCGACTCCAGTGGCAAACTCCAAGTCTCAGATTTGTGAGTAGTTATGTAGAACATATTTATTTTAATATTTCTGGACAAACTTCAGAGACCCAATGTTGCCTACACAGGCACACTCAGACCTGTGCCTCAGAACCTTTGGATTTGCCATCACCAACACTTCATTTTCTTCCTTCCAATCCATACCCAACATAGCTGCAATGAAGGTGTTAAAGTTGCACACTCAGAAAAGTGAATTTAAAAAGGGAAGCTTTCAACAAGAAGCTTTTTCAACATGGATACAATCCACAATATACATGAAAAGTAGGAAATGGTCACTTTTTAACAGTTCAGGGTTTGTGTACTGGAAGAATTCCTTGGGTTTTCAAACAAACATACCCTGCAGCCTGTTTCAAATGCCCATTCCTGAGGGCTGTGTTTTACATAGGAAACACAATTAATGATGTGACAATAATGATGTGTTTGCTGTGCCGTGCTAAGGAGACCTCTAACTTCACACAGCAGTGCTGACTTAGCCAATAGCAGCAGCAAGAGCAAGTTAAAACAATCTTAGACTTTTTTTAAACTTGGACTTACTTTTGGAATAGGAGTGCATCCTGAGGCAGTGCTATGCTCTGGTTCACTCCTCCTCCTAAACCATATTTTGTATCTCAGTTTATTTTACAAGTTGTGGGTTTTTCTAACCCTATGAGAGGCTCATGCAGAAAACACTGCACAGACTATAAAAGACAAGAACACATCTTTGCTTAACAGCGAAACTCTTTATTCCCATGGGAAATAAAAATCAACAAACATAAACCACATTTGCAAGAAGCATATGGAACAGATGAGGGCAGGTTTCTAAGCTCCTTGTGCACGATCAGTATGACTTTAGTCTTGTGTCTTCATGGTCTTGAACAAAACCTTTCAGCAAGATACACTCCAGTGAAGATGGAAACAGCGTGAGTGATCCCAAACACAAAATATCAAAAGGGAGCTGTGTTTGTCTCTGCTCTCTCCCACTTAATGAGCAGATTCCCACAGCTACCATGTGCCCTCGTGCTCATCCCAAAACTTCCCTGAGTGAAGAGACAAATAAGACAACAGCTGAGTGCTGCAGTGTGTGATGTTCTTATTCTAAGATGGAGATCTGGAGAGAGTTTATGCACAGTGGAAGATAAACTCAAAAAAAAAAAATATATATATATATATATATATATATATAATTTTTCAGTTTTTAAATAAACTTGTGTCCTGTTTGTAGCAACTTGAAGCTGTGCTGATGGGAAATTTCCTTCTGTCCTGATGATTTTCCTAGTGGATATTCAGGTAATAACTCCTGGCCCAGCTCTCAGAGAGAACATGCATGTCTTTGCTACCACACACAGGAATTCCAGGCTAGAGCTGTGAATTCAATCCCAGAGCAATTAAACTGATAGGTTTGCTGCAAGTCTTTAAACCTGTTCAAGATATCATAAATTCCAGTTAACCCTCAATCCCACTTGATGTCAATCCCAAATGAGAAACAAGATCTTGTCCAAGTAGATCCATGACTCTGCCTAAATTTCACAGAATCCTGGGATGGGTCAGGCTGGAAGGGACCACAGAGGGTCCCCTGGCCCCAGGTCTCAACTCCAGCAGAGCCATCCACAGCACAGGGCACAGGGTTGTGTCCAGATGGCTCTGGAATATCCCCAGTGAGGAGACTCCACAGCCTCCCTGGACAATCTGTTCAGTGCTCTCACTGGGGAGGTTCTTCCTCATGTTCCTCATGTTGTCACCATCCCTGGATGTGTTTAAACAAAGCATGAATGTGGCACTGGGTGCCAGGGTTTAGTTGAGGTGTTAGGGCATGGGTTGGACTCAATGATCTTGAAGATCTCTTCCAACCTGGTCATTGAATTTTGTGAATGCAGGTGGAAATCCTTGGGGTCAGTCCCTGTCCCTTCTCCTGGTGCCATTGCTGGGCCCTGGAGCACAGCCTGGGACCTGCTCTGACCTTCCCTGCCACAGAGAACACCAGGAACACCCAGGGACAGCCAGGGACACCCAGAGCTGAGGGCCCCTCTCATCTGTGGCTCTTCTCCAGGCTCCAGCCCCAGCTGCCTCAGCCTTTCCTGGGTATGGAGATGCTTCAGTCCCTTCATCACCTCTGCAGCCCCTGCTGGCCCAGCTCCAGGAGCTCCAGGTCTCTTACTCTGAGAGTTTCCTTACCCACCAAAGGCTGTAGAAATGCCCACAGTCTCTGCTCCCATGAAGGGATGTCTCAGGGGGTCAATTTTGGGGCCGTGTTGCTCTTGTAGACTTTGCTGTGAGCTTACCTTTTGGACAGGAGAGACATCTGCAGATGACAGCACGAGATCTCCAAAATCTGCCAGCCAATTCTGCATTTTACCCGTCGTTTTCTACTCTGAAGGATGTTCTGCATATCTGTCTAATTATAGCAAAAACTGTACAGATTGTGTCAAAACTGCCCATTATCCAGGCTGTACCAGCCACAGCTGACAAAATATGCACATGCCCTAATTAGGAACATTTTAAAACTGACTTATTTAAATTAAGAAAACTTCCCAGCCTTCACTTTTTGACAAGTTACTCTGAGATTCTTGGAGGAGGAAGAGAAGGACAGCAGGAATATTTTAGATTTCTTCCCTCATTTCCTACCTCTACAGAGCACTAAAATAAATTACAATGTGCAAACAATACGTCAGAAAGAAAGGCTTTGGCTTGACAGATTGCAGGGCACAGCATTAAATATAATTGTGTTGTTCTGAAGATCTGTAGTACAGAACGTAACACACTTTAAATGCTTTGTTATTCTTGAGATTGCCAAATGTTTGGACACCCCAGGTGATAACTTAATTCCTTCACCCACTGATGTCACTTTGTAAGCAAGCAGAACACAGCTTTGCTAATGGTACAGGAGGACTTCTGGCTTGATTTTCCCAAATTTCAATCTGTGCTGGGGATAATGTGAACAAAGGCAGCAATTCCATCTGGATTCCTTTTCTGCATCATACTGCTCACTGTCATTTTGTGGTGACAAGTGCACTTATTGAGATAGACACTTTTTAAAGCATCTGTAATTCTGCTCTCCAACCCTAGTTTGAAAGTCTTTACTTCCAACCAGCTGCAACCTGATGATGAAGAAGGTCAAATTCTGCACCAAAGAGAATCCTATGCAAACCCAGGCTCCTTGTGTGTGTTTTCTAATACACCAGGGCCAAAAACTAAATTGAATAATTGATCTGTGTGAAGATCCTAAGTGCGGGTTTCATGTCTAAGAAGTGATGAGAGGGCAAGAAACGAAAGAGAGAGTTATTCACCTCAAAAACAAAGCAGAGACACTTCTTTGGATCTCAGGGTATCAGCCAGTGGATGGTGAGAAATTGAGCTGTGCATCACTTGTTTCGTATATTTGAAGTATTTTATAATTATTATTATCATTATTATCATAATTAGTTACTTTCATCCAATGATTTTCATTCAAGAAAGTAGTATTAATTTCAAAATCTCCAGTCAAAGTGACCTTTAATTAGATTTCTGGTTAAGGTTTTCAATGCTGAAGGAGATTAATATGGCCGTCAAACAAGTACTTGGCAGAAACAGAGTGAAAATCTCCAGTTTTTAGTCCATTTTCTTCCAGAGCTCATTTCAGCAGGTGTCAGAGTTGTTTTGCCATTGTCCAGCTTCAGGCCTTTTAGCATCTGATTGGTTTATGCAGGCTCATTTTTCAGCCTTAAAAAACATGGAAATCTAAGTGTAGAGCTCATAAAACAAAGTGCTGTCATCAGCTGATACTGGGAATAAAAGTCAGGCTCAAAAAATAATTACAAAAAATCCAAGTATCCCATGATATGCACACAGAATTCGGCATGATTATTGCTTATTGATGACAAAAGCTATTTTTAAAAGAAAAAAATTACACCGACATATATATATATATATGTATGCATATTTTTCTGGTAACACTAATAAAGAATAATTAGTTTATCTGATAAGAGAAATCCTAAACTAAGTACTGCCTGAAATTCATTATCAATAATGCTTTTAAATTTTATTTTCCAGGAGCTTGATCTGTAAACACTGAATATGGCTAACAAAAATATAATCTAGGAGGAGCAAGGTTAAAGGAATTTGATTTGCAAGTAGGCCAATATGTGGGGAAAAAAATATAAAAACTCAATATCTTTTTGATAAGATTTTGGCAGGGAAATTACCGCTAAAGCAGTTCAGAAGCCTTGATGAAAGCCACTTTGAAACCAAGGTGAGGAAATTTTCTGTTTCTGAGGTGAATCAGAGTCCATCTCAGTTAAAATCAGTGAAAGATGGACTTCAAGGAAAAAACATTTTTATTAATAATGTGTTTAGTGAGCCTGGTGTTTAGAAGAAAGAAGAACAGTGGTGAAACACCAAGACTCCTTTTGTAAAACAGGATAAATGTAAAACATTTCTAGTCACAGACCAAGTGTTAGAACATGAAATACTTCTATTTCATCATTGGGTCAATAAAACTTATTGATTCCCTGCAGATGGCAGCTGGTGTTCTCTAAGCTGGCAAATCATAAAACTTCTTTCTCTATTATCATTCTTTCTTCATACCTTAAATAATTGAGAAACTGCAAAATTGCCTTTATGTAGTCTCAAACAGTTTGAGAGAAACAAAAGCAATTTCATTTCTCTTCATGTATTTAAGATATTCCTTTCTCGAGGAGCCACATCTCCAGTCCTTGCCCAGTTGTTTTCAGATGCAATGTCAAGCTTTCCTCCAGTTTTATTATTCTTTATTCTAAGCATTAACTAGTAAATCCATTTTGGAACTCAGAGTATGCTACCCATTAATTTCCTGAGTGTCCTGATTTTCATCAATTCTGTCTTGCACTGGTAATTATTTTAATACTCATACTACAACCACTGAAAGATGATAAAGTCTTTTAGCTTTTACTCTAGACAGTTGGCTTGTTTAGTCGGGTTTTTTTGTTTTGTTTTGTTTTGTTTATTTTTTTTTTGTCTGAAGAGACGGAGCACAGCCTGGAGTACCAAAATGAAATATTTAATGGATTGTATCTCACCCATGTTATATCAAGCCATAAGTAGTTATGAAAATACCTCCTTGAAATACGCAATATTATGATGCCCAAAGCTGGTGGTACTTCAGTTGTTCAAAATGTCAAACATGGTTTTTCCTCTCATTTGCACCTCAAAGCAGAGCTCAGGGAGATAAAAATTTCCTTTTGGGTTTGGGTGGCTCTTTCTCAGGCACTCATGAGCTCTGCCAATTAAACTGTGAAGGTTTTCACAACTGCTACCAACCAGCATGTGCAAGAGGAGTCGTTTGCAGGACAATTTGCCTTGTGAACTGCAGAGAAGAATTAAGTCTTTATTTCAGTTGTTCCTGAATTAGTGAAGCAGCTGCTCTGTCAGCTGAGCCTCTAACTTCTGAGGGACATTGGAGCAGGAACAGCTGTTCCTTGGGTAAAAACATGAGCACTTTGGGTTCTTCCTCCATTGGTAACTTCCCTGCTAGGAGCTACGGGC
Organism: Lonchura striata; assembly: GCF_050655825.1. Taxonomy (NCBI): domain Eukaryota; kingdom Metazoa; phylum Chordata; class Aves; order Passeriformes; family Estrildidae; genus Lonchura; species Lonchura striata. The sequence goes on along the minus strand of NC_140706.1, from coordinate 3,544,068 downwards.
AGTTTTTGGGAAGGTGGAAGCTGCCTGAGCTGGTGCTGTCCTGTCCCTCCTGGCTCTTATGGATAGAGTTGACATTCCCAGATGTTTATTAACATCTGTGCTGCACACAGCGGGCCAGTGGGGGTTGTATCACCTCTAAGTGACATAACTGGGAGCTGCTGATCAAAATCCTGCTGGTTCTTCTCATGGAATCACAGAATGGGTTGGATTGGATGGAATGTTAAAGACCATGCAGTTCCTCCCCCTTGCCATGGGCAGAGACACCTTTCACTGTCCCAGGCTGCTCCAAGCCCTGTCCTGATCCACTTCCAGGGATCCATGGACAGCCACAGCTTCTCTGGGCAATCTGTACCAGGGCCTCACTACCCTAGATTTTAATTTCTTCATACATTCCAAATACAATAGTCAGAGGTCCTAAGAAAAAAATTAGTCCTCTACAGTGAATAAGATTGATGAATTCTTTTTTCCACTGTAGCTTCAGAGTTCCTTCCACAAGCATAGGGAGGAGACCATCTCATCAAGGAATGGGTTATAGACTTCTGGAGGGTCAGGGATGTACTAGTCATGTTCAGTTTGATACTAAGGACTAAATAGATTTAAAGTTATGCTGTGGGAGGCACAATCCTCAGTGCAAAGAGGTGATACAGACACACAGAGAGAAGAAAGGATCAATATTGTAAATAGACTAAACAATGCAATGGCAGTAGGTGTCACATTGGTCCATTTAGGAAGTGAGAGGACACTGAGAGCAAGGATGTGCTCAGAGAGAGCACAGCTCTGTCATCTCACCACTGCCTGCACCAATTTTCCAATCAAATGTTTCGTTTTCAGAGCTGAAGGATATCTCACACTGAGACAATCAGGGCCTTGACAGAAGCCAGGGGTGTATCTGACTTGAGATGGCAGCAGCTGTCCAAAGCTGCACTCACCCTGCTCTCAGCTGCAAGATCAGAGCTGCTTTGTCAGCCCTCAGAACAATTTACACTTCCAAGGTAGGGTTTTAGCTCAGGGACTTCATATTGGATTGGTTTAACGTCAGTTCCAATCATCCCTGCCCATTATGTTCCCTTCCTCAGTGCCAGCACTCACTGTGGTGTCAGCCATGGATAATTGATCCCTTCTGTTTGAACTCCGGCTTGGTTGCTCCGGAGTGCAGCAGTGAAACCTTGTGAAATGAGTGTTACTGGGAGAGCAGGGTTTAGAGGAGGCAGTGCCACTGCCTGAAAAATGGCAGGACCTCAGTGCCTGTGAAAATGTCAGGAGCTTTCTGCAGAATATTGCACATTTCTTCCACGAGGCTGAATTCAAAGTTTCTCTTTGGAACCGAGTCCTTTGTTGAGGATGGTTTTGAGGTCACTCACTCACAAATACAGGTAGACACACTAATGACAAGCTTAGGCCTTCTACATCTTGCAAAAAAAAACCTCAACAGGAAAAAAGACTCTGTTCCTAGGATTTCTGACAACCTGCCATCGCTCAGCATGCCAAACAGCCCATCTCTGGGAAAAACTGGTTTGCAATGCTGAAATTTACAATAAACTCCAGTAAATGCTGTGTAACAGAGTAGTTTAAAGCATGGCAAATATTTCAGAAGAGCTTTTCCAGGCTCCTCTGTGTTCACAGGCAATTACCAGTTTATAACTCTTCCTAACAGAGATCCCTGTGGTCATAATTGCTGGTTTTCAAGATCTGAGAATCCCAAACATCTCCCTGATTTTCCCAGTGCCATCATCCTATAATTATGTTAATAGAAAAGACTATTTTTCAATGTCATAATGAACATCTGCAGATTACAGTGGTGGGTTTCTTCTTCAGTATAAGATACATGGGATAGTACCATGGAAAAATAGGTTTTGTTCAAGTCTAGAATGTCTGCAGTGAGACAGTTGACCCCTCTTGCCATCCAGCAACATAAATGGATTAAAATAATTAAAAAGGATTCTTTCGTAAGATTAATGATTATAGTTTACTGAAAGTGTCCTAAATTATGATGGATTCAATATATAAACTTATATTTGTTCTTCCTTTTCACAATTTATTTTTGTCTCAGCTGGTTGAATGGTACTTTAAACACATAAGGAAACAATGAGCTTGTGTAACCTGTTCTTATCACATATAGATCACTGGGAAGTTACTGAAAGCAAAAAAGAGCTCAACACCTTAAAACTCTGCTTAAAAACAAAAAAAAAAAACAAAACAAAACTACAAAAAAACCCCATAGTCTCCAGATGGAATTAATTTAGTCTAACCTTTATTTTTTTTTCTTTCCAGTGTGAGCTAGACACCCAATGCTCTCCTAAGTATTCAAAGAGAACTGGGCAATTTTAAATCATGACTCATCAGACCTCCTTTGTACACCTGCATCAGGAGCTGACTCATCTTCCAGATTCATCTGGGGAGACTCACTTGATTCCCAGCAGATGGTCAGGAATCCTGGAGTGATTAGCTCTGCTGTAGATGTTTGCACTGCTCGTGTTCACACAAAATCTGTGTCCTTCCTTCAGCAGGAGACTGATTGCAAAGCTGACATTCCCACCATCCAGATTTTCATGTTTTGTGAAAAAGGCTGAGAAGAAGACAGCTGAGAGACTAAGGCGAGAAAAAAATATTTTAAAAATATTTTTGTATTGTCTATTTATATTGACTCTTCTGGTCACTTGTAAATAAAACCTCTTTCCTCCAGAAATTAAGTTAAAGTTATTCCATACAATCATTCCTCTTCTTTCTGTGGAGCCAATCCAGTTTATAGACAACATTTTCAATGGCAAATAATTGAACTGTTGGACTTGGTGGTCACCTTGGGTAGACAAAAACTCCTCAGAAATGAAGCAGGTTGGTATTGGAATCTTCAGTCTGTGTTGCATTAGCTTTAAACACTAGAAAATACCAGTAGCAACTATTCTCCCCCAATTACATTTACTATTTTCCCCCAATTAAATTTACTACTCTCCACCAGTTAAATTTACTCAAATGATCAACTAGCTCTGTTGAAAATTTATACCTAGCTTTTCCCACATTATCCATTCAAATTTGATTATAGGAAACCAATAGCAAAGTGAACAAAGTCTGTTTTGGAGACAAAGTAGATGTAGAGAAAGGATCAAGAATATTTTGCTGTTTCTTGGATCAAACTTGAAGCAGGAGGTCCAGGAGACTCTGCAGGCTCTGTCTACTCTGCACAGCACACATTTTCTGAAAAATAAAACAGGGCTTCCATAGCACTATCAGCAAATCAAGTCAAATTTTATCCAAATATTTCCAAGAGATCCTTGGTTCTGAGATTCAGGTGTTAGTTTAGAAGGCATGGAACTGAAGTTGTGGGCGTTTCAGTTCACTTACACATTTTCTCAGCTTTGCTGGTGGATTGAATTCCACGTTCACAGAGAAAAAACTAGAACACACTAGTAAAAAAAAGAGATGGTTCTCCTGTTAGATGGACAGTCCAGATAATAAGGGCCGGGGAAAAAATGGGTAAGAGTGTCTCAGAAATGCTAATCTAACTCAGTTAATGAGATGGTGTCATGAACACTGTTTAACAAAATCTTTTAACCAATTTCATCTCTTCAATCATCTGGTCTGACATTGTTGAGTTTTTGTGCATTGCAACCATGTAAGGTGGTGTCACTTCCCATTTTCCAGAAGCTTCTTTAACAAATGACAGGAATACAGACATTTCTATCGAAATACTGATCAGACATACCAATGTCCCAGTTGCCAGAACAAACCTGAGAGTTATTTCAAGTCCTTGGCATCTGTGACCACACATTTGGTGTGATAGCAGCATAGTCACACATTTACTGCTGGGCTTCTCAATTACAACTTCTCCACACTTAAAAAAACATAATGTAATTGTGTCATCTTTTAACCTCAGTTCTAAAACCACTTATGTTTTCCAAAATCATATTATATTCCATCATATAATCACATAATGGTTTGGGTTGGAAGGGACCATAAAGTTCATCTCATTCCAACCCCTGCCACAGGCAGGGACACCTTCCACCAGGTTGCTCAGAGCTCCATCCAACCTGGTCTTGAAGACTGAGTCTGGTCCCTAAACCATCCCTATTAATCTCTAGGCAGAAATAAGTGTAACACATGTTCTAAAAAGCACAGAGTGCCTGTTAGAGTGCTTTTTGCATTTTGAATGTTTCCTTTGAACAAATGCTGGGCTGAAATGTGAAGGAATCGGTGAATTTGTCTGAGGAGAGATGTACAGGCACAAGAAGCTGTTACTGTCTGATCAAACAAATTATGTATGTAAAGATACAGAAGCCTGGAATTACAGCATGAGATAGCCTAAAGCTTTGGGAATCAGACTAAACTAAAAATTAATGCAGGGACTCCCAAAAGCCATTTTGTGGAAAGGGGACAGAATAAATGCAGCCACTGCTCATGTGTGTGACTCCTTTAGTCCTGGCCTTTGGATCTGGTTTATGAATAGTGATGGCAACAAGGAGCATTGTGCACTCTGAAATCCACATAAAACAAAGAGTGTTTGGTGCTAGGATATCAGGGTTTTTGGTTTTTTTTATTGTTGTTATAATGCCATGTGGAGCTCTTGAAGTTGTTAGTCTTCCTTTGCTATTTCTGTGTACAAGCACTTAGGAGAATTAATGGTGTTATTTCCTGTAATAACCTGTGGACCTGAGTGTTGCTCTGACTTAATCACACTCGTGTGTTGCCCACATGGTTTTTTAGGATGTGAAGACTTTGAAAAGCCTTAATAAAAGGAGCCAAAGCCTATGATGAGTCACAGCTGGTTACTCATAGGTGGGATTGACTCCTAAAAGGTTGGTTGCCCCCTTGCAGACCTGCCCTTCAAAATTCCCAGAAGCTGTCATGCTTTCTCCCACGCTGCCCTCAAGAGCAGGAAGAACTCTGTAAATATCCACACAATCACATTGTTGTCCTCTAAATCACACTCAAAATGCCCAGAGAAGAAAGAAAGAAACTCAGCAGGGAGAGTCCATTGCAGCATTTCAATTTTATCAATGTGAATTTTCTTGTGCTGCTCCTGTTATTTTCCAACATGTTCTGCTTTGTTTTAAGGAAGTTTTCTACAACAAGGACAGTCACATATACTGACATTTTATATATTGCCCAGCAAAACAGCACCTAAAGCTCATCTTTGACCTGAGTAGCACCAGGCAAAGCATTACTTTAGTGAGACAACATTAAATTATGAGCATATGTGAGGTTTATAGATTATAATTAAATCTGGATTATGTACAGGGGCTGTATCAGACCTTGCACTCAATGAATAACTCTTCCCTCTGATAATGGCCTTAGCAGCTGCATGGAACTGATCAAAGGATTCTGAATTCAAACAGTGGCTCAAAAGGGCATAATTGGTTCCAGAACCATCTGCAAACACTCGAGGAAAGGATTTGCCAGTGTTGTCAGTAGTGGCCAGGCAGGTTGGGAGATTGGGCCAGAGACAGCTGAGCCACTGAGGCAAATAAGCCTTTTCACAGTGTCTTCAAATAAGGGTGTTTCTCCCCAAATTTCAAGCTAAATTAAAAATTGAAATTATATTTGCCAGTACCTTCTCAAAGGGACCTTTTGTAGGGGTAGAGAGCCTTTCAACTGAAAGATCAGTTAAATTACTTGGACATAAACCCACATCTAGACATCTAGATCAACAAGGTTTTTAAGAAGTGAAAATGTTTGCACAAAAATAATGGCCTCCATTGCTAGAGAAAATAGCTTATTCATACCAAAAACATATGGCCATATATCCCTCTCCAAAATGTTATTCTGAAGAAAGTTTAAAAAATATTTTAAATTTACACTTTGAGATTAAAATGTAAATCAACAGTATACAATCAATGCCATTAGCTCGGAAAAGTGTTTCTTCATTATTAGATGAAGAAAGTTATGAGCTAGAATTAAAATTTGGAGAAAGACATAACATTTCAAGGCCTAAGGTTATTTTCAATTAGCAATGTAATTGAGAACTCAGGAATCAAATCTATAATTACAGCCAATTATGAGAGAAATGGGTAAAAATTCAGGACCGAGACATCTTAAGAAAACTTGTTTTAAGAGGACACTTAGGGCAGTCTTAGCATTTTATCCAATATAATCTGACCACAGTCATGACTCTTAACAGCTTTAAAGAATACTATTACCCTGGAAAAACAGTGCTGAATAAATAAAATATATTGCTAACGAGTCCAATCACCACTAAACAAACAGTCTTCAAATTGTTGCGTGGATCCTTTCTATGAGGTTGGCAAAGACAAGCCCCATTAACTTCTGACAAAGAGGGATTCTGGTGTTCTCCAGCTGCTCAGACAAGAAAGATCTTACAGCTCACTCTGCAACATGTCCAGAAAAAAACAAGAGGATTGGGTTGTTTGGGTTTTGACTTATTCATATATCAAAGTGTCTCCTGACTGTTGGAAGGAAAGGGTTTTGACCAACAGATAATCACTGCCATTAAAAATGCCCATCAAAATGGCAGAATTGATCTAGAATGGTGAAAGGAAAGGAGATGGTGTAAAGTGACCCCATCTCGAAAGATGACTCATAACCAGGATTTTTTGATCTGGCAGTATCTGTAATTTTAACAGTAATATAGTGGCAGTGGCTGTCAGTAAAGAACAGCCCTGCTGTGGAAATCTCAGATTGTTTGGATTTAATGAGCTTCTTGACTGGCCTTAAGACCCTGAAGTGTTCAAAGAGCTTCATATTTTACATGAACACACTTAAAACAAATGACTGCAACTTCCAGAAGGCAGGCAGGGAAGGCTTGGCCATGAGAGCTCCAGAAAAGTCTGGAAAACACCTGAAACTCCAGCTGATCCTGAGCTGAAACAAGAAGACTTGGAAAAAAAAAATGAGATGTGCTTGACAAAAGTCCCTTGAGCAACTCATGAAATCTCTGAGGGAGTTATTGCTGGCTTATGAGGTCAGAAGTCCAAGAATGGCCCAGCTGATCATTCACATCAAAGGACGCTTCTCTCCACCCTCATCACCAGTTATTAAAAAGTGGTGAACACACCACGTCCTTGCTTGAACACAAACCCATTTCCATGTGCCAGTCCTAGAGATGGAGAGGTGTGAGTGATAAATCTCCTAAATTTACTTTTCATGTGAGTGTGCCAGCCCAGTCTGGTGACACTGTGATCCACCAGATTTCTCAGGGGAGAGAGGAAATTCCACAAAAATTAGGGAGAAGCTGCTTATAACTGCTGGAGACATCAATATAGAGAAATCTGTTATTTATATTTTTCCAAATAAAGTCAGACAATGGGACTCATTTCAAGAACAGCCTTACCAACACCTGGGTCAGGGAACGTTACTAGAAATTATTAGAAATTTCTAAACTACCAGTGTGTGCTAACAGTTCTTTTGAATTAAACCAGTTTTCTCAAGGCTTGAAAACAAAGAAATAGTTAAAAAAATAAACTAAACTATGAAGGCAAGGCTGCAAAATGGGACATTTTGAAAATTGCCCAATTAGCATTGACTTAATTACTAATTGTGCCACTTAAGAGGCAATTGCTGATAGTCCTTTGACTATTGGAGTCATGCTAGAGTGATTCATAGACAGCAAATTTCACACCTGGCATATTTTAGGCACCTGCCAGGTTGTGAAGGGTGCCTGTATCAACACAACCACCAACTGTTCACCAAGAAACCAAAAAATCAGTGTGGGCAGACTACCAAAACCTTCAGGTCAAGGATGAACACAAAGAACTCAAAACCTGGCTTGACATTTGCAAAGGAAAAACTGATCTAGGGTTGCACTTCGCTTTGAGAGCAAATCTGCTGAAGTCTGGAATGCTCATTCCAGATAGGAAATACAATGTTATGTAGAAGGTCTAGATACATTAAAATAAGCTAAAGTTTGTTTCCCTTTAAACCACCAATTTTATTACCTTTAGTTACATAATTATTAGCTGATTCCACGGTGAATCACACTTAAGATTTTCTTAAATCTGTTTTTTTCTCTTAATATCTTGTATTTCTAGGTACACTTTACTGGTTTTATTTTGCTTAATTTTGGAATTACACATCCTTATTAACTTTTTACTGCTTTTCTAATTGTTTCCTATCCTTTCAGCCTTAGTGCTATCACAGTATTTTTTTGTCTGAGAATTTATTAATTCTCATTTGATGAGTTAATCTCATTTTAGGCTTCAATCAAAAAAGATTAGATCATTAGACAACATTATTGATGCCCAACTCAGACACAACACAACTAGGGGGAAACAGTGCCAGAAATCTTGTCACAGCTGAAGGCAAGGTCAAGATGGGTCAAGATATTGGTGACTCATTTTTGGTAGAAATTACTTTGTTTAGTTTTAAAAAAATCAAGAGTACAGGGCCAAACAAGAAAGCAGATTAACTACAAATTCATTTCTAAAGCTGATGTTTCCCTCTGACCCAAGAGAGCTTTGCATCAATCTATTTCAACTTTCCAAGATTTTTTTGCAAATTTCCTGTGTTTGAAGTGACTCGCTTCTCCTTCTCACAAAAAAAAGGCTCAGAGTTTCTAGGAAAATTTTCTTAATATCAGTCTAAAACAGACATATTTTGGGAATGGATTTTACAGCCTTACTTCCACTAAATGGCTTTATTTTCTCTCATTTGCAGCAAGGAAGAAAACTGAACTCAGAACAGCAGAGAGGTGAAGGGAATCCTTCAAATTCCTTTTAATACATCCCATGAAACAGGGGAAGAAAGCAGAGATGGAAATAAAGCCATAAATCTCCATAGGAGATCCATCAGCCAGCTTCCTTCTGCCTCTCCTTTCACCTGAAAGCCCTGGTGTGGCTTCACCTGAACCACCAAGGAAAGGTCAATAAATCCCAGCACTGAGACTGGAGGGCTGCTCAAAGGAGCCTTGAAATTGTTTGTATTTATTTTTGGTTATTCTGACCACAGACAATACAGAGAGAACTTATTTAGATCAATATCCACAGAAGGAAAAGTTGTTTTGAGACTGTTGGAGTCTTTCTCTGAGATTGTCTCTTCCTTCAGTTACTGAAGATTTTAATCCCATACACAGGAGGATTGAGCAGTGTGAAAGGCCTGAGTGGAGAAAAGCAACACAATTTGCCAAAAATAGACACAGGGGGTTATGGTTGAACCATGGGAAATGGATTGTACGATCAGAGAATTACAGAAGCACAGGAGGAGTTTTTAGGGACCTAAAGACCATCCACAGGCAGGAACACCTTCCACCATCCCAAGTTGCTCCAAGCCCAGTCCAACCCAGACTTGGGCACTTCCAGGGATCCAGGGGCAGCCACAGCTTCTCTGGGCACCCTGTGCCAGGGCCTCACTATTAGCAGGAATATATTTTGTATTTGCCAATGCTAGCAGAATGGGTTTTGAAGATTTTTACAAGTTTCCAACCTGGTCTGTGCTTTTATGCAAAAAAACTGAGCCAACTGAATCTATATGGATTTCAGAGTATTTTAGGCAGTGATCTATTGAATCTGAAAAGTGAACTCAGGGAAAACTCACCTTTCCTAATCAGCTCCATGATATACAGAGTAATTGATTTTATTTTTATAAAATAGACACATATTCCAGAAAGGGTGTGTGTGTGTAAGGCTACTTTAAAGGGCTGATTGCACCTGAAATACAGGAACAAAGCTTCTGGATTTTTAGCAGTTGTTCACTCCAGATCAACATAAATCAAGTCAAACTGGAGGAGTCTTTCAGAAGGGCTGGGTGGAGGGAGCTGGAACAGAAATCTCAACATGGGAAGAACAAAGAGGATTTTGTGTATTAAGTGATGAGCTGAATGGAAGATCTGATTGCCACCCATAAACGTACTGGGGGAGAATTGAAATCACCAGTGAAATTAATACAAGGAAGGGACAAGAACAAACATGACCAGTAATATATTTAGGTTGGAAATTAGAAAGGTTTTTGCCATTTCAGAGCAAAGTATCTCTGGAACAGCATCCCTTTAGGACTTGCAAAAGCAATTAGTTTGTTAAAGGTAATAAACTATGAGGTGTCACGGATCCCACGAGAATATTGGAAGACAGGCATACCATTCAGAATGATCTGGAGAAATTAAAGATATGGGAATTAAATAGGGTGCTGTTCAATGTAGGAAATTAAAAGATACTGCTTCTAAAAAGGAATAATCAACTGCATGGAAACAAGATAAAAAAATTCCTTGCTACAAAGTTCTGTAGAAAACACACATGAAGAGTGGGTAAAAGAAATCAAGAGTCAGCCTGGAGAACAACTCAAGAGGGTTTGCATCAATCTATTTTATCTTCCCAACTTTCATGCAGAGTTTCTGTGCATGAAGTGACTCTTTTCTCCCTCAACACTTTTCCCAGAAAGGAAGGCCTAGAGCTTTTAAGCCTTTTTCACAATTTTCCTTAATATTGATTTAAAACAGGCACATTTTGGGAATGGATTTTACAGCCTTACTTCCACTAAATGGCTTTATTTTCTCTCATTTGCAGCAAGGAAGAAAACAGAACTCAGAACAGCAGAGAGGTGAAGGGAATCCTTCAAATTCCTTTTAATACATCCCATGAAACAGAGGAAGAAAGCAGAGATGGAAATAAAGCCATAAATCTCCATAGGAGATCCATCAACCAGCTTCCTTCTGCCTCTCCTTTCACCTGAAAGCCCTGGTGTGGCTTCACCTGAACCACCAAGGAAAGGTCAATAAATCCCAGCACTGAGACTGGAGGGCTGCTCAAAGGAGCCTTGAAATTGTTTGTATTTATTTTTGGTTATTCTGACCACAGACAATACAGAGAGAACTTATTTAGATCAATATCCACAGAGGGAAAAGTCATTTTTAACTGCTGGAGTCTTTCTCTGAGATTGTCTCTTCTTTCACTTACTGAAGTTTTGAATTCTTTTTTAAATACTTCTTGCCAAGTTTAAATAGTTCTTACTGAGGTGCCTCCACCAGTGCTGTTAGTGAAGGGTGTGAGGAGAAATACATCCTGCTTTTCTCAAGCACTGGGAATATCCCAGCCACCTCTCCCAAAATTCGAGCTACTGAAATACATGGGCGGTTCAAAGCCTAAAAAGAGGCAATAAGAATGGTGAGAATTTTGGAAAAAGAAAGCTTCTAAATTAATATCCACCAAGACTCAGTGCAGTTTAATTTCAGGGAAAACTGCATTACTTCAAATAAATGAAGTTAATGAAAGTTTAGAGGAAAGAAAAAAAGGATTTTTTTTTTACCTCTTATTCTTGTCATGTATTCTGCCTAATTTAATTTATTTAGGTTTTGTGCCAAGCACATATTTTAGAACTACTCAAAACAAAGTTGCAATGTTTCTTAAGCAAGTTATAAATTTCATGGACATATTTCATAGAAGAAAGACATACCAAGAGAGTAAAATCTGGAGTAATGAATCAAACTTCATACACATCAAAAAATATCATAAAAGAAACAACTAATAGATTCCCAGGAGCTAAAAATTATCATTAATGAAATTATGTGTTGAGATTGATTATGCAACAAAACAAAAATAAAATATTTCCCTTTTTCCCAGGCTGGTCTACAAATAGAAGCAGCCCTGGAACTTTGACAGATTACGTAGTCAAAGCAGTTATCTGGATTTTTCTGTCATTTCTAATTAATAATATCATGTCATGGACATTAAAATTTCCATGGCATGTTGACTAATTAGCACAAAGCAAAACGTGCAATTGATCTTTTAAGCTACTGTGCTAATTGCAAACCTGCCACTTGAGGGTGTTCTAAATATTGATTTTTGGTGTAAAGTCTCACTCAGCTTTTCCATATTGACATTTTCAGTGTTGCTCATTATCGTGGTGCTCAATTTTATGAGGACATCAACTTATCTGAAGGGATAGGAGACAGTTAGGAAGAGAATTGAGCACTGAAATAGCCTGATTAAAAAAAAAAAACAACAAAACCAAAAAACCTGTTTCTAACATATGACAATATGAAAGCCTGGAGCTTAATTAATCTCTGATAATATCAGCAAATTTGAAGCAAGTGGTGCTGTTTTTCAGTGTGCAACTGTGAATATGTGAATCTCTCTACTTCTGCTGTTTCTGGTTTTGGGTTTCTTTAGGGTTTTTTTTTTTTTGGTTTTTTTTGTGTTTTTTTTTTTGTTTGTTTGTTTGTTTGGTTGGTTTTTTTTTTGCCAAGGAAGCAGATCACCACAAAAAACCCAAACCAACAACAACAACAACAACAACAACAACAACCAGACCCAGGATGAGATCACCTCATGTGTAGATTATGTAGCTCCACAGAATAGTTTGGGTTGGAGGGGACATTAAAGCCCATCCAGTTCCAACCCCCCTGCCATGGTCAGGGACACCTTCCACTGTCCCAGGTGGCTCCAAGCCCCATCCAACCAGGCCTTGGGCACTTCCAGGAATCCAGAGACAGCTTCTCTGGGCCTCCCCACCCTCACAGGGAAAAATTTCCTCTTGCACCTTCTCCAAGCATGACTCTTTACCCAAAATAAAGGCAGAACTGGGAGATGTGGTGGCCTCCAGGTGCCCCCATGGAAAGCACAGGGATGTATGCCCATCAGAGAGGGCAGAGCTCCTGAATTTAGTTCATTGCTGTGCCCAGTGGGAAAGTAGCAGAGGTGACTCAAGTAGAGGAGAAATCCAGCCCAACCTCTGCAGATGTAAATGCATAGAGAACAGTGAGAGGATTGGGAGATAATAGGATTAGAATGACTCAGAATGGTAGGGTTTATTAAAACTTTATATTCCACCCACATATAAGGGAGAACAGCTCTTTCACTTGTGGGCCAGAACTCTTCTACTAGTAGAGATCAAATATCTTTTCTGTGTGTTTTCTCTGAAAAACTTTTGGGATTTAGGTCAAGATTTCCAAAGGAGAAAACAAAACTGAAGTCCTCAGGGTCATCCGTTTCCCTATTTTTTCCTTATCTGTTTATAACACTTCTTGAAAAAGCATCTTTGCTAATGCCTACAAATACACTCAAAGCTTTAAGAAGGTGAATGAGGAGAGTCCATCCCAGTTTGTATTTGAGTCTGGCAAGGGCACTGTTCAGAGATTCGGTCACTGCTGGGGGGAACATGCACCAGTGAGGAGGGACAAGTTAAGGCTGTCTGTGGAGTCTTTGCTTCTTTTTTTGCCAGGGTTGGGATTAAATGTGTGAGATGGTATTTCTTGTTTGGATGCTGATGTTTATTAGTTCTTGTCTCTGTTACAATCTCACAAACCCCAAGTTCTACAGAAGTTCACTCTAACAAACTAAAAATGGAGCCCTGTCTCTCTGTTTACAATGCCTTTTAAGGATAAACTGTCCAATTAAGAAATGACACCTAAATTATTTTTACTTTTATCCCAATAACCAACCACCCGTGCCCTGCAATGTGGACTTTTTTATCCTATTACACAAAACCACCCCAACCCATGGAGAAGAAGGTGAAGAAGGAGGACCAACCTCTGCTCTACAACCTCCATTTTGCTTTATATCTATTACTATATTCTAAAACCTTAAACTCTATGTTTCCCACCCTGTGATATTACACACTTTTATCCAAACTCCACACCCACAATCCCAGTTCTATCATTCCATTTTGGAAGCTTCTCCACAGCCTGAGGCCAAATGCAGAGTTCTCCTGGGGGTCAGTGCCTGTCAGCACAGAAAATCTAAAATTATCAGCATCCAGGGTTCTAACAGACATCTTTAGCTGGCTTTGCAAGAGCTAAAAAACACAACCAAGAACACGCACTTTTGCACAATAAGCCCAGTTTTCTGTATTTGAATATTTTCAGCAAGAGTTTAGTCTTGAAATCCTCTTGAAATCCTCGAAATCCTCTTGAAAGTCTTACATGTGCAATCCATCGCAACCTTTTTCCAATCATTGCTCAACACTTTGAGTTCAGATTACTGGAGTTGGGTTTGGAACAGGCAGAAAACTGAAATCTTCCCTGTTGCAGGAGAAAACACTTTTGAAAGCTCATTTTAAAGGAGAATAATAAAGTTATCCTGGAAAGCAGCTCATGAGAGGTGACAATCCCTGTAAGATTATTGATGGATCTTCAGCTATCTTGCAACAAAAATCAGCTGATCAGTTCAAACTGAAATATATCCATGTCAATCATATGAACCTGAAATGCATGGGTTTAATATTCATTCTAGAGCTTGGAGATTTTGGTTCGAAAAGTGGAAATTTATAGCAAAAGCATATTTTCCACTATCTGACATTGAGGAGGGTACCCTAAACCCCAAGGAAAATTCTTTGCCAATTCTTAACTTTTTAACCTAAAAATGGAGTAGGATGAATATTCCAATATTGGTTCTTGACAAACTTTTCTCCTGTCATAGGAGGAGAAAAAGTAGCTGGAAGTGTTCCCTTCTCAGCAATGCCTGCCTGGTTTTGTGGAAAAGGTAGAGAAATGACAACTCACTTCAGGAAATGCTTTTTATACACTTCACCTCTCACTTGTGGGGAGGGGGAAAAAAGTGTGTTTAGTATCTAAGCACCAAGGTTTTTTTCTTTCCTTCTCTTTCTGGTTTGTGTATTTTGTGGCTTTTTTCCTTTGCTGGTTTTGTTGGGATTTTAAGGAAGGAATAGTTCATAGAGAACAAAAAATATTCATAGTGTATCATTCTTGGAATATTCAGTTCTTGACTATGTGATCTTTTCCTTGCTCTGGGCTACAGAGGCATCTTTGGTGGGTCTCAAACACACACTTTAGTGTTATTTATAATAAAGAGCAAAAAAGCACATGGCTGCAGGCTATAAGAAAAGAATTCCTAGATTTATCTGGGTTCCTCGACTATGTTGCTTCATAACTCTCCTAAAAAGGATACTGTGCTAACTGCACTTGTGCACTAAATGCTCTAATGGGGGTTTTATTACACTATTAAATTTAATAACATGCTTCTATATAAAATAAATACATAGGCTGGAAAACAAGTAATCCCTCAGTTTTGGAACAGGTTTGATTTCAGTTCAAGTGCTTAAGATTTTAAGTTGCAGACTGTAGTGATGGTGAAGAGTGTTACTGACTAAATGAACCACCTTCCAAATCTAACAGGGAGTTTAAATCAAGCAGTACAGAAAAGGTTCCAAAATATGTTAGAAAAGATTCCAAAATATGTTTGCTATATAATATTATTTAACCTTATTATTCGTAGTTGGAAAATTTATCATTTAATTATGCTAAAAATCTTTGATAATTCCTTCCTGCATGCTCCCAGCACCAGCTATGGATGTAAGAGACATGAGCAATACGTGAACTGGATTTCTGGATAAATTTCATTTATCCAGGCTTTATTCCTCCATGGTTTTCAATGGTGTGTTGTAGAGCTCATCCAAGAAAAAAGGAAATTGTACAGGAAATATTAACTTTAGTGAAACACAACTCCAAAGCACAGCAACAGCCACTGCCTACAGATTATCACTGACCTTGGACAGGCAAATGGATGAAGAAATAAGGTAAAGATGAATTTTTGTGGCTTCATCTAATTGAAGCTTCATTTATATTCCAATCTAAAGGTTGAATTATAAAAAGGAGGTACCACTCTGGTGTGTAACATGCTCCAGAAGGTGTCTGTGGGGAGTGCAGGGTACTTGTCTGTTTGTAACAGTGTATGTCAAACCAGCTGCAATATTAATAATGTCAAAAACCCCATCAGTGTAGAAAAATATCAGGCTTCCCAGTTCACAAAACTTACTTTCAAGAGGTCATGTGAGATGATTAATCAGTTTTAGGACTTTTTTCCTTTGAGAAAAGAATAACATTTCTCACCAGCTGCCTTTCAATTCTTCCAGAAGTGCTCTGAGATAACTGAGATAGAATCATGCCGCTCTATTATTATTTATACATTCCTTATGCTCTTTAATTTCATCTGAAGTATCTCACACGTATCTTCAGAAACCTGAGTCATTTCTGCAGCTGATTCTGAGATTTATACCTTTCCTGACACTAACAGCCTAATTTTGCCTCCATGAGAAATAAGACTTACATAGAAACCACTCTCCAAAAGCTTATCTCATCTCTGGGTTTGGACACGCTGGGATTTCAGAGTCTTTTCTCATCCTGCCTTTAAGACACCATTTTGTACAGCTACTCAAGGAATCAGTAAAAAATACTCTTAAAAAACTCCTGGCTGGTGGGAGGGGAAGGGATTCAAGAGAATGGCGAGGCTGTGCTTTAAAAAGAGAATCAGAAATACCTCTCTCGAACTCCCTCAGCTTCCGTTGCTGGAAATGGTGGAATTAAATTATTAAGCATTTCACAAGCACGTCATAGGTGATAAAAATATGGTGACTGGGGAACTGTCAAGAAGAAATTCTGTTAAAGCAGACTATTTCCCTCTCTGACTGATGATTTTGCCTACATAAATGAAGGAGAAAAAGGGGAAACGGGTCTTAAAAGTTTCATAATGCCCTGGTATGACATTCTCCACAAAAATTAGGGAATATGGCCTATATTTTACTCATAAATCTGAAAATTGCTCCTTAAATCCTTAAAGCAGAAGAAAAAGACATGCTTTTGGTTATCTGTAAATGGGAGAATGTTTTAGGTGGAAGTCCTATGGAATCTGTTCTGTTTCAATATTTTCATTGGTGATTTGACTATGGAGGTAGAAAGTGATCTGATAGCATTTCTAGCTAATGGGCTAAGAAAAAACCCTCAAAATACTCTGGAAAACAGAATCAGAATTTTGGCTTGGTAACTTCAACAGAAGTTCTGAAATTCTTGTGGAATCATTCAACTGAAGAAAATACCAAGTGATTTAAGAATGAATCAAGAGGAATTCTGAAAAAAAAAGGGATCTTAGAGGGGTTCCCTCCCCACACTTTGGAGCTGAACACAGACAAAGTAGTTTCAGCATGGACTGTACTGAAAATAAGAAGAGGTTTAAGAGCATTCTCTTTTGGAGAGAAAGGTTTAGAAAAACTGAATTTTTTTAGTCTAGAAAAGAGGAGATTGAGAGGAGGGTTCTGGGGGGATTGATAGGTGAGGTATTGTCCAACACATTGGAAGCAGATTCATCCCTCCTTCTTCCTGTCTCACAGGTGACAGCAGCCTAGGAGACCACTCGATGTTCCTTCAAACTTTATGTGTGCTTGAGAAAACAAAGACAAGGGAACAATGAAGAACAGATACTGGATGTCCCTGTCCTGCCTGTACTTTTTGGTGTGATGGTATCAGAAAGATGAGCACAGCACAAGCACGAATCCATTGAGCTGAGAACAGCCAAGGTCTCTGTTATTCTAGAGTCAGCTTTTCCAGGAACACAGTTTTGGATTTTCAGCATTCATCCCAGCTCTCCATTTAGTATTTCCTTTGAAAGGAGCTCTGCCATGTTGTGGAAGGCAAAATGTCACCCAGGATCACTATGATCAGCACAAATCTTGCTGGTTTTTGAAAACCTGGGTATTTTCCCTTTAGTACTTGATGTGGGAAGAGTTCAGATGTCTAAGATGAAAAGGGAGCACAGCTATTAAAATGTCAGGTACATTAACACCTCCACAAATTATATTAGTTTTTTATTTCCCCCAAGACTGACCTGCTAAAAAGAGAGTGAAATATTCAATGTGAGTGAAGCTATTCATTCAGCACTTTCAGTTCTTGAAACATCCTCCTTTCATCCTTCTTTTCCATGAGCCCCTGCTTTTTCTTTCTGTAGGAGAATTTCTTAGGACATCCCACATATGATCAGTTTAAGTTATAATCAACACACAACTCATCAGTGCTTCAGTAACCCTAAAATACTTGTAAATGCTTGACCTTACTCTGTTTACAGCAGTTTTTACATAATGTTTTCTACTTACATAAGAAGTGCTACATTTAAGAAAAGAAAAGTGACAGGAATGCAAGCCAAGAATTCAATGGATTTTTTTGGGGGGAAGATTCTTCTGTAACTAAACTTTTACTCAGATATTCATGTTCTGTACAGACAAATTTCACTGCTTGACTGAAAGAGCAGGAACTAAGGCATGTCAAAATCTAGGAATCACTTTAAGTGTGCTCAGGGCAGAACCAACACACTTTTACTTCATATATCTGCAAACTCCCAGAGGCAAACTCTCTCTTGAAGGTGAGGTCTAGCAGAGAAACAAAAAATGATCCAGAAAACAGAAAATTAACAGAAAATGCATGAGCTAAATCATGGGATGACACAGGAGAAAAACCCACAACAATCTGTTTTCTCCTCATTATTCAAAACTACCTAAAAATATTTATATTTTCCCACAAGGAACTTGCCTTTTGAATCTGATGAGGCTGTTCCTGACCCCTTCACTTTTCCAGCCATGGGAACAATTGCTGCATTTTGTGGTTCAGTGCTGCCCCTGAATGCTCTGGAGAGAACTCCTCACATTTACTCTCACCAGCTCAGCCCTTCACTGAGCAGAAACAGTCAGAAAATCACCACCATTTCAGCAGTGCCTTTGCAAATCCTCATTTTTCTCTTTGGATTCATTTTTTTTCTTTGAAAGAATGCTCAGTTGCTGGCTGCAAGTGAGGGCTGCTGGAGTTGAAAATGCCTCATGGAGACTGTTCCCATCCTGTTGTCTAATTTTTGGGGTCAGAAGAGAGCCACAGCCACGGGTAGAGGTGGGGTGGATGTTGGGGAGCAAGAGCTGAGACATCTGATTGAGATTCATCTGGAGCAAAGAGGAGATTCTGCACCAAACCACGATGTCAAAGATAACCTGATGAGAAATGAGAAGCATCTAAGCTTTGAAATGCAATATCTCCTGACCTTGCTGGATTTCTACCAGCAAATTTCTAATTTAGAAAGGAAACTATCATCGGATGCAAGTGTTTGCAAGCCTGTCAAATCCTTTAGTGCCAGCAGCCTGTCAGTCATAATGACCTTGGGGTTTGAGCTGCTTGGAGTTTCTTTTTCAATAAAATTTTCTCTGAGTTTGAAATTCAAGATGCACAAAGAAGTCTGTTATGAAGAAACACGGGCTCCTCTTGCCAGAGAAGTTTTGTTGTTACATTTTGCCAGAGGCTCTGGAGAAGGGAATGGGAAGCCACAGAATATTTATTTATGCAGATCAAACTGCATAAATGCAATTATTAGAATGCATTTTGCCATTATTCTTCTGTCCTGCAGAAATATTTTATGGCATGGCCAGATTTCTTCAAAAGTTCTTGGGAGCTCTGGAGGTTCATTCCACTTTTCCAGTGTGGGCTCTGTAGTTGCCCATACACTTTTTACTGATTGTAAAGTTTTTGAAACTTTTTGTAAAAATATTTACTTTTTAAAAAGAAAAATATCCTGGTTATATACCAGGAGTTGTTCTCCAAAATAGGATCTGAAGATCCAGGTGGGCAAGAAATGGAATGTAAGTCCTGTAAGTGTGGCCTTCATGGTCATAAATACCCATCTCCATCCTTGTCAACAAAACAGGTCCGGGGGGATCTTTTTCCACTTATCCAGAACTTCTGGTACATTACTCCACCCACTTTTTTGGTGTAATTGATCAGTGCTCTTCTGAAAACACACATATTTCTACTGCTCTGGTGTCTTTTTTACTCTGCACACCATAATGCCTTTTTTTTGGCTTCTCATGGAATAACATACTTCCTGGACTTGTGTCTGTGTTTGTAACTTCTTTATGCTTTACAAGCCATCCAAACTGTCTTCAGAAATTCTTCATTTGTGTTTAAATGAAATCCAAATTTTTACTTTATAATCTCTCCCATCACACATCTTCAATTTTTTTACTGTTTTGTTAGCTCTTGATTTTTTTCCTATATTTTCTTGAGATTTCCAGAGATGCCCCATTTTTCTTTAAATAATTTCTACCATGACAGGCTATAAATTTTGTTCTAGGATTGCTGCCTTCTCAAACTCCCAGCAATATATCTGCATTTCAAATGCACTCAGCACAGTATCTAAATACCAGCAAGGCATTTAACCTTGTCATTTTACCTGAAATTAGGTATTCAAATTCTTCCTCTTTGAGTTTTGCTATTTTGATTTATTAGTGAAACCCTCAGGTTGCAAGTTGCCATTTCAGGGTTGGCTCTGAAGGTGTTTTAAAAGCACTGCAGATAGAAAGGGGAATTCTCTGCCCTAGTAAGAGTTTGCTAGAGATTATCCATATGCCAAATTAATTTGTATTTGGGCCAGACCTGTTTAAAAGTTTCACTCCATTATTTTAGAGGTGCATTTAAAAAGCTCTTCACTCATTTTTTTTATTGCTTTGGAAGCAAGATACATTATAGGTTCTCCAGCCCTCTGGCTGTATCATTAAAGAGATAAAATGATCTGTTACATCCTAAAAGATCCTGACAGGCACTGAGTGCCTGTCAACCAAAGCTGTCACAAGTTCTTGAATGACATGAGGAACAAGGAAGGTCTTTTTCCTTTTCTTTTTCCTTCTATTTTTCCTTCTTTTTATGGATTTTATGATCCCATATGCAGAGAAGTCTTTTGGCAAACAGGGATCTATTTCCCCCCTTGCCAAACTGCACCCATGCTCTCAAGGCCTCGTAGGGTGCTGTTAAAAAACCCCTGGCCATTTATTTGAAGTATTTTTTTCTGCTTCTCTTCCTCATTGCTTACCAGGCTCCCCTACATTTTTTTATTCACTGGAATGCTGAAAATTCTTGTACAATTCCCAACTTACACAAGAATTTTTAAAAGTCTGGTAGCACAGCAAGTCTTTCCCCATAGAGAGGCCATTTCTTCCGTGCCACTGAAGAACTCCCTCAGGAGATAAACCTGTCCTACAGTGTTGTGTAGCTCTTTGGAGCCTAACTGGATTCACTTCAATACCCTTAAGTTGACATATTTTTATTGACATATTGACATAGATTCCTTCTAATTCAAAAATTATGTTGAGTCTTTCTGCCTAAACTTGAATATTGTTTTAGGAAATTCTCTTCATTTGACGAAGTTCTCTTATTAACAGAAAGGCGCAATTTTTGCCCATTTTCATAGAATTCAGGTATCTCTGGTGAAGAACTTGGATTTAGAAGGGATTCAACCTAAATTATTAAAAAAAATTATTGAAGGCACTCATTGAGATGGCCACTGCAAATACAAATGTTCTTCCCCCAGCCTTGAAAGCTTTGCTAGACAATTTCTGTCAACTCAAGAGAATCTAAACTTCATCTCACTGAAAAGACATGAAGCCTGACATGGTCAAAAGCCACTTGTACTTGGGAGAATGGACAAGTTGAGTATTCTCTTTCCACACTTTTTATAATATCCCTAATCTGCACATTATGTCCATTGAAGGGGTCTCGGGAGAGACATCACTCACAGAAATGTGAATATTACTGGAAATGCCATTCAAAGGAGGCCTGACTTTGCCTTCCTGTGAAGGCATTAAGGTATAACAAATAAAAAAGGTACAGTCACAATCTAAATGATTGCAACATCTTTGCCAAAAATGACCCAAAGGGCTTTTGGCAAGGGGGCATCATTTTCTTAAGTGGTTGATAGTGGACAAGGAAACTTTTTTTTATTTCTAACACTCACACCTTGCCACCTGAATACAGAAGTGAAAGCACGAGGAAGGTTTCTGTAGGATTTTATTTTACCCACTTCACTCCTGATGTCCAGTGGAGCAAGATCACTGTCTGAAGTCACAGAATCAGTAGAAAAGTCCTTTAAGATCACCAATCCCAACCATTCCCCCAGCACTGCCAAGGCCACCACTGACCCATGTCCCCAAGTGCCACATCCACAGGGCTTTTAAATCCCTCCAGGGATGGGGACTCCACCCCTGCCCTGAGCAGCTGTGCCAGTGCTCCCAATCTCACAGTAACATCAGCTGTGAATTCTAAAAAAACCTTGCAGTTTCAGGAATTGTGATCTCTACAAGGGAACCAAAGCCAAAAGTCCACAGCATCATTTGAAGCTGTGTGTGTCCAACGGGGCATGGAGGCATTTAAACCCGAGAAAATAATGGATCCTTACTCTGCTGCTTTTCCAGAAGCCCAAGTGTGCCTTTTCTTATTTATTTTCAGGATTGTCTTTGTGATCTTTTCAACAGAATACTTGGGACTTTTCTACCTTTCCTAGCCACATTTTTTATGGATCATCACAGAGCCTAGGAAGGAAATTTTAATCTTCTACAACACAACAGATTCCCCACTGTTGGCACCCACTCCTCCAGTTGATCCATCCCAGAGTTTTTCTAGGCTGGGCAGAACAGGCTGATCTGTTTCTTTATGTCACCCTGCATTTGTGCCAAAGCAAATCAGGATTTTGGCTGGGTCCTTGATGGCCTTCAATAATCTCTTCTTGCTAATTCCCAGTGTGTGCAAACAAGTCTGTACAGAGAGAAGCCTGACACTGAAATCTCTGGATAATGTGCCCGTTCCCAGTGTGTTTTGTCTCCTTTTAGGGTGAGAATGAAAATCTTCAGGAGCCTCCATAATTTGTTTTTTTTTCCTGAAGCAGCATGAGGATTTCATGCAAAGGATTGCCTTTTTCTCCTGTTCTTCCCTGTTCCAGTGTGTTTGGTTTTATTCAGAGTTGGGTTTTTTTCTGGAACAGAGAACAGAAAGGGATAATGTGGTTTCGATACAGATATTTTCAGATCCATTTAATGTTTTCAATAATCTCCAGCCAGGCTCCTCCCCAAAATCACATACACATATATTGTACATATCATTTACTCTGAGTATTTATTTCTGCCATTATTTGCAAAAGCCAAAGTTCCTCAGCAGGAAAATATCTGTAGAGCAAAGTCTCTGCCATGGAGAGACAAGAAAAACAAAGATTAGATTAAAGGAGGATAAAGTTGGTGATGCTAAAAAGCCTTTGAAAGCCAGGACAGAATGTGTGTGTGAATAAAAGAACAATACATGAAGCTAACAGCATGCTCAGGGTGTTAGTTCTTAGTCGCTTATTTCTACTTATTTTGTAAAAAAAAAAAAAAAATAGTTCTTCAAACTCCTTCCCTCTCTTTAAATCCCAGTCACACACACTTCTCCTGCACGCCCAGATTGATTATTCACTCCATTGTCATTGCCTGTTGTTCACTGAATTCTGACCTTTCCTTTTAATTCAAGGAAATTCCTGCTACAGACTAGAAAAAAAAAAAAATCCCCTGTTCTAAGAGATGACTCATTTCTTTGCTGCCACATCAGCTTGCATGGCATATTTAACTTTGAAATATTACTGGAGCAGGGGAGGAGAAAAGAAAGATGTAGATCAAAAGGTCATTAGTAACTAATGTTTTAGGAAGGAACAGGTGAATTCCATGAGAATAAAGTTAAAAACGGGATGTGAAAAGGTTCCCTGATAGAAATTGAAAGGGTCAGCAGTAAGAAATGATGGGCTGCCTTTAGGGAAGATCACAAAATAGACAAATCAACTTGAATGCATTAAATGAAGAGAATAATAAGATAATCAATATTCTCCCAAATCCAAAGAGATCCATGCCAAGCTCAAACCCTTTGGACAGCAGCTCCAAGTGGCCAGAGGAAGATTATGAAACTCAGCCACAAGTCAGGCAGGAAATGTACCACGAACAATGAAAAAAAAAAATAGTGGCATCAACACTGAAAACTTTCGTTTTAAAAAATCTTTTTCAAAATGTGAGGAAGAACTCACCCCTCCCCTGCTCAGCTGTTGATTGCTCTGAGCACTACCTGGAATTCATGGAAAATTATGAGCTTCTAGAAGCAAGGAAATTATAATGAGCATTCATCAGAACTCCATGTCTCTGACACTGGAAAGACAAAGGAGGAGAAATCTTTGTTCCTAGGACTGAATTTCTTTATTGTTTCCAAGAACCTGGATGTGGAGAAAGGAAGAGATTTATTTGTTGGATGTGGGCTGTCTTATCAAACTCAAATAATTATGATATGTGAATGTTGAGGTGTGATTGTGACCCCAGAGAGAAGTTTAGGACTGTGGTCATATTGGGAAGTGTGAAGATGAATTAGCCATGCCACTATCTGGAGCATTCAGATAAAAACCAATAAGATATATTTGAGTCATTTTTCCCACTCAACAGCAGAAGGACAGTATATGCTGGGAAAGGGGGAACACAAAATGATCTTAAAAATGCCCACCATGCAATCCACAGTGGAAAAATGGGTGGGAAGCCATCACTGAGGAAAGGTGATGGAGTTTTAAAAGAGCTAAAAAATGGTTAATATATTTGACTGGATCAGAGACAAAAGTGACACCTCTTCTAAATCAATGCTCTTAACATGACTGACCCTTGCAATGAGTTATGAGCTATCTTCAAATACCATCTGGTACAGAGGGATCTCAAAGTCTTCTTTTCCTGCTCTGGTAACTTTTAGGCATTTAATCACAAAGAAAAAAAAGTTTCCTAAAACCAATATTCCCTCAAAACTCCCTTTTCAAGTCTATTCCCAAACTGCAGTCTACAATTTCAGCTCTTCCACAAAAAAACCCCACAGGTTCAAAATAAAATCACAGAATCCTAAAAGGACTTGGGATTGAAGGGACCTTAAAGAGACATCATTTGACCCCTGTGCCATGGGCAGGGACACCTCCCACTATCCCAGGTTGCTCCAAGCCCTGTCTAACCTGGCCTTGAACACTTCCAGGGTTCAGGGGTAGCCACAGCTTCTCTCATCTCTTTTCACACCAAAAACTCCCCTCTGACCCCTCTGATGGTTGTTCTGTGACCATATTTAATTCATTAAAACAACAAAAAGAACTTACAACTCCTAAAAATGAAATTGGAGATCCATTATAACTTGATCTCCAAACAGAAGCAGCCACAAATAGAGGGGAAAAAAAAAAAATCCATGCCAAAAACCTGCTTTACCATGTTTAAAGTGTTTGCCTACTGAGATTAGAGGTGCCATTCAAGCTTCTTTACAAGAATAGCAATGTAGGCTTTACTTTGACAATTTACTGCACAATATGCCAAAATAGTGAGTTTAAATTCATTAAAACTCATCAAATCAACTACACAGGCAAAAAAAGGTGGGTCCTAACAGCTTTGACAATATTGATTTGACAAAATCTGCAGTTTGTCAGCACAGACCCAATTATCTATCTAGCAAGGCCAAACTAACAATATTATTGTTAAAAAATTCAATCTGGATAATCCATATCACACGCACCCTACATCACAAGCAGGAAGCTAACTCCACCCTTCCTTATAAAACACCTCAACCTGAGGACATGGAGACACCCAGGACAGCTGAACTGAGATTTGGGCAGACCAAGAACACAACTCCAGGAGTCATGGAGAGTTTGCCTGTTTGCTGTTGCTGTTCACCTCTTCACCCCTCCATGTTTGCTCTGTAAATTTTGCAATTTCTGTTGTTTCAAAAGAGTTTTGCTTGATTAATTAATGTTTGCAAAGGAGGGGATGTGGCAAATGCTGTTATAACTCTCTGAAAACTGCCTGATTGAGATGCAAAGCACAGGCAGAACAGCTGTCAGAACAAACTCCTCTGCTGTCGATGCCCTGACAATGCAGAAGACAACTCTGGATACAAATTCATCAGCAATTAGTTCTTCCTTGAGTCACAAAATGAATTCTAAGAAGTGCCTCAAAGAAATGATTCCCTGCATCTGTTTTTTGTAGCCAGATCATTCAGTAAAGGCCCTGTACTGCTTCCTTGGGTAGTTTCATCAAGCAGTTAGCCAAAATCAGTGAGATTATCACAGAGATAATTAATTTATCAGCTACTTGCTGCTGTTAACATTTTCCTGTTGGAAGAGTCATTCTGGGTCAGGCTTTTTCACTAAGATGCAAAGCATCAGATGGACCAAACTGACAAAATGACAAAATCATTGTCTCCCACAGAATTCAGACTCATGCTGACACCAGCAGAACTGGTTCATTTTGTTTTCCAGCACCAAATAAGAAGCTGGAAAACTCACATCATTTGCTGGATCATAAAACTTTCTTCTTCACTTTTTTCCCCATTACCTAAAAATGTCTTGATTCACAACACCAACAGCATTCTAAACTACTTTGTTTTCTGCAGCTGCCCCATGCTGAAATCCCAGGGTGAGCTGCTTGGAAGTTCTGTCTGACAGACTTTTGGATCTTTTTTAAATTGCTGTGAATGGAATCACAGGAGAACACAGCTTGAAGAACCTGAGCTGATACATGATCAATGAAATAGCAACTGTTTTTCTAACCTTAAAAGACTTTTTCAGGAAAAAAAGTTAATCTTTACAGGATGCAACCATTCCTTATGACCTTGGATTAAATTATCCCTGTTTCCATGGGAAGTTTATTCTTTAGGCTCAGCATTGCTGGCTGCCTTTACATTTATTTACAATAGCACCTGGAGTCTTCAACCCTTTATGTTTAAGTGCTGCACCACCTCATTGTAACAAATAAAAGTACTTGAAGGGATGCAGAATAATATGAGAAAAATGTGTTTAAGAATAACCAGTGAATGTCTATTTTAAAGGCAAATGGCTTTTATGAAGGATATGTATAGACACATATGTAAATACTTTAATGCATTAGTGAAGGAGAGCTCCTTTCTCTTCAAAACTATTTTCTGATGCTGTAATTGTAGTGCTTTTGTTACTCCCTGCCTTGAATACATGAACAGATTTATTTTTCTTTTCATTTGATTCCACTGAGCAGAAGTGGATTTAACCCTTCTGATAATTCAGGACCAATCTTCTCCAAGACAGAAGATAAAGTTGGGGTATTTTTTTCAGACAGGTAGAATCAAAACCCATGTACCTGAAAAATTTGGGTCCTGTTTTTTTTTTACATCTGCTTTCCATATTACCATATTCCTGTCACTGGCTTTGGCTGAATGACCAGATTTCCAGCTAATCACTCTGGGACATTAATATCATCAATCTTATCTTAATTTCTAATTTTAAATTCCTGTAGAAACTCCTCTCTGCTATTGTCCCAAATGTGTCAGAGGGAGTTGGCCCCTGGGTATACCAGTGTGAATAAATTCATCCCTAAAAGTAAAGAAAATTAAATATTTGGTTTACAGAAAGAACTGTACCTAAGACCACAACATTGTTTTGTAAAAAGTCTCTCTCCATCTTTCTTCTAGGCTCTCTCCAGGCACTTAAAAACAGGGGAAAGGAGAAAATGGGATCACACAGAGTGAGCTTTTTTGATTTACATTCCCAGTAACACACCTGAAAAAAAAAACCCCACCAAATTGTTTCTAAATATCTAGGAGACAAATAAGCCACTGAATTGTATTTTATAAGGAGAATGTCAAGTCTCTTTTCTCTCTGCAACATGTTAACGTAGAGATGACACAAGAAGCAACGCAATATTCATCTTTAATTTTTGGAAAGATAGCTATTGAGTAATGTAAAACAAAAATGGAGAATGGAAGATTTGGTCAAACAACAGGTGAAAACTTTGGAGTGAACATAGTTAAGGAGCTAAAAGGGAGAAGTTGTGTTTATCAGCAGAAGATTTTAATAGCAAACATCCATCTGTGATGTAAATAGAGGTGACCTTGGAGAAGGTGAAAGATGGTCCCTTATGGGTGCTTATAATTTCAGCTCTGGGGGGCAATAATTGAAATGAAAGATAAGAAATCTTCAAAATGCTGGTTTTAAATCAGGCTTTATTGGATATATCAAATGGTTTTCTGCTGCCTGCCACTAGTTAAACACCAGCAGCTCCTGTTCTTCATCCCTTCATTCCCTGATAACACACGCACATGATATTTTTCATTTTAAGATCAGCCTCACACAATTCCAAAAGACAAATCTATACACCCTGCTCTGGTTCTAACAGCAGCTTAGATGGAGATGTCAAGGTTTGGGATATCAGCAAGAGCTGACGCAAATCCTATCTCCTGCTGAGAAATACAGGAGAGGATGTGCGGGACAAAACGGGAATAAAACGTCAGGAACAGGTGGAGAAGACTGAAAATAGTTTGAGGCTGGAAGGTAAATTAGAACAGAAAAAGGAGCTGTTATTCTACCTCATAAAAAATACAAAAGGACTTCCTGAAGTATATTACAGAATCACACGGGGTTCAGAAATTGGTTATGAGAATGATCAGGGTGCTGGAATAAAAATTTCATAAAAAGAGATTGAAAGATTGTAGGATTGTTTACAGAAGGGATGAATACAAGGGGTTGTGATGTAAATATATTAAATTTTGAGAAGTTAAAGGAAAGAGCGGCTTATTCTTCATTTTGCTCTATCTAAAATGTCAAAAAGAAACATCCATAAAGTTCTCCAGTTTATAGATGTCATTAATGGAATTGCTGCTGCTTGAAATAGGTAAAGCTGTTATGGTTTTCCTGTGACTGCTGAAATGTGAATATGTATATGAAAATAAATATAGATAATATAATGTAATATAATGTAATGTAAATATAATATAATAAATATAATATAATATAATATAATATAATATAATATAATATAATATAATATACAAAACTAAAATCAATATAAAATTTATATAAATATTATAAAATATAAATTAGACTGTAAATAAATTATATATATATTATATGAAAATAAATATGAAATATTGGCAAACTATAATGATAATTCAAGCAATAATTCCTCTGTTTTACCTCAAAAAAGTATTCTTTTTTCAAAGAAATAAGCCTAAATTTGTATCTCTTTTAACACTTGAAATGCCTCTCACAGTTATCCCCGTTTCAGTGGATTTCAGGGGTATCCTTGCACAAAATTCATGATGCTTCCCTGTGAGCAGATGAGCATAATGGACAAATTAAAATCTCATTTGGTTTTTGCTTTTTCCTTGTGCTATTACCACTGTGTGAAACTCTCTTGGCCAAGTTCAGCATCACTTTGCTCTGACACACTTCCCTTGATGCAGTAGCTTCTTTGGCAACACATTTTCTTACTCCAGGATTCTCACAGGGGAAGAAAATTATAATCATTTCATCTATTTATATTCTCCCTCTCATCATACTCATAGAATAAATCACCAGAAAAAAAATTGTTCAGGTATTCAAAATAAAAATGAATTTTAAAATGCAGGTGCATAGGGCTCCTTTCATTCCAGAAAAATCACCTTTCATGGGATGAAAGTCCTTTCCAAGCTCCTGTTTCTCTCACTAGCTGCCCAAGGGTCCCAGTGCTTTTTCTTCTCTACTTGTGCCATATTTCTGTTCTCCAGTTTAGGTAATTTCAATTAAAATCAGATTAACTGATCTGCAGAACCAGTAGCTTTTGAATTTTTTAAGAGTGTACATTCATAACAGCAAATGGTGAAATCCAGATTTTCTTCCCTCTCCCTGTTCTTCTGCACCTGGAATGTGAATGTTCTGCAATGGAAGCTGCAGCCCCAGGGGCTCTGTATTAGAACTCAATTACCCAAACAGAAGCATCTGGTTTTCCTCAGTTGTCTGGTCAGATTAAATAATTCTGGTTTGAAATTATTGCAGGGATTTGTAGCCAACAATTACATCACGGGCATGTAATCTGATTTCTCACAACACCTGAACACCAGGTCTAAAACAAGTGCACAGTAATGCAGAATAAACAATTCTTACAAATTTTTTTTTCCTGAAGTGACCACATAAGAAAAACTATTAACAGCCCAAGAATTTTCTCTACTAATATTTGATAAGGAACTTTAGGCCCAAACCATGAATTGAAAATATCTTATTATGTTGATATTTAATAATACTTAAAACATTATTTATAACAGGCTGGAAAATTATACCATGTAAATGAAGTGTGTTTAATTGTATGCAATAGAAACATAAAAGAAATATCTGTTTTAAAGAAAATTGTGTCTCAGTGACTTGGAAATCCTCATGTCAGCCTAGATCTTAAAATATTTCAACAATTTTGTTGCTTTTATTTCTCCTTGCTATGCTCAAGCAAGAATTGTCTGTTAAATGTCTTGGAAAGAAGTGAAAATTATGAGTTGACTTTTACATGCACTAATTATTTCACCTCACCTTGATGACCTCAGAAGAAATTTATAAGCCAGGGAAATTTTAATTTTTATTTCTTTTTTATTTAGCATAAGTTTTTCTCCTTCTCCGTTGTGCCCAAGTTTAGAAGGACCAAAAGATCCCAGATATATCATTAAAACTCTACCTAAAAGTACTTGTTCCTTTATTAAAAAACAAACAAAAAAAATATCTTGAATGAAAATTGCATAGCACCCACAGATATTAAAATTCATTAAAATATGAAAATAAAGAACAAACCAAGCCTCAACTGCTCTTTTTTCCCTTTAATTTCACTTCAATACAGCCTCTCCTAAATACATGAAAAAAGCTTAAACACATTACAGGAGGATTATTGACTCAGAAGGACTCATTTATAAAATAGAGTCTCACTGGGAGGAGCTCCACTAATTGGCAATTAAGTCAGGTCATTTTCTATGTAGAGAGAGAGAATACCTGCAAGTATAAAAGCAGTAGCTTTGTTTAAGGCTTTTATAGGACTGAAATACTGTTCCTGAAAAAAAAAAAATCAATTATTTTTGATGTTAACCAATGTTGACTTTTCAAGTTTTTTTCAGAACTAGGTGTTTGCTTTTAAATTTTTTAATTACAAAGATATTTAAGACAAAGCCAACACCTCTGGTGACTTGCAGAGTATGAAAGGGGACAAAATTTGTGTAGGATATTTCCAGCTGGTGTTAAATTCTTTAGGGACTCCCAGGTTTTTACATAAAGATCTTGGGAGATAAAGCAGGAAGAAAATAGGTGTCCTGACTTTTGAATCCTTAGCTTTATTCTGACTAATTTTAATAATAATTTAATAACATTTTTTTTCCTTTTAGTTTGGTCATAATATTCTTATGCAGCTGCTGTAGTAGAGAATCTACTTACTGTAGTAAATTATATTCCTAATTTAGAAATGATGTCTCTAAGATGTGAGGGCAAAACCTGCCGCACCTTTTCTAATCTCTTTTTGGTCAGTGAAAGAAAAGGTGCATAATAACTTTCTCTTATGGACATAAGTTAAAATACTGAACTTTAGGTGGTTTTAAATAAAAAAGTTGGGTTTTGTCCACCTGACCTGCTGCAGGTCCCTCCATCAACTTCTTTGGTACCTGTGTTCCTTCCTTGAACTTCTCTCAGATGGCATCAAAGGGAGATTAGACAGATGCATTTTGCTAATCTGA
The DNA here is from genome assembly GCF_050655825.1 of Lonchura striata. NCBI lineage: Eukaryota > Metazoa > Chordata > Aves > Passeriformes > Estrildidae > Lonchura > Lonchura striata. The sequence goes on along the minus strand of NC_140706.1, from coordinate 3,513,089 downwards.
ATTTTAAAAATGCTTTGGAGCATTTCCTTCTCCAGGGGTAAGGAAAGCTGTTCAGGCAGGCTGGTTTGCTTTTTGGAAATACAAATGGCACTGAATTCCATAGCTAAACTTCTCTTCAAGATATCTCCCAGTGGTTTAAGACTCTGATATGAATTTGCATTTTTGTTGCATGATCTAAATTCTGAGAAAATCCCCTTAAGCATCAGACTGGGGAACAAATAGAGCAGAATTTGGAGAAATGTAAATTTTTAATTTTTTTTTTCCTTCAAGGCTCAATTGAACAGCACAAAACACACTGGTGGTTATAATTAAAGTAGTGATCATCCTAAAATTTAGCTTAAAAATGCACATTCCACCCTGACTGAAAATGATAAACATATTAGAAAATTTGTAAATAACTTGGTTGGTAACCCGTGTGAGATGAAAAGGTGGTTTTCCTCAATCTAAATGAGAGTTAGGAAAAAGGAAAAATAAGTTTCTTGCTTACTGGCTCCAAGTGGTGAACTTGGCAGTGTCCTGATCCTTAAATGAGAGCAAATATTGATATGTGTTGGAGGAGCCTGAGCCTGTACAAAGCCAAACACAGCATCTGAAAATATTCTCTTATCAAATTTATGTGGAGATTTGAGGGAAAAAAAAACCCAAATTTGCTGATTTGGTGCTCGGGTGTGTAGAGGGTAATTCAACTTTAGGCTCCTGGGCACTGCTTTGAGTCCCCAAAGTTAAAAGCAAGTAACAGAGGACTGCAAAATTCAGTTTTGTGTGGAATTCAGCCCCTGTTCCCAAGCCCTTCATGAGTGTGTGTATTCTACAAAGAGCTGAGAGGAGCTGCCCCATCTTCTGCTTAAACAAGCATTTCTATTCCAGGCTGGATCATTTGCTCTTATTCCTGTTGTTCATATTTAGTTTAAAACAATTTTAGGAATTCAATACACATCTTGGATTAAGGTTATTTCTTGCCAAGGCTTTAATTGGTCACTAATTCATCTGAATGGAGTATTCCCCAAGGACTGCTGGCTTGTTGAACTGCAGGAAGCTTTTTTTTATTTTTTAATTTCCAAAGTACTTTGACTACTTCAGGCAAATCTGCATGTGGGATTAATCTGTAATCCCATTACTGATGGAATTGCAGGCAATATTGGCCATCTTTTCTCTGGGGTCTTCCTAATTGCTGCCTCTCCATGGTGGGGAGAGCCCTTCTTTGCTTGCCTGTCAGCACATCTTCCAAAAGAAGGTTCAGTTGGCCACATGTCCTTAGAAGAAGGGGGACAGAGGGTGGGCAAACAGATGGTTTGGAGAAAAAAGCTGTCATTATTTGGGATTCCACAGCAATCCATTTGCTAGACAATTTCCCTGGATCTGAGATTTGTTAATAGATCACATCCAGTTTATCTTCCTCTGCTGCTCATCCATAGGAGAAACAGGCTGGATTTTTGCTCAAATTTTTGCTAAATCTTTATGGATAAAATACTTGCCCTAAAATTCTTGACATTCCTACAGAGGGTGTGTTTGTGTGTTTCTCTTTCTGTGCTTGCAGTTGATGCCTCCCTCTCATTCTACATCTGGTGCCTTCTAACTCAATAACCAATCCCACAGCATTGGGACAGCTGTGGACTGTCCCAAACATCTGCCAGACCCTGCTGCCACGTGCAGGCTGCTGTGACACGAGCACGGTGAAGGGCAAAGGCAATTTTTGATTCTCCATCGCTTCACCTTCCACCCGCATTTCTACACAGAGAAATTTTGAAATATCTCACGTACCTGGCAGCTCTCTGTTGTGCAACTTTGAGCAAAGATTACCTAAGAAACCCCTGAGAAGTCCTTGTCTGCCTTCTGGCTGTGCTCCTGGAGAACAGGATGTATTTGGTGTGGAGAACAATGCTCTGACCCTCTTTGCCCTGACCGAAACGCCACAGGCAGCATGCCGAATGCATGTTCCCATGATTCACATATTTCTTTAAATCCTCCTCAGCCTGGCAGCTTGTCATGGTTTGACACTGGAACAATGCCAGCACCCCCATGAAAATGCAACCTCTCAACTGAAGGCTGTGAAATGCGATCAAGAAGAGAGCAAAGCAGGCCCAAGCTTAATAGCGAGAAAAAAAAACAACACAACTTTATTAAGCTACTACTACTACTATACTGCTATAAAAGGAAAAAGAAAGAAAGAACACACACAAAATTCAAAATGAAAACCATTCAAAACATTCCTCCTCCCACCACCCAACTCCAACAAACCACAGCGAGACACAACCTGGAATCCAATCAGGTTCCCACTCTCCAGATAATCAACTCAGTCCATCAATGGAGAGAGGAGCCACAGACCTGTGCCACAGACCCCCCAAGAAACACAGCTCCACATCCTGTGTTCCCATGTCACACATGGCACCGCCCGGAGAAAAGTTTGCCATGGTGACCCTTCTCCTTTCCATGCACAGTGCCCTCACCACCAATGCATGGACGGACAGACTGCTTTTAGGATTTTTCCTTTCAAGGATGCTCTGCCAAGAGGGAAAAAACAACAGTTCAGTTTTTCATTGTTTGGGACCACAGTCCCCCCCAATTTTCCCCTGGGGCCAAGGGTCCAAGAACAGAGATCTTCTTCTCTTTTTCTTCTCTGAGGACAGGGGGCACCACCACAAACCTCCCTACCTTTTCTCTGTTTGCTCCACTTCTGTCTTTTCCCAGCTGAAGCATGGTCTCTTTGGCTCACCGGCATTCTCCTAAAATACAGTCTCTCTCAGAGGAGAAAATCAGTTCAGTCTGTGGCTACCAAGAAAAAGTCCAGCCAAAATCCACTCCATCATCTCCCCCCAACCTTCTTTCCCTCACAATCTCAGGTCCCAGGCTGTTTCTCTTTCCTTCAACTTAAGGAGAAGTAATATTTCACAAAGCTTTCATTTCTCAAGGATGGATTAAAAGTCCCAACTCCCAAGGATGGCTCGCTGCCCAGGCTCCAGCTCCCACGGGCAGCTGGGCACCTTGTGGCCTCCCCGCTTTTCTCCTTCCCGTGGTGAACTGCTGACAAAACTGCTGTGTCTCTTTCTCTTTTGAGAGAGAGAGAGAGATTCTGGGGGGGAACAGAGACATCCCAGATTTCTGCACCCTTCCATCTGCAGGGGGCCACCCCGGTTCCAGTCCCTCCACCCTTGGGCTACCTCCAAAGGCCACATGGGTTTTCCCCGTCCCCACCCAGCTCACGGCTGGACAGGGGAGAGGCTGCACTGCTCCCTGACCAGAACCAGAGAGAGCGAGTTCTCCTGGGAATTCTGCTTTTAAACCCTCTGTGTTCTCAGAGGCGCGTCCAGCCTCAATTGGTCAACATCCAAATTGACCTCTTCCTTCCGAGAAAATTCTTTTTCCGTGTCAAACCACGACATAGCTCTTGCTGAAATTTATCACATTGCAGGTCATGGCCACAGTTTCTTCAAGAGGGGGAAATGTGAGGCTACTGTTAAGGCTTTTGGGAAGTCCACCATGGTTTTAGTGAAGGGGTATTCACTGAGCTGCTGCTGACACGACAGCTGTCAGCTGTAGCACCAAGGGATGTTTTCAGGTATAACAAACTTGTCTGCATTGTCTGAAAGACCTTCTAGAATTTTTTTTCCCCTACAGCTGCAAAGTTATGGGAGGGTTTCCAGTGCACACCAATGCATGAAAACTGTCAAATACACCCTTAAAATTCTCAGTAGTTTTTTTACCACAGACCACCTTCGGTAACTTCACAAGAGACCTGGTTTCCATCACTGTTTTCTTGTTTGTGAAGGTCATAGAAGCACAGAATGTTTTGGGTTGGAGGGACCTTTAACATCTTGCATTCCACCCCCTGCCATGGGCAGGGACACCTTCCACTGTCCCAGGTTGCTCCAAGCCCCATCCAACCTGGCATTAAACACTTGCAGGGATCCAGGGCCAGCCACAGCTTCTCTGAGCAACCTGTGCCAAGGCCTCCCCACTCTCACAGGGAAGAATTTCTTCCTAAGATGCAACAGTGCTCTACCACGACCTTTTTAAGGATGTCACCATCTGGATTTACACCATAAAACAACAGGAAATCTCTCAGTGCTTCAATATTGATTAATTTTTGCAGCAATCTTGCAGTGCTTCTAAGAGAGGGTGAGCCACTGTCAGGAAGCTCAGGATGATCCAGCACAAGCTTTGATTCCTGGAACTTCACTTCTAATGTTGGGTTGTTCCAAAATTTCAGAATTCATAATTATGAGTCTACAATTAAATTACTGACAAAAAAGTAAAGATAAAGTGAGGGTCCTAGGGTCAGAACATAAATTCCACATTTTTACCCCTTAGTACTCTGCCACTAAAATTAAAACATATTGCTTGTTTTTAATAAGAAAGGCTGGCAACCACATCCATCCCCTTTCTCCATTCACATGTATTTTGAGATTCTTTCTTTTTTCCAAATCATGAAGATCTGAGTGATCATTTTCCTTGCACCCTCTGGTGGCTGCAGATTCACTTCTGGTCAGTGGAGAGCAGCAGCCTGACAAAAGCTGCTGTTGCTGGGTCACTGCTGTCCTTCCTTTGGTCACAAACACTCCAGAGAGCTCCTGGATCACAGCTAGGGTCAAGGGGGGAAAGAAATTCAAAACTGCATCCACAGGACTAAATTCCATATACGTCTGTCTCCTTTAGAAATGTATTTGGCAAGTCTGTGAGTCACAATAAAGGACCTAAAATATAATCAAGATGTACCTTCTTTCTCCAGGTACAGCCCAATTTTACGAAGACAGAATGGAAGTTGCATCAGCTTCAGAGTTTGGTTGTACAGCCTTCATTCAGGGCACATTTGCTAGCTCCAGTGAAATGTATTATTTTCTTTGCTTTTAAAGAAATTGATTTGCAGTTTTAAACCCTGCACATACACACAAAGTGGAATTTGCTGGGTGTGAATCTCAGCTGTAAGTTGCTGTGCCAATACCTTAAACAGCGGATAAACACACACACTTCCTATCTAATGTTTAGGTGAAATATTTTTATTTCATGGAAGTGGCAATCTGAAATGCCTCTCTACATCATGCAGCACTTAAACTTCCTCTAGGATCAGCTGCAAGCACTGATAGTGGAATATTGTGCTAGAGCTAGGAGAAGACTGTGAGGGTTAAAAGTCAGCTTTGCCTTTGCAAGGCAGAGCTCAGCAGGGCTTAACTTAATCTGTTATCCAGAGGGATTTTTCAGCCAGGCTGGACCCTGCTGCAGTCAGGCAGTCTGGGTGCCTGAGCTGTTTGTGTTTCCAGCATCCATTGCCAGGGCTGCTGGTGGCTCTCGGGTACTCTGTGTGCAGATCTCCATCCATGCCACACCAGACCAGCAGCACTCTGTCCTTGGGTTCTCCTCACCAGTTATGGATGATGCGGATACAAAACTGGGGAGTGGCCCAGAGGGTTGTGTGGCCCTTCAGAGGGACCTCAATAGGTCGGAGAGAAGGGCAGAGAGGAACATCCTGAAATTCAGTTTTCCAGGATGAGCCCTTCTCCAGCTCCCTCAGCTGCTCCTGGTGCTCCAGACCCTTGCCCATCTCCATTCCCTCCTCTGGACACTCCCCAGCTCCTCAATATCTTGTGAGAGGCCCAAAATGGAACATATGAAACTCCTTGGCCTCCCTTTGCAAAGAAAGGTTTCACATCTGCCTTTATTGTTCCCACTTTTGGTCTATTCCTGGGTTCCTGGTAGAATTTCTACCAGGCAGAGCAGATGTCAGTGTTTATTTCACTCCAAGCAGAGAAATTCTTGATTTGCTGCTGTATGAATATCTCAGAAATAGATATGTTTATTGCCCACATTAAGGGAACAGGCAAAGTTGAAAGTTAAAAACATATGGAGTTTCTTGTGTTATTGCAATAAAAATCCAGTGAGCTGTGACTTTCTTTTCACATATGTGGGGGTATTTCTACTGTTCAGTTCTCAGCTTTATTTTGGCAGAATAAAAAAATATTCAGAATTTTCCTTCCCTAAGAAGAGATGGGCATTGTCAGAGGGGGAAACCTGGTGAGTCCAGAGGAGGCCACCAAGTTGATCAGAGGGTTGAAGCAGCTCTGCTGGGAGGAAAGGCTGGGAGAATTAGGATTTTTCAGCCTGGAGAAGAGAAGGCTCTGAGGTGACCTCACTGCGGCCTTCCAGTGCCTGAAGGGGTCCTGCAAGAAGGATGGAGAGGGACATTTTACAAAGGTCTGGAGTGACAGGAGAAAAGGATAGAACTTCCCACTGTCAGAATCTGTGGTATTGATGATTCTGAGATTGTAGAAAGTCTCTGTCTTTCTGCCCCACTGCCAAAGCAGAAGCCATAATTGGTCTGTGCTGGTTTCCAGGTTGTTTATTCTGTTTCTCTCTCACATTTTCTGCTGCCCTGCCCAGCTCTGTCCTGCAGGGCAGCGTGTGGGGCTCTGCCCTCAGTGGGATGTTACAAACATTAAATACCAGAAACTCCCTGGGCTGCATTTACAAGAACGTGCCAATATCTGTTACCCACGTTGGACAGTGTGTCCCCAGCCTGAACCAACAGAAAAATGCCAACACCACAGTGAGACATGGAGGGCATGAAGAAGGAGAAAAAGGACAAGACACACCCAATTTCCTCCATCTTGTCCCCTCTGAACCCCTAATCTAGAATCCTAAAATTTTACTTTTGCACCCATGCCACACTTAATTATTACTGATATCAAACACTCAGAGCTGGTAATTCATCCCGTAAGATTGAAAACTCTTTTCCATGGACAGAGATCACAGCCAGTGTCTCTGGGGGCTCTGTCCAGGGGGGTTCCTGACCCCTGCCAGGGTCCCAGGGCAGCCAGAAGGAAGCTCTGGATTCCCACACCCACTGCCAGAGGGCAGGGATGGATGGGATATTGGGAAGGAATTTGTCCCTGTGAGGGTAGGGAGGCCCTGGCACAGGGTGCCCAGAGAAGCTGTGGCTGCCCCTGGATCCCTGGAAGTGTCCAAGGTCAGGGTGGACAGGGTTTGAAGCCTGGCTTTGGACATTTAGGATAGTGTAAGTGTAGAGGTGTCACTTCACATAGCAGGGGTGTGGAACAAAATGGTCTTTAAGGTCTTTAATGGTCTTTAATGGTTTCCCAACCCAAACAATCCCATGGGATTTTTTTGCATCACAGTCTAACTGTGAATTCCACAGAAACTCTCATGCAGTTATGGACACATCTGCATCTATTAATGGGCTCACTGTCCCGGGAAGGAGGGGGACACTGCTGAGATACACCTGGTGAGTGGTGGGACACAGAGATTCCCCCTTGGCAGGACTAATGAGAAAAGAAATCATCCTTTCCTCTAAACACCCCACAGCAGCTTTTATGCACTCCCAACATTTTCTATTCCAACCCCAATGCCTCTTTGTCTCTGCATCCCCTAAGAAGTTCCATACCCAAAACACCTGATATCTTCCACAGCACAGTGGAGAAAGGTTTTGGTTTTTTTCTTTGGTTGACTGGCTGTGCTGGATTTCACAAGGTCCAATCCCTCTCCTCATCCCAGTCACTAAAGTTGCTCTTCCCCAGCTCAGTGGGAGGCTCACCTGGCATCCTTCCCCATCCTTGCAGGGCCTTTATTTGAGTCACCTCTGCTCAGTGCACAAAGAGTCTATGAGCAAATAGCTGTTCATTAAAGGACGCACTCCTTCCGTGTGCGAGTTGTAAACACTGTCAAAAACAATTTCCTAATGCACATTCAGAGGTGGGTGGAATAAAGATTTCCTGGGCAAATCTTAATGTTGCTTATTATTGATTTTTTTTTTTCTATAGCCCCCATTGTACATGAAAATTTTCTCATTCTGCTCCAACACATTAGCAGGTCATGCAGGGCTCCTAGGTGTGATTTTTTTACCTTTTTCATAAATGACAGCAATCTTTCCTTATTTCAAAAGCTTTAGTTATCTCTCAGGGAGGGGAGGGGTGGTGTTTCTTGGAGCAGGAAGGAACCTGAAAGCCTATTGACTGAGAGGTATTCAAAGGTTTTATTTTTAAAAGCTGAATTATCAGACATATATGCCTGAATCATAGTAACAGAATTAGCTTGTAATTCAACACTAGTTTCTCATTAGTTTTGGCAATATAGTTTAATTCTAAGAAAGAAAGGGGGGAAAAAAAGCATTCCTGTTGCATGTATGAGTTTATCACCGAGCCAGCAAGGTTTTCTCAGAGTCTGTTTGCCAAAAGAAAAAAGAAATAAACAAAAAAATCCCAGCAGCAAAACCTGACAAGTTTTCCCCCCCCACCAGTGGCCAAAAAATGTGCAAATTTATTAACAAACTACAGAATGAATAAAACTGTAAATATTTGACAAACCACTGTGCTCCATTAGATCAGCCAGAACACCTTCCAGCTTTTCCTCTTTTCAGACTTGTTTCCTCTGGCTTTGCTCAAATTGTTATAGTTATTTTCCCTTGTCCTCCTGTAAATGTGCATCCAGGGAGGCAGTAAGTTCCCCAGCTCTCAGCAGTGGTGATGTATTTAACAGCTTTGAGCACAAAAGTGATTTAGACTTCACCTGTTGGGCCCTTTACACAAATAGTCATTCATGAGACTTCCTGATAGGCAGGAACACACCTAAACCTTCAGCTAGTGGAATTTATTTATTTTTCACTATTTATGCAAGTGGAGCTGGAGTAGCCACTCGCTGGCAAAGCCAAACTTTTGTTCCCAGTCGTGATAAATGGGGCACTTAACCTTTCAGGATAAATGTGCTTCACTCTGGACAGCCTCCCTGGGAACAGGGCTTCTGGTTTCTTTTATTTCAAGCTGATTGAGGAAACATCAGCACACAGAGAATAGTTTTACCCTCTTCAGTGAAAATTACTTTGGCTGGCCTTGATGTCAGAGCAGAGACCATGGGATAACTCAGGTTGGGAATCACTGATCCAACCTCCTGCACAAAGTAGAGCCAACACTGAATTTAGACCAGGTTCTTCAGGCCTTTATTTTGTGTGGTCTTGAAAGCCTTCAAGGACAGAGACCGTGAAATATTTCTAAAAAACAACTTCTTCTGCATTAATTCATGATTGCAAGTGCCATAAAATGGATGTTCCTAGTCTGTATCAGCATATTAAAAAGGCCCCAAGGTCATACAAGTGCATGTTTCACTGCCAACTTTTAAACCACTAAGTCAATGAAAATGAGAAATGTAAATGGTTGTTATTTTCCTTCTTAAAGGTTTATTTATCAAATATTTAAATGGGATTAAAATCCCGGAATTCCTGAAAAAAAATTTGTTAGTTTTGCTCAGCAGAGTGTTAATACATTCATTTCTCTTCTGCTAACATTTCTGTGTGGAAGTGCTTGAATCAAAGGTAAATGTTTTCTCAATAAATCATGTTGGGTGATGCCTGAAGTGGTGAATAAATATTCAATACCAATTCAGTACAAGAATATCTGTTGCAACTTGCTCTAGGTGACCCTGCCTTGTGAAGGGGGTTGCATTAAATGAGCTTGATAGTCCCTTCAAACCTCAACTATTCTGTGAATATATTCTTGTATTTTGGAAAAATGAGATGGACTTTTCATTAATTTAATTTAACTTCCAATGAGGTTTATAAATAGAAACCTTGTTAGACAAATGAGCTGGTATGAGAAGCTTGAGCACTACTGCAAAATGCCACCGTGAGATCCTTGATTAGATGGCAAAAGGATCATTAAGTACAGTTACAGTATAATTTAAAAAAAAACTAATTACCACCCTACATTAATTCTTTTTGCATGAAGTGAGGAGATTATACCATATCTCCAAAGTGGTTTGGGGTTTTTATTGAGGGTTTGGTTTTTTTTTTTGCATATGTTTACAGGATCTTGCACAGCAGTTTTTATCTCTGCCATTTCTTTAGGCTTTAAGTTGCTCTCATTAGCAGTGCAAGGTCACATTCTCCAACCTGCTTTTCACAGAGGGCAGGAAACACAATGGTTTGAGATAAAGCTGGAAAAAATATCTCGGGGTTTTCAGCTCTGCCATCCATCCCTGTGATGAAACCACGGCACATAACCAAGTCCATAAACAGAGCAAACTCCCTCCTGCAAAAACAGGTAAAGTTGGTGTCCCAGCTATTCTTTCAACAAATTGTTTGGAGCTTTACTCACTAAGCTGTCACAAAAGCCTTTCTGGAAGAATTGGCCCTGAAATTATTTTATTCTCTCTTGTACTTTCCCCTTAACTTCATCTCTTTATTCCTGACATTTTTCACTGAAGTGACATATGTCACGTACTTAACAGTAGAACTACTTGGCTCTCTCTTAGTAAGTGCTACAACCTCAAATCTAATGAAGAGAGTGAGATTTTTTAAGCTTGGTGGGATGAATTGCCCTGTGAGTATCCTCATATTTTCCTGGTCTTACCAGTGCCAAAAGAATCTTAGGTTGTTCAAAAAAGTTAAACCTGGAGGGAAATAAAGTCAAGTGAAAGACTTTTGTCATCAACAAAGTAGCTCCTCTGGCTGCTTGTGTCAGGTAATTCACTCTTTCCTGAATGCAGATAAAATCAAGCAGTCTTCCATGCTTCAGACCAGATCTCATCATGGAACAGCAAACCTACATTTCTCTAGGGTATTTCTACAAATTCTTAATTTTACTGCGGTGTGACTTGCTAGGAAGAAGCACTAAGTCTTCAATCCTTGGCCTGCACTTTCAGAAGCACCTTTCAAGACTTTCTGTGCCTTTCCACGCCCTCTCCAGCACAGAAAGACATTCAGGTGTTCCATGATGAGGAGAGAGCTCACTGACTTCTCTCCTTAAGTCAGAGCAGCTGTAGGGTTGCTCTAAACAGCACCTTCCAGTGGTACAGGTTCAAAGTTAAATCATAGTCAGTGTCCCCTTTCTTCTGTGCCTGCAGGGGCTTCTGAGCATCTAAAACCTTATTTATAAAATGCAGAGGTCCACACTGAGCCCCAGTGTGCACACAGCCACTGCAGTTTGGGAATGCAAAAAAAGTGGTTTTTGCATGAACATGCCTGGATGTGCATGTTCCTCTGCATTGCCATAGAATCGTGGAATGGTTTGGGTGGGAAGGGACCTTAAAGAACATCTAATTCCAACCCCCTGGCATGGGCAGGCAGACCTTTTACTGCAACACCTTGCATTATTCAAAGGAACAACTTGTTTAGAAGCAGGACTGTAAATTAAGGAGATTAATTGTGTCTCACAAGGACAGAGAAAACATGGGATAACTGCAGGAAAGAACGAGATTTAAGATCATTCTAAATTCTGTATCAGCTGTTGCTGTGAAGGGTGGGGACACTCAGAATCTGAGGCCATTTCCATACATGTTCCTTAGCAACATTAGAACAGGACTTTTAGGAGGAAATAATAATTTTATTTTACTTAGAGGAAGGTGGTTGTTCTTTCTTCCAGCATTACTCAAAGAAAAAAGTCAATGAAACTAGAAGCTGTCCTGCTAATTAACCTCCCTTCACAAGAGAGGTGAGAAAAATTTAAGAAAAAACAATGTAAACACACAGAAATAAGGTGCATTAATACCAAAGGGTTTGGGTGATGCTTTTGTGTTGCTCAGCAGCAGTGCTCAAATAATGAAGTTGTTCATTGAATAAGCTTTCAAGTGATAGGAACAGGTAGATCTGCTCAAGTAAAACACTGGTTCTACAAAAGCTTCTGCTGGCACAAAATCCTTCATTTTTTGGTGTCACTGCTAAGGTATTTCCACTCAATAAATTGGTTCCATATTCAAGCATATTGAATTCTTGATGCAATTGAGCAGAGCAGTGAACAGGAAGAGATATTGGTGTTAAGCAAAAAACAGGCCAGTTCTTCTTCTTCTTGTGACACAAAATGTGTTAGCAGGAAAAGGATGAGCTGCAATTGAGAGAAAACCTGACTGCTTTCATTTTCCTCTCTTGTGCACTGTGATGATTTGGGCATCACTTTTCCTTTTATATCAGGATGCAGGCCAGGGTGTGATGCCCCCAAGAGAATCATCCTCAGGGGGTGGGCACCGGCCAGCTCACACAGCAGAGATGAGAGAGGTGGGGAATAAGCTTAGGAAATGTGGAAAATATTGTGAAAAATAATAGCTGATCATGTGAAGGGCATGTGATGCAGCGGAGGCTGAATGTGTTCAGGTTAAAAACACAGGGGGAAATGCAGATTCAAAACTTAGAAGTAGAGAACTTCCTTAGCTTTCAACATACATGTGATTGTTTCACTCACAATTAATATCCAGACTATTCCCCCATATATGATCATGGAATAGGATCAGAATTAACTTTTTCACAGCATCATGTGAAACTTTGTGAGAGGACTAGATAAATCATTTATCTCATCATAATAACAGTGGTAAAATTTCCTTGATGGGAAGGGATGACCCAGAATCTTTGATTTTTCCAGAGTGCTCTAAACACCAGGTGTTTGCTCATGTGACTATGATATCAGAACCAATATGCTGGTTCAATAAACCATATAATAAATATAACAAAAAATAAATAAAACAAATAATAAATGTTCTCTAATAAACACATCATAAATCCAGGGCTTTTTCCTCTTCAGATCTTTCACTGCATTGCCACATTGGAGGGACCTGGTGAGGAAGAGAAATTTTTCTGCTAATTAAGACATTGAGGGGCTGGAGCATGTCTGAAGAATGGAATGGAGCTGGGGAAGGGTCTGGAGCCCCAGGAGCAGCTGAGGGAGCTGGGAAGGGGCTCAGCCTGGAGGAAAGGAGGCTCAGGAGGGACCTTGTGGCTCTGCACAGCTCCTGACAGGAGGGGACAGCCATGGGGGTATGGATTTGGGATCTTATCCCAGGGAACAGGGACAGAAGGAGAGGGAACAGCCTCAGGCTGGGCCAGGGGAGGTTTAGATTGGATATTTGGGAAAATTTCTTCACCCAAAGGATGTTCAGGCACTGGCACAGCTGCCCAGGGCAGTGTTGGATTCCCCATCCCTGGGGGAATTTAAAAGCCATGTGGATGTGGCACTTGGGGACATGGGTCAATGGTGGATTTGGCAGTGCTGGAGGAATGGTTGGACTCAACAATATTCAAGATCCTTTCCAACCTGAATGATTCCATGAATTATCCAAACTTTTATTCAAGGCAGCCTGTTACCACCTTCTCGTCCATCTCAGTAAGATCAGCAACTCTTTTATAACCCTTACCTGTTTTTCAACTTCATATTCACTGTCTGAATTTGTCACAATTTCCCTTAATTAAACTTTTAGCAATATTCTGCCTTCAGAAAATGATGAGTAATAACCAACATGTCAAAACTACTTGTATTTATCACTGGAGATTTATCATGGTCCTCAAAATGCTATAAGCACATCATAAATTTAGGGGTCCAAAATTTTGTTGCTGCCACCTCCAAACTCTTCACGAATAAAAAAGAATTTGTGAGAAAGAAATGAGAGAAAACAAATAAGAGAAAAAGGGATTTTCAGCAATATCAAAAACTGGTTTTGGAAAACTGAAACCCACCAAGATAAGGGGAAAATGCAAAGGCTGGTTTGAGATACATCCTCAGGAGAGAAAAGGAAGCCTTGATGGACCTCAAATACCCAGATGAATATGACTATAAAAGTATGAAATTATACAGAGGAAAACTGAACATGGGTGAATCCTCTCAACCCAAAATTGTTCAAACAATTATCTTAATGGGAAATGAGCTTATTTCATGTATAAATTCATCACTGGAGAGCGACCTTTTCCCCTCTGTCAGCTTCACCCATTTTCTAGACATGGTGCTGACTGTTCCTGGAATTTTCTTGACAGGAATTCATGATGGCACCAGTAGCTTCAGGAGACCTTGGCTTGGCAGGAGCTATGGAGATGCTTCTTTGGGTAGCCCTGGATTTCCCCTATACCCTCGAGGGCAGAGCCCTAAAAGACTCATGATTTTGAGTTCATACTCTTTGTCAATGCAGACAAAAAATTGTTATTCTTGGAGGCTCACGACTTTTATGTAATTCCATAGGAGAAAGATGTCAATGAATTCTAAGTGCATCTGACTATAAATTGGTCAATATACTGCTGGAAAACACAGTGGAGAAAAAGGGGGGGGGGGGGGGCGGGAAAATTCAGCCTCAGATGCGTGGTATGGAATATAAACATGCTAAAAAATATTCTGTCCTGTGCTTGCATTGTTCTGACTCGATGGGAAACTGTCATGTTTTTGTTTTCTTATTGATACAGAATGCCAAACTCAACATATCTGCCAGCATCTTTTAGAGGCTGGTGCAACAGCAAAGTTATATTGTGCCTGACGTATTCTTCAGCTGGGAACATTCAGAAATAGGATGGAAAATGCCTCTTCCTTGCTGTGGGTTTTGATTTCCATTAATAAAAGTTCCTCTGCATGAGACACACGGAAATAATAACAATCCAGAATAAAATATCTAATATTACAGTAAGCAAAAAACCAGCACATTTTTCCTGTTCTTGGGTCTTGTTTTAGAAAAGTGATGGGTTTTTTCCCAGGCTTTCACATTTCATTTTGTTCCTTGTGGCACATGGTACAAATTCCATATAAAATATCAAGTATTAGAATACTGGAGGGTGGGTTAGGAAGGACTTGTCCACAGGTATTTTTTTTTTAAACTGCAAGCTGCAGTGAAAGTCATTTTGTCAGTATTCATAAAACTTAAATACAGGTTTTATTACATTCTGCTCAACAGAAAAAAAAATATACAAGTAAATGCATATTATTCAATTCTTTTGGTTTGTTTACAATAGTCTTTATTCCTACTGTGAACATGTTTCCTTTGGATTAAATAGAAGAAAGAAGAAAAGAGGAAAAAAAGTTTTTAAACAGTTATTTGGGGTTTTTCTGTAACAATTATTATATTCTTTTTCCTGTAATTGGCTCCCAAACTGAATTCAGTCACCAGAAGCATGGTGAGGAGGAAATCAATCAGTTGGTAGAATAATGGGGATACTTTTCAAGTGGTGATGCTGCAGCACTGGCAAACGAAAAGTAATTTTTTTTTTTAAGTAGGAAAGAAGTTGGATTTCCCCCTGTGGATGTTGGAATTGAGCTTATAGGTAAATTTGTTTTCACAGAAGCAACCTCGCTTGTCTCCTGCTATTGAGGCAGCGTCTGCTGTCGTCACGGAGTGGTCACTGCTGCAGCACTGCAGAATATTTATAACTGCTGCCTACTTCACTGGGGGAAAAATACTTTCCCAAGAACCTTCTGACTCATTATTCCTTTCTGTTGCTCAAAATCATAGAAATAAAGTACTGGAAGAGACATCCAGAACATGTTTAGTGTGGGCAAGTATAAGTGAAATTAAGAGGTTGATTTTTTTGAGAATTAATTGGACACCCATCCTGGGTTTATAGTTCCTTCAGAGATCATGATTGTGGGATCATGGAATCCCACAATTGTTTAGGTTGGAGAAGTCCTCTAAGATCATCAATCTCAGCCTTTCTCCCAGCCCTGCCAAGCCACCACTGACCCTGTCCCCAAGAGCCACATCCACATGGCTTTTAAATCCCTCCAGGGATGGGGACTCCACCACTGCCCTGGGCAGCTGTGCCTGGGCTGAGCAACCCTTTCCATGAAGAAATTTTCACAAATATCCAACCTGAGCCTCCCCTGGCCCAGCCTGAGGCCGTTCCCTCTCCTCCTGTCCCTGTTCCCTGGGAGCAGAGCCCGACCCCCCGGCTGTCCCCTCCTGTCAGGAGCTGTGCAGAGCCACAAGGTCCCCCCTGAGCCTCCTTTGCTCCAGGCTGAGCTCCTTTCCCAACTCTCTCATGCCAGCAAATATTTGGATTTTGGAGTATGTAAGTCATCATACACAAATAAGCCCTCTGATTTTTGGGGCAGAGTGGCCTTGAGGCTGCTCCTATTTTAAATTGTGCATTGGTCAGAAGGGTTTGGTCAAACAGCTCTTAATTGTATGGCTTCAGAAGGAAATTTTGGCGTCTCTCTCTTCTTGTAACAACTTCAAGGAACATAACCTGTCATACCCATGACCTGGTACCTGGTACAGCTGAGCAGCATCACCATGGAGTGAGATATAGCAGAAGATTCCTAATCCTGGGACATTTCTTGGGGAATTCTCACACTGCTGGATGCCAGGAGCAGCCTGCAGGCTTGGCTTCATTGGGAGTAGCACAGGTATGTGACGCTGGGGGCAGAAAACATCCCAAGCTTGGAGAAAATCCTGATTTCATGAGCATTCCCACGCTGACCTGGTGGATGCAGGACTTGTCTTTCAGAGTGCTGCTGAGTCAGGATTTGGGAAGGTTACCCTGGAAGGAAACAGCAACACTCACATCGCACTCATCTCTGAGAAGATGGATAAGAGGTGTAAGCAGCGTCTTTATTCTGTTATCTCAGCTAACAAAAACACCCTGCAGCAAAAACAAATATCTGCTGCTCAGGAATCCAAACCACTCATTTTTGCAAATTAATTTTTTAACCTTTTTATTCCCAGCTCCTCCCAAACGAAAAGCACTTCCTGCTATCTTTGTAAACCGTTCCCACACACTCAACAACAAACTAATAAGCCACTGATCATTTCCTTTGCAACTGAGCTTTCCTGGGACAAGTTTGCTGCTGTTGAAGAGGGCTCAGGGGAATGATTAAAAATGTTCAGCTGAGAGCTGGTTCAAGAGGCCAGTGGCTGCCTTGACAGCTGGAATGTGCAGGAATTTTGGTTTACCAAAAAGCATCCAAGCTCTTCTTGACCCTCTGGGATTGCATTCTCACTGGTAGCTGCTCCAGGGATTGTTCCAGTATTTAGAGTTCCCTTTGCCTTGCTCAACCAACACTGAAAATTTGGAAGACCACAACAGGAAGATGTGTTAACAGTGAATAGCACCAGAGGGGATTATAAAAAGAGCCTTTCAGCAAACAAAGCAGTTTTTTGATGAGAAGATATATGGCAGAATCTTGGGTCACGAGACAGTCTGATTTTAATAGTCTGATAGGAGAGGATGTGTCCCATCCTCTGGGGTGGGAGAAGCAGATTTTATATAAGTGGTAAAAAATGAATGGGAATTAACCCCAAAAGGAACCTCTGCTCACATTTCAAGGACAGAAATCATCCAAATTTAGCACTGTCTTCAATACCACCAGTTGGCATTTATGAAAATAAACCAGTTTTCCATAGGAATTTAATTGCCTGCCAGCTTTTGCATTCCAAGGCAAGAGTGTATGATTTGCATGGGGGACTGAAACGTGGGTCTGTGAGGAGGAGGCCAAATACCACTGTAAAGAAATATTTTCCTTCTGTAGGACAGGCAGTGCAGCTCAATAGAGACACTTTCCATAGCTAAATGCATGGATGATACCAGAGCTTTTAGGGTTTCTGTTAAAGAGATCTCAAAATAAATTCTGGCAAAATATGGACTGAATAATGGCTGGCAGTAAACTCAGATCTCTTCTCTGGGTCTTCAATGGAGAAAGTTAATTAAAGGGAGGAGGAGGTGGAAAGGAAGCTTGTCACAAAGCAGTGTTTGAGAGACTTGGCTGCTGGTGCCAAGGCTGCAACCAGATTGTGGCTCATAAACAGCCATAAAAGCACCCCCCAGTACTGTGTAAGTGACTGGAGAGTCCTGATGAAACACCAAAAGCCACAAATTAAACATGGCACACATCAAAACAGTGACCCCCCAAATGGGAATATAACACACTCTGACTCCATGTTGCAGAAGGTTGAATAAATTGCTTTTATTGAACTAAATTATATTACATTAATACTGTACTATATTAGAATTATATAATACTGAAAAGATACTAAAGAAAAACCCATGACTGTCTCCAGACAGTCACGACACAGCTTTGACCCAACTGGCCAATCAATCCAAGCAACCTTCACTGGTGTCCAATTAACAAATCACTCCTGGGTAAACCATCTCCATAACACATTCCACATGTGCCAAGCAACAGGAGCAGCAAATAGAGATAAGAATTGTTTTCTCCTTTCCCTGAGCTTCCTCACTGCATCGCACAGCTTCCCAGGAAAAATCCTAGGAGAGAGAATCATGTCTCTGTCTCTTCAAAACATATGAATACCATAGGCACAGGATAAGGAAACAGAGGACAGCCTCACACTCGTGTGTTTTCTACAGGAGCCACGGTTTATAGGCATCCCTTTGCAATGACAACTGGAGCTGGGGAAAAGCCAGGGCTCAAAGGTGGTGTAGGAAATGCAAGGTGAGGATGTGGAGACTGCCTGGTGCATCAAGTCATACATTTATCTTTCTGTCCTCTATAAGATGACCTGTCGGAATCTGTGGTATTGATGATTCCGAGATTGTAGAAAGTCTCTGTCTTTCTGCCCTGCTGCCAAAGCAGAAGCCATAATTGGTCTGTGCTGGTTCCAAGGTTGTTTATTCTGTTTATCTCTAACATGTTCTGCTGCCCTGCCCAGCTCTGTCCTGCAGGGCAGCGTGTGGGGCTCTGCCCTCAGTGGGATGTTACAAACATTAAATACCAGAAACTCCCTGGGCTGCATTTACAAGAACGTGCCAATATCTGTCACCTACGTTGGACAGTGTGTCCCCAGCCTGAACCAACAGAAAAATGCCAACACCACAGTGAGACATGGAGGGCATGAAGGAGGAGAAAAAGGACAAGGCACACCCAATTTCCTCCATCTTGTCCCCTCTGAACCCCTAATCTAGAATCCTAAAATTTTACTTTTTCACCCATGCCACACTTAATTATTACTGATATCAAACACTCAGAGCTGGTAATTCATGCTGTAAGATTGCAAACTCTTTTCCATGAACAGAGATCACAGACAGTGTCTCTGGGGGCTCTGTCCAGGGGGGTTCCTGACCCCTGCCAGGGTCCCAGGGCAGCCAGAGGGAAGCTCTGGATTCCCACACGACCCATCTCCCATGTAATCTCATAGAATTATTCAGAAATAAGGCAGTTCCTGCTTATTTCTCAACCAACAACCGGGCATTTACACTCGCCAAAAAACCCCACCCCTGATACCTGCTGTTGAAACACTGAAGGTAACCCTGTAGCCCCTACATGTGCAGCTGTAAACTCATCACCAGGTCCTCAAATTCATGCTCAGCCCTGTTCTTATCTTCCCCACTTCTCCTCCCTTTATCTCTTCTGGTTCCTTGGCCAGTGAAAGCAGCTGAACCACACAGGGCAGAGATGATGTTAAGGAGAACACTGCTGCCTGAGAACACACATCAGTTGTGAGATGGACTAAAACCTCCATGTCTGGTGGTTTGTGAGGGCATGGGGTTGACTAACAGGAAAGGGGACTTGTGTGGAATTGAAAGCCTGTTTGGCTGGAATTGAGTCTCCATTCCCTAACAAGATGCTCCACAGACCCCTGCCACAGATGCCTTCCCAACCTCTGTGCTTCTGGATGCTCAAGTGTGAAGTTTCTCACATTTCCCACGTTCCTTTCAACACCTTTTTCAAGGTGAGTTATCACAGCTGAGGCTCCTCCCTGGCCAAAATCCCTTAAGCAACAGAACTGCTCTGCAAGCAAACTCTTGGAAATTTATTTCCTTGGAAACAGGCTTTCTTGCTTCTCCTGGCAGGACTCTTGTACTCATTTGTTAAGGCCAGAGGACAAATCTACCCCACTGCCACCTGGGCTGGTGTACATTCTTTAGCACCCACAGGTTAATGTGACTCCTGTGCCTCATTCACCTGGAGCAGGAAAAGAATTCTCTCCATGTTCTGCTTCACCAGTGTCTCTGTATGTGATGCCCAGAGAAGTTGTGGATTCCCCATCCCTGGAAGTGTCCAAGGCCAGATTGTCTGGGACTCTGAGCCACCTGCTCTGGTGGAAGGTGTCCCTGCTCATGGCAGGGGGCTGGCACTGAATAATCCTGAATGTCCCTTTCAATCCAAACCATTCTGTGATTCTACAGTTCTGTGACTTTAGCTTTTCTGACTAAAGGCTGTCTGCATCACTTAAATGAGTTCAGCCACTCAGATGCAGTGTGAAATGTTTTCAGGGTATCTACCACAATTATTATATTTGAGTGTCATCAGCCAAAAATAAGCACAGTGTTTATTTTAGAGCTGTGTTTAAAAAGAGAGCTAAAGCTGAGATTAATTTTGTAGTCTGAAAAACAATAATCCATCTTAACTGCTATTGCAACCTGCTCCTCAGTGCTTTTCTAAGCCTAGTAGAGACATGAATGGAGAAATTGTCACCCAATAATGTGATTTATCCCAAGAGCAGATGCACAACAGGAAATAATATGCTGTGGATCTTACTACTGCCTTTGGCACTGCAGTGAAAAATGTAGCTGTCCAAACAGCTTTTATTTTTATCAACAATTAATTTGTGCCCAGAAAGGGTTGAGATGAGCTTGCAGAAGACTTCTCAGAAGGGCTATGAGGAAACAGAGAAAAATTTAAGGAGACAGGGTCTGAAAACATTTGGCCAGGATGCAATCCCAAGTGTATATTTCAAGTGAACATCTGAAAATTTATAGAAGGAATTTCAAGTAATTCTATATAACTTCAGGAAGACTATGATGCACTTAATTAGTAAAGATTTCCTGCATAACAAATTAGTCCCTTCTGTTAATTCATTGCATCATACACAGTGCAGTTTAACTTCTATTTTCAAGGGTGTGACACCAAATATTCAGATAAATCAGAGGAGTGTCACACCTGTAGGTCCTTCTTGCTATGAATGTAGATAATATGGAGAGAATTTTAATTTTCAAGGTCCTTTCTTACTTTGGCATTACAGCAAAGGGTCTGAAAATGCAGAGAGAGACTTTGACTGGCAGGAAAAAAGAACTGAGAATAAAACAATTTCACAGAGACATTTATGTTATTAATGTCTGAAAATGCGATGATAGTATGTCATGTAGGACAGGGGGAGAGATTAAATGCATTATCTCTTTTGTGTCTAAAAGACAAAAAAAAATAAAAAAACAGTGTTTGTAGAACTCAGTGCAATTCTTATATGGGCAATTCCAGGCAAGACAAGAAAATTGAATTGATTTTTGCTATGTTTGAGTATACACTATGATCTGTTTTCTTGGAAGCACTGCACTCTTTACATTCTCCATTCTCACACTGAAAACCAGGAACTGCAACACTCCAGATCCCCTCTTGTTGCAGAGTGGCAGGGTGGCAGAAATTATTCAGAGGATTCCACACCTTCTGACTGTAAAAATTTTGCAGCCTTTCTACTATGTCCCTGGAGCCTGACATCAGCAGATGGATTGGAGATTTTTTAGTTTAATGTGGGAGAGTTATAGAATTAAAGAGGAGCTGCAGAGCTGCTCATTTGCCATCTACCAGCTGGATCACACCCAGCTCTGAGGGACAATCCTTTACAACTTTCCCAGACATGTCCCTAATTTAATTACAAGCCAGAAAAATCAGAGCACTCTCTGAATGGCATTTGAAGGGATGGCAGACTGGCGACTTGTGGGAACCCAGGTCTGCCCTGGGCTGCCCTGACTCCCAGGAAAACATTGACTTTGACCCTCATTCATGGAGAAAACTTCCAAAGCCTCAAGGTAAACTAGAGACCACAAAAGTGTGAAATAGATTGTAGAGATTGTAGATAGTAGTGTAGTATGTCACATGGGTGAGAAATTTAGGATTTTTAGTATGTTATAAATGGGTTCAAGATGGGTTCAAGATGGAGGATATAGGGTGTTGTCTTTAATTCCTTTTTTCTCTCTTCCTCCTCTTTCTTCTTGAGTTTAGGTGGTATCTTGTAATGGGGTTAGAAAGGAAAATAATTTAGGTGTCATTTCTTAATTGGGTAGTTTAGTTTTTGGTTAGACTTCAAAAAACTTTGCAGCACGAGGTTGTTGGCCATTTTTGTGCTGTTTTCCAGCATGCAAGGTCTGGTGCAGACAGCGTGCTGAAGTTTTGATAAGGTA
This sequence comes from Lonchura striata, assembly GCF_050655825.1. NCBI lineage: Eukaryota > Metazoa > Chordata > Aves > Passeriformes > Estrildidae > Lonchura > Lonchura striata. The sequence goes on along the minus strand of NC_140706.1, from coordinate 3,491,281 downwards.
AAAATAAACAGAAGATGAAGATGGAAAAAGTCCTGTGTTTCTGCTTTTCCTGACACAGAACTGCTCCAGGAGGGTCTCCCCTGCCAGGGGAGCCCCCAGAGAGTTGCCCAACTCAGGGCCCACAAACTCACAGAGACTTGGAAAGGTGGAATTAGGCATCTTCAGTTTTGGCCTGAGGTGCTGAAAGGGTAGTGGGTCATTTGTGCCAAGATTAGCTCTGAAAGTCACAGCTCTTTTGCTCATCCTCAACCACCACAAAACACAGAGATCCTCAGAAACTTATTGATATTTTGGGAACGTTGTGATCTGCCTGCTTGGAGGGATGGGACTAGAGGGGTACCTTGGGTTGGCTCAAGCTGAAGGAACGCAGATCTCCCAAGTGTTTGTTTCAGTTGACTTGGGATGGTCTGAAATTGAGCACAGTCCATCCTGGGGCATACAAAACTTCACACAGTGCCCTTCCTGCTGTGTGATGGGGCATGAATGGCTTGTGGAGCTCCTGATCCATCTCACTTATAAAATACTTCAGCCCTGGATGACGCCCCTGCCTTCACACACCTGCAGGGCCCAGAGGCCAAGCTCTGGAAGAGATGGCACAGCACATTCCCTGCAATGAGACCAAAACAGAAAGATGATGTTTGAACCCCCAAGATTCCGTCAGAGCCAGAAGCTTCTTCCAACTAATACTTACATACTTCCATGCATTAAAATAATATAAAAATCCATAACTGTTTATTGCTTGCCAACGCTTGGAGATTTAACATGAAGAGCAGTTTTTTTTTCCTAATTTCTTTTCCCATTTACCTCTCATAATAGCATGAGTCAGAATAAAAATGCTCCTTCACTCTCTCCGACGACAGCAGCTCCTGGGTACTCACCCAGCAGAGTGGCACAACTGATGCCCAAAATTATGTTCATTGTGGCAAGGAAGGGAGTGAGGCAAGGATTTGGGGAGGAGAGGGAATACAGACAGCACCAAGAGCAGCCAGCATTCTCTCTGTAGGTAAAATATCACGTTACAGAACTTGGCAATACAAAATACTTTCACTGAGAAGGAATGGTCTGAGGTCTCAGAACAATTCAATATTTCCACTCAATTTTTCCTCCTGTTGCCTAGCAAGAGTGGAATCTGCTGTTAATTGAGCCTCTGACAAATGACTGAGGCAAAAACAAGCTGATTTGAGGCCAATTACCAGCCACAGGGTGCCCATGACTTTGGGTCATTTCATGAGGTTTTTTTAAGCTGACCACACATTCACAGGCAGGATGCTTTAAATAAAATCATAAGAAAGTGGATGTAGGCTTCTCTGAGGGCATTTGGGACCTTTCAGAAGGGTTGGCTTGCAAGCTGTGACCAAAAACATTTGTGCAATCTGACATCCCTTAACTGAGGGCCTCTGATCCAAATCCAGAGGGAAATGGAATAGTTCAATACACTAATAGCAACAAACAGGAAACGTGGTTCCTGTGCATGCTTCTCAATCTAATCAGAATAATGGGGTTTGGGAACCTTTTTGGGATGTTTTTAATGGAACAGACCATCTTGTGGTGGAATTAGGTTTGAGTGTGGGCAGGAAATCCATGTCATTAACATTTGTGCGTTGCCATTTGGAAATTGTGTATTCTGTCACATTCTTCACCGGGTCGTTGTTCTCTAGGGCAGCCTCTGAGTGCACCAGAGGTTTCTCAGAGCTCAAAATGTGGACCATAGCTCCAAAGTGGTTGTTCTCATTGGAAAGCAATGGCTTAGAGGAGGCCTGAATGCTTCTGGAAACAGTTGATATTTGTGCACAGGATTGTTGAGAAAAGGGTTAACGTGGTGATGTGAAAACTGTGTGGTGGAGGGGAGGAATTGGAAGTACAGAAATGATTCAGTTCGGTGCAGTCTGGGGTAAAACTCACTCCTTAGAGTCCTCTCCATGCTGCTTCAGTGAACTGGCTCTGCATCAGCTGCTCTAATTATAAATCCTCACGAGGCATGTTCAGATTATGTAGCAGACACACCTTGGAAGGAGAAGAACCATATGTCAGGGTATAAATTTAGGAATTCTTCATGATCGTCTCAACTGGATTGTTCAATCATTCTAACCACTATCTCAAACAATTGGTGTCTGAGGGTCCTGTTTGACTCAAAGTTCATGGGTGAGGACAAGTATATATTGAACAGCACATAAGGGTAAAAATCATCAACTATAAATAAATACTAAATTAGTTTTCTAACAAGCACTAAGTTATATGGAATTAGAAAACACAAATATGTTAATTGTTCTTTTTACCATCTACAGAGCTCATGATAAATTAAGCATCAGTTTCTATACAAAAGCAAATTTCTGCTAAAGAAAATAATTATAAAGACAAATTTCTTAAGAGATTAATTTTTCTTTTTTTTTCTGTAAGCCTAAATTATTATATTCACTGTCCAGAGTTCACAGGCTAGAGCAAAGGAGTTTAATGGTAAATGGTACACACTGAAAAATGTAATTCAGTATTCAAAGTCATGTTTTCTGACCTGATTTTACATCCATAAATTTTGTCAGTAAATTTGTCTATCACCACTAGCCATGGGCACAAACTGAAATGCAAAATCTTCCATCTAAAAAAAATGGAAACACTTTTTTGGTCTAAGGATTATCAAGAACTGTTGCAGGTTTCCCAGTGAGTCTGTGGAGTTTCCTTCCTTAGAAATATTTTAAAACCCCAATCACACTCAGTCCTCTGCAACCAGCTTTGGGTGACCCTGCTGGAGCAGAAGGTTGGACCAGAGATCTCCAGAGATCCCTTCCAAACTCAGCTGCTCCCTGACTGTGAATTCTCTTGAACATGGGAAAATGATCAATCCTCAATGTTCTTCCTCCTCAAATTAAAGCTTAGCAACACTACACAGAAATGTCTTTAAGAATTGCAGAGTACAAAAAGTATTTTGTTTGAAAGATCAGAGTGGGATTTTTGTTCACCACCTCCAAATGCACTTAGCTGTGAACTTCAGTCTGCCTAACACAACATCATCTGCCAAGACTGAGCAGTCAAGTGGAAAATTAGCTCAACTGCAGCTCCTGAAAGCTGTCCCACTCCTTTCCTGTAGCTGAGTGATTCTCTGGGGGCTCTGAAGTGGTTGGTACCCTTGCAGATGTCAAGGGGTGACCACAGAAGGAAACTTTAAGAAAAGAAAATTAATTTCTTCTCGTTAGCAAGAATGAAACTTGCAGACAGGCTGAGTCCATTTTTCTATTATAACATGTTGAAATTCCAGTGAAATGTTCTCTGTTTGCAAATATGTTTAAAATGCCACAAAAGGTTGTGAAATGACAAGCCCATGATTCATCCCACTGTCAACTCAGCTCTAACAAACTGCGTCACTCTGCTCCAATCACAGGAGCTCTGAGTGAGGTTTGGGAGGATGAGAAACAGATGAGAGCAATTAGATTTAGAAACATCATTAACTAATATAATGTAAAGGCAGGGAGTGAAGAGTGAAGCAGAGGGCTTTACAGCAAGTGTAAAAAGAAATTGTAAAAAAAGAAAAATGGCAGCTTCACACTTGGCTTGCTTTTCTTCTTTTTAGCATTCTTGTAAAGGGAAAATCCAGACTTTAAATGAGCAGCACATAGCTCCCAGAAATACATTCAACACTTATCACATAATTGTTTTCACTCTGTCTCTTCTCACAAAGGTAAAAAAAGGAGCCAACATTTGAATACTGGGATAGTCTAATTTAGAGATAACGGTACTGAAGGCAGAGATGTAAAGAAATCAGGAACATAGAACAGAACAGTTGCCTGACAGAGAGAAAAAGGACCTTTGATCAAGGGGGCTTGAAGATACAGCTGAATAATGAATTAATGATTCTCACAGCCAGCCAGAGAAATATTATCACCCTTTAGATCACACCGCAGGCGAATGTGAAACTGAGAATGTGCTTTCTAATCTCAGATTCTCTGGGGACTATATATTCCAGGTGCCTGATAAAGAGAGTTTCCTCTGCTGGAGAACTGCTGAAAGGCTGCACTGCAAAGCTGAATGAATTTTATAATTCAGTAATAGCCTTTTTTTTTCTTTTTGCATTATTTTTGGAACAAGAGCAAAACTTGCCAGCAAAGGGTGCAGATCCACTTTCTTTTATAAACACTAATGGCCAATCCATTTAATGATGTAATAAGAGAAGAATTTGAGCAATTTATTTGGACACCTACAGCTATTTGACCTTCTGCTCTTTATTCTATATCAAGAGGACTGTTGAGGGGAGGAGTGAGATAAATTGGTCTTGGGGGGGCTGATGGTCAACATTGCTTTTGCCACAGAGCTAAAAGCTTGACAGATACATGGAATTAAAGGAAGCAACTGTTCCTTACAGCTAAACAGGATACCAGGGGCCCGATGTATTATTAGTGTTCCATGTACTTACCCGTGTTTCTAAAATGAATCAGCTCTCCTGAGTGTTCACTCGGATTCCTGCCCTTTTTTTTCCCAGATAATTCACTCTGGGCAAAGAAGGTGGGACAAAGTGCATTTCTCTAAACCTCTGTACTCCACTGATTCTGGAAATGACCAGGTCTTACTGGTCATAATGGTTCCCACTTTCTTCCATAAATTATCCAGAGAAAGGTGCAAGTTTGCATCCCTGAATTGAAAGATTCTTCTCTTCAGTTGTGGATGCCCCATCCCTGGGAGTGCTCAAGGCCAAGTTGGATGGAGTTTGGAGCAATCTGGGATAGTGGAAGGTGTCTCTGCCCATGCTAGGGGTTTGGAGCTAGAATTTTGTGACCCCTGAGCATCTGGACATAGATAAACTCCGGATTGTGCCAGGCAGGGCTCCTGAAGAATCCTAAAGAAACTTTGAAGCCATGGGACAGCCTTAAAAATTCCATGGAAAGTACTTTTTTCATTAAAATCATCATAGTGATATCCTCTTAGCTTATTTTGGCATGTAGGTACAGCCAAGGGTACATCTTGATTTGAGTCCCAGTGTCTATTAATGCCACTTTATCCCTTTCAAAACCTTATAATATAAGAGGGAAAGAACAGCAGCATCTCTCCTCCTACCCTGTTTTCAATTCCAGTAGACAACCCCACGCAGCAGAGAGAGTTTAATTGTCAGTAAATCTGTCTCCAAAGGGAGCTCAGCAGTCATCCGAGCCCACACCAGCCTCCCCTGTTTTGAAACCTTTAGCTGAGGAACATGTACAGCCCATTTTCTGCCCTCGAAATCTGAATTTAGAGCAAACTCTGTGACTACAGTGTGTTAAATATTATGAGCTAAGATATGAGGAGGAAAAAAATGCTTGAAAAATCATTAAAAGATGGCCTCTGTGTGGAAGTATTAAGTGATACCAAAGAGCAATAATCCAAAGAACATGAAAGCTTGTAATGTATAAAAGCCAATATTTACTCCAGGAATAATAACAGAGCTCTCCACATGAGTAACTACAGCATCTATAATGCAATTCGTGATGCAAAATTGCTCAAGAAACTCTATTAAACTAAAGAAAATTTGCTAAAAGGGACAAAGGAATTAAGGATGACAATAAATTGGAGAACGAGCGAGCCGAGGATGTGGAAAAGACCTTTTGCACAAATCAGCAGCTGGAGGAGAAAGTCTTTGAAGACAAATGGGGCTATAAAAGGAGCAGCTATCAGGATTTCTTCTGTATCCTGCTCCTTGGGGAGAGGCCATTACTCTAGAGACAGACTTGAGCAAGCAGGTGGGAAATAGAAATGATTATTAGACTCGTGGACCAAGAGGATGATTTGAGTGCAAGTGATGGTAACTGCTGAGAGCAAGTGGAAATAGCTTAACCTCCATGAGAAATACATTGAAGTCATAATCATTATATGTAGTGATTTTATTGTCTTCAATTAACATCTCCAGGCTTTGGTGAAGTGCCCAAGAAATTCTGTAGTTACTGATGTTACTTTTTTTTATCTCTGGCGTTCAGTCTCCTGGTTGCATTGCCCATTGAAAGGGGTTATTTTTCATTTATTACTATTATTGTTATTATTATTATTATTATTATTATTAATAATAATAATAATAATAATCAGAGCCTTGGTATTTAGCTAAGGAAATGGTCTTGCAGAAGATTATTGTTGTCTAATACATTTTTGGAGGTGGTGGTGCATATCTATATATATATATATTATATATATATATATATATATATATAAAAATTCCCCTTCAATTTATAGTGCCCCGTTACAAAACTTTTGGGGTTTTTGTAGTTACATAGAAAAGAAAAACAACAGGAAAATTTTGTGGAACATGTTTTCTTTGCTTGCTGCTTCTGAAGATTTTACTTGCTCAATTTTCTAGTCCTGTTCTTTTTATCTCTTGTGTTGAAGATCAAAGAAACAAGAGAGATTTAGAATCCAAATAATACTCAGTGAATGGTAGGACTGTCTTGTCTGAACACAATTCTCTGCAATTTTTTGGTCTTAATGTAAGACTCTTTGATAACACAATCCCTTGATGTTTTGTTCTTCAGCTTTGTCCTTGATCCAGTGCCTCTAACACCTGCATGGTGCTTGTTCCAGAACTGAGCTTTAGGAATCCTTCCAGGTTTCACAGTGAAAATAAAGTTCCTGCCCTGAAATGGTGATTATGGAAAGATGTTTTGGTAGTTCTCCCTTTCTGTGGCCATCTCCCAGCTCAGGAATATTGACAAGGATGGAATATTGAAAAATTGGTCCCTACAGCACCTCTGGATATGCACTGCATATGCTCTATATGGTCCAACCAGGATTCATTGGAGCAGTTCCACTGACTGTGGTTAAATGCCAGCAAGAGGGAACTTAATTTTTCAGATTTCCAGAACCCTTTGTTGCTCATGTGGAAGCTCATCTGATGTCCTGATTTCCATGGGGGTGTGCTAATTTCCTGCCTGTGTTTAATGACCCCATCAGCTTCTGAACCCACACAGCAAACCCTGAAAAAGGACTTCACGCTGTCACTTTCTGAGGAGTCTATATCTCCTCTAATGACTATGTCCTAATTAGTTCTTGTAATGAAAACCAAAGATTTGACACTCTGTGATGTAAAACAAGTTTTAGTTCAAATCAAAAGTACGTGGTGTCCTTTCCTTGAAGTTGGGAGTGTGGGGAGATGCATTATTGATGAGGATTTCTATATCAGTCCAGGTTGATTCTCCTTAGGACAGTCTTTTATTTCTATGAAAAATGAAAGCTGGTCTTGTGAATGCTAACCTGCATTTCCTATGGAGATAAGAAATGGGCACATAATTCATGGGCAGGACCCTGGAACATCTGCATTTTGAGTAGCTGTGTTGTTCAGGAGGAATTCAAGACCTTTAGAGTTTCCTTTCAATTAGCATTTCTACAATTGCTATTTAATGTTGGTATGGAAGATGTGGAATGACTGTGTGTGCAGAAAAGCTCTCAGTCACATTTGATCATTTGACTTCTGCCAGCAGAATGAGTCCAGGCTAACACTAACTTTGGAGAGTTATTTGGTAATTAATGTAATGTCCAGTCTTTATCAAATATACAAAAATACTCTTATATATTCAATAAATATCCACCATAATACTTTAGTCCATATTATTTACAGATTTCTCAAAAAAACCCCACAATATAATACTTCTTTGTAATCCCTCATTGCTGCTGTGCTCTCCTGAGCACTGGCTGATTCACAAAGGTGGGTAAAATATCTTTATTCCCAAGCTCAGCTGTGCTTCATGAGGATGCAATACCTGTGAAATACTCACTGCTCACTCCAGGCCCAGCATTTTATCCAGTCCCATCTGTTCTCCAGCTTTCATGAAAGGCTTTTAATCTCATAAAAATATGTTGCTTATGGCAATCCCTCCTTTTCTTGGTGATTATTCTCCTCCAGGTACTCTGTGGCAGCATCCAGAGCTTCCAGTGTCTCCCACAGCCAATTACTGTGTCGGGGAGCTGCTGCACTGTCAGGAGGCACTTTTGGGATGACAGTGCTCTCTCTCATCCACTGTCTCTGTGGTGACTCCAGCTGCCCACGATGACAATGAGCTGCAGCATCAGGCACAGAACCAGTCGATGGAGACACTGCCAACCCTCCAGGAGCTTATTGTGGCTTTTGTATTGTAGATTACTGCCAGGGAATAACCAACAGGAGGAGTTTATGGATCAGATGTGCTGTTTATCTGCTTGTTAAAGGCCAGACTGCATGTGGGCTGAGCAGTTTTCTTGTGAAGGGTTCAATGTGATTGGCACAATCAGAAATACCCAGCAGGGAAAAAGAAAAAGTGACTGACTACAAAGGCATGATTTGGATGGAGCAGGAGCAAGGATGATCCATGTTACCTTTGATGGAGCATTGGATGCCCTCAGAGATTAACAGATCAGCACCCTTGGTCACCACCACCACATTTATGGAAGGCTAACTTTGACATGATTATCCCTGAAATCAATAGAGAAATAGCTTTTAACATAAGCTTTTAAGATATCCTTTCTATCCCAAAATAGGTAGAATAGAAATAAACCTCCTCTTACTGCAGAGCACAGGCAAGAGCTTAGGAATATTAAAGTTAAAATCTAGACTTGTTTGATCCAAGGTGAATCTGGGCCTGAACATGCTTTGACAGTGTAGCTGGATGGTCAGATGGTCACTGCTATATTGCTGAAAATTCCTCTGGATTCATAACGCTGTTAGAATAAAAATCATTCAAGGCATAGAGTGAGGGAGAAGAACCTTGCAAAATCCACCTCCAAACCCCACACTCCTTCCAAAATCCACAAGAGAATTGATTAGTCAAACACTTCCTCATGATTTTAGCAAGTTTTGCAAGGATAAGGACCCTTCTTTCTACCCACCAGAAAACACAACCTAATGAGCTCCTCTAACGGGCACAGGAAGCCACTTTGGATGCTTTCCAGGATAGTCCTGCTATTCTACCTGAAAAGAGGGAATTTGCAAGTCCCAGAAGTGATAGTCCTGATATGGTTAAAAAAATGGAAATGAATAGTAGGAGTGAGTGGTTTTCATAAGGGAGGGAAGCAACAAAAGGATTCTGTAGGAAACTGCACTGCTGAATACATGCATTAGTGACCCAAGAAAAGTGTATTAACGGTGAGGCTGACAACATTTTCTGCAGATGTGAATCTATTTCAGAGCAATAAGTACAAAAATCACTTGTGAAGAATTGCAAAAAATGCTTTTCAAGACTGAGTGAGAAATAAAAGCACAGAATAAATTCACTGTGGATAAATGTGAAGGGGGAGATGAATGTAAAGGTGGATGCCTGAAAACAAATCTGATGGGCTTTCATCAAACCATTATGGCTCAAGTGAGAGCTTGATAGGGTGGCAACAGTTCCACAAAAGCCTCACTGCAGACCTCAACAGCAATCAAAAAATGCTAAATTGAATGCTAAGACTCATTAGGAAAGAAATGGAAAGGAAAACACATCATTATGAGACTGTATAAATTCATGGTCCTCCCAGACTGAGCACCATGAGGTATTTGGCCACTCAGTGTGCTAAAGGGATTTAATTTTAGCTTTTCTGTTATAAACAGAAAAGCCACTGAGACTGACGAGTACAATTAAAGACATGGAGAGACTTCCCTACAAAGAGCTGAGTCTCTCTGTCCTGGAAAAAAAAAAAAAAACTGAATTCAGGGATTTTACAGAGGTCTACAGAACCATGAACAAAGAGGAATAGGGAATTACTTATTTTCTCATCAAATTCAAGGCCTGATTTAGTAGGTGCTCAGGTGGAAAAGACAGTTTTCCTACAGTGTGAGGTAGATCTAGGAAATCTTTGGCAAATGAGAGAATTTAGAACTCAAGAGAGAATGTATCTATCATGAATTATTAAATTAGCTCAGGGAACAACTACTTCCACAAATATATGTACTGGGTGGCTCAGCTAGAAGATTTCTCTCCCTTCACCCTTCTTTTTGTGGCTCAGTATAGAAGTCACCAGACAGGACCCCAAAAAACAGCAAAGATCCTGTGAGAAGATCAACAGAGGATGGCATTTTGTTGTGCCATGTGCTGTCCAAGGTTTTAATGCAATGCCACTGGAGCTGGTCCAAAATGAAGGAATTTTGTTTCAACCATTGTTCCAGAGTGAGAAATTCCTTAGATCACTTGGATCAGCCAGGCTCTCCACATCTCACAGCCTCCAGCGTTGACTGCAGCCCTCTGTGGTCCTCACTGCAGAATTTTAAGATGCTCTCTGGCATCACTTAATTGGCTCCATCTCTCTGTTGATGTCTGGCTCCATACGAAAGACAATTTTTTATTTGGTGCTCATTTCTGTAAATTTAAGCTGATGTATTCAGTTTTGAGTGGGGGCAGCTCCTGCACAGTCTCCAGTTCCTTCCAGCAGGCTGAGCAGAGCCAGGAGAAAAAATTGTATAAAACTATTTATTAATAATTAATTAATTCCCAGTCCAACAGTGGGGTTTGGCAGACACTTAGAGAAATGTACAGAAATGAGGCAAGCTTGGAATCCTACCCCAGCGTTTGGTGACTCATAAATTTCAAATAAAATTTTGTATTCAACAATCTTCAAAGACTTTTCCTTCCACTGATTTTGGAATCCATGGACTTCTCACAGCCACCAATCAATTTTCAGGTTATCTCCACACTGGTGGCCACACCAGTATTAACCCTAATCTTTTATCCCCAATATAAAATTCTAGATGTAATATTCAACAATTCCCCTTCTGTACTTTTTGCAACTTGAAAGACAAATTTATCCAGCTTAGCTGTTCCTCACACAGAAGCTGTTCTTGGGGAAGATAAGTTTGGGGAAAGCAAATTACCTTTAGAGACAGAGAATTTAGCTAACTGAATTTATTGCAGCTCAGCTGCTCCTGGTATACGGCAGTGTGACCATGTTTAGCCTAAGGCAAGTGCAAGGCAAAGCATTTCACATAGTTTAGTTTGGTTTTTATTAACATTTGTAAAGAGTGAACTTTTTGGTTTGTGGTTCAGGTTTTTTGGTTTGGTTTTTTTTTTTTTTTGTGGGATTTATGTGTGTGCAATTGTGTGTGTGTGTGTGTGTGTGTGTGTGTGTGTGTGTGTAGGTTTTTTTGGTTGGTTGGTTTTGGGTTTTTTTTAATTATGGCTTGGATCCCCAGTTAATTTTGATACTGGCTTCTAGATTTTACTTTTTGTCACTTTATGACAGCCTTCATTTTTCTACTGCAATGCTCCTTCACTCTATCCAAGATTGAAAACTGCATTGAATATTTTTTCTTTTCATTCATTTAAGCATCTTGCCTGTATTTCCAAGGTTATTTTGCTTTTTATTGTCTGCTTTTTACATGGCAGTATTTCTTTGCATTGCAAGATTAACACAACTTTATAATATTACAGTGTCAATGAAAGAAGAAACTGTTGAACCTTATGACTACAAAAATACTGCAGTTATTAGAATCATTATGAATGGGAAAACTAATATCCACCTCATCAGAAATTCTCGACTAAATTATGATTCAGGATTTTTTAAAGCACATGTAAGCAGTAATACTAAATGAACATTTCCTAGGTCCTTCTTCCCTCTCCACTTGCTTTTGTAAATATTGGAGAAGGGTGGGAATGTTTGATTTGGGGGATGCTAATAATACATGAGTAAGTAACCAAATTAATGGTGAGTTAGACATTTTGACACTTTATTTAAATTTATTTTTATTGGTGTGGCAGGATATTCTCCTGACAACTTCCATAATCATATGTGCTTGTTGGGATCAAGTTTTTCCATTAATTATTGAGAAAGAAAAGAGTCTAAAAGCACAGATCATGGGCCTCTACCTGTGTGTGTATTCTACAGGACACAGGAACTTTTATCTGAACATCTGGAGGCATTGAAAAGATCAGATCTCCACCCACACAGAGGAGAAAAAACCTTCTTGAAGGACAGACTGACAACAGGAGAGTCCAGGAAGCATCTCAAGCTAAAAATGAGAGTAAGAGGAAGACACTAATAAAGAAATACATGTAAAACAAAATTTGTAGCAAGGCTGCCAAAACCTACAAAGAAAATGAACAACGAAATGAAGGACAGGGCTGGGTGAAAGCACAAAAAATATGGAGAGTGTGACACGAGCATTTGACATTTCCCCCTGGTCAATGTACAAGGAGCAGCCCTTTGCATGCCCTCAGTGGAGTCCAAGGAGTTTCCTCCTCTTGAACAACTCTCCAGGGAGCATGCAAAGTGTTTTAAGTGATCCTGTCTTATCCAGAATGGGATCTGCTCAGGCTGCCCCTCTTGAACCTTCCCTCTGGACAGCCAGAGCACTCTGGCTGTGGCACTGGGAGCAAAAATAGAAGCAAGAAGTGAGTGGGAAGTGTTTGAAGCCTTGGGAAGCAACAGAGATAACTGTAGCCTGGCAGAGGGGTTTTTGAAGTATGAAAGGGCAAGTAGAGCTCCTTAGGTTAGCTCAGAGGTGAAGTTTGGCTCATTTTCTTTAAAAAGCATGATTTTTTTTAAAGGTCTTTCAATATTGTCAACATTTATTCATCTTAGACCTTTTTCTTTCTCCTTTCTTGTGGGATTTAATCCAACAGAAGGCAGCTGGAATGGAGAAGAAAGATGGTGTGAGGAACAGAGGGAGGGGTTCTGACAGCCTTTAAGAAACACAGGGGGTGGGAAAAAACCCTATTCAGTAAACCTTTTGCATCCTAAAAAGGAAGTTCCAGTTCTGGCATCACATCACATTTAAAGAGACGGGGCAGGCGAATTGAATCCTTTGATTTTTGTGTTCCTTTGTGAAAGAAGAAAAGTAGAGAAGCTCAACATCCTCACAAGGTGATGGATGCCATGGATAGCCCTTTCCCCATTTGACTGTGGGAAGAGAGCAGGTCTCCAGCTTATCAGCAGTGTTGCACATCGGGGAGCAGCACACATCCCCCTGTGGCAGAAAATTAATGACAACTCATTCTGCAAATGGGAACAGCCTCATGTCCTGGCAAGAATGAAATTATTTTTATTTTTCCAACAAACCCCTATTCTCCTCCGTTTTTCTACCCCCCTCTGGCCTCTATCCACTTGACAGACAAATGATTTCTGAGCTTGTCTGGGTGTTTTTTGACAAAAACCCGATCTCTGAGCCTCTACACTTGCCCAGCTGCACTGAAGATGAAGAGATGAAGAGGACAATAATTATCCTATGTTCAGTCTTCCAGGATATCAGCTCTGACACTTGGAGAGAACAAATTGACCCTAAATAAGGTGTAAACTAATATATTTTGAAATTTACTCTATTCCAATTATAACTCTTCCATTTATTATTTTTCTTCTTAATACAGGAAATCCTCCACTGTGTCAGAGTCCAGAACATCCTGGCTGTCTGAAGACCTTGGCAGGGGTCTCAGAGACCCTGGCATGAAGTCAAAAACATCTGTGGCTTTGATTTTAGCCTCTGGAAAAAGCTGTCAATTTTATATGAGGGATTACAGGCCACAAGGGTTTGGGTAGTGTGATAGTGAAATTAATACAGGGCAAAAAAATAGAATTTGGGGGTTTTTAAGATAAGCGGTTCAGGGGACAAAATGGAGGGATTTGGGTGTGTCCTGACCTTTTTCTTGTCCTCCATGTCTTGCTGTGATAGTGACACTTTTCTATTGGTTTAAGGTAGAAACACACTCTCCAACATAGATCTTAGTTATTGGTACAGGAACTGTAAACATCCTTCTTTCTTTCAGAATTTTTCATAGAGCAGCACAGAGGAAAGAAAGAGAAAACAATTTCTATTTCTGCTCCTTGTTTTTCCTATGTGGAATGTGTTTGGAGGATTGTTTACCTGGGGTGATTGCTTGATTGGATTCTGGTGAGGATTGCTTGAGCCTGTGGCAAATCCAACCCACCTGGGGCTGGGCTCTCTCAAAGTCAGGAGTTGGGGGTTAGATATGGTAGTTAGAGGAAGTAGTATGTAGTTTTAGTATCTTTCTTTCTATAGTATATTAATGTATTATAGAATAGTTATAATAAAGAAATCATTCAGCCTTCTGAACTGGAGTCAGACATCATCATTTCTTCCCACTGGGTTCACCTGCATTTTACAACAGTACACATAGTTTTGAGTACATAATGTGGGAGCCACCCAGGACTCAAGGCCAGACTTATATGGCTTCTGTACTAGGTGGACCTGCTGTGGTCAGAGAGAAAATATTATAGATAAGAAGAAATAAACAATCTTAAAAGCACAATCAGAAGCATTCCAGAATCCTTCATTGCCTGCGATTTGGCTAGGGAAGCAAAAACTCTCTACGACCTCTCTTGGGGTCACCCTGACCTACAGGAACCCCAAGAGAGAAATCCACACCATTGGATCAAACACACAGAATATTTCTGTGATCCTGATGCAAAGTACTGCCAGGAGCAACAAGACGTAGATTTAAATAGCTGAGAGAAATTGACATTTTATTTAACAGACAGGGTGAGTTTACTCCTCCAGAGATATCTGCAAGAAACCCATGTTCCCCCCATCCAAGTAGCACCATGCAAAATGTAGGTACAGTCAGGGTGAGTGGCCAAGGCAAGGGAGATTCTCTAAGTTTTAATAAAGACAACTATAACATGGAATTTTATGAACAACTGATAAAATTTTCATAGAAGTTCTTCAGGAAAATGAAGTCCTGAGAAGAAGTGTTTTTGGAGATAGAATGTACCAATTTACAGAACTCAAAGATTGGAAAAGACCTCTAAGATTATCAAGTCTAATAGTTAAATGTTAATGGCTGTTGTAAGAGACACTTCTTGCTCCCACCATCCAGCCATGCTGCTCCTGTCAGCCTTGTCCTATACAACCCTGAATAGAACTTACAGTGAGTCATACAAATTAATCAGAAATATATAAAGGTCATGCACAGAGGGGGAGAGTTTTATTGATTCCTGTAGTTACATATTTTTTATACCATTTCTAGTGCTTCCAGTTCAGATGTTAGTGTGGAGAAGGGGGATAATGGAAAGGGTGCATTCCCAACTTAGACATTGTCACCCTGACTTTTTAAGATTTTTCTAAAGCCTTCCAAATTTACATTCTTGTAGCAGACTTTCTCACACACTTTCTGTAAATAACTTATTGTTTTGCATTCCTTCATAGAGGCAGAGCAATTTGATAGACTGATAGTTTGTCCAGTGTCATTGGAGAGGTGGCACTTTTTCCTTATCACCAGCTGAGGTTGCAGCTATTAAATGGAACAAGCATGATCCTTAGTTGATGGAAATGTGTTACAGCATTTTTTCCTCTCTGCTCTTGGAATATTTTCTGACCTGGTAGCTGTTGCCTATAGATACCTACTCTGAAAGTTGTTAATACTTATTTATATGAAAGTCAAAAACATCTGTATTTGCAGTGATGTATTGTCAGAGTCCGGGACATCCCTCTGGCTGCCCTGGCTGTCTCAAGACCCTGGCAGAGGTCTCAGAGACCCTGGCATGAAGTCAAAAACATCTGTGGCTTCAATTTTAGCCTGTAGAAAACTGTCAATTCTGTTTGAGGAATTACAAGCCACAAGGGTTTTAGTCGTGTGATATTTAAGCTAACACAGGATGGAAAAGTAGAATTTGGGGATTTTTAGAATGGGGTCTAAGGGGGTACAAGATGGAGGAATCTGGGCATGTCCTAGCCTTTTCTTCCTTCTTGCCGTGATTGTGACACTTTTCTATTGGTTTAGGACAGGGACACACTGCCCAACATAGATCTTAGGTATTGGCACGGGAACTGTAAACATGGTACACAGTTTTGAGTACATAATGCGGGAGCCACCCAGGACTCAAGGCCAGACTGCTCTGGCTTCCGTACTAGGTAGACCACGGCAGGTCAGAGAGAAAATATTATAGATAAGAAATAAACAACCTTGAAAACACAATCAAAAGCATTCCAGGCTCCTTCATTGGCTGCATTCAGGCTAGGGAAGCAAAAACTCTCTACGATCTCTCTTGGGGTCACCCTGACCTATAGGAATGCCGAGAGAGAGAAATCAACACTGTATGACCAAGATGTGACTTCAAAGAGTTTTCAAAAAATAAAGAACTCATAACTTTATCTTCTTGTCTTCTGTTTCTGATGCTGAATAAAGACTGGGATCCTACCCTTCTTGTAACATCTTTTTTTTTTTAATTTCTTTTCCTCAGGGGTCTGTACTGGGACCAGTTCAATTTAATATTTTTATAGACAACATGGATGAGGGCATTGAGTCCTTCATTAGTAAATTTTCAGACAACACTAAGCTGGGAGCTTGCATTGATCTGTTGGAAGGAAGTAGAGCTCTGCAGAGCAACTTAAATCGGTTGGATGGATGGGCAGAGCCCAACAGCACAAAGTTTAATAAGTCTAAGTGCTGAGTCTATATTTTGGCTGCAGAAATCCCCTACAACATTACAAACTGTGGACAGTTTGGCTGGACAGTGTTCAGGTGGAAAGGGACCTTGGTTCCTTGGTGGCCAAGAAGGTGACTGGCACCCTGGCCTGCATTAGGAATTGTGTGACCAGCAGGAGTAGGGAGATCATTCTTACCCTGTACTCGGTGCTGGTGAAACCACACCTTGAGTGCTGTGTCCAGTTCTGGGCCCTCAGTTTGGGAAGGACATTGAGACGCTCGAGTGCATCCAGAGGAGGCAACAAGGTTGGTAAGAGGCTTGGAACACAAACCCTGTGAGGAACATTTGAAGGAACTGGGGTTGTTTATCCTGGAGAAGAGGAGGCTCAGAGGTGACCTTATTGCTCTCTTCAGCTTCCTGAAAGGAGGTTGCAGACACGGGGGGTCAGTCTCTCCCATTGGGCAGCAGTGACAGAACAAGAGGACGCAGCCTCAAGCTACATCAGAGAAGGTACAGGTTGGATATTAGGAAAAAAAAATTCACCAAAAGAATAATAAAGTACTGGAATTGTCTTCCCAGGGAGGTAGTAGAATCATCCTCTCTGGATGTGTTTAAAAAAAGACTGTACATGGCACTTGGTGCTATAGTCTAGTTGAGGTGTTAGGGCACAGGTTGGACTTTATGATCTCAGAGGTCTCTTCCAACCTCATCATTCTGCAAGTCTGTGAAATAAGCACAGCCCCCAAAAAAATTAGTTACTCCAGATTCCAAGGCCTGGGTTATGCAGGAATCCCATCCAATAATCCTTGCAATAAATCAAATAGTCACCAGCTTACAGAGGTTTGCTACTTTACTAACATCTGCATGGTGTTGTATTTACCAGACAAGTAATTAGAGGGCTCAAGACCAACTTTCAAATGTTGTAGTTTCTTCAAAGAGAAGAAGGGAAAGGAATGATTACTCACATACTGGACCATTTTGATTGTGAATCACAGAGTTACGTGTTGCTACCCATACCCTGCTAGGCCATAGAATATAGCAATTTTCTATCTATTGCAGTCATAAATAAAGTAGTTTTCAGGAGATGGAACAAGGAATACAATCACTGGAGATCCCTTCCTGGCAATGGTTATTCATTACAAGCCCAAACCTATTCTTCAGCAGCCTTTTACACCTTTTGCTCACATAATTTGGCTGATTCACCTCCCAGGAAAAGTGATTGATTTGCTCCTAAGTGACCCATTTCCTCCTGAGAGGTGTTGGAGGGCCCTTATCAGTCAGGCTCCTTGTCTTTGCTTTAGTGTAACTTGGCTTGGCTCCTGTCTGTCTTTCTCTGGGTTAGAGGGTGCAGCTCCTCATCTTTCACTCTGCCTGGCTTGAGGAGATGGATTTAGAGCAAGCTGGCACAACCACTGCCTTAATGGAAAAGCGAGTGCCAGCTTTTTCATATTTTGGACTGAACTTAACACCTCTTGCAGTTTAGAAGACAACCCTGAGAGTCCTGAGGGCAAGCTAAGAGGAACTCATTCAGCAGTCACCTCCAGAATCTGTGGTGCCCCATCCCACCCTCTGGGCTGATGTTCCTCTCCCCACAACTCCTCCCCATCTCCAATTTAATGCAAAGTTCTACTTGCAGTACTTATATGGTCCCTGCTGCCGTGAGATGGGTTCGTTGTTCTGATGGAAATTTTTAGTACTCCTAGAAAACAGTGCCAGCTGGAATATTCCCCCTCCGTGTGTCCAGCAAGCAGCATTTTCCATTTCCTCAGTAAAAATCCTCTTGGCTACAGCCAGTGCTGCAGGAACCCACACGCTCATGCAAACGAAGAGTGACGCAGATTGGGATCTTGCAGGTTGGAGCCGCAGATTTGAGGACAAGGAACAAAAATTGGATGCTTCAGAACATGAGGTTCATCTCCTCCAGGTGTCAGCCAGGTCACCATATCTCAACTCTGACGTCACACAGCAATAATAGATGTGCTCTGTGCAGGCAGGGCTGTGCCAGCAGCAGTCATCCCTTTATCAGGCAGCTGCTTTTCTTGGTGCAGGCTCATGGATTTCCAATAGTATCTATGAAAACAATCTTGTTTTGGAAAAACTTTTGGAGTGTGATGTTCGAGGCTTTCTGCTTGTAACACTGGGCCAGTTCTCAGCTGTTGGCAGAAAAAAACCAATTGCATTATTTGTGTATATTTTTAATTCATGTCATCCCATTTCCTGTTTCCTTTTTTAGAAAAACAAAAGCCCCCGATTGAGGTGCAGATTCTCAAACCTTTTGTTACTGAATTAACACTGATTTACACTAGTTAAGAAAATAGCACATAGATTTTCTTGGGTTTGGAGTGGGGGTTTATGATTTCAGCTGCCTGAGTAAAATCTATTTTGTCAAATATCCATACTAATAGTCACACTCAGGCATTATTTTCCATTGGTATTCCTCACTGTGTTGCCCCTGTCCTCTTGCAAATGAATGCAAAGAGCCTGGAAAATATCCAGTATTTGAAGCTTAGTATTCACTGGTGGAGCTGATGACCCACAGGGACAAAACTGGAATCCAGGGCAATGACACTCATAACCAAGATACTTTTTCAGCATAATCTGGTTTTTCCTGAGGCAGACAGTCTTCTAGTTTTGCAGAACTGAACTACACTCTTTAGTTTTTCCCCAGATGTTGGAGACCTAAGACAGCTCAAGCCAGACATATAAACCCAGATGAATATTATCAAGATATGAAGTCTGTCAATCATCATCTACTGCTAGAACTTGGTACTTACAGCTCTGGACCAATGAAGAATTTTGTCTACACCTCCCTATGGGTTTGTGCCCCCAGTCCACATCAGCTTATTAAATGTAACCTCAGGATGCAGCCCAGCTCTGTTGTGCAAAGGCTGGGGTTGTTCAGCCCTGAAAAGAAAAAGGTTCCAGGAAGATCTTACTGTGGCATCTCAGTACTTACAGAGGATCTATAAAAAAACAGGGAGAAAGACACTTTATACTGGCAAATAGCAACAGATGAAGAGGTGTAGATTGGGGGAGATGCAGCAAAGAGGGAATTATTTTAAATATAAAGATTTAGGTTAAACATTAGGAAAAAATTCTTCCCTGTGAGGGTGACCAGAGCAGCTGTGGCTGCCTCTGAATCCCTGGAAGTGCCCAAGGCCAGGCTGGACAGGGCTTGGAGCAACCTGGGAGAGTGGAAGTCGCCCCTGCCCATGGCAGGGTGGTAGGAACTGGATGGTCTCTGAAGTTTCTTCCAACACAAACCATTCTGTGATAGTTCAAGGATCCCTTCATCACTGCAGGGCGCTACAAGATGTTTGGAAGGAAAGGTGCAATGGGGCAGTGAGATCAATCTGCTTCTGCAGACCAGAAAGACTGAAGGATATCCCCCAGAAAATCAGTGTGAGCATTACAACTCCACTCAGATACCTGCTTAGCTGTGCTTTTTTCTCAGTGTGGATAGCAGCCCCCAAAATTGCACAAGGGCTACAAACTTGTCCTTCAAAAACTCGAGGCAGTAACTTGCTGAGCAGCCTTGTCTCTGTCAGCAGCAATGATTGTGCTCTGAATGCCAGCAAGTTTGGCTCTCCAGAATGTTATCTGCAGTAAAGGAGCACTTGGAGTGTTGTTTCACTTGCTAGAAAAAAAGCCTCAAGCCACATCAAAGCAAAGAGGGTTTTTTTGAAAGGGTCTAAACCACATTCCTACCTGGCAACTGCTGCTTTACAGAGAGCTCAGCTCATTTTGCCCTGTCAAAACTCTGCCTCACCCACTTCCCTCACCTCAAAATCAGCTTCAGGAATGGTTTGAAAGCAACTGTGTGACAAATCTTCTGTGTTTTTGGGTGTTTTTTTAACTATAGGCTCATGGAATGCTTTGAGTTGGAAGGCTCCATTCAAGGTGGTCTAGTCCAAGCTTTCTGCCATGGGCAGGAACATCTTCAACTAGATCAGGTTGCTCAGAGCCCTGTCCAAGCTGACCTTGAATATGTCCAAGCATGAGGCAGCCTGTGCAGTGTTTCATCACCTCATTGTTAAAAAATTTCTTCCTTATATCTTGTCTGAATCTTTTAGTTTAAAACACCTGTCCTATTGCAATAGACACTGCTAAAATTCCATCCTCATATTTTCTGTATCCCCTTTAGGTACTGGAAAGACTCATGGGTCTTACCAGACCATTCCCTGCTCCAAGATGAGCACCTCAGACTTTCTTAGCCTGTCTCCATCGCACTCACAGCATCCTTATGGCCTCCTCTGGACTCATTCCAAGAGGTCCTTGTCTTCTCCACACTGAATATCAGCATTAATTCTTTTATCTAATTGCAAATTGACCCAGTGTAGTCACAGGTTATGATAGGCCAAGAAGGCCCAGCTCTCCTCATGCCCAGCAGAACTCTCCAGAGAGCTGCAAGGAGCCACTTGCACATACTGAGAATTCTGTGGGTGAGAAATGATGGGGCAACAAAAGGCACTCTCTCTTCTGTATTTTGCCAGGCCTTGATCTTTCAGATTTCTGTTCAAGATCTCCTCCTCTCAAGAAAAGAGTTAACATTTCAATCCTGCTTCTCAACTGAGCAGCATAGATTTTAACAGGGCATGAAAAAAAAGAACCTCTGCCACTTCCTTCCTTTAACCTTTAAAGGGAGTTTTGTCTTTCCACGATCTCTGCTTCTGCTCTGTAATTTGAACTTGCTATGAGGAGCCTGGCATTTTAAAACCAATATAGATTTCTGATCTGAGATGCTGATGCTTGAAAGGACCCGTGTCACCAAGCCTTCTCCCTGCCTCAGCTGGTGTTATTTCCCGAGGTTTAAATGGATTGCTCCTTCTTTGGTTTTCTCATTGATCTGTCTCATTCCATATTTTGGTATTTTTCTCAGTCAAGGGTGTATATATTATCTCTCTTTTTTCCTCCAGCAGGAAAAAAAACACCAAGCCCATGAGCTCTGCACTAATCTCAGACCAAGATATCCTGCTCTCATTTTCCACTCTGCTCTCATAGCTTAGTGTGAAGCACTTAGGATGAGAGATAACAATCTCTCTCAGGAGAACACTTATGTTGTTCAGCTCCATATTATTTTGTGGTATTTAACACATTCTTACAGCATGTGACCAGCATCACACAATTAAGGAGCTCAGGGTTGTTTGGAGTTTTTTTTCAATTTGTATTTCCAGCTGTCTACACATTTCAGAAAACCTGATCTTTGCTTATGTGTACATTACCTGCTAAGATACTGTGCTTTGACTTGATTGCAGAACTCTCACCATGTGAGAGGTGTTACAACCCACCATAGAATGTGAAAGTAACCCAGATTCTTGTTAATAAATCCCTCAGAGTGAATTAGAGGATGACACTGAATGACCAGTGTCCGTAAGTGCACACATGCAGGGTTTATTGTAGAACAACTTGGTTACACAGGAAAATTGCTATGGAGCCACTTTGGTTGTTACTATCTATAGTCAATAGCAACATAAAAACATAAAATATCACTTTATAAAGTGCACAAAAAAAGACAAAAAGTAGCAAAGAGATCTCACCTTCCATAGGTTCCACAATGAGGCTCAGAATATTTTTGCTGTCTGTTTGCCATAGACTGAACACATCAGATGATCTCCCCAAAACACAGCATCTGTTGGGTTTATATTCACTGAGGGTCAAGTAGGAACAACCCCAGGTACCTCCCCTGGGGCGGGGAACTTCAGCTGGGTGATGTTGTGTTGTGGGTCAGGAACACCTGGATGATGGAATGCTCTGGATGAGGAGCTCCTGGATCATGGAATGCTCTGGATCAGGGATACCTGGATGATGGAATGCACTGGATCAAGGGTCACTTCAGGAGTCTTTGATGCCTTCTAATTCCATACAGCTGCCCATCACATGAGTGCAGCTGGGCCCGTCACGGCCCATTTTGGCCCCTCAGCAGAGTGAGTACCTTCAGGCCACATGGGAATGTCCCAGGACCTCCTGGGCAGGGGAGTTATCACAGCTGAGTTCTCTGATAAGGAGAGGGAGACAGTTCCTGACTCACAAGGTTCTCCTCTTTCCTTATCCATCACCAGCTGTAGCCTGAGCTGGGCTGTGCTCACCCTCGGGTACTCTGCACGTTGGCAGCTTCCCTCTGATTGTTTGAGCCATCAGCATCCCAGTATCTCTTCCAGCATAATTTCTGGATACATTCTTCTCCCTAGACCTAGGATTGGACAATAATATCCCCTTTATCTTGTCCCAAGTTCCTACCACAGCCCAAATTTCAGTCAGGAGACATATTTGGGGAGGGGTGGCTTCACAGCTGAGCAGTTATTTCTTTGCAGTTTCCTTTACAGCAGGCAAAACTCCTCTGATAATTTTAGCATTGTTGAAGCCATGAAAACATCAACCATTCAGTCTCTCACAGGAGATGGTGCTGAACTGCTAAATGTTCCTTCCAAAGGGATAACACTCCTGCTCCTCAGAAAATCCAGGAGCCTGTGGAGAGGAACCAGGCATGGGCTCGGCTCTCTCCTGTCTCCTGCTCAGCCAGTGCCCACAAAAGCATGAACACTTTTGTGTTTGAAAGATTGACTGAAATCTGCTGAGTGGCAGCTTTCCTAAAGGAGTGATAGCATTTTAATGGAAGGAAGACAGAAGAATAATCCAATCAGGAGACTGTGGTGGTTTGGCTGACAAACAGAAATAGCTGGGATAAGTACATGGGATTGCTGAAGGAGTGAAGTCTGGCAGGGCAACAGTGATGTGACTCTCAGAGCAACAAAAAACTTGTGGTGACATAGTTCTCACCCGCCAGTTCTTTTCTAGAAGTTTATTCTATTGAACAGGGCCCTTTCTCAGACCAGACTGAATTTGGATTCTTGGAAATTTGACAAAAATATCTCCTGAGAACTGGCCTGTTTCCTCTCTTTCCAAGCTGACCTTTTAATGAGGTCTCATTTTGCTTCCATAAGCTGAGAACAGAGTGTACGAGACCAGCACAAAATGTGCATTGTCTTTCTAGGATTTCACATCTGGTTTATTCTCCTGCACCTTTCCACTTTCCAGGGAAGCAAATCCTAGGACAGTTTTCTTTGCCCTACAACGAGGGATGCTGTTCTTTG
Source organism: Lonchura striata (assembly GCF_050655825.1). Classification (NCBI taxonomy): domain Eukaryota; kingdom Metazoa; phylum Chordata; class Aves; order Passeriformes; family Estrildidae; genus Lonchura; species Lonchura striata. The sequence goes on along the minus strand of NC_140706.1, from coordinate 3,467,921 downwards.
AGCAACCAATAGACTGAATATATTTACCCTTAAAACCACCTCTATTCTCAGAGGTCCTAAAACAGCCACTTTTTCACTGTAATTTCTTTCATAGCTTAAAACTCTTCCACTTAAAATGGTATTAGCCGTTTGGTTGGATTTTTTTTTTTTCCTCAAACAAATAAAGGGGATGTTAGCATTGCTTGTATTCCTGAAATAAGAATTTAAAAAAAAAACCTTTTCTCTGACTACTAACAAAATAATATCACATTCCGTGGGGTTTTTTTGCAATACAAGGCCTAATCCTGGTCTTTTTCTAAGGAAAAGCCAGCTTTAGAATGTGTTCAGCCTCGGATGCGTGGTGCCCAGTTAGATTTGTGCTACACCAAGCCCAGCATGGTTGTGTTTGCTGAAGAAAATCCAATTTCAAGTGCATCACCCTCCAATCTAATGCAGAACAAGAGGAAGTGGCCTCATGTTTTGCCAGGGGTGTGGCTGTCAGGGAAAATTTCTTCATGGAAAGGATTGTCCAGCACTGCCACAGCTGCACAGTGGTGGAGTCCCCATCTCTGGTGGGATTTTCAAGACATGTACCTGTGGTACCTGGGGACATGGGTCAGTGATGGCCTTGGCAGTGCTGGGGAAAGAGGTGAGCTTGATGATCTTAAAATTCCTTTCTAATCCAAATGATTCTGTGATTCCGTGATCTACCAAAGGATCACAGTTCGTGGTCCTGCAGGTGAAAATTCCATCTTTATCCTACTGGGTGTTTAATTGAAAATCTCAGAGCCAACATTTAGATATTTTCCAGCAGTTCCTTGCAGTTTAGATCGAAAAGACAAGGGATAGAAAATAACTGCTTGATGGGAGACAGGGATTCATGCACCTGCTCCTGAGATAAGTGACAGAGAACGAAGTGTTCACACTCCCAATAATCGTGATAAAGCAGAGCTGGGCACTTGTAAGGGTTTGAAAAATTGAAGTGATAATATTTCGTAGATGTGCTCACACAGGCATAATCCTTGTTTATTGGACCATTTCTAAAATGTGGTTTTGGTCTGTAGATCTCAGCAACAACTTTAACTGATCAAAATACATTCACCCATAGAAGAAAATAAATAGCTTGGTACAACAGGGTGATGGCCTCGGGTATTCCAGGGTGAAACAGCAAACAATTTGTGATTTGCTCCTGTAATTCCTCCCAGTTTTTACCATTGCAAAAAGGTGTTGATTCAGCCTGTCAGGTCAGAGGGGATGGGACATGATAACAACAACTCTCACACTAGAGTGAGAGTTCCTAGGTTTGGAAGAGATTTTATTATATAAATGTCATATTTTTGAGAGCAAACCAGAAAGGTGGATAGACTCTAGACACAGTGGATGTCTTGGGCAAAACCTCAAGGACAGCTGGAAGTCACGAGGCAGCCACAGAAAGCAGGATTTGTTGGGCTGCTCAGGGCAGGGATTGGGATGCCCGAGGCTTTCTGAAGGCAGCTGGCACATCTCATTAGTTGTGAGAGAAAACAGAACCCCAGACAAATGAAGAGCTCAGCTCTGGACAAATACAACTTTAGGGTGACTTTGCAAACTGGATTCCAGTGTTGCCTCATGTCAACAGCTCATTATTGCTCTGTAGGAAGTCCCTGAGGTGGTAAAATATGAGGGAATGATACTCTGCATCTTCTGGTTTCTCCAGATAAGGACCACAGGTTCAACAGATCTGGTGCTGAGTTACTAAATTTAGAGATGCAAAAGTTATTCCTTGTGCATAAATTTTACTACTTCTGTGATGCACCTAAAATAACAAGTTTATGATCCATGTTTTTTCTGTGGAAGAAATTAAATCCCATTTAAAAGGGCTTCCCTTCTTCTTCCATGAGCCTCTTACAGATTATTTGCTGCAGGAGCTAGAGAGATTCATTTATTTTGTAACATATGTTCCTATCAACTTTAATTTTACTCTGAATTTCTTCATTTGGGAAAAAAAGTGTCAATTTACATATGTGAAAACTGCCTCTTCAGCCTCTTCTTCATTCCTCACTTGAAGCTCATTGATTTTCTCTGGACAGCTCCTCTGGGAGCTGCAGAGAGATCAATATTTGAAGAAATGGCGAGGCAGCTGTAACCTCACTAAATCTACTCAAAAGAAATAATTCAATATTAACTCAGATGATTTCCTCTTGTGGCTGAATCAAATGGGCATTTAATAGAACTATCAGTATTTTCATATATAAGCTCCAAATATGGGTAAACACATGAAAGGGCACCATGTTAGCATTATACACTGAAGCCAAAATTAATTAAAGCCATGACCTCTGGGCCAGACTGGTGGATGTGTGCAAGGAAAACTCTGTTAAACTCACTGTTCAAAGGTTCCATTTCAATTAATTCACTTTCAATTTAAAGTACAGTGAGACTGCTTCTCCAGCCTTCATTTTGGAAATTTTCTGTGGTTATAGGGCCACAGGAGCATGAGGAGGTTGCTACTGAACTGATGACTTTCGGGCATAGATTAACTTCAGGAAAAGGAATGGAGAAGCCAAAAAATGATTCTGAGATGTGACCCCATCCCCTGAAGATCCTGTTCTTTGATATTTTTCAAAACTGGTAATAAATATTTATAACATGGATCAGGCATCTACAGATTTCTATTTATTCCTGTCAGAAATGAGAGATATAATGATTTAATCATCACTGCAAGGTCTTTTGTCCTTCCACTCATCTGCCATCCTGGCTGTGAATTTGCATCAATGGGTAAACACTCTTGCATTGGTGGCTGTGAGCTCATGACCTGTTCCCCTTCTCCACTCCCTCTCACTGGAAATGTACAATTTCACTTCAAGAAATTATATCTTCTGTGAATGTGACATAAAAATATCTGGCAAAAGCTGCCTGGCACACTGTGGCTCAACCATGGAGAGCAGGAAAACTTATTTTAGTAGTAAATCAACAACAGCAAAAGAAACTGTTCTGTTTTGCAGGTTTGACATTTAAGGCACTGAGACAGTAAATACAATTTGGCCAGGACATAGATTACAGTTTTCCATGCCCTTCCACACTCAGCAAAGAACAAGGGCACTGGTTTTTGATTAACAGCAGTAAAAGCACAAAGAGAATTCTTCTGTGAGATAACAGGAAAAAAAACCCCCAGGATTTACAATTTTAAAAAGTCAGAGGTTTTTGAAGGAGGTAGTTTCCATTTGGGAGGGAGAAAGTCATGGAATTTTTGGTTTTTTGTGATACACACAAGTACTGGTAAAGACTACTGAGGTTTTGCCTTTTCCTGCCAGGAAATGGTATAATTTTAAAAATACTTTTTTCAATTTATTCACAGTGGGTATAATGATGAAGTCTTTCAAAGCCAACTAGACTTAAATATAAAGTTAAGGATTTGGCTTCTAGAATCTGCTTTCTGGCACTCAAACTTCTGCTGGCATCATCCAGTCCTTCTCCCAGCACATATCTAATAGGTTGGCTTTAAATCTGGTAATTTAAAAAATACATAAATATATAATTAAGTTGCTTAAATGTTTTCCAAAGGTTATCTTACCTTTTATGGAATTAGTGACATTTCATTCCACTATAACATTAATCCAAGATCACAAAATTATAATGGGAAGGGGTCAAGAAGATTTTAACCCAGCAAAATGGAAAAAAAAAAATCCCCAAATAACAAATAACCAAAATACAATAATATCAATTATTTTAAATGTGGAATTTGATATCCAACCTGAAGAAGTAAGCCTTGGCATTTTGTTGCTTGGCTAAAATTGATCTGTGTGCCAACAGAAATGCCAGCTGTGGGTTTTAATGTAAAAGGTTTTGTCAAAGGGATATTTTTTGATACTTTTTCCTTTCAATTAATCAATAGATTCCCTCTTGGTGTCTCTTCCTGCCTTCCCTGGCACACTGCTGTTGACTGAGTGCAAAAGGAAGGGTCAAGGCTGATTCATATCTGAGGTCTTGTGCACATATTGGTGTCTGCATTGCCAAGACCTTTATATTTATTCTGAATCATGCAAAGGAAGAATATCCTACTTTAGTTGTATGACTCTTGCCTTAAACCATGAGGCTTTATCCTCACCATTTTCCACCTCTAGGGCATGGTTACTTCAACAAAATTCCCTTTCCCAGCAGTTTCCTGGGTCAAAACTCTTCCCTCCAGATGTTCTGCTCACTGTCAGCACAGATAAATGATCTGCTCCAAGCCTTTTCTTTGCCCAGCAGATGGGAATGCATAAATTATTGGCACCACCTATTGGTGAAAAAAGCAAATTATACAGGATTTGTGGGTTAAATATCTTCAGTAAATATGGCTTCTAACATTGCTTCTGCTTTGATTTATTTAATGATATGACCCAACAAGGCCACTCAAGCTTTGCATTTCCCTGTGCCAGAGACAAATTTGAGTTCAGTGATGATTTGGGGTATATTTGGCAAGGCGTCATGCAACAGAGGATGGGACAGGGCATGAACATGCAGGTGAGCAAGTTATTTTAAGTATTTTTCCCTTAAAATGCAAGCAAAGATGAAAAGGATTTCTCCACCACAAGCAGCAGTCACAGCTGGTCCATGAGTCACAAATCAAAGTGGTTTCCTTTGGCTCTTGTGACCAGGAAAGGAGCTGTGTGACACAGGAATTGCTGAGACAGGTGCAGAATGATGGGAATTTCACGAGCAAAACCCAGGGAATTCTGGTATCTACATGAAAGATGCTGATGTGAAAGGAACTGCAAAGATCAAACCCATGATTTGGGTTTGAAGCACCTGCATTTTTAATTCTTGTTCCTATCCTGATGCTTGTGTCTGTGGGAATGTTTTTTTGACTGTGAAACAAGGCTGAGTTGAGATTTTTGTGGTGGCCCTCAAAGAGCAGAAGGTAGTGGGAAGGATCTGAAAACATTGTAGGTGTTTTGAATAATTTCCTACCAAGAAGTTCTCACTTGAATTCTCCATTGTAGGCTGGAAGTGGTGGAAAACTTCTGGGCCAGGAGACATGTCGGTTCTTTGTGGTTACTGATGAACAGAATGATTTGCATTTTCACTGAATAAAAGAGAGGAGAAAGAGAGAATGGCATTTTGCTTCAGGCTGCTTTTTTTTTTTTTTTTTTTTTTTAAATCCCAAAGAGTTATTTTGTGTTGATATTAGCCCTAAGTTATCTGCTGAGATGAATTTTTAGCTCTTGGTATGCAAAACTATGCATTCAGGAAAGAGCACTGGACTCTTGCTCAGCATGAGCTAATTGAAATGTGGATCTGACTACTTTGGTAATATTGTAGCTTATCCTCCAAAGTTTCTTTGAGGTTTTTTTTACCTTTTCCCCTTCCTAGATTTGGAAAAACTCTTCTCCTTCTCTCTACAATCTCCCACACAAACAATATCTATCTGTTATTCTGGATATCAGGGTTATTTGCTGTTATTACCTTGCCCAGCAGGATGGGCTCTTGTGCTCCAGTTTTTTTGGAAATATTAGAAATAAGTGAGGACACTTGATAGACACAGACTCAGACTTTCTAAAATATATGAACCAGTGCTTGACCTGTCTACAGGGTGTATTTAGACACTGCCATGACCTAAACTTTACCATATCTGAGTATGGTACTCTGTGGAGTAGGACTCTACAAATAGCTAAGCCCATATACCTCCATTTATTATTAAATAAAACATTGTTCTACACATGTTCAATTTTAACCTAACTAGCACATGCATGAGGCAGTGCTAATGACAGAGAAAAATTAATTTGCCTATTGGTTGTACTAACCTGTCAGAAAGGACATTCATAAAAATGTTCCATCATGTCTGATCTGCTGCCTCAAATAAGTGGCAGGGCAGCTTCAGCCTTCAGAGGATCCATTTTCTCTCAAAAATAGACCTCTCTTTAATGGCTTCTGCTGCAAAACCCAACCAGAATATCTATTTATAATGGGTGTCTAACGTCATTAGACAAGCTGAGGATAAATAACAAAAGCTTGGAGACTGAATTTAGAAAGTGCCAATTTTTATTATTACTATTTAGGTTTGTGAACAAGGCAGTGATCCACAGATTATAACCATGGTGTGAATCCACTTCAAATGGAATGAGCAATCCAACAAGTAGGATAACAAACCCTTTCCTGACAGTTTCCATGCTTAGGGACACTTAGGGCATCCTGCATAGTTTGCACCCATGACATGCAGCACAGTACTAAGCAGATTTTGACCAGGGAATAGTCACATTCTATGACAAAATGTCTGGGAAAAAAAATATAGCTATAAAGGGAAAATGTCAATTAAATTTATTTCTCCAGCTCATGCCTGGTCTGCAAAGTGGACATTTAAGGGCAGTAGGGTGTGGTATGGGTGATGTTTGTAGTCTGATCTTCCTGGGGACTAAACAGATCTGCCATGCAGAAAACAGCAACTTTTTAGGGTGTGTCTTACTGGTCAGGACTTATTATCTCAATTGATATTATATTTATTGATATTGCATTGAGATTATGCTATCCAAGATAAAATTTTAGGATCATAGAATGGTTTGGGTGGGAAGGGACCTTCAAGACCATCTCATTCAAGCTCCCTGCCATGGGCTGGGAACTTTCCACACGCCCTGGTTACTCCCAGAGCCCCATCCAGACCCCACACTGGCTTTGGGCAGCCAGCTCTGAGTATTTCTGGTCAGATGGTGGCAGATGAGTTTTATGGATGGCCTTTCCCAGGAGCCTGCAGCTGTTTAAATAGTCACCCCTTGGGAGCCACAGCACCACAGCTATGTTTGACATTGTTAGACCTCAGCGGGGACAGGGACAGCCATGGGACAAGAAGTTCCTTCCCACTTCCTGGCTTCCACAGCTTACTTTAATTGGAAAAACTATGCTGCTGTCACTGGGGAGGACGTCATAAAGTCAAACATGAAGAAAAATCTTAAGCTCAAGAATCTGTTTGCCCTGGGGCTCAACAAAACCCATCTGGGTAACGTTGTGTCTGCAGGGAGCCAGAGCAGCATCAGTGGGAGAAATCCCTTGGAAAGGGACAGGCCTGTCACACCTCCCAGAACAGGACATAGTAAACAATCCCTGTGGCCTCCTGCCACTCCTTTTGGTTTTTTGTTTGTTTGTTTGTTTGTTTCCCCAGAGATTTTTGGGTTTTCCGTATGAGCGAGCACACGCATCCTCAGTGTGGAGTCATCATCGTTCTGGGGTGAGAGAAAAATAACTCAGCACACATATATGTGAAAATCAAGGGCTTTTTTTTTTTTCTGATAGGATGCCTTCTTCCTGCTTTCACATTGAGCTCAGCATAAATTCACAACTGGAAATATTGGAAGTGGTGCTTAGTAGTTCTCACACTTTCAAACACATCTTTTTCTTTTCTGCAGTTAATTGATAAAATTTTTATGGGAACAAATAATTCTGATTTGTGACTAAACTCTGAGAAGTGCTATTAAACAGGCTCCTTTAATCTGAAGCTGTTTATGCAAGCCTGTTTCATTTGTGATAGGGATGGACATGATCCACTTTACAGTTTTAACACAAAGAACTAGGATTTGAAGATAAACCATAATCTCCATATAAGCAAGCTAACAGTCCCCTAGACACTGTGTTTCATGCTGCCAGTATTATTCTCATAACACATCTGAGATAAAAATCATTTTTATGAGCTCAAAAGATAAAATAATTCTAAATACAATCCTGATATTTCCTACAGTTGTTCTGGAAATAAAAATTTATGTTTACTCTCCAGCCTCGCTGCTCTACACTCTATAAAACCAGTAAAAAAATTCTGATTTTTTTCCCTTAAATTTCTGTTGAATGACAGCTGCTGTTCTCCTGAGCCTACTACCCAACTCCAACATTTTTATTTTCCTACAGAAGGGGTCTTTGGGAGCATACACAGGTCCCATTCCTTAAATTTTAACACAGCCTGGGCAGTCCTTGCTTTTCAAGCATCATTGCATAGGATGAGTGGGTTTCTTCCACCTCGGTTTTCCTCCACACCACCCCAGCCATTCCCCTTTTCAAGCTCAAAGAAAAATAATTTTCCAGTTCTTCCATGTGGCTCTGGGACCCTTTCCCAGTCTCCCAAAAGAAGAGGTGCTTTTCATATATACACACTGCTGATCTTGTGTGGAAGTTTCCTTGGATCCCAGCCAAGACTCCAAAATCAGAATAAAATCAGTAATTAATACATTTTAAAGCTTGGCTTTGAGCATGCTTCTCATAAAACCTTAGCAAACATTTTAGATCTGTGAAACTGTTAATAAAACTTTCTCCAAACTGGGTTGGTTTGGGTTGGATTGGTTTAGGTTGGGTTGGGTTGGATTGGTTTAGGTTGGGTTGGGTTGGGTTGGTTTAGGTTGGATTGTTTGGTTTGGTTTGGTTTGGTTTGGTTTGGTTTGGTTTGGTTTTTCCCAGCAGGCAGAATCACAATGTCCATATATTTTATTTCACTTTTTTTTTTTCTTTTTTTTTAAGTTTAACTTTGCTTTAAAGCTTTAGGTATCGAGATTAACTCAATGAAAGTACAATTTGATCAACAGGTGTTCTGTTCAGTGTTGCTCTGATACACCTGTTTGATGGGTGTTTAACTTCCACTGATGTGATAAATGAAGGAAAAATGGAATGTTATGGAACATAAGGGAGAAGAGGTGTATCCAACATCCTTGAGACTTCAGATCCATGTCACAAAAGCATGGGAGATGTCATCCCAACATCTCCATGTCTCCTGCTCTACAAGAGTTCTCTGTATAAGTTCCCATGGCTGGGAGCTCAAGTTTCATTCCATAAGGGTTTATTTTGGAAAGAGTTCCTGCAGCTCATGTCCATGTGACCTCTTGCAGCTTCTAAGTGCAACTTGGGTTTATTCCAGCAAATGTTGGAATAAACAACAATGGAGATGGAAAATCCAATAGCAAGAGATTTCTTGCAGTTGGATGAAGACAGAATTGGAGTCTGAGCTCCAAGCTGGCTCCAACATGGACAGGCTGATCTCTTAGCTCCAGGCTTTCCTACCTATTTGTGGAGCAGAGGAAGGACACGGTGTAATCATAAGCTCGTAATCAATCCTGTAAAAGTTACCAGATAAAAAGGTATAAATAGCTCTTGGAACAGGAACTGGAAACCAACCTCCACATTTCAGGAGACAGCCCAATTCCTTTGGCTTGCAGATGGCCTTCCTGCCACCTCACTTTGATCCAGAGGAGATTTAATCCCAGACCTGCTGCATAAAGACTCAGTTTCAGCACAATGGACAAAGAAAACTCTCCCTTGCCTCCCCAACACGTAGGCTGCCTGCTGCCAAAGCCATTAGTGGAGCTTCATAGGAGAGTTTGAACCTCCACAGAGAGGACCTGGAATGTTTTTGGCTTCCCAGGATATGCTTGAAAGGCAGCAGCAATTATCTCCTCTCTCTGCTGCCCCCCGCCATTGAGCAGAAAGAGCTTGTTTAATTCTTTCAAAGGTAAAAATATACTTAGTGTTAGGAGAGGTGGCCTAGATAGTAAAGATCCTGGTGTGCAAGAGCCACACACCAAATCTGTGGAAAAGGAAGAGCTTAAGACTCAGAGAATCACAAAATCACAGAATCTCACAGAATCACAGAATCACAGACTGGCCTTATGGATCATCCCATTCCACCCTCTGCCAGGGTACACCTTCCACTAGACCAGGGTGCTCCAAGCCTTGTCCAACCTGGCCTGGAACACTTCCAGGAGTGGGGTATATCAGTGTTTTCCACTCTCAGCCTGTCAGATGTTGAGTATCTCTTTTGAAACCATGTTTTTCTTGAGACTGAAGGGACCAGCTGAGGAGTCAGGAAACACTCAGGTATTGGGGTTCTTAGGTGCTCATGCCATCCATTAGTCTCCTTTTAAAATCGAGATTCTGTCAAAGATTGTCACCTATCCTAAGCTAGGTGAAGCACTGTTGCAGCTGGACATTTCACTCTCTCTCTCCATCCTCATTCGGCCTCTCAAAGACTCTATCAGATCCAGTGTCTTACATAAAGACATTGGATTTTTTTTCATTTTTTAAAGATAAATCCTACTGAAAGCCCCTAACTTTTGGTGGTTTTAACTTCTGGAGTGAGGCTTTTGTAAAACTGGAAGAAATGGCTGAGCTAACCCAATTTTTGTCTGCTTCCTCTATTTAAATTACAATTTTCCCATGGTAGGCTTGCCTTTTAGCAAGTGTGTGTCTAACTTGCTGGCACAACAGTGTCTGAGTGTTAAAAATGTGAAAGGCTGGAGGTGTGCATTTGTCACTTAGAACCTGCTCTGCTTAAAAAAAATAAAAAGATATTTTGCTTTTAGGTTTCCTACAGCCGTCAGTTTGTTTCAAAGTGAGACATCCACAGCCTTTTGCAAGAGGCACTTTAATGGCACAAATTATATGTTATCCAATGAACAGTGATTATGGCTGTTCCCAAATCTCCTCCCTTTCCATCATCTGTTGAACTAGGGGGTTTTTTTTATTAAAGTTCCCATACCAGCTGAAAAACCACTGAGTTCCTGTGGGTGAATTTTAAACGAGTGTATCAGATGGGAAATATCGATTTCCAGTCAATTCCTTGAGAAAAAAAAAAAATAACAAAACCAACAATAACAGCATATATTTCACAATGGAAAAGTTCACAGAGGACACAGGAAATAGGGAAAGATGTTTTCTTCCCAATTCAGTGCAGGAGCTACACAGAGTGTCCCAGCTCACAGAACATGCAAACAATGTCCATTCCTCAGACAAGGTCAGCAAAGCAGATGTGGCTTCAATTTTGTCACTTGTACAGCGTGAGAACAATCCCCAGATAATGGGAAGACCTTATGGGGAAACCATGGAGCATCTCAGCCTAACATGATTCCCTGAATGCCATTTTCACATTGCTCAATGCTCTTGGGGCTGCTGGAGCTAGAATGATTAGGAAAAAAAAAATAAATAATGACTTTGGGTTAAATATCTTTAAAGGCTGCAGGGGAGAAGGAGACATCCAGGATCCAGGGTTTTCCTTGAGGTTAATTTTGAAGGATGCCTTGCTCCCCATGGAGTAGTTGCACAAAAAGAGGTGTGAAGTCTTCTTAGGGTAAGATACAGCCTAGATTTTCAGCCCCTCTTGGCTCTTCTGTTGGCTGCCACCATAAAAACTAAATGTATACATGGCCTTTGTGTTGGTTTGAGTGATTTCAGGTTCTGCATTCAGTTTATTGAAGTCTTAATCCTCGACAGAGGTTTCTGCAGGGCACTTCAAAGAGGACAAGGAGATGAAAACATGAATTCATGAATTACTGTTAGCACTAAAAGTAGGGCATTTTCCTTGGAAAATTCTCACAAACCTATCAAAAAGTGAGACCTGTCCAAATAAATACTCAGTTCACTGACAGATAAAAATTATCCTTTTGCAGTGTTTTATCTTAATAAAAACATTAAGAAGATGGAATTCCCTTTCCAAGCTTTTGGAAGGGGAAGAACAACAACATTGTCAAAAAATGTATGTGACAGAGTAAATTAACCTTTGTAAATCTTACCAAGGTCAGGTGACTAAGTCTGGAAAATAAACTTTTAATTCTCCTTTATCAAGTGGGTGCTAGGATTTGTTGGCTCTGGATTCCCTCACACACAGTTGTGAATCAAGCTTTGGTTTTCTGAGCATCTGCTATTCCAAAAATTACTAATGAATGGGAAGCTGAAGCTAGCAAAACTCCAATGTGATAATACATATTTGATTTTTTTTCTCTGAGTATATTGAATTGCTAACACAAGCACACAACAAAAGCAATTATATTCTCCTTCATGCAGGAATCTCTGAACTGGTAGTATGAGTTTTCCTGGGGAAAAAAAATTTAGGCAGCTTTGAAGAATCAGTGATTATTGCTTGAGGTTTGCTTTTCCTTTGCAATCAGCCCCACTGCTTTAATAGTATTTATTCTGCAACTGAGGAAAGTAATGGGTTAAAATTTATGTGCTTTAGTGAAATGCATTTATGTATAGAAAATTAAGTAACGATGACCCTTTGTCATAGAATCACAGAATCACAGAATCATACAATCATGGAGTCATGGAACAATAGAATAGTTTGGATTGAAAGGGACCTTCTTTGTAAAGGTCTTTGAGAAAGACCAGAGTTTGAAAATAATTTAACCTTAGTCATGTTTTTGGAATAAAAATATCCACCTTATCAGGAAATGACCGTGGATAAAAGCATGGCAATTCACTTTTCTGAGAGATCACCTTTTGTTCTCACCTGTGATGTGCTGTCTGATCTCTGGGAGGACAAGGTGGAAAACTTGCCAGTTTGTGAATTGGATTCAGCTATTCTGTGGAAAAATAATCCATTTTAGTGTCACAGGAATGAAGAGCTTACAATTAATTTTCTTTCTTTACTCACAGAAGCTTTAACAGAGGGATTGGCACCTGGTTTCCTTGCTCTGGAACATGGGCCCAGTGTTGGAGTGACTGAAAACTTCTTGAGCATATTTAAAGGTCTTGAAGTCAGAAATCTGATCTGTGACTAACTCATAGTCTTTCAGATGATGTCATGGAAATGGTTTTGTTAAAAAGCAAAAGTCTTTATTTTACCTCCACTCTGTGCAGGAATGGAGACAAACAAAAATCCAGAATTATAAGCTTTGGGTGTTTATGTAACTTTTCCACACCATTATGAGGTTTCTTTTGCACTTAGTTGTAAGAAGTGAGATGCCATTTGGTTTTAAGTGCAACAAATCCTTCAAAGTCTAACTCCTAAAAAAATGCACCACCTTTTTCTGCATTTCTCATTCCAGAGAGATCACAAGATCACACACAGCAGTGAAAAGATTCTGCTCTGAAAGCATGCAGGTGAGTTCAGAATTATCTTCCCATTTAGTCAACCAAAAAAGACATGCCAGAACTCCTGTTGTCCCCCTATATTGGAGGGTATGGAGAGGGTGGAGGGGGGAATTTTGACATTAAGCAATTATTTTTGGAGCAGTTACAGGAATGTCTGGCTTTAGGACCCCATTTGCCCCATGAATTGCCAGATTGCTCTTTGCCCTAAGCAAGACAAGGTTACACCAACAGCTGTGCCTGGTACCAACAGCTCTACATGCTCTATTTACTGCCCTGGGGTCACTTGGTGCTGGAATTATTGGTGAAAAATGATTTCTCTCCAAAGCAGGTGAGATCAGGGACTGGGGAATGTTTCAAAGAACAAGCCTGCAGTGGTAGGAGACAAGGCAGGAGACATCTTGCATGTTATTCATCTGTGGTTTTAGCTTTCACACTAGATTTTAACTTTCTAAAAACAGAAACAGGAGGCAATCATATCTCAGAGCAAGGACCAGAAAAAAAAATTAGTTTCCTCTTGATTGTCTATAGCAACATACAGCATATATTATAGCAAAACTGCACAGCAGAACTGCTAATATTTTATGCAACACTGAGCAGCAGAATTGATAAGATTCTGTGCCACCTCATAAGGGCTCTGTGTGTGTCTCATTTCAAGAGGTATTAATGCCTAACTTGGAGATACAATTCCTTTATGCCTGTGCTGTACATAAAATTGGGAATAGCAGTGGGGACACAGTGACAGATCACCTTTGTATCACCAAGATGCTGGGTGAGAAATGAGAATTTCTCCAATTTGGGGAAAATAGTGATGGTGAAAGTCATGTTCTAGATAAGATTGAATGTGCTGCAATAGCTGTTGTGTCATTTTCTCTGTATTTCTCTGACTGTTCAAATGTCATTTGAGTTCATGGATATGAGAGATTACAGAAGTTCAATTTAATTTATCCAGAAAAAAGCTGGAAGCCTTCCTGATGCCAGATCTTTGGCCAAGCTGAGTACAGATTTCTGATCCGACTTCACACTTCCATTTATCAGAAAGATTCACAGCAGGGTTGGACATCTGCCAGAGAAGCTGAGCAAATTCAGATGGAAGATCAAAAATCTCATTTTTGCCTTCCAAAGTTGCAAAACATGATGCCAGTTTACCACAGGACATAACAAGGTCACTTTTTCTTAAGTCTTTCTATCAAGGCAAGTTGGTTTTCTAGAACAACCCAATGTAGCTCAACTATTTAGTTCCTTAAAACTGTGAAATTCCTCCTCCTGCCTTTGCTCTGCAACAGGTGACTCCTGGTGACTCCTGACTTTGAACAAATAAATCTTTGTGTGAAGGGATTGAGTGCAAAAGGGGGAGAAGCACGACATTTAAAGGACACGTGTTTGCTGAGAATACGGGTTCCGTAGTCATCCACTTGGATGACTGCTTCCCTGAACATCCCATTCCCAGATGAAGTGATCTTTCTGCCTGGTTTATAGAGAAATGTATTGCATGTAATGGTTATTTTCTTTTTAAAAAATCTAGGGGGACATGATCTGTCGGCAGTAATAAAAATCCTTGCCCTTTCCAACTGAAAACAATGTCTGGGTTTTTACGGTTCACTGTAGCAGTGTTTCCCACAGGGATGATTTTCAATATCACTGTGTCCTAACAGGAAAAGAGTGATATTTCTGCAAAACATCAAGAGTCTCCTCGTTCAGATGATTAAAGAACACCAGAACTGAGATAATGAGTCTGATGTCCACATTAATACATCTTTAATCTCCATGGTCAAGCCAACCAAAAAATCAAGTCGTGCTTTACCTCGTGCTTTACCTCAGAGCAGGGGCTGATGGGTTGTCTTCCACCATGTCCTGTCCTTCCTGTAGAGATGAGATCACAGAATTATGGAAAGGTTTGTGTTAGAAAGGACCTTAAAGATATCCCATATCAACTTCCCACCCCCTTCCACTATCCTAGATTGCTCTGAGCCCTGGCCAACCTGCCCTTGAACACTTCCAGGGATGGGGAATCCAAAATTCCTCTGGGCAACCTCTGCCTCACAACCCTCACAATTGTTCCTAATATCCAGTCTAATCCTACTCTCTTTCCAATCTGTTCCTCCCATAATTTACAGGGATACGAAAAATGAGCAGAGTGTGATGGCAAGAGAGAGAGAAGCTGGAAAGGCAGAAGGGAAGGCAAAGGTGAAAACTCAAGAGAAGACATCCAAGTTTCCCCCTGCATCTCCTCTTTCCTGAACCTTCACTTTCCCACACCCCTTTCAGCACTTCATCACCCACAAGTCCCGCTTGCCCCTTTATCCTTGAAGATGTGAGGAGAATTTATATCTGCAGATCCACTAATGGCTCTTCATTTATGGTCAAAAATGCTTCTGTACAAGCCTTTATTTGCACATTAATAGATCTGTGTGCACACCCCCTTCCTGGCTTAAAACGATCTCTGAGTCTATAATTGCACGGTAAGACTTTCAGCCTCCCTTTCTCCTGCTGTGCTTCATAGCAAACACGATTTCATTGTTTTTGTTTTAATCTTCTCTGTTTCTTCAGCAGATTGATAGCACATTTTTACAGCTCTGGCATTAACACAGGAAAAGTGATATCCTCACCCTGCCCATTTCTAGAGATGCTGCTGCATCCTGATGATTTTGCACCCCAGTGGGTTTCTCACAGTCTTCTCAAGACAGTCCTGGTAATGACAACCATGCACAGCAAACCATGCAACAGTCCTGGGAATATCCTTAAAACATTCCATGTGGTTGAACATGAGCCCAGGTGTGCCCAGGTGGCCAAGAAGGCCAGTGGCACCTGGCTTGTGGCAGCACTGGGGTGGCAGCAGGGCCAGGGCAGTGCCTGTCCCCTGTGCCGGGGCACCTCCAGTCCTGGGGGCAGTTTCTGAGCTGCTCCCAACAAGAAAGACCTGGAGGGGCTGGAGAAAATCCAGGGAAGGGAACAGCGCTGGGGAAGAGTCTGGAGCAGCTGAGGGAGCTGGGAAGGGGCTCAGGCTGGAGAAAAGGGGGATCAGGAGGGACCTTGTGGCTCTGCACAGCTCCTGACAGGAGGGGACAGCCGGGGGGTCGGGCTCTGCTCCAGGGAACAGGGACAGGAGGGAATGGCCTCAGGCTGGGCCAGGGGAGGTTTAGATTGGATATTTGAGAACATTTTTTCATAGAAAGAGTTGTTAAAATTGGAACAGACTGCACAAGGAAGTGGTTGAGTCACCCTCCCTGAAAGTGTCCAAAACCTGTGTGGATGTGGCACTTGAGGACATTATTTAATGATGAACATGGTTGTGGTGCTGGGTTGGCAGTTGGACTTGATGATCTTAAAGGTCTTTTAGAGCTTTAATGATTCTATGATTTTTCTATATTTAGTGATTCTATGAACTCAAGCATCCTGGGGACAAAATTTTCTAGACCTTGTCTGTGTTTTCTAACTCAGAGATGTAATAGTGGCATGCAACTAGTGAAAATTAAGAGATAATACAGACTTTTTGTGTTTTGGTTTGGTGGAGTTTTTTTATATATCTACAAATGAAATAGCCAACTGCAAAAAAAAAAAAAAAAAAAAAAAAACAAAACAAAACAAAAAAACCAAAACAAAAAAAAAGGCAGAAAAAAAAAGTTGAAGCTTTAGGTTGTTAGGGAAAATTAGTGTATCCACTGATGCTTCATGACTGAAATTAATGCCTCTGGGTTATCAGTTCTTTGAGCCTGGATTAGACACTAGAAAAAGACTTGTGGAAGTTCAATTGTGGATGAAAATAACATTGACAGACACTCCTCCTACAACTCTCAACCCTATAAGCCAAGTTTAATAAGATTTTATGGGAGGAGAGCCATCTCGTATATATTATGACCTCTAATGTTTTTTAATTATGTGACTACACAGAAGAGGGAAATTCTGCTTTATGTCCTCTCTGAAGGAAGAACCCTCTCAAATTCTCAAAAAAGCCCCCACGTGACCTCTGCAGCTCTCGGGTCTTGTGCTATCAGGAGATCTCTCCAGTCCTGGAATTGTCTTCTGCCTCATACAGAGTCTCTATTCTGTTTTTTTAAATTATTTTCTTCTAAGCTTAAAATTTCATCAGTAGGCTACAGGGAAAAATATGAGGCTGAGTTTCTCTCAGAAGCAGAGAACACAAAAGTTGGAGTCAAACCCATACAATCTAGAGGTCTGACATGATTCAGTGATGGTTTCAAATACTCCTGGTTTTGATGAAGCAGCCTTGGAGTCAGACCCCAGAACTCTTAACGGGTTGTGGCAGGTGTAATGCTGAGAGGTGCCAGGCATGTAATTTTCTCCAATTAAAATAATTACAAGACTGATGATCAATTACTGCACTTCTGAAAAATAACTGGGAATCCCTCACCCATTGATATGCTGAATGACTGTTTAATACTTTCTGTCAGAGGTATGATAATCACTGCTCTGTGTGGAGTATCTCATTCCCCAGCTCTCTCACACCCAGTTGTCTTTTGGCAGGTTGTTTCTACCTGTATTAAAATGGCCTCACAAATGTCAGCTAAATTCCCTTCTCATGGAATTTCAAAAAATTCAAATAAGGAGGTCTCATCCTCTCAGAAGGGAAGAGAAACCTCACAAGGGCTGAGGAAAGAAAAACCAAGGTGCCTTTCTCTCTTAGGCTGGAGGTGTGTATTCTATTCCTACCTGTCAGAGCTGGGGCAGTTCTCTGGTGTTCATTGGGCAGTTTTCTTTATCTCTGCCACAGCCAATCCTCCCTCCAGGAGATCTCTGCTGTTCATGGGCCATTAATTATTCACTATCTTCTGTTCATGGGCCAGTGAGTGTCCCTGCATGGCTGAGAAAATTCCATCATCCCATGGGGAGATGCTCTGCCCAGGGGAGGAGCCAAACATTCCTACCTGGATACAATCTGATCTGGGAACAGCACAGCAGCCTTTGCCCCCTGCATTCCCAGAGGAGCAGCTTCCTTCCCCCTGCATTCCCAGAGGAGCAGCTTTCTTCCCCCTGCATTCCCAGGGGAGCAGCTTTCTTCCCACTGCATTCCCAGGGGAGCAGCTTTCTTCCCCCTGCATTCCCAGAGGAGCAGCTTTCTTCCCACTGCATTCCCAGAGGAGCAGCTTTCTTCCCACTGCATTCCCAGGGGAGCAGCTTTCTTCCCCACTGCATTCCCAGAGGAGCCCAGGCCCATCTCCCCCAGCCCTGGAGCTCCAGAGGAAAACTCCCCCTTGTGCAGGATCCTGCTCCAGCAGAAGCACAGCTGGCACTGCAGGAGGGCTGAGCCACCCTGGGATGGGACTGCTGCCACCTCCCTGACACACAGGGGGTCAGGGCATGTTCTGACTCTGGCATGTTGTTTTGTATTACTGCATTTTTTAATTTTATTTTTATTTTCTTCCCTAATAAAGAACTGTTACTCCTATTCCCATATCTTTGCCTGAGAGCCCCTTAATTTCAAAATTATAATAATTTGGAGGAAGGTGATTTACATTTTCCATTTCAGTGGAGGCTCCTGCCTTCCTTAGCCGACACCTGTCTTTTCAAACCAAGACATTCTGCCCCAAGATCCCTCTGACTTGCTGCAAACACAGTGCTGAGCCAAAGAAAAACTGTCTGGCTGCAGGAGCACAAAATGCAGGCACTGTGGTGAATTGAGAACATGAACTCCTGAGGGAACCATTCAGCATCGGAAGGGTGGGAGTTCATCAAGCAACAGCCTGGACTGCATCCAGGGCTGCAAATGAGTCCACATTTCATGATTATCCCAAAAAAGATGATTGCAGCAATGTTGTGGGGTTGTAAAAATGGCTTTTCCAGCAGCAAAGCCCTTCTGGACACAAGACTGAGACCTCCAGGGTAGGAGAACCTGAGAGAAGGAGAAGCAACTCCCAGAAAAGACCCAAAGGAAGTCCCTTCACCATCAGGGTGAGCAGAAAAATGTCTGGGTGTCACAGAAGGAGAAGAGAATCAGTAAAGCCCTGCCAGCCTATGGAAATAGGAAGGCACACGTACGACATGGCTTTTATATAACACAGAAACCACTGCAGGGGTTTGCAGAAACTCTCAAGGCCTTCAGAACCTTCTGGTGGAATAAGTGTGGTCTGAATTCACTGCAAGGCTTCATCTTCAGGCACAGCAAATGAACTGACATCTTCACTCCCAAATTCTCTCCCTCCTCCCCCTCAGGGAGCAGCACAGGGGGATGGGGAGTGGGGGCTCCAGCCACAAATATCTCACAGCCAGGGTAGCTTTTCTTCAGAGCTTTTGAATTTTAGGAAGAGGAACTCAAGGGTTAAATGTTCTATTTATGAATCCTGCCAAGATTTCATGGTGTCTCAAATATACTGGTGTATTTTTAGACAGACAATTCTAAAATTAACCACTCAGCCTTCCTAAAAAACAACCTGCCACACTTCAATAGTTCCCATTGATGCAACATGAATACAAAATACATTTTAGTTCTCTACCACCAAACAGAAAGAAAATGTTTCTCTGTCTAAGCAGAGGGAGAGGAGCACTTTCTTGAAATGAACAAATCTCACATCTCAATCCTGCCTTCCCAAAAGGCCCTGCTTGGTGAATCATCAAGTTTGTGGGGGAAGAAGAACCCTGAAGACCTCTCCACTTGAAATTTCTGGCGGAAGACACAGGTTTTTTGAGTAAAACAATGCCTCAAAATCAGACATTAAAAGGGATAGGTATTGTTAGTTTTGTAAAGTGTTTGCTAGAGATTTTAATGAAAAAATCAGGTTTTTGTCTAGGATACCAGAGAAAATCCTGTCTCCATGGGAGTCAGAATTTCTGAAGGGTTTCCAAACCTTCAGAATTTCATCCATCATCTTGTCCTTTCTGTTTCTTGTTCAACCTTTAAATATAAGGTGCTGTGCAATAACAAGAAGTTTTAGCTCCCTCCAAAACAAGCACTGCCAAGAAGAGCTTTTAATTTTGAGGTGCTCAGCTGGGTTAAATCCATGTCATTCTTTCTGTCCTGTAGAGTTTTGATTATCCTTGACTTGGCTGAGGCTTTCAGCCTTTCTCTGACATCTTTGGGGCTCGATATTAACTGCAAACATCATCCAAGTTCAGGTAGTGGGGCCACTGCAGTTGCCATTTGGGTCAAAAAAGATTTGTGGGCTTAGGAAGACAGCTCAAATACCTCCAATATCAAGCACTTTGCTCATTCCAGATAATGCTGCAAATTTCCATAACTGTTTTGGAAAACAGAGCCTTAAAGGACACAGATTGTCCTCAGCCATTTCTGTCAAACAATTCCCTGTATTAATTTCAAAATCCCACATATTTTTCTCTGTAACACTTTTACATGTTCCTTGGAGACCCCGTTCCAGCTGATTTTTGGAAACAAATCATTTCACCAGTAAGCTGTCATCTTGCTGAACAGAATAATAATCATTGTTGGTTTTGTTCAGGTTTGTTGCCATAACTAAGATTCCAGAATAATTTAAAAGCAGGGTTTATTTTTCTTGATGGCTTATTTTCTTGATGGGAGATTTCTTCTTGAATACCCAGATTCAGCTAGGCCTCCACACGAACCACTTTCTGATCTCCTACAATGTTATGACAACCATACAAATATGTAAAATATTTGCTCATTTTAAAAAGTAACAATAATTTCCACAGCCAAATGGAGCAATGCTGACTGTGGTGGTGGAGTTCCCACCCCACATCTCCTAATTACTTTACAAGTTCAAAGCAATTTTGCCATCAGGGTAAAAACTTTACGAGTAAATCACTTTTAGATGACGTTAGTTAGCCCGCTTGGGTTTCTGAAAAGCTCCACTGAGACCAGGTATAGGACTATTTTTACAGTCTGAGAATACTTTACATGGAAATAAACTGGCTTTTAAATCTCCATCTCAAGGAGGTCTTGTGGGACTCTCAGTTGTTTGTGCATTCAGGATCCTACGCACTGGCTGATGAGTGAGTCATGCTGCCTGACACCTTATCTGCACAATACCCTGCAATCTGCACACTGGGGCCACAGCACAAAGGGTTTTTACTACTCCTGGCTGCCCAGGCTAAAAGCTGGAGCAGAAAATGGAGATTTTATTTTTTTTTTTCTGTGTCTAATGAAAATCCAACATAGTTTTAAATTTTTTTTATGCTGATTTGCAGTTAAAACTAACAGGAAATAAACCTTCCTTGCCTCTGTTGGCTCCTTTGCTCTTCTTGCCTTTGAACTCCATCTCATTTATTTGGGTTAATTGGTGTTACTTCCCTCCAAAAGAAAAATCTGCATTTACACATTTGAAAGGCAGCACAAAGTTGGTTTTACATTCTTATCTATAAAAGAAAAGTCAAGTCCAAGTCTGTATGAACTCAAGATTAGGCACAGGTGAGCAAAACAGCTCTGACACCAGACCAGAGCAAAAATCTCCACCACTTTGCATGTGCTGGTTCCTGGGGTACCCAGTGCAATCTCTGGTTTGTCAAACCCCTCTATTTTAAAATCTGCATCTTTATCCAAGCCAAACACCCTGATCTTTACCAGACAGCAGAGTTGGGAGACAAAATGACAGCAGTTTCCCTTTGAATCCATACCTTTTAGAAAAAAACTGTCCCTTAGGGTTAAAAAACCCAAAAAAAAACCAGGTGACAGAATCAAGAAATCTCTGGGGAGGTTTTTCCAGTGATTACTTTCTCTCACTATTAAAACATTTCTTCTTTATTTCTGATCTGAATTTCTCCAGAAGTTCAGTCCAGACTGACCTTCATCTATTACAATGTCTTTTTCTCCTGCATGGAAGGGTTGTATCCTCCCAGGAAGGATATTTCTGTAGGTACAGAAATGTGACCAAGTCAACTCTTAACCTCCTTAAGAGTGAAGCTGAAGGGAAAGTTTTTAAATGTTTTGATAAAAGTTGTCATCTAAGGCAGCTTCTTGCTGCTTTGTAAAAAGCCTTTTACAGTTTTTTCAGTATTTTTGCTGAAATACAAATATTGGACTTGAGTAAAAACATATCATTTTTTCCAGTTAAGGTTGCATTCAATGTAATGAGTTCAAGAAGCATCTGAACAACGTTCTCAGGCACATGGTGTGATTTTTGGGGGTATCCTGTGCAGGGCCAGGAGCTGGGGCTTGATGATCTTTGTGAGTTTCTATCAACTCAGGATATTCTGTGATTTTGTGATTCTGTACTACAGCCCATCTGAAAATCCTCTGATAGAATGTCAGAGCACCACACTGGCCATAGATGCAACAGGTTTGTGCCACTCAAGGGTTTCTCCACCATAATCCTGTTGGTGATAATTGACCTCTTTAGTGCTGCACTTTGAAAATCCCTAGGGGAAATTTTTCACTCAACCAGGCAAATGGAGGAAAATGATGATTAGGTCACTTTTTGTTCAAAAAATATATTGCAGGAGTGGAATAAAGTCCCTTGGAGCTAACATTTCTCCTTGGGAAAAGGGTAAGATAAATTGGAAGAAGGTGCATGCTTGATCCCACTGACTGAATTCTTGATGTATTTAAGGGTTCAGTGACACTGGGGTTGTTGATGTTCCTGCACTTTTCTGTCCTGGCTTTCTTATGGGAAAGTGTCTGCTGTGGAAGAGCCTGGCAGGGTGATCCAGGAGAAAGGAAACCTGCCTTTGTTTGGACTCCAGACCTGTTGATAGTTCACCTCCTACTTCAGCTGCTTAAAATCTAAAAATCTGTCATTTAAACCCACAGAGACATTATGATGTTATATCTTCACTGTGTTGTGGTACTACAAGATGACTTTACATGGGGATTTGGGCACAGAATCAGTCACCCACAGGGGTTTACAGCTTGGCTATTGCATTGGTTTTATGGTCCCTCTTCATTTTGGGTCTAATCTCCTAGATTGTTTTAATTCAAGGAACAGAAACTTACCAGATACATTCATAGTGAATTGTGTCCACTTTCCATTCTTGATGACCCACTTCAGTCTGGAAATGTCTCTGAAATGGTTTGCTAAAAACAGGAGCCCTGGTATGGTTAAAACCTTTTCTTTCACTTCTCTATTGCATTGTCTGTCTAGACAGGATCTATTTATACTTGGCTGTACACCTAATTCAGACAAATAAGTTCATTTTGGTAGAAGCCAAGCCACAAATGGCACAGACCTTGCCATCTCTGATCTTTAAACCTGAACCACCTCAGTGTATACCTACCAAAGTTCCTGCGAATGAGGAATTTCCAAGCAAGGACAGATGGGACACGAGTAGGAGGGATTTAAAGTCACACAGCACATCCACTGCATGCAAGATCACAGGCACAATCTGATCTGAGTGTAATTAGTCTGTGGAGAACCTCAGAAGCCCCTCTCTTTCCTCCTCTCCAGACTCCCACCACTATTATTCATTCTCTGATCACTGCTATCTTCAAAGGAAGATAAAAACCTATAAGTCACACCTACTTGTAATGTCCTGCATCAAGGGCTGGAGTTATTTTCAAATCCATGTGATGGGTTAGCAAAAGCCTGAGTTGCATCTGTCTTAATGAGCTGCTAATATTCTTTGCCCTGGTAAAAGGCAATGCTTTCTTAGGGGGCAGCTAAAGCCATTTCCTTTTCTAATACCTTGACATAGTCTGTCACCTCTAATCCCTTTGGGCCAGCCTCCCCAAAATGGAGATCAAGACCTGAGAAAATCAAATGCTTGACGTTTTCCACTGGAAATGAAAGGATCACAGGATGATTTCAGTGAATTTTAAAATGTATCTGTGAGCAGGCATTAGGGGAGGGGACAGGACACATCACTGGCTCTAAGATGACATTCACATTGCACAGCTGAATAAATTCTGTCTACTTGGACTAGAACTATTTCTGTTTAATTGCACAGAAAATGTTTGTGCAGGGTCTCTTCCCACTCCAGGCATTCTGTGATCCCATGAACCACGGCAGGTGCAACCTGGGCTGCAAAACACCTCTCTTCCATGTGGCTCTAAAACTCTTCCCAGTAAATGTACACTTGGAGGAGGTTTTCTAGTTAAATCATGCTGGGTTATGGGAGAGAGCTGCTGAGAACAAGACTGATAAATCACAGGTAGGAAGAGACTGAAAGGAACTCATGCTCAGCATTCTCTAGCCATAAATCTGGACATATTTACAAGTTGCTTTTTAATTTATTCTTTTTTCCTCCTCGCTGTTTTTCTCCTGAAGTGTCCCCATTCTTCCATGTTCTCCAGAACTAGCTGTTCATCAGAGACAATGTGCAATTCTCAATGAAGGGATTGAAAAATTAATTGATTCTTTGTTGTTAGGTCTGCCAGAGGTTTTCAGGGGTCATTTCTCTTTCTCTTCTTTTCAATGTCCCGTGGCTGGGGGTCCCACTCCAATGGATGGAAAGGATCACAGAGATGTCCCAGTCTATTTTTGTCCATTGTCCTGGACACTGTTTCTGGAGCTTTGGAGATAGAAATTAAAAGCTCAAGATTAAGAAGCACATTCCCAGACCAGGGAGAGCTCCAAAACCCTAAACACTGCTTGCAAAAAATCTTGGTAAGTCTTGAAGGAGAGGGGATGTGGCTCCTGCTCTTGGCTCCAGTCGGTGCTGTCAGCCTCTAAACCTGACATGATCACATTCCTGGGGCAACACGGGCAGCAAGAGCTACTCTGTGAATCCCAGGATTATTTAATCTTCATGTGGTTTTGTGGAGTTCCTCCACCACATCTCCAGCTAGGCTGAGAAGCAGAACCTAAATTGTTGAAGGTCTTCCTGAGGTAAGAAAAGGCCTCTGTGGCCTTTTAATTGCCTCAAAAAAGGCAAAGGCAGAGTTTAACCATGCACTTTTGGGAGCCAGGGGCTTTGTCCTTGGTGTCTGTAGCGCTCAGCTGTGACAATCAGTGACACCTTTGTTCCAGTCCTTGCTCTACCTCACAGGACTGGGTAAATGCAAGAATAAATGACATTTTAGGGCTGGGCATGCCCATCATTAACAGGACCCTGCCAGGGCCAGGGCTGGATGAATTTGAAAGAAGCCCTGGGGACATGAAAGAACAGTTTGCACAGAGCAGATCTTGTGTTAAGTTTCTCTTTTGATAAACTCTTCGTTTTGGGAAAGTGTACGGACACCAATTAAATTTCTTGTGTTAAGCCATTAAAGCTTTGGACACTGAAAGGTTCAAATTGAGCTAGTTGCAGCGCCCAGAGTTCATCTTTCCCATTCTTCTGGGGGAAAAAAGAAAAAGTGGCAGACAATCTACCAAGTTCTAAGCTATTGTTTGCCATACATAATGAAAACACCTGAAAGTGGAGGGAAATAAGGAAAAAAGTCAAATTGCTCAATGCTCAAAATTGTCAAATGCTCTCCTGTCCCATCACATCCTTGCTTAACTGCTTCTGTATCCCTTGCCATGCGAAGTTATTCCACAAAAAAGGGCATTTCCATCTTTTCAAGTGGAAACTTCATGATGGGACAGGGCCAGGAAGACGCACTAAGTGAGCTGAGGCTGTCAGGAGAGGTGGTTTTATTTGAGATTAGTGGAAGATATTTTTTTCTTTTTTCTTGTCTAATGACTGCCCTCTGAGCTTTCAAAAATTCCACAGAAATCCTCGTTCTCAGTTTGAAAAAAGCAGATGATTTTGTCACTTCCAACAAATAGTAAGGAGACTGTAAGAAGAGCAATGAGCTTGCAAAAGTGCACAACTTCTATGCACAGGAGTTCTGCTTTTATTTCTTTATTGTCTTCTGCTAATAAACCTTTTTCTGGTGCCTCTACTCCCTGCTCACACTTCAGCTGCAGGGGACCTTCTAGATACATTTGAGGGACTGGAATTTCAGGATAAAGGTATAATAAGTCCCCATGTGGGGATTAGTCTTTTCCTCCAGGTAACAAGTGATAAAACAAGAAAAGAGCCTCAAGTTGTGCCACAGAAGGAGTAGATTGGATATTATGGAAAATTTATTCACAGAAAGGATTGTCAAAGATTGGAACAAGCTGTCCAGGGCAGTGTTGGAGTCCCCACCTCTGGAGGAATTAAAAAATGTGTGGATGTGGCACTTGGGGACATGGGTCGGTGCTGGCCTTGGCAGTGCTGGGGGAATGGATGATAGGTTTGGACTTTTCCAACCTAAATAATTTTATGATTCTATAACATCATAGAAGAGGGTGTTTCTTAAGAGGTTTCCAGCTGCCCAAGAAGGAGGTACTGCAGCAAGCCTGTTGCTCCCACTCTTGTGCTTTTCTTTTTTCTTCTCAAATATTTCACCCAGACCCTAAAGCATTTTTGGCTTGTAAAGGATCCCTGCCAGAGGCATTCAGACATCCCACCCTGCAAACCTGGAAACTGCTAGCAGGTTCCCAAGGCTGCCTCTGAAGGACATTCCAAAAAGGCCAGGAGTCAGCTCTCCAAACCCCACCAGACCTCTTTAACCTGCTTTTTTTGGGAGGCAAGGATGTGACTGTTGATCTTTTTGGGGTGAATGTCCCATAAAAGCATTCCTAAGGCTGGTAAAGCGTGAGGGAAGGAGAGTTTTATTGCTGATCCCTGCCAGCCTGGTTATGGACCTTCATAGCCCCTGTGTTCATGCAGAAGTCTTTATTAATGATCCTTCCTGCACCGGTTTGTTTGGCACCATGATGAAAACCATCATCAAAAACAACATCATCCAACGTGTGTTCTCAATCATCTCGTGTACCCCCATGCAGGAGTTTGGAGACCCTCCAAGAGGACTTCCTCTGGGAGCTGGCTGTGCAGCCAAGCAGCTCTCAGTGCTATGAAATGTTTCCTGATCCACTCTGTGTTTATTCCCTGGGGAACACCCTCACCATTTCCTGCCCCGCTGGTATCGGCCCCTTCACACACTTCACATGGATCCCTTGGCATCTCCAGCCTGGCCATTTGGTGACAAGCCTGTGCCGTGGCAGTTCTGGAAGGATGGCTCACAAATTCATATTTAGGTCATTAAGCAAAAAAAGCTTTTCCTTAGTTCTGGTGTTGTGATGAGGGTTCCTGCTGCTGGATGCAATCACGTGCTCAAGCAGCAAATTTGGTGTTGCTGAGCTGTGTATTTGTGTCCTCACTACAACAGAGTCCCATGGCTGCATTTTTCCTTCTGATGGAACACCATCAGAGGCAGAAAAGGGAGGCAGAGAGACCCTATAGGTTATTAAAAATATTAAATAAATAATAAACTTCCTCATTCCCACCCCATAGCTCTATGCAGTCTGCACTGAGGCTCAAGAGCAAGACTTATTTTAATAATGACATGAGGATGAAGTGTGAAAGGGTGGGATAGTGGACTATCACTTAAGGAGAAAATGAACTGGAAAAACCAGAGCAGTGATGCCCCTGCCCTGACTGGGGAGCAGAACTCCAGGTTCCTGGTGGAAATGAGTCATTTCTTCTGCCTTCCATCTGTGAGTGATGAAGGGCAGCACAATCACAGAACCACAGAATATCCACAAGGATCATCCAGATCAAATCCTGGCCCTTCACAGGACTACCCAAAAAATCCCACCCTGTGCCTCACAGTGTTGTCCCAATGCTCTTTGAACTCTGGCAGGGTTGGCCTGACCAAAATCCCAAAATATGAAGAATGAGATATTCCGAGAAATAACCAAAGCAAAACAAAAAGTGTGAGAAATACCTGTTGCCATGGGAACAACGTGTATCAAACTGATGTCAAACATTCTGCAAAATAATCTCCCCAAGTTGTAAAATGCAGTGATGAAGGGGGCGACAAAAGGAGGCTGTCAGTGTTTTGTTTATATTATTTTTTATCTACCTGCTTGCCTGTGTGGTGTGCATTTATCACACCCACACTCCCACCCACAGCACACAGCTGTCTCTCTGAACTTTCTTATCTGCTCCAGAAACTCAGGTGGTGATGGGGGAGGAAGGAGAATAAAATAAAATAGAATAGAATAAAATAAAATAAAATAAAATAAAATAAAATAAAATAAAATAATGGCATTCAGATTTGGCAAGAAAAAAGTAACTCTGCATCTTTTTAGTACCAGGTAGATGCTAGTTGAAGGGGGAAGATTTGGTTCTCGTGAAGATTCCCAGATCCTTTTCTGCCATGCTTCTTCCCAGCTGAATGGCCCCAGCACAAACTGATGCCTGGGGTGCACGAGGCTGGTCCTCCTCAGGCACAGGAGTGTTCAGAGAGGTGAGAGAGCAGAACAACTGATTTTTATTCACCCCTCCAATACTGCAAAAGGGGAAACACAAGCTGGTGATGCCTTTCTGTGCTTGTAAACGTGGTGAGCGCATGTGGTGAGATGCTCCAAGGACACAGCTGAGGCCTGTAAACTCCTTACATTGATATTTCTGAAGCATCTGGGTCCCCTGAAGGGATCTTGGAAAACCAAGAAGAACGGCGATAATTTGCAGCAAAGGAAGCAGAAGAGGGAGACGCATCATCCCTGAGGGCTGGAGTGGGTTTGGAAGCAGCAGCTTTAGCAAGCAGCAATTATTTTTCTGTATGAGACGAGAAATTCTTTTCCCCTTTGGCCCCCACCAACCTCTGTCTGACACCGTCTGAACTTCTACAGAGATGCAAGCCCATATATCCAGCTCCACACAGAGTTCCTCTGATATTCCCTTCCCAATTTTCTGAGAGCACTTCCAGAGTTCATTAATGCAGCTCCTCAGCTCTGAGGAGCAGTGGCCTCACTATCCCAGGAGTGTTATCCTAGTTGTGCCAAATCCTGTTTCACCTTTTCTCTGCTCCCAGACATGTCTCTCCTTGTTCATACAACCCCTCTGCTGCCTCGCTCCCCTCTGGAATCTCATCCTGTGGATCCTGCTCAACCTGACCTGCTCAGAATCATGGAACCACAGAATCACTGAGGTGAAAAAGACCTCTAAGGTTGTCGAGTCCAGGTGTCAACCACCATGTTTCCCAAAAAACTCGTGTCCTCCAGTGTCCTCCTGCATATGTTTAAACTCCACACCTGTTCATAGTTCACCTCCTACTTCAGCTGCCTAAAATCTAAAACTCTGTCATTTAAACCCGCAGAGATTACGATGTTATTTCATCACTGTGTTCATTGTGTTGTGGTACTACAAAATGACCTGACATGGGGATTTGGGCACAGAATCAGTCACCCACAGGGGCTTACACCTTGGCTATTGCATTGGTTTTGTGGTCCCTGTTCATTTTGGGTCTAATCTCCTAGACTGTTTTTTGCACGTTTTTTGAACCCTTCCAGAGATGGTTCACTGGGTATTTCCTCAGACTGACCATGGTTCATCTTGTCCCACCCCTGTCCTTGCATGGACAATTCCTCTTCCACAATTTTTTCCAGCCTCCCTCCCACAAAGTACTCCCTGACAATTTCCCAGTTCTCCTCAAACACAACCTGTTAAGAGGCCAAAATTACCATCCAAAATTACACCACCAACCCATACAAGAAAATACAGGTCAATGGTGTTTAAAATCTGTGAAAACAAGGACAAAAAACGTGTAACTTCTGTAAATCTGGCAGCTTTTTATTCCAGGTGACACTTTGGTCCCTTCCATGGAACCTGCAGAAGAAGAACTGTGCTCCTTCAAAGTATGTGACACCTCCTTGTTGACCTCAACAAATTTTGGGGGCATAAACCTGAAATAAAACACTGCACATAATTATTGAGATGGATTTTTATTGATGAAGCAGGATTTTTTTCTACACAAAATGAATGCCTTTTTTATTATACCTTTATTCTGTGTTTCAGTTGATCAAATTTTGCCACTGGATAGAAGTAAGTTTATTTTGGATTTGTATTCAGGAGTAAACCAATTTTGTGCAATCAAAACTGTCTACAGGAAGCACCTGATTTCAGTGAATTGCCTGTTTCTAAAACAGAATATCTGTGAGAAAACAGGAGGAAAACCATGATATTGCACATTCTATCTTTGACACTTCCACCAGAAAAATTGATATTTTCTCATATGAAACAAACTTGCATGATAAAAATGCTGCTGCTTCATACAAGTGTCTACTTTTAAAGGTTGAAACAAGGATAAACAGAGCCACCTTTCCTCCTCTTTTGCACCTGGTTTATGATTTGTAAAGTCAATTTACTGCTTTGAACTCTATGTGGAGTTGTATCAGTTTATCCCAACACACCCAGTGAACATCCACCTCTGCTAGCAACTTTTCTCCCAGATGAAAACAAAACTCACTGGACTCTGTGATATTTTGTTCTTCTGTCTAGCTTTTAGGATTTAACTGGATTGAGGGGTTTTATTGTTTTATTGTCTGGAGTTCCTAACCCTGGGGCAGCTGCATTTCTGCATCATTTGCAGCTTACAAAGTATTTTGGGGTCCTTCAAGGTAGCCCAAACTCCTGATCCTAGCTGATGGTCTGGAACACTGCCAGATCCAGGGAAATGAGGACCTCAAAGGAATTTTCATCTTCTGATTAGGTGCTCCAACATGTAGAAGGAGGAGAGGTCTCGATTCTTCCCAGGTATCTTCTAGGAGATACCAGTTTTCTGAGCTGAAATTGAACATTTTCCTCAAGTTGGTCTTTGTGCTGTGTTTTTATTATCCACCTACTGAACTCCACATGAGGCACAAAGGACAGAGACCATTACACCTCCTAATATTCCATATAAATTGACTGGGAAACGGGGAACATCAAAGAGCATCAGTGTCCCCTCTGCTTGTATCCACTGCGTTCTTGTATCTCCTGGAAATTCTGGAGCAACCAGCTCTGAGCTGTTCAATGCCTGGAATTACAGAGAGGATGGATGGAGCTTTCTTCCTTGGTTTGTTTGTTTTGTTGGGGTTTTTTTTGGAAACAAGCTGAAAGGATGAGCTGTTATTTAGGGCTGGCCCTGTGCCAGGCTGCAATTTCAGAACTCCAAGCAGCCTGGAGGTTAAGTTTGGGAGAGAGTAAATCTTGTGCTTTCACTCCAATTAACAAGCATGAATGCTGTTGCTTCACTTTTTGGCTTCCAAGGAGAAAAAAAACAGGAATAAAATAGCAGGTTTCTTTAGTCTGGATTGCTTCAAAGTTACACTGGGGTTGAAGCTTTTCTTTTTCTCCTCTGCCACTGTTCATACAGCACTGCTTCAGAAGCAGCACAGTCTCAAGGAATGGGATGGGTCTCCATGAAGGAGAGCTTTAAAAGTCAATTTTCAAGTGATTCCAAAAGGAAGCAAGACTTTTAAAACTCCAGTGATGGAGCTATTTTTGGATGGGCTATTTTTGGATGGGCTATTTTTGGATGTTGAAGGCTCAAGCCTGTTTGGTGAAGAGCCCAGAAAGAAGAAAGACTAGAGATGGAATTTAAGCCCTTTGGACACAGCCCTCTGGTTTTATCCAAAGTTTCTGTCCAACCTTGAACCTGCAGCAGCACTGGCACTGACATATGGACAATCCTACCACCTAACAGAGGTGTTCTTGCCCTTCATTCTGGAATTTGATGAATCAAGGCACAGGGAAAAATCCCTATGTGTCTGACATAGCACTTGCCACGTGATCCAACGGATTTTCAAGAAGGAATGTGATAAATTCATTGTGTGGATGGAGAAACACCAGTTTGAGAAGGGGAGAATTACAAGGTGTAGCACAGTCATCATCTGTGGTTGTGGTCAGCACATGGTGTCTGCCTTTTATCTCTCTATAAATTTATAAGTGTGGATTTACTGTGGAAAATTAAGCTTATTTTAGCCCACTGTCCAGCTGCTTCTCCTGATGTTCCTCCAGACATTCCTACTCTTTCACTTCAGCAAACTGATAGGAGCCTGAAGAAGAAACAAACTGGATTTGGGCTTGAAATAATCTGGAAGTGGCCTAACAAGCATCTCATGCATCATAAATGCATCCTGAAAGTATGGGACTTGTTTCCTACACAGGTATTTTGTCTCCCCTCTCTACTTCTGCACACTCCCCTGGTTTTAAAGAGTGGTGGTAACCATGGGTGGGAAGAGGTTTGTTGTTTTTTTTTTCCCAGAACTGACAGATGGATGTGATGATTTTTGTTATAAATTATTGAACTCTGATAGTGAAAAAAGATAATAAACCCATGCCTGGATTCCCAGAGTGACATGTGAAATTGGCATTGCAAGGGAGTGACCTGCTGGATGGAGTAATGCTCACAAAAATTTCCTTGCTGTCTTCATTTTGATTAATGTATTTAATTAAATACTTTGGATACGCAAAAAAGATCAACAGCTGCACTAAAAATACTCCATGAACAAAGAGCCATAGGAAATAATGGGGTTTTGTGCTTCCCTTTGTTTACTCCAAGAGAAATTGGAAGCCTTCCACATGTTTGGGTTGGTGTGTCAGTGAAAGCAGAGAACCGCTGCTCTTGACTCACCAGCGGTTTCCAGCTGTGCTCCACAGACCTCTCTGGTGGGTGTGGGAAAGCTCCTTGCCCATTGTTAGTCAGCTGAAATGTATAACACAGATGCCTCTGACTCCATTAATGCAATTTTACAGCTGCCAAGCTGCAGAGGGTTGGAAATGAGGAGGCCCAGAGGCTCAGCTGGTGCAGGCTGATAGCGCTCCATCCCCACGTCAGCAGCCTTGGCTGGGTCTCCTTGGCTGGATCAGGACAGATCTCATCATCTGCCTTCGTGTAGTCCTTTGTACTCTGTTCAGGACAACCTCTTTAATCCAGGAGCCACATGTGCCAGGCACACAAGACTCTGCTGCACAGCCAAGGAGCATCTGAGGTCAGTTTAGCCTCAGCAAAGGTCAATAAATCAGGTGCTCACATCGCCAGTTCTTCTTCTTACAGAATCAGTGAATTCGTGCACACCTCTGTGTTCACATATCCAAAAGGTTGGGAAAAGGTGCCACAAAGCCGAGGCTCTGCCTTTTTTCTGTGAGAGAAGGAAGCTGGAGTGTGCTTGAGAATTTCTCTCTTAGGCTGCCCTGAAACACACACTGAACAAATTAACAACCTGGTTCTGAAGCAGCCAGATTAGTGCCTCCAACACATTGCATCATTGCTTCTGCAACAGGGGTTTCCACAGTGGAAAACTGGATTTTAGTGAAATTATGCTTTAGGAAAGCTTTATTTTTCCAGGAAATTTCTTTCAGGTAAAGGAAATCACTTCTTGGGGATATTCTACAGAGCCTGCTGTAGGCAGTAGGTAGTGGCTTCTGTGTCATTTGTGGAAGATAATTACTCATGCAAATGGGGAATTTGGAAGGATTCATCTACTCTCAATCAACATCTGCAGCCCTTTACTCCCTTTCCCTTGGCCAAAGGAAGCTGGTCTCCTAATTATGAACCAAGCATGAAGCAACCAACAGGTATCGAGGTTGCACAAAACAAAACAAGACCTCCAGTTCTGTGTAAATCTGATGCCATCCTGTAAAATAGGAAGCAATTAAAAAAAATAATTTTCAAAGCACAAACTTCTGAAGAGAGACAAGGTTGTAGCCCAAGAGGGTTGCAAATTGCAAGCACACCCCATCCTCCAACCAGACCCACCAAACTGGCTGCTGCCCCCAAGGAGATGTAGGAATGGCACAAGATAACTGAAGCTTTGGGACTTAATTGAACCAAAAAGGTTGCCCAGCCCTGGCACAGATATCTAGAGCAGTGGTGGAGTTCCCATCTTTGGAGGGGTTTAAAGGCTTTGTGCCTGTGGCACTTGGGGACATGGTGGCTTTGGCAGTGCTGCACTCAATGATCTTAAAGGGATTTTCCAACCTGAGTGATTCCCTGATACTCTGAAAAGGCCCATCAAGTCCTCTCCCTAATTTGGAAGCTTTCCATTATCAGCACAACATTAATTTGTGTGTCAGAGAAAGCATCCACACCATAAAATCCTGGTGCTGGATCCTCTGAAAGGGAACTGACATATTTGAATCCAGACTGAGCAGAAAATGCTACGCTGTCAGAAACAAACAAACAAACAACAACAATAGCAAACTAAGTTCCAGATTGCAATTCTTTTTACATGCAAAATCTTGGTGCACACTAATCAGAAACTACAATTTGTGGGTGGGCGAAGTTGACTTTTGTTTGGTTTGGGCATAAAAAAGAACATAAATCAGCACAGAGCAAGAAGAGCCAGAAGTAAAGGGAGGCAGGGTAAACCTTTGTGTCAAGGAGGGCAAGGGGCTACTGAGAGCTCTTCATGGAGCAGGAAAAGGAAAGCTCTGTGTTTTCCCCTTTTTTCCACAACCCTTCTGAGTCACTCAACACAGAACTGTCACTCTGACTTTTGCTCTCTTTAGTCGGGTGTTAAGAGAAGAGGTGGCAGTGGGAAATTGGTTTATTCCAGTTCTGGAAAGGTCTTCCCTCTCACACACTCAGCCTCATTTCTGAATCCATACTAATGGCATAACATGACCAGACAATGACTCAAACTGTGTCAAGCTCTCATCCTACAAGCCTCCAGAAAAATTTATTGTCACAGGGACATTTTTCTCTCTCTCAGGATTTTTCAAAGAGGTGCACAGAGAGAAGAAAGAGAGAACAATTTCTATTTCTGCTCCTTGTTTTTCCTATGTGGAATGTGTTTGGAGAATTGTTTACCTGGGGTGATCGCTTGGTTGGATTCTGGTGAGGATTGTTTGAGCCTGATGGCCAATCCAACCCACCTGGGGCTGGACTCTCGAGAGAGGGTCATGAGTTGTATTAGAGTTAGACTCAGAGAAAGTAGTATGTAGTTTTAGTATCTTCTTTTATATAGCATATTAATGTATTTTAGCATAGTTATAGTAAAGAAATCATTCAGCCTTCTGAACCTGAGTCAGACCTTATCATTTCTTCCCATTGGTTTTGCCTGCTTTTACAATAATTTATCAGGAAGGCCCATGCTATAAATAACATTCGGTCTACCCTTTCAGAAAGCAGGGAAGATTGGGCACACAGCAGGTCAGCAGAACAACCACGATGGTTTGATGATTTCCTCCCTGATTGATGCTCCTTGCCCTGGGGACTTCAATTCATCAACCCGAGCTTCTCTTGTTAGGGTGGACAACTCACCCCCAGCTGATGGGAACAGTTCCACCAACCAGATACAACAGGAATAGCCTCTGGTTTTGATTTTCATTCCAAGCTCGTGTCAGCATATAAACACTGAGATCTGCACTCAGATTTAATTACTGCTAATCAAGTGAGACAATGTGTAATAAGTCCACCTTGCCAGATGCTTATGTAAAAGCAGGGTTCGCATGCTCTGATTCAGCCAGGAGTTTTGTGCCATGCATTCAAGAAAGCAAAGAGTAAAATTATTCTCCATCTACTGGAAATGTGTGTTTTGTCCATATCTGTTAAAAAGATTAATAAGGATCATTAATGAGTCCTCTTGAACTTGGTTTGTGAGAACTCATATATGTAAATGACAAATTTTCCTTTTATTCCTAAATACACAACAAACTAAAAAGAAATATTAGAAGTATTAAAACTAATCAGCATAAAAAAGGAAACCTGGATGAAAGTGAAATTTAACTTCAGAAGGGGTGTTCTAACAATCAAAAATTTTATTTCAAGGGTCACCACATTAATCTGTGTTTTGATGTTTTCAGCAGTATAATTCAAGAAATGAAAATGAAGGGCATAAACTGCAGGTATAAAATTAGGGCAGGGGTATAAAACACTCCTCCAGTCGGGAAAGAAGTGGGAAAACGTTCATATCAATTCACTTTTCCACACACACCACTCAGCCAGGGTGTCAGTCCCCTATGCTTGGACTTCTGCACTTCTTTCCCTTCCACCCTTTGTCACTGAGCCTTTCCCAGCAAATAAAAAGTTCCTTCTGGGCTTGGTGGTGTCCCAGAGCTGGCCCATCCTCCAAGGGCATTGCCCTGGCTGTTAAATTGTCCTCAAGTTCCTCTGGGCAATGACTC
This sequence comes from Lonchura striata, assembly GCF_050655825.1. NCBI lineage: Eukaryota > Metazoa > Chordata > Aves > Passeriformes > Estrildidae > Lonchura > Lonchura striata. The sequence continues at coordinate 3,432,425 of NC_140706.1, read as the reverse complement.
CCAGTAGACCTCCGTGACAGGAAGATGGAGGGAGGGAGAACTGTTGAGGAGAAACAGCTCTTAGTTCTTTAGATTTTCACATGATTTGTCATTTTTGGCTCATGCAACTCTTGCCCATTCAGCTGTGTGGTCTCTGAGTCTTCATTCACCTTCTCGAGCTGTTCTAAATGGAAGGAGCTCATGTCAAGGATAAAATTACATCTTTTTCTTTTTTTTTTTTTTATTTTTCTCAAATGGTCTAGGGCAAACAGACTCAGCAGTATAGATACCTCTCTCCCCTGTGTTTGGACACAGAGCTATGCAAAGCTTTCTGGAGTGAAGCCCAAGTTAGTGGAGAAAGATCTGGTGAGAATCAACAGTAACTTCAGGAAAACAGACCAGAAGCTGGAGGCAGGTTGTAAACATGAGGCTAAATTAGGAGCTGGCTGTGATTTTATGACCAAATCAGAGAGAATCTGTCTCTCATTTTGCTGCATTTGCCAGGCTGAGGTTTTTGTGTTTTTTTTCAGGGGTATTTTCATGCATTTGTAAGGCACCCCTGTGGTTACAGGGTGATCAGGGGATCCTGGAACAGGCACAGCTCTGTCCTGAGGGGAGGAGGAAGAGCTTCTCACCAAGCAGAATTAAAAGAGAAACATTCCCTGTCTCTCCTTCCACAGTGAGTAAATCCATGCCTCCCTGCATTGAGCCAAGTGAGTATTTTGTCAAAGCCACCAGTTGCTAGGTTTTAATTTGCCACGGGAGGCTGTGTCAGATCACAAAGGAAAGCAGGATAACCCCAGCAGAGAGACCAGCACCAAAGCAGTGCTGCACTGACAGAAAGCTGAGCTGCTCAGCCCTGTGGTAGCAGGAATTGCTGTTGGAATAGGTTGTTTGTAGCAGTTTGACACAACACTGGAGACCACACAAATCCTTGTTCTCCATATTCCCAGCATTGCATTCAATTTATTTGCTTTTAATGAGATAAAAGACAGCCCTGGGCTTGAGTCAGCCAGGATCAGAGCCTAAATGCCTGTCTCAAATTCTCAGTGTGCAGCTGAGTGCTGAGACAAAGCTGAGTAATCCTGGAAAATAAGGATGTGTGACTGGGGGTACTTAGGTCTGTTCCAGACTCAGCAGGTGAGTCTGGTGAGAATATGTGAGTTAGTCACCCTTGGATTGCTTTAGCATCCATGAAAAGCTATTCAGACACAATAGAGGGTGATGCATCTCCTCCTAAACTGAGTTTTCATCAGTGTATCAGGAGAATTCTCCCCTGGAGGCATCAGCTTCTCCCTTTTCCCTCTAATGCAAGGTCACAGTAACGGGCTTAGGGTGAGACATCTCATTTTAGATTTCTAAAAGTTAAGGGAGAGGAATCGTGCCCTGTAACCTCTCCTTGGTGCCGTATCTGTCAAACAGGAATAATAGAGAATGTGGATAATGGAAAATGAGAATGGTGATTCTGTGCAGCTCAGGGAAGCTTCAGCAGTGAGTGGTTGAAGGCAATAAGGAAGTCTGCTGAAGGTGAGTTGGGAGGGAGAAGGAGGCAGCCCTGCTCTTGGCCAGTCTTGGGCAATTTGAGGGTGCTTCAGCTGCCCTCAAATTGAAAAAGAGTAGATTCAGATGGGATATTGGGAAGGAATTGTTCCCTGTGAGGGTGGACAGGCCCTAGCACAGGGTGCCCAGAGAAGCTGTGGCTGCCCCTGGATCCCTGGAAATGCCCAAGGATAGGTTGGATGGGGCTTGGAACACCCTGGGCTAGTGGAAAATGTCCCTGCCCATGGAAGAGGGTGGAATGGGGTGGGCTTTGAGATCCCTTCCAGCCCAAACCATTCCATGATTCCATGAATCTCTGATTTTCTGCCCACAACAGCCTGCCAGGGGCTTTCATTGCCTTGTCCCCTTGGAGGATGCAGCCATGAGTTTTCTGATTTACAGTGGCTGTTGTTTATGCTGTTGTCAGTACAGAGAACAGGGATGGTGTGGATGAAGCCCAAGGGAAACCCTCTGCTAATATCCTCTCCTGAAATGACAGGAAGGTCAGAGCCACTTCCCTGCATCTGCCAGAGCCACCCCCCTTTCCCATCCCTCCCCCTGCTCTGGGGACAGGCACAGCACCACTGCCAGAGCCAAGCATGTCCCAGGGTTCATCAAAATGCTTCTGAAGGAGTTTGCTGCTGCGAGGAGCCAGATTGCACAAACAGGCAGATGTTTGCAAGCAAATGTCCCAAGGAAGATTGAAATCCCAAGGTACATTTTTCTTTTCATAGCTCGCATCTCAAGTGCTGTCAGGATGCTCTGATCTCTCACTGGAGACAAAATATACAGAAAGGAGCAGCAGAGACAATAAGAGGTGGAAATTTCCAAATGGTGCCTTGTTTCATGATGAGAGACGGGGTTTGTTTAGAGGGTGCAGCAGTGCTCTGAAATCCCACAGAAATTGGGGCCTTGGTATCTATGGAGGCAAGGAAAGCCTGCTCCTAATCTGATAAAACAGATAAAATATTGTCCTCCAGAGGAGAAAACAGCTGCACTCCTGCACCTGATTTGTGTCAGAAAACCCACTCCTGCCATCCAAAGTGGCTGTAGCCTGTTGTGTCCCTCCTGAATAACCCTCTTTTACTCCCACATCCTCCTTCAATCAACACCTTGCTTTTCTCTGCTCAAAGGGTGTGCTAGGACACATTTCAATACTTTTATACTGGCCCATCTCTTCCTTGTAACCTCCCCTGCAAAGGATCATCTGGCAATGTCATCTGTCATCTCTGTAATCCAACAGGCATTTCCTGACATCCAGGAAACCAAGGCTGGAATAAGAGACTTCTTCTAAAGGTCTGTAAGATCCCTGTGGAGCCACAGCTCTCTTCTCCCATCACCCGCAGACGTGGGACGACTTCTGTAGCTCCTACACAGAGATCAGCTGCAGCCAGATACAGATTTCCTTCAGTGCCATGTTCATTCCTCCCCTTCTCCTTGGAAATTATTCAGGTTTGGGCAAATTTTAGGGTGCTAAAAATCTATCTTTTACTGTAGCACCCAAAACTGCAACAATACCGTGTCAGGGTGGGTTTAGGTTGGATATCAGAGCAAGGTTCCTCATCCAGAGGGTGATGGGGCTTCCCAGGCTCCCCAGGGAATGGGCACAGCCTCAAGGCTGGCGGAGCTCCAGGAGAGTTTGGACAGCAATCCCAGGGATGCACAGGGTGGGATTGTTGGGGTGTCTGTGCAGGGCCAGGAGCTGGATTATCCTTGTGGCTCCCTTCCAGCTCAGAATATTCCATAATTCCATGACCTTTTTTCTGCAGAAGTTCTCCACTTCTATCCTTTCCTCAGGTTTCGTCATTCTTCAACTCCCATGCAGTTCTTTCCTGTGCCTGGTGCTCCCATCCCTCCAGGAGAATTTTTCCCATGGCATCACACTGAAGAAATTGCAAGAATAATTTACCCAGCCTCAGAGGAGACTGGCCAAAATTGCATCCAACAAAGATGGCTTCATAAACAGGGTCAGGGAGCTGTTGTGCCCAGCGAGCTGGCCCTGGCATGGGGATTTACTCCAGCAGATGTGAGCTGGGAGCTCAGCTCGTGGCCATTGCTGTGTGAGACCCTGCTGAGTCACACTCGCTGTGTTCAGTCACCCCATGATCTCATCCCTTGAAACCACTGCCTAAACAAAACCAGTTTTCTTTTTTTTTTTTTCATACAACACAAGTCATCAATGTCACTGGGCCGCACGCTGGCTGAGGGAGCAGCTCCCTGGGAATTTTGGAAAGGACCCTGGCCTGCAGCCCTCAGCCTGTTTCTCCACCTGTTGTCTTTCCAAACAAGCCTGGGCTGGGCGACCCAGCCAAGCCATCAAGTGTCCAGTTACTGGAGTGAGACTGTCTGGAGCCTCACATGAAATATGTTTGGGAGGAGTCTTAAGCTCGAAGCCAAGGCTGGACAGGGAATTGAAAGGTCCTATTTTGGGTGCTCTTGCTGAACATTCCACTTGAAGGAATTTCCTCCTTTTAACAAGGAACGTGAAATGGACAGACACCATTAAAGTGAAAATTTTATATTTTGATTTTTTTTCTGTTGTCTAAATACAACCAGAAATCTGCAGGGCGGGGTGTGAGTAATGACAACTCTTGGAAGACTCTCAACCAAATCATCCTTGGGCATTTTTTAGCTTAGGAAAACAGTGTCTCACATCCTTGATAGGCTGGGATGGAGCTTTTTGTTCTTATTTTTTGCACCTGTTTTAGAACTTTCTTACAGGGTTTCAAATGTAATCTCTGAGGGAGGAAAAGAAGGAGAGAAGAAGGAAGGAAGGAAGGAAGGAAGGAAGGAAGGAAGGAAGGAAGGAAGGAAGGAAGGAAGGAAGGAAGGAAGGAAGGAAGGAAGGAAGGAAGGAAGGAAGGAAGGAAGGAAGGAAGGAAGGAAGGAAGGAAGGAAGGAAGGAAGGAAGGAAGGAAGGAATTCCAATTCCAAGCCTCCAGAACAACAGCAGCTCTCCCTGCTGCAGGTCAGCAACTTCTGGGATAATCAGTCTTTTCTGACTGTGTTTTAGATTTCACACAGCAGCTTCCAGCAGCATCACACCAGAGTAGCTAACTAACCATGAGACATTTGCAGAAACCTTGCTATTTCACCTTTTATAATAAAAAAATAGAGCCAGACTAATCTGAGAGCCTCCTGCCCCAAAACAGTTTAGGTTTATGCTTTCCCTGGTATTATATGGAGGAATTTTTGTCTTCCAAAGACTGAGGATGTGTGGGGAAACATTAAAAATTAGACTGTCTGATCAATAATATCATGTTTTCTGTCTCTGGTTTATTAGTGGAGACACAGCACTAGGTTTATGCAAGACTGTCTGAATTTCTCTATGAGACTCTTAAAAAATCAGTTCTTTTTTGTCAACAAATGGTTTGTAAATTGAAGTTGCAGTTACAAACTCAGTCATCAACTGAGCACAGATGGTTTCCCTAATCCTCTGCTTTCCCAGCCCATACCAGCAAAGGTAAGCCTTTGGCATTTATATTTTCTTTGCCTCTGGATATTTCAGGTTTTTGATATTGCAGAGCACAGCAGGGCAATACAAGCAGCACCACATCCTGCCAAATCTCTCTACACAGATCAGGTTTGAGTTCATGGCACTCTTCCATTTCCAGTTCCCTGTGGGAGTCCTTCCACATCTCTGGGATGGATATAATTGACATTTCTTCCTTGGTGATCAATAAAACCTCTGTGCTTTGCCTCTCTTTGGACTTTCCCATTCCCTTTCATCATCCTGTTCCCTCCCCATGTTCATATTGGCCTTTGCTGAGACTTTTGGCTGTTATCATTCCCAAAGTGTGGACAACTTGTGTGTAATCACCTTTTTTACCTGCCCAACTGCTCCATGTCCTCACTCTTTCTATTTTGACACATGGAAGCAAAGAGGCCTTTGCTCCTTGTTCCTCATCCTCTGCAGGATCTGCTTCCCTTGCTGCTCATGCTGGGATCCTGTGACATCTGCTGGAACTCCAGATTTATACAGGAAAGGACCAGAAAACCACAAAACCTTGCCTTGCATGCCCATGGTGCAAAACTAAACTAAGTGCTAACCTTTTGCAGCTCCACAAGGCTGTGAAGAGCAGACCTGCCCACCAAAACAGGCAGGGAGAACTTTTCCATATATTTTTATAACTCCCTGCTCTATAATTCAGTGACGCTGCTTAATGTGCTCAAAATTGCATTTTTTCCCCCTCATAGAAGAAAAGACTAAATGGCCAGATTCCATCCTGCTTCCCACTTTGACTAGGAAATTGCTCCTTAAGCAGCTCCTTTGTGCAATCAGGGCTGAAAAAATCAAAGGAACACCCCCTCAGGGTGTATCACAGTGGAGAAATTGATGCCTTGTGAAGGCTGACTTAGAACTGAGACTAGATGGAATTAAAAATAAAGCAGGGATTTATTAGGAGGATCCACCTTGGGCAGCACAAGAGCCCAGCCAGGGTTGCACCCAAGATGAACCAAAATGGTCACAAAATGCATGAGCATTCACGGGGTCTCTCACTTTTATCAGTTCTGCTCCATTTGCATGTTGGAGTTAATTGCCCAATTCCAGCTTTAGCCCAGGCAGTCCCATCCTTCTTGGTTTTCTCTCTCCAGCCCACGTTGTTTGTGCTCTTGGGTCTGAGATTTGGATCACTTGTCCTTGGGTCCCCAGCTGGAGAAGGAATTGTTTTGTCTCCCTGCTCCCTGTGAGGATAGCTCACCTTCCCTTCATATGAAGCCCAGACCCACACACTAAAGCAGCACAGAATCTGAAAGATATAAAAGCTAAAACGTGAGGCATCAAAATCAAACTCTATTCAGAAATACCTGTCCTGCCTCATCAGTGCTCAGGGAGCAGGTTGTTCTCAGGCAACCAAAAATGGTTGCCAAAATGCTCTTCTGCCAGCTCGTTTCTGCATGCCAGAGGCAGAAGCATCCCCACAAACATGGGTGTCCTCAGGGCAGGATGGAAGAAAGAGACCATCACTTGCTCAGAGTTGTTCCAGTGATGTTCTGTGGCCCTGCAAGTCCTTTTTTGTTGTAGCAGAACTGCTCTTATTACACCAGAAATTGATTCATTGGTGTTAAAACAGTGACTCTCCAACCCAGAGCCCAGTCCAGGACAGAACCAGTAATTAGGGATTACTGAATCAGTAATTACAGTCATTAGAGAAACAGTAATCCTACCCCCAGGATCTGGGGTGCTTCCTGAACAAGCACACCCCAAACCAACCAACACCAACAGGTTTTCAGCCCTGTTTTTCCATGGTTTTTATTTTCTGGTGAAGATCAAGTACTCTGGAATGCACTGATGACATGAAAACAAAAGAGGCGGCAAAACTCCCATAAAATGCTCAATCTGTAAAATGACCAAGAGAATTTAGCACAGACCACACAGAGCAGATTTAGCACAGCTCAAAGAGAGAAACAGGAAACCAACACAGACAAGATCCACGTGGTTCCCCAATAAGTCATGGCTTGTATAAATTTGAAAATTAGCACAAAATTAAGCAGCGTGTGATTAAAAGTGATTCCTGATTATCTCCACATGTATCCACAACCATTCCCAAGTGGCAGCATTTTCATCTTGCCATCACTTGTTTATCTTCACAATGTGCTGGCATCTTCTCAACCTGCAGGTCCTGACAAACTGAGCTTGGGAAAAAAAAAAAAAAACAAAAAACCCAAAAAACCCAAGACTGAAAAGAAACTAAAGACAACTCCCTGTATGGGATGTGGAACTGACAATGCTGTGAGGCTCTTTGCAGTTTCACTGGCTTGGTTGGTGGTATTTGTTGAATCCCAGGGACTGTTTGCAAACAAAGAGAGTTGAAGAAACATCCATTAAAGAGATCAGGCATTTGTACTAATAAATAAGAGGTTTACCTATCAACACACCCCACATGAAAGGGGGGAAGTAAAATAACAATGCAATAAAACTGTGCTAGGGAGAATATATGTGCTATGCAGGCGTGTATACAAAATGTTAGTGAAAATAAAATTGATGCTCAAAATCATGGGAAAAAGTATTTTTAAGGCCACTGCAGGTAATTCATAAACTAAGGCAGAAGATCCCACTTTTGGGCTGTTTTTTTGCAGTCATTTTTTGTCAGAAGCAAATTATGTTGTGGATAGCTCATCACAGAATGTTTTGTCTGGAATAATCCCCATTTCTCTCCATGAAACCACCAAAAAAACCCCAAAACCTGACCAGCTTGTATACCATAGACGAAAACTCCACGTCATCCCTTCAGCCTTAGTTGTTCTCTCTGGGAATTTGCCAAGATTGATGAAGCTTTGGACCCATCCTTCCCCCTTCCTTGCTGGGGATCACAATTTGTGCAGCCTGGCCAGAGGATGACCTCTGCTAATTATCTCTGCTAATTACCCCTGCTAATTACCTCCCACCCCGTTGTGGGATGGATCACAGCTCACAGGAGCTGTACTAGATGCAGGGTGAGTGTGGCTGAGCAGAGGATTGGCTTTGTGCAAAGGCTGTTCCTCACATCCTCCCTCAGTCCCCAGGATTCAGGGCGACTTTTCAGACTGGTCTCGGAAGGGTGGAGGGGAAATCAGAGCTACTCCTTGTCCCCACGGGACAGCCCTGCAGGTATTAAAGTTAGCCTGGCCCTTGCCTTTAAATCCAGATGGCTTCAGGATTTAATTAGTAAGTTGTTTGTGCTTTTTCTTTTCTCTATTGAAAACCAAACCGGCCCCAGTCTTACAAGGAATACATAAAACATTTAATTTGTGAAGTTCTGGGACATCACAAATGGAAGAGGTGGCCAGGAGAACACTTCAAATGAGAACCAAAGCAAGAAGTGGCAAAGGGTGTTTTTGCATGGAGAATGTCAGCTGCCTTTATCAGCAATGCACTGGGATGAGCAGGGATCACTGCAGCCCCCATTTCAGGAAAGGATTGCAGCAGGAACCCCTCTGGCTCAGGGAAAGGGAAGCGGCAAATGGGAAATGCCTTTCAGGAGACAGGAGTGAAATGGGTTTTGATTAGATGCACTGTTAGACAAATGCCAGCTTGATTTCAGCTCTAGGCTGAACCAACTCCCAGTAATCACACACAGAATATCCCATGTAGAAAAGCCTGACAAGTTTGAAAAGGAAACAACTTTTTATTTTATTTTTGAACATTTGGCAAATGCACCCAAGTTGTGCATTTGAACACCTCTTATGAATATTCTTCTCCATAGTCAAGGATCTCTGGTGACCCTTTGCTTTCCAAAGCAAAAACTTTTCCTTCTGTTTCTCTGCCCAACCCTTCCATAAGAATTTTTGCCCTGTGACTTCAAAGGGTATCACAGGAGAGGTAGTTTGGTTGTGATGCCAGAAAACCAAGGAATTGCAATGAGATGAACCTGAATAATGGCTCCTGGGAGGACCTGGAACAATATCTGTGGATATTGAAGCCACCACACAAAAATTATTCACTGATATGTAAACCAAAATGTTCTGAATACAGAACAGTTCAAAGTCTGTATCATCTCCAAAACAACCTCAGGATGATACTCAACTCCTCATTTTTATTTTGCATGAGAGAAAACAGAGTGGTGGCAGAGCAAGGAAAACCACAACAATTTCAGCCCATACATCAGAACTTCCCTTTGAATAATAAAACTGCCTTGAAGTTTGATGCTCAGAGTTGAAAGGATTCAGGCCAAATTCATATCACCAAGCATGATTAAAGATTTCTTTGACCATTCTGTTGACATTCTTGTGTGTATTAAAGACCAGCAGATGTAAGGGAGAAGGTTACCTCTGGTGATATTTCATCCCAGGTACAGCAATAAAAAAAAAAAAAAAAAAAAAAAAAAAAAAAAAAAAAAAAAGATCCTGATTCTGGGAATTGCTACATATTTCTTGGAAAACATACAAGAAATTGTGCATTTCCCCCTCAGCCAGTGGGAGGACACTGTGTGGTCAAAGAAGTTTTGAAGTGGTTCACTGTTCTGCCTGTAACTGCAGAAAGATTTGGGGCTTGGTGGGGTTTTGGCTTCTATTTTTTACCCATCAATGATGCTGTTATATGTTCTGGGACCTGTTCATTGTAAACAGACGTGGGCTTATCAATGCCCCAGCAGTGCTTTCCACTGTTTCAACTCCCTTGAAAAGCAAGCACTTGTGCTCCTGCTTTGTGAGTAATAGACTGGTTTTCCTTTTGACTTGGAAAAGTCACAATTGGGAATTTATTCTGAAGTGGCAGAGGGAGGTTTTGGGTCATGGAGTCCTCAGAACTCCTACACAACCTGAGATTATCTCACCCTGAGTGAAACCCACCTTTCCCCACATCTGTCCCCCCAGACATGCAGGGATGTGGTAATTCCTGGAGGAAAAAGAAGAGGGGTGATGGAATAGAAATTCTGCCACTCTGCCTCCAAGGCAGTGGCTGAGGCACCTTGTGGAAAACCATCCCTGCACATTTCCTGCTACGCACCCAAAAATATGCCAAAGATATGGAGTTTTTTGGTTTCCAAAAAACTCACCTTGCCTTCCACTCAGCACTAATGCTGGCTTACAAAGCATTTGGCTTAGAAGTAGGGAGGCAAAGAGGTTTTTTTCCCCTAAAATTTGTTTCAGACTCTAAATAGCAGATGAACTCTTCTGAGAACCTTGCTTTGATGGTCGGTGACGAGCAGGTGAGCGTTTGGCTGAGTGCTGTAGAAAAATCAAGCCTGTGATGCTGAATAATAGAATATATAGACAGAAAAGAGCTGATCTCTTACTGACATTCCCCTCTAGCACTGCAAAATTGCTCTCAGCAACACATTTTCCTGAATCCATTTCCATGATAGACAAAGGCTTGTGCTTTCAACCTGCACAGGAGGGGATGGATGAGAGAAAGAGACAGCATCCTGCTTCTTGGGCAAAAGGCTTCTTAATGAGCACAGGCTGAGCTAGCACAAGGGTGGGAAGCTGTTTTCCTTCTCCCACCTTCTGACAAAGTCCAAACTGGGAGAGTCACACTGCTGGGCACTGCTTGGGGGTCCACCAGAGGATGGTGGGGGTGGTGGTATATTTGGCAAAGTGATGGTTGAAGTGCAGGCAATGGCCACAGGGCATAGAGAAGATAAGGTTTGTGCTTGTTTTTAAAATCAGCTAAAAAAGAAACACACAAATCCCCCACATTTATGGCCAATAATCCTTTTTCCAGGTCGTGAAAACATCTTTCTCATTAAAGCATCCAGTAAAGCTGAGGCTGAGGGAAGATGTTATCTCTCACACGAGATGCAGCCTACGGAAATAAGAAATAAGATTCTTTGTTTAGGGCTTGCTAATCTCTCATCCTTTCAACCACAACCCCTGTTTTCTTCGTTTATTAAATTCTGTTATCAAACTTATTGGGGTAGAAATCCACAAGTACACTTTTTTTCCCCTTTGCCATTACCAGGAAGATCTTCCCCAAAGAGATGTTGGTTCTGAAATCCTAAACAGGCTCACCATGTTTGGTTTTTTATTTCCCTCCTGGTTATGCCTGTGCCAGAGGCAGGGATGTTGCTGCATCCCTTACAGGACCAGCTTCTCCTTCATAAAAGGGCAGAGTACCACCAGCCCCACAAATGCACCTGGTTTGCAGTGGTGCAAACAGGGTTGGGATTTTCTCCAGGTGCAAAGCACTGGAGAATCTGACACAGACAGCAGAGCCAGGGACATTCTTTCCCTTTCTTCTTCCACATGTGCTCCTTGTAACTTTGACCCTCCTTGGCCTGTGGTGGTTCATGCCATAAGCCACAAAATGTTGATGATAAAAAGCCAGGATCAGGTGCTCCTGAGAGAAGAGAGTTCCCTTTCAACAGAGCAAATGATTCACTCATTGCAGGGAGTGAACAATTCAGCCCCTGGGGATGAAAGTGCTCCTTAATCTAAATGGAGATCAAAATGAGAGCACTGAATGTGTTCTTACATTAGCAGAGAGAAGACACCAACCCTACCCATTAACTCTCTGAAGGTGCATAATTAGGGTCTGGAGATAGAATGAGAGCTTTTTGAGTGAGAATTAAGGTTTGGCTTCTTTTTTTATAGAGTTAAAGGTGAGTTCTGTGGCAAAGATCCTCTTCATCCCTGAAGTCTTGTGATCCTGCCAGAGTGATGTGGTTGAAAGTACTTATTTAAGAAAACAAATTACTGGATTTGGCTCAAGAATCAACAGAGGAAGTCCTGTCTCTGCTGTTAGCTGGAGGTTAAGGTAGTTGTGATGCTGCCTGTTGGGTTAAACACTCAAAATTTGCTGCATGTTTGGGGTAAACAATCACACACTTCCTCTGCCCCCAGCCAGGCTGATGAGGCTGGGGAGTTGTGTGATCCCAAAACTGCCCAGCTGCACCAGCACGAGCTGATGCTCCTGCTGCAATGCCCCATCCTCCACAGGGACACGAGCAGCACCAGAGTCCCACTGGGTTTATTCAGGAGCAGATGACAGTGGGGGGACGATTTCCTCCCCCTGAGCACATACCCAGTGTCGTTGGGACATTAATAGAGGCTCCAGGGCTTCAAAGTAACAGCAGAATCTTTAATAAACTTATCAGCTGCCTTCAGGCTGTTGTCTACAAATCCCAGAGGGAAACATGGTCCTTGGACAGCCTCACAGCCCGTGGAAAGTAATTAAGAAATCAAAACTATTGTCAGCGAGCTGAAGTTTGCTATTTGGGGATCTGCTACTCAGCAGAAAGATCTGAGGTGCCTACAAACCAAAAAAAAAAAAAAAAAAAAAAAGTGGAGAAATTACAGAAAGTGGAACTTACAAAAAATTAGAACTTACGAAAGAGAATTACATAAATCAGCATAACCCCCAGCTGAACTGTTAATTCTACCTTCACTTCAGCAGAATATTGCAGGGTTGGTGCATTTCTTCTTCCTGCAGCACCACAACCCCCGTGGAGCAGCTGCACTCCTGCATCTCTTGCCATCAATGGACAAGCTCTGGCTTTTACCCACTGTGACCTTTTGTGAGAAATACCAAGCACTTTGCTTTTTCCCTTGGTGGTGTGAAAAATCCCCAGAAATGACAGGTCTGGGACTCAGACTCCAATTTCTGTTGGAAGATTTTCACTGTCATTTACAGCCTGTGCTGATTTTCATGGGCTACCTGCTATCAGATGTTTCTTTGCTTCTTGCTCTCCCCATTACTATTTCATCTTTACCTTGTAACCAAAATGTCCTCTCCTTTCACAAAGTGCTTTTCTTGCTCCTTCTGTGTCAGATATTTTGCTGCTGGAACAGTGAATTTCCCTCAAGTGCCACCTGCCATAAGTTGTGGCCACTCAACGTGAAGTTGGATTGTCTGTAAGGTATTAAAATAATCCACATTCCTAACAGGCAGACAGGAACCACTTTCATTGGAGCTGCAAAGGAGAGCACAACCCAGCAGAGCTGGGGTGTGAGGCTGTATGGGAAAAAAATGCACATTGCAAACTCAATTGCTTGTTGCACTTTGCCTGAGCCACAGCACCCCATGAGAAGTGGGGACCCCAGATGAGGAACCACCTTAAAGGTCACAGAATCATGGAATGGTTTGGGTTGGAAAAAACCTTAAAGATCATCCAGTCCCATGCACTACTGTGGGCAGAAGCACCTTCCAGTTGCCCAGGATGCTCCAAGCCTCATCTAACCTGGCCTTGGACACTTCCAGAGATCCAGGGGCAGCCACAGCTTCTCTGGGCACCTTGTGCCAGGGTCTCACCACCCTCATAGGGAAGAATTTCTTCCCTTAATCTAATTCTTCCCTCTCCCAGCTTGAAGCCATTCCCCCTTTCCTGTCACTCCATGTGTTTTTTCAAAACTGCCTTTCCAGCCCTCTTGGAGCTCCATTAAGTACCTGGGGACAGAAAAGAGAGAAATTAGTGAGAAGAACAACACTGCACATGCTGAACTGACAAATCCAAACAGCTGAGCCTTTCTGGCAAGCAGTGGAGGATGCTGCCTGTCCTGGGTTCTATTTCCACCTGTCAGAGGTGGGCAGTTCTCTGATGTTCACTGGGCAGTTTTTTTTTATCTCTGCCACAGCCAATCCTCCCTCCAGGAGATCTCTGCTGTTCATGGGCCATTAATTATTAATTATCTTCTGTTCATGGCCAGTGAGTGTCCCTGCATGGCTGAGAAAATTCCATCATCCCATGGGGAGATGCTCTGCCCAGGGGAGGAGCCAAACATTCCTACCTGGATACAATCTGACCTGGGAACAGCACAGCAGCCTTTGCCCCCTGCATTCCCAGAGGAGCAGCTTCCTTCCCCCTGCATTCCCAGGGGAGCAGCTTTCTTCCCCCTGCATTCCCAGAGGAGCAGCTTTCTTCCCCCTGCATTCCCAGAGGAGCAGCTTTCTTCCCCCTGCATTCCCCGAGGAGCAGCTTTCTTTCCCCTGCATTCCCAGAGGAGCCCAGGCCCATCTCCCCCAACCCTGGAGCTCCAGAGGAAAACTCCCCCCTTGTGCAGGATCCTGCTCCAGCAGAAGCACAGCTGGCACTGCAGGAGGGCTGAGCCACCCTGGGATGGGGCTGAGCCACCTCCCTGACACACAGGGGGTCAGGGCCTGCTCTGACACTGTCAGTGGTTTGTTTTCTTTTTTTTGTACTATTGCATTTTTATTTTTAATTTTCCTAGTAAAGAACTGTTATTCCTATTCCCATATCTTTCCCTGAGATCCCCTTAATTTCAAAATTATAATAATTCAGAGGGAGGGGGTTTACATTTTCCATTTCAAGGGAGGCTCCTGCCTTCCTTAGCAGACACCTGTCTTTTCAAACCAAGACCTCACCCAACTCCTCTGAAAGCATCTGGAATAAGGGACCATTCATCACCACCTGAACTCCTATGGTGGGTGGATTTTTGAGGAATAATAGTCACTGCTCACCTCTGTGCAAGAGAATTCCTAAATTAAAAAGAGTTGCAGACACAGGGCAGAGAGCAGCAGACACACTGTGGTACAGGACATACATCCTGCTTTTCCTTCCACCCCTCCACCCAGCTCAGCTTCATTATCCTGAAAATAGCCCAAATAAACCACAGAATACCTGGAGTCCTTCTACATCAAGATAGCATCCCTCAAAAAGGGGACCAACCCTGATGGACCATTAAATTTACCTCCAAAACATGGAATCACAATTTCTCAGTCAGTGGAGGAAGGGACCTGAGTGAGAATGGGTCAAGCACATGAGGATGTACCTTCCTCAGGCAGGACAAGTGTCATACTTGGATAACCCTGAGTGAACATTTCTGCAGTTAATTTTTTCCTTCCATAATTCTATTCCCTTTCTTTCTGAAGCTGTGTAAATATTGGGCATCCACAGCGTCTTGCAGTAAGAAGTGCCACAGGTGACAGGATGATTTGTGAAAAGAATTCTTATTTTCTGTGTCTCCTTTCCATTTCTTTACTCTTGACCAAAAAAAATGGGGAAAAAAAAAAGCATTCTTGGGCTTTAAAAAAATTCTTTTATTTAGATATGAAAACAAATTAATTCTCATTTCTTAGAAATGGATGAAGTTTTATCTGAAATCTCATATCCAGCAAGGAGACATCTCCTCAAGTCAGAAATTAATGGGAGGAACACCAGGGTTCAGCAAGAGTGGCAGTTGTGTTAAAAAGTGACTTTAATGAATTGGTGAGAAATAAAAGAAAGCTTTTTTAGTCTAAAAATAAGAAGATTGAAGGGAGGATATAATGGTCTGCCCAGCTAAAAAAAACCTAAACCCAAAACAAAACTGGATATAAAAAGACAACTTCTTTGTGTCTAGGAAATACCTTTTGGGGCAGGACAGAAATTAATTAATTTCCTCTGCAGGAAAGCAGATTTTGGTTTTAAAAAAGCCAATTTTACTAACTGAAAGCATCCAGCCCATGGGCTGGGGCTTGTGGGAATCCCCAGGAGTGGGTCAGTCACCCCACCTGAACAGATAGACAGATGGACAGATTTCCTGTCCACTTCCCAGCCTGCCTGGCCCCATCATTCCTGCCCTCCCAACTGCATTCAGAGAATCATCAGTATTTGATAGTGACACCTCAGCTTTTCTATCAATCTCTTCCAAAATGGCTTGGAAAATACACCATCTTCAATTTCTCTTTCTCTCTCTTCTAAAGGCCAAAACCTGAGAAATTTAACAAATCAAGTTAAAACAAACAACAGATCATAGTTAAAACAACTTATTTGAAAGATAGGGATTTACATCTTAACTAAAAGTGCTTTAAAAATACATTTGTATACATTAATTAATAATAATAATTAATTATTATAGTAACTATATCAGTACTAGTGCCTTGTGTACTTCACTGTACACAGCAATCAATGAACAAGACCATCAAAAAAGTTTTTTTCCATTCAAGAGAGAGGGGGAAATGTGGGAAATGGATTTATAGAAAATTCCTAAAGCCTGACAGAAGATTCACATAGTGTGCATGTGTATGCAAGCCTTGAGATAAGAAATGCTGACTTAGAAATGCCATGGAATAGGACAGACATTGTTGGGAGAGAAATGGAACGAGGAACAAGTTTCAAAGAGTAGCCTTGCAAATAAGATTGGATACTTTAGAGAAATAGAACTATGAAAGATGTGTTGTAGTAGGACCCACGAGGGGTAATTTTAGAGGATTGGCTTTAAGGCATTGACAGCATGGTGTGGCAAAAGCTGATAGGCCAGGAAACACTTAACATATATTGAAATTAAGAAATAGTTAATTTCTGATTATAATAGCGTGAATTATAACATCTGTGTTGTGTCACCCTTCGCATGAGACTAAAAATAGAATAAAAGTTTTTAAAACATCTCTCAGTTGCCCCATCTCTGAGTCAGAAAAGAGCTTAGTCCAACAAATTCCCTCTCCCCATTCCTGCTTTCTGGTCCCTCAGCCAGCTCGGAACACAATAAGAGGATTTCTCTCCCCATCCAGGTAAGAAGAATTTTAGCAGCACAAAGCCAATTTGCTTTTCTAAAAGTTCTGCTTCCCAGGTTACATCTGTTTCAGCCTCCAGCAGGACTGTTCTTCACCTTTGTATGAGGCTCTGGTTTTGGGAACTGCTTTGAGGGCATAAGTAGCTTCAGCTCATTGCATTTAACTGCATGGAAACTCCATTTTTTATGAGCTTTCAGCTCATCAGCAGCCACAGCTTGTCTTGGAAACCTGTGCCGGGGTCTCACTGCCCTCACGGGGAAGAAAATAGATTTTCTTCCCCAAAAATCTATTCCAAAATCTGTGTTGGTGTGGAGCCATTCCCCCTTCTCCTGTGTCTGTTTTTCACCATTGCTAAAGCACCAATAATAGTGATTAATTGTTGATATTTGGAGGGAATTTAAGGTTCCCACGTGTCTGACAGCATGCAAGGAGTAAGGGACTTTGTGCAGAAGAAAGGGAAAGAAGGACACGAGCAAATCTCAGCTAAAACTGAGCTCATCACACCAATGATCCATCCACCTGCTGTGATGACTGCAGGGATTATAAGGACCAGAGCCTTAAAACAAATTCCCACAAACAACACTGAAAGTTAGAAGAATGGCATGTTTGAAGTGCCTTTTTTTTTTTTTTTGGAGCCTCAGACACTGTGGCAAAACTTTTTCAGGGCTCTGTGAAGTCCCCAGACCTGTGGCAGGCCAGATGTTCAGTAATTATAAAAACATCTCGCAGACATATGAAGCAGAATAGCTCCAGTGAGGATACCACTCATCTGCCAAATGAACAAATAAAATCCAGTCAATTTTAATGGTATTGCTTTGTAGTGACATGGGAGTTTCTGTTCACTGCTCTAGAAAATAGAAAACTTTCAGCAGCCCCATGGAGTAGGGAAACTGAGGAATAAAGCACTCTGATCAGGTCTCTTCCTTTTAAGCCTCTTTTCCTGAGGAAATCAGGCTGTACGGCCATGCTGTGTGTGTTATCTGCTTCCTGTGCCAGCCCTAAATAATTTTTAGGCCTTTTTAAAGCATTAACCAAATCTGACAAGCAGGGTAAAGCCTGGAAGATATTATGGCACATTAAAGATAAAATTTACATTAAAATACTGGTTGGAAATGATCCCCAATGTCTTTTTGATGAGAGTGGGGGAGTCTGCAGCTTGTTTCACTTCAGATATTCTCCACTTAAAAGACATGGACAATATCTGGGCTCCTTCTTTGTGTCCCTTGTCCCTCTGAGCAAGATGCTCTCCAAACCCATGACCAGTATGACTCCTAAAGGAAAAAAAAAGAGCTTTTATTTTCTGCTGATCCTTTTCATCCCAGAATGGCAAAATGCTGCAGACAGGGTAATATGAGCTAAAGGCTAAGAAAAATTAAAGCACAAGTGGGCAAAGAGTGTGGTTTTTATCTTTGCCTTGTTATTCATGCTGCTGTCTTTCTCAGCGCTTCTCTCCCACTTGTCTGGCAGATTAAAAACACAAGGAGATAAAATAAAAGGTTTCATTTCCAAAAGAGGCACCTTTTTTTTTTTTTATTGTGAATGGGTTTGAAGCCCTTTCTGTTCTGCTGTGGATGGGACTCCTGCAGCCACGCTTTCCTCCAAGCATGAAAGGACTTCAAACGCTCAAGAGCTTTGCTAAACATTTGCCACACGATGCAGAAAATCAATAATACCATTTTGGAGAACTCCCAAAGCAGAACAATTCTGGTCTACATGCACAGTCCTTGTACCTTGAGATCAGCTCTGTTCTGCTTCTGGGTGAACTGAGGTGCAGAAGCAGCCTGTGAATTTATTGCATAATAAGCCAATACTCTTAAAATAGTCAATGCAGCTATAACTGCCCCAGTGGATGGTCTGCCCTTTTCCAAAACTCACTTGTGAGGCTTTTTACCTTTTCTGTGCTCTGTCCTGCACATCCCAACTTGGAGATGCCAAGGGATGAGCTTAGAGCCATGAAGTCCAATAAATTTCCATCCAAAATGTGACCAGCCAAGCACCCATTTGCCCACAGGTGCCAATTGCTGCCTCAGTAGTAAACAAGGAACAAACACAGATTTCACACATTAATTCTCTACTTTTTGATATATAGAGTGGAGAATAAAAAGACTCGGAGCTTGTTTTCTAGCTGCAAGGCACATGTTGCATTCACAAATTTTTTCTCCCCAAACAGGATTGCCTCTTCTGTTATCTTGCCTTTTGGGAATGATCCTTGGCATATGGCATCCCCTGAAACCTCTGACTAGGAAAGCACCAGCAAAGGGTGAAATCACACTCAGGGTGTATAGGATGGTGAATCAAGGCTGGAAACTATTCCTGGGGCTGTTTAGGGGCATCATTCTTCAGGATGGCACTCCTGAAGCATCCTGAACCAGGGATGCACAGACATGGATTAGCCATGTCCTGAGGGCTGGAACAAGTCCTGGCTGTCTGCAGCCTGTGCTGGCAATGGACCCTTCAACGAGGAATTTTTTTATCAATTAATTCTAGCTTTGTCTCCAAAACCTGTTTTATAAAAACCTGCTCAGCCTCAAATGACAAGGGCAGGATTTGCCATTTAAGATTGATGAGGTGCTGGCAGAGAGCAGAACTTGTCCTGGGGATTTTACACATCTCATTTCCACCTCTGGAGACCACTGAAGCAAGAGAGGCAAAAACGCAAAGCAAAACCACATATTGTCTTTATTATCTCTTCGTGTCCAAGAGAAGAGGAATAATGCAAACACCAATAAACCCAATGGCTCTGCTGGGAGAAAATCCTGTGGTGTTTGGAAGAGGCTGTTGACAGAAAACTGGAATCATTGAAAGAGTAGTTTTGTTGGAACTATTTATAACCATTGACAGTGCTGGAGTTGGAGGCAGCTGAAATGGGAGGCAACTGGAGTTTTAAAGCAAACCCAAGTGTGTTTAGGATGGGAATGGACTGTGCCCCTGATACCTTAGGGTTCAATTTTTTCTCTTTTGCTTTGGTGTGTAGCTTTTAGCTTTATATTAAATGTCATCAGGATCTTTTCACAGGGTGCTGGAGACAAACCAATCCTGTTCTAGCTGGAGACCCAGGGACAATCTCTTCAAACTTCAGGCCCAAAGCATGAACAACATGAGAAGAGGAGGGTGGGAAAGCAAGGAGGATGAAACTTCATCATTTGAAGCTATTAACTGGACAGTTAACTCCTGTATGCAAATAGACTTAAACTTATAAAAATGTGAGATCTTGTGACCAAGGTCTCTTTACTTTCACCTTGGAGCCATCTGGGCAGAGCCACAACTTGGAGCTCCAAGTGGTTCCAGTATTGACAGGGTGCAGCCTTTGAAGGCACTGCAATAAATATCAATAAATACCCATTTTATTCCTCTTAACTTGCTCTAGCCTCTGTTCCAGCTCCTTAAGGATCACCCCATGCTCTGCTTGAACTGCCCCTGAGCCCTTCTCTGAAGTGAGGCAGAGCCTTTCACATCAAATTTCAGGCTGATTTTCTTCACTGCTTCCTGCATGGCCAATTGAGTTGATCAGGCTTTATCAAGTGTGAAATCAGCAGGAAAGGCCCCCTCAGATATCTGTCAGCACCAGGCTAAAAATACAATAAACTGGGCCACTGGACTGCCGTGCCACACAGCCCAGGAGCAGCAGAGATCCCAAGGCCCAAAGCTGCTCCTCAGCCTGTGCTGCAGAGGAACTCTTGGGGGAGATGTGCAATGATCCCTCACAAACTTTATGGTCTGTGAAACATTCCCTGTGACCACTTTGGGTGAGCAGCCATCTCCCACAGGCTCTGTGCAAATGTACAAAAATAAACTCATTTTCAAGCTGCCCTGCCCAAATTCTGCCTGCTGCCACTTCCAGCTCTGCTGGATGTGGGATCATTACATGGAACTGTGGTATTGTTAATCACCAAGTGCCAGGAGGGCTTTTCCAGCATTAAAAAAAAAAAAAATCATTTTTATGCCAATGCGTTATGGAGAGTTTATTTATAAAGCATTCTGGGGGATTAAAGTTTTTTTTTCTTTTCTCAGACAGTGGAGCTGAGTGGGCAGAGCAGTGCACAACAGATTCATTTCTATTTCCAGCTCTGACAATGGCATAAAATACATGAGTGGGGCAATTCACTTCTCCAGCTGTTAAATGAGGTAAGGAATCTTGCCTTACTTACTTAAAAAAATGTTTTGAGAACCATTGATTTTTTAAAAATCACAACAGATCCACATAAAAGAATAAAAACTAGCATTTCTAAAGCAAGCTGCTTTAAGGCATTCTGCTGATGATTTTTACTCAGAGAAAGAAAGAACAAGAAAGAGCAAAATAGTCAGTGGTGACTTTAAAAAACATATAAATGTAATTTCTATCTTTTGTCCTGCTTTCCCTACTCAGTCCTTCCCTAAATTTCTGCTTTACACAGAGAAAACTCCCAAGGTGTGAATTCGCCCACAATCAGACATATTTATTTGAAACTAGGGTTGGGAATGATTCTGACTTATGGAAAAGCAAACACAAGACTTTTGCAGAGAGCCAAACAAAAAAATAAGTGAAAAATTATCTCTGTCCACATTTGTACTGAAGAAGAGAGGTGCTGGAGGCAGAAAGTGAAGCACAGCCTCTCAAGAACCTTGGTGGATCCAGTTTCTGCGTGTTCAGGTGACAGCAGGCCCTGGATGGGCTGAATTTTGGGCAATTATGACTGTGCAGACAGTGATGGAAGTGGAAGGTGATGGGAGAGAAAAGGGAGAAGGAGGTCAGGATGGTCTGTTAGAGAATCCAGGAAGGAAGGAAGGGACCTCTGGGATCATGGAATCTGAAATCCCACCACATCTTCCAGACCCCATCAACACAGCCAGCTCAGCCCCCTTAGCCCATGTGAGACAATGCCCATCTCAAAGTGCCACCTCCCTGCAGAAGAGGAGAACTGAAGCAGCAGTTAAGCTCTTTGACCTGTTTGAGGTTTTTTTTCCCCCCTTATTTTTCTCCTTTAGGATTGAGGAGGCTCTTGCCCAGCAGGAAAGGCTGAAACTGAACTGGGGTGCAAGCTCTGCCCCTGGAAGTGCCAATCCCATCATGTGTAAGAATCCCAGCATGGACTTGCATTAACCACCACCTGCTTTCTCTGGCATAATGAAACACAGATTTCTAATTGGTTTCCTGCAGGCTCTGCCCTTTATTTACCCCTTTCAGAATTTACCCAAACATACTAAAGTGCTGCTATGATTTTGTTTAAATGAAATTTAACGTAATGACTTTCCAAGTTTATATGTATCTCCGTTTTGGGGGCACTTCTGTTGCTTGGGCATTTCCCTGCTTTGTTGTGAAAGTCTAAACTGCTGGAGGGACAGTTGTGTGGCTAACTGGGATGGCTGATGGAGGGGACAAAAGCTTTGGCTCCCACAGCTTTCACAGGACTGGTCGATTGAAACTATTTCAGGGGTATCTAAGGGTATTGATTATTAGTGTATCTGAATATTCAGCCTCATTTTCCAGAGGAAAAGAGCTGCTAAGTACAGCCCAGTGGGCACACTGTCCTTCTCCTAGCTTTTTAAGGTAACCAGTCACTGACCCCACAGGAGTCTGCTCAGGGCAGCTGCAGCCCAGACAGCTCGAGCAAATCTCACTGCTTTGGACTCTTCTGGAGGTGCTACATGGGTGAACTTCTCCAAAACAGATTCCAGTGTGAATTACTTGTCCTGGTGGACAGCTGCTCCATGATACTGATTCCAATATTTACTCTGGAGCTCCTCAGGAAAGTAAACCTGATTTATTCCAAGCTCATCTGCACGGCTGATAATGAAAATTGTTGCCAGGCTTGTCAGCATCAAGAGGATAACTTGAAACCAGAGCACAGCAAGCCTGAGTGATGGTATTTCTTCCATGAGTCCCACTTTATGGGGAATATGAGATTTGTGTGTGTCTTCACTGCTGGATGCTCAGCGAGAGCCCTGACTCCCCCTTCCACTCCACAAAGGGTGGGAGAATTCTCATTTTTAATTAAGTCTGGATTTACTAAAAGAGCTCATGAGAGGTTCTGCATCTCCAACCTGTGTTTTAAGTGGCTTCACACTGAAATAGAATGGGTTTAGATTAGATAACAGGAAGAATTTATTCCCCATGAGGGTGGGGAGACCCTGACACAGGGTGCCCAGAGAAGCTGAGGCTGCCCCAGGATCCCTGGAAGTGCCCCAAGGCCAGGTTGGACACTGGGGCTTGGAGGAACCTGGGCTAGTGGAAGATGTCCCTGCCCACCCAACCCAGGGGGTTAGAATGAGATTTTATCTTCCCATCCAACCTAAACCATTCTGTCACTGTGTGATTCTACTCCACTGAATTCCTTCTGCTGTGCCCTTTAAAGAGCTGCTTGAAGAATTGGCTGACACAGAGGGAGTTAAAAGTCAGGCACTCACCTTCCAGGCTTTTGCCAGCAGCCCTTTAGCTCTTTCCAACTTTCACAGCCTTTCAAGTTTTTAAGCACAAGTCTTATTAAAATGCTATGACTATTATGCTGGCTGGCATCTTGTTGCCCTGCATTGCCCATGTGCCCTTTTTCATACAGTTTTCCCCTGTCAGTCTGATAAATAAATTATGCTTTTTTGAAGTCATCTCAGTGTTGCCATTGGGCTCTCTAGGTGATCTGTGACCTAACACCTTCTGCATCTCCAGCCCCATCCCGAGGTTATCGTTATACACAAGGCAGGGTTTTTTCTGCAAGTTGCCCCATGGATTTGGCTATTTAATAGTGATTGGGTGACTCTGGAGTGCTCAGATAACACCTCAATTCTTCTCTGCTGGACTGTCACACTCTCCACCCTCCGACTCCATGGCCTCTGTGACATGGCACTCTTTCATCTTCTGCTAATGGCCATAAATCTGTGGTGGAATATTACTGGCACACCAAGTTTCAGAGCTGGCTCAGCCCATTAAATTACTAGCAAAAGGCACAGATTTTGCAGTGGATTAGGCATAGCTCTCTTCTTGGAGAGCAGAGCCATGAGGCTTATCTCAAATCTGCCCAGGAAAGGATGCTCAGATAAGGAGCATGGTTATATCCCTTTGGGCTACAGGATTCCAAAAATATTTAGGATTACACCCTTATCTTATTTGTCTTATGGGGAGTTTTGTGTAACTTGAAGTCAGCAAATATATAGTTTATTTTGCTTAATTTCTCATTAATATAAACCTGCTTTCAGTACTAGGAGAGTCATTGGCTTGATGTCATACTGAAGTCTGAGAAATATTGCAGTTTTGGACAAGTTCAACACATGAAAAACTTTGGAATGCTTTGGTTCTGTCCCTTGCTTAAGTACACTCTGCTAAGGTAGACACTGATTATTCTCTCTTCCCCTCCAGCACTGTTACCTCAGTTGCTCTATCACCTTGACATCCTTGATAAATGGATGTAAATGACAAATGCTAATAAATTCCTGGGCCATTCACACAGGTCAAGCAAACAAGCAAACAGGAGATTAATACAACTGAATCAGATAATGCCTGCAGAATAATTAAAGTATTGAAACACAACCTCTTTCTGGTTTTAATAATGGATGTTTGTAAATCACTGTTGCCACATGAGATCATTCAGCATCTCTTCTGCCTTATAACTTTCAGCCTAATTTTAGTAATGAGTGTTTTTCCAGTCAAACAATGTTCCTTAGATTTAAAGTTAGCACATTAATATGCGCATCAAAAATAAGTACATCACCTCTAATATCTCCCTTGTGGCCAGGTTTCACTTTGCCTGACTGAATCGTTATGTATAATTAATATTGGTGTGATTACAGTTTGCCTGATTAAACGATGTGCCCGTGGAGTAATAACAGATCCACAGAAGTTCTTTGCAAGCAGGAGGGAGGTAAAAAAATCTTGGTGACTTCCTTCTACCTGATTCAGCCCATATAATTTGTGTAAGATTTAGTAGTTAAGTGGTGTTGGCATCTCTCCTGTTGGTCCATGCCACAGCCACCAATCAGCACAGGAATTAATCCCTCTCTGGAAGCTGTAGGATGCCACAAGTGTTCTCAAGGTGCCAGATGCAGAAACTTCACCAGCTCTGGTAGATGCAAAACTCTTCTGCAGTGTAAGTCTTCTAAAAACAAAATAAAAACCCTCAAGCTAAATAAATTTAAAATTTAATTTTTAGTATTTCACTTTTTTATTAATAACATTCCTGTTCTATGTGCCATAGGAATTGGCAGCAAAGTGTGGTGGCAAAATAAGAAATAGTCACAGATTTGATGGAGTCACCATCCCTGGAATTGCTGAAAAAGGTGTGGATATGCCACTGGAGGGTATGGCTAAGTGGTGAAAAAGGTGGTGCTGGGTTGAAGGCTTAACTATCTTCAGGTTTTTGCAGCCTTAATGATTTTATGAGTCTGTGATTCTGTTATTTGATTCTGAGAAAAAGACTTTGAAGCAACCTGTGCCTCAGTTTCCATTCTGATGGACCCCAGTTCAGGAACTGAAGGGAATTTGTGGACATAATCCAGTGTGTTGGCACTTCACAGCACTTCTGCCACAGCCTGAGTTTCTGCAGGCCAGGTTCATAAATCACAGTCCCAGTGCTCCAGACCATCTGTACCCTGACCACCACAGGTCCCATTCCTGTTGCTGTAATTCTAATAATGAATATTTTTTACCATCTCTCTTGGTTTTCAGTTATGCACAATGATCTCTACAAAGATGTGCAGTTTATTTATAGCTTATAAGGGACCCAACAATTCAAGGCAGACTGCTTCAAAAGAAGCAGCTTGTTATGACTTTTTATTCTCCATCCTTTTGTTTGCTGCACAATCAAACATGTTTTTGCAGCTCTTTTGAATTTTCCAGCCTGTTAACTGCCCACAATTGTATTTGCTGAATGAGCCTTATAACTTCTTTGTAAAAAATTCTACTATAAATCCTTTTATGTGCACAAAGACATTTTTTTCCCTTCCCCTCACAGAAAACATCCTAAATAGTGCAAAAATGGGAGGTCAAGTGTAAGAGAGATACTCTGACTGTTCTCATCTTGTTCTTCACCTGCTAAAGAAGAAGTTGGTCTCATCTTCTCCCTCCTTCCATGTTTTCATCTACACCAATGCAAGCACAGAATTATGTTTTGTGTTTGTTTTCCATATCTTCTGCCTTTCCCTGTTTCCCTCTATCCAGCTCTAGGAGCTAAGAGCTGCTGAGACCTCTAGATGGTTACAGAGTGATTTTTTAACTCCTCATGTTCTCAAAAGCCTCATTGCCACTACAGAAACCCAGATTATCATCTTTTATCTTTCTTTGACTCCACTTTCTCCACCACCCCCTGCTCTGCTTTCAGCAGGCTACAAACTCACATCAGCACTAAAAATGCCCCCCATGACCAACTCTGGGGTAAAGCAGAAAGCCCTCAAAGGAATGTGCTTCACTTTTTGTGTGTTCTGACTCAGTGCTCTGAAGTTTTCAGCATGCCCCATGTCTGGAAGGCGTTTTACCCAGCACAAATGTTTTCCTGCAGAAACTCCATCAGCTTTCTCCTGGTGCTGCTGCAAGTTCTGTCAGTGTCAGTGCAGCAGGGCTGGCACTAGGTGATTATGCAAATAAAATCCCAAATTACCAAATTGCAATCACAGTGCAGGTGCTGTTAGCACCTGATTCATCCATCACTACCTCATTAACCACTCTGATTAGCGTGAGCTGTGAGAAAACCCTCTGATCTGTGCCTAAATGCAGCCATCATTGTGGTGGTTCCATATTGGAGCCACATGGATCATGCAATTGTTTCCTAAGAGAAAGGAAAGGGCAGCAGTGTCACCTCCTGCAGCATGAGCCAGGTTAGAGACACAGCAGCAAATAAACAGCCTGGGGGAGCTTTTATTAGCACTACTTCTAAATATCATAGAACCAAAGAATTATGGAATGGTTTTGGTTGGGAAGGACATTAAAGATCATCCAATTCCAACCCTCCTGGGCAAGGACACATCCCACTGTCCCAGGCTGCTCCAAGCCCTGTCCAGCCTGGCATTGGGCACTTCCAGGGATCCAGGGACAGCCACAGCTTCTCTGGGCACCTTGTGCCAGGACCTCACCACCCTCATATGGAAGAATTTCTTCCTAACATCCCATCTAAACCTACTCTCTTTCAGTTTGAACCCATTCCTCCTTGTCCCTCCTTGTCCCTGCTCTTGGAAGAAGTCCCTCTCCATATATGTATGGTTACATCTGCTGCAGCTGTAAACTGGGTGACACATCCCAGAAACAAGCTGCTCTTTGTCTTGGGAATATTTAGTGTTCCCAAAATGTGATGTGGCTGCCAGATTTCTTGATCTCAGTGAATTCCGGTTCCTCTTCTGCCTTTTTAGTTCAGAGTTTCTCAAAAAAAATATTTTGCTTGAAGCAACCTATTGCA
Organism: Lonchura striata; assembly: GCF_050655825.1. Lineage (NCBI taxonomy): Eukaryota > Metazoa > Chordata > Aves > Passeriformes > Estrildidae > Lonchura > Lonchura striata. Next base: position 3,405,683 of record NC_140706.1, on the reverse strand, counting down.
AATCAATCAACCCGAACCAATATTTTATTTCTTTTCAATGCACATGTAAATATATATAGGTCTGTACATAAATCCTCCTTATATGCTTTGCTGCGATTTTCAGCACAGTGGTGGAGAGCAGGAATGATTCCTACTGAATTCAGGTTCTGCCAAGTTTTCATGATATTTTCTGGATCCCTGGATTAGAAATAGATCTATGTATGTGGTTCTTGACCAACTCTCTCTGAATCCCAGGCACAAAATTTTCAATAACCATGGAGAAACCTATAAAAAAACCAAGAAAAAAAATTGCTTAAAATACTTTTAAATTGTTTGTGGACCAAAAACTATTTCAGACCGCTCAGGTTGCTTCATCTCCTTTAAAATCCAGAGTATTTATTCCTTTAGCCATAGCATTTTTTTTCCCTGCTGGACAGCTGATGTGTGTGATTTGTGTATCTGGGTTAAGTTGGTTTATCTGAGAATTTTAGAGGGAATCAAAGGGCAAAATGTGTTCTGACGCCTAGTTTTACAAGTACATTTGTCCTGCCAAACAATTAATTCTTTAAATTCTTCCAAATGGGAAATCATGCTTTCTGGCCCACGAGCAGACTCGTTATTTCTGACCATAGAGTATGAAAAATAACAGCCCTTTTTTGCAGCTGTCAGTCCATGTGACACCTATAATTTACAGCATTTGTAACTACAAATGGAATTCATGCCAGGTGAGGTTTCCAAAGGGCCTGGGAATCGGATAGGCTTTGGAAAGGCTGCTGAGCAAGGATCACAGACAAATCTGTTTAAGGGACTCGCCTGGCACAGGGTCTTGAAAACTTTTCCTCACCGAGGTAGCAGAGCTGGACTCAGCAGTTTCACATGTCTGGGTAAGAGCTGGCAGGATTCACCCCTCCTTAAATTCCTGCGTTTTTACGGAGCTGTCTGGACATGTAGGAACAAGATCTAACTATAGCTGACTTCGTTCTGCTGTTCGTGCCAATCAAAACAGTCAAGGACTTGGGACATTAGCACCCTGTTATCTTTTTTGTCCGTACATATTGAAATCTGCACAAAAGGGGGAATTAACTCTTTCCCTCTTGCTTCCCATCCTTTTCTCTTTTCTTTCTTTTTTTTCTTTAATTATTCTGTTCTTGCAATTCATTCCCTTCAGCATCTTTAGCTTGTATCATTTGAATTTTTGGCTTTGAGGATTATCATAGGATCAAAATTATCTCGCTATTCACCCCTTCACCCCCTCTAAAAAAACACTGGGAAAACAGTTGATAAAAGCAATTATCTTTCCATGAAGTTGTTCCAGAGCCATCTGGGCATGGCCCTGAACAACCTGGTCTAATGAAACCTGTTTTGAGCAGGGTGTTGGATTGGGTGATCTCTGGAGGCTCCTTCCAAACTAAAACTTGAAGTTGTGGTTCCATGAAATTCTGGTTGAACTCTCACAGCCAATGCCAGAGTGTTGGCCAGACATCCTCATTCCCAGGGGAGTGACTGGGACCTAAGAAATGTGGTCAAATGAATGTGGCACAGTGCCTAAATTCTAAATCCTTCTTCACCTGGAGTTTTCTGTGGTCCCCTTTGTTAGAAAAGTGGCACCACCCAGAATCTGGGAGAGCCTCTGGCCAGCCAAAAATTTCTCGTGCGTTACCCATTACCATCAACAACCCTCTGTCATCTCCTTTCTGAATTAACAGAAGAGCTCATCACAAACAAGAAATATTCTGTAGACCAAAGTCACCAGGAGTTCTGTGACAAAACCAACCATATCAGTAGAAAATCTTCCCATTGTCTCTCTATGCTCCTTCTTTTTGTTACTATCCAAATTAAACATGTAATAAGAGGTAATAACAATACACAAAACCCTGAAAAATCATAGAATGTGGAAATATTAAAATAATTTACAGTAGATTTGCAGCAATATGATTACACACATTTTAAGAGTATTATGTCATATTAAAAGGGTTTAAGAGAGAAAAATAGTTGTTATGAAGTTGATTGATTTTTATTTATACCCTGATGGATTCCCATCTCTGCAGGGCACTTTCCTCTTTCACAGCAGTGAGAATTCCTGACAAATGTTCCTCCTGTGCTGCTGTCATTCATCCATTCTGCTGCATCACCCAGCTGATTATTCCATCTGGGGCTGGAATTTTACATTTGGCCTAATTGAACATGACTTTATTTTTTTCCAGATGATTTTTCCAATCCAGACAATTTTGGATTTCAGTCTTGTCTTTCTGCATGTGCACATGGGTTGCAAATGTGATCAGTCTGCAGAATTTCTAACTCATTAATAAAAATTGATGACTGGTGCTTGCCCTATGGAGATTTATGTTTTTGTTTCTTAATACATCATTGTGGTCTGATACTTCTCAGAGAACAGTTATGAATGCTTTGCTGTTTTTCAGACAAATTCCAGTACAACAAATAGCAGCATTATCTAATCTTTAATTCTCAAAATTGCTTAGGACACTATTAATAAATAAAGTCCAGACCTTAAGTCATATCTAATATCTATGGGATTTTTTTTCCCAATCCTCCAGGCCTACTGTTTTGTCAAAAAAAAAAAAAAAAAAAAGAAATCAAAATTCTTCAGCATAGGTTCTCCTTAAAAAAAAAAATTAAATTTTGGCTGTTATTCATCCCTCTCTTGTCTTCTTCACACTTACCGATTGAGGATTTATTTCAAGATTATTCTGAAAACTGAAATGATGCTGACTCACTGTATTCTTCTTTCCAAAGACTGGCACCCTGTAACTCTTCTCCCACCTCAGCCACACCCCAAGTTTCCAAATGTCATTTCCATAACTCTGTGGGATATTCCAGTTACCATCAATAACACACACAGGTGAATGGTGTCAAGTGCAGATGCTTTGAAACACCTTCTTAATACATTTTTTTTTTCTCCCATTTAAGTTTGACTTATTGTTTCTTTTCATTAATGCTAATTCTGACAAGTAAGTTTCTTACAACTTCCTTGAGCTGTTTTCCATGTTGCAATAGTCTGTATATTTTACTTTAACAGAAATTTCCTAAGGCATTGCCAGTTCTCCACAATTTTTCAGCTTAAAAATTTCTGTTCGGGGTCTTAACTTCTTCCATTTGAGCAAATGCATTTTTCTGAAGACCATCATCAATATCTTGCCCTTTCTTTCCTAAGGCTCATTCATACTGATTTAGTTTCACATAGACTCTCCTCTTTTTTCACGTTCTCAGTCTGTTTCTACCTATTCTTTTAAAAGTCATAACATCTTTTTTCTTTGCTTAGATTTGTTTGGCTAGTTGGGGTTATTTTGTTAGCTGCCCATCAAAAATTAGGGCTTATAAACATCCAGACTTTTCCAGCTTCTTTACACACCCTGCTTCACTCTCCTTTCCAGACATGTCAAAGAATTCCTTTCATTAGGTATCACTGTGATTAATTCAGCTAATTTTTCAGAAATGGATTCAAAGCTACATTTCACACAGAGTTGGAAGACGGTTTTGGCACTTGATGAAGATGTCCTAGAAACACAGAAAGGTTTGTGCTGGAGAAGACTTTAAAAATCATCCAATCCCACTCCCTGCCATGGCAGGGACACCTTCCACCAGCCCAGGTTGCTCCAAGCTCCATCCAACTTGGCCTTGGACACTTTCAGGGCAGCCACATCTTCCCTGGGCATCCTGTGGCTTTACCATCAGTTTTTGTTAAGCAAAGAGTCACTGCCTGTGAATTTTGATAAAATCCTGCAGTTTTTTGAGTGTTTTAGGTGAACCATGCTCCTTTCTTCACCTTGATTTGAGTGCATCTAGTTAAAATAATATTCCTTGAATGGGGTACAACACAAATGTACAAAATTAATAAGCCAGCTTGTGTAAGAGCATTTGGATGAACATCCCAGTAATCTGAATTTGTATCACACCCTGCTTTGGTTACACATCTCAATTCCATGACCATCACTGGGATCTGCCACTGAGGAGCCAACCCAGTTTCTGGAAAGAAGCTCCAATTAAGCAAATCCCTCAGTGATGTAGTTTTTCCTAATAGGAGCAGGCTGCTTTGAGCACATTGTTTGGAAGGATATAACTTTGCTTTGCTGACTTTGGGAAAGTCACTAAGTGCAAGAATCCACCCAGGCTGTCCAGCAGATACTTAGGAATTAAGCATGTCATGTTAGAAGGAAACAACACATTTTCTAATCTTTGCCAACCACAGGGAGATTCATCTCTCTTACATTTCTTGTCCTGAGATGATGACCACGATAAGAACTGACTTAAATCCCACAGACCTTGTTTTTGCCTGCAAATTGGCTTAAGTTCATCCCCTAATCAGGTAATTGAACCATTTATGTGTCTTGGCTGAATCCCAGTCTGGGTTCATCTCTTATGAAATTATTCCAGGTCATTAACCAGTCTGGTGATCCTGAACCAGTCATTATGGGAAAATACAATGCTCAGGGCCAGAAAAGCGAAGAGGACCAAGGCAGACTTCAGTTAAGAGCTTCAGGCCCTTTTTCACAGTCTTGGGACAGATCTATCAGTCTGCTTTCCAGAAGAATGTCCCAGATTCCCCTCCCCTCCTTCAGCCTGGCTTATAGAGCTGAGCACCCACTGAGCCTGCCTTGGGGTCAGGAGTGGGACCAGGACCCATCCCATGGCAGGGCCACCTCCCTTCCTGCCAGTCCTGGCACCCACTGAGCCCATCACTCTTGTCCTAGACTATTGTTTGGGGTAGATCAGGGCATAGAAGGGGCAGCACAACCTTGTGACACACATCAGCCCTATCCTCAGACCAAAGTTCAGCTCTCTCAGACTTCACAACCTGCAGCCTTGAGGAGCAACTGAGCCTGGCTCAACAGGGACCATGGTGGCCCAGGAAATCTAAATATAGAAGCAAAAAATTTGGCTCCTTTCTCTGAAGGATCCTGGTTAATACCTTTGTTTCTTTGTCTTTAACTGTGGGAAAATATGCAAAATATTTCTGAAATTCTTTACAACTCCTTCCTTCCACGTGCCACCACGTGGCAGGGAGGCATCAAATATGTGCATTTTGTTGGGAAGGGCTCTCCACTGGTGATGTTCCTGGAGCTGACTTTAAAATTGTCTGCCTTGTACAGAGTCAGGGAGAGCCAGAACATGGCATGAAAACATGACACATCCTCCAGCCCATTCCCTCAGTCTACCATTGCTTTCAACTCAGAATTTCCTGATTTATGGAGTGCCACAATAGTCTGTGTTTGCTTTTCCACTGCTAACTTTTGTGGGGTTGTTATTTTACCCTATTGAGCCTATTGAGCTCTAGGCTGGTTCATAGAAATCCAATATATTTATGGAATTACCTGTTACAGCTAAGAGTTTGTGGCATTTTTAGGTGTCTTGTGTGACAGGAGATAATTCCTTCAGTCCCTGAAATGACACACCTGAAGGCATTGCTCCAGCTGGATGTATCACACCATTCTCACCACATTCAGCTTCACCTCTTCAAGCTGCTGTAAAAAAAATCCAGATTAGGTTTTCCTTCATGAATCCAGCTCATTGCTCTTAAAGAATTAGCCAATGCCCATGGAACTATTCAAAGAAACTTACCTGAACTATGAACATGAAGGGATTTTTTACACTAAATTTTGCCATCAGGTCCCTTTTTTGTCAGTTCCATATGTTTTTAAGCTTCATTTCACCAATACCATAAAAAGAAGATAAATTTAGGAAGAATTTCTTCCCAGAGAGGGTAGAACAGGCTGCCCAGGGAGGGGGTGGCTTCTTTCAGCATCCATGGAAGTGTTTGAGAAACGAGCAGCGGCACGCAGTGCCCCAGTCTGATTGGTGTTTGCTCAAAGCTTGGAGACTTTTTCCAACCTTTAAGATTCTCTGAAGCCTGATGGAAACTCAGAAGACCTGAAATCTGCTCTACATGTTATCTGAGTCCTGCTGCTTGGCTTATAGCTGGTTGTGGTATCTCTGGTTTTCATTCAATAATTTCATTATTCTGTTTTCATGGAAAATTCTGGGGGGATGAGATTAGTGGATCATCACATGCAACAGCCTCGCTCCTCCTCTTTCCCCAGTATGAACATGAAGAGTGGCCTTGCTGGGATGACAAAAAAATCTGGGGAATTTTCTCTGGCAGGGGCAACAGCCTAGGAAAGAACCAAGGAGCAGAGCAGGTATGTGGTCACACACCTGTATGCTCTGCTGAGTATTTACCACCTAAACTCTCACCAGAACATCCAAGTGCATGCTCTTCCTGCAGCTGGAGGTAGAGTTGATATCACAGAATCACAGAATCATAGAAAAGTTTGGTTTGGAAGGATCCTTAAAGATCACCTCATTCCACACCCCTGCCATGGGCAGGGAAACCTTCCACTAGACCAGGCTGCTCCAAAGCCCAGCCTGGCCTAGAACACTTCCAAGGATGGATCATCCACAACTTCTCCTGTTATTTATCTTTGTCTTTGGCATCCTCACCAGCCCTTTTGCCCTCCTTTAATGCATTACTTGGCAATTTTGACTGAATTTTGCTTTAACAGCTAATCTGCAGCCAAAATAATATCCAACCTTAGATAATCATAATTTGGCAGCTGTGCCACAGCCATCATTGTCAAAATGTGTCCACTGTGCAGGAAAATCCATAATTTCTCACTAGTACGGTGCTGCACCCAACTGTTTCATAAAACAAGAAGTGATCAGAGGTGAGCCACTGTTCCACAAAGAGATTTTCATGTATTGTTGTGCTGAAAATACTCACCTGGGGGTTAGAGCTCTCCTAAACAAGTTATTTTCCTAGGATTCAACAAGATACTATTTCATGCTAATTTTGCTCACATTCATCCTCTCTCCTGACCCCTCAGCACTCTGCTAATGTCACCCAAATACATGGAATTATCTGGAATGAGGAAGCATTCCTGGATGGTGAGGAGCTGAATTCTGGTCAGTGTTGGCTCTAGGAATTGGCTGTTATATTCTCCATAAACAAATAGAACTTAAGGCAAACATTTGCTCCTCACACTTTCTCCAGCAAACACAGCTTCAAACATCAGGAGGGAAAAACAAACTCCATGACCAGCCTCTCAGCTTTCCATAACATCTGTGTTCATTTTTCCTGTTTTATTTTCCCTCATCCTGGAAGCAAAGCAAAGCAGGAGAAAGCATTAGCATCTAACCACAATAATTTCCTGAATTCCAGAGAACTGCTGTCAAAACCAAGGATTCACTCACTGCTGGGACATCTGTATCAGATTATTGCACTTCCCTGTTCATTCCTGCATTGTGGAAATCAGCTGCTGCTCCAACCCAGAAGCTGGGAAAAAATGTGTAGGGTTCCTACTGTTTTTCAGCATATTCTAATTTCCCTCTTCCTCACTTCCCAGGTTTCTGCCTCTAATCTGTACCATTTTCTCCCACTGGTTGTCAAGCTGCTGATAACACACACTTTTCCAGAAATGTATTTTAATTCTTTTCCTCTCTGTATATTTTTATTCTAGTCCCTTCCAAAAATGATGATGATATTTTTAATGATGACTGATTCTTTGGCCTGATTCAGCTCTTTACATAGCTGATGCAAGCAGATAATTCACTGTCTTCTCCAAAGCATTTTCCAGGAGTCTTTGGGAGTCACATCTTTCGTCTGATTGATTCATTAGATCTCAAGATCCCTGACCACCAAGATCAGGACTCGTTTCAATAGGTCCTTCTGGGACTTCACTCCTGATCTACATATCAAGCCTGGATTTCTCTTGAGAAACCCTATGAATTAATAACCAGAAAAAAATCATGACCCTACCAAATGCCCTGAGATCATTTTTAATGTCCCTTCCAACCCAAACCTCTATGACTTCCAAGGAAATGCTTGACAGGGAAAAAGAGGGAGGTACGTGGGACACCTCCAGGCAAAGTTGGCCTCTGTTAAATGGTGGCTCTTTGCACATTGGTGTTGTCAAAATATCTTCAGACCAAAGTTCAGTTCTTTCAGACTTCACAACCTGCAGCCTAGAGAGGCAACTGAGCCTGGCTCAACAAGGACCATGCTGGCCCAGGAAATCTAGATGTAGAGAAACAAAATTTGGCTCCTTTCCCTGAAGGATCCTGGTTAATACCTTTGTTTCTTTGTCTTTAACTGTGGGAAAATATGCAAAATATTTCTGAAATTTCATTCTGACCCCTTCCTTCCATGTGGAATGTATCATTTGAAAGGCATTGGTAAATGAGGTTACTTCCTCACTGGTGTGAGATCTGATCCCACTTTTGGGGTTTGGATCTACCTGGTAAGTCAGGAAATAAGGTGTATGCTACAATCACTGTGTGGTTGCTCAAAAACTTTCAGCTTTGTGTTTAAAAATTCACCCAACAGTGCTGCCCAAGGCCCCTTGGAGCAGCAAAAAAGAGGAGAAGGTGACAATCTCCCCTTCTCAGCAGCCATTGGTAAGGCTGCTGCACTTCCATGGGATTTGGGAACCATGTGGATGCTTTCCAAATCCCAAAGTTCATTTGCAGAAACAGGACTTGTACCAAAATGCAAAACCACCTGTGAAGGAATTTGGAAGCTGCAGGTCTGTAACCTTTCCCACCTGAACAGCCATCCTTACACTGGTGAGTCTGACTCAAGGCATCTCATTTAAGCTTTGCAAGCCTTGCTACATCCTTGGAAGGGCATTCACCTGGAAAATAAATCTGCATACAGCCCCTGGCTCCCAAAGCAGCTGCTCTTCCGAGCTCTGGAGCCCCAGGCAAGTTTTTCATTATGCACTGCCCGTTCTCCCCTCTCCAGCAGAGAGCCCTGCCCTGAAAGGCCAAGTTCATGGGCTGCAAGGACAGAGCAGCCCAGGATCACTGGAGAACAGCTCATAAGAAACTGATGCTGCCATCCAAATAGCAGAGCCACTGCAATAAGGTCATTCCTTCAGCAAAACGTCTCGTAATGGGCCCTCTCTGACCCGTTCACCTCCAGACCAGGGAGCTCTCAGTAATGTGGTTTTGCTTTTACTGGCCAGGACAAATCAGTTGTGCCCTTCTGGCTTCTAAAGCTGAAAATGCAGCCCTGCAGTAACTTGAGAGCCAGGGGAAAGAGAGCAAGGCAATCCCACATGTGCCCTGCTTAAAAACAAACATCTGGCTAATGCCTTCACATGGCCATTGCTATGCCTGGTACTAAATTCATTGCTCTTTTAGCTCCGTGGGTTGCATCAGATTCAATATTCAGACCAGCAGCTAGAGATATTATTCAAATACATCTCAAATCTGGATATTTACTCAGGTGCAATCTCTTTGTTGGAAATAATATTCCCAGACTAAGCATTAGCATCACTCAAGGGGACATTTCTTGTTGGATTAATAGGGAGATTTGCAGGACATGAGGGTTCAAGTGAAAAAAATCCACAAATGCATTTCTGACTTCCATGGGAACATCAGGGGAGGCTGAGCTATCAACAAGGTGCTGAAACAGGGATGAGAAGATGTTCTCCTGCTGCTGTCAGTGCTTCCATAGGATTCCACTTTGCAATGGAATTCATTTGATCAGAAATAAAAAGCCAGGCATTAGAGAAGAAATGGAACTCTCTCAACCCCTCACTGCCCATGTTACAGAGCCAAAGAGGCCCTGAAGATTCTGATGCAAAGAGATGGCTGAGCTCAGTCCAAATATTTCTGTAAAAAGAAAACAGAGAAACCACCACCAGGAAGTAGCAGACACACAAAGCTGGTGACTGAAGACATCAGTGCAAGAGAAATCATCTTGTAGGTGAAGTTTTCACAGGGAGACAACCTCATGTGCCTCCACCATGTGTCCTTGCCCTCAGGTCACCAGCTTCAAGCACACATTTTATTGACTCTAACCCAAGGTGGACATGAGGTGAGGAGCCCAGTCAGGGGGTGACCTTCCTTAATGCCACAGAAATAAATTAGTCTGAAATTCATGCCTCATCCTCTATTGTTTTAGGTGGCTTGTTAAAAGCAACCCAAAGCCTCACACACACTGAACCCAGATCTTTTTAGTCTGTCACGAGGTAGCTCCTAAAGTAACTCTGGTTAATTCCAACTGAAGACAAAATTGAGGAACACCACCCAGTTTGCAGTCTAATTTTAGTCTGAGCCTGTGCCACTCATTTTTTGTGCCATGTTTTAATATTTGCTGTTACTTACTTGTGTTAAATTGAAGCATGGAAGCCTGCAAGCTCCTTGTGTTCCCTTAAGAAAGCAAACAAGCTCCTGGGAAAAATTACAATGTGACTTGAACTTATAGAAGTAGTACATATTTATTTATCTTTTTATTTATGCGTCATAAAAAGAGAATTACAAAAAGGCTTCAGTCTGTGGGGCTTTATCAGAATCAAGATCATGACTTTGTTTCTAAAGCACTCTCCTGGCCCAGACTAAAACTTGTGTCACCTTTTTGCCCCACCTCTGCCAGCAGAGCAACCCCTTGGCCACCCAGCATCACCCTGCAAGTGTCCTCTGCTCCTGATTGCTAAAGGCAAGCCCTCAAGCCAAACACTCAGGATCCTCTTTGCAAATCCTCCTCTCCTCCCAACACTTCCATTTCTCTAACTCCCTGTCCACCAAAACATCAGCTGTTGGGACAATCAATGGCTTTTTTGAGTTTTCTCGTTATCTTATGACTGACAGGATGGAATGATGCCATGACAGCTTCTTTGTGGGCCATACAAGGAGGATATAAAGCTCTTAGAGAGTGTCCAAAAGAGGGATGTGAAGATGGTGAAGGGTCTGGAGGGGCCATGTGAGGAGTGGCTGAGGTCCCTTGCTTGGTTTAGCCTGGAGAAGAGGAGACTAAGGGTACACTCATCAGAGTCTGCAGCTCCTCCCCAGGGTCTGCTCTGATCTCTACTGTGACAATGACAGAACCCAAGGGAACACCTGGAGCTGTCCCAGGGAAGGTTTAGGTTGGATTTTAGGAAAAGGTTCTTCCCCCAGAGGGTGCAGGGCACTGCCCAGGCTCCCCAGGGAATGGACACGGCCCCAAGGCTGCCAGAGCTCCCGGAGAATTTGGACAACATTCCCAGGGATGCACAGGGTGGGATTTTAGGGGTGTCTCTGCAGGGTCAGGGGTTGAACTGAATGATGCTTGTGTGTCCCTTCCAGCTCAGGATATTCTCTGATTCTATGAAGTCCTAATTTGGTGTCCTTTTCCAAAAAAACATTTCTTGGGCTTTTATTTATGAGACAAAGAATTAACCATGAGAGGCATGACAGAGGGGTGACAACTCAGAGGGGCTTTGGTTCAGGGCTCACTCCACACCTGCCACTTGAAGCAGCTGCTGGCCTGGATTTGTTATTGGTAGGAAAATGCAGAGCAATGGCAAATAAACGCTGGCATTTCGGTGAAGCGAAATTTCGCAAAGAAATAAAACTGCCAACAGAAATATTTTTGTGCGATAACAGAGCAATTCTTTGTTGCAATTTTTGACCTTTTGTAGCATTTTTATTTATATCTTTGGTTCTGCTGTGATTTATCTCTTGTGCTGTTATTTATTTCATTCTATACATCAGTGGTGGCTTTTTTTACACGGTCATTAGCCATTTTTCTGCTAATTGCTAATTCTTCCAGTAATTCTGAAGTAATTTGCCTTATGTTTTGCTCATTCCTCCCTGAAAAAAAAAAAGTGTTTTTCAACGTGGGTCTAAAATGCTCTGCCTGGTATTGGAGTGTTTTATTATATGGCTTTTAACAGAGCAAAAGGCAAAAAAAAAAAGAACATCCCTGAGGAATGCTTCATTTTGAGCACATCAACATTCCCACTGAAATAACAAACATGTCCCACCAGCCCTATAAACCACACTTATCTGCTTGTTCTATCTGCCCACCCCACCTGCCATGGCCTCCCAGGCAGCAGCAGGGCTCTCAGAGCTCGTCCTCCTGCACACAGCAGCTCCAGCCTCTCTCCTCAGCTCCTGCCCTCTGGATCAGGCTGGGGCTGAGACGTGGGGTGGAGGCTGCACCTCCTGAAACCCACATTCCTTCTTGTCCATAGGCACTCGTGGTCTGGAAGATGCTTTACCACCTCACTTTATGCCCTGAAAGGTGCTTTGTCACCTCACTTCATCCCCCTTTTTTTTTTATTTTTGGAGTTTGGAAGGGCTCCAATTTGCCTCAGCCTCCCTCCTCCACTTGCCCTGTCAGCTCCTACATCCAGGAAGCCAAAATAATTTCTGGTTCTCAGAGAGCTCACTGTAAATCACAGCAGGGACCTGCCAAAGCACCTGCCCTGCACTAAGAGCTCGGAAAGGAGTTCAGGAGTTTGGCAATTCTTTTCCCAAGGAAGGACAGCGAGACCCTGCCTGCACAGAAAGATGTGGATGTGGTGGAGGGGGTCCAAAGAAGGCCATGGAGATTCTCCAAGGGCTGGACCACCCCTGCAATGGAAACAGCCTGAGAGATTTGGGATTGTTCAGCCTGGAGAGGCTTAGGGACCCTCACAGTGCCTCCAGGAGAGCTGGAGAGGTGCTAGGGACAAGGGATGGAGGGACAGGACACAGGGAATGGCTCCCACTGCCAGGGGGCAGGGATGGATGGGATATTGGGAAGGAATTGTTCCCTGGGAGGGTGCTGAGCCCTGGCACAGGGTGCCCAGAGCAGCTGTGGCTGCCCCTGGATCCCTGGAAGTGCCCAAGGCCAGGTTGGACAGGGCTTGGAGCAGCCTGGGACAGTGAAAGGTGTCCCTGCCCATGGCAGGGGGTTGGAAAGAGACAGTCTTTGATGTCCCTTCCAACCCAAACCATTCTGTTATTATTTTTCCATTTTTCTTTCCTATTCAGTTGCTCCAAAATTAAATTAAAAACCTGCAAGAGGAAGGTAATAAAATGCTCTCTTCATCAGTTGGCAAGGAGCAAAGAAAGTTTAGACTAGACCAGAAACCTTCCAGCCCAGAGGACAGGGAGTCTTCTGAAGGAGGAGAAAGCCACCATGAAGGGAGGTTTTGGAAAAGACAAATCATCTTCAGGAAAGGGGCTTGGACCAGATCTCCACTGTCTGCTCTGGGATCACAGCACTCGAGTAGGGGAGCAAACAGTTAAAAACAAAACCATACCCAGAGCATCCACATTCACATGAAAAGGAGAAAACTGGGAAAAAATAGTAAATGTAGTGAGATGTGATAGTGGCTGGGATGGGTTGTGGGAGCAGGAAGGAAAGGGAATTGTAATCCATATCTGAGAAGGTTCAGGTAGATATCATTAGGAGATGCTCAAAGTTTCTTTTCCCCCACCTTTATCATTCAGTTAACAAAAGCTATTTGCTTCTCCTTCCTGCCTCATTAATTAAGCCATAAACATTCACAGCATTGCCTTCTTTTTCCTAGACTTAAATAAAACTGCAAGAATACAAAAATACGAACAAAACATGCATTAATCACAAGGACTTCACTTACATTGACAAAAAGAATCCACCCCAACAAAGTCAAAATAACTTCTTAGATCATTTAGGTTGAAAAAGAGTAACATCACAACACCAACAAAGTTTATCCACACCCTACCCCTCATTCATAATAAAATCAAAATTCCCCACATTTCTAATGCTCTGCAGCAATTGCCCCGTCCAGGTTTTGCTCATTACATCTCCCAGTTATTGTCCTGATCTCAAATTTCTCCAGATCCCCCATGTTTGGAAACAAAAGGTGCAGCAGAACAGGTTTGAACCATCCCTTGCAATCACTTTTAGCTCATTTTTAATGTGCCTGAAGACCTGGGAGCAGCCCAGGAGCCAGCAGAGCTGGACAGGACCTCAGAGGGACAAGCAGTGAAGATTGATCCTGGCTTTCCAGAGGATTTTTGGATGCTCTGCCCAAGGCAAGGCAACCCCACCTTTACAAACACTTAAATATTTTATAAATTTGCCTCTGCTCTGCATTGGCTGTGAGCAGGATCCATTTCTCCCAGCTCTGGATCCAGGAGATGCTGCAGGCGGATAAGGATAATCTTCCTTTGCAGAACAAGGGCAGAGTCACAGAATCATGGTTTGAGTTGGAAAGGACCTTAAAGATCATTTATTTCCAACTCCCTGCCATGGGCAGCAACACCTTCCACCCACACTACCACTCTCCCTGGTATAAAGCCCAGAGTGTTTGCAAATGTTGATCAAAATCCTTTAAGCTCTGGTGCTTGGAACCAAAAAATTGCCTTTCCTTTCTAAGATTTGGGCATGACATGTAATTACAGCGTGACAAACACTGTTCATCAGGAGCGTGTGTGTCTTTTTATCTAGCTAAAGAGCCCTGTTCACATCACTAAATGGCACTACCTCAATCCCAGCATAGCCTCTTCCCCAAAAAGGGTAAAAAAAGAGGGAGGAAAGGGATGAAAGCATTAAGAGGGAAGAGCTGTATCCCCTGACTGGCAAGATCCCAGGTGCTCACACACCCCTGCATATGTTTACCTCCAATTCCTCCATGCAGACCTACCCCAACACTTTTATTTGGTTTAAGTGCATCAACAAAAACCTGTTCCTCATTAGTTTAAATTAACCATAATGGCCCTGATTTGGAGAGAAACAGATGAAAAGCAGGGAGGTGACAGGATGGCAGTGAGCTCTGATGTGCTTTAGCTGAGCTGCACTGACAGCACAGGCTGTGATCTCTCCCTGCCCTGGTGGGGAGGGCAAAGGCATCAGTGCAACCTTCAGGCTTTTCTGTGTGGTTGGGGCAGATGTGACAGTCCCCAGGCTCTTAACCCCACCAAAAATTGCTCCTTGCTCTCTCCCATCCCATCCTTGCACCCCATTCTAACGCTGCAGTCAGTCCATACCAGCCCCAGCCTCTCAGCAGCAGGGACAAGTTGTGTTTGGAGATGTCAGGAGAGGAGGAGAGCTCACCCAGGGAGGGCAGGTGAGGATTTTTTTGCTTCTTTTTTGCCAGGGTCAGGATTAGATGTGTGAGATGGTATTTCCTGTTCAGACTCGGATGTTTGTTAGTTCTTGTCTCTGTTACAGTCTCACAAACCCTGAGTTCTGCAGCCCTTCACTCTGACAAGCTAAAAATGGAGCCCTATCTCTCTCTCTACAAGGCCTTTTAAGGATAAACTGTCCAATTAAGAAATGTCACCTAAATTATTTTTATTTTTAACCCAATAACCAACCACCTATGTCCATGGCCTGCAATGTGGACTTTTTATCCAATTACACAAAACCACCCAAAACCATGGAGAAGAAGAAGGAGAAGGAGAAAGAAGGAGAAGGAGAAAGAAGGAGAAGGACCAGTCTCTGCCCTAAAACCTCCATTTTGCTTTATATATATGACTATATTCTAAAAGCTTAAACTCTAGGTTTTCCACCCTGTGATATTACACATTTCTATCCAAACTCCACACCCACAATCCCAGTTCCATCATTCAATTTTGGAAGCCTTCTCCACAGCCTGAGGCCAAATGCAGAGTTCTCCTGGGGGTCAGTGCCTGTCAGCACAGAAAGCCTAAAATTCTCATTCACCAGGGTTCCAACAGGCAGGATCAGGGCAGACACAAAATCTTCACCCCAGTGAACCTCTCTTTTCTTCCTACGTGGTTAAAATCCTGCTGTACATGAGAAGCTTCAGTCAAGCCTTCACTTTGGAGTGAGGCTCATGTTTTCTTTTCTCTGGGTGTCACTGGATAGATTAGATGAGATAAATATATCTCCACAGCAATCTGTGTTGTTGCAAAGATAGGGCTGCAAAATTCCATGGATGAGATCTTCCCATGCTGAGTTTAGCATCCCAGTAAGAAACAATCCTTCATTTTGGTGGCTGACATGTTTTCATCAAAATATAAGGAAAATTAATTTGACCTCAAGTGTTGGGTGTTTGGTTTTTTGTTTGTTTTTTTTTGTTTTTTTTTTAATTCACATTAAAAAAACTGTTAAGTGTTTGCCGGGTGTGTTATTTTGAGCAAAAGCATCCTTATAAACACTTTCCTTTTAAAGTATTTGCTCCTATTTTCTTGTATTTTCAAGTTCTCTTGTTCTCGGCAAGGCCAAAAACCCAGCTCAAGGAAGTTGGGTGAAATAATAAGGAAGAAAAAAGTGCATGAAAGAAACTAGGAAAATCAAAAATGTGTCATTTCCTGCAATGATTATCAAGGGAAATAAAGGAATAAAGAATCTATAATATTTTTTGTCCACTCTCATACTCAGTGAATCTACAGATCTCCCATGCTCTGACAGCACCAGTTAAATCATCCCACTCTTCACTTGGCCTGTCCTATAAAGCAACTATTTTTTTAAGAAAAATAAAGTTGAAATATCATGGATAAACACACTCCAAAGAAATATTTCCTGTGTACAGTAGCAAGAAGCTGAGGGAGAGTCCCTGTTCACCAGCAGGGTCAGTCCCCATCACAATGTATGGAGGCAGGTCACTGGGAGGAAACCAGTGTAAACAGGATCTGCTTTTATCAGTGGGAAAAAACCTCAGCCCTGTTTAAATTAGCCAGAAACATGTTCCTATATATTATACTTCTATGTTATAGTCACAAGCTGCTGCGTCCAAGCTTTGCTGCAGGGTTCAGTCATGGTAGGGAGCTGTCCCCAAATGCAAGACCATGACTGTCCCTTCTGCTTTGGGAAGGAGCTCATGATGGGATGTTTGCACCCCGGGGAGGATTCCTGGGCTGAGGGGTCAGGATTGGTTTGGCATGGGAGGGATGCTGGATGCAGGACCACAAAGAAAACCTGCCAAGGCATCCTTCTGCTGGGATGCTGGGGGTGAACTGCCAGGCTGGCAGGGCATTCTCCTGGTGGGGTGCTGGGCCTGAGGAAAGACAGGATAGCTGTTCACAGCATCCTCCTGGTGGGATGTTGGGGCTGGCAGGGACTTGCCAGCCATATAGAGGACATCCTTGTGGTGAGGTGCTGGGAGAGGGGCACTTCAGACTGGCAGGGCATCCTCCTGCTGGGATGCTGGGACTAAGGGAGGGCATGCCAGCCTGGCAGGGCATGCTGCTGCTGGGATGCAGTGCCGGGGATGCCGGCACGGCTGTTTTCCAGCGGGATGCTGTTTCCAGCGGGATGCTGTTTCCAGCGGGATGCTGTTTCCAGTGGGATGCTGTTTCCAGCGGGATGCTGTTTTCCAGTGGGATGCTGTTTCCAGTGGGATGCTGTTTCCAGTGGGATGCTGTTTGTTTTCCAGCGGGACCCGCGGGCGGGCGGGACCCGGGCCCGCCGGGCAAACCCTGCGCTCTGCTGCCCCCCGGCGGTGACGGGCGGGAGCGCCGCACCCCAGTTCTGAGTGCTCCTCCTGGGGCTGCACCCCAGTTCTGGGTGCTCCTCCTGGGGGCTGCACCCCAGTTCTGGGTGCTCCTCCTGGGGCTGCACCCCAGTTCTGGGTGCTCCTCCTGGGGGCTGCACCCCAGTTCTGGGTGCTCCTCCTGGGGTTGCACCCCAGTTCTGAATGCTCCTCCTGGGGGCTGCACCCCAGTTCTGGGTGCTCCTCCTGGGGGCTGCACCCCAGTTCTGAGTGCTCCTCCTGGGGCTGCACCCCAGTTCTGGGTGCTCCTCCTGGGGCTGCACCCCAGTTCTGGGTGCCCCTCCTGGGGGCTGCACCCCAGTTCTGAGTGCTCCTCCTGGGGGCTGCACCCCAGTTCTGAGTGCTCCTCCTGGGGCTGCACCCCAGTTCTGAGTGCTCCTCCTGGGGCTGCACCCCAGTTCTGGGTGCTCCTCCTGGGGGCTGCACCCCAGTTCTGGGTGCTCCTCCTGGGGCTGCACCCCAGTTCTGAGTGCTCCTCCTGGGGCTGCACCCCAGTTCTGGGTGCTCCTCCTGGGGGCTGCACCCCAGTTCTGGGTGCTCCTCCTGGGGTTGCACCCCAGTTCTGAATGCTCCTCCTGGGGCTGCACCCCAGTTCTGGGTGCCCCTCCTGGGGGCTGCACCCCAGTTCTGAGTGCTCCTCCTGGGGCTGCATTCCAGTGTTGAGTGATCCTCCCAGGGGCTAAAGCTCAGTGCTGAGTGATCCTTCTGGGGGCCAAACCCCAGTTCTGAGTGCTCCTCCTGGGGGCTGCACCCCACTGCTGAGTGATCCTCCTGGAACTGTACCCCACTGCTGAGTGGTCCCTCCCGGGGCTGCATCCCAATTCTGAGTGCTCTTCCTGGGGCTAAACTCCAGTTCTGAGTGATCTTTCTGGTGGCTAAACCCCAGTGCTGAGTGATCCTTCTAGTGGCCAAACCCCAGTGCTGAGTGCTCCTCCTGAGGCTGATCTTTCTGGGGGCTAAACCCCAGTGCTGAGTGATCCTCCTGGGACTGCACCCCAGTTCTGATTGCTCCTCCTGGGGCTGCACCCCGGTATGAGTGCTCCTTCTGGAACTGCACCCTGGTACTGAATGATCCTTCTGGGGGCTGCACCCCACTGCTGAGTGATCCCTCCCGGGGCTGCACCCCAGTTCTGAGTGATCCTCCTGGGGGCTGCACCCCAGTGCTGCGAGACACTTTCTGGGGCTGCACCCTACTGCTGATTGATCCTCCTGAGGATGCACCCCAGTGCTGCGAGACTCTCCGGGGGGCTGCCTCCTCCCAGAGCGTGCCGGAACCCCCTCCGTCATCATCTGGCTTGACCCCCTCCATCATCTCCCCTGCACCCCCTCCATCATCTCCCCCGGACCCCCTCCATCATCATCTGGCTTGACCCCCTCCATCATCTCCCCCGGACCCCCTCCATCATCTCCCCTCTCCCCGCCTGCTCTGCTGCCGGTTTCACTCTGCCCCGGGCTCGCCTCGTCCTGCAGAGCAGCGCTGCCTCCTCCTCCTCCTCCTCCTCCTCCTCCTCCTCCTCCTCCTCCTCCTCCCCGGCGGCACCTGACGCGCGGGGCTCCCGCCCGCCCCCGGCCCGCCCGGCCCCTCCCGCCGCTCCGGTCCGAGCGCGGAGCCGCCGGGCGCTGCCGGCCGTGCCCAGCGCTGCCCCCGGAGCATGCCAGGGCGGCGGGGGGGCTCTGACCGCCCAGCCGCCCCCCCGGGGCTGAGCGCCGGGCACCGCGGGCACGGGGGGCAGCGCGCACGGACGGCGTGAAGCGGGCGGGGGGCGACGGGCAGCGCGTCCTGCCCTCCCTCGCTCCGTCTGTCTCCATCCCTCCCTCCCTCCATCCCTGCATCCCGGCCGGGGGAGCGAGGTGCGGAGCGCGTCTTGGCGGGGGCTGCCAGCCGGGGATCATGCTGGGGGAGCTGCGCCTCGGCACCGCTTTCTCCTCGCCCTCAATGGAGCCCGGACTTTTTCTACAATGACTTTCCCCGAGCTGAGCAATGGCAGCTTGAGTGGGAACCGGACGGGACAAGGCAGCCAGAGCGCTGCCAACCGGTCCTGGGGGCTGCAAGGGGAGGAGACCCCCGAGGGCAACGGCACCACTCTGACTTTCGCCTTGGATGTGCAGGCGGTGGGCGTCGGGGTCTTTCTGGCCGTCTTCATCCTCTCGGCCATCGTGGGGAACATCCTGGTCATCCTCTCGGTGGCTTGCAACCGGCACCTGCAGACGGTCACCAACTACTTCATCGTCAACCTGGCCATCGCTGACCTGCTGCTCAGCACCACCGTGCTGCCCTTCTCGGCCACCCTGGAGGTGTTGGGCTTCTGGGTGTTCGGGCGCATCTTCTGCAACATCTGGGCAGCGGTGGACGTGCTGTGCTGCTCTGCCTCCATCATGAGCCTGTGCATCATCTCCGTGGACAGGTACATCGGCGTCAAGTACTCCCTCAAGTACCCCACCATCATGACCGAGAGGAAGGCGGGGGTCATCCTCGTGGTGGTCTGGCTCTCCTCCATGGTCATCTCCATCGGGCCGCTGCTGGGCTGGAAGGAGCCGCCGCCGCCGGACGAGAGCATCTGCAGCATCACGGAGGAGCCGGGCTATGCCCTGTTCTCCTCGCTCTTCTCCTTCTACCTGCCCCTCATGGTCATCCTGGTGATGTACTTCAGGATTTACGTGGTGGCCAGGCGGACCACCCGGAGCCTGGAGGCAGGGGTCAAGAAGGAGAGGAACAAGTCCATGGAGGTGGTGCTGCGCATCCACTGCCGCAGCGTGCTGGAGGAGCCTCTCTCCAGCACCCGGAGCAAGGGGCACAACTTCAGGAGCTCCCTCTCCGTGCGGCTCCTCAAGTTCTCCCGGGAGAAAAAGGCAGCCAAGACTCTCGCCATCGTCGTGGGTGTTTTCATCCTCTGCTGGTTCCCCTTCTTCTTCATCCTGCCTTTTGGTAAGTGACCCCATCCCAGCTCCGCTGCCTGGGGCTGAACCCCTGGGGACCTGCTCCTTGGGACAAACTTTTCAGGACACAGCTCATGCATAGCAATGAGGGATAGGTGATTGACAGGTGAATAAACCAACGATGAATTAATTCAATTAATTAGCACTTATTCAATATTTATTAAGCAAAGCCATATAATCAATCAAAGTAGATAGCAAGTGAATAAAATAGCAGCATAATAAGTGTTTTAATTAATTCATTCTGCGTTCAGCATTTTAACTAACGAAGTTTAGGCTAAGGAGGAAGCAGCTCTGTTCCAAACAGGCTGTTTCTTTGACACAGTGGTCTCCAACAACAGTTTTGTTATCTTCTCATTCTCCCAGTTTGGGAGCTGCCCCTGTGGGTCCAGGGCTCCCACCTCGGTTGCAGATGAGTGAGGTTTTATCCCTTCAAGGAGTGCATCAGAGCCTGAAGCACAAATATTTACTTCCCACTTGCTGTTGTTGTGCAGGCACCTGGAGCAGGACTGGGTGTTATCCATAAGGGTGATGGGTGAAGATCCCTTGTGGTTTTCCAGGACTGATCCACCACCCCCAGGAGCTGTGGCCCTGCTATAGTGCCCGTGTGCTCATTTAGGGCTGGCTCTCATGTTGTGCTCTAAAGTTTTGGCAAGTTGGATGTGAAAAGGACGCTCCCCCCTGCGTGCAGGGGAGGCTGAGCAGGCACAGAGCCCACCAGGGACCTGTGATGTCCAAAGCAACATCCCCTTCCAGCACCAGGGACCCAGGATGTGCAAGGGAAGCCAGTGCTCCTCATCCTGACAGCAGGCACCCAGCTCAGGGGACCTTATTAACCCTCTGGAATGCTGTAGCTAAGCCTGGAGCTGGGAAGAGAGAGATTAAAATAATTCCTGAGTGTCAGCAGCAGCCTTTGCACAGAGCTCAGCAAAGCAGGGAGGTCTGTCATTCCATCTGCCAGCTGGGACCCATGTGTCCCACAGCCCACGGGGGACTCGTGTCCCACCAACCCTGCAGCCACAGGAACACTCATCACAGCTGGGGCTGCACTTTTTCTCAGGGTTTTGCAAATCCTCTTGCTCAGGGCTGCCTCTCAAGTCAGAGCAGCATCTGTGACTGCAGGACAGATTTGGACCTGCTGAGGTTCTGAGCTCCCTCCAGCACTGGGGCTGTTTCCCTGGGCTGTGTCCCCAGGGCTGTGGGATCCCTCCAGTGGGATAATCCCTGGGATCCGTGGTGCCTGGAGAGCTGAGGTGTCCCTGGAGTGGTGAATCAAGGCTGTGCATGTCTGCTCTCACCGTGCTGCTGCCTGGTGCCTCTGCTCCAGGGTCTCCTGTGGGTGTGGGTGGTGTTAGGGGGGTTTGGCTCTGCTCTCCGTGGGGGTGAAATCATTGCAGTGAGAAATTTTCACCCCGTGGGAGCATTGCAGTTGATGGTATAACTCAGGCAAAGAGCAGTAAAACTGCACTGAACTCCTCTCCCTGCAAGACCAAGGATGAATTATCCCATTTGACCGTGCCTCAGTTTCCCTTTCAGCAATCAGGTGTATTAGGGGGAATGGAGGGGAGGTGGTGTAACCTGCAAATAAACATTTTGGGATTCGTGGGGCTCAGGGAAATACCAGTCCTTGAAGACTGAGCTCCCTGAGCAGCCCCATTCTGATATTCCCTTTCTTGGCCAACCAGGGCAGGAACCAGCTCCAAACCTCATTTGCACCTTTACACCTTAAAATCATGAAATCAGGGAATGATTTGGGATGGAAGGGACTTTAAAGATTGTCTAGATCCAACCACCTGACAACCTTCCAGCTAATGAAGCTGGAAATCAGGATCCTGTTCCTCTGAGTTACTCCCGGTACTTTAAAATAGAGAAGGAACCTCAGGCAAATACTTTTCAGTAGAAAAAATTAATTTTATTTTGTTTTACCATATCTGTTCTGCCATGAGACCCTTGTGCTAGCTTCTCTGCTGATGTAAATCAGACAAGTCAAAGGAGGCACACTGATTTC
Organism: Lonchura striata; assembly: GCF_050655825.1. Classification (NCBI taxonomy): domain Eukaryota; kingdom Metazoa; phylum Chordata; class Aves; order Passeriformes; family Estrildidae; genus Lonchura; species Lonchura striata. Next base: position 3,383,552 of record NC_140706.1, on the reverse strand, counting down.
CACAGCTAAAAATCCAAACTTCATTCTTTAGGTGCCTCCCACGAACCCATTTGCTTCCTCCGAGCTCACAACTGGCCAAGTCCTTTATAAACATGGCTTTGATCTTTACTTCCTGCCATATTATATGTATAATATAAACACGGCAAAAGTTCATTTATTTTATGACTACAAAATATGCTGCCTCTGATTTCCCCTCCCTCCCCTTTATTAATGGCAATTTCCTATTCAAATCCGAGAATCGTTCAATGCTGTCAAGAAGGGAACAGAAACTTCTAATCTTGGATTTTACAGCTCAGGAGACAGGTCTGAAACTCGCAGAAATCAGTAAATTTTACAGTGAATCCACAAGATGAAACATGCTGGGACCAACTCTGCTAAAAAAAGAAAGTTGTAAGTGGTAAAGTAGAATGGATTTTATTTATTTCATAAGACAAAATTAGTTGTAATAACTCAGGACCAACTGAAAATGGTATTGATACACACTTTAAATGAAAGTGAAACTCCCCTGAAAAACAAAATAACTTTGAATTGAAGAGCAATGTATTGTTTCAACTTCAGAGTAAATTGGAAATTATTAAAATTCAGAGACATTTAAAATTGTGCCTTCAAATTGCATCAAAGTAAAATGAATAAGTGATCTATTTTCTTCTGAAAATATCCAAATGTTTTGACTTATTTTTTTGTCTCTTTGACACGAATTTGCAGGAAGTCATCATTGAGTCACACTGTTCACTGAGGTCTGATTATAATTTCTAGTAAAATTAAATTTTCCAAGTGACAAAATACTCTCAACTCCACTTTAAAGTCCTTCAGCACTCGGAAACTTCCGCACTCGCGCCGTCCTCGGTGTCTGAGTCTGCACACATCCTTGCCACTCTGCAGAGTAGCTCCCACATTTATTACACAGGAGCAATATTCATCACATTGGTGTCAAAAAGCTGAAATAACCCAAAATTTCAAATAGCAAGAGCCACGTGTGTGCCAAATGCTGTCAGCCATTTCTCCATGCTCAAACAATCTACAATGATTTTTCTTTAAATCAGCTCAAACTCCCCGATACTGCCACAGTCTATTTATCAGCTGAGTAATTTAACTCCCTCTTGGATGTGTGATCACAGTCCCTGAGCATGTTATCACCAGGAGTTTAAATACAATTAACAGCTTCTGTGGCTAATAAGGATCTTTAGCAGCGAGTTGTTCAACCCAAGATGAAATCCTGGTTTGTGGTTTGTGTTTGGGTCCTGTCTTTGCCAAGTGAGGAGAGCAGTGGAGCTCTCCTGGGCTGCTGCCTGGGTTTGCTGGGAGGTGCTTCTGGGGTTTGTGGCAGGGTTCCTGTTCCCTGAGCAAACACCTGCCGGGAGAATTTACCTGGAGACTTTTCAGAGATGCAGGGCCAGCAGTTTAGGGCTGGTTTGTAGCACAGAGTTCATCTCCCTTTGGTTGTCTCAGGCCATGGAGATGCTCCAAGGGCTGGGTCTGTGCTCTGCAGCCAGGCTGGGAGAGCTGGGGGTGCTCACTGGGAGAGGAGAAGGCTCCAGGGAGAGCTCAGAGCCTAAAGGAGGCTGATAAAGGGAGGCAGAACAACTTCTTATATGGGCAGGAAGTAATAGGACAAGGGGCAGTGGTTTTAAACTGACAGAGGGCAGGGTTAGATGGGGTATGGGGAAGAAATTCATCCCTGTGAGGGTGGGGAGGCCCTGGCACAGGATGCCCAGTGAAGCTGTGGCTGCCCCTGCATTTCTGGAAGTGTCCAAGGTCAGGCTGGAGCAATCTGGGATAGTGGGATTTGTCCCTGCCCATGGCAGGGGTGGTGTTGCTGGTCCCTTCCAACCCAAACCATTCTGTGACTACAAAAACATGCAGGCACAGCTAATGAGCTGATGGTGTCTGCACTGCAGGTATTTGCAGAAAATGTGGGATATAGCCTAGTCTGGATTTTTTACTCTATGATCTCTGAGGGCTTTTTCAACTTGAACAATTCCGTGGCTTTATAGAGGTTTCACTGGTTCTTCTGCTAATGGAAAATCCTGTTAAAAGTTAGGTTCTGGATCTGTCCTTGCAGTAGGACCTCTATGCCAGGTGATCAGGGAACCAGAACCCCCTATAGGTGTAGAGTACCCTGCTTTCTGAAACCTGATCTAGGAGGACATCAGTAAGAGTGGGAGGAGGGATGGAGGCCTGATTCCCACCACTCTTCAGCTGGGGGGCACCTGAAGCTCAATGTGAGTTCCCAGACAGGACCATCCCAGGAGTGGAGGTCAAGGCCTTCTCCATCAGCACCTCAGAAGGTTCTAGGAGGAACCAGCCATCCCTTGGGATCAAGGATGGACTAGCTGGTACCCAGGATGGTGATTTATGTACCTCAGTGCCTGTGTTTTTAAGCATGGTCTCCTCTGGACTGCCATAGTGGGCTCCCATGTTTGTTATCCTTTAGATTTGGTCAGAAATCAAGACTGGTGTGAGAAAGAAAGACACGTAGTGAGAAATGAGGAAACACCATAGTTAGTGCCACACAAGGGTGAAGGCCACAACCCGAGGCTCCCTTCACCCTGTCCATCCACAAGCAGCAGGTTACCCAGACCAGGAATCCCTGGGCATGGATAAAACCCTCCAGACTGGCAGTCTAATCTTTCCCTTGGGTTGGTGACCTGCTGTGTTTGCAGTGGAAGCTCCTGCTCATTTCCAGGTACATTTCAGAAGAACAGTGAACTGGCTTTTCCACCTGCACCCTGAAGGAAAGGCAGCTGCTACACCAGCCAGGCTCTGAAAGGTCTCCTTCAAGTCAAAATATAAATATATTTTTAGTTGCTGTTTGACATAGAGCAGGAGACCTTTCACAAAGCATTTTGCAGAGCCACTTGTAAAATAAATGTTGGGGAAAACGCTGTGAAAGCACGTTTCATGTGATGTGAGACCATGTTCTGGTAGAAATTGAGAATCTAATTCTACTTTGATAAAAGAGCATTTAGCATGGTTTACTAATAGGAAAAGGGCTTATGTTATCATTCTGTGCCTGTGAGGAACTCACCATCTGATGAACTCTTTTGTGATACAATCACAGAATGATTTGGGTCGGGAGGGACCTGAAAGTTCACCTCATTCCACCCACTGCCATGGGCAGGGACATCTTCCAGCAAAGCAGGTGGCTCCAAGCCCCATCCTCTCTTCTGACCTGGTCACACTGCTCTGGGTGGAGCCCATCATCAACCCCAGCTGCATTTCAAAAAGTGCTAGAAGTGTTCTAGTATCCCAAGTTCCTATAAAAATGGACAGATGGGTGAAGGACTGAAAACTCCTATACTCTCCCTCACAGAAGGACAGTTCAGAGTGAGCTCAGCACCTGGTTAGATATCAGAAAATACTGAAAATCTACCACAAGACACAATCCCAGGAAAAACCCAAACTTCTTTAGTGTTGTTGTGCACAAGACCTGATAAAAAAAAAAAAAAAGGTAATTTGAAAGAAGGATAAAAGATAAAAGGATATTTAATTACTTTGACTGTCAGGGCATTTATTTGTATCTCCTGAAATTTTCGGAGTTATGGTGAAGTCAGAACTGATGTAGAGAAAGGAATGCAAATTCCTGGAATTTCTCTGGAATAATTATCTATGGCCAAGAGCATCAGATCAAACTGGAACACGAGCAATTGGGATGAACCTTGCCATCTGCCACATGTGCCCTGTTGGTCCTGGTTCACAGGAACAATACCTTGATGAAAAACACCAGCAAAGACACTGGTGGAGTCAAAATCTGCTGGTACCAAGCTCTGGTTGCATTTATTGAGCATCATCCAGTCAAGAGGCACCACAGGATGTTCCCATCAAAGGGAACATCCAAATTACCATGCCAAAGTACCATAAATGTGTTAAATTACAGGGGATGGATGGATGATGGATAGATGGATGGATGGATGGATGGATGGATGGATGGATGGATGGATGGATGGATGGATGGATCTTCCAGCCCATCTCCCTTTCTCAAGAAGAGAACACTTGGCCCCAAACCATTCCTGAACCATTTCAGGACTATTCTTAAAGCATTAAATGAGGGGAAATCCATTGTTTTCCCTGACAAATTTTGGCTTTGCTTCAGCAGCCCTCAAATGTGATTTCTGCTTCTCTTTTTCCCACGCAAAAGCATCAGGGCTGTGTAGCAGCCTGCCAGAGTGTCATTCCTGGGGCATGACAGGAGGGATGTGTGCAGTGGACACGTGGGGATGTGCAGCCCTCTGGAATAGCACTGGGGGAACAGTGGATTCACCTGGGGAATACAATAAACACACGGATTGTGTCTGTCTAGAGAAACTCTGTGAAAAAGCAACCTGGGAGCTGGGTTTCCCTCCAGGGAAAACACATTTCCATCCTGCAGGAGGGGTACAGGAGACAATTCCAAGTAGGCACATGGATAAGGAGCCTATGAATAAATTATGCAGCCAAAGCATTAGACAGTGTTGATTCCCTCCACGTGCCTGAGAAGACACCAGGGTGCAGAAAAACAGGGAAACACTCCATGTTTGTTTGGAAATAATCAGCCAAAAACAATTATTTGGACCCCAAGTGTTTCCTACCTGTGTGGGAAGCCAGGGGTGGACAGAGGGGCTCAGTGCAGTTTCTGCTGTTATAACAGATGCCTTATTCTGGACCTCAGTTAAGGATTTGGACACCCAAATTTGAACATCTGCTCTGCTTCTGCCTGACCAAAGCAAGGCAGTGATTGGAAGCAGGACCCAGATATTCCATGACTTGTGCAAGGGATTATTCTGCTTCCAGCCCACCCACTACACCACCAAATAAAACTATTTAAAGCCAAATGTCCATTTTTATATGGCAGAGTCCTGACGCATCTCGAGGCAGTTGCTATAAGGAGTGTACCACAAACAGGGAAAAAATAGACCCTGAAAAAATTGAAACTACTGGGATTCAGTGAGCAAAATGTTACAAAATCTCTCAACAGGAGTTTTGGAGCCAGTACCAGAATACACCACATAACCGTAAATTCATCTATATTAAGCTGGGTTTGATGGCTTCATTATATTTGACAAAACAAGTGTATTTCCTTGGGAAAACAACATGAATTATCTTCTGATGGATCAATAGGAGTTTCGCCTGCTGTGATTATTGTGCTGTATTCTAGGTAGGGCTGATAGCTCCTTTTAATATTATGGGACCCTTCTGAGATAAAGTCTCAGTTTCTGGTGCTAAACATTATCTATCAGGTGAAATTTTCCATTCTCTGTGTCTGTAACAAACTGAGCTTGTTCTGCTAAATGTGAGACAACTTGAGATGAACAAACGTGTGAAAGATGACAGGCAAAACACGGATTTTGGTTCTTGGGGTCTCTATCCTTGCAGGTACAAAGGAGATTAATTTCCATCATTCCTTATTGGATAACTTGCTGTATTGATTCTATGACTGTAGTGAATCAGCTTTTTTCACTGATTAGGATTTTTTCACTGATATTTAGGAAGAATTCCTTCATGGAAAGGGCTGTCAAACACCAGCAAAGGCTGCCTGGGCAGTGGTGGAATCCCCACCCCTGGAGGGATTTAAAAGCCATGTGGATGTGGCACTTGGAATGGTTGGATTTTGTGATCTTAGAGGGCTTTTCCAACTTTAATGGCTCTGTGATTCCCTGATTCTGCTTCTGCCTGCCCTGTGTTCTCTGTTTTGGTGCTCTTTGAACTGTCACATGGAAACAGAAGGCTGCACTTCTCCCTGCACCATAATTTATGGGTGAGAACAGCCCAGGGATGGATTAACTGGAGTGGCTGGAACACGAGATGGTTTTGAGCTGCTCCTAATGAATAGCCTTTCTCCAAGAGGGCTCCTAGCTGATGCCTTTGGAGCCAAGCCCAAGAACCACCAGATCTGGTGGCAGAAAACCAACTGCCAGCTTGATCAAGAGAGGGCATTTCCTCCTCCTGGGCCGTTTCCAACCCAAGGCAATTCACAGCTCAGTCATTAAGGCCCTTGAAATGCATCTTTAATTTTACCCCCTCCAGTAGCTGGGCAAAAAAAACAAAAACAAAAACAAAAAAAAAAAAAAAGAAAAAAAAAAAGGAAAAAAAAAAGAAAAAAAAAGAAAAAAAGAAAAGGAAAAAAATGGGAAAAAATTTAAAAAATTACAAGGGATTCCTGCTGGGAGAAATCCATGCATTGGATAAATCCAAGCAGCCTTTCCTGTTGTACACAGTGAGCACATTGATGGCATTCATTTAAGGAAGATCAACAGGACTGGCCCCAGGCAGCTCTTTCCAACACAAATCTGCCCAAAAAGTGTGCCTGGAGCTGTAGGAACCTGAGATTGTTGCTGCCACTTGGTTTCAGGACCCGGAATCAAACTTGCTCCTCTTGTGTCCAGGTGTTTGCTTATTTGTTGTGGTTTATGGGATTTCCCCCAGTGAGTCAGAGGCTGGAGCAAATCACAGGGGCTTCCCTGTCTGATCTCCTGAATTAAAGAACTCCTGGCTGTATTCCCCTGCAAGGCTCTTGCAATGCAGGACTGAAAGTGCTGAAAAACCCAAGAACAAAGCTACAAACCTTCCAAAAAAATGTCCATGATGGGGGGCAAAAAATAGCCATAACACAGCCCTGCAAGAGCTCTCCAATTAAAAATTTGCATCAATTATGCAAACACTGAGCAGGGAACAGACCCCACTGCACAAAAATCCGGCCCCAGACGTTGCTGTGCCAGAGCTCAGTCCAGGAGACAGAGGCAAGACCTTGGTGAAAGCATTTAAGTGGGGAAAAGATAAAAGAGAAACTTGTTTGGAACTGGGGGAAATCATATCCTAAGCCTAAAACTGGTGGTTTGTAGCATAGAGACCAGTGAGAAATGGGGGTGTCTTTGTGGCAATGAGGCAAGAGGGGGTTAGGGCAGCAGGACCAGGAAAGGGACAGGAATCCAGAAGAGACAGGCATTGTTGAGGGGAGGATGTCACCAGCACTTTGGGCTTGTGTCACATCTCATCCCTGGCTGTTTTCCAGCTCATGTTTTCCCCACAGCAGCTTCACAAATCACTGAGAAACAGCTCACAAGTAAGGATAGGGATCATGGAGGGCACTGACCCCCAAATCCAGGGACTGTTTTGAGCCCCTAGGTCAGCAGAAGAAGCTGGAAATGGTGTTATTTCCTGCCCTCTCACCTGAGTGCCCAGCAGGAGATCTGACATCTGTATTCCTTCCCCAGCTGTGTCCTCAGGCAATTTGGAAGGGCATGGGGCACACAGAAAACACAGCAGTGGTGGCACCACCAGCTGCCCCTGGTTCTGGTTTGAGAGCAGAGGACTTGGGTTCAGAGCAGCTTCCAGCTTTTGATCCTCAGCCTTTGAAGCCAAGTTCTCTCAGAGACACTTTCCAAACTGCACCAAAACAGTTTTTCAGCTGTGGGGTCTTTTTGTTCCCAGGGCTCCTTCCGTAGGAATTATCTGGAAAGTTGTGAGGATGCAGTGTGAAGTCCAGCTGGCAGCCAGCCACGGGCTTGTAGGGATTTGGGGAAACAAAGCAGAGTGACTTTACATCACAGGTTTTGTTTTCTGTGTATTCTTCACTCGGAGATTATCATACAATCACAGGTTGGTTTGGGTTGGATCCCAAATACCATCCAATCCCAGCCCCTGCCAAGGGCAGGGACACTTTCCACTATCCCAGGTTGCTCCAATCCATGTCCAATCTGTCCTTCCAGGGATCCAGGGGCAGCCACAGCTTCTCTGGGCACCCTGTGCCAGGGCCTCACAACCTTCTCAGTAATGAGAAAGAGAAAGAGAAAAGTGGAGGATTTTCCAAATATTGCATCTCTCCCTCTCCTCTTCCTTGTAAAAGCTGGATTATTTGGGATTAAATCTTACTGTGCTTCACTTCCAGTGGCACCCCAGAGTGGCAGCACTCCTGGGCTCTTTGCAGACTGATGTATCTGAGATCCTTCATGATGCACAAGCCCATTAGTTAAGTGCTTCAGCCTCTTCTGTGCCAGGGGCTGTTCAAACAGTGTTATTTCTAGACTGGAGCAGCTCACACTAGGGGATCCAGATGGATGTGGGAGGCAGCACAGCACCCTGTAGTATCTGCGTGCAGGCAGATTGCAGTTTTGCCAGCATTTAGGCAAAGGAGCGGTGCAGATACTGGCAGAGAGCTTCTGCTCTCCTGGGAAAGCCACCCAGGAGAAAGGAACAATTCCCATTGCATCTGATGACCTCCTTGCCACCACCCTCCCTTCCTGAGTCCCCTTCCTGAACACCTCCTTAATCAGTGCTTCCCTTCTCATCCATGGCTCTGGTAGACAAGGAATGTGATCATTTCTGGTGTGCAGGTAGACAGAGGAATTGGGACCAGACCCACAGGTGAAAATTTCTGTGGAGAGTTTCTATGAGCAGGTGGATGTCTCATCTCCCATTATTGTCCATGCCTACCAAGCTTTGATTGCTCACCAGGCTTGGATTGCAATTTCCTTCCCTAAAATATTCCCAGTGCCATCCCTAAGATAAATGAGGAAACCATGTGAGGTTTTGCTTGCAAAGCAGGATGGAGGGAAGCTCCATGCTCTTCTAGAAGGACAGTCAGGATCCAGGAGGGACATCCCAGGGCATTTATCTCCAGTGGTACAAGACACATGAGCAACCTCAGTGTCTGCTTTCAGATGACTGGATTGCACCCTGGATTGCTTTCCCAAAAAAAATTAAAAAGAAAACCAGACACCCTCAAGGGAAATACATCCAGTAAGCTCCCCACACTAACATTTCATTCTCTGTCCCAAAAACTGGAGTTTAGGATCAACCCTGCAGCTCGGCACCTTGGCATGTCAGCACCTTTCCCTCAGATGCACCTTTCCACAGGCAGATTCTGAAGCTGTGCCCTGAAAATTAAAATAAAGGGGTCACTGCTGCCTGCTCAGATGGCCTGAGAGGAGCCACACACTGCTGCCAAGCATTGAAGGGCACAACTTTGCTTCAGTGTAGGAAATATGTATAAAAGTCTCTGAAGGAAGAGCTTAATTTTTGCTGATGGGCAGAAATAGAGAAGAAAAGCAATTTGTGTGATTTTACTGGTCTGACCTGACCATTTCTTCTGTAGTCTCCATCACCTGGCTGTGCTCCAGGAAAGCAGGATCCCACTGACTTTCTCAGCAGATGGAAAACCTGGATTTGTCTGCCAGTTTGGCCTCTCCATTTAGGGCAGGTAATGACAGTAAGGTCTTGGACAGGGCGGTGGTGCACACAAAGTTTATCCTATCACAGCTTTAGGTCTTTGCCCACCTGCTCCTGCTGAGATGTGAGAACCAGAAACACACAAGGCCAGGCTGGATGGTGCTCAGAGGAACCTGGGAGGTGTCCCTGTCCATGGCAGGGGGCTGGAACTCAATGATATTAAGGTCCCTCCAACCCAAAGCACTCTGCAATTCCATGATTTTCTAACCCACGATGCTCAGACTCTTCCTGGGATTCATTAGGGACCCCAGTGGGCAGCATGGCTGCTGCTCTCCTACGGGAAGGATCCATGAACTTCCCCCAGAGGTCAGGGGAACGGGGACGTGGGCGGCTTCGCTCTCCTGCTGCAAGGACAGGGCAAGGGAAAGTGTTTACATTCAAAACAAAACTTTCCCAGTCTGTGGCTGCTCCAGTCAAAGGCAGCGAGGGAAGGGGGCTGAGTGGAGAGTGTTTACATTGAATGGGGCCATCAGCCTGTCAGGATGAATTCCACACGTTCAGCTGGAAAAGGTCTGTTCCTTCCCTGTGTACTCTCGCTGCACACCCCTCAGAGAAACCACAGGTGATTAAATTTAGAGCCTAATGTATGGAACAAAAATAATTTGCTCCAAAACCGAGCGTTTACTGCTCAAAGCAGAGCTGAGTGACTCACAGCAGAATTCAGATCAGCCATTGGAGAACAACACTGCAGAAATATGATCACGTCTGCCAGCCCACCAAGTGCATTGGCAAACCCTCAGGTGCCTTCTTCCTTTGTAGCTCTTCATCTTCTTCTCCCTTTTCCCGATTCTCCTCCTTTCTGCACCCCTCTGTGGCTCTGGTGGCAAATACCATGGGCAGTTGTCACATTTGGAGAAAGGATTGTCTGTCTCTGCAGTTCCCCATGGATCAGCCATATGTGTCCCAGTCCCTGAACCTCTGCTGTGTGCCTTGGGAGAGGCAATTCTGGATCTCACTGCATCCAGTTCTTGGAAATTTTATTCTTTGCAGTGGGAACATATCCGTGTCTCCTTGCAAATTGATTAGTTCTGTGTCCATGTCATCTTCTTTAAGTAATTGGATTCTTTCCTTGGATTTCACCCTTCTGGCAAACAACTTCTTAGAGGTCTTCTCCTCCTGTAGCCTCTTTTTGTTGAATCCATCCCACCTAATGAGTTGCTCCTGCCTTTACCATCCATATTCCCCCACAGATCCATCTGGATTTACTCCCCTTTAGATCACTGATGGTTTGGGTGCTTTGGAAGACCAGCCTTGTACTTTACACTCAAACTCTTGAAGATACAGCAGAAAAATGGGTGTCTGGGCAAGCAGTTCTGTGTGATAATAACCCTGATGTCCCTGTTAGCAGTGGTCCTGGCAGATCACGCTTCCCACCTGGAGAAGAGATGGGGAAGAGAACCACACACCTGGATTGTGTTGGTGGGTGTCCCCTGTGGCTGCCTCTGTCCAGGCTTTGCAGTTTGGTGCTCTGCCTTTGAAGCTGGAACTGGGTTTGGACAATTCTGGGTCATGCCACAGAGATCTCCAAGGGAAAATGTCCAAAAAATAAATGGTTGCTCCCTGCCATGTCCAAGCTCATGCTCAGGGTTGTACCACAGGGTTAATTTCATTAGCCCATTTTTTTCACTGCTGTTTTGCTCCATAAGGGATTTTCCATAGGATCCTTCTTGCAAGCTCAGCTGGAAACTTCTCCCCAGGTCACTGGAGGAGTCACACCTTGAAGCCCTGAGGTGCCCATCTGGCAGTGCTGAAATGGGGATGCAGAAATGCTGCTTGCCTGCCAGATGTGAGTCATCCTCACTCTCCAACACTGCCTGATGGTCACCATGGGGACAAGCCAACCACCTCAGCAAAATGGTCTGAGAAAGTCCATTTTTCTGTCTCCCTATTTATTTCTTGACACTTCTAAACACTTTCCTGTCACTCTTCTCCAGCCCAGGAGTGACTGCATTTCAGGTTCACAGGGGACTAAGGAAACTTTATTTTATTCCAAACTGCATTATCAAGGAGGCAGCACTACCACACACGTTTGGAAAAGGTGTCAGAGACTGTGAGAAATCACTTTGCTTGTGAAGATACAGAGGGACTGAGCCAGTTGTAGGTGAGGAAACCTTCTTCAGGGTCTGGCAGGCACCCAGGCAATGCTGTGGGCACTTTTAAGGACTCTGCAAAGCAAAACACTGAATTTAGGTGTCTGCACTGGGGTCACCACTATTGTCACCCTGGTACCTGTAGAGATCCTTGTACCCAGAGGTTATTTTCTTCCTTTTCAAGGAAGAAATCCTTAACTCCTTCCTCCTTGAGTGGTTGTTGGTCTCCACCCCACTCTGAATGTCTTTATTGTCCCAATTCTGCTGGTGCTAGTCTGGTCACTCAGAAAAGTTTCAGTGCTAACAGGTTTTTCCTTGTTTTCATCCTCTCCTTGGTTATCCCTATTGTTTGTTGCTCCATTTGATTCCCTGCAGGAAACAGAAACACTATGGCAGGTTTTGACAGGTAAACTGGAGTTTGGGCCCTGCAGGTTTCAGCAGAAACCACCAAGTTTGACGTCAGTCCTAAGCCATCATTCCCCCAAATACTGGCACGGAGTAAAACCAATCCCACTAGACAGATGCTTCCATTAAATTTGGGAATGTCCACAAAACCACTCAGAAAAGGCCTACAAATGAAAAGCAAATTGAGCTGTTTATTGCCATTAACAAGCAGGAAAAAAAAAAAACCAAAAAACAAACAACAACAAAACCACCCAAACAAACAGCAAAACAACAAAGAATTCAAGAATGTGATCATTTGGGAACAATTCATTATTTGTTATTCCTACTAATAAAATCTATTTAGACTGCAGTTGTGTACAGGAACATGAGTGTGGAGCTGGAATTCCTATTGTAAAATGATGATTCCTTGCTCCAAAGACTTCACTGCTTTGTTTTTGTGAGTTTAATTGTGCAAATCAATGACCTCTGGGTACTATTAGGTTGTGGGGCTACCTCGAGTGCTCCACAGCAGATGCACAGAAGAATATCAAGCATTAAAATGTCGATGTTTTCAATGAAAAGTTGGAAAATGAGGATGTGGAAGCACCCAGGGGAGATCCAGAAGGCTCATAATGGTCCTTTATCAACAGATTTAGAATCTACTGAGGGGACAGTTGGGCCAAAAGAAAATTAAACTCTCTTTTTCAAAATTACCCATAATGTCCTATTTCCTCTTGAGTTTTGATTAGGTTGGTTTGGTTTGTAAACTTAAATACAAGAAAATTTTAATATCAAGTACTTTGACATGTGTGTTCCTCCCTACCCCAAAAAGAAAAGTTTTGCATAGAAAAGTTCCAATATTGAAACTTTGCCTTTGTTTTCCAAATTCTTTCTTTCTCTCTCATCTGCTTTGGCAAAAATAATTCAATGAGTTCTCTGCACATGAAAATTTGTTTTTGCCTTCTCCAATATGTGAAGGAGAGAGGCCACCAATAAATTTATGGCACTGAGTCAGGATCAGGCACAGGGACAAATCCTTCCCAGTGTGACCTCCCAATCCCTCTCTGGTGCTCTGGGCATGGATGGTATCACCCAAACCTCCTCAAGCTGGCCAGAGCTGGGACAGCAGCACCCCAGAAGAGCAGGAACAAGGGCAGGTTCATGACCTGGGAGATTCCCAGGCTGCAGGGCCAGTCCGTAACTTGGGCTGTTTCCTCTCTCTCAGTGGGAACATCCAGGGATTTCTCAGTGCCAGGACATCAAAGAGGAGATTATAACCAGCTGTCTCACAGCCCTAATTGATAGCAGGCCTCTTTCTTCCATCAGGAGGTCCAAAAGAACAACAAAGGACCATGGATGTTCCAGGAGGACGTGTGAGGAGGGCACAGACCACATTCACCCCAGGGTCTCCTCCAGGGAGCAACCTCCCAGCTGGTCCAACACATCTTCTTTCCCTGAGGGCAGAGTTCTTTAGTGGACTCTGGATTGATTTGTCACCCAGGGGAATATTTTATGTCACCCAACTCCTTCATCTTGTGCCAGGGCAGGGCAGGATGTCCGTACAGGCTGGGGGATGGAGGGAGAGCAGCCCTTGGGGTGCTGCTGGAGGAACCAGTGGACACGAGCCAGCAATGTGTGTCCACAGCCTGGGAAGCCAGTGGCATCCTGGGCTGATCCCCCAGCGTGGGCAGCAGGGGAGGGGGATTCTGCAGGTGAGACCCCACCAACAGAGATGTTTCAGCCTTGGGGCCAACAGCAGGAAGATGTGGAGATGCTGGAGCAAATCCAGAGGAGGCCATGGAGCTGCTCCAAGGGCTGGAGCCAGGCTGGAAGAGCTGCGGGTACTCACCTGGAGAAAGGAAAGCTCCAGAAAGGCCCCAGAGCCTCTTCCAGTGCCTAAAGGGGGCTTTTAAGAAATATGGAGAAAGGCTCTTTACCAGGGCCTGTAATGACAGGACAAGGGGCAATAGTTTTAAACGAAAAAAGAATAGGCTAAGATTGGATTTAAAGGCAAAATTTTTTACAGTGAGGGTGGTGAGGCCCTGGCACAGGCAGCCCAGCATTATTTGACCATCTCCAATAACTAAAAGAACTTTCTTCCAACAGAAGGTGAAATTGTCTGAGTGGAAATATTTTGTCCTCCATTCTCATTAGAGACCAAAACAATAAGAGACTCAATTTGCCATTGCTTGCAGCATTCCTGTTCTTCCAAATCAGTGGCCAATTTGGTGCTCTCCATGCAGCCTGGCTGGGGAGGGAAGTGTTGGCTTTTCCAGCAGCCAGGAGTGCAGGGCTGAAATGTCTGGTGGCATCCACGCTGCTGCAAAGCACAAACCTGCCTCTATTTGCATTTTCAAACCCTGAAAATGGCTATTCCAGCTCCAAAATTGGTGGTTTAGCTGCCTGCTAGGTGATTGATTGCATCTCTTGCATGAAATTGCTGGGAAGTGATGTGTTATATATGTAAAGAAGGAAAAAAAAAGAAAATTCATTAAGCAGATGTTAAAGTGGGAATTAAGTAGAGGTTAAAGTAGGAATGGAGAACAGATCCATCTGTGCAATCTCTCCCTTTCTCCTTCATTGATGTGTTATTCCAGAAGGTCCAGTGCTCCCCAGTGTCAATCTAGAGCCAGCAATAAATGCAATCCGGTCACTTTTGATCTTCTTGCTGTAATATCTGGGGCATGGACTCATCCTTCTGCACATCTGCAAAGCACTTGCCACTCTCCTGAGTGCAGTGGCCCAAAGTGGGTGAAACATTTATGCAGAATTTACGAGATTCCCACGTAGCTGGTCTGGATGCTGGCCAGCCAAGGAGGATTCCGTTGGGAAGCGCCAGTTGGAAAACCGAGCGGAAACATCCCAGGTTGAACAGCCTCCACTTCAATCACTCCTCGTAGCTCCAGGGCAGCCCTTCCATGCCAAGTTTCCATGGCTTTCTTACCATGCAGCCATCAGAGTGAAACCTTGGCAGCTCCGGGCTAACCCGGGATTGACTCCTGGATCCAACGCCAGGAACCTGGAAGCCCTGAGCATCCTGGCTCCAGAAAGGATTTTCTCCTGCTTCAAGGCTTCCGGCTACAAGTATGGTAATTTGGAGGACTTTAGGACACTCCAGATAGCCAGATCCACAAATTCCAAGGACTGCAGGATTTCCATTGCCTGAGCTCCTGTGTGGCTCAGTCCAGGGAAAGCCCAGGGGATGTGCTTTGCCAAGGACTTTGCATTTTCTGTACTCGGTGGCTATGGAAGCTTGGGAAAGAAGAGACAGCAGGCTGTCCCACAGTGCAGATCCATCTAGTGGTGGTGGACTGTTGCCATGGTTTTGTCCATGGATTTACAAGTGTTTCCATGTCAGCTGGTAGCTGTCAGGTTCCCATGAATCCCTTTTAGACAACAGCATGCACTGCAGGTTCTATGAATTATTTTTTTTTAATTCATAATTCCTCAGAAATTTTCATAGATTTTTTTTTTATTGTTGCTGGGTTGTTTTTTGAGTTTTTTCTTTGAAAATAGACAAATATCAAACATTGAAATTCCCCCCAAACCACGCATCTGGATGTCCAGGTTGCTCTGTTCCTGAGCATGGGTTGACACATTCTGCAAAAGAACCAAGTCTTAACAATTCCATCTCGTCACATTAAAATCACAAGGATTTGGGCCACTGGCTTTGTGGAAATGTAGATTATTGGGGATGGGAACTGTGTTAAAAGATTATCTTGTCCCTCCCTTGACCACAGGTCAATGAGCATGTGGTGGAGTATTTCTGTTACGTGGGGGTTTCTGGCTGTCCTGATGTTAGAAAACCGATTGCAGTGTGCAAATCTGCTTTTGCTGCTTCGTGTAATCCAGGCAGAATCTGCATCACTACAAGTCAGTTCTGAATGGGTTCTCACTGAGGGAAAAACTTTTCCATCCTACAGCAGTGCAAGTATAGAGTGTGTAACATAAATTCACCCAAATTTCAATTCCTGATTAATACTTCAGCCCTTGCTGCCTCCTCTTTCCCAACAGCCCCATTGCCCCAGCCTCATAAGTGACTTTTTTTATCCCAGATTCCCATACACACAACACACACCTTTCATCCTTCCAGCATCCTCACCCTTCCAACTCTCTGAGAACACAGCTGGCATCCCTGGAGCCTGTCCCTGTTTTAAATGGGTGTTTGTTATCAAGGAAGGACTCTGAGCTGACATTCCCAATCCTTCACCAGGTCAGGACTGACATGTCAGCCTTTCATCTGTCCATGTTCTCCCCTGTGCATGGATAAGGCCACATCTGTTCAACAGCTTGCAGCTTTGCTTTGCAGAAGAGATTTTATTTGGATCCAGGATGACTCCAGGCTCAATTTCAGACCTGACAAGGAGCTCCTCCTTTTCTCCTCAGATGTGAGTTTAATGGAATTGGGCAGGGTACTGATATTTTGTAGCCACTTTTAAGAGGTATTAAAGATGTTATCAGACATGGGCAAGCACAGCTCAGCTAATCTGAGCTGGGAGGAGAGTAGAAAAAAAGAAATCCACCTGGAAACACTCATCCCTAGAAATTCATCACTAGGCAGCCACATGGCTGTGTGCAGTTTGGAACAAAATAAGCCCCATGTTTGTGGAAAATTCATCTGTGGAGTGAAGGGATTTGGGCCTTCCACGTGTAACAGGAGGATCCAAAAACACTCAGGGGTTCAAGGGAAAGCATCACCTCAAGATATCCAAGGTTAAAGGCAGAGGTGCCAAGCCTCAAATGCTCTCTGATTTGGGCCCATATCCAGGAACAGGAGCCCAGACACCTTTTTCTTCACCCCAACACACACAGAGGCACATCCAGGTTTTACGAGCTTGGTTCAGTGGGAAAAGCAATGGGGTTTTTATACAGCAGAAGAGATGTGTGCCTGCAAGCAGTAATTCCTACCCTGGTCCTCACCTCCTTGGGTCATGCACTCTGGAATTCAGACCACAGCATCTCCCTGATGCTGTGTGGACTGATAAATAATTGGGAGTGGCATCCATTGGCATGTGCAAGTGGAAGAGCTGGGATCAGGGCACTTGTGTGCTCTCCTCTGGAGGCAGATGGCAGAAGGTGGCTCTGCGTGCCATCAGGCTTAGCCCAACATCCAGGTGCACTGATAAAATAAATAAACTGCATTTATTAAAGGCATCCCCAGCATGGTGGCTTGGAGACAGCAGGACACATGGCCAGATGAGGCTTTGCAAAGCTCCTCAGAGCTGCAGCTGGCTCCTCAGCTCAGCAATCTGTTGTTGATTAGCTCTTATCTCTGTCACAGCCTCACAAACCCTGAGTTCTACAGCACTTCACTCTAACAAACTAAAAATGGAGCCCTATCTCTCTCTCTCTACAAGACCTTTTAAGGATAAACTGTCCAATTAAGAAATGACACCTAAATTATTTTTACTTTTAACCCAACCACCCGTGCCCACAATGTGGACTTTTTTTATCCAATTACACAAAACCACCCAAACCCATGGAGAAGAAGGTGAAGGACCAGCTTCTTCCCTGAAACCTCCATCTTGCTTTATATATATTACTATATTCTAAAACTTTAAACTGTAAGTTTTTCACCCTGTTACACACTTGTAATCAAACTCCACACCCACAATCCCAGTTCTATCATTCCATTTTGGAAGCTTCTCCACGGCCTCAGGTCAATGCAGAGTTCTCCTGGGGTCAGTGCCTGTCAGCACAGAAAGTCTGAAATTCTCAGCATCCCGAACTCCAACAATCTGTGTGGTTTCTGAGGGCTTTCTGTATCCCCTTTCCAGCCATCCAGGATGAGTCTGGCACTGCAGCTCCAGCTGGAGAGCTGGCACCGAGGAATGTGTGTGTTTGCTGGCCTGCAGTGCTTGTGAAGATATTTCCTGAAAAAGAGCCATCTCTTTTTCTCCTAGCCTTGTGCTGACCTGCTTCCCAGGCACTGCTTTTCCACCTTCACATTCAGGCTTTTAGCCCATCTCTTCTATATCTCATAATTGGCATCCTGGCCAATCCGTCAGGGTTACCTTTGTATTTTAATTCTTTCTGAATATTAATTTTGTTTTGGAAAGAAAGAACCATCCCTCAAGGATTTCCTTTACACCTTGCAGGGAGAGGCCCAGGGGATGTTCACCCCACCCAAGTCACAGGGGCGAACACCTCAGGGAGAGGAATCCTGTGGAGGGAATGGAGAAACAAGGTGATCCCCCTACCTATCAGAAGAAGTACTGGGATGGAAAAGCTCCCAGCCCCCAGTGCTGGAACTTGCAGGGCTCAATGCCACTGGCAGAGTTTTCCAGCTGCTTGCAGGCAGGGCTGCCCTGGGGTTGGTTTTCTTCTTTGGGGCATGGCCAGGGATGAGCTCGTGCCCTTTGGCATCTGTCCCTGAGAGGGAGATGTCACCACAGGGAGGAAAGCACAGGGGTGAGTCACTGGCAGGTGATGTTCCCTTGCCCCGACAGGGAGCAGAGAATATTTTGATGGGGATCTTCAAAGAGTGTCCCCAGAAAAAGCATTAGGTTTGAGAAGAAGGGAAATGTTTATTTATAATAAGTCTTCTGCTTGTTTGAGGGTTTTTATTTCTCTCGATCTTGGTTATCCATATTCTGCTGGATTGAGAGGGGAAAGTTCACACATCAGGAGAAAGGCATGTTGACAGAAAAGCTCTTTTTCAATATGTTTTCCATTAATACATGTACTTTTCCATCTCCTTGGAGGGTCCTTAGAACTATTCCCAGGTGAGCTGTGTGTCCCACAGCTACAAGGAGTCAGACATCCAACACCATGGGGACAGCCCAGGCTGCTCCCCACAGCTGTCCCCAGAGCTGCAGGACACTTTTAGCATCTCACAGAATCACCACAGAATGGTTTGGGTTGGAAAGGACCTCAAACATCATCCAGTTCCACCCTCTGCCACCATGAGCAGGAACACCTTCCACTAGCCCAGGGTGCTTCAAGCCCCATCCAACCTGGCCTTGGGCACTTCCAGGGATCCAGAGGCAGCCACAGCTTCTCTGGGCAACCTGTGCCAAGGCCTCACCACCAACAAAGAGAGAAATTTCTTCCAAATATCCAGTGCTCTAAATGTCACACATTGATTTCCTCAGAAGAACAAAAAAAAAAAAAAAAAAAAAATGGAGCTTTGACATTGCTGGGACCTGAACCACTGCTCCCAGCTGGCTCAGGGCCCTGCTCGTGGCATTCACAAGGTCCTTGCAGTTCTTGACACCTCTGTCAGTGAGTGGCAGCAGCTTTCTTTGTGAGGAAGGGCCCAGAAAGCCCCTGCAGTGCTTGTTTCTTCCCAGCTTTGCTTGCTCTGGGTAATTACTGGCACACCAAAGGATATTAAGTCTGGACGTGAGAGCACTGCTCTCAAATACCAACAGTGCAGTTCAGTATCATTAATTAAATGCTGACATGATCCCCCAACAAGCAAAACCTTCATTATGCTCAAATTAAACCCCCTGACACAGATGCTTGACTCACTGTCAGTGCCTCCAAGTGCAATGAAGTGCACAGAAATGCAGACATCACAGCACACGTGTGGAACGCCAGGAAAGATCTTACAGCAGGGAATAAAGGTCACTGCTATTCCTAATTAAAGACATTTCTGGAGCAGAAAAGCAGTTTCTTAAATAGTTCTTGCCCTTATCATGTCTGAAGTTCTCTGTGTCAGGATAATTTTTACAACTCTTTTATATTCAAGACCCACCACGCTTTGGGATGTAGTTCCAAGGTTTGGAAGGACTGCTCTGACTGCCTGCAGTGATTCACAGACACCTGTTGCCCTAAGCACCTCATTCAGTAATTTTTTCAACTCCTCCATAACTCAAAGACAAGTTTCCTCCCTGAAGAGACACTCAGCATTAACTCAGGACTGCAAATAATGGAGAATCCCTGCCTCCAATTATGTTTTTCCCAATTGTTTTATAACCTTGCTATTACAAATGGCTGCTTTCTTCCCAGAGTAAATTTATCAGCTAGAACTTCAAGCCATTAAATTTTTCTACCGTTGGCCAGATTAAAGACAAGTTTGCTGTCAGGAACAGCTTCTCCTGTATTTCACCATGAAGTGTGAGCAAATCACTTCAGTTTCTCCTGTGTAATACAAATATACCAAAACCCTTTAACCTCATAGTCTAAGTTGAGTTTTCCAGACCTTTGTGTTTCTTTGTAGAGCTCCTCTGAGCATTTTCTGTCTCCTTGGCTCCTTTTCTGCTCTGTGGGCACAGAAAAGGGACATGATTTTCCATATGAGTAACCTCCATTTTTCAGTCTTTCTTGGTCTGGTTCACCTGCTCTCGTTCTTGGCATTTTCTGATCTGAGCGTGAGTTATTATTATAAATTCTCTGTGACATGTTGCTCCTAGGTGAATCACACCTGTGTTTTTGCCAACAGCCCTGACAGCCATTCTGTAAGGGAGGTGAGTGTAAGAGCAAGTCATCAGCTTGTTCCTGGAAGGAAAAAAACATTCCTCCAATGAATCATTTAACCAAAATATTTGAAACGTGCTGCTGTTCACATTGAGCACAAATACTGATCCAGAACAGACATTATTGCTAATGTATGGAGTTGATCCTGGGAACTCTCATGTTCAGAAGATATTTTCATGATTAATGCTCGTGAGTTTAATGAGAGTTCAGTGTGTAACAACCTCTAAAATCTGTGCCACAGCCTTTGTGCTAGGGATCATCACACGGCTCAGCTTCACACAGTAGTACAGGATATTTAATTATGAACAGGTTGATAATATTGAAGTAGCAGGTCAGCAGTGTTGTCTGAGCCAGATGGCTTCAGTTACCAGGGAATTTGCTCTTTTCAGTGTTTTGGGTATCTGGAGGAAATTTGTAGGGGATCTGCATTGAAGGCAAGCTCAGTCCTGCCTCACAGCAAGAGTAGAGTCTCCTTACCCAGCCTTAAATGCATCACACAAAGAGGGGACTGAACAGAGATCTTCTGACCAAGACACCCCGGGGACCCCCCCAGTGCCCCCCAGTATCCCCCAGGATCCCCCCAGATTTTAGACAGCACTGCTGGGGGAAGTGCACAAGCAGAGCCAGTCATATATGGCATGGGTTTTTTGTTCCCTTGAAATCAGAACACACCAAAGTGACCAAAGAGGGAGGTGGCAATTCAAGGAACTAGTTGGTGATGGTGGAAAAAAGAGAAGATAATAATCTCCTGGGATGATTCCTTTCTTTATAAGGGCTGCCCACAAAAGCAGCACTTTCTCAAAGGAGAGTTTGGAAACCTACCTAGAGTCTCTTGCCTGGAATGAGAAGTAAACACGCAAAATTTGAATATCCAAGAGCTAATTAAGAATCAAGGCTATATCAAGGCAGGGAGAGTACCCCACGTGCCATGTCTGATATTTCTGAGCAGTGAGTGAGGAGCATGGGAGCAAAGAGAATTGTTTATCCAAGGAAAAGGTGAAAGAGAGGCAGACAGAATCTCATGGGCAGTACCCAAAGTGCCATGAAAATGGAATGCAAATCTTCATCCTTTCCTTTCAAATTCAGAAATTAAAAAATAAATAGGGATAAGGCTGAGATGGAGCAGGGAGCATGTCAGTGGAGAGAGAGCCTCAGTATCATAATGAGACACTTTGAGACACTCTTCTCTCCTCAGCAGAGATCCCATCACCCTGTGCAGGAATTTAAACCAGGCAAATGCAGCCTGGTTTTTGCATTCCCTCTCCTGAAATACCTCCTTAAAACTCCCTGTGGCTGTAAAGCTTGTACAAAACCACTGTGATGGGATGGTTTGTCTGCTCCCACATTTCTTGGTCCTTCCCAGCATCATCTCTGTGCTTGTCCCAGGCTCATCTCTATGGAAAAGACAACCAGGCAGACAATTTTTGCCTCTTGTGCCAAAATACATGGCTTAAGTGCATCACTGCTGAATAACCAGAGAAGAGCAACCTGCTCTAGTGGTGGCATCCCTGCCCATGGCAGGGGGTTGGAATGAGATGATCTTTAAGGTCCCTCCAAACCCAAACCATTCCACGATTCTGTGGTCACACAGACAGGTGTGACCTTCCCTGTGGAGATGAGGGAAAGGACCAAGTCAGAGGGGTCCCCCACAGGCAATCAATGCAGCATTTAACAAGAGAATTTATCCCTTCAAGTTAAGGGCTTCAGGAACTGTTGGGAGTGATGAGGATGTTGTTATCTCACCACTCCTGATGTATTTTTGGAGCTCAGTTCCACTGACCCATTGTTTTCTGAGAGAGGGGGAAAAATGTCTCTTTTTGAAGTGCAGTGTGATTAGAGCTTCATATCAGCTGACAAATGTCTTTCAAGGCTGGGGAGAGACAGAACAACTCTTTCCTATCTCCCCTGATATTTCCAGGTTGGGGGCCAAAGACGGAAATATGGTTTGGGGTTTTAGTTTCCCTTCTTATCACAGGAAAAAACATCAAGAAAGAGAAAGTGAATGATGAGAAACCATGGATTTTTCCATGCAAGCTAAAGCCAAAAGGGCTGTGCCTTGGAGCCGTGTGCGGAAACAGGGCAGGCGTTGGAGGATTTTCCCCTCCAAGCCTGAAAAGAAATAAGAAGTTGGCTGGCTGGTCTTGAATGACCCCTCCTGAGCCTGCGAAACCAGCCACAATTTTTTGTCAGAGCTGAAAATATCCACCTCCCCCATCCTTTTTTTTCCCCCCACCCTTTCCTCCGTGACGCCACGGTGCGTCTCTCTGGAGGATGCTGTCCAGCATCCATCAGAGCTGGCGGTGTTGGGAGGGGACACGGGCTGCAGCCAGGCTCCACGGCCGGTGACGTCCTGTCTGCCCAGCTCTGGTACAAACAGAAAAGCCCTCGGGGCTGGCACGGTGGAAATGTGCCGAGGAAGCTCCCACACTTCCTCTCGATATCGTGTTTTCCCAACGCTGACATCCCGACGTTCTCCACAGCATTCCCAGCCATCAGCCACCACCGTGGCCCACTCTTTGGTCCTTCCAGACTAGTGGTGTCACCTGTGTTGGGGTGCTGGCCACACTCACCTGCCCCAGTGAGTTCTGCTCACCCCGAGCTTCAAATTGTAGTCGGGATTTGCACGTTTTGCGTTGGGTACAATTTTTTTTTTTCCCCTGAGCTGGGTTGGTCCCAATGAAAAATTGCCTTTTTCCTCTGTGCAGTGCAGATCTGGCCTCGCTGTACATAAAATGCCATGTGTTCCCAGCAGGATTCAGCCCTTCCAAGGCCTACCCTGCAGCCAAATCTGATCTACATATTTACGAGCTTGTAAACAGGACGGGGCGGGTGAGTTCACATTCTTAGAAAACCAAGTGCAGAGAAAAGAACTTCTGAGTTGGAAAAACAAAGAGTAGTCTTGGGTCCAACCCAGCAAACACAGTGGTTTTTCCAAGACTTGAATGGCTTGCTTGAGAATCATTCCCCTCCATTCCTTTTCCACAGGGTTTCCCAAGCTTACCTTTTCATTTGGGAAAAAAATACACATTCCCAATGTTTCTGAGCAGAATGTAGGAGGCAGTTTGATAGAAAAGAGATATTTTATCCTGGAGGTGAGTGAAAGCCAGACTTGTATTTGCAGAAACCACCAAAGAACCACAGTTCCTTGCAAAGGGAAGTTTAAGGAAGGTGTTAAAAAGGAGTTGAACAGCAGAAGGCAACTGGAGGGCTCACCACAAAGTACCACTGTCAATAAATGCAAGGAGTAGTCTGGAATGGTGATTCCAAAACTGTGCTCTCCAGATCCTGACAGTCCATGAAGGCCTGGTAAATGGTTCAAGGAAAACCAGAGTAGACGAGATCCAGCCAGCAAAAAATTTGAGGTTTAATAGTTTGTCAGAATCACAAAACAGGTTGGGTTGGAAAGGACCTGAAAGTTCTTATTCTAGTCCTGGCCATGGGCAGGGACACCTTTCACTGTCCCAGGTTGCTCCAAGCCCCATCCAACCTCGCCTTGGACACTTCCAGGGAAGGAGCAGCCCACAGCTTCTCTGGGCAAGTGGTTCCAGAGCCTCCCCACCTTCTGAGCAAAGAATTTCTTCCTGGTAACTCATCTAAATCGCTCCTCTTTCAGTTCAAGAACATTTCCCCTCATCTCATCACTGCCCCTGTAAAGTCAATGCCTATTGTTGGACTTTAGCCCATGAGACATTCTACCTGTGGCTTATTCCTGCTGAGAAGGCAGCGAGTCAGCTTGTCTGTAAATGTTTTCCTTCTCCAGCCTGGTCATCCTGGCTGTGCTTCCCCACGGTGTGCTCAGGGAAGAGATTCCCAGGCTCGGGCACAGCACATGCTCAGGATGCTCCAGTTTGGAGAACGGAGAGCCCTGGGAATGCTCCTCTCAGAGCAAGCTCTGCACTGCCCTGGAGGGAGCTTAGCAACCCCACAAGGCCATTGTGTTCATTCAGGTCCAGAGCCAGATGGAAATTTTCTTTTTAAAGGCTGCCCCAAGCGTGTTTCCTCTGGTGAACCATCCCAGCACGGATCTCAGCCGTGCTCAATCCAACATCAGCACATGGATTCCAGTCTCCTTCCTGCTCAGACAGCAGGACAAGAGCTCTTGACATGCAACTCGGTTTCCCTGACTTTTTCCTTCTCTCAGGAGACTCTTTTTTTTTTTTCTTTTTTCTTCATTTGCATCTGGTAAATAAGAACCTTCCTGACATCTCCCTTTGGATTTGCCAGACTGGACAATTTTGTCCTTTTTTTTTTTTAATTTTATTTATGTCCTTTTGCTGAGTCTCATGATTCTAATATTTGTTTTAAGCTCCCCTCTGGGGCTGGAGTCAGGCTATTATTTGTGAATCAAGGAGCAGGGAGTTGGACACACATCTATCTTTCCCAAGCATAAGGAACGCTGCAAAAAATATTACCTTTAAGGGAGTCTACTAAAAGTCAGATGTCAAACGCCTACATCTTTGTCTCCCTTTTAATTTTGTGATTAATTTCAAAGTCCATTTTCCTGTTGACCATGCTTTATTCAGCACTATCTGTGCCCTGAATCTTCTGCCCAGGCCTTCTTCTTGGAGGATGAAACAAGCAGCTTAAAAGGCTATTTCAGGACAGTGCTGAAGTGAATTAACAAGGCAGCATGATTTGAGGGTATGGGTTGAAATTAGATGGTCTTCAAGGTCCCTACCAACCCAAACCATTCTGTGATTCTACCATGAAAGCATTGCCTTAACAATTTAAAAGATTTAATAAAGAGTTTGGTTTGCAGTACCCAAGCCCAGGTCTGGTTTCAGAATTTCTCTCCCTTCCCTCTGCCTCATACTGCCTGGGTAGAGTTCACAGAGTTCCTGTTAAAAATCAAGAAGCAGGAAAAACTTGTGGAATCACAGAATATTGGGTTAGAAGGGACCCGAATGACCATCTGGTCCAACTTTTCTTGGCAAAAGCACAATCTGCACAAGATGGTCCAGCATCATGTCCAGCTGAATCTTAAAAGTGGAATCCATCACTTCCCTGGGTAAATTATTCTGATGGATGTCATAGCGAAAAATTGTGTGCAATAGGGATATCCCTAGGGATAACTTGCACTCATGACTCCTCATCTTTTCCAGGTGACTCCTTCTAAAAAAAGAGCCACAATTTCTTGGTAGCTACACAGTGATAAAACCTCCCCCTCAGCCTTCTTTTCTACAGAACTTAGCAAGCTTAGTTCTCTCAGCTTTTCCTCTCATGGCAGCTCCCCAGTGCTTGGATCATCTTCCTGGCCACTCTCTGGACTCTGTCCTGCCTGCCCACATCTCTTTTGCCTGGTGGGGACCAAAACTGAACACACTGAGAAGAGTGGCACAATTCCTTCTTCATCTCTGCTGGTGATGCTCATGTTGATGCAGGTCTTCCTGCAGGGTGGCCCCCGCTCCTGAAGTGTCCATTTCCTCATTCTCTTTGGTATTGATGCCTCAGGTTTTGGCTTTTCTATTTTTCAGATTCTGTGCTGCTTTAGTGTGCAGTTCTGAGCTTCATATCAGGGGATGGTGAGCTCTTTTCACAGAGTAGGGAGACAAAACAATTCCTTCTCCAGCTGGGGACCAAGGACAAATGATCCAAATCTCAGCCCCAAGAGCACAAACAATGTGGAATGAAGAGAGAAAAACAAGAAGGATGGGACTTCATAACCTAAAACTGGAATTGGACAATGAACTCCAAGATGCAAATGTATCAGAACTGATCCCAGTGAGAGACCCCGTGAGCAGTCGTGCATTTTGCGACCATTTTGGTTCATCCTGGCTGGGCTCTTGTGCTGCTCAAGATGGATCCATGGAGGAGATCCTTTTAATAAATCCCTACTTTATTCTTTAACTCCATCTAGTCTCAGTTCTAGGTCAGTCTTCACAAGGCATCAGTATCGTCAGGAAAATTCATCAGGATACACCTGATCCCATCATCCAGCTCACTTACGGAGATGCTGAACAGCGTTGGGAGTGATATTGATCCCACCGGTGACAGGTCTCCTGTTTGGGAAGAAGCTTTTTACCACCTCTCCCTGGGTGTGCCCTGTCAGCCAATTCCCCACCCACTTCACAGACCACTTTTCCAGACCAAAATGCATCCATTTCTCCAGGAGACTGTGGAAAACCATATGGAAAACCTTGGAGAAATCCAGTCAGACAATCACTCAGAGCTTCTTTTGGTGGTATCCACTCTGTGTCGCAGGTAGTTTCTCTGTACAGACCTTGGTATCAACCCCTCTGCAGTACCAGACCACAATTCCAGAGTTATTCCTTTGTTTAAAACATGACTTTCTTCTTTAGAGATCCCTCATGAAAGATGGAATATATTCCTTGCAGGGCAAGAAGGTTTTGTGCATGGGACATCCAGGTCTTTGGAAGGAGGATGCAATGGATGAAATGACATTCTGGGGATTTGCTGAGGATGATTTCAGCTGTAAGTCCCCAGGTGAAGGGTCAGTGCCCTCCCAAGAAAGGTGGTACATAAGATGATTTGGATTATTTAGCCTGGAGGAGAGAAGGCTTTGGAGTCACCTAACTGTGGCCTTCCAGCACCTGAAGGGAGAATACGAGAAAGATGGAGAGACTATTTACAAAATCATGGAGTGACAGGAAAAGGGAGATGGATTCACATTGAAAGAGAGTAGGTTTAAATTGGGTATTAAAATAAATTGTTCCCCGTGAGGGTGCTGAGACCCTGGCACAGGGTGCCCAGAGAAGCTGTGGCTGCCCCTGGATCCCTGGAAGTGTCCAAGGCCAGGCTGGACAGGGCTTGGAGCCACCTGGGACAGTGGGAGGTGTCCCTGCCATGGCAGGGGGTGGAATTTAAGTGACCTTTCAGATCCCT
Organism: Lonchura striata; assembly: GCF_050655825.1. NCBI lineage: Eukaryota > Metazoa > Chordata > Aves > Passeriformes > Estrildidae > Lonchura > Lonchura striata. The sequence continues at coordinate 3,356,610 of NC_140706.1, read as the reverse complement.
TCCAACCCAAACCTTCCCTGATTGTATGATTGAACCTTCTTTGATTGAACCAACCCTTGTTGGTTTTTGGTTTCTTTTTTTTACTTTTATTAAGGTTGGGATTGAAGGTACTTGAGATGACAGTTTGTGTTTAGACTTAGGTGTTTGTTTTTTCTTATCTATGTTATAGTTTCACGGCAGTGAGTTCTGTAGTCTTTTATAAACTACAGACTTATTTTATTAACTATGTTTTACAGATGTATTTTATTAACTATATTTTGTTAACTACAGATTTATTAACTAGTCTTTTATTAACTACCTTTATTAACAAGGTACAAAATGGTTGACTATTTTTTGTTATAAGGTCTTTTAAGGTTAAACTATTTAATTAATAAATGGCACAAATTATTTTTACTTTTAACTTAATAACTAATTACTTGGAGTCTGCAACGCAGACTAATTACAAAATTTTACTTAAATTTACGAAGAGGAAGGAAGAAGGTAAAGATGAATTACTTGTTTCTGCTCTAAAACTTACATTTTGTTTCATATATATATTATGAGATTTTAAAACTCTCTATCCCCCTCACCTGTCTATAATCATATCAAAAAAGCACATTCCCAGCAAATATCCAGCAAATTACAATTTTAGCTACAACTTGCTCAGGAATCAAACTAACTAAGAGCAGCTACACTGTCAAAAAAAAAAAAAAAAAAAAAAAAAAAAAAAGCCAGTTTATGATTTCAAGCCTCTGGAGCAAGAGCTGGAGAGCAGAGGAGAGCAGAGTAAATTCTTCACAGGATCTTGTCCAAAGCCTGTCTTGTGAAATTTGGGATCTCTGGCAGGGCAGGGGGTTGTGGGCTGTGTGGCAGCCCACCAGCCTGGATGTGCAGTGTGGAGCAGAAGCTCTGCATGCCATGCCCTGTGATGTGGCACCAGGACATCTGGAGGTGGTTAAGGGAGCAGAGTCTGCTGGGGCAATGCTGGGGGGCTGCAAAGCCAATTCCTTATATTCTTTTGAGGGTGGGCTCTGGAGCAAATTGTTCCCTGGACCAAATTCATCTGGAGGAGTCTGGCTGGACCACGCTAAGCAAATTAGCACTATGCACAATTCTTGAAATTACTTGTGAAGCTTCTGTCAGGGATCAGTGTAGATGAACCTGTGTGGCTTTTCACTTCACCTTCCGCTGGTGAATTTTTTCCTGTGATCAAAGTCCTGTCCCACATACAGGAGAAACTGGTGCGTGGGAAGCTTTGGCAACTTCTCAGAGAGCATCAGACCACCAGATGATCATGACACTGAGGGTGAAATCCATCAGGAATAACCTTGGATGTGTGATGTGGTTGCCCATGAGCCAGGAGGCTGAGTCCAGTCATCTGAAACCTGCTGTGATCCATCTGCCCGGTAACTGACACTCAGGATGAGCTGGATCACTCTGCTCTCACCACAAAATCTGCCCTCTAAGCCAGTGACTGTCAGAGGAGCCCCAGGTGATTCACACAAAAGCCACACTTTTCAGGAAATTTGATGCCTCAGAAACATCCTCACATCAATTTCTCACACCAGTGGTCCGAATTCCCAGGATTACTCTGAGAAGATCTCCAATATTTGAGGGGAATAAAGGGCAGTTTTGGTCAAAGTCCTACTGATGTGCAGCACCTTAGAGAAAAGTTTTGGGGCATCACTAAGTCCATACTCTTAAATGTTGTGAGACAGGTTTGGGGGCCATGAATTTGACAGTGAGTGACCAGAACAAGGCTCTGATTCATTACCCTCCTTTTCCTGACATACAAACCACACTCAGACCTCAAATTTGAGCTCCTGCTTGAGAGTGTTGGTGTTTTTTAGAGCCTTTGACTGGTTTCTCCTCCCTTTACAACCTGCCAGACAAACGTTTCCCTGATCTCCATCACACCTAAAGCTTCCCTCCCTCCCCACTAGGACACACACCAGGTTTGGCATGGCCAGGGGCTCTCCAGGAGCAACTGTCCAACCATGACTTGGGACAAAACACTGCCTAGAAGGTCAGCAGTGGCCAGGGGAGTGGTGGCTTCTCCCTGCTCCTCTTTGGGCCAGACCAGGATGCAGAAGTTTGACGTGCAGGCAGCAGAGAGACAGCAGGCAGCTCACTGGGGCTTTCACTGGGAAGCTGCTGCTTATCTGTGACATTGTTTATGGGGTTGGCTGGAGGGCTGACAGGCCTGAGGAATTCCACCCGATATCCCAATGCCATCGTCCTCCAGGGAAAATGCTTGAGTGGCTGTGAACATGCTGTCCTCCTCCCCAGGCCAAGCAGCTCTTGGATCCATCCTAGCAGGGCAGTGAACTCCCTGATCACTCCAAGACACACCAAGGAGGTGTTAACCCTCTAGGGACCCTGACATGCCTACAAATACCCAGTGGAGGTAGAGAAAGGAGGAGAAGGTCAGGAAAGAGCAGTCAGAATCTGAGTCCCACACACTGAGAGAAGTCCTTGCTGAAATCCAGCCCGTTCTGCATGGCTTGGCAGATGCATCAGGGAGGTTGTCCATCATGGGGGCCTAGGAAGGAGCTGGCAAGGAGAGATACTAGCTGGGTATTGAGCAGAAAGGGGCAGCTCATGATTAATTTGGAGTAGATTTCATTAATTTACTTTGTGAGAGTAAGAAAAAAAAAAAATAAGGAAGTGAGTGAGGGTCGATTTAGGTTGCATACAAGGAAAAGGTTTTTGAGTATGAGGGTGGCAGGCCCTGGCACAGGGTGCCCAGAGAAGCTGTGGCTGCTCCTGGATCCCTGCAAGTGTCCAAGGCCAGGCTGGATGGGGCTTGGAGCCACCTGGGACAGTGGAAGTGTGGAATGAAATGGGCTTTATGATCCCTCCCAGCCCAAATCATTCCATGATTCCTTGACTTCCTTCGGCCAGGAGGACCCACAGTGAGCAGCTGTGGTACCTCCTATGCCAGGGCTTTTTCTCTACCAGCTGCAATTCTTTTGACTTGCTGCTCTGATACCTCCCAAGGCAGTCCTCAATGCCCCCCTGAACATTTAGGGCCACATGCAGGAGAAGCTCAGGTGATGACACACCTGTCCCCACCACAGTTCTAATCCTGCATATGGATTTCTGGAGCTTCCTAGCTCAGAAACAGAGTGGTTCACTCACTGGTAATTTTTTTTTTTTTTTAAATTTTCCATGATTTTGTCCAATCAATTTTTACATCTAGCTTGAAGGGACATCCACAGCTGAGCAACCTCCTGTGAGATGAACCATGGTCTTCTTAGCTGTTCACCTGCCACCTCCAGTGGAAGGTTTCACCTTCCCTCTCCTGTGATGACACCTGTAAGGTCCAGCTCTCCAAAAGCTATTTTTTTGCTGATACAAAGCCCACACTAAGCAACAGCAACACCTTTATCAGTGTTGAACAGTCCTGCTGGTCCTTGCATTTCCAATTTGGGGCAGCACTGGGACACAACTTTGTCCCTTTTTTCCTCCCACCTGCTGCCATGTCTGCAGCATTCCTGCTCCATGGACTATTCAGGACAGGCTGCAAAGTGGGGACCTTTTACAACAAAGATGCCCTTGCCAACTCAGCCTGCTCATGAATTCTGGCTGTACACTGAGAGCCAGGGCCAGAATTTAGATTGGACTGGCTCCATTTGCATCGGTGCATTTGTCTTTTTTTTTTTTTCTTGTTTTGCTTTATTTTTTGGACCGCTGAACACTGGGACCAGCAACTCTCAGAACAATCCAAGTGATATCACCTTCCAGTGAGTCATGGGGAGGGCAGGGTGGAGAAGGGCAGGCGAGGAGAGATCATGAGATTGTGTTAGCTCAAGCAACCTTAAAAAAATGGGATCTGTGTTTAGATACTTGGAGGGCAGATTGCATCCACTGCCACCCACCACAGAGCATCACAGTTTTGGGAAGTATGCCCATGGCTCCAGAGATTTTTACCTGCCTGGTTTTCCCCAAATATGAGCATGGTGACATTAACAAGTAATTTAAAATATATATATGAGCACATACTTTATTGGCTCGACTTTTGCATCCCCAAAAAACTGAAGTTCAGTCTTCAGATCATGTTTAGTCTGTAACTTCAGTCACTTTGCAAGGTGCAAGCAGGCTTTTCCTGAGCTCACATGCAGGCTTCTTAATTTCTGAATGGTCCTGAATGTAATTATTTAGGGTGACAACAGGACATACAGCCTTTGCCCTGACCCAGCTCTGTCAGATTCAGATCTTGCAAGATGTGGGATGATCTTTTCATAAAACAGTGGAAGGAATAAAGTCCCCAAATGGATTGTTAAGACCCCAGCACTATTATTATTATTATTATTATTATTATTATTATTATTATTATTATTATAAATTCTGATGGATGTCCCTAAGGTGGGTGTCACCATCTCCTCCTCCCTCACCCCATGAGGTGCTGAGCTGGATGCCCAGGAGAGGTGCCCAGAGGGCTGATTTTGACAGCTCCTCTTTACACAAGACCAGGTTTCCTGTTGGATTGTGACACAGATCCTACAGAAATAATGTTTCCTGTTCTTTGATGTTGCCCTGTACTGGCCTTGATGCTCCTGGGGCCAGATCACCAAAAATTGCTCTTACACCGAGATAACAGACTGAGGTGCTGGTCCTTCACTCTGTGTTGCTATTCCTGATCTTTTACTGACATTTCTGGACCTTGGACACATCCTTCTGTGCTTCCTGAGCTCTTCAAGCGTCCATCACTTAGTACTGACTTTCACTTATTTATATAGAAAATGTCACAAAGCCCAGCCCAAAAACTCTCAAGGTGTTGTTGCATATTCGAGTATATGAAAGCAAGAGCTAATTTCTTCAATTTTTTTTTAAACATTACCTAAAAAAAAACCCCCAGGTCCTCATATGTGCAGCTTCCCAGTGCCCATCAGAATATTCTGATGCTCCAGCATGTGCAGAGGAGCTGTTCTGGGGATTCCCTGCCCAGTTCTGTTCATCCCGTCGAGAGAAAATGAGGAAACTGTGGATGCACTCAGGACACGTCCCTTCCAAGGGGCATGCTTATTTGCATGGTAATGAGGATGCTAATGGGCTCCTTGTCTTCATATGCACACAAGGTTCTCGCTGGGTGAAAACCAGCCAGAGTTGAAATTCAGAGAATTCATAGCTTCTTTTCCTTTTCAATTTGCGTTTTCTATCTGGATGCAAAAGACAAAGCACGTACTACAGAAACTGCATTGTGCCTTGAACTGCTAAACATCAGATAGAAATTATTATTTTAGCAACCATCAGGCTGCTTAGGCAAGCACCAATCTCTTAAGTAGCCTGGCTCAAACAGTAATTACCAATTGAATTTAAAAAGAGACCCTTCTTTTATTTGCTTTGTTACCATAGTTTTTTGTTTTCTTTTCCTCTCTCTCAAAGCTAAAAAAAAGCTCCACGGAGCTGCAACTCCTCTGAGAACCCAGAGCAGGCCGCAAACAGGTTCACAGCAACACTGTGAAGAGTTTGTGGTAATTAACCCTTTCTCTGAGGGGAAACTGAGGCGGGAAGGATCTCCCTGACAAGGGATTAAGCAGGATTGCATGTTCAGTGAAGTCCTTCATCTTCCTAGGTCCCATTTCCTGACACATCCATGGTTCCTGTAGGTCCGGGGGGTGAGCTGGGGGCACTGTGAAAAAGGGGGATGCTCAAAGCCATGGTGGGATGAAGACTGGAGATGTTGTATGGAAGGCAAAGGGGGATGGCTCCAGCACTACTAGGGTCTTCAAAGCTCCTGGCTGTCACTCAGGGAGGTGTTTCTGATGAGGTTAAAATCAAAACTGATTCCAGCAACCCAGAGCCAACCTGGAGATCTCAGCACTGTCCCCAAGAGGATAAACTCCTTTGATCTAAAACAACCAAGGTGGGGTCGTTGCCTCGACAGAAGTGACCCCTGTGTTAAGGGAGCTGACAGGGAAGATGGTGAGAGACTATTTATGGAGTGACAGGATGAGTGGGAATGGCTTCAAACTGCCAGAGGACAGGGTTAGATGGGATAGTGGGCAGGAATTGTTCCCTGTGAGGGTGCCCAGAGAAGCTGTGGCTTCCCCTGGATCCCTGGAAGTGTCCAAGACCAGGTTGGACAGGGCTTGGAGCAACCTGGGACAGTGGGAGGTGTCCCTGCCCATGGCAGGGGGGTTGGGAGGAGATGATCTTTCACATCCCTTCCAACCCAAATCATTCCTTAATCATTGCTCCATTCAAAGCCACTGGCTGCACCACCAGCAGCTGCTCATCCAGCTGCAAACTTTCATTTCCAGGAAGGCTCTGAGGCTTCCCAGCACAGAGATGTCAGTCCTGCTCACTGTCCTTGTTCCTGACAGCCAGCCTGAGCTCCTGCCTGCCTTGGGTGGGCCCTTCAGCAGATATTTAATCTGCTTTGCCTGCCCAACCACCATAAAATGCTGGGATGTGTCTGTCTTCTCCCACATACCCGTGATGGAGCTGCCCACGTACCTAATGTTGAGTCTGGCTGGAATTTCTCCACTTTTTAGGGATGGGTGTACAAAAGCTTTGCTGAAACCAGTTCTCTGAGTTCCCTGGAGGATGTTTTTTCTCCAGCAAATAGCCCAGGGAGCTTTTATGTAGTATCAGTCATTAATTTCTGGCTCCTGGCACCTGTTTTACTGTTTTGACGCCAGGCTTAGAAAAATAATAATGATATCAGGAGTTAATGTTATTTACTAAAACACAAATTAATGCTCAGTCACATGGTGCCATGATTTGTCATCTGGAGCTAAAATTAAAAGAAATTAAGGCTGAGTCAGAAAGTTATTTCGGATCCAAGTGGGGAATGCTGTTCTGAAGCCATGTGGGAGCAACACTGACATCTTCTGGCTCAGTAAAAATGTGTGTCCAGCTTTTTCACTGACAAAAACACCAGGAAAAACCTAAGGAGGGACGGGGTGGACGAAAGTGTTTTAAAATATCAAGGACAAGCTTTGGGGCAGTGGATGTTTTCTGAGCCCACTTTAACAGCCCCCCTTAGCTTCACCACAGAATCTGAACAGAGGATATGTGGCACTGAAGACCCAAAATACACGAGAGGAGGAGGTGAAGGGGTGCTGCTCTTCTCTCAGTGCAGGTGACAGGACTGTGGCCATACTTTTATGCTGAAGTCTGTAAGTCTGGAGGCAGTAAATTACCTGAAAGTCACATTCCACTAGGCCAGGTTTCCCTAAACCCCATCCAACCTGGCCTTGGACAGTTCCAAAGGTGAGGAGACACAATTTCTCTGAGAAACATGTTCCAGGCTCTCACCACCACCACACCATCAGCCTTTTCGACACATCTCACCTCTTCCAGACTGCACTGACCGCCACCCTTATCACCTTACTCTGCCACATCCTTCCACTTCCTCTAACCATATCCCTCTCAATCTCTCCCAAGGTTCTTTCTTCCCTTCCCTGAAGCCCTCGGAAATCGTCTTCAAGATCATCTTCTGGCTGGGATACTTCAACAGCTGCGTGAACCCCATCATCTACCCGTGCTCCAGCAAGGAGTTCAAGCGCGCGTTCATCCGCCTGCTCAAGTGCCAGTGCCACCGGCGCCGACGGCCCATCTGGAGGGTCTACGACCACCACTGGAGAGGGGCCTCCATCAACAGCTCCGTGCAGGACTCAGAGACAGACCTAAGGCCCAGGATTAACACCCTGAACAGCTCCTTCATATTTAACTCCTCCTTCCAGGAGAGAGCCAGTAAGAGGCGAACGCTCAGCTTCAAGGGCTGGAAAATGCTCACCCCTTTCCAGAAACCAGCATCCACCCAGCTGAAGGAGAAGATGAACAGCCTTTCTAACAAAATCCGGGGTGGCTCCAGTAAAGGGGGGGCCACAGCCACCTACAAGACAGAGGTGGAGTCTGTCTCCATTGGGATCCCTCATGATTTCACGGAAACCATCGACTTCCAAACCCATGACTTAACAGACTGCTGTGGGCTGAGAGAAACAGATATTTGAAGCCTCTGGGGCAGTGTCGATGGTTTCTTTAGAGGTATCCAGAAGAAACATGGAGGGATACCACCTGTGGGTCTGTCAGGCAGGCTGGAAGCAGCAGTCAGGTATTAAATGCAGTTGCCCAAAGGTTGTCCAAGCATCCCCCGCGCAGAGCTCAGCCCCTTCTGTGGGATTGTGGGTTCCTCCAATTAGAGCCAATGGCATATCCCATTCTAACAAGCCACAGCAGGAGGAGAAGGTGTGGATATGACCTTAGGGCAAGAGCTGTCTCCTCTGGTGGATGGTTGGCTTTGGCTTTGGAAGAAGCTGTGCAATTAAGGGAAACCAGGATGTCTCCTTTGCCTTAAAAACACCACAGTGAAATCTAATGGAAAGATTGAACCCCAAAAGTTGCCGACCCTGCCTTAGTACATGTGGTCATGTTTCCATCCAGAGGCAGCACCCAGAAAGGACACTGCCAAGCAGTGGCTGGCAGCTGATCCTTTATGTGGGTGGATTGGGAGCTTGGAGGTCCTGAACAGGACATCCAGACGAGGCCTTGGCTTTGGAGGGAGAGCAGACTGGGGAATTCCCAAGCAAGGTGGAGGGATCCCAGCTCTCAGTCATCATCTCAGCAGTGGCCACAGCTTTGGCCCTTCCACATCACCTGGTTTTAGGCCAGAGGAGTATTCCAGATGTGTGCGCTGTTGCCAGGGGGTGTGCAGGTCTCTCTCCTCTAATTCCATCCTGTGAAGCATTTTGCATTTCACTTTCCAGTGAAACACTTGCAACCCACCTTGCTTGAGTGAGCATCCATCTGTGGCACACAGAGAAACCAGCCCCTTTTGGTGTCAGTCATCCCCAAACCTTCCTGTCCCCTTCTTTGCTCTCGTTTTTCTCAAAAAAAACCACAAAAAATGCATCCCAGGGGCTTCACTCAGGACAACAGGAAATGGCCTCAAGTTGTGCCAGGGAAGATTTAGGCTGGATATTAGGAAGAATTTCTTCATTCAAAGGGTGGTCAGGCACTGGACCAGACTTCCCAGGGCAGTGGTGGAGTCACCATCCCTGGGAGTGTTCAAAAGACGTGCGAATGTGGCCCTGGAGGAGATGGTTTGATGGTGGTGCTGGGTTGATGGTTGAATTCCATGATCCGAGAGGACTTTCCCAAACATAATGATCTGTGATTCTGTAATGTGGGTCCTCAGCCAGCCTGTGTTTGGCTCAGGAAAGGTGGGATGGTTGAGTTGGGAAGTTTGCATTTCTACTGCCCATAGAGTCCAAGCTGAGGTGGAGCTGAGGTGCAGTTGGAGCTCCTTAAACTAGAGGGATCTTCTCTCCAGTCAGGGTCACACTCAGGATCCTTCTCCCAAGGGACTTCCCACATGCTTGATGCATCAAACGTTTGGTGGCTGCCAACGATTGCCTTGGTTGTGTCACAAGGAATGACAATTAGAGTGGGATTTTTTCCTGCTCACAGTCCCAGAGTGTGAGCACCCCTCGGGAGGGCACCATGGCCTCCTCCAGGAAACTCAAGGAGCTGAAGCCACAGCAAGCCCACCTTGACCAGGCAGCTCAGGAAATGGTCACCCAAACTCTACTTAGCTATGGATTGCAGGCACTGGATTCAAAATTCAGAGTGGTTTAATCAAATTTCAGATAATGAGCCCCAAGCAGCGATCAGGTTAAGCCACAAGCAGGAGACACGTAGGTGAAGGAGGTAGAGGACAGATTTGAGATGAAGTGCCTCAAGCCAGGGAACTAAAGAACAGGAATGGGAAGTCCTGAGGGGTGGAAACATGGCACTGAACGTGTCCTGGGTGGAAACACTCCACATCAGCACTGCCCCTCAAACCCATGAGGAACCTTTCATGGAAGTGCCTGCAGCACATCCAGCTTGTCCCACTAATGGTGGCTGCCAAAGGAAGATTAAAGGCTGCCAGGCACAGCAAGGAGAATGTCATCTTTCTTTCTGATCTTCTGATCTGCTTTAAAGGAAAACAGAACAGGAGGGAAGTTGGATTTTTTTTTTTTTTTTAACTCTTTTGTGCTGTGCATATTGAGACAAGATACCTGGAGTTGGCTCTGTCTCAACACCCTTTACTTGATGCAGGACAAACTGGAGCAATTATTGCACAAATACCAGCAGATTTTGTCCAGGTATTTTCCTCCCAGCAGCAAATCCCAGCCCTTACACTGAACCCAGACTCACAGCCACAGCTCTGCAAAACCAGCCTGAGGTTGCCATCTCTGCCCTACCAAAGCAGGAGACTTCACCCCATGGGAAGTTCTGTGGGAAAATACTTTTTTTTCCCCTTTTTATTTGGCTTTGAAGGGAAATGAGACCTTACAGTGATGATGGGGTGGAACAAAAAGTCACTTTTTAGTGTGAGGACTGCAGCTGCCACTGGTTTCCTGGGTGTTTTTGGGATCCTGATGGGAGGCACTGGGGGTGTGGCAGAGAAAGGACCAGGGAGAGGACATCCATGACCAGACAGACAGACATACACACTTCACTGTGTTTATATAAATGTGTCATTCCCAAAATACCAGGCATTCTCCTACAAATGGGCAAACATCCCTCTATAAATGAACATTTAGCAAATGCTGGCAAGCAGTGCATTCCCATAAATGAGCTGCTATTACTCTTCTCCCTGATCTTTTCAATATATTTTTTCTTTTTTCAAATCCTGAAATATTTATATTTACAGCCTCCAGCCCCTTGAAAGCTTTTTGAGAAGGAAAAAAAAAATATTAGTCTGGAGGTTTGCTGCCTCTCCATCCCAAGTCTTTACAGACCTACAAGGGAGAAAATAAAATCTGTTTAAGTACACACATCTCACACACATATAAATGCCCAAATTCTGGCTCAGTTACTCACTGTATTTGATCTGGCCCCAAGAGATGCCCTGGAAGGTGCTGTAGGAAAGCCTTGAGCTCTGCTGTGCTGCATTCAGGCAAAATACTTGGTTTTTGCCCCCCTTTCATTTGGCATCTTGCATCAGAAGCAGTGCCAGGACTGGACTCTGAGGCTGCTCATGCAGAGCTTCATTTAGAGGAGACAGGGCTGTCTTTGCTGGCAGGGAGGAAGGAAAATCTTGTATGAAATATGACCTGAGTGTCTGGAATTGAGCATTTCTCCTTGAATCCCTTCATTTCCAAGCTCTCCCAAGTTTGGAAAAACGGGCTCAGACTTTCAGGAGGTAAATTCAGTCCAATCCCACAGATTCCCCTGGATCCACAAGGGTGGGACCAGCTGAGGGAATGGCTCTGTTCCAGCAAATTTTCCAGGCAGGCCATTCCCCAAAGCACCTGCACCTCAGTTATCCATCAGATCCCACCTCATTGCACTGGCGCCGTGTCACAATTGCATTCTCAGACCTTGCTGCTTCAAGGAATCAAGGGTTGGGGGTGGAAAATGAGATTTTGTGTCACTGGACTCTCCCAAGTCCATGAGGGATGGAAGGTCCCTGTCAGCCTGAGCTGGGCTGCAGCTGGGTTGCATTACTATTGTTTACAGCGTGTATATAAGTGTACATTTTCTTTAGCAGAACGTTGGAATTTTTTATGTATAGATTTTTATTTTTCATCCCCAGATGTATTTATTAGCTGGAGTATTTCTGTTTTGTGTTTCAGGTTCTGCCAGATTGATGTAAGCTCTATGAAACAGAATGCACATATTTTTGTTTGTTTGTACCAAATACATGCACAAACCTGTCTAAAACGTTGCTGTAAATTATTGCTGTGTCTGATTTTTAAAACACGGGTTATAGGGGATGAAGAAGGGAGGAAGAAAAATCTGAAAATTACCCACTCTTGCTTATTTCTCTAAGACATTTTTTTTGCAATTTCACAAGGATAATCTTTCCCACTTGGAAGAATTAACGATAAAAGCAAGTCAGGAGAGGACACTCTCAGTTTCTTGACGCACAGGCAGGAAGGGATTGCACCAGCCACGTCTAGAGAGCAGGTTTAGATTAGATATTAGGAAAAATTCTTTCCAGACCTTCTGGTGAGGCCCTGGCACAGGGTACCCAGAGAAGCTGTGGCTGCTCCTGGGTCCCTGGAAGTGCCCAAGGCCAGGTTGGACATTGGGGCTTGGAGCAACCTGGGACAGTGGAAGATGTCCCTGCACATGGAAAGGGGTGGAATGAGATGAGCTTTAAGGTGCCCTTCCCACTCATACCATTCTGGGATCTTATTTATATGTAGCACATCTGGAAAGGGAAAGGCAAAAGGGAAAATTAAAAGAAGATCTAGCATGTGAGATAGAGTAAAAATTTAACAGGGTAGAAATCTATTTGAGTTTAAGTGAAATGTACCGCTTTAAGCTTGCTAATGTGAGTAAAATATACTATTTAGTCTAATAACTGCAGCACTAACAAAGTTCTCCTAGCTAAGGAGGAAAAAATGCAAATTTCCACACTAAAAAGACAAGAGATTAAAAAAAACTCCTCAAACCTTGAAACAGACAGTATGAGTCCCCACATACATCCAGCGCTGTAATAAACATACCGTTCCCTACAAATCTTTATTAGAATTGTAAAGTTTTAATTTTTCATCTGCGTTTCACATGGAAAACAGTGGATCAATATTTGATAACAGTCCGAGGTGAAAATTATTTGGGGGAATTTGGGGGAAGAAATGGAGAATGGAAGAGATTGAAAATGACCTTGAAAATATCTTTGCACCTCTGAATATGCGAAATTTTACTCCTTTTTGCTTTTGTGATTATTCAGTTCAAAAAGTGTAGAATGGACTTAGAATGGACCAAAGTTACAGGGTCGTTTCCATCCAAGGAACATTTAAATCAAATGACACTCTGATGACTGAGAATCCAGGTCTGTAAAACCTGGGGTGAAGACAAGCAGTGAATGAGTGTTCACTGCCTCTCATGTACAAGACCTAAGTGACATCAAACCCAATTATCAAAATGAACCCAGCGAGGTAATTCTTCACACGGCTCATTTTTGAATGGTGGAACTCATCACCAGGAGATATTCCATCTGTCTGTAGGGGTTAGAAGAGCAATTAGGTGCCTTGGTGACAGATAAACCCATCAAGGGCAGTTGGAAATGTTTATATAATCTCTGAGATGAGAAATCCCCAAGGCAGCAATTGCTGTCAGCTGGGAGGATATTTCAAGGGATATTTCACTGCTGGCTTTTCTTTCCCTCTGCTCCTGCTGAATTTCCTGTGGTCGGAGAGGGGATGACCCAGGCTCTGGGAAGGTCCAGCCCTGTCTTTGTCCCTTCCCTTTGCACACTGGCAGCCCATCCATGCCAAAATTCCACCTTGCATTTCCCTGCCCATAGGCAAAAATAAGGGAATAAAAAAAATGGAAAACCTAAGTTTAGCCCCAAATGTACATCACGTCATCAAGGTCAAAAGATTTTGCCATCTCTGTGTGCCAGTTCCTGCTGGGAAATTTCTTTTGCCACTCAGAAATTGAAAACCATCCCCTCAACAAACAGACTTTTACACTCTTTTTGCAGGACAGGGATTGTAGTTGGGACTGGGAGCAGCCCCAGAGGTGTCCCAAGAAGCTTCAGCTTCTGGATGAAGGTTTCCAATTTTTTTTCCACTTTTACACCTCCAAGGGTCCCTCCCTGAAGACTCACAACACACAGAGTGACAATAAGGTCACTGACAAGTAGGTTTGGGTGGGGTTTTTTGGCACCTTCTGTGGGATTCAGCTCATGGATAAAAACCTTTCCATTCCAATGAGGTGTCTGTGAATGAGACACGTTTAAATTTCATCAGAGAAAAAAAAATTAATTCTGGATTGAATATGGGCATTCCATGCCATTTGAGCCATTTTAGGGTATCCAAGAGATCTGCACACATGAGGAAACAGGACAGAAAACCTGGCTCAGGATCATGGCAGAGAAACTCAAAGTCTGAGCCTTCCTTTTCTCTTGGGAAAAGAGGACACAGGATATTTACTGTGGTTGAACTCATCACCAAAAGTCAGGTCAGGATGGACCACACCACCCAGCCCCTGTGACATCCTGGGACACAGAGTCCTGGAAGGACAACTCAGAGAGTGCAAATGACACTGAGCTCCCAGGAGGCCATTAAAAATAAAAGTTTATAGCAAAAATGTTCAGTTCTATTGAGTTCAATAAACCAAACTTGCCCAGATTTAAAGATTTCCTGCATGCAATGCTGGTGGATGAAAGATGTCTCGGGGTTTGAGGGAAGGGTGCAGGCATCAAAAATAGGTTTTATGCACTTTCTGAGAACATTATTATTTATTGTGCCGAGATCTCCAATTTATCTTTTTATAATACAGCCTTGAGCAGGAGGTTGCTGGACTTTCTTCACTTCTCTCCTTTGCCTTCAAAAAGACTGAGGCAAGGAGGGACTCAGCCCATGGCTAAAAATCTCACTGAAATAAAGCATTTGGGATTTTCACAAAAAGTCAAGGCCTGAGCCAGCTCCTGTGTTGAAAATTTACTCTTCTTTCCTCCATAGTTGCTGCTTTCTGGACGAAAAAAAATTAAAATAATAATTTTTAAAAATATATCCCCAAGGGCTATAGATGATTGATGAATCTCACTGAAATGTGGCCATAATTAAGTGGCAGCAGCACTGCTGAGAGGCACAGCACTGCCTCTTCCAACCCCTCTGCTCTCCCCTGGCAGATCCATGGTTTCTTTAAGACCTGGCAGAACAAGGGGTGGATCAGGAATTTGAGTTCAGCTGTGGCAGGAGAGTGGTTTTGGAAAGAGAAAATCCCAAATCTTAGCCCCATTCGTGGCCAGGAGGCTTCAACTGGAATTATTAGGAGAGGAACACCATGGTCTTTCTCCTTGTCAACAGAGATTTCCCATTCCCAAAGTTTGCAGGAGGTGTTTGAAATTCACAAAACTAAAACACAAGAAAAGACCCCCCCAAAAAAAAACCCAAACCCATCATATGCCAGCAGGAACAAAAAGCCAAACTTCACTCAGGTATCCCAAAAGCTCTTCCTCATTTGCAAGTTGGAAACTGGAATTTCTCCACACATCCTTGGGAAAAGGGAACGCCCTTGTGTAGCCCTGTTTTTCTCACAGCAAGGTGGTTTTATGGGTTTAAAATATTTGATGCCTTGACAGCACAGCTGTTAATATGTGAGTAAATTGGTTTATGCCTGTTTATTACTGCAGCCCTCAGCAGGTGATTCACGGGGTAAATCCATCCAATTTCACTTGGATTGCTGTGGGGCTCTCATTTCTCAGCTGTTTCAGAGTTTCACATTTAAATGCTGTTTTTAAATCTTTAGGGGGCAGGGGCGGGGGGGTTGACAGGGTGTAAATGTGGTTTTATCCAGGTTTGTATTCATATATTTGTATTAATAGATATGTCTATTCAGATCTGCACATAAGCACAGATAAACGTGCAGAATATACCCTTCCAACACTCTCTCTGTGCTTTCTTTTCCAAAGCACTCATGGGCCTGTGTCCCATGTCCTCCTCAGACTCCCCAAAATCCCACGTGCTGCTGAATCACCGCCCTAAGTGATGCAGAAATCAATAATGAGTGTTCTGATATTCCACTACTGACACCACTTGCCCAGCTAGGAGGTGGATTCTCCACCACTGGAGTCCAGGCAAATATTGATCACGGGTGGCATTTCTGATAGGAGGGAGTTTGAGCTGCACAATTCCATGTTCTGTACTGTTCCATGTGTTTGCCCTCACCTTTTTCTTTTTAAGGAGCTTGTTAAAAAGAGGGAGAGCAACTTTTTAGATGTGTGGATGTATTGATAGGATATGCAGAAATGGCATTAAGCTGAAAAAGGGCAGGTTTAGATTTAATATTAGGAAGGAATTGTTCCCTGTGAGGGTGCTGAGGCCCTGGCACAGGGTGCCCAGAGAAGCTGTGGCTGCCCCTGGATCCCTGGAAGTGCCCAAGCCCAAGTTGGTCATGACTTTATTCTTCACAACACACTCCCAAGAAATTTGAAACTGTTTTTTTTTTTTCAATTTTTGTGCCTTGGCCATCTATTTTTGGTTGCACAACAGGTATTTATCCCACCTCCAGCTTTTCAAACTGAGCAAAGATGAATAATTGTGCCAACAATTTGCCTGTGAAAAGGAATAAACACACCCCTGCTGATTAATGTACCAGGAGACGTGATTTAACTTTGGTTCCCAGTCTCCACTTTGTCCAATCAGCCCCTAAATTATCATCTTTGCTCTGGCAAAGTGCAGTTCCTGAGAGTCTCACAGGCTCCTACTGATCCCAGCCTCTTGGGAAGCAGGATTCTGTCATTCAGCAGGCAAAGGAATAGAAAATCCAGTGGCAGGAAGATGAAAATTTTAAAAATTAAAATTAAATTAAAATTAAAAGCTAAACGAGCACAGGGAGTTATTAACAAACAGAGCAAATCTTCTCAAAAATGTGAGGGCAGGGGGGTCGAAATGCAAAACTTGGGAGAAAAGAGAATTATTTTGCAATGCATGGTCTGGTTGAGGGAAAAGTAATGGGTTTAATGTAAAAATTTGTTCTCTTGCCCTGTTTATACAGGAGGTCAGGCTCAAATAACAAAATATGCTGTCTGCCCTTAAAAATAAAAGTTTTTCTGCCTGACTTGGCAAGTCCTGCTGAGCTTAAAGTATTATCTAGAGATTGCACCTGTTTTGCAAATGAGAAAATGATGTGCTGAGGCATCTGCCACTGGCCCAAACGAACCTGAAGAGAAAGGTAAGGATTCCTCTCCTCTCCTCTCCTCTCCTCTCCTCTCCTCTCCTCTCCTCTCCTCTCCTCTCCTCTCCTCTCCTCTCCTCTCCTCTCCTCTCCTCTCCTCTCCTCTCCTCTCCTCTCCTCTCCTCTCCTCTCCTCTCCTCTCCTCTCCTCTCCTCTCCTCTCCTCTCCTCTCCTCTCCTCTCCTCTCCTCCTCTCCTCTCCTCTCCTCTCCTCCCCTTTTCCACCAATTTACTTAATTTTTACATAATTTTTAGCACCCATTCCCTTTGCATTACATTTTTCTACCAAGGGCCCCCTCAGCTATTTTTGCTGCTGTGTATTGGCCACATCAGTTAATTTTTTTTTTTTTTACCCTTTTCACTTAGGTATTTATTTTGGAGGGATTTATTAGCAGAGAGAAGAACCTGACTGACAGCCTGAGAGGTCTCTCTCACTCCAACCTCTCTTTAAACCAAGGAATTGGATTTTGACACTCAGGACATGCAAAAAATGGGTCACCAATGGGCCTCAAATCACTGGATATTTGTAATTTCTTTTTCATCCCACATCTACTTTCAGGATCAAAGCTATCCTGTGGCAACAACTGCTTCCTATCTGCTGTCTGTGGATGTTTATTAATTAATTCACAAATTATAAACCATCGTGTCCAGCCTCACCATCCCTTTTCCAATGAAGGAATCCTGTCCCAGAATCCCAAAATTATTTGTGTTGGGAGGGACCTTAAAAATCATTGAATTCCACCCCTCTGCCATGGACAGGGACATCTTTCCCTGTCCCAGGTTGCTCCAAGCCCTGTCCAGCCTGGCCTGGAACACTTCCAGGGATGCAGATCCCAGCCTATCTGAACAGGAGATTTTTCCAGACCTCTCGATTCCCTCCTTCCCTTGACCTTTTCTAGGTCTGTTCCCTCCTTTTTAGGAATAAGTGGCCAAAGATAACCTGACTATTTCAGCAGCAGCTCCTCCAGGGATGTTATTACATTCGTAACATCATCATGCACATGGAACAATGATATTTTTCTTTATTCACAACTCCTTTCCAAGCAATCCCTATGATTTTTTTTGGCTTTCCTGACCACAGAGATGAGGTTCCCATTCCAGCAGCCCTTCCCTGGGTGCTGCTGCCTTCTCCTGAGTGCACGACCACCTCAGCATTGAATTCACCACCTGCTGATCCAATGAGGAGACATCTCTCACACAAATATTCACAATTAGCATTAGCTTTATCTGCCCTGAATAACCAAGGATTGTCACCAAACTTCATTATTCACGCTTTTCCCCAGGTCTTTATGGAATACAGCAACAATTGTGAGACCTAATAAACTTTGTCCAGCGTCAGAAATTACTTTAATAATACTTTTTTTCTTCTTCTCTGTTTATTCCACCTGTTATTGAATCTTTATTCCACCTTTTACTTTATCCCGTGATAGCTTAGAGGGAGGGGAACTTTTTTAGGATAAACTGCTGAATGTAGAAACAAGGGTGTAAATACAAATAAACCTTTATAAAGGAAGTCAATATTGATTATATGGGAAAGAAAAGTGGAAGAGGAATAGGTAATAGAGAGGAAATAATATCACAAGAGAGGTTTTTCAAAGGCCATCAGCAGATGGCTACTGAGTACAGTAAATCTCACATTCCATCTTCTCAAAATCAAATACTTTTTTCCATGGGTGCAATGGGTAGTTTAATAGCAAAATCCAATGTGACAGGCAAAGGCAAAGTAAAAGAATTTGTTTGTTTATTTATTTTAAGCAAGAAAATGTTTGTGTCAATGTATTTCTGAAAATATCACTAGCAACATGGGAAAAAAAAGTTATGGGCAGACAGAATGAACAGACATGAACAGAACAGAATGATAGACATGAACATACACAACTCAAAATTAGTTTATATCTTTTAATAATTTAAGTAAATAGGAAAAAACCCAACCAAAATCCATAATTGAATTGGGTTAGAAATATTTAACACAGCTTAAAAATATTCCAAATCCCAGGTTTCTAGAAGAGATAATATCTAATGGAGGGATAAAGTATCAAAATAACTGAAAAAGGATTATGAAATATCTTCAAATGAAATTGGAATCTCTTGGCCGAGTGCAGAACAAAAGGAGGAAAAGGCTCCCAGCTCTGGAGCTCATTCTGAGACAGGTTGAAAGAGGATCTGGGTGAGCCTCTTACTTTGAGAGTCTCAGATCAAACAGAGCAGCCAGAATATCAGCGTGAGCTGAAAAGAAAAGGGGACAAAAAATGAAAGAGAAATAAAAAGGACCTTAGCGATTGCATAGGCCATAAATAATTAATCAATGAAAAAACAAAGTTAAAGCAGTATTATGCTTCCCTATCCAGGGCTTCCATCCTGGAGATCAGCAGATCCAGGAGAAATCCAGGAGATTTCTTAGGAATAAAGACATTTTTGGATAAGGATTTCCTGGAAGGCCAGGCTGCCCTGCAAGGCGACCTGGACAAGGGAGACCAGAGGCCACAGTGGTGGTCAGGAGTTTGGAGATGCTGAGGGAGCTGGGTTCATCCACCCCACAGAAAAGAAGGTTTTAGGTGGATATCTGCTGCACTGCTACAGTGGGGGTGCAGAGAATACAGAGCCTGAGGCACTCAGAGGTGATGGGATCAACATCCAACAAGGGGAATTCCAAATAAACAAATAAAATGTATGTCCTGTGAGTCCAGTGCAGCCCTGGGCCAGGGATCCAGAAGGGCTGTGCAGCTACACCTTGGAGATACCTGAAACTACCCAGAACAAGACCCTGGGCAACTTGATATTGGCCCAGAGTTGAGCAAAGGACTGAATTAGACACCTCCAATGTCATGAATTCCTCAGTGCTACGATCCTTTGGAAAATAGATCCCATCTGTGTGAGGCCTCCAGCTTTAGGAGATGGGTTTTTCTGTAGGCCACCACTTGTCTGGAATGAAACTTCTCTGAGGCTACGGTGTGAAATACCATCCCTCCTTCCATGAGGTGCAGAGGGAAGAGCTTTACATTTTCTCCTGGAGAGAAAAAAACAGATTAGAGGCTCTGAAGAGCCTCAGAAGCAGCAGCTCTTATCAGGCCTCGGAGCAGCTGTTCGTACACTCCTCCAACAGCCAGACTTGGCTGGGCACAATTTTAAAGATACTTCATTGAGAAACACTGGCTGCCATCCAGGATATTAAAAAGATAACAAAAAAAAAAAAAAAAAAAAAAAAAAAAAAAAAGTAAAAGTGCTCTTCTCCCCGGCTGGTTTTGATTTGTTTGCAATCAGGGGCAGAATGCAGTCCCTGTTGTTTCATTTCAGATGTGCTCTGGAGATCGGCACACCCTGCACCCCGGCGGTGCTCATGAATCAGGGATGACCTAAGTTTTCATCACCCAAATTTGCCCTGGCTGGTCTGAGCTTTTTTGTTCCATCTTTCCCATCATCAGAAGGGTCAGAAGCTGAAAGGGCACCAAGGTCAAGTGATGTGCTTCCAAGGGAAAGACCCCCCCACCCTGATATCCCAGGATTTATGTTTGAGTCTCAGTATTTATGCTGGGTGCCAGGAGAGAGGAGAGGAGTCCATGGAGCACAGCGGGAGCTGCTTGTGACTCCCCTCTCCAGGACACCCCACCTGGGTGACATCAAGCTCACATTTCCAACCTCAGCAGGGTCTGGGAGCCATCTGATGGCACAAAGAGCATTTACCCAGGAAACAGAGAAAGTTAACCAAAAATGCATCCCTCGGCTGGATTTTTCTCGCTTTCTCCAGAAAAACAACCAAAAAAAAAAAGTGAGTAAATATCATCAGCTAGGAAAAAAATGCTGATGACTGGAAGTGAAATTTGCCATTGAAAGTGGAAAATAAATGTGGTGCACTCAGAAGCATCTAGACTTAGAGGCTGAGTCACTTTTATGCTAATACATCCTCACCGCCTCCCCAGTGATGTGAAAAATGGTCTTATTTATTGTAATTGATGTTTATGCTAAAAGCACTTCCATATCCTCTATATACATACACAGTTACTCAGAAAGAAAATTTATTTTTTCTCTCTTTTTTTTTTGTTTTGTTTTCTATAAATTCTTCCTTGTTTTCTCTCTTGAAGGTGTGGTTTTCATGCAAAGCAAGCAGCAATATGTGCTCAGGTGTGTAAAGACAGAGGTTGGCTCACACAGGGACCACACTTCCATCACATCACCCTTGTCCCTGGTCACCCGGGGCTGGTGATGTGGCACCAATTGACTCTCACTGATGAGGTGCACAATTTCATTTTTCATGTCTTTATCCTCCTCCTTAATGACTCTGAGCTGAAAGTGGCTCCAGTTGCTGGAGGGCTCTGATCTAAGAGAGTTGCAGCTCAATAGAGGCCCAAAATGCAGCACTCAGCTGCAGAAAAATCAGCTCCAAAGGAAATAAATAAAAATCTGTCAGCTGTTCTGATCTCTGGGAGGGTTGGCTGTGAGCATCAGAGCTCACTGATCCTGATCTCTCCCAAAGTTTTGTGTCTCTCAGCTGTGGCTCAGGTCTTTAATTAGGAGGTTTGAGGCACACCAGCACCTTTCCTTTTCTCTCTACCTCCTTTCAAAACCTTGCTGGTGCTCAGATTGCTCTCCATTCATGCAGGGATTGGGAAAATCTCCCACTCCCAAATTTCTTCCCCAGCATCCAATTTATCTCTCACCTCCACAATAAGCAAGATCTGCTCCAGGCCACCATCCCTCCTCCACTCCTCCACTAACAACCTAGAAATCATTAAAATGTTTTCATGATTTGGGGTCTCCTTGCATCCAGAACTCCACGAGCACCTTGGCTCTTGCCCTGGCACTGAGGTGGAGTGAGGCCAGAGGACAAAGCAGAGCCAAGGATTGTAAAGAGATCTTGTATTTCCTGGCACTGAAGGACCTGCTGGAGAGCTGATGTGACATGGACATCCCAAAACCCCACCAGACTAAACCAGAGACACCCTGGAGGGGCCAGTTCCCTGACAGGTACATGAGAGGGAATTCAACATTTTGATTGCATCCCACACAGAACCACGGAATGTCTCCACTTGGAAGGGATCCAGGAGGATCATCGAGTCCAGCTCCCTGCCCAAAGCCATCAGTGAAGAAAGCTGAATAATCACATGTGAAGGGACAAAATTGAGAGCAGATTCACCAGAAACTGCCTATGTCAGGAAAAAAAAATCCAGCAAAGAATATCTTTGCTCTTCCATGAATGATTCAAACTATGCAGAGAAGCTGCCAAATGTTTCATATGGCTGATGCTACCAGGGGTTTTGACTGCCTGGAAAAGGGCCAGTGCTGTGATCAAGCATCTAAAGCTTGTGTTTGGTCAGAGCAGCAGCACTTGTGGCTCTCAAAAGCAAACAGCCACCACCCCATGTCCCCCTGGCATTTTGAGATGACAGCCACTGGCAGGAAGGGATGTGAAATCAAAAAAAGAAAAATACTATTGTTTAACAATGGAAGCAGAGGAGCAGGGACTGTCATTCCATGGACCAGGAGGTGCTGCATTGTGGCAAGCACATTTCTCTCCCTCTCAGGATTTTTCATAGAGGTGCACAGAGAGAAATGAAAGAGAAAACAATTTCTATTTCTGCTCCTTGTTTTTCCTATGTGGAATGTGTTTGGAGGATTGTTTACTTGGGGTGAATGCTTGGTTGGATTCTGGTGAGGATTGTTTGAGCTGATGGCCAATCCAACCCACCTAGGGCTGGGCTCTCAGAGAGGGGTACGAGTTGTGTTAGACTCAGAGAAAGTAGTATGTAGTTTTAGTAACCTCCTTTTATATAACATATTAATGTATTTTAGCATAGTTATAATAAAGAAATAATTCAGCCTTCTGAATTGAGTCAGACATTGTAATTTCTTCCCATTGGGTTTGCCTGCATTTACAAAACTGCATTACTGGAAGTAGTTAAAGGCAGCTTGTGGAAAAAGAGAAGCTTTTTAAACAGGCAGATAGTGGTAGGACAACAGGGATGGTTTAAAAGTAAAAGAGGAGAGAATTACATTAGATATTAAGAAAAAAATGTTCCCTGTGAGGCTTGTGAGGTCCTGGCACAGGGTGCCCAGAGAAGCTGTGGCTGGCCCTGCATCCCTGGAAATGCCCAAGGCCAGGCTGGACAGGGTTTGGAGCAACCTGGGCTAGTAGAAGATGTTCCTGCCCAAGGCAGGGGGTGGAATGAGATGAGATTTAAGATCTCTTCCAACCCAAGCATTGCATGATTACAGAATTCTCTGGGTCACTGGTGGCCTTGGCAAGGCTGGGTCGGTGGTTGGGCTGATGATCTGAGAGGTCTTTTCCCAGCTGAATGATTCTCCCTTGGTGGCACTGCAGGAAGACAGCTCAGGCTCCCTGCTGTGCTTGCTGGCCAGGTAACCTAACCCCAGGCTCTGGTTTCCTTTTGGATCTTCAGGAAAACAAGTCCCAGCACTCCTGTGATCTGCTCCATCCCAAGACATCCATCAGCCTGAATTATTCCATGTTCTTTTGCAAATTAACCCCTCACTCGTGGTGCAGGCAGTTCAAGTGTTTTCCAGTCTCCCCATGGCTCAGTTGTCTCAAGGCTCTGGATCCCAGTTGCCAAAAGCTGAGTGACCCTGATGTCACTTTTTTGAGGACAACACATTGATTTTTAT
Organism: Lonchura striata; assembly: GCF_050655825.1. Classification (NCBI taxonomy): domain Eukaryota; kingdom Metazoa; phylum Chordata; class Aves; order Passeriformes; family Estrildidae; genus Lonchura; species Lonchura striata. Next base: position 3,333,379 of record NC_140706.1, on the reverse strand, counting down.
GAGAGGGTGCCGTCAGTATTAGGCAGCACTCAGTATTCATAAACTGCTCTGGTTTTTTTTGCTTTCATGACTGCAGTTACAGAGGAAAAAGAGGCTTGTGTTGAGCTGTGATGCAGAGGTGCCACTCTCCACAGAGGTCAGATGTGAACTCTGGCCAGCTCAGGATTTTCTTGGTTTCTCCTCCGTGTTAATTTGCATTTTATCAGTCCCTGATTCCCTCTGCTCTGGTGATGCTGCTTCCCCAGGCTTGTTTATGTGTCTCTGAGGTTCCTCCTTGCTTTCCTACCCAAATTAACTCTAGGTCATCAGGAGGCTCATTGACCTCTATTTTCCAGCCATGGATCAGCCATTTACCAGCACAGCACACCTGAGACTGACCCCTGAGCTGGGACCTTCTGCCACAAGTGACCATTTCATTCTCCATTTCCCTTCTCCCAGGACACCTTAAACAACCACAATAGTTTCCCACTCACCCTTTGGCCTTTTTCTCCCCTGGGAAGCTCTTTAGACCTTCTTAAAGACCTCCTGGGCATCCAAAGGCACGATGTCCTCCAAGTCTCCCCCATCCACCCCTTTCCTGATGCAGTCCTTGAGTCCTAATCCCTCTGTGAGACCTCTCTCCTCTGCTCTGTTGGGTCTGTGCTCTCCTGTTGCGAGATGTCTCCCTGAAACCTCCTTATCCTGGTTTTAAATACCATTTCAAACTAATTTCCTCAGAATATGTTTAAAGAGGGATGCCAATCTCTCTCAATTCCCAATCTCATCTCAAAGCTTTTTGATTATAAATGCAGCATTCCTCATATCCCAGTCCTTCCTTCCTTTTCTTAGCAAGCTGATCAAGTCCTGCCAAAACAGCTTCAAAATCTGCCCAGGTAATCTGGACCCCAAGGAGAGCGGTGGGACTTTTTGTGCTGGAGAAGCTGAGGCTCCAGGGAGAATTCAGACCCCTTCCAGTGCCTGAGGGGCTCCAAAAGGGCTGGAGAGGGACTGGGGACAAGGGATGGGGGGACAGGACACAGGGAATGGCTTCCACTGCCAGAGGGCAGGGATGGATGGGAGATTGGGAAGGAATTATTCCCTGGCACAGGGTGCCCAGAGAAGCTGTGGCTGCCCCTGGATCCCTGGAAGTGCCCAAGGCCAGGCTGGACAGGGTTGGAGCCACCTGGGCTGGTGGAAAATGTCCCTGCCATGGCACGGGATGGGACTTGATGGGCTTTAAAGTCCTTTCCAGCCCAAGCCCTTCTGTGATTCAGTGAAAATTTCTCGCTGAAATGTGGAGCAAGAACAGTGAAAAATTGCATTTCTTCCTGGTGGCATTTCCATCCAGCAGCTGATGTGACTGCCATTGTCTCCAGAGCCCCTGCCTCTGGAGAGCTCTCTTCCAAAAACCCATCCAAATTGAGAGGGAAATTCAAATTAAATTACCGTGTCATTTGCTCTCTCTCCCCTCACCCACAGAGGAACTCCCACCTGTGTTCCCTGCGAGGACAGGGAGAGTGGATTGGCACATCCACGGTGACCCAAATCCTCCAGGACAAGGAAACCTTTCCCAGCCCAGGCTGACTGGAGGGGAGTCGAGAAGAACGTGAAGTGATTTATTAAAAAATATGGATATTGATCTAGTACTGATATCCAATTGTGACAGACAAAAACTCCCTAAAAATCTTGAGTTGAAGAGAGCTCTGGGAGTGATATGTTTGTAATTTATCTATTTATATATTGGTATATTTGTATATTTTAATATATAATTTATATGTAGTTATATTTTATTATATATATATTATGTATAATTTATTTATATTATATGTTTTAGTATTTGTATTTATATATTTATATATTTTTATATTTTAATATTTTATATATTTTTATATATTTATATATTTCGATTTTAATATACTTATTTTATATACTTATATTTATATAGCTTTTTATGTACTTATTTTATATATATATTTATATAGCTTTTTATATACTTATTTTATACATTTATATTTATATAGCTTTTTATATAAATATATTTATCTTATAAATTTATTTTTATATTTAAATATTTATCTATTTTTATATTTATCTATAATATAGATATATTTTTAATATGTGTGGGCATAATAATCTTATATTAAAATTTATTTATTCTATAGAAATTTTACATCAAATTCTACATATGAGCCTTAAAATGTGTCTATATTTTAGATCAAAATATATTTCTACATTAAAAATAGATAAAGAGTATGAGTGTATATATACATTAGGAGTGTATTTATATATTTTTATATATTCTATAAAAATTTTACATCAAATTCTACATATAATACATATATGTATGTATATGTTTGGGTATATAATAATCTTATATTAAAATTTTATTCTATAGAATTTTTACATCAAATTCTACATATGACCCTTAAAATGTGTCTATATTTTAGATCAAAATATATTTCTACATTAAAAATAAAGAATATGAGTATATATATACATTAGGAGTATATTTATATATGTGTTTATGTATTTTTAATAGATTCGTAACATTTCACATTAATTTCTAGATATAATGCATATATCTATGTATATGTTGGGGTATATAATAATCTTACATTAAAATTTTATTCTATAGAAATTTGACATTGAATTCTACATATGATCTTTAAAATGTGTCTATATTTAGATCAAAATATATTTCTACATGAAAAATAGATAGAGAGTATGAGTGTATATATACATTAGGAGTGTATTTATATATATATATGTATTTTTCATATATTCTAAAAAAAGTTTACATCAAATTCTACATATAATACATATATGTATATATATGTGTGTGTATATAATAATCTTATATTAAATTTTTATTCCATAGATATTTTACATAGAATTCTACATATGATCCTTAAAATGTGTCTGTATTTTAGATCAAAATATATTTCTACATTAAAAATAAAGGATATGAGTGTAGATATACATTAGGAGTGTATTTATATGTATGTTTATATATTTTTAATATATTCTATAAAAATTTTACATCAAATCCTACATATAATACATGTATATATATATGTGTGTGTACAATAATCTTATACTAAAATTTTATTCTATAGAAATTTTACATCAAATTCTACGTATGATCCTTAAAATGTGTCTATGTTTTAGATCAAAATACATTTCTACATTAAAAACTGATAAAGAATATTAGTGTATATATACATTAGGAGTGGATTTAGATATATGGACGTGTGAGGGAGGTTCAGATATGCCCAAGTGAGCAAGGAAGGGGAAGCAATGGGCCAGGTGAGAGAAGGTGGCAGGGAAGTGTCAGAATCCGAGGTATTGATGATTCCCAGATTGTAGAAAGTCTCTGTCTTTCTGCCCCGCTGCCAAAGCAGAAGCCATAATTGGTCTGTGCTGGTTTCCAGGTTGTTTATTCTGTTTCTCTCTCACATGTTCTGCTGCCCTGCCCAGCTCTGTCCTGCAGGGCAGCGTGTGGGGCTCTGCCCTCAGTGGGATGTTACAAACATTAAATACCAGAAACTCCCTGGGCTGGATTTACAATAACGTGCCAATATCTGTCACCCACGTTGGACAGTGTGTCCCCAGCCTGAACCAACAGAAAAATGCCAACACCACAGTGAGACATGGAGGGCATGAAGAAGGAGAAAAAGGACAAGACACACCCAATTTCCTCCATCTTGTCCCCTTTGAACCCCTCATCTAGAATCCTAAAATTTTACTTTTGCACCCGTGCCACACTTAATTATTACTTATATCAAACACTCAGAGCTGGTAATTCATCCCGTAAGATTGAAAACTCTTTTCCATGGCCAGAGATCACAGCCAGTGTCTCTGGGGGCTCTGTCCAGGGGGGTTCCTGACCCCTGCCAGGGTCCCAGGGCAGCCAGAGGGAAGCTCTGGATTCCCACAGGGAAGGACTGGATGGAGTCTGGAGAAGAGGACACTGAGGGGACACTCACTGGGGTCTGCAGCCACTCCTGAGGGACAGTGCAGGGACAGCTCTGATCTCTGCTCTGTGACAGTGACAGTGACAGAACCCAAGGGAATGGCATGAAGCTCTCCCAGGAAAGGTTTAGGTTGGATTTTAGGAAAAGGTTCTTCTCTCAGAGGGTTCTGGGTACTGCCCAGGGAATGGGCACAGCCCCGAGGCTGCCAGAGCTCCAGGAGAGTTTGGACAACACTCCCAGGGACAGGGTGGGATTGCTGGGGTGTCTGTGCAGGGCCAGGAGTTGGACTGGATGATCCTTGTGTGTCCCAGCTCAGGGTATTCCATGATTCCTGCCTTTTGCAGGAATTTTTTGCTCCTACCACACGGGAGCACAATGGTTGTCATCACAAAAATTCAACCCAGTGGCCCGGGGAACAGGAGTGGGACCAGGAGCAAGCAGAGATTGCTACTTGTATTTATGAGCACAAGCACATCCAGGTGTCACCAAGATGCTCTGAACATCCCCAGGTCAGGAAGGAAGCATCCATTTGGATTTTGAAGCAGGAAGGAAGCATCCCTTGGGACTTTGAAGCGAGTTACCTGCAAGCAAGGACATTCAGGGCTGCAAATGAAGCGAGGCAGGGCAAGGAAGGGAAGATTTGCTTTGCTGTTCCTCTGCCAGAGTTTCCTGGAGATTTGCAGCCCTCAGCTGGTGACTTGGAGCACAGCCCCGCTGTATATCCCTGTTCCCATCTCCTGGCTAAGCCAGCATCTGCACCCATCCACATCACCCACAACAGCCAAAAAATCCTCCCCCGAGTATCCCAAATCCCCTCCCAGTTCCTGGCATCTACCAGCTCAGCCCTCACCCCCTGCCCAGCCAAACATGACATATTTAGCTCCACTATTTTTATATTTTTAATTTCTCTCCTTATAAATCAACTTTTCCAGCCCCTGCCTCTGCTGCTCTCTTTTCTCTTGGCAGTGCTCAGTTGCCAAATGCCTAACAAATGACCCTCAGGCAGCCACCCTGGCCAGGGCCACACTGCCCATGAGAAAATAAACACTGTTCCTTCTTCTCCAAGCATAATTCCCCCTTTTTGTTCTTTTTTTTTTCCTTTTTTTTGCTCTTCTCCCACTCATGTCACTCATCTTCCAGGCACTCACAGCAAACCACCCGCTGTGAACCCACCAGGATAACCTGGGTTGGGAAATCTCTCCCTGTGCTTCACAAAAGGATTTTGGAGGGGATTTTGCATTGGATCAGGTTGTAGCTGCTGCCAGAATCCTTGGTTTGGAGAAGTTTCACACCAGTTTCTTGCCCCCTGTGGTTTGTCCAGTGGAAGGTTGTTGAGTCAACTTCTTTTTGCTGGGGTAGGGACTAAACGTGCGAGACGGTATTTGTTGTTTGGACTCAAATATTTATTAGTTCTTATCTCTGTTACAGTCTCACAAACACTGAGTTCTGCAGCCCTTCACTCTAACAAACTAAAAATGGAGCCCCATCACTTTCTCTACAAGGCCTTTTAAGGATAAACTGTCCAATTAAGAAATGACACCTAAATTATTTTAACCCAATAACCAACCACCCGTGCCCACAATGTGGACTTTTTTATCCAATTACACAAAACCACCCAAACCCATGGAGAAGAAGGTGAAGAAGAAGGCCTTAAAACCTCCATTTTGCTTTAGATATATATTACTATATTCTAAAACCTTGAACTTTAAGTTTTCCACCCTGTGATATTGCACACTTCTATCCAAACTCCACACCAACAGTCCCAGTTCTATCATTCCATTTTGGAAGCTTCTCCACAGCCTCAGGTCAATGCAGTGTTCACCTGGGGGTCAGTGCCTGTCAGCACAGAAAATCTCAAATTCTCAATAACCAGGGTTCCAACAGAAGATGTCCCTGCCTATGGCAGGAACAAGATGAGCCCTAAGGTCCTTCCCAACTCAAAACATTCCATGACTCTACACCCCTAAAACTCAGAGAAACCCTCCATATCCACCACATCACAGCTGGACCCTCACACAGGACCTGATTTATCAGTTATTTCTTCAAAGGGACACCCAAATTCCCTGGGGGATGGGAGGCTCCTGAGCCAGCAACATTCCCAACACACCAAGCCCTGGGTGACACAGGAGGGCTGCAAGGTGGCCAAAGCCTCACACACATGGGCTCTGAGAGGTGGGAAATCATCCAGCTTCTTCCATCCACCTTCCACAGCTCCTGCCAACCCTCCAGGGATTTCTCAGGCACTCTGGAGAGCCCACTGATAAAGGATAATAAAAACAGAGCCCACTGATAAAGGATGATATCTGTGCTCACCCCTCGGGGCTCCCACTGCTCTTCCTTCACATCCTCGTGTGTCACTTCACAGGTATTTCCTGGGAAGTGTCCGATTCTTTCTACTTTTAGAGAATATCTAATTTTAGAGACTATTGTGCCACGAGATGGCAGCACAAAATCACCTTTCCCGGGGTGTGCTCAGCTTGCAGAAGATGCTCCGGACCCTGTTCCACCGAGAACTCCGTGGTCTCACCTCAGGGGCCACTCCAGGAGGAGAAAATATCCAACCCTTCCAAGTGCAGAGCCAGAACCCAGCTTTTCCATCCCTTTACCCACCTGCACTCATTGCCAGCACTGCTGTTCCACTGAGCTTGTCTCAGAATCTCCCCGTCTCCTTTTCTGCTCCTTTTCTGGGGCTGTGTTTGCAAATAAATCAGCACAGGGGAGTTCCCTGGGCACTAAACCCCATCCTTTATTCTATTTTATAATCAGAATCCTCTGGAAAAACCTAGCTGGTGCCCATTCTCACAGTTCAGAGCCCAGTATGGATCCTGGGACAATCCTGTCAGGGGAAAAGGGCTGAACTCTGCAAATATCCACAGCCCTGTGCCAGAAAATCCTGCTGGAGACTTTAAATGTGCTGCTGCAGAGTTTGGATGGTCCCCTCAGTGCATGGACAACCACAACCAGGCTGGATGAGAGTTTAGAGCTCTTTTCCAACCTTAATTCCGTGATTCTGGGACTGGCCACACGGTGACACTAACGAGGGTCTCTGCTCACCGCGGATTTGGGCAAGGGGAGGTGTGAAGGCAGAAGCCAGGACCTGCCCTGTAATTCCACCACTCTCCTGGTGCAATGGGGGCTCTGAGCATCCACTTCAGCTTTTGTAAAAAAAAATTCTTTTTTAAAGCATTTTTTTTGCTACGAGTTCAAGCAGCAGAACTACAGAATCGTTTAGGTTGGGAGATTCTGAGACATTGAGTTGAACCATTCCTCCCACAAGTGGCACCACGTCCCCAGGTGCCACATCCACGTGGCTTTGAAGTCCCTCCAGGGACAGGGACACCACCACTGCCCTGGGCAGCTGTGCCAGGGCTGGACAACCCTTTGCATGAAGAAATTTTTCTTAATAATTTTCTTAATGAAATTTTGTGGCTGATTTTTCCTGGCTCACCCAGGAAAAGGACAGCCGGGGACAGCCATGCCCATTTCTCCATGGCACCATCACCCAGGGGAGTTTGGAGCCCCACCTCTGCCAGCACCTTGTTCTTCCCACCTGCTGTCCTTCCCAGCCAGGAGGAGCAATCCCTAATTAATTCAGAGTCATTAGGTGCCTCTTACCTTCCCAGCACCCTCATCTTCCTTCCACCAAGCTTCATCACTGAGCTCTTGGAACAAACATGCCACAGGTCTTGAAGGGAGAGCAGAGTGGAGGGTCACAGAGCTCTGTGGTGACACCACCTCTCCTTGTCACATGCTCAGGGTGGCCTTTGCTGCTAATTTTAAACACCTCTTAGCAAACAGCTGCTAAATTTAGTGTCTCTGGAACATGAGCATCGCTTTAAAGGCTGGATTGCTGGTGAGTGATGGCAGCAGAGGAGTGAGGGGGATTGGCCTGACTCAGAGCCCTGCTCAGCAAGGCCAGACACCATCATCATTCTGTCTGCACAGAGAGAAAAAGGAGCTCTGAAACTCTGACCACCAGCACAGCAGCTTTCTTCCCTTGGATGTCCCATGCTAAAGAAGCCACAGGAATCACAGACTCATTTAGATTGGAAAAGACATCCCAGGTCATCATGTCCAGCCTTTGACTGATCCCCACCTTGTCACCCAGACCAGGGCACTGATTGTTCCTTGAACACCTCCAGGGATGGGGACACCACCACCTCCCTGGGCAGCCCCTTCCAGTGTCTGACCACCCTTTCACTGAGGATTTCTTCCTAAATTTCTTCACAGAAGAGAAAAAGCAACTCCTTGTTTTTTCCTGTGTCACAGCCTGACATGCCCAAAGGATTTGGTTTTCTCCACAGGTTCCACTTTGCAACAGATCTGGCTGCTGGGAAATCACTCTGACTCCTTGAGGCTGAGCTCTGAGTGACTGAAGCTGCTTTACAGAGTTTTTATTTCTCTTCAATCAAGTGTGCTACATTCTCCTCCCGCAGCCCGACTCCTTCTCCAACTCAGTAACAGCATGAAAAGAGATAAAATGGGAGAAAAACAGCAATAAATTCAACATACCACCATCCTTCCCAGCCAGGAAGGCATCCCACCTCCACACCACAGCAGCACAGCTCAGCTGAGCTTGGAGAGAAGCAGACAGAGCTGGTGCCTCCTCTGCAGACATTTATCTTGGGATGCACTGACTCACCCTCTGGAGGGAGATTTTTCCCTCTCTCCGTCCCTTTTCCTCCCCTCTGTAACTCATTTATCAACACAACTCCCACCCCACACACACACAGAGGGAAGGGAGGCTTCACATGGGGCAGCAGATGCCAGAGCAGACACATCCCTCACTCCTCACATGCAGCTCTGGCCAGCAGCCAGCCAGATGGAGAAATGGAATGCAGGGAGATAAAGCAGTGGCTAAACGCCCATGGTCTTCACCCTGAAAACTTTTATTTTTGGAAACTGTTTAGATATCTTTAAACTATGCTGATGGCTACATTGTGTTCACTTGACTTTAAAGAAGAGCATGATTTATCTCTCTGAGGAAGTTAAAAAAAAAAAAAAAAAAAAAAGCTTTTTCTCATTCCTGAAGGCAATTTCCACATGATGCAGACAAACTCTTGGGAGTCACTAACATCTGGACTTAGTGACACACATCTGCACAGTCCAGGGGCTGCCTGAAGAAATTTGCATGAAGAAATTGGATGGGGGGAGTGCTCCTGTTACACTGGAGGACACACAAACAAAGCATAAGGCAACAAAACAATACCCTGAGCTGGGAGGGACCCAACAAGAATCATCAAATCCCACTCCTGATCCTGCACAGGGCATCCCAAGAATCCCACCCTGTGCTGAGAGCGTTGTCCAAACACTCCATGAGCTCTGGCAGCCTTGGGGCAGTGACCACACTGACCACAGTGCTGTCAGCTCTGCCCTAACCAGACCCTTTTTGGTCAGGATTGTATTGCTGGCAGAGGAAATCTCCACACAAACGCCATTTGTGTAATGTGTTTCTGACCTATTTTCAACCTGTTTTCCTTCTACTCTAAATTTTATAGGATGAGAAAAAATCCTATTTTTGTATTATTAAATAAAAGAGCTGGAAGTTACCAAGTGAAGTGTCCAGGAAGTACCACAGCACGCAGTCTTTTTATTACAACATTTATTTTAGTATAGAAGGCACTTACAATACAGAAAGAAAAAAGAAATAAAACCAACATGATAGGCACCAAAAGTGAAATTAGAATTAAAATGACAGAGAAACAGTTTACCAGACCAAAAGGAGCACCCTTCCCTGTTAACAATACAGCACGTGAAAATGAAGCTATTGATGACTAACATTTTTAACAATTAGGGCTTTTTATTTTTTATTTTTTTTTAATAGAAAAGATAAAAGGCTGTTCTACTGCAAACGAAATAAAACAGAACCCTTCCACACACCTGCAGGAGGATTTGGGAGGTGGTGGTGGTGGCCAGGCAGGGCTCCCTCAGGCTGGGCACTGCAGCAGGTCCTGGTACATCTCGATGAGCCGAGCAGCCTCCCTCTGCCCCGAGAGCACAGCACCGTGGGTGGTGGAGTAATACTTCCTGTGAGTGGCCTCCCCCGAAAACATCACCTGCATGGGCTGCAGGGCACAGCACAAGGGGCACAGATCAGCACAGCTTACAGCTGGGAGGCTAAAAGGACACAAACTTTCTGTGCCCTCCCACACAGGACGGTTTGGGTTGGAAAGGACCTGAAAGATCATCCAGTTCTACCCCCTGCCATGGGCAAGGACATTTCCTCTAGCCCAGCTGGCTCCAAGCCTCTCCAACCTTGACTTCCAGGGACCAGAGGTTTTAATCTGTTTTGGAGTGCTGGTTCTCAAAAGCCCCACAAGGTGCACCACAAAATCCCAGTTCCAAAAACCTGAACAAACCTGCATCTCCTCCCTTTGCTCCCCTAAATTACACTTCATCCTTTTAGGTATTAAGGGAATACTTCTGGACAGCAACTTCAGAAGAGTAACAGCCATGTCTCAAACCTTTCAGAAGAGTAACTTTTCAGAAGAGTAACAGCCATGTCTCAAACCTTTCAGAAGAGTAACTTTTCAGAAGAGTAACAGCCATGTCTCAAAACCCACAGGGTGAGACACAGCACTGTATCTCTCACACCAATAGTGAGGTGCTTGCTAGAACTGCAACTCAGATTTCAGGTAGGAATTTCTGGGAGGATCTCCCTGGGAACTATACAGAGAGATTCCTAAAGCTCCTACTATGTTTTCTTAAGTAGATTTCTGCGCTGAAGAGAATTATTTCAGGGCCAGGCTGTGGTGGAGGAAATGGACTGGGCAGCTGCTTGAAGGCTGCATTTTCATCAGCCTTTGGATGGACACATAGCCCTGAGTGATGGGGTGAGTTTGGCTTAATGTGAGCTCTGTAACCACCTCCATGTGTGCTCCAGCTCTCCTTGCTAAATTCAGAAAGCCACGGCAGTGCCTGGGGATAAAATTCATCGTCCCCTGCCAAGGACTGGGCCTCCCTCATCCTGTACTGCCAGCACAGAAAGATTTCCTAATATGCACCCCTGACACATTCAGACCTAGACATTAGCAGGGTCACAAAATAATAATATTTAAAACAAATTAGCACGTGCTTTCCTGAGGGATTCTGAACTGGACAATAGAGCTGATGGTCATTAAATGAACACATACACATGAGCAGCTCTTGATAAATTCAGGGAGAGATGAGGAAATCCCTGAGATGTTGGCATTCCAAACGTTAAAGAGGTAAAATCCTACACACATCATTTGTACATAGAGGCATCTCTTGTACCAAAAAACAATACACAAAAAAAAACCAGGGGGAAACAAACTATTGAAGGCCAAAACAGGGATTTTCTCTTTAAACCTCCCTCCCCAAAAACCTGCTGCCCAGTGTCCTGTCAGTTTTACTGCCCCAGGCCCCATCTGGGCCATACTCACAGGAGTTTTGGAGCTCTCAGCATAAGGCAGTGGTTTTGCCAGTTTCTCCACGTCAGCCCCACTAGACCCAACCTGGGTGTAGGAGTAGGATCCACGGAAGTAGGGATTGCTGCCCCAGGAGGACCGCAGGATCCGGCGAGGTTTCGGAATGTTTGGATTCCCTGGGTGGAAAGCGGAAGGCAAAAAGTCAGACCGTGTCCAAGAGGGAAGAGGGCAGTGCCTGATCAAGGTGTGGGTGACAGGGATCATCTTATTTATTCAGCATCCATCCTAGCAGATTCCTCTTTCATTATTGAGTTTTAACTCTTTATATAACAGAAATTGCTTCCCTTTTCATCTCAGCTGTTCCATTTTCCAGGGAGGTGGGAGAGTCCCACCTGGGTGGTGTCCAAGGAACAACACTTGGTAAGTGCCCTGGCCTGCTGGAAAAGGTGAGGAATTGGTCACAGGTTGCTACTTAAATGATTCTGTGATTTGTTTTGCAAAGGACCATTAACATGTTTAGGTTCCTAAAAGACTGGCGAGCTTCAGGGAGCCTTGGACACAACCTGGTTTGGAAATACAAAGCATCTTCTGGTCACATTTGCAGTGGGGGCCTGGTGGTAATCAAGCATGTGATTGATCTCACCAAAATTTAGCACTGGACACCAATTATTTAATTGGTTTAAGTCTAAATTGGATGTTTAGGGAACCTTGTGAGAGAGATGTGCCTCCAAAGAGGAAAGAAGACAAATCCTTTGTTATGTGGGGGCACTGAAAAACCTGTCAGAAAGTTCTCAAAACCAGTATTAACTCATTCCAACAGCTTCCCATATAGTTGTCCCCCAGATGAAGCAAAAATCCAGGAGACTCTATTTATTTAATGAACAAGGCATGGCAAGGAGGCTTTTGAGGCTGGAAGTAGGATTTCCACTGCTAAGAGGATGTAGGACCTAGAGGTGAAGAATGCACCCACGACAGGGTCATCAGCCTGTCCCCATCCCAAAGATGATGGAGAACACGAGATCCAGGACTGCAGCCCACCAGCTGGTGGCACAAGAGCCTCAGGTACAAGCAGGGAGAGTGACACTTTGGAGATCCTCTTGCTAGGCTGGTTTTGGACCATTCTCAGTGTCACTGCTTTTGTTGGAGTCCCCTGATCGTGTCTGGCATGGCAGGAGAGAACAGGGGGACATGGAGAATTCTAGTGGAGAGAAATTCCCTCTGCAGGAGGCAAGATCCATCCTTGAGGGAACATCAGATATCCAGGCAAGGTTCAGCTACTTGGGTTTATGTAAATCTTCCACAGCAAGGGAAATGGGACTGGATGATCATAAAGGCCCCTTCCAACCCAAACCATTCCTCATGGAAAGGGCTGTCCAGCCCTGGCACAGCTGCCCAGGACAGACGTGGAGTCACCACCCCCAGAGGGATTTAAAAGCCATGTGGCATCTGGGGACATGTGGCAGTGGTGGCCTTGGCAGTGCTGGAGGAATGGTTGGGATCAGTCTTAAGGAGTTTTTCCAACTTAAGTAATTCTGTGATTCCAGAAGATTGTCAGCACAAAAAGTAGGAGTTTTGAGATGTTCACATCCTATGCCTGCTTCAAACCTTGGCTCTGTGACAACTCAAGATGTTCAGCCTGCCATGAGACAACCCAAATTCCCCTACTTTCTTCATCCCAGTTTAGAGGGAGACACTCAAATGTAAACACTGGTTAGGCACTGCATTATTTACCTTTCATAAACTATTATTTAGCTGTGCCTTCAATTCCTTAAAATCAAGAGTAGGTCCTGGTTCAGCTTCTGCTTTCAGGAGTATCCTGTCAGCCACAGCTATGGAATAAAGGGCTGGAACAAACGCAGAGGATGACCTGCCCAGAGTACTCTGTGAACACTTTAAAACCAGTCCCCAGATCAAAATATGGCACAGACTAGCAAATAAATATATCCCACAAACAAAACACATCCTACAAAGCCATGTTGTTTCAGGAATAACAGCTTTACGTAACAAAAGCCTCTAAAACATGTTCCTGCAAGACTCTTCAAAGCAGAAATGCCTGGAAGTGGAAAGCCCAAGGGAGTCTGAGAACTGGGAGCTCTCAGATGTGACAAGGAAATAAGTTATCGTGTTTTATTTTTGAGGGCTGTGGGAAAGCCCAGGAGAACACACCACGGAAGCTGTCAGAGAACACTCCCCAAGCAGGGCCAAGGCAGCCACCCATCCCACTGCACAAAAACAGCACACGAGGGGTTTTCAAATAAAAGGAGTCTCTGCAGCTGCCTGGTGGAGCCTCTTCCACAGCTGGTGCATGTTTCCATATCCACATCCATTCCCATGAGCTCCTTCTGGAGTCTCCAGCACACCAGAACACGTTAGCAAGACCCAAGTGTCCACTGTGCAGCAACTGTGCCCCTGCACTCTTGCAATTCTGTACCTTTTCATGCAGGCAGCTGTTTCTAAGAGGAAAATCAGGAGACTCAGAGGGGGGTTTTGGCTGAAGGTCAGACAGGAGCATGTAGCACAAGCTCTGATTCTGAGCTGTTGCTTGAGGACAGGAACTACAAAGACTGAGAGCCACAGTCCTTTAAGGAACATGCTTCACTGGACTTTCTCATTCTGCTTTTAAACAGGGTAAACAGCCTTTGTCTACAGATAAAAGTAACAACACAGATGTGGAAACTTCTCAGTTTCCACCATCCAAAGAGAGATTAAATGGCTAAAGAAAGGATGTTTGCCTTCACTAAAACAGGAAGGCACATATCTTCATGCCACAGATTTCCACTTTTGAAGCTATGGAAGACGACTCCCCATGCCTCACACAATCCCATTTTTCTTCAGCTCCTGGGAGGTGTGGATACAGAGGTTTATTGGTTATGGAGCTGACTGAATTACCATAAAATCAACTCACCAATCTAAAATTAGGCACCCAAATTTATTTGCCTACCTGAGGGCAGAATGTAAGATTCCACCAAGGGAGATCTGTGGTACTGCCCCCACACCAGTGACTACAACCACCAGAATGGCTACCCCAGACACCCACACGGGACTGGGAGATGTGATGCAGAATCTAGAACAAATCTGTTCCCCTCCATAGAAATAGAGGACAGGGAGGAAAACTCAGGGCATCTCCAGCTGCAGCCTGCCAGGCTCCAGTGATCCCTTCAGGGAGCCTCTGGCTTCCTACTCTGGGAACTTATCCAACAAAGAAGGCAGAGCAAGGCTCCTAACTGCTCTGAGGTATTCAATTTAATCAGATTTGGAGGACACTGCTTTTCACCATCCAGTTATGAAAAGCAGTAATTGCTGATGGTTCTTGGGTTAGAACAATCTTCAGAGCTTTTCACAGCAAAGCCAGATAATCCCCAACGCCGACCTGAGAGGAAAATTCAAGGTCAATTCTCAGAGAGATTCTCAGTGTGAGCCTAAAAGAATGGATTTAACCTAAAACTGGTATAACATACTCTGAAGCCAAAGGAAAGACCACCACCAGCAAGAGACTGGGAAAACACAGTGAAAGATGGGAACCTAGCTGGAAATGCAAGAATTCTTTCTCAGAAGAATAAGAGCGTGGGGCATTTCATACCCAGAACATGAACGCCACAAAAGGCAAAGAGAACATTAAAAGGCTGAAAGTATCTGCTTCATTACTGAATAGAAGGCTCCCTCTATACTCAGTAGAGAAAAGCTGTTTCAGAAGATGTCACAGAGCAGCAGGTGACGTGTGGGAGATCTGAGCTGCCTTATGGAAGATCCAGGCTTTCCACGGAGGTCAGGATCCTGGCAGGACTAGGTTCCTGACTAGTTAGCTGACCTGTGTGAACTTGAGTGGTGGGAAAGGCTTTCAAAGCTGGGTTTGGTGGTGCTAACTGGACCAGAGGAGTGCAGCCGTGCTCAGAAGAGGCTGTAGGTGTATCATGGTCTAATCTCCTCTCACACTCCCCCTGGAACAGATCAGCAGGGAAGAAGGGAGGTGCAAGGAGAGCTGAGCACACTTCTGTTATTTCAGCCAGCCTGGCACCTGGCCCAGGTCAGCCCTGAGGTACTGCTCCTTCTGGGAACCTCTAGGGGAAACAGGAGCAAGGAAAACAGGATAAACCCAGCTCCCTCAGCCAGGGAATCCTGCAAGAGCTGCGAAAAGGTTTTTTACCAACGAGGGGACTGGGGGCAGAATGTGGAAGAGGCCATGTTGGGTAATGGGTGCTCCAAGAACAGGTTTTCCTCTCACAGTTTTGAGCAGCTGCAAGGCCACTTCTCAGCTGATGCACAAAATGCTCATTGCAGGGCAAGGCCCTGGTAAATGCAGTCTGGAATTCTCCAAGGAGAGATAACCTGGGATTAGCTGTGTGGAAGAGCCTGATGGACAGTGACCAGGTGCAGCATCAGCTGGAACAGCAACTGCAGCACAGACCCAGGGCCCAGAGCCACATATCTCCATGCTGGGAGGAGAAAAACATCCAACACACATAAACAGTAAATGTGAAAAAGCCCAAGAAGAAAGATGGAGAGCAAACTTCCACATGCCAAACTACAACAGACCCAAAGAGCCAAATTCCCACTGGATGAACTGAAGTGGGATTTGGTTGTTTTTTTGATTTTTTTTTAATAGGCCTTAAGCAAGAAAAGCTGCAACAAACAAGGTTGTACATTCAGCACTGCAACAACTTGGCCTGTGAGAGAAGAGCCTCTGCTTAGCTTGTGTTCCCTGCAGGGAAAAGATGGCACACGGGGACTGGTGTGACACAGCACATGGGGACACCCAACACCCCTGAACACCAACAGCTCAGGAGGCACAGCTGAAACAAGGATGCAGGCTTGGGCACCGAAACAGAGCTTTTCAATCCAGCGCCTCTACCCTACAGCTCCTGCAGAGAGTGGTAAAACCTCTTTTGGCTGTAGTCAGTTATGCAGAAGTCCTCAGATTCCAGGGCCCTTTCAGGAAAAAAGTTCTTCACCCAGAGGTGCTGGAAGAGGCTCCCCAAGGAATGGTCACAGCACCAAGCCTGACTGAGCTCAGGAAGCATTTGGACAATGCTCTGAGGCACAAAGGGATTGTTGGAGTGTCCTGGGCAGGGCCAGCAGCTGGACACCATGATCCTGATGAGCCCCTTCCAACTGAGGATATTCTGTGATTCTGTGACTCTGGATCTCCATGTTGTTGTTAGCAAATGGTCAGTAAGGACAGGGGAAAGCTGCACGTGTGAAGGCAAATTTCTCCAGTTAGCTGGAGCTCCATGGACAGGAGGTAAGGTTGGAAACCCACTGAGTGCTGAGATTGGGCTAACACAAGCTAGCAGGAAGATATAAATCATTTAATCACAGAAGCCATCTCTAAAATAGCATAAACTACATCTAATCTTGGAGGATGCTCCTCTTATAACTGCATGTAGTTCTGTAAAAATTCAAATCCCTTATTTCAAAATTTTAAGTCCACGACTATTTCTTTCAGTGTTACAACCTTACACCTGCACTTGCACAGTGTCGCCCATCAGAAGACGTCAAAGACTCTCAAATACAAAAATTCCTTTTCCTGGGAAGGTGTGTGACCTCTAGAGAAGTGACTGTGGACAAGCTGAAGCCCAGCATCCAAGTATTATTGCTTTAAGTGGTTTCATTTGGATTTTTTCAGTGTAATACACCTAAGATTTGCATTGGTCCAACTGCTGCCCTTAAAGTGATGTGTGATCACAAAACATGAAATCTGTGAAGTCCAGGAAGGTTTCAGTGACGCACCCAGAAAATGGGAACTCCCAAGATCAATGAATTGTTTGAAATTTGGGTCTTTGAGATTATTTCCATCGATCTGATACTCAATGGAAGCCAGATTCAACCACACCTCAGCTGATCTAAACAGGTTCAATTTCTGAAGGGGCTGTGCTGCTCTCCACAGCTGAGATCAGCCCTCAGAGCCTGACAGCTCCAGCTGCTGAAGAGTTATTTGTGATTCAATAAAGCAGAGGATGTGGAATCCTCCAGCACTTCTGCCCATCACTTCCTGAGCCGGTTTATCAGCCCCTCTGTATAAATAGCTCCCAGGCACACCCAAGCAGGAGCTATGCTGGAAGCACACACACATTTCAAAGGGACACAAAATGCCCAAGAACTAAAAATTACTTTAAAGCATTTCCTTCCTCGTGGTTATTTGATTCCCCAGCCCCACGCTCCCTCTCCCACCAGAGCACGGCTGACCTGTAAATTTACGCAGCATTTCGGTGCAGGTTTCTGCCACAGTTTCATCATCACACTTCTCCATAATCAAAGCCTCTTCTCCACAGATCCAGCCACTGAGGACATGGCCGTACCTCTCGGGTGGGTACAGCACATCAAAGCTGCAGATCTTCTTGTACCACAGCTCCTCAGGATAAGTCAGGCTCTCGCTCTCCGCCTCGTCCTCCCAGACAAACTGGATGCTGTTGCACTCAGAGCTCCAGAAAGGTTCTTCAAACTCCAGGAAGATCTTGTCAGTGGTATTGATTCCCAGTTTCTCAATGGCCATCACCTTCTCCTCAGGCAGGCGGGGGTGGAACAGGCTCTCATGGCGCTTCTTCAAGACTCCCAGGGACACGGTCACAATGACGTGGTCAGCTGGGATGAACTCACAGTCCTCGCACTCTACGAAGACATTGGAGCCCTTGTTCCCCTCAGGGAGGTCACTGTTGTGGTCAGCCACCCTCTCAATCTCCTTGCTGACCGACTGGTTCCAGTGGATGCACTTGACCGGCTTGCGGAGCTGAATGACAGACTTGGGAATGGAGCGGGCCAGAATCTCCACGATTTTAATGAAACCACTAGGAATGACGTGATGAGCCCCAGGGATTTCGGTCCATTCCCCAAATTCACTCAGCGAGACTTCATCCATGCTGTGGGAGCTGCTCTCACAACTCTCTACCTAAGGAAAAGCAACACAAAAGCAACATTGCCACAGAGCAACTCCTTTAGACACAGCACAGCTCTGCAAGGGCACAGAGGAGCTGCATGAGATGGGAGTGCTGAATTCCACTCTGAAACCAGAGTAGTTTTGCTAGTAAAGAAGTGCTTGGCCATAGGATCTGAACAAAAATCAACCCTCAGCCTTTCTTGCAACCAGAGAAACCATTTTGTCACGGTAAAGAGTTGGAGATGCATCATCCAGAGTGCAGAGAGCAGAGGGTTGGAGCCCCTCTGATCTGAAGACAAACTGAGAGCTGGGGCTGTCCAGCTGGAGAAGAGAAAGCTCTGGCAAGACCTCCTGACACCCTTCAGTAGCTAAAGGTGCTACAAAAGAGCTGCAGAGGGACTTTGGACAAGGCCATGGAGTGACAGGAGAAAGAATTACGGCTTTAAACTGATAGTCAAATTAAATTAGATATGAGGAATCAATTCTTCCTTGTGAGGGTGGTAAGGCCCAGCACAACTTGCCCCCAGAGAAGCTGTGGCTGCCACAGCCCTGGAAGTGTTTTCAAAGCCAGGTTGGACAGGACTTGGAGCAACCTGGGATAGTGGAAAGTGCCCTGCCCATGGCAGAGGATGGAACTGGATGGTCCTTCAGGTCCCTTCCAACCCAAACCATTCTGTGAACCTGTAATTCCACTATGTCTTTGCTTCTGCACAATTCTGGGTTAAAGTTCTGTTTTCTATCCTTTAAAACCCTCTGTAGTGGCCAGGGACCTGCTGCCTGGTGCTCCTACAGCAGAACCTGGAGCTGTGTTGATCAGATGCTCATTCCAATGCTAATAAACATTCCCACGAGGAGCCACAAAAAACTTCTGGCAGCTCTTTCTGCTGTCTGCAGCTTTCAGCATGCTGTCAAACAGTCAGCAATCAGCCAGCTAACAATCTGCCAGAGGTGAGAGGACCCTGCTCAGGAGGAACTGAAGGAGACGGGAAAGGGAAATGCCAAGATGTGAGCCACGTGTGTTTGATGTGATTACCAAAGCTTTAGATCCATTAACCTGCTGGTTAATGTTTGTAGGAGTATTAAGCATAGCTGTAGCTCCCAACAATCCCTGGAACAAAGGCAGGATGTTTGGCCTGTCTTGTGATAAGCTTCTAATGATAATCCTGATACACGGGACACAGTGATCCTAAAATCTTCACATCACCGGAGTCACAATCACTCGCACACTGTAATTCTCTAAGCATTTTAAGGAATATTACAATTCCTTGCCTTGTCCTTTGACCTATTTTCCAGACCTTTCCACACTTTAATGACTGTTCTTTGAAGCCTGACAAGCCTAGACAGTATCCCTGTGGAGCAGGCTGGTGCAGGGCAGGAATCTGTGCTGGGACAAAGCAAACGAGTCAGGGATGTACCAGCAGCTCCCAGGCTGCTCCTGTGCCTGCAGGGACCAAAGGTGCCTGCCCTGTCCTGGGCACTGCCTGATGACTCCAGTGGGGACTGTGCTGTAGTTCCACCCTACCCAAGCACTTCCCAGACCTCCCCCAGGGTCACACAGCACAAAACTCATGGCACACAGCAGGATCCTCATCCTGCCTGGATGCTCCAGCAGGACATCCCGCTCCTCATGATGAAGTTAAACACTGGTGGCTGTTTGACTCTTTCAACCATGAAGGCAAAACGTCAGGGGGGAAAAACAAGCAACTACCAAGACTCTAACCCAAGACAGGTTAATCCCCACTCTGTCATCTGATAGTCTTAAGTATGGAAGCTTTGTTGTTCTCAGGTATTTGCATGAGAAGAGATTTGCAAGACCTGCAGAAACAGCTCTGAACGTGGCAGACTGGAGCAAGCACAGGAAAAACCACCAGGAAACCCCGAGCTTTATCCAATGACTTAACCCTGTCTGCATGGATGCTACATAATAAATAACTGAGCTTGACATGGCAGCTGTGGAGACACCCTGTGATAAAAGGCTTTGGGTGAGGATGCTGAGGTATCAGGCTCAGGACACCAGGGTTCAAACTTCAGCTTTATCTCAAATCTCCTGTGAAGACTCTTTAGATCTTTATTCCTCTTTGGTTTAGCTTCCCACCTGAAAACAGTGAACACGTGACAAAGTGCTGCTTGCCTCTCCTGCCTCATGTCAGAAGCTTTTAAGTCATTCTAAGTGAAATAAAAATGACTGACACACTTTACTCGTGGAGTGCTTAATGCAGTGCCTCATCTCACAGAGAACTCATTTAGCCAAGGCACCAAGGAGATAAAAAGAACCATGGAAGCTGTGTGGAAAGCTGGCTTTATGCAATCTGTCTTGGGTTTCATTGCTCTACCTTCAAAATGCTTTCTGGGGATTTCTTCAGCAAATTACTAGCATCAAAGTTACATTTCTTTTGATCTCTGAGAGGTAAAAAACACTCAGGCAGGATCAGGGGGTGCAGGTGTAAGTCACAAGATAAGACATTACTAAAATAACCTGAAAATAGAGTAGCTTTAGGTGGCAAAAAAAATCTAAATCACACCAGAAAAACTAACAAGGTTTAGGAAAGCCTCTTCTATTAAGACAACTGGCGTTTTAAGGTAAGGGAAAAAAAAAAAAAAAAAAGAGTAAAGGCATTATTCCTTGCAGATCCACTGTCTTTGGATTTGCATCAGGAGAGAAAGTTGTCAACAGCAACACAAACTGCAAGAGGGCACAAAAAGCAATTTCCAGGGCTGGGCAGGGCTCAGCCAGGTGCCTGAGGCTGAGGATTCATTTGCACCCCAATGATGTGCACACCAACCTTCAGGTACTGCTGGATCATGGCCAGTTTCAGCCTCTTGACGGCCTCCGTGTCATCCGGGTCGGCCTTGACGCGTTTGCGCACGACGTCCCGCGTGAAAACGCCCACGCTGTTCTGGCTCTCGGCATTGACTGGTTTACCTCGTTGGAAGAACTCCTGAGTCAGGTTATAGACCTGCCAGAGACAGGACACAAGGATGGGATCCCCAGCAGGATGCTCCTTCACCTGTGCCAACCCAGAGCATTCGGATCAGCTCCTCCTCCCAGCACACCCCACGGTGATAAAAAGCACCGGCTCTTCTCCCGCCTCCGTGTCCCAGGTTTGAGAGCAGCCCTTCCACCCTCTCCATTATTTAGAAGGAATCCACCAGAGTGGGTGAATTCAGTTTCACAGCTGTTTTTCTCTTGTCCCATTTATGGGGACTTTTGAAGGATTTTTGTATGAGTTAGAGATGAGCTTTTTGAGTTTTTTAGATGATGTGATATATTTTTCTTATCTTCTACATCAACAGGAGAGGTGAGCTTGGCTCACATCTTTACTGCATGGTTTAGAAGGTCACAAGACCTCTAGCTTTAAGACCTTTTAAGGATTTATTGATTAATAAAACACTGTTAATAAGGATATTTATGTTTTTTAGTCAATCCTTAAATATTTTGTTTTATGGATTTATGCTACAGTGTAAGCTTTCTTAGTTAATTATATTATGATACATAAACCTATAGTAAAGTATTCTAAACTTCTTACTTATCATTGTAACTACTTCTATTTTTTCGATATCTTAAATTCTAAAACTCTGAACTTTCTTCTTTTTAGCTTAACATGTTTCTTCTTTAAATTATAAATCCACATTCTCACTTCTAGTATTTAAGTTTGGAAGCCTTCTCAAAGATCTCAGATAAAATCCTCTGTTTAATTCTAAGCTTTGGCTTATAGGCCTAAAGTTCTGAGAATTCTCTGCATTTTGGATTCCAACATCCCATGAAATCAGGAAGTGACAAACAGCAGAGGAATTCTGTATGCACACACATTTTACTTTTGCACAAGACAGGTAGAAATCCATGGAAAACATCTCTAGAGCCCCTCACCAGGAGCCAGAGTAAAAAACCCTTGTAACAAATTGTTCTTTTTTGAAGATATTCCTGGTGTTTTTTAACCCCAGTTTTCCATACAAGCTACGTAAAGGCAAGGAAACACCATCCACCTCAGCCCTCTGCTTGTGGTTGCCTGGAAAAACTTGTATTTCTATCTACAATATTGTCAGAAGAGCCTGCAATTGCATCAGGGATGTTCCTTTCTATGGAAAAAAAAAAAAAAAACAAAAAAAAAAACTTCAAGAGGAATCTTTTAATACAGGAAAGCTTTCAAAAGATGCCTCTCAGAAATGCAGCACATCCCATTAATGACTTGTTTGTCCAGAGTGTGTCCCCTACTCATTCACAACATGCCACAGGGTGAACAATAATCTTACAAGCACAGGGGATATCCCTGCTTGGGGTGTTTTTCCTGTCAAAGATGGCTTGATTACACCTTATGATCATTTTTCTGAGACAGATGATTTGGATATGTCGACAAGTTGAAGTCTACAGTAAATATCTGGTAGAAAGCTGGTAAAAACTGTGGCAACCTTGCCTTCCAAAAGCTCCTGGAGTTTTCCATTCCTTGCTGATAGGGCTAATCAACTATGGTTTATGTTCTTCCCACTCCAATTTTCCCCAAGAGCTTGATTTTATCTCAAGTTTTAAGAATAAAGTGAATTTGAGGAGGCAAAATAGAGGGAAGAAGAGGAAAGGGAGGAGGAGAAACACTTTGCAGTGGTAGGAGAGAGAGGAGGTCTGTGAGCAAATGGAGGAAGGTGAGTTGACAAGTAAGGGATGAGGAGGAAATTGAAGAAAATAAGTGAAAGGATGGAAAAAAAAAAAGGGGGGTGAAATAAACTATAAAAACAGAGAAGAAACAATCACAAGGAAAATGAGTGGGACTGGTAAAGATAGAAGAGAATTGCAGACACTGCCTGGGACACAGCCATTCCAAGGAGATTCTCAGACAAGAAAGGTGGGGCCCAACGTCCTGTATGAAACAAAGGCTTCCAGCAAAGGAAACTTTAGCAGTTCCAGCATCCCCTGGTTCTCAGGTCCCTGAGTTTCTGAGGCCACAAGCACTTGCAGCAGGTCCGGGCTGCACAGACCTTGCGTCAGCACAATCAGCTCGGCTTCCATAAGCTGATTGAGCTCTGTAAGCAGATAACAAACTCACAGGACAAGCAAAGCCCTGCTAAAACCCAGCCACCACTTGGCCCACAGGAGAAGTGAGCCTGACTATGGTTTTGTTAACCATTCTATTCTTCACTGCTCCACAGAGAGCAGGGCAGGAAGGCACAAATTCTCTGTGCTGTAACCATCCAGGAAAGCCTCTCCTGGAGGTGCCATCCCATTGATCAGACAGCAGGTAAATTTAATCCCATCAGGATTTCTTATTTCTCCTGTTATTTCCTTGCTTTTCAAGTTTAAAAAGCGTTTGGACAACACCCTCAGACACAAGGTGTGATTCTGGCAGTTTTCCTTTGCAGGCCCAAGAGCTGAACTTGATGATCCTCCTAAGTCACTTCCAACTCAGGATATTCTGATTCTTGGGGGTGCTGAACCATCCGAGGAAGAACAGGAGGCAAAGCTGTGGTAGGCAAGAAGCAAAAGGAGAAACAATAGCAGGTCCTGCATTGAGAGATATATGGTCAGAATAAATGAATGAAAAAGATGCTTTAAATGTATGTTTTAATGAGTATGAGCAGCAAACATCCTGTGTAAGAAGCTATGGAAGAGCTTCGCTAGGACACCTCATTTAAGGCAGATTTCCAATGAAGCAGGAGCAAAATTGTGCTGTCTGGAGTTGGAATTATCCAGGCTTTCCATCCCTAGATGGGGAAAGCACTGTCATTCCTATGGGACCATCCCTCGGGTCACTGGGAACAGGCAACTGTAGTATCTGAAAACCCATACTCCTCAAATCGTTTCAGCATTTCAGCAGCAGGGTTCCTGAGAGAGTAGAAATGGACTTTCCCTCAAAGATCCTGGGGAAAGGTAACAACAAGAATGACCCAAAAGATGCCGCTGATTTTCTAGTTAACCCTACAAAATCTCCCTGCATCCAAACCAGAGCTCCATGCCCAGCAAGGAGAGCTACACCACAGACAGTCCATACAACCTTTGTTTTTCTATTATCACACACCTGATACAAGCAGAGAGCAACACCAAAGGACAGACTGCATCAACTCCCATCTCCTACCACTGGCAATCTCACATCCCAGCAGGATGACCTAAACATGTCTCACTCTAAAGTTTCTGTGAGCTAGGACAGAACAAGTGGCCCTAGAAGCCTGTCTGAAAAAATAGAAGTAAAAGACAGATTCTATTCTATGCAGTTTTCCTTCCCTCATTCTGAAGGCTTATACACAATTCTCCAGGGAATTCACAGAATCATGGAATAGTTTGGGTTGGAAGGGACCTTAAAGCCCATCCAGTCTCACCCCCTGCCATGGGCAGGGACACCTTCCACCATCCCAGGTTGCTCCAAGCCCCGTCCAACCTGGCTTTGGACACTTCCAGGGATCCAGGGGTAGCCATAGCTTCCCTGGGAAATCCATTCCAGGACCTCACCACCCTCACAGGGAACAATTCTTCCCCAACATCCCATCTAACCCTGCCCTCTCTCACTGGGAAGCCATTCCCCTTGTCCTGTCTCTCCATCCCTTGTCCAAAATCACACTCCAGCTGTCTTGGAGCCCCTTTAGGCACTGGAAGATGCTGGAAGGTCTCCTTGGAGCCTTCTTTTCTCCAAGGTGAACAAACCCAGCTCCCTGGGTCTGCAAGACAGAAGGGGTTGAAGGTAAGAAGTTTAAATGAGTTAACTGAATGTCCACAGTCCTGAAACAGTTTCACTTCAGCTTCCATCCTCTGTCTTCTTTCTGAACAGCTTTGGTGCATCCTACAACCAGGGTCTGTGCAGGGAACGTGGATTCCAGCAGGGATGTCCCCTCTGTTACCTACAGGCTTCCTCAACCACGTGTTTATTTACTACCTACGTGCTCCTCCACCACAGGAAAAGGCAGTTTCTTAGGAAGAACAAAGCTAAATAAAGAAGTTTCTCCACGCTGAAGGAGGTCAGGAAAGCACATCCCCATCCACACTCCTTCCTGTCAGCACCGCTGATGATGCCCAGCATTGTCTTTTGCTCACTTGGCTTAAAAATTGCTGTGACTTAATCCCTGTCCAGTAAAAAGCCCTGATGGAGATAGGGCTGTGCTGTTCCCAGGCCAGACATCTGCCAGTGCAATAGAGGCAGGGAGGGAATGGTGACTCTCGGTGGCCCTTTGGTCCTGCTTTCCATGATAACTGCAAGGCGAGGCACCGGAGCTTAATTGCGGATGGCAGGAAGCCCAGCACAGGGTGGGGGTGAGGAGGATGGAAACGTTGTCATTCTTTGGCATCCCTCCCCCAGAAGCTGTTGCAGCACACAGGAGAAAGCTGACAGATAACAAGGCCATTAATTAGCTGATTGTTAAAGGGAGGGTTCCTGGGAAGCAGCTCTTCAGGGACCACATCCTTGCTGAAAAGCTGAAGTAACAAGCAGGCACTCCTCCTAAATCAGGCTGGTGACGAACTGTGTTTTTTTGGCTGCTTTTAACGTGTCCAGTTCACTACTTCCCACCTTTCACTAATACCTGGGAATCAGCTTGAAACACCTCTCTGGAAAGAGAAATGAGGACTTAGAAGGGACAGAGGAACAGCTCTGAGATAAACTGAGATAAACTGTTCACAATTTCTGAGGCATTAATCACACACACAGGCCCCAAAGGTGCAGCCATTACCCTCACAGGTCCCTCTGGTCATTTGCCTGAGAGTCATGCAGATGTGGTAGAAGCAAAAAGAGCTAAAATCCTCTCCCAGCCCCAGGATTCCCCCAGGTATCCTAGAAGGAGTGGAGAGGAAGATGGGAAGATTACAGATTCCTGATGTGGGCATCACACTCTGGGGAAACCTCCCAGGTGCCTCTTTCCTTTTGGAGACTGACCAAATGGAGTGACAATGACCCTGAGCACTGCCAGCCCCACACAGCACACAGTCTAAGAAGGACAATCCTAAAAGTCCTGCCCTGTCTCATGGTGTTTCCCTTGGCAATGCACAGTTGGGAGACCAGGTAGATGCTCTGCAGGACTGGAGAGTTTCCTTGAAGGCACTGCCCTCCTTCCACGAGAAGAATTCAGGTCACCTCAGCCACAAGCTCCTGACAGATCCTGACTGACCCCAGTGCAGGGCAACAGCCTCTCCCAAGGAACTTTCTGCTGGAGAAATGAAGAGCTGAGCAGTCTTCAAGCAGTCTGACTGCTCTGCTTCCTCATAACCAAATAAAGCTCTTGTGAGACATCCCTACAGCTATTAAAAATGCAGGCTACTGCAAACAAAAACGCAGCAAAACTTGTATTGAGGTAGAAGAAGCCAGCCAAAAAAGATTGGATAAGTGCCTGGAAAAAGCCTAAGGACTTTCCAGATGAATTAGTGAGGCAAAGCTCTAGAGGTACAGGGGTGCTTTGCCTTTCACTCCAGGAAAATTCAGCACAGAGATCTCACCTTGCTAAAATGCAGTTTCAGAGACTGCACATGGCCCAGTGAAACTGAAGGGAGACCCCCTGCACTTTGAATTCCCTCGAATTTGATATCCAGATGACAAGATAACCGGGGCCAGAGAGACCCAGCTGGGGAAGCAGAGCTGAAGGCACAGGCTGGAGCCCCAGCAGCAGCTGCAGGCACAGCCAGGCAGGGTGTGAGTGAGGGGGAGCGAGCCGGCTGTGCATGCAGGGCAGGACCTTGGAAGGGTGACAAATTTAGCCCTGCTCATTCAGGGATACATTTTCCACTGATCATGCCAGCCCTACATCCCTGATCAGGCTTTGCACCCATCATGGGTTGCTGGCTGTTTTGTGGGGGGAGCTTTCTTTTCAGCTCAGGACAGGGTGTGTCACAGCCTTTGCTGTCTCAGCTTCCTCTAAAGGAGTGAGATGACATGATGGTGGGATTGCTAATAAAAACCTCAGCAAGGCCAGGGAGCTCCTATGAGATAAAGGAAGACCCTAATCTCTGGATTTAGTGATTTGTAATATGACTTTTTATCCTGGACAATTGCAAAATGCTTTAACAAAACCAATCATAAAATCCACCTCCTTAAAAAAAAAAAAAAAAGAGATGCACAAGTGAAAATTCCTGCTGAACCTCCCCAGCATCCATTTCACCACCTGTTAAAGCAACAGACCTTTGGCCAAAAAAAAAAAAAAAATCAAATAACCTCTAATGAACATGCAAAAAACCCCTCACAGAATCACAGAATGGGCTGGGTCGGAAGGGACATTGAGGATTGTTTTGTTCCAACTGCCCTGCCATGGGCAGGGACACCTTCCATTAGACCAAACTGATCCAAGCCACATCCAACCTGGCCTTGGACACTCCCAAGGATCCAGGGGCAGCCACAGCTTCTCTGGGCAGCCTGTGCCAGGTTCTCACACTCTCACAGTAATGCTGGGGAAGTGGGGGACACCCCAAAACACAAATCAGAAACTCAGCATGTGTGGAACACCCTCTGCACTTCAAGCCAGAGGAAAACGTCCCCAAAGCCACACGCCTGCTCCTGGCTGCCCTCCCTCCAGGGCACTTGTATTTCCTTCAGCCATTTTAACTGTTTTTATGAGATCACAGAGCTTGCCTGAAGTCCCACTTTTCCTAGGCAGAGCACGGAATAAAATTCCACAGCCAAATGCCTCAAATCAGAACAGACCCTCAGCCTGGCGCTCCAAAGAGGCTGGGACAAGCAGCTCCCCAAAACCATGAGCTGCTCCTCCAAGCAATTCCAGCAGGCTTTGGAGGAGGGCAGAGAAAGCCCCTCCCAGCAAGAGCAATTAAGGGGCTGCTGATGTCCCCTGCTTGGCTCCAGCTGCCCCTGAAGTAGTTTTTATCACCACGAGTGGCTGCAGACATTTTTACAATCCATAAATGTGAAAGCCTTTTCTGTCTCCTAGCGATACAGATCTCCTGTGGCAATGATAAGCTAATTAGGTGTTGTGTAAAGAAGATTAACTTTTAATGTGCTGCTCTCTCATGTCACTGGCTGCCCCTTTCTCTCCCCTTTAAAATAAAAGGTAGATTTACCAAATTAATTATTTCTAAAACACTGGTACCTTGCTATGGCCTTTATCTTACTGGGTTTATCTCAAAACTAAGTGGCTCTCAGCTTTATATTCCCTTCTCATTTTGGAGTCTGCCCTTCCTTTGCTGGAAATTTTCCTATCATCTTCCAGACAGGATGATCACCGAGCCCTGCACACAGTTTGGCAGCGTTCCATTTACATAAATAATGCTGCACACTGCAGTATTTTAATTTACTCCTTCTAGCCCCAGTTGCTGTTAATCATCCTCCACACACATCTCACCTGTCTTCTTTTCCTGCCTGGAAAAAGTCTCACTCATTTTTTTTAACCCAGCAATATGAAAAACTGTTCAGATGAATTATATCCACCTGCATTTGTCCAAGACATTGTCCACAGGTTGGCAAATCCTTCCCAAAATGAGATTTCTTTGAAATTCCTACTACTCCTCTCTGAAACTGAAATGATTTTGTGCCATCCCATCACTTATTCCAGTTCAGAAACACAGGAAAGTGCCAAAAATCTTCTAGAAAGAAAATAAACCCTTTTTCTGCTCCCCACCCAATTCTTGATAATTCTTCACAGGCTACAGTGATGTTTCTAATGCTCCCAGACATATTTTTAAACAAAGTATGCAAGAGTAACCTGAGTCTAGTGAGTGTTCAGCCAAGAGTCAAATACTGAAGTTCGCTGTCAGATGAAAATCTGAAGGTTTTAGGCACGGCTACAGCCTGATGAAAATACTCATGTTTTGTTCCATTTTCTACAACCTACTGAGAGATCACATTACCTGGAGGGCCAGACAGTCTGCACTGACCCCTCTAAATGTACTTCACAACCAACATTAAAAAAATGTGGGGAATAATTATAATTAACTTTGGCAAGCAACAGAGTTTAAATAACCTTCAACTGAAATCCACACTGGTCTGAATCTCCCAGAAAAGATGTTCCTTTCCTTCTGATGCAAAAACACAATTCCTACAAAACTGCACTGACTTTGGCACACCACACAGCATTTCATAGTATTTATAACCAATAAAAAGTCACAGGGATACAATATTTAGCTGGTTGTTGCTAAGGTTTTGCCTTCTACTTTGTTTAGCAATTTGATCCTTCCACTACTCTTTTAATTAGATACTGGATTAATTACTGGATCTCCCCAGAAATAGTTGCTGGAAGTGATTAAATAGATTACAAACACAGAAAGATGGTTCTTCCTCACCACAGAGAGTTAATCCCACATCAGAGAAATGGAGTGCAGTGAAGCAGATGAGAGAAAACATTGTTTTTCCAAAGAAATTCAAGACACCACTGTTTTTCTACCTTCATCCTAGAATGTTCTAACTGCCAAGGGGTCTCAGTGCTCCAGACAATTCTACCACTTGACAAAGCAGCTGGACACCACCAACCTCGTTGTATAAATCACTGAATTCTTCAACCACATCTTTCGGGATCCTCTGCCCGTTGTTGGTGAGGTGATAAGCCACCCCATTCTTGGAGTAAAGACTGATCCGCCCAACGCTCCTCTCGCTGTCAGTGGTCTCTTCAAGCAAACCATTGTCTTCTGCTAGATGATAGACTGGGTTTCCATGTGAACCATGAATCCACGTAGCTCCCAGTTCAAAAGTGGCATGCCCTGCAGGAGAGGAAGCCAAGCAAACTGGTTATGGAAGCCTGTGTTTTCCTGGAAGCTTCTCACGCTCAGCCCTGAATAAAATGTGCAAAAGCAGAATTGCCCAAGGACTGCACATGTTTGAACATCCCTTAAGGGAGTTTTCTCTGTTCGACACAATGCCAGCATTCTTCAAACTGGTCCTCTGGGATACAGGTTTGAGTTTTGCCAGAAGGATGGGATGTTGCAATAAAGATCCTTCACAGTCACACACCTTTGAGATTTAAGGAGAAATTCAGCCCTTCTCAGTTCCCAGTTCTCACCACAGTTGTTGCCAGCACGGAGATGTAGGGAAGTGTGGATTGCAACATTGACCTGAATACTGAACCTTGTCATGTGACTAAAAATGGTTGTTATTTACAAAAACACCTCAGATTAACTGCAATAAAACATGCATTTCCATTCCCCAAATGAGTAAATAGGCTGTATTTTACTAGTTAAGCCTTTGGATATTTATATATCAGGTTCTTTAAAAAGAGGCACTGTCAGGCTAAACACCAAAAGCATTTTGTTTTCATCACCTGTACTCTCTTCTACTTGAAAAACATAAAGAGTTTGGCCAGCCCCACTCACCGCATCCTTTACAATATCAGGATTTGCTCCAGGGCTTTGTTCCCCCAAATCCAGCACTGCCAGACCAGGCTGAGAGTACAGGGGGATGCTCAGCAGCTGAAAGGAGGTGCTAAAAATAAGCTTGGGTCATGTATCCCTCATATTCTGACAGATTCTCAGAAGGCCAAAGCTAGTTTAAAGTCTGACAGAGCTGGGCATCTCCCAGCACCATTGCAGCGATGTGAGAATACCTGATTAAGCAGGGTAATTAATAGAATCCTGCCTGATGAAGAAAGGATGGTGCAGTTCCCAGCTATCATTTGCTGTTTAAGATGTAAATGTATGCTCAGACAGAGAGGCACTGCAGCACTGAGCTGTGCTGCAGTCAGGTTTAAAGGGTGAAAGCTCCAAGGAATGCTGTTCCCTGGCTGAGCTCCTGCCTCTGAGGGAAGTTCCACAGATCTCATTTCCCAAGCAGCCCCTTTGTCAGTGAGAGCTGTGCTGCCTGCCCTTCAAAACCTGCAGTGCAGCAGGAGGTTTCTAGAGCACAGCACCTGCTCCAGAGAGCAGCAGCAACACGCAGACCTGAACACTTCAGGTGCCACTGACTCCAACACACCCCAGAGCACCCAGCCAGGTGGAAATGACTGAACACTGGCAGCCAAAGGTAGAGAGCTCATCAATATTGCAAGTGGCAGTTCCCTGGTTAATGCAATCCTCCTGCAAGTCTGGCTGTTCCAAGCAGCAGCAGGATGCTGCCTCCTGCTCTAGGGCAGGAGTTTGGTCTCTGCTGCACAGAAATCCTGCTGAGACACCTGATTTTTCAAAGAAAACAATTTGCCAGCAGGTCCTGCTGCTGCCTTAGTGCTTGGTGACAGTGATGATGTGTTCCAAGTTCTCCTGTTGAGCTGTGTGGAACATAATCAAATACCAACAAATTAAAAACTAATTTTTGCCTGTAATATCCATGCTCACTATCATCACTACCAGATAAGCCAGCTCTCACCAAGTGTAAGTTAAATGATTAGTTATTTAAAAGTGTGAAATTAAATAAAGTTCTTTTAAACAGAGACAGCAAATTTACTTTCAGGGCCTTAAAGGATTTTAGGTTCAAAATTAATCTATTTGGAATGAATCAAGCCATACAGAAAAAGAAAAAAAAAAAAAAAAAAAGAAAAGGCAGAAAAGCACACAGATTGTCCATCAAACCTCCTGGATAGGGATGGCAACTTTCACATTTCCCTTTTCAGCCTTGGCCATCTCTTGGGTAATTGTGAAATAGCTGCAATAGCTGCACTGGATTCAGATGTTATAGGTCACATGCAGGAAACACACAATGCACAAAGACACAAACCCTCTCCCTTACCTGTGCTAGAACCAAACCCCTGAATATCCAAATTACAACCCTGGGCTGAAAAGCAACAGTCTGTGCACTTGAGAGAAAATACTATCCCCTACAAGACATGGCTCAGTGAGGGGGAGGGATTCAGATATAACCCTGAGAAGGTGCCACAATGCCAGAATGGTTTAGGGTTTGGAAGGGACCTAAAAGATCATCTTGTTCCCAATCCCTGACATGGGCAGGGACACCTTCCACTAGTTCAGGTTGCTCCAAGCCCTGGCCTTGGACACTTCCAGGGAACCAGGGGCAGCCACAGCTTCTCTGGGCACCCTGTGCCAGGGCCTCCCAACCCTCACAGGGAAGGATTTCTTCTGAATTATTAGCTCTGCTGAAATTTAAATCAGATCTTTAATCAAGTGTGCAGACAGGAGAGGCCAGAGCCAGAACACAGATCCACCTTGGCAGAGAACTGCAGCCCACACCCACACCAGGCAACCTTGAGAGCTGGCAGGTAAGAAGATAAGAGAAAGATAACACAGTTTGGAGTTTTAAAAAATTAATAAAAAACTAAGACTTTGGATGCCAGCCTCTGCTCTGCGACTAACAGTTACATCTACAAACTCCGAGATTGCCTCCAGACTGAAACACCTGCTCTCCTCTCCTGTTAATTAAGAGGTGTTAATGAGGCGGAGGTGGATTCCCAGCAAAGGCAGATATGAGTTACCTGTGAAGGTGGGCAAAGGGAAGAGAATCGGCCTCAGTACCAAAACACCAGAACTATTTCACAGGTGCCCTGGGAGAATGATCTGTTACTCCCCAAAGATTTCAGCTCTTTCACACTTCCCTCCTCTCACAGGCATGATCCAGGATATTTTTAATACAGTGGACTGTGTGTAAAGGACACACTTCCCATCCTAACCTCTGTGCCAAGTCGCAGCAGAATGTAAAGTGCCCTACTCAAAACCCTGGAGATTAGATTTTTCCAACTGCCTTTCCATTGGTTTCCCTTGTATGTTGACCAAGTTCACAGGAGATTGCTGTTTATTTACTGTAGTGAGTTTATCAAGCAAAACACAGTAAGTGATGTAAGCACCTAAGAAATAAAAAGAAAGCAGGGCAGCAAGAGGGCAAAAGTAATATCCAGAGTGGGATCAGAACTAGAATTAGTTAACTGAAATCAGGAAAGCAATTCAGGAAAAGCAGAGAGCTTTATGCCTCCTGCAGAGAAGAAACAGGCAATGTCCCTCTGGATTACCAAGAAGAGCTTCAGTGACTCCTGTGCTTCAAAGGACAATGTTTGTTCCAGGAGTTTTGCCTGTAGAGATTTTTAAATTGACCTGGTATTCAAATATTCTGAGTCTGCACCTTTATTACACAGTAAGAAAGGAGGCTGCAGAGGTAGGAAAACTGATAATCAGGATAAAGTGATACACTGAAGATGTTTTTCCAGCAGCCTTATTCCCAGTGGGTAGCACCCTACACAGTAAATTAGGTCTAGGGAAATGAATGGGGTTGTTTGTGAAGCAGAACAGTTCGGGGTTTCCCCTTTCCAAGGGCTCTAAGCCCTGAGAAACAGCCTGGAGATTTGGCTGCTCCTGGGAAGGAGTAAGGCTGGAAAACCTGGGTGGAAACTGTCTGCGTAGTCACTCAATCCTGTTACACAGAGCTCCTCCTGTGCGAGAGAAAACAATCACCCAAATCTTTCATTTCATGGGAACACAGGTTTGCAGCAGCCCTGGGTCACAACTGAGGCAGGAGACAGCACAGAACCACCTACTCACCCTGAGAGGCGCCCAAGGATTTAAATATTTATTCTGCTGACACCGCCACACCCCAAAGCATTTCACACACACACATAACCCCATTTCCAAGGCTCATTTGACCTCGTGGCCACACAAACCCCACCAGCAGCCCTCTGCAGGTGCTGCTTATCACCCACTGGGGGTCTGTACAAATCACCAACGGGATGGGACTGCTCAGGAACGCGTCTTGAGCTGTTTATTTTCCAGCATCAGCCTCATTACATGGTTATGACAATGGGAAGATGCCAGCAGCTCACATCCCAGGAAGCAGACAACTCAATGTTACAACATACTTTAAAAGCTTCCTGACCAATCACACAAAGCAAAAGCATATTGACAGTAGTTCTATCCAACCACTAAAAGCACATGTATCTTTGGTTAAAACAATGCTTGCTTATTTTGAATACAATATCTGCTTGTTCTCAGGGGTCTGGTGGTTGAGGTGACCCTGAGATTGTAAAAAGTCTTTTTCTCCCAGCCTGCATGGCCAAAGAAGTCAGAATGTGTAGGGTCAGCTTCTCAAGTTGTTTATTTTCTTGCATCTCTAACATGCTTTCTCAAGGAGCTGTCGGTTTGCGACAGACTCCCACCCCCCTGGGGTGATGTCACTATTTTATACCAAAAACTACATGTACTATGTTTACAATAACATGCCAATATCTATCATTTATGTTGGACAGTGTGTCTCTACCTTAAACCAATAGAAAAGTGTCACCATCACAGCAAGATATGGAGGGCAAGAAGAAGGTCAGGACATGCCCAAATCCCTCCATCTTGTCCCCTTGAATCCTTTATTTTAAAATACTAAAATTCTACTTTTTCATCCTGTGTTAATTCCAATACCACACTACTCAAACCCTTGTGACTTGTAATTCTTCATACAAAGTTGGCAGCTTCTTCCACGGGCTAAAATCAAAGCCACAGATGTTTTTAACTTCATGCCAAGGCCTCTGAACCTTAAGATACAATGCACAAAGTTCCATTAGTAAGCTTAGAACTTCCTAATATCTCGCTAGATACACTTTTCTGTAACTTAGCAAGTTATGCTAGCCAAGCATTAATACACAAACCATTCTTCTATTTGTCCTTACTTTCTACTTCTTGTGTAATTTTTCTGCTGACAAATCTCACGGCTAACGCTTAGCTCTGCTGTCTCTGAGGCCTGCCTTGCACAACCTGCCCAAACCCTCCGATTTGAAGGGCTCCCAGAGCCGCTCTCACCGATTTGGACGCTCTGCACGCGGCCCCCGATGCGGTCGGTCGCCTCGAGGACTGTTACATCCGTGAATCCGCTTTCCAGGAGCGCCTTGGCTGCCGACAGGCCCGCGAGCCCAGCACCGATCACGACTATTCGAGGCTGTCGCTTTCTCCGTAGGCCACTACTAAGAGGATCATCCGTGCTGTCTGCAGATATTTCACAACTTTGCATGCCGTCCAAGCTCTCTTTCTAAGGAACCTGTAGGAGGAAGGGGACAGGTGTGTTCAGGGAGATCAGATTGAGCTTATCCTCTGCAGTTAAAAGGATCAAAAATGAAGAAATCCAGTGGAAAAGAAAAGCTTGGTGAGTTAGACCCAGCCTTCAACACGGGATGCACAGAAAGGATAACTGAGGTCAAGCTAGGATGCAAAACAACTTTTTAGCCTGGAGCACCAAGAACTCCAGAAATCTCCACCCCTTCATGCCATGTAGACTATTTCCAAACAAGTCAAAGGACTTTCAAAGACACATCTTTTTATGTAACCTCCAAAAGTGGTAATTTTGTGGTGAAGACTTTTAAAAGAAAGAGAACCACGTCCCCAGTGCTGACAAGCTCCACAACCCAGCAATGAAGCTGCACTTTGCCACTGTGGCAACCACAAAGCCTGAATTTCAGATCCTCTAAGTAGGGGAGGAGGTAAGGAGGATTTAGCTCAAAGCAAGGACATTGGATCTCAAGCCAGTCATTACAGAAATGGGACAGACAGGAAAATGTCAACAAGGGCCACTCCAAAATTTCACAAAATGCAGCCCCTGGAGCCAACACAGTCCTGCCACATCAGGGTCAGCCTCAGGCTTAGATGAGAGGTTCAAACCCACGCCAGTCCTGACTAGTCCAAATCTACCCAAATCTCCACCTCCTCCCCTGTTTTCCTTTGCAAACTCCTACAAGTCACCTTTCTACTGCTATCTACCCTTATTTCTCAGGTCCCACCACATCATTTTAGTAGGTGGGACCATGGCCTGAGTCCATGGTTAAGGTTCAACCCTGATCAGGGATGGGCAGTGTGGGATGTCTTTATCTACAAAAGCCAGTGTGTACTTAGCTGGTTCTGGGTGGTTCACACCTGCCCTCAGGAGCACAAAGAACAGGGTGCAGAGATTCCTACCCCTCCAGACCTGAGCTGGACATGAGTCCCAACTTGCAAAGGATAAATGCACAGCCCAGAACTTATCCGCCCTGGAATCAGCTGATGCACAGTGATTTGGATAAAGCACGCACACAATTCCTTGCCTCCCCCTCCTCCCTCTCCAGAGGTATCCAAGGAGCTCATAGTGTGCTGCCTCTACCTGTTGCCAAGCTGCTGGATATCCATTCTGAGTTCTTCCTCAATTCTCCCAACATTTGGCCACTGACAAAGACTCCTACTCCTCTCTTCCATCACCAGAAGGGTCGACTTAAAACACTGCTGGCCTACTGCAGTAAATCATCACAGGAACTAATGAAGCACAATGAAGCAGTTTCGTTTGAAGAGTCCCTTTTTCTCCAGGATTTTAGAGGATTTATGTATGTTGACCAAGCAATATCCACTCTCTGTAAGGGAGCTGACACCAGACTGCAGTCGGCAGGGATTGAGGCAGTGGTATGAAGAGGAGAGTGGTCCCACTGGAACTCTGACAACTCTTTTGAAAATGTTTGGCTTCAACTGAAACAGCTTCAGCTCAAGCCACCCTTCTGTGGACTCACCTGCAAGGGGGATTTGCACAGTGTGTGCAAACTCTGATTCTGCCACTGCAGCTTGTCCCAGCTGGCCCTGCCTCAGCTCCAACTGCCACTGCAGAGTTTCCAACGGCCACAGCCCAACAGAAGGCAGATCACAGAATTCTGACGGATGGGACCTTCCAGCTCATCCCATTCCCACCCCCTGCCATGGACAGGAACAGCTTCCAGTAGCCCAGGTTGCTCCAAGCCCCATCCAGCCTGGCCTTGGACACTTCCAGGGATCCAGGGGCAGCCACAGCTGCTCTGGGCACCCTGTGCCATAACCTCAGCACCCTCACAGGGAAGATCTTCATCCTAATGTCCAATCAAGCTCTCTCTAGTTTAAAACTGTTCCCTCCTTGTTCTATCACTGTCTGCCTGTGAAAAAGTCGCTCCCTGTCTTTTTTGTAAGCCCCCTTTAGGCTCTGGAAGGGGCTCTGAGTTCTCCCTGGAGCCTTCCCTTCTCCAGGTGAGCACCCCCAGTTCTCCCAGCCTGGTTCCAGAGCAGAGGGGCTCCAGCCCTTGAAGCATCTCCATGGCCTCCTCTGGACTCACTCCAGCTGCTCCAGCTCCTTCTGTTGTTGGGGGTCCCAGCACTTCAGGTGGGGTCTCACTAGGGCAGAACAGAAGGGAAGAATTTCTTCCCACAGACATTCTACAACCCTCTCCCCTTCTCGTTGTCCTGAGAACACTTTAATCCATGTATTTTCATTGCCACAGTAAAGGAGCATCTTTTCTGCCATCTATATCCAGTAGAAATTGAAGGGTTTTAGCTCAGCCTTCAAGCACAGCTTTCCTCCTCCTGGCTTTGGCAAGCTCTTGTGAATTCTTCACATGAAAGCTCTAAGAAAATGCTTTCCCTCCTATTTCAGCATTTTAATACTGGATTAGATGGTTTGTCTAGACAGATGAGAAAGCAGGGTATTTTGCATGTACAGAACCCTGATTTGGAAACCACCCTTAATTAGCCAACAACCTGTATCATAAAACCAGCAGGGAAAGGCAATTAAAATTTAGAAAAAGCTTGAGCTTTCTAACCAGGATCCACATTCCAGAGTGGAATGAACAGGTGATATAAATACAGAAGGCCCCTGCTACACTTTATTTCAGTATCAATTATTCCCTCTTGTTTCATGAGTGAGACAAGCACATAAAACAGAATTCACAGAATGACCAGGTTGGAAGAGACCTTCAAGATCATCGAGTCCAACCCAGCCCCAACACCTCACCTAAACCCTGGCACCCAGTGCCACATCCAGGCTTTGTTTAAACACATCCAGGGATGGGGACTCCACCACCTCCCTGGGCAGAAAACTCCAGAACTTTATCACTCTATCTGTAAAAAACTTTTTCCTCATGTCCAACCTGTATTTCCCTTGGCACAGCTTGGGCCTGTGTCCTATTTTCTGTCACCCATTGTGTGCTCTCCCTTCAGCACTTGCCAAGCCAGCAGTCAGGGCTCTTGAGCCAGTGATATTACCAGGTCCTCTGACACAAAGACAGTTTGGCTTTTTACTTCTTGATTGCCAAAAAGGCTTGTTTCTATTTTATTTTGTTTTTTTCTTTTTTTCTTTTCTCTTTTAATCACAGGGTAAGAAGTGTGTTGGCTGTTGTGCTGTGAATCTCCCTCAGACTGTAATTTTACTTGGTGTACACCCTAGAGTAAGGGCAGCACTAAATCACAGCTTAATTCAAAGTAAAATTCCCCTGCTTTGTCTTGCTTACAGCTTTCCTGTGAGACAGCCAAGAGACACTGGTTACCCACAAGAAGAAAATATCCAAATACACATCTTTCTTTGTCTAAAATATACAGCTTCCATCCTCTTAGCTCTTGTGCTTGTAACTGCTTCACTCAGGATATTTTAATCACTTGTACTTCTAGGCTTGCCTCCTCTTCTCAGTCTGTATCACCATTCTGTCCCTTCTCCTTAGGAGAAATTACTCTCCTTTCAACCTCTCTCACTCCTGTCCATTTCCTTCATTCAAAAAAAAAAAAAAAAAAAAAAACACCTTTAAAAAAATGCCTAACACTAACCCCTCCCAAAAATAAAATAAAATAAAATAAAATAAAATAAATCCTGAACATAATTTCTGTTTTCCAGCAGACAAATATTTGTAAAAATATCTCTTCTAAGATAGGCATCATTCTACCAAGCCAGAATCATGGGTTTCCATTCCTGGCATTTGTACCCACTACAAGTTCAGTGGGGTGACAATTTCATTATTTTTTCCCCATTATTCTGCAAGTAAAATCTTGCAGGTCACAAGGAAGAAGCCAGAGAATTAAGGCAGTTCATAACTGCCCTCCTTGTTACAACAATACTCTGTGACCAGACATTCTTCTAGGACCCCTCAGAAAAAGGTCATTATGGCTCCAACTATTTAAAAATAGGAAACCAAAATAAACAAAAGCATTTCTCAAGGAAATCTGCTATTCTTAGCTCACCCAACTTCTCCTGTGGCAGTATTGTTGTAGCCCTGGTGACACAAAGACTTGGGCAAGGCAATGCTCTGAAAACAAGGCTTGTGTGCTTGAAGGCTTGGCTGAGCGTTGGTTGGGATTTGGGGGGTTGTTTAGGGTTTTCCACCAGGATTGGTTAATCTTTAAAAAGTGACCTTCCTTCAGACTCTATCACACAGCAGGCTGTCATTTACCCATGAGCTGGGACTGCTGGCACTCCCACACCAAATTCATGGTTAACCCAGTGGGACCCATCTCACTCTGTCACTGTTTCAGGTGTTCAGCTGGCATTTGGTGCCCACAGCCTTTGAGGGCATGGAGAGGAGGAGAGATCCATCCTGCTGACCTCTGGCATTCCTGTCTCTGGCTGGCTGAGCTGGAAGGGAGCTTACAGACAGTTTTAAAAGGTCACCCGACCTTTCTGAGTGCTCTTAAATCGTGTTGAATCGACAGCCTTCACACTAACAAGTGTAACAGCCAGTCTGGAGGGTGAGAAATGCATCATCAACACAAACAAATTCCCTGCTGACTGCACAGACCAGCAAAAAAATTTACCAGCATCACTTTATTATTCCCTGTAGGTTTTTATTTGATGAAAGTTAAGCATCATCCCTAATCAGAAAGCTAAGCAATCATATTGCATGTGTTTGAAAGGAACTTTCAATAAAAGCAACAAGAGTCAGCTGAAAGACTAAATGGAAGCACAAGAAATAAACACACTACTATTTCCTCATTATTTTAAGTGCAGCTATTCAAAATACTATCAACACATGAAGGGGCACTGCACCCACATGTGTTTATAATACAGGTTTGTCATCACAGCCTGAAAGTGTTTACAGAGAAAATCTAACACCAAATTAATTCAATCTAAGCAGACACAAAGTGAGATTGAGAAACCAAGAGCAGAAGCTAGGAAAAAAAATCACAACAAAAATAAAATATCTAATTTTAACAATGACACCAATCAGCTGTTGAAATACTTTTCTCTAAAGACAGAGAGGATACTGGTTGAAGCTTTCAACTCAGGATCCAATCTGTCATAAACATTTCCACTCCAGTCCCAGCAGAAGACCGGGCTGTGGTGCAGAGAATTATCTGCCAATTCAATGGAGATGGCCAGGTTTGAATTGCAAAATAAAATTTTGTGGCCTTTGCACCTTGGGAAATTACCATGATGAAAACAGTAAAAAAAAAAAAGAAAAAAAAAATAATGATACTAGTAAACTTTCTGATCCAGAGTTTCAAAAGCCTTTTTTCAATAGATGTAATAACCTATTATTTCATCAGCTGCATAAAGAGAAGTGTTTATCTGAAAGCACTGCTAGTTGAGCCCGAAGGCAAAAGCTCCACCACACAGAAAGAGAAAGGTGACTTATTCAGCAGATGTAAAGACCCTACACTTCCTAGGCCATTATCTCATTACACAACCCAGCACTCCTTGTACTGAGCATGGTTGTAGTGCAGAACACTCACCTAAGGAACTGCAATAACAAAATTACCAGTCATCATCTCTAATGCACCTTTTTCCCTAAGCAGATGGAGAAGTGCTTGGAAGGATTATTCTGGTTGGAGCAATTTTATCTCCTTGAACACCTTTGCAGGTCTCAGACTCAGGCTGTTCCCTGAGCACAGGTCAGGACACATCATATCTCTGAGCAGATACAGAACTGAAGTGGAAGGGATTTCTGGGCTGGCTCCAGCACTGCCTGTCAGTGCCTCCCAGCTCTGTGAGCTGTGGTTCTCCACAGCTCCTGGCACAACAAGCAAGCATTTTGTAACTTCTCCCTCCTTCCCCCTTTCATCAGCCTTCTCAGACACAAGCACATTAATCTTTACTGCCTGTTATTTCAAGATGCTCTTTCCAAGCTCTGCACGCTGCAAACATGTCAAACTGGAAGATGTCTTTTTTCCCTCTCCCTCCTTTTTAACCCAGCAGTCTGTATGCCAAACTCACAACCCTTTTCAAAATCACCATTTACACCCTTTCAGGAGTGTTATTAATTGATCCCATGTCCTCCCACGTCAGTCAGACACAGGGTGATACCAGCCTGCTGTTCCAAGCTGCCTTTGTGCAGGAGTTGTGCAAACACCAGTCCAGGCCAGCTGTATTTGTGGATCCACGGGAGCTTTACTGCACTGGAAGCAGACACACCTTGTTTACTCAGCTACCTGCAGAGCTACAGGAGCTGGCTGATGGTCCACAGTCTCCTCTGTACATGCCAGAGCCCTTCCCAAGCTCAATAAACCTGACAGTATAGCACCACTGGGATCAACTCGTGTTACACCTGCACGTGCTGGCAGCTCACCTCCAGCTCCTGGGCTGAAACCACCTGCAGAGTGCCACTTCCTCGTCAGCCTTGTGCTCAGGTTTTATCCAAGCCAGGATTTTGGTGTGAACAGGTTTGCCAGGTGGATGCAGCAGTTGGAAGGAGTCACTTGGTCCCAGCCCAGTTCTGCTCCCCTCTTTTGCAGGCTGCAGCCAGGTGTGGGCAGAGACCTGTTCTGACAGCTCACAGCAACTGAAGTGTGGGTCAGAAAGGCTCTGCTCCAACCTGCTGCTCCAAGTAGGACCATCACCAGCATGATCTCCTTGAACACAGTGTTTTCCAATACTTGAAACAAAGGAGACAGATGCAAAATCTCTGCTTTTCCTACCAGTGAGGCTCCATTCCCATAACCTCTTCCTGCCTGACCAGAGCAAAGAGCCTTGCAGATGCTGCACGGGGACACGTGAGCCTGAGTGAGCAATCCTGCCTGGTCTCAAGATTTTGAGTGGAATATCTCCATCATCTCTGCAGCACCGTCTCTGCTGCATCCCACACCATTTATCCTGCATGCCCCATCTCTGCCCACCAGCCCTATGATGGAAAGATGACCAGGCTCATCCTTCTCACCATGGTGCTACAAGAAACACAGACTCGCAGAAACAAGCCAGCATTCCTGTCCCAGCAAGCAACTTGTGTCCTGCCTTGTATTTCCACAAGCAGAATCTAAAATAAAGTGGTTTTATTTCCAGAGAGATGCTGGAATTTATAGGGGTGGCTGTGAGACAAAAACAAGTTGGAATTGAAGATAAATGCTACCATCCACTACAATTTATCCCTGTAAAAGCCCAAGCCATCAAATGTGGCTCAAGGCACTGAAAATGCTGATCTCACATCAGCATCACCAGCTCCATTTACAAATTACTGACCCACCCCAGCGACTGACACCCAGGGAGTTCAGGCTGGATCAGACATCAAGGAAGGAAAGGCATTAATGACACACCACGTGTACTCTTGGACAGCAGCGTGCCAAAACACTTCCCGTTTTCCCACACACCAAACCTGCAGCTCGCTCCCAAACCTCCTCGGCAGTGGTTTTTTGAAGACAACAGGGACTTTTAGGCTGGCTCTGTGCTCTTCTTCCTCTGAACACATCCCAAAAGAGACAGGGAAATACAGCATTAACCTTTGCCTGTCCAAACTCAGGTCTCCTTTACTCTGAGATGTTTACTTTACTCTGAGATGTTGACATTACCAAGCCTAAACTTCATTTACCCCCTCACTTGCAGGAACATCTTCTCCTATCATCTCTGGAGAGTCAGGGAAGGGGCCATACTAAATTGTCTCTTCTTCCCAAGCTGGGAAGAAGCTGTGCTTCTTCAGTGCACACAGAACAAATAACAAACTCTGTGAACTACTCCAAAAGCTATGAAAGAGAAGAAGCCCAAAGGTGGTGGAGATTAAAGCTGAGGCCATAACACCTTATGCAGAATACAGGCTGCCACCACAGCACCCTGCTATATCCTGCACTGCTGGCCCAGAAAGTGAAGCAGAAATGTTTGAATTCTTCAACAACAACAAAAAAAAATGTTCTGAAAAACAGTATTTTTTTTGCAAGTATGATCCAGGACAACCATCCCCTTTGCCTCTTTCCACAACACCATCATTCAGGAAAAATGCAGGGGGGAGGAAGAGAATAAACCACAGCACTTAGAGAACCACACAGGCTGAAAAAGACCCTTAACCATGACATTTGACATTTTATAATTAACTCTCAATCAATGAAGATAGTGGAACAAGTTCCAGAATGAGATTTCCTGCTACTTTGGAGGCACCAGGCACATCTTTTGCCACTTGATTTTCCAGCAACACACTGAGTGGTCCCCAGAAACACTCGGTCCAATAAACCTCCTTCACTCTCCAAAATCACCAACTGGGAAAATCTCTGCACTTTTGAAGGTCTGGAAGAGATCAATACAAACCAAAACAAAACAAAAGTTCACTGGATGGTGCTTTTGATCAGGAAACCACTGCACATTTTTACCACTGTGATCCAACTTGTTTTAATGCCTGCAAATATCCCTTGAGTCAAATGAACTTGTTCAAAGCTGATTCACACCAAGGCTACTTTTTAAATTGGGTAGTTGTTGACAAG
The DNA here is from genome assembly GCF_050655825.1 of Lonchura striata. Classification (NCBI taxonomy): domain Eukaryota; kingdom Metazoa; phylum Chordata; class Aves; order Passeriformes; family Estrildidae; genus Lonchura; species Lonchura striata. Next base: position 3,289,990 of record NC_140706.1, on the reverse strand, counting down.
TAGAATATATTTAACAAGCCCCAAGCGTCTTGGCATGCAGTATAAAGACTTCCTATTATGAGCTGGGTTTTTTTTCTTTTTTTTAAAAGGGAACATATGGGCAGAGCAGGTTGTCTGCCACGGGGCACTTCCTTACAGCGCTTGGCACTGTCAGAACTGCACGGATATCCAAAAAAATAAACCAAGGAACGTCACAGAGGATGAATCACACCATTTAAAACTCGCTGATAAAATGCACCATTATGTGTTTTTCAAATCCTCCTCATCTGAGGAAAAAGAAATGAAAATAATTGTGCTCCTCTGGCTGAAGGGTACTGTGAGAACATGGCAGGCTCTGTCAGCTCCGAGGGGCTGGGATGGGAGCTGTTACCAGGAACACAACTTGGTGAGTAGGGCAGCATCTTAATTTACAGTGTGGGGATAAAATGAAGGACTAGAGGATTCTCTCCACCATCACAAACTCCCTCTGGAGGCAGTCATCATCCCCAAGTGATTCCCAGAGAAATGGGATGAGAACGTAGTGTGGGCTACAGAGCTTCTCCTGTCCCTGCCTGCAGCATGAGCAGAACTGCAACGCTGTGGTTCTCGTGCCTGAGGCTACAGTATTACACAGCTGAAAGGAGTTCCACTGCAGGGACAAAAAGAACAGCTTTGGCATGTTCCTTGGGCAACAGAGGAGCAAATCCAGTACATCCACTGCTCTGCAAATCCTCTGCAGACTGAAAAAGCACGTGCTGTAGCTGGCACATCAGCATCCCCTTGTTTGGAAGGCTGCAGATAGGCAGAAGGTCCCACCTACATCCCAGAATGCTTCCCAGAATATCTACCCATCACAGAGACAGCTGTTACTGCCACAACACTCTCCTCCTTCAGCCAGGAGAAGCTGAAGAACAGGAGGACACCAGTTGTACTCCACCTGCTGCAGTGAACAGGATACTCCCATCTTAATCCTGGTGACAAAAATTATGATCTAGCCAAGAATTCCAGTGCCTTTGGTCTCCAAATCCTACTGACCACCAGGGATCTAGGAACAGCTGGCAAGAACCTAAAGCAGTGCACCAAGCTGCAGTTTGGCTCTGTCAGCCTGACAGGACAAAGGGTTGACAGCTCAGGAACAACTCAGAGTTGAACTAAACAGGACAAGCAACAACCAGTCCCAAACTGGCCTGCCTTTTCCTGTGTCTTTGACAGCTTTCCAGGCTCTGGTGGACCCATATAGGATTTTTTTCCCTATTTCCAGCCCTGCTGACCTCTGTTTCCAGCTCCTCAATCACACTGAGCATTGGGAGGTATCTGCCCCTCCTACACTCCTGGCAGAAGCAAAGCTTGGTGTTTCAGGACTGTAAAAGGAAGGAAAGACAGACAGTAAACTACAGGAAAAAAAAAATGTTATAAGCTAAAAACACTGGCATAATTAATAGAACAATGCTGCAAGCAAGTTTCCCGCAGAAGTCATATTTCAGCTGCCAAAAAGAGCTGTACCTTATCCCATCTGCACAACCTTGAGATCTTATCTCTTTCACCCTCCTTCTTTCTCCAACTGTTTGGGAATCTTAATTCATAAAATGAGCCTTAATTAAATAGGAAATATGCCTGTGTTTGCACAACTCAGAACACAATCGTGTCTCAGTCAAATAAACATTGGTGTCCATATTACACTTGGGAATTTGCTGTGGTTTGGGGTTTTAAATTCGTCGCAGCAAGCTTGGGAGCAAAATTTCAACAGAATCTTTTCTGCTCCTCCCATCTTCTGTACCAGGAGGGTGAGACAGGGAGCAAATCCCCATGCAGAGAGGCTCAGTACTGGTTCCAGCTCTATGTGTACATGAGGATCATTTCAGGACACACCATATGAGACATGATAGCCAAAAGCAATTATTTTTTCTCACCACTTCTCAGAACCCAGACCTACCAAACTGCCCTGAAATAGCAGCACAGCTCTTGAAATAGCATTATTTCTTCTCTTTTTGAAAGCAACACCCACACTGAATCTTTGATTTTAAGCCATCCCCAAGCAGTTACCACATCTTTACCATTCAAGCCACAGGGAAAATCATTAAATCCAACAGCAACACTATGGGAAGAGAACCACAATTAGAAAAGCCAAACACCACATGGATTTACTCCCACAGTAACTGGATTGACTTCAGCCTGGAACAGACTAGTCGTGACTCCAGGAAAAATATGTCTCTCCAGGTGCAGCTGTATCAAAGAGACTTTCCCTGGGCTCATGCTTTGCTGGAGCATTAAACAAACCACATGTTCCAGCTCTGAGGCAGCAGACACGTACCCAGGGCTGGCCTCAGCACGCTGCGATTCACGCAGCCTTCTCCATCCTGCTGTCTGCACAAGCACGCCCCAGAGCAGCACAGAGCCCAGGGCAGGGGAATTCAGGTGGGGAAGGAAGTCCTGAGATCCTGAGGGCTGGGTTATGGCTGACAGATTGGCTGTCTGGTCCCAGCAAAAGTTTCCCTTGAAGAAGATGGGGATTTTCCCCATGGGTTTGAGCACGACAATAAGAAATATTTCAATACAAAAGCAAAGAGATCTACTCACTACAGACTGTCTGCACTCAGGTCGTGCAGAGATATCCAAAGGAAATCAGTACTGCTATGGAAAATCTTTTATACAGGGACACATTTTTGGTGTAAAGCGACAGGAACAATTCCCTCTGCTGAGTGATTTTCCTCCTGAGTGCAGAATGGAGCAGAGAGCAGAAACAGCTCACGAATCATGGAATCACAGAATAGTTGGGGCTGCAAGGGATCTTTAAAGGTCAAACAACACCGAAGACAAGAAACAGAAGGGTGGGTGAGGAAAGAGATGAAAACACAACAATGACACCTTCGCTTCTGTTCCCATCTTGTTGCAAACTTCAAAACAAAGCCCGAGGATGAAATTTTGTCTGAAGATTCCAACAGAAAACCTCCTCCAGTCGACTTCTTGTGCTTTGAGGTTTTAAGTGCCTTGCAGGTAAAGTGTAGCCTGGAGTGCTGTGGGATGCACTCCAGTGATGGATTACCACTGCTGCAAGGTGCCTTTCATTTCTCCCAACACACCTGAACTCAAAATGTTTCTTCTCTGTGACAATCAAGACATTTTACGAAAACAAAGGGAAGTTTACTTTGGTATTGATCCTCTGCATAAATTGTGCCTCAAACAGCTTCACAGAACTGAGATAAAACGTCGCTCAGAAAGAGAGTAATTAAATACCACAGGCTGAGGAAAGAAAAAAAAAGATGTATTTTGGATCTAAGACATTTTTCACAGAGCAGGAAGATTTGTCATATGGTAAACAGTAGAAACTGTGAATTGGGACACTTGTGATTTATCTCTGTTTCCACAGCCTTCCCATGTGACTGCAGTAAAAGAGCGACAATCCAACCCGTAACTTGCTCAAAATAAAGCACAGTTTCAACGTGTTTAGGTGGGAGCTCATTTTATTCAGCACACCACGCTGGACCCTTTCAGTACCTCAGCTCCACCGAATGTAAAACATCACAAGCACCTGACTGTGCCAGAAAAGCATTTCCATTAATGCCCTCTGAAAGAAAAGGCATCAGTGTAAGGTATTAAATCCCTTCCAGGACAGAGCTATGTGCAAGTCGGATGAGATAACAAGCCAGTAAATTTCAAATCACCCCTTGCATCCATCCCATAACTACATGCTGAAATCCCTGCAGCTAGGCTGGCATGTTGGCAAGGAAAAAATTGTCATTTCTAAATTGTCATTTCTAAATTTAGCAGACACCTCAATCATTGTGTGATGCTTCAAAAGCAATGGAGATGTAAAGTGAAATTTGTAGGATACCATTTAAACTGAAATGAGAGCTCCACTCACTGAGCAAAGGCTTTTCTTAATACCCTTCCTGTTTGGACAATTTGATCCACTTCTTTTTTTTCTTCTACAACCACAAAGGTCTGTCCTGCAGTGAATGGATAGGCTTTTTTCTGGGATAACTTCCAGGTTAAAGAGAAAGGATTTACACTTGAATGAAACATAGGCACTGTATTTGGAAAATTTGTTTTGAAAACTTGGGAAGGAAGCAAAGCCTCCTTCATTTAAAAAGGGACTCAATTAACATTCTCCAACAAGTCTTCCTATCGAAAGGAAAGTATTTGCTGGGGAACATGTGATCTGAAACTTGTTCTCCTCGCTCACAATGTTCCTTTCTGAAATACAGGGCACTGCTTTGGAGAAACACGAGGATCTTTGCACAGCTTTCCAAAGGACTGCCTGTCACAGGCCAAGCCTTGACTCCAGACATCAGATCTTCTGTGACTTAAGCTCAGGAAACTTAAAATAGTGCTTAATGACCCTAATGAAGACCTAGAGTGACACAATCCTACTGTGGCTCCCTCTACAAGGACAGCTCATCCATGCTCAGCCACAAGGGCAAACCCACAGCGTCACAAATCTCACCTCCTCACTGTCTGTTAAAACACATTTTTAAAGCTTTCTGCAAAGAACACACTAGAGACCAACCAAGCAGGTGTTCTGCTTTTGATTCCTGCCTGTCTGGGTGTGGGTTTGATCTGTAGCAGGCAGGGGCCAGACAGGACCAACCTAAGGGTTATCTTGGCTTTGAAAAACAATCATGCAAGTGCATGTCTAGAAACTGCCCACGCAGGAGGAAGAAAACAACACATGCCATTATTTCTTTTCCACATAAAGACGGGAAAAAATGCTACTGACAGTTTAATATGCACTTTTATTTCTAAATTCCCTTATCAACTGCATGACAGAGCCTTCTTCACTCTTTAATAAGGACAGGTTGAAGTCAAGCCCAACTTGAAGTTGATGACGGATTGAGTGAACATCAATACCCAGCAGATTTGGATGGGAGATAAAGGCAATATTGGTGTGTATAGCAACAGAAAACATGCTATCAACACATCCAACAGTTTGGGGAGACCATCTGTAGCAGCCCACTCTCATTTCTTTTGGATGCCTCCAACTGCATCATGACCCAGGCAGAAGCAGCAGAAGGGAAGAGTTACCTGCAGCTATCCCCCAGCAGTGCCTCAGAGGGACTACGTAAGAAAAGCAAGGACACAGGCTCTCTCCAAAGCCTGTCCCAGGAATTTGGCTGCTGAGATGTGAGCTACCGTTTGGAAAAAAATACTATTTTTCTTTGCTGATCACATTTTTAGTGCAGGCACTAGATCAGGTGTGGATAACCATAGAAATTCTTCTTCATTCAATCACTATTCTTTAGTTCCTCCATCTGGGAGTTTGTCTACACCAAAACGGACCAAACGCCCTACAGTGTCTTCCATTCATCCAAAATAAAAGCAATTTAGGGGTTCTGGTTTTAAGTAACATTTTCCACGGGAAGTCAGCAGGCTTTAAATTCACAGTACAGTGGAACAGTGCCCTCACACTTAACCCTTAGTGACAAGCACCTTAGTGCTTAGCCTTAGTGCCTCACTCTTAACCCTTGCTGGCCACAAACACAGATGTTAGGACAAAACAGAAGAGAATCCTCTGTACATCCCATACAAACTAACCACGAGGTGCTTTGCACAGCTGGGAATCAGGTGCTCAGTGATAAACACACTTAATGGAGTTTACATTTGCTTAAGACACTTACAGATTAAGAGGTTGGCTCCTGTCTCTCCTACCAGCTACAGGCAGATGCTGGACATCACAAGGTGAAGACACTTTTCCGATGAGGTTAAGCAAGAAATTAATGAAAAGCTGTAGGGACCTCACACTGGATACAGGGCCAAAAGCTGGGCTCAATTTGGGGTTTCTGTGAAAACACTCCACCAGTCCAAAAGGAATCCAGAAAAAAAACAGATAGGACACAGTTCACAGTCACTCTCCCATTACTTTGAGCTAAAGATCCCCTTAGCAGATGCATCTTTTGCACCCAGAAATGTCCTTTGCAGATCCCTTTTCCTGAGAATAGAACAGGTGGTGACAACTCACAAAATGTGTTCATACCCACATCTATAAGAATCTGACGTAGGTTTCATTGCACCTTTGGAAAGAGGCAACCCACTCCAAAAGTTTAAAACTGGGTAACTGCAGTAACTGCATTTTTTCAGGAAAGAAAGGGAAGAGTATTTAATATTCAAACAGCTTCTCCTCTCCATGTACAGAACCGTGGAAGCTTTCTGATCCTGTCTGTACTGGAAACAAGCTTTAGCACCAGGAATGTGCTGCAAAGCCCAGTATCACACAAACACACAGGATGCTTCTCCGTTCTATCATGTTGGATTTAAAAACAGGCATTAAGTTATACCACATATTTTATTTAAAAAATTAGAAAGGGATTTAACTACTAGGAAAACTGTGCTTTTGGAGGTGAAGTTGCCTGGCCAAATGGGTAAAGTCTGAAAGTCTCTGCTCTTGGGACTCCAGCACTGATGCACATGCAGCAGACACACAGAAAGCTACTGGGACTGAAGTGATGGGGACACAGCCCCATATTTACACCCCTGCCCCACTGTGCATCTTCTTGTGTCCATTTGTCACCAAGCACATCTTCCCCTCCCTGCTCCACAGCAGATTAAGCTTAATATACTTATGCAGTTGTGAAGTGTCCTGCCTATTATCCAATTAGGCAGCTAACGAGATCTGAGTAACAGCACGTAGGCACTGATAACTGCTGCCTGATATCAGCACAGATTAGACACGTTCTTTATGTTCCCAGCCCTTGCAGAAAAAGGGTTGGGATCCGTTCAAAGGCTGCTCTGAAGGCTGGAGTCAGGTAATTGTTTAATTTTGTTTGGGATCCATAAACACATCACGTTTGTTTCCTCTTGATCTGCTGGAGCTGCCATGTCAAAAGTGTCCCGTTATGAAACTCCTGATCAATCTGGTGTGACTTGCTCAGCTGAACTTTCAGTGTGGACAGGGGCAGGTCTCATCACCTCTACAGTTCCTTCAACTTCAGAAATCTATGGAGCAATAAAGGATCTGTGCATCACCAGGAAAAAATGTACAGGATTGTTAAGGAGATTCAGAAATGCAATCTGTATTAGCTCTGATGCTGTTCCACATGACATTCCCGTAAGACCCACATAAGAAAACATTAATTAGATGTTATCACCATAAAATGGCTACATGACAGCATCCTTCTCAGAGCATAATTATCAAGGGTTTGTTATCTAATTGGGAGGGCACTGGAAAGCGGGTCTAGCCAGGCATAAGAGCTGTGTAATATTTTCATTACCAGTCGGGATGACAGACTGGAATGTATGGCCAGAAACCCAACAGATGATTCAGCTGGGAGGATTTGCAAGCACCAAGGTATACAGATTTCAATTTCTAAATGATCTTCATGCACTGGTCCAATATCAACATCAGGAGATAATTAAGAAAGAAAAGCCCCAGGTAAAATACAAAAACAGGGAGCAATTCTATTCAGCAAGGCTCCAGAAAAGGTTCTTAGAGGGTCAAGGCAAAATGGTGACATTCAACAGTGTTCCACAGGTACATGAAGGCAAAGCCCAAGGGACTAGGTATGGAAAGCACTCAGCTACGCCTTGCAAAGTCCTGACCTGAGCTGCTCACTGCTGTGCTTTTGGGAACAGCAAACCTGAGATTACCTGGTGGAGCACAGCAAAATTAAAAAATGCCAGGTGTGAGATTTAGCTGAAGTCATTTAAGCCAGAAATGTTCCTAAGAACAGACTAGTGCAGGCAAGCAAGCAGGACACAGCCTGAGGGGAGACCTCTCCTTCCAAATCCAGCAGGAAAATAAAGAGTTTGGTTCCCTTGAATTGAACCCTCTGGCTTTAATCTCTGTTTTAAAACAAGGCAACAGCCATCACTATGGGTGGAAAGAACAAACGTCCATGGCTTATCAACACAGAAAAATGGGGAGATTCTGGATGGGTGAAACACACAGCTTTAAACTGACAGAGGGCAGGGATAGATGGGATACGGGGAAGAAATTCTTCCCTGTGAGGGTGGGGAAGCCCTGGCACAGGGTGCCCAGAGAAGCTGTGGCTGCCTCTGGATCCCTGGAAGTCTCCAAGGCCAGGCTGGACAGGGCTTGGAGCAACCTGGGATAATGGAAGGCATCCCTGAACATGGCAGGAGGGTGGGACTGGATGATCTTTATGGTCCCTTCCAACCCAAACCATTCTGTGATTCCATGACTCTGTGGTCACCAAATTTTCTTGGATCACTGAGCTGGAAAGGCAGCAGCCAACAGACTGGAACACCTGATGTGAGAGGGGATGAGGGAACAGGGGTTGTTGAACTTGGAGAAGAAACAGTGGCCTGTGGAAGATCCAGTTACTGTCTTCAACTGCTTAACTGAGGTTTACTGAGCAGGTGGAGCCAGACTGCATAGTAGAAACCAAAGGACAAGAAACAATGGGAATTACTGGCAGCAAGGGAAATACTGATCAGACAGGAGCAAAATATTCCTCACCATGAGAGCACGAAGCATGGCATCAACCTGCCACTCCTGACTAAAAGAAGTCCAAAAAAGTTCTCAAGAAACCTACCTTTGATCCTGGCCGTGTCTGGAGCAGGAAGTCAGATGAGAGAGCTTCAAATCTCCTGTGCCACTTCACTCACTCTTCAGTTCTAAGAAATCTTTATCAAGGAACACTGGAAAAGGGATTTTGCCCAAGAATCTACATCACTTTACACCTCTTCACTGCTATCAAGTACTTCAGACTCTAAAGCTGTCAATAAAATACCTTCCACATGACTAAAGATCCCAGTGTCTGCAACTGACAGAAAAAAAATAAGGAATGAAACACCAGAGCTTTCACTGCAATTGGAAAGAGAACAAGAGAAACTGGAGACTCAGATTACATAAGTTAACATACAAAAATTCTGCAAGAACATTAAGGATGCATAGTGATAGTCCAAACAAAAAAAGCCAGACTGCTCCTCCTTGCCTCCTCTTCCCACAGCAATAAACACAAGGTGATGCCAAAAGATGTTTCAGACCTGTCCAGACCAGCCTTCATTTTGATGAGAGCTTCTTCAGTTGTCTCAGGACAAAGGCCCTCTGTGTGCAGACCAACCTTTCACATACACATCCTACTCTCTCCCACTGAAAGGTATAATAGAGGTGTTAAGAGATCCAGAGAAAATGTCTGGAACAGTACACACAGGCAGGTTTTGGGGTTTTTTCCCCAAAAAAATAAAGTGAAGGAGTTTACCTTAGCAAATAACGCTTCTAGGACTGGCTGATCTGTTTTCTGTCATGTTTTATATTTGAGTGCTACCTTTCAGAATAATCTTCACATCCACTTTTTACCAGCTTTAGAAATGCATGAATAGCTGAATCCTTCAGGGGAACAAAGGGACAGCAGGTACAAAATCAGATGCACAGAGTGTAATCACGGCAGGGAGGGAGAAGGGAAGGTCACTCCTGAGCTACAGCTGGCAGGTCAGAGCAGGAAAGCACAATAGCTGAGCTGTAATCAAGCTAATCACAGGGAAAACCTTGGTCAGGGCAGCTGGCAAGGACTTCCTTCACCTTAGAACAGTGAGGAATTATTCTAGAACAGTCAAAGATCCAGATCACATCCCTGTGGAAAAGATAGAGCTTGAGGAAGAAAAGCACGTGCTCTGTTCTTATAGTTGGTTAAGAGAAAAGCCATAATAAAACCTTCCATGACACAACACTTCACCAGCGCTTTGTCCAAACCTGAAATGCATTCACCACACGCCAAAAGTCTACTTGAGAGTCACAAAATGGTGTTTGTTGGCTCAGTACATGCAGGTATCAGACACAGCTCTCCAGGGAAGTTTTGGACGCTGCAGCTCAAGGAAGACACGGCCCAGAGATTCCCAAAGGCAGCTCCAGTGGACTGAACAGCTCACTCTGTACAGTAACAAAAGGGCAAGAGGGCAGCAATTCTCAACTGCTGCATAGAAATCAAAGTCAGGAACCAGGAAAATCTTGGTAATGGCAAGAACAATGACAGACTTTCTAGGACCACCCAGGGACGATGAGGAAAGTCCATCACTGAAGATCTTTTAACAACTGCTTTGGACAAACATCTGCTGGCAAAGTTTGGATAGATCTGACCCAGCCTTGAGGCAGGAGGTCAGATTAGACAACTTAAGGTCCCTTCCAGCCCTGCAGCTCTTTGCTTGTAACAGAAATATGACAACAGAACACGTCAGCAGCAGCCCCAGAGCATGCAAGCCTCCCTAATATTTCCATCACACATTGGAGAAACGCTGTTAAGATCCCATATGCAGCAGCTGCCTGTTCCCATATGGTACCTCCTCCCTCCACTCCTGGAGGAGCAATACAGGGGCAACACAAAAAGCTGGACTCACAAAACAGGCACGGGAAGAGGAGCTCCCCAGCACAGCCTTCCCAACAACACATGGGACATCATCCCACAGCATGGCAAGTTATTAACAGGAGCCCATCCCTACCATCCCTCCCATTTGTCCCCTTCCCATCTCACCCTGCAGTCTGAGCAGTTCTTTCTTCTCTTTAGGCCTTTCTTGTGCTCCTCCCTGGAATATTTTCATGTGTTAAGATCTCCAGGACTGGATCCCTGCCCATCACACAGCCCTGGATCCCACCCCAAAGGGAATCAGGGAACAAAAAGATTAATGACCCGGTGCTTCACTCCAAAGCCCGTGGTCAGTCACACTCAGCCCTTTGTCAAGTTCTCACAAAGCCCAAACAGAGACACCAGATGCCACTGTGACACTGGAGCGATGGTGGGAGCTCCCCACGACTAGAAAAGGACATTTAATTTAGTCTGCTGGGAGGACTTCATGCTCCTGCAAGCATTAATGAATGGCACAAAGTGTCCCATGGGGTCAGAGCATCCCAGAAGCAGAGTGTAAACTGTAAACTCTGAAGTACCAACCTTTATCTCCGGGTTACAGCTCGACCTATCAAAGCAGTTTTAAGAATTTTTGCTTCCTTGCGTGCCCCCCCACAATCCTCTTGGCTTATTCTTGAAAATCCAAAGTCAACCTCCAAGCTCTGTCCATGAAACAAGGGAGGAAGATGACAGAAGTGGTCCCAGGGAGAAATACTCACATGTGTGAGTGTCTTTCTGAGCACATCCCAGCTATAACCACATGTGTGTGTGCTTGTCAGTACACCCTGGCACATCTGAGGGCACAGTTATGCAATCCCAGACAACTTAGATCCCAGTTTGTACTGTCCTTAAAGGACAGCCCTGACTGTACATGTAGTGCTGACAGCATCAGTCATGCGACAGGCCAGGGATCGGATCCAATTAAAAAATAACCCTATCAAAAAAAAAAATCTTCTGCCAGGGCTCCCTGACCAAGATCCCACACTCACAGTCACAACAGAACGTGCACAGGAATAGGATGACCCCTTTTCCTAGAAGTAGCATCTTAAATCTGTGTAAGTCACCTGTCAGCCTGTGCTCTGATGGCTGCAAAAGAGTTACGCAAGAGAGGAAACAAGCAGTCAGAGACAGGACAGCTCAGAGAAAACATCTCAGAGCAGCTCCACTCCTAAAGCCAGGCTCTTGCAACACAACTCTCGTGCCAGCTTGCCAGGCTTTCCCAAAGGGTCCGTGAGCTTCAGGAGTTCAACCAAAGCATTACCAGACACATCTTCTTGGCAGAGTCCTCTGGGATCACAACAATGACTGATTTCAAAAGAGAAAATCCTGTTAGAAGAAGACTGGAGATAAAAGCAGGAGGTTACATCTATATCCTGGAACATACATCCCATGGGGCAGGAGAATTTTTAATTCCGTTTCAGACTAAATACTTGTCCACCAGAACCATCAATTGAGCATGCTTGAATGCTGCACCTGTGCAACCTTTTGAGGAGAAAATCCATTCCCCACCTGCCCTGAAAAAATAAAAAAACTCCTTCTTTCCTATGCAAATCCCAGTTTAAGGATAGGCTAGGACTATCTTCTTTGCCTAGTACAAGGCATTTTCTGCCTACATCAGCTACAAAGGAGCTTGAGTAAATACTTCACAACACAAATGATCCAAAACCAATGTGCTTTTTCTTCCCTCTTCTCAAAATTTGCCAACATCACCATATCCTGTCCAATGTTTCAGTCATTCTGAGCATGCCAGCAGCTTACACTATTCCCTGTCACTCAGCTCAATCTAGAGGATACACTTAGGAAAATCTGGCATTCTCAAGGATAATGAATGGTGAAGAAATGAATAATTAAGTTTCCATTATTTAACAGTTATCTACATCCATTTAGTTTTCTACTTCATCAGCCAGGAAAACAAATATTTTCTTTATTTCTTAAAAGGTAGTTCCTGCCTTTGAACTCAGTAAGCACACACACACACTAGAAGTGGAATTGAATGAACTTTTCCAGCTATTATAAAGGCTTTGCAACCCTTGAAAGACCTATTGGATAAAAGAAATGAAAGTTACCAAACCAAAAATTCCCTACAAGCTGAAATGGACTGAGTTTACCTTAGTTCAGCTCTTTAGGGACCTCCACAGCAGAGATCTCCTCACTCTCTTTCTGCCACTGATCTGTTCTGTGGCCCCCAGTGCTCCCTCCATCCTTCTACTCCAGGAAGTGAGGGAAACGTGGTCTCACAGCATGGTGTGGAAAACTGCCCCAAAAAGGGAATATTCAACAACAACCCTGTGTAAATCACTACTCTGGGGCTGCAAAATCTGTCTCCCTCAGACCCAGCAAGCTGCCAGCCATCACTTGGAATTAGAGAGCACCAACAATAAGTGCCTTGTTTCACTGAGACTTTAAAGCAGGGCCTGGTAGCAGAGAACTACCCGAGAATAGCTCAGGGATCAAACTCCAGCAGGAAAAGCAGGGAGGGGATTTTTTCACCCCTCTTGCATTATATTCCTGCTGCTGAGTTCATCACCTTCAGAGCAACCAAGGAGTTCCTCAGAGCCAAACCACTCGTGCTGCATCCTCACAACTTCCATCCCATCCCCACAACCTCACGGCCCTGGCCCCAACATGTCACACAACAAAAACTTCAAGCCACCATGAAAAGTAGCACCAAAACTGCACTTAAAACCAAGGTCATAATTAAAATTCACCAAACACCGCCGCATTCACTGCATTTAAAGATTTCCAGAAGAAAAGGTCACTGGAATATAGAGCACATCTCTCAGCTCAAATGTCATTGTCATGCTGCTTTTGGGTTCAGACAGCAAATACATTGCCATAAAAACCCTGTGTGCTGGGTGATCAGGGCTGCTGGCTGAATCACAGAAGGGTTTGGGTTGGAAGAGACCTTAAAGATCATCTCATTCCCACCCCCTGCCATGGGCAGGGACACCTTCCACTAGCCCAGGTTGCTCCAAGCCCTGTCCAGCCTGGCCTTGGACACTTTCAGGGATGAGGCAACCACAGCTTCTGTGCCAGGGCTTCATCACTGTGACTAAAGAACTCCTTGCTAATATCTAATCTAAAAGTTCCCTCTGTCAGCAGGAAGCCATTCCCTCTTGTCCTGCCACTCCAAGCTCTTAACCAGACTCCTTCTCCAGCTCTGTTGGAGCCACTTTAGGTACTGGGAGGTGGTCAAAGGTATCCCCTGAGCTTTCTCTTCTCCTGCAGCCCAACCCTATCCCAGGGCCCCTCAAGGGCACTGGTTCTCATGGAAACACAAGAACAGGACCTCAAACTAAGGTTCCTCCAAAGCAGAGCCACCCACCACCTGCACCACACCAACGCGCTCATGGTGGTAACTGGAGTCGCCATGAAGATTTATTTTCCAAGTGGTTCATATTCCCACCCACGGTATTTCTGGAATCTTTGTTAAAACAAGAAGAAACCACTGAAACTTTAGATTAAAAAAAAAAAAAAAAAAAAGTTAAGCTTTTCAACTAATTTCCACAGTGACTTCTATAAACTTGAGATTTATTACAGTGCACACACCCATGTGCCCTCAACACAGAGCAAGGAATGCCTGGACACAGCAAAGCCAACACAGCAACAGAGCCAATGAAAATGGGACACAAAATCAAGGTAGCTGAAAACCCTCAACAGGAAGACAACAAAGATGACAACACAGTCTGGAAATAAAATAAAGGTGGCTTTGAAGTGTTACTTGTAAAACTGTTTGTGTCTTAGGATTCCATAATTTGACGAACTAGTTGCATTTGGGATTTTTTATGGTTATGCTTCTATTCCCTATTCTCATGGTGGGTTAGCATCTCCCTCCCACTTTTCTGCTGTGCTCAGATCAGTTTCTGCATGCAAGCAGAGCAGGACAGATCCCTCAGCCACATCTTAAAGCCAGAGGCTTAGACTCTCCAGAGAAAGAAAAGTTCAAATACATTCTTCACCCACATCAATTCCAAGAGGAGATCTTTACAGCTCTTTTATTTATTATTTACCACTCTAGCACAATGTTTTAGCTCACCAACGGAACTAAAAAAAAATCAGTTCTTTAATTTCCATAGACATGACTTCATTAACTTCTGTAGAGGACTAATGTTTGTGGCTAGTGGGAAAGGGTATTTCTACATTTTTCCATTTTCTGGTCTGTTAATTACAATTACTGAGAGAAGGAGACAGCGGTGAGATTTGTGAAACACAGCAGGCTGCGTTTTAATGCTTTTGAAAAAAACAGGAGAAAATTTCTCTCTCTTTTTTGTATAACCCGATCATACAAAGTAATTCCACATACTCCAGAAGTCAGCATCACAAATTTCCTTAGACACTCACTTGGGCCAGCAGGAATTTAGTTGGAGAACCTCAGATTTGATTAGAAGGGATTACTTTTCAGTGAGATGACAGGAACAAAAAACATGAAATGATGGAAGTGGGGTTGAGAGACAGGCAGATACACCCCTAAGGCTGGCAGCAAGATGCAGGAACACTCCTCCAAGTTTCTGAGGCAGAGATGAGCAGGGGTCCGATAGCTTTTGAGGATGGTGAGTGAGAAAAACCCAAATTACACTACTTGGCTGAGGTGGAGGTCAGTAAAAGCACCATCACACCTCTCAGATGCTGTAGGGAGCCCAGAAACCATGCCTGCTGTTTGTAATGAATGTCAACAATTTGACAGAGTTTTCCAAACTCTACCTCAACCCCTCCAGTGCCACCAAGTCAACTGAGATTCCATCATCCCAGAAAAACACTGAGTTTCAGAGACACCACAGCTAACTCGTGACACTTTGGTGGGAGAGACACAATGGGGAAAAAGCATTTCCAGCTCAAACCAGAGAGGGACAACCACGAGTGCCAGCAGCAGGGCCGAGGACACGGGATCCCAGGACACGTGCAGTGTGTTTGTGGTGTTCCAGCCACACGCTCCAGCGTTTCAGGGAAGCGTGGCACAAAGCAGAACAGCTCCAGAGCCGCTGTTCCACGGAGCCAAAGGATGGAGAGGGATAAATGACCACGGCACCCAGCATCAGCCAGCATTTTTAGCATTTAAAGCCTCAGACCTCCACACACAGCTTAGCCAAAATACCAGCTGGATGCTGCTCCAAACCCAAAGAATTCCAGGTAAACATCTGATCGGCCACACAATGGCTGAGGATCCAGGCAATGAGTCAGACCCAAGCCTGTTGGATTTTTCTGCCAGCTCAGTAGTCATCCAAACAGGCTTCCTAGTCTGGCTACCCACTCCACAACAGTGGCACGAGGGAAAGGCAGTGCTGGTTTTTTTTTTAGAGGCAAAGCCAGCTGAAACCACAGAGCTTACTACTCCCTAGAAAACACGGTACATCTGTTCCACAGCAGTGCCATAAATGATTAGTAAGTGCTGGCCTAACAATCTGGAAAGGGAAAAGAACCTAGGAGAGCGAAATGTTATCACTAAGTCAATAGAACAACATCTGTAAAGGACTGAGAACATAACAGCATTCTTGCACAACACAGAGAAATGCTCCTGGGCTGATTTCTTGGTCTCCACTAAACCTGTCTGGTAACTCTGGGAACAGGACTGCATCGTACAGGCTACGGGAAACGTGGATCAACAGGGTGAGTTAAGGACAGGGCTCTGGGCTCGACTTTGTTTGTGCAGGATCACAGAGTGGACATGTGTTAGGCGATACATATGGTTTCACTTTTATGTAAAGCCAGTGTTTACATCTAATATATCAGGCAATTACAGCTGGTCCCGGCACCAGGTCTGAGACAGCGTTGTCTATAATCCACAGAAAGCACTTTTTGGGATGAGCAGAGCAACAATGCAGCAGAGTAGCTCTGTGTATGGGGTTGAGAATGTAAATAAAAGCTTTGTTTTGAGTTTCTGTAACTGACAATTGGCTTTGTGCATTCCACTACCCGGCATTCGGAATTTATCCCTCATCTACCACACCGATCTCGAAGAAGGAGCAATTCCACACAAGTCGATGGATTCGACTGAAAATGCCGGTGCGAGCCGCCAAGCCCCCGGTATTGTAACAGCTTTGTGTAAACACGAAAACACAAAAACACAAACAAGCCGGGGGCGAGCCTTCGCCGCTCGTCACTCACATCCCCAGCACGGTGACTTCCCCACTTAACCTCTCCTCTCGGTGTCATCACCGGGAATGCCGCGGGGAATGCGGAGGCACGCGCGGACTCGTGTCACATGCGGGAGATTCACCGACACGGGAGGGGGGAAAGAAAACACCCAAACCACCCCAAAATCCCAACACAACCATGCGTGTTCTGCCCGTAGCTGAGAGAGTGATCCTTTCTCCCACGGTCCCCATAAAAAGCGGCGGGGATGACACCTGCTCTGCACCTGGACTGGGGTGTCAAGGGGTGGAGGAAGGAGGGACAGCAAATTCCTTGGGGTGGTTTTGGGGCGCTTGGGATGGGGCACAGCAAACGGCCCCTGGAGTAGTTTGGGGAGGTGAAATTGTGGGATGGGGCACGGGGAACAGCCCCTCAGGGCGGTGTGTGGGACGGGGAACAGGGCTGGCTCCTCTGGGATCATGAGCTGGATGGGACACCGGGCTGAACCCCGAGGGTGGCGTTTGGGATGGGGAACAGGGCTGAACCCTGAGGGTGGCATTTGGGATGGGGAACAGGGCTGAACCCTCAGAGTGGTGCTTGGGATGAGGAACAGGGCTGAACCCTGAGAGCGGCATTTGGGATGGGGAACAGGGCTGAACCCTCAGAGTGGTGTTTGGGATAGGGAACAGGGCTGAACCCTGAGAGTGAAGTTTGGGATGGGGAACAGGGCTGAACCTTGAGGGTGGTGTTTGGGATAGGGAACAGGGCTGAACCCTGAGAGTGGCGTTTGGGATGGGGAACAGGGATGAGGGTGGTGTTTGGGATGAGGAACAGGGCTGAACCCTGAGAGTAAAGTTTGGGATGGGGAACAGGGCTGAACCTTGAGGGTGGTGTTTGGGATGGGGAACAGGGCTGATCCCTGAGAGTGAAGTTTGGGATGGAGCATCGGGCTGAACCCTGAGGGTGGTGTTTGGGATAGGGAACAGGGCTGAACCTTGAGGGTGGTGTTTGGGATGGGGAACAGGGCTGAACCCTGAGAGTGGCGTTTGGGATGGGGAACAGGGCTGAACCTTGAGGGTGGTGTTTGGGATGGGGAACAGGGCTGAGGGTGGTGTTTGGGATGAGGAACAGGGCTGAACCCTCAGAGCGGCGTTTGGGATGAGGAACAGGGCTGAACCCTGAGGATGGTATTCGGGATGGGGCACAGGGAACGGCCCCTCGGGCAGGTGTGCGGGACGGGGCACAGGGAACAGCCCCCAGAGCGGCTGGGCGAGGCGGGCGTGTGGGACGGGTGCCGGCTGCGTGCCCCCAGACAAAGCCCCCCGCCCTCTCCCCGCCGCCGCCCGCGGGACGGAGCCGGGCAGCCCCGCCGAGCGGCACCGGCCCTCCCGCCGCAGGTGCCGGCTGAGGGGGCCGAGGGGACCGTGCGAGGGGCCGCTGGGAGGGGAGCGGGGCCGCCGCCCGCCGCATACCTCTCTGTGCGGTGCCGGAGGGACTGTCGGGGTCGGGGCGCCCGCCCGGCTCTCGCCTCGCTGCCTCCCGCGGCTGAGCGGCTCCCGGCGCGGCTGAGCGGCGGCTGCGGGCACTGCGGGCCGAGAACCAGCGCCGGCCTGTTTTCCAGCCGCCTCCCCTGCGGCCCGCCCCGGCTCCGCCTCGAGCATCCCCCGCCTCCGCCTCCTCCTCTTTCCCCTTCTCCGCCTCCGCCGCCTGCTCCGCCCCGCTCGTGATCCTGAGCAGCTTGGACGTGGAGCTCTAAAGGATGTCGGCGCCTCTTTGGTGAAGCGAGCGTGTTAAACCTAATTTTCTTCCTCAGCGAAACGGGTCTTTTTCACCTTTTGCGGTTGCCGCTGTACTTCAAGGCTGCTTTGATACCCCTGCTCAAGGGGCGTTCACCAAACCGCTTCACCAAACTACAGAGCGGACCCAGTGTGGAAAATAACTTCATTCCTGCACGAGATTTTTTTCCTGTTCCTGTCCAGACAATGAAATTAATCTCATCGGAGTCCAGCTCACAATTAAAGCCCAGCCTGTGGTCCAGAAAAACACAGCCCTCCAAAGTCCTGCCCAAACACCATCCTGCTTTCTTATCTCTCACCATCTGGTTTCTGCCACTCACTGATACCAGTGTTCACGCAGTTGCACGGGGTAGTGTCATACACTGAAAAAAAAAGTTATAGAAAATCAAAGATAGCCGTAGCTTTAAACTTTTTTTTTGTTTGTTTGAAGACCCCTAAAAGCTAGCAAAGGACCTTCTCCAATATATATATACACTGCAATATATAATGTATATGCTATGTAAATATATGTATCCATTATATATATATATATATATATATGTGTACTACATATATATTATAATAACATTTATATCTGTTTTTATAAAAATTAAACATTTTATGTGTATCTATATATATATATCTTGGATGCCCCAATCGTGGAAGTGTTCAAGATCAGTTTGGACAAAGCTCTTAGCAACCTGGTCTAGTGGAAGGTGTCCCTACCCATGGCAGGGGGTTGGAACAAGATGATCTTTAATGTTCTTCCAACCCAAACCATTCTGTAATTCTGTATATAATAAGAATACTCTTAATTGGCTCTGGGCACAGAGCCTATGCCATGGACACTTCCTCCAAATGGAGGGGAAAGCCAAAAAATCCAATTCCAGTGTCAGAGTTTGGGAGTTGGCACTCAGAGCACTAAAGCAAAGGGAAGATGTTCCTTCTGAATTTGATGCCTTTCATGCAGCTGCAGGGTAAAAGTCTCCTCTCCAAGCAGCAGCCCTGTAAACACAGATTTTATTAAATTACAGCTTCTTTCCAAAAAAAGTTTGTGACCAGGATTGAGCAATGTGTAACTCACGGGATGCGGGTCCACCATGGAGCAGAAGCACTCAGACGTCCCGCAGCCTTCCCATTAAATGCTGGCTGAAATTGCTTTTGGATGCCTGGAGGGAAAGTCTGGAGGAAAGACTGTGCCTTGGATGGAAATCAGTCATGTCTGCACGCTGCCTTCAAGCATTTTAAGGTTTTATAAAACACGCTCAGCCGCCTGCCAGAGGTTTGCACCTGCACGGCTGGGCTGAGGTTGCTGAGCCAACCAAAACATCTGGGGCAAACAGCATGAATAACATAGATTTGGGGTTCCCAGCTTCCATCAGGTATCAGACAACTGTGTAAACTTTTCAATTTCATATATGCAGTGCTTGCAGGTTGTTTTTCTCCAGATTTTGACCTTCCCTGACTGCCTTTCAGTGCTGCCATCACCACAGGAATTAAAACCCTTCAAAGCCCCTTGAAGCACCCAGATGCTGAAGCTGCTGTAATGTTTGACAATCAGTATAGGACAAGGGGCAATATAAAAAGGATATAAAGCTTTTAGAGAGCATCCAAAGGAGCAGCATGAAATTTGGGAAGGCTCGAGAGGGAAAGCCTTACAAGGGGTGGCTGAGGTCCTTTAGTTTGTTCAGCTGGAGACTGAAGAGAGGCCTCACCATGGTCTGCAGCTTCCTTAGAAAGGGAAGTAGAGAAACAGCTCTGATCTCTGCTCTCTGCTGGCCACTGACAGGACCCAAGAAAATGGCATGAAGCTGTTTCAGGTGGAGTTTAGCTGGATATTAGGAAAAGGTTCTTCCCCCAGAGGGTGCTGGGCACTGCGCAGGCTCCCCAGGGATTGGGCAGAGCCCCAAAGCTGCCAGAGCTCCAGGAGTGTTTGGACAATGCTCCTACGGAGAGGATAGGATTGTTGGGGTTGTCATGTGCCAGAGGAGCCAGAAATTGGACTGGTTAGTCCTTGTGGGTCCCTTCCAACTCAGAATATTCTATGATTCTATGGGCACACGCTGTTTGGGATGTGGTTTGTGAGCCTGACAGCCATCAGGGTGGCTGTCCCCATCCAGCACACCCCAGGAGCCAGCCTGTGCCTGGTGGTGGGCTCTGCCCTCCCACACCTGCCTCACAGCCTCAGCACTTGGGTCTCCACCAAGCCTACAGATGGAAGCAGAGCTTTGCAAGTTAAAGGACTCCAGGGAAATGAGCCATATCCCTGTTCTAACCAGCTATATCTGGGAAAGAGAGGAATTGGCAAACGAGGCTGGAAAGAGCAGCCTCTCCCACCAGACTGGACAAAGTCAGAGGTGATAAGGAAATAGGGACAGTTTGATGGTCCAGCTTGGAGATCCTTATCTGCAGAGGATGGAAGGGAAGCCAGGATTTCCTGCCTGGAGTCCTCAGCATCTCACAGAGCAACACCTGCCCCTCAGGGCTGCTGTCGGAATCTGAGGTATTGATGATTCCGAGATTGTAGAAAGTCTCTGTCTTTCTGCCCCATTGCCAAAGCAGAAGCCAGAATTGGTCTGTGCTGGTTTCCAGGTTGTTTATTCTGTTTATCTCTCACATGTTCTGCTGCCCTGCCCAGCTCTGTCCTGCAGGGCAGCGTGTGGGGCTCTGCCCTCAGTGGGATGTGACAAACATTAAATACCAGAAACTCCCTGGGCTGCATTTACAATAACGTGCCAATATCTGTCACCTACGTTGGACAGTGTGTCCCCAGCCTGAACCAACAGAAAAATGCCAACACCACAGTGAGACATGGAGGGCATGAAGAAGGAGAAAAAGGACAAGGCACACCCAATTTCCTCCATCTTGTCCCCTTTGGACCTCTAATCTAGAATCCTAAAATTTTACTTTTGCACCCATGCCACACTTAATTATTACTTATATCAAACACTGAGAGCTGGTAATTCATCCTGTAAGATTGAAAACTCTTTTCCATGGACAGAGATCACAGAGAGTGTCTCTGGGGGCTCTGTCCAGGGGGGCTCCTGACCCCTGCCAGGGTCCCAAGGCAGCCAGAGGGAAGCTCTGGATTCCCACATGCTGCCTCAAATCCAGGCCATGTTTGTTCCTAGGCAAAGAGGAGCCACAAGGACAGACTGGTGCCCCCTGTACCCACAGGAAAGCTGAACCATGAGGGATGGTTGTCATCCAGCAGCTGGGAAAGCTGGGGAGCCAACTCCTACTGAATGGCACTTCTATTTCCTCCACAGCAAATAAACAACTGTGCTGCAGGGCTGCACCAGCTCTGAGCTCGCCTGGCTGCAACGTGAAGGATTTGAACTAAATCTAGAAAGCTCTGGGTATTAGGAGTCCCCTGGGCTCTACCCTCTTTCTCCAGTTTAGATTTGGCAACAGATCCAGCCCTAAACCCTAGGAATGCTTGTGAGGCATTTTAAGGGTAGACAGAAATGCCATTACCTGTGGGAAAATAAAGCTAAAATACCTTGCAAGCCCATGTTTAATATAGTGTTCGATGCATTTAGGAAGAGTAATTGACAGATACAACTGGGGCTGGTGCCTTTTGCAGGCAGCAGTCCCAAGAAATTTGATGAAATCCTAAAATCAGCATTTTTTATGCCTTTGACATTTGTTTTCTATAAGCAGACCACACAGTGAATAAAGCATCTGTCCTGGGAAGCGCTCTTGAAGGACAGGTTTATGACTGAAATGTAAAGCAAATGGTAAAAGTCTGGAGAGCCTAACCTAAAAAAACCAGGGAGGACAAAGACCTTCTGCAACACACCTGAAAAGATTGCCCAGAGCTGCAATCCAGAGACATAATCAATGTGAAGAAAGAAAAGTGAAGGATTGCCTGGAAGGTCTCTTTTGGAAGGGTTTTTTGCACCACAGAATGGACAGAAATAGCTCAGGTCTCATGTCCTTCAACACACACCTTCAGAGGGGGAAGGAATCCCAGAAAACAAATCACGAGAGCTCATGGTGAGTGCGAGGGTACCTGGGCACTCAGTGAAATTGTATTTCTGGGTTTGGAGTTTGTATTTCAGGTTTGAAGTCTGGCCAAGAAGATCTATTGGATTGACTGATGCTGCTTTTTTTCTATTTTCTGCCAAGCAAAATAATGACTTAAAGCCATTAAGTGATTGCTATCTAGATTTCTATTGACCCACATAATGCCCCATTCCTAGAACTGTCAGGTGAGATGAGCATTAAGTCTGCAATGAAACTTTCCTTAGAAAAATAAGGATCCAGCTGGCTGGAAAAGAGAGCAGAAGTGGCAGATAAGAACAGGAAGCCCAGAGTACCCCTCTGTGCTCCAAAACACCACATTCCTGAAGTTTGACATAAAAATGTTTTGCCTTTTACTGTTGTTGCACAGCATTTTTCATCCTCAAATTTCAAATTTTTGGGAGAAGTGCTGTTATCTACTTGAAGTCAGGAATCTTAACACAAAGAGCCCTGATATGAGCCACAGGGTGTTCTGTGTTCAGAGGTTGCTCACTCTTGCCAAGATTTGGCTTTGGCATTAGAATCATGTCTGCAGTGAAAAGCCCTGATGAGTTTGACTCAAGTTTTTGGGGAATCCACTCCCACTCTGACATCTGGTAGGACCTTCATGAAGTTAAAATGTTACTTTAACAGAAAATCTGTAAGTCAGAAGAGGGGTTTCCAGTTTTCTACCCCAGGAATTATTATCCTAAGGGTACCTGGGTAGTGATTTTGGCTCCTGCTCTGGGCAGGGTGACACACAGTGACAAAGTTGCTTGTGTTTCTCCAAGCAGGACACCACATACAGTCTGAAAATATTACCTGTGTTAAATAACTACAGCAACTCCAAACAAGCCCAGCTGGCTTTTCCATCCTCTGCACTGTTTGTTTACTAGAGAAAGACTAATCCCTTTTACCTGCAAAGCAAACTTACCATGAAAGCCCACATATAATGCTTTATTATCTTTCCATCCGTCCATAACACAAAATTTCCATGATTCATTCACCCACTTGAGGAACACTTGAGCACTCAAACAAAAACATACATTCCCAGGAGAAAAACCAAACCCACGTCCGGTGCAGGAGACAGAAACATTCTAACATAAATACAAAATCCCACCAGAAATTTTATCTGGAGCAAGGCTGTGGCTCACAAGCACAACAAGGAAGGACAGAGATCAAACAGTATCACCTCTTTTGGGTGTTTTCCCCTTTTTCCCCACAATCCCCTGACAATAAGTCAATTAAAGGTTTTACCAAGACTACAAAGGGAACCTGAAAGCTCAGCAGCCTCCCTTTGAAAGCAAATCCAGGCTACAGGCAGTTTCAAAAGTCACTTCAGAGAGTCTGCCCTTTGCTAAAAAAGCCTTTGTGACCTTCCAGTCATCCCAGTGTAGCTGCAGTAGTTCATGGGAATGAGTAACAATGACCTTTGCTATTTGACAGGCTATCCAAGTGACAGGGAGCTCTCTCATAAATATTTCCCCTTGATGATGAACAATCTGGACACAGAACAGCCACCCAGCTCACCTTTGTGGTTAGAAATAAAACTAGTCCAGGTGAGGGGAAATTCCCCTCCCATGTTTGTTCATCCTTATTCCCTTCTAGGAAGGCAATTTCTGGAATGAGACTGGTCAAGCAGTAATTTCTTCTAATATCCTGAGAGCTACAAGCTTTGACATTTTCCTACATGGATTTCTGGAAGGATATAGCTGCTGAGAAAAGTATCCAGTCTCAACAATGGGAAAAAAATCCATGTGTGGAAGATGCTTTGCAATCCTCAATAAATTGGGGTAGCAAGTACACACCCTGAAAACGTGAAATGTGCTGCTCTTCCTGGCTTATATCTGTCAAGCTTCAATCCTAATTACTTATTCTTACCACAAATTTCTCTCTGCTAAATTAAAAATCCTTCATGATTCCATTTCTATGAGTTCTTGTACCTAAAGTGCCCTTTTGGTTTCATTTGGATAAGGAAAATTGGAAATGCTTTCCCTGGAGCACAGGCAGGAAGCAGATTAAAAAGTTGGCACTATCTTCTCCACACACCTGTGTGCTGGCCAGGGAACAACCTGAGTCTCCACAAGTGGGAGAACAGGACTCTCAGCTCCCAGTTATTTTCTGTCAGGGGCTTTGTGGGGTAGGCATGGTTCCTCTGTATTTAATAACCTTCTTTGGATTTTGTTTCCATGAATTGGCCTTTTTCTTCAGGTAAATATTGACAGTGAATCAAGGAATAATATCAGTGACACATTCTTTAATTTGCATGGAGCTGGCTATTTCCATTCATCATGGAGTCATAGATTCATGGAGCGGTTTGGATTGGTAGGGACATGAAAGATCATCCTGTTTCAATCCCCTGCCATGGGCAGGGACACCTTCCACTAGCCCAGGTCATTGCAAGCCCCTTCCCACCTGGCCTTGGATATTTCCAGGGATGAGGCAGCCACAGCTTCTCTGGGCACCCTGTGCCAGGGCCTCCCAACCTTCACAGGGAAGAATTTCTTCTTAATATCCCATCCATTCCTGTCCTCTGGCAGTGGGAAGCCATTCCCTGTGTCCTGTCACTCCATGCCCTTGTCCCCAGTCCCTCTCCAGCTCTCCAGGAACCCCTCAGACACTGGAAGGGGCTCTGAGTTCTCCCTGGAGACTTCTCCAGGTGAACACCCTCAGCTCTCTCAGCCTTTCCTCGTAGGAGAGGTGCTCCAGCCCTCAGTGCTCTCATGTCCTTATATTGTGTGACACAGTGACCAGCTGGATTCTCAGCAACTTATCACTATTTTGTGCACCTCTAGCACATCCTTCACAAGTTATTCCCAGGAGATCCAGTCTTATATCACTTCTTGTGAAAGCAGCTATGAATACTCACACCCCTTTGTCACCAATTCAGCACAGTTTGCATGAAACCACAATCACCTAAACTATTCTGAACACA
This sequence comes from Lonchura striata, assembly GCF_050655825.1. Classification (NCBI taxonomy): domain Eukaryota; kingdom Metazoa; phylum Chordata; class Aves; order Passeriformes; family Estrildidae; genus Lonchura; species Lonchura striata. The sequence goes on along the minus strand of NC_140706.1, from coordinate 3,264,932 downwards.
AAAAGAATCCAGGAAATGAAAATCTGGCAGGTGCAAAGGAACAGGGTTGGATGTGGAAATCTGGGAGGAGGCTTTGCCAGCGCAGCTCCTGCCTTTATCTCACAGCAGGTAGAGGAAAGAACGGTGGGAAAATGCAAACTAGTCCCATTTTGGATCTCCAGCACTGGTGAGGTGTTTCAGATCTCTTGTAGGCATTATGTTTCTGGTTTGGATAGCTCCATTCAAAAGCCAAGGGCTGATACCTGCAAAAGCCAGAGAATGATCCCGAGAACCTCCCCTGTTTCCATCCCAGTCCCTGCAGCCCCTGCCTGCCCTCCTCTGCCTTGGCACCACGGTGCCCACAGCAGCCTCAGCCCTTCTCCCTGCCCAGAGCAGCTCTGTTTTCCTGCTGTGCCCTGCTCCCTGCCCGTGCCTGGCTCCCAGCTCCTGAGGGTGCCCAGTTCTGCAGCCCTGAGCACAGAGGCTGCCTTTGTGCTCCGCAGGCGTTCGCTGCCAAGGGCTGTGAGCCATCCTGGCACTGCGCTCCCTAAAAATAGCCTTGCCCCACGGGTAACCTGCCTCCTCTGCGAGTGGCAGGTCTTAAAGATAAACCCTCCTAGAAACCCACCAAAAATGAGGTGAGGAACACTCCTGGGGTGGAGGGGAAAGCTCTGAAGGATCGGCCTAAGAGGGGTAATAACTCAGTACAGCCACAAAAGCAGTGCCAGGGGGTCTGGGGAGCAAGTGTTGTGTATAACCTGCACACAGACGTAATGCGACAACTGCTGAGCTACAGGGGGCTCTTTTACAGCCAGCTCCAAGTTCTGTGTGTGAAGGCACAACACTGCCAGCAAAAGTAATCCAAAAGAACAGCAATCCATCTGAAAAAGCTGAAAAAAACAATTCTTCTTTACATAGGGATACCTATTTTGGATACAAAATGCACCAAGATAGTATTTTTGCCCTTCCACAACTTGCAATATATCCATTGACTCTTTCACCTTTTATTTTAATAACAGGGGAGTCAAGTGAGCTCGATTGACAGGCTTGTTCCCAGGGAAACATGAGCAACTTATTTCTCCTAAATAGCAGGCACAAATGTTTCCTGTGTTAAACTGCACAGCCTGCTGTGACATTCAGGTCTCCAGGATATAATCTCAAAAGAGCAGAATGTGCTTGCCTGGTTCTGAGGTGGGAAAGGAGAGAGGTAGCAGCACACTACAGCTGGTGATGGGTGCTAGCAGAGATCTGGCACCCAAATATTTTTTTGAGGAGCTAAGTCCCTTGTCCCAGTCCCTAGAGGAAGGGCAAAACAAGAGTTTAACAAAAGGAAAAAAAAAAAAAAAAAGAAGATAAAATAATAGCAAGCCTTTAAAATCTCAGTCAAAATGCCAGGCTGGCTGCCCAGTGTTGCTGTGTTGCTGGGACACATTAGGAGAATAAAAAGAGCCACAGTGCTCAGGCTCCATCCTGCCTAGGAAGCTGCTTTGGCTGCTGCAGATGAAGGTAGGAAGGGAATTGAAAAAAAAATGTAATACAAAGCTGAACATCCTCATCAAGTGCTCTCATTTGGGGCACCTCAAACCTTTAAAGGACACTTTCCTGCCCCTTGTGCCCAGGGATGCTGTTCCCAGCTCTGCTCACATGGTGCAGAGTACCATAGCTTTAGTGGCCAAGCTTATTTTCCTTCCTGCTGCTTCATGTTAAAGTGATGAAAAAAAAATAAAACCAGCAGACACGAGCTTGGTTGGGTCTGTTGGAATTTGAAATGCAAGGAACTCTCAGAACTTTGTTCCCCATAAGTAAATTATCACAGGGTCACACAAAACACATCTCCCCAAAGCTCTCCTTGCCTTCTTTATATTCACCTCTAGGGATGTCCTGAGCTTGATGGGATTTATCTGCTTAGTGAATCCCAGAAAATATCTCTCAATAAATTCCATCATCTCTCAGTTGTCCATTTACCTCCTGAACCTTTTTGTATCCACAATATCCTTCAGAAAGATGTTTCCAGTTCAGCTACCCTTTGCATGAGGACCCACCTTCATGGAGGTATCCCACTAATTTCATTTGCTGGCCACTATTTCCCATAGAGTCAAGACACTAACTGGCTGCTACCTGACTACCCTTGAACACAGGATTTTTCCAGACCTCCTTTGTGTGCTCCTTCATTTCTCCTTTTACTTATCTGAGCCAATATTAAAGTGAGCAGGTGATAATGTGGCCCTGGAACAACTTTTCCCCCCTCCTTTTTGGTTGAAAAGAAAAAGAAACCCTGAACTTTTTTTCCCCGCTCTGTTTCCTTAGAATTCAGAAGGAAAAAAAAAAAAAAAAGTAATGGAATACAGGTTTTGCTTGCCAAAGTTTCCAGGTGCCCAAAGTCTTGTTACTGGGATGCTGAACAAACAGCCTTCAAACACGATCCCTGCCTTTGTTCTGCCAGCTGGAAACACAGGTCACTCTGCACCCAGACACCACCTCAGAGCAGAGATATTCCACTGAGAAAAATTCTCCTTTCATCAGGCAAAGAACGCCAGAAAGGAACCTGGATTTTTTTTTTTTTTTTTTTTTTTTTTTTTTTTTTGGACTGAGATCCTGGAGTAGTTTGTTCACCGAGGAATATTTTCTGTGAGGTCTCTGTCCAGGCAAGTGACTCAGCTCAGCAAACAGCACCGGTGAGTCACGGCTCCAGAGCCGTGCCAGCAGAGGCTGGAGACCTGTGTGGTGCTGAGTGTGTTCCTCAGCAGGAAACAGCCCTAAGAAATGACATCAGCAGCATGATTCAGTCAGCAGCACCATGGACTGCACGGCTCCCACTCAGATTCCCCTTCCTCATCCAGCTTTTTCTCTCCTGTGCCCCTCAGCTGTTGGCTCCCATGCAAGGATTGGCTCCTGCTGCACAATTAAGTAGTCTCTGAGCTGGGCTGCTATGCAAACCCCAAAGTGACTGAAAGAAGGAAGATTTAAATGGATATTGGGAAGGAATTTCTCCCTGTGAGGATGGTGAGACCTTGGCACAGTTTACACAGAGAAGCTGTGGCTGCCCCATCACTGAAAGTGCTCAAGGCCAGGCTGGACAGGGTTTGGAGCCACCTGGGATAGTGGAAGGTGTCCCTGCCCATGGCAGGGGATTGGAACGAGATGATCTTCACGGTCCTTTCCAACCCAAACCATTCCATGATTCTACAGTTCCATGACTGCATGGTGAATTCACTCAGACAACAGAATTCAAACCATTTCCCTGAACTTTTCATGAATACACAGTAGAAAAATAAAGTTGCCAAAAGGAAATGAAGTGGACTGACCACCAAAGGTAACAGACAATCCTTCATGGAATTACTTCTTCACATGTGTACATCTCCCAGTCCACCTCCAGCTGGAAGCTTCTTATGAGCTCATTGAAACAAATCAAACTGGGAGATGAGGCAGATTTTTAGTGCAATCTGAGAAATCGTGAGAGTGCATTAAAAAGTCATTCCTTTTCACTGAATTCAGGACAAACACCCAAATACCCAACAGCTCTCCATGTCCTGATGTTTCAGATTTGTCTGATATTTTCCAAAGAAGCAGAAGAACAGTTGTCTCAAATAAAATAACCACAGCCTTACACAACTTAACTCTTCAGAACTAAGAATGCCTGATGGATGAAGCAAGCAGCTTATGCCCAATTTTTTCCTAAATATGAAGGGCATTTCACATCTTTTTGTACTTGCCCCTGTACACCTGCTACCAACACATTGTACAAACCACAGGTCAGACACAACAAGGCAAAACATTTAATTCCTGTACTATTTTTTCCTTTTCCTGTCCAGATAATAAAATTTATCTCATCAGAGTCCATGCCACAACTGAATCCCAGCCTGGGGACCAGAAGACCAGAGCCCATGGCAATCCTACCCAAACACCATCAGGTTTTCTTATCTCCCAGCATTTGTTATCTGCCACTCAGACACATCAGTATTTATGCAGTTCCACAAGGTCCTGGGATATACAGAAAGAAAAAAACTATTAAAAAAAAATCAAAATCAGGCATAGCTTTAAATTTTTTCCAGCTAGAAGACCCCTAAAAGCCAGCAGAGAATCAGCTCCCACTTGTGCATAGCTCAACCTTCAGCCCATGGTCCTGCTCATCTTTGTTACCTTTCGCTGAACCTTGTTGGTGGTGGAGGTGGCTCAAAGCAGGTCCCTTTAAATCCTTTGTTGTGTTTGCACAAGTGGAAAACAGCTCCTGTAAAAAAAAAAAAAAAAAATCCCTTGCGTGTGCCAAGCCGTGTGTAGAGATTATGAATCACTAAATGGCAGCCACGTGTCAGCAAAAGTAGCAGGAAGTGTCTTGCCTTTGACCTTTATTTATTGTAGCAGGAGCGCTTCATAGCATATAGTTATAGAGATCTAATCATCCCTGCTAGCCAAGAAATATCAGATCTGTTGCCTGCATAGTATGTTTTGGCAATTAAAATTAAATTAAAAGAAGAATATTCAGTTTATCTGGCTCATAGTTCTCAATCAGGAGAGACTCAGAGAGAGGCCTTTCAGTTTGTTGCTCCTGTGTGTTTGGAAGGCAGAGAATTCCTTTGGAGATTCCCTGGGCTTGTAAGGGAACGGAGGGATTTGAAACCAGGGTGAGCCTGGTGGCCTTTGGCCCACCCCTCTCATTCCAACACACATCCTTGTTCCACAGCACCGAGCTGTGAGGTTGGGAAGCAGGGAGGTGCTGACCCCTCTCCTTGTTGCACTCAGGGAATTTGATATATGCCCTTATTTTTTACTGAATCCCACACATCAGAGAGCATTGCTAAATTCAGGCAAAGCACCTCTGAGCCGAAGTCCAGGGGAGAACCTGGAGATTGTCTTGAATTATGCAGCTTTGTAAGTGCTGTGCCTGGCTCTTCCTCAGGTGCAAAAGAGTATTTTGACACCTCAATAATGACCACATTAAGGGCAACCAGGGTGATTTTCCCACAGGAGAGGGGGGTGCAGTGGGGTCCTGAAGCTTAAAGATTCATCCCTTTGGATCCCCAGACCTTTCTGCAGACCTGCCACTGAGGTAACCCATCAAGGAGATCACAGAATCTTAGAATCAGAGAATGGCTTAAGTTGGAAGGCACCTTAAGGACACCTAGTTCCAACCCCCTGCCATGGGCAGGGGCACCTTCCATTATTCCAAGTGGCTCCAAGCCCTGTCCAGACTGGCCTTGGGCACTTCCAGGGATGGGGCAGACACAATAATCCATAATAATGTCATCTATCAATAATCATGATATCCATCACCATGTGCTGACTGTCCTGTGTCCACCACATTCTGCACTTGGAAATTCAAATCTGCCAGGAGAAGAGAGCACCATGGTGCTCTCTCCAAGAGCTCCAACTCTCTCTCCAAGAGAACTGCTCCATGGTAATTCTCTGCTTTCCAATGGGACCCTCACCATGAACCCCCAGATAGAGACCCGAGTCTCTCACACAGATTTTTTTAAATTAAAGTTCTTCTCATTACATGGCAGACTCTATTTTGCTGTTGATGTAGGTCAGGAGAGCAAGAGCAGCCTGTGGCCTTCCCTCCATCATTGGGGTCTCCCTGCTTGGTCAAACCAGGTCAGCAAGAAACGGAGTGTTTGGTGGTCAATGCCAGCTGGTGGCCACTCCCAGAGGTGGCACATAGCAGCCAGATCAGGCCTTTAATCATACTGTTCTCCATGGACTCCCATTGTGCACCTCAAATTCCTTTTGTGGCTCTTTCCTACACTTCTCCTTCCCCTCCCTGCTTTTCCTGGTTCCATATTGATTTGATCGTCGTGTTCTATCCACCCCATCCAAGGGCTTCAGCTGTGACCTCACATTCTTGGAAAGGGTGCACACACCCTGATGTTGGGGTTGCTGCAGCAACCACCCTTGACATCATCACCTTCCCCACGTCTACCACTGTCACACAGGAGATTGTGAGAACCTCTTTGGCACCACAGCTGCATATTTGGGTGGCTGGGGAGGAAACTCCTATTCCAAACCAGGAGTGCAAGGAGATGTTGTGTCTCCAGAAGAGCAGAGTCAGAGGGCAGCTTGGCAGCACCTGGATTTTTTCCAAGGATCCCCCTGGCTGGCAGCATGGATCTTGCTGCTCCATTACAGAGTCTCTCATTCCTGCAGGATGTAGGTGGGACAAGAGGTGTTGTTCAGCCCAAACACTCCCAGCAGAGTGGACTCCATCCTCAAATGAATGATCCTCACATCCCTGTAGGACATGATTCCTGGAGGTTATTCCAGGCATCCTGTGTACGTGTGGACAATGCATGACTCTTGCTTTTGGTGGTGGCTGTGGCCGTTTTACAATCAGGGCAGGGTCTGGATGCCAGAGCTCACAGGTTTTATCAGATGCCAGAAAACATCTCATTTCTGTGTTGATGCATTTTGTCCACCTGAGATGTTTCTAGGACAAGGGACATTGCCAGCTCACACCTTGTCATCAGGAGTGCCCAAGTCTTCACCACCCTCCCTAAACCCCACCCTTGCAGTTGCTCAATAATGGAGAAACCCAGATTTTATCGAGTCTCATGCACACCAAAATCCATTGAATTTTCTAGTCTTCACCTGAAGGGCTGACTTATGACTTGCAAACTCCTGGAGCCTCCCTGCCATCCCTTGAGGATCACATGAATTTTACAGCAGGAATGTTCGTTGTTTCCACATTGTAGGCTTCTGGACAGCCAAGTAAAAAATGCTACATTAACACGAAAAATTAGCTTATCCTCCTTTTATAAAGCAGCTGAATCTCAGAGGCTTTTGGAGGCAAATGAAGGATCTGGAGAGCAGCTTCATGGGCTCTGCTCCACAGAGAAACATCCAGAGGGAAAAGCAAAGGGACCCAGCCTGACTTTGGGTTGGGGAGAGCTACTGCAAACCCCATATAGAAGGCAAAAGGGAGATAACACTGCAAATTCCTTTTTCCAGCCGTATGCACCTTCCTTGGCCCCTTCAATCTCACCCTGCAGGGACAAAAAGAGAAGTGGAGAGAGAACAATAGTTCAATATGAACAATAGTTCAACATGTCGAAGATGACAATGCCTAATGATTCCATGTGGATTTGTGCCTTGTGATCCCACTCTGGTGCAAATCAACTACCAGCTTGTATCTGTGGCTCTTGCCATGAAATCCAGTGGAAGTTGGTCAAATGCTTCAAGGGAAGGTAAATAACAAAGGTCACACATGAAGCCAGGCCTCTTCCATATTTTTTCGAATTGTGCACACAAAAGTTGTTTCCTTACGAGATTAAGATAAAGCCATATTCATGGCAGAAATCCATGGAAACAAGCTCCGTGGGGACAGTGTAGCCAGGGCAGGGAGCCAGAGGCTTTATCCAAGAGTGACAGGTTATTCAGGTCTGGGATGAGGTTACACCCAGGGGATGGGATGGACAGCATAATGCTGTCATGTTTCTTAATACCACACAGAGCCTGTCAGGATGCTTCGGAATTTTCCAAGCAAATACTTTTTTTTTTCCCCCCATCAGAATGTGCAGATTTGTGGAGTGCTGGGCATTTCACAGAAAACACATTGCATTGGTTGAATTTCTGATACAGCAAAGCCAGGGACATGTTACCACTGGACAGGACAAATTTCTGTCAGGAAGCTGACTGCCAGTTCATGGGATGGTGTGAGGAGCTCCTCACAAACCAATTCCTCCATACTCCCAGAGAACCAGGCTTGTTGATTTGCAGTCAGGATCCCAGGCTGATGACTTGATGAGCTCAAGACTTCTCCAAAAGTCTCTCCTGCAGCACCTGGTCAAATAATGAGATTATCTTGGCAGTTCATGTCCCTGGAGCACCTACAAACTCATCCCAATTTACATTATCCCTAAACTGTTGGACTGTGCTGTAGGGAGATTCCCTGCCCCATCAGTCAGGTAACCCAATGACCCAAACAGACCTAAATCCATTTGCACTGGTTGAAGTAATTGTTCCTTCCTTTACTCTTAAAAATCCCTGCCCTGCCCCTATTCCTGCTGCTCACATCACATGACAGCACACAAAAACCCTAAAATCAATCAGGCCAGGCCAGTCCCTTACCCTGGTCCAGCTTCTCTTCGCAAACAAGGTCCTTACAGCCACCTGTCCATATGTCCAGTCACATTTCCTGCCTCTAGCTACTTTCTCCAGGGCTCCGACCTTCCCATTTCACTGTGTAAAACAAGGCCATGGACTTTTTCCACTACAAAAGGTCAAGCAGGTCCTTCACACCTTTTGAACCAGCTACAAATGATCTCATTAACCAGGACTATGGTCACACTGCCAGAGTCACCCTCCCCAGGAAGCAGTTCCTGGTTAAACCCTGTGGGCTCTTGTCTATTCTTGCCTGGAATAGATTAACCATGTCCACTCTGAACTGGAACTGCTGCATGTCTTTTCTGGGTCTTTTTGGGTACAAAATGAAATTATTGTTATTTCTTCGGCTCAAAGACCTTGTGAGGGCTGTCTTCAACCCCCTAAGAGTGGTGTCCAGGGTATGTGCAGAGTGCCCTTGGACAAAACCTTGGGCATATGGGCATGGCAGATGGTGCAGGAATGCTGGGGTGGTGCTGGAGAGCCCGGGAGGTTGGCAAAAGCCAGGCTTCAACTCGAATCCTTTAAGCCAAGATGCCCTAATGAGGAAGGAATGGAATGAAGCCACAGGCTGTGTGCAGCCCCTCAGCCCCAGCATGAGCCCAGAGCTGAAGAACATGTGCCAGGACACGTCCCCATGATCAGGGATTGTGTCAGTGCCCATTACAAGCTGCAGCTCACAGCTGTCACCACACCCAGTGGGTTGCTGGTCTCAATCCAAGGATCGGTTCCCGACCCCAGGACAGATCCAATAGCTACATCCACTGCTGGGGGCTCAGCCCCCACCCAGCCTGGCTGTCCCAGAGGTCCTGACCATGCCCATGTGAGGCACAGATGTGCTCTGCAGGGCACCTCCACTCCTTTCCTTGTGCTGTCACCATGTGGAGCATCACCACAGAATCACGGGATCATTTAAGTTGGAAAAATCCTTTAAGATCGAGTCCAGCTCTTAACCCAACACTGCCAGGGCCAGCACAAACCCATGTCCCAGCAGCCTCACCTACATGTTTTTGAACACTTCCAGGAACGCCACCACTGTCCTTGGAAGCTTGTTTCAATGCTTGGCCACTCTTGCAGTGAAGAAATTTTCACTGGGATCCAGAGAGATTTACCCTTCTGGAAACTTTCCTTTCCACCATTGCCTTCCCACCCCAGATCACACATTTACCTTTCTCTTCAGGCTGGCAAGCCTGTGCTACTCAAGGTCAGGCTGTTTAAACCCCAGCTGCAGCTTTGGTCTTGCTGTTTTGTCAAGGAGACAGTTTCAGCATGTACAGCACTTCCTCTTCTGGGATATTTGAGGACCGAGGCTGTGACCTTTGGCTGCTGTTTGGGTTCAGCAGCAGAGGCAGCAGTCCCAGGGGTGAGTGGGTTGAAAGAGAAAAGTCCTCTTCCTCCCCCTCCATCTCCTTAGGGACAAACTCAGACCAAAGCAAGCAGCCAGCCAGAGATGTGACACACTTGGGACACTGCAGAGACCTTCTCAACACAGACCACAGCAGGAGCAGGGGGTTGTTTCTTCAGTGTCTCAAGCACAGGAGTAAATCTCAGCCCATCCTCTGAGCCTGGACAACATGAAATTCCCTTCCTGAATTTCATATGGCCAGAAGTATGGCCCCCCATCCCTGGAAGTGTTCAAAGCCAGGTTGGATGAGGCTTGGAGCAACCTGGTCTAGCAGGTGTCCCTGCCCGTGGCAAGGGGTGAAATTGGATTGTCTTTAAGGTCCTTCCAACCCAAACCATTTTGGGATCAAAGTAATGGAAAATAATCCTGATGGAAAGTCCTTGCATGTAAATATTAAATAGTACTTAACACAAAGCACATTTTACTCAAGCTTTTATGTATATTCATCTGAAGCCTTTCTACTGCCTTATAAAGCAGGAGTTATTCAGTTTACATCAGAGTATGATAAGCCCAAAGGAAAAGGCTGGGGAGGTCGGGAGCCCCGTGTTTGGAGTGACTTTGGTGAAATCAGTAGCTGAGGAGGCTCCCCAGGAAGAACCAGGATGCACAACCTGACAGACTCATCCCTTTTCTAAGGCAGAGCCCAGCACACACAGGGGAGCAGGCACATAATGTGGGGCTGTCTCCAGGATGATTTTCCTGGCAGGTGTCATAGAAAAAGATTATGTTCCTTTGCCCAGAAACATTTACAAAGCTGCTGATGAAAATGGAAGTGACTGCAGAAGGTCAAATAGTACCATCTGCCTTGGCAGGGCCTGGCAGGACTCGGGGTGCTGCGGTCTGGCTTCTGGCTAAGGTGTGAAAACAAATCCTTCCCTGGGCTTTTGAAAGAAAACAAAAGGAAATCACCACCTTGAGAGGCATGACCATCATTCAGCTCTACCTCAGTTCAGCCAAATTTGTGAGGAATCAACGTTTTTACAACCCTGTGCACACACACCGACATCTGCACCGTCCAAAGGGTCTGGGTCTCACCTTGGCACCAAAGCAGAGCAGATTTGGAGCACAGTGTAGCAAAGGTCAGAACTACAAACCATGACAGCCTTTGGACCACAATTTCAGAGCAATTCAGAGTCCCTCCTGCCCTACACAAACCTCTCTTGTCAATCTGGTGACTTGGTTTGATTCAAACTTAAAATGTGGGCTCAGAGAAGAAGAGGATTTTTTTCAGGCATTCAGCCTAAGGTGTCCTGCCTGGGCATGGACTGAGCAGAACACCTAAACTGGGATGGACTCGAGGGATGGTTTTAACTTGATATAAGAAAATTCATTAAATCAATCCCAGGTGCTTCCTTAGTGACACTTGGCTGAACATATTGTACAAATTGAAGAGAAGTCAAGATCTGATCAGGGTGAAGAATCCTGGACTCCTGAGCCCTCAGTTCATGTTGGCAACATCCTGATAAAGCACAAAAACCTCCAGAGTGTTTTCTGCTGCCAGGTGAAATGGGTCTGGAATACACAGAAACTCACAGCTTTGAACACTGGGTCACCTCTCCTTCTACAAAGGCTTCTGATATCTCAACTTTAAAATCGACAAGCAGTAATAGATTAGAAGTAAATACATAATTTGCTGCAGTGTGCAGCTACTCAGAATTTCCATCTGTTATAAAAATGGCCTATGATCCTCACACCTCTGAATCCCAATAAGGTCCTTTAGCTCTGAACAGGCTGATTGCTGGATTTGCAGCTTCCACACCAGCCCTGCCACAAAGGTTAATGGGTTGGAACTTTCTGATCTGAGCAGCACAGAGAGTTTTGGGCAGAAATGCTTCCTTTTAGCTCTTGGGAAGGTAAACATGAAGTAGACTGCTGAATCAAAATGATTTTTTGCCAGCCTAAGGGACAGAAGGACCTGAAGCTGGGGTGTCCCAGTGGAATAGTTGGGATGTAAGAAATGCCACCTTCAGCTCTGCACAGATGTGGCTTGACTGATGATGCCCAGAGGCATCAGAGAGATTCAGGCTCACAATGCAATGATGGATACCAAATACTGTAAAAAACTCTTCCTGCCCTCCAAATTTCAGCCTGTGCTTTGTGCCTTCACCTCCAGCCTTCAGACTCTCCAGCTGCAAATCTGCAAGGCTGTCACCAGATTACTAAATGTGCGTTCCAACTTGGGGACAAAGTCACCTCTCACATTTGGCTCTGAACAGGGCAGAGATTTGTCAGCAAGATGCACGTTTTGGCTTGTTCCAGACCTCCTTGGCCCTGTGGAGGGGAGCCAGATGGGGAAGCTGATGTGAATTTGCAGCTGCATCAAGGCTGAGAATCGGAGCTGTCAAAAAAACCAGTGCTGGCATCGTGACTTCCCCCTTGCCTTGTGATCCGTGGGAATTGGGAGCACCAGGCTGTGCATGGGCAAACTCAGCAGCCTGGAGCTTCCCGAGCACAGGACCCTCTTTCTTTGCTCAAAAGGTCATCCCCTGGGAATGTTCTGTGTCTCTAAATGTCACCAAGTCAAGCTGTACTAGCAAGGACCACAGACAGCACCTAGCACAGGGCAGGGCCCAGCGTGCTTTGGTCAGCTCCTGAAATTTGGGTGGTGATTTCCATCCCTGCTGATTCCTCTGTATTCACCCTGAGAGGCCAGTTTTACAAGGAAATTAAAACCTGCCTCAAGCCCCTGTTCTTCTTAACCAATGCACAGGTCCTGTTTCAAGGTATGTGGAGCAGGAGGTCACAAAACCAGCACCCCTGATGATGGCATTGTGCAAATGCCAACATGCCTGGAGTCTGAGGCTTCCCAGCATGGAGCCTTTGCAGAAAAACCTGCCAAAAGTATTGCTGCTTCCTCTTTCCCCACCCATAAAATCACCACATGGATGGTGTTGATGTTTAGACATTTTTCAGGTGGATCGACTCCCATAATTGCATCTCTGTGTGGTCAATAAACAGAGAGAAGATGGCAGGGATAAAAATGGGGATGGGCATTGGGATGGGGGAGCATATTTGTGTTTTAATAATACTGAGGAATGTTATTCAAACCCAAAACACAGCACTGCACCACTTATTAAGGAGGAAATTAACTCTATCCCAGCTGAAAGCAAGGCATGAGGCACTCAGGCTAAGCAGACACAAGGGCAGGGAAGTGCCTTCAGGTCCCAAAGGTGCTGCATGATCTGATCAATGCTGCTGGTCCACACAAGGCTGGGGAAAAGGCAGCAGAAGCTTCTCTGATGTGCTTTGGCTAGAAAACGTTTGCCTAAAATGGCAAATGGAGAAATATGTAGAATTAACAAAGTTTAGTCTAAGCCTTGCTTAGAGATTACTCGAGATTACTCCTATGAATTAGGATCAGGAAAATGATGAAATGTTGCTCAAAGTCATCCTTGTTGCAGGTGACCAAACTCCAGTAGAGGTGCAGTTACACTGGGATGGCTCCCATTGAATCCAGGGTCCCACTGTAAAGGATCCACAGCTGATCTGCAGCTGCAGCTGGAACAAGCACCTTGACTTGGTATCAGGATGTTTGGAGAGCATGGGGAGCATGGAATGTAAAGGACACAAACAATTTCTGAGACATTTTATGATCCCTGTGGACGTGACTGAAACCCCTACCTGTGAAAAACCTCTGTGTTGTAATTTATCTAAGCATTATATCCATGAGAAGACAGGAGAAACTCCCACAACAAGCCAGCAAAACCCCTGCAGCATCCTCACAAGTCCTGAGACCTAAGAAATAAATGGGTAGCCCTAATCTACCACCAGGTAGGCACAAAAATGTGGGACCTGCAGAACAGCCAGCAAGTTCCATTTACCCCAGTGACTTCTCTCTGGCCACAGCCAGAAATGTATATCTAGGGAAGACTGTCACAGTGCAGCAAATAATTAAGATAATTCCCCAAAATATCCAGTCAGCTTATAATTTGTTGGTTCCTGTGCCATAGAGATCGATTTTGTCTTTAATTACTCACAATGATTTTTTTTCTTCCATTAATTTATCTCGTTGCTTCATGAACCCCCATCGATTTTCGACATCCACAACATCCTGTTGCAAGGAGTTCCACAGCTTAATTACACACTGGGGGAAGAGCCACCTCCTCTTGTTTGTTTTGGATTTACAATTTCTGGTTTCATCTGATGTCCTGTAATTCTTGCAGAGATAGAGACAGGGAACATTTTCTTCCTGTCCACCCTTCCCACACCACCCAGTGATTTATAGTCCTCTGTCACAACCCTGCTGATACATCTCCCTCCCAGCCTGATGAGCTTTGAGCACCTGGGTTTCCTGGGTCTTTTCCAGTTTCCCTTTGTGTTCTCCTACCTTTTGAGGCCTGGGACCATTTTTCAGATGCTCCCTCAAAGGGAGCATGAGAACTTGAAGTCTCTTTCCATGAGGGTCTGCCTATCCTATGCAGGCTCAAAACAAAGGGGTTGCTCAACATGGGAGCATGGAATTCTAGAATCATTGAATGGTTTGTGCTGGAGGCACCTTAAAAAATGTTCCACCTCCTGAAATGAACAGGAACACCTTCCACTATCCCAGGTTGCTCCAAGCCTTTCGACACTTCCAGGGATGGGGCAGCCACAGTTTCTCAGGGCAGCCTATGCAGGGCCTCACCATGCACATAGGAAACATTATTTTCCTAATATCTGATCTAAATCAGTTTAAAACCTCTCTCCCTTTCCTATTAGGATCTACTGTATTAAAAGTTCCTCTCCCTCTTTTACATCATCAGCCTTTTAGGCACTGGAAGGTGCTGGAAGGACTCCCTGGAGCTTTCTCTTCTCCAGGCTGAACAACCCCAGCTCTCCCAGTCTGGAACATGGAATCCCATCAGGCCAAAGCAGCTCTACCAGCCCTGGTGACACATTTCTTCCTGCTCCCCTCAGGACTTTGGAGTCAGCACACAGCATTAGCAAACGGCCTTGGAAAGCTGCATTTTCCAAAGTCTCTCCAGCCACTACGCTGCCAAGGAAGAGACGTCTCCAGGGCACAGAGCAGGGCAGGGCAGATCCCACATGTTTCACTGGGCAAACACTCGTGTCTGCTGATGTTTGCAAAGTCAAACCAGCCTCAGAGGGACAGGAACCAGCCCCAGAGGGACAGGAACCATCCCTGGAGGGACAGGAACCAGCTTTGGAGGGACAGGAACCAGCCCCAGAGGGACAGGAACCATCCCTGGAGGGACAGGAACCAGCTCTGGAGGGATAGAAACCAACCCTGGAGGGACAGGAGCCAGCCCAGAGGGACAGGAACCAGCCCTGGAGGGACATGAAGCATCCCTGGAGGGACAGGGACCAGCCCCAGAGGGACAGGAGCCAGCCCTGGAGGGACAGGAACCAGCTCTGGAGGGACAGGAGCCAGCCCTGGAGAGACAAGAACCAGCCCTGGAGGGACAGGAGCCAGCCCTGGAGGGACAGGAACCATCCTTGGAGGGACAGGAGCCAGCCCTGGAGGGACAGGAACCAGCTCTGGAGGGACAGGAGCCAGCCCTGGAGGGACAGGAACCAGTCCTGGAGGGACAGGAGCCAGCCCTGGAGGGACAGGAACCAGCTCTGGAGGGACAGGAGCCAGCCCTGGAGGGACAGGTTAATTTTATAAACATGGACACACCAGGAACCTCTAACAGCCAAGGCTGGAGGCACCTTGATCTCAATCCACAGCGTGGGAAGTGTAAGAGAGTTTGTTGAGTATTTTCTGCCCCAATCACAGGAATCACAAACTTGCAGAGCTGGTGTGAGATCATTTCACCCCTCTCTCTGCTTCTCTGTTAAAAGCAGAGTATCTAGAGAATGTTTCAGCGCTGTGGGGGTGCACAAACACAACCAGCCCATTCCATGAACGCAGAAAAGCTTTTAAGAGGCTCAAACTGAGCTACAAAATCACCAGCAGAACCTGTGTGGGACCAGCTGGTGCTGGCTGGCAATAACAGCCTGCCTACCATGCAAATACTCACCTGTCTCCCAGCATCTTTGAGTCCTTTTGGGCAGCATCCCACACCCTGGCCTGTCAGGAGTTGGACTTTGTTGATCCTTGTGGGTCCCCTCCAACATGGAATATTCTATGATTCTCTATTCTATAATTTGACTGCCTGGGACAGCCCAGGAAACAAAACTTTTTGCTGTTGATGTCTTAGCTCCACTGAAAGAGATGTCTGGATTGAATTCATTTTGTCATTCCAGGCTCAATCAAATTCCTGTTCATTCAAAACCCCAAAAGTCCATGACTCAACTACATATGGTCAGAGACCATCAGCAGACACCAATATGAATAAAACCAATTATAAAGAAGTAAAAGAGACAATGCTGAGTCTTCCCAAACCTTCCATTTTGTTGCCATCCCAGTGTTGTAGCGCTTTAAGAAGATACTTAAGAAGAATAAGGATGGTTAAAATAAATTCTCCTCCCTGGGCTGCAAGAAGGCTGCAGACAGCATGGGCTGAACAGAAATTGGGATCAGCCATTCCGTAGGGAAAGGCACAAAGAATCCATGTAGTGAGGAAGGCTCCAGATGCCGTGGGCTGTGGGAGTGCAGAAGGGTGGGATGGACACAGCACAGCAAACACCACCAGGGTTTGGACACAGCAGGATTCCAGGGGCTGGGATAAGACCTCTGTAAGCAGGAGGGGACAAATTCACTGTGTCAGCAGCCCAGGTGGTGTCCTCAGGCTTCAAGAAAGCACAGGAGGAACAAATTAACTATGCTGGGCACAACCCAAAATCCATGAGGTCTCGTCAGACACGAGCCAAGGCTTTAGTGAAGACATGAGCTGGGTCTTGGCAAGGTGTGTGCACAGAAGTGGCAACCAGGGAGGAAATCAGAGCCGAGGGAGAGTTGTTTCAGATGGGAAAGATTAGAATCTGAAGGTTGTTTCAGATTCTGCGAGGAGCAGAACAAGAAGCCAGTGGAAGGGTTAGCAAAAAGAGAGCCAAAGCAAGAGGGAGCATCAGGTGACAGAGCGAGGAGGATGGTGGGGACACTTCTGAGGCAGGAAAGGGCTGTTGGAGGGAAAGGAAGAAATGTGCTCATTTGCCAAAGTCTCCTTGGAACAGAGAGCTCCTGTTGAGAGCCAGAATGGGGGAGGATGAATGAGGAAATCAGCTCCATCACGAGATATCCCACAGCAGGAGAGCAGAGGAGGGGAAGTGGAGGCTGGAAAGTGGCCAGGGCTGGAGAGATGGCCTGAGGGACCTGCAGAGAGCCAGGCACTGAGGACGCGCCACAACAGAGGACAGAAGTTATTTTGTCCCTTTTCAGCAATGGCCTTAGCCTATGGCCATGTCCAGCCACAGGACAATGTCCTTCAGGTTATGCAATGTGTTCACAGGCAGCAGTACAAGTCCCACCTAGAGACCTGCAATAACTGAGGGGTGGAGGCTCATTAAATTCCCTGACAGCATCGTGGCTTTCAAGCAATGACCCAGAAGGCAGACTTTGCACTGGCCTGGGTGTGAAGTCAGGTTGTGATGCAAGCAGATGAAAATTGGTGCTTAGAAATCCGGCATTTCAGCTCCGAGCTGGTGGAAATGTCACCTTGGTGTCCCTGACTTGAGAAGTTCAGGAGACTCATGGCCCTGCTTAGAGAACCACTCAATTCTCACACCTCTCCTCATCCTTCCCAGATATGCAGACACCTCTTCACCTCCTCTGACACGTGATAAGAAAAGCACTCGCCTGTCCATCAGCCATCAGGGTGTACAAAGCCTCGCTCAGATCAGAAATGTGGTACCTGGGCAGGTGCACACCCAGAGCCAGCAGCCAGCTCATCCTGATGAGGTTCCTGATGAGGTTCCTGAAGCATGGAGCTGCCCCAAGAAGTCACTGTCCCCAAGGGCAGTGCTGTCTATGGCATGGCCACCCTCTAGTGGCCACCACCCCTTCCCAGAGACATCTCCTACATGCACACCCATGGCTTATTCCTCTGTGGTAAGGGGTCGACTCAGGAGCACAAAGAAACCTTTGTGGAAAATCTTGCTCCCTCCTGCCAACCATTTGCAGCAGCTCAGTGCAAGAGTTCACTGACTGTGCGTTCAAAATGTGTTGGAATCTTGGATGCTGAGAGTTTTAGACTTTCTGTGCAGAAAGGCACAGACTCACAAGAGAGCACTGCATTCGACCTGAGGCTGTGGAGAAGGCTTCCAAAATTGATTGATAGCACTGGGATTACGGGTGTGTAGTTGGTTAGAAGTGTGTAACATCACAGAGTGGAAAATGTAGAGTTTAGGTTTTTAGAATATAGTAATGGATATAAAGCAAGATGGAGGTTTTAGAGTGGAAGCGAGTTGTTCTTTCTCACCTTCTTCCTTCTTCTTCATGGGTTTGGGTGGTATCTTGCAATTGGACAGAAAAGCCTGCATTGCAGATCTGGAGGGATCAGTTATTGGGTTAAAAAAGAAAATAATCTAGGTGCCATTTCTTAATTGGGTAGTTTAGTTTTAGTTAAGCCTTAAAAGACCTTGAAATTGTACATCTGGGGCTATTTTTGTGCTGTTTTTCCTGCATGCAGAGAGTCTGGTGCCAACAGTGTGCTGAAGTTTTGATAAGATAACAATAAACAGAAGCTGAAGACCAAAAACGTCCTGTGTGTCTCCTTTTCCTGACACAGAACTGCTCCAGGAGAGCTTCCCCCATCAGGGGAGCCCACAGGGAGAAGCCCAACATGGGGCCAGAAAAGCCATAAAAGTGTAAGAAAAAAATACAAAAATTGAGGTTCCCACAGTGATCCCACGAGTTTGTCCTGATTTGTGGTTCAGCAGATCATTTACCTTTGTCAGCACATGGCACCAGCATCACAAAGAGACCAGGCAAAGATCAAATGCTCTTCTTAGGGGAAAAACCCACATGGTTTGTGTGGGTGCATTTTCTTTCCTGTTTTGGGGGATTTTTTAAAATGGAATATTCTGATCCTCAGACATTTCTGTGGAATCCATCTGTGGATTTGTGACATCAATCTGTTGAGTGCCCCCTCCCTGGAAGTGTTCAGGGCCAAGTTGGACAGGGCTTGGAGCAACTTGAGCCAGGGGAAGGTGATGGTCTTTAAGGTCCTTTCCAGCCCAAACCATTCCATGATTTTTGCCTGTTCTCCTGGAGAACTCCATATAGATCAACCCATCCACACTTATACAGCCACTGGTCAAATTAGGTGGGCATGAGCACCCAGGGGAGAGTTTGCTGGGCTGGAAGGCACAATGCAGCTCCTCAGGGATGAGCTCCCATATCCTGCACTCCCTCAGGATGATAAAACATTGCACCACAGAGAACAACATTCCTCTCCCCAGGATCTATGAGGGCAACAGGGGCACCCCATGGAATCAGGGCTTGGTTTCCCCTTAACTTTGGTGTCCACTTAACAACTTCCCCCCACGGTGTGTGTTGGCCCCCAGGATAATGTGAAGGTTGCCCAGTGCTGGGCTAGGACCAAAATTAAAGCTGTACCAAATCAACCAAGGAAAGGAGTGCAGAGGTTTTCAGACAAAATACCCTGTGGAAAACATGGCAAACAAACACACGCTGCTCCTGTGTGAGCGGGCAAAGCAGAGCAGGAATCAAACTGGAAGGCAAAAAGGAAGTCAGCAGCCATGAGGTTGTGGGAATCCAGAGCTTCCCTCTGGCTGCCCTGGAAGGTCTGGGACCCTGGCAGGGGTCAGGAACCCCCCTGGACAGAGCCCCCAGAGACACTGGCTGTGATCTCTGCCCATGGAAAAGAGTTTGCAATCTTACAGGATGAATTACCAGCTCTGAGTGTTTGATATCAGTAATAATTAAGTGTGGCACGGGTGCAAAAGTAAAATTTTAGGATAGATTAGGGGTCCAAAGGGGACAAGATGGAGGAAATTGGGTGTGCCTTGTCCTTTTTCTCCTTCTTCATGCCCTCCATGTCTCACTGTGGTGTTGGCATTTTTCTGTTGGTTCAGGCTGGGGACACACTGTCCAACGTAGGTGACAGATATTGGCACGTTCTTGTAAATCCAGCCCAGGGAGTTTCTGGTATTTAATGTTTGTCACATCCCACTGAGGGCAGAGCCCCACACGCTGCCCTGCAGGACAGAGCTGGGCAGGGCAGCAGAACATGTGAGAGAGAAACAGAATAAACAACCTGGAAACCAGCACAGACCAATTATGGCTTCTGCTTTGGCAGTGGGGCTGACAGACAGAGACTTTCTACAACCTCAGAATCATCAATACCACAGATTCTGACATGAGGGGATGAGGAACTCGGGTGTCTTGCATCACTCAGGATGAAGTGGAGCCCTGTGGGTTTGATTCCTCCCTCACCAGCAGCATCAGCAGCCAGGAGTCACTGCAGACAGCGAGGAGAGGCTTTGGAGCCCCACTCCAAACTGTGACAGAGGAGGAGTGACACGGGGCAGTGTGCACAATGACAGTGAAGTCCTCTGCAGCCATCCCCAAAGGATTTCCCACTGGGAAGAGCACTTCCAAGCCAGGTGGATGCTGCATGGGATGCCTGTCAACCATCAGGCTCATTCTAACAGCTGGCAAGTAATCAAAACACCAGCAAGGTGGGGGAATCATCTCTGGGATTTCCTGAAATTCAAAATGTTTGTCCCGTCAGCTTCATGTGATTACCTCTAATTATTCAGCTTTATAGGGCAGAGTCTTCATCCACATTCTTCAGACTATCCATGAGTTTCCAAACTGCTCTTGTGTCCTCCCACAGCCATCTTTCACAGACAAGAAGTACTTACCTGGCTATTCCTCATGGGACTAGAACTCCCTGCTTCCACCTTCCTCACGGTCCTTCTCCAGACCTTTCCCAGCTCCAACTCCTCCGGCACACAACGCCAATCCATGGCACAGCAAAGGCTGTTCTGATGCTTCCCCTGTGTTCTTAATTCCATCATGGGATTTCCTGGCACTTCATCCATGCTGGAGACAGTTTCACCTGAGAGTGAATCTATCCAAGCAGGAAAGGCCTGGAGAAAGGGATTCAGCAGCAGGGAATGTGCCTGGGATGGGGATGGGGATGGAGATCCCTGACCCGTCCTCCCTCCTGCCCCCATAACCTGCACAGGAAGGAGCCAGTGAGCACAGACACATCTCTGTCACAGCTGAACAAGCCTCCAGCAAGACCCCTGGGACGTAAACTGGGAGCTTGGAGGGTTCTGGCAGTGCAGGAGAGGGCAGGGAGGCGTTTGGGCTATCACAGAGCTCTCAAGGACGTGTGTGTGACCCCCCCACTAACCCTAACCCTGCCCCACGAGGTGGGAGCATCTGTTGTTAGTGAGTACACAGACACTTGGCAAGTTTAAAAGAGAAAAAAGAGAGAGTTTTATTTGAACATCTGGTATTTATAGCATTCTAGAGGTGACCGTGTATTGGAGGATGGAATTACCACCTCTCCAACCACACTGGTCAAACTAACAGTCTATTATTTCTCTCTTCCCACAAAGAAGAATGTAAGACAATCATTATTTACATGAACAGTGCGTGAGAACTTTAGTAGAAATATGCAAACAGATCAGAAGGCTGTAGAAGTTTTGAGAACTTTAAAACTTTCAAAAGAATTATAAACAAAAACAATTATAAACAAAAACTTAACACTTTTAAAAATCAGGGCAATGAACATCCAGTGGGAAGAGCTGGCTGGCTTGTCCAAGAGGAGCAGAGAAGCAGGAGAGGGAGAGGTCAATTCCTGTGTTGTTCTTCCTCAGGAAAAGCCCTCTGGATATCCTCTAGCTCTGTGCTGACATTGTTGGGCCTCTGATTTCTGCAGGCTCTGTCCCCTCATCCATGAAGGGTCGTGGATGGTAACACCAGAGCACAGTCCTGTGAGGAGGACTGGAACTGCCCATGGTAGTGGTCAGCATGGACTGGTCACCCTTGCTCTGGTCACTCAGCACTGGTCAGCATGGACTGGTCACCCTTGCTCTGGTCACTCAGCACTGGTCAGCATGGACTGGTCACCCTGCACTTCTCCATGGTGCTGTAACTGGGACCAGCACAACCACAGCCCATCTGGGCCCTGCCCTCCCTCTCCCAACAGGGCCAGGTTTGTCCCCAAGCTGACATGGGCTGCTTGTGTCTTCCATCCCCCTACCAGGTGTTTTCTGCTGCTCTTCCCTGCTCAGATCCCTTTTCCTCCCCACAGGGCTGAGCTGATGAAGCTGATCTGGAATCACTTATTGCTTAGCAACGTTTATCATCCTTATTATCCCTGACAAGCTCACTCCAGCTGCCAAAGGGAACCAGAATGAAACAAGCCTCTCCCAACATTTTAAGTGAATTTTCACTTCTTGCTGCCCTCTGTGCATGCAAACATCACAAGGGCACACGGTGCTGCTCATCTTTCCCCTCCATCACTGTCCAAAGACCTCTACCAGGACAGGTATTGGCATCTCCTGGGATGGCAGAGGTTTCCACGGGGATGCACCTTGTGAATGAGCTGAAGATCACCTAAAAGTCAATGGCAGAAGGGATGGGTCACTTGCACTAAGACAGGTAGGAAAAGCCTCTTGAGATGTGTCAGCAGCCCTGTGAAACACTTCCTCTCTTTCAGGGCTTGGAGTGGGCAAAGTCCTTTGGAATCAGCAGGAATGGGGTTCTCAGGTGAAAACCTCATTATCTGGAATCTAGAGGCTTGACTCAGCTGCCAAAATATCAGCATCCACTTCCATCCATAGAGCTTTGTCCCAAGAGCACTCTGGGATCCAGGATGCCGATTCAGCAGGTTTCTAAAAATGCCAGCCCTCCTTCCAAAACAATGAGCTTCACCCACGAAGGAGAGGAACCACGATTGCTCTGTTCTCCAGCAGCTGCAGCAAACAAAAGCTGTGCCAGAGCCCATTCCAGCAAGGAGGCACAGAGGAGAAAACTGCCCCAAAAAAATGCAAGGAATTTCCTGGTCTGAGCAGCCCTCCTAGCATGATCCATGCTCACAAGCTGGAAATGCAAATCCCTGTGTTGTTAGCTAAGATGGGATTTAAAATCACATGCAAGCAGCACTGGCACCAGTGCTGTAAGTTGGTGATGCCTGGCAGAAGAAGGGATCGAAAGAAAATGCATTTACAGGGCAGGAGGGGCTTCCTGAGGGAATTTCCTTGGGATGAGCCAGGACAGTGGAGAAGTGAAGATACCTGGAGCTTGTTTTGTAGTAGGAAACAGAGCAAAATACTCAGTGCTGGGAGAAATACCACTGTGGATGATTCCATCCCTACATGTCAACACACCTCTGAGAAGATCACAGGTTTCCAGGAAGGCAAAAGGAGTGTTGCAACCACTCTTTCGTAACAAAAGGGAAAGCACAGAAACTCCAGGGACAAGAAAAAGGAGGAGCACAGGCTGACAACCTGGCACTTTCTCCTTGACCCAGCCATGAGGACAAGCTGTGTCCTCCTTGGGCTAAAAATCAAAGCATCCACAAAAGGTTTCTGGAGCTGCATCCAGGAGTTGCTGAAGGTGGAACATGGAGATGGGCCAAAATCTTCTCCTTCTGAGCAGAGCAGAAAACACAGGCAATGCATAAAATCCCATTTCTTTTTCTGCCATGGCCCCAGGGGACATCACTCCATAGCTTCTTCCCTGGGGGGACCCAGGCAGCAAAATCTCCCCAGGGCATGCAGGGGAGCTGAAAACCTCACCTGGTTTTGGAACACATCAGCACTAATAGTCAGCATGAGGCTGAGCCTGATTTCAGGGTTTCCACCACTAGATCAGTTCATGAAATGTGCAGCAGCCCAGTGAGGCAGCAATTGAGGCTGAAAGGAAACTGAGGCACAGTCAAGGAGAGTATCCCAGTGCCATGCCTTCCTCCCAAGAAGCCGTGCTCCCTGTCAGATGAAGCCAGCACAACAGTGGGCAGGTTCCAAAGAGCTGGGCTCTGGAGCTGCTTTGGCCAAGCCCCCAGCCCATGTTTGATGGTTCAGGTGAAAGGTTTCAGTGCTGTCGGAATCCGTGCTATTAATGATCCCGAGATTGTAGAAAGTCTCTGTCTTTCTGCCCCGCTGCCAAAGCAGAAGCCAAAATTGGTCTGTGCTGGTTTCCAGGTTGTTTATTCTGTTGATCTCTCACATGTTCTGCTGCCCTGCCCAGCTCTGTCCTGCAGGGCAGCGTGTGGGGCTCTGCCCTCAGTGGGATGTTACAAACATTAAATACCAGAAACTCCCTGGGCTGCATTTACAAGAACGTGCCAATATCTGTCACCTACGTTGGACAGTGTGTCCCCAGCCTGAACCAACAGAAAAATGCCAACACCACAGTGAGACATGGAGGGCATAAAGAAGGAGAAAAAGGACAAGGCACACCCAATTTCCTCCATCTTGTCCCCTTTAGATCCCTTATATAGAATCCTAAAATTTTACTTTTGCACCCATGCCACACTTAATTATTACTGATATCAAACACTCAGAGCTGGTAATTGATCCTGTAAGATTGAAAACTCTTTTCCATGGACAGAGATCACAGCCAGTGTCTCTGGGGGCTCTGTCCAGGGGGGTTCCTGACCCCTGCCAGGGCAGCCAGAGGGAAGCTCTGGATTCCCACAAGTGATGCTCCTGCTGCAACAGAACAAAGATGAACAGCTTGGCTTCATCTGGCAAACTGAGCCAAAGCCCTAATAGCAATGACAGGAGGAAACCAAGCAGCCTCCAGGATGTCCTCCCAACCCCTTCTCCCCATTTTCCACAGCAAGAAACTGGATGAGAGTGTTGGGATGTGCCCTGATTACCCTGCTCTGGAAAATGCTTTGCTGTGCTGCTGACGTTTCCTGCCCACCTACAGCCAGTGGCCTCAGTGTTGTGCTCTTGGCACAGCCCAAGGAAACCCAGGAGCTGAGGGAACATTCAGAGGGCTCGAATGAGTAGCAGCCCTGTGTTTGGGCTGAATAGCAAAAGGAGCTTGTGTGGGTTCCCTTTTCAGAGCCAGCTGAGAAAAGGTTTTGTTGCAAATCCGAGGCCAGAAGCATCAAAGAGCCTTGAATAGTGGTCTCTGTGCTTGTTTGTGCCTACTTCATTTCATTGTTTACTCTTTAGCTGCTCAGAGGGCTGAAGCAGCTAGAGCTTTTGCAGAGAGGGCTCCTGTTGGTCCTGGCCAGGTCTGCCATTCAGCTTGGAGCCCAAGGAACCCCCTCCAGGACCATCCCGTGCAGGACATCATGGCTGTGGGAATGGCCCCATGATGCAGCTGCTGTTCTGGCCCAGATCTGGTCTTGGCAGGGTGCTGAGAAGTTCCTCTTGCACTCAAAGGGTTTTTTCCAGCCCAAACACAGCAAGAAGAAGAGAGGCAGAGACTGAGTGTGGGTGGAGTTGCAGCCACTGGAGATTTTCCCCTTGTCCAGGACCTCTGCCCTCAGAGCATCGCGTCATCCCGCAGCTTCTGTGTCCTCTTCAATTCCCCCAAGCATCTCAGCTGCCATGGAGGGAAAGAAACACTCCTCCCCAGCTAGCCCTGACCTTAATCTGACACCTCATCAACTCATCCTTGGACCTACTGCTGTTTCCCACAGATCACAGCTCTCCAGGCCTGATGGCTCTGCCTTGGAAGGAAGACACAGTACATGGCCTGGAACCACTGTCATGCCATCCAAACTCATCTCCTTGGTGGACCAGCACCAGGAAAAGCCATGGATGCAGTGGCCTGGTGTTGACTCTGCCAGACATCCCCTGGTGTCCTCTGAGTGCATCCATGGCCACCACTCAATGGCACAAGGCACACAAAAAATGGGGACAACCCTCAACCTTCTATAGCCTTGAGGTTCAGTGGTGACCTCCTGGCTTAGAGCTCTCTGGTGACCAGGGATAGGGCCCAAGGAACAGCTGGAGATGTGTCAGGGAAGGGTTAGGGGGATATTTCTCCACCCAGAGGGTGGGTGGGTGTCAGAATCCGTGGTATTGATGATTCTGAGGTTGTAGAAAGTCTCTGTCTTTCTGCCCTGCTGCCAAAGCAGAAGCCATAATTGGTCTGTGCTGGTTTCCAGGTTGTTTATTCTGTTTATCTCTCACATGTTCTGCTGCCCTGCCCAGCTCTGTCCTGCAGGGCAGCGTGTGGGGCTCTGCCCTCAGTGGGATGTTACAAACATTAAATACCAGAAACTCCCTGGGCTGCATTTACAAGAACGTGCCAATATCTGTCACCTACGTTGGACAGTGTGTGCCCAGCCTGAACCAACAGAAAAATGCCAACACCACAGTGAAACATGGAGGGCATGAAGAAGAAAAAGGACAAGGCACACCCAATTTCCTTCATCTTGTCCCCTTTGGACCCCTAATCTAGAATCCTAAAATTTTACTTTTGCACCCGTGCCACACTTAATTATTACTCATATCAAACACTCAGAGCTGGTAATTCATCCTGTAAGATTGAAAACTCTTTTCCATGGACAGAGATCACAGCCAGTGTCTCTGGGGGCTCTGTCCAGGGGGTTCCTGACCCCTGCCAGGGTCCCAGGGCAGCCAGAGGGAAGCTCTGGATTCCTACAGGTGGGCACTGAATAAACTCCCCAGGGTATGGACACAGCCTCAAACCTGACAGTTAAAAAGAATTTGGATAACCCTCTCAGAAACAGGGGGGGATTTCTGGGATTCACCTGTGCAGGGCCAGGAGTTGGACTCAGTGATCCTTGTGGGTCCCTTCCAGCTCAGGAAATTCCACAATCCCATTATTCTAGCCATGGTCCTGGTGGGGAGTGTGTGAATTTGGCTGAGCCCTTCTCCGGATCATCCTTCCTCCTTTCAGCCAGAAACCAGCTGGGAAAGCACCTTCATTTCTGTAGTTAAGCTCATCAGGTGCTTAGAAACACAGACAATGACTTATTCCAGCTAAGCTACAAAGAAGGGCACCCCAGGAAGGTTTTTGGCAATGCTGATTGATGGTCTCTCTTGATTTACTGAAGGAGAAGCATAAAGGAAGGGAAGGGGTGGAGTGGAAGAGGATAAGGATAAATATTACTTTATGACTATTAATATTTAGTAGCCAGAGCCTTAATAGAGTCCTTGAATAGTCTTTGAATTTAGAGATGAAGTTCTTGAAAAGGCTTGGAGGGATTTTTGTGCCTCATATTCTCATAGGTGTCAATTAATTAGATGAGCCAGCCTGAGGTGAGGCAGGATAACCAAAACCAGTCTGTATGAAGAAAAATAATTATTCATGAATAATTCAGAAGGAACACAGAAACCCTAATTAAGGCCAAACCTCACAGAGGGAAATGTGGATCTAAGATTTTGGGGAGGGGGGCAGTTTTCCCACTGAATTTGGAGTTCAACTTTGGAGCTGGAAATACATGAGCTGTGGCTGCTGGGCATCCTCCCTGAGTGCCACGTGCCTGTGTTGCATGTGCTGTGTTTATCCTGCACCACAGCGCAGCAGATGTCTCCAGGGACATTATCCTTCCTGGAAACCCGACCTCAGCCAGGCCAGGCTCCAGCAAGGGAACATCCTGGCCCTCCCTCCTCAGTCACCCTTGGGTGACATCAGGATAGCCCCGTCCCTTTCCAGGGAGTGCATCCTGCTCTGCACAAGAGGGAGGGACCCTGCTGTGCTCCCAACTCTGGAATTCTCCCCGGATTTCTCGGTGTCCTGCAGTGCCTGCTGACCTGAGCTCCCTGAGCATCCCACTGAGCCATAAACCCCCCAGGAAGGGCACGGTGGGGATGCTCCTGCCCCGGCAGTGAGAGGGGACCTCTCCTGCCCTTACACCCTTGGTATTTTGTCACCTGCTGAGCCACATGTGACACCTGCAAGGCCAGGTGTGCCCCCAAGGCATTTCTCTGCAGCTCCTTCCCTCGCTGCCTCTTGCAGACCACTCTTCCAGCTGGAGGCACTGGAATATTCCCCACCCACCAGAAAAGCTTTTCCTCCCATCTCCAGCCAAAGTCTGGTGTTATCCTGAGGGATGTTTCTGGCTGGGATGCACTCAAGCTCTCCCAGCTCTCTCTGCAGCCCCCTGGTGAAGCACAGATGCTTCAGACACCATGGATGAGCCCCAGACCATCCCTTCCCTGGTGGTGCAGGTTTCTTCTCCTCAGGATTTTGAGCATTCACCTTTTTCCAGAGAAAAATTAACTTGGCACCACCATGGAGGGTTCAGCAGCCTCCTGGATGAAGCCCAGACTGGGGCAGCTTTCGTGGTGACCTGGAGGGGTCCCTTCCCATCCATCCTAAAATGTCAATTTGCAATGATAGCCAAATACCAAAAGAGCCATGGTGACAGTGAGCGGGAGGATGGATGCTCCTGCTTCCCTCTCCATCTTCCTACTCAGTGCCTTAAGAAAGGAGGGGAAGGGGGGAGGGAAGCAGATCTCCACCCCAGGCTGGTGCATTTTTACCCATCAGAAAGCAATTTTCCATGATTACAGAGTTTGCTATTCTGGGCTGCAGCTGAAGGTTTATTAGTTAAGAGCACACCAGTAACTGTGGATTGTGCCTGCATTAGGAGAAGTACTCAAACCTCATCATGCTCTGAATGAGACACTTCAGGAAACATCCACAGCACTTTCAGCTTTTGAAGGATCTCTGCCTGTGGCACGACTTAATGAGCTTGTAGTGGGAATGAGGAGAGGAGAGGGGGAAGAGGCTGATACAGCTCCCAGCAAATCTCACTCAGCTTCACCGAGGAAGTTCATGAGATATTGATCTGCTCTCAATATTTAAAGCCCAAAAAGGGAGTCAAGTTTAAGCAGGCCAGACGTTCTCCCGAAAAGCACAGAAATTGAGTAAGGTGTGTGGGAAATACAGAGCGTCAGAGATTTCCATCAGCCTCCTCAGCCAAGAAAATTCCACCCTGGGAACAGAACCTCTTTGCCAAACTGCAGGGAGATGGGACAGCTGGGGGGACACCACAGGGCAGGGTGTGGCACCACAACAGGGGACGTGACCGTGGGGATGTCCTTCATACGTGGCCGTGCTGCAGGTGGGAGCTCCAGAGGCCCCTGAGCATCTCCAGCAGACAAATCCTCCCAAAAGCCCACGGGGAGATGGAGCAGTTCTCACCCACAGACACAAGGAATTGTGGCAAGCAAAGATCTCAACCCAAGCCCTAAAGTACCCAAAATCCCAAATGGTCATTCATTTAAGGACTTGAATTTAATGGATTATCAATGATTGATGCTTTATAAAGTTACCAAGATCACCCCGATTTATAGTGAACCAGGGGACTGATTTTATTTTATTTTTTCCTTGAATGACCAAATATTTTTCTAAATTGTGGAGCCAGCCTTCCAGTCCATAATTTAAAATAAGTGATTATTAAAAAAAAAATGATAATCCAAAACCACAATAGGAATAAAATCAAAGCAAGCTTCAGCGACATGAAAATTTCTGCCAAAATCTGCTTCCTGAGTGGACAATCTGAAAATATTTTATTTGCAAAGGAGACATCTTTATGCTTTTTTAAATGAAGTAGGAAAAAAGCTCACTGTAGAGGAGTTTAGGCATCCCTCTCTTGCAGCAGAGACAAATCCCCACTTTCTGGGGAAAGCAGCCAGTCTGGATGGATCCCTAAGATGCTCCGAGGCTGCCCTTTGGGAGGACCCACTCGGGACAGGGTTATTTACCCAGCACGGGCAGTGCTGATAGATTTTTTGTTCTCACGGAGCTCAGCTCGGCTTCTGCCGCCTCCCAGCAGCTCCAGCCCTGCCTGCCGGGCTGGTTTGCCAGGACAGAAGGTCATTTTCCCATTTTGCCAGGACAGAAGGTCATTTTCCCATTTTGCCAGGACAGAAGGTCATTTTCCCATTTTGCCAGGACAGAAGGTCATTTCACCAAGGCGGCAGGGCACGGTGTTTGCAGGTCAGCTCCTGAAGAGCTCTCGGTGAAACAAGAGCACCTCCTGAGCATCACTTTTCCAGCATCCACCAGCCGAGCAGCTCCCTCTGCTGCTGCTGCTGCTACTGCTGCTGCTGCTGCTGCTGCTGCTGCTGCTGCTGCTGCTGCTGCTGCTGCTTCCAGCCTGACCCAAACTGCGTTTTCAGCCATGGGGAGGCAGTGGGATGGATTTTGGACAGAGCACAGTCGCTCTGTGACGGATAGAGTGAGCAGCTGGCTCCCCGGTGACACCTGAAACATCTGCAGATGTCCCAGGTCCTGGAGGAGACCCACCACAGCTGGAGGCCAGCAGATCCCAGGGCACTTCCACTAGCCATGTGAACAGATTCTAGACCAACTCAAAGTTTTTTTGGTTTATTTTCCATCCTTTGGAGGCATTTTTAGAGAAGAATGAGTGAAGCTTACCCAAGACCTAACACAAGCCTTCACTGCATCACTGAGTGCAGGAAGATCTTCTGGCATCTCCCTCACTGGCTCTGTGTTCACATTCCCAGATCAGATGAGCAGAAATCCTGGGCAGGAGGTATCAAAAGAGACTTGTCCTAGTTTATTTTGGAGGTGTTGCATTAACCAGTGCACCCTCTGCCTTCAGACTCAGCTGGAGTGTAAATCTCCACAGCATCTCCTGAACCAAGGCATTTTATCAACCTGGCATTTGCCTTCCTGGCCCTTGGAGACGGGGGGATGCCAGACACCTTCTGAGCTGGCAACCACGATTGGGAAGGTGAGAAAAATGAGCTGCTGGCTTGTTGTGCATCCCAGGAGGAGCTGCCATTGTCCCAGTGGTGACAATCCTCCAGCCACTTGTCCCCAAGTGCTTGTCAGGGTGTGTGACACAGCAGGAGGCTGAGGATCAGAGGGGTGACAACCTCCACCTCCAAATCACACTTGGAGAAACCGAGGCACAAGGTGGCTGGAAGGGAGCAGTGGCAAATTAAAAATGTCCCGCAGGCTCTGCCATGAGGATGGAGCTGCACAGAGGCACAGCTGGTTCCAGATGTGTTTAACAGGGAGTGAGGTGATGCCACGAGGGTCCAGCTGTGGCAGGGACAGCCCGGAGGGAAGGCAGGGGGACATGCAGGCTGTCACCCAGTCCCCCCTTAATTCTTCTTCAGGGACTGGCAGCAATGCCAGCAGCTTCCTGGCTGCCCTGAGGATGGAGTGGAGGTGCAAGGGAGGTGTCCACCCAGCAGGCACATGGAGGAACCATCACCTGACAGCTGCAGGATGTGCCCATGTTGGGGTCATCTCCCACCCATGGCCAGGTTGGGCCTGGTAACCTCAGGCCGTGTGAAGCAGTGCCCCAGAGGTGAATGGCAGCAGGGTTTATCTCAGAGGGTTTGTTTTGACAAGGGTGTCCACCCTAAAAAGAAAATAACTGGCATCCTGTTTTAGGGCTGGGCTGGGCTGTGCTTCCAGAGCTGAGCAGGACAGCAAAGCTCTGGGTTTGAAGGGCAGAGTTGTACTCAACATGACCTTGAATCCATCTTTCCAAGAATCTGGATATCCCTCAACATCTTTTTTCCAGCATCTGCTCCTGCCTGCAGACTGTGGCCACTAAGGAACAGGGAGGAAGTAGGACTTGCCCCCCAGAAAAGGAGGAATGGTTGATCTGGAAGCACAGGAGCTGCTCAGATCAGAGATGCCAGCTCAGGGGAAGAGCTGCAGAGATGGGAGAGGGATGTGTCCAGAGCTGCAGGGTGCAAATGTGCCTACAGGAGAGATTCATGATCCTGAACAAGGCAGAAGGCTCAGAGGAACAGAGATTTGGAACGATAAATGAAAAGCAAGTCCTGCTTTTCACAGCAACTACAGAGCCCCTTATCTGGAGTGTGAGGAGGAGCCAAATTTCGGATGCTTCACTTTTCTCTCACAGCCTGAGGGCTGTCAGCTCCTGGAGGCATCTAAAACTGCTGGAGCACAGGTTCATCCTCCAGCACCAGAGCTTGGACCATGGGTGAGGAAATTCAGCCTCTGCATTTCACAGCATTGGAATCCCAGCAAAGCCTGCCTGGAGCAGCAGCAACTCCTCAACTCCTGTGCTGGCTCTGCCTGCTCTTAAGTGGGAGCAACTTGGTGATGTCAGTCCAATAACCCTGGGAATATCTTAAGAGGAGTCCTAAATCACTGACAATGAGTTAATCACTTGGGCTAATAGCTAGGGCAAAGAATACATTGTTCTAAAATTGAGAAAAAATTGCCAGATTAAAAATACAAAACAAAACAAAAAATTCCTTCTCAGTGCTTTCTGCTGTTGCTGTTGACAGGAAATTGATCCTAAAAGAGACTTCCTATGGAATTGCTGTCTCTCTCCCCATAGAGCAGATGGAAGACAAAAGTAGCTCTTAAGGTAATTCCAAATTTAAGATCTTAAGTCACGAGGTCATTCAGGAGAAAGACTAAAAGAAGAAGGGAAATTTAGGTAAAAGAGAAGCAGGATAAAAATCCTCCTCTATCACATCACAGGGCAGCCTTGTGTCAGCTTTCACCTGAGGATGTGAAAATGCTGTAAAAGCAGCAGGATGCTGCCCCTGTGCTCCTGGGGCAGCACAGTCACCCTTTTCCAAAGGAACACAATAGGGTGCTTCTTGTCCAAGTGCAGAGTTGGTCAAAAAAACAAAAAATGTCATTGCATCAACTGTGTCTTCCTCCTTCTTTGAAGTCTGAGTGGGCTGACAAAGAGGTTGCTGCCTGGAAATGTTTATGGGGAAACTTTTGGGAAATCACCATTTTTCATGATGGAAAGCTGAGCCAGGGGATCCTTGTGCTGTTCCACCAGCACACAGAATCCTCCCCAGCAACACAAAATGCACAGAACACAGTCCTGGTGTAGCAAAAATCCTCCCGAAACTTCAGCCAGAAATTCCTTTGAGAAATCACTTCTGGATGGACAAGTTGATTCTTCCCACCCCGTGTCCCATTGGATTGATGGATTGATTGTGTTTCCCCTTTTCTTTCCCAGCTAAGAAGTCCTGGCAGACCTTTTCCATCTTTATGTGTTGAAGACTACTTTAGGTGGTGAGGTGGCTTTGTGTGGTGGAAAAACTTTTTTTTCATTTATGTTTTTAAAAAAAGGTTTTGTAGTTTTATGTTGTTTGGTTTTATGGTTGTTTATTGTAAGGTATTTAAAAGATTGGGTTTTTTGGGTTGTTGTGGTTTGTTTAGTAGTTTAGGTAAAGGTATATATATTCTTGACTTTTTTGCTGTTGTTGTTTTGGGGTTTTTTTGGTTGTTATTTTTTATATCATATATTATGTGTTATATGTTTATAGTTTTTTTAATATTTATTATTTCTATTAAACGGTGGGGTTTTTTAATTAGTTTTTGAATGTTAATATTATTAAAAATATGGAGATAACAAAGAAGAAAGAGGAAGGATAGGATTGGCTAAATTTTTTTATTTTAAAATTTTTGACTCTTATGTATAAAACTAAAACTTTCTTGTATAGCACTAAAAAATTCTTCCCTCTACTTTGTAATTATTATTATTATTATAATATTTAAACTTTTGTGACTTTTTGGTGTTTTTTTATTGTAAGTTTGGTAAATTATTTTATGGTTTAAACTTAAAATTATAACTGTTTTTAGCTGCCTGCCAGGGCTTTTAATGTTTTTGATTGGGATTTGAAACTTCTAAAAAGTTCTGAGGGACATTTTGAGTTCCCACATTCATGGATATCTGAGACACCTGCCTGAGCACCTACAGAGTGTCCTCCTGAGCCAGCAGCCAGGGAGCAGCCAGGACATCCCCAACAGCCCTTGGCACTCCCCTTCAGCAGCTGGAATGACCCGGGTGGGATGGGGGTGATCGAGAGAAGCCACAGGGATGGTGGAGGCATTGGTGAGGCACTCCTTGTCCTGCAGATGATGAGATTTTCCTCCATTGGAGCACAGAGGATTATTTCCTGATGGAGTTGTTCCAAAAATTTGAATTTCTGGCCATAGTTCTCACCCTCTCCCCCAAATAATGGTTCTTTAAAAGGAAAAAAAAAAAAAAAAAAAAAAAAATCAAGGAGTATCTCCTTGGCATATCAGGGCAGCTCTACCCCTCTTAAATCAGCAAGTTTGGGCTGAGGACACCAGAAGTGAGACAAGCTGAGGGGACCTGGTCGTTCCCACCCAACTCCAAATTTTTGGGCAATGACCAAACACCAGGCTCCATAAAGCCAAAGAAACTCCATCAGTGAAGGAGGTGGGAGGATGTTTCTCCTCACCCTGACCTGTCTGTGAGGCTTTCCCATATTTTTTTTCACTGGGAAGCCCTAATTAATGAGAGATGCACAGATCTCCCAGGCTAAGTCAGCACAGGAGAGGGACCAGCCCTCCCTGTCCCCAGCTCTCTGTCAAAGGAGCCAGTCTAAAATAAAAGGTTTCATGCTGTGAACTTTCCTGAGGGAGCAAGTTTTCTCCTGGAAAGAACAGAGTGTGTGTGGCAGGAGCAAACAACTCCTCGGGAGCTGCCTGAGCAGGAAGGAAGATATTTTGATTTATTCTAGGTGTGAAACTTGGCCAGGGAAGCTTGCCAGGTGTTTGTGTTGGCTGCCCTTGGTCACCAGGCTGTGCTTCCAGGAGGAAGCTTTGCTTCTCAAAGCTGGGCTCTTAATATCCATAAGCAGAAGAGTGGACAGTCAGCAACAAGGTCTGGCTTGCACAGGGACAGGGTTGGTGGAAGAGCTCAGAATCACAGAATCAGAATGGTTTGGGTTGCAAGGGACTTTAAAATTCATTCCATTCCCACCCCCCATGGCAGGGACACCTTCCAGTAGCCCAAGCTACTTCAAACCCCTTCCAACCTGGCCTTGGACACTGCCAGGGATCCAGGGGCAGCCACAGCTTCTCTGGGAAAACCATTCCAGGGCTCAGCACCCTCCCAGGGAAGGATTCCTACACAAGAGGTGACTTGGAGAAAATAAGTCTTGATTCTGCTCCAAGCCTCTCAAAGCCTTTCCTTTGGGTGAAACCGAGTGTGCCAAGCTTACACAAAACATCCTGTACTTCCCTGACACCTGCAGCCAGACAGGGCCTCGAGAGGCAATTTAAGGACAGTCTTCAGCTACAAATATTCTTGGTTTTGTTGCTCAAAGTCAAACCTTTATTGTCATGACAAGGATGTTGTGGTGAGCACTATCACTTCCAGCTGCTGTCAAGAAGTGGGCCTTGCCTCCAGCCAGCTCTCACATTCCCTGGAGCATTAACCCACATTTGCTTTCAGGACATTTATGAGCATCCCTGCCCCTAAACCAGTACCTAATGGAATAAGAGAGACCTGCTGTAACAGAGACCTGGGCCACCAAACCCTCCTGCTCAGGCCCTGACGCCTCCTCCCAAGGCATAGACAAAAATTGCTTGAGCAAAATCAACTCCATGGCCAAGATCCACCTGCAGCTGAGCCAGCAGAGCTGCAGAGAGAACCTCAGCTCTTCATCCCTACCTCCTGTTCTCCTATGGGAAAAAAAAATAATTCTGATTTTACCCCAATTTGTGGACCCTCCTGAATCAGTGGTGGCATCACCATGCTTAAATGGGACCTGCAGGCTGGGTGAGGGGACTCCCAGCAGTGCAGGGTGAACCACAGGGGGAAAAGAGCTGTGAAGAACCATCCCAAAGGGCTCAGCCTTGGGACAGGCAGCAACAAAGCCCCAGCAAAGCACAGGAAAGCACCTGGCAGCCCTTCCCTGGAGAGCAGGAGATCAAAGAGCCAGGTGCAAGGGCCCCAGAGCCCACCCTCACAGCCTGCCCCGTGCCCAGAGTGGATCAGGGAGGTGTGACCCTGAAAACAGCCAGGTTTGGATCATCTCCTGTGAATCCTCCCCCCTTGCTGGAACTCAAAATGTCCCTCAGACATTTCTGGATGTTCCAGGCCCAGGTCAGAAGCATTTGAGACCCTGGCAGGCAGCAGGAAACAGCTGTGATTTTGGATTTGACCCATGGAATGATTTACCAACCTTGCAGGAAGAACAAGAAGTCACAAAAGTTTAGATATTATAGTAGAAGTAGTAACAAAGTAGAGGGAAGGATTTTTTAGTGTTGTACAAGGGGGCATTTTACTTTGTACATGGGGGTCAGAAGTTTTAAGATGCAGGGATTTTTGGCTGGTCCTGTCCTCCCTCTTTCTTCTTCCTTACCTCCATGTTCTTGGTGATGTTGGCACTCACAGATTGGTTTAGAGTCAAAAGGCACCATTTAATATAGGTAATAGGCATTGGGGAAAAACTGTAAATATTTAACACGTAATGTACCACATAAAAGATAGAAAATCACTGTTTAATACAGGTAATAGGCATTGGGAAAAAACTGTAAACATGTAATACGTAATGTACCATATAAAAGATAGAAAATCACCGTTTAATATAGGTAATAGGCATTGGGGGAAAACTGTAAACATGGAATACATAATGTACCATATAAAAGATAGAAAAGCACCATTTAATATAGGTAATAGGCATTGGGAGAAACTGTAAACATGTAACACGTAATGTACCATATAAAAGAGAGCAGCAGCCCTGGGTGGGGAGAGAAGAAGCAGTCAGGAGTCAGAGAGGATGTCAGGGTGTGTGTGTGCCTCTGCCTGAGCTGTGAGCAAACCACAGCAGCCCAAGAAGAAAATCTTTTAGATAATTTGCAATAAACAACCTTGAGACTGGACAACAGAGACTGCTGAGTTTTCTTTGGAAGCTCAGGCTGGAGGAGAGATTTTTCCACCACACGGAGCCCCTGAACCAGGCCTGGGTTCCATCACCCCCTCAGACCTCAGAGGTACCCACATCAAGAATGGAGAGAGGCAGGAGGAGCTGGCTTTGAAAAGCCCCCAAACGGCCAACATCCCATTTTTAAATGGAGTTTTCAGACTGGTTGGGGTAGGAATGAACCCCTAGTGCAGGACAGATCTCAGATGCCATGTGCAGATCTCTTGGCTCATGCCAGAGCTCTAAATCTACAAAATCTAATCTCAAAATCTACATGGGGGTAAAACAAATATTTAAAATTGTGGGAGATGCTTTGATTTGGTGAAATTCCCCTCCTCACCCTGGGTGCTCAGGCACACAAGCTCACACATTTGATTTTGCTGGGACAAATCAGCTCTAGTATTGTAAATGCAGGCAAACCCAATGGGAAGAAATGATGATGTCTGACTCAATTCAGAAGGCTGAATTATTTCTTTATTATAACTATGCTAAAATACATTAACATGCTATATAAAAGGAGGATACTAAAACTACATACTACTTTCTCTGAGTCTAACTCTAATACAACTCATGACCCTCTCTCAAGAGTCCAGCCCCAGGTGGGTTGGACTGGCCATCAGGCTCAAACAATCCTCACCAGAATCCAACCAAGCACTCACCCCAGGGAAACAATTCTCCAAACACATTCCACATAGGAAAAACAAGGAGCAGAAATAGAAATTGTTTTCTCTCTCATTTCTCTCTGTGCACCTCTATGAAAAATCCTGAGAGGGAGAGAAATGTGCTTGCCACACTCTAGGACTAAATCTGAATTATGTCATAGGAAATCAGGGTCTGCAGGTTTCCAAGGGGTTTGAAGGACAGTGTCACACGTGAGGGATGGCACATTAAAGATAAGGACAGCTGCTTTCCCTCTTTAGGCCACTGCATGTTGGATGCACGTTCTGCAGCCACCTCTCCTGCTGTGACACTAAGTCACCTGAAACAGGAGGGGAGGTGTGTGTGTGAAGAAGAGCACCCTCAGTGGTGTTAGAAGGGAGAGAGGGGGGATCTGGAAGGGTTTATACAGGCTTGGAAGGCAGGACATGAATCTAGAAATACACAAAGTTGGAGAGACACGGATATGGAACCCATTTCCATCCATGCTCCCTCTAGACTTGATCCAGATTTCCTCTGCTCTCCTCCCAAACGAGCCTGTGGAGGCAGAGAGGGGCTGTTTGTCCCACAGGGTGCTTTTTGTTTAACTGGTTTGTGCTACTTGAAACAAACAGCACAGCTCAGTCCCCAGCTACCAGGGCCTGAAAAAACAGCCACATCCCTCGGAAAAGAGAACAAAACATTGAAATAGGAAAAACAGAGAGGGAACAGGCACAGATTGAGGACACTGAGATTTTCTTCCTGGGATCCTTCACTCAGAACACAAAGGGATAGATCAAGCCCCAAAATCTACTGTGGCCTGTATTCATTTTAGAGTCCCTCTCCATCATGGCTAAAAAGAATTCCCCAGGCAGGAAAAATATCCTCTAAAACTGCCAAATGGCTCAACTAAAAGGAAAGACAATATGCTGGTTTAGTGTTCTCTGTCTTTCTACCCCCTTCCAGTCCAGGAAAGGTGCCTATTGAGGATTGCAGCAGATAAATCCCAATCTGAATCCCAGAGAAAAGTGATTTTCTGCTCAGGGCAGAAGGATATTGTAGAATTAAAGCCCCACATGCAGGTGTGGGCACTGTTGGGGACAGTCTTGCTCCACACCCAATACAAAAGGTGTGTAAAAGTGCTGCCAGCACCCCTCATGCAGAGGAAATCATGTGGAGATAAAACAGGCACCTGTGAAGCAGCAGGATGTGATTGATCAAGTGTGGGATAAGACTCTGAAAAATTCACACAAAGGGAATCAATAAGGAAAAAGAAAAATCAATAGGATTTTAGGACTCCTAAAGTAAAAACCCCAGAAGGCACACTCCAAACCCCAACAGTTTTTCCTGGCCTGAAGAAGCAGTGAACCCATTTCTCTCCCAAGGGAAGGGAGCAGATCTGCCATGAGCAATTCCATAGCCCCTGGCTTCCACCTGGTGACGTTTTACAGTACAGGGAATTTCCAGAGATTAGAAAATCTCTGTGCTTTGTTTGCTAATTATCCTCTGCAGGCCGCTTCCCTTCATCTCTGGTTTTGTTTTGACACATTTATTGTGTTCCTTTGATCTCCACCTTCACAATGACACCACAGATGATCGTTTCCAACAAAGAATTAAATATTTGGATGTCTCCACAAGCAGCATCTGCTGTCACTCCAGCTCTGAGGCAGCTGCAGCATCTCACAGCCCTCATGCTCCAGGGCACAGAAAGAGGATCACCATCTGAGAACATGGAAA
The DNA here is from genome assembly GCF_050655825.1 of Lonchura striata. Classification (NCBI taxonomy): domain Eukaryota; kingdom Metazoa; phylum Chordata; class Aves; order Passeriformes; family Estrildidae; genus Lonchura; species Lonchura striata. The sequence goes on along the minus strand of NC_140706.1, from coordinate 3,226,612 downwards.
TCACATTGAGGGGCTGGAATGTGTCCAGGGAAGGGAACAGAGCTGGGGAAGGGTCTGGAGCAGCTGAGGGAGCTGGGAAAGGAGCTCAGCCTGGAGAAAAGGAGGCTCAGGAGGGACCTTGTGGCTCTGCAGAGCTCCTGACAGGAGGAGACAGCCAGGGGGGATGGATTTGGGATCTTGTCCCAGGGAACAGGGACAGGAGGAGAGGGAACAGCCTCAGACTAGGCCAGAGGAGGTTTAGGTCAGATATTAGGGAAAATTGGCTCCCAGCAAACCAAGAGGTTCCAAAATGTGGTTTCACACACTGAATGACCAGGTTGGAAGAGACCTCCAAGATCATCAAGCCCAACCCAGCCTCAACACCTCAACTAAACCCTGGCACCCAGTGCCACATCCAGGCTTTGTTTAAACACACCCAGGGATGGGGACTCCACCACCTCCCTGGGCAGAAAATTCCAGAACTTTATCACCCTTTTTTCCTAATATCCAACCTGTATTTCCCTTAGTGCAGCTTGAGACTGTGTCCTCTGGTTCTGTCAGTGCTGCCTGGAGAAAGAGCCCAACCCCAGCTGAGCACAGCCACCTTTCAGGAGCTGTAGAGAGTGACAAGGTCACCCTGAGGCTCCTTTTCTCCAGGCTGAGCACCCCCAGCTCCCGCAGTTGTTCCTCACAGGATTTTTGTGTTCCCAGCCCCTCACCAGCCTCGTTGCTTTTCCCTGGACACACTCCAGGATCTCAAATTCGTTCCCAAACTGAGGGGCCAGAACTGGACACAGAACTCGAGGTGTGGCCTCACCAGTGCCAAGTTCAGGGGAAGAATCCCTTCCCTGGTCCTGCTGGCCAGGGAGCAGACAGCTTCTCCAGAACAGTAAAAAGACTGAGACACATCAGATATGCCTCAAAATTTGTCCCCGTAGGCAACTGGGGGAAAAAAAAACCCTTCAGTTTAGAAAATAAAGAAAAGGTTTTACTTAAATCTTCTTGTTCATCTGTGGAATTCACTGCTGAAAGTGTTTCTGAAGATTTTTGAGGTATTCAATTTCATTATTTATAGTTGATTTCCGCAATAAATCAAGACCAGGTCAGACAGGGCTTGGAGCAATGTGGTTTAGTGGAAGGTGTCTCTGCCATGGCAGAGGTGTGGAACAAAATCATCTTTAAGGTCCCTTCCAACCCAAAGCATTCTGGGATTCTATGAAATACATTTCCTCCTGCAGGATTGTTTCAGCTTTGACAGACTACTCACACAGAGGGGGAAAAATTTCTACATTGAGGTAAAACAAAGATTTAAAACTGTGGGAGATACTTTGATTTGGTGAAATTCCCCCTCCTCACCCTGGATGCTCAAGCACACAAGCTCACACACTTGATTTTGCTGGGACAAATCAGCTCTAGGACTAAATCTGAATTATGTCATAGGAAATCAGGGTCTGCAGGTTTCCAAGGGGTTTGAAGGACAGTGTCACATGTGAGGGATGGCACTTTAAAATAAGGACAGCTGCTTTCCCTCTTTAGGCCACTGCATGTTGGATGCACGTTCTGCAGCCACCACTCCTGCTGTGACACTAAGTCACCTGAAATAGGAGGGTGTCGGAATCCATGGTATTTATGATTCCCAGATTGTAGAAAGTCTCTGTCTGTCAGCCCTGCTGCCAAAGCAGAAGCCATAATTGGTCTATGCTGGTTTCCAGGTTGTTTATTCTGTTTATCTCTCACATGTTCTGCTGCCCTGCCCAGCTCTGTCCTGCAGGGCAGCGTGTGGGGCTCTGCCCTCAGTGGGATGTGACAAACATTCAATACCAGAAACTCCCTGGGCTGCATTTACAATAACGTGCCAATATCTGTCACCCACGTTGGACAGTGTGTCCCCAGCCTGAACCCACAGAAAAATGCCAACACCACAGTGAGACATGGAGGGCATGAAGAAGGAGAAAAAGGACAAGACACACCCAATTTCCTCCCTCTTGTCCCCTTTGGACCCCTAATCTAGAATCCTAAAATTTTACTTTTGCACCTGTGTCACACTTAATTATTACTTATATCAAACACTCAGAGCTGGTAGTTCATGCTGTAAGATTGAAAACTTTTTTCCATGGCCAGAGATCACAGCCAGTGTCTCTGGGGGCTCTGTCCAGGGGGGTACCTGACCCCTGCCAGGGTCCCAGGGCAGCCAGAGGGAAGCTCTGGATTCCCACAGGAGGGGAGGTGTGTGCACAGTGGTGTTAGAGGGGAGAGAGGGGGGATCTGGAAGGGTTTATGCAGGCTTGAAAGGCAGGACATGAATCCAGAAATATACAAAGTTATCCAGGTATTAGAGAGCATCCAAAGAAGAGCCATGAAGACCTGAAGGGTCTGGAAGGGCCATAAGAGCAGTGGCTGAGGGTGTTTGGCTTATCCAGCCTGAAGAAAAGGAGATTGAGGTGAAATCTCATTGTGGTTTGCAGCTTTCTCAGGAGAAGCAGCAGGGCAGGCACTGATCTCTTCTCTCTGTGACCAGGGACAGGAGCTGAGGGAACAGTGTGAACTTGTGTCAGGCAAATTCAGCTGGATACCAGAACAAGGGTATTCACCCAGAAGGTGGTTGGAGCACTGGAACAGGCTTCACAGGGACGTGGCCACAGCCCCAAGCCTGACAAAACTCAAGGAGCATTTGGACAAGGCTGTCAGACATCCTAAGAGACACCAATCCCACTGCCCTCAATCCCTGGGATTTTCTGACTGCCCCACTGCAAAGCTCTGACTCCTCAGTGCCCACATCCAGCAGCTCCAGGCTGAGCCACGCATCCCTCTCAGGAACTCGACCCCAGAGCAGGCAAAATTTAGCTGTGCTGGCTCCCATTACAAACCCTGAAGCAAAACCAGCACCCTGGGGAAGCCCAGGAGCACCTGCCAGCTGTGCCAGGGCCAGCTGGTGACAGGAGCATGGCCCTGCTTCAGCTCTGGGTGGCACTTGGCCAACTTACAGTGCTCGTGATCCCACCCTGAGGAGCACAGAGACAGTTTTTTGGCCAGCCTCCCTTGGCTCCTCACACATTTTTGGGACATGGGCCCACACAGCTGTCACTCACAGAGCAGAGCCAGCAGCTGGATGTTACAACACTCGGGATGCTAGAAAAGAAGACACCTTATTAGGATATTGATGCAAGATTTTGGCACAGCCAGGGCAGAGGCTCAGCCCCAGGAACAACACAGAACCATAGAATGGGTTGGGCTGGAAGGGACCTTAAAGGTCATCTAGCTCCAAACCCTGAAGGGAATAGATCCATCTCCCACTGTATCCTCACCTACCTCAGATTTTACCTGAAGCAGCTCAGGAAGTGCTTCTAGCTGGTGTTTTCCTAGGAGATTTTCACCTCTAGGAAAGATGGAACACCCACCAGGACCCAAAGCCAGCATGCTGGTGCCCCTGTCCACAGGTACCCCAGCCCACAGGCCAAACCCCACACCTGGTTCCTGCAGAGAGATGCTTAGAGATGCTGGCACAGAGCTGGTGGTGGCCAGCAAACAAACAAACAAAAAAAAAAACAGGGGATTTTGCACTTCAGTCAAGGCTGGAATACATCCAAGAGACCTGAAAAACAAAACCTCAAGACAGGAAGAAGGAGTGGAGGGGAAGAAAAAGAAAGAAAAAGAAAAAAATTAAAAATAAAAAACAGCAAAAAACAAACAAACAAAAAAAAACCCCAAAAAAACCCACCACACCTAGCTCATAGATAAACCCAAGACCCATACTCTTCACAAGCAACTCTGCCTTCCCCAAACTGAGCTGAAATAGAGCTCCAGGGCCCAAGGTTGGTGTGGAGGCTGTGGGTGAAGCTGGTCCTGGCCATTAAGGCTCATTCATGCTCTCAGAGCCCTGACACTGAGGATGTCTCTGAAGGCAGAGACACCTGCAGGTGGGCAGGTTGTGGAGCTCTTTCCTGGTGGATTACAGCTGGGATCACAGCTGGGATCACATCTTTTCATCCAGAACACATGAGCAGAACACCTCAGCAAAGGTGAGTGGGCCATAAATGTGACACAAGCTCCAAAAAACCCATCAGGAGCCCTCAGAAATGCTTAAATACCTTGTTTTCACATATTACAAATATTCTTTCACCTCTCCTGATGATCTCAGGTATTTTAGGGGTGATTCCCTTCTGCATCACCCCCTTCCAACTCCAGGGCTTGCACAGTGCTCAGTGATGGGTTCAGGACCCTCAAGCAAGTGGTGCCACCTCAGCCCAGAAGAGCAGCCCACACAGCTGTGTCATCTCCCTGGAAATCATCTCATCGCTGGGGAATGTGACTGGAAGTTAAGGAAGTTAGAAATCCTGGTTTTACCTTCCAAAGTGCCTGTTTTTACTGCAGGCCAGCAGGGAAATCATGCAGCTCTGACGCCAGCCTGTGGCTTTGGGGATATTATCTCTTGTGAACATTAATACCCACGGGCACACAAAGGCATGTGGCTGGAAGGGAAAGAGTCCCACCCAAGGAAGGAAGGCTGCCTTCTTTTTATGCGTTTACACTAAAAAGGGATTCTAAATTCAGCTTTAGGAAAGGTCAGTTCCCATGCAAGCATCCATGTGAAGCTTCTGTGCCCTCAGGAAGGATCATGGGCTGTGCCATTACTGCCAAGGGGCTGTTCAGTCCTTCAGAAGGTCTTGGTTTATGTGAGAGAGCAATGGGGACTTTACAGTGAGCAAAACCCTCCTGCCGGTTCACAAATCCAATGCTGTGACAGTGTGAGCTGTCCCAGGAGTGCTCATGGCATTGAAATGAGTTGTGACTTCACATTTTATGCACATCAGCACTGGGAAGGGGCAGAGCAAAAATTGCTCTGGCAAGTTCCAGCTCCCAGTCTGTCCTAGGCTGGGGTGTGTATTCTATTTGCTGTTAGAGGTGAGGCAGTTCTCTGCTGTTCATTGGGCAGTTTTCTTTATCTCTTCCACAACCAATCCTCCCTCCAGATCTCTGCTGTTCATGGGCCATTAATTATTAATTATCTTCTGTTAATGGGCCAGTGAGTGTCCCTGCATGGCTGAGAAAATTCCATCATCCCATGGGGAGATGCTCTGCCCAGGGGAGGAGCCAAACATTCCTACCTGGATACAATCTGACCTGGGAACAGCACAGCAGCCTTTGGCCACTGCACTCCCAGGGGAGCAGTTTCTTCCCCCTGCATTCCCAGAGGAGCAGCTTTCTCCCCACTGCATTCCCAGAGGAGCCCAGGCCCATCTCCCCCAGCCCTGGAGCTCCAGAGGAAAACTCCCCCTTGTGCAGGATCCTGCTCCAGCAGAAGCACAGCTGGCACTGCAGGAGGGCTGAGCCACCCTGGGATGGGGCTGAGCCACCTCCCTGACCCACAGGGAACAGGGCCTGTTCTGACTCTGGCAGTGTTGTTTTGTATTACTGCATTCTTATTTTAATTTTCCTAGTAAATAACTGTTATTCTTATTCCCATATCTTTGCCTAAGAACTCCTTAATTTCAAATTTGTAATAACTCAGAGGGAGGGGGTTTACATTTTCCATTTCAGGGGAGGCTTTCCTTAGCAGACACCTGTCTGTCGCCACAGGCCCCCAGCTGGGCAATAATTAGCATGGACTCCATGATTGCAGAAGGCTGATCAACTGCTTTATTATCTTCTCCTCTATTATTCTATACTTATTAAGAAACTCAGTGACCCTTACAGCCAGTCGGATACAGCTTTGACCTAGTTGGTCAATCCATCCAAACGCCATCCTGTGTCCAATGAAGAAATCACCCTTTGGTAAACAAATCTCCATGACACATTCCACATGTGCACAACAGCAGGTACAACAAGTGGAGATAAGAATTGTTTCTCATCCTTTCTCTGATCTTCTCACAGCCTTCCCTGGGACAATGCCTGGGAAGGTCTGTGCCTGCTCTCTGTGGCCAGAGAGCTGCTGCTACACCTGTCTTTTCAAACTAAGACACCATCCCCTAACCCAAGCCCTCTTTTGAGCTGTAAGGTGGATTCTCCATCCCTGGAAGTGTCCAAGGCCAGGTTGGATGGAGTTTGGAGCAATCTGGTCTAGTGGAAGGTGTCCCTGCCCATGACAGGGGGTTGGAATTGGGTGGTCTTTTAAGTGCCTTCCAACCCAAACCATTCTGAGATTGTATGAAACAAATATCTCAGGGACCTTGTGTGGCTTTAAAAACCCTAAAGTGAGATATCTTGTAAGGAAAAAAGCAGAATGTGAGCTCAGGGCCCAGTGACCCCTGACCAGGATAACTCCTGCCCTTCTCTGATCAGAGAAGGCAGCTCAGGACCCAGCATGACACCAGCAACAGGCTGCTCCCCTTGTGTGGATCCACACTTTATCTCCTCACCCTGGTCCATGTGGAGTCATCCTGTGGCAAGCACATTTCTCTCCCTCTCAGGATTTTTCATAGAGGTACACAGAGAGAAATGAAAGAGAAAACAATTTCTATTTCTGCTCCTTGTTTTTCCTATGTGGAATGTGTTTGGAGAATTGTTTACCTGGAGTGAGTGCTTGGTTGGATCCTGGTGAGGATTGTTTGAGCTGATGGCCAATCCAACCCACCTGGGGCTGGACTCTCAACAGAGGGTCATGAGTTCTATTAGAGTTAGACTCAGAGAAAGTAGTATGTAGTTTTAGTATCCTCCTTTTATATAGTATATTAATGTATTTTAGCATAGTTATAATAAAAAAATAATTCAACCTTCTAAATTAAGTCAGACATTGTCATTTCTTCCCATTGAGTTCACCTATATTTACAATATCATCCCCAGGTGTGCAGACCTGGCCTGAATTCCTTTGGAACACATGGTGCCTCTGGTTTCCACAACCAATGGATGTGATGCAGGGGGAAGGAGGAACCAGGTTCCTTTTGAGGAAATTTGAGTTTTCTTCAGTGGTCCTGGCACAACATGAAATTAACCTCTGTATCAGGATGTTCTGGAGGTTATGCACTCAGAGCTCTTCAAGGCAAATTCTGGTGGGATGGGAGGGAAATGTCCTCCAGACCAGCACATTACCACTTTATTTGGAGGAAAAACAAATTAAATGAGGTAATAATTAGTACCTCGTGGTGTGAACTGCTGCAGGTCCTGCTGGCAACTGCAGCTTGCCCAGAAGCAATGTCCTGACTTTTCAGCAGGGCCTCCACAGCAGACAGGCTCTGGATTTGACCCCCTGTTTGTCTGGCTTGAGTTGCAAACCCAGGCTGAAAGCCAGATTAGGGTCACCACCCCACTGAGACCTGCTGAGCTGGCCCAGACTTTGCCCTTTGTTACAGTCACAAGATTCCTTCCACCTGCCTCCCCTTTTTCACAGGTATCATTCTGAGCTGAGATGGTTCTCCCTCCTCCCTGGTTGCAGCTAGTGCTTAGCAAATCTTTCCTCCATTAGGGATCACTCCAAGATGCTTGGTCAGAAAATGGAGAAGGAATTGGGCCCTCAGGAGCTCCTCTCCTGATTTCAGAAGGACACATGGATGATGGTAAGGCCAAATTTTACCTGAAGCAGCTCAGCAAGTGCTTCTAGCTGGAGATTTTAACCTCTAGTAAAGATGGAAGACCCACCAGGACACAAGCTTCAGCTGGCAATGTAGGAGTGGGGTGATGAGGTTTGCCCTCAGCTGTGTTTGCACTCACTGCTGTGCTTCAAAGCCTCTGCAGACCCCCTGGTCATCCAGAGACCTCCTGGTCACCCCAACCTTGAACCTCCAAAAATTCGGCTGCTGCTTCTGCCCCACAGCTCCTGAGCCCAGCTCAAGTGTCTTGTCTGGCTGGGAGCCCATGGATGGTGCTGGGTCCTGGGGGGTTTTTTAGTGCCAGTGGCTCCAGCTGGTCTGACACTGCTGGGGGCACTTGGTAGGGCTGGGAGCAGAAAAACAGCACAGGGAAAAGATGTGGCTGTGGTGCTGTTTTGTAATCCAAGGGCTCTCTGGTTTTTTTCTAGCCTGGGAAAACCCTGAGGGATGTCTCTGGGAGGAAAATAAAGAGGGAGAGCACTGAGCTGTCAGGGTCAGATGGCTCCTCGTGTTTCCAGAGTGGGCAGAGCTGAGGCTTGGGCAGGATCCTGCAGAGCAGCAGCACAACCCACACTGTTTCCATCGTGCTGGGGTGAAGTGAGGGCAGGACAGCCCCTCCAGTCCCTCAGCCTCTGCCCCACAGGCAGGATGAGCCAGACCTTGGGTACTGGAGTGCCCCAGTGGAGGGCACAGACTCCACAGAACTTCCCATCAGCAGTGAAGGTGGCACAGCAGGGGCTGGAGCGAGACCCTCAGCACAGGCAGGGTGGGGATTGCTGCAATTTAGCCCTATGGTTCCCCTCGAGAATTGCTGCTGCCCAGGAAGGAACGAATTAATCCCAGTGCCACAACACCCCTACCAGGCAAGATGCCATCCTGCTTGTCCCAGCAGGGTGAGGCCTGAGGGCAGTGAATCCTCTGAAACCCAATCTCTGCACAGAAACTGAGGGACCCAGAGCCCACCCAAGGTCCCATCCAGGTGAGATCCTGGCTCACACAGACTCCATCCCCACCATGCCATGATTGCCATGAACATAAAACCCTACAGGGTTTATGTGGGAATCCAGGGCTTCCCTCTGGCTGCCCTGGCAGGGGTCAGGAACCCCCCTGGACAGAGCCCCCAGAGACACTGGCTGTGATCTCTGTCCATGGAAAAGAGTTTTCAATCTTACAGGATGAATTAAAATTACTCTGAGTGTTTGATATAAGTAATAATTAAGTGTGGCAGAGGTGCAAAAGTAAAATTTTACGATTCTAAATAAGGGGTCTAAAGGGGACAAGATGGAGGAAATTGGGTGTATCCTGTCCTTTTTCTCCTTCTTCATGCCCTCCATGTTTCACTGCAATGTTGGCATTTTTCTATTAGTTTAGGATGAGAACACACTATTCAACATAGATGATAAATATTAGCACATTATTATAAATATAGCACACGCAGTTTCTAGTATATAATATTTGTAACATCCCACTGAGGGCAGAGCCCCACACACTGCCCTGCAAGACAAACCTGCAGCAGGGCAGCAGAACATGTTATAAATAAACAAGAATAAACAACCTTAAAAACAAGCATAAACAAATTACGACTTCTTCTTTAGCAACGAGGCAAAAAGAAACTTTTTACAATCTCAAAATCATCAATACCACAAATTCCAACAGGTTTAAACCCAACCAGTGGAGACTCATGTCAAGGGTTGGGATGCTCCTTCCTGGCCCAAAGGGAGTTTTTGAGGCCACCCAGGAGCTTTCATTCCACTTGGTTTTGTCCCTTTCCTGCCCAAGTGGAGCTAGAAGCTCAGGACATAATTTGGAAGATATGGGCACATCCCCACTCTCTGTACATCTCACAGGGCTCTGCCCACTGCCCTCAGGCTTCAAGCAATCATGAATATTTGGGCAGACTTGTATTCCTTTCCCCACAAAATCACACAATTTATAGATATATATCTCAGGAGGGTTCATTGCCTTTTCCAGCTCAGAGGGCTGCACACCCCCCATTTTGCATCCTCCTGAAATGCAACATTTTAGGTGGGAGGAGGTTTTTTTTTGTTTGGTTTTGCTGATTTATTTCATATTTCAATGTTTATTGCTGCATTCGCTGTTGTCATCACACCAAAAGTTTGGGCTGGGGGAAAGATTCAAAGCTCAGCCTTTTCTTTAGGACACACAGACTGTTTCTTTTCCGCATCGGGGGGATTTGCAGGACCCTTTGCTCCCATCATCCCCATATAAATAAATCCATGGCAATGGGAGTGTAGGTTTGCTCTGCCCCACAAGCACCCACCTTGTCTGCAGCAGAGGCTGGAGGCAGCTCCTCATGTGGCAGAGCTGCTCTCCAAACACAGCCCAAACCCACCCTCTCAGAAATCATCTTCCAAGCCAACTTTTTTCCCTTGTGCCAAAGTCCAAGTGTGTTTTCTCCCACCTCTCAGGCTCAAACTGTGACGGGGAGGAAGGCAAAGTGTTAAAGAGATGAAGCAGGAGACCTCTGGGATGTCCTACCTGCAGGACAGGTAGAAGGAGAAGGAAGGAGGGAACTGAAATCAGACACTGGATCTTTCCATAGCAAAATGGCTCAACACTGCCAGGAGGGTTTTTTCCACTGTACAGCTACTGTAGGCTTGATGACAGGAAAGCTAATTATATCAACATCCTGTTTACCCAGAAACGAGGAGCAGGAGCCCAGAAACACTTGGGTTATGAGGGCACACTCTGATGTGGTTTCATGACAGGAAAATCAGATCCATGCATCCAGGTCATTTTCTTCTGCTACCTGCTCCCACTGCCCCAAAATCTGTTGGTTTTCCCAGAAAAAAAAGAGCCTGGAAAGCAAATCGTGTAATGTCTCCCTCGTGCAGTTCCTCCCAGAGCTGAGAAACTGCTCACCTCATCCAAGAGTTTCTTGGAATCCCTGGAGGCTCCTGCCAACCCTGCAGAAAGCTCAGCCCTCCTTGGAAGGGAGATTCCCCCAGGAACACCCTGACCCAGCAGGATTTGTAATACCCAGCAAAAAGCCACCCAGCAAGTCAGGGCACCTTGCCTCAGTTTCTTTCTCTGTCAGAGTTTTATTTTTAAAATCCTGGTGCCTTTTTCCCACCCCCTCCTTGCCCCACACTTTGCATTCCTGGCTGCAAGGCAGCTGGGTGTGCTGCAGGGTCTTCTCCAGATGTGGTTTCATTTTGGTTTCTGCTTTTTCACCAAATTGCCTCACATCTGCCACAGCCCCGTGCTCATCTGTGCTGTCCTACTGCAGGGCTGGAGAAGGGAAAGCTCCAGAGAATTCTTCTAGCACCTTCTACTACCCAAAGAGGGCTTATGGAAAAGGAGGAGAGTGACTTTTTACATGGACAGGTAAGGATGGGACAAGGGGAAGGGTTTTAAACTAAAAAAGGAGATATTTAAATCGGATATTAGGATGAAGATATTCCCTGTGAGGGTGGTGAGGCCCTGGCACAGGGTGCCCAGAGGAGCTGTGGCTGCCCTGGATCCCTGGAAGTGCCCAAAAGCAGGTTGGACAGGGCTTGGAGTGACCTGGGATGGTGGAAGGTGGCCCTGCCCATGGCAGGAAGGTGGAACAAGAAATCTTTGAGGTCTCTTCCAACCCAAACCATTCTGTGATTCTCTGATTCTCTGATTTTATGATTCTACTCTTTTCCATATTTCCCATCATTTCACTTCTCCTCCTGAGCCTGAAGCACCACAGGACAACCCAGGAGAGCAGGGCTGGAGGAAGGAGGAGGATTTGTTCCCTTTGCCAAAGGAAGGCCCAGTCCTAATTAATGTCAGGCCAAATGCCGTGGCCAAGGCTTCAGGAGCTCCCTGTTGTTACCAAATCCTCTTCCTTCCTTCCTTCCTTCCTTCCTTCCTTCCTTCCTTCCTTCCTTCCTTCCTTCCTTCCGTCTGCTGCAAAACTGAAATGACCACAGCTTGTCCCAGACTTTACTATGCATTAGCAAGGCCAAGTGGTATTTATTATTAAATTATGTATTATTATGCATAAAATAAATTAAAATATTATCAATTAAACAATTCTATATTAAATATATTAAATAATATACATATATTGTATATTATCTATTGTTTTATATATTATATGTTATACATTATGCAAATATATATTATATATGTTGTATAATATATAATATATTTTATATATTGTATATTATATCTGATATATATTGTATATTCTACATTATATAGCAACAGTATATAGTATATTTTATGTAATGCATATATAACATATAACATATAACACAAACACATAATATATAATATATTAATATATATTAATTTATATTAATTTATATTAATTTATATTAATTTATATTAATTTATATTATATTATATTATATTATATTATATTATATTATATTATATTATATTTATTATATTTTTATTAATTTATTATCTCACACCACAGCAATGAGCCTGAAAAACACCTTGATCCACCCTTCACCCTTTCTCTTGAGTTCTCTTTCATCAAGACCATCTAAAGAGGAGGAGGAGGTCACTCCTCAGCCCATGTGACCTGTGCTGCCTCATGAAGTACCAAATTCAGCTGTGATGCCTTGAGAAAGCTGACCTAGAACAGAGACCAGACAGAGCTAAAGAATAAAGCAGGGATTTATTTAAAAGCCTCAATGGATCCACCTCGGACAGCACAAGAGCCCAGCCAGGGCTGCACCCAAGGTGAACCAAAATGGTCACAAAATGAACCCAAGATGAACCCAAAATGGTCACAAAATGCACGAGTGCTCACAGGGGCTCTCACTTTTATAAGTTTTGGTCCATTTGCATCTTGGACTTAATTGTCCAATTACAGCTGTAGATTATGAAGTCCCATCCTTCTTGGTTTTCTCTCTCCAGCCCACGTTGTTTGTGCTCTTGGGTTAGAGATTTGGATCGTTTGTCCTTGGTCCCCAGCTGGAGAAGGAATTGTTTTGTCTCCCTGCTCTGTGAGGAGCTCACCATCCCCTCGTATGAAGCTCAGAACTGCACACTAAAGCAGCACAGAATCTGAAACATAGAAAAGCCAAAACCTGAGGCATCAGTTGAATCCAGAACAGGAATGGCAAAGCCTGGCAGTGCCAGCAGGATCTGGGTGGGGGTGACCCATCAGGGATATCTGCTGGGATTCATGGAGAATCTCAGGTCACATCTGCAAGGGGCTGGCTGACAGGACAGAGGGACAAAGGGACATGCAAATCCTTCCAGGGCAGCATCTGGAGGCCAAAGCTGAGACAGGACTACAGACTGTGCCTGCACCAGGGTCCTGCGGGAGCCACTGCACCTTCATCTCACGGGGTCTGGCTCATTCTGCCTTTTCCACTGGAAAAAAAAAAGTGGATTTAAGTGGCCAGAAGAACTCATGCTTTTGGCAAATCTCTCTAGACAGATGAAAATAAAAGATGAAAAAATACACAACAGATGAAAAAATGACAACATCTGCCACAGCTTATTCACACCAGCAGTACTAAATCAAAACAGGGTTAGGGCTAGAAACAAAAGCAAAATAACTCTTTTGGTTTGGGTCAGATTTCCTTTTTTTTTTCTTTTTTTTTTTTTTTCCCAGTCTGTGTTTTCAGTGGAGGGGGTTCTTCTGTTTATTTACTTTGTTTGACTCAGCCTCAAAACTCCCTTTGATTTTTTGGTGTAAGCTGAGGGCCAGATGGGGTTGTTTGCACAGCTGCCTGCACGCCCTGCAGAGCACGAGCCCCTCGTGATGGAGGCTGCAGGGACAGACACCTGGGGACACCCCAGAAGTGCCACAGAGATGTCCCAGGACAGGAGGGGTGGACAGTGTGTCCCAGCCTTTCTCTTGTCCCCTAGAGCCCAGCACCCTGCAAGGACAGGAGTGTGGTGGAGTCAGACAATCACAGAATGGTTTGGGATGGAAGGACCTTTAAAGCCCATCTTGTTCCAATCCCCAGCCATGTTCAGGGATATCTTCCACCAGCCCAGGTGGCTCCAAGCCCTGTCCAACCTGGCCTTGGACAGGGATCCAGGGGCAGCCACAGCTTCTCTGGGTACCCTGTGCCAGGGCCTTACCACCCTCACAGGGAACAATTTCTTCTTAATATCCCATCTAACCCACCCTCTGGCAGTGGGAAGCCATTCCCTGTGTCCTGCCCCTCCATCCCTTGTCCCCAGTCCCTCTCCAGCTCTCCTGGAGCCCCTTTAGACCCTGGAAAAGGCTCTGAGCTCTCCCTGGAGCCTTCTCTTCTCCAGGTGAGCATTCCCAGCTCTCCCAGCCTGCCTCCAGCCCTTGGAGCAGCTCCATGGCCTCCTCTGGACTCTCTCCAGCAGCTCCACGTCCTCCTGCTGTTGGCCCCAGGGCTGGAGCAGCTCTGCAGGTGGGGTCTCACCTGCACAATCCCCCTCCCCTGCTGCCCACGCTGGGGATGAGGACACGGAGGGCTTTGGGCGGAGTGCCTGGGGCTGAGGCATGTCCAGATTCTCATCCACCAACACCCCCTTTGCAGGAGGAACAAGATGTAAAAAAGGAGGCAAAATAAAGACCCCGAGGCTCCAGTGAGGGTCACAGACTCTGCACTGATCCTGGCACAGCATTAGAGTCCCATGCTACCCCTGCAGGACGTGGATTAGGACACCGGGGCTGGGCAAATTCTGTAGTGGGGCAGAGGTGTTGGACTGGGATATCCCACCTGCTGTTCCAGAGGGAGACAAAACAATTCCTTCTCCAGCTGGGGACCAAGGACAAACAATCCAAATCTCAGACCCAAGAGCACAAACAATGTGGGCTGAGGAGAGAAAACCAAGAAGGATGAGACTTCATAATCTACAGCTGTAATTGGACAAGTAAGTCCAAGATGCAAATGGACCAAAACTTATAAAAGTGAGAGCCCCCATGAGCGCTCATGCATTTTGTGACCATTTTGGGTTCATCTTGGGTTCAGCACCTTTAAGGTCCTCTGCTAAATCTCCCAGCTCCACAAGGTGCCCCATGGCACCTCCCCAGGACAATTTGGCCTCAACTGAATCCATCTTTAGGGAGGGAGAAAGAGCTGGGTCCAAGGAATGCACGTGACACAAACTTCTCTGGGACTGCTAAGGGATTTCAGGAAGATGTAAAGAGCTCCAAGGGCAGGCTGCAACAGCCCTTTCTCCCTTTTCCCTGATGGAGCAGTGCAGGAAGGAGCAGCTTTGCTCTACCAGGAGCAGTCACAGTGGGCTCATGGCCAGCAGAGGCGAGTGGCTCCCAGACAAGGACAGGATCTGCTCAGGGACAGTCCCATCCCTGGCAGGCTCAGCTGGTTCAGTGAATTCAAGGATTTTCCCTGCCCCAGGCTTTCAGAACCCCCTTTGGATGCACACCATCTGCAGAAAAAACAGCTGGAAGCTTCCCACCCAACTGGAGCAAAACAGTTGGGTTTTTATTTTTTTCTTCCTAATCTAATTCTTGCAAAATGCTGAACTATTTTAGCTGAAATTTTTTCAAAAACACTTCAGCCTGGAGGCATCCAGCCAGGCAGCCTGGGGGAAAAAGAGGGGAGTCTGGCAGAGTTATCAGTAATTAAAGGCAAAGACTTAGAAAAAGTAGGAGTGTGTTAATGATAGATCCCAGCTCTCCCTTTAGACAGGCAGCACCTCACCAGCCACTGAAATAGAGCTGCCCTGGGGCACCAAAAAGAAAGGAGGGAGGGATGGATGGATGGATGGATGGATGGATGGATGGATGGATGGAATGATCAAAATGGGAAAAGAAACAAAGCAGAGGAGCCCACTTTCCACTCAGACAAAGGGCATGATCCCCTTCATAAGCTCCAGATAAAGTCCTACAAGCACAACCTCAGTCAGAGAAGGTCCTCTCAGCCCTTTCTCTGCAGGCATCACAGTGCCATCAATTGTCCTCTCACTGGGAGGAGGGATAGAGATGCAAACTAACCCAGTTCAGAGCTTTCTGGTATCTGCAGGAGCCTTTGGTGTTCTCCAGGCCATCAGCAGTTCCTGGGGCACCAGGATTCCCAGAGGTGATGCTCTGTCTGAGCCGTGAACAGAACCACAGGGAAATCACACGAGGACTACAGAAAATGTCATCCTCAGCAGAAAACAGGTCTCCTCCTGAATTAAAGGGATGTTTTGGGACATAGCAAGGGTACAGCACAACCAAATTAATTCCAGAAACAAAGCTCTGCCTGGGGAGCTTGCCCCACATTAACAAAGCAGCCCTCTTTACTCTGTGAAAAGCAGGATCATGACCCATAAACCCCCAGTAAGACACAAAAAGCCTCACCAGGATGCACATCCCAAACGCCACGGGCTGACCTGGGGTTTCCAGCCAGCTCAGCCACTGAACACATGTGAGAACATCACTGCAGAGCTCTGGTCCTGCTCAGGGCCCTGGGAAATGCAGCTGGAGATGTAATCCAAAGGCAGGCAGCTGGAGGGAAGCAGATTTCCATCAAAACCACGGAACATCAGAATTGCAGAGGCAGCAAAAGC
Source organism: Lonchura striata (assembly GCF_050655825.1). Taxonomy (NCBI): domain Eukaryota; kingdom Metazoa; phylum Chordata; class Aves; order Passeriformes; family Estrildidae; genus Lonchura; species Lonchura striata. The sequence continues at coordinate 3,210,650 of NC_140706.1, read as the reverse complement.
TGTGAGCAACCTGAAACCCTGCTTTGGCCAAGAATATTTACATCTCATTTGGGACCAGCAGCATGGACAGGCCAGCACGTTCAGGCCTCTGGAACACTGACTCAGGAATTTTTGGCATGTTGAACTATCTCTTCTGGGATTTTTTTTTTTTTTGGTCTGTTTTCTTGCTTTTGAACCATCTTTTCAGGCTCCTCTGTACAGCTGAAGGGACCAGGCATTTTTGTTGCATGAAGATCCATTCCTGCAGTATTTCTGTGGCAACTCATACCAGTCAGGGTGGTAAGAAAAAGCACCAGGGATCCCAGGTAACAGCTCACATCATCTGAGTGACTAGCATATAGTTCTGAATTAGTTGCTATGATAATTTCTTAATCAATTTCATAATTTATGTTATTACTTCGGCCTCTAAGCTCTCCTTTCATGGACCAGGATCATGTTGAGCAAGATGCAGTGTAACAAAAATGCAGTTTATTGTGCAAAGAAATGGATTTCCACCACATTTTTAAGCTGCATTTCAAGTTTGCACCAAACTTCAAGAATTGAGTGAGATTTCAAACCTTTGTACTCTTGGACAGGGGAGTGATACAGAAGTAGGATAAGGATCCAAAAGGATATTTGGCAACATTTCCCTGCAAGACCAGGTTGGATGGAGCTTGGAGCAACCTGGTCTAGTGGAAGGTGACCCTGCTCATGGCAGGGGTGGGGAGACCTGGTTATCCATAAAATCTCTTCCAACTCAAACCATGCCGGAATTCTGTTGTCAATCCCCATCCCGGGACCATGGCTGGGAGAGGAAGGCAGGGAAAAGACTCCCAGGATTCACAGCAAATATCCTGTGCCAGCCTCATCACAGGCCCTATGATGCTCATGTCCTCACCAGGGTTCTGAGATTTGGCTCAGGGCCCCATCTCAGGTCCTGTTTTAAATATAAGTAAGTAAGAAAGTAAGAAAGTAAGTAATTAAGTAAGTAATTAAATAAATAAAAATACATAGATATGCATAAATATTTAAATATATAACATATAAAAATATAAAACTATAAAAATATACATACATATATAAATCATATAAATATAAATATAAATATAAATATAAATATAAATATAAATATAAATATAAATATATATATATATATATATATATATATATATATATATATATATATATAACTTTGCTTTAGAGCTCCCTTCTGTGGTTATCTCTCTTCTGTGGCCCCATCCTCCTGCCACTCTCCCTCCCCTCCCTGCACTGAGCTTTTGCTGTCCTCTGCTGAACCCCAGAAGCCACCCAAGCCATGACCTTCCAGAGAGGCTTCCCCAGGGAATGGCCCAGCCCCAAGGCTGCCAGAGCTCAAGAACAATTGGGAATGCTCTCAGGCACAGGCTGGGATTTTTTGGGTTGCCCCAAGCAGGGCCAGGAGCTGGACTCAATGATCCAGGTGGGTCCTGTCCAGCTCAGGGTATTCTATGATTTGGAAGTCACCAAATCTCCTCATCTCCCACACAAACCATCCTGGGACCTCTTCCTGGTCCTATATCCCTCACTGAAGAGGAAAAATGGGTCTTTCCTGTCCTCCCCAACCCTACACAACCCCTACAGCTGCAGTAGTTTCAACTCTGGAACACTTTGAAGATGGGGCTGAAGTAAAAGGCAAAGATGCCAAGACCACAACCTACAAAAATTTCCCAAAGATGGGATTTTGCAATCACACCTAACAGAATTCTTCATTCCAGACGTTCCCAAAGAATTTATCTGGATGAGTGGAGTTATCAGGCTGCCCCCAAATCCATTGATCATTGAGTCCCTCACTGAGGATCATTGAATCCATCCTTGTAGGGCAAACCCAAGACACGAAGCCCATGGAGGAGCTTTGTGTCACTGACAAAAAAATACAAGTTTACAAAGCTCCCTGGGAGTGGACACCAAGCCCTTTTCCAGTCAGAAAAACTGCCCCTACTCTCTTTGGGGCTGGAAGAAATGGGAACATCCATGAAAGTCGTCCCCACCCCACACTCCAGCCCCCCAGGGAAGAGCCCCATGCCCTGCCTGGTGCTCGTGGCTCCGGAGATGTCTCCACTCCAGCATTCCTGTGCTCCTGGATACAGCCACTAGAGGATGGCAGTGTCCCAGGCCACGCTGGGAATCACCAAATCCTGCTTTGCAAACCGACAGCACGCCGATCCCAGCACTTCCAGGGCCCCAGAGATTTCCACCCCGACTCACTCCAGTCCAAATCACAAGCTGGAAGTTCGCAGCCCTCAGCTCTGCTTCGCATCCCAAGCAAAGGCAGGCCCTTTGGAGATGGGAAATTGGGATTTTACAGGGAATCAGGGCTGTTTTGATGAGTTACCCAGTGTATTTGCAGATCTCACTACGTCTCCTCTCCAGTTTCTGTGACCACAAGGTGATCAGAGCCCTGTTATCAGGGTGTTCCTGCCACCTCCTTGGTTTTCCTGCATCCACCATCAGATGTTCTGACCTCTGGGCTCTCCATGGGATCATGATTTCCAGCAAAAACCAAAGCCTGATGAGCCGAGGAGATGGAGGCAGCCCAGCAGCATTCCCCCAGGACACCCTTGAGGGGATTTTCAAGGCAAATATCTGGAAATAATGAATGCCAAGTAGAAGCCAAATTATGCCCAAAATATCCTGTCTGAGCCACAGCTTGGAGGAATATTCCCTCTCCTGAGGAAGCGTAACAACCAAGCCGAGCTGCAGAATGAGATGAGCTTTGAACTAGAGCTCATTGGGGAATAAAACATCATTAGCTGTATCAAAATAAGATCATGGATGTGAGTGGGTGAGACTTGAGGCTGCCTCATTCATGAATGTCCAAGATCCTCAACAATCTACTGGGAATCCACCTCCCTGCTTCCCTGGGGCTGAATTCTGCCCAGTGGGGCAAGTGTTTTGCTCCAAGCAGAGAAGAAAATCTCCATTTCTTCATGGGTTTGAGCAAAGCAATCAGGACAACAGGAAGAATTCATTATCTCAATATGCAAATGAGTCTCAGTGTGCAAATAGACTGGATTTGCTCGTGTCTCCTTGCAGTGAATACTGGCAGTGATGGTGACATCTTCTCACAGGTCATCTGTGGCTTTCCCATTCCCTCCTGTCAGAATCCGTGGTATTGATGATTCTGAGGTTGTAGAAAGTCTCTGTCTGTCAGCCCCGCTGCCAAAGCAGAAGCCATAATTGGTCTGTGCTGGTTTCCAGGTTGTTTATTCTGTTGATCTCTCACATGTTCTGCTGCCCTGCCCAGCTCTGTCCTGCAGGGCAGCGTGTGGGGCTCTGACCTCAGTGGGATGTTACAAACATTAAATACCAGAAACTCCCTGGGCTGCATTTACAATAACGTGCCAATATCTGTCACCCACGTTGGACAGTGTGTCCCCAGACTGAACCAACAGAAAAATGCCAACACCACAGTGAGACATGGAGGGCATGAAGAAGGAGAAAAAGGACAAGACACACCCAATTTCCTCCATCTTGTCCCCTTTGGACCCCTAATCTAGAATCCTAAAATTTTACTTTTGCACCTCTGCCACACTTAATTATTACTGATATCAAACACTCAGAGCTGGTAATTCATCCTGTAAGATTGAAAACTCTTTTCCATGGACAGAGATCACAGACAGTGTCTCTGGGGGCTCTGTCCAGGGGGGTTCCTGACCCCTGCCAGGGTCCCAGACTTTCCAGGGCAGTCAGAGGGAAGCCCTGGATTCCCACACCTCCCACAAAGATTCCAAAATGCACCCCGCCCTTCCTGGTGGATCTGCTGGGCTGGTCCCAGCATTCCAAGAACTCTCACAGACTGAAGAGCCCAAAATTGAACCTGGTCTCTAGGCTTGGTATTGCAGTGATCCTCTCTGCATGTGTCCAGCCTGTCCCAGGGTGTGACATCAGCCTCTGCTGAACTTCAGCAGGGTCCTGTGGGCCTCATCTCCTCATCCTGCTGAATGGCCACCCTGCTGCCCAGCTTGGTGTTATCCACAAAATGCACAGACCTGCTGTTAGCTCTGGGAAACACCAAGACAAACCTCAGAGATTGGGAAAAAAATTGAATAAATCTCCTTGGGTGCTCCTTGGGAACCATCTCCACAAACCATTGGCTGTTTTTTGGGGCTGGAGGGGCATGGTGACACTTCTCCTCTGCCAAGATGTATCCAAATCCTGGGGAGGGGAACCTGCTGTCACAGAATCCTTCCACAGCATCCCTGAAATACTTTTTTGCTGCTAATTAAAGTCTCTGACGTCAGTGTTTCGATTCCAAGCAGTTGTGTAACACCAGGGCTCTGCACCGCATCGAGGGCAGGGATGGAAATAGATCACCAAATTCCAGCTCCCTGCTCCCTCCTTGCTGCCATGCCTCCATCCTGGCATGGGCACAGGTGGGAGGGATGGCTCTGGAGAAGATGTTGTTCCTCCCATGGGAAGGTGGAAGCAGAAGCACTGGTCTCCCACCCTGTGCTGCCTTCAGAGGGGTCCCCAGCTTGATGTCCCCTGGGCCATCCATCCCACCCATGCCTTGTTGTCCCCTCCCATGGACCATCCAGATGAGAATTTGGACCTCTTTTCTCTCCAGTGGGAATTTCCACGTGGAAAGCTCAGCTTTCCCCACACAAAGAGAGTTATAAAAAGGCACTGCAAGGCCTGAGGTCCATCCAGCAAATTCCTCCAGCGCCAAGGGTCGGTTTTCAGGAGGGGCTGGGCTGAAGCCTCAGAGCTGGAGCCAAGTCCAGCTGAGTCAAAGGTCCCTAGCAGCTTGCCAGCTGGATGCAGTGTGCCCCTGTTTTATGGGAAAGGCATCCAGCCAGAGGAAGATGAAGCACAGCCCAGGTCGAGTGCTCCTCACCCGTGCACAAAACAAGGCAGGGGACACATGAATGGAGTCAGGAGCCTCCTCCCTGACCAGCCTTCTCTGTAGATTGTAAATAACCCCAGGGATGCTCAGCTCAAGAATCCCTGCTGCCACATGGAGAAGCTGCTGGCTTTGGGGCATAATGAGCTCTCCTGGCTCTGCCTGGGACAGCTGGCAAAGAGCATCTTCTGCAGCCAGGTTCAGGGAGGGCTTTGGCCAACAACTGAGCGAGGTCACCCAGCGCCACTGACCAACACCAGCCCCAAAATTTTAGGGACACATCCCAAGTTTTCTGGGTCAAGGCCACTCCCAAAGCGTTGGGACAACCTTGTGTTGAGTGCAGGTCTGCTCTGCAGAGGCACTAATTCTCTTCAGCTCAAGCCAAGGCTCTGCCCTTGAGTTATCCAGATTTTTGGGGAGCTGCAATGTTTTCCAGAGCTTCCTGCTCTCTCCCCTCTGTGTGATGGTGTCCCACACATTTCCCATGGGAACTGCTGATCTCTCCCCCTCTGTTCCCAAGGGCAATGTGAAAAAGCATCACTCAGTGCCCTCAGAAGGACAACATGGCAAAGGCAGATAGCCCCAGGTAGAGAACAGGTCACCCCAGTGGGCTGTGCCTCAGTCTCCCCAGCTATCAAAAGAGGATTAGTTCACTTCCAGGATGTCATGAGGCCCAGGAACAAACGCTCCTGGGGCAGGATCAAGCCTCACAAAGGCAGCAGCTTATCTGGACTGCCCCAAGCACTGCCCAGGAAGAGGAGATGTGGTGGAGCATCACCTCCCAGTGAGCCTGTGACAGGCGGGGACACCACGGGTGTGGCACACGTGAGGAGCTGGCTTTCCCTGTGCCAAGGAAGGACTCCAGTTGCTGAGCCCTGGTTGTTCCCTGTTTATCCAGACAGTAAACACAGAGAGGATTTATGGGAAGAGAGCTGATGCCACACCTGCCCTGTGAGATCTGCCACGTGCTGCTCTCCTGCCAGGGTGGGAGAAGAGGTGAAGCCTTTTCCTTGCACAGCTTTCGTTTCGGGAAGATGGTTATGGGCTGGAATTTCTCCTGATGGAGAGATGTTTGAGGAGGATTTCATAGCAAAATGGAGAAAACACCGTAGGCATCATCCTGTTTATGGAGCCCCAAGCCCATTCAAGAGCAAGGAAACCCCCCTCAAGGGTTTTAATCCATATGTTACAAGTGGGGAAACTGAGGCACGGGGATGCAACTGGGCCAGAGGGCTCCCAGCCATTGTTCTTCTGCAAGCATGGAGGATTTTGGGGTGCAGGTGGGATCTTGCATCTTCCCTCACTTTATTGCCCAGCTCATCTCAGACACCAATCTTCCCATCCACACTCTCCTTGTACAACTGCTTGATTACAGCTCCAGCAGAAGATCCCACCCTTCCGTCCTCACCCACTGCCTCCTCTGCCTGCTTTAAATCCATTAAGGAGCCAACCTCCTTCCATGACAGGCTTGGGATCGCTTCCCACAGCGATGGGATGTCACAGGGGTGACATCTGGGTTACTCTGCCCAGGCTCACATTGCAAATCCAGCGCCGCTTCCCACCTGCTCAGCCTCAAAAATATCTGAGTGACACTGATGCCAACTTCCCAAAAAGCCACCTGCTCCTCTCCGTGGCTCCCAGGGCAGCTTTGCAGGAGCACCATAGCTGTTGTCTGCACATGGGAAGTGCCTTCTCACCTCACCTGGGTGCCAGAGGGTAGTGGTGGTGTGGGGAGCTGCAAACCCTCATTTGGGGGATAAAGACAGACCCAGGTGGGTCGGGGTGAGCACCTCATCATCCTGCTGCCAGCACAGCACTGCGTTTTCCAGGTGTTTGGTGGCTCAATGTGGACACAGAGGAAAAGAAATAAACTCTTAGAAGTGACCCATGGGCAGGATCTGCTGACTCAGTGAGCTTGTGAAACCACAAGGCATAAGAGCTCCAAGAAAGGCCAAGACCTTGGCCAAAAAAAAACAACAAACCTTTGGAGGAAGGCTTAGAGAAGCCACCCACCTTTCGGGTGACTGCTGATGCACTCAGCATTTCCTTCTCCTCGCTCTCCCAACCAGGTTGGGCCGGCTCCACGGGAAGGCTTGGCCAGCTCCCTGTGTTTACATCCCTGTGAGATGCTATCAAGAGTCCAGGCTCTGCCTGTGCTTGCAGGAGGTAAATCCACATTCAGTGCAAAGGGTGGGGACTTTCCTCTCTCTCAAGTTAAAGACAACTTCAGAAGAGTTGCCTCGGTGTCTGCTCTCTTCAGTGCACAAGTGGTGAGCACGTCCATGGATTTTCAGATGTGCAAGAGAGAGGTTAATCAGCCCCTCTGGCTTGTGCCAAGTGGTAGCCAAGAGAATGGAGCTGGAGATGAGATTTCTGCCAGAAGCTCCAGAGGATTTATTTTTCTTTAGGTTGTTTTTGTGGTATTATCTCTTTATCTTAGATAGAAGCTATTCTATCTAATTTATTCACAAGCATTTGCCATCATGCAGAACCCACTCTTCCCATGAGGCAGGAGGGTGTGGTGGGCCCCAGATTCAATGTCCTCAGCTCCAAAATCATGCAGCCATCAGATCTCTGGTCATCTCATTTGCTGCATGGTGGCTCTTTATACCCAGTTGCTGTCCATCCCATGAGCTCCCCTCTCAATCCTCCCAAATTACAGATTCAGGGAATCATGGAATGGTTTGGGACGGAAGGGATGTTTAAGACCATCTAGTTCCTCCAATTTTCACCTCCTGGGAAATTTTCTCCATTTAAAAGCTGTCCTTGGCCTTATCCAGGAGTCCTGTGGATGCTCCTGCAAGGCTTTTCCCAGCCTAATCTTAAATCAATCCTGGCTTATCAAGTGTGGTCCCAAACAAAAGCAATTTGTGGAAGAAGTCTGAGGAAGGGACACTGTTCAAGAAAATTAGTCTGGACTCTCTTGCTCCCCTCCTCCTGCTTTGCTTCCTAGACCCTATTTCTGAAAGAAAAAAAAAATCCAAAAATAAAATTGGTCTGGACTCTCTTGCTCCCCTCCTCCTGCTTTGTTTCCTAGACCTTATTTCTGAAAGAAAAAAAAAATCCAAAAAGAAAATTACCCCAAACCCAACTTTTTTGTCCATCACTGCACCCTACAAGTAAATCCATGTGTTAAAGAGAAGTGGCTGCTCCTGGTGAGGTGGGAATTGCCTTGTATCCCCAACACAGCTGCCCAGAGGGGAGTAAAATCCCTGAAACTGCTGAGTCTTGGGAGGATGCCAGTGGCAGATCACTGGAGCTGTCAGCTCCAGCTCCTGCACAGTCTCCTACCCAAGCACACCCCAGAAATGTGCCTGGGATGGATCCCACCTGCAAACTCCAAGTGCTCCTGGACAGCGTGTTCCTAACAAAAACCCAACCCAAGGGCTGGCAGAGCTCTGGGACGAGACAGTGAGTGTGTGTTTGTGTGTGTGACTGTCTGAGCCTGCAAGGGACAGCTTGGACCCCTTCCCAGTTTGGAGCATTCCTGTCTCTTTTTATGGCTGATGTTCTCCAGATGTTTTGTATTGCAGCCTCATGTGGAAACCCTCTGGCCCCAGGGCTGAATCCTGCTCAGCCCTCCACGTTACAATCAGCAGAGAGGAGGAAGAGGGGGGTTTTACCTCACTCCATCCACATGATTTATTATATATTTTATTATATTTAAAGCATGAATCAACCCTGGGGTGCAGCTGCCCTGAAAATGCCTATTCCCATGCCTGCTCATCCTTTTGAACTCTTTTTTTTCCCAAGGAAACACCACACATGTGATCACCCCCTCTCCACAAGCCCATCAAGTGCTGCAAAGCAGAAAGACACGGATACAACCTCTGGCTTAGGAAGTCCCGAAGCAGCAAATTGCCGGAAACGGAGAGAATATAATGTGGAAAGTGTTCCCCTGGCTTGGCCCTGGCCTCGCATTCCTGAGGAGCAGCTCCCCCCAGTCCCAGCCAGGGGATGGATACCAGCAGAGCTGGGCCGTGGCTCTGAGCCAGGAGGAGCTCCCATGCCACTGTGCACTCATGGTCCTCATCCATGTTGTCCATTTCTGGTGGATTTTGTTGGACCCAAGGACCCAGCTGGTTTCACTCCCTGCCCATGTTGTTGAGGTGTTGGTGCATCCCTAAGGGATAAGGGGGAATCTGGTTATCCTCCCTCAGTCTTGGCTCTAGTTTGGTCCCTGAAGTGACATTCTAATGACATTCTAAGTGACATTCTAAAGCGCCAGCCCCACCAGGGACATGGATTTGGCAGCGTGGATGCAGTGGGACATCCCATTTCTGTGCACACAGCTGATGGACATGGTGTGTCCAACAAACTGGTTTGACTTCCCATTAGGAAATTTCCTCATCTACTATTAATAGATATTTTAAGACACTCCTCCTTTATCATTCCTCCACACTCCACACATCACTGAGGGTGAGAGCAATCCTGCCCTCTCCTCTCTGCAATCTTCCCATCGCTGGGGCTGCTCCCACCTGAGCTCACTTTTCCATCTGCCACCCATCCTCTGCTCTTCCCTGCAAGCCCATCCTTGTGCCAGTGCTGGCTCCTGCCAGGACGAGGGCACTCAGCCTCAATGAGGATCTTTTTCCCAGAGCAGGAGGCTGCAGGCAGAGCCCAGTGGTGTTAATGGGGGGAGGAAAAGTCTGGCTGCCTGACGGGAATTTCCGACTGCTTCCTCACCTCTCAGGAACCACCTGCATCCTCCAGCAAATGCTCCCTGCTCCAGAAAAAGGCAATTGAAAAATTTTCCTGACCTCAGTGGTAGGAAAATCCTCATCTCCATCCTGACAGTGCTCTGAGCCCAGCTCCAGGCTGTGCCAAACACCCCAAACTGCCAGGGACATTCCCAGCAGGATCAGTCCCAGCCTGTGGCTCTGAGTCCCCTCAATGAAGCTTTCAGCATTGCCTGGTGATGTTCAGGGTTGGTTGTTTTCCCCTGGCCCATTTTTGGGGCAGGAGCAGGAGGAAGAGGATGGACCCACATGGATACAGGTTGTGCTATTTCATCTCCAAGCACCTGCAAGCAGGCTCCACCCCAATTTACTTCCCAGCTTGGATGCAATCGGTGACTACCTGAATTCCCCTTTCCTATTGGGGCAGGCAGGATCCTGTGCTGCGGCCAAGCCCCTCGGAGCTTGATGAAGAGGAAGAGGAAGAGCTGCAGGGTTTTGGTTGCCACCCAGGAGCAACACCTGCTCCACTTGCTCAGCAGGGCATGATCCTCAGGGTGGGATGCAAAGGCCAAGGAGGGAGGTGGGAGCTGGGTCAGCCCCGGGCAAGCCCTGCCAAAGCATTAATGACTCACAAAGTCATTAATGAATCAAAGCTCCCAGGTAATTGCTGTTATGAGGAAGAGGAAGAGTCTGTGCCGCTCCACCCTGCTCTGCATTGGGCTGGCCAGAGGTAGAAGCAGCCTGGAAAGGGTGGAGAAGAGGTGTGAGAAAGCAGGGCTGCACCCCGAGCAACGCCACCGCAGCGGGGAGGGAGCAAGGAAGACTCTCCACGTCCCGGGCAGGGGCACAAATGGGATGGGCACACGCTGATATTTATAGAATCATAAAATCATTGGTGTTGGGAAAGAGCCCTAAGGTCATCCAGCCCAACCGTTAACCAGCAAGTGACCTTGGCTGAGAGGGGACAGGTCCCTCTCGGATCAGCTAGCACAGCCACCTGAGAGAGATCAAAGAAAAGGAGAGGAGAAAGGGAGGAAAGGAATGAGGAGAGCAGTCAGGATGGATGAAGAAAGAAAAAAAAAAAACCAGAAGAATGAGAAAACAGAAGGGTGAAGTGGGTATTTTCCTAGTGAGGGACTGTCCAGGACCTGGCAGTGCTATGCCATGGGACCAAGGAAGGGTCTGATGCAGGAGCCCAACCCTTCTTCTGCCCACCATCCACAGCACCTCTATGATGGGCTTGGCCAGGCTGGTGATGCTGAAGGTCCCCTTGACCACAAAAGAAAAGATGTGGGGGTAGATCAGAGAATCATGGAATCATTAAGGCCAGAAAAGCCCTCTAAGATCATCACTGCCAATCCCACCACTGACCCACGTCCCCAAGTGCCACATCCACGCAGCTTTTAAATCCCTCCAGGGATGGGGACTCCAAACTGCCCTGAGGACCTCTCAGGGCTTGACCATCCTTTCAGAGAAGAAATTTTCAGAGGAGCAGGAGATCCTGACAGGCTGTGGGAGGTGGTGACAGGGATGCTGCCACCACTCCAGCCTCCACCTACTTTCCAGGGACACTTCAGTCCCATCCCTGCATTTGTCACCCCATTTGAATTGGGATGGCAATAGATAATAGTCCAGCACTGCCAGGGAGGAATGAGAGGAGAAAGGAGACATCTTCCACCTTCCCATGGGACAGACCCACCCTCCCTTATCACCCCATCTCCATAAGGTCCAGGCATGCAGCCAGGCTGGATCCCGAGCTCCTTCACTCATCGAGTAGGAAAAACAAGATTTTCTCATACATACAGCAAGGTGATGGTAGCAGGAACATGAGGAGCAGGGAGAAAGCAAGCAGTGTGATTCCCTCTGCAGCCAGGGAGGGAATTGGGTGCATCCCCACCCCCCCAGTTAGCTGAATTTGGGTGCCCCCATCCTGCATTCTCCCTCTGCCAGCACGCAGGCAGGAAGGACTCTGCCCATCCAGCCTTCCCCTTCCACTGAGGGGTCTTCCTTGGCCATGTTCCCATGCAGGCAGCAGTGCTTCCCAAAGAGAAACTGAGGCAGGGAGGGTGGTGCACCACAGGAGGTGCTCTCTGTAACTGGCAGTAGGTCCAGGGCATGAGGAGGTCCAGGAGCCCTGTGCCAGCACAGGCACAACAGACACCCTGCCTTGCCCATGTCCAGAGGGCTGTGGGACCATTTTGGGGTGTTTTTTATTTTCTCTCATCCAGGGAAAGAGGCTGGACATGCCCCAGCTGTGTGTGCTGGCAGCTCAGGAAGCTCTGGGCTCATCCCCCAGCGTGGGCAGCAGGGGAAGGGGGTGAAATTTTGCCCCTCTGCCCTGCTCAGGTGAGACCCCACCTGCAGAGCTGCCTCCAGCCCTGGGATTCCCAACTTTAGAAGGATTTGGAGCTGCTGGAGCCAGTCCAGAGGAGGCCACGGAGCTGCTCCAAAGGCTGGAGCCCCTCTGATCTGGAGCCATGCTGGGAGAGCTGGGGGTGCTCACCTGGAGAGGAGAAAGCTCCAGGGAGAGCTCAGAGCCCCTTGCAGGGCCTAAAGGGGCTCCAGGAGAGCTGGAGAGGGACTTGGGACAAGAGCCAGCACTTTTCTCACCAGGAAGAAGGGGAATGGTTTCACAATGACAGAGGGCAGGGTTAGATCGATATTAGGAAGAAATTCTTCCTTGTGAGGGTGCTGAGGCCCTGGCACAAGTTGCCCAGAGAAGCTGTGGCTGCTCCTGGATCCCTGGGAGTGTCCAAGGCCAAGTTAGGAACAACTTGATCTAGCGGAAGCTGTCCCTGACCACGGTAAGGGAGTTGGAACAAGATGAGCTCTAAGGTCCCTTCCCACCCAAACAATTCCATGACTCGGTGCCAAGGACGAGGCTCGCAGCGCTCCCTCCCCTGCAGCTGCAGCTCCGGAGTGCCCAGGGCCGGGCGGCGTGGGAGGAACGGCAGAACTCGATTTCCGAGCGCATTTGCTTCCCAAATCCGTCCCGGGTCCCCGCGGGGCTCCGCAGTCTCTTCCCAACACCGGGACTCCCAGCTCCAGCATGCCCAGGCGAATCCCTCCCATGCCGAGCGGGGATTCCCACAGTGGGAATGAGGCTTCACCCGAGTGAAAACATCCCGCGGGTCCGGCTTCTGCCTCATCGCTCAGGAATCCCGAGGTCAGGGCCGGCGAGTCCTCCCACGGCAGCGCCAGGAGCACGGGATGCGCATCCCGGTGTCCCTGCTGTCACAGGGATACTCATCCCGGTGTCCCTGCTGTCACAGCGCCCGGGATGCTCATCCTGGTGTCCCTGCTGTCACAGGAATACTCATCCCAGTGTCCCTGCTGTCACAACACCCGGGAATGCTCATCCCGGTGTCCATCCTGTCACAGGAATACTCATCCCGGTGTCCCTACTGTCACAGCGCCCGGGATGCTCATCCCAGTGTCCCTGCTGTCACAGGGATACTCATCCCGGTGTCCCTACTGTCACAGGGATGAGCATCCCGGTGTCCCTGCTGTCACAGCGCCCAGGATGCGCATCCCGATGTCCATCCTGTTACAGAAATACTCATCCTGGTGTCCATCCTGTCACAGGGATACTCATCCCGGTGTCCCTGCTGTCACAACACCCAGGATGCTCATCCCGGTGTCCATCCTGTCACAGGAATACTCATCCCGGTGTCCCTACTGTCACAGGGATGTGCATCCCGGTGTCCTTGCTGTCACAACACCCGGGAATGCTCATCCCGGTGTCCCTGCAGTCACAGGGATACTCATCCCGGTGTCCCTACTGTCACAGGGATGTGCATCCCGGTGTCCTTGCTGTCACAGGGATGCTCATCCCGGTGTCCTTGCTGTCACAGCGCTCGGGATGTGCGTCAGAGCATCCCAGTTCTGTCACAGCACCCGGGATGCTCATCCCGGTGTCCTTGCTGTCGCAGGTCCCTCCGTGCAGCCTGGAGAGGGAAGGAAGGGGGGGGAAAGAGGATCAGCTTCCCTTGCACGCCTGGAACATCCTCGGGCCAGCGCGTGACGCTGGCTCCGGGTGACATCCCAGCTCCCGGGTGATGTCATTTCCCCCACAAGTGATGTGTGATGTCCACGGCAAAGGGACAGCGGTGGGGACAACTGGAGGGGTGCGGGCAGCCATGAGCAGAGCAGGACAGTGCCCACCCGCACACCACCGCCGGTGCCACCTCCTGTCCCCTCTGCGTCACCCCTCCTGCCACCCCGTCCCCACTGCCACCAACCCCTGTCATCTGCCTTCACCCCGTCCCTCTGCCAGGCCCTGTCCCCATCTGCACCCGCTGCCACCCCGTCCTGTCCCCACTGCCACTTCACGTCCCCAAAGTCATCTCCTGTCTCCACAGCCCCCCGCTACACCGTCCCCTGTCCCCAGTGTCACCCCCTGCCACCCTGTCACTTCAAGTCCTCACAGCACCATCCCCGTCTCCGGTGCCACCCCCTGCCCAGTGTCACTGCCGGTCCCCACTGTCTCCTTATGCCCCCACAGTCACTCCCTGCCCCCTGCCCCCCTCCGCCACCTCTGTCCCATCCCATCCCCGTGCCACCGCTCGTCACCTCCTTTCGCTGCCACCGCTGTCACGCCTCATCACCTCTTGTCAGACCCCTCCCCGTCACCTTCCCCTGTCCCATCCCGTTCCGGTCACGCCTTGCCACCTGCTTTCCTTGTCACCCCCGCTGTCCCCTCCTGTCCCCTCCTGTCCCCCCGTCCCCTCACGTCCCCCTCGCCCCGCCCCGTCCCCGCGGCGGGCGCCCCGCGCATGCGCGGTGCCCGCGGTGAAGCCGTGCCCGGCTGCGGGGCGGGGCGGCTCCATCCGGGTCCTGCCCGGGCCGGGCGGTGCGGGCGGCGCGAGCCCCGGCGGGACGGCGGCGGCGGGTGAGTGAGGGCGGGGAACGGGACCCCCGTGTGGGGTGCGACCCCTCCCTGTGCCTTCTTCTGTGGGGAACGGACCCCTCTCCATCCCCGCTGTGTGCCTGGGATGCCTTCCCTGTGCAGCCGTCTGTGGGGCAGGGTCCGTCCTGCAGCTGCTCTTTGGGCAGGAGCCTCCTTGTGTGCCTTGTTCTGTAGGGAGGGGTCCCTGCTCCATCCCCTCTCCCTGTGCCTTGTTCTGTAGGGAGGGGTCCCTGCTCCATCCCCTCTCCCTGTGCCTTGTTCTGTAGGGAGGGGTCCCTGCTCCATCCCCTCTCCCTGTGCCTTGTTCTGTAGGGAAGGGACTCTCCTCCAGCCCTTCAACCTCTCCCTGTGCCTTGTTCTGTAGGGACGGGACTCTCCTCCAGCCCTTCAACCTCTCCCTGTGCCTTGTTCTGTAGGGACGGGTCCCTTCTGTAGGGACATGTCTCTGCCCCATCCTCTCTCCCTGTGCCTTGTTCTGTAGGGACATGTCTCTGCCCCATCTCCTCTCCCTGCGCTTTGTTCTGTGGGGCTGTTTTCCAGCCCTCTGTGGGGCAGGATCCTGTCTCTGCTCTGTTCCATGGGACAGGGCTCCCCCTCCATCCCCGCTGTGGGGCAGGGGCACCCCCTTCTCGGGGACAGGGTCTCACTGTCTCTCTCTGCTCCACTGTCACCTCTGGGGCAGGGCCTCCACAGGGCAATGGAGCAGCCCCCACATCCGTGCAGACCCCTAAGGGGGCACTCTCATGGGTCTGGGCTGTGCTTTTGGGGTGTCTGGCAGCACTACAGGGCTGCCGTAAGGTCCCGCTTGTGGGGGCAGAGGGGACAGCCCAGAGGCTGGAGCCGTGGGCTGGGACTGCATCACCCCGGAGGGATGGAGGATGGGGCTGGGGCAGCACAAAGGGACAGGGGACAAGTCCCCATCCTGCCTGGACCCCTTGATGAGGGGGAGCTCCTGGGGGTCCCACCCACGCTCGGCTCAGGGTCCCCAGGTCACCTCTGTTCCCAGCTGGCTTGGAATCAGACACGTCCCCTTGCTTTCCTGGGGCCGAGACGGGACGCTGCGGGTTTCTTCTGCCTTAAAACCGAAAAAGAAAGAAAGAAAAAAAAAATGCCACCCAGAAATGGGAAAAGCTGCTTTTTTGGAGTTACACTGGGCTGCTGTTCCTGCCGTGCCGGCACGTCCGTACCCTCCCTTCGCCCGCCGCTTTGGCAGGGGACCTGCGTGGGACCCTGGGGACTGCAAACCGACCGGTAAAAATGCACCTCCTGCGGTTTGGGGTTTTGCTTTGTTTTGTGTTTGTTCACTTCAGCCTGTCTTTGTGGAGGAGAACACGCGTGGGTCTCGGGTCACCCCACGAGCGGCGCCGGCTCCGTCGGATGTGCCAGCGTGTGTGTCTGGGGCTTGCTTCCCCCCTCCCGTGCACACCTTTGGCAGGAGGCTTGGATGACATCTTGCTCTGGCACGCTCCTCGCCTTTGATCTCGAGTTTCCTGCCATGGATAACGTGTTCGGCAACACGCGAGCCCGGCTCCGCAGCTGCCGGGGAGGGCGATGCGGGTGCCTCCTCCTCCTCCTCCTCCTCCTCCTCCTCCTCCTCCTCGTCGTCCCGGTTTTCCCCAGCTGGCTTCTGCCTACAGCTCCCGGCTTTCCTTTGTTTCGGGTGCCGCCAGGACGGGCTCTCACAGCCCAAGGATGCTCTGAACGGAGCAAAGCCAAGCACAAAAAGACACCTCCCCCCCCATCCCTTTGTTTCCAGGCGTTTGCGGGCTCAGCTGGTTTTTACACGGCGGCTATTCATGTGCCCAGGCAGATAAACCCGACTACTCAATGTCTCTCTTTTTATTTTTTTTTTTTTTTCCCTATTCGGAGTTATTTTGGGTGCTTTAGTTTGCAGGGAGCACATCCCGGCCGCAGGCTGTGCCAGAGGGATGCAGCAGCTTTCTGGGAACGGGGTGAATTTGCCAGAAGCATAACTGGAACATCTCGTGGCTGTCCTCTGGTGTCCTCCTTGCATCTCCTCGGGTGAGCAGAGCCATAAGCTCTCATCACCACACTGAAATCTGGGATCACCAGCCCTTCTCCTGGGAGGACTCTGATCCTGCTTTGCAAAACCCACTGCCAGCAGCAGCTTTAGGGACAGAGGCAGATGAACAAAACCCAGGCCTGTGCTCAGCAGTGATTGCTGAAATCAACCTTTTTAAAAAAAATATATCCTTGACTTTACAGAAAGCAAAATATAAGTTCTAATATTATTATCATCATTATTTTTTAGATTCCTACTGCTGTTTCATTTCCCTCAGGTGTTGGGTTTAATAGCGAAACCATCAGCTGAATTCATTTGAATGCCTTTTTTTTTTTGCACAACAGATGTACACAAAGCACCTTAAGCGTGTCAAACGGCCCCTGAGTAAATCATGTTGTTTGCTCTATTACTTTATTCATACAGGTTCGATGCTCCAGCTGATGCATCTGGAGTGCTGTGCCATCTGGAGCAAAAATTAAATACAAATTTGGCCCCTGGCCTGGAAAAATAACAATCCCGTGCCCCACTAATAATCAGCAGTGGAAGGATAGAGCCCCTGACAGAAGAACTGCTTGGGGGCAATGTGGAAGGAACCTAAAATGCACTAATTGAGGTATTTAAAACATATTTTAAAAGGGAAAATAAATGCTTCTAGCACCATGTGCCAGAAGCAGACAGAAGCAATGATGTGATCCCATTACCAAGTCACAGGGCTGGTGCTGGCAGATGACAGTCCTGATCCTGAGCGGGTGGTGGAGCTGCTGGAGGTCTGTGTGGTGGTGATTTCCCACATCTCCCAGCCTTGCTGCTTAAGGAAATCCCCTCCACAACCTCCCACAACCTCTTTTCTCCCACTGCTCAGCTCAGGTTTGCTAATTTTGTTCTGTTCACCAAGGCTGGGTTGGACTCTCCAGGTCTGCTGCATTGCTGTTTGGTCAAAGGCTGTCTCAGATTTGGGGAGAACAAGATGTAGAGGTGGGTCAGCTCTGCTGGAACTTACTGCTTGTGCATCCCAGGCTCAGATCCAGTCGCCTCCAGATGTGATTGGAGATAACTGTGATGAACCAGCTGTGAAGGACACCTTGGGGTCAGCGTGCTCTGAATGCTGTGGGATCTGTTGAACCTTCAGATGAGGAATATTGTGTGTGCCACGTGGGAAATAAAGTGATGGCTGCTGGTTGCTGCCACTGTTCTTGGCTGGAGAGTGGTTCTGGCCCTGTCCTGAGGGAAAGGCAGGGAGAGGAGGTGGATTCCATGGCAAGGAAGCAGCAGAGCTGTTCAGGATTCTGGATCTGAACCAATCCTGGAGGTTCTACCCAAGAAGACCCAACTTCCAGCTGCTTCCTGGACTAAATGATATGTGGGATTACAGGAGGCCACCTGGCTTTGCAAGGAGGGCTTTTGTGCTTCTGGACCATCTCTCCATGCATCCCCCCTTGGGTCACCCCTCCCAGTGACCTGCTGTCACCTCCACTTGGGCTGTGTGGCAGAAGACGTGTTGTGAGTGATTCACTCCCAGCCATAAAACAACACTTGGATGTGGAAAAGGTGGAGAGAAGTACAGCTGGTGCTCGTTTCCTGTTCCCAACACCTGCACCTGGAGCCTTCTGCCTTGGGATGACAGAGCTGAGACACGGTCCTCCCTCACCTTGCCAGGCTCCTCCTGCACTGTAAACCCAAACAAGCCCATCCTTGGGGCCATGGCAGGAGGTGCAGATCCTTCTGGTGGTCCTCAGGCAATTTGGAATATTGGTGTGGAAGCCTGGTGGGTGTTTTTTGGGGTTGAAGCTCCCCCCCGTCTCAGCAGTGCTTGGTGTGCCCGAACTGGGTTTGTTTGTTTTTGTTCCTGTAATCATTCCCTCTGAAGCTGAGTGTTGTTGACACAAGATAAGATCAGCCATTCCCTTCCCTGTCACTGTTGCCCTGGAACCGCTCAGAGTCAGTTTTGGGAGTGGCCGTCCCGGTGTGCCCGTGTCCCCACCCCGAGCCGCTGACAGGGCTCTAAAGCGGCATCAGTGATGATGTGACACCGGCCTCAACTGCAGCGAGCCCAGTCATCGCCCGGGCCCCCCGGCATTGAGGAATGCCAGCGATCCCATGGAAAACACGCTTCGGGAGAGGATCCCAGCCCACGTGGTGTTGCTACAGCCATGGGCAGTGATTTGCTTCCTGTCCTGGAGGATGGGAGAGCCTTGACATTGACAGTGAGCTGGAGCAGGGCCTGTTCCTCCATCCCGGGATCACTGCGGTGGCGCTGGAGCTGCGTCATTTTTGGATGCTGTTCCCTCTGGAGCACACAGGGAATGTGTCATTTTTTGTACTTGTCTGGCATGTTTAAATTCCACCAAAGAACAAAAAACAGTCCTGAAGGGTTCCAGCCACATGTGGAGGGTTTCTGTGTCCTGCTCACAGACGGATGCAGTGCTGAAGGGATGGCGAGAGGAGACGAGCCTGGCTCTACTGCCAGTGAGTGGATGGGCAGCAGGAGCTCATGGACCAAATTAGCTAGAAGCAGCTGGCACAGTGTAGGTGAAGGCTGTGAGGTCTCACATTGCTCCAATGCTGGAGCTGCAGCTGGATCAGGCTGTGGAAAAAGCAGAGAAACAGGAGGACCAGCTAGGGCAGGGTGGTGGGAAGCCTAGGCAGGGATGTCCTGCTTTTTCTGCTTCATCTTCAGGACTGTGAGTGAGAGGAACAAGTAAGAATGACTTCTCCAGGCTTATTTTTGCTTTAGTTTTGTTTTTGGGTTGCTTTGCAGGACACCAAGACTGCTGAAGAACTTGGGTTCTCCTGGCTGAGGGGGGAAAAGGATCTTTGCCTTTGCAGGATAATTCTGGAGGCCCATCCCAATGTTTGAGGGACAGTGTCCTAGCTAGGTCCTTCAGTGTGCTGTCTCCGTGGAAGCAGGGGATGGAGATCCATGTGGCAGCACAGCCACAAGGGTTATTGATGTGTTGGAAACCATGAAATCCCCTGAGAATGGTCACGTAGAAACTGGAACTTCTCCAAAAAGTTGATGGGATTGATCACCAACTGAAGTGCACCTGCACCAACACCCATGGTCACCAAGAGGAGAAGGATCTGGAAACTACTGTGCATCAGGAAAGCTGTGACATGGTTGCCAGCACAGAGTCATGTGGGATGACTCAAACAAATGGATTGCTGCAATGGATGGAGATAACTTTCCATGATTTACCAGCAGCCCTGGCTAACTGGGAGGTCCCAGCTGACTGGAAGTGAGCAGATGTGATACACAGCTACAAGAAGGGCAGGAAGGAGGATTTTGGGAACTACAGGGCTGTCAGGTGAGTGACAGGAGCAGATCACTCTGAGTTCCTTCATGCAGCACCAACAGTGAGAGGATCTGGAGCAGCCAGTGTGAGTTTGTGACATGCAGGTCCTGCCTGACCAACCTGATCTCCTTCTGTGACAAGGTCACCTGTTTTGGCGGGTGAAGGAGGGGCTGTGGGTGTGTCTTTCTGGACTTTGTCACAGCCACTTTTTCGTGGCTGAAGTCACCGTTCCCAGAGGGATTTAAAAGCCGTGTAGAAGTGGCACTTGGGGACATGGGTTAGTGAAGGCCTTGGCAGTGCTGGGTTAGCAGTTGGACTCGATGGCCTTAGAGGGCTTTTCCAACCTAAATGATTCCATGATTCTGTGATTTTATTATCCCCTCAGAGGATTAATCCCACCACTAATGCAGCTTTTCACTCGCAAAGCGCTTTAAGAGGAAGTTGTGCCAGGAGAGTGCTTGAAGAGAGAAACTGAAAGTGCTGAGCAGGAGGCAGCTGCCCTCCTGCTTCCAGCCTCTCCTGGTCTGTGCAGTAGAGTGGGTTTCCCAGCTTCTTGGTTTATGGGAGTATTTTGGGGAAAACACAAGAGCTCCGTGGCCGTGCAGCTTCCCAGGCGTGAAACCAGAGCATTTCAGCTCCCCGATCGGTCCATTGAAATCCAGGAGGAACAGCCTGGCAGGTAAGAAAGTGGGTGAAGCCAAATTGCCCATCAGAGCTGGCTTGGAGACATCAGAGTCTCCCAGCAGACAACTTCAACTACAGCAAATCCACCCGAGTGGATCGTGCCTCCCTTTCGGATTTTAGGGATCGGCAGAGCTTTGTCCCGAGCTGGCAAATTCCTCTGCACTTTAACGATGGCAAATATTTCCTCAGCGCTTTAACGACTCCCATTTTCCTATTGTTCCCTGTAAAAACCCGCCGCCAGGCTGGGCTTCTCCCGAGGCAATTTCCTGGCTCTGCTCAAACGAAGCTGCAGGGTTGGGGGTTTTAATTTCACTTTTTAGTTGGGAAGTGTTGGGTGACAACCCGGGTGTTTTGCTCTCTTGGCGTGTGGGATAAAAGATAAGGCTTTTGGAGGCTGTGGCCGTGGTGGCCATCTGAAGTGGGATGGGATTGTGTGCTGTTGGGTGGTTTGAGGGCTGAATGAATTGGAATGAGCCTGTCTGGTGGTGCTCTTGTGGGTTGGGTGTCTGTCAGCTGAGCCCAGCACCCCAGTCTTGCTTGGCATTCACACCAAAACACCCTCACCGTTGTGCTGAGCGTTGTTTGGGGGCTGCACTTTGGGAGTAAAAGTAGGAAAAATGGATCATTTTCTCAACTGTGGCTTTGCCTGAGGGATGCTGAGCTTCTGTGTGCTTCTGATCATCCTTGGGGCTTCCTCCTTGTATCCTCCTCCTCCTGAAGCATCTTCCCCAGGCAGCTGCCAGTGATGCAGTGGGAGGAACAGGTCGAGGAGGTGATGGGAAAGACCCGGGATGTGCTGCAGCCAGGGGAAAGGGATGGAGCTGCAGACAAGTCTGACATCAGGTGGTTTATTCCAGCCTTCGATGCTAAAGCTGGGAGCGGGAGTGGTGCAGGGAGATGGGACTGCAGTGGGGATGGTGGGTATTCTCCCAAAGCCAAGAGAGAATTTGTGCCTGAAGACTAAAAAATTATATGGTCCTGCAGAAAAATGGGCTGGAGAGGAGGGATACTGCTGCCATCCTTTCAGGCAAGCCCTCCAAAAGGAAGGGTTTTAACACAAGCTGATGAAATTGGGGCCTTGTTTATACTGAGGTTGGAACTTGAGCCTCTTTAGGTTTCTTTTTTGGATGGAATTTAAAAGAGGAAAGAAGTAAGCACTGACAAAAGTTTAGTTTCTTTCTTAGAAAACATCTGTTTTCTAACAAAAGTTGGTTTTCTTCTCCAAAGGATCCCCTGAATCCTTTCTGCTTCCTTTAGGTTTGATTTATCTATTGATGTTCTGAGCTGGAACATCCAACTTAGTAGCAAACTGCTTGATATCAAGCCCCAGATTGCACATTGCCTGCTTCATCTTCTAAATCAAATAAATTATTCTTCAGTATTATGAGTCACTCACTGTGAGGGTAGCAGCAGATCCCAGTCTGTTTCCATGAGGGTGCCATGTTATATTTTCCTTATTAACCCAGGTCCTTACCACAGAGCTGTGTGGATGAAGGCTGCTGCATAGCTGGGCACAACTTAGGTTTTGTTGCTCAGAGATTTTTATCTTTTTTCTTATTATTAAAATGACATCTTCCTAGGCCAATGCAGAATAAGTCAGGTGGATGGGATGGATTTTTTTTTTAGCTGGAGCATCCATTTCCATAAGAGTTGGAGCCCAAAGATGAGTTGTGAAGCCCTGGCAGGTTGCTTGCCTGGGATGGGATCCTGTCTTGGTCCTACTGTGGATGGACTGATCAGGCTTGTCTTGGATACCCACATCATTCCAAACAATCCTCTGCAGCACTGGGTTGGAAATCCCCCTTTTCCACCCCAAAACCAGTCCTGATGCAGATTTCTCTGTGAGGACTCGCTGTGTGGCAGCCGTCTCTGCAGGCTGCTCCATGCTTTTGTTTACATCTGGTAGAAAACTTCTTAAATTTCCTGGCAAGGGAGTAATTCTAATCCCTTTCAATGAGATCAAGGGATTAGTGTCTCAGATGCTTATAAAATTGTGAGGATTAGCCAAGCCTCCCCCCCATTCTTTCTATGCCACATAACGTCATCGCCGTGTTTTAAAAGGGGATCTCTGTGCTGTTACCAAGAGCTGAAGCAATTTCTGAGACCCTCTGCGAATCCAAGCGTTTAAAAACCATGTCTTCATCCTCTCCTTTGCTCCCTCTGGATTTTTGTGCAATTTTTAGGGTGTTTTTCTCTTTTCTTCCAGCATCCCTGGTACCAAACCGCAGTAGCTGTTCAAGCAGATACGTTTGGTTTGCGTGGCTTGGCTGCGTTGCGGCACCCGTGCAGGTAAGTAGGGAGCTGAGCCCAAAGTTTTCCTTCACAGAGACTTGCAAATTCCCATCTTGAGAGGACCAGGTCCTGAAAAAACATGTTATTTCACGAGTTTCCCCCTCATTTCAAAGGATTTGGGCTTTTGTGGTCCATCCCCAGAGGGGAACGGCACTTCTGGGCCGACGGGATGCTCTCACCCCAAGAGCTGGGAGCAGGATGAAACTCCACACACCCACATTCCTGCATCCTCTTAATTACAACCTGCACTTTCATTAGGACTTGCTCCCTAACCAGTTCACAGGGAGCTGACAGGGAGGAGGGTTTAGTTCAAACCCTGTTGCTTCTCCCCTCAGGGCAGGTTTTAAATGCCTTTTCTCCCGGGTCGATGGCTGCGTGGTCGCTTGACCTGTGTGAGCAAAGAGATCCCGAACTGCCGAGTGGTAGGAGCTCGGAGCCAGGAATTCCTGGCCCCAACCCAGTAGAGTTTCAGAGGCAAGCTTTTAAATATATACAAAGACAAGCTCATAATTTCCACTCTACTAATGAGGCCACGGTGTTTTCATTGAAATGTGCCAATAGGCGCCATGGTGGTATTTTAGCAGCCTTGTACTGTGAATCCAAATGTGATTTAACATGGCAGCCCCCACAGAGCCGAGGAAAACTGGCTTCTCCCACTGAATTTCAATGATGCTGCTCAGCAGCACCTCCCAAAAATCCCCTCTGTGTTGGGACCTCTCCTTGTGTTTCATCCCGACAAAGCTTTTCCCCCCCACCACGGTGGTGAAGGTGGGAATGGGTTGAAAGGGGATATTTAGGAGGGGAAGGTCTTAATTTAAAGCCTGGGTTTAACAGATGTGTGGCTGGCCAGTGTGAGGTGGCAATTTAATAACCAGGCTGGCCAGAAATATCATTAAATTGTAGTAAAAAAAATGGAACGTGAGGGCTCCAGACATCGTGTTCTCTCTTGACCTTTAAAAAGCCACTCAAAGCTGCCAGCCTGCTCGTTGCTAAGCCACCTCCTTAGTGCCACTCATATATTTTCCCTTCTAGCAGGCGATTCAGCACCCGGGAATTCATGGAGATCCAACAGCAAACTGTTACACACCTGAAATTCCCACTGGTGGTTTTTAGCTTTGTAGCCTTGAAGCATTCAGAAAATATTCAGCAGGTTTTGTTCAGCCAGTTGCAAGAAAAATGTAAATTTTAAGTAACTCACAAAAGGTGTTAGGTTTGCTTTGCTTTTTTTTTTTTTTTTTTTTTTTTTTTTTCTTTAAAACAAATTTTGCATCAGCAGCACAGCTGTAAATTGGGCTTTTGGTTATTTAGGGCTCAATTTGTGAGGAACCCCTGTAAGAAGCAGCATCCCTGGGCAAAGGAGGGGTGTGGGCAGATGATGTTGGAAATTTACACCTGGTTGTCCATCCACCTCCTGGTTACAGACCCCTGGGGTATGGGTACACCTGGATTTTAGAATCACAGAATCATGGAATGGTTTAGGTTGGAGAGGCCCTTCAAGAGCATCTCATTCCACCACCCTGCCATGAGCAGGAACACCTTCCACTAGACCAGGTTGCTCCAAAATAGCCTTGAAGATTTCTAGGGGTAGGGAATCCACAACCTGTCTAAACAACCTGTGCCAGTGCTTCACTAAGGTCTCTTCATTTTCTGCACCCCACTAAGGTCAGGCCACGATTCCAGGTGAATAGGGCAAAAGGATCATATCCCATGGTATCACCCTTGGTGCTGAGACTTTGTGACAGAGGAGGAGATACATTTGTTGGTTGGTGAATGTTTCTCTCCAAGCACCTCACTTGGCTGTGCAAGTCTGGGTGTGGAAAAGTTCCATTTTCCATTTCCAACTAAATTTTGAGGGGTTTTCCATCCTTGGAGCCACCTTTCTTGTGCCAGTCCCATAGAGGTGAAGCAGTTTTTGTCCTGTTTCCATATAACTCCCAGGAGGTTTTTATACTGGACTCTATGAAGTGTTGCAAAACCATTCCAGTCTCTGTTAGCAAGGGAGAAGGAATGATAAAAAAAAAAAATAATGCTCCCCTAAATCCCAGTACTTGGGTCAAAACCAGGAAAGGGTGGACTGTCTGTGCAGCTCATTTTTTGGAAGTATTAGGAAAAATTGGAAACAGCAGTGACGTGGCATTGGTGTGAATTCCCAGCAGGCTGGGTTTGGGATTGTCTGAGTTTTCCTGAAGCCTTTTTCAGGCTGTCAGGATTGTAAAATACAACCTTGGCTGGATCAAAGTGGCTCTTCTTCTTAATTTTTACCTCAAATATAAATGATGCAATTAAAAAGGGTCCACAGAGTGCATTCCTGAGGACTGAAACCCAGGATCCAGGAGCAGACAGCAGCAGTATAAAGAGGAATTCTTCCCTCTCTGGCCTCATGCTGCTTTTCCACCACAAGGCTTTACAGCCATCTGGATCCCCTTTCAGATTATGCCCCCCCTCACAAAAATCCATAACCTAGCAACCTTATTTGGTGTCAGTGAGATCATTCTGCCTTCCTGTTCCCAAACTGTGCTTGGCTCCTCTGACTGCCCTTGTAGGATGGCTGCTGGCAGCTGTGATCCCATCACTGGTTCAGGGTGCTCCTCTCCAGCAGGATTTTGTAGGATTATTGATCCCTCTGTGTTGCACTGGTTTTTTGTTTTTTTTTTTCTCATTAAAGGAGCTTAGGAAATGGGGGAAAAAAGGGGTTTAGGAAGTTGTTTAATCCATCTGCTTCTCAGTATTGGAGTGCAGAGGGCAAGTTGCTCTTTGGCTCCATGGAAAGTGATTAGTTTTGGTTCAGCCTGTAGACTGCTTGATCAAAGTGGGATTTTTTTTCCTACAGATGTGATATTTAGGGAGTCCCCATTGTTTCCCACAGCTCTGTGTCATCACCTAGGAATTTTCAAATTCTCTGGAGTGTTTAACACCAATTTCCCTGCTCTGACCCTTCAGCTGCGTAGGCTGAGTGTTTCTCATGGAGCTTCCAGTTTGTGTTCATTGGGGAACACTGTGAACAAGGAAAACCTACCACAAATGAAGGTGGGAGATTATTCCCACTTGCCTCTGCTCTCATTGCTCTTTTTGGGCTAAAATACACCCAGATTTAATAATGTGTGTCCCTCCACCATGAGCCCATCAAGAGAAGTGGTGGCTCCTGCTTCCTCTTTTCACCTCAGGAGTACAAAGAGGGCTGGGGGCAGGAGGAGGCAGCAGCACATCCTTTCCCACCACACTTCTGGGAGGAAGAGTGAGCTCACCAGGTCGTGACGTTGGAACTGTGTGCCAGGAAAAGGGGGAGAAAAAATTAAAAATCCCCAGGGCCAAAGGGGAAAAATGCTTCAAGTGTTATTTCATCTCTGAGCAGTGAATTGAGCTGTCCTTGGGCAGCTCGTGTGAGCCTTTCCAAGAGAGCCGCTGCCAGCTCTGCTTCAAACCCTCCTGGGAAGTGATTCCCAACTCTCATTCCTTATGGGAGCTCAAGCAGAGCTCTCCTCCAAACTCTGCTTCCCCCTCCTCCAGACTGTATTAAATCGTGCTATTGATTTTATTTTTTTTTCTATTTATTTTTGCCTGTTTTCCTGGAACTTGCAAAATCAGCCCTGAGCAAACCTCTGGTTTGCTTTTCCAACAGCGCTGGGAGAAAGAACTTGACTTTACCATGGGTGATGGGAGCTGCAGCTGACCCATTTCTGCACATTTCTCTGCTAGTGGTAGCAAAAACATTTTCCCACTTAAAGGTTCTCTTCAGTTTTAAAGTTCTGGGATTAATTGTTTCTTCAACTGTCTAGAATCAGAAGGACTTGCGGGAAATTGCAACAGTACAGTCGTGATGCCGGATGTTGCTTTCCTTAGGCTTCCCTATTTTTTTCCAATTGCTTTGTCATGTTGTCACATCACTTGCTGTGTCCCCTGCCCAGAGGCAGTGGAGAGGGTTAAGGTTTTGTGTTTGGTGTCAGCCAGCTGGGGAACACAGCCAGGAAATTTCCTGATTCCCGTTCAAAAAAAGCATTGGATCCGCTCTCAGGGAGGAGGGAGCAAAGGTCCAAAGTGCCTTGTGCTTGGAGGTCAGTTTGGTTCCTTGAATATCCAGGCACACAACAAAAACCCACCAGCACCCCCAAGCCTGCAGGCAGCCAAAATGGGTGAAACAAATGGGTTTTTGTACTGTTTGACACCCAGAAGTTCTGTCTGTTGCTGTGATGGTGCTGTATCACCCCAGCCAAGCTTTGCTGGATCCCGGTACAGCTCTGCCTGCGGTGTGAGGGACCTGTTGTGATGTTCCTTCTTCCCTAATCAACAACCCTGCCAAGCCTTGCACCATCCCTCACGCTCCTCCATTCCCTACCAGCTTTGTGGAGTGAAGGATCTGGGCCAGGTTGGATGCTTGGAGCTGGCACTGGATGTGGCATCCCCATGGTAGCATCGTAGCTCTTTAAAATTGCATCATGCCAAGAGTTTTTGTTTCCCCCTCCATGCTCAGTCCTGTTGTTCCTCAGTTTTGGACAGCAAAGGCCATCACTTCTGGCTGGAGCTCCCCGCACTCCGTGCCAGGCAAAGGTGGTGCAGCTGTGTGGTATCTCTGGAGCAACAGTGATGCTGGTTTGGGTTTGGCTCTGCAGCTGCCTGTGATTTTCCCATCGCCACGCTGCGGATCCTGGCGCTGGACCAGCTCCAGAGACGGAGCTGAAGGAAATTCCTTCCAGCTGCTTGAGGTCAGGGCTTCGCTTTGCTTTTGGGGTCCACGAGGGGGAATTTTTGCCTGCAAGTTAAACGAGGGCGTTTCTGGCTGCTGCTTCTTAACACCTGGAAGAATCTCTCTTTTAAATATTATCCCACTAGTCATAGCCATTAAATAACCTTCCTCCTGTAGAATCATTCCATGGAAGAATACCCTGCTTTGCAACACAGCTTGGGCTGTTTCAGAAAGGTCTTGTCAGCTGCTCCCAGTTTAACTTTCAACCAGTTAATAAGGCTTTTGGTTAAACCTGTCTGAAACACGTTGCGAAACGCCTTTGAAACTTGAGACGCCGTTCACGCCCGCTTGAAACCTTTCCCACCGATAAAATATTCCAGCTTGGAGTTTGGCCACGGCTTAGCATTCACTTTTCCTTGAGATTTGTGATTTCAGGCCTGCCTGTGTCTGGCTCCACTGGGTGTTTGAAGCCCAGTGTTTCCTGGAGATGGGTTGGCTTTGCCAGCCCGTCCTGTGGGATGCCCAGACCACCAGCTCCATCCAGCTAATGGCTGAGGAGATTCAGTCTGAATTTGCTTTGAACCCCTGTGGAGAAGGTTGTTTGTCTTGAAAACATAAAGAAAATCCCTCTAAAAACAGGAGTTTATTTACAACAGCAGAGGCAGAAGCCACCGCTCCACCCAGCATGTGTGCTGTATTTAGGTGTGAGGATGCACAGCACATGCATGGCCCCTTTATGCACTGATGTTATAAATAAATAATAATCAATTATTTTAGAAAAGAACAAGCAGCTCCTTTTAATAAGTAAAAGCCCAAGAAGGAACACACAGTTCAAATCCATGTGGCAAAGCAGCAGGAAAGCAAAAAATCTGCAGCTTTCAGCCCATGACATTGCTTAAAGTGGCATCCCTGGTGTCAACCCCCTGTCTTCAGGGACCACAGCTCTGCGTCGCTCCCCTCCTCCTCCCTGCCTCAGTTTCTCTACCTGTGAGAAGACAATTGCATCCTTTATTAATCCCTGTGAGATCTCCTGAGGAATGCTCTGGGTACGAGGTTGGCCCCAGTATTAAGGGCTTGCTGTGGCTCTAATGGGGATTAATTTGGGACGTGGCCCTGTGAGGTTTACCTTTCACAGCCCAAGTGTAATCAAAGCCCTGCCAGGCTGGAGCTCGCTGACCTGTGACACTCCCTTCCTTGGCTGCTCGATGGGCCATTAACCAGCGCTTTGGCTTTTAATTAAAGCTGGGTTTTGTCCTCCTTGGAGAAACGTGGATTTGCTTGGCCCCACATTGCTGAGTCATTGGAGGGTGTAAGGAAGGAGATGTGGAGCTCAGGTTGTTCTGCCGTTTGTGGCTCTCTGCATCCCAGGACAAGCAACCATTGTTCCTTGCTGTTTTTCACAGAATCATGGAATTACATTGGGGTTGGAAGGGACCTTAAAGACCATCCAGTTCTACACCCCTGCCATGGGCTGGGACACCTTCTACTATCCCAGGTTGCTTCAAGCCCCATCCACGCTGGTCTTGAACACTTCCAGGGATGCAGGGGTAGCAACAGCTCCTCTGGACAAGCTGTGCCAGTGCTCCCTTTTCTATGTGCAGCCTGTGTCCCCCATCCGAGAGGTTTCAGGGACCTACTGGGGGCCATGGATGCCCCACAAGCATCATCTCCCTGCCCTGAGATGCCTTGACTATGGAGAGAGCAACAGGGAGGCTTTTGTTCTGCACCAGAAACTTTTCATCCTTCTTTATGGCTCATTTTTTATTTCTTTTGGCTGTGCCCTTGAAAATCCGAAGCAGCTTAAAATACAGTTCCTCCCCCCACTCCCCTTAAAAAAAAAAAAAACAAAAAAAAAACAAAAAAAAAAAACCCAAAGCTTGGCTGCTTGAAGTCATCAGATTTCACTGGAGTCTTTTAAAATTAACAGTTTCCTGGATCCTGGGCAGACCAACTGATTTTTCCCCTTTAACCTCAGTGCTTTTTGCTGTAACATTTCTCAGCTGTTGCAGCAGGAGGGAGGGAGGACCAGGGCAGCTCCAAGGTGGAGAAGGTTATTTCACACAGGGGTTGGATGAATCTGGTGTGGGATTCCCTGGATTTGCACCGCAGGGAACAGAAAGGCTGTCCCCAGGAGGCTGAGCCCCCACGACATGGCTGGCAGGTAGGTCATGGCTGCATTTCTGGCGTCCTTTTGGAGCAAAATATTAGGGAAATGGTTCCATTGGAGAGGATAGTGGGATATTGGGGGTTGGTGTGAGCTCTGTTTCTGCTGATTGTTTATTTGCTGAGGGCTGTGATGGTTCCTAGCTGTGCTCATGGATGTGGGGACTGGTGCAAGAGCAGCACAGCTCAGATGTGTACAAGCATGAAGAATTTTTCTGGCTTGATGGGATTTGCTGCTCCAAATGCAGCCTTGGATGTTCCTTACCCACAGAATGGTGTAGTGGGATTGCTGAGAAGAGCATCACAAGTTAAAAGAGTTGTAAAGGAAAGAAAAGCTACAGTCCAGTGCTGGTTGGTTTTGTTACCTGTACTCCAAAAGTTGTTTCTCCTTCCTTGCAAAAAAGTCACCTGGAGCTTTCCCAGACTGAGGAGTTTTCTCTGGGGTGGTTTGAGGAACTAGAGGCAGCCAGCCTTGGCCAAAGGCAGTGATTATCAGCTGATAATCACTGGTGGGTCAGCAACATCCTCATGCCACCAGCGTGACCGAGGGGAGCCCCTGACCCATCCCAAATCCCTCTGACCCAGCAGGACTGAAACCCAAACCCAGTCCTGCACCGCCGAGCTGCGCTTTAACTCCGCCGGAGCTGGGAACAAAGGTTTGGGGGCTGGATTGGGCTTTTTAAAATTTATTTGCAAAGCAAAACAGCTCAGCTGAGCGGAACAGGCGTCGGTGGAGGAGCGTGAGCTGCTGGGTGGTTGCTGGGCTATAAAATCCCATCCCCACCAGCGCTGGCAGGGGGATGTGCCGGCTCCCCGAGCTCTCAGAGCGTTTCCACGTTGGCCAGGAGAGGTTCTGAACATGCGTGTTGGTCTCTGGAGGCTTTAATCAAATCCAGGCTTTACCAGAAATCTCCTCGAAACTTCCAGCGAGCTGAGGAAACTGAAAGCAGCCGGAGCAGGGAGGCTCCCGGGCGGGTGTTTGGGGCTGGCAGGGATGTTGCCTTCAGCAAGGGGATAGTCCCGGTGAGGCGGCCGGGATGAGAGGTGAGTCTGCTCCCCGTGGGAAGTCAGAGGAAAGCCCCACAGGGTCTGGCAAAAAAAGGGCCTCAAGGGGGGAAAGGAGATTTGGGAGTGAGGATGCTGCTTGAAGGGACTCTCAGAGGACACTTGGATTTTGGAGCATCGCTCCCTGGCATGTGCGGGTTCAGATCCTGCAGTTTCCCCACTGTCTTCCCACCCTGTGCAAAATGAGGAAATGAGGAGCTGTGCAATTACTGCGCCGTGGAAAACTCCCCGCTCCAGGGGAGGGTTTTGTTATCCCTCGGTGATTTTATTTGGGAAACAGGGCTCAGACTGCAGGTACTTTCCTTGCTTGTAAAACTTCATTGCACGTTGCTCTCCCGTGGGCAGAAGGGAAAACAAGGTGTATTTTTAACTTCCTTTTCTAAGCTGGGGGCAGGGGAACTTTATGCCTGGCCAGCAACGGTTGTGATTATCTGAGGGCGAACGGTACAGAGAATGATAGGAAGATAAGAGATAATAAATAAGAGCAATTAAAATCCTAGGGGAGAGGATTTGCTGTAATCGTTATCCCAGACAGCTGCTCGGGGTTTAATTGGGGTTCTCCAAGGGGAGGGAGGTTTTGGTCACGGGTCCCAGACGTGGGACATGACAGCCAAAATTGCTGCCTCTTCCTCTTGGCCTCGGGGCTTTCCTGGGGGGAAGGAGCCTGGGGCTGTGCTGAGGAGTAAAGCTGAAACCTGCAGAAGTGCTCTTAAACCACCAAACCTTTGTCTCAGATGGGAAAACAAACAAAGTCTCCTTTACAGAGTCCATAGTCTCCCCATAATTTCTCTCAGCGTCACTGCTGTGTGTCCTGGGAATGTCCTTGTCTTCTTCCTTTTCATCTTTGATGACTTTGGTGGGGGATTTCTATGGAATGAGGAGTCAGAAACCACTGGAGAGGCAGGGAAGGCAAACTTGCCTTGCTCCAAGGCTTCCTGGCTGCTTTCAGTATTTTTACCAAGTTACTGTGGGGTTTGAGGGATGCTGGCTGCAGCTGGGGCTGCTTGGATGCAATTCCTGCTGTTAGTCTCATCCAGTGTTTTAACTTGAAGGATGATGTGTGAAAGGAAAAGAGCTGGAGGAGAAGCTAACAGTGAGAGAAGGAAAATCCCAGCCCCAGCTGATGCAGCCCTGCTTTGTTTTCAGGGTTACCAAGATGGGAACTTGGTTTTGGGCAAAGATGGGGGGGGATGAGTGAGAAGTCATCTCCAGCCCCCTCCATATCCATTCAGGGGACCGCTGGTCTGCAAAGTGCATCCCTAAGGAATGTCACATCCATGTGTTTTCTCCCTGTCTCCACAGCCTACCCATGAGCTCAGACTTCCAGCATTACAGTTTCAGGATGCCGAACATCGGGTTCCAGAACCTTCCTCTCAACATATACATCGTGGTTTTCGGCACAGCCATCTTCGTCTTCATCCTCAGTTTGCTCTTCTGTTGCTACTTGATCAGGTAAGGGAATATTGTATGGGAATGTTCCCCAAGAGCTTCCCTGCTTCCAGGCCCATCAGTGATCCCTCCATCCCAAAAAGAGGATGGCAGCACCTTATTTCCTTGGCACCACCAATTTCCTTGGCACATCTTATGTCAGCCTGATGTGCCACAAAGCAGTCACATTATCCACTTAAAACCAGGAGATACACATTTGCTAATAAAGGTATGGAATTGTGGTCAGCTTCTCAGAAAACCTGGAAAGGGATGTTTCATGGTCCCTGCTTTCTGCTTAATGTTTCAACACATTTCCCTCTGTAATGAGTAACTCGTGTCCTGCGTGCCTGAGGAATGTTTAATACCTGCTCCGTTGGTTATTGAACACAAATTGCTCCTTCAACAGCACAGTTTGGAGATTAATGATGCAGAGTTGATGTGCTAATCTGAGCAATAGGGGAGCAGGATGGCAGGGTTAAAGGTTGTTCCAGTTTGGGGCTTGTTTTAATTATTTTATGGGCCATTGGGGAGATTGTTGGGCTTCTAATTGAGAGGAAAAGCTCTTCCTGACAGAGGGAAAATGAGGCAAGTGGGGAAAAATCACAGTGCCTGAGAATCAAGGTGGTGATGGAGATGAGTTGGGCTGATAACCTAAGATGGGTGGCTGGCTGTGCTTCAACCTGTGCCTGGGAGCAGAGGTCATCATTCTGCCAGCAATGGTAGCCAAAATTCTGCATTCCCAGAGCTCTTCTCTCCAGCTTTTCCATCCCCTTTCCTTCCTCTCTGTCTTTCCAGCTGGCCCCAGCACCCTGCAAGCTGTGCTTCCATCACATCCCTTCCCTGTGTTCCTGTAAAAACAGGTACCCAGTCTCTCTTTGCACGACAGCAGCCAGTCCCACCAGGTTTTCTATCCAGAGGGTGTTGAAAATATTTTATCCTGCTCTTGTAGACCAGGGAAGCAAGGTTTCAATGTCAACCTTCTAAATACTTGATAATTTCTACCCAATTTCAGTTCTGTATGAAGCAAAACCTCACAGATGAGCCCAAAACCAGGTTTACTGAGGGGTGATTTGGGCTGCTTGGGTATCATATCTTAATTTTTTTTTTTTTCCCACAATTATAAAAATTATGTTTTGAATGTGTATGAAAATAGACCTGAGGTGTTCAGAGAGCTCAAGGAGTTGTTTTGCTCAGGTGGAGCTTGGGTCTATATGGCTCACTTAGAAAATTGCAGAGGTGTTTGGCCTTTGAGAGTATTTTCCTGGGCACTCACTGGGTGTGTTATGCCCCAAAGAAGGAATAACAAGGAGTAATGTCTGGAAGGTCAAGCCAGAAAATCTTTAAATTTAGAAGCTGGAGGCGTGTTGTAAGAGAGAGAGGGTGAGTAACCGGTGAGAGAAGCCAGCAAGGAAGTGGCAAGTCCTCCGTCTCCTCACGTCCTTAAATCAAGACCGAAGACCTTTCCGGATGAGACGTTTTGGCTCCTGTTCCTGAGGTGCTATTTAGCAACCCATGATAGATGTGGAGTTGGATTAGGTCATCCAGTGATCCCTTTATAGCCCAAAACCCTAGAGAGACTCTACAAGGGGCTCTTCAGCCCTCCTCCTTCAGCTCTTTTATTGGCAGAACAGAGCCAAAACAGGATCCTCCAGCCCGCACTGGGGAGGGTTTTGCTGTGCTGTGGGTTTTAGCTGTGCCAGTGTCCCAGGAGCATCCACCTCCACGGAAGCTGCTCTGTAATCTCAGCTCATCTGGGATATAACAGTCTGAATTTTGGTGGGGTTTGGGAAGCGCTGTAGGTGGACAACAGGATGAGGACCACCCACCTGCAAGGGCAGAGAGACCAACAGAAGGACAGGGTGGTTTCCTCCAGAGCTCCAGGGCTCTGCTTCCATCCATGGGGGTTCTTTGCTGGTAACAGTAGCTCCTGGCTTTCCCATAGGTGCAGCATCAACACACCCCTTCCTCTCCCTCCTTTCCCATATATCCACATCTCCAAATATTAGGCAAACACCAGGCAAGGCTTATGACACCATTCTCAGGCCCTGGTTCTCATTTTCTGCTCTGGATCAGAGCAGTCCCTGCTGCTCTCCCCACATCCCCACCTGGGTATGAGTGTGGAAGAGCCAATATCAGGTGTATTCATCCCAAATCACACAGCTGGTGGCATTAAATAAAAGATGTTCTGGGGAAAGAGAGGTCATGGGCTGTGCTTTGCAGCTGTGTCAATACAGGCTGTGCTGTGCTGCCCGCTCCAAGGGAAGGAAAAGTGACATTTTTTAAATTGGATTGGCTCAAAGCAAGAGTCCAGTAGGAATTTCACAACAAAAATCTTCATTGCCTGTGCAGTGTTCAGGTGAACCTTGAGCTCTTCTGCTGCTGCAGACCACTCTGGTCAGAGCTCAGGTCCCTCATGGCTGCTGCCTCTGCTCAGCAAAATTACAGATCAAAAAGGAAGAACAAGGAAATGAGATTTTGCAGGCAGGTGGTTGTGTCTGATCTCTGGAGAATTAATGAAAGTGATATACTCATGTTTCCTTTGGTCCCATAAAACCCAGTCCAGAAGGATGCTGAACTGAATGCCACCCTTGCTGTGGATCAAGTCTGCAGCATCCTCTCTCAAATTGAGCTTTGCTGTGGCTCATTCAGGGCTCATCCCTGCCCAGCCTGGAGCAGCTCAAAGTCTCTGGGAGGCTCAGGGTACACAGCACCTAAAAAGCCTCTTTTTTTTATAGGCTTGTTTCCTTCATCATTCAGACCTGCCAGGATCCAACACAGTGGTTGGATTTTGTGGTCAGATAAAGGAATGGAGGTAGAGAAGGGTCTGGAGCACCAGGAGAGGCTGAGGGAGCTGGGAAGGGGCTCAGCCTGGAGCAAAGGAGGCTCAGGAGGGACCTTGTGGCTCTGCACAGCTCCTGACAGGAGGGGACAGCCGGGGGGTCGGGCTCTGCTCCAGGGAACAGGGACAGGAGGAGAGGGAACAGCCTCAGGCTGGGCCAGGGGAAGTTTGGATTGGATATTGAGAAAATTTCTTTGCCTGAAGGATGGTCAGGCACTGGCACAGCTGCTCAGGACAGTGCTGGAGTCCCCATCCCTGGAGGGATTTAGAAGCCATGTGGATGTGCCACTTGGGGACATGGTCAGTGGTGGCCTTGGCAGTGCTGGGAGAATGGTTGGGCTGGATGATTTAGAGACCTTTTCTAACCCACACAATTCTGTGATGCCATGAAGAGCCCAAGGAGCCTGGCTGAGCTGGGGACAGCAACACAATGATGGGATTAAAAGCCAGTGCCCAGGACTTTTCTCCTTCTATTATAAAGAATCTAATATGGAAATCTCAGAGATAAACCTGCAAAAAAATTCTCTTCTGCATTTTATCCCCATTGTTGTTCACTTGCTGAGGTGATTCGGTCACCCAGAGAAACAGGGAACTCCCACTCCTGTGGAAAGAGATCCCAAGCCCAGGAGAGCTGGTTGTTCCTTCAGGGAGGGTGACAGCACACAGGATCAGCAGCCAGGCACTGTGCGGTCCCTTATCTTGGTCAGACATCTGCCAGGGATTCCTTGGGAGTCACAGCACTTGACTCGAGTTGGATGGAGCCAGCTCCGACAGGGAATAGCACTTGCCAGGATCCAGGGTCTCCTCACCACAGCTGGACCAGATCCCACCAGGATCCATCTGGCTCAGAGGGCAAGGAGGAGCAGGCTGAGCTCTCACGCCTCAGCACCAGCTGTGCTCGTGCTGCTCCCCAGACCCTCCAGGGAGGAGTTTTTTTGGGAAAACCCCCCTGTCTAGCTCAGCACCAGCCCAAGGCATTGCAGATCCACGGAGCTGTGCAGATCCACAGCCAGCTGGTCGCTTCTTCCCCACCACTGGTCCAAGCTGCTCCAGTGGCTTTGGCTCACGGGGGCCAGACCCTTGGTGGCCACTCAGTGCTCCACACAAAGGGAGCTTCCCATGGTGCTTCCCATTCCAGGCGAGTTGTCCCTTGCCTGTGTCTCCAGCCACACGCCTCGCTCTCCCCATCTGTGTTTCATAACCGCCTTCCCAGCCACCGGCTCCCTGCGGGCTGGGCTGGTTTCATCCTGTTCTCTCCATTGTTCCTGCATCTTCTGCTCATGTTTCTGTTCAGGGTCACTGCCAGAGGGATGAGACCCCAGTCGTCTCCTCCTTCTCTTCCTCCTCCTCCTCCTCTCCTCCTCCTCCCCGCCTGCCGGTGTTTTCTGTGGCAGGCGGGTTCCTGCCAAGGCAGCATTGCTGGAGCAGGAGGGATGGCTCCCTGTGACATTTGGGACTCAGGAACCAACTATCTGCATCTCTCCTTGCACCATTAAGGTGTATTTTTACCCATCCCTCGACTTCTGTTTTTTGACATTTTTGGGGAGGGTGTCAGACATAAGGAAATCTTTTTCCATCCCATTTTTATAACTCCCCCACTGCAGCGTGGCAGGGTTGGAAAACCCCCAAGAGCTCAGGTTGAAGCAGTCAGGGATTTCAGACACCCTCAGAATATTTTTGGAGAATAGAAATTCCAGGCAAGGGGGTTTCCCATCTGAAATCACTTGGGGCTGGCTGGGGAAAATATTCCTACAGCTCTCCAAGCCCTGCAGCCACACATTGACTCTGTATTGAAAGTCCTTGGCCAACTCTTCAGCCCTAGGGATTTCCCTCCTGAGTTTTCCAAGCAGTTTATTAAATGCCATGTCTGGTAATGAGAGGCAATATTGGTTATTTTAATTTTAAGTGTATTTATTTTAGGACCATAATGGGTTTCTCCAGCCAGCAGATGCCTGTGGAGTGCTCTGCTGGCTCTGACTCTGGAGAGGGGAGTCTGTGGAGGGAGGGGATGGAACCAGCACTTTGCTCGTGGCCTAAAGTTCCTGCTGGACTTCCCACTGCATCAGGTGTTCTTGGAACAGGCCCATCCCATTCATCTCCATCTCTCACTTCGCTCCAGGAGTGGATGTGGTTTGATTGATCTTAGAATTGAGGATAAAGCTGAGTTTGAGGAACCCAGTGTCACCCAAGCAGCGTGATGAGGGCTTTGGTGGGAAACCTCTGGGCAGGGAGTCTCCTTCCCTGTCCCTGCTGGAGTGGGAGCAGGGCTTTCCTCAGGTCTGAACCCCCATGCCTTGAGAAACGGTGCTGCATTCCGTGTTGGGAGTTGTTGCCAGCAGAAGTGGTTGGAAACTGAGGGGATTTATGGAAGACTGTGATTTCCTCACCCACTTTTTCTGGTCTTAACTTTGTGGTTGATGCCTGCTTGGAAAATCAGGGAGGTGAAAAGAGGGATAAGGGAGGAGTTGTGTGCTTTGGGATGGAGACGTTGCCCTGCCAGCGACAGGGAAAGCTGGGTGTTGCCTAAACATGTCATTTCCTGTGGCCATTCTCATTTCTGAATTCAAAAATGTAAAAGATAACATGTTAAAGCTGGAAAGGAGGGAAGTGGAATGTTTGAGGTATTACAATAATCCTGATTTTTATTGCTTCACCTCATGTTTCTCCCTGGTTTCATTGCAGGCTCAGGCATCAGGCACACAAAGAGCTTTACGCCTACAAACAGGTGAGATGATCCTCTGAGTTTTTATTCCCTTCCCTTCTCCCTAGTGCCAAATCCATCAGTTTTCCTCGTGCTGTTCCTCTCCTTGGGAGGTTTCTGGCCCTCAAAGGGCAGTTGTAACACCTAGGCCAGTCTGTCCCTGCTGATTTTATTGTCCCCTACCAGCTGGGCCCCCCAGGACCATCCCTCACCTGCTCATCCACAATTCTCCCAGTTTTCCACTGAGGTCCTGAGCAGTGGGAACATCTCCACCTCTGGAGCACTCCATCCTCACCCACTGCACAGCAGTGATGCCATTGCTCCCCCAGTCACCAAACTCACATTTTATGGGGTCTGGATCTGCTCCCAGGGGTGAACTTGGCTGCTCCAAATCCCTAAATCCACAGGGCTTTTCCAGGGAGCAGCTCCATGGCAAGCCCAGCTCTTCCCTGCACCCACCTGCACTTACCAACTAAAATAGACACAGCCCAGAGGTGGCTGTCAGGCTGCTGCTTCCACATCCTGTTTTCTCCAGGATTTGTGGGATTTTCTGCCTCTGACCCCTTGATCCATGCAGGAAGCTGGGTGGAGTTGGGCTGAAAGCACACAGTTGTCCTGCATTTATAGTCCTCTCCAGGTGCTCAGCTTGGATGGAGGGAAAATGAAGTGGTAACCCAGGAGGGTTAAATTTGGGAGGAAACCTCCTGGATTTGGTCCCTGTGGTTTTATCTTTCCCCTCCTCCTGTCCCTGCACAGGCCCCTCATGCTCCCCTGGCTGTGCTGGGTTTACTGGGGGGTTTCCAGTTCTACTGGGACACTCAGTGGGGTCCCTCTGTGGAGATTTTTCCTGGGAATGCTGATGGCAGAAGCTCTGTCCTGACCCCAGCTCTTTGCCTTGCAGGTCATACTCAAGGAGAAGGTGAAGGAGCTGAACCTCCATGAGGTGAGCACATCCTGGGGCAACAAAAGCTGCCTCTCCCTCCTCTTCCTCACCCTGGGGAGGGGGCAAACCCTCAAATTCAACTCCACTGGGAGCAGAGCATGCAGCCAGCTGGGCTTTGGAAATGGGGAAAGATCCTCTGCAAAAGTCTGGCCTAAACCCTCTCCCTCCTCCCGGCTCCCCTTGGCTTTTCCTGCATCGTTATTATTGTTTATTGTGTTCTTTTTATCACAATGATAAGAAACTGTGGATAAGGGGAGGCCAAGGCAGTCTGGGCCTTGCATAAACAGTGTCCCTGAGCAGGGACAGCCCCTCTGGCCACCACAGGGAGTGACAACTTCCAGCACAGCTCTGGGCAGGGAAAGCTGAAATCAGGATAAACACCCTCCTCCGGCTCCTGCAAGAGGCAGATCCGCTCCTCCCTGCCCACCCCCTGAGGGCTCAGACACCTTCATTTCTCTCCATGGCCTTCCAGGCTTTTGGGGGCTGAGCTTTTCTATTCACAGCCCATTTTTCCTGATGAATTTGAGCAGGAATCTGCTCAAATCCCGCCTCAAAGCACGGCCTGGATTTATTTATTCCACTAGAGATAACAAAAATGCCCACCCACCTCCGGCCAGGAGGCTGCTCGTCTGCTCAGCACTGGCTCCAGTTGTTTCTAAACCACTCTTTATTTTATTTTAATCCCCTGAGCAGAGCCTATCCCACGTTTTATCCTGACCCTCCACTCCCCACAGCCCCCAGGGTTAAATCCCAAGGGCCCCGGGGTTGTGAGCAGCTTCTGCTGCTGGTCCCTATTTCTGATTTACTCCCTATAAAAACCGACCTGCAGTGGGGTTTTTGTCGAGCACAGGCTTCAAAGCACTTCCTGGGGTGAGAAATGGGTTGGAGGAGGGATTTGGGAATGTGCCAGAGCTGGGAATGGCCTCAATAATGCTCAGCCCTCCTCCTCCTCCACCACCTCTGTTCCCAGCTGTCTGCAGCTCTCCCAGATTTTGGGGAGGACGAGGCCTCTGTGGGGAAGAGGACAGAGCTGTTCAAACTCTTCCCTGGGATTTGGAAAAGCCTGGAAGGGTTTAGCTTGGAAAGATCCCAGTTGGGGCGTTTGTATTTTGGCATTTGCAGTCAGTGTTTCTGGAAAGCAGAGGACGGGGTGGGAATTTTCCAGCATGACGGGGCGGCTGCCCGGAGCTCTGTGGAGGGAAAGCTCCCACCCAGCTCTTCCCTGCCTGCCTCTGGGTCTGGTTTTCCCCTTTTTTTTCCATCATTCTGCCTCTCCCAGGCCCTGGGGGTTCCTCAGGGGGTGACCCCAACAGCTGCACCTGGCCCTGGTGCACTGAGAGATCCCAGGCTAGGAAAACCACCCAGGAATATCCAAAATCCCCTGGGATATCCAAAACAAGTCAGGAGGAGTTGGCTGCCAGGGTGAAGGAGGTTTTGGCTGAGAAAGAGCCACCAGCTTTCCCAGCCCTGGGACAGGCATGGCAACAATCCCATTGCCTTTTCCTTTTCCCAGAGCTATCCCAGGGAATGCAGGCAGTCCCAGGGACCAGGCTGCAGTGTGGATCCATCCCCTGCACCCTAAAACCTCCGGCACATCCCAGCTTTGGTGGTCACATCCAGCACTCAAGGGAGACCCGAGCCTCAGCCTGTGATCCTGGAGCTTGGGCAGAAAAATTTGGGAAGGCTTACGGGGAAATTTCATCCCTGTGAGGGTGGGGTGGGCCTGGCACAAGTTTTCCAGAGAAGCTGGGGCTGCCCCTGGATCCCTGGAAGTGTCCAAGGCCAGGCTTGGAGCAACCTGGAATAGTGGGAAATGTCCCTACCCATGGCGGGGGGTGGCACTGGGTGATCTTTAAGGTCCTTTCCAGCCCAAACCATTCCATAATTCCATGGTTTTATCCCTGAGCACTGACATTCCCTGTGCATGCCACACCCTGCAGATCTGTGCCGTGTGCCTGGAGGAGTTCAAGCCCAAGGACGAGCTGGGCATCTGTCCCTGCAAACATGCTTTCCACAGGAAGTAAGTTTTGGGTCATCCCAGCCCAATCCCGGGGCAGGAGTGGCAGGAAAAGCCCCTCATATATATATATAAAAATTTTTAATATATGTATAATATATAT
Organism: Lonchura striata; assembly: GCF_050655825.1. Taxonomy (NCBI): domain Eukaryota; kingdom Metazoa; phylum Chordata; class Aves; order Passeriformes; family Estrildidae; genus Lonchura; species Lonchura striata. Next base: position 3,169,969 of record NC_140706.1, on the reverse strand, counting down.
ACAAATTTCTTAAAATATAAATATATGTTGAATATTTAAATGTATATATTTATATACATTTATTTTTATATATTTATTTTATATATATTTCCTTATATTTATCATTTTCTATATTTATTTTTTAATATTTATTTTATATATTAATATATTTTTATGTATAAATATATATAGGCATGGTTTATAAAATGCAAACCTGCTACAAATTATTATTATTATTATTGTTAATAATAATAATAATAATAAAATAAACCAGCACTATATAATATTCTATATGCTAAAATTACATAATATCCTACTATATATTACAGGCATTTTTATATTCTCTGTTTATATATATATTTCTCTTTATACATATATTTTATGTTTGTTTATATTTTTATATATTTTTTTCTTATTTATATATAATTTATATTTAAATATATTCTATATTTTAAATATATATATTTTATATAATATATATTTTATATTATATATATTTTACAAATTTATACATTTATATATAATATACAGTATATACTATATATAATATCTATTACATAATATATATTATATATTATATATTATATAAATTATATATAATTCATAACATACATAATATTATGATTGTATCAGAGTTCTTTACGTAACTTTTATTTTTATTTATCCATACACATTATATACATGATTGTGGATTACTGGTGTTTTATTTACAGATTCTGTGTTTGTAATTTCACAGACACCTTTTCTGTATATATTTTGGGGGTCTTTTCTTGTTTTATATCCCTATTATAAATATAAGTATAAGTAAGTATGAGTATAAATATAAATTAGCATTTCTGTATAAATATAATACAACCTATATCAAAATATAAGCTATAAATATATATTATATATAAATATAAATTACATATAAAACATACCTATACAAAATCCCTGTATATCAACACAGAGATCCCAAAAAATCCCAATAAAACATAAAAGCACCCAAATGGTGAATTAAAAACTGGGCAGCAGCAAAGCTCCAGGGCTGGGTAGGGGGCATGGGGGGGATTTCTGCAGCTCCACATCAATGCCAGGCGTGTCCCCAGTGATGTCAGGCGTGTCCCCAGTGATGTCAGGTGTGTCCCCGATTATATCAGGTGTCTCCCCAGTGATCTCAGGTGTCCCCAGTGATGTCAGATGTGACCCCAGAGATGTCAGGTGTGTCTCCATCAATGTCAAATGTGACCCCAGTGATGTCAGGCTTGTCCCCAAGGATGTCTGGTGTGTCCCCACTGACATCAGGCATGTCCCAGTGATGTCAGGTGTGTCCCCATCAATGTCAGGTGTCCCCAGTGACATCAGACATGTCCCCAGTGATGTCAGATGTGACCCAAATGATGTCAGGTGTGTCCCCAGTGATGTCAGATGTGTCCCCAATTATGTCAGGTGTCTCCCCAGTGATCTCAGGTGTCCCCAGTGATGTCAGATGTGACCCCAGAGATGTCAGGTGTGTCTCCATCAATGTCAAATGTGACCCTAGTGATGTCAGGTGTGTCCCCATCAATTTCAGATGTCCCCAATGACATCAGACATGTCCCCAGTGATGTCAGATGTGACCCAAATGATGTCAGGTGTGACTCCAGTGATGTCAGGTGTCCCCAGTGATGTCAGATGTGACCCCAGAGATGTCAGGTGTGTCTCCATCAATGTCCAATGTGACCCTAGTGATGTCAGGTGTGTCCCCGATGATGTCAGGCATGTCCCCAGTGATGTCAAGCATATCCCCATCAATGTCAGGTGTATCCCCATCAATGTCAGGTGTATCCCCACCCATGTCAGGTGTATCCCCACCATGTCAGGTGTATCCCCATCAATGTCAGGTGTATCCCCACCATGTCAGGTGTATCCCCACTGATGTCAGGTGTCCCCACCCACGTCAGGCGTGTCCCCGCTGACGCCCCGTGTCCCCGGTGTCCCGCAGGTGCCTCATCAAGTGGCTGGAGGTGCGGAAGGTGTGTCCCCTGTGCAACATGCCGGTGCTGCAGCTGGCGCAGCTGCACGGGAAGCCGGACCCGGGCCCGCCGCAGGGGCCGCTGCCCGGCTCCCAGAACATCGTATAGTCCCGCCCGGGCCGCGCCCGGCCCGCGCCCGCCCGCGGCGCTCGGACTCCACCAAAGCACTTCGGCCGCAGCTGCGCAGCCCCGAATCCCGCCGGGATGAAGGCTGGGATCCTCCGCCAGAGCCAAGAGGGGACTCGGCGTCCTCGGCACGACATCCTTCTTCCAGCACCTCCCTTCTCCAGCCCCGCGGTGGCAGCCAGCGAGCTCCGGGAGCAGCGCCGCGGCCCCCGAGCTCCGGCACCGCCCGTGCCCGGGACGCGGGGCGGGCTCGGGGCGTCGCGGCCGGTTCCTGCTTCCCTCCTCTCCTCGCCTTCGGTTCCTTTGCCTTTGCGGGAAATGGGGTCGTGCTGCGGTCGGGTGTCCCCTCGGCACCCGGCGTCACCCCGCTGGCGGTGGCTGTGTGGGGTGTCCCCGGTTTGGATTCCCCCCACCCATCGAGGGTGGCTGCCGCTCCTCCTCGGCTACCTCAGGGGCTCGGAGCCCCTGTAAAAGGGGCACCATCCTGGCCTCAGCAGCAGCGAGAGCCACGGCAGAAATCCCGGCCTTGGGAACAGCCCGTGGATCCCGGGGGTGTCCGGCCAGCGGCTCCCTTTGCCAAAACACCCGAACCCCGCAGCAGCGCCCGGGGGAGCCGGGCCGCCCCCCGGCCTCTCGCCCACAGGTTTTGGGTGTCCCTGCCATCCTCAGCAGTCGCATTCCCAGCCTTGGGGAGCGGGGTGTCAGTATTACCCGGCAGCGGCTTCCCCGGGGGCCTCCTGGTGCCGTCCCCCCCTCCCAAAAAACTCGGGACTGTTTATGGAGCGTGGAGCCTCATAGACGTGTTTGAACACTACAAATTCTGCAGCAGAATATTTTTTAAAACATTCGCTGGTTTTGTTTTTGTTTTTTTTTTTTCTCTGTTTGTTTGGTTTTTTTGTAAGCTCTATTTTTGTATATTTAATTGCTATTTGAAAATTCTAATAATGCGTCTTTTTTGCTAATCACACTCTTCTTAAGGAAAAACCAGGAAAGGAAAAAAAAAAAAAAAAACAACCAAGAGTTTGCATGTGATTTGACTTGAAATGTAAATAAAAGCAGGTTTTGGAAGTGGGGGTGTGTTTGCAGGGGGGCTGTCCCCCTCCCTTGTTCCCTGTCGCCCTGGCGATGTCCCCAGCAGGGGAGGCACCACAGGGCTGGAAGAGGGGCGGGTTTAGGGTTGGGCTCACGTTGTCCATGCCCCCTTGCCCCAGCAGCATCCCTTCCCTGGGGGGGACAGCAGAGCACCCCAAAACCCCCAGCTCAGAGGGATTTTACAGGATCCAGATGTGAGGGAGCTTCCCTGCTTAGGGAAATTCCTCCAACCAACTCAAAATCCCAAATCCCAGCCCAAGCCCGATGCCGACCTCCCGCTCATTTTTTGTTCCACTCCTCCTCCTCCTCCAGGCTTGACCAGGCGGGTGAAGCCCCGTTGGGTCGTGCCCGTGGGGGCGGCTGAGCGGGGTCACCCCCGGGTGGGATCCCCGCGTGTCCCGCTGTCCCTGTCCCGCTGTCCCCGTCCCTGCTGTGGGGCTGCTGCCCTCTGCTGCCGGATCCCACCCGGACATCACCCGAACCATGGAATCCTCCGGACCAGTAGGAACTTCAAATCCCATCCCATTGCACCCCCCCGCCGTGGTCAAGGACAGCTTCCAATTCCCAGGTGGCTCCAAGCCCCGTCCAGCCTGGCTTTGGACAACCCAGGGATCCAGGGGCAGCCACGGCAAATCTGGGAAATCCATTCCAGGGCCTCCCAACCCTCACAGGGAACAATTCCTGCCCACTATCCCATCTCTCCCTGCCCTCTGGCAGTGGGAATGTTCCCTCAATGTTCTGTTCACCTTCTCCTGAAGGATCCACAGGGACTGTGCTGCCCTTACAGCCATTTTTGGGATGATGAGCTCGCCCACTGCTGGGACAAAGTCTGGATCTCCCACCGAGCTGCACAGAACAGTTAATTTTGGTGCTTCCACCCCACAGCTCCTGCTCTGGAATGATGCTCTCCCCTCCTCATTTGATTTTTCATCAAAGCCAAAACTGCTGCAATTTCCCCAGAATAATTAATGCTCTTTAAAAAAAGAATCCCCCCTCCTTTAAAATGTTTTGAAATTCAACTGATTCCCAGAACTTGAAACATGCAGGGAGGGAGCAACAATCAAGGATTGCCCACAGTTGTTTTCAAGAAGGTAAAACCCAAGTGAGATCAACCCCAATTTGCCCAGCACATTCCTGCTCATTCCCACCAACATCCATCCCGCTGTGCTGGAGCTCCAAGAACGAGACATAAACCAAAGGGTTTGAAGCACATAAAAAATAACTGTAATATTTTATATAAGAAGAAAAAAAATCAAGCCGTTTACAAAAAAGGAATAGACAATAAGCCAGGAACTTTGGTGCAGGGATCAGCTCGTGCTGGATCTACTCCAAAATCCAGAGGACTTACACACACATGGACGGAGTGAGGAAGTGGAAAACCTGCAGGATGCTGAGCCCAGGGACACCAGTTCGGGGCAGGGACTGGGGTGGATCCGGCTCTGGGATTGCTGCTGGGAATTCCCAGCCCTGCAGAGATTCCCCAGCTCTCCACAGCAGAACCTGGCAAGGCAGCCTTTGTTCCCAAGGCTGCCATGCTGAATAAAAGCCAGGCTGTTCCCTGTGTATCTCAAGGATTCCCACACCCTCCCCAGCCCAGCCTATCACTGACCTGTTACATCAAGGAGCCACACAGGTCCCAGGCACACAGACATTCCAAAAAACCAAAGCTGCTGTGCCTTTTCCATGAGTTTTGGCTGCAAGGGTGGGTGAAAGGCCAGCCAGGTTAAATTTGTGTTAAATTTCAGGTGGGACAGCAGGAGCTGAGTCCCAAAACCCTTCAGTCAGCACTCTGGAAATGGAGATTTTTTAACAGAGAGTTTGGGAACCTTTGTGTGATTTCACAAGGAATGAAGAATAAATGAAACTTGAATTCAGCTGATCCCAAACATGCTGCACAGAGAAGCTGTGGCTGCCCCTGGATTCCTGCAAGTGTCCAAGGCCAGGCTGGACAGGGCTTGGAGCACCCTGGGCTAGTGGGAGGTGTCCCTGCCCATGGCGGGGGTGCAATGAGAGGGGCTTTGAGGTCCCTTCCAACCCAAACCATTCCCCGAGCTGCATGATCCTGCTCCAGCCCTCAGCTGTCCAGTCCCACCGTGTGGAACACAGAGCAGGACACAAGTGCAACCTGTGTAAGGCTGCAGGAAAAACAAACGTTCTCCTCCCCTGCCAGCACAGGGGCCCTGTGTTCTTTTTTCCCTGATTTTACTGAGATCAAATCCCTGGCTGTGTCCACAATCCCAACTCACAGGCAGCTGAGGCTTAGAGACAAACAGCAAAGCAATCACCCTCTCAATCTGTAGGTTCTTCCACACAAGGAACCCACCTCGGACTGCTCAGCACTTCCAGCCAGGCTCACAGGGGGATCAGAGAGCTGGAAACTGGTTTCTCTGGGAAGCAACCAGGACTGGAAGGATGTGTTGGGGTCAGGGTGATGATCATTCTGATATCCTGGGATAAACCTGACACCATGACCTGATCTGAAGGATCTGAGGAGCTTTCCCTGTGCTCCATGGAGCTCCTTGCTGGGAAGCCAGAGCACTTCCAAAGCTGTGTCTCCATGAGCTCCCATCCCGAGGGAAGGTGCAGATACCTCATTGCTTTTAGAGAGCGTTTATTGAGCGTGCAGGATCCATTGCAACCCCCCATCCCCAGGATGCAACTTCCACGGGGGCTCCACACTGCAGTATCCTGCTCTCAGGCTGTGTGGCAGCATGCACAGGGAAAAGAGGGAGTAGAGCATGCATGGAAAGGGGAGAATTCCCCCAAAACGACAGGAGTGCAGCCATTAAAAATGTAACATGGAGTATTACAGAGATCCAAGTGCGACTGAAGGAAGTGTCTCTTTGGTGGAGTTTGGTAACAGAGAGAAAACCCCAGACAAACAAACAACAAATATCTCTATTCCACCCTCAAATTTAGATCTCAAGGCTGGAGGCTGACTGACACCATCCCAAAGGGTGCTGAGGAGTGCAGGAGAGCTGGAGGCTGAAATGGGACTCACCCTGAGGCACAACCTGTGCTGTGCCTTCCATGCCTAGGACAGAGACAAGGACACGTGGAACAGGGATCAATAAAGCCTGGCTGACAGCACAGCTGTGTCCCAGTGTGGATCCAGGGGGCCACATGGAGTCAGTCACACACACCAGGGCTGTGCTGATGCTCTTCCCCTTTCCCAGACCGTTTTCCAGCACATGGAGAACCTCTGATTGTGAACACAGAACTGACCTGGGCACTTGGCACTCCAAGGGATCCCAGTGGAAGGAGCAGAGTGCCCCCGCCCTGTTTTGTCACCGTCATTAAACACAGAGTAAAACTAAAAAAATTGCCCTAAAAAGGGCAATTCCATGTGACTGAAATGCCCCACTGACCTTCCCAGACACCCCCATGTCCAGCCAGTGTATTCCAATCACATCCTTTGGGACAGACCTGCGCTGTAATCCCAGATGGATTTCAACTCTTGCAGACACCCATCCCGACGCTGTCCCCACGGGCCACCACAGTGGGACGGTCTCAGTGGGGGCTGTGACACGAACCACGGGCTCAGTGACCCCCAAACCACAGGCTCGGTGGCCCAGGGAGTGCCCTGAATCCAAAGGTCCAACACAGATCCTGCACGGAGTCAGGCTGAGTCCAGGAGTCCCAGGAGAGCGCCGACTGCGCCGAAGTAACCCTGGGGAGCAGATGGGGACATCGGTGAAAACCCAGGGGCACTCACCTGACACAGGAACAAAAGGACCTTCAGGATACCCAGTGCCATCCCTGCCACGGGCAGGGACACCTCCCACCAGCCCAGGTGGCTCCAAGCCCTGTCCAGCCTGGCCTTGGACACTCCCAGGGATCCAGGGACAGACACAGCTTCTCTGGGAAATCTATTCCAGAACCTCATCACCCTCAAAGGGAAAAATTCCTTCCCAATATGCCATCAAATCCTGCCCTCTGGCAGTGGGAAGACATTCCCTGTGTCCTGTCACTCCAGGCTCTTGTCCAAGTCCCTCTCCAGCTCTATTGGAGCTGCTTTAGGCAGTGGAAAGTCTCCCTGGAGCCCTCCTTTCTCCAGGCTATTGAAACACACGGTGTAGTTTTAACAACATATAAAGGAGAGGGGAAAGATACAACTACAGGGGTACATGATAAAATAGCAAATAAAAATAAAACAAAATAACGATAAAATAAAAATGAAATTAAATTAAAATAAAAATTAAAAATAAAATGTTTAAAATAAAATTAAAAATAAAATAAAAAATCAAAAATAAAATCAAAAATAAAATAAAAATTTAAAAATAAAATTAAATTAAATTAAAAAATAAAATAAAATAAAATAAAGCTATGGCTGTAGTAGCAAAGCCCTGAGCTCCTGTACTGCGTGCACCCAACAGCTCCACATGGCTGTTTCCAGAGTGCTCCAAGGATTTGTATTTTGCCATGAGACAAATTTTAAAAAGGAACATTACCTCATGTTCCAAGAAAAGTGCTTTTAGCTGTCCCTTTGACCAGTAGTCCAGGGCGTAGGCCAGGAGCCTCATGGAGATGGTGTTGATCCGAAGGAAGTTGCCCACGAACACCACACGGTTGATGTTCTGCCAAGTGTTAAGGGAAGGAAAAAAAAATGAGTATTAAGGTTAAATTCTATTTTCTGCTTGCAGTGATAAAAACGCCACGTGGGGAAGGGTCTGGAGCAGCTGAGGGAGCTGGGAAGGGGCTCAGCCTGGAGCAAAGGAGGCTCAGGAGGGACCTTGTGGCTCTGCACAGCTCCTGACAGGAGGGGACAGCCGGGGGGTCGGGCTCTGCTCCAGGGAACAGGGACAGGAGGAGGGGGAACAGCCTCAGGCTGGGCCAGGGGAGGTTTGGATTGGATATTTAGGAAAATTTCTTCTTGGAAAGGGTTGTCCAGCCCTAGCACAGTTGCCCAGGGTGAATCCCCATCCTGGAGGGATTTAGAAGCCATGTGGATCTGGCACTTTGGGACATGGTCAGTGGTGGCCTTGGCAACACTGGGGGAATGGTTGGACTGGATGGTCTTAGAGGAGTTCACCAACCTAAATGGCTCTGAAATTCTATGAATTAAGTTTCTGCTGAAAGCCTCTGGCAGAATGTGCAGAACACCACACACAATTCCATCAGAAAGAAGAATCAGGCCATTTTAAGCTACCCTCTTCCTCAGACACCTCCAGAAATTCCCAGGCCAAACTACAGCCTTTCTACCTCAGGAATTTGGAGAGAATAGCTGATTTTCCTATAAAATCCTCATCCTACCTGGGAACACTGATCATGAAGTGCCACCTGCCTCCCCTCCGCTCAGCTCTGGCGTTTGATTCATCATGAAATAGCTGAGTGACTCTACTGTTAAACTGGGGTGGGGGGAACTAATTAGGAGTCCATAACCAACACAATTTTTTAAGAAAGAAAAAGACCAACCCAGTAGTGATTATTTTGGATTTAAACCAGACCTCCAGCCTTACTTTTCCATTTCAAAATAGTTCTGATCCAAGCTCTGAAGCTTTCTTGTTCTCCAATACAAAAATAATTGAGTTCCTCCTCTTTCTGAAGAATCAGATCAAGTCTTACCTGCCCCTGCACTCGTATCCTTCTGTGGATTTTCCTGCCCTCCCCACATTGATTAACACTTCCCCTGAATTACTCAGGATCCTCTTTTCATTCAGCTGAGCTCCAGAGCAAGGAATTAGCAGATATATTTATGAGCAAGGCCGTTCAGGACATGTCTTGCCTCATTTTGGCTGCAGAGCCAGAGGAGTCAGGAGGATGCTGGATTCCATCAGCCCATCCCGTGGAAGCAGGCTCAGGATGGAGTGCAGAGCATGTCTCTGCTCTTTCATAGCCCTGTACAATGCTGCTTGACATGAATGCAACAAGGCAGCACTGTAAAGAAGCTGAAAGGACAAAGATGCAGCAACGGCCGTGGCAGTGCTGGGGCTTGGCCAAGAAATCCAGAGCAACTCGTAAAAACAGCACAGGAGAAGATACCCAAACTCTACACCCTCTACCCCTCCTCTCCCACTGCTTCCCAGAGCTGCTCCCAGAGAGAGGCACGTTCCTCAAGCAGGCAGCAGCACACAGGTGATGTTTCAGGCAGGGAGCAAGGGAAGAGATTCCCAAAATACCTCGTTAAGGGCACACATCCGTGCTATGGAGCCGATGTTGTTGGTGATGGTGATTAAAGTGGCCCTGGCCAGGTCCTCCTTGCTGACAGATTCCCTCTTCTCCTTGCTCATCATGTTTCCAAAGCTGTAAAGACAGATTTGGGGTTAAAAGTCCCACCAGAATTCCAGGAGAAAATGGGAACAGCTAATTTAACCAAAGTGATTCATCTTGAAGGACTGATTTCTAACTTCAAAAAGCACTGCAGTGCATAACTTAGATCTCTTAGGAATGGTTGCTCTCCAAAGGCACCTACATCCAGTTTTTCATCCTTGCAGCATCTCCAGGGGAAACACAACCCAAATGAGACCCAGGCAGGGCATTACCTGGATGCCACAGCCCAGCCTGGCAGCCCGAAGCGCTCATAGTCTCCTCCATAGATGTCCCTCACCAGTTTGTCCACCTTGGTGCTGTCCCCGTGGGATGCCATCTCCAGGGCCTCCTCGAACGTGGAGCAGCCCGTCAGAAGGCAGCAGAGACCAAAGAAGGTTCCCCCTCCAAGGCTGCAAGTAAAGCAAAATGAAAATGAAAGCTCAGATTGTTCAATTCTGCATCCCAGTTAGCTGAGGTCACCCCATTCCTGACCTCTTTTTTAGGGAAAACCATCTTGGAAAGGCAGCATTTCCTTCAAGTCTGTTTCTCTCACGTGCCCTACAGGCTGTAAGGAATCCCTCACAGCCTTCTGCACAGGCCACCCTCTGAAATGAGACCTCGATTTTTTTATGTTACACTGTCCACTTTCTTCCCAGCATCCAGAAATATTAATCTTAAAATAAATGTTAGTCCTGAGGGATAACTGGAGTGTCAGGGCAGAGATATCCAAAAGTTGGGGGGAAAACCCTGTCTTGTTCACTTTACAGGGCACAGATGCTACCAATAATGTCTTGTAAGAGTAAGAAATGTACTGAGGGAATTTAAAATTACTATCATTATCATTACTACTATTACGTCTTGGGGAATCCAGGAAAGCTTAAAGCCACAGAACTCTATGGTTTTGCCAGGATACAAACCCACATCTTTAAGATGGGCAATAATGGGGGAATGACTGCTATTCCATTATCCCTTCCACCAAAATCTAGCAACTTTTAGAAGCCAGAATGGAAATCTTGACTTCTTGGATCAATGCTAAGAGTTGTTAAGAACCCCAAATTACATGATCTCATAAAAGAAATAAATAAAGCCCTTAAATTCCTGCAGCAGAGCAACTGAAAAACCAGCTTTGATGGAGACTGGCTGCTGTAAAGACACTAAACCATAAAATCCAGATCCTCTTTTCCAAGAGGAATCTTTTTTGGCAGGAAGTAACTGCAGTAAGAGCAGGAGCTTGGTCATTCCCCTCACCACCTTTATTGCAGCTTGTCCCTGAAAAAGCCATTTACAAAGCAGGAATGTGCTCCAAACTCTAAAATCCAAGTCCCTTTACCCCGCAGCGCTCACCTGGTGCCTGTTACCCGTTTATAGTTGTCTTTGGAATAGACAGCCAAAATGCTGACCCCTGAGCCAATGTTCACCAGGAGGAGAGGATAGGGATTCTCCAGGTTGAAAGGGAGCTTCTGGCACCTCTCAGCATCCGTGGGGTTCTCAAAATAGTAACACTCCGAGTGTCCATTGAAGCCCACGGAGTCGATGTACAGCACTCCTTTAACAAGGCAATCCAGCTCATCGAGCTTACAAAGCTCAAGGTCACCCATCTGGTGGCAAGGAAAAAAGAGGAATATTGAAGATTAGCCAGGGATTTGAAGTATTTATGCTCAGGGCTGGAAAAATGCATTCACTGCCAGCTCAATCCAGCTATGTCCCTGCTCCCTGCAGAGGATGAGGGAGAATGGATCACAGGAGAGCACAGGGACTTCTAAGTACAGCAGCCCTCAGGTGAGGAACAGGGGAAAACATTCTGGATCTACAGATGGACACTGAGAAAATTCCAGCAACTCCCACAGCCCTGATTTAGGCCCTGATGCTGAGGCACTGGTGTGAAAAATGAGGAGGGACTTGCAATGTTTGAGCAAAATATCCCACAAAATCCATCCAAAGGAGCATCAAAAAAAAGCTAGGAAGTTATAAAATTGTTTTCCTCTCGTGTCACTGCCGTCACTACACAAAATTGGATATTAGGAAAAACTTAACAGAAATGGTTGTGTTGCCCAGGACAGTGGTAGAATCTCCATCCCCGGAGGGATTTAAAAGCCATGTGGATGTGGCACTTGGGGACATGGGTCAGTGGTGGCCTTGGCAGTGCTGGGGCAATGGTTGGATTGGATGATCTTAGAGGGTTTTCACCCTTAATGATTCTCTAAAAGCCTCTTCATTTGCATTTTTCCAAGCCCTGACTGAAACAATATTTATCACACATTTTTCACCTTAAAGAATGATCCCACTTAGAATGAAGCCACATGATGATGACTAAGCCCAACTATGAACTTCCTGACAGTTACATTTAACAACAAATATGCCTGAACCTCAACCAGCTCATTCACACAGGTGTTAGAAATGAAACCAGGTGAGCAAAGGAAGAAAATAAAGCAGGAAAATGAGTAAAAAAACAAACAAAAAACCCTGAGATTAGCATAAGAAGAGATTAAAAACAGAGAGGAAGATGTGTAAGAAAGATCATTATTGAACAATTCTAGAGTTACATTCAGTGCAGGAAGTGCTTTAATTTGGAGACTCCACATGCCAAGTTTAACTGGAGTTAGAGACAGCACCAAAACAAAGATTTAGAGAAATTTAAGAGCGTGCAGAGTAAAGTTTCCAGTTTTAAGCTTTCAAAGAAACATCACTACCAGATCCTAATGGTATAGAAGCCAAAAATGCCTACTGTGCGAAAGTCCTGCTCAAATTTGTACGCTCCACCTCCCGTGGCACATAAGGTAGTATGGAGGCTCGAGAAATGCTTTTCGCTTCCCATTTGGATAAAAGCAGGCATGTCATGAGTAGGAAAGCGTATAAAGTGCAGATTGCCTTTACGTCCACACAGGGTAAGGTCCTTGAGCTCAAGGTGCACATCCCGAATGCCTGTGGAGCCATAGGCTACGTTTGATGTCAGGTATTTGCGGATGCTTTTGAGGTTTTCCACTTCTTCCTCTTCCTCTTCGGCCGTGATGTCCTTGGGTTCAAAATAAACCAGTTTGACCAAGGTGCCTCCGATGTCCAAGCCAAACCAGGGAAAGACTGGAGAGAGAAGACAAGAGAAAATGAGACAGGGTGTGGCACAGCCATAGCATGAGCACCTTTGAACTTGATGGTCTTTAAGGTCCCTTCCCACCTATGTGATTCCATTGAAAACAGTTTTCATTGAATTAATTAATGCAGTTCTCTAGGGACCCGTGTGATCTCTCCATTTTCAGGAATCCTGCCTTTCACAAGAGACTCCTCCAACAGGAGCTCAGCTCCTCAGAGATCCCTTGTGTTTGAATATTTGCTGTACAACACTCGAACACTGACATCCCTCCCCACAGGTCTGACAGCTTCCACAGCCCTGCCAGATCCTGCTGCAGGTTTAATCCTCAGCTATTCCTTTTCCCATGTTCTGAACCAGAGCCAGAGCCACGGATAACACCAGTGTTTTTACATCAAAGGGATGTACAAACCTTCCCTAATTACAACACAGAGCTGAGGTAGACAAGCAATCTAAGATGCCGCAGGGAGACAAAAACAAATGTCTAATTGGATTATTTTATTAGTCAAATTCCCCCATGGTACAAAATATGCATCAGTGTCAGGCCCAGCAACATTTACAGCTGTGTTAGATAATGAGCTTCCTGGAAAAGATCAAGAGAAACCCCTGATCTGATGGAATCTGCGATTAGAGTTGGGAACTGGAACAGATTAATATCACTATTAATGAGCTAAAGGAGAGGCTAATGAGATGCACAGGATCCAGAGCAAAGGGAAAAATGTAGCCACATCTTAGGGCATATGGGAGCAGCATTCAATCCTTATGGTAGTTTCCAGAAGAAAAAAAAGAGCTCTTAGAAAATAAACCCAAATAATGGAATCATAAACATTGGAAAAGACCTCCACAATCCCAACCATTAACCCAGCACTGCCAAGGCCAGCATTGATCCATCCAAGTGCCACATCCACAAGTTGTTACATCCATCCTGGGATGGAGACTCCAACGCTGCCCTGGGCAGCCTATTCCAATGCTTGACCACTCTTTTGGGGTGGAAATTTTCCTAAATGTCCAATTTAAACCTCCCCTGGCCCAGCCTGAGGCCATTCCCTCTCCTCCTGTCCCTGTTCCCTGGAGCAGAGCCCGACCCCCCGGCTGTCCCCTCCTGTCAGGAGCTGTGCAGAGCCACAAGGTCCCTCCTGATCCCCCTTTGCTCCAGGCTCAGCCCCTTCCCAGCTCCCTCAGCTGCTCCTGAGGCTCCAGACTTTTCCCCAGCTCTGTTCCCTTCTCTGGACACATTCCAGCATAGATGTTACCAACATTACTTTGGAAAACAGGATCTTGGGTTTTAGTAAAATTCCTTATCTGCAAACAGATAAGGGTGGAACATGGAGAAGCCCTCATTCCTCTCCCTTTAGTGCAAGAATCCCTCGTGCCAGGCTCTTCAAGGAACAAACTTTGCACATGCAGGAGAAGATTGCAGCAGCTTGACAAGTCAGAGGACACATTTTCTCCTAGGCAGATTTATCTGGTAGCTGTACAGGCCCTTCCAAAGCTTTCCAGCTCCCAGGAGCTGCTGGCACCAGCAGCTCCCCACAGTATTTTTAATCCACCAAGTTATTTTTATGTATTTCCATAGAGGCCACCCCCAACCATCACCAAAGAAATTTTGAAAGAAGATGCAAACTCTATTTTCGGAGACACATCCAAACCCCAATCACACTCTCCATTTTGGAGGCATTTACTTCAAACAAGAAGAGACACAAAAATAACTTTTCATGAATGAGAGGGAAAGGAATCTGAATGGCAGCACAACAGAGGGAGGGAGCGGAAGCAATCCAAAGACTTTACACAGGCAGAGAGTGGTAAGACAAAGGGAAAAGGTTTTAAACTAAAAGGAGCATTTACATATTAGGAAGAAATTCATCTCTGTGAGGATGGTGAGGCCCTGGCACAGAGAAGCTGCCCCTGGATCTCTGCAAGTGCCCAAGGCCAGGCTGGATGGGGCTTGGAGTGCCCTGGGATAGTGGGAGGTGTTCCTGTATCCAAGACAGGGGGACTGGAAGCAGATGGTCTTTAAGGTCCCTTCCCACCCAAACAATTCCATGATTCTGTGATTTCTGGAATGCATTTGTTCCTGTCAGAACATGCCATTTGATTTCTGCATTCTGAAGTCCACTGGGTTTTTTTTTAAAGCATCCCCACCATCAGATTTAGACAACAATCTTCCTCCACACTCTTTCTGCCAGGCTACACAGGGCTAAAAATGGGGAGAGAGCAGAGGCTGGGGACTCAGAGATGGCCTCACTGATGTGCAGCAGGAAAGACAAATATCCAAAACCACTGTGCTCTGAAGCCACAAGCCTGAAAATGCCACAGGGGCTGCTCCATCACAGGCCAACAGGCTCCCACCTCCGAGCACTCAGCTGGTAGCACATGCACAGCTTCAGTAAAATAACATATTTGTTTTGAAGCTGGTAGTGAAGCTCACAAATTCCTACACTCAGCGACACAAACCTTCCAGATTTCAGGGCAAACACCAACTGGGTCCACCAGTTTAGGCAGCTTTCCTGGTCCTAACAAGCAGAGTAGCCCCTTGGAAATTTCATCCCAAAGCCAGTACCATCAAGACCTTTGATTTTTTATTATACATAAATTTAGTTTTTATTTGGGCAGAACATTTAGGCATGGAGTTAAACCACACCAGTTATCTGTCTTACCAGGAACAGGAAAACAGGAATGATGCCAGCAGAGCTGGGAGTCAGTGCAGGCCAGGCTGGGCTCAAGGGACACTACCACCACTCAGCACTGGCCCTAAAAAGAAAATCCACTATCACCACTCAGCACTGGCCCTAAAAAGAAAATCCAACCCCTTGAGGTGGGACACAACTTCCGAGCAGAGCTGGCTCACACCTCCCAGTGGCACCAGCTGGAAAGGCTCCACACGGAGCAGCTGGTGCTCCCCATCTGCCAGCAGCTCGGCTCTACCTTCCCTAAGTCACCAGGGATAAACTCAAAGAGACAGACTATTAAGGTAATTATCTTACTCAAATGATTGTTAATTATGGAGGCCTCATTATATACATCCCAACCACAGGTTAAGAATCCAAGGAAGAAGTGTGCGAGCTCAAAATTAAGTACTTCTTTCCCAGGCTGTGAAGGATTCCCTATGCAGTAACACCTGTTGGAGAACTCAATCCATTACAGGGACAAAACTTCCCTATAAACCCATTTTTGTAGGAAAGGGGAATGGCACACAAACAAGAGGAAGAAACTATACCAAAGACAAGAAGAACTGGGGATTTTTCCCTGAGACTTACAGGAACATGCAGGGCAGCAACAGCTCCTCCAGTCTGGGAACTAGAAAAATCCAAAGGAGGGAGGAGGAAGCTCTCCTGGATCAACGCCATCACCATCTGCCACCAAGATTTTCTCCTGAAACACTGATTTTTTTTTTTTTTCCCCAGCAGATGAAAGCCATCCAGAGATGGATTTCTCCCTTTTAAGCCTCTGAAGCAATTTTTCCAAGAGAGCTGCTGCAGATCTCCAGGAGCAGCAGGAGAACTGCTGGCATTCGGGAGCTCACTGGGCATCCCCGAGGGTGAATTTGCTCAGTCAGAAGGTTCTGCTGGAACAACCAGACAGCAGCAGGAGATGCAAACTCTGCCTCTCATCACCTCCTCCCTGCTGCTACTTGGAGCTCTCTGTGAGGGGAGAGCCTCACCGGTCTCCTTTCCAAGCTCTCACCAGCTGCAGACCAACAGGAAGGATGGCAACGATGGACCTCTGGGCTCTCCTCCTGCCCAGCACCTTCTGGGAAGTGTTTAGTTGTTTGGGTATTTCCAGGAAAGGCAGGAAATCCTCAGCTCTCAGCTCCAAACCTCCTACAATCTGTCTCTTTACAGAAACTCTGTGCTTTTTTGGAGGATGAAGACCATGAAGCTCATTCTTGGTGAGCTGGGCAGAGAAGCTGTGGCTGCCTCATTCCTGCAGTGTCCAAGGCCAGGCTGGAACAACTTGTACTGATGGAAGGTGTCCCTGCCCTTGGCAGGGGGTGGAATAAGATGGTCTTGAAGGTCCCTCCCAACCCAAACCATTGGCCTGACAAAGTTTTGCTTTCCTTGAGCAATTTTAAAAGCAGCTCTCTCCATATATTTTCATATAGACAGCTCTTTGTCTTAAAAACAAACCTTGTTCTCAGGAGCAGATCTATGGATATGCAGCATCAAACAAAAGACTTGTCTGCCAACAAAGTTAGAGGCTCACAGGTCTGACTAAACAATCCCAGAAAAGTTCCAGGATACTTTTTGTGCCCACAGCAAGGGCTGCCACCCTCCCTTCAAGTCCCTTTTGCAGTCAGACTGTAAGATCTTCAGGACAATAAAAAGAAATTGCCTTTATCTGATATGTAAATTACTTCATAAAACTGGACACTGTGCAAATAAAAAAGCCCTCAACAGACTTATTCTGAAAGCTGTAGAACTGTCAAGATGAAAGAGGTGATATAATTAAAGATCTCCATGGTGGATTTTCATCACAAAACAAGCAGCTCAAGTTGTATTTCAGAGTGATCCTTAACTTCTGAGCCAATTATATCAGGAGCTAAACAGATTAGTCTGATGATTTAGTTCAGAGTGTGACAGCACCTCTAGGCTTACTCTGAAATATTCAACATTGTATTTTAATAGTGTTACACCATGCTAGAAATTTTACAGCTGAGAAAAAAATGCAACTCATTAGCATTTAATATAAAGTGACACTAAGTCTACATCTCCTCCCATCCCTAAAAACAGGTTCTGATAGGAATTCATATTTCATGCACCATTCCAAAACAGAAAAGGGTATTTAAACATCAAAGCTTAAATTTTGTACTACCAAAGAGATGACAAAACAGCATTTTATTCTTACCTTTTCTTGGATAGTTTGTAAATTGAAAATTTAAAGTCCTCTGTCCATTATGTATTTGCATGATCCTGACAGAAGATACATGAACTTCCAAAAAAGGCATCAGTTGAAGAGAAACAGTATTTTCTCGGGGAACAAACAAACAAGCTACAGAAGGGAAAAGCACATTTTGCTCACTAGGAAAATAACCTAAATTCACCAGTGTGTTGAATACCCCAAGATTTCAGGATGAGCAGGGAGAGAGTGGAGGAAGGGGGAAAGGGGGAAAGTTGATGAACTGAAACACTGATCTCTTTCTCTTATAAAAAAGATTCATTAAAAAAACATTCCCCTACTCATTATGACCATCATCAGGTTTCTGCCTGGCACTTCACCCTGCCCACAGCCACATCTCCCTTAAGAACCATGGAGGGAATATCCTCATTACTCATCTGGAGTCTTCCCAGTCCAATGTTTAAGTATGGATTTCAATAGTGGCACTGATAATCCAGTACCAGGAGGGAATTTTCCTGTATTGTTCCTGAAACTGATTAAGTTTTTGTGTATGACATGTCTGCCTGCACTAATAACCCTGTCAGACTCCCCTTCCCAATGAACACTCCAAAGCTACAACAATCTCTGTTTTCAGGGACATTTCTCAGTCCCTTCTGACAGCAACAGTGTCCTTCACTTCTCCCTCTGCAGCAAAGCCCCTCGAGGGCACCAGGAAACATTCCACAGAATCATTCAGGCTGGAAAAGACCTCCAAGATCAATCCCAAGTGTTAACACAGCACTGGCATCTTCACACCTAATCCAAGTCCCCAAGCACCACTTCCACATGAATTTCGAACAGGAAATTCAAATTTCCAGGGAATTTAAAAGCCCAAGGTGCATGAAGGCACACAGCTGGCATTTTGGGTGCAGAGTTTATTTCAGATCTATCCCAAATCCAATCCTCTTCCCTGCTTTCTGCAGTGACTGTACATTACAGGCTCAGAGGGCTGAGGAGGAAGGAGGATCACGAGGATGCCAAAATCCTTTCATTCCTGGGGAAGTGGGGCTCATCTGCCAGGGCATCTGCCAGCACAGCCAGGCAAGACAAGCCTCAAGGTCACCCAGCTCCTTTGCCACATGCCAGCAGCAGACAAGTGGGAGCTAAAGTAGGACATTTTGGACCCCACATCCATTAAGTGCTTTCCTTTCATTTCAGCTTGAGTCTTCCTTAAAGTGGGATAGAGCATTTTAACTCCAAAACATGACTGATTGTGACATCAGGCATTGTCCCTGCTAAGGGACACACTTGCTCCAGCACACTTCGCTTCCACTTATCACAAGATTAATTTAGAAAAGTCAGACTACATTGTAATCCCAAATCCCACCACGCTGACCTTCCAGACTCGATCCAAACCCTTTTTTGAAATCCCTGTTTTCCTTGAAGTATCCCATGCCACTCTCAGCAACCAACTTGAATCCACATTTTCCAGAGAAGACACAGAAACTGCCGAGCAAGGCAGAGGAGAATTATCACCTAATGCAGAGCTCCGAGTCCTCCCTCATTTTCATACCAGAGATCTCATTCATGTCCCTGCAGCCTTTTAACAAGTCTCTAATTAACAGCCTCACAGTCCTCTATTCCTATTTTTCACATTAAGGGCAGAAGGGAAGCTGCCATTTTCACCAGCAACCAAAAAAAAAAAGAGCAGGAACACTTAAAACTTCCCATAAATATGGTACCAGCAGTGTCTCAGCACTGCCAGGCACAGCCGAGGTGCAGCAGAATCCTGATCCCTGTTTTCAGCCCAGATTCCTCACTCACACCTTTTTTAACAGCTGTGCAGGTACCAAAGAATTGCACCGAGGCTAATTCATTTTCAGGGTATGGCAATTTCCTTCCAGGGGGAAGGACTCCAGCAGAAGTCAAGGAATAATCCCTCAGTTATTCCTCAAATATGGCTGAAGTCAGGGACAGCCACGGCACCTGCACAGCAGCTCCTGCTGCTCCCAAAATGAAGGCTGCCATCCATTTTGCTGTTTCCAGTAGGACATTTACAAACATGGTTCTAGAGATTTTTTTTTCCCTTAGAAAGCCTGGTTTGATCTGTATCCAGCTCCTGCCAAACCTGTTGGGTTTTTCCCTCCCAAAATTTAAACTATCCCTTTTGCTCTCTCATTGCTTTGCTTTCACAGCTACCAGTCCAGCCTCACAACCTCAACCCTCATCCCTCCATCTGTCCTGCTGTACCCTTTTCCTCATCTTCTGCCACCAGGTGCCTTCCCATCCAAGGTCCCCAATTCAGGAACCTCAGCATCTGCCACAGCCCCATGTCCTGCCCCACCAGGTAAATGTCACTTCACCCTAAACCTCCTAGAGCTCTCGGAGTTCAGCCCAACCTGCCGAGCCCATGTCCCTGTCCCACCGTGCAGTCCCCAAACTAGCCATGCTGTGCCCACGCCACCACCCCATAGTGCAGTTCCCAAGCGATGACGCTGGACAATTATCACCAACCGTGTCCCTCCGTGCTGTCCCCACACCGGCCATGCTGGACAAGTCACCACCGCCCTGTGTCCTTATCGTGTTCCAGACCGCCACGCTGTGCCCATGCCATCGCCCCACCGTGTCGCCCCCAGCCTGCCCACGCTGTACAACCCCTGCCCACCGTGTCCCCGCCGTGCCCATCTCAGCCCCCCGGCGCTGTCGCAGTGTCCCCTTCCCTCCCCGGTGTCGCCCCCGGCCCCACCTCCCAGACCACGCCCCGAAGCCCCGCCCACCTAAGCCCCGCCCACTCCGCTCATTACCATAAGTCCCGCCCATCCTCCGAGCCCCCCCCGCTTCTCTGTCTCCCCCCGCTTCTCTCGCTGCCGCTGCCGCTCCCCCGCACTCACGCGGGCGATTCTTGCGGACCGAGTCCCGCCGCTGCCGGCTCACCGACCCGCCGCGTTCGCGGGGCTGCGGAGCCGCCGCGCCGTCCGCGCCCGCCGCGCCGCCGCTGCTCCGCCGCCGCAGCTGGGAGGGCCCGGCGTCCGCGCCGCCGCCCCGCCGCCGCGGCTTCTTCTCGTCCTCCGCGCCATCGCCGCAGCTGCGCGGCGGCTCCATCGGCAGCGCGGCCCGGCCCCATGGGCCGCCCGGCCCCGCTCCGGCCCCGCTCAGCCGCCACCGCCGCAGCCACCGCCCCCGGCGCGCCTGCGTCGCACGGCCCCGCGGGGCGGGACACCCCGTGAGGCGGCCGCCAATCCGCGCCCCCCGCGGCGCAGAGCGACAGGAGGATGCGCCAATGGGAGGGCGGTAGTGCTCGGCAGCGGGGAGCCGGGCCCGCCTCCTGCTCTCGGCCGCGTAGAGTGACAAGAGCGGCTGGCCAATCGGAAGCGTGCGCCTGGGTTAGGCGGGTCGATATGCGGCAGCTCTGGCCTATGGGCTTCCTCTGCGGCAAGATTGACAAGGCAAACGCCCAATGAGCGAGAGAGTTGTCCGGGTGGGGCGGGAAAAGGCGCGGTGATTGACAGCCGGGTAACTATGGCAACTCGGGGGGGCGAAGGGAAGAACCGCAGTAGGCTCAGCTGGGCAGGGTCGCGCGGTGGGGTTATTTTAATCTGATTTGCATATGCAGATAACGATGTATATTGACGTGGGGCGGGTCTGCCACCCACTATGGCGGGCCTGAATGGACCTTAAAGACCACCTCGTTCCACCCCCTGCCATGAGCAGCGGCACCTTCCACTAGCCCAGGGTGCTCCAGCCCCATCCAGCCTGGCCTTGGGCACTTCCCGGGATCCAGGGGCAGCCACAGCTTCTCCGGGCACCCTGTGCCAGGGTCTCACCACATTCACAAGGAAGAAGTTCCTCCGAAGATCTTAAAATCCTCTGTTCTCCTTTACATCCCGACATAATTCTAGTGTGGATACATCCCTGCTCTTTAAACCATGATCCTGCGTTTATCAACAAGCGCAGTAGGAAAACCCCAGGTGGCGGAACAACCGAGGGGTGTAAGCAACAACCAACAGGATGAAAATTCAAAAGGAAAACACAGATTCCCAGAGTACAGGATGCCATAACAGCTCCCGCTGTGGAGATTCCCGTGTGGAATGTTAATTGTCATCTGTCAAACCAAGCCCGGTGCTCCTCACCTGTCCCGAGGTAATCCCGGCTCACCACAATCCTCAGGCATTAATTCGATACCTGAGGGATCATCAACCAACATTCCACAAAGGTGTGATAATTTCTGTGAAAATTTGCTGAATTCTGGTTGCTGGAGTGAAAATGGGACAAAGGGATCGGTCAGATTCGGTTGGTGTATTTTAATATCCTGTTGGGTGAGTGGAGGAAGCGGATAAACGGGGTTGGCAGTGACAGGAGATAAAGGATGAGCTCTCTGAACACAGAGCAGTGTTGTTTGCATTCGGGTGATAAAAGGACTGGCTGAGCTGCCCGAAGCTCTTGAGTATTTTCAGCTGCTGCTGATTGTGTTGGACACACCTGGGCTGTAACAGCTGGAGCTGGAAGCTTGTGGGGTGTCTCAGCTGCTGGGACAGAGCAGAGCCCTTGGGAGCATGGAGAGGGCACAGGAAAGGGCTGTTCCCTCCCAAAAGCTTCCTGTTTGTCCCCAGACTGCACACAGGGTGGTTTGAGGATGTTGGTGCCTCTGTTCTGCAAGTCAGAGCTGTTCAGGGCACAAAAAGAGGAAATCTGGGGAGCAGCCACCTCCAGAGCTGAACCCAGAGTGGCTAAGGCAGCCCAG
This sequence comes from Lonchura striata, assembly GCF_050655825.1. Classification (NCBI taxonomy): domain Eukaryota; kingdom Metazoa; phylum Chordata; class Aves; order Passeriformes; family Estrildidae; genus Lonchura; species Lonchura striata. The sequence goes on along the minus strand of NC_140706.1, from coordinate 3,147,888 downwards.
CATGGAAAAGGCAGGATCCCAGGACAGAATTCCTCCAGAAAAGCTGGATAATTAATAAAGCACCATCTTGGCCTGGGTGGGTACCAAGCTCAGCACTCATCTGTGCACTGTGTCCACCTGGCTACATCCAGTCCCTTCTCTTCCAGCCACAGCTCCTTGTGGCTCTGTTTCACCCTTCAAGTTTGCAACACTTTGGAGATGCTTGGTGCATTTCTCTTCCCAGAAGTAGTCAGGTGTAGGCACACAGTTTGTGGTGATTAGGAGTGGGGCTGTGGCCGAGCCTCATCCACAGTGGGTACAGCTGTGAGAAGGAGGTGAACATTGAAGACAATGAGCCACGGAGTGCTGAGCTGTACTGACCAACCACCAAAGGGAACAGAGGGCACACAGGTGCAACGCAGGAACATGAGGGGTATAAAAGGTTGGGCTAAAGAACAAGAAGGGCAGATGCTTGCAGCCTTCTGAAGTGCCATGATGTGTGCCATTCTGTATGGCTAAATGCTTAAAGCCTTCTGAAATTGTATGGTGACAAGCTGTGTCATGCCATCTCAACTGTGACATATACTGCAACAGTCCAGTTCCTCTTTGGTGACAACATCCTGACTTGTGCAGCTCAGCTGTCTGCTGCTTCAGGAACCACCTTCCCTATTTTCATCCTGGGTATCCTACCAGCAACAGGAAGACCTGCCATGGTGGGCATCCTCTAGACCGTGATTGCTCCAAAATGAGATCTGGAAGGTGTCCCTTCATCACCTCTTCCTGGCACTGATGGCTTGTCAGTGTCACTTCCAACAGAGCCCTTCAGAGCACTGCCTCCACCACAGCATCATCAACCCCACACTCTTTGTCCCACAAATCACAACAAGTCAAGAGTGAAGCATCAAACCAATTTATTATAGTTAGTAAAAGGCTTTTTAGCCTGTTAGTAAAAAATGTGCTGGGACACAGCTCCCTCCTGTACCATCTCCTGCCAATGAGGCTTTAAAGTGCTACATAACAACTGTGAAAATCCTGGCACTTCACAGCAGCAATCTTGAACGTGTGCTTTCCCCACTCCAAGGTGGTGACAAACCAGCTGTTTCACACGAGCAATCTGACATGAAAAAGCAAAGCATACAAGCTGTTGCTTAAATATATGGAAAAACATGGGAAGAATTTCACAGGCAAGTAAAGCATCAGAGAAGATGGCCTTGGTATGGATGCAGCTGGTTTGGGATCTCGTGGATCTGCCCTGAATTACAGAAAGTGTGGAGAAGACAAGTCCCTTCCTGTCTCTCCCATTAGGGAGTGGCAACTGTTTTGTTTTTAATGGGAAGAACAGCCCCCACATTCCCTCTCCTGACAGAGGGGGCTGATTGTGTTTAAAGGACTGTCCCTTTCTCCTTCAGCAGCAGGCACTGAGCATGGAATGAACACCTCAAGCTCTTCTGGAAAGAAGCCCTGACAGACCACAGTCAACACCTCCCTCTTGCATCTATTGGCTGTCCTTAGTTTTATGGAGGCACTTCTTGGATTTTTGGGCAGAAAGAAACCATTGGGAGGGTGGAGCAGCCATCAAGGGCTGAGAGACCTTTCCCACCACAGGCCAAGCTCCAGGTGAGATGGCTGCACTCTGCAGCCAGGCCCCAGAGGGCTGAGTTCCCTGCCAGCAGGAAGAGTGGATTTTGGGAAGTTGTGCTGATGGCAGGAATTTAGGATGAATAAGTTACTGGACACAGGGGGATGAGGGAAATTATTCTGCTCCTCTGCTGTGCTTGGGTGAAACTCCCCCTGCAGTGCTGTGTCCAGCCTAAGGATGTGGAGCCTCTGGAGTGAGTCCAGAGGAGGCCACAGAACTGAGCCCCTCTGCCCTGGAGCCAGGCTGGGAGAGTTGGGAGCGTTCCACTGGAGAACACTCGGGCAAGACCTTCCAGCAGCTTCCAGTATCTAAACAGGCTACAAGAGAGCTGGAGAGGGACTTTGGACAAGGACCTGGAGTGACAGCACAAAAGGAAATGGCTTCCCAGGGTCAGAGGGCAGGGATAGATGGGATACAAGGAAGAAATTCTTCCCTGTGAGGGTGGTGAAACACTGACACAGGTTGTCCAGAGCAGCTGTGGCTGCCCCATCCCTGGAAGAGTCCAAGACCAAGCTGAAAGGGGCTTGGAGCAATGTAACTACTCCAGGCTGTTGCTTCTTCACTGCTTCACTGTATTTAAGTATCACAGAATGGCTGGGGTTGGAAGGGCCATTAATGAGCATGTCATCCCAGCCCTCTGCCATGGGCATGGACACCTTCCCCAAGAGCAATTTGCTCCAAGCCCTTTAGATACTGGAAGGTGCTAGAAGATCTCCCCCACAGCTCAGAGCATCTCAGACTCTGGTATGGCCTCCCTGCAGTGCACAGTTGATCCTGTTTGTGTCCCAGCCTGGGCAGAAGACTCCTATACTCCTACCCTATAGCAACAGGTATCAGGAGGGGCAAGAACTCCATCCACCCTTCCAAGCAAGCTCCAAAAATCCAGCCTAAAAAACAAAGACACCCAACAACCTTTTGTGGGACCAAATCTGCTTGAAGTTGGCATTACCTGAAACATTCCTCTTAAATCAGAAACCCCCTTCCCTGCCTGGAGGGGGTGAAGTGACGCTGATCCTTGATAATGCTGGTTCAACACAGATCTTTCCTGACCCTCATGTTTATCCCCAGGGTCAGTACTACAGGAAGGAATCCCAGAAGGGGCAGCAGAGCCAGAGACACCAAGTAAGGCAAACTGAACATGAGACGTCCAGTGGAGGCTGCTGCACCCACCCTTGGACACATTTTCAAGCCAAGATGAGCAGAGCCAAGAAAATCAGCTCTGCTGTTATCAGATACCTGCACAACCTCTCCTGGCTGCACTGCACAAAGAGACCTGGAGGTCACCCTTTGGATCACCAGTACATGTTTCCCTGAGGGCTCCTGGGATCAAACAAGACATGAAGAATCAGCATGAGTGCTTTCCTTTTTGACTCAATGAATCATTTTGGAGCAGAATCTTCTCCTCCAGAGGTGGAGGAAAACAGAAGGCTACAGCAAAGAAGATGGTTGGGAAATTGGAGGGAATGGACCCAACCCAACAGCATCATGTACCAAGGCCTCTTCCAGCAGAACCTCCCAGAAAAAGATATAACAATGCCCCTACTGCCCCTTGCTACTCTTCAGGCTTCAAATGTGTTGGACAAAATCCTGTTGCCAGAGAAATCCCCCAGGCTGCATCACCGTCGTGGCATCCCACGCACTATTTCCGCAGCCGGACGTACACCGCGAATGCCACGGCAGAAATGATGCCGACGGCTGGAAGGATGTAGAGCAGGGACAGGCCACTGCTGTCCCCCTTTGGGACTCTGGCCTGAGGTGAGCTGGTGGCAGCGTCACGGCCACTGCCAGATCTGGAATTCACGGAGCTTCCGAGGGGACTGACTCCATTGTTGCCGGCTCCAAGCTGGACGCTGGGGTGATGATCCACACAGACCTCGTGGGTGCCCAGGGAGGTGCTGCCCCAGCTTGGAGCAGGACAGGAGTCTCTGCTTGCCCCAGATGCCTCCTTTTCTCTGGGGCCTGCAGGAACTGAGGAGGCTCTGTGGAACGCTGCTCCTGAGCTCAGGCTATCCCTGCTCACCAGGATTGGGTCACTGCTGAAGCCAAGGCTACCGGAGAGGGTGGAACAGGGGTTGCCGGGCTCCTGAGAACTCGGGCATTTGCCAGCCACCTCTGGGCTGCCCCGAGGCATGGACATGAGGATGCCTGGCTTGTTGAGCTCCTCTTCCCTCTCCTCATCACTGTGAGGTGCCCAGATGCTCGTGGCAGAGCTCCCCCGGGAAGCTGATCTCCCAGCCATGCCTTCGGAGCTGCCTACCACAGCTGTGCCCAGGACAGGGTTTGCTGAGGCCGGGAGCACCTTTAGGAAACAAGGAGAGGGGCTGGGTGTCAAAGGAAGCATCCAATGGCCTGGTTTTGGGCACACAAGTCCCACACAAACCCACTTCAACACAGTCCCACATCTGCACTAACGTTGGGTCACAGGTAACAGGGAGGTGAAGGAGAGAGGCATGCAGGAAGGAAGGGGAGTCAAGCAATGAGGAGAGCAGTGGAAAACAGCACCTGGAAGCAAGAAAACTGACTGGCAAGGTAAGGTGGGGAAATAAGGAGTCAAAGCCCAACAGAGTTTAGCTCTCTTCTCCCATGCTCCACCATACAGCGTGTGGATGGTAATGTGAACACAGCAGAGGGGAAAAAAAATCCTGGAATAAACTCATCACCAGCTCACAGTGTGACACTGCAACAGAAAGTCTCCTAACCACAGGGAGTGCACAAGGACATGAACAAAATCCAAGTGGCAAGAGAAAAGGTCACTTACTTTCTCCTTCGTTGGCACTGAGGGGGTGCTGCTGGCTGCATTCCCAATGGGCAGCTTCTTCTCTTGCGTAAGAGACTTCACCGAGGTGTCACGGGATGGGAAAGTGTCTCTGGGCACAGGGGTAGCACCCAGGGTAGTTCTTTCCATTGAAGCACCTGTCAGGGAGAAAATAAAGCATTTTGTGTTAACCAGGGGGCCTAAAAGGTGAGATTTGCTCTTCCTCGGGCAAACTGTGACAGGACAGTCCCCAAGCTGAGGGGGTGGCACAGGGAGCAGGACCCAGTGCCCTGACTCTGGCTCTGCTGCGGCACCTGAGCTTTCCCTGCAGCTGCAGGTAACTCATGCAGGGTGGGCTGCAGGGCTGGAGAGCACCAAGGCAATCAGAGGCTTTTAAGGCTCCTGAAACTCCATGGCCACCCAGCCAGGAGGTGCTGACCCCACATGGCAGAGGGGAAAGGGCTGGGAGGGCTGGATGTCTTTTTTCCCCACTCCAAGACCCTGGAGTGGAGGTCAGGGCTTTATCCTGATTCTATGATGCCCACAGGTAGGAGATGCTAAAATTCCCCCACATTCAGGATACAAAGAGCTCTGAAAACTAGGGGAAGGGGAGAAGTTTAACACCCTAAAGCTGCTCTACTGACAAAACAAAATTAAAATGCAGATGGATGAAATTATTGTTCTGGGTTCCTTCCAAATTAAATATTCTATTCAATTTCTATTCTAACCATTTCCCCAGCACTGCCAAAGCCATCATTAACCCATATCCCCAAATGCCACATCCAAATGTCTTCTGAATCTCTCCAGGGATGCTGACCATCACTGGCCTGGACAGTTTTTTCCAGTGCTTGACAACCTCTTCAAAAAGAAATTTTCCCTACTATCCAATCTAAACCTCCCGCAAAACAATTTTCCTTTCATCCTGTTGATTGTTAGCTGGGAGCAGAGCCCAATCCCCACCCTGCTCCACCCTCCTTTCAGGGAGTTGTAGAGAGTGAGAAGGTCTCCCCCGAACCTCCTTTTCTCCAGAATGAGCTCTCAGAGCTGCTCCTCATCAGACTTATGCTCTAGAGCCCTCCCAGTCCCATTCCCATCTCTGGATGTGCTCCAGCATCCCAGTTTCTTGCAGTGAGGGGCTCTCAGCAGCACCTCCTGCTCCCTAGTGGCTGCCAGGTTCTGCCAGGAGGGAAACCCACCTCCACTCCCTGGGTGTTCTTGCAGCATCCCAACCCGCTTCTTCTCCACATCAAACTGCTCCTGTATGAGGAGGGGGCTGCGCACATCCACGAAGCTGCCCGTGGGCTCACCATGCCCAGAGCTTGGCACAGGCTGCTTTTTTGGCACCGAGTTTGGGGGCTGCTGCCCCACACCACGAGTGGCTCCCTCCAGCCTTGGTGGTGACTCTGTGAAGATATCCGAGCTCTCTTCGGGCTCATTCCTGGCCTGCCCAGGGCTCTGAGTGGCACCTGCATCCCTCGATGGAACAGACCTGCCCAGGGCCAGGCCCGGCGTGCCGCGGTGCAGGTGGTTTGCATTCCCAAAAAATCCGTTGTCCACACACACCGGCCGGCGGCTCAGCCAGTCCCGGCCCTGCTCTGGGGACACGGCCGGTGGCACGGCCACCCCTGATGTCCCCTCTGACACCGGCACGGTCCCGGAGGGGTGCGAGAGATTCCCCTCTCCACTGTGCCCGCCGCTCACTCCGCTGTGGACTTTGCTCTCAGGTGGAACCGGCCGGGGATTCTCTTGCTCCGGGAGTTTTTTGGGGAGCTGGAAGGAAATGGGTTGTGTTAAATCACTGGGATTGAGGGGGTTCACAGCGGTGTTCTAAAGCCTGAGCAGTGACCCCTGCAAGGCTGGTTATGAATGGGGTCTGGGGTCTCTCTTTGGGACCCACCCAAGGGTCTGGGGTTGTGGAGAGAAGCCTGGATTGGTGGCAAAGCAGAACCTGCACTGCTCCCATGGAGGGAGACATGAGAGGGAGCAGTTACTGGGCCATATATCAGCAGTAAATTACCAGATGCAGCAGAGATCAGCAGCAAGCAGCTGCTCGGGGTGGCCCTAAAGGAGCCTGGCCCTACCACAGGTTCCCAAAACCCAATGAAAAGGTCTCAAAGGGATCTTGGTGTCCCCATCCAACATGTGCCCTGCTCACCGATTCCTGCACCGGCATTCTGGCCTCCAGCTCCGTACTTGTGGTGGTGCCAGCACTGGGAAGGACAGGTGGATGGTCACCAGTGGTCAGGTCTGGGCGTGGCTGCCCAGCCGAAGGGGCAGGATTTGGCCCCTGGGATGGTGTTTGGGCACTGATGGAGGAGGCAGTGGGACGGGCATCACTGGGAAGGGAGGAGGCAGCAGCAGGAGCTGAGGAACCTGGAAGAGACAGGCAGATCATTGTGGAAAAAACTGAGGAAGCAGAGGATAAGTGCGGGGCTGAGGCAGCCCTGTGTGTGTGTCCATGCTCTGTCCCCACATCAGCCAAGCCCACAGCACCCCTTTGTTATCTTTCCATCTCCCTCAGGTGAGAACCCCAGCCCACCACCAACCCAAGCACCTTCAAATCATCCTCAGACATGTCACACAGTGAAGGACATCCCTGGGACAGTCACACACACCTCCAGCACCCTGGGAAGCTGAAGCAGGGACAGAGATCATGTCCCCACCTCCAGCAACCCACGGGGCACACCCAGGAAGGATGAGGCTACATACGAGGTCGAGGTTGCCAGGTATCATAGACTTCCTGCAGCTCATCAGCCAAGTGCCCTGCGTTATTCTGGTGAAGTGCCTGGATGAGATCCTGCACCCAGCCCTTCCGGCACCTCAAGTGCTGATAGAATCTAAAGACAGCTGCCTGGTTGCCCCGCATCTCCTCCCGGGCGAGGAGTTCATCCTAGGAAAAACACACAGGGTATCTAAGAGAGGGTCTGGCTTAGAGGTAAGATAACTCTATGCTGCCATGGGGGAAGGAGCCTGGCAGAGCTCAGGAAAATAGGAAATTACTCTGTCAGAATCGACCAGGCAGGTCAGGGAATCAGCCAGCGACGCCACTCGGATAGTGCTGAATTTCTTGAGGTTTCTCGTAATGTGGGTGTACACTTTGTCCTCAGCCAAACCCATCGTGGCTCAGCACCTGCAGGGGGACAGAGACCTCGGGTGAGCAGAGGCTGCTGGCGAGCCTCAGTGCCCTGGCACAAACACTGCCATGATGAGACGGGAAATCCTGTCGGAAACCACGCGCACAAAGTTCGCTCGGCTTTAAGTTCAACGCTCAGCTTCACTTCCACACACACCTCGCTCCTTCCCACCATAAACGCCGTGTTTATTCCCACTCTGCTTGTTTGGATTCACCCGGCGGGCTGGGCGTCACGACAAAGGAAAAACAGGCGACACGGCCAAGACAAGCGCCAGGGGCCACGGCTGGAATCCCGCATAAGCAATGTAAAAACCAAAGGGGAAGGCACAGAGCTCCTTCCACAGGGAACAGCGGCCCGCAGGCGCGCCCACACCAGGAGGGCCCCGCCGCCCTCAGCGCGACCTTCAACCCCCAGGGGATCTCCGGGAGGTTCTCCGCTCGCAGATCCCCCTGTCAGGGCGGCCGGGGGTGGCTGCCGGGGCTGTGGCGGCCGTGGGGGCCGGTGCGGTCCCGCCATCCCCCCCCGCCGCCCTCACGGCCCCTCAGGGCCCCTCACCTGCGCCCGCCGCCGCCGCGCGCCCGCCGCCGCTACGGCCCCGCCCCCTCGCGTCGCGGCCGCCGCTGATTGGCTGCGGCGCACGCCCGTCACCGTGATTGACAGGGCGTGGGGACACGTCAGGGGACTGCCCTTGTCTGCCCTGAGGGGTTCTGACCCCCAGGGGAGCTCTGACTGTGACCCTCATTCGCGGAGAAAACTTCCAAAGCCTCAAGGTAAACTAGAAACCACCAAAGTGTGAAGTAGATTGTAGAGGGTAATTTAGTATGTCACATGGGTGAGGAATTTAGGTGTTAGGATTTTTAGTGTGTTATAGATGGGTTCAAGATGGAGGATATAGGGTGTTGTCTCGAATTCCTCTCCTCTCTTCTTCCTCTTCCTTCTTGGGTTTGGGTGGTATCTTGTAATGGGGTAGAAAAATCCACATTGCGGGTCTTTAGGGGTCAGTTATTGGGTTAGAAAGGAAAATAATTTAGGTGTCACTTCTTAATTGGGCAGCTTTTGATTAGACGAGGTTGTTGGCCATTTTTGTGCTGTTTTCCAGCATGCAAGGTCTGGTGCAGACAGCGTGCTGAAGTTTTGATCAGGTAACAATAAACAGAAGATGAAGACGGAAAAAGTCCTGTGTGTCTGCTTTTGCTGACACAGAACTGCTCCAGGGAGTTGCCCAATTTGGGACCCCAAACCCACAACAGGAGCATGGACAGGTTCCCAGTCCCTCGGGACAGCGGGAGCGGAGATCCCGGAGCGTGGCCATCCTGGGGACACTGTCCCCCTCTGCCAGGGGACACTGTGGCAGCAGGGCCTGCTGAGTCCGGAGAAGAGGAGACTCCGAAGCCACCTCACCAATCCATAAAAACATCTCCAAGCAAAGGTCACAGGATGGTGCCAGACTCTTTCCCGTGATGCCCAGCGACTGGACAAGGAATAATACAAAGATGTCTGAAAACTAGGGGAACGGGAGAAGCTTCACACCCCAAAGCTGCTCCACTGACAAAACAAAATTAAAATGAAGATGGATGAAATGATTGTTGTGAGTTCCTTCCAGAAAAAAATATTCTATTCTATTCTATTCTATTCTATTCTATTCTATTCTATTCCATTCCATTCCATTCCATTCCATTCCATTCCATTCCACTTCTATTCTATTCTATTCTATTCTATTCTATTCTATTCCATTCCATTCCATTCCATTCCATTCCAACCATTCCCCCAGCACTGCCAAGGCCATTATTAACACATATCCCCAAAATGCCACATCCAAATGGCTTCTAAATCTTTCCAGGGATGCTGACCATCACTGGCCTGGACAGCTTTTTCCAGTGCTTGAAAACCCCTTCCAAAAAGAAATTTTCCCTACAATCCAATCCAAACCTTCCATGAAACAATTTTCCCTTCATCCTGTTGTTTGTTACCTGGGGGCAGAGCCCCAGGTAGCTTCACCTCAATGTGACAAAGAACTTCTTTATGTTTTGGGTAGCAGAGCACTGGAATAACTGCCCGGGGCAGGCCATGGAGTCTCCCTCTCTGGAGACCTTCCAAACCCACCTGGACACATTCCTGTGTCACCTGCTCCAGGTGACACTGCCTTGACAGGGGGTTGGACTGGATGATCTCCAGACGTCCCTTTGAACCTCAGTTTTCTGTGATTCTGGGAGCTGGAATATGGTCCTTCATGTGAGCAGTGGCACAGTTTATCCAGAAAATCCTCATCCCTGGAAGTGTCCAAGGCCACAGGTGATGGGGCTTGGAGCAACCTGGGATAGCAGAAAGTTGTCCCTGCCCATGGTAGGGTGTGGAACGAGATGGTCTTTAAGGTCCCTTCCCACCCAAACCATTCTGTGATTATAATTAATTGAATACAGCTTTTCTCATTCTAAATCATAAAAAATGGATCATATTTCTGGGTTGTTTCTAATTAAGAAGAGATCAGTATAATGATAAAATTTACCACATGAATAAAAAGCCACTCAGTAATTCGTGTTCACAGAGTTGCAGAATTGTACAATCATAATCATAGAATCGCAGAATGGTACAATCATAATCATAGAATCGCAGAATGTTAAAGGTTTGGAAGTGACTTTAATCATCCTAAGCTGAGTGCCATGGGTACAGACAACCCCCATTAGACCAGGTTGCTCAAGGCCTTATCCCACCTGGGTTTAAAAATTTGCAGCCTTGGGGCATCCACAACTTCTCTGGCCAACCTGTTCCTGTTCTCGCCGCGGTCACAGCAATATTATTGAATATAATAATATCCAATATAAATAATATAAATTCCTCCTGTTTCAACTCGTACACGTTACTCCTTGTTCTGTCTCCGCACCTCCTTCCTAAGAGTCTCTCTCCGGCATTCCCGTAGTATCCCACCAAAGCTTTTCCTTTGTCATTAATTCCCTAATGAACAGTCAATAGTTAATTAATTTCCCACTCCGGAATTTTGGGAAGCGGAATCGGGAGCTGAAGGGCGGAGGAGCGGGGGCGAAGGCGCAGCGCCGCCTCCGCGCCACCAGGGGGCGGCACCACCCCGCGCCCGGGGCCCGCCTGGCCACGCCCATGGCCACGCCCCGGCCACGCCCCCGGCCCGGAGCCGCGCGATGGCGGCGGCAGCGGGCGGGCGGCGGCGGCGGCGCCGCTGAGCGCCGGGAGAGCCCCGAGGGGCGGCGGGGGCTTCCCGCACCCCTTCCCCTTCCCTCATATCCCCCTCCCCTTCTCCCCCGACCCCCCCCACCCCGCGCCCTCCCCGCGCGGCGCCGTCCATGGTGACGGGCGGCCGAGGCGGCCTCGCAGCGGAGCCGTTCGGGCGGGAGGCGGCGAGGGAGCGGCGGGCGCAGGTGAGCGGGGACGGGGTCGCGGGGAGCGCCGGGGGTGCGCACCGGGTTGTTGTGGGGGCCCGGGGGTGGCGGAAGGGGCGGGGGGCGCGACCCACGCGCGTCCGTGGAGGTGGGTCGCCCCCACCCTGCCCACGCTGAAGTGGGGGGTTAGCGTCTGTATTTTTGGGGGTGTATCTGGCAGGGAGAATGGTGATTTCTACGAGTGATCGCGGGCTGGGGCTCTTGGGTTTGCTGCCTTGGAGCGAGTCCAGACGAGGCCACCAAGTTGATGGGAGGGATGCAGCACCTCTCCGGCGAGGAAAGGCTGGGAGAATTGGGATTGTCCAGCCTGGAGGAGAGAGGGGTCCGGGGACACCTAATAGGGGCCTCTCAGTAGTCGAAGGGAGCCCGCAAGAAAAATGGAGAGAGACTTTTTACAAGAGTCTGGGGTGACAGGATAAGAGGGAATAGCTGCACACTGAAAGAGAGTATGGTTAGATTAGATATTAGGAAGAAATTCTTCCCTAAGCAAGTGGTGAGGCCCTGGCACAGGTTGCTCAGAGAAGCTGTGGCTGCCACTGGATCCCTGGAAGTGTTTAATGCCAGGTTGGATGGGGCTCTGAGCAACCTGAGCTAGTGGAAGGTGTCCCTGCCCGTGGCAGGGGATGGAACAAGATGAGCTTTAAGGTCCCTTCCCACCCAAACCATTCCATGATTCTATGAACTTGCACCTGTGGGTCTGCAGTGACCCACGGGGTTGGGTACGGAAGTCCAAGCTGAGGACACCCATCCAAGACCCAAAAAACATCTGCAGGGCAGGGCCACCATGGCCACCATCTCCTGCCACCACCCACCACCACCCTGCTGCAGGATGGCCAGGCTCCCTGGACACCTCCACTCAGGACTCTGGGGCTTCTACTCCTGACCCACGGTCAGACCATGTCCCCCTTGGCAAATCCAGGCCATGCCAGTGGCCAAAAGCTTCTTTTGGGACCGATATTCCAGCTTGGGGGCTTGTGTCCTGGCTGCCCCCTGGGCCATCCCTCTCAGAGATGCTCCAGGCTGTAGCACTGGAAGGGACACCATCCTTGCTGTGGGGTCTGAGGGTTCTGTCCTTCCTTCAGAGCTCTGTCCCCTTCTCCCTGGCTCTTTCTGCTCCTCAAAGGGTGTGTCCCCTCCTCGCATCCCAAACGGGAATCCCAAACGGGAATGTCAGTGCTGCCCCTCTCCAAGCTCTCCCACGCTCGGCTAGCTGCATCCTCCCTCCTCGGCCAGCACTTGCTTGTTTCTGATCTTGGATGTCATCGAGGGTGGAAAATGTGACAGGAAGGAAGGGAGGCTTTTTTTCCTCTCCTGCTAAATATGGACTGACATTAAAAATCCAAATACTGTCGCGAAAGGAATCCCAAACTCTGTTTGTCGAGGGAGAGAAAACGATGGTTTCTGCCTTTTTGGTTCCAGCTGGGAAGTTTCGCAAGGAGTGGTGGAGTCCTTGCCGGGAGCCTCAGGAATTTACTGAGCTTGTTCACAGGACGCTCTCCCAGCGTCTTATGCTAAAAAAAAATTAGTCATCCCTTCTCTGCCTGCTCGTGGCTGGGGGGAGCTTGCTGTGAGCATGCAGGATGCTTGGAAATATTTAAGGATTTCTTCCTCCTGTACAAGGAGTTCTAGAAACGACAGGAAATAAAACTGCGGCCCCAACAGGAGTTTTTCATCTTTATTTTAATTCCTGTTGCTGCAGCAGCCAGTGGCAGGGAGGGGAAGGATGTGCTCAGGGGTGGGGGCTGCAGCCAGGTTTGCAGAGAGGATTTGTCTGTGTCTGTCAAGCATCAGATGCAAACTCACGCTGTTATTGCCAGAGAAATTGGGAAACAGGCTTGGTGTGGAGCTCTGGGGGGAGAAATGGGATCACAGGGATGATCATGGCACTGCCAGCTCTCTGATGGCTTCTGCTGTGGCTGGGTGAAGAGCCAGGATGCTTTTTGGGGAACAGGGACCACAGCTCCCCTAGGCCCTGGGGGTGCTGGGGAGACAGAGACTCAGTTTTTGTGCTGGGCAGAAAGTGGGCACTGCCACCTTCCCATTCCATGTGTTTCTTTTCATCCCTGTTGGAGAGTTTCTTGGGGGAGTGCCTGTGGGAAGCTCCAGGGTTTTTGCCTGATCTTTATTAAAGCAGTTGGTTAAAGCAACTGGTTGGTTACAGCTGGCTGAAGGTGGTGGAGTCATCGTCCCTGGAGGTGTTGAAGGAATGTGGCACTCAGTGCTCTGCTCTGGTGGCAAGGTGGGGATTCATCACAGCTTGGACTTGTGAGGTGATGATCTTGGAAGTCTTTTCCAACCTAAATGACTCTGGGATTCTGTGAAAGCAGTGGAGGATCCTGGGGGGTGCTGGAATAGATATTTCCCATTTCCAGGCTGCTGGTGCTGCTGTGTTGTTCCCAGACTAAGGAGACACAGCCCTGCCTTCCTGAAACATCCCTCACTAATAACTGCATCTCTGTGCTGCTCCGTGACACTGCTCCATGTCCAACATCAATATCCCCATGGAGGAGCAGCTTGAATTCTCCCTCTCCCTGTCTCCTCCTGCTGCCAGCCTACATCTGTTCTGCTCCAAGCCTCTGTGTTTCCAGCAGGGTGGTGGATCCCAATCCAGAGGCTGTGCGACCTCTGCTGTGCTTGGCTGAGCCAATGTCACTGTTGTGGTCTGTGTGATGCCTCAAAGCACTGGGGAGCATGGTGTGGGGGATATTTTCTGTGGAGCAGAGCACCTGTAGTGCTGCCATGGGGTCAGGAGTGGCACCAGCTGCTGCCTGGTCCTCCCCTCCTGGTGTGACACGGGCAGGAGGTCGGTCATCCCTGGCCCGGCTGCTCTCTGAGTTCATTCACAAATCTCATTTTCCTATGGAAATAAAACAAATCCCCGGGCTTTCCCCTTGTGGTGGAAGTCATTTGAAGGCGACCAGGTCTGTAAGCATCCCCAAAGCCTGTGGACAGGAAGAGACACTTGAGCAGAGAGGTAGGAAATGTGAAATGTCCGCATTTAGAGCAGGGGCTGATTCATCTCCTGCTCTTAACTCTTTCCTCCCTGGTTTCAGTGGGATCCAGCTGGTTTCCTTCAAGGCTCAGAGCCCAAGGAGGCTCTAGCTGGATCACAGAATACTGCTGGGTTTTGTACTGTCATGTTTACGTGGTTTGGGGTGGAAAAGGAATGGGGTGTGTGGTTATCCGAATCGGATAACCAGAACATCAGCAGCCACATTAGGGAGGATTAATATTTAATATATAGGGTATGCACCATTGTGCTTAATCACTATCTGAAGGGCTTAGGAAGAGATTTAGTGATAAGCAAGTGATTCCTGAGCTGTCCAGGATGATTTCTCGCATCTTCCTCTGGAGCAGCTGGTCCTGGATATCGCTAGAGGCTGGTGCAATCCTGTTCTTCCTGATGTCTCCAGTTTCTGTAAGTGGGTAGAGTGGCTTGCATCACGAGTGCTCGTTTCTCATTAAACTCCCAAATGCTCTGGAAACCCTTTTTCTCTGATGCAGCTCACGTGGCTGGACTGTCAGCAGTGGTACCTGTCAGCACTTGAAACTTCTGTGTGTGGCCAGAGCTCATGGGAAACAAGTTGTGGGATCCATGGACATTGTCACAGTCACATACATCTGCCCACACACTAGTGCAGAGGCAGCTCATTCATTCTTTTGTCTGTCTAACCCCTTTAGGAGGTTTTTTATGACATTTCCAGGCTCCCACCATGGTCCTAGAACTCCCCATGAGAGTGGTGCTGCTTTCCACAGCTGCTCCACGTTGCCTTACGTGGGTTTTTTCTGCAGCATGAGGTGTTGTAGTACAGCAGGGTGGGGGCTGCCCCTCTGGGAAGGGGATTGCTGGGTTTGTGCAGGGAGGAGGTGATGGTTGGGTGTGCTGTGTCCAAGGCTGGGGTCCTCAGCACAACAAGGACTTGGAGTAATTCCAGAAGAAGCAATAAAGAAGCTCTGTGGGCTGGAGCCTCTCTGCTCTGGAGCCAGGCTGAGAGAGCTGGGGTTGCTCATGTGGAGAAGAAAAAGCTCCAGAGAGAGCTCAGAGCCTCTTCCATGGTCTGAAGAGGGGCTCCAGGAGAGCTGGAGAAGGACTTGGGACAAGGGATGGAGGGACTGGACAAGGGGAATGGCTTCCCACTAGCAGAGGGTGGGTTAGACAGCATATTTGAAAGAAATTTTTGCCCATGAGGGTGGTGAGACCCTGGCACAGGTTGCCCAGAGCAGCTGTGCCTGCTCCATCCCTGGAAATGCTCAAGGCCAGGCTGGACAGGGCTTGGAGCAGCCTGGGATGGTGGAAGGTATTCCTTACCATGGCTAGGGGTTGGAATGAGATGAGCTTTAAGCTCCCTTCCAACCCAAACCATGCTGTGATTCTATGCCAGGGCATTCAAATAGTGCACCTCCACAGCCCCATGTCCTGCAGGTTTGAGGGCTGTGTCTCCATGGAGGGAAACCCTCCTTTGGGCTGCAGGAGGGTGTGTGCCTGCCCCAAATCTGAGCTCTCCTGGCCGAAAGCATCAGCCACAGCTTTCAAACCCACTGTGCTGTGGTTGCTTATGTGGTACCTCTGTGTTTTTGTGGCAACTGCACTTTTGATGGTGGCAGTCAAAACACCTGAGTATGGCTTGGGTTTTGGCATATTGGTCATGCAGAAAATCCTGGTGTCTACTGTAACAGGCATGGAGGTTGGAAATATTTTTAAAATTAGGACTACTTTTTTTCCTCCAAGAGACCTGTGGAAGAATTAGAGAATCAGGGGATGGTTTGGGCTGGAAGGGACTTTAAAGCTCATCTCCTTCCAGCCCCCTGCCATGGGCAAGGACACCTCTCACTAGCCCAGGTTGCTCCAAGCCCTGTCCAACCTGGCCTTGAGAAGGCTCCTTTTATTCTCTGTGCAAACAAACAGATCACTTGCTTAGGCAGCAGCGACTCTTTATTCCAGATTAATTTGTTGTCCTAATTCCTTCCTGTTGAAGCAACTTCATTTTGCATGGGATAATTAGCACTAATTTGGGCCTGGGATGGAAAACAAGAGTTCTCTGACTTCAGAGGAGCAGACAAGAGCATAACCTCTGCCTTTCCCCGCCTGAGTCAGGTCGTGCCATGCCATCCCTCCTCTGAAGCAAAATTAAAACCTGTCCATGAGACCAAACATTCCAGGGTGGTAGGAGGGAGCAGGAGGTGCAGGTTTCACCAATTTTAAGCTTTCTGCTGCTGCAGGGAGCTGAGGACAAGTGTGGTGAGGGGGGGAACGGAGCAGCACCTCCTTCCTTCTTGGCTGACGCTGAGGAACAAATAAACAGAAATGTTCTCACCGCACTGATGTGAAAAGCTGCTCCTGAGCCAGCCTGGCCTGCTGGTGGATTCCTGGCGCCCCAGCCAAGTACTTGAGACCTTTTATTGCCATAACGAGGACTTCCTCATCCTGCCCCGCAGTCTGACTCGATCCACAGCTATTTTCTGGTCCTTCCAGGAAGATATCCCTGCTCTGCCTTCTTTGTGGAGGGAAGGGAAACCAGCCAAATCCCTTCCCTGCCCCAAATCCCTGCATGTCTGAAGAAGGGGAGGTGCAGGGCATCCTTCTTGGTTTTACCCAGGAAGCATGAGATGAATTCCAGTGGGAAGCTGCCTCTCCCCTGCCTGTCTCCCAGCTGCCTGTCTTGGTTCTGGCAGGTTCAGTGTTTGCTGATGGGGTTGTGAGCACTGAGGCCGTGAACATCTCTTCAGGATGAGTCCTGGAGGCAGTGCAAATGGGAGATGTCCAGCCTGGAAATCCCAGCTGGCAGAAAATGGGCTTTCAGTGGCTTGATACCTGACCACCAGACACCTTGGCTGATGGATGCTGCTTAGACAGAGAGTTTTAAGTCCTGGATTCATAACTTGGGGGTTTAAGACATTTCTTGACACTCCAAACTCCATCAGTCAAGGTGTGTTGTAGGCTCATTGTGGAAATGCTGCAGCAGCATACCTGTCTGAAAAACAGGCCTGTTGGAGCTTGTAGGTTTTGTGTATTAAGTAATAGGTGACAGGAAAGCTGGATCCAGGTTTGAGCAGTGAATCAATCAGCACTGGATTGCTCCGGGATTGAACCAGCCCCCCTGGGATGACTGTCCTCCCCATAGCACACCTGATGTTTCACAATCACCTCTGATTGTTCTGATGATCTAAACCCCAGGGGCTTAGCTGGCTTTGGGCTCCACCCCATCATGGTGCCCTTGCTCCAGGGCTGAGGAGAGCAGCAATTCCTGGTGTGACTGCTGAGGGCAGGGTGTCTGTGCTCATGTGCTCTTCCCCAGGGAGTTGGAGATCATCTGCCCAAAAGAGAACTTACAGAGGTTCTTCCCAAAACTGACACCCAACCATCCTCACTGATGACGGAACCACAGAATCACAGGATGGTTTGGTTGGAAGGGTCCTCAAAGATCATCTCATTCCACCACCTGCCATGGGCAGGGACACCTTCCACCATCCCAGGTGACTCCAAGCCCTGTCCAGCCTGGCCTTGGACACTTCCAGGGATCCAGGGGCAGCCACAGCTTCTCTGGGCACCCTGTGCCAGGGCCTGCCCACCCTCACAGGGAACAATCCCTTCCTAATGTCTAATCTAAACCTATTTTCTTTCAGTGTGAAGCCATTCCCCCTTCTCCTGTTGCTCCAGTCTTTCTTCATCTTTCCTATAGGCTCCCTTCAGGTACTGGAGGGCCCCAGTTAGGTCATCCCAAATCTTTCTCTTCTCCAGGCTGAACAGTCCCAGTTCTCTCTCTTTCCCCACAGCAGAACTGTTCAATCCATCTGATCATCTTGGTGGCCTCCTCTGGCCTCATTCCAACAGGCCGCAGTGGTGAACTTGCCAATTAAGCAGCAGATCCTCCTCGAATCCCTGGCATTGTCTGAGCTCCATCCCTTGCTTTCCACCTGGATTTTTAGAGGTAGTGTGGCAATTCAACCTCCAGGGATTTCAAACATTTCAGTCACAACTTCAGGGCTGATTTGTGTCAGTAAATGCTGTCATGGTCCATGTCAGAGAGGGTTCTGCAGCCAGGAAATCTGTTCCTGGCCCCAGTGTGATTGCAACCTGCTCAAGGTACTGCTTGCTTCCAGCCAGGCATCTCTTACCCCATCCCCAAAAATCTCAGCTATACCCACTGCAGACCAGCCCTGGGCCAGGGACAGGAGCAACAGGGCTGAAGGAAGAAATGACCAACCAAGGCAGGGAAATAGGTGGCAAAAAAAGCCAGGAAGGAAGTCAGGTGTGGCTGCTCAGCCAACCAGGAGGAAAAAGGGACAGATCTCCCAATCCTTATGCTGTAAGAGCTTTCTAGAAGGCTGAAACCCTCAAATAAGTAAATCTCACTGAGTAAGAGGAGAAATATGAAGAACAGGAATTGCTTTTTGTGTGTGGGGGTTTTGTTTTTTTTCTTTAAAAAGCATTTTAGTGGTTTATAAAGATTCCAGCAGCACTCTGGGAAAGCACAGCCTCCCGTTCCAGGCACCATGTTCAGCACAGGAATATCCTGGCTCTCGACCTGCAGGTCGAGAGGTACCATAAATTTTTCTGGTGATAGTGTATGGCAGGCCAGCATGCAAAACTTTTCCTGCTGCTTTACAATTTGAATCATGTTTTTATCACACCAGCAGATAATCATCTCACTCGTGTTCCAGAAGCGAAGCTCATGTGGATGTGTTTGAGAAGCCTGAAAATAAAATATATTCACATGTGTTTGCCAGTGTTGTTGAACACATGGTGTGTCTCAGAGCCTCTGGATTTCACTCTCTTGCAAACTGGCCACTCTTAAAATCTCAGAAGTACAACTTTAGTCCAAATGCTGCAGTTTCATACCCCTTCCACAGCAGACACTAATGCCATGCCCTAAATGATGAATTAGAGATGAATGGAGATGAGCTAGAAATTAATAATAAATTGGAAAGCATGGATAATCCTCGAGATTTTCTCTTGAGGACACTTTAAACCTATTTGGCTACAGGCAGATAGATGTTTTTAATCCCAGTTGCTGTGTAGAATTTGCATCCTCATTCTGGTGGCAGGGTGGAAATGCTGGGTGGCATCTTTGGATGACTTGGTGGCAGCAGCTTGTCTTTAGATACTGAGACTGGGATTAGAGAGGTTCAATTATTTTCTAATCTTATCTAGGAGTGTGCTTAACAACCCTTTCCATGAAGAATTTTTCCCTTCTATCCAATCTAAACCTCCCCTGGTGCAATTTAGGGCCATTTCCTTCTGTCCTGTCTCTTGTTCCCTGGGAGCAGAGCATGACCCCCACCTGGCTCCAACCTTCTGCCAGGGAGTTGTGTTCAGCCAAATCATTTATCATCTTTCTACACCTGTCTTGGCCTTCAGTGGTTGTGTGGGAGTTATTTTTTGACTCCAGCAGGTACCTGGAGGTGAAATCTGTGGCCCAGCTGTTTGGGCTTGAACTGGGGCTGTGCTTCACCTCTGGCTGTGCAGGTCTGGCCTCCCAGCATCCAAATCCAAACGAATAAAAACAGGGATAATAAAACAGGAAAAAGGCTAGCTGAGAGAGAAAAGCAGCTTTGGAAGGGCTAAGGTGAATCTCTGCTCTCCTGAGAGGTGAATAAAAGGTACAATCCTCTTTTCTCATCTCCTCCTCAGCCTCAAAGGATGACAAACCTGGTGGTTGCCTGAGCATTTTCCACCTTGGATCCATCAGTTTTAAGGATGGTTTGGAGGGTCTCCAAGTGTCTTCATCCCTCTTGGTGGCTGTTGTGAGGGTCCTTGTGGGATCTCATGTCCCTCAGCCAGGGCTGCAGCGGAACTTTCCATGATAAATGTGCAAAAACAGTGCTGCAGGTGCATGTTCCACAAAGGTGACACATCTTCTGATCCAACCAGGAGAGGCTGTGGAGGCACCTGAGTATCTGATACTGCTTCTTGTGTCCAGGTTTTATCCATGACATCATGAAGGATTTACTTCTCACTCTCCTTAAAATGTTTTAGAGCAATTTCTGTGTCTGTGCAGAGGTATTTGCCTTTTTTTTTCCCCAGGATGTTCTGTGGGGGTTGTTTGAGTTTATGTAACTTCCCATATGTTGCCCTCATCTTGTAGAAACTTGAAGATAAATTGTGAAATGCAGGGAACTGCTTTAAAAGGATGCATCCTCAGCTGGAGCTTGGCCTGTTTGCAGCCAGAAAAGGGGAACCTGGGAGCCCTCTGTCCCTGTTTCCTCTCTGGCACAGCTGAGTGAGCAGCATGGGATGGAGCACCTGATGCTGCCCCGTTTCCCAACGCTGGGGTGCTGCTGCAGGAGGAGGCTGTGGTGAGCTGGCAGCAGGCCCCAGAGCAGGCACATGCTGGGAGGGTGGTTGTTGGAAAGGATGGATAAATATAATTGCCTGGCAAAAGATTCACAATAGTACAGCCAGGATGAAAACAATCTACCCCTACTGGCTGGACAATACCTTTACCTACAGATAAGTCCAAAAGTCAAATGGACTGTTCCATCTCAACCCCCAAAATGTACAGTTCATCCCACACCTGTAACCCTCCCCTGAAGCATCAGGAGTCTGTGACCCCATTGGCCCAAGTCTTGTTCCAGCCCACCTTGAAGCCCCCTGATAAGGGGTCTCTGAGGGGCCAGACAGCCTCTTAGAACTTCCCCTCTCTTGGATCTTCCCCTCTTGGAACTCCCCTTTCTTGGAATCCCCGCTCTCTTGGAACTTCCACCCTCTCCTAGAGCATCCTCTCTCTACCCTGTCTCTCCCCTCCCTCATCCCTCAGGCCTTGCCACGTGCTTCGTCTGGCAGCTCCAAGCAAGACCTTTCACCATTCCTAATAAACCTGATATTCTAAGAGCAGCCTTCAGAGATCTCTCATCTCCATTCATCAAAGCCGTCGTGGAGCCCAGCGTTCCCTACAGGTGGTGGTTTCCCCATGGAGGGGCTGCATCCCTTTCAAGCTCTTTTCTTTTTCCAAAGCTGCTGCGTTCCCTGCAGTGCCCCTCTGCCCAGCAGAGAGGGTGTTTCAGGTGGAGCTTTATGTCAGTGTTTGTTGAACCACTTTGCTGGGCTGGATATTGCCAGGTGCTGCTTGGTTTGCATTCCCATGTGTGTCATAGAATCATGGAATTGTTTGGGTTGGAAAAGCTCTCTATGATCACTGAGTCCAACCATTCCCCCAGCACTGCCAAGGCCACCACTGACCCATGTCCTCAAGTGCCACATCCACATGGCTTTTAAATCCCTCCTGGGATGGGACTGTCCTGGACAACCTCTTCCAATGCCTGACTGCCCTTTCCATGAAGAAATTTTCTCAATATCCAATCCAAACCTCCCCTGGCCCAGCCTGAGGCTGTTCCCTCTCCTCCTGTTCTGTTCCCTGGAGCAGAGCCCGACCCCCTGGCTGTCCCCTCCTGTCAGGAGCTGTGCAGAGCCACAAGGTCCCTCCTGAGCCTCCTTTGCTCCAGGCTGAGCCCCTTCCCAGCTCCCTCAGCCTCTCCTGGTGCTCCAGACCCTTCCCCAGCTCTATTGCCCAAATCAAGGGTGTCTGAGGGTGCTCAGTCTCTTGCAGATCCACATTTATTGGTTCCTGTGGGACACAAGCTCAGCAGCTGGTAGAAGATTTATGGCTCTTGTTCCCTGCAGACTTGAACAAAGCCCTTCACTCATCACCCAGGCCATTTCTGCTTATCATTTTTGAAAATGGTTCAGTCCCAAGTGCAAGAGGAATTGCAGGCAAGATGCTGGCGGAGTTTGGAGCCTGCCTTCCACTGAGGAATTACACTGTGTGTAATTAGGGTCTCCAAAAAAAAAACCCTTTCCATTCCCTCTCCAAGGCCCCTGGAGCAAAGCCACTGAACAAACTCCTCTTTTGAACTTCAAGGCTGAGAACTGAACTTGTCCTCTGACAATTTCTCATGTTTGACTGGTGAACAGAGAACGAGGAACTCTGTACACAAGTGGATGGGAGAGGTGGAAAGTCCTGAGGGGAAAAAGTGCTTCAGGGATGAGCCACACCAGGTCTGATGATAACTGGCTGGAAACTTCAGCCACGGCTCCTGGACAGCCAGGCAGCCTCAGCAGTGCCAGGAAAACTGAGCTCCCCCACATCCAAACCCAGGAATTGACCCATTCACTGGGTTTTTTGGAAGTTACTGCAAGATCATGAGTGTCTTTAGGAAGCCAGGAACTTTGCAGTTGCTCAATACTTGCTCAGCTGCTTTGGCACGGGTTGTTTGGAATGGTTTTATTTTGTAGGATGGTTTCAGAGCTCCCAGTGTGGGGTCTTTGGAGATAAGTGTGTTTAGCTGCTGTGGAAAGAGGTCCTTGGGAGGTGGGGTCTGCCTTGGTGACTGTGGCTTCACTGGAGATGACATGACAGCAGCCTCTGGGCAGCACAGCAGGCTAGAACACCAGTCTTGGAGTTTAATCAGATTAAACTGTCTCTGCTGCACAAAACAAGTTCCTGCCTTTTGCTGCCCAGAATGCCAGAGTTTCATAGAATTACTGAATCATGCAATGGTTTGAGTTGGAAGGGACCCTAAAGATCATCTGGTTCCAACCCCTGCCATGGGCAGGGACACCTTCCACCATCCCAGGTTGCTCCAAGCTGTGTCCAACCTGGCCTTGGACACTTTCAGGGATCCAGGGGCAGCCACAGCTTCTCTTGTGTTTGAAGGGTGCAAACCTCACCAGCTACAATTTGGCTCAGTTTGGGAGACAAACTTTAAAATTGTGTTTTGAAGCTTTTAAGAATTCATCCTCTTAGGAAATTCCTGACGCTGTGTGTGTGCAGGGGGATTTCATTTTGGGCTGTTCAGTGCCCCACAGGCCAAGAAAAGTGGCATGGATTTAAAGGAATTTGAGTTCCTGAAACCCTGAAATTCCACCCAGCTGTACCAGAGAAGGTATCACTGCCCAGCTGAGATTGCTGCTTTATATTTGTTATTGAATTCTCCCTCCCCTGCTGCTTCATTCAGGCAGTGGAATTGCAGAAATGTCAGTAATTAACTAATGAAAGGTATGGTGGTAGAGCACACGGCTGTTTTCCTGGCTTTTCAATCCAGCATGGAAAGGTCACCTCTGCCACACCCATCATGGCTGTCACTGTCCCATCCCACATCCAACATTTTCTGTGCCACTTCAGCTGCTTCCAGCCCCTTGGATGGTCATGGCAGTGCATTCCATGCCCCCTCCAGAATGGGATTTCAGGCAGGCTCCCAGTGCTGCCATCAGATCCCAAACCCAGGGATAGGAACAGGATTCCCACTTCCACTTTTTTTCCTGTTACAGGAATTGTTGCTGACCTCTTCAAGCATTCCTTGTCTTCTCTGGCAGGACTGGGCTGTTGGCACAGGGCATTTCCAGGAGGATTGTTTTGCTGTGGAGGTGACAAATGGCAGCTCAGCTCCTTTGGGATGCTGTGACCACTTCCCAAGGGAGCACCTGGAATGCAGAGCTCAGGCCTCCGTGTCTCTCCCTGTCCTTATTGAAATCCTTATTTAAGGTCCTGCAGGCTCTGCCCTGGGGAGATTCAGAGTTTCACTGGATTCATGAATTTTGGTGGGATTTTTGGAGAACCAATCCTATGTCAAGGCTTGGGAGGTCTCTGACAGGTGGCACAAACCCACCTTTGGACTTGGGCTACCAAGTTCCCTCCGTGGGCCAGCTCTCAGGTGACAGTGGCTTTAGCCAAAGACAGGATGGTATTTTGTGTCATTCCTGTAAGAAGCTCTTGCAGTGACCCTCCTGTGGCTTTTCAGCCAGTTCTGAAGCATCTCTGGCTACCCAAATTTGCCTGTGTGCACTTGATGTGCAGTTCCAAATGACCCTGTCAAACTGTGGTGTTGGATGTTATGTTAGAATAATTTTTTCTCGTTGCTGATGGTTTTACTTCATATATATTTTACAAGCTGTGCCATGATTTTACTTTGAAACAGTCAAAACATTGACTAAAACACTCCAAAGCTTTCAAAGCATTTGAACTACATTCTCCCTCAGACATTCTCAGTCATCTCCATCCTGGATCTGACCCCAGATATGCTCTGAGCTATGCCCAGGTTGCAGAGCTACTTGGATATATCTCCAAAGAGAAACCAGAGGCCTGGGGAACATTGGGAATGATGGTTTGGTGGAGAAGAACTGAAAATAAATGTGGTGGTTAAATCTGTTCTTGCTACTAAGAGCCACTTGAATTTATTTTTGGGAGCAATTTTGGTCCATCCTATTCTGGAGCTAAATGCATTACTTACATTTTGGATTATCTCTTCCTTCCCTCTTGGCCTTCAGCTGCCAAACCCTCCCTTCTCTCCCCCGTGCCCTGGCACACAGAACTGCAGCATTCTGAGCTCCAGCACTGCAGATGTGCCAGATGGAGGCACTGAGCTCGTGCAGGTCTCAATTTTGGAAGCAACAAAAAGATGATGACTTGAGAAAAACCTTCTTGTCTGTACTGGATTTTGTCAGAGCCCAGTGATGTTGAACAGGCACCTTGGGAGCTTCATGCCAGAGAGCTCCCAAGTGTTTCTGCTGCTCATGGAATGGTTTGGGTTGGAAAGACCTTAAAGAGCATCCATTCCAACCAGCAGGGACACCTTCCACTAGTCCAGGTTGCTCCAAGCCCACATTCAACCTGGCCATAAAGCCACAAACACCCTCTGCTTTTGAAAACCTGTCCCCTAAATGGTCTTTGTGGACAAAATCACACTTACACCAAACACTTGCCCACTTAATTCTCACATCTGTTATTTTTCTTTCCTCTGGGTAGGGTTGTTTTTTAACAGCTCTGAGTGCAAAGATGTCTGTTTGTTAAGGGTTTCCTGGCTGCAGAGTTGAAAATTTAATATTCCTGTCTTCTGTGAGCTCTCTTCCATGAACCTTTCTTCATGGGCCACTCTCCTCCCATTTATCAAAGCCTGCCTTGCTCCCAGATTTGGTGCCTGATGAAGGGCTGGGGTTATTCCCATTGTGTCACACCAGGCTGCCTGCTGTCCCCAGGGAAAAGGGGATAGCTGTGAAATAAAAGGAGGAGTCAGTGCTTCCACAATTGTTGAGAAATGCTGGCTTTTGAGATGCTCTAAGCCTGAAGTCTCATGCTTGGAGAAAAGGTCTGATGTGCCTAGTGATGCTGACCACTTCCCACTCCAGTTCCCTATTGCTTGGCCCAAAAGGGATTTGTTCCCTTAAAATGGGGCTCGTTCAGCCCACTGTAGGGCTGTGTAGCAACACTTGAATTTTTTCCTAGAATAAAACATCCTGCAGGGACTTCCATCTTTAATAATAATCTGTGAAACCTTGTGATCTCTGATTTCAAGTGCTGTGAGCTGGACTCAGTGGTTTAGTCACAGAATCCCTGAATGGTTTGGGTTAGAAGGGACCTTTAAAGACCATCCCATTCCAACACCCTGCCACAAGCAGTGACAACTTCCACTAGACCAGATTGCTTCAAACCCCATTCAGCCTAGCCTTGGGCACTTCCAGGCATGGAACAGCCTGGACAACCTGTGCCAATACTTACCACCCTTACAGGGAATAATTTCTGCCCAATATCCAATCCAAACTCTTTCAATCTTGTCTTCCAACCTTCCTTTCACCCTAGTGTCAGCTGTGCCTCTTTCACCATTAACATCTGCACTTAAAATTCCCATTTCCTGCTTAATAATTGAGGGGGTCAAGCCCTGTCTTATCCAAGTTGGGTGTTCCCTGTGGCAGCACTGGCCCCTCCATTAGTCCCTGGCTGAGCAGGGAGTGATGCTGGCCTGATCCCGAAAAGAAACGAAGGTGCAAAGAGCTGACAAGTTGTTTCATGGCAGGGGTGAGCTGATGTAAGATGGAGCTGGTGTTGTTTTGGAGAGCTGATTTTTCTGTTCCCTCCTTTCTGCACGTGTTGGACCACGTCTGGTGGTGAGTAAGGCAGCTCAGCTTGCTTACCTTGGCGTGAACGCCGTGTTCTGGCGCGGCACCCTGGCCTGGCCAGCGTTTTGGCAGGTTGGCAAACGAGCTGTGTCCCACTGTGGCTGACACAGAGCCTGGCACGGGTGGTTCTAGGAGTGCTTGGGGTGGGAGGTGAGGAAAAGGGAGCTGTCACCTGGTGGCAGTGGGCTGTGAGATCATCCAGCACAGAATTTCCAGTTCCATTTGGTGCCCTGTGTGCCTGACTCCTGCCTCTGGTTAGGCTGAAAGGAAAATGTGGGAGCCAGATGTGGCCCACCAACACTATCTTGTTTAACACCCTATCTCCAGATGTTTCTAGCTTGTAGTGCTAATTTCCACTTGCAGTTATCCAAGAGACAAATCCAAGATGCTTGCTGCCTTTAGAAAGAGGAGTCCAACTGACCTTAATGTTACCTCTTGCACCTAGGTAGGACAAGCCTGCCCATCTCCAAACTGTCCCTTCTATCTCAAAATCATCTTACAGTGAATTTTTTTCTTCATCATCTGGGTTGTCAGAATCTGTGGTATTGATGATCCCGAGATTGTAGAAAGTCTCTGTCTGTCAGCCCCGCTGCCAAAGCAGAAGCCATAATTGGTCTGTGCTGGTTTCCAGGTTGTTTATTCTGTTTATCTCTCACATGTTCTGCTGCCCTGCCCAGCTCTGTCCTGCAGGGCAGCGTGTGGGGCTCTGCCCTCAGTGGGATGTGACAAACATTAAATACCAGAAACTCCCTGGGCTGCATTTACAATAACGTGCCAATATCTGTCACCTACCTTGGACAGTGTGTCCCCAGCCTGAACCAACAGAAAAATGCCAACACCACAGTGAGACATGGAGGGCATGAAGAAGGAGAAAAAGGACAAGGCACACCCAATTTCCTCCATCTTGTCCCCTTTGGACCCCTTATCCAGAATCCTAAAATTTTACTTTTGCACCTGTGCCACACTTAATTATTACTTATATCAAACACTCAGAGCTGGTAATTCATGCTGTAAGATTGCAAACTCTTTTCCATGGACAGAGATAACAGCCAGTGTCTCTGGGGGCTCTGTCCAGGGGGGTTCCTGACCCCTGCCAGGGTCCAAGGGCAGCCAGAGGGAAGCCCTGGATTCCCACAGTGGGTAAGAGGATTGAAAAGCAAGAGGAATCGGATTTTTGCCCAGGAAATTTTGTACTTTGCAAGGACATTTCATCACATCCTTTTTTTTGAAGGCTGTAAGAACAGCTCTCTCCAAGGGATGCTCTTCCCTTGGGACTGCACATGCTTTGCTTAAATTTCACCAGCACATGACCAGAGGGCACGGAAGGACTCGCAGGAACGTCCCTAACTCCCTTTGAAAGGCAAGCTGTTCTTTCAGCCTCTTGCAGAATCGCTCTGACAGGGGATGCTGCAATCAGGCTGCAGAGGTAATTGCATTTGTAATGTGAAAGACAGAACAGGGTCTACAATTCTCATCCTCCACAGGCTCTGCGAGGACTCAAGGGTAGTCCAAAAAAAAAAAAAACCAACCCCAAACCAACAGACCCAGCCATTGCTTTTGCCATTTGTGATTGGTCTGGGCAAAATATTAGGAAACAACGTACTCAAGGGGACAAGATGATCTCATACAGCTGACTTTAAAGCAGCATGCTCCCGTGGAAACTTGTTATCGTGCCTATTCCAGAGCACTGGCTGCTGCCCGGATCTCCCCTGCCCCCCTGACCCAGCTCAGCTTAGTCAGCAAGTTCCAGTTCAACTTCTGCCTTTTATTTTGTGCCTGTACCTGAGTTAGCTGCCTTCCTCAGTAACCAGCTCTTTGTCAGAGGAAAGGCTTCCAGGATGCTGCCAGCAACTCATTGTCCATTTCCTGAGGAGAACTGCTTGCTTTTAAGTAGTTTGCCTGAAATCTTGACTATTCCAGTGAAACTAAGGCTTCCTGTGTTGGTTGGCTTTCTTGGGATGAAGTTCCAGCCACCCACATGAGCTGTCTGCATTTATTTCTGAGTGTGGAGAACAAATCTCTGCTGTAGGGTTTCGCCATCGCCGTCTTGTTCCTCTAACATTGCAATATGTGACCGTCCTCGATGTGGCAACTGATTTACAAGCAGTAGCTCCCCACTGTTTATTGCTCTTGGATTTTGAAGTGTGTGGAGACAGGAGTTGTGCTGGAGCAAGCTACAGGGGTTGGATGTAGCAGTGTTGAAGGAAGTCACATTTGGAGCCCGGTGGCTTGAGCAAGGGATGCTTCTGCCATGGCACATCCTCCTGGTCCTTCCTCAAGTGCAGATCAGATCTTTGTGATATTCACAGCTCCTGAGTATGAAGGCAGTGGAAGCATCTTGGCATCCCAGGTGGAGATGAGCTTGTTTGCATTTAAGTTCCTCAAGGTTTTCCTCTAATAAATCCTTGCTGTTCTCCGTTTGGCTGGCTGGAATGCCAGGCTGGTTTCTTTCTTCTGTGTCATCAAAGGTGTGGTGTGGACTTTCCCAACAGAACGTTGCTTATTCAGTCCCATTTTCTAAAAAAGAATGGAACAGATTATCTTTTCAGGGCCTGACTCTTGCTGGTTTTTCAGGAGCAGGTGCCAGCATCTGGTGTGGCCATAAATGAAGTGATACAGGAGGAGCTTATACAGAACTGACTATAACTTCCTCTCTGCCACTGAAGGATTTACCCTCTCTGAAAGCTTTCCATTTTTGTTAAATCTACCCATAGCCATGAAACCTGAAAAAGCCATGAATTCCCACCTCCAGCAGGCTGGCTGGTGTTGGTGTTGTTTGGGTTTTTAACTGGGGAGAATGAGTCAGCCTGTCCTCGGACAGCACAAGACTATCAGCACCACTTACCACCAGTTTCCTGTTGCTCCCTTTTGTTTCTCTCTTTTTTCTTTTGTTGAAGCTTTTAGGGCCTGGGTGCACATTTGTGAGAGTGTCTGGATGTTTCAAACTACTGTGTGTGTCTTCTCTGCTTATTTTTTTCAAAAGGAGGACCAGAAAGGTGCAGACATCGAGACCTTGTCGGAATCTCAACTTCCAGAATCATAACTCTAGCTGCTGGCCTTAGGGAGCTATCAGGTCCTCAAATAAATCTTTATAAATCAGCATTTACACTGTAGAAATTCACACAGCTTGATTGCAGAGTTGCTCAAAGTGGAGCAGAACAATACACATTAACTATTTTGGGGTAAAGCTTTAATGGTAGGTTAGGTCACAGAGAATTAATGACCATGAAGTTATGGCAAACTCATACCAAACTCTAGTGTTTGGTCTCTGGGATATGGCCTTGATGTCCCAAACTACGCTTTGCATGCTGGGCACTCGTATTTTTTATTGTTCATCCCTTTTTCCTAAAGAAAGGAGCTCAGGGATGTGCAGGAATGCCAGAGCAGAGCTTGTGTGCTGGGGTGCTGAAGGCACATCTTTGTCTTGTAGGCATGTGTGAATATCTGCATGGAAACTGATGCTTTTGGGGATGGGAACCATCCTGACAGAAGCTGAAGCAGATGGGACACGCAGCCTGAACCAGCCCGTCTCGTTCATGCTTTATTAATTAGACATGTTATCAGAGTCATCTGTGTTTTCCTTCCTTTTCTCCTCTCCAAACCAGTTCTGCTGCTTCGCTGCCCGCAGAGCCTCTGATGAGGAGCCCAGTTTGGATCCCTGAGAGGTGCATGGCAGCACTTGTTCACTGTGGTGTGTTAGCACTGTAAAAACTTTGGGGAGAGGTCTCAGAGGAGTTCTGTGAGCTCTGGGGATCAGAATTTTGGGAGTTGATGGTGCTGTCCTGGTAGCACATCTTCCCCCTGTGTACTGTCAGCGTTTGTAAGAATTTCCACATGTGTTAATCACAGAACCACAGAGTGGTTTGGGTTGGAAGGGACCTTAAAAATCAACTTGTCCCAAACCCTGCTATGGGCAGGGACACCTTCCACTATCCCAGGTTGTTCCAAGCCCCATCCAGCTTGGCCTTGGGCACTTCCAGGGATCCAGGGGCAGCCACAGCTTCTCTGGGAAAGCTATGGCTGCTAATTTCTGTAGGATGCTTAAAAACTGACATGGATCAGGAGGGTGACTGGATAAACTGGTGGAAGGCAAGTATAAAGATCCCTGGGTAGAAACAGTCCGAGCTGAAGAGTGGGAAGTGTTCTGGGGAGAAAATGGTACAGACTGGTGTGGGTCCAACCTTGCTTCCTAGACCTGCTGCTGATCGCTGTTGGAGATACTGAATTAAGCAGATCTCAGATGGGATCTGTTGTGCCTGATGGGACAGTGTCAGCCTGTCCCTGTGCACACTCAGTTTTAAAATTTTACTGAAAGAGGGAGAAGGCTTTTCAAGTGCTGGGGTAGGAGCCAGGAGTAGGGATTTTTCTCAGCTTTCCCTTTGAACCTTTATCTCCCAGCAGGTTAACATCTGAATCCTCAATATTAGTGCCCTTTATCTGTATGTAAGGGTGAAGTGGGTCATAAAACCCTTTGAGTGAACCCCTTATAGTCTCAAGCTGGTCCCAGTGGAGGTTCAGGTTGGTCATTAGGAGGAAATTCCTCATAGAAAAAGGTGTTAAAACACTAAACTGGACTGCCTAGGGATGTGATGGAGTCCCTATCCTTGGAGGTGCTTAAGGAAAGACTGGAAGTGGCACTCAGTGCTCTGATCTGGTTGACAGGGTGGTGACAGGTCACAGATTGGACTCAGTTATCTTGGAGGTCCTTTAGGGCCTGGGTGATTGTGTGTGTGCCCATCTCTGAGGTGGGAGATGGTGAAACAGGAGTTGGATTCGGTCATCCCTGGGTGGGTCCCTTTGAGCTGTGGATATTCTGTGATTCTCTAAAACCCTATAAAGCCAACCTGAGTATCCTTTCTGACACCTGGGTCTGTTTTATGGCCACCATTTGGCGAGGTGAAGGGAAGACCTATGGATTTGCTTTGTCTGATGCCCTTCCAGGGAAAATTCCCAGTCACTGAAGGAGCAGCAGGATCATCCCTGCGCTCATGGCAGGGAAATGACTTTTAACAATGGGCTGGCTTGGATACTGCCCAGATCCCTTCTCTTACAGCAGCACTAAATGATGACCATATCCAGGCTCTTCCCTGGCACACACACACTCAGAATATGTTATCCTTGAAGTCCTTTTCCCAGGCGTGGCATGCCTTTGTGCAGGCACAGCGTGTACCCTGCTAATAGGATGCTGGTGTGTTCTACCAGCGAGTTAATTGGGTCCCTGGGTGCTGGGATATTTCCTGCTGCTGCATCCTCTTCCCGGAGCTACTCCTCCACCTGGGGAACTTCTCTGCTGATGCAGAGGTGATGCTGAGCTCTCTGCAGTGCCCGGAGCCAGCGGAGGTTAAATCCCAGATAAAGCTTTGGGATTGCTCACAGCCCCGGGGGGGAGGGATGCACACACTGAGAGGTTGCTGGAGGGATTTTAATTGTGTTGTGTTTATCGAGCTGGCTGTAAACACAGCAGGAGGTTGCTGCTTCTCCAGAGCCTGGGAGCCAAAGGTGTATCGATCCCAGGGAGCTGTGGGACCCAGGTACACGCTGGTGGAGATCTCAGCTGGGTTGTTTCCAGCTGAGGATGAAATTTCTCTGTGCCCTGTGCTTCCTCATCAGCTCATGTCAAGCTTTAACGATTTTATAACCCAACTTTGTCAGCTGATCCTCCCCAAAGCGAGAAGCCCTGTTGCTAGGAGTGGGATGGAGGGGGGAAAAAACCTCAGGAATACTCATCTTCAGCAGTCCGACACTGCAGATAACATTGAGTCACTGCTGAAAGCCTCAAAGCAAAACAGATGTTCAGTTTCTAGTGACTGAGTAAGTATTAAAGGTACCAGATGAGCAAAGTTTTAACTGAGGTATTTCATTTGTGGTTGGCAGCTGAGACAAAGCATGAGCAAACAAGGTGCAATGCAGAAATGGTCTCCCTCCTGTCCTACACATGCCAGTGTGTTTTCATAAAACTTCTTTTGTTCCATCTTTTCCCCATTTTTTAAATATGTCTTTCCGGCTTGACTCATTCTGTCTGTAGTTGTAACCTTTAGTTCTGGGTGGGAAGGCAATTATTTTGTGAGACATGAGACCAGTGGCAGGGTGAGTGGGCTCCTGTTGCTGCCTCTGTCATCTCCTTGTTTGACAAGTCACTTCTCCAGGAGTAGCTTGTGTCTCTGAAGTTGGGGATAATTACATGTGTTGTCAAAAATAAGGAAACTGGACTTAATGGTGCATCTGCTCAGCCTGGCTTTTGAATTCATGAATGAGTAGAAAACTTGGAATGTGGCTGTCATGCAGCTGTTAGCCTTCGAGCAAGAGACAATTTTTGATGACTATATTCTTTTAAAAAAATAAATTAGGATGAGGACTGTGATCCCAGGGTTCTGGGCTCGTTGGGCAGCCAACACTGGGAGCTGCTGCTGGTGGAGGTGTTGGGTTCCCATTGCTTTGATCCCTGGTGAGAAACCTGCAGCACTGTCTGGCTGTGTGGAGCAGAGGTGCTGAAACCCCTCCTTGCCACTCAAACCTGAGCAGGTGATAACATGAAAGGGGAGGAATTGTGTCCTGTCCCTCTGCTCAGCATCGTGGATTCCTCAGGTCTAATAAATAATTAATGTAAAACACATGAAAACCCTGAGAAAGAGGACTTCCCTCAGGATCAGAACTTCCCTCTTTGGTAAGTCCATAAATCAGCTCATTCTGTACTTTCTGGAGGAGTGACTCTCATTTTGGCTGCTCAGCACCACAGGAAGGACAGAATAGACTTTGGGTTGCATTCCCTGGGGTGTGGGATGTAGATTTGTACTGCTAAGCCCACGTGGGAGCTGAAGCCAAGGCTCCATCCCGCCAGTCCTGCAGGATTTCGGGTTTTTTTTGGCAAGTTCTAGATGGTTTCTATTAAGAAAAAGGCTTTTTGGATCTCTTCTGAGGGTGCCTCCCTTTGGAGGCTTTCTCAGGAGCCCATGTGCTGAGCACTTAATCTTCCACCCCACTTAAGGGAAGAGGGACAGACACCAAACCCTGTTGGCACCTTATTTCACTTAATTCTCGCACTTAATTGTTTTTCCTTCGGCTTTTAAGAGAGCCTCTGCCAAAATCAAGAAGCTAAAAATTAAAGTAATTATTGTGGTGATGGAAGCAATCAGAGGCCATCAGGCTCCTGGTCTGTGTGCTGTGGAGGAAGGAGCAGACTGGGATTGAGCTCATCTCTTGGGACACGCTGAGCTCCAAGAGTTAATTTTGTTCCCAACTTCTCTGTCCATGAGTAATCCATTTGTGCTGGGAGGAAATGGCAAGTTCTTGCAGTGAGGACAGGCTTCACTGCTGGAGAAAATGATGCCTATTTATCATATGATGCTCTCTGTGCCTTTTTTTATTTGTCCTTCGTCTGAACTAAGCTCTTTGGTGATGAGCTTCCCTGCCTGACAGCAGATTTTTTTTTTTGTAGAGGCCTACAAGTGTTTTTCTTTCCTGCATTTGCTGTTTCCCTGCAATTCCTCACAAATTTGTGCTGGGCCCACCCAGCTGGGAAGGAGCTGGGCAGGAAAGGACCTGGGTGTCCTGCTGGACATCAAATTCACCCTGAGGTGAATTCCTCACAAATTTGTGCTGGGCCCACCCAGCTGGGAAGGAGCTGGACAGGAAAGGACCTGGGTGTCCTGCTGGACATCAAATTCACCCTGAGGGAGCAAAGTGCCCAAAAAGGACAGTGGTGGCCTGGGCTGTGTGAGACAAAACACTTCCAGCAGGTCCAGGGAGGGAATCCTGCCCCTCTGCTCAGCACTGCTGAGGCCACACCTGCAGCACTGGGTCCAGCTCTGCCTCCCCAGCACAAGAGGGACAAGGACAGACTGGGGAGAGCCCAGGGCGGGGGCTGGAGCATCTCTGCTCCCAGCAAGGGCTGGGAGAGCTGGGATGCTCAGCCTGGAGAGGAGAAGGCTCTGGGGGCCTCATCCCTGTCCATCAACACCTGCAGGGAGGGTGCAGAGAGCACAGAGCCACGCTCTTGGCAGTGCTGGCCAGGGACAGGACAAGGGGCTGTGGGCACACACTGACCACAGGAGGGTCCCTCTGAACATCAGGGAGCACCTTTTGGCTCTGGAGGTCACCAGGTGCTGATACAAATTGCCCAGGGATGTTGTGGATTCTCCATCTTTGGGAATATTCAGCATTTATCTGTCTACAGTCATGGGCAGCTGGCTCTGTGTGACCCTGCTGAGCAGGGAGTTGGACCAGAAAATCTCCAGAAGCTTCTTCTCACCTCCACCACTGATTCTGAGCCACAGCTCAAGGTCCTCAGGAGATGCAGGGCTGGGCTGAGCCCTCTGCAGGGGTGTGACTCGTGCACACATGCAGCTACATTTGGCACCGAACAGCACTGTGTGATCACATCTCCTTTGCTGTAAGAATGTAAAATGGCTTAATAATTCTTATCCTGCTGTTTTGGATTAATTTCTATCTTTATGCTATGTGTTTTCTTTGCTTGCTTCCTCCTTTCACCTTCCCAGCTGTCTCCTCAGAGCAAACTTCCGTGACTCTTATTGTTCTGCTTGTTTTCATTCTCCTTCTTGGATAAATGTTTGGTGGGGTTTTTTTTAAGTGTGGTTTCCTAAATCTCTACAAAATGTCCTTTCCCTGGTGCATTTTAAAGTATTAGTTGCAAAAGAAAGGGCAAGGAATCTTAATTCAGGTGCATGTCTTCCTTTATCTTCTTTTCTTTTAAAAAGTGACTAAAGCCACTGATAAATAATGCTAATTTTTGCTGCCATCTGTGAATGCAGGACCAAGCTGTTTCAGAGCAGCATTTTTAATGCTCTGTCTGTTTGGGGGGGGTGGGGGTGGGAAGGAAAAAAGCTCTTTGCTTTAGCAGCAGTAACCTATCTCCCACAAGTTGTAGTCTGTGTTCCCATCTACCACTAAAACCCAAAGCAAACAAAGATTTGTGCAGAGACAGGAAACCTTTTGGGTGTAATTGCTGGGAGGTCTTTGCTTTCACAATTTTTGGGTTCACCCAGAAAGGCAGCCGAGCAGGGCTGCAGTTCACTGGGGTGCATTTATGATGAGCTCTCACTGGGCTTTAATTGGACATTTTTGGCAGCTCTGGGAGTTTCAAACACCCTCTGCAAGAGTCTCCTGGCCACGCTGAGTGAAAATGTCCCAGGGAGGGAGGGAGGGAAGGGCTGGTGCGTGGTGGAGGCACAGCTGAGCTACGCCCTGCTGACAGCCCTGCCTCCAGGCTCCTTTATTTTGGCCTGGAGCCTTAGTTTACATAATCCTGCCCTGATCCCTCATCTTCTGCATGGATCAGCCTTAGAAGACCCTCCAGTTTGACCAGATCAAACTGGGAAGCAGGTCTCTCCCATCATCTGAGCCAAGAAGTGCTGGTGTTGGTGGAATCAGGTGGCTTTGGCTGTATCAGAAGACCTCACCAGTGCCAGGACTTGATTTTGGGGCTCTTTTGGAGGCTGGAGGAAAGAAATCAAACCTTGAACATGGTTTGGAGAGCTATGGAACAGGTCTGGGTCCTGGAGCCTGTGTATTGAATAAGTGCAACCCTGTATGGGGGAGATCTCACCTGCAGAGTCCAGGTGGCTTTTTATCATGTGTTTATCTCTGGGTTTCTGTGAGCTTCCCAAACCAGAAACGGACTGTGATTTAGGACCAGTTTCTCAGACCAGAAACGGACTGTGATTTAGGACCAGTTTCTCAAACCAGAACTGGACTGTGATTTAGGATCAGTTTCCCAAACCAGAACTGGACTGTGATTTAGGACCAATTTCCCAGACCAGAACTGGAATGTGATTTAGGACCAATTTCCCAAACCAGAACTGGAATGTGATTTAGGACCAGTTTCCCAAACCAGAATTGGAATGTGACTTAGGATCAGTTTCCCAGACCAGAGCTCCAGAACTGGACTGTGATTTAGGATCAAGTCTTTAGGGAAGCTTGTCACGATGGCAATGTGTAATAGCATAATAAAACCCTAACTGCTTCACTTTAATGTGTCAAATGACTCATTTACAGTGTCATCTGGGAGAGATGAGGCTCTGTGAGATAAGACTTGCATGGGGAGGGAATATTGAGTAATGGACCCACAGCTATAATTGGAGGAGGAATAGATTTTCCATTTCAGATCTGAGGAAGTGGTTTATCTGCCCAGTCTGTAAGTGGATGATTCTTCTCTCAACTTCCTTCCACATATTCCCCACTTCCTCTGTGTAATATTGTTGTTATTTATAACTGCTGCATTGAATCTTAGAGGCACATGCTGCCTGCATTTCTGTATTGTATAGAAGTTGAGGTCCAACAAAAGTTGGTGGATAGTCTTGACTTTCTGGGAGCAAAGAATTGATATGGAAGCAGGGAAAGCATTTATGTCCCTATAACTAAACCCCTTTTCTCTATATTTATCATGTCTGAATATTGATCAGCCCTGTCCATCTCTTCCCATCCCATAGGAAGCCAGGGAAGTGGCAGACAGACATACAAAGGATTATTATATTTGATCAGGCTTGGAAGTGGGCTAGAGATAAAGCCCTTGGTGTTTACTGGACCATTAAACATTTATTATCGTCTCTCCAACGTGCTACTGGTGGTGTAAATAACAGCTGTGACAAAAGAATGGGGTCAGCAGTTGCCTTTTGCACCGATGTTTGTAATGCAGAAGCAGGTCCTATGATTTTTAAGAGCTTGGCTGGAGGGAGCATCTGCCCAGATGCCATGGAGAAACGGGGCAGATGAGCCAGCAGGTCAGAGCTCCTCTTTATCACAAGGAAATGCTGAAATGGTAGGAAGTGGGAGAATTTAAACAACAATGAAAAAAAGATTAGGGCCAGAGTTAGGAGTTAATTTATCCCTGCCCTTCCTAACAAAAATAGTTAATGCACTCAGATCAGAACAGCTTTTGGATCTGGATTTAATTAGGTGGAAGGAGGGTTTGGGCCTCTCTCCCCCAGCTCAGCCACGCTCCATGAGGCATTTCCATCATCAGACTTTTATTTCCCTTTCCCCCCCTTCCCAGGTTTTTGCAGGAAGAGGAGAAGTGTCGCCGCAGGGCTGGAACTCGGCTCGTGGGGCCTGAGCTGCAGCACCTGCTCCGATGATGGGGCTTTGGGAAGGGGGAATATGAAAGGATTACTCTATTGCTGGGAGGCCACAGCCTGGTGATTCCTACTGTAGGCAATCCCTCTGAAGTCAATGAGATTGGAAAGCGTGTAAATCAGTATGGAATTCGGCGTTTTCCTGGAAAAGTGGGGGGGGATATTTGTTTTACTTGCATATAAATTACTTCTAATAAGGCTCCATAGGCATGACTGATCCTTCTCATCACACTGTTGCTCCTTCCAGTCCCAGAGTCGCTCTCGCTGCCCTCTCATTTTTAAATAATTTTGCAAAAAAAAGCCTCCTGTGTGGGAATTCTCTGTGGTTGGGAAGCGTTGCTGGGAATGACTCAGGCAGGAGCGAGTCCCTGTGCTTGGGACCTGCGGTGTGAACAGAGAAAGGAGACAGGCTTGTTTTCACACTCTCTCATTTTGTGTCTCTGACATGCTTCTGTTCCACCATTCAAATGTCATCAGGCTGAGGGATAATTAGAGGGAGCCTGTTTTGCTGCAGAGCCGGATTGGGAATCCACATTGCCCTGAGCAGGCTGGGTTATTTCTCAGGGAATGCAGAGCGGTGGAGTGGGTGTCCAGGGAGCACTGCTGCACCACCAGGGAGCAGATGCTCTGCTGCTCCTTCCCTGTGCCTGCAGAAAGCATCTCCTTTCTCCAATTTAAAATAAATCCATAGAAACACAGAATGGTTGGGTTGGAAGGGACCTTTGAGATGGTTTCATTCCAAGACGAGTGGCAGGGACACCTTCAACTAAGCCAGATTGTTCCAGTCCCCATCCAGCCTGGCCTTGGACACTTCCAGGGATGTTGGATGTGAGGATATTGGTTTTTTCATGGTGCTCTCTAGCCTGGCAGTCTCCATCACCTTCACCAAAATGCCTAAGGAATACCTGGAAACTGGAGCTCATAGGTATTGGTTCTCCTGCTGCTTTTGCCGTGGGTGGGTGGTTTGGGTGCTCATTCTGTG
Source organism: Lonchura striata (assembly GCF_050655825.1). NCBI lineage: Eukaryota > Metazoa > Chordata > Aves > Passeriformes > Estrildidae > Lonchura > Lonchura striata. The sequence continues at coordinate 3,110,012 of NC_140706.1, read as the reverse complement.
TGAGGCTTTAATGCCCTAATAAAGCATTAGAACAAAGAGCATCAGCTTTTCTATTGCTCCGTTGGATTTTGTCAGATGTTCCCACGGTACAGGTGCTTTCAGCTGTTTCAGACTCACCTTAAAAAATGCACCTTGCCTGTTTGTGCTTTGCACAGCATGTGGAAGATGTAACCAACTTGAAAATGAGATCTAAAACTGGAGGAGTCCTACAGAGTAACCAAGGAGCCAAATATGAATAACTGAGGAGAGAACCAGGTCCCGTGAAGCTGGTTGCCAAGGGAATAATTCAGTAGTCTTTCCCCCAGCCTGATGGAATATTGTTTTCCTCTCCTCCTTGCCGGCGTACCCACAGCTCCAGAGGAGCCACTCTCACTCCTGTAGATGCTTTAACTGATACATTCCTAATTCCACCTTGGGGCTGTTTTCATGAGCAGAGGAGCCTTTGAAGGCACCTTCCCCTGTTCCAGGCCTCCAGAAGGGTTTGTGCTGTCCAGAGGTTTGTCCTCTCTTTCCACTGGTGCTGGCCTGGCTCCTGCCCACAAACTTTCACTTTCCTCTCCAAAAATAAGGGCGTTTTAAGGCTGCAGTCTAGATCTTGATGTAAAATCTTGCAGAAAAGGAGATCTTTCCAGCTTCAGGCCAAGTGGTGTGTGTTCTTTGCTGTCTTCTCTGCAAAACAGAACAATTCAAGACTCGTTTTTGTTGTTAATTAATTGCTGCTCTATTAACAGGCCGTGTAAACTTGGGTTATTCCCTGAAATATGAGCTGTAGTCTTCAGGCTTCTCCTTGACCATCTCCCTGTCTTCTGCAAGCTGGTTTTCCTCCATCTCAGCTTGGAATACTTGGATAAACTTATTTTATATGGGGACTACAATAATGGCTGGGGTAAACTTATTTTATATGGGGACTACAATAATGGCTGGGACAATCTCAATTTAATGGGACAATCCCAGTCATCCACAACAGAACACAAGCATTTGGGGCAGAAAAAGGCTGTTTGACCTTGGCACAAGCCACTCACTGGGCGTTGCTCTCTTCTAGGGTGCATTGAGAATAATCATCAGCCTTAACAAGGATTGATTGTGTGCTCCTCATCCTCCTGGTTTGGTATTAACCAGAAAAAGTTTTGGCCGTCGCGTCAGGGAGGTGAAGAGGTGAATGAACGTCCCTTTCAAGGTACAGTAGAGGCATGGATGAGATATTTGGGTTGTGGAGCTGGTGCTGGTGTAGCCTTTGGAGGTTCCAGGGTGTCCAGCTTCCTCATGGATCCACAGCCCTCCGTCCTACATGGAGAAGTGTGCACTCCATCATTCCCTTGTTCAGTCCTAGTGAACACTCTTCTTAGTGTTGGCTTTGCTTTGGTGTAACCTTGGATAGATCCAGTGTTTTCTCTCCATTTGCTTTAAAGAGTCTTTCATTGTTGAAACTTTTGGGTTGTGTCATGAGTAGAGTTTGGACATCAATATTTGTGCTATTTTGAAGAGAATTTTTAATAAGTTTCTTTTTCTTGTCTAGACAAACCGTTATTAGACTAAAGTATACTGAATTAGTATTAGACTGAAATAGAGTCTTACTTTAGTGCAGATGGGCACAGAATTCTTGCATGAGTGATTTATAAAGGAGGAGAAAGAAAAAACCTAGAGTCTTTTTGAGGAAAGGAAGGAGTAAGAAAGTTCCAGAGTAAGAAGCGTTACTCAGGACACTGCTGAATTAAAACCCAACATCCATCAGGGAGTTTGTGGGAAGTTTTTCTGGTCAAAGTTCTTCCCCTGGTCTGACCTGTGGAAAAGATTGAGGAATGCTTTTAAAAATTAAAAATAAAAACCCTACTGTAAGGTTTCTTGTTGGGTGTTTCGAAGGACTCGTTCCAGCCCAGGTGGATTCAGTGCTGGGATGGTGCTGCTGGAGTAGCAGAGGGAGATGTGCCTGTGAAACCTGGGGATTTGTACAAACAAGGTCTTTTCCTAAAGCATTTCTTGTTTCTGTGGCTTTCACAGGTTCACCCTGTCTGGAGAAGTAGTTTGTATTTGTGGTTTGATATTTCCTTAAAGCCTCCACACAAGGTCCTGCCGACACTGCCTGCTTCACAAACATAACCAATTTATGGTTTTGTATAAAAATTCTTTGAACTCATTGCAAATCTGACTTGATACTTCAGTGCCAAACTGAAGCCAATCCTAACTTCTAGGGCTGACTAAATCCTTCCCTTGGAATCTGTGTGATATTTAGCAGTGAGTTTCAGATCTGTTCGTGTGTGTTCCTCTCTGTACTTCACTGAATTTCACATTGTGGTTTGATACCTGTATTTTTAAGTTGGTTTTTAAAATGTTTTTCTTGCTCACTTTTTGATTTGGGGAAAATGTTGAGGTGAACAGCTGAATGAATTAGGGTTGTCCTGTCCAGGGCCAGGAGTTGGACTTGGATGATCCTTGAGGGTCCCTTCCAACTCAGGGTATTCTATGATTATAATTTACTGAGAAGTGGCCCACTGTCCTAGGAGAAAGACTTTGTCTTTGGTGCCTGCTTTCTCCATAGCTGATCCCAGAAAAGAATTAAATTCAATGAGACTGAAGTCTCAGAAGTAACTAATATATGATGCTCAGCATAAACATTAATAGACTAAATTCCATTTATTTTTAAGTTTTTACTAGTTATAAGAAAAGGATTTTTTAGAGAAGCAAGATCTTGAATGTGCCTATCATGGCTTCTGAGCTCTTTGGGGTTGGAATTCAGTGGCCAGCTGGAATCCTGAAGCTGCTGGGATTGGCAGGATATGTCTGGAGCCACATGAAGAGGAGTGACCAAGGGGTGATCTCTGTGGCCACTGCTGTGACTGGCCAGGTGAAATTGTCCCAACAGAATTGCTTGTGTGCGAGACTTTTGTCTTGCCTGATGAAGCCCCATGTGGATGTGACTCTGTTGGCTGAAGTGAAATAGTCCCACAATACCTTCCTTTTAAAATTTGGATTAAAACAGCAGCTTCTTTAACAGAGTCCTTTTGGAATAAGACAGCAAAGTCCACCCTGAGGTGGACTTGGTCAGCTGCCTCAGGTAGTGTGGGATTCCAGCTGGGATTCAGAGATGGAGTGTCAGAGGTGTCCATCATACTCAGAGTCTTTCCTGTGGGCTACTGGAAAGACATTTTGGGCTGAGTGGTTTTTCTCCCTCTGAAAAGTGGGTTATAAAACAGCTGATGGGAGCTGGAAGAGCTTCTGCACCCATTTCTGCTTGTGTTTCTTTATCCATCACTTCCTGGTCGGTGTCACAGGGCCGGAGCATTCAGATTTGGATTGTGTAGGGGAAAAGTGATGCATGAAGCCTATACAAAGCTGCCCACTCAGATTTCTGGGCTTTGTTTGCACGGGTCACATTCACTTTTCACAAGTTACTGTCTCCTTTTTGTCAGCTCTTTCAGCAGTGTCACACATTTATTCCACCTCAGGCAGAGTAGAGTAGTGCAGGCAGAGCAGGGAGCCTGTGTTTGCAGAGCACAGGTGAGAACCTCTGAATTTAGATCTGAAATGTTGATTATCTCCTAAAAGGTTCTTCTTGTGCAATTGGAAACCTTGGGATCCTGGTGGCAGCTCTGCGTAGAGATCATGGTGTTCTCAAATCAAAATTGGCTTAAAATACCTTACTATAGGAGAGGAAGGAGGCTGGGAGGTAGGAACTGACCCACTACCAAAAAGGTGCTATCTTGTCCCAGAGGGATGAGTGGGAACTAAAGAATATTTGGTTGGAAAGATTCTTTATTGGTCATCTCATTCCACTCCCTGCCATGGGCAGGGACACCTTCCACCATCCCAGGGGGCTCCAAGCCCCATCCAGCCTGGCCTTGAGCACTTCCAGGGATCCAGGGGCAACCACAGCTTCTCTGGGCACCTTGTGCCAGGGCCTCAACACTCTCATAGTCAAGAAATTCCTTCTAAAATCTGGGTTAAAATCTGGAAAAAACCCAGTTTTTTCCATCATAATTATTGTCATGATCCCAGCAGGTTTACAGGAAGGGTAGTGGGACAAGCATTCCTGATGCCATGCTAATCCTGAGATGGGAAATGTGGGCAGGATCATCTTCTCCAGATCCTCAGACCACCAGTCCAGGCCCACAGAAATAGCTTTGTTTGGAAAAATCAAGAGCCTTGTTCAGAAATGCTGGAATATCTTTGGAAATTCAGCTTTCAAAATCCTCAGAGAAGCCACCCTTGCTCCCAGCAGCGGGTCGGAAGCTGGGTTTTTTGGGATTGCTGCCAAGCAACATTTCTTGGAAACCTTTCTGTGTGCAGTGTGAACAGCAGGACATGAGGTCTGGGTTTGAACTCTGGATGATAAAACCAGGGAGGTTTTGGCAGGGCTGTGCTCAGATGCCTCATTCTTGTCCTTTCTCCTTGGGGTGTACGGGCAAACTCCTGCCTGGGCTGGCTCAGAAACTTCCATCTGACTTTGCAGCAAAGCTGAATTTTCCACTGACTAGGAAAGTTTTTTGGATTGAAACAGCTCTCTAATATTTTGGATGGATTTCTCCAAGCCATTGACTATACCCAGTCTGTATTTTTGAATGAAACTGGTGCTGAACCTTTCCTGCAGGGGCAAGAATTTTCATAAAATCATGAAATGGTTTGGATTGGAAGGGACCTTAGAGACCACCTGCTTCCAACACAGGGACATCCTCCCCTAGATCAGGTTGCTCCAAGCCCCATTCAGCCTGGGGATTCCCTGAAACCATCCCCTGATTTTATGATTCTTTGAAAATGGATGAAGCTGTAGCCTGGAGTATCAATTACTCCTTAACCCAGGTGAAACTTTCCCCTTCTTTTTTTTTTTTTTTTTTTTCTGTATCGATTCCCCATTGATCTGAATCCCTTCTTTCTTTTTTCTTTTTTTTTTCTTTTTTTTTTCTTTTTTTTTTTTTTTTTTTGGGAAACTATAAAAATTATGTGGAGAAGGAAGGAAAATCTCTTTTCTCACTGCAAGGGCCAAGTCAGCATCTTTTTTTTTAAATCACAGTGAGGGCAATTTGTCAGAAAACCTTGTGGGAAGCACAGAGCTTGAGCCTAGTGGAGCCAAGCTTAGCTTGAACATTCCCTTGATTGGAGCTCTTATCACCAGCAGGAATAGAAATCTTTTTATCAGTGACTTTACGGGATAAGAAGGAGAATTTCCCAAAGGATGGGCTTTTTCCCTAAGTTTCATTCTCCAAGGAGGCCCTGAGAAAAGCAGATCCTCTGGGAAGTTGTAGCTCCAGACAAGTAGGTGCATGCACTGGTGTGCATTCTCACCTGTAGGTACACAGAGAGCTTTCCCAAATTGCCCAGAACCTGAGAAAATGGAGATAAAATCAAAAAGGCAATTGCAGTTAATTACACTTCCAAAGCAACTGGAGATTGGTTGGGATCCTGTGGGATTTCTGAAGCCTCCCAGTGCAATTTCAGGTGCAGTGTGGGCAGGAATGTTTGGTGTCTGTGGTTGGAGATGTCTCAGTTGTGACTGTCACCTCTGGCCATTGGGCTGTGCACAGCACAGATGCCACCACCAAAACACAGCTATTGTCTCATGGCAGATTCCTCACAGAAATTTTGAGTTAAACTTAAAAAAAAAAAAAAAAAAAAAAAAAAAAAAAAAAACCCAACATTTTGTGCATGACTGAACTTTGTTGTTCTTTTTCCACCTACATACTTGTCCATTTCTTCCCATCCTCACCAAAACCTGGCCTGAATTTTGTGGTTTGGGCAATGTGAAAAAGTGAATTTTGTGTTTTGGGCGATGGAAAAAGTTTCAAGAAATCTTGGATATCTCTTTGGTTTGTAGAGGAATTGGTATGTGACCAAAGAAGTGCCAGATGTGGGATGTTCAGGGGGTTGCAGGTGAGGTGGTGTAGAAATCCATTGTCACAGTCAAATGTCTTATTTTCTATGATGTGAGCTTGGAAAATTAAAGGAAGAGCCTAACTTTTAACTCCAGAAGAACCAAAGTCTTGAGGGATTCAGCAATGGGAGTCACAAAATACATAAAGCTGTATGGGACAGTATTTCTTGCTGGGTCCTTCTGTTCCTGAGGGAATTTGGGTCACAAAATACGCTGCTAACTTTAGAATATTGCTTGACCCAACCTTTGGGTCTCCAAGCACATTGTAACCGTGTCCCATCCAACTCATTATTACCTGAACTTGCAGTTTTTGGGAGTTCCATGTGAGTATTTGTTCTGGACTTTACCAACAGCAGAAACACATGACTTTTTTAAAAAGATAACACAGACTTGTTTTTATTCCCTTAAGATGGCAAATCTTTCTTCAAAGAGTCATGAATTAAACACGACAGTGCCTCACAGCAGGTATTAAGGAAAAAAATAATACTTTTTAAAAAGCTTTTGGAATGGTCTTTCCCTCTGGCATCTTCACTCTGGTTCTGCAATCAGTAATTCAAAGGAGGTTTTGTGGGGAGGCGAGATGCAGGAGTTGATCTGACTTCCCCAAGGGTGAGAACTTTGAGAGCTGGGACCTGAGCATTAATCTCTCTAATTCCAGCTCAGCACTTCTCTGTGAGATCATTACTCTGTGTGATTAATCCGTGCAATGCCTCCAAAGCCTCTAAAACCATAATGCTGCACATGTATTGAGGAATGCTGCTGCCAGTTGGAGTATTTGGGAGTCTCCTGCCATCCCTGATGCCTTTTTGCTTCAACATTGAGTTCAGGGGAACATTCCCTGGCCTTGGTTGGTCTTTCTCTGTTCAAATCATCGGGGCTGATGGAGTCTTTTTGGGGGAATTCTGTTTTCATAAGGGACAAAGAGTTCTCAGTGCAAAAATCAGTTGAAATGCATTTGGTAAGCACAGATACAACTGTAGCCATGACAGCATCAGAGTTTTCTTGCAGCGATGAGTACCATGTTGTGTTCTTAAAACTCATTTCCTAAAGACAGGAGAGCAGTAACAGGACACAGACTGTGTTTACAGGCCCCTCCATCCCAAATAACCTCCAGAACCTCTGAGCATTTCCAGCCCAATTTGAGTTCAAAATCCTCAAATCTTGAAAATTCTGTGAAAACTGAGTAGCAGTGGAGGGGAGCGGGGAGAGGGTTTGGGTGGAGAGACCTTGAGACTTCCCAGACTTGATGCAAATTCTGCAGCCTAAATTTACTTCTTAGGTAATCCGTGTGTGATTTTTAGGATGTTGCCAACTCCTCGGCTGAGGTCATGGTATTACCAAAGCCTCGAGTGCGATGCTGGGCAGTCACTTTGCCTTTCCACTGCCTTAACCCCAATTTTTTATGTAGGATGACTTCATCCCCTTTCTCTCAGAGGCACGTGCTGCCTCTTTCACATTTTGCAGATTTACCAGCAGCACCTCACACATCTCAAACTCTTTGTGAATCCCCTCTGCGCCCAGAGCCCTGGGAGTATCTGATGCATCACGTTGCAAAGTGTGAAATTGAAGATTCAGCCCCACTTTGATGCTTTGGCTCAGTGAGCAGCAGAACTAATGTGGCTCAGCATACTAATGAGGGAAATATTTATTGTTCAGGGCCTGGCTGCTGCTGAGCTTCACCCTTGAAAAATTCCCGGGAGGATGGTTTTCCTCTCGGGATGGGCATCGTGGAGTCCTTGGCAAACAACTGGCATGGCAAGTGGCAGGGGGAAAAAGCCCAACTTTCAAGGAAATAGCTCCAAAATTATTATAGTTTATAAAATCATTTTAATTAATTTTTAATTTTAAAATTCTTATCTATTTTTATTAAAATATTCGTTTTACAAAATATATTATTAAAAGTATTTGAAAATGTTTGTTTATAAAAGATTTTAAGGAAGGTAGTAGGAAGGATTGAAGTGGAAATTGTTGCTTTTCATGGAGAGAAAATGAGGGTGAAACTAAGGAGTGGGCTAAGCCCACAGGTCACCACAAAGATAAAATTAAGATGCCATCAGCTTTTGGCATCACTGGGGACATAAAAAATGTTGTTTTCCTTTGGAGAAGCCTTTCTCCAGCACTGTCTCTTTGGGTCACTGACATCTGTTCATTTTGATTGCAAAGGGACCAAAATGAGTGAAAGTGTCACTTTTAACCTTGTCTGGGCTTGGTAGAAAAGCACTTAGAACTAAAAGCTGGTGGTGGTACCTGGAAATACTGACTGGAGAAGGCTTCATTGAGATGAAACCTCTTTATGAAGACAGGACTTCAAAATTCTGTGTGTTTGTCAGGTGCCACATCCTTTGGGCTTTGCTAGGAGAGAGGAATTCTCTACACTCCACAAATTTGTCATCTGGGCAGTTTAAATTCTCTAGGAAGAGGTAGGGGATTACTTGGGAGAATTTTGCTTGCCAGGATAGCTTCCACCAGGAGGGGAGGATGCCGTGGACTGAGGGCTTGTGCACGAGGGTGTGGTGGTTTCTGGGAATTTTTGAGATTTCCCTGGAGGCTGGCCAGGTTGGAGACCCAAACCTCTGAATTATGTGTAATGTAATAGCTGAGTTAATGAAAAATCACAGAATTATTTAGGCTGGAAAAGATCTCAAATATTATTGAGTCCAACCCATTCCCACCTTGTCACCCAGACCAGAGCACCAAGTGCCATGTGCAGTCATTCCTCATTCCTTGAACACCTCCAGGGATGGGGATCCCACCACCTTGCTGGGCAGCCACCTACAATGCTTAACAACCATTTCCATGAAGAAATTCCTTAAAATGAGATCGTCTCCTGAATATCTGTCCTCTTGGCTCAGCTGGGGAGCCTCCAAAAGCCAAGATGGTTTTGGTTTAGGTTCCCTTAGCAATGAAATATGCATCAAAAATCATAAACACAAAAATTCTGCTTGATTTGCTTGTGTTCTCCACATCCAGCTTTTATATCCTTGGGATGATCTTGATTTATTTCCACCAAGAAAAATTCAATTCCTTCTGGACCACGCAGACCAGAACTCAGAGCAGCACCTTGACACGGCGTTGCTCGGGGAACCCAAAGAGTTTTAGGAGCCTGATTGGAAATTCCAACAGCAAACCAGGACTGTTGGCAACCAATTTCCAACTCGAAATCCTCCAGGAGCACAATGCACTACAATTATAGCAGCTTTCCCGGGCCAGGAAACAAGCACAGGCACTGCTGTATTCCTGTGTGTGATATTTCTGACACACAATGTTATCTTGGGGATTGTTATTTGGCTTTTATGTGGCGTGGGGAGGGTGGGGCAGAGGTTAATTGGTCATGTTAATGGTTTTCACGTTGCTAATTTAGGCTCTCAGTGCTGTCCTTGGGTTCGGAGTGAGTTACTGGAATTATTTGTTCTGTTGTGTGCTGTCACATCTGTGGTGTGGGGAGATGGCTCCAGCTACAGCCCAGATCACTGAAAAAGCTCATTCAGTCAAGTTTTTTGGGATTTCTCCTGCTTTTACCATGTTAGAAAGTCCTAATGGGTGGACTTGCTCTGAAACCAGACCTGTCTCTACAGACCTACACCCAGCTGAGGGACAGGAATTACTCACTGTGTGTTTGTTCAAACCCATCTCTGGCAAAATGTCTTTAATTCTCCCAAAACGTGTCTCTTTGGACATGCAGTGCAAACTAGTGCAGAGTTCATGGCTTTGTGGTTCCAGGGGTTTTTTTCCTTCATAGAATTACAGAATTATATAATTGTTTGGATTGGAAAATGCCTTTAAGATCATTGAATGCCTTAACCCAGCACTGCCAAGGCCACCACTAACCCATGACCCCAAGTGCCACATCCACTTGGCTTTTAAATCTCTCCAAGAGTGATGAATCCATCACTGCCCTGGGCAGCTCTGCCAGGGCTGGATGACCCTTTCCATGGAGAAATTTTCCCTCATACCCAATTTAAACCTCCCCTGATGCTACTCGAGGTCACTTCCTCTTGTCCTCAAAATATAAAAAAGCCCCAGAAATTAAAACCCCAAGCCACTGCAACAGCCAAATCCTCAACTTGTTTTGTTTAGTGATCATTCCTAAAATAGTTTTGTTCACCAGAGCTATGGAAATAGGCACCTAATGCATTGGTTGAGGGGTACAGATCAATGAAAAATGAAAAAATATTGGCTTTTTTTGGCTTTTTTGTTTTAATTATTCTTCAGCGTCTGGTGAGAGCAGAAGAATCAGTGAGGAAGTTAAAATTTTGGAATCTTCAGCTTCCTAATGGCTTGAAGTGCATCTTTTGGCATAAACTTAAAGTTAAAAAGTGTTCCAGGCCAGGTTGGACAGGGCTTGGAGCAACTTGGGATAGTGGAAGGTGTCCCTGCCCGTGATGATCTTTAAGGTCCCATCCAACCCAAACCACTTTGTGATTCACAAAAGATATTAAATACCTGTCTCTTTTTCTAGAACCTGAAATGTCACAGCCATCACAGGGTGGTTACAGAAGAAACACACACAACCAAAATTCTGCCGGGGATCAAACTTCCTTTTTATTTATGATGTGCTCCTCTCACACATAAAAAGCTTATTTGCTGAAGATCATTTGCTTTTCTCCAGCCAGACCAACAAGGCTGTGCTCAGGAAGCATCAGAGGGATGGCTTCATTTTATAAAAATAAAAAAAAACAACACTTCAGAGAGAGCTCTTCGTGTTGTGCTTCCTCCATTCAGGACTCCAAGCCTTTCACAAAACTGAGCAGAATCCCACGGGGCCACAGCCATCCCAGGGTGGTGGATTGAATGACTTAAGTATCTTTTTCTGGTCTGATTTGTGACTGTAGCTTGAATTTATTGCCTCCTCTGTGAACCACAGATATGTTTGTTATTTGCAATTACATGGGAAAGAAAAAAAAAAAGGAGCTTTATTTGGATTTTTAAGTAATTCTTGTTCTTTGCAGTGGCATTTGTTGCAGTGAAATCCTTTTATGAGGCTTGTGGGGAGAGTTGGGTTGAAATAGTTTCTCAAAGAGCCACATGACAGGCAGTGGCTCAAGGAAGGGACAGGTTGGATATTAGGAAAATTCCTTCATGGAAAGGGTGGTCCAGCCCTGAGCCTCTAAAAGCCCTGTGGATGTGACACTGCTGGGGGAACAGTGGACTCAATGACCTCAGAGGGCTTTTCCAACCTTAATGGATCTCTGGTTCTAAGCATAAAAATTAAGTTTTTATTCATTTGTGGGGCCAAAGTAGTGTAGCATTCACTCAAGTCAGTTTTATACATGGAATATTTAGCATATTCTTTTTTTTTCTTTTTTTTTTTCTTTTTTTATTCTTTTTTTTTCTTTTTTTTTCTGTAGAAACCCACCTATCTGAAATTTAAACACCAACACAAAAACTGAACTTCAGTTTCTCTTTCCAAAAATTGTCCCCATGACAGGCACCTCATGGTCTGATGTTTATGGTCACCATATTCACACACCTTGAGTCAGCAACCTCCTCCTTGTCACTCAACACAACTTTAAAATGTTCCTGCTGAAAATTCCTCTGTGTGTAATAGTTTCTCTGTTTTGCTTGACTGGATCTGAAAATTTTGTATTTTTAGACCAGGGAGAAACCTGTGGTCCAGATCCAGGGATTAGTGATAAAATACCTTGGAAAAAAAAAATTGGTTTTCATGTTGGTTTCAAATCCATCAATCCCTTAAAAAAGCAGAAGGAGAGGATGCCCAGAGAAGCTGTGGCTGCCCCTGGATTTTTGAAAGAGTCCAAGGCCAGGCTGGACAGGGCTTGGAGCACCCTGGGATGGTGGAAGGTGTCCCTGCCCATGGCTGGGGGTGGAACAGGATGAGCTTTAAGGTCCTTCCCACCCAAAAAATTCTGGGATTCTCATAGGATTTTGTTCCAAAGGACACAGTTACCAACCACGCTCTTCAACGTGGTTTTGGGAGGCTCTGCTGTCTGGATTCCAGTCTGTTGTGAAAAGACATCCAAAATGTGGTGGAGTTGTAGACCCAGTGCATGGAGCAGCCAGGCATGAAAAAAAAATTAGATTGCTCATAAATATTTTACTATATTTTTAAAAACATTGCCCAGTAATTGCTTTCCTATCATTACCTTCTGCCTGCATGAAAATAACATATGCCAGCATGAACCCCAGTGGCAATGGGGAAGGATTGAGTGGGAGAAAATGAAGTTATCTCTTGATCAGTATTTTATTAGCTCAATAATAATATTTTGATTAGAAGTAGTGCACTGTCCCTCAAAGAGGCTTCTTGTGATTTTTGTGCCACCAGAGTTGTTTGAGGAAATCAACACATGACTTAAAAACACCAAACCACTACGACCAAAGGATCATCTTCTAAGAGCTCTGTCATCTGCTTTAAATCCTTCCCATTTCTCCAGCCTGGGTGCCTGGAAGGAAACTGGAGCTCTTCCCTAAGTGGGATTGCTCTGGACATCTTTCATGTAGGAGAGGAGAAGTTGTGAGCAGGGGCAAATCAAGTGGCTTTGAGTTAAGGGATTGTCAACACCCCAGGTCAGGGTGGTCTCAGGGCTACTCCTCTTTCCATCTGTCCTGGCCATGGGCATGAGGTGGCTCCAGTTACAGAATCACTTGGATGGGAAAGAACCTTAAAGACCATCCAGTTCCAAGCCCCTGTGAGGAACACCTTCCACTAGCCCAGCTTACTCCAACCCCATCCAACCTGGCCTTGGACACTTCCAGGGATCCAGGGACAACTTCTCTGAGCACCCTGTGCCAGGGCCCCCCACCCTCACAGGGAACAATTCCTGCCCAATATCCCATCCATCCTGCCCTCTGGCAGTCAGAAGCCACTCCCTGTGTCCTGTCCCTCCATCCCTTGTCCCAAGTCCCTCTCCAGCTCTCCTGGAGCCCCGTCAGGCCCTGCAAGGGGCTCTGAGCTCTCCCTGGAGCCTTCTCCACGTGAGCACTCCCAGCTCTCCCAGCCTGGAGCATCTCCATGGCCTTCTCTGGACTTGCTTTAATAGATCTATGGCTTTCTTCTGCTGGAGAGCCCAGAAAATGCCATTGATCAATGCCTTGGCACCACCCTGCAATTCTTGGCACTGGGATCTGGCTGGAATTACTGAGCTCAGCCCAGGCTCCCTTTCCTCACGCTGCTGGGAAATGTGGAAGAACCCAACTGCATCCCAGGAGCTCTGCAGGTGCAGAAGGGGGTCAGTGAGGGCTGCAGGGTGCAGGTCCTTTGTACCTCCCTGCCCTTCCCTGAGCACTCTCCCCACACTCCCTGCCTGCTGCAGATCACTCCCTTCTGCTGTTGAGAGCCTCTCTCTCCATCCCATGGCTCAGGAGGCAGCGGTTCCCGATGGATACAGCACATCATGGCACTGTGCCACCAGCCTCACCAGTGACCTCAGCAAAGCCTCCCTCCCTGCTCCTGCCGCTTCAAATCGAGGATAAAAAGGCAGTATCTCATAAAAAGGAAGGTCTGAAGGTGATGTTTGCCTGTAGCTCTCTTTGTTGTAGGTGTCTGTATTCCCCACATCCTTCTCATCCTCAGAAATCTAAAGGTTCTGTGGCAGCGTTCAGCAAAGGACTGCAGTGCACAGGGCTTGCAGTGTGCATTTAAATCACCAGGCTACATGCAGAGAAAAAGAGAAACCCTTTGCTCATAAAAAGGGCAGAAAAGGGATCAAGTTTTTTGCATAAATCAAGAGATCTTTGCAGCAGTGCGGTGCCATTGCTTGGAAAATTCATGGGGACCTCAAAGATAAGAGGAATAGGAGTTCTGAGCACCATAGGGTTGTATTTGAAAAACCCCACAGTCCATTGCTTTTTTTGGATGTTAGAGAAAATTGTGTGGGCAGAAGTAGTGGCAGAGTCTCTGCACTTGTATCAGGGAAGCTGCTGATGGGTTTCACCAAATATTTTCATGGTGAATTGAGATTGTGGAGGAGATAAATGATAGAGCTCTCCAGTATGCCTGGAGGTTCCTTGTGAAGGGTGGCAAACTGGATTTCTGGGCTTTGAGGGTGCAGCTATGGGGGAGTTACCAGAAAGACAAAGAGATAAATCCAGCATTACTGCTGGGATGTTTACTGATAGTAAATATATCCATGAAATGTGCAACAAAAAAAACCATGAGTACCGATGCCGAGTACGATGCAAACAGCCACAAATTGGTTAAAAAAATCCCCAAACCCTCAGTGTTTAAAATGAGTTCTGCAGGGTAGAAGAGGTAGAGATGCCAAATCTGGGAGGAGCTTTGATAGCCAGCGTTGAAAAGCTGTTTCCTGAGTGGGAGGCTGGAAGGATGGATCCCATAGATTGGATTAATGCAGGAACGCTGCCTTTCCTACTGCCCCTCACATTCCCTTTTTTGCTGGGCCATATTTATTATTTCACACGGGTTATAATTCCTCGTCAGCGCACGGGGGTGTGGGAGGAAGAAGGAAATGACACTTGCTTTCTTTGCAGGACTTTGGGAAGAGCTGCAGAATAAAAGTTTGGCTCTAAGAGTTCCGTAGAAATGCTGTGCTTCCTAGTGAATTCCTGCAGGTGAAGTAACCTGAAACCTGGCATTTGGGGTGTGGCAGAGGAAGATTGCAACCTGTCCAGTTTTGCCTTGTAACGTAACACACTGCAGAAAAGGTCCTGACTGGGTTTTTTTTAACTTTTTTTTTTTTTGTCTTTTAGGCTTGTAATGGCTCTGTGGTTTTGGGGCGATCCCCAGCCAAAGGTGGCTGGGCTTTGTTTGCCTCCAGAGCCCAGTTTCCCTTCACACAGACACAGTCGGGAAGGAAATGGGTTTCTTGTCCAGCCAGGATGGTTTTCTCGACAGCAAAACCTCCCTGGGTCCTGCTGGGAAACTCTCCAGCTCTGCTCACCCCCGTGCTTCTCTGTGCAATTCCTCCAGAGCAGCATCCAGCCCAAGCTCGGCCTCACCTGATTCTGCACAATGCTTCTTGGAGATTTTTTACCTTTTACCTAAAAAAAAAAACCCAAAACAAAACACCCAAGCAGCTTTGCCTGTTCCTTTTTATGTCATTGTACAAAACGCAGCTGTCACACCCACCAGCTTCCTTTTAGGTTTTACCCAGTTCTGGGCTCAGGGTTTCTTGAATAAAGGGATTTAAGCCTGGACATGGCAGTGGCAGGCTTTTCTCCTGGCATGACCAGACTCTCAATGTGACATTCAGAGCTGTAAAACACTCCCTGACAATAGCTTGTGTTGTTCAAAGAGCAGCATAAATAATCGAGTTTTTTTTTTTTTTTCCTCTTGTTGTTTTTTTTGGGTTTTTGGGATTTTTTGTAAGAATAACATCTCTCCAGGCTGGCTGGGGAGGCGAAGGACAGGCACTGTTGGAATCTGGAGGGGAAACTCAGGAAGGGGTGACAAAGAAAAAGGGGATGAGGTTGTTTTCTAGAAGGTTTTTAACATCACAGTGTTGGGCTATCTCTCAAACAAGATACTGGGGCCTCTGTTCCTTTTTACACACGTTTTTATACAGAATAAGATAATTCCAGGTTTCTGTGTGTTTGCAGGGACCTTGTGGCTCTGCACAACTCCTGACAGGAGGGGGCAGCCAGGAAGGTCAGGCTCTGCTCCCAGGGAACAGGGAAAGGAGAGGGAATGGCCTCAGGCTGGGCCAGGGGAGGCTTAAATTGGATATTTTTGCATGGAAAGGGCTGTGCAGCCCAGGCACAGCTTCCCAGGGCAGTGGTGGAGTCCCCATCCCTGGAGGGGTTTAAAAGCCATGTGGATGTGGCCCTTGGGGACATGAGTCAGTGGTGGCCTTGGCAGTGCTGGGGGAATGGTTGGATTCTGTAATCTTGGAGGGCTTTTCCAAACTTTTTGATTCTGTGATTGTGCCCAGGATTTTATCCTTAATAAAAACCCCCAGGGATGGAAGTTGCCCAACCTCTGGGCACCCAGCTTGGCTGAGCTCGTGGTGGAAAAGCTTCTCCCTGCACCTTGAACATCTCGATTCATCTTCCCCCCATCACCTCCTGTCCTCCCACCCTGTCAGAGCCGGTCTCTCCCTTCTCCCCAATGTCCTTGGAGATGCTGGAAAGCTGCTCAAAGTCCCCTTCCTCACCTGGTGCTGGTAGCTAAATATGCCCAGAGAGAAAAAGAGTTAAAATTTGTGCTTTTGCACCTACCACATATCTCAAATTAAAATTAGAAAAGGAAATTTTTTGAAGATGTTACCAAAAAGATGTATTAGCAATTCAGTGATATTTCTTCCTGGTTCATTATCCCATGTATCTGGTGAGTTGCCTCTTCTGAAACTTTCATAGAAAAATATTTATTTTTTTAATTTTGCTTCAGTCTTTACATTACTTGCTGTCAGTACCTAAGAGGTGATGGGATCCCAGCATTATTTTCATAATTAGGCATCTTTTTGGTGCTGTGACCTGAATACAGGGCAGAGCAACTGCTAATTTAATCCTCTTCAATATGATTTGTATCTTCTTTCTTATAATTATTTTTTTTTTAAGTCAAGAATTTCACCACCAAACCAGCTTTATTTTTTTTTGTTGACTTCTCCAATACTGTGAAAATAAAGCACTAAATAAATGTTTTTTGTACCATGAACGTGCAGAGGGAAAAGCTTACACAACCCGATCCCAACCTCATCTATTAAAATTTTATATTTGTTAAAAGAAAAACCAAAACACTTACTTAAATATGCTTATTTTATTTTAAAAAATGTTCTTAAAATTATCTTAAACTAGGGGAAAGAAATCCCCCATGCAGTAGTTGTGGCCATGCCCAGAGTCTGCCCAGCACGTGCCGTGGGTATGAATGAGCGCCGGCAGTTTTGTCTCGGGGCTGGATTAGGCACAGTTGCTACTGGAAACTGCAGAGCCCGGCTCAGGGAGGCTGTTCCTCTCCAAAACACAGTCCCTGCCCATGGCAGGGGGTTGGAATTGGAGGATCTTTGAGGTCCCTTCCAATCCAAACCGTTCTGGGATGCTCTGAAAGCAGCAGCGAGGTTGGGGAGAGGATGGGGTGATGAGGACGAGCCCCATCCAGCATCACCAAATGTCACTTACTGGGTTTTGACCTCCAGCAGCATCCAGGGGAGGCTTTTCCTTCTGGCATTTGCTTTGAACTGTAATGTTCTTAGCTTCATTTCTTTAAAAAAAAAAAGAAGAAGAAAAGAATTTTTCGGGAGTCAAACCCCAAAAAATCTGGGTTTTTACACGGTTTGGGTTCCAGCCCCGCTGCTTGCATGGGCAGTTGTCAGTCCCAGAGCAGGACAGTGGCTTGGTTTTGAGATGTAAAACAAAAGCCTTTGTGCAGCGTGGCTGGTGTGTTCTGCTTTCTGCTTGTCAGAAGGGAAGCTGAGCCCTGTGCTCAGCCCTTTCCTCCCCTGGCCTTCCTGCCAGCCCATTGAGCTGGCCCCTGTCAGTCAGCAGTGCTTTCAGAATGAGTGTGCAGGACAAAGCTCCAGAATGTGTCTGTGTCTGCTCTGCTGGCTTTGGGGGTGTGCAGAGCTGCCCACCTCCAGTCAGTTTTGCCATTTTTGCCTGTTGGAGGAGTTGGACTCGATAATCCTCCTGGGTCCCTTCCAACTCAGGGCATTCTGTGGTTCTAATCTGGCATCTCTGATCTGTAGCAGAGCTCAGTAATTTTCTTATCCTGGATCCCATTCATTCTCTCCAGACTCAGTCTAATAAAGCCAGCTTTGAACTGCAGCCTTGCTTTGTGGACGAGGGACAGGGTGGGGTGTGATCCCCTCCAGAATCACTGGGAGCTCCATGTGTGGTCTCTACACAGGGGATGTGGCATTTTAGTACTTAAAGGGACTTAAAGAGGGAAAGTGATTTTTTTATACAGGCAGATAGTGATAGGACAAAGAGGGGGGTGGTTTTAAAATAGAGGAGGAGAGATTTAGATTGGATTTTAAATGGAGATTCTCTATTGTGAGGCTCTGGCACAGGCTGCCCCATTCCTGGGAGTGTTCAAGGCCAGGTTGGATGAGGCTTGGAGCAACCTGGGATTGTGGAGTGTCCCTGCCCATGGCAGGGGAGTGGAATGAGATGATCTTTCAGGTGCCTTCCATCCCGAGCCATTCCATGATTCTCTAACGCCTTTTGCTGCAGGGAGATCTCCCCTCCCCGTGCTGACCTGCCCTTTGCAGGCTGAGAAAAGCACAGTCAGGTTTTATTTCACCCTGGCAGCATATTTTCAAACCAGGCTGACAGAGCAGTGGACCTGAGAACAGAAAAGATGCCGAGGCAGTGGTGATTACTGGGAGTGTTAGAGCAGCATGGGGAATGCAAGGATACAGAAAAAGTAAGAATCCTATTGGGTTGGGGTTGTTTGGATCACAAAAACTATTTCCATTTAGGGTTTTTTTCAGATATTTGCTCATATTTTTTGTCATGGACTGCTGTGCTTGAGTGAAACCCCCCTGCCCTGTCCTTGGGAGGTGCTGCTGCTCTCAGTAGCTCTCAAGGCAGCTTTGCCACCAGGACCAGCCTGTCCTTCCCTCTGTTTTCAGAGAAATCCTCAGCCCTCACAGAGCAATGACCTCCAGTTTGTACTTATATACCTGGAATTCTCCCTGGAGCTGTGTTGTGCAACAGGGAGCGTGATTCCACATGTGTTTTATGTAAGCCAGAGAGGATTTTGGGTGTTGTGTTGGAGAATCAAAGCCCTGTTTGGGGGAACCTGCACTCTGACTATCCAGTTGGACAAGCTCAACTTTCCCTGCAATTTAAATAGACTCTGCCAGAATGTTAATTGTGCCAGGCTCCAGAACTACTTTTTAACTCCTTAGGAGCATGTAGGGTTTTCCAAGCCACCCTCACTCTCCTGTTTAAATGGAAAACAACAGCTTTGGATATCTGTGTCCATCACCCACTCATTCATTCCCCTGGAAAGCTTTTATGGCTGCAGTGTGGCATTTGGGATAATCCAGGATATTTCTGCACAGCTCAAGAAGATCCTTTCCTCCCCATCTGCTTCCCCACTGTGTGGAAGTAGGGATCTCCCTCAGAGCACAGTTTTTATCTTTATTCATCCCAGAAATTCCTCCTCTTGGAGGCCAACTATTTGATACCCGTAATTTCTTGGCACTTCAATTCTGTTTACTTGTTCTCAGTTTATGGCACTCTCCTAACTAAATTCAACCAGAATAAACAGCATCCAGAGAGAAAAATTCCAGTTCATTGTGAATATCAACAGCACTGGAGAAACAGCTGTTTAGATCAGGGGCAAACTCACTCAAACATCATTATCTCGTTTATTAGAAGGCAAAAAAGAGCTTCAGGTGTCAGAGATAAAGAAGGGATCATCTCCAGTTTGGTTTGTTGTGGTATTGTGGGAACACAGGTGCACTGAGCCCCAGCTGGAGCTGTGGCAAAACCTGTCCCCTGGAAATGCTGGAAGCTTTGCTGTTGATTTACATGGATGCAGAGTGCAACCCTGCCTGCTCACAAGATTGTTTTTATTTTACCATCTGTAAAAGTTTCTGCAGCAAAACCTTCCTTTGAATAGAGGAGGTTGAGGATAGTAAGGAAAACAGGCATAAATTAGGGCAAAACCATTTGGGTTTGTTCTTGCTGCAGGGCAATAGTGGGAAAAGAAAAAAAGAAAATTAACCTCCTTTTTCCCAGGATACTGCCCTACCTGAAGCATGTACCTTTCCTAAGAGGTGGCAGATGGATTTCTTTGTTTTTCTTCAGGCTTGTGAAGCATCCAGGATTTTTGGAGGAGCAGCTGTATACCTCAAGAGTTAGATTTTGATGTCTCCTTGTAGCCTGGCATATTCCAGCTGCTGCTTCTGGTAGGGTGGACGTGTCACATGCAGGATCTTCTGATGCCATCCTGGATTCTGTGACAGCTGGGATGGGCTTTAAGATCCCTTCCAGCCCAAAATATTCTGTGATCCTGCGTTGTTTGGGATCTGAGTACTTGGCACCTTCACTGTTCATTATTTTTTTAAAGTTTAGGTAATTAATAATCTCAGACAAGGCCTGGTAGCTGAGGTAGGACAGAATATCTGTGTGGGAAAGCACAGTCCTGGCTGGACACTTGGTTTTCACTTGAGGGAAGGACCTGAGAGAATTTGTACCAAAAATCTGTGGGGTTTAAATTTAATTTAAAAAAAAACAAAACAACAACAACAACAAAGTTTTTAAAACAACATTTTGTATTTTAAAAAAGAATACAGAGCTGTGGGCAGACTTCCAGAAAAGCAAAAAAATTATTGTTGGAGCAGGGTCTTTACTGGTGAAACAAAACTGAAACGCCCAAAGGGAACTGAGACCTGTGGTGGCCTGAAGCCTGCAGGGGATCACCGTGATGGATTAAAGGGAAGCTCCACAGCTGCACACAACACCTGCCACCACAGCTCTGTCACAGCTTTTCCATCCATGAGGAGGTCTCATCCGTGACTTTTTGGCTCCACTTTCCATCTCCAGTACGTCCCAAGGTTACAGAATTCCCGTGGTAGGTCTCTCGTGAAGAGTTGGAAGGATCCTTCTGCCAGTATGATGAATCCTGCAGGTTTAGTCCTGTATCCCCCCCAAAAAGAGGTATCGAAACCTCTGGCAGGAAAAAAATCAAGTCCTGGATCTCTTGCTGGTTTTGGGAATCTGGGTGGAGTAGACCAAGAGGTGGCTCCTGCACCTCCAGGAATTTGCCCTGTAGCCCCTTTGTATTGTAACAACACCCTTTGTGCTTCCAGGCCTGATGTCCATGAGGGTTTGTGCCACAATTCTCCTGATCCTCATGCCTGCAGAGTCCCCAAGGACTTCAGTGGTGTTTGTGGGGCAGGGGGATTGTCAAAGCTCTGAATTTCATCCAGCCTAAAAGCTACAACAGAGCCAACATTATTGTTTGGTGCAAAGTGCTGAGCAATCCACAGCAGAGAACAGCCTGGTCCTGCAGGATCTCCATCCCTTCCTTCTCTGGAGGTACCACAGGGACACCCCTGTCATGTGTGGGGAGAGTTGTGTCCAGCTTTAGGCTGGATACTGGGAAAAGTTCTCACAAAAAGGTTGTCCAGCCCAGGCACAGCTTCCCAGGGCCATGGTGGAGTCTCCATCCCTGGAGCAATTTAAAAGCCAAGTGGATGTGCCACTTGGGGACATGGTTTAGTGGTGGCCTTGCACTGCTGGGGGAATGAACTTGATGTTCTTAGAGGCTTTTTTCAACCTAAATAATTACATGATTCTATAAAATTGACTGGATTTATTCACAAACTTTACTTTGACAATGAATTTGGAGCCTGATGGTCAGGCCTGGAGATGAAACTCTTTGATGAACACGCTGAAGTGGTGCAGTGACAGTGGCAGAAGTGAAACCCATTTTATTTGGTCTCTGCTGCTCTGGTTTTTTTGGTATTGATATTTTTTTTTTCTCAAGTTTATCTTTGTTAAAAGCCTTACTCTGCACCATCATCATCTGCTGAAGGTTTGTTTGAGGTTCAGCTGGAGCAGGATGGGGTTGAGGTGCATAGGTGTGTAACAGGGTGTCCTGATCAGCACTGATAACATAGGTGTGTAACAGGGTGTCCTGATCAGCACTGATAACAGATCTGGAGATGCAGACACCTGACCCTCAGAAAGGGGCCACCAAAAAGGGTTCTGAGGAACCCAGGTGTCAATGACAGGCAGAAAGAAGCAGCTTTTTGAGCTGCTGTAACTCTCATCTTGTGTCCGAAGGAGGGAGGCACAGTATCCTGGCTACAGCAATGTTGTATTTAAATCCACAGCTCAGAAATCCATCTGTGGGAGGAATGAAGAATATCCTGTTGCTGTCCAGTGCTATAACTTGCTGGAGCTTGATCCTTGGATTGCTTCCTGAATGGTCAGTCCCTGTTCCCATCCCTGTCCCAACTCCTTCACGCACAAAAATCCCAGCCAAAACCTCCACTTGACTGCTGCATTATGTGGATCTGTCTTAAAACCAGATCCTGTTTGCTTTCAAGTGGATAAATCTCTGCCCAGGGCTTGGCAGGCTGTGGGCTGGGATCTGGTGGAATGATGGGCAGGAAAACCCAACTGAAACCTCTCCCAGCAGGAACCAGGATGTGATTTGCACTGGTGAGCAGAGCAGGGAGTGGCAACACGGGTGGGATGTGGGTTAGAGACAACTCATGTGTCCCTTGGTCAGACATGGAAATTCTTGAATTTGACATTTGGCAAGCAAAAAGCACGAAGGGATATGGGACTTATTTCCCAAAACTTCTAGGGAAGCACAAATCATAAAGTCTTGGATTGGTTTGGGTTGGAAGGACGTTGAAGACCATCTCATCCCAACACCCTGGCATGGGCAGCAACACCTTCCACTATCCCAGATTGCTCCAAGCCCTGTCCAGCCTGGCCTTGGACACTTTCAGGGATCCAGGGGCAGCCACAGCTTCTCTGGACAGGCTGTTCCACTGCATTCATCCACTCCCAAAATGCACAGGACACAGCACAGCCTCTTGCAAACTCTTGGTGTGTGTCCCACCTGCTCTGATCATGGAGTGGGTCAGATTAAGACACCTTCCCAACAATGAAACCAGCCCTGAGCCATCAGCAGAAGTTGCTGATGATCTTTGATGTCTCTTCCAAGAAGTTGAAGCATTTTGTGAGGTTCTGCCCCCAGTGCACTTCTCAAAACCTCGTGTCCACTCCTCCTTCCCAGCTGCTCCCAGCAGACCCTGGGCTGTGCAGAGGACAACTGGTCGTGCAAGTGGGTTTTCTTCCCCCCTTCATACTTTTGTTTATTCATTAAGGAAGTCAAAAGAGGAAGAGGAATAGAAAGGTTGCAAATGTTTTGCTTAGAAATGAGACCTCAGTCGCTGGGCTGCACGTTGCCCTGCGTGGGATACGTTGGGCAGCTCCGGTGGCCCCGGTGAGAGCTCGGGAAGACCAAGGTGCCCCTCCCAAGGTGTGCTCAGGTAGGGTCACAGCTTGTTTTAGTATCTGCTTGCATCCATATGGCCCAGGGTTCCTATGGAAACAGGCTGGGAGAGCTGGGGTTGGGCAGCCCGTTGAAGTGAAGGCTCAGGGGAGATCTTCCAGCAGCTTCCAGTGCCTAAAGAGGTTCCATGAGAGCTGGAGAGGGACTTTGGGCAAGGGCCTAGAGTGACAGCACAGGAGGAATGATCTTTACACTGACACAGAGTAGGTTTAGACTAGATATTGTGAAAGATACTTTACTCTGAGGGTGCTGAGGCCCTGGCACAGGCTGCCCAGAGAAGCTGTGGAGCAACCTGGGATAGTGGGAAGTGTCCTTGCCCACAGCAAGGGGTGGAAGTGGATGATCTTTGATGTCTCTTCCAACCCAAACCATTCCACGATTCTGTAAGCCAATGTTTGTCAGATCTTCACTCGTGAAAGCCTCTGACGTTCAGTTGTGCATCCACTGGCTTCCCAGAGTCTGCCTCTTAAGGGCCAGCGGTCACCTCTGCATCCCGGGATTTCTTTTCTTCCCAGCTGCATCACTTTAATTTGTAAAGGATGCCTCTTTTCAAACAGCTTTGCACATTCCAATCTAAAACCCAGCAAGGTCTAAATTTTACAGGCACCAGGAGATCTTGGGGTGCTCCTGCTCCAGGTTCAGGCATCCCATCCATGGAGCAGACCTAGACTGTAGCTCAGAAAAAGCCAGGGAATGGTTTCTCCGTGCACACAGAGAGGGCGAGGAAAGGAAAGCAGAGAGGTTTGCCAAGGGAAATGGTCCTGTTCCACACAGAGTGTTTTCTTTGGGTGTTTGTTTCCCAGCCCTTGCCCGGGATGCAGAGCTGGCTTTGGGAGACTCGCCGGGTTTATCTCGGGGTGTGGCGTTGCTGCAGGCTCTTATCAGGTGTGTCCTGGTGAGCGAAACCATTCAAACAAAAGCCTTTCACCTCCATTTGTGCACAGTTCCTGCGCTTGGTGTCTGCACCCAGGGTGGGATTGGTCCAGTTAATGTGTCTGTAAGAAAACGGATGGGTTTTTGGTTGTTAATACTTTTTTCGGAGGTGGAAATCCTAGGATGAATTGGTACAAATGAATGAGGTTAGAAACACCAATGAGGCTACATGGAAGGACCAGGACCAAAATTAATTAGATTAGAATTATAGACTATTGGACTTACAGAATCATTAAGGCTGGGAAAGACTTTTAAGATCAGCTCTGGAAGGAGTTGCCATGGTTCAGAAGCGTAGGAAAGCTTTTCCTCCTGAAAACTGCTGGCTTGTTCAGCTGTCAGGAGAGAGCGGATGCTTTCCTTGCTCTCAGCTGCTCCTTTAGCTCTGACAGGCTGTTTGCTGGGATGAAAGGAGAGACATCAACAGGCAAAACTGCAAGAGCTGCCAGCGTTTCTTGCTGTCACACCTGCATGGTGGCACTGCCAGCACGGCAAACAGGCAGGTAGAGTAAATAACGCTGGATTTTTTTTTTTTTTAAGTTCTTTTTCTACAAGAAAGGAGATAACGACTGGATGCTGTCCCATTTTCAGCCTAGGAATTGTTTGCCAGACTTGAATTACAGGAATTGCTGTGGTGAGGCAGAGCAGCTCCATTAACTGGGAGCTGGCAGGGGTTGGGGGAGGCTTCGCACGCCGGGGCCCCGCGTTGTGCTCCCGTCAGGAACGATTAAAGGAGCTGTTTGTGATGGAAACAAAACCAAATTGGGCTGATGCTTTAAGGGGAAATAAAACAGGGAAGAATAACTTTATTGAGCTTGTTTATTAAATCTTGCTGTGTTCCCTTCTGAGCAGCAGAAACTGTTGGAGCTGCTGGTGCAGCCAGCTCGTGTTTTGTCTTTCCCTTTTTCGAACTTGATTTGGTGTGGAGAGGCTTTGCACAAAACCTTTTCATATCCCTTTGGCTTAGCTGCAATCCTAAACTGATCTGCTGGTGACAGACTAAAACTAATTATCACCAAAGAGTGCAAAGAAGAGGTTTTAAAGCTGTTGTTTTGATAAGATGGTGGGTGTTCAGAAAGGCTTGGGAATTACTGGGTATTAGGATGCTGATGTTTGCCCATGCCAGTATCCATATTCCATCACAGGGAGGGAAAGAGGAGTTTGCTTTCACTGCTAAACTACTTAGAGAAGGTTCTGCTTATAGATGGGGGGAAAAGCCACCCTCCAGCCACTCATGCTCAAGGGGAGCAGCAGAAGAGCAGAAGGAAGCTGACTACAGATTTTTTCCCTTTGTATCTCACTAATTCCTTTTCCCTGCAGCTGAAACAGCTCAGTTCTGCTCCCTGCTCCAGCTGGTTATGGAGCATCTCCCAATTCCCATGTGGCTCTGCCCTTTTAGTGTTTCATCCTTCCACCTTTATTGAAGATCATCCAGTTCTAACCCCTGCCACAGGCTGGGACACCTTCCACCATCCCAGGTTGCTCCAAGCCCTGTCCAGCCTGTCCATGGACACTTCCAGGGATGGGGCAGCTTGTTCCAAGTCTTCCCTGGGCTGGTTTGGTGTTTCACACCCTTATTTTCTGAGCAGTGATGGTTTTTTGGTGCTGTACAGAGCGTATTGTGTTTGCTCTCACCTGTGGCACAGTGAGTGTTACCAGATGGTTTGCTCAAAGTTGATTTTTTTTTTAACACTTCTAGTAGTAGTAGCTTAATGCTTCCTGCTCTTCTGCTGTATGTTTTTTGGCCAGGCAAAGTGCCAGCATGACTGTCAGAGGAAAAACTCCTGGTTGGATCCTGGAGAATAAACCAAGCTTGAATTCCCTCTGAAGAGAGAGAACTCAAGTCCCACAGGGAGGATTTTTCAGCATAATGGTCCCATTTGGTAAATTAGTGACCAGTTTTAGAAGGAAAACTGGATGACTTTGGGAGCATCCCCTGGTATCCATAAGGAGGAGGGAGATGTGGTGCAACACCAGCCCCTGGAGCTGGAGCTGAGCATCACCAGCAGCAGCAGAGGCATTCTCTGGACAGGAACACCAACCTGGCTGCAGGATTTCTGTGGGATAGCTAAAGAATTCCATGTTTTGGTAACAGCCCCTGAAGCTCTTAATAAAAATCCCTTCATAGCTGCCTACTCCAGGTAGACCTACCTGTGTATGGTGATTTAATGATTTAACCTGTGATTCTTGGGGTGTCCTGTGCAGGGCCAGGAGTTGGACTCAATGATCCTTTTGGTTCTCAACTCTGGATATTCTACAATTCCAGAAGGAAAAGCAGTCACTTTGCAGTTTATTTGTATCCTTGCTCATTTAATTGGGAAGATTTAGGGGTTTTTTTTGGTGTTTCTTTTTCTTTTAGGGCAGGGATCATCAAGTTACTCTTGTGATACCTCCCTGATCCCAGCAACCATTCCTACCTCTGTTACAATTCAGGTGGAATTGGAAGAGGTACAGTGGAGTGGCTCTGGTTTTTGTGAGGATGACTTGTTTCTGCACATAAATTTGATACAGCAAAATGCAAGGGATTTGGGTCTCCTGCTCTTTATTTGGTTTACACACACCTCAGGGGGTTGTTTTCCAGCAGCCTCTCTCTACAGCCACCTATAACTCCACCTATTTCGTGCATCAGGGGAAGTTTAGGATGTGATATTTAGGAAACAGAGAGCAGAAAGCAGCATTCCAGAGGATCACACCAGCTCTCCTCACCCCTTCTCTTGTTTTGGGTTGCTGTGGGGCTGTGCCTGCCCCAGCAGGATCCCTGAGGAGCTCCAGCCTTTTCAGAGGCAGCAGCTCCCTCACAGCACTGTCCCAGAGGACTGTGGCAGATTGCAAACACTCTCAGCACAATCATACCAGCCCAATCAGCATAATGATGCTGCCTAATTTATGCACAAATTGCCCTAATTTATGTGTGTCGATACATATGATTAAACCAAGCACAGGTGGAACAGGGTTTGGTCTCACCCAGCCAATGAAGCACAAAGCTGCATCCATCCCAAAATATGTGAAAGGTCCAAAAAAATCCTTCTTTCTATTACTAAAATATTGAAGTTTGTGTTGTTTTGTTCTGGGAGCATGAATGGGGTGCAGGGCAGGGCTAAACTCATGGCAGGAGGTAAGAGAATAAAAGATTCCTGGGCTGAGATTTGCATGGATTAAAGGCAGCTTTAATTTGCCTTGATACACTTGGGTTTCAGGTGGATTAACAGGCGGCAGGATTTGGGGCTGTCTAGCCAACAAATAATACCTGCCTTCCTGTTATTTTAATTATTTTAATAAGGGATGGAGGACTCTGGAACTGTGGGCCACCTTTGCCAACCCCTGATTTTGAGGATTTTTGTTTGTGAACGTTTTATAACATTCATATTCCCGAATAACAAAACTGCTGTCGTCATCTGAATTCCCAGAGCACTTTCTCAGCAGGGTTCTTCCAAAAAGCCCTTCTCAGATTGTAACCTTGTATTCCTGATTTTGATAAAAGAAAGAGGTGATTTTTTTTCCATAGAAACACAAACTGGTTTGGGTTGGAAAGGATCTTAAAGATCATCTTGTTCCTATTAATCTGTCATGGTTTCCATCACCTGTGAAATTCTGTGATTTTCCTGCACTTAGCACCATCCAAAGCTGTGCTTGGAATCTGTCAGCCTTGTGAATGAAGGAGTAAATTGACCATGAAAATATTGACAGCAATATTTGCTTATGCCAACTTCCTGACTCGGTCCCATAAAATTTACTGCTTTGTTTAAATGCACAGAGCTAACCAATACTCCCATCGTAAATCCCAAGCACTGTACCAGCTACTGGGAAGAAAATGAATTCTATCCCAAAAATTAACTCTCTCCCAGCCAAAACCAGGACAAGCTGTCACAGCACCAAGCCTGCCTGAGTTTGAGAAGTTTTTGGAGAACACTCTCAGGCACAGGATGGGATCCTTGGGGTGTTCTGCACAGGGCTAGGAGCTGGACTCAACGATTCTGATGGGTCCCTTCCAGCTCAGGATATTCCACGATTCTAACCATCCTGGAACACACTTGACTCTGAGTCCAATGGTCTTTTTCATAACTGGAGTATCTTTCTTAAGCAGCTTTGTGTAACAGAATTGTCAGAAATACCTGGATCAGGTCAGTGTTAGACTTCCTATGCTGCCAGGATTAGAACATTGAATTTTCATGGTACAATATGGGAGTTCCTTCCTATATCTAGCAAGTCTTCTTTACCATTGGTGTAGTGTAACAGCAGTGGTGTAACATGCTTTCATCCAAATACATACAAACGTTCTACAAATAAGAATTATGAATTATTATGGTATTCCCAAAGTCAGTGGGTTGCAGGGATGGCTTTCCACACTCGGCTAATGGCACCGGATCCTCCAGATGCAGCTTTTTGGGAGGATTATCTGGCAAGAGGATTACACCCCTGCAGTGGGGTCAGGAAAAGGCAGAGGAGTGGAAAGGATTGTGTGGGGCTGCAGGAGCCAAACGTGGGACACTCTCAGTCAGCCCTGTGCCACACTTGCTCCTTGGCACTCACACTTCCTCTCTGCACAGAAACTGGTTCCTGAGGCCAGTGAGTAATTTCTAAGAACAGACGTGGATGTAAGACACTCCTGTGAGCGTGTACAACATGAGATGTTTCTACTCTGCCATACCCCGGTGCCCGCCCAGCCGTGCTCCGTACCTGTCACAGGGAATGAGGGCTGTGAGTCACTGCAAGCCACACATCCCAAATTCCCCTCTGATCCATCTTTAGAGCCATCTGAAGGCACAGCTGGCTCTACACCCCGTTCACACACGTGCCTCTGACATTTATGAGCTCTCTTGTGTCCGTTGTGCCTTTGCGTTTGCTGGTTTTTATCTCCCAGCGTCTTTTGGGAGGTGCTGTTCTTGTCTTACCAGGAGCTGTGAGCACCAAGTTTTGGGAAAACTTGGCTTCATTGCTTATTCCCTTTGAACTCTCAGATGGTGGTAGTGGCAGCAGTGGGGGGCTGGAGAAGAGAAGGCTTTGGGGAGACTTCCCAGCATCTAGAGAGGCTAAAACAGAGCTGGAGAGGGATTTTGGACAAGAGCGTGGAGTGATGGGATGAGGGGCAATGAGCTTGAGCTGTAGGAGAGTGGATTTAGATGGGATATTAGGAAGAAATCCTTGGCTGTGAGGGTGATGAGGCCCTGGCACAGAGAGATTGTGCCTTCCCATCCCTGGAAATGTCCAAAGCCAGGTTGGACAGGTTTGGAGCAACCTGGGCTAGTGGAAGGTGTCCCTGCCCACGGCAGCAACACTGGACTTGATAATCTCCAGAGATCCCTTCTGACCCAAACCATTCCATAACTCTGTGATTCTCTTTCACTTAGCACCATGCAAAAGCTGTGTTTGGAATCTGTCAGCCTTGTGAATGAAGGAGTAAATTGGCCATGAAAATATTGTCAGCAATATTTGCTTATGCCAACTTCCTGACTCGGTCCCATAAAATTTACTGCTTTGTTTAAATGCACAGAGCTAACCAAAGGGAGGAAAAGACAGGCTGAAGGCTGGACTGAATTCTTGTAGCCCTCAGACCCCTCTGCCCTTAGGACAGCAGCTCTCCTGGGAGGTGTTGGGAAATGCTGCATCATAAGGAAGAAAATGCAAGTGGTATGTGGGAATACCAACGAGTCTGGCATATCTGGGGTCACTCATTTAGAGCCAGAACCAAGAGAAAGCAGATGCCTCAGCTGTTCTCCAGTTCCCTTAAAGAAGAATGATCAGGAAAATAACCCAGCTCTCCTCCTTCCTGGCAGATCCAATGTCTTTTAATCTGCTCTGTCTCAGCTTCTCTTACAATGGAAGTTGCTGGTGGTCTGCTTGAGTTAAGCAGCAATTCTGGCAGGTTTGAGAGCAGACGTGATCTCCAGGTCTCATTGCTTTGAAGCTCCCAGTTCTATCACACTCGACTAAATCAGATTTTTGCTTCTCCGTGGAGGTAGAAAATCAGCCCCGTGCGCCCATCTGATTGCAGTGCTGAGGCTTGTCTAATTGAACAAGGGCTCGAGTCAACACTTGAGCAGGATGAAAAACAATGAGGAGATCACCCAGGGATTATGTCTGAGCTCCACAGCTCCTGGCACCGATGGAGCAGATGGCTGGGTCACATCCTGCCCAAGGCTGGGCAGGAAAGATGTCAGTAGGAAAAAAAAAAATTAATTTGGTTTAAATGTATTCAACTCGAAATCTACAAGTGCCTCAGGTCTCTAATTCTGTACTTTATAGCAGCAGCCCAGAAAATGGGATTAGTTGGGGGTTGGCTCTGCAGACTCCTGCAAGGAGCCCTGCTGCTGCCTTAAAGCTGATGTGGGTAAAAAATATTCTGGGAAGGGGAACTGAGATGGAGGGAGTGGAGACAACTTGGCTGGTCAGGTAAAACTGGGGAAGAGCCAGGAGCAGTGTGGACATGGCAGGTGAGCTGTGAGCCCTTGTGGCTGTGCTGATGGAGCCAGGAACCCAAACCCGAGAGCTGGTGGGGAGGGAGGTCGTTTGTGCAAGTGTGAGAACATCACAAACATCCCTGCAGGTCTCCAGCCTGTTCCCTATAGGATCACACTTGATCCTACAGCCAAAGTCTGTATCCAGAGAGGTTTGGGCTTGGGGAAGTTGCTGGTGCCTGTCCCACGGGTATGTGGCCACCAGTAATCCTGGTGACCTCCATGTGGCTTTCTGTCCCCTCGCCTTGGGATGGGAATAAATGAACACACAGAAATGCTTTTCCCAATGTCTGGGGAAACACACCCTCAGGAGAGCCCTCAATACGACAGAAATTACCTATTTCCTCTGGCTCTGGATGCTCCTAAACTTTATTTGCTTTTACCCAAAAGTAGTGCATCTATCAGGCCAAGGTGGGAATATCAGAGTCCCTTCATCTGTAACTGCTGTTGCTGCCTTTTAATTCCCTTGTAATTCCCTCCTGCCACCTCTTCCCAAAAGCACTTTTAACTCTGGAAACTCCCAATTTTGCTTTCTTTACTTAAAAGTTATTTTCATTTTTTCAAGCGTGTCCATAGCTTGAGCAATAATAAAAAATTACATTTTGCATCTGGTAAAATGAAGTGGAATTGCCTTGCTGGCAGCAGTAAAAATGCTGTTTCCCTAAGATATTGATGTATTTGAACTCTTTGGTTTTAAAAGCTTTTTTTTGTTTGTTTGTTTCCAGGGGACAGCACTGGAAGAACCTTTATGGGCTCCTAATGACACGCAGGTGGACAATTGACTGATGATAATTAAGGTAGGAAAAGGCTCTCTTAATTTTGGCATCTTCTCATTTGTCCTGTCCTTGAAATAAAATGGTTCTGTACACAACCATGGCGCTATGGCCAAGCAGTAACTTGTGCTAAAGTGTCCCTTTAAACACAGATGGAAGGGAAATCTTATTTAAGAACTACCTGGGAACGTAACTAAGTGGAAAAAATCTGACTTCCTTCCCCCAAAGGATAATAAGGTCTCTGTTGGTGTGGAGTTGGAAGGGACATGACTCTTATTTGAGAGCACTCAGCACAGGGATTTTTTTGTTCTGCTGAAACCCAGTGGTTGGGTTGGAATCTAGGTTCTAACTTGCAATCTCAGAAAAAAAGAGAAGAAAACTCAAACTAAAGACATATTTTCATCATCTTGAGCGTCTGTGGAAAGCTGGTCTATCTCCAAATGTGGCAAGAGAGTGCTCAATTCTTGATGGATGAAACAGAGGAAAATCCCTGATTTAAAAGCAGTAAACAGTTGTACAAACTTGGAGGAGAAAATACAAATGTGAGCAGAGTTAAATGGATTTCAAAATAGTTTTTGTGCTGCTTTTACACCTGAATTCTTGCCTTCCTGGGTTGTTTCTGCCATGGTGGTTGTGCTTGGAGGCATCATCAGGAGGGAGAGATGATCCCTGCTGGTCTCTGCCTCTTCCTGAAGCAAAGAGGGTCTTCACCCCTTTAGGAGTCACCACAGAAACTCCCAAATATCTACTGTAACAGAGCTTTGCTTCCTCTCACAATTTGGGTTTTCACTTCTGATTAATGGCTTCAGTTGATGGCTGCTTGGTTTTTGGTGTCGGCAGAGAGTTGTTGGAAGGAGAGGGGGAAATTCAAGCTGCAACAAGAGCAAATTCTTTGAACGCGGGTTTGCTGTTCTCCAGCGTATTCCTGCTTTTTGTTTGGCTTACGATAAGATGCGCTGCTGTGGAATTTGCTTGGAGCAGGGATTTGCATGAATTATTGTTCCTTGCAACGTGCACATCTGTGCAAACCCTCTCCCCTTGCTCCATGGTACCCCAGCACCTCTTTGGAGGAGGATTTGTGTGCCGGGGTGCAGCGGTCAGCAAAAGCCAAGTGCTTGGGGGAAGGAAGGCTGCAGTGATAAAAACAAAGTGCTGAAATAAGGGGAAAACTCCTCCAGGGCTGTGCAGCAGCGTTGGGATTTTTGTGTTTATTCTGTGTGCTGGCTTCTCATCCCAGCATGATTTTGTAAAAGCAACATCCTCCTGTTAGGAAAACTCAGGGCAGTTGTGCTTGGCCCCTTGCAAAATTCACTTTTTATTTAGGAAGTGTAATGGCATCAGTCACAGCTGCTGATTGATATAGTGTGGCTCAAAATTATGTACAAGATGGGAGTAAACAGTCATTGGGAATGGTCTCTTGATTCTGCACTTGGAGCTTTTTATTTGAAAAGTTTCCCCCATCTCCTAGAGAGATTTTTCTGTAAATCACTAATTAAGCAAATGAGCTACAGTGACTTCAGTCTATTTCCAAAAAGAGCTGGTGTCTTAGAGAAACCTTCAAGCTGCAGACTCAAATTATCCAATATTTAAAATTATGGTGTCTTACAGGAATAGAAAAAGCAAGGAAAGAATTACTGGAATTTTGGATGACTTCAGGTTTGACATACAAAATCAAGTTTCTTTGTGTAATTCTGAACTCTACATTGATGCTAAATCTGGTGTCCTCACTAAATTTGACTAAATCTGATGGCATTAAAAAAATTTGCTTGTAATTCTCTTACTTCCTTTTTGTAGAGAGTAGAAAAGGTTAAGGCAAATACGTTGGTATGTTCATCTACAATACTTTGTGTCATGTATTTATTTTGTGTAAAATTGAGTTTGGTGGGGAAAGCTGGGGGAACTTCTGCCTCCAGAGCATCGGGGGCAGGTGTGAGCAATGGGACAGGTGGAACATAAATTTATGAGGTCCTGAATTGGGAAAAGCACCCGTGTGTGTTGAAAGCAATCAGAGCGAGGTGCTCAGTGTGATGGAGACGTGGCATTGTGTGGAGCTGCATTTGAGTGTGCAACATGGCATTGTGTGGAGCTGCATTTGAGTGTGCAAAACACTTCCAGAGCTGCTCAGAGGGGCTGAAACCATCAGGGTGTGGAGGGGATGCTCCCTTGACAGCACTGCGGTGCCGGGTGCTCTGTTTTTGAGAGGGGGAGTGCTAAAACCACAGATCTTGTTTCAACAAAGCCCAATCCAAAGCCATCCACAACCTCTGCACCATCCATCTCCTCCTCCAGCTGTGTTGCCAGCAGTTTCTGGGGAGGTGGGAGCCACGCTGGCGTGGATTTGCAGAAGAGCTCAGCCCGTGTGGTTTCCTCCACCGGTTCCAGCAGCGCCCGTCACCGAGCTGTTGTTTTCGGTGCTACCCACAATAACTGAAATGTCTTTCCTGAGAGATAAGTCAGTAATTGTGGTTGGCTCCTTCCTCTGGTGTTTGTTCTCTCAGCAACTTGAAGGTTCATTTATCACCGGGGTGCTGCTGGTGCTCCCCTCCAGGGGTATCCTCCACATTCCCACAGCCTCTCCCTCAAGGATTGCTCCTCAAAAAAGTGCCACAGCTTCATCTTCTCCCCAGGCACGTGCAGTTGTGAGCAGACATCATGAGATGAGACAGGAGGTGGTGGGTCAGGACTCATCCCTGCACTGCTTCATCCTGGTGGATTCTGCTTTAATTGGCCAAGGCATTAAGTGTTTTTTTCCCCCACTCGGATTTGCAGTTTTGGTCAAAGCCACCACCAGATGCAGTGCTTCTGAACCCTTTAAAGATTGCTGTCACATTTTGGGACTTGGTGATGGGCAGGCTGATCCTTGGAGTACGTTCTGGAAACAGAGTTTGCCCAGAGATCATAAATCACAAGTGAATGGTGCTCCTAAATCCCACTGGCACTTCTCCCCACCTCTTTCCTGTGAAGCTTCAAACTTCTACATGAAATTTGATACTGCTGAGGTGAGCTGACCTGGCCTGCTGCTTCCTAAAAAATACCCTGGGATTTGCAGGGACTGCTGCACAGAGTGCAAACCTCATTCCCAGCACACACCTCCAGCACTGGGTGGTTGAAGCTGAGCGTGGAATGGGGACAGGAAGGAGAAAACTCCTTGCAGAAACCACACCAGGCAACGTGTCAGGACCTGCAGCCCCTACCTGGAGCTGCTGGGTATAAATAAACACATCCACCCTCTGCCTTATTTCTGACAACTGCCTCCCTGAGGAGTAATTTTTTTTTTTTTTCCCAGTAGCTTGTTCTGCAAGCAGGTTTCCTCTTGCAGGTGATTAGGAAAGCCTCATTTTTATGTTAATTAGGCCTAACTATCAGTGCACAGACATCAACTGCTCTCACATCCTTTTGAGACCTGCGATTTTTATTGAAATTAAGTCCTGAAAAAACGATACCAGTAACTGGTGTACCTGTTGCCTGAACAGATGGGAAACTGCACCAAAGGGGTGGTTGCCTCACAAATACGTTGCCAGGGCGTAGCAACCACAGGTTCAGCTTTCAGGAGGGTTGCAGCTGCAGGCAGTTTAGGTTTTTAGTGGTGTTTTCTTGCTAAGTTTGAGGGCTTCCTCAACAACTTGTCTCCAGTGAGATCAAGCCATGCTAATTTAATTAATTGCTGCTAAGCACAGCTGCTGCTGACACTGGTGGGCCTGCACCTATAGGAGCAAATCTTTTTCATGTTGATGTCTCCAAACACATCCCTGTTTTGAGTGGGTTTGGTCCAGTGGGAGGGTTGAGTTGATTCACATTTTCAGTAAAACAGATCCTTCATTTTGGGCAGATGGGCTGTGCCATCCCTGAAAATGCTCAAGGCTGGATGGGGTTTGGAGCAACCTGGTTTAGTGGAGAGCGTCTCATCCCATGGTGGAACTAAATTGTCTTTAATATCCCTTCCAACAGAAAAAAAGAGGGAATTCAATCAGATATGCTTTGGGTTTGTTGGTAAAACACAAGTGCAGCTGCTTTGGTGACATTTTTTCACAGTACCAAGCACTGGAGGTGGGGGGGCCAGAGGAGAACATCTGGTCCCAGCTGATACAAACCAAAATCTGTGAAATTCTGGATTTGCACCCAAGAATGGTACAATTGGAATTGCAGTGTCTTGCCCCAAGACCACAAGGAGGTTTCAGGAGCACGTTTGCCCAGCCAGACACAGGTCAGCAGTGGGATTAGCCAGGTCAGTTGCTAACACCATTAACTTCTCCTGTCTCCTTTTCCAGAGCTCAGTTCTCGTGACGTTATTGAAATATTTTGTAATCCAAATCCTTGAGGTTCCTTGCTGAAAGCTAAAACAAATATATCCATCTTATCAGGCCTTCCCAAGAGCAGAGCATGGAAATCCCCTGTCAGGCTGGCACCGTCGCCGGTGTTTTCCTCTCTGCACCAGCGACTTTTCCTTTCATATTGCTGCACAAATCTGCCCTGGATTATGCAACGATTAAGAAGAAAGAATGAAAAATTACACAGGAATTTGGCAAGGGAGACGTGGACCCCTCGCAGCTCCAGCTGGTGGTTGGATGGATTTGTGATGGATTAAACACATGGAGGTGGTGCAGAACCACCAGGGCTTGGTCAGGGACCTGTTCCCTTTTCACACAGAGTCATTCTGAGGGCAGGCAGGTATCTGGGTTGGGGATTTTTGTATGTGGATGTCCACAGGGAGATAAGGCAGGCTGGAAAAATTAATAATTTTGTGTATTTCCCTTCCCAGGGCTGTGATCTGTTGATATTTTTGTTTGGTTTTTTGTTTGTTTGTTTGGGTTTTTGTTTTTATTTTGTTTTTTGTTAAAGTTAGGGTTGGTATTAAATGTCTTGAGGTGGTATTTTGTGTTTGGATTCAGATGTTTATTAATTTTTATTTATATTACAGTCTTACAACTTTTGAGTTCTATAGTATTTTACTAACAATTAAACCATTTACTAACCATTTGGTAGCAATTAAACCATTATAAAATGGTTTTGTCTTTCTCTTTAAGGAAAAACTATTTAATTTCCTTAAAAACTTTTTAAAGGAAAAACTATTTAATTAAGAAATGACACTTAAATTATTCTTACTTTTAAGTTAATAATTAATTACCAATGTCTTGTAGTGTGGACTTTTTTGTTTAATTATAAAATATTGCTTAAGTTTATGAAGATGAAGGTGAAGAAAAAGGACTAGTTACTGCTTTAAAACTTCTATTTTAGTTTTATGTATAATTATTATATTTTAAAACTTTCAACTTTAAGTGTTCTACTATGTGGTATAACACACTTCTATTCAAACTACACACTTATAATCTTGGTGTTATTCATCAATTTTGGAAGCTTTTCCTACAGCTTCAGTTCAAATATAGTGTTTTCTTGAGGGTCTCTGCTTTTTAACTCAGAAAGTCTAAAATTCTCAGCATCCAGGGTTCCAGCAGTGATCCCTGAGCTGTGGTGGCCTCAGGTGGGTGCATTTCATGGGAAGTGATACCTGGCAGCAGAAGCCAGACAAGCTTTTGATGCGTAAATCCTCCTGTTCTGACACAAAATGTGAGATTTTTTTCTTACAAACTCCGCCACTTTCTCTGAGCTTCATCAAAATACAGCAACACTCGGGGTGAGAGAGGGCACGGCTGGTACCTGTGGAGCCAAGGGATGAGCTGGCTGGGGAAGGAGGTAAATTATTGCCTGGGGAATCTGGAAGGGTGGTCTGGAGGAGGAGGAGGAGGACAGCCTTAGAGAGAAACCAGATTTTGGTTGACCATTGCTGAGGAAATTTAATGCCCAAACTCGATTTTTAATGCATTTTATAGGTGCCCATTCTTATGCAAGACATTTTCCCTTTTCCCATCCTCTCTTACCCAGGTGTAAGTTGTAGTGCAGGAAGTGGGTGGTGTACCAGGTGAAATGTACAATATTTGGGGAAGGAAATACTGTAATCCACAGTTTTTTCTACTGCAGAGAGCATTTGTGGGATGGGGGCTGTGTCTGAGCTCCTTGGCCAGGTTCTGCTTCCATTTGATGTGGTTTGCGTGCCTTGGTGAGCAGTTCCCTCTTTGCAGAGCTGGAGGGAGGGGAGAAGCTCTTTAAAGTGAAACACTTCACATATAGATGGAGTTTATGCTACAATAAAACTGTGTTTTACCTCTTCATGGCTCTTTTTCCCCCCATGGAAGGTGCCCAGCTTGGTTGCACCTCACTCAGCAGATTCTTGGCAACTTCAGGTCTTAACCTTGGGCTGAGCTTTCAGGAAGCACAAGGTCAAGCTGTTGTAGGTTCAAAATTCAACTGGACTTGATCCTTAATTTAAGAAAAACCAAAAAAAACTAAAAAGCAAGCAAACAAAAAATATTAGTATGTGCTGCTTCCAGTTTTGTACAAGGAGGTGGAGAAGTTACAGAATCACAGAACCACAAAATGTTCTAGATTGAAAGAGATCTTAAAAACCATTTAATCCAACCCCGTGCCATGTGCAGGGACACCTTCCACTAGACCAGCTAGCAAAATCAGCAAGATCATGTGAACAAGACCATGATATCACATAAAACTTTGTATTTGAGATGAGGTAGTTTTGAGGATTAAATGTTGCTGTTTCTCTCCCAAAATGAGTGGATGTTATGGCATCTAAAGTGACATCTGAGTTTCTGAGGCGCAGGTGGGACTGAGCAGGGAGGTCTCTCTGCAGCTGCATCACATTTGGGTTTAGTTATTTAAGGTTCCTCCTTGCAGAGGAAACTTGTGGGGAGGTGAGAGCTCTGCAGGAGGGGGAAATGGCTGAAGGGATTAAGTAGCAGAAAGTTGGTGCAGTAATGTGGGAGCTGAGTTGGGTTTTTCAGGAGAGAAGTTGGTGAGGATTCGCGTTGTGTTGGTGGTTTAATCCATGTCAGAAGACTTAGGTGTGTGGAAATGCTGGGATGTTTTGGATGTTCAGTGTCTCCCTGCCTTCATCCCAAAGATGAGCTCAGAATTACAGGTGATGACCAAGATCAGGAAAAAGTTAAATCTGAACAAAAATGAAATTATTTGGAAGGGCTGGCGCTTCAATGCTTCCCAAACTGGAAGGTGCAGGGAGCCCCAGGAATGGTTGAAACACCTGGGGATGCCCATGGAGGGTGGTGTTGGCTGGATTTTCTTCTTCCCAGTCTGTCTTGGGATGAACACTCAGTGGAGAGGGTGAAAATTTGGCACATTTTCAGAGCAGGTGTCCCTTACAGACATCATTTTCTGTCAAAAAACCATCCTAAAACTCCAGCTGCAGTGGATCAGTGTCTGCTGCTGCCAGCTCACCACATCTGCAGAGGAAAGAAAAACCCTGGTCCTGCAGCAGCCTGCAGGTGCTGGGGGGCAAGAAGACCTGGAGCCCCACATTGTGCTGCTGCCCCAGCCCCTCCCAGAGGCTCAGTTTGGCTGTCCTGGAGCTCAGACACACCTTGGGCAGGTGGAGATTTGTTTGCTCAAGTGACAGGTCACAGGAAATGAATTTTCTTCTCCTCAGGTGCCACGAGCGGTGTTGAAACCACCCCTAAATATTGCACCAGGGATGCTCACAGGTGTCCACAGCAAATTGGGAAGCCCAGTATGGCACTGGTTTTGAGCCAGTTTGATCAGCTTTGCTGGAGGTGCTTCCCAGCTGCTGTTTTGTTTTAGAGGTCAATCTGTTCAAAGTCCTTTTCCCAAGCAGCCAGAGGCTTGATCAAAACCCATTTAATATCTATTTCTTTATTTTTATGTGCTTTGAATCCTGAAATGTACCATTTGGGAAGATGTTTGAGTGAGATGTTGGCTGGCAACCCAGCTCTGCATTAAGTGCTTTAAAACATCTACTCCCCACTTCAATTTTGTTTGCTCTTAAATAATAACAATAATAATAAAAAAGATAATATCTGCTAGACACTGGTTTGTTCATCCCTCAGGCAGGTGTTCAGGAGTCTTCATTGTTTTAAAAGAGGCTGTTTCTGGGCTTTTGGAAGGGCTGTCAGCTTGCTGAAGTCCATGATGAATCTGTAATTGGAAATGCTGGTTAAGTGATGGGACACAGGATGCTCAGCTGTGGGAACCCAGGGCAGGGGAAATATTTCCATATGCCCTGAGGTGCCCTGACTCCCAAGAAAACTCTGAATTTGATCCTCATTCATGG
Organism: Lonchura striata; assembly: GCF_050655825.1. Lineage (NCBI taxonomy): Eukaryota > Metazoa > Chordata > Aves > Passeriformes > Estrildidae > Lonchura > Lonchura striata. Next base: position 3,070,939 of record NC_140706.1, on the reverse strand, counting down.
AGAAAACTTCCAAAGCCTCAAAGTAAACTAGAGACCACAAAAGTGTGAAATACTAAATTACTCTCTACAATTTCTACAGTTTATGTCACATGGGTAAGAAATTTAAATTTTAGATTTTTAGTATGTTATAGGTGGGTTCAAGATAGAAGATATAAAGTGTTGTCTCAAATTCTTCTCTCTTCTTCTTCCTCTTTCTTCTTGGGTTTAGGTGATATCTTGTAATTAGTATAAAAACCTACATTGCGAGTCCTTAGGAGTCAATTATTGAGTTAGAAAGAAAAATAATTTAAGTGTCACTTCTTAATTAAGCAGTTTAGTTTTGATTAGACTTAAAAAAACCTTACAACATGAAGTTGTTAGCCATTTTTCTGCTGTTTTTCATACACAAAAAAATCTAGTACAGACTGTGTGCTAAAGTTTTAATAAGATAACAATGAACAGAAGCTGAAGACCAAAAAAAGTCCAATGCATCTCTCATTCCTAACACAGAATTGCTCCAAGGGGGTCTCCCCTCAGCCTCACCTTTGGTCCCCACGCTGTGCTCTGGTCATCCCTGCCTTGTAATCTCATGGGGGCAGCCCTGGGGTTTGAGCCTTAGCAGGAGAAAAAAATTCTTCCTCACTTCTTCATGCCTTGCTTGTAATGAAATGACTTTATTTCCTTGTGCAGCAATCATAATTTTAATACATTTTCCCTGTCACAAAAGGAAGAAATGTCATGAACTGATTTTCTTCTTCTCTTCACCGTGAGGCAGATTTTTGCTTTTCAAAGGAAAATACCTTTTAAAACATTTGCACTTCCTTTCAGCTTGAATGATTTCATCCATACTCTGATTTTTATTAACAAAGGCTCACAGCAAGATGGCTTTCAGCCTTTTCAGCTGTTGATTTATCCCAGTCTTTATTCTTGGGAGGAAAAATATGGAAAAATTCTCTGTTACACAATTTTTAACACACATTTTCAGAGTTTCATACCACAGGCCATTGTGGATTTGTTTTTTTTTTCCAGTGATGCTTTAACATCTGAATTTGGTACAATTTGATGCTTTTGAAGCATTTGGTGACTTTTGCTTTGTGCTTGATCCAATTTTGAATTGTCCCAGCTTCTGTTTCGGGGGAGGAGCAAAGTTATTTTTTTTCTCACCAGCCTACATGGCATTGAATCCATCTGGAGCACGTGGCTGCTGTAATACAGAAACCACGCTTTTTTTTTTTTTTTTTTTTTTTTTTTTTTTTTTTTTTTTTTCCACAAATTTTTCCCAGTGTGATTTCAGTAGTTAAAACTGATTCAGTCTCCTGCCCCGGGACTGCCATGCTGGAAGCTGAAATCTGTTTGTGTTTAAAGATGCTGCTTCTATTTTGGTAGGAAAATGCATCATCAAGAAGTCTTTCTTCCCACTAGCTGCACATTCAGCCTGGAATAAGATCTCCAGGGGCACAACCTAATGAAATAACCCACTGGGACACCAGGAAAAAAAAAACCAAAAACACCCCTGGATCAAGCTGGATGCTTCCCAAAAGGAATAAGTCAAAGTCTTGTGTAGCAGAAGTTGGGCACAATCGAGGCTGGTGACTGATGGGATGGTATTAGGAGAAAGTTGTTGGCTAAACAAAGTCTGATGTGTTACAGGATAGGAATTTTTATATGGGATGCTTCTCATCAGTAAAAAAAATAGCAGGGATATGGGATATGACAGCCTTGGAAGTTTTAGGGATGTTGGTGGGTGAAAGGATGGACATGTCCTGGCTGATCCCACACTGTGGGCAGCAGGGAAGGGGGGATTCAGTGCCTGAAGGGGCTTCAGGAGAGCTGGAGAGGGATTTTGGGCAAAGGATGGAGGGACAGGACACAGGGAATGGCTCTCACTGCCAGAGGGGAGGGATGGGTGGGATACTGGAAATGAATTGTTCCCTGGGAGGGTGGGCAGCCCTGGCATAGGGTGCCCAGAGAAGCTGTGGCTGCCCCTGGATCCCTGGAAGTGCCCAAGGCCAGGCTGGACAGGGCTTGGAACAACCTGAGATGGTGGAAGGTGTCCCTGCCCATGGCACAGGGTGGCACTGGATGGGCTTTAAGATCCCTTCCAACCCAAACCATTCTGTGATCCTGGTTCTAGATTGGCATTTTCATTCAATTCAGATAGGCTGGGATGCTGTGAGGGTCATTAACAGGGGCAGGGTGGTTAATTAACCCACGGAACACGTGCAGGGGGTGTCTGGACACAGCCATTCCACCTGGGAACACGGGATGCACACAGGGACAGGAAGGGTTGTGCTCTTGAGCCCAGCTTCAGAAGCTGACAATGTGGTGGAGAATGAAGGAATTTCTCCCCTAAAAATCGATGCAGTTGCATAGAGGATGTGTCAGGGATGAAGAAACTCCCCTACAGTTTCCTTCCCATCACTGTCATTGCCTTCCTCACGTGGATCAAGATGAATCAAGGACACAAGACTGGGGAAGGGGTTGGGTGTCCCTGTCTGAAAGCCACCAGCAGCTGATGATCCTGATGTTCCTGCTGCTCTTACCACACACCCACCCCATCCTCACCACTATTCCTAGAGGGACTCACAGAGCCTCTGAAGTGATTGAAGTGCTCACAAGTATTTGACAATCCCAGTAAGTATTTATCTGCACTTAAAGCCTTGGAAAAACATTGTGAAACACGAGCCATGGTGCAGTCCTGCTTCCCTTTGTGTCAAATTGGCAAATGCTTCCTTTGATCCTCTCTTATCCCCATGGATTGGGGCCATCTCCTTTCTTCTCTGCTCTGAGGACCCACGGCAGCATCTGAGACTGTGCATGGGGCCCCAAACTGGGAATCCAGGGCTTCCCTCTGGCTGCCCTGGGACCCTGGCAGGGGTCAGGAACCCCCCTGGACAGAGCCCCCAGAGACACTGGCTGTGATCTCTGTCCATGGAAAAGAGTTTCCAATCTTACAGGATGAATTACCAGCTCTGAGTGTTTGATATAAGTAATAATTAAGTGTGGCACAGGTGGAAAAGTGAAATTTTAGGTTTCTAGATTCGGGGTTCAAAGGGGACAAGATGGAGGAAATTGGGTGTGCCTTGTCCTTTTTCTCCTTCTTCATGCCCTCCATGTTTCACTGTGGTGTTGGCATTTTTCTGTTGGTTCAGGCTGGGGACACACTGTCCAACGTAGGTGACAGATATTGGCACGTTCTTGTAAATGCAGCCCAGGGAGTTTCTGGTATTTAATGTTTGTCACATCCCACTGAGGGCAGAGCCCCACACGCTGCCCTGCAGGACAGAGCTGGGCAGGGCAGCAGAACATGTGAGAGAGAAACAGAATAAACAACCTGGAAACCAGCACAGACCAATTATGGCTTCTGCTTTGGCAGCGGGGCAGGAAGACAGAGACTTTCTACAACCTCAGAATCATCAATACCACGGATTCAAACAAGCAGCACTCAGGCTCATCTCTCCAATTTCCAGCGCCTTTTGTGAGATGCTACCAGCTTTGGTACTTCAAAGAAAGGTGTCAGAAATGCAAAAATGAGCAATTAAGGATTAATCTGCTTGTGGGGATGGGTATCTGCCTCCCCCTCCTGATTGCAGTGTAAATTAGTGGTTGACTTGAGCCCTGTAGTGGAGCTATTTATACCTCGAAGGTTTGAATTATAGCTGGATAGATTATATCATCCTTTTGTTTAATCCTTTTTCCTTTCTTCTGTCAGGCTTTTGACCTCAGTGATTTTCAAAGCAGTCAGATTCGCTTCCTACGGTTTTCTGGTGATGGTATTTGTATCCAGGAAAGGGGAGGAGAATTTAGATGGCTTTTTCTGTACTGTTTTATTTTCTCTTGCTCTCCCTTACTCATTTCCTCATTCAACAGCTCAGTCCTTTTTTTTTTTTCCTTTTTAACCTTTTCAGGCATTTTCATTCCACAACTGTCATTGCCTTTCTAAGGCTTTTTATTTTCTAGGGTTTCAAAACAGCAGAGGTGAAGGGAAGCCTGGGTGAATATTCCACTTTATAGGCTTGAACTCTTCCCAAAAATCTTTGGAGTGAAGCCCTCCTGCCATGCACCTGCCTGCTGGTCAGACCTACAGCTCTCCTTCATTTCCCCCCCACCCAAGGACCAGTGTGAGGGAGGGTGTTGTTGCTCTTGGATTTATTGGCTGTGATTTTGCAAATAAATGCTTTATAATCACTTCCTTGCTGCTCCTTGCAGCCAAGAAAGGGAGAGGTGCAGCCAGGGAAGGGCAGGCTGCCTCCCTGTGCTCTGGCTTTCCCTTTGGATATGCACTTCCTATTTCCAAAACTGCTTTTTTTTTTTTTTTTTAGACCTCTAATAAGTGTTAGAGGGTTTAGAATATATATTTATTCTTACAGCTCTCTAAAAGTTGTGTTTTCAACAAAAACACCCCCAAGTTGGCCCTGGGTCAGTGGCTGCAGTGGTTCCTGGCTCTTTGCTCTGTTGCTGCAGTTTGGATTTTCCTGTATTTCCCATCCAGGAGAAGCTGTCAGAAAAATAAAGGGCACAGGAGATGTGGAAGTCGACTGAGTATTTTTTAAATATCAGAACATGCTGTACAAGGCTGGGAATTAAATTTTGCTGCAGAAGCAAGCAGAGAGTTCCTCTGCAGTGTGAGCTCCCCTCACATCTTCCTCGATGTGTTTTCCTACCTGGAGCAACCCTCCTACCTAAAAAATTCCCAAAAAGGCCTTCAGATCCTTTTGTGGCAAGGATTCACACACATGGTTGAATGTTTTTGGACAAGAGGGAATGAAGATCTCTAGCAAAACTCCTGGCAGGAGTGGAAACCTTTAAAAAGTGACGCTGATCTGGGCACCTGTGGGATGGGGACAGCCTTGAATGACTTCTAATTCCCCATCCCTGTATTTCCCCATCCCTGGAAGTGCTCAAGGCCAGGTTGGATGGGGCTTGGAGTAACCTGGGCTGGTGAATGATGTCCCTGTCCCAGAGGGAGGACCTTGAAGTGGCAGCAGGCTCTTGGATCCAGTGGGTCTTTATTTGTTGAAGTGATGATCAAGGCCAAAATAACCATTTTTTTGTAATAAATTAGAATAGCTTTTACTACCAGACACGGGTATGAAATCCTTTGGGGAAAATAGGATGGTGGCTGGAGCAGAGTTTTCCCATCTAGTACTTTTTTAAGGGCATTTTCAGTCAAAGCCATTGCATTTTTGACACCCTTTATCAGTATGCGCTTAACCTCCAACCTGGTGGATATTTGGGGCATTGTTTGTCTCTTGCAGCCTTCCCAACAGTTGTGAGCAATCATTTTTTTGGAGCAGCATTTGAGCCCTTAGTCCTTTTTTCTCTAAGCTGCTGCCCACGATTTGGCCACAGCTCAGCCTCTGTCTTTGGTATTTCTGGGAAGTGGAAGCTGTTTCCTGGTGCAGAAAACTCAATTATTGGGTAAACTCAGATCCTGCATCTGGAATGAAGTTGGGAATGTTCATCAGGCAACACCAATATCATCACCTTCATTTTCAGACACTTGGGGAGTGTTGGAAGCAATTAAGGTTGATCAGATGGGATGGGTCCCTCTCCTCTCTCCCCATATCCCACCCTTTTTTTACTCTTTTCTCTGCCTTCTTTCCCTCCTCCCTAAAAAAGGAGAAAGGGAAAGAAAAGCAAAGTAACTTGTATGGATAGAGGGGAGGTGTAATTATGAGCAGTGGGACCAATTTAAAAAGGAAGATTTCAGGAAGAGTCAGACTTCCTTTCACATGTTGAGGGGTTTTGCTAGAGGATAAAAGGAAAATAAACTAATTTATTCCTAAATTGTAATTCATATTTGGTATTAATCTGTTTCATTAGTGTAGTTCACAAATGCACACAGGCAGGGGAGAGAGGGGGGGCAGCAAATTGAAATGAAGACATTTTCAAAAGGAAAGTCTTGCTAGGAAAGGCTTCCTGCAGGGAGAAATCATATCCCAGGAGAAGAGCTGGAAACTCCATGGCTTTGGACTTTTATAAGCGAGACTGGATAGAGCAATTTGGGAAATTTCTTGTAGGAAGCAGTTTTTGCTGCATAGTGGGTAGGACCAGATGGTCTAATTGATCCCTTCCCTGGCCAGTCCATGTGGTTTTCATTTCCTCCTGGGAAAAAAAAAAAAAAAAAAAAAAAACCCAAACAAAAAAAACCTAACTTTTCCTTCTTTCCTCCTGGGAAGGGCCCTGGGCTGAGGAGTGTGGTGGCCTTAGAGATCTGTCACTGCTTAAAGGGTTCTGTTGTCCTGGGCTGTGATTCTGCTACTCTGAAATATTTTTTATTAAAAAAAGATTCTTTTTATTCCCTACTGTGACTCTTTGTAGGCTTAGGAGGGTGTAACCATCTTTGCAGGGAGTGCTCTTCACCTTCCCTGAAGCTGCAGCTGAGGCATCTCCCAAAACTCTCTGGTGTCCATGGGTGTCAGCTCTGGAGCTTGTGAACTGAAAATGCTTTCCCTGAGATCTGAACAGCTTTTTCTTGGCTTTCACCCACAAAAAAACAAAAACAAACAAAAACAAAAACAAAAAAAAAAAACCTGTTTCCTATTTCCTCCATGGGACTGAGCTCTGGGAATGGGGAAGAAATTGGGGCAGAATGTATTATCGTAATATCACTGAATGAGCTTTAAAGCTCAGCTCATCCAGGGGCACCTTCCACCACCCCAGGCTGTTCCAGCCTGGCCTTGGACACTTCCAGGGATCCAGGTGATGCCTTGAGAAGGCTGACCTAGAACAGAGACTGGACAGAGCTAAAGAATAAAGTAGGGATTTAATAAAAGGCCTCAATGGATCCACCTTGGGCAGCACAAGAGCCCAGCCAGGGCTGCACCCAAGATGAACCAAAATGGTCACAAAATGCACAACCAGTCATGGGGTCTCTCACTTTTATAAGTTCTGCTCCATTTGCACGTTGGAGTTCATTGTTCAATTCCAGCTCCAGCCCAGGCAGTCCCATCCTTCTTGTTTTTCTCTCTCCAGCCCACGTTGCTTGTGCTCTTGGGGGCTGAGATTTGGATCATCTGTCCTTGGTCCCCAGCTGGAGAAGGAATTGTTTTGTCTCCCTGCTCTGTGAGGATAGCTCACCTTCCCTTCATATGAAGCCCAGACCCACACACTAAATCAGCACAGAATCTGAAAGATATAAAAGCAAAAACCTGAGGCATCACAAGGGCATCCACAGCTTCTCTGGGCACCCTGTAGCTGGCCATGAACATTTTATTTCCCCTCTCTTTTCCCCTTGGTCGTCGTGCAGGTTGGTGGTGAGAAACCCTTGTGAAGCAGGTTAGGATTTGACCCAGCTGTAGCATTAAATTTTGTGGCTGCTGGTTGTTGGTGTGTCGTGGCTGAATCACAGCTTGATGCCACCAACCTTGTTTATCTACCAAGGTGAGTGCTGTGCCTGTTGATGGGAAGAAAAGCAAGGATCTGTGACTTGGTATGGATTTCCAAGGAGAAATGGGGAGATCTGGGAATCATTCCTTATCTAGGAAGGATGGTTGTGATGGAGGAAACAGCTGTAGGATGTGGGAAGAGGGAAAAGGTGAGAAAGTGGACTGTGTGTAGAGTTTAGGAAGGAGATGGATTGAGTTTGGTTTCTTCTTTGGCTTCTCTCTATCCCAAGGATGTGGATTCTTGGGATAGTGAGAGCTGGAGCAAGGAAGATGAGGATTATAGACACTGGATGAAGGAGTGACTTGTGTGGTGCAGTTGAGCAATGGGATGCTGAGCCAGTCCATCTCCATGGTTGTGTTTGCTCTGGAGACACGGGGCTGCATGTGAACACACTCCACACGTGCCTGGTTTTGAGGCTGTGGGGACTGCAGTGCCCATCTGTATTTGGTTCTCTAATTCAGAGCTCACATTTTCTTATTTCACGTGCAAGAATTGAACCTCAACTCCTCTGTCCTTTCCTCAGGAAAAGGCTGTGGAGCTCTCCCCAGGATCTGTGCTCAGAGCACATTCACTCCCTTACACCAGAGCAAGGTCAGATTTCTGAAGGATCTGGTTTGCCCTCAGAAAAAATGGCTTTTCAAAGGAAAAGTCCATCCTCCTAGACTGACTTTATCCCCTTGACAACTCTTAATTCCTTCTGAATTCTCCCAGTGGTCAGGGACAGCAGGAGTTGGATGCTGCATAATCTCCTATCCCCTGCCGGTTCTGCATCCCTCCTCTCAGCAGTGATTTGTAAATATTATTTTCCCCCCAGTATTTTAAAGGATATTTTCATCTCCCTTGGCAGAAGGAGGAGGATATTTCTGGCACTGCTGTTGTATCAATTTTGCTCCTTGTTTAAGATTAATATTAAAAATAATAACAGCACCAAAGCAAACACAATTTCGGTGTTTTCCTCTTCATTTACCCATTCACTTAAAGTCCTGGAACTGCAGCTTTGCTACCACTTGAGACCCAAAATGCAAATTTAACTGAAGATCACATGGAAATCAACTCATCCATTTTCTGTGTGATGAGTGAAGGTGCGTAGAGGGAAAACCACACTGGAATTTAAACCTTGGCAGAAAATAGGGAAGAACTGTGGGCTGCTGTCATGTTGATGGTTTGGGCAAGGCAGTTTTGATTTTGGTGTGTTGTTTCTATTTAGCTAATTCTTAGCAGCACAGTGGCAATTTTAGAAAAGTTATTTCAGTCAGCAGTGAAACTGCAACACAATAAAGATAGATTTGTTCCCCTGATAACAGTTTTGATCAAGGTTTCCTTTTATCCTGCAGTTTTTAAATAATTGGCCTGCTTGCTCTTGGCTTTTATTGTACTGGGGATATTATAAACTCAGATTGTTTTGTAAACCTCTAATTTTAGACACATCTCAGTGCTTATTGTTCCTTTCATCCCTTTTTTTAATACCATGGCACAGCTTCTGCAGAGAGGTGGAAATCATCTGCATCCTGAGACTTTCATGTCTAGACTGGATGAAGGGCACAAAAATACAACCAGATCAATCCCCGCACAGACTTTTTTATGATGACACTTCTCCATCCCAGCCCCGAACCCCACAACTAATTCCCTTTGCCATAACACCGGGCAAAAATAAATGGAAGAAAATCATAAATGCAGCTTTATGGAGTGAACGTGTGAAATCAGGAGCAGCTTTCCAAACCAGTGGCTGTGTATAAAAGCCAGCACAGGCATCAGGAATACAATTGAGTTGCTAAGGCAGAGTTTTCCAATCGTGCCCCTTCGAGCCCCGCATCGTCTCATTATTCCGCTCCAGCGTCGGCCAACAATGGGGGGAAGATAAAAGCCTGGCAGCCCCTTTGCTTAGAGGGGTCCATTTATCCCAGCTCTTTGTAGGGCAGTGTAATTTTAGGCTTTTACAGGGCGGGTCACGCCGAAATCCTTGAAATCCTCGCTGCTGCACTTCCATAAATAGGTCAGGAGGGGACTCGCCGTCGGGAGAGCGAGGTGGGCTCGCACCTTGCTCGGAGGGAATTGTGTTTTCTCAGTGGAAATAAGATGGTTTTGTACTTATTCACCCAGTTCATAAAGGGAAGGAAAAAAAAGAAATGGGTCAGTTGGGCAACGGCGGCGTGTTTCGGTGTGCTGCATTTGGGATGGAAAGCTCGTGGAGCTTGGGATTGAAGGAGTGATGTCTTTTTTTTTTTTCCTCAACAGGAGCTTTGGAAATGATGTATAACAGGTGTCTCACCTTTCTGAACCTTATTCTGATATACTGGACTTGTTTGGCAGAGATTACAAAGCAGTCCTAGGGATCTTTATCAGCTCCAGCACTTCTGGGTGACCTTGCATCTCATCTGTGGAAGCAGCTTAATCCCTGTGACATCCCAAAAGAAGGATCTCAGGGTTTTTATTGGTAGCTTCTGTATTTTGCAATACTGTGACAAACTGAAATGTTGGGCATGGTCAAGGGTTTGGCCACAGTGGCAAAAGACTTGGGAATAATGGGGTGAAGTTCTTTATTACTCCTCTCCTCACTGACAAGCTATTAATTAATTACTCAGGGAGGAAATAGGAGGACTCTGGAAGGCAATCAGGTGCCAGAGTAAATACAGACTGGCCCAGCCTTTAACTGACTTTCATGAGGAGTTCTCCTTGAAAAGAACTGGAATAACACGGCCCAAGGTAAATAAAAAAACTCTGAACATCCATGAGCAGGTGATGCAGATCCCTGAGAGACTTCCTCTCTCCCTCAGTATGGGAATGAGCAGCAAGCTGGGATCTGTGCTCCCAGAGCTCTTAAGATCCCTCAGAATCAAAGCACTGCAAAGGATCCATAAAAAAAAAAAAATCCACTTTTCTCTGCCTTAACATTGATTTTGCTCTCAAACCACCCCAGAGATAGATGGGTGTGTGGGGAGACTGAGGAGTTACATGGGAACCTTTAGTTGCTCTTCCACCCAAACCACAGATGTCCTGGTAGGCATGGAATAGCCAAATGTTGGAGATGCTTCTCATTTTGCTGGGGAAAAGCAAGGAAAAATAAAGGAAAAAAAGGAAAAAGAAAGGAAAAAGACCACTTCTGTTGGTCCATTCTGTGGAAATGCCAGGGCTTGGTTCAGCAGGGAATTAAGATCTCGTTGTGTTTGCCTCACTTCCCAATAGAGCTTCTTCCATCTAGTGCAACCAAAGGACTTCCAGGGTTAAGATTTGAACTCAGATTTTCCTCTCCCAGTACAACCTGGGGTCATCTGAGGATGGCTCAGAGCAGTGACACTCAGGAGAAGCAGGAGCTCTCTCTTTCATGCAGTCCCCCATTTTTATTTTCATCAACCCGAGCACAGGTGGTTTTCTCTCCTACCTCTGCTACTCAGCATAACCTGTGCTGCCACTCAGATTACACAGCCAGAGGCTGCAGCACAAAGGAACAACCCCTCACTTTGCTCAGCCCCATCTCCTCACTGGTTTTCTCCAACTCCTCTCCAATTCCTGCCCTTTCCCATCAGCCTCCTTTGATCCTGGTGCTGCTTTCCTCTATAAAAAGAGTGGAAAGAGCCCAAGTGGCAGCTCCTTGGGCTGGGTACACAGTGAGACACACAAAAACCTGTTGCTGTTATTCTGTCATGCTGAAACAATATCTGGCTCCCTGACACCAAAGCTTCTGCACAGCGAGGAAGGATGGAGGTGGTGGCAAAGATTTGGGACACCTCGCTGTCCTTGGCTGCCCAGCTTGTCACCTGCTTCCAGGCTGGCTCCCTGACTCATGGCAGCTGAGAATTCCCAGAACCTTTTAGGTGTGGTTCTGGGAATGCTTTGCTCCAGGGACCTGCTCAGTGTGAGCAAGAGGTGCCAGATTTCCCTCCTCCCACCCCCCTGAGTCCTCAGGTTACTGCAGGGCTTGTGCAATTTGATGTCCCCGAGTGCTCCTGTGCTTTGTGACTCATGGATTTTGCCTGCCAGGCTCTTAAACCCCCAATTTTAGTGTTCCACATCCCAGCTCTTGTAATATTTCAGGTCTTTAGAAATGGGCAAGAAGCAAAAGCCCCACATGAAAATGCTGTTGGAGCATGAGGGACACAGGGAAATGTTTGGAGAGGTGCTGGGCAGCAGGGACAGGTTTTGGTGGATATTAGAAATAAATTCTTCCCTGTGAGGGAGGTTCAGGGAGAGGACAGAGATGCTGAAGCACGAGGTGATGCTGATGGTGGGACACTGGGTGTCTCTCTGATGGGGCATCAGGCCAGAAGCTCAGATCATGTTCCCCACAGCTGACCCCAAATTAGAACCAGCTGTCAACACAGAAATATTTAACTCTTGTCTTCAAGTGAGGGTGGGGATGGGACCAAAGGCTGCTTCAGCAGTGAGGGCTGATGGAGAGCTGGGAGGGTGGAAAAGTGGAGCTGATGGAGATTTATGGAGCCCCAGAAGCCCAAACTGGAAGGATCCCATCATCACTTCCAGTGAGTGCCCTGTAAGAGCAGGAGTGGTGCACACACTCATGGGGTAGACCAGCACCTTTCCCAGTTCATACTGGGCTGCCCAGCTGGTCCTCAAAACCCAGATCCCACCTTGGTGCTCCCCTGAAGTGGTGAGGCAGGAGGGGAAGATGCCAACTGCAGGCTGTGTTTCTGGTAGCTCCTCTCTGACTAAACAGGAAAAGACTGACCGCAGAAAATGTACAATATTGTTTTTCTCCACATTTTCCTGAAATCTGTTGAACTGCTTTGCCTGTGGAGGGAGGAAGGGTCATGTGGGGGATGGGGAGGAAGAAATAATGATGGCACTGTTCAATGGAACTCCCCTTACAGACAGTTTGTGTTGTTATTTTTCCCCTCCAAACACATAGATCTGATCTGAAAATCCCAGGCTTAAAAGCACAGATGTTTAGTCTGACACACAAACATGGCATCATTCCAGCAAGTGGAACATCTGGAAAGGTCCTGGTGAGTTCTGAGGAGCTAATCTGGGATGAGAGGAGTTAAAGCTGCTCAGCAACAGCTGCATCCTTCAACCAAATCACCTGAAACTTTCCTTCCCTCCAGGTCTTTCCCTTTGTACTGAAGCAGCTTTCAGAGATGGGTTACAGCTTCTCCTGTGTCCTCGTCAAGGAGCAGTGGGAGAATCAGTGGTGGGGATAAAAAACAGTCCATGGCAGTGCCACCAGGCTGGATATTGTGAGGTGATTTTGGGGATCTTATCTCTGTGTCCAGATAGGTCAGGAGGAAGATGGTGTTGGATTGATTCTGGCCCTACATTGATGTCATAGCCAGAGGTGTGCTGGGGTGTGAGCTGGGATGGGTGGTCTTTCGTTTCAAACTCATTAATTTTAATTCCAGTCCACGCCAGCGAGGATTCAAAGTCACCCACTTTCTTGACTCTTAATAATGTCTCAGCTTCTGCCATGAATTACTGGTTCCTCCAGGTGGTTTAAGAGTATCCCACACCTGAAATGCTCTGCTGCTGCCAGGAAAGGCCACCAGGAGAGAGCAGGGGTTGCCCTGCTTTTCCCTGTGCCTTCCCCTTCCAATCTTTTCCAATGGTGCAAAATCTGCTTTAGAGGCTGAGCTCTACCTGTCATCTTCACTGCTTTGGAGCTGGGAGCAGTCAGAATTCCACTCAGGCATCCTTTGTCTTCATCCTCTGCAAAGTGGTGGTGGAGATATGATCCTTCCTTGCACTGCTCATGGGATAATACATGAACTGAGAATGAAGATGGCACCGTGTTTTCCAAAGACTCCAGGTGTGCTTTTCCTACAGCTCCCAGAGTGGGAGGTGGGGAGCAGCCAGCATCCAAATGTAGAATTGTACACACATTTGTACATCGGAGCATCAGGGATGTACACAGGATATAAAGAGATCTCATAACATCTGGCAAATTTGGGTTTTAAAAGCAGGCAAATCACAGCCAGAACCCATGGGATGCCTGTAAAGCTGTGGGGGAGAGGAGTAGAGGAAAGTACTCCACAGTGTAGAGGCTGCTTGGTTCATGTTTAAGTTAAGGCACGTCTGGAAATCATGTCTCGATCTCTGAATTATATGGAGATGGTTCCTTTGAGAACAGTGCCCTAACATGAGGGTGTTATTAAGGTAGAAATAGAATCATACACTGATTTAGGTTGGAAAATACCTCAGATCATTGAATCCAACCATTAACCCAGCACTGCTGTGTCCAAAAAAAAACCCTGTAATGAACTGATTGCTTTGTCCATGTTTTACATGTTGCCCCTTTTCCATCTGCAGGGTTTTGGTTTTAAGCCTTTTGCACCTCCCAAAATGACATCTTCTCCTTTTCTCCTTCCTCTTTGGAGCATCCCTGCATTTGGTTATGGAAGGATTGCAGGAGATCTTCCCCCACTGCTGTGCAGGCACAGGATGGCTTGGGGTACAACACCACCCATTTAGGACGAGCCAATCCCATAGATAATTATCCAGAAATGTCTGATTTGGGACGGCTTGGGGATGCGTGTCCCTGAAGGATGGGACTGGATTTGGTTTGAACTAAGGGCAACAAGGAGTATTTGAGCCAGGATCCCTCAGGGTGCATGGCATGGGGTGAGAAGTGATGGCACCAAGCTGAGAGGTGCAGGGGATGCACAGGAGGGACAGGATGCCATGCTGAGGCACCTCGTGATCCTCATGAGGTCAAACAAGGCCAAGTGTAAGGTCCTGTGCCTGGCTTGGGGCATTCCCAGGATCAGAACAGACTGGGGGATGAAAGGATTGAGAGCAGACCTGCCCAAAAGGATTTGGGGTGCTGGTGGGTGAAAAGTGAGCCAGCTCACAGCCCAGAAATAGAACTGTACCCTGGAATGTGTCTAAAGAAGGGTGTCCAGCAGGTCAGGGGAAGAAATTCTGTTCTCTACTCTGCTCTCAAGATGCTGAACCTCCAGTGCTGTGTCCAGGAGGTCCAGATCCTCAGTCCAGGAAAGATGTGGAACTGCTGGAGCAAATCCAGAGGAATCCAGGAGATGGTCCAAGGGCTGGAGCCAGCGTGGAAGAGCTGAAGGTGCTCACCTAGAGAAGAGAAGGCTCCAGGAAGAGCTCAGAGCCCCTTGCAGGGCCTGAAGGGGCTCCAGGAGAGCTGGAGAGGGACTGGGGACAAGGGATGGAGGGACAGGACACGGGGAATGGCTCCCACTGCCATAGGGCAGCAATGGATGGGATACTGGGAATAAATCATTCCCTGTGAGGGTGGCACCCTGGCTCAGAGTGCCCAGAGAAGCCGTGGCTGCCTCTGGATCCCTGGAAACGTTGAAAACCAGGCTGGAGCAACTTGGTCTGGCAGGAGATGTCCCTGTCTGTGTCAGGGAGGTGAAGCTGAACAGTCTTGAAGGTCCCTTCCAACCCAAGCCATGCCACAACTCTGTAAAAACGAGATGAGTTGGTCAGGCTGAGCCCTCCCACCACCAAACACCGTCCTGGAGTCGGGCAACAGAGTTTGTGTTGTGTCCCTGCAGGCACAGAAAGCCTTTTCTGTTGTGTGGGAGCTCCTGTACCACTTCATGCCTGGTTTGGGGGGTCTCTTATTTAACAGCAACACTGAGGAGTCTTCTGTGTATTATGTTCCTCTCCAGGGCATGCTGGAAATGGGTGTTTTTGTAGGAAAGCTGCTTTTCAAAGCCTTTTGAAAAGAACAGCAAGGACTTTCAAGGATGGGGATGTCTCGGGTGCTGTCGTCTTCATTGCTGTTGGAATGATTTAACCTGAGTGGAGAGCTCTGTCCTTCTGGATGGGATTGATATGAATTTAATTCAGCATCATTTTGGTTGGTTTACGTGCCTAACTCAGGGGGATTTGAGCTCTGTCGTAGCCTCTTAATGTTTATTTTCATATCACTAAAATCTACGTGACAAATGGTGATGTTTAATGGCTGCTCAGAGAGACCTTGTTTATTGGAAAAAAAAGCAAAATGGGTCATAAAAAACTGAATTCCAGCATTACCTTGACTCTGTTGTCTCTTTCAAATGCGTCCAGGCTCTGCTGTCATCAAGAAAACTTGAAATTCCCTCTCTGTATTTCTTCTGCACCTGGAATGGCCAAGATTCATCTCTTCACCCCTACCTACGTGTGTCCAAAAACATTTTTGGCCCCAGTGCAAACACAATGTCCAAACACTCCAGAGGAGCTGTTCCTTCTGGCAGCTGCTGCCACTGTGGTGCCCCCAGGCACAGCAGCTCTTCCAGGTTTTTGAGCAGGTTTTCAGCACAGAATTGCCTCACCAGAGGATGGGAGCATTATTCTGGGGGGCTGTGTATTTTTTGATTGATGGGTTTTTTACTGGTACACAGCAGGACGGGATAATTGAACTGGTAATTTGCTGGCTTTGATGAAATTGCCTCGAATTTGTTGTTCTCTGTTCTAGCACTGAGCTGCAGGTGACAGGACAAAGGGGAACGGCTGCAAACCTACAAAGAGCAGGGTTGGATATGGAGAAGAAATTCTTCCCTGTGAGGGTGGGCAGGCCCTGGCACAGGGTGTCCAGAGAAACTCTGGCTGCCCCAGAATCCATGGAAGTGCCCAATGCCAGGTTGGACAGGGCTTGGAGCAACCTGGGATAGTGAAAGGTGTCCAGGGTGGAAGTGGATGGTCTGTAAGATCCCTTCCAACCCAAACCATGCTATGATTCTGTGGTTCTGTTCTTGGAGATGATGGGGTGCATCCACCTTCACTTTTGGGGGGGACCTCAGGCTCTTCTGCAGCTCCATCTAGAGGGGAGGAAGACGGGCTGGTCACGGAGGCTGGTGGCCTCTGCGGACCACCATGGCTCTGCTGTCCCCTCACCCAAAATCCCACCTTGCCAGGGCTGTTAGTCATGCTTTTCCTGCCCTTGGGGTCACTCCTGATCCCAGAGCCCCATTGTTGATGAAAACCCGTGTGTGTGTGGTGGGGAGGACACCACAGCCAGACCCAGTTCCTTGCCCAGCCATTGCTGGCGAGGAGCATTTCTCTACTGAGCCCCAAAAGCAGAAGCAGGTGCTGCTCCCTTGGCTGAGGATGTGGAAAACACACTCAGCTGCCCTGTGGTTGCTTTTGGGGTGGATTTCACAAGAGAAATCGTTGTGGTTTGTGCCAGGGCTTTCCTGGAGAGGAGATCCCATCTGGACCTCCCCAACATCTGCACTGTGGCCATGTGGGCCAACATCTCCATGGACCTTTGGGCTTGTTCCTCCAGCTTTCCTCCCAGCCATGAGCTTTGTTTTTATGTGATACTCTAATTTTAAATGCCATCCTGGGGGGAAGAGCACAGCAGTGCTGAATGTCAGGTTACTTTCCCTATCTGAGTCCTAATTCTCCTTTTTTTTTTTTTTAATATAGGGTGCTCTGGAATTCCCAGCTAGCAGGCTGTGCCCAAAAAAAAAAAGGGCTGGTTTAGACCTTAGCAACAGGGTATTTTTGTTCAGATTGTATTTGTTCTCCTGTGAGAGCCATTGTTCTGTGCCATGCCTTGACTGCTCCAAAGGCTGGAGATAAAAGCCCTGGCTGACAATAATACAGTTGAGTTCAGCCTTTTGTTGGAGGGATGAAAATAGAGGATGAATTGTGAATAACATGGGAGGGCTAAAAGTCAGTCGTCCCAGGATGTTGGTTAATCACTTCAAAGATAAGAAGCTGTATTTTAATTATATATTTTTCAGAACCATTGAACATTAGGTTTTGTGTTGGTATCAGCAGGGGCTTGTACCTACCATGGTGTTTAGGAGTAGTTCTTACAATCTTGAGTCAGCAGGAAATATGTTTATTGCAGTGATACTGAGTTTATGGTAGGTTTATAGCAAAATCAGTATATAATTTGTAGTAGCTATATTATATTAGGTTTATAATAGGTTTATAGGTGTATAAATCTCAGAAATAGAGAATCACAGGATGGTTTGGGTTGGAGGGAAGCTTAAAGATCATCCAGTTCCCCTCCCTGCCATGGGCAGGGACACTTCCACTGTCCCAGGTGGCTCCAAGCCCCATCCAGTCTGGCCTTGGGCACTTCCAGGGATCCAGGGGCACCCACAGCTTCTCTGGGCACCCTGTGCCAGGGCTCAGCACCCTCACAGGGTGATGAGGCCTCACAGAAAAATAATTTGTATTTGTTCTTTCCCTCCGAGGCACCTTGGGCAGTTTCCAGGTGGTGGCTGTGGCAGGGGTGCCCTTCCATGGGCAGGGATCTTTGAGGGCTTTGGTCTTAGATGTGCCACAGATCTGCTCCTGGCTTCATCCAGGGATGTAGCCTCATCCCTTGGCTTTTACTTCCATGATTTTAGTATGAGACCCTCAAGTCTGTAGGCTCTTTGTTAGTAGTTCCTTCCCAATATCCCATCCATCCCTGTTCTCTGTCAGTGGGAGCCATTCCCTGTGTCCTGTCCCTCCATCCCTTGTCCCCAGTCCCTCTCCAGCTCTCCTGGAGCCCCTTCAGGCCCTGCAAGGGGCTCTGAGCTCTCCCTGGAACCTTTTCCAGGTGAGCATTCCCAGCTCTCCCAGCCTGGCTCCAGCCCTTGGAGCATCTCCTGGATTCCTCTGGATTTGCTCCATTAACTCCACATCTTTCCTGTACTGAGGATCCCAGACCTGGACACAACACTGGAGGCAGAGTCGTCTCCCTTGACCTTCTGGTCACACTCATAAATACATTCTTACATGAGTGTTTACAGCAGTAGCAATGATAGAAGGTGCCCAGCTTGGTTTGGCTCCATGACCTGAGCTTGCAGCATCACTTTGCTTTAAATAATAATGTCTCTTGGGCATAGGAAATGGAAAGGAGAAGAACAGGCAGATTAGAAAAACTGATAGAAAACAGATGGAGAAGAAGAAAGAAAGATAAAGGTGGAAATAGAGCCACTGGAGGCAAGCAGGGTGTGGTCATCTTTCAGGAGCACGGTATGATGGGAATAAATATTTGGGAGACTGATGTGCTCAAAATGCTGACAGTGTGAATGAGAACAGGGATCACCCTAAACTCCCCAGGCCTTGGAAATCCTTTCCTTGCTGAGGGTATTTTGGTGGCACTCTGGGCAACAGCTCCTTCTTTTTGCTGAGATATTGATGTTCCACGGGCACTTCCTGCTCACACCAGCTTCCAGCAAGGCTCCTCATCCCTCCTGGCAGATCCTCCCTCCCCAGCTGCCCTCACCTGCCGTCCCTGTAATTGGCAATAATTTCCCTAAGTGCTCACAAAAGCAGATGTTCTCTCTGTGGTCGCATCCAGCCAGCTTACACTGCACTGGATGCACGAGCACAGGGCATTAAAGGGCTAATTCCTGTAAATAAGCCTATTAAAAGGTTGGAAATAATGCCTTCAACTAAACCATCAAATGCAGCTGAATCCCACTGGTTCTATTAATTTGTTATCTGCAACATGCCAATCCCATTCTGCCCAGAACTGGGTGCCCTCATGCTTGGCCAGTTGTTCGTATGTGGTGGTCAGTGGGTATCTTGTATTGTTTCCAGCTAATAAATCACAGTTATAGGAAATTAATACTCCATCTAACACTTCCTCAGTATTGCTGATGAGTGGGAGAAGAAACTGCTTCGTGCAGTTGTGAGTGGGGGACTCAGTGCTTTAAACATTTTAGGTGATGCTGCTGGAGAAAAAAAAAATTAATCTCATTTTCCTGCCTCAAAACAGGGAATAAAGAGGTGGGTTTCCCAGATATTCTCCAAATCCTGGATGTAAGGAACATGTTTATTACAATGAGAGTGGTAAAACACTGGCACGGGTTGCCCAGAGAAGCTGTGGCTGCCCCATCCCTGGAAGTCCTCAAAGCCAGGGATGGGCTCAAGACCTCAAGACCATCTTTTTCCACCCCCTGCCATGGGCAGGGACGTTTTCCACAATCCCAGCTTGCTCCAAGCCCTGTCCAACCTGGCCTTGCACACTTCCAGGATAGGAAGCTCTTCTAAACTCTCTAAAACCCATGAACTCACTTTTCCCTGGCCCTGCATGTTCAGCAGCATTTCATCCGCTCACTAGATTGGCCATCTGAGCAGATGGAAAAATCGTGGCATTTTGATGAGCTGACTTTTTAAGGCAGCATCTCCCTGGGCTTGCAGCTCCAGAAATACCTGTCAGGCCATTTTCCTTTCACCTGGAAACACGCTCCAATGTCTTATTTGTGGATTGTGCTGAAAAACAGTTGTGTCTGGCAGCACAACTGCTCCAGTCAGACTTTTCAGCTTGAAACCTTCAGCAGAAGACGTGCCTCACAATGCTTTTGGCACTCACAGAAGTCAGGGAGGAACACGCTTCAAATCCAGATCCTCTCGTTTGCAAACCTTGTTTATAAACCCTCGCAGCCGCTGGTAAAATCGTGATTTTGGTTTATCTGGAAAACAGAGCAACACTGTTAATGAGAGATGCAGGGGATGCATCTCTGGCCCCGCTCTGGCTGTCACCATTTGTACTTCATCCTCAACCCTTCTTTTTTTTTTATCCTCCCAGTGTAATACATGCAAATATATGTAAAGAGTAAAGACTGTTCCACTGAGTCTTGCACGTTTGTTCAAAGAGGAGGAAAACAAGTCGATCTTACAGGGAATTTGCAGGCTGAATTTTTAAGATCTGTCTGTAAAAAGACCCAAAAAAAAGCAGCTGCTGGCCACGGGGTGCTGCTGACCGAGGTGATTCCTCCTGGCATCTGTTTTCCCTGCGCTCGCAATCGTAATGTCATTAATATGGAGCTTTTGGAGAACTGGAGTATATCCTAATTAGCAGCCTCTGATTTTTTTTTTTTTTTTTCCCTAGTTTCATAATCAGTGATCTCGGCTACACCACAAGTGTTACTGTGGCAACAGGGCTGAACGGAGCAGCGGTGCAGAATTTCCGCAGGTAAAAGCGGTGATTTCCCGGCTCCGCGGCACTTTCTTAGCCCCGGGGGCTGCTCCGTGGGACGGGCTGGCTGCTCCCCGCACCTACAGGTGTCCCGGGTGGATTTCAGGGTAAGCACAACCACGGAGATTCAGCTGCATGACCCAACGCATGCGTTTGAATTGAGGCTGAGCCTCTCTCATGAGATTTTTTTTTTTTTTGAAGGCTGTCATGCGAGCGATCCCCCTCCGACACCTTTGTTTTAAGTAGGATGCTCCGAGCCCTCACCGCCTGAACGATCCCGGCTCAGTCTTGCCGTGGAGCTGGGACTTCATCCCGGTCCTGCAGAAAGGGCTGAGCCCAAACGCTGGGCTTTTAAATTTTTAAATTTTTTTATCTCTTTGTGGGGGTTTCTTTTATTTTAAGCCTCCTTTCTCCTCCCCACGCACCGTTCACTCCCTCAGAAAGGCGTTTTGCTAGGTAGGGATGCTGTCATGCTGGATAATAGCCATCCTTCATCCTGACTCCTCCATCAAAATCAATCTGTCCTTTTCATAGCTGGAATGTGAACCGTGCTCGTGTTTCCTTTGTACACGCCTGGGACTTAGGAGGGGACACCCTAGAACGGGATATTTAAGGAAATACGTTCCTGTGTGCCTTGACTTCTTTTGTTTTGATTATTAATTAATGGTTTTGAATAATGAGTTGAGGCAGCTTCTCCCGTGCCTCTCTGGCAGTTGTTCTCCACTTCCCGGTGCCGTGCTGCAGCTGCAGTGCTGATCCCGTGGGGAAGGCACACCAGGAGAGTGGTCTTGTACCAGCCAGGGGTTTTTATAAGCTCTGAGGGAGTTTCTTTGACAGGTCTGTGTTAATCATCTCAGAGAAGTTCTCACCTCCCTTTCCCCTTGGCAGCACAGCTCCTGCTGCACTCCATCCCTCACTTCCATCCCAGCATCTTCCTCCTGGTCAAGGCTTGGACTTGGTCCTCCTCCGTGCCCTGACAGCTCCCTCCTCAAAACTTCCCCTTCTCTTGGCACTCACCTGTTCCTCCTTGATGCTGTGTCCTTTGGGAAACCCTCTCCAGCTGGTTATTCTCCATTGCTACAGGCCCAGGAAGCTTTTCATCCCCTCTGTCTCTTCCATAAATTGTTCCCCAAGCCACCCACAAGTTTATTCTGCAGTAGCAACTGGCATGTATTCCCATGATCACACATCTGTGGTGCCAGGAGAAAAGAGTGGCTGAGGGCAAATTTAACCTGTCCTAATTATGAGAGTTACTAGGAAAATCATTATTAGGAAAATAATTTGTATTTGTTCTTTCCCTCCGAGGCACCTTGGGCGGTTTCCAGGTGGTGGCTGTGGCAGGGGTGCCCTTCCATGGGCAGGGATCTTTGAGGGCTTTGGTCTTAGATGTGCCACAGATCTGCTTCTGGCTTCATCCAGGGATGTAGCCTCATCCCTTGGCTTTTACTTCCATGATTTTAGTATGAGACCATCAAGTCTGTAGGCTCTTTGTTAGTAGTTGCTTCTTTTTAAACATGTAGGGATAGAATTCTTTCCTAAAAGTAAGACATTACAGAAGAGAGAGGTCTGATGTGCCAGTTACAGAGGATTAATTGTGGGGGTTAGAACTGGATGATCCTTAGGGGCCCTTCTAACCCAAACCATTCTGTGGTGCAGTGACTGGTACCCACTGTCACCATTTCTGCATCTTTGTAGGAATTTGAACAATTTCATGTCCCAAAAAAATCCATATTTGTTGTTTCTCTCTGTTTTTTTGTTTTGTTTTTGTTTTTGTTTTTGCTGAAAACCTAGTCA
Organism: Lonchura striata; assembly: GCF_050655825.1. NCBI lineage: Eukaryota > Metazoa > Chordata > Aves > Passeriformes > Estrildidae > Lonchura > Lonchura striata. The sequence goes on along the minus strand of NC_140706.1, from coordinate 3,048,939 downwards.
GTTTATTTTTCAGTTCCAGAAGTGTTTGGATGATGCTCTCAGGCACTTGGTGTGATTTTTGGGTTCAGGATCAGGAGTTGGACTTGGTGATCCTTGTGAATCCCTTCCAACATCCTGCATGGTGTAGGGATCTCCTTCTCAGTGCTGGGTGATTTCTGACTCCACTATGAGCTTCAATCCCTGCAGCTTTGCTTTTTGAAAAGTTTGCAGGACAGGCAGTTACAGAATCACAGTGATTGATTTTGGAAGGATCCTCTGGAAGTCATCTGATCCAACCTCCTGCACCAGCAGAGCTGCCAGATCCGGCTGCACAGGACGGTGTCCGGACAAATTTGGAATATTTCCATGGAAGGAGAATCCACAACATCCCTGGCAATTTGTGTCAGCACCTGGTGACCCCCAGAGCCAAAAGGTGCTCCCTGATGTTCAGAGGGACCCTCCTGTGGTCAGTGTGTGCCCACAGCCCCTTGTCCTGTCCCTGGCCAGCACTGCCAAGAGCGTGGCTCTGTGCTCTCTGCACCCTCCCTGCAGGTGTTGATGGACAGGGATGAGGCCCCCAGAGCCTTCTCCTCTCCAGGCTGAGCATCCCAGCTCCCCCAGCCCTTGCTGGGAGCAGAGATGCTCCAGCCCCCGCCCTGGGCTCTCCCCAGTCTGTCCTTGTCCCTCTTGTGCTGGGGAGGCAGAGCTGGACCCAGTGCTGCAGGTGTGGCCTCAGCAGTGCTGAGCAGAGGGGCAGGATCCCCTCCCTGGACCTGCTGGAAGTGTTCTGTCTCACACAGCCCAGGCCACCACTGTCCCTTTTGTCACAAGGGCACTTGGCTGCCTCAGGCTCAGGCTGCAGTCTGTCAGGACCCCCAGGTCCTTTCCTGAAAGCTGCTTTTCCACCCAGCTGGGTGACCCCACTCCAGCCTGGTGCCTGGGCTTGTCCCTCCCCAGGGGCAGAACTTTGCCCTTTTCCTTGAACACCACAAGGTCCCTTTTTGTCCCATCTCTCCAGCCCAATTCCTGTCCCCACACCCACCAGACACTCAGCCAAAGGAGCCTTACATGGAATTATCTGAAGCACCCTGTTCTTCTTCATGTTGGCTGGCAAATTGCCCGTTCTCATCTTGTCATTCTGGATTTTGATTGAAGTGAGCTTCTGCAGGGCAAGGAGCAAAGCAGAGGGGAGTTTCAGAGCCACCCAGTGCCAGGTGATCCCTGCACCCTCCCAGCAGCTCCTCCAGGACAGCAGCCACGCTGCTCACCTTGAACTCCTCTTCCAGCCCGTTGCTGCTGGTCCCTGGCACTTTGTTGTAGATCTTCTGGAGGTGGATCTCTAAGGAGGTGCTGGGTGGGCTTTGGGAGAGGATCACCATAGGATGGATTAACTCTCACTCAGTTTCATATCCACAGGAAAGACTGATCCTGCTTCAGACCAGCAGATTTTAACTTTATCCTAACAGTGACAGATATTTCCAGGTGCCCAGAAATCCATGTGGGAATAGGGTTGGGTTCCCTCCTTGCACATGTCACGATGTTTCTCTTTGAAAGGTGAGTGTGTGTTCACCTGTTGAACTGAAAGACATGAAAATGCTCCAAGAACTGGAGCCCCTCTGCTTTGGAGATAAATGGGAGAGCTGGGGGTGTTCACCTGGAGAAGAGAAGAATTCAGAGAGACCTTCAAAACTGAAGGGGCTCCAGGAGAGCTGGCAAGGGATTTTGAAAAAGGGCCTGGAGTGGTGGGACAGTGTGAAATGGCTTCACACTACCAGAAAGCAGAATTAGGTGGAGAAGTTCATTAATATGGGGTTGTTAAAGCCTTCATATAGGTTGCCCAGAGAAGCTGTGGCTGTCCCTGGATCCCTGGAAGTGTCCAAGGTCAGGTTGGACCGGGCTCAAAACAACCTGGGCTGAGTAGAAGTTGTCACAGCAGGAGGTTGGAACTGGATGGTTTTTAAGGTGCCTTCCAAACTATCCACGAGCAAATCCTGATGTGCAGGAAAGCAGTGATTTGTGGAAGGTTGAGCAGGTGGAGAAAGCCCAGGCCCTGCCCCTGCTCATCCTCCTCCTCCTCCTGCCCCACTCTGTCACTCATGTGGAAGCTGCCTGTTTATTTAAAAGAAGAAAAAAAAAAGAGAGAAAGAAAACTAAATGGATTTTCAGAAAGGGTGAATGGCTGCTGTGATTCATCTTTTCTGGTGAAGAGTGGAACAGCAGAGGGTGGGGGATAATGTTCAGTGACACATCAAAGGCCTCGCTTAGGCTTCGGAGACACATGCAAGGAATTAGTCACTGCGTTTTAGTGCAACAAAACCCTTTTTCCTCCCTAAATTCAATTCTTCTCTGCCTGCGATGGCCAACTCGCCACAGCCCTCAGCTATTCCATGTGTGTTTTTGCATCCTCTGCATCTCATTGAGAGGTTTGTGTTATGATGAAGTTGCCCTGCTATCAGACAAACTCCTCTGCCGTGGATGGCAGCTCCAGTGGGAGGCTGGAAATCCACAAACAGGATTTAAAAGGAACAGGGAGGAGGAGAGGGAATGGCAGGTTTGTTTTCCAGGGTGGCTGAGCCGTGCTGATGGCTTGCTGCCACCAAAAAGAATAAAAAAAATGACCTTTTTCCCCTTTCTTTATGCTCGTGCTTGTTCTCGCCCTACTATGAGCTGCTTCAAAGAGCCAACCTTGCTCCCAGTTCTGCACCCTCTCTCCCTGCCAACAAATAAAAAGGAAAAATGAAAATTATTTTTATTTTTCACTGCAGTTGGAGCCAGCACGAAGCAGTCTCAGTTGAGCCACTGCCTTTCAGCATCCTCCTGATGACAGCAGGGATTTCTGGGGTCCAGGGAAAGCTGGTTAGAATTCAGGTTGTGTCTCCTCGGTGCACACAGAAAAAGATTGCCTCATTTTCCAGGAATTAGGAATATGTCAGAGGTGGGGGTAAATCCTGCCTTTGATTGTGGACGGCTGTATCCGGGTTGGATCTGGGCAGTTTCTGCAGCAATAAACTCTAATTCTTTGCATTCTGGAAGCATGCTGGGGTGATCCTGCAGCCTGACCTCCCCCTGTAGCACCAGCACAGGCATTTTGAATCCACTTATTACTTTATAAAGAGATTATTTCCTTTATTTTTTTTTTCTCTCTCCCTCCTCTGGCATCAATCATTTCGACAAGATCTGCTTCTTTTAAAACATACATCCTGCAGCTTAAAATCCAGCCTTTCCTATAAGGAAGATCCCAAGCAGTTTATGGAAGAATGCAGTGTACATACACTGTCTATATCTATCTATATCTATATATCTATATCTATATTTATATTTATATCTATATCTATATCTATATCCATATCTATATCTATCTATATCTATATCTATATCTATATCTATATCTATCTATATCTATATCTATCTATATCTATATCTACATCTATGTCTATGTATATCTATCTATATCTATATCTATATATCTATATCTATCTATATATAGTATATCTATGTATATCTATATATATCTATATATCTATATATATCTATATCTATATATATATATCTATATTGATATCAATACCTATATCTATACACACAAAAATAATACATACATATACAATATCTATGGGCACACCAGTGGCAATTATCAAGTTTTCCAAGCCTGATCTTTGAGAAGGGAAGGAGCCACGATGCCGAGCATCCCGAGCCTCCGGAGCAGCGGTGCCAGAGGCTCCAGCTCCCTTCTCCCGGGCAGAGCCGGCGCCCTGACGTCAGGGTGTTTTTCTGCAGAGCTCGCAGGATGTTGCAGCCGGCCAAGAGCTGTGTTTATGTTGATAACATTACAAGTATTTCCTCTCCGTTTCCGAAACCAGCAGGGAGGGAGGGGGAGCCGAGGGGGAAGGGAGACTCGGGTTTCTCCAGCTTTGGGGTAGGACTCTCGAGGCCTTTTATGTTAAAGAGCGGGGAGCGATGAACTGCTGGCGTTTATTTATGCTGCTTTTGGGAATAAGGAGTGTTTTAGAGCAGGGAACTGGGAGCTGGGCTGGCACAGGGCTCTTTGCCTGCTCCCTGCTCCAGGTCTGGTTTTAAGGTGATAAAGCAGCTCTAGCAGCTGACTGCCGGTCACAAGAGCAGCTCCAGGGATTTGGATTTTTGGGTGATGATGTGCACGGCAAGCTGGGATGCTCCCAGCATCCCGTTCCTTCTGACAGTCACAGTGATAAAGCCATAAAAACTCAGGTTCTGCACGGGTCACCCGCATCCAGCTTTCTTCACGAAAGCAGGGCAAGGCTTGGGGAAATCCAGCATTATCTCCCCTTGCCAAGCCCTTCCTCCTCCTGCAATCCACTCGTGGATCAATGAACTGATTAAATGTAGAATCAAGGGGGGTTTAGAGCTCCCTGCCCACTGATGTAATCCCAGCGCTGTGCTGCCGGCTCCGCGAAGGAGGGACCCTCATCGATGGCTGGACTTGATGAGCTTAAGGGTCTTTTCCAACCTAAACCATTCTGTGATCATCAGAGCATCCCAAAGGGGCTTTGCAGCCAGTCCAGGAATCTCCTGTAGCTCTCATCCGTGTAGCAATCATGATTCATGGAAATAAGCCCAAACTCTTTTGTCCTCTGTGGGTTATCTCCCGATAATGGAGAGCAGAGAGGGAATTCGTGGCTTTTCCTTCTTTGCTCCCACCCTCCATGTCCTGCTTTAATACCAAGGGAAAGTGTGGTGAGGACGTGGGGAGACTCTGGCACAGCTTGCCCAGAACAGGAGCAGGAATGGGATGAGTGGGATCCCAGATGAACAGGGATCCTAAATGAGTGGGATCCCAAATGAACAAAGACCCAGTGTGAATAGGGATCCTAAATTAATGGGATACTGAATCAATGGGAATGCCAAACGAATGGGATTCCAAATGAGTGGGATCATGAATTAACAGAACCACAAATGAATGGGAATTCCAAATGATTGCAGATCCCAAGTGAACGGGATCCCAAATAAACAGAATTCAAAATGAATGGGGATTCCAAATGATCAGGATCCCAAATGAAGGGGACCTCTTGTTTTGAGAAGCAAGTTGGGGGAAGAGAAAGGAGCCATATCCACCTCAGTGAATGGTGTTTCTCTGCAAATATTCATCAAAACACAGCAGGTGGTCACTTTTCCTAGCAGTTCTTACAGAGGAGCCGAGTCTTCCCTTTTCCCTTGCCATGGTGTCCATGCTGTGGCAGGGATGGGTTCCCAGTGAGGGAAGTGGTTGTGATGATGAGATCTTGGTGCTTTCATCAGCCTTTGTGAGGTTTTCATAGCATCTCTCTGCCATCATTTCCATTCTCTGGAGTTTCAGAGTGTGTTTAACTTCCTCCTACTTTTGCACGTGGATCCTGTCAGGATGAGCACCTCATTTCTGTGGGATTCCACAGTGGGATGCTTGGACAATGCCTCTCCTGCAGAAAGGTGCAAAGATCATAGAATTATGGAATTGTTTGGGTTGAGAAGGGACCTTAAAGATCATTCAGTTCCACCCCACTGCTCTGGACAGAGACACCCTCCACTATCCCAGGTTGCTCCAAGCCCTGTCCAACCTGGCCTTGGGACACTGCCAGGGATCCAGGGGCAGCCACAGCTTCTCTGGCACCCTGTGCCTGCCCACCCTCACAGGGAAGAATTTATTCCTTATAAATAATAAATTTTCTCCCCAAAGCCAAACCTGTGTAGACCAGGCTCGTCTTAGACTCTGGCAAGTGTCTGACCAAGCTGAGTGGGGCGTATTAATCACCATGAGTGGAATATGTCATCAAACCATCAAACTGCTGGTTGTGGGTTTTTCCTGACATCCCACCCTGGAGCACAGCCTGGGAGAGGCATTGCAGGACCAGTGCTGCTCTCACCAGTGACAGGAGGACTGAATCAGTTCAAATTCATACAGACAGATATTTTAACTGGCGATGAAACCCTCTGGAATGCTGACTGCTCACACCAGTGGGACCCTTGGAGAAAGCAGCAGGGCTGGTCGTGGACGGAGCCTGTGGAAAGCTCTTATCTCCAGAGCTTGGTTTCCTTCTGGTTCAGGGTTTGTCTGACCTTTTGGTCACTGAGTAAGGTCGATTTTTGCCAGGTTTTCTTTTGGAGGAGGAGGAAAAACATGTAAGTAGGTGGTGCTGGTGGGAGGATCTTGTACTGCTGATACCATTTCCAGCGCGTGGATGACTTCAGCGTTGTCCTTCTGCCCGGAGTTTGGGATGGGTCTAGATGAAGCAGATTTAAATAAATAGAAGAAGCACAAACAACACAAGATCTATTAGAGGGGGAGGGAATAAAACCCGTTCTTGGCAGCGCTTCAGGTTGACTTGGCAGGGAGATCTCACAGCTCTCTCCTGGGAGATCCTGGAGACGTAACTGGACACAGGACAAAAGCCTGAAGGACGGGAGTCGTGCAGCAGCTGCTGGCCCATGGCACGGAGCAGAGCTGTGTCCCAGCCCTCTCTGGGCTCAGAGCAGAGGAGAGGTGTTGGACCATCCTTGGAAGGCCCCGTGGCCACGTGCAGGTCTGGACTTGGCAGCTCTGGGCTCTGTCCTGGCCAGCACGATGACGTCTCACATCTCTGAGCCTCTGGGTCCATAGGTGTTTGGGAGGAGATAATGATACCCATTTCTCAGGAGCTTTCTGAGGTCTCCAGAGGAAAGAAATGACCATCAAAATCTTGTATTAGAAAGGGCTGGGGGAAATGATTTTACTGATGTCATCGTCCTGTAATTTTGCTGGACGTTTCCTGGGAAGCACGTACAGTATGGGCGTGCAGCCTGAACTTGCTGATCTTCTTGGATTATTTGTGAGTGTTTGTTCTGACCACATACACAGGGAGTCCAACAGGGTTTGAATGGAGCTGAATGTTCATTTCAGGTGTCAGTGAGCCAGGGGGAGCTAACCTCACCTTCATTCCTGCCTCCACTTCTGGGGCATTTGGGATCAAGGCTCTTTGCCATGGTCTTCAGCAAAATTGCCTTTGGGTTTGCTCAGAGTACAGTCATTTGCAGACCACTGTATGAACTATTTATTAATCTCCTTTAAGACCAGATACTTGGTTTTAGTGCTTAGCTTGTTCTTCTCATGTTCTCCCACAGTTCATCCATTCTCTGCTTCATCCATGGACACTTTTGCTGCTCCACCAGAGTGGGATCTCTCCATGTTCTTTCCCCTTGGGGTTGTATGAACTCACCCATAAATCCTTCCCATCCAGATGCCTGCAGGGACTCCAGCCACACTTCCACTCCTCCCTCTGAGCATTACGAGATGCACAGCAACGTCCCCACTTTGGAATATTTTGGGATGATATTGCACGAGGGTTTAAATAAGTGTTCTGTGCTTTCCTCCCCAGGTCAACATGGATTTGTGGTTCTTTCTCCTTTTGCTCGGAAGTGGCCTGATAAGTGTAGGTGCTAACAACATTACAACAGGTAAATTGTGCTCCTCATCTCTATTTTATCCCATCTTTAGGATCAAAAGACTGAATGTGCTCAGTGTCTCATTCCTTCTGCCTGCCACATAGTTGTAACATAAAATGTTGGAGAGAGGGCAATGAGCTTCAGGTGCTCATAGATTTAGCTCTGACAGATATTGATCCCACCTCCAGGGTCTCTAATGTTTGTACATCCCCATAAATAGCACCTGCCCAGGTTATATTTTTTGGACACTTGTATCTTCTGTGCAGAGCATTTCCTGTCCTGCACTCAGGATTTGTTGGGTGTTTTATCCCTATTGTTACAATCACATGAATCTTCAGCATCTAAACCTCTCAGTGTCACAGAAAAGAATCTCACAGAGGTCTCCCTGTGCTTTTCCCTTCTCAGAGCCACCCACAACAGTGTCCACCTCCCCCAGGAGCCCCACCAAAGCTCCTACAGCAGGTCCTGAGGATGGGACCACGCCCGACACAAACAGACTCAACATGAGCACTCCGGGGACTGTTCCTACCACAGCGCCAAAACCTCTTCCAACCACATCCCCAAGGATCTCCCCCAACGCCACCACTGGCAGCCTCAACATCTCCTCCACCCTGGGGACAACTGTGCCTGTGCCTCCAGCCCCATCCCTGCTCCCCAGCGCGACGCCCTCGGCCCCACACGCCACCGTCCCCAGCACGGAGGCAGAGACGACCGAGAGGAATTTCAGCATGGTGGTGACAACACAGGAGACCTCTTCTGCTTCCCACAATGGTAGGCACCTCCTCCACTTCTTCTTCTCCAGGCCACCCTGCCTCTGGGTTTTGTTTCTTTGCTTTTCTTTTGTCTGGCTGAGCCATATGGAGTAAAAAAAAAAAAAAACCACTTTGGGGGCAATTCCGTGGTGATGTAAAACAAGAGGACTCCCAGGATGGCCCAGGTCAGAAGAGGTTTGTCTGACCAAAGGTTTGGGCCAAGATCATCTCTAGTGAAAGATATCCACATGTGCACTAGATGATCTTTGCTTCCAACTCAAACTATTTTGTGATTTTCCCCATTACTTGGGCAACTTCAGTCTTTGAAAGGTCCAGATGAGTTGTCTCTGTTGCCATCCTGTTATGTTTTGATATTGGTATAATGTTAGTGTTTTTATGGAAACGTAATTTTTTAATTGAATGTTGTGAAATGTGATTGGGGATAGAGTAAAGTAGGCCTATGTTTAATAATAAGGGGGAAAAAACTTTATTAAAAGTTTTTTATTAAAAGTTAAAAGTCCCGACTTCCTGGATGGTTTTTTTGTTTGGATTTTTTGTTTTTATGGCTGGGTATTTTGTAGCTTTTTTGATTGGCTGGTTTTTGGGTTTTGGGGTTTTTTTTGGTTTTTTTTTGTTTTTGTTTGTTTGTTTGTTTGGGTTTTTTGTGTTTTGTTGTTGTTGTTGGTTGGTTGGTTTTTTGGTGAGTTTTTTTTGTGGTGTATTGTTGATAAATTGTTTGTTTGGTTTTTTTTGAGAGAGATTTTGGGGAGGAATGTAGATATTTTCGATTTTTTTACTTTTTTTATTAGTAGGGGGTTAGCTTGCTTTTAGTTTTTTTTCTTTTTTGGCTTATTTTAAGCTGGGCTGTATGGCTCTCCTCTCTTATTTAGCTATGGGCTGGGCAGGGGAGAGTTTTGTACTGTATTCTGATTGGAATTAAAGAGGGGGAGTTTTTTTGGGAATTTTGCTTTTAATTTTTCTGTGTTCTCAGAGGCGTGTTTATTTTTAATTGGTTATTTTAAGTGTTAATATTTAATTTTGACTTTTGACTGGATTGACTTTTTTTTTTTTTGAGAATTTTTTTTTTTTGTGTCAAACTACGACACATCCTGATCTCATTCCCCTCTTAGCACATCAGGAAAGTGACCCCATTAAAGCATTTTTTTGGCTGCTGAGTCCAGGTTAAGAGGGAAAAATCAGGTAAAAAGAGGCTGAGGTGACCAGAAATCTTTGCTGAGCTGTGGCTCTTCACCCATGGTTGGCTTCTTGTATTGTTTGAGACCCAGTTTGGGTACTGCATGTCTCCAGCTTGCAAAATGAAGATGGCAGTGCTGCTAGAGCTTGGGATTTAGTGAAAAAACAGGATTGGTAACTTGGTTGTGGATTAGAAAACCCTGAAACAAGTTGATGGTGGAGTTAATGCAGGGAGGTGTCGAGTGTATATTCCTCAAGAGCCAATTTCCCAAGGGATGTTGGCTGTTGGGTGTGTGTGCACCTCAGTGAGATGTGTGTGTCCTCTTCCTCTGGGAATCTTTGGAAACCACAGCCTGGGAAGCTGCAGTGAAGCTGTCTTTGACACCAGCATAGGAAGGGATGTGGTTGAAGGAAGTTCACAACCCAGCTTTTATTCTGCCACCCCTGAGCTCATCCAGCTTCCTTCCCAACCCAAATCCTTTTTTGCAGAGTGAAGGAGTCGGACATAGCCTCACACACAGGGACAAGTGTGGTATAAATGTAGCCTGCACATAGGAGAGATGGAGGCAAAAGCCTTCAGTGCTGCTAATATCTGGATTTTGTAAGATGATGTCTGCTCATGGGGGGCTGAATTTATTCATTTTTGTGTCTCCACTGCCTTTTTGTGATTTGGGTTGCCAGTTTGGGTGAACTCCCGTGCTGTATGCCATGACACATTGGCCATTGCACCATCAGGGCCAGAAGTGGCTTCTCACTTGATGAACAAATGATCAAACCTAATTATTTCTTTATCTCAAATAATGTGCCAGTGTTGGAATCGGTGGTATTGATGATTCCCAGATTGTAGAAAGTCTCTGTCTTCCTGCCCCATTGCCAAAGCAGAAGCCATAATTGGTCTGTGCTGGTTTCCAGGTTGTTTATTCTGTTGATCTCTCACATGTTCTGCTGCCCTGCCCAGCTCTGTCCTGCAGGGCAGCGTGTGGGGCTCTGCCCTCAGTGGGATGTGACAAACATTAAATACCAGAAACTCCCTGGGCTGGATTTACAATAACGTGCCAATATCTGTCACCTACGTTGGACAGTGCGTCCCCAGCCTGAACCAACAGAAAAATGCCACCACAGTGAAACATGGAGGGCATGAAGGAGGAGAAAAAGGACAAGGCACACCCAATTTCCTCTATCTTGTCCCCTTTGGACCCCTTATCTAGAATCCTAAAATTTTACTTTTGCACCTGTGCCACACTTAATTATTACTGATATCAAACACTCAGAGCTGGTAATTGATCCTGTAAGATTGCAAACTCTTTTCCATGAACAGAGATCACAGCCAGTGTCTCTGGGGGCTCTGTCCAGGGGGGTTCCTGACCCCTGCCAGGGTCCCAGGGCAGCCAGGGGGGAGCTCTGGATTCCCACAGCCAAGGAACAAAATCAGTTTTAGGGCTGCCCTTGGCATTAGATTTAATAGGAAATGTTGGTGCTATCATGGAAGAATTAAGTGGTGCTGGAGAAGGGGACTGGGGCAGAAGGGCACACGTTGTAGGGGCAGTTCCTCCTTGTGCAAACCCACCAGGATTGTCCTCAGCCCTGTGCCAGCAGCACTGCCAGAGCCAGGCTCTGCTCTCCTGGCACAGGTTTGTTCCGGTGCCCTCTGGATGAGACATCCAACCCAGCAGGTGGAGACTTTCCTTGGATGATCCTCGTCCCCATCCCTGAGCCCAGCTGCTCTTAATTGAACTCTTGGCTCAGCCACACTCTTAAAATTATGCACCAGTGTTATCTCTTGATATTTAAGTGCTAATGAATTACACCAGTGACTTGCTACTTATGGTTTAAACAGTAAGTTGTGTTTATTGATGTTAAACTTGGCTTCAGCTCCTTGTTCTGCTGAGAAAAACTCAGGATTTGTTCCTTTTTCCTTACTCAGGAATTCATTTTAACATCCTGGTTTTATAGCTAGTGTTTTAAAGGAAAGCTTTACAGGCAGATGATGAGAGTTACTAAATTTGTTCCTGTCTTGGTCTTTGATCCTTCCTGACTTACTAAAATGTCTTGTTCCTTTGTTGCTAAGACACTTTTGTTTTCTTTTTCTGCAGGTAACTCTGACAGAAGAGGTAAGAATGTTACATTTCATTGCTCTTTACTCAGTAAAAACAATTCCAGAAGCATTCTGCTATTAGAGAACTCTCCTTAGGACTTCCAAATGTGTTTTTATGAAGCTTCCCAAGCTGTTTAAAAGAGCTGGTGACACACTGATATCTTTATTTCTGTTGGGATTTTATTTTTAGAATTAAATAATCCCATTCCAATTTGTACATGTCCTGTTAGGTATGAATTGTTCCTGCTCTGAGAATGTCAGCACGTCCCTAGAGCTGGATGACCAAAGTCTAAGAAGCCATTCAGGAAATTTCCTTTTGGGTTTTTATTTTTTTTTTTTCTGCTGCTGAATTGCCTTTATTGACTGTGACTTACATGATTTGATCCAAACCCATCCTGCAGATGATGGGAATAATTATTGTTCTCCTTCATTCTGTTGGCAAGCAGTAACACAAATCCATTTCTTGTAAGAGAACAGCACTTTAGGGACATTTCCCCATCTCTCAGCTCTGAGAACTGGCATCTCTAGCAGAATATTTGCAATTACTGATGGCTTTAGCACTCCAGGAGCAGTCAGCTGCCTCTGTGTGTTTTCATCCTGGCTCTGATGGGTGGTGCAGCTTTGCAAACTCTGCCTGGTGCTGCTCTCTGTGCCTGGCTCACCCAGCCCACTGATGGTCCAGGGAACAGAAGATGCTCTGAGCACTGACTGCCAGCACACATTTAGCAGAGGGAATAAAAGGGATGCAGGTCTGAGGGAACTCGTTTGAAATTGTGGCTAAGCCTCTGCAGAAATGCTCAATAATTCCCTCAGATCTGGCCTGGCTTAGGCCTGATTTTGTGCTCTCTCTGCCATTGTGCAATGAGAGCAAATTTTTTTAAAAATAGCAATACATCTGACTTCCCAACAAGATTTATATGAATATTGCTAATACTATTATAAATATAGTTAGGAAATCAGATTAAATAAGGCATTTTTAACAGCATAGATAGGGCAAGGGGATACGGCTTCAAACTGGGAGTAGGTTTAGATTAGATAATGAGAATAAAATCTTGGCTGTGAGGGTGGTGAGGCCCTGCCACAAGATGTCCAGAGATTTGTGGCAGCCCCATCCCTGGAAGTGTCCAAAGCCAGCTTGGATGAGGCTTGGAGCAGCCTGGGATGGTGGAAGGTGTCCCTGCCTGTGGCAGGCAGTGGAATGGGATGATCTCTAAGGTCCCTTCCAACCCAAACAATTCTGTAATTCTATGATCTTTGCACCTTTCTGCAGGAGACAGATTGAGGCAAAATTCCCAAAAATTTCCTTTTGAGAGGTGCTGTCACATTAGAGCAATAGATGAGGATAAAAACAAGCAAAATCAGGATAATTCAATTTTTTTCTTTGCCACACAGGGCCATTGCCTTGAAATCATGACAGAAAAATCATGTTTTAATAGAAATAACATTCCCAGACCTCACAACACAGAGGGACAAACACAGAAATACAATCAAGAGTGCCCTTAGGTAGCTCAGAGATGGACAAAATAAACCCCAGCTAAGGAAATCTGCTGGCTGAAATTGCTGAGACACGTGGAGCAGGGATCTGCAGGGAAATGGATGCACAGAATTTGGGAAGAGGGGTCGTGCCCTGCAGCCCCTTGGGGCTGTGTAGACACAGTGTGGTGGCCCCATCAGATGGAGGGAGCTGATGGAAAATGGAAATATCCCCATCTGGCATGGCTGGCATCCACATTTATCTGAAAAATGCCCTTCAGGGCATTTTTCTTCTCCTCCCTGGTTGGAGCTGCTTGGCTTCCAACCCAGCTGGGTGATTTGCCAGCACCAACCACTGACCTCCAGCAGGAGACAGAAATGGTTTATTTAAAGGAAAAGTAAAATCTGCTGTGGGTCATGGAGGGATGGGGGTGTTTCAGACTAATTCAAGTGTTTTTACAAGGGAATTGTGAGGTACCTGCCCTTGAGGAGCTTCTGCAAAGGAGCCAAATTGGGTCACAAATTGGTGGCCAGGTGGTGTCTGACCTCTCCTGCTCTCTAAATTCTGTATTTCCCAGGGAGGAAAGAGTAGGAGGTTGGACTCAACGGTCTTTGGAGGTCACTTCCAACCCAAATTATTCTATAATTACAGAATCATGGAATGGTTGAGTTGGAAAGGATCTTAAAACTCAACCACTTCCACCCTGGAGAACTTCCACTATCCCAGGTTGCTCCAAGCCCTGTCCAGCCTGGCCTTGGACACTTCCAGGGATCCAGGGGCAGCCACAGCTTCTCTGGCAGCCTGGTCCACACCAAATCTCCCCCTTGGAGGTGTTCAGATCCCAGGTGCAGCAGGAAGCTTTGCTCTCTCGTCCTGTTTGACAAAGATCTAGAAGCAAAATCAATGGTGGTTAAAAATGTATATCTGGGATCTTAGAGATTGCAGAGGTTTCACCCATTTTAATATGAAGTTCCTTATCATGTACCAAACATTCTTTACACCAAACTCATGGGCTTATTAGGAACCTCTCTCTGGACCCTTAAATCTCAAGCAGAAAGTTTTGTAGATCACCAGCTGACAGAGGAAAATTCTCCTGGTGGCTGCTGGGCCACCACGTGCACATTCAGGTGTGCAGAAGGAACCCCGAAATAGCCCAGTCCAAACTTTCCCCATCACTGTTTTCATCTCCAAGGTCACAATTTCACAGTGATCAACTCTTGGAGAAGATTGAGGTGCTCTGAGTGGTGGTTTCAGGTTTTAATCTGACCTGGGAGTGTCTGAGGCACGTGGTGCTCACTCATCCTTTTCTGCTTCACTCTCAGTCTGGAAAATTGCAACATCACTTAATACTATTTATTATTTATTATGTTTTTATTACTAATATCATCATCAGAATTGTTTTTCAAGCAGAAATTGTAGAACTCTGCCCTGTTAAATGATGGCTCGGGATGTTTTCCAATGTCCATAACCACACCTTTCTCTTCCTCTTGCAGATGAGACTCCCATTATAGCTGTGATGGTGGCCCTGTCCTCCCTCCTAGTCATAGTATTTATTATTATTGTTCTGTACATGTTGAGGTAAGAGCTGCTTTAATGCTGGATTCCCTTGTTTGACAGAAACAATTCCTGAATGAGCAGGAATGAGCCTTTTGTGCTGTCTTCCCAAGCTAAAGGCTGACACAGCTGGTGATTTGAAAAGAAACCTGTAAGGACAATGAATGAAAATGATGTTTGGGGTTATCTGGTGAATGATGCTCATTCCTTTCTCTGCAAAGCTGCTCCTCGTGTGGGGAATTCCTGTCCTGCCTTTCAAAATGTCACATTTAGCAGGGTAGGTTGAATTGAAGCCTTTTCAGTGTGGGGAAAAGCAGGTGAGGTTTCCTTGTGAGGCTGCAGATGATGGACTGAGTAATCCAGGGAGGCTGAACACAAAATGCTTTCAGTGTGTTATTCCTTGATGCCCATCTCGATAGCAAGCTGGATCCAACATCCAAACTCTGTTTGGTCCCTGAGCACCTTTCACTGTGAATGGCAGGAGCTTGTGAGGAGCTTTAGGTGATGCTGTGCTTGAAATTACAGCACAATAATGTTGTAAAAATGTGCTGCCACACAATAAAGCCTTCTTAGGGCCATTTTTTAGAATCCAAGCATCTGCCCTGCTTAAAATGAAGCATTCCCAGCTCCTGAAAGCATAACTAAGAATGTCTTTATTCACCTGCAGTAAACACTTCAATTTGCTCACCAGTTTGGTGATTAAGTAAGTCTTAAAAAAAAAGAAAAAACAAAAAGAAAAAACAATTTCCTTAGCAGTGGAAAACTTCCCTCTGTCTCCTGGCTCCAGGCCTGCCCTCACAGCAGTGAACCTGAGGAGAGTTTTGCCTCAGGAGTTCAGCAGCAGCAGCAGAGTTTTGAGTCCTTCCCACCTGGCTTCCAGCCCTGAAAGAAAGGGTTTGTGTTCTCTGCCCAGTGATTCAGCAAAACTCCCAAATTTCAGGCAAAGGGAGCACATGGAGCAGCTGCTCCAAGTTAAAAACACATGGAGCAGGGATTTGCTGCAGGACAGATCAACCTGGGCTTTATGTGCTCTGCTGGGTCAGCCCAGGGAGCAGGGACTCCTTGGGGTGTCCTCTGTAAAGAGCACCCTTCCAGCTTCTCCTGCCTTCCACCTCTCCCTGGGCTCCTGCAGCTGTTCCAGATGTGCTCAGTGGACAGCTCTGCTCACAGGCAGGATTTCAGAGGTCCTGCAGTCTCCTGGACCCACCAGCTCATTCATAAAGCCTTGGAAAAGCGTGGCCAAAAAAAAAAAAAGGGAAAGCTTTTTGGGTGCTTCTAAATGGTTATTTATGATTATGTTCATAAATTCTCACCTGTAGTAAGTTGTCAGTGTGCTGTTATCAAAATCATCCTTGCATTCCTGTTTGACCTTCTCCACATCATTTGTTGTTCTTTTTCACACAGTAATAGGCAGCTGGATCAAACTTGTCTTGCATATATCCTTTGAGCAAACTAGATAAAGAGTTCTCCCCCATCATAAGGAAGGAGTGAGATATTGCTACTTCCAGAAGTTTTTTCTGCTCTTTTTATTTTTTTTTTCTGCTGTTAGATCAAAGTAAAAAATCGGTAAAATCTGAACCAATAACTTTCTTTTGGAGAATTTCAGAATATTGCTCACTTTTAGTGTCCTACTCCTTTTGTCAATATTCATTGTTACTTAGGTCTTATCTAGGAGGGAAACTGGGTTTCCTGGTGGATATTTACTGACTTTTCCACCCCAATTCTCCCTGGCAGGTTCAAGAAATACAAGCAGGCAGGGAGCCACTCCAACTCCTTCCGTCTGTCCAACGGCCGCACGGACGACACAGGTGAGTCCACCTGGTCTCTCCCACCTCCTATGTTTGTAGGCAGATATTTTTTTAATTCCTGTTGTGTTGCTGTTTTTGTTATTTCCTGACCTCCTTTGTTCCATGTTTTCCATGGTTTTGGCAGACTTTCGTAGAATGAAGGTTTATTTCCCAGCTTTCATTCCACAGTGTTTGCCCTCAAGGGGTTGATATTAAAATGGGTGATCACTTCCAAAATCACTGCTCACATTCCTCTTGATTTTACACAGTGTTTCTTTGACTCAAATGAGAACCTTTTTTGAAAAAAAAAAACCACATCTCTGGGGAATAATTAAACATTCTTCTGCTCTTTCAGATTAGGATGGTCTCTGATTAAAACTCAGATCTTCAAACTAATTCTGGACACCAAACTAAGATTTCCAGGAGAATACAGGGAATACACCTATTTTCATTATAAAAACATTTTTGTACCTCCTAAACATGCAATTTTAAAGCTTTGTGTAATGTCTGAATTCTTCTGCCCCTGAGCTGTGAGCCAGAGCTGACATGGTGGGGTCTGAAGTTGGGCATCTCCATCCATGTGTAGGCACTGATTAAGATCTGAAGAGACCTCTTAAACTCAGTTCAGATGCTTTTTCAGCACTGCTTCCACATAAACCAAACACCTTCTGAGAAGCACTAACTGGAATTCATCACCTTTTTGATTTTATGTTGGCTGCTGAGGCCTTCCCTGCCGTCTTACATCGCTGTAAACGGAGGTGTGAAGTTCATAAACGCTCAGCTGTGTTGGTGTAACCCTCCCATGGCCTTTCTGGGCTCTGCTGAGCAGCACAAGCAGCAGCTCAGCCTTTGCTGTGCCCTCCTGGGAAGTGTTTCACAGTGGTGGTGCCTGACTTTCCATGGGAGAGAGGGAGAAGCTGGAATTCTGAGCCAGGTGGTCTCCGACCCCAGCATTGACTTGGTCCTCAGTGCCCTGTCCTGCCTCTGGGAGAGTGTAGATCAGAGTGTTAACCATTGTAGGATCACTGATTTTTTGGGATTGGAAAAGTCCTTTAAGATCATTCAATCCAGCCATTCCCCCAGCCCTGCCAAGGCCACCACTGACCCATGTCCACAAGGGCCACATCCACACAGCTTTTAAATCCCTCTAGGGATGGGGATTCCAACACTGCCCTGGGCAGCTGTGCTTGGGCTGAACAACCCCTTTCCATGAAGAAATTTTGACAAATATCCAACCTGAGCCTCCCCTGGCCCAGCCTGAGGCTGTTTCCTCTCCTCCTGTCCCTGTTCCCTGGAGCAGAGCCCGACCCCCCGGCTGTCCCCTCCTGTCAGGAGCTGTGCAGAGCCACAAGGTCCCTCCTGAGCCTCCTTTTCTCCAGGCTGAGCCCCTTCCCAGCTCCCTCAGCCTCTCCTGGTGCTCCAGCCCCTTCCCCATGTCCATTCCCTTCTCTGGACACCCTCAAAATCTTGTTGTGAGAGGCCCAGAAGTTTCCCCAGGACTGGAGATGCTGCCCCAGCAATGCCAGCACAGGGCACAGGCACTGCCCTGGCCCTGCTGCCACAATCCAGGTGCCACCTTGCTCAGAGCAGCCTGCTCTGGTGGAAGCTGTGGGAGCAAGAAGCTCTTTAAGCTCCCCTCCAACCCGAACCGTTCTGCGCACAAAAACAGGACACATGGGGACAAAACAGCGACACGTGGGGTCCCCGTGCTTCCCCTGGCGCTGCTGGCCACGGGGGACAGCTGGTGGCCCCTGTGACCCCCCGGGTGTCATTGCAGAGCCCCAGAGTATGCCCCTGCTCGCCCGCTCCCCCAGCACCAACCGCAAGTACCCCCCGCTGCCCGTGGACAAGCTGGAGGAGGAGATCAACCGGCGCATGGCCGACGACAACAAGCTCTTCCGGGAGGAGTTCAACGTGAGTGCCTCTGCTGCTGCCCCCAAATCCCACAGGCTGCCCTCAGCGTGGGGTTTAGGATCTGCTTTTTGGGGGGTTTCTTACGGAAGGGTTGATTCTGTCCTTGGAGTCTCTGATAAGCCGTCCGCCCCCGTGCTCGCTCAGTTTCTAGCAAGCATCTCTTCAGAGTTAGGTTTTGCTGGGTCTTGGGGTCATCCAGAGCTCACCTGCTTGCTGGTTGCTTCCCAAGCTCTGCCTCCCCACCTCCCAGTCTTCATGGTCTTAAATCCACAAACAAACAAAAAAAAAAAAAGCTTGGACAGAGAAACAGCAATGAGCCCATCTTCTTTCAGCGAGCTGCTGACCCTGAAACACAATGGTGACAGAGTATGGGACAAAGGCTGGCCTTCAGCTGTGAGGAGTTCAGGTATTGGGCTTGTCCCACAAGCCCACAGCATTTCTTCAGGGATGGCTGCAACCTCTTCTGGACATTGCTGAGCTTTGCAGCTTGTGACAACGGGTCTGTTTTGCCTTGTGAATATACAAAAATAGAATAGAATATGGAATGGAATGGAATAGAGTGGAATGGAATAGAGTGGAATAGAATAGAATAGAATAGAATAGAATAGAATAGAATAGAATAGAATAGAATAGAATAGAATAGAATAGAATAGAATAGAATAGAATTAGAATAGATTCATTAAGGTTGGAAAAGCCCTTTTAAGATTATTGAGTCCAACCATTAACCCAGCACTGCCAATACCACCACTAAACCATGTCCCCAAGTGCCACATCTACACTTTTTTTTTTTAACACTTTCAAGGATGGTGACTCTGCCACTGCCCTAGGCAGCCTGTGCTGGGGCTGGACAACTCTTTCTGTGAAAATATTTTCCTAAATATCCAATCTGAACCTCCCCTGGCCCAGCCTGAGGCTGTTCCCTCTCCTCCTGTCCCTGTTCCCTGGAGCAGAGCCCGACCCCCCGGCTGTCCCCTCCTGTCAGGAGCTGTGCAGAGCCACAAGGTCCCTCCTGAACCTCCTTTTCTCCAGGCTGAGCCCCTTCCCAGCTCCCTCAGCTGCTCCTCATCAGACCTGTGCTCCCAGCCCAGGTCCAAGCCCTGATAGGAGAAGATTAAAAAAAAGCCACTCTGCTTCGTCCAGCTGCTACAAAATTTGATCCCTTTGCTGGCCATGCTGTGATGAAACCAAATAGGTGCAATGAATGCCCAGGGAGGGAGATTTTTAGGGTTATAAATACCTGATTGCCCTGGACACTTCCTGCCATCCTGTCAGCTGGAGGAAGGGATGGTGGATACCTCCAGAACATTCTTTGCTGTCCAAAGAGGATGTGGAATAACAGTGATCCACTGGGAAACCCAGGGACAGTGTCCCCTGTCACCCCACCAAAGACCCCCTGGGGCTGCTCCTGCCATCACTGGGTGGGCTGGGGAGGTGGGGGCTTAATCAGGTCACAATTAGCAGCGCTGTTAATGAGGGAATCTCACAGGAGGCTCCGTGGACAGGAATCAGGAATGAGCTCCTTGGTGCTGCCGGGTGGGTTCGGAGCTGGAGGCTTTGCTGCCACCTCGTGTCCATGGAGCAAGAGATTCCAGATCCTTTTCCTCATCTTTCCAAGGCGATTGCCTCTCTCTGGTCCAGCCCAGCTATTTAAATGGTCACTTTGAGAGTTGCTGCTGGGGTGGAGGTGAGGGGTGTGGGTGGTGGGGACACG
Organism: Lonchura striata; assembly: GCF_050655825.1. NCBI lineage: Eukaryota > Metazoa > Chordata > Aves > Passeriformes > Estrildidae > Lonchura > Lonchura striata. Next base: position 3,029,048 of record NC_140706.1, on the reverse strand, counting down.
TCCAGAGGGACAGGATGCTCAGTGGTGGCATTGTCCAGCACATTGTTCCTGCTGTGCCATGAAAACATCATGGAAAACCCTTTTTCTGCTGCCATTTCAGGCTCTCCCAGCGTGTCCCATACAGGCCACGTGTGAAGCTGCTTCCAAGGAGGAGAACAAGGAGAAGAACAGATATGTGAACATTTTGCCCTGTACGTGTCAGAGCTGGTTAGACGGGGGGGAAACACTCAGGGACTCCTGCTAGCACTCCCCATTCCTGGTTTTGGGATGGGCAAGGGCACAGATGAGGGCATTTCACCTCCCAGGTGGGTGGCTGTGTCTGCTTTAGCTTTGGATACCTGTGAGGAGAAGGTCCATGGAGCCCTCAGCGGCCAGGAGGCCGTGCAGAGTGAAAGGTTTGGGAAATGCCAGAAGGGACAACTCTTGCCTGGGGGCACTGGGCAGTGGGATGCTTGGAGTGTCCTCAGATATGCACTGTGTAGAAAAAAAACTACCTTGGACAAGATCTAGGGCCTCTCTGGGTTTAAACAAGAGGAATTTGGGGGCATAAAGGTGTTTTTGCAGCAGAGCCAGGAGGGTGGGCTCCACTCCAGCTCCTGGATTCTCACTATGCCAGGTACCAGCAGAGTGGAGGGGGTTGTCTTTAATGCAGAGTTTTAATTTCCCTCCAGATGATCATTCCAGGGTTCACCTGACTCCTGTGGAAGGGGTCCCCGACTCCGACTACATCAACGCCTCCTTCATTAATGTGAGTTTTGCGACATGAAGGGGAAATCCCTGCCAGGAGCAAAGCCAGGCAGGCTGCTTTGGAGAGTGCTGGGGAACCATTCCTGCTGGAGCTGGGCATTTCTGAGCAACAAACAGCTGAAGAATCACACAATCTTTGAGGCTGGACAAGCCCTCTAAGACCCACAAGTCCCCCAGCACTGCCAGGCCACCACTAAGCCATGTCCCCAAGTGCCACATCCACACAGTTTTAAATCCTTGGAAGAGTGTGGCCAGTTGGTCATCAGTGCTTCCCAGCTTGCAGGGCTGGATGTGGGAAGGGGATGGAGAAGAAATGAAGGAATCCAGCTGAAATGGGAGCAGCATTTCCCTGCTCTGCCCCTGGGAGGAGATGGGTCCTTTGTGGCTGTCACCGTGTGGCTCCAATCAGCTGGAAGGATCATGTGAGAGATGCAGGCACATCAAGCAAAGCAAGACTCAAAAGAGCTTTTTCCTTCCCTCCCCAGTAAATCAAATACACAAAATCAATCCCTGTGAGTTCTACAGCCCCTCTTCCAAGGATCAGTGCTGATTTCCACGTGATGCTCTGGATGCAGGGTCAGTGGAAGGGCTGTCAGGTACCACTTCATCAGTGCCTCGTGCCAGCAAGTGGGGTCATTCCTGCTTTATGTGAGCATGGGGAGTGTTCCTGTGGGAAAACAGCCCTTTGCACAAGGATTTTCAATTATTTCAGCCCATCTTTGAGCTGATTTCTCCCCTCAGAGGCAGCAGCCCCTTGTCTGCACAAGGGAGAATGAGCAGCAGAGCAGATGCCAGCTCTGTTCCTGAAGTAAATGCATCTCATTACTTTTATGTTAGAGAAACATTAATTTATCTTCCTTTTTCTTCTTTTCTTGTAGGGGTACCAAGAGAAAAACAAGTTCATTGCTGCACAAGGTAAGTTTTTGACTATTCCCATTGCTCTTTTTGGGGCAGCTGGGCTGGGTCCCTCTGCTCAGTGGAGCTGTGCCCTCTGCCTACAGCACAGCACCTTGCAGGGCTCCCCTGGTTAAAAGGAGGCCTGGCTGCTTCACAGATTGTTCCCAAAATTATTTTCCCAGTCAAAGAGCAGTGCTGGATGTCTTGGTGGGCAGAGAGAAGTCCTACCTGTGCAATCCCATTGCTGGAGGGGGTTCTGACCTCTGGAAATTCTTCCAGGGAGCTGCTTAATTAAATTCCCCAAATCACAGAATCATGGAATGGTTTGGGCTGGAAAAGACCTCAAAGCTCATCTCATTCCACCCCACTGCCATGGACAGGGACACCTCCCACTATCCCATATTGCTCCAAGCTCCCTTGAACTCTCCCAGGGATGGGATGGAGAGAAATGTCCTTATGATCTTCAGAAGTCCAAACACATCTCTAAAACCAAACTTCCCACTCACAGGGTGGGGATTGTGTCAGCAACAGGATGTTACCTGCCCATGGGAGTGTTTTGTATTTCCTCTCAGCTTTTGCCAGTGGGTCGGGGCATTCCTGGCAGGTTTCCCTGGCTCTGGCTGGAGCAGGAGGCTGGATCAGGTCTGTCAGCACTTCCAGGCTCAGGTTAAGCTTTGGCTCTGCTGTTCTCTTGGCTCACCCTGAGCCTCAGGCTTGGCAAGGGAGTGTAGGCTGAGTTAGCTTTGTGTCTGGCAGGCAGCAGGGAACTATTCCTGTGCCACACTGAAATGGGATCCCATGGCTGAAACCCAAAATCCCAGGGCAGGACTTCTGCAGACTTTGGGACAGCCACGATTTCCCTGGGTGACCTTGGGCAACTCCATGCTGTGTTTGTCTGGTTTCCCCATCTTGAGCTAAATATGGGATTCCTGACCATGAAACAAGTCCAGAAATTCCAGCTATTGTGTGATGGGATTATTCCTTGGATCAGGCATGCCCAGACACCACAGCAACCTCCTGTGACCTGTTGGCAAAAAATGTGTTGGATCATCCGTGACGTGCGACCTCACACGCTGGGTTTCGGCCCCAAATTGTGAGAGGTTGATCCCAAAGAGGACTTTTTGTTTTACCTTCCCCTCAGGACCAAAGGAAGAAACAGTGAATGATTTCTGGAGGATGATTTGGGAGCAAAACACAGCGACAATTGTCATGGTGACCAACCTGAAGGAGAGGAAAGAGGTGTGTTCTGGAAGATTTTGGGTTTGGGGCTCATCCTGTGTTTATGGGTGTGTCCTGGAGCCATCCCCAGCCTTGTGAGGGTGTCCAGAACTCACCTGCCCCTCTTTTCTCCCCCCACAGTGTAAATGTGCTCAGTACTGGCCAGATCAGGGCTGCTGGACCTACGGGAACATCCGAGTCTCCGTGGAGGACGTGACCGTGCTGGTGGATTACACCGTGCGCAAGTTCTGCATCCAGCAGGTGCCAGGGATCACCTCCCCCATCCCTTCCTGCCCCATCCCAGCCCTCCCTTCTCCACACTGGGCATCCCAAAGGTGTTGGCTCAAGTCCTCCAAAGCTCTGTGAGAGCAAAGTTGGGATGAAATGACCCCCAGCACCCATTTTTAACCAGAGTTTTTAAGAATTTATTCCTCCCAAGAGCCTGTTCCCAGTGGTACCAGCGTGGCTGTGCTGAGAGCAGGGAAGCTGAGGGATGCCAAGGCTGAAATTCCATCCTGCAGTACTCCAGCACTTGCTGTTAGCAGTGTTGGTCCCTGCTCTCACCCACAGACACTTAATGCCTGAAAATAATCAGATTTATCCCCTCAGCTGAGACAAAATCCAGCGCTGTATGTGTTGGGTTTGATTGCTTTCCCATCTGTCACCACATTTCCTTGTCCTCCAAGGAGACTCTGGGTGTTTTAGTCACTCTGTTTGTTTTCCTGCCTCTCTCAGAGGCAGGCAGGGATGAGTTGGTGCCTGAAAACCTGTCTGGATTTTGAGGGGGATTCTCCTGAGCTTCATCCTTCACTCCAATGGCCTGGATGTGTTTGTTTTCCTCCCCTGCCTTTAATCCGAGGATGATCTGGCCAGAGTGGGAAAGGATGGAGCAGGAGCTTCTGTTTGGGCTTGCTGAGGATGAAATATGGCAGCTGCTGCCAGGCTGGATGCCACAGGCAGGGACAAGCTGGCATCTCATAGCCCTCGGATGTGGGATGTGGTGCTGGGTGGTTAAAATGTCACATTTTCAGAGACTGATTTGTCCCAGAGCCTGAGCCCATGCCCTTTCAGCTGTGGATGCTGCTTCTAAAGCCATCCAGCCCCATCTCAGGTCTGCAGCTCCGTCTCTCTCTTCATTTTGAGGGAAGAAGGGAAACCTGAGTATTTCTCCTTAACCTGAGTCCTCCTTTCCCCTGCAGGTGGGAGATGTCACAAACAAGAAGCCTCAGCGCCTGGTGACCCAGTTCCACTTCACCAGCTGGCCCGACTTCGGGGTGCCCTTCACCCCCATCGGGATGCTGAAATTCCTGAAGAAGGTGAAGACCTGCAACCCCCAGTATGCAGGAGCCATAGTGGTGCACTGCAGGTGAGTCCTGCTCACAGCCAACCTCTGGGTCACCTGGAAAGCATCTCCTATTTAAAAGGATTTTTTTTTCTTTTTCATTAGCTTTGTTTGACTTTCCTGTGTTAAACGGGGATGTTCCTCATGGGGACATGCAAAAAGAAATAATTAATTGAAGGAAGTTCTTGGAATCAGTGATGTTAGGGTGTTACAGCCCATCTGGAGGGGTCATTTGGGTTGGCTGCATGCTGAGTGAGCCAAGGTGAGCTCTGGTGGCTCTCCCTTGGCTCTCCACTGCCCTGGCATGAGAAGATAACATCCCTCTTTGGGAGAAGGCAGTACTGAGCTGCCAGATTGCCTGGAGCAAGGGCCAAGGAGATTGGCCCCACCTGGAGTGGTTTCAGACACAGCAGCAGCACTGGGGGACCCACAGGGGCTTCCACATTGCAATGAGGAGAAGCCCCACGATAAAGGCAGAGATGGTCACATTTGCACCATCCCAAGTTCATTTTTCTTGCCTTCTTGGGAAGCAGCTGATTCCAAGAGCTTTGTCTTCCCTTCATGTGTGCTGGTCATGAAGACAATCCAATCCAACCCCCTGCCTTGGGCAGGGACACCTCCCACTACCCCGGGCTGCTCCAAGCCCTGTCCAACCTGGGATCGGGCGCTTCCAGGAATCCAGGGGCAGCCACAGCTTCTCTGGGAAACATCCCACCCTCCTAGGGCAGAATTCCTTCCCAGATCTGCCCTGACCCCTTGTCCCGCAGCGCCGGGGTGGGACGCACGGGCACTTTCATCGTCATCGACGCCATGCTGGACATGATGCACACGGAGAGGAAGGTGGACGTGTACGGCTTCGTCAGCCGCATCCGCGCCCAGCGCTGCCAGATGGTACAGACAGATGTGAGTGTGCTGCTGCCCTGCCCCTGGCCATGCCTTTCCTTCACCCACTCAAAGCCCCTGGGAGGGTTGAGTGGCATCCCTCCTTTGTTTTTGGGTGATGCGGCATCAAGTGAGTCCTTCACGGGGTCCTGCTCTTTTGAATGCACTTTGTAGAATCATTAAATCGTTTAGGTTGGGAAGGATCCTTAAAATAGAGTCCAACCATTCCCTCAGCACTGCCAAGGCCAGCACTGACCCATGTCCCCAAGTGCCACATCCACACGGCTTTAAAACCCCCCCAGAGATGGGGACTCCACCACAACCCTGGGCAATTTCTTCTTTCCATGAAGAAATTTATCCAGTATCCCACCTGACCCTCCCCTGGCACCACTTGAGGCCATTCCCTCTCATCCTGCCCCCTGGATGCCCCCTCGTGTCAGGGAATCTTGCGGAGCCAGAAGATTCCCTGAGCCTCCTTTTCTCAAGGTTTGGAGAACATTTTATGTCACATCTGCTTTGCTTGGTGTGTTAAATAAACAAACAGTCCCCATGTGGTAGCAGAAAGGTTGTCACTCACTTTTCTGGGGTTTCAGAGGGTGGGCAGAGAGGTGGTGGGTTTGTACTCAGCATGTGCTCACTGGGCATGGAACATGGCAGAATAAAAGCAAAGTAGCTTTTATGGTTAGAGGGGGAGGTGTAGTTCTGAGCAGCAAGACCAGTTTTAAAAAGGAAGATTTCAGAGAGAATCAGACTTCCTTTTACTCCTTCTGCAGATGCAGTATGTGTTCATATACCAAGCACTTCTGGAGCATTATCTCTACGGTGACACGGAGCTGGAGGTGACCTCCTTAGAGATCCACCTCCAGAAGATCTACAACAAAGTGCCAGGGACCAGCAGCAACGGGCTGGAAGAGGAGTTCAAGGTGAGCAGCGTGGCTGCTGTCCTGGAGGAGCTGCTGGGAGGGTGCAGGATCACCTGGCACTGGGTGGCTCTGAAACTCCCCTCTGCTTTGCTCCTTGCCCTGCAGAAGCTCACTTCAATCAAAATCCAGAATGACAAGATGAGAACGGGCAATTTGCCAGCCAACATGAAGAAGAACAGGGTGCTTCAGATAATTCCATGTAAGGCTCCTTTGGCTGAGTGTCTGGTGGGTGTGGGGACAGGAATTGGGCTGGAGAGATGGGACAAAAAGGGACCTTGTGGTGTTCAAGGAAAAGGGCAAAGTTCTGCCCCTGGGGAGGGACAAGCCCAGGCACCAGGCTGGAGTGGGGTCACCCAGCTGGGTGGAAAAGCAGCTTTCAGGAAAGGACCTGGGGGTCCTGACAGACTGCAGCCTGAGCCTGAGGCAGCCAAGTGCCTTTGTGACAAAAGGGACAGTGGTGGCCTGGGCTGTGTGAGACAGAACACTTCCAGCAGGTCCAGGGAGGGGATCCTGCCCCTCTGCTCAGCACTGCTGAGGCCACACCTGCAGCACTGGGTCCAGCTCTGCCTCCCCAGCACAAGAGGGACAAGGACAGACTGGGGAGAGCCCAGGGCGGGGGCTGGAGCATCTCTGCTCCCAGCAAGGGCTGGGAGAGCTGGGATGCTCAGCCTGGAGAGGAGAAGGCTCTGGGGGCCTCATCCCTGTCCATCAACACCTGCAGGGAGGGTGCAGAGAGCACAGAGCCAGGCTCTTGGCAGTGCTGGCCAGGGACAGGACAAGGGGCTGTGGGCACACACTGACCACAGGAGGGTCCCTCTGAACATCAGGGAGCACCTTTTGGCTCTGGGGGTCACCAGGTGCTGACACAGGTTGCCCAAGGCGGCTGTGGAGTCTCCGTGCCTGAAGATACTCAGATTTTCTCTGGACACAGATGGGCATCCAGCCCTGTAGACCCTCTCTGCTGGTTTCTGCTCTGCCTCAAGGGGAAGGGATCCAGTGCTGAGCAGGTCCTTTCCCTGGAGAGCTCAGCATCCCCTTCTTCTGCCCCAAACCAGGGCATGGCAGAGGGTGGAGCTGACTGTCCTTGTCCCAGCCAGGTGCACTGTGCTCCTCTTCCCTCATCTCTGTCTCCCACCTGGGGCTTGGTGACTCCTCAGCTAAAGATCATGCAGATTATCCCAAATCTCAGGTGATTTTGTTCTGTTCCAGATGAGTTCAACCGAGTAATCATTCCAGTGAAGAGAGGGGAAGAGAACACAGACTATGTGAACGCTTCCTTCATTGATGTGAGTCTTCTCCAATCTTCTTTCCATCTTCTCCCAGTGGAAACCACCTCGTGCTGCTTCCTTTGGGAAGGATTTATCCCAAACACTCCTTTCATGGGTTTTGTACAGCTGCCTCCACGTGACTTTGCCTTGTGTCACCAGCTGGTGCTGGTTTCTTTCTCCAAGAAACCCCCAGGTATATCCAGCTCCTTGTGGGAGAGGAGAGCCTGAGCAGAGCCTCCAAATCCTGGGCTCACTTCTGCCCCTCTGGGCTCTGCTGATGGCTGTGGAGAAAGGATCCACATATCCGTGGGAATAACACAGCACTGGCCATTTGGTCAGAAAACATCCCCCAGATTCGATCAGGGAGCAAGACAAGATCCCAAAACCTTGGAGAGGAGCCAGGTCAATCCCATTACACCTGTCTGGGTGGCAGCAGGAGGAGGGGCAGGGAGGTTAAGTGCTGTCCTCACTCCGAGGGGGAGATAAGTGATTGAACATCCTCCTCTCCTGAGCAATCCTGTTGACTCCAGGGAGACATCTCGGATGAGTATTGATCTCCACACAGTGATGCCAGTGCTGGCCAAGTCACAGCCCCTGTTCTTTTCCAGCCCAATTCCTGATTTCATCTCCTAATGACACAAGGCTTTTTTTTTTCTTTTTTTTTTCCCCAAAAAAGGCAATCGCTGGGTTTGCCCACTAAAACCAGTTTATTCCCAGTTCTAACATCCTTAATTAATTGCTCCCTGAAATCTCCTTTGCTGAGTCCCTGCTGTGGCTGCAGGAGCAGCCAGGAGCAGCTGCCTTGTTGTGCATCCAGATCAGAAAGCGCCCGTGGCACGTAAGCAATTTGGGCTGAGGATTCAATTTCCTGCCTCTGCTGAACTTTGCTTAAATGACAAACTCCAAATGACGAAGCATCTGCAGTCACAGTCTGCAGGGAGGGCACAGGGGAGTCTGAGGGGTTTGGAAACAAAAACTCTTTGTGGCTGTGCAAGAGCCAGAGTCATCCAGCCTTCCTGCTGGTTTTCACAGATCACAAAATGGTCTGGGCTGGAAGGGACCTTAAAGATCATCTAGTGCCATTTAGTTTTGCTTGCTTCTTCCAAAAATCCCCAATAAAAATCGTAGCTGGAGTATTGGAGCTAAGGCAAAGCTCTGCTCCAGCACTCAGAGCTTGCAATATTGCTTAGGTGTGCTGGAAACCCAAATGGAGAAAGCCAGGTGTGTGTAGGGGAGATAATCCTCCCAAAATTGAACTGAGCTGGGTAGACCAGCTGTGTCCAAGGGATTCCTCCTGCTGGTCCACTGACCCTGTTCCCAAATTCCAGGGTTATCGCCAGAAGGATTCCTACATCGCCAGCCAAGGGCCTCTGCAGCACACGATAGAGGACTTCTGGAGGATGATCTGGGAGTGGAAATCCTGCTCCATAGTGATGCTGACAGAGCTGGAGGAGAGGGGCCAGGTAAGCTCCTGGGATCAGGGAGACAAATAAATGAATTTACAGCAGGAGTTTGGAATGGGATGACCCTTAAAGTCCCTTCCAGCCCAAACCTGTCTGTGATTCTGGGAGTTTGTGCAGTCTCTGGGATCCCACCCTGGTGTTGGGCAGCTGCCAGGAGATTGTTCTATCCAAACCCACCTCCTCACCCTGTGGCCTCCTGTGATGCTTCCTCAGGAGAAGTGTGCCCAGTACTGGCCGTCCGACGGCTCCGTGTCCTACGGAGACATCACGGTGGAGCTGAAGAAGGAGGAGGAGTGTGAGAGCTACACAGTGCGGGACCTGCTGGTGACCAACACCAGGGTAAGAGCCTGGCTGCACCCCTGGCTGCTCCTCTTTCACTGCCATGAGCCCCTGCTGGTGTTCCCTCAGCTCCTGCTGGTGTTCCCTCAGCTCCATGAGCTCCCCATTGTCCCAAAGGGTTTTTATCCCTGCATCCCTGTCCTGCTGCTCGTTCCTCGACCGTCCCCTCTGCTGTCCTCACCACCACCAAGCCTCCCTCCTGCTCCCCATTCCCCACTCCTTGCCCTGGGAATGCCACTCCTCCACAAGCAGCTTTCCTGCAGGGCTTGTCAGCCCGTGGGTTCCTTGGTACAGATCTCTCAGCAGCTGCCTGACCTCGAGCTGTGCCCTCCCCGCAGGAAAACAAGAGCCGACAGATCCGGCAGTTCCACTTCCACGGCTGGCCAGAGGTTGGGATCCCCGGGGATGGGAAGGGGATGATCAACATCATTGCAGCGGTGCAGAAGCAGCAGCAGCAGTCTGGCAACCACCCCATCACTGTGCACTGCAGGTAAAGCCTGCCTGGGGCAGCTGGGCCACCCCTGCCAGGGGATCTGCTCCACCAGGAGCTTGGGAGATGGTCAGGATCCCAAACTGGATAAACTGGGAGAGGCTGGGGCAGGGCTGGCTCCTCCCGTTCTCCAGCTCTTCCCACGTGGGGATTGTCCTGTGGGCAAAGGCAGCAGGGGTTTTCCCTCAACCCTCCTGTCAGAATCCGTGGTATTAATGATCCCGAGATTGTAGAAAGTCTCTGTCTTCCTGCCCCACTGCCAAAGCAGAAGCCATAATTGGTCTGTGCTGGTTTCCAGGTTGTTTATTCTGTTTATCTCTCACATGTTCTGCTGCCCTGCCCAGCTCTGTCCTGCAGGGCAGCGTGTGGGGCTCTGCCCTCAGTGGGATGTGACAAACATTAAATACCAGAAACTCCCTGGGCTGCATTTACAAGAACGTGCCAATATCTGTCACCTATGTTGGACAGTGTGTCCCCAGCCTGAACCAACAGAAAAATGCCAACACCACAGTGAGACATGGAGGGCATGAAGAAGGAGAAAAAGGACAAGGCACACCCAATTTCCTCCATCTTGTCCCCTTTGGACCCCTAATCTAGAATCCTAAAATTTTACTTTTGCACCCGTGCCACACTTAATTATTACTGATATCAAACACTCAGAGCTGGTAATTGATCCTGTAAGATTGAAAACTCTTTTCCATGGACAGAGATCACAGACAGTGTCTCTGGGGCTCTGTCCAGGGGGTTCCTGACCCCTGCCAGAGTCCCAGGGCAGCCAGAGGGAAGCCCTGGATTCCCACCCCCTGGTTTCTCTTTCCAGTGCTGGAGCAGGAAGAACAGGCACCTTCTGTGCACTGAGCACTGTCCTGGAGAGGGTGAAGGCAGAGGCGATCCTCGATGTCTTTCAGACTGTCAAGAGTTTAAGACTACAGAGGCCACACATGGTGCAGACACTGGTAGGTGCCTCCTGCCCCACCAGATCCTCAGCAAGAATGTGCTGGGGGCTCAGTGTTGAGCAACAACCTCTTTGGTTCAAGGTTTTTGCTCTCCATGAAAGAGGGAGTGAGGGAAGATGTGGGTTCATCATCCCTGGAAGTGCCCAAGGCCAGGTTGGATGGGGCTTGGAACCATCTGGGACAGTGGAAGGTGTCCCTGCCTGTGGCAGGGGGTTGGAACAAGGTCATCCTTAAGGTTCCTTCCAACCCAAACCATTCTAGGATCCATGATCCATGAAGGTGGGCCGGGAGCTGTCTCCCCTTCCTCTTGTTACGGCGTCAAGTGCCCTCTAAGCACTGACAGAAGATGTAGGAACCTCCTTGGAGATCTCCTCAGCCACAGTCCATACATTAATGGGCTGAAACACCTGGAAAAGTGTCCTGGGGTGGCTGTGGAACCCTGCACATTGGTAGGGATGGAGCAGGTGGGGCTGGGTGAGGTTTTAGAAGAAGAATCTTTAGGGATCCGAGCAGAACCTCAGAGAGCAGAGGAGAAGTCAGAGTTTCTTTTGCCGTGAGTACCCCAGCAGGGGTCTGGGGGTCACAGGGAGGTGGGACCTGCTCTGGACACCTGAGCAAGCACGAGGTGCTGTCTCAGGTGTGGATTTTCCTGCTGTGACACCATTCTCTCCCAAATCCCACAGGAACAGTACGAATTCTGCTACAAGGTGGTGCAGGAATACATCGACGCCTTCTCAGACTACGCCAACTTCAAGTGAAGAGAAAAAACAGGAACAAAAAAAAAAATCCACACCCACCCTCCCCGAAACAAATGACAGAAGAGTTGCCTTCTTTAATATTTTGTAATATTCTGTTTGTTAATATACCCCCCCAAAAAAAAAAACCTATGTGTATATATCTTAACTGTTTTAGAGGTTGGTACCATAAGCTTCATATTAGCTGGAGATTTTATATGTAGCAAAGTGTTAGTGCAGATACTGTTGGCTCCTTTTTTTCCAATGTTTTATTGGGGAATTAAATAGCGTGATGTTTGGATTAATATTGTCATACCATCTCTCTTCTGGAGAGTTGATACAGGCTGTTATTTTGTTTGTAAATCTTTTTTTTTTTTTTTTTTTCTTGAGGGAGTAAAGCTTTTTAAAAAAAAAAAAAAAAATGAAAGAAAGATATCCTGGATCTCATCTGAAAACCCAAACCCACCCCACCACAACCCCCCCACCAGCACAAGCTTTTCCAAACCTGCAGGGAAATGGTTTCACATTTTTCTGCTGGTCAGCTCTTAAAAAAAAATAAGGAGAAAAAAAAAAAAAAAAACAACCTCATTCTGTGTGTGTGTTTATATATAAATACCCTCATTTTTGTACCAAAAGCTAAAAACTTTCCTCTCTCAGGGTCAGGCCACCATGTACTGCTGGTTTGGAAACTGTAATTCCCACACAGCAGCACCCAAATGTTGGGATTTCAACCCCAAAAAAAGAAAACCCCAGGAAAACAAAAGGATTTTTGCTCCCAGAAGGAAATGTCTGTGTGTTTGGAGCTGGATTTTAGAGCAGGGATGGGGGGTGGCCCTGAGCTGAGGGGGATCACAGTGGCCATCCCTGGCACCCCTGCTGCTGCTCTGTGCAGGTGAGCTCCATCCCCAGCTCCTGGAGGCATTGTCAGATGATTTTTTGATTTTTTCCTGGCATCCTGAGAGATCACACCATGAGGGAATGGTTTAGGGAAGAAGGGATCTCATGGAATATCCAATCCCACCCCCTGCCATGGCAGGGACACCTTCCACCATCCCAGGTGGCTCCAAGCCCTGTCCAGCCTGGCCTTGGGCACTTCCAGGGATCCAGGGGCAGCCACAGCTCCTCTGGGAAATCAAATCCACCCTCACAGGGAAGGATTTCTCCCAAATCCCTACTCCAGGCCTGCTCTCTTTCAAGAAGAACCCAAAGAGTCAAGAAATATCCTGAGGACCAGGGGTGCAGCGCTTGTATATTAGGGAAAAAAAGCAGGTTAATATGGTTGATTTTATTATTTTCTTCCTTACGAAGCAGTGCCTGAGGAAACACCTTGTTCCTCCTGCAGTCAGGGCCACCATGCCCAGGTTAATGGGGGGAGCTCCATCCCCACTGCAGGCACTGGGAGAACTGGTTTGGAGCAGAGGCTTCACCCCAAGGGTTTCTCTGCACTCCAGTGATGGGCAGCACAGGGTGGGTGGCAGGGCCCAGGAATATTGACAGGGATGTCCTGAGCTCAGGATATGGGGTTGAAATCTGGGAAATTCTGGGTAAAAGCAGCCCATGAGTCAGAGCATCCAAGTTTTTTCAGCTTTTTCCATCCAGGCAGGGTTCACAGGGGGATTCAGTGGAGGCACACAGGCACGGGGACACCCTCAGCCACCCACAACACCCCCAAAAGTTGCTTTAATGCTGCCATCATCCCCACACCAACATCACCCCATTGCTAATAAATTCCAGCTCCTAAATTTTGGAGGCTTTGGGGCAAGGCTGTCAGTCACACTCAGAAATAAATGTGGTGACCCCAAAGCAATGGGGACCCTCCTCGAACAGGGGGGCTCCACTGAGGAACACACACCACCCCAACAAGTCCCTCCATCCCACTGCCCAATGGGTGCTCCCTGCTCCCTGGGGCTGTTAATGAGATTTTTCCCCTTTTTTTTCCATCATTCCCAGGATCTCAGAAGGCTTTGGGAAATTTTGGGGTGCCAGGAGCTGCCTTGAGCTTTTGCCACAGCATCTGCCACGGCCCCATCCTGCATCCAACTGCAAATATCAGAGAGATGAGCAGCTGCTGGAGATACTCCAGGGCCAGATCCTGCTTAAATCCCCTTCCCAAGCTCTGCCACATCCCTTGAGCTGGGAGCTTTGGGCTCCATGGCCATTGCCAGCATCCAGCCCCAGTTTGGGGGTGACAAATTTGAACCGAGGAAATGAGGGCTGGGGTGGGGTAGGGAAACTGAGGCACGGGGAATTTGCTCCTCTCCTTTCAGCAAGAGCATCCCTGGAGCTGCACAGGGACAATGTGGATCCATCCCTTTCCCAGCTGCCAGGAAATTGGGAATGAGCCCGTTCTGGGGGGTCCCCAGCCCTGGGTGACAGAGGGGTCAGCGGGGCTGAGACCCCAAAAAGGCGTCTCAGGGCAGTGCCGGGGGGATTTGGGGGGAAGGAGGCTCCGGACGCTGGCACGGGGAGGCCGACGCCGTCTGCGAGGTCACGGTCCCCCGTGGGAGCGGTGGCCAGGCCGACGTCACTGTCACCGAACCCTTCAAATAGCGGAGCCTGCCCGGCTGGACACTGCCACCACCGGCACTGCCACCACCAGCACTGCCACCACCGGCACTGCCACCACCGGCACCACCGGCACCACCAGCACTGCCACCACCGGCACCGCCACCACCGGCACCGCCACCACCGGCACCACCGGCACCGCCCAGGTGAGGCTGGGCCCGGGGTGGGGGGTGGGGGGTCCTTCTTGCCCCTAATCAAACCCCATGCTGGATCCAAACCCCAGCAGCACCCCGGGGTGTTGAGCCTCTCCAGCTTCTCCAGCCCCAAAGGCACCCAGAGGTGCTCATCCCCTCTGGATCTGCATCCCAAACCCACCCCAAAGTGATGCTGGGTCATCCCTCCTGTGTCTCCATCCCAAACTCACCCCAGCATCACCCAGGGGTGCTCAACCCTTCTGGATCCCCACCCCAGCACTACCCAGGGGTCTTTATCCCCTCTGGATCTGCATCCCAAACTCACCTCTGCACTACCCAGGAGTGCTCATCCCCTCTGGATCTCCATCCTAAACCCATCCCAGCACCACCCAGGGGTGCTCATCCCCCCTGGATCTGCATCCCAAACCCACCCCAAAGTGATGCTGGGTCATCCCTCCTGTGTCTCCATCCCAAACTCACCCCAGCATCACCCAGGGGTGCTCATCCCTTCTGGATCCCCACCCCAGCACTACCCAGGGGTCTTTATCCCCTCTGGATCTGCATCCCAAACTCACCCCAGCATCACCCAGGGGTGCTCATCCTCCCTGGATCTGCATCCCAAACCCACCCCAGCACCATTCAGGGGTGCTCATCCCCTCTGGATCTCCATCCTAAATCCACTCCAAAGTGATGCTGGGTCATCCCCTCTGGATCTGCATCCCAAACCCACCCCAGCACCACCCAGGGGTGCTCATCCTCCCTGGATCTCCATTCCAAACCCACCCCAGCACCACCCAGGTGTGCTCACCCCCTCCGGATCTCCATCTCTCCACTCAACCCCTGAGGTTCTGCTGGACCCAAACCACCTCAGGCAGCACCCAGGGGTGCTCAACCCTCCCGCAGCCCCCCGGCCATGGCACCCCGCGGGTCGCTGCTGCTGCTGGCGCTGCTGCTGCTGAGCTGCGCCCTGCCCCGCGCCCGCGGCCAGCACTGGTCCCACGGCTGGTACCCGGGGGGCAAGCGGGACCTGCGGACCCCCGCCAACCTCCAGGTAGGGTGTCCCCCGCGGGTCACCCCCTCCAGGTCATCCCCTTCCCTCCCGGGGTCATTCCCCGCCCCGGTTTTGTCCCCCTGCCCAGGGTTTGTGTCCCCCCCCTGCCCCCGGGGTTCTAATTGCTCTGGATTATTCCCGCCCCAAATGATCCCCCCTGGTTTATAAACCCCTCCCTCGATTATCTCCGTGCCAAGATTTTGGGTTTATCCCTGCCCCAGGTTAAACTCCACTCAGGGTTTATCACCCGCACGAGCTATAATCCCAAATTATCCCCCTCCCTGAATTATCCGTATTTATCACCCCACGAGCTATAATCCCCCCAAATTATCCCCCTCCCTGAATTATGCGAATTTATCACCCCCACGAGCTATAATCCCAAATTATCACCTTCTCTGGATTACCCAAATTTATCACCCCCAGCGGCTATAGCCCCCCAAATTATCCCGCTCCCTGAATTATGCGAATTTATCACCCCCAGGGGCTATAATCCCAAATTATCACCCTCCCTGAATTATGTGGATTTATCACCCCCAGGGGTTATAATCCCAAATTATCACCCTCCCTGAATTATCCGGATTTATCACCCCCACGGGCTATAAACCCCCCAGATTATCCCCTCCCTAAATTATCCAAATATTTCACCCCACGAGCTATAATCCCCCTAAATTATCCCCCTCCCTGAATTATCCTTCCCCCCAGCTGATCCCCTTTTCCCGTGGTTATTTTCCCCACCGATTTCCCTTCCTCCCCCAAACCCCCGCAGTTTATCCACCCTGAAATTCCCCCCACCCGCGGGGTGATTCCCTGCCCCCCGCCCCATCCCGGGGCTTTTTGCTTTTTTTCCCAGTTTTTCCCCCCTTCTCCCGCAGGTCCCGTCCCCTCTCGGGCGCTGCCGTCCCCTCCCGTGTCCCCTCCGGCGGGAGGAGCCGCTGCCGGTGAGCGGGAACGGGGCTGGGGGTCCCGGGGGGGTCCCGGGAGAGGGACTGAGCGATCCCGGGGGTCCCGGGGAGGGAGGGGTCCCGGGAACGGGACGGAGCGATCCCGGGGGTCCCGGGAATGGGACGGAGCGATCCCGGGGGTCCCGGGAACGGGACTGACCGATCCCGGGGGTCCCGGGAATGGGACTGACCCATCCCGGGGGTCTCGGGAGAGGGGCTGACCCATCCCGGGGGTCCCGGGGAGCGGGACTGACCGATCCCGGGGTTCCCGGGAATGGGACTGACCCATCCCGGGGGTCTCGGGAGAAGGACTGACCGATCCCGGGGGTCCCGGGAATGGGACTGACCCATCCCGGGGGTCTCGGGAGAGGGGCTGACCGATCCCGGGGGTCCCGGGGAGCGGGGCTGACCGATCCCGGGGTTCCCGGGGAGCGGGACTGACCGATCCCGGGGTTCCCGGGAATGGGACTGACCCATCCCGGGGGTCTCGGGAGAGGGGCTGACCGATCCCGGGGGTCCCGGGAATGGGACTGACCCATCCCGGGGGTCTCGGGAATGGGACTGACCCATCCCGGGGGTCTCGGGAGAGGGGCTGACCGATCCCGGGGGTCCCGGGGAGCGGGACTGACCGATCCCGGGGTTCCCGGGAATAGGACTGACCGATCCCGGGGGTCTCGGGAGAGGGGCTGACCGATCCCGGGGTTCCCGGGAATGGGACTGACCCATCCCGGGGGTCCCGGGGAACGGGACTGACCGATCCCGGGGTTCCCGGGAATGGGACTGACCCATCCCGGGGGTCTCGGGAGAGGGGCTGACCCATCCCCCCCGCCCCTCTCCCGCAGCCGCCCGCTCTGCGCCCCTGACCGGAGCCGCCGATCCCCGCGGGAGCGAGCCGGGACCCCCCCGCGGGGAATAAAGGGGCTGGGGGGGATCTGTGCGCACTGCTGGTGATGGAGGGGGGGCTCGCGTGGGGCTGCGTGGGCTGCGGGAGGGGTGGCATGTGTGCCACGGGGACAGGGGTGTCACACGGGGAATCGGTGCGGCGGGTGGGGCCGGTGTCCCCAGAGGGATGCCGTGGCCCGTGGGGGGTGTCGCGTTCCTTGGGGTCCAGGGGCCGGGAATTCGTGTCCCCGGGTGTCCGGTTTTGGGGGGTCGTGTCCCACGGGTGTCCCTGTCCCGTGTAGAGTGCCCCTTGCCCCACATGTGTCCCACGGGTGTTCCTGTCCCGTATAGGGTGTCCCTGTCCCCGCCGGTGTCAGTGTCCCTGGCTGTTTCTGTCGCTTCCCCACGGGTGTCCCTGTCCCTTCCCCACGGGTGTCCGTGTCCCCTGGCTGTCCCTGTCCATGCCCCAAAAGTGTCCGTATCCCCTGGCTGTCCCTCTCCCTGTCCCTGCCCCATGAGTGTCCGTGTCCCCTGGCTGTCCCTGTCCCTGACCCACGGGTGTCCGTGTCCCCTGGCTGTCCTTGTCCCTGCCCCGCGAGTCTCCATGTCCCCTGGCTGTCACTGTCCCTGCCCCACGGGTGTCCGTGTCCCCTGGCTGTCCCTGTCCCTGCCCCACGAGTGTTCGTGTCCCCTGGCTGTCCCTGTCCCACGGGTGTCCGTGTCCATCTCCGCGCCCCGCTCCCCTCCCGGACTCCATTTCCCATCACGCCCCGCTGCCCCGCGGCGCGGGTGTGACGTCACGCCGCGCCGTGCCTCCCCCGCGCCGCCATGCTGCGGGCGCTGAGGCGCTGCCGCCCGGGGCCCGTCCCGCTCCCGGGGCCCGTCCCGGGGCTCGTCCCGGGGCTCTGCCCCGCCTGGGCCCCGCGGGCGGTGCCTGCGCGGGGCCGCAAGACCCGGTACGATCCCCCCGCCAAGTCCAAGGCGGGCCGGGTGAAGCTGCCGCCGCCCGTGGACCCCGAGGAGCTGCTGGTGGTGCTGGAGCGGTACCGGCAGCACCGGCTGGTGCTCAGCGCCCTCCGGTACCGGCACGGCACGGGGGTGTGGGGCCGGGCTGGGCTGGGGGACGCGGAGCTTGTGTGGGGCAGGGGAAGGTCGGACACGGCTTGGGCTGGGGGGTTGTGGGGCTAAGAGGGCTGGGGATGGTTGTGGGGCTGGGGAGGGCTGGGGGTGGTTGTGGGGCTGAGAGGGCTGGGGGTGGTTGTGGGGCTGGGGAGGGCTGGGGGTGGTTGTGGGGCTGAGAGGGCTGGGGGTGGTTGTGGGGCTGGGGAGGGCTGGGGGTGGTTGTGGGGCTGAGAGGGCTGGGGGTGGTTGTGGGGCTGGGGAGGGTTGTGGGGCTGAGGAGGGTTGTGATGGCTGGGGCTGCTGGGGTGGCTGTGGGGGCTAAGAGGGCTGGGGTAGTTATGGGACTGAGGAGGGTTTGGGGTGGTTGTGGGGCTGGGGGGGGCTGGGGTGGCTGGGTAAGGGACTGGCTGTGGGGCAGAGGGACAGCAGTGGGGCTGTGAGGCTGCCGTGGGGCAGGGGAAGGTCGGGGGCGGCTCTGGGTGTGGGGTTGGAGGCTGAATGAAGCGCTGGGGGGCTGGGGTGGAACAGGAGAGGGCTGTGGGACTGGCTGTGGGGCAGGGAAGTGTCGGGGCTGTGGCCGTTTGGGGCCGCTGTGAGGGGCAGGGCTGGGGTCTGGGGCAGTTTGTAACACGAGCAGGTGGGTCTGGGGTGCTGGGGGGGAAAGGGGATGGGGTTTGGACTGGGGAGGGGCAGGGGAGAGTGAGGGTGCTGGGGCTGGGAGCACTGTGGGGCAGAGCAGGGTCAGGGTGGTGGCACTGGGAGCACTGTGGGGCAGGGTGCTGGGGCTGGGAGCACTGTGGGGCAGGGTGCTGGGGCTGGCTCTGCTGTGGGGCTGGCTGTGCTGTGGGGCTGGGTGCTGGGGCTGGCTCTGCTGTGGGGCTGGCTGTGCTGTGGGGCTGGGTGCTGGGGCTGGCTCTGCTGTGGGGCTGGGTGCTGGGGCTGGCTCTGCTGTGCTGTGGGGCAGCCTGGGGAGAAGCCGCTGTGCTCGCAGCCCGGGCGGGAGCTCAGTGCCCTCCCCTGCTCCTGCAGGGCGGAGTTCAGGGCCGAGGTGCTGCAGAGGAAGCGGGAGGAGCGCCTGGCTGCCCAGGGCTCCGCGGAGGAGCTGGAGGAGCACCGGCGGCTGATGGCCTGGAACGAGGAGGAGAACGCCCGGCAGAGGGCCCGCAGGTCAGCGCGGGGGCACCGCCCTGCCCGGCTTTGCCTTCTGCTCAGGCAGGGCCGAGCCCGCTTAGAGCCTGGCCTGGTATTTACAGAAAGTTTGGGCAGGGTCATTCCCGGATTAGGAACTGGCTCATGGCCAGGCCCGTGGGGAATGGTCACACCCAGCCACCAGAGGTGTCCCCAGGGATCGGGGCCCAGCCCTGTTTGATGTCTTTGCTGATGAGCCCACCATGAGCAGATGTGGAGATGAACCGAGCTGGGTGTGAGTGTGGCTCTGCTGCAGGGCAGCAGGGACCTGGCCAGGCTGGATCCAGGGGCTGAGCCCAAGGAGATGAGGGTTGAGACCAAACGTGGGGTCCTGCACAGCAACCCCTGCAGAGCTTCAGGCTGGGGACAGAGAGGCTGGAGAGCAGCCAGGCAGAAAGGGACCTGCAGGGACTGACGGGCAGCAGGCTGGACACCAGCCAGCCGTGTGCTCAGAAGGTCAGTGGCTCCTGGCCTGAATCAGGAATGGTGTGGCCAGCAGGACCAGGGAAGGGATTCTTCCACTGTGCTCAGCACTGGTGAGGCCACACCTCGAGTGCTGTGTCCAGTTCTGGGCCCCCCAATTTAGGAAGGACTTAGAGATGCTGGAATGTGTCCAGGGAAAGGCAGCAAAGCTGGGGAAGGGTCTGGAACCAGGACAAGCAGGGGGGGCTCGGCCTGGGCAAAAGGAGGCTCAAGGGAGACCTTGTCACTCTCCACAAGTCCTGACAGGAGGGTGCAGCCAGCATGGGTCAGGATCTGCTTCCTGGCAGCGTGGGAGCAGAGGACAAGAGGATACAGCCTTTGCCACCCTAATTGATTCTGGGAAATCCTGACATTTTAAAGAAATCTGCCTGTGCAGCTGTTGTGTTCCTGCACCTTTTGCTGCTGAGGGCCAAGTCAGGGTGCTCTGGGCAGCCTCCTGCTCTCCTGGGGATGGATGTGTCACCTCATCCATCAGATTTTCCTTTCTGTCTGGCAGAGAGGAGAGACTCAGGAAAGAAGAGGAGGAGCAGAAGAGGAGGAAGTTAGAGATTGCGGAGAAACAGGCCAGGAAAATGGAGGCTTTCGTGGAGGAGAAGGAGAAGGAGGTTCTCCAGCTGCAGGTAAGAGCAGCTGGTGCCTCCTGGGAAGCAGGCTGCCAGAATTCCCTGCCAGGGAGCCATGTGGAAACCGTGGGCTTGTTTTCCACAGATTTTTCAGCTGCCAGCTGGGAACACAAGCATCGGCACCTTGCAGGGGGTGTTGACAGCGTGTGGATGGGAGAGAGCTTGAGCCAGAGCTCTGGGAACGGGCTGGGATAATCCTGAGGGGGATAATCCTTGTCCTTTACTTCAGGAGGAAGCCAAAAACTTCATCACCCCTGAGAACCTGGAGGCACGGATCGAGGAGTGCCTGGACAACCCACGGAACTACAACTTCGCCATCGACAAGGATGGGCGGATCGTCAAGCGCACGGTGCTGTCATAGCAGCCCTGGCATGGGGCTCCCGGCCTGGCTTGTGTCCAGAGCCCCCCAAAAAACACAAATCTTTCCTCTGAATGTGTAAACTGGCCACGGAAGTGCTGGAGAAGGGCCACGGGTCTGGCTGTGCTGCCTCCAAAGGGTTAATGCCTGCGGGAAAGGGGGTGAGGGGAAACTTGGAGGCTCCAGCAGCCTGGCTCAGCCCTGTTGCTGTGCCTGTGATCCCACCTCCCACGTGTTTGGATCCCTCCTGCCTTCACACGCAGCATGTGGGGAGGAGCAGGAGCGGTCCCAAGGCACAGCCTGGCTCTGAGCTCCTCACTGTCAGCTCCTCTGGATGCTTCCAAAGGCAAACAAGGGCTGAAAGAATTTGTAGGAAACACTGACCTTCCCTTTTTATGTTGTTGGGGGGAGGAGTTAATTGTAATCCTGATTTGACGCTTTAAACCCTCCTTTCCGCATCCCTTGGTGTGGCTGAATAAGAAAATGTGTTTGAATGATCCAGGATTTCTGGTGTCTCCTTATTCCTCCCTTCAAGTTTAATTTATTCATCACCTGATACTGAAGGTGTAGATAAAATTGTAAAGACAACTGGGTTGTTGGGGTCTTGCAGGCTGTCAGCTTTGTGCTAAAACTTCTGGTTTTGGGCTGCTCAGTGTTGAGCCTGGAGTTTGCTGTGGTTCAGCCATGGTCTGTAGGTCCCTCTCCCTCCTTTCCTCCCTCCCTCATTTAATTGACCTGAAACCCTCACTTTTTACCTCCACTTTCCCCTAAAAGTGTCTTCTTCTCCCGAGCCTGCACCTCAACCAGGCAAGCACACAAAACCCACAGATTTCTGTCCGGGTTGTTTTTCTGTCCAAGTTTTATTTCTAATTAACTCATCACTTCAGTCTGAGTCACAGCCCGGGGCTGGGACAGCGATGGAAGCGGGATCCTGCGGATTCTCTCCGGGGTGGGCTACACAAACAGCATCTCCTGGTCACAGGATGAGTCAGTGCCACAGCCCTCTGAGGGGAGAGAGGGGGAAGTGTGGTGTGAAACCAGACAGCACCCCAGGGACCCCCCCAAAATGGGCCTCAGAGATCCCTGAAACAGGCCCCAGGGACTCTCTGAACCAGCTCCCAGGGAACCCCCAAAACAGCCCCCAGGAACACCCAAAAGAGCTCCCAGGGATCCCTGAAACAGCTCCCAGAGATCCCTGAACTAGCCCACAGGGAACCCCCAAAATAACCTCCAGAGATCCCTAAAACAGCCCCCAGGGACGCCCAAAACAGCTCCCAGAGATCCCTGAAACAGTCCCCAGGGACCCTCTGAACCAGCTCCCAGGGAACCCCCAAAACAGTCCCCAGGGACCCCCAAAACCACTGCCCCCAGAAATCCCCCAAACATTCAGAGACCCCCTGAAACAGCCCCCAGAGACCTCCCCCCAGCACTGGGGTTTAATGAGCTTGTGCTCACTCCATTCTCTGGATGCTTCCCAGGATTTATAGCAGCATCTCTGGTAGTTTAATTTAAGGAGGAGGGTGGGATTTTGAGAATAACGGAGAACAGGAGGGAATGTGGCTCCTGCACTTGCTCAGCCCCCAAAATCTGTTTGCTATCCGCTTCCCTCTGCTCCAAACCCTCCTGTTCTCCCAGGATCCCTTCCCTGGGGTCTGCATAGCTCACGGAGCGTGGTCTGGCTGTCGGGGCGATGGATGGACACACGGATGGGACGGAGCCAATCCCTTGGGCATCCTCCCCTCTCCCGCTGTTCTCAGAACCCTGAATTCCCCCCGGGCTCTGCGAGGGCTCCGCGGCAGGAACCCCGGGATGCCGTGCCGCCCTCACCGGTGCTGCAGCAGATGCCGGGAGCGGCGCAGCTCCCTCCGGAGCCGCAGGCTTTGCGTCCCGACTCGCAGGGGGTGGGCAGGAAGTTTTCCTCCTGGCAGCGCAGCGTGTCCGACGTGCCGATGTAGCAGCCCAGCTCCTCCCCGCAGCAGATGTTGGGCCCGAAGCAGCGCCCCTTGTTGCGGGGACCGCAGGGCAGGCACTGCTCGGGGAGCAGAGGGGGAGAAGGTTGGGAGAAGGGAAGGCTGGGGTCGGGAATGCTCCGAGCCCCCCAGGACCTACCTTCCTGATGTCCATGTCCAGCACGGCGCGTTTGCCCCCGATGGGGCAGTTCTGGATGTAGCAGGCGGAGGAGAGAGCCAGGAGCCCCAGGAGGCAGAGAGCCAGGGCCTTGCAGGACATGGCGGGACAGGGGGAGATTTTTGGCTGCTCATCCCAAGCACTGGCCCTGTATTTATAGTCCTGGCTCCTACTTAGGGATTCTGGCACCGGCGTCACCCGTGTTCCTTAAAAACCACAAGGAATTGCTTCCCACAGCGGAGGGCTCGGCTAATAGCCGGAGGTCGAGGACGTGAGGTCAAGGACAAGGTGTTGGTTTCCTCCTCCGTGATGAGTCCGGTGGCAGGAACGTGTGGAGGTTGTGGATGGAGCTGGATGAACGCGTGGAGGTTGTGGATGGAGTCTGTGTCCTCTTCTGGCAGCCACTTTGGGCTGCTGAGCTGTCGTGTGTCCCGTTGGGAACCCCTCTGGCATGGAGATGAAGGGATGTGTCAACCCCAGGAGTGGGGTGAGAAGGGTGTGTTCTTCCCTTGGCTTCAAGTCTCTTCGGGTTGGAGAAAGCAATCCCATATCCTCTGGGATCACCCATGGGGTTTGGGGTGGGGAATGTCCTTGTTGGCCCTCCCCACCCATCCATGCCTGGCCTTTGGGGGATGCTCAGCACTGGGCTATTCCTCTCTGGGATAACAGTGCTACCCAGCACTGGGCTATTCCTCTCTGGGATAACAGTGCCACCCAGCCCATCCCCACTCACATTCATCCAACAGCTCCAAAGCCACCTGGGAGCACCCAACCTCCTGAGCAAAGGCCCGAAATCCCAGATTTCCCCACTGCTTCTCCTTGGAGCTGCAGGCAGGGATTCAGTGTGGTGTCCTGAGCCACATCCCCAGCAGCCAAAGCCCTCCCCTCCTCCTCCCTGAGAAGCAGCGCTGAGGATGAGGCCGAAGGCTGACGCAACCACCCAAGGTCCTGCTCACTTCGCCCCTTGCCTTCCTTATCCCAATTAGGAGCTTCCCAGCTTGAATAAATTTCCCTGCTGGGGACAAAACTTGACGTCCACTGAGATCATTACCCTGCACTGGCTTAATTGGGAATTAGGCAGCCCAGAGCCGGACAGCCGTGACCTTTTCCTGTCCCTCTGGCTTGCTTCAAAATCCACCACTTAGCAAGGCTGGCACGAGGGCAGCCGGGTCCCTGTCACCCGCCCGGGGTCAGTCCCAGTCCCAGGGACAAGGCAGGCACTGGGATCCACAGTAATGGGTTGGAAATGGGGCTCAGCACCTGCTGTGTGCTGTCCCAGCAGCTCAGCTCCTGCTGCAGCACAGGGTGGAGGGAGGGAATTGTCATCCCAGAGCCCCTGTGGCTGCTCCAGGGGTGCCCAGAGCTCTGCAGGATGTGTCTCAGGTAGACAAGTGGGGGAAAATCCCAGTTATCAGCCCCTGGTGTCTTTTAGGGACTCGATTTTTGCCTGATTTTGAGGTGTTCATCAGATGGAGCCTTCCCAGCTCAGCCACACATCGCCAGTGGTGCAGGAATGTTGGGGGTTCACATCCCACATCTTGGAAAATCCGAGTGCTAGAGCTGGGCTGAAAGCGCAGTTCCCTCATCCCAGCTTGGAGACCCCCATCCATGCTGGTGTCACCCCTTCCTTAATGATTTTGGGGTGATTTGGGGTGTCTCCCCTCCCCGGGATGCTGGCTGTGGGCAGCAGGTCCTGGATCGATCCTGCATCCCCTGCGGGGATGGATGGGTGGGCAGGATGGATCCCAACGGTGCCAGGGAGCTCCACCTCCCCGGAGGTGCCACCGCCCTCAGGGACAGCATAAAGGACGAGCTGTCCCCTGTGCCTGGCCAGTCAGCCCGGAGAGACCTCGGAGCAAGGACCCCGCAGGGTAAGAGAGCCGGGAGAGGGTTGGGATAACGGTGCCCCAAATTTTGGGGTGACTGTGGGATAATGGGGACTGATCCTCGCTGTCAGCATCCAATGGGGATGGGTAAAGATGAGACCAGCCCTGGAGGGGATCTTTGGGGAGCCCAAACCTCTCTGCTCTTGAGGGATTTTGGGTGCTTTTCCCAAGGAAAAAGCTTTTCCTTACTTTTTATCCTTTTTCATAGATGCTGTGCTGATTGCTGAAGGCAGCGAGGCCCCGAATCTGCCCCAAAGAGGGGCTTGGCCACGAGGTAACGTGCTGGTGGCACCTCCCAGCTGTCCCCATTCTCCTGGGGCTGGAGGTGCTGCTGGGGCTCCGGGGTGGGACGCGATGGCCAGATCCCAAATTCCAGCTCTGCCTGAGCTCCTTCCCCCGGACCCAAACCCTGCACCCAGCCCAGCCGAACCCCCTGCACTCCGTGGGGCTCTGGGGACAAAAACCCCTCCAACACCCCCACCCTGAGCCCCAGCCGGATCCCTGGAGCCCCCATGAGCCACCCCCAGTGCCCAGGACGAGACCACCACAGTGCACGAGGGCTTTTATTGGGTCTCCTATGTACAGAGCCGAGGTTGGGGGGGTCGGTCAGGGTTGGGGGGACTCAGAGCAGGGGGTGCTTGCCCTGCTGCTGCTGCTGCCGGTTTGCCAAGTGCATGAGCTTGAGGAGCAGATCTCCGGCCGAGCCGTCCAGCACCGTCAGGTTCTTCTCCTCCGCCGCCTCCTGAGCGCCGTCGCTGCCCTGGTCCAGGCAGGCGCTGTCCATGGCGCACGTCTCTGCCGCAGGAAGCAAACCGTGGCCATGGGACAGGGGATTTGGGGGATGTTTCTGGCTCTGGGGAAGGGGTTGGTGGCAGCCCGGGGGGTCAGCACAGCCCGTGCTCCAGTTCTGGCTCTCCCGTTAAGCAGGGAGCAGGGCTGGATTTTCCGGCACATCAGGAGGCTGTGCTGGCCAGGAAAAAGCTCATGGTGGGGCAGGGAGGAGCTGTGAGCACAATCTTTTAGAATCAGAATGGTTTGGGTCGGAAAGGACCTTCAAAGAACATCTTGTCCCACCCCCTGCCATGGCAGGGACACTTCCAACTAACTCAGGTTGCTCCAAGCACGAGCAACCAATGTCAATCCAACCCGGCCTTGGACATTTCCAGGGATCCAGGGGCAGCCACAGCTTCTCTGGGCACCCTCTGCCATGGCCTTACCACCCTCACGGGAAAAAATTCCTTCCTTACAGTCAGCCTGAACCCAACCATCCCCAAATTACCTCCACCGCTTCCACTCCACGCCTCAATTTCCCCTCCCTAAAACTAAACCGCACCACCAGAGAAGCGTTACCGGGAGACTTCTCCTCCCTCTCTGCATCCCGCCACGCTCCCCGCGCACCCAGCCCGACCTCCCGGTGCCACGGGCGGTTACCGGCGCTGCAGCAGATGCCGGGCGCGGCGCAGCGGCCCCCGGCGCCGCAGGGCTGCCCGCCGGCCTGGCAGGGCGAGGGCAGGAAATCCTCCTCGGCGCAGCGCCGCGTCTCCGCCGTGCCCAGGTAGCAGCCCAGCTCCGCTCCGCAGCAGATGCCGGGCCCGAAGCAATTCCCTCTGTTGCCGGGACCGCAGGGCATGCACTGTGCGGGAAGGAGCTGCCTCGGTGCCCACACCCCAAAATAAACCCCTTCTTGCACCCCCTTGTATTGCAAACCCCCATGCGAATGCATGGGGGGTACAGAAAGCAGCTCCCCTCTTCCAGCTCCTGGAGGTGCCACGGTGCCACCAGCGCTGGTCAGCGCCACCAGCAACAATGACCTGGTGTCCCAGCTTTGGGGTGTCCCCGCTTTGGGGTGCCACCGCTTTGGGGTATCCCAGCTTTGGGATGTCCCAGCTTTGGGGTGCTCCGGGTTTGGGGTATCCCTGCTTTGGGGTATCCCTGCTTTGGGGTGTCCCCGCTTTGGGGTGTCGCCGTTTTCTCTGTCCCCTCTTTGGGGTGTCCCAGCTTTGGGGTGTCCCATCTTTAGGGAGTCCCTGCTTTGGGGTATCCCAGCTTTGGGGTGTCCCTGCTTTGGGGTATCCCTGCTTTGGGGTGTCCCCGCTTTGGGGTGTCCCCGTTTTCTCTGTCCCCTCTTTGGGGTGTCCCATCTTTAGGGAGTCCCTGCTTTGGGGTATCCCAGCTTTGGGGTGTCCCCGCGTTGGGGTGTCCCCGGTTTGGGGTAACCCAGATTTGGGGTATCCCCGGTTTAGGGTGTCCCCGGTTTGGGGTAACCCAGATTTGGGGTGCCACCGCTTTGGGGTGTCCCCGCTTTGGGGTGTCCCAGCTTTGGGGTAACCCAGATTTGGGGTATCCCCGGTTTAGGGTGTTCCCGGTTTGGGGTATCCCAGCTTTGGGGTGTCCCCCGTGCCCCCATGACCTCCCCGTCCCCCCTCCGTGCGCTCTCCTGTCCTGCCGCGGCCAAGCCTGAGCCTCTCCTCCAGGCGCCAACCGCACTTCGGAGCGGCCACAGCTCCGCCAGCGCCCATCGCGTGTCCCCGGCACCCCAAAGACCCCGCGGTGCCCCGGGCAGCCTGGCACGGCCCCGGGGGCACAGTGAGCGGAGCTGCGCCCCCGGAGCCGCTCCGTCCCTCCCGCAGCTCCGTGCCCGTCCCGTACCTGCCGGAGCGCGGCGTCGGGCAGCGCCCGCTTCCCGCCCCGGGGGCAGTTCTGGATGTAGCAGGCGGACGACAAGGCGAGGAGGCAGAGGAAGGAGAGGGGCAGCGAAGGCTCTGCCATGGTGCACGGTGCCCGCGGCCGTGCCAGGGGAAGCTGCTCCAGCTGCGTCTCTGGCCCCGTGCTGAGCGAGCTGCTATTTATGCTGCCATCACCCCTTCCCAGGGGAGGAGGAGGAGGAGGAAGAAGAGGAATGGGTTGTTTTTTTTTGGGTTTTTTTTTTTTTTTTGTTGTTGTTTTTCCTTTTTTTTCTTTTTTCTTTTTTTTTTTTTTCTCCCCAAATCGCATCCAAGCAAATCTGTAATTGAGATGATTCAGAGCGGCAGCACTCAGGGCTGGTGGATGCCACCCTTGGCTGCTCCGCGGGGCACGGGCCGGCCCTGGGATGTGCTTGGGAAGGGGCGCTGGAGGGGCTGGGGGTGGATTCAGGGAGAGATGCTCCTTCAGAAGGTGCTGGTTTGGGGAGGGATGGGGGTTTGGGGACAGATGTTCATTCAGGAGATGTGGTTTTGGGAACAGTGATGGTTTGGGGGTGATGCTGGTTTAGGATGGATGTGGATTTTGGGAGAGGTGCTGGTTTCAGAGGGATGCTGGTCTGGGAGCAATGCTAATTTGGGGAGGGACAAGGGTTTGGAAGGTGCTGCTTTAGAGAGATCTGTTTATTTGGAGGGTTCTGAGTTGGGATTGGTGCTGGTTTGGAAGGATGCAGATTTTGGGAGAGGCGCTGGTTTGGGAAGGGATGCTGGTTTGGGAAGTGGTGTTTGTTTGGAGCATGCTGGTCCAGGAGGGATGCTGCTCTGTGGGATGCTGGTTTGGGGAGAGATGCTGGTTTGTGGGATAGTGGTTTAGGGATGGATGTTGGTTTAGGGTGGGATGCTGCTCTGTGGGATGCTGGTTTGACTGATGCTGATTTTTGGGATGCTGCTTTGGGGAGGGATGCTGTTTTGTGGGATGCTGGTTTGGGGAGGAATGCTGCTTGGTGGGATGCTGGTTTGGGGAGGGATGCTGCTTGGTGGGATGCTGGTTTGGGGAGGGATGCTGCTTTGGGGATGGATGTTGGTTTAGGGAGGGATGCTGCTCTGTGGGATGCTGGTTTGACTGATGCTGATTTTTGGGATGCTGCTTTGTGGGATGCTGGTTTGGGGAAGGATGCTGCTTTGTGGGATGCTGCTTTGACTGATGCTGCTCTGGGAGGGGACGCTGGAGGGGAGTGATGGGGTTGGGGTCGGGAGAGAGTCCCGGGTGCACAACACCACCCCAAAACCCAAGGGCTGGGCTGCAGCATCGGGGTGCAGGGCAGGACCCTGTCCCCAGAGTGATCTGTCAGGGCCACCCACGGCTCTCCTGCCACTTCTTCCTCTTCTCCAAGAAGCCAGAAGGCAGGGAAGCCACTGGAAGAGGGGAGACCAAAAGAAAAGGCACCTCCAGCACGTTCATGTCACCCACGGGCTGTCAAAAACATCTGTAGAGGAAAAACACCATCAACAGCCCCTGCCCCATCCAGCCGTGAATATTCCTGTTGTTCCCAGATCCCTTTTCCAGCTACAACCTCAGCAATGTGAAGTCAATATGCAGAGAGGAATCAGATGCCTGTGAGCATCCACCCTCTCCTTCTCCCCCCGAAAAAATGCTGGGATTGGCTCACAGTGATCAGAAGGGGTTTTTTGGGGGGGCTGGACAATGTGGGGTGCTGCCAGCTGTGGTCCCACTTCTGGAGTGAATTTATCCTTTACCTATCTTCACATAAGGTGGGGAATTGAGGCAGAGAACCTAAAAATCAGCCTGGACATCACTTGGGATGGCTGAACATGGTTTTTTCCCTACCCTTCATTAGTTTCATTAGCCCCAGTTAGAGGGAGGGGAAAGGTGGTGCCCTGGGTGGGGAAGGGGCTGCTCTGCTTGAGCATCCCAAAAGAAATGGTGATCCCGCTGCAATCCTCCCTGGAAAACCCTTGTGGTTGTTTCAAAGTGCTTTCAAGAGCTCCGCAGGAAGCAGGGAGCAATGCTGGAGGGGGCTGAACCCCAGAGCATCGCTTTGCCCCCACAAGGGAAACTGAGGCACGCAGGAAAAGCATTTTCTGGATCAGTGCTGGGGAGCCCCAGCCTGCTCCCAGCTCCTGCCGTGTGATTCTGGAGCATGGAGCAACCCGGGGGGTGACAGTGCTGGGCTTTGGGGCTTTTGCTGGGTAAATTCAGATTTCCTCCCCTGGAGGGGGGTGAGGGTGGCCACAGCCCCTGACTCCGCGGGAGCGGCGAGTTCCCAGCTCTGCCCTGGATCCCCCAGCTGGGGCAGCCGGGGGGGGTTTAATGACCGGCATCATTAGCACCAACCTCATTTCCCCATCCAAAGCCATCCCTTCACAGCGGGAGCCCAAACCCACTGACGCTGCAGGGCTGAGGAGGACGCAAAAGCCCTCGGCTGGGAAAACTTTTCTTTAAAAGAGCCCCAAATGTCAGCTCTAAATTGGGCGTTAGGCGCTTGTGCTCCGTCTCTTCATTACTGTATCGTAAAATGACATTAGCCGGGAACGATCTGCATTCAAATGACTCTGTGTCTGGAATGATAACGCAGGAATATGAGATTAAAATGTAATTATGCTCTTTAAAGTCAAGGAAGGTTAATAAAATGTTTTTCCAAGTTGCAGAGGCTCCGCAGCCGCAACGCAGAATCACTTAGGGGAATCAAGGGGAGGATGAGGTGGGAACGGGGAGGGGGAAATGGGTAGAAAACACAAAAAAAGGGCGTTTTGGGAGGAAAATGTTGGGGTCACCTGGGGTGAGTCATGGGACAAGTGATCCCAGGGATGGGCAGAGCCAGCCCTGCTGGGCTGTGATGCTCCCTGGTACCCAGGGTACTGCCGGGCCCCCATCCCACACCCTGCTCCCAACCCAGGCCTTGGGGCTACTCGGAGTCCTACCCCAAATCCTCCAACACCAGCCCCAGGACCCCTTCTCTGTGTGTCCAGCACTGGATTTGCTCTGCCACATCCCTGCTCCTCCCCAGGGGATGCCCCTGATCTCCCCACAACCCCCACAGGCTGTGGCTGGTGTCAGTGGCTGCCACCCCTATCCCAGCTCC
This sequence comes from Lonchura striata, assembly GCF_050655825.1. NCBI lineage: Eukaryota > Metazoa > Chordata > Aves > Passeriformes > Estrildidae > Lonchura > Lonchura striata. The sequence goes on along the minus strand of NC_140706.1, from coordinate 2,998,644 downwards.
CCTCGGGAATGAGGGAAATCCCAAAGGCCTGACGGGGCTGGGAATGGGGCAGCACCCTCAAATCTGCCCCTTGCTCAGCTGAAATTCAGCCCCGGCTCTTGCTGACACCAGCGAAGGGGTTGGGGCTGCCAGAGGGGCTCAGCCATGGAGATCATGGAATCTTTGAGGTTGGAAAAGCTCTCCGAGGTCGTTGAGGCCAACCATTCCCCCAGCACTGCCAAGGCCACCACTGACCCATGTCCCCAAGTGCCACATCCACGTGGCTTTTAAATCCCTCCAGGGATGGGGACTCCACCACTGACCTGGGCAGCTGTGCCAGTGCCTGGCTGCCCTTTCCATGAGGAAATCTTCCCAGTTATCCAATCTGGACCTCCCCCTTCCTTCATTAACAGCAGGAGCTTCGTTAGCTCTGGAGCCCCCAGCGAGGTTTGTGAGAGCTCTTTTGGAGGCAGGAGAAGGGATGGAGGTGATGGAGCTTGGCTGCAGCACACAGAGCTCCCAGTTTAACCAGGATAAATGAGAGTGACAACATTCAACCAGGATAAACCAGAGGAGGCTGGAAAATGGGATGAATTTCACTGATTTGTGCATTTCCAGCCTTTGCTGCTCCTGGAGGGGGATGCAGCAGGGAAGGAAAAACTTTTTGAAAACGTCACATGGAGAAGGTCAGGCTGGCAAGGGAGAGCTCCCTGCTCCTGCTGGGGAGCTCTAATGCTCCTCAAATGGATCTGTCACTGTCACCCTGGCCCCGTGGCTGACGGGTGGTGGGGAGGGGGATCCTGCACCTCCTCCCCTCACATCACGGATAAAGATGCTCCTCTGCTTCTCTGACAGCTGGAAAACAGCTTTGATGCCTCTTGAAAGGCAGCAGAGGCAGCGTCAAGATTGGCTGGGGCACTGCTTTGATCATTTCCACGGTCAAATCCATCCTGCTGGGATGTGGACGTCACGCTGGGAGGTCACTGACCAACAAGGGATGGATTTGTCCAAAAAATGCTTGAAGGGCAGCATTAGAGGTAATTGCTCAGGCTGCAATCAATTCCATTCCCCAGCTCCCAGGGAAAGGACAGGCTTGATGCTGGGAAGAAACGTGCTGGTGGCATCCGTGTGGGAGCTGAAGAGGGATTGCTGTGGGTCCAGGCAGAGGAAATTGCTGGCTCTGTGTCACCTCCCACACCTTGGGGTGCAGAGAGGGTCCCTGCAGCCCACAGGGGTTTCAGTGCCCTGGGATGAGGGGGACTCACACCCAGCTGGGGCAGGTGATCCTTCCCTGAGCTCCAAGATGTGCAGAGGGAAATTCATCCCTGGATCCCCTGCAAGAGGGGACACAGCAGGTGAAATGTGCTGCCAAGGGTCCCAGAGGGTTAAGGAGGAGAAATTGGGGGATGAAGGCTCTGAGAAGCTGCAGTGAGGTGGAGATGAGCCCTGCTCTGAGCAGGGAGGGGGCCCTGATGTCCCAACACCACCCTTCCCTTCCAACCCTGCTCCGTGTGGCTCCTGCCCCTCCCTGCAGAACAAAGGGAACCTGGAGGTAATCTGGGATCCCACCTGGATCCCTGCCCACCCTCAAGACACCACAAGGAACTTTGGGCACTGGAGAAGCTGTCAGAAGAGGTGGCTTTGGAAGCATCCAAGCTTTGCTAGCTCTGGAGAAGGTGATGCCTCTGGGGATCCAAGGCAGCCACCCGTCCTCTCTCCTTCCCCGGGGGATTGTGAGAGCTGAATCACCCCGGGATGGCTCACTGCAAACACGACACCAGCACTGCAATGGAGTGGATTTACTGCCTCTGAATCGTGGGGTTTTTAGGAATTTTGTGCCTATTTTCGGAGTGTTTATTATTTTAAAGCGTGTGATTTTCTCTTTTTGCTCAGAATGGAGAGGGGCTGTAACTCCTGCTGACGCAGAGTCAGGATCAGCGTGGGGCTGGCACAAAGCTGCGTTCCAGGGGATGAGCAGCTCCTTCCCGTGCCAGGAACATAACTTTGCTCAGGTGCCTTTTGAGACCAAATAAAGGTGTGACAAAAGTGAGCTGAGTCAGCTGCAGGCTCCTCATGGCCCAGAACATCAATTAAGTGGCACCAGCAGGGGGTTGTGGAGGTGACAAACCCTTTGATGTCACCTTACCCCAGCACATCCAGGACAGAACATATCCAAGTCATTTTTTTGTCTGGCTTTTTTGTGAGCAGCTCTCCGAAGCCCCCATGGGTGCAGTGTCTGAGTCTCATCCCTGTGATACACGAGGCTCAAACCCCCTGGTCTGCAGCTCCTCTGTGTTGGTTTGGCTTTTTCCAGCCCGTTTATTTCCTCCTCTGCCAAGAGATTCACTCCACGACATCATTAAACCTCAGGATGAGACCAATTAGGAGCCAGAGAGAGAGAACCTGACTTTAAACATTTTATTAAGGCTTAAATGTCTATCAGCCAGCCAGGAGCTGGGCTGGTCACACGACATCAACCGAGAGGGTGGGATGGGATAGCTTTTCTACAAGAGTCTGGATGGGCAGGGTGGGATCACTGCCAGCTCCTCACACCTCAAGCACGGCCTCTCGCTGCTGATTCCAGGATGAGAGACGCTCCCAGCAGGGAGGGGAGGGCCAGGTGGGGAAGGGGAGGAAGTCAGAGGGGGCTTGGTGTGTGTTGCCACTCACGAGGACTTTACCTGCTCCACAACCGGGTGGCTGCTGGTCAAACGTGGCGTGAACTGGCTGGGGGGAAGCTGAGCTGGTCCGAAAGGCACCTGTGCTAAACCTCAGAGCCCCGGGGCAGTGGTGGAGACCAGTCCTGGATAAATACATATTCCTTGATAAAGAAGCTATGGCTTTTGTCCTCCTGGGGCTCTGGCTCTAACCTCCCACCCCGCACTAGACCGCGCAGTGCTCTCCCCTCTCCGGCTCTCCTCGGCGGCTCCGTGTGGACACGGGGCACTCAGCAGCTCCTTCTGCTCCTGCCGGGCTCAGAAGTGCTCAGAAGTGAACCCTCCGGACGTCCTGCGTGGCCGCCGCCCTCTTGCAGCTCCCGCAGTGGATGGGGGAGGCCGGAGCCTTCTGGCGCTCGGCCAGGCAGGGCCGGCACACCAGGTGCCCGCAGGGGAGCTGGTACACGGGCTCTGCCTTGAAGTAGCAGGAGAAGGATTTGCCACAGGAAGCACATCCCTGGGTCTGGCCGCTCCTGCTGTGCTCTGCAAATCCAGAATGACACAATCAGCAGGTTGGAAAAAACGTCGGAGATTACTGGGTGAACCAACAGCACCGTGTCCAGGCTTTCCTGGTGATGCCACCACCTCCCTGGGCAGCCCCTTCCAGTGTCTGATCCCTCCTCATGTCCAGCCTGAACCTCCCCTGGCACAGCTTGAGAGTACAAAACGAAGGGACAGAAGTGGATTAGGCAGGGAGTGTGAGAAGCCCAGGCTGGGCCACCCCTCCTGTGCCAGCCCTGCCCCAGTCCGAGGGCTCCAGGTCCTGCAGGCTCAGGGCACGGCTGTGACTCAGGACTGTGCCAGCTTCCTGTCATTACCACAAGGAAAGGGAAAGGTCCAGCTTCCAGGGCAGGGCGTGCTCAGAAAGGGATGGATCACATCAGCACTTGCACCATCAGGCTTTTAATTGAGGACAGATGACTGTAAAAAAGGGCTTTTCACTTTGACTGGACTAAATCATCCTCCCTCCCGCTCTTCCGCAGCCATTCCCAGGTGGAAGGGCTGAGGTGGCACTTGGCATTCCTGTCACACACCACCCACCGAGGGCTACTCAGCTCTCAGACAGCAGCAATTTTAGAGGGGACAGGAAAAAGCTGAAGAGATGAGTGTCACTGTGGAACAGCAAAAGCTGTTTGGGGAGGGGGAGAGGGGGAAAAACAGACAGATGGACTGACAGACAGACAGACAGACAGACAGAGCCCTTCCCAGGGTCCCTCTAAAGCTCCTTCTCAGCCATGGCCAGGCAGAGCCTCACCCAGGGGAAGAGAAGCCAGGACATGTGGAGGGACATCTGAAGGTTCAGTGATTCCCTGCACCCCAAAGGAATAATTTTGGGAATGCATACACAGCTGGATGAGTGGCTGGGCAGCAGGTGGGTGGGCTTGGCAGCCTGGAATGTTGCTGCTGTGACCTGCTCCTGCTAAGGGCTGGATGTCACATGGTATTTCAAAGAATCATGGAATGGTTTGGGTTGGAAGGATCATAAAGCCCATCCCATTCCACCCTCCTGCCATATGCAGGGACATCTTCCACTGTCCCAGGCTGCTCCAAGCCCTGTCCAACCTGGCCTTGGACACTTCCAGGGATCCAGGGGCAGCCACAGCTGCTCTGGGCACCCTGTGCCAGGGCCTGCCCACCCTCCCAGGGAACAATTCCTAGCCAATACCCAATCTCACCCTACTCTTTCAGTCTACAAACATTCCCCCTTGTCCAGTCTATATAAAAAGTGACTCTCCCTCTTTTTTCCAAGGCCCTTTCAAGCACTGGAAGGCTGCAGCATTTGCTGGATTTACACCTCTCCTGCAGCACCTCCACCCACGTGGCAGCTCCCCAGCTTGCTCCACACAGCTCACAGGCTACACTGAACCTCTCAGCCCAAACTGCAGAGCTCTGGGAACAGTCTGAACTCAGCTGGAGCAGGCTGAGCACTGTGTCCTGTCCATCCCAGATCATCCCTGGGCAGCACAGACAGCCAAAAACACGGGAACATCATGGGACTGGTGCCACAGCCTGCTCTGACCCAGGACATGGACAACATCCCACACCTTGTGGGGGACAGCAAGGTCTGACCTGCCTCAGTGGGAGAATAAACCAGCAAAACAGCTGAGAGGGGCAAGGATTGTGAAGTAAAGCTTGCTGGGAGACAATGTAATATTTTTATGTGGAATATTTAATATCTGGGGTCTGAACGAGGCTCCCTGTTAACCCAGCTCCCAGAGGTGCTCCAGAGGTGCCCGCTGCTCACCAAGGACCGTGCCCACGCTCCAGGAACTGCTGCAGCCTCCCTCTCCTGGAGCCTGCTGCTGGCTCTTCATCAGCTTGGCTGTGAAGGAGGGCATGGAGCTGAGAGCCGAGGTCAGGGCAGTGTCCAGGCTCTCCGACAGCTTCTGCTCGTGGGACACCAGGTCTGCAAAGGGAACAGAGACAGGTCTGCAAAGGGGACAGAGACAGGTCTGCAAAGGGAAATAAACACCAGGTCTGCAAAGGGAAATGGAGACCAGGTCTGCAAAGGGGACAGAGACAGGTCTGCAAAGGGAAATGGAGACCAGGTCTGCAAAGGGGACAGAGACAGGTCTGCAAAGGGAAATAAACACCAGGTCTGCAAAGGGAAATGGAGACCAGGTCTGCAAAGGGAACAGAGACAGGTCTGCAAAGGGAAATAAACACCAGGTCTGCAAAGGGAAATGGAGACCAGGTCTGCAAAGGGAACAGAGACAGGTCTGCAAAGGGAAACACAAGGACCAGGTCTGCAAAGGGAAATAAACACCAGGTCTGCAAAGGGAAATGGAGACCAGGTCTGCAAAAGGAAACAAACTCCAGGTCTGAAAAGACAAGAAATAGATGGGGAAGTAAATATTGGGAAAAAGAATCTGTGATGCAAACAGTGCCTTGGCTCTGGACTTTGGAGGATTTTAGGAGCCCTGCCACTTGTTTTGTTGAGAGTTTTTTCCTCACCAAGGGTCTGGGATTTTGGGTGGAGTGCCTCGTCTCCTTTGGGTCCTAGAGGTGGAATGCCCTATTCCCTATGGATTACCACCATTCATGTGGTGTCCCAGAGCCAATTTATACAGGACCAGAATCATTTAGGTTAGAAAAGACCTCCAAGATCAAATTAAGCACTGCCAAGGCCACCACTAAATCGTGTCCCCCAGTGCCACACCCACATGGCTTTTAAATACCTTCAGGATGGCAGCCTGTGCCAGGGCTGGAGAACCCTTTCCATGAAGGAATTTTCCCTAGTACCACCTTAAACCTCTCCGGGCACACCCTGAGGCCATTTCCTCTTGTTCCCTGGAACAGGGCCTGACCCCCACCTGGCTGCACCCTCCTTTCATGGAGTTGTAGAAGTCTGCAGGACTGAAAAAGGTTCAAACTCCCAATAACCCAGGAGGTTGTTTTTCCCTAAAACCTCAGCCAGCTCCCGAGGATCCCAGCCCAGTGCTGCCAGCCTTGCTCCATGCAGCTCACAGAGAACATTTAAACCATTAATAAAATCTGTGGGACTTGTTTTTCCCTCTCTGTCCCAGTTCTGAGGCACAGGGCAGGGCTGGACCCTCCCTGCAGGGCTGCCCTGTGCAGCACTGACGGTGCTAATTAAGACGAAGCATTAAGAGAATGTTGTCTGCATCACTAATTCTGTTAAATCCATCTCCCAGAGGAAGAGCTCGCAATTGGTGCTGCACATTTCCTCCACCAATCAAGGCTGATGATCCAGTGAAGCAGGAGCTCCACGGGCTGAGCACTCTGCTTTTATTTATGTATGGACACGGCTGCCCTGGGAGCTCCAGGACCCTCCTGCTCCTGTGGGGTTGGGGCACATCCTGGTGGGAGCTGTCACACACCTCCACAGCCAAAATAACCAACAATTCCTCCTAAAACAGGGAATGAGCTCTAGGCTGAGGGAGCAGAGCAGAAAAGTGCAGTTTGACTTCTCCCCGCTCTTCCTGGTACCACCCGACTTCAATTATTTTCAACTGAAGAATTAATTTAAAATCAAACAGCCACCTAAGCTTCATCCTAAAAATGTTTTTGGGCAGATGGAGAGAAGGGTGAAGGCAGTGACAGGTTCCAGCAGCTCTGGGTCATATTTGACATGTCACAGACCACTGGGTTAGAGCAGATCAGGAGATTGGGCTTACCTGCCCAGAGAGGCAATCATGAAATATCCCCCCACCTGGATTTACACCCTTTGCCCCCACATCCACACAGCTTTTAAATCCCTCCAGGGATGGGAACTCCACCACTGCTCTGGGCAGCTGTGCCAGGGCTGAGCAACCCTTTCTGTGAAAGAATTGCTCCCAAAATCCAACCTAACTCTCCCCTGGTGCAACCCCTGTTCCCTCCTGTCCCTGTCCCCTGGGAGCACAGCCCCACCAGAATCCCACCTGGCCCCACCCTCCTGTCAGGGAGTTGGTGACAGCAACAAGGTCCCACCTGAGCCTCCTTGTCCTCAGATTTGCAGGATATTTTGCATTCCCAGCAGTGCTGCTACCACATCACTGAGAAAAGGATGGATGAAGGGTTTCCCCTGCAGCCACAAGTCACATTTTTTTTGTCATTTAGCCTCTACCAGGTTTTCTGCTCTAACCACCTGCAAATTCTGTGCAAGTCTCTCCCAGGCTGAGCTGTCCCTCGTCCCTGCAATTCCCTTGCTGTGGTTTGTTCTGTGTCCCATTCCTGCTTTCCTTCCCACCTCTCTCCTCATGATGAGCCAGGACTCCCTGTGCCATCACCACTGCACCACCAGGCATTTCTTTTCCTGTTTTTGCAAGAGAAAATAAATCCCCCTGGATAAAGAAACTTCAAACCAGGACAGTGAGAAAAATATTGTCTCCACATGGAAGGAAGAGAAAGGAAATCCAAAATAAAAGGGGAACAGGGTGACCTGAGCAAACGAGGGCTGTGAAACACTGAACAAGGAACATGGGGAGGCGGATGAAATAACCCATCTCCACCAGCCAAACACAGCCTGGAAGCTTTCTAGAGGTGTGATGGGAACTTGAACTGGATTTGTCACCCCAGCCTGGGGCTGTCCCAACACTCAAGGAACAGAGGTGACCTGGGGAGCCACAATACCTGTGGAACAGTCCATCTGGATCAAGTGGGAGTCACTGTCAGCTTTCATTTTTTTAGCACAGTTCTCTGAGGTAGCCGTGACGAGTAAGTTTGTAGCAGAAAAATAGGGCGGCTGCAGGGAGCCCTGATCCATGCAGTCCATTTTCCTTTTCAGAGATGACATGGTGATGGAGGAGGGCACCGGGCTCTCCGAGGCGTGAGCCCTCCCCAGCAGGTTGGTGCCAGGGATGCTGTGCTGCAGCAGGAAGTGGTCTATTCTGGCCTTGAGGGTGGGGTGAGGTAGGGGCTGCGAGTGCTGGCTGAAGGCCACGCCCGTGAAGGGATCGCTGGGAACCCGGCCCCAGGACGCCTCGCTCCGGTTGCATTTCTCCAGGGTGCTCTGGTCAATCACCTTCCCAGAGGGCAGGAGCATGGGTAAAGTCATGATCTCCAGGGTGATGGGGTCCAGGAATTCTTCAGGGATGTCTTGGACGACATCCACCAGCTTGTGCAGGGTCTGCTGCTCGTTGGCACTGAAGGGCACGCAGTCGCTCTCCATCGGCGTCCAGAGCTCCGGCTTGAGGCCGCCGACGTCCTGGGCCAGGAACTGGGAGGCCACCTGGAAGACGCCCTCGATCACCTCCTGTGGGCAGGACTTGGCAGGCTGTCCCCACACCTCCAGCCTCTTGATGCTGGGCAGGCCCCCCCCGGCCACGTGGGTGATGCAGATTTTTAGGTGGGACACGTTGCTGAGCGAGGCCGGCCCTTTGTTCCAGAGGTCTTGGGACACCGAGCCGGGGTAGGAGAAGACATTTTCCATCTGATGGAAAGGAGGCCTCGGCTTGAAGCCTCTGTGGCCAAAAGTCACTTTGCTCTGATTTTTTAAGACAGCTTTGCCCACCAGGGTGAAGGTGTCCTTGTCCGACACAGGCTGCCCGGCCAGACCTGAGCACTGCCCCTCAGGGCTCTGCCACGAGGTTTTGTTGCATGAGGTAGAGGTGTAAACTTCCAGCCCGGAGAAGGTCTGGCAGCCCCCGGAGGAGATGTCGATGTTGATCCTGCAGATCTCGACGTTGAAGGGGAAGGAGATGGTGACGTGCACCGGGGGTTTGATGAAGTACTCGCTGCGGAAGCCGCGGTTCCTCCTGGCCAGGTCCTCGGAGATCAGGTTCTCCACCTCGTAGCCATCGGCAGAGATCTGCGTGCCAGCACAAAACCGGGGTCAGTTTGGAGCAAGGAAACACAGGGAAGCCAATTTCACAAGCACTTCCAGAGATTCTCAGGATGACATCAACCAGGAGCTAAGGCTGAGGTTTACGTGCAGCTCAGGCCAGGCAGGAGATCCCTGCTGTAAGGCAGAGCAGACCCACTCCCACCCTCCTCCATCCCCTCTTCCTGCACCCTTTGTCACCATGGGCAGACCTGACTTAACTGCTGGAAGAGTGAAAAATTAGGGATAATCCATGGTTTTGGCTGGGTCAGTGAAATAAGTCAAGGAGGAGAGGGTGGCAGGGAGCAGAGGATGAGACTGGGGGAGATGGAGTCTCCTCTTTCAGTCTCCCTTTTCAGGTGGGAGTCTCCTGGTTTTCTTTGTGCCTGCTTATCCATGTGGAAATGCACTTGGAATCACAGTTACAGGGTCCCAGAGGAACTCTGGATGTTAATCAGCCTCTGGGAGCCACCTCACCCATCCCTGAGGGAGATCCATCAAACCAGGCTGGGTCTGGTTTGGAACATGCAATCCCACCCTCTGCTCTGCTCCTGGGCAGCCTGGTTCAATCCATTCCTTTTCCTGGAATCCCCAAACCCTGAGAAATCGGCAGCATTTGCTGAATGGACAAATAAAAACGAGGAAAATGTATTTATTCCACCAGTTTAATATGGTCTTGATCATGACAATCACACCAAACTCTGTGGCATGGCTGGGTCTCTCCGCAACAAATTGCAGCACTGCTGCTTTTGCAGCACAGAATTTACAAAGCCAAGGTTGTCCTGGATTTTGGGGTGAGTTGGTGTGGAAACTGACAACTAAAAACCAGGTTTGAATGAAAATCGAGTTTCTTAAAGAGATTCTGATGTGCTGAGTGAAACCAGGAGTATTTGGAAAGTAACTTCACCGAGTTCTCATTTCACAATTTCACATTAATTAATAATTTCACACTATCAAGAGCTGTGAGTTCCAATGGGCAGAGGGAAAACTGGAATATTGCACGGAAAAAGGGATCTCAAGTCAAAGAACTTATAGCTGGAGGTACATAATGCTGTCTGGTTATGAGATCCTGTAAAATCAGGGCTTTTCCCTCCAGTGTTTAGTGTGTGCCACATCACAGCAGTGATGCTGATTATCCCAGAGGAGCAGTGAACAAGCTCCCCCACCCAGGGTGATTCCATCCAATCCCTCCATCCCTCCCACTCCCCAAAACCCCCTCATCACTATTATACCTTGTTGCAGTGAATTCTTGGCTTGAACTGTGGGAGACAGACGTTTATTACCATCTTGGCAGCTGGAGAGAGGTCACTTGCTGAGCATCAGAGTCAGCTTGGGGAAAAAAAAAATTAAAAATAAAAGAAGTGAATATCCATGAGCAGTGAAAGGAACTCGTTTTGGGTGAGTTACAGGCTTGGGACTTCCTAAAACGCAGCTCAGATCTGAGTCCAGGAGGTGAAGCCAATATAAAACCAAATGAATGTGGTGGAGAGATGAAACCTAAATTAATGTGGTAGACAGATGAGATTAAGAGAAAAAAAAAAACACATTAATATTAATCAGTGAACCTGTGGAAAAAAAGCAAAAACAAAATGGCTATTTTAACTAAACCACCTATGAACAGACCAGCAACTAGATCTGAAGGATTATTAAAGATGCAAGAGTTCTGTAGGTGTAGAAAAGCACCAGCACAGCACAGAAGGCTGTCACAGAGAGTGAAGATTAACCACAAATATTAATAATTGCTGTTAAATAACTCCAAGGGAGCAGAGGGCATGGAATAGCTCTGAGGGAGATGTCTGGGATCTGAACACCAAATTCTTCTGCCAGCAGTCATTAAAGAAACTCAACTGAACACACCGTCTTTCCCATTGAAAAAAAAAAAAATAGTGACTGGAATTGGCTGTCTCAGATCCCTTTTAAGAATGAAATTATCTGTGAGGTGAGAGCTTTAACCTCATGTTAACCCCAGCTTTAAAATGTCACTGCCCTGGGCAACCTTGCAAATCAGGGACTCGCTGCCTCCTTCAGCAACAAGCAGCTCTTTAATGATTTTCCACTGATCTGTTGGTTCAGTCCAAATGAAATTGGCCTTCCTGGGGCACATTGGAAAGGCAGAGTTAATGAGCTCCCTGTGCTGCATCTGCAAGGAGAAAGGTGGAATTCAAGGCACAAATCCCACGGATAAAAGCCAGCCCAACCTGGAATTCACACCTGCAGAGAGCAGAGCTTGGTTACAATGCCTTGAAAATGAAGCAGGTGTGAACTTTACAAGAGGAACAGCCAGGTGAGCAGCACTTCTGTCCCAAAATTTGGTCTGGCAGCCATGAGGAGCAATTCCTGCTCCTCAAGCAGCAGGACAAGCACACACCAACTCTCCTCCAACACTGATTTCTTGGCTGAGTCTGTTTACAGAACTGGGCTGCCAGTGGGGAACTGTTTAAAGTGGTCTGACTTTTGGCACTCACATCTTATAGGAGACTGACAGTTCAGCTACAGGCTGTGCCTCAAAACTGCCCTTTTTGCCTCATTTTGAACCAAAAGTGGTAAATTCACTTGGCCCTCAGCACTGGTGCTATGAAAAGTGGCAAACCAACAACTCTCCTTGCTCCCTTCCTTGGGAAAACTCAAGATTCTCCCCTGTTCTATCTCTCCTCTCTTTCCTGGGCTGAAGACTTCTGCAACATGAGGCGTTCTGTATGGGTATTTTATAGGATTTTCTCCTGTTTGTGACCCTGAGAGACTCAGGTTTATTTTTCCAGTCTCAATATCTCAGTAAGAAAATGGATTATTCTGCATTTCCAAGTCACTGCACTCCCTTCAGTTGAAAGACTCTGCTACAAATCTCATGGCTAAAGTTGAGTCACCGAGTTGCTTTTACCCATGGCTGGGTTTTTATTTTCCCCTCTCTCTTCAGCGTGTGCCTTCCCTAAGGTGAACAAAGATCTGTGGACTGAGGCAGTGAAACACAGACCTGAAAAAAATCCTCAGTGGTTTTGGACAAGGAATTTCAAACCAGACTGTCTGGAGTTTGTCACAGCGCTTCCTGGTGTGCTGTGTGGGAGTATGGAGCTGCTGCCATAAGGAATGTGCATGGTGGGCACCAAATAAAGTCCTTGGAGCATGAGATGGAATGTCCTGAGGTCAGAGCACCCTAACCCTCAGTCCCACTCAGTATCCAGGTTCCATCCTAAAGGAGAAACCCAGGCTGTGCCCTCAGCCCCAGCCCCATGGAGATGGAAACATGAGGAAACAGCTGTGTGTGTTCCTGGCACCCAGCTCAGCCTCATGACTAAATATCCTCTGTTCCTGCTCTCCCAGAGGCACACCAAACCCAACCACTCTCGTTTAGGGTGGAGAAAGAAGCAATCACAGTGAAAAATGAATCATTAGGAGGTTTTATTTCTGGTGGAAGCATTGGAGGATCCAGGTACAAAAGGAGAGCACGGAAGTACAGATGTCACCAGAGCAGAAATGGCCACACAGAGCACCTGCCAACAACTGAGCCAACACCCAGAGCCCATTTTAGCAGTACCCAGCCACGGAGATGCACTGGGGAGGCTCTGGGCAAGCCCCTGCCCCCACTAGCCAGCCCTGGTGAGCAGTGCTGGGCAGAACACTTTGTAGTGGAGGTAGCTGAGCTTCTCGGAGCGCGTGCGCTTGAGCAGAGGGAACCACTCCCAGAAGGGAATCTCCACCACCACGTAGCCCAGCAGCCGCAGCTGCCGCCGCTTCAGGCAGTGCAGCCCCAGCAGCCGCCTGGAGCTGTAGCAGAAGTGGTTCCTGTTGGACACCTGCAGGGCCAGCCTCACTTGCCCAGCCTGCCAGAGCCCTGATTTAGGCTTAGCCTGTGATGAGGCACCCGCAGAAAGGGCTCCACCCAAGCACTGTGTGCCCGTTGTGTCCCCGCTCTCCTGTCTGGGAATCCTGGCTTCGTTTCCCACTTCTGTGGGACTCTGGTTATGAGCTCTGCCCTGTATGAGCTGAGACATTAAATCATCTGTCAGACTAATTCCCAAGTCTTTCAGCTTCCTGGCTGTCACGGGATCCTTGAAGTTGAAGGGGATGGGACGCCCATCCGCGGCCAAACGCACCTCCAGGTCGCTGGACCTGGTGTGGGGCAGGATCATGTGGTTCTTCACATACTCAGGGCCTCCCAACATGCTCTCCAGGAGGGACGTGGCTTCCACGATTTCAGGCCTGACGTAGATTTCCTGCTCTGCAAAGCCTGAGGCCATCTCAGTGAACTCCTGACAAAGCTGAGGGGTGAGGCGGCTGCCTTGGTAGGTCGGGCACTCGATTTCCACGCTCTTACCAAGGGTGAACAGGTCCTTGTTGAGCTCATATTTGCTACCTCTAGTTTTCTGGACAAACTCCTTCCTCAAAGCAAAGTCTATCAGCTCCTCTGGGAAGCGTTTGACAAATGCCAGGCCAAGCAGAGCAGTAAGGAGATGCTCTGGAAACTTGCTAAACTCATGGAGTTTTGCATGCAATTGCTTTATCAAGCTGGAATAAAACTCCTCCTCGTTGGGAGGTTCATAGTCCAGGCACCCAAACGACCACAGGAATTTGGCAGCATCCTTGCTCCGGCAGTAGGACACCTTGGAAGGCAACGAGGTGGCTACAGCAGCCAAGACATCCTCGTCAAAGAAGTGCAGGGATGAATAGGTAAGAGTGATGTGCATGATGCCCTGGATGTTTGTTGCAGGAATCCGAGCAGGAATCACCCTCCCGAGCTCCCTCATGAGGGGCGGGTGGTCCATGCGGGTGTAGCGCAGCATCTTGAGCACGTTCACCAAGGCGTAGGTGCTCATGTCCTCCATCTGCAGGGACACCCTGTCTGCAATCCTCCTCATGACGTGCTCAGAAATCCCACTGAGGGACTTGAAGAGCCCCAAGCAGATGGCACCCAGCTCCTCCAAGGTGAAGGCGTCCAAGTGCTTCAGGATCGTGCTCTCCACCTTCTGCGCCAAGTCCGCGGGCGACCTCCGGCCTTCCCCGATGATGTAAAGGAGCTGCACAAACTGGGGCAAGGTGAGGTCCTTCCAGTGCAGGTTGGCATAGCTGAACAGAATGCCCAGGTAGGAGGGCACGCTGCGGTCCAGGCAGCGCCAGCAATCCGCCACCAGCAGCAGCTGCTCCAGGCCCATGTCCCACGCCCGCCGGCAGAACTCGGCCTCGCACGCGTTGAGCAGGGGGTGGGAGGCTGGCACGGCCAAAGGGACACAAGCCTTTAAAATCTGGATGAGATCTGGGGTGCTGAGCAGCCTGATGGCCGTGACAGCTCGGTGACACAAGGCACTGAACCTGGGGTCGGACAGCAGCGCCGCGCGGCGCTCCGCTGGCAAACGGCTCAGCTTGAGGAAATAATCCGTGAGAATTCCCGGGCTGCCCTCACACCCCGCCACACTCTGTAAAATCGAGTCCCCTTCCTCTGCAGGGAGGGGCTGTGCTGGCTCAGCACTGTCACAGGTGAGAGCTCTGTACTCAGGCCTCCCCTTCTGGAACATGCGGGGGTCCTCTTTGGAGTCGTGCAGTTCCCGTTTTTCCTTCTCTGCTTCCTCCTTGTACGGCGTGGCCAGGACGGTCTCCTCCAGGAGCGTGCTGAATTTGGGCTTGGGCAGGGCATTCCTGACAGGTGCCAAAGCTTGGGAAGAGGCAGTGGGGAATGTCTGCAGAGCCTGTGCAGTGCCAGGGCCGGTGAACGTGTCACCGAGGGCCTGGCTGCTGTCCCTATCCGTGTGCTGCTGGGAGCCAGCCCTGCCTTTGGCATAGGCAGCTGGATTATACAACACTCTGTAGTCCTGTGGCTTCAGCAGCTGGATTGTAGCCCCTGACTGGCTCCCAGTCTTGGCTGCTCCTGGCTTATCTGGCTTTTCCTTCTTGCTTTTGCTGCTCCCACACTTGGCCTTGCGCTTGGCTGTGGTCGAGAGCGCTGTCACCCTGCTCAGCCTGGGCAATCTTCGGCACATTAGCACCGTAGCCATGGGTCTCAACTTAGTGGGGCTCAGAACTGCTTCCAGGTACTGAAAAAAGGGCAGACGGAGAGTCAGCGGCCTCCACCTCACAGTTTTAAAATCAATCCTTCAGCTACCCAAAGGGAGGCGGCGCCGGTGCCTCCCCTGGCCAGGGCAGCTGGGTCCCTGCAAAGCCACTATGGAATGTCACCTCATGCAAAGGCAGCTCAGGATGAGCACCCAGGTGACCTGGGCTTGGAGTAGAAGGCAGCCAGGCATGGCCTGCTACTCAGCAGACACAAGAATCTTGGCACAGACTAGGAGAGTTAAGAAAAAAAATAATTGTTTTTTCATTTTTAAGAGACCCGAGCTGCTTTTCTTTCATTCTGAACAATGAAAAGGTGTTTTTGCAGAAGAGCTGCAGCTTCAAGAGGCTTTATGTGTTCAGACAGAGCATTCTGCTGCTTTGGTCACTGTGGTCTGAATCACTGACCACCACCTGAGAAGTTGTCCAAACATCCAGGGTGCCACACTGCCCTTTGCACCTGGAGACAGGATGTGGAGCAAAGTCTCCACAGAACCAGTGCAGAGAGTGAAAACTGGCCCAGAGCCTGCAGATGGAGGCTGGAGGGAGGAAGAAATGTGGGGGAAGAGCAGGGGAGAAGTAACACAAACCATAATGTGATGCTACATCCCAGGCTGAGAACGAGGGGGAGCAGAGCTTTAAGCTTCAGATTTGAGAGCACTTCCCAGAGTTTTAGGGTACAGGAGGCTTAAAAATGGCTGGTGCCTTCCTAACTCCTGCCTGAAGCAGCTACAGCTCGGAGGGTGAGGGTGAGAAATCCGTAGGAGTCCAGCTGGGTGCTGCCAGCCTGCACTGCCTGCCAAAGCAGCCCTGTTTACCATGATTCAGATGCTGATTAAAAAAAAAAAATTAAAAAAAAAAAATAAAGCACCAGGTGTCAGATTTCAAATCCTTAACCCACCCAAATACCCATCACACAGATGTTACCCAGTTCCTTAAAACCCCTCAGCACCACAGGGCGCTGGGCAATCAGGAAAGCCAAAGCCTGGCAGAGATGCTGCCACTGCAACATACTTTGTGCTCCCCACACAGGGAAATAAATCCTCAGAGACACCCCTGGGAGCTCTGCTTGGATCCATGGCTTCCTGATCAGGGATGCAGCAAGATGTGGGATTAGTGCAGGCAAACTCAGTTTTGCAGCAGCAAAATGGGCACTTTGGGGCAGGAGAGGTGGGTTTGGGGTGTGTGAGCAGCACAGTGGGATGGGGGCTCTGGTTGAGCATAAACTGTTTTTTTTTTGGTATGTAAGAATCGCCACATCCCCCATGATCCAGGGACACTTTCCACTATCCCAGGTTGCTCCAAGCCCTGCTCAACCTGACCTTGGACACTTCCAGGGATAGGACATCCACTGCTTCTCTGGGCAACCCGTGCCACTGAGGCAGATGAGGACACCTTGCATCCTCTGCTCCGTGGGCACAGCTTGGAGGCACAAACAGCAGCCAAGAGGGAGGAGAAGCTGCTGGAGCAGAAACCACCTCAGCTGAGAGGTGAAAAAACCAACTGGGCTGGGGACCAAGAAGCTCTGGGGAGCTTGGTGGGGAAGGAAAGGCAAACTGAAATGTGGATTTGTGGGGAGAGAGCCATGCAAAGAGGAGGGTACAAGAGAGGCCACTGTGTTTTTAGGATGATTTGTAAATATTGTGAGATGCTTAACAGCCCACTGGGCACCTTATCTGTATGTCCAAACACCCTGAGGCAGCCCCAGGAACAGATCAGGCTGTCCCACAGACCCCAGGCTGTTCCAAGGCTGTGACTGTCCCATCCCAGCACGAGAAGTCAAATCGTGCCGGAGAGACTGTGCCCCTTCCTGCCTGTCTGAGGAACAGGGAGTGGAAAAGCCTCCTCAGAAGCTGGACAGGAAAACCTGAGCCAAGAGCTGGATTTCAAAGCTCTCCTGTTCAGGAGAATGTCTGGTAAAAGAATCATTCATCACACATAAATGTCTGATAAAAGATCAGGAATGTCTGATAAAGTGATCATTCCTGCAGGTGACAGATGCTGGAGACAGGGGACAAGGCTCAGACTGCACCTGCTCTGGGGGAAGGAGACATCCCCTCCTCAGCACCTCACAGAGCTTGGACCATTAGAGGGGCTGGATCAAGCTCCAAAAATCATCTTGAACAAGAAGAGGTTTACTCAGGCGAGCCTTTCCCAGAGATTTCCTCGTCTGACTCGACTTTTGAGTGTCTTTATCTATTTTTCTGCTAACAAAACCCAGGTTATTTATACAAACCAACTCCTCCCTGCTGGGAAAGGTGATACCCCCCAGGAAATCCAGCCCTGCTGCTCCCAGAGCCCCTCCCAGCAACAACAGCCCCACTTCTCAGTCAGGGAATCAAAGGCCTGGTGAAGGCTCCGAAGGCGAGCGCCGCGTGCTGCTAAGAATATCCTCCAGGGATTGACTGTGGAGCTGTGACACATTTGGGAATCCAGGCAGTGGAGAGATTGCTTCTCTCCTCCTTTGCTCCAAATCCAGCCAAAATGACAAGACCATGCACAGCTGAGCGAGGCTGGGATGGGACAAGACAGTTCCAAGCACCCTCGAGGGCAATGGGGCTGCTCCAAGTGATTTGTCCATGTTTTCATCCACCCCTGACCCAAATCTTTGTGATCTTTCCAGTTTCCAGCCCATTTCTTTCCCAGCTTCATCCACACCTTCCCTGGAATTGCCTCTTTTCACGTTGAGCAATCAACTTTTTCCCTTCCTTTCCCCTTTTTCCTTTCCTTTCCTTTCCCCTTCCCTTTCCCCTTTTTTCCTTCCCTTTCCCTTTTTTCTCTTTCCTTTCCCCTTTTTCCTTCCCTTTTCCCTTCCCTTTCCTTTGTTTCCTTTCCTTTTTTCTTCTCTTTCCCCTTTTTGCTTTCCTTTTTCCTTCCCTTTCCCCCTTTTCCCTTTTTCCTTCCTTTTCCCCTTTCCTTTTTTCTTCCCTTTCCCCTTTTTCCTTTACCTTTCCCCTTCTTCCTTCCCTTTTTTCCTTTTCCTTTCCCTTTCCCACTTCACATCCCAACTCCTTCCCACCTCTGGGCAGGTCTCTCCAGAATTTTCCCTTCCTCCAGCAGCTCCAAGGAGCCAGGGAATTCTGGAGCTGGGCCCAGCAGGCTGGGAATGCCCTTTGAGGAGCAGCTCAGGCATGGGCACACCTCTGTTTCACTGTCACAGCTGGAAAAGGACATTCCCAGAGGAATGCCACCCAGCCCAGGGGCTCAGCCCTGTGCAAGGGGAGGTTGGTGCATCCCAAAAATGCTGTCAGGGCTTCTGGAACACTCTGAGGAAAGCCCTGACCCTGTGCTTCCACCAAAGGGCAGAGGGAAGCTCCTGGGGGTGTGTGGGGAATGAACAGGGGATGAATGCTGGGGATAAAACAGCTCCTTTTGGCCAACAGCCTGTGCCTGGGCTGGAGAGGAGAGCAGCACAAAAGGGCTTTTATTCCCCTGACAGGTTGTGATGTCAATGTGCAAAATTGTCACTTTTTGGGTTGTTTGGGCTTTTTCTTTATTTTCTGACATCACGAATGGTTTGGGTGGGAAGGGATTTAAAGATCATCTCATTCCACCCCCCTGCCATAACCAGGGACACTTCCCACTGTCCCAGGTTGCTCCAAGCCCCATCCAGCCTGGCCTTGGGCACTTCCAGGGATCCAGGGGCAGCCACAGCTTCTCTGGGAAATCCATTCCAGGGCCTCACCACCCTTACAGGGAACAATTCCTGCCCAATCTCCCATCCACTCCTTCCCAGTATCCCATCCATCCCTGCCCTCTGGCAGTGGGAAGCCATTCCCTGTGTCCTGTCCCTCCATCCCTTGTCCTCAGTCCCTCTCCAGCTCTCCTGGAGCCCCTTTAGGCCCTGCAAGGAGCTCTGAGCTCTTCTTGGATCCTTCTTTTCTCCAGGTAAGCACCTCCAGCTCTTCCAGACTGGCTCAACAGCAGAGGAGCTCCAACCCTGCAGCATTTCCGTGCAATTCCCTTCTCCCGAGGCAGGGCTGGAAGCCCCCAGTGCCGCTACTCACCCCTCACAAACACAAACCCATACAAACCCCCCCCCACACGCAGAGATACATTTACGTATTGCTGCGATACAACCCAGGGCAGGGCCCCGCCGGCTGAGGGGGCGGCTGGGGCAGGGGGCAGAGGACGGGGAGCATGGAAAAGGAGGTGGGAAGGGGCCGGGACTCACCGGGGCCGCTCCGCCGCCGCCGCCGCCGCCTCCTTCCTCCTCCTTCCTCCTCCTCCTCCTCCTCCTCCTGCCGCCGCTTCCGGTCGCGCGGCGCTGACGCCACTTCCGGCCCCCGGCGCGCGCGGCCGGCGGGTGGCGCCAGCGGCGCGCGCGGCCGCGTTCAAACGGACTAAAAATTGAACTTGGAGAATAAATCTATCTCGGTTTAGGTGATGCGTGCTGCGTGTGAAAAACGCCAGTCGCTTGGGTTTTTAAATTTTTAAAAGTTTAATAATGATAAAATGGTTATAATAATAATACAATTAGAGTAATGAAGTTTAGAGTTAGGGCAATTACAAGACAATAAAAAGTAAAGAATTACAGGCGTCTGGATGCTCTCGGACACTAAGTCACAAAAAGCATGTCTTGTGAACAAAGGAATTACTTTTAAAACAATACACTTGTATATTCATATATTCTTCATGGTTATGCATCTATTCTATTTAAAACAAGAAACTTTCTCTGTTGTATGTCAACTGTTTTCATCTCTATGGCCTCTTCGAGTCTAAGCAAGGCTTGAAGAAATTAGCTTTTTCTGATAAGAAAACAATAAATTCCTTTTCTTTGGAAGATTTAGATGTTCCTCGAAGCAAGTATCTCCTTCCTAAAAAAAAAAAAAAACTTCCCCCCAAATACATAATTTCTATTTTAACATTATGTTGGAACCTAAAGCTATATTTAACACGCTACTTAAGAGAATTAATACAGCACCACTTTCTAACATCACACAAATAATATTCATTGTAACATTTGCGAAAAGCCAATCATAAAATACGCATTTTTCACGGTAGCTTACCAACACAAGTGAAATACGCTGTTTAGTCTGTTAACTTTACTGTGCTTGTAAAACTGTCCCAGCTGGGAAAAGTGGGTATTTTATGATTGGCTTTTCGCAAATGTTACAATGAATATTATATGTGTGATGTTAGAAAGTTATCGTGAAAAATGCATATTTTATGATTGGCTTTTCGCAAATGTTACAATGAATATTATTTGTGTGATGTTAGAAAGTTATTGTGAAAAATGCATATTTTATGATTGGCTTTTCGCAAATGTTACAATGAATATTATATGTGTGATGTTAGAAAGTTATCGTGAAAAATGCATATTTTATGATTGGCTTTTCGCAAATGTTACAATGAATATTATTTGTGTGATGTTAGAAAGTGGTGCTGTATTAATTCTCTTAAGTAGCGTGTTAAATATAGTTTTAGGCTCCAACATAATGTTAAAATAGAGACAGTGTATGTGGGAGGAGTTTTTTTTCTTAGGAGGGAGAAACTCGCTTTGAGGAACACCTAAATCTTCCAAAGAAAAGGAATTTATTGTTTTCTTATCAGAAGAAGCTAATTTCTTCAGGCCTTGCTCAGACTTGAAGATGCCTTGGGGATTAAAGGAAACAGTTGACATAGAACAGAGTTCTTGTTTTAAATAGAATGTATGCATCACCATGAAGACTATATGAATATATAACAAGTGTATTGTTTTAAAAGTAATTCTTTTGTTCACAAGACATGCTTTTTGTGACTTAGTGTCCCAAGAACATCCAGACATTCATAATTTGTTACTTTTTATTTTCTTGTAATTATCCTAACTCTAAACTTTATTACTCTGATTGTATTATTATTTTTATAACCATTTTATTATTATTAAACTTTTAACAATTTAAAAACCCAAGTGATTGGCGTTTTTCGCACAGCAAAAGAGAAAACAAATGCAGTCTCCAAGGTGAAGAGAAAAAAGAGGCTCCTTAAACTCTTAAAACTAAAAAAAGAAGTCTGCAAAAATAGACAAAGAGATTAGAGAGTTCTCTGTGCAAAAGGCTAACTGCAAATTGTAACTCAAAATCAACAGGAAAAATATACATTAACCTATTGTGAAATTCTGTGTATATGTAAATTAGTACAAGGTAATAAAAATAGATCAAGAATCCCCAAGGGATGTAAAGAAAAATCCCTACTACAAAAAAAAAAAAAAAAAAAAAAAAAAAAAAATTCCAGTATACGTCCAGTGCTAAAAATAAAAAATTGCTGTTCCCTACAAATCTCTATTAAAATTATAAAGTTTGAATTTTTCATCTGTGTATCAATGTGACGTGAGGTCCCGTGGCCGCCCCGAGCCCTGGGAGAAGCTGCGGCTGCCCCTGCACCCCTGGAAGTGCCCAAGGCTTGGAGCAACCTGGGATAGTGGGAGCTGTCTGTGAAACAGAGGAAAAATTTAACGGGGTGGAAATCTGTTATACGTAATAAAGATAATTTGCGCCAGTAGAGCGATATGTGTGTAATATTTGATATTATTAAGAAAATGTACAAGTCGGCACTGGGGGTTGTCTCACAGATGTGGAAACTGGTCCTCGGTGTTGTAGATAAAAATGGATCCAGCCAAATTAAAAATGAAAAATAAAAATTTTACTACAGTGATTGAATTCTCTCTGAGCCAGCCACAAGGAAAGGACAGTGCCGAGCGACAGCCTCAGCAGAGTTTCCCTCTATGCCCACACACCACCCTCTTGGTACAACCAGTTTTTATAGGAAATACTCTTCCCGAGGCCAGGATTTCGGCAATCCATCTTTTCTTCCCATTCAAAGTCCCACATATTCATAAAGTCTCTTTTCTCTGCATTGGGGTGGAACAATTCAGGGTCTGGTGGTGACGAATTTCTTGATGGAGTTACTGGAAGAGGCTTTCAGATGTATCAGCCTGGATGATCTCCGTGATCCCAATCTAGAGTCGTTGGGGGATGATCAGCTCCTAGGCTTTCCTGTATCACCTCGAGAAACCCCCATCTCTGTTCCTGTGTCACCTCAAGGAATGACCCATCTCTGATCCTGTATCACCTTGAGAAATGACCCATCTCTGTTCCTGTGTCACCTCAAGGAACGACCCATCTCTGATCCTGTATCACCTCGAGAAACCCCCATCTCTGTTCCTGTGTCACCTCAAGGAACGACCCATCTCTGATCCTGTATCACCTTGAGAAATGACCCATCTCTGTTCCTGTGTCACCTCAAGGAACGACCCATCTCTGATCCTGTATCACCTTGAGAAATGACCCATCTCTGTTCCTGTGTCACCTCAAGGAACGACCCATCTCTGATCCTGTATCACCTTGAGAAACGACCCATCTCTGTTCCTCTATCACCTCAAGGAACGACCCATCTCTGATCCTCTATCACCTCAAGGAACGACCATCTCTGATCCTGTATCACCTTGAGAAATGACCCATCTCTGTTCCTCTATCACCTCAAGGAATGACCCATCTCTGTTCCTCTATCACCTCAAGGAATGACCCATCTCTGATCCTCTATCACCTCAAGGAATGACCCATCTCTGTTCCTCTATCACCTCAAGGAATGACCCATCTCTGTTCCTCTATCACCTTGAGATATCTGGGTGAGCCACATGTATTAGTTTGCAAATGAGGTTTTGTCAAAGACCAGTTTTCAAATATGTGGGGGTAACTCCCAATGCGGGCGTGTGTGCTTGCAACAATATCAAATATTACACATATCATATCATATCATATCATACTGGCGTGAATTATATTCATTACATAGAACAGGGTAGAAATGTTATATGTAATAAAGATATTTCGGGCCGGTAGAGTGATATGTATGTAATATTTGATGTTATGAAGAAAATGTACAAGTTGATACTGGGGTTGTCTCACAGATGTGGAAACTGGTCCCCGATAAAACCTCATTTACAAGTTAATATATGTGCATTTACAAATTTATGTTGCCCATCCAGAGATGGGTCGTTTCTCCAGGTGATCCAGGAGCTCCATAGCAATGATCATCCTGGCAATGGCCCAAGATTGGGATCACTGGAACCCTCCAGGGGGACACATCTGAATTCAGTGTTCCCATAACTCCATCAGGAGTGCCAGTGCTTCCGGACACCGGATTGTTCAGCTCAACACAATAAAAAAAGACTTTATGAATATGTGGGACTTTGAATGGAAAGAAAAGGCTGACCACCGAAACCCCGTCCTTTTCCTTGTGGCACTGCCCTTTTCCTTGTGGCTGGCTCAGATCAAATTTGATCGCTGTAATAAAATTGTTCTTTTCATTTATAATTTGGCTGGGTCCATTTTTTACCCATGACAAATCCATTTGGATTTAGGTGAAATGTGCTGTGTGGTAGCTTGCTAACTTGGGTGGAATAAGCTGTTTAGTGTGCTAGTTCTGCTGTGATTGTAAAACAGTCCCAGCCAAGGAGAAAGAGTGCAATCTCCGAGGGTCAGGGAAATCCTAAAAGGATCAGGGATACCCCAAAGGGGTCAGGGATATCCTAAAAGGGACAGGGAGATCCTAAAAGGGTCAGGGACAAAGTGGTCAAAGTGGTCAGGGATATCCTAAAAGGGACAGGGATATCCCAAGAGGGTCAGGGAGATCCCAAGAGGGTCAGGGAGATCCTAAAAGCATGGGGACACCCCAAAAGGGACAGGGAGACACCAAAAGGGTCAGGGAAACACCAAAGGGGACAGGGAGATCCTAAAAAGGGTCAGGGAGATCCTAAAAAGGGTCAGGGAGATCCTAAAAAGACAGGGACATCCCAAAAGGGACAGAGAGACTCCAAAAGGGTCAGGGAAACACCAAAGAGGACAGGGATATCCCAAAAGGGACAGGGATATCCTAAAAGGACGGGGACACCCCAAAAGGGACAGGGAGACCACAAAAGGGTCAGGGAGACCCCAGAGGGGACAGGGATATCCCAAAAGGGACAGGGATATCCTAAAAGTGTCAAGGACACCCCAGAGGGGTCAGGGATATCCTAAAAGTGACAGGGATATCCCAAAAGGGACAGGGATATCCTAAAAGGACAGGGACACCCCAAAAGGGACAGGGAGACCACAAAAGGGTCAGGGAAACCCCACAGGGGACAGGGATATCCTAAAAGGCCCCTTGAACTCTGAAACAAAGAAGAAAAAAACAAAGCTAAGTGTGCAAGAAATGGACAAAGGGATTAGAGAATTCCCTGTACAAGGGGCAACTGCAAATTGTGACGGGAAATCAGCCTAATGAATATGCATGAACCGATTGTGAATTTCTATGTATATGTAAATTAGTACGGGGTAATAAAAAAGGATTGGGAATCTTCAGGGGTGCACATAAACATACCGTCCCTACAAATCTTTATTGGAATTGTGGGGTCTTGATTTTTCACGGCAATTCCCTGGCCATGGCAGGGGTTGGATCGATGGTCTTTGAGGCCCCTTCCAAGCCACAGCATCCCGTGGCTCCGTGAGGCTGTGGCTGCAGAACGCCTTTTTTGGCTGCAGAAACCCGCTGGGTACCTGCACACCCTGGGATGTCCTTTCTGTGTCCCCAGGGAGGCACCAACCCCTTGGCTGGGGTGGGTTGGGGTCGTGAGTGGGGTGTGTGGGGCCTCGTGTGTGAGCTGTCACTGCAGCTGTCCCAAGAGAATGGGGGGATCTGTGGGAATCCAGAGCTTCCCTCTGGCTGCCCTGGCACCCTGGGACCCTGCCAGGGATCAGGAACCCCCCTAGACAGAGCCCCCAGAGACACTGGCTGTGATCTCTGGCCATGGAAAAGTGTTTTCAATCTTACAGGGTGAATTACAAGCTCTGAGTGTTTGATATCACTAATAATTAAGTGTGGCATGGGTGTAAAAGTAAAATTTTAGGATTCTAGATTAGAGGTCCAAAGGGGACAAGATGGAGGAAATTGGGTGTGCCTTGTCCTTTTTCTCCTCCTTCATGCCCTCCATGTCTCACTGTGGTGTTGGCATTTTTCTGTTGGCTCAGGCTGGGGACACACTGTCCAACGTAGGTGACAGATATTGGCACGTTATTGTAAATCCAGCCCAGGGAGTTTCTGGTATTTAATGTTTGTAACATCCACTGAGGGCAGAGCCCCACACGCTGCCCTGCAGGACAGAGCTGGGCAGGGCAGCAGAACATGTGAGAGATAAACAGAATAAACAACCTGGAAACCAGCACAGACCAATTATGGCTTCTGCTTTGGCAGCGGGGCTGACAGACAGAGACTTTCTACAATCTGGGAATCATCAATACCACAGATTCCGACAGGGATTTAGCTGCCTCTGTAGCTGGAGAGGTCTGGCCTGAGCTCCTGGTCCAGCAGAACCACCCACAGCCCACTGGCCAATTCTGTGTCCACACTGATTTTGGGTATTTCCAATAATCATGGCTCTGCTGTTGCCAGAGATCTTTCTCTTGTCCACTTCAGGCTTTCAGCAAACTATTTAAATATTGCCTTGAGCCTTACTTAGCACTTGTGTTCCTTCTGGATATTTCCACCAGGTTTGCTTCTTGTCCACCTCTTCCTTCAGATCAGGCTTTTGTCCCCTGGCAAGCAAGGAAATGTTTTCAGGAGGCCACAGGGGCCTGGAGGAGAGCCACGCTGGCTGGTGGCACCTCAGGGAGGGAACTCATGGAATCCCTGACTCACCTGTGTCACCAGAGGGCAGGAGACCTCTTTAATAAAGCTGCCGTCGGGAAAAGTGCTGGAATTGGTGGGTTTTTAATGAAAAAATTATGTTTCTCTCTTGCTTTTATCAATGCTAACAGAGTTGGGTAGGATTGACTTGAGTAAAAACCCGCAGGAGGTTTTGGATGTGGTGTTTCCTCCCTGCCATTGGGAAAAGTGCTGGAATTGGGGTTTTTAAAGAAAAAATTATGTTTATCTCTTGCTTTTAGTGACGCTGACTGAATTGGGTGGGATTGACTTGAGTAAAAACCCGCATGAGGTTTTGGATGTGGTGTTTCCTCCCTGCCATTGGGAAAAGTGCTGGAATTACAGGGTTTTTAAAGAAAAAAATGACGTTTATCTCTTGTTTTAGTGACGCTGACAGAGCTGGGTGAGATTGATTTGAGTAAAAACCCGCAGGAGGTTTTGGACGTGGCGTTTCTTCCCTGCCACTGGGAAAAGTGCTGGAATTGGTGGGTTTTTAAAGAAAAAATGACGTTTATCTCTTGCTTTTATCAACGCTAACAGAGTTGGGTGGGATTGATTATAGTAAAAATCTGCGTGAGGTTTTGGATGTGGTGTTTCCTCCCTGCCGTTGGGAAAAGTGCTGGAATTGGTGGGTTTTTAAAGAAAAAACGACGTTTTTCTCTTGCACCTGCAGGAGGTTTTGGAGGTGGTGTTTCCTCCCTGCTTACGAGGGAAGGTGGATGGAGCTCAGCCTGGGGGCTGCATCCAAATCCTCACTCCCAGCATCTGGGATCCAACACGAATTTGGTGCATTCTGAGTTTGTTCCACTCCTTCAGCCAAATGAAGGGGAAATCAGGGAAGCCCCAGAGATGCTCCAGTGGGGGATGTGCTTTTCCCCGTGCTTTTTCCAAGTGAGGGCTTGGCACGGGAGGCAAGGGGAAGGGAATTGTCTTCCCACCCACCACTGCAGCTGGACTGGAACGTGCTGGTTCACCCAAGGTGGAGCTTTTCCACCGCCCCAGCTCCCCAGCCCAGCTATGGATCCATCCCCAAAATCCCCCTGGTTCTCCCCCCTTCTCCCAGCTGTGCCACAACCGAAGAAACCACGCAGTCCTGTTTTTAAAACGGGGCCTTTCTCCATTTTATTTTGCCCAATAAAAATCCTTCACAGTCAGGTTGAGAGAGGAGAGTTGGAGATACGTATACATATAGATCTGCATGTCTATTTATATATATACATACCTCTGTACAGATATATTTATATATTCACTGTAGAAAATGGCAAAGGCAGTAGCTCTTCACATCTGGAGAACCCAATGGGAACAGACAACAGGCCAGCAGGGAATTGGGAAGTGTGGTGGAGTTTCAACAAGAACCTCTGAAACAGATACACCTTTGCTATACAAAAATCCCAGAATGGTGCATGTTACCTCTTTTTATTTATTTCTTTTTTTTTTTTTAATTTTTTTCCCTTTTTTTTTTTTTTTGGTTCAACCTTTTGTCTTTAAACACACTTATAACCAGAGGCAAAGTCAAGACAACAGTGTTTGGAAATGACCAAGTGGACAGGAGAGACACCCGACTTTATGGAGTTCTTTTTTTTTTAAATATTTTTATTTTTTTAAGTATATATATATATATTTATATATATATAATTTTAAAATTTTTTGTTTTAGAATTTTTTTAGATTTTTAAAATTTTTTAGATTATGTTTTTAGACTTTTAAAAATTTTTTTAGTTTTTTTTTAGATTTTCTTTTTAGATTTTTTTTTAGAGTTTTTTTTTAGAATTTTTTTTAGATTTTTTTTTTGTTTTGGGTTTTTTTTGGTTTTTTTTTTTTTTGCAAAGTTTTGTTTAAATGCAGTTCGGAGAACCAGCAACAGTCGACGCAGAGACAGAACAGTAACGGAGTTGAGTTCAGAACACTTCTGGTTTGAATTCACAGTCAGAGGAGAGAAAGAGAGAGAGAAAGAAAGGAAAAAGGAGGAAGAGAGAGACACCGAGGCGTCAGGAAAAACGAGAGGGAAGAAAGCACGAGGCTGGGATTGAATTTACACTCAGGGAGGTCCGGAATGGGACGAGGGGCGTCGCGCAGGAGATGCTGCAGAGGGGCACGGCCCGGCGCCAGCGCAGCTCCTGTTATTGCTGGTGAAGTGGGACGGCAGCCTCGCCCAAGCCACCCTCTTCCCCGTGGGTTTTGGGGGACACCGATGGATCTGCTGGACACCCGGCGGCTCAGCCACGTGCATCGGTTCGGGGCGAGGAAATCCCTCCCCGGTGCGGTGCCCGGAGCGGGGCAAAGGCCACCGCGGCTCCTCTGGGCTCACAGCGATTTCCAGGTCCTGGAGAGTGCAAACGAAGACACCTCGGAGGAGCCCCGGCCTCGGGCTGGGCTCTGCGGGGACACGGCTGCCTGGGAAGGGACTGCATAGACACATCAGCCGGGTGTGCAGCATTGGGTGGTGCTGGGACGCTCCTGCGCCGCTGCCGGAGCTCTGCCCGCACGTGTTCTGCTCCTTTTGGTCGCGGGAAAGGGGTGAAGGGACCTTCTCCTCCCAGCCTGGCGCTCGGCAGTGGCAGAGCCACAGCGTCCCACTGGTTGCCACCGTGAGCTCAGACTCGCCAGGGGCTCCCACGTGGAGAAGAGCTGCTGCAGGGACCCAGTGACAGCCACGGGGTGGGTCACAGCTCCTGGCTGTCCAGGCTGGTGGCCTGCTGGGTGTGGGAAGCTTTGGGCTCTCCGGATAAACAGGGTCACCAAGCTCAGACCACTGTGGTTATTTAGAGCCAGACTGGACCTTGCATCCCCTTCCAGAGGAGTCGAGGCCAGGGCTGGACCTTGCATCCCCTTCCAGAGGAGTCGAGGCCAGGGCTGGAGCTATGAAGGTATTCACGGGAATGTTGGCTTGCCTGCAGGTGTCAGAGTTGGGAAAGGTCCCTTTGAAATCTCCCTGGAAAAAACCTATTGCTTTGGGACAGAAAGCAGAGACTTTCTGCCGGAGAAAACAGATTTGTGAAAGAGCTGTGGAGACACAGCCTGGTCCAGGCTCCAGACCTGGCATGGTCCCTGTCACTGGGAGAACCAGGGAGGAGGATTTCCCTGAAAATACAGGAGCTTGGTGCTGATGGCAGCTGCTCTGCCAGCATGGAGCATCCTATTGGGAAGCCAACATCTGCAAACAGCTGGATGTGATCCCAACCCCTTGATACACTGCAGGGTCCTGCATGCCCCTAAGGACCTCACAGACCTCCTCAGACCCCTGTTTGTTCTGAGGGTGGAAGGACCAGGGAGCTCCAGAGCTGGTGGTGATGGTGTGAATCCCCGTGCAATGATCCCACAGGATTGCAGGCCATGGGAATGTCCTTCAGCAGGAAGCCAGATTGTCCTTGGAGGTAAAGCAGGGCTGATGGAGCTGCCATGGGGATGTCAGAGGGGAGAGGATCAGTGTTCTGGAAAGCTCCTGAGAGCAGGGTTGGGGTAACCCATTCTCAGTGTGGGCTGTAGCTCCAGCTTGTCCAGATGTACCTGGGAGAGCACTGGGAGAGCCACTGACTGCTCCAGAGGCATGGGGATGATCTAAAAGGAGGCAGGAGAGGCTGAAGAGCTGGAGCAGAGGAGCAGCAGGACACAGGCAACACATGAAGAGATCTTTAGCAAGGGGTCTAGGTAAACAGTAACTTATATAAAGGGGTTTCAAGGCTTAAACTGAGTGTTTGGGTTAAATTAACAATGAGTTGGGCTCTCTCCTATCCCAGGGATGGAGTGGAGAAGAGAATGGCTGGGGAGCAGAGGCACAGTTGAGAGGCATCTGCCCAAGGCCCAGACCCACCTGAACGCCCACTTTCAGGAGCACAGATCTTCCACTGGCCTCCTGCCAGGTCCAGGAGCCTTCGTGGAGCAAAGGTGGGTGGAGATGCCTTCAACACCACAAGCAGGAGAAGTGAACAACACGCTGCCTTCGCCTTGGAATTTGGTTCCTTGGTAAGGAGGGTGCTGAGGATGCCCTTGGGGTGAGCTGTGGAGAGGACACCAAGGGGGCAGCCAGCAAGACCACCAGCTCTTTCAGGATGCCCATTTTCATGGACAATTCCCTCTGAGCCAGAACAATTGACTGGACCCTGTACTGGTGTCTGCTGCCAGACCTATTGCTCTGAGATGAGAGGCATCGAGTTGCCTGAAGACAACTTTCTCCTCAAGAAGAAAGGGAATTGCAGCCATCCCAACTCCTAGGAACAGTCCCTGGTCCATATTCCCCACAGGAAATGTGTGGAGCTAATTGGTATGGCTGTGGAGGATACTTGGTGTCACCAACTGGGGACGATCACCTCACCCAAGAACTCCTTTCTGTCCTGTCTTCTTTTGCACAGGAAAGGCCCTTATGGATCTGCAAACATTCCCAGGTGGGACACGAGGAAATCAGCTCTCATTCCCCTTTTCCAGCCCACACCAGCCTCATGTCTCTGCAGGAAAGCCGGGACACAGCTCCAAGCATGCAGCCCAGCGCTCTGAGGAGATCTTTGGTCGTGTTCTCGTGAGCTCGCTGCCTTGAGCGAGCTGTAAAGTGCCACTGCAGGGGGCAGGAGGGGAGCAGGATGGTCCCTTCCATGGGCAGAGCTCAGGGGGACACTCTGGGAACCACTGTCTGCACCGAGTCTGGGTGTGACACCGGACGGGCAGAGGGGACTTCACCCTTCACCAGGGGGCCACTGCAAACCTGGCTCAGGGTGACAGCAAGCACCAAAGCAGGACAGAGTGACACCAGGCTGAGCTGATCCCAAGTGGATTGCTTTCCTGGGAGGTGCTGAAGGCAAGATTCCCAGTGCAGCCAGGCCCAGGTCGGGGTGCACACCCTGTGTGCAGTGCTCAGCCCTGCTTGCCAACAGAGAAACCACAGAGCCTTCTTCTCTCTGTTTAATCATCAGCATACAGAGCTGGGCTCTTATTTACATCCAAATACACTTCTCTCTGTACAACAGCATAAGAACAACGTTTCCATTCCTCTCTGGAGCGTGGAAACCCGGAGGTGAGTGACCACCACCAGTGACAGAAGGACTGGGGCCACCAGCTGCCAGCAGACAGTGGCAGGAGCTAAGTGGGGCTGTGTGAGGCACAACAACGTGCCCTGGTTGTGGTGTTCACCCTGGGGGTGAGAGGGGTGTGCTGGAATCAGCCCAGCTGGGTGGCTGGGACAGTAGTAGCAGCCAGCCTTGGAATGGTGGTGGAGCAAAGCAGCCCTGCTCACAGCAAAGACCTTCCCTGGCACCAGGACAGCCTGCTTACCTCACATCCCCATGGATGGAAGCCACTGGAGCTGATCAGTGTCCTCTGCTTGCCGCGTGGATGTGCCTGGAGCATGACTGGACTCTGTACATGGGGGTCGTGTGACACCAGAGCTGCTCCAGGACTGCCACCACTGGCCTGGTTCTCCCAAAAATCTTGGATCATATTGTCCAGCTTCACGTGTTGGGTATCCCAGAGCATCTCTAATGCTTGTGGACCCCATGTGTGGGCAACTGAGCTGAGACCCTCACGGCCACAGCTTGTGTTGGTGGCCAGTGGCAAGTTAGAGAGGATTTTGGGGTCAGGACTTGGAGAATGACACGAGAGCCAGGATGTCATGCTGAATTCCACTAGCTCCAAGGTGGAGGAGACAGCTGGGGGATGGTCAAGCCTAAACTCTGGGTGGAATTGCATGGGACAGAAACAATTCATCAGCCCTGCCTGAGCCTCCAAGAGACATGCTGCCATCCTCCTTGGCCATTCCCAGGATATGTCACCCAAACTCCAGCCTGGCAGCCCTTGCTGTCCTAATCCAGGGCTAAGATCCCAGAGCCTCAACGAAGCTTTTGATGAGAGATTTCATCAACATGTGAAAGTATAAAAGATCTGGAAGGAGCCAGGTGAGCTCCACCTGGGCACAAACAAGAGGCATCCAGGTGTCTCACCATCATTTTGCTCCATCTCTGCTGAGCAAAGGGCTGGCACAGGGGAGAGGACTTGATGGGGAGCAGCACATCCAGTTGTGGGGAGGAATCCTGAAGTGCAGGAATCCTTTGTGGTAGTTTGGTTCCCAAAACCATTTGTATTTTCTGTCACCATAGCAGGGATGGGGTGGTGTAGAGATATGGTCTCTGCAGGACAGTTGGGGGTGCTGCTTGGGGGATCCTGGGAGAATCCCAAGAGAGGGAAAACCAGCAGCAGAGTGTCCTAATGGGTGTCTGCAAGGCTCTGTCATCCAGAGAATGTCCACACTCGAGGTCTCTCGGATCTGGATTGAAGCTCTGGATCGATGTGATGCAGTGAGGAAGGTGGAGGGAGTGGGCCTTTCCTCCTCCAAGGTGAACAATCTTCACAGGAACAGACACCAAACACCTGCTTTGGGAGAGAGGACAACGTGGACTCGTCCGATGTGAAAAGAGAGCTGAGACAGTGCAAGACACCAGATCTCCAACCCTGACACTGTGGGGTGTTTGACTCTGCCTGGAAGGCCTGGAGTGTGACATGGAGGAAGCTCTAGGATTTGCCTGGCCAGGTGCGTGTGGATGTCTCCCTGGGCATGGCAGTTCTGCAGCTCTGTGGCACTGGCAGGCAGCTGCACTCCTTCCTTGCTGGGGTGCACGGGCTGATGCCCAAGAGTGCTGGAGCATCTTCAGGATTTGCAGTGGGACTCTTCCCCACACCCATCAGTAGTCAGACCTGACCTAATCCCCCTTTTATGGCTGGTCCAGGGAAAGGGGCTTGGCCTGAGCTTCCCTGGTGTTTTCCATGAGTTGTCTTCCTCCAGCTCCAAAGACATGGGCAGAACTGGTGGGAAAAGACAGCAACTGTCAACTGGGATCTTGAAATGCCCTGGTCTTGGCACTTTCCCATTTTCAATGGCACCAGGGATCTCTGGCAGTCACCACCAGCTCCTGGCCAGTGGCACTGTCCAATGACTTGGGCTGGTGGGACTAACTGCTGTCTCCACTCTGCTCAGTCTGGAGCTCATCACAGCAATGATTGTTCTCAATTGAAGGTCACACCTGGTCATGAGCAGGAGAGCTTTGGGGAGACAAAACATGGAAAATGTGCAGCTTCAGGGCTTTTGTTTGGAAGGTCTTCAGCCCCTCAATGCCTCCAGGTTCTTCCTTGCTATGCACATGAAATTTAATCTGGCCAAATTTGCCCTGAAGTCACCTAGACATTTCAAGACATCCCAGTGCTAATTCTAACTTTTCTCTTCTAGTTACTCCCCAGGGAAAAGAGCCAAAATCCCCACTCCTATTGATCCTTTGGCCAGCGCAAACTCCACTTTGCAGCATTTTTCTTCTCTTTATTGTGACTCGTGGTAAACAATTGTCCATGACAGGAAGAACCGAGCTCACCTTGCCCATGTTTTCAAGCGGAATGTCAGGTTTTGCTGCCTCGGTGACTGTGCACGTAGGATTTGGTTTATTATTCTGCCAGGGCATAAGCACTTGCGTGATCTTAAGCATTTCCCCCTCGTATGACTTCTTTCATGCTCAGAGTTAGTAGCTGAGTATTTTCTTGGGCCAGGCCTGCGAGTTATTCTCTCCATCCCTGGGGTGTGGGATGCCCCGTGGGATGGCTGCGGGCGCTGTTTGGGATGGCAGGACTGAAGGCTGACCGTTGCAATCCAGCTGTGACGCTGCTGTGCCCCCCCTGCGACTCCTGAGTGAGGCCCGAGTGCTGTTTTTCAGCAGACCCTGGACCAAGAGAGTGCACCAAGGTGTCACTCGTTTGGGGACAGGGTGGCACAATTGCCCACTTTTGGGGCAGATTGCTAAAGCTTCAGTTTGCATAAACATCCCGTGGGTTTGGCGGCTTCCCCAAACCTCGATTCCATTGACTTTGGGAAGTAAAAGGGCTGTTGGGAAGGGAAACTAGCTCGGATTTCCAAGCTTTTCTCTTGCTGTAGCAAGCTTGAGTATAGAGTAAGAGTAAGGGGACCAAGGCAGAGGTGGGAGGGTATTTCTGCTCCCAGGGTTGGTCACAACCTGGGAGAAGAGTGGAACTGCAGGAGGAAACCACAAGGAAGTGAAAACGCAGCATATGTTAAGCTCTGCTGAGCCTCCAGAGAGGCTCCTGCTGGGACATCATTCCTTGTTGGCTTCTCTTATCCGGACAGGCTCATCCTGCGTCTCAAGGATGTCCTAACCTCTTGCAACCAGGGCAAGAGGGGGTCGTCTGGTAGAGATATGTCTGGTTTCACTGAAATCAGTGGCCAAACTCACACTGACTTCACTAAGACCACTGTCTAGACAGGATACTTGATGCAGAACACTTGAGTTTGCTCATCATCCCAAGAGCTTTTCTCTATTAGCCAATGTGGCTAAAAATGTCCTGAAAAAAAATAAAACAACCCAAAAAGCAACAAACCTGCCACTTTGAACTGTTTTGCTGCACGTAAATGCTTGAAAAACCAAAGAAACAGAATACAACTCTCCAAACAACCAACCGAAGAAAGGTGAATTGAAGGAGAGGAGGTGGCAGCCTCTAGTGAAGTAACAGTCAGGGCAGATTACAAAAGAACCAACTGACCCTCACCAGCCGTACTAGGAAAAAACCCAGACGAGATGTCGCATTATCGATAGCAAACCAACGCACATCCACAGTTATTTCACCTACAGAGCACAGAAGTGGAGAGTAAGGGCGATGGAGCCTGGTGGAGCACGCTCACACCGCTCCGACAGAGCGCGTTATCCCTTGGAAGATCACTGGCTTGAGCAGGTAGTACATGCACAGCAAGAAAAAATTCTGTTGTGTCGCCTTGGTCCCCCCTCAGATCTCGGTGGACTCTATCCGCTCGAGCCTAGAGGGAGTCCACGTCTTCTTCTCCTCGGTGTGCGGGGGGCTGGTGGCCTTCGTGTTCATCTCGTTGACCTTGTGCTCCAGGAGCTGGTTCTTCTGGTACATCTCCACGTAGTTCAGCTGCAGCTGCTTCTGGTACTTGATGACTTTCTCCTTCTCCTCCTGCCACGTGCGCCGCTCCTCCTCGAAGTCCATCACCTGCTGCTCCCGCTGCTGCCGCTCCAGCTTCAGCTCCGTCTGGAGCCGCTCCACCTCCCTCCGCAGGGTGTTCACGCTGTCCTCGCTCTGCCGCTGCATCTTGGCCTCGTCGCTCTCGCAGGCCAGCGGGTCCCGCAGCTTCTCCCCCAGGTCCCCACCAAAAGACCCTGCAGGTCCCATGCTGGCAAGTGTCCGCTTCAGGCCGGAGACCTCCAGCTCACAGTGGTTCAGTTTTTCCCTCAGCACCTGGACCTCGCTCATCTTCCTCTGCAGCTCGCCCTCGCAGATCTCCAGGTTGACGCTCTTGGAGCTGTAGGAGTCCTTCAGGGTGAGGATCTGCTCCTCTTTCTCCCGGAGGAAGTTCTTACCTTCCTTGAGCTGCGACCGCAGCCCCACAATCTCATTGAGCTTCTGGGAGACGTCGGCTTGGGAGTCCTTCAGCTGCTGCTTGAGCAGGGAGATCTCACCTGCCTTCTGGCACACCTGTGGGGAGAGCACTCATGAGGCTGGTGGATGGCAGCAAGGAGCTCCTTGTCCTCTGCACTGTCCAAAAAACAACCCTGCTCAAGGACCCAACCTTCACCAGGACCCAGACCATGCCACACATGTAGAGGTTGTCCCCACCTCTGTGTATTCTCCTGGGACCTGATGCTGTTCCCAGCTTGAGTTGCCCAAACAGCCAAGCCCAGTGATGCAGTGCCCACCAGCAATGCTCCGCTCCTGTCTTCCTCTTACTCTCCCACCCACAAACCCGTGGGGCTCAATCCCAAACCTTCTTCTGAACAGCTGCAAATGGCACACTTAAGAGCCTAATTAGTCCCAGCTTCATTGACTTTCCGTCAGGATTAGCAGAATAAGGTCGTCTTGATTCTAGAGCTGTTTTGTCTCTGCACTCTTAATAAATTTAAAGTTTCTAGCCTGTGCATGGAAGGATTAAAATTCTTCACATGATCAAGCTGAAAAAATGGTATGTTAGCACTGGCTATACAAACAGACCTTGATAAAATGTTCTAAAAATAGGAGCAGTAGGAAAAAGTTATGTAGGACTCAACAGGAGAACTAGAAAGAGGAATTTGTTTTTCAGCCTTTTAAGAGAGATCAACTTAATACCAGAAAAAGTGTGTTACAATGGAAAACATGAGGTAAACATGACTATCAATGTCATTCTTAGCTCAGTTGCTTTTATATCTTCAATCAAAAAAAAAAAAAATCAAATATCTGAAAACCGGTTTCAAGGTTTGCCCAGATGAAAATGGTAAAAGAATTTAATTAAAATAGACTTAAGCCCATTTTTTGGCAGGAACAAGTACCTGTGCGGAATGACCTGTATTCCGTGAAACTGGATTTGAATGTCATGACTTGGAGTGACCAGACTGTGAAGTCAAATTATTAAGCAGCACAGGAGGGTGTGCACAAAAAGTTGTGCTTATTTTAGCTTAATTGAAATCAACATGCCTGGGACCCAGAAAAATGAGGTGACAAGTGGCACCTGTTACCTGGAGGTCACCAACCCATGGTGGGTTCCACTTAGGGCATGTGGAGATACTTTGGGTCACCAGATCCCACAACGGAAACCTCATTTACGGCCTGTTACAACAATGCTCTTACCTCCCACTTGGTCTCTTCGATCTTCGGGAGAAACTCAGCCTGCTCCTTCTTGAAAGCCACAAATTTCTTCTCCAGCTCCTCTCGTTGCTGGAGGAGTTGTCCCATGTCGTCCTGGAGTTTTTTTTTCTCCTGCTGGAGCTTGAAGATTTGCAGCTGCAGAGCCTGCTGAGCCCGCTGCGCCTTTTTGGAGACCTGCTGCAACTTATTGGCATAGTTCTGCCTCAGGTCCTCCATTTCCCTCTCCCAGATCTTCTGCTTCTCCTCGAACACCTGGAAGATGGCCGCCTCGCTCTTGTCCAAGTTCCTCCGCATCTGGAGCACCTCCTGCTCCTTCTCCCACAGCCGGTCCTCCAGGTCCTGGATGATGTCGTCGGTCGAGGGCGAGTGGAAAGGCATCGTTTCGTTGAGATGGTTCAGTCTGTTGAAGGACGAGGTGCTCTTGCTCGAGGACCGCCCGCTGTCTGAGGTAGATATCCCGTTGTATCCCACGATGTTCTTCTCCACGTAGGTGGTCCCGATGCGGTTGATGTGGCTTGTGGAGGCGCTCATGGGGCCCACGTGCTGGCTGTAGCCCGTGCCGTAGGTGGGCAGGCTCGTGAGCGAGTTGCGGCCCGAATCCGAGAGCCCCCCGCCTTGGTTTGTAGTCCTGTTAAGGCTGCTCTTGTCGAGTCCACCCTTGGGCGCGGACGGGCTATTGCTGTTGGCGTGGTTCAAGCTCTTTCTGTTCTCTGCCATCCCGTTGCTCTGCGGCGGGCAGAGGTTCTGCATGGAATGGAAGTTTTTAGGAACTACTGGTTTAAAGGCTGAGGGTCTAACTAAGGGCTCATTGCTCTGCAAAAAGGAAAAAGGACCACGCATCAAACACAGCAGGAGGCTCGGTAACAACACACAAAAGAGACAAAACGGCACAGGGTGGGGTTTATGCAGCTTGGGCTGGCTCCTTGTCCCACCTTGTTACGCATTTGGGGTTGCGCATGAGGGACCTGTGGTCACTCAAAGGGCAACACTTTGCCTTCCCTTCCTCCAGCCAAAAAGAAACCATCACGACCCACCCCAA
This sequence comes from Lonchura striata, assembly GCF_050655825.1. Lineage (NCBI taxonomy): Eukaryota > Metazoa > Chordata > Aves > Passeriformes > Estrildidae > Lonchura > Lonchura striata. Next base: position 2,961,333 of record NC_140706.1, on the reverse strand, counting down.
ACCTGCATGATTTTTCTCTAGAATACTCCTTGGGTTCTCTTAGTGCTTGTCACAAGAAGGGCTGCTCCTTGCTTACCAGACCTGACCAAAATAACTCTAATTTTTTTCTGATTATATTTCTAGCCTTGAGGTTGCATTGCCCTTTTGCTGAAAGCTGAATTGAACCCTTGGATTAGCAGCCCTTTGGCCTCAGGAGCATCACATCTCCCTCCTGCCAGCAGTGATCTGTTCCTGGGGGGACCTCATGTCCTGCTTGTCCTTGGACAGGAGCAGGTCGGAACTGTGACAGCGGTGACACCAGACAAGGAATATTCTGGAGCTGCTCTCATTTGAAATTTGCATTTTCTGTGGCATAAGCAATGCTGGGGGACAATAGACCGCAGCTGTAAGGGATTTAGAAAGGATTTTAAAGCCTTGCACATTCCTCACCCCATCAATGCACCATTAGAAACAAAATTTTCCCCAAAATGGGATTGAGTCTCCCCTACTGCAGATTGGATTTTAGGTGAAAATTAAACTGGAGGAAGCAAAGGTATTTTGAAAATGCCTTTTAGGAGGAACAGAATAAGCCCCACTGAACAGGTTGCAGGCTGGAGACCAAGTGTGAGACTGAGATGGACTGCAGGGGCTGTTGGATTAACAACCCAGGAGAAAAGGCCACCAAATGCTGCAGAAATAATACTGGACACAAATTATGGAAGTCACTGGAGCAGAGCAGCAGGCTACATAAACCACTGCTGGTCTGGGGCTCTGTTCCTCTAGGCCTGAGAGATTTCACTCCCTGAAGCCAATATGAACCATGAGGACTGGGCTGGGCTGGGAGATGATGTTTACAGGGGTAGTTCCCAAGCCTTTTCCCTCACAAGGGGCACTGGGATTGGGAACACATGCTCGTGGCTGTTTTCAAACAACAGCTTTAGGTGTCAGTGGGTGGTTGGAAACTGCCTATAAAAGGCACAAAGCACACAAAACAAGAGTGGGACTGAGATGCTGGACCTGCTGAAACAAGGGTTGACTCCAGCTCCCTCCCCATCCTTCAGGGAGGTAAGTACAACATCTCAGGGAAGTTGGAATAGCCAGTGACTTAAATGAGCTGTATGTGGAAGACTTGTGATCATGCTTTTGGGTTCCTCAAGTATTAACAACGCCCCTGAAAGTCATAAGAATGATATCATCTGTGCATAAAAACATACAAAACAAAAATGAGACCGTTGAGATTGCACCGTCGCCCAAGGCCTCCTGGTCTGTGCTTCCAGAGAAGCGCCACGGCCACCCAGCCGCTCCAGGAGGTTCTCACCTGGTCTAGCTTGCCGGAGATTGGCAAAATCTTTGGTGGGTTACCGGGCTCTCGGTACTGGGGCGGCGGCGGCAGGTTCTTCTCGTTGTTGGTGGTCACGTTTCCGCAGATGTCCATCTTCACCTTCTCGCTCTTGCGCAGGTCGCCGTTGATGTAGAGGGAGTTGGAGACTTTCTCCGACTTGTAGGTCTTCTCCTCGCCGGAGTAGCGGTGGGGGACCTCCCGCGTGGAGTAGCCGTTGCGGGGCCCCTCCGTCTGCTGCCGGCCGCTGCTCTGCGTCCGCGTGCCCACGCTCTTCATGGCGAACTCCTGGTCGTTGGCCACTCCGCTGCCCACGCTCCCCATGGTGCTCTTGGGGATGGTCTGGGAATACCGGGGGGTGAAGCCGTGGAAGTTCTCCGGGCTGGGGTAGGCCGGGTCACTGAGGACGGGCAGCGTCTCTAGCGTGGCCATGGCAGCGTAGGGGTGAGGTGGAGGCACAGCTCAGTGGCACTGGGACAAGGAGGAAAAAGGGTTGTTAAAGAAATGCCTTTTGTCTACTGATCTTTCCAGATCAAAACCATGTCCTGGTGATGGGGTTCTCCTCTTCTGTGGGAGCCCCTTGGAGGAGCAGCATTCCCCAGATCTCACCCACTGTTATCAAAAAGAGCTCCTAATCTCAATCCAAGGGTTGTGGTTCCCAGGGAAGTGAGTTGCACGGATTTTAGTAGGCACAGTTCTACAGCATCAGTGAGACACAACCATTTGCTGTGCCCAAGCTTGAATTATTTCTGTCACTTTCCCCCAGGTTTGAGTAATTTTGTGTTCCCATGGGGATGGAAGGTCTCCATCCCTGGTCCTGGTTCATACAAGTGCTCCCTCCAGCACATCCCTTAGGGATGACACCACAGGGTTTAAGCAACACAGTTTTCCATCCCTTTCTTGAGATTGCTGCTCACCTGAACTTGAGCTTTTAAAAGCATGCTTTTGTGCAGGCGGCATCCTAAATTTTCTTTTAAATCTTTATGCCCCTTCTCCATTTGATTTTTACTTAGGCTGTGCCTTGGGTTGGCCAAAACTAGGCCATGGGACATGGATAACATGCAAATCGTGTTGTCTTTCACTAGGGTTGTCCTGGGACCAATTATCCTTGGGACCAATTCTCACAACTCTAGATGCTCTTCATCAGCTTTTACACAATGGTGTAAAATCTTATTTAAGAAAATAAAAGACCCACAACAACCTTTTTTTTTTTGTTGCCTCGTTGAATAATGGAGAATGTGAACCCGTACCAGCCAAGGATATCATTACCTGAAGGAAGGGAGAAGGTGCATTGCAAATTTTGAGTGATTGAACCAAACCTGGAGGAGCAAGGTCAGTGGCTTGTGGACAGCTGTGGCCACTCGGCTGACCATTGTCCACCCACCCTACTGAGTTCATTGACTTGGTCCCCATGGGACAGAATGTTTTGTCTCAGGCACCCTCAGCCCCAGGTTTTCCAGGACAAATCATCCTGACAGTGTGGAGACTAAAGCAGGACTTAAGGGCAGCAGAAGGTGCAGGTTTCCTTGTGGATGGGATAAAAATAGTGGTGCCCTTTGGAGAAAGGTTCAGGGATGGCAGAGGTTAGCTGGAAGGGGAGATGGAGAAAATCACAATTTCAGTGGGGTTTTCCCTCTCCTTGGGGTAGGGATGATCATTCAGCCCTCCCTGAGTAAAGCAGAACTGGGTTTATTTCCCTGGAGAGCAAGCCGAGGTCTGGAGCTCAGCTCCCACGTGGTGTCCCACAGGGCCTTGCTATTTGCACTAATAATGGAATGGAAAAAGAATTAAAAAGGTTAAAGCAGGGTCTGTGCTGCTCAACTTTGCTTTTATTAAACTGCATTTCTGGAGGCTTCTCCTCCCCCTTTCCCAGCACCCTGCCCTGACCAAAGTACAGCCTGAGTGGCAGATGTGGAACTGCTGTGCCAGAGGGAGAGGGCACAGAGCTGCTGAGATGGGATTTAAGGTCCCTTCCAACCCAACCCAACCCAACCCAACCCAACCCAACCCAACCCACTCTGGGATTTTAAGATCAATGAGCATTACGTGAGTGCTTTGTGGCCCCTGCTGAGGACACCCTGCAGTTTGCACCTCTGTCCCCAGCAGATGATCTCATGTCATTCCCTGATGAAAGTCTAAAGACCAGGCAGTAAAGGAGGATCACATGAGCATGTGGGAGGATCCACCACAGCCAAAACATGAGTGTTTATTGCTCCTGAGTGACGAAACCTCTGCCAGCAGCAAGAAGAGGCAGGGTCTGGTCACGTATGAGGCATGTGACATTTGGACACGTGCTCCGAGCAGCACTCAAAGGCTCGTGACCCCGTCAATCCCTAAAGACACTTCCCAAAAAACATCCCCACTGACTGTTCATGAGTGCACAATGCCCAGGGGTTAATCCAGGTGCTTGCTGAGCACCTGGAGACTTGGCTGGGCTGTGGAGTGGTGAGGAAGGATGGAGAACGCCCACCTGAAGCCGCACTCAACCATCGGTGCCTTTGGATTTTATGAGTCAGGGGAAGACTTTTTGTCCTCCTAATTTAGGAATAACCTGCTTTTCAGTGACTTTGGGAATCTTTATAGGCTGTGTCTTCTTTTTATGGGACACCAGGCACCACGGGAGGGATGTGCTGGAAGGTCTCAGCTCCAGACAAGGAAGTGGCATTGTCTCCTTGAAGTGCTCCCCAGCCAGCCTGGGAGAAATCCAGGTTACTTTTCCCTCACTGGGTAAATTTCACAGTGACATTTGCACGTTTACATTGACTCTCTTAGGGCAGGATGAGGTCACTGGAAAGTTTGATCCTTCCAAAAGGGAAAAAAAAAAAAAAAAAAAAAAGGCCAACACAACAACAAGAATTTTCTTTTAACTGGGAATCATCCAAGAAAATATTCTGAAAAAAAACCCCTTGTTCTTAGCTTATGTTTACTGCAAACCTGGGATCTGATAAACAGAGCATACAGACAAGTGTTACAAATACGTTACTAAGGAGATTCCAGAAGTGCCAAGAGATCCCTGACAGTACAGCTTTGTTTGCCAAAAAGGGCCATTTTTTCCCAGGAACAACAACCCTTGGGTTCGTATCTTCTGGCCAGCTCCAGTTCTCAGTCAGGTTTTACATTGGTTGTTCCTTGGCCGAGCTGTGAAATCACATTTTGAGCACGGGAATAACGTTGCCACGCTCTGGCACAGAGTAGGAGAGTCTTTTTTTCACCCTCCAGGTTTGAGGGAATGTGTGACTAAAAACTTCCTCAGGACATTTCTTCTTCTTAAATCTCATCAACTCTGGGGCAAGAGGACAAGAGGGAATGGCTTCAGACTGATAGGGCAGGGTTAGACGGAATATTGGGAACAAATTCTTGAATGAGGGTGGTGAGGCCCTGGCACAGAGTGCCCAGAGAAGCTGTGGCTGCTCCTGGATCCCTGCAAGTGTTCAAGACCAGATTGGACGGGGCCTGGAGCAACCTGGGCTAGTGGAAGATGTCCCTGCCCATGGCAGGGGGGTGGAACTGGATGAGTTTTAAGGCCCCTTCCAAACCAAACTATTCCATGATTCCATGATAACTGCCTCCCTCCCGTGGCAGCATGAACTGAAAGTTCATGTTTGAACTTCTCACAAACTGTTGGTGATTCCCAAGGGTGCTGAGCCTGGCCACGAGCACAGGGAGGCTGAGGGAAGCCAAGTGTTTTGCTTTTACCAGCATTTCACTCCCAAGTCCATCCTTTAGGAGGAAAGAAGAGTCACCCTCGAGCATGGCTGGGTGACCTTCTGTGACCAGGGACACTGGGAATCCACACACTCCACATTGCACCACCTCCCCATCCCATCCACCCACAGTGGCCTCTTGGCCTTTCCTGCACCAGCCTCACCTCGGGGGCAGCAATATTTTGATGCCTGGTGCAGAAAATCTGGGGTGAAATGTCCTTTTCCCCAGCTAAGCCAGGCAAACTCTGCATGTCCACCCCTTACCAAGGTTTCCCAACCAAGGTGCCTGCAGCTCCAGGACATTCCTGGATGTTACTGTAAGTACAGTAATTTGTAAAATAACAACTGCATCTTTCCACTTGCTCCACCCAAACCACCAGTGAATGCCTTCCGGTTAGAAAGAAGAAAAATTGCTGTGAGATAAGCAGCTGAATGGTTAACTAAGACTAAATTATGGAGGCCTGGCTCGGTTTCTGCCTGAGGAGGTTAATTGTTAACGCTCTCCTAACAAAGGCCTTGGGGAGAGAGACACACCTGGGCACCGTGCCAGGGGAGAAGGGAATCAGTCATCGGTCTGGGCACGGAGAGCTCCAGCAAAGAGCCCCAGAGCAAGGCAGGGCTTGGCACACGTGCCCATCCCAGGCTTGTGGTTCTGGCAGCACGGGCAACAAAGGCACCTGAAGGTCAAAAATTCCCCCTCTTGCCAAGTGTGGTAACAGGTGTGCCCCTGACCTTCATTAGCCAGGTTTGTTTGTGGCTTTAAGGAGCCAGCAATTGCTGACACCATAAACCCTGCTCTGTTCTGTTGTTTGTTTTAGGGGCAGGGCTTACACCTGCCCCGTGTTTACAGCTCGGGTTGGCTCTGCCGGTTTGTTGGCAGTGCTGCCAAGGGGTTGGTTTGGTTGGAGGAGAAAAAGGCAGCATGTCCTGGGGTGATGGAACAGGTTAGAAAGGGTGGGAAAAGAATGGCTGTGATAATTTCAGCTTCATCCAGGAGGAGATGTGGAGTGGGAAGGACAGGAATGGGTCAGCAGTGAAGACACAGACCCTGTAGGGAGCAAAGCCACCTGTGTCCAGTGAGGCATGAACAAACCCTGGGAAAAAAACACCGCTGAAACCCAAGACTTGAACTTGTAGAATCATAGAATCACAGAATTATCCAGGTTAGAAAACCCCTCTAAGACCATGGGGTCTAACTGCTCCCTCAACACTACCAAGGTCACCACTAAACCACGTCCCCAAGCGCCACATCCATATGGCTTTTAAATCCCTCCAGGGATGGGAATTCCACCACTGACCTGGGAAGCTGTGCCAGGGCTGGACACCCTTTCCATGAAGAAATTTTTCATGATTTTGCCCTAATATCCAGTCTAAACCTCTCCTTTTTCCTCTTGTCCTCTTAGTTTCAGGTGCAGGTTTCAGTCACATCCCTCTTCCTCTCCCTCACCTTTTTTTGTACACCATGTCCTCCAAAAAGGCCACTCAGTTACTGCTCTGCCTCCTGTGTGTCACAGGCCATCACTTGTCACCTCCTTATGGCCCTGCTGGTCCCAAACCTGGCTGAGAGCTCCTCCACTGGGATTGTTGAAGAGGCAGGGACACCACAGCTCCCCTCCCACCTGGCTCCAGTGCCCCAGCACCTCCTGCTCTCCTGCACCCTTCTCAAGTTGCTCAGAGTGAAGAGGGGAACAGAATGAGTTTTTCTTGTCTCTCACAGGCATTTTTCCCAGCCCTCAAGTGACTCTTGTGGCTCTTTTCTGCACCTCCTCCTAGTCCTTTCCCCCCATCCTGGCTTGGTGGCTGCCAGGTTTTCCTCTGCCACTGGAATACGGCACAAACACACTTGAACCTGTCTGCAAAAACATGCAGCTCTCCAGCTTTTCAACCACAAGCTTTTTCCACAACCAGAAGCCAAATGAAGTCAGAAGAACAACTCCTGCTCCTTCCCTAGGTCACAGACCTCTCTTTCCCCATTTATCCCTGCACTGCAGATTTTTTTCTAAAAAGAAAACTCAGGAAGGCAGGTTGGAGGGTCAAGTAGTGGCAGATTCTTGCAGCCACCCTCAGACACCTCTTGGGCTGTGGGGCTGCACATTTTCCATCCTTCTGTGCAAAGGACTTATGATTGGATTGACTTTTGGACACAATCCTGAGTAACGTGCCCTAGCTGGAGCAGGGAGGTTGGACTTGGATGGTAGTCCTGCCTAGGAACATCCAATTTGGGAATGTGGGGACCACCCTGTCCCTCTGTGACCCCCCCCACTTTCCAGCTACCCCTGTCCCAGCACCTGAGAGCACAGGGACCTGCAGCATCCTCTGATAACTGGGCCCTGCTCAAAGCCCTCCCAGTACAAACCCATTTCTGATACAGGAGGATCCCACTTTGCTTTTCCCTCCTGAAGAGAGGGGGTGGCAGATTTAGGGGCAGGCAGGTCCCGGTTTTGGGGGCTGCACTTCCTCGGGCTGCTGTGGGAAATAAAAGTGAGCTGGCTTAGAAACATTTCCTTTTCCTTTCCGCCTGCTAATGAGATAATTACAGCCTTTTGTATTCTGGGAAACTACTTTCTCATTATGGGGGCCGCATCAGCTATTTACATAATAAGCCTGAAACAAAAGAGATGAGATGAAAAGACCCAGTCGGCTCTTCCTTGTGGAGCTGCCAAGGGACAGCCCGGCAGGACGATGGATTCCTGCATCCCCAAAGCTCCTCTGGTCTGGAGTGGGTGGCAGCACCTGACTCAGGATGTCCCCAGCATGGGATGCTCCTCACTCTCAGCTGTGAGGGTCCCCAGGGTGCTCAGAAGCAGCCCTTTCCTAAAGCACTCACTGCAACTCCTGATGGCAAAGGATTTGGGAGGGTGGCCACGGATCCAGACCCACATCAAGGAGAGCCATGTCAGCATCTGTGGGGCTCACAGTGGCACCTGGTGACAGGTCCCACCACCGGCCATGTTTGGTACCAAACTGGCCTGTCCCTTGTCCCATCTGCCGTGTCCCAGTTTCCTCCAGCTGTAGTCAAGGGACATTCTGGGCACCAACCTGTTCCATCCCATATCCCATATCCCATATCCCATATCCAATATCCCATATCCCACATCCCATATCCCACATCCCACATCCCATATCCCACATCCCACATCCCATATCCCATATCCCATATCCCATATCCCATATCCCATATCCCATATCCCACATCCCACATCCCACATCCCACATCCCACATCCCACATCCCATATCACATATCCCACATCCCATATCCCATATCCCATATCTCATATCCCATATCCATTATCCCATATCCCATATTATCCCATATTATCCCATATTATCCCATATTATCCCATATCTGTTGTGGACATATCCTGTATCCCATATCCCATATCCCTGTTCCTTGTTCCACTTTCTGGCCAAAGGACATAATGGGTACCAGACTATCCCATCCCATATTCCATATTCCATATTCCATATTCCATATTCCATATTCCATATTCCATATTCCATATTCCATATTTATTCCATATTCCATATTCCATATTCCTGTTCAATTTTCTGACCAAAAGACAGGATGGGTACCAGACTGTCCCATCCCATATTCCATATCCCACATCCCACATCCCACATCCCATATCCCTGTTCCTTGTTTCACTGTCTGACCAGAAGACAGGATGGGTACCAGACTATCCCATCCCATATTCCATATTCCATATTCCATATTCCATATTCCATATTCCATATTCCATATTCCATATCCCTGTTCCTTGTTCCACTTTCTGGCCAAAGGACATGATGTGTACCAGACTATCCCAGCCCATTTCTGTGTTCACCCCAGCTGGGCAAGGGATGCATTGGTTACAAACCTGTCCCATTTCCCATTTCCCATTTCCCATTTCCCATTTCCCATTTCCCATTTCCCCATGCCCCAGCTGGCCAGCGTGTACCAACCTGTGCCACCCCATGTCCCAATTCCCTGCCCCCAGGGCTGGCTAGGGGGACACTGGCTGCCAAACTGTCCCATCCCACACGCCAGTGCCCTGTCCCCCAGCTGGCCAAGGAACTCTCTGTGTACCAACCTGTCCCTGCCAGCCTCGCCACCTCTCTTCCCCAATAAAGGCCCCATTGTTCCCTGACAAAGCCTGAACAGTGCAGCCTGCTCCACCTTCCCTGGCCAGTCCTCCCACTCTGCTCTCAGTTTTCCTCCCTCAGCTGGTCGCTGTGTTTAGGGGACACAGTCTGCTGCCACCCTGTCCCCACCCCCAGGACGTGGCAGGAGGGGGAATCGTGGCAAAGCACAGCCACAATCTGCACTGTGGAGCACACGGCCTTGGCTCTGTGCCCTCCTGCTTGTCCCTCCTTCCCTCTCAGCTCCCTGAGGGTGTTCCTGGAATGGACACCCAGCCTCAGCTTCCTGGAAACCCTTTACTGACAGTAAAAGAATCAGTAAATCAATCTGGTCATGGCTGCTGCTCATCCTGAACGAGCTGCTCCACCTGTCTCAAGCCCACCTCCTCCATCCTAGCTCCTTGTCTCTGGGTCTTTTATCCCAGCTTTAATCCACAGGATTTTCTGGATCTGAAAAAGCAGGCAGAGTGGAATTAAAAGCCAAGAACCTGGCAGGCCACCCCAGTCTTGAGCTGTTTCAGTAAGAGAAGAAATCAAAATTATTCTGAAGGCTGCAGCGAGGTGGGCAAAGCCCCAGAGAAACCTCGGCAGGTGACGTGGAGGTGTGACAAGGTACATTTGTACAGTCCCAGGGAAGCTTTTTTGTCTCATCCTGGGAGGTTTTCAAGCCCTGAATGGACCAGGCAAGGTTCACCAGCAGCAGGATGGCTTGGAGAGCTCCTGGGATCCTTTCCACCCGGAATTATCCAGCCATGGAGTTTTTTGCAAGCCACACTGGATATCCACCAGCATTGCCTGGCCAAAGTCCTCATCCTCAGGGGGATTTTCCCCCCTTTTTCCTCATCTGCTCTCAGAGCCCTGGGTTTGGATCCAGGCTGGCACCCTCCAGGATGCACCTGAGGGCAGACAGGAAGGATTTTCCATGACCTGCCTTATCTGTCCCCATCATCCCAAGGGACAGCAGGACAGGATGGCTTCAAGCTCAGCCCAAACTGCCATCCCAGATCCTGTGTGTCCACCTGGAAGTGTTCAAACATGGTCTCCTCTGTGACCCTTGTGACTGCCCCCAGAAAATACTCAGGGCCAGCTGTGTCATTGTCCCCTGTGAGGGACATTGTCCCCTGGTGGCACAGGGAAAACTCCCTGGATGCCCTCAGCACAGGGCAGTTTGATGGAGCAGCCTCAGCATCCCTGAGGGTCTGGGATGCCCCATACCATGGGCTGGACTGCCTGGGGTCAGCCCAGCCCTGCGTGCCTCAGTTTCCCCTTGTTAAGGTGCTGCCAGTGGGATCCAGGTTGAGATTTCCCCACCATGAGCAATCCATTTCCATGCACCCCATCTCTGCTCTGACCCCCTGGTGCAAACGCAGCCCAGCAGGTACATCCCATCCCTAAAAAGCAACTGGGAAGGGTCCCACCAGCTCAGCCCATGCACTAATACACTGAAAATCCCTTGGAAAGGTGGCTGGAGATGAGGTGACGCCAGCTGAGCCTGAGGGACTGCCCAGCACATGGGATATGTGGAAGCTCCTGGTCAGCACTGAAAGTGTCCCTGCACAGAGCTACACCCCTTGCCTGCCATCCTCACACACCCCACACCCCAAATCTCGGCCATCCCACTGTGAACCCCTGCTCCAGCCCAGCTCCGTGGCCCCAAATGCCAGGGGCACCCCTCTCTTTGTCACCAGACCCCCCTGCGGACGGGATGTCGCAGGGGAGGGACCCAATCCTGCCCTTTGGGGTGAGCCATCACCCCCAGAGCGGTCCCAAGGAGCCGTCCCCACCAGCCCTACCTGGCTCTGCCATCCCCAAACTTCTCCCAAAGCCGCAGGAAGGACAAGGAGGGGACCGGCCACCGGCTGCCACCATCAACCCGGCCGTGATTTATCATTAACTCGCTCCGAGGAATTTTTTTTTGGGCGCGGAGCCAGACAGAGAAGTGCTCGCTCCTCCCTTGGAGCAAACCCCCGTGGTGGGTGCCTTGTCCCCACCGCCGGAATTAGCGCTGCCAAACCGGAGCGATCCCCTAAAATCCGCTGGGGTGCAAGGTCTCGGTGCTGGGGAGGGTCCCAGCTGCATCCAGGGGGGGTTTAGAGAGGGGAAAATCGCAGTTTTGCCCACCCAGCTCCGCTCACCCCATCTCTGATCCCCACGGAGTGTCCCACCCCCCCCCACCCAAAAAAAAAAAAAAAAATTAAATCACCTGCAAAACGTCCCAGCAGCTCAGCCCTGCACTAATCCACCGCAAACTCTTCCCGGTCCCAAACAAAGACACCCAGCGAGAGGGGGAAGGAAAGGGGGAAAAAATAAAAACATCCCACAAAAACCTGACACCCACCGGGATTTACCTGGGCAGCCCAGGGGTGCATCCCGCAGCTCCCCATCCTCCGCCGACCGCCAAATTCATCCTTTCCCTGCGTGGTATCCCGGGAAAAAAAATCCAAAATAATACCTGAGGAGAGCAACCTGCTGCTGGGCTGGGGCCAAGGGCTGCCCTTCGCTCGGTGGGATTGGCCACGGAGCCCGCAGGAGCTTAACCCTTTGTGCCCAAAGTGGATTTGGGGACGGGATGGCTCCGGCTTCCTCAAAGGGGAATTTGGGGCTGGGGGTTTGTTTTGGTATTAATGGGAATTTTGGAGTCAGACGCTGGGTTTTCCTGAAATACGGATTGGGAGTTTTCCTTTTTACTGTTTGCAGATGGGGATTTTTGGGGTCTGATGGCTTGTTTCTGCACAAATAGGGATTTGTGGGTTTGGAAGGTTTTGGGTTTGCTCAAGTAGGGATCTGTGGGTTGGGAAGGTTTTGGTGTTTGTTCAAATAGGGATCTATGAATTTGGAAGGTTTTGGGGTTTGCTGAAATATCTGTGGGTTTGGAAGGTTTTGGTGTTTGTTCAAATAGGGATCTATGAATTTGGAAGGTTTTGGGGTTTGCTGAAATAAGGAATCTGTGGATTTGGAAGGTTTTGGGGTTTGTTCAAATAGGAGTTGTGGATTTGGAAGGTTTTGGGGTTGGCTCAAATAGGAATTTGTGGCTTTGGAAGGTTTTGGGGTTTGCTCAAGTAGGGAGTTGTAGGTTTAGAAGATTTTGGTGTTTGTTCAAATAGGGATCTATGAATTTGGAAGGTTTTGGGGTTTGTTCAAATAGGGATCTGTGGGTCTGGAAGATTTTGGGGTTTGCTGAAATAGGGAATCTGTGGATTTGGAAGGTTTTGGGGTTTGCTGAAATTGGGATTTGGGGTTCAGAGGCTTGTTTTATCTCAATCAGGGAATTTGGGGTCAGACCGTGTGTTTTTCTTCAAATGGAAATTTTAGGGTCTGACACTTTGATTTTGCACAGAGAAAGGTTTGAGGTTCTAACAGCTTGTTTTGCTTAATTGGTATTTTGGGATCTGACTGTTGGGTTCTTTTGTTTTAATAGGTATTTTTTTCTCAAATAGGGAATTTCAGATTCTCAGAACTTGTTTTCTCTTAAATGAGGAATTTGAGATTCAATTTTCTCAAACAGGGATTTTAGGTTCAGACAGCTGGGGTTTGGGTTATCTTACAAATAGGGAATTTTGGGGTCTGATGGCTTGGTTTTTATCAAATCAAGATTTTGGGATCAGGTAACTTATTTTGGCTAAAGGGGGATTTTGGGGTCTGGCAGCTGGTTTTCCTCAAATAGGGATTTGGGATCTGACTGCCTGTTTATTTTTGTTTGCTTGTTTGTTTTTAAAAAGGGGATTTTAGGGTCTGGGGGGCTTGTTTTGGTGCAAAATAGAGATTTGGGGCTCTAACAGCTGGGCTGTTTTCAAATGGAATTTTGGGGTGGGCATTTTTTTTCAAGTGGGGATTGCTCAAAACAGCTCGTTTTCACTCAAATACTAAATTTGGGATCTTTCTGTCAGGGGACTCTCCTCATCTTTCCCATCCTTCTGGGGATGGCTGTGCAGAGCTCTGAAGGAAGGGCAGAGAATTGGACAGATGGGCTGGATGGGATGGTGCATCCATGGAATGGTTTGGTTTGGTTTGGAAGGGACCTTAAACCTCATCTCATTCCAAGCCCTGCCGTGGGCAGGGACACCTTCCACTATCCCAGCTTGCCCCAAGCTCCATCCACCTGGCCAAAAGCTGGGTGTGGATGCTGCCCTCTTTCCTTTCCATCATTCAGAGCAGAGCCCTGGTGGCACAGGATGGCTCAGAGCTCCTTTTCCCACTTTCCCAGCTGCAGGAGAACAATCAGGCTTCCCATCGAGGGCCGTCCTGCCTCAGCATTTACTCTGGATTATTTGCAGTCATGGAGGGAGGGAAATAAAGCCACACAATGCTAGCACTTATTTAAACACATTTGCTCCAGTGAATTTTCTGCTGGCAGGATGTCTGGGGGATCAAAGGAGTCAGCGGTCGGGGCCTCGCAAACGGAGCCGGTGTTGGTGGGCAAACAAAAACCAGCAATAATGCCAAAATAATCAAATATGGGTTATTTCAAATAACCCATATAAAATATGGGTTATAATCAAATATGGGTGCATTTAAACAGGGCAAAACACACCGCTGGGGTGCACAGGGAAGGTATAAATTATACCAAAATGCATTCCTGTGGAGACCCAAGCTCGCAGTTTTGCCTTTAAGCTCCAGAAGCAGAGAATTCTGACAAGTAGGTTTTGGGGATGTGTGTGCACCTTGGAAGCAGCCACACAGACACAGAGTCCTTTCCATCCCTGGCACTGCTCTGGCAAGGAGCAGAGCTGGCTGAAGAGCTCTGCTGGGACGTGGAGCCTTCCCAGCAGTGGGATTTGGGGAAGCTGCCCAAGCACAGGAGCCAGCAGGGAGCTGCAGCAGTTCCAGATCTCACAGGACACAGGCAGTTTCCTGACACTGCAGCTGCAGGAGCTGTGCTCCCGTTGGTAGCTGAGTTATGTCTTAGTGCTCGCCATGGATGAATAAATCATGTTAGGAAAGACTTTGGAGAAGGCTGGGGAATCCAGGATAACCCATGCTCCTGATGCTCTCAGGTGGGGTGTAAACTTTTGAACTGTCAGCTCCCATTTCTAACCCAGGGCTCGGGTGGCTGAGCCAGGAACCTTTCTGCCCACCTCCAGCAGAGCCCCTCCATCACCTCTGAGAGCCAACAGAGACCCCCAATTCTCACCCAGCACCCCTTTGTGCCAGGGCTCCTGCACAGCCAGCTGCACCCAGGCCTCCGTGTTGCCCTGTCCCCGTGGGACTCAGCCACCGGATTTGGTCTCAGCCCTTTGTGGGTTTTATCCTTCTCTGCTCTGCCCTTTTTGGGTGGCCGTGGTCAAACTGTGTCACCCAGATCCAACCAGCTGAGGTGACCTCCAGCCTGGGACTACAGGGTTGGGTTTCCCCACCTAAAAATCCTTCCCTACCCAGCCACCACGGCCTTGCTCTGCCTGGGGCTGAGGCTTTGAACATCCACCCAAAGCCTTCTTCCTCTTGAAGAAAGGGAAAATTTACTCTTCCAAAATCCAAACTCTTTCTTCCCATGTCCTTCTGCTTGCTTTTCCCTTTTCCTTGCAGGAGTGGCAGCCCCATGGCTGGGCGATTTCCATTCCCTTGGAGCTGCTCCATTTCCAGATCCCCAAATTCTCTTGTTGGAATCTGAGATATTGATGATTCTGAGGTTGTAGAAAGTCTCTGTCTGTCAGCCCCGCTGCCAAAGCAGAAGCCATCATTGGTCTGTGCTGGTTTCCAGGTTGTTTATTCTGTTTATCTCTCACATGTTCTGCTGCCCTGCCCAGCTCTGTCCTGCAGGGCAGCGTGTGGGGCTCTGCCCTCAGTGGGATGTTACAAACATTAAATACCAGAAACTCCCTGGGCTGCATTTACAATAACGTGCCAATATCTGTCACCTACGTTGGACAGTGTGTCCCCAGCCTGAACCAACAGAAAAATGCCAACACCACAGTGAGACATGGAGGGCATGAAGAAGGAGAAAAAGGACAGGACACACCCAATTTCCTCCATCTTGTCCCCTTTGGACCTCTAATCTAGAATCCTAAAATTTTACTTTTGCACCTGTGCCACACTTAATTATTACTTCTATTAAACACTCAGAGCTGGTAATTGATCCTGTAAGATTGAAAACTCTTTTCCATCACAGACAGTGTCTCTTGGGGCTCTGTCCAGGGGGTTCCTGATCCCTGCCAGGGTCCCAGGGCAGCCAGAGGGATGTCCTGGATTCCCACACTCTCTGAGATCCTTGGAGTGCACCTGCAGGATTGGTTCAGCGTCCTTTGCACTGATCAGAGAAGGAGGAAAACATCAGCTGCAGTGAGGATTGAAGGAGCATGGATGGGCTGAGGAATTCCCCAGGGAATAGGGGTGGAAAGCCTTGATGTGCTCAGGCGTGTGGCAAGGCGGAGGTGGGGATGGGATGGAAGCAGAGACAGCGGCTCCCTGCACTGGGATTTCTTCCTTGGAAGCTCTGGGGAGCTGCTTTTCAGTACAAGACATCCCAATGTGAGCAAGAGCCTCCCTCCTCTCTTCACCCAGATCCTTTATTTAGAGGGAAAATAATTTTCAAAGCCTTGAGGAGCAGAACAAACCCCTCAATAAGGGTGCCCTGGATGTTGGGCAGACTGAGGCCACAAAGGAAGTGGCATTTCCATCCCAGCATGTCTGAGTGCCTTGGCTGGGCAATGCCAGCCTGCTCTGGTGATGAAGACAGTTCTGAATTTGTGCTGGAGGCCTCCAGAGCTTCCCAACCAGCACCACAACAACTTAAACCCAGCTCAGACCTCAGCTGTGAACTGGCTGTGCCTGTAAGTGCTTGACACCCATTAGCTGGGCACTGAAACCAGAATTCCTGCAGTACCTCCTTGCCAGGCTCTGTTTGAAGCTCTTCCCCCTTCTCTGTTGTTAAAGCAGTGATTTCCAGCCTGGTTTTCAGAAGAAAAACCCTGTTTTCTCTGACAGTCAACGGGTGTGGAACATCCAAGGGCTTCCCTGTGTTTGTGGAGAGATTCTGCCTTGCCTGATTCGTTGTGAGTGCCCTGCAGGGATCACAGGGACCACAGCCAGACGTGCAGGATGGGGCTGGTAGGGGAGCAGGACTGTGCCATGCCAGGAAATCCAACCTTTCTGCTGGGAATGCTGATTAAATCCCCAGCAGCCTGCACAGCCTGAGCGTGCTCTGTGGCTGAGCTCCCAGCAGAAACGGCAGGATGGCACCCAGAGTTTGTTTGTGCAAGAAGCTGGTTTATGTGATAAAACAAACCTTCTCTGCACCCGGGGGTTCACCAGCACAGGGACATCCCACTGGTCTGGAAGTTGAAATGCTGGAAGAGGCTTTTCCTGCTCATTAAGTGGAATCATTTGAGCCTGTGTGAGACCTCCTCATGCCCACACAGAGCTGGGGATGGGAGAGGACCTTCTCCAAGCTGCCACGGGGGATCCTGAGGCTGGGATAACCCCAAAAGCTGCTGCAGTGGGGGACACTTTCCATCTCCAATCCATTACATCTGCCTGCTCAGCTTGAGCCAGCACGAACAAGCCAAAAGACTCTGGTTTATGTCATCCAGAGGGATGGTTTCTTATTCTGGGAAAAAACCCATCCCTGCTGGTATAAGCTGTCTCCTCCTGTACCAGCACAGAGCAGACAAAGCCTCACAGCGCTGGCAAGCCACAGCCTGGTGCAAGGGCCAGGCCTTCCCAAAAATCAGGAGAGGCTCCTGCATCTCCACCTGTGGGTGCTGAAAGCCCAGAGTGTGAGCTGGGTGTCCTGGCCGTGGGATTTGGGTCAGCTCTGAGCTGCCTGTGGGGAGGATGTGAATCCTCAGGTTTCCCAAATGATGTTTAGAGCAGAGAATTGTGGAATCCTGGAGTCATGGCATGGTTTGGATTGAAACAAACCTTAAAGATCATCCAGTTCCATCCCTCTGCCATGAACAGAGACATCTTCCACTATCCCAGGTTGCTCCAAACCCCATCCAGCCTGGCATTGGACACTTCCAGGGATCCAGGGGCAGCCGCAGCTTCTCTGGACACCCTATGCCAGGGTCTCCCCACCCTCAAAGGGAAGAATTCCTTCCTAATATTTAGTCTAAATCTCTAATCTTTTTTAGTTTAAAACCATTTCTTAATCATCCTTGATTGATTATCCAGAATGAAGGAAACAAATCTCCCACTCACAGTCCCAAAGCATCAGGCCAGGCCTAGTAAAACTAAATTGGAGCAAACCAGCTTGCAGATTTCCATGAAATCACCAGGTGTTTCAAGGATCCTGCTTGGAAGTGCCCTTTCTGTCCGTATCAGGAATTAGGGATTTGTCACAGCCCCTTGGCCCAGGGTGGGAGGTTTTCTTTTTCAGGGAGGAACATCAGGCACAGAACTAAGCTATGTGTGCTCATCTTGTCCCATCCATCTCCATCTCATCTCCATCTCCATCTCCAATCTCCATCTCCATCTCCATCTCCATCTCCATCTCCATCTCCATCTCCATCTCCATCATCTCCATCATCTCCATCTCCATCTCCATCTCCATCTCCATCATCTCCATCTCCATCTCCATCATCTCCATCATCTCCATCATCTCCATCTCCATCTCCATCATCTCCATCTCCATCTCCATCTCCATCTCCATCTCCATCTCCATCTTATCTCCATCATCTCCATCATCTCCATAATCTCCATCATCTCCATCTCCATCTCCATCTCCATCTCCATCTCCATCTCCATCTCCATCTTATCTCCATCATCTCCATCATCTCCATCTCCATTTCATCTCCATCATCTCCATTATCTGCATCATCTCCATCTCCATCATCTCCATCATCTCCATCATCTCCATCATCTCCATCATCTCCATCATATCTATCATCTCCATCTCCATCTCCACCATCTCCACCATCTCCATCATATCTATCATCTCCATCTCCATCTCCACCATCTCCACCATCTCCACCATCTCCATCATCCCCATCATCTCCATCATCTCCATCATCTCCATCTCCATCATCTCCATCTCCATCATAGGCAGCCTCTGCTCCGGGGAGGAATTGGTGGCTGAGTGGCCTCAGCAGAAGCAGAAGGATGAGAATCCTCAAGTTTTGGGAAGGATCTTCTGGAGGGGCAGTGGGACACTGAGCAGGAAGCCTGGAACACCCCTGGGGTGGCTCCCCCACCACTCTGGGTAGGACACAAGGTTGAACGTCCCTTTCCAGGCCACAAGGACCCAGCTGACACAGTCCATGGATCACAGGGAGGGGTTTGGCTTGGGCTCAAATGCCACCTGAGTCCATGACCACCTGATGGCCCTGGACTCCTGGGAATTTGGAATTTGCAGTTAATGAATGACCTGAGTGCTACAAACACATCCCCCAGGGACTGGCTCTTTGTCCTGGAGGAATGTGGGTATTCCCTGCCCTGAGGACACATTCCTCTGCGGTCACTGGCACTGACCATGACTGGAAACCAGTTTCCCCAGTGGGTGAACCTTGATTTTACCTCCCACCATCTCCCTGGCTTCCTTTCCTTCAGGCTTTGTGGTCAATTCCCCCATTTCCCAACTCTCTGAACTCTGAGGGATTCAGCCTCGTTCCTCTCCAGGCTCATCCTCCACAATCCATGCCCTGACTCAAATGCCATGCAGAGAAAAAAAGAAGGAAAAGTCTTCACATCCCAGAGTTGCAACTTTGGTGGCATCAGCATGGCCCAGAACTCAGTCACCCCTCTGCATCACGTATTAATCCTTAAAAACAGCAAGGAATGGTCCAGTTTGTCCAGGAAAAGGGGTGGAAGAGGGTGGAAGCACAGAGCCAAAATATGTGCTGCCTGTACAGGGTGATGCCTCCAGGTTGCTTACCAGCCCTTTTTCCTGGATATTTGTGGCCAAGGCAGGGTTTTACTGCTCATGCCAGAGGATTGGGTCCCCTCTGAGCAGTGCTGGTGGTGGGGGACACCTCTGTCCTGGAGATACCCATGGCTTGGACCTCAGTGGGCTGTGGGACAGAGAGACTTTGAGGTGAAAAAATGGAAAACCTCAGAAAGGATCCACAGGCAAAAAGGAAAATCTTGGTAAGGATCCACAGGCAAAAAGGAAAACCTCACAAAGAATCCACAGGCAAAATTGAAAACTTCTGAAAGGATCCATAGGCAAAATGGAAAATCTTGGTAAGGATCCACAGGCAAAATGGAAAACCTCAGAAAGGATCCATGGGCAGAAATAGAAAAGCTCAGAAAGGGCCCACAGGCAAAAATGAAAACTTCTGAAAGGTTCCATAGGCAAAAGGAAAGTCACAGAAAGGTTCCACAGGCAGAAAGGAAAACCTCAGAAAGGATCCACAGGCAAAAATCCCTCTTGTATTGGAAGAATTTTTGGCTGTGATCATGCTGTGTTTTTGCCTGGTCAGGAATGACTTAGTGGATCACCTGGGAGATCTTCCTGCATTCTGGAGCATCCTTTGGAGCAACTCCAGCATTTGTGACCCACCAAGCCTTCGCCCTGCAGGGACAAGCCAGCTTTTCTCTGCTGGTTTCTTGCATTCTCAGCATCCCCAGCCCGTTTTTGGGAGGGTGCTCCATGCAGGTGCTCCTCCACAGCAGGAGAATGGAGCAGTTGGCTCCTGGTCCAAGCCCCAGGAGATGCCAGGGATGGGGGAAACTTGGCTCCATGGCCTTTTCCCAGCCCTGCCAATGCCCAGCCATCACCTCCTTCTGCGCCTTCACGGAGGGATGAGGGATGGGGAAACCCAGGAATGGCATTTCTCTGGAGCTGCCCTTGTGCTCCCAGCTGGCCTGTGGACCTCACCCATCACCTTCTGAAGGAACCACGAGGGCGAGGTTCAAAAAGGAGCTGAGGGGATGGGCCAGGGAGGGAAAATTTCCACAGCTGCATAAGAAAGGTGATTACATAAGGGCATCCTGCGTCATCTGCGGCTGGCATCTCCGGAGAAGTAATTACATCTGCACCACACATCTAAAGAAAACATTATCACGTTGCCTTCCAAATTCTATAATTAGCTCTTGCAAGATGTGTGCCAGGGGCTTCATCATTCCGTGTACGTTGGCTTTAGAGCCAGGCACAGACACACAGGCTTATTTTTCTTTCATTTGCCAGCTAGGAAAATATTTGGAGTTTAGTGTGGCAGCTGACCTGAGTCCCCCTGGAAAGGGCAGCTCGGAGGGTTTGAAGTGGTGTGTAAAGAGTGAAATATTTTCCTGATCTCCCTCAGTGCCTGCTGGACCATGGGGATCCAGCAGGAGGGCAGGAATGGCAAAGCCAGAGCTTGGCTTTCCCTCCTCCTTCAAATCCTCTTTGATTTCTGCCCTGATGCTCTGAACCTTGGGAAGGCTTTTTTTCCCCTCACTGAATAAATGACCTGATTTGCAGGGAGGTGTTGGCCTCACAGGTTCCTCTGCTCTGTCACATAAAACAAACCCCTCTTGCTCTCCCAGCTTTGGACTTCAGAACCAACTCTGGGCTTTGAACACTTCTCCCGTCCCTCCAGATCCTCGGCAAAAGGAAAAAGAGGCTTTGAAATGGAAGCAGAGGCTGCAAAGCTCTTGGTTTGATGGAGGCCTTTTCATGTGGAGCTGGAGATGGCCACGGGACAAGCTGGCAGCACGAGGGACACGGCGAGGGCAGGGATGGATGGGAGGATGGATTTGGTTTCCTTCTGTTTTCCATTTGCTCATGACCAGCCTGGGAGCCCTGGGAAGCGCCAGCAGCTCTGCTGCAAACAAAGCAGTGAGGAGATTTCTCCACATCTCCTCCAAAAACGACTTCAGCTGGAAAGTGGGGCTGTGCACTAGCAGGAGAGTGGGAGGGAGTGCCAAAATCCCGAGGGCTTGGTGAGAAAACTCTTGTGTTGTGTGTGTGAGAGCGTGTGAGTGTGAGAGCGTGTGTGTGTGCAGCTTGGACAAACCATTCTCAAGTGGAAAAACATCCTCTCTGTGCTGGCCTCGTGGAGTGGGGTGGTGACAACTCCTCAGTTTTGTGTCATTTCCACTCAGAAGATGCAGAGAACTGGAGGAGGGGGAGAGAGGAGGACTGCCAGAGCTCAGCAGAGCCCTCGTTAGGGCCAGATCTAATGAAACCTGTGAGGACTGAGTGGCCAGCCCAGGGAACACGAGGTGAGGCCTGCCCAAAAGGACCATTTTGCCCCTGTTCATGACCAATCTCAGGAGCTGCTGGAGGTGCCAGTGATCACAAATGGTCTTCCCAGGAGAGGAAAACCCAGAGTCAGAAAGCATGAAAGAAAAAAATCCATCATGTCTCTAGTGAGATATCTCCAGCCCCTCTTGTGCTTTTCTACCACACCCTGTTTTTGATATAAAACCATTCTCCATTGACCCAGTCAGCCTGAGGATCATCATCACAACTGAGTCACTGAATTTTTGGGTGGGAAGGGACCTTAAAACTCATCCAGTCCCACCCCTGCCATGGGCAGGGACACCTTCCACAATCCCAGCTTGCTCCAAGCCCTGTCCAGCCTGGCCTTGGACCCTTTCTGAGTTGTGGCAGCCACAGCTTCTCTGTGCCAGGGCCTCACCAACCTCACAGGGAAGAATTTATCCCCAAAATCCCATCAAACCCTGCCCTCTGGCAGTTTGAAGCCATTCCCCCACATCCAAAGTCCCTCTGCAGCTCTTTTTTAGCCCCTTTAGACTTTGTGACCTCCACTGCTCACCTGAGCTTTGCAGAGCCTCTCATGGACTGTTGGGACACCCCAAAACGTTGGCGTTGTGTTGTGTGGCTGCAACTTTGGGGACAAAAAGATGCTGGCCTTGCCTTTCTGCCTTAACCCTGCTCATGTCTGGTTTTCACTGCTTCCCTCCCAGTGACACCCAGGAGCACAATTTTAGGATTCTGGATAAGGGGTCCAAAGGGGACAAGATGGAGGAAATTGGGTGTGCCTTGTCCTTTTTCTCCTTCTTCATGCCCTCCATGTTTCACTGTGGTGTTGGCATTTTTCTGTTGGCTCAGGCTGGGGACACACTGTCCAACGTAGGTGACAGATATTGGCACGTTATTGTAAATGCAGCCCAGGGAGTTTCTGGTATTTAATGTTTGTAACATCCCACTGAGGGCAGAGCCCCACACGCTGCCCTGCAGGACAGAGCTGGGCAGGGCAGCAGAACATGTGAGAGATAAACAGAATAAACAACCTGGAAACCAGCACAGACCAATTATGGCTTCTGCTTTGGCAGCGGGGCAGAAAGACAGAGACTTTCTACAATCTTGGGATCATCAATAGCACAAATTCCAACAAGAGAGCTCGGGGATCTGGAAATGGAGCAATTCCAAGGGAATGGAAATCACCCAGCCATGGGGCTGCCACTCCTGCAAGGAAAAGGGAAAAGCAAGCAGAAGGACATGGGAAGAAAGAGTTTGGGTTTTGGAAGAGTAAATTTCCCCTTTCTTCAAGAGGAAGAAGGCTTTGGGTGGATGTTCAAAGCCTCAGCCCCAGTCTCAGAAACATCAATACCTCAGATTCCAACAATTTCCAAAGGAAGGCAACAATTCCTACTTGGGGCTGTCCATCCACGCTGAGCCAGCCCAGAATCTGTGGCCTAAACCCAGGCAAAGATTCCCGGTGCTTTGTGCAAGGATTTGCCAGATCCACCTGCTCTCTCCACTCCTCACTTTTCCTCTCATCCCTACCTTCAGCTGGGGGAAGCAGAATTCCTCAGGCGTGCATGTAAAATGAGAAGCACTTGTGAAACAAGCTCCAGAGGAGCTTGGCACATGTTACAAGCTTGCACTTCATAGATTTGGGACAGAACTCAGCCCGGTACAGCATCCTCATTAATTTCTCTAAGCTGGGAGTGATCCCACGCCGCTCATCTCACCTGTGCTGCTGACAGGGGCTGCCGTGGGATCTGCTTGTGCAGGAGGATTCCCAACGTTTTCCCTCTGTAGTTTTTATTTTATTTTATTTTTTTAAATCTGCGCTGACAAATTGCTCAGAAATTCGGAGCATCAGTGGGTTTGGGGCAGCGTTTCAGACAGGACCAGAGACACGGCTAAATGACACACAGATGTGGAGCTGTATATTTTTCATTTTTTTTAACAAAAAAAAAAAAACCATCAGGAAGCAGATGAAGGTAAAAATAAGGGAGAAAAGGAAGAAACTCCTTCCTCAGGCAGTGGTTGGTGGCCTGGAGAGCTCCCTGCTGTGGGATGTAATTGATGCTCAGGGTTTGAGGGGAAACTTGGCAAGTTCATGGACCAGAAATCCATCAGGATCTGCTGTAAATTGCACAGAAGGCAGATCTGGGAGTGTGTTGAGGGGCTATAAAACAGGCTGTCAGAGTGACCCTTTTCCACCTATCCCTGCCCATTGCTGATAGAATTGTTAAGGTTGGCAAAGACCTCTGAACCCAGAAATTCATATTGATTTTCATCCCTAAAGCATTAAGTGCCCCCATTGTCTCCCAGGAACGCAACAGAAAGAGCTGTGAAAATTCAAATTGTAATCTGGAGGTGCTTCTGTTCATGATTCTATAAAAAACAAAAACAAAACGAAAAAAAACCCCCAAAGCCCAAACAAACAAAAAATTAAAACAAAAGGAAAAAAAAACCCAAATAAACAGAAAAAAAAAAAATCTCCTAAACCCCCCAAAAAACCAACCCCCCCAAAAATGCACACCATGCAACCCACCAACCATGTTCATATTTTGCTAAACTAAACGAAACCTGGGAGTTTTCCACGCTGAGCATGGATTAGCTGTCATGAAAGCAGCTAAATCTGCACGGTAGGACAAGAAATTCATCTCCAGCAGGAAGGTGGGATGGTGGGGAAGGGGAGATGGGGGCTGATTTTTTGGGCAAGCCGTGGGAAGGAAGAGGCTGCTTATCCCACGAGGAGATGCTGAAGGCCCCAATTCCCTGGTCAGGACTGGAGCAACAGCGTGGTGCATCCCAGGCCACCCTAAATGTGGTTTTCCCCGGACACAAGGAGAGGAAACACTGTCCCAGGGCCCAGCTGGAAGCTGCAGAAGTCCCACGATGTCACTTTTGCAGGTGGAGGGGTCCCAGGAGCTCCAGGGGACGTGGCCACCACGCTGTGCTATGATGCCACATGGTTCTTAGAGCCAGGAGGGAAGAAAACTCGGGAAAAGTTTTCCATGATTTGGTGAGGAGCTTTAAAACTTGATGCATGTGCATTTAGAGTAGGGGGATCACCCCGGGGCAGAGAGACCTCTGGGTGCTCAGAGAAGTAACAGGCAGAGCTTGGGAAAAACATCTGGAGGGGCTGGAGAGAGTCCAGGGAAGAGAAAAGAGATGGGGAAGGGTCTGGAGCAGCTGAGGGAGCTGGAAAAAGGCTCAGCCTGAAGAAAATGAGGCTCAGGAGGGACCTTGTGGCTCTCCAAAATTCCCTGACAGGAGAGGGCAGCCAGGGAACAGGGACAGGATGAGAGGGAACAGCCTCAAGTTGTGCCAGGGGAGGTTTAAATTGGATATTTGGGAAAGTTTCCAGCCCAAAAGAGTGGTCAGGCATTGGAAAAGTCTGCCCAGGGCAGTGGTGGAGTCCCCATCCCTGGAGGGATTTAAAAGCCGTGTGGATGTGGCACTTGGGGACGTGGGTCAGTGCTGGCCTTGGCAGTGCTGGGGGAATGGGTGGACTGGATTGTCCTGGAGGGATTTTCCAACCTGAACAATTCTGGGATTGTCTCTGTGCATGACTTCTAGCTTTGTCTCTCTGGCTCTTGCTGCTCACCCTGATCTTGCTGCCCTCATCTCCTCATCCCAGGAAGCACCACCCTGTGAGGCTGGCACCTGTTTGCCTTGGAAAAGGTCTTTTTCTTTATTCTTTTTCCTTTTATTTATTCTTTTACCTTGGAAAATGTATTTTTCTTTTATTTATTCTTTTATTTATTCTTTTGCCATGGAAAAAGTCTTTTTCTTTCATTCCTTCTTCAAGCAAGGCACTGCTAAGATGCCTCTGTGGGAGGAGGGAGAAGGCTTAAACCCCCCCAAAATATCAGTGGTGCTAAAAATAGCCAGGCTTTTCCCGCTCACATTGACTCAGCCATCACAAACCACAAACCATCCTTCCCTGCTCTGCTCCAAACAGAGCCTGTTTGTGTCCAGAGTGACCCTTGGGGACACTGGGAGGGACAGCCCTGCCCTCCTGCAGGGCTGCTGGGGTGGGAGAGGGCACTGGGCTGTGTCAGCAGGCAGGGGGGAACCCTCTCCTGGCATTTCCTGGGGTGTTTTTTGGGGCTCAGCCCTGCTCCTGGGGGTGTCTGCACCTGCAGGAGCCTCCCCCACTGGAGTTAGGGGCCCAGTAGGAAGTGGGACCTTGTGTCCGTTCCCACCCCGCAGGATTTTGGGTGGCTCTGGTTTGATTCCCACTCCCTCCTGCAGCTCCAAGTCCTCTCCCAGCCCTTCCCGAGTGCCAGAGCTTTAACCCCACGTGGGAACAATTCAAAATACCTTTCTCAAAAAGCCTCACCTAGTGCTCCCAGCTCAAGAACAGAAATGAAGGGAAAAAAAACCCAAATTATTCTGGAGGTCTGTCCAGCTGCCTTTGGGATCACAGCCAGGAGCAACACGACCTCTGAAAGCCACAGGGTGACCCCAGGAACCCTCACAGCCACCAGGGAAGTGGTGACCACAGCAAATGGGGCAGAGGAGGGGCTCCAGGGTCCTTTGGTGCCCTTTTCCCTGCAGGAGACATCCCACCAAGAGCTGTGCCCTCTCCAACACCCAGATCCTCATGATCCTAACCCAACATTCCCAAAACTCTGCACTTTGGTCACTGGGGCCCTCTCCCACCAAGAAGGTGCAGAAGGATGTGCTCACATCTCCCCTGCTTGCTCCCACCGGAGCAGACCCCCATCCCAGAGCTGGGGTTAAAGGAAAGGTTCTCACTGATATTTTGGGAGCTGTTTCCTTCCCCTCCCCTCCTCCAGAATAGCTTTTTGTCTTTGGGTTTATTTTCTTTGTTGCCTTATAAAGGTTTGACCCTGGCGTGTTTTGAATGGACCGGGAGGCAGCATTGAATTCCTCCTGGGATGTGGCTGCCTCGGGCAGGGGAGGGAGGAGGGAATTTCATTGTGTCCAACCTTGCAGAACTTCGGGGAGGAAAAGCAGAGGCTTCTCCTGCTGCGGTTTCTGTCTGCTGAGCCTCGTGTCCCCTGCCAGCTCCTCCCTGGGCTCAGCCCCTCCGGCCACCCCCACTCGTGTCACTTGTCCCTCGTGTCACTTGTCCCTGGCAAAGCTGCTCCTCTGCAGTGGGAAATTGGGATATCCACCCCCTGGCCAGCTCCATCCCAGCCAGGTCTGACCCAGGCTCTTCAGGGGTCTCCACCCCTCGGCTGCAGCTGAACAAAGGCACCACAAAACCCCTGTGGACCCCACAGGTGGAGGCAGCTGCTTCTTGTGTGTTTGCAATGCTTTAAAATAAAGAATAAAAGCAGCTCTGGTTGATGATCACAGCATCACAGAAGTCACAGAATTCACAGAATGACCAGGTTGGAAGAGACCTTCAAGATCATCGAGTCCAACCTAGCCCAACACCTCACCTCAACCCTGGCACCCAGTGCCACATCCAGGTTTATTTAATCACATCCAACGATGGGGACTCCACCACCTCCCTGGGCAGAGAATTCCAGAACTTTATCACTGTTTCCATAAAAAACCTTCCCTAACATCCAACCTGATGTGGTCTCCTGAGCCACCAAAGGGTCTTGGAGAGCTCAGTTTTCTTTGGGGCTCTCTCTTTTCTGCCCCAAATACTTAAGAACCAACACTGGCAACCAAGGCTGCACTTATTGGCATTCTGGCTCAATAAAGACATGGAATTTACTCCACAATTCAGTTTGCAATTGGCCATATCAGCTCTGTGCTGGACATTCACAGATGACTGGGAGGAAGCGACTTTTAATTTGATTTTACAAAATTAAAAGTAGCAAAATAACTGCAGCAGCATTGCCTGTCCTCAAGCTGGAGATCAGAAAATCGCTGATAACAATGAAGTGGGGGAAAGAAAAAAGCTCAATAATTTCTGTTCTGGCTTCGGAAAAAGCAGGCTGATGTTCTCATGTTGCACAGGGACAACGAAGTGCTTTCTAGTCCATTAGTAACCCAGGAAGACACTAAATGGCATGGCCTGAGGAGAAACATTTTTAAACAGCGGGTTCAGATTAATTTGCTCCCAAGAGTCCCGTGGAAGCAGGATGAGGAGAGGTATGGACTGCTGCTCATCCTCTCTAAGAAGCCCTGGGATTTCTCTTGGACCCCAGAGGAGTGGAAAGATGATCATTACAGGGCAATATTTAAAAAGAAAGAAAGAAAGAAAGGGGTGGGGAAAGAAGAATTGGAATGATGCAACTTAGCCTGGTAGAAAGGGATGCAGGATTCGAGGGATGGAGCGTGGGAAGCTGTCAATATAAATAGATAGCTCATATAAAAACAGCATTTCACAGACTCCTTCAGCCTTGCCAGGGGCAGGTTTGGATCAGGTGACCCCAGCAGCACCACAGATGGAAATGTGCCCCTGTGAGGAGCTTTGGTTTGGGGTGTGGTTTAACAGATGAGTTATCCCAGAACCAAGGAATGGTTTGGGTGGGAAGGGACACCAAGGCTCATCCCATTTCCAACCCCCTGACATGGGCAGAGACACCTCCCACTGTCCCAGGCTGCTCCCAGCCCTGTCCAACCTGGCCTTGGACTCCCAGGGATCCAGGGGCAGCCACAGCTTCTCTGGGCACCCTGTGCCAGGGCTGCCCATCCTCACAGGGAAGGATTTCTTCCTGGTATTTAAGGTAAATCTGCCCTCTGGCAGTTTCTAGCCATTCCCATTGTCC
Organism: Lonchura striata; assembly: GCF_050655825.1. NCBI lineage: Eukaryota > Metazoa > Chordata > Aves > Passeriformes > Estrildidae > Lonchura > Lonchura striata. Next base: position 2,933,429 of record NC_140706.1, on the reverse strand, counting down.
TGTCACTCCCTACCTGCCCTTGATGTCCCTCTCTTTTTCTCACAATGGGGAGTGCTGGATCTTGACTGGATCCCAAGGGACTGGGACCAGGACGATCCTCCCAGCCTCCCTCCTTCCTGTGCAGCTGCTGCTTGGAGGAAAAGGGGCCGGGAAGATGAGAATCTCCCTGAGCCCATCCCATTTCCCCCTGACCATCAGAGCTTTTCAGGGATGCCTCCCACCCAGAGCTGTCTTTGGATCCCCCAAAAGGTTTGCTGCCATCAGAGGACACTCTCCCTGATACTGCCTGCTCCCTCCTCGCTCATTCTAATGCTGTTTCATCATGACTCCATGAATTTTTGGCAGGGAATTTTCAGAAGGGAATTATGACCTCTGAGAAATGCTGCTTCACTTGGTTTATCTTTAACCCAGTGTTTGAGTCATCTCCAGTTGCATTTTGAGGTAGAGCGGAGTCACATCCCTTCACCCCATAAACAGAGACTTTAACCCATTTTAGGCCCTGTAATAGCTACTCTGGACATTTTGGTGGCTCTGACACTCCAAGAGTTAGAAATCCCTGCACCAGGCTGTGGTTCCCCTCTGGAAGCTCCTCTGCAGCTCCACCAACCACCGGGATACCTGCGGAAGGTGTCCCTGGAGCAGGAATCACCTCGCTGCTGCCATTCCCACCTCTTCCCTGGGACACGCTGGCCACTGGCCACCCCCAGGGAGGCAGAATCCCCCAAGGCAATTCATGCCAATTACTGCAATCAGCTAATTAGCGAACAAGATCGATTCAAATGAAGTTGCGGTGTCAACAGCTATTATGCAAGCTCGTGTTTGCCGGAGGAAATCCATCCCGAGAGTCCTGGCGGTCAAAAAAGTCCTCGGGGGTGGGAATTGAGGAGAGGTCAAAGGGATGTGGGGGTAGCAGGGAAATTAAGGGGGGAAAAAACCCAGCGCTGAGACAAATTAAGGAGGAAAAGTGTTGAGAATGGGAAGTGATCCAGATAAACACAAAGGGGATGATGGAGAGGGATGATTCTCATCCCAGCCAGGTTGGGATGAGGGGGAGAAGTCAGATCTTCACTGGGGAATTACCCGGCCTCCTCTGTAGGGATCCCCCAAAGGTTGGAAGCAGGCGGAGCTTCTCCATCCTGGAAAATTCCAGGGTGAAACACCCTGGGAAGAGCTCGGTGATCCCAGCCACAGGACACCCACCAGAACCAGCTCCCTGGTGAGAACCAATCGCCAATTTTGGGAGCCAGTGGCCAGCCTGGGCTTGCCTGGGATGCAGCGATCTCCCGAGGGGAATTAGAGCCAGGCCGGCTCCATCATTTCTCCTTCGGGAAGCGCAAGCCTGGAGCTGGATGGGGCCAAGTGTTGGGGAAGATGAAACAAGAAAGCCTTATAAATATGATTGCCTGGCAAGAGATTTAGGAAATACAGAGCTTGAAATGGTAACAAGTTTTGAGATACCAAACCTTAGGTACTGCACAAGTAGAAAACAACAGTACAGCCAGGATGAAGACAATCCCCTCTCTGGTTGAACAACGCCCTTACCTACAGGTAGGTCCAAGGGTCAAATGGAGTGTTCTATCTCAACCCCCAAAATGTACAGTTCATCCCACACCTGTAACCCTCCCCTGAAGCATCAGGAGTCTGTGACCCCATTGGCCCAAGTCTTGTTCCAGCCCACCTTGAAGCCCCCTGATAAGGGGTCCCTGAGGAGCCAGACGCTCTCTTGGAACTCCCACCCTCATGGAACTCCCACCCTCATAGAACTTCCACCCTCATGGAACTCCCACCCTCTTGGAATTTGCACCCTCTTGGAACTCCCACCCTCTTGGAACTCCCACCCTCCTGGAACTCCCACCCTCTTAGAAATTCCCCTCTCTTGGAACTTGAACCCTCTTGGAACTTCCACCCTCTTGGAACTCCCACCCTCATAGAACTTCCACCCTCATGGAACTCCCACCCTCTTGGAACTTCCCCTCTCTCCTGGAGCATCATCTTATCTCCCTCTACCCTTGCCTCTCCCTTCCCCCATGCCCTCGGGCCTGCCACATGTCGCATCTGGCGACCCCAAGCAGGGCCTTTCACCCTCTCTAATAAACCAGATATCCTAAGAGCAGCCTTCAGAGATCTCTCATCTCCAGCCATCCAAACCGTCCTGGAGCCCAACATCCCCACAGCCGAGGGTGGGACAGCGGGAGCCGGAGCCTGGTGCAAAGCCAGCCGAGGGTGGGACAGCGGGAGCCAGAGCCTGATGCAAAGCCAGCAGAGACATCTGCTAATCCTCCCCTAAGCCCGCTGGGATGGATTTAAAGGGTGTTTTTGTCGCTCGCCCCCAGGATCAAGATCCTTAGAGGATAAGCATCCAAAGGAAATGAAGGGATTCTTCTCCCCGCAGTGGGGCACAAAAAGTGTTATGTGTAGTAGATATAATTCGCGCCCTTCCTAATATAAAATATGTGATATTGAATATTTGTTGGAGTATACACGTTTGTATTAGGAGTCCCCCCCACCCTCGCAGGCGAAACCTGGTGTATGTTAAACCTGATTTACAAGTGAAAGGATGTGGCTTGGCCAGGAGATGGGAGATGGGCCATGGCTGGAGAGATACAGGAACCCCAGGCACTGATCATCGGGTGAACGACCAGAGATGGATATCATGGAAACCCTCAGGCAGATCGTTCCCGTAAACTTCATCAAGGAATTCAACAACTCTGGACACTGAATTGTTCTTCTTCACCACCAAAAATGAAAATCTTATTAACCTATGGACTCTGAATGGAAGACTGACTGCTGAAATCTTGGCCTCAGGTGGAATTTTCCCTATAAAAACCACTTGTGCCAGGATGGAGGTGTGAGCATAGGAGAAAACCTCTGCTGAGGCTGACTCCTTGTCACACACCCAGGGTCGATCCCCGGGCTCGGCTCTGTTCTTTCCTTGTGGCTGGCTAGATAGAATTTGATTGCAAAACAAATATTTTATTTTTTCATATAAATTTGTCTGGACAAATTTTCATTAATAACAAAAGGGAGAAGCGGCTCCTGCTGGGATGTCCCTGGGAGATGTCACCTCCCCCGTGCTGTCCCTCGGTGCGCAGGGATGCTGCCCTGAATTTGGGCTCAGGAGCTGCCAGATGCCCTGGTTTTATCCCAGCATCTGGCCCACAGAAACATTATCCGGCAGCCCAAAGCTCTGCCTGCCCTTTAAACCCTGCAGGGGTGCAGAATTGCTTTGCACTCCAAAGGGTGGAGAGCCGGAGGAAAGGGTTTTCCCTGATTTCTGTCCCGGTCAAAGCCGTAGTTGGGGCTGTAACAGCGTGTCCTGCCTGTCCTCAACTTCTCTTCTAAGGATGAGAGGGAAAGACGTCAATGGATCAATGGGAAACTTTATTAAAAAATGAAAAATCAAGTTTTCCAGCTTTGAGGTGTAACCTCTGAGCGGTGGTGGCATCCACACAAACGCTGGGATGGCTGTGCCAGGAACGTGGGCACTCACGGCACCCAGGGATGGCTGGGGTGACTCGCAGGGTTGTGTTTTTAAAACCAACAGATCCCTTCTAGCGCCTGAAATCCCACACCTCTGCCAGGAGGAAACGTGTGGAACAAAGACACGCCACCATTAATCAGCTCTGGAGCTCGGGGCTTGGCTCGGGGACCTCTTCCCAAAACCACGTACCCACCTCCCACGGTGCTGGGCACAGCCCTGCCCTGCCTGGAGCCGGGCTGGCTGCTCCTGCTCACCCCGCACATGGCACCAGAGGGAAATAATGGCTCCTTTCTTTTCCAGCTACCAGGAATGCACCACACCTGGTGCCCCTCGGGGAGTGTTTGCTGTCCCGGCGGGCGCCAAGGCCGGATTGTTTGCCCGGGGATTTTTTTTTTTTTTTTTAATGAAATATTATTATTAAAAGCTAATTTGGGCCCCTGAGAGCGTGGAGGGGAAGGCAGAGGTCTTGGCTGGCACTGAGGAATGTCAACAGGCTGGGGGTGGGTTTGGCTGGTCCCAAAGCCCTCCTGAGCTGCAGGAGATGAGTTTGTCTGGGCTCTGCTGGAAAACAGACAGGGGCATTGCCACACATGCAGGGGGCACATTTACCACTTCAGCCACAAAATCGGGGTTTGAAATACCTCATCCTCATCCCCAGATTAGCTCCCAGTCTGTACATCCCTTGGGAGGCTGCGGTGCAGCCTGGCAGAGGGAAACTGAGGTTCAGGAATGCGCCAAAGACGGCACCGAGTGCCAGTAGCAGGGAACAAAAGAGATTAAAAACTTTCCACTTGGGACTCAACAGCTCTAAAAACACTCCTGTGTGTTGGGGACACCCTGATCCCCAAAAAGCTCCAGCCCTGGGGTTTGGAAAAGCACCAGGAGGGAGGAAGACTGGGGCAGGCGGGAGGAAGAGCGCAGCAGATCGGAGGAAGGAGAGGAACAAGGTCCTGCTGTGCAGGGGCTGGCTGGGCACCAGCCGGGCAGCAGTGATTTATTATTTACATTCCTGGAGGAGCTGGGAGGACATCAGGCTCTCCCTGAGCCTGGCACTGTGCTCAGCCTGCTCCTGGATATGGGAGTTTATGTCCTTGCTGAGCTGCACTGGGTGGAGATGTGGATTTTCCTAGCAGAGACCTTTTGAGAAACGTATTTGTTGGAGGAGGGAGAGATTTGAGCCAAGAACAGATCCTGGTCTTTCCAGAGCCCCCCTCCCCGGGCAGGGACCACCAGGGACTCCCTCCCCGGGGCAGGAGAGCCTTGGGGTGCAGGGACCTGTGGGGATGCAGCTCTGCCCGTCTCATCCCAGCATCCCTGATGATTTTTGGGGATGTTTAAAACCCTTTCTGCCCTGGTGTCTCTGGTTTCTGAACCACCTTGAGCAGCCATCCCAGCCGTGTGCAGCCTGGCCAAAACAAACATCAGCATGTCCCTGTCCTCTGTCCCCTGTCCCCTGTCCCCTGTCCCCTGTCCCCTGTCCCGTGTCCCTGTCCCCTGTTCCCTGTTCCCTGTCCCCTTGCTGTTCCTGGCAGTTCTGGAGGCAGGAGAAGGTCTGAGGTGAGGCAGGAGAAGGTCTGAGGTGAGGCAGGGGAAGGTCTGAGGTGAGGCAGCCGCTCCTGCCATCTCAACATCTCCTCTGGGATGTCTTGGCTGCTCCTCCAAGAGCTTGCCAAGGGCAGAGGCGGGCACGGAATGAAGGCAGCAGCCCATGGGGAGTGCAGGAGCCTGTGCTAGATCAGCGGATATAATTAGAAAAGCAGGGACAAGGAGATGAGCTCCTGTGCCCAAAAGCTGGGCTAGTTTTCCCAGCTCCAGCAGCTGGGCTAAGAAAAGCTCCGACCTCCCCCTGTGCCATGGCTGGGAGCACAGGGAGGAGCTCCCAAATTCCAGATTTTCCCGGGATGGGGTGTCTACAGCCACTCTGGGGGACAGCCACCACCATCACCTTGACCAGTCAGTGTTCTCCCGCCCCCTCAGCTGGGCCCACCACGACTGGGCAGTGTCTGCCCCCCAAAAACACTCTCCGAGTTGACTTTGCCAACCAGCTCCATGTCCAGCTTGTGTCTCCTCATGTTTTGGTTCAGGCAAGAACCCCCAAATGGCCCCCAAATGGGCCCAAAATGACAAAACCCTCTGGTGGTAGGGAGATGGTGGATTTGTATGGGAACATCTCCACCAAATGAGATGACAGACTGGGAGACTTGGGAGTGTTCAGCTTGGAGAAAACTCTGGGGAGATCTTCCAGCACCTTCCAGTGCCCAAAGGGCCTCCAACAGAGCTGGAGAGGGATTTAGATGGGATATTAGGGAAAAATTCCTCCCTGGGAGGGTGGGGAAGGCCTGGCACAGGGTACCCAGAGAAACCCCTGGATCCCTGGAAGTGTCCAAGGCCAGGCTGGACAGGCTTGGAGTGACCTGGCCTAGTGGGAGGTGTCCCTGCCCATGGCAGGGGGGTGGAATGAGATGGTTTTAAGGTCCAGACCAGGAAATCCCAACCCCCCAAGCCAGAGTTTCCCCATGGAAGAAGGAACTGGATGAGAGATCTCCATCTGCAAACCCACCTGGTCTCCTCTGGCAACACTGACCCCCTCTAACAACTCCCAAAACCTCCAAACTCACCTCACAGCAAGGATTTACCCTGGATATCTGGGTACTGCAGAACACACCTGGGCAGGCTGGGGCAAGCAATATTCCTGCTGGATTTCTGGGAGATACCCAGCTGGATAGGAGAGGAAGGGATGGAGGGAACATGGAGAACCAGAGAGAGAGACAGGTTCTACAGCAACAAATCCTTGAAATCCTGAGCCCACAGAGAAGATCAGTCCTGTGGGTGTTCAGGAGAGGCACGTGGGTGCAGGATGAGACCCAGCCTGGTGCACTGGGCTCGTTCTCACCTCCCCTCCAAAACAAACCCCCCTCATCCCATTCTGCTCCCAACTTGTCCCTGGCAGGCATGGATCTGTTGGGCATCACCCCATAGACCTTCCCAGCAGGGAAGCAATTCCCTCCAGTGCTGCACAGACAGTCAGTCACTGCTTATCCCAGCTTTTCATTCCTGCTTTGGATCATTATTGGTATTCCTGGTGCTGGGCTTCCAGAGGAAAACAGATCTTTGGGCCACATCCCAAGGGATTTGGTAAATTCGTCACCCGCAGACGCGCAGATATTTATTTAAAAGCGCCTCTTGTTATGTTACTTGGCAACTTCTGAGCCCGTGTGTTTCTCCAGCTGATAAATATTTGTGAGGTTGGTTGTGTGAAGAGCAGCATGTGTTAATGATCTGATTGCCTTTTTCCCGGGCTCCCTGCGAAGGGAACGGGCTCCGTTGCCCTTTGGTGGAGAAGGAGACGGAGGTGCTGGTCACCAGTGGCTGGACACGAGCCCAGCTGTGCTCAGGTGGGCAGGAGGCCAAGGGCACCTGGATTTTTTCAGGAATGGGGTGGCAGCAGGGCCAGGGCAGTGCCTGTCCCCTGTGCTGGCACTGCTGGAGCACCTCCTGTCCTGGGGAAACTTCTGGGCCTCTCCCAACAAGACCTGGAGGGGCTGGAGAGAATCCAGGGAAGGGAACAAAGCTGGACTCAGCCCCAGGAGCAGCTGAGGGAGCTGGGAAGGGGCTGAGCCTGGAGCAAAGGAGGCTCAGGGGGGACCTTGTGGCTCTGCTCAGCTCCTGACAGGAGGGGACAGCCGGGGGGTCGGGCTCTGCTCCAGGGAACAGGGACAGGAGGAGAGGGAACGGCCTCAGGCTGGGCCAGGGGAGGCTCAGGTTGGACATCAGGAAGAGTTTCTTCATGGGAAGGGTTGCTAAGCATTGGAAAGGGCTTTCCAAGGAGGTGGTGGATTCACAATCCCTGGAATTACCCAAGGAATGACTGGATGTGGCACTCGGTGCTCTGGTTTCATTGGGGTGGTGCATGGTGGTGTTTGGTCAAAGGTTCACCTTGACCAAAGGTGCACCAAAGGATCACCTCAGTGATCCCAGAGGTGTTTTCCAACCTGAGTGACTCTGGGATTCTGGGATTACACCTGGAGCATCCTGCTGGCTCTGGAGCACTCGCTGGCCTGTGATCAGGATTTGGCCCTGGAGGAAAGAGAGGCTCAGAATGGGCTCAGACAAAACTCATCCTTCTGACTCAGGAACCAGAAAAAGCCAACAGGACCCACATCTTCATCATGGGGTTTTGTGAGATGGAAACTCAGCCAAAATCCCTGAGAACCTGACTGCCAGCCCTGCAGCTCTGCAGGAACTCCTGCGTGGCTCAAGGGGACTTTCAGCTCCCTCTGCCAGGACAGCCCTTGGCTCCAGCCCAGCCTGGATCACGAGGCAGGAGCCATCCCAATTTTCTGACAAGCCTTAACAGTTATCTTTGCTTTCCTTGCTCTTTAGGGACCTCCTTGGACCTTCCTGCCACCCATGGTGGGGCTCAGCCTGCTCCTTTCCCCCACGGAGGTTCCCGGGGCTGTGGGGTGATGGAAGAGCTGAGTTTTGGGTGCTTTGGGGAAGCACCTGGATTACTGCAGGATCTCAAGGTGCTGTGTCCACCTCCAGGATGGAGCATCACAGCCCACCTATGGCTCCTGTCATCACAGCCACCGTGTCCTGCTGGAACCCTGGGATCCTGGAACGCTTTGGGATGGGAGGGACCAGGGATGCCACTCCCTAGACCAGGTTCCTTGGAAAGGGCTCCACAACCAGAAGATGAATCCGGGGGCCCAGCAAGGCTTTACCCGTGCAGCAGAGGTGTGGGGGAGCCAGAGGGGTTGGGGGGTCCCTGCCTGCTCCCCAGTCCCAGGGACAGGGGTGTCTGGGCTCCCGGCCTCGTGCCTCCATTTCACTTTCAGATCCCTCAAATAATAACCGTGTTTGCCAGCTCCTGTGACAGGAATGACTAATGGGAAAGATCCTCTGTGAAGGGAAACAAGAAATCTCCTCGTTTCACCCTTTCTTTGCTGGATTTCTCTGACAGCTCCGGGAGAAAGCAGATTTTTAGCCCTTCAGCAGCTCCAGCAACACCCTCTTAACTCTTAAGCTTCCCTGTCGGGATATAACTCCATTGAGAAACTTTTTTTTTTTTGCAGCCAGTTTATCCACATTCCTGCTTCATCCACATGGAGCTATCACGCACCGGGTGCCTCCGACTGCCGATGCAACGTGGTTTTCACAGTGCATGTGGAAAACACCCTCCCCATCTGCCTGTTTTTTTTTTATTTTTTTTGCAAGTCAGGGGACCTGTCTTTCTGTCTCTCTTCCCGTTTTTCCTCGGGATGGGTGATCCAAGGTGGCGATGGCAGCAGCAGGGGATGCCCGGGGCTGATGCTGCAGCCCCCAGGGACGGGCTGGGGGCTCTCCCGACCCCACCTCTTGTAGGACAAGCTGCTGCTCTCTCCCAGGTGTTGGACTTTCAGCTGCTTCTTTCCCTGCTTTTTTTACACCTGAGGGGGCTGGGGGTTGATCCCTTGGGACGCCAGCAAGGAAGAGTTGGAGGAGGAGGGGATCCCTTCCCTGCGTGGAGAACTGAAGCCGCACAGGCACCGCGCCGCTTTTAAATGCCCCGGCGAGCCAGCAGGGGCATTTCAATTTAAATTTCAGCCCCTCCAGACATTCCTCCTCTGCCCTGTTGCCATCACAAAGCCGCACTGGGGACAGAGTGCCCGCTGTCCTTGCGTGAGCCCGGACACGGCAGCCGGGGAGTCGCACCGCTCCGGCATTTCCACGCCTGTTCTCAGCCCGTTCGCCTCGCAGCCTTTGCAGAAAATAAATTCCCCAGCCAGGCTGAACTCGGATGACAGCATCGCTGCTATATTTAGCCACGGCAGATCGCCGCTCCAACCGGGGCCACACATAAACAAACCCCCGGCGCTCGGAGCCCGCCTGGAGAGGGCACGGCCGGGGGATGGAGCAGCCTCCCAGTCCTGCCTGCCCCGAACTGGGGGTGCCCCGTGTCCCCCCGGAATGCCAGCACCTCCCTGGAGGGCTCGGCGCTGGCACAACCCGCCGGAGCAGCTCTGAGGATGAAGGATGTGCCGGAGGGTGCTGGAAGCAGAGCGCCGAGAGATGAGGGACATGCCAAAGGTGCGAGTGGCATCCCCCGGCTGGGACTGCACCCGCTGGCTCCCAGCTGGAATTCGGCAAGCTGTCGGCATCCCCCACCTCCCGTGGACTGGGCTGTGGGGCAGAAAATGCCAGAAAATGCCCCGCTAGAGCTGTGCCCGCCCTTCCTACCTCCACTGCACATCTCCCTGCAGCTTTCCTGCGGGCCTCTGCCTGCTCCTCTCCCTGCCCGACCCTCTGCCGTGGCCCATGGGGCTGCCCGGGGATCCATGGGGCTTCCAGGAGATCCATGGGGCTGTCCATGGATCCATGGGGCTTCCAGGGGATCCATGGGGCTGTCCATGGATCCATGGGGCTTCCAGGGGATCCATGGGGCTGTCCATGGATCCATGGGGCTGTCCATGGATCCATGGGGCTTCCAGGGGATCCATGGGGCTGTCCATGGATCCATGGGCCTGTGCATGGATCCATGGGGCTGTCAATGGATCCATGGGGCTGTCAATGGATCCATGGAGCTGCCTGGGGATCCATGGGGCTGTCCATGGATCCATGGGGCTGTCAATGGATCCATGGGGCTGTGCATAGATCCATGGGGCTGTCAATGGATCCATGGGGCTTCCAGGGGATCCATGGGGCTGTCCATGGATCCATGGGGCTGTCAATGGATCCATGGAGCTGCCTGGGGATCCTGGGGCTGTCCATGGATCCATGGGGCTGTGCATGGATCCATGGGGCTGTCAATGGATCCATGGGGCTGTGCATGGATCCATGGGGCTGTCAATGGATCCATGGAGCTGCCTGGGGATCCATGGAGCTGCCTGGGGATCCTGGGGCTGTCCATGGATCCATGGGCCTGTGCATGGATCCATGGGGCTGTCAATGGATCCATGGGGCTGTCAATGGATCCATGGAGCTGCCTGGGGATCCTGGGGCTGTCCATGGATCCATGGGGCTGTGCATGGATCCATGGGGCTGTCAATGGATCCATGGAGCTGCCTGGGGATCCATGGGGCTGTGCATGCATCCATGGGGCTGTCAATGGATCCATGGGGCTGCCTGGGGATCCATGGGGCTGCCTGGGAATCCATGGGGTGTGGAAAAAGGGAAGAGGTTCGGATGTGCAGCAGGGTCCGTGCCTGGCTCTCTGGCAGGCCTTGTCCTCCTGCCCCAGCTCCTCAGGTGAACGAGAGGATGGGGATGCTCAGGGGGTGCTCAAGGAATGCCCAGGGGGATGCCCAGGAGGGTGTGGAGCATCCAGCATCCCAACACCCTCCTCTGGAGTGGAGGGATCATCTGGCCTGGGGGACCCCTGGCAGCCACAGGTCCCCAGGGCAGGCACAGAGGGTCGCTGCTCCCCCCGGGCACACCCAGAGCCGCGGACGGGGCTCTGCGCTGCACTGCAGCAGCTCCAGCCCCGCTCTCTCCCGGGGAGCTGGCAGAGGGGATGCCCACCTTCACCCTCCCTCCACGGCAGCGCCCGCTCCGCCTGCTCCGAGCCCGGCTGCCGGGCCAGCGAGCGGGATGAGCCGCCGGGAGCATCAACGAGGGGCTCCTGTCCTGATGGGGATGGGAGGAGCTGGGAGGGACCCCCGGGAGCATCAGCGAGGGGCTCCTATCCCGCTGGGGGTGGGAGCAGCCGGGAGGGACCCCCGGGAGCAGCAACGAGGGGCTTCCGTCCTGCTGGGGATGGGAGGAGCTGGGAGGGACCCCCGGGAGCAGTAATGAGGGGCTCCCGTCCCGCTGGGGGTGGGAGCAGCTGGGAGGGACCCCCGGGAGCATCAACGAGGGGCTCCTGTCCCGCTGGGGGTGGGAGCAGCCGGGAGGGACCCCCGGGAGCAGTAATGAGGGGCTCCTGTCCCGCTGGGGATGGGAGGAGCTGGGAGGGACCCCCGGGAGCAGTAATGGGGGGCTCCTGTCCCGCTGGGGATGGGAGGAGCTGGGAGGAACCCCCTGGAGCAGTAATGAGGGGCTCCTGTCCTGCTGGGGATGGGAGCAGCCGGGAGGGACCCCCGGGAGCATCAACGAGGGGCTCCTGTCCCGCTGGGGATGGGAGCAGCCGGGAGGGACCCCCGGGAGCATCAACGAGGGGCTCCTGTCCCGCTGGGGGTGGGAGCAGCCGGGAGGGACCCCCGGGAGCAGCGGGCAGTGCGGTGGGCGTGCACCCACGGCCTGGGGACCGCGGTGGGCGCTCCATCCCTGCAAAGCCCCCGAGGCAGCGGTGCCTCCTGGGGTGATGTCCCACGCGGGGATGCCCGTGTCGGGGTGGGGAGGAAGGCTGGGTAGCCACGTCCTCGCCAAGCCGGGGAGGGAGGCATCGGCGGCTCCCGGGGTGAAGCCTCAGGCGGGGGAGCCCCTTGCCATGACGTCCCCCCACGTCCTCCCTCCCTCCCCACCGCCGCTGCTGGGCGAGGGCCACCCAGCACCGAGGCAGATGACATAATTCCCAGCAACTGCACGTTAATCACTCGGCCGCCAGCAAACCTCCTCGCCGCGAATCCAACCCCCAGCCCCAGCCACCGCTCCCCTCCCTGACATCACTGCCGAAGAAATAAAGAAATAAAGAAGAGAAGACGAGGGAAAGGTGACGAGGGGGGGGAATAACCTGGCCCTGGCACTGGCACACAAGTCTTGCCCCCCCTCGCCGCTCCTCCCCGCCTCGCACTCTATTTTTGGGTGCTGTCACATCCCAATGGCCCCGCGGGGCCAAATCCAGGCAGCTGCGACTTTAGGCACAAACACGGCTCCCTCCCCTCCATCACACCCGAAATCGGCGCTGGCAGCCCATCCTCCCCCCCCACCCCCTCCCCAAAATCCTCCCCTCCCCCTCCCCAAATTACATCTGGGTGGGTGGTTCAGGCGCGCGGAGCTCCAGCATCAGGTCCCCCAGCTCGCTCTCTGCGCACCCCACCTCTCCCCACCCCCAGGAGACCCCCTCTCCCTGTCACCCCCCACCCCATCCCGCCTCCCCCTTCTCCCAGCGCCTCTTCCCAGTTCCTCCCAGTCGCTTCCCACCCCGAGCCTTACTCTTGGCGGGGATGCTGGTGCCCGGCAGCGACGGCAGCAGGAGCGGCCAGGGATCGGGCAGGGATCAGGGATCGCAGCCGGGCGGCCGCTGCCGTCCGAGGGGTCTCATCTCATTTTGTCCTGTGTCACCAACACACACACACGCACACACACACACACACACATTCGCAGCCACGTTTCCCCCCCCTTCTTGCGGCAAACGGCGGCCAGCCCCGACCCCACCCCCTGTCACAGCAGCAGCCTAACAGCGAGGACCGGGAGGATGGAGGAGGATCTGCTCGCCTTCCCTTTAACTCTTCCCTCGCCACCCCCCCAGGTCAGGGCTCTGTCCCCGCGGAGCTGGATGGGGATGCTGGGATGCTGCTTGCGCCTCCCTCCCCTCCTCGCCTTCCCCCGCAGGGCCCCGGGATGTTTGGGGTCTGCCGGTGCCCTGGCTCCGTCCCCCGCATCCTCGTCGTGCCTCATCGCCCTCGTGCCCCCCCAAAAAAGAGCCCCCGAATGCAGCTGAGCCCTGACATTGCTGCAGGCGGTGGGGCAGGGGGTGTCTCGGGGGCACGGCCGGGGTTTGAGGGGCACGGGCAGCCCCTGGGTGACAGACCAGGCTGGGGGTGGTGGGAGCCAAGTCTGTCTGCCTGTAGCCACCATGAAAATCCCATTTTGGTCCCTATTTGCCCCCACTTGTAGGAGCAGAACCCTTTGGGGTGGAGGGGGCACAACCTGAACCCCTGGGAGCCTCCAGTGGGGGTGGGATGGGGATGTAAAGTCGTTTTTGGGAGAGGAAACATCTCCCATCCCACGGAGAACCCAAGGAGCCGAGCTCACAGGGGGTGGGGACAAACTCCCCAAATCTCCTCTTACACTGATGAACTGAAAAAGGAACATCCAAATGGCCAAGGGCTGAAGGCAGGGCAGCCCCTGACTGTGACACTGCACCGAGTTGTCTTCTCCAAGGAGAAATGAGAGGTGCCAGCAGGAAAAGGGAAAGGGAAAGCTCACGATGTCCCTGCTCCCAGTTCAGGTCCTGCAACACGCTCTGCTTCTCCCCTCGGCCTTTCCATGGATACACGGATGTTACCCCGCTCCTGCTCATCTCTCCGGAGTCCCAGGAGGCAGGAAAGAGGCAGGAATTGCTGCCACTGAATTCTGCAGCTTTCCAGGGAAACGGCAGGGCGGGTAATTAATTATTCCTGCTAATAGTGCCGGACAGGCCCTCGGCTGCTCACCCAGAAGCACAGGCTGTGAGTATCTCCCTGCACAGGTTGTTGCTGACAGCGCTCCAGGGGCTGTGTGTGATCCTGCTTGGATGGAAAGGGCAGCTGAGGCTCCCTGATTTACTTACAGCCTGTCACCTTTGAGGACCAGGATTAGACCAGCTGGACAAAGCCACCTCTGCTGTGGGTGGGGTTCTGCTGCTTCCCACCAGCACTGCCAAGAAATGCAGCAATTTAAGTCCAGCATGGAAAACTGAGGGGTTCTGTCCTGTCCTTCCTGGGCAGCCTGGTCTGATCTGAGCCTGGAAATGCAGCCTCATTTGGGAGTCATGCAAGGGTAGGAGGTGTCCTACAGGAAGCTCATGGAGATTTTTGTGTTGCTTCAGCTTCAGATGAACCCTACTCCACCAAGATGAACCCAGCACACACCTCCAGGACTGAGCTGCACCTGATGGGAGATGAGCTCCAGCTGCCCTCTGCAAGGGACACTGGAGCGCTCCTGGACACCCCAAGGGGATGAACAGGAGCCTGCATGTGTCCCCCTCCCCAAAATGGGTCATGCCTAGGCTGGGGCAGGTCCAGTTTTGGAACTGAGAATCAGAATCCCAGAATAATTTCAGTTGGAAAAGACCTCTGAGTCCAAAAGTTAACCCAGCCGTGCTAAGGAGAGACGCTCTGATGGTGTTACAGTTCCACCAGGCCAGCCCAGCATGCTGTCCCCAGCTGCAGCTGCCCATGGACACCCAAGGAAGACTGAAACAGGTCAATATTTCCCCTTGGCACTCTCCAGAACCTCCAAGGGAGAGGTTTTTGCCATGTCCAGACATCCCTGGGAGCTGAGAACCCTCAGTGAGTCCATCCCCACCGCAGGGTGCTGCCTCCTCGGGTGTGTGAAGCCCAGAGCCTGTAGGACACCCCCATTCCCTCCCATCCCAATCGCTGAACCTTTTGATAAGGATTATCCCGGGTCCAGCGCTGGGGCTGCAGGATTTTCACCTTCCTCCTTGACACCGAGAGCTCGCAGATGCAGATTCCCCGCGGGATGAACTCTCTCTCCTGATGACAGCACTCTGCCCCACTCCTCATCCTCACCCTGGCCCCGCTAACATCCCCAGTGGACTTTGTTTTCCCTGCTTTGCCGAGTGTTTTGTGTGCCTTGCTGCGGCGATGGCGCTCCAGCCGTCAGCTTGCAGCGAGTCCCCGGGAGAAGGTGCCAACTTTAACATATGCCTGAACAGTTCTTTTCAGACATATACAAACTGGAACAATGCCTCGCTGGGAATATGCTTGTTGGTGCAATTTGCCAACTGTGGCTTCAGATCTGCTCTTTTCAGCACGCACCGACTATTTGTAGACGGTGCAAAAGCCGGGATCGCCGCGCGCACGGATGGGGGCTCTGGAAAGCTCTCTCCAGGCATGCAGGAACCAGCAGGGAAGAGAATCAAGGGCTGGAAAAAGACCTCTGAGTTTCACAAATAATGACCAGATCAAACATTTTGCTTCTGAGAACCTCGGTCCTTTTTTCTCTTTGCTTTAGGGAAGCCAGCACTGATTTCTCCACTACCTGAAGCGTGAGCACGTTCTCACTTTGTGCGAGCAGGACTTTGCTCAGCTCACCCCATTTCCTGGGTTCAGACATCTCCCAGTGCTTCCTCCATCACTGGTGTTCACCTTCCAGGTAGGACATCATCGGGATGTGACCCTGGTGCCACTCAGGGTGTCACTACTCTGTCACCCCCTTGGAAAAAAGGGCTGACCAACCTTGGCTGGACGTTCCCCTAACTCCTTCCCATGGGTTTGCAGACACCACGGTGATGTTTGAAGTAAATTTGGGAAGATGACAACAAAGTGAGACCGGGGTTGTGGCCAGGGAGGTGGTCAGGCTTTCCAAGCAGTGGAGATGAAGCAGAGGAATTCTCTCCCCGGCACCGATGAGGACGCAGCTCTGCCCTTGCCCACGTGCCAGCCTTCAACTTGCAAATTCCCAGGGCAGGGATCACATCCTGTTCTTTGCCCATGGGACAATGGATGTGGAGGTGCCCACGAGCCAGCCCAGGAGCAGGAGGGTCAGTGCTGAACTCCCCGTTCCCCATGGAGCACTGCCAAAGGCCTAAGTGTTTGAGGCAGCAAATCATCAAGGGACCATTGTTCATAGGAACCTTGGTGGAAATATTTGTGTGTGTGTGTGTGTGTGTGTGCTGGCATCCAATTTGGCAATGGTTACTCAGCACAAGTGGGCGGCCTGTCCCTTTCTCTCAGCTGGAGCCTCCTCCTCCTCACAGGGACCCAGAAGAGGGATGAAAGGAGAGCAGATGGTTTGGGGGTGCTCCGAAATACCAGTGCCAAGGGCTGTCTCATCATGGCAGGCTGAACATGCTCGAGAGCAAGGAGGTCTCTCCAAGGATTGGGGAGATGCAAGAGGTCTGTGAGCAGTTCTTGGGGATATTGATGGTTTTGTTGGATTTTGAGGAGAAAGACCAGAAATTGAGATCTTCGGGGTGTCATGTCAAGAAGAAGAAATATTTGGGGTATGGGGTTTTGTATCAAAAATTCTCTTTAAAAGTCCAAAGGAATTTGAGGAGCTGATGCTGGAAATGGGCTTTGGGCAGGGGCCTGGAGTGACAGAACAAGGGGAATGGCTTCCCACTGCCAGAGGGGAGGGTTAGGTGGGATATTGGGAAGGAATTGTTCCCTGTGAGGGTGGTGAGGCCCTGGCCAGGGTGCCCAGAGAAGCTGTGGCTGCCCCTGGATCCCTGGCAGTGCCCAAGGCCAGGCTGGACAGGGCTTGGAGCAACCTGGGCTGGTGGAAGTTCTCCCTGGCCATGGCAGCGATGGGATTAAATGACCTTTAAAAGACTTTTGCAGCTCAAACCAATCTGTGATTTTATGCTGAAGGGACCCTGCTGGCTTTGCTAGGAAGAAGCCTCAGGGCTTCCTCCAGGTGAGGATCCAGGGTTACAAGCCTGGTGAGCTGGCCAAGGCAGGCATGCTCCGGGTTACCTCCTCTTTCAGCACCACCCCAGATCTGTCACAGTCCTTCCACGGAGAAATTCCCATTGAAAGCTTCGCTGCTGCTCTCATCCCTGCAAAAGTGAATGGAGAGATTTGTCCTGACCTCCATCCCCCTCCACAGCTCCCGGCATTTCGCTTTGCTCCAAAGCAACACTCTGCTGCTAGAATCAGCTGAGATGAAACCGAGCTGGCTCCTACACACCTTGGAGCTCAGGCAGGGCTGCTTCCCACACAGTGTCTTTCACCCAAATTAAACAGCTCCCAGCTGAGCCCTGCCATCCATCACGCCAAGCTGCAGGCACAGCTCGGGTTTGGCAGCTTTTACACCTCTGTGGGTTCAGGTTTTGCAGGGAAAGAGCAGGGACCTTTCCTCTGTGAGCGTGTTCCAAGGGGTCTGCAGCCTTGGAGGCTTTGGGACATCCTTGGGATCACGCTGGGGTCAGTGGGAGGCTGATTGTTGTTAAAGACAGCCAAGAGCTGGGCACTGAGGGCTGTTCTGTCAGGAAGGAATTCTTCCCTGTGAGGCTGGGGGTGCCCAGAGAAGCTGTGGCTGCCTCTGCATCCCTGGAAGTGTCCCAGCCCAGGTTGGACAAGGCTTGGAGCAACCTGGGATGGTGGAAGGTGGAAAGCCCCAGGTTGGAATGTGATTATCTTTAATCTCGTGACTCTCTGATTCCCTGATTTTCAGGCTGCAGTGCTGGACATTCCTGGGTGCAGACTGGCCACTCCTGGGGCTGTCACTCCTCGAGGACGTACTGCTGACCACACCCTGCTGCCCACACCATGCCAGGTGAGCAATCCCAGCTCCTTGTCTGCGTTGGTCTGAGCTCAGTTCAGTTTTCCAGGTGGTGCCTGAGAGCTCTGGAGGCTTCCCGGAATATCTGAGGCACCTACAAGGGGGAGGCAGACATGGAATGGGGTCTCCATTGGCATCACCTGTGATGGAGACCCTTGCTGGAGACAACGCTGCCTGTTTTGAGATTGAGGTCAAAACCTCATTGAGTTGGGGTTTTTGTTGGATATTGGGAAAAATCTCCTCACTGAAAGAGTGGTTAATCATTGGAAGGGGCTCCACAGGAAGTGGTGGAGTTGCCATCCTTAGAAGTGTTCAAAAAACGAGATGTGGGGAAATGTCTTAGTGGGTGTGGTGGTAGTCAGTCAAAGGCTTTGATCTGGGAGGTCTTTTCCAACCTGAGTGATTCTGTGGGTTTAGGACAAGTCTAGGACAAATGTTTCCATCTATTTGAGGTGGGAAATGGAGCTTGGGCCACCTCAGCTCCCTGTGCCGGGCACATCTGTGTCCGTATCCACACTCATGCCAGATAGTCACAACCAGTTTTCCTGTGGACCCCCCTGCAGAGAGGACTGATTTTTGGGGTCATTTTAGCACCTCTCCCCACACATCTGAGTGGCAGAAGAACATCTTCCAGCTCCTTAGTGTAGGCTCTGGGCTCTCCACATCAGCCACTTCAGCCAGGTGGAAATCTCCGCCTCTCTGCCACAGAAAGGCTTCAGGGGGAAAACATCATTATCCCAATTTCTACCTTTTTTTGGGATCTGCTTCCTTGGCTGGCAGATCCTCCAGCCCCTCACAGTCTGCTTGCTGGAGAGCAGCCTGGGGGAATGACCTTGGCCTCAAATTCCACCAGGAAAGTCCCCGTTGAACAAGGCTGTTGTCAGAGTCACAGTTTACAGGCATCCCAGGCAACCGCCTTGGGCTTTTTCCAGTCCTCCAGGGAGAAGCACAGTCCCAGAAATCAATAACTGAGTTCTTCTGAAAGTCAGCAGGACTCTGGCGTGACCCAAACCACTCTCTTCAGTACTTTCTCTCTGCTGAAAGCAAAGAAGGGGTCCCTGAAGGGAAGCAACCCTCTGTCCCATCCCCAGGGGTTGGTTTGCTCAGTGCCCACTGTGTCCCATCCTTCTGGGCACTGACTGCCCAGTTCCCCCAGAATGGAGCCAGGCAAGGGGAGCCAAGCAGGCTTTGAGGGAAAATAACTTCATTTTTTAGTGGAAACAGCACCCTGAGGCTCTGCTGAAGCAGGGAGAGCCAATCCCTCCTTGTGAGCCCCCAAAATTAATTTCATCTTCAGATATTCTCCCTCACTCTCTTTAAAATTAGGATTTCTTTCCTGACTCCAACAGCTCCTTATTGAACATGCAATAAACACCCAGACCCTCCCACATTTGTGTTTCCCCCTCCCCAAAACACCCATAACTTGCTTAATATTAATTTTATATTAATTCCTCTCCCAGCAGTGCTTTCTCCACATATCTGGACTACAATTACTGACTTAGGAACTCTTGTTCTCCTGCCTTATTCCTGCATCTCCCAAAAAAAAAAAAAATAAAACAACAACCCAGCATAAAACAGCAACTGAGGACATCCCCTTGGTGCAAAGGCACCTCCTGATGTTGGGACACCACAAAGTCAAAGCTGAGGCTGACACATTCTCCTGCCCAAGGACGGGAGCTGGGCTTGGAGCCCAGAGAAGATGTTTCCCTGCCATTAATGGGATGAATTCATGCACAATTTGTGAATGAAGGTGACCAAGAGGCTGAGGGATGCACCGACACAAGAGCTCCACATCCCACCAAAGGTCAGTCCTGCATCCCCCTCCTGTGCCTGTGCTTCCAAGGGAACAAAGGAAAAATGGAAAGAGCTCAGGAAAATGCCAAATTTTTAATGGCTTGAGAAAGCTGAATCGTGGCCAGAGATGCAGAGAGGTCGGATGGGTTTGTGCAACAAGGGGGAAGGGGTGAGTGGCTCATGGACTGACCCCATTTGTGCTCTGAAGAACTTTTGGGGGCTTCATGGCTTTGCCAGAGGAGCTGGGAAAAGGCACAGGGAAAGGCAAGGATGGAAAGATGGAGCTGCCTGAATTCCCAAGTTCACCCGTTTTTTAGCAGTGAGGGTGTTCTACCAGCTGGACAACTTACAATTGGATCCTCTCCCAGTCTTTAAACTGAGCCCATCTGTGTTTTTAAATACTAAGTTTAACCCCAGAAATGATGATACAGACAGAAAAAAAAAAAAACAACCAACCTATTAGCCACTTTCTGGAAAGGTCTGGATCCCTTGCACTTCATGACCCCTTGGAAACCACAAGAAACTTCTGCACCTCTCAGAAACAAACTCCAGGATGTTTGAAAATCCGTTTGTGCTGCGTCCAGAGCGGGGTAGCAGCAGCTGAAGGTCACAAGCGCCGTATAAATAGAAAGGAGGTTTTGTTGTGACATGTCCATCCGGAGCCATTGCTCCTGGCTATGCCATCTGGGATGGGAGCAGGAGCCTGAGCATCCCCACTGCAGCAAAGAGAAAGGGATTCTGTCCTGCCAAGGATGACACCATGCAAAGGAGGGCGAGAACCACGAGGTTGGAACCCCGCTCCTAATTTTACCGGTTTTGGAGAAAAATCAGAGGTGTGATGGAGCTTTGGAATGCAAATTCCTCCTGTGGGGTTTCAATCACGCACCCAAGCAGGCAGAAGGAAGTTTTCAGCCATGGAGAGCATTTTCTGCCTGGGGAGTGGTTTGCAGTGACCATCCTCTCATTTGGGGACCCCATCAGAAGGGGTAAGAGGGGTTCTCTGGTGGCCTTCAGCATGTGCTGCTAGGATTTTATCCCAAGCTCTAACCACATGCTAAAGATCTTTTTTGGCCAAAATCCTCCTTAATTCCATTTCCCTGTACCTGACATTTGCCTTCCTCGTGTATTTGGTGATAAATTCTTCACGGCCTGGAGCTTGGTGCAGAACAACACCAGGAGGTCGCCTGAAGCCACGGGTCATGAGGACTCCAGCAACACCCTGTGGATGTCAGGAAAGAAGGGCAGGAAGCCATGGGGGAGAAACCTCTGGAATCTTGTAAAACCAGTGGGAAAGACACTGGGATGGCAGAGCTTGAGCCAAGGAATGGGGTGGGCAGGTGAAGGTGTTTGCTGAGGCAATTCCTGCAGCTCTTGAGGCAGTGAGAGAGGAGAGGAGAGATCTTGGCTTTCACCTCTCAGAGATAACTCCTGGTGTTTCAGGAAAGCACTTGGAGAGGGACACGGCCTTCAGTCATCTGGGTGGTGGCCAGAGAGTGGCTCAGCTCTGGCTGCCTGAGGTTCATCTCTTCAGGGAATCTGCTTTCCTGATGGAAGGAGCAATGTCCTGTCCTGTCCCAGCACAGGTGAACCCCAGAGAGACCCAGGCTGGGGCCCAGGGAGCTGTGAGGGCTTGGTGAGGGCCCTTTTTTGGGAAACCTGACCCTCTTGGGAGCAGCTCCTCTGACAGCTGCTCAATGCTGCCTTCCCCTGCTCTGTGATCTCACTCTTGGGAGGTCTCTTTTAGCCACAAATCCAGACCAGGAGCAGCACCCTGCCCTCAGGACAGCCCTTTTCCAGGCTGTCTACACCTCTTTGAGAACAAAAAAATGTGGATAACTCCCCAAATTACCATCTCCTGCTACTGCTGGCTGGAAGGAATTTGCTGATCCGAGGAAGAGCTGGAGGTCAGGGATGCCGGAGCCACGGCAGGGTAAATCCAGGGCTTCAGCAGCACAGATGTGTTCCAGCCTCTCCCACTTCAACACAGCCTTGCTGGATGCATTGTTATCTTCCCACAGGATTATTTTTACCAGGTGATGAGGACAGGATCTGGAAGTCCATTGAAGCACCTAAAGATGGCTTGTTGGAAACCCATGGGAATAAAAGGAGGACAATGCCAGCTTTCCTTTTCAGCTTGGAGGGCATGACTCTTTCTCCCTCTCCTTGAAGGACAGCTGGGTGTGTGGCATTATGACCACAGAGAGGAAAATCTTTTCTCTCCTGCTCTCACTGCTGCCCTGGTATTGGATTGTGTGATGGGTCACACCTATTGATCACAGCAGGCTAAAAAAGACACAGCCCATAAATAACTCCTGACGTCCCCAGCTGGGCCAGAAATCCTGAGCAAAGGGCTCTGGGGAGAGCTGCTGTTGGTATTTCTCTGTCCTCCTCCTCTGGGGAACGCTGGGCACAGGTCTGGGTTCAGCCAGATTCTTGCAGTGCTTTTGCAGGAGTTTTCTTAGCAGGGGCTGGGTTATCTCAGTCCTTGACCCATCCCTGCCTGGAAGAGGCTGGAATGGGGCACTGCTGCTGCCCAGCCCTGTGCTGCTCCCGTGCCAGCACTGGGTTTAAGACATGAAGGCAAAGGTGACTCCGGTCTGCCCTCCCTTCCCCAAAACGAGTCACTCCTTGTGCTCAGTCTGCCCTCTGAGCCCATGGAATGCACGAGTTTGGCAGAGGAACGGTAAGAAAAGCAAGGCAGGGAGAGCAGGGCAGGGGGATCAGATTGTGCCTCCTCAAGGAAACAGCCCCAGATGGTTCTGGGGTGGAGGAGCAAAGCCTGGTCCCTGCAGGGCACCAGGGACCCTCCCAAAATCCAGGCTAGCTGCTGGCCAGGGCACGAGGGGCAGCAGCAACCCCCTCAAAGCTCTTCCTGATGCTCCACCAGGTCCCACGTGCTCCACGTGGCCTGAGCACGGTGAGGGACATGTGAGGAGAGGAGAGGACCCAGCCTGGCACCGTCCCTCTCCCTCCTCCCCCGTTCCCTTGTTTTTACACAGCTGAAAATAAAAAAAAAAAAAACAACAAAAAACCATTCCCCACGTAATGATGATTCGGCCAACAGGTCAAGCCAAGCATGACAGATCCCATCCTGGAGCTGGGGTCAGGCAGCAAATTGCAGCAGTGCAATTTGAGACTGAGAAAATTTGAAACTGAGATTCCTGTGCTGAGGGGCCAGTGGGGTCCCCCCAGCATCCTCCTTGCCCTGGCTTTTTGGGGGGCTGGTGGGGGGGGTCCAGCCACTGCCAAAGAGAATTTGGGAGCAGCCTTGGGGCATTTCCCACTTTATCAGAGCCCATGGCAACATTTTTGCCTGATCCAAGAGTTTTCTCAGCTTCCAGCATTCGACAGGGCACGCTGTGTCCTGCATTTTCCTGGCGGAGGGGAAGAGGCAGGAAATTATTCCAGGGGCAGCGAGGAGCTGCGGGTCCCTTGCAGGGGAGCCAGGCTGGTGCTGAGAAAGCTCCAGAAGCCTCCCAGATGATCCCAACCCAAGGAATAAAAGGGAGATGGAGAGTCAACCAGGGAGGGGAAGGTTTATTTAGAGAAAGAACCGTGGGCTGCCTGCCCACAGCAGGCTTTGAGCTGATGATCTGCACGTGCCGTGCTCGGGGGCGGCTGGGGGAAGGAGTCCACTATTAAAAGCCTGGCAGAAGCTCTGCTGAATCCTGCTGGAGCTCGGGGAGGGCCTGATCCAGCAGGATCCCACCTCCAGTGTCACCTCATCTGACCCTGAGACACATCCAAGGCAGCTCGCCCTCTTTTCTTCCAGGGGTGCACCCAGCACTGGTGGGGAACACCAGAAATTCCAAAAAAAAAAGGGGTCCTTTGAAGGATTATCCAAGATTTATAATTGTCAGAATCTGTGGTATTGATGGTTCTGAGATTGTAAAATGTCTCAGTCTTTCTGTTCTGTTGCTAAAGAAGAAGCCATAATCTGTTTGTGTTGTTTTTTTTTTAAGATTGTTTATTTTTGCTTATTTCTAATGTGTTGTGCTGCCCTGCTGTAGGTTTGTTTTGCAGGACGGCGTGTGGGGCTCTGCTCTTTAGTGGGATGTTATAAACATTATATATTAGAAATTATGTGTGCTATATTTATAATACTGTGTTAATATTCATTATTTATGTTGAATAGTGTGTTTTTAGCTTAAACTAATAGAAAAATGGTAACATTATAGTGAAATATGGAGGGTATGAAGAAGAAAAAGGACAAAACACACTTAATTTTTAAATTTTGTTTCTTTTGAACTTTTAATTTAGAATTTTAAAATTTTACTTTTGCACTTGTGCTATACTTAATTATTACTTATATTAAATACTTAGAGCTTGTAATTCATTTTGTAAGATTGAAAACTCTTTTCCATGGCCAGAGATCACAGCCAGTGTCTCTGGGGGCTCTGTCCAGGGGGGTTTCTGACCCCTGCCAGGGTCCCAGACCTGCCAGGGCAGTGAGGGAAGCTCTGGATTCCCACATATAATGTGCCCAGAGCTCCACAAAAGCCCTGAGCATCCTCTGGGAATAGGTGAGGAAGGGCTGTGATGCTGTGGAGAGGCTGGAGCTGTGCAGCTTCCCACCCTCCTGAGCTGGGTGCAGCCTGGAATGCCAATGATCCTCGGCATTAATGGTGATCCGGGCACTGAACCCATCCCTGGGCACTTCTCATCCCTCCAGACACCTCCCAGCGATGGGATGAGCACAGGAGAATCCATCTCCTTCCCTCTCCATCCCTAAGCACACCCTGCTCCGGGGACAGCTCTGCCTGAAGTGATTAAGGTGGAGATTCCAGCCAAGGGCACTTCCCGGCTCATTAACAGCGGGAGGACACTGAAAAACCAGCGCTGGGTGTGCCTGGGGGTGCCGTGGATGGGGACAGGGATGGGGACAAAGTGCTCAGAGCTTTTGGGACCTCTGGGTCAGTGTTTTGGGGTCAACCACATCTGTTTGCATTGGAACAGTGGGGAATCAGCACAGAATCATGGATTGGTCACCTCAAAGGACTTCTGATTCCACCTCCTGCTGTGGGAAGGGAATCTTCCCTGATGCCTTGTGAAGGCTGACCTAGAGCAGAGGCTGGACAGAGCTGAAGAATAAAGCAGGGATTTATTTAAAAGCCTCCATGGATCCACCTTGGGCAGCACAAGAGCCCAGCCAGGATGAACCAAAATGGTCACAAAATGCATGACTGGTCACGGGGTCTCTCACTTTTATCAGTTCTGCTCCATTTGCAAGTTGGAGTTCATTGTCCAATTCCAGCTTTAGCCCAGGCAGTCCCATCCTTCTTGGTTTTCTCTCTCCAGCCCACATTGTTTATGCTCCTGGGGCTGAGATTTGGATCGTTTGTCCTTGGTCCCAGCTGGAGAAGGAATTGTTTTGTCTCCCTGCTCTGTGAGGAGCTCACCATCCCCTCATATGAAGCTCAGAAGTGCACACTAAAGCAGCACAGAATGTGAATAATAGAAAAGCCAAAACCTGAGGCATCACCCTTATCCCAGGTTGCTCCAAGCCCTGTCCAACCTGGCCTTGGGAAGTGAGATGAGATGTGAGGAAGGAATTAACACCATCAGGAGTGAACACATGCCCAGTAGAGCCAGATGGGCTGCAGCAGGACCAGGGGCTGTGGGAGCAGGAGCCCACCTGAGCACAACAACCTCTCCTGGACGAGGTAATTCTGACACAGCTCAGAAGAAAGTGGCCATTTCTTGCCCCAGGTACTCACCTGGCACCTGCAAAACCCACCCCAGCTGGTGCAGAAGCAGGGAGTGCTGCTGTAGAGGGTCAAGCAGGTCCAGGGCTGTGGTTTCGTGTCTCTGGGAGCTGCTCCTCCTTGCTCCTCACAGCTCAGGAGCTGGGGGAAGGATGCTGAAGGACCTGCCAGCCTTACCCCACCGGGCTGTCCTGAATCCAGCAAGAAATACATTCAATGGACAGTTTGCCACGATCTTTTCTTCTCAATGAGGATAGAGGTGCTTTTCCTACTCCTAGTTTACCTGCAGGAGGTGACAAAATGGGAAAAAAAATCCCCACATTTGTGGGGTTTCCCCTGAAAACACAAGCCCTGGAGCAAACCCCAGACTGGGGTGGTCATTCCTACATTGACTGCCTGGCACCAGGACCACCAAAGAGCAAAGCTGCTCCTCCACCAGGGAACCAATCCCAGAATCACAGACTTGTCTGGCTTGGAAAGGACCTTAAAGACCATTGGGTTCCACACCATCCTCTCCTCCTGCCTCTCCCACAAGGATCTGCTGTGCCAAAACCTCCCAGCAGCCACCTGGGATGGAGGAGGGGAATCCAGGGTCATTAGTACGAAGAGGAATGAGGCCAAGAGGGCTTTCATGCCTCAGCATCTTAATTGAAATGGGTTTCCCATCCTCCTCCCCCTGCTCCCAAGCCCAGCACATCCAGGCTCCTTCAAGGGCATCTCCTGGCTTGGTGCTGTGCACTCTGCATCCCCCATGAGCCACTCGCATCTCTTTAATTAAATGTCAAGATATTCAGGGCTTTTTTTTACCTTTTAAGTGCCCTCTGCTAGGAAAGATTCATGGAGAGCTCAGTTACTGTGTGGTGAGGAGGGGGAGAGCTGTGGGTGGGAAAATTGTGGGGAAACTGTGATCACAGGCAGGCAGGATCCCCTGCAATCCTTTGGGTTGGTTGTTTGAAAGGCTGGGTAGCAGGGAAAGGTTCCTTATCCAGAGGGTGCAGGGCACTGCCCAGGCTCCCCAGGGAATGGGCACAGCCCCAAATCTGCCAGAGCTCCAGGAGAGTTTGGACAACGCTCCCAGGGATGCACAGGGTGGGATTGTTGGGGTGTCTGTGCAGGGCCAGGAGCTGGATCAGTGATCCTGGTGGGTCCCTTCCAGCTCAGGAGGCTCCATGGTTCTGTGATCTACTAAACACAGCTTGAGGTGCAGCTCCTCCATCTCCAAAGCCAGGGCTGGTCCTGGGGCATCACCCCCAGGGGAAGCCAGTGCTGTCCTGCATCCGTGTGGGGTGTCCTGAAGGACCAAAACTGCTCCCCTGCAGCAAAGGGCAGCCTGGCATGACCCTCCAGGGGTCTGGGGACACCACGGATTCCCGGAATCCCAGAACCCCAGAATCCCAGACTGGTTTGGGGTGGAAACAACCTTGAAGCCCATCTCATTCCACCCCCTGCCATGGGCAGGGACAATTTCCACCATCCCAAGTTGCTCCAAGCCCTGTCCAACCTGGCTTTGGACACTTCCAGGGATGGGAAGTGCACAGCTGAGGCACTTCCAGCCTTAAATTTTGAGTCTCCACACTGAGTCCCCTGCAGTCACCTCCTCCCCTGTGTGCTTCCCTATTCGGATCTCCCTGGGAAAGGCGCAGTGTCCGACGTGGAGAGGTGCCAAAAGTTCTTTCTTGCAGCTGATGGAGGGCTGGATGCCGAGTGCTGGCACTCCCAAAGGATGTTTCTGTACAATTTGTCCTCCCAAGGAGACCTGGAGATAAATCAGGAGAGGAGGGAGCAGGGCAGGAAGCTGCAGGCAGGACACATTCATCACCTCCATCCTCCCGTGGTCCAGCGCCAACCAAAAATCCACACGGCTCCTGTCCCAGCCCACCCACATCCTGACCCACCCAGGTCCCTGCCCAGCCTCAGACCTGGCCAGGGTCAGTGTTGCACCTGGGAAAAGCCTTTTTTAATCCTGATAAACTTTTAAATCTCAGTGTAAATCCTGTAGAGGTAACAGCGGGATTTGGGAGTTGTCCTGGTAGGATGAGATGAGGTTCTGTCACCTTCTGGGGAGCCCGCAGTGGGAGTCAGCTTCAAAGTCAGGGAAATTTACTGTTCCAAACCAACCATAATTTCTCCTGGAAAGCATTCAGGGAGGCTTCTGTGGTGGTGACTGAGGAGGGCAACAAGGCTGGTGAGGGGCTTGGAACACAAAAATCTCACAAAAATCCTGTGAGGAACAACTGCGGGAGCTGGGGGTGCTCAGCCTGGAGAAAAGGAGACTCAGGGTGACCTTGTCACTCTCTACAGCTCCTGAAAGGTGGCTGTGCTCAGCTGGGGTTGGGCTTTCTCCAGGCAGCACTGACAGAACCAGAGGACACAGCCTCGAGCTGCACCAAGGGAAATACAGGTTGGATATCAGGAAAAAAGGATGATAACGTTCTGGAGTTTTCTGCCCAGGGAGGTGGTGGAGTCCCCATCCCTGGATGTGTTTAAAACAAGCCTGGATGTGGGTGCCAGGGTTTAGCTGAGGTGTTGAGGATGGTTTGGACTCGATGATCTGGAAGGTCTCTTCCAACCCAGTGATTCTGTGAGTTCTGTGAATTCTGTGATTATGAGCAAGCAATTGACTCCAGCCTGGATTCCCATCCCCATCCATAGGCTGCAGTGGGAGCTGACACATTCCACGTTCACAAACACCAAAATTCAGGTGAGGAGAAACCAAATTAAGGAGAAGAAACCAAAATAAGGAGAAGAAACCAAAATAAGGAGAAGAAATGGCGCCTGTGTCTGGGTGGGGGACCCATGACCCAGGGAGAAGGAGGCTGGAGAGAAACACATCCCATCTTTGGTGAAACCCTTCAAAATATCCAAATGCTTGAAGATAAAAATTTCAAATTTTAGAAGCTGCTTAGCTTGGATGCCAGAAGGACGTGGGCAGCTGTCTGGACTCCCAACATTGGCGTGTTGATGTCACCCCAGTGGGAACCATGAGCTCCCCTGGGATGCTCAGCCTTGGTGGGGCTGCTCCTTCTCCCCAGTGCAGTTTGGGGACTGGGTTCTCTGGGAGGCATCACAGTTCCTCTGGTGGGATCTCATTATGTGATGAGCTGAACATCTGGATTAAAATAGATCAAATAGGCACTAAATCCTAAATAAGCCTGGGAGCTCAGCAGCAGCCATATGCTTCCTGCTGACAAGCTCAAAAAAAAAAATTCTCTCCTTGCCATTACCTCACACTGCAGCAGTGTTTTATCCTCCTCCAAGCCAGCTCAGGGACAAACCTCCCTGCTCTGCCTCCCCAGCCCTCCCTGCTCTGGCCATCCTCTGGCCCAGCAGCCTGAGGCTCTTTTAGGAAGGGATGCCTGGAAATGGGAACTTACCCCACTGTGCAAAAGATCTGGTGATGGGAATGAAAGGAATAATATTCAAAGGGAGTTGAAAAAGGAAGAAAACCAGAGCTTTGTTGTTTAGCATTCAAAGGATGCTAAATGTCCCTTAATGTTTGGGGTCTTAGGAAATTCCTGTAGGAACACAGCGAATATTTGTTGTTTTGGTGTCTGCATCCTTCTGGGGCCAAGAGGAAAGTGGAGGTCAAGTGTCCTCCAAGAGCTGGATGGAGAGCATGGAGGGTGGGATGGACCCAGGGGTGCTGCAGGAGGATGCAGGACTCATGGAATGGTTTGTGTTGGAAGGAATCTTAAATCCCATCCCATCCCACCCCTGCCTTGGGCAGGGACACCTCCCACCATCCCAGGCTGCTCCAAGCCCTGTCCAGCCTGGCCTTGGACACTTCCAGGGATCCAGGGACAACCACAGCTTCTTTGGGCAACCCAGGGCCCAGGGAAGAATTGATTCCCATTTATTCCCATCTAAATTTCCTTTTTCAGGGCAGACTTGAGGGAAGACTCAAGGATAACACAGCACAGCACTGCCTTTACCCCCTGCAGCACAAAAATAAGGTGTGGCCACTGCCTTTAGCTCATGCTCCTTATTTAGCTAAGCAAGACAAGGGCTAAGGTCCTGGGAGGCCTTGGCAGGCTTGTCCTGGAGCTTTTTTTTTTTCCCTTTTCATCTGATTTTAGCTGAAACACCACATTGCCCAATGGTCAGATGAGCATTGCTGGTGTGGCAACCGGTCAGGCCACCAGATTTCACCCAAGCCTTCTGCAACCGCGTGATTTCACCCTAAAAACATCCAAAACCAGCCCGTGAGGGCCTGGCTAAAATCAGAGGGGTTTCTCTGCCCCAGCAGTGCTTCTGGAGGTGGTTGTGTGAGGTGGGAGAACAGCACCAACCAGGCCACCCTGCAGCAAAAAATCTGCCATGCTGGTGACTTATCTCAGTGACTCCGAGGAGGGGCGAGCACAGGAGAGGCTCAGAAGCCCCTGTGCAACCACCATAATTGAATTATTGCTGGGAATTAGCAGCAATTGGATAATTTGGGAGCTGAGTGTTGGGTTTGTCACGGCAAACCCTGACGAAGACGTCGTGGCTCGTTGTGGTTTGCTGGTTAATGAGACCAAGCTCAAACTCGCTGCCCTGTGCACGAGGTTTTTGCTGCCTTTTTGACTTCTAAATTGCAACACTTCAAAGATAATAATTTGGAAATGGCATGGGAAAAGCAGGGCAGGCCGTGACCTGAGCTAGCTGGAGAAATTCTCCTTCCTTCTCTGGTTTAAGGGAGAGGAGAATGGCGGTGGCTGAGCTGTGTTGGATCCACCATTGATTATTGATTGATAAATAGATCAAATGGGAGCATGGGGGTGTCCCACTGGTGTCCCCTTCTCTCCATCACCCACTCCTGTGGCAGGAGGAATGAGGCAGCTCAGGGGCAATAATTCACAAATTCACAGAGGCCAAATCCTGCTGGGAAAGGTCCAAGGGCCCAATTTGGGCTCATTGGTGCCTCTCAGCAGAGGGGAAAGAACAGATTTTCACCTCTGGGATGCACAGCCTGAAGGAGCCAGCTCTCCATTTGCAGACACCAGATTCCTGGTTTTCCTTGGAAAAGTATTGTGGGTTTTTTTATTGTTGGGATTTTTTTTTTGTTTGGTTTTGGATTTTTTTAATGGGTTTTTGGGTGGTTTTTTGTTTGTTTGTTGTTTATGCTTTTTTGTTTGTTTTTTTTATATATTTGTGGAGGGTTTTTTTTTGGTTCTGTTTTGATTTTTGTGGGGTTTTTGTTTGTTTGTTTTGGTTTTGGGTGTGTTTTTTTGGGGGGGTTTTGGTGGTTTTTTTTGTTTGGTTTTTTTTTGTTTGGTTGGGGTTTTTTTTGGGATTTTTTGGGTGGGTTTTTTTTTTTTTTTTTTTTTTTTTTTTTTTGTTTTTTCCTGTGGAAGGGGCTCACTGTACCACGGCAGCGTGGGATCCACACACTCCTTTTTTCTTCTGGCCGAGACCTCATGATTTCGCACCTGATCTCCCATTTCTTCCAGAAGAGAACCGAGGGGGCAAGAGAGAAAATCACACCCGCAGGAGTCCAACCGCTCACCGAGTAACCCCGCCGGGCTTTATTCCAGCTGTGAATCCCCTCCCTCCCCGTTACCCTGCCTCCCTTTCTCCCCTCATCCTGGGAAAAACCTGAATTTGGGCCCGGGGAAGGCACGGGGGGAAGGAGCGGGGTACTGGGGGAGGGATGCTCTGCCCGCACGGTGATGTGCGCACGGTGATGCGCGGTGACACCCGGCTGTGCCAGCGGGGACACGGCAGCCCCCGCCAGCCGCTGCCCCTCCCGCAGCCCCAGCAGCACCCAGATCCCCCACCCACCCCCCAGCTTGGGGCTGGGTGGCCCGATGGGTCCCAGAGGTCTGGGGTGTACTGCAGGGGGTGGGAAATGGGCTGGGGAAAAAGGTTTCAGGGACTTGTTGGGGGAGAATTTCCTCCCTCTGATGGGGTTGTGTCCTGGGCAGGAGCATTTCTGGGCAGGGATTCAGTTGCCTTGTGGGTTGGGGCGATGGGCAGGGGGAAATACACCCAGTGGTTGAGGATGTTCAGTCCTTCTGCAGCTCCTCGTGGTTCACACTCTCCTTCTCCATCCCCATCCTCCCTTTCCCCATTCCCATCTTCCTTTATCCACCCCCATCCTCTTCTTCTCCACAGCCAGCCTCTATTTCTCCATCACCATCCTCCCTTTCTTCACCTCCAACCTCCTTTATTCATCCCCATCCTCCCCCTCTCCATCCCCATCCTTTCTTTCTCCATTCTCAGCCTCTCCTTCTCTGTTCCCAGCCTTGCCTTTTCCATCCCCAGATTTTCCTCTCTCCCCAGCCTCTCCTTATCCATCCTCAGCCTCCCAGCTCCTTCTGCTCACCCTGAGCTTGCCCTGGCCTTGCCCTGGCCCCGTAGATCCCAGCCCTGTGCTCGGGAGCATCGCTCTGCCTCAATGCCAGGAGCCAGGAGCAGGACGAGGGGAGCCAAGTCCGGGGCACAGGGAAGCTGAAAAGCAGCGTGAAAACACAGCCCTGATTTCTCACCCCGGCTCAGGCAGACACAGGGACATGACCCAGTTATTTGATGGCAGCGTTTAACATTTCCCCTCCAAGGCAAATCCAGCCCGGCTTCCTCTCCCTCCCGCTTCCCAGCCAGGCAGCCTGGCCTGGATCGCTGCCTTCCTGGGGCTTAAGAGCTCGTCGGGCTGGGATGGAGGGGAAAATGTGACCGTGCAGCCTCATCAGGAGCCCAGATGTGCTGCTGATTCATCCCATCATTGCATAAGCCCCGGCTGGAAGCAGCTGCTTCCTCCAGGCTGTGCCCTGGAACACCCTGGAGGTGCACGGGGTGGGGGGACCTCCGGAGGAGGCAGAGTGCTCAGGGTGGGCTGCAGCACTGTGGGAAGCCAGGACATCCCTCTGGCTGCCCTGGCAGGTCTGGGACCCTGGCAGGGGTCAGGAACCCCCCTGGACAGAGACCCCAGAGACAATGGCTGTGATTTCTGGCCATGGAAAAGAGTTTTCAATCTTACAGGGTGAATTACCAGCTCTGAATGTTTGATATCAGTAATAATTAAGTGTGGCACGGGTGCAAAAGTAAAATTTTAGGATTCTAAATGAGGGGTCCAAAGGGGACAAAATGGAGGAAATTGGGTGTGCATTGTCCTTTTTCTCCTTCTTCATGCCCTCCATGTCTCACTGTGGTGTTGGCATTTTTCTGTTGGTTCAGGCTGGGGACACACTGTCCAACGTAGGTGACAGATATTGGCACGTTCTTGTAAATGCAGCCCAGGGAGTTTCTGGTATTTAATGTTTGTAACATCCCACTGAGGGCAGAGCCCCACACGCTGCCCTGCAGGACAGAGCTGGGCAGGGCAGCAGAACATGTGAGAGATAAACAGAATAAACAACCTGGAAACCAGCACAGACCAATGATGGCTTCTGCTTTGGCAGCGGGGCGGAATGACAGAGACTTTCTACAATATTGGAATCATCAATACCTCAGATTCTGACACAGCACCCCAAAAACTCCACAGAGAGGTGAAGGAGCTGGGGGAGACATCACTGCCATGGTGGGAAGCAGGTGAGCAGATACAGGAATGCTGAAAAAAGGCACCCCAAGGTGGCCAAATCAACCCTCCCACCTCCGTGGTCAATGTCCAGAGGGTGTTTGGCCTCTCTGAGAGGTCCAGTGGCCCTCCTGAAGGGACAAAGGATGAATCTCTCTGGGGTGCTCTGTGCACTCGTGTGGATATAATCTGATTATCCCTTCCTTGATGTTTAGCATCACAAAGGGAAAAGCTGCCTCTGAGCTGAGCCCTTGGAGCCACCACTTTGGGACTGGTCTGGGGGAAGGAGGGTCTGAAACTGGCCTGGAGGAGCTGCAGAAATTTGGGAAGGATTTAAAAACGCCCTGTCCCACTCCCAGCTGCTCGTTGATCCTGTGTTCAAGAGACATTTGGACAATTCTCTCAGGCACATGGTTTGATTTTTGGGATTGTCCTGTGCAGGGCCAGGAGTTGGACTGATGATCCTTGTGGGTCCCTTCCAGCTCAGGAGATTCCATGATTTTCCCAGAAGCAGCAAACTGGTCGGGCTCCTCTGGAGAAGATACCAAGCCCAGGTACTGCTTTTGTTCCAGGGCCCACAAAAAATAATTTCCTTTCCAAAAAAGACACAGGCATTGATAAAAAAGACCTGGATAGACCAGGGCTTCTGCACAGTCACCCTGCAGAGCAAAGAGGTTTCAGTGAGGCCCCAAAACTCCTGATCTGCCTTAGCAAGGGCAGTTCAGCGGGTGGCATTTCACAGAAAATGTGTGTGTGTGCACCTGTTGAGTGTGTTTGCACACAAATAACACAACAGAGGTTTTAGAGGACAATGTGGCACACAGCAAGAGCAGGACATATTTATGAAAAATTCCCAGGCAAGATGAAACTAAGTCAGAAAAACATCCAGGACCTTTAAAGGACTTGAGTGCCTCCTGCACACCCATCCCCACGCTCAGCCTGTGCTGCTGCGTACCTCTGTGAGTTTGGGATTTATTTTTTGGGGGGTGGGATTTGGCAGGCTGGTGTTTCTGAAAACGACCAAGACCTTGGCCAACCCTTTGACGAGGCCACCTGAGCATCTTATGGGCAGCAGAGTCACCACGCAGGGGAAAAACCAAGAAAAAGCTGAATCTGGTACAGCAAGAGGGGAAAAAAAGCCCTTCACTGCCAGAGGTGGTGGGTGAGCACAGGGAGAAGGAGGTGGCAGAGCCAGTCTCATCCTTTTGGGATGCTGGGAGGAGTGGGGAGGTTTTTTCTTGCAAGAAAAGTGCTCAGTGAGTGACCCAGGACCAGAGCAGTGTCTGGCTAAGCCGGGGTTCAGCGCCGTTCTAAGCGGCTTCAGGAGCAGCAAGCACAGGAGAAGCGCACACGAAATAAAAGTGGGGAAAGAAAAGAAAAACAAGCAGTGCCAGTGGTTATGTAAGGGATCAGAGGCTGCCCACGTGCTCCATAAGGTCCTCCATCTCCTCCCCGAGAATGCTCTGATGGGTTTTGGTTCATCCTGATCGCCCCTCCTTAGGAATTTTTGGGGAGGGTTTGTAGAGGAGTGAAGGAAGGTGCAGAGGTGTGATAGCTCCTCTTGGAGGGGTGACAGAGGAGGGTTTGAATGGGAAAGTGTAACATTAAGTGTCGGAGGCCAGGACATCCCTCTGGCTGCCCTGGCTGTCTCCAGACCCTGGCAGGGGGCTCAGAGACCTTGGCACCAAGTCAAAAACATCTGTGGTTTCCATTTTAGCCCATGGAAAAAGCTGTCAATTTTATATGAGGAATTACAAACCACAGGGGTTTGAGTAGTGTGGTAGTTGAATTAACAGAGGGTGAAAAAGTAGAATTTTTGGGTTTTAAAATAAGGGATTCAAGGGGACAAGATGGAGGGATTTGGACGTGTCCTGACCTTTTTCTCCTTCTTGCCCTCCATGTCTTGGTGTGATGGTGACACTTTTCTATTGGTTTATGGTAGAGACACACTGTCCAACATAAATGATAGATATTGGCATGTTATTGTAAACATAGTACACGTAGTTTTTGGTATAAAATGTAAACACTGCCCTGAGGGCAGACAGAATGCCATGGCTGACCTGCTAGACAGAGCTCAGTAGGTCAGAGAAAGAATGTTCTAGATAAGGAAAAATAAACTACCTTGAAAAGCTGATCCTACACATTCCAGACTCCTTCTCTGGCTGCACGGGCTGGGAGAGGAAGGACTTTTACAATCTTGGGGTCACCTCAACACCACGGACCCTAGAATTAAGGGTGGCTGGAAAAAGGACGTGGACAACTCCTCTTGCAGTCAGGACACAGAACTGGGGACAAATGAGCAATCAAGTGACACTTGGGTAGGACAAATCAGGCAGAAGAGAGACCTGCTCCCCATCCCTGCACAGCTAAATAAGGAATTACTGCAAATATAAAATACTTACATGGATCCCCAAAGCTCAGCACCTGATAATCCCAAAAGGCTCTTCCAAAGATTCAACTTCTGGCTTGTGAAAGAGAGGGAGAGCAACTTTTCCATGGGCAAGGACAAGGCACTTAAACTGCCAGAGGGCAGGGATGGATGGGATATTGGGAAGGAATTGTTCCCTGTGAAGGTGGGCAGGCCCTGGCACAGGGTGCCCAGAGAAGCTGTGGCTGCCCCTGGATCCCTGGAAGTGCCCAAGGCCAGGCTGGACAGGGCTTGGAGCAACCTGGAATGGTGGAAGGTGTCCCTGCCATGGCAGGGGTAGGACTGGATGAGCTTTAAGGCTCTTTCCAAACAAAATCCTGTGGTTCTGTGATCTTCTATGACTTTTCCTTAGGAATTGCCTGAATTTGAATTTGCTGGAGGCTGTGGATAATCACTCCACGTTGGCTGGATTTTTGTTCCCCTCTTCCCTGCAGTTCTCTGCTGTTCATTGGGCAGTTTTCTTTATCTATTCCACAACCAATCCTCCCTCCAGGAGATCTCTTCTGTTCATGGGCCATTAATTATTAATTATCTTCTGTTCATGGCCAGTGAGTGTCCCTGTATGGCTGAGAAAATTCCGTCATCCCATGGGGAGATGCTCTGCCCAGGGGAGGAGCCAAACATTCCTACCTGGATCCAATCTGACCTGGGAACAGCACAGCAGCCTTTGCCCACTGCATTCCCAGAGGAGCAGCTTTCTTCCCCCTGCATTCCCAGAGGAGCAGCTTTCTTCCCCCTGCATTCCCAGAGGAGCAGCTTTCTTCCCTCTGCATTCCCAGAGGAGCAGCTTTCTTCCCACTGCATTCCCAGAGGAGCCCAGGCCCATCTCCCCCAGCCCTGGAGCTCCAGAGGAAAACTCCCCCCTTGTGCAGGATCCTGCTCCAGCAGAAGCACAGCTGGCACTGCAGGAGGGCTGAGCCACCCTGGGATGGGGCTGAGCCACCTCCCTGACACACAGGGGGACAGGGCCTGTTCTGACTCTGGCAGTGGTTTGTTTTGTATTACTTCATTCTTATTTTACTTTCATTTTCCCCCTAATAAAGAACTGTTATTCCTGCTCCCACATCTTTGCCTGAGAGCCCCTTAATTTCAAAATTATAATAATTCAGAGGGAGGGGGTTTGCATTTTCCATTTCAAGGGAGGCTCCTGCCTTCCTTAGCAGACACCTGTCTTTTCAAACCAAGACAGAGTTCCAGAGTGGTTTGGGCTGGAAGAGACCTCAAAGATCACCTCATTCCACCCCCCTCCATGGGCAGGGACACTGCAGGGAGGTTTCTCCCAGGCTGGAGCCTGGAGAGAAGCAGCAGGGCAGCCCCAGCACCCTCACAATGTATCAGCAGAGCTCACTGAAGGCAGCCAGAACAACGTGTGCTGAGCCTGTCTCTGTGTCCAGTGCTCCAGGACAGATGCCCTGAGCCTGCCCTCTGTGCTTGCTGCTTTTTTTCCTTCCCCCTGTGCTTGTATTTAAAAGATGAATTCCTGCAGCTGAGTTTGTGCAAGCCTCAGCTGCATCACAGCGCTGCCGGGGCAGCAGAGCAAGGAGAACCCCGAGGTATCCAGGTCCCCCCACTGCAGGGACACCCAGGAACAGACGGATGGACAGAGGAGGGGAGATCTGAGTGAAAATCCAGGAAACACCTCTGGCTTCCTTCTGCAGAGTCCCTCCCCCCCGGGCTGTGAGTGTCTCACTCAGAGCGGGGGTGAATTATAGTGAGAAGTGTTAAATAAGTGCTGATATTTGTGGTTTTTTCTTGCCCTCTGGCCCACACATCTGCCTTCCTAAAAGGGAAATGCATGATCCCAGGACTCCAGGAGGTTTGGCACCAAGGGATCAGGCACCCAGCACCTTTTATAGGAGGTGGGGAGCAGAGATCTGCTCAGCAGGGAGACTGTGAGGCCACAAAGGGAGAAAATGGAGCCTCTCTGCCCTGGAGACAGCCTGAGAGAATTGGAATTGTTCATCCTGGAGAAAAGGAGGCTCCAGAGAAACCTTTCAGCACCTTCCAGTACCTGAAAAGGCTGTAAGAGAGCTGGAGAGAGACTTTGGATATGGGTCTGGAATGACAGCACAAGGGGGAATGGCTCCAAATTGCCAGAGGGGAGGGATGGATGTGATACTGGGGAGGAATTCTTCCCTGTGAGGATGGGAGGACCTGCCACAGGGTGCCCAGAGAAGCTGTGGCTGCCCCTGGATCCCTGGAAGTGTCCAAGGCCAGGTTGGACAGAGCTTGGAGCAACCTGAACTAGTGGAAGGTGTCCCTGCCCATGGCAGGGAGTGGCACTGGATGGGCTTTAAGGTGCCTTCCGACCCAAACCACTCCAAGGTTCTACGATTCCATGGTTCTGTGGGATTTTGTCCAACAGCATCAACCCCACCCTGAAATGAATCAGAGTCAACACCCTCTGCAGCTTTATTAAAAACATCCCGAATTATTCTGATACTGGGGATGGATGGATGGATGGATAGATGGATGGATGGGGTGGATCCTGGTGTTTTTTAGGATTTTTTTTCAAGTGAAAGGCTTCCTGGCAATATTTGGCTGGCTCACTCATATCCCCACCAGCATCCAGGGCGTGCAGATGTGAACAACCCTGGATTCAGGAGAGCTGGGAATTGCTGCCAACAGCACCTGCAGCTGGGGAATATTCCTGGTGTCCAGTGTGAGCTCAGTCTGCTGCTCTGGTTTGAAAGCAAAACCAGTGAGAGGCTCCAAGTCAGAAATACAATTTATTAGGAAAAAGGAAAAAGAAACCAAAATACATGCAATAATACAAAAGAAAAAAACACAGACAGAGTCAGAATACAACCTGACACCCTTTTGGTCAGGGTGTTGGTAGCAGTCCCAATTGGAATGGCTGCTGTCCTCCTGGAGTGGCAGGTGTGGTTCTGTCAGAGCAGTGATCCTGTAGAAGGGTGTAGTATTCCTCTGAAATCCAGTGATAAAACACAACTGTTCCTCTGGGAGCCCAGTGGAAAGGCTGAGTCTGGTGTCCCAGAAACTCAGATTATATCCAGGTAGGAATGCTTGGCTCCTCCCTCTGGGCAGAGCATCTCCCAGTGGGCTGCTGTAATTTTTATCAGTCCTGCAGTGATATTCAATATCTCATTAACAGCAGATGTTTCTCTGGGGGGAGGATTGGTTTGTGCAAGAGATAAAGAAAACTGCCCAATGAACACAAGAGACCTGCCCCACCTCCAGCAGATGGCAAATAGAAAACATTTTTCCCTTACAATCCAGGACATCTGCCCTCACTTCCCACCAATTCCAGCAGCATCCCCAGCTGGGAGCACATCCCCAGCCCCACTGCCAGGTGTGCAGGGAATCCTCCGAGCGCCTCAGAGCCCAAACAGCCACAGCTGGAGGGAGCAGAGCACCAGGCAGGACACGGGGACACGGCGGGTTTCCATGGCACCCAGCTCAGGTGTCACCGCTGGAGGGATGCGGGTGGGGATGCTCGGGGATGCTGCAGTGCCAGGGATCCGTGTCCAGCAGGGAATGGCAGCTCTGGGGCTGGAAATCCCCTCTGGCAAATGTCAGAGCTGGGAACGGCCCCGTCCAGCCTCTTGTGCTTGGCTCAGCCCAGCTGGTGAGCTCAGGTGTCTGCAGAGCCCAGGACGAGGTGTGACAGCACAGGGGGTGTGCTGCTGGTGTCCTTCTGTTATGGTTTGACACTGGCACAATGCTAGTGTTCCTATGAAAATGTGATCTCTTTCTTGAATGCTGTGAAGTGGAATTTAGAATAGAGCAAAGTAGGCTTAAGCTTAATAACAGGAAAAAAACTTTATTAAGCTACTACTATAAAAGAAAAGAGAAAGGAAAAAAAGGGGAGGCTGCACTGTGTGCTGACTGGAACCAAAGAGAGCGAGTTCCCCTAGGAATTCTGCTTTTAACCCCTCTGTGTTCTCAGAGGCGTGTCCACCTTCAATTGGTCAACATCCAAATTGACCTCTTCCTTCCGGAAAAAATTCTCTTTCTGTGTCAAACCACGACACCTTCACACCGGGGAGACCCTGCTGGGACCTGCTGGGCCTTTGCTGTCCCTCCTTCTCCATCCCCAGTGCTGGCTCCAGCTCATCTTTCTTAATAGGATCTTAAAAAAGATGCCTGAACATTGGCCAAAATGTTTTCCCAGCTGTTGGAACACTCAAACTCTCTCTGAGGAAGGTGGAGAGGGAGGCAAAGTGGAGCAGAGACATTTCAGCCTCCAGCAGAGCTTGAGTCACCTGAAACCTTCCTGTGTCCCCCTTGGATCTGCCCTGCCATGATCTGCTTCCAGAAATGTTGAAGAATCCCCCCTCTACCCAAGGGACCTCTTGGATTCTGTGGTGGCACAGGTAACTCCCATCCTGATTATGTTATTCTTATGCTAAAAAATGTATTTTTATTTAAAGCTGTCGGCAGGGAAAAGCCATGGGAGCCCAGCTGCAGCCACTGCACTCAGTGTAGGATTTTTCCTCACAGAAGGTGTCTGGACATCTTAAGAACGTGCCAATTTCAATAACCAGAGGTGGAAAGGAGGGATGTGGTTCCTGACAGCCTGATTTAAGCCTTGCAGAGGAAGAAAAACTCCTTTTTCTCCTTTTTTCCTGCCCTTGGCTCAGAGCAGGCTCCGTCAAACTCAAGATTTGATGTTCCTTGTGGAGCTCTGGTGGCTGGGAGAACAACAGGACTCCTGGCACGAGTCAAACCCTCTGGAGAGGATCCTCCTGCCACTCTTCTGTCCAAGATTATCGTCTGGAACAGACACAGGGATTGGAGGAAGGGTGGAGAAGCAGAGGTGGGTGGTGCAGCCCAGTCCCTGTGGTCTGCGAGGGAGGGAGCCCCTGGTCCTTGCTGCAGATGATCCCTGGGCGTGTGAAACGTGGGGTGACCCCATATCCTCACTAGAGAGCTCCATGAGATTTTCAGGGCGGTGTTTTTGTTATAAATGAAAATTTGTCCAGCCAAATTTATATGAAAAAATAAAATATTTGTTTTGCAATCAAATTCTATCTAGCCAGCCACAAGGAAAGAACAGGGCCGAGCTCGGGGATTGACCCTGGGTGTGTGACAAGGAGTCAGCCTCAGCAGAGGTTTTCTCCTATGCTCACACCTCCATCCTGGCACAAGTGGTTTTTATAGGGAAAATTCCACCTGAGGCCAAGATTTCAGCAGTCAGTCTTCCATTCAGAGTCCATAGGTTAATAAGATTTTCTGTTTTGGTGATGAGGAAGAACAATTCAGTGTCAGGAGTTGTTGAATCCCTTGATGAAATTTACTGAACGCTGCATTCACACGGATCTGCCTGAGGATTTCCACGATGTCCATCTTGGGTGGTTTATTTGATGATCAGTGCCCCATCTCCCGGCAGTCACATCCTTTTACTTATAAATCAATTTTCAATATACACCAGGTTTCGCCTTGAGGGTTGGGTGTGAGAACTCTGGGCTTGGTCTGGGGTTTCGTGTGGTGGTAAAGTCTTTCTTCTAACTCGTGCTTTCAAAGAAAAACTTTGCAGCCTCTTATTGTTCGGTCTTAAGGCAGTTTATTGTGAGTTATCTAAAAGATTGTCTTTTTTGGCTACTGTGGTTGTTTGGTTAGTGGCCTAGGCAGAGACACACACATACCTTGATATCTTCTCTGTTTGCTGGTTTTTTCTTCTCTCTCCCCGCCCAGGGCTGTTGCTATTTTTTATATGATATATTACGTATTATATGTTTATAGTTTTCCCCCAATACCTATTATCTATGTTATAAGGTGCTTTTCTACTCTAAACCAATCTATAAGTGCTAACATCACCAAGAACATGGGGGCAAGGAAGAAGAAGGAGGAAGAACAGGATCAACTCACTTTCTTTTATCTTAGAACTTCTGACGCCCATGTACGCAGTAAAAACCCCCCTGTACATGTGCTAAAACCCCCTTGTACAATACTAAAAAAATTTCCCCCTCTACTTTGTAATTACTTCTACTATATTATTTAACTTTTTGTGACTGTTTGTTCTACTTCTAAAGTTGGTAACTTATTTTATGGCTCAAACTCAAAATCACAGCTGTTTGCAGCTGCTTGCTAGGGTCTAAAATGCTCCTGACCAAGGCCTGGAACTTTTAAAAATGTCTGAGAGACATTTTGAGTTCCAACAGTTGGGGGGCTAATACAAACGAGCATAATCTAACAAGTATCCAATATTACACATTTCATACAAGGAATGGTGTGAATTATGTTTACTACACATAACATTTTTGTGCTGGAATTGTCCCTTTCCTGCTCTTGCACAGGGAGAGGAGCTCCACAGGGGGAGGGGATGTGCCAGGTCACTTCCAATGGGCTCCCTCAGCTCCAGAGCCTGGCCGTGCTCCTTGGGTGGGTTTTAAGAACAGGACAAAGAGCTGGGCTGACCTGGGTGTTTGTGAAGCTCCTCAGAGATTAGAAGCAAAGCTCAGGTTGCTTTGGACAATGGGCTGGATGATTTTCCTGGCATAATCAACCTTCTAGCAGAGAGTACCAAGGTCCTTTGCAAACATCACTGGTGCTTTGTGCTGTCTGCACAAGCAGTTTGCTTTGCATTCTGGCTTTATTCTATTCCGTTTCAATTTACCCAAAATATCTCGGCATGCTGGTGAGTGGCAGCTCTCTGGGATGAGTGTGCATGTGGATATACTTCTGCTAAGTCAGTGTGAATCCTTTCTGCCAGTCAGGCAAACAATGACAGCAGGGAAAATCAGCAAGGGGAAAAAGAAGACAGGGACATGCAGCCTCTCTGCAGAACGACCCAACAGCCCAGGAGAGCTGACCTGTGCCTCTCCCACTCTCCTTGACCGGGTCCTGAGGGGCTGGGCAGCACAGCTGAGCTTGCTGTGCTGTCCCTGTGCCATCCTCCTCCACTCCTGGCTCTCCAGACCTTGGGGACATGGCTTGGGACAGTGCATCTCACCCACAGCTGAGCTGGTAAGAGCTGCAGCCCTTCAGAGCTGTTCAAAGTATGAAATGAAATGAAAGAAGTCACGATCAGTCCAAGGAAACTTCCCAAGAAAAACAGGTGTAATCCTTCTAGAGAAGAAACCTGGAAGTGCACAAGAGTTGGAGCCATCTGGCAGATTCCTCAGGATCCCAAAGGCCTGATGATGATGATGATGATGATGATGATGATGATGATGATGATGTGTGTTTTTCTGTGAGGCCCTATCTGCTGTGTCAGTCCCTCTCTGGGATTTGAAACACAGCAGCTGCTCAGCAGGGCTGGCACAGCAGCAGGGCAGTGTCTGCTGGAGCTGTGCCACGTCCAGCAGGGTGACACCAGTGCTGCCAGCACCTCTGGCTGGAGCTGAATCCCAAAGGGAAACATGGAGCAGCTGGAGAGCAGCCCCAGGACAGGATCTGTGCTGTTCCTGCTCTCTGCTGGGGATGAAGCAGCTCCAGGGCTCAGCTTGAGTCCACATGGAGAGCAAATCTGGGGTGATCCCCCCAGTGCTTGGGTTGGAGGGGATCTTAAATCCCATTTTATTCCATCCCTGACATGGGCAGCGACACCTTCCACTGTCCCAGACTGCTCCAACCTGACCTTGGACACTTCCAGGGGTGAAAGCATCAGATTGAGCAGACAAATCAGAGCAGCCTTGAGCTCAACCCCTTCCAAACTCTGCCCTTGCCCTCCCTGAGCAGCAGCTGGAGCTGAGCCCTGACTCCAAGGAAGGATGGCATCTTTGTGCTGACAGTGGGAATGGCTTCCCACTGCCAGAGGGGAGGGATGGATGGGAGATTGGGCAGGAATTGTTCCCTGGGAGGGTGGGCAGGCCCTGGCACAGGGTGCCCAGAGAAGTTCTGGCTGCTCCTGGATCCCTGCAGGTGCCCAAGGCCAGGTTGGATGGGGTTAGAGTAACCTGGGACAGTGGAAATTGTCCTTGCCCGTGGCAGGGTGTGGAATGAGATGAGCTTTAAGGTTCTTCCCACCCAAATTCTATGATTCAATGGGAAACGCCTCCCTTGGAGCTCTCCAGCGCGGGTCTGAGCTGCATCCCAGAGCCCGGCTCACAGCCAGCCCGGTGGCATCAGCCACAGACGGAGGGACACGGCCCCGCGTCCCTTAACTCAGGTTAAGTCGCGCCTGGTTGCCAAAAACTCTCGCCGCAAATCCGCGGGACGAGGCGCGATGCTCTCAAAGCTCATTAACAAACGCTAATGAGCTGCCAGCGCTGCTCCTGCCCGGGGCCGGCCCCGGATTCACACTCCGAGCTCTGAGCAGCTTCCTCGGGCTGGGAATTCCCAAAGGCTTCCCAAACACAGAGCAGGATCGAAACTCACCAAAAATCCCCTGCTCCGGCTGCTCCCGCGCTGCTCCGGTGATGCTGCAAAGCTTTTGGGGTCAATCCTGGCGTTTTCAGCGCATCCAGGAGCGGCGTCGTTCCTCCCGTGGCTTCTCCGCGGCTCAAACAAGCCAAACTCGGCAATTTTGGTTAATCGAACGCCAATAGCGCCCTTGTCACCTCGATGTGGCGATGCTGGGCGAGGAGCAGAGCAGCAGGCGGCTCCCCCAGGTCCTGCCGAGCCCTGGGGAGCGGGACAGGGGCTGAGGTGGTGCTCCCCAAATTTGCGGGGATGCTTGGCTCCCGTTGCCATGGGGATGCTGCGCGGGAGGGGGATGCGAGATCGGCTGCTGCCATCTCCTGGAGGAGCCGGCATGGCCGGGGGGGTTTAGGGAGAGCCGGGGATGTCCCGGGCAGGGCTCAGCGCAAAGCCGGGCAGGGACATTGGTACCCAGGGGTCTGGGCACAGCAGGGCTCAGCGGGGCACTGGATGCTGGCAGAAAGTCACCCTGAATGTGTGGGATCTACCCCGCAAAAAAAACCATTAACAATTGCAGCGGCCATGAGCCCAAATCATAAAGTCATTAAAGTTGGAAAAGCCCTCTGAGATCATCCAGGCTAATCATTAACCCAGCACTGCCAAGGCCACCGTGTCCCCAAGTGCTACATCCACTGGGTTTTTAAATCCTTCAAGGGATGGGGGCTCCACCACTGCCTGGGAGCTGTGCCAGGGCTGGAGAAGCCTGTGTTGTCCTGTGAAGGACAGGGAGAAATGCAGTGAGTAACATTCATGTTCTCCAAATCCCTGCCCAGCTGAGTGCCTGGCAAACAGAAGCTCTAGAATGCTCAACTCAAACAGGTTGGAAAAGCCCTCAAGGATCATCCAGTCCAACCATTCCCCCAGCCCTGCCAAGGCCACCACTGACCCATGTCCCCAAGGGCCACATCCACATGGCTTTTAAATCCCTCCAGGGATGGGGATTCCAACACTGCCCTGGGCAGCTGTGTCTGGGCTGAGCAACCCTTTCCATGAAGAAATTTTCAGAAATATCCAACCTGAGCCTCCCCTGGCCCAGCTTGAGGCTGTTTCCCCTTGTCCTGTCCCTGTTCCCTGGAGCAGAGCCCGACCCCCCGGCTGTCC
Organism: Lonchura striata; assembly: GCF_050655825.1. NCBI lineage: Eukaryota > Metazoa > Chordata > Aves > Passeriformes > Estrildidae > Lonchura > Lonchura striata. The sequence continues at coordinate 2,889,012 of NC_140706.1, read as the reverse complement.
CCTCCTGTCAGGAGCTGTGCAGAGCCACAAGGTCCCCCCTGAGCCTCCTTTGCTCCAGGCCCTTCCCAGCTCCCTCAGCCTCTCCTGGTGTTCCAGACCTTCCCCAATATCCTTTTTGTCACAAGCAGCCCTGAAGTGCCCCAGGACTGGAGGTGCCCCAGCAGTGCCAGCACAGGGCACTGCCCTGGTCCTGCTGCCACCCCAAGGCTGGGACAAACCAGAACTGCCCACGTTGTATTTTGGGAGCTTTGGGCACATCCTGTGCTGGTCTGGCCTCCCTGGGAGGACCCTGAAGGGCTGCTGAGGTCAGCCCCAGGATGGAGAGTGGCTCAGAGGTGGCTGCTCCAGCCAGAGCACTCTGAAGGAGCCAATCCCACCCTCAGTGCCCCGAGGGAAGTGGCAGCAGGGGAGCAGGGGTGGCAGCAGGGGAGCAGGGGTGGCAGCAGGGGAGCAGGGGTGGCAGCAGGGGAGCAGGGGTGGCAGCACAGGGAGCAGCTGGGAGGTTCCTCTGCCTGGGTGGAGGCACCAGAGCGAGCGTGGGACGAGCTGGAGCTGCAGCTCAGGCTCCTTCCTCAGGGTTACAACCAAGAGCTGCAGCTTTGCTGCACTTTCCTGTAGTAAAATGTGGCAAACCCTGGCTCAGGGAAGAAATGACGATGTCTGGCTCCAGATCAGGAGGCTGAAGGATAGATTTAGTAAAACTATGCTATAATACCTTAATATACTATTTAAAGAGATGCTATGTGGGAATCCAGGACTTTCCTCTGGCTGCCCTGGGACCCTGGCAGGGGTCAGGAACCCCCCTGGACAGAGCCCCCAGAGACACTGTCTGTGATCTCTGGCCATGGAAAAGAGTTTGCAATCTTACAGGATGAATTACCAGCTCTGAGTGTTTGATATCAGTAATAATTAAGTGTGGCACGGGTGCAAAATAAAATTTTAGGATTCTAGATTAGGGGTTCAAAGGGGACAAGATGGAGGAAATTGGGTGTGCCTTGTCCTTTTTCTCCTTCTTCATGCCCTCCATGTCTCACTGTGGTGTTGGCATTTTTCTGTTGGTTCAGGCTGGGGACACACTGTCCAACGTAGGTGACAGATATTGGCACGTTATTGTAAATGCAGCCCAGGGAGTTTCTGGTATTTAATGTTTGTCACATCCCACTGAGGGCAGAGCCCCACACGCTGCCCTGCAGGACAGAGCTGGGCAGGGCAGCAGAACATGTGAGAGATAAACAGAATAAACAACCTGGAAACCAGCACAGACCAATTATGGCTTCTGCTTTGGCAGTGGGGCTGACAGACAGAGACTTTCTACAATCTGGGAATCATCAATACCACAAATTCCCACAATACTTTAATATTCTACATACTCACTTCTTACTTACCTATCTAACTCAAACCCGTGACTCTCTGCTGAGAGCCCCAGCCACAGCTGCATCCATTCATCACTGACCCCAAACATCCTTCACCAAAATCCAACCCAGCCATCACTGCAGGTGAACCATCCCCACGCCACATTCCACATGGGCCAAACAAAGGAGCAGAGAGAAAGATTGTTTTATTCTCTCTGTGCTTCTCCCGAGAGACAGAATTCTGTCTATCTGCCCAGAGAATGGGAATGTCACATTTTCCCATCCCGTCCTTGCTGTCAGCAGGAGCTCACGGGGATCAAGGGATCCCAGTCCCCAGCGTGGAAACCTCAGCTCCTGCTCGTGAGGGTGACAGGGGACACGTGCCAGGCTGGCAGGGACACAGCGTGGATTCCTCCGAGTGGCCATTTTAGGGACAGAGTGACAGGGACGTGGGGTTACTTGTGCAAAAGGCCAGAAACACTGAGCTATTAAATGGTTTTAAATGGGGTAGCCTCACCTTGTGCTTGGTCACCATCACCCAGGGAAAAGTGTCCTCAGGAGCTGCCATGCTCTTGTGGGATGTCCTTGTCCCACCTGGTTTGGGTTTTTTTTTGTTTTGTTTCGTTTGTTTGTTTGTTTTTGGTTTGTGAGTCTTGTTTTGTTGTTGGTTTGGGTTTTTGGGGCTTTTTTTTTGGTTTTTTTTCCCCTCCAATGCTCCTGCATTGGAGCAGATTGAGAAAAATTTGGATTATTGCTGCTGCCAGCTCAGCTCCAGCTGCAGCAGCGCCTCCTGCAAGGGTTGTCCCATCCCAGCCTTCTCCTAGCTTGGCCATCCTGGCTCCATGATCCTGCTGATCCCTGAGCACCTGAGCCCTGCCCTCCCCTCCCCAAAGAGCTCCTGCATTCCAGAGGAGCATTTTCCTGGCAGGAGGATGGGGAAACACAAAGCCACACCAGTGTGCCCCAGCTCTTCTGGCTGTGGGAGATGGCCCAGAGGTACCAGCAGAACCAGGACATGTCCATGTCCTGCTCCAAGGCTGTGGCACCCGTGCTCCTGATCCCAGAGTCCCCTGCCAGGCTCAAGCAGTTCTGCTCTGTCCCCTGCTCTCAATTCGATGCTGGCAGGAATTTGTCCCTGAGACAAACCAAGAAGCTCCATCCTCTGTGGGAACCCTGGATCCACCTGGCCTGGAGGTGTTTTAGGAGGTGCCCACCCGTCCTACAGCTCACATCTGAGCATGCAGAGAGATCCCCTCTGCAACCATTCCAACTCTGCTTTTAGGTCATCTCAAACTAATTTCAGACCACTGAAAGGTCTGAAAAAGAGAGAGCAAAGGGAATTGTGTCTCTCTGCTGCTGGACTGCATCCCACAGTGCAGGTGTGCACAGGACCTGTGGGTTTAGGGATAACCAGCTCAGCCGGTTCACTTCAGAAAGGGACAACGAATAAATCTGGAATTGTTCCTCTAATCTCACCACCCAACCAGTTCATCCCAGTATAAGCAGCCTTTTGAAGAATCATTTTGGTTTGGATTGGAGAGGAACTGTCGGAACTCAAAATGTCCCTCAGACATTTTTGGATGCTCCAGGTCCAAATCAGAAGCATTTGAGACCCTGGCAGGCAGCAGGAAACAGCTGTGATGTTGGATTTGAACCATGGAATGATTTACCAACCTTGCAGGAAGAACAAGAAGTCACAAAAGTTTAGATATTAGAGTAGGAGTAGTCACAAAGTAGAGGGAAGAATTTTTGAGTGCTGTACAGGGGGGGTTTAATGCTTTTACAGGGGGGTTTTGGTTTTGTACATGGGGGTCAGAGGTTTTAAGATGGATTTGGGATTTGGGCCTGCCCTGTCCTCCCTCTTTCTTCTTCCTTACCTCCATGTTCTTGGTGATGTTGGCACTCACAGGTTGGTTTAGAGTAGAAAATCACCATTTAATATAGGTAATAGGCATTGGGGGAAAACTGTAAACATGTAACACGTAATGTACCATATAAAAGATAGAAAATCACCGTTTAATATAGGTAATGGGCATTGGGAAAAACTGTAAACATGTAACACGTAATGTACCATATAAAAGATAGAAAATCACTGTTTAATATAGGTAATAGGCATTGGGAAAAATTGTAAACATGGAACACGTAATGTACCATATAAAAGATGGAAAAGCACCGTTTAATATAGGTAATAGGCATTGGGGAAAAACTATAAACATGTAATAACACATGATGTACCATATAAAAGATAGAAAATCACTGTTTAATATAGGTAATAGGCATTGGGGAAAAACTGTAACCATGTCACATGTAATGTACCCTATAAAAGACAGCAGCAGCCCTGGGTGGGGAGAGAAGAAGCAGTCGGAGTCAGAGAGGATGTCAGGGTGTGTGTGTGCCTCTGCCTGAGCTGTGAGCAAACCACAGCAGCCCCAGAAGAAAATCTTCTAGATAATTTGCAATAAACTGCCCTGAGACCAAACAACAGAGACTTCTGAGCCTTTCTTTGGAAGCTCGGGTTGGAGGAGAGACTTTTCCACCACACGGAGCCACCCCTGACCGAGGGTGAGCTCGGGCAGGGACCTTGAGCCCATCTCCTTCAGGGACACCTTCCACTATCCCAAGTGCTCCAGGCCCTGTCCAGCCCGGCCTGCAGCCCCAGGATGGGTGAGGAAGGCAAAACCAACCCTGGACCAGGTGGGCCGGGAGGGGCTGGGCCACTCCAGGTGAGGGGTTTTATCCAGGGCCAGCTGAGGAGCCTCCAAACCAGGCCCATGCAGTGTCACTCTTTGCTCCACCTTGTCCCCAGGGATAAAAAATGTCATTCTTGATGTATCCAGAGATCATAAAATGTTCTTGTGTCTCCAGGGCAGGAAGGAGACATCTCCCCCCTCCTTTGTTTCACTTTTTCTTTTGTATTAAAGATGAAAAGAATTCAAGTCCCATCCCTGCAGTGCTGCAGGCACAAGACTTCCCTGGGTATCATCTTTTTTTTTATTATTATTTTGCAGGGATCCCTGCAGCCACAGATTGGTGTTAATGATCTGGATTTGCTTTTGGGGTTAAAAAGAAAGAAATCTGTGAATGCAGAGCGTGGCTGTTCCTGTGCAGAGGGGAATATTGCAGCTTTGTAATTCACTGCCATCTTGTGATATTTAACGTTTCCCTAAAATGATGAACATGCAACATGAATTAGAACAGAACCCCAAACAAGAAAAAAAAAACCCCAATCTGTTCCTAGTATCCATAGTTACAGAGAAAACTCAGAGACCCTGAGGGTGATGGGTAGAAAAGCTCCTATCACAAAGACATAAAATGAAAAGTTGTGACATTTTGTTGCTTTTATTTTTTAATCTGCAATTTCTTTGCATAAACTCCATTCTTCCATCAGACAAAAAGCTGGAGTTTTCCTTGATGCCTCACCATGTGTGTTTTCAATTTCTCTTTCGCCCTTTGCCTTTGGGTGGAATGGCAAAATTAGGGCAAGTTTGCTCCAATGAGCTTGTAATTATTACTATGATTATTATTATTCCTTCCATGTACAGTCAGAGTACCTGGGAGTCCTGTGCAACTTCAGAGGGAAAACATGAGACAAAATGCTGCATAATGCATGGCAAAGTTTAACAGAAAATAGGGAGTTTTTAAAAGTCAGATAATAGGGGGATGTTCTACCTTTTAAAAACCCATGAAAGTAGATTGGACAAAGCAGCAGGAAGCAAAATATCACCTCCATCCTGCCTCTTGCAGAGAGGGGCAGTGGGAGGAGCTGCCCTTGCCCACGGCTAATTTTGATGAGTAATTTGCATATGGGTCATCCCAAAATGAGAAGCCCAAAATCTACTGCCCAGAATTTTAGTGTATTTACCATTTTACCAGTGTTTTGCTGCCCTGTATTTGGTGCTGACTGCGCCAGACTGTCAGGGCTTGGCCCCAGCTGGCAGCTGAGTCCCACAGGCTCATCCCAGGAATGGGGGTAAAAGGGAGAAAATCACAGATTGAGACCACAGAATATGGAAAGGTTTCCCATTAGGTGTCCCTTTGGGATATATTAAACTTGAGTTTTGAATTCAGCCAGTGAAATCATTTTGGGGGCACAGCCCTGAATTTCTTCCCCCTCCACTTCCATAGACAGAAACAGCAGCTCAGGTTTGAACTGCCTCATTTATAACCCATCCAAACAAATGGCCTGAAGCAATTGTGCTCCAGACTTTCAGCTGCCTCCTGGGACTTTGGATGTGAATTCCTAGAAAATACCAAAACTTTCCTTTAATAGAAAATGGAACTGCAGTTGAATAGTGGTGGCTGCTCCCCAAGGCACAGGCTCAGAGCACCAACACCCACCTGTGCTCACCTCCTGCAGCCACTCAGGAAACTCAGAGAAGTGCAACAATTTCTCCAAGGCAGAGCAGGGGTTGTTCCACAGGAGTTTTCAGCACAGTTAGAAGTTCCACCCATGTTTTTTGTTGCCTACTTTATTTTCTCCTGGCTCGTGTAAATCCCAAGCCTCACAATTCACATGCAGCAAAGCATGCCCAAAATGAGAGAAAAATGAGTTTTCCTGAGTGCCAAGAGGATGCAGCTGGGTGAAAAGAACAGGAATTGAAATGGTGGGAGAGTATCAGGAGGGCAGAGCAGCTGCTGGCAGAGCTCAACTCATGTCTCACCCCAACCCTGTCCCTGCCCATTTCTAACACAAACCTCTGCAATTCTTTCAATATGGTTGATTTTATTACAAGAATAGTTGAAGACAGAACAAAAAAACAGTGGCAAAACCAAATATTTTTAGAAAATTTAATATGCAATCCTTAGGCAAGATACTTTGCAAGCCTCAAACGTTCAATAACCTCTTTGCTGGCTGTGGTTGTACAGCACTCAGGATGTGCTGATCTTTCACACCAACACATGGTGCTGGTGCTGGTGGAACTGCATTCTCCTGCACTCTCACATTCAACAGCAGTGCAGAGATTAAAAGGAAATGTTTCTTTCCATTCTTTTATTGCTGTTTCATCCCACTGATAAGGTGGCTTTTAGTCTGCTCAAGTTACCTCTAAGTTTGGCAGAGACAAAACCTCTTGTCCACCCCAATTACTGTTTATTCACATAAATTCTGATTTCAGAGAGAATGAATGAATGATTGAAAAAATAAATATTCTTATGCAGGAAATACACTGACCCATACAAATAATACATTAATAATAATTAACTTGGAACATTCATTGCATGACTCAGAGTTTCTGAAGTTTTTATTTAAAAACCCCCAGACCTGCAGAACACAGAGGCCACGGGGTGGGGGTGTCTGAGCCCTTCAGACACTCTGAGCTGGCTCTGACTTCAAAGGATGAATCACCAGGATCTGGTTGGTATCAGCAGAACTGGCCTGCACAATGAATGAGCCCAGTCAGCCCTTCCCTGGAGGGGTTTCTGTCTCTTGGCTACAGGGAAATGATGCAGCTTGTCTGCAAGCAAACTTTTTATGTTACATAAACCAAGGAAAACATATTTATATAGCAAAGGCTTCCTGAAATAGCCCCTGGAATTTTGAACAGAGCAACCATTCTTTTCAGAGTTTTTTTTTTCAGAGTTCAGGATATATTTCAGCAAGAACAAAGACACACGTAGAATATTTTCTTTTTACTCTTTCCTTCCAATCTAAGTACAGCAGCCAAAGCCTACACACCTATGCTGTGTCCATCACAAAATTAAACAGCTCCACAGTGCAGAGCAAGCCTGGAGAACCCTGAATGCAATCAATTTGATAGAGATATCAGAATCTGCAAACAATAAAAAGTTTATTTATAGCAACAAGAAACTGGCTGCCAGGGGATAAATGACTGATCCTCCTGGGCCACAGGTGCATCAGTGTTTGACTTCCTGGCCAGCCTCTTGTACAATCAACTCTTATCATTTAACACCAGTTCTAAAAACTTCTGAGTTTGCAGCTGGTGCTTCGAAAGAGCATCCTACCTTCAGGCACCACGAATGCCCCGGGGAGGTTCTCGTTTGCTTTTAATTACGTGCTTTATTCATTAAGAGGTTAAACTCCTGCAGTGTGTTTCTCAGGCCAGGGTTGGAGCCACAGCTCTGCTGTCAGGCTGGAGGTTGATGAGGGAGTTGCTGGCCTGGGCCAGCTCTGCAATGGAGACTCTGCCTCGCTGCTTGATGTACTGGGCCACGGCTGCCATCTCCTCTGCAGTGATGTAGATGAACTTTCCCCTGTCATCAATCACACCTGCAGGGCAAAGACAGCACCCTGCAGATTCAGTCAGCACTGGGGCTCCCCTCACTGCTTTGGGAGGGGGTGCTCCAGCTGCTGAGGCAGCACTGCCTATCTAGGCTGGGCAGGATTTTATCTCCTGGCCACTGCTGGGTGCTGGAGCAGGGCTGTGCCAGCAGCCCAGGGCCTTGGGAATGCTCCTTTTGCTCAAAGGAACCCGTCCTGTGCACTGCAACAGCTGCCTGGGAGCTCCACAGCAGCTGCTGCAGGGATCACAGAATGTCCTGAGCTGGAAGGGACCCACCAGGATCACTGATCCAGCTCCTGGCCCTGCACAGACACCCCAACTATCTCACCCTGTGCATCCCTGGGAGCGTTGTCCAAACTCCTGGAGCTTTAGCAGATTTGGGGCTGTGCCCATTCCCTGGGAAACCTGGGCAGTGCTCTGGGGGAAGAACCTTTCCCTGATCCCCAACATAAATCCTCTGACCCAGCTCCAGCTGTTCTCTGGGTCCTGTCCCTGTTACAGGGAGCAGAGATCAGAGTTGCCCATGGGGAGGAATCTCCCCTCAGCCTCCTCATCTCCAGGCTGAACAAGCCAAGTGCTCTCAGCTGCTCCTCACATGGATTCCTCTCCAGATCCTTCTTCCCCTTCCTAGCCCTGCATTTTGGTGCTCATGTTCCCAGCTCAGGCAGCTGGTGGAGAAAGGCAGAGCAGGAGGGTCCAGGAGGGCACTGAGAGCCCTTGTGGGGCCCAGCTCAGCCTTTCCAGCTTCCCCTCTGAAGGGAATGCAGCTCAGGTTCCATATTTCTGTGGCTCCAAACTGAGAACAGAACCCTGTTTTTATGGATTCCACCGAGGCAGAGCCTCCCTGGTTTTGGGTACAGCCAGCCAGCACAGCACACATCCTTCTCCCTGGATTCCAAGCACTTCCAGGGCATTTGAAAGGGTTTCCACAGGCACTTGCTGAGTTGTTCTCCAGCCATGAGGACAAGATCAGGTCAATAAATGTTTGTGCTGGCACCTTTTTCTACTTCACCCTTGGAAAGAACAAGACTGCCCAGCACTAAAGCATGTTTTGTTCCTGCTCAGTCTCTGCAGCCATGCCAGCTTGGACTGGGAGGGTGCAGGGCTGGGAACAAGCACTTGACTGACTCCAGCATCCTGCAGTGCTCTGGGATGTCTGCCTCTCCCACATGCCACACCCCAGTCCTGGCTTTAACACCACCCCAAATCATCCCAGTGATCCTCTCAAATTCAGATTTCAGAAGGCCCCATTTGCAGCTGGCTGCTCAGCAACCCCAAAAGGCCTTCAGCAGATGGGTAAATAAATAAAATATAAATATCTAGCTGTTAAGTCCTACTAGATCCTTAAAACAGGAACGATACTGGAATTCTCTCTCTGCCATAGGGAAGGCACTTTCTGCACCACCAGCTACAGAAAGATCCCCTTTGTGCTTTGGCTGTCACCTGTCAGGGTGCCATCTGCCATCAGGTCCTGGATTCTGTTAATTGCATCCTGTGCAGAAGAGAAAAAGGAATAACAGACTGATCAAAAGGGAAGCAAAAAACATTTCACATGTTCAGATAAACTACAGAGGCTTACCTTGAAATCCCTCAGGGTTAAGAAATTCAGCACTCCCACACAGAGAGATGCAATCAGCCCTTTGGTCTTAAAGGATGATTATTTTTTTTTTTTTTTTGTATTTTGGGATGTTCAAGTTAAATTCCTTACTCCTGGAAAGAGCCTTTTACTGCCTGATTTAAGGATGAAGGGGTTATAGGAATCTTCCCATGGAAAGGTTGTGCAGTGCCATGAAGTTCCATGAAGCACACAGATCCTTCTCCAAGGTTCTTCCCTGCTCAAAAATTCCACATTTTTTATATTTTTTCCTGCTCCTTCTAGGAGCAAACTTCTGCTACCGACCCAAAGCAACAACTTGTTGAATTTATGGCTAGGTTTACTCCACAGTTACTCCAAGCATGCAGTTCCACTGCACCCCAAGTGCTGGTTTCTACAGCTCTACCTCTCTTTCTTGTTGTTATATATATGCAGAAGGAAATTATAATCTAGATTTTAAACAGATAAATTCCTTTAAGTAACCCACTGCACACTTAAATGGAGTTCTGGTTTAAGAGGGAGGCAGGGGCCCAGCAAAAATTAGTATTTCCACCCCAAAAGTCAGTGCTTACCTGTGTCCTTAAACCCAGATGTGAAGCCAAGTCCTCCAGCTGGATAACCTTTGTTTTCTGCGGGAACAAACAAGAGTTAAGCTGATGAATGAGAAAGTTGGGATTTTTTTTTTTTTTTCCATTCAAATAAAAAAATGTATTAACCTGACAAGGGAAAACCTGTTCCTTTAAGTAACTTTTCCTAGTAAGCACTTTCATCTGATGAAAAACTCTCAGGTCACCTAAAGCAGGGAGCTCTCTGGAAAGACTGAGTGCTCTGACCCACTTAGAGCAGGACTCAAACACATCTGCCAGCCTTGATCCTGGACTTTTCCTTACACTGGGACGAGCACAAGGAACAGCCATGACTCTGTTCCCCCACCTCCTGAGTTTCTCAGCTGCCACCTTTAATTTCCAGTGTGTTTTACCAAAGCTCTTTCTTCTCTGAGGGATGTTTCAAAGCACCTTTTAAAACCATCACTGGTGTGTATCAGCACTTACATAAAACCCAGGCAAGACTGGCAGCATTAAGTGCTTTAGTCTGTTTTACTGATGTCATGTGTATTAATGCCATAATAATCTTCCTAAGCAAGCCAACACCTTATTAAAATTGTCAGTGTTGGAGCTGCACATTGTCATGCTTTTGACAGATTCTTCCTGCAGTTTTTCTCAGTGAAGGCACAACCAGCACTGCTCACATCTGGTTTTGTGCTTCTCTGTAGCTCCAGAGAAAACACCTGCAGTGCTTGTCTGCAGCTACTTGGTTCCTGTTTTCTTCTCTGCCAAAGTTTTAAGAACTCATCTGTTTAGTTGCAAAAGGATGCAGTGTTTGGAAGGAGCTTGGAAAAGACAAAACTGTTGGAAAGCTCAGTTAATATTCAGGTCTACATTCCTAAAATCCATGTATGTACAGCCACAGGAGCTGCATCTCCATTAATAAATTAAACACTTCCAACAAAGTCCTTTGTTCGTGGTGTTGAGAACATACTGGGAGGCCACTGAAGAAATAGAGAGAGGCTGAAATAGATGAATCTTTTTCATTAATAAAATCAGACCAAAAAGAAAGCCACACACAGATTTAGCAGTTGTGAAGTTCGATGCAGCCAAGCTAGAGAACTGAATACCATGGACTGAACACATGGAACTGGAACCAGTCCATGGAATTCAGTTCTCAGAGCTGGGAACTGCCAACATTCGTCACATCTTCTTTTAAAGGGATTGGGGGGGGGGTTGGTGAAAAGCCACATGAACAGGAAAAACAGGACTTAAACCTTCACTTAAAGGTATTCCCCCTCAATGACCAAGTTCAGTGGAAGCTTTCCAAGACAGATCCTGCTGGGAATGAGAGCCCAAGGGGGTGGGGTGGGGTGGGATTAGGATACACTCCTCACACTCTGGAATACAACAGCACCAAGAGGTCCCAAGGGAATAAAACACTTCTCCACATGCATCATGTTCTAGAGACAAGCTTAACTTCCCTTCAGCAACAAAAACACATCCACATTTTCCTGAATTAATATCATTTTAGGGGTGATGCTGCTGCTGTCCTCAGCAAGGGATGAAACACAGCAAAAGGCTGCATTTTGCTCCCAACACCCTTAAGAATGAAGCATGGGGTGACCTATCTCCAGTCAATTATATCAGCACAAGAAATTATTCAAAAGAAGAGCTAAATTCAATTTTATTTTAAAAAAATGCCAATTACTCTTAATTTATACATTTTTTCTGACAGCTACGAGCAGCTCAGCACCGCTTCCTGTCAATGGTTTCTGTGAACAGAACGGAATATGAGGGCAATACATATAATCTATACATTAAGCACACTTTCAAGATTAAAGAAAAAAATACTTAAAACTTGTGAAAGAAAGCGATGCCCCAGTTCTGCAGAGGAAATCAGGTGTCGAATATTCAGACTTTGCTTTCCAGCCCAAGTTTAATTTCTCTGACGTCAAGATGAAGTGACTGATACAGAATTTAGTGCTGAAACACTCAACTGGGAGTTTGTGACTAATCTGATCCATCCACCACAAGCCCTGGGGCAATGGGCAGAGCCTTGCCCTGGCTGTGTCCTCCCTTGGAAACCTCCCAGTGCTTGTGGAAGATCTCAAGGGACACTGGAATCTCCTTTTTTACCCACAGAGGTAAAGAAGAAGCAGAGAGCAGCCCAGCAGAGCTTTGCAGGGCTCTGCTCTGAGCTCTTGTCCAGAACTGCCTGGCAATCACTCCAAAGGACTCCCCAAGGAGAATTACCCACCAGGCAAATCTCTAAGTCCAGGAGATAAATCTGCTGTAAGTCCAGGGCTTTTCTGGGATAATGGACGTGCAAAACGTGAGATTTTGGAATAGAAAATGATTAGCAGCTCACTGAGTTATCCGAGTGATTTGCTTGCTGGAGAAGCCTTTCACACAGGTCACACATCCTGAGAGTTCAGATTCCAGTAAAGGAAGAAAGTGATTCATTAGGAAAAAAAGATTTGCATGCCAAAGTTGGGAGTCAGAGGAGAAAAATGCATCTGACCTTTGATACAGCAATAGTGGAGAGCATTTGCCCTCACAGATCAAAAGCACAAATCCTCCTGACCACAGCCCAGGTTTGAAATACCCAATGGGATGAAAGGGAGACTGACACACCCTGGTTAAAACAAGGCAGCTGCTTCTTACACTGCCCTCCTGAACATTCAAACACTGGAAGCTGCAAGGACAGAAAAAAGTGAAGGAATCACAGGAAAAGTTGGGATTGAGCTTTCCAGTGCAATGCTGGAAGCTCAAAAACACCCTCCTGGTACAGCAACTCTCCTTCCTGCTGAGCTCGCATGGAGAGACTGTTTTTAAATCAGTGGCTGATGCTCACAAACAAAAAAGCCTGAATATTCCAAATCCCAATCCAAAGCAAACATTGCTTCCATGAACTCTGAGGGAGATCCACCAGGCCTGTCTTATACCACAGGGCAAGGGCCACATCCTGCCCCAAAAGCCAGGACCCAGCTGGAATTAAACTATTTTAAGTTTAGGTAACTGTGTTTGTGCTGGTTCAGTAAATAACACTTATTGAAGGGATCACTTCTGTTACTTGTTAAATATTTAAATAAATGAAAGAGGAAGTAAAGATGTCCCTCTTGGACAAAAAGGTTTTTCACACCAATAAGAGAGAAACCAAAGGCACCTTACCTTAACATATTCCAGGAATTCCATAAGAAAGCTGCGAGACTAGAGACAGCAAGGAAAACAATTATTATTTTGAGTTCATGAGCATTAAATGCATCAAAAACTTGCTGAGAAGAAATACTATAAAAGTATTTAGACTGCATAATTCCTAAGTTTTAACTACACAGACTGAGATATTGAACTGGGAAGAAAAATAATCTAGACTGAACCTTTACAAGGGACTTCTGACAGGTATTTTTTGAGACAGAATGTGACTCAGGTACAACTTAAATTTTTCCCAAAAGGTTATAATACAATTTCTTATTCTTCCCATCATCAATACCCTGAAATAACCACATCTGGGTGAGTTTAAGCATCATTAAGTCACACACCAAGGCCATTCCATGCAGAGGAAAACCCAGAGTGACTCAGGACCTGCAGATGGCCAAGTGCAGCACAGCTGCACAGCACCTGTGGAGGCTCAAGCATTTCAGAGCCATGCACCTGAAATCCAGTGAGCAGCTCCATTTCAGAGGCAGTGCAAGTTAAAAGGAGATCAGGTTGCTCTGCAACCCTGGGAATCAATCAGCCTTAATTAACTGGTGAGCTCTGGAGGCAGGAGCTTGATTTTCAGCACAAGCAACCTCAAGAACACAAGGCCGAGTCAGCTTTGCTAACAGGATACTGAAATGCTTCAGTACTTCAGCCACCACAAGGCCAGGGTGGCTGCTTAATTTCCTTCTAATTGCTGTTGCCTCCAAATAACTCTGTCCCTGTTATTATTTCTGAATGTGACTTCTAAATCACCTGCAATTCAAGTTCTAGCTCCTCACCCCTACCAAACTTCTCTCAGGTTGACATACAGGCATCATCAACAGCCTGCCAAGCTCTTTGAGGTGAGGAACACCCTTCTCTCTTCTGACATGGAGATTAATTTCTCCTTGACAGACAGCTGTAGGAACATGGACAATCACCACATTCCAGCTTTAAAGGGTGTTTGAAATGGAACACATCAATATTTAGGGATAATCTCATCTCCTGAGAGGACAGGTACAGATTTTTGAAGGAATTGTCAATAAAAGTGTGCATTTTGCTGTTCACTGCATCTTAGAGAATTCCCCATCAGCAGACAGAACTTCTCTTGGTGTTAATCATGGTGTGATGGAGGAATTTTTTTTGATGGGAAGGGGTCCATGGTGAGAACCTGTAATGAGTCAATGGTGCTGACACTGGGCACAATCTGCTGTGCTCAAAGCCACTCTCAGTCACACTAAAGCAAATCCACTGAATTCCAGAGTCTCTTCAGCAGAGCAGCAAATGAGCACCCATGGCCCTGAAATAAATCCTTCCCAAGAAATGCACTGGACAGCTCAAATTGGCAGCTACAACCCAAGAGCAATTCCAGGATGTGATAGCAAATAAATCGTGTCTAACAGGTTTTCAGCAGACAAAACTCTGCCTCCCACAACAGCAAAACTTTTCCAGGTTTGCTGTGATTTTCTATCAAGTATCACATTTCAACCACCAACCCCACAGCTCTGCAGGCAGCCACAGGAGCAGCAGTGTGGGTTTGTCCTGAGGATTTCCTTATCAGAAGCCTTTTGAGACAAGAGCTTGGTTTTTAATTTGATTTCACAGCAGCTCTCTTGGTGTAGAAAATAAAGCCAAACCAAATTAATTGCCCCCCAGGTCTGTGGGCACTTTCCAACTCCAAATTCAGCTTTACTGGCTCAGTCTCTGTGGGTAAGGCAGAGCTGCTGACAGTGAGAGATTATCTGAATTCCAGAATGAGTTTGATTTCAGTTCTTAGACACAGGGAGGACAGAACTCATTTCCAGCAAGTTCTCTCAGAACTCTAAAATACCCCGTGGGAGTCTGGTATGAGGAACAGCAGCATTCCCCAGGAAATATTCCAGGGTTAACCTGTGCCACAGACACAATTTAGCTTTCACAAGCAAAAACCTTTGGCTGACTCCTACTTTTAATTTTATTTTACACAAGACAGAATGCAACAAGTCTAACAGGAGAAGGGGAACTGCAAAACCAGCCTCACATACCTGCTCCTCTGTCATTGATTCTTCAACTCCTTCCTCTTCAACCACAAAACTCTCCTTCAGCTTCAGGTACTCTTCATATTCTCTCTTCTCCTCTTCTTCCTTTGCTTTCCTTTTCTCCTCTTCCTGGACAGAGAAGATGACAATTGGTCATTTTGCTCTTTCCCAAGTCAGGTTTTAAGTGAAGCAGCATCTTCTTCTCTCTGCAGCCAGCACATAAAAAGTTTTTAAGCTGAGTCTAAGTTGTCCCTTGATGGCACAACCAGTTTCAGCTGCCTTGCACAGCAGGGCTGGTTCTTAGCAGAGCTGACAGAAAACCTCTTAAATAGCAACCTGCCTGCTTCATTTGCATCAATCTGCTGCTCCTCGCAGGAAGTCCCTGCCCCTCCCTGCACTTTGATGCAACGTTCACATTTTTGGTTACTGGCCCCAGGTCTGCTCTGCCACTGCAGGACATTGGGAGTGCTCACAATGAACAGTGGTCTTACATTGGTGGAGAGAAACTGAAAGTTTCAGGTAAAATCAAGTTTTCTAAGAAAACCTCTTTCTTATGAAAACTTTCTTCCAGCAAGCTGTGCCTACATGTAATATATAAATTATTATATAAAGTATTTTAGGCACAGGAGGCACAATTGTATTAACAAAAGGAGTTTCTTACATGTTGTTTGTTAAACAAAAACTTCAGGCTTTTAGTAATTTGCAATAAAAAACCTTAATGGCCTACCCTGAAATAAATATTAAAACCTTAAAGCTCACAATAAAGCTGACCCAGAGAACTCCAAGCCCAGCATCAGTGACATGGTGATGCCTGGTTCTGTGGAATTCACACCTTCACAAACCAAAATGGTGATTAAAAATTTGGAAATGTGACAGATTACTTAGAAAATGTTTCAAATAGGAACTGGTCCTTACTGGGAACTCCTAAATTTGCAGTTTTCTATCATTTTCATTTAAAAATTGTCTTGCTTTTATCCAAGGGAAGGCTGGACTAATGTTGAAGGTTGGATTTGATGATCTCAGAGGCCTTTTCCAATTCAATAAAAGATTCCATGGCTCACACAGAACAAAAATGTTTCCCTCCAGGACAGTTTCTTGCACAGAGGAATTTCTGTTTTGTGCAGCACCTGGTACAGAGAGATTCCAAAAGGATCTGGCCTCTGGCTCCATCACATTCCAGGGGCTGATTAAAACAAACAGAGGAGTTCTTCAAATTTCAGTGACAATCCCAGGACATTCCTTTATCACCAGCAGAGAAATTGATTTTTTATTTGATGATTTGATATTGATTTCTAAATGCTTGCCATGCTACATCTTTGACATTAATATGGTAATTGTTTCCTCAAGTAGCTGGAATGTAAATATTTGTTCCATTAAAAAAAACAAGGAGAGACAGGAACAGGTCATTCAGGATATAGAAAATATATCCATATTAAAAAAGATTCCTTTCGGTAAAAAAAAAAAAAAAAAAGAGTATTTGGTCCCATTTTTATATAAATAATATATAAAATAAAAATATTTATACATAAAAATATTTTTTAGCAAATTCCCAGAAAGTCAGGAGAAAGAATCCTGCCAACATCTAAAAATGAGAAAAACAGGACTGAAAGGATCTTAAGTGTATCTGCAAAGCCAAATCCATTTTTTAAACTGCTATCTCATGAAAAAATCTATGGATCTGAGGAAGTTCTTGAGACAAAACAAGATCATTTTTGGGTCATTCATCACCACAACAATTAATCCAACTGCACATGTCTTTTCCTTATATGCTCTCCAGATGCCAAGAACAACATAACCCTATTTCATTTGGAAGCAACAGCAACTGTTCTTTTCTTTTAAGTGCATTGCATTTCATCTTGATCCTGGAAAGACAAGAATAATGTTTTCCCTCTGGTTTGTTAGAGAGGTTATAATTCAGCAGGATTTGAAATGAGGAAAAAGTAAAAAAAACAAAACAAAAACATCACAAAGGCTCAAAATTGCTTTGGTAAATAATTTCTAGATGGTTCTGCAAAAAAAGAAAAGATCAAAAGACAGTGTCCCACTTGTGACTGAGAGCAACAATAACTAAAACACATTTTCCTGCTTCTGGAAGGTCTAACAGATGATATTGTGGTCCTTCCCTACCTGAAAAACAGCACCTTGCATTTTTTGGAAGTATCCCAGCACGTTCCTATCAGCACTTCCATTCCCAGCACAGGCAGAAAAGCAGCCCTGCTGTGACTGGCAAAGCACTCAGCTCCCAGCCCTTTCTTTGCCAACAGGAATTTGTTTTCCAGATGCTGAATTTTGATCAGCAGAACATTTCCAGGTGCTCTGAGGCACTGCTTTGGTAGCTAAAGTGTGCCAGCCCTCAAAGCTTCCTGGTGGTTGTAGCTTTCTCCATAACACTAAATATTTCCAGCTGCTTTTTTTTTTTTTATCATCTAAAAATTAAAAATTCATGAAGAGCCTCACATGCTTTACAACCTAAATTCACCTATGATTCAATCTGTAGGAAAAAAAGGATTTATCCAGACTGCAGCTTGGCTCAGAGCAAGAGGAGAGATGACTTTGCACAAGTGCCCAGGGAGAAGCAAGGTGGAGGCTGAGCAGGGGAACCCAGGGAGAGTCAGGATGGCTGGGAGTATTTATTTATATTTATTTAGAATATTTATTTATATTTATTTAGAATATTTTTTATTTGACCACCTCTCTAACTCTCTTCTCTCATCTGCTCATAGAGCAGCTGTGTGGGAGCTACAGGGTCAAATTTAGGCAGCAGAATTCCCACAAAACTCAGTGTGTCCATACAAATAACCCAGAAACACCCCCAGCCCCTCACGGTCTCTAAGTGGTTTTTGTGCCAGGCACATAGAGGGCACTGGGCACAAACCCACCTTTCAAACCCCACATTTCTGGCACTCAGGTTCCTTCTGAGCTGGCGGCTCAGAGCAGACAGTGGCTGGGCCTCCCTCCAGCCATGGGTGGGGTGCTGGGGAAATCCCAGCAGATGGAAATTTGGTAACTGCAGATGCTCATCTTCAGCTGCCTGCTTTTGGTTTTTTGGCTTTTTTTTTTTTCTTTTTTTTTTTTGAAGCAAGCTTGCCTCTCTCCTCACCCATCTAAATGTCACCCAGACTGGGGGCTTAAACCATATAAAGATTTATTTTTGATTAGTTTATTCCACTGCATGTGAAGAACAGACTATCCCACTTTGACCACATCTTCATTGAACAAATCAGTAAATAAATGAGTCACTCAAACCTTTGTTTTCTGTTCTTTTTTGGGCCTGGATGTGCTGTGAGGCTCCCTTCAGATCATCACCCTCTGTTTGTCCCTTACTTTGATCCCAGGGATTATTTCCAAACACATTCCCTGTGCCAACTGCACAAGACCCCAACTTTTTACCAGGTGAAACCCACAGCATCCTGAAAATTCTCTTAGGCTTCCAGCTGGAAGCACACACTGATTTTTGGAATCACAGATTGTTCAGGAGTCCTGGGATGCTGCTTGGGTGGAGAAAACCTCACTGGCAGTGAGGAAAGCAGAGCAAATATTGGGACACTCTTCAGGCACCACCTGCTCCCTGTCATTCCTTTATTTGTGGTGTTTCCTGAATTTTTAGGATGAGGAAAAGCATCCTGAGTGTTTAGAGGGCCATGGATCAATGAAACCTTCCTTGTACAGCATCCAGTTTTTGTATTGTCAGGGCAGGTTCTGCAAGAAGCCAAAAGGGACTTAGCAGAGAATAATTTGGCACAGAGAAAATGGATCTGTAGGATTCCTGCCCCCCTCATTTGCTTAGACAGAATAAGTGTCCTTAACCCCTCAAAATCACAGGAGAATGAGGTTTTTTGCAAGGTTTTCTATTTGTACTCCCTTAGGAGAAATTGATTTTGAGGGAAGTATACACACTTGAAAACTGATGCTTAAACTGAAATTATGGAGTGGCTCTCCATCAGTCTCCAGAAATGCACTGTTAATACAGGAAAAAATGGATATAAATATCAAATAGGTAGTGAAGAGCTCTGCTGAGACACACACACATTAATGAAACAACTAAAACTTGGTGCCTTTTCTTCTGTGATCAAATATCAGAGTCAAAACTTTATGGTCAAACCTTCCAGAGGATCCTTGTGATCCTGGCTGACCCATTTCTACAGCTCTGAAGATCCAAACCTTTTTTTATTCAGGCACTTAAATGCAAATTTACCAAAATCTCTGTGCACAGGTAAAGGAAAAAGAGCTTTTCATGAGAGCAATCTGCCAGGTTTTGTCTGAAGACTCCGTTTTGCAACATCAGAGGAAATTCACTCTCATTGATAAGGTGTCAGCTGGTAAACCAGCTAACCACCAAAAAACTCCCAAGAGTGAAAGGGAAATCCCCAGGGTAAAGCAAAGCTGAAGCAAATGCCAATTATAAAGGAGCCTCCAGGCCTGCAGCCAATCAACTCAGCAGAACACTGGAAAGGAAACTTGAATTTAAAAATACATGATCTGGTTTGCAACACTCAAGCCAAGGGGCAACCACATTTTATTTATAAATGCATACAAATCTATTGAAAGAGAAGCAGAGGTTATTTTTCTCAAGGCTAGGCAAGATTTTAATCCCCATAACTCCCTCAAGGTAGAGTTCCCACCTGTCAGCACAATTTTAGTAGCACTTCTTGGGAGAGAGACTGAAAAAAAGATTCAAGTGGAATTTAGGTACCAAAGCTGGCTGTGCTTGTTTGGGGACTTGGCCCTGTCAGTGAACCTGCAGAAATACTCTGGGAGAGGAAAGGGAAAAGGAGGTATCTGACAACTGCAACATCTCTCAGGCAAACTTCAGTGATAAACTGATTTTTTTGTGCCTTGTGGGGTTATATAAACTACAGCAATGTCAGTGATCAAAGTGCCTCTAAAAAAACCAGCCCCTCCCTGGTTTTTATCTCCTGACTATCAGTCACTACTTGAGATGTCTCTCAGAATTTTGCCTTTCCACCTCCTGTTTCAGATGAGGGAATGGAATCATCACATATGCAGTCCACAAGGCCTTGCTGGTGACAAGACATTACTTGTGGCAATGAAGAATTCCTCCTCTAGAGGAAAAGAAATGACATTTTATCCTGTGTGTTCCATAAACCCAATGATCCTCTTACTGCTCACAGAGGCTCTGCCTTTTCCATCACACCATCAGTCTGCAACAAGATTAGAAAGATGAGATGTTCTGAGCCTAAGGACAGGCTCTCTTCAATTGTTCTGTTTTCTGTTACAGAGTCCATGAAGACAAATTTAAAATTACCAGCAAACAGCTGAGCATGGACATTAAATATTGTCAGACACATTTACTTTGATCCACGCTGCAAATGTTCAGCAGTTACTGGATTATCAACTCAGACACAAGCAAAAAACAAAATATTGAAAGCATTTTCCTCTGAGAGGCAAAATAATGCTCCTGATGCAGCCTGGTGGGTGGGCTTGCTGTCCTGATAAATACTGGGAAAACAAATAATTAAGCCAAACTAAAATAGCTTAAAATTACAGGGTTTAAGAAGGCAGGTACTGGCTAAAGTGACCAAGCTGGATTCAGGCATT
Source organism: Lonchura striata (assembly GCF_050655825.1). Classification (NCBI taxonomy): domain Eukaryota; kingdom Metazoa; phylum Chordata; class Aves; order Passeriformes; family Estrildidae; genus Lonchura; species Lonchura striata. The sequence continues at coordinate 2,868,522 of NC_140706.1, read as the reverse complement.
TATTTGGGCAATTTTCCATGTTCTAGGAAGTACTTTGTGGATTCTTGTGCACATTTAAAATAAAAAAAGAAACAAACAAATAAAATCAGAGTTTTAGTTTGTATTCCTGTTTTTCCCTGAGCCATGTGAAATAGAAGTGCTGTAGTGCAGTCTTTACTAGGAATACTGTAAACTAAACCAGAAACAAATAAGAGTTTCCTCATTCAACCAAAAATAAATTACACAGCCCTCAACTGAACAGAAAACAAAGTAAAAGAAGGTAAATAAATATTTCTGTGTGAAGAGAGGTCTAGCTGAAATTTCACCTTTATTTTCTTTTACTTTTCAACTGTGCCTGAGTTAACCCAGCTAAATGGCTAAAGCCCAGGTCAGATCCCAGCAGAACAACTCAGTCCTGTGCCACAGCTTCCTTGGAGCAGGTTGGCCCAGCTCAGGTGGAATTTGCTTAAAAATTCACCTGCTGTGCTGTGCTGGATGGGACTGGGAAGTTCCAGTGGCACTTAATGTCACTGTCCAGCCAGTGTGTCACAATTCCCCCAGAGCACTGGAGTCATCCAACTCGTTATTCAGGGCTTCAGGAATATGAAGCTCTCAGAACTTTAAGAAAATATTAAAAAAAATAAACCTGTACATCTCTCTTGGAAAAGAAGCTGTGGAATTATTGGTGCTCTGGAAGTTTGGTCAAGCTGCTTTACAAAATTGTATCTTGATCTTGTAGTGCTGACGTTCTCCCACTCCAATTTCTGAAATTCAAGACTTCTCCTGATGGAAAGCAACTGAGAGTTCAGAAAGAAAAGGATTTGTGGGGAATAACCCCAGAGCTAAATGGACACTCACATAAAGATCTCATGGATCAATCTGTATGTGTAATGTATGGATTATTTTTCTAAATTGCTTTATCCTGCCTTCATGCCCTCAACAGAGGAAAGGAAAAATTGTCTTTCCCTTTTTAATATATTATCAGTAACACACCCCACTTACACAACCTGCTCTTGAAGCAAATTAAAATAAATCTCCATGAAGCAGAGACACAAATTTTCAAAAAACACAAAAAAATTCACAGTGAGAGCTGGGGGCTGCAATTTCTCATCTCAGGACCGTGCAGAACACCTCTGTCCTTTCCACCACACAATTTTCAGCAGCACCAGAGCATGAACTCTCAGGCAGCAGCACTGATGGCCTGAGTACAAAAAGCAGCTCTGAAATCCAAATTTTCCTCCCTCACTAATGAAAAGTATTCAACACAAGCATTTCAGTTGAGCAGTACCTGTTTTTCTGGGTCACTCCTGCTAACATATGCACAGCTCAGGAATCTTTAATTGGGAAGAACATGCAAATACATAAAATTAGAATGAAATCATCAAATTTCACACAACACTTGCAAAATCAGTTGCTGCTGCTGCTGCCTTTCACTTTCTGCCCTGCTGGTTCCAGCTGGCAGCTCGCAGGGAACAGGGGAAGTTGTGAATCTCCATCCTTGGGAGAAACTCAGAGCTGGGCTGGGCAAAGTCCTGAGCCCCAGATCCTGCATGTGGCTGGAGCAGAACAGACCCCCTGGTCCCTGCAGGTCCCTGGGCACAGAAGCAATTCCAAAAACAAACCTGGCTCAGGATTTGCACAGATAAATGCAATTATTCCCACCTGTCGTTCCTCCTCCAGACGAATCCTCTCCTCTTCCTTCCTCCTCTCCTCCTCTCTTTTTGACTCGAGCTTTCTCCTTTCTTCTCTCTCTGCTTCTTCAGCCTAAAATAAACATGATGCAAGCCAAGCCTTACTATTTTTTAATTTACATTTTAAAATTTCATATTATGATACCATGCCGGAGGTTCTCACCACCTTTTAAATGCCTGCTCAGAAAGAAACATCAAAAAAGAATAATAATAAATAAAAAGCTATATAATTTCACTTCCCTTCAGCACACTCAACATTGTGGTAAATTTAGAAATTACCCTCCTCATTGTCTTACCTGTACCTCAGTAACAATTTTAAGTTTTGAATGTGCTTATGAGCTTATTACAACAGTGATGTTAAAGCAATGTTGTGTCATGGAATTCCAGTTCTAATTACTTGGAGTTTACTTAGAAAGGACCCTAAGGAAGGGATAAAAAAAAAGGATTTGGAACACAAACTGTAAAAAGTGCATTCAAATGTATCATTAACCTGGGCAGAATCTCTTACAGAAAAAGCTGCAATGGTCTCTTGAAGTAATTTTATTTTTGTTGTTAAGAGGCTGTTGCAAAATGAGGGAAAAATAAAAAGGGTGCTGTCTTGGTGCTTTTAGCTGTTTTGAAGATTTTTTTTTTTCAGGCTCTTCAGGATACTTAGATTTGAAAATATATTCAAGAGGACAAGCAGAAAATATTCCAGTGGATGATTTGGCTTTGAGTGTTTCAGAGAAAAAGCCCCATCCAAGGAATTTAACTGTCTACATGGGAAAATAAAAAACAGCGTGTTTTAAAATGAAACAGAAGATTCCTTGCTCCACCATCTGATGCTCATCCAACTCCATTCAACTTTGCTCACATTTTCCACAAAAAAAAAAAAAGAAAAAAAAAAAAGAAAAAAGGAAAATTAAATTCAATGAGTATGGAAAGTAACAAAATGATGAAAGCACTGAGTGAGAAAAGGTTCATAATGGAAGTATATATATAACCAGTAATTAAGTTTATTACCAACTGTTCCATCTACTACACTGGTTTTAAACCTCAGGTGACACTAAAATTCCCAACTTGGGATTTCACAAGCTTTAAAAACGTTCATACAGAACAATACAGAGTCTGAAAAAAAAAACAAACAAACAAACAAAAAAGAACAATTCCAAGAGAAATGCACAAACTGCTGCCTTCAGAAGGCTGAAAAGCCTCTTGCTTCCCTGGAATTAACACCAAAAAGCTTTTCATCTCCCCAAGTCTGTAAAAACAATAAATATGGCTAAACACAAATAAAACCAATGCATGTTTTTGCACTCTGAGAGCACCTGAAACACTCCTCACAACTGCCCAGGGTGTTACAACACCACCATGGGGACTGGAATGTATTTTTAAGGGGAGACAGTGCTGACATGAAGCTGGAAGGCAATGGAAACATCCAAGAAAGAGCATTCAAGAGCTTAACTCCTCTCCTCCCCAGGAGTGTGAATGGAAAGAAAATGAGACACAGTTTTCCATGGCCCTCTTGGGCCAGCAAAAGCTGAATTTACATTTTTAAGATGAAACAACCATTTAGGGCTGACACTGCCTTTGCCTTTCTGGGCTGTCATCCCCAGTTCTCTGCTGAGCTGCTCAGGCTCTGCTCAATACGTGGCAGGAAATCCTCACCTCTCTCTGTGCTTTCCTGGCTTGTTTCTCTTCTAATTTCCTCTGCTTCTTTGCTCCAATTTTCCCAGACACCTGAAATTCTGGCACCTCTTCAGCATCCTCTTCCTCTGCAACATTGCATAAATGACAAATTTTAAATAATCTGTCAAAAGTCCCCTTGGAGAAACTTCAGTGCTGCCTAGGAAAGCAGCAGCAGATGAAAAGGAGACACACACACAGAGTTCAGACAAGACCTTTTAGATGGAAAAAGGGAAAAAAAAAAAAATCACACGGGACTGCCAAAGCCACAGAGCAGAAGTAACAAGGCAAACACACACTCAAGTGAAGGCAGAAATAAAAATTTCCTTGATCCTTTGAAGGAAGGCTTTTCATAAATATTTCTTGCTTTCCACAATTAAAAGAGAGACTTTCTCTGATACATAAATTGTGCTAATGGTTGTCATTATTTATCTGCTCAACACTGGCTGCAGAGACTTTCTTCCCAGTTACCCTCAGGCTTTGCACAACAGACATCCACTGAAAAGTGGGAATCAGAGGCACCCCACTCCTGCACTGGTTCTAGCCTGACAGAAATAACATTTCAGGGATGAAGGGAAAAATTCCTTGAAATGCAAATCTTGGGTATACCTGCAAGAAAATGACACGTAAATATTTGCCTGTTGTATGACAAATGGTTGTTTACAGAGGTGATTTCTGCAACGGTGAAATATGAAAGAGTTTTATGCTCAAAGGGTGTGCAAATGAGGATTTCTGCTCACTCAAGGGCTGAGGAAGAAGAGCTTTTAAATGCAGCCACTTCCTCCCTGCCCAAAGCTCAAGAACATGTGGCCACTTTATTTGCTGGTCTAAATCAGTCCTTGATCCCACCAAAGTGCTGGGGACTGACCTCAACACTCCCAGAGAAATCCTCAGCTCACTGCACAAAAACCACACAGCATATTTACAGTCATGGCAGGCTCAAAATGAAAACTCCCACACATGGCTCCCCTTTTTGGGTAAAATAATTGGGGCTTTGAGCATCCCCAGTGCTGCTCTGCTCGATGCTGACTTCAGATCCAAACTGGAAGAGATTTGTGCCAGGATGTTTTCTGGAGGGAGATCTCTCCAGAGCACCTGGTCCCTTTTTTTTGGGAGCCCAAAAAGCTGCTATGAAAAGAGCATAAGGATGAATGACACTCCCACTTCTTTTTTATGAAGAATTAGGTTGAAAACACTCTTGTTTTACTAATTCCAAGACACAGAATGGGACTATGGTTAAACTACCAAGCCATCATGAGAAATAAATGTAGCTGAGAGCTGTGTAGGTGGCTCTCAAGTAACAGCAGTTTTCAGGAGATGGAATTAATATGAGCCTGGTTGCTGAGCTGGGCTTCAGAGAATTACTGGAGTCTGATTACTGAGATGATCAAAAGGGTTCCCCCTTCCTGCACCACACAGAGCAAGGAGGGACACTCAAGAGCTGACACAGTTGCTTCTAGAATTTTAATTATGCTTAAAATAACCTTATTTATATTTTAAATACAGCATCGAGGGGAGTTCCAAACACAATAGGTGAGCACACCCAGCACTAGCAGTTATTACTCCAAAATTAACAGCTCAGTTCTGGTATTATTGTTTAGAAAATCATTTCTTGCAAACACCACAAGTATAAAATACCATCTATGACACTGTTCCACCTGAGGGCTTCTCAGATTTCATCTATATTAAGATTACCTGAGCCAGATGTGAGGCAGAAATCTAAGGAAGGCTTGTTTTAAAGCTTTTTTTTTTTCAGTCCTGGATCAAACACACCTTTGTTGTTCAAGAGCATTTCATTCCTGCTGTTTGAAGCATCTGATGTGACCCCTTAAGCACCATTTCCTCCAAGCTTCCTCCAGTGTTTGGAGCTCCATCCATCAAAAGCCAGAGACGGGGATGCAGACAGAGCTCATGATTCAGCAGAGCTGCAAAGGTCACCAGGGCACTAAACCTGGCTGCAATTAAAATTTCCTAAATAAACCTGAATGTGCTGACAGCAACATAAACACATGGTCCCAGCATTTGCTGAATCCATTTGTTGTTACAGCAGAACAGCTCCAGCAAAAGCAGGGAGGGTGCTGCACACAGCCAGCAATTCTTTATTTCACGTTAATAAAGCACTGATTGTTTCAGCAGCTTGTGACAATCACTTTTCACATGCTTGTGGCTGTGACAGCACTGGGAGACTCCATAGGGAGTGAATCCATAGGAACTTGGCCTTCACCTGTCCCTGAGCTTGGCTGGGATGCAGGAGGGTCAGGTAATGAAAGCAGTTTAGCATCCCCCAAGTGCTGTGCTTGGGCAGCCTGGGTTTGTGCTCAGCTGGGAAATCCCACACTCTGACAGCATTAAAACTGAAATAAAGCAGGTTTAGATGGGATACTGGGAATGAATTTTCCCTGTGAGGATGGGGAGGCCCTAAAATGGATTTCCCAGAGAAGCTGTGGCTACCCCTGGATCCCTGGAAGTGCCCAAGGCCAGGCTGGACAGGGCTTGGAACAACCTGGGCTGGTGGAAGGTGTCCCTGCACATAGCAGGGGGTGGAACTGGATGAGCTTTAACATGAATTCCAACCCAAACCTTTCTGTGATTTCAAGAGCCCCAGGAGTTCCCATCTCAAGAGTCAGAAAGCACAACCAGTGTGACACACTCTGCTTTACACAAACGTGGGGCTCTCAGCTGACCAGCTGAGAGGTGGCTTCAGGGAAATTTTGCTTTTCATTGGTATTTTGAACATACTGAGAGGCAGCACAACAGGGAACTTATCAGTCACACAGGTGTCTGAATTGCTGCAAATTTACAGACTTCTTTTTAAAAATGCTTCCCAGTACCTTTAGAAAATGTGCTGGAGTGCTGATGTTCTCTATCAGGACAGAAATTTAGTAGAATTCTGTGCTGTACAGAATTCTGTCTGTACAGAACAGACAGAAACTTCCAAAATAAACAATCAGCATTGTGTATTTTAGTTATCCCAGAATCACAGAATGGTTTGGATTGGAAAGAACCTTAAAGATCATCCCATTCCAACCCCACTGCCACTCCCACGTTTATCCAAGCCACATCCAACCTGGTCTAGTTGTCCTTGTTTTGCTCTCTTTTAAATTTTGGGTGAAGCAAATGGATTCCCATCCATGAAAAAGAATGAGAGTTGCACAGGTGGCTACTCACAGAAAGTCCTCTGGGCACAGCCAGCAGCCTTATTTACTGTTTATGCTGCACCTAACAAAAGGAGTAAGAGAAAGGAGGGGGAAAAAAATGCCAGGCAAAAGCAGATGTTATTAACAGCATGTAATTAATACCCAACAGATGTGTGACACCAGCCACTGGAAAGGTGTGGCCATTCCCCAGAAACACAATCCTCTGGTGGGATTAAGTATAGTCTAATAACTAGCCTTAATTTTTGTGGGTTTTTTTAATTTTTAATTTAGAAACCGAATAAGAAACCGGTTTATTAATCTGAAACCACAAAATCAGGCAACATTTAGGGCAGAAAAGAGCAGCAGACACCAAGCCCAGACCTTTAGAGCAGAATGTGGAGTTTATTCTCAGCTAAAACCATTTGGCAGAAGTGAGAAACCACAGACCCCTCCCTCCACAGCCTGTCTGAGCCTGAACGGGATCAGACACTCACTGGGGGCACTCTGACAACACCAAACTCACTGGATGAGTAGCAGCACCAAGGCAAAACTGACTTTTGATTCACTAGTTGGGATATTAGTCAAAGTTTAACTGTACTAGAAAGGTTTTCCTACTGATTAAGCATTAAAATAATTTCAACTACTACGCCAATGAACGCAGCTCCATTTCACAAGAACAGCGTGGGACCACATCACTGCTTCTAAATTGACACATTTTCCAGATCTTTCAGTGCTCAGAAAAAGTGCTTATTTTAAGAGATTTCAGTACAAACACATTCTTCTTGAATTAATGCACAATATCCATCACTCAAGGTGGATGAAGCATTATTTTTATATTATTTTTTCCCCAAAAATTAGCAGAAACCACTCATACAAGATTTTTTTAATTGTGGGATTTGAATGCTGAGCTTAGATGCCACACAAAGCAATAAAAAACATTTTTAAATGCCAAATTATTATAATTTTTAAAACTTTTAAAAGCTTGCCTTTTGCTTTCTTTCCCAACAGTAATTAATACTTACAAAGAAAAATGTGAAATTCTGATCTCCAAACCTGGCCATGCAAAAGTAGAGAGGAACTTGTGATTTAATTTATGTTGCACTCACAAACTTTTCTTTATCATGTTTTATTTTACAAGCTCGACCACTCAGACTGTCAAAAGCTGTTGGATTTATCATTACTGATGCTGTGGAAGTAAAATAATTTAACCAAATATTCACTGTACTGGAGATTCCAACACTTGTGCTGAGCTGCACAATGCTAAAATCTCAAGAGAAAAATCACACAGGTGTTGGGATATTTAACCTTTGGGAATTTTATGCTGCTTCCAGAAGTGAAGAGCCCATAGATTGGGGTAAATAATAAAAGCAACCTGACAAAAGCAGATTATTTCTTTGAGGGAGTCTTTACTTTCTCTTTGTTAAAAAAACTAAACCAAAACGACGATCCACACAAAACCCCATTTTTTGGCAACAAGTCAGAGAGGTCATTTTGCAGATGTGAAAATAAGTGTCTTTGCAATTCAAACCCTTGAAAAATACTCCCTGGAAATGGACTGGGCTGCTGAGGCTTTTCTGGCACATCCTTCCCTTTTCCTTTCTTTTTCAACCACACCCCCAGCAGACCCAGAGCATTGCCCAGCAGTCTCTGTTCTGTGGCACTTTGGAAAGTGCTGGCTATTCTTACACAAGTCTGGTTTTCTTGCTCACCACACCATGATTTATGGTAGTTATAATCACCAGTTTCTCTCTCCCTCACATCAACAGCAGCGAAGTTTTGGCCTGAGACACCCCTCCAAGTGACAGAAAACCCTCACCCTCACTATTTTTAGCACAGCTGGATCAAGACAACCCAACTGTATCTGCCATCATTTCACCCTCATGAGTTTCTTGCCACTTGAGAAGAAATTACATTTTTGATGTAAATATCAGATGGATGGGTCACTTTCTGCTCCAAAATGCAGTCTCAAGAGAAGAACCTACTTCACCTCTGAGCTCTTTGCAGTGTTCAAGGACAAGGATCAGGTTTGGAGGGTCAAGCTCAACTTGAGAGCTGGGCAAGTGTTTTTTCTGCACACGATCAGCAACCAAGTAAAAGCTCACAGCAAAACACCCTTATGTCCACCCAGAGGTGAGCAGAATCCAAGTGGATGCACTTAGAGCATCAGACAGGCAAAAACAAGAGCCAAGCACACCCTCCTTGGATGGTAAAGAAAAGGAATTTGAAATTGGAAATGGGAAATGGTATTTATTTACACTACACATGACCGAAACAATCCTCGCTCCACCTCCAATTTATCCCCTTCTCCCACTGCTTAGCTTGGCCTCTCCTGCCCTAAATGATTAATGCCTGAAATCCTCACCCATTTATGCCTTGCAGCATTTTCATCTTGGCTGTAGCCAGTCCACAAAGCCACCTGTGTCTGGATTCAATTTAAATTAAGACACACAGGGTTCATTAAGTCTGCTAGCTGGGATCTCAACCTAACCACATGAATACACAACTCTCCTCCACGGGGAAAGGAGCAGGCACTCTGCTCCAATGTGCAGAGCACAGAGGCTTTTAGCAAGACTCCCAGATTGCAGAGGGCTGCAGAAAAGGCAGGAGTGCTGTGGCTGGAATTAAACTGGGCAATTTGAGGCAATCAAAATCATTTTTCTAAAGCCAGCCTGAAAGGCACAGCTCAGAGGTCCCAGTCATTTTGAAAATTACTTTGTCACCAAGGAGAACCATCTCCCAGCAATCTTTGGTCATCAGAGGGTATCTGCAGGTGCTGATGTTCTCCTGACAGGTGACCTCCTTGGAGCACTCACTGAGAAACACTGCTCAGTAAACTGAGGCAGGGTGGGCACCTGGCTGGGTCTGTCCCACAGCACAGCCCACATGAACCCTGGGCATCAGGAACCCAGCACCAGTTGGGTTTTTCCTCTTGGAGGAAAGTCAAGATATTTGCTGCTGCACTATTGTCTGCCTGTGGCAATCTTATGGCTTTGTTGGCCCCAAGTTGGGCAACTCCCTGGGGGCTCCCCTGAGTGGGGAAACCCTCCTGGAGCAGTTCTGTGTCAGGAAAAGCAGAAACTCAGGACTTTCTTGGTCTTCAGCTTCTGTTTATTGTTAGCTTATCAAAACTTCAGCACACTGTCTGCATGCTGGAAAACAGCACAAAAATGGCTACCAATAGTGTTACAAGGCCTTTTAATTCTAATCAAAAACTAAGCTGCCCAATTAAGAAGTAATACCTAGATTATTTTCCCTTCTAACTCAATAACTGATCCCTAAAGACCCACAATGTAGATTTTTCTACCCAATTACAAGATACCACCTAAACCCATGAAGAAGAAGGAAGAAGAAGGAACACAAGACAACACCCTATACCCTCCATCCTGTTCCCATTAACATACTAAAAATCTTAAAACCTAAATTTGTCACCCAAGTGACATACTATACTACTCTCTACTTTTGTGGTCTCTAGTTTACCTTGAGGCTTTGGAAGCTTTCTCCATGAATGAGGGCTAAAGTCAGTGCTCCCCTGGGAGTCAGAACTCCCCAGGGCAGACACAGAATTATTCCCCTTGCCTTGAGTTTCCACATCCTATAACTAATTTACTTAGCTACACCAGCAAGCTGAAGAATTACAACCTGGTTTTGGCCTGAGACACCCCTCCAAGTGACAGAAAACCCTCACCCTCACTATTTTTAGCACAGCTGGATCAAGACAAACCAACTGTACCTGTCATTATTTCATCCTCATTAGTTTCTTGTCACTTGAAAATAAATTAAGTTTTTGATGTAAATATCAGATGGATGGGTCACTTTCTGCTCCAAAATGCAGTGGGTGTAGATTTGAATACTGAAAATAATAATTTACTATTTCTGTCTGTATTGCATTACTCCTTATCCAGACCTACAGGTAAAATTTAAGCTACAGAAGGGTCAATGAAGTTTTCAAGTGTTTGATTTTAGTGTCCAGGGTTTGGGGCTGCTTTTCCTCCCCCACTGCTCTGTGAGAGATTTGAGTCCTGGCACAAATGAAGCAGCTCAGCACAGGCAGCAGAAACCGTGGGCTACAACTTTACCCTCAAAGCTTCTTTCTCATTCTGGAATTGAAATCTGATTGTTAGATGGAAAACAGAAAACCCTCATGCTAACCACAACTCCAAAGTCCGCAAGTGCAGCTTTGGGGACATTTCCTAGAGTCAGCAGAACTGGCTCCCAACAGGCAGAACTCTTAGGTGGCAACAGCACTTCCCACCTGGCTGCACTGTGTGACTATCACGGGGACCCAGGGGTGGTCAGGGCATCCTCACACCCTCCCCGAGGTCACTGCTCAGCTTCTTGCAGCGATGGCTTGGTGAAGAAATCACTTCTTGGCAAAAGTCAGAGTGATGCACAGAAGGATGAGGAAGCTTTACCCAAAGTTCAGCACAGGCCCAGAGTGGAAATTCCACAAATGGAACAGAAATTTGGCAGTAAAAATTTGCAATGAATTCAAACAAAAAAACAAACAAAAAAATCCGCTTTGTTTACAGATGGTCAGAAGATTTCAAAGGCAAGAGTGGAGAAACCAGACTGGCTTGGGTTTGGTGTATCTGCCTAAATTGCCAAATAATTTTGCTCTTCAGCCCTAGTGCTGCACTGGGCTCTTTTTCCAAGGAGTCAACAAATTCTTTAGCACAAAACTCTGTTATGGAGAGAAATTGCCATTCCTGGTTCAAATGCAAGCAGCAATTAGATAAAACTGCTCTATACTGCAGTGTGACACAGAGAAAATGCAAAAAAAAAGGGATAAATCCCAGAAAGATTCCAGGCTTGTGCCACATGGCCACAGAGAGGGCTTTAAAACATTCAACACATCCTTTTCTAAGGAGAAAACCAAACCTTACACTAAGACAGGTAGCTCAGGGCCAGGCTGAAGGATTTGCAGCACAGAGAGTGGCTAATCCCAATTAATAATGGCCACTGGTCACTGAGCAGTGCTGGGGAAGCAGGGACAGCTGCTTCTCTCCACAGCTCCTCTGCCCAAGTCTGTGCTCACTCCCCAAAGGCTTTGCTGTTCCTGCTGTGCATCTGTCCTCAGCCACTTGGAAAATCCATCCCAAAATATGAATAAAACCGCCCACAGAGGCAAAGAGCAAGAAGCTGCTTTAATTTGGGTAAGAAATTAGGGAAAACAAATAAAAGAAGGCATGTCATTTCAAAGGGAACTTCATGCAAAAGCAGCAGCACTTGCATCTGATGTACAGAAAGCTGCAATAGAATTATTTATAAAGCCCAATGACACAGATTCTTCTATTGCTACAGTGACAAAGTAAGATAAGATGAGATGAGCCATTTGCTTTGACAGCTTCACTGTCGGCCTTCAGCATTCAAACTTTTGATGTCTGGAGTTGAAAACTTGAGTATTTTTAGATTCCGTTTTCTTTCCAGGATGTTATCACATGAGAAGAAATAACCAAAGTTGAAAAGTTCACACCTGTCCAATCTCCATCTGTGAAACTGCTGAACATAATTAGCTGGAAAAGGAGATTCACCTGATAATGTGAGGCTTCTTACAAACTGCAGGGCAAGAAAAGCTGAACAAAGTGCAAACAGTCCCTAATGAAGGCATCACAGAGGTGTGTGCTCAGTGCTTTCACCTCCTGCACACCACAGAGACACCCTGATCTCCACTGCAAACTCCAGAACTTGAGCAGAAAGCCTGAACACTTCACCCACGATCTGAAAGCAGAAAGAATCCAGGGGGTGAATCATGGTGATCTCATCTCTCCAGCAATAAAGAGAATAATGTGTCAAGCTTCACCAGAAAAGGGAATTATACTTACAGGGTGTAAAAAGATGTTATTTATCACCATATTTTTGTCTATAACCCCACCACAGAAATGTAGCTGTGAACTGTAAATCCAGCACGGGATTTACACAACACATTGTCAACAACCTGCTGGCAAAATGCTGCAGTCTGTGGTGATCTCCAGGTACTCCACTTGATCCTGACCACCACCTGGATGGCTCCTTGGACAGAGAACTCTACATTTTGCAGAGATTACTTTGGGGAATTAATGCTTCCCACCAATTTAAAAGGAATCAGTTATGTACTACAGCTTGTTATTCAATGCAAGGTCTGGATTCTGTTTTCCCAAATTCAGAGAATGACCAGGTTGGAAGAGATCTTCAAGACCATGGAGTCCAACCCAGCCCCAACATCTTGACTAAACCGTGGCACTGAGTGCCACATCCAGGCTTTGTTTAAACATATCCAGAGATGGTGACTCCACCACCTCCCTGGGCAGAAAATTCTAGTATTTTGTCAATATTTCCATGAAAAACTTTTTCCTAATATCCAACCTATATTTCCCTTGGCACGGCTTGAGACTGTGTCCTCTTTTTCTGTCAGCTGCTGCTTGGAGAAAGAGACCAACCTCACCTGCCTAAAACCACCTTTCAGGGAGTTGTGGAGAGTGATAAGGTCACTTAAGGTAATTTAATTTAATTCCCTGCATGGCTAAGAAGGAAATACAAAAGTTTTTAGGAAGGATGTGAATAGTCTGGCACCACAAATAGCCAGGATTTACCTCAGGAAGAGGCAGAGGTTTAAAGTAAGGGGTATACAGAGAAAAGTGATGAAGTAGGGAGAGAAAACAGATTATGGTGAAACTGTAAATAATCCATCAGCAAAACTCAACAACTTCCTCCAGGAGGCAGCTGCACCCCTTCCCCAGCTTTAACACCTGCTGTGAAGGTTCGTTTCAGTGTCTGCAAGACGAGCTGAAGGCAGAGTTACCTTCCAGCCACTCCTCTGCCTGCTGGGCTCTCCTCTGGGCCATCAGCCTGGCGCCCATGTTCCTGCGGCGCCGGGGCATCCCCTCTGCTCGTTCCTCCCCGTGGGGCCGGGGCCTGGCCCCTGCTGCTGCTGCTGCCACATTCTGCTGGTGCTCCTCATCAGCTGCAAGAAAGAAAGAATATATTCCTATTAAAACTCTACCTTCTGCCTCTGTTTCCGAGTTACCAAACAGCACAGACCTAAAAGTGTGGTTTTCTTTCTAAAGCATTCTGATTTTTTTTTTTAATTTTAACTTGTACTTGTGTAATATGGATTCATCTGATTGTAAGCTCAGAGGCTGAATATTTCAGAGAGGAAAATGTAAATTACTACACATGAAGCAAAACCTGAAGAGCAAACAAGGATCACAAATTACAGCTGAAATAAATACTTCATTCTACCCTGCTGATTTAAGATCCCCAAATCACAGGTAGGTACAAACAGGACACTAAGGGCCACTGCAGCTCTCATTGCCATCTTCTCTGCATATGCTGCAGTTACTAATTAAGATCTGGCAAATGAATATACTAACATAAGCAGCTGGGAGATGGAACTGACTAGTGGGTTAATTTCAGAAGTTTTCCATAGAAAACTCTCAGATTTTTTTTTTTTTTGAGGCTTCCTGTTGCTTTTAACTATGGCAGTAATGCAAAAAAAAAAACCCAAAAAAACACCCAAAGCCACATAATGGTAAAATATCATCATCCTTAATATCTGCTTTGCATATTCTGTTGATAAGCCTAACTGATATTTGTTACGTGCTCAATCCTGCAAAGTAGTAACTTTTGACCTTTAATTCAAGCAAATTTTCAAATGGTCTTATGGAAAACTGCAGAACAACTCATTTACTCCAACTCAGGACACATTTATTTTGTGATCTGACAGATTATGTTGAGTCCCAGGAGCACAAAACGCTTTGCACACTATGCCAAGTCTCCAGCAACCCCTGATCCAAACAATGCCCTCCTAAAAAACCTCCTGTTAGCATATCTGCCATCAGAAAATGGGGTTTGTTATGAGTGGATCTGTGCAGCACCCAAGGCGTGCCTGCAGCTCACCTCAGTTATCTCAGCTTTCAAAGTGCTGTGAGGCTGATAAGGACAGGCTGCAGCCTCCAGCTCAGCAGGGCTGCACAGCAGAGCCACCCGGGGCAGGCTTTGGCCAGCAGAGATGTCACAGGGATGGCAGCAGGCCCCCCTGGAACTGAGCCACTGCCCTGTCACACTGCTGTCACCCTCCTGCTCACATCCACCTGTGCAGACAGAACGGGGCTGTGAGAAATTACTGAGTGCAGAGATGCCAAAATGCTGCTTGAAGGCTTGCCCAGTGCTATCCACAGCTTATTGCTACAGGAAACATTCTCCTGCAGAGGCAGAGCAGCAGAGCACTTGGACACTGATAAATGCCACAAACGCTCTGCAGAAAGCTTTTTATACAAATGCAGTATTCCACTCCCTATGCTCTTGAGATATGCTGCAATTCAAACCTCAGCATCCTTTCACCTGCAAGCTTCAGTAATTCCCAAAATGGTCGTGCCCAGCAGCTCAGCTGTGCAGTTCCAGCACTCATTCATTCTGGTTTTGGTTCCTGTTGTCCTGTGAAACAGAGACTGCTTTGCATTTTATGAAAGAGGAATCTATTTATAAGCCATGTATTTATTTCAAACCGAAGATCTCAACCCTCACAGAGAAAAACACGTGAACCAAGCTCTCTGCTTTTCTCCATTTAACTCTCTACAGGAGACTCAGTAATTTCTCAAAGTGACCAGAGTGGACTGGGCTCAGGATGTACTAAACACCACACCTGACCCACATCATAGTCAAACACACATATATGTGTGTTTGATACATATGTGACATATCTGTCACATCTCCAAAATGTGCACATTAACAGAAGACACCAAGCCACTATGGACTGTCATTTAGTAGGAAATGTTTTAATGAAGATTTTTTTTCTTCCTTCTATTTTCTAAAATATTTCTCCTGACTGCAGCTTCTTTTTCAGCAGCACACAGATGGCTGAACATGAGCCAGTGACACCTGTTTTGTGACAGCAGGGCCAGGGCAGTGCCTGTCCCCTGTGCTGGGGCACCTCCAGTCCTGGGGGCAGTTTTTAAGCCACTCCCTGTAAGAAAGACCTGGAGGGGCTGGAGAGAATCCAGGGAAGAGAATGGAGCTGGGGAAGGGGTTGGAGCAAAGGAGGCTCAGGGGGGACCTTGTGGCTCTGCACAGCTCCTGACAGGAGG
This sequence comes from Lonchura striata, assembly GCF_050655825.1. Lineage (NCBI taxonomy): Eukaryota > Metazoa > Chordata > Aves > Passeriformes > Estrildidae > Lonchura > Lonchura striata. The sequence continues at coordinate 2,852,988 of NC_140706.1, read as the reverse complement.
GGACAGCCGGGGGGTCGGGCTCTGCTCCAGGGAACAGGGACAGGAGGAGAGGGAACAGCCTCAGGCTGGGCCAGGGGAGGCTCATGTTGGATATTTCTGAAAATTTTTTCATGGAAAGGGTTGCTCAGCCCAGGCACAGCTGCCCAGGGCAGTGGTGGAGTCCCCATCCCTGGAGGGACTTAAAAGCCATGTGGATGTGGCCCTTGGGGACATGGGTCAGTGGTGGCCTTGGCAGGGCTGGGGGAATGGTTGGACTGGATGATCCTTGAGGGCTTTTCCAACCTGTTTGTGTTGAGCATTCTAGAGCTTCTGTTTGCCAGGCACTCAGCTGGGCAGGGATTTGGAAAACATGAATGTTACTCACTGCATTTCTCCCTGTCCTTCACAGGCTCTGCTGTAACACACCTGGACCTGCTCCCTCAGGGGTCAGGGCTTTGCCTACGTGACTCCAGCCACAGCATTTCTTGTAGAATGCTGAAAGCTCAGCTGTGCTCTCCCTCTCCCTGAGCTGTGCCACACACTGGTGGCACACAGAGAGGAGGCTTCACACAACAGAGCACACACTTAAAAATCACTTTTCCTTTTCCTTGGGACAGGACTCACCATCAGATCTGAGCTCTGGCTCTGAATTATTTGCTCTGAGGTCTGGCCCTGGTGGGTTTTTTTTCACCTCCTCCAGCACAGGGTGTGGTTTGGCTGCTGCACTTATCTCAGCACATCTCATTTTCCTGGAGCTGCAGAGGTCTCAGCAGTGGCACCCCAGGCTAGTCAGATCATGCAGAGATTAGTCACACAAGTACTAATTAGTCTTGATCCAGAGCAATCTGAGTGAAAATTAATGGCCAGCATTAAAGAGGTGAGACAAGCCATCCAGAAGCTTTGCAGAATGACAGACCAGGCTGAATTAATGAGATAAACCCCTCAAATTAACAGGTAATACAAACAAAACACTCAACAGCTGTCTGGGAAAGGGACAGGGGCTCAATTTGTATTTGTGGTGTCCAGGGTCTGAAAACCCAAGGACCTTTTTGTGCTGAGCACAGCAGCTCTGCCTCAGTGTTCAGGAAGCAACAGTGCAGGCAAGAGATTTTTTCAGCTGACTTGTCAGCCAGGGCACAGCAGCAGCTCTGAGACTCTGGTTGTGTCTCCTTCCTGAAGGGAGAGAGAACAGAACTGTGCTCTGCAAGCAGAAATCTTTCCTGAGCTGGATGTGAAGCACCACTGCAAAAAACACAGATCAGCACCTCATTTTACACTCTGGAGGTAAAAATCTGTCCCTTCACGAAACTGTGCAAACTTTTGCTTACAGCAGAGATGCTTTTCTAGAGAACAACCCCTTGCCTATCACAGCACCTTCCTCTCAGCTCCACCAGGTGAGCACGGGACACCTGGGCTGGCAGGAATGGAGGCAGCTCAGGGCTGCAGGGACAGGGACACAGCTCCACCTGCTGCACCCTCACACGTGGTGGCACTTCCCACCACGCTGGTGGCACCATCCAGCACCTTCTGCCTCCGTGCAAAACCTCTGAAATTCAGAAAGGGATTCAAAATTCAACAGGTGGAAGCTTCCTGAGGAGGTGCTTTGGCCCAGTGGAGCTTATCAGAAAGAGAAGTGGCAACCAGGTGTAAAATCAAGAAATGCCACTTTTTTTTTTTATTTTCAGTAGAACAAGTCCAGGCATGACCCTGCTTGAAACAACGTGCTGTGCCAAGTGACCTTTCAAAGAAATGCAAAGGTACAGGGTTTACCTCTCCTGACCCTCAGCTCCCTAAAGCAGGCAAGTCTTGGACATTTTTTAAAGCAAATTTCCATGAGATAACACAAAAGGAAGCTGCTGCCCCAATCCCTGCACGTTAACAAGAAAAGGTGAGAGCTCCCACCACTTCTTTAGGTCCAATGTCCCTGGTTTCAAGTCCTTTCCAGGTGGCAACACGGATTTATTGGCATAATTGTGGCAGCTTCCATTGTCCACCTAAGAACATGGAATAGAAAAGGAAATTCCTGCTTTAAACTAAATTTTTGTGGGAATTAAATACACCACGGTCCCCATGGTTCTGAAAAAATAATTTCTGTTGTGTACAGAGAAAAAAAGTCATCCCCAGCAGCTGAGACTTTGTGAAGGGCTTTATGATGACAGAAAACAATATATTGAAGTAAAAAATATCTTAAAACCACAGTAAAAAAAAAAAAAAAAGCATGACCAACTTGGAAGTGTCAAAAAATTACCACTAAAAAAGGCTTCAAGATAATGAAATTGTATTGAATGTAAATTAACTTCAACCAACTTGCTCAAAATCAGTATTAAAGTTTGGGTTTTTTTTAATAATTCACACTATTTAAAACAAATGCTTGGGCTTGAATTTAGAGCTTTGAATGCTTAAAGAGAAAAGAAATCCTCTCAAACCCCACAGCCCCTGATTTACCCTGACAGGATTCAAGCTCAGGAAATGATGTATTTCTCCAGGACATGCATGCCTCACTTTTACCAAATGTTCATCTCTTCATTCATAGGAATGCAATGAAATTACATCAGTTTCAAAACCTTTCCAAGAGAAAGATTTAGACCAGGTCTGTGGAAAAAGAGGTGTGTGAGAAATGTGTTGGGAAATTTAATTATTATAAGCAAAACCTGCTTTTAACACAGATCCCTTTCCAGCACAGTGTTGCACTGAGTGACTGTGTTTATATTAAATGTGTGCTGGTTTTACCTCTTAATTAGAAATTATCAAAGCAACTCCCCTAAAAGAAAAAGAATACAAATTCCAAAACTAAAACACCCCATATCCTTGACATCTGTGGAAGTTCAGAGTTTGTCCTGGCTAAACATCTTAATTTGACACTTGGCAGGTAAACAAGCTCACTCCTTCCACTGTGAGGACACAACAAGGTCAGTGAGTTCACACCACACCTGACTCCTTCCCACAACACCCAATTCCCACCCACACCATCCCCACAGTGGAAGTGGCAGTGTTGTTTATGGTTGGACTCAGTGATTTTAAAGGTTTTTTCCAGCCCAGGTGATTCTCTGATCACACACTGCCCAGCAGTGACACAGGGCTGGAAGTGCTGCATCATCCACCTGCTTCCCACAGCCCCAGGACTGCACTGGGTGAGGTGGGAAAGGAGCAGAAGTGGGACATGGCACAGGATTGCCTCCAGATGGCTCTGGAATATCTCCAGTGAGGGAAACTCTGCAGCCTCCTTCTCTGGGCAATCTTTTCCAGTGCTCCCAGTAAAGAAATTCTTCCTCGTGTTCAGGTGGAGCTTCAGTTCCTGCTGTGCCATTGCTGTGCCCTGCTCTGAGCCCTCCCTGCAGACACTGCTGGACATGGATGAAGTCTCCTCTCAGTTTTCTCCAGGCTGAACACTCCTAGCTTCCTCAGCCTTTCCTGATCAGGAACTGCTCCAGCAGCCCCTTCATCACCCTCACAGCCTCTGCTGGTCCATCCTTTCCCGAGGAGCCCAAAACTGGACCATCTCAGAGGGCTGAGCAGAGGGGCAGGATCACTCCCTGACCTGCTGGAAACGCTCGGGATTTCCCTTGGGAACACCGCTGGCTCAGGGACAGCTCGCTGTGCACCAGGACACCCAGGTCCTTCCCATGAAGGCACAGCCCAGCGTCTGTCGGTGCTCGGGGCTGTTCTCCCCACATGCAGAACCTGAACTGCACTGCGCTGAATTTCGGAAGGTTCTCCTCCGCCTGTCAAAGTCCCTCCGAAGGGCGGCACAACCCTCTGAGACATCGGCCACTCCTTGTTTTGTATCATCAGCCAACCCGCTGAGGGAGCATCGACCCCTTTGGCAAAGTCACTGCTAAACAAGCTACAAACACTCAGTACAGAACCCTGGGGGCACCACTCGTGGCAGGCCTCCACCGATATCCCGAACCTCCGGGATCTGTCCTCCATTCCCCCTCATCTGCAGGAACCTCAGGGACACCTACCCAGCCCCCAAGAACCCCTGACAGAGAACCCGGACCTCCAACGCGGCGTCCCTCACCCCGGGGCCGCCTCAGGCCGGGAACCGGCAACCCCCAGCAGCAGTGGGAGCCCACATCCCGCAGCCTGCGGGGCAGCCCGGGTGGAAAGCGGGGTTAAGACACCGGGACACCCCCCAAAACCCCTGGGGACCCCCAAAATCCCCAAGCCCCCAACATGGCGGGCGCCCCTCAGGGGCCGCCCGAGGCGTGGCGCCCCCTGGCGGCTCCGGCGGAACGCGCCCCCCGCGCACCCGGTTGAGAGCAGCGCCGCGCCCACCGGAACGGGGTGAGGGAAGCCCGGCCGCGACCCACCTGCCCTGGCTTGTCCGCGGAGGCGGGTGGCGAAGAAGAGAAGGACGGCGAGCAGCACGGCAGCGGCGGCGAGCAGAACCGCGTCCATCCCGCAGCGCCCGCCCCGCCCACAGCGCCCTTGCTACGCCCCGTCCCCTTGGCCTGCCGCAAGGCCCCCCGCGCGCGGGCTGCCCCGCGGGGTGCCTGTGGCGGCGCGGCGCGGAGGGCGCGTTTGCGATCGGGCAGGCGCGGCGCGGGCAGCCCGCGGGAGGGGTCCTGCCTCGTCGCTGAGGCGGGCGCTGAGGGAGGGCGCGGAAAAAGGAATTAAAGGCGGAATTAAAGGAGAAATTAAAAACTATGAGGCGAAACCGGCCGTGAGTGCGACGTCTGGGCCCGGGCTGGGGAGATCCTCAGCCGTGACCCCGCACTGGGTCCACCCAGGCAGGCCCTGACAGCTGTCGGGGTGACCTAGGCAATGGTGAAACTTAAATTACACCTCTGAGTAATTTCTGTCTTCTGCCTTCAGGTCTCTGAAGTTTGGGAATGGGATGAAGATGGAGCTGCCTGGCTCAGCAGCGTGATGTCCTGACCTGATCTGAGCCAAAAGTGCACAAAAAGATGCAGAAACTTGCACTGGAGATGGAGAAGACATTTCCCCCCTTTGCATGGTCACCTGCTGTTAGATCTGAAACTTTGCCAGGCTGCCCCAGTCCTATGAATGAGAAGTGTTTTTAGGCTTTACCCATTTTCATTTTGTGGTTGTGAAGTTCTGTCTGATCAAGCCCTTTCATGCTTCACAAATACTTTTCAGTGTGACAGTTTAAAGCACTCTTGGTGGGGGAAAGTGTTTTAATAAATTGAATATGCAAATTAGAGGCTATGGGACATCTAAAGGTGATCAAAAGCACTGTTTTAGCTAATTAGTCATTGCTGTGGGCTCCCACAGCTGCCCGTGTCCCTGTCACGAGCTGGAGATGAGTTCAGATCTGTCAGCAGATGGAAAGCAGCTTCTGCTGAGGGATTTGCTGAATTTTAACAATGTAGAACCAGCAACACAGTGGGAAGCTCTCAAAAAAAAAAAAAACCAACAAAAACAAAAACAGCTGAGCTGCAGGCTGAATGTTTTATGGCAAAGTTTTATTTTAGTGATAGCCTTTCAAAAATCTTATTTTGGGAATCATTCATAGAAGCGTGGAATGGCTTGGGTTAGAAGGACCTTAAAGCTCATTTTGTTCCACCCCCTGCCATGGGCAGGGAACAGCTTCCACTATCCCAGGTGGCCTTGGACTCTCCAGGGATCCAGAGGCAGCCACAGCTGCTCTGGGAAATCCATTCCAGGGCCTCCTCATCCTTTAAGGTAAGAATTCCTTCCCAATATCCCATCCATCGCTGTCCTCTGGCAGTGGGAGCCATTCCCTGTGTCCTGTCCCTCCATCCCTTGTCCCCAGTCCCTCTCCAGCTCTTCTGGAGCCCCTTTAGACCCTGGAAAAGGCTCTGAGCTCTCCCTGGAGCCTTCTCTTCTCCAGGTGAGCATTCCCAGCTCTCCCAGCCTGGCTCCAGCCCTTGGAGCAGCTCCATGGCCTCCTCTGGACTCTCTCCAGCAGCTCCAGGTCCTCCTGCTGTTGGCCCCAGGGCTGGAGCAGCTCTGCAGGTGGGGTCTCACCTGCACAATCCCCCTCCCCTGCTGCCCATGCTGGGGATGGGGACACAAACTGTGGGAACCCAGGGCAGGGGGAATATCCCCCTGTCTGCCCTGGGGTGCCCTGACTCCCAGAAAAACAGATTTTTACCCTCATTCATGGAGAAAACTTCCAAACCCTCAGGGTAAACCAGAAACCACAAAAGTGGGAAACAGATTGTAGAGATTGTAGAGAGTAATTTAGTATGTCACATGGGTGATACATTTAGGTGCTAGGATTTTTAGTATGTTATGGATGGGTTCAAGATGGAGGATATAGGGTGTTGTCTCAAATTTCTTCTCTCTTCTTCCTCTTTCTTCTTGGGTTTGGGTGGTATCTTGTAATCGGGTAGAAAAATCTGCATTGCAGGTCTTTAGGGGTCAGTTATTGGGTTAGAAAGGAAAATAATTTAGGTGTCACTTCTTAATTGGGCAGCTTAGTTTTCGATTAGACTTAAAAAGACCTCACAGCATGAGGTTGTTGGCCATTTTTGTGCTGTTTTTGTGAAAAACGCCAATCACTTGGTTTTTAAAATTTTTAAAAGTTTAATAATAATAAAATTATTATAAAAATAGTAATACAATTAGAGTAATAAAGCTTAGAGTTAGGACAATTACAAGACGATAAAAAGCAAAGAATGAAGGACGTCTGGATGCTCCTGGACACTAAGTCACAAAAAGCATGACTTGTGAACAAAGGAATAACCTTAAAAGCAATAGCCTGTTGCATATTCATATATTCTTCATGGTGATGCATACATTCTATTTAAAACAAGAACTCTGTTGTATGTCAACTGTTTCCTTTAATCCCCAAGGCGTCTTTGAGTCTGAGCAAGGCCTGAAGAAATTAGCTTCTTCTGATAAGAAAACAATAAATTCCTTTTCTTTGGAAGATTTAGGTGTTCCTCGAAGTGAGTATCTCATTCCTAAAAATGAAAACTCCCCCCACATACACTGTCTCTATTTTAACATTATGTTGGAACCTAAAACTATATTTAACACACTACTTAAGATAATTAATACAGCATAACTTTCTGACATTACACATATAATACTTGTCGCTGTCGAGGCAGGACAGGAATGAGAAGACTCATTCAGAAAGCTGCTGAGAGTAAAACTCAGATTTATTCAAAATACACTGCTCTTTTATACAGAGCTTTGTGAGGACCAACTCCATTGGTCCTGAAGTGAAAACAACTCAAAGCATTGGTGTACAGTGCTTGATGCACAGTGATAGAACTTAACTATAAACAATATGAACAACAAGAGAGATAAAGAATTATTTACATTCTTCCCCAGCTCTTTCCCAGGCTTCTGCCTAGCTAGAAGCTCTCGTTTCTCCCTTTGACTGAATCTGAGTCCCACAAATACTCATTGTAACATTTGCAATAGCCAATCATAAAACATTCAAGGTCTGGGCACAGACAGCGTGCTGAAGTTTTGATAAGATAACAATAAGCAGAAGCTGAAGACTGAAAAAGTCCAACGTGTCTCTCGTTCCTGACGCAGAACTGCTCCAGGAGAGACTCCCCACTCAGGGGAGCCCCCAGGGAGTTTCCCAACTCCCCAAACTCACGACACAGGGCTGAGGCTGGGCCACGTGGAGCTCCTCAGCCACCCCAACACCCCCTCAGGCTGAGCTTTGGCTAAATCAGGCCTGGGGGAGCTGGGGGTTCCCAGAGCCGCTCTGTCATCCAGCCCTGCACGCACTTGAGTCAGTGCTGAGTGTTTCATTTCCCTGCACGGCCCCTGCTGCCTTTATTAAGGAGATGGTGTTAATGATGGGATGTCACCTGCTCCTCCCTGGGCTGCAGAGGGAGCAGAGGAGTTTTTCCTGTAGGTGTCACCAATATCCCGTTTAGAAACTGAGTTTAAACGCCTGAGGAAGGACCGAGTGTGGGATGCTCAGGTCGGCTTGATGCAACACCGGAGTCTTCTGAAATATTTGAGATCCCTGGGGTTGTGTTCCACAGAAACCTTTTTGTATTTTCCTAATTTAAGTCTGGAAAAATCCCTCTGGTTCCCTCAATAACCATGTAAATTCCAGAGGATTTTGAGGCTGGCTTTCTACCAGGACACTGGGAGAATGTGTGAAGGCTGTGATGAGCTGTGGGTGGTGATTGAATTTGGTGGCTGCTGCTGGAGCGTGACTTGTTCCACTCAGTCATGCAAATACTGCAAGAATATCACGGAATCATGGAATGATTTGGGTTGGGAGGGACTTTGGAGACCATCTTGTTCCACCCCCTGCCATGGGCAGGGACACCTTCACTAGCCCAGGTGGCTCCAAACCCTGCCCTGCCTGGCCTTGGGCACTTCCAGGGATCCAGGGGAAGCCACCGTTTCTCTGGGCTCAACACTCTCACAGGCAAGAATTATGTCCTTAATATTTATTCTAAATCTGCCCTCTTTTAGTTTAAAAATATTTCCCCTTGTCCCAGCAGTTGTAAATCCTTAATCACAATAATACAGTTTTTGCAAACCTATGGAATTTTCTCACTCAGTGTGGGAGCAGCACCTGATCCCAGTACAGGCTGTTTTAAGGGAAAATTGGTCTTTTTTTCAATTTATTGTGACAGAGGGTCAAACAGCACATTCCCCCTCAAACACCTCATTGTATAGAGGAATTACATAGAATCACAGAATCATTAAGGTTTAAAAACCCCCCTTGCATCATCAAGTCCAACTATTCCCCCACCGCCAAACCCCCCACTAAACCACCCCGAAGTTCCACCTCTACACCTAAAATCTCTTTACATTGCAATGCTGGTGGGGCTGGAGGCACATCCACGTGTGTGAGTGAGTGCTCATCACTTTTTTGGAGCAGCCGGGAGAACTCGCCCAGCTGGCAGAGCAGCCCCGAGCCTTGGATCCGGTGACGCGCGGTGGCGTCAGGTACCGGAGTCCGGCAATGAGGCTCGGATTCCGTGCGAATATCCCAAAGTGCAGCCAGGAACTCGGTGTATCCCGGGCCCCGGGGCCAACTGGCACAAAACGCCCTCTTCCACACTTGTCAGCTTGCCTCGCCTTCCAGGAGAGGGTGGCTGGATGCAAACTGCCTGCTGGGAGCAGTTCCTGGAATGCTTTGAGCCGGGAATTGTCTAGGAAAGTGCAGCTTGGCACCCAAGTTTGTGCAGAGGGACTTTCTAACCATTTTCTCCCATGGATGTACCTCTCAGTGCCTGGGCACGCTTTACTTTCCAGCAGGGATGCGACTTCGGTGCAGCAGGATTTATTTACAAGTGCTGCCTTCCAGCTCCCACCCACTTGGATGTGCACCTCGGCTATTCTTCCAAATGCTCTCGGAATGTGCTGATGAAGGGGAGCGTTTCTGCATCGCTCCTTTGTGCCAGTGGGACACAGCAACTTCCAGGCAGCGCTCTGGATTGCAGGATCACACTCTGGGAAGGATCTGCATCCGAGTGCCAGAGAGCTGCAGAATTCTTTTATAATTGTAGGGCTGTGAGCTGGTGACCCTAAATGTGGGGTGACCTCCACCCAGGACCCCTCTGCACCATCCTGGAGCTCAGCACCTCCCCAAAGCCTCTGAAAAAAAATCTGAGACCTGTCTTGCTCTTTTCTGGTTCTCCCTCTTCCTTCTCACTGCTCTACTTTTGTCACTTGTTTTAGGAGAAATAAAATGGTTTCTTGCTTGCTTGAGATAGCTTCCAAATCTACCTTAAACAGCAAAATTTAAATACAAGTAGTGGTCACAATCAAAATATAATCGTAGTTATTGGAAACAACATTACAAAATTAAGAAATGCATGGAAATTTGAAGGCTTGAAATCATTGTGAGGTGATTCCCTCCGTGTTGTGTTTTATAACAGCTCATTTCTGCTCTGGAGGTTTCACTGACTGGTCTAATTCAGCCACAGCTGCTTCTGGGCCAGGATGTCTGAGCGATGCAGGGAGTGGGACTTGATCAGATAAAGGCTTTTTTAGCCTTAAAAGCTGAGGGAAGATTTGAAGCAAATAATGCCAGTAAATATATGAATCTAAAAGAAATCCAGCCAGGCTAAGGATTTCTTTGAGCAGGTCTTCAAAAATATTTGGAGATCAAGACTGTTATGCTGGCAGGGGATTAAAGGAAAAAATAGTGGTGAAGTGAAATCTCTACAAGTGAAATTCAGATGTTTTCCCTCCTGTGGCCACAAACCCAAAACCTTTCAAAGGCTCTTTGGTGAATAGTGAAGCCACAGAGGTGCTGGGTTTGGATGTCCCTGGTTAATGCCTGCGTGGCTGTGACTGCATCTGTGACAATTCATCTACAGTATTTTCTTTGTCTCTTTTGGCTATAAACTATTCCAGATGATTCTTAACCAGTGTTTCTTGGGCATGGACACATTCCTAGCACAGACCTTGTAGTCCCCATCCCTGGAGGTGTCCAAGGAGTGACTGGAGGTGATGCTGAGTGCTCTGGGCTGGCTGACAAGGTGGTGATGGGTCAGAAGCTGGACTTGATCTTGAAGGTGTTTTCCAAGACTTGGCTCCAGCTGCATTATCTGAGCATGGTCCCAGCACCAAGCAAGCTTCTCCTCTGGAATTTGGTAGCTGAAAATCAAAGATAAAACCACTGGTTTTCTTCTCAAAATCAGTCCTGGGGAGGGCAAGCATCACAGGAACAGCTGTGGTGGAAATGTTCAGAGGTTGTTGCTGTTCAGGGTGTCTTTGTCATTCAGAGCTGCTCCTGCTTCAGAGCTCTCTGCTCTCCTCTCATGCCCATCGAGCTGTTTGTCTAGAGCCTTAATGAGTTTCCTCTGTCTTTTCAAAATGTAAATTGTAACCAATTTACAAGTCATTAGTTATGAAGTCGGTCACTGCAGACTCTGCTTGAATTTCACCTGTCCCTTCCCGTGTTTCCATTAAACCCCATTTAATTACAATTTAATCTCATTCTCGGGGCATCAGCTGGGTTTGTAATAAATGTCCCTCAAAGTCTGTGACTCAGCTGACAGCACACGAGCAGTGAGCAAGGCCTGGATGAACAGGACTTCCAGTCCAAATTAACAAAGAGATGTTCTCCTGTCTCCAAAAATCCACCAGCACAAGGAGGAAAGAAAACCAGAGATGCCAAAATGGAATTTGGTTTCTTTGCTGCAGGTGAAGAAAAGGGCAGCAGGTGTGACCCAGCAGTACCTGCCTCAGGTTGTCCCCAGGGACCACGGGGACTTGCAGCTGTAATGGCTTTGCTGCCTGAGGGGAGGCTTTTAGCTGCAAAAATCCACCTTTCCAGCCAAATCTCATAAATCCAGAATGTTTAGTTGGATTGCAGACTCTGCTTAATGGGAATGTTGCTCACCACTTCACATCCTGCTTTTGGCATGAGCAGCTGGAGTCATGGGCTGCATTTCTCTTCCTGGGTGCAGCACAGAAGAAATCACTTTTATTTTGGCTCGGCTGGACACTGAGCTGTGGGGTACCTGTTGGCTTTTGGGCAAAGCCTCCCCTCCTCTAAAGGCTTTCCCCCACTGTTCTCAGCATCCCTTTACCTCTGCCTTCCCTTTGTGCTCATGAGCACACGGTGGAATGGGCCAAAGAATGGATCCTGGCTTCTGACAGCCTTTTCATCAGCAGAAGATGTGTCTGTGGCAGAACAGCATTACTGGTGTAACCCGAGGGTGGGTGTTCATCTGCCTGCGTTCATCTCCCTTCCAGACTCCTTCAGTGAGGCTGGACAAGCCCAGGTCCTCTTGCTCCCTGCCCTAGTGGTGCCAGACTTCCCTTTACATCATCTTTCTGTCTTGCATAAGAACAACTTGGCCACTTGTGGTCTTGCCTTGTGAGATCTAATTTCTCTTTTCAGCTTCGTAATTAAGATTATGGAGAAGGGAGAGCCTGACTCCCCTCAGAGGTGTGTGATAAAAGGATGAAAAGCAACAGGCCTAGGCTGCAGCAAAGGCAATTCCATAAGGCAAGGAGCAATGTTTGCACTGCGAGGATGGAGAAATGCTGGACCACGAGCCCAGAGGGGTTGGGGGCATTGCTTCCCTTGGAGGTGTCCCACACTCAGCTGGACAAGGCACCACCCAGCCTGAATTTTGATGCGATTCTGCAAATGCCCATGAACCAGAAGAGAAGGAATTACGTGTACAAGCAGAGATGAGTGTGGATGCAGCCTGCAGAGTCTCCTTATCTGTCTTTGAAATGCCACTGCTCCGTTCAGCAGCTCCATGCTGACAGCAGGCCAAGAGCTGCATCAGCGACCAGGAATATTCGCTTTTCTCCTCGGACTGCGTGGACCACACAGATAACTCTGGGAGCAGCAAGGCTGCTTTCATCTTCCTGGAGCTAATCCAAACAGATCACGTTGCTGGGGGAAGTCAAGGGAGAGCAGGAGAAGACAGAGTATCTTTATTTAAAAATAAATTAAAGAAATCCTTAAAATCAAAGCACTTAGCAGGGGTTCAGCAGGATCAGGAGGCAGCAGTCCTTGCTGGTGCTGAATTTATTGCCTGTGTTAAATGTCTGGACTGACTTGCCTTGTCTTCCCACAAATGGAGCTGCTCCTGCCCAGTGTTGGTTGGGCAGTGGGGAAAAGGGAGCAGAGCTGTCTGTGCTGTCCCTGCTCTCTGGATAACGGAGGGAACAAGGAATTGTGAGGACTGTCAGGCTGGATTAGCCTCGAGGCACATGGAATCCAGTTCCTTGCTTTCTTTACTGATCAGTACAGCAGGTTTCCAGGAATCATTTTTAAAGCATTTCAGAGGAAGAATTGCTCATTTTGTTCCCCTTTTCCCCAAAATATTGCCCTGACTGCCATTCTTGCAGGATCAGCTTTAAAAAACCAGGAAGATTTCCAAGAGTCTCTTCAAAGCTGTGAGTTCCTGGTGGTGGTGTAGACCCACAGAAAGTTGTAGGGACAAGTAATTGAGAACAATTTGGGAAAGACAGCTGGGATCATCCAGGGAAGTGGAAAAAGTCAGAACTGACATGTGGGCTTTGCCAGAGCTACCAGGAATCTTTTGCTGCCTCTGTGTACTTTGAATTATGAAAGCCTGGAACCTTGAGGTGTTGGACTTGGATGATTCTTGTGGGTTCCTTCTAATTCAGGATTTTCCATGGTATTCTAAAGGAAAGGACAGGGAAACCAGGCTACAAGTGTCCCACAAAAGCAACCAGGAAAACTTCTGCAGGGATCTGTCTCCAACAGAGGTCATGGTGCTCAGAAATTATCTTTGCTCTGTGTTGCAGATCCTAAAGTAGCTAAACTGGATCCCCAGGAGAGATACAGAACCACAAACAAGATTCACTGGATTTCATCTGCCACTGGCAACCAGATCATAGAATCACAGGCTGGTTTGGGTTGGAAGATACCTTAAAGATCATCCCATTGCACCCCCTGCCATAAAGGGACACCTTCCACTATCCCAGAGTGCTCCAAACCCCCTCCAGCCTGGCTTTGGACATTTCCAGGGATCCAGGGGCAGCCACAGCTTCTCTGTGCAAGGGCCTCAACACCTTTACAATGCACAATTAAATAATTCTAATCAATCTAAATCCATTCTCCACTGAGCCTGTGTTTGTGCTCAGGGTTGCCCCCACCCAAGGGATTTAAAGGAATGCCTCCTTTTGGAGGTCTGTAAGAAGAGGAGGGTGTGGATACCTTGTGGATATCTTGGGACTCAGGAAAGTGGATTGCCAGGGCTGCTGCAGCCTTCTCCATCCTCCTCAGGCACTTCCCATCCCACTGCTGGGCATTATCCCAACCCTAGGCCAGGTGAAAAGTGGGGAGATGAGCTCAGTGTGGCTGCTGGAGGATTTCCTGTGAATACGACAGGGGGGTGGGGACAGGAACTGTCTTTAGTGCCATTAGTGCAGGGCTGGAGGATGAATCGGTGGCCAGAGATGCATGCCCAGGTTACTTTGTCTTCTCTTTGATTTAAGCACTGTACAATTAGTCCAGAGCTTGAAAATTATGCTATTAAACATTGTGCTGTCCTTTTTAATGCATGGCTACTGGGAGAACTCACTGGAAGATTTCCAATACTCCTGTTTCCATAGGAAGTGTGCAAAAGGAGAAGGTCTGCCTAGGATCCCACCTATTCACCCCAAATCAGCATCACCTGCATCACCTCTGCTGCTGCATCCCTAATATTTTTGTCTGTGTGCTTGAAAGCCACGTGCTCTGTCCCACCTCCAAACCCTCCCAGTTCATCACTGTCCCTGTCACAGCAAGGGTTTCCTTTATTCCTGACCTAAATCTTCCTGCAGACAATATAAGCCCAAGATCATCTCCATCCCATAATAAATATTCATCATTTTCTGTAACATAACGAAGGTCAGTGTTCTTTAATAAGAGAGAAGAAAGGCACACAGGAGGTCCATTTAATAACAGAGGTGACTGGTACATAAAGCAGGGAGATATTATAATTAATATCACAAGGGTGGGAATGTGCTCAGGAAAATCCTGGCAACCAGGAGGAAGGGACGCCATGAAGTTTTATCTTTGAGAAGTTAAAAAAAGCTTTGACTGAAGTTAATGGAAATTCTGCCCGCATAAGAAACACAGGTGGAAGGGAAAATCGGCTTATTTTAATCAAAGCGAGAGGGGAAAAAAAAACAACCCTAATTTAAATCAGTCCAAGTGATTGCAGGCTTAATTCTCTCCCCTTATTAGACTCTTCAATCCTAACCCTACAGCCCTCAGAGATCTCTTTAGACTGGAGGCACAGGAATTTGATTTGTGTGCACGCTGACCTCAAAGTGATAGAGTGATCCATCCTCTGTCAGGGGGGTGGATTCCCACTTAAATCTGCTGGGAAAGATGATTACATGACCCCATCCTCGTCTGGAAGTGGAATGGCTGGGGAGGATCCCTTCTGTCAGTGCTCTCAGGTTTGAGGCGCTGGATAATTGCTGTGGATGGAAAAAGGAGGAGGAGGAGGTGCTTTGCTGCTGTTCTCAGCTGGAGGGAAAGGAGGGATGAAGCATCTGTCCATAAGGAAAGGCTGGGAGAATTGGGATTGCTCAGCCTGGAGAAAAGAAAGCTTTGGGGTGACCTAATTGCAGACTTCCAGTTGCTGAAGGAGCCCCAGGAAAGATGGAGAGGGACTTTGGACAAGGGATGGAGGGACAGGACAAGGGGAAATGGCTTCAAATAGAAAAAAAAGTAGGTTTAGACTGGATATTAAGAAGAAATTCTTCCATGTGAAGGTGATGGGTCCTGGCACAAGTTGTCCAGAGAAGCTGTGGCTGCTTCTGGATCCCTGGAAGTGCCCAAGGTCAGGCTGGATGGGACTTGGAGCACCCTGGGGTAGTGGAAGTGGTCCCTGCATGGCAGGGGTTGGAATAAGATGGTATTTAAGGTCCCTTCCAACCCAAACTATCCCATGATTCTGTGATGAAGTTTAAAAAGGAGGGTGGGGAAAGTCAATCAGGGCATGTTTACTTTATTTAAAAAATAATTTAATTCCCAAAACATCGTTATTTTAAAAAACCCAAGAAAACCCCCCCAAACCTCACAGCTTTAGTTTTCTTTTCCTCCCTCCTGCAATTTTTGTCTGCTCTGTAAAAAAAAAGAAGCAAGGAAAAGGATACCATGGAGGTGTTACTTTAGGAAGCCCCGATAAAAAACCCTGATTTACCTTGGTTTTCATGGGGTTCAGCCAAAATTCCTACCAGGACATAAATGTGAACTCATTCCTTTCCTTCCCAGTTCACTTTTGTTCCATCCCAGAAATGACACAGGCAGAGAGGTTGGAAGCAGCCAATTCCCATGAATAAGTGGAGGAGAGACCCCATTTCATCCTGGCAGTCATTCCTGAAATGGGGCCAATTCATTAGGCAGAGATCTCCTCATCCCTGAGCAGAACAGCCTGTTCTGCCTGCCCCGAGTGCCTTCTGCTCTCCCAGCATCCTCAGAGGTTGCAGCTTGGAGAGGGACAGCCTTGGAATCCTACCCTGAGATATTTATATGGATTTGTGTGTGGGGAAAAAAAAAAAGAAAAAAAAAAGGCTCATTTTGTTGCAAAATTTTTAATTTTTCACCACTCCCATTCACCTTCTTCCCCATCCACAGAAAGCATCCAACCCGGGAGGATTCATCCAAAAAGAATGGTGTGTTTTGCAGTTCTATTGCTTTTGGGTTTTCTTTAGGGATTGCTTTTCAACAGAAAAGCAAAACTATCCCTGAGAAAAAAGATAATTTGACCTCCTCTCATCCCTGTTCCTTTGCAGCTTTGGGTTGGGCTCTGCACTGCCAGCCCAGCCCTGCTGTGTCCTGGTGCCAGCAGCGGTACCCAGCCAAGAAGGACCGGGAAATCCGGCCTTGGGGACTCCTCCTGTGACAGATTTTGCTGCCATCCCGTGGTCACTGCCCTTTGGAGCCACTGGACTGGTCTCAAGGCAAGGGCTTGATGGTCTGGCAGTGACCCCCCCCAAAACAGAAGCTGGACAAACTCCCACCGAGCCAGCAGAGAGTGGAGAAAGCAAAGAGAAAGGGACAGGGATTTCTCCTCCCATCTCCTGCTGAAACACAAGGACAGATCATGAAGGTGCTGGAAAGGTGCTTAATCACCTTTCAGCCTAAGAATGCCATTGGGATCCTATTTCCATCTGTATGTATCCCCAATTTCTTACAGAATTATAGACCCATGGAATCTCCCGAGATGGAAAGGACCCACAAGCATCATCGAGTCCAACTCCTGGCCCTTCATTGTCCTTTCAGGGTCCTGTTGTGATGGAGTTGTGCTCATCCGTTTCTCCCATGGCATTCCCAAGTCACTCAACATTTCCTGACTTTTCCTTTGCCTGAAGAGAGAGGAAAAGCATCCTGGTTTTAGTTTTAGCCCTTCCCAACAAGCAAGACTTTGAGGGACTGGAGCATGTCCAGGGAAGGGAACAGAGCTGGGGAAGGGGTTGGAGCACCAGGAGCAACTGGGGGAGCTGGGAAGGGGCTCAGCCTGGAGCAAAGGGGGATCAGGGGGGACCTTGTGGCTCTGCACAGCTCCTGACAGGAGGGGACAGCCGGGGGGTCGGGCTCTGCTCCAGGGAACGGGGACAGGAGGAGAGGGAATGGCCTCAGGCTGGGCCAGGGGAGGTTTGGATTGGATATTTGGGAAAATTTCTTCATGGAAAGGATGTCCAGCCCTGGCACAGCTGACCAGGGAGGTGGCAGAGTCATCCTCCCTGAAAGGGTTCAAAAAACCTGTGAATGTGACACTTGGGGGTGGTTTAGGGGTGGCCTTGGCAGTGCTGGGGGATTGGTTGGATTTGCTGATGTTAGAGGGCTTTTCCCACCTTAACAGTTCTGGGATTCTGTGGTTCTGGGATTCCGTGGGTCAGTGGTTCTGTCTTTCTGCCCACTCCTTGCTTTAATGCATCAGGTCTTTGGTATGAACCAAGCTGAACCTTTGTCTCCCCAACACAGTCTGGATCAGAGGGACACAAAAAATGCAACAGGACCTGGCTCATGGGGTGACCCAAACAGCTCCATGATTTTGGTCCAGGTGACCCTTCCTCATATATTTCAATGCCCTGAACCCCAAAATCAGGCTCAAACACCCCGGGGGATATTATTCCACTGCCACTGGAAGTGTCTGGGCCATCATTTTCCAGTCAGTGCTTGAGTGGCTGGTGTGGATTTAGTGTGTCAGAGCAGAGACTCCACAAAAAGCAACACTTCCTGCATGCAGCACCGTATTTCAGCATCGAGGATAATTCTGTATTCCCATCTGCTTTATTTTAAGCAGCCCCAGGGATGGAAAGAGCCACCTTAAGAAATTCAGCCAGCACTATCCTGCTCCAGACGCCCACAGGCTGACAGATTAAATCTCTGTTTGCTTGTGCCAGAGTCTTGCTCACTTGTTTGTCATTATCTGGAGTTTTGTTAGGCTGTGTTAAAAAACAAAATCAGCAAAACAAAACTTTTTCACCTTTTTTTTTTTTTTTCCTTTTAAATAAAATAGAAGCTGTGTCAGGGATGGAGAAAAGTGCAGGCACACTCTTGGAGAGCAGCAGTGATCTGGTCTTGCCAAGGATGTGGGCATGGGAAGGTCTGGAAGACTGACAGGAGGAACTTCTGGCCATGCCTCACCTTGGATACTCACCCATCCCCACAGCCTGGCTCCAGGGCTGGCATGGCCACTTCTAATGGCATTTTTAAAAATTCCTTCCAAAATTCGCTGTTATCTTTGGAGTTCTCTTATCATGCACATCTTCTTCCACCCACGCTGGACACCAGAATGATATCACAGTGAATTACATCCTTCTCCATTCAAATTCAAGTGGGAGAAATCCAGTGAAGAGCTGAGCAGACACATTTTGCAGCCCTGCATCAGCTTTCCATGCTGGATTCACAGCTCCCTTTCTTCCTCCTTTTTCTCCTCCCTTTCTGTGTGTTTTTTTTTTTTTTTTCTTGCTGCACATTCTGATCCAGAGAATAATTCAGATGGACTGAACTTCATGACTTGGGAAGCCACCACTTCCCACACCACGGAATCACAGAATCCTGGAATGGTTTGGGTTGGAAGGGACCTCAAAGATCTTCAAATTCCAACCTCCTGCCATGGGCAGGGACATCTCCCACTATCCCAGGTTGCTCCAAGTCCCATCCAACCTGGCCTTGGGCACTTCCAGGGATCCAGGAGAAGCCAGAGCTTCTCTGGACACCTGTGCCAGGGCTTCACCATCCTCACAGGGAAGAATTTCTTACCAAAACCCAAACTAAATCTACCTTCTTTCAGTGTGAAATACCAGCTTTTCATAACCTCACCATTTGCTGCAAATATTTCTGACAGTTCCAAAAATATTCAGGCCAGAAGAGCCCAAATGTTCCTGCAGCTCATGCAGACCAGACTTGGACCCAGTCCTCTGGGATCTGTGAGGTCATCTTGTTAGTGTTCACAAACACACAGAATCACGGGATAGGATTATCTGCAGGTGCTTTTATGAAGAGCTCTGGGAATCAGGGGTACAGCCCCAAATCTGACTCCGACGTGGCTTTCGAGCTGAATGTATTCTATATTCTCTCGTTACATAACTCACATATTAATTATTAAACTTATATTGTTCTATTGTATACACTGACATGAGTTTCTTGTGATCTTTCTTAGGTTACTTACCAGAGTTTCTCATGATTATTCTTATGATTAAACAGTAATTATATTTAATTACTAAACAATCATCACATCTAACAATTCTATCAGTTATCATGTACTAGCTACACGGTGCAGTTCTAGCAAGTATGAGTTCTCCATGTGCTTAGAGTGTTTATAAGCTGATTTTTCCTTTTAACCCTTCATCCCCATGATTTAAAAACCCTTTTACTATCAATCTGAGTGCCCATGGGAATTGCAGCTGTGTCCCAAAGCACAGCCAGTGTCTCCTCTGTGGCTGCAGGAGAGGTGACAACCTGGTAGAGGAAAGGTGAAGGTCTGAGGTGGATCCAAATTGTGTCTACAACCCCTAAAAGAGGGTTCCAGAGAGGATGGACTCTTGGAAGTGCACAGGGAAAGACAGGAGGTGACAAATCCAGTGAGAAGCAAGAGAAAAGTTTCCACTGTGGGAGTGGTCAAACACAGGAAAAAGGGGATCAAAGAGGTTGGGGATTCTCCATCCTTGGAGATACTCAAAATTCTGCCGGGCATGACCAAGGACAATAAATTGGTGTTAGAAGAGGACTCATCTTTGATCCTAAAGTTGAACTGGAGGCCTCGAAAACCCTCCTCTAACCTCAATTATTCTGCAGTAATTATACATGGAACAGATGGAGGAATGTGAAATTATTCACATCAAATTACTTGCAAAGCAAGACAGGGAAAGGGTTGTCCAGACTGTCCAAGGCAGTGGTGGAGTCACCATCCCTGGAAGTGTTCCAAAACCACGTGGATATGGCACTGGAGGAGATGGATTAGTGGTAAACATTGGTGATCTTAGAGATCTTTACCAGCCATAATGATTCTGTCATTCTGTGCCTCCATGGTGAGTTTTCCCACCCAAATCTAAGCCTGGGTGACATTCTCAGGGCCATGGGGTGAGTTTATGCCACAGAATCCAGGCATCTGAATTCCAGAGGGCTGAAATTCCACCCGGATGTGCTGTAGGAAAGATAATTGAGGTCAAGAGCAAGGCTAGTTTTAGGACTATATAACAGCCTGTGGTACATAAACCTCTGCAGCAGAATTTTCAAATTATCCTTTCTTACTTAAGGGAAGAAAAAATCCACAAGTAAAATCAACTTTTCCCTTTTTCACCCCTCCCAAATAAACTGACAGAAATGACAGCAAATAAACCTCACAAAATTTAAGAGTTGAAGCTGTACTCATCTCTGGTTTTGTGGGTAATACATGAGAGGACCTGGAGTTACACATTTATCACCAGGAACAAAAGGGACAAGGGACAACTGCAGCCTCTGGACAGACTCAAGCACAGAGCATCTTGTTTTTTCTTCACAGCCCATTGCAGTGTCATTACAGTGACTCAAATAAATTGCCCAACAATCAGGACCTGCCTTCTGTTGACCTCTGGGGACCGAAGACAATGGAAGCTCCAGTGCTTGAATCAAGCTGTAATGAGAAGATTGATGTTTTTGGGAAGACTTGCTGACTGCAGCTTGGACCACTCTGCCAGGAGCTGGGTTTGAGGGCTGGGATTTGCTGGAGCTGCTTTTCTCCAAATGGTTTTCCCATGGAGAGACTTTGCTGGGAGCAAACTTGTTCCAGCATCCTCCTGCTCTTGGCTGGAACAATTCCACTCGAAATAACCTCCCTGGCTGTGCTGCTGTGTGAAGAGAGATTTATTTTCATGCATAAGAATGCTGAAGGAAACTGCCAGAAAACAACTTTTATTTGTAAAAAGAAAAAATTAATTTGTTTCCTTTTTAAAATTATTTTTATAAATTTTATGAACGCATATTTGTGGTTCCGGTTATACCAACACTAAATCCTTGACTTTATGTACAGAACAGAATCATTTAGGTTGGAAAAGCCTTCCAAGATTATTGAGTCCAACCATTAACCCAGCACTGCCAAGGCCACCACTTAAATGCATCCCTAGATATAAAAATAAGGGGTGTTTCCACTTTGCCCATACAAAGTGCTTTCAGTGCAATTCCATTAAATCTGTGTCTGCAGTGATTTCACCTGATTTGCACCTTTCTCCATTGTCAGAAATGTCATTTTCCCACCCTGTCCCAGACTGACGTGCCAGATGGACGTGTGACCATGGCTCCCACACCAAGGGTGGGCACATCCCAGCTGCAGCCAAACCTGGATGTCCCAAACCTCCCCCAAAGCTGTGCAGCCACCACTGCTGAAAATGTTCATCCCACCTGGAAAAGGCTCAGGGCAGCCAGCTCTGACCTTCAAGTTGACCCAAAGGGTTGGACTGGAGACCTCAGAGGTCCCTCCCAACCTCAGTGCTTCAATAGTTCAAAGTGACCTTGAAAATGGTGGAACACCACTGAATCAAGGATTTGAAGGAAAAAAAACCAAAACACACAGACTTGCATTTAAATCCCTTTGAACTTCTCCATGATCAGCCAGAAGCTCTGATTTGATTTGATTTTACTTATTTTTTTCTCACTTTACAGCCTTGACTTCAACTGAACTAAAACCCATGGAACTGTTAATTGAAAACTGAGTGTCAACAGCAGTTCAATGCAGAAAGAGTTTCAATTAAAAGCAATCTCTTCTTGCCATCCAAAGTAATATTTTCCCTCCTGGCTAAATTTTAAGTGAAGCACAAAGTGGTTGCTTGTCAATGCTTTAATGGGATCTGAGCTATTGTGTGGGAAAACTTCCTTTCACTCAGAGGCCAAGGAGCTTTTCATTTTTTGGAGCTGAAAGCAGAGGAATGAGGGGTGGGTTTTTTTTGGTATGATGTGGCTGATTTGCTTTTCACTTCTGGGCTGTGTGGGTGAGGAGTGAGGTGTGATGAAGAACACTATCCAAAAAGCAGGGCTGGGTGGGAATCAGTGTTTCTCACTCCCTACCACCATGGATGCACCTCCATCCACTCCTCTCCTGGTTGGTGCTCAGCCTGGCTCTGGAATTTATCCAGGATGGTTGAGCTGAGTGGGGACAACGTGGCCAGAAGGTCCCTAGGTGCCCTCAGGAGGCTTCAGCTGGGTTTTTGGCCAATTGATGCTTGGTGGGACACCCAGGGCCATGAATTCTGGAGGGTTCCCAGAAGAGGGGAGCAGAGGAGAAAGAGATATTGAGAGGGTGATGAGAGATACAAGAGGGGAGCTGGCTCTGGGGGTGTGGGGACGGCTGCCATCAAACCTGGTGACATCTCCTGGGAAAGGGGGACTTCTTGCAGCAGGAAGGTTTTGGGTCACTTTCCCTGATGCAATCCAGGATGGAGATCGTGCGAGAGTGAATTGGATTTGGGATGAGAAGAAACAGCCTCAGATTGTGCCAGTTGGATATTAGGGAAAAATTCTTTACAGAAGTGGTTTTCCAGCCCTGGCACAGGCTGCCCAGGGCAGTGGTGTGGCAGAATCTGTAATTAAATCATCCTCACAGCTTCCAAAGATCTGGCCTTACATCCTGCTCCCTCCAGAGCCAGCCTGAGTGTCCTTTCATCAATTCCTTCTCCTCTTGGTCCCCAGACACTGCGAGGATGTAACAGGGTGTCACCTTCCTGCTCAGGGTAAAAACCTCTAATGAAGCCTGCAGGTGGTTAAAAGCATTCCCAGATTTCTTTTCCTGAAGAAGTGTCTAAAACACCCTAAAAGGAAGTGGTGAAAAGCGACAGCTGATGAATAAACTGCTTCTCATCACTGGGAAATGGAGAAAATGCTCTGCCTGCTGTTTTAGGGCTTCCACGTAAAAAGCGTTTGGTAGAAAGTTGTGGGGGCTGCGTCTCTGTGAGGTGTTCAAAAACAGGAGATCATTTTAGGAACAAATCCACTGAATGCTTCTTTGTGCACCAGCTCCACTCCCTGCTTTGTTTTCTGATAAGCTCTAAAATGCTCCTTAACATGAAATTAAGGAGGTGAGGTTCACATCAGCGCTGCTCCCAGGCGAGCAAAAGGGATTTGAAGGTTGTGTTAGGACCTCCTTTTTCATGTTTTGACTAATTCTATTTAACCATTAACTGTATGAATTCTCTGCTCTGTATTTTCTGGCCAGATGTGCTCAGCATGCTCAGATCTGCTGTGGCCCTGGGCTTCCAGACTCGTGTTTGTGTGGGGACAACCCCCCACACAGGGAATAATCAGGATATGTGGGGCTACCCCAGTCCTGGGAGCACCAGGATTGGCCAAAAGAGCTGCTTGTCATTGTAGGAACATTTCTGGTGTGTACAGGGCAGCCAGTGCTGGGGAAAGTCAGAATTGCCATGCTATAAATGTGTGATCTGGTAATTTATTTTTTCCCCTTTTAAGTGAAAGGAAATTGCTTAGGATTGGGAAGATGTGAGAGCTTGAGCTGAAACTTGCACCCAGTGCACAGTCCTGTTGCTCTTTGTTTTGCAGAGTGAAGGAATTTCTAGTACTGGGGAAATGTGGCAGCAAGCATTATTATCTGTCACTTCTAACTATTTATTTGTTTGTTGTTTGTTTATTTATTCAAATCCATTAACCTTTTTATAAGCAAGTGAGAACAGCATTTTGTCTCTGTTTACTCATCTCTAAAAATGGGGACATGACACCTACAGGGTCCCTCACGGATCCTGAGATCCTGCAGAGGATGGGTTACCCCAAGAATCCCCCCACCTTTTTTCTGAGCTGATCTCTGTTCTAGTTTTGTGTTTGGATTCTTTTTGTCCTTCTTTGCTTCAAAGGTGTTCAGGAGATGAGCCAGGCGTAACCGACTGAGATTTATCTCCGCGTGCATTCAGCAACACCCATAAATCACTTCTGAGGTAGGTAAAGCATTAAGAACAGGATCATTTCCATTTTATTTTGCTACAAAGCCTCCTGGAAGAGTCGTGTCAGGTTGCCTTTGTGCTGAAAGACACAGTGAAGTTGATAAAGAAATTCCACAAAGAGCTGATGTCCAGAAAAAATCTTTGCGAGACAGATGGGACCTGGAGCACTGAATGCAGATAAATGATCCCAGAAAAGTTCAAAAGCAGCCTCGACAGTTGCTGCTTGTCCTGTGGCTCACAAAGAGGATGATGATTGCTCTGGATGGTACCCCTGAGTTGTGTTTGTCCTGGCAGAGCTCAGGCTGGTGTTTGGCACATTGGTTTGGGCAAAAATGATGGGGAATCGGGCAGCTGTCCCCTGGTCCTTGGTGTTGATCTAACCTGGGCCCCTCTGTGGGCAGGATTTGCCTGTAAATCACGGGAGATATTTCTGCCTGTTGTTCTGGGCAAGATCCAGCAGGTTGATGTCCATCTGTCCAGTATTATCCTGGTGTGATCCATCCAGCTTGTTCAGACACCAGTCTAGGAGCAGCATGGCACAAGACAGCAGGCTTGGGCTTTCCAGGCCTTTGAGTTTGCACAGAGCCAAGGGCTCTCCCTGCCAAACCAGGCAGGCAATTTCCTCCATTCCCAATAACTTCCCATCAACTTGCAGTACCCTCAGTGGTTTGGTTTGCAACAGGTTTGTTAACCAAAGGATGTGGGAGACCTTCCCCTGTGAAATCCTTGCTAAGTCTCCCTGGAAGTGTCCAGGGCCAGGCTGGACAGGGCTTGGAGCAACCTGGGATAGTGGGAGGTGCCCCCACCCATGGCAGGAGGTGGCACTGGATGATCTTTAAAGTCCCTTCCAAACCAAACCATTCCATGATTTTACACATGTAAAATTAAAGTTAAATAGTGCAACACTTGTTCAAGAAAAACAAGCCAACAACCAACCTAAACCTTCTCATTTTTATGTTTTTCAGGATTCTCACTTCCTTACAGCCTTGGCAGGACAGCTAGATATGATCCAGCTGATGATTCACGGCTCTCTGGTGCACCCAGCACATCAGTTCTGTCACAGGATCAGGGTCACAAAGGTGTCACAAAATCAGTGACTCCTTTGACTGAGCTGCTGTTGGTCCTTCCAATACCTAAAGGAGCTCCAAGAGAGCTGGAGAGGGACTTTGGGCAAGGACATGGAATGACAGGATAAGGGAGAATGGCTTCACACTGACAGAGGGAAAATTTAAATTAGATACTGGAAAGAAGAAAAAACCTTGGTGTCCTCACCAGCCTCCCTTGGGGATATTCAGGAGCCCAGAGGACAGGACAACAAATGTGCTGAGAGAGCTCTGCCGTGGCAGCTCCAGTGAGCAGCCCCAGAGCTGAGTCTGGGAAAGGCTGCTTGTCACTGTCCCAAACTTTGCAGCTCTTACGTGGTCCTGAAGCCATCCACTGTAGGCTACTGTCCAGCCTGGGTTTAGACAGACCTTGGTTTGCACTGGGGAGGTTTAGGTTGGATATTAGGAAGAATTGCTTCACTGGAAAGGTGCAGAGCAGTGGTGGAGTCCCCATCCCTTTGAGGGGTTCAAAAGATGTGTGGATGTGGCACTTGGGGACATGGTTTAATGCTGGCCTTGGCAGTGCTGATTGCACTGGATGATCTCAGAGGGCCTTTCCAGCCTAAACAATTCCCTGATTCTGTTGTCTGGACTCGCCTGTGGTGGGTCAGCTCTTGCCAGAGGTGGTGCAGAGCTCACAACAGCCCTGCCCAGCTCCTGGCTCTGAGCATGCACACAAGGGAGACCAAACGTGGTCAGCCTCTCCCAGGAAACTCCCAAGCTGATATCCCAGGCAACTTTCAGCCCTGTTTTCCTTAAAGCATTCATAAGCCTTTCAGTCATAGTGATATGCCATCAAATTTTGATGTCTAACGATGGAGCAATCATCTCTTCACTTCCCTTTTAGAGCAGCTGAGGCTTTCAGTAACGTTATCCTGCCGTGTTTTGACATCTGGCTTGCAAGCAAGAACATTATCTACCCCGATATGTTTTTTCCAGGAGCAAAACTTTGACATCAATTCTCTGGCAGGCTGGAGAGATCCTGTTGCATGCAACACCTCCCGCTCCCAAATAGTAAACAAACACCCAGACACAGGGCTTGGAGTGCTACCCTCAGACAAACTGAGCTGGGAAATCTTGCACCAAGTGACTGCCCTTGGACTGTGCCATAAATCCCAGGAATCTTGTTGGTCCCTCTTTGGTGTTGGCTCTGGGGACAGGGTGATTTCTTTCAGTGTCACCACCACCATCATCACCAGTGTGGGGTTTTGCCAAAGTCAAGACACCACACCAGTGTCCACAGTGCAAGGGTGTGGTTTGGTGGCCTGGCTTGTGCCAAAGCCACCTGAGGTGCCCTCAGGAATATGGGAGGTGTGACACAGGTGGGAAAGGTGGGGTTTCCAGCTCTGATTGCACAACCAGCCAGGCCCAGCTGCCATCTCCAAGCCTTGCCTTTGGCCAGTTTTTAATGAGTGATTTTCAACCTCTGTGGATCCAGGTATGTCCCTGGGATATTTCCCACCCTGGATGAACCACCAGAAGAAGACCTGCTTGCTGATCACTTACCTTTCCACCTTCTTTTCCACAAAATTGTTCAGGAATGGTGTGTAGCACCTCAGCATCTCCCCACCTCATCATCTTCCTGTCACAGTGGCATTTCTGGGACTTGCAGCCATCTGCCTCCCCCTGCCATCAGCACTGCTGCTGGGAAGGCTTTCACATCTTCAGTGACTTCCAGGGACTCCCAGAGCGCTCCTGGCCCCCTTCCACCCCTCTCTGCACCTTGGGCCAAGTGCAGCTGAGTTGGCATCTTTGGTCTGTTGCCACTTTATCCTGGAAGGCCTTGGCAGTGCTGGGATTTGCCAAGAACAGGGATCTCAGGAGCGTCTCTGCCAAGCCCAGATGGCATTTCTGCTTCCCTTCTCCTCCAGGCTCCTCTCCATGCCCTGGCCAGCGCACAGGGTGGTGGTCTCCAAATCCCAGTTTGAAGATTATGGAATTCAGGATAAACCTCCACATCCTTCTGCCCTGTCTTGGTTTGAAAAGACAGGTGTCTGCTAAGGAAGGCAGAAGCCTCCCTTGAAATAAAAAATGCAAACCCCCTCCCTCTGAGTTATTATAATTTTGAAATTAAGGGGCTCTCAGGCAAAGACGTGGGAATAGGAATAATAGGGAAAATTAAAAATATTAATGCAAAAGTACAACAAAAAAGAAAACAAACCACTGACAGAGTCAGAGCAGGGCCTGGCAGGCTGTGTTTCAGGGAGGTGGCTCAGCCCCATCCCAGGGGGGCTCAGCCCTCCTGCAGTGCCAGCTGTGCTTCTGCTGGAGCAGGATCCTGCACAAGGGGGAGTTTTCCTCTGGAGCTCCAGGGCTGGGGGAGATGGGCCTGGGCTCCTCTGGGAATGCAGGGGGAAGAAAGCTGCTCCTCTGGGAATGCAGGGGGAAGAAAGCTGCTCCTCTGGGAATGCAGTGGGAAGAAAGCTGCTCCTCCGGGACTGCAGGGGGCAAAGGCTGCTGTGCTGTTCCCAGATCAGATTGTATCCAGGTAGGAATGTTTGGCTCCTCCCCTGGGCCGAGCATCTCCCCATGGGATGATGGAATTTTCTCAGCCATGCAGGGACACTCACTAGCCATGAACAGAAGATAATTAACAATTAATAGCCCATGAACAGAAGAGATCTCCTGGAGGGAGGATTGGCTGTGGCAGAGATAAAAAAAACTGCCCAAAGAACAGCAGAGAACTGCCCCACCTCTGACAGATGACAATAGAACACACACCCCCAGTTAAATCTTTCAACCTAAGACCTGCCCAGAGGCCAGCAGGGGTTAGAGCTGTGCTCAGTCCTGTCCCATGGCAATCCTGTCCCCTTTCCCATCAGTCTGGATGTTTGCCCCATGTCTGATTGCTGGGGGAAACCCTCTCCCACCTGGGAGTGTGGATACTTGGGGAAGAATGTCAGGGCCATCTCTCAGAATCCCAGGGTGGTTTGGGATAGAAGGGACATTAAAGACCATCAAATCCCCTGAATTTAAGGACCATGAGGCCCTAGCACAGGTTGCCCAGAGAAGCTGTGGCTGCCCCTGGATCTCTGGAAGTGTCCAAGGCCGGGCTGGACAGGGCTTGGAGAACCTGGGCTGGTGGGAGGTGTCCCTGCCCATGGCAGGGGTGGCACTGGGTGGTCTCTAAGGTCCCTTCCTACCAAACCCATTCCATGATTCTGAGACCCTTGTTGGGAAGGAGGACACGTGGGGCCAGCTGTGTGTTCCACCCCTGTGTCTCATTGCCCTCCAGCATAACCAGCCAGGGATATTTTGTTCTGTCTGAAGCTTCTCCCACTCACCAGCCCGGAGTGTTTTCTCCTCCTAACGAGATGTGAAGGCAGGCAGGCCCTTTGCTGGTGCACACAGCTATTTTGGGCTGCAGGAGGACTGACTGTAGCTCCTTCTAATTGCATAAGCATTTGTATAATTCATTGGCACTGGATTTCCTCACTGGGAGCCCGGGCACACGGAATGCAAAAGGACTCGTGCGTTTCCTCTCCGTCCTTTCTTTCCTCTCCAGCGACTGTTCTGCAGGCAATGGGTTTAGTGCCAGGTCAAATCCCCTCTGCTGGCAGGAAACGCTCTGTTTCATCCCTTTCCCAGTTTCTTGAGGAGTTCAGGGCAAACCCAGGAGGATCTGAGAAAGTATTTCCTCCCACAGATTGCAGAGCACATGCCTGGGAGCGGCGGATCGGGAGCTGGAAGCCGAGCAGCCGAGCAAACTCCCAGGGAAGAGCTTCTGAAATGGCACGGGTGGGTTTGCTGCTGGGAATGACTCACGCATCCGAAGCTTTGGGATCTCCAAACAACTCTGAAAAACAAACCTGGGGCCACTCCTCCCTCCTTGGTGGCACAGGCTGGGGACACGTGGTACCCATGGAGGCAGAGACCTTTTTGTGGCCTTTCCACACTTAAAGGGGGCTCCCAGGAGAGATGGGGACAGACTTTTAGTTGGGTCTGTAGGAACAGGACGAGGGTTGATGGTTTTAAGCTAAAATGAGGAGACATTTAGATGAGATATTAAGATGAAATTTTTTACAATGAGGGTGCTAAATCATTGGTGCAAGTTGGCCAGAGAATTTTCCATCCTTGGGAACATTCAAGGCTGGGTTGGATGAGGCTTGGAGTAACC
Source organism: Lonchura striata (assembly GCF_050655825.1). Lineage (NCBI taxonomy): Eukaryota > Metazoa > Chordata > Aves > Passeriformes > Estrildidae > Lonchura > Lonchura striata. The sequence continues at coordinate 2,824,002 of NC_140706.1, read as the reverse complement.
TGGGATAGTGGAAGGTGCCCCTGCACATGGATGGGGGTGGAACAGGATGAGATTTAAAGTCTCTTCCAACCCAAACCATTCCATGACTATGATTTTATGATTCTGTGACTCTGTGACTGCTGGGGAGGCTTTTGAGGAGGAAAATGTAAATCTTTGCCTGGGGAGCATGACAAACATGAAGGCTCTTCACAAGCTAGAGTCTGGCTCATGATGATCATCCCCTGTGAGTGGTGATGCCTGGAAGGGCTCTAATCTCCTTAAGATCATCCCTTTGCTGGATATTTTCTCTCCATTCCGTTGCAAACTGGTCAACAGGTGGCAAAGATCGAAGCAGAGGAGTGGGGCGAGCAGGAAAGGAGGGACACAGAAAACTCTCCTTCCTTCAGGAGCCTGGGGGAAAAAAAAAAGATTAAATGATAATAAACCAGAGATTAGTGATCATTAGCCTTGCTGTCAGCACCCAGCAGGAGAGCACCCAGTGTGGGCTGGAGGCACGCCTGGAGCTAAAACGAGCTCTGCAGCTGCTGCCACCGGGATATTTTCGGTGACAAGAGGAGTCTGTCTGTGAGCGCACCGAGATGTGGCGTTCCATCAACGCGGGGGCTCCGCTCTGCCTCCCCTCCCCTCCTCACATGTGCCCAGCACGCGGGGGCGGCCAAGCCGAGGTTAACAAAAACTCGGATTTAACACCTCCAAAGTGATGGGGTTGCCTAAAACAATCCACAACAGACTTGAAATTGAAGCATGGCTTTGGGCAGGCTGTGGGATGGAGCTGAGGCAAAATCCACGCAAGTGCTGGCTTGCTTCACGACAAAAAGAGTTCAAAGCGCTGGCTTTGTTTTAAAAAACAAAAGTTTTGCAAATCCCAGAGCATTGTATTTTTAGGCATCTGAGGCAAATAATTGCTGTGAGAGAGGAGACTTGCTGGCTTCGTGACAGGAAAAAAAAGTACCTGCCTGTCTTGCCAGCTGCCTCCTTCTAATAATGCTCCATGTCGTGCTGGGGGACCTGAGCCTCCCTCCACCCCAAAAGATACTCATCAGTGGCTTAATTACACCTGGATCGTGGTCATTTGTGCCCCTGGTTTTTCATACTTGAAATCTTAATGTCTGTTTTAATTTTTAAAATGTTAATTTTAATTTAATGTTAATTTTAAAAGTCCACTTGAAAGTTTTTATATTTTATCTCTTTAATTGCAGAGATCCCTGCTGCCTGTTCTCCCATGCCTGCAGCCTGGATGAAGGGGGCTCAGTCCCTTCCCTTTGGCAGTTTCATCCTTTGATTTTGGCTACCCCGAATTCCATTTGGATCCCCTTGGGTTGAAGTGTGCTTTCAGGATAGTTTTCGGGCAGCAAAAGTGCTAAAAGTCAAGTTTACCTGCCCAGAGGTGTCAGGGGGATGTTGAGACACAAAGTCAGCTCAGCTGAGGAGGCTAAAAGTCCAGCTGAATTTTTGGATGTCCCAGTGGATATAAACAGGCTGCCCTGGAATCTGAAGAAGGCATAGACAAACCTATAGGTTTGTACAGGAAATTCCTGTATACAGGAAAGTACAGGAAATCCCAGGGCAAGGACAAAACAACTCATGGGAGGAGCAAATGAGGAGGAAAAAATGAGCAGCCACTTTCTCCCTAGGCTGAGGTCTTATCCTCAATTCTTTTATTTGCAGTCTTGTGCTATTTCAAGGCCACTTGGTGAAATTTGTGAAGAGGATGAGAAAATCCTGGAAAGCACAGGAGCTGCTCTGCCATGTCTCAGCTTCTCTCTTGCTTCAGTGAGTGCCACATATTTTGGGAATACCCACTCTGGTGGATGTGCTGGGAGCCTCAAATTGAGTGGAAGGTGATGCAAACCGACACTCTCCTACCTATGGAGAACTTCTAAAAGCAGTGAAACCTCTGAGGGGAGAACGGAGGGCAAAAATGCAACTCCTGATGAGCACAGTGAAGATGTTTTGGTGTGCAGCAGTGCTCAGAGTCACAGTGGTGGCACGAGGGAAAAGACACAGAGCACAGGACGGACAGCACAAAGTCCTCTGCTCACTGAGGGCAGCTTCACCTGCAACTGCTGCCTTGTGAAGGCTGACCCAGAACAGAGGCTGGACAGAGCTAAAGAATAAAGCAGGGATTTATTAAAAGCCTCAATGGATCCACCTTGGGCAGCACAAGAGCCCAGCCAGGGTTACACCAAAGATGAACCAAAATAGCCCCAAAATGCACGAGCGCTCATGGGGTGTCTCACTTTTATAAGTTCTGCTCCATTTGCACGTTGGAGTTCATTGTCCAATTCCAGCTTTAGCCCATGGAGTCCCATCCTTCTTGGTTTTCTCTCTTCATTCCACGTTGTTTGTGCTCTTGGGTCTGAGATTTGGATCATTTGTCCTTGGTCCCCAGCTGGAGAAGGAATTGTTTTGTCTCCCTGCTCTGTGAGGAAAGCTCACCATCCGCTAATATGAAGCCCAGAACTACACATTAAAGCAGCACAGGATGTGAATAATAGAAAACCTAAGACCTGAGGCATCAGAATAATGCCACTTCCCATGGAAATGAGCTTTAAAGGGACTGGAATGGGCTTGTTCCTGAGTGGGTGTTACAGGAAGGGAGGCTGGAAATGGGATTTGCACAAGGAGAGTGCAAAGTCTCTATGATTTGGTCCAGCTCCTCAGGGGATGCCTTGCAGTGACACCCCTGTCCTGTTTGTACCAATCCTTGGCTTTTTTCGGGATGACGAGATGTCCTGTTGACTTTGCGGCTCTTTGACTGTGAAGGGCTTTGTCTGTGGGCAGATCTGCTAAAAAGTGGTGGCCTCTTTCCCTGTGGCCCCTCTCTTCCCACTGTAGAATCAGAGAACTCCTTGGTTTGGAAAAGAGCTCCAAAATCATCCAGTCCAACCATTCCCCCAGCCCTGCCAAGGCCACCACTGACTCATGTCCCCAAGTGCCACATCCACATGGCTTTTAAATCCCTGCAGGGATGGGGACTCCAACACTGCCCTGGGAAGCTCTGCCTGGGCTGGGCAACCCCTTTCCATGAAGAAATTTCCCTTAATATCCAATCTAAACCTCCCTTGGCACAACTTGAGGCTGTTTCCTCTCCTCCTGTCCCTGTTCCCTGGGAGCAGAGCCCGACCCCCGGCTGTCCCCTCCTGTCATGGACAGCAAGATGACCCTTCCAGGGCTTTGAACACTTCCCATGCCCTACCCAAAAGCGTGGAGACCTGGAAACACTCCAGCCTCTCCAGCAGCCAGGCCCTGTGGGCTCTGCAAACACAGGCAGGGTGTCAGCAGTGTCAGAATCTGAGGTATTGATGATTCTGAGGTTGTAGAAAATCTCTGTCTCTCTGCCCCGCTGCCAAAGCAGAAGCCATAATTGGTCTGTGCTGGTTTCCAGGTTGTTTATTCTGTTTATCTCTCACATGTTCTGCTGCCCTGCCCAGCTCTGTCCTGCAGGGCAGCGTGTGGGGCTCTGCCCTCAGTGGGATGTTACAAACATTAAATACCAGAAACTCCCTGGGCTGGATTTACAAGAACGTGCCAATATCTGTCACCTACGTTGGACAGTGTGTCCCCAGCCTGAACCAACAGAAAAATGCCAACACCACAGTGAGACATGGAGGGCATGAAGAAGGAGAAAAAGGACAAGGCACACCCAATTTCCTCCATCTTGTTCCCTTTGGACCCCTAATCTAGAATCCTAAAATTTTACTTTTGCACCCGTGCCACACTTAATTATTACTTATATCAAACACTCAGAGCTTGTAATTCATCCTGTAAGATTGCAAACTCTTTTCCATGGACAGAGATCACAGCCAGTGTCTCTGGGGGCTCTGTCCAGGGGGGTTCCTGACTCCTTCCAGGGTCCCAGGGCAGCCAGGGGGAAGCTCTGGATTCCCACAAGCAGGACATGGCCAACATTCCTTTGTCTGTTTGATGTCCCTGCAGGGGAATGAACAAATATGTGGAGACACAAAGTTAAGGGGAGAAAATAAAAGAGATGTCCAAAGCCACTCTCACCAGCTTTCTAGGGCTGATCTGAGGGGCAGTCAGAGATTACCCATCCAGGCAGTTTTAATCTGGTTGTTTTATTAATAATACCTTTGCTAATTAACTGTGGTTCGTTTCCCCGCCTTGTCTGTGGACAGATCTAACAGTGCATTAACAAACTCTCCAGTTTAATTAATCCTCCTATTTAAAGAGAGCAGAGCAAGCAAGGCTTGGCTGGCTCACCAGCCACAGGGGAAATGTGGTCAGAGCATCATCCAAGAGGATGGGAGTGAAATGCTTCCATGGAAAGTGACTCTATCCACCAGGTGCAAAGCTGACAGGGAGAGGTGTTCTTGCATCCAAAAAACACAGCATGATCCATGTCCAAACAAAGGCTTTATGCATATTTTACATAGCAGGATGTACCTTCCAGGGAGGACAAGGTTTTATTAAGTGCTGGAGGCTTTTTTTTTTTTTTTTCTGGGAAGCTGAGTGCTCCCAGTTGTCAGCAGAAAAGCAGCGATGCCATCTCTGTGTCCCTTCTCCCTCCTCCCGTGCCTGCTCCCTTTTCCCGTGCTCTGTGAATTGCCATCTGCAGCCCGGGACAGCCTGGCCTCAGATGAACGCCAGGGAAAGACTCTTACATAAACCTCTTCATCCATAATGGATGAACAGCATCAAAATTCAACGGCAGCCTCCGGAGCCTTTCCGGTGCCTCGCCTACAAATTTCTCCAAGAGGCTGGAAAAACTCAATTTAGCACTGCACAGTGATTAGAGAGGAACCCGGGAATTCTGCCTCCCTCCTGCCTAGGGAGTCTCCATCCTCCACGGGTCTTTTAATGTAATCAAGTCCTTTTTATACAGGAAAATGATGTTTTGGCCTGGGAGTGCAGAAGTCCAGCGCTGGGCTCGTTCAGCCCTGGAGAGTTGGGATGTGGGATGGCAGCTGGGAAGGATGGTGCAAATAAAACCACCAGTGCCAGGAGATCCTGGCACCTTCCCCTGGTTTTTCAGCTGCTGTCTGGTCACACAGAGGCACTTCCAGGCCTGAAACGTCCCTTTAAGCTTCGTGGTGAGGTGTGGGAGTGGAGGAGGATGGGAATTTCAGTGCTTTCATCTTGAATTGCTCAACTTGGACAGCAGCGTGGAGAATCCCTGATTTTCCCCATCTTTAGATCTCTCTCTGCTGGTCAGGGTTTGTAGGTAGAGGTAGGACCTTCTGTTAAGCCACCTGGGAAAGAAATCAAACTGGATTTAGGGTAAGTGTTGGGGTTTGGAATAGAACCAGCAGATCTCCAAACTGAGACTTTCTCTGGGGAGAAGTTTGTGCCTCTGGAGGAGCAGGTAATGGGGATCAATGGAGGAGAGCATGGAGGGAAAGGGGGAAAAAAGGGATAATAGAGAAAAGAAAAAGGATAATATATAAAAAGGATTATAGAAGGGAGATCATAATGAAAGATAAACAGAGGAGTTTGTAGCTTTTAGTTTCCAGATGTCACAAATTTTAGTTCCCGAGTTCCTTTGCACCAAGCAGGGGCTGGGGCAAATATTTCCCTATAAAACCCACCAAGGGTAGACAGAGAATCATGGAATGGTTTGAGTTGGAAGGGATCCTTAAAGATTATCCAGTCCCACCCCCATCCATGGGCAGAAACAGCTTCCACTATCCCAGGTTGCTCCAAGCCCCGTCCAACCTGGCTTTGGACACTTCCAGGGATCCAGGGGCAGCCACAACTTCTCTGGGCACCCTGTGCCAGGGCTGCCCACCCTCCCAGGGAACAATTCCTGCCCAATATCCCACCCATCCCTCCCCTCTGGCAGTGGGAAGCCATTCCCTGTGCCCTGTCCCTCCATGCTTTGTCCCAAATCCCTCTCCAGCTCTTTATTGGATCCACTTTATGCTCTGGAAAATACTGGAATGTCTCCCTGGAGCCTTCTCTTCCCGAGGCTGAACTCGTGGGGGTTGGAGCACAGCACCTGTGGAGCTGCAGCACCTCTGGCTGAGCAAACAGAGCTCAGCTCAGCTCAGCTCAGCTCAGCCCACACTTAGGCTCAGCTCAGGCTCTGGCTCTTCCCAGTGCCCGCCGTGCTGGTTTGGGTATTTTCCATCCTTCCCACCCATCACAGCCATCCTTGGGGATGCCACCTTCCCTGCCCTGAGCTCTGCTGGTTGCAGGCTCGCTCTCAACGCTGACAAATAAATGCACAAAAGGGCCCAAGTGCCACGCTGGGACGGTGGGAGCCACCTTTTGTCTCATCTCACCCCAAAAAGTGCTGCATTTGTCAGAGCAGCAGCTCAGATCTGTGGTGGGGTGGAACCCGATCTCCTGGCAATGGGAGATGCAACCAAAAGAGCTCATCTGGTTGTCAGAAACATTCCCTGAATTCCTGTTAATGCACCCATCAACTCAGCTGGAAAGATGCAGAAGCTGAAACATTTTGACAACTGAAACATTTTAGCAGTCTTGCATGAAAACGCTTCAATTTTCTCATTTAGAAGTTCCATTTAATTTTCTTCAGCTTGCTTTGTTTTAAAAGAGTCTCAAAAACACCCTCTGGGAAAATAGAAAATAAAATAAAGTAGAATAAAATAAAGTAGAATAAAATAAAGTAGAATAAAATAAAGTAGAATAAAATAAAATAAAATAAAATAAAATAAAATAAAATAAAATAAAATAAAGTAAAATAAAATAAAGTAGAATAAAATAAAGTAGAATAAAATAAAGTAGAATAAAATAAAGTAAAATAAAATAAAATAAAATAAAATAAAATAAAATAAAATAAAATAAAATAAAATAAAGTAAAATAAAATAAAGTAAAATAAAATAAAGTAAAGTAAAATAAAATAAAATAAAATAAAATAAAATAAAATAAAATAAAATAAAATAGTAACATCTCTAGATCCCAGATGCTTTTTAAGAAGTCACAAAAGATCAATTATTTTACTTTTTTTTCCAAATGTGGTTATAGGAACAGCTCTAATAAACACATTTAGACCAGAAGAAGCAAGACATTTGGACATCAGGAAGAATTTCTTCATGGAAAGGGTTGGCCAGGCATTGGAACTGCCCAGGGAGGTTTGGAGTCCCCATCCCTGGAGGTGTCCAAGCAGGCCTGGACATGGCACTCGGTGCTCTGGGCTGGTGCCAAGGTGGGGATTGACCACAGGTTGGACTTGATGATCTTGGAGGCCTTTTCCAACCTAAATAATTCCATGATTTTGTGCAGAGGTTTCTGTTGTTAAGGGCAGAGTTGGACCTTGGGAGGTGTCAGCCATGGATGGAGCCACCCCAGTTTCTCCCTGGAGTTCCCGAGGCACGCAACAAAGCTGAGACAGCACAATAAATTCACAACCCCCCTTATTTCCTTCCATCCCTAAACCTCATGGAAGCCCTTGTAGGTATTTGGTTGCACTCATAAAAATCTTTGTTTTTAACAGAGATAGGAGATGGGCACCAGGAGAGCTCATTCACCACCTCGGCCTGGGGACATGTGAAGAGATTTTTTTTTTTTTTTTTTTGAAAGATATTTGCTCTGCAACACCCCTGCACTGAACGTGGGCACAGGCAGCCCCAGGACTAGTGCTGGATTTTAAAAATTCAGCTTGCTGCACAAAGCCTGGGGCTTTTAGAGCCACTCAGAGCTTCCTGTGACCCTTTCTCTTGGTTTTCTGGGAGGGTGCAGTCCCCCAGGACTGCTGGCAGCTCGGAGTGGAGCTGTGAGGAATTTTTGGTGATGCACAGATGAAGCTCTGCTGTCTTCCCTGCAATGATGAGTTTCTCATGGGACCTCTGCTAAGTCTTGCCTCCTGTGGCTGCAGGAATCTTGTCCAAAGGCAAATCCTTTCTGCAGCTTCAGCTTCCAGCTTTTATTATTATTTAATAGCTGTTCCTGAGAGCAGTTTGGGATGGAGCAAAGCTTGAGGGCTGGGCTGAAGGCTGGGGTTCAAAAGGGAGATTAAACAACACAAAATGCACTCAGGAGGTGATGGAGTGTAAGGAAGAGGGGCCCAGCATTTCCCCAGAGAGAAATATGGATACTGCAATAGGAGACTGCACATGGCCAGGATGGAACTAAAATACAGAAGCTGGTAGGATGAAGATGCAAAGATAAAAAAGCTCCTAAGATGGTGTTGAATTTGATCATGAGGTTAAAATGGTGAGAGTGTGGGCACAGTCCTCTGAGCCACCGTGGGTCACCAAGTCCGGGTGACAAAATGACACCTTGGGGCTTGGGTGGGCAAAACACCTCAGCAGAGCTGGGACAGAGTCTCTGCATCTCAGGTCTCCACCTGTAACAGATGAAAATCTTGTGCCAGTGACCCCACCTAAGAAAAGGCCAGGAGATGAATCCCAAACACACCAAAGGCTCAAAGAGCAAAGATTTGGGCTGCTAGGAAAAAGCAAGCAAGCAAACAAACAAACAAACAAACAAAACAAACAAACAAACATACAAAAAAAACCCAACAAAACCCCAAAAACTAACCAAACCCAAGCAGCAAAACCCACTATGCCCAAACCCCCGCTGAAGGTGATGGTTTGTAGATGAAATCCACTGAGGTGCTGGGAAGGGAAGATAAAGTAAAAAAACCCCAGTGCTCTGGGGCTTTTAAGATGTATTTTTGCACAATAGCTGCCTTTTGAAATGTAAAAAGGAATAAGGGGATTCACAGGATGAGCTGGAGGGTTCTCCCTCTCCAGTTGTGCCGAGATGAAAGCAGAAGCACTGCGATCTTTTATTCAGGAAGGCAGGAGCAGTTAAGATGATTAACTGTTCCTCATGAAATACTGTCCAAGGGACTGGGCTGGGGTTTTTGGCCAGCCCAAAAAATGAGCTGGTGAGTTGTTTTCACAGACCTGGTGAGAGAAAGGTGGCCAGGTGAGGGAGGGGGAAACCTAAAATGTGTAAAATATTCATGAAACAATGAATACCCAAAAATCACTTGTTGCTTGTAATGAATTTGTTCTACAGTGCCATGGATCGTGGATCTGGACAAACACAGCATCCATCAAAGGCTGCTGAGAGCCATGCCTTGCTCTTAGGTCTTATTTCCCCTACTCCCTGGCTTCCTGGTTGCATTCACCATTTAAAATAGCACAAAACAGGCCAATTTCAGATCTGCTGTCCCCACAGGTCTGTGGGTTTGAAATCTGTGTGGTGGGAGTCACTGAGGTGGACTCCACCAGCACAAAGTGTCTGTGAGTGTTAGGAGATCAGGGCATCCCAAATCCTTTGGAAGCAGCAGCAGTAATTGAGAGTTTGATCTAAACTTTCTCCTGAGTCCACTGCAAGGTGTGAAAAAGGCCAGGAATAAAACAGTGGCGTCATTAAGCCCAAAAAAACCCACTAGAAACATCCATGGGTATCACCTCAGGTTCTTCTGGGCACATCTGGGTGTTTGGAGGATTCACTTTGCTCAACAAGAAATGCCTGGCTGGAAAATGCATCTCTGAGCTTCTGACCCTGAATTCCTGCTGTGAAAAAGTCACTGAAAAGACAATTTGTAGGACTTTTGATGTGTGTCAGTGGGGACATCCATGGTAAAATATTTGAGATGGGGCAGAGGGATCCTGGTCCAAAATAACAGCAGCTTCTCTGCCTGTGCTCCCAAACAGCTCTGGAGCCCCACATTTGATGGGACTTATTTCAAAGAGGAATCCAGAGCAAAAGAGATTTTTTGTTTTTGTTTTTTTTTTTTCCCTGTTGTGCACAAAATGATGCATTTGCAACCTAAAATCAATGATGTATTTGCTGTCGTAGTTGCACCATTGCTGAAGAGCCTGGTGTGATCTTATCATGGAATCATGGAATGGTTTGGGTTGGAAGGAACCTTAAGGATGATCTTGTTCCAACTCTCTGCCATGGACAGGAACACTTTCCACCATCCCAGGTTGCTCCAAGCCCTGTCCAGCCTGGCCTTGGGCACTTCCAGGGATCCAGGGGCAACCACAGCTTCTCTTGGAAATCCATTCCAGGGCCTGCCCACCCTCACAGGGAAGAATTCCCTCCCAATATGACATCCATTGCTGCCCTCTGGCAGTGGGAAGTCATTCCCTGTGTCCTGTCCCTCCATCCCTTGTCCCCAGTCCCTCTCCAGCTCTCCTGGAGCCCCTTCAGGCCCTGCAAGGGGCTCTGAGCTCTCTCTGGAGCCTTCTCTTCTCCAGGTGAACATCCCCAGCTCTCCCAGAGCAGAGGGGCTCCAGCCCTTGGAGCATCCCCATGGCCACCTCTGGAGTCATTCCAAGTCTGTCTGAAAAGTGAAACCACAACCACAGTGGTATTTGTTTCTCTGAAGAAAAACCTCTCCTAACACCACTGGAGAAGACCTGGGGTCCCTGAGCCATCTCAGCTTCAGCAGAGGCTTGGTGGGAATCTCTCCCTCTGATGGAGACAGTGCTGGAGGTTCAGAACCCAGAGCCTTTTAGTCTCCTTTCAAAAGATGCATCCCAGTGTGGCTCTTTCTGCCACAGGACCTTGTTTGCCCAGCTAAGAATCCACATTTCAATCATCATTTCTGGTCCCTGCGTGCTGTTTTCCCACAGCATGCAGCAAGTGATTTTCTCCAGTCCTCAAGGGGCTCACCCAGAGGTGCTGGGATAGACAACATTTATTGGGATCCCAGGGCAGTGTTTAGGGAGCTGAACCTCCCTCTCAGTGACTGCTCATTATTGGAGTTAACTTTTGTGCTTATTTTTGTGATCAGGGAGTGTAAGGCTCTGCAGGAACTGGAGATAGCAGGGTGTGATTGGCAGGGCGTGGGAGACATGAATCCATAAATCTGTGCCTAGACATAATTGCTCAAAAGGGTTTCTTTCTTTTTTCTTAATTCCATCCCAATAAATGTTATATATCGCAGCATCTCTGGGTGAGCCCCTTGAGGACTGGAGAAAATCACTTGCTGCATGCTGTGGGAAAACAGCACGCAGGGACCAGAAATGATGATTGAAATGTGGATTCTTAGCTGGGGAAACAATGTCCTGTGGCAGAAAGAGCCACACTGGGATGCATCTTTCGAAAGGAGACTAAAATGGAGAATGGGCTAATGGGAAGTGGCTTTAAGGTGAAAAAGGGCAGGGTTAGGTGGGATATTGGGAAGGAATTGTTCCCTGGGAGGGTGGGCAGGCCCTGGCACAGGGTGCCCAGAGCAGCTGTGGCTGCCCCTGGATCCCTGGAAGTGCCCAGGGACAGGCTGCACAGGGCTTGGAGCAACCTGGGATGGTGGAAGGTGTCCCATGGCAGGGGTGGCACTGGGTGATCTTTAAGACCCCTTCCATCCCAAACCATTCTCTGAGTCCATGATTCCATAATCTGCTTTTTTTCCTCAGGATTGGTGTGAACAGCCCCTGGCAGTGCCCTGGGCACCAGCTGGCATTGCAAGACCCAAGAAGTGGAGCCCAAATGCATCGACACAGGATTCTCCAGAGGCTCTTCCATGAGTGGGAAGCTGTCCCAAAGATGCGTCTCCTTGTTGGACTGCAGGCTGGTGTTCAGTGCCCCTGTGTCTTGGTTTGAAAAGACACGTGTCTGCTAAGGAAGGCAGGAGCCTCCCTTGAAATGGAAAATGTAAACCCCCTCCCTCTGAATTATTATAATTTTGCAATTAAGGGACTCTCAGGTGAAGACATGGGAATAAGAATAACAGGAAAATTAAAACTATAAATTCAGTAGTACAAAAAAAAGAAAACAAACCACTGCCAGAGTCAGAGCAGGCCCTGACCCCCTGTGTGTCAGGGAGGTGGCAGCAGCCCCATCCCAGGGGGGCTCAGCCCTCCTGCAGTGCCAGCTGTGCTTCTGCTGGAGCAGGATCCTGCACAAGGGGGAGTTTTCCTCTGGAGCTCCAGGGCTGGGGGAGATGGGCCTGGGCTCCTCTGGGAATGCAGGGGGAAGAAAGCTGCTCCTCTGGGAATGCAGGGGGAAGAAAGCTGCTCCCTGGGAATGCAGGGGGAAGAAAGCTGCTCCTCTGGGAATGCAGGGGAAAGAAAGCTGCTCCTCTGGGAATGCAGTGGGGAAGAAAGCTGCTCCTCTGGGAATGCAGTGGGAAGAGAGCTGCTTCTCTGGGAATGCAGGGGGAAGAAAGCTGCTCCTCTGGGAATGCAGGGGGAAGAAAGCTGCTCCTCTGGGAATGCAGTGGGGAAGAAAGCTGCTCCTCTGGGAATGCAGGGGGAAGAAAGCTGCTCCTCTGGGAATGCAGTGGGATGAAAGCTGCTCCTCTGGGAATGCAGTGGGAAGAAAGCTGCTCCTCTGGGAATGCAGGGGGAAGAAAGCTGCTCCTCTGGGAATGCAGTGGGATGAAAGCTGCTCCTCTGGGAATGCAGGGGGAAGAAAGCTGCTCCTCTGGGAATGCAGTGGGGCAAAGGCTGCTGTGCTGTTCCCAGGTCAGATTGTATCCAGGTAGGAATGTTTGGCTCCTCCCCTGGGCAGAGCATCTCCCCATGGATGATGGAATTTTCTCAGCCATGCAGGGACACTCACTGGCCATGAACAGAAGATAATTAATAATTAATGGTTCATTAACAGAAGAGATCTCCTGGAGGGAGGATTGGTTGTGGAAGAGATAAAGAAAACTGCCCAATGAACAGAACTGCCCCACCTCTGACAGATGGAAATAGAACACACACCCCCAGTTAACTCTTTCAATATAAGACACCATGGAAATGCCTGAACACTGGGGGTGAACACATGGGGGAAGGCACTGTCCTCAAGCACTTGATATTATAAAGATTCTTTGCAAATTTGGCAAAGGTGATGTGGTTAACCCGAAACTGGAAGAAATATTTGGTTTTAACCCCTTTGGCTGGCTGGAGTCAAAGCCCTGCCCCTGCACAGCCATGGCAGAGCTATAAATAAATGTTTCCAGACAAGCAAAAAGAAGTTCCCTCCCCTACTTTCATCTTTCTCCCTGTAGTCTTACTTGTCTGAGACATGGCTTGCTCTGTTGTTTGTTGCTGCTTTTGTTGTATTCTTGTTGGAATACTCAAACCCTCAGAGGCAAACTTTGCACTGTAACAGGCAAAATCCAGCTGACAGGTAAAGACAGGCCTGGAGAGGAGAGCTGGGTCATCCTGACTCATCTGACTCATCGTTTGGGAGGCAAAAAGTCTTCCTGCCACTTTCTAGACAAGACAAAGAAAGGTGTGTCCCCTTGTTTTTGTCTCCCTCCTTGTGAAATTGGTTGTCTGAGAGGTGGGTTCTGCCTCTTCCCCTTCCCCATCTCCAATTCCAGGAAATCTGATGTGGTAGGAAGCATCTGCTGGTGGAGATTTCTCTGGGACTGGTGGTTGGTGATGGGATGGGAGGAGACAAATCTGGGAAAATGTCATATGGCTTCAGAAGCACAGAGAAGGGCAAGGCTGTGGCTTGGTAAAAGCCTGTTTGGTTAACAGGGGAGTGCTTCGTGTCCAGGCTTTGTGTCTGGGTCTCAGTGACCTGGATTTGTATTGATTTTTCCAGTTAAGAATTAAGCTGAATGCCCAATTTCATCCCCCTCCCTCTTGTCTCCTTGCAGATAATTTAAAACGTTTGGGATGCTGGGTGAAATATCATTGCTGAGTTGGTACAATAATTCTTTAGCCAATTGCATGGGCCCTGATGAAGGTTTCTATCCACCCCTCTCAGACACCATCACAAACCCATTCTCCAGCCTAAACTTCACCTGTCTTCCCACAAAATCTGAGTTTACAGATTTTCACCCCTCAGTTTTAATGCAAATCTCACCTGTTCTTGATTTCCATGAGCAGCAGAGACATTTCTGGTTTAAGCTGTGTCCTGGGTTGCAAGCTGGCTGAGGAACTTGAAGCATTGCCAGAGAAAAGCAAGAGTGGGGCAGAAATAAGGCTGGGATGGATGTGGTGTGGAAACTCATCTCTCAGAGAACGGAGGTGACATTTGGGGCAGGAAATCTGAAGGAATAAGGACCAAGGAGTAGAGAGCAGCAGCTGGAGGGTGGTGGAGCTGAGCTGAGAGGTGGAGGTGGCTCTGAGGGATCTCCGTGTTGGAAACCAGAGCCTAGGAGGAGAGGCAGCCTCAGTAGGACCTGGAGGGGAGAGCAGGGTGAAATGTGAGGCAAAAACAGAGGTTGAGGCACTGATATAAAAATCTGACTTTGTGTCAGCTCTTCCACAACCAGGGAATTTTTTCATCCCTATTTTGGTTGTGTGCACGTTTCTGGAAGAGCTTTTTTAACAGAGGATTAATCCCACTCAAGAAGCAATCAACTGCTTGATCAAGAGAGGCTCCAGCCATGGCCAAGCTCTCTGAGAAGCTTCCAAGAATTTTATTTGCAATCTGCTTTGAAATCCCTGGCTGTACCAGGCCAGGCTAAGGCAGGTGCCATTTGTCCCTGGCAGGCTGGTGACATGGAGCATGACCTCAGCTCTTGCTGCTGTGGCTGCATTAGCTGAGATTCCTGTCCCAAAGCTCAGCTCTTTGCACTCCAGCCAAGAGCCAAACTCACTTCCAGTCACAGCTCGAGGCCATGCTCTGTAAAACAGCAAAACCTTAAAGTTTTGGGCTTAAAAATTTCTCTCAATCACACACGAGCAGCTGATACCTTGCTCCATACCTGGCTCCTTGCTCCTTCAGCTCACAGGAAAATCAGCAGTTTGTGTGAGTAAATTCACTTTCACCTCTCCCAGAGCTCCCGTGATGGATGGTGGCACAGACAAGCAGCAGCAGGATGGAGGAGGGGGGGTCTCCCCAGGCTTTTGGCCAGGCTTCCTGTTGCTGCTGCTGCTTTCCTTGGCATTTCTGCCGGAGCGAAACTGCTCCAGGGAAAGACTTGGCTGGCAGCTTTCCCAAACCAGGCCTGCTGGAACAGTTTCATGCAATCAAGAGATTCATTCAGGGTGGGAAAGATCTGAGACCATCGACTCCAAGCCTTGACCAGCCCCACTCTGTCCCCACGTTCAAACATTTCCAGGGATGAGGTTTCCAGCACTTCCCTGGGCAGCCTGGTGCTATTCCCTCATTCTGTTGCCCTCACTGCCTTGTGCAGCGATTTTCTGAGCCAGGGAGGCAGCTGGGTGGTCCCGAGGTCCCCTTTTCCCTGTTCTGAGCCTTGGAGTCACCACCATTAGCTCAGCAGCAGAAAGGATCAAATCAGCCTGAAGCCTTCCCAGACCTTATCCCTGGATCTGTCTTAACCTGAGGCGTGGTCATCCCAAGCAGATCCTGCTGATCTCCCCTTAATCCTCCTCTCCCAGCCCTTGGCAGCACTCTCCTCTCTCAAAAAGGGAGGGAAACAAGGAAATGCAGAAAGTTCACAGCTTTGGGAACACCAAGCCAGCCAGGGCTCTGCTCCGTGCTCAGAGCAACAACAACCCTTGTGTCCCGCTGCCATCAGGACCATCCCTTTCTCCAAGTGCTGAATTGCACAGAGCCAGAGCTGGTGCCATCAGCAGCTCCAAAGGAAGCAATAATTTCCCCTTTCTGACCAGGTTTCCAAAGTGCTGAGCACTTCCCAAGGTTTTAAGCATCAGCAGGAGCTGCTGTCATAAATGAGGCCCCTTTAAAGTGACTCAACTGAAATACAAAATAAGCCTGAAAAGAAGGGATGAGTTGGAGGATTTGAGCTGTTCTGCCTTGGTACTAATTCTTGCCTTGCTGTTAATTCTTGCCTTGCTGTTAATTCTTGCCTCGGTGTTAATTCTTGCCTTGTTATTAATACTTGCCTGGATATTAATTCTTGCCTCAGTATTAATTCCGGCCGTGCATCTCCTTGCAAGGTTGCAAACGCTGTTTTGCAGCTTGTGCTGGGCACAACACACACACACACATCTAATTTTCACAGTAGTACAACTGACAAAGAGAAAAGCTGGGTCATCCTGTCCCCCAAATGCAAAGGTTGTCTTCCAGATGACTCAGGAATGTCCCAGAGATCAGCTTTATCTATTTATATATTTATTCCGGCTGGCATCCGTGAATCACTGCTAATAGCAAACGGTTGCATAATTTTAGGGAGGATGCTTTTGTGATGCCTCTGAGCAGAGAAAATACATCTATTTTGGCTTGTGTCTATGAATAGATCCCCTGCTCTGACTCTGTGCATTCGCAAACCACAGATACTACTGAAAATAAGGCATGATTGGCAGGTACAACCTGATTAGCATATACAAATGGCTGTGGCCTTTCTCCGAGCAATCATTGGTACAAATTGTTTCCTCTGTCTCTGAGATGAAAAGAAACAGAGCTATGATGTGACTTGAGACTATAAAAGAGTCAGAACACGCTAATGCTCACGCCAGCTCATTTCACACCCTTTGGAATGTTCAGCTTTTACAGAACTGTGTCTTTTCCCCCCCTTTCTCAAGAAAAAGGCCAAACATGGGCTTTGGATGAAGAGGCATTTTTTCCCCCCTATAGAAAATCCTTGCTTTTTTCTTTTTTTTCCCCCACAGTTTTTTTTTTTTCTCCCCTTAGAGCAACTGTTCCTAAAATATTTGCTCATTGTGGTTTTCAAACACATGAAAAATTGCTGTAACAGTTTAGATTATATGTTTTTTATTTTAAAATCACATCAAAACGGAAACAGAGGCTTGTGAGAGAAAGAAAACCTCGCCTGATGAAAAGTGCTTCGGAGTGGGCTGGGATTATATTCCTCCCTCCATATTCCAGCCAGGAATAGGTTTTGTGAGATTTTTTGAACTGAGTATATTATTGCACATGATGTTTGATGATGTTTGATAGCACCAATTATAGAGGTTCAAAACACGAGGAAAATTCACCAAATGGTTCAGACTGGCCCCAAAGGTGTGGAATAATTTGGGTTTTCCTCCTTTTTTTTTTTGCACATTGAGCCTGGAGATAGCATTGAACCCTTCCCCATGGTCAAGAGCACTCAGCTGTTGTTATTTTTGTGGTGCTGAATGTTGCCAGGATTCCAGAGGTTTAAGACCTCCAAGTCTTTCGTGGTCTCTGTAGGAAATACAGGGGTCAAGTGGAGGGTCAGTGTGTCACCGAGTCCTTTTGAGCCGGGACATCTCTCCAGAAATTCAATCCTACCCAATTCAATTACAATAAACAGCATCACTTTGCTGAGCAGCCCATCCAAATTTCAGAGGCTTTGAATCCACAACGAGGCATCTCAACCTTGGTTACAAACACCAGGCGGAGTTCTGGCTGCAGCCTTAATTAAAAACATCTCGCAGCAGGGTAAATAAAAAAATTCCCTTTTAAGTCTGAGGCCATTTTGTGTTTCAGACCCTGCTGGGATGGTGTGTGGGAGAGTTGTGGTAGCTCTGCCTCGGAGAGAGAAGTGCAAAAGAAGCTGTTTGCACCCCCTGGTGTGGTCCCAACCACATCCTGAACCACTCCTTGCCCTGATGTCTTGAGAAGGCTGATCTAGAACACTTAAAGAACAAAGATTTAAAGAATAAGGCAGGGATTTATTAAAGGATTTACTCAATGGACCCACCTTGGGCAGCACAAGAGCCCAGCCAGGGCTACACCCAAGATGAACCAAAATGGTCACAAAATGCACGACTGCTCACGGGGTCTCTCACTTTGATCAGTTCTGCTCCATTTGCATCTTGGAGTTCATTGTCCCATTCCAGTTTTAGGTTATGAAGTCCAATCCTTCTTGTTTTTCTCTCTTCATTCCACGTTGTTTGTGCTCTTGGGCTGAGATTTGGATCATTTGTCCTTGGTCCCCAGCTGGAGAAGGAATTGTTTTGTCTCCCTGCTCTGTGAGGAGCTCACCATCCCCTCATTTGAAGCTCAGAACTGCACACTAAAGCAGCACAGAATGTGAAAAATAGAAAAGCCAAAACCTGAGGCATCAGCCCCTCGCTGGGGGCTGCAACCTCTCTGGCCACAACCACTTGTCTTTTTCCACGTTGTCTCAGAGATAATTTTTGGTTTCTCTCTCTCTCCTGGTTGGTTCTCTGGGGGCTGAAACAGTCGGAGTGTGAGTGAGCGTGTGGGTGAGAGGAGGAGGGATGTCAGGGATGTCAGGAAGGGAAGCTGAGCGCTTCACTTGGCACAGGAATCTCGTGTGGTGCTGCCTGCCCAAAATTCTTGGGTCACTCTCCAACCCCAGCACGGAAAGGGACGGATCATGGCTTTGCTCCTTGGCTTCCTGGCCAAAATCAGTGCAGAGCTGGTGCTGAAGGAACACAGGGTGTCAGGGCCCATGGTGTCAAGGTGAGCCCAAGATTGTAAAAGTCTTTTTCTCCCATCCCGTGCAGCCAAAGAAGGAGTCTGGAATGTGTAGGATCAGCTTTTCAAGGTAGTTTATTTTTCCTTATCTAGAACATTCTTTCTCTGACCTGCTGAGCTCTGTCTAGCAGGTCGGCCATGGCATTCTGTCTGCCCTCAGGGCAGTGTTTACATTTTATAACAAAAACTACATGTACTATGTTTACAATAACCTGCCAATATCTATCATTTATGTTGGACAGTGTGTCTCTACCTTAAACCAATAGAAAAGTGTCACCATCACACCAAGACATGGAGGACAAGGAGAAGGAGAAGAATGTCAGGACACATCCAAATCCCTCCATCTTGTCCCCTTGAACCCCATTCTAAAAAGCCCCAAAATTCTCTTTTTTCACCCTGTGTTAATTAAAATATCACACTACTCAAACTCTTGTGACTTGTAATTCCTCATACAAAGTTGGCAGCTTTTTCCATGGGCTAAAATCAAAGCCACAGGTGTTTTTGACTTCATGCCAAAGTCTCCAAGCCCCTTTCCAGGGTCTGGAGACAGCCAGGGCAGCCAGAGGAATGTCCTGGGTTCCGACAGAGAGCTTGTGGCCCCTCTCTGGATGTCACATTTCTGCCAATGACCCAGCTGATGATGCAAAACCATTGACAGCAGTGTTTGCAGCTGAGAAAAATATTTCTGGTGTAATGTGCAGTGAGGCAGGGCACACGGCTTCTCAGGGAGCCACGGAGGTGAAGGTATTTCAGACTTTATTTTGGAAAGGGAATGTTTGAGAGACTGCAGTTCAAAACGAGCTTGGAGGCAAAGTGTTTATGTCAATTCAGATCAAGCTGGGTGATGGGGGCAAAGCAGGACCCCAAATGGAGAAATTCCTTAAGGAGCAGCACTGAGAAATTCAAGTCAAAGGTTTTCGGAATGCTTTAGTGAATGTTGGAAAATCTCTGAAAATGCCTGGCAGGTGACCTTTAAAGGTCATCCAGTCCAGTGCCCCTGCCACAGGCAGGGACATCTTCAGCTGCACCAGAGCCCCATCCAAAGTGACCTTCAGTGTGTGCAGGGATGGGGCAGCTTCTCTGGGCAACCTGTGCCACTGTTTATCAGCCTCACAATAAAAAAATTCTCTCTTATTTTTAATCGAAATTGACTCTTTTTACTTTAAAACCATCACCTCTTATCCTGTTGAAACAAGCCCTTCTGGAATGTTTGTCTCCAATCTTTCTTAAGGGCCCCCTGTAAGCATTGAAAGGTCGTAGTGATAAATAAATAAAAGCGGTTTTTTCCTGCAGCCAACCGATTTGGGGAAGAATTAGTGCAGATCCTGTGGAACAAACACGACCCAAAATCTGGGATCAGGTTCCATTTCAACCTCCGCTGGTGGAAACCACAAATTAAACACAAAATCTCCAGCCCACAGAGGTTATAGGTTCTGGTTCCATCAGTGTGGGACTCCGGGACAAGGATGGTTGAGAAGTGCTGAGGGAGGAATTTTTCAGGGTCCTGGGAGGATGAGGAAAAGATGATCCCTTTCTCCCCAGTTTGTCCCTCTGACACCTCACCTATGCTATAAGGCCCTCAAAAAAACTAAAAAAAAAAACTTAAAAAATTTATATATTATTATATACAATAATATATAAATATATAAATAATATACAACTATATATTATATACAATAATATATTATATATACTATTATATTATATTATATATAATAGTATGTATTAAAATATACTTTATTAAAGATACTATATTAAAATATAGTAAAATATATAAAATATGTAAAAAATATAAAACCCCAAAAAATATATAAATTTAAATTTATAAATGTATAATTTTATAAATATATATTTATCAAAAATATATTCTATATTAAATATATTATATTAAATATATCTTATCATATATAATTATATAATAATATATAATATATAATATTATTATATAATATTATATATAATTACATATTCTATATAATTATATATTATATAAAATAATATATAATATAAATTATTCTATTGTATTATATTATATACTATTATACTATATATAGTAGTATATATGAAAATTTATTTTATTAAATATACCATATTAAAATATATCTTATATATAATTATATCATATATATAATATATATTATTATCTAGTATTATATATAATGATATATTATATACAATATTATATTATTATATACATTATTATATTATTATATACATTATTATATTATACATAATAGTATATATTAACTTACATAATTCAGGTGAAAAATATAAAAGTGAACTTAGGGATTTCCCATCTTTGGCATGCTGATTAATGATTCATCAGAATATCTGTATTTTATTCATGAAGCACAATGTGTTTGGTCAGCCATGGGATCCCTGGACATCTCCTCCCCAGCAGCCAGAGGGACTGGCAAAATTTGGGAACATCCACATGGCTGCTTCCTGCCAGGTCCTAAAGGAACCAGCGTCATTCTCAACCTTTCTTGTGGACTGAAGTGCACAAATTATTCCTCTGCAATATTGAATTCCTTGCCGTGGATCCCGAGGAATATCAGCCTGCCGGATCGTGATAATTAATAATAACACCACCCTGCAGGGAAAACGCCTCGTCTAAACGCTCTCAATTGTTAATGAGCCAGACCTCGAGGTTTAATTCATCCTGTTAATTAAAGGTACTCGTGGTTTCAGCTGGGCTGGGAGCAGAACAGCAACCCCTGCCCCAACAGGGAAATTACAGCAAAGTTCTCCCAGCCTGGGACACCTGGAATGGAGAAGGGGTTGGTTTATCTGAGAGCAAAGATGGAAAATGTGCAGCGTGGTGATAAACTCGCTTCCCAAGTCCCTGAAATCCTTTCTTCTGTCGGAATTCGTGGTATTGATGATTCTGAGGTTGTAGAACGTCTCTGTCAGCCCTGCTGCCAAAGCAGAAGCCATAATTGGTCTGTGCTGGTTTCCAGGTTGTTTATTCTGTTTCTCTCTCACATGTTCTGCTGCCCTGCCCAGCTCTGTCCTGCAGGGCAGCGTGTGGGGCTCTGCCCTCAGTGGGATGTTACAAACATTAAATACCAGAAACTCCCTGGGCTGCATTTACAAGAACGTGCCAATATCTGTCACCTACGTTGGACAGTGTGTCCCCAGCCTGAGCCAACAGAAAAATGCCAACACCACAGTGAAATGTGGAGGGCATGAAGGAGGAGAAAAAGGACAAGACACACCCAATTTCCTCCATCTTGTCCCCTTTGGACCCCTAATCTAGAATCCTAAAATTTTACTTTTGCACCTGTGCCACACTTAATTATTACTTATATCAAACACTCAGAGCTGGTAATTCATCCTGTAAGATTGAAAACTCTTTTCCATGGCCAGAGATCACAGCCAGTGTCTCTGGGGGCTCTGTCCAGGGGGGTTCCTGACCCCTGCCAGGGTCCCAGGGCAGCCAGAGAGAAGCTCTGGATTCCCACATTCTCTGAACCCGAGATTGTGGCTGGTGCTGATTTCTGCTCTGATTCCTTGATAGTCAGGAATTATTCATTTTGCAGCTGTCAGACCGTATTTGCTGCACATGGCGCTTTTCTGTTTCGCCTCTCTCGGATGTCCTGGGGTTTTATAACTGAATTTATGTCCTTTGTGGCTCTCTTAGAAATACAATGAAACTGAAAATAATTGTGTTTATTGCAACTGAGATGGAAGATTTTTCTGCCAGGTGGTGGCAGAGTTCAGGACCTGGTGGGATGATTTCCAGGCAGAGAAAGGGTCAAGTGATGAAAAAAATCAATAGATTTTAGAAGCGCAGGACATTTATTTGCAGCAGAGCTGTATCAAGTCATAACTTCCCAGATTTAGGAAGAATCTTTCCTGGGATCCAATTGAAATAGCAAAATTAATATTAATTAATTAATTAATTTAGCAAGATTAGGATGGAAAACAAAGTCACCTTCAGTTTTACAGCAACTTCTCCACCTCCCCGCTTCAGTATAACTTTATATATTTTTAGTCCTCCAAGCCTTGTAGTGGTTTTGTGCAGGAGCCAAGATGCTGTGGAGTAATGGAAAGCTTAGTCAATCCCCTCCTGGGAATACATGTAAATAAGGAAGGTTTGGCACAGGGACAAGCTGACGACACATTTCTTGGGCAGTGCACAGAAAAAAAGGAGGGGAAAAAAAAATCTCAAATACTTTTTCTTCACTTGAAAAAATTGTGCTTTCATGTTAGACTGAAAATATCCTCCTGATACCTTCCTATCTCCAAAGTAGCTTGGAAATGAAAGCAGCTTTTGCAGAAAGGGCTTCTGAGGAGAATTCATAGTGGTCTGAATTATTTCCCGTGGTCCCGTCTGGATTCAGAGAAAACTTGGAATTATTTTGCCAAAGGAGTTGAATTCTCCTCAGGGATTTGACCCTGCTTCCCTCTCCTCAGACTCCTCCTGCCATGGGAGCACTACACAACCTTTCCCCATTAGAAGCGAAAAAAAAAAAATAAAAATAACCCCACACAAATTAATTCAGCCTTTGCCACTCGGGGGATGCAGAGGAATTTAAAGTCTCTGCATGTTCCACAAGATGCCACTTCCCCAGTGTTATTTCCCTCCCTGCAGCAATTGCTGCTTGGAACTAACTCCAAACAGGCAGAACCAAAATTTTATCAGTGGTTAATCCTGTTAGAAGGACACGAGCTAGGGGATTAAGTGAGTTCTCTTCTCCACCAGTGCCTGCCAAGGTCCAGAACTTGAGGGTTCTTCACCTTCCCTTGGGATATTTTGTGGAAAACTCTGTGGTCCACCACATTCCAAAGTCCCAGGATTGACAAACAGGCAGAGATTTCACCCAAACATCAGGTCATCGTTTCTTTCTGAGAGAGGAAACACAAAATGGTTGATGTTTGTGCAGTTTTGGGGTGGTTTGAGCACACACAGCTGGAGTGTTGTGATCCTACAACCTGCCAGGGCCTACGAGCCCACAGCTGGCTTGGCTTTGGGTTCATAATTCCATATAAATGGCTTTGGCTCGGAGAAGACCTTTCTTACCAGGAGCTCGACCATAATTTGATGTTGTACCACATTTTGAGTCCAGGCCAGCTTTGGAAATGTACATTTTGAGTGGAATCCTGTGAGTCCTGCTCAAGGTGAAATCACGGGCAAGGCAAATATAGAAATCCTTGAATCAAACAAGTGTTGAACATTCCCTGGGGACACCTGGAGAGACCAAGAAGTCCAGCAGAGCTGCTGGGGTGGAACTATCAATGATTGGGACAGTCCTGGTCTTGTTGAAGAGCTTTTTTAATTGACCAATGTCCCAACAAAGTCCTTCCATCTGGGAATAAAATCAGAAGGATTTGGTTTTTTTAAGCTGGATGATGACCTGCTTAACCTCATATAATCCATATTTTCCATATAATGGAATATTCTGAGTTGGAAGGGACCCATCAGCATCATCCAGTCTAACTCCTGGCCCTGCACAGATACCCCAAAATTCCCACCTTGTCCATCCCTGGGAGCATTTTCCAAACCTTCCTGGAGCTCTGCCAGCCTTGGGACCGTGCCCATTCCCTGGAGAGCCTGTCCAAGAGGGAATGTGCCAAAAGAGAGGGGAAAAAAATTTAGAAAGCCCCCATTGACTAAATCTCACCAGAGTTAAGTGTTATTGGCTTTTTTAAAATGAAGACATGGTGAGTTATCCTGTACTGAAATTTTTTGGATGCTTAAATGTGGGAAATGAATTTGAAGAGAATTCTCAAAGCTTGATAGAAGGTTGACATAGAGTGCATCTGTATACAGACTTTGAGATAAGAAATGTTGACTTAGAAATACCATGGAACAGGACAGACATTGAGGTAGAAACAAGTTTTAAAGGATGATTTTGTGAATAAGACTAGACACTTTAGAGAAATAGAACTATGAAAGATGCATTGTAGTAAGACCTGCGAGGGGTAATTTTAGAGGATTGGCTTTCAGGCATTTATAGCATGGTGTGGCAAAAGCTGAGAGGCCAAGAAACACTTTTAATGTATTGTAGTTAGGAAACAGTTGGCTTCTGATTGTGATGGTGTGAATTATAACTTCTGTACTGTCTCACCCTTCACATGAGACTGAAAACAGAATAAAAGTTTTTAAAACACCTCTCAGTTGCCCCATCTCTAGGTCATATAGTCACCACAAGGGGTGGGGAGTTGATCCCAGCAGCTCCTGGATGGAAAGGAGCCACCACTCCTGCCCTCAGCCTCTTCCTCCATCGCGCTGGGAATGCCTCAAGCCCTGCCAGGGGAGCTTCAGGATGGACACCAGGAGGAATTTCTTCATGGCAAAGGTGGTCAGGCATTGGAAAGGGCTGTCCAGGGAAGTGGAGGAGTCCCTGTCCCTGGAGGTGTCCAAGGACGTGGCACTCAGTGCTCTGGGCTGGGTGACAAGGAGGTGACTGATCGGTCACAGCTTGGACGTGATGAGCTTTTCCAACCTAATGATTCCATGATTCTGTGACTCAGGTTGGTGAGAAGAGGAATTTGCACATGACAATTTGGTTGGTAGTTTGTGAGTTCGTGGATGAAAACTTGGAAGAAATTCAGGCCCAACATATCTATATATTTAAATATATATAGATATATATATGTAGGATGTAGGGATGCTAAAGGCACAGAGTTCAGATCCTGCCTAAGGCTGCCAGAGGAGCCAACACTCCTGAGGAGAGGGAAAAAGATTCAATTTGTTAAATGAGCTCTCTCAGCTGTGGTTTGCTTTGCCACTGTGGCCTCAGGCTCCCAGTGATCCCCCAGGGCACGAGGAAGGGCAGGAGAAGTCTCACCACCATGGTGAGACTTCTCCCCAGGCCTCTGCTGCATCCAGCTCATTCTTCCCACTGTAAATATTGCCAGGAAAAGGAAAAATGTCCTTCTCTAGGACAAACTCTCCCCTTGCAAGGCAGCAAGGAGCTGCAGGGCAGGAAATCCACGGGAAGAGCTGGGTGCTGCTGTGGCTGTAGGGAGCTCAGAGGAGGGGAGGCTACACATCATTTTTGGGAATCACTGAGCACCCCTTTCCCTTCCTTTGATGGTCAGCAGCAGCACAGGGTGGAGATTGCAATTTTTCCTGGGAAGTTCAGAGCAAAGTTTTGCTGTGGAAAGGTAAAAAGTAAAAATTTCCCCGCGGAAGGAACATCCAGCTTGGAAATGCCTTTGAGCCGTTTTATTCTGATAATGTCCAACTGCCACTAACAAACAGACTCTAATCTGATAATACTGGTGTCAATTGAGTGTGATAAGCCCCAGAAACAAGTAACTTCCAAGCAGGGGTTGTCCCTCATTTTGTTTTACGGGGAGAGACATTTCCAGGGAAAGCTGTCCTTTTCAATTTCCCTCCTCACAACAAACATCTCCCCTGAAAAAGGATGAGCACAACCCATTCCCAAAGGGAAGCCCCTTCAGGAAATACACTTTCAAGCAGGAAAAATGACCCAGCTCAGCTCCATCTCATGCAGCCCCTGGCACTCAATCCACCCTGGGAGAAGTCCCAGCTCTGGGTAATTAAGAGATCACACTCTGGAACTGAGCCCAGTGAAAGCAAACATGTGCTCCTTAAGTGCATTGACATTTGTTATGGTAAAATTCACTTTTCATGTTGTTTTTTTTCCAAGTTTCTGCTTCCCAGCATCATGGCCTGGAGGCAGGAAGGGGTTGCTGAGGCAGATGGAGTTTTTTCAGCGAGTTGAAAGAAGGAGAGCTGTTATTTTATACATGAAGCTGCACCCACTTGCTCCATGGTCCAGGAAAAGAAAAAAAAATGGAACTAAACACTGTCAGCAACTCATCCACAGGAGAAGGTTATCTCAAGCATTCAAAATGAAAAAAACAAAGGGAAGGCCAAGCGAAAATGGGATTGTTGGGCGTTTCATCAATTCCTGGATGAGGGAGCTGGTAGGACCAGCCTTTCTGTAGGATGATCCTCTGGTCCTCTCTGAAGTTTCCAGCAGTGCTGATGTGCACTGGGGTTTAAAACAAGCCAGGAGGACTGTGACAGAATCCTCCTTCCCAATCTCCAGGCCAGATGGTGGGGAATTGGACTGGTTGGTTTCTTCTCCCAGAGGGTGAAAGTGAGGGACTGGAGGATTCACACGGGCTCCACGCTGGTCTTGGATATGGTTTGGTGTCCACAGTCAGGTCCTTTCCATCAAAAAGGACCTTGAGAAGATGGACAGTGCATCCAAGTGGGAAAAAGACTTAACATTTAGACAACACAAAGCATGAGGAATGGTAAAACTGGGACAAAGGAGGAGAGGAAAAGATCAGCTTCCCACAATTAAAGCATTGTGACGTGTAGGACTGACTGGATGTACTCACTACCCACTAAGGATTAAGAATTTACTTTGGTAGGAGCCACTAAAGGCTGGTGTTGGAATCTGAGGTATTGATGATTCTGAGGTTGTAGAAAGTCTCTGTCTGTCAGCCCCGCTGCCAAAGCAGAAGCCATCATTGGTCTGTGCTGGTTTCCAGGTTGTTTATTCTGTTGATCTCTCACATGTTCTGCTGCCCTGCCCAGCTCTGTCCTGCAGGGCAGCGTGTGGGGCTCTGCCCTCAGTGGGATGTGACAAACATTAAATACCAGAAACTCCCTGGGCTGGATTTACAAGAACGTGCCAATATCTGTCACCTACGTTGGACAGTGTGTCCCCAGCCTGAACCAACAGAAAAATGCCAACACCACAGTGAAACATGGAGGGCATGAAGAAGGTGAAAAAGGACAAGGCACACCCAATGTCCTGCATCTTGTCCCTTTTGGACTCCTTATCTAGAATCCTAAAATTTTACTTTTGCACCCGTGCCACACTTAATTATTACTGATATCAAACACTCTGAGCTGGTAATTCATCCTGTAAGATTGAAAACTCTTTTCCATGGCCAGAGATCACAGCCAGTGTCTCTGGGGGCTCTGTCCAGGGGGGTTCCTGACTCTTGCCAGGGTCCCAGGGCATCCAGAGGGAAGCCCTGGATTCCCACAGGCTGGGAAAATGCTTGGAACTTGCTGTAAACATTTCAGGCCCTCTCTGGGAGCAGGGGTCAGAAATAGGTTTGGAAAAAGTCTCCAGAGGAAGGTCTGAGGTTGAGCCCTGTTTCTGAGGAGGTGCTGCAGATCTTTCTTTCAGCTTTCATGGTGGGCACAAATTCTTTTGAGCTTTTCACAAGCTTACCTGTTGTCACTACGTTGGTGCCTTTCCTCATCCTGCCCCACTTAATTTCCAGCCACGTGCAGCTCATTGAGGCCCATGGGATCATCTTAGAATCCTGGAATGGTTTGGGTGGGAAGGGACCTTAAAGATCATCTCGTTCCAACCCCTTGCCCTGGGCAGGGACACCTTCCATTGGGCCAGGTTGCTCCAAGCCCTGCCCAACCTTGTCCATTTTAGACCTGTGACAGTGGTGACGCCCTCAGGATGGTGCTGCTCTCGTCAGTCCTCCATGGAATCATTCAGGTTGGAAAAGACCTGTGAGATCATCGATTCACTGAGATCTCTGCCCCTGCCCATGTTCCAGACACATCCTGTTCGTGACCAAAGCAGTTCTGGGTGACTCCGTGCTGTGGGATCAGAATGGCAGGATAAACTCCACTGGCTCCTGTCTCCATCCCAGCAAGGAACCAGAGTGAACAGATGCCTCTTCTGAGCTGTCCAGATGGTTCAGAGACTGCAAAAGGCATAAGAAGGTTCATAGCCCACGGCGGCTTTCAAGTGGCCAAACGAATCTGGAGTGAGCAATGACCTTCATCAACCTCCTTAATGCAAAACGTGTCCTTGCAGCAGCAGGAGGAGGAGGAGCAGTGAGGATGAGGAGGAATCTCCTTCTCTGCATCTCTCACACCACAGATATTTTGGCTGTGCAAGCATTTTGAAGTGAGACCAGCGTGCAGTTTGCTCTCAGCACTGGAAAATCCACTTTTCCACCCCAATTTTTTTGCTTTCCAGGCAGTTTGCCAATAAGTACCTAATCATGCTAGAGGAAAAACATTTCCTTGGGATGGAGGCAGGCATTGGAAATAAAGGAGAATGTGGGCTGGTCTCTGTGAGGGAGGTGAAGCAAAAGCTCCACCAGAGGATAGACTTGTGAAGATCATCGCTGCAGGAATGGCATCTTTGGTGTCCAAAGGATCATTAGATTGAGTAAAAGTGGGTCTGGAGGCATTCAAAGAGAAGATGGATGAATGGGATGTCTGGGATGAAGTCTTGATTCTAAGCTGCTCAACGCAGCACTTCAGGATCTCCCAAGTTGAGTGCTGAAATGTCTTCCTCACAAAATATTTCTCGTTCCAAAATAATTTCAAGTCTAGTGAAAGGTGTCCCTGCCCAGGGCAGGTGGTTTGGAACCAGAGGACCTTTAAGGTCTTTTCCAACCCAAAGCATTCTGTGATTCTGTGATTTTCCATGGGAAAATCCAGGCCTTTCAGTGAAAGATGTCCAGCACTCTCCTGTGTCAATTCTCCTCTGAATGGGTGATGTGCTCAACTCCAGATACCTGAATTCACTTTTGCAGGTCAGAAAAGACTGGTTGCTACACTGAAATTAAACTGGTTTTTTTTGAAGGGCTCTTGACTACCAGAGTGAGGGTGCAGATAAAGTTGCTCCCTGGGCAACATCAAATATTGGGTTTTTTCTGTGTTCCTAATCCAGCTGACAACAGGGCTAACATGACAATTTAGAATTCTTGCTCCCAAGAGGTTCCTGGAATGGGTAGGAGAGGTTTGTCCTCTGTCAGAGAGGAGGGAAGGACCTGTGAAGATTTGGGTTTGTAGAGCTTGTCCATTGGAAGTGCAGCTCCTGGGGGAGCCCCATCGGATGTGAGAGGATTTGTCCAACTGCTTGCAAAGCAGATGGAAAAAAAAAACTTCCTCTGGTCACTCTTATTTTAAATTATGCATCCTCCATCTGCTGCCTCGAGCACAGACGTGCTCACAGAGCTGCTGCCTTCCCAAAATAACCCAGGACTTTGGGAGAGGCTTTGCACACCCCTGCCTTGCCTGGCCCAAGTTCTCTCAGCTATTTTCCCGTGCTGGTGTCCCTGCAGGTGAAGCTTGGATGTCACCTGGAGGGAATGGAGTGGTGCAGGTTTGACCAGCCCAAAATGCCCCCATGCCAAAGGAAACTGTTCCCTCCTCTTTCAGCCCTCTGTTGAAGGAATTTTACATCTTTTGCTTTGGCTGCTCCAAGAGACCTCATCTGCATGGAGAGGGTCTCAGTGTGGTACCTGAAAATGTCACTGAGGGGCCACAACCTCAGCTTGAGCCCCAGATGGGCTTTAAATTTTGAAAGCTCTGGGTCACAGCACCATCAGGAGGCTGCTCCTGCTTTCCCACCAGCTCAGAGCATCCCTGGATGAAGGTGGAAATGTGTTGGCCCAGCACATCCCTGGAGCAGAACCAAGGTCCCTTCCCTCAGGTCCCCTCCATCCCTGCCAGCTCTGCTCCACCACACTGCACATGTTTCATTCTTTGCCTCTTTCCCCTGACTCTAAATCAGTTCTGTCAGCTCCTTAATTATTTTAATTTTTCTTCATTCTCCAAATCCCTCAAATATATTTTATATATAGGGTACAGGCTTAAAAAAGAAAGCTACCGCTGTGCCCTTGCCTCTGAAATATTACCAGAAAAATGTGTGTATTTCATCTCTGTCTTTCATTTTTCCAGACATTTTCTGCTTTGAAGAAGCTTGAAACAGTAATAGACTGATGGCTACACTCCAACTCTATTGATTAACAGTGAGTGGTCAAGCTCTTCAGTGTCTGAAAATCCATCCAGAAATGAGGACAGGTGAATTATTGCATTTTCCCGCAGATGGAAGGAGTGGGGGAAGATAAAACCTACAAGGGGGACTTCAAAGGACCTGTCCAAATCCCCACTGGTGTGAAGTCCTGGCGTGGGGGAGAACCAGTGATTCTTTCAGTGGCTCAGCACAGCACAGGGCTAAAGCATTTATGAAAATTGCAGCTCCAAATTGCTTCTGTTTAACGAGAGGAGAGCGGAGAAGGGAAGCAAGTGGGAACACTCTCCCACAGTTTTAAGCAAGAGCTCAGTGCTGACAGCAGAAATCTCTTCCCAGCCATTCCAGTCCTCACCAAAGGTCACATTTTCAGTGCATTTTAGGACAAAAAAAAAAAAAAAAAAGAAAAAGGAAGAATTGCAGGCTGCAGGATTTGCAGAAGCCCAAGTGCTGTAAAGAAGTTGTGCTGATGGACAGTGGGACAGAGGCCTTCACCTTCCTTCCAGAAGAATTCCTCTTTGGAACCTTGGAAGCTCCTGGAGCTGCTGGGCTCCAGGGAGAACAGCCTGGGGATTCCTGTGGAGGCAAGGAAGAGGAGCAAAGTTTGGAAGCAGAGTGGAGACCTCACTTTCAGGTTCCACAACCACATCCCCCCATTCCTCCACCTCCTGCATCGTCTGCATCGTCGTGAGGTTGCACCGAGCATCAGAGAATCCATGTTGCCTTCAGAAAGATGGGGAATATTTTTTTGAAATCTGACTTCTGCTGGGATGGGAAAGCATTTTCCTTCCCTTATTTGAATTCCAGATCTTTGCCCAGGCTGAGGAGCAGGTGAGGGCAGGTGCCAGGGGGGATAATGAACGATAGGTCACTGCAGCTTGCAGGGTGAGTCAGGGAGAAGCCAGGAGAATTTGCAGCTCCTCTGCTGCACCTGCTGCAATGTTTGGTGTATTTGAGGTTATTTCCAAACTGTCTTTCAACTGAGCAGCCGAGCAAAGTTTTCCCCTTGCCTTTTAGGTGCTGCAGCACCAACCCCCAAGGCCGTTCAGGGCGTTCCAAAACTGCCATTTCCAATCTTTCTGCAGTTAACTGTGAGTGATGCTTGCTTGGCTGGAACAGATCACCAAACTCAGGTCCTGACAAGATTAATGCACTGGAAAAAGGTTCAAAAAAGGAAAAAAACCTCCAATGAGGCCGGGCGTTCTTTGAACACAGCAACTTTGCGAGCCCCACGTGTGGCTGGTGAGTTTTGGAAGGACCAGAAATGCTCCAGTGGGAAGATGTTGAGAGAAGAAAAATAGAGGCAGCAACGGAATGAGCAAGCAACCGTGGGAAGGAGAGATATGAAGGAAATGTTTTCATCTGCAAAAATGCCTCGGTGAATAGCTGGATGAGAGTCACTGATATTAACACACGTCTGAAAACTGGAGAGTTCAAAGGAGAATGGGTCTTTGGGCACAATAAACTAAAGGAGGTGATGATACAGAAGTCCAGGCAGCTGAAACACTACGAGAAAACAAAGGAGTAATGGCCCATTCTCCGTCCTCCCACTTATCTTTTAATAAAATGGGATTTAACTGGTGTTATTCCCATTACATCCAAGAGACTTTGCCAAGGGGGCTTTCATCTGTTGTGCAGAGCTCTCAGCCTCTATTTCCAGTTAGAACATTTCCCAAAGCCTTTTTCCTCCCAAAGCAGGAGGAACTTTCTTGGAGGGTCGGGGCTCTGAGCGTCCTTGTGACAGAGAGTGATTCAGCCTCACCAACTGCTCTGACCCCAATCTCACCTTGTTCCTTTCCAGGTCTGTATTTGCACATTTCTTTTCCTTTCTGCATATTTGAATTCAATAGCTGCTTTTTTTTGGTTGGTTGGTTGTTTTTTTTGTTTTTTTTTTAAGGACTGGTAAGGGACTGTTTATGGGATGGTGAAAAATCTGTTGTCTGAGCAGCTTTCCTAATAAACCAGATTCTTTTTGTTGATGCTGATAGCTACAGAAACCAGTATCTGCCATGGATCTGCATCATCTGTTTTGACTCCACACTCCTCAGGGGAGCATCTGCTTGTTCCCCACATTATAGTCAGGAACTTCAATACTCACACGGGGTAACTCTCCCCACTCCACTTCCATCCATTGATTTCCACACGGGTTGCTCAAAACCCTTGGGAATTCCCCCTGATGGATCTGGGACTGGGGTAATATTAAAACAGATTAAAGGTAAGCAATAAGTAGCAATAAAACCACATCCATGCAGCTTTAATATCAGCAGTGCAGAAACATCCCCGAGCACAATTTCATCGATTTTAGTGGAATTATGTCATGCATTCATTTGAGCCAGAACCACAATATATATTCCAGTGCTCCTGGAAACCCTCTTGGAATTTATTCTCCAGTGGAGGAGGTTCCATTAGAATAAAGAGACGCCAGCTTTAACCATTGATCAGGAAATATTGTAGCAGAGCCCAGCAGAGGGATTGCAGAGGACCTCACGGCGGACTGACCTTTTGCTGTGTGGCAGGGAGATTGCTGGAAAGAAGGGAACAATTAAAGAGTTATTTGCTGAGGGCATTCAGGGGCACTAAAACCCCTGCATTACAGCAGGCTTGGACTCTGGCTGTGCCCTTTATGTTCAGCTTGCAAAGGAAGCTCCTCTCGAGAAACAGATACAATATTTTTGCAGCCGGTGACAAGAGAGCCTTGACAAATTTCATATCAGCTCACTTGGAGGGAACAAAGGCTGCCCAAGTGAGTCAAGTTCACTCCTCAGTAGCCATGACAACACTTTCAAGAACTCACAGTTTAGGGAAGAAGGGAAATAAATTCTGATTGGCGACACAAAGTGATCCATTACTGCTCCTCTGCTACCTGGACAGCTCCAAAGTTGAGCAGGGGATGCTTGGTGACATCCTGGGGAGGAGGGAGGATGTTTTATCCCAGATGATGTCAGAACTCAGGGAAGGGCAGACCCTTTGTGTGTGTCCTTGGAAAGCAGGAGAAGGAGGTGAGAGCAGTTCCCTCCAGCTCCTCTCTTGGGTGCTTCTGGAAAATATTTTGACTCCCAGGACTGCATCAGAGGAACAAAACCAGGAACAGAATGTTCATCCTTAGGTGCCTGGGTGTAAATCCAGGAGGAAGTCTGAGATGCTGCAGGAGTGGTTCAAGCAGAACAGTCAGACCTGAAGGGGACCCTGGGATGTCCTTCATGCTCCACCCTGCTGGCCTCTTGTCCAGGGCTACAACCAGCTGCAGGTCAGGAACGTCATAACACTGCAAATCCTTGCTCAGTGGAAGTGTATCCCTGCAAGTGCTTGCCTTGCAAGTCACATCTGCTCTTTGAAAGTCTATTTCCCTTATTTCCTTTCCCTCAGGAAGTTTGCTACAATTTTATTAGGGTTTTTTATCTTCTTTTATTCTTTTTTTCTTCATCTTTTTGGCTGTAATAGCTGCCCTCCAGCTGTATCACTTTTTTGCTTCTCATCCAGAGAGCTTCTGCCAGTGTTAGTACCCACCTGGACTGTGGGAAACCAGAACCTTCACTGGTCAGTAAAGGGTCAGTGGGAGCTTCAGAGTATTCACAGC
This sequence comes from Lonchura striata, assembly GCF_050655825.1. Taxonomy (NCBI): domain Eukaryota; kingdom Metazoa; phylum Chordata; class Aves; order Passeriformes; family Estrildidae; genus Lonchura; species Lonchura striata. Next base: position 2,790,554 of record NC_140706.1, on the reverse strand, counting down.
AGAGGAAAAAGGGATTAAGATCAATGGTTGCTTCCTTTGCCAGTCCCAAATGGAGTCAGCAGGGCAGGAGATGGGGTAATGTCCCCCTGTGCTCTCCTGGAAATGTGTCTGCTCCCAGCCAGAGGGTCAGGAACCATTATTCTGTCCCGTCCAGCTTCATTAAAGAAGGAAAAAAAAAAAAGAGTGACAAGTGTGGGATTGATGGGGACCAAAGTGGTGCAATGGCCTGCTCCTTAGGAGTGGAGCTGAAGCTCCAGGGCCTTCTAAAAGCCTCCTCAGATGGTTGCAGGAGGATGGATCCTGGAGACAGCCCTGGTGCACAGGGGGAAGAGACTGCAGCCCTGGCAGATGAAAATACGGATTGAGCACATCCTGAGGGAGCTGGAGCTGTTTGCCCACCAGGGTTTTTTGGGCACCTCTGCACCTCCAAAGTCTGGAATAGGCCATGAACACAACACCACCCCCAAAAATTCTCCTCTCCTCTGTCCTGCCTCAGTGCAGCTCCGAAATCTCCTTTCCTTGCACTGAAAGCTCTCTGGACACAACTGCAATCCATCTAAAATGTGCCATTTTCACTAATTCTACAATGTTAGCAAACAAACACCACCTCTCCTGAGAAAGCAAAGCTGGCTGTGTATGGAGGTGACTCCCACCATCACATCAAGAACTAAGGGGAGGATTTTTGCCTTCAGCTGTGCAGGAATCTGTGATCTCACCAAGGAGTTTTGTTCCAGGTGGGATCAGCTCTCCAAACTCACCAGCGCACAAAAATGTTTTCCATCAGACTAATGAAAAATGCTTTCACTTCATTCAAATGAAAAAGGTTCATTTCAATTTCAGCCTTTTGTTATAATTCAGTTTTTATCACACAGAAAGCAAACCTGATGAGGGTTTGCAGTTCTGTGGGGTTTGACATAATGAAATTCAGCAATAAGAAAGGAGTCTTTTAAAGGGAAGGAATCCTATTAAGGGACAGGCACAGTTACAGGCTTTAGAAGAGTCAAACACCTCCACAACCACTGTGGTTTCCAAGAAGTGGGGATTAATAGGGATTATTGGCTATTAGGAGACCCACTGGAAGCATGCTCATGTATACAGGGAGGAGGTGACTGGGGCAGTCACCAGCACTCTCAGGGCAACCTTCAAGTTCCTGATCTATCCACCAGCTTTTAGGGCTTTTAGGAAATCTCCTCATCAGCCAAACTTCCATCAGCTTGGCTGGAACAAATGCTTCAGGTGGAATCACTTTGTTGTGGGGAAAAGCTTCCACTCCGTGCCCCTGGATGGGCTGAGCTGCTCTCCAGCCCCACTGGAGGCACAGCCACGACCTCCAGGCATCCTGAGGGACCCCTCAGCAGGTGACAACGTGGAGACCCCCCCTAAATGAAGGGGCATCAACTTGAGCTATCTCCCTCTCATGGAGGCCTTGACACACCTGAGGATTATGGAATAGTTTATGTTGGAAGGGGCCCTTAAAGGTCATTTATTTAGTTCAACCCCTCTGCAGTGAGCAGGGACCGCTTTGGCAAGGTTGGGTTGTTCAAAGCTCCACCTATCCTGGCCTGGAATGTTTCCAGGGATCCTGGTTTTCAGATCATCATTGAGGTTGGAAAAACCCTCTAAGATTTTTCAGTATAATCATTAACCCAGCACTGCCAAGGCCACCACTGACCCACGTCCCCAAGTGCCACATCCACACAGGTTTTCAGTCCCCCCTAGGGATGGGGACTCCAGCACTGCCCTGAGCAGCTGTGTCAGTGGCTCTTAACCTTTTCCATGAAGAAATTATCCCTAATATCCAACTGTTGGAATCCTGGATGCTGAGAATTTTAAACTTCCTGTGCAGAAAGGCACAGACTCACAAGAGAGCACTGCATTTGACCTGAGGCCATGGAGAAGGCTTCCAAAATTGATTGATAGCACTGGGATTATGGGTGTGTAGTTGGTTAGAAGTGTGTAATATCACAGGGTGGAAAACTTAGAGTTTGGGGTTTTAGAAATAAATATGAAGCAAGATGGAGGTTTTAGGGCAGAGGCAGGTAATTCTTCTTCACCTTCTTCTTCCTTCTTCTTCGTAGGTTTGGGTGATGTTTTGTAATTGGACAGAAAGGTCCGCATTGCGGTCTTTGAGGGATCACTTATTGGGTTAGAAGGGAAAATAACCTAGGTGCCATTTCTTAATTGGATAGCTTAGTCTTAAAAGAGCTTGTAACAAGAGATAGTTGGCCATTTTGTGCCTTGCTAATGAAAGGCTGCAGAACTCACGCTTGTGAGGCTGTTTCACTGATAAGAAATAATAAATACCTGAGTCCGAGCATGAAATACTGTCTCAAGTGCCTTCAATCCCGACCTCAACAGAGGCAGAAAAAAACAAGCAGAGAACCCACATCCAACCTAAACCTCCCAGCAGCTGTGGCTTCCAAACTCTGTTGTCTCCAATGCTTTAGGGTACTTTTTTTCCTAGAAAAAATAACATTACAGCAAGTCTGTAGGAACTCAGCTGCTTCAGAAACCAGACCCCTCCAGAGCTCACAGCGTGTGGATTGGAAACCAACTCTTTAAAGAAAATACTCCTTGAAATCCCTCCCTGCGCCCGGGGCTTTGCAAACCTCCACTTACTCCTGGCATCCGTCTCCAGATTGTGTCACTCGCCAGCTCAGTTAAGAACTTGATTTGAATATTGTTTTATCACACTGTGCCTTGCAGACAGCATTGAGTCAGCTTAAAACCAGCGCAGTGTGTACTGGCTCCCAGTTAATTATAGGCATAAAACATCATTTACTCTGCTGAAAGGAAATACTTGGAATCCAGAGGGCTCTTTGCTGCAGACATCGGTGCCTGCGCAGGGTTTTGTTTCCTCTCCGTTGTCTCTGGGACAGTTTTGTGGTTGGAGGATTACAAATCTTTGAGGGCCGTGTCCAGATTTCTCTCAGTGCAAGGGTGAGGGTGTTTTGCTGACAATATTTTTTTTTCCCAAAGAGCTTTATTCCAACCCTCAGGAAAGAAAGGAGGAAATTGCACCCTTAGTAAATAATTGCCTGTCTCTCATTTGGGGCTTCTTAGGTACCTGTCCTTCCTTCTGCAGGGTCTGGCTTGGTCCCTGAAGAATTCCTTCACTGGGTTTGTGTCTCCTCCTGTTCCAGCTCTCCAGGCAGCAGACAGTGATGGTGTTGATGCCCTCATTGAGGAGTTGTTTTCCCAAAAGCTGTATATTTGCACTGTGCCCCCCTCTCAAACCATTCACAGGAGCTGCATCCTGGTCATTGTTGCCTGAACATTGCAGGAAAGGTGATTTCCACTACAGTGGTTGGATCACCTTTTAAACCTATGTTATAAACCCATCTCATTAAATAAACCCATCTCATTGAATATATCTAGCTCATTAAATAAATCCATTAAATCACCTGAGAGCTGAAGGGAGGCAAGGGCTGAGCAGAGCCCTCCTCACCGCGGCCATAGCTCACGACCAGCGCCCAAGTGCAAACTCAGAGTTACTCTGTGAGCGTTTGCACGTGTGGGAGTTCCTGGAGAAACCTTCTGGAGAGGGGTTTGTGGCCTCTGAGCAGCCCTGAGGCTTGCCCAGGAGGTTGAGGCTTGCCCAGGAGGTTGAGGCTTGCCCAGGAGGTTGAGGGTTGCCCAGGAGGTTGAGGGTTGCCTTGGCAGGGCACGGGGAGGCAGCTGGGGAAGGAGCGTGCCTGGGGACATATGGCGGAGCTGCAGCAACAGCATCCCACCCTCTCCCTCAAGCTGTCAGGAGCGCTTCAAATCGGTGGGAGAAGAGCAGGCACAAGCTGGAATATCTCGGGAAGCTCCGGTGGGAGCAGGAATTGCTGGTGAGGGCTGATCTTGGAGGGGGACACTGTTGCCAGAAGCGATTGAGGGGTTTGGGAAGGGCAGGAGCGAGGGGGAAATGCTTTGCTCGTGGAAGGGCACGTAACGAAATTCTCTGCCCCCACCTCCTCCTCGTTGCTGCTGAATGAAAAAGCAGCTTGCCTGATGCCTCAGGTTTATGCTTTTATATTTTTCAGTCTCTGTGCTACTTTATTGTGTGGGTCTGGGCTTCATATTAGGGGAAGGTGAGCTTTCCTCACAGAGTAGGGAGACAAAACAATTCCTTCTCCAGCTGGGGACCAAGGACAAATGATCCAAATCTCAGGCCCAGGAGCATAAACAACGTGGGCTGGAGAGAGAAAAACAAGAAGAATGGGAGTTCATGGGCTGGGGCTGTAATTGGACAATTAAGTCCAAGATGCAAATGGAGCAGAACTTATAAAAGTGAGAGACCCCATGATTGGTCGTGCATTTTGTGACCATTTTGGTTCATCTTGGGTGCAGCCCTGGCTGGGCTCTTGTTCTGCCCAAGGTGGATCCATTGAGGCCTCCAAATAAATCCCTGCTTTATTCTTTAGCTCTGTCCAGTCTCTGTTCTAGGCCAGCCTTCACAAGGCATCATGTCCACCTGTTTTTTTAGCAGATGTGGTGTGGAATTTAAGCATTCTCAGGTTTCTCCCAACAGAGCATCCACAGGGAGGGAGGCGAGGGAAGGATGTTTTAATTTGTCTGGCCAGATGCTCTTCGTGACAGAGGTATCGCTTTATGAAGGTGAACTCAATCCTATCCAAACACTTCCCTGGATTCCCTCCCTAGTTTTGCTCCAGAACTGATGCAGAGGGAGAACCAAGTTGATTAGAGGGATGGAGCAGCTCTGCTGGGAAAAAAAGCTGAGAGATTTGGGATTGTTCAGCCTGGAGAAGAGAAGGATTCGGGATGACCTAACTGGGGCCTTCCAGTACCTGAAGGGAGATGGAGAGAGACTGGAGAGACAGGACAAGGAGAAATGGCTTCACACTGAAAGAGAGTAGGGTTAGATGAAATATTAGGAAAAAAAATCTTTATTATGAGGGTGATGAAGCAGTGGCACAGGGTGCCCAGAGAAGCTGTGGCTGCCCCTGGATCCCTGGAAGTGTCCAAGGCCAGACTGGATGGGGCTTGGAGCAACCTGGGAGAGAGGAAGATGTGGAATGAGATGATCTTTAAGGTTCCTTCCAAGCCAGACCATTCCATCCTTCTGTGATTCTATTAATAGACTAGCCTAAATCTGATTAATGTCAAACTTCCTGGGGAAACTGAGGCACTGGGTGCACTTGGGACCCCAAACCCCAGCAAAGCTTTAAGCAGTTCCAAAGACAGACTTGTATCTCCAGTGATCACTGCCAACCACAACCCCTCTTTAGGATTTATTTAAGTGATGACCAACCAGAAACAGGGTCCTCTTCTTCCTCACCAGCACATCCTGAATCCCACAGCATCTCTCAGAGGAATTATCCCATTCCAGCACTGCTGGGGACACAAGCAGCAGGACCAACAGGGAAATAAAAGCTCTTAAAAGAGCCCATCACATTCTGTATTTTGTCATGATTCCACTTCTGTTTTTTAATGTGCTCTGAGGATATAGGAGGCATTGTTCCAGGTCTGGGAGAAAGAAAGGACCCCAAGGGGAAAGAGAAGCTGCCCACAAGCCTTGTGAACCAGGGTAAAAACAAAGGCAGAAATAAATAAACAAACAGGGGGAGAAAAAAAATCAAAAACACCCTTAAAATGTTGGTTTGTTTCTCTTGTCTTGCTGCAGAGGAGTTTGAAGTTCTCCATTTCCTGGGTGTGCTACAGGAGCAGCAGAGTTGAGACTCAGGCTTTTAATGAAGTTTATGTAAATTTGGTGATGTTTATACTTAGCAGAACAGATTTAGGAGTACTAATAAAGCAGCAGATGAGGCGTAGAAAAGAGCTGGTGAAGTTTTCCCCCACTGTTATTTTTTACCTTCCTCCCACCATTCCCAACAAAAAGAGTCTGTTTCTGTTGCCAGTTTCTCTTCACAACAAGAGCTTTTGAAAGGCTGTTTATCCTTCAGTGCTGCAGGAGCATCTCCCAGTTCAGTTTTGTCCCATTGCCTTCCCTCCAGGAGAACAACCCAGCCCATGTTTGTATTCCCTTCAAGCAAATTAATTTTACCCAACTCCACTTTGGGATCTTTGGATTTTCCTTAGGCTGGAGTTGGATCGGCCTTTTCCTTTGGGAGGAGGTGAGGGTTTTCCCTGGGTTTGGAGTCAGGGATGTTGAGGATGAGCAGGATGAGCTTCATCCCCGGGCAGGAGGAGGCAGAGCTGGCCCTGCCCAGCGATGGGTGGTGATTGCTGGTGCTTGTGGCTCCAAGAAGAAGAACAGAGGCCACCAACAGAGAAAAGTGACCCAGAAAATCCTCAGAGGAAGGTGCTTGGCAGCCCAACTCCTCCTGCCACACCGCCACAACCCCTTTCAAATATTTTCTGCTCACGCCTGCAGTTTTTTTGTGAAGAAATGAAAGAAATTTGGGCCTTGTAGCATTTGTCCAATGCAGTTCACTCAGGATAATCCCTACTAATCCCCCCTCATCAGACCCCATGTGATGGGGTTTCCAAGGAGGACTGGGGAGGGGTCTCAGGGTCCCTTTTGAGCAAAGCTGTCCTTATCTGAACAGGGCAGGAGTCCTTTGCACACTTGAGGAGTTCCCATGGGATAAATGTCTTGGGTTGGAATGCAAGATGTGCCTGGGGCTGTGTATTGTTTCCATCTGTCAGAGGTGGGGCAGTTCTGTGCTGTTCATTGGGCAGTTTTCTTTATCTGTTGGGGACATCTGACACCATCCCCTGCAAGGGGGGACTCCAAAGTCCCAGTTCAAAGCTTCAGACTTGGCCCATTCATGGGCTTTATTTTATTTTTTTTCTTGTTTGTTTGCTTGTTTTTTTTGTTTTTTTTTTTTTTTTCTGGTTGGTTGATTGGTTTTTTTTTTTTGTTGTTTTGTTTTATCCAGCTTATCAGGGAAAAAACAATAATCCACTGGATCAATCACTGACATCCAGAAACCTCCATGAGCATCTTCAGGGCATCCTCCTTGCCATGGGCATGAACTCATGGAATTTTCAAGCATCCCTGGGGATAAAAGGGGCAGCAGGAAGGAGTTGGGTGGAGCTGGGTGGGGAAATCCTTGAAATGGGGATGCTTCTCACATAATCAAAGATATATTTGGAAAAGATGAGCTTTTCCAGACTAAAAGGTGCCTGAGTGATCCCGTTCCATGTAGTGACATAGGGATGGGAAAGCAGAAACCACTGAGGAGTGATGGATTCATAGAATTTTCACTGAATGTTTGAATTTTCAGCTGCAGTTTTTTTTCTCTGCAACCTGTTATGAATCTGAGTATCCCTGACTTAAGGTGCTGAAGGAGGAGGAGGAGGACACTTGTAGGAAAAAAAGTGTTCAGTCCAGGAACCAGCTGTGATTGCTAAATCAGGAGATTTAGACACATGGCAGGGGGAAAAGAATTAAAAAAGCAAAATGACTGAAGAGTTAAAAATACAACCTGAAACGTGGAGCCTGCCTGGGAGCTGCATTTCACCCTGCTTTGCTACCAGATCCTATAAACCAGGGGAAAAAAGGGACAGAGCAGACCCAGAGGGTTAAAACCTATGGGAAAGACAGGGCAGGAGGAGCGAAATCAGTCCAAATTTCTCCCCCTAATTATCACACAAAAGATTTTGCAGAATTACAAGCATGACTTAATCACCTCTGGGACAGAAGGTGCTTCCCAGAAAGGAGACGCTTTCCTACTCTGTTGGTCAATAATTTCAGGACAAGTTGATTATCCCACTAATTGCTGACCAGATACCAGTGTGGTGCTGAGCTACCAAAATTCCCGAGGGTTTTTCCTGAAAAAATCCCACCTGGAGTCCTCCTCCAGCCAGTTGTGGTGGTCCAGGAAGCAACTGGGGGAACTGGTGAGCAGGGGATGTGCAGATCACAGCAGCCAGCTCCTGACATGTGGGCGAGTTTCCTTAATCCAAGTTTCCATTTTAAAGGGAGAATAGGAACTTCCAGACACGAGGATTTATAGGCAAGGACTTAACAGTTAAATTTATTCATGGCTAAACTGAGGAGCCCAGAGTCATTAAAGCATGAAATTGTGCCAGTCAATTAAAGCGTCAATCATAGCCAGCCTCATTTAGGAGAGCTGCTTTAATCCCAAGGAAAGAACAAATTTTTGGCCTAGTGAGAGAGCACAGTGGCTTGAAGCTGATTTTAGAGAAAACAGACATTTGCCAATGGTTGTTTTTTTAATATATATGGATTATTTTCTGCTGTGCTCCTTCCAAGGTGACTTGTGTTTCTGCTCAAGTAGAAACACAGATGCAATTTGAGCTGGAGATGGAGTGACTCGAGTGGGCTACACAGCAAACAAACAAGAGAACTCATCAAAGAGACATTTAAACCAGCAAATAGCAGAGTTCTGGGAGCTTTTCAGCAAGATTCAGACAGATTTTCCTTTTGTTTTTAAAACTATGCAATTAGATTATTATGCCTGTCACTTCATGCAATTTATTGGCTTTTAAAACATTTTTTTCTTTCCCTGCTGGGTTGAATTGCTGGAATATCCGTTGGTGATATTTAACAAATGGTGACTGTCATTTGGGGCCTGGTCAGACAGAACAGGTCACACACCTGATTGCAATGGAGGAGAAACATCTCCAGAGGGGATTTACTGGGAGCTGACTGGAAATTTTGGTGTTGGGCATGATCTTTTCTGCCTTATCCACCAAAAATCAGGGAAAGGAGATAAAAGAGACTCAGGTTTGGAGGAGAAACACGAGCTCAGGGAGTGTAACAACTGGTCAGGGAAAGTGGTGGAGAGCTGAGGTGACCCTGCCACTCCTTGGTGCGGGTGTTTCACCAGCTGCACTTTTCTGTGTCAGGAATTGAAAGGTTTCTAACCCATTTTGGGGCTCTGATTGGTGTCTGGAGGGAATTTGGAGGAGGGAGCAGCTTTGGGCTCTGTTTCCAGCAGTGAAGTTGTGCTGTGAGAGGCTGGGCAGGGGAGGAGATGGTGGCTGAGCTGCCTTTGCCCTCACATTTCCTTTCCTGGCTCTGGTGGGAGCCAAGAGAAAGTTTTGGGGGATTTTTGGTGAAGCTCAGGCTGCAGAGCAGCTCCAAACCCTTCTCTGGCTGCAGTGGGGCACACAAGCTTTGCTCCAGCACAGCTTCCCCTGGTGAAATCCCTTCTTGAGGCTTAGGGCCTCTTTCTGAACCAAAAACTTCCTTAAAAAACACTAAGATTAGCTGAAATACTCAATACCAGTTGCAGACACCTCTCCTGAATTTCTCAGAGTCTGCAGCTGTGCTTTGTGCAGGAAGAAAGGGGGATTTTTTTGGATCTGCTGTGGGCCTCGGGAAGTGTTCATTTTGGGATCTCCCCTGTCCTGGAATTGTGCACAGCCCAGCTGGTGAGGCAGCACCAACAGCAGTAGCATCTAGGAGCAGATATAGGGTAAATTTAGGTAGCTTGGCTTGAAATTCAAATTCCTGAGGCCAAGGAGGTTGAGGAAGTTGCTTTGACACCTGTTGGAGGAGCAGGGCCTGTGGGTGCACCAGTCCCAGCCATGTCCCTTTCCAGTTTGTTCCAGTACCATGGACACCAGTTGCCCAAATTAATGTGTCTCACAGGATGGTTTGGGTTTAAAGTGACCTCCAAAATCATCCAATTCAACCCCTGGAGCAGTGTCAGAATCCATGGTATTGATGATTCTGAGGTTGTAGAAAGTCTCTGTCTGTCAGCCCCGCTGCCAAAGCAGAAGCCATAATTGGTCTGTGCTGGTTTCCAGGTTGTTTATTCTGTTTATCTCTCACATGTTCTGCTGCCCTGCCCAGCTCTGTCCTGCAGGGCAGCGTGTGGGGCTCTGCCCTCAGTGGGATGTTACAAACATTAAATACCAGAAACTCCCTGGGCTGCATTTACAATAACGTGCCAATATCTGTCACCTACGTTGGACAGTGTGTCCCCAGCCTGAACCAACAGAAAAATGCCAACACCACAGTGAGACATGGAGGGCATGAAGAAGGAGAAAAAGGACAAGGCACACCCAATTTCTTCCATCTTGTCCCCTTTGGACCCCTTATCTAGAATCCTAAAATTTTACTTTTGCACCCATGCCACACTTAATTATTACTGATATCAAACACTCAGAGCTGGTAATTGATCCTGTAAGATTGCAAACTCTTTTCCATGGCCAGAGATCACAGCCAGTGTCTCTGGGGCTCTGTCCAGGGGGTTCCTGACCCCTGCCAGGGTCCCAGGGCAGCCAGAGGGAAGCTCTGGATTCCCATAGTGCAGGGGCTGATTTCCACTAGCTCAGGTTGCCCTGTCCAGCCTTGGGCACTTCCAGGGATCCAGGGGCAGCCACAGCTTCTCTGAGCACCCTGTGCCAGGGCCTCAGCACCTCATAGGGAACAATTCCTTCCCAATATCCCATCCATCCATGCCCTCTGGCAATTTTAAGCCATTTCCCCTATTCCATCACTGCATATCCTCCTAAAAACTCCCTCTGACCTCACAGGAAGAGCACATCCACTGGTGTCCGTGCTCTCCTGGTCGCCTGTGTCCACCCAAAGGATCCAAACTGGAGCAGCTGAAGGGCAGAGGAATGAAGAGTTTTTCTTTTAATAGGAGCCAAAAAGATTTTTGCCTCATCCTGCCTTGACGGTGAAATCTAAGACGTCATTTGATTGCTCTATAAATATCCTGAGCAGGGAGTGAAGGAAATCAGTGCTAAAAAAACAAAGTGCCACCTCATGGAAAGGTCTTGCTGCCAAGCTGGAATCTGCCCAGACCTTCACCTCGTGATGAAATAATCCAGGCTGGGATGGAGAGGGGGCTGAAAAGGTCCTGGAAAAAAAAAAAAAAAAAAAAAAAAGAGGAGCTTGTTCTTGGTATGCCCAGACAAGTATTGTGTAACAAGGTGTCTGTGGGGTGCCCAGAAGGTCCCTCAAGTCCTCCCCCTCCTTTTCCTTCCTCTGGAATGAAGATAATTGTGCTGCACAATGAGGGCCTGAGCACATCAGCGAGAGAAGAGCACCGAGGTGTGACAGTGATTGGAGCATTAGAAATACCTGAGACAGTCACATCTCGCTGTAATTTGCAGCCTTAAAACCAAAGCTAGTTAATTACCAGGCTGCAGACTATTTTTTCCCCTTCCCACCTGCCGTGAGATATTGTGAGGTGGGAAAAAAATAGCACAAGTGCATAGAAAAGCCTTAATAAAAGCTTCAGAGGGATTAAGTGGGTCTCATCTCTGTAGGTATCAAGGTAACTTTTCTCGGTGCTCAGAAGTTTTCCAAGGCTGGCTGTTTGATTTATTGTCCAGATCCTAAACTGGAACATTTCTGCCTTGGTTCTGGCAGTAAAGAACAAAAGTGCTAAGTGTGAGATGTCCACATTGTGTTTCATTTCCCTGATGGATGTTTTGACAGCCAAGAGATTTCTCACTATGCTCTATTCTTTTTTTTTCCTTTTTTTTCCCCTCCATCACTTATTTTTATAGGACATTGGGGGGTGGGGAGAGAACTGAACTTCCCATCAGCTGGTGGCATCGTGTCAGTCAGAGAGATGTTTTCTGGTTAAATCCCAAATAATGTCTTCTCAGCTTTCCAAAAGCTGTGATATTTTTGAAGTGTCACTGACTTAGTCCTGGTGGCGTGCGAGATGTTGCAAGCATGTATTTTTATTTTAATCCTTGAATTAAAATGAATCCTTGAATTAAAACAAAGATCTCTCCCGATGACCTTGTTTGAGGTTGCTCCCAGGTCAGCCTTGACCCTGATTTGTCACATCAGTGAGGCTGAGCAAGCTAAATTTGTCAGTAATGAGCCAGAAAAGCTGAGGAGATATTTCTTTTGGGTCAGTTGAAAGAAAGCTGAGGTTCCCCCAGCCCCTCTGGGGACTTCTCCACGTCCAACTGAGCATTTGTGCTCTTGTCACACTCAAATTAAAGCCACGAGACTGCTCTAAAGGGCCACGTCAGCCCAAGGTGTGGAGGTGGGCAGAGGAGTGGAAAAGCAAGTGCTGGGCCAAGGGTATCTCTGACACATCCCCAGGAGACCCAGCTGGGGCAGGATGGACACAGGGATCTCCTGCACTGGCTTCATCCCAGCTCTGACCCTTGGAGAGCTTCCAGCAAACGCTGAAATACTCAAAGTTTTCCCCTCAAATTGAAGATCCATGTTATCACAGAAGCAAAGGCTGGTTTGGGTTGGAGGGGACCTTAAAGCCCATTTCATTCTGCCCTCCTGCCATGGGCAGGGACATTTTCCACTAGCCCAGGTCACTCCAAGCCCTGTCCAGCCTGGCCTTGGGCACTTCCAGGGATCCAGGGGCAGCCACAGCTTCTCTGGGCACCCTGTGCCAGAGCTCACAAGGAACAATTCCTACCCAATATCCCTCCCAAATCTCCCCTTTTCCAGTGGGAAGCCATTCCCTGTGTCCTGTCCCTCCATCCTTGTCCCCAGTCCCTCTCCAGTTCTTCTGGAGCCCCTTCAGGCCCTGCAAGGGGCTCTGAGCTCTCCCTGGAGCCTGTTCTTCTCCTGGCTGAACTCTCTCAACTTGTCTCCAGCCCTTAGAGCCTCCTCCTGATCACTATTTGCCCCTACTTCTCTGTGTCAGGAATTGAAAAGTTTCTAACCCATTTTGGGCTCTGATTTTAATGATGTCACTCACACAGACCACAGCAATCCTTATCAGTATGGGATTTCTGGGTCGAAGCCCTTGGCAATCATGCCAAATGTTTGGATTCAGCTTTCCAAGCCACACTTTCAGCTCCAGCTGTGGCAGAGTTTTACACAGGAGAGGATTCAGATCAAATTCAGGTACCTTCAGCACTGCAAAATCCCTCAGGGATCTCTTTATTGTGCCTGGAAAGAAACAGGTTTTTTAGGGTGAAATTAATCTCATCCCTACCAGACACCTCAGTTTGGAAATAACTTCCCAACTTTATTTCTCCCCAGCAACTGCAACGGGAGCATTGTGCCATTACCCTAAGCATTTCCACCTTTTCCCGTGGTCCCTGGAGAATTGTGAATTCTGATGAAGTGTTTTGGTGACTCTGGAAATGAGATAAGTGCGTAGGATAAGCTTTGTGTCCAAACACTGCAAGGATTTGGGAACGCATCGCTGGCAGGGACTGTGAAAGGCAAAATAAGCTCATTTTCTACCCAGTCAGGTCCCTATCCTTTTGAGGTGTTCCCTGCAAGAAATTCAAGGAAACATCTGGCCTTTAATGTCTAGACACCATCCCTTAGAGAGTTTGGATCCTAAAGCTCTCCCTGGGAACGGGCTGTGGGAGGAGGCGGCTCTGTCCTGCTGTGATGTGACCCAGCAGAGGGAAGGGAGTGTGGCCACTTCACAGAACATCAGCTCAGGCCTTTTAGCTCCTTTTCACTCCCCAAATCCCTGTTGCTGTGCTGCCAAAGCCCATTGGGATGGCCTGAACCTCATTCCCAAATTCCTCAATCCAGGAGAACTGCGGGTTGAAGGTTGGGCTGATCTCCATGTGAGTTGTGGCAGGAGAAAAAGTTATTTTTCACCAATTAATGCCAATTCCTGCATGGGGAGGCTGCCAGAAGAATATTTCCCCAGGCCTGATATGCCTGAAATATCCTCTGGTTTGGGAATATTTATTCCCAAATATATAAATCTTCCCTGTTCTGGGTGGCAACCACATACAGCAATGGCCGTGCCCAAGACTTGCTCATCTCTAGGTCTGACCTTTTCACTCATGACAAAATATTATTGGAATTTCTGCTCCAGTTGCAGCTCTTTTTGAGGATTTAGGACACTGGATAATAGAATTTAAACCTAAATATGGGATAGTGTTGATGTATTGGTTTGCTGATGGTTGAACTGCTTTATTCTTTTCTAGGCTCCAGTGTTACCAGTAGCTCATCTTTGTTGATGTATTTTCCTTAAAGCTTCTTTAAAAAATATATATTTATAATATATTTATAATATATTAAAAAAAAAGGAATTTTGATAAGAAGGATGTGTTGTATTAAAAAACAAAACAAACAAACAAAAAAAAACCAAACAGAGGTGGAAAGGTTGTACATCACTCTGATTTCAAAAAAACATCTGGAATTGCTGGATTTTTCTTCCCCTGATCTTTGGTTCTGGCAGCTTTTTCTCACAGGGATATTTTTGCTTTCTCTGTTCCATCTCAATTACTCCTGCCATCATTTTTCTAACTACAGGCCCAACCCTAGATCCTTTCTCAGAAATGTATTGTGGGGTGTTTGCCTGTTAGAAAACAACCCTGCATTTTGAACCAGTGGGAAATAACTATTGAAGGGTTTTGGGGCTAAAATCTGATGGCGCCAGAGATTTTCTGTTCAGGACCGATTTTCAGAACTGTACTGGGTACCCAGGAGAAAAATGCTTTTTTATAATTAAATTACATACTTTATTTCTGTTGTCACCACACGGTTCTACAGCCCTGGATTTGTGCTGACAAGTTCTTGAAGTCTCAAAGGGTCTTTTCACCCTTCTCCCAACACTTTTCCACCACACCAGGAGGACGTTGAGTCCTGAGCTGGCTCTGAGAGCCAAGGCAGCTCCAAATCTTATGCCAAGGGCTGTTTGAGGTGTTTCCCCATGGACTGGTTTGCCGGGGAGCTCATGCCCAGGTCAGGAGGCAGGGCTGGGTGAGCCTGGGTGCTCTCCAGGGTGCAGAGCCTTCGGGCTGCATCCCAAAAACAAGATTTCTGAGAAACATCCCTCTATTTCCAGGCAGGATCTGTTCTTGCTCAGGGCTGTTGGCATTTTGATGTCGCTTGAAGATACAGCAGAGAAGTGGCTCTTGAGGAGTGACAGCACCAAACTCTGATTAATGTCTCCAAGGAGAGTCAACCAGAATGATTTCCTTTAAGCTGCCTCCATTTCCATATGTAGCCCAGACTTTGCTTGACAATGCTATAGAAATGTGATGCTTGGAAACAGCACGGCTTGTTATCAGGAATATTTCCCCTTCAGCCTTTCAGGAGAGATGAAAAAACCCTCCCAAAGCTCTCTGTAAAGGATCCTGGAATGTTAATTCTTAAATTAAGAGGTTGAACACTCTCCCACGCCACCCCTACCTGAGGGTTTAAATTCTTACTTAGGAGACCTGCACATGGCCTGGGGATGAGAAGAGCATGGAAATATGAAATTAAAAGACTGGTGGAAACCACAGGTTTCACACTCGTGACCTCTTATTGCTTCTAATTTACCACAGAAACACAGAAAGTCCTGAGCTGGAAGTGACCCACCAGGATCACTGATCCAGCTCCTGACCCCAACAATCCCACCCTGTGCATCCCTGGGAGTGTTGTCCAAATTCTCCTGGAGCTCTGGCAGATTTGGGGCTGTGCCCATTCCCTGGGGAGCCTGGGCAGTGCCCAGCACCCTCTGGGGGAAGAACCTTTTCCTAAAATCCAACAAAAACTGTGGGAACCTGGGACATCCCTCTGGCTGCCCTGGCTGTCTTGAGACCCTGGCAGGGGGCTCAGAGACCTTGGCATGAAGTCAAAAACATCTGTGGCTTCGATTTGCTCTGATTTTAGCCTGTGGAAAAAACTGACAACTTTGTGTGAAGATTTACATGTCACAAGAGTTTGACTTAATGTAACACGGGGTGAAAAAGTAGAAATTTTGGGTTTTTTTAGAATGGGGTTCAGGAGGCAAGATGGAGGAATTTGGGTGTGTCTTGTCCTTCTTCTCCTTCTTCTTGTCCTCCGTCTTTCACTGGGATGGTGACACTTTTTACTGGTTTAGAGTAGAGACACACTGTCTGACATAGGTGATAGGTATTGGGAATTGATTGTAAATAAAGTACACGTAGTTTTTGGTATAAAATGTAAACACTGCCTAGAGGGCAGAGAGAATGCCATGATCTGACTTGCTAGACAGAGCTCAGCAGGTCAGAGAAAGAATGTTATGGATAAGAAAAAATAAACAATCTTGAGAAGCAAAACTGACACATCTGGACTTCTTTGGCTGTGACGCTGGGAGGAAAAGACTTTTTACGATCTTGGGGTCATCTTGACCACAGAACCCCAAGAATAAACCTCTCCTGGGACAGCTGCAGATGTTTCCTTGGGTTCTGTAGATCAGAGCAGTCCCTCAGGAGGATCTGCAGACACCGATGAGTGTCCCCTCAATCTCCTCTTCTCCAGGCTAAACCAACCCAGAGGCCTCAACCACTCGTGGTATGACCTTTAAACCATTCCCCATTTTCACAGCTCTCCTTTGGACACTCTCTAAAGCATTTTATCCTCCTTTTTTTTGCGGCGCCAATTCCCGAGAAGTGGCTGCAGTTCACCTGGACAAGTCCACCCCAGCACACAGCAGCAGCTGCTGCCCAAAGCTTTGTCCTGGGAGTGGAATGACCTGGGCATTGCAGAGTCTGGAAGTGCACAGAGACACTGAGATTGTCTGCACTGAGCAGAAAAATCCCAGGCTCGGAGCAGAGCCCTCCCGAGCCGCACTCACGATCTACGAGCTCGCGGCTGCGTTGTCACACACTGTCACCAAGTGTCTGGCACTCGGCCACTCTCTGCCTCCCTCTTCTCCCAGTTTCTGCGTTAACAGATCGCTGATCATGCTCAAAGGGTCAGAAATGTGAGGCTGAGAATGGAAAAGAAGCTGGAAAAGTGGCTCCAAATAAGGCAGCTTTTCTCATCACGCACAAGGAGTTAATTTGCGTTGTCTTGAGCGAGTGCTGGGAGTTTCCAGCTACCCCCAAGCACAGCACACCTGCAGATTTTGCTTTTTTTAATTGCTAGAGCAGCTCTTTGCCAAGGAGTGCAGCAGCAGAGTGCTGCTGCTGCTGTCCGAGGTCCGTGTGCTTGGTGGGAGGAGCAGGAAAACACCCGGCGCGTGTTGGCTGCCCCAGTCCGAGCCTGGAAATAGTCTGGGATTAGTGGTGGAAAAGTGTTGGGAGAAGGGTGAAAAGACCCTTTGAGACTTCAAGACCTTGTCAGCGTAAAGCACAGTGACAATAGAAATAAAATATGTAATTTGAATTAAGAGCAAATAGCATGGAGCTTGGGAAACAATTAAAAAAGTATAAAAATAATAAATAAATAGTCGGCTCCCCTTGGAGGGGTGGATTCAACATTTGGATGCTGGAACACAGCAAAGTCAGCACAGAAATCCTGGAACTTCTCTAGGTGTGGTGGTGGGAACATCTCCTGACTCTGACAGGGATCATCTCCAGGATGGGATTTTTGTGCCCACCCTGGTGATGTTTTTGTCCAGCATTCACAGGATGTGGAGCTCCCCTGGATTTGTGTCATCCTCCCTCAGGCTGGCCCTGGTGGGAGTTTAGGCTGCAGAGAGAGCTCCTGTCCCACCTCCTGGGACACCAAGCCACGATGCAGCTCCACCTTAGAGAATCCCAGAATGGTTTTGGTGGGAAGGGACCTTAAAGCTCACCCAGTCCCACACTTGTTTGTGAGGGAGGTCCAGCTCTTCACACATTAAAGCATTTGTATAATATAATCTTTTAACTCCTGCTATCTTCTGAAATTGTGTGTTCTACATGGAAGATTTTGTCATTAAAAAAAAAAAAAAAGAGTGGAATTGCCAGAGCAGACCTGTCTGCTTCCTTCCCTGGGTGCCAGTGCTGAGAAGGGCTGGAAAAATTTATTGGAAGTGCTCAAGGCCAGGATGGAACAACTTGCTCTAATGGAAGGTGTCCCTGCCTGTGGCAGGGGGTGATCTTTGAGATCTTTCCAACCTAAATTGTTCTGTGATTCTATGAAATACCCACTTTTTGCCTTAATATGATGATTTTAAAGCAGTGACTTGCCCATTCATCTGGTGGTGTTGGGGTTTTGCTTAAACTCCATCTCAGAGTAATGCACAAGATAGAGAAAAGGAATAGTCAGGCTACTAAAGATCTTGCATAGTGAATGTGAAAAATTTCCAGATAAAAATGGCAAAAAAGTAAAGAATACAGCCCATTTCTTACCTAAGGACAAAGGTAGAAAGTGTCTTGTGGCTGCCTTTCAGTTTTATTGACATGAGACTCAAAATAGCAGGAGCTTTTTCACATGGCAGGTCGGAGATCTGTAAATCATCTTGCCAAAAAAAGAAAATCTGGATGATAAATCGAGTGGGAAATTAGACAGATCATCCAAATCCTAAAATACTGAAGTTGGAAGGGCAGCCTGGAGGCTTCTGAATCTGTGCCATGCTCAAAGCAAAGTCAGGTTCAGAAGCAGGTCAGGTTCCTGAAGCTGAGGTTTGAAATCATGGATAAACAGGGAATTTCCTGAACTAAGTATGGTTTGATGCCTCGAACATAGCAAAAGGTGGGAAGGCACATCATCCAGCCTGTCCTTGTCCTAGTAATTTTCCCAAAGTATCTCCTACTGTTGGAAAAGGAACTATGGTTGGAAATAGTTTCCAGCTATTGTTGGAAAAGGAACTAAAATCTGGGTTGAACAGATTGTTATTTCCAAAGGAAGAATGTGGCAAAGGGCTGCAGGATCATAACTGGGCTGGAGAGGGTGAACAGGGCTGGTCACTCCTTCTTCTTGAGGCAGCCTAAAAAGCTCAGCAGGTGGTTTAGAAGAGGGAAGGGAGATATTTCTTCACCTAAAAAAGTAATTAAATTGTGGAACTCGTTACCTCGGGATGACAGAGTGAGAAAAAATTAAAGACAGGGGAAGGAGAGCAGGCATTGGAGGTTGTTAAACATTCCAAGAGCGCTCCCGGCTCAGCAAGGTGCCAAACTTTTAATTGGTGGGATGGGGAAGGATTCCACAACGTCTTTGTTGATCTGGCTCTGTCAGAGTCCAGGGTGGATCATCTTCCAGCTGATGTGGCTGAGGTTCCTTTGTCCCCAGGAGATGGAGGTGGTGGCAGGACTCCCGAGGAGATGAGGAACAGGGTGGGCTTGCTGAGCTGTCCCTGCACATCTCCAGCTCTGCCTGTTAATCCCGAAAGTGCTGGGCTCAGAGTGGGGAGATTGAGACTTTTGGGGGAGAAACGCAGGATTTGACTACTTGGGCTTTACATCTCTCGCCTGGCTTTGCTCAAAGTCATTATCAAAACCCTACAGAGCCCCACGGAGGGTTTCTAAAAACTGCTTTTTCTCCCCAGATTTCCCTGCCTGCATTCCTGTACTTCCCCTGCACAGGGAGTGGAATAAAAAGCTGACTTGAGACCTACTCATTTAATGCCTGAATTAGTTCAATTTTCTCTGCCCGAGGCGTCTCATTTTTTTCCACTGTCTTGCTGTTGGCCTGCTGGGAATCTCTCATTGTCCACAGAAGTTTCACTTGTCCTCCGAAATTGATGATTTTCTCCCCGAGCGCAAATTTTTGCCTAAATATGGACTCTTTCAAAGCTAATTTCTCTTCATAGTTTGCTTAGGCACACGTGTATGTGTGCTAAAATCAGTTTCAAAATGGCTCAGATTTATTTTTAAGCCAGGGTGGTTGTTTTTTTTTTTTGTTTTGTTTTGTTTTTTTTTCAGATGCCAAAAGCATTGATTCCTGTCTGATTAAAAACAAACAAAAAAACCCACCAAAACCCACGGAGTATTTTCAGCATCATTTAGCAGCTCATCTACAAGGATCTTGACTGGCTTAACGAAATGGTAGGTGCTCACTCGTGTGTGGAAAAGGCCCTGGTGTCTTTGGATGCACATTATTTTATTTAACCCAAGCACAATTTAATCTTGGGGAGTTAAAAAATCCAGAGGCTGATGTCTCAAAGCTCGAGTCAATCATTACTGGGAAAATCAAACTATCTCATTAATTTTTGGAGCAAAATGTTTCGTTTTAGCGGAGCTGTCGTCTTTAAATATTTTTGGATGCAAACTTCTGGAATTGCTTGTGGGAAGAAAGCTTTCCTTTTAAAATTTTTCCTTCATATTTTCATTTTAAGCTGTAGGAGCATTTATCAGGTAAGCCTTGAGTGTAACAAAACATTCAATTCCAAGTCAAGGCAAGCAATGATTTTTTTTTTTTTGAGACAAATAAACCATTTTGCTTGATTCTTTGCTTAGAAGAAGTTTGGGGTTTGCATCATACAGAATCCTGTTCTGTCTCTTACTTTTTTAATTCTGTAAGAACCCTCAAACCAGAAAAAAAAAAAACTATTTGTATGATTTCATTTAGAAAGTGAAACACTGTTCCACAGCTCTGTTGCAGAATATTTCCAAGGAGTGATAAAAATGCCACCAGAATAAAGACATTAATAGGATTTAAACAAAATTATGATTTTTTTTTTTAAGGCAGTTTAAAAACCCCCAACACAGAAAATAAGTGAAACGATGACCTTAGGCACAGCAATAAATACCCTGCAGCGGCACAACCACATTCTGTGATGTGCTGGATGTGAAATGAGCTGTCTTGGGGCTCTCCACCCTGCCAAGACAGCCTGAATTAGCAGCTGGTCCGTTTTAACGCAGACAGCTCTGTCAGAAGGGCAGGGAAGGAGCTGGAGGAGCTGAGGGAGGAAACGGGAGCCTGCAGGAGCTTCATGTCCCCGTGGCAGGACAGAAGCTGTGACAGCTGCTGCTGAGATGCTGCGGCAGAGGAGATGCTGGCCTGGAGGGTTTTCTGGAGAAAAAGGGGTTGTTTTTGTGAAGCAGGTCCTGAGATGGGCAGTCAGAGCGTGCCCTACAGATGTGGCATGTGGGACTCCAAGCCTGTAGGATAATTCCCGACTCAAAATCTCTGTTCTGTCTTAAAACATCTCCCCCTGGAGACAGCAGCTGCAGCCTCCCCTGCTCCTCTGTGTGATTCTGACTCCAGCTGTGAGGACACGAGCTGGGAGAACAACTGGGCACGTTGCAGTGTCCAACCTCACAGTCCCTCAGAACATTCCCAAAGGGCTCGAGCCACTTTCCCTGCTGTCACCCACCAGTCCAAACTGGAAATCTCGTTGGGCATCCCTAGAAAAAACAGGTCTAAAATGAGACAGGATAGAAATGGCTGCTGAGAAGAGGACACAAAACACAACACAGGGGAAATTTTGATTGCTAAGCCAAACTCTACCACCAGTCAGCCAGGACATCCAACACCAGCTTGGATATGGATGTTATCGGAGTTTCTGGTGGTGCCAGAGTTGGGATTACACCACTCATGCCAAATAAAGCAAATCTGGAATAAAATAGGACTACAAACAACTTTCCTTGAGCCTCTGAGCAGTTTGGCTTTGACAAAAAAACCCAGAGATGCTCAAGAAGAGCTGGAGCAGGCATCAACTACCCTGGAATTGTCCAAGGCCTGGTTGGATGGGGCTTGGAGCAACCTGGTCTAGTGAAAGGTGTCCTTGCCCATGGTTTTTAAGATGAATTTTAAGGTTTCTTCTAACCCAAACCATGCTGGGATTTTATGATCAAATGGGCAAAGGTTTGTGGGGCTGCAAGTCTGACACTACAGTGCTGATCATGAGGAAAGACAACTGCAGGAAAGCAAGTCCCACCACCTCAAAAAAACAGTGAAGAGAGAATTTGAAGTCAGAGAGACCAAAGATTCTACACCAAAATAAGGAAACCAAACCTCTTTTTTTTTTCTTTTCTTTTTTTTAAGAAAAAGATAACATCATTCAGTGTATTTTTTCAAGCTTGCTGGACATCATACCGAAATACCGTAAAGCTGTCAGGGAAATTATATGGTTTTTTTTTCTGTTGTCAACCAAAGCGTGCTTTTATGGAGTCAATTAGCCACAAATGATGAACACACGTCACTTGTCTGGGAATGAATTACAGTACAACCCAATAAACACAACCGGCTTTGCTCTCTGATCACTGCCCTGATGGGCAGGAGGCGTCAAACTTCCCTGCCCAACCATAAAGGAACCTCCGTGTTCCTTTGTGTTTCATCCTGCAAATCCATCTCCTTCAAGTGCTGCAGTGCTACAGTGTGAGGGCAAATGGGGTCATTGGTATTTCTGCTCTGGCGTGCAAACCTGGGCGTGAGCTCAGGGTGTGAAATGCAATTGCATCGGGGAAAAGGGTTCGGATAAGCTGGGATGGCACGAGGGCTTGGATGTACAACGGAGCTGCTGTCAGATTCCACAGAGAAGTGCAGCCAATGTCGTCTCTACACAGGATTTTGTGTGCCCTCCACAGACCTTAGAGCCCTTTTTGAAGGTGGAGAGCCACAGTCTTGTCAAGTTTTTAGAGTTTTTGTTTGTTTGTTTGTTTGTTTTTTTGGTTGGTTGGGACCATTAATTTTTTGTTTTGTTTTGTTTTAACTTTAGTAACAGATGGGTAAACTGAGGCACAGAAAGGTGGTGTGACTGGCCCACAGTCGCTGGTAGACCTTGAACCCCCCAGGTCTTGCTCCCACCTGGGACAGAGTGAGAAGGAAGGACTGTTCCCAAAGTTCCCTCCACTTGTTCCCAGGGTGAGGAACACCGCGGCTCCTCACGGGGCGAGGGAAAGGGCCGCCACCCTCAGTGGCAATGTCTGGAAGGTCTGGACGGTTCCTGCCAGCCCCTGGGAGGCCAGGGAATCGAGGAACCCAGCATGGAGAGGCAGGAGCCCGTGGGTCAGGCACTACAGGATGCACTCGTGCCTCTCCGTGGCTTTCAGGGCCTCGTGCATGCTGGCGGCCGAGAGCCTCCTGTTGATGTTCCTGTACCTGCAGCGCAGCAGGTTCCAGAAAGTAGTCCTCAAATCCCGGTTGAAGAAGGCGTAGATGAGGGGGTTGATGAGGGAGTTGGTGTAGCCCAGCCAGAGCAGAGTCCTCTCCAGCCGCAGGGGCATGCAGCTGCAGCGGATGCCGCAGATGAACGGCCGCGCCGTGGACATCAGGAAGAAGGGCAGCCAGCAAAACGTGAAGGCCCCCACGATGATGCCGAGGGTCCTGGCGGCTTTCTGCTCCCGCTTGAAGATGGAAATGTTCTTGCGGTCTTGCCGGAGCAGCTTGGAGAGCGTGGCGCATTCCTCCACGGCTTTGGTGCGGCGGGAGCTGTGGTGGGCGCGGCTGGAGGCCTCGAGGCAGTAGACGCCCTCCTCCTCGTAGTGCTTGGGGAAGTTCATGAAGCGGTGCTTCTCGGCGCTGACCTTGGCCGCCTTGTAGATGCGGCTGTACATCACCAGCATGACGGCCATGGGGATGTAGAAGGCCACGCCCGTGGAGTAGACGGTGTAGCCGAAGTCCTGGCTGATGAGGCACACCCGCTCCACCGTCACGTTCTGCGCCCAGCCGAAGAGCGGAGGGAGGGTGATGGAGGCCGACAGGAGCCACACGATGAAGACCATCTTGGCCATCAGCTTCCCGTTCTGCCTCACGGGGTAGGTCAGCGGCCGCGTGATGCCCAGGTACCTGCGGGGAGGAGGAGTTGGCAGGGTTAGGAGTGGGTGGTGTTGGGTGGTTTTCACTCCTGATCGGCTGTGAGAGAATTTTGGCCCTCAGAGGGGTCATGAAATTAATTCGCCAAATGAAAATCTCCACAGGCATGATATCTCTTGACTAAACACCCCAATTTATTCCCCGTTTTCTTGCAATCACCCTGTGCATGGAATCACAGAATGGTTTGGGTTGGAAAGACCTTAAAGACCATCCCAGTCCCACCCCCTGCCATGGGCAGGGACACCTTCCACTATCCCAGGTTGCTCCAAGCCCTGACCAGCCTGGCCTT
The DNA here is from genome assembly GCF_050655825.1 of Lonchura striata. Classification (NCBI taxonomy): domain Eukaryota; kingdom Metazoa; phylum Chordata; class Aves; order Passeriformes; family Estrildidae; genus Lonchura; species Lonchura striata. The sequence continues at coordinate 2,767,053 of NC_140706.1, read as the reverse complement.
GAGCACTTCCAGGGATGGGGTGTCCCTAACACAAAGTATTATTGAACTGCCAAATGCAGTCTGAACTTTCCATGACCTCCTGGGGAATAAAAATACTTTAATAAATTTCATTTTCAGGACTAAAAAATGCCTGAAGAATTTTATTTTTTCCACCAGAACTATCCTGCACAGAGAACATGCAACGGCTTCCAGCCGTGGCACATAACTCACTCCGGTGTGTTGCTCTTCCCAAGGAGACACCAGGAGTGGGAGGGGTGATGCTCAGAGTGATGCCACAGGACTGATTCCAGATGAAAGGAATAACTCCTAGCGGTTTTTGATGGGAAGTGGGAAGCACTGCAGCCTTCTCTTATTTGTTGGTGAAGAACTACAACCTGCAGCTAAGATGGCCCTGGGAGACCAAGAAATAATCTTGCTTTTGGGAAGACTTAAAAATGTGTCTGGGTGAGCCCTGCAGGCAAAGATGGAGAGTGGACGATGCTGTTTGGGGACAATTTTTGGGCCCCTCATGACAATAAAGCCATTGAAGGGCTGAAGAGTGTCCAGGGAAGGGAATGGAGCTGGGGAAGGGTCTGGGACAGCAGGAATGGCTGAAGCAGCTGGGAAAGGGGCTCAGCCTGGAGAAAAGGAGGCTCAGGGGGGACCTTGTGGCTCTGCACAGCTCCCTGAAAGTTGTTGAGCTCTGGAAACTCAAATAGAAATGATCCAAGCAGCTGGAGCCATGTGCTCGCTTGCCCAGCCAGTAGCTGCCAAAGTGATGGAGTCCAGCTCTCCCTCAAGAGGAAAATGAGTGGAGTTTGGGGTAAGAGATCCCAAAAACACCTGGTGACCCACAGTTCCCCAGCCCTGACCCCTGGGATTAGGAGTTACCTTGTTATTTTGCCTGAAAGGAGCTGGAGGCTGCACCCACCATCAGCCCCTGGTTGTGCCACGGGGTGTAAATAAGAACTATCCTGATTTTATTGGAGAGGTTTGTGTGATAAAGAAATTGTGTCAACTGTGGGTAAATTAGAATTGTAAAGCAATAAATCGGGTGGGGAGTTGGCCGTTCCCCCTGGAAAACATCTGCCTGCTACTCAGCTCCAATCAATCCAGCAAAAACCTCGAGCCACTCATATGGATTTCTGTTCTGTTACAGCCTTTTTGATTCCAATCTCCTGCTGCTAGGAATTTTTTTAGGCAGGAACTCATCACCTCTTAACTATTCTTGGATGAACAGTGTCACTCCAGAGGGGCAGTGAGAACAGCAGCTCTATGAGTACTTTCTGCTAAAAGCTGAACAAAAAAAAAAAAAAAAAAAAAAAAAAGGAAAATATCTGTGGAGAATTTTACCTCTGCTGTATAATTTTTCTCTGACAGTCAGTCTTACTGTGTTAGGAGATTTTTCTCTTCCCTGATTATTTCGCTCTTCCAGATCATCCCCCAAGATTAGAAGATGGAAATAAAATATAAAAATAAATCTAATTTCTCCTCCTCTCCTGACTGCTAAATAAATTGAGAGACTAAAGTCTTCTCCCCTGCCTCCCTGATAAAATTATTTTGAATTCATTCACTGAGTTGTTCTTTCCTTATTTTCCCCTGTATTCTTTTTTGCGCTGGCCTTAGTCACAAGAACCAACCAAAATTCTCTATGCTCAGAGAATTCCAGGATGGTTTGGGTTGGATAGAATCTTCAAGATTATCCATTTCCAACACAGGGATGCCTTCCACTGTCCCAGGTGGCTCCAAGCCCATCCCACCCTGCAGGGATGGAGCATCCACAGCTTCTCTGGGCAACCCATTCCCTCCTGACGGCCCTTGGTGGGGTCAGGCTGGCAGAAAACCCTGCTCTGCTCTTGCAATTCCCAAATTAACATTCCAAAAAATCACCCTCTAGATATCCAAGCCACGAACGTTGCCCATAAATCCACGCTGTCCTCTCTCATGCTGTTACCGCGTTTCTTTTGGAAGCCGATGCGCCTGGGATTTGCTGAAACTTCAAGGAATTCATGCGCCAGCCGAGGAAAACGCTCGCTGGCAAGGTTTAACAAGCAGGCAAAGCTGACACATTTCATCCGCGGGTGCCTTGTGCAGCTGCTGCTGCTGCTGCAGGAGGAAACGGGGCCGTTTTGAGGTCTTTGCAATAATTTGGAAACGAGCAGGGAGCCCTCAAAATAGGGCAGCGTTCGCAGGAGGCGAGGTGGCGCTGACAGGCGGTGGAATTCGAGTGGAATTCTCCCCCTTGGAAATTTTTTCATTTTTTTGTTTTTCTCTCTCTCTGTGTGCGTCCTGCTGCTGATCAAGTTTAGGGTAATCAGGTAACAAAAGGCAATTCCCAGGATTTTCGGGCATTTGGTGTGGATTTGCAGGGCCCCCGCAGTGCTGGGCTGATGCTGCAGCCGCTCATGCCAGGTGCAATAAATTCCTGCCACATCCCTGATCCTGCAGATCCCAGCCCCTCTTGGCTGTGGGGTGGGAGATCTGCCCCAGGCTGGGCTGCACCAGCAAACCCCACGGATGAACCAATTCAGAGTGTTTGTTCTACACTCAGTGGGAATCATGGAATGGGTTGGGTTGGAAGGAACCTTAAATCCCATCCAGTTCCACCCCCGGGGCAGGGACACCTTCCACCATCCCAGATTGCTCCAAGCCCTGTCCAGCCTGGCTTTGGACACTTCCAGGGATCCAGGAGCAACCACAGTTTCTCAGGGCACCCTGTGCCAGGGCTGCCCATCCTCACAGGGATCAATTCCTTCCCAATCTCCCACCAATCCCTGCCCTTGTCCTGTCTTTACATTTCCTGATGAAAAACCCCTCTCTGTGGCTTCCCTGTAGGCCCCTTCAATTGTTGGATCATTATGCCAGGGATTAAATAACAAAAACAACCCAAACCTCTCCGAGGTTCCCCCTTTCTCCATCCTGGGAAAAGATGAATCTCCACTCACACAGGGGGACAAATGAGCCTGCAATTAGGGCTCAGAATTAGGGTTTCCTCGACCCTGCTGTTTTACCACAATTCCATGCCTCCTCTGCAGCCAAAATAAGTTCCTTCCCTGATTTCCAAGCTGATGCCATTCCTGCCCCATCCTGCTGAAGCAGAGGAGGAAACAAAAGGCAGCTGGAGCTGCTACACCTGCCCATGCCCTAAGTCAGAGCTGGTGCAGCATCCCAGGGATCCATCCCAGACACAGAGCAGGGATCTACCCAACCTGGCCAACATTCGGATCACGGACATGGGAGAGGAAATCCAGCAAAATGCTGTGCAGTTTTCATCCCACTGACATTGGAGAGGCATCCTTTTACTGAGGGTGACCCCAATTTGGAGCATGTAATCTGATTTTGGGTGGAAAATACTTGCCAGGGGAGGAGGAGAGCCCCAGCAAAGCTGCCTGGGAAATGGATGTAGAGGTTTTTATCCACCAGGGATGCCAGAAGTGATGTGTGGGCTTTGGGGAGCTCCTTTTGTCAGCTTCTTGGCATTTTTATGGAGAGTTTCATCAAAGCTGAGCAGCCAAAAGAGGGGATTTTTTTTTTTTTTGTTGGTGGTTTGTTTTTGGTTTGTGACATTAAAAAATCTGCAACACTGGCAGGCTTTTACATAAGGAAAATATAAGAGCATGATGGATGTTTCCAGCATTTTTCTTTTCTGATTTCAAAGGAAATCAATCAAATCTCGCTTCAGACAAGATTAGTTCTACCAGCTTCAATCGAGAGGCTTTTAGGAAGCCCTCGGCATTAATAATCAATAACAGCAGCCTACATTTTAATAGTCCTCATCATCCTGGGCAAACCAAGTAGCTTTTCCATCTAAGCTAAGCAAAATATTGAGGACACTTCAGCCATCAATAAAAACAGGGTCTCCTCCTTGGCAGGAGCAGGCCTGACAGTGCTGACCAAGTTGGATTCGGGACAGAACCAGAGGAAATATTTCTATTTCTGAGAAACACCAGGGCTTTTCATCTTCTTCCTCACAGGGCAGGAGGAAGAGCTGGTCCCCATCAGTAATGATGATCTGGGTTGATGCCTCGCTGAGATAACAATTTAATCTCTTTTGGAGCAGGTTTTTCGGGGATTCTGCAAGCTCAGCTCTGCTTGTTCTTTTGGTTTTTGGTTGTATTAGCGTGGAAATAGAGAACTGTGCTTCTGGAGATGTTTCCATCAAGAGTCAAATGAAAAATCCTGCCCATCCCAGGCTCAGGGGGGAAGTGGAGATCCAGGCATGATCCTGGATCCTCAGTCCACCTCCACGCACTGCCTGAGCCTGCTGGGTGGATGTGGAGCAGTGATGCTGCACAGGATCCTTGAGACACTGCCCTGGGATGGTTCACACAAATCCCAGCCCATTCCTGGGGATCCCTGAGGGGGAAAAGCAGCAGGACAGCGCCCCAGTCACCTCCTCCTCTAATATTCACCAGAGGGCATCCCAATAATTCCCATTTCCTCCTCAAGCCCCAGCACAGACTGACCCTACAAGCCCCCTCCACTTGCAGGTTGTCCTTCCTCCCACCCAGAGCCAGCTGGGCACAGCTGAGGGGACGGTCCAGTCCCTCCCCTCTGCTCAATCCTTGCTGATTTTCTCCTTTCCATGCTGGAAATACATTCCAGGCAACTGCCCTGCAACCACTCAACTTCCCCATCAGGCCCGTGGCGTGGCGAGGATGAAGTTCTGGGAGCAAACTGATCACAGTGCAGTTCCTGTGCCAACACACGAGGGAAAAGCCCGTGCCAGAAAATTCAGGTTCTTTGACAACCTCTTGGGATACAGCTTTTCCTTCCCTAATTCCCAGGAAAGACCAAGTGACATCAAACTCAGGATGTGCCTGCACGGTGTCCTTGGATATGGATCTGCTCCCTGGAGCAGTGACACGGGATGGGAGGGATGGGATGGAGGAGTGGAGAATCCATGGCAAGGATTTTTGGGGGAAGATCTCTCCTATTTGTGTGTGTGTTTGGAAAAATTCTTGCTCCAAGGGATGGGATGGGGTGGGATTGGTTGGTTGGGAAAGGAGGGGAAGGAAATTGGAAGAGAAGGGGAAGAGGAAAAAAAGGGGAAGGGAAGAAGGAGGAAAGAAAAAGGAAAGGAAAAAGAAAGGGGAAAGGATTGCATGTATTGGATTTTTGGGGACTTGGGATGGGGTGGGGAGAGTTGTTGACATGCTTGGCCAAGGACAAATGAAAGGGGAAAGGGAAAAAGAAAAATGGGAAAAGGGGAAAAGGGGAAAAGGGGAAAAGAGGAAAAGGGGAAAAGGGGAAAAGGGGAAAAGGTAAGGGAAGATGAGGCAAAAGGAAAAGAAAGGAGAAGGAAAAGGAGATTTTCAAGCAAAGCCAGTCTGGTTAGTGTGTAGCCACTTCCCTGCTCCTCACCCACCGGGAGAAAGCACTGACACATTTCATCCCTGCATTTCATCCCTTCCCTCTCACAGACTCAGGCTCCTGCCAGCTCTGAGCACACCTGCTTTTCCTTTTTTTTCTTTTTTTTTCCCAACAGGAAATTTATTAAAATAAAGCAAGTTCAGCAGAAGAGCTGGACCTTGCCTGTGGCCTGGCAGGGCTTTTTCTCTCTACCAGCAGCTCTGAGCTGCCCAGGCTGTGGATCTGCAGCTCCCAGGGGAGCAGTGCCTGGTGGGGATGAAGCTTTGGAGCAGGACTCACTGCTGGCTTGCCCTGGGGGAGGATGTCAAGCAGCAGCAGGATTTTCTCCGTCCTTTCTGCTTTGTCACCCGCTGTCACACCTGCAGAGGTGGCACGGGGAGGTGGCACAGCTGAAAGGGCACATCTCAGACGAGGGATGTGTCCCTTCCCTGAGCTGCTGCTCCCAAAGCAGCTCAGCCCAAAGCGACCCCCCAGAAGGCAGCACACGTCAGCCCCGGCCACCGGCTCGTCAGCGCCGTGGCCCCGATGACGCAGCTGCTAAAATTAGAGCCACCAAGGTGCTGACTTGTCCAAGCCTGGCCACTCTGCCAGGCTGGCTTAGCCTTTCCCTCCCAGCTGTAGGTGTGGGAGGTGAAGCCAGCAAATCCTCACAAAGGCGCTCACTGGGCTAAACCAGGGGGTTTGGGATCTTGGGATGGGGCGTGGGGAGCTGCTGACATCCTTAACCACGAGTCCAGGAACAGCAGAGAATCCCACAGGATTGGCTCCAGAAGCCCCTGGAACCTGGATTTCCAAAGTGCATCTAGGTTTTTGTTGGGTTTTTTGTTTGTTTTGTTTGTTTGTTTTTAATTTTTTGAATGGTTTCATGATCCAGGCACCTTCCATGGAGAAGGTCAGGTGCTCAGGAACAATGTGAAGCAGCTGCCAAAAGGGGGAAGACTAAGGAAGCAACTTAGGGAAGTAACTTGAGAAAACAACCCTGAGCCCAGCTCTTCCAAAGGGAACGAGGCACTGAATTCCCACAGAAAACCCTCCTCACCTGGACAAAACATCTCCAGGAGCACTGACCCAACCAGCAACACGATTCTAGCAGCCCCCAACCTCCCAAACACCCCGAACACCAGAGCCCACCCGAGCGCAGGGCGGCGGCCCGGCCCTGCCATACCTGTCCACGCTGATGATGCACAAGGTCATGATGGAGGCGGTGCAGCACATCACGTCCATGGCGATGAACACGTTGCAAAACACCTTCCCAAAGAGCCACTCGCCCCCCACCAGGTCCGTGATGGTGACGAAGGGCATGACGGCGAAGGCCACCGACAGGTCCGCGGCGGCCAGGGACACCACCAGGTAGTTGGAGGGCTGCCGGAGCTTCTTGACGATGCACACGGAGATGATGACCAGCCCGTTGCCGGCGATGGTCGTGAGGATGATGATGGAGAGCACGGCCCCGATGACGACCTTCTCGGTGTCCCCATAGAGCAGGATCTCCTCGCCGCAGTCGGTGGCGTTGGTCAGGTTGGAGGGCGGCAGCTCGGGCTCGGCTGGGGCGGGGGGTTCCTCAGTCATGAATGGATTCGGGAGCGGTTCCCGAGCCGGCCGCTGCTGCTCTGAGCTCTCCACCAAGAGAAGGTGCTGCTCCAGAAACCTCCTGGGGCCGGCCCTCAGCAGCATGCTCCGAGCTCGCTCCCCCAGCAGTGACACCTCCGGTGGCAAACCAGAGCATCTTGTCACAAACAGGGCGAAGAAAATCCAATATCCCCTCATCCTCTCGCCCACCGCCGCCACCCCCCTCCACCCCTCTCAGCTCTTGCCTCCCCGAAGCTGCGGCTGCATCTCACGTGCTCGGCAGGAAGCCGCTTCCCAAGTCTCCTTAAGGACACGCGTTTTGCCGGGGGATGCTTGGAGGAAGCCTCTCTCCACCTGGGAAGGAGCACGGGCTGCCTGCAACACCTCCCTGGTCCTCCATGTGCTTTCCCAGGAGAGGGAACGGGATTGTGGCTCGTGTTTCCCTGCCGAGCTGTGCCTGCTGCCGTTGCACTTCTCCTCTGCATCCATACATTTAATCCCTTTGCAGAGCCTCCTCCGTGGATGCGACACCACAAGCCACGGCACCAGCGTGGGCACAGCCCCCGCCGGCTGCATCCCCTGCCCGTGGCACACGCAAACTTCAACGCCGGGACCGCAAATCCCCGCTCCTGGCACGCAGTGGCCACACACGGGCTCTCAGTAGCCACGGGGCGACAGCGGGAGCGGATCCGTGGCGGGCAGCACCCCAGGGCACCGCGCACAGCCCAGGCATCCCGGCTCGTTCCCGGAGCCTGAGCATCACCACGCTCCCACGCCCGGGATTCCACCCCTGCAAGTATTTCCCTGCCCTCCGCAAGGAAACTTCAGGGCAGGGCTCACCCCTGGATGCTCCGAGCATCATGCTCAAACCCGCATCCTCTTTTTTTTTTTTTTTTTTTTTTTTTGTTGGTGTTTTGTTTCAAACCCCATTTCCCCCCTTGAAGTTTTGTTTCAATCCAAGCCGGATTGCGGCCCCTTCCTCCCCTTTGCGCGGCGGTGAGGGGGGGTCCCGGAGTTACCTGTGCCGAGGGGGTGAGACATCCTCCAGGCGAGCCCCTGCGAGCTCCGGGCGGGCGAGGAAGCAAAGAGCCACCCCCGGAGCATCCTTCATCCCTCCCCGCCTCGCCGGTCCCTCCTACCGCCCTCCCCTCGCCTCTGCCGGGCACGGACCCAGCTGCTCCCCGGCTCCCTCGGAGCCCCAGGGAGGAGCAAAGAGCGGGGCGGGGGGGTCCAGGCTGGATCCTGCAGCGATGGGAGGGAGCGGGGAGCGTGCGAGGATCTGGAGGGAAAGGCTGGAAGTTGAGGAGATGCCTCGGAGCGCTGAGAGGCAGGAGAAGCAGCCTGGAACCCAGCAAGGAGGGCAAGCACAGGGAAAGGCGACATTCCCCAAAGGTTTTGGGGTTTTTTTGTTTGGTTTTTTGGTTTGGGTTTTTTTTTTTTTTTTTTTGTTAAGGATTATTTTACAGGAGAGGGTTTCTTCCCCTCGTTCCATGCATTTTCCCAGCCCTCCTGGCTCGTAGCGGGTCCCGCGTTCCTTCAGCTCCGCGCTGAGGAGCAAGCAGGCAGCCAGGGAGAGGCAGATCCCCTTTCCTAAATCCTGGGAAAACCGAAACAGAGACTATTAAAAAAAATTAAAAAAAAAAAAAAATAGGAAGAGAACATGGAAAGATCCACTTCTCTCCCCACCAAATGTTCCATGGGTCCTTTGGAGCTGGGATCACTCTGATATTTCAACCCAGGGCATCAGACCTCAGCCGCAGTTTGCTCCTCGTGGGGTGGAAGATGCTGGGGCAGAACCGTCTCCTACACTGGCTCTTCCCAAGGCTCATTCCCACGGGAATTCAGCCCCTCTGCCGCCTTCGCGGGGGGATGGACACGCTGCATCCCTGGGGATGGGGCGGTTCGGAGGGGAGAGCGGCGGGGCTGTGGCTGCGGAGCTGTCCGCAGGCTCGGGCAGCGGTTCCCGGCGCTCTGCCCGAGCTCAGCGCTCCGGAGCGAGGTGCGAAACTCATCCCAGGGCTGAGCGGACACCCAGGGGACAGCCTGGAAAAACACCTTTAAATCGCAGTGATGCCAAGCACTGCATTACCTCCGGGCAGAGCCGACAGCGATCCCCAGGGATTTTTGGGGGAAAAAAAAAAAAAAGGAAAAATAAAAATATATATTAAAAAAAAAAGGTGCATCTGCAAGGAAAGCGCCAGTGAGCTAAACCGGGGCTGTTAAAGCTGTGCTTAACGCTGGGGTTCCTCCTTTGCTGCTCGAGCATCGCAGCGTGTGTGGGAGGCTGGTGAAAATAGCTTCCTCGCCAGGCCAGGACGTGCTGGAGGAGCTCCGGGATTTTTTTTTTTTTTGGGGTTTTTTTTGGGTTTTTTTTTTTGTTTTGTTGTTTTTTTTTTTTTCCCCGGCCCCTCCAGAGCTGTGCCGAGCCAGGGTGGGATGGGGCTGATGCACAAACCCTGCACGGCCCTGGGGAGGGGCAGCTCACTGAGATTTACCAAATACACCCGGAATTTCCAAGGAGGGAAAGGGCGATCTGCAGAACTCCCTGCAGCACGAATCGCTGGATTCTGCAGTCTCCAAAGCCAGATAAATTCAACCAAGGAGAAAAACACCCCCTAAGGACCGGCTCAGGCAATTTGGGGCCAGATGCCTGGAGAATTTCTGTGCCTGAGCCACAGATCTGCTCCCACCCCTGGGAGAGGGGTTAGAGGAAGGATATGGGGTAGGGACAGCCTGGAGGGGTTTTTTAAGCCTGGAGGGATTTTTTTCCAGCCTGGAGGGGTTTTTCCAGCTTCCCTGGGTGCTGCTTTTGGGATAACACCACGAGAAGGAGCTCCTGTGCACTGAGACAGGGAAGGATTTTTTTTTTTTCCTCGAGGCATCATCAGGAAGCAGCTGCTTCATGCACAGAGGTCGAGTTCATGCCCTGGCAGAGGGGAGAGAAGGAGAAAAAGTGATTTTAGAGCTGAGGAGCTTCCTGGGCCCTTCGCTCTGGCTTTCCAGGACTTTTGGCAGAGCCTCAAAATGCTGCAAGAGCTCCAGGGAGCAGAATTGACCCCACTCAGCCTCATCCCAGCCCCATTTCTGCAGGATGCAACCCGCAGCTTTTTCCTTTCAGACCCCCTGCACGGCTGGGAACCCCAGAGGGGAGCATCCCCCCATTTTTTTTTTCCAGGGAAATGAGCTGCTCTCATAAATTGGGGAGCAAAAACAGGGTCAGAAACTCATTCCCAGCTCATGGGACACTCACCAAGCAGCCAGAGGGCACATTCTTTGCTTGGGTTGGTTTTTGGGAGGACAGAAGGGAAAATGCCAATTTTCATGTGAAGAAACAATTAAAATAATTATGATTCTTCTGGCTAAAACCCTCGGTGCAGCATTTCTCCAGCCCCAGGCCACGGTGACCTTGCTGAGACACTGCTTCTGGGGCGAGCTGGGAAGGACTAATTGCATTTAATGGCAATTAAGGGGAGGAAATGGCCAGCGTGCCTTAGCTCAGCACTCACTGGAGCTTTCTGCCTTTGGCGGAGAGGACAGCACAGGTTTGGAGGAGCAGGGATGCTGCTGGAGCGAGGTGGGATGAACCCCAGAGAAGATTATCCGTGCCAAAAAAAAAAAAAAAAAAAAAAAAAAAAAAAAAAAAAGCCGGGAAGCAGAAATCTCAAAATAAAAAAGTTTCCTGCACCTGCAGCAGGAGAAGGGAGAGGCGACCAAAATCCTCCCGGCACTCTGGAAGGCAGTGCCCAAATCTATTATTCCATTTGCACGTACAAATGGCTGTTTTATTAACAATTAATTGTTAATATTGCGCCCTATTAAGTCGAATGGCGAGGTAATAAGGTAATAAGTGCAGGTATTAAGATGCAGATTTGGAGAAATCTCATTAACTCCGAGGTCCTGAATGCTGTTTCCAGGACCAGCATCTTCCCCGCAGCACAGATATTTGACATTTCTCCCTCCCAGCAGGCAGAGCCCGCCCAGCTGGGTGAAAGGAATCCCTCGGCACTCTCAGGTTTTAAGGAGCACCTCGAAAGGTGGATTTTACCTGCAGGGAAATTCGGGATGAGCCGCCCTGGGGTACCCAAACCTTCTCTGTAGGTGCCACGCTGCTGCTCCCGTGGCTGTGATCAGGAATAAGAAAATCGAAAGTGTTTTAGCGACCCAAATCCCATCCCCTTCCCTCCGTGGGCATCTCCTGCTTTCCCTTGGGAGCTCTCCCAAAAAAAAGCATCGAGGAACATCTCCCCAGAATCACCCAGCAAACAAAAATAAAGTGGTGGGAAGGTGGTACCCAAGAGAGGGTTGGATCTCCCAGAAATGAATCCCTTGCCTTGGGGTCCAATCCCATCTCCTTGGGATGGAATTTAACCATTTACCTATAATTTAAAACTCCGAGAGAGGATTTTAGGGTGTTTTTTTTTCTTATTGGTCCTGCCTAAAATAGAAAAAAAATAATAAAATGAAACTTTTTGGTTGTTTTTAAAGGCTCCCAATGCATTTTGCTGTTTGAGCAGGTGGGGAACAATTGGAAATGTCACGGGAAAACGCCATCCAAAGGAGACATCCCAATAATTCATCTCCAAGAGGTGGGATTGCTGAAGAGAAGTGTTCAAATCCTGTTCCACACTCCCTCTGCTGGAGTCTGCACAGACAACACGCAGCTTTAGTCACCCACATTTACAAATTTTGGTTACCTGGGAGGGCTCTCGGGGGTTTCTCCTTTCTCCATCAAGGCGAGATGTGCCCACAGCTCCTCCCGGTGTCCTGCAGAGCTGGGGATGAGCTGGGGGGGACATTTGGGGATGAGGAGGTGGAAGAGAAGCCCCTGACAGCAAAATTTTGGCTGCAGCCCCTCCTGTCCACCCTGAAGCTGCCCATGGTGGGTGCCAAAAGGATTTCCAGGGGGGCTGATCTGATGAAGTTTGGGCAAAACCTCAAAATCCTGAAATAGGAAAGAATGAAAAAAAAAATATTTAGGTGAAGTCTCTAAAACAAACCCCTCAGCCCTGCAGCTCTGGTTTGAGGCTCACCCATTTGCCAGATTTTAATTTTTTGGGGGTGATTTTATTTGTTATCTTTAGTGCTGATGGTTTCTTCAAAGTGATGGAAGTGCAGCTTTTCCACTCACCTTTTCCAAAAGTTTGGGAAGAGTCTGGTTTTAGGTACGTGCAGCAAGATAACATTTATTTTGGGGGCTCAGATAGAGCTCCCCTTTGGTGCCTGGGGAAAAACCTGGAGCAAAGGGGGATCAGGGGGGACCTTGTGGCTCTGCACAGCTCCTGCCAGGAGGGGACAGCCGGGGGGATGGATTTGGGATCTCATCCCAGGGAACAGGGACCGGAGGAGGGGGAATGGCCTCAGGCTGGATCAGGGGAGGTTTAGATTGGATATTTGGGAAAATTTCTTCATGGAAAGGGTGTCCAGCCCTGGCACAGCTGCCCAGGGCAGTGTTGGAGTTCCCATCCATGGAGGGATGTGGATGTGGCCCTTGGGGACATGGGTCAGTGGTGGCATTGGCAGGGCTGGATGATCTTCAAGAGCTTTTCCACCCAAAATAATTCTGTGCTCCTGGGGGAGGGAATGTCACACCAGGGACAACCTGGAGCTGTGCCTGAGGGAGGGAGCTGGCAGGGCTCTGTCCCCCTTGGACAAACCACCCCAGAAAACCTTTTCTGCCCAAATTTTTGTTTTGCTGCCTGGCTTTTGGGCAGAAGTTTTTGGCTTTTGGGCAGAAGTTTTTGCTCGAAGGCAACGCCATGGAAGTGTCCAAGGTTGGACAGGGCTTGGAGCAACTTGGGCTGGTGGGAGGTGTCCCTCCCTGCCCGTGGGATGAGAGGAGATTTAAGATCCTTCAAAAAAAAAAAAAAAAAAAAAAACCAAACAAAAAAAAAAAAAAACCACCAAACAAAAAAAACAGAAAAAAAGCAAAGCAAAAAAAAAAACCACAAACCAAAAAACCCCATAAAAACCCCCCCAAAAAACCCAAAAAAGCCAAAACAAAACAAACAAAAACAAAACAAAAACCCAAACCAAACCAAACAAAAAAACCCAACAACAACAACAACAACAACAACAACAACAAAAAACCCAAACCTAAAAAAAAACCCCAAAAAACCAAAAAAACCAAAAAAATAACCCCAAGAAAACCCCCAAAAAGCATGATTTCTGCTTTATTTGGGGCTGGCTGAGCTTGAGTCAAGCCCTGCACCCACCAACTTCCCATTCTGAGCCCGGGGTTCTCCCCGCTCCGTGCCCGGGTGGTGGAAGGGGTTGAGGGGTTGGGCTGAGGCTCTCCGGAGGCTGGAGCAGATTTTGGAATTTTGGGAGAGTGAAACTCGTGCCGGTGTTCTGCTCCCTGTCCCTGTTCTCCTCTCTGTCCCCTAGATGGCAGCGGCTCTCAGCACATCAAACTCCCGGTGAAAACCAGCAGGTTTTGGTGCCTGCGAAGGCTCAGGGCCAGAAACAAAACACAAAATCCACCCCAGAAACAAACACAAAATATTTAAAAGGAAAAAAAAAAATAAAAAAAAAAAAAAAAGCACCAAAAAACCCCCACTACAATTATTTGCTTTTTTGCCTCCTACACTGAAAAATTCAGATTTCTGACCCTGGGCTGGCTGCAGCGTTTCTGCTGCTTTCTCTCCTGGTCCATCTCTGGGTTCTGCATCCCCCCAAAAATTCAGGGGACAGGGAATAAGTGGTTCCTTGTCCCCAGCTCTGCTGCAGTGGACACCTGGGGGCTGTGACAGACCCTGTCACACCTGGGTCACTCCAGGAAGATATTTCAGTTCTTTGTAGGGCTGGGAAGTGCAGGGAGGAATATCCCAACTCCTTTTTTTGGTTGAACCAAAGCAGGAGGTTGAGATGGGGAAATTACTGACAAAATCATCAGTTTGAAGATGCAGCCACCCGAAATAATCCTTTTTTCCATGCCCTCCGTGGCACAGGGTGAACCCACACGTCACATCCCTGGGGCCTGGCTCTTCCTTGGACACTTCATCCATGAAATTTTTTGGCCATCTCACATTTGAGCACCACGTGTGTCCTGGTGGGGAAAAAAGGACAAGGTGAGGGAAACACCTTGTCCCCACCTGACCCCAGCTCTGCAGCAAATGCCACCAACATTTAAACCAATATCATCATCATCCAAAAGAAATCCAAGCAGTGACATCCAGAAGGTGCCAAAAATGTGTGGGTCTCAGATTCGGTCAAAGAAAGAAGCTGAGAATTTCTAGCCAGGCAGAAGCCTGGGAAAAAACTAAAAAAGGATGGAAATAATTCTTTATCTCTCTTATTTTTCACATTATTTATAGTTAAATTCTATCACTGTGAGTCGGGCACTTTACACCAATGGGGTAAGTAGTTTTCACTTCAAAACCAATAAAATTAGTCCTCACAAAGCTCTCTATAAAAAAACCCAGTATATTTTAAAGAAATCAGAGTTTTACTCTCCCAACCACTTCTCTCCCAGTTTCCTGTCCTGTTTTGGGCCTTTCCAGCCTGTGCAGGAGGGAGCAGCCCAGGGATGGGGCGGGTTCAGTGCTCTGCTCTTGGCACATCCCCATGGCAGAGCAGGGAGCATCTCCCGTCCCAAAAATCAGAGGGAGTCAACCCAATCAACCCCACCCAAACGGCTCCCCCTTTCTCCTGGGAATTCTTAAAAATTGGGAATTTTTAAAAATTTATAGATTTATATGAGGGTCACCAGCATTGCTTTAGGGCAGCTCATGGTGATGAAGGGCAGAGTTGGAGGAGGAATCCCACAGAACCTGGGGAGATGCAGTGGCTGGAGACCAGGGACAGTAAAATAATAATAATAATAATAATAATAATAATAATAATAATAATAATAATAATAATAATAATAATAATAATAATAATAATAATAATAATAATAATAATATAAAAATATAACAACAACAACAACAATAATAATACACAATAATATAATATAATATAATATAATATAATATAATATAATATAATGTAATGTAATGTAATATAATATAATATAATGTAATGTAATGTAATGTAATGTAATGTAAGAATAAAATAGAATAGAATAGAATAGAATAGAATAGAATAGAATAGAATAGAATAGAATAGAATAGAATAATAAATATTGGTATAATATCCAAATATCAATATACAGGCATTGATATATATTATATCAATATATCAATATTGATATAATAATATAAAAAATAAATGTTGCCGTTTATATATTGGCAGGCAGTGGATTGTCCCAGATCCTGCTCTGAGACCCACACAGCCATTCCCAGCCTCACCTCAGCCTCGTGTCCTCGTGAGCTGCTCCAGGATCCTTGAGTTACAGGAGGCTGGAGGGAAACTGGATCCTGTATCAGGTACAACTTCACTCCTTGCAGAATTCCCAGGCTCCCCAGTGACAACATTCACCAGGATTTGGGCTCCTCTCTGGTTTGGGGGATGCCAAGGAAGTCAGAGCCAGCTCCAGACGCTGCCAGGCCACCAAATCAGGTGAAAGGTGCAGTTATTCTCTGTTAAATGATGAAATAATTCAATTTTTGTCTCCCCAGACTCTCACGTGCTCTTACAGTCACAGCTGAGATGCTCAAATTCTCCAAGTGCTGGGGATTACACAAATATCCCCTGAGAAACACCCTCAGCACTGGGAGAGAAACCCAGAGTGTGCCAGGAACTTCAGATTAAAGAAAAGACAGGGGTTGGGCAAAAAAGGAGAAATAGATAAACAGCACATTTCTTTTTTATTTTCATTTTAAATACAGAGCTTCCTTATACAACCAAGGAATTCCCTCTCCCTCCATCCCCCTCCAAGCAACTTTTATCAAGAGAAATCCTTCACTGGAAAATCAGCAGCAGATCAGGGACGTGCAATATCCATGAGCCAGAAATCCCTGCACAGGGATCTCCCTCACTTCAAACCCTTTCTCAGCATCCTGGGGAAAACCTCCTGGCATCCCAGGGGAGAAGGATTTAACCAGTTACACATCACGGGGGGAAATCCACCCAGCACTGCTACACATGGCTGGAAAAGCAGCCTGTGCTGCAGGGAAAGGGGAGGCAGGGCTGGGGATGAGCTGGGGGTGCCCCTGCAAAGGTTTCTCCTCTTAAACAGAGCTTGTCCTGCATTGCCACCCCCTCCAGGGAAAGCAGGAGGGGAAATGAGGGAGTATTTAGGATATTTATGTGGTTAGGATGCGCTTTTCTCAGGTGGGATCACGGGGAAGGGGTTGGTTTGCATGAATTTGAGGGTGTGCTTTGGATAAATTTTTTAGCAGCTGAAGTGTTGCAGGTTTTCGGAAGAGGATTTCTGTTTTCTGGGCCTCATGGAATGTCCTGACTTTGGGAGGGACCCACGAGGATCATCGAGTCCAAACTTTCCTTCGTGTGGATGAGGTACAAACTCACACCAACAATGAGGACAGGGAAAAAAGGAGGGGATAAACACCTGAGAAATAGCAGAGCCCTCACCCACTGATGGAAGCAGCGTGACACCACAGGCTAAACCCTGCCAGGGTCCATCTCCTCACTCCCCGGTGGCTGCTGTGCTCTGCAGCTGCATCATTCCTTCTCCCATGGGACCTGCTGGGCACCTCAGCGTGTCCCTTTGGACACAGGGAATGGTTTCCCACTGCCAGAGGGCAGGGATGGATGGGAGATTGTTGGAATCTGAGGTATTGATGATTCTGAGATTGCAAAAAGTCTCTGTCTTTCTGCCCCGTTGCCAAAGCAGAAGCCATAATTGGTCTGTGCTGGTTTCCAGGTTGTTTATTCTGTTTATCTCTCACATGTTCTGCTGCCCTGCCCAGCTCTGTCCTGCAGGGCAGTGTGTGGGGCTCTGCCCTCAGTGGGATGTGACAAACATTAAATACCAGAAACTCCCTGGGCTGCATTTACAATAACGTGCCAATATCTGTCACCTACGTTGGACAGTGTGTCCCCAGCCTGAACCAACAGAAAAATGCCAACACCACAGTGAGACATGGAGGGCATGGAGAAGGAGAAAAAGGACAAGGCACACCCAATTTCCTCCATCTTGTCCCCTTTGAACCCCTCATCTAGAATCCTAAAATTTTACTTTTGCACCCATGCCACACTTAATTATTACTGATATCAAACACTCAGAGCTGGTAATTGATCCTGTAAGGTTGAAAACTCTTTTCCATGGCCAGAGATCACAGCCAGTGTCTCTGGGGGCTCTGTCCAGGGGGTTCCTGACCTGTCAGGGTCCCAGACCTTCCAGGGCATCCAGAGGGAAGCTCTGGATTCCCACAGGAGATTGGGAAGGAATCATTCCCTGTGAGGGTGGGGAATGGCTGGGATGGAATTCCCAGAGAAGCTGTGGCTGCCCCTGGATCCCTGGAAGTGCCCAAGGCCAGGCTGGATGGGGCTTGGAGCACCCTGGGCTAGTGGAAGGTGTCCCTGCCAGGACAGGGGGTGGAACGAGATGAGCTTTAGGGTCCTTTCCAACCCAACCCATTCTGTGGTTCCATGAAGATGTGATTCCCATAAAACCCTGCTCCAGCAGGCCAGCACTCCCTGGAGGT
Organism: Lonchura striata; assembly: GCF_050655825.1. Taxonomy (NCBI): domain Eukaryota; kingdom Metazoa; phylum Chordata; class Aves; order Passeriformes; family Estrildidae; genus Lonchura; species Lonchura striata. Next base: position 2,749,582 of record NC_140706.1, on the reverse strand, counting down.
GCTGCTTGAAATCAGTGGCACTGGTCCCAAATTTGAGCAATGTGATGCTCTGAACCCCCGAGAGGTGCCAGCAGAGCTCCCAGGGGAAGCAGCTCCAGACAGGAGGGGACAATGCCTGAGCTCTGTCACCCCATCAAAGAGCTCAGCCCCAGCTCTGGGGATGCTCAGGGCACCCAGGGCTGCACCTCCTGCTCCAGCCACTTCTGCAGAGCCACCCAGGCCATGCAGTCATGGAAAACTTACCTAAAACAAGAGTTCCAGGACACCGATTGTTGCTGCTGAGCAGATGAGAACTTCTCCCAGCCCTCCCAAAGTCAGCACTGAAATCAGTGTCGAGTTTGCTAAGGAGGATTTCCTGCAGGCCCCTGACCCCATCACAAGCACCTCAGTGCTGCAGAGCTCCTGGTTCTCCCCCCGTGCTCAGAACCACTCAGATCAGCAGGGAGAGACTTTATTTTCAAGCTGTTTTCCCCAACTCTTTGCATTTTGCTCTCCTCCTGTGGCTGAGTGACCCTTCTGTGTACCCCTTCTGGGCCACTGCTCCTGTAGCAGCAGGAAATTTGTCTCGTGGATGAAGAGCAGAGTCTCCAAGTGAGCAGCTCTTTGCAGGAGAGGCAGATGGGGAGCAGAAGGCAGCAGCTCCCCCAGGACAGGCTCTTCAATATTTAATGTGACATCAGAGCAGAGCCAAGCGATCCCGGCTCATGTTTTGTACAAGGCAAAGAAAGACACAGCCAGGGAAGTGTGAAAGGAAAACACCCAAAAGCCAAAGAGGGAAAGTGCTAATTTGTGATTCTAAAGCTTGTACTGCAACAACTCCCTCCCCTCTGCTCTGCCCACAACGTTGATGGTTTGCTCTTTGCGAGCAGCGCTGCAGCCACCAGTGGAATGGTCAGGGTTCGGCCCTTCAATGCCTTAATTAGACAGGAAAACAATTAGAGACGATTCTCTTCTAATATTCACAGGCCTCAGTACAGAAAACAACCCAGCCCCACCCCATTATGTCTATTGAGGTTGTTCTGAAGGCTTGGCAGATGAGAGGAGGACATCCCAACAGGAGAGGGGTCATAAAGGAGATTTCTGACGAGATCAGGAGGTGCTGGACAGTTATGAATCCTCATCTTTGCTTATCTGGCAAAGGAGCCCCAGGGAGCAGCCACTGCCAGGCACAGGCTCAGGTTTTCCAGGAAAAATTCCCACTCAGCATTTCCCCAGTGGGAATTCCAGAGCCAGCTTCTAGAACGGGCTGGGGAAGCAGAGAGCTGGGTCAGGAGATGACAGCAAACAGCTTGCACTGAGTTTTGGGGGAATAGACACAACAGAGGTGCTTGAGCCACCCCTGGCTCTGCCCATCAGGCTAAAAACCCCCAAAAAGGGCAGATTCAGAATGCAACAAACAATAAAAAAAGGGTGGAAAAGAGTAACATGAATGTGTGACAATAGTGCAGATGCCTGGTGGGACACACTGGAAAACAGGAGCTGCTTCTGGTGATGCGACATCTCAGGTCCCTTTCTTGTTGCTGAGAACTCCACAAAAACCTTCCCAAACCAAGCCCTTCCCTCCCACCTCTGAACATTCTCCAGCTCCATCCAACTTTGGGGGAATTCCTGCTCCTCATGAGCAAAAATTTGTGAAGTCTCAGTCTCTGGGTGCAGCTGGGGATGTGGAATTTTGGGGAAGAACCTACAACTGTAATGAAGTGTGGCCATCCACGCTGCTTCTTTCCAGAGCATCCCAGCTCCCTGGATCATCAGGAAGCTCGTGTTGTGTCTCACAGTGCTGGGACTCACCTTGGACCACTCCACCAGCAGCAGCTCTGAGCCAAACCAGCTGAATCCCTTTACCCCATCATCCCCATCCTTCTGCAGCATGTCCAAGTGGAGCTTGACATTTATGGAACAACTTCCAGTGTTGGTGCCAGGGAGTTTGTTGCAGTGCAGTTGTCAGCCGTGCTTCCTAAGCAATCCCAAAAATGCTGCACTGCTTGTTCAGCAAGTTCCACCTTTTCATCTGCTTCCCTTCATTTACATGGACAAACACATCAAATCCCACACACAGCACGTCAAGGACGTCTTCAAAAGCAACAAAATAAAGTCTCAGACCAACAAAACCAGTCAGGTACAAATCCAGTTTTAATTGTCAAGCTCACTTCTAGCTCCTACATTCAATGCAAGGATCAAAAACTACAAGTTTGAGAGTAGAATTTTATTCTATCTCCAGTTTCTGCTTGTTTTGGCAGCTGTCAAATGCCAACTTCCAAAATCCACTCGTTTCAGAAGCTTTTCCCTGCCTTGCAATGCCAGGTGAACCCCACGGACTCTCCCAACAGCTCTTGATACCTTTCAGTCTCAGTTCTTTGGCAACAGTTATACAGAGCATTGTGCGTATATAAAGAGCTTATAATAAAACTTCTTTTACATTCTAATTGTCTTAAACCTTCACAGAAGTATTAAAGTGCTCAATCAACTCTGAACAAACCCTCCTTCCCTAGTCAGCTACTTCCTGGAAACGCCTGCACTTAAGTCAGCAAAACCAGAAGCAAACAAGAAGAGAAAAGGCATGGAAAAATAAAATAAATCCTCTGCAGGATCATGAAAACCCCTTCTGAGACAAGAGGCCTCGAGTCTCACATCTCCCTTCCACCCAAATATTGAGACATAGGTCCAAATGTTCCACCAGGCCAAGCCAGCACAGCTTTTTTTCCCCCCCTCAAGCTGTGCTGATTTCCCATCAGCTGATTCTTTGGCCCCTGACTTCTGTAAGAACAAAAACCCTGCAGAACAGAATCCTACTGATGCTACAAAGGAAATACAAACACTGAAGTCACACCAGTGAAGTTAAAGAAAAGATACAAGCAAGAGTTGTGGTGGTTATTTAACCCTCTCTGCTGCCTGGATTTGCAATTCTCTCTGCAACATTTGACGCTATCTGAAATGGATCTTTCAAAAAGGCTTTAAATGGGGACATTTGTGGCTCTTCCAAGTGGGGGATGGAGGGTGCATCTCAAAACTATTTCACCTGCAGGCCAGTCCACCCCACTACAGCTCTGTGCACGAGGAAATCCCACCCAGAGCCACATTCCCTTGGGCACATCCTGTCCTTCCTCCAGCCACAGCACCCGAAACATCACTTAAACCACCCAGCAATTCACCCACAGGACACGTGTGTGTTACAGCTTTACTCAGCCAGAGGATGACACCTCTGATTGCAGCTTTGCTTAAAATCTTTTGACATCTGTGGGAAAAACATGTTATTTCAGCCTCAGCAGCCCTCTGCACTCCCTGGCTTCCAGCAGGTCCTGAACTGCTGCCTGTCACCTGCCCTTTTGCTGTTCACTGAAGATCAGACAGATTCTGCCTCCTCTGAAATCTTGTCTGCCCCTGTTCCTACACGCAGCCCTTGCTACACAGCTCTGAGTGATCCTGGCACAGAAATGACTCAAAAGCCAGGGAATTTTGGGGTAAACTTCAGAAACCACGTTTGGGTTTGTAGCTGCTCTTGTCAGACATGGCAGGAGCTGCCCCTGCTGCCCCCGAGGCTGCTGGAAACCAAATTCCCTGCTTTGATGCACTGGGGTGGTCACCCTGACCCTGAGACTTCTCAGACCAGCTTGGTGCCACATGAAGGTCATGTTTTTGCTATCTGTGACATTGTTTTGCTTCCTAGGCTGAGGGGTTTCCCCTGCAATTCCCTCAGGGAAATAAAACCATGGAATAAACCATCATAAAACCATACAGGAACTCTCACTGCTCTCCTCCACCGAGTCTCAATACAAAGGGTTTGGTGAGAAAATGAAAAAATTAGTTCTGCACACGTGTTTGAGAGCCATGGGCAGCTCCACGAAGATTAAATACTTTCTGATCTTTAGTGCAAATACACCAAATCTGCAGTGGCTTGAGCCTGGCTTAGCATCAGCACAGGAGCTTTGCACCCAAAGCCTTCCTCCCTCATGGCTGGGTTGGAATCCCTCACCATGCTGAAGTGGGAGGAAAAAACTCTGCATCATTTACTGGGTAAGCAACTGGTAAGAAACACTTCTCTGTGCTGATAAATTCATATTTTACATTTGTCTTTTTCCCTCATTTCTACTCTTTTGAAAGCTCATCACCGAGCTCCACGATTTTCTGAACATTTTTAGCTGTAACCTGTGATGTGCCAAGCACTGAACTAAAGGGCAGCTTGTTTCACAGTACTCCAAATAAGAAAACTGACCATAGTACAAGCAAAATTAAATAAACTGAAATAGAAAAGACAGCAGAAGTTAAGATTCATCCAGAAATATAATATAACATCTGGGGGTGGGGGGGGGAGGGGGGGATGGAAATCAGCTACACAACAGAAACAATGAAATGACCAACAAGTATTGATTAGGTGAAAAGAAGAAAACTTTCATTGCATTCTGTACATCAAAATTAAATGAAAAATTCACATGTTGGAGCCTCGAGACAGAATGATGAAGGTCTCAAGCCACAGGAAGGAGAAAGCAAAGAAAACACCTTGAAGAAAGCGACACATGAACAAAACCAGTAACTGAGCAGCTTCTAAAGGAATAAAAGTGACCATCTCTCAAATGAGAAAAAGCAGCACTGAAGCAGAGAACAAGTATATGGTCAGGACGTGGTGGGTAACACTGACTGCACAAAACACTTGTGAATTTGGAAAGAACCAGGCCTATTTGTATATCTATGCAAAATATATACACAACTCCATATGTATATATGTACACATAGGCACTACTGTACATATGTATAGGCAACCTCGACACAACTGCCCTCGGGGGGCAAGCAAAAAATGCTGCAGTTGTGCAAAACCTACAATTCTGTGTTTGATTACCCAGGAGAAATGGGAGAAAGATCCAAACTAATGCCCAAACAGCTCAAACCCAGCAGGGGTTTCATCCACAGGGCCATGAGAGCCCAGCCTCTGAATGTTCCCAGCTCATTTGCTGGGATTAAAAATTCCTCCAAAATCTGTGGGTTGAAGCAGTACACATTGCAACTGTTTCCAAACCCATTAATGTGAGGAAACAGCCTCCATCTCTCTTGACATCAGTGGTTCAGCACGAGGCCATCCCACCCAGAACACCAATATGGGAATACTGGGTGCACAGGGAATTGGATTCAAAGGCCAGGCCAGGGCTGTCATATTCTATAAAACAAGGGTCAGTTGCTGTTCTTAGTGTTGGGGAAGAAAAAGGATGTGGTGCATTAAAAAAGCCACCCCCACCCTCAAACAAGGGAACACAGGACAACTCTGGATGCTCCAACCGTGCAGCCAGGCTGATCTTTGGGGTTGGTGTGGTTGGGGATGTGGAAAAGTAGCATTTTCCATAAAGCTTGTTCGCCTCACAGCTCCAGAGAGCAGCGTCCTCTCAAGCCCAAGGCTCCCTTGGTCTGGCACAGGCCCCGTGGAGCTGTGACAGGAGTGCATGGCCAACGTCAGAGCACGAAGGAAGTGGTGAAGGAGAACTGCAGGAGATGGTGCCACGCCTTGGCCGGCCCCAGAAGGTGTCCCTGCTGCTCTGTGGGGACCCTCACTACTCTGCATCCATGGCATCCAGGTACTTGGCCTCGATGATCCTCGGGAGCAGGTTGTACCTAAGGCAGAGCAGAGAACGGGGTCAGCCCCTCTTTGGGCAGCATTTCTCTCCCTGTCCCAAAGCCCCCGGGTGAGTTTGGCCGTGACATTCACCCACTGAGGGGGACACAACGTGGGGACAGCAAAACCCCCCCCAAAAAAGCAAACACAGGAACTGCAGTGCCAGGCTCCCTCTGCAAGAGCCTCCTCCTTCCAGCTGGACAGAGAATCCTCATCCTCACAGGAGGAAGTCACTTTCCTAGAGCTCTGTCACCACCAAGTCCTCAGGGTGACAAAAATACACAGGTGAAGAGCCAAGACTCCAAACAAGACCATCCTGGCTTCTCCATGTGGAGACAGGGATTCCCTTACTTTAAATTTTTTTTTAAATTTGATTTTTTTGCAACAACATCCTCCCAAATTAATATATTTGGGTTCAGAAGGCACTGTGAAGTCACTCTTGTAAATCTTATAAATAAATAAAACTATTAATATATTCACATAACTTTTAAATAAAAACCAAATGATATATTTACATAAATAAATAATATTATATACGTAATTATTAAAATAAGAATTAACACTACTTTTATATTACCTTATTAATTACATACATAATACATATATACTACCTTAAATTACATACATGATTTTTAAAATAAGAACACTACTTTCATACTACCTTCACACATTAAGGTAAAATCTAAATTAATTTAAAAAATACTTTAAAATAATAATTTTAACTAATTACATATTTTATAAATAAAATACAAACTACAACTCAACAACAAAAAAAGATGCACATTTATGTGGCATTTTCCCTTGTTTAACAAGGACAGCTGTGCAAGAGATCCCAAACATCACCAATTAATGAGAAATACCAGGATCTCCTTAATCAGACCCATCATAGAATAAAATGCTTGAGAGCCACAGAAGCTCAGATAAGAGAGAACCTGGAGAGAATTTTCTTCTGTGGGCAACCAAAAACTCATCATCCCAAAGTTCTGGATCTAAGCCAGGAACTGGGAATATCCAGAGAGATCAAGTTTTCCTCCAGCAGGCTGTTTTCCACTGCAATAATGGATTTCAGTGACTTCTCAGTATCTGTCTGAGACCACAGCAGTGATCCCTCACTAAGGACAACACAAATCATGTTTTAAAGCTGTTGGATGGATGGAAATGTGGCTTTGGGACTGAAATGTGGAAATGTGGCCGAGTTCAGGATAGGACACCAAGCCATGCCTCACTCATTTGTGTTTGATTCTTGAATTTGCCCCCTGGCTACTGTCCCACCTCTGCTTTCTCCCTCCACTTCTTAAAAAAAAAAAAAAAAAAAAAAAGGAGAAAATATATTAAATTTCTTCAATTGCCTCATCTACTTAGAGTGCCAAATCTTTGGGAAAAAAGTCATTAACTACAGAGCTCATGGATCATGGTGCTGCCTTCTTGGCTGGAGGCCACAGAAACTACATGAAGGCAAAAGAAAGCAGAGGAAGGAAAGCCAAGGGCAGATTTCCATCTTGTGCCAGGCAGCAGCATCCTCCCCTTGGCAGCAGGGCTGATTATCCAGCTGCTGGGAAAAAAACTACCCTGGAAAGAGAAATGAGTTAGCACCACACAGGGTATAAACTGACAGCATCTCATTTACTGAAAAGAAGATATATTTGCATATTAGTATCTAGCTCTGAGTACAAAATCAGTTTTTTTGACTCCATTCTCGCCACACTAATTGAGTTTTTTATACCATGTCCAATAGCTGAATTTGGCTGGTGTGCCCCACGTTTTCTGTCCTGCACTGAGCTGCAATTCCCACAAGAGCGACTCACAGTTGGAATATTTACCAGCCACTCATCCAGGCACCCCAAGTGCCACCAGTGTGAAGGGCATTACGACCAGAGGAACAGTAATTTCAGTGTTTTCCAAGCTTGTTTATCTTGTAAAATCCAGGCCAAATGGCTCTGACATGATCCTGTTGAAAGTCATGGTAGATCTAACATTTGCTTTTGTTTCAGAAAGGACTGGACCCATCTTTATTAGCCAAGGAAAACATCACTGCAGGTGGTGCAGATTAACAAATTGGCAGCCCTGAACTTTAGGATCAGAGGCAAAATCTCTGGGACTGCAAGCTCAAAGTCTAACAGATATCTCTGGTGCCATGATGGCCTAAAAATAATCAAGTGGACTGCAAACTTGATCTGCTCCTTCCAAGAGCTTTTTATGGCCTCTCATTATATCCAAAGGACTGAGAGCATGAATGATTTAACTGGAGAATGATGGGCAGTGGCTGCTAATGAACTCTAAGGAAGAAATTAATTTAATTTCTTAACAATTCTCTCTCAGTTCTCTCTGTCTGTAGGATATTGTGGGGTCCTCCCAGCTTTAAACATATATTTTAAGTCTAAATGTGGCCAGTGTCATCCAACTGATCATTGACAGCAGTGCAGGAGGTCTGGGAGGTCACCACAGCACTGGGTAGGAGATAAGGATTCCTCTTAGGAAAAGTTTCCAGCTCTGCTGGAAAATCAAAATGCAAAGTGATAAGGAACATTATCAAATACCATCTAGAGGTTTGGACTATGGCTTCTCAGGAAGATCAGGCATCTCACAAGCACTAAAAAGGGGAGTTTTTGCCTCCTGGGAAACAGGAAGAAGAGCACTTGCCAGCCTAGAACCCTCTGCACAACTCCCAGCAGCAGTGAAATCCTGATTCCTCATGAGCAGCTGGTAAAAAAGCCCTCCTCATTACCCACTTCCAGGAGCTGGATAGTCTGGAAAATGCAGAAAACCCTCCTGAGCCACTCACACTTCATGCAGTAGTTGGGACTGGAAGGGACCTCTGGAGATCACCCAGCCCAATCCCCCTGAGGCAGGTGATACAGGAATGTGGATTTGGAATGTCTCCAGAGAGGGAGATCCCTGGGCAGCTGTTTCAGTGCTCTGCCATCCTCAACATAAAGAAGTTCTTCCTCGTGTTGAGGTGGAACTTGTGGTTTAGTTTGTTGCCTTTAGTCCTTGTCCTGCTGCTGGGCACCACTGGAAAGAGTCTGGCAGCATCCTGAAATATTTATATGGATTGGTGAAATCCCCCTCACTCTTCCCTTCTCCAGACTGAACAAGCTCAGCTCCCAGTTTCTCCTCTCCTCAGACTTCCAGCAATCCAAGCCTGAAGACACAAGGCATAGCAGACAGGGAAGGAAGACAGCCAAGCTTCCTACCTGATGGGAATCATCCCTATCATGATGAGGGGGAAGATCATCTTCATGTAAGGCAGGGGTGACATTCCAAAGCCACAGAGGATGAGGAGCTGCAGGACCTGCAGGCCTGTGAAATAGTGGATCTTCCTCTGGGGAACTCTGCGGATGTAGTGGGTTGGAGGATAAGCAGTCTGGCAAGAGAAGAACCACATTTTAGACATGCAGGGACCTGGATTTGTGACAGCAGAATGGGGCTTTGGGACACCAGGGTTTGAGGGAGGTCATCCATTTGTACAAGCAATGCATCACCATCATGGTCCTTAAAAGGTTCAGCAGGTGCACATGGGATTTGTAGGGTTAATTCCAGTGCCTGAAAGCACAGCAAGACCCAGAGGATGACTGGGCACCCCTCAGGGCCAGGATTGCCTCTGGGAACATCTGGAGTGCAATGTAATTATCTTGGGAAGTGCAGTAACGAGATTCCCTGAGGAGGATTGGGGATTTTCAGGCAGAGGTGCCTGTGGGGTGTGCAGGGGGAAGGAGAGCAGATGCATCCAGGTGTTGTTCCTGTCGATGGCTCCTCCACCTGGCACCCAGCTCCTCATTATTTTACAGCCTTGCAAGGCTCCAGGCTTGCCCCTGGTGCTCCCATCTCTTGGCTGAACCCCTTTAGGAGAAAACCAGGAGATGAGGAAAGTGCTCACACCGCAGGGATTTTCTCAGCTCCCATAAGCCAGCCATTTTTGAGAAATAAGGGGGGGAAAAAATTACATTAATAGGCTAAATATGGTGGTTTCTTTTGACAGTTCCTTGCTCATGTCTGAGCACAGGCTTTGACTCACTGTCTATACATCAATGAAGAGGATGAGCGACTGTCTGCTGGCACCAGCACAGCCTCAGTGGCTTTCAGATTGTGCCATGACTCATTAAAAGGTTTCCACAAAAGGGAATTTTCCATATTTGAGAATACTTTTTAATTTTTTACACCAAAACCTGGAAAATTCCACGCATAATTCCTACTAAAACCAGAAGTAATAAGTCACATACATCAGTAGCTGTTCAAAAATTGACATGACATGACAAATGTGATCTTTACCCGAATTTCACAGTTTTAACCTCTGGGATGTAATATTGGAGATCAAGACAGATTAGCAAAGATGCAGAGCCAAATGTTTGGCTTATTAAGCCCTTGACCCTTCTTACATAAGAGAAGGTGAGCTGGAGATTGCTCCAGGTACCACCTACACTCCCAAACAACACATTTTTAGCACCTGTAACAGAGACAGATTTAAGAAAACATCTCCCAGGTTTGTTTTCAGCCCACATCACAGAGGTTTCAATAACATAAGTAATTCAATTTTGAGTTTAAAATCCCATCTTGCTGTATTTCACACAAAATGAAAGTGCAAAACAGCACCAAAAAAAAAAAAAAAAAAAACGACAAAAAAAACCCCCCCAAACTTGCCTGAAGCTTTGTTGGGGAAATCAAAGATCATAATTTCACAGAATCACAGAATAATGAGGTTGGAAGAGACCTCTAAGATCATCAAGTCCAACCTGTGCCCTAACACCACAACTAGACCATAGCACCAGGTGCCAAGTCCAGTCTTTTTTTAAACATATCCAGAGATGGTGATTCCACCACCTCCCTAGGAAGCCAATTGCAGTATTTTATTATTCTTTCAGTAAAATTTTTTTTCCTAATATCCAACCTAACCTCTTTCCTGATGTTGTGCCTATTATATTTTATATTACTTCTTTAAATGCATGTACCCTGCAGACGACAGCATGGGGGGGGGGTTTAAAACTCCCCCCCACAAAAAAAAAAAAAAAAAAAATCCCACACAGAGAAAACAACAGTGTGAACATCTGGGTTGCAAACACAACTCCAGGTACCTGTTCCTTGAGCAGCAGAGCCACCCTTTCAAAGAGCTGGTTGCCATCGATGGAGGTGAGGGCGATGTAGAGGAAGAGGCCGAAGAGAACCGGCTTTGGGATCCACTGCAGGGGGAACGGGAGCAGCAGCAGCGACAGCCCCACCAGGAAATTTGCAGTCAGACTTGTCAGCCGGGTCTCCTTCACACTCACGATCCTGGCAGCAGGGAAAAAAAGGGGTGAGGAGATAGGGTAACAGCCCAAGATTCAGTGTTTATCCCAGTGGTTGCTCCGTGGAGGAGCAGGACACGTGGGGGAAAGGGAAACTCATCCCCACCACTGAAATCAGCACTTCTGGCCCCGTGCTGACATTGAGGATGCAGAGCCTGGCTGGAGCCAGGCCAGGCACTTAATCCACAGCTCAAACAGAGCAGCTGGAGAAGTGCCAAACTCCCCTTCTGTAAAGCTCTACAGATCCTATCCTGAACTAAATTGCCCTCGAAACTGATTCTGTTTAGCACAATGCAGAAAAGGAAAAAAAAAACAACAAAAAACAAACCAGCCAAGAATCCTCTTTCTGGTGGTCAGTAATCCTTCCCTTGCTTTACCCTGGGCACATGCAACTGGCTTCTTTCCCAAAGAAAACTCACTGACTTCTCCAGGAAATAAGGAACGTCTTGGAGGAAAAAAAAAAATAAAAAACAAACAGAAAGTCAGCAGTCTCCTGACAGCGAGTCAGCATTTTTGATGGATACAAGGATCTCCCTGTTTACATGGAAGGGAATGCTGAGAGCACCACACAGGGATTCAGTCCTGCTGTGGGCAATTGCCTATTACCATGCAAAACATGTCATTAATTAATGCAAATTTCCCAGAGCTGACAGGCCACAAATTGAGCTTTTTTGAGGGGAAGACTGACAGGGAAGCAGGCAGCAGCTTTAGCAACCTGCTTGAGGGGAGGCTGCTGTGCTTTCTGTGCAGTGCAGCTAAACCTGTGAGCATCTCCTCCCAGTCTGAAAAAAATTATCAGAAACAACAGGAGGGAAGAAAACCCACATCTGTCGAGACTACTTACAAGGAGAGAAAAAGAGGATTCCTAATTTTTTTTTTTTTAAGATAAATCCAACAATTCAGTGGATAAGCCAGTGAATAAATCCCCCTATTATGAGGGAAAATTTTTGGCCATAGGCTGTTTTGGTGTAATTTAGTGACCTCATTCCCTGGATGAGACCCCTCAAATTCTGAATTAACCTTATACACAAATTTCTCTGAGGATTAACACCAAAGATCTATCAAAACACACTTCCCTCCTTTGCACATGCACTGCTGGGACTTCTTAATCCCTTCTGTTCTGAAGAAGATTGGATTATTGCAATATTAAGTTGGAGAGTTTTGCTTAGGAATAAGGTCAGGTTGAACTTCAAATCTGTTTATACCTTCGAGAAAAAAAAGGAAGCTGAGGGGATGAAGGAGCCCTCCACACCTGTATTTGGAGAGGGAGGGAAAAGGTGACAGCCCAAAGCTTGCTCTGAGGATTTGGACAAGTCTGAATTAACACCAGCAGTCATGAGACCTAAGGAACAACAGGTACCACAAACAGCACACAAAATCCTGACAACAACACCAGAATTCTTCTGTCAGTAGTGGGGCAGGTCCTACAAATAATCCAGATTACCAGGACAAGATGCACAGAGGTTTTAACCTTTAAGTAACCTTCCAACAGGTTTAAACCATAACTTTTTTTTTCCTTCCAAGCAGATTTTCTTGGATCCTCTTACAAGTCTCCTACATCCAAGGGGTCCCAGCCAGTGCCTAGAGAAGCTGATGGAGAGCAGAGTGCTTCACTCTGGCCAGCTCTGGTGGAACTGGGACATCACCTAAATGGACAGAGGGGATCTTTGGCATCTTTCCCACTGGCTCAAGGTCTGGAACACCACAGAAGTGCTGGAGATGAATAGAGCCAAGCAGCTCAAAGTGCAGCTGGAAGTGCTGTGCCAGAGCAATTCCAGTCTGGCCACTCCAGAGCTGCCAGAACCATGATGAATCTCCGTGGTGGCTCAGAGAAGGAGGAGTTTGAGGATGCACTGATTTAACCTCATCCAGGTACAGCAGGAGCTCCTCCAGCCCCAGGTCAGCCACAGAGGAAGAATTTCTGCTATTTCACACAGAGATCTCTCCTCCTGCTGGGGGAGGCTCCTGCCCTGCAAGCACACACAAGTCTGCAAGGGAAGTCATGCAAGCGGAAGAGCTCAGGAACAAAATGAGCTGCAAAACCACATTTAAATCAGATGCAAGGCTGCAAGAACAAGCTCAGAGTGGCAGCCCTTAGGTAAGACATTTCTGAAGTTCATGGAATTTTCTGCAGCCATCTCTCAGGGATGCAGCAATCACAGAACTACGTTTGATCACAGGCAAAATGTACTGCAATCGTTGCCAGCTCCTGCTAATGCCACTTATTAGTTTGGAATATTTTATCAGAACATAGCTAAAATTGCTCATAATTGGCCAAACACGATATTTTAAAAACTGATGTTCCCAGCCTTAGATTGGTCTTCTGCTAATTCTAGCACCTCATTTCCAGAATAAGAACATCACAGTCACAGAGGACATTGAGTCAACAGAGGAATTCTTGATTTCCGTGTGTTCAGAATCTGGTTTGGCCCTTGAGGAAACAGCTCCAGAAAGTCTGTGCTGTGATGGAAATAAACTAATTAATGGAGATTAAAGAGCATAATCCAGGCTCATTTCCCCAAAATCCTCTAAATATGGCTAGCATGGGATTAGCCATTCCTGAATTTCTCCAAGTAAGCAACAAGAGCCTGTTTGCAGATTGCCACAGGAAACTTAAATCGCTTCTCTACAGGAGAGAAGAAAATTTTGCTTTTGCTGTGACAGATCTTTATCCTTGTTTATATCATCATCCTGTGGGAGTTTTGATTTGAGTGCAGGGAAGGAGCCTGCCAAGGGAGACAGAGCTGATTTTCTAATTGAGCTTCATTTCTTTTTCAGCAGAGCTGGCCAAAGAGGGAAAAAAAAATAAAAAAAAAAAAGATGACTACATTGCTTGGAGCCTCCTGTTCAAGCCCCAGTGCTTTGCAGAGAACAAAAAGCTTTGGTCTCAAAGGGAGTTCAAAGCACTAGGAAAAGCTCATTCTGTTTTTCACTCCCAATATCCAGTTCCCAGCACCGATCTGCCTCCAGCAGAGCAAAGCTGTGCCATGAGAGAACACCCTCAAGGAGATCAGGGCAGCCCTCAGCCCTTCCAGGATAAACCCTGGAGCTGAATTTGGCTTAGAGTGGCCAAAAAGGCCTCTCTGGTACCTTTTTTTTTTTGTTTGTTTGTTTGTTGTTTTTTTTTTTTGGGACAGCTGGGTGAAGGAGGAGATGAGAAGTGCAGGAATTAGTCCTTAGTTCAGGCAGGGAACTTGACTTTGTCAAAGCAAAACCAAAATACAGAATCAAGACAGTGGAAAAACAGGAAAAAGAGGCACTTGGATATTAAAAGTGACAACAGGAGCCACAGGAGGGAGGTTTGGTACATGGGTTTCAAAGTGGGAGTTCTGCATCTCTCAAAGAAACAGGGAGTGGAGGTATCCCAGAGCAGATCATGGACATGAGGAGCAAGGGCACTGATTAAAACTGTACAGAAAGCAAATTTCAAAGTTGATTTTTTCTTTAAATAGGGTTTAATGTTTATTCAAGAGAGATACAGTTGTAGAAACAACCAATAGCAAAGCATGCTAATGGGAATACAAACCCAAGGGACTGATCTCCCAGGAAAAGATCTGTAGAGGAGTTACAGGGAGCAGCAGAACTCAGCAATTTCCACACATGGAAGGTGAAATCTGTCCATCCCTGACCCAAAATCAGCTGTGCCTGGCTGGGCTGGGCCATTTGGCACCAAAACAAGCATGAAGGCAAGACTGAGATTAAGACAGACCCACTCCATCCCCCAAAGTCAATGATCACTTAGCCTCACTTTTGATAAATGGCAATGCAGAAAATGGAAACCAAAGCAGGATAATTAAAACTAATGGTATGTGAGTGGAAATTACCACTCCTGTGGTAAAAGCACTCAACTGCAACAGCCTGAGATCAAATGGGCCAGATCTGCTCCAGAGCAGAGATTGTTTCATGAGAAAAAGGTTTTTAATTTTAGGTCTGTGATAAGAATGTGTTGCTCAACTCAGAGCAGCAGAAGAGTTGGTCTTAAATAGAAATCCATGACCCAGCCATGGCTTCACACTTGTTTTTATTTAAAAACCCAGAGAATTTAAGCATCTTCCCAAAATGTGGTGTGAGATGTTATGGGAGCTCTGAAATAATGGTGCATTTTTCCTCCACTTTGTAATAACCACCAGACAGGTTTCAGGCAGTGAATCAGCTCTGGATTCTTTCTGGGGAAAGCATCCGGAGAGATCCGGCCAAAGCATCTCCTCAGCTTTCCACAGGGCTGAAACTGAAAATGGCCTTGGCTGACTTTTCCCGAGGAAAAGTCACCCACCCACGGGTGCAATGGAGTGGGTGGGATCCCTGCAGGATGCTGCCACTGGCCAGAGCATGAATTTGAGTGCCTGAGTGAAGGGGATGAAGCCAAATCAAGGTTCACTGGGTGCACCTTTCCATCACTTTCACATCTGGAATACAACACCCGACACCCCAACCATGCAAACCCACTGTTCCCAAAGGACTGGGAAGCCACCAATGAATCCAAAGAGATCTACTTACGTCTCATAGATGTGTCCACTCTCCACCCTCTCCTCCACGTAGGCCAGGGCCCGGACGTGCATGGGGGAATGCGGGAAGGCCGCGTGGATCCAGGGCAGGCCGAAGACCGACAGCCCCGTGTTGATCAGTGCCACCAGCAGCAGGTCCCAGTGATAGGCTGTGCCCTTCACCAACCTGCAACGAGGGGTTGGTGACAGCAGTTACACCTGGTTACACCTGGTGCAACCCCTACAGGCTGCCTTTGTTGAACACACACAGGGATTTCACACCTCTGGATCTACCGTGTGCATGGTGTCAACACCAAGGAGTGAAATACGATGGTTTGCTCCCCAAAGCTGCTGTCATCTGGAAAGAACAGCTCTGAGCAGAAAGGAAGCCCACTAAACTAACAGCCCATGAAAATTTCATCAGTGTTTTTCTCCTACATTTATTGCAGAGTCTGCACAAAATCCATGTGTGTGTTTGCTCACAGAGTCCACAGAGGGAGTGGATAAAATCCTGAGCATTTGTTGTCAAAGTTCTGACACTGAAGTTTCTTGTTTGTATCCCTGATCTCTCTCCTTCCCCATGAGCAGAACACGTGCTTGGTATGCTGCAGTAATCCCCTAATTATGTAATTGCTACTGCATGATAAGAAAATGGGACAAGAATTCATTAAACTTCAGCTCCTCCTTGGTAGTCACAGAATCATGGAATGGATCGCAGAATGGTTTGGGTTGGAAGAAAACCTAAAGATCATCCAGTTCCAACCCCCTGCCATGGGCAGGGACACCTTTCACTACCCTAGGTTGCTCCAAATCCCATCCTACCTCTCCTTGGACACCTCTAGAGAGGACAGCCACTGTGTCTCTGGGCAACACATTCCAAAAGGTTGGTAGCCAACTAAGGAGATTTGCTCCTAAGTTCATCAAATGCTGCAGAGCCTCCCTGTTTTACTTCTGGGAATCTGACAGCCTTCACTGAAGAATCTGAGCACATCCACTTTGCCAGGACTGTGCAGAAAGCAGCATCAAGACTGAACTCACATCTACTTTAACCTTGCCATTTTTTCCAAGGTCTGCCCCTTTCCTGAATACTCCTATCTTGTACCAACTGCTGAGATATTATGAGAAAAGTTTAGAAAAAATCTGGGGAAGGATTCATCTCTCAGATTTTAAACCCTCACTGAAAGGTCTACGGCTCTATCTCTGCCACTGGAGCACGTAACATCCTCAATGGATCAGCTGAATTCTCTCTGGGCACCACCAGCTGGAAAGGGAACATCATTTAGATGTGTCAATGCCACCCAACTGAAGACCTCAGCACAGACTTGGAGCCATCCACGATACTCCTGGACACGAGGCAGATGGAGCTGGTAGAGCTGACCCAGCACACGAAGATCAAAGCCATTGTTTGGGCAGCAGAAATCTTGGGTGGGGCTTGTTTTGGGACAAAAGCCTGCTCCCACTGGGAGTGTCCCCCTCCACTGACTGAGGAGGCTGTGGGGTGAGTGGGTCAGGTAGGTGTCTACCCTGCAATGCCTCTGGAAGGTGCTGCCAGGAAGGGTGGGATTGCAAACGCGTTTCCTGCGTTGGCTCGTGCTTTGGAAACACAGCCCCTGCTCACGTGCTGATTTCTCTGAGCAAAGGCACCTTCAGCACCCTCAGGGTCATTGTTTGTTGTCCTCCCCATTCTTTTCAGAAGGCTTTAAGGACATCAGCCTGTTGGAATTAATCCAGGAGGCCACTGAGATTATCAGAGGGATGGAGCACCTCTGCTGTGAGGAAAGGCTGAGAGAATTGGGATTGTTCAGCCTGGAGAAGAAAAGGTTTTGGGGTGACTTAATTGCAGCTTTCCAGGACTTGAAGGGAGCTACAAGAATGATTGGGAAAAGATTTTACAAGTGCCTGGAGTGACAGGACAAGGGGGAATGTGTGGCAAGCACATTTCTCTCCCTCTCAGGATTTTCCATAGAGGTGCACAGAGAGAAATGAAAGAGAGAACAATTTCTATTTCTGCTCCTTGTTTTTCCTATGTGGAATGTGTTTGGAGAATTGTTTACCTGGAGTGAGTGCTTGGTTGGATTCTGGTGAGGATTGTTTGAGCCTGGTGGCCAATCCAACCCACCTGGGGCTGGGCTCTCGAGAGAGGGTCACAAGTTGTCTTAGAGTCAGAGAAAGTAGTATGTAGTTTTAGTATCCTCCTTTTATATAGTATATTAATGTATTTTAGCATAGTTATAATAAAGAAATCATTCAGCCTTCTGAATTGAGTCAGACATTGTCATTTCTCCCATTGGGTTCACCTGCATTTACAATAGGAATGGACTCAAACAGACAAAGAGTAGGTTTAGATAAGATATTAGAAAATAATCCTTCCCTGTATGGGTTGGGAGGCCCTGGCACAGACTGCCCAGAGAAGCTGTGGCTGCCCCACCCCTGGAAGAGTCCAAGGCCACACTGGGGGTTGGAGCAACCTGGGATAGTGCAAGGTGTCTGTGATGGCACCACAAACAGATGGTGTCAAGTCCTAGTTTTTACATCTCTAAAAATCCCTGCCCCAACACCTGATCAGCTCAGCCCTGTACCGAGGTGCTCGGAAAAACACTCTGAAAAACACCAAAGAATATTTTATATTCCTTAAAGACATTCTAGTGGAAAATACCAAACGTGTATTAGCCAAGAGATGACCCACTTACATACAGATTTATGCAGCACTTAAAGGGATATAATAGAGATAAGAGGTGGTCAAAGGAAACTAAATTAGTGTAGCTGAATTTGAGCTTGTCTCCTCTCTCCTAATACTGTGTCACTCCAGCTACAACATGGAGAATGCTAATGGATATTATGCAAGGAGAGAACCCTCCCACGCATCACATTAGCAAAAAATCCTCAGAGACATGGTAGTTTCCCTGGAAAAAAGTCATCCACAGTCATTCTTGACATTACATCTGATTGCAGTTGGCACAAACACATCAGAGGGAATATTTTAATAGTGCAACACCTCAAGTTTGCACATAAGTGAGACTTGGACATATTGTTTTGTTGCACTTCCACCTTGTTTTCAGTTGGAATTTACCAACTCCAAGCTCTCCTGATGCTCAGCTGCAGCACGTTGTGCTCCAACATTTATGTAGGTCATTGACTTCTCACTTTTCAACAAATTGCATTGCAAGAGCAGTGCAAGTGTCCACACATGTCACACTCCCTAAGTACCCTGAGGTGCATCCAAAGACCTCAAACTGTACAAAATACCCACTACACATTCACTACGCCACCTCTTGTCTCCCAAACTCTTCCTGAAAAATGCCTTGAGAGTTTTAGGTGACAAAACTCTTTAGGTGTTACCTCAAACTGTACAAAATACCCACTTCACATTCACTACGCCATCTCTTGTCTCCCAAACTCTTCCTGCAAAATGCCTTGAGAGTTTTAGGTGACAAACAATGGTGTTGGGCAGAGAGTAAAGAAGAAACAGGTTGAGGTGATGAGCTCATTGAGGATTCATGGATTTGGCTCACTGCCACAACACCAGGCTTTGGGGATGGTGAGGAGTTAAGCAGCAGAGTTACCTCCACCTGTGACAACAGGAATTCTTAAAAACACATTCTTAAAAACATTTCTGATGCTCAGACAAGCTTTGGGCTAGCAGTGGTGGTGACAGACCCAGAACATCCCTCCACAGAGGGAAAAGCAGCACCAGAGGCGTTACCTGTTCTCCGGAGCGTTGGTGAGGGACGCGACGATGTTCTGCTCGATGAAGAAGAGCATGGAGAGGAGAAACCCCAGTCCCATGGCACTCATCACCGACCCAATGGACAGGGACTGCACAGGGGCCAGCACAAACAAGCTGTCAGAGGCGTTGTAGTTAAATTTGGACACTGCAAAGAGGAGGGGAAGGATGTTAGGAGGCACCTTCTTATCCAACCATCAATGTTTTACCCACACCACGAAGTACTGGGAAGCAAGCAGGAAAGCAGGCGTGATGCTCTGGCATGTGGAAGCCTGGAGGCCATGGAAGATGGGTCCATCTGGCTGGTTTGGTTTATTTTTTTCCTCCATCCACTCACGACTTGGCTGCCATCCTGATGGGACAGACCACTGCTCGTCCTAGCAAGGCATTTACAGATATTGGAGCAAAACAAAGGAGAGAAACTTGTTTTCCACAGATGCAACATGTTTTTGGATGAGGAAGCCTTATTTCTAACCAGCACCATAAGGCTCAGCTCATCAACCCACAGAGGCATTTGAGAACTTCCTCATCTCCAACAAGCTGTGCAAGGCATTTTAGTATAAAATCTAAATCAAAACTACTGCCATTGGAAGCAATCCATGGCTAGGGATAAATCACACATGGCCACGCAACATTTTGCAATCCAACTGGATGGAATGGCCATCACAATAAAAAAAAAAAAAAAGCCATTTCTTATTTGTTTCCATACATTTCCTCACATCACCCACTCACGTCACTGCAGGACAATGCAATTCCTGTCCCCATTATCGCTTCCTGATATGGAAAAGTTGATCTATCTGGCCAATGAATGGTGTCTCATTTTTAGATTTCCTTGTGTAACTTAGAGCTGCCCAGATGCTCTGCACCATTTCACCTAAATTAGGAAAACAAACTGGAGACAAAGAGGACAAACTGGGATGACCAACTCCATGTTGATATGACTGGCAACAACCCTTCCTGCCTGCTGATTACTCTGCCCTTTGTTCTTTGCCAGAAATTGTTCATCTCCCTTATTGTGACACACACCTCAAACTCATTGAAAAGGCACATCTGGATAATTTTTCTTGCCCCAGTCTCATTTAATCAGGGTTTTGAATGACAGAAATCTAATGGTGAGGAAATCTGAGCTCTTGGAGGGAAGTACACGCAGTATTTGTGAAATTATATGGAAGAACTTTATTTATTAGCAAAACTCTTCTAGGATTTCACTTCTCTCTTTCATAAACCCCAGCATCCAAGAGAACAAAATTAGAACTTACTTTCAATTTCCTTGAAGATATAGGAACCCACAACAGAGAAGGTCAGGACTGAAATGGGTAAGGCACAGTCGGACAGAATTTCACGTACCCTCGCGTGCAAATATGGGCTGCAAAAGAGACAAGAAATTCTACCATCAGCACCCTACTATCAGGACAATCACTCAATCCAGACAACATTTAATGCTTTAGAAGTGAAAATTCAGTCCCATTTTGCAATTCTGAAGAGATACTTGGAGTGACAAATTAGTCTTTCACTCAGCCCTAAATCTTCTGGAACCTACAGCCTTTGAAGGTTGATGAATGCAGAAGCAAAACATAAAGAAACAACAAAATAAGATGCAAGCTAGAAAAAAAAAAAGACCTTCAAGCACCAATTTGTGTCTCATTTCCACTTTACTGTAATTGCTTCCTGCATCTCAAATGAAGAGTTTTAAGAGCAATAGGAGCAAACCCCAAATTAGAGCCTGTGTTTGACTCCCAGGAGCACACTGAAGGTGCATTCCCAGTAGACCTGCCTGCACCATCAGGAATTTTTGCCCAGCAAAATGGTTCAATGCCTGTTTGGAGGGAGATACAGGGATCCCAATGTGCATTGGGAACCCAAAGCTTTTTTAGAAAGTCACTTGTGAGGCCAAACCAAAGACAGAAGGGCATCGTTCACTGAGCAAACATTTTGCTCTGCTGGGAATATTTTCCAGGTGGCCCTGGAAGTTCATCCCTGTCTTTGGCTTCCACCTGATTTTCTTGGGTTGCAGAATTGGTGAGGCTCCATCTTGAGTGCTGTGTCCAGTTCTGGGCCCCTCAGTTTGGGAAAGGCGTTGAGATAATTGAGCACATCCAGAGGGGACGAGGCTGGTGAGGGGCTGGGAACACAAACCCTGTGAGGAATGGCTGAGGGAGCTGGGGGTGCTCAGTCTGGAGAAAAGGAGACTCAGGGGTGACCTTGTCACTCTCTACAGCTCCTGAAAGGTGGCTGTGCTCAGCTGGGGTTGGGCTCTTTCTCCAGGCAGCACTGACAGAACCAGAGGACACAGTCTCGAGCTGCACTAAGGGAAATACAGGTTGGATATTAGGAAAAAGTTTTTCACTGGAAGAGTGATAAAGTACTGGAATTTTCTGCCCAGGGAGGTGGTGGAGTCCCCATCCCTGGGTGTGTTTAACAAAGGCCTGGATGTGGCACTGGGTGCCAGGGTTTAGGTGAGGTGTGGAGGATGGTTTGGACTCAATGATTTGAAGGTCTCTTCCAACCTGGTCAATCTGTGCATTAAGATCTAAGCTGTTAATGACTCCCTCAGAGAGAACATGAAATAACCAGCAGTCTGAGCTCTAAACAAACCTTTTTTTGAACTGATAGAGGGTGTGGCCAAGCCAAAGGGTTCCCAACATCAACATGAGGCTGAGGACGGCGGTCTCACGCCCGTAGTGCCCATCGTGGGTGCAAGTCTGGTTCTCGCTCACTGAGGAGTTCATCAGGAAGGTGGTGTTGATGCCGAGGCCTGGGATAGCATCAGCCTGTGGTTTTCCATCTCCTGTGTGCCCGTGGTGGTAATATTTCTTAAAAACTGCACAAACAACCAACAGGCAAGCGTTAGGAGAGGAGTGTGACAATCAAAGCAAGTAAAATAAAGTGGGTTTCTTGCTTGATCACAAAGTATTAACGTTATGCATCACCAGCTCTGCCTCTCAAGCCTGCAGAGAGAAATCAGAGCTGTTGCTCTTAGGAAGCCAGTGCTTCACGAATTGATTTTTCACTTATTTTAACAGGTAAGAGTTAAATTAATCTAAAAAGCAACACTGCAAGGATTTCCAGTGCTAATAATGTGGTTTTGTTCCCAACACTGGAAGCACTGCTGTTATATATACATATAAATATTTCTATCTAGACACCTGCTTTCGGCAGCCTGGTAAACAAATTCCATCAGGATTCTCTGAAAACACTAGGAGCAGCCAGGCTGCACAGATCCTTAAGTGGATTACACAGTGTACACTAATTATTTTCTTTCCAAGGCTAGTCCAGAATTTAGAGGTAAGCGTTGATGATATGCAAAACCTGGCAGAACATTTAAATTTACAATGCAAATGAGAGTTACGGGGCTGAAGTAAACTGCACAAGCAAAAGACCCAGTAAAGCTCCTGGAACTGTCCATAAATGTTTTAGATCAGCTCAAAGGCATTTATATAAGGAATGGACAGCTGTGAAGACCCTCTTGCTCTTGAGCATTTGCTGTGTTCCCATTTCTATGTCACTGGCTGGATCCAAGTGTATAAATACGGTTTTGGGATCGTTTAACCTCTCTGGGGAAGAATAGCCTGAAGGAGCAAGTAAAACCAAAAGATGGGAGTTGGGCTTTGCAGCCTCAGTGTTCCCACAAGATCTGCTCCAATAGCAACATGCAGCATCCACCCTCCCCTGTACCCATGGGAAATACAGGAGCATGGAAACCACCACACCAGAGCTTTGCAGTCTCACTACCTTTGTTCATTTTGGTCAAAATACCCCTGCAAACTTTGCACAGAGAACTTCAGGGCAAGACCATCCTCTCTAGGAAAAACACAACTACCTGAAGCTTAGGCTAAAATGCACCTTCTAACATTTCCCTCACTCTCAAATAATAATCTGGGTTCTGAAAGCCCCAAACACTTCAGCTTTTCCATCTGCAGTGGCCACAGGGAAAGCAGAGAAGACAAACTAAATTCTGAATATTTGAAAAGAAGCTTTGAATGTTCTTGTGCAGCACAACCAATATTTGCAACCGCCTTGAGTCTGGCTGAAGCCCAGGTTGTGTTACTGCTGCTTTGGAGCTCACCCCAGTGTAAAATGGCCCGAGATCAGCCAAGAAGCCATTTGAAATGCAGTAATGATCTTTCTTGCACCATCTTTGGAAGGATTTAAAGTGCTTTAAAAGGAGTCTGGGCATTCCACAAGTGGATGAGGTCAGTGTGGCACGGAGGCTGTAAGAGACAAGACTGCCTCCCATTCGATACATCTGTACATAAATTTAAACATCACAGAAGGTTTACAGTTCAGAATTTAACCTCTCAGACTGCACTAAGAGCAGCCAGGAGTGAGGACATCACCCCAAAGCCCTAGAAAGGTTCCACCAGTGAGGAGCAATCCCATCCTGACCCTGGTGCAGAAAGGTTCCCCATCGTGTGCAATGGAAGAGGCTCTGCTCTCCTTTATTTCCTCCCTGTGTGCTCCAGCTGCCCCAGCCCTGGCAGGACACACACACCTGCTCTGCAAACAGGTAAAACTGGGGCCCAGGGCACTGCCATGACCCACAGCCTGGCACAGAGTGGGTCGTGAGATGATTTGCACTTTCCGGCTCTCTGAACGCCAAAGGATGCTTTTGTCCTGACAAAAATGATTCTGGCAGCATTTCCTGGGAATTCACAGCTGGCCAGGGAGAAAATCCTGCTCACACTAAATGCTACTGACTCCTAGAGACACATCTGAGCATCAGAGAAACCAGCAGCACAAACAACCCAGGAACTACAGAGAATGTATTTGCATTCCTCTGGATAAGATTTGGACTGGAATGAGTACCAAACAAGTGACTTTGTTTTGGGTCTTGTAGATGTTCTCAACCTCCCACAGATGGCTATATTGCAATAATATATTTAGGGTTGGGAGATATTGCAGTAAGATATTTGGGGATGATCTTTGGTGCTCAGCTTGACTACGTCACTCCATGCTCCATCTCTGAGGCTGCAATTTTATTGATATACACCAAACCAGGCAGGATTGCTCCAGTTCCTCCTGGATAGAGGAAAAAAAACATGCTTTACTCTTGTATTTTAATTCAAGCAACAAGAACACACCAAGACAGAGAGTGGAGGCCTTCATCCTGTACCACCTTGCTGGGAAGGATTTGATTCCTGAACACTTCTGGTTTGTTTAGACACCAGAGCTCAGTGAACCTTGCTGCCATCATCCAGAGAGAGCAGCAGAGCCAGGGGTGCCCTGGATGAGGCCAAGCCTTTCTCCAACCTCCAACAACATGAGCTGGCTTTGTTTTCCTCTGCCTGCTCACCACCATTTCCTGCTCAGTGCAGATGTCAAGATCAAACAAACACAGCCTCGGTGGCCAAGCCAGGCAGCGAAAACAAATTGTTACCGGGACCGCGTGAACGCTCATGGCTTTGGTTCCCCTCCCCTCCTTTCCTGCATCTGTACCTTGCACAAAATCAAGGCTATGAACGGGCTGGGAAAACATCTGGGAAGAGGTGCCATTGTCCCCTGGCACTCAGGAAGCCCAGAGTTGGTGCCAGCATGATAAGGCATTAACAGGACACATTTAAACAGCACAGGGAAAATATCAGCTTTCACTTCCTACTGAACTGCTCAACCAAAATTCTGAGTGGGAGGAGGAGGTGGCAGCAGTGAACCATCACCTCCTCAAAAACAGGCAGGGAAGGACAAAGATGAGCCCGTGGCCATGAGTTGCACTGGTGTCATGTTTTTAAATATGGGCTCTAAGAGGGTTAAGGATCTGTGCCTGCCAGCACCAGTGGCCTCCTGTGTCTGGAAAGAGCTTTGGTCCCACCTGTGGATGCCCTGAACACCCCCAGGTGCAGCTGAAGCCAACATGAGTTGGCAAAGGAGTGCTGACTTATTACCATCATTCCTTACAAATTCATCTCTTCACAAGTACAAAGAGAACTCAACTGGTTCATAAATCACGCATAAAATCACAGAATGTGCTGGTTTGGAAGGGATCTTTAAGATCATCTTGTTCCACCTCCTCCCATGTTCAGGGACAGCTCCCACCTCCCCCATGGGCTCCAAGCCCCAACCAACCTGGCCTTGGACACTTCCAGGGATCCAGGGGCAGCCACAGCTTCTCTGGGCACTCTGTGCCAGGGCCTCCCCACCCTCACAAGGAAGAATTTCTCCCTAATTTCCAATCTAGACCTGGTTTCTGTCAGTAAGGCCACTGCCCCTTGTCTTACATCATCTTCTCCTGTTCCCACTGCAATACTCGGAGGATTTACTTGCATATTCCTGAAAGTCTGGCAGAAAAGACCAGTGGATGCTTCCTGCACTTTTAACCTCTGCTATAGGAGATCAGCTCTGGGCCACAGAAACTTTGTGAGCATTTGCTAACTTTTACAGAGCAGCTGAACATTCTCCTGAGGACCACCTGGAGACTGTCCCATGCCTCCAGGACAGGGCACTGACAGCACACACTCAGCAAAGCTCACAAAGTCAACAGCTATCCCAGGAAAACCTCTCCCTCACCAAGCTCTAAGCAGGATATTTAAAAGATGCAGGTGTTCTACAGAGAAAAAAACACCCTCTGATTGCACAATCAAAGCACACAAGGCAATTAAGGATTCCCAGTGAAGCGAGAAAGTATCTCGCTTCAAATTGCTCTGCAGTGTCAAGTCTCTTGGAAAGCATTCCCTTGCAAGCCTGAGTATCTTAAAAGCAAGGAGTGTGCTTGGGTGTATCCTGAAGGATTTCAAAGGCTAGCCCAAATTTTGGGATGTTGGACAACAGGTCAAAAAAATCAAGGAATGGGGGGGCATTGTCCAACTCCTCACTGGGATGAACAGAAATGCTGCCACTCACAAGGTATTTCTGCTACCGTGATTCACCTTCTCAAATACCTCCTGCCAATCCCTGTGGGGAGGGAGAGAAGTGTCAGAGGGATCTGTGAAACCCCAAGGCTCTCCACAGAGACTTAGAATTTAACCCAGAAATGGGAAAATCAAGTGGTTGGAAAGGGCAGAGGAGCTTCAGGAAGGTGCTGGAGGCACTGCAGTCCTTGTAGTGACATCAAAGAAGGGTCTCAGAGCTCAGGGAAAACCAGGAAATCTCAACCCATCTTTCAATTCCCCTCCACAGAGTCTGAATAATGTTTTTTGTTTTTTTTTTTTTTTTGCCAGGACCATTCAAAACCAAACTGGAATCAGGAGAAGGCTCTCACATCAATAACATAACAGTTTCTCCATTTGGTGAAAGTTTAGAAACCAATTCTGTCTCAATCAACAGAAATTAGAGCTGCTAAAAATTCTGCACACCCAGGTAAACTGCTGACAGAGGGCTGCCTCCATCTCACACACACACTGATTTTCTTTTTTTCCCTGAAGACTTTGAACACAGAACAAGAAAACATCACACATTTTTGCAGCCTTCTGCTTGCCTTTGACGAGGCAGCAAAGCAGAGCTTGGCTCTGAAAAACACTGTTGCAAGACTTACCTTTAACAATGCCCTTGATGGCATCAAGCACAAATGTGATGGATATAAAAAGTGCAATTATTTCTTCTGTTGACCTGTGGAAAAAGCCCAGGAATTAATGGAGCTGCATTCAACTCTGTTCAAAGAAAAATCAGCATATTCATCAATTTACATGAAAATATACCAATTTGAGTTAGGCTCCAACTTAGAAACAAAACCCAGTAAATCAGAGAACTTCTTTCAAGCTGGAACAATAAGTCAAAATGATACTTTCCTCATCTCACAAAATCTATTTTGCAGCAAGTTCATAATTAAGGAGCTTGTGGAATGTGTAATTTTTCCATTTGAAGAATAATCTGATCAAAATATGACTTCTTGAGAATAGCTACCTTTTAAAGAGCTTCATCAGAAGGCTGAAATTAAAAAGAGAGTAGATCACAAGGAAAAAGCTGTTCCAGAGTCCAATCCAGGCATAGAAAGCACTGAAATCCAAGTTGTAGTCGTCACAGATTCCTTGGATGACTGCAAAAGTGAAGCATTCATGTGTCACAGTCAACTCCTGTCACTGGCACCCAGTGATTCCCATCTGCTCCAGGCCAAAAAGAACCAATTTCAAGACTTCACTCCAATGCATTTATTCCAAACATCATTAAAAATCCATATTCCTGCACTTCCAGAGGGATCCTGGATCAACACAATCTGTTCTCTCCTTCCATCATGAGAAATGGGGAGAGACACTCGGAAAAATATTCCCCCCCATACTGCTCAAAGCATTTTTCCTAGGGATTGAGGCCACAAAAGCACTTGGAATTTGCTCTCACTGACATTTTGGGATGCTCTTGAGCAAGGGGTGTCACAGCTGCTGTTTCCAGCTGGTCATAGCCCATCCTCTGATTATCCCCACACATCCTGAGCTTGTTCCTTTTGCTGATCTCTGGTTCATTGAGATCATCTTGCAGCACCTGGAAAGCTGCTGCTGATACTTTAAAACATTGATTAAAAAAAAATCTAAAACTCAACAAACCCAAAAAACTTTGTCTCAAGCTGGTTAAACACAGCCACATCAGAAAACCAGTACTTAAAGAGATTTCTTCATTAAAACTGAAGAAATGCTTATTTTCATTAAAATAAAACAAAATTTCTCTGCAAAAATTTGAACTAAACCAGGAGCTGATCTCGATGATCCCTGTGGGTCTCTTCCAACTTGGGATATTCTGATGGTGATGGAAAGGGGAGGAATTTGATCAGGTTTTGCAGAATCCCAGAACATCCTGAGCTGGAAGGGATGCCCCAGGATCATTGAGCCAACTCCTGGCCCCACACAGGACACTCCAACAATCAATCCCATGATGTGCTTGATGTGCCAGTCCAAGCACTCCTTGACTTTGTGCCCTGTAACTCCCCAGGGGAGCTTGTTCCCACGCCCCACCATAAAATAAAAGTTCTCCTCTCACTGGGACATCAATTTATCAACCAAACCCAAGTCAAGCTCTACAAAGCTCTCACCCAAAGTCCCAATCCCTCAATCCCCTGCTGCAGACTCACCATTGATGTAGAGGGCCAAGGGAGCTGTGGTCAGCAGCACCACCAGGGGCTGCCCCGAGAAGAGGGCGTAGAGCAGCCCTCCAATGCACTGCCCGAAAATTGTCTTCCTCACATCTGGAATTGGGGAGGATGGAAACAAAAACAGGGATTTGGGTTAATCCCTGCCTCATCCAAGAGGGCAGAGAAACCAACCACTAATGAGGAGATGAAATGTTTAAAGAGTGCAGACATAACACACTCATAAATCAAAAAGTGATTCTTAATTCGTATCCATAACTAAGGCTTCCAGATATTCAGCTAATTGATGGACTGTGGGATTTTGTCCTGTGTATTGTTATATTATAGATATATACATTTTAAATGTATTTATTTTATTTTAACACCTATAAGACCTAACCAATGCTTGTCTGAACTGTGACTGCAGGACAAGCTGCTTCTACAACTGGGATAAAGGATTATGTTTAGCTCTGTCCCAGGGATTTCAATACTGGCAATCAAATCTAGGTCAAAAGCACAGGAGCTTGTACCCAGAAAAATGTGCAAATAATTACATTAAGTCAGCATATTTCAAAAATACAGTAGCATACATCTGTACCAGTCCAAGTCAGATGATAACATCCAAAGCAGTGTTCAAATTTTTATGGTTTTCAACAAAAGCAATGAACTTAATTACAAAAAAATCCTTCAGTCATGGTTTTGGGTTTGTTTTCCTCCTGTAAATAAAAACTTTCAGAACTTTCTGTGACCAGAATGACACTTTAAATACATGGAATCAAATGCACAAAAGTGGTAAGTTGAAGAAGCACAAAACTGATGAACTCACCGATAGCTCCACGGGTATTTTCATCATTGAGGGACCCAAAGGCAATGGATGGAAGGAGGCAGGCAAAGTACAGAAAGATCATGGTTGTGATGTATTTCCCTATAGCTTTGTTGTTCCCAATAATACCTGGGGAAAACCACAACAAAAATAATGCTGGTAAAGCACTGAAAACCTTCTCACATCAGCCATAGGCACCGTTAGTTCATCTCAGAAATTCAGTCCACACTTTAAACATGTAACTGAACTGTTAGCATATTATTCTGCACAACCCACACTCTTCTGTTCATCTGGGACCAGAAGTAGCACCAAAATTGCCACCAGACATTTCTGACATCATCAAAACAGGAAATACAAGAAGCTTTTTGCTCAGTTTTGTCACTCCTCAGAGCTTGGAAGAAGATCAAGGCAGAAACTCTGTGTTTAGGGTTCATAAACCCCCACCCTGCCTTTTTAATACCAATTTTTCAGGCATTCTGGACTTTGTCCCTAATGAGCTTCATGACAATCTCTTGTCTTCCCTACTCTTGTCTTGGGCAGGAAAACATGAAGCACTTCATTTTTCCCTAGACAGAAGTCTAAGGCTGTAGGTTTGAGTCAATAATATGCTACCCCAAGCCAAAAAATGGCAGTAGGACACAAAAACAAACAGCCCCAGAGGTCAGGAATGGCTACATGAGGTTTTCTTTAAAAAGTCCTGCTGAAAGAACATCCACTCACCCCTCTCATCTCCATCGGAAAAAACACACCAGGCCAAAACACAAAGCAGCCAGAAAGAGAATTAAAGTGTCAGAATATGAATTTAAGAGCCTCTGAAGTAGCTTCCCTTCCCCTTCCTGTTTTCAGGCTGATGTTGATATGAGCTCACTGGGGATGCACAGGAGAAAGGATGAGATGACAGCAGCTGATGTTGCTCCAGGAGAACACAAGTTTTTCCACAGAACAGAGAGGATGCACTGGAAAAAGTCTCCTCAGCCTCCAGCCTGCCTGTGCCACCATCCTTGATGGTGCTGTTCCTCTGAGAAAAGCTGGGAGAGCTTGGAGCTGCCCAATTTCCCTTTCTGGAAGGCTCTAGAGCAGAGAATTCCCCCACAGGAATCTGCTCTGAGCTCCCAAATGCCCATCTGAGCTTTTGCAGCATCAGTGCCTTGCTGAGAGAGGTAAAACCCAATGAGTTGGATCAGATAAAGGAGGGCTTGGCTTTTGAGGTTATCAGTGCCACACTGGAAATCTTTATCACCAGAATGAAAAGAACAAAAATCTCTCCATGACTTTGGGATCTTATCTAACATCTGCTTTCTGCACCATTTGCAGGGCAGAGATAAGGATGGGAAGAGGATGTAAAAACCCAAAAATCAAAGGTGATGTGTAATGAACAGGCAGCCACATGAATAAAGGACACCTTGTGAGGTGCCTGCTTGCAGGCAGGAGAGGGATAGACACAAACAGCACTTCTGACGCTCAGCCATCCCCAAACTCCAGGCTAAAACCTGACAAGAGACACCTCAAGCATGCAAATATGAGCTTGACATTTTGAGAGTCATCAGACCAGCTGTTCCCAGGCAAATTCCTTTGCATTTATTGGGAAGATTCAGAAACCATAGGTCACATTCCTGACCATTCCTGGCAACCCAAAGGGCCTGGAATTTAATTCTCACAGATGAGGACATCCCATGATGCTGGGTCCAACAGCTGCAGGCTCCTACCTCACACTCCACACAGCTCAAAGCCTTTAGAGAAAAGGAAAAATTTAGCAAGAGAAACAGGGCTGAGGGGTGGTTCCATGAGGAGACACGGTCACATTGTGGTTCAGAGGATTCTCTGTCACTCCAAAATATTGCTTTTTGGACAAGGGAGTCTTTCCAATATGAAAGGTCAGGGGCAATGATGCCTGCAAGCTTTGAAATAATTTCTGAAAGGACAACCAGGTCCAGAGAAGCAAATAATATCTTTTCTTAAAAAAGGTTCAGGTAGTTAAGCCATAGTATGAGAGGGCAGAAGGAAAAAACCTTGAAGAGCATCACAAAAGCTCATTTTCAGTTTCCATCCTGGCAAAGGAGCCCTTGCTGGCCGTGGAGGTCCTTATGCATAAGGACATGGCCTCAATCTGCACCAAGGGAGGTTCAGTTGAACATCAGGAGGAATTTCCTCATGGAAAGGGCTGTTAAACACTGGAATGGGCTGTCCAGGGAGGCAGTGAGTGCCCACCCCTGGAGCTGTCCAAGGAAGGACTGGAGGTGGCACTCAGTGCTCCAGGCTGGTGACAAGGTGGGGATTGGGCACAGCTTGGACTCAATCTTGGAGTTTTTTTTTCCATCTTCAGTAATTCTGTGATTCATCCTGGCTGGGTCCGAGACTCCCAGCACTTCCTTTAATCCAAAATCAGCCAGATAAGATTCTAGGATCAAGAATCCTTCTGGTGGGCAGCAAAATTTACTTTGTAATGGAGACAATAATTACACCAGATTAAGCACACTCCTTCCCAAAGCTGATTGCTCACTCCTTTATTACAGTCACGACCAAACATTGCCTCTCCTTGTACAGATCCACCTGTACAGCCACAGGCACTAAAAGCCAGCATTAACAACTGTTGCCCTGATTTTTAGAAGTGTTGTTTTTTTTTAGTTCTTTTGAAAGTTTTAAAATTCTCATAAAACTTCTTTAACCTTCTAATAATGTTTACATATTTCTACTGGAATTCTCACGCACTGTTCATGTAAATAATGATTGGTTTACATTCTTCTTTGTGGGAAAAGAGAACTAAAGAAGCTGTTAGTTTAACCAGTGTGGTTAGAGAGGTGGCAATTTCATCCTCCAATTCACTGTCACTTTTAGAATTCTATATATAACGAAGTCAGAAATAAAATTAGCTCTTTTTATCTCTTGAACTCACCAAGCTTCTGTGTACTCATTTTGTGTCCAATAACAACAAACCACAATTTACCTTTCTGCCTTTTTAAAGCCAGACATTTTCAGGATGTTCTGCAGCCCATGGACTGCTGTGGCTTCATTCAGAAGGTGGTGAGCTGCATTATGATGGCATTTCATCTGTGACAGGCTCACAAAGCCACTGAAAAATGTGTCACTCCACCTGCACCATGGAAATTTACGGCATAAAAATCAACTCTTGGTCCAGCTGTGGAATTTGAGTAGCTGATTATTACAGGAGCATTCCCCTGAAATTAAGGTATAGCTACACACTGGAATGGGGAGCAATTATGTTCATCAACGTGGCAGTTCCATTTTACCTGCCTGGATTTCTGAAATGTCACAATTTGTAGAGACAAGGTTACAGTTTCAGGGGAAACTGCAGCAATTCTGATCTCACTTTGCTTGGGATTCCACAGCAGTAAGTTAATGACCAGCAGCCCTAAAAATTTGGTTTACAGCTCCTGAGGTCTATTAATTGTATATTTACTAAATCAAAATCATAGCTCGTGGACAGTCTCTGAACTGCCTGTTAATGTTTTTCCCAATTCTCTGAAATATCCTATGCAAAGAAAGTTTAATTACACTGACCTGCAGCACAGCAGCAAGGTCATTAAAGCCCTAATTAAAAGAAAAAATCATATTAAAAACATTGTAGAACTCAGAATACAAACTTCTAATGTCCTCAAGCTGGGCTTTCATTTATGTGATGGTTGCTGGACTCTGCCCAATGTTGTGAAGATGAATCTTCCCTGAAGTCCTGTGAAGAGTAAGTCACAGAACAAGTGGGACTAAGAACTCAACTGGAAAAAGAAATCCACTCAGGGAGTTTGGAGCAGAAGCCAAGCATATGCTGAGAGCAGAGAGGCATGAAAAATCAGATCAAAACTCAGTCCTCTCCCTTTCCATCTCACTTCCTCAATCCATCTCCCAAAAGATCCTGGGCCTCTTGGAAGGAAACATCCATTGACAAAACATGATGCAGCTTTAGAACATTCCCATCCACCACGGACACAAAGAGACCCCAAAGCAACCCAGGCTGGATGTTTTGGGGAATCATGATGACAAGTTCAGGATGTTAAACTTTGTACTCAATGGTATTTAGGGATGGAGGGCTGCAGAGTGATGCAGGAGCTCCCTCATATCTGATTTAGGGCAAGAGAGGCATGGAAGAGAAGGAGTCTGCAATCCCTTTATTTCCCCAGGAATGGAATCCTGACACACAAGGTGGCCAAGGCAACCAGGCAGGAAAGCTGATGAGGTTTTGGCACACACCAAAGCCAGCCCATGGTCAACATTTCAGTTCTGGGTTCAGATCAAGGTTTAAATTCTGAGCTACCTTAGCCAGCAAAACAAAAGTTCTCTTTCAAATCCCATTTCTCCAACGTTTTCAAGCCTTCCATTTAAGCATGCCCAAATTGCACGGAGCTTAGGAGATCTCCCTCCTCCAAAACACCACAGCAAATCCCAAGGATGCTGCCAGCAGACCTCAGGAGGTGATTAGAGACCCTCTGCAGGACCAAGGACAGGGAGAAATCCACACTTCCAGCAGGACTATCCACCCAGCACAGCCAGGTATCAAAGACACAGCCCCAGAAAAAACAAGGAGAAAGATAATAAACCTCAGTTCTCCTCTTTTTCCTTCATCTTCCCTCCCCAGGAGGTGAAGGAATACAGATATGTAAAAAAAAAAGCATCAAAGCTCACCACAAAAGTCTCAGGCACCTCACATTTCCCACTGGGCACTTCAGGCACTGCAATTGTGTTTGTTCCTCTGTGTTGTACCAGAAAATAACACTGAAGAATGAGGACAGCAGCTTTCAGGAGTTTCAGAAATCTCGAATCTGAGTCCAGGCAGAATCCCCTTTCACTCAAACCAGCCTCAACACAAAAGAAATTTCTGGAAGCTCCAGTTTGAGGCTTAGAGTAATACAATTGACACACAAGTGCTTTAAGCCAATTTGACAGGATCAGGATAAAGTTCAGCCACACTGTTTTTTTTTAAGACTGAATTCTACACACAAAGATCACAGCCAAATGGAGTAAATTTCCAGTTTAAAGGAAAACTACAGGAGTTCTCAGGCTCAGTATAACCCAACTGTTCATCTTCAGATGCTCCTGCTCGAAGACATCTATTAAAAGCCATCTTTATCACCAAAATCCTGGAAAAAAAGTTTAGAAAACTCTTCCTTGATCCTTTGACCCATTCAGTAACATGCACAAGACTTTGCCACAAAACAAAGTTGACAAGTTCCTAATCTGGAGTAAAAGGGGGGAAAAAAAAAAGATAAATACTTTTCCTTTAAGGATAATTTGTGCAGTGTGTGAAGAGGACCAATCCCACAAAACTCCAACAGGCCAAAGATTTGCTGGTCCTACAAAAAGCCTCATTATTTATCACCCTGCTCCTGATGGGTTTATCTGTCTAACCCCAAACCCCGGGATGCTTCTCAGATTAAGGATTTAGAGACTCCAACCATCCAAAACACAGCATCTTTGTAATTCAGAGCTCTTTGATGGTGCACATGTGGCTGTCTGGAGTGCAGATACTGGGATAGTTCAAATCCCTCGTGTTCTGATGCACCACTGCTTTGAGATGCTCCAGGAATTCCACATTCCTGATCACCTTCAGTCTCAGTGGTTTATGGCAGATGCTTCATGCTCCATCTGCTTTTCATTTCAAGCAGTTCCTTAAAAAATTCGTCCTAATTTCTGGTTTCTGGGAAGAAATGGCCATAGTAACACACAGTGCTTTTTTAGAAAACCCCTTTCTCCCCATGAAAGGGCACAACTGCTCCTACACTGAGAATACCCCATTTGAGCTGAAGTAGTTCTGGAGTTTCACTGGGCTCTTTTCCACTCTCCAGAAGCTGTATTACAAAACACTGACATTTTATCCCAATTTTATGCCCTTTCTGTACATCAATGTGTGCAAAGCCTGCAGAGCTCACAGCCAAGAGCCCAGGGCTGAGGCAGCACCCACAGGGTCATTTGGATCCAGTCAGAGCCACAATAAGGACCCTGAAAGGGGCTTCCAAGTCTGCTCATAGCCAGAATTGGCTGCAGGACCAAAATCTGATGTTTTTGTGCCTGCTGGGCTCAGACAGGCACAGCAGACACTGCTTTGTCTTGAGGTGAACATGGGTCCCCACAAGGCTCTTCTGCAGCACTTCTCAATATCCTATTATAATGAAAAATGAGCCTTTGACAGCTCTAGAAAGCAACAGCCAAAGGGATGAAGTGTCCAGATTGGGAGCTGAAGTCCCCTGCCAGACCTGATGCCAGTGATGCACATGCCAAAAAATTAATGTTTCAGTTTTATCCAAATCCTTGCTGCTCCCTGAAAATTATTTTACATCCTCTGTCCTCTTCAAAACACCCTCAAATCCCCAGAGAAATCAGCATTAGCTTTCCTATCATACCAAGTCTTCTGAAAATAAGTTTCATCCCAGCAGTGCCAAAGCATTTGGAGAAAGTACTCAGCACTCAGCCCCTGTGCTCAGCCAACATCTCATTGACGTTCCTCTGCTGGTTGGAAGGGAGTGAGGACACACATCCACAGCCTTGGCCAGGCTTCTCTGAAGCTTAAGCTGCCTGTGGAAGGTGGCTTTGCAAGAGAAGACTCTAAAAATTTGGGTTTGGGTGGGCATCTTGTTTTTTTCATGCCTAACCCAAGTAAGATCACCCTCATCTCATGAGCCCTCACAGCACCTATGCACTGAGGAAGGCAGGGACACACACTTGAGCTAAAGTGGATTTAACAGCAGGATGGGATAAATTCCTGATTTATCTGATAAATCTCCAAGGCTCTCCCCGCCTACACTTTAATTCTCTGTTTTATTTGAACTTTCTGGGTATGAGATTGAATATATTACCCAACTCCCCAACAAGCTGCAAGAAACACGTTACGATGTCAGGCTGGGGCTGTGTAATCCCGCTTCGCCCTGAAGATTCCGCCCAGCCTTCAAGAAAGTGAAAGTCTGTGAGTGAAAAGGCAGAAAAGAACTCTTAAAAACCCCAAGGCCACGGTGGGAGCTGCATCAAGCTGAGGCTCACTATAAACACTGTGTGCTGCTCCTGTGATCTGGCGGCAGCGGACGAGCCGTATCCTGTTTTTCACAACACCGGGCTGAACTTACTGCAGCTCACATTGTGTTTAAGCATTCTCAACTCCCACAGCATCATTATAATTAGTGTGGAGCTAACTTGCAGAGGCAGCAGAAAGGGCCTATCAGGCCGGCGCTGAGTAATTAGATTGCAAGGAGTTGATCTGAGTCTACGCACGGCAATATTTGATCCATTTAATCACTGCTTAATAAAAATTAAAATCCTCATCTACGCACAGCCAGCACCTTCATTAAGGAAACGCTGCAGGAGCCTCACCTCTAGTGCTCCACGCTGCCCATTCACAGGTTTTTGCCAAAACACCCTTTAAAACAAGGGCCAGGAGAGCTGTTACACGTATCAAAGCACACATTGAATGCACACTGTAAACAGGACATCACATCACAAAAAACAAAATCCCCAATCGGGGCAGCGCTTCCATAAACATTGGCCAACGTACCATCGGTGAAGTCCAGCGCGTACAC
The DNA here is from genome assembly GCF_050655825.1 of Lonchura striata. NCBI lineage: Eukaryota > Metazoa > Chordata > Aves > Passeriformes > Estrildidae > Lonchura > Lonchura striata. The sequence goes on along the minus strand of NC_140706.1, from coordinate 2,713,170 downwards.
TGGGAATCTTCGTGCAATGTCATCAGAAATCCCCTTGCCAATATTGAGAAAGTCGTGCAGCTGAAGAAAGGAAGGAAGTGCTGTGTCAGTGTAAAGGCTCGTGCATTGTTTAAGAGATTAAGCTCCTTATTCAACCCTGATAGGAGCGAGAGGGCTCCTTATGAATAGGGCATTCAAATCCCATCTTGTCATGATAATAAAAATAAACTCGACGGGATTCAATTGATATCCTCATAGCATTGTAAAAGAGAAAATCCCCCTGACCACCCTGTTTTCTTCCCTTCCTTCCCTTTTCCCCCCTCCCATTCCTCTCTGCATCCCTGTTTTGCAGGTGAGGGAGCTGAGGAACCACTGGATGGATCAGACATTGGGTGCCCTGGGGTTAAACACGTCTGAGGTGCCTTCCCCATCCCTCCATACAACTTTTCTTTTAGATGCCAGCAAAAAATTCCCCTAAATCCACCTGAAACCTCTAAAAGAGAATCCCCAACAAGTGCTTTTTCCTTGGCATTGCTGTGGCAAAGGAAGACCTCAAAGAGATGTGAGGGAATTCAGGCTGTCTACACCTCAAACTCCACCAGCAGGGAAAAGCTTGAATAAATCCATACAACCAAGCCATAATTTCTGCTCATTAAAACACAATAAAAACACTGGGGAAGGGTTCCAAAAATCCAACATGTTCCCTTTTATTCCTGATTTGGGGGCCTGCAAGGTGCAGTGGGATTGCTGATAGGATCTGCTGCTCAGCACAGGCAATGAGGAGCTTGTCAGGAATACGTGACAGCTGCTGTTGACTCTCAGCCTCCCAATCCTCACAACTCCTTCCTTATGGAAAGCACATGGAAAGCATCAGGGTAGGCAACACTTACAAATGAGGCACCTGTCAGATTTTTTCCTGTTATTCTCAGAGCACACAAACCACTCTGAAAATCAAATGCACCTTTATGCAGTGATAACAACCCCAGGTGCCTCAGCTAAAACATTTCATGTATTTGCTGCAGAACCAGGCACAGAAGAATTATAACCTCTGCTAGGGAGTGTAAGGGGGGAAATAAAAATCACAGACACAAAATTTACACCGACAGATCATCTCAAAGCAGCAGGGAGCTCTTCCTTTGGCTGCTTCATTGTAGGAACTGATAAAAATGACTGCTTTAGAAAAGTACAGTGCTCATTTAATGGACTACACACAGCTTTGCCTTCCCTCCTGGGACTCACCTGTTTGCAGCACCTGGAAAATCAGAACCACGAACAAAATAAAGAAGGGAATCTTTTCCTTTAGAAGGAAAGGGCACAGCAATCACTGGGTTTGGGGTGCAAAAGAGGACCAACCCCTTTATCAGTGACCATATCATCTCAGATTTCAGTTATTTCAGTCATTTCTGTTGCAATTTTCCAATGCACCTGTAGGACTTTTCGAACTTTAGGACAGTTTCAACTCTAACCTGAACAACCAGGATGAGGAGACAGATGTGTTGCCAGCAGACACCATCTGCATTTTAAGCATTTCCGAAAAATCCCTGTGCTTCAACCATATTTGGTGGCAGAGTTGGACATCAAAGCCAGATGCACTCGAAAAGCAATTTAATTTTTCCCCCCAGTAAGAGATTCCTGAAGGCATGAGTCAGCCAGAGAATCACAATGGCCTCAGACTGGGATGTTTACTTATCATGCTGCAATGAGCACGGGGAAAAGGATGCTCAGGGTGTCTCATCTTCCAGGGAAGGAGGAGTGTGGCTGCTGCTGGCCTGGGGCAGCAGGGAGGGGGTTCTGGGGAACAAAGCCTGTTCCAGGCAGCTGGAAGTGTGCTGAGGAGGAAAGCACTGCCTAACTCATCCCACAAGGCACCAGGGTTATGCTTAAGACTCGCCCTGATTTCTTCATGCACTCATTTCTTGTGAGAAACGAGGGTAGGGGGTGTCAGTGGAACCTCACCAGTAGGAAAAGCTGTTCCTTCTGTTGGGCTGATCCTCCTGTGAGCTTTCCTCTCTGCTCTCTACCCTCAGACTCAACCTGGGCTGCACCAGAGATATCACAGAATGGTTTGGGCTGGAAGGGACCTTAAAGCCCACCCAGGTCCACTCTGCCACGGGCAGGGACACCTTCCACTAGCCCAGGTTGTTCCAAGCCCCGTCCAGCCTGGCCTGGGACACTTGCAGGGATCCAGCTCCTCTGGGCAATCTGTGCCAGGGTCTCACAGGGAAGGATTTCTTCCTAATATCCCATCTAAATCTACCTCTTAATGCCATTCCCCCCTCTCCTGTCACTCCACGCCTTTGAAGAAGTCCCTCTCCAGCCCTCCTGCAGGTCTCCTTCCACTAGGAGGCTGCTAAAAGACTGAGTACAAAAGATAAGAAAATACAAAATGCAAAAGGCTAAGTTTACTGGCATTCAAAGTTACAGCCCTTTTTGGTTTCACTTTTATCCCCCAACCTAGCCAAACAGATTAAGTTCATGAATGTTTCCACTTTGCATTCTACAAATCTCTCCCAGCTTCTCGCCATTATTTGGGTTAGATGAAGAGGCTAAGCCAGCACTTAGCAGCTACAAAGCCAAACAGAAAAAATCTGCTCCAACAACTCTGACTCTTCCTCAGCCCTCCCCAACAGTGCTGGGGGGCTGCAGGAGTATTTTACAGAGATCAGGGACATGAGCCTGTGCAAAACCACTACATCCTCCATATCCCCCTCCTGCTGATGCTGAGCACACACAGACCCCTCAGCAAATCCACACAGGACACAAAATCAGAGCCAGAAAAACATCACAGCTGGTAGGGGCTCCTCCATGAACAAAATCACAATTAGATGCCTCAGTAAACAAGAGGATTTCAGGCTGACTTAATTATGATTGAGTACATAGCCTAAATAATCCTCTGAGATGAGCCAAGGCAAAGTGACAGTGCTGTAGGCACAGCAGGGAATGTGACTGTCACATCCCCCTCAGTATTTCAGCAGAGGTAAAAACAAGCACTTGCAAAAATCCCACTCACACCCAGAATTTAAGGACTGTTTCCTCTCCCATCACTGCAGGACCCAAGAGGCCAGATTTTCATGTCACCCAGAGACTTTAACACTTTCCTGAGAGCTCACTTGTCATAGTCCAGGGGCTCCAGGGAGGGTTTTTATTTCTCTGGGGGTGGCTGACAGGTTGAAATAACACTCCTGGTCTCACATGGGCTTGTGCTCATATTAAATGCCTCCTCTCCACAAGGGAGGAGATGATAGAGATGGCTCTCAGGAGCTGAGGAAACCAGCCTAGGAGCTCAAATCAACTTCACCTCTCCAGGCAAACTTTGGCTTGCCAGGAAATCTCCTTTCGCAGCTCTTTGTGCTGGCAGGGCAAGGTGAGGATACAGAGGCTGCATCTCCCAAGAGCTCAAGGATAAAATGGTTTTGAAAAAACAACACTTCAGCAAATCCAGGCCCACAGCTGTCAGTGCCAAAAGCAAGAGCTGAAGGAAAAAGTGTCACCCTCTACAGCACTGGCTTGGAGAAATCAGGATTCTGCCTGGCCAAGGCTGCTTTTCCAAGCAGGCCAGCAGGAATCACCAGTCTCAGGGCCAAAATCTACAAGCTCAGTGTCTCATCCAGCTCTCCTCACCAAACCACAGAGCAGAAAACCCTCTGGAGACATTTTTTTTTACTATTTTTAGCAAAAGACAAAGTCAGACACTTTAACTGCTCTAAGAAAAACCCATTTGAAAGGCCAGGTGTAGAGGGTTAAACCTACTTTAGGTAAATTATTACTCCAAATATCCCTGCCTTGCATGACCTGGGTTTAAAGAGGGTTTCAGGACTTGTTCTGCAAAGTTAAGAGCAGATATGGGGTCTAGCAAAGTTCAAAGCACTACCTATAAGCAAGGGGATTCCACAGGAAAAACATGAGCTTTGCTCATTTCCAGATGTGCAGATCAAACCCTTTAAATCTATTCCAGGGGGAAAAAAGAGTGATAAGTGAAGCAGCTCCTGCATTGTAAGCAACCCAAAGCTTTGGGGTTATTTGTACTGCAGAGACAGGAGCAGCATGTTGGAGATGGCACAGTTTGTTTTTCAGGTATGCTGTCTGCCTAAAGAATGGATTTCTGAACGGAAAAACAAAGCAATGACCAACACACAGGAAATTCCAGAAAAGAAAGCTGAGTTACAGCATTTCCCTCGAACTTTAAAGTACAAAGCAAGTAATGTTTTACAGAGCTACAGATCAAACAGGGAGAATTCAGGCCAAATACTGACAGGCAACTTTTAAGTGAAATTACCGTGCAGAGATGGCCAAGAAGCCTTTTGGCTGCAGGAAAGCCAAGCAGCAGCTTCCTTCAGAGCCTTCTGATTGTAAGGATTAAGTACCTTGGACTGACAAGGAGCAGGGATCCATTAATCCCACCCTCGACTAAGCATCTGGAATCAAAATCCTGTAACCATTTCAACCCCCAAATGCTCTGCATCCCTTCAGCACCTGCCTCTTTAAAGTGGCTTTTTGGAGATTTACAGCAGAATCTGAGGAAGGTGGATGTGCACACAGCAGAAATTTGGGGAAGCCTTGGTGTTGGGAGCTTGCTGGGAATGCTGCTGCACGCACTGGCCTCAAGTGTTCACCTCCTCAGCCCAAATCTCCTTGGATGGATGGATTTGGACACCAGGGCATGGCAGAGGTGCTGGCCAAGCCTTACCTTGAGCTGTTTGTTACCGTGTGACTTGTGCCCATCTTTCATTCCCGAGGGTCTCTGATTTGCCACCGTCAGCAAGTGGCGTTGGTGCACCAGGGCCTCCTTGAACTCCTCCTCAGTTTTGGTTTCCAGAAGCTTCTGCCGGAAGGTGATGTCTGAAAACATCGTGGCAAAGGTCCTGCCCACCTCTGTGGCTGTTTTGGTGCTTTTCTAAGCAGGGGAAAAAAAATTACAAAAAAAGTGCTTGTAAAACCATTTAATTTTACTTCTAAAAGATAAACCCTGTAATTTATCCTTCTGAAGAGGAACCTGCCCAGCTCCCAGGATCCCAGAGAGACCTGAGGGAGAAGGGCACACCCTCTTTTACTTCCTAACATCTCAGGTATATTTTTCAGTACTTTAAGCTTTTGAAGAAAAGACTAATATCCACTCTGCTTCTGTAATTATTACTACAATGTTTACCATTGGGGGGAAAGGGAAAAATACAGGATTAAAGCTATCAGCACACACAGAATTTTCAATTCCGTGCATCTTCTCGGATTTTTTGGAGTTTGTGCCTAATGTCTCCAGTGGACTGTCCCAAAAAAAATTGATTAGTTGTTGTATCCTCACTTCAGATGCAGGGTCCAGTGGGGTATATTGCATTTCTCAGGCAGTCTAGGAACTCTGTGGGGGATTTCAAGGGTTCCTGTTTAATAGCATACAAAGCTGACCAGTTTATAGTTTTAGGCATTGCTCTTTCCACTCCCAATAAGATATCCAATCCCTGTAGCAGATGAACACACATCCACAGCAGGATCCTCTGGAGCCACCAACACAGGTCCTGAAGCCCTGATTGATCTTTACTTGATCAACTTCCCAGAAATCAATCCAAAGCTGAATCATGCTGAGTGTGCATTTTATCCCTGATTTCCCTTCAGGACAAGACAAAAATCTTTGTACTTAACAGCACCTCAGCACTGCTGCTCCTGGGGTGGTGCTGCAGGTACTGATGTCTTACCTGAAAGACTGAGATTACTGTGCTCGTCTGATTACTACTTTCTGGGCATTAAAACTCAATTCACTTGGTCACTCTGGGATGATTTTGGCTACACAAGTGGAGATTGAGAGCTCTCAGCTCAAGTAACCACTGGCACAGAGGAAAGGATGGGAAAAAAAAAGGTGGGAACACACAAGTTGCTCTTGTCTGTCCTCACTAAATGCCTAGAAGGGACAGGAGTCTTGCAGACGTGAAAAAAAAAGTGGTTATTTTCAGGATTTAATATTACTGTGAGACACAGGCCTGATCTGTGGGGGGTTCAGCTTCCAACAGAATCCAAGCTGCTTTCCTACTGCAGGAAATTAAATGCAAAGGGAAGAGTGAAGGAGGCTGAGGTCCCCACCCCTGCACAAACCCACCAAATCCAAGCTCTCCAAGTGACCTGCTCACTCGCTCCTGCTGTGGCCAGGACAGGTAAGATACTTGCCAAGACTAAATTACACAGAACCACAGCTCATTAAAAGCTCCTTCTGACGCCAAGTTTTAATCCACCCACCTCATCGACACTCCACACACTCATCATGCAGCAGCTACCAGAGACACCCAAACATTCCCCAGGCCTGGAGAATCTCCAAGCTCCTCACTCTGCTGTGAAAAGAAGAGTGAGCATCTGTGATTGATCCCAATTGCTTCTCATGATTCACAACCGAACAGATGAACAATTTCTCCATGGACACAACCAAATAATTCAGTGTGGGTGACGCAGAAGCGCAGGCGTGGGTGGCACTGAGCTGGTCCCAGAGTCATTGCTAATATTGGCCTTCCTCCATCACTCACATCACCCTCCTCCTCTCTTCCACTTGCTCAGAAAAATTGTGGCTGCCCCATCTTCCCTTTGCCCCAAAAAATTGTGGCTGCCCCATCCCTCAAGTGTTCAAGGCCAGGTTGGATGGGACTTGGAGAAACCTGGGCCAGTGGAAGGTGTCCCTGAACATGGCAGACGTTGGAATGAGATTTTCTTAACCCAAACCTTTCTGGGATTCCATCACCAAAAATGTCCCTTCAAACACTCACTAGGGCACATTCAATTTAAGTTTCTAGGGAGAGCTTTGGATATAAGTGAAGGATTTTGCCTGGGACTTGCTTTTAGAGGCTGTGAACCAGCCTGGATTTGCCATCACAGAGGAAGCTCCACCTTTCACCCCTAAGAAGCAACAATCCTCGGGCTGGATGCTGCAAGGATTGCTTCAGCATTCCCAATGCTCTTCCCATTTTATCTTTACCAATGAGCTGAACAGTTTAGAGAGGACAGATATTTGCAGGAAGACTCTTTTTTTCTTCCTTATTCCATACTAGCAAGGCCAAGAATCTGGATTCCCAGCATAACAAATGCCCATTTTGTGGACTTTCCTCCCCCTCCGTTGAATGTGTTGCTGTCAGCAGGTTAATTATTTTAACTGCTGCACCAGAAATGCGCACTTGGGGCTGGCTCCACCAACCCATTTAAAGGAAAAAAGCACATTGGCAAGTGCAAGCTCTGTTGGCCTCCACTCCCTTCCCTTAATTTGATGCTGACCACTGGAATTGCAAACTCTCGGGATCCGAGCGGATGCGGAGCCGTTCGCCGGGTGCTTTGCACGTAGCTGGCCCGAGATAACAATGAGGGAGAGATCCATGGAACTGCACACAGCTCCAGGTGTTCTCCCTCCTGCTTTGAACAAGGAACATCAATATGTTTTCAGCCTGTTGGCTTCGAGGTCGATGCCAAAAGCATCGAGTGGCTCAACTGGGAAAGACCTGCCAGAAATCCTGGGAAAGAAGGAAACACCAGTATTCCCATTTAAACGTGGGTGGTGGTGAAGGGGGGAGGAGACAGGCCAGACCAGCAGGTCCCAAGGTCACACAGATAGCATTGAAGAGCAGGAAACTGAATCAGGACATATCCTGTCCCAGGAAAGGTCCCCAACCTCTCCAGCACCTCTCAGGAGCACAGACCCAGCAGCCCCAAGGTGTAAACAGCCAGCTGGAGTGTGAAAAGGTCTTGAGCTTTGAACCATTCAGCCATCAGCTGGAAGAAGCACCTTGGTCAGGCCAGTGCTTTCTAGGAAGACAGGATGGTGATCCCCAATTAACCTTGAGGCACCCCATGATATCAGAGTCAGACCTGAATGATCCTTGTGGGTCCCTTCCAACTCAGGATATTCTGATTACAGTAAAAGTGTTCTACTGTGCCATCCTTGTCTACACCAAAGCACCAGAACCTGAGCAAGCTTTAACCTTGCTGTTTCATGTGCTAAAAGCTTTGAAAGATCCAAAGGGCCTCAGGAATAGGCTGACCTTAAAAGCACCGCAGCTCCCACAAAGTCTCACCCTCACTGCAACAGAGCTCAAAAAAGAATCATCTTCCTCTTGGCTACATCACCTCCAGCTGCTGCAGCCACATGTGCAGGGAAAATGTCAGCCCCATCAGGGAAGTTTGTTGGGAAGCAACCCACCAGACCTTTGCCCTGGGGCAGCAGCTGTAGGCTCACAAGGGCTTTTCAAAAGCTTGGCTTTAGCAAGGAGCTGCGTTTCTTACTTCTAAAAATAGCAGCTCCAGCTGGAGAGGAGAATCCATGGAGTGTTTAGGGCACCCCAGGTGTTTATGGGGACTACATGGTGTTCTCCTCCCCATCAGGATACAGGCCATGAGACAAGGACACAGCCCACTAATCCACCCCTCACCAACAGGATAAATCATCTTGACAGCTGCTGAGAAGATCTCAGGCCTTTTCACATCCCCTGGTGTTTTAAAAACAACATTTATTAACCCTTGGAGGAGCCCGAGGAAAAGCAAACTCAGGAGAACCTCCTGAAGTTGTGGAGCAAGAAGACAAAACTCACCATCTTGGGAGGAGCCAGGACCAGTATCACAAATCTGACTTCACAGGAGTTCTCACCCCAGTTCTGAGGCCTCTCCAGGCGGCTGATGCAAACGTGACGTCGCTGAAGGGACTTTATAGTGCAACTGTTGGGGAAAATGGGATTGTCAGACTGGGCCACAATACCAGGCACAATCTCCTCCGGTGCACAAGGAATAAAAACACATTTCACCTTTGAGAAACACATGATGTTGTTGGTTGAAGACTTCTGAAGTCTTGAATTTTTAGTTACTATCAGCCCAATTTTCCCTTTTGTACAATTTCACATCCATTGTCTTTATGGGAAATACCTTTCAAGATTTCAAGGTGTATTCTGCCTTTTCTTCCAGCAGCTTTTTTTTTTTTCAAGCCAAGAAAACAAATGACAGAGAGTACAAGACACCAAGTACTTGCAGAGCTATAGAAGCTTCTAAACACACATACCAAAAAAACCCCAAAACCTCTTATTAGAGAACACCTGCATTATTGGAAAGCAGATTACACTTCATTTCACCTGTTCTCCCAAGGTGCTTCTGGAAACACTAAGGCAAAATGCCAAGCCAATATACTCCCACTTCTGCCTCAGGCAGACCTCTGTGTTGTAATGGCTTTTCCCATTTGCTCCCAGCTGTTGTTTTCCCCTTTCTGGTTCCCAAGTGTTAAAGAAACCAGGCTGACCTCCCTGCTCAAGATCCACAGGGAGGGGATAAGTGCTTGGAGGGAAATCCTTGGCTGTGATCCAGGGGATGGGATGCATGTTTGACTACCAGAACCAAGATTAGCAAAAAAAAAAAAAGTTGTGTGGAATAAACACAGGGATCATCTCCAGAGGCTGTGAAAGACCACATCTGTCTCCACCCTGGGATATTTAACCAGAGCTGGGACCTGCTTAGCTGCCACTTTTCCTGCTGGGAAACTTTGGGGTTTGCTGCAGGGGCAGCAGGGCAATGGCAGCCTGGCATGCAGCTCTCCTGTTCCCTTTGAAGCCACCAACCACTTCCCAACCCTTCTGTAAACCACTGATGAAAAATGCACACAGTGTGTGCCTACAGACACCTGGAAGAGGTATGGAAGTGTTTTCCTACCTCAGAGTTATTTTCCCTTCCCTTTACCTGGTTCAAAGTTATTTCAGCTGCTTGCTCTCTTTTGTTCATCTAACAAGCACCTATCACAATCTTCCAACAGGAGGATCTATTTCTGTCATTTCTCTTCCATAATCCCATCTTATTTCTTTCCTTTTAAGATGTATTCTCACGCCCATGCACCCTGAGGGCTGTTACATTAACAAGATATTTGGCTGGAGATGTCCTAGTCTGGAACACATATTTTCTACCAAGTTCTCCACTATTTGCATAAAAAAAAAAATCACACCATCAAGTATTTTCTTACTGAGTTTGACTTCTTGATCTCAGACTGGAAGCAGCCTGCTTCTATAAATTAATCTCACAGAGACACTTGTCTGAGAGCAACCAAACAGCTTAATTAGAACAATACAGGGCATGAGAAAGATGACACTGTTTCATTTATTTCCTAACTTTCCTTCACCACAGCCTCTTGTTCTTTATGTACTTGAATCAGCTTTGGAAGAGAGAAAGATCAAGGCAGGTCCTAAGGTGAGGAATAAATATCTTTTGAAGTAATTGAAAATAGAGTGCAAGCTACACTTGTTTTCACAACCAAAGCCAAGCCCCTGCTTGCAATCCAACTGTGGCTGAACAGCAGACAAGCCTCCTTGTGTTACAGCTCAACAAGCCAGAGGGGACATGAACTCCAGGCTTTGGACCAACTGGAGAACCTTCAAGTGGCCCAACACCTTCAGTTCTCTCACCTTCACCCACCTGGTGACCAGCAGTGACTGATTACTGCACCATTAGCATCAACTCTGAGCTCAGTTCTCAGCACGTGCATACCTCAGCTGCTCAGCTTGATGCCTTGTGAATGCTGACCTACAACAGAGGTTGGACAGAGCTAAAAAATGAAGTAGGGATTTATTAGAAGGCCTCAACAGATCTACCTTGGGCAGCACCAGAGCCCAGCCAGGGCTGCACACAAGGTGAACCAAAATGGTCACAAAAGAGCGCTCCTGGGGGCTCTCACTGGGATCAGTTCTGCTCCATTTTCATCTTGGAGTTCATTGTCCAATTCCAGCTTTAGCCCATGCAGTCCCATCATGCTTGTTTTTCTCTCTCCAGTCCATGTTTATGCTCTTGGGCTGAGATTTGGATCATTTGTCCTTGGTCCCCAGCTGGAGAAGGAATTGTTTTGTCTCCCTGCTCTGTACACAGAGCTCACCATCCTTTAACATGAAGCTCAGACCCACACACTAAAGCAGCACAGAATGTGAAAAATAGAAAAGCTAAAACCTGAGGCATCAAGCTCATTGATTAATCTGTTTTGAAAAGGGGCATTTTGGACATCATTTCTATCCCAGACATGGCAGAAGCAGGTATCAGCACCTGTGGCTCACAGAGCTGTACCAACTCTTCCCAGACACCTTTCCTGCCCTACCACGTGCACCAGGCAGGACCTGACCAAGCAAGAAACTACAGAAGTAAAAAGCAATTTGGAAAAGCCTATTATAAAGTGCAATCTAATGAAGGAAGCTACATGTTCTGGAGTTTTCTTTCTCCCTGGAGTGACAGGGTTACGTTTCAGCTCCGTGAATTGTCTCCAGGACTGTGTTTTCCAGAGACAGGAGTCCTGCCAGCAGTGCCACAATCCCACTTCAGCTCAAGAGCTTCTTGGGTACAGAGAGGAAAACTGGACTGTTCAAAACTGAGCTTTGCTATTGGGCTCTCTATTTTACAACATCATTTTCATGGTAGCCATCAAAAATTTGATTCTCTTACTCAGGAGTTCACTGTTTCCTTAAGCTGAGGGATTGGGCAAGAAGAGGATCCCACAGTATTGAAAGATTTCACACAGAGCACATTTAGAAGACACCAAGAAATTCACTGTCATTATCAACCCTTTTTATCTGGAATAATTTTATCCAGAGTGCTGGAGTTTGAGGTTTCTCACACTTCTGAGAGTCTCCTCCAGCTCCTCAGTAAAGAACTCCATGGATACGGACACATGGATCTAAATCTCAGTGTCACACCAGTAAAATTGAGAGCTTCCAACACTTAGGTCAATGTACAAATAATTTCAATCAGTAACACCTTTACAAATCGAGCTGGAGTTGATTTAGTGAGGATAAACCTGATTAAAACCAGATTTAAACAGGTGCTATAGAGAAGATGGGATGTTCCTGAGCCTGGCTGCATGGAGGGGAGGAGCAGTGCAGAATGCAGCCTCATCTCAGTCTGCTCTCCCTCTGTTATATTCATTTATTTGGGGGAAAAAAATGATGTTTTAAGACTTCCAGTGCAAGGCCAAGTCACTCCTGCCCATGCATCATTCAGCAGATCAAGCTTTTCTTTAATTTTAAGCTATTATTTAGCTGACTCAAATCCTATTCCCTAGTGTAGCACTTACAGCTCCCACTTTTGTTTTAATTCCAGAATCCAGATACAAATACAATACAAGCCAAAACTGCAGTCCCAACTAGAATTGTGCAAATATTTGTAAAAGACATGAAAAAAAATGTTCCTTGGTTCACATGGAGAAATCCCAAGTCAAGCAAGACCGCAGGTAAAAGTCAGCACAGCTCAGGCCAAGAAGAAAATCACTTTCAAAATGAAACAACTTTCTTTTTTTTTTTTTTTAAGTAGCACTTAAAAAAATTCCCACTAAGAAAAAAAAAAAAAAGCTGGAGGGTAAATAGCCCCAAAAAGCTGAGAACTAGCAAGACATTTTCAGCTAACTCTAAATCAAGCCTGGTTTGGTCAAAGCCTCCAAGTTCCTTTTTGGTTTGAGTTGAGCTACATTTGATTCTCCCTTGGTTTGGCCAGAAAGCTGAAAAATCTATTTCCACCCAGTATTAGTCACCCCAGGAAATGCTGGACTATGATTTAATGAGATGCCAGGTTCTGTTCTCAGCAGTTTTATCTTGATCCCCCAGTAATTGAGCTTGTAAAAAGGGCATTTAAATTATAGCACAAATTCTGCTTCCCTGTGCTCCTCTTTGCCTCTGGTGGTGCTGAGGGTGGCACTGGGATGGTGAGAACTGGCAGTGCTCCACCAAAATCCCAGATCCACCGAGGCCCCTGTGCCCCAGGTCTGCCCACACCCAAGATGATATCAGAGTAATAACACATTGCTCAACCAAATCATAAAAAGGGTCACATTATGGAGACCTAAGAGAAACAGAAACCCTCTTTTAAAAGAGCAAGAAAGGAAATTAATTCAGTAACAAATTATCCCTTGCAGTATGAAAAAGTGCCCAGCAGAGGTAATCAGCCAACCAGCCTTTTCCTGTCCCCACACAGAACAACAATGACACTTCTTTTCTCAACCACTGCCAATAAATCTTCCTTTGCTGAGCAGCTCCAGGCACCAGCTTTGAGAAACCAGGATCTGCAAGTGAGGAATGAAACTGTGGCCAGGCCAGGCAGCTCACCCACAGCTTGGCACAGGCTGGGCTCAGCCACAACACCCCCACTGCAGGCTGCAAGTCCTTCTGGCCTGGGAAATGCACCTTGCTGGGCTCCAGGAAGACTCATCCTCTCCAGGGGGGAGGATTTCCTCCAGGTCAGTGTGTATTGAGAATACCTTTCCATCACACAGCACCTGTAGGAGCTCTCCAGCACGACCTGAAATGGCCCAGCATGGGGGAGAGGCCCTTAAAAGAAAATTAACTGGTTCTCCGAATTCAAAGGACACTTGCCAGATGTTGGCTGTGGCACTTGGGCCATGGTTTAGAGGTGAACACGGTGGTGTGGTGTTAATGGTTGGACTTTTCCAGCCTTCATTCCATAAGGAGACATCTCATCCCTCTACAGACCCTGCAGGTCTGTAAAACAAAGCAGAAAAACAAGCTATCTTTCTTCTTCAGGACCCAAATTCCTAATACAGAGGCTGAATTTGAGGTTTTCTTTTCATGAAACAGCACCTGCAAAATTTTCAGCTCTCTAGCATAATCTGGGAAAACCCAAAAAGGGTGGAGAGGCCCTTAAAAAATTATATGGTTCTCTAAGCCTAAAGAACACTTGAGAGATGATGGTTGTAAATTCTGGAGAAGAGGCTCTTGCTTACAAGGCTCCAAATCTTGTCATCATTCCTCTAAATGAAAATATTTGTTTTAAGCAGTCCAACTGTTTTAATTTCTCATTTTGCCCTTTAAAAGAATAATCTGAGGAAGAGACAGCAACTGAAGCATCTCTATTTGCAATCTATTCAGCAGCTAAATCAGAGACAAGGTGACTTTTCTAGAAACCCACAGACCTCTGGGTCTGGAAAAATCCTTAAACACACAAAATGGACTTGCATTACTTCTGTTGGAGAGAGACACCAGTCACATCTTTCACAGTAATACATTAAATTTGGCATCTCACTCCTCAAAGTTTGATTACCTCAACAGCAGCCTTGCTGGTTATCCAGTATCACCTCACAATACCTATTTTTGAGAGGCTACCTGGATTTTTCTGAGTTGAATTCCTCCACAGGAGTCACTGCCACGACAGGCTACATCAAAGGCAGAAATTCTATAGCAACACAGAGCACACAAACCACTGAACCACTCTTTGCTTGCAGGGAGGCTTTTTTTGCCCTCTGCCCTGCCTGTTAAAAGAGCTTTAGGAAAGCAGTTTAATGCCCAGTGCATGTGCCTTAGCAATCCAGCCAGAAGAGATGACTCTACAACTACTCCATCCAGACTATGGAGCAGCTTCATTTCATGTTTTTCTAAGGATTCAGCTCTGGAAATCAGCAGTTTTATCAATCTGCTGGCAGAGAGAATACAGCCTGGAAGCTGGGATGCCTGGGGGTGTTCCATCAGCTCAGGGACATTTGTTCCATAACCCACTAAGCTGATGTTTCTCCTAGCAGGACATGAGGGGGAAAAATCCACCAGCACCCAGTTAAGCAGTTTTTAAATCATATATGCTTCACTCCAAGAGGAAAAAACTAAAAATCAGGCATTTTCATCTCAATTTGTCAGGCAGTTAAAGAAGGAGTGGGGTGTGACAGAACTTGGCTTGTGATAGAGTCACTTCTTCATGGGATAGGGAGGGGTTTCTTGGCCTTTTTGAGGCAGAAAACTGCAACACCAAAACCAGCAGCTCCCACTGGAGCTCCTTGCTCATTTTTCCCAGTCAAGACAATGAAAACATCCAGTTTACCCATCTGTGCTGGGATCATGGCAGGTCTGGGTGCTTTAGGGAGAGCTCCAAGCGCCCTCCTGGCAGCACCTCTGCCTGCTTCAGTCATTCCATGCTGCAGGTCCTACCAGCAGCTGAGTTTTCTCACTTAAATAACTGAGGAAAACAGTCCAGAACTCCCCACTCTGGGACAGGACCATCCCTCAAACCAGGTTCTCCAAGGAAACAACCAGCAGCAGGAGATCTCTGGGCCAGTTTGTGTCTTCATGATCTGTCAAATGCTGGGATAGGAAGAAAAACTAGTTTTGTCCATGGTTTCAAAGGTATGAGATCTTGTCCTGGGCTGATGAAGCTCATCTGTAACTCTCAATATTTGTTGTCTAGTTAGGAAATGACCACGTGCACAAGTAGAAACCTTCATTCTTCCAGAGCTGGACCCTGCTGGCCACTGGGGCATGAAAAGCTTTGATACTTCTCAGCTCTCATTTTAACAGAAGAATTCCAAGTTTTCCATAAGCTGATATATCGTGGTGTGGCCTCAGCAAGATCAGCTTTTGGTCATTCCTGACAAAAGCACCCCTAAAGCCTGCAGTGAATCAGAATTCAGCTGTTTTCCTGGACTTCACTGGGACATTGAAATCTTGAAATCTTCAGCTCCTCAAGGGTTTGTTCTGCCCTGTGGGTGAAGCCCAGATCCATATGGGATGTCTGACCTTGCTGGAGCTTCCCTAGACTTGAAACCGTCAGGAAAGCACCAAATCCAACAGAAGCAGAACAATTATTTCAACCCCAGGTTTTCCCCACTGCTCTTCTCACAGAGGATAAATCAGATAAGAAATAAGAGCCTTCTTTCCAGCACAAAGGAGAGGGAAACACGTTTCTGCCTCCATTAGGAATGTTCTTCTGCAGCCAGGCTCTGCACAACTCAGTGAATATCCTACAAAATTCCTTCCTTTCTCACCCCAAACTAATTTCAGCTGTTACTATTTCCCCTCATCATCTATGCAGAAGCAACACCACCAAAACTTTATCTCTCAGCTGTTCTTCCTCATTAATATAATCTTATTTTATCAATTCAATCAAGGGATTAAAAGTTGATTAAGGTGCACCAACCCAGCAATGCTTATTTAAAATTTAGCAGAGTATAGACCAAATGCAAGGATAAAGGAGAGAAGATATCTTAAAGGTTCTTCCCACTCATATGGAAAATTTTTTCATCAACAAATTCCTTTTACTTCAGAGGTTTGGAAGCTGTTTTGCAATCTGACTTCAAGAAAAATGTAAGATCTAAAAATATGGTGCACAATCTGTTGCACAATAACTCCAGCAGAAATACAGTGCAATAATTAGATAATTATAGTTAATAACTCATCATTGCTTTCCCACCACTTTCTTCTCCCTCTTCAGAGCAACAAAAGGAAGAAACAAGGAAAGTTTTGCACAAGACACCTTCAGGCTGTGAGCTTATTTTTTAAATCATCTCTTGTCATGGAAGCCAGCATTACTCACATGGATGCATTTAAAGCTCTGGCTCACTTTCCTAACAGGCTGAACCCACCCTTTTCAGTCTCATGTATGTAATCATAGCATTTGTATCCTGACTTTTAAAATGTTTTGGTTATTAAGGCAACCCTTCCCAAAACCCTCCACAGAGCTTGTCTCACCCCACGGGAGAAATTTCCATCCTCTGCATCAGCAGCACCTACATATCCTTACTGCTGTTACCCTTCCTATGGCATCCAAAGAGGAGAAAACTGCCCAAAAGTCCTCTTGGTTGACACCATTTTACTTTATAAACTCATTTTCTTCTTCGTGGTCCTGCTCTGTATGTGCCAGATGTAAAAAGGCAGCACACAAAGCAAAAAATATCATCCAGCTCTCTTCTCTCTCAGGACACAGCCCTGATATGCCATCACTTATGGAGATCACATCCTTTTCTTTCATAAGAGATTCAAACAAGGGGGGTATTTTTCCTTGTTTGTTGATGGTATTGTCTCCTTTTTGATTGTTTTTTTTTTTTTTTAATCCTCTATTTCTCTCCATTTTCCCCAGCCATAAGCAGAGGGCAGGAGAAGAAGTACAAGCAGAAGGAAAACTATTGTGACAGTTGTCTCAGCAAACTGGCTGTGAAGGCTAAAATATGTGCATGCCTTTAGGCACCTATCCCACATATCCCAGCCATTTCTCTGGGAATTACCATATTTCTTGACAACTCGACTTCAAGACTGCTCAGGAATAAAGCAACAGAGTCAAAAAGGCACTGCTTTGGTTGGCTCAGGGACTCAGGTTCTGGCCTTCTCTTGTGAAGGGACAGCCTGGCTCACCCCACAGGCCTGACTTGGAGACAATAACTTCAAACCCCAGTTCTGGTCAAGTGCAAGCTGGGGTGAAGCCACCACATCTCATAAATCCCAGGTGACAGAGTTCTTAAGGGCCTGCTCCTCCAGTGTTTAACAGTGTTGACAATTAATCAGCGTCCAAATTAATTGTCAGACAAAGTAATCAGTGTCTAAATAGCGTGGAATGTCTGACTTCAATTTTCAGCTACAAAGTTTGGATGGTTCCATCAAAGGACCTAAGAAATCTTTTGGTCCAGGCTCCCAGACTTTGGCAGGCAAAGCAGTCCATGAAGTAGTTTGCTGTCCCTTTGAGAAGTTCCTTTATTAGCATTTCTCAGTAATTAGCATTTTCTGGCTCATTTTTTCAGCATTCTTAGCTTGTTAACAGCAGATTTCTATAACATCCAAGAGCTGAATGCCCTGGAGGGGCTGTGGTCACCTACTGCATGTGTTTGCAAAGAGAAGCAGCCCAGAGAGAGACAGATCCCACAGGATGGATGGAACAAGCACCACCATCTTAACCCAGAAGGGCACATTCTGAACCTCTGCTCCTCCCAGCAGCAGAAAAAGGTTTGGATGTCAGTGATTTTGCTCATCTAACCCAGATACTTACATGATACAGAGCCAGGACTGCTGATACTGCACCCCCGTGACTGTGGCTGTGACCCCTTGAATTGTGTCTGATAAGAGGTGAACTGGGAAGAGAAGAGAGGGAAATATCAACAGGCTGTCCTCGTTTATTCTGCAGCTGTAAATAACATTTCTAAATGGAAGCTGACTACTAATCCCAAGCATTCCTATCTGCCCAGTGGACTGATGCAGGGGTGGGGGCTGACAGAAAGAGATGGAAACATTTGTCCTGCTGCTTTTGAACTGTGTCCTTAAACTATTCACAGCTTAGAAAGGCAGCTGCTTTCTCCTCCCAACATCATCCTACTGCAATACTGGGTTATTAGATTAGCATTATCCACCACACACACACAGACAGGACTGGGAGGAGTGTCACCTCCCCAGTCCCCTGCCCTCTCTCCCCCTCTTCCCAGCTACTGCTCTCACACTATTTTATGGCACTACTTACTTTTTGTTCTTTATTGGCAGAAAGCCTAAATTAAAAGGATTACAAATGCGAAGCTCTAAGACAGGTAGCAAGAAGTAACCAAAGCATGAACATGCTTACTACATGCTCAGGACTTGACATATCTGTTAAACAAATTCACTCAGGCTGTGACAGTTACATTTGAGGTGCGATGGACATGATTGTACATTCATTCCTGTTGACTCTGAAACATCAGGGGTGCCTACAGAGAAACAATGCTCAGTTAAGCTTCTTCACATCTTGGGCTAAAAGGCAGCGTTTTTTTAGACTAAACTACAACATTTCTTGATAGCTTAAGGTGACACCAGAGGCAACAACCTCGGCTAGGGTTGCCCCAGTTGAGCTTCTGGAGGAAAATCAAGTGTGTCCAATCTCCTCCAATGGGATGGGAGTGACACAAAGAATCAACCCTCCCCAATTACTCATCCATAGCAGGCAAAATTCCCCAGCCTGTGTGAATTCAGGTGGAGAATCACAAGGCAAAGGAGCCACTGCTGACGAGGACAAGCAAACCAAAAGGGTCCACGCAGACCAGACACCCCAATGCTGCTGACTCCTCACCCCAGAGAGCACCACAACAGGTGATCTTAATAAAATGGGGCAAAACTCCACCAAAACACAAAAACCCTGGATAAATGAAGCCCTTCAGTCTGAGTGACACAGAAAAAAAAAAAAATCAACCCATGGGATCACATGCAACATGCAAGCCTGGGGACCATACAGTGAATGCCCAGCACCCCACCACGGCAAGGATGGCAAATGAACAGCAGCCCACCAGCTAAAGCAAACCAAGAGCTGATTACCGTTCCCTTCCCGTGGGGTCCCTGAATCTGTGAATAAAGTGTTCATGATTTTTTCAAAGTTGCAGCTGGGCTCCATGTTCTCAGGATCCTCGGCAAAGTGTTTCAGCATCTCCCGGAGAACATCGTCCAAGGACGTGGCTGTTTCATCCAGGATGATGCTGGCTCTGGCCAAGAAACCATCCAGGTCTCGCTGGGCTCTGACCTCCTCCTCAAAATTCTTTAATTTCAGGTACTGTGTTGAGAAAACGTCAGAGCATGAGACAGCAGAATCTGGGTCCTTCACGAGCAGCTTTGCTGAGGTTACCACCCAACCAAAGATTCTCCTGGCCGTTCAGATCACAGGAGAAAAGGCATTTTATGCATTAATGCATTGAAGGTTTGCATTTTCAAGGCTTATCCTAACAGTGTGCCCACAGGTACCACTTATACCCTGACACAGAAAGCAGAATTTAAAAAAAAGAAATATTGTTTTGTGGTCAGTTTTTTTTTTTTGGTTTTTTTTTTGGTTTTTTTTTTTTTTTTGTTTTGTTTTTGTTTTTTTAGCCTAGAATAAAGTCTGATAAATTGGTCTAGAAGCAAAAATACTTAAGGTAGCATTTAAAATCTTCTTTAGGTTCAAGTAATTCAGGAAGTTTGAAAAAATGTGGGAAAGTTATTTGGGTGAAATGGACGCTGAGCTCAGCAGCATGAAAAATTACCAGTATGAACCTCAGTGCCAAGTCAAGCCAGTTGTTCTCAAACTGGGGACCATCTGTCCCCAGTGCTCCCAGTTAGGGAGCCTGAAGTGGGAGGTGCAAAATGCCATCCAGCCCATCAACTTTTCTGGCATTTTCTGTTCTTTCCACTTCCATGGAAGTTTTCTTCCTTTGTAGATTTAGCTTTAAAGCAGTAATGAATAAAAAACAGCAGAGGCTGAAACTATCCCAGCTCTCTGCTGGTTCCTTCTGCTGTCCCAGACTTAGTGGCCTTGAGATGAAGAGACAGCCCCAATGTGTTTGTTTTAACAGTTGGGACTCAGCTTCTTCATGCAGGTAAAGTCATTCTTTATTCATGCAGCTCATTTTACACCGTTTTTACAGCCCTCATGAGCAACTTTAATTGGTTAATAGCTTTCTTGCTAATTACTCTATTGATTAGTAAAAGGTATTTTACTTGTCTGTCAGATCTCTCTATTCTTGAATTGTTTACATATTTTCTTCAGGGATTCTTATGGGAGTGGTCCTATTGTTTATATAGGTGCACTTGTTTTTAACTCTAGAAATTGATTGTTGTGTTAACAAACTCTCATTTTCAGGATGTTTTACTTGCAAAGTACTAGCTGCACTTAGAAGAAGTGATAGGCCAGCTATTAATTTAGCAGAGCAGGCCTCATTTTATGAGGTTTTTCTTTTATAATTTTTCTACCTGTCTGCGATACGTGCTCCAGAACCTCAACTCCTTTCTGTACCTGCCAGCTGGGAAGGTGATTAATTGAGTGATCAAACTACAAATGCCTCATTCCCATTGCACAGTCCTTAGAAATCCACACACAAGCACTGGACAGGGAGGGCTGGCAGTCCTGGCCCTCTCCTTCAACAGCCTGAGTGAGGAAATGGGAGCTGAGCTGTTCTATGGATCTTCCTTCCCATGGGAAGGCTGCCAGGTTCAATTTGTGATGCTGAGAACCAGACTGTCAAGAGACATTGAAACCCTCAGTTCCCCTCAAGCTCAGGAAGAACCAAGCTCTAAATTGCTTTTATAAATCTGATCCCCCATGCCACACTCCCCCCCTCGGGTACAGGGCCATCCCAGAGCCTTACTCATGGGTCCTCTCCTTCCATGCACACTCCCTCTTACCTTTTCCATTTATAGACACAGGCAAAAAAAAAAAAAAAAAAAAAATGCTAACATCTCCCTAATTACTGTAATTATCACAGCAACTATCAAGTTGTCAGTACACATCCATTGCAATTAGCACTGTTTTACTTTGCATCAATCACTCTTTCCACAGCATCCTTGAGAGGGAGGATTCTCTGAAGCGTTTCAGCTCCCACCCCCAAGGCTTTGGAACCATCTGCTCGTAGGAGAGGAGACAGTGACACAGCTACAACTCCACCTCAGAAGTGCAAGCAGTGAGTCTGTCTCAAACTGAGAGCAGATTAACACACACCTGTAACAAGAGTTCTCAAAATAGCAAAGGTGGCTTTGTGTCACCAACTTCTACACGAGAGAAGCAGAACAGCAGAAGGAAAAAGATGAGGAACAGCAAAAAATTCATCAAAGGCATTCATGTGGGTTATCTGCCCAGATCACAGAATCACAGAATGGTTTGGGTTGAAGGGACCTTAAAGATTATCCAGTTCCAATGCCCTGCCATGGGCAGGGACACCTTTCACTAGCACAGGTTGCTCAGAGCACTATCCAGCCCGACCTTGGACACTTCCAGGGTGGGGCAGCCACAGCTTCTCTGGGCAAGCTGTACCAGGGCCTCACCATCTTCATGATAAAGAATTTTTTCCTAATATCCAGTCTAAACCTATTCTCTTTCAGTCTGAAGCCATTTGCCCTTGTCCTGTCACTCCAGACTATTTTAAATTATCTCTTCCTATCTTTCTTGTAGCTGCCTTCAGGTGCTGGAAGGCCCCAGTTCACTGCAATCAACATTGATCCTGCACTGAGCTGTGCTTGACAGCTCACTGCAAGGCAGGAGGATAAAGCTCCAGTTGAGCCACAGGCTTCAAGCAATACCTTGGGAAAATAACTTTCCATGCACCACAGCTGTTTCATTTCCCTGCTGTTGGTCCTTTATAGGAAATAGGGGGAAGACTCATATTTATCATCCATTTATCATTATTATCACTCCCTAAGGTTAGGGAAGGCATTATAGAGTCATGGAATAGTTTGGGCTCAAAGATAACTCAAAACTCATCCAGTTGCAACCCTTGCCATGGGCAAGGACACTTTCCACTAACCCAGGTTGCTCCAAGGCCCATCCAGCCTGGCCTTGCACTCCAGGGAGCCAGGGGCAGCCACCACTCCTCTGGGCAGCCTGTGCCAGGGCCTCACCACCCTCACAAGGGAGCATCCTTTACATCCAATCTAAATCTACTCTCTGAGCTTAAAGGGGTTTTATGCACATTAAACATCACAAGGCAAGCAGCCACCATGAAAGGAGAGAAATCCATCACTCCCTGAGACACACCAAAATCAAATTACTGGAAGCACTGGCACAGCAAAGCCTCAGCGACAGCTCAGGCACAACTGTTCCAGCCAGGACCCCTGCTGGGTTCAGGGGAGATTAATGAATGCTCCCTCACTAATATTTTTAGCTAGATAGTCAAGTCACACCAGGAAACTTGATGCTGGAAACTCGATGCTGGAAACTTCTTAGGAAGAAACCCAAGTCAGCTACCCAAGAGCCATTTGAACAGCTCTGGGCATCCTTGATTGCAAAGCTCCACGTTGCATCGTGACAGGAACAGAGCCTGTTGTGCCAAAAAAAAGGGGAAAACACTGAAACAGTCTCTCCTGACTTCAGGCAGGCCAAAATCACACATTCTAACTTGTTGACAAGGCTCAAAATGCAAGCTCTCTCCTGGCTGGCTGCTCAGAGACACCTTCACTTAGAGCCACCAGCAAATTTTTTGTGGTGTCCAAAAAATCCCTTCCTCCTGAGCAGAGCTCTGCCTGGGCTGCTGCCATGGTCCTTTGGGTCAATTCCCTCAGAACCACTCTGTGATGGTGATGAAATGCTCAATCCATGTGAAGAACCTTTATTCCTGCCCACCAAGTGTCCTCCTAGATAGCAAACTGCCTGAGACACAAACTGCCCTTCCAGAACCACAGGCTTCCACCAGAGACAGGGAAACCTCTCCAGACAAAGCTCCTCACTTCTCTGCTGGTGATTCCCCCTTCCCAGACACTTGGAGCCATCTCCTCCATGAATCAGGTCCCACTTTCCTTTGCATTTGAAGCACAAAATTTCCACTCATCCTCCCCAGAGGAAAAAACTGGCAAAAGTGTCTTTTTCTCGAGCCCTGCTAAAGCTCTCTGGAATTTGTGGCTCCACAGCACACTAAAATGCTCAAGCATGAACTGTGGGCCAGAAAAAGCAAGAATCCTACAGCTCTGAAAAGAAAAAAACAAAATAGAAGAGACACTTATGAGTAAGCAGTTTCCAACTATTTCTTATCAAAGGCAGATCCTGCATTTGGGTTTAGAATTTGCACTTTTAAGTGATTAAGTTCTCAGGTTACTTTCAGTCAAGTGTGTATGACTGAGAACCCTGGCACTGGGATTAGACAAGACAAATTAGGGATAAAGATATTTTCATTCCTGAGTATGGAATTGCTTATTTTAACTTTCCATGATTCTATACCAATCAACGTTTCATTTTTTTTTTTTTTGGTAGTGGCTGTGTTTTGGGTAGTGTTTTCTTTGGTATTTACTTGCTTTTGTTTTTTTAACTTGGGGAAAAGGTTTCTAAAGCTATCACACACATTTCCTCCCACTAATTCAGTCTTCTGAAATATCTTTTCAAGATTTGAGCTGTCTTAGAGTCCTAAAGCAAAGCAGAATTAAAGAGCTCTCTGGGATTCCCTAAAAAGCTCCCAAAGCTTACAAGGCTACACAAACTAAAACCTCAAGTTACAACCTGGAACAAAGCCTGAAATCCAAGATCTCAAGCACTGGCACAGCTGCCCAGGGCTGTGGTGGAGTCCCCATCCCTGGAGGGATTTAAAAACCGTGTGGATGTGGCACTTGGGGACATGGGTCAGTGGTGGCCTTGGCAGTGCTGGGGGAATGGTTGGATTTGGTGACCTTGGAGGGTTTTTCCAACCTAAATGATTCTGTGATTTACCAGGATCAGTGATGCTACAAGTTCCCATGACAACAGCCACTCCTTCCAGCCCTCAGGGAAGTTAAGACAACTTAATGCACCATGAGCCTCACAACCCTAAAGACAAAACTTCACTCAGTACTAAATACAGAATCAAAGAATGGGTTGGGTTAGAAGGGACCTCAAAGATCACCCAGTGCCACCCCGTGCCATGGGCAGGGACACCTTCCACCATCCCAGATTGCTCCAAACCCTGTCCAGCCTGGCCTTGGACACTTCCAGGGATCCAGGGGCAGCCACAGCTTCTCTGGGCAGCCTGTGCCAGGGCCTCACCACCTCACAGGGAAGTCATTAAAATATCACCCAATTCCTCCCCGAGTACTTTCTGTGCCCTTCCATAGCTGAAGGTTTGGAATAACAAAGCCTATAGAGTTTTTTTGGTTTTTTTTTTTTGCACTTTCACCTAATCATTAGTGAGTTACAGTCTCAGGAGCAAGTGTAAACTAAGTGTGGGCTTCTAATCCTCCTGCTAGCCTGCTTGTTTCCAAGGATTTCACTCCTGCTGAACCTCGTGAAGGATGACTGATTTGCTGGAATAAAGAGGGAACCAAATCCCAGCCATGTCTGCTGGGTGTCTCTGCTTCCAGCTCCAGAGGAGCTCGGCAGCCAGGACCTCTACAGCACATGCTTGGATCCCTGTGGAGGCAGCTGCAGAAGAGAAAGTAATGAATTAACATGTCAAGCAATTGTCTGGGACAAAAAGCAGTGGAACAATCAGAATTACAGAGAAATTGTTCTGAGAATGAGCAGCATGTGGCTTTTTAGGTTTAAAGAAAGGGAGAGGAATTCAAGAGAAGAAGCATTTAAATGCTTTTGCTTGTGACAGGCCAGTGACAAGCAGCCCCTCAGTGTCTTTTGAGATCCTCTTCTGTACTTCTGGATGATGAAAAAACCAAATTGGTCACACAGCACCTCTACTTACCTTCCTTGATGTGTGCAGTAACACGCAGCCAGCACCTTCACTTTCAGCTGGAAAGAAGGAAAAAAAAGCCCACATCAGAAGAGTGCTACTATCAGAGGTACCTGACAGGCAGCAGGAGCTGAGCAGGAGGCTCAGGAGGAGGTGAAGCATCACTCTCTTGGCAGGGGATGATCTCTAGAGAAAAGCAGAGATTCAGTTTTTACAACATCTCCCATTTTGGAAGCGTGAACCAAGCACGCTTGGATTGGCATTATCTGATCACTAAGGGACTGTGTCTTGCAGCTTTTTTTGGCCTGTTTTTTCTAACTCTGATGTATTTTTACTCTTCCCTTCTCTCCCTCCCTCTCCACCTCCCCAAAAATCTAACTCCTAATCCTTGAAGTAATCATTTAATCCAGTGCATCGTTGTTTGATAGATTGAGGCTACGATTTCATGAGTCACCCTCGTTTGGAAACCCTCCTTGTCCTCGTTAAGGAGTCAACAATAACAGCCAGGCACTTCCAAGGGATTGCAGGCAGTGATTCCAAGATGAGCACATTAATGTCCTGTCAACTCACCACACTGCCTCCATAAATCTGAGGAGAAAGCAACACAGCTCTTGGGAAAGAAAACTGCTGTTTAGGGACTAGTAAATGTCATTGAATACACAGGATGGGGGAACCCGGGAAATTCCCACTTCAAACTTCCAAGCGTCAACAATAACATTTTCTTAGAGTAGCTATGAAGCATTTTTTGGGTATCAGCTACAAAACAAAACAAAACCAAACCAAGCTGTA
Organism: Lonchura striata; assembly: GCF_050655825.1. Lineage (NCBI taxonomy): Eukaryota > Metazoa > Chordata > Aves > Passeriformes > Estrildidae > Lonchura > Lonchura striata. Next base: position 2,687,612 of record NC_140706.1, on the reverse strand, counting down.
TTTGCCTACAGCCCACTCCTTGCAGCCAAGGCAGCCTCTCTGTGGCATGATTTGTCCCACAGGTACTTTTTGTGCAGAGAATCACAGAATGGTTTGGGTTGGAAGGGACCTTTAAAACCGTTGAGGTCACCTTTCACTTGACCAGGCTGCTCCAAGCCCCATCCAACCTGGCCTTGAACACTTCCAGCCTGGCATCCTTCTCCTTAAGTTCTCCAAAAACCCCCCCAAAAGCTTGAGCTGCTATCAAAATGAAACACATGAACGGCTTTATTTCGAATGAGCAAAGCGGCAGCATGGAAAAAACCCACTAAAACCAAAAGACCAAAATTTTTCCAGAGGCCAAGCTGTGGAAAACTACAGAGACGTAACACTGAGTTACAATTATTCAGATGAGGGTTTTGCTTCCTTTCCAGATCTCTACTTCCAAATCCTAACCTGTAAGAGCTGCTGCAACCCCATGACTTGGCCACACACCTCCAAGCCAAGCCCTGCTACTCTCAAAACAGTAAGCTCAGGGTGCAACTCATTTTAAAACTCCAGAACTCTCAAAAAAAAGCAATTATCTTTTGCATGCAGAAAGCTGCTTTAAACAAAATCATTGCTGATCAAACAGAAATTTGAGTTTTGCCCTCAATGGGGTTCAAAGTCTCCCAACTCAAGGTGGGAGCAGAGCTGTAGAAAAGAGGGAAAGGATTGACTTCATATCCCCCTAAACAAAATGAGGTGGTTCAGAGGCTTTGGTTACATCACCCAACTTCTCTCAGATTTCACTTGGATGCTGCACATGTGATTAAAAGCATCACTTAAGCAGACAAGTCTGCTGCAAGTCTGCAACAGCCCCAATTATTCCTGCTTTTGATGCGTCTTTTGGAAAACACAAGCTGTTTCATCTAAAAAGTGCAATTTATTATTAAAAAGCAAGCACCCAAATAAACCAGAAACATCAAGCGTTTTCCCCAGGCTCTCACATCTGTAGTTCTCCAATGCTCACTTGCCCAACTTCCAGCCTAATTACACATGCAGAAGTATGCAGGGAGATTTGGAAGTCCATAAATATTCATTGAGGAGGAAACATGTTTTGGTTTATCTGCTTTTGCAAGAAATAGTTCTGGAGAGACAAAAAACACTCACAATCCTGAACAATAGCAGGCACATGCTGAAGAGAGAGCTGCAGCCTGTCCTCATGGATACATGGAAATGGAACAGAAATTCTCCTTGTGCTTTTATCAGGCAGCAGCTCTTGGTTCCTCTTATCATTTTCAAGGTGTGTCAATCTTTGCTGACAGTTCTGTCATGTACCCAGCTGGAGGAGCACCAAGTGTTGCTTTATCAACACAAGCAAAAACATCTCATTGCATCTGCTGGAGCAGGATCTTTCAAACTTCTCAAAAAAAGCTGTTCTGGGTACAAAAGTGGTGCTTTGGAAAGCCCAGAGTCTCATTCATCATTCATCCCAACAACACACAGCCCGGATTTAATCCAGGCAGGGAGATGGATGGATATGGCCATCCCAGCTCTGGGCTGGTACCTTAAATGTTCACTGGAGTGCTACAACATCACTCAGGGACAGCAGCAAATCCACTGGAACATGACAAAGGGAAGGGAAAAATACACAGACACTGCTCAAGCACTCTTCTGCCTTGCTCACATTAAATATCCATTTATTTCCTGCTGGGCAGTGCAGGATCAGACCCTGCAGGAGGTTGCCCACGGCACATCCCAAGCTCAAGTCCAACCACCACCAGCCTGCCACTCATTTTTTCCTCCTGCACAGCACCATCCCTGCCTCCCTCCAGCCAAGGAGGGGGTAAAAAGAGTCAACACCCTTGGCCCTTGCACCTCCAAAGAGGAACCCGACATGGATACAGAAAACCCTGGATTCACCCTACAATAAACTCCCCATCAATCTCCTCAGCCAAATCTTGCTACCAAGAGCAGCAACTTGAAAACCTCAGTAATTTGAGATTTCACACCTGAACATCACAATTAAGCACAATGAAATTCTACGAGGAGGTTGGGGCCACGTGAAATTTTCATGTCTATTTTTGTGGCCCTCCTTGCTGGACAGAGCAGGCAGCAAAAGCCTATTTTAGGCAAGCGAGCGAGCAAGGGGCATTATTGTGTGTCCTCACACACAGCCGAGGGAGAGCTGCCAGGGGTGGCTGAGCTTATCTGTTGGGCTCTGCTCCAGGTCCTGCCCAGGGGAAAAGCCAAAAAGTCAGCAATGCATCCCCGACATCCCCTGGCAGGCACATCAAGGAGCCACTCGCATCCCGAATTTCTGGGATGCATGCACACAGGCACGGAGCGTTACTGGGAACGCCACGAGCGGCTCCCAGGGAGCTCAGCTCTGACAACGCCGAGGAATTGTCACCATCAGAGCTCGTGGCACTCTCAGGGCCCTGTCTCTCCTTTTTTTTTTCTTTCCCACCATTCTCCAAACATGCTCCATCCAACTTCAACATAAACGAGGAGATTGAATGCTTGGAAGTTTATTTGCTCAGTTTCATCCAAGCTGCCCTAATAATATCCCTGAGAGCAACCCAGAGAAACAAAATCCCCTCCACCCCCTGCTTAGGTAACATCTGCCATGCAAGCCTGAAAACAAAACCCTGAAAGTCAAATACCAAAGTTTTCACCTTTTGCCTTAAGAGATCTCCTTTCACCTAGGATCCCTTTCCTCATCCAGGTCCCCAGTGCTGCCCTTAACACCTGAGAAGATCCAAAAGCATTTGGAGCAAAGCCACCACTGGATGCCTGCAGCATCTTAAGACAGTGTTTTATTTGGAGATAAAGGGAGTGGAAATTAGAGAAAAAGAGCTTTTTGGCTGTGCACATTTCTTTAGATCTACAAACATTCCCTGGTCCATCTTCACAGTAAATACATATAAGCACAGTAAAATAAATCAGAGCAGAATACTGTATTAGCACTTCCATGTTTTTCCCTGAAAAATATCAAGGACATGGTGAGAGCAGAAGCATTTAAGGTTTTGAGAGTTTATTACTTAAAAAAAAATGAAGTCTATTTTATCTTTGTTTTTTTATCAGGGGTCTGCCCAAATCTGAGACTCAGCCACTTGTGTCAAACCATACCATGAGCAGAAAAAAAAACTGTTCTGCTTTTCAAATCTGCCTTAAAAATATTTAAATAAAACCCCATCACCACATGGCATGACAGGAGCTTGTCAGGAGCAGTGGTGACACCTCTAACACACCAGTGGCAGTGAGGGATTGCACAAACAGGATCTCAGAGGCATTCTTTGCTTTGCTGTCCTCAGCCTGGACTAATCACCATCAGGTTTGAGTAATTTTGGTTAAATATTGTTAGATAAATAACTGTGCCTTCATTATCCTCCATTCCTACAACAGGTGATGGGCTGAGCTGAGGCAAAGAGCCTGAAGTCAGCTGGGTTCATCTCACAAATCCTCAGGCCAAAGGCAGGTGGGAATAAAGGTTCTGGAACAGCAAAAACAGCAGGACAGGTGAACAACCATCCCTCACACTCCTGGGTGGAGAACTGGGAAGACAGGGGACAGCACAGAGACTGATGAGGGGCAAGGTGTCACTTGTCACACCCATGTGCTATAAAAGCTGAATATTTACTGAAAAAACCCACCTGTGGTAGGTTCTGTCGATCAATTTGGGGCAGGGGGAAAATGTGCATTTTTTTTCATGCGCTCTAAATCCCACGGGGGGAATTTAGCTGCTCCCAAGCACCAAGGTGAAGCACGGAGAAGGGAGGCCGCTGCCTCCGTGCAGAACCACCCGTGCTCCCCCCACACCTCCCTCGGCTTCCTAAGCAGCGCTTTGAAAACACCCTCGTCAGGAAATTCGGAGGGAGGCCGTCCCCTCCCCGGCACACAATCGGAATATCCACTTTCCATTAGAGGGTAGGAAGCCTCAGGAGCCCAACATCCCACTCTGACATCAAACTGCTAAAACAGGAGTTATCAGATGGAACACGTGGGTCAGCATTGTGCCTCGAGACATAAAAAGGACCTTGGTATTAATGTGAGGAAATGTGACTATTGTGTGCAGAGTGATACCCATTCAAGCCCAGACCACTTGTCTCTGGACGCTACTCTCCCTGGAATATCCTTGGCGCCAGCATCCAGCTTTTCTCCTCGTCCCCTTGAAGAAAAAAAGTCATCTGGGCAGGGGCTGGGCCAGGACTTGGATGCCGTGGTTTGTGGCGGCGGGCGTGCACGTGTGTGCCTCTGGAGCGGGATACAGGAAACTGTTGATTCTCTGTATCTAGGAATGATCAATTGTGAGCAGGGTGGAACGGCCTTTAATTTCTCCTGAAGCGTAATTCGTGTTCCGCTGCTTCCCCCCCCACACCCCAGCAGAGCCATATCCTGCTTTCCAATTGGCTTCTCACTGCCGGCAGCAGTTTGCCTTCTTCTCCCCAAAATTGTTGGAGGCGCCTCTAAAATCACCAGTCTGAGCATCAGCTGCAAGTGGGAAAAGTTAGGCAGCTGCAGCGCCACAAATCCTGGAGAAACTGTGCCTAAATTTAAGGAAATGCTGTGCAAAACCTCTTGCAGCGTGGGTAAAGGAGAAGTTGAAATTTTTTCAGAGCCTCAAACTACAAAAACAACATTCAGAACCTCAAACTACAAAAAAAAAAAAAAACCCAAAAAAAAAAAACCAAAAAAAACCCAAAAAAAACCATCCAAATAACTTTGGATGTAGTTTGGTTTTAAAACCCCAAACTACAAGAACAAGATCCAAGCGATTGTTTAAAACATAAAACTGAAAGAAAACCAAGATCCAAATGATGAAAATATGTGCCTGGCTGATTTAAGGGAGCTGCCAAGGAGATAAGAACGCTGTGACTGATGGCAAAGATGTGTCTCCACATATTCCCAAAACTCACTTGCATGACCTGCCCATTAAATTTAAGACCCAGCCTAAACCAAATTGCTGTCCTTTTTTGCAGGGATTGCATTCCAGGTGTGCTGCAGATAAAGCTTTCCTGCACAAAAGCCTGGAGTGCCAGGACAATGGGGAAATGGCTTCCCACTGCTAGAGAGGACATTTAGATTAAACTTGGAAAAAAAAAAAAATTTTTACAATAAGGGTGGAGAGGCCCAGTTGCCCAAAAAAGCTGTGGCTGCCCCTGGATCCCTGGAAGCGTTCAAGGCCAGGCTGGATGGGGCTTGGAGCAAACAGGTCTAGTGGAAAACATTCCTGCTTACTGCAGGGGGGTTGGACTAGATGACCTTTAAAGGTCACTTCCCACCCAAACAATTCCGTGATTTTACTTGCAAACATTTATTGTGACTTCAGAAAAGGCCTCAGCCTAAAAACCACCCTGATCTTCCCCCAAAAATGCAGATCCCAGGTCCAAAAGCCTCCAGCTTCAGATAAACACCCACCTTCCTGTCAGAGCTACAAACATTTGCTGAAAACAAATGTTACCACCAAAATCCAAGTTACAAGGATGAAAAGCAGAAGAGAATTAAAAAAACGTTTCATCAGTTAACGTAAGGAGGCACTGAAACACCCAGGAGAAATGACCCAAATGTCACCACTGAGCAGCATTTTAGTGCTCAGGCATCTGCACTGCTTTGGGCTCAGTATTCCCTGCAAAAGCAGCCAGTATTAATTAAAAATAAGACAGGCTGTACCTTGAACCCCAGATTTCTTCAAGCCCTCCTGTTTTACACACACCTGTGCACAAAGCCCAGTATTTTATGTCAGTGGTCAATCGGTGGAGTTTGGTGGGTCGTGCTGTGTTTTGCTGGCTCGAAGCTTCATCTCACACAGTGATCTTTTTAAAACAGAATTACAGTGGAGAGCATCCAATTATGCTCATGGAGAGCTGCACACACATCACACAGAGAGGAACAGCTCAACAGGATGATGCAGAGCTGTCACTGCATCTGTAATTCCACCTTCACTGCCTGCCAGCACCTGCATCCCAGGGTTCCAACTCATCCCCTCCCTAAATGGGAATTTTGGATCTTTTAGCCCTATATTAAGGTGGGCAGCAACCTCACAGCAGCTGACCCAAAAAAGTCTCCAGCAGGAGAGAGTTTGGGCACCACATTCCACCAAGAGACCACATTTTGACTCAAACATTTCAACTTGGAGAACACAAGAAAATTAAGTGAGGATGCAAAGATTCCATTCCCATGCTTGGTTTTCCTCTGTTTTCAGAGCAGCAGAGGAATTTGTAAGGTCCTGGTGCACCAGCTCCCCAGAGGTAGGAAATGAGGTCTTGGGGTGTCTGGTATTGCCTAAAGAAACCCTACTTTTATTTCCCCCTCCTTTCCAGCTTGTCTCGCTCTGGGCAATCCATGCAAAGGTTCAGCTCCAGCTTTGTTCTAGGAAATCAAAACCTGAGTATAAAAACAAACCTCCCAAAGCTTCCAAAGAGCGGCAGCGATGGAAGGGAATTTCTGTGCAGGGAACAATTCACTCTCAGACACACCTTGGCATAATTAAATCTCAGTTTGGGAATTGGGTATTTTTTTCACAAGTTCAGGGTATTTTTCTTGGAAAGGCTTTAAGAGGCTCATCTCAGCCCCCCAAAAAGTCACCCCTCCAGGAGAATCAGCTGTGCCCTGTGCAGCCACAGACTGAATTGATGTGCATAAAATCCAGCCTGGAAGAAACTCCAGTAAAACCATCTCTGTAAAGGAACTGATAGCCCAGATGACTCCAGCACCTGGACTCTTATGAATTCTTTGCCTAACAGTGAAAAAGTTGGATTTTGTCTACCTGGATCACTTTGACGTTGTAATGGGGGAAAAAAAAAATCTCTTTCTTCACATATGCCCTTATTGAAAGTTTGGGCTTTTGTTCTGCCTGATGCTCATTTTAAAAATCTCCAGCCTTCCACTTGAAACAGGACCCCAGCACACCAGAAATCCATTTTTCCTTAAAAATTCTAATAATCTCAGCTGAAAAAAAAAAAAAAAAGGCTACAACTAATAGTACCAGCAGAAACAGCAGTGCTTCAGGGAAATATGGAAGCCTTTTCTGTCCTGTTTTGAATGGAAGAGAAAACAAAAAAAAGCCCAGGAGGACACACAAGGAAAGTGAACTTCTTCAGATGCAGAAGAATCCACAGCACTTGCATTCCTCATCCCCAAACAATGCACCCCATGGCATTAAGTCCTGACTTGTCATAGCAGAGCACAGCTCCCTTAAATCTTTCAATTAAGATGGCATTTGTAAAATTGCAGGCTTGGAAATTGCTGGATATTATTCCTAAGTTCAAGTCATCGCTGAAGAGTCAAAAAGCAGACTCCAGGATAGTCAAACAGGGGTCCAGGCCGTGCCTAATCTGCATCACCATTCCCAGGAACTGCTCGCTGCAGATCAATTGGCATTTGCATGTAACCCAAAAATAACTTTTAACAAACTTAAAGAACTCTCTGACACAGTGACATCAAGAATAAAACAGAGCCTGTGCATTTAACCTCAAAAATAGCCCACATAGGCCAGCTCTAGCTGCTGGGAGAAATCCAAGCTGCTCTGTGTCCGAGAGCTGCATTTTCCCAGGCACATCCCACAAAATCCCACTTTCACAAAATGGGTGGGAAAGGACCTTAAAGATAATCCAGTTCCACCCCCCCTCCATGGGCAGGGACACCTTCCAACAGACCAGGTTGCTCCAAGCCCCATCCAACCTGGCCTTGGACACTTGCAGGGAATAAAGAAGGTTAAGTTTTGTCTAACTTCAGAACTACTTATCTTACTAAAACTGAAAACATCTTCTAGAAAAATATAATGGTTGTTACATCTAAGCAAGACTGTCACAGCCACCAACCACAAAAAAAAAAAAAAAACCTGTTTAGCTGTATGACTTGATTTCTGTCTTCTCCTAAAAACCTCTGTTTCTCAGAGCTGGCTCGGCACTATGTAGGATCTCAGTTTAGATCTGTATTCCCTACCTCTTCCAGTTTTACTTTTCAAAGGATTCATTAAGCATCAGCACTGGTTTTGATGGGAAATAAAGCAAACGGGGATTTAGCACGATTTTGTGCAGAAGAAGAAAAGTTAAAAATCACCTATGAACTGAAACAAAATGACAGAAGTTCTTGGTGAAGGGCTTGGCTATTTTTCTTCCTCACCATTTATCACAGGCATAAAGGATAAGGATACCAAAACACTGTGTCTGAAGCAAAGGTTTGAGGATGGGTTGGACAAGGCCTGGAGCAACCTGGCCTAGTAGAAGGCATCCCCACCCTTAAAGAAATTAAATTTAAGGTCCCTTCCAACCCGACCCACCGCGACCCCACAAAACCCCACCACCAGGAACAACCCTGATATATTTTTTTTTGGGGGACACTCACCGGCGGCGCTGGGAGGGCCCTCGAGGTTGACGTTGACGAAGAAGCGGATGCTGTCCCCGGACACGATGGTGGAGTTGACGCCGTCGAAGAGCTCCTCGCTCGCCCCTTCCTCCTTCGCATCGTCCGTGTCGCACTTGAGGTACCCTGACAAGGAGATGGGGGTGCCGTGAGAGGCCGGCAGCCGCTCCCGGCGCGCCGCCGGCAGGGAGGCCGCGCCCGTGGATTCCGAGTCCGTGTCCGTGGATTCTCGAGCCTCCCTCCACGGACTCCGAGCGTCCATGGCGGCGGCGCCCGTGGGTGCCCAGTCCGGGTCCGGCCGCCGGCGCCTCCTGAGGGGCGGCTCTGAGGCCCCTGAGGCGCGGGGCGTTCAGGGAACGGCGCCCAGCATGTTTTGGGGTGGCCTCAAGCGCTCTTCCCTCATGCCATTAATACAGCAGCAAGGCCCGGCCCCAAAACCTTGCTCCCCTTCAGGTAAAAGCCACCACAGGATGAAAAAGCGGCATAAAAACACCGCCAAAAAAAAGCAAGAGTCGTGCCCCAGCCCACCCCGAGCCCAACACCTCCACCGACATGAGGCCGCTGCTCTGCGACGCGGCAATTTGAAGCTACAGGTGGAAAAACTGAAAAAAAATAAATAAAAAATAAAAGAAGTTTCCAAGGAGACACTTGATATGGACAGAGACCCCCACGGGGCAGAGGAGCAGGTCACTGGGGGTGGCAGGACTGAGAATGCGAGACAAGTTTCTTAATTACACCAGACAACTCCTTAGCCTTTTGCAAGGCTTTAATTAGAGTTTAAACCAGCCTCATCCAACAGCAAAGTGGTCCCTGCAACATCTCATTATGGAGCAGCTGGAGGACTCTTGTAGCACACTCATGTATCATGTTTAATTAGGAGAATTAGGGACATTATAGAATGTCGATTTTTACATTACCGGGATTATTCAGCAGCTTCTCCTCATCTTCTAACAAGTCTTTTATGCCTAATTTGAAGCAGGAGGGAGATATTTCATTAGCTGGCTCTAGGCACTACAGTGAAATGAAAAGGGGGAGCTTCAAGGCAGAGGCTTGAATTGAAACTAAAATATTGATGGCTTTTTTTAAAGCCTCGTATAAGCAAATGTGGAGGCAGCAGTTGAAAGCAGCACATGCTGCCTCTGAGGGATAGAGCCACCACAAAACACAAACCCAGAGGAGTGAGGCCACAAACAGGAACTCGGTGACACAGGACAGGGGCTGCAGCATTTCCTGCCACGAGCTGATGGAGCTCAGCATCCCCCCAGAGGGTCCAGAGGGTGCAAAGGGGCTGCAGAAGCTTCAAGCCTCCAGATTGACTCCTAAACTGCTCATCAAAGGTGTGGCAAATCTGATAAAGCCCCTCAGATTAACCCCACTCCGGATCTCTGCCTCCTTCACCTTACAGCTTGACAGGAATAAATGGGAATAAGCCTTGCCAGAAGTGCTCTGAAGGCTTCAAAAAGCACCCAGGGTGCTGCTGGCCCCATCCAGCAAAGCACACCAAGGGTATCACCCTCTGCTGCTGGCAGAGCTCAGGGTGTTTGCATCCCTGCACGATGGAAACTTGTCCAGACAGAAAAAAGAGAGGTAAGGAAAGTACATAAACACCTGAATGCTGAGGACACCACCAGCTGTGGAATCTCTGCTTGCAGGTCTGGCAGGGATGTCCTGAAGGGATGGGCAACAACAGCCAGACAAGGTGCCTGCTGCCATGAGAAGTACTACAAAGTCCCTCACAAGTATCTCAATCCCAAATGAAGTCCCAAAATTGGGATTTGGTTCCTCCAAAATGCATTGTGGACACCATAATCTCTCCTCAAAGGGGAGCACCCACAGTGCAGACACTCCGCTCAGTGCCAGGAGATTTTAGGCAGCCCTGCAAAGGAAAAAAAGTCACCCTGGGGAAGGCTTTTTCTTCCTCAACCACATCCAGAATTGCAGCCTCAGGGAAGTTTTGAGCTTCATCTCCAACCTTTCCACTCACTGGGTCAGACTGGAGACACATAAGGATGGTCTGAGCACCCAGCTCTGAGAATATGACTGAGCTTTTCCTCCCCGTCCTGATGAAATTAGATGGGTAAATAGGGAAAAGCCAAGCAGGAAAAACGATTTATTCCCCTCCCCAGCCACTGAAACTGGTTTCATAAGAGGGTGGCAGTGGTGGCCTCTGAAAACAGACAGGGCTGGAGACAGGAGAGAAGCAGCCCAGGAGCTGGAAGAAGGGCAAGGGTGGAGTAGGATCAGAGGGTTGGGCAGAGGTCAGCGAGGACTCTGGCAAGGGAAGCATCCTCTGTTCCTCCCTCTTTAGGGGAGGAAAGAGCAGAACAAAAGGCAGCCGAGCCTCGTGTCCCTTGGGCAAGGCAAGGACAAAACACTCAGCTTGCAAATAATCCCCAACCTGGGCTGGACAGGAACTGAACTCCCAGACAGGTGTCTGCTTTGTCACTGAACCATCTCCAGGCTTCAGACCACTCCTGTTTGGAATCCTTCAGCCTATTTCATCTGCCAGGAGTTTGAAACCATGAGCAATCCATGCCTGTCAAATGCAGGGTGACCTCGAGGTGACACAGGCTCTGTGGTGGCAGATGCACCTTCCCTCTGAGCTCCAGCCCTGGCAGCTGCTTCCCTCCCCATTCCCTGATGCTCAGCGAGTGCCACCCCCGCTGCTTGAAGGGCAGCAGATGCCACGAGCGACAGCAGAAGCTGTTCAGCTCCTCTGGAAGTTTGATGGTGTTTTGCAGAAGTTCAGAGCAGGATCTGATGTGGCTATTGCAGTGCAGATACCAATCGAGTTTCCATATGGAAGTCCCAGGAACACGTCACAGGCTTTGTCAGGAGCAGTTGTTTCAGAGACAGAGGGTAGAGGTTTTGGCACTTTTTATTAGCATCAGATCTCCTGGGGGAGAGTTTAAGATCTCCAAAGTGGTGTCCCCCCCATCTTTATCACTGCAAGTTGGCACCTTCAAATGAAGGCAGCATTTGCTGAAGTGCCACAAGCTATGTGACAGGGCCAGTCAGAGCTCTGAGCACAGAAAGTGCCAATCCAGCCCAAAATATGGTCTAAAAGAACAAGAGAAGAGGGAGAAGAGAGGTTTGGCTGAGGATGAGCTGGAATACAGTTAAAGCTGGCTCAGATCAATGCAGCCCTCCTGCACCATGAAGGACACACTGTGGTCAGGATAATCCCCTTCAGTCCACCCTGCAGGACTCAGCTCATGGCAAAGAAATGGAAAAATATGGGAAGTGCATGAGACAATGGAGAGCAAGCAGCATCCTTCAGTGGTGCAGGAACAAAACCTCCTCCTCACCTTCTGCAGCCAGAAGCAGCAGACGCTTTCACCTTAAATCCTCATTTACCTTAAGCGCTTCCCTCAGCCCACTATGCAACATGAAAATAAACCAGAAAAACTAGAAAATAAACTCAAGTTTATGAAGGTGCTGGGAAGAAATAAAAAAGAATAATTAGGATTTCTCTGGCAATTCGTTTCCAAAATATCAGCCCTTCCTCTGTAGCTCATTCCAGACTTGTCATGCTGTAATATCCCAATATCCACCCAAGATCAGGCTGGATGGGGCCGGGAACAGCCTGCTCTAATGGAAGCTGTTCCTGCCCATGGCAAGAGGGTGGAACTGGATGATCTTTCAGGTCCCTTCCAACCCAAATCATTCCAGGATTCCATGATTCCATCCCCAGCCTTCTCTCTTTCCTCACATTCTCAGCTCCACTTCATCTCCCGGCTCCTGCTGCTCTCAGCCCTCTCACAGCTCTGACAAGGTGCCTGCCCTGCAGCTATTTTCCTTTGGAGCTGGGTTTTAGTGCCCAGGGCTCTGTAGAGAGCAGCAGTGACTGCAGCTGCTGCCATCAGAGGTGGCATTGAGTGTCCCACTGCTGCTTTGGTGGCACCTGGCAGCTGCAGCTGGGGCAATAACATCAGCAGAGTTGAAGTGAGCAGGAAGCTCAGCCTCAGCCACGTCAGCTAGATTCCCTGGAAAAGCTGCACTGGGAGAGCACTCCCAGCCCAAAGGCTGCAGGCTTCTCCAGGAAAGCCAAAAACCTTAATCAAGCTCAATTTCCTGGGAGAAAAGCAGCTTTATTATTAAAAACATCCTCTCACACTGCAGGTGATGGGAATTATCCCAGCCACAAACCCTCCACAACCTCCCGAGGTGTCTCAGGTGACAAAGCCAATTATAGAGCTTTAACCAACATCTGCAGGCACAAGCCACTAACTCAGAGCAGTTTTCTGGAAGCAACTGATTTTTACCCTCAATTTCCAAGGCAATCTCCTCTCCAAGCCTGGAAAACTATTCTCATTTACAGCAGTGCCTATGCCCTCTGTCAGACCCAAGCCCAAGCTTCCAGAATCATGGAATTGCTTCTCCTCCTCTTCACCCCTCCAAAAACTCTCCTCAGAAAAGCCAGGAACCTCAAACTACATTCAAAGAGGCTTTTTGAGAGATGATTGGCAATCCAACGCTATCAGCTTGTCACGTTAAAAGCCATTTCGGATTTCTCAAGTGAGTTTTTAGGCCCAGAAGGGAGCAAATTGTTTTGGAAGAGTCCAAGAACCATTTTTGCATCCATTTTCTCATTTTCTCAAAGGAATTACAGGTCAAGTACAGAAGGTCAAAGGAATCAATGATAATAATGTATATTCAGTAGCTTTTAAAGGTAAAGGAGAATCAACTGGGACATGGGCATTACCCTAAAATCCAGCCTGGCTCTTTTGAACATCCCAGTGCCTGGCTATAATAGAGTATTAAGGAACTCAAGAGAGATTTAAGCCTAAAAACTGGTGATCATAATGGCATTAGGTTAAAAAAAAGAAAGACATCGTCACCTAATTTTTCTTCTCGCGGATTTTTAACTTGCTCTAGCCAACAACAGATACTAATTTTCAAGAAAGGATTAAGTTTTAATTAACCTGAGCTCTCAGCTCTCAGAGGGTTTGCTCTGCTCCCTGCAGGCTCCAATTTGCTGCACTTAAAAAACACCCAAATCTCCAACTTTGGGTGCAAAAGGAAACTCAAATATTAATGGTGCATCCACCTCCAAAGTGAACTTTACACTCTGCACAGAAAACACAGACTCCTGGTGCCTCCATAGGTTAGGTAACCTTCCAGTCAGTTAACTCAGGCAGGGAGAGAGCAGCTGGAGGATTCAGGAGAGACCTAGAAGAATTTTGTGCAAGTGTTAAAGTTCTCCAATCTCCAGAGCATTCCAGAATAAAAAGGGTTTTAAACAGCACCCTACTCCCACATGAACCAAAGCAAGTTTGTGGGCACATCTTACAGGCTGATTCTAGCATAATCACCTACTTATCAAAATAATTATCTTTTTTTTTTTTTTTCAGATAAAATGAGAGCAATTGCATTGATGTAACCACATACTTTAGTTAAATACACATCTAAATTTTACACATCCCTGCTGAGGTTAAACTGCAAAGTCTGAGGTTTGTTTTGCATGACAAAAGTCATGAGAAACATCTTCCTTCCTAACAAATTATTGCATTTCAGAGACAAGAACAACTGCAAGGCTGCAGTCAGCCAGCAGCACCCAAAGTTGTCTCCCACCCTTCTAGAACTGTGAGCCACAATGATGAAATAAAGCTGGAGGCTTGCTAGGATTTAAAGCTTTTTCTCTGGTTCACAGCTGAGACAGTCCCTGGCAAGGCTCACAGGAGATTTAGCCCTGGCAGCCACAGGGACACTCAGGAGGCAGCTGGGGGGCTGGGGGTGTCCCCAGATCTCATGGCTGGACTGCTGAGGGTTTGCTGCTGAAAATTAATCAGCCAGCAGGACCCAGAGCTTATCTTGAATACCCTGGTTAGAAAAACTCCTTTATTAAGATTCACAGAGAAGTTGTGGTTGCCTCATCCCTGGAAGTGTCCATGGCCGGGCTGGACAGAGCTTGGAGCATCCTGGTCAAGTGGAAGGGTTTCCTGCCCATGGCAAGAGTGGAAAAGATGGTCTTTAGGGTCCCAACTCAAATAAATCACTCCAGGTTTAAGCCAAATAATTTGGGTTGGCACAGGCAGATCTTCAGATCATGTAAATGGGATTTAGAGAAGTGTTCCCCAATGCCAGACCTGTCACAGGTACCTTAAGAGCCAGGGAAGTGTTGGGTGATGATTCTTGGCTCTCCAGCACTCCCTATAAAATATGGATTTTCTGGAGCAATGACTACCTCCTATGATGATGTCAATCCATCACTTAAGCTCAAGAGCACAGATTAAACCACAACCTCCTCTTGGAAAAGCAAAAAAAAAACACAAAAAAAACCCAAAACAGAGGTAGAAAGGTGAGTCACCAAGAGCAGAGCTCTCCCAGATCCCTGCACCACTGGCTGACCATAACCTCAGCTGCATCCTCCCAACCCTACTCCAGCCTTTTGTCATGAAGAGCCAGATGAAAACATCAAGCTTCCCCTGTCACTTCAGTGATAATTCATAACAGAACTCCAAGAGCTGATCTGCTGCTGCTGCTGCTGCAAAAAGAACACCCCTCCAAAACAAAACATAAAAACAAAACAAACAACACCCAGGCACTTTTGAATTAATTCCAGTATTGTATTTTGCAGCCAGATTTCTAGGAAATGTTGTGAATAATCCAAGTAATTCAGTGGAGTGTTGTTGGGTTTTTTGGTTTTGTTTTTACAGAACACGGGAGCATGTGGAGTTTCAGTTTTGCAGCAGAACCCTCAGAAATCAGGGGTGTTCCTGCTCCTGTTACTGTTTTATTACAGGCCTCCTGATAATTCTAGAAATAAAAATGTGAGCCATCTCCTCGTGCTCTCCCACAGGTAGCAGCAGTTCATCTCCTGCTGGCAAACTGGGCATCCCATGGGAGAAAACCCATTGTGAAAGGACTCGTTTCACAAAAACATTTAAATTAATCCCCTACTTAAGCAAACAAATCCAAGATAGATAAAGTCAAATATGTAAAAGAAATAAAAAAAAAGAAAAAAAGAAAGAAAGCTCCCCCAGAACACATACCAAGCTGAACTGCAAACTGAAAAACAAAAACAAGCAGATAAAATATATCCAAACATCCCAGGCCAGACTGGGGCCTTGGGGCCCTTCAACACAACTGTGATTTATTGTGCCAGCAAAACCAATTAATAAGTCAGAGGAGACGGAGCAGTGAGGGATTTGCTCTGGAAGACCAGAAAAAAAAATAAATTTATGCTGCAGGATCTGTTGAGCCAGCTTTAAAACAATGCAACAATTCAGATATCCCCATCACTGCACTGGGATTCCTTCCCTAGGATTTTGCAAGAGGAACCAGAAAACTTCTGGGTTTTTGTCTTATCAGGGAAAGTTTAAAACCTCATCACAATTTAGACAAAATTTAATGACTTGCAGGTAATTCCAGTGCCTTTAGAGCTCATCCATCTCCATGAGGAGGGTGCAGGATGCTCAAAAGAGACAATGGGGGACTTGATGAGTTAATTTTGAGCCCTGATTGCTGAGCTGCATTTTATCAGGACTCCAATTATCCCCAGGTTTGGACTGGGGCTAAAATCATCTCATTACTCACATTTGCCAGAAAGAAAACTCATTTGTCAAAACAACCTTACAGAGGATTTAAGTGACTTGAACATACAAGGAGGGGACACCAATTACCACCAGGCCCTGCCAGGTTTGTTTGTGCAAAAGGCTTCTTCCAGAGACTCAAAAAAATGAGTAAAAAGGATAACCTTTAAACTGACAGTACACATGGGTTGAAAACCAGACTGTGGCCATCAGATGCCATCAAATCTGCTGTCACCACCCTCAATCAGAAATGTCCAACTGGGCAAGCACGAATTTATTTCCTTTTTTTTCCCTCTTAATATTGCCTGTACAGAACAAACTCCTCACCAGATTTTTTTTTCCAGCTACATTTTAAGTATTTACCTCATGCAAGGCACTAAAAGCCACAAAAGTGGCTTTCAAGTTCTTCCAGAAAAAAGGAAGAACTTGAACTCAAAGCTGATCTCCTTGATGAACTTTCCAGATTTTTAGCTAGTTAGGTTGGGAGATGATTGGGATCATAACAACCTCTGAACTTCCCAAATAGTCACATATTAATTTACTAGAAAATCCTTCCAGGGCTTTCCCCAGCTCCTCAGTAATTAACAGAGCTACAAATTATTAAACACTTGAAGTTTTTATGGCTGTAAACATCCAGGAGGTTCTTACAAAGCTCTGCAGCCACAATCACGCTTGCTACAGTCCCTTCAAGTGAAAATAAGGTTTCAACTTTTAAATTTTAACATTGTTGAGAACACAAGAAGGGTGAAGAAAAGTTAGCTGGCAAAAGACAGACCCAGGCTCCAAAGAGAGCCTCAGATATGCTCAGAAACAAAAACATCCTAATTACTGAGAATACAGAAAACCATATGTATATGCAAGATCCCAGGAGGAGATAAGGAAAAAAAAGCTCCACTCTACACAGAAAAAGAATATCAAAAGATGTTGCCCTGCTGAGAAAAGCGTCCAAAAAATAGAATTAAAGAGATTTCTTTTTTTCTTTGCCCTCTTCCAACACAGAATTGGGGGACTGAGGATCTGTATTGTTTCATAGGTGGGGCAAGAGCATCCCCACAAGCGGCGCCACGAAGCAGCTTCGGCGATTTCGTAGCTCCGTTTCAAAACAAGCTGCTTTGAAACCCTGTGAAAAGGTGACATCTTCCTCTGCGGTTTCCTCCAGTCACGATGACGTTTTGGGGTGAAGGCTCGGAGAATCTGAGAGCACAAAACTCCCGCGGAGAGATCACCGAAGCAGCGCAGCAGGGTGGGCAGCGCCCGCGCCGGCACCCTCCGGGATGCGCTGTCCGTACGCGCCAAGGCCTCGCTGCAGTCAAGCAGCAGAAGGTGATTCATCCCTCCACAGCAGCTGAGCTCCTCCAAAAGGTCAGTTTGCAATGAGGAGTAAAGAGCGACAGCAGCTCTGAGAGCGAAACAACCAAGAAATCCACCGTACCTCCAATCGCAACGCTCAGCGCTGCGTGCGGGCCCAGGAGGAACCCGTCGGCAACGTCCCCTCCTTCCCCAAACCACAGAAGCACAACAGGAAAGCACCACAGAGCTGCTCGGAGCCCTCAGAGGCAGCTCCAAGGAGCTGTCTTCCTTAAGACAAAGGAGGAAGATGAGTAATAACACAAATATAGAGCAGAAATGCCCACTGCCATGGCACCAGGTCGACAAAAGAAGAAGCCTCTCTCAGAGATTCACACAGAGGATGCCACAACAACAACAAAAAAAAACATTCAGAGATCTGCTTTTGGGTTATTTTTGTTGTTGTTGTTGTTGTTTGTGGGGATAGTTTCAGGAAGGCAAGACTGAGTTCTGGAAGGTGACATGTAAAGCCACCTAAGATGCCAGGACAGACAGCTGGGCTTGTGTTCCCTGTGGCAGAAGAGTTTGGGAAGAACCAGGGGCCTGTCCTGCCTCCAAAACCTGCAGCGTTTCTCCCCAAGCCCTTACACTGCTCTCAGACACATTCTGGGGGCTCAGTCACCTCCCCAGGTCCCAACATGGGTCACCGTCTCACATTCCCAGTCCTCAGGAAAGCACCAGCCACATCCTAAGAGCCAGCAGGCAAGGTGGGAAGGAGGGATTGAGCAGGGTTACCCCAGCCTCATGCCCTGCACACCCTCAGAAAACCTCCCTGAGGTCAGGCATTATTTTCTGCCCTCCTGCAACTCAACCCAGCCTCCAGAGAATCTCTCATCTCTGGCTAGAGATGGTTCTCATGTTTCATTTTTTTCTGTCTTCTCCAGAGAGGACTGGCTTCCAGTTCTGTCCTTTGACTGCCCAAAATTTGTTCTTTGCATGAGAAGGGGAGAGCCAGTGCCAAAGGAAGTGCTGTCACCAGTGGTGCTGCATCAGCTGACATCTGGCAGACATTCAGCTTCCCCTTCCAGATGTCAACATAAGGCTTGGCCCCCTGGAACAAGAAAGATGAGCCTTGTGACAGCTACAAGCATCTAAAAGCCTGAATAACCAGAGAATTTTAGTCTTTTCCTCTCACCATTTGGAAACCCTGAATATTTCCAGCACTTCCAAGGGCAGGAAGCCCCAAGCCCTCAGGGACTAATTCCTGAAGATCTCAAGAAGATCTCTCCCTTATACATTAAATACATGCTGTTTTGGGGGAAAAGACAGAGCAGGGGATTGGAACAAGATTATCTTTAAGGTCTTTTCCAACCAAAATTATTCCATTATTCTATTTCTCCAAAATCAGCAGAAAAGATGGGATTTCACTGCACTTCAGCTGTTTCTTTATCAGTACAGTATCTCCAAGATCTCAGTCATCTTTGAGGCAGATGATCCAAGTTGAGGCAGATGATCCAAGTTTTCAAATGCCACCATTTAATCTTGCTTCAAAGAAAGAAGAAAAAAAATCTTTGCAGTAAGAGATGTGTCTGCCAAAGCCATCCAACTTTTGCTTGATGCTCTTTGACAGGATGCCTCCAAAGGGATCCAACACCCACACATGATCCCCACTCCAGAAAAAGACAAGCAAATACACCTGCCAGGCTGTGTGACAGGAAAACATCACGAAAGAACTTGAAAAACAAGGAGCCACCCAGAACAGTCACTGATGACAATGTGGAGTTGATTATTTACTGCCTGACTATCTCAAACATCTACGGGATTTAAAAACACGGAGCCTGCTCCCAGTACAAGATTACACAACCACCACACCAGACTGTTTTCACCTCACACTTCAGCTAAATGGATTCTGTATCACCCATGTCAGGTTTGCAGCAGCCCCTGCAGTGCAGCTCTCCCTCCAATAAGGCGTGCATGCAAAAAAGTCAAATAATACTTGCCACTCTCTTCAAAGAAGTATCCATTTCTTGACATCGCTGCTGGTGGAGACTCTGGAGGAGACAGAAAAAAATGAAACATGAGAATCATCAAGATGCTGAATGTCTTCACTTTACAGCACAAAGCCAGTCCCAAAATACTGGAGGCATCAGATTTTTCTGAATGTGGTAAATGTAACTTTTTGCTTATTGATGGTATAGTATTTACCAGAACTTTCCTTTATAGCCACAGGCAGTACTTGGAAAAAAGTCTCAGACAACCTGGGCTGGGACCACAAAAGAGCAAGGCTAAAGATCAGGACGAGTCTGATCATTTCAGGGATTTACCAAACCTGACCAAGTATATCAGCAAAAATACACACTAAACATCTGAAAGGTTTTTATAAAAATACAAGCCATAATGAAGCCCAGGTTGTACCTTGTGCTCAGATAAAAAGAACAAGTTTAATTTAGAGAAAACAACTCCATTTCGATGAAAATGGGAATTCACTTCCCATCCTGCTGCTCCTAATCATTGGGATATCCCCCAAACAGGGCTTGGCACTCGAAGATAAGCCCCAGAACTCTCCAGCCTTCCTTGGCTCACTTCCTGAGCTGGGGTCCTGCAGCCAACACCATCTGCACCCACAGGGTCTGGTGAGGAAGCCACAAATGGGAAATGATGCTGAGCAAGAACAAATCTACAAACCCAGCAGCAGCAGGGATGCATCCCCAGCATTTATTAGGGAACAGGGGTTTTGCTACTGAGTCACTATCCACTGCTGGCAGAGCAGCTACTGAACATTTCTTGGCATAATAACAGAGCACAGGAGCACCTGCTCTCAGGTGTGATCAAAGCCTGGTGTCCAAACACAGCCTGGCTGTTCTGAAGGCTGACAAGATGTGACAGCTCAGCCTGCGTGGGCACAGCCAGCAGCTCCCCTGGACAGGTGCATGGCCCATTTTACGTGAATAACAGAGCTGTTGATTTTAAGCCCTGAGCAAGAGTCACCCAAGCAGCCCCTTGGAAAAATGAGGCTTGATGCTGCTTCTTCACACACTTCTTCCCAGCCAAAATGCAATTAGAAAGAGGAATAGGTTTGCTCTGTCTCTCCCCACCTCATTAGGCTAATCAAACATTACCTACGCAAGCCTGGGATGAATTTGGGCCAACAAGGAAAGAGGTTTCGCCTGCCTTATTGTTCTACAGATTAGGCTTCCTGCTTTTCCTTTGAGGTATGACACTGTTTCCCAAAGACCCTTTCTCTGCCCCATAACTTCTGGCTCCTGGGTTGCAGGCTCGTTATTCCCTCGTGCAATGTGCCACATTTCCAGACCTCACAATTCCTGCTGGTCCCCCGGGAGCCCCTGTGCACATGAGGGATGCAAAGTCACTTGCCACTGACGGCAGCACCTCCCAGCCCTGTCACTTGTCACCACCCAGACCT
The DNA here is from genome assembly GCF_050655825.1 of Lonchura striata. NCBI lineage: Eukaryota > Metazoa > Chordata > Aves > Passeriformes > Estrildidae > Lonchura > Lonchura striata. Next base: position 2,667,038 of record NC_140706.1, on the reverse strand, counting down.
TCCAGTGCCAACAGGTTCCTGAAGGGATACCATGATGGCTATGTTAAAAAACAAACAAAAAAAAGAGCCAGCACATAAACCAGAGGGCAATTCCAGTGTCTGGTCCAAGGGAGAAACACAATGTTCCAAAGTTCATCCCAGAACAATGGGCTGGAGGAACAAACGGCACCGAACTGTGGCCAAGGGGCACCCATTACACGAGTCAATTGTTTCCCTCCACCTGGAAGGGAAGGAGAAGATCCATCCAGACTGATTAGCATGTTAATGATCAAAGGAAAGTTTTTAAAGAGGTCCTTATTGTGCAATGATTGCATTTACGTATTTCAGGGAAACAAACAAAATATGCCTCCGTGGGCAGATTACCCAAGGAACCCACATTCCCAGCAGGATGGTTTATCCATTTCTCACTCCTGTTATGGCTTCTGAAGGAGCCTGAAGCAACATGTTCATCCTCCACTGGGCAAAGTAAGACCCTCTGCTTTCCCTTCAACTGAACACAGCTATTTCTGTGGATTGATGCTGTCTGATGATCAGGAATTAGTTGGTTTCTTCCTCAGAAAATTCCTTCCAGCTTCAGCATCGTCCGGGTTGGCAGCACACCTTTACGGGAGACTGGTTTGGTCCCTGCTTGGACCAGGCATGAAAAGGGTAAGGCTGGGGTGTTACAGCAAGCAGTGCCATTTCATTAGGTGCCACTGGTTCCTCTGAGTCACTAATGAGCCACAGTCCCCCCGGCAACATGCTCGGGTAATTATGGTGGAGGTGCTGTTTTTTTCAGATGAGTCATAAAACAGAGGTCTTAACCTTGTAATTAAAGATGCAATGGCACGTTTGGGGGAGAGGAAAAAAAAAAAAAAGAAAAAAAATCAGGCATTCACCACCCTACTATGTCCTGGCAAAAACCCAGCCCTGATAATTTGTCTTCTCCCAACGTAATGCTGTCCCACAGCACCAACCCAATGCAGACTTCCAAACAGCCTTGTTGGCGCCTTTGGAAAAGCTGTTACATCCCCCACGGAAGGGGCACATTAACATCAGGAACCTGTGCGTGTTGTGCCCAGGAGGTAAAAGGTGATGGGTGTTTATACAAGCCCAGACACAGGCAGGGAGCCATGGGAGCAGCCGAAAGGTCAGGGATTAGCACGAGTGGAGGTGGGAAGGGTCAACTGGGGGCTACAGCATCTGCACCTCTGATGCACTACAGAATGCAACATTCACCTGACTTTTTCATACAAAAATTTGGGTTGGAAGGGATTTCTAAAGGTCTATTCCACCTTCCCTGCCATGGGAAGGGATAGCTGTAACTAGATCAGGCTGCTCAGCACACCATCCAGCTGGATCTTGAACATTTCCTGGAATGGGAAATTTCCACCAAATCTCTGGGCATCATGGTCCAGAGTATTTCACCACCATCAATGCAAAGAAATAATTCTTTATGTCTAATCTAAACCTATTTTTGTTTAAAATCACCTCTTGTTTTATCCCGAGAAGTTTTTCTAAAAGTCTATCCCCACCTTTTCTAAAGGCCCCCTTAAAGCACTAAAATACCACAGTAAGTTCACCCTAGAACCTTCTGTCCCAGCTTTGGATAAATTAGGAGGAAACATCTTGAAACCCAAGTGTCCCCTAACAGAGGACATCTCCAGGTTGAAAAGCCCCAAGTTTTGAACCGAGCAGAACAAACCAGACAGATCTTGAGGAGTGCCCAATTAATTTCCTTCCTTTTACACCCCAATCTCTTTCTCCCTGTATTCCTCACACATTCCTTATGCTGAGGGATGCTACCTAAGGGCTGGCTGGTGCTGAAGTGCAGGCTCAGGAGCAGCCAGCACGACAAACACATCAGCAGCTCCACCTGCTCCCCTCTCCTGGCACTTACAGGATTTCACATCCAAGATTTCGGCTCCTTGGCCGGGTTTTGCTGCGCTGGGTTTGGGTTGTGCAGAGCTGACAGCAAAGCTGAGCACACCCTGCTCCAGCAGCCTGATGCACACACCAACCTTGCATTTCCTCTCCCCGCCTCACCTCCACTCCTGAAATTAAAAAGAGTTCAACCAAGGGCCAGTTATGAAACACGGCGGTGATCGATGCAACTGCTGGGCTTAGGGAAGCCTGGGCAGGAGTACAAGTCTCCAAATTCAACATGAATACTCCAGCATCTGCCTGAAGTTGCAGAAGTGTTTCCATGAAGGATAAATCTTCCTCCAGCCTGCAAAGTGCAGGGGCTCCCCCTCTCCACACCCTCAGATCCACCAATCCCACGCTGCCAATTCTTTCACTCAGGCTTTTTTTTTTTTTTTCAAAGGCTCCAACAATTAAAGAAAAAAAAAAAAATTCCAAGCAAAGACATTTCAGCAAGACAAATGCTTCTAGGGACAAAGCTGGAAAGCACTACCCCAAGGAGCAAAGATGCACAGCACAACAACTCATTCCTGTGCCTCTGGCATCTCTCAGAGAGGTCCTGCCCCTCTTCAGACTCTTCTCACCCTTCACCTCCAAGGACAACAAGACTCTCCAATTGCTCTCCCCATCCAAAGGCAGAACAAGGTGCCACCTTCCACTGTCTGCCCAAAAGCACGTGGTGCAGCTCCTCTTTTCAAATTTAAATTGTGCTCTTCTTTTCCAAACATTAATTTACTCCAGAAAATAACTTCCTACTGCCACCCCAACCTTATTCCCTGCAGAGACGCCCGTTGCATGAGAGTAAATTGGAGAGGCACACAGTGTTACCACTTCTTTCCTTTCTCAAAATGAAAATTTCTGAGCTTTCCGAGTGCTGAACTCAGAGGTGATGAACTGAAGTACTGCAAAAGTGAAAACAAAGCTGCTTTTTTTAGATGGCAAGGATACAGCTGAAGATCTCATGGCTAAGCCACTACCCTTTGAGCTGAGACAACAGCAGTGACCCCAAAGGCCACCAAGGCAGAGGAATATCCGAGAATCACAGAATGGTTGGAGCTGGGAGCTAAAAGACCATCCAAAACTCTGCCATGGGCAGGGACACCTTCCACCAGACCTGGTATAACATTTATTTTTTAACTGGTAGCAGAGTCAGGGTTGCTGTTGTTTAAGATGCTTGGCTTTAGGACACGGATGGAACAACTGATCTGCCATGGGAAGCACCAGATAAGAAGTAGGTATATTTCCTGATTTCTTACATTCTTATCATTTTTATATTTAACAGCAAACCCCTGCCATGCCGTCCTCCATTATTAAATTCCTGTGTGCACTGCATCTCCAACTAATAACCCATTTTGACTCTCTTGTTTTAAAGTTAGCAATAAGTTCCCTTGAGCCTTGCAATACTGGAGGATTATGAATAAAAACACATTCTCGGGATACTTGGGTAACTCAATTACAATGTTCTGGTGCTGGCATCTTCCAAATAAACATCCCTCTGCAGCACAAGCCTTATATTGAAGTGAAGCACAGCTCTGCAAAAGCTTTCTACAAGTACTGCCACAGCCTTTGGCATTTATGGCTTTTTTTGGCTTAAATCTCTAAAAATTCTAGTGCCTTGATAGGTAATTGGAGTTTATTTTGAGACAACACCAGTTTGAAAGAGGTACTGGGGAAGAACTATTTTATTTACAGGCCCTTTAATATTGGCAGCACTTGGGTTGCCTCTGAACATGGGCAGCTCATCCATCTGGTAAAATTTAGTTAGCCCGGAAGTTCTGATTAGAAAACATCATGTGTCTTCATTATCCTTTACTCAGGGCGTGCTCCAGTACCTTGGGTCAGAAGGGTCCTTAAAGACCATCCAGTTTCAACCCCTTATTCCAGAACCTTCCACCAGACCTGGCTCTTCCAACCCCATCCAGCCTGGCCTTGGACACTTCCAGGGATGGGACAGCCACAGCTTCTTCAACAGCCTCAATTTCCACCATATTTCCTGGAGCTCTGAGGACATTTCTCAGATTCATTGCACACGCAATGTCCTGCCTCAAAGCTGATAAAGCAAAACACGTCAGTCTGCGAGTGAGAAGTTACCAAAAAAAATCCCTTCTTTGTGCTGAAAAAGCCTTTAGACTTTGCTCATTCCTCACAAAGAATTACCAATTATTGCATCATACTGAACTACCCAGTCAGATAACTGGGCAGAAATGGGATGGGTAACTGGAAAGAAAACCAATTCCCAGAAGACATGCAGGACTTCAGCTTTGCAGCAAGGTTTTGGCCACTTCCAGCTGACTCCAGGAGTTCACTGATTTCAAAATGAGGAATGTTACAGATAAGCTGCACCCCCTCAAACTGATCCAGAGGTAATTCCAGCTTGGAAAAATGTATGGTCTCATCCAAGGCTTCAAGCTGGTGGAAGATGGTGCAGCTTCCCCCATCCAAAGCTCTGGTGTTCAATATTAAATGCTTAATAAATTCTTACTCTTTGCTTTCCCCACCCCAACATCAATTAACATCCCAGGACAAAGGACTCCTGCACAAGGGATCTGGAAGCTGCATTCAGGTTCCTGCAATTGAGAGCAAGGGGAGAATCACAATTTATGTGCTTTAAATACCCAGTAACCAAATGGTGCTGCTCCCCTTCTCCACCCAAAGTCAGCAGAAACCCAGACTTAAGAGAAAAATCACACACAGAGGAAATAATACCTCAGGGAAAACCTGTAGGAGAGAAGCAATTTTTTAATTATGTGGAGCATTAACTGAAATGGAGTTTAAAAAATCTCAATGTGCAGCAACTGAAGGAGGAAGAGGAAGCCTCCAACTCCTTTGGTAACAAAACTGCATCACAGTAGAACAGGACAGGAGCTTGACAGGCAGAAATCTGATCACAGACAAGATGATCAGCTCCAAATATGTCAATAATACAGTTTTTCTCCAACAGACCCTCTCTTGTGCTCTTAAAACAAAGAGATTCTGGAAGTTCTCAAGAAGAACCAACCAGCACAGGCTCTTGGTGGAGACATTCCCTGCAAATCATTTAAAACCACCCAAGTCAGCAAGAATTCATGGACAGCAGCAAGCAAAAAGCTATCCTGGCTCAAGTTGCCACTTCTCATTTCTATCTACACCTTCAGCAGCTGATTCCTTCCCACAGCTCCACCAAATTCAGCTGGAAAAGGGTGGTGAAAGCAAAGCTCCTGCTGGCACAGAGATTGGAATATGCCCCTGTGCTGCTGGTCAGTCACAACTGACTGACAGGACAAGAGCTGGAGATTTGACTTTTCTCTGTGCCTAGAGAGGTGTGACCAAAAAAATAAAAGACAAAAATAATCACAGGAGTCAGGGCTTCCAAACTAATCACTGTAATTCAAGGAAGTGTAAGATCAGTAAGGGATGCTTGGTAAGGAAAGTGCCTGGTAAATGGTGCCCGATGCCAAAACACAGACCATTCCCTAAAAAGCATGGATAAAGGCAAAGGAAAACAACAAAGACAAAATCCAAGAGGGGCAAAAAGACCTTTTGTAAGTCATTAAATGGGGAATATCTGCACAGGGAGTTTTTTCGGCGTCCAAATATCTTCCCAACACAGCTCCCAAAACCACCAGGAGCAGAGCAAAGAGTGGGCAATGCCCCACAGTGCTGGTACCCACAGGGAGGGCAGCTTCCCTCTGCCTGCATCTGCTGCCCCTCACCTTCCTCAGCTCATCCTCCTCCTGTGGGAGGAAAAACACAGCCCCTGAAGGGAAAAAAAGCAAGCACAGCACACCTGGAGATTTAACACAGGCAGCAGAAGGGCGCCTGGCATCACTGGGTGACAACACAGGGATATTCACTGCAGATTTTTACCTAAATGGCTTGACTAAAACATCGTCTGCATGCAAATACCTACAAGAAATCAACTCAGGAGGCCCTGAAAACAGTTTAGGAGATAGCCATGCCCCAGAAAGATTTAAATCTACTCCAAAGCTCTCCACTCCAGTAAACTTTTCCAAGATGAAGTACTGCTCAGAGCAGACACTGAGGAGGAAGGTGTTTTTAAGTAGACCCAATTTGATGGCAAATTATTGCTCCAGCCCAGAGACTCAGACCTGCAGGGACACAGGCTTTGCCCTCCTGATGAACAAACACATCCTCTAGAAAACCTTACAGGAGAGAATGGTTCTGTTAAAGAATTCTTTAGAACTCCCTTTATGTTTAACGTGCTCCTGTTGCCACAGGGTTGCATTGATGTGTTGCTTATTCCCCTACCCCCCTACCAGAAGCATCCCCAAAGGATTTTCACTATTTCTTTGCTTCCCAGAAGGGTTTCATTCCCCCAGATCCCTGTTTTTAGGACTCAGAGGTCTGGATTATCTAAACTAAACATCACACCCCTTGGAAATGTCCCATTTCTGTGATTTTTGGACATCACAACAACACAAACCAGTCCTCTGCCATTTCCAGGGCTATCCTGAGTCACTTGGATATAAAGTTCTGCTCCATGGATTTATCTAAACAGTGTCCTCCATCAGAGTGTGAGGACATCCCAGTCCTGGTCCAGGCACAAAACACAACTCCATGGCTTTGAGGCTCAGCAGGCACTCAAGGCTCAAATCATAGATTATATGCAGGGAGCTGGATATTCTTCTAAGGATGGAAATGGTGTGGGGAAGGTTTTAAGTTATGCCACAGGGCAATCGTGGTAAATGAAACCCCAGAACTAATTTTCACAGTGGCTGGCTGGGAAAATAAAACATCATATTGAAGGGATAAAGCAGGAAGCATCCTCCTGCCTGCTCCCTGCCAGGCAAACACCCACCCACACACAGGCTCAGGGATCAGACGTGGCTGTTTTCAAAGCCTTTCCTCACTGCATTGAACAATTCCCCTCCTCGGCTTCCTCCAGTTCACCCACTGCAATAAAACCACCTAATAAAGAGTCACTGGGTGCAGCAGTGACAGCTCCCAAAGACCTCCCCCCTCAGTCAAAAAAAAAAAAAAATAAAATTAATTTTAAAAAATCAAAAAGAAAAAGGCTGTTTGGATTTAGCAGGAGCACCACGTTCTCCAGGTTGACTCATCACAATTTAGCCCACCCAAACAATTAATATCCGAGGCTGCCTCCCAGAGGTGAGCTGCAAGAGGAAGCCACCCTGCACATCCAGAGCCATGCAGGACATCCACTCCTCATCCACTGGGATTTCTTGGCCAGCATTTCACAGGTGAGCAGGACAATTGCAGCAGCAAGGCACCAACAACACGTTGGGATTTGGCTGTTGGACTATTTTGGCTATTCTCTCCCTTTTTGAATTTGTTGTGTGGGTTTTTTTTTTTGGTTTTTTTTTTTTTGGGTTTTTTTAATGGGTTTTGAGAGGTTTGGTTTCGTTGGGGAAGGTTTTGTTTCGTTGGATCCTCTTAAAAGTGATGTAAGTCTTGCAAGGATTTCTTGCTTAAGCGCTACATGGAGAGGAGAGACAGCAAACACCTCCAGAGACACCACAAGCTGGCAAAGGCCCAAGATCAGGCCAGCTGAGGCGCTTCAGTAGACTTTTCCTGAAACATTTAAATAATTTAGAAAGCATTAACTCTTACTGACAGCTTCTAAGGCAGCTCTTTCCCTTGCAGAGCCCTATCAGAAGCCTCATCACTCTTAATCCAAAAGAAAAAGAGATACTGCAACAGCCCCAAACCTTGGTTAGGGTTGAAAATGGATTTTAAAAGATGCCTAAGATATTTTTTCTCTGTTGAAATGCCTTCTTTTTACAGGCAGGTCTTCCAGAGGCCACCACCTGCCACTTATCTGCAGTGGCACTGTGTAAACCATGTGTAAACCATGCAGAAATTGTTAAGAGACAGCCTAACATTATTTCACTGACTTGGGGCTATTCAGAGGCTGGGAGCTGCTCCCTGTAGGGGTTTAAATGTGTAAATACTGTAAAAATCAAGCAGCAGGGAGGAGTAAACTGGTGGGCATGAGCCTTTCTTGGGGGTTAAGTGGAAGAGATGCTGCAGCACCACCAGTCTCACCCTGGAGCATCCCTCCCTCCTCCAGGGTACCAGGGTCATGTTTTGGAACAAAGTGAATTTCTAGAAAGTTTTTCCCCTCTGCTATCTTATCGCCACCAGAAATGAAAACAGCTGCTGAAAGGCAGCAGTGGTTGAGCCAAGGTTTTACAGCAAAGTTGTTCCTGCTCCCTTTCCCACCACCACCCCCAAAAAAGCACTGGCTGGAACAGATCTAAGCCACAGAAAACCAGAAGTTAGGCCAAACCCAAGGTCTGTACTGGAAACAGAGCACTGAACCCAGCCACCTGATCACCAAACACATTTTCAGTTGTGCTCCTCATCAAGACTCAGAAAGAAAACCCTCCCTCTGCCACGAAAAGCAGGAACAGCCCAATGGACCCCCAAATGGCCACAGAGCTGCACTCTGCAGCCTCATCCATCCCCCAGAAACAGGGTCTGCAATTCCCACCAGCTTCAGCAGGGTAACACAAATCCCCCCATGCAGTTGCCCATGTTTAGGAGCCATAAAACAACATCAGTGACAACAACAACAACACAGGTGGGGGGAGAGGCAGCAGCACCAGATCCCATTTTCCAGTCCATCATCGATCCAAAATTAAAATGCCCCAGTCCAGTGATGAAATAACTGCAGACTGACAAGCTGTGAGATAATGTTGTTCATTAGGATGTTGTTTATGGTTCATTTTCAAGGCTTCCACGGCTACAGCACCAGGGATGATGTTTGGGAGCATTTTAGACACACTACATACATGATTTTGCCTCCACTCAGCACTGCACTTCCCCCAAGTGAAACAGCTCTATGTAAAGCTCACTGACAGGTTGGGAGGATGTTTTGCCATTAATTAAGAGAAAAACCAGAATAGAGAAGCTCTTCAGTACTCATCTCCCCATGCATACCTTGAAACTAAATTCAAACCCCGACAGCCAGCGCTCTGGTTAATTTAAATGGAATTCAAAAGGCATTCTCCATCCTTAAACACAGAGACACCCAGCACAGGCAATAGATATCATCACTAAGCAGAGCAAAGCCCATAGAAAATACATCAAGCACTGCCTTACTTTAGTGAATTAAATAATTCAAGAGCTGGCAGAGCTGCTTTTTCAGATTTCCTGACCAAATGCATCACCCAGCAACAGCAGCACTTCAGTTTGGGGTGGGGGGGGATTTTAAGACCACAACTTACCTGCACTACTTCTTCAAGAGAGAGATGCCTCTGCTCCCCTCAGGGCTGCTCCCCCTGAGCCACCAGCACTTGTCCCCAAAGGCCACTCGCTCAGGTGGCCGAGGCAGAGCTGGCTCCTGCTTTTTCAGTGGCTCCAATATGAATCCATCCAGAGCATCTTTGTCCCTCACTTCCAATTGGCGAGCGGCGGATGGGTGGAGTGAGAGCGCGACCCATTAGCTCCCAGATGGACACCTCCAGCCCAGCTCTGCCAACCCCACACCTGGGCAGCACCTCTGCACATGCCACCACTGCCCCAGCCAAGGATTTGGGCTGTCTCCTCCTGCAGCCACCCGGATCCCACCACTTCTCAGAGCTGTTTGCCTCCAAGAGCAAAAATAGAGTTGTTAAAGCGACCCAGCGCTCCGGAGCTGGAGAGTTGTGCTGGATGCAGGATGGAGAAAAGCTCCTGTGCCTCCTTAAAAATAAAAAAAAAAAGCTCCGTGCCAACCAGGCTTAGCTGAAGTGAAAAGATGCTGTACCTTACAGAGAGAAGTACAGGGAAAGCCAGAGGATGAAAAAAAAAAAAAAAAAAAGGAGGAGAGGGGAAAAAAAAACCTGCTGCTGAGAGGGAGATAGAGCAAATTCCTTAAAGATACAGCTGCCGTGCCTGCCGAGCTCTGGTGTTTCATCCAGCTCAGCTGCACGGCAGCAGCAGTGCAAGGGTTAATGCATGCATGCAGTGGAATGAGAAACAGGGCAGCAAGTCTGTGCTCCAGCAGCAAGTTGCAGAATTTAGAGCTGAAAGAGCTCACCTCATCCGAGGGGACTTAAATCCCAGCCTCTGTGCCCAGGTGGACCATGAGGTGCCCAAAAAGCTTTTTAGGAGGATGCCACATCCTCTCCTCCTGCTCCAACCTATTCTACACTGCTTCACTTTCCTTACAATTCCACATTTTCAGCACAATAAGCCAAGTCTCCCCCCGGAGACTTAAACCCCAGAGGAATGGTCTAAGCTGGCCAAACAAACAAACAACTAAAAACAACAACAACAAACCTCCCCAAAGCAACATCAACTCAGCCTTAGAAAAGGCAGAACCCTAAAAGAATAAGACAGAAATAAACAGCAAATTATCCAAATGCTGGCAAGGCTGGGTCACTCCCCTACTACAGTAACTCTGACAATTGCTGTGACTTCAGGAAAAAAATAATTCCCGGTGATGATATTTACCAGGAGGCAGAAAACACTTCCTAGAGCAGGGCAAGGGGAGGCAGCACCTGGCTGGGGAAGGGGCATCCACAAGCCCCCATCCCCAGGCCCTGCCACCAGCTCGTTTCTGCTGCACAGAACCACAAGCAAAGCGTGTTTTTAAACACCTCCCACGCGTTTTCTCTGCCGAGACTGCTCAGCCAGTCTCCTCCATTTCTTTTTTTTTTCTTGCCATGCCACCTGACGAGCTTTTCCAGGTAAAGCACATCGCAGACTGGCAATAAGATGCTAAGGAGGTAGAGCGTGGTTCAGAAGGTGTTTGAGGGTGGAAGAGACCCCTGGAAGTCTCCAGTCCCTCTCCTTGCTCTACCTTTAAAGATAAATCAGTGAGCCAGACATCTTCCCCAGCAAAAGTTTTATAAGAAGCTGAGACTCCCATCCTTAGGATCAGCACTTACAGGGCTCAGCTCCTAAACCAGCAGGATTCACCAAGTTCCCCATATTACATTAAATCAAGATTTGAACCAAGCTGGAATTTTTAAGGCAATTCCACATAGTGAGACAAACCTGCACAGAAAATCTTCAGACCTTCCTCTATCCCCACACCTGATACCTTCACTAACAGTTTAGAGGATACCTGACAGCATCACAGCCCTCAAGGTGAACCGAGCCCGCTGAGCCTCCAGCGGGTATTTCAGGTTTCATGTGGTGCCAGATCCATTTCAGCGAGTGAACAAGCTCAGGAAACAAAAGACTGGCTCAGATCAGTTTCTATTTTTAATTTTTTCCACGCTGAGGTTGTTTATCAGCTCTCCCCGGGTGTAGCAGGGACCACAGCTGCCCCTTGGTGGAGACGCCAAGCTGTGGAACCAGGAGAGCATCACCACCAACCACACCAACCCATCCTCCAAGTCCCACCTGCGCTGTTGCCACCTCCGAAACCTCCTCAAACCCCACCGGGCCGCTCTGCCGCCCTGTCCCAACCCTTCCAAGCCCTGCTCACGCACCGTCCACCGGCCTGCTCCACCTCTGGGACACCAAACGCTGCGGCCACGGGGCCAAATCCTGGGAAGAGCCGGCGCTGGCCCCGAACTGGCCGTAGGGCGAGCGCAGGAAGGTGAGCCGGGGGTAGCAGAAGGACGCCGGCTCCATCAGGACAGAGAAGAGAGGAGAGCCAGGTACGAAGCAAACCGCGTCTCCCTTCGCCTCCTGCAGCGCGTACTGTTGGGACATGCAGTCTCACAGCCTTCTCCCAGAGAAGTTCCTTTTTCCCCCCAAAGGATTTAGTGCAGCAAAAAAAAAAAAAAAAAAAAGAAAAATAAAGAGTAATAAAAGAAACCCCAAAGGCGCCGGAGCAGCCCCGCTGCTGCTGTCAGAGCCCAGCAGAGCACACTGGCAAGGCAGCGTCTCCAGCCTGTATTTAAACGCCCCTCTCAGAAAGCAGAGATGCAGCACAGGAAGAGACAAATTCCAGCTCTGCGTCGGGCTGATAAGCCAGGTTTATAATATTCAAGAAGTATTGGCATTACTACAGTTCCTCCCCCCCTTCCCCACCTCCTCCCACAACGAATATCTTGTGCAGGAGCTTGTTGTGCACAATAAGCAAAAAAAAAAAAAAAAAAAAGCCCAATCCCTAAAAAAAAAAAAAAAAAAAAAATAGAAAAATCAGCCTGTTCCGGTGGGAACAGCCAACACGTTGAATAAAACAAACACACGCGTGTTAAACCCTGGGGACGCAATTAGGCTCGGAGCAGGGGGAAGAGGCGTTTAACTCCTGGAAAAGGAGATGGCAGCAGGCAAGAGGAAAAGGAGAATAAACCTGGTGCCTCACACCGTGTCCTGTGGGGTGGCTTGTCTCAGGAGGGCACTGCAGGGTGCCAGCACCTGCCCCAGCACCAGGAGGGGAGGAAGGTCACCTCACCCTCCTCCCAAGTTGCCCTGTCTTCCTAATTTCCACTCCTGAGCCCCTCTCAGCAGGTAACACCCAGCAACAACTCCACCTCCACTGTTCTCCCAGCTGAACACCTTGAGGCAAAGGTTGCCCAGTTCTCAGCACTGACCAGCTGAGATCTTCTCTCCACCAGCTTCAAATCTTGGTTTTCCCCACCACAGCCCCCATTCAGCACTGCTGGCATCCATCCCACCATGGCACAGCTGCCACAGCCCCACCAGCCTTTCTCCTGCCACTTCCATCAGCTCCTTCAAACCTGGGGAACCCCAAAGGACACGTGGGGAAGAAAAGTCCTCACCCAACACCGGCATAAAGTGTAACCCACTCCAATTCCTTGGTTTTTATGTTTTTCTCCCCATGTTCTCGCACTTTCTCAGCAAATCTCCGAGGATTGACACTACTCCTGCTCTGTTCCCTACCCAAATCTCATCAGATTCCCTACCCAAGCTCATCAGAGCTCACAGAACTTCCTTCAGCAGCAGAGTGCAGATCAGTCCTGCTGACTTTAATTGGGAGTCAGAGCCAGGGATGAATTTAGAAAGAGGGAGTAGGAGAAACCGTGGAGCTCTGAGTGACAGCAAAGCCCTTTGATGGCACAGCCAGCACTGACAGATGCAGGAGCCCACAGCTCTGTGCTCCGGGCCAGCGTGTCACCGTGCTCTGCAGAGAGCCTTTGTGGAGAGCTCAGCCCAGAGCAGAGTTAAGAAGTTGTATTTCCAGTAAAAAAGAAGAAAAAAAAAAAAATTCAAACGAGATTTTCAGCATCGCCAGGTCGCAGCACAAACTGCTGAAGGAGCTGCTCTGCAAACTGCACAATCACACAACACTGCTCAGACTCGAGGAAGGATGAACTTTGAGGAATTGCCTCAGCATTCCCAGTTTTTAACCACACTGCATCCTTCCCAGAAGACTCCTCACCCAGCTTGGATGGCAACAGCAAAAGTAGCTGGGATTTAACCTGTGCTGGATGTCCTGACGAGGATTTGTATATTTAGAGGGTAGATAACAGCTCTGCAATGATGATGATGATAATGATGATGGAGTTGTTAAAGTGTCCCGAGCTTTGTTTACTCGCAGGGCAATCCTACACAAGGAACCAGGACTTCTCCAGCAGTGGGTTCATGTTAGGAGGAGGTAACTCAAGTGCCACCCAGCCTACTGCAACAGAAAGGTTCTGGAGCCCTGTGGCTTCCCAGAGACACCTGAATCACAGCACAGGATTAGAATTACTAAAAAAAAAAAAAAACCAAAAACAAAAAGCAGTTTTCCCCAGTTAATGTGATTTAACACCTGTCCTTAAGCATAAGTACGCATGCAGAGCATCAGTGCAGTTCTGCCAGGACAGAATTGGAGGTTTTAGTCTTACACAGGCAAATAAACCAGCACCAGGCTAAGCTGGGTAACTCCAGACTAGAATCCAACTTTGCAACTAAAGCTCAACCTTAAGCCTAACTCTTACCTCAGCTGCCTCCTGCAAGAAAGATCAAACCAAACAAATTGAACAGCACCAGGCTAAGTCTGATAATTCTGGATTAAACTCCAACTCTGAAGCTAAAATCTGACCTTAACTCTTACCTCAGCTCCCTTCTGATGAAATATCCAACTTCTCACTGACACTTTCCTTTAGGCCAGCGCAGAAAGCTTCCCTTGCGGAGCCTTTCCCTTTGAAACCCAAGACAACTTTGTTTTCACACTGACTCAACACAAAAATAAAGCTTGTTTTAATAAATGTTTACAGCCTCAAATGATTTACTACAGCCTTACTAGAAGTCAAGCCACTCTGAGCTTACGCACAGATATCTTATGCCACCGGGTGGGTCAAGCGAGGGCTCCAGTTAAAACCCCAACCCTTCTTTTTATCTGCATTTATTTAAACAAGCTGAAGCATTCAAATTGCCAAGGAACAACAGGAGAGCCGGAGGGGAACTTCCTCTGCGGTCCATCATTCTTACAGAGCACCAACTGTACAAAAGCCACAGATATTTCAAAACTGGTGGGCTGTGGCTGAGATGGATTAGCCAACAAATCCCGATTACAGCCGGGAAGCGGCGACGCGCGGCTCGCAGGGGGGTACCAACGACTGAGGTTGCTCTGCAGACAGGACTCAAAGCATTGCCTCGCTGTTCCAGCCTCCCAAAAAAAAACCCAAAAAAGCAGCCACAAACCCAACAAGAGTAACCCAGGTGAGGCACAGCTGGATTTACTCCATCCTGGGTTAAGCGGTTTCACTTGAGGGGCAGGAATTTGGCAGAGGTGGACAAGGCTGTGCTCACACCTAGAGACAATCCAGGAGAAATCCTGCAAACACTGAAACAACTCGGGGGAAAGGGGAAAATTCCCTTGGATTCTCCACGTGCAAATCTGCACAGAGAAGCCTGTGGCTGCCCCTGGATCCCTGGAAGTGCCCAAGGCCACGTTGGACAGGGCTTGGAGCAACCTGGGATAGTGGAAGGTGTTCCTGCTCATGGCAGGGGTGGGATGAGATGGACTTTAAGGTCTTTCCAACCCAAACTTTTCCATGATTTTCTATTCCTGCAGGACAGCCCGCGGCACCGCCAGGTCTCAAGGATGACAACCCGGACGTGAAAAAGCGGCAGAGCCGAGCTCTAAGGCAGAACATCAGCTCCCAGATGAAAACTTTCCCATCAAACCCGAGCGGGAAAAGCTCCGGAGGCACCGGAGCACCGATCCACGGGAGAGGTCCGGGCACAGCACGGGTGACAAAGCTGCTGTGCCACCTACAGTCACTTCTGGTCCGGCACAGAAGTGGCTGTCCCTGTCCCTTCAGCCAGGGTCGCCCAGCGCTGCCGCGGCCATGCCGGTGAAGGAAGCGCTTCCTCTGCAAGGCAGCGGGCACAAAATAACTCCCCAAGTTCGCCCGAAAGCAGAAAGCGAATTCCCAAGTGCACTGAAACCCCTCCCCGCGTTTCAAATAAACTCGGTGCAGGGGGTATTTCTCCGCACGCAGAGCTGCCCCAACTCTTCACATTAAAGTTTCGCTTTTTCTACTTCTTTCCCCCCCTCCTCCCTACCCCGTCCTTTTTTATTGCGGTTTTTACACCAACACCAAGTCAGGCAACCTCATCCGCTCAGCAGAGCTGAGCACCACACCGTGCCCTCCGCCCCACGCTGGTGCAAACAAGCAGAAGTAAAAATGGGGCATGAAACACCCCCAAAACAGCCGAGACCCCAAATTTCCATCATTGCTTTTTCCCCTCGGTCCTCTTCTCCCACCGCATTCCCGGGGCTGGAACATCATCCCGCTCTGCCCAAGCAGCTCAACTTTAGGGGTGTCACCAACAGAGAGAAAAAAAAAAAAAGCAAATAACAAAACAAAACAAAACAAAAAGAAACCTAACAAAAGCTTCAAGAAGCGATGCAAAGGTGAGATTTCCCTCCCCCGATCCCAAGAGGGAAAACCAGGACAACATCCCCCTCCGAGCCCACCGCATCCCGCCGCGACCCCTGCGCTGCTGCCCGCAGGCAAAAGGCGGGGTGGCAAAGTGGGGGACACGGGGACACCCCGGTGCCCCTGAACCCCCCGAGCCCTCGTCCCTCACCGCAGGGCTGGAGGTGGAAGAGCCGCCGGGCTGCCATGGCCGCGCCGCTCATCCCGTCCGCACCATCGCCGCGCCTTCGCCTCCCCGCGCCCGCCGCCGACCGGGCTGGGGGGGCAGAGTTCTTTATTTATTTTCCCCCGCCGAAAATAAATAAATAATTAAAAAAAAAAAAAAAGAGAGAGAGAGAGCTTTCAACCCTCCCCCGCGCCAATGTATAAAAAATAATAATAATAATAATAATAAGCTGGAGAAAGTCCCGAGTGAGGAGCGCGGCTGGAAGGGGAAGGGACAGGCGGTGTCACACCCGGCCGGGTCCTAAAGCCCGCCCGGGGACAGCGACAGCGCCGAGGCTGCTCCAGCCCCCTCGGGGAGCCTGCAGGGCGGTGGGCATTTCTATAGAAGACATTGCCTTGGAAGGCACCTCAGGGATCATCCCGTGCCACCCCCTGCCGTGCCAGGGACACCTTCCACCATCCCAGGCTGCTCCAAGCCTCATCCAGCCTGGCCTTGGGCACTTCCAGGGATCCAGGGGCAGCCACAGCTGCCTCCCCACCTTCCTTCTACCATGGTTTCACCACCTTCCTTCTACCATGGTTACACCACCTTCCCTCTACCATGGTTACACCACCTTCCTTCTACCATGGTTACACCACCTTCCCTCTACCATGGTTTCATCACCTTCTTTCTGCCAGGAAGGGTCTCACCACCTTCTTTCTGCCAGGAAGGGTCTCACCACCTTCTTTCTGCCAGGGTCTCACCACCTTCTCTCTGCCAGGAAGGGTCTTCACCACCTTCTTTCTGCCAGGGTCTCCCCACCTTCCTTCTACCATGGTTTCACCACCTTCTTTCTGCCATGACCTCCCCACCTTCCTTCTACCATGGTTTCACCACCTTCTTTCTGCCATGACCTCCCCACCTTCCTTCTACCATGGTTTCACCACCTTCTTTCTGCCAGGGTCTCCCCACCTTCTTTCTGCCAGGACCTCCCCACCACCTTCTTTCTGCCAGGACCTCCCCACCTTCTTTCTGCCAGGAAGGGTCTCACCACCTTCTTTCTGCCAGGAAGGGTCTCACCACCTTCTTTCTGCCAGGGTCTCCCCACCTTCCTGCTACCATGGTTTCACCACCTTCTTTCTGCCAGGACCTCACCACCTTCTTTCTGCCAGGACCTCACCACCTTCTTTCTGTCAGGACCTCACCACCTTCTTTCTGCCACGGCCTCACCACCTTCCTTTTACCATGGTTTCACCACCTTCTTTCTGCCAGGACCTCACCACCTTCTCTCTGCCACGGCCTCACCACCTTCTCTCTGCCAGGACCTCACCACCTTCTTTCTGCCAGGACCTCACCACCTTCTTTCTGCCAGGACCTCACCACCTTCTTTCTGCCAGGACCTCACCACCTTCTTTCTGTCAGGACCTCACCACCTTCCTTCTGCCACGGCCTCACCACCTTCCTTTTACCATGGTTTCACCACCTTCTTTCTGCCAGGACCTCACCACCTTCTTTCTGCCACGGCCTCACCACCTTCTTTCTGACTGAAAAAATCCTTCCTAACACTAATTCATATCTATACAGACACATATCCTTCAGGTTAAAACCACCTCCCCGTGTTCCAGCACAACAGGCCCCGGATTGAGGCTCTTCCCTTCAATGCAAAATTAAATCTGTATTCACTTTTCCTGGGGTGCAGACTGCTGGAAGCATGAGCAGGGGAGATGATGTTCAAAACTTCGGGGGAAAAGCACAGCGCTGACAAATCTTGCTTCTCCCATCAGGTGTGCTCATGGGCACCGTGGGGTGCCATCATCCAGACTGGTTTTCTCTGCCACTTCAAAATTCCTGTGAAATAACCTGGCACAGGCACTTTTGAGTCAAAACCAACCAGCTGGGGGGTAAAAATAAATCCCTGGGGCACAGCACAGTGAGGGAGCTTGAGGTTCTTTACCAAACCAAGCAGCAACAAAAAAGTTTGAAAAGCAGGTGCAGAAAAAAGCAACCTGCAGCCTTTGCTGTAGGAAAAAACAGGCACATTTAACTTCTTATACCATAAAGATTGGACTAGGACTGTTTTGTTTCTTCATTTTCTGATTTTCTCTCCTCCAGAAGGGTCTCAGCTGATCCAGCTACAGCAATTTGGGAATCCTGGAATGGTTTGGGTTGGAAGGGTCCTTAAAGACAATCCAGTCCCACTCCACCTGACATGGGCAGGGACACCTTCCACTAGCCCAGGTTGCTCCAAGCCCCAGTGTCCAACCGGCCTTGGACACTTCCAGGGATCCAGGAGCAGCTGCAAAATTTGGGTATTTGGATATGAGGGGTGAAGAAGGTTTAAAGAAATCTTATTGACATCTTGGCTTTTGATTGCTACAGATCTTGGTGTAGAGGCAGCATATCCTGAGTGAAACTTCACCATCCTCTAAATCAACAAACTATATCCAGAGGAAAAAATCCCAAATCACCCAGGAAAGCATTTGACATCATTTGAACTGAGGTGGGAAACTCCCTGTCAAAAGTTGAAGGTTAAAGCTATTATTCCAACATTATTCTCATACTAATTCCAAAACACAGCACTTTTACAGCTCCCGAGGAAGGAAAAAAACCACCTCTATCCCAGCCAAAACAAGGACATCACCAAAAAGAGGAAAAAAAAGTGGGGGGATTTCTTTTTAATCCAATTATGTTGGCTTGGAAGATGCATTTATTGAAGAAGTGAATCCTTGTTTGAGCAGCTTAAACTGGACATGTTGAATACAACATTTAACTGTGTGCCCACATCGAGCTGCAGCAGGTGAGTGGGAGCCCAGTGTCCCCAGGGGTCACCTTGCCAGCTCCTCCTGGAAGAAGATAACCAGCAAGGACTATGGAACACATGACAGCATGCAGGGACAACTTCTCAGGGCCACGAATTCTCTTCCAGGAGTTTTGAGATCCATCCTACATCCTATGGGCTCTCAGCTCATGGTAGAAAACTTAGCCCTGTATTAACTCCCTTTTAATACCTCAAACCATATTTCCCCATAATGCTAAATTATCATTAAAGCAGTGCCTGCCCCATGCTAGAAATCTTAGCCCCCCCCATCAGTAACATATTCTGGAGGGTATCAGCTTATCTGACAGGATGCCAGGCACCAGAGGGGACATCAGATACTTCAGTGTCTGGCGCTCTCCGGTCTATCCCAGCGTCTCCAGACCTGATCTCTGCAGACATTCTCCACTGTCACAGCCAAGCACAGCCAGCCAGGGGCAGCTGGATCCAAGGAGCAGCAGCTACACCCTTCCCCGAGCCCATCAGCTGCTGAGGAGCCTCATCCCAACATTCCCCTCCAGCAGGTTCTTAACTTTATGTACAAAGCCAACCTCCCTCCCAGGCAGAAGTTCATTTTCCTCTCTTATTGACTGACTGGTTGGCATTAAGCAGCTCTTTGTAGCCAGGCTGGTTTGTGGCTGGAAACCAGCGGGAAGTGGATTTTTGCTTCACAACCAGATCATACAGGACCTGCTTGCCTGGTCCAGCAGGATCAGTCAAGTATCCCAGCAGAAGATACTTGGGTTCCCTCCAAGCCAGGGACAGATGCCAGGTGTATTTGCTTTTTTGCAGGATGCTTTTCCAAGACCCTGATTGATTTTTTTTTTTTTTTTTTTTTTTTGCCTTTCTGGTGGCCTCGCATTGGAGGCTGCAAGAGCCTGGACACAGAAAGTAACACTAGGTGGACCCAAGCATTGCAGAGAAACCCTTATCCCATCCTCATGAAGCAGCACTGGGATTCCCAAAGCTGTGACAGAGCCAAGACTTGAAACAAAAGCAAAGAAGTTGCTTAGGGGATCCGAATTAAAAACTTAGGTACCACCACACCTGAAGTCTGGGTTGTTTCATTCTGTTTGCATCATGAACTCCTTAAATCCCACCCTACCTCCTGCTGTTTTGATTGCAGCCCAAGAGAAACCCCAGTTCTCTTCCAAGCTCCTGCTGCACATCCTGTTCGTGCCATCACCTGCAGGACACTGCAATAAAAAAAGCACAGCAGAGGGAGCAGCGACCTGCTGGGAACTCCCAGGTAACTCCTGCCTTGGAGTCCTTGTCATTTGGGATGGGGTTTAAGTATTCATCCCACCACTGTTCCCTTCAGCCCTCTCTGGCTTCAGCCCTGGAGCTGAATCCCACAAGAGCAGCTCTGGGGATCCCATTTCAGGACACACATTTCGGGCTGCTCTGAGGAGACCCAGGCTGGTTTCAGGCACCAGATTTGCTTTCAGGAATCACAGAAATGAAGTTTAGAGGCCGAGGGAGGCAGTGACCTGCATTTTGAGCAGGTTTTGAGACTTTGAGGTGAGTTTAGCAACTTCCATCTCCTATTTGGTGCCTTTTCAGCTCACAAAGGCACTAATAAATATCACACTGAACAGCAACAGCTCACCCAGGTGAAAGGGAGCACGTCAAGTCCTCCTTTAAGAGTCAAATATTTTAAGGTTGCTCCCACCTGAGAAACTCATCCAAATAAGAGAGAGAAGACCATGCAATTCCCAAAACAACTCCAGGAAAAAGCCCAACAGTCCCTTCAGCACAAGGGGGATTAGGAGAGTTAGGAGGAGAGTTTAGGAGGCAGCTGCACAAGAGCAGACCCAGAAATCTGAAGCTTCAAGGTAAAGGCAACATTCTGCCACTCCTTTCTCATGCTCCAAACTCGAAGGTGAAGAAAAAAAAAGAAAAGAAAACATCAGTTCTATTTGATGAAGATGTCCATAAACACTCATTCCTTTGTCTCCCTCCTGTACAATTCTTTTTCCCTAGCAAGGGAAGGAGCCCGGCGAGGGCCAGAGCTGGTGCTGGGAAGGTCAGGCTCCTTCAGCTGCAGATTGCACCCAGATGGTGATTTCCTCCTGGCAGTGGCAGCAGCTGGGGAAGGCAGCCAGGCTCCAGCAGGCTGTGCCAGAGCTGGAGGCAGAAACTCCCTGGCCAAAGCCATGCCAACATGCAGATCTTATTAGGCCGGACCCCGCAGCCAACTCGTGCTACCCCCGGCTAGAACGGGGGGATGAGAGCAGGACTGAGAGCTCAGCCATCACCTCTGTGCTCACTGCACAGCCTCTGCCCTGAGCACAGCCCCTTCTCCTGCCCCAAAACATTTCACTGTAAAGATCTCCCACCTCCAGGAGGTGTTTAAGGAGACCAAAAGAGAGCAGCTCCCACCTGACTGTCGCCTTCCCAGAAAGGAGCCCCAGGAGGGACCTGCAGCGTGGGGAGGATCATGGAATGGTTTGGGCTGGAAAGGACCTTAAAGCCCATCCAGTGCCACCTCCATCCATGGGCAGGGACACTTTTCACTAGCCCAGGTTGCTCCAAGCCCTGTCCAGCCTGGCCTTGGGCACTCCCAGGGATCCAGAGGCAGCCACAGCTTCCCTGGGAAATCCATTCTAGGGCCTCCCATCCTCACAGGGAACAATTCATTCCCAATGTCTCTTCCATCCATCCATCCCTGTCCTCTGGCAGTGGAAGCCATTCCCTGTGTCCTGTCACTGCATCCCTTGTCCCCAGTCCCTCTCCAGCTCTCCTGGAGCCCCTTTAGGCAGTGCAAGAGGCTCTGAGCTCTTCCTGGAGCCTTCTCTTCTCCAGGTGAGCATTCCCAGCTCTCCCAGCCTGGCTCCAGCCCTTGGAGCAGCTCCATGGCCTCCTCTGGACTCTCCAGCAGCTCCAGGTCCTTGTGATGCTGGGGGAGAGAGGAGCAGCAGCACATGGATGTGGTTGCTCTTACAGCCACGGTCTGTCCTCAGGCTCCTGAACACAGCCAGTCCATCCCAGGACACAATTTGAACCAGAAATGATTGTGGTCAATTTTGGTATAAAAGAAAAAGTTATTTCCTAAGGAGTGTGGGATTGAAATTCCACCTCCCAAGCAGCAGCTAGAGCTCTGCTCTGGCCCTTCAGTACCTGGGTGTGAGTTTTGCCTCCTGTGGCAATCAGAGATGTCTCCATGGAGCTTGTCAGAGCACATCCCCATTTCATGGCTGGTTAACAGCAGCACTCAGGTCTCTGTGTCACACAGGGGCTGTCACACACGTGCCTGGACCCTGCAGGTCCAGGCTGCCTCCCCTGCTGCCAGAGACCCAACACATCCTTACAGCAAACCCTGGTAGAATGTGGAATATCCTGAGCTGGAAAGGACCCACAGGATCATCCAGTCCAGCTCCTGGCCCTGCACAGACACCCCAACAATCCCACCCTGTGCATCCCTGGGAATGTTGTCCAAACTCTCCTGGAGCTCTGGCAGATTTGGGGCTGTGCCCATTCCCTGGGGAGCCTGGGCAGTGCCCAGCACCCTCTGGATAAGGAACATTTCCCCAATTTCCAACCTAAACCTGCCCTGCCCCAGCTCCAGCCATGCCCTGGGTGCTGTCCCTGTCCCAAAGCAGAGATCAGAGCTGCCCCTCCTCTCCAGCACAGGGGGATTGCTGAGGCTCAGCTGTGCCACTGAAGAAGAGGGGACATTCAGCAGAAGACAGTTTTCCACTGCTCTGCTTTCTTTGTGGATAAAAATCTTGGGAAAATCCTCCCCTTAAAATGATGTTACAGCTACACAAAGAGTCCTGCTGCCTAATTACTACATCTTGGGCAGAGATAAACACAATAGATTTGCACAGAGCCACAGCTGAATAGCTGACTTCAGCCTTAGTTTAGCCTCAGAGCATTAAGAGATTGTTGATTCCAGTAGAGAACACACTTGCCAACCTTTTTTTATTTGTGTGTGTGTGTGTGTGTGTGTGTAAGAGCATAATTTAAAGGAAAAAAACCTCAGTGACTCCAGGCACTGGCAACCTCAGCCCCTCTCGGGCAGTCAGCGGCGACTCGATGTGAATATTTTCACTGCCGCTGGAGGCAACGGGCTGGTGATAAGGAATTCAGCATGGTGGTTATTTATTTCCAGAACTCTAATGGATTTAGTAATAAATTCTGCTCCTTGCCCAAGACTCAGCTGAACATGTTCTGGAGCCCAAAGCACAGAGCAGCAGCTCCAGATGATGTCATGTAAGAGTGAATAAAGAATTACACAACGAAAGCAGCAGATAAAAAACAGGGACAATCAGCAGCTTCCCGAGATGTAATGAGGAATAACCTTAAATCCCAGCTATGCAGAGCCCCTTGACTAATTAGTCCAGTTAAATCACACCTATCCACAGGCATAAATATTTACCTGAAACCTTCATGACGAGGAAGAGGAGGGCACCAGGCAGCAGTGCAGCTTCACACCAGCCAAAAACGCACAGGAAGCAGCAGAAACAAAAACAAGCCTAACGAAGATCATTTTCCAGGCAAAAATGTAGATTTTAACTGACTCAGCAGCAGGTTCATGAGGACTTGTAGCACAGAAAAGTCATGAGCAACTGGAACAGCTTCCAGACAAGCGAAAACTCCCACTTTTAACACAAAAATGGATCAGATTCTGGGATGTGGTTGTGAAGATTCTTCACACTTGGGCATGGTGACTTTCATCTCCCTGAGCACATACAATTGCTGGCAGCAAACTCATAAAAAGAGAAAAGAAAAAAAAAAAAAAACAAAACAAATAAAAAGCCCTTCAAGTTCCACAAGCAGCTTCAAAGCCCAACGGGGTTTTCCTCGCTGCTAAAGGGAATTCAGAGCTCATTGTGCTCATGGAACTCAAGTTGGGCTGCAGGAAGAAACCTCCTGCTTCTCTCTCCTTGAGGTGCCACCCTCCCCCAGCAGTGGGACAAGGGGGATGAGTGGCAGGGATGCACAGAGCACCCCAATAAAGCCTTTACAGCTTCCACACAACAGCCTGGACCAGGATGGGATATTTGGTGAGAGGATGTGGCAGAAGAGGCATTTCAAGAAGAGAAACGTGCAGCAGCCCCATCAGGTCCTTGTGGAGAAGGAGAATTCACCGTGTCCTCCACAGGGTCACCAACAGCACAGAATCCCCACAGAGCCTCAGGTTTGAGAGCCCATCCCTTCAAACCAACAGCAATTTAAAGGAGTTTTTTACTCTGCAACGAGTAAAGCAACAATTAATGAAAAGCAATGCAGCAGCACAACCCAACAGTGGGGCTGAGTTACTCTCCCTACTGCCACATTAACCAAAACCCAGCTCTTTTAATGCCAACAGCCCAGCACATGTTCTTCAAATTAATCTGGATCAGCAGCATTCCCACCACCTGGAGGAGGGGATAAATGAAGCCCTCGATGCCTTTAGGAAGCAGCTCAATATCTTTATGATGATATTTTTGCATTAAATGCCACAGACCATTGATGGCAGCGGGGATTTAGTGACTCCCACTGAACAGTGACAAAGAAAAGAGTCTGAAAACAAAGGATTTTTCCCCCCAGCCAAACACCTCCCTTTTCCATGGGAGGGAAGAAAGAATAACCAGCTGGACAAGCCATTCCTGAGGTAGAGTATTTCCAGCCAAAAGGGACCTACAGTGATCACATAGTCCAGCTGAGAGATTAGATCTGCCTTCTGCAACCCTTTCTGGACAAGAAAAACTGTCCCAGAGGCACCCGGAGGTTTGTAGCTTCCTTTTCACCCTTTACAAGGCAGAAAAGAAAACTTTGAAGCATTTGATACTCAAAGTAAGAAGCCTGAAATCACCTGCAGGTTTACAAAGAAAACCATTCCATGAAAAAATTCCAAGCAGACCGCGAGTTTTTGCTGTGTTTTACTGCCATGAGGCAGAGGAACAGGAAAGGACCAGTGCAAGGTAATTTTGACTCACTAGCAGGGAAGTTTTCCAACATTAAGCCAGTTCAACACCAGTCTGGTCATCATCTCCTAGGAGATTTCTCTTCCTGCACAAACCAGAAAACCCCAAAGATTGTCATGTAAAAAACAAAGGGGGTTTGATGAGTTTTACTCCTTTTTAATAGAGGAGAGCTGGAAGAAAAACAAGTGATTCTTATCTCTGAATTCAGTGTTTCATTATCAGTCCTGTGCCAGAATAGAAAATTATTTCCTTACTACAGGAAAGATCTCTACATGCAAAGAAATGCAAGACTCCAGAATAATTATGTTGTATTTATTTCGTAGACAGCCCATCCATACTCCCCTTTCCTCATTCTCCACCTGAGGCTGCAGAACTGTAGGAAGTATCTTTTAATCCTGTTGCTGCCTCTTACCCCAGTGAGCAGAAACAACTTTTACACTCCAAAATGACCAACCCCAACCATTATTTGCCACTTTGAGAGCTGCAGTTCAGAGCTGTCCACCACCTGCTAGGCTGCAGCTCCTGTTTCTGCAGAATTCAGCTGCAATTACAGCTCCTGCTCCCTGTCCTTCTTTTCCAGGCTGTATTTTGGGGTGTCCTGGCTGAAGAGAATGAGCAGACTTCAAACAGCCACCTACAACAGTGCTGGCACCTTCTCATCCATTGGGATGCTTCTCTTACAGACAGGCTGGCTCCTGGCTGGAAATCCTGAGAAAATAGATAGAAATTACTGGAATTAAAGCAGAGAGTAACTTGAGAGTCATCTCCTCCTCTGGGGAGCTCCCACATGCCCTGCCCTTTCACCAGCCTCAAGTCCCAGGATGTGGCAAGAGATTACACCCAAGGACAGAATAAAACACGTCAGGAGTGCAATTCTTTTATCACAACATCCTGTCCTTCCTTTTTTTGGGGGGTGGCCCACACCCCCAAGAGCTCAACCAGGTTGAAATATCCCCAAGGATGGGTTTGTGGACTGAGCCTCGGTGTGATTTCTGAGCTTTCAGCACCAGAATCACCAAAACAAGGGGTTTTCTGAGGAAGGGAATAAAAGCAGTGGTGTAACACCCACCACAGAGCAGCTCTGAATGAAACCAAACATCCTTGGTAGTCCAAGGTCTTTGCTGCCTCCCCCATGAAGAAAACAGATGAGAAAAAGAATGCAATTCAAACCCTCTGCAGCCCTCCAGCGTGTGAGAAACTCCAGCAGGCTGATATGAAGAGAGGCAGCAAGATTCAGCTCAGACTGGCCTGCAGCTCCTGTTCCCACAGGAGAAGGTGTTTACACCCTGATAAGCTGGGCAGCAGTTTGATTTCGGAAATGTTTTTGTTTCAGGATGAGAAACAACTCCTCTCTTTGCAGCTTTTGCTTCCCCCAAGACAGCACCAGCCTCAGATGATTTTGTCTCTGAGCACTGAAGCCTGCTGGGAACCAGATAAGCAGCCAAAATTAGGGTCAGAGTTGATGTTATTCCACCAATTAATGCGAGGATCCTTAAGTGACTGAGTTTGCTGTCACCCCACACAGCTCTCAGCTTTGGGAAGGAGAGGTTCAAGGATGCCTTTTCCAGAGCAGCCAAAACTGACCTTCATCCCCTCCCAGGACCAAACACACTGACCCACCTTGCCAAAAACCCCTACAGGTATCAGGGAATCGTGGTTTGGGTTGGAAGGGATGGTAAAGCTCATCCCACTATCCCAGATTTCTCCAAGTCCCATCCAAGCTAGCCTGGAACTCATGATATTTTTGTCTTTATGCCAAACTTCATTCAGCACCTACAGCGATCTTGCCTAATAAAACATAAAAACACTGAGGTGAGAAGCTGCATTCACATCTACCTCATCTCCTTGTCCATGCACATCCCTTCAGGCTGGTTGGAGACCCCCTCCTCTCCCAGCTCGTGGGGGGACATGAACTCCATCCCTTCAGCTCCTTCCCTGCCCACCCCACTGAGGCACCCCCTGAGCTGCTGCCAGAAACAGGGCAGCAAACAAAGGCAGCGTTTGGAAGGAGCAAATCAGGGAGGCTGCTGCCCTGGCACGGTGGTTTTCAGCCTGGAGACACAAAGCAGACACTCTCCAAGCTTTTTAATAGAGAGTTTGCCTGCCATTACAAGTATTTATTGATTAGAGACTAAACATCACAGCAGTTCCTTGCCAGCCACCTTCTGGCTCCAGGACTCCCCTCCAGCTTAGCCAGGCTGTTTTCATGCTTGCTACACCTGAATTCTCACAGTCAGAGTGTCCCCTGAACTCTGAAACGATGCTACAAACACCACCAAAAGTTCACTGTGGTTGTGAGAAATGCTACTCACTTTCAAAAATTTAAATGCTTTATTAAAACCTTATCAAAAATACAGCAGAAGACTGAACAGAGAAAATTTTACAGTGCCAGGAGCAGAGGATTTTTCCCACCATGTGCTCATCCACACAATGGAGGTTTTGCCTTTTAACCCTTTAGCTCCTCCCAAAGTTCTGTCCATCGACTTCTTTGCTGTCCAGTGGTGATCACATCCTTAAATCTTGATTGGAGGTCAGGTGCTGCCCTAGTAACAATCCCACCCTCCCAAATATCCCAAACCCAGGCCACCCCCGATAACAAATAAAAGGGGGGTAAAACAAAGTTATAAGTCTATAAAACTTCTCCTAACATATATACATGATATTTACCTTTTAATTGTGAGACATCACTAATCTATCACTCCTGACTGTTTTCATGCTTGCTACACCTGAATTCTCACAGTCAGAGTGTCCCCTGCACTCTGAAATGATGCTCCAAACACCACTAAGCACCAAAAGTTCGTTGTGGTCATATTGGGGGAGTGATACAAATCCCCCCAGGGCTCCTCTCACCTCCTTGGGATCAGGCATTCATTGGGATGGGGATATTCCATCCTGGCCCACACTGATAAATCAGGTGCTCCTGGTAGTTTTAGCAAGAAATCCTCACTGAGGGTTTGAGCTGAGTTTGTGACCCAGCTTTGTGTGGTTTCACCCCAAGCAGCTCTCCCCAGACATCACACCCCTGGTTTCTTTTCCCCAGCAGGAAGAAGGAGAAGGGAATTCTGTCCTATCAGAGATAATCTGGTTCTGTCCCAAGGCCAAAACCAATTCAGGCACAGCCTGACAGAGTTCCAGAAGTGTTTGGACAAAGTTCTCAGGCACAGGGTGGGATTCTTGGGCCAGGAGTTGGATTTTGATGATCCTTCCAGCTCAGAATATTCTACAATTCAATTATTTAAATTCAACCCTGAGTTAGGTGAGATCTGACAGCTCTAGAGAACTCCAAATTCTTACTCCTTCTTGCCCAAGGAACATCCTGCAGCTCAGGAAAGTCTGGCCCAATTTGTGGTTGATTCCAGCCCATCTCCAGCTCATCCCTGCCCGGATCTGGTGTGGGTTGGGACACCAGGCTGCATCCAGCCTCTCTCATTAAAAAGGTTGAAATCACTGAGTGGCAGTGTCCCCATCACACAAAACACCCTGAGGTGCTGACAGCACCATCCTGGCTGGATTCAAGCTCATTATCTGCCTTTCTGAAAGACTAAAAAAGGTTCACCTGGCACGTTTCCTCCGTCGTGATCAGCAACAAGAAGTAGAAACTGGGAGGGAAGAGTTGAGCAAGCCCTGTGAAAACCATCAGGAGCAGGATGCAGACAGCTAAAGGCTCAGCCCCTCTCCTTGCAACATCCACCCAGGGTGAGTGTTCCTGGCCACAATTCCCAAACAAACATCCCATTAAGGTTTTGCTTCCACAGAGAAAGCAAAAGCCTGCAGCAGTGTTGCTGCCAGCCTTTGAGCACAGTGGGAGTTACTGGTGATGGGTATGGAGAGGGAAAAAGGGCATCTCCAGAGCCTAAAAACTGCTCCTTCCACTGCTCCAGCCCAGAATTGGATATAAACTACCAATAAATGTATATTAAAGAGCTTTTGCAGCTTCCCAGCCTATGGAGAGGCTTCCTAAGGTGTCCTCCAAGTCTGGATTCCAAGTTAAAGGTCTCTAACAGCACATGTGCCCCTCACAGGAGGGCTCAGTCATCCTCCGAGGTCATTTCAGCATCTCCAAAAATCCTGCAGCAGGGAGACCTACAGCTCTGCATTGTGTCACCAGAACAGTTACCTTCTGTTCCATCTTTAAGGGAAAAATCTTCATAATATTTCTTTTTTTTTTTCCCCACCTTTGACCACGCTCTTCAGTCTCCTCCCTTGTACCCTTGGAGATTTTTATTATTTCATGATTTGTAAGGCAGAAACTTCTCCCTGCACTCCCAGTAACCAAGAGAACCCTAAATCAAAGGGAGATCAGATCAGACAAAGCCCTTCAGATGTCCAGCAGCACAAACAGGATCAGCTGTGGCCTGGAGCAACACAACCTTCACAGGCTATTTCAGGGAGGTTAAGCAAATTTGGCTCAATAACACAAGTTTATGCCCCTCTCCTCCCTGTAAATCATGCCCCATTCACACCACTGGAGCACAGATTAAAGAAAACAGGGTTGATTAGCACCACACAACTCAAAAGAGGTTAAATAATTATCCAGTCATTATCCCATCAGAATACTTGTGGCTAACACGCACAAAAAAAAAAAATAAAATAAAATTCCCCAAGTTTGGTGCTCGATGAAGCAACAGCACCTCTGCTCCAAAGAGAGGTGATTTGCAATGATTTCAACCATCTGGAAGAGTTTTTTCAGGAGGCACAAAGCAGAGCAGCCCAGAAGAACAGAACAGGGAGCTCTGGGGGAAGCAGCTGAGGTGCTTTGAAGCAGGTGAAGCCTTCCCTGTCAAAGGGAGAGAAACACAGGCATAATTCCAATAAACCATCCCTGAGAACAGGCTGATGTGGGCTGGGATCAGGGCAGGAAAAACAAAAATCTCCTGCAGGCTGTACAATTCCTACACTTTCCAGCCAGGACTTCCATGTGCCCTGAGCAGACAGTGTCCTCAAGGTGGCATTTCCCTTCCCAGTATGGGATGGGGGTCCTGGGAATGGGATGGGGACACCACAGCTGGGGTCACCAGGCAGCCCCCAAGATCCAAGAGACCCCAAAGCTGCCAGAACCCCCCTCTTAGCAATGCTACAATCCTGGAACAGGGTTTGTTGGCACAGGAAGAGGGGGAAGCAAACCCCCTCTAGCAACATCCCTCAGAGCTGGAAACTCTCCAGAAGTTCAAGACCAGCATTTTTTGGGTGAGTGTGAGAATTCAGGGCTTCCCTCTGGCTGCCCTGGAAGGTCTGGGACCCTGGCAGGGGTCAGGAACCCCCCTGGACAGAGCCCCCAGAGACACTGGCTGTGATGGAAAAGAGTTTTCAATCTTACAGGATCAATTACCAGCTCTGAGTGTTTGATATAAGCAATAATTAAGTGTGGCACAGGTGCAAAAGTAAAATTTTAGGATTCTGGATAAGGGGTCCAAAGGGGACAAGATGGAGGAAATTGGGTGTGCCTTGTCCTTTTTCTCCTTCTTCATGCCCTCCATGTCTCACTGTGGTGTTGGCATTTTTCTGTTGGTTCAGGCTGGGGACACACTGTCCAACGTAGGTGACAGATATTGGCACGTTATTGTAAATCCAGCCCAGGGAGTTTCTGGTATTTAATGTTTGTCACATCCCACTGAGGGCAGAGCCCCACACGCTGCCCTGCAGGACAGAGCTGGGCAGGGCAGCAGAACATGTGAGAGATCAACAGAATAAACAACCTGGAAACCAGCACAGACCAATTATGGCTTCTGCTTTGGCAGCGGGGCAGACAGACAGAGACTTTCTACAATCTCGGAATCATCAATACCTCGGATTCTGACAGGTGGGTTCCAAGTGCTTTTCATGAACAGCTCCCAGCCAGTCCAAACTTCTGAGGGCTGGGGATCCCAGGCATGGTCAGCTTGCCTGTGTACCTGAACCAGGAGCATGGAGGAGCTCTGGAGTTATCCAGAGTACCCCAAAATCCCTCCACCTCCTCCTTCAGCCACCCTGGAGCTCTGCAGGGCAGAAACCTCAACCCCAGCTGCCCTCCCCACCCCACAGCCTGCACCTGACCCACAGGGCACTCGCCACTCAGAAAAATAGAAAATGAGATGCATCCCCATCTTTTGGGGATCAGCCATGACTTTTCAAGATTTTTCAAGAGTTGGGACAAGCCCTCCATCGGCTCCTGAGACTTTCCCATCCCAAGGGGAAGCAGAGAAGGACCAGCTGAGCAGATTCCCCATTCTCCAGCCTCACCACCCCAAATGGGTGCTTGTGACCAGCCCTGCCCTCACCACCTCCCCTGGGAGAGCCTGGCCATGGCCATGGGACATTCCACCACCTTATCCTAATCCAGAGGTGTTTTATCCCTTCTCCACTACAGCAGCCCAAGGCTGGGTTGATCTCCAGGAGTTTGACAGGGCTGTGATGCAGAGATCCTCCAAAAAATATCCAGGAAAGGGCCCCCATCCCTGTGCAGGAAGGTCTCCAGCCTCTGGAAGGAGCTCCAAGGGGAACTCAGCAGCTTCCTGGTGCTGGCAGCCCCACCTGGGGACACCCCTGCACTCCATCCCAGCCTGGGGCAGTTCCCCACATCCCAGCAGGTGTGAGCAGCAGGAACGAAGCTAAAAGGGCACCTGGGAGCATCCCAAAAGCAGCTCATCCCTGCTGCATCTCCTGAGGAGACACCCCAGGGCTTCCCCCAGCTCCCCAGCATCAAAGAAAAAAAGAGTTGGAGGAGATTAAGACAAAGATAAAGCCAAGTTCAAGAAGAAAATAGAACAACAGGAGCAAAACTTAATTCTCTGCATGCCCACCAATGCATTTGGATGATTCTTCCTCCTCTTCCCAATGGCCTGTGGCTCCTTCCTTGCTTGGATAACCCCAAAAACCCGCAATCCCATTCCTTTATTGCCCACAGACAGGGGCTATCCCTACCAGGAGCATCAGGGAAGAAACCTACAGCTGAGAACAGCAAATTCCCATTAATCTTCCTGGCTCGTGGGGATGGAGGGGAAAGAGGAATAATAAAACTAAAAAGAAGTTAAGAAGCGTGCACAAGAAATGCTGTCATTTATCACAAAGCAAGATTGTCTATGAGGCAGATCCCAATTAAGGGTGTCAGTTTGGAGTGGCACAATATCCCCAGCACAAACACATTCTGCTCATGTGTAATTCTTGGATATAACCAAGGAGCTGGCAGGGGGAGCAGGCAGCAGGTCCTCAGAGCCTGCTCTCGAGGCTTTGGGCTGAGGTGAGCCCCAGGCACAAAATAAATGCATCTGCTGCTTTTAAACACAGATATTCCAGGATCATGGAATTAATTGGGTTGGAAGGGACCTTAGAGATCATCCACTGCCACCCAGGGACACCTTCCACCATCCCAGGTTGCTCCAAGCACTGTCCAACCTGGCCTTGTGCACTCCCAGGGTCAGCCACAGCTTCTCTGGGCACCCTCTGCCAGGGCCTCCCCACCCTCACAGCCAATTTTTTTTCAAATTTCTGTTCTCTTGCAGAAAGACTCTCTAGCTAGAATAGACTTTAAGGTGCCTAAGAAAGCAATCTGAGCAAATTTCCCCCAAGTGTTTCCCAGATCCAAAGAAATGTAAGCAGGTGTAGACAGAAAAAAAAAGCACTCTGCAGAAAAATCTCTGCAGCTATTTCATCTTCAGTTCACAATCACTCTCCACGTTTCCCCCAATTTCTGCAGCCTTTAGTCCCAGGTCCCAGCTCTGAGCTGGCCTTGGAGGAGGTATTTGGGCTGGTGGTGGGGCTGACCCTGACTGGGTGCCAAAGCAGATCTGTCACCGCCCTCCCCCAGCTGGACAAGGCAGAGAAAACACAACAAAAGGCTCAAGGTCGAGACCAGGGCAGGCAGAGATCCCTCACTGGTTAAATCAAGAGAAAACCAGACTTATTTTAGGACAGTTTGTTTCATTCATTGCCAATCAAATCGGAGCAGGGCAAGGAGAAGTAAACCCAAATTTTAGAAACACCTTCTCCCTTCTTCCTGCGCTCAGCTGGGCCCACCTTGGAGCCAGCTGGCATCGCTTCCGTGGGACATGGGGAAAATTCCAGCAGTTTCTCATGGAAGCCACCCCTGTAGCCCTCAACCATCCCAAAACCATCACCCAACCCCAGTGCAGGCCTTTCCTTCTTATCCTGAAGAGTGAGGGCCACAGCAGCACCCCTAAAAACAGCCTCAGCTCTGGGAGGGTCCTCACCCAGCTGCCCTGGAATTTCACTTCTCCAGATGGAGCCACCTGAACCAGCTGGGTGTTTTCCTCTTGGTGTGGTCCTCCAAGAGAAACCAGAAGGCTCTTGGGCAACCCAAATTGTTGTTGTTGTTTTTTTTTTGTAGTGGTAGGAACCAACACTCAGCCTGCTCTGCTCCCTCACTTTATTAGTGAAAATATCCATTATCCTGTCACCCTGGGCACGAGAGACCCTCAGGCACTGCTGGGGTAAGGACACAGGGACACTGGGCAAGTGGGACCACTGGAACCCCCCTGGGTTCCCCCTGGAGAGCCTTATTTAAACCCCCTTCCCTAATAACTGAACCTCAGGAGCAGACTTCATTCCAGATTTTGGAAGCATTACCTCAGCTATGAGTGACCAGAGCAATGATTTTACCTTCACACTCCTAAACCCAACCTCATGGAGAGCTTGGAGAGACCACCAGGGATCACAGAGCTTGTTTTAGGCAGACAGAAGAGCTGGTAGGCATCAATATTTTCATTTTTTAAGGCCACAGACCTGCACCTGAGTGCTTCAAGTTCTCCACAGTTTGTGCAGAAGTCAACAAGACACCAGAGGCATTAAACATGTTTTTTTTCCTTCTCATCCACTCTCATCAGTGGTGAAAGTAGACTTGTAAATAGTTCATGCAGCACTGTATATTTTCCAAGAGGTTTTCAGGCAAAACAGGGTGGGTGTTATCTTTTTTTAATCCCCTGCTCTGCTTTTGCTAACACTTGGATGGAGAAGACTGTTTATATTTATTCATAGTAAGACAGCACACACACAAACAGAAAACGAAACAAAACCACTACAGATTAATTTTGAAGCTCCCAGTGCCAGACTGGCTCTTGGTTGGATTTTAGGTGCAGCTAAAAAATCACATGTATATAGAATTTTTTATCTAAAATCGTGTTGCAGATATATTTGAAGCTGCCCTGTCCAGCCTTGTGTCGCTGCTGAGTGACTCCTACAATGTTGCTCCTTCTCACAGTGTGGAGGGAAAATAAAAACCAGTGATCTTAGGTTTTAGTTACAGTTTTGACGTTACAGTTTTAGAAAAGCATTTGGAAGTGAGATCCTTTATCCCTCAGAAGTGAAAAGCAAGGCCAAACTCTCAGCGCTGCTCTCCAGGACGCCTTTTTCAAGATTCCCCCCAGTTCTTCCACACCAACCTTGTGAGTACAAGCAAAAACTGCAACAAAACAGGAGTTCAGCAGCCAAAATCCCTGCGGGGGCATCACAGGGGGTGTGCATGCAGAGCTGGGCTCCTATATTTGAACATTTAAACTCAAAGCTCATTAAACAAGCATCAACCCCACCCCACATCTGCCCCCGGAGAGCTGCTCTCCAAATTCACATTTCATGCTACAAGGGGCGGCTGAGCACTCATCCAAGCAAATAAAGCTCACACTCTCCTCCAAGACACACAACTCTGCTGCCTCCCCGGATGCAGCCCGAAATATCCAACCAGCCTTGTCCTTTCAGACTCCTCCAGGAACTCGTCACTGGCACGTTCCCTCATCTGCAGGGACCCGGCGACCCTGGGCGCGCCCGCGACGCCGCAGCGCGCTCCAGCTCGCTTTTATCTGCCCGGGAACTTGGGGTCAAGGTCAGGGCTGCCCTCGCAGACCTTTTCTCCTCAAAGCACCTCTGCTCTGCTCCAGGCACTGCCTGCATCACACCTTCCCCCATCCCTGACAGGAGGCAGAGCTCCAGCATCAACAGCAGGGTCCACCAAGCTGCTCAAGGGGCATGGGATGACAGCCACGCTCCAGGGAGAGCTCACTGCAGCCTTCCAGGACCTAGAGAGGCTCCAGGGAGAACTCACTGCAGCCTTCCAGGACCTAAAGGCAGAGCTCCAGCATCCCGGACAGGAGGCAGAGCTCCAGCCTCAACAGCAGGGTCCACCAAGCTGCTCATGGGGCATGGAATGGCAACCACAGCACTGGAGGAGGCTCCAGGGAGAGCTCACTGCAGCCTTCCAGAAATCCAAGGGAATTTCCCTGAAGGGGAAGGATTCAGAGGATTCCACACACCAAGCTGCTCATGGGGCATGGGATGACAGCCACAGCGCTGAGGAGGCTCCAGGGAGAGCTCACTGCAGCCTTCCAGAAATCCAAGGGAATTTCCCTGAGGGGGAAGGATTCAGAGGATTCCACACACCAAGCTGCTCATGGGGCATGGGATGACAACCACAGCGCTGAGGAGGCTCCAGGGAGAGCTCACTGCAGCCTTCCAGGACCTAGAGAGGCTCCAGGGAGAACTCACTGCAGCCTTCCAGGACCTAGAAGGGCTCCAGGAGAGCTGGAGAGGGACTGGGGACAAGGAACTGGAATGACAGGACAAGGAGGAGTGGCTTCATATTGAAGGAAGAAAGGTTTAGATGGGATATGGGGAAGGAATTCTTCCCTGTGAGGGTGCTGAGCCCTGGCACAGGGTGCCAGAGAAGCTGTGGCTGCCCTGGATCCCTGGAAGTGTCCAAGGCCAGGTTGGACAGGGCTTGGAGCCACCTGGGACAGTGGAAGATGTCCCTATCCATGGTAAGGGAATGGCACTGTGTGATTTTTAAGGTCCTTTCCAACCCAAGCCATTCCATGGTTCTGTGATAAGATTTGGTTTCCTGCTGCTCCATGCACAGAGTAATGGATTTGCAGAACCCTCACCTATTGCATTTTTTCAGGTGAAAGCAAAGTTACTCCTATTTCTAATCAATTGGGGTTTCCTAAGAGCCTCAGCTTTCAACTGCTCTGTTTTCAGGGGCAGTTAAACACCATCCCAGCTCCTAAAGCAGCTGGAATACATCAAGGGCATCATAATTAAAAACCCTCACAGGTGAGGTGTTTGTACAGCCAGAAGAAGACACCATTAAAAAATGCCTGTATATTAAAAAAAAAGAAGAAGAAAAATCTAGATAAATAAATCCACCCCCTACACAGTAGAAACTGGAAAGGGCAAAAGAATCTCTTAGGGAGCAAAATCTGGGACATTCATGGCCCACAGGCCACCCTGGAAGAACTGAATAGGAAGGTTGGGGAGCATTTGGTGATGCAGAGTCAAGATGAAACCACACCAAGCTCAGGTTGAAAGTCAGCTCCACACTTCAGAGGCAGATTTTTAGCTCTGCAGGGAAGTAACAATTTCCTGATGTGTCTGTCAGCACGAAAAGAGCTGAAATCCTACTTCCAGGTAATAGCAACTGGAGGAAAAAAGCAGAAGGACTCACAGGACTAAAGAGCCTCCTCAAAAATAATTTGTGGGAATAAGGAGCACTTGAGATGGGTAAAGCATCCACAGGAAGAATTAATGATGGACCTGGTTCTCAGCTTGGTAGAGCAGCTGGAAAATCCAGTGTTTTCAAAGAGGGTAAGGGATTAACCAAGCTAACAAGTCATCAGTGCCAGCTGAGGAAACAGGGTAAAGTCATGGCAGTGAAGACAAAACAAACTCAAAATGTGCAATCACAGAATTAATACTCGGACTTTCCTTCCTTCAAGAGAAAGGAGCTGTCACCCACAAATGCCCAATGCTGAGGATGGAATTTAAGGAAATCTCTTTTTCCCCTCTACCAAAGCAGGTTTACTTAAAAAAAAAAAAAATCACCCTTTGATTATTTAAAACCAGCTTGAACAAGACCGATATCACCCTCACAGAACTTGGATTTATCTTTGTATTTTTGCTAATTCTGGCTACAAACTCTGATCTGCTGAGAAAGGATCCACACATCCCTTCCCTACAAAACATCTCTCAGCCTCTGGTACATCATGTACTATTTAATATACCCAGAGAGATGAGGGAGGCAAAAGCTCCAGCTGAAAATTACTCAAGGAACAGTGGTGTTAATAGAAACGTGCCTGGGGGAATTCGTGCTCATCATCCCAACCTTCCTGTGCCTGCCTGGATTGGTCTCCTTCCTGGATATCTGTGTCACACTTGGGCTGCATAACTCCCTGCCAGACCTCCATCTTGTACTATTTTAGGTAAATAAATGATTCAAATACCAAAAAGCATCACATTATTTTTTTTTTTGGCCAGCAGCCAGAAGTCTTATTTCCTAATAGTTACAGCAGGATTTAATGCACACTTAGTGCTTTTGAGAAATAAAGTGTTATTTAAGTGTCATCATAAAGTACTCATGGAAAAAAGCCAGCGTAAAAAAAAAAAAAAAATCAAAGATAATTCAGCAGGGAAAATAATTTAAGCTTTTCATAAAGGATCTCACTTCCAAATGCTTTTCCAGCAGAGATTCCTTCTCTGGGTTGTTTTCATCATCAAGATGAGAGTCACACACACATTTAAATAAGATATGGTGGGGAGCACTACTATGGCTTGTCAGAGCTCTTCAGGGAACCTAGATCATCATCATTACCAGAAACAAACCCAAAAATACCTTAAATAGTCAGGAACAAGTATATATTGCTTCAGAGTTACCATCTTTCAGGTTCACTGTTTCTCTGCTCTGCATGAACAAAATTATTAAATAAAAATCAGCAACTGAATTCTGCTGTTGCTGACAGAAATTCAGTGCTCAAAACGTCTCTGAAATCTGTGATTTAAAGATAATTCTTGCACCGTCTGGTCAGCTTTTAGGCACTGAAGAGCATTTACAGTAGACAAGAATTCGTCTCCTCCCTTTCATATGGAGTCTGTAAGGGAAATACTCAACTCTTCCAGCACAGAAGTTGAAGCCTTTCTTGGTTTTTACTGGTAACAGGAAAAAAAAAAACCTGGAAAACCAACCAGCTTCAAGAGTACAGGATGTTCTGTCAGCCTTCAAAAGTCAGAGCAGATTAAAAATAATAAATTAAAAAGAAATCTGACCAACTCTTGCCAGTTATCACCAGCCTCTAATGATAAATGGAAATACAGGGGCTTTGAGGAAATACCATTTTCTTGTCTTTTGTCCTTCTGGCTCCTCCATCCCACACTAACAGCAGCCCCTTGAGAGATGCTGATGATGAAATCCAAATCAAAGAGTGGGTTTGGGGTTTTTTGTGGGTTTTTTGTTTTTTTTTTTTAAAGAAATTCCAGTCCCAAATGTGTGAGGGATACCTGGAGCAGCCACGGCATGGATGTGCTCATTCCTGCCCTTCCTGCCTTTCCAAACTCACTTTGGAAGCCCTGCAGAGGAGATCTCATTCAGCAGGGATTTGGGAAGACCAATAATTGGGATTTGGGGAAGACCGAGGGTTGGGATTTGGGGAACACCAAGAGCTGGGAATTGGGAGAAGACCAAGGGTTGGGATTTGGGGAAGACCAAGAGTTGGGATCTGGGGGAAGACCAAGGGTTGGGATCTGGGAGAAGACTGAGGGTTGGGATTTGGGGAACACCAAGAGTTGGGATTTGGGAGAAGACCAAGGGTTGGGATTTGGGAGAAGACCAAGGGTTGGGATTTGGGAGAAGACCAAGGGTTGGGATCTGGGAGAAGACCAAGGGTTGGGATCTGGGAGAAGACCAAGGGTTGGGATTTGGGGAACACCAAGAGTTGGGATTTGGGAGAAGACCAAGGGTTGGGATTTGGGGAACACCAAGAGTTGGGATTTGGGGAACACCAAGAGTTGGGATTTGGGAGAAGACCAAGGGTTGGGATTTGGGAGAAGACCAAGGGTTGGGATCTGGGAGAAGACCAAGGGCTGGGATTGGGGGAACACCAAGCCCTGGGATTTGGGGAACACCAAGGTGGTGGAAGTGGCTGCTCCAGCCTGAACCTGTCACACCTGAGCCAGGCTCATGCTCCTCCAGCTGCAGGGCTATTTTATAAGAGTGACTGAGCAGAACTGGTGATTTTTTCCTTATTAATACCATTTCTGGTTACCATGGAGCTCTGCGGGGAGTTCAGAGCTGCTCACCCACGCCAGGCACTGAGGAACATTATTACAGGCAAGACCCTTCAAGGACTTCTCAGGAAGATAATTCAGCCCACCCAAAATGCCAGTTTAAAGTTTCCAGCAACCAGAGTAACTTGAAGTGACCACTCATGGGGTGGAAAGAGGGGAAGGAAGCTGGTGGCCAAATGGTTTCATCCCAGGCTGAATATTAAACACTCAGCTGCTTTTTAAGGCTCAGAGAATGAGGAATTTGGACAGTAGAGGAAGGCAAAATAATTAATGGTGCCCTGTACAGGGCCAGGAGTCACTGGATGATCCTTTTGGGGCCCTTCCAACTCAGAATATTCTGTAGTTCTATGATCAGCCAGCGTAATTCAGGAAAAGTTATCCAGAGGTGTTGTTCAGAAAGGATTGTTCACAGGGCAGCACCTTCAGTGCGGAAACAGGAAGGCAGAAACCCTGGCACAGAAGAGAAACCTGAGCAGGGGCTTCTCATATTCCAATATCAGAGATGTAGCATTAAAAAAGGAGCAAGGGAAGAAGATGAACTCGTGGTGGAGCATCACAATTATTATTTTGTCCTTCTTTCCCATCCAGGATGAAGGATGGCAAGGATCCTCCAGTGCTTGTGGGGCTTTTGGACTGCAGAAACTACAAAAATCCTACAGCCCGTACACAAATCACAGCCAAACCCATGCAAAAAAACCCCCAAAAAACCAAAAAAAAAAACAAGTCACAGGATGGTTTGGGTGGGAAGGGACCTTGAAGACTGTCTAGTTCCAACCCCCTGCCACAGGCAGGGACACCTCTCACCTGCCCAGGTCACCCCATCCAGCCTGGGCTTGAACACTTCCAGGGATGGGGAGTCCACAACCCCTCAGGGCAACCTGTGCCAGGGCCCCAGAGCAAAGAATTTCTCCTCATATCCAATCCAAACCTATTTTCCTTCAGTTCAAGCCATTCCCCCTCATCCTGTCACTCCATGCCATTGTAAAAGTCTCTCCCCAGCCCTCTCGGAGGCTGCTAACATCTTGTGGAACCCTTGAAAAACTACCAAAACCCACTGTGGAGCCTCAAGCAACAGTTCATAACCTGAGCTGCCAGGCAGAAAAAAAAAATCCCATAATCTGATAATAAATAACAAATTTGATAAAATAATAACATAACTAATAATAAATAATACTAAAATATATAAAAATGAAAAAAAAATAATAAAAATAATAATTGGATAACAATAATCTTTTCTGCATCTCTTTTTCTGCTCCAAACCCCCAAAACTGGGAGAACACAGCCGTCTTCCAACAGGTTAATTCACACTCAAGCACTTGTGCTGGCTGTCCCAGAGCTCACACGCCCCTGGCCAGACTGGAAATCACCACTAACCTCTCACAGGAAACATCTCCATGGCAAGGCACTCACTGCAATGGGTCAGAGGGACACTTTGAGTGGCTGGTGACACTTTGCTGGTGACAGAGAGGCCAAGGAGCAAGTCTTGAGATCCCAGCCACTGGTGCAGCATTGATAAAACCTCATCCAAACACTGAACTCGGCCAACTCCGGCCTCACACTGAAAGAACCACCAGATCAACACCAGGCTTATTCCTTACCATACAGACAGTAGGGGATGAAGTCTTGAAAAAGCTGTTGAATCACACCCATAATTAAGAATAAATGGACTTTTAAGAGGCACGCTGCTTTAGAGATACGTATTCCTCATTGTCCTAATTACAGAGTTGGCTGAGGGCAGCGCTTTGGAGGCTGAGCCGGGGCTCTGTCGTGCTGGTTCAGCAGGGTGGCGTGGCAGAGGAAGTTCTCCAGCAGACAATGTTCTCTCAAACTCTGATTGTGGAGCTGAGGCAGGGCCACATGGCCCATGACCCCTGAAAGGCACAGAATGGCTTCCATCCCTCCTTTGTGCTGTTGTGGTGGAGTCAGGAACAACTGGGACGATTAAATGGGATTTCGTAGGGTTTGGGGAGGTCTGGAGCGTGGCAAGTCTGAATTCCATCCTTCACATCCTTGTGGAAGCTCAGCAGGGCTTGAGCAATTTTTTTAAACTATTTTTTTTTTAAGAGATAACCTTCCTCCCGAGTGTGCATCTCCAAGCAGGGTTATCAAGGCTGCCTGACTCTCCCCAGCTCTGCTTTCAGTTGGTTGTAAATTCATCAAGCCCTGGCTGTTCAGGGTAGGAGTTTGCATGCTAGGCTGGGTCTGCCTGGGGCACAGTTCTCTTGGAACGTGTGAATCCAACTGCTTCTCAGAAAGCAGCATGGGAATAAACACATTGTTTTGTTCAATTTCTGGTGGCTTTTTCCATTTTTTTCCCTTGGAGCCTTGGACCTATGATTTAGAACAAGGGCTTTAATGAGCGAGGGACAAGCTTTTTGTGTCAAATTTCATTTTTGTCATCGCCAAAAATCCAGGCAAATTATAAGCCTTTTGAGAGGAGGAGGAAAAAGCAACTAAATTGCATATGCTCAACAGCCCTTAGAGTTCAGGATTTAAAACTCAAGGGTTTTG
Source organism: Lonchura striata (assembly GCF_050655825.1). NCBI lineage: Eukaryota > Metazoa > Chordata > Aves > Passeriformes > Estrildidae > Lonchura > Lonchura striata. Next base: position 2,625,977 of record NC_140706.1, on the reverse strand, counting down.
GCTTTGCTGAGGAAAATTGGAAGCAGGTATGGGGCAAGCAGGAGGCAACGAACAGGAGGCAGTGAAAAAGTTGAGGAAATGGGCAACAGCAGGGGATACACCAGGAAAATTGGTGCCTGGAGGAGATTCAAAACCCAGGTTTGAAGGCAACAGGGCCAGAGCAAGCTGGAAGACAAAGGGACAACATCAAGAAAGGTGCCAAGAAGCCCTCCACTGGCTCCAACATAAAGCACAAAATCATGGAATGGTTTGGGTTGGAAGGGACCTTAAAGATCATCTTTTCATCTTTTTCATCATGTTTCCAACCCTCTGCCATCCTCAGGGACACCTGCCACTAAACCAGGTTTCTCAAGCCCCATCCAACATTCTGTAGGATGTGTGGGACCTCATTTCACCCTTTCTGCAGCAGTCACAAGAGCCATTTACCAAAGTCTATTTTGTGTGCTCCATTCAGCTCTGGAGAAGGCCTTTGCAGCCAGAGGCTGGAGCTTTGCTGCTGGTTGTTTTAAGGCTGGTTTAAGGAGCAGGATCTGCCCAGCAGCCCTGCAAACACAACCCTGCTGCTGGGCAGCCCCGACACCAGAGGCACAGAGAAGCACTTTCCCAGTAGCAGGCAGGAATTAGCAAGTTTTTCTGATTTGGGGAGTGAGAGAGCACCAGTCAGTGTTTAATTATTGCCCCATAAAACATCCAGCTTTAGTTCCATTCTTCTGGGCTCCCCAGCGCTGCTTTGGTGGCCTTCAACCATCTGGCACCAAGTTGGGTGTTGGGCCTTGTGCTTGAGGGAAAAGGGATCCAAAACTGTGGCCTTTGTGAAGCCTTGCCCAATATTTGTCTAACCTTGGATCTGAGGATTATCCGGTTTTCCTTAGTGCTTTGGGACAGGGGTGGAAAAGCACGGGGTGCAGGCAACAGCAGATGGTTCTGCCACCACAGGAATAAACTGCTCCAGGGATTTCCAATTGGATTTTAATCCAGTTTTGGATTGGGTTCAGAGGAGCCACCAACTTGATTTGAGGGCTGGAACACCTTTGCTGTGAGGGAAGGCTGAGAGAATTGGGATTGTCCAGCCTGGAGAAGAGAAGGTTTTGGGGTGACCCAGTTGTGGCCTTTTGTATCTGAAGGATCCAAGAAAGATGGAGAGAGACTTGACAAGGGCCTGGCATGACAGGAGAAGGGGAAATGGGTTCCCCTGCCACAGGGCAGGGTTAGATGGGATGTTGGGAAGAAATCCTGCTCCGTGAGGGTGGGGAGGCCCTGGCACAGGGTGCCCAGAGAAGCAACCTGGAAGTGTTCAGCACCCTTGGAAGTGGCCAAGGCCAGGTTGGACAGGGCTTGGAAGAACCTGGTCTGTGGGAGGTGTCCCTGCCCATGGCAGGGGGTGCAATGGGACAATCTTTAGGGTCCATTCCAACCCAAACCATTCCACAATTCCCACCTCTAGCAAGGGGCTCTACACAGCACTAAGACTTAAATCAACGGTGCAACAGCAGGAGGTAGAAAGGTTATCAATACAAATCCCCAGTTAAAATCCTGCCCAACTGATGTCCTGAACCTGCAGATGGAGGCTGCACCTCCAGTTCTAAGATTACACCAACACCACAGGCACAAGTTTCAAGCACTTGATCGCTTGTGGGGTAGAGGCTGCAGGAAAAGTCAGAACTCTGATCTCATCCTCCTTCACAGGAGCTTCAGACAGAATCTGGTAACACTCAGGTCATTTCATGCTTCAAATGAGCCCCTGCTAATGTAGCTGCAGGGGCTGGACTGGAGCATTTGAGAACTTCACCATTTGCTGGTGGAAGCCAAGGGTTCCTGCTTCTAATCACAGGCAGAGCAGAGCTCTAAAGCCCAAAGCCTCCTCAAGACCAAGAATTACACACTACCTCTTTTCCTTCAGTTTATTCACTCTCACTTTTGAGCTGGAAACAAAAAACTTTTGTTAAGTGTTTTGAGGTTTATTAGAAGTCTAAGCAACTCAAAGTGTGTGTTATGGAAAAGTTAACTTCAGATCTGACCCCAGCAGCCTTTCCTTCCCCTTTTGTCAGCCCACACTCTTAAGAAGGTCAGTTTTACCTGTTTTCGTCTTGTTTTTCTAGCCCCTGCCAGCTTGCCATACACACAAAGTTTTTCCTACCTTGTTCAGGGTACAATAAAAGCACATAAGAGCATCTAAAAATGAGGCAGAAATGGATCTATTACATTGCTTTATTCAATTTATGGCTTGCAGGGAAAGGTAATGAGGCCTGAAGAAAAATAGAACAGGAGTCTACCCCTAAAAGTTACCCCTCACAGTTCAGTTTCACATTTGCAATTCCACAGCACTTGGTGTCTATTTACTGAGACCAAAAAAAAAAAAAAAAAAAACAAACCTAAACTTGTTTACAATGGGATTGGTTTCATAAAAATGAGATTTTTTTCGGATCCCCAGCCTGGGTAGAAGCCTCATTAGCAATTCCACAGTCCTGCTGTGCTTAAGACAGCTGTACTTTCAGTAGGAGGCAGGTTAACAGCCTTTCTCCCAGTCACTGTCAAGCCAAGTGCTTGTTAGCGGTCTCAGCTCTGTCCCAAATATGTCAAACAACTTCCACTTGCTCTGCCACATCATCCTCACAACCGCTGGGCACCGCAAAGCCCTCTAAAAACAGCTCTTGTAGGTTTAAAGGTAACAACGAGACCAGCAGAAAGGTGAAAAGGACACGCTCTGAAGCTGATGAGAACAAGGCAGGGAACGTGTCCCATCCAGTTATGGTGATCCCTGGGCTTTCCAACCAAAAACAAGTTGAGGAACAAGTCAACACCAATCCTAGGAGAGGTCTAGCCCTCAGCTCAGCCCATCCCTGGGTTCCCACTTGTCTCTGTCTTGGCCTCATCCCTTTTCTCTCAGCTCTTACACAATCTGGGTGCATCCTGCTTTCCTGGAGTGACAGAAATGTGGCTGTGTCCCCACCAAAACTTCCTTTTCCCCTGTAACCCCATATCCTTAAATGCACTTACACAACTGCTCTGCATGCTCCAAGGTCAGGGTGGACAAGTTTTTTAGGGGATTGCATTCCCATCTCACATCAACATCCACAGGATGCTCTGGATCAGCTTTGCTTTTCTGTCACAGAATCCCAGACTGGTTTGGGCTGGAAGGGAGCCTAAACCCCACCTCATTCCACCCCCATCCATAGGCAGGGACACTTTCCACTATCCCAAGCTGCTCCAAACCCTTTCCAACCTGGTTTTGGGCACTTCCAGGGATCCAAAAGCAGCCATAGCTTCTCTGGGCACCCTGTGCCAGGGCCTGCCCACCCTCACAGTGAAGAATTTTTTTTCCTCTTATCTAAACCTTCTCTCAGCTTGAACCTATTGCCTCTTGTCCTGTCACATACCATCATTCATCGGGAAATGCTCCAGCCAAAGGATAAACTGTAGAGAATTAAGGAGTTTGGCAGAGTAGAAATTTAATACAATCACACTCCCTCCAGCAAACATTATCTAACATCACCACAATGCTCTGAACATGGAAAGGGTGACTTCCAACCCTCCCCAATTCCAAAAAAAATGGGGAGAGGAGATTAGGTAGAAGTGGTTTCATAATCCAAGTTGGGCAGTCTGGTATTTGAGACTGGCATTGGATAAACAAGTATTTCCTTGAGAAGAAAGGTTGTGGACTCCCCATCCCTGTAGAAGGCAGGCTGGATGGGGCTTGAAACCACCTAGGATAGGGGAAGGTGTCCCTACCCATGGGAGGGAGTTGGAATGAAATTATCTTTAAGACCCCTTCCAACCCAAACCATTCCATGATTCTATTTATCACTTCTGGGGTAGAGGCTGTAAGAAAAGTCAAAACTTCATTAATTTAATAAATGTGTTATTTAATATATTAATTTAATATCACTTTAGACTTAAATTTAGCACTGGATTCCATTGTCCCAGGTATGGATCCCTCAGCATCCACCAGGCTGCAAGGAAACTCCTGGTCAGCAATTCCCCTTTCCTCTTAGCCTCACACGAGGCTTTGGGATCACCTGCCAGCTCTGGCTTGCTGCAGGAAGGACTCACGTGGCAGCATTACATAAAACCCACCTTCCTCCAGGGGGAAAAGCAGCTGGGAACAGCTCCTCCATCCTCATTATCCTGCTTCAAACACCCAGCCCAGAGAGCACGGGGGATCTCTGCGTGACAAGATCTGCTGGCGGCTCCATCAACTTTGATTTTTCCAGCTCCTGGAGCACACAAATCCAGGGGAACATTTCTGAGGATGAAGCACCTCGTTCAGTCACAGCAGCAGCTCGGGAGGACTCTGACATTTGTTTTTATTTCGGTTCCAAGTGAAAGGCATCCCCAGGCTGAGTGAGCTGCCAGCCCCAAGCCTGCAGTGCACACAGAGCAGCTCTGCTGCACGGGGCATCTCCGTGCTGGCTTCTTATTAAAAACTCAATTCCCTTATCTGGGGAGAGGCTGCCAGGGGGCTGATGTGGCCTGAACAGCCAAACCCTCATGGTTCCCTTCAAATGAGCCCTTCTTTCCTTGAATCCAAACCAGCAAGGACACAGGAATCCAGACATTAATAAACCAACATCCTCCAGTATCAGCCCAAGGATCATTCTGCACAGGCAGACATGAAAAGAGATCCATTTCAAGCACGTTTGTTTTGATGTGTGGAGGTTCTGACTATTCCAGATTCCGACCCAGTCCTTTTCTGCAAATCCATATCACCATCAGCACCAGCAGACACAGACATGGTGGTACTGGTGGGACTGGAACAGAGGAACTGCAGCTGAACCTGTGGCCCGTGATGAAAAAGGAGAAAAAAGAAATTAGAGAAAAATTTGAGAAAAAAGAAATTTGAGAAAATTTTTCTCAAATTTAAGAAACTTGAGAAAAAGGAAATTTGGGGGCTGTAGCAGTAGAGACAAACTAAAAGGAAAAGCCCAGCACTCACTTCTTTACCTTTAGCTGATTTAACCAGGTGATTCAGCTACCTAGCTTGGTAAAACAAACAAACAAAAAAACCGAAAAATAGTCTTAGGGACAGTTTGAGCAGACAAGGCCTCATCCACCCGTTCCTCAGCATGCAAGAAACCACCTCTGACAGTCTCACTTTGAGCCACCGCTGGAAACAGGCAGATAGATCCAATGTGGGATGCAAACACAACCATGCCTGCTCCTATCACAGCAAGGCTGGACCTGGACCAAGGATAAATGATTGACTTCCTAACAGAAAATAAGCGTGAGCAAACCTTCACAGAAAAGGGGTTCAAATTTCTTGTTAGGACTTGAACAAATCTTTTGCATAACGCTGTTGAAATCCCAATGAGACATCAGATACAGACACCTCTCCTTGAAATTGGTGTCTGTCACACAAGAGTCACCAGCAGATTAGGAAACAAGGGAGGGCCAGGGCAGAGTTGCCACATTAATGAGCCTGACCACATCCAAAGGAATCCAGGAAATCACCCAGGGAGTCCTCTGGTCTGTCTGTGCAGGTGAAAGCCTCCAAAGGCAGCAGGGTAATTGCCTGCAGAAGCTCATGGTTTTAGTGCTAGAGCAGCAGCTGGTGCATAAAAGTTTTAAGCCTTTCAATTATGAGTAATCTGAGAGCTCATACCAAGCTCCAGCCTGTTTGCTCTAGACTTAAACCTTCTGTTTATCACCTTAAAGCAAGACAAGAATGAGCCTGAGCATCAGCTCACCTCCCTCACAAGCAAGTGCGTCATCTCTCCCACAGCAGAGGGGGAAGAGAGTTATTTTGGGGAAATGCCAATATTTAAATCTATTGAAAGAATGTTCTGAGGTCTGGGCTGGCTATTGTTATTCTTGAGGTGCCTTGGAGGAGGCCATCTGACACTTCTGATCCAGCAGGTTCCAGAGAAGCAGCCAAAGCTGTGGGCTTGCTCATCATGGATCCTGTCAGTCATGGAATGCTTTGGGTGGAAAGGACCTCAAAGATCATTCCCATTCCAACCCCTGGATGGTCAGGAACACCTTCCACCATCCCAGGCTGCTCCAAGCCCTGTCCAACCTGGCCTTGGGCACTTCCAGGGATCCAGGGGCAGCCACAGCTTCTCTGGGTACCCTGTGCCAGGGCCTCACCACCCTCACAGGGAAAAACTCCTTCCCAATATCCCATCTGGCAGTGGGAAACCATTCCCCCTTGTCCTCAACCCCTAAGAACAGAAATTAAAACAAAGCCCAGTAGCATCAGCACCATTCCTTTATAGATTCACAGACACTTGGAAATTTAAACCCTTTTTTCACCGATCTTCTGCTATTTTGGGTTCTGCGTTACCTAGAGCAGGAGGAGCTTCAGAGAGAGAAACTGAGCTCTCCTCATCAGTGCTGCAAGATTTTTGACCTTAAAGCAAGCAGCTATAGGAGACAATAGAAGTCAAAAATGGAAATGCCAATTCCATCATCATATGGGGGGTTTTCTCTCTTTCTTTCTGACCAAGTCTAATGCACTGAATCAGGGTCCCAGTGGCAGGTGGGAGAATCTCCCACCCTTCACTATTAGGAATCTGACCTTGCTTTAAAAACCACCTTAGAGCAGAATCAGAGACTCCCCCGCCCCCCCCAGACCTCCCTTGCACCATAATTTATTCCCTGAACGACATTTAATGGGAGATTCCAATCTCCTTGCCCAAGGAATTAAAGGCACTTTTCCTTCAGTACAGCAGCCACACGGGCAAGGCACAGCCCTGCTCCAGACTCCTCCATCCTGTACAAATTAGGAATAATCACATTGTAAGAAATGCTGCCCATTTCTGCCACTGCTGCTGCTGAGAGCACCAGTGACTCAGAGCTCAGAGTGGACCCAAACAACAGGTCCTGAGAAAAACTTCAAATCAGCCTTGGAAATTCACCTGGAGTGACCCCAGAGCAGGCACTTCTGGGTGGAAAAGGGCCAAAAGTGATGCTGGTGCTGTGATTTGATCTTTCAAGATGGCCATGGGAAAGATCTCAAAGATTTCTTCCCATTTTTTCTCCCACAACTCCCATTAACATCCCACTCCCAGCCTTTTCCCAGCAGCTGGTTCCACAGGGAAGGCAGATACACAGAAATATTTATTCCCTTTCAGCATAAGATATAACAGAAGGATTTGGCAAGGCTTTGATAGAAATGTTTATATGTATAAATAAAATAAATATATAAATACTATATATATTTTAAAATCAGCTGCCAAACCCCTCTGTTTTATCTCACTCATGTATTTGAATCTTTCTCTTAGGAGGGCTACAGACAGTCCCAGCACACACACACCCCCATCCACAGCAGATTCCCTGCTTCATCTTGGAGCAAATGGCATTTCTGACAGCTGCAGATCACAAGCTTTCCTTTCAGATTTTGTTTCTAAGTGCTGTCAAATCAAAGGAAACGCTGCCTTGCCTGCCAGGAGATAGAGATCAGAGGCAGACAATACAAAATCTGCTGGGAGAACTGAGGGAAAGAAAAAAAATCCAGTCCATTTGCAGAGAACATGGCCAAGTCATGAAGTAGTTTCATGGGATTTGAGTTTGTGGTTTGAGTTGTGGGTTTTGTTTGGTTTGGGATTTTTTTGTTTTAGTTGGTTGGGGTTTTGTTTTTTGTTGTTTTGTTGTTGTTGTTTTTTCACTCCAAGATGCAAATTCTGTTTACAACAGACATTGCAAGACAGGAGGTCCCAAGAAGCACTGGCCAGTCTGGCAAAGCACAGAATCAACCATTAGGGTTGGAAATGACCTTAAAACCCATCTCATCCCACCCCTGCCGTGGCAGGGACTCCTTCCACCAGCCCAGGTGGCTCCAAGCCCCATCCAACCTGGCCTTGGACACTTCCAGGGATCCAGGGGCAGCCACAGCTTCTCTGGGCACCCCAGGGGGAAACTGATACCTTGGGTTTTAATTTTTCCTCTTTTGCTTTGGTGTGCAGCTTTTAGCTTTATATTAAATGTCACCAGGATCTTTTCACAGGGTGCTGGAGACAAAACAATCCTGTTCTAGCTGGAGACCCAGGGACAATCTCTTCAAACTTCAGGCCCAAAGCACGAACAACGTGAGAAGAGAACAGGCAAGCAAGGAGGATGAAACTTCATCATTTGAAGCTATTAACTGGACAGTTAACTCCTAGATGCAAATGGACTAAAACTTATAAAAATGTGAGATCTCGTGACCAAGCCCTCTTTTGCTTCCACCTTGGAGCCATCTGGGCAGAGCCACAACTTGGAGCTCCAAGTGGTTCCAGTATTGACAGGGTGTGACCTTTGAAGGCACTTCAATAAATACCAATAAATACCCTCTTTATTCCTCTTAACTCCCACTAGCTCTGTTCCAGCTCCTTAGGGCATCAGTGCCAGGGTCTCCCCACCTCCCAGGGAACAATTCCTGCCCAATCTCCCATCCATCCCTGCCCTCTGGCAGTCAGAAGTCATTCCCTGTGTCCTGTCCCTCCATCTCTTGTCCCCAGTCCCTCTCCAGCTCTCCTGGAGCCCATTTAAGCTTTGGAAAAGGCTCTGAGCTCTCTCTGGAGCCTTCTCCTCCCCAGGTGAGCACCCCCAGCTCTCCCAGCCAGGCCCCAGAGCAGCAGAGGGGCTCCAGCCCTGGAGCATTTCCATGGATTCCTCTGGATTTGCTCCAGCAGCTCCACATCCTCCTGCTGCTGGGGATCCCAGAGTTGGACACTTCACCCCAGGTTCCTTTGGGGATGGGTGAGCAGCACTCAGCAGGGAACTCTGACATCAAACAGTGCCAGCCAAATACCTGGAGGCAAGGCAGACAGGCTGGCTGCACCCCAGGGGCTCCCTGGAAAGGCTCCACCAGGATCTGAGCAGCTTCCCCTGCCCCATTCCCTGCGTTATCCAAGGCATCTTCGCAGAACATTCACTCTCCTCCTGCTGTCACGACTGTGGTTTCCCCCTCAAGAACCCTCCACCTCCCCCCAGGGCTTCTAACAACAGAGATTTCCAACAGAGCCCCCAAACCCCTGATGAAAACCAGACAGGTCTTCCAAAGACACAGCAACACCCAAAGTTTGCATTTCCCTTTGTGCTGTCTCTCGGTGACCTGCATTTCACAGAGCCCACAGCTGCACTGGCAAGGTAACAGCAACACCCCCCCAAAAACCAAAACCATCCAGCTGGGATTCCAGCAGCCTTCCCAGGCAGGAGCAGAGCTGCTCCCTGAGGGTGGGCATGGTCACCCCTGGGAGCGTCGTGGCTTCACATCAAAGTTCCCAAACAGCAGCAGAATTGCTGAACACAGACACAAAACACAAAATAGTGTTAACCAAGGCTAGACTGTGGCTTGCTTTCTGTCCTGGAGCCACTCTCAGCTGCTCTCTGGGGCATTAAGTTTAGAGTTCTGCCATTGGGAAGCTGGATGCCAGCAGGAACGGGGAGCTGGGACTCGCTGCAGGGCTCCTGGAGCCTCCCTAAAAGATCTCATCACCTGCAGGCATCAGGGGGGAAGAGCTCCCCAGTACTCCAACTTCAGCTCCGGTGCCTATTCCATGTAGGACAGGGACCAAGACCTTCCTCCAGTGTCACACAAGACATTTCCAACACCATCAGCAGATTCTATCTGCCCCAGAGCCACCCAAAATCAGCCAGTCCCCTCCTGGCTGCAGCCATCACATCCCAGCTCCTCCACACTGGGAGGGGGGCGAGGGCAGTTGTGAAATGAGGTGTCTCTGCTGTCACGGTGACCTCACCACGTCCAAATGGGTGTCAGGTCCTGTTTTTTCAGCCTCACTGTGGCTGAAAAAGCAGGACACAACCACCCTGGCAGAGCTGGGAATGCTGGCAGCACCTCCTGTCCCCAGCCTGCCTCAGGGGCACTTCAGAGGCAAGGAGCCATCTCCACTGATTTGGGGGCAGGATATCGAGCAGATTATCCTGGGAAATGAGAAATTATCCTGGGAAATGAGAAATCCCAGCCTGATCCACAGCCAGGTGTGCACAAGGCAGAAAGCAGCTGTGGACACACAGCAGCAGCATCCCCACAGCTCCATCTCCAAGAGCTCTCCACTCACAGCTTGCCCCCTTCTATAAAACACCACTGATCCAGAGTCTGTCCTTAATTTGAAGTCTGTCCTTTAATTCTAACAGTAATGGCATAAAAAAAAAAAAAAAAAAAGGTTTTAAAGCAATAAAACAGGACCTGTGCCAAGGGCTCCTTGTTAAACTCATCTCCACTCAGTCTCCGCTACGTGGGGCAAAACACAAAGGTCACCCATCACCTGCAAGGTTTCATCAGAGCAATCATGGAAATGGAACAGCAGGGACTCTCCTGAAAAGGAAAAGTCATGTCCAAAGTATTGTCTACTGGAGGAGCAGTCAGGGAAAAAAAAAAAAAAAAGAAATCAGAGAATAAGGTTTTGCCCAAACTGAACTTTTTCAAGCAAAACTCCTTCAGCAGTCCCAGCTGGTAAAGGAGCACAGGAGGTTTGGTGGCCATTTCCAAGCTTGAGGTGAAGAAAGTAAAAGAGTCTGGGGGAGGAATAAACCCAGTTTTTAAAGTTACAAAAGTCATGACAGGAATCTGGGTTACAGGCAGCTGTAAAGCTGTTTTATGTGAAGATGCAAATCAAGTTAAAATCACTGAATTGCAGAGCAGAGACAGCCCCTGGTGCAGCAGACCTGGAAATCAGAACTGAGGCTGCCCAGAACAGAGCAGCTGCACCAGGTACAGGAAAAAAACAACAATTTCCAAAGTCCCTTCCAGCAGACACCTTTAGCACACAGAGTTCAGGTGTTCAGTGGCTGCACAGCTCAGTGTGTCACCTACTCAAAGGCCCACAAAGCTCAGCAAGCCCCTTGATAGCAAAAACTTCTCAGATTACATTTTATTCTACTAAATCAATTCAGATTTGAGTTGTTCCACATCAGGGATCCTGCTATTTGCAATCAGGGCTAAGCCACTTCTCAGAAAGACAAAAAAAAAAAGCAGGGAAACATTTTTATTTTTCTCTGTAAACTGATGCTTCCTTCAGCCCCACATGGGCCTGAGGAGCAGGTCAGTGTTTTTCCTCCTAGTGATGGCTAAGGAGGAACAAACCAGCTCCTGCACTGTTCATGTCAGGAGACATCTTGCAGAGAATCAAGCAGTTTGAAAACAATCCTAGTCTTGTTAAGATACGATTTAGACATGCACACAGCCATAAAAGAAAATCAGATCAGTGTTTTTCCCTCACCAAGTCATTTTCCTTACATGGCAGGCTGTTAGCTGCACTCTCCAGGTGATGTTTCACCTGATGCAACAGAGCAGGAGTTTCAGTAACATCTCCCCCAGGGGCCATTCCCCTCACTAAAGAAAGGAAAGCAACACAGATGTGGGAACAAGAGGAAAAAAATATCTGTACAAACAAAAAGCAAGCAAACCCCAGAACCTGCCAGCATAGGAAGAGCAAAGACAAGGTTGGAGCTGCATCACATCAATCACTTTTATCTTTTATCTGCACCCACCTTTGGCCTAGGACTGCCTTGGCCAAGCCCAGGCAGATTCTGGCAGCGCCAAGCTCTTGCCAACCACCAGCCTGTGCCAAATTTATCTGTGCCAGCTGCAACTTTGCAAAGTCATACAAACCCAGGGAGGTAGGGATGCAATTTGTGTGGTGGTCAAGAGCACCTGAAGCGTTTCCCAAGATGTCATATTTTCATGGGAAATGCCTTTAATTAGGTCTGGGGATTTCCACACTTCCCTGCTAGACTGGGAATGGGTTGCACATCTGGGTGCCAGTAAAGAACATCTCCTTTGTCAACTTACTAAGGAAAAAAAGTTTAATATTAAAAAAAAAAAATTCTGTACTCGTAGTTGGTAATGAGAAAAATCCCCAAAGCTTGCAGGTCAAGGATACCAGGAACATTTTAAGGAACTGGGGCTTCCATCCTCACAGGCGTGTCACCCTGATTCTTAAGATTTTCTAAAGCCTTCTGAGTTTACATTCTGTTAGAAAACTTTCCCACACATTTTCTCTAAACAACATATTGTTTTGCATTCCTTCGTGAGGGTGGAGGAAACTGATGTACCGATGGTTTGTCCAATGTCTTTGGAGAGAGGTGGCCCATTCACTCTCCAATCCACTGTCACCTTTGGAAAAGTATAAAAGTTGGAGTCAGAAAAATAAACCTTCTTTTTTACCTTGCCATCGTGGTGGCTTTCTCGTGTCCTACAGCGACATGGGCGTGCCTAGGCTGGGTCCTCACTCTAAATCAGTTCTGCTTAGGTTATGGTGACACTTAAAATCGCGTTGGTAGGGTAGAGGGACTTCTTGCCGGTAGGTTTAGTTGCTCAAATTTTAGGTTGGCTCGTTGTTTCTAGGGTCTTTTGTTGGATTTCCTTGCGCTTTTCCTGATTTGCATATTTTCCTGATTTGCGTATTTGTTCCGGTCACCATTTTGTGGAGCAGCAGAGGCAATACCCGATGGATGCAACAAGGGTTACAGGGACAGTAAAGGGGTGCAACCAAGGTGTGTGTAGGGGGCCACCAGAGGGGGTAAACAAGAGTTTTAGCAATTAACAACTATTTAATTAACATAATTAACTGTAAGTGCATTAATTACTTTAACTGCATTTAACCAATTAACTTGTTCATAACACAGCAATTATTCCGATCTCATTTGTTACATTGAAAAGGATAAAAAAAAAAAAAAAGCAGCATGCTGGGTGCTCAGTGCAGGCCAGTTTTCCCCATGAGCCTTCCCATCAGGATTTGAAGCTCAGCTGGCTCCAAAATCCAATTTCAGAGCAATTTCAATATGTTGTGTTGCTGCATAATCAGTGCAGCATCATTAAGAGGAAACTCGAGTTTATTTTCTTTTTAAATCAGGATTTTTTTTTTTTTTTTTCACCCTCCTAGGTGAGTTTTGATATCAAGCTCAGCAGGGAACCAGAGATAAGCCCCGTGCTGGGTGAGAGCTCTGATGTTTTTATAAAGCATCTTTCATAAGGCAGCGAGGCAGATTTAAACAGGAAGCGTTTATTGACTTTAAACTCACTTCATAAAACATTTACACGGACAGGAGGAGAAATAGGAGCTCCCAACAACCCAGTTAAAACAAAGATGAGTCCGTGCATTGTTCTAGATGTCAAACACTCCAGGCTTTAATGCTGCAACAACACCCCTGGAAAATGTAAAATAAATGGAGCCAGGGCTTCTTAATCCTTGGCCATTATGGTTACAGTTATCTCCCACTGCCCTTTAGATAATGGGTGGGGGAAAAAAATCACTTTAATACAGTGAGAATGGCCATGGAAATGTTACAAAAACAGCAGGTGGAGGGGAAAGAGGAGCTGCTGCTGAGTGAGCCCCCCAATTCCTGCAGGGTTTCAAAGGCTTTGAGGGAAGCTGAAAACTCTGTTTTCCAAGAGAACTAAGAAGACAACTGGAGCCAGTTTGGGACTCGGGCAGCACCACATTAAATCAGCAGAAATTGGTCCTCAATTGGCATTCCCCATAAGGGCGTTAAAGTTCCAGAGCCTTCAGCTTCCTTCTACACCTGGCTCCGATTTCAGTCAACACCTCACCTCAAAAAGATCCTTAAAATGTTCCTGGGATCCTTGATCTGAAAGCTTTGGGGATTTTCTCATTACCAACTATGAGTACAGAATTTTATTTTTTTTAATATTAAACTTCTTTTCCTTATTAAGTTGACAAAGGAGATGTTCTTTACTGGCACCCAGATGTGCAACCCGCTCCCAGTCTAGCAAGAAAGTGTGGAAATCCCCAAACCTAATTAAAGGCATTTCCCATGAAAATATGACATCTTGGGAAACGCTTCAGGTGCTCTTGACCACCACACAAATTGCATCCCTACCTCCTTCTGAGGCTGCTGACAGAGGCCACATCTCAGATCTCTCTTTGCTGCCTTCCTGGTGCTGATCCAATCGAGCTCAGTGCTTAATTGAATTGATAGAATTGAGATGCTTCATTAAACTGGGGCAGTGGGTCCCGACCAGCCCTCAGCTGAGGGGCTCAGACACTTCCCACTGTCATTTTTGGGGCCACAGGAGGCCAGGTACCATCAGCAAAGATGCTGAGAAAGCCTGTCACAGGAATTCCACCTGAAACATCCTGGTTTGGGTTGGTCTGCAGGCTCCCACATGTTATTAATGCACCCCTTGCCTCGATGGATGCAGCCCCAAACCCTCACACCCCCCTCCACCAACAGGCATTACATTTTTCAAAACACATCCATTTCTTTCTAACCCAGTGCAGATTTCTGTGTTTTGTTCTATTCATTAGCTGCAAATGAATGAAGAGCTCCTATAGTCACACAAAGATTAAAAAAAAAACAACAACAAAAAAAAAACCCAAACAATGCCTGACATCTGGAGGCTTTGGCCTTAATTCCAGTGATGGGAACAGCTGATGTAATTTTCTTTTTTGTTCTGGGAACATCCATCCATGAGTTCCAACTGCACAGACCTTTTTAGGAAGGGCCACATGGAGATGAGAAAATCCCAGGCACAAGAAGGACTCAGCCAGGGCTTATGGGGAGATGCCTCCAGAGATCTCCAAGCTGTTCTACCATAGAATTCCCACTGCAGACCCAATTCCCACTTTGTTCACACACCAGGTGTGTGGTTGGAGACTGAAAAGAAATCCACACAGCACTGGAGCTGCTGAGCCATCATTCCCAATCCCTCCAGTCCCACTCTGGTGCTGTTGTAACCTTCTTTCCACAGAAAACCAGCTTCCTCCTTGGGAATTCCCCACTTTAATAAATAAAACAAGAATGAAAAAAAATCTGTGAACTCACTTTTAATAACAAACAGGAGGATGTGGCTTGTTTCTCCAAAGAGCCAACAGTTTGAGGTCTCATGAGAACACCTCCCTCTACTTTTACCCAGACATGCCACAGATGGCCCAGATCAGAGGCTAAAAAGTGTTTCTCACTCTTATCCTATTAAAAACCCCACCTTGTCCCAGTTTCCCCCAAACCAATGTCACAGTAGTGCACACCAGTCCAAAATACAACACCAGAAGCGTCAAGTGAACCCCAGGAAATAAATAAGAATAGTCCCAGGCACAGCTTCATGGGATGGGATCTCCTCCTGTCATCTGCATTACAGTTCTGTCCCCCTCCCAGACCAGGAGCAGCCTTTGGCTAATCTGGAGCTCATCCCATTCCCACTCATACAAGGAGGTTTCCAACACCCACCCTTGGTTTTGCCAGTGAAAAGCCCTTCGCTGGGTTAGAAATCCAGGAAGTCATTGAGACTCCTCCTTCACTTCCTTCCCTGATGGGATTTGGAATTAAAGATTCCCACGTTCCCAGAAATGTTATTTACAGAGGTAATTGGAGTGAATCATCTGGATGTGGTGGTACCCAAATGCCTTTGGGCCATCTACTCCCATTAAATGCCGCTAAGATTGGTCAGTGGGTTAAACAGGGGAAGATTTGGGGTTTGGCTTTTTTGGGGTAGGTGATAGAGGCCAATCAGGAGTGGAAGCTGAAGAAAAGGCAGGTGATGCACAGGCCTTGCACCATCACAGGATTATTTTAAACCAGAGGTTCCATTTTGAAGGAGAAAATTAAAACCTTTGCAGCAAAGTTGAGTTCTACCCATGGTCACCCTCCAAAACCAGAAACTGTGAAGCTCAGGGTTGAAATCCACCTTTTATCCAAGGCTTTTGCAAGAAAGGGAGGTGAATTTATTAATTGAATTAGGAGATTCCCAACCACAACTTCCCTGAAGGGAGCTCCTTCATCACAACTGATTCATGGAAGGGAAAAACTGTCTTTTTCTTCTCCCTTGGGAATCCCACCTGAGTTCAATCCTCCCAAAATATGGGAGATATTCACTGGGAGGAAACAAGGTTCTCAGGAGGGAGACTGTTCAATATTCTGGCTCACAGATGCTCAGCAAATTAATTATTTCTTTGAAGATCCAACTCTGGGCAAGTTCAGGGCCATATTTTCCCCCAAGCCATGCAGAGAGAGGTTCTGGGAGGAGGACAAGGACATTTTGCTCCCCTACAGCTTTTCCCCAGCCAGAGCAGAGGACATAGGGATCAGTCAAGGTCTCCGGGAAGGAGTTCAGGTGCCTCTTTTCAAGAATCAAGTCCTAAGCAGCAAAAAAACCCAAACTGGACAAAAAAACATCCAAAACTGAATTTTGGATGGGTGTTTCGCAGGATGGACCTGAGCTCCAGAGCAAGAGACACAGAGTTGGGTGCAGGAATAATTCAAGACCTTCTGCTTGATAAAACCTCTCCTAGAGAGCATCTCTCACCTCATTTCAATAAAAAACCCACACCAGCAGCCTCAGGAGCTGTGGGTCTTTTTCTAGAGCTGCCAAGGAATTTTTTTCCATAGAGCTCATCTAAATCTGTACCCCAGACTGAACACATTGATTGAAAAAGGGACCAGATATTCAACCCCCTTCTACTAGAAAGTTCCCACCTGGTGGTTTCCCACATCCCTCATTCTTTCCCTTCAGAGGAAATAGTGTCCATCAGGATCTATGCAGGAGAAATCTTGAGTTTTTATCTTCTTTTTGTCGGGGTTGGGGTTAAATGTGTGAGATGGTATTTCTTGTTTGGACTTGGATGTTTGTTACTTCTTATTTATGTCACAACCCTGAGTTCTACAGCCCTGCACTCTAACAAACTAAACATGGAGCTCCATCTCTCTCTCTACAAGGCCTTTTAAGCATAAACCATCCAAGTAAGAAATGACACCTAAATTATTTCTACTTTTAACCCAATAACCAACCACCCATGGCCCACAATGGGGACTTTTTTTATCCAATTACACAAAACCACCCAAACCCATGGAGAAGAAGTTCTCCACCCTGTGATATCACACACTTCTAATCAAACTCCACACCCACAATCCCAGTTCTATCATTCCATTTTAGAAGCTTCTCCATGGCCTCAGGTCAAATGGGGCTCAGTGCCAAGCAGCACAGAAAGTCTCAAATTCTCAGCAACCAGACAAACGGCACCTAGAGAAGAGAAGTGACTCCTAAACAAACAAATTCCCCCATTTCTCACCACCAGGTGAGAAACCTTTCATTCAAAGGGGCTCTTCAGCCAGGAGCAGCAGGCACAGGCCAAAGTGAGTGGAACCATCATCACCCAGGGTCCATCCCCATCCTTCCTTCATCTCCTGGAAGCTGCTCCAAGTCTTTCAGGGAGGCTTCCCACAGGTTGTGGCCTCACCCCTGGTGATAAGGAGCTCACAGCTCCCTCCACACCTGGATAACTTCATCCCTTTCCAGACTCATTAGGAGTTCTGTGGAATCCTTACACTTGGCTTCTCCTGAGGAGGAAAATCTTGCACCCTCATCTCATCCATCACCCAGCCAACAAACTTCTGCCCCCACAGCAGGCACGAGGAGCTTTCTTGGCTGTTCCTCCCAAGAACAGCATAGAAATTTCTTCCCAGAAGCTCCTGGCAGCAAATTCCTTTCCTGCCAAGGAGCTCAGCTAGAGAAGCCACAGCTCCAGGGGGAAGGGACACAACCTTTCACCACCTTGGCTTCCCCCCTGCCCCAGCTGTGCTGGAGCCTCTCTGCCAGTGGTGTTGTATTCATTAAAAATAATAAAACATCATTAACATTAAGAATAATGAGACAAGTTGGTTGCAGGACACACAACAGGGTGGGGTGGTTTTTTTTAACACCAGTTTGATAGTGGAAGACCTTTCAAGAAATACACACCCCCAACCTCAACCTCTGGGTTCCAGGGGAATAAATTTACATCTCACCTCTGTCCCTTCTGTTGTTTGACACCATCCCACAGCTTTTCTCCTCCCTTTACAGCGAGGTCTCCACAGTCAGCACCCCTGAGTGTTGCTTTTGTTTAAAAAAGGCAACCAGGCCTCCTCGAGAGCAGATTTGAAAAACCTTTTATCTTTAAAAATCAAAAAGAATTAATAAAACCCAAACAGAAGCCTTTAACCAAGCTGCTCAGCTTGCATCATCCCCCTTCACTTGAAACAGCCACAAAGAGACAAAAAATAATCAGCAAAAGATAAAATTAATCAGCCAAAGGCAACAATCAGAACTTACCTTGCTGGACAGAGAGCCCATCTCCAGGAGGCATAAATTCTTTTTGATTCATTCTTCATCTTCCCAGGATTCAGGGGGTGGAGGATGCAGCCTTCTCCCTCTCCTCCTTTTCTGCTGGCTCCCAGAGAGGTCACCCCATTCATCACCATAAATTTTGGAAAAAAAAAACCCAGCTCCTCTCCACCCCAGAGAAGAGGGCACACAGCAAAGAGGTCAGGGCCTTTAATGAGGGTGGGGAGGAAAACAAGTTCTCCACCCACCCTCCCCTTTACCCTCAGCCATTTCCCATAACCTCATTTACACTTTGGGGTGGGGGAAGCTCCTCAGCTGCCTGGGTTGAAGCTCAGTGGTCCAACATGACCAGCCTGGGGAGGTTAATATTCAATTATTTTGTGTTTAGGCAGTGTTACTCCTCCAAACAGGGAGAAGGATCCCTGAGGAGCAGCTGGAGATGCTCAGTTTGGTGTTCTGGGGGTGATGTTCAGCTGTACCTTCCTAAGTTCCTCCTGAACTTTGGAGACACCCCTGGAGCAGAGTGGGACAGGGCACTGGGGTGGGGAGAGGTTGCACAGGTGGTGATGGGGAAAATGGGTTCACTTGGGCAGAAAAAGGGCTTTTTGATAGAAATTCTCCCCCGTGGATTGGAGATGCTGAGAAAAGCCACAGGGAGTGATAGCTGAGGTGAACAGCCTCCAAAAGGACTGGGAATTGTGGCTGTGAGGTGGTTTGGGGAGTCCCTAATAGGGAGAACTTAAAACCAATGGTTAGGTTTGCTTTTAGTTCTTATTTCCCTGGTTTTTTTCAGTGTTGTTCCCAAGAGATGCTCGTGTGGGTTGTAATGAGGGTGTCTGATAAAGGCTCACACTCCTGATACCTCCCAAGAATAAATTCTTGCCCTGATATTCTTTATATTTTGTCTCCTGATAATTCTTTGTCTCCTGATATTCTTTATACTTTGTCTCTTGATAAATAGAATGGGAAATTTCAAGGAATCATATTAAAAATAAATGACCATTATCATTACAGACTCCATAGCTCAGGCGGAGGCTTTAATCTCATATTTTGAGGGGAGGGGTGGGGGGAAAAAAATACACACCCAAGCACCTATTTGGGTGACATTAAATGACACAGGATCTCATACTTCTGTGTTAGGGGACCTAAGGATGTGTTACCAGGTGCAAATGTCCATCACCTGCTCCTTATCCTGGGTCTGAAAAAATATTCAAAAAACTTCCCTGCAGTTGCAAAGCTTTACCACAACTGTGTTTTAACCTCTCTTCACTCTGATCTGCTCAGTTACACTCAGGGCCTTCCACTAGAAGGAAAGTGATTTGGTTTTTTTCATTATATCCTCAATAAAAATAAGGTTTTTATCGCTCCAATTTTGCTTCCTGCAGGTGATTCCATGTTCCTGCAGGAGCTGATCCCTCGACTGGCACCTCCCTGGCTGAGCATCTGTGCCCAGGGATGGGGAGGGCACATCCTCCAACCCCTTGGCTTGGCAGAACAACTCCTAATTAACAAAATACAAGAATTCCACTGAGAAAATAGTTTCCACCCAGCATGGAAATGAGCTCAGCTCTGGAGCACGCTGGCCCTGACAGCTGGGGGTGTGCTGCTCATTTGCAGTGGGGTGGTTGGGCTCAAATCAGAGGTCAGGTCACCCATCAAGGGGGATTTCCTCTGGCTAGTCCCTGTTTGGGGTCTGTCCTGCACTAAGGCAAATAACTTCATGGGAATGTTCCTTCAAGAGACTCTCTGATGATGCCACCACAAATCTCTGCTGGGACCCGAGCAGAATTCTGGCCTATTCAACCCCTCTGACATAAAACCAGATTGAAATCAAATAGTTCTGTCATTCACTGCACACGGATGTTGCTTTCCTATAGGTTTGAAGTTGGGTGTTGCTGTCCACACGGGCATCCTATGGGATGTGTAGGAGATTTCTGAGGTCTCCCACCTCTGTTCTGAGAAACTTGAGAAAATCAGTAGTTTTGTGGCTCTGGAAGTGGAGAAAGGGGTGAAAGGTGGGACAGGACTAACATCTACATGCACACGTCACACCCCGTTGTGTTAGAAAAGTACTCTGATGTTTCCTGGTTTTTATTTTCTACACCAAAAACATCATTTCTTCATGCTGGAGATGCCTGGGAACTGCTATTATTTACCCCTGTAATGAAGAGAATAAACTTCTTTGCAGCAGAGAAATGAG
Organism: Lonchura striata; assembly: GCF_050655825.1. NCBI lineage: Eukaryota > Metazoa > Chordata > Aves > Passeriformes > Estrildidae > Lonchura > Lonchura striata. The sequence goes on along the minus strand of NC_140706.1, from coordinate 2,605,779 downwards.
AATTGGGTGAAAGCACTTTTAGCACCTTCAGAAGGACAGAAAGAAACCCCAGCCTCAGTCCCTCCCTGCTCTCTGCAGGCACATGAAGCACGTTCTATTAAAGCTGATATTTGCATGGATTTCACCCCAAAGTGCAGCAGACTTTATATTTATCACTCTTCTTATTTGGGGGACTCCAATGGATTTGTTTGGTTCATCTCAGCCCTGTGATCAGGGAAATAATTCACTGATTTTTTTATTACCAGGGAATGAGGGAAACAGGTAGAGGATTTTTATTTTTTCCCCTGGAAGGCAGTTTCCTAAGGAAATGAGGCTTATTCCATCAAGCTGTGTGGAGAGGGAGGTCAAAGAGTCACAGCTTCAGGGCGTGCTGCCTGCTGAAGGTGCCACGTTTTTTGAGGTGAGGTGTGAGAACCAGACAGAAGCTCCTCTTCTCTGCAGCTCAGCACTTGTGAGACAGGGCCTGAGGGTATTGGCTGAACCTTGGAGGCTTCAAAAACGCAACATTCCTTGCAGACAATCAGGAGTGACCACATTGATGAGGACTTCAAGCATTTTATAGACCCTTGGGAAGCCACATGGAGCGACATCATTGTCAATCATGAGAACTTCCAATGGATCTCTTGTGTAGCACAGCATGAGAACTCAGCCATGAGGCTCTTATCCGTGTGACAAGGACAGGAGTTAAGCTTTCTGTTGTTCCCTGAACTCCTCATTTCCCTCTTCAGCTTCACTACACTGCCCTGGAAGGGATAAATCCTGGGAGCTCCCAGAAGGAGAGGCACTTAAAGCACTTAAGAGCAATGCACATTTACAAAAACTGGATCCTGTAACAGCTCCCCGTGCATCCAGGGCCATCATCTCAAATGGCAACAGCACAAGACAAGTTAATAATAGTCATTGTTCCAAGATTAAATTAGGTAGACAGGAATGATTTTTGCAAGATTCATAATGGTTTTAATGATACTATTTAGTTACCAAGAATAATATATCTTTTCTATTCATGAGTTCCTGGAAATCAAGGATGGTAGGGTTGTAAAATATGTTTTTAAAGGCAGAGTTGTGAGCTGCAGCCTCTCTGAAAGTTGGTTGTACATTATCTTGAACTGCCTTTATCCAGAAAGGAAGAGCAAGACGTGGATGGGAACAGTGGGTCTGTCATCTTGGGGAAATTTGGCTTTTGAGCCAGGAGCCAGACTCAGGAGGGATCTGAGGCCGGGTCAAATGCCAGAGGACACTTGCAGCCACCTTGCTGTCATTGCTTTAGAGGAAGTGGTGAGGTATGGCTGCAGCATATCCTGGACCCATCCAGCAGCTGGCCAGCCCCACTTGGGTCTCCCAGAGTGGCCCTCAGGACACCCTGAGGGTGACATTTCACCTCACCAGATGTGGTGGCAAGAAGAACCCAAGGCTGGAAGTGAGAGAGGAGCGTGGTGCTCTGAAACTGAACGTGCTTTGGGCCGTGAAATGTGGGACATGCTGAGTGCCCTGCACCAGAAGAAACATTTCTTTCTCGTGAATTGTCAACAGAGACGTTTTCCTAGAAATTCTGCAGCGTTTTGTGCTGTGCATTCTCTCTGAACCCATAAAACTCCAGAAGATCTCCAGCTGCAGTGACGCCGCTCGGTCACAGCTCTGGCGTTTGGCAGCGTCCTCGCTCTGCTGGGAATTCTTTCAAAAGGCAGTTTGCCATGGAAATGCACGCTGGGATGGCCTGCAGCAACGACAGATGGACGTGGGGATCACATCAAACCAGGCCTGAGGGCTTTTTCCTCACGCTGGTCCCACTTAGAGCCACCTGAATTCACAGCTGGGTGAACCAGCAGACACACAGTGTGTTGGTTGCTCCACCAGTACGAGCCCGGTTAGGTGAGAACTGAGGAAAAATGTTTGGGAAGGAGCACAGAATGTCTGGAAGAGCAGCTCCGTGTGTCCCCACAATGTCAGAGCAGTCTTGATGACAGCCAGGTCAGTGTTGAGACCCAGCTTCACCAATATCAAGGGGCCACGATGACTTTGGTGCTGAAAAGCTGGGATTGTGCGGGTGGATTTGCCAAGGCAGGTGTTTTTTAGGGAACGGAATATCCATCCTTGGCAGAAAAAACAGCAAGAGGGATGGAAGAGTGACAAGGTTGAGACTGATGAGGAGCACAGAAGACACAAGTCCTAACTTTGGAGCAGGAAAACAATCTCCATGTGGTTTGGAGATGCAGGGAATGACAGAGAAACATCCGTGACTCCCGAAGTCTTCCTTTCATCACCTTTCAGCACATTTTGACAACATTTTGACAACATTTGTCCCTGGTCGAGGCTGGGAGTGAAGGCACCCAGCTTTCAGCTCCTTATGGGGGCTCACACCTTCTCCCAAGAGCAAAACCAATTTGTTTGTGTCCTAGGAACCCAAATAAACATTTCCATGGAAGGCTGCTGGCTGAACGTGTCAGTGGGGACATCTCCTCACGCCACCTTCCCTTGGCTGGGGCAGAGGGTGTTGTATAAGGCTGTGTGCAGATTTGTCAGCAGCTTTGAATGAGGAGAAGTCCTTTTCTAATTTAATTATTCGATCTAAGCATATTGCTCCAAAGCTGCTTACAGTAGGAAAAAAAGAATTACAGAGAGGAAGTCACAATAAAAATGTTCCTGACAATGTGCACAGGGGGGTGCAACCTCTCATGGTGAGGGTTTTGAGGATGAATTGTGCAGGGCCAGGATTTGGACTTTCTGGTCCTTGTGGGTCTCTTCCAGCAATGATTCTACAAAAAATTTTACTTTTTCTCCACAGCCAAGAATTTTACCTTTTTGCTGCGATAGAGAAGTCGCTTCAGCCATCAGCTGCTGAGCCCTTTCAGCAGAGTCCAAACTGAGCAATTTCAGCTGTTTTTTTTTAAATTTAAGCTTTTCTTTTGCCTTTTAAGATCTTCCCCTTTTCCCAATGAGGGCTAAGCCCAAATTCCAGTAGAGGATATGGAATTTCATTTTAGAGAAGACAAAGAGGCAGCAGTCAGTAAGTGCTGGTGGGAGATGCCCTGTGCCAGCTCTGTCCCCAAACTCACTGGGGCTGTTGGAAATATCAGTAATGCAGAAGGCACTGGAAAGGTGAAGGATATTATCCCAGAGATTGCTCCCAGGGTAGATTTGCTGGCAAAAATGGGGGGAAATTTTTCTAAAAGGCACATGCATCTTGTCTCACCACACCTGCCCCTTGCTGAAGTGGAATTTGCAACCCCAACCCTGCAGCTCTGAGCTCTTCATGCCTGAATCCCTCTCTGTGCTGTATGAATGTTATCCTGCATTCTGAATGGTTGATTAAAATGTTATTAAAAAAAACAACAACATTTCATCCTTAGGAGAAAAAAAAAATATATAAGAATAAAGAAGAATTTGTCAAACCTGTTTGAATCTGCAATCCCTACTTGAGAAAAGTTTGAGGAGCCAGCTGGAAATCCTTCAGGTGCTGATGGCAAGAGCTCGTTTGTGATGTCCCAGAAAGCAGTGACCACAAAAAGAGCTACAGGAGGTTTAGGAACCCACAGCAGTTCTGTTTGATGCTCTATTAATCTCCTTGAGAACAATAACCACATTCCATTTCTCCCCACTGCTTTTTGGTTCTCATTAAAACACCCTCTATGATCTTATCTTTCCTATCAATTTGTGAAATCATATCAATCTGAAAAGCAAATGACAGAGGGTGTTGTTGAAAAACACTGCGTTCACCCCGGTGATCAGACTGATCAGCAGCAGTGCCTCCCCTGGGAGGTTTCCTCAGCCCTGGGGTTATTGCTGATGGCACTCTCCATTTTCTGATTTTCTGATTTTCCAATTTTCTGATTTTCCGATTTTCTGATTTTTTGATTTTCTGACTTTCTGACTTTCTGATTTTCTGATTTTCTGATCTTTTGATTTTCCTATTTTCTGATTTTTTTATTTTCTAATTTTCTGATTTTCCGATTTTCCGATTTTCTAATTTTCTGATTTTCTGACTTTCTGATTTTCCGATTTTCCGATTTTCTGATTTTTTGATTTTCTAATTTTCTGATTTTCTGATTTTTTGATTTTCCGGTTTTCTAATTTTCTGATTTTCCGACTTTCTGATTATTTAATTTTCTGATTTTCTGACTTTCTGATTTTCCGATTTTCTGATTTTCTGATTTTCTGATTTTCTGATTTTCTGATTTTCTGATTTTCTGCCTGAGATGACCTCAGGATCAGGGGGTGAGGATTCCATTTCCTCGGCACAGCGTGAGGCAGTGGGATGGGAATGGCAGCAGGCACTGTGACCTACAGCTCCAGTGGGACAGAAATGACTGTCCTGTCTCCTGGGCAGAGCTGGGCCCTGCACGGAAGAGAGCTGAGCTCCTGAGGGCTGTGGAGCAGCTTGTGAAGGGGTGGGGAGGCACAAAAGGACATTTTTGTGGGTTGGTGTTGAACAACAACTTGTTCTGGGCTCTACTCAAATGGCAGAAAGGGGAGATGCACCCACAGGCAGCAGGAGAGTTCCAATTAGGAGGGACAGCAAATAAAGAAATTTCTTTTCAACTTAAATTGCCTCTGCTCTTCTCAAGCCCAGTTACTGGGAGGGCAGGGAATCATCTCCTTTCTCCTGGGTGTTTCCTACCAGAGATCTGATGAAGGGACTGGGGCACCTCTCCAGTGGGGATGGAGAGCTGGGACTGGTCAGCCTGGAGAGGAGAAGGTTGTGGGGAGACCTCACAGCACATTCCAGGATCTGAAAGGACCACGCGGAATCCAGAGAGTGCTTCTTCATCAGGGACTGGAGAGACAAGACAAGGGGAACGGCTTCAAGCTGAGAGAGAGGGAATTTAGATTAGAGATATGGAAGAGATTCTTCCCTGTGAGGGTGCTGAGGCCCTGGAATGGATTTCCCAAAAAAGCTGTGGCTGCCGCTGGATCTCTGGGAGTGCCCAAGGCCAGCTTGGACAGGGCTTGGGGCAACCTGGGCTAGTGGAAGGTGTCCTTGCCCATGGCAGGGGGTGGAATTAGATATTTTTAAGGCTTCTTCTCATTCCCAAGGCTCCTTCCCAGCCCAAACCATTCCATGATCCTGATTTTTCCACTCATCTCCACAGATTTGGCAAGAGCACGGCAGAGATGTCAGCACAGGGCATGAGCAAGGGGGATTTTCTGGATTATAAGAGGGACTTTGGTGTTCTCTCCACAGTAATTGAATCCAGACAAAATGAGATGGGAAGTGAAGCCTCTTTTTTTTTTTTTTTTTTTTTTTTTTTTTAGTGGAAGCAAAATCCTCCAAGGGCAGTGGAGTTCTCTCTTGCTTCACTTCTGGAGCTCAGAGCGACAGCTCTTTCTTCAAGAGATGCCCTGGGCAAGCACAAGCTCTGGGTCTCCTCACAAAGGCTAACAGGGTGAATTGAAAAGGTCTCTTCCATACAGGGATTTGGTCTTCTTAATTTAATTCTCCTGTCCAGCTTTAACAATTACCATTTTATTGATTTAAGGGAAGTAGCAAAGAACATGTGGGTAGTTTGTGTATTTCCTGATACTGTCTCACAAATCAGACAAAAGGTTAATTTTCATTCAGGGAAAAAAGGCATCTTGAAACTGAAGTAAAATTATTTTAAAAAGGAAAAGAAAATCAGGGACAGGATAAAAGCAGGAAAGGCTCCTTTTTTTTTTTTTTTTTATTATTATTATTATTAAAGTTCATGTTGGATTCTTGTTACCTTTCAGATCTTATTTGTAAAGATTTGGACAAGGTTCATGGTGACCACAAGGCTCAGGGCCATGGCTGAAGGCACAAGGTTCTGGAAAACAAGATAATGCACTAAAGTTCTGTCAGGGGCCACCTGACCTTTCCCAATCCCAAAGGAATTGTCCATGAAGATCTTGGAGCTACAACTCCTCCCAAGGTAAACATCAGATGGGAGAAAGTGAAGGGTTGACAAAAGCTGCCCTCAGGCTCTGAGAAAAGAGTTTAAAAATGAGTTTTTCCTAAGTTGTTTGATGATTTCTTCCATCACAGAGGAACAGAGTGACCTGCAAAGGTCAGCAGGGTAGGACTGATAAAAAAGGACAAAATTTAGGGTCTGTGGGAGGGAGACACTGGTGAACATCAGCTGTGGCTGCCAGAAGGACACAGAAAGGTCTCTCTGCATCACTCAGAGAAGTCCTGACAGGACCTGGGGAGACTCAGGCTCTGCTCCCAGGGAACAGTGACAGGACAAGAGGAAACATCCTCCAGCTGTGCCAGGGTAGCTTCGGGTGGGACATCAGGAGGAGTTTCCTCATGGAAGGGCTGTTGTGCACTGGGAGGAGCTGCCCAGGGATGTCCCCATCCCTGAAGGTGTCCGAGGAAGGACTGGACATGGCACTCAGTGCTCTGGGCTGGTGACAAGGTGATGATGGATCAAAGGTTGGATTCAATGGTCTTGGAGGTCTTTTCCAACCTGTGTCCAGTTCTGGGCCCCTCAGTTTGGGAAGGACATTGAGATACTTGAGCGCGTCCAGAGGAGGCAACGAGGCTGGTGAGGGACTTGGAACACAAACCCTGTGAGGAACATTTGAAGGAGCTGGGGTTGTTTAGCCTGGAGAAGAGGAGGCTCAGAGGTGACCTCATTGCTCTCTACAGCTCCCTCAAGGGAGGTTTAGACAGGTGGGGTCGGTCTCTTCCACCAGGCAGCACTGGCAGAACAAGAGCACACAGTCTTAAGCTACATCAGGGAAGGTTTAGGTTGGATATTAGGAAAAAAATTTTCACTGAAAGAATAATAAAATACTGGAATTGTCTTCTTAGGGAGGTGGTGGAATCAACATCTCTGGATATGTTTAAAAAAAGACTGGACACAGCACTTGGTGCTAGGGTCTAGTTGTGGTGTTAGGGCATAGGTTGGACTTGATGATCTCAGAGGTCTCTTCCAACCTCATTATTCTGGGATTCTGGGATTCTGTGTAAATTATTCTGTGACTCTGCAATCACAGAGCTTGGAGCAGCCCAGTTCACCATCCCAAAGCTCCCACCAGCAGCTCCAATAATGGGCTCAGCTCCCTGGCACGGCCATGCTGGGTCTGGCTCTGCAAGCAGCAAACTCGGGGTCCTCAACACCCCTGGGAACTCCTGTCTGGTGGATGTGTGGCAGTCCTGTGTCCATGTCCTTGTTCCTGGGGCCAGCAGGCACTGCCAGGCAGAGCTCCACACTCCCCTGTTCACCAGCGTAGGATCTGACTGTCCTTTGCACCTACGACTTCCAAAACTCCCATGGGAATTCCCAGAGTGGTCCTGCCTTTGAGCTTGAAGCCGTGAGCTCAGAGCACGACACCAAAGTGACTGTAAGGCATTTCTCCCTTCCACAAATCATCCTCTTCCAGCTGCCAGAACTTCCCAAAATCTGTGTCTCCCTGAACTTCAAACCACGCTCCAGTGCTGCTTTCAGCACTGAGCCTGGTCCTTCTATCCTTTATGTTTCCATACCACGTCCACATCCATCCTTTGCTCCTCAAACAGCGGTGGGAGCCCAGATCCAGCTGATTCCCACCACACCCAAATTCCCAAACTCCAAATTCCCAAAGCCCTTGCCCGTGGATTTTTGCTGTCTTCCCCTCATACTTGGCCGTGTTCAGCTTCACCCTCATCGCGTGTCAGCGAATGAATCGACATTTTTCTGCATTGCACAATTCCTTCCTCCATCGTTTATGACTTCCCCCGTCTCTGGGTCACCTGGAAGGTTTTATCAGCAGCCAGTGCGTGTTGTCTTCAGGTCATTAATTCAAAAGTTAAAGAGCATGGAAATGCTTTCGGCCCTGCCCCAGTGGGAACGTGGTCACTGCTTTAATTACTGCCTTTACAATTACACTTTGAATCCCATTAATTAGCTGCTTTGAGGGCTATTTAATGTCTTCCACATGCTTTGCTCGCCATTGTAACTCAAACTAAACCCAGGACCAACTGAAAGCACCACTTTCTGTAACTTTTTGATGAGATCTTTAAGATCAAGCCCGTTACAATTCTGAAAAAACTTCATAATCTTATTTTTATAAGGTACCAAATTCACTTGACAGTATTACTACTTTGTGTTACTTTTGTTACCCTCCTTTAATTTCCTTCCTCTATTAATTATTTTCCCTTAATTTATTGCATCCTGTGTGAGATTATGTATTTTTTAGCCTGGGATTAATGCCAGACCAAGGGAAATACACTTTCCTAGGATATCCCATTTACCTTTTGGAAAACACAGTTATGACTTTAGCCCGGCTCTCATCATTCAGTACCACCCAAACCAAGTGAATAAAAAACATCATTTCTGTTCCAGAGACCTCCTCAGGATGCTCTTTGAAAACTCTTGGGTGCAGTTAGAGCCGTGTGAATCAAGAATTAATGGTTGCTGCCCCAGCCCCTCTTCACCATCCAGGCTGGGATTCCATCATCTGGCTGTTCCCAATGCCAGAGCAGAAATATTTAGGGAATTTTTCTGTCCTCATCATTATCAACACACTTTTTTTTTTTCCCATTTCAGTCTCATAATGGCTCAATACCATTTTGGAAAAAAAATTCTTGTGCTTTCAGTGTCATTTGGTGCCTCCCCATTGTCCTCAGCCCTCCTTGATGTTGATTTCTCCTCAAATCCTTTCCTCTGTGGCTACAGGGCTTCCTTAGTTTAATCTGAATTTTTTAACCACAAGAAGGGTGTCCAAGTGGCACCAGGAGTCCTCTGGGGCTGTGCTGGGCTCTGTGACAGAGAATGTCACCCAAAATGTCACTCCATCTCTGCACCCTGGATTTGGTTCTCACACTCAGTTCCCCCCTTAGGTGTGCTAAAAATAAACAAAAAGATCAGAGGAAGAGTTTATATGTGTTCAAATAACGTTTGACCAAGCCAGAAATTTACCTCAAGGATATGGAAAGTATTTAAAATAAAAATATTTTTAAATAAAAATATTTTCTAGATGTCGACACTGTCTTTAAAGAATAAGTGCTGAAAATAAATAACTGTGTTGTTTCAGTCCACCTCTTTTTATTTTTAATAATTAAATAGTTCAAGTAAAATGTGGAAAGTCCAATTCTTTATTTATAAGAGAACTCCTTAAAATTCTCACGGTATTATTGCAAGGCAAGAAAAAGCACTCCAGGCTCTGGTTTCAAATCCTCTTTCATCTTTGTGGGTTTTTCTGAGCCCTTTAATGCTCAGGTGGAGCTGCCTCACCTCTTGCACAACCCTCAGCCTGCTACTCTGGCTTGAATTAAAGCCTCCTTTTTCAGCTTCCCTCACCCAAAGCTTTCACTGGTATAAAGGAAAGAAATTCTGAATAAAAGGAGAACAAAACAACAGGCAAAGTCATGCATCCTACTAAGAGCTCTGGAGAGGTCACTTGCCTCTGCCAAAATATTCTCCACATCCCTGGATGTAAAACTTCATCTGGGTGAGAAAACAACCCTACACACTCAGGGAAAAATAAAATAAAAAAAAAATACAGGCATGTTTAAATTCCATAAATTCCTTTTTTAATTAAATCAGATGTACATAATTTAAGTTTTTATGAGATTTTTTTACCTTTTGTTGCACTTGTTGCTCTTGCTGTTACTGATATGCAGTAAAGGTTCTCAGCCTCATTTTTTTGCCATACATTCTTACAACAATGACAGCTGTAAAATCAGACTGTCGCCCTGTTCTTTTAAAAGTTTTAAAGTTCTTTTAAAAGTTTTCTATGCCTTCTGATGTTTACATAGTTCCACTAGAGTTTCTCTCACACTGTCATGTAAATAATGATTGTTTTACGTTCTTCTTTGTAGGGAGAAAGAATTAATAGCCTGTTAGTTTAACCAGTGTAGGTAAAAAGGTGAAAATTTCATCTTCCAATCCACTGTCACTTTTAGAATTCTATATATTACAAGGTTAGGAAAAAACCTTCCTCTTTTCCCTCTTTTACATCTAGGGTAAATGTGTGAGTTATTTCGTGTCATAGTTGCAACACAGGACTAAAGCAGGACTGAAGTTGTGATAAAAAGACATGAGAAATAATTACTATTCTGAATATTAATAAACTTTTTGCTTCAGCCAATTCTTTGTTTGGTTGAGAATCTCCTTTAGGAGAAAGGAGAGGTTTTTGGAAATACAACGTGGCTCTTTCACCTCAGAGACTGGGAAACTTCTAGTTCAGGTGCAAGGCAGATCATGGGATTGGAAATGTACCTGCTGGATTGGAAATGTTCCTAATCCTAAACAAGAAACAAAGGGCAAAGAGGTGCATGACACAAACCCAACAGAGAACATCAACAGCACCAGTGCAGCAGAAATACAGAACAACAGAAAACTAAAAATATTGCTCTTTGATTAAATAAACCTCAGGGGAAATGTGGCAGGGGAGGAAAGGGCTCTGATCACACTTCTCTGGGTCTTTTTTAGCTAATTTTAAATTACTTTGGAGAAGCGCAGAGAGCAGCCACAGCAGCTCGTATCCAAGTTTGGGAATCATCAGGGATCCATGGAGTGCCACCAGCACGACTGCTGAGAGCTCTGTGGGAGTCTCCATCTCCTCTGGCACAGCCTGAGGATGCCTCACAGCTCAGGAGGAGAATGGGAAGGTGAGAAGATTCCCCCTGTGCTTATTTTCCTGCCTCTCCTGCAAGGAGATGGGTCATGGGAATCATTTAGGGTCGAAAAGACCTCTGAGGTCATTGAGCCCAACACCAGAGCACTGCTTTAGTGGACAAAGCTAACCCGAGTCCAGGGGTTGTAAGAAAGAAAGGATGTCTCAGGCAGCTGGGTGGAAATTCAGCACTTGAAGGGCACAAGTTCTGTCCACAAAGCTTTTGTCCTGTGAAAATAAATCCCAGGCTGGTGAGAAAACCAGTTTCTCCAGTTTCCTCCTCATTTTCACCTTCCCACTGGAGATACTCAAAGAGTGAAGCAAAATGCCAACCTTGCAGGTGTTTGTTGCTTTTTTAGCATCCAGAGAGGCAGGACAGCGGTGAGGTTGGAAACACAAAAATGAGGTGGTTGCTTGGAGGAATATGCAGACCTAGAGACCTCACACACATGGGGCTACCATCCCAAAGAGCTGAAAACCCCAGATAAAATACAGATGCAGATAAAATGCAGCCTCAGAAAATGGAGAGATGATGTGCTGGGAGGTGTTTTCCATGAATATATTCCTGCCAAGGGACAGCTGGGCATGAAGGGAGTGGAAAGGAAATAAATGATTAAAGACATTGAAGTCTTTCACTGCCAAAATCCAAACTTCATCATGGATTGGACTCTGAGAACCCTTATCAAGACAAACAACTCTTAAACTGCATCAGTTGTAGACACCAACTCTGTGTCTACAAGTCCCTTACAAGAGGGTGCAGCTGGGGGGAGGTTGAGCTCTGCTCCCAGGGGACAAAGGACAGGATGAGAGGAAATGGCCTCAAGTTGTTCCAGGGGATGTTTAGATTGGATATTAGGGGAAATTTCTTCATGGAAGAGGTTGTCCAGCCCTGGAAATGGCTGTTGAGGGGAGTCATTGAGTCACAGCCCCTGGAGGGATATAAAAGATATGTGGATGGGGCACTTGGGGACATGGGTTTGAGGTGGCCTTGGCAGTGCTGGTGGAATGGATGGACTCCATGATCCTACAGGTCTTTTCTAACCCAAAAGATTCTATGATTCTATGAAAAAACTCAAAATACCTCCATTGTCTCATACCATGAGGATCACTGGCAGGGCTGGAGCTCATTCCAGCCTGGCTGAAGGGAGAGGGAAGGAGGCAGGGAATTCCTTTGCCTCCACTGAGACTCTAAATCTTGATTTAACAGCGCTGTCCTCTCCAGATTTGAAACCCCCTGCATTTATGGATGTTCTGGGAAAGTGGCAAAAGACATCTATTCACAATAGGATTGCTGGAGACAGCTGAGGGACTGTTTCCTGGAATGATGGAAAAGGCTGCTTTGTGGATATCTGGCTGGACTGTTTCTACTAGAGTGATGACTTGATTGCTCCTGGGGTTTGCTGAAATCCTGGTTATATATTAAGCCATGCTGACCCTTGGCTGAGCGTGTTTTTGGTATTGTTTGAATAGAGAGAAGCTGATGAGCATTTGGGCTCAATAAAGGCAGCAATATGTGGCTGAAGGGAATATATTGGATTAGGAAAGAGCCTGGGTCAGAGATATCCAATCACTCCTCTAAATGGCTGAGTTTGGTAGACACAGCCCGGGGTGTTCCTACAGTGCTGTGTGTTACAGATGGTTTTCCTGGGGTCAGATGGGAAATGCATCCCAGTTTTCCCACAGGACAATCCCACAGGCAGGTACTCTGCACGTGCAGGCACTGCTGTGCTTTGGGAGTGGGGATTTCTCTCATCCTGCAGAGTTTCCAGCAGGCTGCTCAAAGCAATAAAAAGAAAACCTTGTTGTGTCTGAAACTGGGGAGTTTCTCTGCTTGCAGGGAAGAGTGCTCAAGTGCTCCCTCGGGGATTTTCCTGTGCCACCTGCATCCCTGCATTATCTTCCCTCCTTCCCTCACCCCTCTCCTCTTCGTACACAAGTGCACCACATCCTCCCTCCCTGCTGCAGGAGCCTCATCACATCACAGAAATATTTTGGGTGGAAAAACCCACTGAGATCATCCAGTCCAACCATTGCCCCAGCAGTGCCAAGGCCAGCACTGACCCATGTCCCCAAGGGCCACATCCACACAGCTTTTAAACCCCTCCAGGGATGGGAACTCCACCACTGCCCTGGGCAGCTGTGCCAGAGCTGGACACCCTTTCCATGAAGAAATGTTCCCCAAATCCCTCTTGACCCTCCCCTGGCCCAGCCTGAGGCCGTTCCCTCTCTTCCTGTCCCTGTTCCATGGGATGAGATCCCAAATCCATCCCCCCCTGGCTGTCCCCTCCTGTCAGGAGCTGTGCAGAGCCACAAGGTCCCTCCTGAGCCTCCTTTGCTCCAGGCTGAGCCCCTTCCCAGCTCCCTCAGCTGCTCCTGGGGCTCCAGACCCTTCCCCAGCTCTGCTCCCTTCCCTGGACTCTCTCCAGCCCCTCCATGTCTTGTTGTGAGGGGTCCATGGTTCTTGCACCATCCCATCCTTCACCTTGATTCTACACGAGCTTTTCACCCCCCAGGCCAGGCCCAGCAAACCCAACCCCAACCTCAGTGGGGTCAGTCCCCTCTGCCACCTGGGCTCACCCTAGGACCAGTCCTATCCCCTAAACCCTCCACCAAGGCTCTGTCCAAATCTCTTAATTCCACTTTTTTCTACTTAAAAAAAAAAAAAATTAAATTAAAATTAAAAATAATCAGACTCCTCTTTCCTTTTGCTTGAAGAAGCAAAGGTCTTTCTTCCAACCCTTTCATCCCACACCTCAGCTGCTGGGAGTTGATGCCTTGATGGCAACACCTTTTTCTTCTCCAGCTGGTGTTTCCAGGAACATCCCTTTTGGCTCAACCCTACCAATCCCCATTTATGGCCCTCCATGCACATCCCAAGCTCACCCTCCTTGCCGGGGATGACAAAACCACTCCTGTCCGTGTCAGGTTGGCCAAGCTTCACACTGCCCATCCATTTTTTGCTCTATTTGGAAGATTGAGGCACCATCCCTTCACTCAACCATCTCTGTGCTCCCCACATCTCCCCTCTCTTCCAGCCCTGAGCAAACAAACAACTGGTTTATGAAAGGGAAGAGGGAAAACCAACAGCAGCTGCTTTAAATCTGCTGTAATGCTGGCGGCAATTGCATAAGGCAGAGGTTTTGCTGATGTCCCCACCCCATTCCTGAGAAATATTTGATTTATTTCGGTGTCACTGTGCCCGCTGCCCATGCCCTCAGCACATTGGCAGCGCGGGATCCAAGAGCAGCATCAAAGAGCATCTCTGGATTCGCTTCTGCCCCGACGCAATCCCACAAGAAAAAGGACAAGATTCAAAACAGCCTCCTGAGCCCGGCCCGGCCGGGTTCCTTGGCATGGCCTGCCCGTGCAGAGCTCAGGAAACAGATGGGGCTCACCATGCCCAGGGGGCCATGCTCTGGGCACTGACAGAGCAGCAAGTTTGGAATTAAATGACCCTTGAGTGAGAGGGAGCAGCCCCAGCTCTCATCTGATGGAGAGAGGCATCACAGGGCAGGGCCCTGTCCCACAGCTCTGCTTTGCTTTACACGTCTGGAGCAGAGAACCCTGCAGTGAAAGAGTGACCTGGGTGGGAAGGGACCTGCAAGATCATTTTCTTCCAGCCCCTGCTGTGGGGATCCAGAGCTTCCCTCTGGCTGTCCTGGCACCTTGGCAGGGGTCAGAACCCCCCTGGACAGAGCCCCCAGAGACACTGGCTGTGATCTCTGGCCATGGAAAAGAGTTTGCAATCTTACAGGATCAATTACCAGCTCTGAGTGTTTGATATCAGTAATAATTAAGTGTGGCACGGGTGCAAAAGTAAAATTTTAGGATTCTAGATGAGGGGTCCAAAGGGGACAAGATGGAGGAAATTGGGTGTGCCTTGTCCTTTTTCTCCTTCTTCCTGCCCTCCATGTCTCACTGTGGTGTTGGCATTTTTCTGTTGGTTCAGGCTGGGGACACACTGTCCAACGTAGGTGACAGATATTGGCACGTTCTTGTAAATGCAGCCCAGGGAGTTTCTGGTATTTAATGTTTGTCACATCCCACTGAGGGCAGAGCCCCACATGCTGCCCTGCAGGACAGAGCTGGGCAGGGCAGCAGAACATGTGAGAGATAAACAGAATAAACAACCTGGAAACCAGCACAGACCAATTATGGCTCTGCTTTGGCAGCGGGGCTGACAGACAGAGACTTTCTACAATCTGGGAATCATCAATACCTCAGATTCTGATACCCTGCCATGGGCAGGGACACCTTTCACTAGCCCAGGTTGTCCCAAGCCCCATCCAGCCTGGCCTTGGGCACTTCCAGGGATCCAGGGGCAGCCACAGCTTCTCTGGGAACCCTGTGCCAGGGTCTGCCCACCTCCTAGGAAAGAATTCCTTCCCAATATCCCATCTAACCAACCCTCTGGCAGTGGGAGCCATTCCCTGTGTCCTGTCCTTCCATCCCTTGTCCCCAGTCCCTCTCCAGCTCTCCTGGAGCCCCTTTAGGCCCTGGAAAAGTCTCTGAGCTTTCTCTGGAGCCTTCTCCTCTCCAGGTGACCACCCCCAGCTCTCCCAGCCTGGCCCCAGAGCAGAGGAGCTCCAGCCCTGGAGCATTTCCATGGATTCCTCTGGATTTGTTCCAGCAGCTCCAGGTCCTCCTGATGTTGGACACAGCACTCCAGGACACAGAGCTCTTTCAGAACAAATATCCCCCGATTCCAAAGCTCTGCCTCAACAACCAAGTCAGGATTCAATCTCCAACCTCCAGCTGAAATTTGCTGCCTGAAAATTGAACTCTTGCTCTTGGAAGGTGGGATAAGGGTTGGGACACTCTCCCAGACGTGGAAGCTGGTCCTGGCCATGCCAAACCTCCGTGGGAGCAGGAAGGAGCCACGCCACAGTGAGAGACAAGTTTGATTTCCCTTTGCTATCCAGCTTTATGGAACATCTTCGTGCCCAAGGATGTTTTTTTGGTATGAAAATCCATCAGCACAAAAAAAAAATAGTGGCAATATTCAGAGCCCACCTGCAATTTCTGCAGCAGGAGCTGCAGGGCTGATGTTGTGTCCATCCTGTAGCTGAGCACAACCTCCCCTCTGGCCTGCAAAGCATCTGAGGAGAGGTGGGACCCGTTTTCCAGATACATCAGTGCAGGGAAAAATCCTACACTTGCAGAGAAATGAACAATTTGTCATTTTTGAAGCTGGAAGTTGTGGTTGCCTTGTGACTGCCCCTGGATCCCTGGAAGTGTCCAAAGCCAGGTAGGGCAGGGCTTGGAAAAACCTGGAATAGTGGAAGGTGTCCCTGCCCACGGCAGGGGATGATCTTTAAAGTCCCCTCCAAACCAAACCATGATTATTGCATGATTCTACTGTCATGGTTTGACACGGAAAAGGAATTTTTTGGGAAGGAAGAGGTTAATTTGGCTATTGACCAATTGAAGGTGGCTGAGGGAAGGCCCATGGCCTGACTGAGGTAGGCAGGAATCACAGAAAAAAAGTCATCAAAGACCTAATAAACTAAAAATAAATTTATCTAAAGAGACCCCCAAGTTTTCTTTTATCACAACCCCTTTCCCCCTCTAAAAAAATCTCTCCCAGCCTCTCAGATCTCTCCCTTTTCCCCTGCCTCATGTGTTGTGAGGACAAGGTTTTTTTCAGGGAAGGGTTGAAGGAGGAATGTTGGATGAGAAAATCTGCGAGACTCAAAATCTGCTGCTCCCATATGGATGTTTTTCCTGGCCCACATTCCCTTCTCTCGGGGAATTCAGTCCCACTGCAGGCAGTAAACACCTCAAAAATGGGTAATGAAGCGCTCAGGACTGGGATGTTTAAATCCCTGCTAAGATTTATTTCCCAGTGGCTTGTTCAGAGCTACTGAGGGTATTTGTAAGCCTGACAGGAAATAAATCCACGTTCCCTGAGCCCCAATAAGTTTTCTTAACCACAATATAATTCATCCTATCTCCTGATAGGAATATTTGGTGGTTTTAGCCTGGGCTTCCTGAGCAACAGGATATTTGTTCCTCCAAACATTTAAAATCTCTATAAAAATAAAATTAATTGTAAGGTGGACGTTTGAAATCTGTCTCCTTTTTAACCTCATCAACTATTGGGATTTTGTTTTTTTTAAATCATTATTTTAACTTCACAGCATCTTGCTTCATCTTGTTTTGACTCAGTTTAGCCCAGAAGTCAAAATAAAATGAGATGATGAAGCCTGAATGTAATTTCCCTCTCTCTCCTCCCTCTTTCAAAGGAAAAAGCTGGAAGAAAACAGTTTGTCTTCATCCATGGAGAAAGGTGGATTTTTTCCCTCCCATGTTTCAAAAGGATTTTAGATCAGGACACAGAGAAAGAGAAATCCCTGCCTTGAGGGATGCACAGAGCAGAGAGGGAGAAGAGGTGACATGAAGAAGACACAAAGTGATGAATAGGCAGGCTGGGAATCCCGTTCTCCACTGTTTTCATCATGTTTAGGAAAAAAACTCAAACCCATCCAACTCCGTTCAAAGGCAACCAGAGCACCTCATCAATTTAAACTGTGTGATTACAATGCCTAATTAAGCTGTGGAACTCATCACCAAGAGTGATTGTGCAAGCTCAGAGGTTAGAAAGATTGCAAAAAAAAAAAAATTTAAATGAAAAAAGAGAAAGAAAATTGAATTTATCTCTGTTTTGGAGCATCTACAGCTCTGCTAGATTGCTCTGAAAAGGGATATCAATTCTCATGCTTGCAGAGCACAAACCAGCTACCAACAGCCCATTAGGATGAAACTTCTCCTGTGGGAAAATTGCATAATTTATCAAGTGGAGCATTTCTTCCATCTTTCTTTGAAGCAGCTGGGAATGATTAATGTCAAAAGCAGGGTCGGGAGTAAGGCTGGCCACTGGTTCTGGCACACTCTGGCCCTTCCCGTGTCACTGAGGAATTAAAGCTCAGAAAACTCCAGCAGGCCAGGATTTAACAAGAGTTAAATCATTCTGTAAATGAAGCACTTCCCATCTGAGTGCAGAAATTTGCCTTTTCCGAAGGCAAATCCAAAAAAATTTGCCTTTCCAAAGACTTATCCCTGGGAAAAGTAGCCTGGAGGGAGCTTTAGGAAGAGTTTCGGAGCCAGGGGACAAAGCCAGGTGTGCCCAGATCCCTGGAGTGAATGCTGAGGTTGCCTTGGCAACACAGGGATGTGGATGTGGTGATTGCAGCTCCAGAGGGTTTTAACCCACGGGATCAATGTGCCAGCAGGAGAGAGAGGCCAGAAATATGAGGCACTGCCGTGGGCTTTGTGTTTTCCAGCCCTATGAATTGGATGAAAAACCTGTGACATTCACTAGCAAAGGTGTCTGGTTATGAGTGGAAGCAGCCAGGAGCCTTCCTGGAAAACCATTTGAGAGTCTCTTGTCTGGCACATCAATTGTAGGACAATCTGGGACTGGGACTGTCCTTCCATCCCATAAATTAGCGCAGATCTGTCCGGGTCTTCCACTGCTACTTTTGAGTTTCTACAATAATGCAAAGAACAAAACAAGACTAAAGACATTGATAAGTCTAATTTTTTTTTTTCCTATTTCCTGGAAAAAGTGTTTTACTTCTCACTGAAAGATTTTTAGCTGGGAAAAAAGATTCCCTGAGGTACCACAGCCCCAGAAAATCATCATTCACCCTGAGAGGAGCTGGTATGGGATGGGAAAGGCCATAAACCCTTGCTCTTGAATGGTGCAGAAGGCTCAGAAAGGAACAACTCCTGGTGATATTTCCAAAATTTAGTGTCACCCTGATTGTGTTACAGGACAGCAGTAATCTCCTTAAGTGACAGGTTGTCACCTGAGCCACCCAGCCAAGACGTGAGTCCGTGGCAAGGTGGGAAGGTGCTGGTTTAATTTAACACCCAGACACAAAAGGTGCAGCACTGAGCAGCCAGACACTCGTGGGTGCTGTTCCCACCTGAGCTGGGATCTGCTGCAGCTCAGTGTCTTGGAAATCAAGGAATTATCATAAAATCCTGGAATGGTTTTGGGTTGGAAGGGACCTCGTTCCATCTTGTTCCTACCTCCTGCCAGGACCATCCATCCTGGCCTTGGACACTTCCAGGGATCCAAGGGCAGCCACAGCTTCTCTGGAAAACCTGTGCCAGGGCCTTCCACCCTCACAGGGAGCCCTATCCACAGGCTTTTGGGGTGATGATGAAATTTCTGGAGGATAACTCTTCCACTAGCAATAAAATTGATGTTCCAGCTGTCATGTCTGGCCCTGGAGCTCTAACCTGCTGATTGCTGCAGGGGATGGACCACTGTGCTTATAATCTTTTTTTTTTTTTCCCTCTATTTATCTAATCATCCCCTCCTTCCCTCTTGGGGACAGGGCATTGTGCTCAATGGACCTTGGGACAGCAACATTTTGACACACTTCTGGATGGACTCTCTGTATGGTGCTGGCCAGGAATTTCTGAGGTGTAGGAAATGCTTTTTTCACACCAGGTCAGGGTCTGCTTGCTTTTTGTCCTTGTACTCCAGGCACTGTGTGATTCCTTCCATTTCCTTAGTGAAACTTTGATGAGAATCCCATTTCAGCAGAAATCTGCTGAAAGCCCTGTCCTCTTCTGGTCCCTTTCAGCTTCCCAGAGATGGCAGTGAGAAGGTGAAATCACATTCAATCCTTTGCCTGCATGGAATTCTGGATTCCTCAAGAAGGAAGAGAGGATCCTCGGAGAGAATCCCCCCGAGATGCCAGAGCCCCTGTTGTGCTCAGGAATATCAACTGCAGCTGACTGCACTGATAACATTAGCATGTTACTCCAGCTAAATAGGACACTTAATTCCCATTAATGCTGGACTAATTAGAGCATGGTGAACAACCAAAGAGAAAACACCATCTTTGTGTCTGTGCAAAACTGTTTGCAATCTCCCACACAAAATATAGGCCACCCTTCCCTTCCTTGGGCTCAAAGGGGAGTCTCTGTTCCTTGACGAGAACAACCATCAGCAATTCTCACGATTTCATCTTTCATCTCTCATTCTGGGATACATGAATATCTACAAAGAAAAATCTGTAGATATTCATGAGTGCAGGCAGAGACAACCACATCAGTCAAAAAAAGCCTGCACTGCTAAATGCAGTGTGTGCACTGAGAGTGACCTAAATATGATTAAATTACCCTGCCTAATTTCAAGCAAGAAAAAACTACCTTGAATTACTTTAATTAGCAGAAAGGGATGCTGTCAGCCACTTTCTGGAAGCAAATTTAATGTTCTGTGTTACTTGTTGTACCCATGGCATGCTGTGGTAGGAAAACAAAATGCTTGTCTACTCCTCCTCGCTAAAATCACCATTATTTATTCCTAGCCAGGTCTCCTTTAGGAAATGCAGTTTGTGCTCCTTGGTGCTCTCCATCTGTTTTCCCCCCAAGGTGTTTCAAAGCCACTTGGCAGTTCCCAGAAACTGGAGGAGAGCTGCCACTGACTGAATCCCACGTTCTCTACCAGAAAAATCTGGATCTTTCCAACTGCTCAGCACCGAGGTGGGTCAGACTCAGCATCCCAAGCTGGAGGGCAGGAATTCTGCCCAATGATTTGGAAGCTCCGCTGAGGTAACCTAGGGTGAGGCAGGGGCAGAATTTGGGTCTCCAGATAAACATCTGTGCCTTGCACGCGTTCCAATTGATGGGAGAATTCAGGGAAGAAAAATGCGACTGAGGATATTAAACATGCAGACAGCTGGGGTTTGGGAAGATCCCAAACAAATGGTTAGGGGTTGGGAGAGTATCATAGAAACATCACATTGTTTGGGTTGAAGGGACCTTAAATATCTCATTCCATCCCCTGCCATGGGCAGGGACACCTTCCACCATCCCAGGTTGCTCCAAGCCCTGTCCAACCTGGCCTTGGGCACTTCCAGGGATCCAGGGGCAGCCACAGCTGCTCTGGGCACCCTGTGCCAGGGCCTCAGCACCCTCACAATTTCTTCCCAATCTCCCGTCTAACCCTGCTTTCCAGCAGCTTAATGCCATTTTCCCCATTGTCCTGTCATTCCATCACTTGTCCAAAGTCCTCCTCCAAACTTCTTGTAAGCCCTCTTTAGGCACTGGAAGGTGCTGGAAGGTCTCCACATGGCCCCTCTTCTCCAGGCTGAACAGCCCCATCACAACAACATTCCTATATTTTTCCTATTGTCCCGTGGCAGAGAATGGACGAGATAACATTTCAGTCCAGGACTAATTACTATTTTAATGTCCTTATTTGCAAACAGCTACTTTTTCATGCATTAATCACACTGCACTGAGCTAGAGCTAGACTTCAGTGGGATGCCAACCCACTTTTTTTGCAAGATGGATTTCTGGGATCAAACCCAGCATTTCCCCCTCAGAGAAATCCCTCAAGGAGCTGCCAGGTGTTCCAGCAGCTCCCAGCCTGTGGTCTGCAGCCACAGTGGCCACGAAGCTCTTGACAGCTGTGGGCCAACAGAGGGAACCTCAATAACCACCCAGGAGGGGTCATTCCAAGTTCCAGGGTGCAACAGCTCAGTTAGGAGCATTTTCTTGATTGAGTTTTGAGAGGAGAAGGGACAACATATTCTGCTCTCCCCTCTGGCTAAGGAAGGGATCAGAGAAATTCCTGAAGTGCGTTTGGGGGAGAAGAGATGTCACACACATCAACAGCAAACTGGAAAAAGCTGGAAAAACAATGCAGCTTCAAAGGGAAATGTAGCCTTCAGCTCTGCAGAGATTCAGAGCATCCTTCCCATCCCGGGCCTGCTTCCTGAAGAAAAGGGATTTGGAGCGTGTGAGGCGGTGAAAAGCAGAGGATACAACCAAAGTGATGGAGCCAGAACCTCCCTCTGCATCACAGGAGCTGCATTGGAGCCGGGAGAACAAGAGAAACCCCGAGCACAGCCCGGGAGCGATGGGGGAAGGAGGAGAACTGAGCCTCGTTAATCATTCCCGACTGGAATTCCCGACTGGGCCGGGCTGAGGGCAGGCACCCCGCCAAGGCTTTCCCAACCTGATCCTCCTCTCTCATTCCTCGCTCCCTGGCAGCTCCCTCCTGCCTCGGGATCAGCCTTGACAATGCCCAAATGAACAAGGGCCAGGTTTGGACCCTTGGAAAAGTGACTTTTCAGTCCCTTTGGACTGAAATTTGGACCAAGCAGGGAATTTCCAGGTCAGGAATGGAGTTAATGTGTCCCACAGGCTTTCTGAGGATGCTCACTGGCAACCAGACCCGTTCCAGAGCTGATGTTAGGGGTGAACAATCAGTGAAGTTCTGGAGGTCCCTGGTGATGGTGAGGAGATGGAGAGAGGCCAGAAGGTCACCAAGTGATTAGGAGCCTGGAGCCAGGCTGGGAGAACTGGGAATGTCCAGCCTGGAGAAAGGAAGGCTCCAGGGAGAGCTCAGAGCCCCTTGCAGGGCCTGAAGGGGCTCCAGAAGAACTGGAGAGGGACTGGGGACAAGGGATGGAGGGACAGGACACAGGGAATGGCTCCCACTGCCAGAGGGCAGGGATGGATGGGATATTGGGAGGAAATTCTTCCCTGTGAGGGTGCTGAGGCCCTGGAATGGATTTCCCAGAGAAGCTGTGGCTGCCCCTGGGTCCCTGGAAGTGTCCAAGGCCAGGTTGGACAGGGCTTGGAGCAACCTGGGATGGTGGAAGGTGTCCCTGCCCATGGCAGGGAGTGGAATGGGATGATCTTTAGGGTCCCTTCCAACCCAAACCATTCTGTGATTCATTCTATAATTCTAAGATTCATTAAGCTCACCGTGCAAAGCACAGGGCACCCCATGTCTCAGTCCAGCCATAAATAAATGAAATACCAAGTTTGCAAGCCCTGACTGGAAGGGTGAGGGACTCCCATCTCTGTGAGCACACCAATCTTCTGCTTTCCTATTATACTTTAAGGACTGGAGTACAAATAAATAGGAAATAATCAACTCATATGGCTAAAGACACTGCTGCAATGAGGAGTGACCTCAAACATTTCATGTCCTCATCACCTTTTGAAAGCCAGGGCTGGCTCAGTTCATCTCCCATTCCCCAAATTTATCTGTTGGCTTAGGAAATCAGAGAGGATCTGTAAAATGCAAGCAGGACCTGAGCCCAACAGAGCCTTCCCAAATCTGATAAGAGCTCCTCACATCAAAATAAGATTAATAATCTAAAAAAACTCCATACTTGGACATCAAAACCTTTCCCTCACTGAGACCAACAAATGTTTTCTCTCTCATACCTGGACCCCCAAAATTCCCCTTCACAGGAGCATCCAGCAGAGCTGGAGAACCAACAGGGTCTGGAATATTTCACCCCTTTTGAAACCCAGTTGGCCATAACTCATTGGCAGAATGGCTCTCCTGGGAGCGTTTTGGGGAACGACCCAGAATCACAGAATTTTTAAGATGGAAAAGAGCTCCAAGATCACCGAGTTCCCCTCAGCAGATCCAGTTTGCCACCAGTCCCTCTCACCCTTTGCTTTGTCTGTGATGCCCCCAGCTCGCTCTAGAATTAGGAAACCTTCCAGATGGAAATGT
This sequence comes from Lonchura striata, assembly GCF_050655825.1. NCBI lineage: Eukaryota > Metazoa > Chordata > Aves > Passeriformes > Estrildidae > Lonchura > Lonchura striata. Next base: position 2,582,717 of record NC_140706.1, on the reverse strand, counting down.
AAGGAATGTAAATTGATGTCTTCTCTCTGACATGAATTATCTGACTCCTGCAGCCGTCTCTGCGAGATTATTTGAGCTGAACTTGACTGTTGCAGTAATTAATTTCCAATCAAGCAAATTTGCGTAAATCTTCCCTTTAGAAATCTGCCTTAAATCAGGGGTTTAGGCACCACATTCCAGCTTGGATTCATTAAAAATAGATTGCTATTGAAAGCTGCCAGCACTGTAAATACAGGCACCACGCCACCCTGCAGGACGGCTTGGATACACACTTTCCAAATAATGAAAACCTGCCCTAAAAACCATCCCCACAGCAAATGTCCCCTGGAACTGGGCGTGCTGGGCTCTTATCAGCAGCCCTGACAGCCCTCTCTTGTTGACAGATCTGGCCTTGCAGGGATGGCTTGGAAGCAATCAGGATAAGGGTGACAAAGGCTCCAAGAGAAGGAGAGAAGGTCTTGGCAACTTGAGAAATCTTCTTGGAGATGTTTTGTGTGCAGCCCACAAGTCAGAGAGCAGTTGCTGCTGCTCTCAGAGAGGAGGAATCATGGAATGGTTTGGGTTGGAAGGAATATTAAACGTCAGTGGAGGAATCCAACCTCCTTGCCATGGGCAGGGACACCTTCCACTGTCCCAGGTTGCTCCAAGCCCTGTCCAAGCTGACCTTGGGCACTTCCAGGGATCCAGGGGGGAGTCAGCAGCTCCTTGTCCTGTCACAACAGGCACTGCTAAGAAGTCTGTCTTCATCTTTTTTACAAACCACCTCTAAGGAAAGGAGGAAGTCCCTCTCTGTAGGACACGAGCATCACGAAGGCCAATCAAACACATTGTCAGTGATGACAGAGATTGAGAGAGGAGACACAAGGAATGGTGAAACTACAGCTCTCCATCTCCAAACCTGTGTGAAATCCCTCTCCTCTGCAAATCTGGCATTTGCCAAGGGTATGGAGTCATTAGCTGCCCAGTTTCGGGAGGAAAGGGGTGAAAACAGCACTTCTGGTGTTTGTACTGAGCTTGCAGCAGCCTCCACCTCAGCAGGATGCAGGTGGGAGATGTTCTTGAGAAGGAACCATAGAATCACAGGACAGCATCGGTTGGAAAAGATCTTAATGTCATCGAGTCCAATGAGTAAGTGGAAATTTTTTCTTTGCTCTCTATTCCTTGCCCTTTGTGTCTCAAATGCTCAGCTCTACCTCAATGCCCTGCTTGGGGCATCTCCCCAGAGGAAAGGGTTCCACAGACCAGCTCTGGTGGGCACTCACATCACAGAAAACCATCCTGGAATGTGGAGAATCCATCCCAGCCATCTCTGGAGACAGAGGCTTGACTCACTGAAAGACCAACCCCATGATGTGCCAAGCAAGGCCGGTGCTGAAACCTTCACAGGACCAGCCTGTGTTAGAGAGAAATTCAGCAAAATGCCCTGAAAAATAAAAATTTGTTCTCTTAGCACTGTCCAAGCCATCACCCAAGTTTTAAAGACAAGGTTCAAGTGCTCCAGCCACCACCAAGCTTTGTCTTGCCCACCTGTGGTTTGTGTCCAAGCAGCTCTGAAGCCCTGAAGAAAGGTTGATGTTCCCAATGTGTGGTGGTGCTCTGTCAAAAGGAGATTTTTGTGTGGGAAAAGACCAGGATGGTGTGGAGCTGGGCAGAGGATATCACATAATCCCAATTTCCAGCTTCCTCCACTGCCAAAACCACAGGGAGGAATGACAACTTGACAGCACAAGCCTGCCCAGCGGTTGGAGCACACCATGTATTCCAAGCCTGTGAATGAATGAGAAACCTCCTGGAGGAACTGGTGTCTCCCATGCTGTTCAGAGACCTACCACTGCTGGTTTGTCAGGGCAAGGGGTTTGTCATCTTTCCTCCACACCGGGATCCAGGAGAGGATACGGCTTGTTTTCTGGAGGAGACATTTTCTTCTTTTTTTCTATTGTTTTCTCTCTATTTTTTGAGATATTAGTGCACAACTTTTCTATTACTTTTTAAACAAAACACTCCATTACTTCTGTTTTGTTGGTTTGGTTTTCTTTAAAGAAGGAAAAATGAAATCAAATATACCTTCCACACCTTGCTCAACACGGTCTTCCACATTTCTCAGAGCCTCAGGAGACAAAAATCCAACACTTGGTAATCCTTGTTCCTCTTGTGAGCTGCTGATGTCAGCAACAAGGCAAAACACTGAATATATTCCAAATGGGCTTTGGGGTTGGTACTTCAGCAGTGCCCCAAATTAAAAACTCTGAGGAGTCTTACTGAGTGTTTTTCCCTTTCCTCAGTGAATATTTAAAATGCACAATCCACCACTTTAGGAAGTCCTTTGGCTGATCAGTATCTTGGATCAACACCAAGTACCAAGATGAGTATCTTGGATAAAGGCTAAGGACATTCCTTTCAGGGCATTTATGGTCCTCCTCTTTCTCCAGGATAGAGGATCTGAGTGATTCTGGAGTCACCCACCCAGCATAGAAGGTGACAGGATCAGACTGTGACTCGACAATAAAAAACTGCTCCTCTGAGAAGTTTGGGAGAACCTCTGAGGGGCAGCTTCAAGTTCACCTCAACCTGTTCCAGCCCCATGTACATGGTGGGAGGTGGCAAACCCAGTGAGGAACAGCATCTCTGGATTTGGGGTGAGTTCCTCACCCAAAAAAAAACAACACAGGGAGGCATCCCCTGACCAAGGAGAAACAGGACAGCAGTGGCAGAGTCCAGCCCTGCTGACTCTTTGTTCAGCAAAGTCTGCTGAGCTCTTCCTCTGCTCCACTGCAATTGAATCATGGAGCATCTCCCCCGGGAAGGAGCCTGGGCAAGCGTGGACTGACAGCTCGCCAGGCAAGGATCAAGTTCTGGGGGTGTGAAGTTGTGTTCTGTCCTGCCACAGAGCGTAATTTATGTTCTCCAGTCACCACAGCTGCTGGGACACGGGAATGGAGGAGAAATCAGGGAGAAAACATCAGGGAAGGGAAGAGGGTCCTGGATTGGTTTGTTTTTTCCAAAGCTCCCCACCACATTCAGCACTTCCCCTGAAGCTGCATTGCTCCTAAGAGCTATTTAAAACCCTGTGCTGGAGAACTGGGACTTCTCCTCTGCCATGTGCTGCTCTAAAGCCACTGTCACTACTCAATAAATAACAGGGATGTACACTGAAGGCATTCCTGCCATTCAGCACGCCCAAACCCACATCCCCACGAAGAGCATTGATAGCACATCTACCATCCAATTGCTGTTTAGAGATTCTTTTTAAAACTCTGACTATAAGGTTTCTTATTTTTCTGGCCTCTCCTGCCTGGCTGTGTTAAGAGACCACTGCAAAATTACTTTCATCAGCTACTGTTCAGTTGGTCTCAGGATCTATTTTCCAGACTCTAAAGCAAAATTACACTCATTGAATATTAAAGTATTTGCAGAGTGCCATTAAGCAAGGGTGCTGCTCTATTACTTACCATGGCAACTCAGGTTGCTAATTTCTCTACTTCCTGAATGTGGAAGAGCCAAGACACCCAGAAATGCTCTGACCCTGATGTGACAAATTGCATTTGTGTTGCACAAAGCATTTCCTTCAACAGAGAAGCCTCCCTGCCACACCAGGACAGGCAGAGCTGGGGAGGGAAAGGTGTTTTCCTGCTGACTGGATGACATGGGATTGCCTGGAGGAATCAGGATGTAGCATCTATTATCCTGCCTCTAGCAGAGGCAGGAGGATCTGAATATCTTCTGCAGACCAGCATTGGTTCTTTCTCCAGGGAATCTCTCCCTGGCTTTTGCTTCAAAATGGGTCATTTTGAGTATTTCACAGGGAGGGGTTTTCATCCTTTCTCCATGGATGCTCCTCAGCTCAGGTATGGCCTGAAACAACTCCGAGGCCTAAATGTGCTTTCACTTGATTTAACTGTGACACTTTTCAGCTGCATGCAGGGGTTTGCTGCTTTCCACAGTTGCTGTCACCACTTGTGGTGCACAGCAGGACACACAGAAATGCTGACAATCCTGCTAAAGGAGCCTGCAACATCCCCGTTCTGCTGAGGTGACACGAGGTGAACCAGTTTATTCAAGTTTTGCAGAGCCTCTGAGTCCCAGCCTGGTAGGTAAACTGGTCTGGCAGTGCCTAAATATAATTTACCATTGTTTAACCCAACAAACTTCCCATCACTCCTTCATCCTAAGCAGTCTTGGTATCTCCAGCATCTTCCCGTGGTGAGATTTTCCCTGCCCATTCTGTCTATGGTGTAGACATATCCCAGGTGTCCTTTGGAGCACATTTTAAGTGTTTCCCCAGATAAACTCCTCTGGAGGATGAACTGCAGTTCACTGCATCTCATCCCATTCCTGCACAGCCAGATCTCCCTTAGGAACTCACCTGGACAAGACCCTGGCTTGTGACATGAAGTCAAAGCATGGCCAAGGGAGCCTGAGGAATTTCTTGGATTGCTGCTGCTCCCCCAGAGTCAGCTCAGTTTCTCCTCCAAGGAAGGAGGCCAGGATGGGCTGTCCTGTGGGAAAGAAACACATTCTGCAGCAACAGCACGACAATGTCTGATTATTAGCAGAGACCTCACTCACCCCAAATTTCTGCTGTGGTTTGTGTGGTGTTCCTCTTCCCATGGCCACCGGTGTCTGAGGATTGGGCTGACTGGCTATTCTTAGCCTACTTCAACATTCCCCTTGGATTTCCAAGGCACAGGGAGATGTGTCCAGAGCCCAACAGTTCCAACTGTGCATATCCCTGTGTCCATTTCTCATCCCTCCCTTGCTGGTCCAGCCCAGCACCTCGTGGTCCAGCCACCACAACCATCTTGCAGCCCTCCTGACCAGAAACAAGACAGGCAGGAGTTGTCAAATCACATCAGCTGCATCAAATCCTGGATTTTCCCTTTCAGTCAGGGGCAAACACAGATCCCTGACTGAAAGGTGGTCCCAATCCTGCAATCTATCACTTTGACACCTCAACAGCCTCTCAAACCCTTCTCCTCTCACCCCTCCTCTCATCCCTTCCAGATCTTGACTCAACTCTTCTCTCTCATTCCTTGTCATTTAATAAGTAAACTTCCTTCTACTCTGCCTTTCACCAGTCCTCAAGAGTTCGTCCCCTCTCTCTCTCCTGCCATCTCCACCACATTTGTCCCTCTTGGTCACCCCTGGCACATCAATGACACCTCCCACCACGCTCCTGAGCCCTTGGCTGCTCTGCCATCCTCAAGCACCACAATCATCTGCTCAGTGGGCCCTGACTCACACCCCATATCCAACTCAAAAAGAATTTCTTCATGGAAAGGGTTGTGGGGCATTGAAATGAAAAGTCCCCATGCCCAGGGAGGTGGTGGAGTCCCCATCCTTGGAGGTGTCCAAGGAATGCCTGGATGTGGCACTCATGCTCAGCTCTGGTGACAAGGTGGGGATCAGGCACAGGTGGAACTTGATGACCTTGCAGGGATTTTCCAATCTTAATGGAAGATTCTGGGGATTCCATGATTTTATGAAGATTCTGGGGATTCTGGGATTCCATGATCTCTCTGCTACTACTGCCATCAATCCCCCCCGTGTGGCCTTAATCCTGCCAATCCAGCCACCTTCTTCCCACTCTTCCTCAGCCAACCCCTGCACTTCCAAAACCTCTTTATCACAAGTCACACCCCATCCCCACCCTTCTCCACCCACTTTTGCTCCACTCCTCCTCTCCTGCCTCATCCCCACCGTGCACCCACCTCGTGCGTGCCATTCCCAGTCCCAGCTGGAGCCTCCCTGCTGACAAGCCACACAAAGCCTCTTTACATCACTCCCTGCGCTGGTGGCCAGGAGCGACTTTCTTGGGAGACAGGCAACAAAATCCTTCTTTTTGGGCTCTCCATCCCCATGGCCTTGAGAGCTGTGAATGGAGCTGCCCTCGCCGGGTTCCAGCAGCACCCCCAGCCCACAATGTGTAATGCAGGATGAGTGCCCCGGGCCCTGCAGAATGAAAGGCTCCCTGCCAGCCCGCACGCAGCCCGGCCCTGCACAATAAAGACATAATTATGGCTTCAGCGGCTTGGCTTTGCTTTGAGGTTTGCACCAGTGGTGAAATGTTGTTCCGTGCTGACCTCGGGGAAGCAAATGATCTCATGAGCTCAGACTGCCCTGGCCACGCTTACCAGGGAGCTGATGGAAATGGGAGAGCTCATAGTTCCAGTCCTCATCCACTGACTGCAGGAAGGCAGCCTCTGATGTGCTGTGAGACCCTCAGGTTGCCCACAGAAGCTGCCCCTGGATCCTTGGAAATGTTCCAGGCCAGGCTTGGAACAACCTGGGATAGTGGAGCATCTTTAAAATCCCCTCCAATCCAAACCATTCCATGATTCTTTGCCTTGACCTCCAGAACACCCCTCTAATTCCTGGGCTTATTTGCTAAGGTTGCAGACTTCTGGCTGTAATTTTAATTTTTCCCTAAGATGAGAAGTCATGGAAGTGGACTTCCCATCTGCACAGGCATAAAACCAGGGATGGCTGTGGAAACCCGGGGCACTGGGAAAATTTCTCTGTCTGCTTTGGGGTGTCCTGACCTCCAGGGAAGCACTGTCTTTGACCCTCATTCATGGAGAAGACTTCCAAAGCCTCAAGGTAAACTAGAAACCACAAAAGTGTGTAATAGATTGTAGAAATTGTCGAGAGTAGTATAGTATGTCACATGGGTTAGAAATTTAGGTTTTAGTATTTTTAGAATGCTATAGATGGGTTCAAAATGGAGGATATAGGGTGCTGTCACAAGTTCATTTTACTTCCTTCTTCTCCCTTCTTCCACTTGGGTTTGGGTGGTATCTTGTAATCCGGTAGAAAAATCCACATTGCAGGTCTTTAGGGGTCAGTTATTGGGTTAGAAAGGAAAATAATTTAGGTGTCACTTCTTAATTGGGTAGCTTAGTTTTTGATTAGACTTAAAAGGCCTTGTAACACTATTGTTAGCCATTTTTGTGCTGTTTTCCAGCATGTAGACAGTGCAGACAGCGTGCTGAAGTTTTGATAAGATAACAATAAACAGAAGGTGAAGACTGAAAAAGTCCTGTGTGTCTGCTTTTGCTGACACAGAACTGCTCCAGGAGGGTCTCCCCTGCCAGGGGAGCCCCCAGGGAGTTGCCCAACTTGGGGCCTGCAATCTCACAGGTGGCTGCAGCTCCCCAGCAGTTTTCATACTGCATGATCTCGCCCAGACCCCGTGTGCATTCCCAAAACATCCCACAAGCCCACCCCAGCACCGTGTTCCATCAGAGAATGTCTCCACGAAGGAACAGGTCCCTGCTCAGCACCCAGTTCTTGTCTCCAGCTGCCCCCCAACCCCTCAGACCAGCAGCTTGCTCACCACCTCACATCTGTGGTGTCAAACAGCAACCTTCCAAACCTCACCCCGAATTCATTCCTCCACAGTTCCCACCACAAGTGTTGGTGCAGACAGTGATTTATCTTCCATAACTCTCCTCCTTCCTTGTTATTCACACCAAGCACGCCCTCTCAGTTCAACCAGGCTCTATAAAAACAGCACACGAGGCAGGACCGAGCGTTGAGTAGCAAATTAACCAGGGCCAAGGCCTCCCCTCTGGCTCTGGAGACACATGGAGCAGATCACACTCTGCCCCTTACTGCAAAATAAGACATTTTTTTCCAAATTCCCCACAGGTGGCAGCCCCTGACTCTTGCTGGCCCCTGCAAAGTTTCCAGACTTTGTTAGGGAGAGCAGGATGTGGCACAGAGCAGGCCAAAATGTATTGAGGAGATAAAACCTTTTGGATGATCATCTGACATTTTTAACCCATCTTCCATCCTGGTTTTTATGGCATTATAAAATGGACAGAAACTTTTTATTTGGGTTGGGGAGGGGGGGGGGGTTGTTATGCTTTTGGGTTTTTTTGCTTGATTTTTGGGGTTTTTTGTTGTTCATTTGGTTTTTTGGTGGTTTTGTTAGTTTGTTGGGGTTTGTTTATTTGTGGTGGTGTTTGTTGTTTTGTTTGTTTGTTTCTTTTAGTGGGAATTGAGGGGTTTGGGGTTTTTTTGTAGAATATATGTCTTCTAATATAATTTTGTTACTTTCTCTCTGTCCCTCCTTTTCCAATTTCAGTTCATCTCCCTTGACCATGGCGAGGAGGAAGAAAACAGAGGAAGCCAAAGATGTCAGGATGAAATTCCTCCAGGACCTTGCCAATCACCTGGCTTGGCCAGGTCAGCCACCTTCATCACTTACTTTGGTGGTCATTACATGTGATGAATTCCAGCTGTCTGCAGATCATTCAGTGAGTCTTAATCTTCTTTTTCTTGTTTGATTCTGAAAGTATTTCATGGAGACAGGGGTTAGAGTCCATCTTCCTCTGCTGTGGAAGGATCCTGAAAAGCAGGATGGTGAATGTGCTGCATGACAACAGTCAGAGTTTACTAATCCAGTCCAGGCAACCCCAGTCTGTTTCTAGGCTCTACATTCATTTCCAGCTCTGCCCTGAAAGACATGTTTTGTTGTAAAGCTATTTTTTTTTTTTAATTTATATGACATTCAGGGATTTTAGGAGACTACAATTAAACCCAGCTTTTACCAACAACAAACTATTTCCAACAGCACGTTCAGATACTCCAGCAAACATTCCCCAGCTCCAGTCCTCCTCTCTGGCTGCTTAAATTGACTCTGAAAACAATGCATTTGTCATGGTAAGCCATTCACAAGCTCTTCCCTTTCCATGGATTTTGGTACCCAAAGAACCCCCCAACAATAACAGCATCAAACCCCCAAACACAGAGTGGGCTGAACACAAAATTTTAATCCCATCAGCCCAATGAGCACATTTCCTAACAAGAAAACACTTTTTCTTTTCCACAAACTCCACATCCAAACTCCCCAGGTTGGTGAGGGGGAAACCATGGTAACTGGACAGTTTAATTGGATGTGTGTTGGCTGGAGAGAATGGGAAAGATTGCAAAATTGGTGCTGGGGAGTCTACATAAACATGGCGTGGTTTGGAGAGCCCACGGATTCTGCTGAAGGGGAATGTGATGCAGCACATCTGGCACGGGGGTGTCTCCTTTATGTAACACGGAACCAGAGGGGGTCAGGAGCTCTGTGGGGCTCCAGAGAAACACAAATCAGCCAGTACTCCCTGCTCCATCAGCGACCTGGACGTGGGACCAGAGTGGGAAACAAATTTTAGTGATTTCTCCCAGGTATTCTGAGTCCTGCCTGCTCCCCAGCAAGGAGGAGCAGAGCACAGGGCAGCTCCAGCACCCCAAACACAGCCCCATGGGATCCCAGTGTGGCCAACAGGCAGCAATCTGACCATGATGAGTTTTGTTTGCTCAAACATGGAAAAAAATTGAGAATAAATCTGTTTAAAAGTGCTGTCTGCTCTGAAAAAGGGAGATCTTTAACCTGTCCTCTGAAGTAGCACTGGCATGCATGAAAGCAGATCCGGAGATGGTTTAGGATACAAGTGGAAATCCCTTTGAGTGAATTCAGTGAATGAGGTTTCTCCTGAGCATTGAGGGGGTTGCTGGAGATGAGGGACTGATCTTTCCTCTCTAGATTTAAGGGCTTAAGGTGGCAGAGTGGCAAACATGACCAGTTCTTTTGAATTTTTTGTCTATTTGACGACCACATAACCAGGGATAGTGGAAGGTGTCCCTGTCCATGGCAGGACGTTGGCATGAAATGATCTTTAAGGTTTCTTCCAACCAAACCCACCCTGTGATTCTGTGACCTCAAATTTCCCACCTCTACACGATGAACTGACAAGCTTTGGGCTGACTTAGTGCTCCGCCCTTCCTTCTTCTAAATTTCTTCTTTTCCCTCTCTTTCCTTCTGATCACAATACAAGTTCAGCCACTCTTTCTCAAATATTCCCACGGAGCAATTTCTTATTGCCCACTTGGCTGAAATTCAGCATTTACCCATCATTCAACTGCTTCTGCTACAATTTTTCAGTTTTTTGGATGCTGTGTCCCTTCTCCCCATGGCTGGCAACAACAAACCCACAAAGAGGGATGAGAGTACTTGCACAGGACAAGAGGAGACGGCCTCAAGCTGTGCCAGAGGACACTAGGTTGGACATCAGGAGGAATTTCTTCATGGAAAGAGTGGTCAGGCATTGGAACTGCCCAAGGAGGTGGTGGCATCCCCATCCCTGGAGGTGTCCAAGGAATGACTGCACGTGGCACTCAGTGCTCCGGGCTGGTTGACGAGGTTGGCAAGGTCAAGTTGGTCGGTCAAAGGTTGGATTTTATGAGCTTGGAGCTCTTTTCCAACCTCAGTCATTCAATGATTCTGTAGAATGTTTTTGGTCAGAAAAGACCTCCAAGCTTATCACGCCCAGCTGTTAACCCAAACTTCAAAAAAGTCGGGAAGAAAAGGGACCTGTCCACGCCAAGAAGATGAACCACAGCATACCCCTGACCCTGCCACGAGAATCAAACCCACCCTTGTTCCAGGATATCCCAGAGATGCTCGGGACATCCCAGAGGTGCTCAGCCACCCTTTATCCCTCCCGTGCCTCTCCCACGGCGCTTGGGGAGCCGGCGGGAAGGAGCCGGCGTGCTCGGAGCCAAGCCCTGCGTGTTTGGGGAGTGAGCAAAGCCCGCTAAGTGGGATCTGGCTGTGCTGTTTGTGTTGCTAAAGAGCAGCACATGGGGCACGGATCCGCTCGGCTCCGCCGGTGGGAGAGGACAGGCTGGAACCCAGCTGCATTTCGAAACGCGAGACGTAAACAATGATTTGCCAGCGAGAGTAAAAGTAAGAGGCTCTCAGCAGAGGCTGTAAACAGCCTTGAACGTTGGATCTGGAACCAGAGGGCCATTAGCCCTGTTATTGATACCCCAATCATCAGAACCGGGGGGGAGTCACTGGCAAATTGCTCTGCTCCATGGCTGTCCCTACACGTCCTCGTCTGGTAAAGGCCGCTCTTCCCTTCCGTGCCATTGGCAGAAATTGCCTTTTTCTGCTGTCTCTGGTGCCTGGGTTGGCCTCCCCAGAGCAGTTCAAAACTCATTGGGAGCTCTTATTAGATGTAGAGTGAATCTGAACCGAGAGAAAGCGCCTGTCCCATGTCGGAGTAGGATGAGCCCTTCCACAGTGGATTTGGAGACAAATGCACGCCTTGCAAGCACTTCCAGGGGTGTCCTGACTGAAATCCCAGCACTGCAGCCTTATTTATCCTTGCCCTTGGTTGTACAGGACAGATGGGCTTCCCAAGGCTCCTCAGTCTGTCCAGGAGGGTGACAGGGCAGGAGGAGATTCCACAACCAGGATTCACCTCTGTGTACCACAGCTGAGGATGACCCTGAACTAAGGGGAGATGCTGACCAGCTCTGAACCGTGTTAACCCCCCTTTTGTTGGCTTATTCCATCTTTAAACCCCACATCTTCCCACCCAAGTGTGGAAACATCCTCCCTGCCCCTCACCTCTCCTTCCCTGCCGGTCTTTCCTCTTCATTCCCTGATTTCCTCTTGGCCCCGTGCTTCAGGAGGTGCTGACAGCCGTGGAATGGGTGCAGAGAGGCTAAGGCTGCTGACAGGGAGATGTTCAGCTGATGGGAGGCCACCACCATGGTGCACCTCAAGGGATGCTGCTGTCCACGTCCTGCTCCTTCTGCAGGTTCTCCATCAGAGCTGCTCCATTTCCAAACCTGGCAGGGAGCGCAGGGAAGTGGAGGGCTGCAGATGCAGGCAAAGACCAAATTTTAATTAAAGCCAAAGAGTGCAGAAAGGCACAGATCAGCAAATCTCAAAGCTCTGAGCAGTGAGGAAAGCTCACACAGATTTACTTGGGACCATGTGCAGCCCTTTTACAAAATAGTTTGCTTTTAATCCTTTACAGCGGGGCTTCAATTAAAGAAGAAAGAAAAGTAAACAACAAACCAGAAATGGCTGAGGATTATTATCTGAGAAGAGGGAGACCTGCACAAATGTTTCCCTTCACCACGAGATGAGATGTTTTGTTTTCTCTGGCTTTGAGGGCAAAACAGATTAAAGAGGAGCCACCTACTTCCCACGAGAATAAGGCCCACACTCGCCCCTTGCTGAAATCCCAAGGGTTTGGTTGTCTCGGTCCCCTTGGGGCTCCTTTAAAGTCCTGTTTAGCAACACCAATGTTGAATGTTGCACCAACCATGAAAGTATAGACCCTGCATTTCCTTGGCATTTGTAATTCCCAGTTAATACAACACAACTCACAGCTCCAGGGAGATCTGGGCTGGATCTGCACAGGGCAAAAAAAAAAATGGCTTTGGAGGCCATTTCTGTGATGTATCAGGAGGAACTTTTTTTAAAAACAAATAATGATGTATCCAAAAATTTTCTTTTCAGACTCCATTTTTTGAAGCGAGGTTGAGTTGGAAGGGACCTTAAAGATCATCCAGTTGCACACCCTGCCATGGGCAGGGACACCTCCCGCTAGCCCAAATCACTCCAAGCCCTGTCCAGCCTGGCCTTGGACACTTCCAGGGATCCAGGGGCAGCCACAGCTTCTCTGGGAAATCCATTCCAGGACCTCCCCACCCTCAATTCCTTCCCAAAATCTCACCTAAATCTCTTCTCTTTTATTTCCATCTTAGTGTTTCAAAGCCAAATGTTGCTCCTGTCTTTCTATACAAACTCCAGACTTACACTAAACCCCCCCTAAATGATAAATTTCCTCATAAGGCACTCAAGAAAGAGGAGAAAATATGAAATGTGCATGTGTCTTGAGGTCACCTTCCTACCTGAGCTGCCCCACAGCACACACCAAGAGCCCTGAGAGCTTTTTTGGTCACAACATCAAGGGCTCAACAGGCCAGACCCCAAATCCTTCCAGCCTCTGGTTCCCAGGCAGCATCCCCCACCATCCCAACATGACATTCTTACCTGACGTTCTTCTGGATTGATGGTGAGGAAATAAAACACATTTGGGCCATGAGTTTGTGTTCCAGGGGATTTTCTGAGATCCCCAAGTCCAATCTTCTGCACAGCACCTTGGGATGCTCTGTAGAGCACCAAAATTGAAGAAATTTGTCCAATTCTCTTTGTAAAACCTTCTCAGGAACCTTCTCAGGCTGCCACTGGAGCTTCTCATGAATAGTTGGAGCACTCTACAGATGTTATGGAAGTCAGAGACTCATGGAATGGTTTGGGTTGGAATGAGCTTAAAGATGATCCCACAGCCTCTCTGAGCAGCTGAATGTTGCCAAAATCCAAGATGTCTCATGATTATTACATGGATTTTTTTCTGGTTCTTTCCTTCTAGACTAGAAGCAAAGAAAGGAGAGCAAGACAGAGCGGAAAAAAAAATTGAAGAATTAAAGTTGGTTAAAAACCCACAAATTATTATTTGCTTATTTTCATGCCTGAGCTCAGATGATTCTCTGCACATCCAGAGAATGTGCTCACATTTCCTTCCCCTGCCACGTGTTTTCTCTTCACTCATCCCTCAGCAGATGCACCCCTGCTCAGAAAAGGGTTTTCAGTCCCCAAAACATGCAGCAGGAAGGGATTTTCCCCAAAGCCACCTCTGCCCTGCATCTCCTGCTGTCAGCAGCCTTGCACTGCCAAACCCTGGGATTTTTTATAATTTCTTCAGAGAAAAAAAAATATTAATAAAAAGTGTGATTTTCTTGCAAGCGTTCAGCCTGAATAATTAAAATTTGAGGGTGTGCACAACATGGAGGCCATGGGGGCACCCTGCCCTGGATTTTCTTATTTTAATTTAATTTTTTGCTTGGGGGTATCTGGGAGTAGGACCAGTGCTCAGCTCTGGAGGGGGGCACAGGCCCCAGGGGCCCCAGACTCTGCATCAGAGATGTCACAGAACTCTCTGTCCTCCACCCCCAGAGTTCAGCAGGTGCCCAGGAGGGTGAGAACACCCTGCAGAGAGTGGCACAAATTCATCAGTGGCCTGTTAATGAACTGACAGCCAGCCAAATTCATTCCCTTATCTCTCAGCACACAAATGAGGCTGGCCAGACAATTCTGCCTGGGAGTGGGTTTCATTAATGCCCAGTTCTGGAAGGAAAGTATCCAAGGAAATAGAAAATATAAATTCAAGGTCGTGTCTCCGTCGTTTCCACCTGGGGTGACAAAATAAACCTCAGCCTGTGCCTGCAAGATTTTATAGTAATAAAAAAAACAGAGATGGAGCAAAGTTCTTCTGTCCTGGGGACTGTCAGCAACAGGTCCACGTGAAGAAAATGCCAATTAAAGAAAATTCAATGCTCTGGAAAATTCAGCAAGTCTTTCCTGCTTCTCATCTCATCTGTAACAAGGAGTTTCTGACCCTATAAACAGGTTCATTCCCCACTGAATATTTTACTCGCACCTGACACATGAACATTTGATATTTTCTCCTCTTTCTCGGGTGCCTTATGGGAAAATTTGTCATTTAGGGGACTCTAAGTGTAAGTCTGGAGCTGGTTTAGAAAGACAGGAGCAACATTTGGCTTTGTAGCACCAAGATGAAAATAAAAGAGATTTAGGTGAGATACTGGGAAGGAATTGTTCCCTGTGAGGGTGGGCAGGCCCTGGCACAGGGTGCCCAGTGAAGCTGTGGCTGCCCCAGGATCTCTGGAAATGCCCAAAGCCAGGCTGGATGGGGAGTGACCTGGGATGGTGGGAGGTGTCCCTGCCCGTGGCAGGGTGTGGAACTGGATGATCTTTAAGGTCCCTTCCCACCCAAACCATTCCATGATTCTATCACGCTATTTAGAATTTCTGCCCAATATCCCATCCATCGCTGCCCTCTGGCAGTGGGAGCCATTCCCTGGCTCCTGTCCCTCTGTCCCTTGTCCCCAGTCTCTCTCCAGCTCTCCTGGAGCCCCTTCAGGCCCTGCCAGGGGCTCTGAGCTCTCCCTGGATTTTTCCCTTCTGCAGGTGAGCACCCCCAGCTCTCCCAGCCTGGCTGCAGAGCAGAGAGGCTCCTGTGGGATTCAGCCCTGCGGGTTCATCCCCACCTCGCTCCCATTTCCCACTTCATGTCCTGCCAAAACACAGTTTGGGGATTGATTTTTTCCCCCCATTATTGAGCCACAGTTAAAATATTCCCATGCCAAAGCACCACCCAGAGCCCAGCCTGGAGCAGTTCTTCCAGCAGCTGCAGCTTTTTTTTTGTTTGTACTGCAGGGAACAGACAAACCTGTGGCATCACATCACTAAAATCAGTGAGGGACAGAGCTGGGCCTGCTCCTCCTCCTGAGCACGAGGGATTCAGACATCAAAAATCAGGGTGGGATGAACCCCAGTTGTGGTGGTAGGAAACCATCTGCAGCTCAGGACAATTGCTCCTGACAGCAGGAGCTGCCTCTGTGCCTCTTCTCCCGTGCCTCCATCCCTGATTTGCTACCACAAACCAAAGTTTTCCTAAAAAAGTGAATTTTGAGAGGTCTCACGTCTGACAGCCTCGCTGATCTATTTGCTGGCATCTTATTTATGCCAACAAAAGAGGATTTGTTTGGAATCTGTGAAGATGAGGGAGCACTATGGGGTGGACAACATCAGGTTTTGATGGGAGAGGAAGCAATGGATGGGAATTAAGTTCCTGATGGAGTTGAAATGTGAGCCTTTGGGCACCTTTCCTAAAAATATATGTATTTTCACTAATAGTTAGGACTGAAGAAAGAGCAGGAAGATGATGATTGTTGTGGGTAGAGAGATAAAGACTCTGCAAATGGAAGAACTGGAAATTATCATAAAAGACAAAAAGCCTGAGAGCTAAAAAGGGTGGAATTTAATAAATTATGAGGGCATGTGCTGAGGGGATCAAAACAAAACTTGGATTAAAAGGGGGGAAATTACACTTTGGGAATGGTGGAAGGAGAGAAAATATGGGGATAGGGGATATTTATCTTTGAAAAACTGAGGCAAATGTCATCCTGGCACGTGGGATGCTCCAGGGTTGGTCAGGAAGCTTTGATGACACCGTGAGACACAACTGGAGCATCCTGGGTGATTCTGATGAGATTTATTTTGCTGAGAGGCTGAACCCAAACTGCCATGCTTGGAGGAAAGAGATGCTGGAGTGGTGCAAAGGGTGAGCAGGAAGAGAAAAATCAAAGTTTTCAGCCAAACTGGGCGATCTGGGGGAGCTGAAAAAAGTCCTGCCTCTCTTGCAGGGTGTTTGACATCCAGGTGTGTGCTGCTGGGAGAGAAGTTCACTGGCTGGGAAAGGCTGTGAGGCACCCAGCATGGATGGCCAGGGGTCATCCCAAACCTCCAAAGCTTAGAAAGACAATTTTTTCCCCAAAAAAAAACATGCAGAGAAGCAGTTCTGTGCCAGCTGGGGTGAGGGCTTGTTCACCAGGGAGCAGGAGGGAACACAGACACAGCAGGATGGGAATCTGCTCAAGGGAAGAATATAGACAGGGATTTAATTAGCAGGGATTTAATTAGGAGCTTGCATTGAGAGGAGTGAGGATCCTCAGCTGCCCTCCAAAGCTCAGTGGCCGTGGCACAGCCTCTGGTGCTTTTAGGAGCAGAGCTGGGCAAGGGGCTGGAGCTCCAGGAGCAGCTGAAGGAGCTGGGAAGGGGCTCAGCACAGAGAAAAGGGGGATCAGGGGGAAATTTCTGGCTCAGAAGGGTCAGCAATAATCAGAGCATGCAGAAGTAAGCTTTGGCAGGAGAGGAGCTGCCAGAGCATCCCAACTCAGATAGAAGCCGGAGATCCCTCTGTTTCTTCTCTTTCTGCCAGGAAAGCCAGATGTGAAAAAGGGGAACTCTGTGGAAATAAATTAAAAAATTAAAAAAAAAAAAAAAAAAAAAGAAAGAAAAACTGAGAAGAACTGCTCCAAGCTTGAATAATCCATTTGGGAGGCAGTTCCCACAGGCAGAAGCAGAGCAGAGGACTCCACAGGAAAGGCCACGAGATAGCTCCCTAGGAGTGGCAGGGAAGAGAGATTACAGATATTTCCTCTGTTTGTTGCTCAAACAATGTGAGGAGACTCGGAGCACCACTGCCCTCTCTTTCTGTGCAGCGTGCTCCCCTCTGTCCTCGTGTCCCTGCCTGTCCCTGGCGCAGCAGGGAGCAGAGGTGAGGATGGAGATGGGCTACAGGGGCTTCAGGGTGGCTTGTGAGCACTGCTGGCTCAGAGGTGACCCCACACAAACTCCAATTCCTGCTCCCTGGGACAGGGACAGCATCCAGGGAAGGGCTGGAGCTGGGCCAGGGGAGGTTGGAAACCAGGACCTCATTAAATTGGGGGAGCTGGATGGGCAGAACACACATCCAACCAATATGATTAATGCAACGTTCTCCATTTATGTGAGAGAAGATGGCAGTTTTTATACACTTCTACATAGTTCACAACTTACAAAGGCACTCAAGGTACTCCGATTGGCAAGCTAACATTGTTTATCTTTGCCTTAAAGTGGCTTAAACCTCACACTATAAACCTGTACTACTTCACACCCAGACAGCACAGCGCTCCCCATCACACCTTAACATAATTTCTAACTGTGCCACAAACTCTTAATTTCTGACTGCACCACAAACTCGTAATTTCTAACTCTGCCACAAGCTCTTAATTTCTAACTGTGCCACAAACTCTTAATTTCTAACTGTGCCACAAGCTCTTAATTTCTAACTGTGCCACAGACTCTTAATTTCTAACTGCGCCACAAACTCTTAATTTCTAACTGTGCCACAAACTCTTTATTTCTAACTCTGGCACAAACTCTTGATTTCCAACTGTGCCACAAACTCTTCATTTCTAACTGTGCCACAAATTCTTAATTTCTAGCTGTGCCACAAACTCTTAATTTCTAGCTGCGTCAGAGGCTGGAAGGCCTCTCAAGGCCCAGATCTGAGGCTTTGACTGGAGTAGCTCAAATCTCATTCCAAACATAAATCATGGCCCCTCTCTCTCAGAAATGATACAACAGAGGTTTGCTTTGGATAGCAGGGAAAGGTTCTTCCCCCAGAAGGTGCTGGGCACTGCCCAGGCTCCCCAGGGAATGGGCACAGCCCCAGATCTGCCAGAGCTCCAGGAGAGTTTGGATGCTCCCAGGGATGGGGTGGGATTTTGGGGTGTCTGTGCAGGGCCAGGAGCTGGATTTGATGATCCATCCAGCTCAGGATAATCTGTGATCCCATTCAACCTGCCTGTGTCAGACCTGGGGAACTCTAAAAACACCAGCTTGTGGGAACTCAAAATGTCCCTTAGACACTTTTAGAGGTTCCAGGCCTTGGTCAGAAGCATTTGAGACCCTGGCAGGCAGCTGGAAGCAGCTGTGATTTTGAGTTTGAGCCATGGGATGAGTTACCAACTTTGAAGGTGGAGTAAGCAGTCACAAAGGGTTAGATAGTAAAAGTAGCTACAAAGCAGAGGGGAATTTTTTTAGTATTGTACAGGGGGGTTTTAGCACCTGTACAGGGAAGTTTTTACTTTGTACATGGGGGTCAGAAGTTCTAAGATGGAGGAAAGTGGGCTGATCCTGTTCTTCCTCCTTCTTCTTCCTTGCCTCGATGTTCTTGGTGATGTTGGCACTCACAGATTGGTTTAGAGTAGAAAAGCACTTGGTAATATAGGTAGTAGGGAAAATTGTAAGCATATAATACATAATATATCATATAAAAGATAGCAGCAGCCCTGGGTGGGGGGAGAGAAGAAGAAGACACAGTCAGAGAGGATGTCAGGGTGTGTGTGTGCCTCTGCCTGAGCTCTGAGCAAACCACAGCAGCCAGAGAAGAAAATCCTTTAGATAACTCACAATAAACTGCCTTGAGACCGAACATCAAAAGCCTGCTGAGTTTTCTTTGGACGCACGGGTTGGAGGAGAGACTTTACCACCACACGAGACCCCAAACTAAACCCGGGGTTCTCACACCAGCTGAGGGAGGAAAACTCTTCCCCTCCCACAGAAGAAGCTCTCCAGCTGCCTTCCCAGCTTCTCCCACAACTTCCAGCCAAGTCCAACGTCTCTGTGCAGATTCTCCCTGCCTTTCTTTTCACCTCATCTGTGGTGCCAACCCCTCTCTGAGCCTTGCTGCCCTGCACAGGCAGCTACAAACAGTCACAGGCTGGAGCAGGGCAAGAATCCCTCTAAAAATTCTGTTAGGAAGCCTCCAGGAAAAAAGAAAATAGTAGAAAGAGGGTCAGGCTGTGGGAGAGCTTCTGACCCCTACGAAAATTCCACAATCACTCTCTCAACCCAACCCACAGCCACATCTGGTGCCTGGAGCCCTCACTGGACACCAAGGGTCAAAAAAAGAGCTGAAGCTCAAGCCCAGCTTAGCAAAACATCCCTGGAGGGGTTTAAAAGCCACGTGGATGTGGCACCTGGGGACATGGGTCACTGGTGGCCTTGGCAGTGCTGGGGGAATGGTTGGAGTGGATGATCTCAGTGGGTTTTTTTCAGCCTAAACAAATCTATAATTCCATATTTCCCTGGCATTTTCCACAGCTGTGTCATTATAAGTGTGAGGTCCTGGTTCTCAAATGCCTTGGAGCCTCCACTCATTTTCTTTTCCTTGGGGAGTAATGCTGCTTTATAAATTCATAGAATTCTAGAATGGCTTGGCTTGGAAGGGACATTAAAGATCATTTCATCCCACCCCTGCCATGAGCAGGACACCTTCCACTGTCCCAGATTGCTCCAAGTCCCCCTTGGGCACTTCCCGGGATTCACAGGGGCAGCCACAGCATCTCTGGGCACCCTGTGCCTCACCACTTCCTCCAGTCAGGAATTTATTCCTCTTTCTTCCATTTCCCTGCATTAATTATTCTTGTTTTCATCCCTGACTATGATTATATGAACTTAAGCTGAGAATTTTTTCAAATTAGAGAGCGTCCTTTGAATATTTCCAAAGCTCCTGCTGCATAGGAGGAGCTGCAGCTCCTGTGAGCCAGTGATTAAACAGGGATTAATCACAGAATCATGGAATGGTTTGCCTTAGAAGGGACTTTAAAGACCAACTTGTAGCTCCAACCCCTTGAGGAACTCCTGGGCAGTTTCTTTGGCTGTAAAATGGGCAGAAAATGGATTGTCTGATCTCTTGAGAGGGGTGTATGAACCTCACAGGACAGGTTCCATAAGTGCTGCAGGTTTATCACAACTGTAGTTTCTCAGAAAAAAATTAAGTTTTGGCAAGACTGAAAATTTCTCTTGGAAATCAATCCATTTTCAGGAAAAAAAAAATATAATAAAAAGAGAGAAAAATAAAAAAAAAGAAGCACCTAACAGTCTGCCTGGGACAACAGCTGGGTGCCAACATTACCAAAGATTTCTCCTGCCTGCTTCCCACTCCAGCTCCTCATTTTTCTGCTTTTCTTTTTGCCTGCTATCAATTTTCCACAATATTGCAAGCAGCTCCTGCTCTAATGAAACATCTTATCTGCTTGTTCGAGGTGTGTCTCGCTGCTGGGAGTTGTTTGACATTTTGAATTAGATGGTTAAAGAAGCTGTTTCACTCGATGTTAATTAGACTAGCAGCTGGTTGTGGTGGGGGTTTTTTTTAACACAGCACTAACAGTAAATTAAAAGAAAAATAGTCTCGTCTCAAGGTGCAGGTTTTGAAATAGCTGAGAAAAGGAGTTCTGGTGTTTTATTTCAGTATTCCTGTTTTCTTAAGATTTGGTAGTTCTGAATCACTGTTTTCCAGAGAATTGAACTTTCCAGTGAAAAAAGGAATGGCTGAGTTTTGCCTGGTGGTTACTGTGATGCACAGGCACTGCTATTAATTTTCTTATCCTCCAGGGACCCTACAGATTACAATGGGTTTAATGGGTCTGTGGAGACCCATGAAGAATAAGAGTTATGATTACAGAGCTGCTGGTTACACCAGCAAGGATAATCAATCCAATAAAATAGTCCTGGGCTGAGAACATTGGATCCACAGCTGATGCCAGCTGGGATCAGACCTTTCCTTTGAAGCATCCAGGACTCACCCAGCCCTTCTAAAGGGGGCAAAACCCTTGGAAAACAGCACCCATGGGTGCCTACACAAATCCTGCATGATACAATGTTAGATAGTAGGAAGAAATCCTTTTTTGGACAAGGTGACAAGACAAGGGAATGGCTTCCCACTGCCAGAGCGCAGGGATGGATTGGATTTTGTTTGGGAGTTGTTCCCTGTGAGGGTGGGGAGGTCCTGGAATGGATTTCCCAGAGAAGCTGTGGTTGCCCCTGGATCCCTGGAAGTGCCCAAGGTCAGGTTGGACAGGGCTTGGAGCAACCTGGGATGGTGGAAGGTGTCCCTGCCCATGGCAGATTTAAGGTCCCTTCCAACCCAAACCATTCCATGATTCCGTGGTGATTCAGCCAGTGCCTGCTGTGCTGCTGTGGAAGAGGAAGAGGATCCTTCCTCCTGGCCCTTGCAGAAAGCCTGCCTACTTCTCTCAGAGCCTTCTCCTGCCTCAGCCATTCCTTTTTTTACTGGAAAGTTAAATTCTCTGGAAAACAGTGATTCAGAATTACCAAATCTTAAGAAAACAGGAATACTGAAATAAAACACCAGAACTCCTTTTCTCAGCTATTTCAAAACCTGCACCTTGAGCTGCTCTAAGGGAGAGCAGACTATTTCTCATTTCCTCATTTTCCTCATTGTGCCAGGGATGAAAACCACCCATTTTCCTTATAAAGTCACCTCTGAGCCCAATCATGCTTTAAAATCCAGGCTTGCTGGTTTTCAAGCCCGTTCTTGCCTTCAAATCCTGTTTATTTCTTCCCTCCCTTCCAATCTGCAAGGACAGATCATTTGCTCTTCCCACACGCTCCATCCTGGCGAAGCAGGGACGTGTAAAAATAAACAGCAGCACATTTCTGTGCTAGCAGCCTGTCCTGGCTGCTCTGAGTCAGGGAGGATGAAAAGGAGACAGGAACCAGCCTAAAACCAGCAGACACCACACGGTGACATGGCCGGCGCGAGCTGGGAGTTGCCTTTGTCATCAAACTCTTGGTGGCCTCTTCTGCTGGTGGTGGCCACATCTTAGTTCCAGGTTTGGGAACCCGATGTGGGATCCACACGGATCCCGTGGACTCTCTGCCTTTGGCAAACAGAGCTCAAGGAACTGAAGGTTTGGTCAACAATTTTTCCACCCCAAAAATTGCATTTGGACATTTTCCCAGCGTTAAGAGCCTTACTGGATATCCAGCACATCTCATTTCTTCTGGGATACAGCATATAAAGACATTAATGGCTTTAAATTAAATTAGATATTAGCTGTTTAGATTAGAAATTAGGAAGGAATTTCTCCCTGTGAGGGTGGGGAGGCCCTGGCAGAGGTTTCCCAGAGAAGCTGTGGCTGCCACATTCCTGAAAATGTCCAAAACCAGCTTGGACAGGGTTTAGAGGAACCTGGGATAATGGAAAGTGTTCCTGCCCTCAAGATGATCTTTAGAGTCCCTTCTATCCACAGGGTAGAAAATCATGGAAAAGCCTCAGGAATCCCATTTTCTCTAATTCTTGGCTGTCCTTGCCACTACTCCAACATCCTCTAAACAAAAAGGTCACTTCCATTGTTCCTTCACTTTGTTCTGACAGCTCCAGCACGGTGACACCGGGCCAGCTCAGTGATGTCAATTAAATACTTGTCCAGGCTTCAAAGCCTGCGGTGTCACACTGGAGCCAGGAGCAGGGGACAGCTCTTTGCAGTGTCATTAGGAGCTCGTCAAACACATCCTCCTCATCTGTGCGTGGTGCCAGCGCCGAGTTCAGAAAGCAGAATGTGCCCAGTCTCTGCGGGACATTTTGTGCTTTTGATCAAGAAAGAAAAAAAAAAAATAAGAAGAAAAAGTTGATTCATTTCTGGTTCAAGAATTCACCTGAAAGAAATGACAAATCAAAGCAAAGACAAACAAAGGAAACAGTGACTGAAGGGAAGCGTCACAAGCGCTGCGTCCCTCCTCGCTCGGCGAAAAATAAATGTTCATTAAGAGACAGCTCCTGAGAAAGGTCAGCAAAGACAGTGATGCATAAGATGAGGCAACCTGGTGACAGAGGTGTCTGAGGTGTTGTTTCCTCTGTTGTTCTTTAAGTTCCTTGGCACCCCAGCAGCTCCTGGTGAAGAGGGATGAGCTGGACCCACCACAGCCCGCCTTTGGTTGGGAGTGGCCAAACCTCTGAGATTTGTCTCTGGGGAGATTTTGCTGTGGCCTTGCAGGGCCTGGAGGAGCTCCAGGAGAGCTGGAGAGGGACTGGGCACAAGGGATGGAGGGACAGGACACAGGGAATGGATCCCACTGGGAAAAGGGAGATTTGGGAAGGAATTCCTGGTTGGGGGGTTGGTGAGACCCTGGCACAGGGTGCCCAGAGAAGCTGTGGCTGCCCCTGGATCTCTGAAAGTGTCCCAAACCAGGTTGGACAGGGTTTGGAGCAACCTGGGATAGTGGAAGGACCCTGCCCATGGCAGGGGCTGGAATAAGATGTTTTTCAGGTCCCTTCCAACCCAAACCATTCCATGAGTCTATGATCCAATATGACCTTACAGCCCCAGGTGGGAAAGCAGAAATCCCAGCTTTCAATTTTTTTTTCATGCACACCATAAAAAAAAAAAACCCTTCAAAATACAGTGTTACACAGACCTCCAAGTAAACACATTGTGAAGCATCACTTACTCCTCTCTTTGTTTTTGTTTGTTTGCTTTTTGTTTATTATTTTATATTTCTCGCTTTCAAATACAGGCCCAGGACACAAATCCTTCCCCAGCTGGGATTTCGGGAAACACAGACATGAGCAGCACCCCTCAGACACTGACCCCAGCCCAGCAGGTGTGGCACAAACAGGACCACAAGGTGACCCTGCCCCACAAAAAAGGAACTTTTTCATAGAACATTCTCACAGAATCAATCATTCAAGAATAGCCCAGTGCTGGTTTTCCAGCTCAGGATTTCTCTGCTTGAATCTGCTGACTTGAAAAGCCACTGCACAGCTACTTTAGGTGTAAGGTGCTTATCTGGAGGGTTTTAAAACACTGGTTTTGATTTATTTCCATGAATCCCTCCCCTCTTTCCAAGGAAATACACTGGAAGAGTGGCTTGCTGCCAATATCTGAAGGGTGAGCAATTCTCTCTTGTCTCTTAAATTCTGGATTCCTGCTGAGCTCTTTATATAAAAAACACCAAAAAAAAGCTCCCAGCTTTTTAGCCAAGAGATTCCCTGAGTCTGGAAGGATGCAAAAGTAAAAGAAAAGGTTACAATGAAAATTAATGTACACGTGGAAGCTGCAGGACTACGATCCACAGCCTGTCTTGGGAGCCCAGAGCTGGTCACAAACTGGAATCCCAAGTTTCTCGTGGCTCTGCAGTTTGTCTGTCTCAAATCCCTCCTTGCTCTGCAGGATGAACAAAGCCCTGGCTCAGGGATGGGCATGTCCAACCCAACAGGGCATTTTTATCTTGTTCCATCTCCTGGAACCAAGGTGGGCTCAGCACAGCTCTGTTTATCCCATGCTGATCTTCAAACACCCACCTACAGCTCTACCTGGATTGAGAAATTCCCTTTTCCTGTGGATAACGAGGATCAAATCCACAGCAGCCTCAGCTGGTGTGGGCAAGTTTTCTTCCATCCCTGCAGCCTTTATCCTTGCCCCTGGAATTTCAAGGCTCTGCCCTCCCAATATCTCATCAGGGCTTT
Organism: Lonchura striata; assembly: GCF_050655825.1. Lineage (NCBI taxonomy): Eukaryota > Metazoa > Chordata > Aves > Passeriformes > Estrildidae > Lonchura > Lonchura striata. The sequence goes on along the minus strand of NC_140706.1, from coordinate 2,558,181 downwards.
TGTTCTGGGTCACTGCCACAGCCTCTCCTCTGGGCTCCTCTGATGCAAATTTGCCTCCACAGCAGCTGCAGAACACTTCTGCAAGGGGGTTTTTAGTGGGCAGCCCAAGGTTTGTGTGTCCTGACCCTCTGCACTGGGTGAGAGGAGGGAAGAAGGGACTGGCCTCTGTTCTCTAAAGCCTCCGTGCCTCCTCCTGCCTCACCTCAGCTCTCACCCCCATCCCCGGGCTCCTGACTGATCCTCTGCAAGCTGCTGGATCTCCAAACAAGGAATTCTGTGCTACTTTCCTGTCTGGCTTCATGCTGAGGAAAGCCCCCAAAGACAACCCCAGCAGCAACCACATCTCCCTCTGCTTTAAACCCTCCTTGAAAATTCACCTTTTCCTGCGAACCCCCTTTGCCTCTCTGGGGTGGTCAGGAAAGCTGCCCAGCCCGTGTTGGCTCATCACTTTTTGGTGAAGCCCTTGGTCAGTCTGGTGGGGGTTTTTCCCTTCAATTTCCATTGCAAAAGCTTTTATTCACCCTTCAAACACCATGGAATCGTGGAATGGTTTGGGTTGGAAAGAACCTTAATGATCATCCCATTCCATCCCCTGCCATGGGCAGGGACACCTTCCACTAGCCCAGGTGGCTCCAAGCCCTGTCCTGGACACTTCCAGGGATCCAGGGGCAGCCACAGCTTCTCTGGGCACCCTGTACCAAAGCCTGACCAAGCTCTCAGAGAGGAAATTCTTCCTATGTTGGGGAAGATGAAAGAGGAAAGCCTTGTAAATATGATTGCTTGGCAAAAGATTTTGAGAATATGGAAATTATAAGCGAGATTGAAATGAAAGTAAGCTTTGAAACACCAAGCCTTGGTTACTGAACAACTGAAAAACAAAGGTATGGCCAGCTGAAGGAAATCCCCTTTTGATGAAACAATAGCTTCTGCTTGCAGACAGCTCCAAGGAGCAGAGCAGACCCTAGCAGCTTGGCAGAAGGGTTCAAAGAGTTGTTTTTAGGGTTTAAAATGTAACACGGTATGGTAATGTAATGATTTTTATAGGCTGTATGTAAATGCTCTAGGATTTGTATCTTGTACTAGATTGGTTAGCAAAAATTAGAATATTCAGCACAGAAGATTTCTTGTTTTGTAACGGGAAGTTCTCTCTCTTGCCCTCTTGCTCTTCTGGGCTCCTCTTTCAGGTCTGCCCCAAGCAAGGTCCTGCACCCACACCCTTTGCAATAAACCACAATTCCAAAACCTGGCTAAGAGATCTCTCGTCTCCATCCATCCCAACCATCCTCCCCACTGTCGCTCCTACATTCCTGATTTCTAATCGAAATCTCTTGTACTCATCTGGTAAAAGCTGCTCAGCAAGGACAGAGACAACTTCTGTGTATCAGAGTTCATCCTCACTTCCTTCTGTGGTGAGCATGGATAAGCCAAATTATGGAATCACAGGGTTGTTTAAGCTGGAAAAACCCTCTAAAATCATCCAGTCCAACCATTCCCCCAGCACTGCCAAGGCCACCACTGACCCATGTCCCCAAGTGCCACATCCACACGGCTTTTAAATCCCTCCAGGGATGGGAACTCCACTGTCAGCTTGGGTTTTAAGTATTTCTGTTCTGCTTTGGTGTGCAGCTTTTAGCTTTATATTAAATGTCACCAGGATCTTTTCACAGAGTGCTGGAGACAAACCAATCCTGTTCTAGCTGGAGACCCAGGGACAATCTCTTCAAACTTCAGGCCCAAAGCACGAACAACATGAGAAGAGGAGGGTGGGAAAGCAAGGAGGATGAAACTTCATCATTTGAAGCTATTAACAGGACAGTTAACTCCTGTATGCAAATAGACTTAAACTTATAAAAATGTGAGATCTTGTGACCAAGGTCTCTTTGCTTCCACCATGGAGCCATCTGGGCAGAGCCACAACTTGGAGCTCCAAGTGGTTCCAGTACTGACAGGGTGTAGCCTTTGAAGGCACTTCAATAAATATCAATAAATATCAATAAATATCCTCTTTATTCCTCTTAACTCCCTCTAGACTCTGTTCCAGCTCCTTAAGGCATCACCACCACTGCCCTGGGCAGCTGTGCCAGGTCTGGACACCCCTTTCCATGAAGAAATTATCCCTAATATCCAACCTAACCCTCCCCTGGTGCAACTTGAAGCTGTTTCCTCTTTTCTTTTCCTCTTGCCCTTTTCTCCAGAGCCACATGAGCCATGGGGGAGATGCCTGTCAGAACCTCTGCAGCGTTTCCTTGGCTCTCTGGACTGGGCAGAGACCAGCTCAGGGTCCTCATTTCAAACCAGACCCATCGCTGGCCACACATAACTGGAAACATCTTGGAGCTGTGGAATCTCAATCCCTCTTCCCAAAGGCCTGGGCTCTCCCTTTGGCAGCCTCCTGCTGCCAAAACCCACACAAAATTTCATTTTGAAAATATTTCCTGCGAATTAGAAAGGTCTCAGTGCAGGGACCCAAATGACACAGTGGCTGCTGAACCCAGAACAGAGCCAACCCTGCACTGGGGGGGTTGGGGAGAACCTGAAGGATCAGGAGCCTGTGAATTCCAAACCCCAGGCAAAGGGAGCGAGCCAGGGGGTGAGTTTAAGTGAAATATTTCTCTTTTTTTTCCCCCAAGGAAATTGTTTCTCCTTTTTTCAGCCAAAAACTGGGAAAAAAATTCTTCCAAAAACACATTTCCCTTCAGTTGGCAAACATTTTTCCTCCTTTATTATTTCCTGTCTGCTTGATAAAGAGAATTCTCAGTATTTGGATACAGAGTTAAGATGAGGGAATAGAAACAAGGGATATGATGCCACTTAGTGGAACATGAATAATAATAAAGAACAATATTCCAACATCCGTGGTGCAAAGTTTTGGTCACCTCTATGAGACTGTGCTCTTAATCCTGATGAGCAGTGGGGACTTCCCAGAGTACAGGGCTTTCAAAGCAGCCTGAGCTGTCAAAAAACAGAAAAAAAAGAAGTTTCCCTTGCAATCCTGCAGGTGCAGCCTGATGGCACTGGGAATTTTGCAGAAGAGTGGGAAAATCAAGGATGCAATAATTTCAGGGATTGCAATGTTGAGTTGCTCCATGAGTATCCCACAAGACACCCAGATCTTTCCCAGCAGTTCTAACGAGAGGGAGAAAGGACAATCACACCAGCTCATGGCTTTCCCCAAATCCCTCCCAGGGCAAAGCCAGGGTGATGAAACTCAAATCACTGTAAGAACACGGTGAAAGATGCTCAGAAATTAAACCAAGGCAGGAGGAATCCTGCAGAAATACCCAAACTGGCTGCTTGAGCAGCTGCCCTCCCCAGGCAGGGGGCATGGGCATGAGCCAGCCAGGCTGTCCTGCCAAAACCTGGCCACTGATAAAGAAAAGCCTCTTATCTCCCCCCAAACCCCCTGCAAACACAACCCTGTGCTCAGCAGAAGTGCCAGGGCTGCAGAGCCTCTCCTCTGCTTGGCAGCAGCTCTGTTGGCACATTCCTCGATGCTTTACAGCAGTTTCAGCCCTCCTGACATAAACAAGGCACAACAAGAGGAAGACGGGTTTGGTTTGGCACCTGTATAAAAGGGACAGGGGCTGGCAGGAGTCTCCTGCTTCTGCTACAGCCAGGGAGCCACAGCTGTGTCAGGAACAGGGTGGGCAGGAGCAGGGTGAGTAGGAACATCCCCCTTTTCCAAAGGCTTTGCTGGCACTGCCCCTCTGGATCTCTCCAAGGCCTTCTGCCACCTCACAGAACTCCTGGGGATCATCTCCCAGGTGTTCATCACCCCTCTGCAGTTATTCCCTTGGCTCCATCCTCTTCATTCCCTGTACCACAGCAGGAAAAATGTCACATCCCCGTGTGGAGAGGGATCCAGCCTGGCTCTGCTTTGGTGCCCTCTTTATCACAGAATTCACAGAATCCACAGAATTCACAGAATTCACAGAATTCACAGAATTCACAGAATGAGCAGGTTGGAAGAGACCTTCAGGATCATCGAGTCCAACCCAGCCCAACACCTCACCTAAACCCTGGCACCCAGTGCCACATCCAGGCTTTGTTAAACACATCCAGGGATGGTGACTCCACCACCTCTCCAGTCAGGCCATTCCAGAACTTTATCACTCTTTCTGTAAAAAACTTTTTCCTAATATCCAACCTGTATTTCCCTTGATGCAGCTTGAGACTGTGACCTCTGGTTCTGTCAGTGCTGCCTGGAGAAAGAGCCCAACCCACGATGGTTTGTGTTTGAAGGGACCTTCAAGATCATCTCCTTTCCACCCCCTGACTCTTGACCTCCTCCACCTTCCTTACCACAGATCCTCTGCACCCCAACAGGGTTTTTTTTGGGTTTTTTCAGCCTTTCCCAAGCCTTCCCCCTTTCCCTCTCCACCTCTCCAGGCTGCTTGCCACAGCAGGGATGCTGCAGGGATGGCAGATGGCCTCTTCTCATCCTGTGGGAGTTCTCCACTTGATCCACCCAGCTGCTGCCATTACAGCCCACAAAGGCAAAGCAATTCCTGTGCTCCTGACACTGCCACCACCACGGGGCTGCCAGAATGAATGCTGCCCAGGGTGCTTTAAAATTGCATTTATCTGCTCTGAGCAGACTGGAATGCCTGTCCAGGATTGTGAGTCAAGAGGCTGCTGATAGCACAAGTGTTCTGGGATGGCACCCGTCCTCTCCAGCCACAGATTAAATTTGTAGTAGGTAAGGAAGAACAGACCCCTGTTGTCCTCTGCTCTGACTTTTGGCAAGCAGTGATTTAGGGATTTCTCAGTCAGAGGCTGTGTGTGAAGCATCAAGTTTGAGGCGTGAGGGGAAAGTCTTTATGCTGATATCAAAGTCGTGCTTTTGCCTAAATTCTTTTTGGAGCCACAGATGCAGAAGCAACGTGGAACTGAATTAAAATATTAGTTGAAACCTAAGGAAAAGTGCTCAGATTAGAGAATAAAACCAGGTAAAAAAAGTGAGGATTTTCACATTTTCAATCAGCAGAGAGAACACAGGTTTTCCAGGATTTCTGAGATGGGCTAAGTGCTGTGGGGGCATCTTCCACTCTGGTCCCAAACTACTTATCCCAAATGCCATGAGCAAAGGCAGGACAGAATCTTGTGCTCATAAAGCAGAGCTGTGAAAAAAAAAAAAAACTGGGCTTGAAACTCTCCAGTTCCTCAAACAAAGAGTAAAACTCTTATTGTCCTGCAAAGAAAACCATCCCATGCACTCAGGGTGGATCCAGGGCACATCCTGCCATTGGGGCAGCCTCTGGGTGTAGAATCATGGAATCACAAAGCTTGGAAAGACCTCCAAGAGCATCAAGTCCAACCTTTGACCAGACACCACCACGTCAGGAAGTGAACCTGAGCATCCAGCGTGGATTAACCCTTTGGAGCTGTTGGAACCCTCTCAGTGTTTGAATGTTTGAGTGTGTGTTAATAACTGCTGCCTTGTGAAGGCTGACCTAGAACAGAGGCTGGACAGAGCTAAAAAATAAAGTAGGGATTTATTAAAAGGATCTCCTCCATGGATCCACCTCGGGCAGCACAAGAGCCCAGCCAGGGTTACACCAAAGATGAACCAAAATGGTCACAAAATGCACGAGCACTCACGGGGCGTCTCACTTTTATAAGTTCTGCTCCATTTGCACGTTGGAGTTCATTGTCCAATTCCAGCTTTAGCCCAGGCAGTCCCATCCTTCTTGGTTTTCTCTCTCCAGCCCACATTGTTTGTGCTCTTGGGCTGAGATTTGGATCGTTTGTCCTTGGTCCCCAGCTGGAGAAGGAATTGTTTTGTCCCCCAGCTCTGTGAGGAGAGCTCACCATCCCCTCATATGAAGCTCAGAACTGCACATTAAAGCAGCACAGAATCTGAAACATAGAAAAGCCAAAACCTGAGGCATCATAACAAAAAAAAAAAAAAAAAAAAAAAAAATTTGGCCAGCCTGGAGTGGCCACAACCTCTTATCCCTCCTGGACAAGGCTGTGGAAGCCTCAATCCCTGGCAAGGAGGGGACAATCAGGGTTGTGCAGAGAGGGAAGAGTGACATCGCGCTTTCCTGGAAGAGCGCGGCCGGCGCCCCAGCGCAGCTGTTGAAAACCCAGCATGGGAGAGGCTGGATGAATGTGGAGAGTGACATTTCTGGGCTCTGCTAAGTGGCTCACAGCAGGCTCTGCTATTTGCATTGCACAAATAGTCATTTTATGATTAAAAACAACAACAGCAAATAGAAGCGAAACCGAGATAAAACTGGTGAGCTCAGCGCAGAGGTTGAGGGGGTGCAAAGGCTGCCTCTGCCCACAGTTTAACCCCTCACTGATCCTGGACTGAACCTTCCCTTCCACTTTTTCACGTGTTTTCTCCCGCAAACTTCTCACCCAGCACACCCATATTTCAAGGGCAAAGAAATAATGCCAAAAATGATGGGTTTTTTATGCCTGAGTGGCAGAAGTGGATCAGAGCAAAACAGGGAGGTGAGCTTTCTACTGAGGGAAACGTTTTCACAGAATGAATCCCAGAATCCCTGAGGTTGGAAAAGACCTCCAAGATCACCAAATCCAGCCTGTGACTGATCCCCACCTTGTCACCAGCACAGAGTGCCACATCCAGCCATTCCTTGGACACCTCCAGGGATGGGGACTCCACCACCTCCCTGGGCAGAAGTTGCTGTCACTGTGGGAAGTTGGCCTCCAGCCCTCCATGATGAAGAAGGGTTTGGCAGCTTGGAAGAAGAAGAGAAACAGGCTAAAAATTCCCAGAGGAAGACCAGGAGGGATTTCTGCTCTGACTGGACAGGGTTTTTTTTGCTGTGTAGACACCCTTGTCCTACACATGGGCCAGCAGGGAGGTTCTGGTGTCACTCAGCAGGAGAAGAGATGGTGCCATCAGCAGATACAGTCATTGAATCATTAAAGGTGGAAAAATCCCCAAAGATCATCCAGTCCAACCATTCCCCCAGCCCTGCCAAGGCCACCACTGACCCACGTCCCCAAGGGCCACATCCACACGGCTTTTAAATCCCTCCAGGGATGGGGACTCCAACACGTGACCATCTTTTCCATGAAGAAATTTTTCCCAAATATCCAATATAAACCTCCCCTAGCACAACTTGAGGCCATTCCCCCTCCTCCTGTCCCTGTTCCCTGGGATGAGATCCCAAATCCATCCCCCCCCCCCCGGCTGTCCCCTCCTGTCAGGAGCTGTGCAGAGCCACAAGGTCCCTCCTGAGCCTCCTTTGCTCCAGGCTGAGCACCCCCAGTTCAGATGGAGTGCTGGTTTCATCATACACAGGAGCTTTTCAGAGTCCCAGACAGGATTGCTGGGCCTGGAGGAATCCTGGAAAACCTTCTAGAAAAGATGCAAGAAGGAGAGGAATGGACACAAAGCACAGGATGCCCCAAGACAGCACAGGCTGTGTTTTTCCAGTGTCCTTCCTCCATAAAAACCCCATGGATCTATCAACAACCACACAACCTAGCCGTGTCCACCAACCCCTTCATATTTTTTGCAGCCCAAATCCTGCTTTCCCCCGAGAAGGAAGCATCGGTTGTGTCCTTACATGATGCTCCCACTTTCTGGATGCTCGGGAGCCCGGAGGGAGGAAGCTGAATCCTGTAATTCCTCCCCATTGCCTGACCCAGGGTCAGCACAATCTCCCGAGCAGCAAATGCTGAACCTTTGTCAGCTCATTAGCGACAGCCGAGAGGCACAAAAGGGGTAATTGTGCCCTCCCTTTTTGTTAAACCTCTAATTTGTACCTCTCCCGAGGCTAAATATCCCTCGGGAAGAAGGATGCTTGAGGATTTCAGAGTCTACCTAGTCTATTAAAAAGAGAAGAGAGAGGAGGAGGGATTTGGAAGATAGGAACAAGAGGGTAATAAACAGCCAAAAATACCTCCAAGGCAGTGGGGAGTCATGAGAACAAGTTGTTTTCCTGTTTATTCAACGCTCCAGCTGCACTAAAACCTGATGCACTTCGTCTCTTCCTCCCAGCCAGGAGTTATTGGAGCCAAGAGCAGCAGTGGAGAAGTTTACTGACCACCCACGAGTGGGAAATTGCAACTCTGCTGCCTGGATCTGGTGCTGTGAGGCAAGGGATTGTCCCATGTCCCCACCAAGCCAGTCCCAGGGTGCCTGAGGGACAGCCCCAGGCAGTGCAGGTGCAAAAAGGGATTGGTCTTGTCCTCCAGGCAGCACTGACAGAACCAGAGGTCACAGTCTCAAGCTGCATCAAGGGAAATATAGGCTGGAAATTAGGAAAACGTTTTTTATAGAAAGAGTGATAAAGTTCTGGAATGGCCTGACTGGAGAGGTGGTGGAGTCACCATCCCTGGATGTGTTTAAACAAACCTGGATGTGGCACTGGGTGCCAGGGTTTAGGTGAGGTGTTGGGGTTGGGTTGGGTTTGATGATCTTGAAGGTCTCTTCCAACCTGGTCATTCTGTGAATTCTGTGAAAGCTGAACCTTCTTGGCCATTTAGGAGGAGTTTCTTTGTGGGTCTCAGATTCAGTCAAAGAGAGAAACTGAGAGTTTCTAGCCAGGCAAAAGCCCGGGAAAGAGCGGGGGAAGAATGTAAATAAGTCTTTATCTCTCTTGTTGTTCACATTGTTTATAGTTAAGTTCTATCACTGTGCATCAAGCACTGTACACCAATGCTCTTGGTGGTTTTCACTTCAGGACCAATGGATTTGGTCCTCACAAAACTCTGTATAAAAGAGCAGTGTATTTTGAATAAATCTGAGTTTTACTCTCAGCAGCTTTCTGAATGAGTCTCTTCATTCCCATCCCGCCTTGACAGTGACATTTCTTGACTTCTTACAGCCATCCATCCATCCTGGCCATGGGGAGGGGTCTTGGCAGGATCGAAACCTGGGTGGTTTTGGAGGAAACTGCTCCATCCTTTGACTCCAAATGCTGGACTGCAGCCACTGCAGCACAGAATGCTCTACCCCATTTCTTCAGGATCTTCCAAGTCCAGCTTACAGTGGAAGATGTCCCTGCCCATGGCAAGGAGGTGGATCTGGATGATCTTTAAGGTCCCTTCCAACCCTTCTAGGATTCCATGATAATCGAGGCTGGGATTACTTGGGAACATTGCAGCTCTCACCTCAAACCTACTCCTTACCATCAGTGTCCGAAACAAAGAATAGCCCAGACTTGGGATCAGTTTGAGATGTTCAAACAGGCAAGGAGGTAGATATTGGATGGCTGAGTAATAGTTTTTTTCCTTGGGAATAACTATAATTATTTGTTTGCCTCGCAGCTGCAGACTGTCCCACAAGAGCCTCATGACAGAAACGTGGACGAGCAGCAGGAGCACCATCATTGAGACACAGGTGCTCTCCTGGATGCATTAATTCCTTTCAAAACCCACATCCCAAGGAAAATCTTCAGCCATTACAACACCAACATTTCCCAGAAGCTAAAAAGAAAGGAATTTCCATCTGTGTGAAACTATCTTACAGATGGTTGAAACAGGAAAGCCTTTGAGGAATGAAATAGCAGAGGCAGGACGTTGGAGGAATGAGCTGGACTAAATTTAACCCAGGGAAAGAAAAGCCTGCTGCTAAAAATGCTTGTGCTATCACAAAGGAGGGAAGAGCCCAGAAATGGGAATGTTTGAATGGGAGGAAGGGGCAGGAAAGCTTTCTTTGGGGTCAGGTGGGGGATTTTAAAAGTGAAATTTTAGTGGTAGGGCAAAAAAATCATTTTCCACTCAGTTTGGTGCATGGGTTTGAGTGAGGTTTCTCAGCCTCAAAAAAAACCCAAAAAAACCCCCAACAAAACAAAACAAAAAAAAACCACCAGCCTGGTTGTCTTCTGCATAAATACAGGGAGATGATAATTGAGGAAGGGCTGGAACCCTTCTGGCACTGATTGAGTGTTGCCAAGTAGTTACACTGGAGAGATCCATCTCTCAGACAAGATATTCTGGGCCAGAGGACGCGCTGAAGTGACAGAGAGGGCACCAGAGCAATGACACTGCCCATCCCAACCAGCTGATCCAAAGGACTGGGAACTGCCACCTTCAGTTCCTCCAGCCTGCAACCCCAGCCCTCAGGCTTTTATAAAACCAGGCCTAGAAAAACAGGGGAAACACCCAATTCTGCCACAAAATTGTACTTTTGTGTTTTAAATTTGAAGTGTGTGTGGGGGGGAAATCGCAGGTTTGGGGGTTTTGTGGTGTGCGTTGTTTTACCAGCAAATCCAACACATGGAACAGTCACCCACCCACCCTGTTCCCTTTGTCTCACCCATCCTCCCCACTTCAGGTGAAGTCTGGGTGTTCCAGGTTGTCCATCCAGGCCACCATCATCCCACTGATCCCAAATCCCAGAGAGAACTGGGGAGGGTGTGGGCAGTATGGTTCTAAGTGTGGTTCCATGTTTTTGCAGACAGGAAATGTCCCTTTTAGCATAACCCACCTCCTGGATTCAGGCTCTTTGTGTCCTGCATGGAATCATTAAGTTTGGAACGGACTTTTAGGATCAAATCCAAACAGGGAGAGCAAAACAGACCCCACAGTATTCACGCTGCAGATGTGAATTGAAACGTCCCCCTCTCAAATTCAGGAAAATGCCTGGAGCAGGGATTGATTCCCACCATGGAGCACGATCCCAGCACTCAGGTGAGCCCAGACCCCCAGAGACACCAGCAAAGCCCCCCTGCTGCCCCCTCAGCACACTGGGGGTTGTTTCCCTGGTAATGGGAAGGCAGCAGGGCTGGCAGCAGTCATCTGGGGACACGGGGATGCCAGCACAATGCGTGGCTTTGTGTCCTTCACCCTATGACATCCATGTGTGGCAGACAATGCGAGTGTCCTGTGCTCCCCTGAATGGGGCAGGGCTTGTTTGCATGGGAACTCAGCAGCCCCAGGGCCTTGGCAGCTCTTTGCTCCTTGAGTTATGAGGGATAAAAGAGCTCTCATGGCTTCCAGGGTGGGTAGGCACAGAAGTAGGGCTGGGCAGAGGGAATGGGATCGTTTGGGGAATAATAGGCCTTTATGTTGGCCTGACTTTGAGTGGTGTTTTCCCTTTCCTAGAATATGACGTGGGTGGAGTCTTGGGTCTCTCTCTCAGAAGATTCCTGCGCCACAACGGGTCCTACAAACCTCTGTGTTCTGGGTATGTCCATTTTTGCCAGGAGGTGTGCAGGTAAAACTCACCTTGGGCTTTCTCCTCCAGGCCCTTGAAGGTCTGAGAAGGGGACACACATCTGACATTCTGTGTGGCGTTTGCCACACAACCAGAATTATTTCAACTGCCAAAGGGTAGGTTTGGGGTTAGATATTGGGATGAAATTCTTCCCTGTGAGGGTGGTGAGGCCTTGGCACAGGGTGCCCAGAGAAGCTGTGGCTGCCCCTGGATTCCTGGAAGTGCCCAAGGCCAGGCTGGAGCAACCTGGGACAGTGGAAGGTTGTCAGAATCCGTGGTATTGATGATTCCCAGATTGTAGAAAGTCTCTGTCTGTCAGCCCCGCTGCCAAAGCAGAAGCCATAATTGGTCTGTGCTGGTTTCCAGGTTGTTTATTCTGTTTATCTCTCACATGTTCTGCTGCCCTGCCCAGCTCTGTCCTGCAGGGCAGCGTGTGGGGCTCTGCCCTCAGTGGGATGTTACAAACATTAAATACCAGAAACTCCCTGGGCTGCATTTACAAGAACGTGCCAATATCTGTCACCTACGTTGGACAGTGTGTCCCCAGCTTGAACCAACAGAAAAATGCCAACACCACAGTGAGACATGGAGGGCATGAAGAAGGAGAAAAAGGACAAGGCATACCCAATTTCCTCCATCTTGTCCCCTTTGAACCCCTCATCTAGAATCCTAAAATTTTACTTTTGCACCCATGCCACACTTAATTATTACTGATATCAAACACTCAGAGCTGGTAATTGATCCTGTAAGATTGAAAATTCTTTTCCATGGACAGAGATCACAGACAGTGTCTCTGGGGGCTCTGTCCAGGGGGTTCCTGACCTGCCAGGGTCACAGAACTTCCAGGGCAGCCAGAGGGATGCCCTGGATTCCCACAGAAGGTGTCCCTGCCATGGCAGGGATGGGACTGGGTGGTCTTTAAGGTCCCTTCCAACCCAAACCATTCTGTGATTTCATGGACTCACCATTTCCTTGGGCAAGGCAGCTGCCTCCTGCCTCCTTCTCCTCCTCCTCATGGATGGAGGAGCACATCTGGCTTTGACAGATTAACCAGAGCCTCAGGAATATGAGGGATGAGGTCTGGGAGTCACTGTGGGGACAGAAGGCAGCTGGGTCACAGCTGAACTCGACCAAGAGCACGAGCGAGGTCGTGGCTGCAAGAAGGAGGAGATGTACTCACCATGCTCTCCAAGAAAGGGTTTGGTCTACATTTATCTCCCCTGCTGACTCTGATGGAGCCGTGTGGAGATCCCAGGGCCTGGCTGGAGCCGGGGCTCCCATGGAGTGGAGGAGGGTGGTGCCAGGAGAACAGCCACGTCCGGAACACCGCGGAGACGGACGGACAGTGGAACCTCCTGGTGAGACCCCTGCAGAGTCCCCAGCACACATGGACAAGGCTCATCCTGGCTTTGGACATATCCCAGGATGGCCATTCCAACCCTTCCAACACACTCTGCACTCACCTGGAGCCCCTGTTTTTAGGGATAGCCCCAAAAACTCCTCGCAGAAGATCCATGGAGTTATTCTGCTCATCCTCAGCTATGCTGGAGATCAGGCATCTCATTGAAACATGGAAACATCACCATTCCTGGGGCAGGAACTTTCCAGATGACAACCTTCCTCCTGTAGCTTGTTTTTAATCTGTGGTGAGTGTCACTTACAAAGTGACAAATCCTCATTTTCACAGCAACTCTGCTCTGATGTGGCCCCGTATGTAATTGCCTGCGATTCCTCAGCCCATGTTCAGCAAATAATGACTCTTATGGAAGTTATTTGTAGAACTTAATATTTTCCATTAACTGCATTATGGGATTGCGTTTTTAATTTTTTTTCCCTCTGTAATAATACATAATGAAATAATTGTGGAATTTCTAATAGGTAATTATCTTGCTGAGAACAGTTTAAAACACCAGTGAGTGTGGGTTGTTTTTAGCTGAGCATGGGGAAAAGAGAAGAAGAATGAAACATCACCTGGAGCAAGAGGCAGAGATAACAACTTTTCGTTGTTTTTGAGGATCCAACAGCATCCTCAAAACTTCAAGTCAAGAGGACTGCACAGGATGAATCCCAGAATTACTGGGTTTGGAGAAGACCTCCAAGATCCCCAAGTGCAACCTTTGACCAATCCCCACCTTGTCACCAGCCCAGAGCACTGAGTGACACATCCGGGTGTTCCTTGGACACCTCCAGGGATGGGGACTCCAAACCTCCCTGGACAGCCCCTGCCAATCTTTGACTGTCGGAATCTGTGGTATTGATGATTCCCAGATTGTAGAAAGTCTCTGTCTGTCAGCCCCGCTGCCAAAGCAGAAGCCAGAATTGGTCTGTGCTGGTTTCCAGGTTGTTTATTCTGTTTATCTCTCACATGTTCTGCTGCCCTGCCCAGCTCTGTCCTGCAGGGCAGCGTGTGGGGCTCTGCCCTCAGTGAGATGTTACAAACATTAAATACCAGAAACTCCCTGGGCTGCATTTACAATAACGTGCCAATATCTGTCACCTACGTTGGACAGTGTGTCCCCAGCCTGAACCAACAGAAAAATGCCAACACCACAGTGAGACATGGAGGGCATGAAGAAGGAGAAAAAGGACAAGGCACACCCAATTTCCTCCATCTTGTCCCCTTTGAACCCCTCATCTAGAATCCTAAAATTTTACTTTTGCACCCATGCCACACTTAATTATTACTGATATCAAACACTCAGAGCTGGTAATTGATCCTGTAAGATTGAAAACTCTTTTCCATGGACAGAGATCACAGACAGTGTCTCTGGGGGCTCTGAACAGGGGGGTTCCTGACCTCCTGCCAGGGTCCCAAACCTTCCAGGACAGCCAGAGGGAAGCTCTGGATTCCCACATCTGACCATGCTTTCCATGGGGAAGTTCTTCCTGATATCCAACCTGAACCTCCCCTGGCACAGCCTGAGGCCATTTCCTCTCCTCCTGTCCCTGTTCCCTGGGAGCAGAGCCCGACCGCCTCCTCTCAGGGAGCTGTGCAGAACCAGAAGGTTTGAAAAGTCAGGAAAATTTGAACCAAGAGGGCTTTTGATTATCAAATCACACATCAATTCCTGGAAGAGCTTTATACTGGGATCAGATGGAATATTGGAATCTGTCCTCAATAACAGGCCTGGGTAGGGGGAATCACTCCATAAAATTATCTCCTCTGCAGGTCATCCCAACAGGCTGCTGGAGAGAGCTGGGAACTTCAGTCTCTGGGCATCTCCATAAGAAAAACAGAGAGAAAAATAAGAGCAGGAAACAATGAAAGGCCAAATGTGAGCTCAGTCCTCCTTTGCTGAAGCTGATGAAGCTCTGATGGTGTGGAGGAAGCTCCCTTCTTTTTCCATCCATCCCATCAGGACCACTCAGGGTGCTGAGGGTTTTCCTGATCCTTCCATGGTGTCTGCTCCTCTCACCCTGCAAGAATGATGATTTTTTCCTCCCTTTCTGACCCTGAGGACTTCATTGAGACCCAGAGTCCCTGAGGGCCCTCACTGGCAGCTCCTCCAGCCCTTAGAAAACTTTGAGCAGAGACTTTTTAAAACATCAGAGCCCTTCAGACTTCAGCTCTCCTTCCTTTCTCCAAAAGCAGGTAAAATGAAACAACAAGGGCTAAATTTGCTACAAAATCTCATTTGGAAAACATTTCTCCTTCCAAAATGGCCCATCTGTCTATTTTTATGCACATGTTTAACATCGAGCAGAGCAGAGGCACATATTTAAGCAATTTCTGAAATCAGGGCCATTGTGTGATACTCTGATTAGTAAACTGGGAATTAGGGTTCATAAATTATACTTAATTGAACCAAATCACTTAAGCCCTTTTGTGCCTGACTTTTCCCATCTAAATGCACCAACAGTAGCAAAATAGCTCCAACATACCTGGGACACAATCCTCATTGTGTTCCCAAGCTGGGAAGGGAGACTCCCAGATAAAACGTGGCATGAAACATTCATGCTCCAGTTTTTTAAAATGAAAGGAGGGGAGTGGAGTTGGTTTTCTGTGACTGCAACTTTATAATGATTTTTCAGATGGAATCAGCACAATATTCATTTTACCTGGGCTCCCTTTATTCATGCATTCCCCTGGATTCTCCTAGGAGTATATGGATTTTTTTTCCCTGCAATTTATTTCAGTGAGAAAGCAAAATGGGAGATAAAGCAATAAAGGTTGAGGGGAGTCATCTGCTTTATAGAAAATAAATGGACAGCAAGCACCCTGGAAAGCTTTTGACTGAGGGATGTTATTACTTAGCCAGAAATCAAACTGCTCCAGTATTTCCAGGATGCCAAGATGGGCTGTGATAGAGCTTTGGAGCAGAGAGTGGCCTGTGCAAATCAAACGAAATTTGGAATAGTTGAGAAGTCAATTCTGCCTTTCGTGTAAAGTTCTCGTGGTGTTTCTCCAGCGCAGAGCATCCCGGGGAGGGGACTTCACCTCTCACCAAGGTCACCTCTGTGGCAAAAGCAGGAGACCTGGAGAAACTCCTTCCAGGCCCAGGTCTCCAGGGAAAATCCCAGACAAAAAAAAAACCCAAACAACACAATGTCTGTGACCTCAGAGGGAAAAGAGGAGATCAGGAGTGCAGCCACTCCCTTCACCCGGGTGCCAAAGTGATAAATTGCAAAACACAGACTCTCACCCACTGTCATTAGTGGTGCCTCAGAGCCCAAAGGGAAGAACGAGGGAAGAGAAGTATTTTGTTATTCTGTCCCCTCCCTCCCGTGGTTTTTGACAGTCAAAGGACACAAACTTGGAGCCCAGAGGCAGCTCAGGGCTTTGGGTCCTTGCTGGCAGCAAGAGATGCCAGGGGAGCAAACCTGCCTGGCACATCCCAACCTCATCATTCCTTGGAACCCCTTTGGCTGGAGAAGATCTTGTCCCTCAGCCACAGAATTCACTGGGTGGCAGGCACAGTTTCCTTTTCCCCCCCAAAACTAAGGTGGAAGGAGGTTGTTCCATTAGACGTGGGGAAAAAAGATAAATCTTCATTTTTTCTCTTTTTCCTTGTGAATCTCTTACCTTGTGGAGGGAAAGAACCATAATTCCTGGACATAACCTGAGCTGTTGCATGCCTGCAAGCAGCCTCAACAGCCAGCCCCATATCAGAAATGTGCTTTAATTAACAAATTGAAAACTCAGACTGAGGAAAAAAAAAACCAAAAAAACAAAACAAATGTCTACACCAAACCAGTTGTTGATCCAAAATTACAGTTATATTGATCTAGGCTGATGGGAGTAAGATATCACCTGAAAAATCTCAGTCTAAAAACTCTTGAGATCTTCAGTGCAAAATCAGTCTATTTCCCTCTTTGACTACTGTAGATCAATTCCTGCTCTATTAAATTTGAGCCGCTCCCACTTGCTTTGAGTGCCTCCAAACCATCAGCCAAAATTCCCCACACAAATCACCCTCTGATGGGATCTGGAGCTGGGACACCTTGAAAAGGGACCTGATTGTCAGGAAATCTCTGGCACCCACCTGCTGGACACTCAAAGTTTTTCATTTTTAAAGTGGCCTGGGCAATTAGGGTTGGGAACTGCAGCAATGAAGGCATTCAGTCATGAGATTAAGAGTTTATAAGATATTTATTTTGTATAGAAAAGCTGTCATCGGTGGCGTGCTCTCCATACAATAGCTGGGATGGGAAAAGGGAAGAGTTTAAACAAGGCTCTGAGAAATTACAAACATGCCTCTACTTTAATGGTGTTTTTTTCCCCCCTATCAAACAATTAATCCAACATACACTGACCTCCCACAACCCTGAGCGTGCTGACACGGGAAGACATGCCCAGCTTCACCTGGAAACCAGGAATCTCCAAGGGATGGCTTGAATTAACTCAATAAACCAAACCAATGTTTGTTTTAAACGTAGCAATTAATTATCTCCTTGGGTCTCCTTCCCCAGTGCTGGCTTCCCTATCACCTCATCGCTGGCTGTGCTGCATACAATGTTCTGTTCCTTTCTTTCTTCCTAAAGATCCTAATAGGATGCAGCCGGCCAGGCCAGCAGCTTCGGAAACAAGCACAGAGCGAATTTAATAACAAGCAAACCTGCACTTAATAAAGTCTGTCATCAGTAATGTCTCCACTGAACGCTTGCCAGGAGAGAATTGTTTGCACTTACTGTGTGAGCCAAGTCACAGCTTTAACAGGCAAGGCACAAATAAAACCCAGCCTTTCCCATTCTTTTCGCATCTCTGTTTCAACCTACCAACAAAAACTCCGGGGCAAACAGTGAAAAAATCCAGATTCAAGCAGGGGGGCAAAAAAAAAAGGCCAATGTCCCGTTCCCCCCCCCCCCCCATTATTCATTACATTATGAAACACATTTCATAATCTAATAATTAGCAAGGGGACAATTTTGTTCAGCATGAATCTGGAGTCTTTTGTCATTTCATGTTAGCACCCAGAACAAATGGACATTGTGCAGAGCGCCGTGCCGAGCCCGGCCGAGGGCTCCCGCTGTGCCGGGGCTCCCTCCTCTCCTCTCTCCAGCAAAAGCGTGGTGAGGATGGGAGGATGCAGAGCAGCCACACGCTGGACGTGAGACAATCCATCCCTGGGCACTGGGGGAGCCTGGGGAGTGCAGGACAGGCTTGATCTGCACGGCCCTCGAGGGCGCCGGGTGCTCAGCTGTGTGCCAGCTACAAGCTAAAAGGACTCCCAAGTCTTGCTCTCTGTGCCTGTTTTCCCCATGGTTTTGGTTATACCTGGAGAGAAAAAGGTGGGAAATATCATTTAACAAAGGTTTTCTAGCCAGGTTGCCCCATACCTTCATGTGGGATATGGAGCTCGTGAGGTGATGAGGTCAGACAGTGTCAACTTCTTCAGGGCGTGTGAAACCTTTCCCTGTCCCCGGTGCAAAGTCAGCCAGATATCCCTCCTGCCCAGGAGCAGAGGGAAATCCCTTGAGACAGCTCTCTGCACCAAAATCTGGTCCCTTGCACTGCAGAGTGTTTGTGAGGAGCAGGACACGGCACACAGAGGGTCGGGGTGAAACCAAGGCCACCACAACACTTCTCCTCCATGGTGACCTCCCCGGGGGTTCTTTGTTTCTGCTGGGAAGGTGGGTCCAGGGTGGTTTCAAAGCCTGGAGGAGCAAACTGAGCTGCTGCTGGTGACCATTGGGTGGTGAGTAGTGACCCTGAGCAGGAGGAGCAAAAATCCTTGGGAAAGAGCCCCAGCACTGCTGTACCACCAGCACCTCTCCTTTGGACCTCCTGCTCTCACCTCCTCTCTGGTCAGCACACAAACCCCGAGCCAGAAGCTTGTGGGTTTCTGTGATCTGGGGAGGCCAACATTTAGAAAAAAATTATTTTAATAACACTACTAATGATAATAACGGGACAGTTAAATTAATTCCTAAAACATGGCAGTTCCTACAAGCAAGGAACAGGGTTCACCTCCGGCTCTCCAAAATCCAAGGCACCACAAATGTTCATGGGATGGTGATGTTGTCCAAGAACAAGTGACCATCGAGGTGACTCCCCCAACCAAGGGCCTGTTTGACATCACTGACTCCCAGGACAACAGCTGGGGGTGCTTCTACCAGATCCAACGCCTGGGGACACACAACAGGGAACAATTGCCCAAAACCCCTTTTAATTTCTGGGGTTTTCACCAAAATTTGAGAGATTCTGGCATCAAGGAGAGCAGCCCAAAGGGGAACTTTGCTCCTGACATCCCAACCTCTTCTGGACGTGTCTGAGCTGGTTAATAAAGATTTAGAAGCTGCTCTGAGCAAGAACTACCCGAGGAGCTCTGGCCTCTTCAGGGTCACTCCCAGCTCTCCATGTTTGTGCAGGATTTAGGAGGCACCACATCCAGGAACGTGGCCAATTTCCTCACTCTTTGTTTGGGACACATCAACCAGAACAGGCTCTTCCCTTGGGGGCTGAGCCTGGACTGCAGGAGTGGGATCAGCTCCAGGAGCCACAGCCTTTCCAACTCTGCCCCCACTGTCACCTTCCACGTGTCCCCAGTGTCGAGGTGGCCACCAGCTCCAGCAAGGACAAAGCCACAGCCACTCTGCCCCCACTGTCACCTTCCACGTGTCCCCAACATCGAGGTGGCCACCAGCTCCAGCAAGAACAACACCACCAGTGCCAGCTTCACCTGGAGAGGCCCATCCTGGTCACCACCTGAGGAGTAAAGTCAGTGTGAGCGTTGTCCTCCCACGTTTGGGCACCTAAAAATTGGGAGAAGCAAGGAAAATAAGGAGTTCATCGATATCTCTGACTGTTATCTGCTGCTTCTCCCACCCCAGGTGGGATCCCTGCCCTAGGCAATACAGCTCATGGGGATGGGGTATTGCTGGAGCAAGAATGGGAAGGGGATGTGTCCACCAGGGCTGCAGGGACACATATCAAACTGGTCAAACTGGTCAAACTGGAAGCTGTGAAGTGCTGCTCCTCCCCAAAAGTGCTGCTCCTCCCTGGAGGCCATCCTGGAGCTGGAGGTGAGGGATGGCTCACCTGCCTCCCCGAGGCGTTCAGAGCAAGCCTGGATGTGCTGGGAAGGATTCAAAATCCCAGAGAAGGAAGCAAATGCTCTCAAAACTGGAGGATGTTGAGGAGACAGGGACAAAACTCCCAGAATTTTTTTTTTCGGGGGGAGTCAGGGTGTTATCCACAAAGCTTTTCTTCCCACAGGATATCCAGATACTCACTGAGGCCTCTGATGCCTCTTGGAGATGCTGCCGCCGTTTAAATCAGCACCAGCATATGGAAGGCTCCTAATATTGTGCTTCTGTCAGAGGAAACCATTGTTCAGCTTCTCTACAGGAAGGATGTCTCACTGCTTATTACCAGCTTGAATAATTGTTTGGAATGTTTTATTTGACATTTATTCAAGGAACTTGGAAACCCGCGTGGTTTCTTTCTCTCAAGAGGATAACAACAACAAAAAAAAAGAATTTAAAAAAAAAAAAAAAACACCCAAGAAAGACCAAACTGGAGCCAGCAGCTTCAGATGGCAGCAAGATTTTTAAAATGTAAATATATAGTAAAACAAGTAAAGCTTCCTTGCTTGGGCAGAGGAAAGGGGAAAGAAAGTAGAGATGCATATTTTATCATCCATATATTTAAAATACCTTCCAGGCCTTCATTATCAAGGATAGTCTGTACGTCTTGAGGATTTATATTAAAAGGATTGAAACAAAGAGAGAGAAGAGGCAAGGAAGCAAAACATCTCATCACTGGGCAGAAAGCACAGGCAACTCCACCCTTAAACTCTGACAACCCCCAAATTCCTGAAAGATAACCCCATGTTCCTACTTAGGTGGGTTAAAAAATGCACAGAGGGAGTACTGCTCCATACCTGCCCTGGATTGATGCTCCAAAGGGGGATTCTGGTTGCAATAATGAAGGAAAAATCACTGGGTTACTTTTTGGATGCTGCACCAAAGGTAGTGGGGGAAAATGGTTTGCTTTCCTCAGGTCTGGCAATTTAAATCTGAGTTGTGGTGAACGCTCAAGTAGGTTTGAAGCTTTTCTGGAGGTAATTAGTGCAGGTGAAATACCAGGATCCACACTGGACATGGAACCTGCTGGTGTGTTGGAAGATTCTTCTGAAGAACCAAGCACAAGGACCACTTTCACCCAGGGGAAGAGCTTGTAGCAGTCAGGATCAGCTGAGCTCCTCCCTGTGCTGCTGGAGAACAACTGAAGGAGAAAAGTTCTCCAGATCTTTGTCTTCTCAACCACGTTTTCAGTATTCCGTATGGGAATAAGGGATAAGGGAAAGAGAAGCACAGTGGGACTTCAGGCCCCGTGTGTCTTTCAGAATCAGACTCACAAAATCATTTATTCCATCATTCCACTCAGATCATCCACTCCAACCATTCCCCCAGTACTGCCAAGGCCACCACTGACCCATGTCCCCAAGTGCCACATCCACATGGTTTTTAAATCCCTCCAGGGATGGGGACTCCACCACAGCCCTGGGCAGCTGTGCCTGGGCTGGGAATAATCGTAGATAAAAAAACCAAAAAACTCTGCTCCCCACAAGGCTGAGCAGACAACCAGAGCCCAGCCCTAAAAGTCAGAGCCTGGAAAACTGCTGGAAGTGGCTGTTGTCCTCCAAACTCCCCCCATCAGCTGAGTACCTGTGCATGAGCCTTCCTTCCCAGGGAGAAATGGAATGCTGCTCCTCCACTGTCCAGGGCGCTTCCCAGCTCTTCATTGTCCAGGGGCAGCTCTGGAAGGGAAATTGTACCTGCAAGACCCAGCAGGCTCCCAAAAACTGTAATTTCTCTTGGTTTTTGTGGAAGAATTGTGTCTGTGAGAAGAAAAACGACTGGCACAGGATGCCCAGAGAAGCTGTGGCTGTCCCTGGATCCCTGGAAGTGCCCAAGGCCAGGCTGGATGGGGTTTGGAGCAGCCTGGGATGGTGGGAGGTGTCCCTGCCATGGCAGGGGTGGAACTGAGTGGTGTTTGAGGTGTCCTCCAACCCAATTCCATGACTCTCAGTTTCTACTTCCCTCTCCATGTCCTTTTCCTTCCCAATCCTTCCTTTCCTGTTAACTTTTGTCAGCTGTGCTGCCCAACCCTCTTGAGCCTCTCCCTGTTATCTGTGTGCACACCCCGGATTTTAGCTAATGCTGTCCCATCTTTGCCCAAATTTCAGCAGGCAGGGCATGACCACACGCCTCCAGGGAACAATCTCACTTCCAGCTCAGTGATTAATTCCTCTTTATCCATCACAAGGAGGTCCAGATTAGAGTTACCTTGAATTGTGGTCCAAACAACTCATGTCAGAATATAATTACCTGGAGGTGCTGAGAACTTTAATGACACTCCCACGGGGGATTTTTTACTTGAAGTATCTGAAGTCAGTCTACTCACGTTTCCTCTCTGCACACTCGGGGAGAGCGTGTAACCTATTTTAAATGTCATCCTTATTTAGATTTACGCACCTCAAAGCCCCAGAGCTCGAGGAGCCTCCGCAAGAAACACGAGCACCAAACTCTCCAAAAATAACAGCCCTGGGCTGAGCGTCACTGGTGAAACAACAATGAGAACAAACCCACACATCTCTGCTCCTCTCGCTCCCTCTGCCCAGCAGGATTAAATCAGGGGGAAGGAGATTACAGCTCATACCTGCAGCTATAAAACACACCTTGTTCTGAGCAAACTCGGTTCAAAAAGTCAGGAGGAGGCCCCCAGGCAGGCATCGAGCCGTGCCTGGCCAAAAACGGAACAGGAATCACTCACCAGTTACTGCCATGGGTAAAACAGACTCAGCTGGGGGGAATTAATTTAATTTATTCCAGCAGCTTCCCAGAAGCCAGTCCTGTAGCCCCTGGCTAGCCAAACCTGGCCACACAAAGCCAATACCAGGAGGTTTCATCCCATTCTGTGGCCCATCTTGGATGAGAGACTCCCCTGTGCTGCTGCCACAGCTTGGGGGTGGTGGAATCAGAGATTCCTTAAGGTTAGGAAAGACCTCTGAGGTCACCCAGTCCGGTCATCAAGTGTGGGGTACAACAGCAAAAATACCTGCACAGGGGTAGGATCCACAGCTTTAAAATACCAGATTAAATAAAAGCCTGCACGTCATCAAAAAAGTTCCAAAGTTAGGATGAGAACAGCACAAAAACTTTGGTCAATCAGGTCAGAGAACACACTGGGAAAAACAGGTTTAACATCGCCCAAAGGACTTCAAAATACAGAAAGATGAAAAAACAAAATTAAAATAAAATCATCCACTTCAAGTTAAAATTCAAATAGGCTTCAAATTTCCCCTTGTTGGGCTGACAACTGGGATTTCATGTGAAAATGCAAGGGGGAAAACTGGGTATAGACAAGAAAAAATACGTGTAAGAAGTTTATTTCTGAAAGCAGAGCTAAGCTCTTTTGTGCAGCTCCCAGAGACTGTGTAAGTGAGAACGATCTCGTTCAGAGAAGCTCCCAGGGGATCTGGCTTGGGAAGACGAGTGGGAGGTAGGAAGGGTTAAAAATATTTTTTCAGAGCAAGCTTGGCTGCGGGATGAGTCTCCAGAGGGCCTGGAGCACAGGAGGGGCTGGAGATCAACAGAAATCTGGAGGTGCATCCTCCTCACCAGACTGGAGACACAACGTTGGGAACACGGGGAAAGAGGAGTCTGGAAATTCCCTGAGGAGGAGAACGAGGACACAGCACAAGTCACAGCTCTGGCTGTGGAAGCCCCACTTCCAGCTGGAAAAGGGAGGGAATTATGAGCGGGAATTTCTGCACGGGGCAGGAGAGACCTTCCAGAGCCAAAGGAAAGACACAGAGGGGCATTTCTATTACAGAACCCAAATATTGTCCTGGGTAGGCTGAAGATTGGGCAAAAATACCTCCCAAATCCAACATGATGAAGGATTTAAACCACAGCTCCCTTTTTACAAAGCCATCCGAGCGTGGCCACCTCGTTAGCATTTGCACTCAGAGCTTGTTTCCTCTTCAGGAGCTACAAAAACAAATCTCCACGGGACACGAGTTGGGCAAGAACAAAGGGGAGGAGGAACAACTTCTCCTTGTATCAAAGAGTGGAATTGCTCAGGAGGCACTTGCCAAGAGCCCTGGAGTGATGAGAACCCCGTGACACCACACTGACAATGCTTTTCTTGACTCACCAAAGTCTTCCTTGCCTCCTTGCTGTGCTGCTTCCCCCCCGTGGGTACACGGAGTGTTCGGTGCATCCGTGAGGAAAGGACTTCTCCTCTCAGCCTTTCTGCTCAGCACACACGAAATGTGGTAACCAAGGTTACTGAGGTTCTGCTCCTGCGAGTTTTGTTCCCAGAGAAAGCAAAATTCCCCCTCCCTCTTTTTGGTGGCGCGCTGATGGGATGGAACAGGGCTCTGCTGTGCCAAACCCTGAGCACGGGAAAGCAGATCCCACACCCCAACCAGAGCAGTCAATAAATCACAGAATCATGGAATGGGTTGGATTGGAAAGGGTTTAAAGACCACCTGCCCTGCAGGGACACTTTCCACTATTCCAGGTTGCTCCAAGCCCTGTCCCACCTGGCCTTGGACACTTCAGGGATCCAGGGGCAGCCACAGCTTCTCTGGGCACCCTGTGCCAGGGCTTCCCCATCCTCCCAGCCAGGAATTCCTTCCCAAAATCCCACCTAACCCTGCCCTCCCTCAGCTTAAAGCCATTCTCCCTTGTCCTATAATTCCATCCTTTGCCCAAAGTCCCTCTCCAGCCTTCACTTAGAAGGTCTCCCCAAATCCTGCTCTCCACCACCAGAGCTTCACCTCTCCTCACCCTTCTGGTTTCCAGCATCCTGCATCCCCACCCTGGCACACACCCAATTTACCTCTCCATTTTCCTTGCTGCCTCCTGAAGGAGAAGTTCTTCTCCATTTCTCTTGCAGCACAGCAAGAATTCCTGGGCTGGAGTGCAGGTTGCTCCCAAGAGAGCCCCAAGGGACCCTGGTATCTCCATCCAGCCCTGCTGGGAAATACTGAGATATTTAATGTTGTTTCTTTTATCTCAGGGCAGTTTCTGCTGCAAGGGATGGGTGGGAACTGACCCGCTCCTCACATGCAATGTTGGATTGATGCATTCCTGGTTATCCAGCTGGAGGAGAGGATGTTGTACTCCTGTTTCCAAAATTCCTCATTTTACACTTTCTAGCCTCAGACTCCAGGGATGAGTCCAGTTTCCCTTTTCCAAGAGCTGAGAGAGGAATTGAGGGAATATCCAGCTGCTATACCCAGAATTTTGTTCACCAGTGCTTTATAAACACAACAGAATGGATTTTTTAACCTGTTTTAGGGGTTTTGTCTCCAGAAATTCTCCTTTCCTTGGAGAATTTGGTTGCCTGCGGTCAAGGTGGCATCACAAGATGGGACAACCAGGCTGGGGGTCCGTTTCCAGGTCATGTTATTAATATTTAAATTCAGGTTTTACTTCAGTAAAACTTTACTAGAAATATGCTGAATCTGTTCTTTTTTTTTTTTTCCCCTAAGCCTTCCCCTGAGACATTCTGAACTGAACATTTCAGATATCTCAAAAAAGGGAACAAAACACAGCTCAGATCCCAAAATAACCATCAGCAGAGGCAACACAGGAGCAGGCAAACAGCTCTGCTCTTGGTTTTCTTTCTCCTACCCTCTTTTTATCTTCACTTGGGAGGAAAAAACAGAGGAATTTCTTCTCCTTGCTCTGCTGATTTGGGCAGGGGCTCCATGCAGGGGTCTGCAGCCCCACAGGAACTTCACACTGGGGTTTTTAAGTATTTTGACCTGGATTTAACCAGCTGAATCAAGGCTGTCCCCTTCCTTTACATCATCTGTAGGGTCACCTAAAAAGCAGGAGCAGATGGGTGGATTTTGGTGTTCAGAGTTTTCTTTAGCTGAGCTTTTCCTCCCAAGCCTGAGAGGGGATTCACTCTGCATCTTTTTCCCATTATTTTGCTTTTTTTCCCCCCACTTTTCTCCCATCGGAGGCAGCTCCACAACAGCACTGAGGCTGAGAATGGATTTTTAACACAACAGAAAAGTTCAAAGGCCCCTCTGGGGATCGAGTGACCCCTTCAAGGAAAAAAGGATGAGGCTCCATGGAAAGAGGAACCCAGAGGGTTCTCTCCATGCACACCAGGAGTGATACAGGAGCAAAAAGCTGCTGGTGAAGCAAAGGCACAAACAACTCGGCCCCAGGGCTGGGCTTTGAACCAGAAACCACCATTTCCCCCAAACCCCAGCAGCTTTTCTTTCTGGACAGGGTTCACCAGCTCCCTTTTCTTCCACTGGAAATGAGAGGAAATCTGGCTTCACATGATACGTAAATAACTGAAAGCCTCTGACTTAGAGACAAAAGAAAGGGGAAAAAAATAGGAAAAAAAAAAAAGGCAATTCAATTAAGTCACAATAATTTATCTGGTGTGATGTCCTGGTTGAGACAGGTTTTCCCTAAATTTTAGCCTTGTGCAGGTGTCAGTGAACTCATCAAGGCTGACTGACAGCCTTGAAGATGTTACCAACCCATTAAGCAATGTGTTTTCCTTAGGAAAAGCTAAAAGCATCCTTCACCTTTTGCTTTAGAATTCCAGAATGGGTTGGGCTGGGAGGGACCTTAAGGATCATCTCACCCTACCCCATCCATGGGCAGGGACACCTCCCACTAGCCCAGGTTTCCCAAGCCCTGTCTAGCCTGGCCTTGGGCACTTCCAGGGATCCAGGGGCAGCCACAGCTTCTCTGTGCCCACACCTGGGGGGGAACGGGAAGGAAAACAGGTTTGGATGAGATTGCACACGCAGAGCAGAAAAACAGGGATTTAAATTATCGTAAAATCTCTCCAATGTCCAGATCACAAAGAAAATGTTGATTTGCTCCTCGGTGTCCTGTTTGTAGGATGGGAACCTGGATTGCTGGCCTGGGCTGCAATGGGAAACTGCAGAGTCCCAAAGTGTGGGAATCCAGAGCTTCCCTCTGGCTGCCCTGGGACCCTGGCAGGGGTCAGGAACCCCCCTGGACAGAGCCCCCAGAGACACTGTCTGTGATCTCTGTCCATGGAAAAGAGTTTGCAATCTTACAGGATCAATTACCAGCTCTGAGTGTTTGATATCAGTAATAATTAAGTGTGGCACGGGTGCAAAAGTAAAATTTTAAGATTCTAGATGAGGGGTCCAAAGGGGACAAGATGGAGGAAATTGGGTGCGCCTTGTCCTTTTTCTCCTTCTTCATGCCCTCCATGTTTCACTGTGGTGTTGGCATTTTTCTGTTGGTTCAGGCTGGGGACACACTGTCCAACGTAGGTGACAGATATTGGCACGTTATTGTAAATCCAGCCCAGGGAGTTTCTGGTATTTAATGTTTGTCACATCCCACTGAGGGCAGAGCCCCACACGCTGCCCTGCAGGACAGAGCTGGGCAGGGCAGCAGAACATGTGAGAGATAAACAGAATAAACAACCTGGAAACCAGCACAGACCAATTATGGCTTCTGCTTTGGCAGCGGGGCTGACAGACAGAGACTTTCTACAATCTCAGAATCATCAATACCACGGATTCTGACACCAAAGAAGTGTCTTCATGGCTCAGGCTTTGAAGGCTCTCTGCAACAGTGCAGGAATTGTGCTGGAGATGTTGGATGGACTCCCAAAGGCACAAAAGGGATGAGAACACCTCCAGGGAGAGCAAGAGACGCTCGGTCACGGCAGGCTGGCTGCAGACAGTCAGAAACGTTCACTTCCAACAAAAGTTTGAGCCAGGACAGGGGGAAAACTCCTCCCAGCCCACTCCAGCAGCCGAATTCCCCCGCCGAGGGCTGTGCCAGAGGAATCCTCAGGGCTCTTTGTGCACACATTAGGCTTGGATTGAAAAGGATTGTTGTTCCTCCCCTCCCCTGCTGCCAAGACAGAGCAGATGGGTGAGCTCAGCACTGTCTGGGAGCCAGAGGCAGCAAGAGCTTCCCAGGAACTGAATTCTGCATCCCAGAGGGACCAGCGAGTGCAGGATGGAGTTCAGCAAGTCCTGGATGATGCTGATGTCCCTCCTCAAGTCCCTCAGCCCCAGGTGGAGGGGCTGGCTTCTAGAACTGGTGTTAGCAGGAAGCTCTTGGCTATAAAGGTGGTGAGACCCTGGCACAGGGTGGCCTCCCTGGATCCCTGGAAGTGTCCAAGGATAAGTTGGACAGGGCTTGGAGCCACCTGGTCTGACCTTACCATGAGATTTTTCTCTCCCTGTTTCAACCAGGCTCAAACTGTGAGGTTTTTTTTTTAATTCCTTAAATTTAAAAATTACAATGATGTAATTAAACATCCTTAAATTATAATGATGGGATGGTTTGGGTGGGAAAGGACTTTAAAGATCATCCAGTCCTGCCACTGCCATGGGACACCTTTCACTGTCCCAGGTTGCTCCAAGCCCTGTCCAGCCTGGCCTTGGACACTTCCAGGGATCCAGGGATGTCCATAACCACCCTGCATCCTTTCTTCTCTCACTCCACGCTGATTTAACCCCTTCAATGACTGACCTTGGCAGGAGGGGCTGAAAGGATCACAGCTCAAAGCAATGACCCTGTGTCCCTGTGAGGAGGATGAGACACACACAGGAAGGGGAGCACATCCCAACCCTTTCTGTGCCCGCTCCATCCTCCCACATCCCCCCAGGATCCCATCCCAATGCCTGCTCCTGGTTGCTCCTTTTCCCCTGACCTCTCCCATCACGTTCCCAGGAAAGTTTATTGTTAGAACTTGCACCCACCTCACCTAAGCAAACAAACAGCGGCCAGCGGAAGGGACACCCTTCCCAAAGCCAGCCAAGCCCAAAACATTTGTGTTTCGTTTGCTTTGCAGCAGTGATTTTAATCTGCAGCACACACCAAGGGAGCCCAGGCCTTGCCTTTGAGAAGAGAAATCTCTTATCAGCCCTGCTCTGTCATGACCACATCCCACTGCCAGGGAGAGGGCAGGGGACAGCGGGGCCTTGAGATTTTAGGGGGAAAATTGCATCATTCACAGGGATTTTTTTACTCCATTTTCAGAAGGAATGAAGTTGCAAGGAATGCAGGGAATTATGGAATGGGTTGGAAGGGACATTAAGATTGTCTCATTCCATGCCCTGCCATGTTCAGGGACTCCTTCCACCATCCCAGGTTGTCCCAAGCCCTGTCCAGCCTGGCCTTGGGCACTTCCAGGGATCCAGGGGCAGCCACATCTTCTCTGGGCACCCTGTGCCAGGGCCTGCCATCCATCCCAGGGAACAATTCCTGCCCAATCTCCCATCCATCCCTCCCCTCTGGCAGGGGGCAGCCATTCCCCATGTCCTATAATCCCAATGGTCCATTCAGGATGGAATTCAGTGAAAGGAACAGGTCAGCTCTGACAGCTGAAGGCATTTGGGAGGCATCACAAATTGCAATTCTGTCTTTGTGCTCTCCTTTGTGCCAGCAAAGGGAGAAGGGATGTGTCTGCTGGTACAGGATGAACTTCAGCACTTAGCCCAAGAGTTTACATGTCTGAATCCGTGCTATTGATGATTCTGAGGTTGTAGAAAGTCTCTGCCTTTCATCCCCATTGCCAAAGCAGAAGCCATAATTGGTCTGTGCTGGTTTCCAGGTTGTTTATTCTGTTTATCTCTAACATGTTCTGCTGCCCTGCCCAGCTCTGTCCTGCAGGGCAGCGTGTGGGGCTCTGCCCTCAGTGGGATGTGACAAACATTAAATACCAGAAACTCCCTGGGCTGCATTTACAAGAACGTGCCAATATCTGTCACCTACGTTGGACAGTGTGTCCCCAGCCTGAACCAACAGAAAAATGCCAACACCACAGTGAGACATGGAGGGCATGAAGAAGGAGAAAAAGGACAAGACACACCCAATTTCCTCCATC
This sequence comes from Lonchura striata, assembly GCF_050655825.1. Classification (NCBI taxonomy): domain Eukaryota; kingdom Metazoa; phylum Chordata; class Aves; order Passeriformes; family Estrildidae; genus Lonchura; species Lonchura striata. The sequence goes on along the minus strand of NC_140706.1, from coordinate 2,528,725 downwards.
TTGTCCCCTTTGAACCCCTAATCTAGAATCCTAAAATTTTACTTTTGCACCCATGCCACACTTAATTATTACTTATATCAAACACTCAGAGCTGGTAATTGATCCTGTAAGATTGCAAACTCTTTTCCATGGCCAGAGATCACAGCCAGTGTCTCTGGGGGCTCTGTCCAGGGGGGTTCCTGACCTGCCAGGGTCCCAGACCTGCCAGGGCAGCCAGAGGGATGCCCTGGATTCCCACATTTCCACAGGGAAATACAACAAAATTTCCTGTTGTTGCATAGGAAACACATATTTCAGGAGTCTTCAGCATCCAACCTGCCTCTGGGACCCTCCCTGAAGGCTGGTGACATCCATCCTGACCTGGAGCAGGGAACTTCCTCCTCATTTTCCTGGGATGGTCAAGGGCTGCAAAGAACTCCAGAGCCTGGGGAGGGCAGAGATCCCAATCCAGCACCCGAGCTGGGAGGGTGTGGGAAGGCTCCAAATCCTGGAGAAGGGTTTGGGGACACCTTCAAACACCTTGCAGGGCCTGAAGGGGCTCCAAGAGAGCTGGAGAGGGACTGGGGACAAGGGATGGAGGGACAGGACACAGGGAATGGCTCCCACTGCCAGAGGGCAGGGATGGATGGGATATTGGGAATTGGGAATCATTCCCTGGCACAGGGTGCCCAGAGCAGCTGTGGCTGTCCCTGGATCCCTGGAATTGTCCAAGGCCAGGCTGGATCCACCTGGGAGGATGGAAGATGTCCCTGCCCGGGACAGGGGGTTGGAACTGGATGATATTTAAGATCTTGACTTCAGGTTTTACTGCACTCAAGCACCTTGGATATTCCAGATGTCTGTCCCAAAAATCCTGTGACCCATCCCTCCAGCCCCTGTAGCCTCTCCTTCTTTTCCAGCTCCTCTGTTCTCCTTTCTCCAGAGCTTCCCAAAGCAAGGAGAGGCCCAAGGAAAGGCTGACAAGATAAAGAGTTAAAGCAGGCAAAGCCAAACCTTTGGAAGAAAAAGGGCTCTGCAATAAATCAGATATTAGAAGGCAGGAAGGTGCTGTATAGAGGAATCAAAGTCCGGAACAGGATGTATATAAAGCAAATATTGAACTAACTTTGATAACACAGAAAAATGGAAGATTTTTGGTGGGGTTGAGCGAAGGCTCAATTTGAACCATTAGAAATTTCCTGTTTCGCTCGTGTGGGGCGGTTTTGCAGTGATCTATACAATGCATTGTGTGCCTGCTGAATTCCTAGCCATGAATGGGTCACCCACATTTTTCTTTCCATGCGGTTTTTTTTGTTGTTTTTCTGTCTGTCCTGGAGCAGTAAAGCTATTGAAATCCTCCAGGCCTTGCCCGTTGGGTGTTTTCTTTCCTACCAAGACATCAAACTGCCCTGAAGGTTTATTTTAAGCCAATTCAATAGGAGGGATCACACAAGCACCTTGTGGGACGTGTACAATGGGAGCCAAACCCAGGGCTATTCAATTAACAAGTGCTCCCATTTTCATGCAATTCCTGTTGGGAATTCATTACTTTAATTAGGCTGGCAATTTATGGAACTAAAGAGGCACCCGTTTGTTGGCGGACACGTAGGCAAAGAAATTCCAGATGAGCTCACATGGAAGGAAGAGGAGCTCATGGAAAGCCAAGGAGAGCTGGAAACCTCTCCAGATACAACCAGGCTGACCAAAACGAGGTAATTAAGAGCAAGAAATGGGACAAAAAACCCTGATTTGGGGTATGCTCAGGAAAATCTACCTCATCTCTGCTAGGAAATGAAACTCAGATAGTTCCCCATCATCTAAAGCCTCTCAAAGCATTTTTAACACCCCATTTTTTTAATGGAAAGGGTGTCCAGCCCTGCACAGCTGCCCAGGGCAGTGGTGGAGTCTCCATTCCTGGAGGGATTTAAAAGCCATGTGGATGTGGCACTTGGGGACGTGGGTCAGTGGTGGCCTTGGCAGTGCTGGGGGAATGGTTGGACTGGGAGAACTTTTGAGCAATGTGTAATAATCCTTTCCATGAAGAAATTTTCCCAAATATCCAATCTAAACCTCCCCTGGCCCAGCCTGAGGCCGTTCCCTCTCCTCATGTCCCTGTTCCCTGGGATGAGATCCCAAATCCATCCCCCCCTGGCTGTCCCCTCCAATTCCTGATTTACAGCTGGGAGCTTCACAGCAAGGGAAAACTGGATTTCAGTCCAAACTCCAAGCCCCAGAAGCTGCTGGTTTACGTGCACACCTGGAATACGCAAAGCAGGCTGGATTTACATAAATCATTCCAAAAAACCAAATCAAGCACAAAACCTCCTCCAGCGAATGCAAAAGTGATGTAAAACAGAGACACAAAATCAGCTGCAGGCTCAGCTTAACCAGCAAAAATCTGATTCCTGCTCAGCCCCTCAGGGAAAGAAGGGTAAATTGGGATTGCCCTCTCCATGGCAGCCAGGTTTGTGATCCATCGATCTCAAAGCTGCATCCTCATTTCTGTGAGCACAAGGAAGGTTTAGCATCTCCCTCTATTTGTAAATATGTAAATATCAATTTATGCTCACACACAGCTGCTGAAAAACAGAGAGAGCAGCACAAAGCAGATGAATCATCTTCAAGTTTGAATTTTACCCAATTAAAAGCCCAAGCAAGGTCTGAACTTAAAACAGCAGCTAAAAATATCCCATAAAACCTTATTTTTTTAAATTTGAATACAAACAACTCACCTTTCTGCCAGTTCAAAAAATTTAAATGAAAACCACTCGAAGTTTAAAAATTCCAGCTTAGAAACCTGTGAGTTTCATTAAAGGAGCCAAAGCCAGGCAGTGGATGGATACTGTTTATTGGTTCTTTCCATCACATCTGAGTTACAGGTGTAAAAGTCACACAAACTGCAGGTATAAACATGTAAAACAATACAAAAATAAATGGAAAGGTAATTTTATATTTACTGAATCAAGTTGTGTAATAAATACGAGAGGCAAAAAGCTTCAATCACACCATTCAGCTGAACTGAAGTTACAGTAGTGTGTGTAAATAACACGTTTTTAACTTAGACTTGCAAATATTAAAGCATTGAGAACTAGTATAAAAGTGAATTTTGGCACATTGTAAAGTGAGAAGTGTTAGGTCAGGATCCGGCTGTTGTGTAAAAATGAAGCAAATTCTCACGAGCTTTCTGAGGTACATTTTTAACAACCTAAGATTAGATCAACCTTGTGGTTCTACCAACTCACAGTTCACAATTCACTATACTAGTCACAATTTTTTTTTTCCCTTTTCAAGAATACCGAAAGTATTCCAGAGCTTAAATCTGTGCAAATTCTGACAAGTTTCAATTAAAAAATAACAATAATTATAAAAAAAAAAAATTCCAACTTATTAGGGAACTCTCACATGCAACTTAACTCCTCCCTGCAATCCGGTGTGTTAATTGCAAAGTGTAAAACTGGATTAATCCCAAATTGCACAGCTTAAAATTCGAATACTCCCAGATTGCAGAGCAGCTCAAATTGCAAAGGTTCCCCTGCTAAGTTTGTCACATTTAAATCCTATAACTTCAGTAACTTCTGATCACACTCATTCTCAGTGAGGAGAAAGAAAAAAACACCACCACAAGCTGCTAACAAAGGTCAGCAAAGCGTGGAAACCCCTTGAGGACTCTTCAGCACTTCCCAAGCTCAGGAATGCCTGGACACAATTTTTTCCAAGTACAGTAAAAGAGAAAAGGAACAGTGTAATGGCACTTTTGCTGTATCCAAACATCAGTGGGTTAGAAATGGTGCTTTTTGTTGTTGTTTTTTTTTTTTTTAATTATACAGTAGCAAAAAAATGTTCAAACCTCAATCCTTCGGAGTAGCTCCATCCTCACCTGGACTTCCAAGGAGTGAGGACACCAAACCCCCTGGGCTGGGGATTCCATACAGTACAAACAGCTTTGACCAGAGTACAAAAGTTACACTCTTCTAAAAATAATAACAAAAAAAAAAAAAAAATTCAAAAAGAGCTGCTGATCGTTAGAATCGACTCCCAAAAAATCAGCAACTGCTCTTCAACAGCAGCAGCATCAGGCATTTCAGTCCTCAAAGAGTTTTCTTTTAAACAGTTTAACCATTTGTGCTAATATTTGTCACTAGGTTAAATTTTTAAGTCCTTTCACCAAAACCGTTATTTTCCTTTAAAAAAAAAAGTGGGGGTGCAACCCCTGACATCCATTTATTTGGGGAATAAATGGTGTCATCTGCAAGGCACTACTACATTTAAAGGATACCATTGTCACAGTTTCACTATTTCGGTATTTTTCTTTTTTTTTTCTTTTTTTTCCTGTTCTGGTTGAAAGTCACAGTTCAAAAATAAATGCTAAAAATTGAGGTAATCAATTTCTTTCAATACCAAAATACATGAATTGAGCCAGTAGCAGTCTGGTGAAAGGTCTTTGTAATACACAGCTATGACCATAGAGCACATGCAGCACAGGACAGGAGGGTTCTAGGCCATTGTTCCAAGCTCTTCTGCTCCAGTTTTTAAGCAACAGCTCAATTTGCACACTCACCCCCCAATTATTTCCTTTTTTTTTTGTTCACAGGGCTTGGAACTCCAGCTGGATCAAGCCCCATCCACATTGATTTGAGAGCTGCACAAATTGGAGTTCTTAAAAAGAGTTCAGCAGAGCAAAAATCAGCTACAGCATCTTCATCTATTTTCAATCAATTGCACTTAAATCTACTCTGTATCCACGAGTTGAGACAAAGCCTCCACCATGTGCCTGCCGTCCCAACCACTGGAATTTCTTCCCACATCACATCCCACTACTCTAAAAATATGGCTTTGCAGGTGAGAGAACTGGGACTGGAACAGCTGGGTTTACACGGAGTTAATTGGCAAAGCAATTCCAATTGGAGCTCAGTTTCCTAATGCCCCTTTATATTGCAGCGCTAACCACCAGAATTTTGGGATTCCTAAAAATTCTGGGCTGTGAAATAATTTCATGCAACCAACTGGATTGAGTTGTAAACCCCTGGCAGCCCCCCCTCCCCCCAAACCCACTGCTAGCTACCTTTGCTCTACAGGCACTACAGGATATTAAGACTAAAATTTAGCCATGCATAGATAAAACTCACGAGCTTTATCAGGATGCTCCACACTTGTGATCCAGGGAATACCCCAGGAAAGCCTAAAAACACAAACTAATTGCTGGCTTTTACTGGCCTCTAACAGGATACAAGTAGTTTTTATATAAAGTCTCGTGGTGTGCAAAAAAAAAACAAAACAAAAAAAAAAATTAAAGTCTTTAATTCAGACAGCTTTCTAAATCTAGGAGGAAAGCAAGGAATGAAACCTTATCAATATTTTTATCCCAGCCTGCAGCACCTGGAATTCTACCTCTGCACTGTGGAACACTCATAGGACAGGCACCCAGCAATGAAGACCAAAACTACCTAAAATGTGCTTCAGGATACTGAAATTTCAGTTATTTCATATTCCAAAGGTAAAAAATACATCTCTTTAGCAAAGCGGAAACTCTAATTTAGCCTCAGGTTTGATGGCAGGGGTTAAATCTCATTTTCCTGCTTCGAGATGAGGCTGTGCAGATACATTTGAAGTATTTTAAGTGTCCTGCAAGAGATTTTTCATTCCATTTCTTGCTGTATCACAAACATCTGGTCAGAAAGAAAAGCTGCAGTTGCAGTAAAAGATTGAGCTGTCCCTAAGGCAAAGGAATATGAAAATAAAAAATTCCTGCTGGGCTGCTCTCACCTAAATTCTGAACACATGCATGCTACAATAATCTGCTTATTCAAATAAACTCCAATAATTACCTGTAAGTAGCTGCTAAGGTACTTTATAATCCTTCAGGCAGGGATTTATAAAGCCTCCTTTAAAATGATACTGAATTAAGTCAGGACAGGCTGCCAGCATTCCTGTTCTATCACTTAGGAACTATAAAAATTCTGTTGCAAGTACTTAAAAAGTTGATTTCTCACCAGCACAGTGAAATGTTACGGTGTGCAAACTCTTCTGGAAACTCCACAAACAAGTTCCTGCCTCTTTCAAGTAACTCCCTTTGCTATTTTTTACCTTTGGAAATCACTCATCTTCATGAAAAGAAATTCTTCAGTTGAAGAATCTCCCCCTTGCCTTGCCTGGTTTTTAGGACTGCAATAGGAATCCTCCAGGGATAATCTAAGCAAGGTGCACATTGCAGCCAGCCAGGAAATATTTTCCAGAATCCCAATGAGAGGACTGGGAAGAAATTAAGATTTCTCCACTGATTTCACCCTGAAATGTATAAATAGCTTTTCTTTAAAGCCAGAATTTCAAGTGCAGACTCAAACTGTGCTGAGGTTTTGAGATGGACTGTGCCCTGGCAAAGGTGGGGGTGGCAGTGTTCCCTCGTCCCTCTCTTTGGGAACACCCTGACAGCTCTGGGATTAGGAATTTATTCGAGTTGTTCCCACTGTTTCCAGAATTTTCACTTTGGGATTGCCCTAACAGCTCTGAAATTAAGGACTCTAGAAAGTGTTCCCCCATTTCTCATTTTGGGAACACACCAACAGCTGTGGGATCAGGGACCCAATTCTGAGTTTTTCCCACTGTTCCCCCATTTCTCGCTTTGGTAACATCCCAAAAACTGTTCATTAGGGACTCTTCTGAGTTGTTCCCACTGTTCCCCCATTTCTCACTTTGGGAACACAGCAGCAACTGTGGGATTAAGGACCCAGTTTGGAGTTTTTCCCATTGTTCCCCCATTTCTCACTTTGGGAACACACCAACAGCTGTGGAATTAGGTGCCCATCTGAGATTTTCCCATTCCCCCATTTCTTGCTTTAGGAACTTCTGAAAGATGTGGGATCAGGGACTCAGTTCTGAGTTCTTCCCATTGTTCCCCCATTTCTGGCTTTGGGAACACCCTGACAGCTCTGGGATTAGGGACACGTCTGAGTTTTCCCCACTGTTCCCCCATTTCTCACTTTGGGAACACACCAACAGCTGTGGGATTAGAGACCCAATTTTGAGTTTTCCTCACTGTTCCCCCATTTCTCGCTTTGGGAACATCCTAACAGCTCTGGGATTAGGGATTCTTCAGGTTTTCCCACTGTTCCCCCATTTCTCATTTTGGGAACATCCTAACAATTGTGGGATTACATGCTCATTTGAGCTTTTCCCATTCCCCCATTTCTCGCTTTGGGAATGCCCTGACAGCTCTGGATTTAGGGACTTAATTCTGAGTTCTTCCCACTGTTCCCCATTTCTCACTTTGGGAACATCCTAACAGCTGCAGATGCAGGGATTCTAAATTTTTTCATCTTTCTCCCATTTCTTGCTTTGGGAACACACCAACAACTCTGGAATTAGGGATTCAATTCTGATTTTTTTCCCCACTGTTCCCCCATTTCTCGCTTTAGGAACATCCCAGTAGCTGTGGATTAGATTAGAGCTTTTCCCTCTGTTCCCCCATTTCTCACTTTGGCAATACATCAACAGCTGTGGGATTAGGGACTCTGAGGAAGTGTTCCCCCATTTCTCGCTTTGGGAACACAGCAGCAGCTCTGGAATCAGGGACCCAATTCTGAGTTTTCCCCATTGTTCCCCCATTTCTCACTTTGGGAACACACCAACAGCTGTGAGATTAGGTGCCCATCTGAGCTTTTCCCATTCCCCCATTTCTTGCCTTGGGAACTCTCTGAAAGATGTGGGATCAGGGACTCATTTCTGAGTTCTTCCCATTGTTCCCCCATTTCTGGCTTTGGGAACACCCTGACAGCTCTGGGATTAGGGACACTTCTGAGTTTTTCCCACTGTTTCCACATTTTTCACCTTGGGAACACCCCAGCATCTGAGGGATTAGGGACACAGTTCTGAGTTTTTCCCATTGTTCCCCCATTTCTCGTTTTGGGAACACACCAAAAGATGTGGGATTAGGGACTCAGATCTGAGTTTTCCTCATTTTTCCCCCATTTCTCACTTTGGGAACATCCCAACAACTGTTCATTAGGGACTCTTCTGAGTTTTTCCCATTGTTCCCCCATTTCTCACTTTGGGAACATCCTGACAGCTGCGGGATTAAGGACTCAATTCTGAGTTTTTCCCATTGTTCCCCCATTTCTCACTTTGGGAACACAAAAACAGCTCTGGGATTAGGGACCCAATTTTGAGTTTCCCTCACTGTTCCCCAGTTTCTCGCTTTGGGAACATCCCAACAACTGTTCATTGGGGATTCTTCTGAGTTTTTCCATTGTTCCCCCATTTCTCGCTTTGGGAACATCTGACAACTGTGGGATTAGGGACTCTTCTGAGCTTTCCCCACTGTTTCCACATTTTTCACTTTGGGAATGCCCCAGCAGCTGTGGGATTAGGGACTCTGTTCTGAGTTTTTCCCATTGTTCCCCTATTTCTCATTTTGGGAACACACCAAGAGCTGTGGGATTAGGGACTCAATTCGGAGTTTTCCCCACTGTTCCCCCATTTCTCGCTTTGGGAACATCCCAACAGCTGCTGATTAGGGGCCCAATTCTGAGTTTTTCCCATTGTTCCCCCATTTCTCGCTTTGGGAACATCCCACCAACAGCTGTGGGATTAGGGACTCAATTTTTTTAATTATTCCCCCATTTTTTGCTTTGGGAACAGCCAAACAGTTCTGGGATTGGGGACTCTTCCGAGTCTGTTCCCCCATTTCTCGCTTTGGGAACATCCCAATCCCACATCCTGAATTCCCCCACTGACCATCGATGCTCCTGTGCAACGATTCCCAAGGGACACCCAGGCATTGTTTGATATCTGCACCATGGCCCAATTCCACAATTACATTCTGACCTTTTTAGGAAATAAATCCAGTTTTGCTTCTTGTCTCTTCCTCCTTCTTCTTTTTCCCACGTTTCCACCACAAGCCAGAGATTCCAGGTGATGCTTTGTACAGTCTGGAATTAAGGTGAAGTGGAAGCAATCCTGACAGTACAAACAGCTAAGCAGTTACCACGTTAAATGCCAACCTTAGGGGAACAATCCCTTAGTTTGGGAAGGAGTGCTAAAAACAGACATTTCACTCAATTTCTCATGAGGCAGAAGGACAAAAATAGCATTTTTGGTTCCTGACACAAGGACAGGAACGCTCAGGATCCACGTGCTTAAATCTTCTGCTCAAAGAGGTCGTGGTACTCCTGCTCCTCCAGCTCCCTGTTGTACTTCTCAATTTCCCTGTTGGCTTCTTCCAAGTAATCATTCATGAACTGGTCCATTACTGGTTGGGAAAGGTGAAGGAAGAACATTTGTGCAAATGGAATTTAGTAGAGAAGAACATCCAGGTTTGAAGGAAGTGCCAGTTCTGGGACACTCAGTGAAAGCAGAAATTCAATATATTACTTTCTAGAAGTTCTACAGTCAGAGCTCCCCCAGCTCAGCATTCCCAAGGAACAAAGGAGCTGCACAAGGGATATTTCCCAGACAGGAGGAAGATCTATGGGAAGTAGGAAGTAGGGAAGTAGTAGCAGGATTAGATGGGATGGTAGGAAAAAATTCTTCCCTGGGAGGGTGGTGAGGCCCTGGCACAAGCTGCCCAAAGAGGTTTTGGATTCCTCATCCCTGGAAGGGGCTGGAACAAGATCAGCTTCAAGGTCCTTTCCAACCCAAACAATTCTGGAACTCTCTGAACACATTTCCAGCTATTCTGCTGAAACACAAGTGTAAAACTCTGCCCAAAATTCAAATCCCCCAGAAAGGGTTAACCAGGCCTGCAGCTTTCCCTGCCAAACACCAAGGGGGAGGTGGAGGGAAGAATCCTGGAATGGTTTGGGTTGGAAGGAGCTTAAAAAGTAGGGCAGGGACACCTCCCACTATCCCAGAGTGCTCCAAGCCCCATCCAACCTGGCCTTGGACATTTCCAGGGATCCTGGGGCATCCATAATTTTCCAGTGAATACTGAAATTCAAGTTTGCTGTTGGGTTTTATGCCTTACAGACAGAAATCTGCTTGTTTAACATTTTTAAGCTGTCTCCAGAAAATAACTCTGTTTTTTTACCAAGTTTGGAGAAATTAAGGTACAAAGTAAACTGGAATATAAAACCAATTAGGAAGTTGGTGACCAAAGACAGAAGCAAAAGGAAGGTATGAAAATGAGAGAATCACAGAATCATTAAGGCTGGAAAAGACCTTTGAGATCATCAAGTGCAGCTGTTAACCCAGCACAGCCATGACCACCACTGACCCTGTCCCCAGGTGGGGACCAAGGCCAAGAGGAATACCCTGGAACCTTGGCAAGGAATTCCAGGGTAATACTAAGGACAAAAATATGATTGTTTTCACTTGAGTGTGTGCACACATGCAATTACATTCATTTGGAAGTTTTATCAGTCGTGCCCAGGCATTCAGTGCTATTACAGCACTATTTGGTTTGAAAAATATTTCTCTGACAAGCTGTGGTCGATAAATTATTCCCTGCATGAGCTCATGGGCAGTTTGGGGTTTGTTTTGTTGGTCCTATTCTGTTTCTGAGATCTTATCTTTCAAAAAAGGTTTTAAAACTAAGCTTTAGCTGGCAAGGAACTGGTTCTTTACCATATCTGCTTTGGCACTTAACATTTCAGAGCTGCACAGCTCACTGCCTACCTAAAACCTTCCCCAAAACCCTCAATTTTAAAGGATACATGGATGATAATCCATTTTGTCACCAAAAAAATTCACAAATTGAGTCCCATTGTAAAAATAACCAGCTGGAAGCGGATCCAAGTGGCGTTTCACCTGCAGCAGGAAATAATTTAAATTAAACACCTGTAGGGACAGTCCTTGCAAACTCAAACAGATAAAAGAAAATGGAAGGGCCATTACAGCAACCAAAGATGGCAAATTTCACACCCTCTTCTGCTTTCCAGAGTGAATTTGGAGCTCTGAGATCAGATTTCTATCTCAAATCCCTCCTGGACAGCTCCATAAGTGCTGTAATAATTTAGCGCTCAGCACATTTGTTGTGGCAGGTGCTTTGTCATCCAGATGGATATTTAAGGGAAATCAGCCAAAAGAAGGGTTTGTAAATTATTGCTGTTACTCACGTGGATGTTTTTGATTTCCTGAAGGGTTAACATTCCTCTGGTTTTCAGGGCTTTCCTCTGAGGTTTCTGTATAAAGAAGGAGATTCCAGTTATGTGACTACAGAATGGCAGTGTGATATCACAGCTTAGTTAGTTAAAAAAATCAATTAAAAAAAAAAAAAAAAGGCAAAACCAAACCACCAAATAGAATAATGTATTTTAAAAAATTCATTTTTAAAATTATTCAGTTATATGAAGGCATTCACAACTGTGTTCTGAAAACAAAAATAAATATTTACTGATCTTACAGAAACACTCAGAAATTAAAAATTCTGTCAAGTGTTTTAGACAAGACAATTTAAATACAGCTTTCCTGTAAGAAAGCTGGCACAGGAACAGAAAAACAACTTCATTTTGAGCCTGAGAAATTCTGTAATCCCTTTCTTTCCTGCAGCATGTGGTAACTCTTAGAGCTATCTGAAACCCTCAATTAGCCATGACTGTACAAAAAGTGTTTATAGTCTTGAATTGCTCAAAGAGGAAACACTTCACACTTGAGATAAGCATTTAAGTTCCAAGTTTTCATAAAATTTAAGTAGTATTCCACAAAGAGCTTTCTTACATGGCAAAGCATTTGTCTCCATATTTTAACCCTGTGCTAAGTACAGAGCATGAGATAATCAGCACAGAAAATGGATTAATTCCCTGTATTAACACAGGGGACCAGAAGATGAGAACCTGAACATCTCAGAAACTCAAAAACCTCAGAAATCTCAGAAGTTTAGCAACTGCTCCAGCCACAGTCTGCAGGAAACACTTTTCCCTTCCTACACAAATTTTTGGAGGGAGATGTTGTGCAAATCCTAATCCATATAGAAGTAACATGGAGTATTTTTTAACTTAGAAATGTTCCGAAAAGTTGCCCAGAGAAGATGTGCCTGCCCCTGGATCCCTGGAAGTGTCCAAGGCCAGGCTGAGCAGGGTTTGGAATAATCTGGGAGAGTGGAAGATGTCCCTGCCCATGGCAGGGGGGTGGAACTGGATGGGATTTAAGGTCCCTTCCAACCCAAACCATTGCAGGATTTTATGGATCCGTGATTCAATCAGCTGTGGCAGTCCCTCTGTGCTAACTCTGCTTTCTGAGCTTCCTACAACAGCCACATTCCCTGCTCCTTACTCCTTATTGCATGGATCCATCAGCCATGCAGAAATACACTAATTAAAGATGACAAAATGAACAGGACTCTACCCTCCATTTCAGTGGATTACTTCCAAGGAGGTTTAATTTAGTGTATCAAAACAAATTTTCAGCTTTGCCAGCATTCAGGTACTGGAAGAAGATTTATTTCATAGCACACTTCAGCCCTTGGCAATCACAGCTCAGCTAAATCATCTTGTGTTTATCCTGGACATAATCCATTTGCTCAAGCATTCAAGAGCAAATCAATCCATGAATAAGCTGTAGCAAGCACTAAAACAATACAGAGATTACAACATACATTTGTAAACTCTTAGTCCCCTTCCTGAAATCCATTTGAACCCTAGAATGTCAATACCTTGGTAGGAAAAAAAAAAAAAAAAAAAAAGAGATTAATTAAGAAACCTAAATGTTTCACTGAGGCAACTCGGATATTTCCTTTGCTTGTTAAGAAATGCCAAGCACTGAACAAAAGGAAACCTGCCCACAAACCTGTTTTGCAGTTTCTCTGAGCCAATCTTTGATATCCTCTTCCTTCAGGGAGCAGCCAATGAACACAAGGAAATATTCCTGTTGACTGCTGCAGTCTCTGGGATCATTTCTGGAATCAGGAGGAGTTGGCCCCTCAGAAACAGGCACCAGGCTTAGGGAATTTGCTGCTGTGTTGTGACAGACTTCAATGACTTTATCAGCATCTAACAAGGAGAAGACAGAAGGAAGGGTCTCATAATTGCTAATCTAATCTAACATCAACACTGGTGCAGACAGAATCCAGGACAGAAATACTTTTTTAAACACCCATAACATGCAGTGTGATCACAACACCTCAGCAGTAATTTGCCCTTACCTGAAAACTTCACTTTGCCCATGATGTGATAAATGTTTCCAGAAAATGGACTTGGCTTGAGCAACGACTTAATTGCTGTTTGAAACAGAAGACAAACAGATTATCTCAACTTCTTTTTCTTCTCCTTGGTGGAGGCTTCTGGTAAAACCTGTGCAACTGATCTCTAATCCACATCCCAGTAGCTTCCAAAGGAAAAGCTGCCATGTCCCCTTGGATTACGACTATGTAACATTTATTTTCTCATTCTTTGCCATGAAGTTTGGGAAATAAGGTGTGTTTGGCATAAGGAACTCCCACAGTGTGTGTGGGAGGTAAAATCCACCTCTTTAATACTACTTGGCTAAGGAGAAAAGAAGTAGTTTAAGAAATATCTACTCTGGAGCAGAGCCTCTTTTCTAGTAGCTGCAAAGAATTATTTGGCATAAAAAGTAGAAGCTGATGGTCACTTATAAAACTGTATTTCAACACTACCAAATACAATGAGACATAAAATAAAAAGCAAACACAGGAAGTTGTCTCAGTCCTAGAAACCAAAAATTCAATTAGATTTTCATCTGAACAAAAATCATGGGACAATTTTCCAGAGCAGACACTAAGGAACAGAATTTACTGTACTTTTAGGAAGGAAAGCTGAGTTTTCAATTAAAACTTAACTTCAGCAGTGATTAAATCACTGTGCTACGTCAGTGCCTTCCTTCCCCTCTATCCCTCAGCATCCCAAACTTGGATTTCAATCAAGTCAGGCAAAGTTCATTGGTACCTTTGCATTTGGCCACAAATCGTGTTTTCTCCAGAGGGCGACTGAACCACACACAGATCTGAACCATGGGAGGGAACACGGGCCCAGCTCCATATTTACCCTCATACCTGGAGACAAAAACAAACACCTTCAACAGACAGAAACCACAGGAGCTTCTGCTTCTCATCCAGCAAACAACATCTGTTTTTTCACCACAGATGAGCCTTGCTCAGAGGAAGGAAAATACAGAGATTTTTCCTCCATGAAAATGTGCTGCCAACAGCATTATGTTGGTCAAAGCACTCAGGAGTCCTTTTTATGGAGTCATGAAATGGTTTGAGTCAGAATGGACCTTAAAAATCATCTCATTGCCCACCCCTGCCATGGGCAGGGACACCTTCCACTAGTCCAGGTTCCTCCAAGCCCTGCTGCTCCAGCCTGGCCTTGGACATTTCCAGGGATCCAGGGGCAGCCACAGTTTCTCTGGGCAGATGTGCCAGGGCTCAGCACCTGTGCCAGGCTCTTCAGAGTTTCTCCCACTGTTTCCCCATTTCTCAGTTTGGGAACACACCAGGAGCTGTGGGATCACAGACTCTGAGAAAGTGTTCCCTCTTTTCTTCTTTAGATTTAGATTAAATGTTAGGGAAAATTCTTCCCTCTTCTCTTCAGATGTGCCAGGGTTCAGCACCTGTGCCAGGGGCTCTTCAGAGTTTCTCCCACTGTTTCCCCATTTCTCAGTTTGGGAACACACCAGGAGCTGTGGGATCAAAGACTCTGAGAAAGTGTTCCTCCAGGGAACACTTTCTCAGAGGAAAGGGAAAAATTTTCCCTAACATCCAATCTAAATCTCTTCTTTTAGCTTAAAACCCTTCTCCCTTGTCCTGTCACCATCTACACATGTAAAAATTCATTCTACTCCTTTTTTATAAGCCCTCTTTAGGTACTGCAAGGCTGCAGTAAAATCTCCCTGGATGCTTTTGATGCTCTTCCTTCTGCTCCTTCTTTCTCTTCCACACTACCCAGATCCAATTCTTGCATACTGTCATCAAACAGATTAACAGCTGCCCAAAAGTTTGAAATATTTTCTTTTCCTGCTCTCTGCCTTTGGCTCCATGCAATCCACAAGCAGCTCTGATGATATTAATTCAATATCTTCATCCCAAGCCTTGTGCTTCACTCCAACAGCTTTATTTGGCTACTCGCATCCAATTCAGAACCAAATTTATTAATAAAGAGATACAGAGGACTGCAAGGTATGATAAATAAATGATGTTTCCAAGCACAGAGCTTGGTCAGCCAGGAGTTACGATGGCTGACAGCTACAGATTTCTGCCAAAAAGGTGCAGCAGAGAGAATTGCAACAAGATGTGTGAAGAACCCTGAGCCAGGAGAAATCTCCCTCGGTGTTCAGTGGAAAGTTTGGTGCCACGTGGGTTTGTGCCTCAGCTGTGCCAAGGCTGTCACTGAGGTTCCTGGGTTTTGTGAATAATTGCTCTGCTAATGGCCAGACTGACAGAGCAAGTTCATTCCAGTAATGCTGAATAGCTGTCAGGATGAAATTACTCCACTCATTATTGACCTCACCCATCCCAATCCTTCCCAGTTTATTCCCACAGGGTTCTTGCCTATTCTTCTGGAAAGCAACAGTAATCTTGCCATTGATTTAAGTGGTGTCCAAAAAGGAGTTTTTCCCCCCATAAAAGGGCAGCAATCTTTTATCCACTAAGAATAATCATCAACTCTCTTAAAGATGATTTACAAAGCTGCTGTCTGTTCCAAATGAGTAGTCTTAGGGAAAAAAAAATATAAATTAAGTTAGTGAAACATTTTAATCTTCAAGTTAATTAGAAAAATAGCTTTAATACTTCTCAGTCTAGATACTTGCCAGCCAGGGTACATTAAATATCGAGCTCTCATCATCTGAGGATTTGAAAAACTGCTTTCTGAGAGAATTAGTTCAATATCCTCGTTCCTGTAAAGAGATAAAAATGAAGATTTTTCATTTTCTAGGTTAAATAAAATGGCCACTATCTACTTACCTAAAACATTATGTGCTAGTGACAGTAAAATTAAGAGCACTTTTCCTTTAGTATGGCAGTAACAGTAACATAAATCACACTCTGCAAACAAAACACATTTCCTAATCCCTGTATTTATATGCCCATAAACGTAAAGGGAAAATCCCTTTTGCACGAGAAGCAATTAAGCAAAATCTGCATTTCCTTCCTATAAATCACCAGAGTACAAACATGAGAACAGAAGTTTCTGAGTGCTCGTGGCCCATGTGCCAAAAGTGATAAATCCTGATGAAAGTTACCTCGTTACAATCCCATTTTCTGCCAGGATGAAGGAAACTCCAGGATTTGCTGCTCGGATCAGGCTCTGCAGCTGCACGACGAGTGGGTGCCTCTGCTCTGTGGCATGACTTGTGAAAACCACGTTACTCACCAGTCCTGTGGAAGGAAATCAGGATAAATTACACAGCTCAGCCATGTAAACAGTGACTAATAAATCATTCAGTGATATTCCAACCATTCTTCTCTTATTTTTCCTTCCCTCTCACTGCATTCTTTCATTAAAGACAAAAAATCCACTACAACAAAAAGAAACAAGCACAGGATCTTTCATCTAACTGAATCATTTAGACTCAATCCATAGAATTAATTAATTAAAATAACAAATCCATACAAGAATCAATTTGAGCAGGAGTAGTTTAAAAAAAAAGGAACACTAAGGTGTAAAGTCTCTTGGCAAATTCAACATGCAGTAAGAGACTAAACAGCTAAAAATCAGTATTTTGGACACTCAGTTCCCACTCCCAAAAACGAGAGAAGGGTTTAGGGTTGTTTTTTTTTTCTTTAAAGACTCCAAAAGGTTATTCAGACAGCAAGGCTGAATCCATGAAGCATCAAAAAGATAACAGAAAACCATCCAGTTAATTTCACTTATAGGTCCCTGCTTTCCAGTTATCCATGATTTGACTTTCAGCCCAGTTCCTCAAAGAAACTGCAGTGTCAACACTTGGTGCCTCCCTAGGATGTCTGTATGGTCCTGAATGTGTGAGGGATGGAGAGGAAATGGAAATGGCCTCAAGTTGTGCCAGGGGAGGTTTACAGGAGATATTAGGAAATATTTCTTCATGGCAAGGGTTGTAAAACCCTGGCAGAGCTGCCCAGGGCAGTGGTGGAGTCCCCATCCCTGAAGTGTTCAAGGAACACCTGGATGTGGCTCTTGAAGGGGCAAAGGGGAACTGGGCAGTGGTGCTGGCTTGATGACTGGATTTGATGCTCTTAGAGGTCTTTTCCTACCTAAACAATTCTGTAATTTTATAATAAATGCTATTTCTTTGCTCAAGATGTGCAGCCATGCTCTGACACTTTCCTGTGACTACAAGTGGAGTAGAAAGAAGAACAGAAAATCTCCAATATCCACAAACAACTGAGCCAGGATGCATTTCCTCTGCACCCAAGGATTTAAAGCAAAGATGTAACAACTGATCACACCTGATCTGCTGTCTGCAGTAGTTCCTGGTCTTTACACAAGTCTTAAATCACATTAATCCATGCAAAGGCTGCATTACACACAAATATTTCTGGGGCAGTTGCACTGCACCACAGACTCCCAGTCACTGTTCTCTGAATCATTGACCCTTCCAAGCCAGAACTTTACTAACAGCACAAATCTCCATCACTCTATTTCTCTTTACTTTTAACCTTGCACAGAAGTTTCCACTCCAATTCCAGGAACATCCATGTCTTCTCCAATACACACTTGCTCTTGGAGGAGGGGGAAAAGGGAAGGAGAACAGCGAGCACCCTTTGAAATTTAAGCCACATGCAGGCTTGCAATTGATATATCAAGTTTTGGGATATTAATCATGAAAATAGGATTAAAATGTGAATAAGATAGTAATTCTACCCCTGGAATATTCCAGGCCAGGTTGGATGGGGCTTGGAGCAGCCTGGGATGGTGGAAGGGGGTTGGAATGAGATGAGCTTTGAGATCCCTTCCAACCCAAACCATTCTGGGATTCCTGAACCACCCACCACAACCCTGTGGCAGAGCTGCCACTGAGTCCAGGTGACAACTGGCAGCACCATGCCTTGGAGAGAGAGGATCCATAACCGTCAAGGATAAAGTTGGAAAAGCTCTAAGTTAAAAAAAAAAAAAAATATTCAGGGAAAATCAAATCTAGCAAATCACAGAGCTCTGCAGCTCATCTCCTCCTCAGCACCCCTGCTCCTTCTCCATCAATCTCTGCTCCGTGTGTGCCTGGCCCAGGGCACTCCCTGTCACTCCTGACTGGAAACTCCCACAGAGTTTTGGAAGCAGGAGAAGCCTGCTCAGAGCTCTGGCTCTGCTCACACCCAGCCATAAATCCTGGAGGTGTTGGGATCACAGGCACAGTGCATGACCCTGGATTGATGCACAGGGAGTGTAAGCCAAAGAAAAACAACTTCCTGAGCATTGGAAGGTGCCTCCACAGCTTCAGTAATGAACAAATTTAACCTTTTCTATTCAAACTGCCATTGCCATCTCTGTTTCTAAGAGAGGCATTTTGAAGACCACCCAGTTTTGTTTAAATCTTTATTTATACATTCCTCCAAAGAAAAGAACCCTTGCAGCCTGGGGAATAGTGTGTTCAATGGAAGCAGGAAAGGAACAGGAGGGATGGATTAAAAATACATATGCTGTATGAAAATAATGGCTCCTCTTTGCTCCCAAACTTACAATGGGAATATTTAACAATGGTGATGTCTTAATTTGTGTTCTATATGAAATTGTTTCACAAGGGATGCCAGGGTGTCCTTAGACTAGGAAGGTATCATCTTACAGCTTCTGTGCAAGAAATAAAGACAGAAAGACCAAAAAAAAAAAAAAAAAAGAAAGACAAAAGGGAATTACAGTACACAGATGGTGGCAGGAATTTTTGGGTAAGCTTAAGGAAGTATGCACAGGATACTCCTGTTGGTCATTCTGCTCAAGGCTTTTTGAGTTCTCCCCAATCCCCATCTGCCTCTGCCAGTTTTGGGGCTCTCCAAACAGAAATTTTGGAAAATGTCACATTGATAACATGCCCAGGAACCCCTGTGATACACAGAAAGGCAGCAAAAGGCAAACCCAACTCACTCCCCACATTTGGAAGATAGAAGGAAAAAGTACAGATCAAAGTCTAATTAATTCCTGCTTGCCTATGGCTGCACTTGGCTTTTCTTACACCCACAAAGTTCTGTTTTCAAATCTGTACAAAGCCCAGTACAACACTGTTTGAGTTCTAGATACTGAGAATTTTAGACTTTCTGTATTAACAGACTCTAACTCCAAATAAAACACTACATTTGACTGAAGCCATAAAGAAAGCCTCCAAAATTAATTAATAACACTAAAATTACAAGTGTATAGTTTAGTTAAAAGCATATAATATAACAACGTAAAAAACTAAGAGTTTAGGGTTTTAAAATATAGTCATATATATAAAACAAAATAAAAGTTTTAGGACAGAAGCTAGTCCTTCTTCACCTTCTTCTTCAAAAGTTTGACTAGTATTTTGTAATTAGACAGAAAAGTCCACATTGTAGACTTCAAGTAATAAATTATTAAGTTAAAACAATTTAAGTATAATTTCTTAATTAGATAGTTTAACCTTAAAAAACCTTATAATAAAAAATAGCTAACCATTTTGTACCTTATTAGTAAGATACTAAATACAAAACTCACTACCTATAAAACTGTAACAAATTAAAAATTAAACATTTAAATCTAAACACAAAGTATCATCTCAAGTACCTTCGATCCCAACTTCAAGAAAAAAAATATCAAAAAACCAACACAACACAGTCTTGGCCAATTGGTGACACAACAAAACAAACAATATTGGCGTACACAACATCCCAAATCTCACTTCAAAGCGTACCTTTCCTCTTGAATCTTTTACACAAAAATTACCCCTATTTTTGGGAAACAATTTCTTTACAAAGGGATCTCTCAGCCATCTGATGTCACATTCTGTATCACAGAACTGGATGACAACGCTTTGCAACGTGCAGAAATTATTCCCAGCCCCAAGAAACCTCCAGTATTTGTAATTTTTACAGCATTTTGACTGTAAGAAAATCAGCTGCTCTTAATCCTGGGCATTTTGCAGTTTCTCCCTCAACAATGACCAATTCTCACCCAATTCAGTCTGTACAAATTCATTTAAAAAAAAACAAAGCTTTGGGTATTACTTTTATTTACTCTTTCATAACATAATCTGCACACTTAACATCTCTGTAGTAATTAATAATTCTTCATATTCTTAACGTTCTCCTGCTCTCTTCAAATTAACCAGTGGCTGTACACATGATAATTTTCCAATTTGTGAACTGAAAAATTCACAACACTTTTCTCCAAATAAAATACTGATTTATATAACAGCACCTACAGAAATTTCTGTCCAGCTTGTTCACAATTTCATTCTTTAAGGTTCTCCTCACACATGAAAAAGAGGTGGCACCACTCTGGCAGCCAAGCAGAGCAATCAAGAGTTTTAAGAAGAGCACGGCATCCTACTCTGATTTTCCAACAAAATATGATGACAAAATAAACCCACCTGGCCTTGAGCACTTGGGGCAGGGATTTTTGGGCAGGTGAGGAAGGATCACATCCCATTTATGCCAACTCCTGCTCTAATTCCCAAGCCTGCCAGTGCAGCCAGTGATTGATTTCGGGATATAAAACTGAACACACAGGTAAGGACCAGCCCTGCAGCTGAGCTGCTTTGCTGCAGTGAGTGATGAGCCCTGCAAGGACTCTCCAGGCCACACCAAGAGGAGCATTTGGGGAACAAGGTCACCCCTCATTTTTCCCTTTTTAATAGAGCTGAAATGAAAAGAAAGCTCCATTTCCTCACACATCTCCAAGGGAGGGTGGAACTCCACTCCAATCCAATCCACTCCAATCCAATCTAATCCAATCCAATCCAAACCAATCCATTCCAATCCCAGTTACAACAGCTCAATGTGAGCAGTTTAACTCATGGTCTAAGGAAACCCATCCTGGAGAGGAGAACTTCAAAATGGGTCATGCTCCAGAATTTTTTAATTTTCTGCCCATGATGCTTGTCAGATATTGTCTGTTCTTACCTCCAAGAGTTTATCAAGACCCTTTGCTACATGTATTAATAGCACAAAATATTAAATACAGGTATTTATTTGGTCACATGGCTCAGTTATTGTTCTGTAGAGCTCAGTCAGGGAAAGTACACATACCTTGTGAACACTGGTCCAAGAACTTGGGAAAAAGAAGCCTAAAAAACCAAAAAGTTCACATATCAAGAATGGATATTATTATTTAAGTAAAACATTTACATTCACTTGGACGCTGACAGAGTCTCACAAACCAAACCATTTTCATGCTTCTTTTCCTCAATCCCTGTAACTGCAATATCCTCACAGTTTATGTCTTTCAAGGACTTTTCCCCCAAAAATCACTTTGTAGATGGTTTTAATTCTCCAAGAATTAAGAGCTAATTCCCACCATGCAATTTATTCTGTACTCCAAGGAGTCAGAAAGCTTTAATATTATTTTAATTCTTATTTAAACAATAGGAATTTAAAGTTTGCCCTAAAGAATTGTGCCTTACAAAGAGTGGGAACTTTCCATAGAAAGACTGGATGTACAGAATGCCAATTTCTGCTGCTGTGACAAGTGACAATTATTTTCAGGAGGTTTATCATGGACACAAAACCTCAAGAAGAGATTTTTACCTGCTCCATTCAACTCCCTCTCCCCTGGCCTGGTCTGCAAAATTCAGAATGGGGAAAAGCTTCATCCCATTCTCAAGAAGAGCTGGATCTCTACAGTGATGAACTCTGAGGCAGGAAATGGGTTTGATTTTCTTGAGTGCAAGTTTCAAGCCAGACATGAAATCCACTCTGCTCCATTCTCACAGGGAAATCACCAGAGTTTCCCAACTGCAAGGTTTGCCATTGGCGCTGTGTGGCTACTTGGTCAATTCTTATCAGAACAAACTCCAAAGCAAAATATAAATAATCTACAGCACAGGCTGAACCTCTTCTTTTCATTGCTTCTACACTTCAGGAGACAAACAGTATTAAAGGACTGCAGGCTGCTGCTGCTATAACACTACACAGTACCATGACTAGGAACTCGTTAGTAAGTTAAAAATAAAACAGAAATGGAACTTGTCTTTCCTAGAATTATGGAAAGAACAAGTTTAAACAGCACTCCAGCATCAATTCACCCATTTTTTATGTAGTCTTTAATATTTGTTTGGTATCTTTGTCACAGAGACAAGAAGAAGCAGCAAGATAAGGTCTATTTATTGACTACTGCAAAGCACAAGCAGCACGTTGGTTAGTGTTTAAGAACAGCCAGGAAATGTCAGGAATGCACTTTTAGAAACTGCTTGTGCAGCTCTTCTCTAAGCTGTGATGCACAGTTTGATCACAAACAGAAAGCAGTGCTACCAACTCCAAAAACTCTAACTGCTGGAACTTACTTTTATCAAATCAGCTGCAAGGCATAATTAAAAAATTGGAGTGTTACAATTTTACAGGTAGGTCTGAGAAATTATTTCCATGTTTGTAGAAGTCTGGAGCACACATATTTACTATGAAACCAAACTATTTCAAAAGGTCAGTGACTTGGCTCTGCGACCATTTCCTCCCCACCCTGGCGCTGCAGTAACCCAGGATATCAGATTTTAACACTTGCAATGCTTTGGCTTCCGTGCTTTGTCATTCTCTTCCCCATTTCAGGGATTGTTTCCCTTAAATTCCATATTTTAAACCTGTAAAGTCTTTTTAAACGTCCAAAAGTAGTGGCAGAACCGATAAATCAAACTGAGATGCACATCTCCATTTTCAGTCTGACTTACTACGAGACTGCAAAAAAGAGAATTATTCAGAGGACAAATGACTGTGCAAATGTTACAAACTCCTTAACCAGAGATTTGTATTTAAACAATCTTTGTTTATTCTTCTAAGAGTTGAACTTCTATTGATATTCTATATAATTATATACCCAGTGGAAATCAAGTGCCATCATGATAAACCAAACAGCACTTCCAAGTTCCTCCAAGATGGATTATAAAACAGTTTTATGGGATTTAAGTCAGTTCAGTGGCTTTTAACCATCACAAATCACTAATTATTAGAAAAGTGATACCAAAAATCAACGTATCTGTTCTTAAGCTTGTAGAAATATTTCAAAGCACACCTGTGTTCCATGTAGCAGCTCAGAGGCTCCACGCAGGTGTTGACTGCTCCAATGATGAAAGAAGATTTCACATCTGGGTCAGGGTGAGTCTGCAGAGCTTGCACAACATCAATAACATCAGTGTACCTGCAAGAAACCAAAATGACAAATGGGTTCAGAGAACCACAACAGTTCCCAACCCAGGAAGAAGTTGATGGCTTGGAGGAAAACTGGATTTCCAGAAGAGCCACCAAAAGAGATGGAAAGCAGCTCAGAACTTGGCAAATCCAGACAAATTAAGCGAATCCAGACAAATCAAGATGACTGGAAGTTATATTAAAATTAAATTATTAATAATCCAGAGGAAAACAGTGTAAACTTTGTACTGAACAACTGTAAAGTCCAGCTTGCAGAAAGCACAAAAAGCACAATATAACACAAACTTTTTATGCTTAATGCAAAGCAAATTAAGCACAAATTGAGTTAAAAATTAATAAAATAACAGCCTCTCTCACTTATCAACATCCTAATCTAAATATGTTTCTCCCATTAATGCATCCATTTTTTATCAGGACTTCAACCACTGTTGCATTTTATCTCTGTATGACATCAAGGCTTAGGTGAACCTGATTTTTAATTTCAGGTATTTATTTCTCAGCCAGTTACAAACTTTTCTCTACTGTCAGTTATCAGCTGAATGGGATATTTAGAGAACTCCAGCTTCCCTAAAGATGTCTATACTAATATCAAACTATCCATAAAGAATGGAAAACTTCCAATTATCTGTTCCAGTATCAGTTATTTTGCCCATCAATGCACTTAACACCATCCCTACTAATTACACAAAAACCAAAAATCAATCTGGCTCCAGCGTGGAAAAAAAAGATGTTTTTTAGCACTATCAGAATGGACCATAATGAAAAAAAATGCTGAGTTCCATTTGTACATTTTCAGTGAGAAGGATGAACTGGAAGTCACTGCAGCCAGATGAGGATAGTTCCTCCCTCACACTGGTTTGTGTCACCTTCCAGTGACTCAGAAGATGATCCTGGTTCTCAAATGCTACACTGGAGATGGAAATGTCAAACACAGGTAGGTGGCACAGTTTTCACCTTTATCCTCAAGGAAAATGGCATTTATCCAAAACACATTACTATGTCCTTCTCTGCTATCACCTGCTCTATCAGGCAACAGAAGATTTTTGAGAGTTTGATCTCTGCTGGCAGTTCTGGAGTCGGCATCACAGATTAGTTTGGGTTGGAAGGGGCTTTTAAAGGCCATCTTAGTCCAGCCTCCTGCAACAACCAGGGACATCTTCAACTACCCCAGGTTGCTCCAACCTGGCCTTGGGCACTTCCAGGGATCCAAGGACAGTCACAGCTGCTCTGGGCACCCTGTGCCAGGGCCTCACCACCCTCACAACCAGGGATTCCTTCCTAATATCTCACCCAAATCTCCCCTTTTTCAATCTGAAGTCATTCCCTGTGTCCTGTCCCTCCATCCCTTGTTCCCAATCCCTCTCCAGCTCTCCTGGAGCTCCTTTAGGCCCTACAAGGGGCTCTGAGCTTTCCCTGGAACCTTCTCTTCTTCAGGTGAGCATTCCCAGCTCTCCAAGCCTGGTTCCAGAGCAGAGGGGCTCCAGCCCAGGAAGCAGCTCCGTGGCCTCCTGTGGACTCTTTCCAGCAGCTCCAAGTTTTTCTGCTGTTGGGACCTAAGAGCTGGATAAAGCTCTGCAGGGCACAGGGGCAGAATCCCCCCTCCCCTGCTGCCCTCACAGGGAGGTTCTGGGCTGTGAGTGCACCCAGAAGATGGAACGAAGGCTGAGAACACCTTTTTCACACGAGCAACAAAACCAACAGGGATAGAAAAGCTGTGTAACCAAGAAGTGCCTTATTCTATACAACAATTCCAAGAGTTGGGATTCTTTACCCTTGCAGCACCACCAGGAGCCTGCTGCTCTTCCCAAGGTGGGCGGGCTGACGGAGCCCAAGGTTCTGCTGGGTCTCCAGGAGCCCGGCCAGGAAGCGCTGGAAGTGGGAGGCACTGAAACATTCCGGGCTGTCCATGGTCTGTCGATAAACAATCCACCTGGAGCACACACAACAGGCAAAGCAGTTCATGTGCTGGCACAGAACAGGTCTGCTTTCTTCCTCTTTTCAAGCAGCAGACCCAAATGAAGTTGGACAAACCCAAAGATTTCACATCTCTCGTCATCTCGTGGTGGTCTCGTTCCACGTGGGGAAGGGGAATTTATTTGGTTTTCTACCATTTCCAGCACATGCACATTTTTTATGTGGGCATCCAAGGGATTTGTGGGTGTTTTTTGTTGTTTTTTTTTTTTAATAAAACAATGATCACCAGCTTTTTTTTTCAAAGCAACAGACCCAAATGAAGTTTGACAAACCCAAAGATTTCACATCTCTCGTCATCTCGTGGTGGTCTTGTTCCACATCACCACGTGGAAAAGGGGAATTTATCTGGTTTTCTATCATTTCCAGCACGTGCACATTTTTTAGGTGGGTGCCCAAGGGATTTGTGGGTGTTTTTTCTTGTTTTTTTTTAATAAAACAATGTTCACCAGCTTTTTTTTTCAAAGCTGTACATCATATGAGTAATTCTGATCACTGGCAGTGATGCAGTAAACAAAAATTAGACAAATCCAATTCAAGACTGGGCATGAAAATATTTCACTGCGAAAATGGAAAGTAACAATGACATTTGCAGGAAAACATGAGAAGATGTGTTATTACACAGCCTTCAAAAGTCACCTTATATGCTTGCCCTATAATAGAACCACAAAACTGTTCTGAATCAACTTGATAAAATCAAGATATTGAGTTAAAAGAACAGTGCAGAACATGGCTAAGATTAAATGCTAAGGTGTCTGGCTGTAAGGATTAAAAGGACAAGATTTTTTTTTTTCTTTTCCAGAAATTTTATCAACACACAAAGTGGCAAATTCCTATAGCAGATTTATCTAATTGCCATACAACAGATGTCCAGAATGTACCTCAAATCAGGCTAAATTAAAAACAGTGCTGTGGCAAGGACTGATAAAACAGTATTTTCTCAAAAAAGAAAAAAAAAAAGCATTTTAGAATCACTACAAATCAATAAATTGAAGCTCTTCACCACATGGAATAGGCAACAAAGAAATCTGTGCTGTTTTTCTGTCAAAAAAACAGAAAATGCCCGTTAATGTATACATTTAAGGGCAAATCTACCTGGCAGTCTGAAATTAGGTTTAAAAACCCACCAAATTAAACAGTGGTAATTTTTTTTTTTTTTGCCTTCATGCCAAGCTGTTTTTTGGTGATCAGTGTAAACAGAGCTGCACCAACCTCCCATACTCCTTGGTAAAATTGACAAGGAAAGAACACAGGTCGCTGGAACGGCACCCTGGCAGCCCAGTGATGATGGTGATGATCACCTGCAACAGGGCACAAGGGAAGTCTAAACACAAAATAATCACAGAAACACTGGTGCAGACACCAAAAAGGCTGCTTTCTATGATTCACATAGATTTTTCTTTCTTTTTTAAAAATCCATCGTTAAACCAACCTTAAAATCAGATTTCAAAACGTTCCTAAGGGTTTTTTAATTTTCAGAATGGTCTCTGAATTAGACCCCAGCAATATTGCAAGATTATATTCCTGCTGCTTTGGCTTTGTTTTCAGCAGATTTCAAAAGCTGGGAAGCTCCAAGGAAATATATTCTCTGAAAAATGCTATTTCAAGCACACCTTAAACTGGACAATTGTTATTGCCCCTATAGAGAAAGGAGTGTTGTACAGATAATATCAGCAAATGTTAAATATCATGTGCTACCCCTATGCTATTTAGAGGACTTTTATGTTCTAGAGAACAATTCAGTTAAATTATTCAGCAATTCATAAAAACAAGACAAAGTCTCTCTGGACATTAGAGAAACACTTCACTTAAAGATCTACACCTCATTTTCTGCCTCTGTTTCATCAGGTTGAAAGGCCATTTGCACTTCCAAAAGACTGTTTAAATGGAAAAGAATTAAGCATATAACCAGAAAAAAAATAGACAAGAAACTGGTGGTAGTGGAGGAGGAGGCAGAGCATGGCTGAACATGATTAGTATTTTATTATACTACAAGAGAACTAATGACAGAATATTCAAAATATTACATATGAGGGTGAGAAATTATTGTGGACTTGCTTCCTTACCTTATCACCTTCTGCTTTGCTGTCAGAAATGGTTTCTGACTGTTGGAGAAGGACAGGAAGATGTGCTCTCATCACTGGCTTGGTACTGACGCTGCTGACTGTGAAGTGCTGCACAAACCTTCCAAAAATAAAAGGTTTACTTCTTTACAATTGTCAGCAAAAGATTTCATCCATATAAATAGCTGGGAAATTACTAAAGTAAGAGTATGAAAAGGTCAAGCTAGAGAGGAAATAATTCATCTCAGAAAAAAAAACATCCTAGTGTAAAGAGAATTATTTAAGAAACATTTTTAGATGGCTAGCACATTTACCAAAACATTTTTGTCTCATTTCTGACAGAATTAATCCCTTGAACACAAAAGTAATTTCTCACCTCTCCAATCCTGGAATGGCAGCAGACAGTTTCAGCTCCCTGCATCTTTCCCCAGAAGCAAAAGACAAGGCATTGAAGAGCTTCTGGACACTGGAGTGCCTGAAAGAAGGAAATGGATTAATTACTTAAAGGAGAAACTGAAAAATTTATCTTCTTTAAACCACATGGGCTCATATTAAATGGTACAATAAAAAATAATGTGAGTGTTGCACTAAGAATGCACAATTTTTTTAAATTATTAAAACAATTAATTATTATAAAAAATAATAAATAACAACATTTTTCTGATTGCAGCTTCTGTGTAACTGCACTGCACTGGCAGGAACTTACAGCCTCTTTTGTTCCTCAGACAGGAATTCTTCTGAGACAAGCCTTAAAGATAATCCTGAGTTTGTCTGGTTTTGCCATGGAGAGAAAACCTGGAATGAACCAGATCTATGTATGAGTGCCATTATTTTCCCAAATTTGCTGTGAATTTGTTTAGGAATTAGTTTTGCTCACCTAAAAAAACAGATACATTTTCACAAGCCATTAAATATTGCACAATGAAGGTTTTGCTGCAAGAGAAGCTGTGGCTGCCCCTTCCCTGGAAGTGTCCAAGTGTTGGATGGGGCTTGGAGAAATCTGGGAGAGTGGAAGGTTCCCTGCCATGGCAGGGGGTTGGAAATGAAATGTGCCTTGAGGTCCCTTCCAATTTTACAACTCAAATCCACTGATCAGATTTTGCAATTTCTTTCTTTGGTTAGATTGGAAGTGCTTTAGGAACGTACTGAAACTGTCTCATTTTCCCTGATAAAAATGTGTTTATAACCCAAGTTCTCTCCAGCAGGAACTGAATTAATTCAAGTCTCTTTGAAGCACTGCTGTAATTTTCATGAGGTGAGATTGCAGCAATCATGACTTGAAATTGAAGAAAAACTCTGTTCCCTCCCAAAAGCAAAGGAAACCCTTCATTTCTCTAGGGAATGGTTTGGCTCACATCCAATTGCTCCAGCCAAGACACATTAATCTGAATGGCACTGGGAACCTAGAAATCAGATTCAGATGAATCACAAAGTCCTGTCAGTGTTTGGAATTTCCCTTCTTTTCTCAAGTAAAGGCAACAGCCATTGTCATTTTTCACAATAACTGTCTGCAAGACAAAACAACTGGGGGGGACACGACTGCTTTCCATTAAAAACTCAGCATCCCAAACACAAGGGTGGGAGATAAAAAACATCAAAATAAAATATAATTTTGATATTAACAAAGGCAATATTGCTCATGCAGAAGGATCCACACAACTAAAGAAATAACCACTTCAAAACACACAGAAGGGACTCAAAGAAATGCCTGAGAGGAATGGAAAAAATGAATGGTCAAGGGAAATCTGTGTTCTGTAAGAGTCAAAGGGTTGGGGATAAAGTGATAGGTCAGGCTAACAAGTGTTAGAAATATAGAAATATGTCAGGTCCAGAAGAAATAGAGACCTGTTCAGGTCCTTTTGTATAACTTAAGGAAAGTTTAAAAAAGAACTGCTATGCCACTGAAGAAAAAAATGAGAGAAATCAACACATCTCAAAGCCTAAACAAATTTTCCTCCTGTACCCTTTCGAGTGAGGATGGAAAAGGCATCAGCTCATCCTGCACAGCAGATTTCACCTCTTGGGCTCAGCATCTCAGTTTTTAACAAACCCAGATTTGGGTAACAGGGCAGTTGCAATCCCCTATTTCCAGGAGGCTTGGAATAATCAAAGTATAGCTCCAGTGAGTAAGGTATCAAGCCAGATAATTGAGAATAGTAGAAGCAGCATCTAAAGTTTAGTGAATCTTTGTAACCTGTGAGGCACACAGGCTTTTAGAAAGAATTTTGAAGGAAATCAATAAGCACCTGAAGGTAAATACTGACAAAACACAACAATATATTTCCATGGTTTACACAATCAGGTACAATCAATTTGATGAAGAGTTTTGTTCATGAGAGAACACCCTGAAGAAAAAAAGATTTGTTTTATCTGCTTGAGCAAAGCAACTGATGTGATGCCAAATGTGAAACTTAAACTGCCCAAACTGAACCTCAGTGTGGAACTGTTCAGAAAAAAAAAAAAAAAAAAAAAAATTAACTCAAAGGAGAACAGGAATAAATAGCCCTGAGAAAAAGCAGCAGAGGAGACAAATACCCTCATCTCAGATATTACAAACAGTTTGGATTATCTACAGCCAAAAACCAGATCAAAAGAAAACCATTACAACTATCAGAAGAAAAAAGGAACTTTTTATAGGCATAGATTGAAAAGAATCTGGTTTTGTTTTATTAGGTCAAATAAAGCAGAAAGAATAGGTCTGAGATTTGTGAATATCTCAAGGATGTGTTCTGGTAGAGAAAAAAAAATAAAACAGATATAGAAGTAGAATTAATAAAATAGGCTGAAAATTCGAATACAAACAAACAACAGATTTCCAACCATTCACAGAGTGGAACAGTGGGAAGAATTTAAACACTTAAGATAAAAGGAGGAGACATTTTATGGGACCATTAATACAACCAGTGGGGACTACTCACTAAGCTAGGTGGTCTTTTCCAACCCAGTGTGATGAGCACATCCTAAAACCCTTGTGAAGTCCTAAAATCTCCAGGCTCATTTCCTCAAAAGCACTATTGTTATAAAGTTGGGTTTATTAAAAGCCTCTGCAGCACAATGCACGAAGCCAATCTACTCAGGGAATAATACAATGCCATATGGGAGACTTAAAAACTTTAACTCCACTTCCCCAAGGATCACGATCCAAATGTGTCTGACCACAAAAACACACAATGGAACCTCTGCCACTCCATACAATCCCTGCAGAAAATTAGATACCAGAGCTACACTGAAATGCAGCTCAGAAAAAGAGATTTTAAAGCCCTGGCTGCCTTCAGAAGGCAAAGTGAAAGCACATGGGAGCATTAAACACAACGAGCAGCACCATCACTGGAAATTCATACAGAAATTTGAGTTTCTCACACATCTTAAACACACAGAGCAATTATGTGGTTTCTTCCCCATCCCAACCAAACTTTTTTCACTTTACCTGTGAATAAAAAGCTTTATAGATCTTTCTTTTGGGGAAAAGTGCAATCATCAGAAAGTTGTTCTGGGTGTGGAATTCAATGGGGAGATGAGGAAGCAGGGAACTTTTGAAGTCTATAAAGAGAGCAGCAACAATGCTGTTGGAATCCTGGAAAAGGAAGAAACAGGACAAGTTAAAATTAACATTTTCTACTTTGCATGGCACAGGGATGGAGCAGGAGGGGAGGAGCACCCCTCAGATTCCACTCTGCAGCTAGTGGAGATACTACAAGCTTAAAAAAAAGGATCCGAGTTTGAGTGAAGCACTAAACTTTTGTCCTGAAAACAAAGCTTAAATTTTAATATCTTCTCTTGTCTACACCAAAATCTAGACCCTTCCTCTGCTACTGCTTCAAACAACAAACTCTTTGTCTACACCCACAGAGACACCAGATGAAAAATGATTTAAATGCCACCTAAAAAGGTGACAAGGAAGGCTGAAGCCCTCAGGTTGTGTTTCCCTCAGAAGCACTGAACTCAAGTTCCATTTTTGCTCTGAAAAAAACACTGACTGGTTTTTCTTGGGCTATTTTTTAGTTTGTTTTGGAGTTTTTTTCCCCAGAGCGGTGGTAGCAGATGTCCCATCTCTGGAGGTGCTCAAGGCCAGGCTGGATGGGGCTTGGAGCAACCTGGGAAAGTGGAAGGTGTCCCTGCCCAAGGCAGGGGGTGGGACATGATGGTTTTAAGGTCCCTTGCAACCCAAACCATTCCATGACTGTGGAATCCGGGACAGGATTTTATATTCAAATTTGCAGGATGCTGAAATGTTTTATATTCAAGCCCTTCTCACTTATAACCTTTTTCACATCAAAGTTTTAGAAAATCAGAACAATTCAGAAGCATGAAACATTTCTGGGAAATGGGAATTCAATTATGTAGGGCTCAAATCAGAATTTTAGTGGCATCCCCTTCACTTGCAATAGAAATGGGCAAAGAACTCACTGTATTCATTGTTGAGAAGAAAAAGCTGAAGTTGGGGAACTGTTACATAAGAATTGGTATCAACTCAGAGACATTTGCAAACAGAATCTCTCTGCTTTGCTGACTGAGGGATTAATCATAAAAATAATCCTCTCAAAGTCACTAAGGTTACTGAAGAACACACAAAAATATTCTCCTCAAAGAGAACAATTTCTTTTAAGAGAAAATGGCTTTTGGAAGAGAATCCACAGATGCTGGATTCTGCAGGATGACTTAAGAGATTTCCTGAGAA
The DNA here is from genome assembly GCF_050655825.1 of Lonchura striata. Taxonomy (NCBI): domain Eukaryota; kingdom Metazoa; phylum Chordata; class Aves; order Passeriformes; family Estrildidae; genus Lonchura; species Lonchura striata. The sequence continues at coordinate 2,496,864 of NC_140706.1, read as the reverse complement.
GTGACTCCAAGGCCAACTCATCCATGCTGCTGTCAGCACGAGAAGTGTCCAACAAAATCTGCTCCTGGAAAACATTTTGGGCTCCACAAATTGAAAAAAGCTGAAAAGCAGCAGCAATAATCCCCATGGACACGAGGTTGAAAGGAGCCAGCTCCAAGTTTTACAAGATGTTAATGTCATTGTGAAATCTAAATATTGCTTGGTAATATTTGTTCACTTGATGAATGGCCAGAATCTCTCCTGCCCTCCACGCAGGAGTCCCAGGGATTTCAGGAGTTCAGTGCTCAGTTCCTCACAGCACAGGAATCTGCAGCACGTACAGGACCAGGAGCACAGATATTTTCAAGTTAAAAAGAAGAATATATCACAGGCATCATGCTAAACCTGCAAAAAAACCTGCATTTTGTATCAATTCAAGGTTTGGTATCTTTTATTTTAATCAGAACATTAAATTCTCCTTTTTCTTTTCCATCCATGTTGCTGCAAGAACTTTTGGAAAGAGCAACCAACGATTTCCTTGCTTCTCCTGTCACTTCTGAACAGTTTCAAAACTCTCCACCCTCATATTCTGCCAAGTCAGTAGAACAATAATAGACTCCCTGTCAAGGCTTAGCTTCACACAAAAATCTGGCACCATTTCAAGAATGATGGCCAGGTCCCAGAAATAGCAACTTTTATGAAAGTGAGTGTCTTGACTCAAACAATCAAAGGAAGGTCAGTGTTAAAATAGCTCCTTAAACGAGGGGCAATCAATCTGATGTCCAAGAAAAGGCAGCTAAGGTAAGACTCTCTGAGCTGCTGTGTTTTCATCTCAATTGAATCACATTTTTATTGTATTTTACTGCTTTCCTGTATTGTGGGATGAAATCACCCAGTACAATGCTGCAGGAGGCCACTGAATAAATAGGGAATACTGTATCTGAACAAAAGGGAAACTAAAGGAAACTGATTTTTTTTTTTCCCAGTGTTTAGGAAACAGTAACCAACACAAATAATCTCTTTTCCAGCCTGAAGAAGTGTTTCTGCCTCAAGATGGACAGAGCTGAGCTGCCATCATTAACCTCTCAATTCCCACTGAGCCTGAACACTGCTCTGGTGGCCAAGTGAGAGACTGAAATATATTTTTAATAAAAGGCAGCATTTCACCCTCCCAAACACCCTATGACTTCACCACACCTTGAACTCTTCTCTACCTATCCCTTCACACTGTGAGATGTTTGATGAATGTTGTGTTCTGTAATTTTTCTTTTAACAAAAAGCAGTTTTCACACTGCTAACAGCACATTGCTAACTCCAATACAAAATTCTCCTTACTCACTAATTTCAGTTAATCAGCATCAAAACTGCAGTGATTTGCATCAGTTATTACAGCTGTACAGACAATTAAAACTGAAGCTGAAATCTAAACTTTGTACCAGGACCCAACAGAATCATTGTTAAAAAAAAAATTAAAATTGATGAAAACTTTATGACAGAAAGAAAAGACAAAACACTCACCCCATCATAGAGAGAAATGGAACTCATGTGGTTCTTGGAAATGGAAATGCTGCCGTGGTGGGGATCACAGAACAGAATTCCATCAGAAAAGAAATACAATTTGCCTAGAATTTGAAGGAAACAAGGATTGTATTAATATAAATTAACATTTCAGTTTCTCAAGACTGTCTCTTCTTCCTGAGGAAGAAATCTATGTTCCTGCAGGATTTTGTTGTATTTAGCAAGCAGTAAATTTGATCAGGGATAATATTTAGTGAAATTTATTTTATTTTTATTAAATAAAAGCATTTATTTTATCTGGCATAATATTTACAACCATTCAGTCTTTACTGGATCTCGTTACCAAGGGCAGGAATCATGACTACAAGTGCATCTGAGTTCATCTGACCCCACAGAACCACTTACCATAAATATTCTGAGGCACATTTTTTAATTTAAAAGCAAATTCCATCCTGTCAAATTTCAAACTTCCAGAAATACAAAATTGACAAGAACTTAATAAAGATTGCATCCAAAACAATTGAAAATTTAAACATTGTAACAAACTGAAGTGTAAAAACATAAGTGGAAAATTAGAACACTAAGTTTAAATTAAGCTTAAAAGAAATAACTTTAAATTAACCTTTTAAATTAAATTTTAACTTATTAATTAAATTTTTTGATCAACCTGGGTTAGTGGAAGGTGTCCCTGCCCATGGCAAGGGGTTGGATCAAAATGTTCCTGAAGGTCCTTTCCAACCCAAACTATTCCATGAATTTTATGCACCTTTTGCACCTTACAGGGCTGCAGCATCAGCAGAGCCCAAATTTGAGCACAACAAACTGGGGAACAAAATCAGCTTCACTGCCATGTGACACCTAAAAAAAAATCTCACATTCACTGCAGTGTTTCATCAAGATTCAGTAAAACACTTAAATGCACAAATCTCAAAAAAAAAAAAAAAAAAAGGAAAAAAAGGAAAAAGTAAATTGTTCCTTTGGGGGCACACAGAGCCAGTTTTAACAAAGCCAAAAAAGAAAAAAAAAAATAAATAAAATCCAGCGTTCTCCAGTTATTTACTGAGTGAACAAGTGCCCACAGCTTGCATTGCAAAATAGCTGAACATCACACTCTGCATTAACCTCTTCTCTTTGAAATCTGATCAATTAGAGCAAAAGCAGCTGCCCTTATGTGAGGGTTGCTGTTTAATTGCCTTGCACATCATTATTTATCCTCTACACTCCAGGGCAAAGACAATAAAGCTGAAGGTTCTCCTCTAAAGACTGCCAGCACCAAGCACTTAATGTCAGATATTCACCACCTCCTGCTGCACATCAGCATTGTGACAGCAACACCCACTCTGTATAAAAAAAAAAAAAATATATATATATATATATATAGAATATAAAAGTATTGTGCCTTTGAAAGCATCTATTAATTCAAGGCACAAGGAGGATGGGAAATCTAACAGTCCTATCAAATTGTTTTCAGACTTATTCTTGGATTATTCTTGTTGTTTAAGGTCTTGAAGGAAAAAGTACCAAAAAAAGAGGAATAATCCAAGACTGCTGCCAGGGATCTTGTGTCAGAAAGCTGTAACTGGATTGGATCTGAGGAGGACCAAAATCAGGCATTTTTCTGTACCACAGTGAGCAGCAGGGCTGACAAACTCCGAATTCCTGAGAGGAAATGACAGCGGCAGAAACCTGGAACACGTCAGCTCCAGGAGGAGGCTTTGAAAGGAATATTTTCCTTCTCCTCCTGAGCTGGGAGCCCACAGCACTTCAGCAAAGGCCAGTATTTCCAACCTCATGTAAATAAGAGACAGAAAAGGCAGAAAACACCTGGCAGCTCATCTCTCAAGGACAGGAGGAGCCAGGCTGTGCATGTTGTGAAGGTGAGCTGTGAGGAAAAGCCACCTGCCAGCTCTGCCCAAAGCTCAGCAGGAATTCTCCTTCCAGGACTTTCAGCCAGAGGTTGGGAACAAAAGAGCCAGACATGCCTAGGAAAGGCAAATTGAAAGTTTAAGGTGATGGCACAGTTTGGCTCACCACAGTATGAATCCCACAACCTCTCTCTCATGTTTAAAAACAAAACAAAAACCACTAAAACAAGAAAAAACAAGCCATAAAAAAACAAAAAATAAAACCACAACTACATCTCACCTTCTGCAGGCATGGCCTGTGGATTGCTGGAACAGATATAAACTCCATCACCCCCAGTGAGTAAAGTGCCCAGGAAAGATTTGTCTTCCTAAACAGGAAAAAACAAACAGCAACATCACAGACTGGATCAAGGATCAATCCAGACAGGAACATTTTCTCCTGCTTTTGCTCCAAGAGAAAATAATTTATTTTCAAACAGCATCAGTCAAGAACTTTAAAAGAGTTTTGGTTTTTTTTTTTTTTCTGCACGGATACAGAAGGACCAGGGAAAGAGAGCAAGGCAAGAGGATAATTTTTAAAAGCCTTCTCCCCATTTTGGTTTTGCCAGCAGCTATGAAGTTACAAGTTATTGTCACAACCACAAAGCTGAGCTTTTTGTTTTTAGTTTGTCAATCTACTGAGCTAAAAGTATATTACATGAAAATAAATCTATTTATAATGAACATTCCTGGGAACCACAAATTGCACCACAAATGTGAAACTCATGTGATTTAAGATGTTTCCAGATTCCAAACTCTTTTTTTTTCCTAGTGCTTAAAGTGTTTTTCTTTAGCCATTAGCATGCTAATTAAGTTAAAAGAAAGTTGCATCAAGTTTTAGGGGCTTTTGGAAACACATGAGCTCCATGAGTAATGTTTAGTGAGACTTCCATGAAATCATAGTTTTATTAGGACTCTTTTTGCTCTTGGGTTTTATGATTCTTTGAAATAAAGAAACCCTCAAACTTTTATACACAATATATTACTTTGCATCTCAAAGTTTGTAAAAGACAGGGCAGAACAGGGAAGTCTTGTAGAAGAGAAGTAACACACATAATAAAAAGAGAGTCTGGTAGTAGCTCAAGTTTTTTAAGTACTGGTTCATCAATGTGTAACTTCTTTAGTTTAACAAAAATTTTTAATTTTACCTTCAATACTTGCTGTGCCTTTTCAGAGAGTTTCACATCACTGTCTTCAACCTGTAGCCAGAAACAGCTTCCATTTGAATTGTGATTTATAGAAATAAAGTAAGTCTAACACTAAATAAAAAGTATTAAAGAAGTTTTAGGCCAACAAGAACCTCAGGTGCCACAGACAGAAGAAACTCAGAGTCCACAGTGTTTCAAAAACAATTTTGTGCTCTTAATACTGTATTACTATGGGACCAAAATAATTTATTGCACTACATTCTCTCTATTAAATTGTTTTATAGACTAAAATATTATATAGATAGAAAGCATGCAGTTTTATTTTTTATTACTGTTCAAGCATGCATTGTCATATTCTTTGGAATTCTATCTCTCACACAGTGTAATGCATCAGAAATCTTGAATCAGACTTTGCTTTCTTATGGGCTGATCTAAAATGCCCATAATAAACAAAATTTTCAAAAGTCACACTGTGACTTTTGAACACCGTGCACTTCAAAAACAACCAGACCTTTAAAAAGATAAAAACCTGACAAGGTGAAAATGAAATAATTTAAAACTCTTGCTATGCATGGAACCATCAACTTGTTCCCACTTCGTTTTTCACTTATCATCCAAATCTAAAAAATCAGGGTATGTTAATATTACAACATTCTGTTTCAATGCTCCAGTTCCAGACTTGCCCTCAGATATGCCCACTCCAGACCAAGTTTTGGTCTGGGATCTACAAGTTTTGTCTTGGGGATGAGCTGAGCTGAGGCTGTGCCAGAGCTCACCCCAGGTCGGGGGTGGCTCCATGTGGTGGAAAAATCTCTCCTCCAACCTGAGCTTTCAAAAAAAGGCTCAGCAGTCTCTGTTGTCCATTCTCAAGGTTGTTTATTCCAAGTTATCTAAAAGATTTTCTTCTTGAGCTGTTGTGGTTTGCTCACAGCTCAGGCAGAGGCACACACACATCCTGACATCCTCTCTGACCCCGACTGCTTCTTTTCTCCCCGCCCAGGGCTGCTGCTGTCTTTTATATGGTACATTATGTGTTACATGGTTACAGTTTTTCCCCAATGCCTATTACCTATATTAAATGGTGATTTTCTATCTTTTATATGGTACATTACGTGTTCCATGGTTACAGTTTTTCCCCAATGCCTATTACCTATATTAAACAGTGATTTTCTATCTTTTACATGGTACATTACGTGTTACATGTTTACAGTTTTTCCCAATGCCTATTACCTATATTAAACGGTGATTTTCTACTCTAAACCAACCTATGAGTGCCAACATCACCAAGAACATGGAGGTAAGGAAGAAGAAAGAGGGAGGACAGGGCAGGCCCAAATCCCAAATCCATCTTAAAACCTCTGACCCCCATGTACAAAACCAAAACCCCCCTGTAGAAGCATTAAACCCCCCCTGTACAGCATTCAAAAATTCTTCCCTCTACTTTGTTACTACTTCTACTCTAATATCTAAACTTTTGTGACTTCTTGCTCTTCCTGCAAGGTTGGTAAATCATTCCATGGTTCAAATCCAACATCACAGCTGCTTCCAGCTGCCTGCCAGGGTCTCAAATGCTTCTGATTTGGACCTGGAGCATCCAAAAATGTCTGAGGGACATTTTGAGTTCTGACAAGGCTGCGCTCTCACTCACCAGCCAGGAAGCGAATCTCGGGATAGCTGCAGTCAGGATAACGTGCCTGGAGTCTGGATGGATGCTGCCATCTGCAGGGAAGCCACGGGAAGCAAAGCAATGGAATCAGGGAATTATTAAGGTTGGAAAAGACCTCCAAAATCACCAAATTCATCCTTCGACCTAATATCATCATGGCCACTAAACTAAAATCACCTATATACTTCAAAATGCCCAGTACGTGACTTTTAAGATTTAAAATTTCTTTAGTAAATATTAAAATCTTATTATTTTAAGGATTTCTGAGTGTTTCAGCAGAGTAACTCTCAGTCCTCTCATACACAGAGCTACTACAGAATTCCAAAGATATCCTGATTTATTCTGATCTTTCTATGGTTTCTTCCTTTGCTCTTAGTATTCCAAACCCATGAGACTAACAGCAAAAACATCCAATGGAATTCCTTTGGCTTTCCCATCACAGCAAAGCCAACAGAAGGACAAGAGTGGTGTTGAATTTTAGAATTGAAAGCACTCACCTTTTTCTTTGACCTGTATTTGTGATGTCAGGAAGGACTCTGAAAACACAACAGACCCCAAGCATCCTCTTCCTGTGAGCAGGTCTGGAATGTCAAACACCATCATGGATGCCTGCAGCCATCCAGCATTTGGAGGGAAGAGAAAGCAGAACTTGAAATATTTCAACTGAAAACGCAAAGTTTGTATTTTTCAAACGTCCTAAACCCCTATTTCTATATTGTGGTTAAAGCCTGAGATCATAAATCTGTATTAATGTTTTTTTCTGAATTCTGACTTTTTGTTAAACCTGGTCCAGCATCTGAAATCTCTCTCATCTCTCCCCTTACACTTGCATTCACATAAAAATCTCAGTATGCCCCAGAAAAACGGACACTTGAGCTTTATTCTCTAATTAAATAAATAAATATTTTTATTTCTTACCGTTTTGATCAAACTCAGGCTGTCCTCGTTATCTAATGGAGTAATTCTAGAACAACAATGATAATTAAATATTTAAAAGTTAGATCATCTTTCTGTGACTCCACAGCAGCCTAAAAACTGTTTTATTTTAAAATAAACACTTATTTGTGCAGGTCATTTCAGTCAATTAGTGTGGAGATTAAATAAGCACGTTTGTGATATCAACTAAGTTAAAAGCATTTTAAAAGAAAACTCTTAATGAGCTCATGCTGCTTCTACTCATGAACAGTTAATAAAAATTAGTCTTCCCAACTGCTTTTTATTCCTTTTAATGTTTTTAAGATTCCACAGAATTACAGATATGAAATCACTGAACTACCTCATACACAAAAAGCATTTAGCACATCTTGTATGAAATAATCAAACACAAGGGTTTTTGTACGTGTTCCAACAAGAGAAAAATTTATTTATTAGTGTATGAAAAGCAGTAATTAATAACAAGAAGTTGTAAGATAGTGATACAAACCTGCCATGGTTGTTCACAGCCTGAATTTGAAAAGCGATTTTGGAGCTGTAGAATAGAAATTGAACAGATGAAATGTGTGGTTTATCTTTTCAAATGGAAAAAAATAAACAGGAATAGACTTAAAGCAAAAGAAGTGATTAAGAGAACTGGAAAATTGAATAATTATAATGATTTTTAAAAGCTGAAGCATTATGAAGTCTTGAAATCTGGCAGTCAGGCAAGCTCAGCTTAAAACTAATATTTTTCAGTTTATAATTGATATTTTCCCCCCAAAGAAGCCAAATGAGCATTGAGTAACTCTGGAAATACACACCGTAAAGCAGATTTCAGCTGTGCCAAGCCAAGGGTGTCTAACACAGACAGGAGCACCTGCTCTGCCACCTCCTTTGCCTGAAAAAAGGAAATAAAAGAACAAAACATCCTTTCCCATCCTTCCAAATCCCAGCAGCTCCAGGGGCACCCCTAAGACCAACAAGAGACACTAAACAGTAACACACTGATGCACCAGGCTAAAATTTGTTCTTTCACATTTCTCATTTTCCTTACTATGAGGTCAGGAAAATTCATGAGAAGATGGAAAACCAGCTGGAGATGGGTAAAATTAGACACACTCTGAAATCTCTCTTTTATTTTTTTTTTTTTTTAAACAGGATTCAGAGCCTGGTTGGAGGCCACGACCTTTGTGTTATTCCATTGTGCGAAACATGGGAATTCTTTTGGTTTTCTTTTTGGTTTGCACGTAAATCTCATACTGCAAGCAATCCAAATCAACAATTACAGAGAGAGAACAATTAAATTTGATTTAGCAACTTCATTTACCTTGGATTCAGTGGAAGTTTTAGCATAGCACTCAATGCCAGCAAGCACAGCCTCTACAACAGCAGAATATATTTGCGACAACAGCGTACTGAAGAGAAATACAAACACAACATTTACTGGACAGGCAGAGTTTTCTTCCTCCTCTTTTTAAAGGAGAAGTTTTTCCTCTCATTGCACAACTCCCTTAATAATAAGGAGGGGGTCTTTGTTGGAAAAAGTGGAGAAATCGTTTTATAGTTAAGCTTTCTGTTTAAGAAAATTAAATTAGAGCGAGGAAATTGCTCAAATGACAGGATATTTTAGGGAAATAATTCTTGATTTAAATGTATCTGGTGCTTTTGGTAGTCAGGAATAAAAAATCTGTTTTACTGTTGCCTTTTGCTGCAGTTGGGTTTAAGAATCACATCCTAAATGCAGGGCCTGGAGTGACAGAGGGAATGGTTTCACATTGACAGGAGGGAGGGATAAATGGGATTATGGGAGGGAATTGTTCCCTGGGAGGGTGGGGAGGACCTGGAATGGAATTCCCAGAGAAGCTGTGGCTGCCCCTGGAAGTGTCCAAAGCCAGGCTGGACAGGGCTTGGAGCAACCTGGGATAGTGGAAGGTGTCCCTGCTATCCCCCCTTCTCCTGGCAGAATATTGGAATGAGATGATTTTTAAAGATCTCTTCCAACCCAAACCATTCCACAATTTCATGAAATCTCTATCCCAGCTTAGTCCAATTCCCTTCTTTAAAGGGGACTGAAAGAATTGTACAGAAATAAACCAAAGTCAGATGAAGCCAGGAGTGACTTTCAACTATTGACACATTTACAGCTCTCCAGAACCACTGGGGAAAAAAAAACCCCATGAGTGCCCAACCAAGGAACCCCAGCCTCTGTTTTCCTTCTAAATTACAACAAAAATATGAGCAGGCCAACAAAAATCAGCCCCTAAATTTTTAAGTTTTCTCATTACTCCACTGCCAATATTGAGGGAGGGAAGAGGGGGGAGGAAAGAGAAGGATATAGCATTTAAGCCAAATGCAAAGCATTCCTGAAGGATGGGAAAAAAGCATCTGAAGACCCCAGATATGAAGGAACCTCAAAATGCACCAAAGCTTGTCTTTCATCATCCCCAACAGCAGCAAGTGATTGTTAAATTGAGCTTTCTCACTATTTTTTCATGTTTCTGGATTGTAATTTCCTGTGCTTTCATATGCACATAGCACATTTTCACTGCACTCAATAAAGCAGTGTAATTCCTTTATATTGTAATTCTTCCAGACTTTGTCACCATTCCTACTTTCCCTCAAATTCACATATATATTTGCAAGAAAACACCTCAGTGAGATGTCCTTTGTCTTATTCTCCTTCCCATTTTAACATTTTAAAGCTATCAGTGAGGAAAAAAAAAAAAAAAAAAAAACTAGAAACAGCGCAGGATTTATTATGTGTTGCCTTTGAAGCATTTTCTTAAAATAAAAATAAAACCAAAAAATGTATTCCAGTTTACCCTTCAATTTTCAAAGCTGGTTTATGCACTCCAGGCAATCAGTACAGCCATATTTTGAATGAATAGTGTTCATAAAATACTTCTGATTTCACTTTTTATAAATTATTGACAACTGTAAGAAGTAGGAGACAACTGCAAACTAAGCTGAAAATCATGACTTCAGGTTTGTCAAAAAAAAAAAATCCAATTATACTATTGTTGTTGAAATTAGGTTATTTGAACCAATACAGGGATGCTTGCCAGAAAAATACATTATTTTTAAATTACTGCCTTTATCAACTCCTGCTTTGTTTAGAGCTTCTCTTGATTAAAATGTATTTAGTACAAAGGATTTTTGCAGGACAAAAAATGTTTGAGCAATGCAAGAAAGAAATACCTGTTAGAGTTCAGTTTTCTCTAAAAAAAGGGAAAATCTGCTGCTCAGTGCAATAATTCCATTTTTAAATCTCACCATTACCAAGAGTCAACAGTATTTAGTGTGACAGCACTGATCCATCTTTAATATTTTTAATATCTTGCTACCAGCTTTGCAGAAGCAAAAACAGGCTCCTGAAATGATCCCAACTATTAAGGAGGACAACATTTCTAAGGAAAAGTCTGGTTTATCAAGAGAGAGAGCAGGACAAAAACAGATTATCTACTGTGTTCTCCAAGCTGGACAGGGATCTACAATATGCAGAGGAAGTGGACATCAACATGGATAAACAAAAGGTGATTTTGAGAAGGTTAAAATGTGCAGAAGCTTTGCAGCTTCTCAACTTTTGGGAAAAATTAACTTGGATCTAACTTTAACACAGTGAATTTCTTCACAAGTTTGAGTGTTCCCTGTTGGCATTTTCATTAAGCATCAGAAATCTTACATACTGTTAATTAAACTGGTCAAAAAATTACTTTTTCTTATATCTGTGTAAGATGCTACAGTGTGAGAGACTTTTTTCCCTTGGTTTACATGAAGTATCTTTAAAAATTATTCAAGTGAATGTTAAGATTATTTTTTTACTACAATTTGAGCAAAATTTACTAATATTTCCTTTTCTAACAACTCCTCATGCTCCCATTGAAACTCTCCACAAGCATTTTGTCTTTGCAACCCTCTCCCATGCACATTATTTTGAATAAAAATGTCTCTGCAAATGCCAACAGCTACTAAAAGCAGGTTTCACCTACTGCCACAAGGTAGAAAGAGAGAAGAGTTAAGGAATAATATAAAAAATTGTCAGCTTACACTTGCTCAGCTTGCTTGGGCATCTCATTGTCATTTCCTGCATTAAAACAAAAATAATAAACAAAAATAATAATGAAATTGTGTTTGGTTTAAGCACTTTCAGAACATTTCTGCTGCACATCTCATATGGAATTTATCCAGGATTTTATACTACTAAGGCAAACACAGGCTGTAATTCCAATCCTCCAATCACTCTCTCTTCAGCTGTTCTGAGACCAGTATTTAGATTTTAAGATGTATATTATATATATATGGGGGGGTTATAATAATAATTATAATAATGATAATTATAATAATGATAGTAATTTTAAGATAACCCTAAGGACTGACTTCATCCATAGACTCTTCCAGCCATTTAAAATACATAAGAAAATGTTTTTTTTTAATTTTACATGGCTTGTTTTTATTTGGAAATACAGCTACTGTAACTCATTATACTAAGGATAAAAGAAGTGAAAGAATTTCCTTCATCCTTCTAAAAATCCTCAGTTACTTGACAACTCTCAGTTTGAATTACTATACTTTGGAGACTGTTTTTTATAAATCCATATGGAACTTGGATTTAAATATTTGTTTAATACTTTAAAAAGCATCTGCACACTGAGATCTGACAGATTTTCTGTTTAACACTCAGATATGACAGATTTTACCCACAAAAATCTGCTATGATTTCATGCACTGGCTACAGAATCTATCACTTATAAAGGAAGCAAATCCTTTAAATTGCTACACATTTTTGTGGAATCAGAGGTAATAACTGCCTTGGTGTATTTAATGCACTTACCCAGGAAAGGAATGTGAGTGGCTCCAAAAAAATAGGTCCTTGAACAAGCCAGAGGTCCCTTTGGAGATACACACTGCACTACCTAGCAGTCAGTATTAATGAGATACAAAACACATCAGTAAAACAAATTGGTGCAATAATTAACAATTAACTACGTTCCCCTTAAGTCTTCTAAGCACTGACAGACTACAGAAGTTTACAACACAGACGGAACTGGATTGTGAAAAAGCAACTTACGTTTTCAAAGGTCTATTTCACTTTTGACTTGACCTGAATGGTTGAAAGACTTTGGAAAGGAGATGAGCTCTGACTTGTGTTTTCAATTTCCTATGTCAACTGCTCTTTTCATGAAGAGGAAAGTGTGTCAGGGTCCCATAACTACGCTGGCACTTGGTCTTATTTACTATTTTCATGACACCCTATTAAAACAGTATCACCTGTACCTGTAAATAAACCACCTTTTTAAGAACAGCATCAGAATCTGAGGACAACAGAGGGAGCAAGTACATCAGAATAACACAGTACTTGCATTTTCAAAAGTATCAAACGGCATCTTATTGTTAACAAGGGAGGGAAAGACAAGAATTGAAAGTGTTTTTACAGAAATAGTATTAAGAGCAGCAAATGGAGGATGAGATTTCACCAAGATGCAAAACCACTCTTTTTCTCAGGCTCTGCACACGTGCTTCGTGCCCAGAAGCCCCACGTCCATCCATCCCTGAGGCAGCTGCACATGAAATGTTGACAAACTCATCAACTCATGGCCTCACTCATGCTCTCACTCCAGCATGGCCTGTGCTCAGCCACATCCACCTGCTCAGGGCTCACACCACTCCCTGAGCCCCTGGAGGCAGCAGGGAGATCTCTCCACACTCTACCTCGCTCCTCCTTCGCTGCCAAGTTGCCTTCTGGAGCCACCCAGGCCCTCCAGCCAGAGGATCCCAATTCCCTGGGGTCGCCTGCCCAGGCACGGCCCCTGCGCCGCAGACGGACCTCAGCACATGTTTAACAACCCAGCTTTTACTTGGAAATGGAAACAAGTTAATCATGTTTAACAACCCAGCTTTAATCATGTTTAACAACCCAGCTTTTACTCCTAAATGGAAGCAAGTTAATCTTTGCAACTTCATCACAACAGTCCTGGAACTTTTATGAAAGGTTTCTCAGGGTTTCGTCAATAGTTGTTGAAGCACACACTGGAATTTGGATACATGGTGGTATAGCCTAGGCTTATTCACAAAGGTGTTATCAAAAAAAAGAAAAAAAGTGGCTTTTTGTTTTTTTTTTTAATGAATAACTAAATAAATGTGATTAAAATAGAATCTGTGTGTCACAGTTAAGTGTATCACAGAAGGTTTTCACTTTGTGGCCAGTGCACACACCCTCACAAACAGCATTTCCCTCTCTCCCACCCACTTACAGCAAAAGTTGTAGTTTTTCAGAGAATAAATTATTTTAACTCATTCAGTAGTCACTGATTAAGAATCCAGTACAGCTTCACTTGGAAAGAGCAAGAAAAATCACATTCCTTCATTAAACTGATGGATTGCTAAGGTGCTTTATGTTAAGAATTCAATATTTAACTCATGGAAGACAAGCACAAAAAATATACAAAGAAAAAGAGAATATATACTTCAAATTTTCAGATAACTTTGCTAAAGCCTTACCATATGCTTGGCAGTGCTTCCACCAAGGCCAGTGTTTCGGACCAGATGTCCTTCAGATGGAAAATTAAAGTTCCCAGTGTTCAAGTTTTCCTTTGTGGAGTGGCTGCCAAACAGGACAAAGGGCTGACGGCTCGGGCTGAGGAGGAGAGAGGGAGTCACCACCAAAATATTTGCAGGAAGTTTACAACCAACAGATGAAATCAAAGCTTTCAAGTGTGATAGACCAACTGCTGAATTTCTCACTCTAAGAAAAAAATTACTAAAGCTGCACAAAGTTTCACAGTGAAATCAGCAAATTCTAAAGAAAAAAATCTCCTTGCATTTATGAAATGATAATTTCTTTCAAATACAATTAACTTATCACAAGGTTGTTCCCAAATACTCTTAGAAAATTCTTTTATCTTAAACTGCCTTGAAAAGCTGCTTAGTTTAAAATTCACCATCTTGAAAAGCCCTGAAATGACCATGCTGGAAACAAAAAAAATTATTTTGGGTTTATTTTGGGTTTAGTTCTGGCTTTGGGCCCAAGACTCAGCTGGAGAGGTCAAGGAATTTCTTTTCTTTAATGCAATGCAAACAACAGAAGATGCTGCCAGCAATGAAGGGCACTGAACTCCACTGGTTTACTCCAAATATAGGAGAATGCACAGAGAGATTGAATTAGCTAAACAAACCTTGATGGTCACAACAGCAGAACGTGGATTTTGCAACAGAACCTTCAGCTAAACAACAACTTTTGGTTAAAACTCTCCCACAGAGTCACAGGATGGTTTGGGATGGAAGGAACCTTCAAGATCATCTCATCCCAACCCCTGCCATGGGCAGGGACACCTTCCACCATCCCAGGCTGTTCCAAGCCCCATCCAACCTTTCCCAGGGATGGCAAAAAGGAAGGAACTGATCATAATGCACAAAATTTCATGGTATATGTAAGAACTACACCATTAAACCCTGGGAAAATTCAGCTTATCCTTCCAGGATAGGAAAGAATTTTGCACCGTTTTTTTTTTTCAGTATGAGATTTGATATACTGAGGTGATACCAAAAAAATTTTAAACATTATGGCATCAGGAATATGGAAATAAAATATTGAGGTAGTAGTGACACCAGAGGGAATAATGAGTAATAATAATAATAATAATGAGTAATAATTACCTGTTATCTGTTATATGGCTTGAGATCATGCCATGGCTGAAATAACTTCTGAAGGGCTGTGAAGAATTGAAAACAAAAATTATTAAGAAGTACATGGACAGAAGTGTGAAATTAAACCTGAATTATCCTTCTCAGAGAAAACTCCTGAAACCTTAGAAAATACTTCCAACCTCCACAAACAAACCCAAACACCACTAAGTCACTCATATCATTAAATCATTGAATTATTTAGGTTGAGAGGGATCTTAAAGCCCATTGAATTCCAAACCCCTGCCATGGGCAGGGACACCTTCCACCGTCCCAGAGGAAGCAACAAAATGCTTCAAAAAAAGCATCAAAAGGCTTAAAAATACATCAAAAAAGCAACAAAATGCATAAAAACCCCCAGAAATGCTGTGCTGTTTTCTCCCATGCTCTGTGCTACCCCCTCAGTTATGTTTGAGGTTTGAGATGTGCAAATTCAACTTGTTAAGCCCTGCACATACCAGATTCCACCCAAATGCAAGTTAATCTACCTACAAATATCTCCTGTGCAGATATAAATTGAATTATCAGTGAGCAAACACTTGACTGAATTACTCCTGCAGTCCTAAGCCCTCATACCATGGATTTTTTAAGGTGGGTGGTGACTTTAAAAAATCCAAAGCATGTGTTTTTACCCTTCAAACATGAAAAGTGAGATGGAATAGGGAAAAAAAAATCCAAATTAATGCTGAATAATTATTCCTTCTGCATGGATACTCGAGGATTGCTGAAGCAGGCCTACCTCCCCAGCCTGAGATTCTGAGAGTTCCAGAATGAAGGGGATTTCAGTGTCAAAATTAGCAAAAAAGTTGGTCCACTGGTGTTCAAAAATCATTAAATCCTGGAAGGAAAATATTTGACATTACTTCCCAAGGCAAGAGAAATGAAGGCAAAGGTGATATTTCACTGGAATACAGACTGCCCAATGAAACAATAAGCTCAGGAAAATAAATATATTTTAGAAGATAAGGATGTTCTGCTGGATTTCAGTGTTTCTTTTTGTGGGTGTGTGGTTTATGTTGATAGTTTTCAGAAAATTTAAGTCAATTTAACAACAACTTCCAGGTTGAAAACACCAAATTATAACAAACACATTCTTCAGAGTGTAGGACATGTCCCAAACATTAATCTCACTTCCACACAGAGAGGGGAAGTGAAATATCAAAGAGTGATTATTTAGACTGAGAGCCTTTTAAAAACTCCATGATATTTTAATTTTCATTACAGCAGTTGATTGAACAACCAAATTGTTGTGAATTACCAGTATTTTATTAATAAAGGATAACTACTGCTGAATTTTGTACATATTAAATTGGTATCAAGCTAGAAACAGATTAAAAATTAATCTGTTTTAATTAATTTTATTATACACCAATAATTATAAAATATATATACTATTAAAGTATGAATACTAATAAAATAAAAATAATATATCAATTATTATTATAGTTATTATATATTATCTATTATTTTTGTATATAATCATAATATAAATAAAAGTAATTATGTACCAATAATTATTAAATATATATAATATTAGAGTATAAATACTAATAAATTATAAATATAAATTTTAATTGTTAATACTAATATTTATACAATGCTTTCTCCTCTAGAACTGAGATCAGAGCATGGCATTAATGTGAGAATCCCTTCCCACTGTTTGTATTTCCCAAAGCATCAGGGCAGCCACTGAGTGTCACTGTTCCCCACTTAAAAGAGCCACAGAACATCTGACAAATGCTTTATTTCTCCTGGAAGAATGGTTGTGTGTGAAAGGGGATTTTTTTAGCCCTCCTCGCTGAAAAAGGAGGATTAACACACAACACCACAGCAACTTCATGTATTTTGTACATTATTTAACGACATGAAGGAAAATTTTTAGAAGATTTTCAGTCAAAGTAATAAAGTCATGGAAACCAAGAGAAGTTATTTTAGTGTTTTGCAGAGTTTGTAGTAGATTTAAGGAATGGGAGGAGACCCTGCAAGCAATAGCAGGTAGGGTCTGCAGATTAAGCCCATGAACTTAATTAAAACCAAATAAAATGACAACACTTTTACTCTGTAGTTACACCAAGCGGAGCTGAGGCAGAACTTTTCACCTGCATTACCTCAAAAAGCAAATCCTCCAAGGACACAGGATCCATTTTGCTGTAGGTCTTCCACAAGTCAGCACTGACATCCATTAACTAAAAGAGATTTTTAAAGACATTTATGTGAGAAACACCACAAAGAAGGCCACAGATCCAGATATAAGCTGAGACAGCACTGGGGAACACTGTTCTAACAGTGCTCCTTAACTCTGATTTCACAAATTTTTTTACTCTGTTACAAAAATTATTTTTACTCTGTTATTTTTTTACTCTGTTTTGTTTTCTACTCTGACCAGTGAGGGTCTAAACTCTGTGCAAAGCTTTCTCTGCATCCTCCAAACAAATAATTTCACAGTAGTTTTTCAATTTAATAGCAAAGATCTGCATGGGCTGGTGCAGGCAAAAGGGCAAGATGAATTTTCTGATTTAAGACAGCCAAGAGCCAATTCCAGGGTTAGTCATCCTGAGCATCAGCCAATACTTATTTCAAGCTGATGTAAATTTAGGCTAAGACAGTTGAACTTTGCAATATTTTCTTCCAAGCAGCAGGATGATGCATATGGAGAATGATATTTAAAAGTATATTCTTAAGGGACATTTATATCTGAATTATTCTGCATTTACAGTGTTCCCCATCACCCACTTAGTTAAAAATGCAACATTGGTTGGAATTTTCTTAACCCACTGCTTTACAGTTATTCCAGGTACTCATCTAATAGTGATTTCCCAGACCTCACTTCCATTCCATTCCTATAAATACAGTAAATTTTCTAAATGAAAGCAACTCTGATTTCTGTAGTAAAAGAGCAACTGCCTTTAAAAGACTGGGAAAAATACTGAATTATCATCCTTTAATTACATTCAAATCTAAGAGAACACACAGCACAGGCAAAATCTCAGAGGGAAAGTCTGAGCTAAAAATGCACCAAAATACTCCCCTTTTAATAATGGCAGAAGAATTAATTTACAGATGATTTGCAGTGATCCCAAATGCACTTTCAGCCTGGTTTCCTCCCCCATCAGGCACACAGAACCACACAAACACGTAAAAAGTTAATTATGTCACTTCCCATTTGAAATCCCCTCATGATTTCAAGGAGGAAGCAAGGAAGAACTGCAGCTGGAGTTGGCTGGACTGCCAGAGCCAAGATGATTGCTCTTAAAAAATGAATCCAAGAATTTTCCCTGCTCCTTTTGAAGCATTCCAGAAGTGCTGGGAGACAGTATCAGCTCCCTGGATCACACAGGAGAGGCTCTCTCTGTGCCACTGTGTCTGAACATTTTTTTCAGAGCCTTTTTCAGAGATTTGTGAAATGAAGTGGGGTAATTAAAGGGTAATTAAAGGCCCAAACAGCACAGGGAAAATCTGAGGGAAAGTCTGAGTTAAAAATTGCCAGTGAAATTTTCATTTACTTATTTCAGACATGGAGAAGGGCCATTGATTGCCCTCCTCAAAGACGCTCATCTGTTTTAAAAGTATGGGCAGGTTCACGCCACAAGGTGTTAAAAGTACCAGTGATGAAATAACAAAAACCCTGAAAAAAAGCCCTGAAGAAAGCTTAAACTTTTTTTCCAGTGCTCAGAAAGGCACAGGAACTCACAGAGCATATTTCTGAGCAAGCATGTACAATTATAGATATGATGATGATATGTTAGATAAAAATGGCACTATTAATTCTCTGGAGGTTTTCCAGCTATCAGGAGTCAGACAAAAGCCCATTGTGGCTGTAAAAATGGAGGAGTGATAAGAAAAATGGGACATCTGCATTGCTGTGGCAGAGATTCAAAAAAATGAAATCAAAGAAGCTTTAAACAAGCACAAAAATGCTAAGCTGTCATCTGAAAATGCTGTTCAGAGCATAATTAATAAATGGGAAAATCAATGACATAAGTTGCTCAGAGTGGAACAGAAAATCATTATTAAATATTGGAGTAATTAAATCCTGATTGTTGCCCTATTCAGCAGGGAATGATGACCCATGAATATACAATGTCAGTGAGAGGAGATGCATCTCTTCAGTCAAAACCAGTGACCCAAGAATAGTCTTTTCTTATTTTCTGAGCTCATCTCAAGGTGTTCATCACTAACCAGCTCCTACTGCTCTGGTCTTGAAGATCTAGAACCCATCTAAAAAATTAGGGTTTAAAAAAATTGGTTATTGGTAGAGGTGGCTCTAGAAGGAACAGAATGGGAAGGAAGATGGGAAAAAAGGAAAGTGGAGGAAAAAAAGGAAAGTGGGGGAAAAAAAGGAAAGTGGGGGAAAAAAAGGAAAGTGGGGGAAAAAAAGGAAAGTGGGGGAAAAAGGAAAATGGGAAAAAAAGGAAAGTGGGGAAAAAAAGGAAAACAGGAAAAAAAAGGAAAGTGGGAAAAAAAGGAAAATGGGGAAAAAGGAAAGGAAAAGAGTCCTAAATCACAGCAGAGACCTGGGGAGAATTTCCTGGATAAACCATTATTTGAACAAAGTGCTGTGCTGCCCAGAACAGAATCTCAACAACACCACAGGGTTTCCATCCTGCCACAGTTTTACAAAATCCCAAAAAAACTTCATCCAATTTAGCAGCTGACTTGAGCAGTGAGTCAGGACTAGATCCTCTCAGAAAGTGCTTCCCAAACAAAATAATTTCATGAGTAACTTCTGCTTCAGAAAGGAAATGCCCAAGGGAAGCACTCACTTCGTATTTCATGGTGAAGAAGCCGTCGCCCCCGATCCCCTCGAGCGCGAAGGCCTGGACGATCGGCCACTTCTCCACGATGAACATGTCAAATATCTGCAGGTGGCCTGCAAAGCAAGCACAGCAACATTCCCTCACAAATCCTGGCATTTCAGCTCTCCCTGAGTTCTTGGGATTCACAGATTCAGTTGTAGAAAAATCCAATTTTTGTACAGCTGAAAATCTTGAAGCGAAAAATATTTTTCACACAGATGGCAATTTTAGAAGCTCCTCTACGCCCTAAATTTTATCCCTTTTTCTCAAGGTACTCCACACCTCCTTGCAAACTTCATTACATGTTGATTAACAATTAAAATTCAAGGGAGCTTTGCTTACTCCATTTCCTCAAATACTTGGCCATAAGTAAATACTGTCAACCCTACAGAATCCCAGAATGGGAAAGGACCTTAAAGTTCATCCCATTCCTCCCCTGCCATGGGCAGGGACACCTTCCACCATCCTAGGTTGCTCCAAATCCTGTCCAGCCTGGCCTGGGACAATTTCAAGGATCTAGGGGCAGCCACAGCTTCTCTGGAATACCCTGTGCCAGGGCCTGCCACCCTCACAGGGAGGAATTTCTTCCATCATCCCCATTTAATCAGAATTTTAAGTTGAGGGAGATTAAAACTTCCTCCTGGCACTTCTACTAATGACTTTTCAAGCAGTCAGAGCATATCAGCCTTCCCTAAGGGAAGCAATAAAGAATTAGGAATAAAAAAAGAATGCAAGATTACACTGCTGAAGCTCAAGGCTGGCTCCAGATCCCAACAGGAAGCCATGCAGGGCAGGTTTTTTTTCAATTCTAAGAAAGGAAACTTGCATAAAGAAATGTTTATTCTCCCCTTCCATAAAGAAGGATTTATCTGGAGCTCCCATGGGAACAGAGAACTTCTGTATCAGCTCAAGACACTGCTCTGAATGCAAATCATTTCTCTGCCTCACGCTGGGGCCATTCGCTCCCCAGATGAACTCTGAGGGCTTCCAGTTCTCAGAAAGAAATTCAAGTCTTAAGGGAAAAGATGCTAAAAGGAAGCCAATGACTTACTAATCCTTATTTCTCTCCCAAGGCAAGGAAATCTTCATTCCCTGAAGCTGCAGGGGGCAAAAATACCTCCACTCTGTGTTGGAACTCTAGATGCTGAGAATTTTAAGCTTTCTAAGTTGAAAAGCACAGACCCACAAGAGAATAAAATATTTAACCTAAGGCTGTAGAGAAGGCTTCCAAAATTGATTGACAACACTATGATTACAAGTGTGTAATTTGAATAAGAGTGTGCAATATCACAAAGTAGAAAACTTAAAGTTTTAAAATATCGTAATATATATAAAGCTAAGACAGAAGTTTTAAAGTAGTAGCTAGTTGCTCTTCCTCACCTTCCTCTTTGTGATTTTAAGTCATATTTTGTGATTAGACAAAAAAAGTCCACATTGCAGGACACAAAAGATTAGTTATTGAGTTAAAAATAACTTAAATATTCCTTAATTAGCTAGTTTAACCTTAAAATAACTTGTAAAGAAAGATAGTTAGCCATTTTATACCTTGTTAGTGAAATACTACAGAACTCACTACTTATGAAACTGTAAAATAAATTTTTTTAAAAATATAAGTCTGAACTTGAAATACCATCTCAAGTACCTTCAATCTCAACCTTAACAAAAACAAATAAATTAAAAAAAAATAAACCCAAAACACAACAAGTCTGAGCATAACCCACCCTACCTTGGCAGCTGTAGGGGATCCCGATGCGGCTGCAATCCCGGACCATGTCCACAAAGCTGGAAATCTTGAATTCCTCTGCAGCTTCTTCATCTTCGTACTGAAAGAAGCCATTTAAAATCAAATTGGATTAGGCATGCCCTAATTTGATTGGTAGGAAAGAGAAGATGCAGCATGTAAAGCACTAAAATATCACCTACAGCCTCCAGGAGCTCAAGTACCTCTTTTTGGGAGGTGCTTTGGGATTTTGGAAATCCCATCGTGGCAGGGATGTACTCAAGCCAATGGAAATTGGAAAAAAAAATCATTTTGAATCATGACATATGTAGGCATAATTATAGACTTTATTGTCAGCTTTCAGTGAAATCTTTCCACATCTAGATTTGGAAGATAGAAGTAATTTTGAGCATACCAACTGATGTGCAACAAAAATATGCCACTGAGGGAAAAAAAATTAAAATAAGATACTGTATTACCAGCTAAGCAACACTGAGCATGGAAAATCAATGACAGAACAGCCCCAGGTCATAGATTAGACAATAAGAACCAGTTTTGGTCTGAGAGAGAGGTGAACTGCAGGAAAAGGAGGCAAGAACAGGAGAAACCTTCATGCAATTCTGTCTGAACTGAAGACTTCAGCAGACTGAAGAGCAAAAATCCTAACTCAGAAAAGCATAAAAGCCAGACTGAAGAGACAAATCACACTAAAGTCATTTTTGTAACAGAACACAAACCTGAAAACACACTGACTTTGACCTGAAAAGCAGTTTAGCAGCAAGTCTGGAACCAACAGGTCTAGCCCTGCTGGATTCTTCAAGAGCCACTTGTTTTCTGGAGCAAGATCAGAAGGCAGAGGTGTTTTGCTTATTTTATTTTATTTTTATGTGCAGTGCTCTGAGCTTCTTATCAAGGCAAATGACATGATGATGAAGTTTTTGTGAGCTTCAGGGTACACCCAACACATTTATTTTGAGAAGTTCTTTTAAGCCAAGCCTGAATTTAAGATGCAGCCCCAGCTCCTCCATGGTGTGTTCCCTTCTTCAATCCCAGGAAGCCAGATCAAAGTTGCAGTTCAAAGCCAAGCCCCAAACAACTGCCAGTTTCTCAAGACTTAAAAATGTCCCTGGAATAAAAACTTGGGTTTTGGCAGGGTGCTAAAGGCTTGCTCAAAATCTGCTGTTGCAGATTGTCACAGTTCAACTGTGACATCCCTAAATTTACTTCAGCAAATTTCTGTATTTTATCCTATTTGGCCACTTGGAACATGGGCTTTTTTTTTTTTTTGTAATATGGGATTTTTTTTTTCCCCAATAACTAGGATATTCCCTTAAATTCCTGTGGTCTAGTTAAAGCAAGTAGGAAGGAAAAAAGGAAGCAGAAGCTCTGTGTTTTGCCAGAGCCAGGAACAGCATTGCTTTATTTATTTCCAAAATTTTTGTGCTTTTTTGGTTTCATTTTCATGAAGTTATTTCTATCACTAAAGTAAGTACTTAAAAGCCACTGCAGGCAATTCTCCTGTAAACAGGATGCACTTAAAGCCTGACACAGCAAGGTTTTGTTTGTATTTCAGCAGTAATCTAGGAAACTGGCAATTCTTATACATTGGAAATGTGACTGGAAGTCTTCAGTTCACTCACACCAAACAGCAGTGAAGTACAAGTGCATTTTCAGCTTCCAAATCCAAACCTTTCCCTATTTTCCAAGAAGAACAAGGCACATGGTTCACCTTGCCAGTTACATAATTTTTTTCTAGCCAACACTGTGTGATTAAGGCTCCTGCTTACCATGATAAATCATATCAAAGCCTATAAGCAGATGAAGCTTAAAATTCAATAGCTGAGAATGCAGCTGCACTGGCAACTGTGTGGTAAGAACTTCTCTGCTCCTGATTCCAAAGTGCACGTGTTCTCCCAGCATCAGATTTGCCCTTTCAGCAAGGATTTTGGCAACAAAAAAGCCTTGTGAAGCCAGGCTTTAGCTTTTGCTGTGGCATGTTTCAACCTGGGGCTCAGCTGTTGTTATCCTAACAAGAATTATGCCTCTCTGCTGCATTCCTGGAATTGCATCCACAACAAGTTTTGGGATCCATGGACAAGGTATTTATAAACTGGAGCAAGATCAGTGGAGGGCCACCACAATCAGTGGGCTGCAGCACTTGTCCCAGAAGGAGAGATCCAGGCTTGCTCAATATGTTCACCTCAAACCCACCAAAATATTACTGAGATGGTGAAGTCAGGCTCTCCACAGTGGTCATGAAAAAAGACATGATTTAAAACAAGCCAGGCTTGGGTTTGACAAAAGGAAACACTTTTTCACTAGGAGGACAGTGGGAAAATGCAGCACAGAGCCAGCAGAGGTTCTGCAGTCATCCTTGGATGCTTTCAACACCCAGCTGCAAAAAAAACTTGAGTAACCTGATCTCACCACTGAAGCAGGAGGCTGGAAAAGATGATCTCCAGAGGCTCCTTGCAATCTGAATTACTTCCTAATTCTGTGATCTAAGCTATCAGCCAGACACATAAAAACACAACCAGTCTATTGGAAGCCCCATCACTTCCAAGCTGGAAACCCAAGGGAACAAAAAGTTTCTCTCCCTGACTTTCCTATTCATTTTTCCCCTGGCTTCACTCACCATCACAGGCTCCAAACCCACTCCCTGCAGAATTCAGCATAATTCTTAACTTAGAAAAGGAACTACACAGAACTTCATGTAGGAAGAGGCATTTCCAGTCTCCACTGGAATGAAAAGGTCCTTATTCTACACCCAAAGAGTATTTTCATTTTTCACACCTCTAAAAATACTTCACAACAATAAATGGACTTTTTCTAGAATACTTTGACTTTTAAGTTCAAGATGAAAGTCACATCAGTCATGGGATGTAGTGGAAGTGAGATTAACAGTTTGACAGATTAACAGATTAACAGATTGACAGAAAGATTTAATAGTTAAAATGAAAATACATAATGAAATCTCTATTTTAAAGGACTTACTAAGCCCATCTTTTCTAATATTCTCAAACTACTGGCAGACAATGCAACCATTGCTTTGGCAGCAAACAAGGCTGATGTGGGAAATCTCAGCATTGACTGTGATACTTTATTCACATTTTGCATTTTTCACAACCCAATTTTTTTCCCCTCATTAAAATATCACTTAGATCAAAACAACAGCAATTAATGGGAGAGAGGAGCAATTTGTCCTCACACTCCAAAAAATAAAAGTATTGACAACATATTCTTCTTGCAGACTTTAGCAAGGATATACACACATATCACACCTCTGCTGAGGAGGAAAGAGGAAAAAAGGCTTCTGGAAAGAATGTTTTTAAAAGTTTCAATTTAAGGATCAGCTCATTAACAAGTTCATTAGCAAATCTTGTCTGCATTCATTTTTCACTTACCTCATTTTCAGTCAGACAGTGGAAATGCAAGTTCCTCCAGTGTGCCACATAGGGTAAAAGATGATTGTAATTCACAGGGTTGCAGTACAGATGAACACTGTCAGGTTTTATTAATATGATTATATCTGCAACAAGCAGAACAAACATTCCATCATCAGAACTCCACACACTACAGAAACTGAACAGAAAACATTTTTTCTATTACGCATTCCATTAAAAAAAGAAAATTCTTCAGCTATCTGAATGCAGTGCAATTCCTGATTTCTTTTAAACAAGCAGAAGAAGCAGTTGGCAGCCACAGACAGTTCCAAGCACAAGAGCACTTGTTACTGTTCCAGACAACGGGGGGGTAATTCCCAAATCTTGCACAGAACTTGCATCAGCCTGTCCTTTGTGCAGCCAAGAGGGTCAGGATGAGTCTTCCCAGAACACTTCCAGAATTCTGAATTCCAGCAGCTCTTGCCTAACGTTACATCAGAGTTGCTTCAACTAAAAACTATCAACACCACAGTCTATGGGGGAGATATCCAAAAGTTTCATACAAATAAGAGAATAATAAGCTGTGATCACAGGGCCACATTCCAAGTATGACAAAGGTGAGCAAATGCGGGGAAGTAAAAAGAGCTCAAGTATTTTAGAAGTGCAGAGGTGTGATCACACAGTATTAACAACATGTACATGCATACATTGACTGAACTAATGGACTGTAACTGGGTAAGTTTACAACATTTGAGGTAAATTGTGGAGCATAATACATAGGAATTATACATATTTTTTTATGTTTAAAAATTAGTCCTTCAGCAGTGTTCCTAAGAAGATCCTTCAGCAGTGTTTCTAAGAAACATTTTCCAGGCATATACAGACAACGTGAGACTTAATGACCTTTATTTTTTTTTTTCTTATGTCACTTTTTCTGCTCATCTTCTGTCCAGAACAGGTAAAAATGCTGAGAACATTACTCACCATCCAGAACTTCCTCAGGAAAACCTGTCCTTTCAAAGTCGTTGTTGTTCTGGTTGTACAAACCAAAGAGCAGATAATTTGCCAGCTCCCTGCACCCTTCATTGTATCGACTGTCTATCCCTGCAGAAGCAAAACCACAGGAGAATTGTTGTGTGTCCTAATACTGCACACCTGAAAAGTTTCTTTTCTTCCCCAATTTAATAAATTTTAAAGCAGGAGTATGAACTCAACTCCTCAACTGAACACATTGAGAGAACAGTAAGGAAAAAGGAGTTTTTGCAAGATCACTGCCACACACTGACATCCCCCTTTCAACCTAAATCCACGAGTATTCCTTAAAAATTTTAAATGTCTTGTTTTCTGCCATGCTCTGAATCTAAAATTCCATTTTTTCTAGTAATTCAAACATCTGTCTGGATGCATTCTAATTAATATGTTCTTGATTGAAGCTTCCTAACAAACTAATCCCGTGACCCAAATCTCCTGCTTTAGAATACATGATTAAACATTATCTTATCAGTGTTATAGAGCAATCCCTGAGTCACCAGAGAGCCACTGCAGACTTCTGACAATTTGTAAAAAGGTGTTCTGACAAAAAATATGGGGCACAAAGAGCTTCCAAGGAAACTTTTCCTGGTCCTTGGGAAAATTAAGTGAAAACAGCTGAAGATCTGGAGCATGAAGAGACAAAAGATGAATACAAAAGGAAAGGAATGAAGACACAGATTTAGAAATTATTTTCATCAATCTTCACCTCTCTGGATGACAGTCACAGTCATAATTCTACTGTAATAAACCCAGGATTTTCAAACAAGTACAACTGCACATAAAGCACCATCCTTACTATTCACATTTCACAGAGGTCACCAGTCTTGACTGCCAAAAATTCCTCTAATGGCAAGTTTTCCTACCAAGTTATATTAGAATTCAGTGGAATGCTTGCCAACAAGCTTGGATTTGTTACATTAGGATACAGTGGAATGGCTGCCAACAAATTAGGATTTGTTACCACTGTTAAAGGAGAGATCAGGACATTGATAATGTAATAACATGGCCTGAACATTTGAGTCTCAGCACTTGAACTGGAAACCAAAACAGCCAAGAGTCACCTGGACTTGGCAAAAATTGAAACAAACCTTAGGTTCTCCTGTTTATGCTCCTTTTTCATGTTATGCTTCAGCTTTAGAGGGCTAACCAGATAATGTGTCTGCATCCAGCTACTGAATCCCACATCTTAATAAACTCCTTGTTCAGTAATTTTGGGCAGCTCACATGTATTCCAAGGTATCTGATATTTAGTGGAAAGCTGCCTCACATCTGTCCCAGCTTTCTCAGCCCTCAAAGTTGTTAATTTTCCAGCCATAATCTTTGAATTCTCATTCTCCTGCTGCTTCTGACCTCTCACTCACAGGTGTCCCTCTGTTTTATTTACATTTTCAGCCCCATGAAAGCAGGCACACCAATGTAATCTGGAATTCAATGGGATTCAACATACAAATATTGCTGCCAAAGCTCTCGTGTCTAGGTGGGATTTTAGTTACAAACAAGTGGAGACTCCCTTCTTGCAGGAAGAAACTGTCCCATTGTTTTAGGGAAACTCTATTTAAATATAATCAGTCTCCTTGGAATCAGCTGCAGCCTTGGCAAGTGAGCACACATGATCTCCTGAGGATAATCTGTTTCACTGATTACCTGCCCGAGGCACCTTCTGAAGGCTCAGAGGAGCAATAATCTGGCACAGACACACTGAAAAGAGCTGGGAATGTCCAGCCCAGAAAAGAGAAGGCTCCAGAAAGACCTCAGAGCCCCTTCCAGTGCTAAAGGGGCTCCAGGAGAGCTGGAGAGGGACTTGGGACAAGGGCATGGAGGGACAGGACAAGGGGGAATGGTTCCCCAGTACCAGAGGGCAGGGTTGGATGGGATATGGGGAAGGAATTGTTCCCTGTGAGTGTGGGGAGGTCCTGGTACAGGGTGCCCAGAGAAGCTGTGGTTGCCCCTGGATCCCTGGAAGTGTCCAAAACCAGGCTGGACAGGGCTTGGAGCAACCTGGGATAGTGGAAGGTGTCCCTGCCACAGAGTTAAAACCACGTAATCTTTAAGATCCCTCCAATTTAAACTATTCTATGATCCTGTGATTCTAATTTCTGGAATTTTTGTTTTCCTTAAAGCTGGGCCATGTTTTCAGTGATTGTTCTTTACCTGGGACTTTCTGCAGTCTCAGAGTTCACAATAATTAAGAAATACTGCAGTGACATCAGTTAACATGTTTTATGGAATTAAATTAGCAGCAAAGGCAAAAGCAAAGAGTTTGAGATTTTATCTGGGTATAGCAGCTCAGAGCAGGGAAAATCTTCCAAGCCAAACCCCAAACCCCTGCTTTTTCAGTTAATGACAGAAGGAGAGGAAGAGAAAACAAAAGATCTTAAAGGGGGACAGCTGACAAATTTAACTCTTATAATAGAGGACATGGGTGAATTTAGTGCTTACAGATCACTGACAACCATGCAGGGAAGGCATTTGTTTAACATAAAACCATGAATTCTGCAGAATATTTGGCATTTGTGGTTTACTTGGGTCTTTCAAGTGTCCTGTCCAGACAGGAGCCTTCACACTGAGGCTTTAGTAATATTCTACAGAAACATATGGAGTTAAAGGAACAGATATAGTTAGCAGAAAACAAACAGGAAACGAAACAATGACCAAGATAAGATACCCCCGAGAGCATATCAGGAATCCTCCCCAGAACAATGGGCAAGGCCATTAATTAGGAAAGCCCGACGCCTGTCTCCAGCTGAGCTGGGAGTCTGTAACTCCCCCGCCTGTTCCCAAACCGTGGCCGGGTGTGGGCAGGCAGTGAGTCAGCCTGAGCCCCGAAATTCCTGCTCTGCTCCCCAGGCAGGGCAGGGCTCAGCTGCCCGTTCCGTTTGCTACACGGGCAGAAAACTTTCTGGCCAAATCCGGTGGGGAAATCTGTCTGCTGGATAAAGTAAAGTGGGTGCAGGATACCCCAGGGCACCGGCAGGGATGTGAAATGCACGTGGGGACAGGAGGGAATGGACACATCACCTCTACACAGCTCTGGAACTGCTGGCAGAATAATCCTTAAATAATCCTTCCAATTGTCTCTGTTTGGAAAGGGAATGGGATGAACGATCAGAGCAATGTACTAAAGGTTCTCAGAATGTGGGAGAAACCCCAGCAGGGAGAGCTCTGGGTGGGATGGATAAAATGGAAAAAAAAAAAATCTAAAAAAGATCATGTGAACATTATCTTTCTTGGTTCTATTTTCTTTCTCACATATTGCTTTCTTCATTATTTATTTAGATTATATATTTATAATCTAGAGTGTATATATATATATATATATATATATAAAAATTACATTATTTATATAATCTATATTATTATATAAATTATATATTATATTATATATTTTATATTATAATTATATATTTTTATATAAATCAGATTATTTCTATAAATCTAGAATATTTATATATAACTAATCTAGATTATTTATTTAGTTTATATATTTTATAGTAATATATAAATAATAGATATTGATATATTATAGATTGTATTATATAATATATCACTATATTTTATATTATATATTAATATCTAAATATATATTATTATATTACTCTAAATATATACTCTATAACATAAAATTATTATATATGATATTCCATATAATATATAAAATATATATAAATACATTATCTATATAATATTTTTTATATATATTATATATAATATGTATCAACTAAAAACATAATCTAAATAAATCATCTAGATTATTTATAATCTAAAAAAGCAATATGTGAACAGAACCAAAGTAAAATAAATATTTACTGGAACAGCCTTGACAGTATCACTCTTCAAGGAGAATAAAAAATAAATAGCAATATTTGCAAAAACTCAGCTCAGCTGTGCTGAATGGTGCAACAGTTTAATCCACCACCAGAGCAGCTACAACTGCAGCCAGTTACAAACACATGCTGCTCACAGCAAATGCACATCCTCAGGAATCACAGCAACAGAACCACGAGCTGAACATCTCTGCTGAAAGGTAAGATGCCAAGAAACACCACTATCATAAAAAAATAGTTCACAGTATCATTTAAGTAGATCAGTTTGAGCAGCAACACACAGCTGAGGCATCACAGCTTTTAAAAGACATTTGACATGCCAACCTCCAAATTCCTTTTTCATGTCAGTTGTGAGGCCTTTTCTCCCCAGCAAAGAGTGCAGGAATGTTACCATGCAACCCCTTCAAAATCAGATTAGAGGATTCCTTTTAAAAATCAGCTGTAACCACATTTAAATACTTGTATCAACAGTGGGTCAGTTCCCATCTCTCTCTGGGATCTCACAATGCTGGGTTTAATTTTAGTACAAATATTAATGAACTTGAAGCAAGCTGTGGAAGTTTATACAGGTTTTATCTCACAGCCCAATATGAAACTAAAGTTGAGGTGAGGGAACTGCATTAACTCCAGGCTATTAAAAGCAGCCAAGTGAAACAGAACATGCACTGACTGTAAAAAAACATAGTTGTGAGTATTCACTTTCCACACAAGTCAAGAGGATGTAAAACTACATGGGTTTTGTCATCAGAAGCTTGTATTTGATGACAGATTTAATGCATTTATAACAGTGACATGCCTGTTTCATGGAAGTCATGCCAAAAATTCTGCAGACTACAGGAGCCAGGCCAGAGCAGACAAGAGTCCCATTGTGGGTGCTGAGAGATCAGGGCAAAGCACAAATCTCCCAACAAAACACACCTCCTGTATTTCCATACCACAAGTGCTTATTTATTAAGAGGTATGTTCTTATGAATAGAATTAAATCCTCCACACGACACTGAGGATTACACAAAGCAATTCCTTTGTTTTCCTTAAAGCTGGGCCGTGTTTTCAGTGACTGTTCTTTACCTGGGACTTTCTGCAGTCTCAGAGTTCACAATAATTTTATGGAATTAAATTAGCAGCAAAGGCAAAACCCAAGGAGTTTATCCTGTATGATTAAGTTTCACTGGAAGGCTGACACAGTGACCTCACAGAGCTTCTGGCTGTACAGTTACTACTTAGTCAGAGACTTAACCTCTTACCCCAGACAATGCAGGGTAGGAAGGGTCAGCTGTACAGTTAGCACTGACTAGAAGAAAATGAGGTTATATATATTTATACATTTCGTTTTGTGGTCCACTAACTGAGCTTTGAGTTTTCTTGCTACATAATTAAAAAACAGAATAAAACAAAACAAAAAAAAAAAAGACTGTGATATCACTTCCTATACAGAACTTCTTTAGTGCTACAGCAGATTTCTTCTCTTAAACTGCAATATATTATTTAAACAATTACTCCTCAGTCCTTTTCTCTAAGGACTCAAGTTTTTAATAATAATGTCTGCATTTTTCCTTTAAGATCTTGACACTGATTATATAACATTAAACAAGAGTCAATGAAATGGTATTAAGGCAATACAAAACCCCTGTTATTTTCCTACAGCACACTTGCACATGTGCTCCTTTATTTCCTGCTGCCCTTTTCTCCCAGTCCCAGAAGACATAAAGCACTGAAACCACATTAATTTCACGTGCCAACATTTAACTCCTAACTGCTTCCTGGGTTTCTTAGGCCACTCTTTAAAATTCTTTGCTCAAAATTAGTAAATAGGTTGAAGAATTGTTTAGGGAGGAGAGAGTGTAACATCAGCTGTTCATGCCCTGAGAAACCAGGCTGGGGTTTGGAGCAGCAAAATGATTTTCTTCTTTCTGAAACTCATGGTATCTTTATCAGCATAATGAGAACAAAAAATGTAACACTAACCTAAAATGCAGAGGATTCCATCAGGCTGAGATTTGCTGCTCTGTGTCAGGATAGTCTGAATATTTCGGAGGCGGCTGCAGCTGCAAAAGAAAGAGAATTTGTCCTCAAGGTCACTGTTGAGAAATGTCCAACTGGGAGGCTGAAGAGCTGACCCAGCTTTGTTTTCTTTATTACAGAAAGTAAATGGACACACTTCAACATGGGGATTTCTTCTTGAGACATGGACCTTAAATCAAACCGTTCCTGATTATTTTTGCCCACTAAAAGATGAAGTCCACAGCACTGAGAGAGGAGAGGAATTTTTAACTATTCCTTCAAGCCACGAGCTCTGTTAATCTCCAGCGTGGCAAAAATTGCTGCTCAGTTTGCTCTCACCTGGCCAGCAAAATTCCCTTTTCTACCAGAGAAGCAAAAAGCAAAGTAACATCAGAAGGGACCACGGGTGCACCTACATCCCAACAAGAGTTTGGGAAAGAGTTCTGGCACCTCCAGCACCATCAGGAGAATCATTAAGGTTGGAAAAGACCTCCAAGATCATCAATTCAAACATGAAAGAGAAATTAAACAAATTTTGCCAAATATTGCTGAGATTTTTTTTACCATAAAAATGAATCATTTATTATATAAATTTTAATTCATCTGTCCAATATTTATCTTTAAACCAGGCAAAAATTCCATCTGCAACAGCCAGACAGATTTTTTTATAATCAAAGTGAATAGTTCATTATATACATTTTAATTCAGTTGCCCAATATGCATCTCTCAGCTACAACAGCCACACAGAGAGCAACACAATTTGTGCTTCCAGGCAACATTCTGTGAGTTTGTTTAAATACAGATAAAAGACAAGAAATTTCACTGTTGATATTACTGAATGGGATTTTTTGTTTATAGACTTGTTTATAGAACTATGAGCTGTTCAGCTCCAGGAAACAAATGTCTCTAACAGAAGCACTCAAATAGAGCTAAATTTATGAGCAGTTCAAACAAACAATAAAGTAAGGTCAAATATTTCTATTTTCAGCATTACTTTAGCCAAGTAAAAAAGCAAATAGGTCTTTTCAGCAATACTACAATTATCATGCTCTACTTTTTCTGAAAGAAAGATTGTACATGAAAGGTTTCCATTATGGCAAATCTAAGTGAAATTCAAACATCAGTGATAAAGGACACACAACACTTCATTTGGAGATACTTCCACAGGAAGCACAAAGTCACTGCAGTCTCCAGCATTAATTTTATCCCTTTTTAGGTGAAATGTTTCAGTTCTGAATCCCTCAATTTTCCTTTTTACCTGGAATATTTCAATTAATATTACATGGATGGATGGATGGATGGATGGATGGATGGATGGATGGATGGATGGATGGATGGATGGATGGATATTTTGATCCAGTCTTAGATATGAAAACAGAAATTAAAGCTACTGATGACAGCAAAGACTTCATCAGGTACTATCAGATGTTTGCCCACATGGGTGATGCCAGGAAGTCCACAAAAACCACACAGAACTTTATGCTACACATTTAAGCAACTACTAATTATTCATTCTTCCAAACTTCACCTAAACCTGACTCTCACAGCTGTACAAAATTAAGGTTTGTATCTTATTCTGGAGAATTTTCATCCCATCATTAACCAGGAGCCCAGAGCAGCTGGCTGACAGATGATTCACTACAAGCTATTCAGAGCTCATCTTTTTATACTTCCCATATCACGAGATAGAGAGCAGAAAAAAAATCCCCAGACTCTTCACTGTGGGCACAAATTGCACTTATTTCATTTGTTGGTATGGAAACAGCAACACAAGTTGCACAAGCCCACAGTTATTTAAGAGCAGCTGCAGGATTGCTGGAGCCTCTGTGGAAAAAAAAAAAAAAAAAAAAATCCAAGAATATGAAAGCAACTTTTTGTACAAAGCTGTCCAGAAGTGAAATCTTTCTCAAAATGCTTCTTGACCTGCCTGCAAAGGAAATGTTTCCATGATTTCTCAGAGGATCTGAAGGACAAATTGGAAGGATTGGGAGAAAAACTATGTCCAAGGACTTCTGCATTGACACAGCAAGCAGCCCCCAGAGTGACTTTTAATAAAGCATTTTCCATATCAGAGGATGCATTTTCCTGTTCCTGCTCAAAGTGAGGAAAGAAGCAGTCAACAGGAAAAATGCTGAGGGCACAAAAAGGAGATTTTCCCTCAGCTCCTCAAAAACAAGATGCAATAATTCTTTTGCTGTTGTCAACTCTGAAGGCCAATTTAATTCTCCAGACAAAACCAGGTTTTTTTAAGGACCTGTAACATTTTTAGAACTTCTTAAGCATTATATACAGAGCAGCAATACACATCTTGATTTTGCTACCCTTTTTTTCCCCTCCCTGTACTGATCACTTACAGAAAAAATTGTTAGAATTCAATTTCACAAAGAACAATTATGGAAACTCATGGGGAAAGACTTCTTCCATTTCATTAAAAAATATTACCTAGGAAACAAGATAAGCTATTCCTAAGGTATTTAAATTTTAATTTCAAAGGCTTCTAAAGAGTGACCCAATAAAACACATTTATAATTTAAAAGAAGGTAGTGTTATGAGCCCGTGCAAGAAGACCAGAGCAGAGAAAAGCAAAATAAATGGTGTTTTCATCTTCTGGAGTTCTGGGAAAGTATTTTCTGATCAGTGCAAGTGTTGGGTAGAGAAAGGGAAGAAGAACTGGGAGAGGAGAATCCTTGCAGGTTGGGTATCTTTCCTTATTTTCAGGTTGGCAATTTTACTCTCCTTGAATTATTTTCATTATTTTTCAAATAAATTATAACTTTGGTGCAGCCCTTAAACATTTCTGCCAGGGTAAATGTGGATGTCAGTGCTGTGTGTCCCGACACAAAATGTGAAAGCACAGAGCAAATTATACATTCATTATTTCACAATAAGATGTTATGTCCAATAAAGGTATTTATTTCATTCTTAATATTAAACAGATATTTAGCAGAGTATTTTTCCTAGCCTTATTTAAGAAGTGAGAGAATTAGAGAATTCTTTGAAAAAGCTCCTTCACAGAAAAATTTTCAACGTCATTTCAAGTGTGGATAAATCATTACATTCAAAGGCTGACACTAAACACAGAAGACTTGTGTGCCTGAAGAAAGATGCCATTCAGAAATAGGGAAGAGAATAATTAGAATTCTTACAACATGCTTTTAAACAATACAGGCTAAACTGTGTATAAAGTCAGAGGGGGGAAAATAAAGGCATTTTCTTGGATTTCACATTCAACAGTCATCTGACAAAAACAAAAAGACTGTCCTGGGAACAAAAATCCATGACTTTTCCCATCTCCAAAACAAGCACTCATTTTTGTTTTGCTCCAGCAGCACAAATTCATATGGAAACAACAACCTCCACATAAACCTGTGGGCCTTGGGATGCTTCCCTGGAAGTTGTGGCTCTGGATCCACCATCTACATAACCACAATTACACATACAGTAACCTGCTGCTGAAAAAAAAAAAAACCACAAAAAAACAGGTGTGCTGGGAAACTAAGGAAGCTCCAAAATGCTGGATTTCACCAAGATTTGGGCAAGACAAGAGCTGGAAGCTATTTATCCATCTACGAGACAACTTCTGGAGCAGGTAAGAAGTTGAAATAAGTGAAGTGGGAATTTTTGCACCACTTTTGAGCAGAAGCTGGGATTTCTCTGTTGGTTTAAAGCAAGATAAAATCTCCTGGTGCTGCAAGGGATAGTCTCACCCTTCTCGCTGCCTTTCTGTCTGCACTAACGATCTCCAAGCCATGTGTCAGGTCGGATCAGCTTATGGATCCAAACAACCTCCAGCCCAGGAATTAAAAAGAAAACAACTCTTTCAAACAGCAGCAAGCTGAGCTGACTGCTGATGAAGGCAGGTCAAAAGGCAAAGCCACGTTTTGGGGTGACATCTGGCAATAAAGAGGGCTTGGGCCAATTAAGGAACTGTACCTTGAGGTACTTGATATTCCGCTAATCTTGGACTAGATCCAGACAAAAAAAAAAAAAAAAAAAAGAGGGGAGATAATTGACAATCATTAACTTCTAAGAATTAGTGCTCATCTGTTCACGTCTTCACACTAATTATGCAAAGTACCTCGCTTTACAACAGCCAGCCTGTCACAGCTTGGTAGCAGACACGGTGCTGCAAGGCACGTCTGTTGGCAAATAAAGAGAATATTAACAACTGTGCCTTTCTCCATCACAAAGAACAAATCCATTTCCTCAAGAAAGCCACGAGGTGCTTGAATTTCCATTCCATCTTGTTTCTTCTCCCACAATGCTTTTTTCCCCTGGCTGCTGGCTGGATTTAACCTGCGTGCAAGCTGCCTTTTCTTGATGTGGTAATCCAGAATTGAGGCAGCATCAACATCAGGACTGATCCCTCTTGGAATCCTGGGCGCTGAGAATTTTCAACTTGCTGTGCTGAAGGGCACAGACCCACAAGAAAATATTATATTTAACCTGAGGCTGTGGAGAAAGCTTCCAAAATTGATTGATAGCACTGGGATTATGGGGATGTAGTTTGATTAGAGGTGTGTAATATCACAGAGTGGAAAACTTAAGAGTTTAAGGTTTTAAAATATACCAATATATATGGTTCTTCCTCACCTTCTTCGTGGGTTTGGGTGGTATTTTGTAATTGGAGAGAAAAGTCCACATTGTGTGTTATAAATACATATTATAATACTGGCTTTTCACAAATATTAAAATTAATACTATGTGTGTTATGTTAGAAAATTATGCTGTATTAATCTCTTTTAAGTAGCGCTGTATTAATCTCCTTTAAGCAGTGTAGTAAATATAGTTTTTAAGCTATAGCATAATATTAAAATAGAAACTATGTGATGTAAGATACTTTTTTGTAACTAACTCAAAGAATAGAAAAGATAATCAAAAAAATCTTCACATTATCCTACATAGATCGAGATAACAGCAACAGACACCAAGATCCCAAGAGAACAATTGTTGTCTCCTTATCAAGAAAGCTCAGACTTGGAGGAACC
This sequence comes from Lonchura striata, assembly GCF_050655825.1. Taxonomy (NCBI): domain Eukaryota; kingdom Metazoa; phylum Chordata; class Aves; order Passeriformes; family Estrildidae; genus Lonchura; species Lonchura striata. Next base: position 2,460,310 of record NC_140706.1, on the reverse strand, counting down.
AAGAAAGTTGATTTACAAGATGAGGGGGAAGCCAAAATTAAGCAAAAACACCTTAGTTTAAAAGAAATATTTGAATCATGTATGAGATGTATGAATATGCAATAGCCTATTGCTTTTAAAGGGCAATCCTTTGTTAGCAAGGAGTGCTTTTTGGCAGAGTGCAAGGCACCCAGACCTCCGTAATTCTTTGCTTTTTATTATCTCTTATTGTCCTAATTTTCACTACTATTTTCATTACTATTAAACTTCTAAAATTTTAACAAAAATAAATGGCATTTTTCACATTGTGATTAGCTATTAGGTTCCAAATGAAAATAATTTAGGTGTCATTTCTTAATTGGACAGTTTAGCCTTAAAAGACCTTGTAACAACAAAAGAGATTTTGTGCCTTGTTAGTAGAATGCTGTAGAACTCACAACTTGTAATATAAAAAAAGAAATCATTAACATCTAAGCCTGAATGCAAAATATCATCTCAAGTGCTGTCAATCTCAACCTTGACAGAGGCAGGAAAAAGAAGCTGAGAACCAGCAGATCCCTGCAAAATTCCCAGTGGATTCCCAATTCCCGGTGAATTCCCAGGTCCCAGTGGATCCCCACAGCCTGGCAGGGCTGCAGCTGTGTTTAATTGTGCCCAATTCAGGTGACAAAGGCTGGGATTTCGATTTTGGCTGATGTTTCACTCCTCCCCCACAAAGGCTTGGCAGCCCTAAAAACTCACACGTGGCCAGGGTTGGATGGATGGATGAATCACAGAGAAAATCAGAGATATCCCTGGCAAACCAGGGAGAATCCCCACTTTGAATAAATTTGTGCTGCTCACCAAAGTCAATGGTTTTACCAGTAACAGCCCAATTTACCATAAATAAATAAATTAAATAGAATTATAAATCATAGGGTTTTCCCCCCAAGTCTCCTTGTGAACATCTGTTTCCATTTTAGTCCCCGAGAAATCAAGTTTATATTTCTTGTGTCTTTTGCTGACTGCATGATTTCTATCAGAAACGTTGCCTGCTTTTGTTAAGAATCCAGGATTTTCCTGGATTTCTCACAGTCTGACATTATCCCCACCTTACTGTAGCTGTGAAAACAGACACCAAAAGACAAATTGAGCTAAAGATCCTCAGAATTTCACTGATTTCAAAATAACTCCTTCACTGCTTGGCACTCATAAAAGACAACATTCACCTACCTTAAAATATACATCAATTTCCCAGCTATTTTGTAAATTTATCTACAGCGAGCATAGGAATGTTGACTATAAATAGGAAATCAAGTAATTTTTTAGGAACAGTGAGAAAAAAATGGACATAGATAAATAAATTTTAACTTTGTGTGCATTTTCAGGACCAAATCTTGACCTTAAGTGGACAGGAATATTCAATTCTGTAATCCAGAGACCTCAAAGCACACAGGAACAAGCCTGAATCTCTCCTTACCAAACATCTGGAACTGCCTGATGTCATTCTGCACAATCACAAACTTTTTGAGGATATTTACTAAATGATGGGTTGCCCATCACTTACAAACCAGTCAGACCCTCAGCCTTGATGTTCTCTCTCTTTAAGAGGCTGATTTAAAAAAAACACATCTGTATTTCCAATTTCTTATGTTGCATTATGGAGAGCATCAACTATTCCCTCCCAAAATTATTATCAGCTGAGAAAATGACAATAATTGAAAAAGATACAAAAAACCAGCAGCTCGAGGGTGATTATTCTGCCATCACCCACTGTGATTAAAAGGACAGGGCACTGCCAGGCACTTGGACAAAAATCAAAGTTGATTTTCAGTGTCTCAAGACTAAATCACCTTCAGGGCTCATTCCTGGGCCACAACCTCTGGAGCCACGTAGCCACAAAGCTCCAAATCAGATGTTGAGATGATCACAAAGGGAGAATTCCAGCTGAAAGGTCCACACCATAGCTCTGCTCCTCCTCGTGGCAAATTTCCCTTCTACCTCTCTATTCCCATCAATCAAATGGTTCCACACTCCTCAATTTTCACTGGAGCAGACCCTAAGCATTTTTATTCCCCTAAAGTGGCAGAAAACCATCCATATTCAAGGAATGGCGGTTGTTTCTCTTTTTTTCCTCCTGTACTTCAAGTTAAATCTGCTCTCTCTTTGCATTGCTAAAATACAGCACATTCGTTAAAAAAAAATAATTCCAATGCAACTGAGCTCTTACAAAATCCTGAACCTAGGCATAATTACATAAAGAAGACACGAGCACAGAAAAATTTGTTAATCTTGCATCACAGACAAGTCCCCTACAAACCACAACAACTCTTTGGTCCCGTGCTTCCAAATACCCCACTCATGGAAAAAAAAGCCACATATTTAACCACGACAAGATTAACAACAGAACAGTTTAGAGCAGGAGAATGTTAAGCACAGAGGAAGTAGACAACTGAAAAATTAACCCAAGGACTCATTTTGCATTTCCCCACATGGATACATGGTGAGAACTCATCGGTATTATGTTACCACTATGGATAATGAATAATGAGGATTTGCTTACTGTGTTTTACATAAAGGTAATTCAGATTGGGTGGGTGCAGAGCGCTCTGAAATAGAACAAATCTGCATTGATTTTCTGATGCAGATATTTAAAACAAACACTTCATAGGAATTCTGTTAAGAAATTCATGTATTCACAAGGAAAACACTTATTTACCACTAAACACAGGCACATGAAAGATGACATCACCTCCTAAAAAGACTTCCCTTTTTTTGGACAGCACTTCTTTCTTACTTAAGGGATTTTTTCTTTTCTATTTCCAAACCCATTCTTTACTTGTTACAATGCTGAGGGTCGCCAGCTCCCAAGGTGCCACATGGCAGACCAAAGCTCTCAAGTATGTGGAAGAACTCCAAGAATTATCTCTGGCTCTTTCTCTAGTCTTTATATAGTCTGAAGAATTTTTCCATTCCTCTTTGGGAACTTGGGGGCAGGGGGAGGAGGGTAACAGATTGTTTTGTTTTAAGTTATTTTTATTAACTGCCTTCTATCTGCTGACTGCCTAGGAAATTTATTGCAAACGCTGGCCTCCATCTGGCCTGACAATAAAAAAATTTTTAAAGAACTGCACGAGAATGAACGTTAAGGAGAAAAAAAAATTAACAGATGACATGGCTCCTACAAATGCACCAAATTACAGTTGCTGGCTGCATCTCCCAGTGGAGCTCAAAAGCTTGCAGATGTTCAGAGAGTCTAAATGTTCTCATGACAACTCTAAAACAGGGTCTCAGATTACAAAAATCACTCAGGAAGAGGAAGGCTTGAGTGGAAACCATTTTCTCTCTCAGCAATTTTTTTTTTTACCATCTTGGCATTTCATTACCCATCATGAATTTTCAGATTCTTTACAGCTCTAAAGAAATACTAAGCTCTTTCTAAATAATTAAGGTTAATTTATTCAGTGAAAAAAAAATTATATGAAAAGGTCATTTTTCTTTCTGTCTTATTTTCAATTCACAAAGGGAGAGAGGGAAAATAACCAGCTGTGTTCACGCGTTTCAAGCCAGCAGAACAAGCTCCATTTCTCCCTCTCTCACTGCAGAATTCCTCATTTCACTGGCAAATTGTCCAAAAAGTGAAAATGCTTTTGTTCCCTCCTTGTACTTAAGATAAAAAGCTGTTTAGTTTTGGTGTTTGTTTGTTTTTTAATTGAAAATCTACAGCAAGCACAGACCCAGGTAGCTTGGCCAAGTGTTTGTCTGCGATTCACGTGCAAGGTCTCCATTCCCTGATTATCTGGCTTCCCACTGCTGAATACTTCCATGTATTGTGCTGGAACTATTGAAAGCATCAAGCACTTCAGTTCCTGGGCTGTCCTTTGTGGTTCCATAAAATGGAATCATGGAATCATTTCGGTTGGAAAAGCTCTCCAAGACCATCGAGTCCAACTGTTACCCCAGCACTGCCAAAGCCACCATTAAACCTCGTCACTAAGCACCACAAAAATGGTTTTTAACTGCCTTTTAAATACCTGGACACTCTACCACTGCCCTGGGCAACCTGTTCCAGTGCTGGACAATCCTCCCAGCAGAGAAATATTGCTTAACATCCAACCTAAATCTCTCCTGGCACAACTCGAGGCCGTTTGCTCTGTTCAAACCCTTCAGATAATGGGCTGCAGCCTCATACACAAGGGTGCACCTTAAGTCTCCAAAAGGAAACAGAGCTCTGGCAACCTAAGGATACCTGAGCTGACACCTGAGCTCCCACAGAGCCAATGCCACCATCTCACATGTCCCCACACCCTAGCTCCTGTCAAGCCCAATCCAACATATTTTCAGAGCTCAGGAAATTTTATTACCTTTGTATCCACAAACCCCCCAGCAGGTGCCCACACAAATACAGCCTCTTCTTTCCCTCCATAATCCCTCAACCCATCCCAAACCTCCGCTATCCCTATCCTAATTCACTTTTCCTGCCTTTCACGTGCCTTTTTTTTCCCCCTTATTGCCAAAACATCCCACGCCGACCCCCTCCCGAATTAGTCCCAGGTTTATCTCCTAGAGAAACACAACCCCAAACCCACTCTCTGCACACCAGCCCTGCTCCAAGCCCCCCGTGATGTCCTGCTGCTCTTCATCCACCGCAGCCTCCCACTCATCCTCCTTCAGCAGGATTCCGCCTGTGACAATCCCTCCATCCGCAAGGTCACATCAGGCCCCTGTCTGGGCCACCAACACCTCCCTCCCGGTAGCCACCTGCCAAATCTACCCGTCCCCATCATGGCCAAGCCTTTCCCTCTCGTTCTCAACCCCACAAAAACCCCTTAATGATCCCTCCACAGCTCAGTGCCAAGGCACGCCAGAAAACCTCTCCTTAATGCCCCATCCCTCCTGTCCCACCCCAAAACCGTGCACCCCATCCTTCCCACCCCAACGCCTTCAATCCGGCGTTAAACCCTATTTTACCCCAAATCAGCACCGCCAGCTCTGCGAACACCCCGCCTTCTCCTTAAATCCTCATCCTACTGCTTAAAACCTCATCCCAACCCTTGTATTCCAGCGCGCTTCAGCACCTCCAAAGCGCTGCGCCCCGCATCCCTCGCACCCCAACGCCCCCAAACAGGCGTTTAACCCCATTTCCTCCACGAGCAGCGGCCCAGCTGTGAAAAGCCCAGCAAATCCCCGCACACCAAATCCCTTCTCGCTCCATCAAAACCCTCCAGATCCCCCCCTCAGCGCCCCTCCAACAGACTCCGCACAGCCCTTCCCCACGCCACAGCCCCCTCAGCGCAGCCCTGCCGCTGGTTGTCACCCCTCTTTTCGCCTTCCCCGCTGCCCCTCCGGTACCTGACGAAAGGCCCCGGGGCTCGGGGCCGGGGCCGGTGCCGCGGGGGCGGCGGGAGGAGCGCGGAGCGGCCGCACAGCGCCATGGCGACCGCGATGCGCCCGAGGGACGGAGCGGCTCCGCCACTGCGGCCCCGCGCCCCGCCCCGCGCCGCGCGCACCACTCGGCCCGGGGGGGGAAGGATACGGCACACCCGCACCGCTCCCTCCGCTCCCAGCTTTTCTGTCCGCGCAGGATTTATCCCGAGTTTTTTTCTCCTCTCGCAGGCAATGCGGTTGGGAATTCTTCGATAGCGGCCCTAGCTGGGAGCAAACATAGCGGGCATGAGGTTGGTCACCCCTCCGGCAGGAATGGGCTGGTCCAAGTCCAGCCCTCTGCTCACACACCCCTCACGCCCCCCCCTCTTCGCTCTTGGGCGCGTCCAGCCCCCACCACAGCTGATGTTCAACCCCCCCTCCACGACGGGCGTGGGCTCGTCCGATGCCGGGGAGTCCCGGGGAGGGGCGGGGGGGTGGTGACAAGGAACCCCTGAGACCCCGGGAATGGGGGACAAGGGACCCCTGAGACCCCGGGAATGGGGGACAAGGGACCCCTGAGACCCCGGGAATGGGGGACAAGGGACCCCTGGAATGGGGGACAAGGGACCCCGGGAATGGGGGACAAGAGACCCCTGAAAACCCCCGGGAATGGGGGACAAGGGACCCCTGAGACCCCGGGAATGGGGGACAAGGGACCCCGGGAATGGGGGACAAGGGACCCCTGAGACCCCGGGAATGGGGGACAAGGGACCCCGGGAATGGGTGACAAGGAACCCCTGAGACCCCGGGAATGGGGGACAAGGGACCCCGGGAATGGGGGACAAGGGACCCCTGAGACCCCGGGAATGGGGGACAAGGGACCCCGGGAATGGGGGACAAGCAACCCCTGAGACCCCGGGAATGGGGGACAAGGAACCCCTGAGACGCCCGGGAATGGGGGACAAGGGACCCCGGGAATGGGTGACAAGGGACCCCTGAGACCCCGGGAATGGGGGACAAGGGACCCCGGGAATGGGGAACAAGGGACCCCGGGAATGGGGGACAAGGGACCCCTGAGACCCTGGGAATGGGGAGCAAGGGACCCCGGGAATGGGGAACAAGGGACCCCTGAGAACCCTGTGAATGGGGGACAAGGGACCCCTGAGACCCCGGGGAGGGGGGATAAGGGACACCCCTGAAAACCCCTGTGACCTCCAAGCAGGGATGACATGAAGTGCCCTGGAACCCCCTGAAGCCCTCAGGGAGGGGTGTCACAGAGCCCCCTGAGAATGTGTGACACAAAACCCTCCGGGGATGGGTGGCACAAGCCCCAAGGAGCGTGGGGACACAGAGATATCCTGCAGAGTCCCGAGGGATGATGTGTCCTGGAGCTCCACGGAGTGATGTACCCTGGTCTCCCCAAAGTATTGCCCCCCCAAACACCCTACAGCACACGGACATGCCCTGGCTCCCCGTGTCCCCTCAGCATTGCACCCCCATGGGACCCCTCCCCTACCCCACTTGCCCCAAAAGCACCACAGCCCCATCTGGGCACCCCTCTGTCACCAGCACCCCACATAGTTCTTTTCTTGATATCCCCAAAAAATAACCTTTACAACCAGCACCCCTCTGTGCTGACTGTGTCCTAATACCAGCACAATCATCCTTACAGACACCCTTTATTCTCTTCACACCAGAAATTCAGGGAGTTTTGCCTCCTCTGCCTTACCTTGCTCTGCCCAGAGATCTCAGCCTTGCCTGGCCTCTGACACTTTTTCCCCAGCCTTCCCAGTCTTTTCCTATTTTACTGATGTGTCACCATTGCCAAAACACTGAGCCAGCACCCCCAGCTTCCAGGGAGCAGGAGCAGGGATTTTAGGGATTTTGTCCTGCACAGAAACCCTCCAAGGATCCATAAATTACTGAGGCCATCACAACACAGGGAAGGAGCTGGAGCCAGGTTTAATGGACCGTGAGGGGCACATGGCTGGAAACCCATTAACCACACATCCCTCAGCTGAGGGGAACACATCCTGCTTCTCCTGCATCCTCCTGCCTCACCACCCACCCCCAGGGGAAGGAAGAGCTGCCCCGTGGCATGACTAGAGGTTGAGTAAGCATTAAGGGGAACTGAATTTGCTGTGGAGGCTCTCATTCCCCCCCAGGACATTAATCCCCATCCCCCAGTGCTAATCTGTGACGAGCTCCCTGTGTCCATCCCATTAATAACCCCAGCTCCTCATCCCTGGTGGAGAGTGGGATAAGACCCTTTGTCTGCATCTTATTTTAATTACACCAGCATTTGCCAGCAGCAGCGTAAAGCCCAAAATCTGCAGCTTTGGGGTGTGATGGAGACATGGGGCTGCCTTGAGTGAGCTCCTTTTCCCTTCCCAAAGGACCCCAATCCAGTGGGGAACACTCAGGGGGTCTCACTCCCACTTCTCTTTTAACCTGGTGCAGATGAGAACACGTTCCAAAGTGTTCTTTCCTTTTTTCCCCAAAAACCAAATCAGACTTTGCTCACTGCCACAGAGTAAAGACAAGATAAATAAATATACTGGGCCATGGCCCAGCTGCCCTGCAGCCACCTGGAAGTGTTTTAGCTGGCCCTGATAAAGTTCTGATGGTTCCATGTATGGACACGTCCCCACAACACAGGTTGTGCTGACAAGGAGCTGGCACCATCCCAATCCTAAGCTCTCCCTGGTTTTTGAGCCTCTGGACACACTTTGAGCTTGCTAAGGCAGCACCAACAACAGGAGCTGAAGGAAAAGTGGACAGGATTGCTAAAAACCCTTAGCTTCCCTCTAGAAGGATCCTAAAAATGCTTCCCTCCTGCTTCTCTTGTCATTTGCTGAGTGGGACAGTCTCCTGCAGAGCTCCTGCTGGTTGTCCCATGCCAGTCCATGAACCACCAGCTTCCAGAAGGTTTTCCCAAATCCCCTCTACTTCCAACATTCACATAAGGAATGAGACAGTGCAACATTTCCCTGCAACATCTGGGTGCTGTGTTGGCTCCTTCCATCTCCTCTTCATCCCCATGAGCCTGCCCAGGCACTCCAAAGCCCCAGGAGCACATCAAAGCTGTGGTGGGAGAGGAGAGGGATAAAGGGATGTTCCCAGGATGTGATTTAAGCACATTTTACCCCCAAGACTCTTTCAGCCAACAAGGGGAGACATTTCACACCACTGCTGTGGCCTCGTGTTTCCCTTGGGATGAAAAATGAGGTCAACAACCTGGAAAATACTCAACAGAGAGGTCAGGCTTCCTGGAGAAGGAGCGAGGTGAGGTGGAAGGGGAAAGAACGTGACCTCAGCTATTGTTCCTGCTCTCCAGCTTCCTCAGCTTCGCTATCCCACTATTGTTGCACATTTTGAGGGCTGCAAAAGCTGAATGAAATCCACAACAATTCCCAAAGAGAGGAAGAGAGGAGCGGAGTGGTTTGCAAAGAGGGGGAAAGCTGCTGCTGGTGTTTCTTGGTGGGTCCTCCTGACCTAGATCTTGTCCAAAAGCAAACTCCAGATCTGGGTTGAGCCCTGCTCGTGTGACCTGGCCAAGGGCTGGTCCTCGTGTTTTCAGCTTGGGTACCTCAGCGTTGGCCTCTGCCCATGGAAACAGCTGCTTTCACACCCTTTTCCCTGGATACCTGTTTATTTTTAGCAAATCCCTGCTGGAGAAAACAATGCTGTACACACAGAGAGGCCAAAATTAGCTGCTCACCCTGAGATGTGCACCTGGAGAGGTTCTTTATTCCCCCATCCATGAGGGATGCCTAAACTTCCCACCCTGGGCTGATGCTTGCACGGTGAGGCTGGAGGTTGAATTTTGTGTAAAAATTAATTAGTACAGCCCATGCTACTGGGACCTGCACAACCCTTCCCCATGGAAAACATCGGCTGTGGGATGGCTTTGACGTCCTGGTGCACGCTAAGGAACATCCATGAGCCATCCTGCAGGACCTCCCAGGATGGTGGCACCCCAGGAAAACCTGTCTCCATCCCTGATGGGCAAAGGCAACCCCAGAAATAAATCCAGGGTCAGCAGCTCCAAATAAAACCAAACAGAAAAGCTTTGTGACTCACAAATCCCATTTTCAGTATTCTAAGATCCAAGGATCCATCCTTTAGGGTTTTCAGGTTGCTTTTTCCTTATCCCTCTGTAGCATCAAGGAGCTATTTTCCTGTTGTAACAGCACCTTTAAGGAAATAATTCCGATTTCTTGGAGAGAAAACATGAATTGTGCTGTGCTTTCATGGTAAACAAACAATGTAGTCCCTTGCTGTGCTTCATAAGAGCTGTTTTTCTTCCTTTTTGCTCAGATTTATGGGATCCTGTTGTATTGATGGGATCCCATGAATGCTTCAGAGGAATCCACCCTCCAGGCAATGGATGTTCATTCAGGGAATGGACTTGCTACCTACAGAGCTCTTACTGAAAAATTTATGAATAGCATGAGAAAGGGATAAAAGGAGACTGTTTGAAAAGTTTCCTACTTTTACCTGGGCAGGGAAAATTAAGTAATAAATAATGATGGCTATAAAAAGCCTCCTATCTCCAAGTTCTTCAGGCTAGAAGATCTTCATTCTTCTCTATTTTGGGAGGAGAGATATTAAAATTTCCTCTGCCCTGAAATGATTGTTTTATTCTTACCACAAAAAAAAAAAAAAAAAAAAAAAAGGTCAAAGAAAACAAAAGGGTGAGATATTTCAACAAGCTGAGATCTGCTTGTTTCTACCACCCTGAATCTGGCACCACACACCCATCAAACACAGGGTGGAGATGCAGGAGGTGATGGAGACACAACACACCAAGATCCTGCAAGAACAGGAAACGTCTCAAAAAATAGCAGTGCCGACCCCGAGTTACCCGGACTTGTTTTGTTATAGCCACTGCTCTTTGTAAATTAAGAGTTTGGCTAAGAAATAGAGGGGGCTGAGGGTGACCAGGAAAGGGAAAGGATTTTTGGGATGTTCTGTTTGCAGACTGGCACCATGCAAGGAGAGAATTTGGTGCTGGTGGTGGTCACTGCTGAAGTTCCTCTTGGCTTTTCCAACAGTGGATGGAGCAAAAAGATGTTTAATGCCAGATGGGGGAACAAACCACTGTCCCTGAGAGTAATTTAATGTTGTGGTTTCTTCATTTCAACATGTTTTGGGACATCTCCAAGTGCTGTAGGATCATGGAATAACTTGGGTGGGAAAGGACTTGAAGACCATCTTGTGTGGCATTTGGTCTGCAAAAAATCAGGAAATTGCTGAGTGGAGGGGTGTGCTGGTGTCTCTTCCCTGACACCCTGGATGCTCTGGAAAGGTTCTTCAAAAGAAGGAATAGTTTGGGTATGGCGTGGAATCAGAGGGAAATTCAGGTTGGAGAGGACCTCAGGATGTCTCTACTCCAACCTCCTGCTCAAAGCAGGCTCACCCAGGAGGTCAGCCCAGGTTGCTCTGGGCTGTCTTCATTTGCTCCTGAAACCATCCAAGGATGGAGACACTGAAATGTCCCTGAGACCCTCCCTGGTACCCCAAACCTCAAAGATATCCCTGGGATCTGCTCCTCTCCCACTGCTTGCCCACAGCCTCTCCCTAGCCACCCTCAGCATTCCAGGTGTGTGGCCACCACCTCCTGGAGCCAACCAGCCCTACACTCATCTTTTATTTCCCAGTTTTTGAGCCTCAGATGAACAGAGGAAGCCAAGCCCCACAGCATTTGCTGTGTGGCCTCCCCTGCATCTCGTTATCTCCAGGAACAACTTCCCACCTCTCCCATCCCTCTTCCTGCGGAGCTCAAATCCCTCCCTTCATTGTGCTTCACCCTTCCAGGAGCCTCCTCTCAACACTGCCCGAGGATACACTGCTTAAAACCTGACTGAAGCCAGCACCTCCTGATTTTGCAGCTCCCCAGCTCGCTCTCAAGTCTCTGCCTGTTGGCCTGGGGAGAGGCTGCGACTTCAGGCACTGCAGCATCTTCAAAGGCTGGATGTGCAAGGGAAGAGCATCTCCAAACTTCTCCATGTTGAGCAGAGCTCCTCAGCTGGTGGTCCTGGAGAGCTCTGGGCTCCTCCTAAGGCATCCACAGGAGATGATTAAGAAAGTAAATTGGCCAGGATGCTTCTGTTCACTTCGTTTCATCATGCTGCAAAATTGTTCGGGTTTCTATGAAGATATGGATCATAAAATTTCAGAATGGTTTGGGTTGGAAGATGCCTTAAAATTATCTTGTTCCATGAGCAGAGCCAGGCAACCTGTGCCAGGGCCTCACCACCCTTACAGCAAAGAATTTTTTCCCAATATTCCATCTAAATGTCCCCTCTGACATTCCCCTTGTCCTGGCACTCCAGGCCCTTGTCATGAAAATTTCTCCTGGTTTTCTTTTTCCAAACAGACCCACAGAAGTTCTTTCTCTCTAAGAGGATTTCCCATCATCTTTCACCCACCATTTCTCCCAGAAATCAGCCAGAATTCCTCCTTAGCAGGAATTTTGCTTTCCTGGACTCCCCATTTTCAGCTTGCAATGGTTTCTGTCTCAGAAATGTGAGCAGAGAATGCTGGGGGTGTCAGGAAGGGAAAACCCATCTAAGCTTTTCATCTCCTTTTGTCAGCGTTTCATTTAAGTAGGATTTTCATGCTGCTGATTCATCTCCAAGAGCTTCCCACCCACCTCCATGCTCATTCCAGTGCTTCCCACATCCTTTGCAAGGGGAGGGAACCACCAGTGCTGCAGTGGGATCAGAGACCTAAATCCTCTGAATCCTTCCTTTTTCTCCAAAGAACATTTATGTCCTCAGGCTCCATCACTGATTTCCACCCTGCAGAGTCACCGCTGCCTCTCAATCTCCTTTTGAGCCTCTTTCATGGTAAAATGCAGCTCCTGAGCAGGTTCCCTGCAGCGTTTCCCGGATATCCGATGGAGCAGTACCTCGCTGACCACTTCACTGTGCACTCTGTTTGTTGGCTCCAGGGGAAGGAAACAACAATGAGATCACTTGGAAAGATGTTGTTTTTTTTTTTCCTTCAGATTTGGCTTGCCCAGTGGAAATCCAGGAGTGTGGTCAACAAACGGCGAGCAGAGATTCCCTTCGCCCTCTGCAGAAATTGAAATTAAACTCATTTTCACTCATCCATGAAAACAAAGGTGATGGTAATTACAACCAGCAGCACTCTATCCTCCTCTTCCATCCTGCCTCGCTCTAGAGGGAGGAAGGCTGAGCTCACAGCTTGGTGGAGGGGCTGTGGGAACCAGCAGGGACAAAACTGGGACAAAGCCAGCAGCCAGAGCACCGTGCCGGGCTCAGCTCCCAGGTTTTGTTCAGTGATGGATGGGGACAAACGCATTGTGTCCCCCGGAGCCATTTAATCATGAATTTGATGCTCAGCATGGATCCTGGAGCTCTACCAGAGGCACACTGGGATGTTCTCAGCAAGGCCTCTCCGCGTGGCAGCATTCCGGGCTCGCGAGCCGCCGCATCCCTCCGCTACCAAGACAAATTAGGGGAGCACGTCTCATTTTATGGCTTGCTCTGAGCAGGTCAGCCTGGAGGCCACCACGAAAGGATCCTCTGCAAATCAAATATGCATTTGCAGAGATTTGGGAGGGAATGAACAGGGGGAAATGGTGCATTTGGTCCATTCTCTGCCTCTCAGCGTTTTCGCAGCTGCAGGCAAGGAAAACGGAGCAGCTCGTTGAACGAAGCCTTGGGAAGGAAAGCTGTGGAGAGCTTCCCCCTTCCCAATTATCCTTGTGAAATACACAGCTTGGGAAAGCACACAGGCACAACCAGCTGTAAATCTGGGGTTAGTAATAAAATCTTCTCTCCCCATCTTGGACAGCTGGAAAGGGAAATGTTCCAACCTGTTGTTTAACATGCTGGGGAAATCGCCACTGAGAAACAGAGGATCCAAGAGAACTCCATTCCAGCGTTGGCCAGCAGCCTTTGCTGTGTTTCATGAGCTAAAAATCTTCAGAGAACTTAAGGGAGATGTAGAAGTAAGACCCCACTGTGAAAAGCTTCCTGGGAAGCCACAGCAGGGTCATGGACAAATGCAGCTGCTCCTGTGAGCTCTGTTTTGGCTCCACATCTTAGGAAATGAGAGCCCAAAATCTGCTTTTTGTCTGCTCTCTGCTGTGGGACTGAGTGCTGAGTGTTGGAGGGGTCAGCTTCGCTGGAGCTACTTCTCCATAACTCAAGAAACTTCAAATCTTGCCTCATCCCAGCCCCTTTCCGTGGCTCCTATCAGTTTTTTCCCCAAATTACTGCAGGGAGAGCCACTGGTCTGTTCTGTGGGACAAGCGGGAGGCACCTGGGAGGGGATGATTTCAGAGAATCAAATCATGGAATCACTGAAGCTGGAAAAGACCTCTAAAATCACCACCAAGTCCAAGAATTAACTCACCACCGTGTTCACCACTAAATCATATCCTCAAATGCCACATTCCTATGGCTTTTAAGTCCCTCCAAGAATGGTGATTCCACCCCCGCCCTGGGCAGCCTGTGCCAGGGATGGACAACCCTTTCCACAAGGAAATTTTCCCTAATATGCAATCTAACCCACCCTGGAGCAACCTGAGGCTGTTTCCTCTTATCCTGTCCCTTGTCACCTGAAATATTTCAGATTATTTCGCCTTTGCCCACCTCACCATGTTGGCACACTCTCTGGGCCAAATTCAAAGATCTTGGGCTCTTCACAAGGAAAAAAAAATCCTGATTTTATAAGGACGGCATCCCTGATTTCTCATCCCTCGGGCACGGGCAGGAATTGGAGCACTCTAACCCGCATCACAAAAGCCTTTGTGGGTTCTTTATTCTTCACACTAAACCAACACCAGTCTCTACAAGGCGGTGATTTACAACTCTCTATCTCCCCCAGGGCTATCCCAGCCGGCTCCACAGCGATTCCAGCAGGAATGGCTCTCCCAGCGGGTGTTGGCCAAGCGCTAAAGACTCAGCGGAGCAACATCTCAGCGGGGAATCCCATTGCCCTTAATTTATCGATTACCATTAGCAGTGATAATACTAATAACAGCAGCAGAGATTAAAATATTCTCTGCACAGGCACAGTGAACTTCCCAGAGTTCTGCCAGCTGGGAAAAGGGTGAGGGGACTTGCTGGGAAGTTGTTGGAACCCTTGGATGCTGAGAATTTTAGGCTTTCTGTGCTGACAGGCACTGACCCCCAGGAGAACTCTGCATTGACTTGAGGCTGTGGAGAAGCTTCCAAAATTGAATGATGGAACTGGGATTGTGGGTGTGGAGTTTGGATAGAAGCGTGTGATATCACAGGGTGGAAAACTTATTGTTTAAGGTTTTAGAATATAGTAATATATATAAAGCAAGATGGAGGTTTTAGGGCAGGGGCTGGTCCTTCTTCTTCACCTTCTCCATGGGTTTGGGTGGTATTGTGTAATTGGATAAAAAAGTCCCCATTGCAGGCCACGGGTGGTTAAAAGTAAAAATAATTTAGGTGACATTTCTTAATTGGACAGTTTATCCTTAAAAGGCCTTGTAGAGAGAGATGGGGCTCCATTTTTAGTTTGTTAGAGTGAAATGCAATAGAACTCATGGTTTGGCAAACTGCAACAGAGATAAGAAGTAACAAACATCTGAGTCCAAACAGGAAATACCATCTCACACATTTAACCCCAACCCCAGCAAAAAGAAGTTAAGACTGCACAGGAAGCACTGATTTTTTGTGTTTCACCCCAAAGACAGCATCCACCTCCTGAAACCCCACGGAGGCTTGTGGCTGTCACCCGCTGTCACTCGCTGTGACTGTGACGGGCAGCGTGGGGATGCAGGCGGCCAATTTTCCTGTTCCCTGAGAAACTCAGTGCTTGAGCCAGCTGGGCAACCTCTTCCCAAAGGGTTTTCCCACCGCTGAGGCTCACACTTGCCAGCTTTCCTCGGGGAGGAGCCCTTTGCTGAGGTCCTGTGTGACACCACCGGTGGCAGCAGCTGGGTTATTTATGCGGAGCACAATGCACAAAGTGGTGCCTGGTAGCTGCTCCCAGAGGGGTGCAGGGCACACAAGCCAAACTGCAATCACGGCTTTCATTTCAGTCAAAGCTCTGCGTGCCTCTGAGTACCAGGAGGAGGGGGGAAAAAACCCTCTTTAAATAAATCACAGGCTTTTCTTCCCACCGTCTTCTGAACCTCCTTCCATGGGAGAGTGCAGGGAGTCAACTGGGGCTATTCTAATTTTTCCAAAAAATGTCCTTCCTGCAGATCTTTAAAATGAAAACACAAAATTAATGTGCCAGTCTCTTTTTGCTCACCATCCAATGCAGATGTATCTGATGTGCAAATTGCCAGCATGTGTGCACTGGCTGAAGCCTCCCAAAATAGGGAATGCAGCATTTATTAAAATTTCTTCATTTCAACATGTTTTAGGATATGTCCAGGTGCTATAGGATCGTGGAATAACTTGGGTTGAAAAGAACTTGAAGACCATCTTGTTTGACCATATCAGATTTATCAGTGTGGCATTTGGTCTGCAAAAAAATCAGGAAATTTCTGAGTGGAGGGGTGTGCTGGTGTCTCTTCCCTGACACCCTGGATGCTCTGGAAAGGTTCTTCAAAAGAAAGAATTGTTTGGGTATGGCGTGGAATCAGAGGGAACTTCAGGTTGGAAGGGACCTCAGGATGTCTCTACTCCAACCTCCTGCTCAAAGCAGGCTCACCCAGGAGGTCAGACCTCAGAGATATCCCCGGGATATCTGGGAAAGCACATTTTAGGCTTGGAGCTGCCTTTGCTTGTAGTGAACCTGGCAGGGAGATTTGTGGTGTCAGCTGGCCCAGAGAGGCTGTGGATTCCCCAGCCCTGGCAGTGTCCAAGGCCAGGTTGGACGAGGCTTGGAGCAGCCTGGGATGGTGGAAGGTGTCCCTGTCCATGGCAGGGGGGTGGAATGAGATATTCCAGTGTGCCAGGACCTCACCACCTTCACAGAGAAGAATTTCTCCCTACTATCAATCTATCCCTGCCCTCTGGCAGTGGGAGCCATTCCCTGGCTCCTGTCCCTCTGTCCCTTGTCCCCAGTCCCTCTCCAGCTCTCCTGGAGCCCCTTCAGGCCCTGCAAGGTGCTCTGAGGGTTTCCCTGGAGTTTTCCCTTCTCCAGGTGAACATTCCCAGCTCTCCCAGCCTGGCTGCAGAGCAGAGAGGCTCCAGCCTTGGGAGCAGCTCTGTGGCCTCCTCTGGACTCTCTCCAGCAGCTCCAGTTCCTTCTGATGTTGGACCTGGGGCTGGAGCAGCTCTGCAGGTGGGGTCTCACCTGAGCAGGACAGAGGAGCAGGATCCTCCCCTTCCCCTGCTGCCCACGCTGGGGGATCAGCTCAGCACAGGGGGATTCTGAAGCTCAGCATGGCTGGGGCATGTCCAGTCAAAAAGTCTCACATTTGGCTTTCCCAAGAACCAAATCACCCACCTAGAAGCCCCAGGAGAGGCTGTGGATTCCCAACAGATGGATAAATATCTGTGTAAATCACTGTAGGTGTGATGATGCTGCTCCCTCCATCCCCAGCTACGACCACAACAAGGCTCAGCCACACTGGGAAATTTAAAGGCAAGAACTGGGGAACAGGGAGGTGATTTGGGACAAAGCTTTGCCAAATCCATGAAAAAAAAAAAAAAAGTAATGAAATTGCACAAACTGATTTGCAGGTCCCTGTTTCTCATGAACCCCTGGCGAGCCAGGGGCGTGTGGCACCAGCATGGGTGGAAAGGCAACCTCCAGAATCCTTAACTGGGAAATAAATCCTGGGTGGGAGACATGGATGGAAAAGGAACCTCCAGAATCCTTGACTGGGAAATAAATCCCAGGTGGGAGACATGGATGGAAAAGGAACCTCCAGAATCCTTAACTGGGAAATAAATCCTGGGTGGGAGACATGGATGGAAAAGGAACCTCCAGAATCCTTGACTGGGAAATAAATCCTGAGTGGGAGACATGGATGGAAAAGGAATATCCAGTATCCTTAACTGGGAAATAAATCCTGAGTGGGAGACATGGATGGAAAAGGAATATCCAGTATCCTTAACTGGGAAATAAATCCTGGGTGGGAGACACAGATTGAAAGGGAATCTCCAGAATCCTTAACTGGGAAATAAATCCTGGGTGGGAGACATGGATGGAAAAGGAATATCCAGTATCCTTAACTGGGAAATAAATCCCTGGTGGGTGTCTTGCCTCTGCTGCCCGGTTTTATATCTGGAACTAATTTCGTCGTCATTCTGATGAGTGAGGAGATAATTGCTGCAGCTGGGCTATTCAGCCTGCTCCAAAGAACCCCCTTTTTGCCATTAATTCAGGCAGTGATTACAGACCCCCGGCCAAATTTATTTCTGCTGCGTGTAACCCCATTAAAGGCAGCGCCTTCACCCTGGGGACGGGCTCAGCCCATCACGGCTCTCGCTGTTTAAATCGCGTGTTCACGTCTCTTTGTTCTGCGGGAGACAAAGGCAAAGCTATTATCCAAGATTACAATAAATAAATAAATAAAGAATCAGGGAAATCTGCCGTCTCCCCTGGGCAAAAAAAAAATGGACAATTAAGTCACAATCCCAGGTAATTAGAAATGATCCGGTCTTGCGCCATGTGAAAAATGCATATTTTATGATCGGCTTTTCGCAAATATTAAATTGAATACTGTATGTATGATGTTATATTGATTAGAAGTGCTGTATTTGCATTTTAATAGTATGGTAAATGTAGTTTTGTAGTTAAAATAGAAACTATGTATGTGGGTTTTTTTTTTTTTTTTTAAAGAATGAGATACTCGCTTTGAGATAACAGTCATAGAACACCTAAAATCTTCCAGAGAAGAGGAATTTATGGTTTGCTTATCAGAAGAAGCTAATTTCTTCAGGCCTTGCTCAGACTCGAAAACGCCGTGGGGATTAAAAGAAGGAGCTGACATATTCCAGAGAGAGTGTCTTACTTTAAACAGAATGTATGCATAACCATGAAGAATGTATGAATATGCAACAGGGTATGTTTTTTTTTTTAAGGGTTATTCCTTTGTTCACAAAACATGCTTGTCGTGGCTTAAGCGCCCGAGAGCATCCGGATGTCTGTAATTGTTTGTTTTTTATTGTCTTGTAATTATCCGAACTCTAAATTTTTATTATTCTATTACTATTTTTATAATAATTTCATTATCATTCAACTTTTAACATTTTAAAAACCAAGCGATTGGCGTTTTTTTTACAAGCCAGAGCCAAGAAAATGGCCCGATTGCTGCCAGCAAAATATCTGTGAAATATTCTCTGTTGTCTGAAAGAGGAGGAGCTGGGGACAACGATGCCAAACTCTTCTTTCCCGACCAGCTGGGAGAGGTTTGGAGTCGAGGAGGGCTTTATGCAGAGGAGGACACTGCGAAAAAGAGCTAAAAAAGGAGGAGGGGGTGAAGCTGCCCCGGGAGAGCATCTGCAGGAACGTCCACAAAGCCCCTCGTGTTGATGCTCCCTTCATTTTTTTCCTGCTCCTCCACGTTGCGCTGGCAACACAAAATCGAACAAAGGAAGGGCTGGCGATGCGAAATGAGATTTGATGGCTGCTGCTTTTTGCTAAGTGTAAAATCATAACGTGAGGAAGAAGGGCTGAACATCGGGTTGGAACTATCTGCAAGCGGGGGGGTTTGTGTGGATGCGATTCCTATTCTTGCCAGCGCGATAATATTCCCCGTTTACCAGCTCAAAGGAAGCTAAAATTAGGATATGAAATTGGGATATAAAAGAAATAAATTGCCCTATTGTCAAGAGAAGGGCGTGGGGAATCTCCCGTCTCTGCCCTTGACTTTGACCCCGTCTCTGCCTTCCTCCCTTGTGTCACCCCCAGATTTTTCATCTCGTCCTTTACCTTGCTCCATCCTTACACGGCCAACAACAGGAGCGGAGCTGGCGAGTTAAGTGGCTGCTCCAAAGGGGAAGGATGCGAATCCTTGGAAAGGAAACACGGGAAATATCCTGTTTTAATTTGGTCAGAAGGGGTGTTTTCGCAATCAGAATCATGGAATCGTCGAACGGTTCGAAGAGGAGGGGACTTCAAAATAATAATAAAAAAATCCAACCTCTTCCCGTGGGTAGGGAGAACTTCCACTAGCCCAGGTTGCTCCAAACCCCATCCAACCTGGCCTTGGGCACTTCCAGGGATGTGGCAGCCACAGCTTCTTTGGGAATGCCTGTCCCAGGGCTTCACCACCCTCATCATAAAATATTTCTTCTATATATCTGTTCTTTCTAGTTCCCTGTTGGAAGATCTTGCAGGTAGGGAGCTCAGGCAAAGGAGTGAGGTGGAGAGGTTTGGGTTTCACTCCTGACATTGGATTTTGCTTATCCCATCATAAAAAGCAAGAAAGACCCACCAGCCCTGTTTGAGATGTTGATGCAGATGAGTTAAAACTGTCCAAGTTGGTAGAGTTGTAATTGCAATGTAAACCTTCCTGCAATCAGGCACAAAGAGAACACCATGGAACTGAAAAGCAGTTAGAAAACTCTCATTGGACCTAAGCAAACAAAAAAAGAGACCCAACAAGAACAACAACAACAACAACAAAAAAATCAACCAGGAAAAATTATGTCCAAAAATGGACAAAAATATCAAGAAAAACCGCACACCACTGGAGGATACACCTTTTAAATCAGGTTTAGAGCTGCTGATCAGTCATTTCTTGAGCATGGTTATGACCTGAAGAGGATTCAAAGCACAGGAAAGGGCAGATGAGAAGTCAGCAGGGAGAGAATCAAGTGCCCACTGCATGTGCAAAACCTTCACTTGTGCTGGGTCTGTTTTCTCCTTAAATGATCGTGGTGGGTCCCTTCCAGCTCAGGATATTCTATGATTAAATATATCACATCATTATTGACTTAAATGACGCTCAGAAATATTTACACACCTGAGAAAACTCTGCTCTACACACAAAACTCTCTGCCTCAGGAAGGTTTTTACCTCCCACTCTTGGAATTTATTAAAAACTCCTTTCTCTTCAGGTGCACCCGTCTGTGCAGAGGTAGGCAAGTTTCTAAAAGCATTGATGTCATGAATTTGCTATCAAATAACATGAAAATATTTGAGGCTGGATGCGTGTTCTGTCATGAGCTGAGGTTTCCATCCCACATGCCTTTGTTTCAGAACTGTGCTGCTCCAGCTCCTTGATCCACTGGCACCAGGAGAAATCGTGTTCTTAATTTGTCTTAAATATCATATTTTTTAAAATTCCCTAACAGGTTACCGAGTACTTGCATAGTCTCATAAGACTATTTTGCTATTTCCAATAACTTGCTTATATAAATAATCTGTTACAGCAAAATTTTAAATAAACAATGATTAGCGCATGTGAATTCTCATCCCTGAAAGCTCCATACCAAATGAAAGCAAAACGTGAGATAGATATACATCAAGTAAGTTAATATTCCTGTATTTAAAGCTTCACTGGCACCAGGAGGCATCAAAACCACAAAAAAGGTGCAAAACCAAAGGAAAAAAATATTTAAAAATACATCCCGGCTGTTGCTTTGCCTCCTGTGGCTGTTGCTGAGCTGGGAAAATAATAAATATTACCAGCACGGTCCTGGTTTTAATTGCAGCAGGTTCTTCCTCTGGCTCTGCTGAGCTTTGCTGCTCTCGCTGTCCCATTCCTCTGCATCCAGGCAAAACCTGGAATTTGCTTTCGGCTGCAGCCAGAGGCAGAAAGGAGCCCTGAGACCAGAGCAAACGAGGCTCTGACCTGGGAGGGCTCCACAGGGACGTCCCACACCTGCAACAGGAATTCCAGGTCCAGCTGTTATC
The DNA here is from genome assembly GCF_050655825.1 of Lonchura striata. Lineage (NCBI taxonomy): Eukaryota > Metazoa > Chordata > Aves > Passeriformes > Estrildidae > Lonchura > Lonchura striata. Next base: position 2,439,208 of record NC_140706.1, on the reverse strand, counting down.
CCAGGATCTCTGGGAGTGACCACGATATTTGTGACAGGAGTCATGCCCAGCTGCTTGAAAACCGCAGGAGAAATGGAATTTCTGACCAAAATGGGGATCCACAAAGCTGGAGAAGATTTATGTGCAGTGTGTTGGTGACAAGGAGGCATTGCCAGGATCAACAGGAAGGGATGAAAACCAACGCCGATGACCCAAAACAATCAACCCAAGGGGTTATTTTACCTTCTGGAGGCTCTTGGTCAGGTTCTTTTTCTGCACAGGGATGCCCCTGGAAGCACTCAAGGCTGGGTTGGACGGGGCTTGGAGCCATCTGGGAAGGGAGGTTTGGAGAAAGGATTCCCAGAGCTGATTCCTCCTGCAGGCTCAATCAGTTTTTCTGCTGGGTTTTTGTCATCTGTCCACGCATTTCCCTCCTCCTCTGCTGCCAGGATCTGCACAGCAATTACACCCAGCCTGCTGCAGGCCACGCTCACCACGGCCACCAGCAGTGCAGGAAAAAAAAACATAAAAATTAATAACAACCTGCCAGGCACTCAGTACACAGGGAATCAGCATCGAAACTCACACCTAAAGGCTTGGAAGATGAAGAAAGGAGTTTCACAAAATTGTGTGTTCATGTCTGGATTTTAATTACATCCACGTGGAGACGGCATTTGTTATTTTATGAGCATTGCTCTTAAAGGCAGGAATTTGGGATAACTACAGAAAAAGGGAGGATTCAGTGAGTGAATCCATCCATCATCCATCCATCCATCCATCATCCATCCATCCATCCATCCATCCATCCATCCATATATCCATCATCCATCCATCCATCCATCATCCATCCATCCACATCCATCCATCCATCCATCCATCCATCCATCATCCATCCATCCATCCATCCATCCATCCATCCATCCATCCATCATCCATCCATCCATCATCCATCCATCCATCCATCCATCCATCCATCCATCCATCATCCATCCATCATCCATCCATCCATCTATCCATCATCCATCATCCATCCATCCATCCATCCATCCATCCATCCATCCATCCATCCATCATCCATCCATCATCCATCCATCCATCATCCATCCATCCATCCATCCATCCATCCATCCATCATCCATCCATCCATCCATCCATCCATCATCCATCCATCATCCATCCATCCATCCATCCATCCATCCATCATCCATCCATCCATCCATCCATCATCCATCCATCATCCATCCATCATCCATCCATCCATCCATCCATCATCCATCCATCCATCCATCCATCCATCCATCATCCATCCATCATCTATCCATCCATCCATCCATCCATCCATCCATCATCCATCCATCCATCCATCCATCATCCATCCATCATCCATCCATCATCCATCCATCCATCCATCCATCATCCATCCATCCATCCATCCATCCATCATCCATCCATCCATCCATCCATCCATCCATCCATCCATCCATCATCCATCCATCCATCATCCATCCATCATCCATCCATCCATCTATCCATCATCCATCATCCATCCATCCATCCATCCATCCATCCATCCATCCATCCATCATCCATCCATCATCCATCCATCCATCCATCCATCATCCATCCATCCATCCATCCATCCATCCATCCATCCATCATCCATCCATCCATCCATCTATCCATCATCCATCCATCCATCCATCCATTCATCATCCATCATCCATCCATCCATCCATCCATCATCCATCCATCCATCCATCCATCCATCCATCCATCCATCCATCATCCATCCATCATCATGGAATATGTGAATTATTTGCACAAACACTGATCTGGCATAGGGGAGTTTCTGCTTATATTGATCCACAGGGTTGTTGCCCTGATTTTAAAAAATGTTAAGTTTTCTTTTATAGTTCTTTTGAAAGTTTTAAAGTTCTTTGAAAAGTTTTCCGTGCCTTCTTATGTTTACCTATTTCTACTGGAGTTCTCATGCACTGTTCACATAAATAATGATTATTTTGCATTCTTCTCTGAGGGAGGAGAGAATTGATGGACTGTTGGTTTGACCAGCGTGGTTGGAGAGGTGGCAATTCCATCCTCCAATCCACTGCCACTTTGGGAATTCTTTATATTGTGAGGTCAGAAATAAAATCGTGGTTTTCCTCCTTTGAATTTACCAAGCTTCTGTGCAGTCATTTTGTGTCCAATAGTGACACAGGGTGACCCTCACACCAGGCTCCGTGGGCTACATTGAAATCAGGAATGGGCTGCCTGCTTAATATCTTTATTTTCCTCTTTGTTTTCTTGTTCAATTCCTGCTTCCTCTAACAGGAAGAGCTGCACTTCCCAGTGTTTAAAGCAGGCCAGCTTAAATCCCGTGGTGGCATTCCATTATCTTCTCCAGGGACACGAAGCTTAGTGGGATCAGAGCTCCTCTGGGTTAGCCAGACACAAAAATGAGGGGGAAATCAAGGTTTAAATGTGAATTACCTGTGGCTGAACACAAAAGTGACACAAACTGTGGGAACCAGGGCAGGGGGAATATCCCCCTGTCTGCCCTGGGGTGCCCTGACTCCCAGAAAAACAGATTTTTACCCTCATTCATGGAGAAAACTTCCAAACCCTCAAAGTAAACTAGAGACCACAAAAGTGGGAAATAAATTGTAGAAATTGTACAGAGTAATTTAGTATGTCACATGGGTGATAAATTTAAGTTTTAGGATTTTTAGTGTGTTGTAGATGGGTTCAAGACGGAGGATACAGGGTGTTGTCTCGAGTTCCTCTCTTCTCTCTTCTTCTTCCTCTTTCTTCGTGGGTTTAGGTGGTATTAATTGGGCAGAAAAAATCCACATTGTGCATCTTTGGGGGGTTCAGTTATCGGCTTAGAAAGGAAAATAATTTAGGTGCCGCTTCTTAATTGGGTAGTTTAATTTTTGATTAGACTTAAAAGGCCTCATAACAAGAGATTTGAGCCATTTTGGTGCTGTTTTCCAAGGTCTGGGCGCAGACAGTGTGCTGAAATTTTGATAAGCTAACAATAAACAGAAGCTGAAGATGGAAAAAGTCCTGAGTTTCTGCTTTTGCTGACACAGAACTGCTCCAGGAGGGTCTCCCCACCCAGGGGAGCCCCCGGGGGGTTGCCCAGCTGCACCTTTCCATGAAATTCCCATTTCACTTCCCTTCCTTCCAGGCGGGTTCGATCCGTTCCATGAAATCGAATGGCGCTTAAAATTTTCTTTTCTTTCGCTCCGCAGAATTTCATTTCATGGAATTGCTTTTCACGCCACGAAAATAGCTTTTTCTTTCATTTACTTCCACAAAATAAAATGAAAATTTCCTGTCACGAAATGAAAGTTTGAAATTCCATTTCGTTTCATTCCACGAAATTTCCTTGCCTTTCCTTTGGTTCCACGCAGTAAAATGAAATTTCCTTCCATGAAATGAAATTTCGTTTTATTTCGTTGCGTTGCACAAAGATTTTCGTACCATCCCAGGAAATTTCATTTTCATCCATTTAATTCCATTCGACAAAATTTCCTGCGACCCCCAACGCTGCTCCTTGAACAACACCCACACAAAATTCAAGGAAAAGGAAAGTTGGAGGAATTCTCCAAACTAAAGCTAAACCAGAGGTGACCCAGCAGAAATGCAAAGATTTCTCTTAAAAACAAGGGTGATTTTGGGGTGTTTTTTGGTTTTTTTTAATATTTCGTTTTTTAAACCAAATTGCTCATGAACAAGCAGCAATTTCTGTTTCTTGGTCCTGGATTCTCAAACCAGCTCTTCATGGAGTCAGGTCTCAAGGATGCCCCATCGAGAGCATAAAGTTTAAAATCTTTATTTTAAAATCATCTTTAAAACACCTGCAAGTGCCCAGGAACCATAAATACTTCTGAATAAGACAGGGAAATACCTGGAAAATGAGGAATTTTGAGCAAAAACCCCATTGCTAACAGCATTTCAAACCTTATGAGTAATTTCAGCCCACATGCTCACAGGGATCTTGTAATTTAATTAATTCTTTTTTTGGTGGCCCCTTTAAAATAAAATATTTTCCTCAGCGCCAACCCTGCATAGGTCTTGTAGGATCTGAAAATCAAGATTTTAGATCCTTAGGGATTAGGAGCAGAAATTTGTTTTTTCCAGTGGAAAATGAGCTCAGAGTTCACCTGGAGATCCAAGACAGGGAACATCTTCCAAACCATTTTTTCACAGAACGCTTTTGGACAATTACAAATAAACAATATTTATATTTAATTTAAGAAGTTTGCTGTGGGAATTTATTCGAGGTGGAGCCCGAAGTTTCTTTTTTCTGAACTACAAAAAGAAGTTTTGGCCTTTTTTGGGTGCTTGAAGAAGTCACATGTGGGATCTGACATGCCAAGGACACGGCACAAGAGCAGAGGAGGGAGCTGGAGATGGCACAGACAGAGCAGCAGGGAAAGGAAAACGGGGGAAATCACCCCAAAAATCTTTAGGATTATAAACGGCTGTAAGATGACGAAATTGGTTATAAAAACTAAGTTCTCAAAAAATATAAATATATGCACAAAATATGTATTAGAAAAATACAATATAGAAACAGTAAACATTAAATATTAAACATCAAATATTAAATATTAACTATTTAATATTAAATATTAACTATTAAATATTAAATATTAGATGTTAAATGTTACATTTTAGATTTTAAATATTAAATAGCAAATAGCAAATAGTAAAGATCAAATAGTAAATAGTAAACAGTAAATATTACTATATAATACTAACATAAAATATAGAAAGTGCAATACATTAACATACACTATACTGACATACAATATAGATAATATTACTATATAATAGTAACATGCAACATAGAAGATATATAATATATTATATATTGTATGTTATATAATATTATATTATATATTATTGTATTATTCTATAGTATACAATAGGTATTATATATTAATATAAAATGAAAAATAGTTAAAACAATATAAATATATATAATAAAAATAAAATACAATATAAAATATAAAATATAAAATATAAAATAATATAAAATAATATAACTATAAATATAAATATAACTATAAATATAACTATAACTATAACTATAACTATAACTATAACTATAACTATAACTATAACTATAACTATAACTATAACTATAACTAATGATAACCTCAATTTTACCTCCAAAAATATAACCTATTAATCCCCTCAATTTCACGTCAAAATTTTCATTTTCTCCAGGGCAGATAACTCCGATTTTATTCCCGAAATGTTCATTTTTATCCCCAAAATGTTCATCTTATCCCCTAAAATCCGCAATAAACGGGACACAACGCCCGCATGCAGTACCAGACTTTCGCCACAAGGCGGAAGCACTGAGCAGAGAAAAATCCACTTCGGTTCTCTTTTTGCTCCATCCTTGAACTACGGGCGGAACGGGGGTTTGGCTTTTTGGGGGGATTTCAGTGGGTTTGTGGTTTGGTTCGGTTCGATTTTTGCTGGTTCGGGGTTTTTTTCTGTGGTTTTGGGGGTGGTTTTCTGTTGTCGCACAATTGAGTCATGGGGGGCTGCAGTTCCCAATTTTCACCTCGTGGTGGCAACAGCGACACGAGTAAAGCCGCCACCCCGGCTTGATATTTTATTAACTTTTATTATTTTAATGTATAAGTACAGAAGTTATATGTGCCCTTTCAAACCCTACAGTTCTATAGCCAGAGCTTTCTTATATTCTAAATTCTTGTATAAAATACAGCAGACACGGCGTTTTGTCTATATTAATTTTGACAATATATAAAATATGTATTTGTCAATATATATTACTATATTATATTATATTATATTATATTATATTATATTATATTATATTATATTATATTATATTATATTATATTATATTATATTATATTATATTATATTATATTATATTATATTATATTATATTATTATATTATATTATATTATATTATATTATATTATATTATATTATATTATATTATATTATATTATATTATATTACATTGTACTATAGATATAATTATATATTCTAGATATCACATATCTAATTATATTATATATTTGTCAATATAGAAAATATATTTTTAGATGTTTCTTTTATAAATAGATATTTTTGGCCACATATAAAATATATATCAATGTATAAAGATGAGGAACTTTAAAAGCTGTAGTATTTACACATGCACGCACACTCCCTGTGAGTTTTCAGGCATTTTTGGGGCTGTAAACTTCTTTTTTTTGTGAGTAAAAATATTCCCTGGATTTCCTTTTGCATTCACTGAGCTGGCACAGCTGCCAAATGATGCCATTAAATTTTTATAAAAATACCATTCCAGGAGGGATTTTTGGGCTGTCTCACAGTGAGGAGTTTTTTAGTTCGGGTCGGGATTAAATGTGTGAGACGGCATTTCTTGTTTGGACTCAGATGTTTATTAGTTCTTATTTATATTACAGTCTCACAAACTTTGAGTTCTACTTTAACAAACTAAAAATGGAGCTGCATTTCTTTTCCTGCAAGGCTTTTTAAGGATAAACTGTTTAATTCAATTATTTTTATTTTTAACTTAATAACTAACTACTTGTGGCTCGCAATGTGGATTTTTTAATCGAATTACACAATACTACTGAAATCTATGAAGAAGGAGGTAAAGAAGGACTAGCTTCTGCCTGAAATTTTTCATTTTGTTCTATGTATATAACTATCTACTAAAATTTTAAACTTTAGGTTTTCTACTATGGGTTTTCTACTATGGGATATGACACACTTTTATTTAAACTATACGCTCATAATCTTAGTTTTATCATTTAATTTTGGAAGTTTTCTCTCTGGCTTTAAGTTAAAAGCAGAGTTCTCCTGGGGGTCAGTGTCTGCCAGCACAGAAAGTCTGAAATTCTCAATAACCAGGGTTCCAACATTTAATTATCTTTTCCTCAAACGAGAATTTTTCCAACTTTCCATCCCTTAATCCATTCTGCATCTCCTGGTCCCACCAGGCTCCTTGAAGTTCCATAAATTTCCAATCCCATATTTCCAATTTTCCAACTCGCTTCGGCTTTGAGGCTGGCCGGGGGGTTAATTTTGACAAAATCAACAATTCGGGTGATCGGGTGGTGAAAGTAAAAGCAATTAAATCGGCGCTGGATGCGCTGGGAGGGTCTCGAAATGCAGATTTTTGGGAAGGAGAAGCGATCCCGGCTCTCCCGAGCATCCCAAATTCGGGATTGCGGGGAGCGGCCGCTGCGCATGCGCGGGGCCCCGCTCGCCCGGGATTTACCCGGGATTAACCCGGGATTAACCCGGGATTTACACGGGATTTACACGGGATTGGGGCCAGGACCGGGAAAACCGCCCTGCCCAGGTGGGTGCGGGCCGGGGGCGGCATTCCCGAGGGAACAGCCCCGGGATGAGGCGGGATCGGGAAGCGGCGGCGGCGGGCCCGGCCCGGCCCAGGGAAAGGAGCGGCGGGCCCGGATCCCGCTGGAAATTCCGCCACAAAACCCGCAGGGAAATTTATCCCAAAGCCCTCAGGGAAATTCCATCCCAAATCCCGCAGGGAAACTGAGCCCCAAATCCCTCAGGGAAATTGAGCCTCAAATTCCTCCGGGAAATTTATCCCAAATTCCTCAGGGAAACTGAGCCTCAAATTCCTCAGGAAAATTCCATCCCAAATCCCTCATGGAAATTGAGCCCCAAATTCCTCAGGGAAATTGAGCCCCAAATTCCTCAGGGAAATTGAGCCTCAAATTCCTCCGGGAAATTGAGCCTCAAATTCCTCAGGGAAATTTATCCCAAATTCCTCCGGGAAATTGAGCCTCAAATTCCTCAGGGAAATTCCGCCCCAAATCCCTCATGGAAATTGAGCCCCAGATCACTCAGGGAAACTCCATCACAAATCCCTCAGGGAAATTGAGCCCCAAAACCCCCGGGGAAATTCCGCCCCAGATCCCTCAGGGAAATCCATCAGGGAAATTCCAACCCAAATTCCTCAGGAAAATCCACCCCAAATCCCTCAGGAAAATTCCACTCCAGATCCCCCACAATGAAACCCCATCCCAAATCCCTCAGGGAAATTTATCCCAAATCCCTCAGGGAAATTGAGCCCCAAATTCCTCAGGGAAATTTATCCCAAATCCCTCAGGGAAATTGAGCCCCAAATTCCTCCGGGAAATTTCTATCCCAAATCCCTCATGGAAATTGAGCCCCAAATTCCTCAGGGAAATTTATCCCAAATCCCTCATGGAAACTGAGCCTCAAATTCCTCAGGGAAATTTATCCCAAATCCCTCAGGGAAATTGAGCCCCAAATCCCTCAGGGAAATTGAGCCCCAAATTCCTCAGGGAAACTCCATCACAAATCCCTCAGGAAAATTCCATCCCAAATTCCTCAGGGAAATTGAGCCCCAAAACCCCCAGGAAAATTCCACTCCAGATCCCTTAGGGAAATCCCTCAATGAAACTCCATCCCAAATTCCTCAGGAAAATCCACCCCAAATCCCTCATGAAAATTCCGCTCCAGATCCCCCTCAATGAAACCCCATCCTAAACCCCAGGGAATGAAACCCCAGGGAAAATGAGCCCCAGATCCCTCAGGGAAATTCCACCCCAAACACCTCAGGGAAATCCGTCAGGGAAATTCCGCCCCAAATCCCTCAGGGAAATCTCTCAGGGAAATTCCATCCCAAATCCCTCATGGAAATTGAGCCCCAAATTCCTCATGGAAATTTATCCCAAATCCCTCAGGGAAATCCCTCAGGGAAACTCCATCCCAAATCCCTCAGGGAAATTCCATCCCAAATCCCTCAGGGAAATCCCTCAGGGAAATTCCATCCACAAACCCATCAGGGAAATTCTATCCCAAATTCTTCAAGGAAATTGAGCCTCAAATCCCTCAGGGAACCTGAGCCCCAAATCCCTCAGGGAAATCCCTCAGGGAAACTCCATCCTTAATCCCTCAAGGAAAATGAGCCCCAAATTCCTCAGGAAAATTGAGCCCCAAATTCCTCAGGGAAAATCCATCACAAATCCCTCAGGGAAATCCCTCAGGGTAACTCAATCCCAAATCCCTCAGGGAAATTCCATCCCAAAGTCTTCAAGGAAATTGAGCCTCAAATCCCTCAGGGAACCTGAGCCCCAAATCCCTCAGGGAAATTCCTCAGCAAAATTCCATCCCAAATTCCTCAGGGAAATTCCATCCACAAACCCATCAGGGAAATTCCATCCCAAATTCTTCAAGGAAATTGAGCCCCAAATCCCTCAGGGAAATTCCTCAGGGAAACTCCATCCTAAATCCCTCAGGAAAAATGAACCCCAAATCCCTCAGGGAAATTCCATCCCAAATCCCTCAGGGAAATTCATCCCAAAATCTTCAGGGAAACTCCATCCCAAATTCCTCAGGGAAATTTCATCCCAAACCCCTCAGGGAAAGCCTTGTCCAGGGTATTTGGGAGCTTGGAGGTGGAAAACATCATCAACCTGTGCTCCCGTGGGAAGTTAATAATTAGTCCTTATTTCCTCTGCAAGTGCAATTAAGGCATCCAAGGGCAGCAGCCTCGGGCGCTGTTGGTGTGGAGCGAACTTGAAGGAAAATGTGGGAGAAAACCCAGTTCAGGGGTGGAAGGTGCACCTTGAAAAGCGGAGATCAGACAGAGGAGATTATACCTGATTTTGGTTTAATTGTAGCACCAAAATGCCTCATCCAGACCCCAGCTGGGGGAAAAGCTGGACACGGTGCTTCCCTCCCCATCCATCCTTCCCACAGCATCCAGTGCCGGGAAGATGGATGGCAGCAAGGAGAAATGGCTGGGAAAGCAGGATGGGGTGTGAGGGAGCCCAGCAGAGCTGCTGGCTTGCCCTGACACCCCTTGGGGTCTTGGCCACCCTTCAGGCACACACAGCTCTCCTAATCCCAGTGCAGGTGTCCCAATCCCAGTACAGCCCAGTACAGATGTCCCAATCCCAGTACAGCCCAGTACAGATGTCCCAGTCCCAGTACAGCCCAGTACAGATGTCCCAATCCCAGTACAGCCCAGTACAGGTGTCCCAATCCCAGTACAGATGTACCAGTCCCAGTACAGCTGTTGTGACCCCTGTAGAGCTGTCCCAATCCCAGCACAACCCAGTACAGGTGCCCTGATCCCTGTCCAGCTGTCCCTGTCCCTGTACAACCCAGTAAAGATGTCCCTGTCCTTGTACAGCCCAGTACAGGTGTTCCTGTCCATGTCCAGCTTTCCCAGTTTCTATACAGCCCAGTACAGGTGTCCCAGTCCCAGTACAGCCCAGTACAAGTGTTTCAATCCCAGTACAAGCCAGTATAGGTGTTACAGTACCTGTAGAGTCTGGTACAGGTGTCCCAGTCTCAGTACAGGTGTTCAGTCCCTGTAGAGCCTGGTACAGGTGTCCCAATCCCAGTACAGCCCAGTACAGGTGTCCCAGTCCCAGTACAGCCCAGTACAGCTGTCCCTGTCCCTGTCCAGCTGTTCCAGTCCCAGTACAGTTTTCTCAGTCCCTGTCAAGCTTTCCCAATTCCAGTACAGCCCAGTACAGGTGTCCCAATCCCTGTACAGCCCAGTACAGGTGTTCCTGTCCCTGTCCAACCCAGTACAGGTGTCCCAATCCCAGTACAGCCCAGTACAGGTGTCCCAGTCCCAGTACAGCCCAGTACAGGTGTCCCAATCCCTGTACAGCCCTGTAGAGGTGTTCCTGTCCCTGTCCAACCCAGCAGTGTTCTCCCAGTCCCTCTCTCTTTTGAGAGACCTCAAAAGCCAGAGCCACCTCAGCACATCCTGCTGTTCCAGGTGGCACATGCCACAGGATTTCCTGTGGGACAAGTGCTGCCTTCCCTTGCTCCCAGGATCCAGCCACCAGTGAGGGAGTGTTGCTGCCTAAAGCTTTACCAAAAAAAAAAAAAAAAAAAAACCAAAACAGTACAGGAAATATGAATATGAAAATGTCACAGTAAGATTGAAACTTCAGACTCTGAGGTCACATCCAGGGTAGAAGAGTTGAGGTTGCAGGAGCCATGGAGGACCTGGAGGACAATCCCAGCACGTGGGTGTATCCCAGGATTTCCTGTGCAGCCTCAGTGGTGATTCCCTGCCTGCAGCACGCTCTGCCCATGAATTATGCAGGTTTTGATCAGGTTAGAGCGTGTGTGTTGACATGGTGTCATCCCGGATTCTTAATCAAGATGCCAGGGAAGATGGAGCAGCTGCCCCCTGAGGCTTCGTTAGCCGTGCCCATCATCTGATCACTGAGTTATTACAGTTCCTATAAAGCTGAATTTTGGGAATTCCAGCCTGTCACTCAAGCACCCTGATCGCCCAGCTCTCCTGGTGGGGTTTGAGTTGGCAGCACCTGGGAATGCTGCAGCAGTTTGTCCTTGCTCTGCTGCTGTCTTAAGGTTTCCTTATTTTTACTCATTTTTAGTGATTCAGGATTTAAAAGTGCCTTTTTCTATACTCACACAATATTACAGTTGCTATTCTTTTGAGAAAAAAAAAAAAAAAAACAAGAACCTATAAATGTTATAACGAGTGATTTTAACATTAATATGAAGTGACAATTCTTGCTAAGGTTTGATGATTTTATGTCAATAAAAGCACAAGCCTAAAGCCATTTATTTATGATTGATTATAGCACTGATGAATAGAGTAACACATAATATCTTCTATTATATAGGGTCTGGAATAATTTTGTTTTCAGTAGCTTGATTTTCTGCAAACTCTTTTGCTTTTATGTCTTTATTCTTCTGTTCATCCTGGCCTTTTTAAATAAATACTTTCCTTTCTAGGCTAGGTGGAAAAAACTGTTCACACCAGAGGCCATCCATACTGCACAGCCAATTTATTCTCTAGTAAGCCCACTCATTTATGCAGCTTGATTTGTTTTCCATATGAGAATATTCCCATTTTCCCAGGGGTTTGAAGCTTACTCTGAAAATGGCACCTTTTAAAAGCAATTATCCTTAATCCTCTTTAACCAGTGGCTTTGGTGTTATGTCTTTTTAGACCTGGATATTATTTAATAATTTTTTTTTATATAGCAAGCTAAGCACAGAGGATGATGTGCAACTGCAGTCACAAATCACTCACTATAAAGAAATTTCCTTTCTGCCTCTTTCTAGTTCTGCACCATTTGTGTCTCCTTGCATTGAGCAAAATGCACATCACCAGCCCTGACACATGGAGAGTTCTGTTTTATTGAGCAATAACTTCATGTCAAATCAGCTGCTAGAGCTTGCAGTTTGCACAATTCTCATGGAATTGTGGAGGATCCCTCGGGGTGGGCTCTTGTCAGTCCACCCAATGCCTAAATGAAAATGTCATTTTACCACAGCAACCACTTCCACAGAATTCCTCCGTTCTCCAGCCTCACTAGAGCTATAAAAGAAGTCAAATATTGTCAAATATTGCACAGGGAGATGCATGTAAATGACATTAATATTAATAAGCAGAGATTAAGATACCACAATTATGAAGAAGTGAAATTCAGTTGGTAAGGAGCTGATGAGGGATCTATTGTAACAAAACCACTTTAAAATAAGCATATTCCTTAATAATCCACTACTTTAACCATGTTCCTAAGTGCCACATCCACACAGATTTTAAATACAGAGCTCTAAAAAGCTCTAAGAACAAATATTGTTCTCATTTAGGGCTTTGCACAGGAATAAATGTAGATGGAGAATGAGGAGCAGCTCTGCAGTAATAGTTTGGGAATACAAATAAGCAGTGCCAAGAATGAGAGAATTCATTCAAAATTAGGAAAACTGCTTCAGCATCAAAGCTCATTTTCCTCCCAGAAACCAATGCTAAGGCCCAACTCTTGTGGATTTCTGACAGGATGGGTTTTGTTTCTTGTTTGAGAAAGCTCTGGGGGCTTGCAGAGTTCAGTAGCACTGAAGCCTCATCAGAAAAAATTCAGACAGACAAGTCCATTCCCAGATTCAGTGATGTAATTGAGTAAAGTCTGCTGGAAATTGAAAAGCTTCAGGAGTGACACTGATTAAAGGGATATATCTGGCAGCTTTTCATCTGACAATCAAATTACAGCAGAGGACTAATCAAAGCAAGATCCTTACATGATCTCTATCTGTTTTTATAACATTTTCATCAGTTCTGAAGTGTTAATCCCAGTTTTGAAATTCAGGCTGTGATCACTCTTGTTTTGCCTGCACTGACGGCATCCTAAGGAATCCTAGAAATTCAGATTTTTTTTTTTTTTTCTGATGATTCTTCAGCCAGATAGAAATTCATTTCTTGCCCTTCCCAAGCCTTACAGAAATTCTTACTCCAGAGTGCTGGAGGCTGTAGGAAATGCAGTATCTTGTCTCCTTGGAGACCTTAAAAGAACTTTAAAAGAGCTGATTGTGTGAGCTGAACACAGCACACAAATGACAGGCCAGAGCCCAACTGTGCAAATCCTTCTTTAAACTTTTACTAACTCTGCTGGGAACAAAACTGCAGGAAGAAAAAAAATCATCCCAGTTCATAAAAAGATGTGTGCAGTTGTACCAACACTTTTATTTTTTGAAGGATTTCCTGTATCTTTAGAAACAGCACTGAATGTTTTACATGGATTTAGTGAAGAGAGTATTTTTAGAAAGGCTTTTTGCTCATGAAGCAGAAATACATTTTTGAACAAGAAAATGCTCTTGTGCTTTAAGGTTGAAGGGAGATAGGGGTGGAGAACAAATTTCATATTCAAGGCCTGTGGAGGAGCTCATCCCAGGTGTTTGACACGCTGGACAAAATTTGGTTCTTCACACCCACAAAGTAAAAATAAATTTAAAAAAAAAACCAAAACAAAACAAAGTAAAAAAAGTAAATATTACCCACAAAGGAAAATTCATGGATATGCAGGATTATCTTTTGGCTTTTTCACCTGCTCCTGTGGATGAAGGCACAGGGCCTGTTTGGGTGCACCCTCCTGGCCAGTGCAGAATTAGGAGGAGGAGGAGTTCCCAGTTTTTATTTCCTGCACCAGAGGCAGGCTGGGTGATCACCTCATTCAGTTTTACAAACTGTGAGTTTTATAGTACTTTATGTTAACAAATTAAAAATGGAGCTGTATTTTTTTTTTCTATAAGGATTTTTAAGGATAAACTGTTGAATTAAGAAATGACACTTAAATTATTTTTACTTCTAACTTAATAACTAACTACTTGTGGTTTGTAATGTGGATTTTTTTAATCTAATTACACAATATTTTTAAACTCATGAAGAAGAAGGGGAAGAAGAAGGTGAAGAAGAAGGACTAGTTTTTCTTCTAAAACTTCTATTTTGCTTTATATATATTATAAGATTTTAAATTAAGTATTTTACTATGTGAAATGGATTAAGAGGTTCACTGGAGGAACATCTACAGATTTTGTGCTCTGTGCTTTGCACTTGGGATTACTGAATCTCTGTGTCTAAGAAGGGACTTGTACATTAACTATACTTCAAAGAGACAAAACTTGGCCTTCTCCCTTGAAAGCTGAATGGGAATTTAATTTTTTTTTAATGCATACAGTCTATCCTAAAGATATTTCCAAAGAGAGCAGCAGTGGCTGTGATTTCCACCATCCAGTTTTGGTCTGATTCTGAGAAAAGGAAACAAAAAATTCAACTTACTCTGCATAAATAAAAAATCTTGTGATGGAGGGAGAGAGAAATTGCAATCAGTTAAATATCTGAAGTGATATTATACACTTTTATTTAAACCACACACTTAAAATTTTAGTTTCATTATTTAATTTTGGAAGTTTCCTCTACGGCTTCAGGTCAAATACAGTGTTCTCTTGGGAGTCAGTGCTTGTTAGCACAGAAAGTCAAAAATTCTCAGTAACCAGGGTTCTGACACTCATTGCTGTTCTTTATTTATTTCTCCTGTTCAGATGCATCACCGTGCACGTCACACCCGCGTGCTGAAGCCATGAATTCCAGAAAATTACCCTCAGAACCACGGAGAATTTTCCCTGCTGCCAAAGCCCCCAGCCAGCAGCCATCCCACATCCTGGTGGTGGATGTCACCTCCCCTTCCTGGGCCAACACTTGCTCCGTGCTCTCCGAGGCTCTGGAGAACGTCCTGTGCCTGGCGTGTGGCCTGGCAGGGCCCTGCAGGGTGCCCCTGCTCAGCCTCTACGTGGTGCAGCTCCAGCAGGAGTGTCTGCTGCCCTTCACGGTATGCTCCAGGCTGTGCTGCTGCTCAGGGGACAAAAAAAAAAAAATTAATTATTTATATCTGAATTCATGTCTAAAAATCTGTACACAAATTTAAAAATAAGCCCTTCTCAGGAGGATCGTTTCGCGGGGAGGTGAATTTTATGAAAGGGTCAAGTTGAAAAGGAGGGGTGTTCTTTTTGATCTGTGAATCTGATAAATTAGGTTTTGTGCTCTTCCTTCCTAAAACGTCTATTTTGGAGCATCTGTTGCATCTTTTGTGTGCTGCTTTGTGCTGTCCTGCTTCTCTGTCAGAATTATCACACACAGTCAAGCTGGACAAATATTACCAATGTGTAAGAGGTTCTAGGTATTGAAGGGGAAAGCTGCAGAGTTAAAATATAAAATATTAAATATCTGTGCTGAATTTGAGAAACATCCTGTGATTTCTCACATAATCATCTGGAAAAGTGCTCTAAGACTAAATCAAATTCTAAACCCAGCACTGGCAAATCCACCATTTAACCATGTTCCTAAGTGCCACATCCACACAGATTTTAAATACAGAGCTCTAAGTCAGTAAGAACAAATATTGCTCTCATTTAGGGCTCTGCACAGGAATAAATGTAGATGAAGAATGAGCAGCAGCTCTGCAGTAATAGTTTGGGAACACAAATATGCATTTTAAAGTTCACAAGAATTTTTGAAGTCATCCTGTTAGAAATAATCATACAGCACCAGTGTAAACCCACAGGATTAACCCTTCCACTTTATACAGCAATGGTGGAAACATTCTGAAAAGTTTTGTCGAGTCTTCACATCTTGAGAAAAAAAAAAAAACAGGTCGAGAGTAAATTAGCAGATGTGATCTGCAAGAAGACTCTGGCTAATGGTGGTGTTTGTTTTGTAGGAAAGGTTATAGATAATGTGACAAGGATAATCTTACGACTGCTGCTCCTGATCAGTTGTCTTTTTTATTTAAACAACAATTCCTCATTTTGATAGTCACAGTTTTTAAAGGCAGAGGAGCCCTTAGATCACTGTTTTGTTCGTATCACAGGCTATTATATTTCACTAAAGTACCCCTATCTCATTAAACCTTCCTTCCAGAAAGCCATCTAGTCTTGATCTGAAGAAAAGATAGGTAATCAAGTACTTCTCTTGATAATTTCATCCAGTGGTTAATAATTGTCATTGTGAAACCTGGACCTGGTTCTTAATTTGCATGTATTTGCTTTATCCTCCTGAGACTTTTTAATATATTTACTCTTCGGGCTAGATTGAAGACCATGCTAGCATTTTTCTTTCTTCCTCTAAACAGGAGTCCCTTCTCTGTTCTGGTTGGTAAATCAAGAACAAGTTCTAAGTTTAACTGCAAAATATTTTTACAATTCTTTTAATAATTTCCAAGCCATACTTTGTATTCACTCTGCTGGCTTTTTGGGTGCTACATTCCACTAGCAGACATCAGCTGCTGTAGTGAAGCTGTTTTTCAGAGCTGTGTTAGACAAATCATGAAGTCAGGAAAGCCCCAGAGCTGAAAATAGAGATGGGGAGAGTACATGGGGAAGTGTCACACACACTTACCCTGGTTTTAACCTTTCCCCTGTGCTTGTTTATAGTCTCTGTTCCCACTGGTCTCCCCAGTAGGAGAGTCCATAAAGCCTCCCTGGAAAGGGCAAGGAGGGCAAAGAAAGAGAAGCCAGAATGAAAGCACATAACTGTAGGGAAAAGTAAATGGTGGCAAGATAAGAAATCAGCACTGAAACATCAAAAAATTTAATGTGGGACTGAGTAAGGACTGAGCAGAGCCTTTGTAGCTTCCCACTCAGTCCTGCTGAAAGCCCACCCTACAAACCAGGGCTCAGGGTTCCTTCAGTGACTCAGGCCTCCACACACCTGAAACAAGTCAAATGTTCACCTGCAGCCTCTTCAGTGGGGAAGGTGACCTCTGGCAGCAATGTCTTGTATTGCTTTCAATAAATTTGGTAGAGTTCACTCAGTATCTTTCCTGTGGCCACAGTTTACCAGTTTAGCTGCTGGGTCTGTCTCAGCTCTGAGTTCTTGGTGAGGTTCAGGTGAGCTGGCTTCTCTGTGACCACCAGCCTCCCTCCACATTATGGAGAGGTATTTCATGTTGCTTACCAGCTCTCTTGGATTGAAAAGACACGTGTCTGCTAAGAAAGGCAGGAGCCTTCCTTGAAATTGAAAATGTAAACCCCCTCCCTCTGAATTATTATAATTTTGCAATTAAGGGGCTCTCAGGTGAAGACATGGGAATAGGAATAACAGGAAAATTAAAACTATAAATTCAATAGTACAAAAAAAAAGAAAGTAAACCACTGACAGTCAGAGCAGGGCCTGGCAGGCTGTGGGTCAGGGAGGTGGCTCAGCCCCATCCCAGGGTGGCTCAGCCCTCCTGCAGTGCCAGCTGTGCTTCTGCTGGAGCAGGATCCTGCACAAGGGGGGAGTTTTCCTCTGGAGCTCCAGGGCTGGGGGAGATGGGCCTGGGCTCCTCTGGGAATGCAGGGGGAAGAAAGCTGCTCCTCTGGGAATGCAGGGGGGAGAAAGCTGCTCCTCTGGGAATGCAGTGGGAAGAAAGCTGCTCCTCTGGGAATGCAGGGGGAAGAAAGCTGCTCCTCTGGGAATGCAGTGGGAAAAGGCTGCTGTGGTGTTCCAAAGTCAGATTGTATCCAGGTAGGAATGCTTGGTTCCTCCCCCTGGGTGGAGCCTCTCCCCATGGGATGATGGAATTTTCTCAGCCATGCAGGGACACTCAATGGCCCATGAACAGAAGATAATTAATAATTAATGGCCCATGAACAGCAGAGATCTCCTGGAGGGAGGATTGGTTGTGGAACAGATAAAGAAAGCTGCCCAATGAACAGCAAATGACTGCCCCACCTCTGACAGATGATAACAGAATACAAACCCCCAGCTACATTTTGTAACCTAAGCCACCAGCCTTTCCTGCTCCTTGAACCCTGTTTTGCAGCAAGTGAAAGAAAATTTTGCCCGAATTCAAGCCTGCATTTCGGAGCTCCGCTCGCTCCCGGCTGAAGGCTGCTTCCCACAGGGGGGGAACGGAGTGCTGCAGGCTGTGCAGGATGGATTGCAGCAGTTCAAGCAGTACAGCAGGCACACAGCAGCAGGAAGCTCCACAAATAATTCTGTTGAGGTAAGAAAATGCTGAGGAGGGAGTGGGAGCCATCTATTCTTGCTTGAAAGCAAAACCAGTGAGAGACTCCAAGTCAGAAATACAATTTATTCGGAAAAGGGAAAATAAACCAAACCAAAATACATGCAATAACACAAAAGAAAAAAACACAGACAGAGTCAGAATACAACCTGTCACCTTTTTGTTCAGGGTGTTGGTAGCAGTCCCAATTGGAATGGCTGCAGTCCTCCTGGAGTGGCAGGTGTGGTTCTGTCAGAGCAGTGATGCTGTAGAAGGGTGTAGTCTTCCTCTGAAATCCAGTGATAAAACACAACTGTTCCTCTGGGAGCCCAGTGGAAAGGCTGAGTCTGGTGTCCCAGAAACTCAGATTATATCCAGGTAGGAATGCTTGGCTCCTCCCTCTGGGCAGAGCATCTCCCAGTGGGCTGCTGTAACTTTTATCAGTCCTGCAGTGACATTCAATATCTCATTAACAGCAGATGTTTCTCTGGGGGGACGATTGGTTTGTGCAAGAGATAAAGAAAACTGCCCAATGAACACAAGAGACCTGCCCCACCTCCAGCAGATGGCAAATAGAAAACATTTTGCCTTGCAATCTAGGACACCATCCCACAACATTGTGCTTTATAAATGTGTATTTCATGTGCAGTGAACAAGCAGAAAAATTTAGGTGTTCAGCACTCTGGATGTTTCAGAGATCCACAGAAGTCTTGAAGGAAGATATCAAGTCCCCAAATTCTTCTGGACAGATTCCTGTGGAAAATAGGACACATCTAGGGAAAGCTGCCCTGGTCCAGGATCTGATAGATTTTGGTGGACACACTTTTGGTGGATTTTCGTGGCTGTATTTTCAGCTCTAAATGTGTGTTTTTGCATAAAGGGGAGGGAAGCTGCTAATAACACATGAGAACAGATGTGTAAATGCAGAAAGCAGAGCAAGGTTCACAGGAGGAAGTATTTTTTAATCAGTTTCAAATGACATGAAAGGACAGGGAGTTATTGAGGGGAAAGGACTCACACAGAAATGGTGTTTTCCTCTGGACAGCAGAAAATATCAGCTCCAAACAATCTTGCAGTTCAGACTTCCCTAGCTCAGGGTCCACCTGCCAGTGATAAAAAACCAAATTGAGATTCCCACAAGTTAAATTTGTCAAGGCTTTCTGCTTTGTTTAGGTCCTTAAACCCTTCCAGAGTCTCACAGAGTCACGGTGGGATTGGGCTGCATTGAGACTCACTCCCAGTGTCTGTCCAGGAAACTTTTCTACTGATTTTCTGCTTTTCTTGGGGCTTTAAGGCATTTTTCCTGACCATTTGAAAGCTGGGGGATGGAACAAACAGAGCATGCTTTGGGGACAAGACCTTTTTTGACACACAACAAAACCCAGGATGTTTTCTATACTTGCAGGAACAAGCTACATTAAAAATTAAGTTAATCCATGGATATAAGGAGCTTTTACTGCCATAAGCAGTCCTTCTAGACTAGTTCTAGATTATGCAATTATTCTTCTAGTTCTTCTAGATTATGCAATTTTATTGTACTTCTCTTTGCAAGGGGATGTAAGACATGCTGCAGGGACAGGCTCTGGTCACTGACAGGCAGAAGGGAGTTTTACCCTTACAAAAGGCCAATAAACAAGTTTCAAAAAAAGGCCTCTTGTTGCTCCAGATACTTAAGTGATTGCAATTTCTCTCCCCCTTATCGCAAGCATTTTTTTTTATGCAGAGTAAGTTGAATTTTTATTTCCTTTTCTCAGAATCAGACCAAAACTGGGTGGTGGGAATGACACCTACTGCTGCTCTCTTTGGAAATATCTTTAGGATAGACAGTATACATTAAAAAAAATTAAATCCCCATTCAGTTTTCAAGGGAGAAGGCCAAGTTTAGTCTCTTTGAACTATAGTTAATGTACAAGTACCTTCTTACACACAGAGATTCAGTGATCCCAAGTGCAAAGCACAGAGCACAAAACCTGTAGATGTTCCTCCAGTGAACCTCTTAATCCATTTCATATTGCCTTAAATGTGAGCCAAAGCTCAAGAAAAAAATTTGCTTATAAATCTGCTTTTGAATAGATATTTCAGCAGGATTTTTCCCCTCTCCATAATGAGGCCAATATTACTCAACATCTTCACCTCTTAAGAGAGAATTGGGGTAGAGGCAACTTCTTCATGCTCTGCTTTGTGTTTCAGATCACAATTTTGACCGGCCAGCCCAGCAGAGACATGGTGAAGCAGCTGGAAAAGAAATTACAAGACGTAGATCTGGTGAGCCTGCGAAGAATACAGGTCATTGAGGTTGTGAAGAGAGATTTCCTGGAGCCTGAGGACGTGGAGCAGTGTGTGCCAGCAGAGGAGCCCAGCAGTGGTGAGTGGAAGGCATTTTTAGGGAAGTTATGGCTTTAGGCAGCACGACAGTCCAACATCTGCCACTTCCCTTTGGGCCATTTAATGTCCCTTGGGTCAGTGGGAACTGCTGTGCCTGGAGGAAATTTGTACCACAGCATTTCTCTGGAGCTTGTAGAACTTACAGACCTCGTGTATTTTTGGAGTCCTGGATGCTGAGAATTTCAGACTTTCTGTGCTGGCAGGCACTGACCCCCAGGAGAACACTGCATTGACCTAAGGTCGTGGAGAAGGTTTCCAAAATGGAATGATAGAACTGGGATTGTGGGTGTGGAGTTTGATTGGAAGTGTGTAATATCACTGGGTGGAAAACCTAGAGTTTAAGGTTTTAGAATATAGTAATATATATAAAGCAAAATGGAGGTTTTAGGACAGACACTGCTCCTTCTTCTTCACCTTCTTCTCCATGGGTTTGGGTGGTATTTTGTAATTGGACAGAAAAGTCTCCATTGTGGACTTTGAGTGATTAGTTATTGGGTTAAAAGTGAAAATAATTTTGGTGTCATTTCTTAATTGGACATTTTAGCCTTAAAAGACCTTGTAGAGAGAGATATGGGGCCATTTTGTAGCTTGTTAGTGAAATGCTGCAGAACTCACTGCTTATGAGACTGTAACATAGATTAAAAAAATAAACATCTGAGTCTGAACACAAAATACCGTCTGGAGGGCTTCAATCCCGACCTTGACAGGAAAAAAAAGCCAAGAAATGGCAGTGTATTACTTCAGCTCATGGTGTTACTTAAAATTCATGTGTGACACAGCTTCACTGTGGAGGGTTAAAGAGAAAAAGGCATTGAGTTCTGGGGGTAACACACTCTGAGCATGAAAAAAGCAGCAGCAGTAAGCAGGACCTGTATCAAAGACAAAAAAAAACAGCTAATTAAGAGGCTTGGTCAGTGACAGTAACTGTTCCCAGCAATGTGCAGCCTGGCAGAGAGGATTATGTGGGGATCTTTGAAGTTTTGAATGAGTTACACACAGGATTTCTGAGCTTTTTAGATGATGTGTTGATTTTTCTTATCTTCTACATGGGCAGGAAGGGTGAGTTAGGCCCACACCGTTACAGCATGGTTCAGAAGGCCATAAGACCTTTAGTTACAAGACTTTTTAAGGAGTTATTGACTACTAAAACACTGTTAACAAGGATATTTATGGTTTTGACCCAATCCCTAAATATTTTCTTTTATGGACCCATGATACAGTGTAAGTTTTCCTAGCTAATCATTTTATGACACACAAACTCACGGTACTGCTTTCTAATTTCTTCATTTACCTTTGTAGCTACTTTAATTTTTTCTATATCTTAAACTCTAAAACTCTCAATTTTCTTTTACTTAGCTTATCATGTCTTTGTTTTAAACTATAAATCTACATTCTTGCTTCTAGCACTTAAGTTTGGAAGCTATTTCTAAACTCTCAGATCAAGTCTTGTGTTTAATTCTAAGCTTTGGCTTACAGGCCCAAAGTTCTGAGAATTCTTTGTATTTCAGATTTCAACAGAATTAAAAGGGGTTATTTCTGTTTTTTCCTGAGGGACAGACAGTGCTCTTTGTTTCTTGCTGTTCATTTTCTTTCGTGGTTACAGCAAATTTCTGGTCAATTGTCACAGTAGGGACTGAGAATTCTGCAGGGACTTCTTGGAAGGCTCAGCTCCACAGAGGAGGAGATGCTCTGTGCCTCTCTGTCACAGGGCTGCTTTAGGAAATGCAAACCCCCACCCAAATTATTTTTAAATTTGGATTTTTGTGTAGCCCTTTCACCCAGTAAATGGAATGAAAATATCAACGTGGACATAAAGGCCGTTGAAATGTCAAGGGATGAAATTCTAATTTTCTGAGTGGATGAACTATTTGGTCTTTAAGAAAAGTAACAGGGGATGAATAGGTCTGATAATTGGGAAAATGAGCCCAACTGGTTTATGATACCCATTGGAACTCCCTTCTCCTGTTTCAGAAAAAAAAAATCCATTTTACTCTAAAAAAATTACAGTAAACAGCATTGAATTTGCATGATCCAGTGTGCAGGAAGTGCAAGATTAGTGTTGTGCTGAACTAGAAAATAAATATCGTGATGCAGCACTTAATCAAGAGCTTCATTTCACTGAGGCTATTTCTTCCATTAGTTGTTTTAGGGGTTATTTGAACTACTTAGATTTTTAATAGCCAGAGCAGGATCAGGATATCCCCTTCATAGGTTCATTCCCAGGTTCGTGCAGCTGCAAAAGACTTCAGTAGATTGAAAACCCCACGCTGGCAAATCTTAGAACAGCTTTGAACATGCTCAGGTCTCAGGATCTGAGCAAACTGATTTAACTGAACCCCATGGAGAGCAGGACATTTGAGGTGGGAATAATCTGGGGGAGTAACCAACAGGATGCCTGGCCTTTGGATGGACTGATCTTTAATTAATAAATTATTATTATTATTATTATTAATAATAATAATAATAATAATAATAATAATAATTCGTTATTATAATGTATGTTTTATTATATATTTATAATATATAATTTAAAATATATATTACATAATCTACTATATTATATTTATTTATTTAATATATAGTTAATATATTTCAATATATATTTATGAAATAAATATATTAAAATATAATAATATAATTTTTATATCACATATTATTATATTATATATTATATATGGCTTGTAGTGTATATTTTATTATATATACATTATATATAATCTAGAATATTTATTACATAATATATATGATATATAGCGTAATATATATTATATATACTATGCATAATATATAATAGATAACATATATTTTAATTATATATAATATCTATAATATTAATGTACAATTTATTAATAATAATAATAATAATAATAATAATAATAATAATAATAATAATAATAATAATAATAATAATAATAATAATAATTACTATTTATTTTCCCCTGCCTCATTACACTCCCTGAAAGCAGCTGAGCCCTGCCAGACCTTTTGCTAACAAAGGTTGATATTTGCATGTGCTGGGGATAACTGCTCCCAGCTGTTTCTGTTTGATAAAAACAAACAAGTCCTGCAGATGAAGCACTAATGCCTTTTTTATGACCACAGCTCATCTTCTGCAAGTCCCAGGGCTCCTTTCTCTGCCTGGCCTCTGCTCTCCAGGAAGTTTGAGACCCACTGCACAGAAGATATGGGCACCCCAACCTGTTTTTCCTAATAAATGCAGTGAATTTCTTTTAAAATTGTCATGTCTTGTGCCAATTGCAGATGTGTAAGTGATTAAATATCTATTACAGAGGAAAAAAAAAAAATTAAAAAACTAAAAACCAGGGAAATATTTACTGAGGAAAGAACTAAAGCATTTACCAGCAACAAAAAACAAATCATTCCCCTTGTCAGCTGTTTTTAGTTGTTTGTAAAAGTCAGTTACATGGATTTCCTGGTGCTTTTTTTCTGAGCTGTAAATGCCCTCTTCAGTGCACATCCCTGAGAGAAGCCCAAGCCTAAAATCTGTAAGGAATGCATAAAAAAAAGGATTATCAACAGTGAATTCTGCAGGGAAATGGGAGCAACACTCAGGGCAAGGGACTGGAAGTGGAACAGCCTCCAACTAAAAAAAAAATAAATAACCAAAAAAAAAAAAGTAGTTAAGAACTAAAAAAAAAAAAAAAAAAAAAAAAAAAAATTGAATTAAATATCCTGACAGCCAGGGACAGTCAGAGAGGATAAGGAAAGGTTTTTAGTAGCAAGGGGCAGTGTGAAAGATCTGTTGTGAGTGGAAGTCGAGTCTGCTTTGCTGCAGACACAACATAATCTCTTCCTCAAGGCTGGGAGGTGGGGACAGTCAAAAAGTGTGTCCTGCAGAGCTAGAAATTAATTAATTTCTTGGGATTTTTCTTTGGTTTGGGTTTTTTTTAATGCATACGTGTCACTTTTGCCAAATGGCATTAAAAATGCTAATGCACAAAGAAAAGATTTCTCAGTGTACATGGATGTAGGACTGTTTTTTAATCCCCCCGCTGGCCTGGTAAACACAAGGAGGGGAAAAAGGCTATTTCTGCTATTTATTCATCTTCTCAGAAAGCCTTTCCACATCCTGGCTGTATGGTAAAGCTATTAGTGCTACCACACTGTGTCTCCTGGGCTTACATGTGGTTATATTGCACATCTTATGCAATTTGAAAATAGAGTTTTTTTCCCTTCCCTTTATTTTATTTATCACATTTTTTTATTTTTCTGATGGACCTGAACCTAGCTTCTCATCTGGATGCACCTTTGAGGTATTATTTGTGGGTGGTTTTGTTTGTTTTTTTTTTCTGGATTTACATTGTTTATACCCTTCCTAACTCTGCTGTCTATCCTACATTTCATGCTTAAAAGCTGTTGCTACATCAAACCACATTTGTCTGCACCTCCAACAAAGGAGTTTAATAATTGTTGAAGGAATCTTTTCAACGGCTGAAAATTTTGGTGCTTTTTCACCTATTTTTTTTCCTTTTTCCTGCAGATGTGGCAATCCTGGGAATGGACATCGAGGTGCAAACTGTAGAGGACAATGTCATCAGCCTGGAGATGCTGTTTAAAACGTGGCTCCATGACCATGGCACAGAGAGGGAACAGCTCCATCTCCTCCTTCCCTCAGGAAGTTTTGGCCACGCTGCTGCACCCAAGAACACCATAAGTATTTCATTTTCTCTCCCCTCTGCTCCCCTTCAAGGAGCTCCTGAATCCCTCAGCCTTAAAGGTTACCCAGGATTGTCCTATGGACACCTTCCCTCCTATTTTGAGACCCAGGTGAGGTCTGTGGATAAGTTGCAAAATCATCAGTTTTACAAAGCTGCTCTTTGCTGCCACAGCTGCTGAGGCTGCAATCATTTCCATTCTGCAGCAAAAATGTGCCTGGAGGGGCATGTGAATTTACAGCCACGTGGCCAAGGTAAAAAGGAGCCTGGAGAATTGAACAGCCCTAAAAATTGTGTTCAAAACAGAGTCTGTGCCAGAGCTGCACTTAAATAAAGGCTGTCTTGCAGAGGGACTTGGGGACAGGTTGATGCCTTGTGTCAGGCTTAAGTATTTTCCTTCCTCCAATGGTTGCTAGAAAACATTAATTTTTAAGTGTTTTGAGCATGTCATGTTCTAAACGTTGCCAACCCCAGCAACCTAAACCATTCTCCTTCTCCCAGTGTGCCTGAAGTGTGATTTGCAGGAGAGGCTGCTGGACCCAGCCCTGCTTTTGGGGACAGCTGATGGCCCTGGGAGAGCAGCAGATGCCAGTTCTCCCTGGCACATGGCAGCCTGGCCATCCACAGCTCTGCACAAACTCCGGGTGCTGAAGTGAGTGGTGCTCCTTGTCTTCCACTGGGTGACTGGGGGAGGGTGTAAGAAAAGCTTCATTTTCCTGTGCAACATCACCCTGGGGCCTGCTGACATCACCAGGAGGCTCTGGGGTGCTGATGAGCCAAATTCTGGTGTGAAAAAACCCCAGTTCCATCACTCTTCCTCTCATGGAACAACACAGCCCACGTGCAGACCACAGTCACTCCTGGTGTCACCACAGCACTCAGTGAGGGTGACACCACAAATGCCATTCCTGCAAAAGTTCTTTTGCCCCAGTGAAATGTCTTATTGCAGTAATTCTGCTCTCTTATTACCTAATGAGGCCACAGCAATTAATTGGATGTCAGAGCCTAAGCAAAGCCTCACAGTGCTGTGATTTCAGCTAAGAATTCACTTTCCTGGCAGCAGTTCATGGCACAGGGCAGAGCACAGAGATGCTCTCCAGTGTCTTTTTTGAGACTTCTTTAGAAGAAAAAACAGGATCATTTCTAAGTTGTGCAGTTTCTTTTACAATGATGAGCACTAACATGAGCTGTATCCTGGCAGGGCTCTGAAGTCTGAAGGGGTCTGTGAGTCTGTACTCTATGGACTGCCCTTCATCATCAAGCCCACAAGCTGCTGGCAGCTGGACTGGGATGAACTGGAGACAAACCAGCACAGCTTCCATGCTTTGTGTCACAGTCTCCTGGTGAGTGTGGGAAAACTGCAGTGTGATGGGGAGGGATGGCCAGGGAAAGGAACAGTGAGTGCACACCTTGTAACATCTGTCTGGCTGCACCAGGAAACATTTTAAAAGCTGCAACCTCATCTCATGGGCCAGAGTTGGGCTTGTAGATCCTTCCATCTGCTGGAAAGGATGCTACAGCTCATCAGACCTTATGGAAGACCCTCAAACCTACCAGAAATGAGTGTTTGGAGGTGTGAAGTGCAAATGCCAGGGTTGGAGTTAGACTTGATACTTTAACAGCAAGAATAATCGACCAAAGCTTGGAGTGTGGAGAACTGGCTGTTACTGACAAGCTGCAAACCAAAATTGGGTGGTTTTTTTAAGCACTGACTTGCTAAAAAACAAACCAAATGCCATACTGTCCTCAGCCCTGCTGCAGAATAGTTTCCCCTCCGTGATGTGTGAGTGTGCCTGCCCTGAGCCCTCGGTGGCAGCGCTGAAGGAAGTGGCTGTTGCTGTTGTTCACACCTGGATTTTGCCCTTTAGAAAAGGAAGTGGATGCTCTTGGCCAGGCACGAGCCCCAGAACATTGGACCAAACTGGAACGTGGTGGTGTATCCCTATTATGTCATTGTCCCCTCTGACTCTGCCACTCTCCTGATGAAAGCAGTGGCCATCAGAGAGCTCCTGCTGCCTTCAGCCTTCCCAGCCCTCTTGGCTGAGCACCCCGAGCGAGTCAGGGGCCCCATCGAGGTGAGTCACTCATTATCAGCTCTGTTATCACCTCAGCAGATAACGAGAGAAGGAAATGGCAGTGACAATGTCTAGTGGCAATGTCTAGTGACAATGTCTAGTGATAGCTGGAGTGTGATGTTGCACTCCAGAACTCTTTCCCAGCAGACAGTTTTCTCCACGGACAAGTACCTGTCCTTTGGAGCAATGTTGTGTGTCTGTTGGGGGGAAGAGGCCTTGTGAAGCAGAGTCGAGGGTGACAGTGCCCAGAAAAGGAGTTCCAGCTTGTTGGCTGATTCTGGGCATGGGAAAGGGTAGCACTGCATCCTGCATGGGAATGTTTAAATCCATTAAGATCTGATTGGAGATGCCTCTTGCTCTATGCACAGTTAAGAGTGTTCCTTATGGTTTGCAGCACAGCCAAAAATCCCTTCACTTTTCACTGCAGGGTGGGTGGTTTGGCGTGTCGACAACACTGTCCCCGAAAAAGAAACCAAAAAAACCACAAACATGCAAACCCCACAACCTCCACCTGTCACATCCTGTAGCAAACTCAAGTTCTTTCTTCCAAGCAGAGCGCCCTGAACAACTTGGAAGTGGAAGTTGCTTACAACCCCTTGCACCTGAAGAGCAACCTCTACAAATACCTGAAGAGTTCCTTGTACAAACCTCCACACCGGCAGCAGCCCCAGCCCCGGGAGCAGCGCCCGGAGCGGCACCAGCCCAGGCAGGTGAGTCCCTGTGTGTGTGAGCAGCCTGCCGGGGGTCTGATGTCCCCTCCTGGCCAGATTCCAGCAGATTGTGCATCCCTGGCCAGATTCCTGCAGGGGGGCTGCAGGCAGCTCCCTGTGCTTTGCAATGTAAGGCACAGCCAGCACCTCTCCCCCAACATGGGCTTGTGTTTTGTCCCTGTCTTGCAGCCTCAGAGCAGAGCCAAAGCTGCAGTGGCTCCCCTGCTGATGGCTCCCTCTCCCCTCCAAACCAGACCAGCAGCAGCAGTAGCAGCCAGGAGAGGCTCCTGTGAGGGCTCCCTGCTCCCCAAGGAGTACGAGGAGTTCTTGCAGTGAGCAGCAGGACCTGGCCCTGGGCAGCCACAGGTCCTGGCTCAGCAGCTGGCCGGATGTGGTCAGGCAAGACACTGAGCTTGGCCTTGGTGAGACAGGCACTTCCCATCGTTTGTTCCTCCTGGTTGTTGTTTCACGTTGTGTTTGTCACCGAGCTGGTTCTGCAGGAAGTTTGCTGTTCGGGGACCCTCTGTCCAGAGATCCAGCAGTCCCCTGCAGCAGCAGCAGCACCACGTATTTCCTGTTCTTGCCAGCACACGTCACCAGCCTGCCTCAAATTTGTGTTTCTGAGACTGGGCTAGCACAGGCCACAAATCACAGATTGCTGCCAGTGGGAGCTGAAGAGCTGCAGGCAGAGCAGGAAGGAAATCAGACAAGGCAGGCAGTCATGCTGAGCTGCCCTCATCCTACAGCAGCAGGTTCAGTGGGGTGGCTGAATAGGAATGAAAACAGGGCTCTTGGATTTAATCTTAAAGCCTGGAGTTCTGCTCTCCAGATGATTTGGTTGCTTCAAAGATTGGCCCTGCTGTCCAACGCCCCAGCTCATGAAGGGGGTTGTAGCAAATGCCAAGCCAGAGCAATTCCAGAGGATTCCTGCCCAGATGCCAGCCTGTTTTTCAGTGCAGGTGTAGGGTAGGTGTGAGCCAAGGGCAGCTTGACCAAGCCAAAGTGGGGCGGTGTCACTGAGCCCCTGATGCCAAGCACCAGCAGAGTTTATGTTCTACTTACGTGATTCTAAAAAGCTGTTCCAAAATAAAGTTATCCTCCATGGAGTTCACTCTCTGCCTGTGGTTTCTCACATGTCCAGCACTGCTATCCCACCTGTGCTTCCTGGGAAACAGCTGCAGGTGAGCAAGGACATGAGGCAAGCACCACAATCCCACCAGAGCCATCTCTTTTCCCTGGGATCTGACAGCCCCAAAGGCATGGGCTGGCTCTTCCCATGCCCTGACTCCTCATCAGGCAGCTGCTGGGGCCAGACATCAATGGCAGGTACCATGGAAGACAGGGCAGGCACCCCTGCAGGCACAGGGATCATTTGGTGCAGGAATGAACACACAAATGGCCCAGCCTGGGGCCTGCAAACCAGTCAACAACATCAAATGAAAAAATCAGGTTTAGGGAGGGGGCAGCAGGGAGCCAACAAAGTTTTTGGAACCACCTCGGCCTCCCTCAGATTTCCCAAAACCCATTAGACTTTTCCCCTTCTCCTGCAGCAAAACCCCAGTGGAGAAGAGGACCAACAGCCACAAATTGGTCCTGGCCACAGCTGAGCTGTATTTTTACAGGATTAAAGCTTCCCCCTGTAACCTGGGCACCAATCAATGCTCAGAGTTCATCACCTTATCACCATCTCACCAGCCTGGGGACCTGAACCTCCAGACTTCCCCCAGTTTAGCTGAGCTGGGGCTGCAGAAATCGTGCTTAGCTCTCTGCACAGGTGCAGCACAGTGCTGCCTGTCACCTGCCTGTTCTGTCAGTACCAACAGGCTGCCAAACCTGCAGAAGTCACCAGCAGCCCCATCCAGACATGGGGACAGCCAATGCCAGCATGCCTGGTGTGGTTCCACACAGAAAGGACAACCTGGTTTTCCCCTGGGTAGGCTTCTGCCCAAGTCTGGCCACGCAGCAATCACACAAACCCATCACAGATTTTGCTAATAAAGTCAATGGGATCCAGACTGGGCCCCTCCAGGCCTTCCAAAGCATCTGGGAGCTGCAGGGAATTCAGCAGTGGGATCAAGCTGGAGAAGGAGAGATCCTGTGACTCACCAACAGCCACTGAGCTGCAGCAGAGCTGGCGCCTATCCCTGCCCAGCCTTATGCCTGGAGGCCATCACATATCTGAGCCTGACTCTCATTTCCCTTAATGCCCTGGCATCAGGGCATCCAGCCACAGCTCAACCTGGCAGGCACCTTTCTTTGAGGCTCATTTTTAGCTCAGTAGCTCTGGCACAGACACAAAGGTGCACCTGCACCTCCCCATCCATGCCACAGGCAAACATGTCGTTCTGAGACATACAGACTTTAATATTAAAATAACTTTGTATAAAAATACTTTTTGGAGACTGATAGCAAGCAGCCTTCCACACACCACAAAAGGCACCAGAGCCCTGCAGCCTGGTCAGACAGGAAGCCAGAGCAGAGCCAGAGCAGCAGGTACAGGAAAATACCAGCCTTCCTGCAGATCAGAAGGCACAGTGGAGCCAGCTCCAGAGCTGGAGAAACACATGGGGGCTTGCACCAGCCACAGCTCCCTCGCCGTTTCCCTCCAGAGAAAGACAGCCCCTCAGCACTGGTGAGTAAAGGGGCTTTGCCCGAGCCCAAACAGCCCCAAGTCATCCTGGGGAGGAGAAGCCCAGCTGGCACCGGGATGCCCAGTCCCTGCTGGGATACAGACACAGAGCAGCAGCAGCTTATATCTCCCCTAAGTCCTCATAGAGAGGCAACAAGCTGTACTCATCCACACACTGCTCCTTCTTCTGCAGCTGCTGGGGCTTCACCACCTGGCTGTACAGCACCTCCACGTTGTTGTTGTTGCTGCTGTTGAGGCTGGGTTTGGTGAGTACCTTCTCAGGGGCAGAACCACCCCATCGCCTGCCAGGGTCCTCCACCCTTTCTGCCCCTTTGGGGATAAAGACTGCCTGGGGCTTGGGGGCTGGCACTGGCTTGGGGCACTTGGCCTTGGCCGGGAAGGTCGGGACCGAGTAATCGTCAGTGCTGGGGTTGTAGGGGTACTCATAGCCCCCCTTGCCATCGTGGCCCTGGGTGCGCCAGGCCTCGCTCGTGGGCCGCGCCTCGTCGTAGATGTAGGTGAAGGGATGCAGCGAGCGCGGAGCGCGGCCCTCGGGCTCGTCGTAGATGTGCTCCTTGCGCCCAGGGGCAGCCTGGCCACGAGCCTCGGCCCGGCCCTGCCCCTCGGGCCGGCCCTGCCCCTCGGGCCGGACCTGCCCCTCGGGCCGGACCTGCTCGTAGGC
Organism: Lonchura striata; assembly: GCF_050655825.1. NCBI lineage: Eukaryota > Metazoa > Chordata > Aves > Passeriformes > Estrildidae > Lonchura > Lonchura striata. Next base: position 2,407,739 of record NC_140706.1, on the reverse strand, counting down.
ACCCGAGTACGGCGGCACCGGCACCGGCAGCCGCGGCTTCGGCTCCTCCGCAGCCCCGCCGGGCGCCTTGGCCACGCTCATGGCCTTGCTGTCCACAGGGTCCGAGTAGAGCGGGTCCGGCCACGGCTGCAGGCCCTTCACCGAGTCCAGGGGCTCCGAGTACACGCTGGACGGGTCCTCGGCCGGCGGCACAGCACGGAGCGCCTTGGGCAGAGGGGAGCGTGGAGGGGTGCTGGACACCGTGGGCTTGGCCGGGGGCACGGGCAGCTCTGGCAGAGTCCGGCCCTTCAGCAGAGATGTGGCATCTCTCTCCTCTGCTGCTGCTGCTGCACCCGCCCTGGGTGCCAGCCCTGCTTTGGGTGCCGGGGTGTCATCCCCCTCAGCGGGCAGCTCCAGGTTCAGGTTGTCAGCCAGGGCCTGGCGGATCTGCACCACGCCGGGGCTGTCGGCTTCCAGCGAGTCGCAGCTCTGCCGGTTCTCCTCCACCTGAGCCTTCTGCTCCTGGATGGAAGCTTCCACCAGGCGGAAGATCTCGTTGCCCTGCTTGGTCTCGAAGGTGAAGTTTCCAGGTCCTGAGTCACAGCGCCTGCCAGCCTCGAAGGAGAACATCACCTGAAGGGGAAGCAGAAGGGTCACGTCCTGCTCAGCACCCACTCACCCAGCGTGTTGTGCAGGCTGTGCTTCCCACCAAGTCCCTCCTGCAGGAGAGACTGTCCTGAAATCCTGCTCCTTCCACTCCCATAGCAAGGGCCACCCTGTGCCCGGCAGCTGGGCAGGGAAAGGCCACACGACAAGCTGTAGAACTGGAGCACACCTGAGGGGACATCACTGCAAGGGCCCCAGAGAGCTGCAGCTCCTGCTGGAGCCCCGCAGCCTTACGTGAGTAATTCCAGCAGTTTCTACCACTGGCACCAGATAGTCTAAGAAATAACACTGAGGAAGGAGTAGGATGAGAAGGTGAGTGACAGTTCAGCAGGGGAAGCTAATATGGAATCTTAGGTAAGAAGGGAGTGATGTGGAAGCAAAAGATACAAGAGGAAGAACACAGCTTCCAGCAGGAGAACACTCAGCAGCAGCAGTTCAGTTACCAAGAGTAAGCAAAGCATTGTCCTTCCAGCATTAATCAGTTCATGGTGAAAGGTCCCCTAAAGAGAAGTCTTGCTGTGCTTCCTCTGGCCTGAACACACTCTGGTGAGCAGGTTCCCACCAGCTGACACCCACACCCTTCCTGAGCCTCATTCCCTTAACCAGGGGAGATTTTCTGCCTCTCTTACAGGCAGCAGCAGCCCCTGCGGTTGCTACAAAGGTCTCTGGGGAGAAACTTCTTTTTGTGGGTCAGTGCTGCTGAACAGAAGCACAGTCAGCCCCTCTCTGCTCAGGTCCTTGTGGGTGCAGCTCCCCACACCCTGCAACTCTCCTCCTGCCCCCAGCACACACTCTGCAGATGAGCTGGACACCCCCACGAGGGCAGCTCAGTTTCCACCTGTACTTTGGAAATGTGCACCATAAGCAGAGTTTTGCAAACATGGTCCCTGCTATAAACAGCCCCAGGACGACCACCTCCTCCCTGTCCAGCGTGGTCCATGCCCCTTGCACTCAGGGTAGCAGCAAGGCAGACTGGGGAATCACTGCACAAAGGCTCTGAAGAGGGGCAGATCTTCAAATGTCAGTGAGAATAAGAGCAGTTCCCTCCACAGAGTGAACAAATCCAGAGAAACTGGTGTCTCAAAGGCCCTCTGCTCTGGCCACCATCCTTAGGAGAGAGGGAATGAACCTGGGGCAGAGACAGGACTGCCAGGAGCCAAGGTTCCTGGAGCCTGGGGAGAGCATGGGTGAGTACTGAGGGATGTGCCCGCTCACGGCACAAGCTGGGAAATGCTGGGATGGAGGAGGAGAGCAACAGAGACCTCAGTGAAAGTGGCACAACCACAGAGGGACAAGCGCTCTGCCAGCCCACGCTCCAGCGTGGTGGACACAGGCAGGAACTGAGGACAGTCAAGGTCACCAGGAGCTGCAGCAATCCTGGCATTTGGCAGGGCTGGCTGCAGGACATCAGCTCAGCCCTTCCACAAGGGAACAGCTACAGGGGAGCACCTGCAGCACCCGGGGCTCCCATTCCCCACCTTGTCCCGGCCGTATCTCCGGAGCAGCCGGTAGGGCCAGACGTAGAGGATCTTGTCCGTCCGTGGGTCCTTCAGGACGAGGCTGTCACGCTCAGCCTTGAGCACGTAGGTGCCACGCAGCTCGCAGCGCTCTGCGGCCTCCGTCCTCTGCACCGTCACCCAGAAAGTGTTCACTGCGGGGACAGGGCTGCTCAGGGGACAGCCAGCCCCTCTGCGGGGACAGGGCTGTTCAGGGGACAGCCAGCCCCACTGCAGAGCTGCTCAGGGGACAGCCAGCCCCTCTGCAGAGCTGCTCAGGGGACAGCCAGCCCCACTGTGGGGACAGAGCTGCTCAGGGGACAGCCAGCCCCTCTGCGGGGACAGGGCTGCTCAGGGGACAGCCAGCCCCACTGCAGAGCTGCTCAGGGGACAGCCAGCCCCACTGCGGGGTTGCTCAGGGGACAGCCAGCCCCACTGCAGAGCTGCTCAGGGGACAGCCAGCCCCACTGCAGAGCTGCTCAGGGGACAGCCAGCCCCACTGCGGGGCTGCTCAGGGGACAGCCAGCCCCACTGCGGGGACAGGGCTGCTCAGAGCAGGGCAGAGGGACACAGGCACTGCCCAGCGTGGCCCCAATAATGGGGCAGCAGCAGGACAAGGCTCCGTGGAAGGTGGCCCCACGTCAGGGCAGCAGCAGGTCCCACCTTCATCTCTGGAGTAGTAGATGGAGTTCACAGCCATCTCCAGGGCCGGTGACTCCCCGCTGCCCTCTCGGCCATACTGTGACACCACGCCATCGCTGGGGCCATTTCCCTGGCAAAGGAGAGCAGATCAGACCCAGAGTTCTCTCCCCACATCAGCCCCCAGGCCTGGACCCCCACACAGCCTGCCTGTCCTGCACCCTGCCCACAGAATCCCCTGAGCCCACACGAACACGGGCAGGCAGCACAGGGGGGACTTCCCTGAGCTCCTGGCAGCGCCCTGTCCCCAGCTGGGCTCTGCGCCTGCACAGCTGCCCCCAAAGCATGGCACAACCCAAACACACCCTCCTGGCCATACCATGCCAAGCACTGATGGCCTGGTGACACGGGGGTCTGTGTCCTGTCCAGGAGGAGGGGGAGCCTGCAGAGGGGAAGCGAGCGCTTCTATTTTAGCACAAGCAGAACTGAAAATGCAACACACGCTGTCAGCAACTGTGTCCCAGCAGCAGGGCCCCCAAAGGGCCTGGGGCAAGACACAAACCCTCGGTGCTTTCAGAGATCCTCCTGCAGAAAAGCTGCTCACTAATGACAGCCCTGTGCAGCTGGCACAAGGGAAGCTCAGTGTGCGGAGCTGTTCCTTGGGGTTGCAGCAGAGGGTGCATCTCGCAGAAGAAAAGTGCCACAGCTTCAGTTTAAAACTCACACACATGAGCTTCTTAACAAGAAGCCCAAACAAGGCCCAAGAAAAGGGCCATCAAGTGTTTGGGTCCTCAAACTTCATGTCCTGAGAGCTGATAGCAGTAGCTCCTCCCCAGCTAAAGCATCCAATGCAGCAGGGCTCCAGCCTGGGACTGGAAAGCCAAGGGCCACCAAATCTGCCAAAGCCTCTAAGTCTCCATTTGACTGCACTTCTCCTCATCTTCAAAAGGAAATTCAAAAATTTGTTCTGAACTCCAAATGACCTCTGGCTCCAGCTCCCAAGCTGCTGGACCCTGCATACCCTCTGGGCAGGAACATGACACAAAATCACATTCTCCATGCAGATGATCAGCAATCCCAGCTGAGGATCTCCAGCTCCGTGCAGAGAGGCCATGTGCAGCTCTTGTGCCTCCTGCTCCAGGTCAGGCCTTTTTAAAACACATGCCAGCCTTGCAGCCTTTTGCTCACAACCTCCCAAACTTCCAGCTTGCTTCTGGACCTCAGGCACACAAAATCACGGTTCCTGTGTGGGGGCTGGGAGCTCCAGGCAAGTGCTCCCTGGCCTGGCCACCACCCTGCCCCACTCCAAGGTTGTGTTGTGCCCCCAGCTCAGCCCCACAAGCTTCTTTCAAGGCAAAAGCTGCAACCCTGACTGCACCAGGCAGCACAGAGACATTTCCACCAGTGCCTCCCAGCCCTCCCAGCCCTGGCATTTGTTGCACAGACACACCTGGCTGGGCAGGAGACCGCAGGGAAACGTTCAAGGGACAAAGGTAAATCACACTCAGGGGAGATCCTGGGATCACCAGCTGTGCAGCTCCTGCCAGGCAGCCCTGCCCAGCACTCCAAGCCTGGAATCAGCTGGAGCCAAACCCAGGCCTCTGCAAACACCTCCCAGGAGGGAGAGCCAGCGCTGTGGAGCTGGGCAGGCGTGGGCTGCTGTCCCAGAGGGCACAGAAAACCACACTTGTCAGGGTGTTTTGTTTTGCCAGGGTTCGTGGTCTGATCTTTTGTCCGTCTTGTGCACTTTGTTATTGGTATTGCTGTGGTTACATCCCATTGCTGTTTCTAGCACACTGCCCAAACAGCCCTGGCTGCTCACACTGCCTGGCCAGCAGCTCCAGGGGCTGCAGAGGACAGGGGGCTGGGCAGCTCTTCCAGAGCCCCAGCACAGATGGGGTGCCCACAGCAGCAGCCAGGAGCGAGCCCCAAGGCTGGGAAAGGGGGTTCCAGGTCCTGGAACCAGCCAGGTCCCGCAACGCTCTCGGGGCTCCGCTTCCGCCGCTGTGGCAGGAAAGGCAGCAATGGTTGGGCCAAGAGGAAACGCTCCTCGGCCATCAGCTGGCCTCCTGCCAGCTCTCTGCACCCGGCAAGAAGAGTCCGACTTGAAATTCGGAGCCACAACCTCGAATGATTGACAGCACGCCGAGAAGTCCCACAAACCACAGCAGGAGCCATCGAGAGGGCACCGGAGTGCCAGGGCCGGGCACGGAGACCACAGGCGCTGCCTCGGGGTGTCCTTCCCTGGGCTGCCAGGTGGGAAGGCGTCCCCCCCACAACACCGATGTCCTTGTGCCACCCTGCACGGCCCTCCCAGCCCGGGGCTCACCGGGAAGGCGATCTGGCACAGCTTCGCCACCCACTCCTCGCTCTGCTGCTTCTCGGCCGCGAAGAGGAAGCTGCGGTCGCGGGTCTCCAGGCGGAAGGTGGCGGTGCCGGCGCGGGGGCCGCCCTCGCCCACCGGGGCCACGCTGGTGCAGTCGCTGAGCCGCACCACGGTGCGGGCGAGCCGCCGGGTGCCCGCCCGCCCGGCCGCCGACGGCTCCTTGCAGTCGAACACCTCGAGGCGAGCCACGCCGTGCTGGCTGGCGGGGTAAAGCGCGGACCAGCCGCGCTTCCAGCGCTGCGGGCAGCGCGGTCACACCGCGCCCGGGCCGCTCCCCGCCCGGGGCCCCGGAGCGCAGCCGGGCCCGGGGGAGGGGAGGAAGGGAAGAAGGGAAGGAAGAGGGAGAGGGAGGAAGGGATTCCAGGACCCACCTTGGTGCCGAACTTGTGGCTGTGCTGCACCAGCAGCGGCCCCTCCATGGCCGGCGGCTCCATCCCCGAGCGCTTCCGCCCGCGCCGCTGGGGCGGGGACCGGGCGGGGACCGGGCGGGGACCAGCGTGTCAGGGGCGGGGTGTGCTGGCGTGTGTGCGTGTGAACATGTGTGTGAACGCGTGTGTGCGTGTGAACACGTGTGTGAACGCGTGTGTGCACGCCTGGGTGTGTGCACACACGTGTGGCACAGCCGTGTGCTCTCCATGGGGACGGGAAGACGCGCTCGGATGGGCTGAGGTTAAGCCAGGGCAATGTGGGGAGTGGACAGGGGAGAGGTGAGGTTTCACAGCACAGGGGAAAGGAGTGATGTCTTTGACAGGAGAGGAAATGAAGGGGAGGACTAGAGGCTGCTTACCTCAAGCACATAGTTCAGGAAAATCGTGGAATGGGCAGGTGCTCGCAGAGAGAGCAGAGAAGGCGAAGAATCACAGCAAACACCTGTGTATGCACAGCCGTGCACAATTTCATTCTCTGTCTTTGTGGATGGGGCAATGCTATCCATATCTCCCTGCCTCCAACCATGCCATGTGCCTGGGCACCAAAGCCACTCCAGGGGCACCAAGCTGCTCCCAGAACTGTCCCTGCCACTGCTGGCCACTCCAGTGTGCCCCAGAAGCCTCCTGCAGGGCCAGGCTTGAGTCCAGCATTCCCAGCTGCAGGTGGGACAGGTGCTGGCTGCGAGGCAAGGAACAAGGACAAGCACAGCCTGTGCTCAGCACACCCCAGCGTGGATGAACCAGCCTGGTGGCACTCTGATGGCACTGTGACCCTGCCAGGTCACTGCTGGTCAGACACTCTTGGGCTTCTTGCTGCTTTGATGGCCTAGGCATCATGACTCGGTTTCCTGACACAATATAAACCTGCAAAGGGAAGAGAGAGAAGCCACAGATCCTGGTTTTCCAGGCTCTGATCCCCATTTCTCCACCTGTGGTTTTGATGAAACGGCTGCAGGTGGGGAGAGCTGCTGAGGGGAGCTTTGCAGTGCCTGGATGGATGCAGGGGTGACCCTCTGCACTGTCCTGGCATCACCCTTCACATGTTCACGGTACCATAATTGTGCTGGCGTCCTGGTTTAGGAATGACATTCCCCAATTAAGTGCTCACATTGAAACATCCCAGACCAATTGCTCACAGCCCTACCCTCCCCCGAGGCAGGATGGAGAGGAGAATTGGAGGCACAAAAAGTAAAGATCACACAGGCTGAGATAAGAACAGTGTGCTAGAAACAGCAAGGGGATGTAACCACAGCAATACCAATAACAAAGTGCACAAGACAGACGAAAGATCAGACCGCAAACCCTGGCAAAACAATGACATCAGCAAACAGGCCCAGTGGTCTGAAAAAGAACAAGATTACTCGGCGGTGTCAAACAGCCCGGGCCGTGTGTGGGCAGAGCTCTGTGCTGTGCAGCTGCAGGACAGGGTGGCAGAGACAGCCACGAGCCAGACGAGCGTCAGCAGCTCAGAGCAGGGCGGCACAAGGCAAACAGCCCGGCACAGGCAGCAGCTGAGTCCCCTGCGAGGCACAAGGGCCGCCCGAGGGCACGGACCGACCTGCAGAGGCATGGCACCCTCGGCCTGGCATAAGGGTGTGGCCAGGGCAGGTGCCAGCTCGGTGGTGAACACAAGGATAATGACACCCCACCCCTCGGGAACAACTCTGCGGCTGTGGGGCTCCCGGGAAGCTTCAAAGCCGGGAGAAGGGATTGCTCCACCGGGAGGACCCCCGCAGTTGGGGACGTGGCGGACCGGAGCTGCCGTGGACACCGGAGGCGGCGGCGGCTGCAGCGCCGGGGGCTCCGGTCCGCGGGCTCCGGGACTGCGGCCGGAGCATCGCCTCGCAGGGGCTCCGCACGGATTTCGGGGACCCCCCCACCCCGCTCCGCCCCGCGCCCCGGCCCCACCCGCGGGGCCGCCCCCTGCGCTGCGGCGAGCGCGTCCCCGCCGGGGAGGGCGGGCGGTGGAGCCGCCCCTGCGCGGAGCCCTCCGCGCACCCTCCGTCCCCCGCAAACATTCCATCCCTCCGCGCATCCTTCCGTCCCCCTGCGCACCTGCCATCCCCTCCCGCGAACACCTCATCCCTCCCCGCGCACCCTCCATCCCCCCGCGCATCGCTCCGCGCTCCCTCCACCTCTGCGCGCCCTCCGTCCTTCCGCGCACTCCTCCATCCCTCCGCGCACTCCTCCATCCCTCCGCGCATCTCTCCCCTCGTTCCTCCGCGCACTCCTCCATCCCCCCGCTCCCCCTCCATCCCTCCGCGCATCTCTCCCCTCGTTCCTCCGCGCACTCCTCCATCCCTCCGCGCATCTCTCCCCTCGTTCCTCCGCGCACTCCTCCATCCCCCCGCGCATCTCTCCCCTCGTTCCTCCGCGCACTCCTCCATCCCTCCGCGCATCTCTCCGTCCCCCCCCGCGCACCCTGCGGCCGGCGGGGCCGCTCCTGCGCGGGGATGGCGGAGCGGCCGCGCTTCCTCTGCGGCGTGGTGGAAGGTAAGTCCCTCCGGGGCCGCGGCTGGGGCCGGTGCCCGACTCGCCCGGGCATTGCAGGGGCTGTTCCGACCCACCCGAAGTGAACCGGGCTCGGGAAGGGCCCCAGGCTGTGGGAGAGGTGGGAGTGGGGCCCCATCTCTGCCAGGGGCCTGGACCAGCACCTCTGGGATGCTCCCAGCTCTCCCCAGAGAACCCTGCAGCCACCCCAGCAGAACCAAAGCCCCCAGAGGGACACAGGCACCCTCTGCTCGGCCTCCAGAGCTCTGCAAGGGGTTCTTGGCTGCCCTGGACTCGGGGCAGCTTCCCGGTGTGTCCCCCCTGCCCACCCTACCCGTGGGACAGCTGTGCAGGACCCGTGGCCAGAGCCAGCCAGGAGAGCTCTGTGCTTCTCCCTCCCCACATCCCCAACTCCCTCTGGAGCTGAGCACCCACCAGGCAGAATCATCTGCCCTTCTGCTGGCAGCACTGTGAGGGGCACTGCCCTCTGCCTCACCTGAGAGGGTGCAGGAGCACCGTGCAAACAAAGGTAAAATAAACAGGAAATGCAGGGGTGGAGAAGCTGACATGAGTCAGACGTGAATCATTGATATAGTAGAGCTGACCTGGGGAAGAGGGCAGGGATGATGCTGGCAAATCCATTCCAGGAGAACACTGCTGGCAGGGTGTGTGCAGCACTCAGAGGCCTCCTTGCCAGCCCACGCCAGCTCACAGCAACATGTGCTGTGAAAGTGTCACTTGCAGGGGCCATACAGGGACTCTGGGGACCTCGCTGGGATCTCAAAATAGCAAATTATTTACCACAGAAATAACTTTTTTTGAGGTGAAATGTTTGCTGAGATTCTCAAGTGGCCACAAATTTTGGCACAGTGGGGTGTGTGACCATAGCAAGGTGACCATATATTATTTCAAAGTACGTGGAATAACCATGTAGGTGTTCAGGCAGGTAGAAAATCTGTCTGCAGAGAGAAGACAGATGGAGAGTGGGTGTTGTTGTGGTGCAAGCCCCCTCACCATTGCCCAGGACCGGTGCTGGGGGTTGCAGGGTGGGCTCCTGCCAAAGGGAGCCAAGGGAATGGGGGCAGATGAGCTCTGGGACACTCAGGTGCTTTGGGAAATGCAGGTGACACTGGCCAGACATGGAGAGCTGGTCCTTTCTCCCAGCTTGATGGAGTCAGTGCAGCCTGCCCCTGTGCACCACCCAGTTTTGGGAATGCTGTCATTTCCCAAGTGTCTGCTCCCCTTGGCCCCGGCTGCTGGAAATTGCAGTGATTGACTCCAAAGTTGCTCATGATGCAGAGAGAAAGCAGGAAGACACCTTGATGTCCAATTGCCATCCTTGTCCAAGACATAATGGATTTTCTGTGAACCTTCACGTTGCATCTGGAAGAGAATTTAAGTAGCTGAAGGTTCTTCTCTTGCTGAATCTCATGTCTGTGCTGGGACTCTGGCAGGTTCCCTTTAACCTCCACTTTGAGGAGCTGTCAAATCTGCATCTCTCCAAACCCATTTATCAGCCTGTCCCAGGGGAAGGGGTCAGTGTTCCTCTGGATATCCTTTCTCCCCGGCTTTGCAGACAGCTCTGCACCTCCCAGATCTTCCTACATGCAGAAAAAGGAAGCGGTCCCAACAGCAGAATGGGTGCTGCATGTCTGGCAGTGCATCTCTGCACTTTCCAACAACTGCATTTTGCCTTTTTTTCTGTCCCTTTTGCAGGTTTCTACGGGAGACCATGGTCAATGGATCAGAGGAAACTTCTCTTTCAATGGCAAGTACCCTGAATTTTCCTCTCTAGAAGGTGCGGGGGTGGCAGCCAAGGGGGTCTCACGCTTCTGCAGTGTCCCCCTGTCCCAGCGCTCTCACGGTGGCGGGGCCGCGGGTGCTGCGGGACGGACGGACGGACAGACGGACGGACGGACGGACACGGGGCCTCCCCGTGCCGGCAGGTGGTGCTGGGGCTCCGCACATCCCGCTGCCACCAGCAGGACACCAGGCGGGCAATCCCAGCCAGCCGGGGCTCGCTGGATGGGAACGGAGAACATCTCTCCATCCTGAGCAGGGGTGGCTGCTGTGTCCTCAGGCTGCCATCCCTGCCTGGTGTGGGTGGCCCTGCCGTGTCCCCATGCATGTCTGTGTCCCTGTGGCACAAGGATGTGCTCGGGGTGTGTCCCTGGGATGGGAGGTTTGTGTGCAGCTCTTCTCCAAGCGGCTGCTGCCCATGCACGGGGCATCAGGGGGATGAGCAGCGCTGACAGGACCTGCCACCAGTGACCTGGGGCTCTGCAGGGCCTCCCGTGGTGACAGTGTGGGCAGTGACGAGTGTAATTAAGGACCAGAGTGCAGGGAGCAGAGATACAGGTACAGAATGTGGAAGGAAAACAAGCTGTGATGTTTTAAAGTACCTCAGGAATGAGAAGGTCCTGTCTGGTGCTGGACTGGGGTGTGTTCACGTGGTGACACATGAGGGTGACATGTCCATCAATATTTTTCTTACCTGGAAAGAAATAAAATAAGGGACTTTTATAATGTGATACGTTAAGTGCTTTCTACTCTGTTCACCATGGGAAAATGTAAAACATTGTTTGCTGAGGAGGATAAATAAAACTAAATTAATATATCCAATGGTTTCCATACAGAAGTGCCAAAAGAGGGAGGTGTCCACCCTCGCAGGGGGCACATCCTCACACCCTACTGGTGTCTGACACAAACCTTAGAGCTCAGCACTGGGATTCCTGGCTGAGATCTCTGTTTCCAAGAGCCCGTGAGGAGCCTGGCTGACTCCTTGCTCTCCCTGCACAGGCTGCAGCGCCGGGGGCTGAACTGCTACATGTACGCGCCCAAGGATGAGCTGAAGCACCGGCTGCTCTGGAGAGAGCCCTACACAGAGCATGAGGCAGGTAGCGGCTCTGCTGGGCCCCTCGGGGGGCTGCAGGCATCACAGGTGCCTGAGGGCAAAGCATGGGCCGTGTCCCAGCTCTTTCCACCCTGCCAGGACCTTGCCCATTGCAGGGAAGCCCCCAGACCTTGCCAAGGACTCCCAGACCGTGCCCATCATATGGAATTGCCTAAGGGACCCACCTAGCCTCCCATGTGGGTCTCAGGCAATGTGCTTGAGTATACCCAGGCACACAGACCCTTGTCAGAAGTCCTCTGTGTCTTAAGGGAGTGGAAATGGTCCTCCTGGAGCCTCTCCCCTCCCAATGACCTCAGCTCCTTCCTTTCACAGAGTTCACTCTCCCTCCATCCCTTGTCCTGTTTCATCCCCTGTTCCCTTTGTGCTGCTCCGTTCTTTGTTTCCTTCCATCCCTTGTGCCACTTCATCCCCTGTCCCCCTTCATCCCTTGTCCTGCTTGATCCTTTTTCTCCCTCCATCCCTTATTCCCCTCCACCCCTTGTCCCTCTCCATCCCTTGCACCCTCCATTCCTTGTCCTATTCCATCCCTTGATCCTGCTCCATCCTTTATCTCCCTCCATCCCTTATTCCCTCCATTCCCTGTCCCATTCCATTTCTTATCCTTCTCCATCCTTTATTCCCCTCCATCCCTTGTCCCCTCCATCCCTTGTCCCCTGCATCCCTTATTCCCCTCCACTCATTGTTCCATTCCATCTCTTGTCCTGCTCCATCCCTTATTCCCCTCCATCCCTTGTCCTGCTCCATCCCCTGTCCCCTCCATCCCTTGTCCCCTCCATCCCTCATCCCCCTCCATCCCTTATTCCCTCCATTCCCTGTCCCATTCCATTTCTTATCCTTCTCCATCCTTTATTCCCCTCCATCCCTTGTCCCCTCCATCCCTCATCCCCCTCCATCCCTCATCCCCTCCATCCCTTGTCCCCTCCATCCCTCATCCCCCTCCATCCCTCATCCCCCTCCATCCCCTGTCCCCTCCATCCCTCATCCCCCTCCATCCCCTGTCCCCTCCATCCCTCATCCCCCTCCATCCCTCATCCCCCTCCATCCCTCGTCCCGCCCCACGGCGCCTCCCAGCTCTCACAGGCCCGCTGTGCTCTGTCCCCAGCCCGCATGCGGTCTCTCATCGAAGCTGCCCAAGAGCAGGAGGTGGAGATTATCTTCGCCATTTCTGCTGGCCAGGACATGGTGTTTTCCAGCGCTGGGGATCGGCTCCTGCTGCAGCAAAAACTCAGGCAGGTACCGTGGGCCGTTCCTTCATCCCACTGCTCCCAGGCAAGGGGCACATGTGGTTTTTTTGTGTGGTTCTTGTTCCCACCCCGTGGGCTGTTCCTTCATCCCACTGCTCCCAGGCAAGGGGCACATGTGGATTTTTTGTGTGGTTCTTGTGCCCACCCCATGGGCTGTTCCTTCATCCCACTGCTCCCAGGCAAGGGGCACATGTGGGTTTTTTTGTGTGGTTCTTGTGCCCACCCCGTGGGCCGTTCCTTCATCCCACTGCTCCCAGGCAAGGGGCACATGTGGGTTTTTTGTGTGGTCCCTGTGCCCACCCCATGGGCTGGCGTGGGGGTGTAAATCCCTCCTGCTGCTGCACAGAGGCACCAGCTCTGGGCTGCCCAGTGGCCAATGTGCTGTCCCTGTGATGGTGACAGAGAGCTGAGGGCTCTCTGGGGCAGGAAAAGGACCAGCCAAGCCCCAGAACTTGCTGGGCAGCACCGAGGGATGGCAGAGGCTGGAGCAGAGCCACAGTTCCCCAGGGTGGGTGAAGAGCTGCTGGCATGGTGGGGTTGCTCCATGGGCAGCTGCTACTCCCTTGGCACTGCCCAGGCAGGAACTGCCCCACGCTGTGCCGTGCCCAGATGCCCCTGTCCAGCCCCCTGGGGCTCTCTGCTGCCCGGGGATCCCAGCAGCCCCTGTCTGTGCCCACAGGTGGCTGCCATGGGGTGCCGCTCCTTCGCGCTGCTCTTTGACGACATCGACCCCTGCATGTGCCAAGCTGACAGAGATGTCTTCCCCTCCCTGGCACAGGCTCAGGCCTCCGTGGCCAACGAGGTGTACCAGGAGCTGGGCCAGCCCTCCGTCTTCCTCTTCTGCCCTACAGGTATTGCCCACAGCCCTGCAGCCCCAGCTGCCCAAAGCGGGGAGCCCCCTCAGAGTGGGGTGCCCTTTGGCTGCACCCCTGGCCCTGCTGAGAGCTGAGTGCCCTGGCAGCCCCCACAGCTCTGCCTGGACTCCTCACCCTGCCAGGTGTTATAAATGGAAATTTATTCCACCAAATTAAAAACAAAAATAGTTTTATTAGCGGTCAAATTCTAACTAGCCAGCCACGAAAAAAAAAACCAGAGCCGAGCCCAGGGATCGACCCTGGGTGTGTGACAAGGAGTCAGCCTCAGGAGAGGTTTTCCCCTATGCTCACACCTCCATCCTGGCACAAGTGGTTTTTATAGGGAAAATTCCACCTGAGGCCAAGATTTCAGCAGTCAGTCTTCCATTCAGAGTCCATAGGTTAATAAGATTTTCTGTTTTGGTGATGAGGAAGAACAATTCAGTGTCAGGAGTTGTTGAATCCCTTGATGAAATTTACTGAACGCTGCATTCACATGGATCTGCCCGAGGATTTCCACAATGTCCATCTTGGGTGGTTTATTTGATGATCAGTGCCCCATCTCCCGGCAGTCACATCCTTTTACTTGTAAATCAGGTTTTGTTTTGCCTGTGAGGGTGGGGGGTGCTTCTAAAACGAGCATAATCTAACAAATATCCAATATTACACATTTCATACAAGGAATGGTGCAAATTATGTTTACTACACATAACACAGGGGAGCTCTGGCTGTCTCAGGACTAGACTAGGACTAGTCCATGATCCCAGCAGCCTCTCCTCTCCTGGTCCCCAGCTCTCAGGGGATGTTCTGTGCTCTCTCCCTAGAATATTGCAGCTCTCTCTGCTCTCCCAGCCCCAGCCAGTCCTGCTACCTGCAGACCATCGGCCAAGAGCTGCTCCCAGGCATCGGTGTCATCTGGACAGGTGAGCACCAAGGCCAGCTCTGGGTGTGTGGCCGCGTGCAGTGTCTGCAAACCCTGTGGTCACAGGCTGTCCTGGGAGAGCCACCAGCGAGTGACCCCGCTGTGGTGCCCCACACTGGGGTGTGCAGCCCCCCAGGCAGGGCTCTGAGCTGGGGGTCTGCTGTCCTGACTGGGGAGCGTGGGTGGGGTGGCTGCAACCTCATCTCCGTGTCCGTGTGTCCCTGCTGTGTGTCTGTGATGGACCCTGTGGCCCACGTGTGTCCCTGCCCTGATGCCCCAGGCCCCAAGGTGGTGTCACAGGAGCTCTCAGCAGAGCTGCTGGAGGAGGTGGAGGCTGTCCTGAGGCGCCGCCCCGTCATCTGGGACAACCTCTACGCCAACGACTACGACTGCAGACGTGTCTTCCTGGGCCCCTACATGGGCCGTGCTCCTGGCCTCATGTCCAAGCTCCACGGGTTGCTCCTCAACCCCAACTGTGAGCTCCAGGCCAACTTCATCCCCATACACACGCTGGGCACCTGGTTTCAGAGCGAGCTGGGGAGCTGTGCCCACCCTGACCATGCAGGTACCTGTGCCCTCCCATCCGTGCCCAGCCCTGCACGGAGCCAGGGCTGCCCAGGCTGATGAGCTGCAGTTCCTCAGGAATGGAGGGAGCCCTGAAGGACAACCAAGGTGCTCAGGATGGAAGCTACAGCCCCCAGGAAGCCTTGGAGCTGGCGCTGCGTGAGTGGGTGGCCGAGATAAACCAGCAGGCCTTGGAGCCAGGTAGGCAGTGCATTTGCACAAGCAGCAAATCATCATCCCTCAATCCCTGGAGTGCTGGAATAGGGGTGAGGAAGCCCCACCCTGTCCATCTGGAGGGTCTCTGGGGCTGGTGTGGCAGCAGGGCCGTGCGTGCCACGCTGGGCACGTGTGGGTGTCCGTCCTGCCGTGCTGCCCCGTGGGTGCTCCTACCATGGCTGCAGCCTGGAGAGGGTTTCCTTGGCTGGCAGAACCAGAGCCTGGGCCAGCTCTGGAAGAAGAGGTCAGCCAGGGGTGAGCTTGGTGTTTTGCAATGTTTGCCTCAGCAAAGCCACAGCCTCACCAGCCCCAGAGGCCTGAACTTGAGCCCAGGGTCCTGGCAGCTCAGCTCCTGCCAGCTCAGGGATGGAGGTCCCTGGCACTGTCCTGCCCCATGGGCAGTAGCCTCCATGCAGGTGCCAAAGGAGCTTCCCTCTTGTTCCTTTCTGGCAGGAGGAAGGACCCCAGGACACCCCAGTGTGAGCCTCAAGGGAGGAGCAAAGCTGCAGCCTGGCACGGCGGGAGGACAGGAGGTCACTCCTGACCCTCAGCCCCACAAATCTGCTCCTGGGGCAGATCCTGAGCCCTGTGCACCAGAGGAGGGGTGCAGGGAGGTGACCTCAGAGCCTGACAGGGACAGTGGGAGCAGGACTCCTGCTGGCCATCAGCAGAGCCCTCCAAGGGCTGGGGACCAGCTTGCCACAGGGAGCTGTGAGCCCTCCTCTGCTCTGCCCAGCGTGGCTGGGAGTGCCCAATGTGGAGGAATCCCGGTGGCCACCGAGACCCTCCCCAGCCCAAGCCTCACCACGAGCTCCAGCAATGGGGCCAGCACCACTCAGAACATTTCCCTGCCCACCAGTGATGCCAGGCCAGGGGATGGCAGCCCTGTCCAGTCTCCAAGCAGCAGCCAGCCTGAGGCCATCAGGACTGATGTGCCCCAGACACCCCCAGGACCTGGGGCTGGTGCCAGCCCTGGTGCCCCAGCCCCACTGACTGATGAGGTTGGTGCTAGCCCTGGTCCCATGGCACCAGTGACCCCAGAGGAGGCTGGGCCTGGCCCCATGGCACCACTGCCCCCCAAGGAAGCCATAACCAGCTCCCCAGCACAGGTGACCCCAGAAGAGCCCAGGACCAGCCCCGTGGCACCAGTGACCCCAGAGGAAGCTGGGCCTGGCCCTATGACCCCCAACAATGCTAGGACCAGCCCTACAGCAAAGATGACCCCAGAGGAGCTCAGGATCAGTCCCATGGCACCAGTGACCCCAGAGGAGGCTGGGCCTGGCCCCATGACCCCCAAGGAGGCCAGGACCAGCCCCACATCACAGGTTACCCCAGAGGATGCTGAGTCTGGCCCCATGACCCCCAAGGAGGCCAGGACCAGCCCCACATCACAGGTTACCCCAGAGGAGACTGAATCTGGCCCCATGACCCCCAAGGAGGCCAGGACCAGCCCCACATCACAGATGACCCCAGAAAAAGCCAGGCCAAGCCTCACAGCACCGATGACCCCAGAAGAGGCTGAGTCTGGCCTTATGGCACCGATGACCCCAGAGGAGGCCGGATCCAACCCCACGGCACCACTGAGCCCAGAGGAGGCCGTGTCCAGCCCTACAGCACCGCTGACCCTGGAGGAGGTGCGGATGCTGGTGGAGCTCTTCTACCTGCCCTACCACCATGGCGCTCTGGCACAGCAGCTCCTGGAGCATTTTCGGTGGCTGCGGGCAAACAGCCTCAGCGTGGGGGTACCGGCCACGGCGCCTGATGCCTGCGGGGTAAGACTGGTCCTGGGGTGGCTCGTGTGTCCCCAGGGTGGCTGACAGAGAGGCGGTGTGTCCCCAGTGATATGAACAGGGTCTATGCCTTTATGAATGTTCAGCTCTTTGTTAAAAAGTCAGCTTGGCAGGGGGGTGTTGTAGCTTCTTCTGGTAGCCGAAGGGGGAGAAGGCTGCAGAGTCTGTCCCTGGAGTATCCATGCAGGGTCTGTCCCTGGGGTCTGTGCAGGGTCTGTCCCTGGAGTGTCCGTGCAGGGTTTGTCCCTGGGGTCTCTGGGCAGGGTCTGTCCCTGGGGTCTCCATGCAGGGTCTGTCCCTGGGGTCTCCAGGCAGGGTCTGTCCCTGGAGTGTCCATGCAGGGTTTGTCCCTGGAGTCTCTGTGCAGAGTCTGTCCCTGGAGTCTCCGTGGCACACTGGTAGCCGGAGGTGCAGAGGTGTCCAGTCTGTATCTGAAATCCCAATCCCAGACCGCCCTCTCTCCTTTCCTCCTGGCACACTGGTAGCAGAAGGGTGGGGGGATGTGCAAAGTCTGCTGCCGAGGTCCAGCAGCAGCTCTCCCTCTCCTTCCCTCCTGCTAACACCAGGAAGAGTGTTTGTTTTCCTTGTGGCTGCTTCCCACAGTCCAATCTGGTCCTCTGCAGGTTATGGTGACAGGTCAAACACAGACTAGGGATGAGGTTCCCTTTTCCCCAACCAGCACACCCATCCAGCCCCCTCCACTGTGCCCCTCTTCTTCATTTCGGGGTGTTTTTCATCCCCAAAACCCCCTCCCATGATTCCACTGGATTATTTTACATCCCAGTCCTAATTCAGGTGGGGGTGTAGGTGATTCCCAGGAGCAATTAGGTGTCCCGGCCAGGCTGTTTTGTTCCTAACACGCAGGGCAGGCGGTGGCGAGGCCGGGCTCAGTCCTTCCAGCTGCTCTGCGCTCGGACGTGCCGCCTGCACAGCCGCCTGGTCAGCACCGCCGGCAGGGCGCTGCTCTACGACCTGCACCCCTACCTCTGGGACATCCGCAACATGCTGCTGGCCGCCAGCGCCTTCGTCCTCTGGCTGGGTACGTGAGAGCCCCGGCCCTATTCTGGGGTCCCATTTGCTGGTGAAACTCTTTCTCCAACCTGTGCTTTTAAAGAAAAACTGCGCGGGTTTTCGCTGTTTGGTTTCAAGGCAGTTTATTGTTAGTTATCTAAAAGATTGTCTTCTCGGGCTGTGGCTGTTTGGTCAGTGGCCTGGGAAGAGGCTCACACACACCCTGACATCCTCTCTGTCTGTGTCTTCTTCTCTCCCCCCGCCCAGGGCTGCTGCTATCTTTTATATGATATATTATGTATTACATGTTTATAGTTTTCCCCCAATACCTACTACCTAAATTACAAAGTGCTTTTCTACTCTAAACCAATCTGTGAATGCCAACATCACTAAGAACATGGAGGCAAGGAAAAGGAAGGAGGAAGAACAGGGTCAGCCCGCTTTCCTCCATCTTAGAACTTCTGACCCCCATGTACAAAGTAAAAACCCCCCTATACAAGTGTTAAAACCTCCCTGTACAATACTAAAAAAATTTCCCCTCTACTTTGTAATTACTTTTACTACACTATCTAACCCTTTGTGACTGCTTATTCCACCTCTAAAGTTAGTAACTCATTCCATAGCTCAAACTCAAAATCACAGCTATTCTTCAGCTGCCTACCAGAGTCTAAAATGCTTCTGACTAAGGCCTAGAACCTCTAAAAATGTCTGAGAGACATTTTAAGTTCCCACACCAGCCCTGCCAGCTCCCGTCACACCTACCCAAACCCGGAGCGCCGGGATGCTGCAGCACCGGGGCACACCCAGTGCTTGTTCTCTTCCCCAAGGAGGAGGTGAAGGTGTCTGGGACCCACCGCAGAGATTTGGGGTTCTGGTGTGCAGCTGGCAGTGCCAGGGTCCCTCCTAGCTCACCTCCCCTTGGCACTTTTTCTGCTGCTGACTGAGCACCTCGCCTCCTTTGCAGATGGTCACCTCCTCTGCGACCCTGACCCCAAGGGCACCTGGGGGAGCTGCTTTGGCTGTAAGTACGGGCACTGCCCTGGCTCACCCACCTGCCTGGGGAGGTCTGGCTGCTGCCTCCCATCACCTCCAGCCCCACAGCTGTCACCATCAGGCTGCCCTTCCTCAGGAATGGCCCTGGGAACGCTGCCAGGGAGGGAGCAGTCATCGGAGCAGATCTTCACCATTTATCTCACAGCCATTGCTAGGATATGGTTCCTCAGCCCTTTTATCCCAAAGATCCCTTAGCCTGTGTAGCAAAAGGGTTCTGGGAGCAGTAATGCCCTGGGTGAGAGGTGGGGCTGTTTTTTGAATGCCTGTGCATCACTTTGCACAGTTGTCCTCTGGTTTAGGGCTCCCTGGTTGCTCTGTGGGCCTTGTGAGCTCTCACAAACCAAGAACTGTTACCAGCTGATGACCTGGGCAGGTCTCCTGAGAAGGAGCTATGTGCCTTGAGCCTCTTCCTCAGGAAAGCAGCATGCAGGGCTGCGCATTCTCACCATCCTGGGCTGCCCAGCTGGGGAACAGCTCCTTGGAGCTGTGCCAGAGGCTGATCTCCCCCTGCCCAGCAGCTTTTTGTTCACCTCACACATGTCTGTGTCCTGCTGCTTCCAGGGTGCCAGAGTATCACTGCCCCGATGCTGCTGGGGAGGGATGCCGAGCCCTGGGCGCGCCGTGGGGGCCTCTTTGGAGAGCTGCAGGTGAGAGTGTGTCCCTCCCTCGCTGTGGGGGCTGAAAGAGCCACTGGGCAGCCAGCATCCCAACCCTGCTGCTGAGCTGCTGCAAACTTGGGAAGGCAGAGCTGAAGGCCAAGCTGCATGCGGCCTCTGCGCCTCAGCTGTGGTTCCCGGCGTTTCAGGAGTCTCAGAGCTGCTGTCTCCAGGATGAGGTTTGGAGTCAGGATGAACTGATGGGCTCTGTCTCTTCCAGGCACTGCTGCCCGTGGGGAACAGCTGTGACCTCTTCTACCATCCACCCCCACTCTTCCCGTCCAGCCAGCTGTACCTGCTGCGCCCGCTGCTGCCCCTGGACAAGGTGGGAGCTGTGGCATGGAGGGGGGTCCTGCCAGAGCCTTTGCATGGCTTGTGCTGCCCATAAAATGATGAATTGTAGGTTCATCTGCTGCTGGCCCCAGGCTGAGCTCCCAGTGTGGGGGTGACACAGGTGGGGAGGGTCCTTGTGTCCAGCTCTGCTCAGAGCCAGCTGGTCCAGGACAACTCTTGGGGTGGAGAATGTGCTGTGGTCTCAGCAAACCCTCCTCTCTGTGACGGGGGCCTGGGCAGAGCAGGAGAGGGAACCCCTCAGCCCTGGATAAACCAGCACCAGGGCAGGGTTGCCAAGTTGTGGATGATCTCCTGAGCAGCCCCAGTGCTGATCTCCAGCACTGGCTGTGAGCAGATGTCAGGAAAAATCCAGAACAGGACACGTCTGGATGGCAACTTCTGCAGCCTTCACCAGCCTGCAGCTCTGGGCACTGCCAGAGCTTGTGGGGATCCGTGTCCAAATCCCTTCTTCAAACTCTCATCCAGTTGATGAGGTGATTCCCTGCTGCAGAGCAGCAGTTTCTGTCAGCTGTGACCTGCTTGGTGCCAGCCCCCTGCCCTGACATCCCAGCAGCTTGATGGCATGGGGAGAGAAAGGGAGAATCTGCATATGGAGGGACAAAATGTTAAAAGTTTCCCATGTACCTGCAGCGAGCACCCCTGTCCCTCACCCTGCTCCTCTCCAGCTCAAGGAAAGGCTAACACTCCAAATCCAGCCACCACAAACACGAGCCCAGCTCGTCTGCTCAGGCTGAACCTCAACAACAACAATGCTGAGAGGAAGAGCCAGCTGAGCCCACTGGCCTGTTGCAGGAACAGGCACAGCAGGGCATGGTCCTGCCTCTGGTTTTGGGTGATCAGGGCAACCTCCCCTTTCAGGAACAAAGCTTTTATCAGAATGTTTGCAGCAGCAAACTCAACTGTGACCAAGACAGGACATTTGGGGATGTCCTGCTGTGCTCAGGCTCTCTGGAGATCTGAGTTTCAGGGTTGTTTCTGGTGCCATTCTGGCTGCTCTGAGTGTGCTCCAGCAGCTGCTCTCGGGATGCCGGACCAGAATGGCAATTTCTGTGCTGTGGCAATGAGCCCGAGGCCAGCAGAAGGTGGTGGCTGGCATTGTGGCACAGCAGGTACAGACAGGGCTGACATGGATCCGGGTCTTCCAGGGAGAACTTTATCGCATGTGCCGGGAGAGTTTGGACTGTGATCCCAAAGTGGCAGAGATCCTCGTGGCCCACCCGGATCTCCTCGGTGACAGGTGAGATGTGGCCCCTCTGAGGCTCCCTCCTGGACATGGTGCAGGGCTGGGGAGTGAGGAGATGACCTCTCTTGGCATCCCTGTGGGGACCAACGCTGCCCAAGGCTGGCAGTGGCCTCACTGGGAGGGACAAGGAGGGACATCCTTATGCTGATGTCCAGCAGGGACATGGCAGCCACCGTTGTGGATGTCCAGCCTGGATGCTGGAGGCTGCAATGGCTCCCTTTGGCTGAGGGGTCTCAGAGGGGTGGTCAGTGGGTGCTGAGGCACGAAGGAGGAGGTTGCTCTGAGGTTTCCCAGGAGCTCCAGGCTCAGCTCGGCCATGCTCCCGCTCTGCCTGGCAGGCTCCTGGGCAGCTTCCTCAGCCTGAGCCCCGAGTACACCTTTGTGCTGGAGGATGAGGATGGTCCCTGTGGCTACGCAGCCGGAGCTCTCCACGCCGAAGGCTTCCTGCAGCAGCGAGACAGCAGCTGGCTGCCAGCCATACGGCACAAGTACCCCCCAGACCTGGGCACAGGCGGCCCAGCTCTGGGACAGGTGAGGGCACACCTGGAGCAGAGGGGAGCGGAGATGGGAGAGGTAGAGGGGGTTCCCTCACTTGTGCTTGTCTCCCGCAGGATGCCCTGGAGGAAGCGGTGCTCTTCTTCCACGCAGAGCCACTGGCAGTGCCCCAGCCCGTGCTGAGGCGCTTTCCCTCCCTGGTACAGCTGGGCACAGCTCCCCGTGTGCTGGACGTGGGGGCCAGCCGCAGCCTGGCCCTCTGCCTGCTGAGTGCACTCAGGGCCAACGGTGAGCATGAGCTCTGAGTGCTGCCCTTCATCCAAGTGCTGCCTCACCCACCAGGGCCGGGAGCTGTCCCCTGCCAGTGCTCCCAGGCACTGTCCCCTCCCCTTGCCCTGGGGGACATGTGGGCCTGTGTCTCAGGGCATCACAGGGGCACTCTGTGACAAAGGGGCAGGGGAGAGATCCATCCCCTTATGGAGGCAGGGGGGTCCCTGTCGCTGTGCCCCCAGTCCCAGCACTGGGGTCCCAGTGCCCTGAGCTCTCACCTCCCTTGCAGGGTCACGGGGAGTGTTCTGCCAGGTCAGCGACGCCGACCGGCAGCAGCTGAGCTTCTACAGCAAGCTGGGCTTTGTCGCCCTGCCCGTGGCCTGGGGCAGCTCTCCCGGCGCTCAGCTCCTGGGACGACTCCTCTGACTGTCCCAGGCCAGGCTGAACCCCCCCCATCCCACACAGCATCGGCCTGAGCAAGCAGGAGCAAAGGGGCACCTCGAGCAGGCCAGGTACACACCAGAGGGGACATGGGGGCAAGCAGGATGTCACTGGGATGTGTGCAGGGCTGTGAGGTACCTGGGAAGCAGAGAGTTATTTCTGCTACTCACGGGATTTGGCCACCTCTGTGCCCACCCCAAGTGTTGCTGTTTGCTGGGTTCCCTCCACCTTTGCTGGGTCTGCAGACCCTCAGGCCTGCAGGAGCTCATGAGTAGTGTTTGGGTTGGTGGTCCTGGGGCACAGCACGGTCCTGGGAGTGTCCCTGTCACGCTGGCTGGGCTGCCCAGCTCTCTCCATCCCCCGTGTTGCCTGAGGCTGGGCAGAGGGTGCCGGGGCTGGCTCTCGGCACTTAGAACCTGCTTGTGTGTATGGATTGATCTGGTATGGGATGTGGGGAGGCAGATTCTTTTTCTGTGCCTGGGGCCTGAGGGAAGCTCTGTCCTTGGCAATAAAGCGTTTGCTGGGCTCTCACCATGCCTCGTTTCTTGGGGGGAAAGTGTTGGGGTGCCAGCACATCCCTCTCACACCCTGACAGGCTCTCGGGCATCTCACACTGGCTGTTGCTACAGTCGGTCCTGTGTTGCCTCCAACAAAGCAGCACCCCACACATCGCAGCTGCTCTCCAGCTTCACCCAGCTCTGCTCACGTTCCAAGCCCTGCAGGGCTTTCCTGCAGGATGAGACCCTCGGGATCGGGGGGTCCCATCCTGCCCAGGACAGGCAGGATGACCAAGGGCAGGGATCTGGAAAAGGGCAGCCAGGGCCGAACTCCTCCTGCCTGATTCCCTCTCTTGCCCTTCGGAGCTGGCTGCCCCGGCTCCGGGGTGAGGAGAGGGCTGGGTGGGGTCGGGACCGCCAAAACGCCGGCAGCGGGAGCTCGGCCGGCGGCTCCCCGCGGCCCCCGCCGCGGCCGGGCAGCTCCGTCCCGGCGCTGGAGCCGAGCCCGGCCGGGGCGGGGGCTGGGCCGGGCCCGTGCCGGTGGCGGGCCGGGGGCGCGGGCCCGTCCGGGCCGTGCCGGTGGCGGGGCCGGCGCCGCTCGGCGCGGGCCGGGGCGGCGGGGCGGCCCCGGACACGGCACGGCGCGGGGCGGGCCGGGGCGGAGCGCGGCGGCACGGACCGAAATTGCTCGGCACGGCACGGCACGGCACGGCACGGCGGGATACGATACAGCGCTGCACGGCTCGGCTCGGTACGGCACTGCAGAACTCGGTTCGGCTCGGCTCGGTACGGCACTGCGGAACTCGGTACGGCTCGGTTCGGCTCCGTGAGATACCGCGCGGGGCCCGGCTGTCCCGGGAGCGGCGGGGTCAGCGCCTTGCGGGGCCGGGGCGCCTCGGGGGTGTCCCGGGTGCGGGGGTGGGTGCGGTGATGCCGCCCCGCAGCCCGGTGGTCGGAACGCGGCCGTGCCGTGCCGTGCCGTGCCGTGGTGCGGGAGCCGCCGTGGGCCGTGCCCGTGGGCAGCGGGACCGGGGCGGGCAGCGCGGGTGTCCCGCGGGGAGCGGAGCCCGGCGGGGCTGTGGGTGCAGCTGCGGGGCTGTACCGCACCCCAAACCCTGCGGGCTGCGGGTTACGCGGGGCGTGGAGACTCAGGATTTCCACGAAGACCGGACTTGCTGTAGCTCATGGAAGAGAGAGGATGGATGGATGGAAGGATGTGGGGCGGGAGGGCTGGCGGCGCTGGAAGGGATGATTCTTCTCGGCTGGCTTTTCGCCTTCCCATCTGCTCTCGGAGGAGCTCTTATCTGCTGAGCCGGTCCCGTCTCCAGCATGTCCAGGAAGATGGGCTGCCTGCTCCAGGGTGCCTGGGACACCAGCCCCACCACCAGCCTCACCACCAGCCCCGCTGCCCGCCCCTCTGCCCGTGGGGATGACCGATGTTTGCGCATTCCTCCGAGGTCTTTCCCTCCTCCCCGGGCTGCCTCTCCCGAGCCCGGGCAGCTCCGAGCAGAGCGGGCAGAGCTGAGGGCCCTGCTGTGTGCTGGGGAGGCTGGGTGGAGGTAGGAGCTGCCAGGAGCTGTGCTGTGACCTGGCCTGGCTTAGGGGGTGACAGCAGGACATGGGGACATCAGGTGGCCCAAAGGACCACGAGTTGTCAGAGGAAGTGCAGCCCCGGCCTCACACAATGTTTTGTTCCTGCTGACACCCCGAGTGTCTGCTCTGCAGCAGGGTCCCTGTCCTTGTCTGGGATGGGGACACACAGTGGGTGGCAGGGGTGGGCACCCTCCCTTCAGGCAGTGAGCTTGCAGCCACAGGAGGTTGTAGTTTTGGGAGTGACACCAATCCTGCCAGGGAATCCAGATTCCTATGGTGACCCTGGGCTGCTTCCTGGCGCTCCTGCAACCGCTTTGTGGAACCACGTTCCCTTCCAGACCCTGGTGGTGCTTACCCCGGAGCTCTGACCCATGCCAGGTCCCCTCCTGAGCAGGGTGGGGGTGTCGGGGCTCCCCTGCTTCGTGCACATTTGCTCCCAGCACTCCAGGGCTGCCGGGAAGTGGGAAAAGCGGAGCAGGCCCGTCCAGGCGGCCGGATTGCGAAAGGGCCAGTGCTGGGCCGAGTGTGAGGGGGCCCCGGGGAGAAGGGGAGGGATGGAGCCCTGAAGCCATGGGATTCTCCAGACCTTCTCCTGCCCCGACTGCTCGGGACATGACCTCATGCTCTCAGGGATGTCCTGGCATGGGACATCGACAGAGAGTGACTGTGTCACCCCTTAACCTTCTCAAGGAAGGATAAACAGAGCGAGCTTCCTCTCCCTTGTGCTGGCGGGTTTCCCAGGTCTCTTGTGCTGCTCCTCTCTGAGTCCTCCCAGTTGTCAATGCCTGGGATGCTCCATGTCCCCCGTGGGTGTGTCCAAGGCTGCTGCTGAGCCAGCATATCCCCCAGGGGCCTCTGTGGCCTGGCCCTTCCCTGCTGCTGTGGCTTGGGATGTCATCCCTGTGCTGCAGGGAATGCCCCGTGCTGATCAAACACACGGACTTACCCGAGGACCTGCCTCACCGGGAGCTGCCCCTTCCTGAGCTCTGTTGGTTGTTCACTGAGGTTTTGGTGGGGCAGTCTGATTGTCCTGCTCTATGCCCAGTCAGTGCTGAAGGACACACATGATTTGAATAGTCCTGGGCCTGGGGCACCCCCACCAGCACAGATGACACCTCTGGAAGAGGCAGCCCCTGTGCAAGATGCAGGGCAGTGATGGGGACAGTGCCTGGCCGTAAGTCACCTGCCAGGGTGACTCTGTCCTCTGATCCGTCACCCACTGGGACAAGCAGAGCCATGGGACCAGTTTGAGCAGTGTCATGGCTCCTGCTGCCATGTGGGGCTGTCCCCTGCCCTCAAGGTCCTCTCACCCATGCCAACCTCAGCAGAGCTGGGCTGAGGCTGAGGCCTGGAGGAAGCCCCAGGATTTTGACTCCACAGTACTCTCAGACACCCCACCACCAGCGCCAGCTGCGCTGCAGGCTGGGATGTGGCTCAGGGCCTCGTGCACACCCGGCTGGGACATTCCTGAGGTTTCCTGGGCAGTGGCAAGAACCTGGGCTGCTTCCCGGCTCCCACGCCCAGCGCTCACTGCAGCCAGCCCGTCCTCCAGAGCCCTTTACCCTCACAGTGGAGTTCTGCTGAGCATCTGTGCCTGGGCAGCACATCCAGAGTGGCACAAGCACATCCAGAGTGGCACAAGCTCTGGTCCAAGAGGAGACTGTCCCAGGCTGAAGCTGTCAGCAGGGTGCTTGGGATGCTGAGGTGGGCTCCCCATCCAGAGCAGCAGGCAGGGTTGGAGCAAAGTCTGCGAGCAGAACGAGCAGCCGGGCAGCAGGAGAGGAGCAAACGCACGGCTTGTGCCTCAGAGAACGGAAAAAGTGATGTGGACAATGAGAGCCCTGTTAGCCTGGCTGCCCGGGACATGGACGCGGGCACGGAGCGTGTTCGGAGAGGGAGGTGCTGCAGGAACGGGGAAGGAGCCGTGCTGTGCTGCAGGGAGCTCACATGGCATCTGGCCTGGGCTGGGCATGGAAAAGGCTTTGGCCCCACAGAGCACAGCTGGGAATATCACTGGGAATATCACTGGGAAACTCTGAGGTGAGTGGCAGAGCTGAGGAGCCAGAGCAGAGGAAGGACAGCGGGGATGAGAGATGCTGGAGCAGAGCTGAAGCAGGACCCAGGAGCAGAGATTACAGACCCTGGAGGTCATGTTGCTGATCCTTGGAAGGGAATCGGTGATTTGCTGCACAAAGCCCAAGCACTTTTCAGGTGCCATGTTCTGGTCCTCTGTGTTTCTGAATGCACATATTTTAATTTTCCTTGTAGCCAAGGATGTAGGCTGCACAATGCTGATTTACCAGGCTGTCCCTATTCCCATCTCTGATTCCCCCCCATTTCTATCTCTGCAGTCTGTACCAGGAAGGTACTTTTTTCCTCTTCCTGGCACAGTTTTGCTTGGAAAATCATGTGATCCTCACCAGAAAGCCCATGGAGTGGTGACTTCCCCATGTAACCACATTTTAGTTCCAGCAGGTGACCAGTTTTAATCCACTTAGCAGAAGGTGCACTGATTTTGTTGAGTGCTAATTATTCCTTAAAAGGTGGTGCAAGATGAATCGAATGCCTTCCAGTCTCAGCCTGTTATATCAACACAGTTGCTCCAATTAACAGGACCTGTGATCTCATAAAAGGCCATTCCCACTTCCTGACACGGGTTATTTCTGCCGGACCGTGGAGATTGGCATTAATTGTGCTGCTGTCCTTTGGGGTTGTAGTGACCCCGTTGTGAAACTGCCCAGTTCCCCAGCAGAGCATCCTGCTCGCTCAGGAGCTCTGGGGAAGCTCCAATGCTAAGGAAACACACCCCAGGGTGTGTTGCAGTTAGCACTCAGGGGGTTCACATTTGTGTGTCAGGACAGCTCTGAGGGTTTACAGCCCTTCCTCTGGGCAGGGCAATGTCCCCTCGGTGACCCAGGGGTGGAATAAGAAGTTTTGTTACTCCTGTGAGATGGCAAACTCATCCCTTCTCTGTTCCCAGGCGGTGTGGAGATGAGGATGGAGAATTCCCATTCCAAGGCCAGAAATCCCCTTTCTTAAGCCACTGGCAGGGCTGAGGTGGCCCTTTGCACCCTCCCTTCCTTCCTGCTGGGTGGGTAAAAGGTTCAGCAAAGCATTTCCCTGCTGTCTGCCCACAAACACACATCCTGCTGAGCTCTGGCAGTGCCAGAGCAGGCAGCTGAGGCACCAGGAGCCCAGAGCTGCCTGGGCCATGTCCCCATCAGCTCTGTCTGTGTCCCCTGTCCCCCAGTTGTGATAGAGGAGAGAGCCAAGCCCACCCTGATGTGGTTGCTCCGAGGGAGGTGATGTGCTGCACAGAATTAAAGGGTTGGAAAAGACCTCCAGGGTCATGGAGTCCAACCTTTGACCAATCCCCACCTTGTCAGCCAGACCAGCGTAGTGACTGCCACATCCAGTCATTCCCACCACTGTGTCTGGCGTGGAACTTGTTACTCCTCACTCTCTTCCTGAGCATCTCTGCAGGCACCAGGCTCATCCCGAGGTTCTCACTGCTCCTGGTGGCACCTCCAATGTGACATGTGCCCAAAAAGGGCAGGCAGGCAGCAGGGCTGGGCCCTGTGGAGGCTTGTGTTGGTGTTGTGGGTGTGGAAAAGGGGCTGGCACTGGGCACCATCCTGGTTCATCCTTGCCTTGGCCCAGGAGGCATTCCCAAGAGGCTGGAGGGTGGGTCAGGTCCTCATCATCTGGAAAAGTGAACCAAGCAGGAATGGGGCTGATTCCTCTGTGAAAACCCTGCCCTGGAGGCTGGTGGGGAGGTGGAGCAGCTGTGCCAGCCCCCAGCTCTGCGTGGGGTTTGAATTTGTTTCCCTTTCCCTGTGACGCTGCAGCTAAATATGAGAATTTTAAATCACCCCGGGAAAGCCAACATTTTGGGGTTTTTTTAATGTTTTCTAATGGCAAGCACGATCTGTGTGAGTGCAGCGGGGAGGATCTGTGCTCAGGGGGCACTTGGAGACAAAGACATCCTGTTGGGGGGCTGCCCTGGGGTGTTTTGGGGGAATGCTTTCCCACCATGGAAGGGACTGGCAGGGATGGTGGGCAGTGGTCAGCGAGGTGGGCATGGGCGAGCATCAGTCAGAGCTTGTCAACACCCCCCATGTAGAAATGCTGCTCCTGAACTACAGGATCCATGGGAATAGCACACTGGGAAGGGAGGGCAGCTCACAGAGAAGGGTTTTCACTATTGTTTGCCCGGTACAGGAATACCACATCTCCCTCAGGTATTCTGGGGAGCCACAAATGTTGTCAGAGGAATGGAGGAACGCGGCACAGAGGAATGTGAACGCTCCGGCTGCCTCGCTCCGAGCGTGGGCTGGAATCCCCTCAGCCAGCAGCCATTCCCTGCTCCTGCTGGATCGAGCTCCTGGCTGGTCCAGCCGGGCTTTCCCTGTGCCCTGAGCCTGTTCCAGCTCTGGCAGCTCATCCCCCTCCTTCCATTCACCTCTCCTGGGCACACCCCTGTGCCCACCTGCCCTCGCTGCCGTTCAGATGTGACCAGGCAGCGCGGTGGGGGCTCAGTGGGGGCTGTTGGCAGAGGGGGACCGGGGACAGGGGCACTGGGCAGGTCCCTGACAGCCCCAGCAGGGACTGTGTGTTGGGGACACTCTGGCCAGGACGAGGCACGTGGCTGTGCTGGTGCTGGGCAGAGAGTTTAACCAGCACAGTTTTGTAAATGCAGGCAAACCCGATGGGAAGAAATGACGATGTCTGACTCAGTTCAGAAGGCTGAATTATTTCTTTATTATAACTATGCTGAAATATATTAATATAAAAGGAGGATATTAAAACTACATACTACTTTCTCTGATTCTAACACAACTCGTGACCCTCTCTCAAGAGTCCAGCCCCAGGTGGGTTGGATTGGGTTGAATTGGGTTGGATTGGGTTGGATTGGATTGGATTGGATTGGATTGGATTGGATTGGATTGGCCATCAGGCTCAAACAATCCTCACCAGAATCCAACCAAGCACTCACTCCAGGTAAACAATTCTCCAAACACATTCCACATGGCAAAAACAAGGAGCAGAAATAGAAATTATTTTCCCTTTCATTTCTCTCTGTGCGCCTCTATGAAAAATCCTGAGAGGGAGAGAAACGTGCTTGCCACAGCACACAGCTGGGCAGGGGGGGGCTGCATGGGGGTGCTGAACCCCAGCACGCCCTGACCCTGTCTGCCCCTGCAGGGCCACGCTGCCATGGGAGGCTGCAGCACGCGGGCACGGCCAGAGCTGCTGCTGCTGCTGCTGCTGCTGGGCAGTGCCTGGCTGCGGGTGGGCAGTGCCCAGCCCACCCCCCCGGGCCCCACGCAGCCCCCCGGGCCCCAGCTGAGGTTCCGCCTGGCCGGTTACCCCCGCAAGCACAACGAGGGCCGCGTCGAGGTCTTCTACAACGAGGAGTGGGGCACCATCTGCGACGACGACTTCACGCTGGGCAACGCGCACGTGCTGTGCCGGCACCTCGGCTTCGTGGCTGCCACCGGCTGGGCCCACAGCGCCAAGTATGGCAAAGGAGTGGGTAAGAGAGGGCTGGTGGGCACAGCATCCCCCTGACAGGGTGCCCGGCAGTGATTGTGTGCTCGTGTGTGCACATGTGGGAGTTTTCCATATGTCAGAGCAGCCCCTTGAGGAGGTGGAGACTCCCCATCTGCAGATCCTCCCAGCCAGAATTTTATTCTTGGCCTCACCTTTGCGCTGCAGCTCCTGCTGTAAACCTGCCTGGTCCCTGCCATGCTCTGTGGGCACCTTCCCTGTTCCTAGGGGATGCTTGGCTCCCCCCTCACCCCTAGGCTGTGTCTGGCAGGGAGGATCTGGCTGGACAATGTGAACTGTGCTGGAAACGAGAAGAGCATCGGGGACTGCAAACACCGAGGCTGGGGGAACAGCGACTGCAGCCACGAGGAGGACGCGGGTGTCGTCTGCAAGGATGAACGCATTCCAGGCTTCAAGGACTCCAACGTCATCGAGGTGAGGAAGCTGCTGGCTAGAGTGGGCAGCAGGTGACATCCAGGATGCCACAGAGCACCCCGGGTGTGGGGCAGCCTGGGAACTCTCACTGTGGGTGCGGGAAAACAGCACTAGATTTTTCTGGTTGTGCTCCCTGGAGATGCACCTGGGAACCCAAGGGGACAAGAGGCACTGAGCTCTCTGGACGAGATTCAATCCTTGGCTGCCAAGGGCCATCAGATGTGGCCAGCAGGAATGCAGGAGTGGCTGTCCCTGTTCCCCACCTATGCCTGCGGACCCCTCTCCTTCATCCTTGGCGATTCCCTGGGGATGGGCTGGCAGGAGGACGGGTGATGGGATGGGATGTGAGCTGGGGCTGACCTGACCCCCGCAGACCGAGCAGAGCCACGTGGAGGAGGTCAGGCTGCGGCCGGTGGTGGCCGGGGGCCGGCGGCAGCTGCCGGTGACGGAGGGCATCGTGGAGGTGCGCTACAAGGACAGCTGGGCACAGATCTGCGACCAGGGCTGGCACAGCCACAACAGCCGCGTTGTCTGTGGCATGATGGGCTTCCCGGCAGAGAAGAAAGTCAACAGGAACTTCTACAAGTGAGTGAGGCTGGCAGGGAGCCCACAGGGGTGGGGTGTCCAAGCAGGGCCAGGGGCACGGGGCTGGCCATGGGGTAGTGCTGGGGGGACAGCAGAGGCTGTGCTGTTGGGTGTTGTGGCTTCTAAAATCCCTCCCCACCCTGCTGCTTGCCAGTCTGGACAGTCTGGACACTTGCTAACCAAGCTGGGGAGCCGTGGGGTGGCTACCACACACACTACAGCAAAGGCCACTCTAAGAGGAGCGCTTTTGCACCCTGGCAGTGCTGTCCCCATCCCAAGGGGAGGTTTGCTGCCATCAGGGGATGCTCCAGCCACACCGTGGCTTGAGCGAGGGGCACGGACACGCCGTGCCTGGCACTGTGAGTGCCCTGAGCAGGCAGCTCCAGTGTTGCCCCACAGGAGGCTGAAGCGAGCAGCCAGGACGAAGGGCCGCAGCCGGAGGCTGGGCAGCAGGTAAGGGGCCAGGGCGCCCCATCTGCTGAGCCATGGCAGAGCTGGGCTGGCCGGCCCCACCAGTCTCTGCCGTCAGAATGGATCCAGGCACAAACGGATCTGGACGGAGCAGACTGAAGGCTTGGGCTGTGCTGGCCCAGTAGGACAAACCCCACCCCAGGGCACTTGCTTGTGCATGCTGGGGTACCCCATTCCCCACGAGAGATGGTCTCTCTCCCATGCTGGTCATGCTCCAGGCAGAGCAGCCCTGTCCTGCACACCAGGCAGGAGTCCTGGCACCCTGGGAGGGGAGCAGGAGGCCTCGGAGCTGAGCTGTGTCTCCTGGCGGATGGGGAGGAAGAGCTGTGGAAATGGGCTGCTTTCTGCAGAAAGCAGCACTGGGGACGCTGGAAAGGCTGTGCACCCCTCCATTCCCTGCAGGATGGGCTGGCATGGGCACCAGAGCCTGTGCTCAGCAGTGCTGATGGGCACAGTGTGGCAGGTCCTGCCACAAGTGCCACATCTGCTTGGGGTCCCTGGCATCCTCTGCCCACTCATTCTTGCTGCCTTTCTGCCAGGGGATGGTCTGGCTGCCTTTTCCCTCCATCCCTGAATCCTGCTGCTGGATTTGTTATTGGATACAGTGAGCCAGAGCCCATCCTGTCTGGGCTGGGGCATGGCACCTCTTTCCTGAGCGTGCTGCCACGATCGCCGCCCCCAGCACAGGGCCTTGCCACAGTCCCACCACCTTCCCTGGTGCTGAATGTGCCCTACACCCACTGTGAGCTCTTCACTGTGACACTCCCTGTCCCCAGCAGTCATCCTTGCCAGCTCCTGCAGCTGGTGATGGGCATTCAGGCTCATGGGTTTCCTCAGGTCCCACCTGAAGGTGCTGGTTGCTCCAGTGTGCTGTTTCCTGGCTGCTTTGGTGCTGACTGCCCCATTCTCAGTGAGCAGGTGTTTCCCCTGCAGCACGGGAGGAAATGTTTTGTGTCTCCATGAGGCTGCACCCCTGTTCATCTGCCCTGAGCAGGAACTGGCCCCTGAGAACCACACTGTTTTGTAGGGGCTGATCAATTTGGGGCTGCACAGCCAAGTCATATGAAGGCACAGGCTAATCCAGGCTGGAAGGGACCTCTGGGAGTCCTGGTCCAATTCCCTGGGTGGAGCAGAGCCAGCTGTGGGTTAAACCCAGGACTTCATCCAGCTGGCTTTTGAAACCTTCCAAGGATGGAAATTCTGCAGCCCTGCGGTCTCTGCTCCAGTATGGCACAGCCCTCATGGGCAACAGGCTTTCCTTACCCTCAGCCTGAACCTTTTTTTGTTAGTCATGCCTCTTTCCTCTTGTGCTCTTCCTTCCCTGCTGGTAGAGCCAGGATCCTCACAGCTCCCACCTCAGCCGTGGCTGGAACAGTCCCACACCCCCCATCCTCTCCACGCTGCTGTCTTGCTGCTCTCTCTCACACCACATTCATGACATCTTCATGTCCTGGGAGCCCAGACCCAGGTGCAGGATCCAGATGTGGTTTCCTGAGTGTGAATGGGCACTGATGCCCTCTGGCATCTGAATCCCAGCCCTGTGCTGCGTCCTGGGGCTCGCTGGGCTGTGCAGGCTGACACCAACCTGTGCTGGCCTGCAGGGACAGTGGCCAGGCTTGGTTCTGCCTGGTCCCTGGGGCTGTCAGCCCCCTGCCCTCCTTTGGGCCACTCTGCTCTTCATTCCTTGCAATCTCTGAAGTTTTGGCTCTGCTCAGCATCTTCCTCCCTGAGGGAAACAAGCATTTGGGGATGTTGGGATTGCACCTACACCTTCTGTGTGCTTGAGCCTCATGGCTCAGCCTGTGCCAGGGCTGTTTCCCTCGCTGCCAGCCTGCTGCAAATCCCACCGTGCCCCATGGCGCCAGGGCAAGCACCCTGGGGCTGCCTATGCTGCTTGCTTGGTGCTGCTTGCCAGGTGTCCTGCACCTTGGGGACACAGCACAGTGATGGCTTGGTATCTGGATGAGGACAAAGTCACCACCACACCTGACCGATCAAATGGTGGCTGCT
Source organism: Lonchura striata (assembly GCF_050655825.1). Taxonomy (NCBI): domain Eukaryota; kingdom Metazoa; phylum Chordata; class Aves; order Passeriformes; family Estrildidae; genus Lonchura; species Lonchura striata. The sequence goes on along the minus strand of NC_140706.1, from coordinate 2,374,487 downwards.
GGTGTGTTTGATCTTTTGGTCTGTGACAAGGCAGAGCAGGAGGTGGCTGCATCCAGCAGTTTCCTGGTGGGATGCATGCAGGAAACTGCATCATTGCTGTGCAGTGTGGCACAGATGATGCTGGTGCACCCCTGTGTGACACAAGAGGGATGCACATGAGTTTTCCTGGTGGCCAAGGTGCCCAGTTCAGCCTCCAGTGAAGCCAGGGCAGGCTGTGCTCCCTGTGTCACTGCTGAGGGCAGAGGTGACAGCCTGAGACCCCGGGCTTTGTGATGATTGTTTTCTATTTTCCAGGCTGGCCTCCAAATCTCAGCCTAAACAAAAGCGCAGGGAGGACGTAGGGCTCAAGAAGAGGTAAATGGCTCCAGTGGAGAGCCAAAGACAGGAGCCCCGTGCAGTCCCACCAGAGCTGTGCGTGTCCCCACGTGCGTCCCTGTGCTGCTGGGGGTGTGGACAGGCAGCTGGTGTTATGGTTTGACACTGGCACAATGCCAGTGCTCTCATGCAAATGTAATGTCTCAATTTAATGCTGTGAAATGCAACTGAGAACAGAGTAAAGCAGGCCCAAGCTTAATAACAGAAAAAAAAAAAAACCACTTTATTAAGCTACTATTATAAAAGAAAAAAAGAAAGGAAAAAAAATACACATAAAGATTAAAGTGAAAACCTTGCAAGGCATTCCTCCTCCCACCACCCAACTCCAACAAACCACAATGAGACACAATTCTGGACCTTAATTAGGTTTCCACCCTCCACCACTACGACCGTAACCAAAGAGAGCGAGTTCTCCTGGGAATTGTCATTTTAACCCCTCTGTGTTCTCAGAGGTATGTCCACCTTCAATTGGTCAACATCCAAATTGACCTCTTCCTTCCCAGAAAATTCTTTTTCCGTGTCAAACCACAACAGCTGGCAAGGGGTGGCTGCCTGGCAGGCACCGTGTGTCACCCTGGGGACAGGAGAAGGGGCACAGCCAGCGCATGCAGCTGCAGGCAGGGTGGCTGGTGACACCTCCTCTGCAAGCGGCCACGCTGGCCATGGCTCAGGGCTCCCTTTTCCCTCACAGGCTCTTCACGGAGCGGCAGCAGCTCAACTACCGCCTGCACTCGGTGTCCTGCACGGGGACAGAGGTGCATCTGTCCCTGTGCTCCTTCGAGTTCTACCAGGGCAACTCCTCAGCAGCCTGCGGCTCCGGCATGCCCGCCGTGGTCAGCTGCGTGCCCGGGCCTCTCTTTGCCACTGGCAATGGCCACAAGAAGAAGCAGCGCCAGCAGCAGCAGCAGCAGGGCCAGGTGAGCCCCACAGAGGTGGGGATGAGTCCTGCGGTGACCCACAGCTGGGCAGTGCCCCACGGCCAGGCTCTGTCCCCTGGTGTGTGGGTGTCATGGTTTTTTCATGCCAGCGCCTTCATGCAAATGGAATCTCTCAATTGAATGCTGTGAAACGCGATTGAGAACAGAGCAAAGTAGGCTCAAGCTTAATAACAGGGAAAAAACTTTAAGTTATTATTATAAAAGGAAAAAAAAGAAAAAAAAATACACATAAAGATTAAAATTAAAACCTTGCAAAGTATTTTTCTTCTTACTACCCAACTTTAATATACCATAGTGAGACACAATCTGGACTCCAATCAGGTTTCCACCCTCCAAACAATTAATATTCAGTTTATTGAGGGAGAGAGGAGTCTTTCTTGTGCTACAGACCCCCCAAGAAATACAGCTGCTACATCCTGTGTTTCTATGCTACATCCTAAATTTCTCCACCCTTCTATCTACAAAAAGCCAATTCTAATCCCTTCACCCTTCATTTTACCTTAGTCAGGCCATGTGCCTTCCCCTTCCCCACCCAGCCACGAGCCAAACAAACAAGAATCTACATTACACACTAACCAAAACTAAAAAAACCAAGTTCTCTTAAAAATTATACTTTCAACCCCTCTATATTCTCAAAAACATGTCTACCTTTAATTAGTCAATATTTAAATGAACCTCTTCCTTCTAAAATAATTTTTTTTCCCATATCAAACCACAATAGTGGGTTGCTGGGTGACCGGCTCCGGAGCGGGAGGTGGGGACGTTGTCCTGTCCTGCACATCCCTGGGGTCGTGCCCAGCGCTGCGTGGTGCCGTGCCACGCTGTGCCACGCCTGTCCCTGCTCCCGCAGCCCCGGATCCGGCTGAAGGGCGGCGCGAGGGTCGGCGAGGGCCGTGTCGAGGTGCTCAGGAGCAGCGAGTGGGGCACCATCTGTGACGACCGCTGGAACCTGCAGTCGGCCAGCGTCGTGTGCCGCGAGCTGGGCTTCGGCAGCGCCAAGGAGGCCCTCACCGGGGCACGCATGGGGCAAGGTGAGGCTGCCGGGGCAGAGGGGCCAAGCGTCCCCTCCTGGAGCTGGGGGTGAGGCATTGTCCAGGCTTTGCTTGGCTGGGGTGTCCTGTGAGCACTGGGATGCACATGGAGCATCCCCATGGGATCACGGCCACTACACCACGCTGCCCCGGCGTGGCAGCAGCTGTGGAGGCTGGAGGGTCCAACTCGTTGTCACAGTGAGCTCATGGGCACTCTATTTCCCCTTCCCTGGGACCCTGTGACTCTGATCAAGATATCCCCAGACCCCTCCTTCCTGCCCCAACGGGAGAGCCAGGGAAGCCCACCCTGTCCAAAGTCTATACAGACCCCTGACATTTCCTGGTCGCTCTCTTTTGCCCCACTCTCCCCTTGGACACCACAGAATAAAGAGAGCTGAACCAACATATCGGGAGTAAGAGCCTCTTTTGGAAATCTTTGCCATCTCCTGATACTCCTCCCCCCACAGCCTGCTTACCTCTGAGCTAGCCTAGGATATTTTGGGGGGCTGTGCAGGGTAGGGAACATCACTCTCTGCCAAAAAAGAGAGGGCAGCCTTGGGGACGGGGTGGCTCTGAGCATCCCTGTGTCACAGGGCCCTGATTTCTGCTGTCCTCTGGCAGGGACAGGCCCCATCCACCTGAACGAGGTGCAGTGCCGGGGCACCGAGAAGTCCCTCTGGAACTGCTCCTTCAGGAACATCACACAGGAGGACTGCAAGCACACGGAGGACGCGGCCGTTCGCTGCAACATCCCCTACATGGGCTACGAGAACCTGGTGAGGACCACGGGGGGCTGCTGGCTCCACGGGGCTCCCAGCAGCACGGCCTCGGAGCAGGGTGCTGGGAAAGGCCCACGGGATCCATGGGTCCTCATCCCTCCTCCTCTGCACCCCACACATTTCCCTCTGTCCTGGGAGCTCAGGAATTTTGTGGGTGGGAACCCCCGTGAGGAAGGGGGTGGAGGGGAGGCTGTGGGGGCTCTGGGTGCTCTGTGGGTGCTGCTCTGTGAGGGGAGGTGTGGGGCAGCTGCTTCCTGCTGCTTTTCCTGCTGCCAGCCTGTGCCCATTCTCCAGCAGAAACGCCAGAAAAAAAATCACTGTGGGCCAACCAAGTGAGATTTTTTCTAAACTGTGATGAAACCAGCAAATGGAGCCGCTTGTTCCTGTTTGCCCTGGTCCATCGTTTCATCCGCTTTGAGCTTTTTTAATGATCTTTAACTCTCTCACACCTGTCATTTCTGAAATGACGCCATTTCAAAATGAACTGTTTTCCCTGAGCTGGTGAGACAATTCCCAAACTCACAAGCGATTTGTTTGCTCCCAAATCCACCAGTTTTGGCGAGTTCCCTGCCAACTAAAGCTGTGCTTGGCTCTGCTCAGTTCCTGCCTTCCCCATCCCTCTGTGCAGGCACTGCAGCACGGGACAGGGGCTGGGGACAGTCCTGCAGCCCTGGGGAAGCATCACCTGTGAGGATGATGATGCTGCCACTGCTTTTCTCTGCAGATTCGGCTGAGCGGGGGCCGGAGCCGCTTCGAGGGGCGGGTCGAGGTGGCGGTGGGGGCTGGCGACGGGGACCAGCCCCGCTGGGGTCTGGTGTGCGGCGAAGGCTGGGGTACGCTCGAGGCCATGGTGGCCTGTCGCCAGCTGGGTCTGGGATTCGCTAACCACGGCTTACAAGTAGGTGCCAGCACCAGCTTGGCCAGGGCAGCAGCAGCCAGCCACCACCACTGCTCACAGGGCTGGGGACAGGGAGGGACGGGGACGGCGGCGGCGCAGGAGGTGGCACAGCGTGGAGTGCCTGCTCACGGCCCCAGGGCTTCCCCACAGATCCGCCTGGCCGGCGGGAGGACAGAGTTTGAGGGCCGCGTGGAGGTGAAGCGAGGCAGTAAGTGGGGCACGGTCTGCAGCGATGGCTGGACCACCAAGGAGGCCATGGTGGCCTGTCGTCAGCTCGGCCTGGGCTACTCCCTGCACGCTGTGACGGTAGGTGCCAGCGAGGAGGGCCCCGGTGATGCCCTGGCGAGCGCTGCCCAAAAGACTGTGGGGCTGCGTGGGGACGTGGATCCCTGTGGGCAGCTAAGAGGCCTGGGCAGCTGTGGTGGGGGGCTTGGCTGCAGCCTGGCTATAAGTGATCCCGGGCAATCCAGCCACCAGCCCTGCCACCCACCCTGCCTCACCCCCTCGCCAGGAGACCTGGTACTGGGACGCCAGCAACGTGACGGAGATGGTCATGAGCGGGGTGAAGTGCGCCGGCCACGAGATGTCCCTGAGCCACTGCCAGCACCACGGCGCCAGCCTGAGCTGCAGGAACACGGGCACGCGCTTCGCTGCGGGCGTCATCTGCTCCGAGAGTGAGCGGCCACGGGGCGGCGGGCAGTGGGAGCTGTGGGCAGTGGGGGCTGTGGGCAGTGGGGTCTGTGGGCAGTGGGGGCTGTGAGCAGTGGGGTCTGTGGGCAGTGGGATCTGCAGGCAGTGGGGTCTGTGAGCAGTGGGGTCTGGGGGCAGATCCCATCTTTGGGTGTGGGGTCTGTGGGCAGTGGGATCTTTGGGTGTGTGGTCTGTGGGCAGTGGGCTCTGTAGACAACAGTGTTGTGGGGCCAAGAGCGGTGATCAGGGGGGTTTGCAGCTGGAGGTCAGTGGCCAATTCCCAGCCAATGCGGAGGGCACACGTCCCCCCCGGCTGGGCACTGCCAGCACTGGGCACTGCCCCGTGCCCTCCACCCGCCCCATCCCTGCCGAGAGCAGGGCCCGTCCCTGAGCAGCCGCCTGTCCCCAGCTGCCTCAGACCTGCTGCTGCACGCCCCGCTGGTGCAGGAGACGGCGTACATCGAGGACCGGCCGCTGCACATGCTGTACTGCGCCGCCGAGGAAAACTGCCTGGCCAGCTCGGCCCGCCTGGCCAACTGGCCCTACGGCCACCGCCGCCTGCTCCGCTTCTCCTCACAGATCCACAACCGCGGCCGCGCCGATTTCCGCCCCAAGGCCGGCCGCCACTCCTGGGTCTGGCACGAGTGCCACCGGTGTGTGTGGGGCACGGCTGGGAGGGGCGCGTGGGCAGGGGACAGATGGGGCTGGGGGTCACGGAGGGGAGAGGGTGGTGCTGCTGCAATGGGCTGGGTGAGAGCAGTGCTGGGTGAGGAGGGTGCTGGGCAGGGGTGATGATGGAGAGTGACACCGTGCAAGTTTGGCACTGAGAGAGGGTGATGCTGGATGAGCGTGACACCGGGTGAGGGTGCATAGCCCCAGTCTGCTGCCCAGGGTCCAATGTTGAATGGTTTGGCTTAGGGCTGATCCTGGATGAGCAGTGTTGGGGACTCCAGGAGGCAGGGACAGGGCTGCAGGCTGTGCCCTGCCTCCTGAGACAGCGTGCCAGCTGGCTGGGGACAGCTGTGTCCCCTTCCAGGGCAGGACACAGCTCTGCCCAACCTCACAGTGCTGCCACCTCAGAGCAGGGGCTGTGGGGACATTGCTGGTGGTGAGGGGCTGGGCAGGTGGCAGGGGGGCTGATGCAGGGCAGTCTGCAGCAGGTGCTGGCTCCCTCCCACAGGCACTACCACAGCATGGACATCTTCACCCACTACGACATCCTGACCCCCAACGGCACCAAGGTGGCCGAGGGACACAAGGCCAGCTTCTGCCTGGAGGACACCGAGTGCGAGGAAGGTGGGTGACATGGGGCCCTGCAGCACCGTCCCTTCCTGTGTCCTCATTGTGGGGCCAGGCTGGGGGTCTCAGCAGGGACCAGCTGTGTCTCCTCCTGCCTGCAGACGTGGCCAAGAGGTACGAGTGTGCCAACTTTGGGGAGCAGGGCATCACCGTGGGCTGTTGGGACCTGTACCGGCACGACATTGACTGCCAGTGGATCGACATCACTGACGTCAAGCCAGGCAACTACATCCTGCAGGTGCTGCACCTGACCCTCTCCAGCCCCTCCTGCCACCCTCCCAACTTCTGTCCCTGCATCTCAGCCCCCCACACACTTCAGTCACCCATCCTTTTCTCCCACTGGAGCTCAGTGGGGCTGGTGGGTGTGGTGACATGGGACAGTGCCTGTCCTTGTGCTCACAGACGTGTAGGGCTGCTCAGATGTGCTGCCACATGGGTTTTCCATCTCTGAGGAGCACTGCTCATGGGCACATGGCGCACAGGGACAGGACCACCCCACCACATCAGCAGCCACTGGCTCCTTGGAGCTCTCCAGCACACCCACCACAGCTGGAGTGACGCATCCTCTGGGGCTGGGGCAGGGATCTCACTGTCCGTGTCCCACAGGTTGTGATCAACCCCAACTTTGAGGTGGCAGAAAGCGACTTCACCAACAATGCCATGAAATGCAACTGCAAGTACGACGGGCACCGCATCTGGGTGCACAGCTGCCACATCGGTAAGGGCACGGCGCAGGGGTGAGGGTGGAGGGCAGGGACAGGGCTGCAGGAAGCCATGAGGATGAGGATGGGCTGGGATGGTGGTGCTGGGGGCACCTGCAGTGGAACATGGTGGCAGGGGATGCCGTGCACCAGAGCTGGCAGCCCCTGCCCTCTGCCCGCAGGAGATGCGCTCAGCGAGGAGGCCAACAAGCGGTTTGAGCAGTACCCAGGTCAGCTCAACAACCAGATTTCATAGGGCTCCAGCCCTGGGGAGACAGGCATCTCCCTCCCTCACCCCACAGGGTGGGAGGAAGCCGCTGGGAGACTGGCAGGGAGGCCTGATGCCCAGTGCTGCTGCCACTGTGTCCTGCCGGGGACTGCCCAGGACTTGCCACCGGCTGCCCTTCCCCACCTCGGTGGGGGCTGGAGGCACCATCACCTGCACCTCCCAGCGTGGGGCTGCCACCCCAACCACTGGCCAGAAGACCGTGCCCACATCCCCTGGGCTGCGGCACACGGGTACAGCCCGGGAGGTCCTGCACCCCCCATCGCTCCATCCCTCCCATGCCAGCTGCACCCCAAAACTCCCACTGCCCGTTCCAGCCCTGGTTCCTCTCACCCCACAGCCCTCCCACAGCTCACCCCCTCAGCTGGCCCCAGGGCCCACCACCCACACAGGGCCCCAGGAGCCCCCGGGGATGGTGCAGGCGTCTCTGCCCACAGCGCTGCCCAGGGGTGGCTCCTACCCCATCTCTCAGTTGTAATTTTATTTCCTCTATAAAGTTGTAAGTTCTATTTCCCAATGGTTGCTGGCACGTCTTTGGGCTGGGACGGGGAGCCTGGCAGGAGCAGGTGGCACGGATCATTCTTCAGGGCTGATCAGCACACTGGCACAGCGTGGGGGCATCCCCTGGCCCCTGCCATGCCTCATCCACACAGCCCTGGTCCCACACCAGCCCCCAGGACCCTTCTCAGCCACGGCTGGTCCTCTGGGAAGAGCCCAGGTGGGTGAGAGGAAGGGACCAGCAGCAGCCTGAGAGGTGGAACTGAGGAGCAGGGATGTGGGGAAGAGCCAGTTCCTCCTCACCAGATGCAGGGCAAATGTTATCGAGCAGAAATCCCCTCACCAGAGGCAGGGCAAATATTACCGAGCAGAAATCCCATCCTGCAGCTGTGACCCTTGAGGAGTGGGGTCCATAGCACTGTGACCCACAAGAACTGAGGTCTCACAGCAGACAGGGGTTGCCCCAATTTCTGTGGGAGCACAGCCCAGCCAAGCCTGTGGCCAAGATGCTGGGCAGGAACACTCGGATGTGACACGAGGGCTGAGTCCAGCCCAGCTCTTACCCCTCAGCTGAGTGCTCTGACCCCACCAAGGGCAGTCCAGCCCAGCTCTCACCCCTCAGCTGGGTGCTCTGACCCCACCAAGGGAGGTCCAGCCCAGATTTCACCCCTCAGCTGGGTGCTCTGACCCCACCAAGGGCGGTCCAGCCCAGCTCTCACCCCTCAGCTGGGCGCTCTGACCCCACCAAGGGAGGTCCAGCCCAGCTCTCACGCCTCAGCTGGGTGCTCTGACCCCACCAGAGGGATCCAGCCCAGCTCTCACCCCCCAGCTGGGCGCTCTGACCCCACCAAGGGAGGTCCAGCCCAGATTTCACCCCTCAGCTGGGCGCTCTGACCCCACCAAGGGAGGTCCAGCCCAGCTCTCACCCCTCAGCTGGGCGCTCTGACCCCACCAAGGGAGGTCCAGCCCAGCTCTCACCCCTCAGCTGGGCGCTCTGACCCCACCAAGGGAGGTCCAGCCCAGCTCTCACCCCTCAGCTGAGCGCTCTGACCCCACCAGCCCCTTCCCCACGGCGGGGACCCCGGCTGCTGCCTGCAGCCTGGGAGGAGGAGGGGGCAGGAGGCCCTGGCTCAGCCCTGGCTCAGCCCTGGAACGCGCTGCGGTCGGCGCAGCCGGAGCAGCTATGCCAGACACGCCGCGATTTCCCCCGGGCCGGCGGTGCTGGCCGGGGCAGCGAATTCCTCCGGCGAGGCTGGGGCTGCTGAAAGGAGTGCTGTTCTCATGGCAGGGGCAGAGCCGCCCCTTGCCACAGCACCCTGAGGAACTGTGCTTCTTTCATGTCCCAAAAGCAGCAGGACCGGGCTCGGCAGTGCTGTCACGGCCCGACGGCTGCATTCCTCTGGGCTCCGGGCTGCCCTCACCGCTGCTCCGCTCCAGCGCCGGCTCTTCCAGGAAGGAGAGGAACAGCCGGAGCTGCTCCTTCCCCGAAAGCCCTCGGCAGCCAGCTGTCCCCAGGGGCCGGGTGTGTGTGGGAGCAGAGCTCCAGCACCGACAGCGAGCCGGGGGTGGGACAGGCAGAGCCCCAGCCCCGGCTGTGGCTCCCATCCTCAGCCCTCTTGGACATCAGGGCCAGGAGATGCCGCCCCAGCCGTCACGAGTTTGGCATTGACACCAATTTACCAATTTACCATGGCCTGGCAAGCTGCTGCACGGGAGGGGATGTGGACACAGGGTGACAGGAGCAATCACAGATCTCCCAGCAGAAGGGATGTGACCAGATGGCCGTGGCACACCAGCACTGCTGCACTCCAGGGAGGTAATGCCGGTCCCAAAGGGGCCACACAATCAATCCATGGCACGACAGCTGCCTGCCAGGTACACAGAGGAGTCAGATCCCAGCCCAGGTGGGCTCCAAGCAGGTGGCAGAACACCATGAACACTGATAAGGTCCCTGGAGGCACGGTGAGCTCCTCCCCAGCCGCGGGGTCTCATGCGGGGACTGACAGGAGGAGCAAGGTCCCACACAGCCCAGCCTCCACCAGGCAACTGCTGCTGCCAGGGGAAGGAGGTGACACGGCCGTGGGGGCCGCTAGAAAAGTGCTTTATTTGAACACAGAGAGGAACGGCTGCACCACACGTCACCCAAGCACAGGCCCCTCTCCTGGCCCCTCTTGTCTCTGCCTGGTCAGCACAGCCACATCTCAGTCCTGCCCTCGGCTCTGGCTGGGTGCTCTCTGCTACTCGGTGACCTCGGGGACGACGCTGACCAGCAGGGTGTCGTAGCCACGCCGCACCAGCAGCGCCAGGCTCTGCTGCGTCCGCACCGCCTCGTACACGTCCTCGGCGCGCCGCGACACCGTCCCGTTGATCTCCAGCACCACGTCCCCGGCCTTCAGCCCTGCCCTGCGGGGAGAACGCGGATCAAGCACGCAGAGGGTGAGGCAGACGCTTGGTGTTGTCCTCCAAGTGCAGCAGGAGCTGTGGCAGCAGAGGTTCTACAGCTGCACTTAGCCAGCAAGAATCTGGGAAAAGGTTCCCAGGTGGTTTCTGCTGTAGAGACCGAACCCTGCTGCTCTGGAGGAAAACGCATCCCACAGCTGCTCCCTCACCCAGCCCCAATCCCACGCTTACTGGTGTGCTGGGGAGCCGATGATCACCTTGTGGATCAGCACGCCGTAGGAGATGTCGGGAAAGGTGGGGTCACGCAGCTTCAGCTCTGCCAGGATGCTGCAGAGTGAACATCAGCATCAGGGATGGAGCTGGAGGCAGAGCAGGGCTCTCACCCCACTCCCTGCAGCCGCACAGCCTTAGAGACCAGGCACAGAACCTCCCCTCTGGTGTCCCTGTACCCTGCTGAGCACGAGCCACAGTTGCCAGCCCCAAACATCGTCATCCTCCTGTCAAAACAAGAGGATGAGAAGAATCCCAAAGGCACCAGGGAGAGCTGGAAACCCCTGGAGCAGCTGCCAGCTGGATCAGAGCTGTGGTGATGCACATCCCCAAGTCACATCACCCTTCCCAGGGTCAGACCCACCCCTCCTCTGCTGCGGTTTCACTTCTCTGCCCTAGCTGGGCAGGATACACAACACAAGCTGAGTGTAGAGTCAAAACAATCACAGTTGCTCACACTTTCCCACAGATTTTAGGATTTCTAAACCAAATCTTGACTGAAATCCAGAAGTGGATGCAACACTCCAGCTGGATGTCTCCAGAGTGACAGCATTCTTCCCTCAAACACTGCATCAGCTCTAATCCCTGCAGACCCACACACTCAGTCTCTGCCCAGCTCTGCTCCTGTCATGTCCCTGCTCAGCCAGTCAGGGCTCTCCACGTGGCTGTGGTCTGTGCTGAACTCAACTGTGCTGTCCCACAGCCCACTGCAAGCTGCCCTCCCTTCCCAATTTCACACAGCAGAGGTGGGAAGAGGCCTCTCAAGTTCATCTCACCCAACCCCCAGCAGGCTCAGTCAGGCCAGGCTGCTCTGGACTGTGTCCAGCTGGGTTTTGAGGATCTCCAAGAACCCTCCAGGCAACGTGTGCCAGGCTCTGAGCACCCTCCTCATAGTAAAAAACAGGATTTCTTGTGGACTCTGACACATCTCTGTGCCCACTGCCTCTTATCTGGCCTGGGCACCACACACAGAACAGGGTCTGAGCCTGAACCTGTGCCCAACATGGATCTTCTCCTTCCCGTGCCAGGGAAAGGTTTCCAGATGGAAAAGTTCAGGGTGTTCAGGGCAATCACCCGATTCCAAGGCGAGCAATCCCTTGTTGGGAGCCCTTCCTGCTGGGCACAAACAAGCCTGGCAGTCAGGTGCTTTCCCTGGACTGGTTCAGGGGCTGGAACCACATCCCCGGAGCCGTGTCCGAGGAATTTCACGCTGCCTCCTGACAGACTTGGTCCCTGCAAGCGTGGCCAGGGAAGCAGGAGGAGGCTGGGCCGGCCTCCCACATCCCTCGGGTTCTGCCGGTTGCCAGCACCATCTGCTGGGCACTGGGGAACTCGCCAGACCTTGAGGAGGGCAGAGCACAGCTCCAAAAAGGGTTTGCCCAGCATGGCACAGCAGCACCAGCCCCATGAGGCAGCTGAAGGTCTCTTAAATGTGGCTGCAAGAGCCAAAGAACCAGAGCAGGTGGTGACCTTCTCCCAGAGGTGAGAGCACAGGTCCTGCTTGCTCACATGGGCACTTCACAGAATTGTTTGGGTTGGAAAAGACTTTTAGGATCAAGTCCAACCATTTCCCCAGCTCTGCCAAGGCCACCACTGACCATGTCCCCAGAATCCACATCCACAAAGCTGTTGAATCTCCCCCAGGGATGGAGATTCCAGCGTAGCCCTAGGCAGGTGTGCCAGGGCTGGACAGCCCTTTCCAAGAAGGAATTTTCCCAATATCCAACTTCAACCTCCCCTCGCACAACCTGAGGCAGTTTCCTCTAGTCCTGTCCCTTGTTCCCTGGCAGCAGAGCCTGACCCCCACCTGGCTCCACCCTCCTGTGGAGAAGGAGAGCACTTTTTATCTGCTCACAGTCCGCCACCAGTGAAGAATCTTCCAAGTTTCCAATTTACCCATGAGCCAGCCTACATTCTACCCACAACACAAGCACAAAGAGATTTGAGAGTGAGAGCTTAATCCTCCCAAAACCAGGCATCCTCAGTTAGTTGGGAAGATCCCAACACATCCCTGCCCCAACAGGACCGGTCTGTTGGCCCCTGAGCTCAGGACAGGTACCTGGGAGTGAGGGTCAGCATCATCACCCCGATGTACCGGCGCTTCGATTCTGCATTGCCAAACCAGGAGCCTGTGGAAGGAAAGGACATGGAATGTCATGGCTGGAAAACACAGACCTGCTTAGAACAGTGCTGGGCTGAGCCCTCACAGCCCTCAGGGCAGGCAGCATCCAGAGCTATTCCAAATCCCTACAACAGCTCAGTCCAGTTCTCAGCACAGCGGGAGCGTTCCAGGTGTCGCATTTTGCACTATGACTTGGCTTCCATGGTCTGTCAAAATTTTGACAGAGAATGTCCCTCCCCAGTGTCACAGAACCAGACAAAGCAAGGCAGCAGTTGCACAGATTTCCTGTGGCACCAGATGAGACCCCAAAGAGTTCTCCTGCTCTCCTTGCTTTTCTTGGGAAGAAGGGTCCAGAGCCCAGCTGTACCAAAGTTTCCTTCTCTCACCCTTTTCCCCCAAACCCCGAGCAGGGAGGTCCCCACTCACTCTTGCGGTGCTCCTCCTTCTGCAGGAACTTCCGCAGCCGGTCCGAGGGGATGGCAAAGGAGATGCCCGACGTCACCTTCATGGTGTTCACGCCGATCACCTCACCATCCTGCAGGGAAAGGGCACTGGGATCCCAATGCAGTGATCCAGTGATCCCAGCAGTGACCCAGCCTGGATCATTGTGGAGAGCAGGGGAACTACTGCACCAGCCTGGGGTCCTGCCTCTGTGCCCACCCCTCCCAGGCTGCCGGCCCTGTGTCGTGCCTCACCCTGCTGAGGCTGGGCAAGACCCAGGGGCTGAGTCTCCAGGATGAGTCCATGCAGTCCCTGGCTCTGCCCTGCCAGCTCCAGCCAGACCTCATCTCCACCAAAGCCCCATCAGCTCCAGATGCCTCAGATACTGCACAAAGCTCTCACGCCACGCTTAGACCTCCCTCTCCCTCCAGGAAACCTCCCAGCACTCACAAGCACTCCCAGAGAGGGGCACAGAGCAAGGGGCACACAGCACATCCCAGCCAGCAAGGGGACAAGCAGCAGAACTCACCAGGTTGACGAGGGGGCCCCCAGAGTTCCCAAACTGCAGCAGAGGAGAGAGAGTGTGAGCAGACCACAAAAGCCCCATCCCGAGGCCGATCCCAGGGCGACCGGCCAGAACCCCCATACGCTCCACGTGAACCCCCTCCACCCTCCCGTGCCCCCGTGCCCCTTACGTCGATGGCAGCGTCCGTCTGGATGTACTCCATGTCAGTGGCGGCCAGGCCCAGCTCGCGGCTGCCGCGCTGCGCCGAGCTGACGATGCCCGAGGTGATGGTGTTCTGCAGGGCGAAGGGGCTGCCCATGGCCACCACGAACTCGCCCTGCCTCACCTCGGCCGAGCGGCCCAGCGGCAGCGTGGGCAGCGGGTGCTGCGGGCAGCGAGACGGTCAGCGGGACAAAGCAGAACAAGAGGAACATCCCCCACCTCCCGGCGTCCCCCGCGGCCGCGACGCGCGCACCCACCTTGGGCTTGATCTTGATGGTGGCAATGTCGGCCACCTGGTCCACGTCCTGCACCACGGCGTCGTACGTGTCGCCGCTGGCCAGCTTCACCCGCACGCGCCGCCGGTTGGCCACCACGTGCGCGTTGGTGACGATCAGCCCGTCCGGGGACACCACGAAGCCCGAACCGTTGGAGATGGGCACCTCCCGGCCCAGGAAGGGGTGTCTGCAAGGAGGGCACGGCTCAGGAGGGGTGGCAGGGACAGGGTTGATTGGGAGTAGCAAGGGTGCACAGGCAGCGGAACCATGGAGGATTCCTTCCCTGTTCCAGCAATTTGCAGAAATAGGGGAATCGGCACGAGTGCAACAGGAATCCAGAGCTGTGCACAGCCACGAAGGTACAATCCTGCCAGGAACAGAAGCACGTGGGAGCAAGGAGAGGCTGTGACCTGTGCAGGGACAAGGCCAAAAGACATTTACCCCAGCCTTGGAGCAGGTAACAAACACCTGAGAGGCAACAGGAACATTTCCTGAGAGCAGGACGGGACTCACAACTCTGGGTCCTGGTCAATCACCCCAACCTCTGCTGCTAGTCAGGTGAAGGGAATGGAAAACAGGATGGACCAGCAAGGCCAAAGCCCAGCCGGTAGTGAATTATTGCCAATGTGGGTCAGGAACCCAGAGAAGGAGCAGCACCAGCTGCTGCCTCCTCGCACGGTGAGGCAGCAAAGGTGACACTGCACACAGGTGACACCAAGCTGGAAGCAGCAGCCACCCAGCTGGTGAGGGCAGAGCTGATGCACAGAGGTGCTCCGAGGCCGGAGGCATTGCGTGGTGAGAACATTAGAGAGCACAAAGGGAAATAAACACCAAGTGCTGCCCCCAGGCAGCGTTAACGGGGCAGCCCGGGCGGCAGCTTCGCCAGACGGCCCCGCAGGACACGGAAGTGTCGGTGCCTCCCGAGGCGCTCACGGGAGCCCTCCGGGACGGTTCAGGAGAGGCCGGCGGAGGTCCCGAAGGTGCCGGGGCCGCACTGCACAGGGAGGAGGGAAACCCCTCCCGGGGACCTCCCGGTGCCGGTACCTGCCCACGATCTCCACGTAGACCAGCGCGGGCGCCGTTTTCTCCACCACGTCGGCGATGAAGTTGAAGGCGGCGCGGGGCGAGGTAGGCGGCGGGGCGGGCGGTGGGGCGGGCACGGCGGCGCTCAGCGGGGACCGGCGGCGCTCCCGGGCCCACAGCAGCACCAGCGCTGCCGCCCCGGCGCCCACCGCCGCCGCCAGAGACCGGCCCCAGGCGGACGGCGGCGGAGGATGGGAAGGAGGAGGAGGAGGGGGAGGAGGCGGCGGTGGCTCAGCTGTCCCCGTCAGCGCTCGGCACCAGCGCTGTACACCCGGTGGCACCGGGATGCACCGGAGCCGCACCCTCCGCGCCGCTGCCGCCATGCTGCCGAGAGGAAACCGCGCCCCGCCGGGGCGGTGCTGAGCCGCGGGGCACTACGGGAGTTGTAGTCCTGAGGCGGGGCCAGCCCAAAGCTGTCCTCCACCGCAGAGCACGCCGGGAGTTGTAGTTCCGAGGAGGAGACTGCCGGAAAAGCGTTTTGCCGCGGGGCGCGCCGGGAGTTGTAGTCCCGCTGGGAGCTACGGTCCCGCCGTCAGCGAGATGCGCCGATAACCGGCGCGACAGCGGAGTAGGGCAGCCCCATTGTCAGAGCGGCTCACCGAGTCCGCCGGAGCCGCCGAGGGCCGCGACCGGGGCGAGAGTGCTGCGGCGGTGCCGTGCGGACCAGGAAGGGGGCGCGCTCCCAGCGTGCCCCGCGCGGGCCGGGCGCGCGGCCGCGGGCAAGATGGCGGCGGGAGCGGGGCGGCCGTGAGGCGCCGGCACGGCGGGGATGGAACCGCCCGCGGCCCCGGGCCCCGAGCGGCTCTTCGACTCGCACCGGTAAGCGCCCGCCCGGCGCGGACTCCTGGGGGAGCCGCGCCAGAACTGAGGGAACGCTGGGCGGGGGTCGCGGGGCCAGCGGAGGGCGGGGGTGTCCCACCAAAGCCCCGTGGGGAAGGTCGGGGTGACCCGTGAGGGGAAGCGGGGAGGGTCCGCGGTGGTCCCGAAGTGGGATGGGAGATTTGCTGGGGGGGACCGCGCGGAGCGGCGGCCGCGGGGCGGGACCAGGGTGGGGATCGTCCCGGCCACGCTCAGGCGGCCCCGGCCGCTCCGTGTCCCTGCAGGCTCCCGACCGATGGGTTCCTGCTGCTGGCCCTGCTGCTCTACGCCCCCGTGGGGCTCTGCCTGCTCGTCTTGCGCGTCTTCATCGGCGTCCACGTCTTCCTGGTCAGCTGCGCCCTGCCCGACAGCGTCGTGCGCCGGTGGGTGACCTCGGGATGCTGCCCGGGGTGGGTGTGGGGTGGTGGCAGGGCTGCCCCAGCCCCTGGGTGTCCCCAGCTGTGCGGGCTTGGCTCAGGGAAAGATCTGTGCCTTCAGGACTCCTTGTCTGCAGGAGCCTGGGAGGTGCTTCCTCTGACAAGCCCAGAGCTGGCAGCCGCCTCTGGAGTGCTCAGGGACTGGTTTGGAGCACGTGGATCAGCCTGGTCTGCTGCTGAGAAGCTCTGAGGGCGCTTGCTGCCCTCATCCCAGTCCCAGCCCCACACCAATTCCTGCACCAGACGGGTCATTCCATCTGGTGCCAGTGTCGTTTGTCCAGCCACCAGAATTCCTGGGTCTTTGCCTGTTGGACGTGTCACCTAGCAGTGTTTTGGAGGGCAGGACTCGAGGAAGATCCTTGTTCCCCTGGCAGGTTCATTGTCCGTGTGATGTGCTCCGTGCTGGGGTTGCTGGTGCGTCAGAGCGACCCTCGGCTGCGCGGGGCCAGCACCAGGGTCTTCATTGCCAACCATGTCACCCCCTTCGACCACAACGTCGTCAGCCTGCTCACCTCCTGCAACACGGTGAGGGCACGGCCGGGGCTCCTCCCCGAGGGCGGGGCATGGGCAGCTCTGCTCCATTCGGGGTTGCCGTGGTGTCAGGGAAGGCAGCTTAAAGCCCGCTCGGTGCCACGCCCTGCCATGGGCAGGGACACCTTTTACCAGCCCAGGTGGCTCCAAGCCCTGTCCAGCCTGGCCTTGGACACTTTCAGGGTTTCAGGGGGTAGCCACAGCTTCTCTGGACAACCTCACCACTCTCACACCCATAAAATTTCCTCCTAATATCCAGTCCTAATTTTTCCTCTCTCAGTTGTACCCATTAATCTTTGTCCTGTCACTCCAGTTTCTGGCGCAGATTCCCTCTAGGCTCTTTCAGATCCTGGAAACTTTCATCTCCAGATCTGATTTATTAACTCAGGGTGTTAATCTTGAGGTGTTTCCTGTGGCTCAGTGTCACTCTTGGGCTCTGCATGGAAAAGTGGAACAGGGTGAGGAGCAGCAGGAGCTGTTACATGTGGGGGTTGATTTTGGTGGAAGAATGGACAGATCCCAGCAGCTGCTTCCTTCTCTGCCCTTTTGGATGAGGGGACAGGGCTGGTTGTGGGGTTTCCCCCAGCACTGGGTGGGCAGTTTTGGGAGGTGTATGGAGGGTGCTCAGGGAGCTGTGTGTTGGTGGTGCCTGGGTAGTTCTGGCCTGTCTCTGCTGTCCTGTAAAATTCTTTGTGTGTGGAGTTGGTGAGTCAGCAGGGTCTGGGTGGCTCCTGTGTCCTGCACAGCCATTGATTTACCCCTGGCCTGGAGAGGGGGGACTCCTGGGAGCAGAGTGTGTCCTGCCAAGTGTGTCAGGGACAGCTGGAGAAAACACTAGGGACACAGGCAGCTGGGAGTGCATGTGTCTGGCAGGCAGGGCACAGTCTGAATGATGATTTGGAATCCATTTCCTGTGGAATTGGGGCTGAGGCCTGGCAGTTCTCAGCCACCAGTGCTGCCAACACTCTCAGTCCCAGAGGGGTTTTTGCTAACAAGCAGGCACTTTGTCACCTCTGTCACCTGGGAAGGTTGGCCTGGGGGGGCAGGAGGGCATGGAAGGGTGAGCAGGGTGGCATTTCCTCCTCACTTCTGTTCTCCCTGCAGCCTGCCCTGAGTGGTGCCCCAGGGTTCATCTGCTGGTCCCGGGGATTCATGGAGCTGGGAGTGACAGGCAGCCGTGCAGAGCTGGTGGATTCCCTGAAGGAATACTCGGCCCACCAGGGGAACCCACCACTGCTGCTGTTCCCAGAGGAGGCAGCCACCAACGGCAGGGCCGGGCTGCTCCGCTTCAGGTGAGGGACTGGGAATTCCTCCAGCAGGGGAGTGGGAATTCCTCCAGCAGGGTGTCTGGGAATGGCTCTGCTGTATTGTGACAAAATGGCTTTGGATGGCTCAGGGATCATTCACTGCAGAATTCCTCCCTTCCAGCTCCTGGCCTTTCTCCATCCTGGATGAGGTCCAGCCCGTTGCCCTGCAGGTCCGGAGGCCGTTGGTGGCTGTGGTGAGTGGTGGGCACAGGGGCAGGGTGTAGGGTGGGTACAGCTTTTCTTTCTGCTTTGGAGTCTGTGGTGTGGCCTGGCCTCGTGTCCTGGCACTCTAGAACCAGCTGCTCAGGGCTAACACAGTTCCCAGTGGCTTCCCTGAGAGTTTGGCCAGTCAGGACTCCCCTGGTTACATTTGTTTGGTGGCCCAGCTGGCTGTCCCTCTGCCTCTGGCTTCCATGGCCAGAGTGCAGTCTGCTTTGCTTTTGGTGAGTTCTGTGCTGTGAAAGACCAGCTGCAGGCAATCCTCATGCCAAAGGTCATGCAGGGCTCTGGAGGCCCTGGTGCCCCTGGCACAGATACAGGACAGTGGTGCAGGAGCAGCCCCACACTGGGATAAAGTCCATGAGGGCAATGGCAGCACTGCCAAAGGCATTGCAGGGAAACTGCTCTCAGCGAGGCTTCGTTGAATTTCTTGTTTTGATATTGATTTTTTAATGATCTGGTGACTACAGAAAGCTGCCAGTCATGACTGTCACTTGTGGTGTTTCTGTGGGACACAGCAAAGGAGCCCCTGGCAGGGTGAGGAGTCACCTGGATGGGAACTGCAGGAATATTTGGCAGAGCTTTGGTCACCCCTGGCAGGCCAGGGGTGCTGAGACAGAGTTAAGGCAGGTCACAAGTGTAGGTGAAGGTGCAGTTTTCTAGCAATAAGTTAAATTTTGAATGACTCCTCCAGAGAAGTGAGAAAGTTCTTCTGTTCTGGACAGTCTATAAGGAATATCTTATGCTTTTATGGGTTTGGTTCATTTGAGAAATTCTGGGATGTGTCAAGCTGTGTGTCTTTGTGTCTCTGTATCTCTTCCCTCGTGCATGTTAGGGAGAACAGCAGGTCTATGTGGAGGTGCTGGTTACAGTCACTTCCTGGCTCAAATTTTACCTTCAGAGTCTGAGCAGGACTTTGTGCTTCCTGCACATTGGCTGAGTAAATCCTGGTGGATTTCTGGCGTGATTTTAAGCTGGAAGTATTGGAGATGTGATATTTTGAATAGATTGATTGGTGTTTTATAAAAAGTTTTCTTATATAATTGTGTAATGTATATTAGGCACTGGGTTGGGCCAAACATCAAATTTGGGGTTAAGAGAGAATTTGCTCCAGCTCCAGTTGCATGGAGGGTGTTGTTCTGTGGCACAGGCAGTGCAACTGAAATCTGGCTGTGGGCATCACTTCAGGCTTTTTGTGTTTAGGGTTCTGAGGATTACTTTATCCAGATGAGGCTTCTCTGTTCATCTTGTTTCTGGGCTTTCAGGGCTTTTCTCATTTGCAGCTCCTCTTCCCAGGCTGTGGGATAAACCAGGCACGAGCCTGTCTGAGAATCACAGAATTGTTCAGGAAATCCCTCTGGGCCCATCAAATCCCACCATTCCACAACAATGCCAAGGCCACCACTGACCATGTCCCCAAGTGCCACATCCACAGGGCTGTTAAATCCCCCCCCAGAGATGGGGACTTCCCCCTGCCTTGGGTAGCTGTGCCAGAGCTGGACAGCCCTTTCAAGGAGGAATTTTCCCAATATTCAACCTCCCCTAGCACAACCTGAGGCTGTTTTATCTTGTGCTGTTCCCTGGGAGATCTTACAGGAGTTGGGACATCACAGAGAGGCTGTTGCCACCAGAATGAGGGAGGATTGTTCATGGTTCTGAGGAAGCATTAAGTAGGTTTTCAGGCATTTTTGTAGCTTTCTGAAGGGACAGACTGAGGATACTGAGGAAAAGTCTTGCTGCTGTCTTAGTGGGAGGAAAGTTTTCACTGGGAGCAGTGAAAACTGGTGATGACCACTGAGGGTGAAGCTGCCCTGGGGCTTGCCCTGCTCGCACTGGCTTTGCTGTTCCCCCTTTCCCAATCCTCCAGCCACAGCTCAGGTGTGCTCTGCCCACCTCTTTCCCCAGTGGAACCTCGACCACCTCCTGTTCCATGGGTGGGCTCTCACTGTGCTCTCTTCCCCAGAGTGTGGCTGACTCCTCCTGGATCACAGAGCTGCTCTGGACCTTCTTTGTTCCCTTCACAGTTTATCAAGTAAGGTACTACGTCTCTCTCTTCCGTTTGGGGCAGGGTTGAGGGTGGGCAGGACTGTGGTGTCACTGTGGCACTGAGAGCTCCCTCCCTGGGTGCCTCAGCAGGGCTGGGCTTGGCACATCTGGGCCTGGCCGTGTCCAGCTTCTAATGTGGAGGGGGTTCCTGTTGGGGAAGGAGAGGAGTCTCAGTCGTTCCAGGTGTTTAGTTCAAGTTTCCAGGTGTTCTGCAGTGATTCTCTCCAGGCCTGTTCAGCTCAGTGCCCTGTCTCTCCCTACAATCCCCTGGGAGTGGGGTGGTCTAAAGCCTGGGTGAGCCCAAGCTGGCTGAGTAGCTTTGCTGTAACGAGGGCAGTGAAAGAGACTGGGAATCAAATGTAGGGCTTGTATTTCAGCCTTTCCCTGGTTCTGTCTGCCTAAATTCTGGGTGACCCGTTTCCCACTTCCATGTAAATGGCCACGGATCCTCATTAAGGCCTTTCTGGGAACTGCAGATCCCTCGTGTTACACTTGAGCTCCAGTTCTGCCTTCTGCCATGTCCTGGATTCGGGAGTGGGTGTTGGGCTTTGTGGGGTGAGCAGGGAGGTGGGGATGGCATGGCTGCCCCTGGCAGGGTGTCCCCAGGGGCTGCTGCCAGCAGGGCTGGCTCCATGAGCTGTTGTCCCCACGCAGGTGGATGCCGTCTGTCCCCAGACGAGCGGACGAGCGGAGTGAGGACTTTGCGCTCCGAGTTCAGGAGGTAGGAGGGTGGTGTGGGAGAGGGGCGTGTGGGACTGCTGCACTTCAGGGGTGGGCACAGAGGAGAGCAGGGTGCAGGCAGAGTTGCAGAGGGCATTTCTGGATATCTGTGTGTGCTGGGAGCTCTGGTACGTTGTTGGTTTTTTTGGGGTTTTTTTTGTTAAGGTCGGGATTGAAAGTGTTCGAGGTGCTATTTTGTGTTTAGACTTATATTTTGTTTTTATAAGTAGTGAATTTTGTAGTATTTTATTAATAAGCTATAAAATGCTTATGTATTTATTTTTATAAGTTTTATTTTTATTTTTAACTTAATTATTAACTACATGTGTTTTGTAATGTGGATTTTTTTGTTTAAATATAAAATACTACTTAAACTTATGAATAAGGACTAGTTTTTGTTTTAAAACTTTTATTTTGTTATATATATTATTATATTCTAAAACCAAGTTTTTTTACTACGTGGTGTTACACACTTCTAATCAAACTACACACTCATAATCTTAGTTCTATTATTTAATTTTAAAACCTTTTTCTACAGCCTCAGGTCAAATGCAGGGTTCTCTCAGGGGTTAAAAAGCACAGAAAGTCTAAAATTCTCAGCATCTAGGACTCAAACATTTCATGTTTATTGCCTTTTGCAAGAACTCAGTTATTTCATGGCCTATTTGCCACCCCACTTTGAGCCTTTCTGCAGTTGTCAGGACTCTTCCCATTGAGTCCAGACCTTTCACTCCCTTTTTATAATGCCACAAATCATACAAAGCACTTGTTTCTCCACTCTGCCCGTACGTGCTGGGTACTTCCCAGCTCCAGACATCTCCTATCTCCTTGTCAGCCCGTTTTGGCAGGATGATATCGCTATTCCTGCTCCTTCTCGGGCTCTGGAGAGATCAGTTCCCAGCCCTCTTGCCCTCACCATGGCTCCATGTACCCCTGCCACGTTCCCCAGCCTGGAGGGGCTGCCTGGGCTGTGTGTGTTGTGTGTTTTAACGTGTGACTCCTCTGCATTCCCCAGCTCTTGGCCATGGAGCTGGGTGTGGTATCCACACGGATCACCGCTGCCGACAGGACCGAGCACATGAAGAGGCTGAGGCACACGGCACGGCTGCCCTTTGCCCCAGGTGGGGATCCTGCCTATGGAGCCTCTGCTTTTTGGGGGGACTCTGTCTGCTCTCGGTGACAGACTGCCCACTTTCAATCCCTCACCCTGTGCCCGCTGTGCTTTCTCTGCAGCCTTGAGCCAGCACCCGGCAGCCCGGCCCAGGGTGCCCCCCAGCCTGCCCAGGGGTGCTCCCGAGGACGTGCGGGTCGTGGCCATGGCACAGCAGGTCAAGGAGGTGCTGCCTCACGTGCCCTTGGAGGTCATCAAGACAGACCTGGGTGAGCAGGGACTTGGGGTGGCAGCAGGGACGTGGGAGCACCTTCTGTGGTCTGAAAGAGGAAACCTTGTCCCCGCTGCACTGGCACACGCTGGCAGCCAGGATGGAGCGTCCTGATCTCCCTTTGTCCCCACAGTCCAAACCAACTGTGTGGACACCACCATTGCCAACTTGCTGGAGGGGAGAGTTCCCTTCTTCCCTGAGAGCAAAGAGGCTGAAGACCTGCCTGCCCCATCTACCTCCCAGGCTGCAGCTGCTTCTGGCATCCAGGGCTCTGTGGCTGCGCCTTCTTCCAAGGTATTTTGGGGTTGTGTCTCCCTGCTCTGGTGGCTCGTGTTCAGGACTAGCCAAGGGCATGGAGCCTGGCATGCCAGGTCCTTGCAGGGCCACCAAGGAGGCCCCTGCTTCATCTGTCTCCTGATGGCTCCTGTGCTTTCTCTTCTAGCCGGCTACAAAGCAGTTTGCAAAGTCCCCCGTGGAGCGTCACCTGTCCTTGCAGGAGAGGAAACGAGCCTTGTACGACTATGCCAGGAGGTGAGAGCCCCCCACGCCTCCCCGTGCCAGGGCCACACAAAATTTCCCCCTGCCCAAGCCCCCAGATCCCGGCCCCAGCAGCACCCGAGGTGCCCCAGGCACTGGGCTTTCCATGTCTGGCTGATGGGAGCCCCCGTGGGACTGGGTTTCTCTGGGGTGCCACTGGTGTGAGCAGGACATTCCTGTTTGGCACCAGGGACAGCTCCATTAATCCTTCTTGGTGTGAGGGCACAGGGAGTGAGTTTGAACTCTGTGCAGGGTTTTCATGAGGCAAATCCTGGCACAAGAGGCCAGTTGTGGTGTGTGGGTCTTGGTTTAGGAAGATACAGAAAATTGAGGATGTGTTTGAGGGGAAGTTGAGTGTGGCTGGGCTTGTTGGGCTCTGGATGGCTGAGGTGGTGCTGAGGGAACCATCCTGTTAGGAAACCCTGACTGGGACACCTGGCAGGGACACAGAGATCCTGTGTGTTTTCTTGGGGACCATGAGCTGCTATGGGCAGCCTGACAGCCCCTCACTGCCCTCGCTTGGTCCAGCAGGATTGTCCCCAGCAGGGACTTGTCCCCGTGCCCCTCCCAGAGCAGCTCCTACTGCCTTCACCCGTTCCCCTGGGCTCCAGGTGAGCCTGGAACGAAACGGATCCGAGGGAGCACCTGGCCCGGGGGTGCTGCAGTGTCCCCGTGTCCCGGTCCCTTGTCCCGGTCCCTCGGAGCTGTGTCCTGGCCAGACGGGCGATCCCCGGGTGGGTTCACGGGAGGCTCCTCGGCTGCTCCCAGCCCCGCCGTGTCTGAGGCCGCTCTCTCCCGCAGGCGCTTCGCTGAGAAGCACGGAGCGGCAAGGGCCGGCGGCAGCCCCTGACCGGGCCGGTGGCAACCCCTGACCGGGCCGGTGGCAGCCCCTGACCGGAGCTCCGGGCCGGTGGCAACCCCTGACCGGATCTCCGGGCCGGTGGCAATCCCTGACCGGATCTCCGGGCCGGTGGCAACCCCTGACCGGAGCTCCGGTCCGGTCCGGTGTCACCGGGAGCGCGCGGGCGGGACGGGCGGGGCGGAGGCGCCCCCTAGCGGCGGAAATAAACGGCGGCAGCGTCCGGCGCGGCTCGGGCTGTGCGGGCACCGGGACGGGGGGGGCGGGGCCAGCGGGACGGGGGGGCGGGGCCGGGCCGGCTCCGTGCGGGTCTGCACGCGCCGCAGCCGACGCTTGCTGGCGCGCCGCACGTAGGCGCCGCTTAAAGGGGCAACGCGGCGGGGCCGGCGCGGCCGGGCGAGCTGCGGCTCGCGGGCCCCAGCGGGCGGAGCCGGCGCCGCTTTAAGAAGAGACCGGCGCCCGGTGGTTTTATTTACATGGGGGCTCGCGGGCGTCACGTGACCGCCGGCGGCGGGGGCTGCGCGCGGAGCACCCGCGGGGCCATGGCGGGAACCGGCGACGACGGTGCGGGGGGACCCGGGACAGCGGGGCACCCAGGGGGTTGGGACAATGGGAAGCCCGGGCGGGTCGGGGCACCGCGAGGTTCGGGACAGTGGGGAGCCCGGGGGTGGAGGGGTTGACGTGCACACGTGGGGGTCTGGGTCACCGGGAGCCCCCGGTGGTTGGTGGGGAGCGGGTCGGTGGGGAGCCCAGGCAGGGTTTCTGGTGGGCTGACGCGGGAGCGCGGGGATCCTGGGCAGGCTGACGTGCACCGGGGGTTGGGTCAGTGGAGGCACCGGGGGCTGATGAGCACCGGGGGGACAGAGGCAGATGCGGGTCCCGGGGGTGCACAGGGCGTCCTGAGTCAGGGACTGCAGGCAGGAGTGCGGAGTGTGCCGGGGAGGGCTCCTGGCTGGGATGGGATGGAGTGCAGGGGTGGGCTGACGTGGGAGCACGGGGATCCTGGGCAGGCTGACGTGCACCGGGGGTTGGGTCAGTGGGGGCACCGGGGGCTGATGAGCACCGCGGGGGCAGAGGCGGATGCGGGTCCCGGGGGTGCACAGGGCGTCCCGGGTCAGGGACTGCAGGCAGGGGTGTGGGCTGTACCGGGGAGGGCTCCCGGCTGGGATGGGATGAAGTGCAGGGGTGGGCTGGGGGCAGCGCAGGGGCTGACAGCCCCCCCAGGCTCCTGGGTGGAGCTGCGGTGTGGCCCAGGCTGCCCGGAGCCCGAGCCAGCGCCTTCGCCGTTCTCCTGCCACGCCGACGTGGAGCGGATGCTGCTGGAGGCCCAGCTGGAGACAGAGAGCAGTGACGGGTGAGTCCTGAGAGGGAGCCAGGCTCCAGAGCCCTGCTGAGCTGTGGCTGGTGCTGGGGGCCACAGTCTGGGCTCAGTGACTGAAGGTTTCTCTTTTCAGGGCCCTGCTCGTGCTGGGCTCCCCAGCCTGGGATGATGACAGAGCCAGCCATGGGAGTGATCAGCCAGGGGAGAGTGAGGTGCTGCCTGCACACAGCCAGCCCCAGCTAGGCTGTCCTTACCCCCGGCAGGTGAGGGAGCTGCCCCTGCCACTCCCTGCTGTGCCCCCAGGCCCTGCTCTGACCTGCCCTGTGTCTCTTTCCAGCGGGATGTGCCAGAGGAAGCCAAGTGGAGGCAGCGACGCCTGACAGCGTCCCTGGGCTGGGCCTGTACCCGCTGCCCTCGGTACCTGTCCCCAGAGTAAGTCCTGTGTCCCACCAGCACATCCTGCTGATCCCCATCCTGCTGTCCCCGTGTCCCTGTTAACCATGAACTTTTCCCAGGGAATTTGCCTTTGTGTGCTCCCCCCAGCCAGTGCTGTGGAGCCTGCAGGGAGGTGCAGTGGGGAGGAAGAAGAGACTTTTCAGTTCAGAGCTGCTGCTGCTCTTCATCCCCTCGCTCCTGCTCAGCCACCTGCTGACCTTGGGGCTGGGGTGAGTGTCTGTGGGTCTCACCATGGGGCTGGGGGAGGAGGGAACACCCCTGAATTTGTGCTGCTCATCCTTGGGTGCACCACAGCTCCCAGCAGCTGCAGTGGTCTTGCTGCCATCTCCCCTTGCTCCTGGCTTGCTGGAGCCCAGCACCCTGTACCAGTGCCTCACAGTCCCTCTCTCCAATGCAGGATCTACATTGGGAAGCGCCTGGCAGCCTCCTCGGCCAGCCCTCTGTGAGGAGCTGGGCAGGCAGCACCCGCTGCTCCGCTGGGAATGCGGGGAGAGCCCAGCCCCGGCGCCCCGTGCTCGTGAGGCGCCTCCTCCCCGTGTCTGTCCCTCAGCCCTGCCTCGGGGGCTGATCCCACTCTCCCCATAGAACGGAACCCGCTGATGGCAGCTCCCAGCTGCAGGCAGCCCCTGCCCTCCCCAGCCCCCGGTTACGGGTCCAGGTCCCCCTGTAACAGACTGTAAATACAACCGAGCCCACCTGAATAAAGAGCCCTGTGCCAGCTCAGGGGTTGAGCAGCGAGTCCCCTCCCTGTGTCCGGGAGCACAGCCTGGCTTGGGAAGTGACCATTGGGCTTCCCTGCTGCAGGAGGGTGAGTTCCTGTGCTTTGGGGTGATGCCAGCCCTGGCTGTGCTGTGGGCAAGCAGGGCTGGGTGCTGGGGCTCACATGGGTGCTTAGCTGTAGGGAGCGCTGGGCTCCAGGATGGTTTAGGTGAATGGAGATGAGAGATCTCTGAAAGCTGCTGTTAGAATATCAGGTTTATTAGGGATGGAGAAAAGTCCTGCTTGGAGCTGCCAGATGCAGCAGGGGGAGGGGAGAGATAAGAGGATGCTCTAGGAGAGGGTGGAGGTCCTATGAGGGGGAAGTTCCAAGAGAGGGGAAGTTCAAAGGGGAGTGGAAGTTCCAAGAGGGCGTTTGGCCCCTCGGAGACCCCTTATCAGGGGGCTTCAAGGTGGGCTGGAACAAGACTTGGGCCAATGGGGTCACAGACACCTGATGTTTCAGGGGAGGGTTACAGGTGTGTGGTGAACTATACATTTTGGGGGGTGAGATGGAACAGTCCATTTGACTTTTGGACTTATCTGTAGGTAAGGGTATTGTCCAGCCAGTAGGGAGGATTGTTTTCATCCTGGCTGTATTATTATGAATAATTATATTTATCCATCCTTCCCAACACTCAGCCCCACGCAGGTGCTCATTTGATATGTTTGCCCTTTATTAGCCATGGCTGCAGTGCAGAGGTGGGAGCTGAGCATGGCATGGCCAGTCAAGGCGGTGACACCTGCCTGGTGCAGGTGGCAGGTGTGGGCAGGAGAGGTGGCACTGCAGAGCATGAGGCTGCCAGGGCCCTTGTACACACCTGGCTGGCTCCTGTGCAGTTCAGTTCAGGAATGGGTCCTAGTGCTGCAGGATGGGGTGGGCAGCCAAGGGATGGGAACAGGAATCACGCAGGAATGCCACTGGGGAAGTCACTGGCTCCCTGGCATTGGCACAGACCATGGGCAGCTCAGGTGGAGGGAGGGATGTCCTCATGGCTGGGAGGTGCTGCATGTCTGGGGAGCTCAGTGTGGCTCCAGAGGCATAGGAAACATCCAGGGCCAGGTGGTTCCCAGCCCAGGAGGGGACACCAGGAGGGTGGCAATAGCCAGAGCTGGTGGGACACAGGGTGGCAGTGCCTGGTGCACACAGGGAGCCTGCTCTGGGTGGCAGTGCTGCAAGAGGTGCTCCAGCAGGTGAGAATCAAGCAGGGCTGTGGGTCCAGCAGCGGGCTGGGCACAGGGGCACTCTGGGCAGGGTGCAGACAGTGCAGCTGCATGTGGCAGCGGGTCAGAGCTGTGACAGTCGCTTGGACTTGGGTGGCGGCAGTGGCGGCGACTTGAGGCTTCTGTTCCCATCTGGGGACGGGGACGCCTGTGAGCCGAGAGGGACGTGAGGGGTGGTGGGACTGGGGACCAGCCAGTGCCTCCCCTCCAATTCCCCTTCTCCAGTACCTTCCCTGGGGCTGCAGCGTCGCTCTGCTCCAGGAACGTCTCGTACACCGCGGGGCTGAACTTGCGGGGCAGGGGTGGGAGCTTGCTGGCGCTTTTCACGCGGCCACCAAAGCCGGTGGGAGACGGGGATGAGCCTGTGCAGGCAGGAGAGGAGAGATGGAGGCTCAGCCAGCCTGAGGGTGCATAGGGCCCATCAGCATCCCAAGGGCTGTCGGGGCCAGCGATTCTGCCTAGGGGAGTGTGGCAGTGCTGGGCAGAGGTGCCAGGGTATGTGAACCCAGCAACGAGCTGGCTCCCACCAGGAACAACTCCTGGCACCAAGTCCAGGATCAATGGCTGCAGCCCCACAGGGAGTGTTCAGCAGGGAACGTGCCTGTGCTCCCACTCTGTGCCACCACGAGGGGGTGAAGGGACCTGCCCTGGGGGCGGTGTGGGAGGGCACAGCCCTGCTCGTGGGGCTGTAGGGACTCTCAGCAAGGTGGCCTGGCAGGTTGTACCTGCAGCACTGGGCTGAGCACCAGCAGCAGATTGGCTTGGCGGGGGCTGTTTCCTCTCGGTGCTCAGGCTGCTCTCGCTCACGTTGCAGGAGAGTCTCCACTTCTCATCCTGGGGCACAAAAGCAAGGTTCAGCACCTCAGAGGGGCCAGGCTGGATGGCAAACCCTGCCCCTCCAGCCCTCTGCCCTCCCTGCAGCAGGGGCTGCCACCAGCCTCTCGAGGGGTCCCATCCAGGCTGGGGGCTGGTGCTGCAGGCAGGGCCAGGGGCTCTGGGTGCAGCAGGGCACCCAGGGGAGTGGGAGCAGGGCCCCAGGGCTGGTGCTGCAGGCAGGGCCAGGGGCTCTGGGTGCAGCAGGATACCCAGGGAATGTGAGCAGGGCCCCAGGGCTGGTGCTGCAGGCAGGGCCAGGGGCTCTGGGTGCAGCAGGATACCCAGGGAATGTGAGCAGGGCCCCAGGGCTGGTGCTGCAGGCAGGGCCAGGGGCTCTGGGTGCAGCAGGATACCCAGGGAATGTGAGCAGGGCCCCAGGGCTGTGCTGAGCATCACCTTAGGCTCTGGCAGCTCCGAGATGGACTGGCGGGAGTCCTGCCGCCGGGAGCTGAAGATGGAGCTGGCACGGTTCTCCCTGCGCTCGTTCCTGTGGTCCTCGCTCTCAGAGGGGCGACGGGCAGCCTTTGGGGTCGGGGGTGCCTCCGTGCTGTGGGGTGACTGGGACAGGTGAGGGGCAGCAGGGGGAAGAGGGGCAGGGCTATGCCATGGACCAGCTGGTGCATCACTGGGAGCAGCTGCACTCGCTCAGGCATCAGCACCAGCCACAGCAGAGCTCAGCAGGGGAGGTTTGGGGGACAAGAATGGATGGCTCAGGTGACAGCAGTGTCCAGGGGAGCCTCGGGGCTGCACATGGGGTGTCTCCTCCTTGACCCCCACAGGGACAGGGCTGAGATGCACTTGGCTTAAAGGGAAAGTGGAAGGGCAGAGGACTGAGGAGGTGGGAGAAAAGCACCTGGGCCAGAGTGAGGAAGGCTCAGCTGAGGGGGATGAGAGGGGACAACCACCACTCCCCACTTGCCTGGCTCCAGCGTGGCTCGGCTGGTCCCAGTCGGGTACCCAGGCTATGGACCGGGGTCGGCCGCTCCGCCGGTCCTCAAAGAACATCTGAGAGACAGCCAGGAGGGATGAGAGGGGAGACCCTCCCCAGTCCTTCCCTGGGCTCAGCCAGGGCCATCAGTGCCCTCTCTGACCACTCCTGCTTCTGCGCCAGTGCCAGCCACCCCCCAGCAGTGCTGTGCCTCCTCCTGAGGCAGGCAGGGACCATGAGGTCCCCCATGGCAATCTCCTCACCCTCTTCCCGCTCCCTGCTGCCCCACATCTACATTGGCTTGTCCAGTGTCACCGCCACGGTGCCAGGCAGTGCCTGTGACCCCCCCAGCCGTGCCCACCCCATGCCCACCGCCGTGGCACTCACCATCTCTCGCACCCCGTACTGACTCTCCACTTTGGCCCGCAGCTGCTCGAAGCACTGCTCCATGCGCTCGTGGAAGGGCCGCAGGTCCTCTGTCACCTTCTGCCCGTGGATCCGGATGCCCTCTGCCAGCAGCGGGATCTGGGGGACAACGGGGACTCGTGGGGCTCCCTGGCACGGGGAGGGACGGCAGACAAAGGGGGCAGCTGTCCCTGCCCGAGGGATGCTGCATTTGGTACCTGCCAGGCGATCAGGTCCTTCAGCTTCTCAATCTTCCCCGTGTCCTCAGGGTGCTCCTGCATGTAGAGCTCCTGGAAAAAAGCCTGCAACGACCCTCCTCAGTCCCACTGCCCGGCTGGCCCAGCCCCACACAGGCTGGGGATGGCAGAGCAGTGCCAGCCCTAGTGCTGGGTGTGCCCAGCTGTGCCCACCACAACCTCTGTGCATCCTCACCTTCTCATACTTGGTGAAGCCACCCATGACTGCGGGGTCCACGATGCCGTTGAGCAGCATGGAGAGAGGGTTGATGGGCAGGCTGGAGTCGTTCTGGTGCCGGTTGATCTCACTCATGATTTTCTCGTTGGTTTTCATCATGGTCTCAATGGCGTTTTCCAGCGGGGAGATGATGATCTGTGTGTGCAGGGAGGGGTCAGTGCTGCCCTTCCTCGTTAAGGCTGGCAGGGTGGGCTCTCCCCAGCCTGGCAGGAGGGACCCCTGGGGGCTGCACATCTCACCCCATGAAGCCCCTCAGACCCCTGGCACAATGTGCCTGGGGCTGAGCGAGAGCTCCTGGGGATGTTCTGGCCATGCTGGTCCCTGCTCCCAGCACAGAGTCAATCCCATGGGCACAGGAGACCTGGGTAACCACTGGTGTCGCTTTGGGGGTGCAGCTGTGCCGCAGCGGGGTGCACAGCCTGAACACTATGGCAGACACACGTGCAGCACTCATGCAGCTGTACGTCCTTGTGCCTGCAGCATCCTGTGACAACCCACCAGGGCACATCACATCTCCACTGCGGTTGCTCCTGAGACTCCCTGCGTGCTGGCCAAGCACCCACCTCTGACAGAGGAGCAAAGCCCACGCACAGAGCAGTGGCAGAAGTTGCTGACACCCCTCCAGTGCCTCTGCTGCTCCTCACACGCTGTCCCTGCTGCCCACGGAGCATGGCACAGGCAGGACACATTTCCCCATCCTCAGCTCGAGCTCCTGACAAGGCTGGAGCATCCACCAGGATCCTGAGAGGGCCCTGCTGTCCCCCAGCCTCCTCCTCACCGTTTCAGTGGAGGTGACAACGAACCAGCGCAGGATGCCAGGCAGGGGATAGGCTGTCCTGAAGGTTGTCCGCTCAATCCACATGTTCTGGGGGAAGAGCAGCAGTCACTCCCTGCCCTTCTCCCATCACCCTGCGTCACCCCTGGCTGCCCCATGGCATGGGGGGCTCCCACCTCCATGGGCACAGGACCACCACCTTCCCCATCCCAGGAGCAGGGATTCCCCCATCTCTCCTTGCAGGACCCCCCAAGCTGAGGGTCCTGGCAGCTCCTCCCAGCACTCACTGCAAATTCATTGTCGGGGTCGTTCGGGCCCCTCTTGAAAGGCCGTGAGTAGCTGAACCTCTGGACGTGGTTGGCTTTGTAGAAGCTGTGGGGAGGGAAAGGGCAGAAATGGGAGAGGATCCCCACTGTGTCCCAGCCACCCACACCCACAGGGAGCAGAGCAGGGCCTCCCTGTGCTGGACACTCACTTGGTGATCTGCTCCGGGATGCTCCGGCCCTTGAGCCGCACCTTGGCTTCCTCTGCCGGCTGCACGGTGAAGCACTGGATGTCTGTGGGAGTGAAGGAGCCACGGGCACACACTGGGAAAGGGGCTCCAGAGCCCTGAAAGGTGAACCCCAGGGGTACAGAGAGGCATTTAAGGAATTCCCACATGGAGAGTGATAGACAGAGTCCAAGCCACGCTCCCAGCCCTGTCCCTGTGCACACGGAGGATACACTGCCCTGGGGAGTGGGTGATGTCCTGGCCAGGGGGAGATGTGCTCTTCAGCTTCTCAGCATTGGGGAAGGGGCTCAGCAGCTGCATCTCAAAGTCCTCACGCCGCTCGTACTCCTTGCCCCGGTAGATGAAGACCTTGTTCTGCAGGGTAGGAAGGTGACAGCTCATCCCTGTGCCACAGAGCAGGGCCAGCGTGTCCCAGAGCACTGGGGTGCTGGTGCTGATAAGGCTGAGCCCCCTGCCAAGCAGGAGACACCTGCATCCAGAAAAATACACCTGCATCCAGAAAAAATACACCTCCATCCAGAAAAATACACATTCGTCCAGAAAAATACACATTCGTCCAGAAAAGTACACCTCCATCCAGAAAAGTACACCTCCATCCAGAAAGAAATTTCTCCCTAAATCCAGCAACTAGAGGAAAAAAGAAGGCGGCATGTGGAGAATCAGGACTGGTGCCAGCGAAGCAACATCACTGAGGACAACTCCTGTGTGACAAATTTGGTGGCTTCTACAAGGGTGTGGCAGCGTGGGTGGATGGGGGGAGAGTGACTGGACTTGTGCAAACCATCTGACCTTGGGATGTCCCCTGGCTGGGACAGATGCTGGGTAAGGAACAGGCTGGATGATGACACTCAGAGAGAGCTGTGATCCACACCTCCACATCCAGGTGGAGACCGGTGAGGGGTGGGGCTCCTTGGGAATCGAGGTGGCAGCTGTGGGGCTGCTCCTGGTCCTGCTTACCCGGAGGAAGGTGGGGAAGCCCTGCCCGTAATATCCCACGGCAAAGTAGTCCGGGCTGGGCCGCAGCACCTTCAGGATCTTCTCATAGAACTTGGCTTCTCGTTGCTGCAGAGGAGAGGGGCAGGATGAGGACATGATGGAGCCTTGCAGACCCCCCTATCCCCCCCAACTCATCCTGCCCTGCCAGCAGCACCCCCAGCCCAGCCAGGCACCCACCAGGATGTCGCTCAGCATCTCGTAGTCGAACACGTGGTTCTCGTACTGCTCCGCCAGCTCCTTGCAGATGTGGATGGCTTCCTCCCACATCTGGAGGAGAGAAGGGCCAGGACAGACCCCCCCCCAGTACAGGGTGAACTGGGGAAGGGGGCACCAGGGACTTTGTGGGGGCACCTGCACCCTTCCCCCTGTAGGAGGGGGAGAGGGCTCTCCCGTGGGGACTGGTGGTCCAGTGGGCAGCAGAAGAACTTGGCTTCCCCCCCATCTCCAGCCCTGGAGCTCCCCAGGTGACCCCACCAAGCCTTTGTCCAGAGATGTCCAAGCTGTCAGCCCCTGGCAGTACAAGGACTGGCCTGGGATGTGATGGGACAGGAATTGGATAGGAATGGGGTGAGGGACAGTGGCTGTGGGATGAACCATCCAACCCGGGCTCACTGCAGGGCAGCTCCAACCCT
This sequence comes from Lonchura striata, assembly GCF_050655825.1. NCBI lineage: Eukaryota > Metazoa > Chordata > Aves > Passeriformes > Estrildidae > Lonchura > Lonchura striata. The sequence goes on along the minus strand of NC_140706.1, from coordinate 2,341,424 downwards.
TCTGCAGCAGTGGGGAATCAGGGGCTGTGCTAAGAATGGGATCTGGGAGCTTGAAATAGGGGACAGCGATGGCAAGGGGGCCAGGCTTGCCCTAAGCCAGCCCAGCTCCCTCCAGTAGCCTCCAGAGGCTGCAGGGTCTGCAAGGACAGGTGGCCACACTCACCTTGCCCTGGTCGAAGTATTCGATGATCTGGTTGTACAGAGCCTCCTTCAGCTGGCGTTGGGTGTGCAGGTGGAGGCCGTGGGGGCCTGGCACGGGGGCTGCATTCGACTCCTCTGACCACTGCAGAAGGGAGCAGGGACCTGTCACACCCAGCCCACAGGGCTGCCCGCTCCTGCCAGCCCCTGCGAGCCCCCCGTGCCCACCGTGAGCAGCCGGGCGTGCAGCAGCAGCGTGTAGGCTCCCTCCGTGTAGTTCTCGTAGCTGATGTGCAGGTCCTTCAGCTTGTACAGGTACCTGGGAGTGACAGAGCCGTGGGTGGGGAGTGACAATCTCACGTGTGGGGCACGACACTTAGCAGAGCTTGGGCACAGAGCACCATCACCCTGCCCCTCAGGCCACTCTGCCAAGCCCATCCCACTGGGGGTGCTCAGGACCCCCCGCCCCAGGTGCTGCCAGCATTCCCAGGGCTGTGCTCACCTGATGTACATGGCCTGGCGGTCAATCTCCTTGTAGAAGTTCTGTGGAAAGACAGACCAGGCTGTTGGAGTGGCCCCAGGAGTGGCACATGGCACAGCCCCCCACGCTGCCACCCTCCGGGTCGTGGTGCTGCCAGGACTGTCCCCACACGGGGCTGGGGTTGGTCCTGCAGAGCTGCACGGTGTCTCCCGAGAGATGCCAGCTCTGGCACCATGTGGCTCTGCTGTGCCAGGAGGAGATGCAGGGCCAAGCCCTGCCAGCCCTGGGGACCTGGGGAAGCATGGGAACAAGCCCTGGTTGTCCCAGGGAGATGGGGACACGGGGATGAGCCCTGCCAGCCTCAGGGAGGTGGACAAAGCTCAAGTGCTCACCAGGAGGTTGACGGTGCAGCTCATGCTGTAAGTCTTGTTCTCGTCATTCATGACAGCCCGGTAGTCCAGGAGCCTCTCCAGGAGCTCGCTCACCAGCCTCACAAAGTCCTCTCCAGGCTTGGCCAGCTCGGGGTGGCTCTGGCAGCAGCTCAGCAGGCTGGGGAAGAGAGGGGAGACCACAGGTCCCACTGCACAGCCAGCTCTGCAGTGCTCCCACCACTGCCCTGCTCAGCACCAAAGGGCAGCGACAAAGCCTGGGAGGAGCAGGGGCATCACCTGGGACAGGGGCAATTCCTGGGGCAGGGGCATCACCTGAGGCCGGGGCATCCCCTGAGACAGGGGCAATTCCTGGGGCAGAGAAAACCCCTGAGGCAGGGGCATCACCTGGGGCAGGGGCAATTCTTGGGGCAGAAATAACACCTGGGGTAGGGGCATCACCTGAGGCTGGGGCAATTCCTGGGGTAGAAATAACACCTGAGGCAGAGATAACACCTGGGGCAGAGATAACAGCTGGGGCATGGGTAATTCCTAGGACTGGGGCAATTCCTGGGGCAGGGGCATCACCTGAGGCATAGGGTAGTTCCGGGGACCCGGGTGTCACCAGGGACAGGAGCATCACCTGCAGCAGAGGTAACGCCTGGGGCAGGGGCATCACCTGAGGCAGGGGCAATTCCTGGGGCAGGGATAACACTTGGGGCAGAGATAACACCTGGGGCAGGGGCATCACCTGAGGCAGGGGCAATTCCTGGGGCAAGGATAACACTTGGGGCAGAGATAACACCTGGGGCAGAGGCATCACCTGAGGCAGGGGCAATTCCTGGGGCAGGGATAACACCTGGGGCAGAGGTAACACCTAAGGCACTGGCAATTCCTAGGACTGGGGTAATTCCTGGGGCAGGGGCATCACCTGAGGCATAGAATAGTTCCGGGGACAGGGGTGTCACCAGGGGCAGGAGCATCACCTGCAGCAGAGGTAACACCTGGGGCAGGCTGGGGCTGGCTGGGGCAGCAGAGATGCGCAGGGGCACACGATGGTGCTCAGGCACCAGCCTTCCTCCTCGCTGCTCCCTTTCCCCCGTGGCACACTCTGGCCGAGCGTGAGGAGGAGTGGGATGGCAAGGGAATGGTGACAGCAAAGGGTCGTGTCCCCGGCGGAAAGGTGGCAGGGGCACACTCTGCACACTCACATGCTCTTGAAAAGCTGCATGTACTGCTCGTCCCCCCGGCCGCCCTCCACCTCGCTGTCCAGCCTGCGCAGGATCTCATCCTCAAACTGCAGAGGGGATGAAGGTGGGCTGAGCTTGGAGCAGCCCCTCCCCAGAGACCATCCTAAAGAGACGGTTCCCGTCCCCGCTCCCAGGACACGCCACTCCCCTGCTGTGGGTGGTTCCCACAACATCCCACAACATCCCCCACACCCCCAGGAGCAGCCTCGGCCCTCACCCGGCTGAAGCTCCCGGTGAGCCGGTGCTCGCAGAGCATCATGTCGAAGAAGATGGGGATGGTGGACTTGCGCAGCTCCAGCTCCGGCACCAGCGTCATCTCCAGGATGGGACCCACCATCCCCGGGATAAACTCGATCTTGCGCTGGCCTGGGAGGACAGGGAGGGCTGGGGGGCAGATCCACACCCATGCAGGCTCCCATGCCCAAACCAGCAAAACCCTGCTCCCCACGCCCACTCTGGGGATGGTGCTGATGGACATGAGCCCACAGAGACCCAAAAATCTCGGCACACCGTGGCTCACCGAGGCTGTACCACATATCCCGGATGGACGCTCCGATCGTGGCTCTCATGTCCCCATACCTGCCGGAACACAGGGCAGTCAGCAGCGCTCTGCAGCCCCGGGTGTGCACAGCCCAGCTGGCTCATCCCAAAATCCCTGACCTCGGGGCACGGAAATGAGGCGTGGCTGCCCGGGCGGGCTGGGGACTCACTTGGCCAGGATAGCGTTGCGTTTGGCCGGGGAGAAATTCTCCAGCTGCAGGGAGTCCTGGGTGAGGAAGGCCACGGCCAAGTGGAAATAGTTGTTCCAAAGCTGCAGCGGAAGCACAGGGATGAGTGCCAGGCTGGGGACCCACCTGGCCTGAAGCAGGACTGAGGCAGTGCCCACCCACCTGCAGCTCGAAGTCGCTGTCGCTCAGGAACATCTCGGTTAAGGTCGTGGCGAACTGGTTGATGGCACGCAGGAACTCCCTGGGGCGAGTGAGCACGGCCACTGAGTGAGGGCGGCACTGCCCAGCCTGGTGTGCCCACCTTGCTGCCCACCTCAGTGCAGCCAGACACTGTCCAGCACATCACTCCTGCATGTCACACCCACCCCAGCCTCCCCCCGTGGTCCCTCACCGGTTCTGCACCATGTTCATCACCACCCAGTCACTGGGATACACCGTCTTCCCAATCAGGTCCTTGAAAAGGATGAAAGTCTCCATGAGGAAGTCCTGCAAGGGAGGGAGAGATGTCAGTGCCCTCCGGGGGATGCTGTGAGGGAGGTGCTGGTGCTCCGTGTTGCCGCGGGGCAGCACTCACCATCAGCTCAGGCCGGGAGGGGAAGGCCTGGATGTAGGTGCTGTAGTGGTCCTTGTCCATCTGGCTCAGGATGGTGGCCATGCAGGCTACGTAGTGGCTCTGGGGGACAGGAGCTGCTCAGGCCCTGCTGGGTCCTGCAGCTGCACCATGGAACAGGCCACTGGCCTTGTTCCTCGGTTCATAACCCAGAGCCCAAACTTGCCTTGGGGTCTGTTCACTCCCACCCTCCCTTGTCCCTTCTTCTCCAGCTCCCCAGACCTCCTGGCCCCTTCATGTGCAGCTCCCAGACTCTGTATCCCACTCCAGGGATGGGATGGCTCCTGCACCCACCAGGATGCCAGGGGGATGCATGTTTAATTGCAGAGGGGCACTGAAGCATTTCTGCCATTTTTGAGTCAATTTAAGGCCAACTGTGTATATAAAGACATTTTGAAAATGGCAAGCAGGCTCCTTCTGGAGTGTCTCCAGTGAAGAGTCCCAAACACAGCCCTTAGCTCCACTCCAGGAGGCTCCAAGCTTTGTAGCAAGACAAGTGGAATGTGCACAAGCAGGACGCTGCCCAAAAGCCATCCCAGAGACACATCTGAGGCTGAATGCTGCCCAAAAGCTGTCCCAGAGACACATCCGAGGCTGGGAACTGCGGGAAAGTGCAGCTCTTCCTGGGGTAAGAGCATCTCCTGGCATGCTCAGGAGGAGTGATGGCCCTGCCGTGGCTCGGTGACACTGATGGAGCTTCGTGGGTGGCTTTAGGTGCCAACCCATCCTCAGAGACTGCCGTGCCGTGAGCCCTGTGAGGGCAGCACCGGGCGCTGGGCACCGCTGCCCACCCCGGGTGCCCCTGGCACCTTCCAGCCCTGGCAGGTCCGGCGCTGCCGGAGCTCCCTCCCGGATTCCGGCGCAGACGGAGCCCCGCTGCAGCCTCAGGAAAAACTCTGCCAACCACACGCAGACCAAAGCGGACTGGCCGGGGAGGGATGTGACTGCCGCTGGTGACCGAGGGCTCAGCTTCGCACCACCGGGAGCTCCTCGGGATGGGGCGTAGCAACGAGCGCCCACGGCCAGCCCTGGCTACGAGGGGTTTTCTGGCTCTGCGAGGGAATTTCAGGGAATTCTCCTGAGCAAAGCAAACGGATCAAACCCCAGCAGCTCCCGCTCCTTCGGGAATCCACGTGGTCCCGCGGCCGCCCCGCCGAGCGCTGCCCCGCGCAGCAGCAGCGGCACCGGGGCGCGCAGACATCGCCCTCCCGGTGCCGGGACCGCGGCTCCTCCCGGGCTCCGCGGCTCGGCTCCCGGGCGCGCAGCCCATGGCGGGGCCCCGCCCCCCGCCCCGCTCCGCCCCCGCCGGCTCCGCCCCGGTACCGGCGGGTGCGCGCCGCCCCGCCCCGCCCCGCCGAGCCCCGCGCCCGCCGCTGCCGGACCCGCGCCGCCGCCGCCGCCGCCGCCGAGCACCAGGTACCGGGCGGGATGGGGAGCAGGCTCGGCCGGGGAGCGGGGCGGCGGCCGGACCGGTGCCGCGGGCATCGGCCCTGTGGCGCCGGCCGGTACCGGGACCCCGGGCGGCCCCGGGGCCGGGGCGTGGGAACCCCGGGGCCAGGAGCGGCGACACGCTGCGGGGAGCCCCGAAACCGGGACTGCGCGGCGGTGCTGAGAGCCCCGGGGGCGCGGCAGCGGTGCGGGTACCCTCGGCCCGCGGGATGCGCGGGGGCCGGCGGGACCGGGGCGAGGAGCCGAGCTGGGCTGGCGAGGGGGATCCTCGGTGTCCCCGGATCCCCGGGGGTCGCGGCACCTCCCTGTGCTCCACTCCTTTACTCCTGGCCAGCAGAAGCTGCCCGGGGAACGGCGGGAGGCACGGGGACGGTGGCACCGAGCATCCTACGGCAGGCACCGTGCACCGGGCACCCCGCACCGAGGTGGCCACCGGCTACCGTGACGGGGGTCTCTGGGGGATACAACCATGCCGGAGCGGTGGCACGGTGTGTAGCCTGCGGAGGTGCATCTATGGTGGGAGCTGCTGTGTCAGGGGGGCCGGAGACCCCCACGCCGTGCCGCGGTGCCGCAGCCTCGCCCTGTCCGCCCCGGCCCCCGCCGCTCGCTGGGTCGCTGCGTGCCGGAGCCGCTCTGGGGAGCGGCCAGGCGGGCTCCTCTCCGCTCCCCCTCGTTAGGAACGCGTCCGCCAGCCGGGGCTGTGCCGGGTGACACACGCACACGCAGATCCAGGGATGTCACTTTGGGTACCGTGACGCCGGCCGGGGCTGGAGGGATTCAGCCCGCGTTGCTCCCGGCAGCTCCCGGCGCCGCGCTCCGCGCCCGAGGCCTTGCGTCCGCCGGCGGGGCTCCGGGATGCGGGAGCGAGCCCCACGCAGTCCCGCGGAATGGGGGTGCGCCGGTGCCTCCCGGGGTGCTCCGGTCCCGATCCTCCCCGCGGGAGCGCACGCAAACCCCGGCAGCGGCGCGGGAGAGGGGCCGAGGTCTCCGCGGAGCCGGTTTCGTGTTGGGAGCACGAGGTGGACACGTATGAGTAACCAGCGGGCCCGGCTGTGCCAGCACGGGGACATACGGGGACATCGGTGTCAGCTGCTCGCTCCGAGGGGCACGCCGTGCTCAGCGCCAGCAGCGGCTCGCGGCTCTGCTCCTCCCGGGGCTACGGGAACGAGCCCCTCGGCACAGCCGCGGCAGGGGACGCGGGGAGCTCCGGCTGAGCTCCCTCCCGGCGGTGCTGCCCGAGGAGCGGTGCCGGGAGCAGCCCGGGGCACCCTCGGGCGGAGCCGGGCTGAGGATGGCACCTCCGGCCCTTCCCTGTGTCCCCTCTCCGCAGGGAGCGTTCGTCCTCCCGGCACGCTCGGAGGAGCGGGCTGCATTTCGTCGCGGAAGCTCCTTTGGACTGAGGTTGTCTTCTTTACAAATGATAATTCTCGTAATTACTTAATAGCATGGTGGCATCCAGAGGCCACAGATAATTCCTGTCCCTGCTAACAACGCTGCTCCAATCCTAACCAGCGCCGCGGGCAGAGCCTGCCTCGCGTGTTTGCGGAGTTGCTCCGCGTGGTCTGGACTGTTTGGTGGTGGGGAAACTGAGGCACGAGGCGGAGGCAAACACTCGCTAATTCCCAAATTCCCCCGGTAGCCAGCGTTGTCTAAAGCACACGGAGATAAAGGTGGGGGCAGGCTGCTCGATGGCGTTGAGAATGCACTTAAAGGCAGGAATTTGTATTCTGGAAGGACGTTCTCAGCGCTGGGAGCTGCAGCTGCAGAGGCTGAGCCGCTGGCTGCCGGCACCGTGGCCGCTGGGTGCTGGTGGGACGGGGGCTGCCCCAGGGGGTCCCTGCTGCACCCAGCACCGAGCCTGGATCGGTGTGGGCAGGGGCAGCTGGGGCAGTGCAGGAGCTGCTGGGCGGTGAAGCCTTTCCAGCTTTATCCTGAAGTGTGCTCTGGGGACAGTTGGTGGCTTTCTGATGCCATTTCTGGCTTGTGAGGGAGCCCACAGAGCCTTTGTCACCCAGGGTCCCCTGGCCCAGGCAGCTGCTTTGCACACTGGGGCAGGTGGGCTCTAGATGGGTGCCCAACCCCTTCTCCAGAGCGGAGACATCCTCCTCAGAGAGCGCAGGGCCGTGGGGGTCTGCAGATGAGCTGGGTCTCCTGTGGCCAAAAATCTCTGGGCCGTGTCCCACTTCCCTTGTCCTGTCACTGCTGCAGGATCAGCCCGTGCTGGAGATGCCAGCAGAGCCCTAAGGTTTGGTGCTGGGCACCAGCCAAGCTCTCTGGGCTGGATCTCCATCCAAAGCATTCTCCCAGGTCCGTGTAGCCACACAGGGCATCCCCAGGAGGAGGATGGTGTTGCCCATACCCCATTCACTGGGAAGGAAGCAGCCGAGCAGGATGTTCTCCCTTCCGGGGTGGTCTCTCCTGCAGCCCCGGGGGTGGCACTGAACCACGGTGCCAGCAGCAGCTCCAGGGACGCTCGCCTGCTCCTGCACGGATGAGAGCAGGGAAGCCTCAGGACATGGAACAAACTCCTCCTGAGCTGCTCCCGCTCCACACACGCTGCCTGCTCCCCCAGGCAGGTCACTCCACTCTTCACGTCTCATTAAAAGAGCGATAGCAAAGCTCCTCTGCCTGGCAGAGAGGTGGGAACGCCAGCAGGTAGCACAGTGAACAGAGACACCACAGCCATGACAGCCGTATTAGCATCCACGGGAGACAGAGGGATAATTTGGCTTCTGCAGCTTCTGAAGGCTCGTGCAGAGGCTTTGTACTCCCGTCTCCCTGACCGTGTGCGGCTCCATCTGCAGCAGCAGCGCATCCGCAGTCGGAGGGGAGCGATGGAAGCGGAGCCGGTGACCCCGGCGTGCCGGGAGGATCTCGCTCCTCATTCCCCGGCCCCATCCCTTCCGTGGGCACGTGTGGCCCGGCCAGCCGGGAGCCTCGGCGGCCCCGGAGAGGAGCCCATGGGGGTGGTCGTGGGTGCTGGTGCCGTGGGGAGGTGGGTGGAGGTGCCAGAGCCTTCTCCTGGGCCCTGTGGCTGGGAGAGTGACTAATGTTCCCTCAGAGCACTTCAGCCATGACCTACATAGGGATGAGAGCGGATCCCTCGGCTCTGGGAGCCGCCGCTCGCACCGGGACCCACCCGCCGGTGCCACTCCTGGAACCCGTGGGCGATGCTTGATGGGGGACTGAGGGGCACGGCCACCCCGGGCACAGCCCTGGTGGCAGGGACAGCTCCTGTGTCCTCGGCCGGGCCAGCTCAGCCGTCCTGGGGGAGCCGCAGTGGTGTTGGAGCTGAGAGGGAGGGGGTCAGGCACTGCCAGGTCCATCAGGGACATGGGGAGCTGGCCTTGGGGACAGGAGCCGAGCTGGATTCGTGGAACGCTGGGAATGTGGCTGGAGAAGGAGCTTCTCCTTGCTGGGGACTGCGAGGGCTGAGCACCGAGGAGGGAGAAGAGCTGCCTGAGAGCGTTCCATTGGCACGAGTACAGTCGGATATAAACGGGCCGTGATTAAGAGCCTGAAGGAAATGAGAAGGTCTGGGAGGCTCCCAGCAAGCCGGGTTCTGGAAGAGCCTCCAAGAGAAGCATGAGGGCAGGGCATGAGCTGGCTTCGTGCTGGAGCTTCCTCAGCGAGGAAGCAGATTTCGGGTGTGCAAGCTGCCCGAGGAGCTGCTCCAAGTCCTCCATCCTCAAGTCCCACACATGCTCTGATCTGAGAACAAACGCCTCGAGTCCTCCCGAAGCCAAGGCGGGATTCGGCTCTGCTGTGGAGCGATGTGCCATGAGCCTGGTTCCTGCCCCTCCAGCGCCTCATCCTCCAGTGCTGCCCCGCTCCACAGCCGGCAGCACCTCTGTCCCCTCTGCAGATCAGGAAAATCAGACGTGGTGCCCCACAAAGGCACTCCGGGTCATTCACGTCTCTCCTCTGCGGTTCCAGGAGAACCTGACTTCCTCCCTCATAAATCTCATCTCCCAGCTTCCTGTGTCCTGAGGAGAAGATTTATGTGTCTGCTCCGTTTTTCCCCTTTTCCACGGTGTTACTGGCACGGGTGAGGGAGAGGATAGGTGGAGAAAGGGCTGAAGCTGGCAGGTAACGTTCCAGACAGGGCAGTGTGAAGCAGGGCTCTGACCTCTGAGGTCAGCCCTGCACCATCAGAGATGTGTCCCAGGAAGCAAACCCAGCAGGTTTAGTGTCTATTATTCACAAAATTCACCACCCATCAGCGCTGGCCAGAGAAACCCGGTACTGGGGCTGGCTAAGGGGTGTCCATGAGAAGAGATTCCTGATGCTTCCTCAGCTCCTGGGGTCACTCAGTGGAGGAGAGATCATTCCCAACTGTGCGAGCATCCAGCAGAACCCAGTGCTGCAGAACTCATGGCATGTCACATTGGGGTCACCTGCTTTCACCTCTACATCACCTGTGTGATCCTACTGTCTCACCTTATCCATGTGCCTGGAATTCCCATAGGAATCAGAGGAGAAAAACACTCAGACTTTAAAAAATCGCTGGGATGGAGGGTCCACCACTGTGCAAAACCTTTCCAAGCTGCTCCTCTGCCAGCTGGCCTCACTTTTTAAGGAAGTTGTTTCTCTGACCTGCCAACATGCATTTCCAGCTGCCATGAATGGAGCTTGGAGCTGCCACTCAGAGCCCCATCCTGCACAGCCTCTGCTCCATGCCTTTGCCTTCCCCTGAACCGGCCTTTTTCCTTCCTTGCTCTTCATTTTCTCCCCTTTCCTCAGTTTCCCTTGGTGGTCAGGGCCGCGGGACGGTTCCGAGCAGAGACGTGCCGGTTTGCTGGTTTTAATCCACTTTGCTTTTGGGATCATCCTGCTTTCTTTGTTGAAATGTCAAATGCCTCACAGGGATCCGAGCCTGCTCCGCCGAGGCTTTTACCTCCACTGACCAAACTTGGAACCTCATCAAGCCCGGCAGCAAATGGGGTTGATGAGCCGTGTTCATAGCCCCGCGCTGACTGGCCTGGCTGCTTCTTGCTGCCCTCCTTCAGAGGGGATCAGCCAAGCACCAAACGCATCCCCTGGGCGGTTCCAGCCCACCTGCATCCCCCAGATTGCCACGCAAGGCTCTGTGGCTCCTGTCCCACCCACTGGGCTCTCCTGAGGTCGCTGGCCAATGACCACTCCAAGGATGACCCCAATGTCCAGCAGGGCACATCAGCGTGGAGCTGCTTTGGCCTCGAGGGGTTTGCAGAGGTCTCTCCTGGAGGGAGGAGTGACCACAGCCTTGGGGTCCTGTTGGAGTAGACCCTGGAAGGGGCTGTGGTGGGTTCAGGAACTAGGAGGGGCTCCAGCAGCCTCAGGATTGGGGTGCTGAGCACCATTGCCCAGTAAATGTGCTTGAAGAGTGGCTGGGTGCCAGATGCATCTGAGATGTCCTTTGGAGCCACCAGCAGAGAGGGTTCCTCAGGCTCAGGGACAATCCAGGAGAGTCCATCAGACCTTAGGTGGCACCATCCTGCTCCTGCCCCACAATGGGACTCATTCCCCACGCTCGGAGCTGCCGGCGTGCTGCAAACGGCGCCCGAGCACGGCCCTAAACCCAACCACAGCGCAGAGAAAACGCAGGGATGCGCGGGAGGGTCCTGGCGTGGCTGTTTGACATCCTCAGAACCGTTCCCAAGCCGAGTTGCTCCATGCATCATTTATAGGCTTCCCTTTGTCCGTGGGGCTCGTCTCTGATCTCCCGGCGGTTCGGGGAAGGCCGAGGGAGCTCCGGCGGGGCCCCGCTGGGCGTGGGCAGGGGAACGGCCTCGTCCCACGCTGCGGCAGCCACGGCTCGGCCAGAGCCCCCTGCAGCATCACGGGGCTGCTCCTGCTCTCAGGCCGTGCCAGCGGCGCTCCTGCCCCGTGCCCGGCCCTCGCAGCCCTTCCCAGCACCCCACACCCCCATGAAGGATCCCTCCGGAGCAGGCTGGCACACGCAGGCTCCTCTGGGATGTGGCCAGCAGGTCCCTCTGCCCTCGGCGCTTTGCCCTCCCCGGCACGGCCGCAGCCGAGGATGCTGCCGGGGGCACCAAGCTCTGGTGGCACGAGGAGAGAGGTGACCCCATGCCTGTGACGGGGCTGCAGGGGTGGCTGAGGATATCACGGATACCCCGGCAGGCTGTGCCCAGGCCAGCGTGGGTGCCCGTGCCCCGGGCCAGGAGGGATGTGGCGATGCAGGAAGCGAGGACCTGCGCCTCTGGCTGCAGCCCCAGCCAGCTCGCTCCTCCGCCTGTTGCTGTCCATACTAACGAGGAGCCCCATGCCATCCCTCGTCTCGTCCTGCCTCGCAGACATCTCCGGGTGTCTGGGCACGGCTCCAAGCTCGGGCAGGGAAGCGCCGGGCGGCTGGGCGGCGCGTGGAGCAGCATCCCGAGCACACGGAGCGGGGTGTGCGGGGCCGGGGTGGGCACAGGGAGGACAGTGAGAGCCTCCGGTTCCGCTGGCTCAGTGCTCGCTGCCGGCCTGGGCGGGCACGGGGCACCGGCACGCAGCGCTGGAAGTTTGGTTGTGCCGGCACTGGGGACTCCGGGCTGCTGGGCTGAGTCAGCGCTTCGTGCCAGCAGGAACAAGGCAAGACAGGGAGGGGGGCCGGAGGTGTCTGAGCCGTCTGTCCGTCCGCAGTGAGGGCAGGAGGGCTGCGGAGCCGGCGAGGCTCCCGCCTCGGCGTGCGGAGAGGGTGCGGGGACGCTGCGGGAGCACCGGGCTGTGGTCTGGGGCGGGGACCGCGGGGATGTGGGACACGGGACACGGTGTGGTGTGCGACAAAGCCGAGCCGCCGCTCGCTGCGGCTGGAATCTCTGGTTTTGGCTGCGTCCCAAACGAGCCGACGGCCTCCCCCGCACTCCGGGACGTCCCAGCAGGGCTCCCGGTGTGCCCCGTGCTCCTGGTGGCCGGGCAGTGCGATGGGCTGGGGCAGCCGCCAGCGGCACAGTGGGCACGGGGTGCTGCGGGTACGTCCGGGACAGGGCAGCGGAGTGAGTCGCCTTGCAGGTGTGGGGAGGAGGAGCCTGCAGAGCCATGCGGGAACGATGGCAGGGACGGGGACAACGGCAGGGAGCGGGACGATGACAGGAATGGGGATACAGCTGGGTGCAATCCCCCCTGTGAGCCCGGGTCCTGTCCCTGTGAAGTGCTGCTGGTGACAGTGACATCCCCCGGCCTTACTGAAGCTTCTCCCTCCTGCTCGCTGCCATGTGTCTGAAGTGACTCCGTGTCCCCAAGCCACCGTCTCGCCGCTGCTCACAGAGTTGGTCCCCCATGCCTGCAGCCCAACCAACGCCTCTGGTGCCCAGTCCGGCCACAACCACCCGTGACATGTCCCCTGTGTCACTCTGGCCATGCCCTCGGCGGGACGGATCCCATGCCCACCCCTCCGTGTCCCGTTCTGGGTGGGTGCCCCACGCCTTGCCCATGCCCCGCAGAGCTGGTGCCCGTGCCCGGCGGGTGTCCCACGTGCGGGGGTGTCCCGTGTCCGTCCGTCCGTCCCTCAGGGGAGCCCCCGGCCCTGGCCCCTGCCCTGCCCGCGCCCCGCACACGAGGCACCAGCCCCGGCGAGGCAGAGCTATTTTTACCAGCTGCTTCTGCTTGATTTGAGCTGTGAACTCGGAACGTGTTTATGCTAAAGGGCTTTCTTTTCCCTTCTCCCTTTGTGCTGAGGAGGCAGCGCCGCAGATCAAAGCCTGTCTCTTCGCGTTTGGTGATGGTGGGCTGGGAGGGAGCCGAGCTGGGAGAGGCCGGCAGTTCCACGGGGACACTTGTGTCCTCGGGGGCCGCGCTGGCGTGGCCGGCTCTGACGCACCCTCTCTTTGTCCCCGCAGGTCCGGGAGCCATGGGCGGGCACGGCCGGCACCGGGCGGCCCGCAGCGGGCGGCCCTGAGCCCGGGCGGCCGCGGCGGGACGATGGGCTGCGGGCGCCGGCGGGGAGCCGCCGTACCGGGCACGGCTGGCGGGGCGGCGTGCCGGGGGCTGTAGGGGCGGGCGGCGGGCAGCATGCCCGGCGGCCCCTCGCCCACCTCCCGCCCAGCATCCCCTGTCCGTGGCGGCGCGGGATGAGGCTGCCCGCCGCCCCAGCAGCTCCGGGGACGGCCGCAGCCCAGGGCTCCGGCCGCCGGCGCTCGGCCCCCCGCGCCCCGCCGCAGCACCCCGGCCCCGCGGCCCCGAGCCATGGTCAGCCGTGAGCCCGTGCCCGGCCCGGCCCCCGCCGGCGAGGGCAGCCAGGAGAAAGCCATGACGGTGCGCTCGGTGCTGCTCAACCGCGACTCGCCCGACATCGAGAGCCGCCTCAAGCGCCGGCGCAACCGCACGCAGCAGGTCCGCTTCAAGGACCTGGTGGAGGCCGGCGCGGGGCGGGCGGACAGCCCCCCGCCCGGGCCCGCCGCCGGCCCCGGCCACAACACCGCACGTGCCTCGCCGCCCCCCAGGGACCCCCCTGAGCCGGCGGCTCTCCGTGCCTCCCGGCGCAGCTGGCCCCAGGCGCAGCCGGGCTCGCTGACGCTGCCCATGCCCAGGAAGGCGTGCATGAGCACCGCCATCCAGACCTCGCCCAGCCTCCAGAAACCCTTCCCGGCCCCCCAGCCCCGCAGCAAGAGCGTCTGCGATGTGGCGGAGGATGCGCTACTGCCCGCCCTGGCGAGCGCCCGGTGCCCGGGAGCGGCCGTGCCCCCGCGGACCCCCGGCAGCCTCCCTACCCACGACAGCCCCGCGGTCGTCGCCCAGCACGCCAAGGTGCGCCGCACACCACCGCCGCCACCACCCAGGGACCCCCCTCCCCCTTACCAGGGCACGGCCGGGTGCCCCGCTGCCCGCTGCGCCCCTCCGGTGCAAAGCTGCACCCCCGAGCCCTGCCCGCCACCCTCGGCCCGTGCCCAGCTCCGCGGGAGCCCTCGGGGCAACCACGGGGTCGCTCCCCGCCCGGCCTCCGTGCCCTGCGGCCAGCCCCGGTCGCCGGGCGAGCGGCGGGGGCTCGGCCGGAGCGGCTCGGAGCGGACCCTGCCGCCGAGCCAGCCCTCGCCGCACCGCCGGCAGCCCGTCCCCGCCACGGACACCCACGGCCTCCTCAGGGGGCAGCCACCTCAGGGCAACCCCCCGCGGGACCCCCCGCCACCCCAGCACCAGCTCTGCGCCGCGTTCTGGGGGGGGCCCTGCTGCTCCTCGCCAGCCCCCGTGCCACCAGCGCCGGGCACGCCGGACAGAACACCAGCCGCCCTCGGCACCCGCAGCCGCCTCCGCGCCGCCGGACCCGGGCACGGCCGGGCGGGAGCCGAGCGGCCCAAGGAGCCGCTGCCCACAGCCCCGCAGGGCCCCGGCGTGGGGACACGAGCAGCCGGGTGGGCAGCGGACACCCCCCGGCACGGACAGCCCCGGCAAGCCGCCGAGGAGCCGGACGAGCTGCACCGCGTCCAGGACCTTCTGCAGCTGGTGGTGGTGGCCAAGGGGCCGGTGGGAGCACCAGCGAGGGATGAGGACGCCCGGACATCTCAGGGAGAGGGCCCCCGGGGGCCCGGGGAGCAGGGGGACCTGCATTCCCAGCTGCAGTCCCTGGAAGGGGTGCTGGAGACCAGCCAGCAAACCATCCGCGTGCTGCTGGACGTCATCCAGGACCTGGAGAAGAAGGAGGCGCAGCGGGATGGGTGAGTAGGAGGGGACAGAGTGGGGAGCTGTGGGGATGTCCCCGAGGGCTGGGGATGTAGGATGAGAGACCCTGACAGAGATTTGGATGCTGCTGCCTCCCTCCTTAGGGTGTTTCCCTCTGAGAAACTCAGAGCTGCTGTCCACATTCACGTGGTTCCGTGTTTTGGTGCGAGGTCTCACGTGCCCACGGTGCCTTGCCCGTGCCCAGGGGTGCAGGTCTGGGGTGTGAGGGGGTGCTGGGTTCCTGCCCGGCTCTGCTGCACCTGATTTCTCCATTGGTCACCGGGAGCAGGGATCTAGAATGTCACATCCCAACGGCAGGCTTAGCCAGGCCTCACATCCCTGCCCCATCCGTGGAGGCACCTCTGGCACAAATCCAGCGGCCGGTGCCCCCTTGATGGGTTTGGCTGCATCCCGGGGAGGTGCCCAGCACCCCCATCCTGCCCTGTCTCCAAGGGGCAGGGAGTTCCCCAGGCCAGCATTCCTTGGCCTCCAGGCAGATCTGCCAAATTGAGGAAGGTGTTCTAGGTCAGCCCACAATGGCCTTAGACTGAAATGCTCCAAACTCATCTCACACGAGGGCAACCAACAAACCCCCAGGAGGTGCTGGGCCTGGCATCCTCCTGTAAAATCTCTGGGGCTTGTTCCCGATGCCCAAGATTGCTGTGATCCAACTGTTAAATCTTTTTAAGCTTTGGCTGTGAGTGAAGCACAGGGAATACTGCCCCTGTGCCACCCCCGGAGCACTGTCAGTGGGGAGGGACACCTTAATTAAGACCTCAGCTCTGTTTACTATTACAAATAAGCAAAAAAAAAAGATGCCCAGAGATAGAAAATCACATCAAACACTCTCCTGGTGTCCTTATGCTGCAGAACAGCAGAGCCTCGTTTGCCACAAGTCACATCCCAGGTGCCCACTGCACACCAGGGCAGGGCCACCAGCCCTGAGACATCCTGGCACCGATCACCAGCAACATCCCACAAAAATTTATATATGTAAAACATGAAAGACTATCCCAGGATGAGCTCTCCCAGCAGAGGGGGGTTGTTGTACAACGCCACAGCCACAGGCACATACACATTTACCTACCACATATATGTATATATATATGTCTGCATAAAGGGCCTCATGATCTAATTCAGGTGCTGGCAGAGTAAATCCCCACTGCAATGTGTAATTTGGTGCATTAACAGACCCAGTTTCCAAGGGCTGAGAACAACCGTGGTCAAGGTCGAGTAACGGGAGGAAGATTTCACCGGGGAAATGTGAAGTGCAGTGGGACATGTTCTTTCAGCTGTGCCCCCAAAATCCCCAGCCCTGAAGGGGTCCCAAAGGGACCAACAGCATTCACAGGGCTCCTTTTGGGCAGAGCAGAATGAGCAGGGATCAGCAGTGCTGGGGTGCAGAGGACCCCAGTACAGCCCTTGGGATCAGGGTGCCTCAGGGTTGGGGTCTGGCACCATCAGCAGAGAAATGTGGGGTGAAGACACAAAAGGGAGGAGGATGCAGCAACATGAGCTGAGCCTGGGCAGGAATCAGCTTAATCCAAGTCCTGTGCACCTTCCCGGAGGAGGAGAAGGATGCTCTGGTACAAAAACATCCAAAAGATAAATTCCGAGTCTGGCGTAGGCTGGAGATTAGTCTGGAGCATCTCCCCGTGCCCATCTGCCAGGGCACTGCCGTGCCAGGGCAGCGCCGTGAGCCTTGTGCTGCCTCCGTGGCACCACGCGTGGGGAGATGTGTGGTGACCTGGGGGCTGCAGGCGTGGGGACCCTTGGGATGAGGATTGGGAGGGGGATGGGAGGGGAGGACACAGCGGGAAGGGTTTGGAGATGCCACCGTGCCCAGCGTTGGCGTGCCCCCATCAGAGAAGCAGCTGGCTTGGTATTAATTGGGATCACATGGGGGGAGAGGGGCTGGCATCCCAGAGAGGAAAGGGGCTGGCATCCAGGGAGGAAAGGGGCTGGCATCCAGGGAGGAAAGGGGTTGGGATCTAGGGAGGAGATGGATCCCAGACAGCAAAGGGGGTGGGATCCAGGGAGGAGAGGAAATGGATCACAGAGAGGAAAGGGGGTAGGATTCAAGAAATACAGGGACAAGAGGGTGTGAATCCCAGGGAGAAAAGGAGCTGGGACCCAGGGAGGAGAGGAAATGGATCCCCAAAAGGAAGAGGAGCTGGGATTCAGGGAGGAGATGGATCCCAGAGGAAGAGAAGCTGGGATCCTGGGAGGAGAGGAAATGGTTCCCAGAGAGGAAGAGGAGCTGGGATCCAGGGAGGAGATGGATCCCAGGAAGAAGAGCAGCTAGGATTCAAGAAATACAGGGACAAGAGGGTGTGAATCCCAAGAAGAAAAGGAGCTGGAATCCAGGGAGAAGAGGAGATGGATCCCAGAGAGAAAAGGAGCTGGGATCCAGGGAGGAAATGGATCCCAGAGAGGAAGAGGAGCTGGGATCCAGGAGGAGAGGAGATGGATCCCAGAGAGGAAGAGGAGCTGGGATTCAGAAGACAAGAGGGACAAGAGGGTGTGAATCCCAGGGAGAAAAGAAGCTGGGATCCAGGGAGGAGAAGAGATGGATCCCAGAGAGGAAAGGAGCTGGGATCCAGGGAGGAGAAGAGATGGATCCCAGAGAGGAAAGGGGGTGGGATCCAGGGCGGAGATGGGTCCCAGAGAGGAAGAGAAGCTGGGATCCAGGGAGGAGAGGAAATGGATCCCAAGGAGAAAAGGAGCTGGGATCCAGGGAGGAGATGGATCCCAGAGAGGAAAGCGGGTGGGATCCAGGGAGGAGATTGATCCCAGAGAGGAAAGGAGCTGGGATCCAGGGAGGAGATGGATCCCAGAGAGGAAAACGGGTGGGATCCAGGGAGGAGATGGATCCCAGAGAGGAAAGGGGTTGGGATCCAGGGAGGAGATTGATCCCAGAGAGGAAAACGGGTGGGATCCAGGGAGGAGATGGATCCCAGAGAGGAAAACGGGTGGGATCCAGGGAGGAGATGGATCCCAGAGAGGAAAGGGGTTGGGATCCAGGGAGGAGATGGATCCCAGAGAGGAAAGGGGTTGGGATCCAGGGAGGACAGCCCTGCTCCTGCCTGCTGGGGTGGGCGCGGGGGCAGCAGAGGACGCAGACAGACCCAGAGCAGGTGTCCAGGCTCACGGCACATCTCTGTCACAGGCGACACTCGTACCGCACCGGGCAGGACATCGCCAACTGCGGGACCTGCCGGGACTGCGCCTGCATCATCTACAGGTGAGGGCCCGCCCCGGCTCCAGCATCCCGCGGGTTCTGCCCCGCACTCCCAGACTTCTCCACGGGCTGTGAGGCAGGAGGGAGGGTGACAAGTGCCCGTGTTGGGGACACCACACGCAGAGCATTTTCGGGTAGCTGGGCTGTCGCTTGGGCTGGATCTGTGCCTCCCTCCTCGCAGATCGGGATCAGCCAGGGTGATCTGCATGGAGGAGCAGCATCTGGAAGGGGGCTGCTCTGGCACGGCGGCAGAGCATTTATCTCCTGTACCAGCAATCTATCGGGGAAGCCTCGCTGGAGGCTGCTGCGTGGGCTCGCTCCAAATCCAGGCTGCATCCTGTTGTCCCCGTGCCAGCTCTGCACAGATGCTGCAGATGGGTTCCTGCCCCTCGCTGTGCTTTGGGAACTCGGGGGCTGGGCTCTGGGCCAGGCTGTGGAAGCCCCTTCCTCTGCTGCATTCTCCTCAGATCCCATTTGGGGTGTGGGAAAAGGCATCTTGTGCCCCTTCCTCTGCTGCATTCTGCCCAGATCCCATTTGGGGTGTGGGAAAAGACATCTCGTGCCCCTTCCTCTGTTTCATTCTCCCCACATCCCATTTGGGGTGTAGGAAAAGACATCTCGTGCCCCTTCCTCTGTTTCATTCTCCCCAGATCCCATTTGGGGTGTGGGAAAAGACATCTCGTGCCCCTTCCTCTGCTGCAATCTCCTCAGATCCCATTTGGGGTGTGGGAAAAGGCATCTCGTGCCCTCCCAGCATCATCTTAGGGGCAACTGGGAGGATTGCAGTTTTGCTAAAGCTTTCTGCCCTTCCAGGCACCCCTGGGTGTCCTTCTGTCCCTCTGGCCGTCCCCTCTGCAGTGCAGGTGGCTGGCCAGGTGTGTTCCCGTTTTGCTGCTAGTTAGGCTGATGCTGTTGTAGGACATGGTGAGCTGGTCCCAAGCCACGCTCTGTGGTGCCTGATCACCACGGTGCAACGTGTGCCACTGCCCTGCCATCCCCTGTGAGCACTGTGCCCCCTCCTTGGGGCACCTCAGGCCGGGGGTGCCCGGCTGGGGTCCCCTCGTGTCCCTGTGCTGGGTGGCGGTGCTGCTCCCCACACACACTCGCTCCACATTCCCCCGCTGTAGCTCTTGGGTGGATTTCAGTCTAATTAGTAGCTCTTGGGGGATTTCAGTCTAATTAGGCCTGACGAGCTTGTCTCCAGGCAGCGTGGCAGCGGCGCAGATGTCACATCTGGGGGAGGTGGCTCCCCGGCACGGCCAGGCTCCCGCTGGGGACTCGCCGTGGCTTTCGCTGCCACCCGTGGGATGAGGAGAGGCTCTGGAGGGACGCAGGGTGAGGGAGAAGGGGCAGCACCCCCAGCACCAGACCCCAGGGAGGGGATCAGACCCGCCTGTGCCATCCCACAGCGGTGCCAACCCTTCCCTGTGTCACTGCAGGGGAGTTGAGGTCCCTCCCTGCGCTGCCCCCCTCATTATCATCCGCACCCCTCACCCTTTCCTCAAGAAACGCCTGGGACACTCCTTGTCCCCGCGAGGGGAGGTGACAGGAGGTGACAGGAGGTGACAGGAGGTGTCAGCACGGGCGCTCCCCGTGTGCGGGGTGGCCGCGCCACGTGCGTGTTCACCCCGGGCACACGCGGTGGCACCTCGCTGATCCGATGGGACGTGGCCGCTTGTCGGGAGATTGAGGCGATTTCCGTGCCAGGGAACATCGCAGCACGGGGCTGCCAGCAGCCAGCCCGCACCGCGGGGTGCTGCGGGGACACCGGGGCTGCGGGGACATCGGGGACTGCGGGGACACCGGGGGCTGCGGGGACATCGGGGGCTGCGGGGACACCGGGGCTGCGGGGACGCTGAGGGATGCAGGGACATCAAAGCTTCAGGGACACCGGGGGATGCAGGGACACTGATGGATGCAGGGACACCAGGGGTTGTAGGGACACCGGGGGCTGCGGGGACACCGGGGGCTGCGGGGACACCGGGGGCTGCGGGGACATCAAAGCTTCAGGGACACCGGGGGCTGCGGGGACATTGATGGATGCAGGGACACCGGGGGCTGCGGGGACACCGGGGGCTTCAGGGACCCTGAGGGATGCAGGGACACCGGGGGCTGCGGGGACACCGGGGGATGCAGGGACACCGGGGGCTGTTTTGGGGACACTCAGCTCCCCGGGGGCTGTTTTGGGGACACGGAGCCCCCCGGGGGCTGTTTTGGGACACGGAGCTCCCCGGGGGCTGTTTTGGGACACGGAGCTCCCCGGGGGCTGTTTTGGGGACACGGCGCTCCCCGGGGGCTGTTTTGGGGACACGGAGCTCCCCGGGGGCTGTTTTGGGGACACGGAGCCCCCCGGGGGCTGTTTTGGGGACACGGAGCTCCCCGGGGGCTGTTTTGGGGACACAGATCTCCCCCGGGCTGTTTTGGGGACACGGAGCTCCCCGGGGGCTGTTTTGGGGACACAGATCTCCCCCGGGCTGTTTTGGGGACACGGAGCTCCCCGGGGGCTGTTTTGGGGACACGGAGCCCCCCGGGGGCTGTTTTGGGGACACTGATCTCCCCGGGGGCTGTTTTGGGACACTGATCTCCTCGGGGGCTGTTTTGGGGACACGGAGCTCCCCGGGGCCGGTGTTTGGGGTGCCAGGGGCTGCGGCAGATGGGGGTCTCTGGCAGGGGGGGGTCTGTGGCAGTCGGGGGGCTGCGACAAGGGGATGCCACCCTGTCCCCTGACGCGGTGCCCTCGCCCCCGGTGCCGCAGCGTGGAGCACGATTTCCGACAGCAGGAAGGTCGTTTCCAGAGGGTGCTGAGCCACATCCAGGGCGACACGGGGCCCAGCTCCCCCCCGGCGGCGCTGGGGGTGACAGGGACGGCGGCGGGGACCCCCTCACCGCCCACGCAGGAGCCGTCACCCGTGGGCAGGCTGCCGGCAAAGCTGGACGTGAAGAAATCCCGGCGCAAATGCTTCTGGTTCCTGTGAGCCCGGGGGCACCGTGCCAGCACTGACCCCCCCTGCCCACCTCTCCTCCCTGCCACCGTAGGGTTTGGGTAGCACCAGCTTTTCTATTTTGAAGCATTCCGTCGAACGCGGGGGAGCTCGGGGGTGGAAAAGGCGAGGGGAGCGGCGGTTGTATTTAAGGAGAATTCAATAAATTCCAAGGAGACGCTATTTTTGTTACACCCTCTCCCGCCTGTGCGCTTCTGTTCTGGAGGAGGATGAGAATGAGGAGGGGGCAGCGGTTGTTTCCTTGGGTTTCCCTCTGGTTTAGGTGCCCCAGCCCACCCCAGACTCAAATCGGTGCCCGTCCCTGCACCCCACAGCGGGCACTGCCCACCAATCCCTCCCCTTGCTTCCTGCAGATTAACTGGGAACACCGAGGATTTCCACAGCGGGGAATGATCTCTGTGGGACTGTGGCCTGGAGAGAGGAGACCTGTCCCCAAAACCCCTGGCTGGAAGGGTGGGCAGGGGTCTCATGGGTGGGATGTGTCCCAGCATGGCTCCTTCAAGGGCTGGTGGCACTGGGGCGGTGACACGGGAATGGAGCCTGATCCAGAGCTGGAGTCAGAGCAATGTGCTCCTGCATAAATATGGGATTTGGGATCTCTGTTGAAGGGAATGAGGAGCTCAAATATCCCAGACTCTGCGCGGCTGCCACGGGAGGGGAAACTCGGCATCGGGATCCCAAAAGCAGCAGCGGGACACCCTGAGGAGCGGCGGGAGCAGCCACAGCGGTGCCAGCAGGGCCACCACTTCAGGAAGGAAGGAGGACATCACCCATCCTCCCCCAAAAACACCGCCCACGGCGAGGGGGCAGCTTCGGCCGCAGAGGGGAACGGAGGGTGGGCAGCTTCGGCCGCAGCTCCCCGGCTGGTGGCCACAGTGTTAAATTTCAACCCCGTCCCGTGTGCCAGGGACACCCCTGGGGACACCCCTGGGGACACCTCGGGGGCTGCAGCTGGGACGGTGGCCCAGGGGCACCACTCCCTTGTCGCCCAGCAGCGCCGGGATGGATGGAGGGACGCTTATCCCGCTGCGGGCGCGGCGATTTTTGGTTCTCCCAACCCATCCCAGGGGCTGGAGGGTCTGGGACCCCCGGCTGAGGGCAGGGGCAGCGGCACGGGCACCACGGGCGGTGCGGGGAGAGCTGCCAGGGGGCACCTGAGGAGCCACGAGCGAGCAGAAATCCCTCTTGGAGCATCACCCTCATCCCCCCCTCGCCTCCATCGCTGCCCGCCGCTGGCGGCCCTGAGTCACAGAGGCTGGGAAGGAGGGAGAAAAGCAGGATGGAGCCCAGCGCGACCCCGCATGCATCTCCTGCCTGAGTCACGGCTGAATCACAGCCCGGCGCCGGGACCGCGGCGCGGCTCCGGTTGCCCGCAGCGCCCCGGGCACGGCACGGCACGGCACGGCAATTCCCCGCTCCGAGCTTCCACCACGCACACCAAACACGGCTCATGGCCCACCCTAAGACGCAGTGCGGCTCCTGGGTTTGTCACCGCGTCCCCAAGGAAGAGCCCGAGTCCCCGCTGGCCGCGGCTCCGTCCTCTCCCATCGCTGCCCCACCTCCCTTCGCGTGTGCCCGGCGTGCTGCTCACGCGTTTTTGGCGTGGAAAACCGCGACGCTTCACATGGTTCAGCTGCTTGTTTCCCAAATAATGCGGCCCAAACCCTTCACGGATCCCCAAACTAGTTTTTCTACACCTCTGCCCCCCCACCCACTCACCCCGACTCTCCGGCTGCTCCAGCCCTGCTCCCAGCCCGGCTCCTGCTGCCCCCTGCATCCCACCGGGCACATCCCCGGCATCCATCCCCATCCTGCTGGGTTCTGGCAGCAGAGCCAGCGAGGACCAGAGCCAGTCACACACACCCAGCCCCACCAAAGCAGGGACAGCCCTCCCGTGTGACCCGAAGGGAAGCGGCGCGGCGGGACTCACCCTCAGCGGGTTCTCCCGGTCCAGCACGATCACCCTGCGGTTGACCGTGTGGAGCAGCTGCTCCAGAACCACCTGGATGTGCTTCTTCACCCGGGCCTGCAAGATAAGAGGTGGCAGGGCCGTGGCAGGGCACGTCCCAGCTGTGGGATGTGTCCCAGCGTGGCTCCTTCAAGGGCTGGTGGCACTGGGGTGGTGACACGGGAATGGAGCCTGATCCAGAGCAGGGCAATGTGCTCCTGCATAAATATGGGATTTGGGATCTCTGTACGCCTCTCTGGCACAGTGGCCACCTGGCTGGGGACAATGGGGACAGCCAAGGATGGCTGAGGATGATGGGGATGGCACTGGGCAGGTAGAGGTGGGTTCAACTCTCATGGGGTTGAAGCAAGAGCAGAATCCTCCCCCCAGAACATCCCACCACGCTCTCTGTAAAGGCTACTCCAGGTTTAAAAGTTAATGAGACATTTCTCCACAATTTCTGAGCTTTCCATCCCATTCCTGGGCTTCCTGGTGCTGTGGGGATTAAAGAACCACCTCACCCTCCCAGGACACCGTGTCCAGCTCAGCTCCCCCAGCGCCGGGCACTGCACTGCAGGTGGGACCCCTGAACCTCCCAAAGCCCCCAGAAGGGACCCCTGAGCATCCAGGAAGGGCAGGAACAGGGAGGAAGGCTCCTGAAACGCCCTGTGCGTTCCCAAAATGTTGTGCTGCTGCAGGGACACTCACCAGCTCCACGTCCCCGCGGTCCTTGTGGCGCGCTCGCAGCTTCTCTGCGTTCTGCAATCACCAGAAACAGAGATGAGACCCCCAGGAATGGCCCCAGCCCATCCCAGACTGGTCACATTTGGGTGGGTGGGTGCCCACCATGTCCCTGCCTCGTGTTTGGAGCCGTCACTCTTCCTTTTGGAGTGTGATACTGCCCAGGGGCTGACTGGCAATCAGTGCCCAGCAGGATTTCATATGAGGTATAAGGCCATTGAAATTTTAATTACTCTTGGCCTGTCCCAAAATAGAATTGGGAAAAGACAAAAAGAAAAAGTGCCTTGAATCAGAAAGGAAACCAAAGAAAAATGTTAAACTAAATCAGATATCATACTTGTGCCTTATTACTTTGTTGTTTGCCTTAAGTAACGTGATCCTGCCCGTGAGTCGAACCAAAAACCAATGTTTGAGTGACCTTGGCCAATGCATCAGGCTTGGACAACATTTCTTTGACTTATTCAAATCTAGAAAAGCCATTCTCAAGCTGCTTGGCTGGTTTGCCAGTAGACAATTGGCCAATACCACAAAATGTCTCTCCAGATCTTCCACGATTCGTTATCGATGTGTCCCTCACCTCCCTCCCTCCCTCCACCTTCCTCCCAGCCCTGCAGAGCTGGTGATGTCCCCACCACCCTCAGGTCAGTGTCACCCCTGAGCTTGGAAGCCCCTTCCCCACTCATGTGGACGTTGGACAACCCACCAGAAACTCGCTGAGGTGGAAATCACAAGCTTTGTGTCCCACCCTGCTGGGATGGTAACACCCACAGGCTGAACTCCAGCAAAATCCTGAGCAGGAACTGGTGCTTAACCCCACTGAGAGGGGTTTGGTCAGGTCACAGATTCCTGATTTACCTTCTGGGCCTGGTCCAGCACTTCCAGGATGCTGCTGAGCAGCTCGATGCAGGCGTCCTCCTCCTCCCCTGCCTGGATCAGCTCCTGCAGGATGGGCAGGGCCGCCTGCAGCACCAGCTCCCGGCACTCTGGGTGGGCACAGGGGGGCACGGCCGTGAGGGAATTGTCCCCAAGTGGTGGGTGGGGTGATGCCACCCCGGCCATAAGGCAGAGGAGGGGGTCCCTGCCCAGGGGATCACCCCCAGCCTGTGCCACGGCCTCTGGGTGAGCTCGGCATGGGCAGTGCCCCCAGGACCCCTCTCACCGTGGCACTGGAAGGCTCTGCTGCTGGCAATGCCCCTCAGGGACTGCAGCTTCTGCTTCAGCAGCCGCTGGGGCAGCAGGTTCCCCACGAAGTCCCTCAGAATGGCCCTGCCATCAGGACAGCAGTTAAAGCAGGTTCTGCTCAGGATGGGGCTGATGGGGGGGACGACACCCCTGGATGGGGCAGGACAGTCCCACAGCGCAGCTGTGCCCACCACAGGCAGCCAGCACACAAAACCTGCCCAAATTCCCAAAATGAAGCCAGCTGGGGCTGAGTTCTCAAGCTCAGCCCTGCCCAAGCACAGGCAGCTGCTAAAACTGAGCAGAACTCTGCCATTTTTGCACCGGGAAGGGATCAGGAGGTGATGCCAGACCCCCCTGCCTGCCCTCGCCCTCAGGCCTGTGCTGGATGCAGGGACAGGGGTGGCTGGACGGGACACAGGGTGGGGACACAGGGACCCTACCCCAGAGTGGAGGAGTCAAAGATCCCAACCACGTCCTCGAGGATGGAGGGCAGATATTTCAGAGCTGCTCCCTGCAGAGACACCACCGTGCTGCCTTCAGACAGGGCTCCCAGAGCACCAGCCCCATCCCAGCCTGCACAGCTCTGCTCCCCTCTGTGCCAGCCCGGCCCCAAAACGCTGGGAATGAGGCCAGGCCAGATCCAGGATGGGGACAATCCCCAGGAACTTTTCCCAGATTTTCCTCTTTTTTTTTTTTTTTTTTCCAGATTCTTCCTTTTTTTTCCCAGATTTTCCAGAGTTCAGCATGTGGGTAGGCAGGACAGCTGCTGACCCAGGCAGCGAGGGGATGGGGGTCTCAGGGTGCACGAGAGGCACCCTGGGGACAAAAAATTCTGGGGATAGGGGCTTGGGGACCCTGGGGACAAGAAACTCTGGGGACAGGGGCTGGGGGTCTCAGGGTGCCCAAGGGGGGACCCTGGGGACAAAAAACTCTGGGGACAGGGGCTGGGGAACCCTGGGGACAAAAAACTCTGGGGACAGGGGACTCTGGGGACAAGGGCGGGGGGTCTCAGGGTGCACGAGGGGGGACCCTGGGGACAAGAAACACTGGGGACAGGGGTTTGGGGGTCTCAGGGTGCACGAGGGGGACCCTGGGCACAGCGAGGCAGCGCAGGGGGTGGCAGCTCCTCCCGAGCTCTGCACACAGGATGGACAGGGTCACCCCAAAACCGAGCACAGACACAGTGGCACAGTGTCACCCCAGCTTGGGGACAGCCAGTGCCTGGCCTGGGCACCCTCCCTGCCATGGCACAGCAGAGCTGAGCCCTCCCATCCCCACCTGGGACAGCAGCGTGGGACCCTCCAGCGGGGACTCCATCAGCTGGGTCAGGGCGAGGAAGAATCTGTGCAGGGAGCGCTGGAACTCGGCCACCTCCTTCCCCTCGTAGAGCCTGCAGTGGCCAGAGTCACCGTGCTGTCACCACGCTGTCACCATGCCACACACCTTCCCTGGCATCCCCATTCACTCCACTCATCCATCAGCATTTGGATCTAGGGGGGAGCCCTGCCCTGGCACTACCCCACCATGTCCACAGAGAAAAAATCTCGTTTTTTCTTTTTAAAAAAATCTTATTTTCCGTGATTCTACAACCCAAAAACCATCTCTAAGCAGCTCAGCCCCATCCCACTTGAGCAGGAAGCTCCTGAGCCCTCCAGCCCCCCTCAGCAGCTGGAGAACAGCGAACCGAAGGAGGGAATTTTAACCATGGGATGTGCAAAGCTGCAGGAAAAACTGCAAAGCTGAGGTGTGAGCACAGGAATGGTCACTGCTTGAGGTAATTCTCCCATCACTGACACCGAGCAGCGGCAGGAAAAATTATCCAGCCAGCAGCTAGGAAAAAAAATCCTGGAATTTGGGCTGGGAGGGCCCTTGAAGCTCATTCAGTCCCAACCTTTGCCATGGGTTGCTCCAAGCCCTGTCCAACCTGGCCTGAAAATCTGAAAATCCAGGGGGGGCAACGAGCACTGGCAGGGAAAGTTTTGCCACCCTCGGTGGTGGCTAAAAAGGAGAAGCAGGCAGAGGAAGCAGCAAGGAGGAAGCAGCGAGGGACAGACAGATGTCACCACGGTGCCACTGGGGCGCAGAGGGGACACGGGGAGGTGGCCCAAGGGGGAGGACAGGGCTCAAGCATCCTCACAGCTCCAGCAGCAGCACAGGCAATCCCAGAGGCAGGACTCTTAATTACAACGCGATTCCTGTCGATTAGAGCCCGTACAAATTGCAGCACTTAGAGGATCTGAGGAGCCCCGCGCTGAGATAAAGGGAAGCTCCATCAAATCGCTAAATGCCCTCGGGGATGCTTCTGCTCCAGGCAAACTCATCCACGGGGGGCCACTTGCAAACAAGCTGGGTGATGGATTTCTCCTGCCAGCAGCACTCTGAGCTGGGAATCTGCTCACAGAGGAGGGAGAGACTGGCTGGGATGCTCTGGAGCACCTGGAGCCACGGGTGGGAGAGGCAAGGACAGACAGACTCAGATCTCGCTGTGAATAGAGTGGGGCAAAGCGAGGTGTGACAGTCCTGGGGGCACAGGGAACCCAACACACCCTGGGTTTGGGGTGGTGGAGGAGGAAAAACCCTCATCCCCCCCAAAACCAGCTGTCTGCTGAACCACAGTGCTTGGAATGGGGTGATCCCACTGCTCCTGGTGCCAGCCAGCGCCCACCCCGTGCCATGTGTGTTGGGGGGGTCCCTCCCTGCCCACCTCGCTGCTCCCTCAGGACACTTCAGCTTTTGGTGGAACGAAAGAGGAACGTCTGGTAATGTCAGAGCTCCTGATTTCCTCCTCTCTCCCACGCCAGCCCGGAGGAGGGGTGTTTGTCCATCACCCCCACTGGGATGTGAAGGGGAACAAGTGAAACTTGGGGGGGCTCTGGAGGGACCTGGGGGCACCTTGACCTTGGAGATGTGGAGGAACCCAGCCCTTTCCTCTGCTCACAGCAGGATCACAGCAGGGCTGGGCTTGGAAGGCACCTCCAGCTCCAGCCACGGCACCCACCGGGCTCCAGGAAACCCTCCCAGCACTGTGCCAGCCTGGCACGGGCACAGAGTGCCCAGCACATTCGGTCACCTCCGTGGGATGGGGGGGATGCCACCTCTGTGGGAGGATTTTAGGAACTCATTGGAAACTCCCTGTCAGGGGTCACTGTGGGGTGAGGTCACTGTGGGGTGAGGTCACTGTGGGTGAGGTCACTGTGGGACATTTGGGGTGGCTGGAGAGCTCTCCCACCCTGAGGTGGAAAGCCCTGCCCACCCCCACAGTGGACCACCATTGTCCCGCAGCATCCAGAGGATGGCACAAAGCTGAAAACTTCCAAAATCCTCAAGGAGAGGATCCACAGCGATGGAAAAACCACTCTGGGGACCGGCCATGGCAGCAGCACGGCCGGGAGTGGTGGGTGCCACGCTGGGTGCCCCAGCAGCACTGGGAGCACTGGTAGCACTGGGAGCACTGGGAGCACTGGGAACACTGGGAGCACTGGGAGCACTTACTGGGCGAAGAGGTGCCGGGAGCGGACGATGAATTTGAAGATGTACTCCAGGGCCTTGAAAGTGCCCGGGAGGGACTCACAGGGCTCCCCCCGGCCCGCCTGCTCCACGTACTGAGTCAGCACCGCCAGCAGCTTCCTGCGGGGAGGGGTGTCCGGGGTGTCCCAGCCCTGTCCCTCCCTGTCCCCACTGTCCCTCCCTGTCCCAGCCCCATCCCGGCTGTCCCAGCCCTGTCCCTCCCTGTCCCCACTGTCCCTCCCTGTCCCCACTGTCCCAGCCCCATCCCGGCTGTCCCAGCACTGTCCCTCCCTGTCCCCACTGTCCCTCCTTGTTCCAGCCCCATCCTGGCTGTCCCAGCCCCATCCCAGCTGTCCCAGCCCTGTATCTCCCTGTCCCCACTGTCCCTCCCTGTCCCAGCCCCATTCCAGATGTCCTAGCCCTGTCCCTCCCTGTCCCCACTGTCCCTGTCCCATTCTGGCTGTCCCAGCCCCATTCCAGATGTCCTAGCCCTGTCCCTCCCTGTCCCCACTGTCCCTGTCCCATTCTGGCTGTCCCAGCCCCATTCCAGATGTCCTAGCCCTGTCCCTCCCTGTCCCCACTGTCCCTGTCCCATTCTGGCTGTCCCAGCCCCATTCCAGATGTCCTAGCCCTGTCCCTCCCTGTCCCCACTGTCCCTGTCCCATTCTGGCTGTCCCAGCCCCATTCCAGATGTCCTAGCCCTGTCCCTCCCTGTCCCCACTGTCCCTATCCCATCCTGGCTGTCCCAGCGCCATTCCAGATGTCCCAGCACTGTCCCTCCCTGTCCCCACTGTCCCTGTCCCATTCTGGCTGTCCCAGTCCCATTCCAGATGTCCCAGTAATGTCCCTGTCTGTACCCATTGTCCCTTCCCTGTCCCAGCACTGTCCCTGTCCCAGCACTGTCCCAGCCCCATCCCAGCTGTCCCAGCCCCATCCCAGCTGTCCCAGCACTGTCCCTTCCCTGTCCCCACTGTCCCAGCCCCATCCCAGCTGTCCCAGCCCCATTCTGGCTGTCCCCACTGTCCCTCCCGGTGCCGTAGCCCAAGGAACGCACTTGTAGGCGAGCGTGGCGCTGAAGTGCTGGCGGATGTAGGCCTCCAGGACCGTGTTGAAGTGCTGGAACTTTCTGTCAGCCACCAGCCTCACAATGAAAACCTGAGGGCAGCAGGCAGGGACGCAGCTCAGCCACCCTGAGCCCACCCTGCCCCGCTCCCATCACCGGGATCACTCTTGTGGTGGTGTGGGAAAAACCCTTTGAACAATGCTGGGATCATCCCCCAGAGGGGCAGCGTCCCCCAGAACCCAGCCCTGCCCTGTGCTGGCTCCCTCAGACCAGCAAACCCCATTGCCCCAGTCCAACCAGTGCCCACCCTGCACTGGGTGGGGGGCTCAGACCCACACAGGCTCTGCTCACCAGGGCGTCAAACACGAGGGTGTCATAGACGTCGGTGTCCGAGTGCTCCATCATGATGGAGAAGAGGGCATCCAGCGTGTCCTGCAGGAACTGGGGGCACATGGGGGCTGTGAGGGCTCGAGGGCTGACCCCAGCACGGCCCACAACCCAGCTTCTGGGCACGGGGAACAAGGAGAGAGGTGGGTGTTGGGAAGGATGGATAAATAGAATCGCCTGGCAAAAGATTTATGATAGTACAGCCAGGATGAAAACAATCCTCCCTACTGGCTGGACAATGCCCTTACCTACAGATAAGTCCAAAAGTCAAATGGAGTGTTCTATCTCATCCCCAAAATGTATGGTTCATCCCACACCTGCAACCATCCCCTGAAACATCAGGTGTCTGTGACCCCATTGGCCCAAGTCTTGTTCCAGCCCACCTTGAAGCCCCCTGATAAGGGGTAGACATTCTCTTGGAACTTCTCCTCTCTTGGATCTTCCCCCTCTTAGGACCTCCACCTTCTCCTAGAACATCCTCTTGTCTCTCCTCTCCTCCATCCCCTCAAGCCTCACCACGAGCTGCATCTGGCAGCTCCAAGCAGGACTTTTCTCCATCCTTAATAAACCTGATATTCTAACAGCAGCCTTCAGAGATCTCTCATCTCCATCCATCCAAACCATCCTGGAGCCCAGCGCTCCCTGCAGGTGGAGGAGCAAATCCTGGCTGTACCTTGATGACCTCCCCTCCATCCACGTTCATCAGCTTCTGGAGGTTGCCACGGAGCAGGCTGGGCTTGGAGCGCCACTTCAGCAGCCCCAGCAGGTTCACTGGGCAGAGGAACGGGGCGCTCAGCACCGAGTATTCGTGTCAGAGTGTCACCAAGCCCCAGCTCCCCCAGGCCACCCTCGCTGCCCAGGAGTGTTAGGGGTCAGAAACATAATCATGGGATGTGATTATCTGCAGGAGCTTTTATTAACAGCTCTGGGAATCAGGGGTACAGACCCAAATCTGACTCCAACGTGGCTTTCAAGCTGAACGTATTTTATATTCTATCATTATATAACTCCCATATTCATTATTAAACTTTTATTGTATACATTGACATGAGTTTCTCGTGATCTTTCTTAGGCCCCTGACCACAGTTTCTCTGGTTATTCTTATGATTAAACAGCAATTATATTTAATTACTAAACAATCATCACATCTAACAATTCTATCCATTATCATGTACTAGCTACACAGTGCAGCTCTAGCAAGTACGAGTTCTCCATGTGCTTAGGGTGTTTATTTTTCCAGGGCTTACTAAGCTGATT
This sequence comes from Lonchura striata, assembly GCF_050655825.1. Taxonomy (NCBI): domain Eukaryota; kingdom Metazoa; phylum Chordata; class Aves; order Passeriformes; family Estrildidae; genus Lonchura; species Lonchura striata. Next base: position 2,310,433 of record NC_140706.1, on the reverse strand, counting down.
TTTCCTTTTAACCCTTCATCCCCATGATTTTGAAACCCTTTTACTATCATGAGCAGCCAGAACCCCCTCACACAGTGCTCAGCCCCCCCGATGCCAGGACCATACAGCACAAACTTTAAATTTGTCGTGGCTGTGGTGGCCGAAACTGGGCTGCAGCGAGGGAATTCATGGAGCAGCCTCATCCCTGAGCCCTCCACACCAAACCACGGTGGCCTGGACCCTGCAGCCACGTGTCACCGTGTGTCACATCCCCACAGCACCAGACCATGTCCCCCGAGCCCCCTGCACTTCAACCAGAGCAGGATGAGCCATTCCCACCTTCCAGCCTCACAGCAGTGGGAGGAGAGCCCAGCATTCCCCTTCCCCTGGCAAGGGGGGATGTGTCAGGGCCGAGGGGGCACCGATGCCCTCAGCAGCCCTGACCTGGGCTGGAAACTGCCCTGAGCTAAGCCAGGGATGGGGGTTAAACCACAGAGCCCCAATTCCCACCTCAGTTTGGAAGGGAGGTCACAGAACCTCCGGCAGCCACACTCGAGTGGGAATTCCACTCGCTGCTGCTCCTCTCCAGTGGATGGCAGCCCTCCCAAAATGCCCAGATAGAGCTGATGTCCCCCAGGAACAGCCTTGGCCAAAGAGTGACTGAGCACTCGCTGCTCCCACTGCCCTCAGCTCTCTGTCCCAGTGGGAGGGACACCGGACTCCAAATATCACAATGTGGTCCAGCAGGGAGGGGACGCAGCCCCACCTCCCCCGGCGTGGGGAACCAGGACTCACCATTCTGGGTCAGCTTGGTGGAGCAGATGAGTGTGGAGATTTGGAAGCTGTCCCGGCTGGACACGGCTAAAGGCGCCGTGGCCCCGCTGACACGGAAGGAGGAGCCAGAGAGGAGCTTGGATTCCGACAGGTTCCTCTCCGAGGGCAGGGACAGGTAGGTGCTGGCATCCTCCAGCTTCTTGCTGTCACCCTGCAGGGCACACGGCGGGGAGGTCACACCCCACGGTGACAGGGTTAGCCCCCCTGTGTGCCCAGGAGCTCAGTTCTGAGCCCATGGCTGGTGGGTGCCACCACGCAGCACCCTCATCCCACCCCTGGGTACCCCCTGGCTCCCCAACATTGATCCCTGAGGGAGCCACCAAAGCCCAGCCCGTGTCCCACAATGGGGACAGGACAGGCAGGAGGAGCAGAGGGACCAGGAGGAGTCTGAGGCTGGAAATTCAACACTGCTGCAGGGATGGACATGCAGCAGGACAACGACACGGGGCAGGACACCACCCAAGTGTGCAGGATGGACCCACGTCGCTGTCACCCTGCATCTCCCACCTCTATGGGCAGCCTGTTGCCGTGTCCCCTGCTGTAAGCTGGAAATGTTCCATGCAGGAGGGCTCACTGGGGTGACTCTGAGTGTCTTTCCCTGCTCGTTGGCCAGCCTGGGATGTGAGCAGAGCCAGGCAGCCAGGCTGCAGCTCACAGACATCCATCCTTCCCTGCCTGCAGCCTGGCAGGGTGAAGGTGAAGGTGCTGAAGGTGGGATGGAGGTGACAGAGCTGTTTTGCTGTTGTATTTTCCCTTCCAGGACACATCTGGAGCCTGTGCTCCTTCCCAGGGCTGAGCCCACGTGGGGAAAACTGTCTGGAGCTCAGAGCAGCTGGAGATCAAGAGGTCTGAGCAGCTAAAAGCCCTTCACTCACATTCCTCTGGCAAGCAGAGATAAAAAGATGAAATAGCTTCTGACTGCCAGAGTCCAGCCCCCGCTGTCTGCCGGGAAGAGCCGGAGTCAGGCAGGGAGAGGATGGAGCAGCTCAGGACGTGGAGGCTCACGAGGGCAGGGACAGCTCTCCGAGGGGAGCACGGACCCAAAAGAGAGGTTTGGGGGGTTTGTTCTCCTAGCAGAGAGGTGTGGGAGGTTTGATCTCCCTGCCAAAGCCAGCACTGGCATATCCCAAAGGTGCTGCTGCTGTGGAGGGGACAGTCCCCAAAGAGGCAGGGACCGCAGCCAGCGCCGAGGGCCATGGCAGCAGTTAAAGAATTTGGGTCTTTTACCCAAAAATAAAGCGGGGTGGAGGGACTTAATAATGATTTCAAATGTGCAGGAGCCTCAGGGAGGAACAGCGTGGTCTGCCCCTGTCTTGGGCTGCCACAGCAGGCAGGAGCAGGTCGGCTCATCCCAAAAAAAAGGCAGATTCAGGGAGGGACGTGGCTCTGCCTGGAGAAACTGGGGTCACGTTGCCAAAATCAGAGACACTCCCATGCAGCAGCCCAGGGGCAGGGAAGCAGGTGACCCCTCCAGGGACACTGGAGCTCCATGACCCCAGAAGGGACCCCAAAAAGTGTCAACACACACAGGGAAGAGCCCAGAGCTCGCCCTGGCAGCGGGGAGCAACTCGTGCCTCCACAGCGATCCCAGTCTGGGGAGGCGACACCAGGTAAGGGGGCAGCACCTTCAGGGGACCTTCAAATTAAAGCTGACAGCATTTTTTTTCCCAAATAAGCAGCGATATTGCCTCCCCTCCACTCTCTGGGAGCAAACCCAAGCAGTGCCAGGGCTGGTGAAATCAGGTGAAGCGCAGCCACGCCACGGGGACGTTCCCTGCCCGTCACGAACGCTTAAATCACCTCCTCCCAAACAAAACTTGTCATTCCAAAGGAGCAGCGCGGGGCTTGGAGACGCTGTGTGCAGGCAGCCCCTGCCACCAAGGACAGCGAGGACAGTGGGGAGGCACCACAAACCCTCGGGGACTTCGGGTACGTGCCACCAGCATGGACTGGGACCCCGGCCCCACAAGTGCTGCTGTCCCACAGCCCTCCCAACCTATTTTAGGGGGGCTCCGTGGCTCCCCCCCCATACCTTGTAGAGCAGGAGGTCGTGCTCCCCATCCCGCAGCGTGGTGCCATCGGGGCGCATCAGCCTCACAAAGGCCATGGAGAAAATCCTCTCGCTGCGGTCCTTGGCTGGGGGGACACACGGGGGGGAGGTGAGGGGGAGCTGCAGGGGACAAGGGACACGTCTGCAGGCAGGGACAGGACAGGGAGGAAGGCCTGGAGCAAGGGACACTCACAGTCACTGGAGGAGCGGTGGCGGAAGGTGAACCTCAGGTGGGTCCTGTGCACGTCCTCGATGGGAACAGCAATCTGGGGTGGGAACGTGTGCCAGGGTGAGGGCAGGGGGTGGGGGATGAGCCCTCACCTGGGCAATGCCCCTGTGTGCCCAGGCAGGGGCTGTGCCAGGCTGTCACTGCTGTAAACCAACCCCACAGCCTTCCCAGGCCACCAGTGAGGCTGAACTGGGGGCACTGGGATGGGGACAGGGCTGCAGTGCCCATCCCCAGGACTACCCTCCCCAGAGCTGGGTGTCCATGCTGTGACCCCGGCAGCACCTCCATCATCCCTGATGTTGGAACTCAAAATGGCTCTCAGACATTTTTAGAGGTTCCAGGCCTTGGTCAGGAGCATTTGAGACCCTGGCAGGCAGCTGGAAACAGCTGTGATTTTGAGTTTGAGCCATGGGATGAGTTACCAACTTTGGAGGTGGAACAGCCACAAAGGGTTTGGTAGTATAGTAGAAGTAGTTACAAAGCAGAGGGGAATTTTTTTTAGTATTGTACAGGGGGGTTTAACACTTGTACAGGGGGTTTTTATTTTGTACATAGGGGTCAGAAGTTCTAAGATGGAGGAAAGTGGGCTGATCCTGTTCTTCCTCCTTCTTCTTCCTTGCCTCCATGTTCTTGGTGATGTTGGCACTCACAGATTGGTTTAGAGTAGAAAAGCACTTGGTAATATAGGTAGCAGGGAAAATTGTAAGCATATAATACATAATATATCATATAAAATATAGCAGCAGCCCTGGGCAGTGGGAGAGAAAAAGACACAGTCAGAGAGGATGTCAGGGTGTGTGTGTGCCTCTGCCTGAGCTCTGAGCAAACCACAGCAGCCCAAGAAGAAAATCTTTTAGATAACTCACAATAAACTGCCTTGAGACCGAACAACAAGAGCCTGCTGAGTTTTCTTTGGAAGCACGGATGGAGGAGAGACCCCAGAGCAAACCCGGGGTTCTCACCCCCTGAGATGGGACCAAGGACTTCTCCCCAAAAAAGGGACCCCCCTAGAGCAGCAGGAGGAGTGAGGGGCACAGCCTGGGGGGGCTGCAGCCCTGTCCCACCCCAGCCCCCGTGCCCGGGGCTCCCCAGACCTTCAGGGTCTCCATCCAGCGTTGGTGCCTCTGCTGGTAGTAGACAACGGAGCGGTGGTGGCTGCTGGGGCTGTCCCCTGCTCCCGCGTGGATCGCGTTCTGCCGGGAGGAGAACCTCGGGATGAGCCCAAATCACCTCCCAGGGAGGGACAATTCCCCCCGGCCACGCCCCAAACTCCTCTCTGTCACCCTGATTCTTAAGATTTTTTAAAGCCTTCTCATTTTCTATAAGCAACATTTTGTTTTCCATCCCTTCGGGGGGGTGGAGGAAATTCATGTATTAGTAATTTGTCCAATTTAGAAAGGTAACCCGTTCACTCTCCAATCCACTGTCGCCTTTTAAAAAATATAAAAGTTAAAGTCAAAAAAAGAAACGTTCTTCTTTTTTACCTTGCCAAGAGGCTCCTCCAGCCCGTTTTGGTACTGGAGCTGCTGGCACTACCCGAGGAGAGGTGACACAGGGGACACCAGCCATAACTTAGGTGAGGTGACACGGGGGACACCTGCCATACCCAAGGTGACACAGGGGACACCTGCCATAACTTAGGTGAGGTGACACAGGGGACACCAAGGTGAGGTGACACAGGGGACACCTGACATACCCAAGGTGACACAGGGGACACCTGCCATAACTTAGGTGAGGTGACACAGGGGACACCAAGGTGAGGTGACACGGGGGACACCTGCCATTCCCAAGGTGAGGTGACATGGGGGACACCAAGGTGAGGTGACAGAGGTGACACCAGCCATACCTGCAGCACGTTTCCTGCCTCGTCACAGACACACACGGTCACCTCCACGTTCTTCGGCGTCTTCTTGTTGCCCTTGTCGAACTCACCCTGCACCAGGGTCAGGTAGATGTCGTTCCTGACGTCACCTGGGGGGGACATCCAGGTGATCACACTGGGTCCTGCCACCACGCTGCCATCCCCAGGGTCCCCCCGGGTTTGTCCCCCCACCCCGACACTTGCCTGGCATAATGACCTCGGGGTAGCCCAGCTTGCGAGCCACTGCCGTGCTGCGATCCACCAGGTGCGGGTGGTCCTTCCTCACCTGGCTCAGGTCTCCCCACAGCATCTTCAGGGACACCCAGAGCCCTGCGGGGACCACCGTGACAGGAGCCACCAGGGGCCACAGCAAGTCCTCGACCCCTGGTGTGACAAGCAGATGGAATCTCATGGGCCCAGGGGACACAGGGTCACTACCTTGTCCCTTGTGGTTGATGTCCTTCCCCTCCACCGCCTTCCGGATCATGTTGTGAAGGAAATCGCCATCAGCAGCCACCCTGGAAATGCCACATTTAGGAGAAAAAAACCTTTTCTCTTTGGTCCTTGTCCCTCTTGTCCCCTGGCAGCTGGTGTCCCCATGCCAGCCGGGCCCTGGGGTGCTGCTCCCTGTCCCCCCAGCACTCCCCCCACCCTCGGGGCTCACAGGTGGACGGGGATGAAGTGCTGCTTGTCCTCGTCGCTGTCACACGTCCCCTTGGTGATGTCGCTGATGTCCATCACTGCAGTGACACAGACGTGGCACCGTGGCAGGGGTGGCACTCCCAGCCAGCGATCCACGCCCAGAACAGGATCGTGGGGGGAGGCGAAGGCAGGGGTCCCCTGTGCCAGGACGGGGTGGGCAGGGACAGCACAGAGGGGACAGTGTGGGGACAGCCACGCAGAGAGCAAGGAAAAGGGACAGCAGGGGCAGCCCGGGGACACGGCAGAGCCTGGTGTGGTGGCTGGGGGCAGTGCCGGGGTGGTGGCACGGGAGTCCCCGGGGGTCTCCGTGGAGGCCAGCCCCACCTGAGATGCCGAAGGGCCGGCGCAGCCCCGTGCTGAGCTTGCGGCTGTGGCTGTCCCGCAGGTCCATGCGCCCCACCCGGATGATCTGGCACACCAGGAACAGCCGCTCCCGCTTCAGGTCGCTGCTGCCCAGGTCCTGGGGGACAGACAGGGGCCGTGTCACCCCGGCAGCACCGCAGGGGACGCGCCAGCGCCAGCGCCCGGTGATCTCGGCGTGCCCAGGGTGGGCACAGAGCTCCCCCGCTGCCCCGCACTGCGGGGACAGTGGCACGCAGCCCCGCTGCCCTGGGGGACTCTGTGCACCCCAGGAGTCCCCAAACCCCACGGTGGGGACAATGCCAGGACCCACGGGCCCGACAGGTCACCCTAGAGCAGGCAGCTGGGCAAGCGGGGGGCAACCTGGCATGGTGTAAAGATGTCAGGGTGGCCCTGTACCCCAGCTCCGGCGACACTGGGGAGGGGATCGGGTCCCTCGGGTGCTGCCCCTGCGCCAAAACCTTCCAGCGGCGCGAAGGACAAGGGATGGGGACACTCCACAACGCGTAGGGACACGCGGGGACATCAGCAGCGAGCAGAGCAGAGTGGGGAGATGGGCGAGAGCCGGAGGGCGGCAGCGGAGCCGAAGTGCTGATGCCGCTCATTAACATTGATATTTTTTCTCGCCTCATTTGCATATCACTGGCTCCGCAGCGTCCCGGGGGTCAGCGATGCGCTGCAGCCAAAGCGCTGAGTCAGCAGCAGCTGCCGAGGGGCGTGGGACGAGCGGGAACGGGGCACCCCGAGACCCCCGGCACCGGGAGGGCACCCCGAGACCCCCGGCACCGGGAGGAGACCCCCAGCACCGGGAGGAGACCCCGAGACCCCCGGTACCGGGAGGGCACCCCGAGACCCCCGGCACCGGGAGGGCACCCCGAGACCCCCGGCACCGGGAGGAGACCCCCAGCACCGGGAGGAGACCCTGAGACCCCCGGTACCGGGAGGGCACCCCGAGACCCCCAGCCCCGGGAGGGCACCCCGAGACCCCCGGCACCGGGAGGAGACCCCGAGACCCCCCAGCACCGGGAGGGGACCCCGAGGGGCAGCGCCGCGGCGGGTGCCACGTCCGGGATCTGCGAAGGGGATGGGGGTACACAAGCAGGGCGACCGATGCTGGAGGAGGGGGGGACACAGGGCACCCGAAATGTTCTGCGCTCACCGTGAACACGACCTTGAGGTTGTTGAGCAGCTCGATGTCCTGGGGGACGCCGGTGCTGGCCCAGCGGATCACGTAATTCTCGCTGCGGGGCGGGTGATGCTTGAGGTGGGCACCGGGATGGCAGAGCCCCCGCCGGCTCCCACCCCACGGACCCCACAGCCCACCGGTGTCCCCTGTCACCGTGCTGGTGACTTCACCTGGGGCAGGACGAGCCGTGGGCTGTCCCATGGGGTGACCAAGCCTCCTGCTCTGTGGGAAGGGACATGCACCCTCCCCCTGGGACACCCGCTGGGTCCTTCTGGGCTGGGGAACGGCCACAGGGGACAGCAGGACAAGCATCCAGCAGAGCAGGGGTCTGTCCTGAGCCCCCCGGGACCCCACCTGATGATGCGCTGCTCGCCAGGGTCGTAGAGGGCCATGAAGAGCTGCGCCTCCTCGCCGACGTGGCACACGAAGTTCCGGACGCAGAGGTAGAGGTTGTGGGAGGGCGAAGCAGCCCCGTGGGTGCCACGGCCGGCTGCCCTCTGCTGCGAGCTCTGGGGGGGGCACGAGGTGGCTCAGCCCCACGGCTCAGCCCCTGGCACGTCCCCTGGCACAGGGCGCAGGGCTGGCAGCGGCCTCACCGTCTCCTCCTGGATGCGCTGGGTGAGGGTCTGCGCCGCTCTCCTGTGAGCCTGGAAGAGGCTGATGACGCTGGTCCTGTCGGGGTCCAGGATGTTCTCGTCCTCATCGCGCACCACCAGGTCCAGCGCGAGGATCCTGCAGGGCCCGGCAAGGGGTGAGGCAGGAGTGGGGGCCCACGGGCCTGTGTGTCCACCCAGGACTCACTTGGCCTTGCACCTCCTGTCCTCTCAGATGCCACCGGGAAAAGGGACAGGAGTTGGCAACGCCAGGAACATTCTTGGCCCAGCCATAACCCTCGGCCGGGTGGCTTCAGCAGCTGGTGGCACCTTACTGTCCCCAGCTGTGGGAATGCAGAGCTTCCCTCTGGCTGCCCTGGGACCCTGGCAGGGGTCAGAACCCCCCTGGACAGAGCCCCCAGAGACACTGGCTGTGATCTCTGGCCATGGAAAAGAGTTTGCAATCTTACAGGATCAATTACCAGCTCTGAGTGTTTGATATAAATAATAATTAAGTGTGGCACGGGTGCAAAAGTAAAATTTTAGGATTCTAGATGAGGGGTCCAAAGGGGACAAGCTGGAGGAAATTGGGTGTGCCTTGTCCTTTTTCTCCTTCTTCATGCCCTCCATGTCTCACTGTGGTGTTGGCATTTTTCTGTTGGTTCAGGCTGGGGACACGCTGTCCAACGTAGGTGACAGATATTGGCACGTTATTGTAAATCCAGCCCAGAGAGTTTCTGGTATTTAATGTTTGTCACATCCCACTGAGGGCAGAGCCCCACACGCTGCCCTGCAGGACAGAGCTGGGCAGGGCAGCAGAACATGTGAGAGATAAACAGAATAAACAACCTTGGAACCAGCACAGACCAATTATGGCTTCTGCTTTGGCAGCGGGGCTGACAGACAGAGACTTTCTACAACCTCAGAATCATCAATACCACGGATTCCCACACCCAGCCACCACGGGCCAGCCAGCTGGGATGCTGGGCACACCTGGGCACCGCAGAGCCCGTGCCAGAGGCAGATTTGAGGTCACGGTGCCCCGTGCCCACTCTCACTTGTTGCCGTAGTCCATCCTGCCCGTCACCTCCTTCCTGAGCCGCAGGAGCTGGTCCTTGGGCAGCGTCCCCGAGAGCAGCTGCGAGCGCTGCTCCATCAGCTCCTGCATCATCCTCTTCACCTGCCCGTAGCGCTCCGTCTGCCCGGCCTGCGGCAGCAGCAGGGGTCACCGGGGGTCCCCCCAAAACCGCTCCCAGATCCCCCCACCCCGACGCCCAGACCCTCACCACGTAGAGCTGCTTCCAGATGGCGGCCCACTCCCGCAGCGTGGTGGTGATCTCCTGCACCATGGGCATCTCGGAGGGCACCACGCTCTCCTCCACCCTGGGGGGAAGGCACGGGGAGCCCTGGAGCGCCCCAGCAGCGCGGGGACCCCCGCACGGGGCAGGAGCCCACCCCGCCCCGCCCCTCCCTTGTACCTACCCCCGCTGCTGCTCCACCACGGCGCCCTTCAGCCGGATCAGCGAGGCCGGGAAGATGCCCTGAAGGAGCCGGAGCCATCAGCACCCCCAGGCTGGGAGATTTCCCTCGGGGGGGGCACAGCTGGGGGGTCCCAATGTTATGAACAAAACAGCCTGGCTGGGACACTTGGCTCGAACTAAGTACTGACAGTGAAATGTTAATTACCTAATTGCTCCTGGGAATCACCTACCACCACCCAAACTAGGGCTGGGATGCAAAATAATCCAGTGGAATCATGGGAGGGGGTTTTGGGGATGAAAAACACCCCGAAATGAAGAAGAGGGGCACAGTGGAGGGGGCTGGATGGGTGTGCAGGTTGGGGAAAAGGGAACCCCATCCCTAGTCTGTGTTTGACCTGTCACCATAACCTGCAGAGGACCAGATTGGACTGTGGGAAGCAGGCACAAGGAAAACACACACTCTTCCTGGTGTTATCAGAAGGGAAAGTTAGGAAGAGCTGCTGCTGGACCTCGGCAACATCCCCCCCGCCCTTCGGCTACCAGTGTGTCAGGAGAAAAGGAGAGAGGGCGGTCTGGAATCGGGATTTCAGATACAGACTGGACACCTCTGCACCTCTGGCTACCAGTGTGCCACGGAGACTCCAGGGACAGACCCTGCACAGACCCCAGGGACAGACCCTGCCCGGAGACCCCAGGGACAGACCCTTTGCCCACCCCCCCAGACGCCCAGCAGGGACAGAATGCCACCAGCAGTGCCCCTGCTGCCCCCAAAAGCCCGGCACCCCCTCACCTACCCGGGCAGCCCTGTTCCGCAGCGAGTACCCGCAGTACCAGCCTGCGAGGGGAGGGGACATCGTCAGCCAGGCTGGGGGTCCTGGCCCCGTTTTGGGGACAAAGGAGGGTGCAGGACCCCACGTTGGGGTGCACCCAGGGGTGCCCTTACCCTCGGAGGCCTGCAGGATGTGCACCATCTCCCCGATCTGCAGCGGGAGGTGATGCTCCTGGGTGCGCGGGAAGTTCCACACGGCTGCGGGGAGAGGGGGTGGGATTTGGGATCCCTGCCTGGAGCCCCTCACCAGCCCCCGAACCCTGGGCACCTGCACCCCAAAAACAGCCTCCCATGGGTGCCCCCTGTTCAGCCCTACAAAAAACGTGAGACCCCCGAGTAAGCTCACCCCACACCCCAGGAGAGCCACGGCACTGCCAGCACAGTGTCGGGCACAGCAGAAGCCCCCAGCCCCTTTTTGGCACCCAGGGGTCCCTTATGGGACCCCTCTACCTGCCACCCACACCCTGGGTGCCAGTGGTCCTGCTCCTGGCACAAGCAGTGCGGGGAGGCAAGTGCCAGCTGAGCCCCTGCCCTGGGCTGGTGGCCCTGGGACAGGTCTGGTGGCCCAAGGACAGGGTCTGGTGGCCCAGGGACAGGGTCTGGTGGCCCAGGGACAGCGTCTGGTGGCCCAAGGACAGGGTCTGGTGGCCCTGGGACAGGTCTGGTGGCCCAAGGACAGGGTCTGGTGGCCCAGGGACAGCGTCTGGTGGCCCAGGGACAGGTCTGGGGACAGCAGAGCTGGTGGGAGGGAAGGGGGGCGGTGCTCTTGGTGACCAGCAGCTTCCTGCCCGGCTGTCCTGTGGTTGTCCTTGTCGCTATTTCTGGCCCCAGGGACAGCTTTGGGGCAGACAAGCCTGGTTTGGTCCCCAGATTGGGGGACAGTCCCTGCACCCCGGGGGTCCCTTCCAGCACCATTCCCGTGCCCACCCTGAGCTCAGGAGGTGCCCAGGACCCTGCAGCAGCTCAGGAGGTGCCCAGGACCCTGCAGCAGCTCAGCCTTTGCTCCAGCACTGCAGAGAATGCAAGGGAAGGGTGCAGGAAACGGCCCCACAAGAAACGGGAAGAAGAACAGGGCTGCCAGAACCAGCAGAAACTGGGGGTGCTGCAGAGAGTGGGGGTGCCCAGGGGTGCTGCAGGGCACGGGGAGCTCAAGCTGGGGGTGCTGCAAGGAATGGGGGTGCCCAGGGCTTTGCCACCACCAACACCGAGGCTGCTGCAAAGCCCCAGCTGGGACTTGAGGAAAATTATTGGGGTGTCTCAAGGCTCCCCAAGAGCCTCAGCAGCCGGGCTGAGCCCAGCCCCAGAGCCTGGAGGGAAGCCAAGCCCCCACCCCAGAACTTCCCACCCCCACCAGCAGCAGCTCTGGAGCTTCCTGGTGCGTGGGTCCTGCTGGCACCCGGCCCCGTTCTCTGAGCCTTCTGTCAGCAGCCCTGCAGCCCCTGCTTGTTCCTGCCAGCACGGCAGGGACCTGCTCCCCTCCTGGCATCACCTCACAGTGGCACCAGCACGGCACCACTGCCATCACCCACCTGCCACCACCGCGCCCACGGGGGTCCCGTGGATGTCACCTCAACCCTGCGCCCCTCCAGCCGAGTGGAAACCCCCCAGAGCCCCACAGCCCCCACTCACCCACGCCCAGCTTCTCCTTGGTGGGCAGCCAGGGCGCCATGGCCACCGGGGCCCACGGGTGGTTCCTCCTGCCACGCTGCCCGCGTGACGTGTAACCCCGGCTTGTGAAACCTCCGCTTCCTCAGCGCGCTCTGACGCGGGGGTCCCACCCCACCGCCCTGCCCCCGCCACGGGCAGCGTGCTGGGCATGGAGCCCCCGGGACCCCCATGCCACCCAGACAAAGCTCTGGCCTCAGGGATCACTGGCAAACAGTTGTGGTGGTCGCTGGGATGGGTCGTGGTGGCACGGGGACCCCTTTGAGTGGCCAAGAGTGGGACACGGAGCTCCCCACGGAGCCACGAGGAGCCGTGGGCCTGTGCCAGCCGTGAGGCTCCTTGCTGGCACAAGGTTTCTGCCAGCGTGGCTGCCTCTGCCTTGCCCACATCTCCATCCCTGGCTGCACCAGGCCCGGCTGTGCCAGCGCTGGCTCCGTGCCCTGTCCAGCCCTCGGCTCCTGGAGCTCAGCACCAGCCACTTCCATCCTCCCGCTTGCCTGTCCGGCTCCACGGGGCTGGGGGCTCGGCCAGACCCTCACCCCCACCCGGCCACGCTGTCCAGGGACCCTCTGAGCACCCCAAATGCAGCTGCTGCCCCCACAGATTGGCACGAGTCCCTCTCCATCAGCGCTTGGAGCCAGCCCTCGGCTCCTCACCTGCATCCCCAAACCGCCCCCGCCACCTCAACCTGCTCTGGGGTCACCCCTGGGTGCAGCCCCCCGCCCCACGGGTCACCCCCGGGTGCAGCCCCCCGCCCCACGGGTCACCCCCGGGTGCAGCCCCCCGCCCCAAGGGTCACCCCCGGTGCAGCCCCCCGCCCCACGGGTCACCCCCGGGTGCAGCCCCCCGCCCCAAGGGTCACCCCCGGTGCAGCCCCCTGCCCCACGGGTCACCCCCGGTGCAGCCCCCCGCCCCACGGGTCACCCCCGGGGTGCAGCCCCGGCTGGGTGCGGGATCAGGCAAAACCGGGCAGAACGCGCCGCCGCTCCGGTGGCACCGCCCGGCCCGAGGTGCGAGGGCTGCGAGCAGCCACCGGAGCCGCCACCCCGCCCGGTAAAGCCCCCGTGCAGGCAGATCCCCGCCGCTGCACCGGGACTGAGCAGAAGGAAATGTGGCACGGGCACCGGCGCGGCACGGGCACCGGCGTGCGGGGGCTCGCGGAGAGCAGGAACTGCAGGCGTGGCACTGCCCGCAGCCACCGAGGTTCCCGTTCCCGGTTCCCGCGGTCCCGGGGCAGGCAGGCACCGCTCGGTCCCAGCCGGCGCTGCCCGGTGTGCGGTCCCTGCCCGGTGTGCGGCTCTGCCCGGTGTGCGGCTCTGCCCGGTGCGCGGTCCCTGCCCGGTGTGCGGCTCTGCCCGGTGTGCGGCTCTGCCCGGTGCGCGGTCCCTGCCCGGTGAGCGGTCCCTGCCCGGTGAGCGGTCCCTGCCCGGTGTGCGATCCCTGCCCGGTGAGCGGTCCCTGCCCGGTGTGCGGTCCCTGCCCGGTGTGCGGTCCCTGCCCGGTGTGCGGTCCTTGCCCGGTGCGCGGCTCTGCCCCGCGGCCCCGGCGGGAGCTCAGGCCGGGCTCAGACCGTTCGCCGGTCAGGGAGCTCCACCTTCCGGTCCCACCGGGAGCCGCCGCGACCGGCGGAGCTGCTTCGGGTGCGAGGCACCGGTACGGGATGCCCGGCATCAGCATGCCTTTCCCCGATACACCCCCGCTGGTACGGGATACCCCGCTCCGGCAGCGGGATGCCAAGCACCGGTATGGCGAGCACCATCACGGGATGCTCCGGTACAGAACGACCGGCAGCGGTACAGGATGCCCGGCTCCGGTACACCGGACAACAGTACAAGATGTCCTGCTGTGGTACGCCCGGTCCCGCACCAGCACCGGGAAGACCGGTACCGGGAAGCCCGGTGCGAATAGGGGCTGCGGGCGGGCTCGGGCTGCAGGCACGCCCGGCTGGGAGGCGCACAGCGGAGCTGGCGGCGGAGGGCGGAGGCGGGAGCGCTGCCGGGGGTCACGGGGGTCCCGGCGGCCCCGCCCGCTCCGGTCCCGCCGCCACATCCGGGCCCCGCCCAGCGCGGCCGCTGATTGGCTGCCGCGGGACACGTGACCGCGCCGCCAGGCGGGGCCCGCGGTGGCGCGCGCAGGTGAGCGGCGGGACCGGAACCGGAACCGGAACCGGGGCCGGAACCGGGGTCGGAACCGGGCCCGCGGCCCGGAGGGGGTGCGGGGACCTGCCCCTGACCCGCCCCCCGACCCGCCCGCTCCGCTCCGCTGAGATCCGCACCGGGCACCTGAGCACCGGCACCGGGCCGGACCGTCCCGTACAGGTGCTCCGCCGACCCGGTCCGGCCCGTGCCGTTCGGGACCGACCCTCGCAAGGTGTCCGCCCTGTCCCGCAACCCCCGTGCGCTGCCTCGCTGCGGTCCCCACGCACAGCCCTGTCCGCTCTCCGCGCTCCGCTCGATCCTGCGGGGCTCCCCCGGTGCCCCATCCCCTTTCCCGGTTCCCTGTCCGTTCTCCCGGTCCCCCCCCCCCCCCCGCCCCGCCACACTCCGGTTCTGTTCCTGATCTCCGCACCCATCCGTGCCGCTGTGCCCGCATCCCCCGCCCGTCCCCGGTATCGGCGGGACGGGACGTGGCACTGGGCTGCACCGGGCGCCTTCCCGGGACGTAGGCGGGGGTGGGTCAGCACCGGTCCCGCTCCACCCCCGCCCGCCCTCGCAGCTCCGGTGTCCCCGCCATGGCCGGTCCCGCGGCCCCGGGTCCCCTGCCCGGGCCGAGCGGCCCCGGCTCCGCGCTGGAAGAGGAGGAGGAGGAGGAGGAGGAGGATGAAGATCCGTCCCTGGGCTGCGACGGCGACCTGGAGGTGAACCCCTACGACGGGCTGCCCTTCTCCTCCCGGTACTACGAGCTGCTGCGGCAGCGCCGGGAGCTGCCGGTGTGGACCACCAAGTACAGCTTCATGGAGCACCTGGAGGGCAACAGCGGCATCGTGCTGGTGTCCGGAGCCCCCGGTACCGGCAAGAGCACGCAGGTGAGGGCCAGCCTCCCACGGCCCCGGGATCGCTGCACGGAGCCCGGCGGGCTGGGCGGGCACCGGGAGCTCCGGGCAGAGCGGCGGGGAGCGGCCGGCACGGGAGGTGGCAGCGGGAGCGGGGAACGGGCGCTCCCGGAGCCGGGCAGGGCGGCGGTGCCAGATCCCTCCCGCCGGCCCGGGGAGCCGGTCCCAGCTGCTGGTGACACTCGGGGACGGCGCCTGGCAGACTTTGACCGGGGAAGGGATTGCGGGAGCGGTGGCGCAGCAGGGGCCCGAATGGGCTGGGTGGCCTCAGGCTATCGGGGTGTTGGCCCCGGGCTCCGGATGCTCAACCAAATCGGTTCCCTGGGTGTGACCCGCTGGGCTGGGCTGCCACTGCTGGATTTGGGGACTTAAGCTCCTGTGCGGGCCCCAGGGCCAGTGGTTTTGGGTGCAGCACCCTGCCCTGCACGGTCCTGGGGACACTGAGGCACAGCTCATGGGGGCAAAGAGGTGACAGGAGGAAGCAGGACTCGGGTCCCTGGTGTCAAAGGGACGTCTGCGTGGCCTTGGCACTGTCCCACACTGTCAGGCCGGGCACTTGGCCAGCAGCTGCTCCCTTCCCTCTCTGTGGTGTTTCCCAGGCCATTGTCCCATGGTCCTTGGTGGTGTGGTGTCCCACACCCGGGCAGGAAGCTGCAGGTGTGGGGCCACGGGGCTCCTGTTACAGGCTGTGGGGCTCAGAGCTGGCACGAGTGGGAAGATCCAGCCCCTGAGCCTGGAGTTCCTGCAGCCAGATCCATGGGGAGGATCTTTGTGCCCTTTGGAGGGGCACAGCAAGGAGGGGACAGTGCTGAAACCACGCTGCCCCATGCCGTGTGCCCACAGATCCCTCAGTGGTGCGCCGAGTACGCCCTGTCCATGTCATTCGCCCACGGGCTGGTGGCCTGCACCCAGCCCCACAGCCTGGCCGCCCTCAGCCTCTCGCTGCGCGTGGCCGACGAGATGGACCTGAACCTGGGCCACGAGGTGGGCTACTGCGTGCCACACGAGGACTGCTGCACCGCCGACACCATCCTCAGGTGCGGCAGGGACGGCGGGGCCCGCGCTGGGAGCACGGCGCCCTAATCCCGCTGAGCTCCACGTAAATCCCTTAATCCGGCCTGGCAGAGCGGCACGGGCTGCAGCGGGGAGGGGCTGCCGTGGGGAGGGGGCTGCCGTGGGGAGGGGGCTGCCATAGGGAGGGGTCTGCCATAGGGAGGGTGCTGCCCTGGGGAAGGGGCTGCCGTGGGGAGGGGGTTGCTGTGGGGAAAGGGCTGCCGTGGGGAGGGTGCTGCCATGGGGAGGGGGGAGAGGGCTGCACTGGGGAGCGGGGAGGGGGCTGCACTGGGGAAGGGTCTGCCGTGGGGAGGGGGCTGGTGCAGGGAGCCATGGGGAGGTGCTGCCGTGGGGAGAGAGTTGCTGTGGAAAGGTGCTGCCATGGGGAAGGGGACCGCCGTGGGGAGGGGGCTGCACTGGGGAGGTGCTGCCCTGGGGAGGAGCTGCCCTGGGGAGGGGGCTGCCATGTGGAGGGGGATGCCATGGGGAGGGTGGTGCCGTGGGGAGGGGGATGCCATGGGGAGGTGCTGCCCTGCGGAAAGAGCTGCCCTGGGGAGGTGCTGCCGTGGGGGGGGTGTGAAGCATTTCCACGCTGACGGGATGCTGACAGGTTCTGCTCAGACGAGATGCTGCTGCGGGAGATGACGTCGGACCCGCTGCTGCGGCAGTACGGGGTGGTGGTGCTGGACGAGGCGCAGGAGCGCACGGTGCCCACGGACGCTCTGCTGGGGCTGCTCAAGGACGTGCTGCGCCAGCGCCCGGCCCTGCGCCTCGTGGTGCTCACCTCGCCCGGCCTGGAGCCCCGGCTGCGCGCCTTCTGCGGGGATCCGCCCGTGGTGCGGGTCCCGGCGCACGGCTCCCCGCCCCAGCTGCTCTACCGGGAAACGCCGGCCCGCGGGAGCGTGGCCGCTGCCTGTCAGGCCGTGCTGGACATCCACCGGCGCCAGGAGCCCGGCCACGTCCTCATCTTCCTGGCCAGCGAGCAGGTGGGCTGATGGAGGAGCGGGGCGGGGGAGGTTTGGGGTGTTCCTCTCCCAGGAATGGCAGGAGCAGCTGGGGTGAAACTGGGGGAAGCACCCTGAGCTGGGAATGGGGACACCGTGGGTGTCAGCGGGTGTCAGCTGTGCCCCGTTGTCCTCGCCCAGGAGATCTCCGAGTGCTGCGCCGCCATCCAGGCGGAGGCTGTGGCGCTGAGCCCGGCGCTGGGCCCGCTGCTGGTGCTGCCGCTGCACCCCGGCGTGGGCCGGGCCGCGCAGCGGCTCTACGAGACGCCCGAGGAGAGCCGGGAGCGGCGTGTCATCGTCACCCACTGGCTCGGGGACTCGTCCTTCTCGCTGGGCACCGTGCGCTTTGTCATCGACTCGGGGCTGGAGCTGCGCAGCGTGAGTGGGACGGGGTGGGCGGGGGTCCGGCTCTGCGCTGGGGCGCGGTGGGCTGGGAGGAGGGGTCTGCCCCAGGGAGGTGGCAGCGGTGGCTCTGCAGTGGCAGGTGAGGGGATGGCAGGGGTGCCCCGCAGTGTCGCACTCACAGCCTCCCGCAGGTGTACAACCCCCGCATCCGCGCCGAGTCGCAGGTGCTGCGGCCCATCAGCCGGAGCCAGGCCGAGTCACGCATGCAGCGAGCCGCTGGCAGCCCCCCAGGTGAGACCCCTGCTCCGGTGTCCCCCCGCTCAGGACCGCCAGCAGCCCCTGGCCCGGCGCCTGTCCCCACGCTGTCCCTGTCCCAGCTCGTGGCCTCTCTCCGTCAGGCACCTGCCTGCGCCTGTACTCGGAGGCCTTTGAGCAGCGCCTGCCCCCCAGCCCCGCGCCCCACGTCAGTGAGACCAGCCTGAGCCGCCTCGTGCTGCTGCTGAAGCGCCTGGACATCGCCGACATGGGCCAGTGTGACTTCCTCGACCGGCCAGGTAGAGCCAGGCATGGCGTGGGGGGCTGGAGTGGAGTGGGACAATGAAGCAGCCATGGCTGTGGCCATCACTGCGGCCTGGGTTGTCTCTGGGGAGGGACTGGGGGCCTGGAAGGTGCAGGACAGAGTGAGCAAAGCTGCCTGATGTCCCACCCCAGCCCCCGAGTCGCTGATGCAAGCGCTGGAGGACCTGGACTACCTGGCAGCCCTGGATGATGACGGGAATCTGTCGGAGGTGGGCATCATCATGTCGGAGTTCCCGCTGGACCCGCAGCTGGCCAAGGCCCTCATCGCCTCCTGCGAGTTCGACTGCGTGGAGGAGATGGTCAGCCTGGCTGCCATGCTCACAGGTACCGTGCTGGGGGCGTGGGGCTGCCCTCAGGAGCCAGCACTGCCACGGAGGTGCTGCGGGCACACAGTGATGCTCCTGCCCACCCCCAGCATCCCCCTGCTTCGTGCCCCTGTCCACGCACCTGGAGGAGGCCGTGGCCCTGCGCCGGCGGGCGCTGCTGCACCCCAGTGGGGACCACTTCACCCTCATCAACATCTTCAATGCCTTCCAGCAGCGTGAGTGTGGGCAGGGCCCGGCGGTGGGGAGCTTGCACCCCTGTGGGCATCCCACAGACCCCTTCGTGTCCCTTGTGTCCCCCGTTCCTCCTGGCGTCCCACACCCCCTCATGTGTCCCCTGCCCTGGAGCTACATTCCTGACCCCATCCTGGTGCCCAGCCTGGCTGGGGAAGGATCTGGGGGTCCCAGCTCTAGCCTGGGGGCTGTGCCCTGTGCACTTCACTGTGTGAAGTGGTCACAGACAGGGGAAGCAGCAGTGCTTTTGTGTTCCCCAAGCTCCCAGCCCAGCGGGCTCTGCTCGCCTGTCCCCATCCCCATGACACTACATCATGGCCCACTGTGCCACTCCTGTCCCCACATCACTGACCCCACTGTGCCAACCCTGTCCCCACATCATGGCCCCCACTGTGCCATCCCTGTCCCCATGTCACTGACTCCACTATCCCACCCCTGTCCCCACCTCGCTGACCCCGCTGTCCCTCCCCTGTCCTCCGATCATGACCCCCACTACCCCACCCCTGTCCCCACCTCGCTGACCCCTCTGTCCCACCCCTGTCCCCACATCAATGACTCCACTATCCCATCCCTGTCCCCACATTGCTGACCCCGCTGTCTCACCCCTGTCCCCTCATTATGACCCCCAATGTCCCACCCCTGTCCCCCCATCATGACCCCACTGTCCCACCCCTGTCCCCACCTCGCTGACCCCTCTGTCCCACCCCTGTCCCCACCTCGCTGACCCCACTATCCCACCCCTGTCTCCACATCACTGACCCCACTATCCCGCCCCTGTCCCCACCTCACTGACCCCACTATCCCACCCCTGTCTCCACATCACTGACCCCACTGTCCCGCCCCTGTCCCCACCTCGCTGACCCCTCTGTCCCACCCCTGTCCCCACCTTGCTGACCCCTCTGTCCCATCCCTGTCCCCACCTCACTGACCCCACTGTCCCGCCCCTGTCCCACCTCGCTGACCCCGCTGCCTCCCGCAGACGCGGGGGACGAGGGCTGGTGCCGGAAGCACGGCGTGTGCGCCGAGGCGCTGCGCCTGGCGGGCACCGTGCGCGCCGAGCTGCTGGAGGTCATGCGCCGCATCGAGCTCCCGGTCTCGCCACCCGCCTTCGGCTCTGACGCCAACGCCCTCAACATCCAGCGGGCCCTCATCTCCGGGTACTTCCTCAAGGTGGGCCCAGGAGGCTGTGGGGAGCTGTGGGGGAGATGTGGGGGTGTGCCAGCCGCCCCACTCCCTCCTGCTCCCTCCCAGGTCGCCCGAGACATCGACGGCTCCGGCAACTACGTGATGCTGACGCACAAGCACGTGGCGCACCTGGCGCCCGCCTGCGGGTACCTGCTGCGGTCGCCCCCGCGCCGCCTGCCCCCCTGGGTGCTCTACCACGAGTTCACCATCTCTCAGGACAACTGCCTGCGCGTGGTCTCGGAGATCCAGCCCCAGATGTGAGGGCACGGGGAGGGACGGGGAGGGACGGGTCCTTTCTTACAGGGCGTCCCTGTAACTGGCTGAGCCCCACGCTGTCCTCACAGGCTGGTGGAGCTGGCCCCGCAGTACTACCTGAGCAACCTGCCGCCCAGCGAGGGCCGGGACCTGCTGATGGAGCTGCGGGAGAAGGTGGCGGCGGCAGAGGAGGCGCCGGCAGAGCCGGAGCTGGCGCAGGCGGCCGGACACGAGGATGAGCACGGGGACGTCTGCGTCCTGCAGTGAGCCGCAGCACCGGAGCCCCGCGGTGGGGCTGCCTGGGCTTGGCCGTGACCCTGGGGACAGGGGAGGTCCCAGAGGGGCCGTGTGGCCGCAGGGGCTGTCCCAGGGAGGCGCGGGCACGGCCTGGCGCTGCCTCGGCACTGCGCCGCGGTCAGTCGTGGGCCAGCGGCCGTGGGACCGCCCCGGCACCTCAGAGCGTGGATTGGGGAGTGCTGGCCCCAGCCGGGGCAGTGTTGTGGGCCCTCCCCACTGGGTTCCTTCACCCCGTCTTTCCCCGGGGTGCTGTGGGGCTGGAGGCATCGCCTGTCCCACTGCCCCCCACACCCGGGGCTAAGGGGCCACGCACGGGTCCCTCGTCCTGTATAAAGTTTTGTGACCTTTGCTCCTGGCTTCGTGTCCATGACTGCAGCGAGGGGTTTGGCCAGGGTGGGGTCCATCCTGCGGTGAGGCATCACCACAGAGGGATCTGGCCAGGCTGGGCTCTGTCCCTGCTCCTCCCATCTGCCCGGGATGGTTTCTGTCTGTGAGGCTTCTCTCACCTCCCACCCTTGTTTCGAGTGCCAGCCACGCCGAGGTGCTGAGGGCATCCCTGGCCTTTGCATCAGGAATTCCCCTCCCTGGTTGTGGTTCTTCTGCAAAAGCCAAGAGGAAGCTGCGGTTGGCGAGGTGGGGGCGAGCAGGCCCCCCAAACCATCTGCCAGAGCCTTCTTCCCCCAGACAGAGCCGGGCACGGGTGCACCCCCGGGCAAGGCGCCCCATCCCTGCCTCCCTCCCCTGCTGGGATACCCCACAGTGCTGCAGCCAAGGGCTGAGCTGCTGCGTGGGGCCTGGGGCTCCAGGTTCTCCCTCCCCACCCCACAGCCCACGCACGGGGCCTTGGCTCTGCTCAGGGAGGAGCCTTGGAGGTCCCAGTGCCCTATCCTCGTGTCCACAGTGCTTCAAAAGGTGAGAGCTGGGCTCCCCCAGCCTCCCACAGCCCCGCTTCCCCTTTGCTTTCTAGGAACTCCAGAAAGTACATGAAAGTGCACAGCAGTCACCGCCCCCCAAACCCGGGTGGGGTCTGCTACATGCCCCCGACACGGGCTGGCATCAGTGGGGTGGCAAAGGGGCAGCTGGGGACCATGATGTTCTTCATCCCTACGTCCTCATCTCTGCGCAGCATCCCGTGGGACACGCAGCGGCCCGAGGAGGGGAGGGAAGGGGTGTGCCAACGTGAGCCTCTGTGGAAACCCTCCCCTCTCCTCGGGGACCCACCCAGAGGTGCCCAGCCCTGAGCTGCCCCTCTCCAGACCCCTGGCACAGGTGCTGATAGACCTCAGAGGTCCCCCCGCCCCATAGCAGGTCACTGTGGGGGCTCTGTGCAGCACACGGTGATGTGCAGCCCCTCAGGCAGTGCAGGGGCTCGGGACCCCTCTGAGAGAGCTGGGACCACCCAAAACCATCCCAGGTGCCCAGCGCTGCCCTTTTCCTGGGTGTTCCCAGGAGGACCCATCCTCTGACATTCCAGGGCAGGGTGTGTCCGCTGCCCCCTGCCCCGGGAAGTACCAGCGGTGTGGGTGGGAGGCGAGGGGCTGAGTCTCCCATTCTCCACTTCTGAGAACTGTGATGCTGCTGTGACTGCACCTTGGGGCAGCCCCATGGAGTCCAGCCCACTATAAGACCACAGCCCCCGGCTCTGCCGAGCCCACCAGAGAGGCACACGCAGAGGTAGGCGCAGACCGGGAGGGTTGTGGGGGGGTCTCAGGGGCATCCTGCTTCGGGGATGCTGCTCCCAGGGCTGGGGGCTCTGCCCTGGCTGTGCTGGGTTATGTCCAGCCCTTCCCTGCCCTTTCCCTTCCCAGATGCTGGTGCTGGTGGGACTGGCGCTGTTCCTTGTGCCTGCAGAACCCCTGACTGCCTTCCCCCCGAAGTGTGAGTGCTGCTCCCAGGGCACAGGGGAGGCTTTGGGTGGGGGGAGCTCCTGGTTGCGGCAGCTGCAGGCACTGCAGAGGAAGCAGAGGAGTGGGGGACATCCCAAACCCACATTCCTCTGAGGGGCTGCCACAGCTCTGCTGGGAGATCAGAGGATGGGCATGAGGGTGATGTATGGGGTGAGGGAGTGGGGGGATGGATGTGGAGTGCAGCAGCAGGTGAGGACCAAGGGACAAGGTTGTGAGGCCAAGGGACACCCAGTCCCATGGTGGTTTTGGGGGACAATCTTCCCCTACCACAGCCCACATCTGACCACAGGCTCTGCCTCTCACCTCCAGTCCAGGTGGGGAAGCTCAACCAGGACGTGGTGGTGAGATGTGACACTTCAGAGCAGCACATCTACTGGACACTGAACGGGGAGGAGGAACCTATGGCTGAACTGGTGCCTGAGGGCCAGAAGCTCACCATTGTCGGCTTGGACCTGCCAGCCACGGGCAACTACAGCTGCTGGGCTGGCCCTGGTCACCTGCTGGACACCACCTACGTGGTGGTCAGCAACACCCGTACGGAGGGGCCTGGCCGGGGGTGATGGGGTGCAGGGGGTGGAGGGCTGAGGACAAAGAGATTCTCATGCCCAGCCCGTGGCCATGAGGAGCAGGAGATTCTCATGCCCAGCCCATGAGCATGAGGAGCAGGAGATTCTCATGCCCAGCCCATGGCCATGAGGAGCAGGAGATTCCCATGCCCATGCATGAGGACCAGGAGATTCTCATGCCCATGGCCATGAGGAACAGGAGATTCTCATGCCCATCCATGAGGAGCAGGAGATTCTCATGCCCATGGCCATGAGAAGCAGGAGATTCTCATGCCCAGCCCATGGCCATGAGGAGCAGGAGATTCTCATGCCCAGCCCGTGGCCATGAGGGCTGGGGGGCCAAGGAGAGCCCCACCAGTGCCATGCAGGGAGGGGGCACTGCTCCTGGCCTCCTGCAGCCCCTGACCAGCCACCCCTCAACCCCTCAGGCGAGGAGGAGATCAACGTGTCCTGCCAGGCTGAGTCCTACAACGGCTCCTTCCACTGCTCCTGGCCCGGGCCCCCCTCTGCCGTCTTCCGTGCCCGCCTCATACGCAAGTGGGTGCCCCGGGACCCCAAAAACTCACAGCAGCACCCCTGCCACCCCGCCTTAAGGTTGCTCACACCTCCCTCCCCACAGCGATGGTTCCGTGGGACCGTGGGTACCGGTGGCCAGTGCCCGGGGCCTGTTCAACACCAGTCTGGCAGACGCCTTGTTCTGCCCCTTTGGAGAGGAGCTGCACCCACTCCAGCTGCACCTGGAGGGGCTCTCGGACACCTCCTACCTCAACCTCTCCAAGCACTTCTTCCTCCGCGACATTGGTGAGCTCAGGGCAGGAGCGGTGGGGTGGGGGTGTCCAGGAGGTACTGGAGGTTCTGGGTGGGGGGGTCTCATCCCCTGTTCTGAGCCCTCTCTGTCCACAGTCCGTCCTGATCCGCCCCAGAAGCTGATCCTGCAGCAGCGAGGGGAGCAGCTGCACCTGGCCTGGGCTCCCCCGGCCTCCTGGCCGCTCCCCAAGTCCTACTTTGCACTGCTCTACCATCTAGAGTACGAGCTCCACAACGGCACCCAGGTAACAGGGGTGATCTCTGCCCAGGGGGACCCTGCACAGGCTACCCCATGTGCCCAGCCTGCCCCGTGCCCACCCTGCCCCGTGCCCACCCTGCCCCATCCCCAGCTCCTCCCTGTGCCTGGGAAGATGCTCAGCCATGGCCCCTCCTCGCTCTGCTGCTTCCCTTCCTGGGGTGCTGAGTTGTCACCCCCGGCTGTCACCTCTGCTCCCCGCGGCGCTGCCAGGCTCAGGGGGTGCTGGTGTCCCCCTCCCCGAGGGTCTCCCTAGACCACACCCTGCCCCCTTTGCAGGTTGAGCAGTTCGTGGAGGGTGCGGAGGAGACGCCGGTGCCGGCGGGAGCGGGGTGGGTGCGGATCAGCTGCCGGGACCCCTACACCCCCCCGGCCTGGAGCCCCTGGAGCGCCTGGATGGGCCTCGACGCACCCCAATGACAGCGGTTTTGAGGGTGCTGACCCCACAAACGGGCTCCTGCTTTCCCCACAACCCCCATGCCTTAACAGCTTGGAAAAGATCTTTTTTTTTCCCCCGATTAAAATCCTGGGACTGGCTTTGCCACCACAAACCCTGCTCGGTGTCTGTGTGGGAAGGGAGGTGCTGGGCTCCCACAGCTCTCCGAGGGGCTCCAGCTGGCACAAAGCTCAGCCCTGGGGTCCATCTGCATGGCTGGCACAGGCTCCACCCGTGCTCCAGCCCAGCTCGGGGACAGGCTGGGTAGAGAGTCCTGCCCAGTTTCCCTGAATTCCCTCAAAAACCCACCCAGCTCTGCCTCCTTTCTGGGGTCTGCGGTGGGACAACATCCCCAGACACAGGAGCAGCACCCCGCGGCCACACCCCGGGGAGCAGGATCCCATCCTGACCCTAAAGCGCCGCTGACATTGGGGGGGATCAGCGACCACCCCTCACCACGGGGGGGGCTCCGTTTCTACCGAAGCTGTGACCCCACAATGCGTCCCCTCAGTGTCCCCGTGCCGCGCCCAGCTCGGGGGTGAGGGGCTGCACCCTCAGGCAGGAGGGACCCCACACCCCTCCATGAGCCCCCCACAGACCCCTGGAGCACAGCCGGGGGTGCTGCCCACCCCCCTCCAGCCGGGCCGGCTCCGGGTGATGCCACGGGGCTTTATTGAGGTGCTTCCACACGGGTCTGGGCCGGGACCCCCACCCCGGAGAGGCTGGTGAGTGTGTGTCCCCCCCGGCGCTGCCCTCCCGGGATCCCGGGGCCGGCGGGCACGCACAAGTCCGGGAGACCCGTGGAACGGGGGGGCAGAAGGACCGGGGCTCCGTGAGTCCAGAGAGGTCCAGAGGGTCCCGGGGAATCGTGACCCGGGCCGCAGGACTCGGGGGTCTGGGGTCCGGCGGAGGAACCGGGCTCCGGTGGTGGGGCTGAGGATCCGCTCCCGGGACCGTGGGTCCAGTGGTAACGGCAGGGCCGGGGTCCGGTGGTGGCACCGGGGCTCCGGGGGTCCGGTCACGGCGGGACCAAGCCGCCCAGGCGGAGCTCCTCGCTCTCCAGCATCTCCCTGGAAAAGAAGAGCCGGGCTAAGCCCCTCGCCCCCCGTGCTCCCCGCGCCCCCCTCGCGTACCGGTACGCGGCGATCTCCGCCTCCAGCGCCATCCGCAGCCGCAGCAGTGCCGGGTACTCCCGCAGGCACCGGGCCATCTCCGCCTCCGCCGCCCCGATCTCCCGCTCCAGCTCCGCCACCCGCTCCTGAGCCGGGCCGTCAGCAGCGCCGGGGCCGCGGGGCGACCCCCGGCATCCCCCCGCACACGGGGACCCCCGCCCGCACCCCGACCCCTCCCCAGAGCCCCGGCCCGACCCCCGATCCCCTCGAACCCCGCCTAGACAGACTCCCGGCACCCCTGACGCATGGAACTCCGCACCCCGCACGGATCCCCGGGGAGACCCCCGCCCTACATGGACCCCTAAGCCCCCACCCCACAGGGACCCACGGGATCCCCAGCTCCGCACCCACAGCCACCCACAGGGACACCCGATGGCCCGACCCACACAAACCCCACCTCCAATCCCACCTGAACTCCCCCATCGCATCCCGCTGCCGCTCCCGCTGCCTCCCGGGGCCCCCCACCTCCATCCGGACCCCTGACCCCCGCCCCTCCCCATCTCCACCCCGCCTTCTCCCCATCCCTCCGGGCATCCAGCTCCAGCACCGCCCCCTCCCCAAAAACATCCACCCCCCTCCTCCCATCCCAGCCCCCAGCCCCGCTCCCTCCCAGCCCCCCAGGCGCCCCCCGGCCCCCCCATCCCGCACCTGGTACTTGGCCAGCTCCCCGCTCCGCCGGTCCCGCAGCCCCTCCAGCTGCCGGTGTAACGCGCCCACCGCGCCCCGCAACGCCTCCACCTCGGCGGCTCGGGCTCGCAGCAGCCTCCGGTAACCGGCGGCCTCAGCACGGGCACGGAGCACCGCCTCGCCGCCGCCGCCGCCGCCGCCCCAGCGGCACCGGGGCCGGCCCTCGGCCGCGCTCATCCCGGTGGTGATGCGGTTCCACCCCTCCGCGTCACGGAACCGTAGCCAATCCCGCCGGTACCGGCTGTCCGACTCCTCCCGACAGCAACGGAGAGGGGGAGCCCGCAGAAGCCTGTCCCCCCAAAAGTGGGGTGAGGGGCTGCAGCATCGCCGATAGCAGTGGGGTGGGGGGCAAGGTCGAGTTCAGGGTCAAGGTCATCGTTGTTATCTCCCCACACCCTTCATTCCCTCCATCATCATCATCATCATCATCATCATCAACAGAGGCTGGAGTCGGGCTGGATGCTCCTGGCAGGGGGAAGCCCCACTTAGGGGGTCACTGGGGAGGGGTGCAGAGATGTGCCAGAAGAAGGGGGGGTTCAGCCCCTCTGCACCCCACGAGTGTCCTGTGGGTCACACCGAGCCTCAGTCTGTGGGAGGTGGCGGCAGTCCCGGGGGGTGTCAGGGACCGGTGCGATCCTTCGGCATGGGGGGCACCCCGAGCCCACGGCAGGGGGCTGCAAGGGCACGTCCGGGCCCAGGGAGCTGCCAGACCATTGGGTGGGGGTCCGGGGGCCCAGATCTTCAGTCTGTCCCACCACAGGCTGGGGCCGGGGTGGCCAAGTCCTTCGTCCACAGATGGAAGCCGGAGGTGGCAAACTCCTCCCGGGGTAAGGCAAGTGGTGCGGGGGGTCAGACCCCGCTGGCAGGGTGGGGGGGCTTCCAGCACCAGGAATGGGAGGTCCACGCCCTGCCCTGCTCCAGGTGGGCTCAAAGGGAGCCAGCGTGACCCATGGAGCTGCTGGTGGGGGGAGCTGCAGAACCCTGCCAGGTGTGGGGGAGCCATGCTTGGGCTCCCAGGGGTCCAGGCAGGGAGCTGCAGGTGTCCATGGGGTGTAGATGCCCAGCCCTTGGCTCCCACAGGTCTGAGCAGGGTGCTACAGACATCTGTGGGGTGCAGAGGCCCACCCCTAGGCTCCTGGGGGTCCGGGCGGGGGGCTGCAGAGGTCCATAGGGCATGGGAGCCCACCCCTAGGCTCCTGGGGGTCCGGGCGGGGGGCTGCAGAGGTCCATAGGGCATGGGAGCCCACCCCTGGGTTCCTGGGGGTCCGGGCGGGGGGCTGCCCATAGCAGTGCTCCAGGTGGGCTTCGGTGAAGCTTTGAGTCCAACCACAGGGGCACGGCCTCACTCCTGGATGGTCCTGGGGGGCTCTCCATGGCGGGGAGGGGGCTGCCAGTGCGGGGCTCTCAGGAAGGCTGCAGCCCCTTCCCCGCCACGGTCCAGGCTCAGAGCCCAGCGGGCTCCCAGTGCCACCTCCTGGCACATCAGCGGCACCCAGGGGCCCCTCACACCACAGAGGCCACCCCGGAGACCGACGTCACCTTGTTGTCCTCGGCCCAGGGCTGGAGGTTCTGCAGGGCGTAGAGCGAGGAGTTGTGCATGCAGAGCGGGTCCTGCGGCAGCGGCTGCGCCAGGCTCTTCTGGAAAGCCTCCTGCTGCAGGTGCAGCATCAGCCGGTTGGCCTGCTGCCGCTCCGCCTCGCGCTCCTCCGCCGTCTGCCGCCTGCGGACAGCCGCCGTGGGCACGGGCTGAGCTGGCACTGCCACCTGCCCGTTGCCACACAGCGCTGTCCCTCGTCCCCTTACTGCTGCCACTGCCACCTGCCCGTTGCCACACAGCGCTGTCCCTCGTCCCCTTACTGCTGGCACATCCCACAGCTGGCACTGCCACGTGTGTGGGTCTCAGATTCAGTCAAAGAAAGAAACTAAGAGTTTCTATCCAGGCAGAAGCCTGGGAAAGAGCTGGGAAAGAATGTAAATAATCTTTTATCTCTCTTGTTGTTCACATTGTTTATAGTTAAGTTCTATCACTGTGCGTCAAGCACTGTACACCAATGCTTTGAATTGTTTTCACTTCAGGACCAATGGATTTGGTCCTTACAAAGCTCTGTATAAAAGAGCAGGGTATTTTGAATAAATCGGAGTTTTACTTTCACAGCCTTCTGAGTCAAGTCTCTTCATTCCCGTCCTGCCTTGACAGCGACACACGTGCCCGCCGCCCCATAGCGCTGTCCGTCGAACCCTTACTGCTGGCACTGCCACCTGCCCACCGCCCCACAGCGCTGTCCCTCGTCCCCTTACTGCTGCCACATCCCACACCACCACCAGAGCTCAACCAGCAGTGCACGGGGAGGCCACGGTGATGGGCAGCCCATGCCATCCATCCCCAGTCCATCCCAGTGCCAGCCTCGGGGCCCCAGAATGCGGGGCTCGCTGCTGGAGGGATGTGGGGTTTGGGGCTGCCAGAGGGATATCGGGGTGTCTGTCAGAGGGATATTGGGGTGTCTGTCAGAGGAATACATTGGGGTGTCGGCCAGAGGGATATTGGGGTGTCTGCCAGAGGAATATATTGGGGTGTCTGCCAGAGGGACACATTGAGGTGTCTTCCAGAGGGACACACTGGGGTGTCTGCCAGAGGGATATTGGGGTGTCTGCCAGAGGGATATTGGGATGGCAGAGGGATATCAGGGTGTCTGCCAGAGGAATATATTGGGGTGTCTGCCAGAGGGACACATTGAGGTGTCTGCCAGAGGGACACACTGGGGTGTCTGCCAGAAGGATATTGGGGTGTCTGCCAGAGGGATATTGGGATGGCAGAGGGATATTGGGGTGTCTGCCAGAGGAACTCATTGGGGTGGCTGCCAGAGGGACACACTGGGGTGTCTGCCAGAGGGATATTGGGGTGTCTGCCGGAGGGGTGTGAGCATCATGGCTGTGGCGGCTACCCCAGGGCAGTCCCCATTACCTCCACTTGGTGCGCCGGTTCTGGAACCAGGTCTTGACCTGGGCGTCCGTCATCTTGAGGGCCTTGGCCAGGGTGGCCCGCTCGGCCGAGGCCAGGTACTTCTGCCGGTGGAAGCGCTTCTCCAGCTCGCAGATCTGCACCCGGGAGAAGGACGTCCGCGGCTTCTTGCGCTTGGGCGGCGTCCGGTTCTGGTACGGGTGCCCGATGCGCCGCGTCACCGCGAAGGGCGACAGCGCGGCTGGGGGGACAGCGGGGTGAGAGGGGCTCGGGGTGACATCGGCAAAGCACAGCAGAGCGGGACCCTGGGGGGATGCCAGGGGGCTCGGGGCCATGGGGATTGGGAGCTCCAGGGGAGCCACCAGTGCTGCCTGCAAGGGTAGCAGAGGGGGACACCCAGAGCTGTCCCCACCTGAGGAGGGAGGACCCATCCCCTGTCCTACCCCGCGGCACAGTCGTTCCCCGAGCCGCGTGGCACCGGAATGTCGGGGTGGATGGGCTGGCCTGGTCACAGGACTGACGCAGGACCATCCAGCTCGGCTGCACAAACCCACCCTCCCCTCACACCGAGCCCTGCCGCAGCCCCCGAGGAGCCTCTGCCACCCTGCAGGAGCTGCCCAGCCCTCCCCGTGACGGGATGGGGCCACAGAAGCTGTTGGCAGGCAGAGTCTCTTTCCATGGGCCAGCAATTCCTGGGCTGGCCACTGCCAGGGGCTTGGAAGGGGATGTCCCTGCCCAGCTGAGGTGTGAGCCAGCCCTGGTGAGACCAACGTGCCACATCCCAGCCCCAGAAGCTGCCAGAGCTGCAGGGAGCGTCGGAACAGCGAAGCAGCATGGAGGAAACTGAAGGCTTGGCAGGGTCAGCCCTCAACGCCTGTGTCCCTCCTACTCTGGCAGCGCCTCGGCCAAGCCATGACCCTACGGCACCACGTCCCCATGGCGCCATGGCACCGCGGCCACCACCAGGGCCAGCACCGCGTGGGCAAGGACCGTGGTTGGCCATGGAGCCACAGGCCCCCGTGGCACAGGGATGTGGGTGCAGCCCACGGCACCCCAGGGGGCCCCTGGCACCCACAGAGCCTGCCTCCCACCCGCACCCAGGAGGCCGCCTGGCCGCCGGCGGGGGCGGACACGGTTGACGCAGGTGGAGCCGTGCAGCCGGGGGGGACGGAGGCCCCCGTTCCCCCTCCCCGCACGGGGCGGCCCCTCGCCGGGACCAGATGCCTCCTGCCCGCAGCCCACCCCAAGGCCGGGGGTGCTGAGTGATGGCTGCGGCTGGGAGAGCCCGTGCCGGGGAGGGGCTGCCCCATCCACCCAACGCTGGCGCCAGGCAGGAGACGAGGACGTCACCCGCCACCCCTGCGCGGGGACGGTGCTTCGTCACCGCCGCGATGGCGGGGTGGGCCGGGAGGAGAACACGGTTCTGCTGGCGCCCGGGCGGGACCCCCAGGGTCCCCAACCTCTCGGCCCACACCGCCCCATCGCCCACATGGCCGGGACTTGGCCACCGGCCCCGCATGGCCTCCAGCCTTGTCCCCGCATGCAGCCACACCACTGGGGACGTGGCAGTGCCGCCATCTTGGGTGGGAGCAGAGCTGAGCCAGGCCGGGGGTCCCCAGCACCCACGACCCCAACCTCAGCACCCCTCCTGCTCCTCGGGTGCTGCAACCAACACCCCCACCCCAGCACTGCTGCTCAGCCCCCCACCAGGGCACTCAGCAGTATATCTCAACCCCTCGCTGCCTCCACAACACCCACATGGCTGCCCCGGCCTCTCCCACACCACTGGCATTGTGTTCCGCACCGATCCCTGCACGTTCAGATCCGGGATCCCATCCCAGCCACCCCACAGGTACCCCTCCACCACCGTCCCCATCCTCTGGGCTTCACAAGGCGTGGGACACCTGCTCTGTGCATGGATGAGCTCTGTCCTCAGTCCCACGGTGGTCCCCCCACCCTGCACCGTGTCCCCACAGAGCCCCCACATCACATCTCACACCCCGCAGAGCCCCCACCCCACTTTTCGTTCCAAGGGGGTCCCCACAGAGCTCCCACTCCACACCCCGGCTCCCCACAGCCTCCCTGTTTCGGTGGCACAGGGTCACCACCGGCACCTCCAAACCGGGGAAGGACCAGACACGGAGTAGAGCTCGAGACCGGAGCCCGCCGGGACCCCCGGGCTCCACCCGCAGCCGCCGGACCCTGCCCGGTGCCGCGGTGGAGCCACCGGTAGCCGCGTCCACCCCGACCCTTTTCCGCAGGCCCCGACGGCGGCGGGCGAGGACCGGGCGCTGCGAGAACCTGTGGAGCGCACGGTGCCCGCCATCCCCGTCCGATCCCCGTGTCCGCCCCGCACCGCGCAATGCCCCGACGGAACGGCGGGAGCGGCCGGTGCCGCCCGAGTCCCCGGAGCCGTCAACAGCCGCCGGTAGCCCCCAGCAGCCGTCCCGCCCGCTCACCTGAGAGCCGGTCTTTGGCGATGCGGCGGGTGGTCTCCATCCAGGGGAAGGTGAGCCCCGGCAGCGCGGGCCCCGGCGGCGGCGCGGCGGGCGCGGCGGGCGGCGCGGCGGGCGCGGGCCGGTGCGCCGGGACGCGGATGACTCCGGCGGGCGGCGCGGCGGGCGCGGGGGTCACGTTCACGCTCACGTTCATGCTCATGTTGAGGTTGTAGGAGCCGAGCGGACCGCTGGGGCCGTAGCCGCTCCCGTAGAGCCCGTAGTCGGGCTCTGCCGCCGCCCGGTGCGGCCCCGTGGGCTCGGGGCCGCCCAGGATCTGGTCGATGCCGAAGCTGATGGGCTCGTGGGGCGCGGGGGGCCCCGGGCCGCCGCCCTCCCGCTCCATCCCGGCCGCGCTCAGAGCCGGTGGGACGCGGGCATGGCCGGGGGGCGGCGGGGGGCGGCGGCGGCGACGGGCGCGGAACGCCCGGTGCGGGGCAGGACGCGGTGCAAGGTGCGGGTGCGGGCCCGGAGCAAGGTGCGGGGCAGGTGCCGGGTGCGGGTGCGAGCCCGGGGCAGGGTGCGGGGCATGGCTCGCCGCCGCTGGCGGCCCCGGGGCGGGAGCGCGGGTTGGCTGCGGGCCCTGGCGGGACGCGCTTTTCTGCCCCGCTCCATCCGGACCGGCCGAACTCCCACCGCCTGCGCCCTGATTGGCGGCCGCGCCCCGTGATTGACAGCCCGGGGCCCCGCCCCTGCCCCGGGACCCCCCCCTCCTTGCCGCTCCAGGCCCCCGCCCCGGCTCCGGGACCGGCGGACGGGCCCGTCGAGTCCCGAGCGCCCGTGCCCCGCACGGCTCCCGGACGTCCCCCGCGCACCGACGGGCTCCGTACCCGTTCGCCCCCGCCGGGGCGTCCGCCCGACCGCCTACCCGGTCCAGCGGAGCCGCTGTCGCATCGGGCAGCAGCGCTGCGCCTTTTCGCGTCCCCGCTCCGTCCGCAGCCCCGTCGGCGCTTCCAGCCGCCCTTCCCGGGGCGCACGAAGCGGCCCCTGCCCCGGCGCCGTTATCGCGGGGCGCACGGACCAGAGCCCGAGGTGCGCAGGCTTCGCACCGAGCCCGGTTCCCGCCGAGCCTGTCCATACGGGAGCGAATGGATCCGGAGGCCCGGGAGCCCGGTGCGGGGACCCGGGGGTTGTTCCGACCCGCCGTTCACAGAACACGGACACACCCCGGGACATGGATCCCAATCTCCTCGAGCCGCCATTGCCGGTAGTTCCCAGGAAACCGCCTTTCCCGGGGCACCGACCCCACGCCGACCCTCAGTTCCCGGGCCATGAACCCCCCCTTCCCCGGGACCTGCCGTTCCCGGTATCACGGACTCCGTTTTCCACGGACCAGACTGTGCAGGGGGATGAAGTCCGACATCCCCCCGGTCCCGCCATTCCCGGAGATAGACCCCGGTTCCCGACCCCGCCGTTCCCTGGGATGGACCCCTGCTCCCCGCCCCGCCTTTCCCGGTCACAGAGCCCAGCCCGGTAACGGCAGCAGAGAGCGGCACGGGCTGGGTCGGGTCTTCCGACGACTATCGCGACAGCGACACGGCGGCCCCGCGGGTGGGTTCCCGGCGGCTCCCGAGCGGGTCACGGCCCCGGGACAGGGGCTGGCGGGGCGGAGGCGGCTGGCGCCACCGGTCTGGGGCAAATGACATTACCGAGGCCTGCGCCTGTAAATCACGGCAGCACCGGGGGCTGCAGCTGCCGCCCCGGGGGCACTGCACACCCCGGGGCACCTCGCATCCCAGGGGCACCGCAGGCACCGGGGGGCACCGGGGGGCACCGGATGGTCCGAGGCTTGCCGCAGTGTGGAGAACCCGTCCCTGCAGCCGCGGCTCTGCGGGAACCGGGACTGCACTGGCACACACGCCTGTGCCACCCTCGGCCGTGCCCACAGCCCACCACGGCACCGGGAACGGCCGAGCTGCTCCTCTCCACACCGGGGCACCGACGGAGCCTCGTGTGCCCAGAAGGGGAGGGGGACGCAACACCGGGACCCTGCCCTGCAAAGCGCCGCGGCTTTCTGGCTTTTCGTGCTCGCAACCCCGCAGGTGCCGGGATAAATCCCAGCGCTCCCACTGTGGCTTTTCCACCTGGAAAGATCCACCGGCTCCGGGTCTGCTGCGGCAGAGGGACCCGCAGTGACCCCGCGGGGTGCAGCCATGGCGGCGACAGTGGCGGTGACAGCGGTGACAGCGGCGGCAGTGGTGGTGACAGTGGCAGTGGGAGGAAATGGCGGGTGCCGGAGGAGGAGGCGGCAGCAGGTTAATTGAACCCGGAGCAGGAGGCAGATGTTGCCGTGCCCAGGGGCTGGAATCTGCCGGGCTGGGAGATGGATTGGGGGGCTGGGACGGGGCCCGGGGCAATGCGGGCTCTCCCGGTGTCTGCTTGCGCCAGGGCCCGCCCCACGCCCACGGGGGTCTGCAGGCGGCACCCCCGGCCAGAGCAGCCCCCCTGCCCAGGGCTGCCCTGGAAGGGTGTAGGAAGAACTGAGGGTGCTCAAGGAGTCCTAAGCCCCTTCCCACCCTGGCTGTGGGTGTAGGGTGTTTCCCACCCAGGGACCCCGCCAGCCAAAGTCCCCTCACTGTCACCACCTTGTGCCACTGGCTCTGTCTTCCCCGTGATCCTTGGGCCACCTGGAAGGAGGCCGTGTCCCTGTGCCTGCCCCAGGGTCCCCTGAGCCACCGTGGGGACAAGGCAGGGTCCCTGTACCCGGAACCCCTCAGTGGGCCAGTAAAGACCCTTCCTCATTTCTCAACTATAGCAGGGACCTCCGTGTCCTCGGTGTGTGCCCGCTCGTATCCCATGGGGCTGGGTCTGACAGTTCTTGTGGGTGGCAGTGACAGCTGGAGGGGATGGGGCAGAAAAAAGGGCATTTGCCCAGTTCCAGGAACGAATCAGCCTTCAGCCAGCGCAGCACCAGGCCCTGCCACCGCCAGAGCCGCACCAGCATCTCCCCGCCCCGCGCCCTCCACGCCGCTCTGCCCCTGAGAGCAGGGGGTCACACATGGGGTCTGTGGGGTCTGGCCTCTGCCCGCCTCACCCGGAGGTGCTGCCCGAAGCTGCCGGGACTCCTTGCCCCGTCCCCCACCGTGGCCCTGGGGCTGCCGGTGCAGCTGAGTAGCTTCGTGGTGCCACGTCCCCGGTGCCGGCCGTGCCGGTGCTCCCGTTCCCTACGGGGAAGCCGCGGGCTCGGGAGCTGCTGCCGGGGCGGGGGTCACTGGGACGGGTCCCTGCCTGTCCCCGGGGCCGCCGGCGGCCGGCCCGGTGCCCCGGCCATCACGGCGATGGAGCGGCGGGGATCTGGCAGGGCCCCACGTTCCCACCGGCCAGAGGCTGCCGCACGCCCGCTCCCGCCCGCTCCCCCCCGTAATCTCATTACCGCTGGACGTCCCCTTCTTCCTCCCGCTTCCCCCCAAACCCGCTGGCAAACTGGAGGGACAGTCAGCTCCTCTCTGGCTGCTGGGTTAATTCTGGGCTAATTAGATGAACCAGCCCAGATTGGATTACTTTAGCCTGCATTTGGTCCTCCAGTCCTTGGCTTGCGGCTCCCGGGGGAGCTGCTGGCGCCTCCTGCCTCAATCAGACACTTCTTAACCGCATGAAACACTCCCGGTGCCCCCCGCCGCCCGCCCGCCGCGGGCGCCGGCACCCGGACGGGGTGCGCGGGGTGAGGCGGCAGCAGCCGGTGGGCGCGGTGCCCACCCCGACCCGGCTGGCACGGCGGGAGGGCTGGGATGAGGATGGATGGGGATCGGGACGGGATGGGGTCGGGATGGAGTGGGGATGGAACCGGGATAGAGCCGGGACGGGACCGGCGTGGGGTTGGGTCACTGCGGCCACGGGACTCCCGCGGACCCGACGGCCGAGTCGCCCGCTCGGACGTCACGGTGGCCCTCGGCGTCTGCGCGGCGTCCTCGGGGAGGAGCCGGGTGCCACACGGGTGCGTGGGCGGCTGCACGGTGACGCCGACACCCGGCGGCTGGGGGGCTGATCCCCCCCGGGCACCGCCAGGCTGCAGCCCCCGGGGCGGGGGACACTGGGTTCTGGGGTCCCGGATTGGGGGTGCAGCACGGGTCACCCCCTCAAACCCTCCGGGGGCCCCAGCTCCGCGGTCAGAAGGGCTGGGGGGGGGGGGGGCACGGTTGGGGCTGGGGGGCTGCAGATGTGATGGATGCCAGCGGAGCGGGAGCTGAGAGCCCCCGGGCTTTCGGTGGGGTGAGGGATGGAGCAGGGAGCAGGAGGGAGTGCTGTGGGAGTGGGGGGCACACAGAGCCCCCCCGCTCCTGCTGCTGGCTGGGCACACCGGTCCCCTCTCCCACCCATGGGTGCCCTCAGGGTGCCCGCGTACCCCAACCCCATCTCCCCAGGGTCCGACAGCAGCCGGGGCTGTTGTGGGGTCTGCCCGGCCTGGGGGCTGCAGGTGCCAGCGCTGCCCGTCCTGGTGGGCTGCTGCCCGTCGGGGGACCACAGCGTGCCGGTGGCTGGTGGCCGCTGACAGCCGCGTCGCTCAGGGCCTCGTTATCGAAGGTTAATTGGATTCTGCAGATGTACTCGGTGCATTAGGCAAGAGCTCAGTCCATGAGCACCCAGCCCCCGCTGCCCTATAGGGACCCCTGCCCGCCTCAGAGGGATTAATAGGGGACCCCTATCCGCCCTGGGAGACCCCTGCCGGATCTAACAGGGACCCCTGCCCAACCTGGGGATCCCCTGCCTTCCTTCCTTGGGGGATCCCTATTCACCTGAGGGGGTTGAGGGGGAGTTAACGCTGCTGCCCTGCACCACTTGCGGTCATGAGTGCGTCCAGCTCAGCCCAGCCTCGCTCAGCCCCAGCGAGGGGTCCGGCCGGGAAAGCGCCCGGCAGCGCTTCCCAGAAGGAGCCGCCCCGGCCCTGCCGCGGAAATGGAGCTGAATATCTGAGCAGGGCTGGGCTAAAAGCTTCGGCCTCGGAGCCCCGCGCAGCCCCGGCGGCTCTCGCCATCAATTATTAACGGCGAGATGGATCCGCGGCCTCGCCCGTGCGCGCCTGGCGGGGGAGGCTCCGGGAGTACCGGCTGCCGGGACCCCAGCCCCGGGACGGGCTCTCCGCCCTCGGTCCCCAAGCCAGAGCCACGCACAGAGCCCGCTCCTCGCCCGGCCGGGACTCGCGGTGCCGATGCCGTTGCCGGGTGCGGTGCCGGTGCCGTTGCCGGGTGCGGTGCCGGTGCCGATTCTCCTCACGGCGGCGGCAGAAAGCGATGCTGCCCCGCCGCGGGGCCGCGCTGGCCCCGCTGTGACCCCCGCCCCTCCCCGGATGGCTCCTGGCAGGTACAGATGGGACCGGACCCTCCCCAGCCGGGGGTCACCGGCCCCCGCCGCGCTCTCGCCTCCCCGGAGGCGCGGGCAGGGGGCGGGCGGGCGGCGGGGCCGGGGCTGGTCCGGAGCCTCTGCCCGCCGGCGCCCCCGGCACCGGGAGGGGCTCGTGTTGCTCCCGGTGCGGTCCCGGGGCTCGGCCACACACCGTGCGCCTCCCGGGACGAGGGGCTGGCACCGGGGTGACCGGGGCTCGGCCGGTGATGCACGGTGCCAAGCACAGACGCTCCGGTCGAGCAGGGGGGACAGCGCGGCTGGACTGGGCACACTGATGGAGCTGAGCGGTAGAGTAAGTGCTGTGACCCGTATTCCGGACCGGGACCAGGACCGGGATCATGACCAGGACCATAACAATGACCGGGACGCATCGAGGAGCCCCAAACCCGAACAGTCCCGGCCGTGGCAGCCCGTGCGGAGCCGGTGCCGGAGCAGGGCTGGCAGCGCGGCTGCGTGCCAGGAGCTCCATGCTGGGGTGGTGGGTGCCAGCCCCTGCTCGGGTGTCTCGCCGTGTTCCTCTGCCCGTTCCCACTCCCTGGCATGTACCAGCCTCCCCCGCCGTCCGGTCTGGGGTCCGGGGGTGTTGCACAGTCGGTGAGGAGCCGTGGGGAACTGTGAGGGGCCGTGGGGATCTCGGCTCGGCTCCGCATTAGCGCGGCCGCTGCTTCCCCTGAGCCAAACCTTCATTAGCGTGGCTCCGGCTGCGCCGGGTGGGGCCGCGGGCTGCTCCGCTGGCACCCCAAACTGGCGGCACCCCGGCACCCCAAACTGGCGGGACACCGGCACCCCAAACTGGCGGCACCCCAAACTGGCAGCACCCCGGCACCCCAAACTGGCAGCACCATGGCACCCCAAACTGACGGTACCCCGGCACCCCAAACTGGCGGGACACTGGCACCCCAAACTGGCGGCACCCCAAACTGGCGGCACCCCAAACTGGAAGCACCCCGGCACCCCAGACTGGCAGCACCCCGGCACCCCAAAGTGGAAGCACCCCGGCACCCCAGACTGGCAGCACCCCGGCACCCCAAAGTGGAAGCACACCGGCACCCCAAACTGACAGCACCCCGGCACCCCAAACTGGCGGCACCCCGGCACCCCAAAGTGGAAGCACACCGGCACCCCAAACTGGCAGCACCCCAAACTGACAGCACCCCGGCACCCCAAACTGGCGCCACACCGGCACCCCAAACTGGCAGCACCCTAGCACCCGACACCCCGAACTGCCAGCACTTCAACCCTGCCAGCACCCAACACCCCAAATGTCAGCACCAACAGCAGTGCGACCCCCAAAACCGTCAGCACGCTGGTACCCCAGCGACACCCCAGCACCCCAACCCTGCCTGAACCCCGACCTGCGAGCACCCTGGCACCCCGAAGTGCCGGGGCACACACTCCGACCCTGCACTCGCCGCCGCCGTTCACCCTGTGGCCCCGCCGGGACACCCCGGTGTCCCCTCCCGAACCCTCTCAGACCCCCGGAGCCCCCCCACATCTCCCGCACCTCACGGTCCCCGCTAACACCGAGTTCCCCGCATGTACCCCGCGCCCCACTCAGACTCCTCGTCCCCTTCGTGCCCCTTCGCAGCCTCCAGAACCCCTCAGATCCCCTCAAACCCCCTTAAACCCCCTCAGAACCCCTCAGAACCCTTCAGACCCCCTCAGACCCCCTCAGAACCCCTCAGACCTTCTCAGAACCCCTCAGACACACTCAGAACCCCCTCAGAACCCCTCAGACCCCCTCAAACCCCCTCAGATCCCCTCAGAACCCCCCAAACCCCCTCAGACCCCCTCAAACCCCCTCAGAACCCCTCAAACCCCCTCAGAACCCCTCAAACCCCCTCACACCCTCTCAGACCCCCTCAAACCCCCTCAACCCCCCCAAACCCCCTCAGACCCCCTCAAACCCCCTCAGAACCCCTCAGTCCCCCTCAAACCCCCTCAAACCCCCCAAACCCCCTCAGAACCCCTCAGTCCCCCTCAAACCCCCTCAAACCCCCCAAACCCCCTCAGAACCCCTCAGACCCCCTCAAACCCCCTCAGACCCCCTCAAACCCCCTCAGAACCCCTCAGACCCCCGACCCCCCCGTCCCCCCGGTTCCCTCCCGCGCCCCCCCCGCCCCTCCCGTTCCCCCGCGTTGCTCTGCTGCCCCCTGGCGGCCTCCTGCAGCACCACGCGCACGCAGAGCCCTCTCTGATTGGTGGCCGCTGCTGTCCGTCAAGAGCGCGCCCTCTCGCTATTGGCCGGCGCCGGGAACACCCGCCCCTAAACACGGCGGGTCCGGTGGCGGCGGCTCCCGGCGGTTCCCCCTCACGGACGAGGGCGGGGGCTCGCGGGATCCCGGGCCTCTCCCGGTGGGTTGTGAGGAAGGATCAGCACAGGGCCGAGCTTGCGCTGCCCGCCGCGGCTGGAGACACGCGGGGCACGCTAGGAGTTGTAGTCCCGCCGCTCGCTGCGGCCCCGCCCCGAACACGGAAGTGCGCGAGGCCACAGGCGGAGGCGGCTCTAAGATGGCGTCGCCTCCTCAGGGGGGCCCGATGGCCATCGCCATGCGGCTGCGGAACCAGCTCCAGGCCGTCTACAAGATGGACCCGCTGCGGAACGAGGCGAGCGGCCGTACCGGGAGGGCGGGAGGCAGCGGGAGGAGCCGGTGGCGGCGACACCGGGGGCCAGCGCGGGAGGGGACGGGAGGTGCCGCGGTGGCGCCGCTGGGGGGCGCTGTGAGACCGAGGGGCGGTGCGGGAAGGCGGGGCCAGGGGAGGGGGCGGGGCCATGGGGAAAGGGGCGTGGTCATGTGGGAGGGGGCGTGGCCAAGGCTCGGGGCAGGCGCTGGGCTGGGGGTGTCCCCGCACCCCCAAAATCCCATTTTCTGGCAGAATAAGGAAAAACAGGGTATCCAGCGCTCTTCAAATCTAGTTTTCTAGCGTCATAATGGAGTACAGAGTGCTCAGTCCTGTTTGCTGGTATGTTACGGCCATACAGGGGGTGCAGCGTCCCAAAATCCCATGTTCTGCCGTAATAATGGAAGGCAGGAGGCACAGCCTCTCCAAAGCCTGTTTTCTGGCATAATAAGAGAAACAGGAGGCGTGGCTCTCCGGAATCCCATTTTCTGTCATTTTCCCATTAAAATGAGACAGTGAGGCCAGCCTCTCAAAATCCCATTTTCTGGTATAATAAAGGAAGACATGGGGCAATCCCTACAAAGCCCCATTTTCTCACATATCTTAGCAGGACGGGGGTGGCCAACCCCCCAGAATCTGTTTTCTGGCATATTAAAGCAAAACATGGGGTGCAACTCCCCAGAATCCAATTTTTTTAGCATGTTAAGGGAATGGCAGGAGAAGATCCTTGGGCTAAGGGGTTCCAGGTGAAGGACGAGAGGGGTCTCGGGGGTCCCCAGCGGACAGGTGGAGGTGGTCTGGGATGCTCCAGGTGACAGTGAGGTGTCCCCGCAGGAGGAGGTGAAGGTGAAGATGAAGGAGCTGAACGAGCACATCGTGTGTTTCCTGTGCGCCGGGTACTTCATCGACGCCACCACCATCACCGAGTGCCTGCACACCTGTGAGCATCCCCACCTGGGTGGGGAGCTGTGAGGCCTACGGGGGTGTGGTCCCACCCCTCCTACACCTGCCCATGTCCCCTCACACCTGTCCTTGTCCCCAGTCTGCAAGAGCTGCATCGTGAAGTACCTGCAGACCAGCAAGTACTGCCCCATGTGCAACACCAAGATCCACGAGACGCAGCCGCTGCTCAACCTCAAACTGGACAGGGTCATGCAGGACATCGTCTACAAGCTGGTGCCAGGCCTGCAGCACAGTATGATGGACATGGGGGGCTCTGGGGACATGGGGGGCTCGGGGACATGGGGGACATGGGGGGGCTCAGGGGACATGGGGGGCTCAGGGGACATGGGGGACATGGCATGCAGAACAGTACGGGGGACATGGGGGACATGGGGAGCTCAGGGGACATGGGGAGGCTCAGGGAATGGGGGACATGGAGAGCTCAGGGGACATGGGGAACCTGGGGGGAGCTCAGGGGACTTGGGGGACATGGAGGGCTCGGGGGACATGAGGGACATCCAGGGACTGCCCTCAGGGACAGATGGCCCCAGGTGTGTCCCTGAGCCACCTGTCCCTTGCAGGTGAGGAGAAGCGGATCCGGGAGTTCTACCAGTCCCGTGGCCTCGACCGGGTGACGCAGCCCAGCGGTGACGGTGGGCCAGGGGGGCACGGGGGGCGGTGCTGGGGGAGTGTCGGCGGCACAGGGGGCTGACGGTGCCACCTGTGTCCCCAGACACGGTGGGGGGTGACCCCATGGGGCTCCCCTACAGCACCTTTGACCACTCGCGCGCGCACTATTTCCGCTACGACGAGCACGTCTCGCTCTGCCTGGAGAAACTGAGGTGAGCCCGGGGACTGCAGCCCCTCAGTGGGGTGGGGAGGGGACACAGGGGACACTGGGCATGACCCCCAACCCGTGAGACCCTGGACACATGTCCTTTTATCTTCCCACCATAGCTCCAGCAAGGACAAGAGCAAGGCCATGCTGCAGGTGAGTGGGTATCCCTGCAGCCCCCTGGCAGGGGTGTGTGGGGTCCCTGGAGGCCCCCACAGCCCCCCAACCCTCTGTGCCACTCACAGCAGAAATACGTGAGGTGCTCGGTGCGGGCACAGATCCGACACCTGCGGAGGGTCCTGTGCCACCGGCTGGGGCTGTCCCTGCAGCACGTGAGTGGGGGTCCGGGGAGGGGGTCCCAGCCCCCAGGGGTGTCCTGGCCCCCCTGATGCAGCCTCCCCGTGCAGGTGCAGATCCTGTTTGACAACGAGCCCCTCCCCGACCACATGACAATGAAGCAGCTTTGGCTCTCACGCTGGTTTGGCAAGGTGTGCAGCCATCATAAGAGATGGCAGCCTCTGGTTTTGGGGTTCACCCTGCTGGGGGAGTGGTGGGGTGACCCTCTGGGGGTGGTTTGGGGCATTATGGCATTGAGGGATTGAGGATCGTTAATGTCAGTGGCTGCAGTGGTGATTTGGGGGGTTCCTGGCCCTTGCATGGGTCAGGAAATGGGGGGTTCCCAAAGGGGTTGGCCAAGTTTATGGTGCAGCCCCAGGGGAGTCCCTGGGCTGGGATTGGGGTCCCTGTACCAGGGGACTTCCGGGCTGGGGTCTCTGCCCCAAGGGGATCTTGGGCTGGGGTTTTTGGTCGTGGACTGGGAGTGGGGTGTCTGTGGATTGAGGTTTGGGATCCCTGCCCTAGGAGGGAGTCCTGGACTGGGGTTTGGGGT
This sequence comes from Lonchura striata, assembly GCF_050655825.1. NCBI lineage: Eukaryota > Metazoa > Chordata > Aves > Passeriformes > Estrildidae > Lonchura > Lonchura striata. Next base: position 2,268,424 of record NC_140706.1, on the reverse strand, counting down.
CATGGGATGGGAGTCCAGGAGTCCCTGGGTTGAGGTTTGGGACCCCTGCCCTAGGAGGGAGTCCTGGACTGGGGTTTGGGGTCATGGGCTGGGATTGAGGGGGTCTCTGTCTGGGGGTTCCCTGGGCTGAGGCTTGGAGTCCCTACCCCGGGGGCACTCCCTGGGCTGGGATCTGGGGTCTCTACCCCAAGGGGGGGTCCTTGGCTGGAATCCCCCAGCTCTGACCCCCCGCCTTGCCCCACAGCCTGCACCCCTCCTGCTGCACTACAGCATCAAGGACAAGAGGAGGTAGGGGCAGGGGGTGGGCACTGCCCCCCCAGCACAGCCCTGCTCCCGCCCCCCCACCCCCCATAACTTATACCCTTCTTCGAATTTATTTTTGGAATAAAACCGTGGAAAAGCCACAACCGAGTCCCTGCTTTGTCTGAGGGGAGCTGGGGGCTGCTGTGGAGACCCCTTGATGGGCTGCACCCATGGGCGCTGAGTCGTGGGGTGCCGGGGGTGCACTGTGTGCAGCGGGGCTGTGCAGCCCCCCGGTCCCCATTCCCCCGCAGCCCCGCTCAGCCGTGCGGGCACTCCCCACAGCGATCCCGTCACGGCTACCGGGCGCGTGTCCGGCCCCCCGCCCCACATAATGAGCCTTAATGAAGTCATCGGCCCTTTGATTGCCGGGGGAAGGGGAGAACCTCGCAGCCCCCCCGCCCCGCGCGGCCCTAATTAGCCCGGGACAATATTCCGCCATCTGGATCCTCGGGCACAGCTGCGGGCGGGCGGTCCCGGGGGCGCGGGTGTCCCCGGGGTGGGGCTGGGACCCACGGCTGCGGGAGGAACAGGTGCCGGATCCCGGTGATCCCGGTGATCCCGGGAACGCGGCTCCGGTGGGGCCCTGGCTGCGACACGGGGCTCGAAGCCCCCCGGTGCTGACCCCGCTCTGCGGTGCCGGTGCCGGGCTGTGCCGGGCGGCTGTCGGGGATCACCCCTCCATCCTCGCCTGCCGAACGGTGGTGGGCACGGTCCAGGAGCCACCGGGTGCGCCGTGACCCATCCTTCATCCCCGGCCCCGCACTCAGCTCGGTGCCCCGCGCCGCCGCCGCTGCCGGGGGATCCGGTTACGGCCCGGCCCGGCCCAGCTGTCGGCCATCGCTCACCGGGCGGGGGCGGCCGGGCTCGCCCGCCCAAAACCCCCACAGGGACGAAGGGAAACCCGGGGGCTGCGAGGCCATCCGGGTATGGGGGTCCCAATTGGGGCTGGAGGAGTGGGCGGGCAGAAGGGGGGTTCCAAATGAGGCTGGAGCGGTGGGGTGCAGGATTAGGGTCCCAGCCGGAGAGGGAAGGGTGGGGTTGTGGAATGGGGGTCCCAAATAGGATTGGAGGAGCAAGATGGGGGGCTCAGTAGGGCTGGAGGGCTTGGGGAGTCTCGAGCAGGGACAGAGGGTTTGGGGCATGTCCCAGACAGGGCTGGAGGTGTGGGGGAGCAGGATGGGTGTTCTAAACAGGGCCAGAAGGATTGGGGTGTAAGACTGGGGTCCCAGCCGAGGATGGACAGGTGGGGGTGCAGGATGGGGGTCCCAAATGGGATCAGAAGGATGGGTGGGGTATCCTAAATCAGGATGCAGGGCTGGAGGTGTGCGACAGAGATCCCAGCTGGCACCAGGGGGCTGTGGGTGCAGTGTGGGAGTGCCAACCAGGGCTGGAGGAGTGGAGGAGCAGGATGAGGATCCCAAACAGCGCTGGAGGGCTGGGGGTGCAGGACGGGGGTCCAAACGGGGGGCTGCCTGTGGGGGAGCAGGCGTGTAGGTGGACGGATGGATGGAGGGACAGATGGATGGATGGACGGATGGCAGGGGTAGCGAGGCGGGGGCTGTCCCTGTGTCTGTCAGCAGCGGCTCTGGCAGCCAGCTACAGACGGCAGAGCAGGAAGCCCCCCGGAGCCCCCCACGCCCCCCCCCCAGCCCTGCACCCCCTCCCTTATCAGCGCCAGCCCCGGAGGAGCCTAATTCAAACCAACTGCGGGGCTGACGTTGGTAAATGAGCCCCCCGCCCACGGCCTGGCCCCAGCGCCCACGGGGGCTGCCCCGGAGAGGGGGGGAGATGAGGCTTGGGGGATCCAGCGGGGCAGGGGCAGGTACTGGGGGGATGTTCCCGTACCCCCAAGGCGCGGTCAAGCTGAAGGCGCTTTGATGTCCCCCCGGCCCGTCATGCTCCGAGGGGGCTAATGGCCCCCGGCTCCAGCCGGGCAGAGAGGGAAACCTGAGCCCCCCGTCCCCCTGTCCTTAACCTGGGGGGCTGTCGGGGGGTCCCGAGAGGATCTGGGCATGGACCCATGTGACCAGGGCGACAGGACCCTTAAGAGCTCCTTGGCTATGTGGGACCCCCAGGGACCCAGTGGGGATGGTGGCACCCCCAGCCTGGAGGGTCCCAGGGCTCGGATATGGGGTGAGAGGTGAAGGGATCCACTCACGGTGTCACAGGGATGTGCCAGGGGGCTGCAGGTCCCGTACTGGGTGGGGGGTGTCTGTGGGAGGGACCCCACAGAGAGACCCCTCAAGTCCCCACCCTCCACAGCCCGGCAGCTCTTGTGCCTTGTGGGGGGCACTGGGGGCACAGCACAGCCCGGGGAGGAAGGCAGGGCATCACCCGTCCCTTTTATGCCAATGTTCCCAAGCACTGCCCCCTCCTACTCCACACCCCCCCACCCCTCCCCTGGCTCATCCCCAACCCCTTCCAAAACCCCAGAAATCCCACCAGCCCCACGGAATCCCACTCTGGGGGTCCCGCTCATCCCCCAGCCGCTGCCCTGACCTGGGGATGGGCACATGGGGTGGACCCGGGGCTGCTGAGCCCCCCGGCAGTGCAGAACTCCCTCCAGGCTGCACCGTCCCCGCCATGCTCCGGCAGCACCGGCTCCTCGCAGCCGTGACAGAGACAGATGAACCCCCGGCACCCTCACACCGCACTGCCGGGTGAGGGGCCATGCCCGGCCTCCTGAACGTGGTGGGCACCGGGATGGGCTGGGTGGGCACCGGGATGGGCTGGGTGGGCACCAGTATTGCCCCACATCCTGACCTCCCACCACCCCACGACACCCACTGGGATGGGATGGGATGGGATGGGATGGGATGGGATGGGATGGGATGGGATGGGATGGGATGGGATGGGATGGGATGGGCACCATCCATCCCTGTGGTGCCCACCCATCCCCTCCGTGTCCTGCAGCACGGGCACGCTGCTGTCACGACGGGAATGAGCTGTCGCGACAGGAATGAGCCGCCGCCACATACCCAAGCGCGGGGACGTTCCCTGTTTTAACGAAGCGTCGTGATGAAGCCGATGAGAAAATCCAAACGCAATTTAATTCCTGTCACCGCCTGAGCGACTCCAAATGCCGCCGGGGGTTTCTGACGGGCCCACGCTGATCCCTCCCTAGCCCACCCCACCCTGTGCCCTCCTCACCCCCGGGCCCGTGTTTCCTGCCCGTTTCCTGAGGATGTGGGCACCGGCATTGGCACCGGGATGCCCGCCGGCCTGGGAAGGGGGGGCACCTTCCTGCGGACAGAGGGGTCATGGCAGGGCCTGGGAAAGTGCCGCCCCCGGGACCCCACCGGCCCTGCCGGCACCTGGGGGTACCCCGGGATCGCTCGGAGCATCGTGCTGCTGATGGGAGCACTCGTGGCACCGAGCCGCCCCTGCCACCGGCATTCCCGGACTGCCCGGGAGCCCGGAGGCGCGGTCCCAGCTGCTCGGTGCTGACAGGGCGAGTGGCACCGGCGACAGAGCCACCGAGCACCGGCAGCCCCTGTCGGCACCGGTGCGAGCGGGGTCAAGGCAGCCCTTCACATCTCCCGGGTTCTTTTGGCCGCCGGAGCTTCCTCCGAGCCTTTGTCCGGTAGCTGCGGTCCCCCCGCGCCCCCGGGCGTGCCCGCAGCGGCGGCGGATGAGCCGCGGGAGCACCGGCCCGGCACGGCCCACCGGCACCGGCGGCGGATGAGCCGCGGGAGCACCGGCCCAGCACGGCCCACCGGCACCGGCGGCGTGGGGAGGCGGGGAGGAGGCGCCGGTGCCCGTGGGTCCGCCACGTGCGCGGGTGGGATATGGGATATGGGATATGGGACATGGGACATGGGAAATGGGACATGGGATATGGGACATGGGATATGGGAAATGGGATATGGGATGTGGGATATGGGATATGGGAAATGGGATGGGATATGGGACGGGATATGGGACATGGGATATGGGATGGGATATGGGATGGGATATGGGACGGGATATGGGACATGGGATATGGGATGGGATATGGGATGGGACATGGCATGGGACATGGGATGGGATATAGGATGGGACATGGCATGGGACATGGGATGGGATATGGGACAGGATATGGGACGGGACACGGGATATGGGACATGGGATATGGGATATGGGATGGGATGGGATATGGGATGGGACATGGGATGGGATATGGGATGGGATATAGGATGGGACATGGGATGGGATATGGGACAGGATATGGGATGGGGTATGGGATGGGACATGGGATGGGACATGGGATGGGATATGGGACATGGGACGGGACATGGGACAGGATATGGGATGGGACATGAGATGTCACATGGAGTGCACACATGGGGCACAGATGGGCACAGAGGGCAGATGTGGGTGCTCTTGGGGGGTGCCAGCTGGTTTGGGTTTGGGCGCTGCTGCCCCGACGTGGATGCCAATGCCGTGGTGTGGGTGCCACAGCAAGGGTGCCGTGGTGCCAGCGCCGCTGTGTGAGTCCTGGTGCTGTGCCATGGCTCCCAGTGCTGTGGTGTGTGGGTCCTGAAGCCATGACGTGTGTCCCAATGCCATGTGGGTCCCAGTGCCATGACGTGGATTCCAGTGCCACAGTGTGGGTCCTGGTGCCACAAAGTGGATGTCAGTGCCATGGTGTGGGTGTCAGTGCTGTGGGATGGGTGCCAGTACCAAGATGTGAGTCTCAGTGCCACGGTGTGGGTGTCAGTGCCACGGTGTGAGTCTCAGTGCCATGGTGTGAGTGCCAGTGCTATGGGTGGGTGCCAGTACCACACTGTGGGTTTCAGTGTCATGGTGTGGGTGTCAGTGCCACAGTGTGGGTGCCAGTGCCAAGGTGTGAGTGTCAGCGCCATGATGTGGGTGCCAGTACCACGGTGTGGGTGTCAATGCCACGGTGTGGGTGTAAATGCCACGGTGTGGGTGTAAATGCCACGGTGTGGGTGTCAGTGCCACACTGTGGGTGTCAGTGCCACGGTGTGGGTGTCAATGCCACGGTGTGGGTGCCAGTGCCACGGTGTGGGTGTCAGTGCCACACTGTGAGTGTCAGTGCCACGGTGTGGGTGTCAGTACCACGGTGTGGGTGTCAATGCCATGGCGTGAGTCTCAATGCCACGGTGTGGGTGTCAATGCCACGGTGTGAGTCTCAGTGCCACGGTGTGGGTGTCAGTGCCACGGTGTGGGTGTCAGTGCCACGGTGTGGGTGTCAGTGCCATGGTGTGGGTGTCAGTGCCACCGCAGAGGCCCCAGTGCCCTGTGAGTCCCAGTGCGGTGCCACTCTCCATCCCGCCATTGTTCCACCCTTTGAAGTCGGTGTTTCCTGGCGGGTTTGTCCCGGCCCGTCTGCGCCGCTGCTTCCCAGCCATAAATCACCCGGCACGGAGCTTCGATACCCACGTGCCCACGGCCACAGCCTGGCAAGGGGCTCCCACCGAGCCCACCTTCCCTGGGAACCTGCCAGGGCAGGGCAAGGACTCACTGGAGCTCCGTGGTGCTGTCAGGATGGACATCACAGTGATCCCTTCCCCACGGACCTCCCATCCCCCCTGACTCCCGATGGTAGAACGGGATGTGGATAACCCCGGGGTGAGGATCTGGGGCAAATCACAACAAGATTGGAAGTGCCCGTGACAGCCCAGCCGATGTGCCAGGGCTTAGGACGGTCCCTCCACTGCTTCTGGCTGCCCCCAGCGCCCCGAGGCTTCCTGCCGGGCCCAGCGCTGACGGCACGGCCGTTCCCTCCGCTATTCCCAGCATTTCCTGGGGTTTATTGTCTTTCCCTCGCTGTCCCACCTTCCTCGCAGGAAACCCTTTCGTCCCACGGGGCCGGCGGCTCCGTTACCAGCAGGACGGCGCTCCCGGCCCCCTCCCCATGGGCAGGGGTACAGCCGGCGCCCCGGGAGCTGCTCGAGCCCCCAAACCCTGCTCAGACCCCGGTCCCGGGGGTCCCGGCTGTACCACGCAGGTCTGAGCCCCTGGCACGGCCGTGCCGGTGTCGATACCGGGGTCCCACGGCGGAGAAGAGGCTGGGGATTGTCCCCAGAGCCCGTCTCCAACCGGGGGGAAGGACGTGTTCTGCCACGGCTGTCGCCCACCAGTCCCCTGATCCCTAAAACAATTTGGGTGCGTTATTGCAACGCCGCGTCTCCGTCTGCCGGATAATTAAATGTGATCCCCACGGCAGGGTGGGGCCGTGCCGCCATCATCCCGCGGCTCCCGCGGCGCCACCGGGCTCCCGGAGAGAAGTGCGGGAGCCCAGCACGACAAGGGGGTGCTCCTGGAGGGGTGAAGCGGGGTCTGCTCCCTCCCCATCCCCGTCTCATCCCATCTCCATCCCCATCCCCATCGCCATTCCCGTGTCCGTTCCATCCCCATTGCATCCCCATCCTCATCCTCATCCATCCTCCCGCTCTTCCTACACCCCCCCCGGACCCCCACACCTCCCCCGGGGCCTCGGGCGGCAAATTCCAAAGGGCACCCGGGAAGATTAATGGCGGGGCCGGGGCCGGGGCCGGGGCTGGGCCGGCCGGTAACCGGATCGCCCCGCGGGAGCAGGAATGCGCCGCTGACCCCGCCGTGCCCGCCTCGCCGCGAGGGTCCCGCCACGCGGGGTCACCACGGGCTCAGCCACCGCGGGCACCGTGCAGCCCCTGCCCCAGCCAGGGTCATCCCACAGTCCCCAAACCCGGTGGGGCTCTGTCCCCGGATCCCCCAAAACCCAGAGACACGTCCTGGGGACCCAGGGACAGGCAGTGGCCCCGAGGTGCCTGGGATGGGGGTGACACGGTCACCACGCTTCCCTTTCTGGCGTGGGTGCCACTTGCCATCTCCTCCGCCCCACAGCAAGACGGGCACCAGGGGCTCCATCTCCCTCATCCTCAGGGGAGCAGAGACCCCTCCGCAGCCCCCCGGGAACGGGGACACGCGGTGCTGTCGTGCCGTGGGCCGTGTGGCGTGGGGGCCGCGGGGCCGGTGGGGGCTGCAGGCGGGCGGCGCGGAGCAGCTGTCGGGTCTAAAGTTACGGCGGGCGGCTGGGGGCGGGGAGCGAGACCCAGAGAGGAACGGGGGTCCCCGTGGGGGTGTCCTCGCTTGGGGACCCCCCCGTTGTCCCACCCCGAAGCTCCCGCGGGGCGCAGGGCCGGACCCCGCCGGGCGGGGAGGATGCAGGACAGACCGGGGCTAAGAATAGCGCTGGGGTGGGAGGAGGAGGAAGGATGGGGCTTCCTCTGCGACGCCTCTTCTTCCTCCTACCCGGCTCTGCCAGGCAGCACGTGTGACACGGGGACACTCCGAGTGCCACCTGCCCCCCTCGCTGTCCCGCGGCCCCGTTCCCGGTGGGACAGCCCCTGCTGCCGGCTGCAATCGGCACCGTGCCCTGGAGCGCCCACCGTGCCCGCAGCCCGTACGAGTGCCACCCCCAGCGTTCGCTGCCGCTGTCACCCCCCGCTGCTGTCAGGCCCCATCACCGCTGTCACCCCCCGCCGCCGCCGCGTTTCGTTGCACTTCACTTTTTAATTAACCTCGGGGCGCTGCCTCGCCGGGGTTAATGGCAGCGGTGACCCGCGCGGCCATCGATCCCCCGAGCCCTGCGCCGTGCTCGCGGCGACGGACGGGCCCCCTCGGGCTCCTGCGGGATGACAGGGGCGTGTGCCCCCCCTCCCCTTCAATCCTACGCATGGCAGAGTCCCCTAAGACCCCCGCGGTGCCCCCACTCTGCTGCCACCGCCGTGGCGGCCCGGGGCTGCGGGCACACATCGCTCGAGGTGTCCCCAGCCAGGTTTAGGGGTGATCCCGTAGTGGCCCTGCTGCCACGTCCCGCTCCCCACTGGAGACCCCCTCTCGGCTATTCACTGCCCCGTGGCAGTGCCAAAGGGGGGGTCCCGCCCCTCCTGCAGCCGCCCCAGCCCCCTCCCTGCTCAGGTGCCCCTGTCACCCCTCCGCGCTTTAATCCGGGGGTCGTTCATCTTGGGCGGGGGCCGGGCTGTCAACGCCCAGACGGGCCATTTCCGAGCCGAGTCCCCCGCGCTCAGCCCTAATTGAATCCTCATGGCCCCGCCGCCGCCTCGGCCCCGCCGCGGCACCCGCCACCGTCCCGCTGCCCGCAGCCGGTCTCCCACGGGTGCCGGTGCCACGGGCACGCTGCGGGTTCCCCACGCCAGGCACCAGCGGGAGGCACTCGGAACCCCCCAACCCTCTCCAGCCGCCCCATCCCGGTTGTTGCACCCCCTCTCCCCTGGCACAGAGACCCCCGCTCGGTGGGCAGCGGGTACGCGGCCCCACGCCACGGCTCTGCCCCACGGCGGGATGGGGATCCCACGGCCCAACAGCTCAGCCTGCCCCCGCTCCCCAAAGCCGCACGTCAACTCTGGACGGACCCCGACCCCATGGGGGTCCCAGCGGGTCCCTGTGCTGGGGCAGGGCACGGGGAGTCCCCCCCATCCTGGCAGTGCCGTGCGGGGGTCAGGGGGCGTGGGCGGCCCGGAGCCCGGCGGGGGGGCAGCGGCGTTTGCTGCAGCCGGAGCCTTTGAAATGCAACCCCCCCCCCGCCCACGGCCCATTTGGCTGGAGTTTGGCCCAGGCACAAATGGAGGCCCCGGAGCGAGCAGGGGATTCCGGGGGGGTGCGGCAGCTGGGGCCGGGGCTGGCGGGACCCGCTGACCCCGGCCGGTCCTTGGCACTCTGGTACTCGTGGCTCCACGCGTGTGTGTGTGTGTGTGCTCCCGCACACGCGTGTGCGGCTCTGGATGTGTGAGCTGGTGTGTCCGTGAGCCCTCCGTGCACACCTGGACACACCTGCACACAGCACACACGGCGGCGAGGAGCCTGCTGCGGTGGTCGCGGCCACGCAGACACGCGGGTGTGGGAGCCGTGGGAGGCATGTGCAAGGCCCCGTGTGTCCCTAGTCCTGCGCTGTCCCCATATCCCCATCCCCATCCCCATATCCCCATCCCCATCCCCATATCCCCATCCCCATCCCATTCCCCCGCTCCCCCCGTGCCGTGCCTGCGCTCAGACCCCCGGTGCGCGGGGGGCGATGCCGCTCCCGTTAATGAATCGATGATTTGCCAACAGCCCCGGGGAGGGATCCCCGTCTCCCCTGGCTCCCCCGACTCCCGACACATCCATCCCCATGCACCGGAGCCAGGTGTAATCCCATTATTCCCGGCTCCGCTGAGGTCCCAGCCCACCACAGGGTCAGGATTTATTGCCAGTAATTGCTGGGGTCCCGTCCCCCGGCGCGGGGGGGCTCCCGGCGCCCCCCCGGCGCTGCCGCCGCTCCTTACACTTTAATTCCGCACCGAGCTGTTCCCTTATTAAAGGAAAATTCATTTGCCAGCGATTTCCATGTGCCGGGGCCGCGCGGGGCCGAGGCCCTAATCGCGTTACAGAGCGCTGCGGCGCAATATTGGGATGGAGCCGATAAATAATGGATCAGGGCGGCGCGGGGCGGGGGAAGCGCGTTACGGGGGAGCCGCACCCCGATTTGTGTTACCCCCGGTGCTCTGCTGGCACCCCAGCACCCCGCTCCCGGCAGCTCTCCGGGGTGCGCGGCCCCGGGTGGGGAATACCGGGAGCTGCCGGTGCTTGGAGCCACGGCAGCCCCCGGGATGGGGGATGCTGGGTGGGGGGACACGGCAGCACCCCCAGCTCCAGCACGAACACCCCCTCGGTGCCCTCTTATACGCGGATCGAGTGCGCACAGAACCCCCCTCACATGTGCACACTCGTGAACACACACACACACAAACACGCGCGTGTGTCCCGGTGTGGCTCATGGCAGGGATGGGGCATAAGGGGCTGGGAGATGGTTGGGATCCAAGGTCCCAGAACTCCAGGACCCCCCCAGAGACCCCCAGGGACACCCCCGGGGTGGAGGAGTGGGACAAAGGCGGAGGCTGTTAGTGCCACACCGGGGGTAGTGCCCTGGGGTGCCCTCAGCCGCACGCCGTGGACGTGTCCGTTACCCCCGTTACCGTCCCCTCGGGCCACGGGCCAGCGCCGGGCACTCTCCCGGCTCCGCAGGAAGCTCCCGTGTTCCTGCAAAACCCCCGAGGGCTCGTTTGGTTCCCACCCTGTGGCCTGGTTTGGGGTGAAAAGCGTTTCCCATCCTGTGTTCCCGGCAGCTGGAGCCAGCACTTCCCACACCGAGGGGAAACCAGAGGGGTCGGGCAGGGTGGTGGGGGGCTCAGCCCACCCCAGAAATGCCTCACCGGCCGCCTCGGGGTACGAGTGGGGGCTCGGGGAAGGAAGGAGGTGCCAGCACCATGATCTGGGAGCACCCCTGGGCGCAGGGATTCACCGCAAGAGCAACGCGGGTGATAATGGGGGGTTGCTGAGAGGGGGCGATGGGGTGAGGGTGACATCGCATCCATCAGGGTGAGCACCACCGCTGGAGATCCGGCGGGTTCCCGCACATTCCTGCTCCCACACCCCCAGCCCGGGGCTCGGCTGCCGAGGTCCCGCTGGCCCCGGAGGAGCCGGAGCGTTCCAGCGGGGTTTGCTCAGCGGGTGGGCGGCCGCAATTCCCCATCAACACGAGAACACGGCATCACCCCGAGAAGCGATTTCCCAGAGCGTTAAACCAGGACTGAAACCCCCATGGGGTTGGAGTCCCCGGGAAGGGTCGGGACCCCTGGCAAGGGCTGCGACCCCCATTCCCTGCTCACCGGGCACCCAAGGCCTTGTGGCCGGCACGGTGGCCTCATTCCAGCGGTGCTGCTGGAAGGGACTGGGCTCCCAGCGGTCCATCCGAGTGCGGGACCGCTGGCAGCTCCGCTGGAGGGGTGGGAATGGGGGGTCCCAGCTCGGGACGGGCTCCGTCCCCCGGTGAGAGCCGGCGGCACGTGCGGCAGCGGCAGCTCCGCCATCTCCCCGCGCCCTGCGGAGAGGACAAAAGCCGCGTGCGAGGAATCCGTGCAAACGCCGCTGTGCCCGGCACGCCGCCGTGCGAGGGGCCCCCGTGTCCCTCTCCCAAACCGAGCCCCCTCCCCACCCTCCCCCCCCCCACACACACACACTCGCCGGCCTTTAATTGCTCCGGCTGCTGGGAAATTTCAAGGTTGAATTTGTCAAACTCCGATTTCCAGCCGGGAGATCGCGTTCTGCCTTTGTCAGCAAGATTGGAAAAATCCCCCCACCCCACCCTCCCTCCCGCCCCCTCCCCACTTCCATAATCCTGGCATCGGCGCTGCCGGATCCCCCTGCACCTGCTCCCCCAAGCCGGCTCCGTGTGCTCCCACCGGCACCCCCCCGCACCGGCCGCAGGTTCATTACCGCCGTGACCCCGGTGACCTCGCCGTGTCCCCGATCCCAGCGACACATCCACGGGGACACCCGACGGGATTTGGCCCGAAGGGTACCGAACCGCCTCTCCGGAGAAGCGATTCGGCATCCCCCGGCCCCAAAGCCGCCGGATAATCCGGACGCGGCGTCGCCAGCCGGGCCTCACCTGCGTGTGCGGCATCCCGGGATTTTTACGAGCGGCCGAAATCCCGGAGCTATTTGTACCGGGAAAGGGCAGCGGGAATGTGGCGGGGAGGGGTGGGGGGGGGGGCGGAATTTATGGCTCTGAAACCCAAAACCCACCCAAAAGGGTTTAATCACTCCCAGCCGCGGCCCCGATGCTTTTATGGGGCATTTTAGAGCAAAAGAGCCAATAAATTTTTGGGTGAGGGTAAGAGCCGCGGTGAGGATGAGGAGGGAGCAGAGGAGGAGGGGGGACCCTCTGGGGTAGGTTAAAATGGGGGAGACAACAGGGGGGAGGCGCGGGGCTGCGCCCCGGTAGTGGCGGAGAGGGGTCGGTCCCCCCCCCCTCGACAGGGGGGGCGTCGGTGGCTCCTCCTCCTCCTCCTCCCGGTATCCCGGGGCTTTAAGGCGGTGGAACGGGAATCGCGGGGCTGGGGGGGGGGGGCGGAGGCGGCGGGTCCCGGTCCCGGCGCGGGTCCCGGTCCCGGCATGACCTCGGCGGGGGAGGCGGCCGGTTCCCCCCCGCTGCCCGCCGCGGTCGGCGGCCACCGGCGGAGCCCCCTGGACCGGCTCCCGCCCCCCGCCAACACCACAAAACCGCTGACCCCCTTCGGCATCGAGGACATCCTTGGACGTCCCCGCGGCGGGAGCCCCCCCGGGACCGGGACCGGTCCCGCCGCCCCCCCCGCCCCGACAGGGCCCCGCGGCGGCGGCGGCGGCTGCGCCCCGGCCTCGCCGCTCTGGGCGCTGGAGGAACTCGCCAGTAAAACCTTCCAGGGGCTGGAGCTGGGAATGCTGCAGGCGGCCGGAGGTACCGGGGCCGGGGGGCTGCCGGGGCGGGGCAGGAGCACCGGGAACCGGGCACCGGGAACCGGGCACCGGGCACCGGGCAGGTGGCGGGGCTGGAGGGCGGTGGGGAGGCCGTGGCGAGGCCAGGGACGCCCCTCGTCCCCCGTCCCGGGAAGTTTCCTCCTTGTCCCAGAGGGGCGAGCGGGGCTGGGAGGCCCGAGAAGCCGCCGGTGCTCCGCCGGGACACCGGGGACTCGCGGCAGCCTCAGTCCGAAGGGAGGGACAAGTCCCGGGGCCGGACACAGGGAACCGGAGCGAGCCCCAGCCCCGGTGAGCCGCCACAGGCACCGGAGCTCCGGGAGAACCGCTCGCGCCGGGGCCGGCAGCTTTACCGGGAGCCGTGGGACCGGGCGGTGGATCGGCGCCGCCGAGCCGTGACCGTGACCGTGACCGAGCGCGGGGGCCAAGTGGCGGATCGGACCCTCCGGCAACGGAAACCCGGTACCGGCCCCGAGCCTCAGGGGGACGGTGGCTCCGTCCGGGGCTTGGCCTGCTGGAGCACCTCCTGTACCGGCGGGGTCCGACGGCCGCTCACGGACGGGGACAAACCGGCCCCACATCTCCCGGGCCCGGCCGAACCGGGAGGACGGGCGGAAACCGACAGCCAGCACGGCGCCTCCGGGAATGAAAAAATCCGTTGCTGGGTTGGAGAGGCGGACACGGACGGACAGATCGAGTCTCCGGGATTAACGGGAAATCCCTCGCACGGAGAGACACACGGACAAGCAAAGCACGGCGTCGCCGGGAAGGAATAAAACCGTTACCGGGACAGCCAGATCGACACGGACAGACCGAAAAAGGCTCCGGTAATTAAAGCAGAAAAACAATTACCGTCCCTTACTGTGGCGGACAGAGAGAGTCTCCGTGATTAACGTGGAAAAAAAAATATATTACCGGGACGGACAGAACGACAGTCACGGCAGAGCAGCGTGCCGGTAATTAATGGATACGATTGTGCACAACGCGACTCACGCCGCTAACGAAAAACCCTTCGGACAGACGGACACGGACCGCTAGATCAGCCGTCCCGTGAGTAACCGAACCTTCGTTACCGACCGGAGAGATGAACGAAAATGGAGACAGACTCCGGTGATTAACGGGGAAAAAAATTCCCTAATTACGGAGAGGCGCTCCGGTAATTAAGGAACCATAGCGGGCAGAGAGACGGACAGAGAGAGCAGCGATCCTGTGATTAACGAATAAACCAATTCGTTAACAGGCGGACAGACGAACAGAACGAGGACGTCTCGGCCTCCCGGTTTTAAGGTAAAAACCCTCGTTATCTGCCTCGTTATCACGGCAAGGAACGAAATAAGTGAGCGAAAATATTCCGTTCCCGGGTGGACAGACGGACAGGAACGGGGGCGAAAAATTCCTTTTTCCGGGACGGACAGACGGGCAAAAACGGGGCCGATCGGAGCTCACGGAATTAAGGTAAAAAGGCCCGTTACCGGACGGACATATCGACAGAAAATGGATTAAAAAACTCCACTAAACCCCGGAATAAACCGGGTGATCAGACAGACAAAAATGGGAACGATAGAGGCTCCCGGGGCGGAGGTAAATTCCCGTTACCGGCCAGACGGAAGGACAGACACGGGACTAATAAAAATGAACGAAAAAAACCCAAAACCGCTGCCGGCTGGTCAAGCACGGGAGCGATCGGGGTTCCCGGAGCGGACGTGAAGCTCCGGTACCGGTCGGACAGATGGACACGGCCGAGCGGGGATCTCGGAATTAACAAAACCCGGTCGCGAACCGGCCGCGGGTAACGGCGGAACGAGCCGGCACCGGCGGACAGATGGAGGTGCCGGTAATTCAGGTAAAACCTCGTCACCGGGACGGACCCACCGACACAGCGGGACAGCCCGGGGCTTCCGTGATGAACGAAAACGCCTCTTCGCCGCGACGGAAGGACGGACTGACCACGGAGACATCAGCGCTCCCAGAGCGGGGGTAAATCCCCGTTACCGGGATGGACGGACAGATAGAAACGGGGCCAATCGGGGCTCCGGGACTGGAGGGGAAGCCCCGTTACTGACAGACGGACACATCGATCGGGTTTTCGCGACCTCGGTAAAGCCGTGCTACCGGGACGGACCCACAGACTCGGCCGGGACCACCGGGGGCTCTTCTACCGAATAAGGAGTCCGAGCTGCGGGAGAGCCCGGGAGCCACCGTTGTTACTGGGGGACGCACGGCCGCGTTACCGAGAGGCGGCTCGGTGCCACCGGCAGCGGCGGGGCTGGAACGGACCGGGAAAGAGATCGGGACAGCGATCGGGATCCCACCGGCGGCGTGGAGCCGTGCCCGGGGTGGCGATCCGCGTCTCGCCGGGGGTTCTCTGGCTCGCTAGGGGCAGCAGCGACCGCACCGGGGCCGGGAGAGGCGACGGGAACGAATCTGGGGACCAGCACGGCCTCGGTTCTCCTGGAATCGTAGAGAAGGAGGATCCCGGTTCTCTACCGAGACTCCCGGCTTCGCTCCTGGCTGCTGGAACCGCCGCCGGCGGGACACGGGTGTCTCAGCCCCGGTCGTAACGGGGGCGACTCCGACACTCCGCGGCCGCTGTAGAACGGTGACTCCCGGCTTCCAGCTTCCGGTTTGCTCGGTTCGCTTGGGCACGACTCGGTTTGGTACGGCTCGTCTGCGCTGGGTTCGATGTGGAGCGGTTCGTCTCCGTTCGACCGGGAGTCGGCGGGGCCGATGCGGCTGCAGTTACCGGTGCCCCGGCACTGCCGTGCCCTCAGGTCGGGACCCGCAGTGCTCGGGGTGGGTCCCGGTACGCGTACCGGTGTCGCTGACCTGACGCCGCTGGCCCCGCAGGTCGAGGCCCGCGGTGCTCTGCGGTGCCGGTGCTGTCCGGGTCCCCGTGCCGGTAGCCTGCCCCATAAGCCCTCCCCCACCGGGCATCCCGGTGCTGCTTGCGGTTCCCGGTGCCGTTCCCGGTGCGATGCCCTGCACCCGCAGGCACTTCACAGCCGGGCTCCCGGGGGCCGCTCCCCGGTGCGGGTCCCGGTGCTGCTCCCCGGTCTCCGTGCCCTAACCCCGCTGTCTCCGCAGGTCCGTCCCCGCCGGGCACCTCGGGCCCGCGGCCTCCCTGCAGGAAGCGTCGCAAGTCCCGGACCGCGTTCACGGCGCAGCAGCTGCGGGAGCTGGAGCAGCGATTCCGGCGGCAGCGCTACCTCTCCCCGGTGGACCGGGACGCGCTGGCGGCGCGGCTGGCGCTCTCCGCCGCCCAGGTCATCACCTGGTTCCAGAACCGCCGCGCCAAGCTCAAGCGGGACCTGGAGGAGCTGCGGGCGGACGTGGCCTCGCTGCAAGCGCTGCCCCCCGCCGCCCTGCAGCAGCTGGCGGGGCTGCCCGAGCCGCCGGGGGCTCCCGGTACCGGCGGCGGGAGCACAGAGCCCGCCGAGCTGTCGGAGGAGGAGATCGACGTGGCGGACTGAGCCGAGCGCGCTCGGCTCCGTTCGGATCCACGCGGCTCCGCTCGGGCCGGTTCGGCTGAGTTCGGATTCACTCGGGTCGCTCCCGACCGAGACTGCTCCGTTCGGGTCCCGTTCGGCTCCGTTCGGGTCCCGTTCGGCTCCGTTCGGAGGGTTCCGAAAGGAGCCGAGCCCAGCCCCGCCCCCTCAGTGCACCCTTTTGCGGCTTTTTT
Organism: Lonchura striata; assembly: GCF_050655825.1. Taxonomy (NCBI): domain Eukaryota; kingdom Metazoa; phylum Chordata; class Aves; order Passeriformes; family Estrildidae; genus Lonchura; species Lonchura striata. The sequence continues at coordinate 2,252,160 of NC_140706.1, read as the reverse complement.
TTTGTTCGTCTTTTCATTGTTTTTTTAATTTTTTTTTTTTTTAATTTTATTTTCTATCAGCCCCGGTGTAAATATTTGCAATAAAGGCAACACCTTAATATGGACCCTAGAGACACCCCACCCCCCACTTTTTTTTTTCCGGGCGAGCACCTCCCACGGCGGGCATTAATTTGTTTTAACCGGTGATTAATTACCGGCTGCGGCAGCCCCTGCCCCCCCTCCATTTGCATATTAATCAAATTGTATTTGATCTCACGCCTGTCACACCACCCCCCCAAGCTCCTGTCACCAGTGGCATTAAGGGGGGGATAGAGACCCCGCTTGCTGTCCCCCGGGGCTGGAGTGACAGGGGGACAGAGGGGGACACGAGGAAGAGGGGTGGCAGAGAGGCCGAGGGACACCAACCCAAAACAAGGCCAGACAGAAAAAGAAAGCTCAGCTTTATTAAAAAAACACAAACTGGTACAAATCCCTGAGGGGCCACGGGGAATAGCCCAAGCCCAACCCCTCAGACAAGGAGCTGCAGGGTGGGCCCTGGACCCCCAGCACCCCCCAAGGCACGAGAGGGAGACATTCCCACCCCTGGCAGTGGGGGGACAAGGCACAGGCAGGTACAGGCAGGTGAGGGGGGGGCTGCCAGGGACCCCCCCAACAGAGCAGGGTCAACTGAGCAGCCCCCCGGGGGTGGCCTTGCCCTTGGCACGGGGCACGGGCGCCGGCGTGGCGTGGGCCGGGTGCTTGAGCTGCAGCAACAGCTTGCTGCCCTCCAAGGTGGCACCCTGGGGACAGAAGGAGCTGGCAGCTGGCACTGGGATAAGTCCTCTGGGGGGGGACAGGGGGTCCCAGGGCCACCCGAGGGGGGGAAGGGGGTGCCACGAGTTCCCCCAGCTCACCTGCATGGCCCTGAAGGCCTCCTCGGCCTCTGATTTCCCGCTGAAGTTGATGAAGGCACAGTGGCGCCCCGGGAGCAGCCGCATGGAGCGGATCTCCCCAAACCTGGGGGGCACAGAACCCCCAAATGTTGGGGGGGGAGCAACAGTTAGATTCCTAAATGGGGAGGTGGAGGGTTAGAGACTCCTAAAACCTGCAGGGTGGGAGGGTCAGAGACTCTCAAACATGCAAAGCAGGTTTGGCAACCTCCCAGCAGCTGGGGAAGGGTGAAAGACTCTCAAAGATGGGAAACTGAGGCACCCCCAAGCCTCCAGAATGGGGAAACTGAGACTCCCAAACCTGAGGAGGAACAGTTAAAGACACCCCAAGCTGTGGGATAGAGACCCCCAAACCTGAAAGGTGGTTTGTGAGTCAAACATTACTCCCCAAACAGCCCTTGGAGGTCAAAACCACCGGAGAACAAGGAAGGGGACAGAGCTGGGCAGCCTGGGGGTCAGCAGGGCCATGCCAGGGGCTTGGGGTCCTGGAGGAGGAGAGGTCCTGGGGGTCACTCACCGGCCAAAGGCACGACGCAGCACCTTCTCGTTGATGTGGGAGGTGACATTGCCCACCCAGAGCGGGAAGCAGTCCCTGCCAAAAGCCATCCTGGTGTCCCCCAGAGCCAGCATTGCCCCACTCTGGGCCCCCCCTCCCAAATCACCAGAGCCCTGTACCTGGCGGGGTGGCTCGGTGGCAGTGTTGGGTAGCTGCTGGCCACAGCAGGTGCCCATTCTGGGTCTTTTTTGGGGGTCCTGGCACTGCCTCCCGTCACACTTTTGTCACCTGTGTCCTGGCAGCTCCTGGTTGGCCATCCTGCTGCCGAGGGGGCCAAAGGAGTCCAGCACCCACCGGGGACACAGGGATACTCCCAGGGTCCCCCAAGCCCACCCACCCCTGTCCCTTACCAGGGAGAGACAGCGGCTCCTTAGCCTTGAGCAGGAAAGGGGACACGGGGACACCCCCGGGGCGGCTGCTCTGCTGTGAGGGGACAGGGGTGAGGCGTGGGGGGCACAGCAGGACAGGGGGCAGGGGGTGTGGGGTTTGGGAAAGAGGCTCTGACCTGCAGCAGGGCCCGGCAGTCCTCCAGCTGCGCGGCTGCCTCAGCACAGGCCCCGTCCTGCAGCAGCAGCTCCTCGAAGGCGCGCGCGGCCTCGGCGTAGCGCTGGGGGCCGGAGGGCACCTGCGACCCCCCGCCAACCCCACGGGCACCCCACACCCCCTACCCAGCCCAAAGGGCACCTCCAAGCCTCACTGCCATCCCCCCCAGCACAGCAGCCCTACCCCACCCCGCTAACACCCTGCTGCACCCCCAGTCCTCCCACAGCCCCTCAGCCACAGCATCCGGCTCCCCACAACCCCCACCCAGACCCCCTTGCACCCCTCAGCCCACCAGCACTCCAAAACCCCCAGTTTGTCTCAAACAACACCCCACAGCACCCTTCAGCCACTCCAAAAGCCCCACCCTCGCTCCTAGAGCCCAGCAGCCTCTCACCAGCCATGGCATCCATCTCCTGCAATCCCCCCCACGACTCCAGCCCCCTGAACGGTCACTGGAGCCCCCCCAGGTACCTGAAGCCCCCTGAGGGCCTTGCCCTTGCGAAAGGAGCCCTTGGGCCAGCCCGGCCGCAGTGCCAGCGCCGCCTCCGCATCCGCCAGCGCCTCCTCGTACCGGCCCAGCTTCTCCAGGCAGTAGGAGCGGTTCCCCAGGAAGCTGTGGGGATGGGGGTGTCCCTGAGGCCTTGGCCCTGCCACCCCAGCAGCCCCGGCTCACCCCGAGCCCCTCTGCTCACCGGTGCTCCCGGGGGTTCAGCTCCAGGGCGACAGTGAAGGCCCAGACGGCCTCAGTGTGTTGGCCCATCTGGGCTGCCTCGATGCCGTGGCCTGGGGAGGTGACACGGGGCGGGCGGTGAGGACACGGGGAGGGACAGCTCCCCTAGCACAGCCCCTCTGAGCTGGGGAGAAGCAGGGAGAGCCCCCAGTGCCCTCCTCCCCTCGCTTCTCTGGGGGTCCCTGCACTGACCTGCAAGCGCCAGGCTCTGCTCTACCGTGCTGGGGCTGGGTGGCCTGGGCTGGAGGGGCTGGGGGGACACAGGTCTCCCCACAGGCTCCCCACTTGCCTTCTCTGGCACTTTCCTGCTCGGCTCCACGTTCTGTGTCCTGGGGGACTGGCCAGTGACCGGGGGAGGCAGCCTGACCCCCGCCTTCTCCCGTGCTTTGCAGACAAAAGTGCAGCTCAGATCCAGCTCCTCCTGGGGAAGCAGGGAGGGATGGGCAGGCAGAGCCTTGGGAACCCCCACACCCACATGGTCCCCCTGGGGACACTGTCCCTCACCTCTGTCCCCGCTGTGTCCTCTGGCCCAGGCTCCCCTGAGGGGACTGTGGAGTCCCCAGGGCAGGAGGAGGGCTCTGGGCTGCACCCCTCATCCTCAGCACCACTTGAGGAAAGCCCGGTGCCTGCAGGGCCACTTGGGGGGCTCTGCAAGGAGAGGGAGGGGGTGAGGTGACAGGGCTAGGGGGTGCTGGCTGGCCCCCACCTCGGGGCACCCCCAGAACAGCACAAGGGGTCTAGACTGGTCACTCACTGGGTCAGTGTTCTCTTTGTCCTTCTGCCCTTGACCCAGTTTCTCCCGTTTCTTTCGGTCTTTTTGTTTCTGGAAAGGCAAGACGTAGACTCACGAGCAGGTGCCAGGCAGAAAAATGCCCCCAGCCACACGATCCCCGAGCTCAGGGACCTGCTGGCAGCACCCCAAGAAGAGGCAGTGCCCCCAATCCCCAGCAGCTGGCTGCGACCTCGCCCACCTTCTTCTTCAGCTTCTTCTTCTCTGCCTTCCTCTTCGCCCGCTCCTCCTCTGCCACCAGCTCCTGGGCGTTCTTCTCAGCTTCCTGCAGGAGGGATGCCCCGAGTCACAACATCCCCGGGGCCCGAATTGGGACCCCCCAGCCCCGGGGATGAGGGGGGGGGGACAGCAGAGGGACTCCCCCCACCTCTGCCGTGAGCCGGGTGCGGCGGGGCGTGGGCAGCCGGCCCAGCCGCGCGTCCAGGGCGGTGGGAGAGGTGCGGGGGAGCTGCGGGGGCGGCGCCGAGCACAGGAAGGACTTGCGGAAGCCGCAGTAGCTGTAGGGAACGGCTCCCTCCGCCACGGCAACGTCCAAGAACGGCAAACCCGCGGCCAGCTCCTCCTCGTCGTAATCGTCGTTGCCATCGTCATCCAGCGGGTAGTAATCCACCGCGGGGCCTGGCAGGAGAGCGGGGTGACACTCCCATCCCTCTCAGCACCCCCGAACCGCCAGGCTAGCCCAGATATACGGGGCCTTAGGGGAAGGTGTGTCAGGAGCTGGGCAGAGATTCAAAAGAGGCTCCAGTTCCCCGATGTAGTTGTCCAGCTGTGTTATCCCGTGAGATGAAGGGGAAAAGAGAGCCAAGAGGACAGGACATGGCCTTATCCAGGCTCTGGTTCTGCGAATCCCATCGGGGCAGGAAGGAGGGGACCACACTTAACTAATCCCAGTCACTGGGCTCCCTGGAAATGGGGGAAAGCATAGCCCGAGCGCAATTTAACAATGTGTGAGGTGTCAGGCACCGGATCCCGGCAGCCCCCGCCCCGTTCCCCCTCCGCTGGCAATTCCCGAGACCCCCGGTAGCCCCCGCCGCACTCACCATCGTCCCAGAGCAGACAAACCTCCTCCGGCTTGTACTCAATCACCGGGCCCTGCGCCGGCACCGGCAGGTCGGCCAAGCTGGACATACGGTGCCGGGGGCAGAAGGGCGCTGCGAGAAGCAGAAACACCCGTGAGGCGGCGGAACCGAAACCGAGACCGGGGCTCTGCGCTCCCACCCCCGTGCCCCGTACCGCCGCTCCAGCCGGCGGGGCCGAGCGTGCAGCCCCAGGGGCAGGCGGCGGCAGCAGGCCCGAAGCCGCCGCCGCCCGCTCCGGGCCCGTCCTCCTCCCGCGGCCCGCCCGAGCCCCGCATCGCCGCCCGCCGCCGCGCCTCAGCACGGCACCACGGGCGCACCGGAAGTACGTCACGGCGCCGCCTGAGGCCGCGGCCGCCATGTTGCGTGCGGGCAGGACGGCGGCCCGCAGGGCCCGCACGGAGCGGCACCGGCGCTCCGCATCCGCTCCCGCCGTCCCCGCCTGCCCCGAGGCCCTGCGCTCCGCCGACCCCCGCCTCTCGTCCCGCCCCTCCACGCCGGGCCCGTTCTGGCCGCCAGCTCGGCCCGGCCCCGCGGATTAGCGAGGGCGCGGCCTAAGCCTCTTTGCTGCCGCCGCCGCCCCCGGGATGGCAGGGCATGGACGCCGGCGACGCTGAGCGGCGCGGCGAAGAGCTGTGCCTGCAGGTGAGGCCGCTCGGGGCAGAGGGGGGCTCGGACACCCCTCACGGGGCAGCGGCGGGGCCGGGCCGGTAACGGGGCGGGCAGGGGGGCACCGGGCCCGAGCGGCGCTGCGTCGCCATGGCAACGGCGCGGGGGCGGGGCCAAACGTGCGGGCGCCGACGGGGGCGTGGCCATAGCGGGGCTGAGCTATGGGCGTGACACGGGGGCGTGGTCAGCGGGACAGTGGGCGGGGTCAGCGGGATAGTGGGCGGGGTCAGCGGGATAGTGGGCGGGGTCATATGGACAGTGGGCGGGGTCAGCGCTGGCCCCGCTCGTCGCCCCGGGCCGGGGTCCTGAGCCCCCCGTTCCCCTCCAGGTGGGCGACGCCGGTCTTGGCGGCCTCATCTTGCTGCTGCTGACGGCCCGGCCTGGACCGGGCGATGGGGCTGCCCGCGGAGAGCCCCCCGAGCCCGGTGAGATCCCCGGGGGCTGCGGGGTGTGGTGTTCTGGGGGGCTGCGGGGATGCTGGTGGGGTGAGCGGTCCTGGGGAGAGGGTGAAGGACTCTAATGGGGTGTAGGGTCCTTGGGGGGGTGTTGAAGGGCTGTGGGGTCTTGGGGGACCTGTGGGGAATGGAACAGAGTCCTGGGGGTCTCAGGGATAGCGTGGCCGTGGGGCAGTGATGTGGCAATGCAGGTGCTGCCACACAGCATGGTTCTGCAAACTGGGGGTCCCTGCCCCATCCTGAGGGTGCCGTGCCCCCCAGGCGGGTCGCGGGGACCCCTGGCACGCTCCTTGCAGCGGGCAGAGGCCATGCTGCGCAGCGTCACCCCGGGGCTGCGCCGCCTGCTGTCCCCGCGGTCGAGCCGGCGCGGCGACGGCGACGACGACGAGGAGGACGAGGACGACGAGGACGAAGCAGCGTCCATCGTGGTCCCGCTGGAGCAAAGCTTCCCGGGGCTGCGCCGCTGCCTGTGCGTCTGGGAGGACCCTCGCACCGAGACTTTCCTGGGCTACGTGCAGCCCCACGCCGGCGGCGCCGGCGACTTTTCCGCGGACGCCGTCCGGCAGCGCGTGGCGGAGCGCGGCGCCGCGCTGCACGCGCTGCTGCAGCACCGCCACCAGCTCCGCCTGGCCCGCGACTTCGCGCGACGCCTCAAGGCCTCCTCGGAATTCCTGCGGCGGCTGCTGGTGCTGCCGGGGCCCGGAGAGCCCGGAGAAGCCCGGCCGGCGCTGCGGGAGCTGTGCCAGGAGCTGCGGGCGCACGCCGGGCACTGGGCCGCGCTGCTGCGGCGGCTGCGGACGGACGCGTGGCTGCGGGCGCTGCCGCGGCGCCGCGGCGGCGAGGCCGTGCCGCACATGCGGCGGGCGCTGCTGCTGCCCGCGCTGACGGCCGCGCGCCTGGCCGGGCGGCACGTCGAGGGGCGGCTGCGGCAGCTCGGCCGCCCCGGCAACCCCATCCTGGCCTCTGAGTGCCTGGCTGACCTCTTCCAGGGGCTGGAGATCTACAACGGCGTGGCGCGGGGGCTGCTGGAGGAGCTGGGCCCCGAGGTGACGGCGCCCGGCGCCTTCACCCTGGGTGGGGTGCTGCGGCTGCTGGCGGCCGAGCGGGGCCGGGCCGTGGCCCAGAGGCTCCGGCCTCTCCTGTGGCCCTGGAGTGGGACCATCAGGGACGGACAGATCCACTGGGAGGACGTGGCGGTGCCGCGGCCACCGGGGCACGACGCGGCGGAGGTGGGCGCAGAACCTTCCGGAGCAGAGGCGCCGGCAGCGCTGGCGGCCGAGCTGCAGGCGCTGTGCCAGGAGGATGAGGAGCTGATGGGACGCGTTTTTGGGGCGCTGGTGGCCTCAGCGGACAGCCTGTGGCAACCGGTGCTGTCGGAGAGCCCCGAGCTGCCGGGGCCACGGCCGGGCAGCACAGGTGGCTGGAAGGCCGTGCGCTGGCTGGACGCCGCCCGCGGCCCCGTGGCCGCCACGCTGAGCGCCCGGTACCGCCGGCTGCTCTGGGAGGCCGTGGGCACCGTGCTGGCAGACAGGCTGGGCACCCCTCCCGCCACCCCCAGCGCCACCGTCACCGCGGCGTGGGAGCTGAGCCGTGCGCTGGCTGTTGGTACGTGGGGGTCTGGGGGATTTGGGGTTCCCTCAGGGTGTCCCCGCCCTGCCCTGAGCCCCGCTGTGTCCCTGCAGCCCGTGTGCCCGCCGAGTGCCGGGAGGAGCTGGGGGGGCTGTGCCTGCGCCTGCTGTGCCGCAGCGTCCTCTGCAGCTGGGACACGGGTACGGGGGGCTGGAGGGCCACGGAGAGGGGTTTAGGGGGTGCAGGGTGGGGGACAGGGTGGGGGGCACTTGGTGGATATGGGGTGAGGCAGTGGGGTGTGCTGAGAAGGGTTGGATTTGTTGTGTGGAGTGAGGGAGTGGGGTGTGCTGAGAAGGCTTGTATTTGGTGTGTGGGGTGAATTTGGGGATGTTGGAGCTTTCTGACTCTTTCTCCTCCAGATTTTACCCATGCTCTGGGCTCAGGGCTGTCAGACAAGTGCTTGGAAGCCCCAGGAGGTTCCCCAGGGCCGGGCTGCAGCCGCACAGCCCAGCAGCTCCGGCGTCTCTTCCCAGCCCTGGCACTGGCCCTGCGCTGCCTGCGCCTGCTGCCCCCCCGCCCGCACGGTGAGAGGGGTCTGGGGTTGGGGCAGGTGGGTCTGGGGATCCTCTCCCGTGCTGACCCCCACCCGCAGCCCCTCCCGGGGGTCTCTGCCCGCGGCTGCAGGTGCTGGGCCGGTGCCTGGCGGCGGTGGCGGCCGCCCACGCGTGGCTGACGGGCCGGGCCGGGCGGTACCTGGCAGCCTGGGCGCTGCCTCAGTTCCTGCTGCTCACCCAGGGAGACCTGCAGGTACGGGGGGCACAGCGGGCACGGGGGTCTGGTGGTGGGCACAGCAGGGCTGGACTCGCTCCTCCTGCTCTCCTCCAGGTGCTGAAGGCAGAGGTGGAGCAGCTGATGCTGCAGGTGAGCGGGACCTTCCCGGAGCCGGGGGACATTGCTGGGGACAGCCACCCTGAGTCCCCTTCCCCGTGGGAGCTCCAGCTGTGCCAGCAGATCCGCGACGTGGCCAACAGCATCCAGGTATGGCGGGACTGTGGGAGGGTGGTCCTGAGCATGCCCGTGTCACCCCGTGTCACCCCGTGTCACCCCATGTCACCGTTAGCATTCACAAACACATAATCATGGGATATGATTATCTGCACATGCTTTTATTAAGAGCTCTGGGAATCAGGGGTACAGCCCCAAATCTGACTCCGACACGGCTTTCAAGCTGAATGTATTTTATATTCTATCCTTATATAACTCATATATTAATTATTAAACTTACATTGTTCTATTGTATACATTGACATGAGTTTCTCGTGATCTTTCTTAAGTCGCTGACCACAGTTTCTCATTATTATTCTTACAATTAAACAGTAATTATATTGACTTAGATTGATTTAATTTTATTTATATTTATATTTTATTCAATAGATATTAATTTTAACATATATTAAATATAATTATATTTAATTAACTAAACAATCATCACATCTAACAATTCTATCAATTATCATGTACTACCTACACAGTGCAGTTCTAGCAAGTACGAGTTCTCCATGTGCTTAGGGTGTTTATTTTTCCAGGGCCTACTAAGCTGATTTTTCCTTTTAACCCTTCATCCCCATGATTTTAAAAACCTTTTACTATCAACCCCATGTCCCAGCTCTTCTCGGGGGACGTGCTCTGGATGTTCTCCACCAGCTGCAAGCGGCTCTCGGCCGAGATCTTCGACCAGACGATGCCGCTGGGCCGGCACTGGCGGCTCGGGCCCCGCGCCGGTGGGTTTTGGGGCTGGGGGGGGGTTTTGGGGGGGATTGAGGGGCTCGCTGATCTGTGTCCCTGTGTCCCCCAGAGCTGCCCAGCTCCCCCAGCGCCTACGCGGCGGCCGCGGTGCAGGCGGTGCTGGGGCAGGTGCTGCAGGGGGCCCAGGCCCTGCCCCAGGATGCCCAGGTGCCCACCTTGGCACGGGTCACCACGGCCTTCCTGGAGGCCTGGATGGATCACATCCTGACCCGCCGGATCAAGTTCAGGTACTGGGGATTGGGGGGCCACAGCCTCTGGGCAGTGCTGGGGGTCCCTGTGGGGTCCTGGGGGTCCCAGTGGCGGTGCTTGGGTTCCCAGTGGGAGTTCCAGGGGTCCCAGTGGGTTCCTGAGGGTCCCAGTGGGGCCCTGGGGGTCACAGCGGGAATTTGAGAGGTCCCAGTGGCGGTGCTCGGGTTCCCAGTAGTAGTTTCAGTGGTCCCAGTGATGTCCTGGGGGTCCCAGTGATGTCCTGGGGGTCCCAGTGCGGTCCTGGGGGTCCCAGTGGAGTCCTGGGGGGCCAGTGGCAGTTTCAGGAGTCCCAGTGATGTCCTGGGGGTCCCAGTATGGTCCTGGGGGTCCCAGTAGCAGTTCCAGGTGTCCCAGTGATGTCCTGAGGGTCCCAGTGGCAATTCCAGGTGTCCCAGTAGCAGTTCCAGGGGTCCCAGTGATGTCCTGTGGGTCCCAGTGGGGTCCTGGGGGTCCCAGTGGCAGTTCCGGGGTCCCAGTGGCACTTCCAGAGGTCCCATTGGCAATTCCAGAGGTCCCAGTGGCAGTTCCAGAGGTCCCAGTGAGGTCCTGGGGGCCTCAATGGCAGTTCCAGGGGTCCCAGAGGCAGTCCGAGGGTCCCAGTAGAGTCCTGGGGGTCCCGGTGGTGGTTCTGGGGATCCCGGTGGCGACACCGGGGGTCCCACGCCCACCGTGCCCCTGTGCCAGCCTGCAGGGTGCCCTGCAGCTGCGGCAGGACTTCCAGGCCGTGCGGGACCTGGTGTGCTCGGAGCGCTCCGGGCTGGCTCCCGAGGCCCGGCGGGCGCTGCGGGCGCTCGGCGTCTTCCGGCACACGGACGCGGCCGTGCGGTGCCTCCTGCAGCAGCCGGGGGGGCCGCGGGGAGCCCCCCGGGGCTGGGGCGGCCTGCGGCGCTGCTGTGAGAGCGGGGAGGGAGCGGGTGGGGAGGGGATTGGGATGGGATGGGATGGGATGGGATTGGGATTGGGATGGGATGGGATCCATGGGATGGGAATGGGAACAGGGTGGGATAGGGATGGGATGGGGATGGGATGAGATGGGATGGGATGGGATGGGATGGGATGGGATGGGATGGGATGGGATGGGATGGGATGGGACGGGACGGGACGGGACGGGACGGGATGGGATGGGATGGGACGGGATGGGATTGGGATGAGATGGGACTGGGGATGGGATGGGAACGGGATGGGATTGGGATGGGATGGGATCAATGGGATGGGATGGGAACAGGGTGGGATGGGAATGGGATTGGGATGGGATGGGATTGGGATGGGGATGGGAATGGGATGGGGACGGGATGAGACGGATGGGACGGGATGGGATGGTAATTGTCTGGGATGGGATGGGATGGGAATGGGATGAGGTGGAGTTGGGATAACACAGGGTGGGACAGGGATCAGGAGACTGGGACAAAGATGGATGGGGACAGCGAGAGGGACAAGGATTGGAACAGAGCTGGAGATGGGGATAGGAACCCCCATCAGAAGCAGGACCTGATCTACCAATCCATCCATCTAGCCAACCTCTCCATCCCTTCCCAGGCTCAGACGAAGGCGCCCACCCCCTGGAACAATCCGTGGATCCTCTCCCTGACCCGGACCCTCTGGAGGGGCCAGGCCCGATCCCAGGGCCGCCCCCGGAGGCCGCGGAGGCCGATCCCCCGGCCCGGCCCGAGTCCCCGTTCCCGGGCAGCCAGCAGCAGTGGCTGGCGCTGCGGCTGCACCGCGCTCGCCGCTGGCGCGTGCCAGGCCTGCCGTGTGTCGGGAACAGCCCCGAGGGCTGAGCCGGAATAAACCTGGAAACGGCACGGCCGTGGCTGTGTCTGCGGGGTGGGATATTGGGGTACGGGGCTCTGGCATCCCTGTTGCTGGTGGGCACAATTGAACTGGAATTTTTACGGGGCTAGGGGGTCCTGGAGGGGCTGGGGGTGCAGGATGGGATTCCCCTGGGGGTCCGGGGGGATATTGCAGGTGGATAGCTGGAGTTCCAGAGAGGTGCTAGGGAAAGCTGGGGCTCCTTTGGGGACCCCCAGAGAGGCTGGGGAGGAGATTAACAGACACGACAAAGTGGGCATCAGGTGTGGGAATCCAGGGATTCCCTCTGGCCGCCCTGGCACCCTGGCAGGGGTCAGGAACCCCCCTGGACAGAGCCCCCAGAGACACTGGCTGTGATCTCTGGCCATGGAAAAGAGTTTGCAATCTTACAGGATGAATTACCAGCTCTGAGTGTTTGATATAAGTAATAATTAAGTGTGGCACAGGTGCAAAAGTAAAATTTTAGGATTCTAGATTCGGGGTCCAAAGGGGACAAGATGGAGGAAATTGGGTGTGCCTTGTCCTTTTTCTCCTTCTTCATGCCCTCCATGTCTCACTGTGGTGTTGGCATTTTTCTGTTGGTTCAGGCTGGGGACACACTGTCCGACGTAGGTGACAGATATTGGCACGTTCTTGTAAATGCAGCCCAGGGAGTTTCTGGTATTTAATGTTTGTCACATCCCACTGAGGGCAGAGCCCCACACGCTGCCCTGCAGGACAGAGCTGGGCAGGGCAGCAGAACATGTGAGAGATAAACAGAATAAACAACCTGGAAACCAGCACAGACCAATTATGGCTTCTGCTTTGGCAGCGGGGCTGACAGACAGAGACTTTCTACAACCTCAGAATCATCAATACCACGGATTCCCACAGTGAGGAGCGGGGCCGGTGGGGCCACCCCGCCGTGTCGTTGTCCCGTTGTCCCCTCGGGGTCTCCTGGAGGACCGAGCCTGCGCGTGGTCCTCCCGCCCGCCAGGGGGCGCTGTGCGACGAGCCCGGCCGCCGCCGGCGCAGCGGTGACGTCATCGGCGCGACAGCCCTGATGGCGGGCGAGCGGCGGCGGCGCGGCGGGGATGGACCGCGGGAACGGCCCCGGGAGCGGCTCCGGGACCGCGACGCCAAACTGCGGCCACACCAAAAGACGCCGCGAGGCTCCGGCCGGGGCCGGATGCTGCCGGCGCTCGCAGCGGCAGCGCTGGCGCTGGGTCTGGCGGCGGCGGCGGCGGCCGGGTGGAACCGGTGGAGCGAAGCCTCCCGCCTCGTCACCCCGCACCCCGCGCCCCCCGCCGTCCCCCCCGGCTCCACCGGGCCTCTCGCGTCGCCCACCTATTTCTGGGGCACGTACCGGCCTCACGTCTACTTCGGGATGAAGACGCGGAGCCCGCGCGCTGTCGTGACCGGTGAGGGGCGCGGGGGGCTCCGCCCCGCCCTGGGGCTCGTCCGGGCCCGCTGCCGCCTCCGGGACCGCCCGTGACACCTCCCCGCCCCTCCAGGGCTGATGTGGCTCCGACACGGCGGCAGCTTGCGGCACACGAGCGAGCAGAACGACGGCGTGTCGCGCTACGGGTGGCTGATGCACGACGGGGAGAATTTCGGCGTGCAGGAGATCCGCGACGAGGGGCTGGTGCTGCGAACCGAGTTCGTGAAGCAGCCGGGGGGAGAGCACGGCGGCGACTGGAGCTGGCGGATCACGGTGAAGACGGAGGTGAGGGGGTGAGAGCGGGAGAGGGGTTGGGATGCTGGGGAGCTTTCGTCACCCTCCTCTTCCTCCTCCCCAGGGCAACGGCCCGGCCCCTCTCCTGTCCCTCTTCTTCTACGTGGCCACGGACGGGCAGGGGACGCTGCGGCCGGTGCTGGAGAACGGGACACGGCTGGCGGCCGTGGCGGGGACGGCGGAGGAGCTCGGGGACTTCACCCTCACCTTCCTGCCCCCCACCGGGGAGGCCGGGGAGGGACCCAAGTATGCCAGGTGAGTGTCGGGGCTGTGACCCCCAAATCCCTTCCGTCCGCCGCCGTGTCCCCCAGCCCTGACTGTCCCCTCCCCCCCCAGTTACAACTTCCTGGCCGCGGGCGTGCCGGGGCTGCACCGCCTCACCGACCTGGTCCGGCACAGCCTCCGCGACGGCTCCGTGTTCTCCCCGCCGGGCCGCCCCCGCCGCCGCTATTTCGGGGTGTCCGGCACCGGGGGGCTGCCCGGGGAGCCCCCGCGGGGGCAGCTGCTGCTGCACCAGGTGACGCTGGAGCCGCCGGCGACGCTGGAGGCGGCGCTGGAGTCGGGCAGCGCGGCGGCGGCGCGGCGCGGGAGGCTGGCGGGGCCGGCGCTGAGCGCGGCGCTGGCCCGGCACGCGGCCGCCTTCGAGCGGCGCTTTGAGGACACCTTCGGGCTGGGGGCGCGCGGGGCGTCCCTCCCGCAGCGCCGCTTCGCCCAGGCCGCGCTCAGCGAGATGCTGGGCGGCGTCGGCTTCTTCCACGGCCGCTCCCTGCTGCGCTCGGAGCGCCGGGAAGAGCCGGTGCCCGGCGCGGAGGCCGCGCTGTTCACGGCCGTGCCCTCGCGCTCCTGCTTCCCGCGGGGCTTCCTGTGGGACGAGGGCTTCCACCTGCTGCTGCTGGGCCGCTGGGACCCCGCGCTGGCCCGCGACATCCTCGCCCACTGGCTGGACCTCCTCAACGCCGACGGCTGGATCCCGCGGGAGCAGATCCTGGGGGAGGAGGCGCGGTCCCGCGTGCCCCCCGAGTTCGTGGTGCAGCACAGCGAGACCGCCAACCCCCCGACGCTGCTGCTGGCGCTGGAGTGGCTGCTGCCCGACGCGCCCCTGCCCTACCTGCGCCGCCTCTTCCCGCGCTTGCACGCCTGGTTCCAGTGGCTGAACCGCACCCAGGCCGGCCCCGAGCCCTTCACCTTCCGCTGGCGCGGCCGCGACGCCGACCCCGAGCGCTTCCTGAACCCCAAGACTCTGTCGTCGGGGCTGGACGATTACCCCCGCGCCTCGCACCCGTCCGCCCAGGAGCGGCACCTGGACCTGCGCTGCTGGATGGCGCTGGGCGCCCGCGTGCTGGCGGCGCTGGCTGAGCGCCTGGGCGAGCCGGCCGCGCCCTACCGCGCCACGGCCGCCGCCCTGAGCGACAACGACCTGCTGGACCGCCTGCACTGGGCGCCCGAGCTGGGCGCCTTCGCCGACTTCGGCAACCACAGCGCGGCTGTGGCCCTGCGCTGGCACCGCCCGCCCGCCGCGCCCGGCGGGCCCCCGCCGTCCCCGCGGCTGCGGCGGGAGGTGCGGGAGGCGCCGCGGCCGCGCTTCGTGGACGCCCTGGGCTACGTCAGCCTGTTCCCGCTGCTGCTGCAGCTGCTGCGGGCCGACTCGCCGCGGCTGCCGGCGCTGCTGGGAGCCATGCGGGGCGAGCGGCAGCTCTGGACGCCCTTCGGGCTGCGCTCGCTGGCCCGCGACAGCCCCTTGTACCTGCGGCGCAACACCGAGCACGACCCGCCCTACTGGCGCGGCTCCGTCTGGGTCAACATCAACTTCCTGGCGCTGCGGGCGCTGCGCGGCTACGCGGCCGCGGCGGGGCCGCACCGGGAGCGCGCGGCGCAGCTCTACTGGGAGCTGCGGCAAAACCTGGTGGCCAACGTGTTCCGGCAGTACGAGGCCACCGGATTCCTGTGGGAGCATTATCGGGACAGCGACGGCGCCGGGCAGGGCTGTCGCCCTTTCGCCGGCTGGTCCGCGCTCGTCGTGCTGGCCATGGCTGAGGACTATTGATGTGGGGGTGTCCCTGTGCCCCCGGCGTGCTCAGGGCCAGGGGAGGTGGTGGGGGGCTGTGGCAGAGCCCCCCCATTGCCTCCCCTGCAATAAACCCCCACGACTGTCGCCTCTCGCCGCCCGTGTCAGGGTGTCACAGTGTCGCCTTTGTTTTGACCCTTCCTGTGCTGTTGGAGGTCGCCCCCCAGCCCAGTGCAGCCATCACAGGGGTCGGTGGTACTTCCACATCTCTTTAATGGTGGGAGAAGGTGCCGGGACCACCCACCCCCACGGTGTCGGGCACCCCCCAGGCAGCAGCACCGGGATCGCAGGGGAGGCCCCAGGAGCAGTTTGGAGGGGAGCGGGTTCCAGCAGGACCCCGCCACACTGCCAGGTGGGTGTCAGTCTGGGTGAAGGGCCCCCAGGGGCTCCGTGATGAGTCCAGACCCCACTTGGGGGTCTTGGTGGGGGGCTCAGACGGGCAGCATGGGTGAGCCAGGCCCCCCGCCACCCCCTGCTCCCCCACAGCCCTCAGCCTCGCCCTCCTCCTCCTCTAGGCCCCGGCCCACCTCGATGCCCGAATCCCCTGTGAGCCGCCGGTGCCGCCCGGGGCATCCCCCTGGCACCGCTCTGCTCCCCCCGTCCTCGCCCCCCTGGGTGATGGAGCAGGGGTGGCCCTCGGCCTCACACAAGTCCGGGGGCACTTGTTTGGGGGGGCCCCCGCGGGCCGGCAGCTCCTCGGGCAGGGGCAGGTCCCAGCTGGCACCGGTGCCGGTGCTGCTGGAGCCGTAGTCACGGCCGGTACTGCCACCTCCCGTGCCCGGGCCCGGCTCCGGGTCCGTCTCGTCGGTGCCCGGCGCCGAGAGCGAGGAGCTGCTGGGGGAGGAGGCGCAGGAGCAGCCGCAGGAGCAGGAGCTGCAGCCCCTGGAGGAGCCGGGCGACAGCGAGGGGCTCCCGGGGCTGTAGGGCGGCGGCGGCGTCCCGGGGCGCTGCGCCACTTCCTCGTACGCCGGCAGCTTGAAGGAGGCCAGCAGCCCTGGGAGGGGGGACAGCATGGATCAGGGGGACACTGGGGACACGGGCAGACAGCGGGAAAAACCCCCGAGAGGATGGAGATGGAGGGCACAGCTTGGGGCATGCGGGGGATGTGGGGGACAGACAGGGCATCCAGGACTTTGGGGGGTGCTGATTCAGAGATCCCCCGTTAAGATGGTACAAGGGGCTGGGGGCGACACGTGGGGTGCTGAGGGTCCCGATTCACCGAGTCCCCACCACCCAGGGGCTGGGATTGGGGGGAGAAATCCCGGAGCCCGTCACTCACGGAGGTCCCCCGAGGAGGGCGGGTACTGGCAGGCACCGTGGTAGGCGATGAGGTTGATCTCCCGCTGCCGCTGCTGCTGCTGCAGGCGCAGCTTGGCCCGGCGGTGCCGGAAGGCGCAGCAGCAGCTCAGCAGGATCAGGATGGTCCAGAGCAGCCAGAACCCTGCGGGAAACCGGGGAGGACGCGGGGCGGGGGGATCACCTTCACACGGAACCCCCGTTCCACCGGCGGTCCGGCCGCAAAGCCCCGAAGCCTCAGTCCCCCCAGGGGCTCAGCTCCTCCGCAGCGCTCAGCCCCGAGCCGCAGGAGCCTCCCGCCATCCCCTCCGCCCGCTCCGTTCCGCCCGGTTCCCCCGCACTCACACCACAGCTCGTAGTAGTAGGTGCAGCAGCCGCTCTCCCCGCAGCAGTGCCCGGTCTCGCACACGTAGGGCCGGTTGTTCACCCCCGGGCAGAACTCCCGGGCCTGCGGGCACGGCCGCACCGTCACCGCAGCCCCGCGCGCGGCCCCCCCGCCCCGGCCCGCCCGGTACCTGCGGGTGCTGCCGGCCCAGCAGCGCGGCCCAGGCCCCCTCGCCGCTGCCGGGCCGCTCCATGGCGCCGCCGCCGCCGCCGCCGCCTAAAGCCCGCCGCGGCCCCGCGCCCGCCCGGCCGCTGCCCCCGCCGCCCGCAGCAGCCGCCGCCGCCCCGACACCGCCGCCGCCGCCGCCGCCATCGCGGCCCCCGCGGCCGCCGCCGCCGCCCGGGCCGGGGCCGTCGCCGCCGCCATCACGCCCGGCCCGAAATCCCGCCCCCTCGGCCAGCGGCGACCAATCAGCAAACGCTCCGCAGTCGACAGCCAATCGGCGCTGGCACCGCCGCCCGGCGGCAGCCAATCGCGCGCCGTCTGCCTGAGTCTCACGCCCAACAACAGAGACAAAGAAGCCGAGCACCGCCTCCGAGCAATGATTGGCGGCCGCGGCGGCCAATCGAGGAAGGAGCACCGCCCCCGTGCCGTGACGGACAGCGGCGCTCGCCAATAGTAGCCCAGCCCCGAACTCGATGGAGGGCGCGGCCTCCCAACCCGCCCCGGGGCGGGCGCTCGGCACAGCGCGGCCAATTGGAGAGCACGCAGCCTTTCCACCGTCTGATTGGCAGCGCGTCTGACCAATCAGCGTCGCCGTTCTACTCTGGGCGAGTCTCCAGCCAATGGGCGCTGCCGTCCTCCCGGGCCCGCGGGACGGACCATATCGCACTGGGGGGGGATTGGAGTTGGGCTGTTCCACTCCCGGGGGGACCGTACCATGGTGATCTTGGGGGTGTCGGACTGTACCACCGCGGCCCCGGGGGGGAGTTCCTCCCCATCCAACAGGCTCACACACGCTCCTTCAACAGCAGCTTTAATCAGCTCCATCACACCAGGACCCACCTCAGGACCACCCTCAGGCGCCCCCAACCTCCTGGAGCCCTCTGCAGCTCCAATCCCGGCTCTCCGTATCCACCTGGAGCAGCCAGACCTCCCCGTGTCCCTGAGGAACCGCCGCTCTCTGGGCCCCTCGTGTCCTCCACGTCCACGCCAGAGGTTTTGAAACCCCGTTCTGCCCTCGGGATCCGCGGGGAATGTCTGGAGCTGCTCGCAGCGGAGATCTCCAGGTCTCTCTGCACCCACGGGGACAATCCAGGAACCTCTTGTATCCACACGGCCGGGGTGATCCGGCCACGCGTCCACGGCAAAGCAGCCACAGCCCCCGGAGAAGAACTGGAGCCCACACCAAGGGTCCATAGCCCCAGCAGAGGGTCGGTAGCCCCAGAGAAGATCCGTAGCCCACGCTGAGGGTCCATAGCCCCAGCAGAGGGTCCATAGCCCACACCAAGGGTCTGTAGCCCTGGCAGAGGGTCCACAGCCCCAGAGAAGATCTATAGCCCATGATGAAGGTCCTTAGCCCCGGCAGAGGGTCCGTAGCCCACGCCGAGGGTCCATAGCCCACACCAAGGGTCCGTAGTCCATGCCGAGGGTCCCTAGCCCACGCCGCGGGTCCGTAGCCCTTGGAGAAGATCCCTAGGCCACGCCGAGGGTCCGTAGGCCATGCCGAGGGTCTGTAGCCCATGCCGAGGGTCCCTAGCCCCAGCAGAGGGTCCGTAACCCACGCCGAGGGTCTGTAGCCCCAGAGAAGATCCATAGCCCATGCTGAAGGTCCCTAGCCCTTGGAGAAGATCCATAGCCCACGCCGAGGATCTGCAGCCCATGCTGAGGGTCCGTAACCCACGCCGAGGGTCCGTACCCCCCCGGGCGGGCTCACCCCGCGCTCTGCAGCAGCTGCAGGTTGCGGCGGTAGCAGCCCAGGCTGCAGAGGGGCCGGCCGGTGCGGGCGCAGCTGTAGCGCCGGGCGTTGGTGCAGCCGGGCACGGCGCAGGGCCGGGCGGGCGGCGGCGGCGGCGCGGCGGCGGCGGGCAGCGGCGGCGGCAGCCCGGCGGGGAAGGAGACGGTGACGCCGTCGGCGGCGCTGCGGTAGCGCACGGCGGGGCGGGCGGCGGGGCGGGCGCGGCGCTCGCGCAGGGCCCGCACCTTGGCCTTGTGCGTGCGCGTCAGGCGCTCGATGGTCTGGTTCTTGCTCTCCTCGGCCTTGCGGGCCGCCTGCAGCCGCCGCCGCCGCGCCCGCTCCTCCCGCTTCTCCCGCATCTCCTCCGTCACCTCCTTGGCCTTGGCGCCCATGGGCAGCTGCAGCAGGGGTTGGCTCTGCTGCTTGTGCAGCAGCGCGCGCTGCGGGGACGCGGCGTCAGCGGGGCAAAGGTGGGGAGGGATCCCGCGGGGTCCCCCCGGCAGCTCCGGCGAGCCCCAAAGGTCCCGGCTCGGCCCCACAGCCCACCCAGATCTCCTCAGTCCTGCCTCAGGGGCTGTGGGGATCCCCAGTCCCACCTCAGCCCGGCTCCCTGAGTACCCCAAACCCCCCAAAACCCTCCCCAGCTCCCTCAGCCCGGCTCCCTGAGCGCCCCAGACCCCCCAACCCCTCCCCAGCTCCCTGAACACCTCAGACCCCCCAAACCCTGCCCAGCCCAGCAACCTGAGCACCCCAGCCCCTCCCCAGCCCCCTGAACCCAGCTCCCTGAGCACCCCAAACCCTCCCCAGCCCCCTCAGCCCAGCTCCCTCAGCACCCCAAACCCTGCCCAGCACCCCCAGCCCAGCTCCCTCAGCACCCCAAACCCTCCCCAGCACCCCCAGCCCAGCTCCCTGAGCACCCCAACCCCCCCAAACCCTCCCCAGCCCCCCCAGCCCAGCCCCCTGAGTACCCCAGCCCCCCCCAAACCCCTCCCCAGTCCCCCCAGTCCCTCCCCCCCAGTTCCCCTGTGCTCCCCGACCTGCCGGGCCGTCAGGAGGGACTCGTCCACCTCCCTCTTGATGTCGCCGTTGTCGTCCAGCTCCCCCCTCTCGAGGGCCGCCAGCCAGCGCCGCTCCTCCTCTTCCTCTTCCTCGTCCTCCTCCTCCTCCTCGCCCTCCTCGCGGGGCGGGAAGCAGCCCTCGGGGTCCAGCTCGGGCAGCGGGGAGGGGGCCAGGTTGCTGTCCTCATCTGACGGGGGTGGCGTGGGGGGTCACACCGCCCTCAGGGGTCTGTGCACTCCCTCCCCGCCCAGCCCCGACCCTCAGCCCCCCCATTTCCCCCCGGGACCCCCCCTCTGCTCACCCAGCCAGGCCCGGTACTGCTCGATGGGAACGCTGGGCTCCTCCTCGTCCCCTGCCAGCAGAGGGGAGGGGGACGGCGAGCGCGGCCTTTCGGGGACCACCGTGAACGTGGGGACGCTGCAGGGCAAGAGACAGAGGAGATTTGGGGGGCGCTGGGGTGGGGGGACACATGGAAACACACCCTGCCTCCCCCCCTTCCTCCTCCTCCTCCTCCCCCATTTTGGTGCTCGGGATCTGCCCCCAGCTCCCTCCTCACCTCTTGGTGCCCAGGATCTGCCCTCCCAGCTTAATGCGGAGCCGCAGCCGCGGCTGCCGAGGGGGTTCGGGCCCCGGGGCCGGCCCCGCCTCGTGGTGGTGCCGTTTCTTGTGCTTCTTCTTGTGCTTCTTGTGCTTCTTCTTGTGGCCGCCATGGCCGCCCGCCTCGGCCTCCTGCCCTGTGAGGGGGAACGCAGGGTCAGCGAGGGGTCCCCGCGGGTTCCGTCCCGCCGTGGAGCGATCCCGCAGCGCCCCCCGGGCCCCGCCCGGCCCCGCGCTCCCCTCACCGTGACCACCGGCCTCCATCGCGCCGCGCCGCCAGGCCCTGCGCATCCGCCTCAGGGGGACCCAACTCGCGACGGACCCACTTCCGCCCGAGCGCGCTTCCGCCCGGACTATCCCGTCCGTTATTCGGGGGCGGGGCGACGCTGCCTCCGCCATGTTTGAAGCGGGCACATTGTTCGCCGCTCCGGCGGGAAAGCGGTGCCGCGTGCTGTGGGGCCGGGCGGGGCGGGCGTGCGGGCTCAGGTGAGGCCGAAGGCGCGGGGCGAACCCCGGGCTGCGGCCTCAGGTGGGAGCTCTGCCCTCCCGGGGGGCTGCTCCTGCCCTGGCCCCTCCTGCGGGCGGAGGAGTGCCCGGGGACAGCGGGGAGGGCAGTGCCAGCATGGCCGGGGCGCTGCCGCTGTGCCCTGCCCAGGTGAGGCGCACCTGGGGCGGGGGGCGGCTCCGTTTGGGGTCCGCAGCGCTGCCCTGGCTGAGGGGGCTGCCTCTGGTTCGGGCAGTGTGAGAGGCCGGCTGAAGACTGTGGACTTGCGTTATTTGTATGTTTTATTATCCCTGTATTATGTGTTGGTTTATTCCTTTGTACCCCCGTGTGCAACTTGGTTTATCCCCAGTTTTCCCACCTTGTCCTCCCTTCCCGCCTTCCCAGTATCTATCCATCACCCTGAAAGAGGCATTTTACCCCCCCCGGGTGCCTTGTCTATCACTCGGTGCCCCTTCCCATCCATCCAGAAGCTTCTACTCAGGGCACCGGGTGATTGGGCGAGGACCTGGGGCTCCCCCCATATCCTTCCCCCATTGGACCCCACCATATCCCCCCATCCGGAGCCACCCCCTATCCCTATCCCCATTGGTCGTTGGATACCCCTCCCTTACAGTTTATAAGCCAGTGCAAGCACCTTGTGCTTGTTCCTGTTGGCTGGCACCGTTCTAGGATATTTGGCCCCGTTGGGCTGCAATAAACTCGGACTTAGCCCCCAGCAGGATCCGCTCTTCATTTACCACCGCGAGGCTTGCTAGCGCTGCCCGGAACCCACAAAGGCACTCTCCAAACCCCAGCTGGGAGCGGCGGAGGGTGCCTCCATCGCCCGCCCTCGCCCCACAAGAGCTAGCCGGGGCTGAGAGAGAAGGGATTTGGGGCAGGAGCGCGCCAGCTGGCGCCCAATGTGGGGCCCCGTTTTTGTGACGTCGGACCCCTCATCTGAGGATTTTTAGGGTCGTGCGGAGAAGAAGACCCTCACTCGTTTCTCTGCCGATCGCCACGAGAAGGAAAACCCCCCCAGCTGCAGTTTGGGCTTGGAGGATGCAAAGGTGCAGGGGCAGCCGCTGCACGTCATGGCAGCTGTGCCCAGCGAGGCCTGGCAAGGACTTGGCAATGACTTGGGGAGAACTTGGCAAGAACTTAGCCAGGAGTTGGTAAGGAGCTGGCCAGAACTTGGCAAGAACTTGGCCAGGACTTGGCAAAGAGTTGGCCAGAACCTGGCAAGGACTTGGCCAGGACTTGGAAAGAACTTGGTTAGGACTTGGCCAGGACTTGGCAAGAACTTGAAAAGGATTTGGCCAGGACTTGGCAAAGAGTTGGCCAGAACCTGGCAAGGACTTGGCCAGGACTTGGCTAGAACTTGGAAGAACTTGGCAAGGACTTGGCAAGAACTTGGCTAGAACTTGGAAGAACGTGGCAAGAACTTGGCCAGAACTTGGCAAGAACTTGGCCAGGACTTGGCCAGAACTTGGCCAGGAGCTGGAAAGGAGCTGGAAAGGAGTTGGAAGGAGATGAACAAATTTAGAAAATCTTTCTTGGGAGTGCTTGCTCTGGATTGTTTTGGGCACCGGCAGTGGCTGTTGTAGGTTACAAAGTGCAGCTTTTTGGTGTTTTTTGGTGTTTTTTGGTGTTTTCTGGTGTTTCTAGGTCCTGCTCCAGAGCAGGTTGGATGGCATTGAAGAAAAGGAAATAATTACTAAACTAACTAGGAAACAAAGGCGAAAGTAGAAGTAAGCAAAGCAAGCAAGTAAAGCAAGTCTGGTAAGTAAATTAAATTAAAATTGGCCAGCACCGGCCTCTTTTAGGCAAAACAAACTTTTATTTTTCCCACACAGATCATAGTCAAATTTTAGGGACTGTACCAAAGCCATCCCCTGAACCTAAAGAAATAATGATAAAAAACAATCTAAACATTATTGGCATGCCCAGGATTTTCAAATAAAAGAGTTAGGCTTTAAAGCTCCCACACAGTTAGCAAATATTCCCTAAAATGATAGAATTATAAAAAGAAAAAAACTGAAAAATCTTGCAAGTGAACCTGATTCTGCAGCATTCATTAACTGTGATCAGTCAGTTCTGAAAGCACAGAACAGAACAACTGTGTTGGCAGCTGTTCCCATCCCCCTTCTCTCTCTGTCTCTCTTTTTTATTTTATTTTATTTTATTTTATTTTATTTTATTTTATTTTATCTTAATTTATTTTAATTTAATTTTTATTTTAATTTAATTTAATTTTTTTTATTTTTTATTTTTTTATTTTTATTTTATTTTATTTTATTTTATTTTTATTTATTTTTAATTTTATTTTATATTTTATTTTTATTTTTTCTGGCCCCGCTATTGCATTTATTGCTCCTAATAAAGGTGCATTTGCAGTGATTAATCTGATATTGCCCTGCTGTTTGTCTTTGGCACTTTGGGATTGGCTAAGGAGCCGTCACTCAAATATCCAAAATACCCACCCAAATATCCAAAATATGCACACAAACCCCTCGAATTCCCACCAAAATATCCCAAATATCCACCCAAATATCTCAAATATCCACATAAACCCCTGAAATACCCACCCAAATATCACAAATACCCACATAAACCCATCAAATTCCCACCTAAATATCCCAAATATCCACATAAACCCCCCAAATATCCCAAATATCCACCCAAACCCCTCGAATTCCCACCAAAATATCCCAAATATCCACACAAACCCATCAAATAAAACCCAAATATCATTAATATCCACCAAAATATCCCAAATATCCACCCAAACCCCTCAAATACCCACCCAAATACCCACCCAAATATCCCAAATATTCACTCAAAACTCTCAAATACCCACCCAAATATCCCAAATACCCACCCAAATATCCCAAATATCAACATAAACCTCTCAAATATCCATTCAAATATCCCAAATATCCACACAAAACCCTCAAACACCTGCCTAAATATCCCAAATATCCACATAAACCCCCAAAATACCCTTTCAAATATCCAAAATACCCACCCAAATATCCCAAATAACCACATAAACCCCTCGAATTATCATCCAAATATCCACCCAAACCCCTCAAATACCCACCCAAATATCCCAAATATCAACATAAACCCCCCAAATATCCACCCAAATATTTCCAAACATCCACACAAATCCCCCAAATGCCCACCCAAATATCCACACAAACCCCCCAAATTCCCACTCAAATATCCCAAATATCCACCCAAACCCCTCAAATACCCTCTCAAATATCCCAAATATCCACACAAACCCATCAAATACCCACCCAAATATCCCAAATACCCACTCAAAACCCTCCGAAACCTGCCCAAATATCCCAAATACCCACATAAACCCCCCAAGTACCCACCCAAATATCTAAAATATCCACACAAACCCCCCAAGTACCCACCCAAATATCTAAAATATCCACCCAAACCGCTCAAATACCCACCCAAAATATCCCAAATACCCACCCAAATACCCCAAATACCCACTCAAATACCCACATAAACCCCCCAAATACCCACCCAAATATTCCCAAATATCCACACAAACCCCCCAAGTACCCACCCAAATATCTAAAATATCCACCCAAACCCCTCAAATTCCCACCCAAATACCCCAAATACCCACCCAAATACCCACATAAACCCCCCAAATACCCACCCAAATACCCACATAAACCCCCCAAATACCCACCCAAATACCCCAAATACCCACTCAAATACCCACATAAACCCCCCAAATACCCACCCAAATACCCCAAATACCCACCCAAATACCCCAAATATCCACCCAAATCTCTCATCTGACTGTGCATCCCACCCACCCAAAATCCTCATCCAGCCCCCAAATCTCTGCCCGGGGGTGCCAGGATGGTGCCCAGGGCAGGACGAGGAATTTTGGCCTGGCACCGGGCACCCGCCGTGTGCCACCCCCGCGGGTGGCACCGCGACATCCCCGGGGGGCTTTGCCACCTCCCCGCTGCGGGATTTGGGGGATTCCCCGCGGGGACGCGCGTGGGGCAGCCCCGCGGGGATGTGACACGCTCGCAGATGTCACGCTGACCCCCCCCCGGTGTCCCCCGGGCCATTGTGCCACCCGTGCCAGGAGCCGCCGGCACCGAGCGCCGCCGCAGCCCGGAGCTGCGCGGCACCGGGAGGAGCCGCCCCCGGTGTGTCCCCCCACCCCGTGCGTCCATCCCGGTGTCCCGCACCGGGAGAGCTCCGGGGAAACGCTCGGGACACCGGGAGTCCCTTGTCACCCACTCCCGGAGCACCGGGAGCTCCGGAATCCCGGGATTGCCGCGACCTCGGGAACTCCCGGGAAGTCCGGGACACCGGGAAAACCGGGACCCCCACAAATCTCCAGCGCGCCGAGACTCCGGGACGCCCCGGGACCCCTCGGGAGAGTCCGGACCCCGGAATCCCCCAAGACCCCCGGGAGCACCGGGACCCCCAGGACCTCCGGGACCCCCGGGACCTCCGGGACCCCCGGGACCTCCGGGACCACCGGGACTCCCGGGACCACCGGGACCCCCGGCCATGTTCCGTCGGGACGAGGTGGCGCGGGGGTCAGCGCTGGACATGGAATTGCGCCGGGGCTGCTGCTGCCCCCCGGTCCCGGCCGCGCAGGTACGGGAGCACCGGGAGGAGTACCGGGAGTACCGGGAGCACCGGGAGGAGTACCGGGAGCACCGGGAGGAGCCCGGGCGGGCACCGGGCACCGAGCCACGGGGGCGGTCACGGCCTCTCCCTGCCCCCCGGGCCACCCCCGGCCCGTCCCGTCCCGCTGCCCCGGCCCAGCCGGGAATTCCGGTGGGATCCGGTACAGCGGGAAGCGCCCGCGCCCCCGGCACCCCGCGGGGATGGGGGGGACTGGGAGCGACTGGGAGCGACTGGGGGGGTCGGGGAGGGGACAGGAGGATGGGGGCGCCCCGCACGTGGCGATGGCACAGGGGGGCGTTTCGGGGGTCCCGGTTCACTTGGGGGGTCCCGGTTCACCCCAAAACCGCTGCACTGGGATTTTGGGGGGTGGTTGGGGTGGGGGGGGCTCAGAGCGTGTGGGTGGGGTCCTGGCAGCTTTATGGGGGTCCCAGTGTCCGCTTGAGGGGGGGGGGTCTTGGTGCCCAGTTCACCCAGTTCACCCAGTTCACCCCCTGCGTTTTGGGGGTCCCTGTAGGGAGGGTTGGTGAATTCGGGGGTCCCCCCAGTCCCACTGAGGGGTCCCGGCGTACTGGGGGGGGTCCCAGCCACACTCGGGGGGCTCCGGTGGATATTGGGGGGGATCTCCGTGAATTTTTCGGGGGGTTCGGTACATCCTGGGGTGGATCTGGCGCATTTCGGGGCGATTTGGCGACTTGGGGGGGGGGATGGGGGGGTCCCCGTCTTTCAACACCGATCCGGTTTCACTTGGGGGGGGGGCTCCCGGTTCGCTCGGGGCTGTCTGGGCGCACTCTGAGGGGTCTCGGTGCCCCCGGAGGATCGTCCCGGGCCATTCCAAAGCATCCCGGTGCTCCCGGCGGAGCTCCCGGTGCATCCCGCGGAGTCTCGGTTCACTCGGGGGATGTTGGTGCCCGAAGTGGGGGGGTCCCAGCCCCCCGGTACCGGCTCCCCACGGGGGCTCCGGTGGGGTCGGGGCGGTGCCGGTGCCCCCCGGGGGTGTCCCGGCGGGTTTTTCCCCCCAGCAGGGGGCGCCCCCCGCCGTTCCCGGTATCCCGGAGCCCCGCGGGGGGGGCGGGGGGGACACGGAGGCGGCTCCTGGGAGAAGCGGGGGGGGACGACACGGGGAACGGGGGACACGGGGCGGGCCCCGGGGCGGGGGCGGCCGCCGCTTCCTGTGCGCGATCGCGGCCGAGCGGGAGCGGCCCGAGGTACCGGGAACGGTGCGGCGGGGGCAGCGCTCTACCGGGGAGGGGGGAGAAGGGGTGCCGGTGTCCGTCCCTACCGGGATTCCGTTCCCCGCCTCCCCCGCACGGGACCCCGTCGGTTCCTTCCCCGCCCCCTCCTCCTCTTCCTCCAGCCCCGTCCCGCAGCCCCGGTTCACGGTGCCCCCCGCCCCCTTCCCGCACCCCTTTTCCCGTCTCCGGTACCCCCAGGCTCCGTACCCCGAGCTCGGCACCCCGCGTCCCGCCCCCGCACCCCGAACCTTGCACCGCGTCCTCTGCGTGTCCCCCGAACCGTGCACCCCAAATCCTGCACCCCAAATCCTGCACCCCAAATCCTGCACGCAAAATCCGGCACCCCAAATCCTGCACGCAAAATCCTGCACCCCGAACCGTGCACCCCAAATCCTGCACGCAAAATCCGGCACCCAAAATCCGGCACCCCGAACCCTGCACCCCGAACCCTGCAGCCCAAACCCTGCACCCCAAACCCTGCACCCCAATCCCTACATTCCCTCCCTGCACCCCAAATCCGGCACCCCAAACCCCGCACGCAAAATCCGGCACCCCAAACCCTGCCCTAATCCTCTACCTGCACCCCAAACCCTGCACCCCAAACCCTGCTCCCCAAACCCCACATTCCCCTCCTGCCTGAACCCCTCCACCCCAAACCCTGCACCCCAATCCTCTCCCTGCACCCCAATCCCTGCACCCTAAACCCTGCACCCCAAACCCTGCCTTAATCCTCTCCCTTCACCCCAATCCCTGCATTCCTTCCCTGCCTGAACCCCCCCTCACCCCAAACTCTGCACCCCAAACCCTGCACCCCAAATCCGGCACCCCAAACCCTGCCCTAATCCTCTCCCTGCACCCCAAACCCTGCACCCCAAACCCTGTCCCCCAAACCCTGCCCTAATCCTCTCCCTGCACCCCAAACCCTGCACCCCAAACCCTGCACCCCAAACCCTGCCCTAATCCTCTCCCTGCACCCCAATCCCTGCACCCCAAATCCTGCATTCCCTCCCTTCACCCCAAACCCTGCACCCCAAACCCTGCACTCCCTCCCTGCCTGAACCCCCCCTGCACCCCAAACCCTGCACCCCATACCCTGCACCCCAAACCCTGCTCCCCACCTCTCCCCTCCCCCCAAATCTTCCCCCTCCCCCCCCAAAAAAAATTCCTCCACCCCTCCCTGCCCCCCCAAACCCATCCCCACCCCCCTCCCCCGCCGCCCCCGCTGCCCTTTCCCAGCACAGTCCCCCCCTTGTTCCCTGCGAGGGGGCGGCGATTTGGAGACCCCGAACAATTTGCCCCCCCAAAATTCCAGGGGGAGGAGCCCAAACCCCCCCCAAAAATTCCATCCAAAAATCCCAAAAATCCCATTTTTCTCCCTCGGTAAAGCGTGGTGGTGCTGATTTGGGGGGACAAGGAGGGGGTTTAACCGAACCCCCATTACACCTCCAGATCTGGATGCTGCCGAACCCCCTTGGGGGGCTTTGGGGGAACCCCCCAAAATAATTTTGGGGGGGTCCCGATGGAGGTTGGGGGGGGTCGCCGGCTGCGGATCCTGGAGGATCTCAACATGCTCTACATCCGCCAGATCGCCGCCAGCATCCAGGTGGGAATTTTTGGGGACCCCCCACTCCCTAAATCCAAATTTGGGGATCCCCCCCCCCCACCCCCGGAGCCCCCGGACCCCGGGGGGACCCCGGGGTCGGGGGGCTCCGGGGGTGGGGGGGGGGGAACGAGCTCCTCACCCCCCAAAAAATTCACCCCATGAGTGAGGAGCCCCCCAAAATCACAAGAGGGGCGATTTTGGGGGGGTCCTTCACCCCCAAAATTTTGGCAGCGGGGGGGGGGGGTATTTATAGGTGATGACGTCACTGGAAGGGGGGGGGGAAGATCGGGATGGAGGAACCGGAGGTACCGGGAAAAATTTTGGGGGGGGCTGAGGGTGTTGGGTGTGAATTTGGGGGTTTTTGGTGAATTTTGGGGTGATTTGTGGAGTGCAGGATGGATCTGTGGGGTGAGGGATGTGGTTTCTGGGGTGAAGGATGTGTCTGTAGGGTGAGGGATGTGTTTTTCGGGGTGCAGGATGTGTTTTTTGGGGTGCAGGATGGATCTGTGGGGTGACTGATGTGTTTTTCGGGGTGCAGGATGTGTTTTTTGGGGTGAGGGATGTGTTTTTTGGGGTGCAGCATGGATCTGTGGGGTGAGGAATGTGTTTTTTGGGGTGAAGGATGGATCTGTGGGGTGAGGGATGTGTTTTTTGGGGTGCGGGATGTGTTTTTTGGGGTGAGGGATGTGTTTTTTGGGGTGCGGGATGTGTTTTTTGGGGTGCGGGATGGATCTGTGGGATGAAGGATGTGTTTTTTGGGGTGAGGGATGTGTTTTTTGGGGTGCAGGATGTTTTTTTAGGGTGCAGGATGGCTCTGTGGGGTGAGGAATGTGTCTTTTGGGGTGCAGGATGTGTTTTTAGGGTGAGGGATGTGTTTTTTGGGGTGCGCGATGTGTTTTTTGGGGTGCGGGATGGATCTGTGGGATGAGGGATGTGTTTTTTGGGGTGCGGGATGTGTTTTTTGGGATGAGGGATGTGTTTTTTGGGGTGAGGGTGTCGTGGCCAGGCTGCACGACGACAGGTGAAAAAACTCATGAGCGTGTCGTGCCGCCTCAAAGCCCTTTAAGGTTATTGGCCCTGCTACAGCATGATCAATAATTGCATTGCCTTCTGTAAAGAATCCTGGGATATTAGTATGGCTTCCATGTGAGTGCACCAGATACAATGGCTCCTTTCCTCTATCAATCCTTTCAGTTGAATTATTAATTCTGATATTTCGGGCGTGCCTATTTTCCCCAATTTTGCACGGTCAATTCGTTTTAATAAACCAATGGCGTACTGTGAATCTGAAATCAAATTCAGTGGTTGATGCAAGAATTGCGTTAAGGCCATAACAATAGTTTTTAATTCCAAAACCTGAACGGATTGCCCTGCAGCAGTCCAAATTTTTGTTTCCCACTTTCCTTTAAGCTTCCATGCGAATCCATACTTTCCAGTTCTCCCACTAGCAGCTGTGAAAACAGTAAGTGCTTCATCAATTGGTTTTTCTTTCAATATAGGGGCTCTGGCAATAACGGCCGTGGTTTTAAAAAGAGGATGAGAAGGGTAATGGACAGAGATTTGGATTCCATTTACAGCCAAGGCAAAAGTCATGGATGAGAGTGACCACTCTTGAATTAGCTCCGACGTTTTCCAAGGCAAAATGTACAATTCAGGATCTATTCCGAATACCAATCGTACTCGGTCCTTCGCTTTCAACAATAGGACCCCAATGTATTCCTGTGGGGCAGTCACTGAAGCAGCCAATTGAGAGGGTGGAAATGCCCACTCTAAAACACATAACTTTTTGTCCACCTCTTGAGCAATGATCACAGAGCGACTACGTTCAGGGCCGTAAACAATAACAATCACAGGGTAATTAGGTTCATATTGATATACCTGTTGTTGCGTTAATTTTTGTTCAATATTGTGTAGGGCCCTTTGTGCACCAGGTGTTAAAGTTCGAGGCTCTGCAGGATTTGTTGTATCCTTCAATAATTTGAATAAGGGACCTAAGTCTTCATTGGTCACTCCACACCAAGTGCGGATCCACTGTATATCCCCCACCAATTTTTGCAAATCATTTACAGTACTGCCATTGTTATTTATCTTGAGTTTCCCTGGTCGTATCCGCGTCTGAGTTACCATCATTCCCAAATACAACCATGGGCTACCTCTTTGTACCTTTTCAGGAGCGATGTGCAGGCCATATTTTGATAATGCCTCGATTAATGCCTTCTCCATCTCCTGAGTTATACCCTCCTGACTAGCTATCAAGAGATCATCCATATAATGATACACTATTACCTGAGGGTGGTGTTTTATCCACTCTTGGATGGCTAAGTCAACATACCATTGGCAGATTGTAGGTGAGTTACGCATGCCTTGTGGCAGGACCGTCCATTCATACCGTAACGCTGGCGAGAGGTATTTTTCTGGGGTACGCTGAAAGCAAATCGCTCCGTGTCCAGTGGGTGTAAAGGAATAGAAAAGAAGCAATCTTTTAAATCCACTATTAACAAATACCAGTCCCGGGGTAAGGCTACTGGGGAAGGCAAACCTGGTTGTAATGCCCCCATAGGTTTCATTACTGCGTTGACTGCTCTTAGGTGATGTAATAATCTCCACTTCCCTGATTTTTTCTTTATTACAAACACAGGGGTATTCCATTCACTAAATGATGGTTTGATATGCCCAAGTTTTAATTGTTCCTCAACCAATTCTTTCAGAGGTTGCAGCTTTTCTTCAGGCAGCGGCCACTGAGGTATCCAAACCGGAGTATCTGACTCCCATTGGATCTTTGCCACTGGCAACCTCTGCTCCTCAGTGGCCGCTGCTAAAAATCCTGTGTTTGTAATGTCATGCCCCATTGAGCCATAGCACCTCTTCCTAAAATCCAGAGAGGTGTATGCATAACATAAGGGCGTACCCATGCCTATCTCTGCTCTTGTACATCCAATATTTTAACATGTTGTACACTTTGTAAGGTCTGTGATTCACCACCTATTCCACTAACCACGGTAGCAGTAGTTTGTAAAGGCTAATGTTCAGGCCAAGCTGCTAGGGGAACAATCGTGACATCTGAGCCGGTGTCAAGCATCATTTCTTCTTTGTTTTGTAATTTTTCCTCCCCTCTCATTATCAATACCTTTCGCAAGGGCCTATCTTTTTGTATAGTTGTGGTAAACATTACTAGCGGGCCGGCTGTATTTCCCGTACTCCCAAAGGCTCCTGTTCCCCTTTTTTCTGCTTTTTTTTGAGAACGGAAAGGAATAAGTTGTGCTATCCTGCTTCCTTGGTTAATTGTAATAGGCGATGCAAAGATTTTAAGCATTATCTTTATAACTCCTTCATAGTCTGCATCAATTAACCCGGACAATACAAATATTCCCTGCTTACTTGCCGATGAACGGCCAATCAATAAAGCACTTAATCCCTCCCCCAATGGTCCAGAGGCTGTGGAATCTACCACAGTCACCTCACTCGTGGTAATAGTTACGGTTCTTGCCACGGCCAGATCGACTCCTGCGCTCCCAGTTGTGGCGGCGGCGAGTTCACGGAGGCAGCCACAACTTGTCCTTGTTCCAGTTGGGTATTTCGGAGCCACGCCCAACCCACGGCTCTGGGGGTTTCCCAGAAGGGGGGTTCCATCCTTCTTAAAGCGTGATCGACACTCAGCAGATCTATGGCCAAACTTATCACAACGATTACAGGTACCCGTGAACACCCCACTTCGCACATTCCCTCCCCCTTTGTTGGGGCATGATTTCTTTAGGTGCCCCATTTTCCCGCGCAGATAGCATGCGCCCTGTCCCTTATCACCTTTTCCTAGCCCTCCTTGCTTTAATGCCTTTTGCTTTTCCTCCTCCCAGGGTGCCTTTGAACAGATGTCCACCATTTGTACTATGGATGCACCTTGGGGAAGGGTCGCTATTAATTTTTTACAGGTTCGGTTTGCGTTTTGTGTGGCCACTTCCTTAACTAATGTCATTTGAACTTCTTGGGATAAGTCGGGGGTGTTATCCATTGATTCTCTTATACGATCCACAAATGTTAGAAATGGTTCCTTTTCCCCTTGCCATATCTTCAAGTAGGGGGGGCTAGGCTTGCCCATTTGTGGCAAAGCATGGAAAGCCTCCAAGGCAGCAGCCTTGCTTTGTGAAAACACCCTGGCTGGAAGAGCGGCTTGCCTCTGTGGATCCCTATATTCACCACTTCCCATCAGCATACTGAGGGTCACAATTCTAAGGGGGTCCCCATTAGGAAGTTGTAAATTCTCTAGTTGCTTGGCTTCCAGCCTTTCCTGCCATTTTACCAAGAATAAGGTGTAAGCTGGCGATCCTATCAGAGTTTCCATAAGCATCCGGATATCAGCGGGCACGAGCTCTTGGTATTTCATGAATGCAGTCATCTGCCTTCATACTGCCGAATTATGTAGCCCAAATGCCATAATATTCTGTTGCATCTTGGATACTAAACCCCACTCTAAGGGAGCCCATCCTGGTCCATCTGCTGTAGCCCGTACCGGAGCTGATATTATCGGTTCAAGGACCACCTCTCCACTTAAATTTCCCTGAGTAATGAACCCCTTCCAGCGACGCCGTGGATCAAAGGTCGGATCCTTTGGTGGTTCTGGGGCCTGTCTAAGATCTCTTCCTGGCAGCTTTCTGTTCACACCACTCAATCTCTTAAACACTTTGTCATCATACCCCTTCCCTCTCTCCTCTCTCAACATTCCTGCTTTTAATTTCTCCTCCAGTTCTTGTTTTTCTTCTTCCGTTAAGCCCTCGCCTGCTCCTAATAACCGCTTCAATTCCTTGTGTCCCTCTGATATAGATAACTCTATTGTATCGCTCTAATTATCCCTTCCCTGCCGCCCCAGTTCCTCTTTTCTAACTTCGTTATTTGGTCTTCAATGTTTAAAATCCCTGCTTTTACTGTATCCAGAGCTTCGTTATACAGCTGCCCTCGCCTGCCTTTGCTTCCTTGTCCATCATTATCCTTCACAGCAGTTATTACGTCTGCCATGTGTTGTCGCTGTTTTCTCAGCTCTTCCACTAAGTCTTTGTAAGGGTTAACATGCTCAGGGGTCCTGCTATCCTGCATTTCATCGGGATCTTCAGGCAGGGGTATGTTTTCTGGCTGTGTTTCCATATCTTCAGGCTCAGGGGGTGCTGTCGGTGTCTGTGGCTTCCTGGCTGCTTTGGCAGCAGGGTTCCAGGGATGATAATATCATCGAAAGCCCCCTTATGTACTGGAGCAGCAACTTTCCTGGGAGGAGAATAAGGGGGTGCAGGCTCATGGAAGGGACCCCACTCGGTCAAGTTTTCTTCCTCATCATCCTGGTCCTTAGATGCTTTAGACAGTGCATCTTGTAGTGCAGCAGCAATTTCTGCATCTGCATGTACTTGCTCAATCATGAGCCGTACTGCACGATAAGTCCGGGCCACCTGCTTACTTCCCTAAGAGTCTGTCTGCACACTCTCCCATAGCTCCTCCCCGATTTTTGCCCATTGATCTTGGGAAAATAATTGTCCGGTAGTCGCGAGCAACCCCCTTCGCCTACACCAAAGTAAAAATTCTGTCAGCTCCTGCCGAGGGATGGAATGCCCTATTTTCTTACTAAGACTCAATAGTCCATCCACAGTTGCTTTTTCAATCGCTGATACAGCGGAACCCATCCCGTCCAGACCGCAGTCTGCCTGACTCACCGGTCAGCCGTGGCCACGTTTTCCTCTTAAATCTCCTGCTTCTCTCGAGCAGCCGGGATTTTCACCTTCTCTCGTCCACTTGTCCGTCCTGAATCACGTCAGGGTCACCAGAATGCCGCGGCCAGGTGAAGGGAGCACACACCGACACGATGTAGATTCCCAAAGCAAGCTCCGTTTATTCGCTGCTACATACATTTATTTATACAGTTTTTTACTTGCTTACATGCGATCATGCCGTGATCATGCATGATATGATTGGATGGCTTTGTGCACGAGGCATGCATGCGGCTTTAACTAACTTCTAATTGGTGCATTAATTTAGCATTGCTAAGCATTCTTTGGGTTTTATACATCCTGTCTTTATCTCAACATATAGCCAGCTTCTTTTCTTCATGTTCAGCATCTCAGGGTCAAGGGTAGGTCGCTCTTCATAGTTTACTATAAACTTGTCCCATAGCCCAGGCACGGCCCCCAACATGAGGGGATGTGTTTTTTGGGGTGCAGCATGGGTCTGTAAGGTCAGGGATGTGTTTTTTGGGGTGCAGGATGGGTCTGTGGGGTGAAGGATGTGTTTTTTGGGGTGCAGGATGGATCTGTAGGGTGAGGGATGCATTTTTTGGGGTGCAGTATGTGTTTTTTGGGGTGAGGGATGTATTTTTTGGGGTGCAGGATGGGTCTGTGGGGTGAGGGATGTGTTTTTTGGGGTGCGGGATGTGTTTTTTGGGGTGAAGGATGTGTTTTTGGGTTGCAGGATGGATCTGTGAGGTCAGGGATGTGATTTTTGGGGTGCAGGATGTGTCTGTGGGGTGAGGGATGTGATTTTTGGGGTGCAGGATGGATCTGTGGTGTGAGGGCTGTGTTTTTTTAGGGTGTAGGATTTGTTTTTTGGGGTGCGTGGCTCTGCTGTGTTTTTGGGGTGCACCATCTGGTTTTGGGGTTCGCGAATTCCCTGCGGGGTCCCTGATAAATCCGTGGGGTGCACGAGGCGTTTGTGGGGTGCCTGGTAAATTTATGGGGTGCACAATGTGTGGGTGCAGCTGGGACCCCTAAGGGCACAGGGATGGGACCCCCCAAATTATGTGGGACACCCCCCCATGTGTGTGTAGGGCCTGGTTGGGTTTGGGGGTGCCCAGCAGGCGCCCCCCAGCCCCACATTTCCCCCAGGCCCTCCCGAACCCCAAATGTGGGAGGAGCCGGAGCTGCTGTGGGGGCAGAGGGATTTTGGGGACCCCCTGACCCCCAAAATTTTGTGATTGCCAGGAGCCAGAACTTCAGTGTGTGCAGTGGGTCCGGGAGGGATTTTGGGGTCCCCCTGACCCCCCAAATTTACCCATCCCCAGGAGCCGGAGCTGCAGCGGGCCCTGGAGCAGGCCCTGTGGGTGCTGAGGGCATTTTGGGGACCCCTGACCCCCCAGATTTTGTCACCCCCAGGAGCCGGAGCTGCAGTGGGCCCTGGACTGGGCGCTGTGTGTGCAGAGGAATTTTGGGGTCCCCCTGACCCCCAATATTCCCGTTCCCAGGACCCAGATCTGCAGTGGGTCTGGGCGTGGGCATTGAGAGTCTGGGAAGGGTTTTGGGGACCCCCTGACCCCCCAAATTTTGTGATCCCCAGGAGCGGGAGCTGCAGCAGGCCCTAGAGTGGACACTGTGGGTGCAGAGGGATTTGGGGTCCCCCTGACCCCCCAAATGTTGTCACCCCCAGGAGCCAGAACTGCAGCGGGTCTGGGCATGGGCATTGAGAGTCTGGGAGGGATTTTGAGGTCCCCCTGACTCCCCAAATTTTGTGATTCCCAGGACCCAGAGCTGCAGTGGGCGCTGTGTGTGCAGAGGGATTTTGGGGTCCCCCTGACCCCCCAAATGTTGTCACCCCCAGGAGCCGGAGCTGCAGCGGGCCCTGGAGCGGGCACTGCGGGTGCAGAGTGATTTTGGGGTCCCCCTGACCCCCCAAATGTTGTCACCCCCAGGAGCCGGAGCTGCAGCGGGCCCTGGAGCGGGCGCTGCGGGTGCGGGAGGGCGCCCGGCGGCTGCTGCCCGCCTGCAGCCGGCCCGAGCAGGCGCTGGAGACCACCAAGACCCTGGTGCTGTGCGAGGCCAGGGTGGCGGCGGCCGGCGGCGAGCTGCAGCGGCGCCAGGAGGCACGGCTGAGGGGGGCCCGGCGGTGAGTGACCCCAAAACTGGGGGGACATGGGGGATAGGGCAGTGAGGGACACCCCAAAACCTGGGGGGACATGGGGGACATGGTAGTGAGGGACACCCCAAAAACCCCAAAACCTGACAGGACATGGGGTACAAGGCAGTGAGGGAAAACCCCAAAACTTGGGGGGACACCGGGGACAGGGCAGTGAGGGACACCCCAAAACCTGGGGGGGAATGGGGGGTACAGCAGTGAGGGAAAACCCCAAAACTTGGGGGGACATGGGGGACATAGCAGGGAAGGACACCCCAAAACCGGAGGAAATGGCAGTGAGGGACACCCCAAAAGCTGGGGGGACATGGGGGACACGGCAGTGAGGGGCACCCCAAAACCTGGGGGGAAACTGGGGACAGGACAGTGTGGGACACCCCAAAAATTCCAAAACCTGGCGG
This sequence comes from Lonchura striata, assembly GCF_050655825.1. Classification (NCBI taxonomy): domain Eukaryota; kingdom Metazoa; phylum Chordata; class Aves; order Passeriformes; family Estrildidae; genus Lonchura; species Lonchura striata. Next base: position 2,215,685 of record NC_140706.1, on the reverse strand, counting down.
GACATGGGGGACATAGGAGAGAAGAACACCCCAAAACCTGGTGGGAAATGGGGGATACGGCAGTGAGGGACACCCCAAAACCTGGGGGGACATGGGGGAATATGGCAGTGAGGGACACCCTAAAAACCTGGGACGACACAGGGGACACGGCAGTGAGGGACACCCCAAAACTTTGGGGCACATGGGGAACGCGGCAGTGACAGGCACTCCAAAACCTGGGGGGAAATGGGGGATACAGCAGTGAGGGAAAACCCCAAAACTTGGGGGGAAATGGGGGACAGGACAGTGAGGGAGACCCCAAAACCTGGAGGGAAATTGGGGACACGGCAGTGAGGGACACCCCAAAACCGGGGGCAACATGGGGGACACGGCAGTGAGGGACACCCCAAAATCCCCAAAACCTGGCAGGACATGGGGGACGTAGCAGGGAAGGACACCCCAAAACCAGGGGAAATGGCAGTGAGGGACACCCCAAACCTTGTGGGACACGGGGAACACAGCAGTGAGGGACACCCCAAAACCTGGGGGGACACAGGGGACAGGACAGTGAGGGACATCCCAAAAACCCCAAAACCTGCTGGGACATGGGGGACATAGCAGAGAAGGACACCTCAAAACTTGGGGGGACACTGCAGTGAAGGAAAACCCCAAAACCTGGGGGGACACAGCAGTGAGGGACACCCCAAAACCTGTGGGTGGGATGAGAGACCCTTATTGGGGGGTGGGGGTTGGCTGCAGAAGTGAGGGACACCCCAAAATTTGGGTGGAACGGGGAAACCCAGAAGAGCACGCAGTGGGGGTGCGTTACCAGGGGACACCCCAAACTTGGCAGGGTTGGGGGAGCACCCCAAAAAGTGGGGGGAGCTTTGCTGAACCCCCCTGTCCCCCCGCAGCCCCTCGGACGGCGGCCCCGGCGCTGAGCGGGTGCCGTGCCGCGGCACCGTCTGCATCTCAGGTATGGGGGGGTCCCGGGGGGCTCTGGGGAGGGGGAACCCCAACTTTTCTGCCTGATCCCCCTCCCCTACAGCACCATCTGCCTTTTGGGTGGGGGGCTGGGGGTGTCTCAGGGGGTCTCACCCCTCTCCTGCCCTCCCCCACCCCGCTCAGATTTGCGCATCCCGCTGATGTGGAAGGACACCGAGTACTTCAGGAATAAAGGGGGTGAGTTTTGGGGTGCCGGGGGTCCCCCCTTTTCCCTGCTCTGCCCTGTGTGACCCCCGCTGTCCCCCCCCTCACCCCAGAGCTGCACCGCTGTGCCGTGTTCCTGCTGCTGCAGGTGGGGGCCGAGATCCACGACACCCCCACGGTGCTGGTGGACAGGACCCTCACCGACATCTGCTTCGAGGGCGCCGTGCTCTTGTGAGGGGGGGCACGGGACCCCCGAAACCCCCACCCCTTCCCCGGGACCCCCAAAACCCACACCCCCTTCCCTGGGACCCCTGAAACCCCCACCCCTTTCCCCAGGACCCTGAAACCCCCACCCCCTTCCCTGGGACCCCCAAAACCCACACCCCCTTCCCTGGGACCCTGAAACCCCCATCCCCTTCCCTGGGACCCTGAAACCCCCATCCCCTTCCCCTGGACCCCCAAAACTGCCACCCCCTTCCCCAGGACCCCAAAACCCACACCCCCTTCCCCGGGACCCCCAAAACCCACACCCCCTTCCCCGGGACCCCCGAAACCCCCATCCCCTGCCCCTGGACCCCCGAAACCCCCACCCCCTTCCCCGGGACCCCCAAAACCCACACCCCCTTCCCCAGGACCCCAAAACCCACACCCCTTCCCCGGGACCCTGGCACCCCCCTTGACACCCCCATAACCCACCCATGGCACCCCTATGGCTCTCTATGGGACCCCTGAGCACCCCAATGGGACCCCTGATCCCTCCCATAGGACCCCCAACACCACCACCTCCTTCCCCCGGACCCCCAAAACCCCCATCCCCTTCCCCGGTACCCCCAGACACCCCCACCCCCTTCCCTGGGACCCCGAAAACCCCACCCCCTTCCCCGGGACCCCCAAAACCCACACCCCTTCCTCGGGACCCCCAACACCACCACCTCCTTCCCCGGGACCCCCAAAACCCCCATCCCCTTCCCTGGAACCCCGGCACCCCCCTTGACACCCCCAAATCCCCCCCATGGCACCCCTGTGCGTCTCTGTGGGACCCCTGAGCACCCCAATACGCCCCCATGGGACCCCTGATCCCTCCCACGGGACCCCTGATCACCCCCAAACCCCCCCCCAAGGCCAGTGCCACCCCCCATGGGACCCCTGAACACCCCCAAACCCCCCCCCAAGGCCAGTGCCACCCCCCATGGGACCCCTGAACACCCCCAAACCCCCCCAAGGCCAGTGCCACCCCCCATGGGACCCCTGCCACCTCCCCCACCTTGGGGACCCCCGCCCTGTCCTGTGCCCATTCAGGGCACCCCTGCCATCCCCCCCCTCCACCTTGGGGACCCCTGCCCTGTCCTGTGCCCATCCAGGGCACCCCTGCCACCTCCCCCACCTTGGGGACCCCCGCCCTGTCCTGTGCCCATTCAGGGCACCCCTGCCATCCCCCCCCTCCACCTTGGGGACCCCTGCCCTGTCCTGTGCCCATCCAGGGCACCCCTGCCATCCCCCCCCTCCACCTTGGGGACCCCCGCCCTGTCCTGTGCCCATCCAGGGCACCCCTGCCCCGCCGATCTGGGGGTGCCCCCTGCCCCGCCGTGCCCCCTCTGCCGTGTCCCCCCGGTCCCGGGAGGTGACCGGGGGGGGGTGTCCCCGGCTGGCACCGACGCCGCGGTGCCCCCCAGCTCGGAGGCGGGCCCCGATTTCGAGCTGCGGGTGGAGCTGTACAGCGCGGGGCTGCCGGGCGGGGGGGCGCAGGCCAGCACCCCCAAGAAGCTGGCGACGCGCCTCGGCAGCTCGCTGGGCCGCTCGGCGGGGCGCCGGGCACGGGCGGCCATGGACGGGGCGCCCGGCAGCCCCCCGGGCACCGGGGGCACCACCGGGGCACCGCCGCTGCTGCCGCCGCCCGGCGTGCCGTGAGTGTGCCGCGCGGAACGTGTGTGTCGTGTGTAGCCGTGTGTCATATGTGTGCCCATGTCCCCTCTGTGCCCCCTGACCCCCCAAATCCCCCATGGTGTCCCCCTGACCCCCAATGTCCCCCTGTTCCCCCGGTGTCCCTGTGCCCCCCAATGTCCCTGTGACCCCCAATGTCCCTGTGACCCCCCCAATGTCCCCTGACCCCTCGATGTCCCCTGTCCCCCGGTGTCCCTGTGACCCCTGGCATCTCCTGTCCCCCAATGTCCCCCTGTCCCCTGGTGTCCCTGTGACCCCCAATGTCCCCTGACCCCTCAATCTCCCTGTGACCCCCAATGTCCCCCTGTTCCCCTGATGTCCCTGTGACCCCCCAATGTCCCCTGACCCCGATGTCCCCTGTGCCCCGGTGTCCCTGTGACCCCCCCAGTGTCCCTGTCCCCCAGTGTCCCTGTGCCTGCCCTGACCCCCAATGTCCCCTGACCCCTCAATCTCCCTGTGACCCCCAATGTCCCCCTGTTCCCCTGATGTCCCTGTGACCCCCTAATGTCCCCTGACCCCCGATGTCCCTGTGACCCCCGATGTCCCTGTGACCCCTGGCATCTCCTGTCCCCCAATGTCCCCCTGTCCCCTGGTGTCCCTGTGACCCCCGATGTCCCCTGACCCCAATGTCCCCTGTGCCCCAGTGTCCCTCTGTGCCCCAATGTCCCTGTGACCCCTGATGTCCCCCTGTCCCCCCAGTGTCCCCTGACCCCTGATGACCCTGTGACCCCCCCAGTGTCCCTGTGCCCCGGTGTCCCTGTGACCCCCCCAATGTCCCCTGTGCCCCGGTGTCCCCAGGTGTCCCCGGTTCCAGCTGCTGGCTCACGCCGCGCTGTCCCTGGCTCAGGTGCACGACGGCTTCCGCACCCACGACCTCGTCCTCGCCGCCGACGGTCAGTGGCACCCCAAAACTGCCCAGGGCACCCCGGAACTGTCCAGGGCACCCCTAAACACCCCATGTCCCCCCAGAGCAGAGCCCCACTGGGTGGGCTTGGGGTGGGATTTGGGGTGGGGTTGGGGTGGGTTTGGGGTGGGGTTGGGATGGGTTTGGGGTGGGGTTGGAGTGGGTTTGGGGTGGGATTTGGGTGGGTTTGGGGTGGGGTTTGGGGTGAGTTTGGGATGGGTTTGGGGTGGGTTTTGGGGTGGGTTTGGGGTGGGTTTTGGGGTGGGTTTGGGATGGGTTTTGGGGTGGGTTTGGGTGGATTTTGGGGTGGGTTTCGGTGGGTTTGGGGTCACTGTCCCCCCGTGTCCCCCCCCGTGTCCCCCCAGAGCAGAGCCCCTGCTGGCTGCCCCTCTATGGCCGCATGTGCTGCCGCCTGGCGGCCCGGCCGAGCTGCATGGACACCGCCGCGGCCACCGGGACCCTGCGGCTGCAGGTGCGGGACACCGGCAGCGACCGGGAGGGCACCGGGAGGGCACCGGGAGCGACCGGGAGGGCTCCGGGAGCACACCGGGAGGGTACCGGGAGTGCACCGGGAGGGCACCGGGAGGGTACCGGGAGTGGGAGACCGGGTGGGATCGGGAAATGGGGTTTAGTAACTCTGCCATGATGAAGGGAATGCTGAGGCTGCAGACAGGGGAATGGGATAGAGAATGGGATATGGGGATGGGATATAGGGAAATGGGATATAGGGAAATGGGATATGGAAAATGGGATAGAGGGAAATGGGATATGGGGATGGGATATGGGGATGGGATATAGGGAAATGGGATATGGGGAAATGGGATAGAGAATGGGATATAGAGATGGGATATAGAAATAGGATATAGGGGAACAGGATATATTAACGCCTCCCAGTGACAGGGACAATGGAGCTGCAGGTGAGGGAATGGGATAGAGGGGTGGGATTGGGAATGGGTTTGGGAATGGGATTAGGGATGGGATAGAGGGATGGGATTGGGAATGGGTTTGGGAATGGGATAGAGGGATGGGTTTGGGAATGGGATTAGGGATGGGATAGAGGGATGGGTTTGGGAATAGGATTAGGAATGGGATAGAGGGATGGGATTGGGAATGGAATTAGGAATGGGATAGAGGGATGGGATTGGCAATGGGATACAGGGATGGGTTTGGGAATGGGTTTGGGAATGGGATTAGGAATGGGATAAAGGGATGGGATTGGGAATGTGATAGAGGATTGGGATTGGGAATGGGTTTGGGAATAGGATTAGGGATGGGATGGATGGGATTAGGAATGGGATAGAAGGATGGGATAGAGGAATGGGATTAGGGATGGGATAGAGGGATGGGATTGGGAATAGGTTTGGGAATGGGATTAGGAATGGGATAGAGGGATGGGATTGTTAATGGGTTTGGGAATGGGATTAGGAATGGGATAGAGGGATGGGTTGTATCAACACCCCTGTGGTACCTGGGACCCTGTGGCTGCAGTAAGGGAATGGGATCGGGAATGGGAAAGAGGTGTGGGATAGAGGGATGGGCTGGATGAAAATCCCTGTGGGAACAGAGACCCTGCAGCCACCAGGGATCGGGATATGGGATTGGGATGTGAGGGATGAGGGATGGGATTGGGGTGGAGAAAGGGCTGAGAAGGGGATGGGAACAGGGATGGAAATGGAGACAGGGACACGGGGACAAGGACAGGGACAAGGACAGGGACAGGGACAGGGACGGGGACGGGGACAGGGACAGGGACATGGGGACAGGGACAGGGACAGGGATAGGAATGGGGATGAGGACAAGGATGGGACAGGGACAGGGATGGGGGCAGAATGGGGATGGGAACAGGCACAGGGGGAAGGACAGGAACAAGGCCAGCCTTGGGGATGGACAAGGATGGAGATGGGGACACAGATAAGGGGGGTGGATGGAGAAATGGGGACAGGGATGAGAGCAGGACAGGGACGGGGACAAAGATGGGCGTGGGATGTGGTCAGGGGGACGGGGTGGGGACAGTGACACGTCTGGGAAGGACACGAGGGGAAGGGCAGGGATGGGAAGGGACAAAGTCTGGGAATGGGCTGAGAACGGGGACAGAGCTGGGAATGGGGACAGGGATGGGGACAGGGATGGGGACAGGGGATGGCACGAATGGGGACAGGGATGGGGACAGGGATGGCACGAATGGGGACAGGGACAGGGACAGGGACAGGGATGGCATGAATGGGGACAGGGACGGGGACAGGGATGGGGACAGGGATTTGTACAGGGATGGGGACAGGGATGGCATGAATTGCGGCAGGGATGGGGACAGGGATGGGGACAGGGATGGGGACAGGGATGGCACGAACCCACCAGCGGCTCTGGACTGGTGGGGGTGGGTCTGGCTGTGTGGGTGCAGAAACGGGGGGGACACGCTGGTGCTGTGGGGTCACCCATGGGTGCTGAGGGCTCCGGGGGTCTCGGGACAGGCTCCGGGGGCTGAGGGGCCGAGCGGGGCCCCCCTGTTCTGCGTCCTGCGGGGCCCCGGGCTGCTCTGCTACGGCAGCGCTGGCGAGGCCGAGGCAGGGCAGGAGCCCACCCTGACCATCGCTGTCACCAAGGTACGGGGACATGGGGGACACCAGGGCCGGGGGGCTCTGGGGGACACGGGGAGAGTGGGGGAGTGTGGGGGACTGTGGGGTTACGGCGGTGATGGGGGATCCAGGGGACGTGGGGGTGTGGTGGGTGCTGGGAGAAAGGGGGAGAGTGGGGGGCTCGGGGTGGTTCGAGGTTTGTGGGGGCTGTGGGGTCTATGGGGGCTGTGGGGTCTATGGGGATCTCTGGGGTCTATGGGATCTATGGGGTCCGTGGGGGCTGTGGAGTCTGTGGGGGCCGTGGGGTCTGTGGTGTTCTGGGGTCTGCAGGGTCTGTGGGGTCTATGGGGGCTGTGGGGGCTGTGGGGTCTATGGGGTATTCTGGGGTCTATGGGGATCTCTGGGTTTATGGGGTGTTCTGGGGTCTCTGGGGTCTGTGGGGCTGTGGGGTCTCTGGGGCTGTGGGGTCTCTGGGGTCTGTTTGATCTGGGGGGTCCGTGGGCTCTGTGGGGTCCGTGGGCTCTGTGGGGTCCGTGGGCTCTGTGGGGTCCGTGGGCTCTGGTGTCTCTGGGCTCTGTGGGCTCTGTGGAGTCTTTGGTGTCTGCAGGGTCTGTGGGCTCTATGGGGTCTATGGGTTCTGTGGGGTCTGTGGGCTCTGTGGGATCTGTGGGGTCTCTGGGCGCTGTGGGGTCTGTGGGATCTGTGGGCTCCGTGGGGTCCATGGGGTCTGTGGGGTCCATGGGCTCTATGGGGTCTCTGGACTCTGTGGCTCTGTGGGGGCTCTGTGGGGTCTCCGTGGCTCTGTGGGATTGGGCTGTGTGGGTGCTATGGGGTCTCTGGGCTCTGTGGGTGCTATGGGGTCTCTGGGCTCTGTGGGTGTTATGGGCTCTCTGGGCTCTGTGGGTGCTATGGGGTCTCTGGGCTCTGTGGGTGCTATGGGCTCTGTGGGGCTGGGCTCTGTGGGTGCTATGGGCTCTCTGGGCTCTGTGGGTGCTATGGGCTCTGTGGGGCTGGGCTCTGTGGGTGCTATGGGGTCTCTGGGCTCTGTGGGTGCTATGGGCTCTGTGGGGCTGGGCTCTGTGGGTGCTATGGGCTCTCTGGGCTCTGTGGGGCTGGGCTCCGTGGGTGCTATGGGCTCTCTGGGCTCTGTGGGTGCTATGGGGTCTCTGGGCTCCGTGGCTCTGTGGGTGCTATGGGCTCTCTGGGCTCTGTGGGTGCTATGGGCTCTGTGGGGCTGGGCTCTGTGGGTGCTATGGGGTCTCTGGGCTCTGTGGGTGCTATGGGCTCTGTGGGGCTGGGCTCTGTGGGTGCTATGGGCTCTCTGGGCTCTGTGGGTGCTATGGGCTCTGTGGGGCTGGGCTCTGTGGGTGCTATGGGCTCTCTGGGCTCTGTGGGGCTGGGCTCCGTGGGTGCTATGGGCTCTCTGGGCTCTGTGGGTGCTATGGGGTCTCTGGGCTCCGTGGCTCTGTGGGTGCTATGGGCTCTCTGGGCTCTGTGGGTGCTATGGGCTCTGTGGGGCTGGGCTCCGTGGGTGCTATGGGCTCTCTGGGCTCTGTGGGTGCTATGGGGTCTCTGGGCTCTGTGGGGCTGGGCTCTGTGGGTGCTATGGGCTCTCTGGGCTCTGTGGGTGCTATGGGCTCTCTGGGCTCTGTGGGCCCCGTGGCTCCGTGGGGCCGCTCTCCCAGCCCCGCGGGTGCCGCAGGACACGCGGGTGCGGGCGCTGGAGGCGGGGGGCCGCGGGCAGCCCCCCGGGGTGGCGGTCACCAACCGGCTGGGCGGGGAGGAGGTGACCCACGCGCTGCTGGCCGAGAGCGCCGCCGAGGCCCAGCGCTGGCTGCGAGCCTTCGGGCAGCACCTCTACGACTTGGGTGAGCCGGGACCCCTGGGACCCCTGGGACCCCCAGACCTGCGGGAGTGCCCTTCATCCTTGTGGGAATGTCCTTCATCCCTGTGGGACCCTCCCAGCCCTGTGGGACCCTGCACATCCCTGTGGGACCCTACACATCCCTGTGGGACCCTCCCAGCCCTGTGGGACCCTGCACATCCCGTGGGACCCTCCCAGCCCTGTGGGACCCTGCACATCCCTGCGAGACCCTGCACATCCCTGTGGGACCCTTCCCATCCCTGTGGGACCCTCCCAGCTCTGTGGGACCCTTCCCATCCCTGTGGGACCCTTGCAGCCCTGTGGGACCCTAAACATCCCTGTGGGATCCTCCCAGCTCTGTGGGATCCTCCCAGCCCTGTGGGACCCTGCACATCCCCGTGGGACCCTAAACATCCCTGTGGGACCCTCACATCCCTATGGGATCCTGCACATCCCTGTGGGACCCTGCACATCCCTGTGGGACCCTAAACATCCCTGTGGGACCCTAAACATCCCTGTGGGACCCTACACATCCCTGTGGGACCCTCACATCCCTATGGGATCCTGCACATCCCTGTGGGACCCTCCCAGCCCAGCAGGACCCCAGAGAAATGGGGACAAGGACAAGGATGAGAACTGGAACGGGGACAAAGATGGAAATGGGATGTGGTCAGGCAGAGGATTTTGGGAATCGCTGTCCCACATCCCCGGTGTCCCCACCCTGGGATTTTGGGGGCTCTGTGCCACGTCCCCATTGTCCCCATCCCGGGATTTGGGGAGCTCTGTGCCTTGTCCCCACCCCGGGATTTTGGGGGCTCTGTGCCATGCCCCGCTGTCCCCATCCCGGATTTTTGGGGGGCTCTGTGCCACATCCCCATTGTCCCCATCCCGGATTTTTGGGGTCTCTGTGCCATGCCCCCATCCCGGATTTTTGGGGGCTCTGTGCCTTGTCCCCATTGTCCTCATCCCGGATTTTTGGGGTGCTCTGTGCTGTGCCCCCATCCCGGATTTTTGGGGGGTCAGTGCCTTGTCCCCATCCCGGATTTTTGGGGGGTCAGTGCCATGCCCCCAGCCCAGATTTTGGGGTGTCTGTGCCATGCCCCGCTGTCCCCCCCCAGCACAGTGGAAGCAGTGCTGTGAGGAGCTGATGCGGATGGAGGAGCCCCCCCCACGCCGCCCCCCGGCCCCGCTGCCCCCCCAGGGCTCCCTGTACCACCAGACGGGTGAGTGGGGAGGAATTTGGGGGGGCTCTGCTCTGTCTCCCCCTCTCTGCTCTCTGCTCGCTCCCTAACTCTGCTGTCCCCCCTCTCTGTCCCCCCATTTCTCTGCTGCTCCCCCCCCACCCCGCGCCCCCCAGCCCCGCCGGGCCCCCCCGGGACCCCCCCGGGCGAGGGGCTCCTGCTGCAGGAGAACGTCTCAGCCGAGATCCGGGCTCTGCTCAGCTCCTACTACAGCGACAGGTGACGGGGGGGACACGGGGGGACCCCCAGAGACCCCCCCAACTCTGCAACAGCACCCCCAGAATGGCCGTGGGGCTGGGGGAGGCAATGAAGCGACCCCCAAACCCCCCCACACCCTCTGAGAGGAACCCACGGGGGGCTGGGGGGTTGTTTGGGGGGGTCTTTCACACCCCCCACCCCACACTGCAGCAGTCGGGGGTCCATGGGGGGGTCTGGGGCTGCTCCTCCCCCCCCCCCCACCCCCGGTGACCCCCCCGTTTCCCCGCAGCTATTGACCCCTCGGATGACATCGCGGCGGTCACCGACATCCTGGCGCGGCACCGGGGGGCTCCCCGCGCCCCGGGGGGACCCCCCCCGTGGCTGTCGCTGTTCGAGGGGCCCCCCCTGCGCAGCCCCAGCCCCCCCAGGAGGGGACGCCCCCGAACCTTGTCCCTGGACGCCCGGCTCAGCACCCTGAAAAGCCGGGGGGGCCCCCCAAAACCTCCCCACTCCAGCTCCTCCAGCAGCGGCAGCAGCAGCCCAGGGCCCCCCCAGCGCGACCCCCCCCGAGCCCTCCAGTCCCGGGTCTGACCCCCAGAATCGGTGGGGTGGGGGGATAAGGGGGGGATGGACCCCCCCCCACCCTCCCAGGGGGGTTGTGGGGGGCTGGGGGCTCCCCGCTTCTGGTTTTGGGGAGAAACTGGAATTTCTGCCCTCCCCACGCTGGGGGGGCTCAGGGCTAAACTCCAAAAAGGGGGGGGAGGGGTTCATTCCCCCCTCCCCCAACAAGGGTGGGTGCTGGGGACCCCCTCCCCACCGCAGGGTGGGTGCTGGGGACCCCCTCCCCACTGCAGGGTGGGTGCTCAGGGTCTAACCCGGGGGGGCACACAGAGCCCCCCCACTCTGCTTTCCCTCACCTCTAACCCGGGGGGGAGAGGGGACACCACCAGCCCCCCCCGGCAGGACCCCCCCATTAATAATAATCACTAATAATTTGCATTAAAATTTATTTAACGGCTGCTGTGTGCGATTTTGGGGGGTGGGGGAGGACGTGGGGGTCCCTGTGCCCGCGTGGGTGGGGGGGGGGTCTGTGCCCTCCTAACTCGTGCTGCCACCAGCGGGTGGGGGGGGAGGTTTGGGGTGCTCCCCCCTCCCCAAGCTGCTTTTTTGGGGTGCAGGTGTGGGGTGGAGGCTGTGCTGGGGGGTGAGGGGATGGGGGGTGTCCATCCGGGGTGCTGTGATGCCATACGGGGTACCCCCCACCCAAAAAAAGGTGCTGGGGTCGCCCCCCCCTCCGCTACACAGCGTGGGGGGAGAGGTCCTCATCCTCGGTGGTGGGGCTGGGGCCCCCCAAAATCGGTGGGTGGGGGGCGTCCCGGGCCAGCAGCAGCGCGAAGCCTGGGGGGAGAGTGGGGGTGAGGGTTTGAGGGGGTGTTGGGGAATTTGGGGGGGTCACGGGGGGGTTTTGGGGTACCTGGCGTGGCTTTGTGCAGCACGAGGTTCTCGCCGGGCTCGTCCCCCTGCAGGGAGCGGGAGGGACCTGAGGGGTCTCTGCACCCCCCGCCGGGCCCGCCCCCCTCACCGGGGGACCCGCCCCACTCCCCATCCCGACCCCCACATTTCCCCCATCGCCCCTAACCCCCCAATACCCCAAAACCCCATCTCAGCTCCCCACATTTCCCCCAACCCCCCTATACCCCAAAACCTGCAGCCCCCCACAGTTCCCCCAGCCCCCATCGCCCCCATCCCCATAATACCCTAAAACCCCATCCCAGCCCCCCACATTTCCCCCATCACCCCCAACCCCCCAATACCCCAAAACCCCACCCCAGCCCCCCACATTTTCCCCAAGCCCCCAACCCCCCCATACCCCAAAATGCAATCTCAGCCCCCCACATTTCCCCCATTTCCCCCAACCCCCCAATACCCCAAAACCCCATCTCAGCCCCCCACATTTCCCCCAACCCCCCAATACCCCAAAACCCCATCTCAGCCCCCCACATTTCCCCCAACCCCCCTATACCCCAAAACCTGCAGCCCCCCACATTTCCCCCAGCCCCCATCACCCCCAACCCCCCAATACCCCAAAACCCCATCCCGGCCCCCCACAGCCCCCGTGCCCCCATTGCCCCCAGCCCCACAATACCCCAAAATCCCATCTCGGCCCACCCCCATCTCCCCCAGCCTCTCCCGTACCTGCCCAGGGGGTGGTCCCGGCTCCCAGGGGGTCTCCCAGCCCCCCTCAAACTCGTGCCCCCCGATTCCGTTGCGCCCCAAATCCTGCACGGGGCGGGGGGGACCGGGGCTGTGCAGGGGGGACCCGGCCGGGGGGATTGGGGACCCCTCCCGCGGGCTGGGGACATCCTCAAGGAGTGGCCCCAAAGATTCCCATGCTGGGGGGCTGGGGAGGGGGGGAGTGTCCGGGGGGGACCCCCCTTTATCCGGGGGGGGGCTGGGGGGACACCCCAAGCCGGGAGTGCTGGAAGGAGGGAGGGGCTCTACCCCAGAAGTGCTTTCAGAAGACCCCGGCCCAGAGGGGACAGGGGGGACCCCTATCCGGGGGGGGCTGGGAGGGGGCACAGACATGGCAGGGGGGGACCCTGAACTGGTGCTGGCAAAACTGGGGGTCCCCAGGGTGGCGGAGGGAGGGGTCCCCGTCCCCACGGGGCTGGAGGGGGTGCCCGCGGTGGCACATTGGGGGCTGGGGGGGCTCCCTGGGGGGACAGGGGGAGGGGTCCCCGTCCCCACGGGGCTGCTGGCATGGGGGGACCCTGCTCGGGCTGGGCTGGAGGGGGTCCCCAGGGTGCCGCATTGTGGGGTCCCTGTCCCCACGGGGCTGGCGGGGGTCCCGCCGGTGGCACGCTGGGCTGTCCCTGTCCCCGCGGGGCCGGGGGGCAGAGGCGGCGGCGGCCGGCGGGGGCTGGGGGGCGGTGCCCCCCTGGAGGCGCCGGGCTGGGGGGTCTGGGGGGGCTCCGGCCGGCGGAAGATGAAGGCGGATTCCGTCAGGCTGCGCTGGTACCGCAGGAAGGGCCGGCGGGCACCTGGCGGGGGTGAGGGCTCAGCAGAGACCCCCAGAGCCCCCCGTGCCCCCCCAACCCTTCCCTGGCACCTACCGGGGGTGCTGCCGGGCAGGGGGGATGCGGATGTGGACCCCGAGCGCTCCCGCTGCCGGAAGAATTCCCGGGGGTTCTGCGTGCGCTGGGAGACCAGGATGGCGGCTTCCTGCGGGAGCGGGGGTCAGCGGGCTGCGGCGCAGCTCGGTGCCACCCCGGCAGGGACAGTGGCCCTGTGACCCGGGGACAGGGAGGGAGCCGGTCCCGGCACTCACGGCCGCCGTCCCGCTGACCCCGGTGCGCCCCCCGCGCTCCCGCTCGGCCGCCTCCTGCTCCCGCTGCTGCTGCTCCTGCGGGACACGGCAGCCGTGCGAAACACGGATCGCTCAGGACGGAGCCTGGATCCCTTGGGATGGAGCCCGGGATGCCCCGGGATGGAGCCCGCACACCTCCCCAGGTCAGACCCCCCCCCACCCCGCATCCCCCTGCGACAGATCTCCCGCATTCCTTGTGAGGGACCCGCTGGGTCCCGCAGGATGGACAGCCCGGATCCCCCTGGATAAACCCTTCAAATCCCGCAGGATGGACAGCCCGGATCCCCCTGGATAAACCCTTCAGATCCCGCAGGATGGACAGCCCGGATCCCCCTGGATAAACCCTTCAGATCCCGCAGGATGGACAGCCCGGATCCCCCTGGATAAACCCTTCAGATCCCGCAGGATGGACAGCCCGGATCCCCCTGGATAAACCCTTCAAATCCCGCAGGATGGACAGCCCGGATCCCCCAGGATGAACCCTTCAAAGCCCGCAGGATGGACAGCCCGGATCCCCCTGGATAAACCCTTCAGATCCCGCAAGATGGACAGCCCGGATCCCCCTGAATAAACCCTTCAAAGCCCGCAGGATGGACAGCCCGGATCCCCCGGGATGGAAACCCCGGATCCCCAGGGTGAACCCCTTCAGATCCCCCGGGATGGACAGCCTGAATCCTCGGGATAAACCCTTCAGATCCCCCAGGATGGACAACCCGGATCCCTGGGATAAATCCTTCAGATCCCGCAGGATGGACACCCCAGATCCCCCGGGATTAAACCCTTCAAATCCCGCAGGATGGACAGCCCGGATCCCGCAGGATGGACAGCCCGGATCCCCCTGAATAAACCCTTCAGATCCCGCAGGACGGACAGCCCGGATCTCCCGGAATGAACCCCTTCAGATCCCGCAGGATGGACAGCCCGGATCCCCCTGGATAAACCCTTCAGATCCCGCAGGATGGACAGCCCGGATCCCCCTGGATAAACCCTTCAGATCCCGCAGGATGGACAGCCCGGATCCCCCGGGATGGAAATCCCGGATCCCCTGAGATTTACCCCTTCAGATCCCCCAGGATAGACACCTAGAACTCCCTGAATCCCCCGGGAGGGACCCCCTGAAACCCCCTGTGATGAGATCCCCAGACTCCCCGGGATGAACGCCCTGGATCCTGCTGGGATGGAGCCCCTGTATCTCCCAGGACAGAGCCCCTCGATCCCCCCGAGACCCCCCAAATCCATCCCCCTTCCCCTCACCCATCGCTCCCGCTCCTTCCTCCGCTCCTCCGCGTCCAGCCGCGCCTGCTCCTGCCTGCGGGGACCGGAGTCGGGGCGTCACCGAGGGGTTACAGGGGTGGGACACGGCAATGGGGCGTGGGACAGGATGGGACACGGATGGGAAACACCAGTGGGATGTGGGGACGGGGACACGGGGCTGGGACAGGGACACGGGGCTGGGACAGGGACAGGGACAGGAATGGGGACACGGGGCAGGGACAGGGACACGGGGCTGGGACATGGATGGGGACACGGGACAGGGACGGGGACGGGGACACGGGGCAGGGACAGGGACAGGGACAGGGACACGGGGCTGGGACAGGGATGAGAACAGGGGGCAGGGACAGGGACACGGGGCTGGGACATGGATGGGGACACGTGGGAGGGACAGGGATGGGGACACGGGGCTGAGACAGGGACACGGGGCTGGGACAGGGACAGGGACAGGGAAGGGACAGGGAAACGGGGCTGGGACAGAGACAGAGGGCTGGGACAGGGAAGGGGACACCGGGCTGGGACAGGGACGGAGGGCTGGGACAGGGAAGGGGACACCGGGCTGGGACAGGGACGGAGGGCTGGGACAGGGAAGGGGACACCGGGCTGGGACAGGGAAGGGGACACGGGGCAGGGCTGCCCCTCACCGCCTCTCCTCGATGAGCCGCTCCCGCTCCTGCAGCCGCCGCTCCCGCTCGGCCGCCTGCAGCCGCTCCTCCTCCATGCGCTCCCGCTCCCAGCGCCGCCGCTGCTCCCGCTCCCGCTGCCGCTCCTGCTCCTTCCGCTGCTGCTCCTCCCGCTGCGCACGCACCGGGATCAGCGCCGGGACCGGCACCGGCAGCTGGACCGGGATCTCACCCGCCCCGGCACCGGGAGCGGCGCTATGATCCCTCGAGGGTCCCGCTGCCATCGGCACCGGCGCAGGGAACCGGCACCGGGACTGGGACCCCCCCACATTTCACACTGGGGCTGTCCCACCCTCGGCACCGGGACCGGGACCGGGACCGGGACATCCGCGCCAGCACTGGCACCAGAACCCGCCGGGGCTCGGCACTGAGACCCCCCCACCCCGTGGGACCCCCACAGCACCACGACCCCCACAGACCGCTGGGACCGGGACCCCCCCGCACCCCACAGCGGGACTGGGACCCCCGCCAAGCTCGGCACTGGGACCACTGGGCTCTGCAGCCGCGACCCCATCCCCAGGACACCGGGGGACCCCCCAGCTCTTGCCCAGCCCCCCGACCCCTCACCTCAGCCTGTTCCCAGAAGGAATCGCGCTGGGTGCGCTGCAGCTCCAACGCCGGGTTGGTCTTGCGGTAGTTGGTTCCCTGGAGAACACAATGGGGTGGGGGTGGGACCCCCCAACACCCCCTGCCCAGAGACCCCCGGAAGGGCGAGCAAGCACCCACCGCCCCCCAAGGTGGCCTCCCCATTCGCACAGGGGGCATGGGCTCAGCGAGACCCCCACTCACCACCAGCTCCGGGGTGTCCTGGGGGGTCCTCCTGGGAGGGCGAGGGGCGGGGGGCTCCAGCTGGGCCAGCACTCGGCGCAGCCCCTCCGCCCGCACCTCCTCGGGCCGGCGGGCGCTGATCACGGCCGTGGCCTCCTGCCACCGGCACGGGACAGGACGG
The DNA here is from genome assembly GCF_050655825.1 of Lonchura striata. NCBI lineage: Eukaryota > Metazoa > Chordata > Aves > Passeriformes > Estrildidae > Lonchura > Lonchura striata. The sequence continues at coordinate 2,199,565 of NC_140706.1, read as the reverse complement.
GACCGTGTCACCCCTCCCACGGCCCAACACGGACCCACACTCCCCGGGGAATCTCGGCACAAGTTCCCACGGACGCGTCAGATGTTGGGACTGGATCCAGATGTGGGGCCCGGATCCAGATGTGGGGCCGCATCCAGATCCCGGACCCAGACAGATCACCGGAAGATGTTTGGGGGAATAAGGGGGGGCAGGACCCCTCCCAAACACACACTCAGGACGGGATTTTGGGGGGGGGGCAGGGATCCCAACCACAGCTCCGGCACGGCGGCCAAGACTGGGAGCACTGGGAAAGCGGCGGCTGAGTCAGCAGCGCCAGGAATGCGCCCGGGCACAGGCAAAGGTCGGGGCGGCGGGATGGGAACGAGGGGGGGCAGGAATGGGGAATGTGGTGGGGTGGGGACCCCGATCCACCCCCCCAGCACCCCCCGAGGGCTCCATGCCCCACGCTCACCCTGAAGAAGCTCCGGATGGCCGGCAGGTGCCCGGCACACGCCGCCCGCTGCGATTCCGGCACATTTTCCCCCACCTGGTACCGCAGCCATTGCTCAGCCCGGGGGGGGGTCCCGTCCGGGGGTCCCCCCGAGCTGCCCCCCAGCACTCACCCAGCTGATAAGGACGATCCTGGGGGTGCCGGAGCCAGGATCGGGGACCCGGCACAGCCCGTACATGACGCTGCCCACTGAGAATTTTCCAGCGAGCTCATCCGGCCCCCCGGCTGTAAGGAGAGGGGGGTCAGAGGGGGTGCGGGGAAACTCGGGGGACCCCCCCCCCCAATACTCCCCAGCAGCATCGCTCGCGGTACCTCCGGAATCCAGGAGCTTGAGGTCGTGGTGCTTCTCATAGCCAAAGACGGCCCTGGGTGGGTGGGGAGAAAGGGGGTCAGGGTGGGGGTCGAGGTGGGGGGGTCACAGCGGGTGGCACATAATGTGGGGGAGCTGCCAGGCTTGGGCACCCCCCGGGCTCCCCCGTGCCACCAGCTCGGGATGAATTCATGGAAGTGCCGCCGGCAGCATCCGCCCCCGGGACAATGGGAATGTGGGAAGCGCCGGAGCGGCACGGCCCCCGCCGCGACCCCCCCCCCACCCCGCCCCGGTGCGGCGGTGCCGGGACCCCCGGCCCGGCCCGGGAAGGGCTCAGGGGGCTCCATCCCGGCGGGAGCCTCGCCCCCCAGCCCGGGCATTCCCAGCGGCTCTGCCCCTCTTTGTTCCCGCGTGGCTCCGGTTCGGGGCACGGCTCCGGCAGCACGCGTGGAGCGCGGCGCGGCAGGGCACGTCACGCGTGTCACGGCATGTCGCGACAGGCCGCGGCGCCACATGGCGGGACAGAGCCCAGCACGCGGCCGGCCGGGCGCCCGGGAGGAGCCGGCGCTGGAGCGGGGCCAGCCGCGCTCCGGGGGCAGAGGGCGATGCCCCGGCGGCCGGTGGCCACGGCGACGGGCGGTCCCGTGACGCCGGGGCGCTGCGAGGCCGATGAGCCCCGCTGCCGTCGCCTCTCAGCCCGGGATGGGAGTTTTGGGGGACACCGGCTCCGGCCCCGCGGCACCGGCACCGAACCGGGGCCAGCCCAGAACCGCCAGCCCGGAACCGTCCCGGGACCCGCGCCCCACGGTGCGGCCGGGCAGAACCTCCCTTTCCGCACCCCGGGGTGCTCCCCGCTCCCGCAGCCCGCCCCGGGCCCGTACTGCCCCTGCCCCGGGCGGCGCCGCCGCCGCTCCCAGCCCGGCGGCACCGGGAGGGACCGGGAGGGACGGGGCGAGACCGGCTGGGACTCCCGGTTCCCAGCGCGGCGGCGCGGAGGGCTCGGTCCTGGGACCTCCCCGCACACCGGCACCCCCCGGCCGAGACCCCGGTGCGGCCCGGAACCCCTTCCCGGTGCCGGTAACGGCGCCTCTCGGGCCAACCCCGACGCCGTGGCCCGTGCCGGTGCCTGTTCCTGCTCCCGTTCCCGGTCCTGAGTCCAGTGCCTGTCCCAGTGCCCGTTCCCAGTCTCGGTCCCCTCTTCCGTTCCCGTCTCCGTTGCCGGTTTTCTGTGCCGGCTGCTCACTCCCGGTACCCTGTTCCCGGTCCTCCCTTCCGTCCCCGTTCCCGGGCTCCGTTCCCGGCTCCCGTTCCCTCTCCCCGTCCCCCGCCCTCCCTTTCTCACCAGTCGGTCCCAGCCCGGGGGTTCCCCACGTCCTCCCGCGCCGCCAGCAGCGCCAGCCGGTACCGCTCCAGCCCCGGCCCCGCCATCCCGATCCCGGGGCCGATCCCGATCCCGGGGCCGATCCCGATCCCGGGGCCGCCGCCGCCGCCGCCCTGCGCCCGCCCCTCCCTCCCCCGCCACCCCCCCGGCACTTTCCACCGCCCACGGGCGGCACCGGGCGGGGCGGGGGCGGGAGCGGCCGGGAGGCACCGGCACGGGACGGGCGGCGCCGGGAGCGCCGGCACCGGGTACCGGGCCTCGGTCCCGCACCGGGACAGGGTCCCGTACCGGGATGGGGGTGCTGTACTGGGATGGGGGTCCCGTACCGGGATGGGGGTTCCATACCGGGACAGGGTCCCACACTGGGAAAAGGGTCCTGTACCGGGATGGGGGTCCCTGTACTGGGATAGGGATCCTGTACTGGGATGAGAATCCTGTACTGGGATGGGAATGCTGTACTGGGATGGGGGTTCCTGTACTGGGATAGGGATCCCATACTGGGATGGGGTCCCTTTACTGGGATGAGGATCCCGTACTGGGATAGGGATCCCATACTGGGATAGGGATCCCGTACTGGGATGGGGTCCTTGCACTGGGATGGGGATCCCATACTGGGATGGGGATCTCCATACTGGGATGAAGGTCCTGTACTGGGATGAGGATCCTGTACTGGGATGAGAATCCTGTACTGGGATGGGAATGCTGTACTGGGATGGGGGTTCCTGTACTGGGATGGGTGTTCCTGTACTGGGATGGGGGTCCCTGTACTGGGATGGGGTCCCTGTACTGGGATGGGGTCCCTGTACTGGGATGAGGATCCCATAGTGGGACAGGGATCCCGTACTGGGATGGGGATCCTGTACTGGGATGAGAATCTTGTACTGGGATGGGGGTCCCTGTACTGGGATAGGGATCCCATACTGGGATGAGGATCCCGTACTGGGATAGGGATCCTGTACTGAGATGGGGATCCCTGTACTGGGATGGGGATCTCCATACTGGGATGAAGGTCCTGTACTGGGATGAGGATCCTGTACTGGGATAGGGATCCCATACTGGGATAGGGATCCCATACTGGGATAGGGATCCCATACTGGGATGATGGCGCTGTGCCAGATTCCCATTTCAGGACATGGATGCAGATTCCAGGATCCCACTCTGGAATGCGTGTGCAGGTCCTGGGATCCCACAGCAGGACACGGGTGTCACAGCAGCACGTGGGACATGTCCCAGGATCTCACAGCAGGACACGCGTGTCACAGCAGGACACGGGTGTCACAGCAGCGTGTGGGACATGTCCCAGGTTCTCACAGCAGGACACGGGTGTCACAGCAGCGTGTGGGACATGTCCCAGGATCCCACCCCCGCAGGGGGGTCCCCAGAGTGTCCCCCCCGTCCTTTTCCATGGAGCCTGTCCGCCCATTCCCTTTTTAGGGATTTGGGGCTGGGGGTGTCACCGTGTCCCCTTCGCCCCGCGCTGGTGGCGGGGACATCCCGGGGACATTCCCGGGCCGGTGTCTGGCCCGGCCCCGCGCGGCGCCGCTCCCAAATCCGCTCCCAAATCCGCTCCCGTCCTTCCCTTATTTGGGCACCGCCGCTGGAAAACCCCAAATCCCCAGGGAGGAAAAAAATGCCGCAAAATGGGATCGAGGACCCGGGGACGCGGCCGGCGCGGTGCGGGGAGGCCTGTCACCCTGTGCTCACCGGTGTCACCGGTGTCACCCTGTGCTCGTGTCACTGGTGTCACCAATGCCACCCTGTGCTCGGGTCACCGGTGTCACCGGTGTCACTGGTGTCACCCTGTGCTCAGGTCACTGCTGTCACTGGTGTCACTGGTTTTACTGGTGTCACCGGTGTCACTGGTGCCACTGGTGTCACCCTGTGCTCAGGTCACTGCTGTCACTGGTGTCACTGGTTTTACTGGTGTCACTGCTGTCGCCGCTGTCACTGCTGTCACAGGTGTCACTGGTGTTGCTGGTGTCACCGGTGTTACTTTTTACTGGTGTCACTCTTACTGGTTTTACTGGTTTTGCTGGTTTTGCTGGCACTTCTGGTGTCACTGGTTTTACTGGAGTCACTGCTGTCACTGCTGTCGCTGCTGTCACAGCTGTCATTGCTGTCACTGCTGTCACAAGTGTCACTACTGTCACTGGTTTTACTGGTCTTGCTGGTATCACCGGTGTCACTGGTGTCATTGGTGTTGCTGATGTCACCAGTGTTACTTTTTACTGGTGCCACTCTTACTGGTTTTACTGGTTTTACTGGTTTTACTGGTTTTACTGGTTTTTCTGGTTTTGCTGGTACTTCTGATGTCACTGGTTTTACTGGTGTCACTGCTGTCACTGCTGTCACAGGTATCGCTGCTGTCACTGGTGTCATTGCTGTCATTGCTGTCGCTGCTGTCACTGCTGTCACAGGTGTCACTGCTGTTGCTGCTGTCACAGCTGTCACTGCTGTCACAGGTGTCACAGGTATCGCTGCTGTCGCTGCTGTCACAGGTATCGTTGCTGTCATTGCTGTCATTGCTGTCACAGGTATCGCTGCTGTCACTGCTGTCACAGGTATCGTTGCTGTCATTGCTGTCATTGCTGTCGCTGCTGTCACAGCTGTCACTGCTGTCACAGGTATCGCTGCTGTCGCTGCTGTCACAGGTATCGTTGCTGTCATTGCTGTCATTGCTGTCACAGGTATCGCTGCTGTCACTGCTGTCATTGCTGTCACTGCTGTAACTGCTGTCACAGCTGTCACTGCTGTCACAGGTATCGTTGCTGTGATTGCTGTCGCTGCTGTCACTGCTGTCACAGGTATCGTTGCTGTCGCTGCTGTCGCTGCTGTCGCTGCTGTCGCTGCTGTCACAGGTATCGTTGCTGTCATTGCTGTCGCTGCTGTCGCCGCTATCGCGACTCCGCCCCGCCCCGTGGGCGTGGCATCTCACGTGGCGTGTCCGTGACCCCGCCCCGTGGGCGTGGCCTCTCCCGTGGCGTGTCCGTGACCCCGCCCCGTGGGCGTGGCCTGGCGCGGAGTGGGCGTGGCATCTCCCGGTGGGCGTGGCCTGGCGCGCGGTGGGGTGGGCGTGGCCCCGAGCCGTCACGTGGCGGCGCGGCGCCCCCTGGCGGCGCTCCTTTGTCCGCGCGCGGGCCGGGGGGCGTGGCCCGGCGGGCGGCGCCGCGCGGGATTGGCGGGGCGGGGCGGGGCGGGGCGGGGCGTGGCGCGGCGGCGCGCGCTGATTGGCTGCGGGGCGGGGCGGGGGTCGGTAACGGGCCGGGGCCGGGCGGGGGCCGCTCCGCGGGGCCGCTCCGCTGCCCGGGGCCCCCCGCGCCCCCATGGACCCCGACGTGGACTACGAGCGCCCCAACGTCGAGACCATCAAGTGCGTCGTGGTGGGAGACAACGCCGTGGGCAAGACGCGCCTGATCTGCGCCCGAGCGTGCAACGCCACGCTGAGCCAGTACCGGCTGCTCGCCACACACGTGCCCACCGTGTGGGCCATCGACCAGTACCGCGTGTGCCAGGAGGTGAGGCTGCTCCGGGGACAGCCCCGGGCACGGCCGGACGCCGAGCGGGAGAACGGCGGGACGGGCGTTACCGGGGGACGCCGGGCACCGGGCATCGCCGGGCACTGAGGGGCACCGGAGCGGGGGGTGGGGGGGGAACAACCGGGGGTACCGAGCACCTGGGAGCAGCCGGTACCGCAAGGGGAGAACGGGGAGGGGGTAGCGGGGGCACACCGGGGTGGTCCTGGTGGTTCCGGGCAGGGCAGTCGGTGATGGTGCGGCTCCCGGTGCCGTCCCCGGTGCCGACAGGTGCTGGAGCGCTCCCGGGATGTGGTGGACGAGGTCAGCGTCTCCCTGCGCCTCTGGGACACCTTTGGGGACCACCATAAAGACCGGCGCTTCGCTTATGGCAGGTGGGACCGCGACCCGCCACCGGAACCCCGCCCCCTACCACCGGCACCGGCACCCCCGAAACCCCCCCCAGCTCCTGTCACCGGCAGCCCAGCCCCCACCCCCGGCGCCCCGAGCGCCAGCCCTGCCCATCCCGGGATGCAGGGAGCCAAAAGAGCCCCTTGGGCTCCTGCCAGCGCCCGGGGAGCAGCTCCGGCACCCGAACCCTCGGGGAGGGCCGGGACTGCCCCCACCCCCCCTCCGGGGACAGCTTTGGGGTCACCGGCACCCCAACACCGTCCCCCCCGAGCCGAGACCCGGCTGCTCGCGGCCCCTCCGGAGCCGTGGGTGCGGCGGGGGGGGGGGTGCGGCTCCAGGGGGGCTCTTGTGGTACGAGAATCCTCCCGGGGGTCGCTGGGCTGGCCGCAGGAGGGGCCCCCCAGAACTCCCGGGGCTCCCCGGTTGTAAACAGCCGGTTCCCCGTGGCCGCTGGCACGTCCGGGCTCTTATCGCCGCCGCCGCCCCGCGCCAGCCCCGCGGCACCGCTAATCTCCCCGCGGCACGGCGGGGCCCCGCGCGTGGGGAGCCCCCCGCCACCGGCAGGGCCGGGGAGGCCGTGTCCCCACGGCTCGCGGGGGCCCCGGGGCTGGCCGGGGGCCCCGGGGGGGCCGGTGGCGGCTATCTTGGGCTGGGACACGGGCCCGGTTCCAGCGGCGCCTCCCGGTCACGTCCCGTCCCGGCACGGACTAAAAACAACCCGGGCCCGGGGCCACGCGGCTGCTCCGGGGACTTGGGGGTGCTGGCACCCCCCGCGTGTCCCTGGCACCCCCCGCGTGTCCCTGGCACCCCCCGCGTGTCCCCTGGTACCACCCCGCGTGTCCCTGCCACCCCTCTCCGTGTCCCTGGCACTCCCCGCGTGTCCCTGGCACCCCCTGCGTGTCCCCTGGCACCCCTACGCATGTCCCTGCCACCCCACGCGTGTCCCTGGCACTCCCCGCGTTCCCCTGGCACCTCATACCCCCTGAGCCAGGGCTGGGGTGGCAGCGGCCGCCCCACGGTGGGCACGGGGGGTCTGTCCCCGGTGCTGGGGGCTGGCACCCACCCAAACACCCCGCGTGGGTGCTCAGGGGCTGGGACCACCACGGTGCCGACCCGAGTGGGGCAGCCTGCGACTTGGCCGGCGGTGCTGACCCGAAGCCGGGTCCCACCGGGTCCCTCCTGTCCCTGTGTCGCAGAGGCCACGGAGTTCCCGGTGGCTGCCGGGGATCTGTGGGGTTCCCGTGGCTGCGGGGATCTCAGGGGGTCCTGAGGCTCCTGGGGGTCCCAGCGACCCGGGGTTGGGCTGGAACCGGGTGTCACCCGAGAGGGCAGGGCGTGTTTGGGGCCAGCGGGTGGCACCGGGACGGCACCGGGACGGCACCGGGACGGCACCGCCCTCCCGCCGCCGCTGCTCCCCGCAGGTCGGACGTGGTGGTGCTCTGCTTCTCGCTGGCGAACCCCAACTCGCTGCGGCACGTGAAGAGCATGTGGTACCCCGAGATCAAGCACTTCTGCCCCCGCACCCCCATCGTGCTGGTGGGCTGCCAGCTGGACCTGCGCTACGCCGACCTGGACGCCGTCAACCGCGCGCGCCGGCCGCTGGCCAAGTGAGCCCCCAAAGTGTCACCACCCCCTCCACCCGCAGCCCCACCGGGACAGGGACACCTCAAAGTGTCATCACCCCAAGCCCATTGAAAGGGGGACACTTCCCCGTGCTGCTAGGGGGACCCCCGGATTTGTCACCACCGTGTCAGGATGTGTCATCTCCCCACAGGATGGGGTCCCCCCGTGGGTCAGGGTCTTCTGACAGCACTTGCGGGGTGGAACTCTGCCCTGCTCTGCGCTCCTGGGTTGGGGTCTCCCCTCCAAGCCCCCCTGTCACCCCCACAATGAGGGGCCACCCCGCCAGCACCCCCTGGGATGGCGACGAGACCTCCCAGCACGCTCGGAATGAGGAGGGGCTGCCCTGGCCACCCTGCTGAGCCCCGCACCCTCTCCATGCCCCCCCAGGCCCATCAAACCCTCGGACATCCTTCCACCGGAGCGGGGGCACGAGGTGGCCCAGGAGCTGGGGGTGCCCTACTACGAGACCAGCGTGGTGGCCCAGTTCGGGGTCAAGGACGTGTTCGACAACGCCATCCGCGCCGCGCTCGTGTCCCGCCGCCACCTGCAGTTCTGGAAGTCCCACCTGCGCAAGATGCAGCGCCCGCTGCTGCAGGCGCCCTTCCTGCCCCCCAAACCCCCCCCGCCCCTCATCCAGGTGCCCGAAGCGCCCCCCGGGCTTGGGGGGGGCCCGGCCGCGCTGTTCCAAGCCCCGCTCTGCGCCGACGTCGTCTTCCAGCTGCAGGGCGGCCACCGCGTCTTCGCCCACCGCGTCTACCTGGCCACCGCCTGCTCGCGCTTCTACGACCTCTTCACGCTGGAGGAGCCCCCCGAGACCCCCGGCCAAGGGGACGGGGCCACCCGGGACCTGTCGTCGTGGGGCCGTGGCTTCCTGAGCCTGCGCTGGGAGGCGGTGGCCGACCCGGTGGCGGGGCGGGAGCGGCGGATGGCGGTGGTGGCCATGGACCGGGGCGTGCGGCCGGAGCCGCTGCGCGCCGTGCTGGAATATTTGTACACGGGCAAGCTGGAGCGGCGGCACGGCGACCTGCGGCAGGTGGGCGCCGTGGCCGAGCTGCTGGAGGTGTTCGACCTGCGCATGATGGTGGCCAACGAGCTCAACCAGGAGAGCTTCATGAACCAGGAGATCACCAAGGCCTTCCACGTGCGCCGTGCCAACCGCGTCAAGGAGTGCCTGGCCAAGGGCGTCTTCGCAGGTATGGGGGGGCTGTGGGGACAGGAGGGTCACTGCTGTCACCTCCAGGTGGTGGCCCCTTCGGGTGGTGGCAGGGTAATGGTCAATCTGAACCTCTCCCACCGCTGAGGTCTTTGCAGGCTGGGGTCCTGTCCTGGTCGGTCATGGAGGTGCTGCTGGGGTGGTGGCCAAGGCAGTGGTGTCCCCATGGAAAGGGTGTCCAAGGGGTGGCTGTCCCCATGGAAGGGATGTCCAAGGGATTGTCCCCAAGGCAGAGGTGTCCCCATGGAAAGGGTGTCCAAGGGGTGGCTGTCCCCAAGGCAGTGGTGTCTCCAAGGGGTGGCTGTCCCCAAGGCAGTGATGTCCCCATGGAAGGGATGTCCAAGGGATTCTTGTCCCCATGGAAAGGGTGTCCAAGGGATTGTCCCAAGGCAGTGGTGTCCCCATGGAAAGGGTGTCCAAGGGGTTCTTGTCCCCAAGGCAGTGGTGTCCCCATGGAAGGGATGTCCAAGGGATTGTCCCCAAGGCAGTGATGTCCCCATGGAAAAGGTGTCCAAGGGATTCTTGTCCCCAAGGCAGTGATGTCCCCATGGAAAAGGTGTCCAAGGGATTCTTGTCCCCATGGAAAGGGTGTCCAAGGGATTGTCCCCAAGGCAGTGGTGTCCCCATGGAAGGGATGTCCAAGGGATTGTCCCCAAGGCAGTGGTGTCCCCATGGAAAGGGTGTCCGCGGGGTGGCTGTCCCCACCACGAGCTGTCCCCTGTCCCCAGACGTGGTGTTCCGCGTGGACGACGGGGCGGTGCCGGCGCACAAGCCGCTGCTCATCGCCGGCTGCGACTGGATGAGGGCCATGTTCCGAGGGGGCTTCCGCGAGAGCTACGCCGGCGAGGTGGGGACCAGGAGGGCACCTGGGGCTCTGTGGGGCAGGGTGGGCATCCTTGGTTGGGGTCAGGGGGCAGCTCAGACCCCCTGGCACAGGGACACACGTGTCCTACTTCCAGAGGAGAAAGCTGGGAGCTGTCCTGGCTTGTGGGGGCTATTCCGGGGCTGTGCCAGGGGGGGGTCCCCCTTTCCCCCAGCTCCCTTTGGGGGTGGCTCTGAACTCCCCCCAAACCTCCCCCGGATCCCACAGGTGTCCCTGCCCGGCACCAACTGCGCCTGCCTCCGCGCCGTCCTGGATTTCCTCTACACGGGGGTCTTCACCCCCACGCCCGACCTGGACGCCATGGAGCTGCTCATCCTCACGGACCGGCTGTGCCTGCCGCGGCTGCAGGCGCTCACCGGTGAGCCCCCGGTATCCCCCGGTATCCCCCCGCAGCCCTAACGTCACCTGCCGATACCCTGCCGGTGCCGCGGGGACGGATCGATCGTCCCCGCGTGTCATTCGCTGTCCTTATGTAAACGCGGGGGGGGGTCCCGCTGACCCAGGGGAGGGGGCGCACCCCCCAAACTCCGTGAACCCCCATTTTCCCACCCCTCTCCCAGAGCAATACGCGGTGGACGAGCTGCTGCGAGCCTTCATGCAGTGCGTGGAGATCGACGAGCAGGTCATCATCTACCTGGAGATGACGCAGGTATGGGGGGGTTTGGAGGGCACGGGGACCCCCGGAAACGGGGGAGGGGGGCACAGAGACTGCTAGCTGATGGGGTGACCCCCCCAAAAAAATCCCCGCCACCCCCAGTTCCACAACGCCCGGCAGCTGGCCGCGTGGTGCCTGCACTACATCTGCACCAACTACAACCGCGTGTGCCGCCGCTTCCCCCGCGAGATGAAGTTCATGTCCCCAGGTGGGTACGGCGTGGGGCGGGGGGCACACGGTGAAGGGGGTCCCCCCCACCCCAGCGGTGCCCTGAACCCCGAGATGTCCCCGCAGAGAACCAGGCGCACTTCGAGCGGCACCGCTGGCCGCCGGTGTGGTATCTGAAGGAGGAGGATCTGTACCTGCGCTCCAAGAAGGAGAGGGAGCGGGAGGAGCAGCTGCAGCGCAAGCAGCACCCCCGCAGCAAGTGGTGCTTCTGGAGACCCTCGCCCCCCGTGTCCTGAGAGGGGGTGGGGGGGCTCGGGGAAGGGACCCCCCGTGTGGGGCTGGGGGCTCGGGAGGGCTGGGAGCCCCTGTGCTGAGCAGGGAGTTGGGCCCCGGGATCCCCGTGTAGGGTTGGGGGGCTCAGCTGGGCTGGGGGTCCCTGTGGTGAGTTGGGGGTCGGGGTTGGGGGGGCTTGGCTGGGCTGGGGGTCTCTGTGCTGGCCCCGGGACCCCACACTTGACTGGGGGGCTCAGCTGGGCTGGGGGTCCCTGTGGGGAGTGAGGGGCTTGGGGTTTTTATAAAGGGCTGGGGGGGCTCAGCTGGGCTGGGGGTCCCCGTGTGGAGTGGGGGGCTTGGGCCCAGGGCTCCCATGAAGGGCTGGGGGGGTCCCTGTGCTGGGCTGAGGGGCTCAGGACCCCCACCCTCGGCTCCAGGGGTCCCACACTGAACAGAGGGGTCAGACCCTGGGACCCCCACCCAGGGCTATGCCTCTCGGCCCTGGGACCCCCCCCCCACCACTGAACCGGGGGGCTTGGCCAGGGTGGGGGTCTTCCAAGGGCTTGTTTACCCCCCCACCCTGGCTGTTTACAGGCTCTGCCGGGTCGCAGCCCCGCCCCGGTCCCACCGTGCCTTTCCCCGGTGGGGAGGGGGTCGTGCTGAGCCCCCTCCCCCCGGCAGGGCTCCCCACCACCGCTGGTGCTACCTCTGACCGAGCAGTATTTGGGGCTGGGGGCGCGCGGGGAGCGGGGGCTCTGCCGCTCCCCCTTTCTTTTCTGGGGGGGGTCCCCACCCCCGTAGGGCTCTCTGGTGCTGTATTTTCCCTCCCCCACCGTGGGGCGGGGGGGGGGGCCAAGCTGTGAGCAGGGCGGGGTGGGTGGGGGGTGGGCGCGGGGAGGGGGTCCCTGGGTGCTTGTGTGGCTGCGAGAGCCCCCGGCTCATCTCTGTGCCTTGGCCGTGTCCCGGGGGGGTTGTCACTGTCCCTGTCCCGGGCCGTGCCACTGTCGCTGTCCCCGGGATGTGTCCCCACCCCGGAGCGGGGTCGGGGGGAGCACCGTCCCCGCCCCCGGGCTGAACTGCACAACCGTTTTTACACTTTTTTACCCCAGGAGCACAGCGGGGGCCCCCCGCCCAGGCTTCGGGGCCCCCCCCATTCCCCACCTCAGCAGCGGCTGTTTTAACCTTTAATAAAGCTTTTTGTAACGGAGCCGGACTCTGTGAGCCCCCCCCGACCCTGCCGTGTCCCCCAAACAGCGAGCCCTGCCCCCCAGGAAGGAGTGATGAGGGGGGGGCTTCACTGGGGTGTATTTATTGGGGGGTGGGGCGGCCCAACCCACGCGTTGAGGGGACACGAGTGGGACATAGAGGGTGGGGGGGTCATTTGTGGGTGGGGGAGATCCCCGGCACGGCAGGAGGGGTGAGGTTGGGGGGGTTCCCCCACCTCAGGGTCTGTCCCAGGCTGAGCCCCCCATTCCCCCCTCGCAGGGCCCTGGGAGCAGAGCCTGGGGGTCACCTCAGCTCCCATGGGTGGAGGGGACCTGGGGACGTCCCTGGGGTCCCGCTGCAGCTGCTGCTGCCGTTTCCAGCCCCGGAGCACAGCTGGGGCCTCAAACATCTGGCCAGCGGCCACGGGACTGCAGCATCCCGTGGGGATTTGGGATCTGTGGGGGGTTGGGATGCAGGATCCCCCCATGTCCCCCTTTTTTCCCCTCCCCAGTCGCCGCGGCTGGCAGATGCTGCAGGGCTGGGCTCGGGGCTCTCCCGGCCGGAGCAGCAGGTAGCGCAGGTTTCCCGGGATCCTCCCGTCTGAACCGGGCCCGTTCCCAGCCACGCCACCCTCCGGGAAGGGCGGGAGCCACGGGAGGATCCCGGAGCCGGTGGGAGGATCCCCTCGGGGATGCCGGAGCAGCTCCCAGCCCTCGGGAGGGCTTCGGGCAGTCGGGGATCCCGGCCGGGCTGCCCCCACACATCCCCACGGGGGTCTGTGCTCACACCGGGGCATACCGGCATTCCCGGTGCCGCCGGTATCGCCGCCAGCCCCGGCTCAGGCGGGGCCGTAGCAGAGGATCTCGCTCAGGTCGTAGCCGGTGACGGCGAAGGTGTCGCCGGCGGGGTCGCAGAAGCGGGCGCCGCAAACCTGCGTGTCCGTCACGCACTCGGCGTGGCAGTGCCGCACCTGCGGCGGGAGCGGCCCCGGAGCGATCCCAGCGTTTCCGCAGCTCCCGGGGCCACGGTCCCGGTCCCTTTTGTCCCCCGCGGCTCCAAGTCCCGCGGCCGTGCCCCAAGCCCGGACTCACCTCGATGTCATCGGTGTCCGGGTCCCGGCTGAGCTTCCAGACGTGGACAAAGGAATCCTCTGCACCCGACAGCAGCTGCGAGGGGAGAGGGGGACCGTGGGGACAGCACGGAGGTGGCAGGGCCATCGGCAGGATGGGACACTGGGGTGGGATTGCAGATGGAATGCCAGGTGGGATGTCAGGGTGGGATTTCAGGTTGGAATGCCAGGTGGGATGTCAGGGTGGGATTTCAGGTTGGAATGCCAGGTGGGATGTCAGGGTGGGATTTCAGGTTGGAATTCCAGGAGGGAGAATTCAAGGTGGGATGTCAGGGTGGAATGCCAGGTCAGAATTCAAGGTGGGATGCCAGGATGGGATTTCAGGTTGGAATGCCAGGTGGGATACTGGGGTGGGAATGGCAGATTGGAATGCCAGAGTGGGATGCAGGTTGGGATTTCAGGTTGGAATTCAAGGTGGGATGCCAGGTTGGAATGCCAGGTGGGATGCAGGTTGGAATTCAAGGTGGGATGCCAGGCTGAGATTTCAGGTTGGGATTTCAGATTGGAATGCCAAGTAGGATGTCAGGATGGAATGCCAGGTTGGGATTTCAAGTTGGAGTGCCAGGTTGGGATTTTAGGTTGGAATACCAGGTTGGAATGCCAGGTAGGATGTCAAGATGGAATGCCACGTTGGGATTTCAGGTTGGAATGCCAGGTGGATGTCAGGGTGGGATACTGGGCAGGATGTCAGTGTGGGACGCTGAGTACGGTGCCAGGTGTGATTCCAGATGTGACACCAGGAGTGACACCAGGTGTGACTCCAGGTGTGATTCCAGATGTGACACCAGGAGTGACACCAGGTGTGGCACCAGGTGTGACCCGTCCCCTCCGTACCTTGCCGGTGAGCGGCGCCAGGTCGAGCGCGTAGATCCAGCGGGCGTGGGCGCTCACCTGGGCACGGATCCGCCCCGAGCCCGCATCCCACAGCCGGATCTGCCCGTCCCCATAGCCCGCAGCCACGACCCCGTTCCACAGTGCCACCGAGGAGCAGGAGCAGCTGGACACAGGGCCACGTGTCACCACCTCAGGGGTGTCCCTCCCTCGTGTCCAACACCCTGCAGGATCCCCGGCGCTCACCCAGATCCCGGGATCTTCCCCAGCAGGGTGAACTCCTCCCCGCTGCTCCACAGGCAGAGGGTCCCGGAGTCATCGGCCGTCACCAGGTCCCCAGCCCCGTCCTGTGGGGAGAGATGGCACTGTCCCCAGCTCTGGGCGCTGTCCCCAGCTCTGGGGTGGCACTGGGCACAGTCCCACGGGCGTCAGGACAAGCTGGAACAGCTCCTGAAGCGCTGACGGGTCCCGGCCGGAGCGGGGCTGGGAGCGCCCGCGGGCGGCTCCGCTGGAACTCGTCTCTGCCCACGCTGCCACGCCAGGGCGGATTTCGAGGAAGAATCAGGGCACCCCTCCCTCGGTGAGGATTCCCAGCTCCTGGGAATGTCCCAGGGAACCCTCGGAGCGAAGTCCAGGGGGTGTGTGAGGGGATGGGCGGCAGCGGGAAGTGCCACGGCAGCTCCGTTGTCCCCACGGTGACACGGCAGCTCGGGAATGGGATGTGGGGGATGAATCCCTTGGGGATCCCAGAGCAAGGAAAGTTCAGTGACTCATCGGGGAAAGTGCTGAGTGGGAGGGAAGTGGCTGCTGAGTCTGCAGGGACCTGCCCTGTGAACTCCCAGTGCCTAAGGAGGTTCCAGGAGAGATGGGAGGAATTTGGGACAAAAGATGGCGTGACAGGACGCAGGGCACGGCTTCCCACTGGAGAAGAGCAGATTTGGCTAGGATTTTGGGAAGGAAGCACAGGCTATCCAGAGAAGCTGAGGCTGCTCCTGGATCCCTGGAAATGTCCAAGGCCAGGATGGAGCCACCTGGGAGAGCAGAAGGGTCCCTGTGGGACTGAAGAGATTTGGGGTGTCCCTCTCTCCCCGTACCGGGGCCCGGCCCTGCTCGGCCGCGATGTCGGTGACGGGATCCCGGTGCTGCTCCAGGACCTCGCTCAGCGTCACGTTGGTCCCTTTTGGGGGGATGTCAAACACCAGCACGGCCCCGAAGGACGTCCCTGTGGGGTCAGGGGGTGAGCAGGGCTGGGCCAGGCCAGGGCCAGCAGCCTGCCCACGGCCCGGGCTCACCCACGCAGACGAAGCGGCCGCCGGCCGCGGCGATGCCCCGGGCGAAGACGGAATGTGCTGGAAGGGAACAGCTCTGTGTCACCCCCGGTTCCTGTCCCGGGGGTCACACCCCGGTCCTGGCACAGGGTTGGGTTTGTCACGTGAAGATCTCGAGGAGTTGGTGTCCACGAGGCAGGGAAGGGGCTCAGCCTGGAGAAAAGGGGGGTCAGGGGCTGTGGGAAATGGATTTGGAGGAAGGTTTTTCAAGTTTGACACAGGGGTTGGACAAATGGGGACCTCGTGGCTCTGCACAGCTCCCTGGCAGGAGGGTGTGGCAGTCACAGATCCTCTGGACAGACAGACAGAACTTTTCCAGGATTTTCCTGGGAAGCTGTGAGAAAGCTCAGAGAAAAGGAGAAACAATTTTTGTCTTCACTTGCTGCACCTGTTGTGCACATGTGGAACGTGTTACAGAGATTTGGTTACCAAAAAGTGATTTCTTAATTAGACGCTAGTGATAGTGTTTAGATTTTTCAAAGAATGCATCAGACTGTCTATTAAAGTGTAGTTAGTAGAATATAGTATAATGCAATAAAACAATTAATCGACCTGCTACAATCATAGAATCAATGCTAATTATTAACCAGTGGGGACCCCTACAAGGAAAGGAGAGAACAGCCAGGGAAAAAGGGACAAGATGAGAGCTGTGCCAGGGGAGGTTTAATTTGAATATTGGCAAAATTCCTGCCTGGAAAAGGCTGGAATTTCCATCCCTGGGGGGGATTTACCAGTGGGGACCCCACTAGGATAGGAGAGAACAGCCAGGGAAAAAGGGACAAGATGAGAGCTGTGCCAGGGGAGGTTTAATTTGAATATTGGCAAAATTCCTGCCTGGAAAAGGCTGGAATTTCCATCCCTGGGGGGGATTTACCAGCAGGGACCCTTACAAGGACAGGAGGGGACAGCCAGGGAACAAGGGGCAGGACGAGAAGGAAGAGCCCCAAGTTTGGGGGAGGAGAACCCCAGGAGAGCTTTAGCTTGGACATTGGCAAAATTCCTTCCTGGAAAAGGCTGGAATTTCCATCCCTGGGGGGGATTTACCAGTGGGGACCCCTCTAGGAAAGGAGGGACAACCAGGGAACAGGGGACAGGATGAGAAGGAAGAGCCCCCAGTTGTAGGAGAGGACAACCAGGGAACAGAATAGGATGAGAGCTGTGCCAGGGGAGGTTTAATTTGAATATTGGCAAAATTCCTTCCTGGAAAATGCTGGAATCTCCATCCCTGGTGGGGACTGACCAGCCCCGTGCGGGTGGCACTTGGGGACACGGCAGTGGTGGCCTGGGGGACACGGAGGGACTCACCTGCTGGCAGCTCCGGGACGTCGAGCGCGTGCCAGAACACCATGGTGGAGCCGTCAGCCTCGTACATCTGCCACGGAGGGACAGGCTGGGACACCCTGGGGGTGACCAGGGGACCCCCCACACTCTGGGGGTGACAAGGGGACCCCCAAATGTCCCCCCCCACCCCCAGGCCTCACCTGGACCCCGCGCTGGGATGTGAGCACCAGCAGCACCCGCCACGGGAGCTCGCACCACGCGGCCTGCGAGGGACACGGGGGGGACGCTGAGGGACCCCAAAATCTCCCTCCACCCCCCCTCCCGTGGGTCTTCCCCTGGGGAACCCCAAAATCCCCTCCTGAAGCCCCCCAAACCCTCCCTGTGGGGTGTCCCCAAGTCTCACCCCGGAACAGGAGGTCCCAAATCTCATCCTGGAGCCCCCAGATCTCTTCCTGGAGCACCCCAAGCTCCAACCCCTGGAACAGGAGCCCCCCCAAACCCCTCCTGGAGTCCCCCAAACTCCAACCCCTGGAACAGAAATCCCCAATTTCCTCCTGAAGCCCCCCAAACCAATCCTGGAGCACCCAAATCCCCTCCTCCTGGAACAAGAACCCCACAATCCCCTCCTGGAGCACCCCAAACTCCAACCCCTGGAACAGGAGCCCCCCAGTTTCCTCCTGGAGCCCCCCAAACCAATCCTGGAGCACCCCAAACCAATCCTGGAGCCCCAAATCCCCTCCTCCTGGAACAGGAGCCCCCCAGTCCCCTCCTGGAGCCCCCCAAACTCCAACCCCTGGAACAGAAATCCCCAAACCCCTCCTGAAACCCCCAAATCTCCTCCTAGAGCACCCCAAACTCCTCCCCCTGGAACAGGAGCCTCCCAAATCCCCTCCTGGAGCCCCGCAATCCCCTCCTTGAGCCCCCCAAACCCCTCCAGGAACCCCCAAATCTCTTCCTAGGGTACCCCAAACTCCTACCCCTGGAACAGGAGCCCCCCAGTTTCCTCCTGGAGCCCCCCCAAACTCCAACCTCTGGAACAGAAATCCCCAAACCCCTCCTGGAGCCTCTCAAACCCCTCCTGGAGCCCCCAGATCTCTTCCTAGAGCACCCCAAACTCCTCCCCCTGGAACAGGAGCTCCCAAATTTCCTCCTGGAGCCCCCCAATCCCCTCCTGGAGCCCCAAATCCCCTCCTCCCAGAACAGGAGCCCCCAGATTTCCTCCTGGAGCCCCCAAACCCTTCCCCAGTCTCCTCCCGGAGCCCCCAGACCCCCCTGCCCTGCCCCAGCTCTGTTCGATGTTCCCTCAGCTCAGTCCCTGCTGGCTTCCAGGACCCCCCCAAACTCCCCCAGAGCCCTCAGGGGGCTCCCCCAGTGCCAGGGAGGTGCCAGCGAGGTGCCAGGGCTGTGTCCCGCCCCCTGCCTGGTGCCAGGGAGGTGCCAGGGCTGTGTCTCACCCCCTGCACAGTGCCAGGGCCATGTCCCCCACCTTGTCTGGCACCAGGGAGGTGCCAGGGCTGTGTCCCCCCACCCTGCCTGGTGCCAGGGATGTGCCAGGGAGGTGCCAGGGCTGTATCCCAGCCCCTGCCCGGTGCCAGAGAGGTGCCAGGAAGGTGCCAGGGCCATGTACCCTACCCTGCCCAGTGCCAGGGCCACGTCCCACCACCCTGCCTGGTTCCAAGGAGGTGCCAGGGCTGTGTCCCCTACCCTGCCCAGTGCCAGGGCCATGTCCCATCCCCTGCCTGGTGCCAGGGCCGTGTCCCCCCACTCTGCCTGGTGCCAGGGAGGTGCCACGGAGGTGCCAAGGCCACGTCCCATCCCCTGCCCGATGCCAAGGCTGTGTCACCAGGGCTGTGTCCCCTCCCCTGCCTGGTTCCAGAGAGGTGCCAGGGAGGTGCCAGGACTGTGTCCCACCCCCCGCCCGCTGCCACAAGCCCCTGCCCATCCTCTCCCCGTGCCTCACCTGTGTCAGCAGGGGGGTGCTGAGGGCAGAGCCCCCTCCGCGGGCCTGCAGCTGCCGGGGGTGCCCCTCGGTGCCCAGCAGGCTGAGGGTGGTGCCGTGCACGGCTCCGAAGGCCGGGGCCCGCCCGGGGGGGCACAGCACGGCCAGGTTGTTGTACAGGGCAGAGCTGCTGCTGCGCAGTGCCAGGCTGCGTGCCCGCCGGTACCGCCCCAGCCTGAGCGGGCACAGCCAGCGGGGGGCATTGCCAGGGGGCTGGGGGAGGTTTTGGGGGGCTGGGGCGGGTCTGAGGGGGTGGGGTGGGTCTGGAGTGGGATGGGAGCAGATCCAGGGGGCTGGGGAAGATTTTGGGGAGACTGGAGAGGATCTGAGGGGGTGGGGTGGGTCTGGAGGTGGATGAGGACAGAGCCAGGGGGTCAGGGAAGATTTTTGGGGGGCTGGAGTGGGTCTGAGGGGGTGGGGTGGGTCCGGAGGGGGATGGGAGCAGATCCAGATGGTCGAGGAAGATTTTGGTGGGCCTGGAGCAGATCTGAGGGGGTGGGGGCAAATCCAGGGGGCTGGGGGAGATTTGGGGGGGCTGGAGTGGATCTGAAGGAATGGAGGCAGAGCCAGGGGGGCTGGGGAAGATTTTTGGGGGGCTGGGCCGACTCCGGAGGGAGATGGGGGAATTTCCAGGGGGTTGGGGGAGGTTTCGGGGGGGCTGGAGCAGATCTGAGGGGGTGGGGTGGGTCCGGAGGGGGATGAGGGAGAGTCAGGGGGCTGGGGGAGATTTCGGCGGGGCTGGAGCAGATCTGAGGGGGTGGGATGGCTCTGGAGTGGGATGGGAGTAGATCCAAGGGGTCGAGGAAGATTTTGGTGGGGTTGGAGCAGATCTGAAGGGGTGGGGACAGATCCAGGGAGTTGGGGGAGATTTTGGGGGGCCAGAGCGGGTCTGAGGGGGTGGGGTGGGTCTGGAGGGGGATGGGGGCAGATCCAGGTGGTCGAGGAGGATTTTGGGGGGCTGGAGCAGATCTGAGGGGGTGGGGTGGGTCGGGAGAGGGGGGCAGCTCCAAGGGGGTCCAGAGGGGGCTGGGGGCAGAGCCACCCCTGTCCCCACCCAGCGCCCCCAATTCCCCTCAGTGCCCCCAATTCTCCTCATCCCCCCAATTCCCCTCATCCCCCCCAATTCCCCTCATTCCCCAATTCCCCTCACCTCCCAATTCCCCTCATCCCCTCCAATTCCCCTCATCCCCTCCAATTCCCCTCATCCCCCCCAATTCCCCTCATCCCCCCAATTCCCCCCATCCCCCAATTCCCCTCATCCCCCAATTCCCTTCATCCCCCAATTCCCCTCATCCCCCCAATTCTCCTCATCCCCCAATCCCCCTCATCCCCAATTCCCCTCATCCCCCCAATTCCCCTCATCCCCCCAATTCCCCTCATCCCCCCAATTCCCCTCACCCCCCAATTCCCCTCATCCCCCAATTCCCCTCATCCCCCCAATTCCCCTCATCCCCCAATTCCTCTCATCCCCCCAATTCCCCTCAGTGCCCCCAATCCCCCTCACCCCCCAATTCCCCTCATCCCCCCAATTCCCCTCATCCCCGGTTCCCCTCAGCGCCCCCCGGTTCCCCTCCCCCCTCACTCGGTGCTCGCCGCCGCCATGGAGACGCGTCGCGGCGTGATGACGTCACGCTGTCGGCGCGCGGTGACCACGTCACGTCGCCATGGCAGCCGGGACGCCAAAAGGGGCGGGATGGCCGAGGTGGGACTGGGAGAACTGGGAGGGACTGGGAGGGACTGGGGGGGACTGGGGGGCGGCAGAGCGGGGCAAAGGGGGCGGGGGCTGGCTGGGAGGAGCTGGGGGAAGTGCAGGGTTGGGGTGTACTGGGGTATAATGGGGTATACTGGGATGAGCTGGGATGAGCTGGGGGGCCATGCTGGGGTGAGCTGGGACGTACTGGGATATACTGGAGTGTACTGGGATGAGCTGAGGGGCCACGCCGGGCTGCGTGGCTGTGTACTGGGCTATACTGGAGTGTACTGGGATGTACTGGGATGAGCTGGGATGCACTGGGATGTACTGGGACAAGCTGAGGGGCCGCGCCGGGCTGCGTGGCTGTGTACTGGTCTATACTGGAGTGTACTGGGATGTACTGGGATGTACTGGGATGTACTGGGATGAGCTGAGGGGCCATGCTGAGGTGGCTGGGATGTACTGTGCTATACTGGGATGTACTGGGACGAGCTGAGGGCCACGCCGGGCTGTGTGGTTGTGTACTGGTCTATACTGGAGTGTACTGGGATGTACTGGGCTATACTGGAGTGTACTGAGATGCACTGTGCTATACTGGGATGTACTGGGATGAGCTGGGATGCCACACCAGGCTGCGTGCCGGTGTACTGGTCTATACTGGAGTGTACTGGGATGCACTGGAATGCACTGGGCTATACTGGAGTGTACTGAGATGCACTGGGATATACTGGGATGTACTGGGACGAGCTGAGGGGCCGCATCGGGCTGTGTGGTGGTGTACTGGTCTATACTGGGACATACTGGGACGAGCTGAGGGGCCGTGCTGGGCTGTGTGGCCGTGTACTGGTCTATACTGGAGTGTACTGGGATTCACTGGGATGTACTGGGCTATACTGGGATGAGCTGAGGGGCCATGCTGAGGTCGCTGGGATGTACTGGGCTATACTGGGATGGACTGGGATCAGCTGGGGGGCCCTGCTGGGGTGGGCTGGACTATACTGGGATGCACTGGGATGGACTGGGCTATAGTGAGATGAGCTGGGGGGCCATGCTGGGGTCGGCTGGGAGGTACTGGGCTATACTGGGACATACTGGGAGGTACTGTGCTATACTGGAGTGTACTGCGATGCACTGGGATGAGCTGAGGGCCGCGCTGGGCTGCATGGCCGTGTACTGGTCTGTACTGGTCCATACTGGGCCGCACTGGGAGCCGTGCCCGTCCCCGTCCCGCACAGAAAGCGAAGCCCCGCGGCGCCGGCACCAGACCCACGCAGGACAAGGCACGAGTGACCGGCCGGGCCCCGCGTCGCCTCTCCAAAACGGCGACCCCCAAAACACCGGGACCGAGCCCGGCCGAGCCCGGCGCGGCCCCGGGAGCCGCGGACACCGAGCCCCCGGCCCGGGAGCCCCTGGACGTGGCGCCCATCCTGGACGAGCTCCTGCAGCGCGTCTGGAGCGAGTGCGCGCAGGCGGCCGCGGCTCGGCAGGTGAGAGACCCCCCCCCCTACCGCACCCCCAAAGATTTGGGGAGGTTTTGGGGGGTCCAGCAGGTTTTGCGGGCGCCGTCTCAGCGCCGTGCCCGTAGCGGGTGCCCTTCACGGTGGCGCGGATGCGGGATGCCATGCTGTTTGTCGCCGAGTGGAGGTTCCTGCGGAGGGACGACGGGGACCCGGACCCCGAGGGGGACCCCGAGCCCGAGCGAGACGGGGTCTGGAAGGAGGACGAGGAGCCCCAAAGCTGCATCCTGGACTCGCGGACGCCGGGTGTTGTCGCTGTCACGGAGCTCTCTCTGCCGTGGGAAGAGGTGAGACGTTCCCCGACCCCCCCAAAACCCACCCGTGGCGCTCACGGTGTCACCCACACCGGGTGTTGTCCCCGGCCAGGTGTCGTCCGAGGATGTCCCGGTGGCAGCCGAGGCTGAAATTCCCCTCGTGTGTCCCGGCGAGGTCCCCGCGCCGCCGGAGCAGGTGAGACACCGACCACCCCTCCCCGAGACCCACCGGGCCGAGCCCCAGCGGCTCCGGGCCCGTGGGACCCCCGGTGTCACCCACACCGGGACACCGCCACCCACACCGGCTCCGTTCTGGAGGGGAAGGAGCCGCCGCCGTGCCAGCCCCGTTCCGCCGCGGCTCCTCCCGCTCCGCTTCCCGGTGCTGTCCCGGTGCCCGCTCCAGAACCGCCCCGCCCGGAGCCGCCCATCGCTCCCGGGAGCCCCGGGAAGGGACGCCGCCTCTCCGGGAGTCCCGGGAGAAGCCATCACGTCTCCGGGAGCCCCGGGAAGGGCCGCCGCCCCTCCCGGCCCCCGCGACCGCGACCGGTCCCACCCCAGCCCCCGGCTCCGCTGCCGTCCGCCCCCTCGAAACCCCCAGCGCGGGCACCGGCGGAGTCCCGCGCGGTCCCGGTGGCGAACGGCGACCGAGTGCCACCACCGCCGTCCTCCTCCCGCTGCAGCCTGGCACCCGGCCGGCCGCGCAGAGCCTCCCGCGGCACGGCGGCCGTGCCCAGGCTGGATGCCAGCCGCGATGCCACCCGCTGGCTGCTGCCCGAGGTGTCGGTGGCGGACGTGAGCGCCGAGCCCGAGCGGGCGCGCTCGGCGGCCTCGCGGAGCCGGTTGCTCTCCCGGGGATCCCTGCAGGTCGTGCCGGCGGCGGTGCAGACCGGCAAGGCCGGGCCGCAGCTCTGTGACCCCTGGCTGGCCTCGGCTCGCCTGGCTCCCGGTGTCACCGTGCGCTGCGGCGGCGGCGAGCGCGGCGGGCCGGCCCCGGTGGGGCACGGCGGGGACGAGCAGGGGGACGAGGCGTTGAGGAGGGCGGAGAAGGATCTGAAGCCCATCTTGCCCTACCCGGAGTGCCGGCTCTCAGAGTATAAAGAATCCGAGGAGGAGCTGGAAAATCCGCCGGGAACGCGGCAGTTCGCGGGGCTGTTCCTCCCGGCGGCTGTACCGGCTCCGGGGAGACCCTTGTCGCCCCGTCTGTCGCCGGTACCGGGGCTGGCACCGAGCATGGCGCTGTACGACGCTCTCGGAGCTCGGGGCTCTTCGCCAGTGCTGCTGGATAGAACAGAAGTCAATAAAAAAACACTAAAATGAATTTTGCGGAGCCGGTGCCACCGGAGCACCGGGTCGGGGCAGCACCGAGCGCTGCGCCCGTGGTGCCACCAGCGCCCGGACCCACGCGTGGCTGGTCCCCGCATCCCCTTTGTCCCCAAACGAGGAAGAAGAGGGAGGTGACGAGGTGAAACGTGGTTTGTCCCCGTGAGCTCCTGTCCCGGGAAACGGGGACGGGGCGGGCAGAGGCCGCCCGGAGCCTCCTCTGCCTTCCCGGGAGCTCCGGGCGCAGCTGGGACTGTCCCCGCCCGCTGGGCCACTCGTGAAGGTCTTTGATCCCACGGGGACACGCTCCAGCCCCGGAGTGTCCCCGCACTGCCCGAGGGGGACTTCGGGGGACATCGCCCCTCCTGTAGCCGCCCCGGGGCTGCGGGAGTCCGGAGCGGCACCGGGAACACCGAGGTAGCACCAGGGACACCGAGGTGGCACCGGGGACAGCGGTACGACACACACGACCCCCGAGTTGCCTTTATAGAGACCCTCATTAGCACCTGATGAGTGGGCGTGGTTTCAGCTCATTAGCATGGGATGCGATAGCGGGAGTGGTTCTCAGCTCATTCGCAGCACCGGATGAGGCCTCAGGCGTGGGTTTGGGGTTCATTAGCGGAAGGTGATTCATTGGGGTGGCTTTCAGTTTCTAATTAGCGTGAGAGTGATTTCACCATCGGCTCTGAATTTAACGCTCGTCGAGGGTCCGCTCTGGCTGCCCTTACAAAACAAGACACCCCAAAATCACCCATTCCGTGACCCCATTTTTTGCACTGCTGCAATTCTTCCGGCGTTACTCAAAACCACAGAGAAACATTGGGGTGGAAAATATATTTTTGCGTCCAGACTGGCAGAAAACGTTAGTGGAGAAAAAAACCCCGTGCTGTTTTGTGGTTTTACAGTACCGACAGCTTATTAACGTCAGAAAATTCACTGTCACTCCTGACAGGGTGACATTGGGGACAAGTGGGGTGGCACAGGGGACGCGTGGCTCGCCCTCCTGCCACCCTGCTGTCCCTCCTCGGCTCCCAGCGGGGCAGAGGGACCCGTGCCGTGCCGTGCCGTGCTGCCAGCCGGGCAAAGGTCCTGCTGTGACCTCTGTCCCCAGCCCTACCCCGCGCCCGGCCATGGAGCTGCTGGGGGCTCTGAGCCCCCCGTGGTGGCTCCTGCTGCTCCTGCCCTTGGTTCTGCTGCTCTGGGCCACGCGCAGAAAACCCTGGGAGCCCCACGAGTGTCCCACTGACCTGACGGGCAAGACAGTGATTGTCACCGGAGCCAACAGCGGTGAGCAGCGAGGGGTGGCGGGGACGCGCGTGGGTGAGGGGTGACCCACGGGGGACACGGGGGTCACTTTGCCAAGCCCAGCACCCCGCTCCCCGCTTTGGGAGGGCGAATGGCTGCACAAGAAGCCAATGGCCGGTCCTTGGGCACCCACAGGGTGCTGCTGGTGCCCCCTGCTCACCTCCCGAGGGTGTCTCAGACAAGGTCACCACGGCCACTGTGTCACACCAGGGATGGGACCATTGATCATCTCAGGGATGGGACCACTGACAAGCATTTGGTTGGGGGTGTCGCGACCCCCAGATTGGGATTGGGATGTCCACATATGCCCAGGGGCAGAGCGACCCCACAAACGCTGGGCTCCATCCCCTCCCCCGTGCCCATCTTTCCCTGCCGGGTGGTTTCGGCTGTGGCAGGGGCACAGACCCCACCCAAAAGACCCCTCCTCACTAGAGGGACCAGGCTGGGATCCGCCCTCGCCCTCTCCGTGTCCCGCAGGCATCGGTAAATGCGTGGCCATGGAGCTGGCGCGCCGGAACGCCCGCACCATCCTGGCGTGCCGGAGCCGGGAGAGGGGCCAGGCGGCCGTGGAGGAGATCCGAGCGGCCACCGGGAACCCGGCGGTGCTGCTGCGGCTGCTGGACACCGGCTCGCTGGCCTCGGTGCGCGCCTTCGCCAGCGCCGTGCTGCGCCAAGAGCCGCGCCTGGACGTGCTGGTGAACAACGCCGGCGTCACCGGTACGCACCGGGCAAAGCCCGCAGCCCCCACGGGGGGTCCAGCACCCCGTGCCCACGCCCCACGGCAGCGCCCACCCTCCTTTCAGGGCTGCCCTTCGCCATCACGTCCGAGGGGTTGGAGCAAACCTTCGCCACCAACTACCTGGGGCCGTTCCTGCTCACCAACCTGCTCCTGGGTGAGCGCGGGGGTTGGGGGTCTCCGGGAGGGGGGCTCTGGGGATTTCTCCTCGCTCACCCCCTGCTCGGCACAGACCTCCTGAAGGCCTCGGCGCCCTCCCGGGTGGTCAACGTGTCGTCGTTCCGGCACAGCGCGGGCACGGCCGACAGCGGGTACCTGACGGGGCAGCGGCGCCCAGGCGGGCACGCCGCCGCCTACAACAGCACCAAGCTGATGAACGTGCTCTTCACCGCCGAGCTGGCACGGCGCCTGCAGGGCACAGGTGGGTGCCGAGCCGTGCCAGGCTGGCCCGTGCCATGTGGCACCCTGGGGACATCCCCTGTCCCAAATTTCGGGGGGCTGCTGGCAGAGCTGGGGGGGGTCTGACACGGGTTAGACGCTCGCTGGGTGGCAGAGCCCCGGGCTGAGGTCAGGCTGGGGGCTGCTCCCGCTGCTCCCCGAGGGATTTGGGGACCCCGGAGTGACGGTGAAGCCTGGCAGGGGTGACGGCCAACGCGGTGAGCCCCGGCGTGGTGAGCACCGGCATCATGCGCCACTTTGGCTGGGCCATGCGGGCGCTCTTCGTCCTCCTCCGCCCCTTCATGAAGGTGAGCGGGACCTGGTCCTGCCCATCCTGGGGGGCAGCGGGGTGGGTGTGGGGGGGTGCCAGACCCCTCCTCACCCCCGTTTCCCCGCAGTCGGCCGAGCAGGGCGCTGCCAGCAGCATCTTCTGCGCCGTCTCGGAGGAAGCCGCGGGCATCACCGGCAAATACTTCGACAGCAGCTGCCGGCTGGCGCTGCCCTCGGCGGCCGCCCGCGACGCCGCGCTGGCACGGAAGCTCTGGGAGGCATCGGAGCGCCTGACGGGGCTCACGGAGCGCGACTGAGCCACCCACAGGGATGTCACCCCTCGGGGCGGCGAGGGGGACACCGCGGCCCCGCCGCCCCCGTACCCACCACACCGCGGCGCCGGGCGGCCGTGACCGTGAGGCTTTTATTAAAAACCCCGGCGCTACTCCCAGGTGATGTCCAGCTCCAGGCGCTGCTTCCTCACGGCCTGCAGGAAAGCGTCGTAGTCGCGCCGGTGGATGTCGGGGCAGCGGGACAGGTCCAGGCGGCGCAGGGGCCCGTCGGAGCCCAGCAGCTGCCACACGGCGCCGGGGGACACGCGGCTCTGCGCCAGCGCCAGCTCCCGCAGCTCCCGCAGCCCCGGCAGCGCCGGCTCCAGCACCGGCTCCAGCGGGAAGGGCACGGCCAGCAGGCGCAGGTTCTGCAGCCGCGGGCACTGGCACAGCAGTGAGGCCAGCGTGGCGCTCAGCACCGGCCCGTGCGCGGCTGGCACGGGCCCGGCCAGGCTCAGCGAGAAGCTCTGGAGCCCGGGCAGCCCCCGGGGCAGCAGGTCGGTGGTCCAGCGTGGTGGCAGGATGGGGGGCTCCTCCTCCTCTTCGGGGGGCTCGTGGCGGGCACGGGAGTCCGGGGGTGCTTCCAGCTCGGCGCTGAAGCTCTGCAGGTTGGGGCAGCTGGCGAGCAGGGCGGGCAGCGAGAGCGGGTCCCGGCAGATGAAGCCGTGCAGGGTCAGGGCGCGCAGGCGGGCGCCCAAACCCCGTGCCAGGGGCAGCACCTCCGCCAGCGCCCGGCCGTGCCGCCCGCAGCAGCCCAGCGTCAGGCGGGACAGGCACGTCCAACCCGGCAGCTCCCGGAGCCCCGAGGAGCCGGGGCTGTCCCCCAGCCACGCGCTGAGCTCCTCGGCCTGGGGACACACGGCGTGGACGGTGCCCAGGGCGTCCTCCTCCACCTCCTCCAGCTGCCGCAGGGGCAGCGCCAGCGGGGCTCCCTCCGCCGCTGCCCCCCGGGCCCGTGCCAGCTCCTCCAGCGAGGGGAAACCATCGGGGTCCTCGGTGCCAGCCAGCCGCCCCGAGTGGAGCAGCCGCAGCGCGGCGGGCACGGCGCCGTGCGCCAGCACCTCCAGGCGCGGCAGGGCCAGCAGCAGGAAGGCCACGGCGGCCACGGTGTCACCGTCCCCGTCGTGGTCCAGGTGGCGGGCCAGCAGGACGCGGAGCGCGGGGCAGCCGGGGCTCCGTTCCAGCGGGTCGTAGGCCAGGTGGCGAAGGGCGCGCGGCGTCGCCTTCTTGCAGCCCGACACGTCGAGCTCCCGCAGGCGGCGGCAGCAGGAGCCCACGGCCGACAGCACCTGCACGTTGGCCTGGGTGTGCGCCAGCCCCAGGCGGCTCAGGAGGGGCAGCCCCTCGGCCAGGTCCACCAGCACGGCCGGCGAGAGCCGCCCGCAGCCGCCCAGGTCCAGCACGCTCAGGCCCTGCACGGGGAGACCTCTGTGGGGCGGCTCCCGTGGGTGCCACCCTCGCCCCCTGCCCCACAGAGGGTGGGCAGGCACCGCCTGCTCCCCCCCATGCCAAGCCCGAGGCTCATGGATGATGGCACCCCCAGTCGCCCCACGGGTGGTGGGCATCTCCAGCCCCACGGGTGGTGAGCATCCCCAGCCTCACAAAGGAGGGGCACCCACCCCAAACTCTATCCCCCCTGCCCTATGGAAATTTGGCATCCCCAGCCCCATGGGTGATGAGCACCAACCCCAAACTCTATCCCCCCTGCCCTATGGAAAGCGGGCATCCACAGCCTCACGGGTGGTCAGCACCCCCCCCAATATGGAAAGTGGGCACCCCCAGCCCCACGGGTGGTGGGCACCCACCCCAATGTGGAAAGTGGGCATCCCCAGCCCCACAGATGGTGGGCATCCACCCCAAACTCTATCCCCCCCTGCCCTATGGAAATTTGGCATCCCCAGCCCCACAGATGGTGGGCATCCACCCCAAACTCTATCCCCCCCTGCCCTATGGAAAGTGGGCATCCCCAGCCCCATGGGTGATGAGCACCAACCCCAAACTCTATCTCCCCTGCCCTATGGAAATTGGGAACCTCCAGCCCCACGGGTGGTGGGCATCCCCAGCCCCACGGGTGGTGGGCACCCACCCCAAACTCTATCCCCCCTGCCCTATGGAAAGCGGGCATCCACAGCCTCACGGGTGGTCAGCACCCACCCCAATATGGAAATTGGGCACCCCCAGCCCCACGGGTGGTGGGCACCCACCCCAACACGGAAATTGGGCACCCCCAGCCCCACAAAGGACGGGCACCCATCTCCTTAGAGGGTGCTCACACCAGCCTGACTCCCCTGCCCCGCTGCCATCACTCCCCACAGCCCCCCCAGCCCCCCGCGCCGCTGTGCCAGCCCCCCACGCCCTGTGCCCACCTGGCAGCGCAGCACGATGAGGTGGCCCAGGGCGTTGTTGGCGAGGGCGGGGCAGGCCTGCAGGCTGAGCTGCCGCAGGTGTGGCAGCAGCAGCAGGTGCAGCGCCGCCCGCGACAGCCGCCGCCTGGTCCCCAGCAGCTGCAGCAGCTCCTGCACCAACCCGCAGGCTGGGGGGGGAAAAAACGGGGGTGGGGAGGGGTCAGCATGGCCAGGGACCCCCTCTCCGTGCCCGCAGCGGGGGTCCCGGTGGGCTGAGGCACCCCCCGAGCTCACCCAGGTCGTTGAAGGGTCCCACGAGGAAGCGGAAGTCGTACTCGTCCAGGCGGTTGTCGGTGTAGTGCTTGGCCCAGAGGCTCTGCATGTGCTGGGCCAGGTTCTGCAGGCACAGCGTGGTCAGCGCGGGCACGGCCGGGCGCCGGGGCATGCCTGGCACGGGGACAGGGATGGTCAGCGTGGGCACTGTGCCACCAGGGCATCCCTGGCACAGGGACAGTCATCGTGGACACTGTGCCACCAGGACATCCACGGGACAGGGACAGGCAGGGACAGCCAGTGTGTGCCACCAGGGCATCCCTGGGACACTCAGGGACAACCACCATGGGCACTGTGCCACCAGGGCATCCCCATGAGCACTGTGCCACCAGGGCATCCCTGGCACGGGGACAGGGACAGTCAGGACAGCCAGGGTGTGGCACCAGGACATCCCTGGCACGGGGACAGGGACACTCAGGGAAAACCACCATGGGCACTGTGCCACCAGGGCATCCCTGGCACAGGGACAGGGACAGTCAGGACAGCCAAGGTGTGCCACCAGGGCATCCCAGGGACAGGGACAGGCAGGGACAGACATTGTGTGCCACCAGGACATCCCTGGGACACTCAGGGACAACCACCATGAGCACTGTGCCACCAGGACATCCCTGGGACACTCAGGGACAACCACCATGGGCACTGTGCCACCAGGGCATCCCTGGCACAGGGACAGGGACAGTCAGGACAGCCAGGGTGTGGTACCAGGACATCCCTGGCACGGGGATAGGGACGGTCAGGGACAGCCACCATGGGCACTGTGGCACCAGGGCATCCCTGGGGAAAATGAGGAAAAAAAACCCGGGAAAATGAGGAAAAAAATCCAGGAAATGGGGAAAGAACCGTGGGAAATGGGGAAAAAAATGGGAAAATGGGAAAAGACCCTGGGAAAAAATGGAAAATGGGGAAAAACCCCGGGAAATGGGGAAAAACCCCGGGAAAAGACCCTGGGAAATGGGGAAAAAAATGGGAAATGGGGAAAGAACCCCGGGAAATGGGGAAAGAACCCTGGGAAAAGACCCTGGGAAAATGGGGAAAAGCCCTGGGAAATGAGGAAAAAAATAGGAAATGGGGAAAGAACTGTGGGAAATGGGGAAAAAACATGGGAAATGGGGGAAAAACCCCAGGAAAATGGGAAAAGACCCTGGGAAATGGGGAAAGAGCTCAGGAAGTGGGGAAATAACTCAGGGAAATGGGGAAGGGCCCTGGGAAATGGGAAAAGACCGTGGGAAATGGGGAAAAATCCCCGGGAAATGGGGAAAAAAAACCCGGGAAATGGGGAAAGAACCCTGGGAAATGGGAAGAAAATCCCGGGAAATGGGGAAAGACACTGGGAAATGGGAAGAAAATCCTGGGAAAATGGGAAAAGACCCTGGGAAATGGGGAAAAAAACCCAGGAAATGGGGAAAGACACTGGGAAATGGGGAAGAAAATGGGAAAATGGGAAAAGACCCTGGGAAATGGGGAAAAAAACCCAGGAAATGGGGAAAGACACTGGGAAATTGGGAAGAAAATGGGAAAAGACCCTGGGAAATGGGGAAAGACATTGGGAAATTGGGAAGAAAATGGGAAAAGACCCTAGGAAATGGGGAAAGAACCCTGGGAAATAGAACCCTGGGAAATGAGGAACATACTCTGAAAAATGGGGAAAAAAAAATGGGAAATGGGGAAAGAACCCCAGGAAATGGGGAAAAAAACTGGGAAAATGGAAAAGGACTCCGGGAAATGGGACAAGACTCTCAGGTACCGGGAAAGGAGCCTCGGGATGGGAGGAGACCCCCGGGAATTGGGAAATCCCTGCGGGAACGAGAGAGCTCCGGGACACAGTGAGTCACCAGGGCAGGGCCCTGTGCCACTGTCACCTGTGCCACTGTCACCTGTGCCACTGTCACCTCTGCCACCGTCACCTGGGCACGGCCTGCCCTGCGGGACACAGGGATGGGACACTGGGAGGGGACAGGGGAATGGGACACCAGGGTGGGAACAGGGATAGGACACCGAGATGGGACATTGGGATGGGACATTGGGATGGGACACCGAGGGTGGGACACGGGGACATTGGGATGGGACAATGGGATGGGACATTGAGAGGGGACATGGGGGTGGGACACCAGGAATAGGATACAGTGATGGGACATTGGGATGGGACATGGGGGTGGGACACGGGGGTAGGAACAGGAATAGGACACCAGGATGGAACAGGGGGATGGGACAATGGGATGGGACAACGGGGATGGGACACCAGGAATAGGACACAGTGATGGGACATTGAGATGGGACATTGAGATGGGACACCAGGGTGGGACATTGGGACATTGGGATGGGACAAGGGGATGGGACACTGGGATGGGACACCGGGGATAGGACACGGTGATGGGACATTGGGATGGGACAGTGGGGATGGGACAATGGGATGGGACACTGGGAATGGGACACCGGGGTGGGACACGGGGATGGGACAATGGGAGAAGACAATGGGATGGGAACAGGGATAGGACACTGGGATGGGACATTGGGATGGGACACGGTGATGAGACATTGAGATGGGACACGGGGTGAGACACGGGGATGGGACACCAGGGTGGAACATTGGGACATTGAGAGGGGACAAGGGGATGGGACACTGGGATGGGACACCAGGAATAGGGCACAGTGATGGGACATTAGGATGGGACACCGGGGTGGGACACGGGGATGGGACAATGGGAGAAGACAATGGGATGGGAACAGGGATAGGACACTGGGATGGGACACTGGGAGGGGACACGGGGACATTGGGAGGGGACAATGGGATGGGACATTGAGAGGGGACACCGGGGTGGGACTTCAAGATAGGACACCAGGAACAGGATACAGTGATGGGACACTGGGATGGGACATCAAGAAGGGACATGGGGATGGGACACCGGGATGGGACATTGGGATGGGACAGAGGGATGGGACAGAGGGATGGGACACCAAGAATAGGACACCAGGATGGGACATTGGGATGGGACACGGGGATGGGACACCGGGGTGGGACCCTTACCGTGGGCGAGCTCACCGTCCCGACTGATCCCTTCGCGTCGCTTCGCTTCCTCCTTCTTCTCCTTTTCCTCCTCATCCTCCTCCCCGAGCCTGGCCCCGCCATACCTCGCCCCGCCCTTTCGCTGGCTTCACTTCGCTCACTGCGCATGCGTGATAGCTCACGTGAAGACCCTTCCGCCCTTACGCCACACCCGCGGGCTGCCCCGCGCCGTGCCTGACGCCCAGCGCGGCCGTACGGCCGCGCTGGGCGTCAGGCACGGCGCGGGGCAGCCCGCCTGGGGGGCTTCGTTACCGGGCGGGATCGGCGGTACCGGGAGCGGCCGGGCCTGAGGTACCGGGAGAGGCCTGAGGGACCGGGAAAGGCCTGAGGGCACCGGGAAAGGCCTGAGGGGACCGAGGGATCCCGGAGGATGTTGGGGATGTGGGGAGAGGTGGATTTGAGGCGGGGGAGAGAGGGGAAGGTGCGGCGGTGCGGGTTTGTGAGGGAATCCGTGAGGGGATTTTGAGGGGGGGGGGGTTATGAGGGGGTTTTAAAGGGGGTTGTGTGAGGGGATTTTTTTTTTTTTAAGTTGTGTGAGGGGATTTTTTAGTGGGTTCGAGGAGGTTTAGGGGTGTGTGAGGCGTGGGGTGGAAATTTAGGGATGGTTGGGGGGTATTTAGGGTTTTTTTGGGGATGTTTAGGGGAGATTTTGGGGTTGTGTGAGGGGTCTGAGGGGTTGGTGAGGGTCTCCCTGAGGGGATCTGGGGGGTTCTGAGGGGGTTTAAGGGGTCTGTGTGTGGACGAAGGGGTTTTTAGGGGGCACTGTGAGGGGTTTTTAGGGGGTTCGAGGAGGTTTAGGGGTGTGGGGGGATTTGGGGGATGTTTTGGGGAGTATTTAGGGATTTTTGGGGCGGGCATTTAGGGATTTTTTGGGGGGTATTTAGGGATGTTTGGTGGGTATTTAGGTTTTTTTGGGGGTATTTGGGGATGTTTGGTGGGTATTTAGGGTTTTTTGGGGATGTTTGGGGGGATTTAGGGTTTTTTTCGGGGCATTTAGGGTTTTTTGGAGGACATTTAGGGATGTTTGGGGGGTATTTAGGGTTTTTTGGGGCATGTAGGGTTTTTTGGAGGACATTCAGGGATGTTTGGGGAGTATTTAGGGATGTTTTGGGGGTATTTAGGGATGTTTTGGGGGTATTTAGGGATGCTTTGGGGGTATTTAGGGATGCTTTGGGGGTATTTAGGGATGTTTTGGGGGTATTTAGGGGTGCTTGGGGAGTATTTAGAGTTTTTTGGGGCTATTTAGGGATGTTTTGGGGTTATTTAGGGATGCTTGGGGGGTATTTAGGGTTTTTTTGGGGGTACTTAGGGATTTTGGAGGACATTTAGGGATGTTTGGGGGGTGTTTAGGGTTTTTTGGGGCATGTAGGATTTTTTGGAGGACATTTAGGGATGTTTGGGGGATATTTAGGGTTTTTTTGGGGGTACTTAGGGATTTTGGAGGACATTTAGGGATGTTTGGGGGGTATTTAGGGTTTTTTTGGGGGTATTTAGGGATTTTGGAGGACATTTAGGGATGTTTGGGGGGTATTTAGGGTTTTTTTTGGGGTACTTAGGGATTTTGGAGAACATTTAGGGATGTTTGGGGGGCATTTAGGGCTGCTTTGGGGGTATTTAGGGTTTTTTGGGGGTATTTAGGGTTTTTTGGGGGTATTTAGGGTTTTTTGGGGGCATTTAGGGCTGTTTGGGGGTTATTTAGGGTTTTTTTGGGGCACTTAGGGTTTTTTGGAGGACATTTAGGGATGTTTTGGGGCTATTTTGGGAAATTGGGGTGTATTTAGGGATTTTGGAGGAGATTTAGGGCTGTTTGGGGGGTATTTAGGGATATTTTGGGGGCATTTAGGGCTGTTTTGGGGGATATTTAGGATTTTTTTGGGGTATTTAGGGGCCTTTGAATGCATTTAGGGATATTTGAGGACCTTTTGGGGTCTGTAGGGGTTTTTAGCAGGGATTTAGGGATATTTTGGGGGACATTTAGGCTGTTGGAGGGGTATTTAAGATTTTTTTGGGGTATTTAGGGGCGTTTGGGAGGATTTAGGGCAGTTTAGGGCTTTTTTTGGGGTATTTAGGGGATATTTGAGGACATTTTGGGGTTGAGGGAGGGTCTGTAGGGGTTTTTAGTGGGGATTTAGGGATTTTTTGGAGGTATTTTGGGATGTTTGGGGAGGATTTTGGGGTTTTCAGTGGCATTTCAGGATTTTGGGGTTATTTATGGTTTTTTAGGGCTGTTTGGGGTCCGTGTGTGGGGTCAGTGGTGGGATGAGGGCGGCGCTTCCCCGTCGGGATTTTGGGATTTTGGGAAGTTTGAATGGAGACGGGGTGGGAATAGCTCAGCCCTGGTGGGGTGGGGGGGGTAATTAATGCCCTGGCTAATTAGGGAGAGCTCATTAAGGCTGGCAGGAATGGATATTCCTACTCCTGACTCAGGAAATATCGGGATTTTCCCGCTGGGAATTGACCCGCCCTCATTAGCACCACACGAATAATTAATAATTAATGAGTAATTAATGAATAATTAACGAATAATTAATTAAGCTATGAAATGCAGGCAGAATTTACCTGTGTGAGGTGTGTTGCTGCCATCCCTCCCTCCAAACTGCTCAGGGAATTCCAGAATTCCCAAATTTCCATCGGGAGGGACCTTCCAGGGTTGTTCCACTGCAGAATTTTTGGGTTTTCCTGTTGATTTCTCCAAATTCCACCTTTAAATTGTGAATTCCTGCAATTTCCTCCTCCTCTGCTGCCTGGTTGTGACCTTGGAATTTCTTTCCTTTCTCTCTCCATCCCTAAAATTTGGGAATAAACACAAGGATTCAATGATTTTGATCTATTTCAAGAGAAAAATGAAGATTTTAAAATAGATTTCAGGGAGCTTTTGATGCTGAGGTTATCCCAGAGGCTCAAATCCCACCCAAAAAGTGCAGAATTCAAATTTTGGGTGGATTTTCACACCCATTCCTGAGTTTTCCAGAGGAAAATTCCTAAGGAATGAAAAGCAAGGGGAGGGGTGGTGAGGATGGGCTGGACTGGGTTTGTTTTTTTTTAGGAATTGGGGTTTATTTTTTGGAGGAATTGGGGTTCATTTTTTGGAGGAATTGTTTTTTTTTTTTTTCAGGAATTGGGGTTTTTTTTTAGGAATTGGTTTTTTTCTTTTAGGAATTGGGGTTTTTTGGAGGAATTGGGGTTTATTTTTTGGAGGAATTGGGGTTTATTTTTGGAAGGAATTGGGGTTTATTTTTTGGAGGAATTGGGGTTCATTTTTTGGAGGAATTGTTTTTTTTTTTTTTTTAGGAATTGGGTTTTTTCTTTTAGGAATTGGGGTTTTTTGGAGGAATTGGGGTTTATTTTTTGGAGGTATTGGGTTTTTTTTTCTGGAGCAATTGGGGTTTTTTGGAGGGAATAAGATTTTGATGGAGTGGGATTTTTTTGAAGAATAGGGGTTTTTTTGGACGAATTGGGTTTTTTTTAAGGAATTGTTTTTTTTTCTGGAGGGATTTTTTTTTTTTTGAGGGATTTTTAAAATTTTTTTTTGGAACTATTAGGTTTTTTTTGGTGGGATTGGGTTTTTTTGGAGGGAATTGGGTTTTTTTGAAGGGAATGGTTTTTTTAGAGGGATTCGGGTTTTTTTGGAGCGAATTAGATTTTGATGGATTGGGTTTTTTTTTGTAAGGAATGGGTTGTTTTTTGGTTTTTTTTTTAGGGATTGGGTTTTTTTAGGAATTGGAGTTTTGATGGATTTGGGTTTTTGGGAGGGAATGAGATTTTGGTGGATTGGGGTTTTTGGGAGGGAATCAGGTTTTGATGCATTGGGGTTTTTTGATGTATTGGAGTTTTGATGGATCGGGAGTGTTTTGATCATTGGGATTTTGATGTATTTGGGTTTTTTTTTATGTATTGGGGTTTTTTTGATGGATTGGGTTTTTTTTTGATGGATTGGGTTTTTTTTTGATGGATTGGGGGTTTTGATGGATTGGGGTTTTTTTTGATGGATTGGGGTTTTTTTTGATGGATTGGGGTTTTTTTTGATGGATTGGGTTTTTTTTTGATGGATTGGGGTTTTTTGATGGATTAGGGTTTTTTTGATCATTGGGGTTTTTTGATGGATTGGGATTTTTTGATCATTGGGATTTTTTTGATGCATTGGGGTTTTTTGATGGATCGGGAGTTTTTTGATCATTGGGATTTTGATGGATTGGGGTTTTTCTGATGGATTGGGATTTTTTGATGGATTGGGATTTTTTTATGGATTGGGATTTTTTGATGGATTTGGGTTTTTTTTGATGCATTGGGGTTTCGATGCATTGGGAGTTTTTTTGATCATTGGGATTTTGATGGATTGGGGTTTTTCTGATGGATTGGGGGTTTTGATCATTGAGGTTTTGATGGATTGGGATTTTTTGATCATTGGGGTTTTGATGCATTGGGGTTTTTTTGATACATTGGGGCTTTTTCGATGCATTGGGGTTTTTTTGATGGATCAGGATTTTTTAATCATTGGGCATTTTTGATGGATTGGGGTTTTGATGGATTGGGATTTATGGATGATGGAATGACTTCCAACCCGCCTATTCCCCCCTTGCTCCATGCCCTCATCCCCCAACCCTACGAGGGCTGGGAATTCCGTAAAGAACGAGGGAATAAACTTAAAATCCTGGAATTACACAGAGAAGCTTCAGCAGAGTTCAGAAATCCAGGGATTTCTGCCCCGGCATCCCAGCAAAGTCCCGAGCGCTTTTATCTCCCACTAAACCAGCTTTTCCCGGGAATCCTTCACTCACCTCCCGCTGCATCCTCGGCGTGTCCGGGACCTTGCTGCGGCTCCGGAGCGGCGATCCCGAGGCGGAAAGAACCGGGAATGTGGCGGGATGATCCCGGGAAGGAGGAGAGGAGGGAGGCGGCTGCGGGGGCTGCGGTGCCGCGGTGCCGCCGAGCAGGGCGCAGGCTCCAGCGCCGGGTCCTAGCGCCGCGCCTGGAATGAAATCCCGAGGGGAAAAAAAAGCCAAATCCCACCGGGAGAGACCTCGTGGTTCTCCACAGGAGGCTGGAACCGCCTTGTGCTGGTAGGGAGGAGGGGAAGGATGAGAAGGGATGGCTTTCATTGTGCCATCGAACGCCAAGATGTCAAAACCCCAATCCCTCCAAAAAAACCCAGTCCATCAAAGTCTCATTCTCTCCAAAAAAAAACCCAGTCCCTCCAAAAAAACCCCAGTCCATCAAAGTCTCATTCTCTCCAAAAAAACCCCAATCCCTCCAAAAAAACCCCAATCCATCAAAGTCTCATTCTCTCCAAAAAAACCCAGTCCCTCCCAAAAACCCCAGTCCATCAAATCCCCCAGTCCTTCCCAAAAAACCCCCAGTCCCTCCAAAAAACCCCCAGTTCCTCCCAAAAAACCCCAGTCCCTCCCAAAAACCCCAGTCCATCAAATCCCCCAGTCCTTCCCAAAAAAACCCCAGTCCCTCCCAAAAACCACAGTCCATCAAAGTCTCATTCCCTCCAAAAAAACCCCAATCCCTCCAAAAAAAAACCCAATCCCTCCCAAAAACCCCAGTCCATCAAAACCCCAATCCCTCCAAAAAAACCCCAATCCCTCCAAAAAAACCCCAATCCATCAAAATCTCATTCCCTCCAAAAAAACCCCAATCCCTCCCAAAAATCCCAGTCCATCAAAACCCCCAGTCCTTCCCAGAAAACCCCCAGTTCCTCCCAAAAAAACCCAGTCCCTCCCAAAAACCCCAATCCATCAAAATCTCATTCCCTCCAAAAAAACCCCAGTCCCTCCCAAAAATCCCAGTCCATCAAATC
Organism: Lonchura striata; assembly: GCF_050655825.1. Taxonomy (NCBI): domain Eukaryota; kingdom Metazoa; phylum Chordata; class Aves; order Passeriformes; family Estrildidae; genus Lonchura; species Lonchura striata. Next base: position 2,161,462 of record NC_140706.1, on the reverse strand, counting down.
CCCCAGTTCCTCCCAAAAACCCCCAGTCCCTCCCAAAAACCCCAATCCATCAAAGTCTCATTCCCTCCAAAAAAACCCCAGTCCCTCCCAAAAATCCCAGTCCATCAAAAGCCCCAGTCCTTCCCAAAAAACCCCCAGTCCCTCCCAAAAAACCCCAATCCCTCCCAAAAACCCCAGTCCATCAAAACCCCCAGTCCTTCCCAAAAAAACCCCAGTTCCTCCCAAAAACCCCAGTCCCTCCCAAAAACCCCAATCCATCAAAGTCTCATTCCCTCCAAAAAAACCCCAATCCCTCCAAAAAAACCCCAATCCCTCTAAAAAAAACCCCATTCCCTCCCAAAAACCCCAGTCCATCAAAATCTCATTCCCTCCAAAAAAACCCCAGTCCCTCCCAAAAATCCCAGTCCATCAACATCTCATTCCCTCCAAAAAACCCAATCACTTAAAAAAAACCTCATTCCATTAAAAAAAAACAACCCAGTCCATCAAAATCTCATTCCCTCCAAACAAACCCCGATCCCTCCAAAAAAAACATCCCTTCAAAAAAATGCATTCCCTCTACAAAAAACCCCAATCCATCCAAATCTCATTCCCTCCCAAAAACCCCACTCCATCAAAACCCCAATTCCTCCAAAAAAATGCATTCCCTCAAAAAAAACCCAAAAAACAAAAAAACAGACAATCAAAATCTTATTCCCTCCAAAAGTACCCCAATCCCTCCAAAAAAAACCCAATCCCTCCAAAAAAAACCCCATTCCCTCCAAAAAAAACCCCAACCCCTTAAAAAAAACTCCCTCAAAAATAAAAAAAGAAACCAGTCCATCAAAATCTCATTCCCTCCAAAAAAAACCCAATCCCTCAAAACTCCAATTCCTCCAAAAGAACCCAAATCCCTCCAAAAAAACCCCAAACCCTCCAAAAAATGCATTCCCTCTACAAAAAATCCCAATCCCTCAAAATCTCATTCCCTCCAAAAAAAACCCAATTTCTCAAAACTCCAATCCCTCCAAAAAAATCTAAATTCCTCCAAAAAAAAAAAACCACCAATCCCTCCAAAAAAATCCCAATCCCTCCAAAAAAATCCCAATCCTTCCAAAAAAATGCATTCCTTCTACAAAGAACCCCAATCAAAATCTAATCCCTTCCAAAAAAAAAAACCAAAAAACAGTCGGGTTGGGGTCGGATGTTGGGAAAATTCCTTTGGTGGAATTCCAGCCCTGTGGATGTGACTTTTGGGGACATCCTTGGCAGTGCAGGGGGAGTGGTTGGACTCGAGGGTCTGGGAGGGATTTTCCCTTAAAAGCACTTTGAAATTCCATGGGAATTGCTGGGAGATCCCGGTGGGTGTCACCCTGTCCCCTCCTCGGTTTGTGTTGTTCCCAAGTGGCCTTTCCCATTGGGAAAGGGGAGCTTGGGCTGGGATCTTGGCAAGGAATTCCCAGAGAATTCCTGGATCCCTGGGAATGTTCAAGGCCAGGTTGGATCCAGCTGGGATGGTGGAAATTGTCCCTGTCCATGGATGGGGTGGGAATGGATGGGATTTAAGGTCTTTTCCAACCCAAACCATTCCAGGATTCTGGAGTTCTTTTGCTCTGGGAGAGCTGGGAATGTTCCCCTGGAGAAGGGAAAATTCCAGGGAATGCTCAGAGTGCCTGGAGGGGCTCCAGGAGAGCTGGAGAGGGACTGGGGACAAGGGACAGAGGGACAGGAGCCAGGGAATGGCTCCCACTGGGAAAGGGGAGCTTGGGCTGGGATCTTGGCAAGGAATTCCTGGCTGGGCTGCAATTCCCAGAGAATCATTGGATACTTGGGAACGTTCAAGGCGAGGTTGGACATTGGGGTTGGATCCAGCAGGGACAGTGGGAGGTGTCTCTGCCATGGCAGGGGTGGCACTGGGAATGCCTGGGAGTGGCAATGGTGGCACTGGGAATGCCTGGGGGTGGCACTGGGAATCCCTGGGAGTGGCAATGGTGGCACTGGGAATCCCTGGGAGTGGCACTGGGAATTCCTGGGAGTGGCAATGGTGGCACTGGGAATTCCTGGGAGTGGCATGGGTGGCACTGGGAATCCCTGGGAGTGGCAATAGTGGCACTGGGAATCCCTTGGAGTGGCAATGGTGGCACTGGGAATTCCTGGGAGTGGCATGGGTGGCACTGGGAATCCCTGGGAGTGGCAATGGTGGCACTGGGAATCCCTTGGAGTGGCAATGGTGGCACTGGGAATTCCTGGGAGTGGCAATGGTGGCACTGGGAATGCCTGGGAGTGGCAATGGTGGCACTGGGAATGCCTGGGAGTGGCATGGGTGGCACTGGGAATCCCTGGGAGTGGCAATGGTGGCACTGGGAATCCCTGGGAGTGGCAATGGTGGCACTGGGAATCCCTGGAGCTCTGTGCCACTCCCATCCCTGCTCAGTGCACCAGGAAATGGAATTCAGAGCTTTAATCAGATTTTGGGTGTGTTTCCCTGGAAAAATGTTTGGAAGCCCCGTGAAGGTTTATTTCTCCTGGGGATTTTTTTCATCCTGACATGGCAGTGCCTGAGTTTGGGGGAAAATTGGGATTTTTCCTCTTTGTACAGAGCAATTTTAGCTCCAAATCCAAGGTTGTGAGCAGCCAAGCCCTGCTGGAGGTTGGGGGGATCATCTTACAGAGCTTTAATTACCAAAATTTCCCATATTTCTCATAAAGCTCCTGTCCCACCTCAGCTTCTTGTTGAAGCTCAGGATCCTCGTGGCTCTTTCCCAGCTCAGAATTTTCCAGGATTCTTTCCCTCAGGATTTCATTTTCATCCCAAATCCAAGCAGTAAATAATGCAGGAAGGTGGTGAGTGGTGCCTGTGATTTTGTTGTGGAGACAAATGGGGATATCAGTGATTCAAAAAGGCTTTTCCAACTTAATTCTATTCTCTAATTCCATCATTTTCAGCACAGCTTTCCTAGAGAAGCTGTGGCTGCCCCTGGAAAAATTCCAGGTTGGACAGGGCTTGGAAATGGCAGGGGTGGCACTGGGTGTCTTTGACATCCCTCGCACCCCAAACCATCCTGTGATCCTATAAAATTATATTTGTGTGGCAAAAAATCCCCTTGTTATTCAGTTTAACGTGGCAAACTCCTCCAGAGGAGGGGCAGGAGCTGCGAGACGTTGATAATTCTCTTTTTAAATTCACAGCTGCTCTTCTGCTCCACCTGGGAGCAAAGTCTGCCTGCTGTTTTCCTGGATTTTGGGGTTGTCCTGCTGGAAGAGCAGGGAGGAACTCCCCTAATTCTCCCACAGCTCACCCTTCCTCCCGTCTGAATTCCTGCTGGAATTCCACGCCTGTTTCCCAGTTTTCCTTGCACTTAGAGGAAGCTTTTGGAATTTGAGTTCCCTCTTGGCATTCCAGCCTCTCCTTGGAGCACAACCCCACCTTCCAAGTGTTTGGCTCTAATTCTGCTCCTGGGACCATCCAGGATCCCAGGGGAGGATCCTGCAGGGCAGAGGAAGAGCAGAAATCCTCTAGAATTTAGGAATTTTAGGAAAAAATCCTTCCCTGTGAGGGTGGTGAAGCCCTGGCACAGGTGCCCAGGGAAGCTGTGGCTGCCCCTGGATCCCTGGAAAAATTCCAGGTTGGAGCAGCCTGGGATGGTGAAAGCTGTCCCTGCACATGGCAGGAGGTGGAATTATTGGGATTTTGGGTTTCTTCCCACCTAAACCTTTCCGTGGGTCTATAAATAATAGGTGGCACAGGTGATATTTGCTCCCAGATTCTGGCAGGGAAGCAGGGTGAGCTTCCCAAAGGAGGTTTCTCCTTCTGTGGATAAAATAATTCAGATTTTCTACTTATTCTAAACTGGTTTAGAACCTGAGGCTGAGGGGAAGGAGCTCGTCCTCTTTGTACCTTTTTGGAGAATTTTGTGTGCGTGAAGTTTCCTTTAAACCAGCGCGGAGAGGGGAAGCAGATACCCGAGGTGACTCTGGTTGAGTTCCTGGCGATCCCAGTGAGAAATTCCCAATTTCCAGCTGCTTTTTTTGTGGTGTTTATCCCAGCTGAGCATTGTTAAAGCTCCTTCCCTGAGGAGCATTCCCAGGATTGTCCTGGGCAGGGGTGAGGAATTAAATCCCTGATCCTGTGGGTGGCTTCCAATATTCTGGGATTTGGGGTTGCTCCCGTGTGTTGGGAATCGGGAACGGCGCCGAATTTGGGCTCTGTCGGCTCAGCCAGGAACAATGGGACGCAATGTCACCTGTCACAGCCGGGAGCAGGACAATTAGCGATCATTCCCTAATTAACCCTTCGGGCTCCATCCACCCGCGGAGGGGGGGGGGTGCTGCTCCCGCGGATTTAGGACAAGCCCCGCACTCCGGGGCGTTGTTTTTTCCGCAAAATTCTCCACGAAGGCAAAAAGCAAGCGGGCCAAGCTTTGGGCTGGGGTCACGGCGGGTGGAATTTGGGGTGTCCCTGCCCGGTGGGCAGCACGGGGCTCGCAGGAGGAGGCCGGGAGCATCCCGGTGCCTCCTCCCGCGGGGGGAGCTTTAGGACCCAGCGAACCGCCGGCGCCGTGACAAGTCTGGAGCGGCAGACTGGCGCAGAGTGGCTCCATCGGCAGCGCTGGAATTCTCCCTATCCCTCCCTCGGAGCATCCTCGCCCAGAAAAGGGCTTTTCCTCCCTTTCTAGGGAGGGGGAGAGGCACGGGGATGCTGGGATCGGCCGGGATGCTGGGAAGCGCCGCTGGATGCTGCCGGCCGTGAGAGCTGCTGGCTGCACATCGGGAAGCGCGGCAGCATGGCCCAGGGCAGGAGGCACGCGTCCGGCCGGGTAAGGGGGAGGGAGGAGGGCTGACTCAACAGCTCCCGGCTCCTGTCGCGACAGATCGCGACGCTGTCGCAGCGAGAACAGCTGGCTTCGGTAGGTAGGGGATGCTCGATTGTGCTGCCGTATCCCTGGAATGTGGCACCACCTCTCCGGGGAGGGGAGGTGGATGCTGGGCTTGCGCCAGGGCCCGACTTACCTGCCCGCGTTGTAGGTGATTACCGCACATCGTTACCGCGGTTAATTAATTAATGAAACCTCCGCTCCGGGGCTCCGGCTCGGCCTTGCCGAGCACAAAGATCCCGGCGTGTTTTGCTGCCTGCCGCTGGCTCCCCTCCCTCTCTCCCCCACCCCGAGCTTCCCTTCCGCGGGCCTGGCAAACGCTTCCAGGTTTTTCCGTATTGCAGCTGCCCCCCCCCGGCCCCGGGCCGGGCCTTTCCCGGGAGTTTCTGTCCCTGTCGCTGTGTCCCCGTGTGCCCACCGCGGTGCCATTGTGTCCCACAGCGCCTTTGGGCCTGGCTGTGCCAGCTTGGCAACGGCTCCAGGATGGAGCTGGGGAGGGCAGAGCCTTCCCCCCATCTCCACGGGACCCCCAGACCCTCCGTGGGCCCCGTGTCCTGCCTGCTGTGGGATCCACCCGGCCTGGAGCCGCTGGGATTTGGGCTGTGGCCGAAGGGATTTGGCTGTGGAGGGAAAACTTCCCGGCCTGGAGCATTTTTTGGCTACCCCAGCAGGATCTGAGTGTGTGTCCTTAGAGGTTTTTGGGAGCTGGAGCACCACACCTGCCCCCCCAAACCTCCCTGTTTTCCATGGGGGAGCAAGAGGAAGGGGTGAGGTTCTAACCTGAGTCCTGACAGCTTTGTCACAACAATTTGGGGGGCTCCAAGGGGATGGGGCTCAGGGAAGGAGCCAAACGCTGGCTCCAAGGGCTGATGGAGGGAGATGTGGCAGGACTGGGGGTCCCAGGGATGCTGGGGGGTGGTCCCAGGACAGCCCTGTGAGTGGATTATCCCTGTTTGGCTCACGTGGATTTTGGAATGGGCACTGCAGAGACCACGGCTGTGCTGGCCCTTCCTGGGGCTGGAGCCACTGGCCACCCCGGCCGTGTCCCTTCTGGGTTTTGGGGACGCTGCTCCTGGTGTCCAGAGCCACCCACACCCTCCCAGTTTGGCAGCCTGGAATCCAGTGCCACATCCTGGTGTCACCCTCCGTGCCAGGCTGATCCCTCCTTCCCACCACCCTTAAACCCGGAATTCTCCCCGAGTCTTTCCCCCTTCCAGCTTTGTGGGCAGCACCTGGGATTTGGGATTTGGAATTATTTGGAATTTGGCAGGGTTGGCTGCTGAGGATTCTCCCGAAACTTTTGATCTGAGCTTTGAGTGGCACTTTGAGGCTCCATCAGTCTCACCTGCGTGGGGGAGGCGCTCCTGGAGGAACGCTGAATATTCCAGGGCTGAGCAGAACGCTGGAGCCCTCAGCTCTGCATGGAGCAAAGCACTGGGAATTCATCCCATTTTCAGTGCCTTGCCACCAGGACCTTCACCTAGCAGAGCAGACAGCCTGTGGGTGTCTAGCACGCTTCAAAAAAGGGGGAAAAAAATGGGAAAATGCTGGATTTGGGGGCAGTGCCAGGCGGGAAGTTGTGGGGGGCAGTCTCTGGTGGTGGTGGCAGCACAGCCACACGCTTGTCCCTCAGCTGGTGTCCCTGCATGGGAGCTCTGGGATGTGGGACAGGCTCCTCCTGGGCTGCTGGCTGCTCCAGAGGTTCAGCATTCCTGCTTGTCCCATTCCCACCACCCGCCCTGTGCCCTGCTCGGATCTCCTCAGCTGTCTCCCTTCACTGTGAATGCCTGGATCTCTCATTTCCTGGGATTTAGGAGCTTATTCCCCTTCCAGCCAGAGGGTGACAGGGCTGGCACTGCCAGTGGCCTCAGCCCTTGTGGCTTCCCACATTTCTGCTTCTCCATCCTCTTCCTTTGCTGTCCAAACCCCCATTCCCAGCACTTGGGGTATCCCAAACGTGTTCCTCTGGGAATGTCGGCGTGGCAGAGGGGATCCACGAGGAGCTGGCCTGGGAAGCTGAGGGAATTTTGAGCTCTGTCACCACCTGCCGTGCCGTGGTGTCCCCAGTGATGACCATCCCCATGTGTGTCCCTCAGGGATTGTCACCACGGCCAGGAGGTGTGACCACAGGTGTGTCCATCTCTCCTGGGAATGCCCATCCCACCTGCTTCCAGCTGGGACGGTTCTTCCTCTTGTAAAATCCCGATTAATCTTGGTTTGAATCTTCACGGGAATTCCACTTGGGGGTTTCTCCGTTGGATTGGAGCTTCCAGGTGTCCCACAGACCAATTTCTGATGGATTGGGAACAGAAGAGACCCAATGCTTGGGCCTGAGGGGTGGCATGGGGCAGGAAAGATTTATTCTGGGCTCTCCTTCTTTTACCAAGTGTGAAAGACTCGGGAAAAGTTTCTGTGGAATTAGTGTTGCTTGGCAAATATCCATCAGGGAGAGCTGGGAATGTCCAGCCTGGAGAAGGGAAAAATCCAGGGAATGCTCAGAGTGCCTGGAGGGGCTCCAGGAGAGCTGGAGAGGGACTGGGGACAAGGGACAGAGGGACAGGAGCCAGGGAATGGCTCCCACTGGGAAAGGGGAGCTTGGGCTGGGATCTTGGCAAGGAATTCCTGGCTGGGATGGAATTCCCAGATTTGCTGTGGCTGCCCCTGGGAATGTCCAAGGCCAGGTGGATCCAGCTGGGACGGTGGGAATTGCCCCTGTCCATGGATGGGGTGGGAATGGATGGGATTTAAGGTCTTTTCCAACCCAAACCATTCCAGGATTCTGGAGCTTTTTGCTCTGGGAGAGCTGGGAATGTTCCCCTGGAGAAGGGAAAATTCCAGGGAATGCTCAGAGTGCCTGGAGGGGCTCCAGGAGAGCTGGAGAGGGACTGGGGACAAGGGACAGAGGGACAGGAGCCAGGAATGGCCAGAGGTACCCCAGGGCTTGGAATGTGTCACATCCAAGGGATCTTACCTGGCTGCAGGTGCCAAATGGACACCAGGAGGGATAAAAACTCCTGCTCCAGGAACCTTCCCCTGTCCTGGGAATTTGGGTTTTTCCTTTGGGCTCTGCTCTCATTTTCCCCAACACCTGGGCCATGATTTTCCAGGTGCCTGCAGGGTGTTGCTGCCAAAATTTTGGGAGATGTTTGGGTCTGGAGCATCAATTTTTCCTTTGAGGTGTTTGGTTTCTTGGTTGTTTGATGGCTTTTGGGTCTTAACAGAAGATTATTTTGTGACCTTTGATTTCTGCCAGTTGTGTTTGGATGAAACCTGGAATTCAGGCTCGTGGGAAAACCCACGTCCCTGCTTTTAGTCACAAAACCCCAAACTCGGTGGCTTCACTCTGCATTCCAGCCTCGGGAGGGGATGTGCAAGGGAAGGGGGTGGTTTGTTAGAATTCCAGGAGCTTCCAAAATCCCCAGGGTTCTTCCACAGGCTGAGAATTCCCTGAATGTCCCAAACCCCCTGTGGCTGAGGTTTGTCTGCAGGGCCTTCCCAGCCCTTCTGGGTGGAAGGGGCTCTGTTTTCCTGGGATAAATAACAGATTCTTTGGCTGCAGCCAGGCCCAGGGTGACCAAAACTCCACATTTCTGCACAATGACCAGAACCAGTGGCACGTGGGGTGGGGGAAATGCCAAACTGGTCCCATTTTGGGGATTGCTGGGAGGTCGGGATGAGCGGGAAGATGGAGCTGAGCAGGACAGGGAACATCCGTGTCCCCTCTGGGATTGAAAGGTGTCAGGGTTTTGAGGATCTCTAGAAGATCTGGAGAAGGGCTTTGGACAGGGGCTTGGAATGACAGGACACAGGGAATGGCTTCCCACTGGAAAAGAGGATATTTGGGAGGGATATTGGGAAGGAATTCCTCCTGAGGAGGGTGGGCAGCCCTGGCACAGGGTGCCCAGAGCAGCTGTGGCTGCCCCTGGATCCCTGGAAGTGCCCAAGGCCAGGTTGGACAGGGCTGGAAGCACCCTGGGACATGGAAAGGGGGTGGAATTTTGGGATTTAAGGTTCCCTTCCCACCCAAACCTTTCCAGAATTCCGTGATTAATCTGTTTTGCTCAGGCTGATTGCAGAGCAGGAGGTGTTGGGGGTGGATCCCAACAGATTTCCCTGGGATTTCAATAATCCTGAGGGTCTCCAGTAGCCATGGAGTTCCTCACATCCATCAGCTCGTTGATGACCTGGATAATCTCACCTGAACCCAGGGGCATCCCGGGATGTCACACTTGGAGTATCCTGGTGCCTGCTGGAGCAGAAATATGGATGTAATGTTTATGCTGTGGAATCGTGGAATTGTTGGGGTTTTAAATCCCTCCAGGGCTGGGGACTCCACTGCTGCCCTGGGCTGCAGAGCTCTTCCCAGGAGGAATTTTCCCAATATTCAATCTAAACCTCCCCTGGCACAACCTGAGGCTGTTTTCTCTCGTGGATAATGCCAATCCCACCAGGAACAGCAGGGAGGCCACCATGAGGGGATGGCACAACAACTTCTCTCTGCTCCTGGGCACAGAATTCCCAGGCTGGAAAACCATGGGAATGCTGATAAAATGGGAAAAGATGAAGCACGAGTTGGTTAAGGCTGAACGACAGTGCTGCTCTTGTGCTTTTTTTCCCCTCCAAGGCTTATAAAAGGGGATAAATCAGCTTTGTGAGTGACCACCAGTGGCTGTGCCACGCTTTGCTTGCGTCTCTTATTGAGGAGCGGAAGGAATTACCCAAAATAAAAAGAGTTGGAGGAGGCGAGCGGGGCGGGAGGGTGAGGAACCATCCTGATCTCCACGCCACCTCGCTGAGCCTCTCTCTTTTTCCCCTTTTATCAGGCCTCCAGCACGGGCAGGATGAGCTCCGAGGGTGGCACCAAGCCCCTCAAGGTGGGCTCCCGCGTGGAGGTCATCGGCAAGGGCCACCGTGGCACCGTGGCCTACGTGGGGGCCACCCTGTTCGCCACCGGCAAATGGGTCGGGGTCATCCTGGACGAGGCCAAGGGCAAGAACGACGGCACGGTGCAGGGCAGGAGGTACTTCACCTGCGAGGAGAACCACGGCATCTTCGTCAGGCAGTCCCAGGTGGGTGGCATCCTGGCATCCTGGGCATCCTCAGCATCCTCGGGGTCGTGGTTTGGTTGTTAAATGTACAGTGAAACAAGCCTGGGGGTTTTGGGATTCTCCATCTCCCACAGAGGAGGGAACAGCAGGTTCCAAAGGCAGGTGGGGTCTCACCCTCGAGGTTCTGGGAGTGGAAGCAGCCTGGTGAATTCCCAGTTGTTTCGTTCTGCTGCACTGGATTTATCACTTGCAGCAGATGGAGTTTGGGATTGAGCTCAGGTGTTTGAGCCAAGGAATTGTAGTGAAATTGTGTTTACCTGGAAGGAGATAAAACACACAATGTGGGCGTAACTGCTGAGATTTGCTGCTGGGGTGCTGCAGCAGGAGCCAGGAGCTCCCTCCAGAGCAAACATCCTCCGGGTGAATTCCTGGCTCACCTTCCAAGGACACCGGAGCTCCTGTGTCCCAGCCAGCTCCTGCCCCCTCCCTGGCACAAAGGGGCTGCTTTGTGTCCCACCCCATGGCCTCTCATTGCCAGGAGCTCGGGACTGGGTGACAGAAGGAAGCTGAGCACAAAATGAGGGGTCCACCCCAGCATCCACTGTGCCATCCACTGGGATCATGAATGGTCAGAGGCTGCACCAGTGGCTCATCCAGGAATCACTGAGGTTGGAAAACACCTTTAGGAGGACTCCAGCCACTCACTGCTTCATCTCGAGGGAAAACGATCCCCATCCTTTAAATAATGGGATAAACACAGAGAGCTGAACCCACCAGAGCTGGAGGCAAACTCACCAGGAAGCTTTTCATGTTCTTATCCAGCCCTAAACGCTGTTGGTGTGCAGGAATTGCTGGATGGAGCTCTGCTGCTCTCCTGGCATCACCATGGAGATTTCCCAAACGTGATTCCAGCACACTCCCAGTTCCCCACATTAAAACTGGACACATGGACTTGGCTCCTTTGTCCGTGTCTCCCAGCCTCTCCTTCCAGTTGGGAGAGGCTTTGAGGGGTTTATAAGGAAGAGTTTGGGTGTACAGGACCAGGAGGGACCCCAAGGCCCACCCAGTGCCACCCCGTGACAGTCAGGGACACCTTCCACTGTCCCAGGCTGCTCCAATCCAACCTGGCCTTGGGCGCTTCCAGGGACAGCCGCAGCTTCTCTGGGAATTCCAGCCCAGCCCCTCCTCACCCTCGCAGGGAGGAATTCCTTCCCAAAATCCCACCCACACACGATGTGCCCAGTCTGTGGTGGCAGTTCCCAGTGTCACTCCAGATCCAGCCCTGCTCTGTCCCTGTCCCCAGCCTCTCCAGCAGCTCTGGAATTCCCTCCTAGGCTGTACCTGCTGGGAAACCCCCAGACCACTCAGAATTCCCACCCTGCATGGCTGCAGGTGTCATGATTTCCTTGGCATCATCTTTTCCTTGGTCTCTTTGTGGCTTTTAATTCAAATTTCATCATTGCTGGCGTTGGGAACCTTCCCAAAATGGAATTCCTGTCTGACAGCTTCCCAGGTTATTTTGATTTTTAAGCTGAGCTCGCAGATGGGAGATGGTGATGGATCAGGCAAATTCCTGCAGGAACAATTTGGGAGGTGCTGATCTGAGGCACAAGGATGGTTCTGTCTCAGGGATCTAATCCCTCCCAACCTCATTTTCCATGTTTATCCAGCAAAAATGCATCTAAAAATAGTTCAAAAGGAAAATCCCTGAATCTGGAACGGATGTTCCAGGCTGTCAAATCCAGAGCCTTGTCTTTCCTGATTGCCTGTGTGAATATTCCATGTTCCCAATGAAAATAAGGAGTGTGTGGCTGTTTTCAGAAGGGTTGATGGCAAAGCCAGACTGATGAAATTAAAAATCTGTGCCAAAACCACGGGATCTGCTCTGCTGAACCCATTCCCAGAGGGATCTGTTCCCTGGTCTCCCTTTTTGGGAATTTTGGGTGAGGATGGTCGTTGTGTTTTTTTCCAGATCCAGGTGTTTGAGGATGGAGCGGACACAACATCCCCAGAAACCCCGGAATCTGCTGCCATGAAGGTCCCTAAGAGAGGTATGGCCCAGCTGGAAAACCCTTCCCAGAGAGGTGGGAAACCCTTCCCAGAGAGGTGGGAATCCTTAGTGGAGGGGATGGGAAATTATTCCTGAAAGGGATGGGGAATCCCTCCTGGAGGCATGGGAACCCTTCCTGAAAAAATGGGAAATTTCTCTTGGAGGAGTGGGAATCATACCTGGAGTTTGGAAATCTCTCTTGGAGGGGTTGGGAATCCTTCCTGAAAAAATGGGAAATCTCCATTGGAGGAGTGGGAATCTTTCCTGGAGTTTGGAAATCTCTCTTGGAGGGGTTGGGTATCCTTCCTGGAGAGATGGGGAATTTCTCTTGGAGGGGTTGGGAATCCTCCCTGGAGAGTTTGGAAATTCTTCCTGGAGAAATTTGAAATCCCTCCTGCAGAGGTGGGAAATCCTTCCCAGGTGAGATAGGAAATCTTTCTTGGAGGGGCTGGGAATAATTCCTGAAAAAATGGGAGATCTCTGTTGGAGGAGTGGGAATCCTTCTTGGAGAGATGGGGAATCCCTCCTGCAGAGGTGGGAAGTCCTTCCCAGGTGAGATGGGAAATCCTTCCTGGAGTTTGGAAATCTCTCTTGGAGGAGTGGGAATCCATCCTGGGGAGATTGGAAATCTCCCTTGGAAAAGTGGGAATTCTTCCTGAAGAGATGGGACATCCTTCCTGGAGAGACAGGAAATCTCTCTTGTAGGGGTTGGGAATCCTACCTGAAGAAATGGGAAATCTCTCTTGGAGGAGTGGGAATCCTTCTTGGAGAGTTTGAAAATCTCTCTTGGAGGGGTTGGGAATCCATCCTGGAGAGATTGGAAATCTCCCTTGGAAAAGTGGGAATCCTTCCTAGAGAGATAGGAAGTTTCTTTTGGAGGAGTGGGAATCCTTCCTGGAGAGACTGGAAATCCCTCCTGCAGAGGTGGGAAGTCCTTCCTGGGTGAGATGGGAAATCCTTCCTGAAGATTGGAAATCTCTCTTGGAGGGGTTGGGAATCCATCCTGGGGAGATTGGAAATCTCCCTTGGAAAAGTGGGAAATCTTTCCTGGAGAGAAGGGAAATCTCTCTTGGAGGGGCTGGGATTCCTTCCTGAAAAAATAGGAAATCTCTCTTGGAGGGGACTGAGAATCCTTCCTGGAGAGATGGGGAATCTCTCTTGGAGGAGTGGGGATCCATCCTGGGGAGATTGGAAATCTCCCTTGGAAAAGTGGGAATCCTTCCTGGAGAGAAGGGAAATCTCTCTTGGAGGGACTGAGAATCCTTCCTGGAGAGATGATGAATCCTTTCTGTAAGGAAGGGGGAAATCCCTGAATATTTCCCAGTGGGCACGCAGACCCCTGAACCACTCTGATCCTGTGGAACTGCAGCATCCCTGTGGAACTGCAGCATCCCTGTGGAACTGCAGCATCCCTGTGGAATTGCAGCATCCCTGTGGAATTGCAGCATCCCTGTGGAACTGCAGCATCCCTGTGGAATTGCAGCATCCCTGTGGAACTGCAGCATCCCTGTGGAACTGCAGCATCCCTGTGGAACTGCAGCATCCCTGTGGAACTGCAGCATCCCTGTCTGCAGCCGTGCCCCGTTTTCTCCGGGGCAGGGATCCCTTCCCTCATTCCTCCCCCGTTTCCCACCTCCGCTGGCCCCGCCGTGCTTCCCTCCCTCCCTCCGAGCTCTGCTTTGTCGGGAATGTTTTCCCCCTTGCTGCGGGATCCCGGGAGCTGCTGGCAGGGGCTCTGCCACCTTCCTGCCTTGGCTGCTCCCTGGGCTCCGTCTGCCAAGCCGGGAGCTCCACGTGGGAAGCGTCGCTGGGATGGGGATTAACGGATTGGGGTGGGCTGGGGGTGGTGGGTGTTGCAGGTGGGATTTCTCCTCTCCTCGGAAGTAAAATGAGTTGGGAAAAATGGAATGGAGTCGTCCTTGCTCTCTGCTTTGGATGCTGCAGTGGAATCGTGGAATTGTTTAGGCTGGAAAAGCCCTCGGACACCCCCGAATTCCCCAGCACTGCCCAGGCCACTGCCGGCTGTGTCCCCAAGTGCCACAAGCACAGAGCTGGTAAATCCATCCCTGGGGACTCCACCCCTGCCAGGGCTGGACACCCCTTTCCAGCAAGGAATTTTCCCAAAATCCAACCTGGCACAGCTTGGGGGCCGTCCCCCCTCCTCCTGTCCTTGGGATCAGATCCCAACTCCCACCTAGCTCCAAGAATTCAGGGAGTTTTGGAGAGCCAGATGTTTCTCCCTGATCCCTCTTTTCTCCAGGCTGAGCCCCTTTCCCAGTTCCCTCAGCTGCTCCTGGAGCTCCAGCTCCTTCCCTGGATGCTGGGTTGGGACCCTCCCATCCCGGGCTGCAGGTGGGGTGTGGGATGATGCTGCAGGGCTGGGATGCGGCTGCATGCCAAGGGTTTCCATGGAAACAGCAGCTGCTGCAGCAGCGCTGCAGTGGAGGGCGCAGGGATGGCTCTGCCAGCACAGGATGGGGACACGCAGGGGGAGCTGCTGGTGACACCTGGGTGATGGTGGGAATCCAGACACGCCTGCCAGGGAGGGACAGGACATGGGGAACGGCTTCCCAATGGAAAAGGGGAGATTTGGGATTTGGAATTCTTCCCGGTGAGGGTGGGCAGCCCTGGCACAGGGTGCCCAGAGAAGCTGTGGCTGCCCCTGGATCCCTGGAGGTGTCCAAGGCCAGGTTGGATGGGTTTGGAGCAGCCTGGGACACTGGAAGCTGTCCCTGCACATGGAAGGGGGTGGAATTTTGGGATTTAAGGTCCCTTCTCACCCAAGCCATTCCACAGGGATTCTGTGTCCCCAAGTGCCACATACACATAGATTTCACCCCCCTAGTGATGGTGACTCTGCCAGTCCCTGTGGAGTTAGCTCAGGAATCCATGAAATAGCCCCGAAATCCAGGGATTCAACCCCAGGAGAGCAGTGGAACTGCCCCAATTCTGAGGTGTATCCAAGTGTTTGCCTTGCTCAGCCAGCAGCTCCCACAAGGAATTCCCCGTTCCCCCAAAACCCACACCCCCTTGTGCCACCACTTCCTGCCAGATCCTGACTCTGCTTCACTCCCACTTCCCAAAATTCCCGTGTCCCCCTGCCCGGGTGTCCTCTGGCTGCAGGGACACTGGGATGGGGACAGGGGTGTCCCTCAGGCTCATGGCTCTGTTTCTGCTCTCTCCACAGATTCCCTCGATGCCACCAAGGCCAGCAAACTGGTGAGTGACCCCAGCGCTTTGTCACCTCTGAGAGGTTTTCATCCCTTTGGGAAGAGCACGCAGACACACAAAATACCAATGGAAAAGGGGATTTCTCCCAAAACCCATGGGAAACAAGGTGTAAAAAATGTTATTTTCAGCCACTGGCCAGGAATCAGTTGGTTCCTGAGGGATTATCCAGCACAGGTCCTGTGTCACACGTTTTGATCTGAGTTCAGCAGCATTCCCTGGCTGTTTCCTCCAAACCCTGACTCTCCTGGAATCCTGGAAAGGACCTCAAAGCCCCTCAGTTCCTGCCATGTGCAGGGACACCTTCCACTATCCGAAGGTGCTCCAAGCCCTGTCCAACCTGGCCTTGGACACTTGCAGGGATCCAGGGGCAGCTCTAAGGACCCTTTCCTCTGAATGACTTCATCCTGGAGCTCCAGTGGCTCCTGGGACATGGAGAGGGACGTGTTGCACCCAGATGTGAGGGATATTTCCAAAGGAATGTGAATCTGGAGCGGGTTCCTGTCCTTGGGAATGGCCATGCAGGTGTGGGGTGGTGAGGAATTATGGAATACTGAGGCTGGAAGAACTCATCAAGTCCAACTGTTCCCCCACCACTGCCCAGACCTGGGTGATCCTGGGGACACGGTGGCTGGGTTTGTGTATTTTGGGGTAAAAACTGGATTTTTCCATGGGGATAAACTGGCCCAACTGGGATGTAGGCAGTGTGGGAAAGGAAGTGGTGGGGACAAGGGGCTTCTGTGCATGTGGGGCTGGGCTGGGGCACGCTGGAGCCCAGCCTCCTGCCCTGCCATTGTGGATCATTCCCAGGAGTGGGAATTCTGGAGCTGGATGCTGGGTGTGGGGACAGCTGGGATGGGGATGGAGCAGCACCTGGGGGTTCACTGGGCTCAGATCCTGGGGAATGCCAGAGGGGAGGATGGACATGGATTCCCTGCCCTGTGTTAGAGGGATTTGGGAAGATTTTTGGCTTTTGCTGCTGTGTGGGGTGTGATCTATCAACCCCTGGCACAGCTGGAGCCTGTGCTCCATGTACTCCCTACCTGATTCTCCTGGTTTAATTCCACCCTGGAATTCATTAGAAGACAAAGAGAATATTTAGAAAACCTCAGCGTTCTTGAAATCAGGGAATGGGGATTGTTCTTGGAATTTTTTTTGTGCTGCTAATGTGGAGAAGGGGTCAGGACAGGAGATGCTGCTCCATGTGCAGCTGCATTCTGGGACATTCCCACTGGTTTGTCATGAAATCCTGGAATGGTTTGGGATGGGAGGGACCTTAAAGCCCATCCAGGGACATTTTCCAGTATCCCAGGTGGCTCCAAGCCCTGTCCTGCCTCACCTTGGACACTTGCAGGGATCCAGGGGCAGCCACAGCTTCTCTGGGAATTCCATTCCAGCCTCTCCTCACACTCACAGGGAGGAATTCCTTCCCAAAATCCCACCCATCCTTGCCCTCTGGCAGTGGGAAACCATTCCCCCTTGTCCTCCCTTTAACCTGTCTTTGCACCATGAAATGATTTATTCCCCTTTACTCATATCCCGACTCCCCAAAATTCTCCGTGCGGGGCTGAGCTGAATCCAGAGCAAGGGTGTAACCCCAGGGCTGTTTTCTCCTTCATTTCCTTCAATTTTCCCGATCATATTTCCCCTCCTGCCTCTCCTGCAGCCTGGAGGGGGTTCCTAGGAGAGCCTCCAGGCCTGTCTAACATTCCTTCTGTTCCCTCCTCACGCAGCGCGGAGCCAAGCCCAAAAAGGTGCCGTTTGTCCCTTTCCCGCGCGCGGCCGCATGCCGGGGCCATCGTCACCCTCGCTGTCCCCCATCCCGCTCCATCCCAGCGCTGCATGGCTGTCCCTGCATGTGCTCCCAGCCAGGGAGGGGACACGGCCGCGGGCGGTGTCACATCAACCTGGAATCATGGAATGTTTGGGTGGGAAAAGCCTCCGAGGTCAGCGAGTTCTCAGCCGTGTCCCCAAGTGTCACGTCTGCAGGGTTGGGGTGTTTCCCTGGGAATGGGGACTGTCTCTCTGCTCTGGGCAGATTTTTCCGATGTTTTCCAGCTCTTTCCATGAAGGAATTTCCCCACTGTGCAACCTGAACCTCCCCTGACACAACCTGAGGCCGTTCCCTCACAGATATTTTTACAACCCCTAAACCCTCCGTGACTCGGGGACGAGTGGCACCTTCTCAGGGCTGTCCTGTCCCTGGGCTCTGGCTCCTCTTGAGGTGACTCAAACCCACCTGGTTTGTCACAATTACTAAAAGGCAAAAACCTTTCGTGCAAGGATGAGCTGGAACTCCAAAGGTCTTGGCAAAGAATCCCAGAATGGTTTGGGTTGGGATAGACATTAAAACCCATCTCATTCCACACCCCTGCCACGGGCAGGGACACCAAATCGTCATTCCCTGTGGGAAATTTGGGGATTGTTTTTTCCCCTCTTGGGAATTTTGCTAAGAGAAAAGCCAAGGTGGGCACTGGAGATGTGGGAGAGGGGAGGGAGGTGGTACCTGTGCACTCTGCGGTCCAGATTTGCTTTCCAGCCATTTCCGTGTTGATTTTTGGGTGAAAAATTGATCCAAAGAGTTCTGTTTGTCCATGGGAAGTCCAGAGGAGAGGAGCAGTGTGGAATCTGCCGAGAGCCTGTGGAGAGAGGCCGGGAGCACTTGCCCCCAAATGTCCCCTCCTTGTGTCCCCCAGATCCAGGTGTCTGCATGTCCCCGAGGCTTCAGGGGCCGTGTGGATCCTTCATCCCGGTGCTGCCAGCTCCAAGGGGCTCTGCTGGGATGAAATTCCTGTTTGGAATGTTGGGTTCTAACCTCCCTGGCCTTGTTCTGGTGGGTTTGCAGCTGCTCCGTGTCCCCGCTGCGTCCCCACTGTCTGCTCAGAGCTGTGGCTGGGATTAGGATCACGGGGGTGTGACTGTCACTGTCCTGGGGATCACAGACCTGTCACTGTCCTGAGGATCATGGATTTGTTACTGTCACTGTCGTGAGGATCATGGATTTGTGACTGTCACTGTCCTGGCAATCATTGGGGTGTGACTGTCACTGTCCTGGGGATCACATATCTGTCACTGTCCTGAGGATCATGGATTTGTGACTGTCACTGTCCTGGCAATCATGGGGGTGTGACTGTCACTGCCCTGGCAATCATGGGGGTGTGACTGTCACTGTCCTGAGGATCATGGATTTGTGACTGTCACTGTCCTGGCAATGATGGGGGTGTGACTGTCACTGCCCTGGGGACCATGTATTTGTGACTGTCACTGTCCTGGCAATGATGGGGTGTGACTGTCACTGTCCTGAGGATCACGGATCTGTCACTGCCCTGGGGATAATGAATTTGTGACTGTCACTGTCCTGGCAATCATTGGGGTGTGACTGTCAGTGTCCTGGCAATGATGGGGGTGTGACTGTCACTGTCCTGAGGATCACAGATCTGTCACTGTCCTGAGGCTCATGGATTTGTGGCTGTCACTGTCCTGGCAATGATGGGGGTGTGACTGTCACTGTCCTGAGGATCATGGATTTGTGACTGTCACTGTCCTGAGGACCCTGGATGTGTGACTGTCACTGTCCCGGGGATCTGGATCTGTCACTGTCCCGACCCTCGTCCTGGCTGTGCGGACACACCTCACACAGGGACGTCCCCATTGAGGGACAGCCCCATGCCAGGCCCTGCTGTCCCCTCACAATTTTACCTTTTCAGCCATTTATGACCCCAAGACCCACCCCTGCCCCACACAGGGATGGATGTGCCATGGGGGGAGGACCTGGATAATGAGAGTAATTAGCGGGTAAATCCTCGTTCTGGAGATTACAGCAGCTCCTGTGTGTCAAATATAGCTTTTAATCATTGCCACGCTGCTGCCAGATGGGCCTTTCCCCCTGCTGTGCCTCTTCCCTGTTTTCCATGGATTTGGGAGTGCTGTGGTCTTTGGGCCATGCTGTTCCCAGGGCTCAGAGCAGGGCTGCAGGACACTGAGGGTCCTGTCCCTTGGCTGTGATGCCGTGTTAGGGTGTCCTTGTTCTTGGAGCAGGAGCTCCACGCTGTCCTCAGGAGCTGCTGGCTTCTGTCCTGGGCCAGACTGGCTGGGAAGGACCCCAAAATGTGGTTAAAGAGCAGGAAAAGGGTCTTTCTCAGGTTATTTTTGGGATTAAACAGGTTGTGCTGTCTTCATCCCCATGACAATGTGTCTGTCCCTTCTCCTGCTGCAGTGCTGGGTGACACTGGGTCACGGATGTCACCTCACACGGAGGTGGCAGGGCTGTGATGGGAGCAGGAAAGGCTCCAGCAAAAGCTCTGCCTCACTCGGGGGAGTCAGGATGAGCTGCCAGGCTCTGGCCCATTCAGGGATCATGGAATTGTGGAATATTTAGGTTGGAAAAGCTCTCTGAGACCACTGAGTCCAGCTGCTCACCCCGGCACTGCCAAGGCCGTGTCCCCAGGTGCCACATCCACAGGTGGCATGTGCTGGTGCTGTGACCCTGCTGTTAAATCCTGTCCTGCCACCTCAGGTCACCTGTCCCCTGCTGCTGCAGCCAGCTTGATCCTGGGATTGTCCCTCGGATGGATCAGGTTTGTCCAGCTCCAGTGACATCCCGGTTCTTTCACCCTCCCAGCGGCATTCCATGTGCCAGGGCTGGATTCCTGGTGTGTCCTGGGGCTGGGCCTCCCTGTCTGCTGGGCACCTGCTCCCATCCCATCCCATCCCATCCCCATCCCCATCCCCATCCCCATCCCATCCCCAGGTGACCTGTCAGTGGCTGGGTCAGTGTCCAGTTGTTATCCCGGTCTCCATTCAGGAGCAGCTGGGTCAGTGTCCGTTTGTTATCCCAGTTGTTATCCCGGTGTTATCCCACTCTCCATGCAGGATCAGCTGAGTCAGTGTCCAGTTGTTATCCCGGTGTTATCCTGGTGTTATCCCGGTCTCCATGCAGGATCAGCTGGGTCAGAGTCCAGGGTGTTATCTTGCTGTTATCCCGGTGTTATCCCGGTACTGTCCCAGTCTCCATGCAGGAGCAGCTGGGTCAGTGTCCGGTTGTTATCCCAGTGTTATCACGGATGTTACCATGGGTGTTATCCTGGTGTTATCCCAGTCTCCATGCAGGAGCAGCTGGGTCAGAGTCCAGGGTGTTATCTTGCTGTTATCCTGGTGTTATCCCGGTACTGTCCCAGTCTCCATGCAGGAGCAGCTGGGTCAGAGTCCAGGGTGTTATCCCAGTTGTTACCCCGGTGTTATCTTGGTACTGTCCCAGTCTCCATGTAGGAGTGGCTGGGGTCAGTCTCCGGTTGTTATCCTGGCGTTACCCTGGTGTTATCCCGGGTGTTATCCTAGTGTTATCCTGGTCTCCATGCAGGATTGGCTGGGTCAGTGTCTGGTTGTTATCCTGGTGTTATCCCGGTGTTATCCTGCTCTCCCGCAGGAGCAGCTGGGTCAGTGTCCGGTTGTTATCGCAGTGTTATCCCAATATTATCCTGGTGTTATCCTGGTCTCCATGCAGGAGCAGCCGGGTCAGTGTCCAGGTGTTATCCTGGTATTATCCCAGTGTTATCCTGGTGTTATCCTGCTCTCCCTGCAGGAGCAGCTGGGTCAGAGTCTGGGTGTTATCCCAGTGTTATCCCAGTGTTATCCCGGTGTTATCCCAGTGTTATCCTGGTTGTTATCCTGGTGTTATCCCGGTGTTATCCCGCTCTCCCTGCAGGAGCAGCTGGGTCAGTGTCCGGTTGTTATCCCAGTGTTATCCTGGTTGTTATCCCAGGTGTTATCCCGGTGTTATCCCGCTCTCCCTGCAGGAGCAGCTGGGTCAGTGTCCGGTTGTTATCCCAGTGTTATCCTGGTTGTTATCCTGGTGTTATCCCGGTGTTATCCCGCTCTCCCTGCAGGAGCAGCTGGGTCAGTGTCCGGTTGTTATCCCAGTGTTATCCCGGGTGTTATCCCGGTGTTATCCCGGTGTTATCCCGCTCTCCCTGCAGGAGCAGCTGGGTCAGAGTCCAGGGTGTTATCCTGGTGTTATCCTGGTTGTTATCCCGGGTGTTATCCCGGTGTTATCCTGGTGTTATCCCGGTGTTATCCCGGTGTTATCCCGGTCTCCCTGCAGGAGCAGCTGGGTCAGTGTCCAGGCGTTATCCCAGTGTTATCCCGGTGTTATCCCGGGTGTTATCCCGGTGTTATCCCGCTCTCCCTGCAGGAGCAGCTGGGTCAGTGTCCGGTTGTTATCCCAGTGTTATCCCGGTGTTATCCCGGTGTTATCCTGGTGTTATCCCGGTGTTATCCCGCTCTCCCTGCAGGAGCAGCTGGGTCAGTGTCCGGTTGTTATCCCACTGTTATCCTGGTTGTTATCCCGGGTGTTATCCCGGTGTTATCCCGCTCTCCCTGCAGGAGCAGCTGGGTCAGTGTCCGGTTGTTATCCCAGTGTTTTCCTGGTTGTTATCCCGGGTGTTATCCCGGTGTTATCCCGCTCTCCCTGCAGGAGCAGCTGGCCCAGCTGATCTGCTGAACGCAGAGGGGCCACCCAGGCCCCGTTAATCCTTTAAAGGAACGGATAACCCGACCAGCTCCAACCACCCACCTCACCCCAGCTGCCCAAACCGCGTCCCACGGCAGGGCCAGGATGAACCCAGGGCTGATTTTCCTGCTGTTCCCCGGGCCGGGTGACATCCTGTGGCAGCTCTTTGTGTCCCCAAGGGAGTCTGTGGTGATTATTTTGATGTGACCCTCTGGGGCCAGGAGCTGAGCAGCATCTGGTGCTCATGGAAAAGAGCTGCAGTTAACCCTGGCATTTCCTCTCCTCTCCAATCCCCACAAAAGCCAGGAATTCTCCCGTCTGTGGTGATGCCACAGGCTCCTTCTCATCGATTTAGGATAAAAAAACCTCCCTTACCCATCCCTGAGGAGTTTTGGGACAGCCCAAAGCACCTGACACCATTTCCCTGGGGTTAAATTGCATTTTCTCCCTGCTGCTGCTGCGTTTGTTGGATCTTTGTGTGGGAAGAGTTGATATATTCTGGATTTAGGGAGCGAAGCTGTGTGCAAGGAGAGGAGCTGGTTCATTAGAGCAGCCCTAATACCCATAATTATCTTAAACTTAAATCCATGTGAGCCTGCACGTGGCTCCTCCAGAGATGGACATGGCACTGGGATCATTGAGGGGCTTAAAGCCATGGATCTGGGAGGATTTAATCTGGAAATGTTCATAATGGGTTTCTGGTTTGGGCCAGGGCTGGTGGGAATGGGAGGGAGATTTTCCTGGAGCGTTGGAATGGATTTGAATGATCCCAAAAGCTGGCTCTGTGTCAGCTCTGGCTCCTGAAGGGGTTTGTGGTGCCTCAGGCTGGTGGAGCTCGGGGGTTTCTTTGTTAAGAGATGCAATTACAGCTCCCAAAAATGTCCCTTGGGAATGCTCCCCTGCCCCCAGCGCCTGCCTGCAGCCAGAGGGAGCTGCAGGAGAGCAGATCATGGAATGGGTTGGGTTGGAAGGGACCTTAAACCCATCCATGGACGTCTCCCACTGTCCCAGGTGGCTCCAACCCCAAAGTCCAGCCTGGCCTTGGGCACTGCCAGGGATCCAGGGGCAGCCACAGCAAATCTGGGAATTCCAGATGAATCCCAGCCAGGAATTCCTTGCCAAGATCCCAGCCCAAGCTCCCTTTTCCCAGTGGGAGCCATTCCCTGGCTCCTGTCCCTCCATCCCTTATTCCAAATCCCTCTCCAGCTCACTTGGAGCTCCTTTAGGAGCTCTGAGCATTTGGAATTTTCCCTTCTCCAGGTGAATGTTCCCAGCTCTCCCAGAGCAGAGGGGCTCCAGAATCCTGGAATGGTTTGGGTTTGGAAAAGACCTTAAATCCCATCCATTCCCATCCCACCCCATCCATGGGCAGGGACAATTCCCACCATCCCAGGTGGATCCAACCCCAATGTCCAACCTCGCCTTGAACATTCCCAAGTATCCAATGATTCTCTGGGAATTGCAGCCCAGCCAGGAATTCCTTGCCAAGATCCCAGCCCAAGCTCCCCTTTCCCAGTGGGAGCCATTCCCTGGCTCCTGTCCCTCTGTCCCTTGTCCCCAGTCCCTCTCCAGCTCTCCTGGAGCCTCTCCAGGCACTCTGAGCATTCCCTGGAATTTTCCCTTTTCCAGGGGCACATTCCCAGCTCTCCCAGCCTGCCTCCAGAATCCTGGAATGGTTTGGGTGGGAAAGGATTTTAAATCCCATCCATTCCCACCCCATCCATGGACAGGGGCAATTCCCACTGTCCCAGGCTGTTCCAAACTCCATCCAGCCTGGCCTTGGCCACTTCCCACACAGCTGCTGTATTCCCTGATCCAGGGGTTTTTCAGGAATCAGATGCCAGCACAGATCAGCTGGACATAGGAGAGAGGCCTTTAAATGCTTTTTCCAGGAGACTGGCAGGATTGTGCTGAGGGGCTGGAAAAACCAGAGGTAAAATTCCCTCTGTGTGTGGCGCGTGGGGTGTGCAGGTGAGCTCGGGGCACCCTGAGCTCCTCTCCCCTCGTAGTGTGGGAATTTTGGAAAACGACACAGTCGGAATGGGAGCTGGATGAGCCTGTGTTCACGTTACATAACATAATATCACATCCCAGATGGGATTTGAGATCTGTGCGTGTAAAGGGCGCTGCTCTCCAGCGCTCCGTGGGGCAGGACACGGATTCATGGAGAGTTCCGAGATGGTGCTCGGTGACATCCTGCGGGTTCCCCGCAGAGTTCCTGTCCGGGCACAGCGGGAACGCCGGGCAGGGATCGCGGGAATGCTCCTGGCAGGGCAGCGAGGCTCAGGACGTGCTGGACACCACCCCGAGTGGCATTTTTAGGGCAGGGATTTTGGGGCAGGGGCAGGGCTGCCCGTGTCGGCCGGAGGCGCGGAGCTGGCGCCGCACGGCAAGACGATCCCTCTGTCCATCTGCCCATCCCTCCGGGCTCGGCGCCGTCCATCTGTCCATCCGGGCTCCGCTCCGTCCGTCTGTCCGCTCCCGGGGGACATTCGCCCGCCGCTCGCAGCCGCCGGCGCGGGGCGGGTCCGGCCGCGGGCACCGCGGGGATAACGGAGCGCAGCCCCGGAGCAGCGGGGTGGCAGCCGGGGGGTGGGCTCTGAACCTCTCGGAACCCCCCCCGCCCCGTCCCCTCGCCGAGCGCAGCATCACACCCGCACACCATCCTCATCCCCATCCGCGCACCGCGCGGCTCGGTGCGGCGCCCGGCGGTGCGGCCCCTCCGCGGTGATGTCATGAGCCGCCGGGGCGGTGGTTGGAGCCACCGGCGGAGCGGGGACGAGCGGCCGCGGCCGCGGGGGGCTGCCCTGGACCCCCTGAGCCCCCGCCGAGCCCCCGGGCAGGACGTGGCCGCGGCCATTTGGCGTGTCCGGCCGTGCTGACTGACCCCGCTGCTCCGTCTCCTCCCGCTCCGGCCGTCCCTGCGCGACGATGAGGCAGGCCCCGGCCACACGCAAGGTACGGTCCGCGCCCGCATCCCCCGGCATCGCATCCCCGCTTGCCAGCCGCCTCCTCGCTGGTTTTTCCCCCCGTTTTCCCCGCGTTGATGCTGCCGGGCTGTAATTGGGAGCGTGACGGGCCCGGGGAGGAGGGGGGCGGTGGGTGAGCGTCGGTTCCATGGCTGGCTTTGCCTTCCGAGCTCCCGGAGTCCCCTCTCCGTGTCACCCGGCCAATGCAGCGGCTCTGCGGCTCTGCCGGGGCCCTGTCCCCGCTGCCGGTGCCATCCCTGTCCCCGCTGCCGGTGCCATCCCTGTCCCCAACTGCCGATGCCATCCCCTCTGCCTGGGGGTGTCCGTGCTGTCCCTTCTGCCTGTGTTGTCCCCGCTGCTGGTGCCATCCCCACTCCAGGGATGCCGGTGCCATCCCTGCTGCTGTCCCTGTGCCCACGGCTGGTGCCATCCCCACTCCAGGGATGCCGGTGCCATCCCTGCTGCTGTCCCTGTGCCCACGGCTGGTGCCATCCCCACAGCCTGAGAGTGTCAGTGCTGTTCCTGCTGCCGGTGCCATCCCTGCTTCCAGCGCCACCAGTGCCCACCCTGGGGAAGCTGTGTGCCTATAATCCCGGTTTTCCTGCCAGCCTTTGGCATTCCCAGAGGCTGGCAGTACCCGAGTCCCTGCCAGTCTGCCATTCCCGCAGGTGACAGCGCGGGCACTGGCCTATATGTTTATTTTTAGTGTAACCACGATGTCACTGCTCAGCTTAAAGAGAAATCCTGGGAATTTCTGGCTGATGGCAGGGAACAGACCCCAGCTGGGCCAGCCCTGCTTGTGCCTGGCATTAAATGCTCCTGATTTACACCTGCACCTCCCTGAGCTCAGACACCGACGCTCCTTGTCACGTGTCCCTGCTAATCCTCTTCCCGTGGAAAGTTTCACGGATGCTGCTTTCCCTGTGCCCCATTGGAGCAGGGAGTGAGGGCTGCTGGTGCTCAGCCCCACGCCTGGATCCCATCCTGCTTTTCCCGTTGCTCCTCTCCTTGCCCATGGGATCACACCGGTGAGACCAGGCTCCTGCTGGGTGCTGCTGGTTGTTTAAAATGCAGAATTCCCAGCTGTATCCCAGGGAACCACGCCCTGAGGGGCTCATCCTGGGGCTGAGACAGCTCCAGCGGAGGGGAGGTGCCTCCCAGGGGGCAAATTCCCGGGAATTCATGGCATCAGCATGGACCAGCACTGGATCAATGCCTGAGCATCACCCCCAGCACTGCCTACCCCACCCAGGAGCTGCTGCCAGTTGGAATCCTCCTGGAAACTCTGGGAATTCTCCACAGCAGCAGCCACAGTCTGTGAAGTTCAGGCTTGAAGCCTCGAAACTTAACCCAGGAGAAGGCTCCAGTGACGCCTCCCCTGTCCTGCCTGCTGGAAGGTGACATTCACACATTCCTGCTCATCCATCCAGGCTGCATCGGGATTCCCACACCTGGAGCGGGACCAAATCAGGAGGGACTCGTGGGACCCCATGTTCAGCAGGCAATGCTGACCCCACCACAGTCAGTTTTGATATCCAGGAGGATTTTTCCAGAGTTTCTGCTGCCAGAAGCCGAGCTGGTTTGGAGCCCCCAACGCTCCCCTGGGAGCAGAGGTTTTGTAATTCCATCAAATATTGATGCAGCAGCATTACACAGCAGAGCCCAGAACCTCCAGTGGAACATCCCCAGCAAAGGGGTTGGAGCAGCCCGGATCCAGGAGGGTCCACGTGGGGCTGGAGCTTCTGTTCCCAGTGCTGGACACCAGAAAATCCATGTCCCATCCTGGTCACTGAGTTTTCCAGAGCCCAGGGATGACTTGACTGGCTGGGGACAGATGTTGCCACCACGGAGGGGAGTCAGCCATCCCCCATTCCTGATGGAGAGAGCAGCTGGAGCATCCCAGAACATCCCTTTGCCATGGATCCCAGGGGGCTTGGAGCTCCAAATTTCAGTGGTCATCACATGGAGGGGACCAGCACTCCGAAGGATGCACAAAGCAGGATTATTCCCTGTCATTCCAAACGGCTTTAGGGATGGTTACCAGGAGGCTTCTCCCTGTTTTTAGGGTTTAATGTGGTTTTAGGGTTTGAGTTGGTGTCCCCCACCCTACAGCCAGGACAAGGCTCGGTGTCCCCCAGGACAAGGTTCAGTGTCCCCAATTTCAGGGCTCGGTGTCCCCCAGGACAAAGCTCATTGTCCCCCAGGACAAGGCTTAGTGTCCCCCAGTTCAGGGCTCGGTGTCCTCCAGGACAAGGCTTGGTGTCCCCCAGTTCAGGCCTCAGTGTCCCCCAGTTCAGGCCTCAGTGTCCTCCAGGACAAGGCTTGGTGTCCCCCATTTCAGGGCTCGGTGTCCTCCAGGACAAGGCTTGGTGTCCCCCAGTTCAGGGCTCGGTGTCCCCCAGTTCAGGGCTTGGTGTCCCCCAGGACAAGGTTCAGTGTCCCCAATTTCAGGGCTCGGTGTCCCCCAGGACAAAGCTCATTGTCCCCCAGGACAAGGCTTAGTGTCCCTCAGTTCAGGCCTCGGTGTCCCCCAGGACAAGGCTCAGTGTCCCCCAGTTCAGGGCTCAGTGTCCCCCATTTCAGGGCTCACTGTCCCCCAGGGACAGGGGGACAGTGTCTCCAGGGACAGGGATCAGTGTCCCCCATCCAGGAGAAGGCTCAGTGTCCCCCAGGGAAGGATTTGGTCTCCCTCAGTCATCTCGGGTGACATTTCCCTATGTCCAAGGACTTGGTGGTTGGTGTGGGAGCCCCCAGCCCTGCCCCACTCCTGAGTCCCCCCACGTGTGTGGCAGGGAGTGGGGACATCTCCACCAGTGGAATTCCTGAAGAAGACCTTTCCCAAATGTTTCCCAGATTTTTGTTGCTGCTCCATGTTGCTTGCTTGAACTTTGGGAAGATGCTGGACAGCTCCTGAAGAACATCCTGAGGGTTTCACCTGAGGGTCTGGAACTTTTGCTGCTGCAATTCTGTTTTCCTGGCAAATTTGGTTGTGCAGGAGATGTTGTGGAAGACAGAAATGTCTTCCCTTGGGATTGACATGGGAATAGCCTGCAGGTGAGCAGAGCAGGATTTAGCTGAAGCAATGCCAGAGGTGATGGGAAGTTTGGAAGTGCAAACACATCCAGGTTTATATTGAAAATATAGAAATATATTGAAATAGAGCTCTGAGCTGTCCCAAAGCCTCGGGAGGGAACGTGGCTGTGTTGGATATCAGCTGGAGCTGCTGGTCCCTGGTGGTCTCCATGTGTCTCATGTCCCCATCCTGGACATGGGATCATGTGGCAGCACCATGATCCATCTGTTCTGCTCCTGTTTATTCCCAGCTGGCATTAGGTCATGGAATCAGAAACGAGGAAAAGGGTGGAAGTGCTCCAAGCTGGACAGATGTTCCCAATGCCCACCCACTGCCCCCCAGGACCAGCCTGGTCACTCCTCCTTTTCCATCCATTAGGGATTGTTTTTAAGGAGAAAAATACAAAATAATTTTGTATTTGTCTCTGTTCCAGGCTGGGCCTTCCCTCCCTGAGCTGCTGGGAGCTGCTGCATGTGCATGGAGGGGTGTGGGAGGGGGTCCTGCCCCCAAAATCATGGGAGCTGTGCCAGGGGATCCCACGGGAGCTGTGCCAGGGGGTCCCACGAGAGCTGTGCCAAGGGGTCCCACGGGAGCTGTGCCAGGGGATCCCACAAGAGCTGTGCCAGGGGGTCCCACGGGAGCTGTTCCAGGGGATCCCACAAGAGCTGTGCCAGGGAATCCCACGGGAGCTGTGCCAGGGGATCCCACGAGAGCTGTGCCAAGGGGTCCCACGGGAGCTGTGCCAGGGGATCCCACAAGAGCTGTGCCAGGGGATCCCACGGGAGCTGTACCAGGGGATCCCACGGGAGCTGTACCAGGGGATCCCACGGGAGCTGTGCCAGGGGATCCCACGGGAGCTGTACCAGGGGATCCCACGGGAGCTGTGCCAGGGGGTCCCACGGGAGCTGTGCCAGGGGGTCCCACGGGAGCTGTGCCAAGGGGTCCCACGGGAGCTGTGCCAGGGGATCCCACAAGAGCTGTGCCAGGGGGTCCCACCCAGAGCTGTGCCAGGGGGTCCCGTGAGATCTCTGCCTGTGGGTCCCACCCAGAGCAGCCCTTGGAGCGGGTTAACGAGCCGCCGTGCTAACGACGCCGCACGCACCCGGTGCCACGGGGCACGCTAACGACGCCGGGCACACTAACGATGCCGTGCTGTCTTTTGTCTCCTTTCCCCGCTCTGCCGCTCCGGCCGCCGCCGGCTGTTCTCTGCTCCTCTGTCCCTGTGTGACTGTCTGTCCTCTCTGCTTCCGCTCCCGCTGTCCTCCAGAGCACCGCCCGCCGACCCAAGGTGAGCAGCCACAGAGGGGGCACCGAGCGCGGGGGGCACCGGGCACCGACGGCCCCGTGGGTGCCAGCGCCACCCAAAGCATTGGGTGTCAGCCCCGTCACAAGCGTGGATCACCGGGTGTCAACAGCACTGCAAACAGGATCAGTTGGGTGCCAGTGACACTCAAACATGGGCCATTGGGTGCCAACCCCACTCAAACACGGGCCGTTGGGTGCCAGTGCCACTCAAACATGGACAGTTGGGTGCCAGCCCCATTCAAACACAACGTATTGGATGCCAACACCATCTTAAACATGGCACATTAGGTACCAGCCCCACTCAAACATGAACTGTTGGGTGCCAGCCCCACTCAAACACAGGTCATTGGGTGCCAGCCCCACTCAAACATGAGCTGTTGGGTGCCAACCCCACCCAAACACGATCCATTGGGTGCCAACACCACTCAAACATGGTGCATTAGGTACCAGCCCCACTTGAACATGATCCATTGGGTGCCAGCCCCACTCAAACAAAGGTCATTGGGTGCCAGTGCCACTCAAACATGGGCAGTTGGGTGCCAGCGCCACTCAAACACGATCCATTGGGTGCCAACCCCACTCAAACACAATCCACTGGTTCCCAATCCCACCCAAACATCTGTTGGGTGCCAACACCATCCAGACATGATCCATTGGGTGCCAACCCCACTCCCACTTGGCCATTCTTCTGGATGCCAACTCAAACGTGATCCATTGGGATCAAACACAACTCGCTGAGTGCCAACCCCATTCACAAACAATCCATTCTTTGCCAGTCCCATGGCAAAGTTTGTCCCACTCCAATACGATCCCTTTGGTGCCAATCCCACCACAGACACGACCCATTTGATACCAACCCCAAACACAATCCATTGGGTGCCAACCTCACCCAAACCTGACCCGCTGGTGGCCAACCCCGCTCCAACACACCCCATCGGTTCCCAACCCCACCTTGTCCTTCCACCTCTTTGTGCAGAGCCCGGAGGAGCTCACGGCGGTGGTGGACTCCTCTGGAGCAGCTCCAGATCCTTGGGGAACCTTTCCCCGGGATGGAATGGCCGTGGAACAGCGTGAAACCCGTGTGGCAGTGCCCAGGCTGTGCCAGGGGCTGTGGGGGTTGCTGCTCCCTGACTGTCCTGGCTTGTGCCAGTGGGATGTGAGTGGAGTTTGAGAGAGTCTGAGGTGTCAGGCAGGGCCCAGCTGGCCCTCAGGAGCTGCTCCAGCCAGCAGCATTCACCTTGGGAAGGGGAATTGTGGCTTGAAGGGAGGAAATGTGGGAGAGAAATCCTGAAAAATTGAGTTTGGAGATGGAGAACTCTGCTCCATCCTCACCAGACCCTTCCAGCGCCTCGCCCCAGGCAGGGGTGGAATCCATCATCCCCAGGGCTCTGGGATCTCATCCCATTCCCTGGATTTGAGTGGTTCTTGTGGATGTCTCTGCAGGGATGTCCCGTGGGACCTCCTGCACAGGGAGGTGGAGTTGGGATCCTGGAATCACAGCATGGGTTGGGTTGGAAGGGACCTAAAGCCCATCCAGCTCCACCCAGGAATGCTTTCCACTATCCCTGGTGGCTCCAATCCCCATCCAGCCTGGCCTTGGACGCTTCCAGGGGTGTGGCAGCCACAGCTTCTCTGGGCAACCCGTGCCAGGGCCTGCCCACCCTCACAGCCTGGAATTCCTTCCCAATATCCCACCTAACTCTGCTCTCTGTGAGGGATCTGTGACCCCAAAAGCCCCAGGAACAACAAAGATCTTTGTTTTGAGCTGTATCTGGAAGAAAGCGCGTGGGGCTTGGTGCCACCCAGAAATTCCCTGTTTTCTGTGAATGGGAGAACTGGGATTATCCCAGGAGGGCAGGCTGGGCCTATCCAAGGGGTGCTGGACCTGTTGCAGTTGGGTTGACTCAGATTTGCTTCCATTTTGGGGGAAATAAGGGCAGAGGGTGAATGTTTCTCTTTCTCAACTGTACCCATGGGTGAAACCACACACTTGGTGAACCCTCATGGCACCAAAAACCCCATTTCCAGAAATAAAATCAAATCAAGAAATTTAATGTACACAGTCAGAGGTGAGTGGTCCACAAATAGGTCCATGGGCACCTGGTGCTTTGGTGCTTCCCTCACCCCTTTCCCCACTGCCTGGGCTCAGACAGTGATTAATTAACAGCCTCATAAGCACTAATGAAGCAGCACCAGGCCCTACTAAACTCTGGGAACTCACTCTTTGTTGATTTTCTTGTTGCTCTCCTAAAACTGGGTTCTCATCTTGGTGGGCTCTGAGGTTTTGCAGTCTCACCCTCTGGAGCTGGGCTGGAATCCTGGAATGGTTTGTGTTGGGAGGGACCTTGGAGATGATCCAGTGCCACGGCAGGGACACCTCCCACTGTCCCAAGTGCTCCAACCTGGCCTTGGGCACTTCCAGGCATGGGAGGCATCTGGGAAACACGTGGAAGGATTATCCATGGATTCTGTGCGAGCCCAGCTCCTCCAGAGCAGAATTCCTGAGGATCCCACAGTGACACAAGTCCCCACGCTCCAGGTTTCCCCTGCTGGGAATGGGAATGTGGGAATCACCGGAGGTGTCACGGCGGGAGGCTGTGGGAGCACCATCCCTTGGGATGTTGGGATAGATCCAATATATCCCCCTGACCCGTGCTGGTGTCTTGCAGCCCACCCGGACCCCCACATCGTCGGCGTCCGGCGGCACCGCCGGGCCCTCGGGCTCGGCCTCGGCGTCCGGCGGGGAGATGAGCAGCAGCGAGCCCGGCACGCCCGCCCAGACCCCGCTGGTGGCCCCCGTCATCCCCACGCCCTCCCTCGGCTCCCCGGGGGCACCCCCCGTCCCCTCGCCCACCAAGGTGAGCCCAGAGGGGAGGGGAGAAAACTGCACCCTGAACGGGGAGGGGGAGGAGGAGGAGGAGGTGGTGGAGGTGGAGGTGATGGAGGAGGAGGTGGTGGAGGAGGTGGACGAGGAGGTGGAGGTGGAGAAGGTGGATGAGGAGGTGGACATGGAGGTGGAGGAGAAGGTGGTGAAGGAGGAGGAGGTGGACGAGGTGGACGAGGAGGTGGAGAAGGAGGTGGAGGTGGAGAAGGTGGACGAGGAGGAGGAGGTGGAGGAGTTGGACGAGGAGGTGGAGAAGGAGGTGGAGGTGGAGAAGGTGGACGAGGAGGAGGAGGTGGAGGAGGAGGTGGTGGAGGAGGTGGTGGAGGTGGAGGAGGAGGTGGTGGAGGAGGTGGAGGAGGAGGAAGAAGAGGAGGAGGTGGAGGAGGAGGAAGAAGAGGAGGAGGTGGTGGAGGTGGTGGAGGAGGTGGTGGAGGAGGAGCTAGAGGAGGAGGTGGAGAAGGTGGTGGAGAAGGTCGTGGAGGAGGAGGAAGAAGAGGAGGAGGTGGAAGAGGTGGAGGAGGAGGTGGAGGAGGTGGAGGTGGAGGAGGAGGAGGAGGAGGTAGAGGAGGAGGTGGAGGAGGAGGTGGTGGAGGAGGAGGAGGTGGTGGAAGAGGTGGTGATGAGGTAATGATTAAGGAAGCAGTAATGATTAAAAATTCATGGATTTTTAATCATTACGGAGTTATTCCCCTTTTGATCTTTAAAATACTTTTTCTTCACTTCCATCCTGCTTTGACCAATGAGTTAATTAGAGTTTTGGAGATATTTGGGGCACAAGGCCAGAGAGGGAATCGCAGGAGAGGACAAAGCTTTGGGATTGTGCGTGGAAGGGAGATCTGGAGAAGGCACCCCAGGGTGGGAATAGGGGCTGTCCCCACCCATATCCCCATTCCCAGAGCTCTCTGGTAACTGGTTTCTGGAACTGGGTGCAGAAGTGGGACTTCTTTTGGGGACCTCAGAATGTCCAGGCTGGGAAAGCAGCAGAAGAGGAGTCCATGGGAGGTTCCAGATTTTTCCAAGACCTGTTCCTTGCTGTCACCCAGCTTTGGGATTTGAAGCTTTAGCCCTTGTGGCTGCTGCCAGGGTGATATCCCTTTGTCCCTGCAGCCCTTCCTTTGGGAATGCTGGCATCAGCCTTTCCCTGCCCTGGGAGCTGAGCTGCTGGAAAAGGACCTGGATCAGTTTTCCCTGGGGGGAGATCACCTGGCAATGATGTGGATGCTGCAGTGAGATCAGTGGGCAGCTTGTGCCAGGGCTTCCCCACCCTCACAGCCAGGAATTCCTTCCCAATATCCCATCTAATCCCTCCCTTTGCAGTGGGAAGCCATTCCCCCTTGTCCTGGCACTCCAGGCCCTTGTCCCAAGTCCCTCTCTTCTCAAACTGCCCCAGTATCGATGACAAAAGTCAGGCCAAGCTCCTTGGGCTTCCAGAACATCCCCAAAGCTCTGTCCAAAGGATGTCCCTGCTCCTCCCCTAATTCTTGGCTCGGTGCTGTAGGAGGAGGAGAATCTCCGTGCTCAGGTCAGGGACCTTGAGGAGAAGCTGGAGACACTGAAAATCAAGAGGAATGAGGACAAGGCGAAGCTCAAGGAGCTGGAGAAGTACAAGATCCAGCTGGAGCAGGTGCAGGAATGGAAGAGCAAAATGCAGGAGCAGCAGGCTGACCTCCAGAAGCGCCTGAAGGAGGCCAAGAGGGTGAGTGAGTGTCCCTGGAAACGGGGCAGTGCCCGGAGAGGCGACTCCAGGAGCAATTCCAGCCCTGACAAACCTTTCTGGGAGGAAATTTTCCCAATATCCAACTGAACCTCCCCTGGTGCCACTCGAGGTCTTTTCCTCTGCTCCGAATCGACATCGGGATTTGGGAATGAGCCACGGTGGGATTTGAATTCCTTATTCCCTCTCTTCCCAGGTGCTTCCCTCTTCTCTCTCCAGATGTTTCCCCCTTCTCTTTGTATCTCCAGGTGCTTCCTTCTTCCCTCTTTCTCTCTCCTGGAGTTCCAGGTGCTTCCCTTTCCCCCTCACCTGTGCCTGCAGCTCCCAGGACTCCATCCAGGCAGCCCAGGAGTGTTTCCTTCTCCCTGCCCTGCTTTTCCACAGTGGATTCCTGGTTTCTTTCCCCAGGGATTTATCTGTCTGCTCCAGTATTCCCTGTCTCCTTACCTTTGTCCTCACCTGCAGATGTTTCTCCTGCCAGGCTCTCTGGGTGTGGGGCAGGGAAGAGGGGAATGGGACACTCTGGAGCACTGGGCCATCCCCTCCTGTCGGAATTTGTGGTATTGATGATTCTGAGGTTGTAGAAAGTCTCTGTCTTTCTGCCCCATTGCCAAAGAAGAAGCCATAATTGGTCTGTGCTGGTTCCAAGGTTGTTTATTCTGTTTATCTCTAACATGTTCTGCTGCCCTGCCCAGCTCTGTCCTGCAGGGCAGCGTGTGGGGCTCTGCCCTCAGTGGGTTGTTACAAACATTAAATACCAGAAACTCCCTGGGCTGCATTTACAATAACGTGCCAATATCTGTCACCTACGTTGGACAGCGTGTCCCCAGCCTGAACCAACAGAAAAATGCCAACACCACAGTGAGACATGGAGGGCATGAAGAAGGAGAAAAAGGACAAGGCACACCCAATTTCCTCCAGCTTGTCCCCTTTGGACCCCTAATCTAGAATCCTAAAATTTTACTTTTGCACCTGTGCCACACTTAATTATTACTCATATCAAACACTCAGAGCTGGTAATTGATCCTGTAAGATTGCAAACTCTTTTCCATGGCCAGAGATCACAGCCAGTGTCTCTGGGGGCTCTGTCCAGGGGAGTTCTGACCCCTGC
The DNA here is from genome assembly GCF_050655825.1 of Lonchura striata. Taxonomy (NCBI): domain Eukaryota; kingdom Metazoa; phylum Chordata; class Aves; order Passeriformes; family Estrildidae; genus Lonchura; species Lonchura striata. The sequence goes on along the minus strand of NC_140706.1, from coordinate 2,126,719 downwards.
CAGGGTCCCAGGGCAGCCAGAGGGAAGCTCTGGATTCCCACACCCTCCCATCCCAGATGATATCCATTGGATTTGGGAGATCCTTGAGGGGAAAATAATTTCCTGAGAGCTGTTGTGGGGTCTCTCCAGACTTGTGGGGTCCCCTCACCTGCTGTGCTTGCCCACAGGAAGCCAAGGATGCCCTGGAGGCCAAGGAAAGGTACATGGAGGAGATGGCAGACACGGCGGACGCCATCGAGATGGCCACGCTGGACAAGGAGATGGCCGAGGAGCGGGCAGAGTCCCTGCAGCAGGAGGTGGATTCCCTCAAGGAGAAGGTGGAATACCTCACCATGGACCTGGAGATCCTCAAGCACGAGATCGAGGAGAAAGGTGGGAAGGGAGAGGGACTTTGGCCTTGGAGAATGGGGAAGGGGGTGGGGTTAGGTGGGATATTGGGAAGGAATTCTTCTCTGTGAGGGTCCTGAGGTCCTGGAATGAATTTTTCCAGAGAAGCTGTGGCTGTTTTATCCCTGGAAGTGTCCAAAGCCAGGTTGGATGGGGCTTGGAGCAACCTGGATAGTGGGAGGTGTTCCTGCCCATGTCAGGAGGTGGGAATGGGTGGGATTTAAGGTTCCCCCCACCCAAACCAGTTTGGGATTTTGGGATTCTGATTCTTCCCTTCCTCCACAGGCTCCGATGGAGCAGCATCCAGCTACCAGGTCAAACAGCTGGAGGAGCAGAATGCCAGGCTCAAGGAAGCTCTGGTCAGGTGAGAGCCCACCTCTGCTTCCCCAGATTCCTTCCAAGGCCTCTCGTGATTCCAGTCTTTCTCTGGAGCAGCCTGTGTCATTCCTGCTGATAGCTCTGGGATCTTTGCCAAGCTCTTAAAGCATCCACAGGGAAGGGAGAGTCCCTTGTCACAGGGGATCGGTGGGGACGGGGACAGTGACACTCCAGGCCATTCCCATGCCTCATTCCCTATGGATGTGGTGCTCAGTATCCCAGCACTGTTCTCCCAGACTCTGCCCAGCCCTGGATGATCCCACCTTCCATGGCCTGGGGGCTTTTTATTTGGGAATCCACAGCCAAGAAGTTCAGGTGGGAGCCATCCCTTGGTGTGAATGAGCTGAATTTTGGGAATGTTGCAGGGAGGGGCAGATGGGGATGGATGAGCTCCGTTATCCTGGCTGGAGCGGGCAGGGGCTTTTGGGAGGGAGCTGGTGCTCCTCGGCTGGCCCTGATGGGACCTGTGGCTGTCCCAGGATGAGGGATTTGTCTGCCTCGGAGAAGCAGGAGCACGTGAAGCTCCAGAAGCAGATGGAGAAGAAGAACACGGAGCTGGAGTCGCTGCGGCAGCAGCGGGAGAAGCTGCAGGAGGAGGTGAAGCAGGCGGAGAAGACGGTGGATGAGCTCAAGGAGCAGGTGAGGGACAAGTGGGATGGGATATTTGGGACTGTTTGTGGAAATTCGGGGCAGTTTGGGGACATCTGGGGCATTGAGACTCCTGGAGAGCCACGTGCAGTGATCCCGCTGCAGGAACCAACACTCCTGGTGCCATATTCCCTAATTCCAAACCCTGATCCAGCAGCAGGGAAGAGCTGGGCTCTGCCTGGAGGTGGAGGAGTCCTGGAGCAGCGATGGATCGGGATGTAGGGATGGATCGGGATGTGTGTCCTGGTTAGGGATGGATTGGGATGTAGGGATGGACTGGGATGTGTGTCCTGGTTAGGGATGGATCAGGATGCGTGTCCTGGAGGAGGAATGGATTGGGATGTAGGGATGGATGGGGATGTGTGTCCCGGTTAGGGATGGATTGGGATGTAGGGATGGATGGGGATGTGTGTCCTGGGGCAGGGATGGATTGGGATGTAGGGATGGATTGGGATGTGTGTCCTGGGGCAGGGATGGATTGGGATGTAGGGATGGATTGGGATGTGTGTCCTGGGGCAGGGATGGATTGGGATGTGTGTCCTGGAGCTGGGATGGATCAGGATGTGTGTCCTGGCCGGGATGGATCGGGATGTGTGTCCTGGTTAGGGATGGATTGCGATGTAGGGATGGATTGGGATGTGTGTCCTGGTTAGGGATGGATAGGGATGTAGGGATGGACTGGGATGTGTGTCCTGGTTATGGATGGATCAGGACGTGTGTCCTGGAGCAGGGATGGATCGGGATGTGTGTCCTGGAGCAGGGATGGATTGGGATGTGTGTCCTGGTTAGGGATGGATTGGGATGTAGGGATGGACTGGGATGTGTGTCCTGGTTAGGGATGGATCAGGATGTCTGTCTTGGAGCAGGGATGGATCGGGATGTAGGGATGGATTGGGATGTGTGTCCTGGTTAGGGATGGATCAGGATGTCTGTCTTGGAGCAGGGATGGATCGGGATGTAGGGATGGATTGGGATGTGTGTCCTGGTTAGGGATGGATCAGGATGTGTGTCCTGGAGCAGGGATGGATCAGGATGTGTGTCCTGGAGCAGGGATGGATTGGGATGTGTGTCCTGGAGCAGGGATGGATCAGGATGTGTGTCCTGGAGCAGGGATGGATTGGGATGTGTGTCCTGGAGCAGGGATGGATCAGGATGTGTGTCCTGGAGCAGGGATGGATCAGGATGTGTGTCCTGGAGCAGGGATGGATTGGGATGTGTGTCCTGGAGCAGGGATGGATCAGGATGTGTGTCCTGGAGCAGGGATGGATTGGGATGTGTGTCCTGGAGCAGGAATGGATCAGGATGTGTGTCCTGGCAGGTGGACGCAGCGCTGGGTGCTGAGGAGATGGTGGAGACTCTGACCGAGAGAAACCTGGATCTGGAGGAGAAGGTCCGGGAGCTGCGGGAGACCGTCGGGGACCTGGTAAGGCAGAATTCCCTGGGACAACAGCTGCTCCAGAGGGTTGGGCAGCTGCCATGATGGAACCAGATGGATTTGGGGAAGCTCTCCAGAGTGCCAGGCCTCCTCCGCGCCACGCCGCGTGACTTTGTCCCCACGGTGCCACCTCCCTGCAGGAAGCCATGAACGAGATGAACGACGAGCTGCAGGAGAACGCCCGGGAGACGGAGCTGGAGCTGCGGGAGCAGCTGGACATGGCCACGGCGCGCGTGCGCGAGGCCGAGAAGCGCGTGGAGGCCGCGCAGGAGACCGTGGCCGACTACCAGCAGACCATCAAAAAGTACCGCGAGCTCACGGCTCACCTGCAGGTGAGGCTCCTGGGGACACCTCCAGCTCCTCCTGGAGCTCACCTGGTGGCCAGGAGAGCCAGAGGGAGCATCCCTTGGGAATGTCCTGGGCACCACAGGACACAACTCGGGGCTGAGGGGTTCCTCGTGGAGCTTCCATTGGTGTCAGAATCCGTGGTATTGATGATTCTGAGGTTGTAGAAAGTCTCTGTCTTTCTGCCCCATTGCCAAAGAAGAAGCCATAATTGGTCTGTGCTGGTTTCCAGGTTGTTTATTCTGTTTCTCTCTCACATGTTCTGCTGCCCTGCCCAGCTCTGTCCTGCAGGGCAGCGTGTGGGGCTCTGCCCTCAGTGGGATGTGACAAACATTAAATACCAGAAACTCCCTGGGCTGGATTTACAATAACATGCCAATATCTGTCACCTACGTTGGACAGCGTGTCCCCAGCCTGAACCAACAGAAAAATGCCAACACCACAGTGAGACATGGAGGGCATGAAGAAGGAGAAAAAGGACAAGGCACACCCAATTTCCTCCATCTTGTCCCCTTTGGACCCCTTATCTAGAATCCTAAAATTTTACTTTTGCACCCGTGCCACACTTAATTATTACTGATATCAAACACTCAGAGCTGGTAATTGATCCTGTAAGATTGCAAACTCTTTTCCATGGCCAGAGATCACAGCCAGTGTCTCTGGGGGCTCTGTCCAGGGGGGTTCCTGACCCCTGCCAGGGTGCCAGGGCAGCCAGAGGGAAGCTCTGGATTCCCACACATAGGGATCCCCCCAGTGCCTTCTGCAGGAACAGGCTTAAAGTGGCTCCAGGAGAGCTGGAGAGGGATTGGGACAAGGGTTGGAGAGACAGGACACATGGCTTCCTATTGGAAAAGTGGAGATTGAGATGAGATATTGGGAAAAAATTCTTCCCTGTAGGGGCTATCCCAGCCCTGGGCTCAGGTCTGCTGGGAAGGGAGCTGGGGAATGAACCCGTGGATATTCCTGGACTGGAACACTCTTGGTGCCTCTCCCTCCCCTCTGCCTTCGCTGGGTGCTGCACAAGGAGCCCCCCAAGGAGGAGGGGCTTGCAGGGGCTGGGAGGTCCCTGATCCCCGTGTCCCTGTGTCCCATTCCCCAGGATGTGAACCGGGAGCTGATGAGCCAGCAGGAAGCATCTGCGGAGAAGCAGCAGCAGCCGCCCCCCGAGATGTTCGACTTCAAGATCAAATTTGCAGAGACGAAAGCCCACGCCAAGGTAGGGCCAGCAGGAGACCTGGGTGGGTTTATCCATGCCCTGGGACAGGCTCCAGGGTATTCCTGGAGTTGTGGCTGTCCCTGGAAGTGTCCAAAGCCAAGCTGGACAGGGCTTGGAGCAACCTGGGCTAGTGGAAGGTGTCCCTGCCCGTGGCAAGGGGTGGAATGAGATGGGATTTAAGGTCCTTCCAACCCAAACCATTCCAGGATTTTGGAGCCCTTCTGCTTGGGAATCAGGATGGAAATGTTGTGGCTGTCCCTGGAAGTGTCCAAAGCCAAGCTGGACAGGGCTTGGAGCAACCTGGGCTAGTGGGAGGTGTCCCTGCCCGTGGCAAGGGGTGGAATGAGATGGGATTTAAGGTCCTTCCAACCCAAACCATTCCAGGATTTTGGAGCCCTTCTGCTCTGGAGTCAGGCTGGGAATGTTCATCTGGAGAAAGGAAGGCTCCAGGGAGAGCTCAGAGCCCATTCCAGAGCCTGGAGCCCCTCTGGGGCCAGGTTGGGAGAGCTGGGAATGTTCCCCTGGAGAAGGGAAAAATCCAGGGAATGCTCAGAGTGCCTGGAGGGGCTCCAGGAGAGCTGGAGAGGGACTGGGGACAAGGCCAGCAGGGACAGGACACAGGGAATGGCTCCCCACTGGAAAAGTGGAGATTTAGCTGGGATATTGGGGAAAAATTCTTCCCTCTGAGGGTGGTGAAGCCCTGGAAGGGATTTCTCAGAGAAACTCTGGCTGCCCCAGCCCTGGAAGTGCCCAAGGGTGGTGGAAGGTGTCCCTCCCCATGGCAGGAGGTGACACTGGGTGGGCTGGGAGACCCCAGACAGTCCCTGGGGCATTCTCCAAGGACCAGAATTCCAGGGTGGGTGCCCCTGAGCTGGGCTGTGCCCGGGAGGCTCAGGGGTGGCTGGGTGTCCCTCAGGCCATCGAGATGGAGCTGCGGCAGATGGAAGTGCAGCAGGCCAACCGCCACGTGTCCCTCCTCACCTCCTTCATGCCCGACAGCTTCCTGCGGCACGGCGGCGACCACGACTGCGTCCTGGTGCTCCTGCTCATCCCACGCCTCATCTGCAAGGTGGGACGGGCTGGGGAGAACCCCCCAGGCTGGCAAACAGCACCTTCTGTCCCCAGGGGAATTGGGGATTTTGAGGGTTTGCTTGTTGGAGAACTTCCCAAAGTTCTTGAGTTGCCATCAACTCCATCAGGTGGGATGTTGGGAAAATTCCTTCTGGAAAAGGTTGTCCAGGCCAGGACAGGGGTGGAGTTGCCATGCCTGGGGGGATTTAACAGCTCTGTGGCACTTGGGGACACGCTCAGTGGTGGTGCTTGGGGAGCTGTTGGACTCGATGGTCTTAAGGGACTTTTCCAACCAAAGTAATTCCATGATTCCACGATTATAAAATTGTCACAATTGGACACAAAATGAGTACACAGAGACTTGGTAAAAGAGAAACTTTTCAAAAGAGAAAAAGACCCAGTTTTATTCAAACATCTGGTATTTATAGAATTCCAAAGGTGATCGTGGATTGGAGGATGGAAATACCACCTCTCCAACGATCAATCAATCATTTCTCTCCACTTCCAGAGAAATATGCAAACTATTCCATTTATACGTGAAATCCTGTGGGAACTCCGACTCTGAAATGTGTAAACAGAAGTTTTATGAGAACTTTAAAACTTTCAAAAGAACTATAAAAGAAAATACTTTTAAAAATCAGGACAACATAAAATGGTCTGGGAGAAGGGAAGGGGAAGACGCAGCCAGGGGTGGCGACTCAGTTCAGTGCAAGGACAAGTGACTTTTTGGGGATGCAGGGGCTGTCACCCACGGCTCAGCGGGCCACAGCAGGGAAGCACGGGATGCCCTGAAGGATTTCCCTGTCTCTCCCAGGCCGAGCTGATCAGCAAACAGGCGCAGGAGAGGTTCGAGCTGAGCGAGAGCTGCGCGGAGCGGGCGGGGCTGCGCGGAGCTCCCGGGGAGCAGCTCAGCTTCGCCGCCGGCCTCGTCTATTCCCTGAGCCTGCTCCAGGCCACGCTCCACAAATACGAGCAGTGAGTGCCCGCCCCACCCTGCCCTCCCTCCGGGGTGCACGTCCAGGGGTCTGGGGAAAGGCTGCTGGGGTCGCTTTTATTGCCTTGCCATGGGGACGTTTCTCTGTGACCTTCCCTCCGTGTGTGTCTTTCCCAAGGGGTGGCGTGGGAAGGGATTTTGGGAGCTGGGCTAGGGGGGGAATAAAAAAAAAAAAAGCTCTGTGATCTCTTTCTCCCTTTCTTCATGATCTGTGTCCTTGAAGAGATCACATGGAATCTTGGGAGCTGGGCTAAGAAAAAACTCTGGGATCCCTTTCTCCATGACCTCTCTGTGTCTCTCTGAAAGGGTGACATGGGAAGGGATTTTGGAAGCCAGGCTAGAAAAAAACAGCAGGAGCCCCTTCTCTGTGACCTCTGTGTGTCCTTCCCAATGGGTGACATGGGAAGGGATTTTGGGGGCCAGGCTAGAAAAGAAGGATGGGTTCCCCTTCTCCTTCTCAAGAGGTGACACATGAAGGAATTTTAGGAGCCAGGCTACAAAGAAGCAGCAGAATCCCCTTATTCCCTTGTGAGATCCCCTTCTCCGTGACATCTCTGTGTCCCTCTCAAAGGGTGGCATGGGAAGGGATTTTGGGGGCCAGGCTAGAAAAAAAGCAATGAAATCCTTTTATTCCTTTGTGAGGATCCCCTTCTCTGTGACCTCTGTGGGTCCTTCCCAACAGGTGGCATGAGAAGGGATTTTAGGAGCCAGGCTAGAAGAAAGCAGTGGAATCCCTTTATTCCCTTATGAAGATCCTCTTCTCTGTGACCTCTGTGGGTCCTTCCCATGAGATGACACATGAAAGAATTTTGGGAGCCTAGGCTAGAAAAAACCAGCAGGATCCCCTTTTCTGTGACTTCTCTGTGTCCCTCTCAAAGGGTGACATGGGAAGGGATTTTGGGAGCCAGGCTAGAAAAGAAGGATGGGTTCCCCTTCTCCTTCTCAAGAGGTGACACATGAAGGAATTTTGGGAGCCAGGCTACAAGGAAACAGCAGGATCCCCTTATTCCCTTGTGAGATCCCCTTCTCCATGACTTCTTTGTGTCCCTCTCAAAGGGTGGCATGGGAAGGGATTTTGGGAACCAAACTAGAAAAAAGTAGTGGAATCCCTTTTATTCCCTTATGAGGATCCCCTTCTCTGTGACCTCTGTGGGTCCTTCCCATGAGATGACACGTGAAGGAATTTTGGGAGCCTAGGCTAGGAAAAACCAGCAGAGTCCCCTTCTCTGTGTCCCTCTCAAAGGGTGACATGAGAAGGGATTTTGGGAGCCAGGCTAGAAAAGAAGGATGGGTTCCCCTTCTCCTTCTCAAGAGGTGACACATGAAGGAATTTTGGGAGCCAGGCTACAAGGAAACAGCAGAATCCCCTTATTTCCTTGTGAGATCCCCTTCTCCATGACTTCTTTGTGTCCCTCTCAAAGGGTGGCATGGGAAGGGATTTTGGGAGCCAGGCTAGAAAAAAAGCAATGAAATCCTTTTATTCCTTTGTGAGGATCCCCTTCTCTGTGACCTCTGTGGGTCCTTCCCAACAGGTGGCATGAGAAGGGATTTTAGGAGCCAGGCTAGAAGAAAGCAGTGGAATCCCTTTATTCCCTTATGAAGATCCTCTTCTCTGTGACCTCTGTGGGTCCTTCCCATGAGATGACACATGAAAGAATTTTGGGAGCCTAGGCTAGAAAAAACCAGCAGGATCCCCTTTTCTGTGACTTCTCTGTGTCCCTCTCAAAGGGTGACATGAGAAGGGATTTTGGGAGCCAGGCTAGAAAAAACCAGCAGGGTCCCCTTTTCTGTGACTTCTCTGTGTCCCTCTCAAAGGGTGACATGAGAAGGGATTTTGGGAGCCTAGGCTAGAAAAAACCAGCAGGGTCCCCTTCTCTGTGTCCCTCTCAAAGGGTGACATGGGAAGGGATTTTGGGAGCCAGGCTAGAAAAGAAGGATGGGTTCCCCTTCTCCTTCTCAAGAGGTGACACACGAAGGAATTTTAGGAGCCAGGCTACAAAGAAGCAGCAGGATCCCCTTATTCCCTTGCGAGGGGTCACATCTCCATCAACCCCCTGTTGTCTCCCTGGGGAGGACCTCCAGCACCAGCCAGGTCACAGCTGTGTCCCCATCCCCAGGCCAGCAGTGCCTCAGGGCTCTGATTTCCCACGTCCTGCCCGGAGATGCCCCCAGCCCCTTGTCCCTGTGCCCTCAGGGCCCTGAACCGCTGCAGTGTGGAGGTGTACAAGAAGGTGGGGAGCCTGTACCCCGAGATGAGCGTCCACGAGCGCTCCCTGGACTTCCTGATCGAGCTGCTCCACAAGGACCAGCTGGACGAGACCGTCAACGTGGAGCCGCTCACCAAAGCCATCAAGTACTACCAGGTGGGGCAGGGCGTGGTGGCACTGGGGGCAGGTGCCACCTCACCTGTTGGACATGGGTCAGCTGGGATTGAGCTCCTTTTGGCAGCTCTTTCCTCTGGCTGTTGTCACTCAGCTGACCGTGGCTGTGTCCCCTGCTCTGTGTCCCTGGGGGACGCTGTTCTGCCACCTCACTTCCTTCCTTCCACGCTGTGGAATTAAGCACCACCAGCTATTTTGGGGCACTGTTGTTACTTCCGTTTAAAAAAAATGGCCCAAACCCTCAAAATTTGGGGTTTTTCTGAGTGTTCCCACATTGAATTTTTTTTCCATGTGGATGCTGATCCTGGCATTCCCACAGCACCTGTACAGCATCCACCTGGCTGACCAGGCTGAGGACTGCACCCTGCAGCTGGCCGACCACATCAAGGTGAGTGGGGACAACCCTTCCCTGATCCCTCTTTTCCACCTTTGTGTCCCTCAGGATCCCTGCGGGAGGGGAGATGTCCCTGCTGCCACTCCCCAGTGGTGGCACTGGGGTCAGGGAATGGTGACATGGGGACGAGAAGAGCAGGAATGGGAATGTGGAGACCCTCATGTCTCAGGGTGGGGGTTGTATCCCAGATTTCCCAAGGGGAGAACCAGCATCCTGCACCCCCTGGATAAAACCAAAACAGACCAGAAATAGCCTGACTGCCTCAGCCTGTTTCCCTGCTCCTGAAAATCCTGGGGTGGTGGCAGGGTCCATCCTGGAATTCCTGGGACTGAAGCCTCAGTGTGCCCTGGGACCCCTCCTGTCCCTGTCCCTGTCCCTGTCCCTGTCCCTGTCCCTGTCCCTGTCCCTGTCCCTGTGCTGAGGATCCCTGTGCCCACAGTTCACCCAGAGTGCCTTGGACTGCATGGGGGTGGAGGTGTGCCGGCTGCGGGCCTTCCTCCAGGTAGGATCTTCCTCCAGGTAGGATCTTCCTCCAGGTAGGATCTTCCTCCAGGTAGCACCTGCCAGGATGGCTAGGCACGTGCCACCTTCCTGCTGTCCCCATGTCCCTCTGTCTGAGATCCCTTCTTGTCCCTCTGGCTGAGGTCCTTCCCTGTCTCTCACGTCCCTCCGAGGTCCCGCTCTGTCCCTGTGTCTGTCAGAGCTCTCTCTGCCTAAGGTCCCTCTGTGTCCCTTTGTCCCTCTGTCTCTGTGTCCCTCTGAGGTCCCTCCATGTCCCTCCCTCTCCCTGTGACCTTCTGAGGTCCCTCTGTCTACAGTCCTTCTGTGTCCCCATGTCCCTCTGAGGTGCCTTTGTGTCCCCGTGTCCCTCTGTTCCTGTGTCCCTCTAAGGTCCCTCTCTGTGTCCCTCTGAGGTCCCTCTCTCTAAGGTCCCTTTGTGTCCCCGTGTCCCTCTGTTCCTGTGTCCCTCTAAGGTCCCTCTCTGTGTCCCTCTGAGGTCCCTCTCTCTAAGGTCCCTTTGTGTCCCCGTGTCCCTTGGTTCTTGTGTCCCTCTAAGGTCCCTCTCCCTGTGTCTCTCTGTGTCCCTATGTCCCTTTGGTCCCATGTCCCTCCAAAGTCCCTCTTTCTGTGTTCCTCTGAGGTTCCTCTCTAAGGTCCTTTTGTGTCCCTCTGTTCCTGTGTCCATCCAAAGTCCCTCTCTCTCCTTGTGTCCCCGTAAGGTCCCTCTCTCTAAGGTCCCTTTGTGTCCCCGTGTCCCTCTGTTCCCATGTCCCTCTAACGTCCCTCTCTCTCTCCCTGTTTCCCTCTGAGGTTCTCTCTCTCTTTAAGGTCCCTCTGTGTCCCTGTGTCCCTCGGTTCCCATGTCCCTCTAAAGTCCCTCTGTGTCCCCATGTCCCTCTAAGGCCCCTCTGTGTCCCCATGTCCCTTTGGTCCCATGTCCCTCTAACGTCCCTCTCTCTCTCCCGGTGTCCCCGTAAGGTCCCTCTCTCTAAGGTCCCTCTGTGTCCCCACATCCCTTGGTTCCCGTGTCCCTCTAAAGTCCCTCTGTGTCCCCATGTCCCTCTAAGGTCTTTCTCTGAGGTCCCTCTGTGTCCCCATGTCCCTCTGTTCCTGTGTCCCTCTAAGGTCCCTCTCTATGTCACTCTGAGGTCCCTCTCTCTGAGGTCCCTCTGTGTCCCCATGTCCCTCTGTTCCTGTGTCCCTCTAAGCCCCTCTGTCCCGTGCCCCTGTGTGTCCCCGTGTCCCTCTGAGGTCCCCATGTCCCCGTGTCCCCTCTGAGGTCCCTCTGTGTCCCCAGGCCGGGCAGGAGGCGGCCGACCTGGCCATCCTGCTCAAGGACCTGGAGACGTCCTGCAGCGACATCCGCCAGTTCTGCAAGAAGATCCGGCGCCGCATGCCGGGCACGGACGCGCCGGGAATTCCGGCGGCCCTGGGCTTCGGAGTGCAGGTGAGGGGACAGGGACACCCCTGAGGCACAGGCTGGCAGCTCTGGGATGCACTGGGCCAGCAGCAAACGCCCCAGGGAAGCTCAGGGCAGAGGGAAGTGGTGCAGGCTGAGCTGGGATCATGGAATCAGGGATCGCTTTAAGTTGGAAAATCCCTCAGAGATCCCTGAGTCCAACCACATCCCCAGCACTGCCAAGGCCATCGCTGACCTTGTCCCCAAGTGCCACATCCACGTGGATGTTAAATCCTCCCAGGGATGGGGACTTGCCCCTGTCCCTGTGCCAGGGTGGGACAGCCCTTCCCAGGAGGAATTCTCCCAACATCCAACCTGGCCCTCTCCTCTTGTCCCTGTTCCCTGGGATGAGATCCCAAATCCATCCCCCCCTGGCTGTCCCCTCCTGTCAGGAGCTGTGCAGAGCCACAAGGTCCCCCCTGATCCCCCTTTTCTCCAGGCTGAGCACCTTCCCAGCTCCCTCAGCCCTCCTGGTGCTCCTCCCTGGGCACGATGGATGTGACATCTGAATTTCACATTCCCATCTCGGGTGGAGACCTGGATTCACAGCCAGGACCCGTTTCCCTCCATCTTGCCGTCATTTCCCCCGATCCCAGTGAGGATTCCAGGAGCCCGCGTGTCCGTGCCATCCCCGCTGATCCCGCTGTGCCCTGCCAGGTGTCGGACACGCTGCTGGAGTGCCGGAAGCACCTGACGTGGGTGGTGGCCGTGCTGCAGGAGGTGGCGGCGGCCGGGGCGCAGCTGATCGCGCCGCTGGCCGAGAACGAGGGGCTGCCGGCCCCGCGCCTCGAGGAGCTGGCCTTCAAAGTCAGCGAGCAGGTGGGCACCCTTCTCCATCCTGGGGGCACCCTTCTCCATCCCAGGTGGGACATCCTTCCCACCATCCCAGGTGGGGCATCCTTCACCAGTCCCAGGTGGAAAATGCTTCCCACCAGTCCCAGGTGGGGCATCCTTCACCATTCCCAGGTGGGACACCATTCACCATCCCAGGTGGGGTGTCCTTCCCACCATTCCCAAATGGGCTGTCCTTCACCATCCCAGGTGGAAAATCCTTCCCACAATTCCCAGGTGGGACACCCTCCCCACCATTCCCAGGTGAAAAATCCTTCCCACCATCCCAGGTGGGGCATCCTTCACCATCCCAGGTGGGACACCCTTCACCATCCCAGGTGGGGCATCCTTCACCATCATAGATGGAAAATCCTTCCCACTATTCCCAGGTGGGACACCATTCACCATCCCAGGTGGGGTGTCCTTCCCACCATTCCCAAATGGGCTGTCCTTCACCATCCCAGGTGGAAAATCCTTCCCACAATTCCCAGGTGGGACACCCTCCCCACCATCATAGATGGAAAATCTTTACCACCATTCCCAGGTGGGACACTGTTCACCATTCCCAGGTGGGACACCCTCCCCACCATTCCCAGGTGGGGTGTCCTTCACCATCCCAGGTGGGGTGTCCTTCCCACCATCCCAGGTGGGGTGTCCTTCACCATCCCAGGTGGGGCATCCTTCACCATCATAGGTGGAAAATCCTTCCCACCATTCCCAGGTGGGAAAAAACATCAGTGGGACATTTTAAATATCAGAGGGACACCCTCAAATATCAGAGGAACATCCTTAAATATCAGAGGGACACCCTTAAATATCAGTAGGACACCCTTAAATATCAGAGGAACATCTTAAACATCAGTGGGACATTTTAAACATCAGAGGGACACCCTTAAACATCAGAGGGACATCCTTAAATATCAGTGGGACATTTTAAACATCAGTGAGACACGCTTAAATATCAGAGGGACACCCTTAGATATCAGAGGAATATCTTTAAATATCAGAGGAACATCTTAAACATCAGTGGGACATTTTAAATATCAGAGGGACACCCTCAAATATCAGAGAGACATCCTAAAATATCAGAGGAACATCCTTAAATATCAGAGGAACATCTTAAACATCAGTGGGACACGCTTAAATATCAGATGAACATCCTTAAATATCAGAGGAACATCTTTAAATATCAGAGGAACATCCTTAACCATCAGTGGGACACCCTTAACCATCAGAGGGGAACGCCAGTTGTGGGATGTGGGTCAGGGGCTGTGAGCCCAGCCCAGGGCCACCAGCCAGGTCCTCCCTGTCCTTCCCAGATTTATGGCTCCCAGGGCATCAACCCCTACGAGTGCCTGCGCCAGTCCTGCAGCATCCTCATGGCCACCATGAACAAGATGGCCACGGCCATGCAGGAGGGCGAGTACGACGCCGACCGCCCGCAGAGCAAGGTGGGTTGGGCCCTCTTCTGTCACCACCCACGTCACCAGGAGGCTGTGGGTGACCAGCACGGGGAGCTGGGCAGCTGCAGTTTCTGGGATTCTTCCTAAAATCCCGATTGTCCCGCTGGTCCAGCCCACGCCGCCAGCAGAGCTCCGGGCGGCTGCGCTCCGGGCGGAGATCACGGATGCGGAGGGTCTGGGGCTGAAGCTGGAGGACAGGGAGACGGTCATCAAGGAGCTGAAGAAGTCCCTCAAGATCAAGGTGAGGTGTTCCTCACTGATCCCTGCCTTCCTGGCTCCTCCACACCCAGCCCTGCCTGTCCCTCACCATCCCTCCTGTCCCTCACCATCTCTCCTGTCCCTCACCATCCCTGCCTGTCCCTCACCATCTCTCCTGTCCCTCACCCATCTCTCCTGTCCCTCACCCATCCCTGCCTGTCCCTCACCATCCCTGCCTGTCCCTCACCATCTCTCCTGTCCCTCACCCATCCCTCCTGTTCCTCACCCATCCCTCCTGTCCCTCACCCATCCCTGCCTGTCCCTCACCCATCTCTCCTGTCCCTCACCATCCCTGCCTGTCCCTCACCATCCCTCCTGTCCCTCACCCATCTCTCCTGTCCCTCACCATCCCTCACCCATCTCTCCTGTCCCTCACCCATCCCTGCCTGTCCCTCACCCATCTCTCCTGTCCCTCACCATCCCTCACCATCCCTGCCTTCCTGGCTGCTGTGGGATTCACCTCCACACTCCTGGTGATTTCTCCCTATGGAGATGCTGATCCCAAGCCCCATCCAGATCTCCTGGGGGTGTTTTTCCCATGGGCAGGGAGGTGCTGCCATCCACATCTTGCCCCCACCGTGTTCTGGGGTGCACAGGGTGGGAGCTGGGCATTGTTCCAGGTTCCAGCCATGAGTGCTGGTGATCTGGGGAGCTGATCTGGGTTCCAACTGTGCGTGCTGGTGATTTGGGGGTTCTGGGGAGCTGATCTGGGTTCCAGCTGTTGGTGCTGGTGATTTGGGGAGCTGATCTGGGTTCCAACTGTGCGTGCTGGTGATTTGGGGGCTCTGAGGAGCTGATCTGGGTTCCAGCTGTGGGTGCTGGTGATCTGGGGGCTCCCCCAGCTCCCCCAGCTCCCTGCTTCCCTCCCTGCTGCCCCAGGGCGAGGAGCTCAGCGAGGCCAACGTGCGGCTCAGCCTGCTGGAGAAGAAGCTGGACAGCGCCTCCAAGGACGCCGATGACCGCGTGGAAAAGATCCAGACCAAGCTGGATGAGACCCAGACCCTGCTCAAAAAGAAGGAGAAGTGAGTTTGGAATGGGGCTGGGGGTGTGGAGCTCGTCCAGAGGAAGCCACGGAGCTGCTCCAAGAGCTGGATTCCCTCCCCTTGGAGCTAGGCTGGGACAGCTGGGAATGTCCACTTGGAGAAGGGAAGAAAAGGGGCTCCAGGAGAGCTGGAGAGGGACTGGGAGCAAGGGATGGAGGGACAGGAGAAGGGGTCCTGGACAAGCAGCATCCGTGGCCTCACACATCCCTCTGTGTGCGTTCCCCAGGGAGTTTGAGGAGACCATGGACGCTCTCCAGGCTGACATTGACCAGCTGGAGTCGGAGAAGGTGGAGCTGAAGCAGCGCCTGAACAACCAGTCCAAGAGAACCATCGAGGGGCTGCGGGGCGCGCCGGCCTCGGGCGTGGCCTCCATCGTGTCAGGCATCGCTGGAGGTGAGGGACACGGCTGGGACGGGGCTGGCGTGTCCTCCTGGGCTCCACAACTGCTCCACAGCAGCTCCAGGCCTGCTGTGTGACCCGGAATTTGGGAATGGTGCTGTTCCCACAGCAGCTCCAGGCCTGCTGCGTGACTCGGAATTTGGGAATGGTGCTGTTCCCACAGCAGCTCCTGCCTCTGCCACATTCCCATCCCAGGGATGTTGCTGGCACATTGTGGTTCCCAAAGGAGCAGGAGCAGCCTGGGAGCTCCGTGCCGAGCCCCTGGCTCTGGGGGAGCATTGCAGGGACCCTGCCTGGGTCACTCCCAGCTGCTGGGAATGGGGTCAGCCCCAGCTGTGGCCGTGGGAGCCCGGAGCTGCTCCATCCACAGCTCCTCTCCCGCCCAATCCGGGGCTTTAATCCTGATTTTTCTTGTCTCTCAAACCCTCTCCCTGTGCTGCAGAGGAACAGCAGCGAGGTATGGACATGGCATGCAGGCACAGGGCATGGGGGGAGGTGAGATCCCAGGACACCCAAACCCTGGGACGCAGCGGCTCCGTTTGGGAGCCGGGGAAGGATCCGGGCCCTGCTCGGATGCTGCCGGCCCTGGTGGCTCCAGGGGGGTTGGGAAGGGAGGGATGAGCATGGAACCGTGATGGATGTGGGGAGGGGTGACCCCCGGCTGACGGCAGCGCCCTCCGCAGGCGGCGGTGCCGGGCAGGTGCCGGGAGGCGGCTCCGGCCCCGTGCAGGTGAAGGATTCGCCGCTGCTGCTGCAGCAGATCGACGCCCTGCAGCTCTCCCTGAAGCACCTCAAGAACGAGAACAACCTGCTCAAGGTCGGCGGGGAATGGCGTGGGATCCCCGTGGGGTGGGATCCATGTGGGGTGGGATCCCTTTGGGGTAGGATCCCCATGGGATGGGATGTGATCTCTGTGGGATGGGATGGGATGGGATGGGATGGGATGGGATGGGATGGGATGGGATGGGATGGGATGGGATGGGATGGGATGGGATGGGATGGGATCCATGTGGGATGGAATCCATGTGGGATAGGATCCATGTGGGATGGGATTTGGGTGGGATGGGATCCATGTGGGATGGGATCCATGTGGGATGGGATGTGATCCCTGCAGGATGGGATCCCCATGTGATGTGATCCCCGTGGGATGGAATCCCTGTGGGATGTGATCCCCATGGGATGTGACTCCCATGGGATGGGATCCATGTGGGATGTGATCCCTGTGGGATGTGTTTCGGGTAGGATGTGATCCATGTGGGATGGGATCCCCATTGGATGGGATCCATGTGGGATGGGATCCCTGCAGGGTGTGATCCCTGTGGGATGGGATCTGGTTTGGATGGGATTTCCATGTGATGTGATCCCCGTGGGATGGGATTCCCGTGTGATGTGATCCCCGTGGGATGGGATCCCTGCAGGGTGTGATCCCTGTGGGATGTGATCCCAAGGATAGGATCCCCGTGGGATACGGGATGAGCTGGAGAGCCCGCTCTCATCTGGCGTGCTGCAGGGGAAGGGGCTGCGAGCGGGCTCAGCGCTGCCAGCTGGGACTGCTGCTGGAACTGGGCGCGCTGCTCGTGCCCCTCTTGGCCGATACCACTGCCACAACCTGATCGATCCATCGACTGATCGATTAACGAACCCCCCACGGTGCACAGCAGCAGATAATCCAATTAACCAACCACTCCCACGAATATTAATTCACGGACTGGTCGGAGCACCTCACCAACAGCTCCCAAACCCAACCAGCCCCTCGGGGACTGTCCTGCTCCCACCCCTGCTGTCCTCAGCAGCGTTTTACCCTCGCTTTTCTCATTTTTCCCGTTTTCCACGTTTCCCACGTCCCTCACTGGTCTTTTCCCGTGGCTGCCAGGGTGCCCAGCTGAGGATGGAGCTGGCCAGCCTGGCCCCGCTGCAGGTGCCCCGCGTGGCGCGGCCGCCCGAGGGGATGCCCACGCAGAGCCTCTACCGCAAGACCACGCAGCTCCTGGAGACCCTCTACCAGCTCAGCGCCAACGCCAAGGTGCTGGACGTGAGGCAGAGCAAATCCAGTAAGTCCTACAAACGTCCCTCGGGATTTTTCGGGGTGTTCTCCTGCCCACAGAGGGACTGGCAGCCGTGTTTGACGCTGGCGCGATGCCGGTGCTTTAGCGAAAATGTCATTTTTTAATTGAATGCTGTGAAGTGTAATTGAGAACAGAGTAAAGCAGGGTTAAGCTTAATAATAGGAAAAAAAATCTTTATTAAGCTACTATTAGAAAAGGAAAAAAACCTACATATAAAGGTCAAAATGAAAACTGCATAAAGCATTTTTCTTTTTACCACCTAATTTTAATAAACTACAGTAAGACACAATCTGGATTTTAATTAGTTTTTACCTTCTAGACAATTGATATTTAGTCTATTGAGGGAGACAAGAGTGAGTTATCCAAGGAATTTTGCTTTGAACCCCTCTTGTGTTCTCAGAGGCGTGTCCACCTTCAATTAGTCAATATCTAAATTGACCTAATTGGTCAGTATCTAAATTGACCTCTTCCTTCAGAAAAATTCTTTTTCCATGTCAAAGCACGACAGGCACCTGGAGCAGAGCTGGAAGGTTGAGAGGGACAGCTCTGTGTCCCCACGGTGCCCATCCCTGTCCCCCTCAGGCCATCGGGGTGATGTGGCTCAGTGTCCTGGGGCTGAGCTGCTCCAGAGCTCCTCAAACCCCTGAAACCCTCCTGGTTCTAATCCAAGGGGGTCAAACCCCCAAAACCCACCTGGTGCCAGCCTGAGGAGGTAAAAATACTCCAAAACCCAGCTGGTACCAGCCTGAGGAGATCAAACCTCCCAAAACCCACCTGGTGCCAGTCTGAGGAGATCAAACCTCCCAAAACCCACCTGGTACCAGCCTGAGGAGATCAAACCTCCCAAAACCCACCTGGTGCCAGTCAGAGGAGGTAAAAACCCCTAAAACCCACCTGGTGCCAGTCTGAGGAGGTAAAAACCCCTAAAACCCACCTGGTGCCAGTCTGAGGAGGTAAAAACCCCTAAAACCCACCTGGTAGCAGCCTGAGGAGATCAAACCTCCCAAAACCCACCTGGTACCAGCCTGAGGAGATCAAACCTCCCAAAACCCACCTGGTGCCAGTCTGAGGAGGTAAAAACCCCTAAAACCCACCTGGTGCCAGTCTGAGGAGATCAAATCCCCCAAAACCCACCTGGTACCAGCCTGAGGAGATCAAACCTCCCAAAACCCACCTGGTGCCAGTCAGAGGAGGTAAAAACCCCTAAAACCCACCTGGTGCCAGTCTGAGGAGGTAAAAACCCCTAAAACCCACCTGGTGCCAGTCTGAGGAGATCAAATCCCCCAAAACCCAGCTGGTACCCACTTGAGGAGGTAAAAATCCCCAAAACCCATCTCTCCCTTCCCGTTGTCCGCAGCGAGGAGCTCGTCGGCGCGGCTGCTGGAGCAGACAGCCCGGCTCTGCGCCCTCAAGAACTCCATCGACGCCCTGAAGGTGAGGAAGGGTCTTCTCCAGCGTGGGGGACCTCCTGGTGGCACCCCCAGCCCAGCCCTGGTGGCAGCGAGGGGACAAGGTGCTGCCCGTTCCCATTCCTGTTCTCCTCCCAAAACAGTCGGGTTTGATCCCTCTGATTTCTGCCCAGGGTGGGCAAGGGCTCCGTGGGGTGACAGGGGTCCCCACGGGGTGGATTTTGGGGTGACCTTGCTGTGCCCCCCAGGACGACACGCTGCGGGAGATGGTTCAGCAGCAGCCGGGCGCCGGCGTCTCCACCACCTTCGGCACCTTCCCGTCCTCTTCCTTCCTGAAGGTGAGAGCCCCATCCCCAGGGACCCCCGGCGCCGACAGCCCCAGTCCTGAGGAACCCCAATTCCAAGGGACCCCAGTCCCAAAGGCATCCCTCAATCTTGAGGGAATCCTGATTCCAAGAGACGCCAGTCACAAAAAACCCCCATTCCTGAGAGCCCCCCAATCTTGAGGAACCCCAGTCCCAAAGGTGTCCCTCAATCTTGAGGGAACCCTGATTCCAAGAGACACCAGTCACAAAAAGTCCTGTTCGTGAGGGCCCCCCAATTCTGAGGGCCCCCAATCCTGAGGGCCCCCAATCCTGAGGAACCCAAATCTCCAGGAACCCAATCACAAGAAACTCCAGTCCCTGAGGGGCCTCAATCCATCCCAAGGGACCCCTGTTCCTGATCCCCAGTTTTGAGAGACCCCCCCGTTCTGACAAGATCCAATCCCGAGGGATCCCCCATTCCCAAGGCATGGGGCGGGTGAGGACCCCCTGCCCCACCCCAGCACCCCATGACCCAAATCAGCCACCAGCTCCCATCCCGAGGGAGATCCCCAATCCTGAGGGACCCCAATCCCAAAGGCATCCCTCAATCTTGAGGGAATCCTGATTCCAAGGGAGGCCAGTCACAAAAAACCCCGTTCCTGAGGGCCCCCCAATTCCGATGGACCCCAGTCTTGAGGAACCCCAATCTCCAGGGATCCCCAGTACCTGAGGGACCCCACTCATACAAAACTCCTGTCCCTGAGGAGCCCCAATCCATCCCAAGGGACCCCTGTTCCTGATCCCCGTTCTGACAAACTCCAATCCCAAGGGATCCCCCGTTCCCAAGGCATGGGGCGGGTGAGCACCCCCTGCCCCACCCCAGCACCCCATGACCCAAATCAGCCACCAGCTCCCATCCCGAGGGAGATCCCCAATCCTGAGGGACCCCAGTCTTGAGGAACCCCAATCTCCAGGGATCCCCAGTACCTGAGGGACCCCACTGACACAAAACTCCCGTCCCTGAGGAGCCCCAATCCACCCCAAGGGACCCCTGTTCCTGATCCCCGTTCTGACAAGCTCCAATCCCGAGGGATCCCCGTTCCCAAGGCACGGGGCGGGTGAGCACCCCCTGCCCCACCCCAGCACCCAGCACCCCTTAGCTGGGGTGCCGGGCCCCTCGGGGCGCTCCCACGGCCGTGTCCCCGCAGGCGAAGCAGGAGCAGGCGCGGGGCCCGGCGCTGTGCGGGCGGGTGACGATCCCGTGCGCGCCGGGGCACGGCCAGGCCCACCGGGTGCTGCTCACCCCCGACCTGCTCCAGCACCTCCGCCAGCACTTCGTCGCCTGAGCCGCCCCCGAGGGACCCCCGGCCCGCTGTCCCCTCCCTCGGGACTCTCCGTTTCCTTCCCCACGCCGGCCCCACTCGCGGGTGGGAGCCGGAGCCGCTTCCCCCGGGGGGATCCCCGCGCTGCTCTCGGACACTACAGAACCCCCCGGGACCCCCGCGGGGCCGGGGCTGCGGCCCCCCCGTGCTCCTGGCATCCAATAAAACTTCCCTGGACGCGCCTCCTGCGCCTGGAACCGGGCACCGGGCGGGGACACGGCGGGGGACACCGGGGAGCAGAAAAGGGACTGGCAGGGCACCGGGGGGGCACGGAGGTCACAGGAAGGCTCCGAGAGGGGCGGTGGGAGTCCCGGGAGGGGACTGAGGATCCGGGGGTCACAGAGAGCACCGGGATGGAACCACGGCGACATTCGGGGACCCCGGGATGGCACCGGGAGACGTTTGGGGGGGTCCCGGATGGGAGCAGGGGGACGCTTGGAGGGCACTGAGGGTCCCAGGAGGGCACCGGGAGGGGACGCGGGGCCATCGGGGGTGGGGGGTGTCCCCGTGGGGTCATCGGGGGTCCGGGGATGGCACCGTGGGGACATTTGGGGGTCCCGGGGTGGCACCGTGGGGACATTTGGGGGGGGGGGGGGGGGGCGGTTCCCGCCACGTGCGGCCGCGCGCTCACCGAACCGCGCGGGAAGGGGCGGGGCGGAGGCTCGCGCGCGCGGGGCTCCCATTGGCCGGCGCGCAGGAAAAGGCGGGAGGGAACGCCCCCTCCGGTCTCTGATTGGCAGGCGTCGCCGAGGGGGGCGGGGTCAGTCCCGCCTCTGCTTGATTGGCCGCGGGGCGGGCCCCTCGAAGGCGGCCCGCGGTGATTGGCGGAGGGCGCGGCGCAGTGGGCGCTGATTGGTGGAGGAGGGAGGTGGCGGGGTTCCGGCGGGGACGGAGCGTCAGTTCCGGGCGGCGGTGGCGGCGGCAGGACCATGGTGAGTGCGGGCCGGGCCCGCGCCGCATCCGCCGCCATCGGGCGTGCGGAGCGGCTCAGGAGCCTCCTCCGACCGCATCGGGCCGGGCCGGGAGCGGAGGGAGGCCGGGGGAGCCGCATCGAGGCGGGCCGGGCGCTCCGGTGGGGCGGCGGGCGCGGGGATGGGCGGGAGCGCGGCCGCGGTGCCGCCCCCGGTGAGCGCAGCCTCCGGTGCCGCAGGTGCTGCTGCACGTGCTGTTCGAGCATGCGGCCGGGTACGCTCTGTTCGCCGTGCGAGAGGTGGAGGAGATCGGCCTGCTGCTGCCGCAGGTACGGCCCCGGGGGGAAGGAGGAGAACGGGATCGGGGGTGGGGAGCGGAGGGGACGCACCGGGGCTGGCACGGGCAGAGGTGGGAGCACCGCGGTGGGAATCGGGGGCCGCGCTGGCGGGGCCGCTGCCCGCGCCCGCCGTGACCGGAGCCCCGCAGGTGGAGGAGAGCGTCCTGACGCTGGGCAAGTTCCACAACATGGTGAAGCTCGTGGCCTTCTCGCCCTTCCGCTCGGCGCAGAGCGCGCTGGAGAACATGAACGCCGTGTCCGAGGGTGAGCGCGGCGCCGGGGGCACCGGGACCTGCCCTCCGGGGAGCCCCGGGCCGCGCTGAGCCCCCCGTGTCCCGCAGGAGTCCTGCACGAGGAGCTGCGGCTGCTGCTGGACACGGCGCTGCCCCCCAAGAGGAAGAAGGTGGTGCTGGGCGTGGGCGATGCCAAGATGGGCGCGGCCGTGCTGGAGGAGCTGGGGGTGCAGTGCCAGACCGGGGGCGTCGTGGCCGAGCTGATGCGCGGTGAGTGGGGACACGGGGGACAGAGGGGACATCTCGCTGGGCTCCCGGTTCAGCCGGGAGGACCGAGGAGCGGGCTGGACCCGGTGCCGTGGCTGGGGGGTGTCCCTGGGGCTGCCCGTGGTGGTGGCACCGTTGTCACCCCGGGGTGACGCTGGCTGCTGGCACCGTTGTCACCCCGGGGTGACGCCGGCTGCTGCACCGTTGTCACCCCGGGGTGACGCCGCGTCCCCGCAGGGATCCGGCTGCACTTCCCGGCGCTGGTGCGAGGCCTCACGGCTCAGTCGGCGGCCAAGGCCCAGCTGGGGCTCGGCCACAGCTACTCCCGGGCCAAGGTGAAGTTCAACGTGCACCGCGTGGACAACATGATCATCCAGTCCATCAGCCTGCTGGACCAGCTGGACAAGGACATCAACACCTTCTCCATGCGCGTCCGGTCGGTGGGGACGGGTTTCGGGGGTTGAACGGGTTTGGGGGTCCCCGCTGCCTCCCCACGCTTACCGCAGGCAGCTGCCTCTGCTCCGGCCGCCTGTACAGACCGGGGAGGGACAGCAGCTCCCCAGGGGCCGCTGGCCGGGCCCCAGGGCCACGCCGTGGAGCCGGGGGGACATTTGGGAGCCCGGTGGGGTGGCCCGGGGACACGCGGAGCTGGGGTGGGGCCCGGGCAGCCGCAGTGAGGGCGCGCTGTCCCTGCAGGGAGTGGTACGGGTACCACTTCCCCGAGCTGATCAAGATCGTCCCCGAGAACTCCATGTACTGCCGGGTGGCCAAATTCATCGGGAACCGGCGGGAGCTGAGCGAGGAGAGCCTGGAAGGGCTGGAGGAGATCGTCATGGACAGCGCCAAGGCCCAGGCCATCCTGGAGGCCTCCCGCTCCTCCATGGGTGAGAGGGGCTCCGAGGGGCTCACGGGGGGCCCGGCCGCGGGGTCGCTGCTGCCGCTCACCCCGTGCCACCCCCAGGGATGGACATCTCCCCCCTGGACCTCATCAACATCGAGAGCTTCTCGCGCCGCGTCATCTCCCTGTCCGAGTACCGCAAGGAGCTGCAGGAGTACCTGCGCTCCAAGATGAGCCAGGTGGCCCCCAGCCTGTCAGCCCTCATCGGGGAGGTGGTGAGTGTCCCCAGAGTGTCCCCTGAGCGTCCCCTGCCCCCCGCCCGGCCGCGGAGATGATGTCAGAGTGAATCTGTCAATCCACTGAGCCGTGCTGCTGACGCTTCTACTGCTGATCCGTGGCCTGTGGGGGCTCTCTGTGCCCTCGGGGGGCTTTGGGGCCACCTGTAACCCCCCCGTGCCACCCCCCAGGTGGGCGCCCGCCTCATCTCGCACGCTGGCAGCTTGACCAACCTGGCCAAGTACCCGGCGTCGACGGTGCAGATCCTGGGCGCCGAGAAGGCCCTGTTCAGGTACCCGCCGGGGTGGGGAGGGGCTGGCCGCGGGTGGGGGCGGATTTCGGGGGTCCTGACCCCGCCCTGGGCACCCGCAGGGCGCTGAAGACGCGGGGGAACACCCCCAAGTACGGCCTCATCTTCCACTCCACCTTCATCGGGCGCGCGGCCGCCAAGAACAAGGGGCGCATCTCGCGCTACCTGGCCAACAAGTGCACCATCGCCTCGCGCATCGACTGCTTCTCAGGTGGGCCTGGGGGGCTCTGGGGGCTCCGGGGGGCACGGGCGGGGCGGGCGCTGCCGCTCGGTGCCCGGGTGGGCACGGGGAGGGCGCTCGGGGCCGCTCTGCCGTGATGGGAACATTTTTCGTCAGCAGCATCTCACCGCAGTGAATGGTGACTCCTGTGGGCTGAGCAGAGCTGGGGGGGACTCGGGGGGGTTTGGGGGTGCAGGGTGGGTGCTGAGCCCACCCCCCCCGGCCTCTCCCCGCAGAGGTGCCCACCAGTGTCTTTGGGGACAAGCTGCGGGAGCAGGTGGAGGAGCGCTTGGCCTTCTACGAGACCGGGGAGCCGCCCCGCAAGAACCTGGAGGTGATGAAGGAGGCCGTGGTGGAGGTGAGGAGGAAGAGGAGGAGGGGGTGGTGAGGGATGAAGGACAGGGGTGAGGGTGACAGATGCAGGCAGTGGGGGAGATGGAGGAGGAGGTGAGATCCTGGGGGAGATGAAGATGGTGGTGAGGTCCAGGAAGGGTGAAGAAGGTGATGGAGGTGAGTGCTGAGATGAGAACGATGGAAGTGTTGGGGTGATGAAGATGATGGAGGTGAGGTCCTGGGGGAGATGAAGGTGGCAGTAGTGAGGTACCAGGGGCTGGAGATTGTGAATGGGAAGTGCTGGGGGCAGTGGAGGTGCTGGGATGATGGTGGTGGAGGTGATGAAGGTGATGGTGATATCCTGTAGTGATGGTGAGATCCTGGGGGGAAGAAGGTGATGCTGGGGGGATGAAGGTGATGGTGAGATACTGGGTGATGAAGATGATGCTGGGTGATGAAGGTGATGGTGACATCCTGTAGTGATGGTGAGATCCTGGGGGGATGAAGGTGGAGCTGAAGTGCTGGGCGAATGAAGGTGAGATGTTGTGGTGATGAAGGTGATGTTGAGATCCTGTGGTGATGAAGGTGATGGTGGGGTGCTGGGGGGATGAAGGTGATAGTGAGATACTGGGTGATGAAGATGGTGCTGGGAGGATGAAGGTGATGCTGGGGGGATGAAGGTGATGGTGAGATCCTGTGGTGATGAAGATGATGCTGGGGGGATGAAGGTGATGATATCATGTGGTGATGAAGGTGGTGCTGGGGGATGAAGGTTATGCTGGGGTGAAGAAGGTGATGCTGGGGGGATGAAGGTGATGGTGAGATACTGGGTGATGAAGATGATGCTGGGATGCTGGGGGGATGAAGGTGACGCTGTGGTGATGAAGGTGGTGCTGGGGGATGAAGGTTATGCTGGGGTGAAGAAGGTGATGCTGGGGGATGAAGGTTATGTTGGGGTGATGAAGATGATGCTGGGGGATGAAGGTTATGCTGGGGTGAAGAAGGTGATGCTGGGGGATGAAGGTGACGCTGAGGGCCCGTGTCGGAGGTGATGTCACTGTGCCATCCTGACCTGCTGTGGAGGCCAAAGACTGATTTAATGAGTCTGATCCGACCAGGGCCAGGCGTGGGGACAAACCCCAGGACCCTGCCCTGCCTCACGTCCCCCCTGTGTGTCCTCAGGCCAACGAGGTGGTGGCTGAGGTGAAGAGGAGGCAGGAGAAGAAGGAGAAGAAGAGGAAGAAGAGGGAGAAGCGGCGGCTGGAGGCCCTGGCGGCGGCCGCCGAGGAGCCGGCGGAGAACTCGGTGATGGAGATGGAGGTGAGGGGGATGGGGTGGGACCCTTTTGGGGATTGAGACCCTTTTGGGGGGTGTGAGGGGTCTCTGTGCCCCAGGAGGGGAGGGAGGATGAGGCCAGAACTGACGTGGGGCTCCCCACAGGAGAACGACGTGGGGGCCAAGAAGAAGAAGAAAAAGAAGAAGCAGCAGCAGCCAGAGGAGTCTGAGGCAGAGGCAGAGCCCGAGGAGAACGGGGTGGAGGAGGAGGAGGAGGAGGAGCCGTTGCCCAAGAAGAAAAGGAAAGTCACGGTAGAGGCTGAGGAGGAAGAGGAGGAGGAGGAGAAGAAGAAGAAAAAGAAGAAGAAGAAGAAGGCAGCGGCTCAGGACTCCGAGGAGGATTAGGGAGCAGAGAGAGCAGTGCATGGACTGACAGACTGACGGACAGGCAGGAGCCCGGAGCGGCTGCCCGCCCGCTCCCGTGGTGTCCCCAGAGGCACGGTGGCCACTGGGAAGGTGGCAGAGCCCCTCGTGGTGGCCTGGGTGAGTCCCTCTGGCCACCAGCAGCCCTTGGACTGGTGCCTTACACCGTGGAACTTTGAATGCCACGGGACCTCGGGCTGTGTGGGGCTGTCCCTGGGCTGTGTCCCTTTCCTTGGGGCTGTCCCTGGGCCGTGTCCCTTTCCTTGGGGCTGTCCCCAGCCCGTGTCCCCTGTCCCCAGCCCATGTCCCCAGCCCGTGCAGTGCGGGGCCGGCCCCTCGTGGTGCCCACACCCCAATAAAGGGCTGAGGTCGTTGTGAGCCCTCCTTGTCCTGCTCCGTGGCAGGGGGTGCCCAGGCTGTCCCCACGGGGGTCACCCTGGCACCAGCGGCCTGCCCGGGCCCGGGGACACTGACGGCAGCACGGTCACACCTGAGGCCACTTTATTGGAGTCACCGGGGGCGGGCTGAGGTCACTGCACCTCCAGGGCATCTATCACGGCCTGGGTGAAATCCATGGAGGTGGAGTAGCCCCCCATGTCCGCCGTGCGCACCTGCAAGGAGACGGGAGGTTAGGGGGGGACCGGGAGGGGACCTGCGGGTTCGGGGTCCCCTCGGCTGTGCCACTGCGGGGTCGGGCTCCCCGGAGCCCTCCGCACCCCCAAAACCTTCCCTGTGCCTCGGGGGGATGTGTGCAGGGGCTGGTGACCCCTCTGACCCACACCTGAGTCTGGTTCCAGCACTGTCCCCCCCAGCTCAGCAGCCCCAGCACCCCAAAAGCTGCCCCAGTCCCCCCAGGAAGCGCTGGACCCTTTATTAGCGAAGCAGAATACAGAGCAGGACGCGGCGGCGCGGCACCAGCCCCGGCCCCACGGCGCTCGTGGGGTGGGCTCGGAGCCCTGCAGCCCCCCAATTCCCACGGATTGGGGGGCACGGGGTGCAGCTCCCCACCCTGCCCCGGGTCCGGAGTGTTCCAAGGGCACCCCACGCCTGGAGCTGTCCCCGCGTGGGGACCCTGTGCCAGAGCTGCCACGGGAGGGGAGGGTGGGGATGTCACCCTGCCTATTGCTGGGAGCTGGATGGGATGGATCCCACGGGAATGGGGTCACGGGGATCCCACGGGAATGGGGGTCCCACAGTTGTGGTGGTGGTGGTCCCATGAGAATTCCACAATTCCATTGGTCCAGCAGTCACAACGACCCCGCAGGAATGGGGGGCCCGTGATCACAGGGATCCCATGGGAATGGGGTCCCACATTCTAAGAATCCCACGGGAATGAGGATCCCACAAATCCCATTGGTCCAACAGTCACAAAAACCCCATAGGAATGGGGGGGGTCTCACAAGGATCTCATGGGAATGGGATCCCACAGGCAAAGGGATCCCGTGGGAATGGGGTCCCAAGGGATCCTATAGGAATGGGGGTCCCACATTTGTAAGGATCCCATAGGAATGGGGGTCTCACAAGGATCCCATGGGATGGGGGTCCCAGATTTGTAAGGATCCCATGGGAATGGGGGTCCCAGAGCCGTGCTGGGTGGTCCCGGTGTCCCCAGGAGCTGCCTGTGAGTTTGGGGTGCTGCCCCATTCCCCCCCATTCCCCCCAGACACCCCCAAACCCGCACTGGCCGCCTCCTGGGGGTGTGGGGGGAGGCGAAGGGATCCTGGGGGGGTGTGGGGAGGGGGCTGCGGCGCTGGGGGGTGCCGGGGGTCCTAAGCCCCATAGTTGGGGTGCAGGTTGTCAATGACGGACTTGACGAAGTCGGAAGTGGTGGAGTAACCGCCCAGGTCCCGGGTCCGGACCTGCAGATCCAACACAGGAGGGGAGAAACGGGGAAAGGCCGGAGGTGAACGCAGGAACGGCTGCCAGGGGGACAGGACAGCACAGAGAGAGACTGCAGGACCCTCCACGGCCCTGCCAGGACCTGCACAGGGGCTGAGGGACATCCCTCCAGGACCTGCGGTAGGAATGGGGCTGTGGGAGGTCCCTGAGAGCCCTGCCAGGACCTGCACAGAGGCTGTGGATCATCCCTCCAGGACCTGGGGTGTGGATGGGGACATGGACAGGTCCCTGAGAGCCCTGCCAGGACCTGCACAGGGGCTGAGGGACATCCTTGATAGCCCTGCCAGGACCTGGGGTGGGAATGGGGACATGGACAGGTCCCTGAGAGCCCTGCCAGGACCTGCACAGGGGCTGAGGGACATCCCTGAGCCTGCCAGGACCTGCACAGGGGGTGAGGGACATCCCTCCAGGACCTGCGGTAGGAATGGGGCTGTGGAAGGTCCCTGAGAGCCCTGCCAGGACCTGGGGTGGGGATGGGGCTGTGGAACATCCCTGAGAGCCCTGCCAGGACCTGCACAGAGGCTGTGGATCATCCCTCCAGGACCTGGGGGTAGGAATGGGGCTGTGGAACATCTCAGAGCCCTGCTAGGACCTGGGGTGGGAATGGGGACATGGACAGGTCCCTGAGAGCCCTGCCAGGAACCCAAATGGGGACAAGGCCATGGAGGATCCCCCCAGCCCTGCCAGAAGTCCCTCCCCTGCCAGGACATGACCACAGGGGCTGGACACAGCTGTGGGACTGGGAGTGTAGCTGGAGAGAGGAGAGGAACCAGGAATCCCCGCTGGAGAGAGGAGAGAAACCAGAATTCCAGCTGGAGAGAGGAGAGAAACCAGAATTCCAGCTGGGAAGAAGAGAGGAGTCAAAATTTGAGCTGGACAGAGGAGAGGAACCAGAATTCCAGCTGGGAAGAGCGGAGGAACCAGCTGGGAAGAGGAGAGCAGCCAGAGAACGTGACCCAGGCACCACCAGCCCCACCCAGCGTCCCACACTCACTTTTCCACCTTTGATCACCTTCTTCACCGCGTCCGAGATCATGTTGGAGTGGTATTCCAGGCTGGAAAAGGGGGGGAAGCAGGGGGTCAGCCCCTGGGGAGCCCCCCCAGCCCCCCTCTGGAGCCCAGCACGTACTTGAGGTGCCGCAGCATGTTGGAGGCCGAGAGCAGCATGGCCGTGGGGTTGGCGATGTTCCTGCCCACGGCCTGGGCGAAGGGGTGCCGGGCACCCTGCGGGACACGGGGACAGCGTCAGGGCACGCTGCCAGCCTGGGGGATCCCCTGGAATGCCCCCGGAATGCCCCTGGCACGGCGGGCTCACCAGCTCGAAGACGGCGTACTCGGCGCTGTAGCTCTCGCCGGGCACGACGCCGGCGCCGCCCACCAGCCCCGCGGCCAGGTTGTCCACGATGTTGCCGTAGAGGTTGGGCATCACCAGGACGTCGAACTGGTAGGGATTCTGCACCAGCTGGCACGGGAATGGCAGTGGGAATGGGGCCTGGGACAGCTGTGGGGAAGCTCAGCCCCACCCTGGCACTGGGAGCCCAGCCCGGGCGCGGTGGGGCCGGGGGAGCTCCGAGTGTCTCCAGCTTGAACCATCCCATGCTTGGCACAGCTGCCTGCAGCAGCAGCCGTGGGATTGGGGAGTTTTTAGGGATACAAAGAGGAATTTTTAGGGATAGGAACACGCCCAGCCCCAGTGAGGCTGCGGGAACCCTCAGAATTCCCCCCAGGAGCAGCACTGGGATGGCCCCGGAGGCACAGGTCAGGTGAGACAGAGCTGGGAATGTTTGTTGGGAATGTTGGGAATGCTGCGAGAGCTCCTGCCCGGCACTGGGACAACCCTGAGGCCAGGTGGGCTCGGTGTGGCCAGGCTGGGAGGTTCCAGCAGCTCAGGGTGGGACAGGGACACGGGATGGGGCGTGGCTCACCTGCATGCAGCAGTTGTCGATGATCATGGTGTCGAATTTGATCTTGGGGTACAGCTCGGCCACCTCCTTACAGCACTGCAGGAACAGCCCATCCCCCAGCTTCCTGCACGGGGAACACCAGCGGGGCTTGGGGGACAGCAGGGACACCCCACAGGCGGCAGGGACACCCCACAGGCGGCAGGGACACCCCACAGGCGGCAGGGACACCCCACAGGCGGCAGGGACACCCCACAGGCTGCAGGGAACCCGCAGGAGCTGCAGGAACCCAGCAGGAGCTGCAGGGATCCAGGAGGAGCTGCAGGGATCCAGGAGGAGCTGCAGGGATCCAGGAGGATCTAAAGGGACCCAGGAGGAGCTGCAGGGATCCAGCAGGAGCTAAAGGAACCCAGCAGGAGCTGCAGGAACCCAGCAGGAGCTAAAGGAACCCAGCAGGAATTAGGATCTGTGACACATCTGGGGGTCTCCATGCTGCTTTCCCCCCCATCTCCCTGATGGGAAGGGGATTTGTCCCAGGTGGGAGGTCCATGAGGATCAATGATTCCAGAGTTTGGGATTCTGAGCCCAAGCCAATGATGCCCCAATCCATGGGGAGATGCTGCCCTGGGAATATCTGGCCAGTGGTCAGCAGATCAGTGTCCTGCTCACTCCTGGCTGGAGCAGAGCGAGGGAAAAGCCCCAATCCCAGGGAATTCCTGATCTCCCTCGCTCCGATCCCCCATGTCCAACCTGGTCTTGGGCACTGCCAGGGATCCCAAACAAATCTGGGAATTCCATCCCAGCCAGGAATTCCTTGCCAAGATCCCAGCCCAAGCTCCCCTTTCCCAGTGGGAGCCATTCCCTGGCTCCTGTCCCTCTGTCCCTTGTCCCCAGTCCCTCTCCAGCTCTCCTGGAGCTCCTTTAGGAGCTCTGAGCATTCCCTGGAATTTTCCCTTCTCCAGGGGAACATTCCCAGCTCTGCCAGCCTGGCTCCAGAATCCTGGAATGGTTTGAGTTGGAAAAGACCTTAAATCCCATCCATTCCCACCCCATCCATGGACAGGGACAATTCCCACCATCCCAGCTGGATCCAGCTTGGGTTTGGACATTCCCAGGGGCAGCCACAGCAAATGTGGGAATTCCAGCCCAGCCAGGAATTCCTTCCCAATTTCCCAGCCCAATCTCTCTTTTCCCACCTGGAATTCCTTCCCCCCCATCTGCTGCCACGCCGAGCCCCTCGCGGCGTCCCGGAGCGCGGGCGGGCGGTGGCAGCGCCCCCGGGAGGGGACAGGGTGGCAGTGGCACTCACATGATGTTGGCCTTGTGCACGGCCGTCACCTTGGCCCGGCCCTTCTTGGTGGCGTAGTCGAAGGCGAACTTGGCGATGCGCTGGGACTTGGCCCTGGTGATGATCTTCAGGCACTCGATCACGCCCTTGACGCTCTGCGGGGACAGCGGCGTCAGGGCGGGCCACCCTCTTCACCGTCATCGTCATCGTCATTGTCATCATCACTGTGCCACCCGGCTGGTTTGAGAGCTGGCCTGCTCTTCATCGTCATCGTCATCATCATTGTCATCGTCATTGTCATCATCACTGTGCCACCCGGTTTGGTTTGAGAGCTGGCCTTCTCTTCATTGTCATCGTCATCGTCATTGTCATCATCGTCATCCTCACTGTGCCACCTGGCTAGATTGAGAGCTGGCCTTCTCTTCATTGTCATCGTCATCGTCGTTGTCATCATCACTGTGCCACCCGGTTTGGTTTGAGAGCTGGCCTGCTCTTCATCATCATCGTCATCATTGTCATCGTCATCATCGTCATCCTCACTGTGCCACCCGGCTAGATTGAGAGCTGGCCTACTCTTCATCGTCATCGTCATTGTCATTGTCATCATCACTGTGCCACCCCGGCCTGGCCTGAGAGCTGGCCTGCTCTTCATTGTCATCATCGTCATCGTCATTGTCATCATCACTGTGCCACCCGGCTGGTTTGAGAGCTGGCCTGCTCTTCATTGTCGTCATCATCGTCATCATCGTCATCATTGTCATCGTCATTGTCATTGTCATCATCACTGTGCCACCCGGTTCGGTTTCAGAACTGGCCTGCTCTTCATTGTCATCGTCATCATCATTGTCATCGTCATTGTCATCATCACTGTGCCACCTGGTTGGTTTGAGAGCTGGCCTGCTCTTCATCGTCATCGTCATCATCATTGTCATCGTCATTGTCATCATCACTGTGCCACCTGGTTGGTTTGAGAGCTGGCCTGCTCTTCATTGTCATCGTCATCATCATTGTCATCGTCATTGTCATCATCACTGTGCCACCTGGTTGGTTTGAGAGCTGGCCTGGTCTTCATTGTCATCGTCATCATTATCGTCATTTACTGTGTCACCCCGGCCTGTCCTGAGAGCTGGCCTGCTCTTCATCATCATCATCATCATCATCATCATCATCATCATCGTCATTATTATCATCATCATAGTCATTATTATTATCATCATTATTATTATGATGCCACCCCACCCTGCCCTGACACCTGTCCTGCTCCAGGCTCGCTGCCCTTCCCTCTCCTCATCATCATCACAATCATAATTTCATTATTATTATTATTGTTGTTGTTGTTGCTATTACTATAATATTTATATTTTCATTATTATTTATTAATTTATTATTATTATTATTATTAGACCCTGGCCTATCCTGACACCTATCCTGCTCTGTGCTCTCTTCCCTTCCCTCTCCTCCTCATCATCATTACTATTCTTAATTTATTCTTCTTCTTATTATTATTATTAGTAGTAGTAGTAGTAATAGTAGTATTAATTACTATATTATGCCACCCCAGCCTGTCCTGACACCAGTCCTCTTCTGGGCTTGCTGCCCTTCCCTCTCATTAAATTATTATTATTATTATTATTATTATTATTATTATTATTATTATTATTATTATCTCTCCTAATAATCATATTTATTATTATTATTACCATCATCATCATAATTATCTTCACCATTATTATTACCATCATCACCAGTTATTAATATTCACATTTATGATGTGTCATATGTATTATATTATCTATTATTCTTACACACATTTATTTAGTATTAATTATTATAATCATTATTTTTTGATTAAATATTCCTTATCATTATAATTTTGTTCCAATTACTATCTATTTCTTATCACCACCATTTTGTTTCAATTATTCAATTGTTATCACCATCAGCACTTTGTTTCAATCATTTAATTGTTCTTATAATCATCATTTTGTTTCAATCATTGAATTTTTCTAATCATCACAATTTTGTTTCAATTCTTGAATTGTTCTTATCATCACAATTTTGTTTCAATTACTGAACTGTTATCACCATCACGATTTTGTTTCAATTATTTAATTGTTCTTTTCATCATCATAATTTTCTTTCAATTATTGAATTGTTCTTATCATCATTTTGTTTCAATTCTTGAATTTTTCTTATCATCATAATTTTGTTTCAATTATTGAATTTTTCTAATCATCACAATTTTGTTTCAATTACTGAACTGTTATCACCATCACGATTTTGTTTTAATTATTGAATTGTTGTTTTCATCATCATAATTTTCTTTCAATTATTGTTCTTTTCATAATTTTGTTTCAATTATTCAATTGTTATCCTCATCATTTTGCTGCAATTATTTAATTGTTCTTTTCATCATCTTAATTTTCTTTCAATTATTGAATTGCTTTTATCATTTTCTTTTAATTATTGAACTGTTCTAATCATCATTTTGTTTCAATTATTGAATTTTTCTAATTATCACAATTTTATTTCAATTACTGAATTTTTCTAATCATCACAATTTTGTTTCAACTACTGAACTGTTATCATCATCACAATTTTGTTTTAATTATTTAATTGCTCTTTTCATCATCATAATTCCTTGCCAAGATCCCAGCCCAAGCTCCCCTTTCCCAGTGGGAGCCATTCCCTGGCTCCTGTCCCTCTGTCCCTTGTCCCCAGTCCCTCTCCAGCTCTCCTGGAGCCTCTCCAGGCACTCTGAGCATTCCCTGGAATTTTCCCTTCTCCAGGGGAACATTCCCAGCTCTCCCAGAGCAAAAAGCTCCAGAATCCTGGAATGGTTTGGGTTGGAAAAGACCTTCAATCCCATCCATTCCCACCCCATCCATGGACAGGGGCAATTCCCACCATCCCAGCTGGATCCAACCTGGCCTTGAACATTCCCAGGGGCAGCCACAGCAAATCTGGGAATTCCAGCCCAGCCAGGAATTCCTTGCCAAGATCCCAGCCCAAGCTCCCCTTTCCTAGTAGGAATCCATTCCCTGTGTCCTGTCCCTCCATGCCTTGTCCCAGTCCCTCTCCTGGAGCCTCTTTAGGAGCTCTGAGCATTCCCTGGATTTTCCCTTCTCCAGGGAAACATTCCCAGCTCTCCCAGAGCAAAAACCTCCAGAATCCTGGAATGGTTTGGGTTGGAGGAACCTTAAATCCCATCCCAGCAATTCCACCCCATCCCTGTTCAGGGACACCTCCCACATCCCAGGTGGATCCAACCCCAATGTCCAACCTGGCCTTGGACATTCCCAGGGATCCAGGGATTCTCTGGGAATTCCATTCCAGCCAGGAATTCCTTGCCAAGATCCCAGCCCAAGCTCCCCTTTCCCAGTGGGAGCCATTCCCTGGCTCCTGTCCCTCTGTCCCTTGTCCCCAGCCCCTCTCCAGCTCTCCTGGAGCTCCTCCAGGAGCTCCGAGCATTCCCTGGATTTTCCCTTCCCGGGTGCCCACCTCGTGCTCCAGGGAGCTGTACTCGCCCTCGGTCTGCTCGCGGATGATCACCAGGTCCAGGTTGTTGTGCCGGGTCTGGTAGCCCGGG
The DNA here is from genome assembly GCF_050655825.1 of Lonchura striata. Classification (NCBI taxonomy): domain Eukaryota; kingdom Metazoa; phylum Chordata; class Aves; order Passeriformes; family Estrildidae; genus Lonchura; species Lonchura striata. Next base: position 2,092,253 of record NC_140706.1, on the reverse strand, counting down.
AGGCTCTTGACGTGCACCACGTTGGCAAACAGGTCCAGCTTCCTCCTGGGGACACGGGGCCAGCGTCACCCGGCGGCCCCGGGCTCTGTCCCCTCCCAGCGCCGGGGACCCCAGGGTCAGCAGGGCAGCTCCTGCCCGTGGGGTTTTGTCTCCCAAAAGCTCATTAATAAATAATTAACGGGGTTTTCCCAGTGATGAGTTCTGGGATCCACCCCACCTTCTCCAGAACTTCCAGGGAAGCAGGATCAGCCAGCAGGGGCAGCTCCAGACCAGACTTCTGCTTCCCAAGAACTCATTAATTATTAATTAATGGGTGAGGAGTTCTGGGATCCATCTCACCATCTCCAGAACTTCCAGGGAAAGCAGGATCAGGCAGCAGGAGCAGCTCCAGACCACAGAGCTCCGCCTCCCAATAGTTCATTAATTATTAATTAACGGGGTTTTCCCAGTGATAAGTTCTGGGATCCACCCCATCAAATCCAGAACTTCCAGGGAAGCAGGATCAGCCAGCAGGAGCAGCTCCAGACCAGACTTCTGCCTCCCAATAACTCATTTATCATTAATTAATGGGTGACGAGTTCTGGGATCCACCCCATCATCTCCAGAACTTCCAGGGAAGCAGGATCAGGCGGCAGGGACAGCTCCAGACCACAGTTCTGCCTCCTCATAGTTCATTAATTAACAATTAAACATTAATAACAACATTAATTAACGTGACTGTCCCGTCCAAGTCCCTGGGGACATGGCTGGAGCCACCCCCCTTCTCCAGGAGCCCTCAGGGTCCCACTGAAGCTTTCGTTTCTCAGCCTTTTCCTCTCCTCCATTAACTCATTAATAATTAATTAATTAATTTCCCTCACCTGAGCCTCATGTCGTAGGACGCCAGGTCGCCCTTGTACTCCATGGGTGTGTGGATCTTCCCTGCAGGACACGGGGGAATTGTCCCAGGATCCCAAAAAACCTGCCCTGAGGGGCTGGGGCAGGACAGGGACGGGGACAGGGATGGGGACAGGGATGGGGACAGGGACAGGGAATGGGGACAGGGATGGGGACAGGGACGGGGACAGGGATGGGGACAGGGATGGGGACAGGACAGGGACAGGGACAGGGACAGGGAAAGGACAGGGACAGGGATGGGGACAGGGACAGGGGACAGGGATGGGGACAGGGACAGGGGACAGGGATGGGGACAGGGACAGGGGACAGAGACGGGGACAGGGACGGGGCCAAGGCCACGCTCCCCAGGTGCTCACCAATGAGGGCCACCTTGCTCTCCTTCATGGAGTCCACCACCCGATCCAGCTTCTCCTCGGACGCCGTGTTCTGCACCTCGCTCAGGTGGTGCTCGTCGAAGAGCACGGGGACATTGCCAGCCTGGCATGGGGACAGGGCCACCCACGGTCACCTTGGGGACACCCCAGGGGGACACCCCAGGGGGACACGGAGCCCTGAGCCAGCCGGGGCCGGGATCGCCGCAGTGCCGGTGGCATGGTGACACTGAGGGAAGCAGGGGACATTCCCCCTGGGAAAACCCTCTGAGGTGGCCCCGGCACTGCCAAGGCCACCCCTCGGGATGTCCCCAAGTGCCACATGCACAGGGCTGGTCAATCCCTCCAGGGATGGGGACTCCCCCACTACCTTGGAGAGCCAGTTTTAGGTGGAGTTGTCCCAAGATCCCAAATCCAATTATCCCAAATCCCTCCAGGAACGGGGATTTGCCCTCTGCCCGTGGGCAGCACCAGTGGGGACAGAGGGCACAGGGACACACAGGGACGTTTAGGGACACTCAGGGACATTGAAGAACTCATGGGGACATGCAGGGATGCTAAGGACACTTGGGGACACACAGGGACATTCAGGGACACTCAGGGACATTGAGGAACTCACAGGGACACGCAGGGACACAGAAGAATCCTCAGGGATGCTCACGGACACACAGGGACATTTAGGGACACTCAGGGACACACAGGGACATTGAGGGACATTGAGGAACTCACAGGGACACTTGGGGACACACAGGTATATTTAGGGACTTTTAGGGACACTCAGGGACATTGAAGAACTCAAGGAACACAGAGGAATCCTCAGGGATGCGCACGGACACTCGGGGACATTTAGGGACATTTAGGGACACACAGGGACATTTAGGGACACTCAGGGACATCGAGGAACTCACAGGGACACTTGGGGACACTTGGGGACACTTGGGGACACTCGGGGCCAGCTGCTGCTGGTGTCCCCGTGCCGTACCTTGAAGACCTCCTTGACAGCGTGCATGAGCTCCGGGCCCACGCCGTCCCCCGGCAGCATCGTCACCTGGAACGTCCCCTCAGCCCTGTGGGACTGCGGGGACACGGCGGGGTCACCCCAAAAACAGCCCAAACGGGGCCAGGGGGACCCCCCGAGGGGCTGGGCCACGTCACACCCATGGGGACACCCCAAAACCAGCCCCAAACTGGGCCAAGGGGACCCCCCGAGGGGCTGGGCTGTGTCACACCCACGGGGTCACCCCAAATCCAGCCCCAAACCAGGCCAAGGGGACCCACGAGGGGCTGGGCTGTGTCACACCCACGGGGACACCCCAAAACCAGCCCCAAACTGGGCAAAATGGACCCCCGAGGGGCTGGGCTGTGTCACACCCACGGGGTCACCCCAAAACCAGCCCCAAACCAGGCCAAGGGGACCCACAAGGGGCTGGGCTGTGTCACACCCACGGGGACACCCCAAAACCAGCCCCAAACGGGGCCAGGGGCTGTCCCCCGAGGGGCTGGGCCGTGTCGCACCCACGGGGTCACCCCAAAACCAGCCCCAAACCAGGCCAAGGGGACCCCCGAGGGGCTGGGCTGTGTCACACCCACGGGGTCACCCCAAAACCAGCCCCAAACCGGGCCAAGGGGCTGCAGGGCTGGCAAATTCCCCCAATGTCCCCCCAGGTGACCCTTGGGGACACCCAGAGCGCTGCTGGCACCGCTCGGGGCCGTGTCCCTGTCCCCGCCGTGCAGAGCCCCCCTGAACCCCCTTTTCTCCTCCCCCAAGCCCCTCCTTGCCCTGGGCACGCTCCAGGGGCTGTCCCACGGGGCACAGGGCCGGGATGGAGATGTCACCCCCTGTCCCTGGGCCACCACCCCTGGTGACAGCAGCGGTGACCTTTTCGTGCTCAGCACTGCCCGAAATAGCCCGAGCCTGTGCCCAGAGGGGTTCCTGAGCCCCCCGTGCTCCTAAATCCCCTCATCCCCACCCTCAGGAGCTCCTGGAATGCTGCACAGCCATTTTTAGGAGAAATATCCCCAGTATCCCACCCAAATCTCTCCAGGAATGGGGAATTTCCATTTTTCTTTTCAGGATGGATTTTCCCAATATTCCAGCAGATCCCAGTGTTCCTAAACCCCCTACCCCTGTCCTCAGGAGCTCCTGGAATGCTGCACAGCCATTTTTAGGAGAAATATCCCAAATACCCATCCCAAATCCCTCCAGGAATGGGGAATTTCCATTTCTCTTTTCAGGATGGATTTTCCCAATATCCCAGCACAACCCAATATTCCTAAATCCCCTGTCCCTGCCCTCAGAAGCTCCTGGAATGTTGCAAAGCCATTTTTAGGAAAAATATCCCAAATATCCCACCCAAATCTCTCCAGGGATGGGGAATCTCCATTTCTTTTTTCCAGCAGGATTTTCCCCAATATCCCAGCACAGGCTGGTGTTCCTAAATCCCCTCACTCCTGCCTTCAGGATCTCCTGGAATTTTGGACAGCCATTTTTAGCAGAAATATCCTCAATATCCCACCCAAATACCTCCAGGGATGGGAAATCCCCATTTCTCTTTTCAGGAAGAACTTCCCCAGTATCCCATCACAGGCCCGTGCTCCTAAATCCCCTCGTTCCTGCTCCCTGCCCTCAGGATTTCATGGAATTTTGGACAGCCATTTCTAGGAGAAATATCCCCAATATTCCACCCAAATCCCTCCAGGGACGGGGACTCCCCATTTCTTTTTTCCAGGATGAATTTTCCCAATATCCCAGCAGATCCCGGTGTTCCTAAACCCCCTCAGCTGCTCCCCCCCAGGGCAGCTCCCAAAGCCCTCAGGGAAGGGAGGAAAGCTGAGAGGCAGCAGCTGGGAGCTGCAAATAAACCGGGAATGGATCCCACAGGGCTCAAGGTCACCTTCCCTGGGCCACCAAAATCGGGGAATTTTGGGGGGTTGGGGGTCTCTCCAAAGGCCCATCACCCCCCTCTCCTCCCATTGGGGGGTTTTGGGGGGTTTTGGGGGGTCCCCCCCACTGACCTTGGCCTGGGGCTGCTGCAGGAGGGCGGCCGAGGTGCCCAGCCCCCGCCAGGCCCCGAGGCTCTGGGCACGCAGGAGAACCTGGGGGTGCAGCAGGTCAGAGAGCCCCGCCCGGGGGCACCCCAAAAATCCTAACCCACCCCAAAAATCCTCCCCCAACCCCCCCGAGCCCAAAATGGCACCCCTGAAATGGCAGACCCTGAGCCAGCCCAAAGTGAACCAGCCCAGGCCGGAGCGAGCCCCCCAAAACCCCTGAGAGACCCCAAACCCCTGTGAGACCCCAAACCCCTGTGAGACCCCCAACCCCTGAGAGACCCCAAAAACCCCCGAGCCCCCCAAAACCCCTGTGAGACCCCAAACCCCTGTGAGACCCCAAACCCCCGAGCCCCCCAAAGCCCCTGTGAGCCCCCCCAAACTCCTGTGAGACCCCCAAACCCCTGTGAGACCCCAAAGCCCCTGTGAGACCCCCAAACCCCTGTGAGACCCCAAACTCCTGTGAGACCCCAAACCCCTGTGAGACCCCAAATCCCACTGACACCCCCAAACTCCCCTGACGCCTCACTGACACCCTCAAACCCCTTTGAGACCCCCAAACCCCTGTGAGACTCCAAAAACCCCTGAGACCCCAAACCCCTGTGAGACCCCCAAACCCCCCTGACCCCCCCAGACCCCTCAAACCCTTCACTGACCCCCCCAGACCCCTCTGAACCCCCCAAACCTCTCTTGACTCCTCTCACCGACCCCCCCAGACCCGTCTGAGTCCCCCAAATCCGTCTGACCCCTCACTGACCCCCCAAAACACGTCTGACCCCCCAGACCTCAATGACTCCCCCCCCCAAACCCTCACTGACCCTCCCAGCCCTCACGGAGCCCCTCACCCCTCAGTGACACCCCCAAACCCTCACTGGCTCCTCATGGACCCTTTCACCGACCCCCCCAAACCCCTCTGACCCCTCACGGACCCCCCAAACCCTCACTGACCCCTCACTGACCCCCCAAACCCTCACTGACCCCTCACGGACCCCACCAAACCCTCACTGACCCCTCACGGACCCCTCACCCCTCACTGACCCCTCACAGCCCACCGAGGTCAGAGCCCGCCTGAGCCCCCTGAGCGTGCCCGGCCCCTCTGGCCCGACACCCCCCGGCCATGCCGCGGGGCAGAGCCGCGGGGCAGCGCCGCTGTGCCCTCACAGCCCCCGTCCGTCCGTCCCTCCCGCTCTCCCCTCCCTCACCGCCGCCGCCCGGCCCGCGCCCAGCGCCGCCATCTTTGCCGGCCCACAATGCACCGCGGGGCGGACCACGTGACAGCGCGGGGGACACGTGACAGCGCGGGGGCCACGTGACACCGCGGGGGCGGGGCCACGTGACACCGCAGGGGGCGGAGCCTCGGCGGCCGCGCGGCGCCCCCTACCGGACGGGCGAGGCAAATGGCGCCTGAATGTCCCAAAATGTCCCCAAAATGTCCCCTAAATGTCTCATAAATGTCACCTGAATGTCCCAAAAATGTCTCATAAATGTTCTCTAAATGTCACCTAAATGTCACCTGCATGTCCCCTAAATGTCTCGTAAATGTTCCCTAAATGTCACCTGAATGTCCCAAAAAATGTCTCATGTCACCTGAATGTCCCATAAATGTCACCTGAATGTCACCTAAATGTTCCCATAAATGTCACCTGAATGTTCCCTTAATGTCAGCTAAATGTCACCTAAATGTCCCATAAATGTCACCTGAATGTCGCCTGAATGTCCCCAAAATGTCACCTGAATGTCCCCAAAATGTCTCATAAATGTTCCCTAAATGTCACCTGAATGTCCCAAAAATGTCACCTAAATGTCACCTGAATGTCACCTGAATGTCCCCAAAATGTCACCCAAATGTCACCTAAATGTTCCCATAAATGTCACCTGAATGTCCCCTAAATGTCACCTGAATGTCCCCAAAAATGTCACCTGAATGTCACCTGAATGTTCCCTAAATGTCACCTGAATGTCACCTAAATGTCTTCTGAATGTCACCTGAATGTCCCATAAATGTCACCTGAATGTCCCCTGAATGTCACCTGAATGTCACCTGAATGTCCCCTAAATGTCACCTGAATGTCCCATAAATGTCACCTAAATGTCACCTATCACCTGAATGTCACCTGAATGTTTCCTGAATGTCAACTTAATGTCACCTGAATGTTCCCTAAATGTCCCCTAAATGTCACCTGAATGTCACCTGAATGTTCCCTAAATGTCACCTAAATGTCCCCCAAGTGTCCCCTCAACGTCCCTCCAGGGACTGTCCCCCAATGTCCCCCTGGGACCCCCAATGTCCCCTCAGTGTCCCCCCAATGTCCCCCCAGTGTCCCCTCAAGTACCCTTGGGGACACGCAGGGCCCTGCCCTTCCAGAGCCCTGCCACCGCTCCTGCACCCCGCTGTGTCCCCAACTGTCCCCTGCCACCCCCCGGTGTCCCCAGAGCCCGCACGGCCCCTCGGTGACACGGGTGACATGGGCAACATGGGTGACACAGGGACATGGGTGACACAGGTGCCACAGGCGACACGGGCGACACAGGTGACACAGGCGACAGAGGTGACACAGGTGACACGGGTGACAGAGGGCACAGAGCTCTTTATTGCACAGGCAGGGAGGGGACCCAAGGTGTCCCCAGGGCTGTCCCCAGACGACAGTGCCACTGCAGGTGTCCCCGGGGCTGTCCCCAGAGGACAGTGCCACCCCAGGGGTGTCCCCAGGGCTGTCCCCAGAGGACAGTGCCACCCCAGGGGTGTCCCCAGAGGACAGTGCCAATGCAGGTGTCCCCGGGGCTGTCCCCAGGGCTGTCCCCAGAGGACAGTGCCACCCCGGGGCTGTCCCGGGGTTGTCCCCAGAGGACAGTGCCACTGCAGGTGTCCCCGGGGCTGTCCCCAGAGGACAGTGCCACCCCGGGGCTGTCCCCAGGGCTGTCCCCAGGGGTGTCCCCAGAGGATAGTGCCACTGCAGGTGTTCCTGTGGCTGTCCCCAGGGCTGTCCCCAGAGGACAGTGCCACCCCAGGGCTGTCCCCAGGGCTGTCCCCAGAGGACAGTGCCACTGCAGGTGTCCCCAAGGGTGTCCCCAGAGGACAGTGCCACCCCAGGGCTGTCCCCAGGGCTGTCCCCAGAGGACAGTGCCACTGCAGGTGTCCCCAGGGCTGTCCCCAGGGCTGTCCCCAGAGGACAGTGCCACTGCAGGTGTTCCTGTGGCTGTCCCCAGGGCTGTCCCCAGAGGACAGTGCCACCCCAGGGCTGTCCCCAGGGCTGTCCCCTCTGTCCCTCCCTGTCCCCTCTGTCCCCTCTGTCCCTCCCTGTCCCCGCTGTCGCTGTCCCGGTCACTTCCTCAGCAGCTGGGCGCGGGCCCGGCCCAGCCGCTCAGCCAGGCCGTCGCCGCCCGGGCCGGGCTCGCAGCGCGCCAGCACCAGCCCCAGCTCGGCCTCGCTGCGCCGCTCCAGAGCCGCCTCCGCAGCCTGCTCCAGCTCCCTGCGCGGGGACAGCGGGACAGCGGGGACAGGGAGGGACAGTGAGGGGACAGAGGGGACAGAGGGGACAGAGGGGACAGAGGGGACAGCGGGGACAGAGGGGACAGCGACAGGGACAGCGGGGACAGAGGGGACAGAGGGGACAGAGGGGACAGAGGGGACAGAGGGGACAGCGACAGGGACAGCGGGGACAGAGGGGACAGAGGGGACAGAGGGGACAGCGGGGACAGAGGGGACAGAGGGGACAGCGACAGGGACAGCGGGGACAGAGGAGACAGAGGGGACAGAGGGGACAGAGGGGACAGCGACAGGGACAGCGGGGACAGAGGGGACAGCGGGGACAGCGGGGACAGAGGGGACAGAGGGGACAGAGGGGACAGAGGGGACAGCGGGGACAGCGACAGTGGGACAGCAGGGACAGGGAGGGACAGCGGGGACAGAGGGGACAGCGACAGGGACAGCGGGGACAGGGGGGACAGAGGGGACAGCGGGGACAGAGGGGACAGCGGGGACAGCGACAGTGGGACAGCAGGGACAGAGGGGACAGAGGGGACAGCGGGGACAGCGACAGTGGGACAGCAGGGACAGGGAGGGACAGCGGGGACAGAGGGGACAGCGACAGGGACAGCGGGGACAGGGGGGACAGGGAGGGACAGTGAGGGGACAGGGACAGCGGGGACGGGACAGCGGGGACGGGGAGGGACAGCAGGGACAGGACAGGGACAGCGGGGACAGCGGGGACAGGGACAGAGGGGACAGAGGGGACAGCGGGGACAGAGGGGACAGCGACAGGGACAGAGGGGACAGCGGGGACAGCGACAGCAGGGACAGGGACAGAGCGGACAACGGGGACAGGGAGGGACAGCGGGGACAGGACAGTGACAGAGGGGACAGCAGGGACAGGGACAGTGAGGGGACAGCAAGGGGACAGGGACAGCGAGGGGACAGCAAGGTGACATGGCTGCTCGGTGCTGTCCCACCACCCCGAGACTGTCCCCTGGGTGTCCCGCCCACTCCAAGGGTGTCCCCTGGGTGTCCCCCCCACCCCGAGGATGTCCCCCCACCCCTGGGTGTCCCCCGGGTGTCCCCCACGCACCCCACGAGCACGAGGGCCCTGACGCGCTGCTCGGGCCCCACGCGGGGCGTGTATTTCTTGGCCTCGTAGCGGTTGTGGTGCTTCACGGCCACCTCCACGAAGGGCTGGGGAGGGAAGGGCACGGAGAGGTGAGGGAGGGCAGGGAGAGGTGGGGAAGGGCAGGGAGAGGGGAGGGAGGGCAGGGGGAGGGGCTGGAGAGGGGAGGAAGAGGATGGGAGGGTGGGATTGGGAGGAAGGGGATGGGAGGGTGGGATTGGGAGGAAGGGGATGGGAGGGCAGGGAGGGGAGGAAGAGGATGGAGAGATGGAGAGGGAGGAAGAGGAAGAGAGAGTGGGAGACAGGAGGAAGAGGATGGTGGAGGTGGAAAGGGGAGGAAGAGGATGGGAAGGCAAGGATGGCAGGGCTGGAGAAGGAGGACGAGGAGGGGAGGGTTGGAGACAGGAAGAAAAGGACAGGAAGGGCAGGGAGGGGAGGACGAGGATGGGAGAAGTGGGACTGGAAGGAAGAGGATGGGAGGGTGGGATTGGGAGGAAGAGGATGGGAGAACTGGGATTGGGAGGAAGACGATGAGAGGGCAGGGAGGGGAGGAAGACGATGGGAGAGGTGGGGAAGGGCAGGGAGAGGTGGGGAAGGGCAGGGGGAGGGGCTGGAGAGGGGAGGAAGAGGATGGGAGAGATGGAATGGGGAGGAAGAGGATGGGAGGGTGGGATTGGGAGGAAGAGGAGGAAGAGGATGGGACAAGTGGGATTGGGAGGAAGGGGAGGAAGATGCCGGGAGGACAACGAGGGGTTGACCAACCCAGCCCAACCCTCACCAGGTACCCAATGGGCGACTTCTTGCTCTTGGAGAACTTCTCCATCTCCTCCCAGTCCCCGCGGGTGGCCAGGGCGTTGATCTTCAGCCACCAGTACCTGGGCACGGCGTGGGGGGCACGGGGGGTCGGGGCTGCCCCTGGAGCCCCCCGTGCCCCCCCGGAGCCCGTCCCCACCTCTTGTCGGGGATCCTGAAGTCCCGGTAGAGCTGCTCGGCGCGCTTGTGGTGCCCGTCCAGGATCAGCGTGGCCACGGTGTCGTGCAGGGACAGGTCCAGGTAGGGCTTGTCCAGCTCCTCCTGCAGGTGCCGCTGCAGCCGCAGCAGCTTGATCTGCTCCTCCGTGGCCTGGGGACACGGCGGGGACAGATCCGGGGTGGCTGGCACAGCCTCGGTGTCCCCCCCAGCCCCGCCCTGGCCCGGCCGCCATGTCCCTGGTCCAGCCCCAGAGTCCTTCTCCCAGCCCTGAAGTCCCTGGCCCAGCCTCGATGTCCCTGTCTCAGCCTCAGTGTCCCCAGTCCAGCCACAGGGTCCCTGTCCCAGCTTTGGGGTCCCTGTCCCAGCCCCAGAGTCCCTGTCCCAGCTCCAGGGTCCCTGTCCCAGCCTCAGTGTCCCTGTCCCAGTCCTGGATCCCTGCCCCAGCCCCAGGGTCTCCATCCCAGTTTTGTGGTCCCTGTTCCAGTTTTGGGGTCCCTGTTCCAGTCCCAGGGTCCCTGTCCCAGTTCCAGGGTCCCTGTCCCAGCCTCGATGTCCCTGTCCCAGTCCTGGGTCCCTGTCCCAGCCCCAATGTCCCTGTCCCAACCTGTGGGTCCTTGTCCCAGCCCCAGGATCTCCATCCCAGTTTTGGGGTCCCTGTTCCAGTTTTGGGGTCCCTGTCCCAGTCCCAGGGTCCCTGTCCCAGGGTCTCTATCCCAGCTTTGGGGTCCCTGTCCCAGTTCCAGTGTCCCTGTCCCAGCCCCGGGTCCCTGTCCCATTTCCAGTGTCCCTATCCCAGCCCCAATGTCCCTGTCCCAGCCTTGTGGTGGCTGTCCCAGCCTCAATGTCCCCAGCCCAGACCTAAGGTCCCCTTCCCCTATTCAGCCTCAGGGTCCCTGTCCCAGCCTTGGGGTCCCTGTCCCAGGCCCAGGGTCCCTGTCCCAGCCTCAAAGTCCCTGGCCCGGCCTCCATGTCCCTGGGCCAGCCCCAGAGTCCCTGTCCCAGCCTTGATGTCCCTGTCTCAGCCTCAGTGTCCCTGTCCCAGTGTCCCTGTCCCAGTGTCCCTGTCTCAGCCTCAGTGTCCCCAGCCCTGCCCTGGCCCAGCCTCCGTGTCCCTGGCCCACTCCCAGTGTCCCTGTCCCAGCCCCGGTCCCTGTCTCAGCCTCGATGTCCCTGTCCTAGTTCCAGGGTCTCCATCCCAGTTTTGGGGTCCCTGTCCCACCTTTGGGGTCCCTGTCCCAGTCCCAGTGTCCCTGTCCCAGCCTTGATGTCCCTGTCCCAGCCCCGTGTCCCAGTCCCAGGGTCCCTGTCCCAGTCCCAGGGTCTCCATCCCAGTTTTGGGGTCCCTGTCCCAGCTTTGGGGTCCCTGTCCCAGCCCCGGGTCCCAGCCCCGCCCCATCCTCGATGTCCCCGTGCCAGCCTCGGTGTCCCCATGCCAGCCATGCCCCTGGACAGCCAGCGCTGTGACCTTGTCCCTGGTGTCCCCTGGGCACTGTCACCTTGGCAGCGAAGTCGTTCTTGGCCTTGTAGAACTCATCCAGGGCGCTCTGCAGGGCGGCCACGCGGCCCTCGATCCGCTGGGGGCACGGGGACATGGGGACATCGTGGGGACACGGGGACATCGTGGGGACACGGGGACACGGGGACATCGTGGGGACACGGGGACATGGGGACATCGTGGGGACACGGGGACATCGTGGGGACACGGGGACATGGGGACATGGCACGGACACGGGGACATCATGAGGACACAGGGACATGGGGACACGGGGACACCATGGGGACACGGGGACACCATGGGGACATGGGGATATCACAGGGACATGGGGACACGGCATGGACACGGGGACATGGGGACACAGGGACACGGGGACATAGACACAGCACGTACACAGGGACATGGGGACATGGCACAGGGACACGGCACGGACATGGAGATACGGCACGGACAGAGGGGCAATTCCCTCCATCCCAAACCCCACAATTCCCCTAATCCCAAATCCCAAACCCTCTGACCCTCTGGCTGTAGCCCCCCAGCACGTGCAGGTTGCCCAGCTCCTGCTGACCCTGAGCACCCCCAAAACCCCCTGAGCACCCCCAAAACCTCCCCAAACCCCACATTCCCACACCCAAACCCCACAATTCCCCCCATCCCAAATCCCAATCCCAGACCCCAAACCCCACTGACCCTCTGGCTGTAGCCCCCCAGCACGTGCAGGTTGCCCGGCTCCTGGTGACCACCTGAGGCCCCCCAAAACTCCCTGAGCACGCCCAAAACCCCAAATCTCCACATTCCCACACCCAGTTCCCCCATCCCAAATCCCAGACCCCAAACCCCGCTGACCCTCTGGCTGTAGTCCCCCAGCACGTGCAGGTTGCCCGGCTCCTGGTGACCCTGAGCCCCTCCAAAACCCCCCAAAACCCCCCCAAATCCCACAATTCCCCATCCCAAACCCCACAATTCCCCATCCCAAATCCCAAACCCCAAATCCCAAACTCCAGACCCCAAACCCTCTGACCCTCTGGCTGTAGCCCCCCAGCACGTGCAGGTTGCCCAGCTCCTGGTGACCCCCTGAGGCCCCCAAAACCCCCTGAGCACCCCCAAAACCTCCCCAAACCCCACATTCCCACACCCAAACCCCACAATTCCCCCATCCCAAATCCCAAATCCCAAATCCCAACCCCGCTGACCCTCTGGCTGTAGCCCCCCAGCACGTGCAGGTTGCCCAGCTCCTGGTGGTTGTCGTCCTGGTTGTACAAATCCTTCAGCGTCTCCCGCTCCTGGTGCCGGCAGAACTGCGGGGACGGGACGTTTGGGGTCAGGGGGACACCTTTGGGGTTTTGGGGATATCTTTGGGGTCAAGGGGACACCTTTGGGGTTTTGGGGACATCTTTGGGGTCAAGGGACAACTTTGGGGTCAAGGGGACACCCATGGGGTCAAGGGACACCTTTGGGGTTTTGGGGATGCCTTTGGGGTCAAGGGACAACTTTGGGGTCAAGGGGACATCTTTGGGTTCTCTAACCCTCACTTGGTGGTACAGACTGTGGTGTCAGGCATTTTTGGGGTCACATAGGGGTTTTTGGGGTCACTCAGGGGTTTTCGGGGTTACTCAAGGGTTTTTGGGGTCACTCAGGGTTTTTTGGGGTTTTGGGGTCACTGGGGGGTTTTTAGGTCCCTCACCTGGCGGTACAGGCTGTGCTCTCAGGGGTTTTTGGGGTTTTGGGGGGATTTTGGGGGTTTTTGGGGGATTTTTAGGGTCCCTCACCTGGGGTACAGGCTGTGCTCTCAGGGGTTTTTGGGGTTTTGGGGTCACAGGGGGTTTTGGGGGGATTTTGGGGGGTTTTGGGGGATTTTTAGGGTCCCTCACCTGGCGGTAGAGGCTGTGCTCTCAGGGGTTTTTGGGGAGTTTTTGGGGTTTTGGGGTCACAGGGGGTTTTGGGGGGATTTTGGGGGGTTTTTGGAGGTTTTTAGGGTCCCTCACCTGGCGGTACAGGCTCAGTGCCACGGGCTGGTTCTGCAGGGTCATGAAGAAGGAGCCGCGGTTGAGCTCGTTCTTGAGGTGGAGCACGACGGTGTACACTGGGGACAGGGACAGGGACATGGGGACAGGGATGGGGACATGGGGACAGGGATGGGGACATGGGGACATGGAGACATGGGGACAGGGACAGGGAAAAGGACAGGGGACAGGGATATGGGGACAGGGACCAACCCCCAAAACAGTCCCAGAAGGCTCCCCCAGACCCCAAAATGGTCCCAAGGGGCTCCCCCAGACCGCAAAATAGCCCCAGAAGGCTCCCCCAGACCCCCAAATGGTCCCAAAAGGCTCCTCCAGACCCCAAAACATTCCCAAGGTGCTCTCCCAACCCCCAAAATGGCCCCAAAAGGCTCCCCCAGACCCCAAAAGGCTCCCCCAGAGCCCCAAAAACCTCCCCCAAACCCCCAACCCCCCCGCAGGCCGCCGCTGTCCCCTCACCCAGGTCGGTGTCCCCGCTCTCGATGGCCTTGCCCAGGGCCAGCTTGCTCCGCTTCATCTTCAGCAGCAGCGGCACCTGCTCCCCGCTGCGGGGCTCGTACTCCAGCAGCTGCCCCGGGGGGGACGGCGGCGTCACCCGGGGGTGGCAGTGCCACCCGGCGTCCCCTCCCCCGGGCCACCAGCCCACCTTGATGGCCAGCTCGGCGCGGCCGCAGTCGTAGGCGCGCGTGGCGATGTCCGAGTAGGAGATGCCCGCCGCGTCCCCCAGCTTCTGGTTGATGGCCTGGGCCACCTCCTCGTCCGACTTGTCCTTCTGCTGCACCTGCGGGGACGGCGAGGAGCGTCCCCCAGGTGTCCCCGAGGTGGCACGGGGGGTGTCCCCGGGGTGTCCCCTCACCTTGTAGCAGGCCCAGTGCGCCAGGATGCGGCTGACGCCCTGCATCTCCGGCAGCCGCAGGAACTCGCTGATGCGGATGGCCAGAGGGTACAGGCGGCGCAGGACCAGCCTGGGGACACGGGGCGGGGACGTCAGGGGGACAGGGACATCGGGGGGACAGGGACATTGGGGGGACAGGGACATCGGGGGGGGACAGGGACATCAGGGGGGGCAGGGACATCGGGGGGACAGGGACATCAGGGGGGGACAGGGACAACAGGGGGGCATGGAGGGGTCAGGGGGATATGGGGGGGAAAGGGACACAGGGTGACAGGGACATCGAGGGGACAGGGATGTCGGGGGACAGGGACATCGGGGGGGCATGGAGGGGTCAGGGGGATATGGGGGGGAAAAGGGACACAGGGGGACAGGGACACCGGGGGGACAGGGACATCGGGGGGGACAGGGACATCAGGGGGGCACAGGGATGTCGGGGGACAGGGACGTCAGCGGGGACAGGGACATCAGGGGAGCATGGGGGGGTCACGGGGGACAGGGACATCAGGGGGGCATGGAGTGGTCAGGGGGTACAGGGACATTGGGGGGACAGGGACGTCAGGGGGACAGGGACATCGGGGGGGCATGGGGGGGTCAGGGGGGACAGGGACATCGGGGGGACAGGGATGTTGGGGGGACAGGGACATCAGGGGGGCATGGAGGGGTCAGGGGGGACAGGGACACCAGGGGGACTTGGAGGGGTTAGGGGAAAAAGGGACACAGGAGGCACAGGGGACACAGGGGGACAAGGACATGGGGGGGACAGGGACTTCACCGGGGACATAGAGGGGTCAGGGGACATGGAGGGGTCAGGGGAAAAAGGGACAAAGGGGGACAGGGGCACTGGGGGGACAGGGATGTCGGGGGGGACAGGGATGTTGTGGGGACAGGGACATCGGGGGGGGACAGGGACATTGGGGGGGACAGGGACATCAGGGTGGGACAGGGACATCGGGTGGGGACAGGGACATGTGGGGGGACAGGGACATGATGGGGGGACAGGGACATCAGGGGGGACAGGGATGTCAGGGTGACAGGGACATTGGGGTGACAGGGACATCAGTGGGGACATGGAGGGGTCAGGGGGAGAGGGACATCAGGGGGACAGAGGGGGGTCAGGGGAAAAGGGGACACAGGGGGACAGGGGACACAGGGGGACAAGGACATGGGGGGGACAGGCACTTCACTGGGGACATAGAGGGGTCAGGGGACATGAAGGGATCAGGGGAAAAAGGGACACAGGAGGCACAGGGGACACGGGGGGACAGGGGACACTGTGGGGACAGGGACATCAGGAGGGACATGGAGGGGGAATGTGGGCCGGGGATTGCAGGATGGGGAATTTGGGATGGGGGAGTTAGGATTGGGAATGTGGGGTGGGAACCTTAGGACGAGGAATGCAGGATGGGGATTTTGGGATACGCAACACGGGATGAGGATATCGGCACAGGGACCGTGGCACGGAGAATTTGGGAGCCACGGGAAGGCCGGGGATGCTCCCGGGGGAGCCGTGGGGCTCTCACCTGTCCAGCAGCACCTCGATGGTGAGCTGCTTGTACCTGCAGGGACAGTCAAGGCACATTTGGGATCACAGGAGCCCCGGGAACGCCCCGACCCCACTGCGGGCTGGAGGATACTGCGTGAAGGTGAGCGGGATCCCGATCTGGTAGTCCCGGACGGCGTTGAGGACCCGCAGGTCCTGGCACATCCGCACGAACCCCTCCGGGGGGAATTTATCCAGGAAACACTTCCCAAATGAAGCTGCCTGTGGGATCAGAGAATCAGGGAAAATCCTTCAGCTTCATCCTCCTCCTCCCCCTGCTGCTGCTGGCTCACCCTCAGCAGGGATTTCTGCGTGTCGGGCTCGTGCTCGTAGCCCGCGGCCTCGATGCACTGGCCCACGGCCTCGGGGAGCAGCTGCTGCTCCCGGATCTCCCGCAGGTACTCGTCGGCTTTCTGGCTCTCCTTCTGCAGGAAAAGGGGAATGGGGAAAGCCTGGGAATGTCTGGGAATTCCTGGAATCCCAGCCGGGCAGGGCTCTCCCGGAATGGGGCTCACCTCGTACTCCTTCTGCGCCTCCAGCAGCAGCGCGCCCGGAGCCATGGAGGCGATGCGGAAAATCTCCTGGCTGGCCTCTGCAGGGACGGGACAGCACGGATTGGGGGCTGCTCCAGCCCGGGGGTGGCACCTGAGCCACTGCCAGGACCTGGCAGCTCCCTGCAGCTTCCATGATCTCCTTCCATCATCCCACTGCCAGGACCTGGCAGCTCCCTGCAGCTTCCATGATCTCCTTCCATCATCCCACTGCCAGGACCTGGCAGCTCCCTGCAGCTTCCATGATCTCCTTCCATCATCCCACTGCCAGGACCTGGCAGCTTCTGTGATCCCAGCCAGGACCTGCCAGCTTCCATGATCCCACTGCCAGGACCTGGCAGCTCCCTGCAGCTTCCACGGTCTCCTTCCATCATCCCACTGCCAGGACCTGGCAGCTTCTGTGATCCCAGCCAGGACCTGGCAGCTTCCGTGATCCCACTGCCAGGACCTGGAAGTTCCCTACAGCTTCCATGCTCTCCTTCCATGATCCCACTGCCAGGACCTGGCAGCTCCCTGCAGCTTCCACGGTCTCCTTCCACCATCCCACTGCCAGGACCTGGCAGCTTCCATGATCCCAGCCAGGACCTGGAAGTTCCCTACAGCTTCCATGCTCTCCTTCCATGATCCCACTGCCAGGACCTGGCTGTACCCTACAGCTTCCACAGTTTCCTTCCATGATCCCACTGCCAGGACCTGGCTGTACCCTACAGCTTCCACGGTCTCCTTCCATCATCCCACTGCCAGGACCTGGCAGCTTCCATGATCCCAGCCAGGACCTGGAAGTTCCCTACAGCTTCCATGCTCTCCTTCCATGATCCCACTGCCAGGACCTGCCAGCTCCCTGCAGCTTCCACGGTCTCCTTCCATGATCCCCCTGCCAGCACTGGGATTGTGGAATGGGTTGGGTGGGAAGGGACCTTAAATCCCAACGGTTCTACCCCATCCACAGACAGGAACAGTTCCCACCATCCCAGATGGATCCAAGTCTGTCCAACCTGGCCTTGGGCACTCCAGGGATCCAGGGGCAGCCACAGCAAATCTGGGAATTCCATTCCAGCCAGGAATTCCTTGCCAAGATCCCAGCCCAAGCTCCCCTTTCCCAGTGGGAGCCATTCCCTAGCTCCTGTCCCTCTGTCCCTTGTCCCCAGTCCCTCTCCAGCTCTCCTGGAGCCCCTCCAGGGACTCTGAGCATTCCCTGGATTTTCCCTTCTCCAGGGGAACATTCCCAGCTCTCCCAGCCTGTTTCCAGAATCCCGGACTGGTTTGGGTGGGAAGGGACCTTAAATCCCATCCAGGTGCCCCCACCAGGGACACCTCCCACCATCCCAGGCTGCTCCAAGCCTCAATGTCCAACCTGCCCTTGGACATTCCCAGGGATGGAGCACCCCCAGGATTCCTGTGGGAATTCCAGTGCCAGGCTCCCAGGTCCCAGGAGGGCGGGAGCTCACCCGGGATCTCGTGCAGGAACTCGTGGGAGCTGCGGGAGAGGATCCGGACCCCGTCCAGCTCGGGCACCAGGAAGGAATCCTCATCCAGGACAAAGCTGGGCTCCTGCTAAGGGCCGGGCACGGACACGGCTCCGGGGAAAAGCCGGGAGCTGCCGGGACAGCGCCGAGCCACGGGAATGCTGCGGGATGGGGAAGGGTCTGGGAGTGTCCCACGGGATGGGGAAAGGGCCTGGGAGCATCCCTTGGGATGGGGAAAGGGCCTGGGAACATCCCATGGGATGGGGAAAGGGCCTGGGAACATCCCATGGGATGGGGAAGGACCTGGGAACATCCCTTGGGATGGGGAAGGACCTGGGAACATCCCATGGGATGGGGAAAGGGCCTGGGAACATCCCATGGGATGGGGAAAGGGCCTAGAAAGATCCCATGGGATGGGGAAAGGGCCTGGGAGCATCCCATGGGATGGGGGAAGGACCTGGGAACATCCCATGGGATGGGGAAGGACCTGGGAACATCCCATGGGATGGGGAAGGACCTGGGAACATCCCATGGGATGGGGAAAGGGCCTGGGAACATCCCATGGGATGGGGAAGGACCTGGGAACATCCCATGGGATGGGGAAAGGGCCTGGGAGCATCCCATGGGATGGGGAAAGGGCCTGGAAGCCACTTTGGGGGTTGGGAGCATCCCATGGGATAGAAAAGGCCTTGGGACCATCCCCTGGGAAAAGGAAAGGACCTGGGAACATCCCATGGGACAAGGGAAGGACATGGGAACTTCCCAGGAGGGATCTGGAATCCAGAGTGGGGCTGGGAGCATCCCCTGGGACAGGGAAAGGACCTGGGAGCATCCCATAGAAGAAAAAAGGACCTGGGAACATCCCATGGGATGAGGAAAGGGCCTGGGAACCACTGTGGGGTTGGGAACGTCCCATGGGATGGGGAAAGGACTTGGGAACATTCCCCAGGACAGAAAATTATGCAGGAACATCCCATGGCACAGAGAAGGACCTGGGAGCCACTGTGGGGTTGGGAACATCCCATGAGATGAGGAAAGGGCCTGAGAACCACTGTGGCATTGGGAACGTCCCATGGGATGGGGAAAGGACTTGGGAACATCCCATGGGACAGAAAATGATGCAGGAACATCCCATGGGACAAGAGAAGGACCTGGGAGCCACTGTGGGGTTGGGAACATCCCATGGGATGGGGAAAGGACTTGAGAACATCCCCCAGGACAGAGAAGGACCTGGGAGTCCCTGTGGGGCTGGGAACATCCCGTGGGAGAGCAGAGGCCCCGCGTGGGTGCCAGAGGGGGTGGCAGCAGCCGCGGCGTGTCCCCTGTCCCCAAAGGATACCGGATGCTCTCCGAGGCGTGGCCCACCACCATCAGCTGCCGCTCCCAGGCCAGCACCACGGCTCGCTGCCGGCTGCGGGGCCGCGTGCACCTGCGGGAGCCCGGCTCAGCCCCCGGCCCCGGGGGGACACCCGAGGGTGCCACGGAGCTGGGGGCAGGGGCAGGGACGGGGCGGGGATGGGACGGGATGGGGATGGAGATGGGACAGGGATGGGGACAGGGATGGGGATGGGACAGGGATGGGGATGGGACAGGGACGGGGATGGGGATGGGACAGGGACAGGGATGGGGATTGGGATGGGACAGGATGGGGATGGAGATGGGACAGGGATGGGGACAGGGATGGGGACAGGGATGGGGATGGGACAGGGATGGGGATGGGACAGGGACGGGGATGGGATGGGGATGGGGATGGGACAGGGATGGGGATGGGGATGGGACAGGATGGGGATTGGGATAGGACAGGATGGGGATGGAGATGGGGATGGGGATGGGGACAGGGACGGGGATGGGGACAGGGATGGGGACAGGGACAGGGACAGGGATGGGGATGGGACAGGGACAGGGATGGGGATGGGACAGGGATGGGGATAGGGACATGGGGATGGGGATGGGACAGGGATGGGACAGGGAATGGGACAGGGACACCCAGCTCACCAAACCATCTGCCTGGGCGGGGAGCGGACGCCGGTGTTGAACTCACAGAACTTCTCCTGTGGGAGAGGAGAGGAGAGGGGTCAGGGACACACCTGGGTGGGAATTGGGAATGTGGGAACTGGGAATGTGGGGAAATGGGGATGTGGGAACTGGGAATGTGGGGAAATGGGGATGTGGGAACTGGGAATGTGGGGAATTGGGAATGTGGGGAAATGGGGATGTGGGGAAATGGGGATGTGGGAATTGGGAATGTGGGAATTGGGAATGTGGGGAATTGCAATGTGGGGAAATGGGGATGTGGGAATTGGGAATGTAGGAATTGGGAATGTGGGAATTGGGGGTGTGGGAAATGGGAATGTGGGAACTGGGAATGTGGGGAATTGGGAATGTGGGGAAATGGGGATGTGGGAATTGGGAATGTGGGAATTGGGGGTGTGGGAATTGAGAATGTGGGGAGGTTTTTGGGGTTTTTGGGGTAGGCCAGTGATGGAGGGGAGGTTTTTGGGGTTTTTGGGGTTTTGGGGTTTCTGGGGTTTTGGGGTTTTTGGGGCAGGCCAGTGATGGAGGGGAGGTTTTTGGGGTTTTTGGGATTTGGGGTTTTTGGGGTTTTTGGGGTAGGCCAGTGATGGAGGGGAGGTTTTTGGGGTTTTTGGGATTTGGGGTTTTTGGGGTTTTTGGGGCAGGCCAGTGATGGAGGGGAGGTTTTTGGGGTTTTTGGGATTTGGGGTTTTTGGGGTTTTTGGGGTAGGCCAGTGATGGAGGGGAGGTTTTTGGGGTTTTTGGGATTTGGGGCAGCTGACCTTGAGCGAGGCCGTTCCCATCCAGACGGTGCCGGAGTCGGAGAAGAGGGCGAGGTGCCGGTGGGTGAAGGACACGGCCAGGCGCAGGAACGGCCCCGCCGAGGGGCTCAGCCCGGGGGGCGTCTGCCAGGACAGGGGGACAGCGATGGGGACAGCGAGGGGGACAGTGGAGTGACCCCCGAGTGACATGGGCAGGACAGGGGGACAGAGATGGGGACCTCAGTGTGACCTTCAAGAGGGGTGGGCAGGACAGGGGAGTCACCATTGGGACCTCAGAGTGACCCCGAGTGACACGGTCAGGACACGGGGACACTGATGGGGACCTTGGAGTGACACTCGAGTGACTCAGTCAGGACAGGGGGGACATCAATGGGGACAGCGGAGTGACCCCCGAGTGACACGGTCAGGATCGGGGGGAAACCAATGGGAACCTCATCCTCAAGTGACATAATCAGGACAGGGGGGACATCAATGGGGACCTCGGAGTGACCCCCAAGTGGGGTGGTCAGGACAGGAGGTCACTGACTGGGACCTTAGAGTGACCCCAAGTGACGTGGTCAGGATGGGGGGACATTGATGGGGACCTCGGAGTGACCCCCAAGTGGGGTGGGCAGGACAGGGAGTCCCCTCCCACCCGCTCAGCCCTTGGATCTTTTCCATGTTGGTGCCTGGGAGAGTGGAGGGGAAGGGGCTGGGAGCATCCCATGGGATGGGGAAGGAGATGGGGACACCCCAGGGGACAGGGGAAGGACTTGGGAGCATCCCAGGGGACAGGGGAAGGAGCTGGGGACATCCCAAGGGACAGGGGAAGGAGCTGGGAGCATCCCAGGGGACAGGGGAAGGAGCTGGGGACATCCCAAGGGACAGGGGAAGGAGCTGGGGACATCCCAAGGGACAGGGGATGGAGCTGGGGACATTCCAAGGGACAGGGGATGGAGCTGGGGACACCCCAGGGGACACTGGGGACAGCGGGGACAGTGCCACCCCGTCCCAGATGGCCTCACCAGCACGGAGCAGGAGGTGTTGTCCAGCAGGAAGAGCTCCTGTCCCATGGCCAGCAGCACCATGGTCACCCTGTCCTGGGCCAGCACGGCCCAGCACGGCGGGGGCTTCTGCAGCCCTGCGGGGACAGCGTGACACCCCCGGGACACGGGGGGACAGGGGGAACGGAGGGGACAGGGAGGGACAGAGGGGACAGACAGAGGGGGACTGGGGACAGAGGGCACCGAGGGGTGGTGGGACAAGGAGGGGACACACAGGACAACGGGGTGGACAGTGGGGACAAACCAGAGGGGCACGTGGGCGAGGGGGACAGTGGGGATTGGGGACAGAGGGACACAGAAAGAAGGACAAGGGGATGGTGGGGACAGAGAAACAGAAGGGGAACAGGGAGCACGGAGGGGACAGTGGGGACAGAAGGGGACACGGGGACACCCACCAGGGACCTCGGGCAGGCGGCGCAGCTTGAGGTCCTCGATGTTGGTGGCGAGGGAGAAGCGCAGCGCTCCCGTCAGGATGGCCACGCCCGTGCCGAACTCCGTGTGGAAAACCTGCGCCTCCAGCACCCGGTTCTGCAGCACCTCCTGCGGGACACGGCGGCCAGGGGACACTGGGGACACCGGGGACACTGGGGATACTGGGGACAACGGGGATACTGGGGACACCGGGGACAATGGGGACACCGGGGACACCGGGGATACTGGGGACACTGGGGATACTGGGGACACCGGGGACACTGGGGACAACGGGGACAATGGGGACAATGGGGACACTGGGGACACTGGGGATACTGGGGGCGCCTGGGACACCAGGGACACCGTGGACATTGGGGATACTGGGAACAACGGGGGACACCGGGGACAACAGGGACACAGGGGACACCAGGGACTCCGGGGATACTGGGGGCACGGGGGACACTGGGGACAACAAGGACAATGGGGACACTGGGGACAACGGGGATATTGGGAACACTGGGGACACCGGGGATACTGGGGGCGCCTGGGACACCAGGGACACCGTGGACATTGGGGATACTGGGGGCACGGGGGACACCGGGGACACCGGGAACACCAGGGACACCGTGGACATTGGGGATACTGGGAACAACGGGGGACACCGGGGACAACAGGGACACGGGGGACACCAGGGACACCAGGGACTCCGGGGATACTGGGGGCACGGGGGACACCGGGGACAACGAGGACAATGGGGACACTGGGAACACTGGGGACACTGGGAACACTGGGGACATTGGGGATACTGGGGATACTGGGGACACAATGGGGACACTTGGGACACCGGGAACACCAGGGACACCGGGGACACAACGGGGACACCGGGGACACCGGGGCAGGCAGCGAGCTGTGGCTGCTCCTGGATCCCTGCAAGTGCCCAAGGCCAGGCTGGGATGTGGAAGGTGTCCCTGCCCAGGGTTGGGGTGGGATGGGCTGTGAGGTCCCTTCCCACCTACCCCATCCCAAATCCCATCCCAATCCCATCCCAATCCCATCCCAATCCCATCCCAATCCCATCCCATCCCACTCCCATCCCAATCCCATCCCAATCCCATCCCAATCCCATCCCAATCCCATCCCAATCCCATCCCAAATCCCATCCCAATCCCATCCCAATCCCATCCCAATCCCATCCCAATCCCATCCCATCCCACTCCCATCCCAATCCCAACCCAATCCCATCCCAATCCCATCCCATCCCACTCCCATCCCAATCCCATCCCAATCCCATCCCAATCCCACCCCAATCCCATCCCAAATCCCATCCCAATCCCGTCCCAAATCCCATCCCAAATCCCATCCCAAATCCCATCCCGACTCCCATCCCAATCCCACCCCAATCCCATCCCAATCCTATCCCAATCCCATCCCATCCCAATCCCATCCCAATCCCATCCCAAATCCCATCCCAAATCCCATCCCAATCCCATCCCAATCCCATCCCAAATCCCATCCCAACTCCCATCCCAACTCCCATCCCAATCCCATCCCAAATCCCATCCCAAATCCCATCCCATCCAAATCCCGTCCCAATCCTGTCCCGATCCCATCCCAAATCCCATTCCAATCCCACCCCAATCCCATCCCAATCCCATCCCAATCCCATCCCAATCCCAATCCCATCCTAATCCCATCCCAATCCCACCCCAATCCCAATCCCATCCCAATCCCATCCCAATCCCATCCCAATCCCATCCCAATCCCACCCCAATCCCAATCCCATCCCAATCCCACCCCAATCCCATCCCAATCCCGTTCCCTCACGTTGCCCATGCTGAAGTGCCTCTGGAACTCGCAGAAGATGTTGTAGACCAGCACGGTCCCGTCCTCCTGGATGCACAGCAGGTCCTCGCCCGCCGTCCAGCCCAGGTGCACCAGGCTGCCGCTCTTCCACTGCCCATGGCACGGGAAGGGTCAGCCCCGGGCCAGGGACGGACCTCCAGGGACACCCCTGAGGTGGCCCGTGTCTGACAGCTTGTCCACAGCTTGGACACCTCACCTGGAGGTCCAGCACCTCATCCAAAAGTCCAAAACCTCATCCAGAGCTTGGACACCTCACCTGGAGGTCCAGCACCTCATCCAAAAGTCCAAAACCTCATCCAGAGAATTGACACCTCATCCAGAGGTCCAACACCTCACCTGGACATCCAACACCTCATCCAAAAGTCCAAAACCTCATCCAGAGAATTGACACCTCATCCAGAGGTCCAACACCTCACCTGGACATCCAACACCTCATCCAAAAGTCCAAAACCTCATCCAGAGAATTGACACCTCACACAGAGGTCCAACACCTTACCCAGAGGTCCAACACCTCACCTAGAGGTCCAACACCTCATCACAGGTCCAACATCTCACCCAGAGCTTGGACACCTCACCTGCAGGTCCAACACCTCATCCAAAAGTCCAAAACCTCATCCAGAGAACTGACACCTCATCCAGAGGTCCAACACATCATCCAGAGGTCCAACACCCCAACTGGAGGTCCAACACCCTAACTGGAGGTCCAAAACAATAACTGGAGGTTCAATACCTCATCGAGAGGTCCAACACATCATCCAGAGGTCCAACACCTCACCTGGAGGTCCAACACCTCACCTGGACGTCCAACACCTCATCTAGAGGGCCAGCACCTCATCCAGAGAACTGACACCCCATCCAGACGTCCAACACTCCACCTGCCCTGGCTCTGCAGGTCCCTGCAGTCCTGGCATTGTCCTGGCATTGTCCTCCACTGCCCCATGTCCCCTCAGCCCAGGCAGGGGGGATGGACAATGTTCCTGTGGCTCCTGTCCTCATCCCATCCTCCTGTCCCATCCCTGGGCAGCAGGGCAAGGATTCTTCTGCTCCAAACCCACCAAACTCCATCCCATCTTCTCCTTCCATCCCTCACCAGCAGGGAAAGGATTCTCCTGCTCCAAATCCCATCCCATCTTCTCCTTCCATCCCTCACCAGCAGGGAAAGGATTCTCCTGCTCCAAATCCCATCCCATCTTCTCCTTCCATCCCTCATCATGAGAGGAAGGATCCTCCTGCTCCAAACCCTCCAAACTCCATCCCATCTTCTCCTTCCACCCCCCATCATCAGAGGAAGGATCCTTCTGCTTCAAACTCCATCCCATGTTCTCCTTCCATCCTTCACCAGCAGTGAAAGGATCCTCCTGCTCCAAACCCATCCCATCCTCTCCTTCCATGCCAGGCCCCCTGTCCCCCAACCCCGGGGTCTCCGTCCCCCCGGCTCACCGGGACACTGGCCAGGAGCAGCCCCGAGGCCGAGTAGATCTCCAGGAGCGGGCGGGCGCCGGGGGTCTTGTCCCGCCGGGAATTCCTCAGCAGAGCTGGGACAAGGAGGGGACGGTCCCTGAGCCGTGGGTGGCACAGGCCCGGCCCGGGGACGGGGGCTCGGGGGGCTGCACCCACCTATGGGACCCCCGTACGGGGCAGCGGCCACCACGCAGTCCCGCAGGTCCTCCCGCAGCCCCCACTCCATGGAGTAGAGCTCCAGCTTCCTGTGGGACACGGAGAGATGGAGGAGGGATGATGGATGGATGGATGATGGATGATGGATGGATGTATGGATGATGGATGGATGATGGATGGATGGATGATGGATGATGGATGGATGGATGGATGGATGGATGGATGATGGATGATGGATGATGGATGGATGATGGATGGATGGATGATGGATGGATGGATGGATGGATGATGGATGGATGGATGGATGGATGATGGATGGATGGATGGATGGATGGATGGATGGATGGATGGATGATGGATGGATGGATGGATGATGGATGGATGGATGATGGATGGATGGATGGATGGATGGATGGATGGATGGATGGATGATGGATGGATGATGGATGGATGATGGATGGATGGATGATGGATGGATGGATGATGGATGATGGATGGATGGATGATGGATGGATGATGGATGGATGGATGGATGGATGGATGGATGGATGGATGGATGGTGGATGGATGGATGGATGATGGATGGATGGATGATGGATGGATGGATGGATGGATGGATGGATGGATGGATGGATGGATGATGGATGATGGATGGATGGATGATGGATGGATGGATGGATGGATGGATGGATGGATGGATGGATGGATGATGGATGGATGGATGGATGATGGATGGATGGATGATGGATGGATGGATGGATGGATGGATGATGGATGGATGGATGGATGATGGATGGATGGATGGATGGATGGATGATGGATGATGGATGGATGATGGATGGATGGATGATGGATGGATGGATGGATGGATGGATGGATGGATGGATGATGGATGGATGGATGGATGATGGATGGATGAATGGATGGATGGATGATGGATGGATGGATGGATGATGGATGGATGGATGGATGATGGATGGATGGATGGATGGATGGATGGATGGATGGATGGATGGATGATGGATGGATGGATGGATGGATGGATGGATGGATGGATGGATGGATGATGGATGGATGGATGGATGATGGATGGATGGATGATGGATGGATGGATGGATGGATGGATGATGGATGGATGGATGGATGATGGATGGATGGATGGATGGATGGATGATGGATGATGGATGGATGATGGATGGATGGATGATGGATGGATGGATGGATGGATGGATGGATGGATGGATGATGGATGGATGGATGGATGATGGATGGATGAATGGATGGATGGATGATGGATGGATGGATGGATGATGGATGGATGGATGGATGATGGATGGATGGACAGATGGACAGATGATGGACGTACAGACCTGCAGCAGGTCCAGGTCTGGCAGAGCCACACTCGATGCCCACCCCAAACCAGCCCTGGGACACCCCCCAGAGCCCCGGAGCCCTGCGATCCACGGACACCCCAGGAACCCCCCCGACCCCCAGGGCTCCCCAAAACCCCCCGAGGAGCCGGGGCCAGCTCAGGACCCCCCAGCAGCCCTCGGGACCCTCCTCCCAGCCCACCCCAGGACCACCCTAAGCCCCCTCAGCCATCCCCGGGACCCCCGAGCACCCAGCCCCAAATCCACGGGCACCACGAGAGGCCCTGGGACCCCCGAACCCCCCCCGGGACCCCCGAACCGCCCCGGGACCCCCGAGCACCCACGGGCCGCTGCCGCCGCCGCCGCCCCTCACCGGTAGAAGGTCTCCTCGCCCAGCGGGTTCCAGTTGGCCGTGTAACAATCCATGGCGCCGCCGGGACGGGGGCACGGGGATGGGCCGAGGGGAACCGGCACCGGCACCGGGATCGGGATCAAGAGCGGGACCGGGACCGGGACCCGGCGGTCCCGGCGCTTCCCTCACCGCGCCACGCCCCGCGCGTCGCGCCGTGATGCCGGGCTGGGCGCCGCCATCTTGGGTGAGGGGACGGGCAGCTGAACGGGGAACCGCCGCCATCTTGGGTGAGGGCAACGATAAACGGGAACCGCCGCCATCTTGGGTGAGGGCGCCGAGAAAAGGGAACCGCCGCCATCTTGGGTGAGGGCGCCGAGAAAAGGGAACCGCCGCCATCTTGGGTGAGGGCACAGGCCTTGTCCCCCGCAGTGTCGCCTGTCCCCAAAAATTTGCCCTCTCCCCCAAAAGTTCTGTCGTCCCCCAGTGTGTTCCCAGTTCCCCACGATGTCCCCTGTCCCCAGAGGTGTCCCTCAAGCTGTCCCGTCTCGCTCAGTGCCCGCTGTGCCCCCGGGGATGTCCCCATGCCCCACGGTGTCCCTTGGCACACGCACTGTTCCCACAGCTCTCTCTTTATTTCCTGCTGCTGGAAACCAAGGAAGAGCCAGGGGGGTGCCCCCCGTGCCAGGGGATGGGGGTGCCATGGCAGCGCTTCGCGTGCCAGGGTTGGAGTGCTGTGGTGGCAGTACCGGGGCTGGGGTGCCAAGGCGGTGCCACACGTCCTGGTGTCACCGTGTCAAGGCGGTGCCACATGTCCTGGTGTCACTGTGCCAAAGTGGTGCCACACGTCCTGGTGTCACCCTGCCAGGGCAGCATCAGCCGGGGTGCCAAGGCAGTACCACACGTCCTGGTGTCACCGTGCCAAGGCGGTGCCACAAGTCCTGGTGTCACCGTGCCAAGGCGGTGCCACATGTCCTGGTGTCACCGTGCTGAGGCGGTGCCACACATCCTGGTGTCACCGTGCCAAAGTGGTGCCACACATCCTGGTGTCACCCTGCCAGGGCAGCATCAGCCAGGATGTCAAGGCAGTGCCACATGTCCTGGTGTCACCGTGCCGAGGCAGTGCCACACGTCCTGGTGTCACCGTGCCAAAGTGGTGCCACATGTCCTGGTGTCACCATGTCGAGGCGGTGCCACATGTCCTGGTGTCACCGTGCCAGGGCAGTGCCACACATCCTGGTGTCACCGTGCCAGGGCAGTGCCACACGTCCTGGTGTCACCGTGTCGAGGCGGTGCCACAAGTCCTGGTGTCACCGTGCCGAGGCGGTGCCACATGTCCTGGTGTCACCGTGCCGAGGCGGTGCCACACATCCTGGTGTCACTGTGCCAAAGTGGTGCCACACATCCTGGTGTCACCCTGCCAGGGCAGCATCAGCCGGGGTGCCAAGGCGGTGCCACACGTCCTGGTGTCACCGTGCCGAGGTGGTGCCACACATCCTGGTGTCACCCTGCCAGGGCATCATCAGCCGGGGTGCCAAGGCAGTACCACACGTCCTGGTGTCACCGTGTCAAGGCGGTGCCACATGTCCTGGTGTCACCGTGTCAAGGCAGTGCCACACGTCCTGGTGTCACTGTGCCAAAGTGGTGCCACACGTCCTGGTGTCACCCTGCCAGGGCAGCATCAGCCGGGGTGCCAAGGCAGTACCACACATCCTGGTGTCACCGTGTCGAGGCGGTGCCACAAGTCCTGGTGTCACCGTGTCGAGGCGGTGCCACATGTCCTGGTGTCACTGTGCCGAGGTGGTGCCACAAGTCCTGGTGTCACCCTGCCAGGGCATCATCAGCTGGGGTGCCAAGGCAGTGCCACACGTCCTGGTGTCACCGTGCCAAGGCACTGCCAGGCTGGGGTGCCAAGGTGCTGCTCCATGTCCTGGGACTGTGGCGCTGTGCCACTGCGGCTGTGCCAGGGTTGGGGTCGGGGCGCTGGGGTCACATCCCGGGGCCGGGTTTGGGGTGCCGGAGCGGTGCCAGGCTTCACGGGCAGCGGCGCTGCCGGGGTTCGGGCACCACGGCAGCGCTGCGGCGATGCCTCACATCCCCGGGCTGGCAGTGCCAGGTCGACGCTGCCACGCCGAACCCTCGGCCCCTACCGGCGCCCTATTTATCGCCATGCCCCAAATCACAGCGGTAGTGAAAGATCTGGAAGTTGAGCAGGGTGCCCAGCAGCGAGGGGTACGAGGTGCCCACCCTGCGGAAGCCCTGCTCCTCGTAGAGCCGCTGCGCCGCCACCTGCACCACGGAGGTGGAGAGCACCACGGCGCCGTACCCACGGGCGCGGGCGAACGCCAACACCTCGCGGCACAGCGCCGGCGCCAGCCCGCGGCCCCGGTGCTCGCGGCTCACCGACATCCTCTTCAGCTCCAGCTCGCCGCGGCCCGCGGGCATCGCCGCCACCATGCCCGCCACGGCGCCGTCCTCCTCGGCCACCCAGAAGCGGCGGTCGGGCGAGCGCAGGTAGGTGCCCGGCACGTCGCACAGGTCGGTGCCCAGCGCCTGGCGCACGTACTCGGCGCCGATGGAGCGCAGCAGCACCCAGAGCAGCGCCAGCGCCAGCGCCAGGGCGCCCAGCCCCAGCAGCCAGGAGCCGGCGGCCGCCCGCGCCGCCACGAAGACGGCCAGCAGCGCCAGGCGCACCCGCGCCGCCCGCAGCGCGTGGCGGAAGGCGGCCGGCGAGTGCTCCAGGATGCCGCGGGCGAACAGCGCCCGCACGGCCTCGAAGTCCCGCTCCTGGTACTGCCGGATGCGCAGCGACGCCATGGCGGCACCTGCGGGGCGGCACGGGCCGGGGTCAGGGCGGTGCCAAGGGGGAAAGGGGGACTGGGGTGGTAAGGGGGGTTGGGGGTGGATAGAGAGTCACCAGACGCATCCCTGGGTGGCACAGGGGGTTAGAGGGTGCCCGCCTTCACAGGGACCCTGGGGTGCCCCCACACCCATCCCAGGGGTGGCACAAGGGGACAGGGCAGTGCCATACATGGGGACCCCCAGATCCACTCCTGGGGTGGCACAGGGTGTCAGGGCAATGCCCACCCTCACAGGGACCCCCAGACCCATCCCTGGCATGGCACAGGGGGTTAGGGTGGTGCCAACCCCCAGTGTGCCCCCAGACCCATCCCAGGGCTGGCACAGGGGGCCAGGGCAGTGCCATGCATGGAGACCCCCAGACCCATCCCTGGGCAGGGGCTTTACCTGGCACAGCCGGGGCGGGCAGCGTGGGCAGCGGGCACAGGGGGGACACTGCGGGATCTGGGGGTGTCCCCTCCTCCTGCCTGGCACCCTGGCGCTCACCGGGAGCCGGGGCAAAGGTGGGCAGAGCGTGGGCACCGAGGTGTGCCCGTGACGAGTGGGCAAAGGGCCCCGGGGTGGGCACGGGGACGGGAGGGGACGGGAGGGGACGGGAGGGGACAAGTGGGGACAGGAGGGGGACAGGAGGGCACAGGATGGGTGGACACAGCGAGGGGGTCCCCAAAAACGCCCCAAACCCCTCCCTGCGGAGGATGCCCGACCCCAAACCCCCCCCCACCCCCCAAAAAAACCCCAAACCCCTCGCGGCCGGCCGCACCCCCCCCCTCACCTGCTGCTCCCGCCGCTGCCGCCGCTCCAACCGGGCCCGGGGCACACCGGGGGGGGCTCGGTGACCCCCCGGGGGAGTTTTTGGGGGGTCTCTGTCTCCCGCACCCCCAGCCCGGCGCTCAGCCGGGCTGGGATCGGGGAGTCCGGCGGGGTTTGGGGGGCTCCGGGTCCGGTGGGTTTCGGGGTGCTCCGGCGGAGTTTGGGGGGCTCCGGGTCCGGGGGGTTTGAGGGGTCCCGGGGGTTTGGGGGCCGCACCCCGAATCTCTCGGCGGGGCTGGGATAGGGGGTCCGGGGGGTTTGGGGGGTCCCGGGTCCGGGTTTTTGGGGGTCCCGGGTCCGGGTTTTTGGGGGTCGCAGCCCGGATCGCTCGGTGGGGCTGGGATCAGGGGTCGGGGGGATTTGGGGGTCCCGGGTCCGGGGTTTGGGGGTCCCGGGTCGGGGGGATTTGGGGGTCCGGGTCCGGGATTTTTGGAGGTCCGGGATTTTTGGGGGTCCGGGTCCGGGATTTTGGGGGTCCGGGTCCGGGATTTTTGGGGGTCCCGGGTCCGGGATTTTGGGGTCCCGGGTCCGGGATTTTGGGGGTCCGGGTCCGGGATTTTGGGAGTCCCGGGTCCGGGATTTTTGGGGGTCCGGGTCCGGGATTTTGGGGGTCCCGGGTCCGGGATTTTGGGGTCCCGGGTCCGGGGCTCTGGGGGTCGCAGCCCGGCCGGCGGCGGGCGGGGCTGGCGGCGCTCCGGTGGCGCAGGCGCGGGGCGGGAGCGCCGCCCCCGCCGGTGCTGCCGGGAACGGATCCCGGGAGCCGGGGGGGCAGCGGGGGGATGTGGGGGTGCCGGGGGGGATGCTGAGTGTCCCCTCAGTGTCCCCTAAATGTCACTTAAATGTCCCCTCAATGCCCCCTCAGTGTCTCCCTGTGTCCTTCAGTGTCCCCTCAGTGTCCTCTAAATATCCCCTCAGTGTACCCTCAGTGTCCCCCCGTGTCCCGTCAATGTCCCCTCAGTGTCCCCTCACTGTCCCTCTGTGTCCCCTCATTGTCCCTCAGTGTCCCCTAAATGTCACTTAAATGTCCCCTCAGTGTCCTTCACTGTCCCCTCAGTGTCCTCTAAATGTCCCCGCAGTGTCCCTCAGTGTCCCCTGAATGTCCTCCCACTGTCCCCCCGTGTCCCCATTGTCCCCAATGTCCCTTCATTGTCCCTCAATGTCTCCTCAGTGCCCCTCAATGTCCCCTCATTGTTCCTCACTGTCCCCTCAGTGTCTCCCCCGTGTCCCTCAGTGTCCCCTCATTGTTCCTCACTGTCCCCTCACTGTCCCCTCAGTGTCTCCCCCGTGTCCCTCAATGTCCCCTCATTGTTCCTCAGTGTCCCCTCAGTGTCTCCCCCGTGTCCCTCAATGTCCCCTCATTGTCCCTCCTTGTCCCTCAGTGTCCCCTCAGTGTCCCCAGACCCGCCCCCTTCGCGCCGCCACGGATTCTCTCACTCTATTGGCCCCCGCCCCCGCCGCGCCCCGCCCCTCCCGCCGCCAGCAGCCAATAGGCGCCCAGAAATGCGGGGAGGGGCGGGACAAGCGGTTACGCGCGCGTCGGGGGCGGGGCCAGATGTTCCATTGGGGAGGGGGCGGGGCCGCGGGAGCAGGGGAAGGGGGCGTGGCTTTATGGGCGTGGCTTGTAGTGATTGGCCACTTGTGGGCACGGATGGGGGCGTGTCCTAACGGGGGCGCGGCCCGTGCGGAATTCCTATTGGTCAGCAGCGAGTGGGCGCGGCCTGGTGAGGGGCGTGGCCTCGCCGAGTTCCCGCGCGGGTGTCCGGAACAGGATCGAGCTCCGGTCTCGGTCCCGTTCCCGGTCCCTTTCCCTTGTCCGGTCCCGGTCCCGTTCCTTGTCCCAGTCCTGGTCCCTTTCCCTTGTCCGGTCCCCGTCCCGTTCCTTGTCCCAGTCCTGGTCCCTTTCCCTTGTCCGGTCCCCGTCCCGTTCCTTGTCCCAGTCCTGGTCCCTTTCCCTTGTCCGGTCCCCGTCCCGTTCCTTGTCCCAGTCCCGGTCCCTTTCCCTTGTCCCAGTCCCGGTCCCTTTCCCATTCCCGGTCCCGTTCCCTTTCCCAGTCCCGGCCACTTTCCGGTCTCGGCCCGTTCCCGGTCCCGTTCCATTTTCCCATTCCCGCTCTCTTTCCTGGTCCCTGTCCCGGTCCCATTCCATGTCCCATGTCCTTTCTCGTACCCCAGTCCCGTTCCCGGTCCCTTTTCCCGTCCTGTTCCCGTTCCATGTCCTGTTCCCTTTCCCGTACCTCCTTTCCTTTCCTTTCCTTTCCTTTCCTTTCCTTTCCTTTCCTTTCCTTTCCTTTCCTTTCCTTTCCTTTCCTTTCCTTTCCTTTCCTTTCCTTTCCTTTCCTTTCCTTTCCTTTCCTTTCCTTTCCTTTCCTTTCCTTTCCGGTCCCGGTCCCGGTCCCCTTCCTGTTCCCGTTCCTTGTCCCGGTCTCTTTCCCGTTCCCGGTCCTGGTCCTTGTCCCGTTCCCTTTCCCGGTCCTGGTCCCGTTCCTTGTCCCGGTCTCTTTCCCGTTCCCGGTCCTGGTCCTTGTCCCGTTCCCTTTCCCGGTCCTGGTCCCGTTCCTTGTCCCGGTCTCTTTCCCGTTCCCGGTCCTGGTCCTTGTCCCGTTCCCTTTCCCGGTCCCGGTCCCGTTCCTTGTCCCGGTCTCTTTCCCGTTCCCGTTCCTTGTCCTGGTCTCTTTCCCGTTCCCGTTCCCTTTCCCGTTCCCGTTCCCGTTCCTTGTCCCGGTCTCTTTCCCGTTCCCGGTCCTTGTCCCGTTCCCGTTCCTTGTCCCGGTCTCTTTCCCGTTCCCGTTCCCGTTCCCGTTCCCGTTCCCGTTCCCGTTCCCGTTCCCAGTCCCTCCGCCGCTCCAGACCCGCAGACTCCCAGCGGCAGCGCCCCGAGCTTTACTGGGAGCCGTCCCGCCCGGTTCCCCCGCGCCCCCCGGCCGAGCCCGCGGCCCCGGGGCCGCTCCGGTCACTGCCCGCGGGCGCGCAGGCGGCGGAGGCGCAGCCGCTGCAGCCGCAGCGCCGGGTCGGGGCCCGGCCGGGTCCTCCCGGGCCGGTGGCGGCCCCGCGCCCGCGCCAGGCGGAAGCTGCACGGGGTGGGGACGTTCTCGAAGTAGACCCGGCACGGCTGCGTGGCCGCCTCGTAGCCCTCGGCCCGCGCCGTCACCTCGTACTCGCCCGGGTTCAGCAGCCGCCAGTAGTCCCCGTCCGCGGCTGCGGCGGGCCGGGGTCACACTGCTGTCCCCAGCGCTGTCCTCGTCCCCAGCCCCAGGCGCGTTCTTGTGCCACCCCTGTCCCTATTCCCATCCCCAATCCCACCCCTGTCCCCATTCCCATCCCCATCCCCAATCCCACCCCTGTCCCTATTCCCATCCCCAATCCCATCCCTGTCCCTATTCCCATCCCCAATCCCATCCCTGTCCCTATTCCCATCCCCAATCCCACCCCTGTCCCTATTCCCATCCCCAATCCCACCCCTGTCCCCATCCCCATCCCCAATCCCATCCCTGTCCCCATTCCCATCCCCATCCCCAATCCCATCCCTGTCCCTATTCCCATCCCCAGTCCCATCCCTGTCCCTATTCCCATCCCCAATCCCACCCCTGTCCCTATTCCCATCCCCATCCCCAATCCCATCCCTGTCCCTATTCCCATCCCCAATCCCACCCCTGTCCCCATCCCCATCCCCAATCCCATCCCTGTCCCCATTCCCATCCCCATCCCCAATCCCACCCCTGTCCCCATTCCCATCCCCATCCCCAATCCCATCCCTGTCCCTATTCCCATCCCCAATCCCACCCCTGTCCCTATTCCCATCCCCAATCCCACCCCTGTCCCCATCCCCATCCCCAATCCCATCCCTGTCCCCATTCCCATCCCCATCCCCAATCCCACCCCTGTCCCTATTCCCATCCCCAATCCCATCCCTGTCCCCATTCCCATCCCCATCCCCAATCCCACCCCTGTCCCTATTCCCATCCCCAATCCCATCCCTGTCCCCATTCCCATCCCCATCCCCAATCCCACCCCTGTCCCTATTCCCATCCCCAATCCCATCCCTGTCCCTATTCCCATCCCCAATCCCATTCCGTCCTTGTCCCCAGCCCCAACCCCATTTTTGTCCCATCCCTATCCCTATTCCCATTCCAAATCCCATTCCTGTCTTTATCCCATCCCTAGCCCTGTCCCTATTCCCACCCCCAATCCCATTCCTGTCCTTGTCACCAGCCCCAACCCTGTTCTTGTCCCATCCCTGTCCCTATTCCCATCCCCAATCCCATTCCATCCCCGTCCCCAGCTCCAACCCTGTTCTTGTCCCACCCCTGTCCCTATTCCCATCCCCAATCCCATTCCTGTCCTCATTCCCAGCCCCAACCCTGTTCTTGTCCCATCCCTGTCCCTATTCCCATCCCCAATCCCACCAATGTCCTCGTCCCCAGCCCCAACCCCATTTTTGTCCCATCCCTATCCCTATTCCCATTCCAAATCCCATTCCTGTCCTTATCCCATCCCTAGCCCTGTCCCTATTCCCATCCCCAATCCCATTCCTGTCCTTGTCACCAGCCCCAACCCCATTCTTGTCCCACCCCTGTCCCTATTCCCATCCCTTTCCTGATCCTATTCCCAGTCTAATCCTGCTTCCGTTGCCATCTATAATCCCCAATCCCATCCCCCTTCCATCCCTGTCCCCATCCCCATCCCATTCCTGTCCCCATTCCCTTTCCCAGTCCTATTTCCATCTCCACCTGCGATTCCCAATCCCATCCCCAAATCCCATCCCATTCCTTTCCCTGTCCCCAGCCCTGTCCCATTCACATCACCAATGCCATCCATTCCTGTCCCATCCCTATTCCCAACCTCATCCCATTAACTCTTCCCACCCCATTCCCATTCCTGTCCCCATCCCTATTCCCAACCTCATCCCATTAACTCTTCCCACCCCAATCCCATTCCTGTCCCATCCCTATTCCCAACCTCATCCCATTAACTCTTCCCACCCCAATCCCATTCCTGTCCCCATCCCATCCCCTTTCCCACTCTAATCCTCTTTCCATCTCCATTTGCAATTCCCAATCCCAAATCCCATCTCGTTCCTTTCCCTGTCCCCATTCCCATCCCTGCTCCCATCCCACCACCATCCTCACCCCACCTCCCTCCCCAGCCTGATCCCGATCCCGTTCCCGCCCCAAGCCCCGTCCCGCAGGGTCCCGGTGTCCCCGCACCGGTGCGGACGTCGTGGTTGATGCCATCCACGGAGATGATGGCGTTGGGGATGCCCTGCTCGGTGTCACCGTCCCGGACCACGCCCTTGATCCCGCGGTGCACCTGCAGGGGGTCGGTGCCACAGGTGTGTCCCCCCCCCCGCCCCGGTGCCACCCTCGGTGTTGGGGACAGCCACGTCCCGCTGCCATCCTGCCGAAAGCCCCGCCCTGGAATGTCCCCAGCGTGTCCCTCTGTCCCCAAAGTCTTACAGAGACACCCCGGGGGTCCCCTGGCCCTGCCCTGCCTGTGACACAGTGTCCCCATTGTCCCCAAAAACCCCCAGACCCCCTCAGTGTCCCCATTGTCCCAAACCCCCCCAAATCCCCCATCCTGTGCCCCCTATCCCCACTGCCCTCCTCACCCAGCACCCCAAAGCCCCCATATTCCTATTCCCAATCCCATCCCCATCCCCATTCCCCCATTCCGAATCCCATTCCCATCCCCATCCTCCCATTCCCATTCCCATCCCATTCCCATTCCCCCATCCCCATTCCCATTCCCCCATCCCCATTCCCAATCCCATCCCCATCCCCATTCCCACCTCCATTCCCATCCCCATCCTCCCATCCCCATTCCCATCCCATTCCCATCCCCATTCCCATACCCATTCCCATTCCCACCTCCATTCCCATCCCCATCCTCCCATTCCCATTCCCATCCCATTCCCATCCCCATTCCCATTCCCATCCCCATCCCCATTCCCTCATTGCCATCCCCATTCCCCCATTCCCATTCCCACATTCCCATTCCCATCCCATTCCCATCCCCATTCCCATTCCCATCCCCATTCCCCCATTCCCTCATTGCCATCCCCATTCCCATCCCATTCCCATCCCCATCCCCATTCCCTCATTGCCATCCCCATTCCCCCATTCCCATTCCCATTCCCACATTCCCCCATTCCCATTCCCACATTCCCATTCCCATCCCATCCCATCCCCATTCCCATTCCCATTGCCCCATCCCCATTCCCACCTCCATTCCCATCCCCATTCCCATCCCCATTCCCATTCC
Source organism: Lonchura striata (assembly GCF_050655825.1). Lineage (NCBI taxonomy): Eukaryota > Metazoa > Chordata > Aves > Passeriformes > Estrildidae > Lonchura > Lonchura striata. Next base: position 2,055,021 of record NC_140706.1, on the reverse strand, counting down.
CATCCCATTCCCATCCCCATTCCCATCCCCATTCCCATTCCCATCCCATTCCCATCCCCATTCCCATCCCCATTCCCCCATTCCCATCCCATTCCCATCCCATTCCCATCCCATCCCATTCCCATCCCCATCCCCATTCCCATCCAGCCCCTCCTCACAGACAGCCCCGCGGTGCCTCCTGCCACCCTCGAGCTGTGTCCCCAAGCCCGGTGCCACCCCCGGTGCCACCCCCGGTGCCACCCCGGTGCCAGCCGTGCCCACCTGCTCCATGAAGAGCAGCAGGGACTCGCGGTTGTTCTCCCACTCGTGGGGCAGCTCGGAGGCGTGCGGGAATTTGTCGCAGGAGAGCTCCACGGTGATCTCGAAGCAGTTGGTGTGCAGGTAGCTGAAGTCGTTCATGCCTGGGGACAGCCAGGGTGGCAGCAGGGGACACACGGGGACACGGAGGTCACAGCCAGGGTGGCAGTAAGGGACATGGAGGGACATGGAGGTCATAGCCAGGGTGGCAGCAGGGGACACATGGGGACACGGAGGTCACAGCCAGGGTGGCAGCAGGGGACATGGAGGTCACAGCCAGGGTGGCAGCAGGGGACACACGGGGACATGGATGTCACAGCCAGGGTGGCAGTAAGGGAAATGGAGGGACATGGAGGTCATAGCCAGGGTGGCAGCAGGGGACACACGGGGACACGGAGGTCACAGTCAGGGTGGCAGCAGGGGACATGGAGGTCACAGCCAGGGTGGCAGCAGGGGACACGGAGGTCACAGTCAGGGTGGCAGCAGGGGACACAGGGGGACATGGAGGTCACAGCCAGGGTGGCAGCAGGGGACACGGAGGTCACAGCCAGGGTGGCAGCAGGGGACACACGGGGACATGGATGTCACAGCCAGGGTGGCAGTAAGGGACATGGAGGGACACGGAGGTCACAGCCAGGGTGGCAGCAGGGGACACAGGGGGACATGGAGGTCACAGCCAGGGTGGCAGCAGGGGACACGGAGATCACAGGGAGGGTGGCAACAGGGGACACACAGGGACATGGAGATCACAGCCAGGGAGCTCTGTGTCACTACTGTCACCCACCCTGTGCCACCTGAGCTCAGTGTCCCACTCATTGCCATGTGCCACCTGAGCTCACAGTGTCCCCATGTCCCCACTCACTGCCATGTGTCACCTGAGCTCACAGTGTCCCCATTCACTGCCACCCTGTGCCACCTGAGCTTCGTGTCACTGTCACCCACTGTGTGCCACCTGAGCTCAGTGTCACACTCACTGCCACCCTGTGCCACCTGAACTCAGTGTCCCCGTGTCCCCACTCACTGCCACGTGCCACCTGAGCTCAGTGTCCCACTCACTGCCATGTGCCACCTGAGCTCACAGTGTCCCCACTCACTGTGAGACACCCTGTGCCACCTGAGTTCAGTGTCCCCACGCCCCCACTCACTGCCATGTGCCACCTGAGCTCACAGTGTCCCCACTCACTGTGAGACACCCTGTGCCACCTGAGTTCAGTGTCCCCATGCCCCCACTCACTGCCATGTGCCACCAGAGCTCCATGTCCCACTTACTACCACCCTGTGCCACCTGAGCTCCGTGTCATTGTCACCCACTGTGTGCCACCTGAGCTCAGTGTCGCACTCACTGCCACCCTGTGCCACCTGAACTCAGTGTCCCCGTGTCCCCACTCACTGCCATGTGCCACCTGAGCTCACAGTGTCCCCATTCACTGCCATGTGCCACCTGAGCTCACAGTGTCCCCATTCACTGCCACCCTGTGCCACCTGAGCTCAGAGTGTCCCCACGTTCCCACTCACTGCCATGTGCCACCTGAGCTCAGTGTCACTGTCACCCACTGTGTGCCACCTGAGCTCAGTGTCCCACTCACTGCCATGTGCCACCTGAGCTCAGTGTCACTGCCACCCACCGTGTGCCACCTGAGCTCAGTGTCACTGTCACCCACCCTGTGCCATCCCCGCGCCCCCACTCACTGCCAGCCACCGTGTGCCAGTGGGCGCCGTTGATGATGTTGCCGAAGCGGCTGAAGTCGTGCTGGTGGCAGGGCCGGCGCTCGCCGCGGGCCATGGCCAGGTTGGCGGTGGCGTAGACGGTGGCCAGCCAGCGGAAGACGCCGTCGTCGGGCGTGGGCGTCAGCTCCCGCGCCTTCCAGGAGCTGCGGCTCATGTCGAAGGGGTAGGTGACCACCAGCTCGCCGCCGTGCAGGTTGGCGCTCAGCACGAACGGGTAGCGCTGCATCCACGCGATCACCGCCCGCGTCTCCGGGGCCACCTGCGGTGACATCGCCATCACCATCCTGCGGTCACCCATGTGGTGACACCGCTGTCACCATCCCGCAGGTCACCCCTGTGGTGGCATTGCTGTCACCATCCCGCAGGTCATCCCTGTGGTGGCATTGCTGTCAGCGTCCTGCAGGTCACCCATGTGGTGACACCACCATCACCCATGTCTACAAGGTCACCCCTGTGGTGACACTGCTGTGATCATCCTCCAGGTAACCAATGCAATGACACTGCCGTCACCATCCTGCAGGTCACCCCTGTGGTGGCATTGCTGTCACCATCCCGCAGATCACCCATGTGGTGACACTGCTGTCAGCGTCCCGCAGGTCACCCATGTGGTGACACTGCTGTCATCATCTTCCAGGTCACCCCTGTGGTGACGCTGCCGTCATCGTCCTGCAGGTCACCCCTGTGGTGGCATTGCTGTCATCATCCCGCAGGTCACCCCTGTGGTGACACCGCTGTCAGCGTCCCGCAGGTCACCCATGTGGTGACACTGCTGTCATCATCTTCCAGGTCACCCCTGTGGTGACACCGCTGTCACCATCTTCCAGGTCACCCATGTGGTGACACTGCCATCACCCATGTCTACAAGGTCACCCCTGTGGTGACATTGCTGTCATCATCCTCCAGGTAACCAATGCAATGACACTGCCGTCACCATCCTGCAGGTCACCCCTGTGGTGGCATTGCTGTCACCATCCCGCAGATCACCCATGTGGTGACACTGCTGTCACCGTCCTGCAGGTCACCCCTGTGGTGACACTGCTGTGATCATCTTCCAAGTCACCCCTGTGGTGACACTGCCGTCACCGTCCCGCAGGTCACCCATGTGGTGACACCGCTGTCACCCATGTCTACAAGGTCACCCCTGTGGTGACACTGCTGTGATCATCCTCCAGGTAACCAATGCAATGACACTGCCGTCACCATCCTGCAGGTCACCCCTGTGGTGGCATCGCTGTCTTCATCCTGCAGGTCACCCCTGTGGTGACACCACTGTCATCACCTTCCAGGTCACCCATGTAGTGGCATTGCCATCACCCATGTCTACAAGATCACCCCTGTGGTGACACCGCTGTCACCATCCTGCAGGTCACCCCTGCGATGACACTGCTGTCATCATCTTCTGGGTCACCCATGAGGTGACACCGCTGTCACCTGTGCCCCCAGAGCCACCCATGCAGTGACACCACTGTCACCATCTTCCAGGTCACCTGTGTGGTGACACCGCCATCACGCATGTCTACAAGGTCACCCCTGTGGTGACATTGCTGTCATCATCCTCCAGGTAACCAATGCAATGACACTGCCGTCACCATCCTGCAGGTCACCCATGTGGTGACACCACTGTGATCATCCTCCAGGTAACCAATGCAATGGCACCACTGTCACCATCCTCCATGTCACCCATGTAGTGGCATTGCCATCACCCATGTCTACGAGGTCACCCCTGCAGTGACACTGCTGTCACCATCCTTAAGGTCACCCATGTGGTGACACCGCTGTCACCTGTGCCCCCAGGGCCACCCCTGCGGTGACACTGCTGTGATCATCTTCCAGGTCACCCATGTGGTGACACCACTGTCATGATCTTCTGGGTCAGCCATGTCGTGACACTGCTGTCACCATCCTCCAGGTCACCCCTGTGGTGACACTGCCATCACCCATGTCTACAAGGTCACCCCTGCGGTGACACCGCTGTCACCCACATCTCCGAGGCCACCCATGTGGTGACACCACTGTCACCCACATCTTTGAGGTCACCCATGTGGTGACACCGCTGTCACCCACGCCACCAGGGCAACCTGCATGGTGACACTGCTGTCACCCATGTCTCCGAGGCCACCCCTGCGGTGACACCACTGTCACCCATGTGTCCAAGGCCACCCATGCAGTGACACCGCTGTCACCCATATCTCCAAGGCCACCCCTGCGGTGACATCGCTGTCACCTGTCCCTCGTGGTGGTGGTGGCCACGTCCTTGTCCCCGTGGCTCCAGGTGACGCGCGGGGTTGGGCTGGTCCAGCCCCAGTGCAGCCCCTGTGGGGGCAGCTCCCACCCCGGGGGACTGGGGGGGATTTGGGGTTTTGGAGGGGTCTTACGGGGACTCGGGGGGTTTTGGGGTCTCACCCTGGATGTGATAGAGGATGGGGGTTTTGGGGTGTCACCACGATGTGATAGGATTGGGGTTTTGGGGTCTCACCATGGTGCCAGCCCAGGAGGTTTGGGGTTTTGGGGTCTCACACTGATAGGATTGGGGTTTTGGGGTTCACCATGGTGCCAGCCCAGGAGATTTGGGGTTCTGGGGTCTCACACTGATAGGATTGGGGTTTTGGGGTTCACCATGGTGCCAGCCCGGGAGGTTTGGGATTTTGGGGTCTCACACTGATAGGATTGGGGTTTTGGGGTTCACCATGGTGCCAGCCCGGGAGGTTTGGGGTTTCGGGCTCTCACCGTGGCGTTGGCGAAGGTGTAGTACTCGGGGATGGGGATGTAGTGGTTGGGGAACTCGTGGGGCACCAGCTCGTTGTCCTCGGCGTCCCACAGCGCCGTGTTCAGGTCGGCGAAGTTGTGGTTGAGGTCGATGCCCTCGTACGTCCAGCGGCCCATGGCCCATCCCACCAGCTCCGAGCCCTGCCGGGGCACCGCGGGCACCGGGGTCACCGGGGTGGACACTGGGATCACCGGGATCACTGGGATGGGCACTGGGGATCACTGGGACAGGCACTGGGATCACTGGGACAGGCACTGGGATCACTGGGATCACCGGGATTACTGGGATGGGCACCAGGATGGGCACCGGGATCACTGGGATGGACACTGGGATCACCAGGATGGACACTGGGATCACTGGGATGGGCACCAGGATGGGCACTGGGATCAGTGGGATGGACACTGGGATGATTGGGATGGGCACCGGGATGGACACTGGGGTGGACACTGGGATGGGCACTGGGATGGACATTGGGATGGGCACTGGGATGGGCACTGGGATGGACATTGACACGGACACTGCTCTCACCAGGATGGGCACTGGGATGATTGGGATGGACAGAGGGGTGGGCACTGGGATGACTGGGATGGTCACTGGGATGACTGGGATGGGCACTGGGATGGGCACCAGGATGGACATTGGGATGGACACTGGGATGGGCACTGGGATAACTGGGATGGGCACGCACCAGGATGATTGGGATGGGCACTGGGACAGACATTGGGATGGGCACTGGAATGGACACTGGGATGATTGGGATGGGCACTGGGATGGGCACTGGGATGACTGGGATGGGCACTGGGATGGACATTGGGATGGACTCAGGGATGATTGGGATGGACACCAGGGTGGACATTGGGATGGACACAGGGATGGGCACTGGGATGGACACCAGGGTGGACATTGGGCTGGACACCTCGGTCACCAGGATTGGCACTGGGATGGTTGGGATGGGCACTGGGATGGACACTGGGATGACTGGGATGGTCACCAGGCTGGGCGGTGCCAGCCCTACCAGCTTGTAGGCGGTCTCGTAGCCGTCGGGGTTCATGGAGGGCAGCAGGTGGATGCGCGTGCCCGTCACCAGCTGCACCACGCGGGGGTTGCCCAGCCGGAATTCCCGGCACAGGAATTCCATCAGGTTCAGCAGCAGCTCCCGGCCCAGCACCTCGTTCCCGTGCATCCCGGCCACGTAGCGGAACTCCGGCTCTCCTGCGGGCCACCGGGGCTGGCTGGAGGGACCCTGGGCACTGTCCCCGTGGCCCCATCCCCAGCCTGGCTGGCCCTGTCCCCAGGATGCCACTCCACCACCCTGGGTGTCCCTGGTCATTGTCCCCATGTCCCTGCACCACCCTGGGTGTCCTTGGTCACTGTCCCCATGCCACTCCACCACCCTGGGTGTCCCTGGTCATTGTCCCCATGTCCCTGCACCACCCTGGGTGTCCTTGGTCACTGTCCCCATCCATCTCCACCACCCTGGGTGTCCCTGTTTCCATCCTAGACCAGTCTGGGTGTCCCTGTGTCCCTATGTCCACCCTGGGTGTCCCTGGTCATTGTCCCCATGTCCCTGCACCACCCTAGGTGTCCCTGTCTCCATCCTGGGTGTCCCTGGTCACCCTGTCCCTGCACCACCCTGGGTGTCCCTGGTCACTGTTCCATGCCCCTGCACCACCCTGGGTGTCCATGGTCACTGTCCCCATGTCCCTGCACCACCCTGGGTGTCCCTGGTCACTGTCCCCATCCATCTGCACCACCCTGCGTGTCCTTGATCATTGTCCCCATGTCCCTGCACCACCCTGGGTGTCCCTGGTCATTGTCCCCGTGTCCCTGCACCACCCTGGGTGTCCCTGTCTCCATCCTGGACCAGTCTGGGTGTCCCTGTGTCCATATCTCCAACCTGGGTGTCCATGGTCACTGTCTCCATCCATCTTCACCACCCTGGGTGTCCTTGGGTCACTGTCCCCATCCATCTCCACCACCCTGCGTGTCCTTGGTCACTGTCCCCATGTCCCTGCACCACCCTGGGTGTCCCTGTCCCCAGGATGCTCCTCCACCAGGCTGGGTGTCCCTGTCCCCATCCTGGACCACCTTCCATGTCCCTCTGTTTCTCTCCCTGTCCTTCACCACCCTGGGTGTCCCCATCTCCATCCTGAGGACCCCTGCTCACCCTGTTCCCATCCACGTGCTCCACTTTGGACATCCCTGGTGACTGTCCCTGTGTCCCCATGCCCATCCTGGGTGTCCCCGTGTCCCCATCATGGGTGTCCCTGTGTCCCCATGCCCATCCTGGGTGTCCCAAGCCACCCTCTCCCCCCGCCCCTCACAGGTCTGGGTGTCCCTGGTGTCCCCATCCCCATCCTGGGTGTCTCCGTGTCCCCATCCCCATCCTGGGTGTCCCAAGCCACCCTCTCCCCTTCACAGGTCTGGGTGTCCCTGGTGTCCCTGGTGTCCCCATCCCCATCCAGGGTGTCCCTGTGTCCCCATCCTGGGTGTCCCCGTGTCCCCATGTCCATCCTGGGTGTCCCAAGCCACCCTCTCCCCCCGCCCCTCACAGGTCTGGGTGTCCCTGGTGTCCCCATCCCCATCCTGGGTGTCCCCGTGTCCCCATGTCCATCCTGGGTGTCCCAAGCCACCCTCTCCCCCCGCCCCTCACAGGTCTGGGTGTCCCTGGTGTCCCCATCTCCATCCTGGGCATCTCCTGCCATGCTGGGTGGCACAGTCACCCCATCCTGAACCAGCCCTGGTGACAGTGCCACTGTCCTGCACCAGCCCTGGTGACAGTGCCCACCCCCTGAGCCAGCCCGGCCATCCCTGGTGACCCTCTCCTCATCCTGGGCACCCCCAGTCACCCCATCTCCACCTGGGCATCCCTGGGCGCTGTCCCCACGCCCATCGTGCCCCACCCCAGGTAACCCCAGCTATCCCCAGGTGTCCCCAGGTGTCCCCAGGTGTCCCCAGGTGTCCCCAGGTGTCCCCACCGAGCTCGTGCTGCCCGGGGTTGTCGGAGATCTCCATCACGTAGAGGCGCAGCCCGCGGGAGCTCTGCCCGATGCTGTACACGCGGGTGATGTCGGGGCACTCCTCGCTCACCCTCTTCATCAGCTGCGGGCGGTGGCACCGTCAGGGACACGCCGAGGTGGCACAGCCCTCCTTGGGGACACCCCGGGGACACCGCGGGGACACGGAGATGCCCCGGCAGGGCTGGGCGGGTGGGTGGCACCTTTCTCATCTCCTGGTAGTTGTGGTGGCGGAAATCCAGCGGCGGTTCGGGCGGCGCCGGGGGGTGCCAGGCGTGGGCATTGCTGGGGTCTGGGGGACAGCGAGGGGACAGCGAGGGGACAGCGAGGGGACACGGTCAGGGACAGCCAACAGCCCAGACCTCCACTCTGGTGACAGCAGCGAGTGCTGCTGGGGTGGCGTGTGAGCTGGGGGACAGCCAGAGGGTCCCCAAAGGGACAGGGGACATCCAGAGGGTCCCCAAGGGGAGAGGGGACATCCAGAGGGTCCCCAAGGGACAGGGGACAGCCGGAGGGTCCCCAAAGGGACAGGGAATACCCAGTGGGTCCCAAAGGGGCAGGGGACAGCCGGAGTGTCCCCGAGGGGCAGGGGACAGCCAGGGAGTCCCAAAGGCACAGGGGACATCCAGAGGGTCCCAAAGGGACAGGGGACAGCCAGGGAGTCCCAAAGGCACAGGGGACATCCAGAGGGTCCCAAAGGGACAGGGGACATCCAGAGGGTCCCAAAGGCACAGGGGATAGCTGGAGTGTCCCCGAGGGGCAGGGGACAGCCAGTGGGTCCCCAAGGGGCAGGGGACATCCAGAGTGTCCCCAAGGGGAGAGGGGACATCCAGTGGGTCCCCAAGGGGCAGGGGACAGCCAGGGAGTCCCAAAGGCACAGGGGACATCCAGAGGGTCCCCAAGGGGCAGGGGACAGCCGGAGTGTCCCCAAGGGGCAGGGGACAGCTGGGGACACCCACCGGGCAGGGCACAGCCCAGCACCTCGGCCCGCAGGCACACGCTGCCGTTGGGGTGCCAGCTCTGGGGGTTGATGCGCAGGAAGCGCCCCACGAGCGGCGCGGGCAGCACGTTCAGCACCGGCGTCTCGGGGTCCCGGTTGGCAGGGAACACCTGCGGGGGACAGCGGGGGACAGGAGGGGACAGGAGGGGACAGTGGGGGACAGCAGGGGACAGCAGGGGTCAGGGAGAGCCGCCCGTGGGCCCCCAGCCCATGAGGAGCGGGCACGGCCCCGGGCACAGCCCAGGTGGGGCTGTGGGTGCTGCTCACACCCCAAAGGAACCAGGGATGGGCACAGGGAGCCCCAAACCTGCTCCTGGCATGGGGCGGGCAGGGGGACCCCAAAATCCACCCATGGCATGGAGATCCCCAAAGATGAGCCGGGTATAGCTCTGACACGGTGACCCCCAAATCCAGCCCTGAACAGGGACCCCAAATCCACCCCAGCACAGGAACCCCAAATCCATCCTGGCACAGGGACCCCAAATCCACCCCAGAACAGGGACCCCAAATCCTCCCCAGAACAGGAACCCCAAATCCACCCCAGCACAGGGACCCCAAATCCATCCTGGCACAGGGACCCCAAATCCAGCCCTGAACAGGGACCCCAAATCCATCCTGGCACAGGGACCCCAAATCCTCCCCAGAACAGGAACCCCAAATCCAGACCTGGCACAGGGACCCCAAATCCACCCTGGCACAGGGACCCCAAATCCAGACCTGGCACAGGGACCCCAAATCCACCCTGGCACAGGGACCCCAAATCCAGACCTGGCACAGGGACCCCAAACCCACCCCTGAACAGGGACTCCAAATCCACCCTGGCACAGGGACCCCAAATCCATCCTGGCACAGGGACCCCAAATCCTCCCCAGAACAGGGACCCCAAATCCATCCTGGCACAGGGACCCCAAATCCACCCCAGCACAGGGACCCCAAATCCATCCTGGCACAGGGACCCCAAATCCACCCCAGAACAGGGACCCCAAATCCATCCTGGCACAGGGACCCCAAATCCACCCCAGAACAGAGACTCCAAATCCAGACCTGGCACAGGGACCCCAAATCCACCCCTGGCACAGGGACCCCAAATCCACCCCAGAACAGGGACCCCAAACCCACCCCAGCACAGGGACCCCAAACCCACCCCTGGCACAGGGACCCCAAATCCAGACCTGGCACAGGGACCCCAAATCCATCCTGGCACAGGGACCCCAAATCCAGCCCTGAACAGGGACCCCAAATCCAGCCCTGAACAGGGACCCCAAACCCACCCATGGCGCAGGGACCCCAAATCCAGCCCTGAACAGGAACCCCAAATCCACCCCTGGCACAGAGACCCCAAATCCACCCCAGCACAGGGACCCCAAATCCTCCCCAGAACAGGAACCCCAAACCCACCCTGGCACAGGGACTCCAAATCACCCTGGCACAGGGACCCCAAATCCATCCTGGCACAGAGACCCCAAACCCACCCCTGGCACAGGGACCCCCCAATCCCCCGGTGCCACCCATCTCCTCCTCGGTGCCACCCCCGGTGCCACCCCTGGTGCCCGGTGCCACCCACCGCCTCCCCGGTGCCACCCCCGGTGCCCGGTGCCACCCACCGCCTCCTCGGTGCCGTTGCGGCTGGGCAGCCACGCGTGCGAGTCGTTGCTGACCTGCACCTTGTAGGACGTCACCCAGTCGTACCTGCGGGGCGCAGGGCGGGTCAGGGGGGTGGGGGTCCCCCAAGGTTGTCACTGTCCCCGAGGTTGTCCCCGAGGTTGTCCCCTTACGTCCAGATGGAGTTGAGGCCCTGGGTGACGAGGCCGGTGAAGCGGGTGAGGCGCCCGGCGTCCACCTGCAGCCACTGCTCGGTGTCCTCGCGGCCCGCGCACCAGCCGCCATCGAACGGGTCACCGTCGGAGAGCCCCGACTGAGGGGACAGCAGGGGACACGCGCGGGGACACGGCCACACCGCCCCGCGCGCCCCGAGAACGCGCTGCTGGCACCGGGGTGGGGGCAGCGGGGTGGTGGCACCGGTGGTGGTGATGGCACCGGTGGTGGTGGCACCAGTGGTGGTGGCACCAAGGTGGCGGCACTGGTGGTGGTGGCACTGGGGTGGTGGCACCGGGGTGGTGGTGGCACCGGGGTGGTGGCACTGGGGTAGTGGCACCAGTGGTGGTGGCACCACAGTGGTGGCACCGGGGTGGTGGCACTGGGGTGGTGGCACTGGGGTAGTGGCAGCAGTGGTGGTGGCACAGGTGGTGGTGGCACCAGTGGTGGTGGCACCAGTGGTGGTGGTACCGGGGTGGTGGCACAGGTGGTGGTGGCATTGGTGGTGGTGGTTGCACCAGGGTGGTGGCACCGGGGTGGTGGCACTGGGGTGGTGGCACCAGGGTGGTGGCACCAGGGTGGTGGCACCGGTGGTGGTGGAACCAGGGTGGTGGCACCGGTGGTGGTGGCACCGGTAGTGGTGGCACCGGGGTGGGGGTGGCACCAGTGGTGGTGGCACCAGGGTGGTGGTTGCACCAGGGTGGTGGCACCGGGGTGGTGGCATTGGTAGTGGCAGCACTGGTGGTGGTGGCACCGGTGGTGGTGGCACCAGTGGTGGCACCAGGGTGGTGGCACCGGTGGTGGTGGCACCAGGGTGGGGGTGGCACTGGGGTGGTGGCACCGGGGTGGTGGCACCACAGTGGTGGCACCAGGACCACCAAGAGCCACACGGGAGGGAGAGGGCAGAGCTGGAGAGCGCCAGGAACACTCGTGGGCTGTGAGGGTGCCATGGGCTGACCACAAAATGCCACAAAATGTCACAAAATGCCACAAAATGTCACAAAATGCCACAAAATGTCACAAATGGGGCACAAAATGTCACAAATGGGGCATGAAGGTGCCACGGACTGGTGACAAAATGTCACAAAATGTCAGAAATGGGGCAAAATGTCACAAATGGGCCACAAAATGTCACAAAATGCCACAAAATGCCACAACTGTGCCACGAAGGTGCCACGCCTCCGTGGCGTTTGTCGCGCACTTGCCACACCCACGGGCCACACCTTGTGTAGGTGGCACCCAAACAGCCGCCCAGCCTGGCACAGCCTGAGCCACCCTGGCACACCCTGGCACACTCCTGGCACACCTTGGCACACCCTGAGCCACCCTGGCCTAGCCTGGCACACTCCTGGCACACTTTGGCACCCCTGGCACGCTCCTGGTACACCCTGATCCAACCTGGCCCACCCTGGCACACTGTGATCCACCTTGGCCCGCCCTGGCACACCTAGCCCATCCCTGGCACCCCTGGCCCAACCTGGCACACTTCTGACCCACCCTGGCACACCCTGATCCAGTCTGGCCCACCCTGGCAGTCCTGGCACACCCTGGCACACCCTGACCCACCCTGGCCCACCCTGATGCACCCTGGCCCAGCCTGGCACACTCCTTGAACACCCTGATCCACCCTGGCACTCCTGGCACACCCTGATCCACCCTGGCACCCCTGGCCCAGCCTGGCACACTCCTGGCACACCCTGATCCACCCTGGCCCAGCCTGGCACACCCCTGGCACCCCTCGCCCATCCCTGGCACCCCTGGCATCCCCGGCCCAGCCTGGCACCCCTGGCATACCTGGATGTTGAGGCGGCCGCGGTGCGCGCCCAGCCCGTGCCGCCTGTGGCTCGATGCCCGCAGCTGCGCGTCCAGCACCCGCAGGGACTCCAGCCCCAGGGGGGGACACGCTGGGGACACGGCGGGCACCGCGTCACCCAGGGACCCCCGAGCGGCCGGGGATGTCCCCAACCCGTGTGCCCCCCGAGCGGTGCCAGCCACGGTTCAGCGCCCCAAACCCCGGGTGCCCCCTGGGTGTCCCCAGGTGCCTCCCGGGTATCCCACAGGTGTCCCCTGGGTGTCCCCAAGTGTCCCCAGGTGTCACCAGGCATCCCCAGGTGCCCCCCGTGTGTCCCCCAGGTGCCCTCAGGTGTCCCCCAGGTGTCCCCCGGGTGTCCCCAAGCACCCTCTGGCTGTCCCCAGCTGCCCCCAAGTACCCCCCGGATGTCCCCAAGTGTCCCCCGGGTGTCCCCAGGTGCCCTCAGGTGTTCCCAGGAGCCCCCCGGCTGTCCCCAAGTGTCCCCAGGTGCCCCCCGGGTGTCCCCAGGTGTCCCCAAGCACCTCCCAGGTGTCCCCAGGTGCCCCCCGGGTATCCCCAAGTGTCCCCCGGGTGTCCCCAGGAGCCCCCCGGGTGGCCCCCAAGTGTCCCCAAGCACCCCCCGGGTGTCCCCAAGCACCCCCCGGGTGTCCCTAGGCATCCCCAGGAGCCCTCCGGGTGTCCCCAAGTGACCCCAGGTGTCCCCAGGTACCCCCACGTGTCCTCCACGTGTCCCCAGGTGTCCCCAGGCACCCCCCAGGTGCCCCCCGGATGTCCCCAGGTGTCCCCCGGCTGTCCCCAGGTGCCCCCCGGGTGCCTCCAAGCACCTCCCATATGTCCCCAGGTGCCCCCACGTGTCCCCCGGGTGTCCCCAAGTGTCCCCAGGAGCCCCCCGGATGTCCCCAAGTGTCTCCAAATGCCCCCGGGGTGTCCCCAGGTGCCCCCCGGGTGTTCCCAAGTGTCCCTGGGTGTCCCCAGCTGTTCCCAAGTGCCCCCCAGGTGCCCCCCGGATGTCCCCAGGTGTCCCCCGGGTGTCCCTAGGTGTTCCCAAGCACCCCCCGGGTGTCCCCAAGTGTCCCCCAGGTGTCCCCAGGTGTCCCCCCGGTGTCCCCCAGGTGTCCCCGGGTGTCCCCAGGACAGGCCAGCTCCGTGTGCAGGTGACCTCGCCCGTGCCACCCGCACCCAGCGCACGCACAGAGCTCCCGCGGAGCGGCCGGAGCCTCCGGCTTCTTCCTCGGCACCTTCTTCTTCCTCAGCACCTTCCTCCTCCTCACCTCGGGCGCCGGGGCTGCGAGGGGACACGGGGGTGCCAGGGAAGGGGCAGGGCACGCCCTGGCACCCCGCGTGCCCCCCGCGACCCCCGCTTTGCCACGCTCCTCCCAGCGCCCCCCGAGCCCTCCCGGTCTTACCGGTGACCGCGGGGTCCCCGCGCCGGGAGGGGCCGGGGCTGGCGGGGGTCGCGCTGCCCCGCCGCGGGGGTCCCGTGCCGCCCTTCGGGGGTCCCGTCGTGGTGCCCTTCGTGGGGGACACCCCGCTGGTTTTGGGGGGTCCCGCCGTGCTGCCCTTCGTGGGGGACACCCCGCTGGGTTTGGGGGGTCCCCCGGCGATGGTCTTCGTGGGGGACACCCCGCTGGTTTTGGGGGGTCCCGCCGTGCTGCCCTTTCTGGGGGACACCCCGCTGGTTTTGGGGGGTCCCGTCGTGCTGCCCTTCCAGGGGGGCGTCTCGCTGCTTTTAGGGGGTCCCCCGGCGATGGTCTTCGTGGGGGACACCTCGCTGGTTTTGGGGAGTCCCGTCGTGGTGCCCTTCGTGGGGGACACCCCGCTGGTTTTGGGGGGTCCCGCCGTGCTGCCTTTTCTGGGGGACACCCCGCTGGGTTTGGGGGTCCCGCCGGCCGTGCCGGGCTGGGGGGGCGCGGCGCGGGCGGGGGGCGGCGGGGGTCCCAGCAGCAGCAGCAGCAGCAGCAGCGGGGCGAGGGGCGACCCCGCCATGGCCGCGGCCCTGCCGGTCCCTGCCGGTGCCTGCCCGCTCCTGGTCCCGCTCCCGGCTCCTCCCCGCCCACCGCCCGCTCCCCGCCCGCTTCCTGCCCGGGACCCCCGCCCGCCTCCTGCCCGGGACCCCCGGCCGTGCCCCGCCCCGTTACACGGCCCCGTTCCGCTCCCCGTGTCACCGCACCCCTCGAACGGGGGACACCCGGTCCCACCGGCGTGCCTCGACCTGTGTCCCCACCGAGCCACCACCGTGTCCCCCCACCGTGTCCCCACTGTCCCACCGCCACGTCGGGGGGTGGCCCGGGGGTCTGCGGGGGCTCCTCCCGCCGCAGCGGCGGCGTCGCCGCTCGAGCCCGGGGACCCGGGAGGTCCCGGAGCCGCCGGTGCGGGCGGAGCGGGGCCGAACCCAGCGGCGAGGGGCGGTCCCCGGCCCCGACCCCTCGGGGGTGCCCCGGCTGGGACTCGGGGTGCGGGTCCCCGGCCCCGACCCCTCGGGGGTGCCCCGGGTGGGACTCGGGGTGCGGGTCCGGGTGCTGGGGTTGGGTCCCGCCGCTCCATCCGCCCCGCGCGGGGTCTCGCACGCCCCGAACTTCCCCGGCTTGACTTTCCCGTCTTTTACTGGGATCCACCGCTGTCCCTTGTCCTCATCCCTGTCCCCCGGGGAGTGTCCCGGAGCCCTGCCGGGATCCGGAGGGACGGGCACAGCGGGGCTGGCACAGGGGCAGCGGGCATTCCCTGCCCGATTCCAAGGGCTGGCACGGGTTTGTCCCGGGCTGGGGAAGCTCCGGCTCTTTGGAGGTTTGCAGAAGTCCCGGCGCCGCTCCTGGCCCCGCTTCGCGCTGGCTCAGCACTTCCCGGGATGGCAGGAATTTCCTGGCGCAGCGCCCGCGCCTGCCACATCCCGCTTGGAGATGCCTTAAAGGCGCCGTCGTGGCTGTTCCCGGCCGGAATCCTACCGGGAATCCAACCGGGAATCCAAGCGGAGCCACCGAGTGGCACCGGGACGGTCCTGTCCCCTGTCCCCGTGCTCCAGCCTGGGATTTCACCCGGCTTGGATGAACCGCTTGCGTTCTCACGGTGCCACTTCTCCAGGCGTCCCTGGGTGCCCCCAGTGTCCTTCCAGCGTCACCTGGGGGGGACAACCCCACCCTGCGCACCCCTGGTGTCGTGTGCGGCCGGGGCTGCAGCTCCAGAAGGTTCCAGAAGGTTCCAGAAGGTTCCAGAAGGTTCCAGAGGGCCCCCTGGTTGCTGGGGTGCTGGGATGTCCCGTTGTGACAGGGGAGCTGCGCCGTACCCCGACGCCAGCGCAATCCCAAAGGGTTCAGGGCCATTCCCAGGAGAGCAGCTCCCGGATCCCTCTGGAGAAGCCACATCCCAACTCCCAGGAGCTGTGAGGGACAGGGGGTGTTGGCCGTGGAGCAGGAAAAGAGGGAATTGTGCGGTCCCCGAGGGCGGCACGGCAGAGATCCACAGGGATCCCGAGGGCACGCAGACACATCCCAAGGGATGAGCCGGGGCAAAGCCCATGGACACAAAGATCTGTCCCGATGGCTGGACTTCATCACCCAAGAGATGTCCCGCACGGAGGAGCTCATGGACCACGAGCTGTGCCAGGAGAAAGCCAGGGGAGACCAGGAACTGCGCCAAGGGCAAGGCAACGGACGCGAGGATCTGACCCAACGGGAGGAATTCACCCACCAAGAGCGGCGCCAAGGAGAACCCAAGAGATCCCAAGAGAGGTGCCAAGGGAAATCCAAGAAATTCCAAGAGCAGCGCCAAGGAGAAGCCAACGGATACAAAAGCGTGTCGCAGTGGGAAGATCTAATCGACCAAGAGATGGAAGAACTCTTCAGCCAAGAGATGTCCCACGCGAAAAACGTCATCGACCAAGAGCCGTGCCAAGGAAAAGCCGAGAGACACCAGGAATGGTGCCAAGGGAATGTCAAGGGATACAAAACTCTGTCCCAATGGGAAGACTTAATCCACCAGGAGATGTCCCAAATGGAAGGATCCAGCAGCCATGAGATGTCCCAAATGGAAGGATCCATCAACCATAAGATCTCCCAAATGGAAGGATCCAGCAGCCATGAGATGTCCCAAATGGAAGGATCCATCAACCATAAGATCTCCCAAATGGAAGGATCCAGCAGCCATGAGATGTCCCAAATGGAAGGATCCATCAACCACGAGATGTCCCAAACGGAAGGATCCATCAACCATAAGATCTCCCAAATGAAAGGATCCAGCAGCCATGAGATGTCCCAAATGGAAGGATCCATCAACCATAAGATCTCCCAAATGGAAGGATCCAGCAGCCATGAGATGTCCCAAATGGAAGGATCCAGCAGCCATGAGATGTCCCAAGTGGAAGGATCCATCAACCAAGAGCCGTGTCAAGGCAAAGCCAAGAGAGACCATGAACAACACCAAGGCAAAGTCAAGGGATACAAAACTCTGTCCCAATGGGAAGATTTAATCCACCAGGAGATGTCCCAAATGGAAGAATCCATCAACCACGAGATGTCCCAAATGGAAGAGTTCACTGACCAAGACCCGTGCCAAGAGGACACCAAGAGACACCCAGAGCAGCGTCACGGGAATGTCAAGGGACACAAAACTGTCCCAGTGGGAAGACCTCATCGACCAAGAGATGTCCCAGTGGGAATCTTGAGCAGGAGCTGTGCCCAGGGCAACAGAGCAGGAGGCACATCCCTGCCCACACCACCGGTGCCAGGGTCAGCGCCCTCCAGCCCTGCCCATCCTGACCTCCAGGGCCTTCCGCAGACGAAACCGATCCCACCTCAGAGAAGTTCAGCATCGCCAGGGAGTTAATCCGAGTTTCCCCTTCCCACCCACCTGGCTGAAGTCCATGGGGAGAAATGGTTCCCATGTGCCCCCCAAAAAGGCAGTGGGTGCTCCAAGCCCTGGGCAAAGGGATTAAAGGAATTCCTGAATTCCTGCGGCTCTCTTGGCTGCTAATGAGCACCAGGAGGGGTTGAGCGCTCCAGGGGGGTTCCCAAGTTTGGAATGTCACCGTGGAACTGAGGGGGCTGGGGGCAGGTTGGGTGCAGGGCAGGGACAACCCTCTGAGACCATCAAGGCCAGCACTGCCCAGGCCACCGCCGGCCGTGTCCCCAAGTGCCACAAGCACAGAGCTGGTAAATCCATCCCTGGGGACTCCACCCCTGCCAGGGCTGGACAGCCCTTTCCAGCAAGGAATTTTCCCAAAATCCAACCTGGCACAGCTTGGGGCCGTTCCCCCTCCTCCTGTCCCTGTTCCCTGGGACCAGATCCCAGCTCCTGGCTCCAAGAATCCAGGGAGTTCTGCACAGCCAGAAATTCCCTTTTTTCTCCAGGCTGAGCCCCTTTCCCAGCTCCCTCAGCTGCTCCTGGAGCTCCAGCCCCTTCCCTTGATTCTCCCCTGGCTCTCCTGTGTCCTCCAGAGTCACCAAACCCCAAGGAATCACCCCAAACTCAAGCCCTGGGGTAACTATACAGTAAGAACATTTTATTTTCTGGAGACACCTGGCACAGTCCTTCCGACGTCGGATGATCGGAGATGCAAATCCAACCCTCTCCTGCTTTGGGTTGAGTCCGTTCCCAGCTCCGATTTTTTACACCGTGGATGCTCCTCCCCGACCCCGAATGCCAACGGAATTCCAAACACACAGAACTGACTGGCCCTGAAGCGTCGCTCCCGGGAAGCTCCATCACCTGGAGCTCGGCTCCTCCCCGCCGCCGTCCTGCTGCTTGGCCATGAATTTCTGTGGAGAAGGGAGAAGAGATGCTGCTGCAGGGATATTCCAGGATTATCCCCTAAAACCTGGGCCAGGAACAACTGGGCCAGGTTCAATCAGCTCCTCCCACGGTCAAGGTGGGATTTGTCCCATAAAAACCTCCAAATTCAACACGGGAAGCTCCTGAGGGGAACGTGGTCCAATCTCAGGGATCAGGACTCCCCACCATCTGGGCATGGAATAAAAATATTCCATGTTCCCACTGTATTCCCAAACCCCATCAAACGTGACCTCCTGGGGAATTCCGGGCAGCCCCGAATCCAAGGATTTGGGGGGATATTCCCGTTTTTCTGGGCGGTACCTCCATGTTCTGCCGGTGCAGGGGGGTCCTGCAGTGGTTGATCATGGAGGGCTCGTCGGCGTAGAAGAGGGAGCAGATCTGGCAGAAGAATCCGGCCTTTGGGACCAGGATGTCCAGAGCTGCGGATACACCACAGTCACCACACACAGCTCCAAGAAATATTCCAACCTCACCTTCCTTTGGCCAAAGCTGGGGAATTTGTGATTCCTCAGGGGGAAATTACAGTTTTTTAACATTCCAAAAAGTCAGGTTTTTCACTCAAGATGGTCCCTGCCCCACTTCAATCCACAGGTCATCTCCATTTCCAATAAACACAGCATTTTCTGGGAATAAAGCAACCAAACCCATGGAAGTCAGAGCAGTTCCTGAAGGAATAACCCCATGGAAGTTTGAGCAGTTCCTGAAGGACTGACCCCATGGAAGTGTGACCCACCTTCCTGAAGAATTAATCCCAGGGAAAAGTGACCCACGTTGGAGCAGTTCCTGAAGAACTGATCCCATGGAAAAGTGATCTATGTTGGAGCAGCCTGTTCCTGAAGGATTGACCCCATGGAAGTTGGAACAATTCCTGAAGGATTGACCCCATGGAACCTGGAACAATTCCTGAAAGATTGATCCCATGGAAGTTGGAACAATTCCTGAAGGATTGACCCCATGGAACCTGGAACAATTCCTGAAAGACTGACTCCATGGGAGGTGGAACAATTCCTGAAGGATTGACCCCATGGAAGTTGTTGGAACAATTCCTGAAGGATTGACCCCACGGAACCTGGAACAATTCCTGAAAGATTGACCCCATGGGAGGTGGAACAATTCCTGAAGGATTGACCCCATGGAAGTTGTTGGAACAATTCCTGAAAAGACTGACTCCATGGAAAAGTGACTCATTTTGGAGCAGTTCCTGAAGGACTGACCCCATGGAAGAGTGAGACACATTGGAGCAGTTCCTGAAGGGAAGACTCCATGGAAAAGTGACCCGTGTTGGAGCAGTTCCTGAAGGACTGACCCCATGGAAATGCAGGAAGTTCCTGAAGGACTGACCCCATGGAAAAGTGATCCCTGTTGGAGCAGTTCCTGAAGGACTGACCCCATGGAAAAGTGATCCCTGTTGGAGCAGTTCCTGAAGAACTGACCCCATGGAAAAGTGGAATAATTCCTGACCCCATGGAATTCACTATATCCCTACACCCCCATTGCAATTCCCTCCTTTCCAGACACCAAATGTTGGGAATAAAACTCACCACAGCATGGGAACCCTAAGGAGGCACCACACTGCACCTCACTAATAATCCATAATTCCACCTGGATTTGGAAATTCCCAGAAAAAAAAAACTTTCCATGAGAGGCTTCCAAGTTTAACCAACTAGTTAAACATGGATTTGGAGGAGCCAAGAAAAATCATGGATTCTGGGCCCTGACTTTGAGGTTCACTGAGGTTGTGAGGCACAGGAGGAGTTTGCAAACGGGCAGGAAAGAATCTTCCAGCCAGGAAAACCTGGAGCATTTCAGGGCATGCCTTTGGATTTACCTTTGGGAGTGCTCTGCGTCTTGGGGACACCTGGCAAAGTCGTTTTCTTCTGCTGAGGCTTTGGTTCCACATCTTCTGATCCCACCTGAGCTGCTGGAGACAGAAACGCATGTTGGGATGGAGTCATGGCATCACGGGACAGAGGCATGGAGCGATGGAACGGAATCACGGAACAGAATCATGGCATGATGGAATGGAACCATGGAGTGGTTTGGGTTGGGAGGCACCTAAAGGACATGGACAGGGACATCTTCCACCAGCCCAGCTGGTTCCAAGCCTCGTCCGAGCTGGCCTTGATGTTCCTCACCTTTTGGCTTGGAGATTTCAGCCATTTCATCCTCTGGATTTGTATCTCCTAGAATTCCCATTTCTTCTGGTCCTGCAACAGCAACAATATCTTCATCATCTTCATCCTCAGGCGGGTTCTTCCCTGGGAAAGCGTTTTCTTCTTCCTCGTCGCCAACTTCGTCGACTGTAACGAAGTTTAGTTCCTCTTTCAGGTGATTGAAGTCGGCCAGGAAATCATCCTC
Source organism: Lonchura striata (assembly GCF_050655825.1). Taxonomy (NCBI): domain Eukaryota; kingdom Metazoa; phylum Chordata; class Aves; order Passeriformes; family Estrildidae; genus Lonchura; species Lonchura striata. The sequence continues at coordinate 2,034,442 of NC_140706.1, read as the reverse complement.
ATCCTCGTTAACCTCATCCAGAGTCACCAGAGGATTGTCCTCGTTGTCCTCCTGGATCTCATCCACGGTCACCAAGGCGTTGGGATCATCGGGCACCTGGGAGGCCGCGCAATCCCCGGGATTGGCTTTCCCCTCTTCGGCGGCGCTCAGCTCCGCGGGCTCGTTGAGGGGCAGCTCCTCCACCTCCCCGATCTCATCCACGGTCACCAAGGGCTCGGCCTTCAGATCCCGCTCCTCAAATTCCACCCGGGGCCCGTTCCTGTGGGAGCCCGGCTCCTCCTGCTCCGAGATCTCATCCAGCGTCAGCAGCGCCTGCGGGTCCTTCACCGCTTCCGACAGCTCCTCCTCTTCCACCACCTCATCCACCACCACCAGGCCCTGGGGGTCGACGCCCGGCAGCGGCACCGGGGCGTCCTCCTCCTCCCCGATCTCATCCAAGGTGACAAAGGACAGCTCACCTTCGGCTCCGCAACTCTTCCCTTTCCTCTTCTTGGACGCCGGCTCCGAAGGGTTGGATTTGGGAGCTTCTTTTCTCTTCCCCCTCGGGGGGTTCCGCCGCAGCATCACCGGAGACTCGGCTTCCTCCAGCACCTCGTCCACCGTGACGAACTCGTCCAGGTTGAACGGGAAGAGCTCTTCCTCCTGGGAATGGAATATTTAAGTGTCATCTCCAGCGGGAACATCCAAAAAATAACCCCAAATGTAACCGCAGGGTGAAAAAAAAATTGCATCACCGTGCTGAGTAATTAATTTAAATTAACTCAGGTTTTGTTCAGGAAGCCAAAGGCCTTTGGAAAAAATCGCAGTGGATCAAGAGGGGATAAAATTCCATGGATAAAATCCCACGGGTAAAATTCAGTGGATGAAATTCAGCAGATAAAAACCAACGGATAAAATCCAGTGGGATAAAGGTCAATGGATAAAATTCAGTGGATAAAATTCAATGGATAAAGTTCAGTGGATAAAGGCCAATGGATAAAATTCAACGGATAAAGTTCAGTGGATAAAGGCCAATGGATAAAATTCAGTGGACAAAATTGAGTGGGAAAAAATCAGTGGAAAAATTCAGCAGATAAAAATAATGGATAAAATCCAGTGGGATAAAGGTCAACGGACAAAATTCCTGTGGAGTGGATAAAATTCAACAGATAAAGTTCAGTGGATAAAGGCCAATGGATAAAATTCAGTGGGAAAAATTCAGTGGATAAAATTCAGTGGATGAAATCCAATTGATAAAATTCAGTGGATAAAGTTCAAGGGATAAAATTCCTGCCAATTCAAAGTTCTGGGTCCAAAGGAACAAGTGCCCCACCCCAAATGATGCCTCTGATCTCCTCCATTGATAATTCCCAAGTTTTGTTACTTTTTCTGCCAAAATATTCCAGCCTACCCTCACATTTTCATGGATATTTAACACAAGCTGGGAAACTGGGATTTATGGGATTTGATCCCAGCTGGGGCTTCCTGGAGGTCCCAGCTCCATGAGCCCGGAAATAGGGACTGAGAGATCCAAAGGGAATGGATCCAAAGAGATTCCAGCACCTTGGAGCCCACGGGATCCACGGACACCAGATGGAAAAAGGGCAGGAATTTGGTGATCCCATTTTGGGAAGAGGGGAAAAGATTCCTAAGAGCAGGAATGTCGTGGAATCCTGGAATGATTTGGGTCGGAAAAGACCTTAAATCCCATCCAATCCCACCCCCTGGAATGTCAAAAATCCTCTTTTCCACACACTCCATCCTTTGAATTCCACGGTTTTCCATCCTTACCTCCTTCTGTTTTCCAGCGCTGCTGGCACCACTTTTCCCAGCTGCAGCACCACTCCCGCCAGGAGCCTGCAAAATGGGACAAAAATCCCATGGAATCCCAGGAAATCCCAATCCTCACGGAGCACAGCTTTGCTCGGATCAAGGAGCTGCTCTGGGATGTCCCTGTGGCTCCGGGGATTTGCCACCAACAGGTGACACCTGGCTCAGGAGCCTCTTTTCCATCTGTGCAGGGCTTGGAAAAGCAAATCCCAGCTCCCCAGAGGACGCGGAATTTACTCTCACTTGGAACTGCTCCAAGGAATTCAGTTTGGATTCATTTCTGAAACGACTTCCCTAAGATTTTCCAACCCGTTCCACCCTTGTGGTGCGGCTAGAAGGAACGGGTTGCCCAGCAGCACCTCTGGTGACCCCGGGATTTATGGAAAAGGGATGATCCCAGAAAAGCAGAGTGGGAGGGAACACCAGGGCATTCCTGCCCTCCTCACCTGATTCCCGCTGGGATCTTCCCTCGTTCCGGCTGTTCCGCTCTCTCCCTGCTGGCTCCGCTTTGAAGTCGCCCGAGATTCCAGCTGGGAATCTTTTTCCTGCTGGGATGAGCTCTTCCCACCATCTCCCTGTGCATCCACTCCGCAATTTCCGTTCCCTTTCCACTGGCTGTTCCCAGCTCCCGGCTGAGCCGTGGTTTTGGGTGGGATTTTCTTCTCCAGCGCCGCTTTGGGGGGGATTTTCTGCTCCCCGACTCTTCCCAGGGAAGGCTCAGTGATCCTGACGGGAATTCTCTGCTTCAGGATGTCCGGGACGGACACCACTGCCTTCAAAAGGGTTTTCCCAATGCAAGATTCCTTCAGGGATGCAGCGGGATTTACCGGAGCTGCCGCGCGGCTTTCGTCGGATTTTGCAGCTCCCACCCCTTTATTTTGTGGGATTTTAACCAAACTCCCCACATGGATCTCACCAACGGCATTCCCGGAGTTTTCCCCACCCTTGGGTGCTGTTTTTCCAGGTGTTTTCTCCAGCTCTGTCCCAGCCTTGCCCCAAATCTTCCCTGGATTTTCCCCGGTTTTGAGCACGGATTCCTCCGCCGTCGCCTCTCTCTCTGCTCCAGCCACATCCAATTTTTTCCCTGGAGCATCCACAGTTTTTGGGACAGCTTTCCTCTCCGTGGACGTTTCGTGGCTGCTTTTCCCAGCCTCGGGAACGGGAGTTTTTTCCAGAGCGGCCGGCTCCGTGCTGGGCTGGGTGACAGCGGGTGACACCGCGGGGACCTCCTCCGAGCTCGGGGACGTTCCAGGGACGGCTCCCGGTGTTCCTCCGGCTGCCGCCATCGCCTTGCTGGATGATTCCAGAGGTTCCGTGGTGGGAGCAGAGGGTTCCTCATCCTCCTTTTGGATCTCCAGCTCCGGCTCATCCCGAGCTTCGTCCGTCCCCGCTCCGCAAAGCGGCGCCGCCTTCTCCTCCGACCTCGCTCCGGGCGATTTGCTGCCAGCAGGATCCACAGGAATTCCAGGATCCAATCCCTCCACGTCCATCCCTGCGGGTGATTCCCTCGCTGCTCCTCCTGGCTGAGGCTCGGGAATCTCCAGTTGTCCCGCTGGAATCTCCTCTGGGACATTTGGGGTGGGAATTTGGCCTTTCCTGGCCTCTCCCGATGGATTTCCAGCTGTTTTTTGCACCGTTCCCAATACCTCCGGAATTTTTTTCAAGCCAGAGCTAAAAGCATTTAAAAGAAAGAAAAATCAAACCATGGCGGGGGAGAATTCCAGAATTCACAGAAAACTTCGGATGCCACCGGTGGGAGTTTTCCTGGAGCATCAGGGAATGAGGTTGGGAATTCTGTGGGAAAATAATTCACATTTCGGAGACCTCAGGCCTTGGAAAATTTCCATCCCACTGAGGGAAAATCGGGAATACCCAACCAAAAGGAAGCTCCGGGATAAGGGAATTAGAGGAGCTTTGCTCTGTCTGCAGTTCCCAATCCCGAGAGAGCAGGTTTGGATTTGGGATTGGATTTGGGATCAGGTTTATGGTTTGGGTTTAAAATCCCTGTTTTCCCCCCTGGGATAACACAGCCAGAGGCGCCACGGGATGGAGTTTTCCAGGGAATTCCAGAGACTCTTCCCCGAAGGAAAGAATCCCACAGGATGATCTTGGGAAGTGCTGGGATTAGGGATGGCTGGATTCCAGCAGGGAATTTCTACTCCAAAACCTGGAAAAAAATCAGGATTGTCCAGGAGAGTGGGATTTGGGATCCTCCGAAGGATGCCCAAAAAAATCCAAAGGGATTTTTCCTATCAATTCCACATTTCTGGCTGTGCTCAGTTTGTTTTCTACTGAGATTCATGGAAAAATCCTGGGATTCACGGGAAACACAGGCTGGGAAATGCAGAGCCCAGGAGTGGAGTTTAATTAATTAAAGCTTCAGAAAATCATTAATAATTAAAATAATAATTTAGCTGCTTTCTACTCCCTAAGGAATGGAATCAATTATGTGGAAAATGTGTGGAGCAGGGAAAAATGTTGATTTTCCAACGTTTCAGGAGCTGGGATTCATGGAAAAGTCACTTTTTAAATTTTAAATTTAATTCCACTTTTCTGGAATCAGGAAGTGGCTGTGAGGGAGAGATTCCTGTCAATTTGGGAATTAATGCTCCCAAAATTCAGCAGTTTCATGGAATGACAAGGAAAGAAACAGGATCTGGGATTACAGAGCTTTTCCATAACGGAATTCCTTAGGATCATCCTTACACAGTTTTGGGGTTTTAACAACAAAACTCACCCAGAAATCCGAGTTGGAATCACAGAAAAAAGGGATCAAAGCCATATTTTTACAAAAATTCCTCAAAATTTCTGGGAATTCAGCAGTTGGGAAGAGGAATTCCAGAGGCAGGGATAGATAGAAGAGATGCAGGATGGAATAAAAGCAGCAGGAGGAGCCAGGACCTGAGCAGGGGAAGGAAAACTCCACAAAAATTGGGATTTCTCCACGTTTTTCCATGGCTTTTTTTAATGAATCCTAAATATTTTGACTCTGGAGCACATGGATTGGGAATGAGGAGCAACAGGACACAGCTGGAGGGAGGCTCAGCAATCCCTAATTGTGGATAAACATTCCAAGAGGGAATAGAAATGGATAAAATTCCCAAAAATTCTCGCAGGCCGTACCTTCCTTTGCTCCCATCCTCTCTCTTCACTTCCCTTTTCCCGGGTTCAGCCTGGAAAACAAAACCCCAGGTCAGGATTTTCCAATTCCAGAGGGATCGGGGCAGGATTCTCACATCCCACCACTCCAAAGGAGGCACCGAGCCCACAGAACTCCAGGGAATCGTTCCCAATCCCATTCCCAGGATGAGAATTCCACCACTGAATGTTCATCCCTCCTTCAGGGCCGCTGGGGTTTGGAACAGGATGGATTTGGGATGGATTTGGGGCACAGGGAGAAGGATCAGCTCCTTAAAATCCAATCACTCCTTAACCCCATCCCTAAAATCCTACCATTCCTAATCCCAAAAATCCAACCATTCCCTATCCCAAAAATCCAACGATTCCCTAAAATCCAAACATTCCCTATAACCCCCATTCCCTATCCCTAAAATCCAACAACTCCTTATCCCTACCTCTAAAATCCAACCATTCCTTATCCCAAAAATCCAACCATTCCCTATAACCCCCATTCCCTATCCCTGAAATCCAACCATTCCTTATCCCAAAAATCCAACCATTCCCTATAACCCCCATTCCCTATCCCTGAAATCCAACTATTCCTTATACCTATCCCTAAAATCCAACCATTCCTAATCCCAAAAATCCGATAATTTCCTATCCCTAAAATCCAACCATTCCCTATAAACCCCATTCCCCTCTCCCTAAAATCCAGGATTTATCCCGGATTCCTCCTTCCCCCTCTTCCCCCTCCAGGAATCTTCCTTTTTTTTTTTTTTTAAACTCAGACATTTCCAGGAAAATACCAGGAATCAAACCTGGAACTGTTAAAGTAGCACGAAAATTCCCGAATTCCTCACTCCCAGATCCAGGGAAAAGCTAAAACGGTGGATTTGAACTTCAGCATTCCCACAAATCCCTGAGGGATGTTCCCTCACCAGGAGGAATTTCAGGAATCATCTTTTTAAGGGAGTTTATTCGTTAGGATTTTTAGAGTTGAGGAAAAACTTCAGGATTTGGAGGTTTCCTCTGACACAAATTGAGGATAAAAAATATGGAAAAAGGGGGATTATTGTGAATTTAGGATGGGAAAGCAATTGGAATATTTTTTCCTGATGGAAAGGAGGGATTGATTCCCTTGGCACTTGAGGTGGAACCAGCTGGGAATGGGATCCCAAAGTCATGGAATTGGGAAAGGAAGGGGGAATGGGAGCTGCCAGGATGGAATTCCTATGGAGCCAGGCTGGGAGAACTGGGAATGTTCACCTGGAGAAGGGAAAATTCCAGGGAATCCTCAGAACCCCTTGCAGGGCCTGAAGGGGCTCCAGGAGAGCTGGAGAGGGAAAAAAGGGGGGAAAAGGGGAAAAAGAAGGGAAAAAGATGGAGAAAAAAGGGAGGGAAAATGGGAAAAATTGTTAGATTTTAGGGATAAGGGCCAGGGATTATTAAAAAAAGGGACAACGGATGGAGGGACAGGACACAAGGATTGGATTCCCACTGGGAAAAGGGAGATTGGGGTGGGATCTTGGAAAAGAAATACCAACATTGAGGAAAAAATCCCAATCCTGAGGGAAAAATCCCAGCCCTGAGTGGGAAAATAATCTCAAACTTTATGGGAAAATGCCAAACCTGAGGGAAAACCCATCAAGGGAAAAAATCCAAACCCTGAGGGGAAAAATCCCAACCCTGAATGGGGAAATTCTATCCTGAGGGAAAAAATCCCAAACCCTGAGGGAAAAATCCCAACCCTGAGGGAAAATAATCCCAAACCTTGAGGAAAAATCCCAGCCCTGAGGGAAAAATCCCAACCTTGAGGAAAATAATCCCAAACCTTGAGGAAAAATCCCAAATTTGAGGAAAAATCCTAACAATGAGGGAAAAAGATCTTAAACCCTGAGGGAAAATTCCAATCCTGATGGAAAATGCCGGCCCTGAGGGAAAAAAAATCCCAACCATAAGGGGAAATATCCCAGTCCTGAAGGGGAAAAATCCCAATCCTGAGGGGAGAAAATCCCAACCCTGAGGGGAAACGCCAATCCTGAGGGAAAATCCCAAACCTGAGGGGGAAATCCCGACAATATGGGAAAAAATTCCCAAATCCTGAGGGAAAAAAATCCCAAATCTTGATGGAAAATTCCAACCATGAGGGGAGGGGAAAAATCCCAGTCCTTGAGGGGAGAAAATCCCAATCCTGATGGAAAAAACCCAAACCCTGAGGGAAAAAAAATCCCAACCCGGAGGGAAAAATTCCAACCCGGAGGGAAATCCAGTCCTTGAAGAAAAATGTCCCAAACCATGAGGGAAAATCCTGACCTGGGGCGGAAAAAATCCCAACCCAGAGGAGAGAAAATCCCAAACCCTGAGAGGAAAAAATCCCAACCCTGAGGGAGGAAAATCCCAACCCTGAATGGGAAAATTCTATCCTGGAGGGAAAAAATCCCAAAACCTAAGGGAAAAATCCCAGTCCTGAGGGAAAAATCCCAAACCTGAATGGGAAAATCCCATCCTTGAAGGAGAAAATCCCAAACGTTGAGGGAAAAATCCCAAACGTTGAGGGAAAAATCCCAAACGTTGAGGGAAAAATCCCAGTCCTGAGGGCTGAAAATCCCAACCTTGAGGGAAAAAAAACCCAAACCCTGAGGGAAAAATCCCAAACCTGAATGGGAAAATCCCATCCTTGAAGGAGAAAATCCCAAACCCTGAGGGAAAAATCCCAAACCTTGAGGGAAAAATCCCAAACCTTGAGGGAAAAATCCCAACCCTGAGGGAAAAATTCCAACCCAGAGGGAAATCCAGTCCTTGAGGAAAAATGTCCCAAACGATGAGGGAAAATCGTGACCCTGGGTGGAAAAAATCCCAACCCTGAGGGGAGAAAATCCCAACCCTGAGGGAATTCCCATCCCGCAGCTCTCTGCATCCCAAGGTTGTCCCATCCCAAAAAAACCCCAGCTTGGTGGAAAATGTGGAATTTTTACCTCAGGAATTTCTCCGTGGGAGGACAAGGAGCAGGTGAGGGTGTGATCCCCTATGGAATAAGGATATTGCTGCAGGAAGCTGTACATGGAACGGGCGGCTTTGGGGCTGTCCAGCTGCAGGATGGCCTGGGGGAAAAAATTCCAGATAATTCCTTAAAAAATTCCAGGAAATTCCTTAAAAAATTCCAGATAATTCCTTAAAAGTTTCCTGTTAATTCCTTAAAAAATTCCAGGTAATTCCTTAAAAGTTTCCTGGTAATTCCTTACAAAATTCCTGGTAATTCCTTACAAAATTCCTGGTAATTCCTTCATTTCTGGATCAAATAATGGGAATTCCTAAATCTGGCCTGAGGGAAAAACATCCTGGTAATTCCTAAAAAAATTCCTGGTTATTCCTTAAAAAATTTCTGGTAATTCCTTAATTTCTGGATCAAATAATGAGAATTCTTAAACCTGGCCTGAGGGAAAAAATTCCTGGTAATTTCTTCATTTCTGGATCGAATAATGGGAATTCCTAAACCCGGCCTGAAGAAAAATATTCCTGGTAATTTCTGGATCAAATAATGGGAACTCCTAAACCTGGCCTGAGGGGAAAAAAATTCCTGGTAATTCCTTCATTTCTGGATCAAATAATGGAATTCCAAAACCTGGCATGAGGGAAAAAGTTCCTGGTAATTCCTAAAAAAATTCCTGGTTATTCCTAAAAAAATTCCTGGTAATTCCTTCATTTCTGGATCAAATAATGGAATTCCAAAACCTGGCATGATGGAAAAAGTTCCTGGTAATTCCTTAATTTCTGGATAAAATAATGGGAATTCCAAAGCCTGGTGTGAGGGAAAAAAATCCTGGTAATTCCTAAAAAAAATTCCTGGTTATTCCTTAAAAAAATTCCTGGTAATTCCTTCATTTCTGGATCAAAAAAAGGGAATTCCTAAACCCGGCCTGAAGAAAAATATTCCTGGTAATTTCTGGATCAAATAATGGGAACTCCTAAACCTGGCCTGAGGGGAAAAAAATTCCTGGTAATTCCTTCATTTCTGGATCAAATAATGGAATTCCAAAACCTGGCATGAGGGAAAAAGTTCCTGGTAATTCCTAAAAAAATTCCTGGTTATTCCTTAAAAAATTCCTGGTAATTCCTTCATTTCTGGATCAAATAATGGAATTCCAAAACCTGGCTTGAGGGAAAAAGTTCCTGGTAATTCCTTAATTTCTGGATAAAATAATGGAATTTCAAAACCTGGTGTGAGGGAAAAAATTCCTGGTAATTCCTAAAAAAAATCCTGGTTATTCCTTAAAAAAAATCCTGGTAATTCCTTCATTTCTGGATCAAAAAATGGGAATTCCTAAACCCAGCCAGAAGAAAAAAATTCCTGGTGATTTCTGGATCAAATAATGGGAATTCCTAAATCTGGCCTGAGGGGAAAAAAAGTTCCTGGTAATTCTTTAATTTCTGGATCAAATAATAAGAATTCCTAAAGCTGGGGGAATCCTCGCTTGTTTCCCGTCACCTTCCAGGTGTAAAAAGGGTTAAAAGTCACCTTGAAATGTCCTAATTTGGGTCCTAAAGGTGGAAATCACTTGGGGTTTTTGGGATTTGAAAGATATTTTTATTGGATTTGGGGATTTTCAAAACATTTTCTGGGTTTTTTACAGATTTAAAATCCATTTTCAATGGATTTTGGGATTTAAAGAGTATTTTCCTTGTTTGTTTGGGATTGAAATTACATTTTCCTTGGATTTTAAAGAATATTTCTGTAGAGTTTTTCTTTTTGTTTTTGGATTTAAAAAATGTTTTCTTGGTTTTTTGGGGATTTAAAGGATATTTCCCTTGTTTTTCTTGGGATGTTTTTTTGGGATTGAAGGACATTTTCCTCAGGTTTTTTTGGATTTAAAAACCATTTCCGAGGGTTTTTTTTTGATCTAATACCTAGAAAATCCCACAAAAACCCCATCAATTCTTCCATTCCAATTCTTACAAAAGACTACAAAAATCTCCCCCAAAATTCCAAGAAATTGCCAAAAAAACCCCCAAAATTTCCCAAAAATCAATAAATTGCCAAAAATCCTCCCCAAAAATTCAGAGAAATAACCCAAAATATGTCAAAAATTGCCAAAAAATACACCAAAAAGTCAAAGAAAATCTCCCAAAATTTAAAAAAAAGTTCTCCAAAATTCCCAGAAATCCCATTAAAAAATCCCCCCCAAATCTGCCAAAAATTAAAAAAACCAGCCCAAAATTAAAAAAAAAAAAAACACAAAAAATGTCACAAAATTCCCAGAGAATCCTCCAAAATTTCAAGAGATCCCCAAAAAATATTCCCAAAAAGTCCTCAAAACCCCCTCAAAATGCCCCAAAAAATCCATCAAAACCCCCCTAAATATTTCCAAAAAATTCCCCAAAACATCCCCCAAAATTCCTGAAAACCACCAAAAACTCACAGAACATTCCCAAACAATCGCCCCAAAATTTTGAAAAAAATCCCCAAAATTAAAAAAAAAAATCCTTCAAAATCCCCCCAAAACCCTCAAAAATTACAAAAAAATTGCCAAAAAATTCTGAAAATTCCCAAAAACTCCCCAAGAAATCCCCCAAAAAATTTTAAAATAATCCATCAAACCCCCCCCAAAAATTCATCAAAAATCCCAATGATATAATTCCCCAATGGTAAAAAAAAAAAAAAATCCTCCAACAATTGGAAAAAATCTCAAAAATTTTCCAAAATATCTCCCCAAAGATTCCCAGGATTTTTTTCCTTGCAAACCCCAATTTTCCCCACAAAAAGCTGATTTTACTCTCAGGCACAGGGCAGTACCTGGCACAACCCTCACAGACACGCTCCAGCTCCTGAAGCCCCTCAGCCAAAAACCCAATTAAAAATTCCCCAAAAAAATCCGTCAAAAATCCCCAAAAAATCCCCCTAAAGATTCCCAGTTGTTTTTTATCCCTGCAAACCCAATTTTCCCCACAAAAAGCTGATTTTTGCCTCAGGTGTGGGACAGTACCCAGTGGCAGTTGCTGAGCCTGGCTCCCGAAGCACAGCCCTCACAGACCAGCTCCAGCTCCCGGAGCCCTTCTGCCAAAAACCCGAGAAAAATTCCCCAAAAAATCCATCAAAAATACCCAAAAAAATCCCCCTAAACATTGCAAGGGTTTTATTTCCCTGCAAACCCCAATTTCCCCACAAAAATGTTGATTTTTCTCTCAGGTGTGGTGCTCCACCTTCCCGGAGCGCAGCCCTCACAGACCAGCTCCGGCTCCCGGAGCCACTCCAGCAAAACCCAATTAAAAATTCCAAAAAAAATTAATCAAAAATCCCCAAAAAATCCCCCTAAAGATTCCCAGTTGTTTTTTCCCTGCAAACACAAATTTTCCCCACAAAAAGCCAATTTTTCCCTCAGTTGTGGAGCTCCACCTGCCCGAAGCGCAGCCCTCACAGACCAGTTCCCGCTCCCGGAGGCCCTCAGCCAAAAACCCATGAAAAATTCCCCAAAAAATTCCATCAAAAATCCCCAATAAATCCCACCAAGTATTCCCAGGGTTTTTTTTCCCCTGAAAACTCCAATTTTCCCCATAAAAAGCTGATTTTTCCCTCAGGCGTAGTGCTCCACCTTCCTGAAGCACAGCCTGGCACAGACGAGCTCCAGCTCCTGCCTGGAGCCCCTCTGCCAAAAACCCGAGAAAAATTCCCCAAAAAATCCATCAAAAATCCCACAAAAAATCCCCAAAAAGATTTCCTGGGTTTTATTTCCCTGAAAACCGCAATTTTCCCCACAAAAAGTCGACTTTTCCCTCAGTTGTGGTGCTACACCTTGCTGAAGCGCAGCCTGGCACAGACCAGCTCCAGCTCCTGCCTGGAGCCCCTCTGCCAAAAACCTGAGAAAAATTCCCCAAAAAATCCATCAAAAATCCCCAAAAAATCCCCCTAAACATTGCAAAGGTTTTATTTCCCTGCAAACCCCGATTTTCCCCACAAAAAGCAAATTTTTCCCTCAGACATGGTCCTCCACCTGCCCAAAGCGCAGCCCTAACAGACCAGCTCCGGCTCCCGGAGCCCCTCTGCCAAATACCCAATTAAAAATTCCCAAAAAAATCCATCCAAAATCCCCCAAAAAATCCCCCAAAAGATTTCCTAGGTTTTATTTCCCTGCAAACCCCAATTTTCCCCACAAAAAGCCCATATTTCCCTCAGACATGGTGCTCCACCTTCCAGGAGCGCAGCCCTCACACACCAGCTCCGGCTCCCGGAGCCCCTCGGCCAAAAACCCATGAAAAATTCCCCAAAAAAATCCATCAAAAATCCCACAAAAAATCCCCCCAAAGATTCCCTGGGGTTTTTTTTCCCCTGCAAACCCCAATTCTCCCCACAAAAATGTCGATTTTTCCCTCGGGTGTGGTGCTCCACCTGCTCAAAGCTCAGCCCTCACAGACCAGCTCCTGCCTGGAGCCCCTCAGCCAAAAAGCCATGAAAAATTCCCCAAAAAAATCCATCAAAAATCCCCAATAAATCCCCTAAAAGATTGCCAGGGTTTTATTTCCCTGAAAACCCCCATTTTCCCCACAGAAAGCCAATTTTTCCCTCAGGTGCAGGGCAGTACCTGGCACAGCCCTCACAGACCAGCTCCAGCTCCTGGAGCCCCTCAGCCAAAAACCCAATTAAAAATTCCACAAAAAATCCATCAAAAATCCCCAAAAAATCCCCCTAAACATTGCAAGGGTTTTATTTCCCTGCAAACCCCAATTTTCCCCACAAAAAGCTGATTTTTCTCTCAGGCGTGGTGCTCCACCTGCCTGAAGCACCGCCCTCACAGACCAGCTCCGGCTCCCGGAGCCCCTTGGCCAAAAACCCAATTAAAAATTCCCAAAAAAATCCATCAAAAATCCCCCAAAAAATCCCCCAAAAGATTTCCTAGATTTTATTTCCCTGCAAATCCCAATTTTCCCCACAAAAAGCCCATATTTCCCTCAGACATGGTGCTCCACCTTCCAGGAGCGCAGCCCTCACAGACCAGCTCCGGCTCTGGGAGCCCCTCCAGCAAAACCCATTTAAAAATTCCCCAAAAAAATCCCCCCAATCCCCCCAAAATTCCCATTTTTCCCCCTCGGGGCAGTACCCGTCGGCGGTTGCTGAGCACGGCGTAGTGCTCCACCTTGCCGAAGCGCAGCCCGGCGCAGACGAGCTCCAGCTCCTGCCTGGAGCCCCTCTGCCAAAGACCCATGAAAAATTCCCAAAAAAATCCATGAAAAATCCCCAAAAATATTTACAGGGTTTTATTTCCCTGCAAACCCTAATTTTCCCCACAGAAAGCTGATTTTTCCCTCAGGCATGGGGCAGTACCTGGCGCAGCCCTCACAGACCAGCTCCAGCTCCTGCCTGGAGCCCCTCTGCTAAAAACCCATGAAAAATTCCCAAAAAAAATCCATGAAAAATCCCCAAAAAATCCCTAAAAATATTTACAGGGTTTTATTTCCCTGCAAACCCCAATTTTCCCCACAGAAAGCTGATTTTTCCCTCAGGCATGGGGCAGTACCTGGTGCAGCCCTCACAGACCAGCTCCGGCTCTGGGAGCCCCTCCTGCAAAACCCAATTAAAAATTCCCAAAAAAATCCCCCAAACCCCCCAAAATTCCCATTTTTCCCCCTCGGGGCAGTACCCGTCGGTGGTTGCTGAGCACAGCGTAGTGCTCCACTTTGCCGAAGCGCAGCCCGGCGCAGACCAGCTCCAGCTCCCGGAATCCCTTCAGCCAAAAACCCATGAAAAATTCCCAAAAAAATCCATCAAAAATCCCACAAAAAATCCCCCCAAAGATTCCCTGGGGATTTTTTTCCCTGCAAACCCCAGTTCTCCCCACAAAAATGTCGATTTTTCCCTCGGGTGTGGTGCTCCACCTGCTCAAAGCTCAGCCCTCACAGACCAGCTCCTGCCTGGAGCCCCTCAGCCAAAAAGCCATGAAAAATTCCCAAAAAAAATCCATCAAAAATCCCCAAAAAATCCCCTAAAAGATTGCCAGGGTTTTATTTCCCTGAAAACCCCCATTTTCCCCACAAAAATGTCGATTTTTCCCTCAGGTGTGGTGCTCCACCTGCCTGAAGCACAGCCCTCACAGACCAGCTCTGGCTCCCGGAGCCCCTCGGCCAAAAACCCAATTAAAAATTCCCAAAAAAATCCATCAAAAATCCCCCAAAAGATTTCCTAGGTTTTATTTCCCTGCAAACCCCAATTTTCCCCACAAAAAGCCAATTTTCCCCTCAGACATGGTGCTCCACCTGCCCAAAGCGCAGCCCTCACATACCAGCTCAGGCTCTGGGAGCCCCTCCAGCAAAACCCAATTAAAAATTCCCAAAAAAATCCCCAAAAAAACCCCCCAAAATTCCCATTTTTCTCCCTTGGGGCAGTACCCGTCGGTGGTTGCTGAGCACGGCGTAGTGCTCCACCTTGCCGAAGCGCAGCCCGGCGCAGACCAGCTCCAGCTCCCGGAATCCCTTCAGCCAAAAACCCATGAAAAATTCCCCAAAAAATCCATCAAAAATCCCTCCAAAATCCCCAAAAAGATTCCCTGGGGATTTTTTTCCCTGCAAACCCCAGTTCTCCCCACAAAAATGTCGATTTTTCCCTCGGGTGTGGTGCTCCACCTGCTCAAAGCTCAGCCCTCACAGACCAGCTCCTGCCTGGAGCCCCTCAGCCAAAAAGCCATGAAAAATTCCCCAAAAAAATCCATCAAAAATTCCCAAAAAATCCCCTAAAAGATTGCCAGGGTTTTATTTCCCTGAAAACCCCAATTTTCCCCACAAAAATGTCAATTTTTCCCTCAGGTGTGGTGCTCCACCTGCCTGAAGCACAGCCCTCACAGACCAGCTCCTGCTCCCGGAGCCCCTCTGCCAAAAAGCCATGAAAAATTCCCCAAAAAAATCCATCAAAAATCCCCAATAAATCCCCTAAAAGATTGCCAGGGTTTTATTTCCCTGAAAACCCCCATTTTCCCCACAGAAAGCCAATTTTTCCCTCAGGTGCAGGGCAGTACCTGGCACAGCCCTCACAGACCAGCTCCAGCTCCTGGAGCCCCTCGGCCAAAAACCCAATTAAAAATTCCACAAAAAATCCATCAAAAATCCCCAAAAAATCCCCCTAAACATTGCAAGGGTTTTATTTCCCTGCAAACCCCAATTTTCCCCACAAAAAGCTGATTTTTCCCTCAGGCGTGGTGCTCCACCTGCCTGAAGCACCGCCCTCACAGACCAGCTCCTGCTCCCGGAGCTCCTCGGCCAAAAACCCATGAAAAATTCCCCAAAAAAAACCCCCAAAATTCCCATTTTTTCCCCTCGGGGCAGTACCCGTCGGCGGTTGCTGAGCACGGCGTAGTGCTCCACCTTGCCGAAGCGCAGCCCGGCGCAGACCAGCTCCAGCTCCCGGAATCCCTCGGCTGGGAGGTTCCCCAGGTGCACCAGGTGAGAGCGGAGCGAGGAGGTGTCCACCTGCAGGAGAGACCCTGGGGTTAGCTGGGAAAAGGGGGAAAAAGGGGAAAAAGGGGGAAAAAAAGGGAGGGAAAGGGGAAAAAGGGGAAGGGGGAGAAAGAGGGAAAAATGGGAAAAAGGGGGGAGGTGGAATAAGGGGGAAAGGAGGGGAAAAGGGGAGAAAAAAGGGAGGGAAAGGGGAAAAAGGGGAAGGGGGAGAAAGGGGAGAAAGGGGAGAAAGAGGGAAAAATGGGAAAAAGGGGAAAAAGTGGGGAGGTGGAAAAGGGGGGAAAAAGGGGAGAAAAGGGGGAAAAGTGGGGAGGTGGAAAAGGGGGAAAAAGGGGAGAAAAGGTGGACAGGGGGAAAAAGGGGGAAAAAGAAGGAGAGAAAAGGGGGAAAAGGGAATGGGGGAAAATGGGGAAAGGTGGGAAAGGGAGAGAATGGGGGAAAGGAGGGAAAAGGGGGAAAGGGGGAAAAGGGAGGAAAGGGGGGAAAGGGGGGAAAGGGGGAAAAGGGAGGAAAGGGGGAAAAGGGAGGAAAGGGGGAAAGGAAAGAGTAAAAAAGGGGGGAAAGTGGGGGAAGGGGGAAAAGGGAAAAGGGGGGAAGAGGGGGGAAGGAGGAAAAAGGGGGGAAAGGGGAAAAAAGGAGGAGAAAAAAGGGAGGGAAAGGGGGAAAAGGGGAAGGGGGAGAAAGAGGGAAAAATGGGGAAAAGGGGAAAAAGGGGGGAGGTGGAAAAGGGGGGAAAGGGGGGTTTGAAAAGGGGAGAAAAGGTGGAAAGGAGGGAAAAAGGGGGAAAGGGGGAGAAAAGGGAGAAAAGTGGGGAGGTGGAAAAGGGAAAAAGGGAGAAAATGGGGAAAAGTGGGGAGGTGGAAAAGGGGAGAAAAGGGGGAAAAGGGGGAAGGTGGAAAAGGGGGGTTTGAAAAGGGGAGAAAAGGTGGAAAGGAGGGAAAAAGGGGGAAAAGTAAGGAGAAAAAAGGGAGGGAAAGGGGAAAAAGGGGAAGGGGGAGGTGGAAAAGGGGGGAAAGGGGAGAAAAGGAGGAGAAAAAAGGGGAAAAAGGGAATGGGCAAAAGGGGGGAAGTGGGAAAATGGGGAAAGGCGGGAAAGGGGGGTAAGGGAAAGGGGGAAATGGGGGAAAGGGGGGAAAAGGGGAAAAAGGAAGGAAAAGGGGGAAAGGGGGAAAAGGGGGAAAAAAAGGAGGAGAAAAAAGGGGGGAAGGGAGGAGGAGAAAGGGAGAAAAAGGGGGGAAGGGAGCGAAAGGAGAAAATGGAACAAAGAAGGGTAAAGAGGGAAAAAAAGGGAAGAAAATGAAGGGAGAGAAAGAGGAAAGGGAAAAAGGAGAAAGAAGGAAAAAAGGAAGGAGAAAAGAAGGGGGGGGTGGAACAAAGAGGGGGAAAAGGAAGGGAAAAGATAAAGGGAAAAAGGGGGAAAGAGGGAAAAAGGAAAGGGATAAAGAAAAGGGGGAAAATCGAACAAAGAGGGGAAAATGGGGAAAAGAGGAAAAAAAGGAAAAAATGGAAGGGGGAAAAGGAGGAAATAGGAAAAATGGAAAAAAAGAAAGGAGAACAAAAAGAGGGAAAGGGAGAAAAGGGGAAAATGGAATAAAGATGGCGAAAGAGGGAAAAAGGGAAAGGGGGAAACAGGAAGGAGGAAAAAAGGAGGAAAAGGAAAAATGGAAGGAAAAGGGAAGGAGAAGGGGAAAGGGAAAGGGAAAGAAGGGGAAAAGGGGGAAAAAAGGAAAAAATGGGAATAAAGGGAGAAAAAGGGAAAGAGGAGAAGGAAAGGGGGGGAAAGGGAATGGAAAAAATGGGGAAAGAATAGGAAAAGGGTGAAAAATGGAAATAAGGGGGGAAAGGAAGGAGAAAAGAGGGAAGAAAAAGTGGGGAAAAAGGAGGAAAAAAGGGTGAAAAAATGGGGGGAGAAGGGGGAAAATGAGGAAAAGAGGAAAGGAAGGGAAGAAAAGGGAAAAAAGGGGAAAAAAGGGGGAAAAGGAAGAGGAAAAAGGGGAAAAAGGGGGGAAAAGAAAAAAATCCCCTCTCCACCTATAAATGAATGGAATTTTGAGCTGGAATTGAGAAAAATTCCCCATTCCCATTTTGAATTTTTCCAACACTTTTTTTTTTTTTTTTTTTTTAGGGAGAAAACCTCTGAGGCACCTGAGAAGAATCCTGGAATAAATCCTGGAATTCTGAAAGGATGAAAGGGAGATTCCAGAAATCCCAAAAAAATCCCATTCCGGGGATAAAATGGGATTTATCCCAGCCTGAAATGCTCAGGAATGAGCACTCCCAGCTCCCAGTTAATGAAATTCCAAAGAAAATTAGGGTAAAATGAGGAAAAAACTTGGGCTAATGAGAAAAAACTCACATTGGGATCAGAATCCTTGATGAGGGACAGGAAAATCTCTTCCTTTAGGGAGAGAAAAAAGGGATCGAAGCTTAATTAATAATAAATAAAAATTGACTAATAATTAATAATTGAACTAATCAATCATACTTAAAATGTTCATCATGTCAAAATCCAAAAGAATATTTCCCAGGATCAATTCCCAGGGGGAAAATCCCTTTTTTTAAACTCCAGGAGTGCTAAAAATTCTATTTAAATTCTATTTAAATCCCAAATCCTGATTGAAGTGGAAAACTGGGGATTTTGTTCCCAGTTTTTCCCACAATTCCCAAATCCCCACATTCCCCACAATTCCTCCAATTCCCACAATCTGCAAATTCCCAAATTCTCACAATTCTTCACATTCCCACAATTCCCAAAAATGCCCCAATTTCCCTCAATCCCCCAAATTCCCCAACTTTCCTCAATCCCACAATTCCTAAATTCCCACATTTGCACAATTCTCAAATCCCCACAATCCCCCAAATTCCCAACTCCCCCAATTCCTACAATCCCCATAATCCCCAAAATCCCACAACTTCTCCCAGTCTCACAATTCCCAATTTTCCCCAACTCCTAAAACTCCCCCAAATTCCCAAAATTCCCCAATTTCTCTCAATCCCCCAAACTCCCCCAATCCCAATCCCCCAATTCCCCCAAACCCCCCCAATTCCCCAATTCCCCAAACTCCCACAATTCCCCAATTCCCCCAATCCCCAAAATTCCCCCAATTCCCCAACTTCCTTTGATCCCCACAATCCCCCAAATCCCCCAATTCTCACAATCCAATTCCCCCAAACCCCCACAATTCCCCATTTCTCACAATCCCCAAATTCCCCAATTTCTCTCAATCCCTCAAACCCCCCCAATCCCAAACCCCCAATCCCAAATCCCCAATCCCAAACCCCCAATCCCAAATCCCCAATCCCAAACCCCCAATCCCAAATCCCCAATCCCAAACCCCCCAATCCCAAATCCCCAATCCCAAACCCCCAATCCCAAATCCCCAATCCCAAACCCCCAATCCCAAATCCCCCACTTCCAAACCCCCCAATCCCAAACCCCCAATCCCAATCCCCCAAACCCCCCCAATCCCAAATCCCAAACCCCCAATCCCAAACCCCCAATCCCAAACCCCCAATCCCAACCCCCAATCCCAAACCCCAAACCCCCAATCCCAACCCCAAACCCCCAATCCCCAATCCCAAACCCCCAATCCCAACCTCCAATCCCCAATCCCAAACCCCAAACCCCCAATTCCCAATCCCCCAAACCCCAATCCCAACCCCAATCCCCAATCTCCAATCCCAATCCCAAACCCCCAACCCCCAATCCCAATCCCAACCCCAATCCCAAATCCCCAATCCCAATCCCAATCCCAACCCCAATCCCAAATCCCCAATCCCAACCCCCAATTCCAACCCCCAATCCCGAACCCCAAACCCCCAATCCCAACCCCAAACCCCCAATCCCCAATCCCAAACCACCAATCCCAAACCCCCAATCCCCAATCCCAAACCCCAAACCCCCAATTCCCAATCCCCCAATCCCCAATCCCAACCCCCAATCCCAAACCCCCAACCCCAATCCCAAATCCCCAATCCCAATCCCCAATCCCAATCCCCCAAACCCCCAATCCCATCCCAATCCCAATCCCAAACCCCCAATCCCAACCCCCAATCCCAAACCCCCAATCCCAAATCCAGCAATCCCAATCCCCCAACCCCCAATCCCCAATGCCAATTCCAATGCCAATCCCAATCCCAATCCCAATGCCAATCCCAATCCGAACCTCGTTGCGCAGGTGCCGGTGCCGGGGCTCAGGCTGGATGTGGAGCTGGTTCCCGTCCAGGCACATGGGGAAGAATCCGTAGAACTTCACCATGGACTCGGCCGCCCGCTGCGGGATCTCCAGGTACGCCTGCCACAAACCCCCCAATCCCAAAATGCACCCCAAAAACCCCACCGCGTCCCCCGCAATCCCAAAGGATCCCACGGCAATCCTCGGGAAAAAAATCCCCGAGGAATTCCCAAAGGGTTCGCCCAACGTCTCCCCCCGAAAGCGGCGAAAATGTCGCGCAAAATTCCCAAATTTACACGATAAAAATATCCAAAAAAATTTCAAAAATGGCCCCAAAAATCCCCCTAAAATATCCCCTAAAATCCCCCCCAAAAAACCCCCTAAAATCCCCCCAAAAATTCCAAAATTCCCCAAGCTGCCCCTGCCCCATTCCTGGTATGTTTTTTGGGAGGAGAGCAGCAGCAGGTCCTGCAGGCCCCTGAAGGGCTTGGTGAAATCACCCAAAAATCCCAAAAAATTTCCCAAAAATCCCCAAAAAATCCCCCAAGAAAATCCCAAAATCCCCAATAAAATCCCCAAAATCCCCAAAAATTCCCAAATCCACAAATCCCCCGATTATTTTACCTTTTTGTGGGAGGAGAGCAGCAGCAGGTCGTGCAGGCCGCTGAAGGGCTTGGTGAAATCCCCAAAAAAATCCCCAAAAATCCCCAAAAAATCCCCAAAAATCCCCAAAAAATCCCCAAAAATCCCCAAAAATCCCCAAAAATCCCCAAAAATCCCCAAAAAATCCCCAAAAATCCCCAAAAATCCCCCAAAAATCTCCAAAAAATCCCCAAACGCCCCAAGCCCCCGATTGTTTTACCTTTTTGTGTGAAGAGAGCAGCAGCAGGTCGTGCAGACCGCTGAAGGGCTTGGTGAAATCCCCAAAAAATCCCCCAAAAATCCTCAAAAAATCCCCAAAAATCCCCAAAATCCCCCAAAAATCCCCAAAAAATCCCCAAATCCCCAAAGCCCCTGCTCCTGGTACCTTTTTGTGGGAGGAGAGCAGCAGCAGGTCGTGCAGGCCGCCGAAGGGCCGGGCCAGGTTGTGGAGCTCGTCCTGCCCGCAGCCCTTGGGCGGCAGGTTGGACACGAGCAGCACAGAGCAGGGCTCGGGGAGAGCGTCCTGAGCCAGAGCCTGAGACAGAGACAGAGCCTGAGACAGAGCCTGAGCCCAAATCCTGACCCAAATCCTGACCCAAATCCTGATCCAAACCCTGATCCAAACCCTGAGCCCAAATCCTGATCCAAATCCTGATCCAAACCCTGATCCAAACCCTGATCCAAACCCTGATCCAAACCCTGAGACAGAGCCTGAGCCTGAGACAGAGCCTGAGACAGAGCCTGAGCCCAAATCCTGACCCAAATCCTGACCCAAATCCTGATCCAAACCCTGATCCAAACCCTGAGCCCAAATCCTGATCCAAACCCTGAGACAGAGCCTGAGCCTGAGCCCAAATCCTGATCCAAACCCTGAGCCCAAATCCTGACCCAAACCCTGATCCCAAATCCTGATCCAAACCCTGATCCAAACCCTGATCCAAACCCTGATCCAAACCCTGATCCAAACCCTGATCCAAACCCTGATCCCAAATCCTGATCCAAACCCTGATCCAAACCCTGATCCAAACCCTGAGACAGAGCCTGAGCCTGAGACAGAGCCTGAGCCCAAATCCTGATCCAAACCCTGATCCAAACCCTGATCCAAACCCTGATCCCAAATCCTGATCCAAACCCTGATCCCAAATCCTGATCCAAACCCTGAGCCCAAATCCTGATCCAAACCCTGAGACAGAGCCCAAACCCTGATCCCAAACCCTGAGCCCAAATCCTGATCCAAACCCTGATCCCAAACCCTGATCCCAAACCCTGAGCCCAAATCCTGATCCAAACCCTGATCCCAAACCCTGAGCCCAAATCCTGAGCCCAAATCCTGATCCAAACCCTGATCCCAAATCCTGAGACAGAGCCCAAACCCTGAGCCCAAATCCTGATCCCAAATCCTGATCCCAAACCCTGAGCCCAAATCCTGATCCAAACCCTGATCCCAAACCCTGAGCCCAAATCCTGAGCCCAAATCCTGATCCAAACCCTGATCCCAAATCCTGAGACAGAGCCCAAACCCTGAGCCCAAATCCTGATCCCAAATCCTGATCCCAAATCCCAAATCCCAATCCTGATCCCAAATCCCAAATCCCAATCCTGATCCTGAGCCCAAATCATGATCCCAAATCCTGATCCTGATCCCAAATCCTGAACCTGATCCCAAATCCTGAACCTGATCCCAAATCCTGATCCTGATCCCAAATCCTGAACCTGATCCTGATCCCCATCCCAAATCCTCCACAATTCCCAAATCCCCACAATTCCTACAATTCCCACAATTCCAAAATCCCCACAATTCCCCCAATTCCCAAATCCCCCCAATCCCCCCAATTCCCAAATCCCCACAATTCCCACAATTCCCAATTCCCACAGTTCCCAAACCCCCAGAATTCCCCAAATTCCCCCAAATCCCAAAATCCCTGCTGACCTTCCCGCCTGGATCCGTGGGCTCCTCGCTCGCTGGAAGTTCTGAAATTGGGGAAAAGGAGCAGCTCGACCCCACAGAATTCCCAAATTCCCTTTAACCCCCCTTTCCCCAAGATTTCCCCCCATTTTCCCACATTTTTTCCCAATTTTTCCCCATCTCCCCCCAATTTATCCCAATTTTTTTCCCCATTTTCCAAAGTTTTTCTTAAGATTTCCCCCCCATTTTCCAGAGGGTTTTTATCCCATTTCCCAACTTTTTAATTCCCATTTTAACAAATTTTTCCCCATTTTCTTTCCCCCTTTTCCCAAGTTCTTTTCCCATTTTCCCAAGTTTTTTCCCCAAATTTTCCCCAATTTTTTGGGTCATTTTTTTCCCATTTTCCCAAGTTTTTTTTCCCCCGAATTTCCTCCTCATTTTCCCGAATTCTTTTTGCCAATTTTTCCCATTTTCCCAAATTTTTTTCCCCAGTTTTTTTCCCCCTGTTTCCTTTTCCCCAACTTTTTTCCATTTTATTTCCCATTCCCTCTTTTTTTCCCCATTTTCCCAACTTCCATCCCCATTTTTTCCCCCCATTTTCCCAAACTTCTTTCCCAAATCCCCCCAGGACTTTTCCCCCCATTCCTCAATTTTCCCAATTTTCCAGAAGTTTTCCCCCCATTTTTCCCCATTCCAGCTCCACGAAAATCCCCCGGAATTCCCAAAATTCCTGAAATTCCCTGGAATTACCTGGCCCGGCCTCGGGGACTGTTCCGGGCTCCTCCTGCTCGGGGGAGATTTTGGGGTCGGGATTTTTGGGGTCAGGATTTTTGGGGTCGGAATTTTTGGCATCCGAGGGCTCCGATCCCAAAGTTTCCGGCCCGGCCTCGGCAGCAGCTCCGGAATCTTCAGCCGCTGCTTTTCCTGCAGGGAAAAATTCCCGATTTTCCCAATTCCCCATTTTCCCAATTCCCATTTTTCCACTTTTTTCCCCATTTTCTCATCATTCTCCCAAGGTTTTTCCCCATTTTCCCATGTTTTTATCCCATTTTCCTTTTTTTCCCCATTTTTTCAAAGGTACTTTCCCCATTTTCCCAGGATTTTTTTCCCATTTTCCCGAGATTTTTTCCCATTTTCCCACATTTTTCCCATTTTCTTCAGCATTTCCTGATTTTTTCCCCTTTACCCCACAGTTTATTTCCCATTTTCCCGATTTTCCCACTTTTTTCCCCATTTTCCCAAGATTTTTCCCCATTTCCCCCCGGTTTTTCCCATTTTCCAGTTTTTTCCTCATTTTTCCACTTTTCCCACTTTTTTCCCCACATCTTTCCCCATTTTCCCAATAATTTTCCCCCACTTTCTTCCTCATTTTCCCCAAGTTTTTTCCCATTTTCCCAAGGTTTTCCCCCATATTTTTCCCCATTTTCCCAAGGTTTATTTCCCATTTTCCCAATATTTGTCCCCATTTTCCCACATTTTTCCCATTTTCCCCAAGATTTTTCCCCCATTTTCCCAATTTTCCCCCCATTTTTTCCTCATTTTCACAACTTTTTTTCCCATCTTATTTTCTCCATTTGCCAGAATTTTTTCTATTTTCTCTTCCCATTTTCCCCAAATTTTCCCAAGTTTTTCCTCTATTTTCCCGATTTTTTTCCCCATTTTTTCCCCATTTTCCCAACTTTTTACCCCAATTTATTTCCCCTTTTCTAAACTTTCCTTCCATTTTCTTTTCCCATTTCCCCAAGATTTTATTTCCCTTTTTCTGAGGATTTTTTAACTTTTATTTCCCAATTTTTTTCCCCATTTTTTTCCCAAGAATTTTCCCATTTTTTCCCCATTTTCCCCCCTCACCTCCCACATTTGAGATTTTTTTCACTTTCTTCTCTCCCGGAATTTTCTTCACTTTTTCCTTCTTCCCTACAAAAAAAAAAAACCAAAAAAATCCCCAAAAAATCCAAGGAATTCCAAGGATAGGAAAAAACAAAATTCAATAATTTCCTGTTGAAACGCAAATAAATTAAAATTAATTCAGCCAATTAGGCAGGTTAATTAAGCACTAATGAGTGATTAATTGCTAATTATCTCACCTGGCAGGGCCTTGGGGCTCTTGGTGCTGCTGCTGGGGATTTTCCTGGCGGGAGAAAAAAGCGGCAAAAAAATCAAATTATTAATGAGGAATTATTAATTAACGACCCCAATTAGTGCAATTAGCGCTAATTAAGGAGGCGGGCCTCACTTGGTGCTGGCTGGAGTTTTTTTGGGGTTCAGGACTCGTTTCTTCACCGTCTTCTTCACCTGCAAGGGAAAAAGTAAAATTCGTTAATGACTGGTGTTAATTCACAGTAATTAATTAAAAAAAAAAAAAAGCGAAGGATTAAATAATTCCCGTGGAATTCCCTGCCAGCATTCCCAACAGGAATCCTCATGGAATCCCCTCCCAGCAGGAATTGTCATGGGATCCCCTATCACCATTCCCAGCAGGACTCCCAGTAGGAATCCCCATGGAATCCCCTCTCAGCATTCCCAGCAGGAATTCCCAGCAGGAATCCCCCCTCATCATTCCCAGGAAATCCCCTCTCAGCATTCCCAGCAGGAACCCCCGGTCAGCATTCCCATGGATTTCCCAGCAGGAACCCCCTGTCAGCATTCCCATGGATTTCCCAGCAGGAATCCCCTCTCAGCATTCCCATGGAATTCCCAGCAGGAACCCCCTGTCAGCATTCCCATGGAATTCCCAGCAGGAACTCCCTGTCAGCATTCCCATGGAATTCCCAGCAGGACTCCCCCCTCAGCATTCCCAGGAAATCCCCTCTGAGCATTCCCAGCAGGAATCTCCAGCAGGAATCCCCAGTCAGCATTCCCATGGATTTCCCAGCAGGAATCCCCTCTCAGCATTCCCACGGAATTCCCAGCAGGAATCCCCCCTCAGCATTCCCAGGAAATCCCCTGTCAGCGTTCCCCGGAATTCCCGGCAGGAATCCCCGGCAGGACCCCGCTCAGCATTCCCGGCAGAAATCCCCGGCAGGACCCCCCTCAGCATTCCCATGGAATCCCCAGCAGGACCCCCCTCAGCATTCCCCAGAATTCCCGGCAGGAATCCCCAGCAGGACCCCCCTCAGCATTCCCTGGAATTCCCGGCAGGAATCCCCAGCAGGACCCCCCTCAGAATTCCCCTGGAATTCCCGTGGGAATCCGTCGGTCCGTGCCTCACCGGCGCTCTCTCGGCCACGCAGACCCGGACGCGTTTCCCGTTGAGCAGCACCGGCGCCGTCTCGGCGAACTTGACGGCGGCGATCACGGCCTCCTTGTAGTTCATCTCCAGGTACGCCTGCGGGAACGGCATTCCCGGTGTTCCCGGTGTTCCCGGTGTTCCCGGGGTTCCCGGCGTTCCCGGGGTTCCCGGGGTTCCCAGTGTTCCCGGTGTTCCCGGCGTTCCCGGGATTTGGGGCATCGGCGGGGAACGGGAGTAAAGAGAAAAAACGGAAAGGGGGGAAAGGGGGAAAGGGAAATGGGGAAATGGAAAAAGGGGAAAAGGGGGAGAAAAAAGGGAAAAAAAGTGAAAAGGAGAAAGGGAAAAGGGGGAAAGGGAAAAAAAGGGGAAAGGGGAAAAGGGAAAATTGAAAAAAGGGGAAAAGGGGGAAAGGGGAAAAGGGGAGAAGGGAAAAGGGAAAAGGGAAAAGGGAAAAGGGAAAAGGGAAAAAGGGGAAAAGGGGAAAAGGGGAAAAAGGGAAAAGGGGAAAGGGAAAAGGGAAAAGGGAAAAGGGAAAAAGGGGAAAAGGAGAAAAGGGGAAAAGGAGAAAAGGGGAAAAGGGAAAAAGGGAAAAGGGGAAAGGGAAAAGGAGAAAGGGAAAAAAGGGAAAGGGGGGGGAAGGGAAAAGGAGAAAGGGAAAAGAGAGGGAAAAGGGAAAAAAGGGGAAAGGGAAAAAGGGGAAAAGGGAAAATTGGAAAAGGGAAAAGAGAAAAAAAAAGGGGGGAAAGGGGAAAAATCCATAAAATCCCAGAACTGCAAGAGGGAACTGCTGACCCCAATCCCAAATCGCCCAGAGGGATCTTTGGGAACGCTGCATCCCGGATTCCCATTCCCAATCCCCCATTCCCATTCCAAATCCCCCATTCCCAATCCCCCATTCCCAATCCCAATCCCCCATTCCCAATCCCAATCCCCCATTCCCAATCCCCCATTCCCAATCCCCCATTCCCAATCCCCCATTCCCAATCCCCCATTCCCAATCCCAATCCCACACTCCCAATCCCAATCCCCCATTCCCATTCCCAATCCCCCATTCCCAATCCCAATCCCCCATTCCCGTTTTTCCGTACCTGGTTGCGGGAGCGCAGCAGGATCAGGTCGCTGACCTTCCCGAAGGGCTGCACCATTCCCAATCCCCCATTCCCAATCCCAATCCCCCATTCCCAATCCCAATCCCCCATTCCCAATCCCAATCCCCCAATCCCAATCCCCCATTCCCAAATTCCCGTTTTTCCGTACCTGGTTGCGGGAGCGCAGCAGGATCAGGTCGCTGACCTTCCCGAGGGCTGCACCATTCCCAATCCCCCATTCCCAATCCCAATCCCCCATTCCCAATCCCAATCCCACATTCCCAATCCCCCATTCCCGTTTTTCCGTACCTGGTTGCGGGAGCGCAGCAGGATCAGGTCGCTGACCTTCCCGAAGGGCTGCACCAGGCGCTTCAGGTCCTGCTCGGAGAATCCCGAGTCCGGCAGCTCCGAGATCTGCAGCACGGTCCCGCAGCTCAGCAGCTCCTCCCGCAGCAGCTGTGTGGGCACAGAGCCAGGGTCAGCGGGCACAATTCCCAAAAATCCCCAAAAATCCCCAAAAATTCCCAAACATCCCGACTGAGCAGGTACAATCCCCAAAAATCCCCAAAAATCCCCAAAAATCCCGAGCGAGCGGGCAGAAGTCCCAACAGTTCCGCAAAATCCTCCAAAACCTGGAGTGAGCAGGCACAATTCCCAGAAATTCCCAAAAATCCCAAGTCAGTGGGCACAATCCCCAAAAATCCCATGAGCGAGCAGTGCAGAATTCCCAAAAATCCCTAAAAATCCCCAAAACCCCCAAAAGCTGGATTGTTTTGGGAACCCCAGGAATTTCCACAAACCTGAGAAATCCCCAAACCAACCCCACAAATTTCCACAAAGCCCCCAAATCCCAGGAATCCCCAAACCCAAGGAATCTGCACACCCCACAAGTTCCCCAAACCCCAGCAATTCCCCAATATCCTCCAAACCCCCAAAACCCCAAAAATCCCAAACCCCAGAAACCCCAAACCCCAGGAATTCCCCCAAAACCTCCAAGTCCCTCAAACCCCAAAATCCTCAGGAATTCTCCCAAACCCCCCAAACCCTGTGAATCCCTAAACCCCACAAGTTCCCCCGAAACCCCCAAACCCCAGGAATTCACAAACCTCACAAGTCCCCCAAACCCCACAAACCCCAGGAATTCCCCCAAACCCCAAAAACACCAGGAATTCCCCCAAACTCCCCAAGTTCCCCAAACCCCACAAATCCCAGGAATCCCCAAACCCCAGGAATTCCCCCAAACCCCACAAGTTCCCCAAACCCCAGGAATCCCCAAATCCCAGGAATTCTCCCAAGCCCCACAAATCCCCAAACCCCAGGAATCCCCAAACCCCACAAGTTCCCCAAACCCCATGAATCCCCAAACCCCAGGAACTCCCCCAAACCCCAGGAATCCCCAAACCCCAGGAATCCCCCCAAAACTCCCCAAGTCCCCAAAACCTCCCAAACCCCAGGAACCCCCCCAAACCCCACAAGTTCCCCAAACCCCATTAATCCCCCCAAACCCCAGAAACCCCAAACCCCATGAATCCCCCAAACCTCCCAAGTTCCCCAAACCCCACAAACCCCAGGAATCCCCAAACCCCAGGAATTCCCCCAAACCCCAGGAACTCCCCCAAACCCCTCAAGTTCCCCAAATCCCATGAATCCTCAAACCCCAGGAATTCCCCCAAACTCCCCAAGTTCCCCAAACCCCAAAAACCCCAGGAATCCCCAAACCCCAAAAACACCAGGAATTCTCCCAAACCCCACAAATCCCCAAACCCTAAAAGTTCCCCAAACCCCACAAACTCCAGGAATTCCCACAAACCCCAGGAATCCCCAAACCCCACAAACCCCAAACCCCATGAATCCCCCCAAACCCCAGGAATTCCCCCAAACCTCCCAAGTTCCCCAAACCCCACAAATCCCAGGAATCCCCAAACCCCAAAAACACCAGGAATTCCCCCAAACTCCCCAAGTTCCCCAAACCCCACAAATCCCAGGAATCCCCAAACCCCAGGAATTCCCCCAAACCCCAGGAACTCCCCCAAACCCCACAAACCCCAAACCCCAGGAATTCTCCCAAACCCCACAAATCCCCAAACCCTACAAGCTCCCCAAACCCCAGGAATCCCCAAACCCCACAAGTTCCCCAAACCCCAAGAATCCCCCCAAACCCCAGGAATCCCCAAACCCCACGAATCCCCAAAAACCCCATGAATCCCCCCAAAACCCCCCAAGTCCCCAAAACCTCCCAAACCCCAGGAACCCCCCAAACCCCCCACACCCCTCACCACACACCCACCCTATTGTACGGTTGACTCTTCCCAGCCGCTTCATCCTCCTCCTCCTCCTCCTCCTCCTGACCATTTTTGGGGGTCGCTTGCGAGGCTCCATCCTTGGTTTTGGGGGTGGGTTTGGGGGTGGTTTTGGGGGCGGGTTTGGGGGTCCGGCGGGCGGCGGGCGGCGCGGGCAGCGCCCCCTGCAGGCAGCGGTGCCGCTGGAACTCGGCCAGGAAGCGCGGCCCCAGCGAGCGCACCACGGCCTCGAGCGCGGCGCGGCCCCGGCTGCGGCTGCGGCTGCGGCTGCGGCTGCCTGCGGGGACAGCGGCGGGGCCGCGGTTGGCAGCAGGAACCCGGGGGGTTTTTGGGGATTTTTGGGGGAAAAAATGCGATTTTTTTCGGATTTTGGGGGGCGCCTCCAGCGCGGCGCGACCCCGACTGCCCGAGGCGACGCAACGACGGGAAGCCACGGTTAGGTGCGGAAACGTGGGATTTTGGTAGAAAAACACAGGAATTTTGGGGGAAAATGGGAATTTTGGGAGAAAAAAATAGACTTTTTTAAAGAGAAATGGGATTTTTGGGGGAAAAAATTCGATTTTTTTCGGATTTTGGGGGGCGCCTCCAGCGCGGCGCGACCCCGACTGCCCGAGGCAACGCAACAATGGCAACGACAGGAAGCCACGGTTAGGTGCGGAAACGTGGGATTTTGGTAGAAAAACCCAGGAATTTTGGGGGAAAATGGGAATTTTGGGAGAAAAAAATAGATTTTTTTAAAGAGAAATGGGATTTTTGGGGGAAAAAATGCGATTTTTTTCGGATTTTGGGGGGCGCCTCCAGCGCGGCGCGACCCCGGGCAGCTGCGGCTGCCTGAGGGAACAACCGGAACCCACAGCTGGGTGGGGAAACAGTGGGAATTTTGGGTGAAAGAAGGAAATTTTTGGGGAAAATGGGAATTTTGGGAGAAAAAATTTGAATTTTTTTAAGAGAAATGGGATTTTTGGGAGAAAAAATGCGATTTTTTTCGGATTTTGGGGGGCGCCTCCAACGCGGCGCGACCCCGACTGCCCGAGGCGACGCAACGACGGGAAGCCACGGTTAGGTGTGGAAACGTGGGGGTTTTGGGGATTTTGGTAGAAAAAACACAGGAATTTTTGGGGAAAATGGGAATTTTGGGAGAAAAAATACAATTTTTTTAAGAGAAATGGGAATTTTTTGGAGAAAACATGCGAATTTCTTTTGATTTTGGAGTAACCAGCAGCGCGGCGCTGTCCCGGCTGTGGCTGCCTGAGGGAAGAACAACGGCAACAACAGGAAGCCACGTTTGGGTGTGGAAACAATGGGAATTTTGAGAGAAAACCAGGTTTTTGGGAATATTTCTAGGAAAAATATGGGAATTTTGGGAGAATATGGGAATTTTTGGGGGAAAAAATGCGATTTTTTTCGGACTTTGGGGGCGCCTCCAGCGCGGCGCGACCCCGACTGCCCGAGGCGACGCAACGACGGGAAGCCACAGTTAGGTGCGGAAACGTGGGATTTTTGTAGAAAAACCCAGGAATTTTGGGAGAAAAAAATATGCGTTTTTTTGAGAAATTGAAATTTTTGGGGGAAAGATGCGATTTTTTTTTTTGGATTTTGGGGTGGCGCCTCAAGTGCGGCGCTGTCCCGGCTGCGGCTGCCTGAGGGAAGAACGACGGCAACAACAGGAAGCCACGTTTGGGTATGGAAACAATGGGAATTTTGAGAGAAAAACAGGTTTTTGGGAATATTTCTAGGAAAAATATGGGAATTTTGGGAGAATATGGGAATTTTTTGGGGAAAAAATTCGATTTTTTCGGATTTTGGGGGCGCCTCCAGCGCGGTGCGACCCCGGCTGCGGCTGCCTGAGGGAACAACCGGAACCCACAGCTGGGTGGGGAAACAGAGGGAATTTTGGGCGAAAAATGGGAATTTTTGAGGGAAAACCGGGAATTTTTGGGGAAAAAATGAGGTTTTTTGGGGCGAAAAGGAGAATTCTTTTGGATTTTGGGGGCCTCCAGCACGGCCTGGCTGTGGCTGCCTGAAGGAACAATGGGAACCCATGGCTGGGTGGGGAAAAAACGGGCATTTTTGGGGGGATTTTTGGGACTAAAAAATGGGAATTTATTGGGGCACATTTTGGGAAGTTTGGAGGAAAAAAAAGAGAGTTTTATATTAATTTTTGGGGGATTTTTTGGGGGAAGAAATGGGAAGTTTTTGGGGAAAAAGTGGGAGATTTTGGGAGGATTTTTTGGGAATTTTGTGGGAAAAATGGAAATTTTTGGGGGGGGATTGTTTTGGAATTTAGTGGGAAAATGAATTTTTGGGGGAAAAAATGGGAATTTTTAGGGGGATTTTTGGGACTAAAAATAGGAATTTTTTTGAATTTTTACATTATTTTTTGGGGGGGTTTTGGGACAAAAAGAATTTTTTTGGGTGGATTTTTTTTGGGGAACAAAGGGGAATTTTGGGGGGATTTTCTGGGAATATTAGGAGAAAAAATGGGAATTTTGGGGTGAAAAAAATGGGAATTTTGGGAGAAAAAATGGGAAATTTTTTTGGAAAAATACAGGAATTTTTTTGGAATTTTTGGGGGAAAATGGAAATTTTGGGGGGGAATTTTGGGAGAAAAAAGGATTTTTTGGGGGGGAAATGCAAATTTTTTGGGGAAAAAAAAGGATTTTTAAAAAATTATTAAAATGTTTTTTGAATTATTTGGGAATTTTCTGGGAATTCTTTGGGACTCTGAGCCTGCAGTACTTACGGGCTCGGAGCCTTCCTGGGCTGCTTTAATTAGTCCTTAATTAGTCTTTAATTAGTCCTTAATTAATGCCCGGCTGCTGCACGGCTGCAGAGAACCTACAGGGCGCTTATTGGTCAGAGAATTCCCAAATCATTTCCATTTACCCCTAAAAAAATCCTGGGAATCCCAGAATTCCCACTGGGGGGAAAAACCTTTGGGATTTCCACGGAGCATTCCCAAAATTTCCATTGGGAATTGCACTGAGCATTCCCAAAATTCCAATTATGGGTGAAAAACCATTGGGAATCCCACAGAACATTCCTCAAATTCCCATTGGGAATCACATTGAGCGTTCCCAAAATTCCCATTGGGAATCACATTGAGTATTTCCAAAATTCCCATTGGGAATTGCACTGAGCATTCCCAAAATTTCCTTTGGGAATCCCACAGAACATTCCCAAAATTCCCATTGGGAATTGCACTGAGCATTCCCAAAATTCCACTTATGGGTGAAAAGCCATTGGGAATCCCACAGAACTTTCCCAAAATTCCCATTGGGAATTGCACTGAGCATTTCTATAATTCCCATCGGGAATCGCACTGAGCATTCCCAAAATTTCCTTTGGGAATCCCACTTAACATTCCCAAAATTCCCATTGGGAATCGCACCAAGCATTTCCAAAATTCCCATCGGGAATTGCACTGAGCATTCCCAAAATTTCCTTTGGGAATCCCACAGAACATTCCCAAAATTCCCAATGGGAATCCCACTGAGCATTCCCAAAAATTCATTTGGGAATCCCACAGAACCTTCCCAAAATTCCCACTGGGAATCCCACTGAGCATTTCCCAAAATTCCCTTTGGGCATGACAGAACCCTTTGGGAATCCCCCTGAATTCCCAAAATTCCCCCTGGGACTCTCCCGTGCCTCCCACGTTTCCAGGTTCCCGTGGTTCCCGGTGTTCCCCCGGTTCCCGGGGTTTCCGCAATTCCTGGTTCCTGCAGTTCCCGGGGTTCCCGCATTTCCCGGTCCCCACCGTTCCTGGTTCCCATTTCCTGGTCCCCACAGTTCCCAGTTCCCATTTCCTGGTCCCCATTTCCCATTTCCTGGTTCCCGGTCCCCGCAGTTCCTGGTCCCCATTTCCCATTTCCCGGTTCCCGCCGTTCCCAGTTCCCATTTCCCGGTCCCCATTTCCCATTTCCCAGTTCCCGCCGTTCCCAGTCCCCATTTCCCATTTCCCGGTTCCCGCTGTTCCCGGTTCCCATTTCCCGGTCCCCACAGTTCCAAGTTCCCATTTCCGTTTTCCCATTTCCCTGTCCCTGCCGTTCCCAGTCCCTGCCGTTCCTGGTTCCCATTTCCCGGTCCCCGCAGTTCCCGGTCCCCGCCGTTCCCATTTCCCGGTCCCCATTTCCCGGTTCCCGCAGTTCCCATTTCCTGTTCCCCATTTCCTGGTCCCTGCAGTTCCCGTTCCCCATTTCCCGTTCCCATTTCCCGTTCCCCATTTCCCGTTCCCAATTTCCCGTTCCCCATTTCCCGGTCCCCGCCGTTCCCATTCCCCATTTCCCGGTCCCCGCCGTTCCCGTTCCCCATTTCCCGTTCCCCATTTCCCATTTCTCGTTCCCGTTCCCCATTCCCCATTTCCCGTTCCCATTTCCCGTTCCCGTTCCCGTTCCCCGCTCGGGCAGTGACCTTGCGCGGTGCGGCCGGGCCGGCGGGCGGCGCTGGGCGATCTGCGGGGCCGGGGGCTGCCGCGGGGGCCGGGCCGGGCCCGGGGCGGGGAGCGGGGCCGGGAGCGGGAGCGCGGCCGCGGCGGGGCCCGCCCGGGGCTGCGGGAGCGCGCCCGCCGCGCCCGCCCGGGGCTGCGCGAGCGCGAGCGGCGCCGGCACGCGGGGCCCGCGGGGCCGCGGCGGCGCCGGGACGGCGACCAGCGGCTCGGGCTGCACGAGCCCGAGCGGCGGCGCGGCGTGCGGTTCTCCTTGCGCTCCGCGCCGTGCCTGCGGGATGGACACCGGTCAGAGCGGGAACGGGGATACGGGATCGGGGAGAGGGGATATGGGGATATGGGGAATTGGGATATGGGGTCTGGGAAACGGAATATGGGATCTGGGATATGGGAATGGGGATATGGGAGTGGGGATTGGGGATATGGGGTCGGGGAAAGGGAATACGGGAATTGGGATATGGGATTGGGTACATGGGAGTGGGATTGGGGAGTGGGGATATGGGGATATGGGGTCAGGGAATACGGGATTTGGGATGTGGGATTGGGTACATGGGAGTGGGATTGGGGAGTGGGGATTTGGGATGTGGGATTGGGTATATGGGACTGGGACTGGGGAGTGGGGATATGGGGTCAGGGAAAGGGAATACGGGATTTGGGATGTGGGATTGGGTACATGGGAGTGGGATTGGGGAGTGGGGATATGGGGATATGGGGTCTGGGAAAGGGAATATGGGATCTGGGATATGGGAATGGGGATATGGGAATGGGATTGGGGAGTGGGAATTGGGGTCCGGGAAAGGGAACACGGGATTTGGGATGTGGGATGGGACTGGGATTGGGGAGTGGGGATATGGGGTGGGGGAAAGGGGATACAGGATTTGGGATAAGGGATTGGGGAGTGGGGATATGGTGTCAGAGAAAGGGAATATGGGATTTGGGATATGGGATTGGGTATTTGGGACTGGGATTGGGGAGTGGGGATATGGGGATATGGGGAATTGGGATATGGGGTCTGGGAAATGGAATATGGGATCTGGGATATGGGAATGGGATTGGGGAGTGGGGATATGGGGATATGGGGTCGGGGAAAGGGAATACGGGAGTTGGGATGTGGGATTGGGTACATGGGAGTGGGATTGGGGAGTGGGGAATTGGGATATGGGGTCAGGGAATACGGGATTTGGGATGTGGGATTGGGTATTTGGGACTGGGATTGGGGAGTGGGGATATGGGGATATGGGGAATTGGGATATGGGGTCTGGGAAACGGAATATGGGATCTGGGATATGGGAATGGGATTGGGGAGTGGGGATATGGGGATATGGGGTCGGGGAAAGGGAATACGGGAGTTGGGATGTGGGATTGGGTATATGGGAGTGGGATTGGGGAGTGGGGATATGGGGTCAGGGAATACGGGATTTGGGATGTGGGATTGGGTATATGGGACTGGGATTGGGGAGTGGGGATTTGGGATGTGGGATTGGGTATATGGGACTGGGATTGGGGAGTGGGGATATGGGGTCAGGGAATATGGGATTTGGGATGTGGGATTGGGTATATGGGACTGGGATTGGGGAGTGGGGATATGGGGATATGGGGATATGGGGTCAGGGAAAGGGAATACGGGATTTGGGATGTGGGATTGGGTACATGGGAGTGGGATTGGGGAGTGGGGATTTGGGATGTGGGATTAGGTACATGGGACTGGGATTGGGGAGTGGGGAATTGGGATATGGGGTCAGGGAATACGGGATTTGGGATGTGGGATTGGGTACATGGGAGTGGGACTGGGGAGTGGGGATATGGGGAATTGGGATATGGGGTCTGGGAAAGGGAATACGGGACTTGGGATGTGGGATTGGGTATATGGGAATGGGATTGGGGAATGGGGATATGGGGTCAGGGAATACGGGATTTGGGATGTGGGATTGGGTATATGGGAATGGGATTGGGGAATTGGGATATGGGGTCTGGGAAAGGGAATATGGGATCTGGGATATGGGATTGGGTATTTGGGACTGGGATTGGGGAGTGGGGATTGGGGATATGGGGTCAGGGAATACGGGATTTGGGATATGGGATTGGGGATATGGGAAGAGGATTGGGGATTGGGGAATGGAGAAATGGGGTTGGGGAAAGGGAATACAGGATTTGGGATATAGGATTGGGGATATGGGATTGGGGAGTGGGGATTGGGGTCCGGGAAAGGGAATATGGGATTTGGGATTGGGTACATGGGACTGGGATTGGGGAGTGGGGATATGGGGAATTGGGATATAGGGTCTGGGAAAGGGAATATGGGATCTGGGATATGGGATTGGGGATTGGGGTCCGGGAAAGGGAATACGGGATTTGGGATGTGGGATTGAGTATATGGCACTGGGATTGGGGAGTGGGGATATGGGATTGGGGAATGGGGTAAAGGGAATATGGGATTGGGAAAGGGGAATGGGGATATGGGGATTGGGGATATGGGATCAGGGAAAGGGAATATGGGACTGGGGAGAGGGGAAAGGTAATGCGGGATTTGGGACATGGGATTGGGGATATGGGACTGGGATTGGGGAGTGGGGATATGGGGTTGGGCATTGGGGTTGGGGAAATGGAATGTGGGATTGGGGATATGGGATTGGGGAATGGGGAAAGGGAATATGGGATTGGGAAAAGAGAATGGGGATATGGGGATTGGGTGTATGGGACTGGGATTGGGGACTGGGGATTGGGGATATAGGATATGGGATTGGGGAAAGGGAATGTCGGACTGGGGAGAGGGAATACAGGATTTGGGATATGGGATTGGGGCGTGGGGATTGGGGATATGGGGATTTGGGATATGGGGATTGGGGATATGGGGATTGGGGATATGGGGTCGGGGAAAGGTAATATGGGATTTGGGATATGGGATTGGGGATATGGGAGTGGGGATTGGGGATATGGGGTCAGGGAAAGGTAATATGGGATTTGGGATATGGGATTGGGTATTTGGGACTGGGATTGGGGAGTGGGAATTGGGGATATGGGGTCAGGGAATACGGGATTTGGGATATGGGATTGGGGATATGGGAATAGGATTGGGGATTGGGGAATGGAGAAATGGGGTTGGGGAAAGGGAATACAGGATTTGGGATATAGGATTGGGGATATGGGAGTGGGGATTGGGGATATGGGGTCAGGGAAAGGGAATATGGGATTTGGGATTGGGTGTATGGGACTGGGATTGGGGACTGGGTCAAAATCCCCCAAAATTTTATAACAAAAACGTGACCTCGTGGAGAGGGGTTGGGGGAGGCAAATCAGGGAAAATAATCGGTTACAATTAATTAATTAATTAGTAATTAAAGGAATTAAAATCACAAGTTACCTGTTGGAGGAGTGAGCTTCAGGATTCCACTCGGGATATCTGTCGATGGCAAAGGGAGAAATGTCAGCGGAAAAGACAAAATTCCCAAAAAAAAAAAAAAAAGGGATTTTTCCAGATAAAAATTCCCATTTGGGATCCCGAAAGTGACAAATGTTGATTTTTGTTCATGCAAGTGGAGTTGGATGGGAATTGGGATAATGGGAATTATCCCAATTCCCATCCAACTCTAAATTTGGGATTTAGGGTTCCTCCCATCCCAATTCATTCCAGGATTTTGAAATCCCTTGGCTCTGGGAGAAGTGGGAATGTTCACTGGAACATTCCCACTTCTGGGAAGTGGGGAATGGAAAATTCCAGAGAAAACTCTGAGGGATTCCAAAGGGGAGCTGTGATCTTGAGATAATTCAGGTTTGAAATCCCAAAGCTTTTCTTGGGATGGGGAGAGACTCCAGGGAAATTTGGAGCTGCCCCAAATCCTTGGAATGTCCAAGGCCGGACTGGGCAGGGCTTGGAGCAACCTGGGATAAGGGAAGGTGGGAATGGATGGGATTTAGGGAAAAATTCAGGATTCTGCTCTGGAGGCAGGCTGGGAAAACTGGGAATGTTCCCTTGGAGAATGGAAAAATCCAGGGAATGCTCAGAGTGCCTGGAGGGGCTCCAGGAGAGCTGGAGAGGGACTGGGGACAAGGGACAGAGGGACAGGAGCCAGGGAATGGCTCCCACTGGGAAAGGGGAGATTGGGCTGGGATCTTGGCAAGGAATTCCTGGCTGGGCTGGAATTCCCAGAGAATCCCTGGATCCCTGGGAATGTCCAAGGCCAGGTTGGACATTGGGGCTGGATCCACCTGGGATGGTGGGAGGTGTCCCTGCCCATGGAATGGGGTTGGAATTGTTGGGATTTAAGGTCCTTCCCCAGCATTCCATGATCCCCAATGGATCCCCAATGGGTTCCCAGTGGGTTCCACATGGATTCCCAATGGATTCCCAGCAGATTCTCAATGGGTTCCCAGTGGGATCACGATGGGTCCCCAGTAGATCCCAAATGGATTTCCAGTGGATCCTCAGTGGGTTCCCAATGGATCCCTGGAGGATTGACAATCCATTCCCAGTGGTTTCCCAATGGGTTCCCAGTGCATCCCCAGTGGATTTCCAAGAGATTCCCGGTTGATCCCAAATGAGTTCCCAATGGATCCCTGGTGGATTTCCAATGCATTCCCTGTGGATTCCCAGTTTCCCAGTGGCTCCCCAATGGGCTCCCAGTTCATTCCTAGTGGATCCCCACATTCCCAACGGATCCCCAATGGACTCCCAGCATACCCCCAATGGATCCCAAATGGATTCCCAGCAGATTCCCAATGGATCTCCAGCTGTTTCCCAATGGATCACCACTGGATTCCCAATGGATCCCCGGCAGATTCCCAATGGATCCCCCGGATATTCCAAATTTATCCCCAGGAGATTCCCAATGGATCCCCAGTCGTTTCCCAACAGATCCCCAGGATATTCCCAATGGATCCCCAGGGTATTCCCAATGGATCCCCAGGATATTCCCAATGGATCCCCAGGATATTCCCAGGAGATTCCCAACGGATCCCCAGGATATTCCCAACAGATCCCCAGTATATTCCCAATGGATCCCCAGGAGATTCCCAATGGATCCCCAGGATATTCCCAACAGATCCCCAGGAGATTCCCAATGGATCCCCAGGATATTCCCAATGGATCCCCAGGAGATTCCAGTGGATCCCCAGGATATTCCTAATGGATCCCCAGGATATTCCCAATGGATCCCCAGGAGATTCCCAACGGATCCCCAGTGATTTCCCAATGGATCCCCAGGATATTCCCAGGATATTCCCAACAGATCCCCAGGGTATTCCCAATGGATCCCCAGCAGATTCCCAGCGGATCCCCAGGAGATTCCAGCGGATCCCTTACTGTTGGCGCAGCCTGCGGCAGCTCTCGAGGTGGGCGGGGTTGTTCTGGTGCAGGATCCAATCCTGGGGGGACAAGGAACATCGGGAAAAGCGGGATCAGGCGGAAAAGCCCGGGATCCTCCCCATCCCTCGGGGCCGCATTTCCACTTCCCAGCCCCGTTTCTTTACCTGGGAAAACCCGAAATTTCCACGGGGATTCAGGCAGGAGGTTAAAAGCTGATTATCAACGCTCCAGAGCAAAAACCTCAATTCAATCAATCAATTCAACAAATCGATCCAATCAATTAATTCAACCCCTTCATTAAATCAATTCATTCATCCATTAACCCACTCCCCCACGCCGGGGATGGCAGCAGCACGTGGATCACCAGAGGCTGCTCCAAAAAAAATTTGGAATGAAAGGGAAGAAATCCACGACTTGCTGTCACATCCGTGAGCAATTCCAGCTGCCTCCAGATGTGCCATCTTCACATCCAATCTCATTCCCAGCCCGGAATTTCCGTGCCTGGAGCTCTGGGAATGTTCAGTTCCCATCATGTCACAGCTCAAAGGTCGCTCCGGAGCCTCGGGATGTTTTTCAAACTCGTTTATCGTTTAAAAAAATCCCATAAAAACAGGATTTAATTCCACAGAAAAATCCCTAAATTCGGGTTGAACTGGGAATATTAACAGACAGCTGGGGAAAAAAAAAAGGAGGCAGGAAAACTCTGGAAATTCTTGGGAACTCTGGAATTCTTCATGGTGGAACATCACCAATGATAATTATTAAATATCCTTGGGGAAAAACCAAAAAATCAACTTCCGGCTGCTCTTACAGCACAAAATCCAACCAACTATGGAATAATTATAATAAAATAATGGAGCTGAAGAAGCAGGATGATGGAATCATTCCCATGAGGACAAAGCAGCAATTTCAGCATCCCGAGCTGCTTTTCCCTAATTCCAGGCCATCCCTGAGCAATCCCATTCCCAAGGATCCAAATTTTTCCAGGCTTGAATTTAACCAGGATAAACCAAAGCTGTTCCTCAAGGAAAACCTGGTGCGAACGAAAAGGGAATTTGGCTCCCAGAATTCCAATTCCATGGTGCCAGAGGGAATTTGACTCCCAGAATTCCAATTCCATGGTGCCAAGGAAGGGTTTTGGCTCCCAAATCCTTCCAGCTGCTGATCCAAGATTTTTGGGCATCTCCTTCCCCTCGCCAGGTCCTCACCAGCCAAAATCCTCTGGATTTATGGATTTTCCTCCTCTTTGTCTCATTCCTGGATTTTCCCACTCCTTGGGAATATTCCACTGGCCACAGAATCCAAACCCCTCTGGATTTATGGATTTTCCTACTCTTTATCTCATTCCTGGATTTTCCCACTCTTTGGGAATATTCCACTGGCCACAGAATCCAAACCCCTCTGGATTTATGGATTTTCCTACTCTTTATCTCATTCCTGGATTCTCCCACTCTTTGGGAATATTCCACTGCCCATGGAATCATCATGGAATGGTTGGGTTGGAAGGGAACCTAAAGATGATCCCAAGTTGCTCCAAGCCCCATCCAACCTGGATTTGGACATTCCAGGGATGGAGCAGCCACGATTTTTCCAGGAATCCAAAGAAATCCTTCCCCTAAAAGTACAGGATTCCCATCAAATCTCAGCGAGAGGAAGAATTCCATCGGAACTCCTCCATTCCCACATTCCCTAATTCCATCCCAACCTCCTCTCACCCATGGATCACCACCAAGAAATCCTGGGAGCAGAAGGTGATGGAGCAAAGCGTCCAATAAAGGAATTCCAAGTGCAAATCTTCACGGAAAACTGAAAATTCCAAGGATTTCACAGATTCGAGGTCCAAGGAGGCGTCGCCCCCAACTTTGAACGGATTTAGGGAACAAAAATGGATAAAAAAAAAGGATAAATCCCATCCCTCGTGCTGGGAA
The DNA here is from genome assembly GCF_050655825.1 of Lonchura striata. Lineage (NCBI taxonomy): Eukaryota > Metazoa > Chordata > Aves > Passeriformes > Estrildidae > Lonchura > Lonchura striata. Next base: position 1,994,056 of record NC_140706.1, on the reverse strand, counting down.
TGCTTCAAATCCGCTTCATTCCAGATGTGATGGGAATGAGGATGAAGGAATCGTCGTTATTCCAAGAAATCTGCTCCATCCAAGAGGTGAAGTGTTTGGAGAAGGAGGAATCCCACAAATTCCGCTTTGTTATTCCAACAGGACGCGATTTCTGAGCGGAAAAGGAAACTGCTCCATAAAATATCCATGAAATTAATTGAGATTTTGAGGATTTGAGAAGTTTGAATTAAAAAGGAACAGCAGGGGGCAAGACTCCGCCTATCCCAGAGCGGAACTGGGAATTTTGCCCTAAAAAAAAGATCCAGGACACAAATATTTTTGGGAATATCTGGCCCAAACATCGATTTTTTCCTCAAATTCTGATTTTAATGCCCAAAAATCCACCCTGGTGTGGTTGCACCTCCTTAGAGCCAACCCTGAGGATCCCACAGGAACATTCCTCAAGATCCGAATCCAACCTCTCACCACGTCCCTTCCTGCCCGGGATCAAAACGAGGCCAAATCCGTCAAATTCTGCTGCTGCCCCAACCCCGCCTTCCACGGAAACCTCCACAAATTTCCACCATTTTTTCCAGAAATTCCCAACATTTTGGACCTGCCTGCTTGAAACATGAAGATGATCCATTTTCCATTAAAAATTCTCAATTCAGCTGGGAAATACCAAAACTGTAGCTTCTGAACCAAAAAAAAAAAAAAACCTTAAAATATATTAGAAATATGTAAAAACAACATCCAAGAGGATTTTTTCCAGGGAAAATTCAGCTTCCAGAGTTTTGGCCAATGACGTTTGGATGAGTATCTCACATCCAGGTGGGAATCTATGGGTTTCATATTCCAAGGGCTGGAATTCTCTTCCCATGGCAATGCGGTGTGGTCGGATCCAAAATGAGTCAATCCAAGAAGAGATTAAAAAAAATCCATGGAAAAACCATGGAAAAATCCATGGAAAAGGGGTGCTCAGCACCAACAGCCTGAACTCGGAATCCATCACTGGAATTTTGTTTTCAGGGTCTTCAGACGTGGGATGGAAACGGTTTTCCTCGTTGGGCACCTTCATCTGAGTCGGATCCTGTTATCCCGGAATCCTGGAATGGTTTGGGTTGGAAGGGACCTTAAATCCCACCCCATTCCCACCACCTTCCCTAAACCCAGGTGGATCCAAATCCATCCAACCCGGCCTTGGGCACTCCAGGGATCCAGGGGCAGCCCCAGCAAATCTGGGAATTCCAGCCCAGCCCCTCCCCACCCTCCCAGCCAGGAATTCCTTGCCAAGATCCCAGCCCAAGCTCCCCTTTCCCAGTGGGAGCCATTCCCTGGCTCCTGTCCCTCCATCCCTTATTCCAAATCCCTCTCCAGCTCTCCTGGAGCCCCTCCAGGCACTCTGAGCATTCCCTGGATTTTTCCCTTCTCCAGGGGAACATTCCCAATATTCCCAGTCTGGCTCCAGAGCATCTCCATGGCCACCTCTGGATTTGCTCCAGCAGCTCCAGGTCCTCCTGACGTTGCCCCAGAGCTCCGCAGGTGGGGTCTCACCTGGGCAGAATTCCCACCTTTCCCGCTGCCCACGCTGCGGGATCAGCCCAGGGCACAGGGATCCGTCAGGGACGTTTGGAATTTCCCGTCCACGACACCCCAAGTCCTTCTCCGATCGTTCTCTTCCCAACTGGGATCTACGCCGGGATCGTCCTGCCCAGGAGCTCCTGCCCTGGCTGAGCCTCACGAGGTTGGCATGGTCCCATCTCTCCAGGCGTGATCCCAATGCAGAGCTCGGTGTCACCTTCCTGGTGCCGAGGGTGACCGATCCCGGTGTCCTTGTCACCGCTGGAGACGTCGAACGGCGCCGATCCCAATCCCGGGCTGGCTGGTCCCACCCGGGCACGGAGCTGGTGACAACTCTAGGTGCCACCATCCAGTCCAGTGCTCCATCCATGAAATCCATTTCTCCAGGCCGGGGACAGCATCAAATGTCAGGAGTCCTTGGGAATCACCAGATCTGGTGGCTCTTCCAACCTGAGGTCCCATCCAGCTCTCCCAGAACGGGACAGGGAATGGTTGGGAAGACAAATCTTGAATGTCCAAGTCATCTCCAACCTCCCAAAACCGACCGGATTCGCCGAACTGCAGAGCTGGAATCGAGATTTCCATCTCTGCAATTCATGGACGCACCAGCTGGACGTTTCTCCGTCGAAGTTTTATTTCTGGGATAAAAACTCCCAAATTCTCGTGGGTTCTTCTGCACGTGGGAGGTCTCCTGTGTCCCTGGGAGACAAACACCCAACGCTTCCCAAAGGAAGCGAATCCGGGCCGGAGCTGAAGGACAGGGAGCAGATTTGGGAGGCTGCAGTAGGATCAGGATTCCTGGGAACACATCCCACCGCGGTGCCACCAGGACAAGATCTCACCACCTTCAATGCACCCCAAACCCCTCAGCCAGAGCTGATTTGTCAACAGATTTTTAATGATATTTCCCTCCTTAAACAAGAGAATTCCCATCTAAATTAATTCCTTTTTCCAAAATAGTTTTTTTTTCCTTTGTTAACACCTCCCAACTTTTGTTTTCCTGTTCAATTTTACCCATTTTTATTTTAAATCATCCTTCCCACTTCCAGCTGCCCATCTCCACGACCCTCAGCGCTTCCTGGGGGAAAGGGTTTGGGAATTTCCATTCGGTTTTCCCTAACAAGGCCATCCCCATTTTCAGCCAGATTTTGAATTCACAGCAAACAGAGCCTAAAATCTCCAGGATTTTGCCAAATTACAAAAATCCCTCCCCCACATCCTCTCCACACTTTGCAATTCAAACACATTCAATAATTATTAATGAATTACTCTGTTTTTTTTTCATATCACGTTCTCCCACATTTCTGACACCTCAAACCTTGGGCTTTCCCAAGAAAACGCACAACTTCCAAAACACTTTTTATCTCCCAATATCCACCATTTTCTCCCTTTATTTTTTCCTTCAGAGCTGGAACTGTGATTTCCTCCAAGGCCGAAAGCCCGGCAGGATGAATGGACGCATTTTCCACATCGCCCCGCGCCAGCCTCTGGAATATTCAGCGTTGTCACACGCAGAGCAGATTTGGAAGATGAAATTTCAGGTTCTAAATGGGCTCTTTTGTTTTCAGGCAGAGTTTTGGAGGAGGAGGAGGGGAGGGAATGAACACACAGACATCTCAGCCACCCCCGGACATGATTTGAATCCCCCACACACGACAGGAATATTTCGCTCCGCTGCCCGAGGTTTTGTTTTGTTGTTTGAAACCCGCTGCAAAGACAGAAATCACTTTAAACACTAAAAAAAAAAAATAAAAACCAACACGTAAAGCAACTCTGAACACGCCGTTACAATCATTTCTAGCACCATTCCCAACACTCAAACTTGGCGACCAGCATCCCAATCCACGGCATTCCCAGGGAAAACAACCAGCGGCAGGAAAAGGTGCCGAGTACGCACGTTTAGGGAATAATCTGGGAAAGCCACTCACCTTCATATGAGTGCATTCAAGGTTACACAGAGAACACAAATGTGGGAATATTCGCGGCGACGTGGCATAGTAGTCGTTCATCATGGACGGGGTGGGCAGGCGTTTGCTCTTCTGGTCCGGGAACACGGGCAGCCAGGACGCCTTCACCACCCCGAACGGGGATTTGATGGGCTCCTGTGCCGGCGGGTGGAAGGGTTTGTGGAAGGGTTTGTGTCCCGCCGACGCCCCGCCGGAGGTGCCGGGCGCGGGATGGGCGCCGCCGGCGTCGCGCTGCTTCTGCTCATGCTGGCTGATGGCGGCCAGGAGCCCGGCCGAGAAGGGCGGCGGCGTCAAGGCGGGCAACACGTGCTGGGACACGGGCGGCTGGACCAGCGGCGGCATCACCGGGGGCAGCAAGGGCTGCGGCAGCGGCGCGGGCAGCAGCGCCGGCAGGATGGGCGGCAGCACCGGCGGCACGGGCGGCTGGGACGCCGGCTTCGCCGCCGGCAGCGCGGCGGGCACGGCGCTGCACAGCACCTGCACCTTGGCCGGCGGCTCGGCGGGGAAAAACGTCGGAGCGGGCGACGAGTCGGCGGGGAAGGCCGGCAGCTTGACGAGGTCTTCGGCCGGGAACACGGGGTTGCACGGCACGTTGGGCGGCGGGACGGCCACCGGCACGCTCTGCTCCCGCTGGAATTCTTCCCGGTTCTCCGCGCTCAAGCTTTCGGGGGTGTAGACGCGCGCTTCCAGCGGCTCCTCGGGCAGCGCCTCGGGGGCGAAGGTGCGGATCTCCAGCGGGTCCTCGGTGTAGCCGTACTTGCTGGCGTGGCCGTAGTCGATCACTTTGCCCTTGACGGCGGCGCCGCCGCTCTCGCCCGCCGGCTCCTCCGCCCGGCCGGCAGCGTGCAGGCCGGGCACGGCGTGGCCCATCTTCCGGATGCGGATCTCCCGCAGGATCCGCGGCATGTTCTCGGGCGTCAGCTGGTCGTCGGGGTAGCGGCTCAGCTCCTCCAGGTCTTCGTTGGACAGCCCGAAGCTCGCTAAAATGCTGGAGGCGCTTTCGGGCGTGTAGCGGTTCTGCGGGTTGGAACTCTGCTCCAAAAGCGGCGGCGGGCCGGGCGGCTTCGGCCCGGCGGTGCCGGCGGGGCCGCCATCCCAGCGAGTGGCACGGAGGTCTCCCTTCTGCTCCTGGTGCAGGCCGCTCTTCTCCTTGACTTTCCTGGGATCGGCCCTGTGCAGCGTGACGCGGACGTTGATCCTCTGCGAACCCGTCCACTGCAGCGCGTCCTGCCCCGAGAATCTCTGGGGCGCTCCTTGGGGCGTCGCGGGCGCGGCTTTCCCGGGCGGCCCCGCCGCGCCGCCGGCCCTGAAAGCTGCCGGGGCTTTGGTGCCCGACGGGTTGGGTCCTCTGGGCCTCGGGGGCAAGGTTCCTCTGGGGCTAAACATTGCGTCTTTCAGCAATGCCTGGCGGGCGCCAGCGTGGGGAGGTGCCCGCCCGCCGCTGGCAGCCAAGGCGCTGGAGAGCCAAGTGGGTCTGAATTTGGGCAAGCTGAAAAGGAGGAGGGCCCAACACAAGGGGGCTGGCAAGGCCAAGGTTCAGGGAATTCACAAGTGGTGCGCAACTTTCCAAGAACAACACAAAGCTGCAAGTTAAAAGACAAGGATTAGATGGGTCATCTTTGGCATCTGCTCACAGCGGCTTCTAGGACGGGGAGAAAAGCAACCCGAGGCACGGAAGCGGGATTTGCGCCACAGTTTCGAGCACTCGGAATTCACAAAAGTACGTTTTCTTTCGCTGTGAAAAGCTTAAATATAGAGAACAGGTGATTAATCAATTAAACAGGTAATTAACAAGCTTAACCCAACGAGTTGGATGTCACAGGGAACACAGCCAGTGGTGACACTCGCAACAGCATCGCTTAAAACCTGGCATTTCACTTCTTGGTGACAGCAGTTCGGGTTTAATTACAATTAATAACTCAATTAATAATTTCAGGAGCAGTGAGGCAAATAATGAAACCCCTCTGTCGGAAGGGTGACGAGGGATGAGTTGGAAGTGGAACCATTTAGGTGGAGAACTCCAACCAGTTCCAACTGGGTGGAGCCGAGCCGAGGCTGGAGCAGTTTCCAGGAGGACACTCCCGTGAGCGCTCTCATGGGTGAAGAGCAAACCCTGCAAGAATTCACAGGGTGGGACGAGGCTGGAATTCTGTGGGCAAAAAATATCCCATCTCTCCAAGAGCTTAAATGGAAAGGGTTTGAGACAGGAGTAAAATCGTACAGGAACAACAACAGAAAAACAAATCTCCGCACAAAAAGCACCGTGGTCAAGGTTTGGGGTGAAATCGCTGAGAATTCTGTGCTGGGAGGTGGGAAAAGAAGGCACAAATACAGGGAGAGGAAAATGAAACACCGCAGAGCTCTGGAGAAAGAATCACACAGGGCTTAAAGCCCATCCCGTTCCACCTCCTGCCATTCCACACCTCCCGTTATCCCAGGGTGCTCCAAGCCCCGTCCCAGCAGGTCAGGGATGGAGACCGAGATCAGTAAAACATCAAAGAGCAGCCAAGTCCTTGTGCAGCTCCTCGGGGACCGAGCGAGGACACCGGGAATTCTGGATTTAGAGCGAGGACAAAGCAGCAGCCACAACATCCGTGCGTCCCCAGCTCCGTCCCCGTTCCCAACCCCGAACGCGGCACTGGAAAAACAGCAGCTGGAAAAACTCCCAGCCCAAACCAGGAAAACTCCAAACCCGGGAATTCCTCATTTTCCCCCCTTGTCCATCTGTTGGCTCCTGGATTCTTCTTGCAGCCACACGCGAGGTTTTCCAGGAGTTTTCCCGGCCGTTCCCAAAGCTCTGGGCCGAATTCCTGCGGCGCCGAGGTTCTCGTCTCGCCGTCGCCGTCACGGGGTTTTGTTTTCCAAGCTGACTCCAGCGGAAGTTTTTCCACGAGCAGAGGTTCACGCTGAGATCACGGCTCGAGGAATAAACCTTACAGGGAATGACCAAACACAGGTGCAGGAGAGGAGGATTTTCCAGCACAATTCCCGGAGTTTGTTCCCATCTGGTTGTGAGTTCTTTTGAGGAATCATTTACAAACTCCTCGGGCCCAAGAGAAACACAAATCCTATTAATCCTCTCCAAGCAAACAATAACCGGATTCCCACCAGTCAGCATTCCCAAAATTCCAGCCTCTCACCCAATATTCCTCCTCCCTCCATAAATTAAATCGGATTTCAACAGGAGTGTGAAGCCAAGTTTGTTCCAGAGGGTTTCCACACAAATGTGAACCAACATTCCCCAAGCCACCTCCTGCCTTTCCATTTGGGTTTTCTCCAGAATTCCCAGCGCTGGAGGACAAAAATTCCCTCTGAGCCCATCCCTGTGGGAAGCACTTGGAGAAGGAACGCTGTCAAAGCCACCCATCACCAGGACAACCACGAATGGATCAGCAGAGGAAATCTGAAACACCACCAACCTTAATTCCACGGATCAGGAATCTCCCAAAGGAGACACAGAAACGGAATTCCCGCAGGATGAGTTTTTACCTCTCCAGGTATTTCCAGGTGCTGCATCTCCCGTGGACACCTGGGAGCGGGGAAGCTCCCGCAGCGGGATCGGGAATAACACCTCACCTCTGCAAACCCCAGCTCGCCAGCCTGGCCAGGGATGGGATCCAGGCTGGGAAAGACTTGGAGCAACCTGGTTTATGGAAAATGTCCCCATCCGTGGCTGGGGGTGGCATTGCATGGGGATTGGAGATCCCTTCCCACCCAAACCAGTCCAGGATTCCAGGAAGGGCTGCGGACACGGAGCTGCCGAGTGACCTTTCCGAAGGAAATGCTGGAAATGCTTCTAAAGATGGAGGAGACGATGTTCTGGAGATATCAGGGAGAGCCTCACGTTCCTCTTGCAGGCAGCTTTGTTTGGGAAGTGCTGGAGCCTGGGAAGCGCCGCTGCCGGGACAGGGAGGCCACAGCAGGGACCAGGCTCCGAGCTGGGGCCGCGGCGACGCCCAACGGAAAGCGGGCGGAATCACGGAATGGTTTGGGTGGGAAAAGAGCTCCAATCCCAGCCCCAGATCAGGGATAATCCCACCATCCCACGCTGCTCCAAGCCCCATCACCCAACCTGGCCTCGGGCACTGCCAGGGATCCAAAGGCAGCCCCAGCAAATCTGGGAATTGCAGCCCAGCCCCTCCCCACCCTCCCAGCCAGGAATTCCTTCCCAAGATCCCACCCAAATCTCCATTTTCCCAATTTGAAGCCGTTCCCTGTGTCCTGTCCCTCCATCCTTCATGTCCCAAGTCCCTCTCCAGCTCTCCTGGAGCCACTTTAGGCCCTGGAAGGGGCTCTGAGCTCTCCCTGGAGCTTCCCCTTCTCCAGGAGAACATTCCCTGGGAACGGCAATCCCAGAATTTCAGAGCACAACACAAAAGCCGAACGACGCCTTCCTTCAACCTCCTCCCTCCCATTTTTCCAGGCTTCCCAATCCAGGTGGAGAAATGGAAAGTTCTGGATTTTAAGCCCTCCCTGGTGTTTGCAGTGCAGAAAGAGACGGATCCAGAGCAAGAATTCCTGCACGGAGGAAAAGGGCAAGGAAACTGCAGCAGCACGGAATCCTGGGATTATTCCAGCTGGAAAACACCTTTGGAATCATCCTCTCCAAGCTGTGTCCGATGCCCACCCTGGCACTCAGTGCCACATCCAGGAATTCCTTGGACACCTCCAGGGATGGGGATTCCAATCCCCCTGGGTGCTTCCAAGGCTTGACCACCCTTTCCATGAGGAAATTCCTGCTGGTGTCCAACCTCTTTTGGCTGTTCCCTCTTTTCCCGTTATTCCCTGGGATCAGATCCCAAATCCTCCTCCCTGTCAGGGAGTTGTGGAGAACCACAAGGTTCCTCTGGAGCCTCTTTTTCTCCAGGAACCTCAGGAGAAGGCGGAAGCGAATTTCTCCCGTTGCAGAGAAGGTTCATCCAAAAGGAAATTCCAAAAGGAGAATTTCCTGATTTGTCCCTATAAATAGCATGGAATTTTCTGGCTCTGTGCTGAGCCCAGAGCAGATAAACAAAGCTGGAAGCAAAGCCATGCCTGGAAAACTGCTGTGCCTATCCAAGAGCTTTTCCAGAACTGACCACATCCCCACGGATCTGACCGCGTCCAGTCCCAAGACCTGGATCTCCTTTGGAGATTCCCCGCTCTTCCTTTGTTTGATGGCAAAATCTTGGAATGTTCTGGGAAGTCCTGAATTTTCCTCCTCCTTCCTGCCCAACACCACCATGGCATCCAGAGGGTGCCACGGTCCTTCCCTCTGGAGAATTCCTCACCCACAGCAGCCCAGAGGACAAGGCATTCCCAGCCCTTTTCCTGCATTTGGGAATTCCTTCCCGTGATTCCGGATGGTTCTGGGCACTTCACCACCCTCTGGATCTCCGGGATTTTTGTCACCTCCAGACTTCCCCTTGCCAGCACAACCCCACCTGGAGGGGACATCCCGGTTCCAGCAGGAGCTCCTGGATTTTCCGGGTTATCCGTGGTGTTATTATCCCTCCATCCCGGGATCTTCCGGCTCCTCCGGCACGGCCCAAATCCAGAAGAGCACGACGGATCCGGGTGGTCTGGCATTCCAGGAGGTCTGGCATTCCAAGTTCTGCAATTCCAGCAGGATCACCTGCCCACTCAGGCAAAAATTCCCAAGATTTTAGAGGTGAAAGCAGCTCCAAGCAAAATCCTCCCCCCGACCCGAGCACGTTCCTGCTGCCAGCTCCAGATCCAGCAGGATCTCGACTGGGATCAGTGGATTTGGAATTCCAAGAGCCAGGATCACTGGGAACGTTCCAGCCACACCAGGACACACCAGGGATCAGGATGTGGCCTGGAGGATGAGGAGGAAGAGGAAGGCAGAATGGGAATGGACCTTGGAGCACCTGGATAATGGGAAGAGGGCAAATCCCAGCCTGGAAATTTGGATTTCCCAAGAAAAAGAGAACAGCAAAAGGCTGAGCTGGAATTGTAAAGCCTGAAGGAAGCAGATCCTAAAAAAAAGGACCAGGATAGGAAAAAGGAAACACTTGAATAAGAAAATTCCTGGGATGAGATAAAACCACGGGGGGGGGGAAAAAGGGACCCAAAACCCAAACAAAGTCATTCCTCCCACCCTGTGCAATGCTGGAAGCCCAACTCCCATTTTCCCACTCCTCCATCCCAGATTTCCTATGGAAAAGGACACTTTGGAATATCCCTTCAGCCACTCCAGGCCCATTCCCAGGCCAGGGAAAGCCAAACTCAGCTCCCAAATCCCAAACAAAGCTTCCAGCAAAAGTGAATTCCATCCCTACCCGAGCAGAACATCAACACCAGCATGGAATCTCCTGGAATATTCCCAAATTTCTGCCTTTGGGGCAGGAGATTTCTATCCAGAACTAAAAAAAAACTAAAAAAAGCCAAAACCAGGACAAGCCTCTCAGCCAGGAATTCTTGAAACAGGACCAAAATCAGGCATTTGAACACCAGGAATCTTCCTCAAATTCCATTTTCAGAGCAGCACGAAGCTCAATAAATCAATTTAAACACAGGCAACAAGTCCCTGACACCATCACCGACATTCCTGCCTAAAATTCCCCCCCGCAAAAAAAAGCCCAAATTCCACGCAGAATATTTAACTGATGGCAAGGAAGTAGGAAAATAGGTTTTATTCACCTCCAAGAGTGAAAGATAAAAGGGAAACACCCGGATAAATCCTTGTCTGGCAACCAAAACAACCCCAAAAATTGGGGAAGGAAAAAGAAGGAAGGAATCCAGGTTTTAGAAGCCTTTGGAAAACCCCACCTTTGGATAAATATTCTCAATTTCAGCAGAATTTGGGGAAGAAGAGGTTGGGCTGGTCCCTTCCATCCCCACACCCCAGGGGCAGATTTAAACAAGGAAAAAGAAATTGAGAATGAAATTCAGGATACTCCTTTTCCTTGGAGAGTGTCTTATCCCAAAGAAAATCACGAGCTCATGTCAGATCCACCCTCTCCGATCTTCCCAGCAGCTGATTTAAGGTTTTAGATGTTCAGGAAAGCAGAGAAAAGAGCCAAAAAAACCCAAACCAACAACATTTAAACATCAATTCTGGGCTGGAAGGAGATTTTTGGGGGGTTGGTTTGGATTCTGAGTCAAAAAAACCTATTAAGTTTTATGTAAAAACTCTTAGAACTTACTCGATAAATTCAGATTTTTTAAAAAAAATTAAAGTAACAACCCGTATTGCAATTCTGGTTTAAAACAACACTAAAAATATCCAAGGAGCCCATGCTTAAATTGCATTTTAAAAAAGCTTAAATCCCCCAAAAGAGGAAGTTCCTGCAAGCCACGTGATGCTACAGAGCTACAACACTCGGCCTTCCCCAAAAATCATTTTTCTTCGGGTATTTTACCCAATTCTGCTCAATTATTCCCCTTTTAAAACACGGAAAAAAAGGGAAAATCCACTTTTTTAACCCCCAACCACGAGGAGCTGCCTGAGGTCACGTCCAGGCGCTGAGCTGCAAACCCAATCTGGTATTGCTCTATTTCGACTCAAATTTGAATTTAACCCAAACCCACAACTCTCAGCATGCATATCCCAACCGTTTTAAGGTAAAAATATTGAATTTATGGATTTAAAGGCTTGAGCGAGGATTAAATGAAGGCTTTTGAGTGTTGTCTGACGTACTTGGGAAATGGAGGGAGGACCAGGGTTGAAACAGCGTAAACCCGGGATTTAAAGATCTAAAAATATCTAAAAACCAGATTTAAATCCGAGTATAAAATGTATGTAAAATGTGTGTAAAAGGTGTGTAAAAGGTGTGTAAAAGGTGTATAAAAGGTGTATAAAAGGTGTATAAAATGCGGTCAATCCCTTGCGGGGCTGCAGCTCGCTGCTTACTTTATCCGCGTGCCGAAAAAAAAAAAAAAACAATCACAGATTAACGACAAAAGGGACAACAAAAGAAAGGAATAAAGGAGAAAGGATTAAAAAATAATAATAAGAAGACAATAAACCCCCACAGCCCCAAGCCCCTCATGAGGGCCCCTCACCCCCCCCCCCCACCGCCGCCATTACGCGCGTCCCCCTCAAGGCGGGGGGGGGCGGCCGCCGCTCGCTCCTACCTCGGCACCGCCGCTTTCCCCGCGTCCCCCGCCGCCGGGACGGCCGGGATGGAGCCCTAAAAGCGGGATGAAGCCCCTAAAAACGAGGAGAAAACCCTAAAAGCGGAGAAAGCGCCCCAAAAGCAGCAAGGCGGGGGGGGGGGGGGGAAGCGCCGGGAGCGGCGGGCGCGGAAGGACGCTGGGCGCTCTGCGCATGCGCGGGAGGGGCAGCGGCGGCGCGGGTTCGGCGCGCGCTGCCGCGTGCGAAGGGAAGCCCCGCCCACCCCGGGGAAGCCCCGCCCACTCCGCGCCCCCCGCTATAAAAGGGCGGCGGCAGCGCGTGCCGCCTCAGAGCGGCGCTGGCGGCCGTCGGGTTCGCTTCTTTACCTTGGGTGTTTTATTGCGGATTTTGGCCCTTCTGCCGTTGTTTTTTTTTGTAAATAATCACAATACGATTTGAGGGCAGCGTGTTCTGCCCTCAATTATCAGCCTGCTCCGTTCCGTGCCCCTTTATTGCGTTGCTGTGTGTAGCGCAGCGCTTCCCGCCCTGCCGCCGTGAGGGCCCGGCAGCTGATTAAGTAATTAACGCTGAAAACCTTCATTTCATCCTCATTCGGGCATTCAATCCGTAAATTCGGCGTTTTTTTACGTGGGGACAAAATGGGATCTGGCTGTTGGGAATTGTTGGTTTGGGTTAAAATCGGGTTGAAATGGAGCAAAGCCAGCCTGAGGTTGGGCTTGCCTCCCTCAGCAGCAGCGCTCCTGCAGCCGCGCGGATTTATCCCAAATTAACAAATATTCCAAATTTGTCTTCTATGGAGAGACAATTTCCCCAGTATTTCCAAAAAAACAGACCCAAAAAAGCCAGGAAGTATCTGAGGCCCTGACACCCATGAGGATTCTTGGGATGAATTTTCCATCCTTGGAACGACCAAGGAAAGGAATCGGACCTGGGAATAGTGGGAATTGTCCCTGAGCTGGGATGGGGTGGAATTGAAATTCCTTCAAATTCCCTTGAAATTGAAATTCCCTTAAAATTCCCCTAAAATTCCCTCCAAATTCCCTTGAAATTCCCTTAAAATTCCCTTGAAATTACCCTGAAATTCTCCTCAAAATTCCCTCGAAATTCCCTTAAAATTCCCTTGAAATTCCCACAGAATGAGGAAATTTGGGAGGGTGAGGATAAAATTTTGGGGTGCAGCCACAAAAAAAACCCGGGATTTTGGGGTGCACTCGGGGGGTTTTGGGGTGCCACCACAGCCCCCCCCGGAGTGTCCCCAGCCCCCTGTCCCCCCTTGTCCCTCCCTGTCCCCTCCCTGTCCCCTCCCTGTCCCTCCTGTCCCCTCCCTGTCCCCTCCCTGTCCCTCCTGTCCCCTCCCTGTCCCTCCTGTCCCTCCCTGTCCCCTCCTGTCCCCTCCCTGTCCCCCCCTGTCCCCTCCTGTCCCCCCGTGTCCCCCCGTGTCACCTCCTGTCCCCTCCCTGTCCCTCCCTGTCCCTCCCTGTCCCCTCCTGTCCCCTCCTGTCCCCTCCTGTCCCCTCCCTGTCCCTCCCTGTCCCCTCCTGTCCCTCCCTGTCCCCTCCTGTCCCCTCCTGTCCCTCCCTGTCCCTCCTGTCACCTCCTGTCCCCTCCTGTCCCTCCCTGTCCCTCCCTGTCCCCTCCTGTCCCTCCTGTCCCTCCCTGTCCCCTCCTGTCCCCTCCTGTCCCCTCCTGTCCCTCCCTGTCCCCTCCCTGTCCCCTCCCTGTCACCTCCTGTCCCTCCCTGTCCCCTCCTGTCCCCTCCCCGCGCTATTTCTGTCCCCGGCGGTGACACCGCTGTCCCCAACCGTACAAGGAGCCCTCGGGAGGGGGGTGGCACTTTGTCCCCGCGGTGTCGCCTTCTGGTGACACGGGGATTGTCACCTGCCACCACCCGGGGACACTCGGTGCTGTTTGTCCCCGAGTCGGGGATTGGCACCCGCGAGGGCGCGGGGACAGTGCTGGCCTTGGGGACACCGCTGGGGACAGTGCTGGGGACACTGCTGGGGACAGTGCTGGCCTTGGGGACATCGCTGGGGACAGTGTTGGCTTTGGTGGCCTTGGGGACATCGCTGGGGACACTGCTGGCTTTGGGGAAACTGCTGGGGACAGTGCTGGCCTTGGTGGCCTTGGGGACACCATTGAGGACACCGCTGGCCTTGGGGACACCACTGGGGACATTCCTGGGGACACTGCTGGCCTTGGTGGCCTTGGGGACACCGCTGGCCTTGGGGACACCATTGGGGATCCCCGCACCCCAAAAACTGATCCCGGTACCCCAAAACCCCCAAAATTCGGGATCTCCAAAATCCGGGATCCCCAAAATTTGGGGTTCCCCAAAATCTGCGTATCCCCAAAATCCGGGATTCCCAAAATTTGGGGTTCCCCAAAATCTGCGTATCCCCAAAATCCGGGATTCCCAAAATCTGGGATCCCCAACATCGAGGTCCTAAAATTTGGGGTCCCCAAAATCCAGGGTTCCCAAAATCCCGGATCCCCAAAATTCGGGGTTCCCAAAATCCCGGGGTTCCCAAAATCCTTGATCTCCAAAATCCGGGATCCCCAAAATCGAGGTCCCAAAAATTCGGGATCCCCAAAATTTGGAATTCCCCAAATCCCGTGGTTCCCCAAAATCCAGGGTTCCCAAAATCCCGGATCCCCAAAATCCACGGTTCCTAAACCTAAAAATCGGGATCCCAAAAATCCGGGCTTCCCCAAATCCCAGGGTTCCCAAAATCCAGGGTTCCCCAAAATCGAGGTCCAAATAATTCGGGGATCCCCAAAATCCGTGATCCCCAAAAATCGGGACCCCCAAAATCCAGAATACCCGAAATCCGGAATCCCCAAAATTCGGGATCCCCAAAAATCGGAACCCCCAAAATCGAGGTCCCAAAAATCTGGGGTTCCCAAAATCGGGATCCCCAAAATCCGGGATCCCCAAAATCCTTGATCTCCAAAATCCGAGACCCCAAAAATTCTGGATCCCCGAAATTTGTAATTCCCCAAATCCCGGGGTCCCCAAAATCCGGGGATCCCCAAAATCCGGGATCCCCAAAATTGGGATCGCCAAAATTCGGGATCCCCAAAATCGAGATCCCAAAAATTCCGGATCCCCGAAATTTGTAATTCCCCAAATCCCGGGGTCCCCAAAATCCGGGATCCCCAAAATTTGGATCCCCAAAATTTGGAGTTCCCAAAATCCTTGAGCTCCAAAATCCGGGATCCCCAAAATGCAGGGCTCCTAAAAATCAGGATCTCCAAAAATCGGGGTTCCCCAAAATCCGGGATCCCCAAAATCCGTGATCCCCAAAATCCAGAATCCCCAAAATCCGGGATCCTCAAAATCCAGGGCTCCTAAAATTCGGGGTTCCCCAAAATCCAGGGTTCCCAAAATCCGGAGTTCCCCAATTCCCGGGGTCCCCAAAATTCGGGATCCCCAAAATCCAGAGATTCCCAAAATCGGGTTCCCCAAAATTGGGATTGCCAAAATCCGGGATCCCCAAAATCCAGAGATTCCCAAATCCGGGGATCCCCAAAATTTGGGGATCCCCAAAATCTGCCCGAAGCCGCCAAAACCCCAAAGCCGCCCCAGAGCCGCGGGGGAATTTGGGGACCCCCCGGGGGGATTTGGGGTCACTCACCCTCCCGGGGGTCCGGGGGCACCCCAAATTTTGGGGTGCGGGGCCTCCCCTCTTTCCTGACCCGAAATTTTTGGGGTGCAGGGATGAAATCCCCCCCAGTTCCTGATCCCAAATTTTGGGGTGCGGGGATGAAATCCCCCCCAGTTCCTGACCCAAATTTTGGGGTGTGGGGCCCCCCTCGTTCTTGACCCAAATTTTGGGGTGCGGGGCTGGATCCCCCCCAGTTCCTGACCCCAAATTTTGGGGTGCGGGGCCCCCCCTCGTTCCTGACCCCAAATTTTGGGGTGCGGGGCTGCATCCCCCCGTTCCTGACCCCAATTTTGGGGTGCGGGGCTGCATCCCCCCGTTCCTGACCCCAATTTTGGGGTGCGGGGCTGGATCCCCCCGTTCCTGACCCCAAATTTTGGGGTGCGGGGATGAAATCCCCCCCCCCCGTTCTTGACCCAAATTTAGGGGTGCGAGCCCCCCCTTGTTCCTGACCCCAAATTTGGGGTGCGGGGCCGGGTCCCCCTTCACGGTGCTCCCCCCCCCCCAAATTCGCCCCCCCCCCCCCCAAAATTTGGATTCCCCCCCAATAACCACGCGCAGAGCACGTGACAGCCCCGCCCCTCCCCGTGTTTACATCTTCCATCCAATCACCGTGCTTCTACCAACGCGCCCCCGCGCCGGGGCGGATTTGTGACGCCTCTCCCCATTGGCGGAACCGCCTGTCAATCATTCTCCACCCCGAGGCGGGGGGCGGGGCTCTCGGTGTTATTTACATCGCGCGCGGCCCCGCCCCACGCGGGCGACGCCGTGCGCTCAGCCAATCAGCGCCGCCGGCGGCGGCCAATCCGGCGCGCCGCTAGGTGGGTGGGCTTAACCTCATGATGGACAGCCGCGCGGCGCAATAAGAACGCGCTGTTCGCGCGTGCTGTCCAATCGGAGCGCTGAGGGGCGGGGCCACGCGGCGGTGCTGGCCAATGGGAGCGGTGGGTGTGGCGGCGGCGGGAGGGGCGGGGCGTGCGGCGGAGGAGGCGCGGAGCGGCACCGGCCGGGCCCGAGGTACCGGGGGGGACCGGGAGGGACAGCGGCACCGGGGGGACAGCGGCACCGGGGGGACAGCGGCACCGGCGGGACAGCGGATACCGGGAGGGACAGCGGCACCGGGGGGACAGCGGCACCGGGGGGACAGCGGCACCGGGGGGACAGCGGCACCGGCGGGACAGCGGCACCGGGGGGACAGCGGCACCGGGCGTACCGGGGGGTTCGGGGGTATCGGAAGGGACAGCGGCACCGGGGGTACCGGGAGGACCGGCGGTACCGGCGGTACCGGGGGGCGCTGAGGCCGGGCCGAGCCCCGCTCGGGCTTCTGGCGCGGAGCCCCCGGGAGCGGCCCCCGGAGAGCGGCCGGTGTGGGCCGGGAGCGGCTCCGGTTCTCCGTTCCCGTTCCCGTTCCCGATCCTGTTCCCACTCCATGCCCGTTTCCGGTTCCGATCCCATTCCCAATCCCAATCCCATTCCCGTTCCCCGTGGCTCCCTCACTTTTGGGGGAATTCTCTGCCCCAAATTATCCCCCCTGACCGGGATTTGGGATATTCCTGCCCCATTCCCATGGGATATTTGGGATTTGGGATATTTGGGATATTCCTGCCCCGTTCCCATGGGATATTTGGGATTCTGCCCCGTTCCCCTGGGATATTTGGGATTTGGGATATTTGGGATATTCCTGCCCTGTTCCCATGGGATATTTGGGATTTGGGATATTTGGGATATTCCTGCCCTGTTCCCATGGGATATTTGGGATTTGGGATATTTGGGATATTCCTGCCCCGTTCCCATGGGATATTTGGGATATTTGGGATATTCCTGCCCCATTCCCATGGGATATTTGGGATATTTGGGATATTCCTGCCCCATTCCCATGGGATATTTGGGATATTTGGGATATTCCTGCCCCGTTCCCATGGGATATTTGGGATATTTGGGATATTCCTGCCCCGTTCCCATGGGATATTTGGGATATTTTCCATGCTGGCCCAGGTGGGGACACCAGGCTGGGCATCCAGGATCCCAAATCCCGGGATTTGGGAAAGGCCCTTGCACTCTCCGTGGGATGTTTGGGATAAAAACTCCGGATAAAAACTCTGGGATTTGGAGCATTATCCTACAAACATCCGCGGAATTTGGGGTTTCCATGGAATCTTTGGGGTTGGAAAACAACCTTAAATCCCATCCAGGAATATTTTCCACCATCCCAGGTGGATCCAACATTCCCAAGGATCCAGGGATTCTCTGGGAATTCCAGCCCAGCCAGGAATTCCTTGCCGAGATCCCACCCCAATCTCCATTTTCCCATTTTGGAGCCATTCCCTCTGTCCTGTCCCTCCGTCCCTGTCCAGGAAATTCCCTGGAATTTTCCCTTCCCCAGGGGAACATTCCCAGTTTTCCCATCATCCCTGACCTCATCCTCCATTCCCAGATTCCCAAAACTTCCCAGACTTTGGCGTTTTGGGGGTTGGGAATGATCCTTTTGCAGGATAAGCCGGTCCTGGATGGATGGATCCATGGATCCATGGATTGATAGATTGATGGATCCATGAATTGATAGATTGGTGGATCCATGGATTGATGGATCCATGAATTGATTGAATTGATGGATCAATGAATCCATGGATTGATAGATTGATGGATCCATGGATGGATGGATCAATGGCTCCATGGATTTATGGATCCATGGATTGGTGGGTTGATGGATCTATGAATTGATGGGTCAATGGATCCATGGATTGATTAAATTAATGGATCAATGGATTAATGGATGGTGGACTGATGGATCCATGGATGGATGGATTTATGGATTTATGCATTGATGGATCCATGGATTTATGGATCAGTGGTGCCATGGATTGATGGATAATGGATCCATGGATCCATGACTTGGTGGATCCATGAACTGATGGAACCGTGAATTGGTGGATCCATGAATTAATTGAATTGATGGATTGACGGATCCATGGATTTATGGATCCATGAATTGATGGATCCATGAATTGATGGATCCGTGGGTGAATTGAACTGATGGATCAGCAGATCCATGGAATGATGGATCCATGGATTGGTGGATCCATGGATCGATTGGATTGATGGATCCATGGAATGATGGATCCATGGATTGGTGGATCCATGGATCGATTGGATTGATGGATCCATGGAATGATGGATCCATGGATTGATTGAATTGATGGATCCATGCGTTGATGGATCAATGGATCCATGGAATGACGGATCCATGGATTGATGGATCCATGCGTTGATGGATCCATGGATCCATGGAATGATGGATCCATGGATGGATTGAATTGATGGATCCATGCGTTGATGGATCCATGGATCCATGGAATGACGGATCCATGGATTGATGGATCCATGCGTTGATGGATCCATGGATTGATGGATCCATGGAATGACGGATCCGTGGATGATTGACGGAGCAGTGGATTTTCCGGAACGCTCTGTGACAAATTCCCAACCCCCGGGATGGATTTTAGCCTCCCAAAACCTGGAAAATCCCACCAGGACCAAATCCACTTGTCCCCAGGCTGGAATCCCACGGCCACCATGGGATCCTTCCCAAAATTCCCCCAAAATTCCCAAATCCCAGAGTCCTCGAGGATGAATGGCTCCGAGCTCGCCAGCACCACGGCGTCCAATCCCAAATCCAAGGAGGATCCGGCTGGGAATGGGCTCCAGGAGAAGGAGAAGAATCCCTTCGCCGAGTACATGTGGATGGAGAACGAGGAGGACTTCGACCGGCAGGTGGGAATCCATGGGAATTCCCGGGATTCGGGATCGGCCCGGGGCTGATTCCCAGTTCCGTGTGTATCCATAAGGAAAATAATCTGGGAATGTTGTCTTTTGATGGGAAAAGGTGGCTCAGGGCCGAGTGTTGGATTTGCCTGGAAAAGCCGGAAAAAAGCTGGAAAAAAACAGGAAAAAAAAAAAAAAGGAAATAAATAATGGGAATATCATGGGAAAATTGCGGAAAAATCGCAGGAAAATCATGGGAAAATCATGGGGAAATCACAGGAAAATCATGGGAAAATCATGGGAAAATCACGGGAAAGTCATGGAAAAATAATAGGAAAATCACAGGAAAATCATGGGGAAACCATGGGAAAATCATGGAAAAATAATGGAAAAATAATGGGAAATCAATAGTGGGAAAATAATGGGAAAATCAGGGAAATTAATCATGGGAAAATCACGGGGAAATCACAGAAAAATCATGGAAAGACCATGAGAAACCAATCATGGGAAAATAATGGGAAAAATCATGGGAAGCCAATAGTGGGAAAATCATGGAAAAATCAGGGAAATCAATTATGGGGAAATCAAGGGAAAATCACAGGAAAATCATGGAAAAATAATGGAAAAATCACGGGAAATCAATAATGGGAAAATAATCAGAAAATCCTGGAAAAATCATGGGAAATCAATAATGGAAATATCATGGGAAAATCACAGGAAAATCATGGGAAAATCACGGGAAAAGTAATGGGAAATTGATTATGGGAAAATAATGGGAAAATCAGGGAAATCAATCATGGGGAAAATAATGGGAATATAATGGGAAAATCATGGGAAAATCACAGGAAAATCATGGGAAATCAATAGTGGGAAACGAATGGAAAAATCACTGGGAAATCAGTCATGGGAAAATCATGGGACAACCACGGGAGAATCATGGAAAAATCATGGGAAAATCAATAATGGGAAAATCATGGAAAAATCAGGGAAATCAATGATGGGAAAATCACAGGGAAATCATGGGAAAATCATGGAAAAATCATGGGAAAATCATGGGAAAATCACAGGAAAAGTAATGGGGAAATAATGGGAAAATTAGGGAAATCAATCATGGGGAAAATCATGGGAAAATCATGGAAAATCAGTAATGGGAAAATCACAGGGGAATCATGGGAAAATCATGGGAAAATCATGGGAAAATCACAGGAAAAGTAATGGGGAAATAATGGGAAAATTAGGGAAATCAATCATGGGAAAATAATGGAAAATCAGTCATGGGAAAATCACAGGAAAATCATGGAAAAATCATGGGAAAATCACAGGAAAAATAATGGGAAATCAATAATGGAAAAATCCCGGGACAATCATGGGAAAATCATGGAGAAACCATGGGAAAAGCACGGGTGGCAATCAGGATTCGGGAACGGCGGCGGGACGCGAGGGAAGCCCGAAAAGCGGGAATATTCCCGGCAAAGCGCCGGGATCGCCGTTCCCGCCGGGATTTTGGGGCTGGGAACGGATCTCCGAGGGTTTTCCCGCCCGGAGAATCCCACGGAAGCTCTCCGGGCAGGTGGAGGAGGAGCTGCAGGAGCAGGAATTCCTGGATCGCTGCTTCCAGGAGATGCTGGAGGAGGAGGAGGAGCGGGATTGGTTCATCCCGGCGCGGGATCTCCCGCAGGGAATGGGGCAGCTCCAGCAGCAGCTCCGCGACGGCGCCGACGACATCCTGGTGAGCGGCCCGGGAATTCTGGCCCGGGAATTCTGTGCCGGGAATTCTGTGCCGGGAATTCTGTGCCGGGAATTCTGTCCCAGGAACCGGGCCGGCCCGGGAATTCTGTGCCAGGAATTCTGTGCCGGGAATTCTGTGCCGGGAATTCTGTGCCGGGAATTCTGGCCTGGGAATTCTGGCCTGGGAATTCTGGCCTGGGAATTCTGGCCTGGGAATTCTGGCCCGGGAATTCTGTCCCGGGAACCGGGCTGGCCCGGGAATTCTGGCCCGGGAATTCTGGCCCGGGAATTCTGTCCCGGGAATCGGGCCGGCCCTGGGATTCTGTCCTGGGAATTCTGGCCCGGGAATTCTGGCCTGGGAATTCTGTCCCTGGAATTCTGTCCCTGAAATTGTCCAATCCATGGATTTGTCCCATCCCTGGAATTGTTCCATCCCTGGAATTATCTTGTCTCTGGAATTGTCCCATCCTTGGATTTGTCCCGTCCTTGGAATTCTGTCCCTAGAATTGTCCCATCCTTGGAATTCTCTTGTCCTTGGAATTCTCCTGTCCCTGAAATTGGCCCAGCCCTGGAATTCTGTCCCGGGAATTGGCCCGTCCTTGGACTTCTCCCATCCCTGGAATTCTGACCCTGGAATTGTCCCATCCCTGGAATTCTCTTGTCCCTGGAATTGTTCCATCCTTGGATTTGTCCCGTCCTTGGAATTCTGTCCCTGGATTTGTCCCATCCCTGGATTTGTTCCATCTTTGGAATTGTTCCATCCTTGGAATTCTCTTGTCCCTGGAATTGTCCATTCCCAGGATTTGTCCCATCCTTGGAATTCTGTCCCTAGAATTGTCCCATCCTTGGAATTGTCCATTCCCTGGAATTGGCCCATCCCTGGAATTCTGTCCTTGAAATTGTCCCATCCTTGGATTTATCACATCCTTGGAATTCTGTCCCTGGAATGTCCCATCCCTGGAATTGCCCCATGATCCCTGGAAGTGTCCAAGGGCAGGCTGGATCCACCTGGAATATTGGGATTGGATGGGATGGGATTGGGATGGGATTGGGATGGGATTGGATGGGATTGGATGGGATTGGGATGGGATTGGGATGGGATTGGATTGGGATGGGATTGGGATGGGATTGGGATGGGATTGGATGGGATTGGATTGGATTGGATTGGATTGGATGGGATTGGATGGGATTGGGATGGGATTGGGATGGGATGGGATTGGATTGGATTGGATTGGGATTGGGATGGGATTGGATGGGATTGGATTGGATTGGATTGGATTGGATGGGATTGGATGGGATTGGGATGGGATTTAAAGATCTCCTCCCACCCAAACCATTCCAAAATTCCATAAATTTCCTCTCCCCACGATCCCACTTCCCACCCGAGCCCCCCAACCTTGCGAAACCCTTGACCCACCCCAGAAATCTGGGAATTCCTTGGGATGTGGGAATTCCCCGGAATTCCCAACGCTGACAAATCCCATTCCCAATCCTTTTTTTTATTTTTTCCCAGAGCAAAAGCACCTTGAATCCAGACGCCAAGGAATTCGTTCCCGGAGTGAAATACTGACCTTGGAAATTCGGGAATGGCCCGGCCAGAGACTGATTCCCTGCTCCAGGGAAAAGTTGGGACACGGGAAGAGCCCGGAGCGGCTCCAGCGCCGGGATCTGCTCCAGCTCCGAGTATTCCTGGTTTTCCCTGGGGGTTTTTTTTGGTTTTTTCCTGGTTTTTCCTCATTTTTCTTGGCAGTTTTTGGCTTCCTGGAATTTGTGGTGAGCCCACCGGCGGGAAAATCTTGGGGAGAATTGTAGGAAAATCGTGGGAAAATCATGGAAAAATCACAGGGAAATCACAGGGAAAATAATGGAAAAATCGTGGGAAATCAGTCATGGGAAAAGAATGGAAAATCATGGGAAAATTACGGGATAATCATGGGGGGAAAATGGAAAAATCATGGGAAATCAATAGTGGGAAAATCATCGGAAAATCATGGGGAAATTATGGAAAAATCATGGGAAATCAGTCATGGGAAAATCATGGGAATATAATGGGAAAATCAGGGAAAAATCACGGGGAAATAATGGAAAAATCATGGGAAATCAATAGTGGGAAAATTATGGGAAAATCACGGGAGGGAAAATCATGGGGAAATTATGGAAAAAGAATGGGAAATCAGTCATGGGAAAATCATGGGAAAATCACAGGGAAATCTTGGAAAAATCATGGGAAAATCACAGGAAAATAATGAAAAATCATGGGAAATCGATCATGGGAAAATCAAGAAAATTATGGAAAAATCATGGGAAATCAATCATGGAAAAATCATGGGAAAATCACAGGGAAATCATGGAAAAATCACGGGAAAAATCATAGAAAAAAATCATGGGAAATCAATAATGGGAAAATCAGATTTTCCTGCTTCCAGAGGATTTTTAGGGTTGGGATCTGGATTTTCCCTGATCTTTTGGAATGGGATTTCCCCTGATTTTTCTGGAATGTGATTTTCCCCCTGATTTTTCTGGAATGTGAATTTCCCTGATTTTTCTGGAATGGGATTTTTCTGGGATGGGATTTTTCTGGGATGAGATTTTTCTGGGATGGGATTTTTCTGGGATGGTATTTTTCTGGGATGAGATTTTTCTGGAATGGGATTTTTCTGGGATGAGATTTTTCTGGAATGAGATTTTTCTGGGATGGGATTTTTCTGGAATGGGATTTTTCTGGAATGAGATTTTTCTGGGATGAGATTTTTCTGGGATGAGATTTTTCTGGGATGAGATTTTTCTGGGATGAGATTTTTCTGGAATGAGATTTTTCTGGGATGGGATTTTTCTGGGATGGGATTTTTCTGGAATGAGATTTTTCTGGGATGAGATTTTTCTGGAATGGGATTTTTCTGGGATGGGATTTTTCTGGAATGAGATTTTTCTGGGATGGGATTTTTCTGGGATGGGATTTTTCTGGGATGGGATTTTTCTGGGATGGGATTTTTCCTGCAGCAGGTGAAGGGTCCCAAAGGTGCGATCCCGAAATTCCTTCGTGCGGAAGCTGAGCAGGGGGATCCTGCCAATTCCAGAGGTTTTTTTTTGGTTTTTTTTCCCCAAATTCCTCTTCCCCTTAAGGAATTCCTCAGCTCATCCAACACTACAGCCCCAATTCCTCGCGGCGGGAAAATCCAAGGAAAACGGAATTCCTGGCAGAGAGGATCCGAATTTGATCCTGGGAATTTCCTTCCCCACCCATGGGAGCTGCAGATCCCTAATTCCCAAATTAGGGAAGGCTCAGAAATCCAGGGAAATCAGGAACTTTTTGGGATTGGGAATTCCTGTCCAGGGAATTCAGGAACTTTTTGGGATTGGAAATTCCTCCCCAAGGAGAGCAGGAGTTTTCCAAGGTCAGAATTCCTATCCAAGGAAATCAGGAACTTTTTGGGATTGGGAATTCCTGTCCAAGGAAATCAGGAAATTTTTGGGATTGGAAATCCCAATCCAGGGAAAGTGGAGATTCCCAAGGTCAGAATTCCTATCCAAGGAAATCAGGAAATTTTTGGGATTGGGAATTCCTGTCCATGGAAATCAGGAACTTCCCAAGGTCAGAAACCCTATCCAGGGAATTCAGGAATTTTTTGGGATTGGGAATCCCAATCCAGGAGAAGTGGGAGCTTCCCAAGGTCAGAAATCCCTGTCCAAGGAAATCAGGAACTTTTTGGGATTGGGAATTCCTGTCCTGGGAATTCAGGAACTTTTTGGGATTGGGAATTCCTGTCCAAGGAAATCAGGAAATTTTTGGGATTGGGAATCCCTATCCAGGGGAAGTGGAGATTCCCAAGGTCAGAAATCTGGATTGAAGGAAATCCGGAGTTCCTTGGGATTGGGAATCTCTATCCAGGGAAATGGGGAACTTTTTGGGATTGGGAATCCTCCTCCAGGAAAAGTGGGAGCTTCCCAAGGTCAGAATCCATATCCAAGGAAATCAGGGGTTCCTTGGGATTGGGAACGCGTGTCCAGGGAAATCGGGGACGCTTTGGGATTGGGAATGTCTATCCAGAGATATCAGGACCGTTTTGGGATCGGGAATCCCTCCAGAGGGAAAAAACGGGATCTCCTTGGGGGTTGGGAAATCCCAAAGCAGAGGAGCCAGGAGCTTCCCAGGCTCCTTTTCCCTGGAGCGATCCCACATTCTCCCCTCCTCTTTTTCCCGGTTTTCCTTGGATTTCTCCCCGAGTTCCCTCCTTTTTCCCCACCCCCATGCTGTACATTTCGGACGAGGCGTTCATCCCAAATAAACTTTTTTTGGAAAGGGAGCGGAGTTTTCCTTGGAAAACCGCGGGGGTCTCCGTCAATCGGCCCCTCCCAGCGATCCCAGTCATTCCCAGTTTGGAGGCTCGGCTGGCTCTGCTTGGGAATTTCCCTCCTGGAAAAGCTCCCAGAGGATTTCCCAGTGTTTTGATTCCCGGTAAAAAGAACCCAAAAGGGATTTTCTCCTTTTTTTTTGTTTTTTTTTTTGTTTTTTTGTTTCCCCTTTTAAGTGGGAATTCCCCCAAAAGCTGCTCCGGCAGCTCCACGTCCATTCCCAGCTCATGGATGTCATCCCTGATCCGAATCTTTGGGATTTCCTCCTTCCTGCTTTTCCTTGGATGCAGAGCCCTCCCTGCCTGCGTTGGCAGGCTCAGCACCTCACTCCCATCCCTCTTCCCAATCCCAATCCCATTTAATGCCATTCCCAATCCCAATCCTATTCCCATTCCCAATCCCAATCCTGTTCCCAATCCCAGTCTCATTCTCATTTCTGTTCCCAATCCCATTCCCACCCCCAGTTCCAATCCCAATCCCATTCCCATTCGCAATCTTATTCCCGTTCCCAATCCCAGTCTCATTCTCAATTCCGTTCCCAATCCCATTATCCAATCCCAATGCCATTCCCAATCCCAATCCTGTTCCTGTTCCCATTCCCAGTCCAATTCCCCATCCTGCCCCACTGCACTCTCCCATTCCCACCCTCCCATCCTGCCCCATTCCCATCCCCTCACTCCCGATCCCATCCAGCCATTCCCACCCCATTCCCTCTCCCCCATTCCCATTCCCACCCCATTCCCTCTCCCCCATTCCCATTCCCACCCTATTCCCACCCCATTTTGTCTTCCCCATTCCCTGTCTCCCATCCCACCCCTTCCCCATTCCCACTCCCGCTCCCACACTCCCATCCCGATTCCCACCCCATTCCCTGTCTCCCCCATTCCGACCCCATTCCTACTCCCACCCTATTCCCGTTTTCCATTCCATTCCCATTCCCCCACTCCCACCCCATTCCCACACTCCCATTCCCATCCCATTCTTGCTCCCCTATTCCCACACTCCCACCCCATTCCCATCCCACCCCATTCCCTGTCTCCCACCCCATTCCCATCCCCATCCCCATTCCCATCCCATTCCCATTCCCACTCCCACACTCCCATCCCAATTCCCACCTCATTCCCTGTCTCCCACCCCATTCCCATTCCCATTCCCATTGTCATTCCCATCCCCATTCCCATTCCCATTCTGACTGACATCCCATTCCCATCCCACCCTTTTCCCTCTCCCCCATTCCCATTCCCACCCCATCCCCATCCCCATCCCCACCCCATTCCCACTCCCACCCCATTCCCATTCCCATTCCATTCCCACTCCACTGGACCAGTCCAACCGTTTTATTGCCAAACCTCAAATCCCCAAATCCCCCAAATCCCCCCAAATCCCCCCAAATCCCCCAATCCCCCAATCCCCCAAATCCCCCAATCCCCAATCCCCCCAATCCCCCAATCCCCCAATCCCCCAAATCCCCAAATCCCCAAATCCCCCAAATCCCCCAATCCCCCAATCCCCCAATCCCCAAATCCCCAAATCCCCCAATCCCCCAATCCCCCAATCCCCAATCCCCCGGCGTGCCGCAGGCTCAGAATCGGTGCGCGTAGAAGACGCGGGCGTTGGCGGCGCGGTGCAGCGGCAGCGCCGCGCCCGCCCCGCGCGCCGCCAGCCGCGCCGCGCCCAGCGCCGCGGGGCGCCGCAGCCGCAGCAGGCTGAACCCCGAGAACGCCGCCGGCGCCGCCGGCCGCGCCCGCTCCAGCGCCGCCACGAAGCCTGCGGCGGCGGCCGCGCGTCGCAACGGGGACACGGACGGAGCGGGAACGGGGACAAACCAAAAATGGGGAAAAACCAAGGATGGGGATGGCCCAAGGATGGGGACAAACCAAAAATGGGGCAACCCAAGGATGGGGACAACCCAAAAATGGGGACAACCCAAGAACGGGGACAAACCAAGAACGGGGACAAACCAAAAATGGGGACAAACCAAGGATGGGGACAAACCAGAAATGGGGACAACCCAAAAATGGGGACAAACCAAGAACGGGGACAAACCAAGGATTGGGACGGCGCAGGAACGGGGACAAACCAAGGATGGGGACAACCCAAGGATGGGGACAAACCAAGGATGGGGACAAACCAAGGATGGGGACAACCCAAAAACAGGGACAACCCAAGGATGGGGACAAACCAGAAATGGGGACAACCCAAAAACGGGGACAACCCAAAAACGGGGACAAACCAAGGATGGGGACAACCCAAAAACAGGGACAAACCAAGGATGGAGACAGCCCAAGGATGGGGACAACCCAAAAATGGGGACAGCACAAGAACGGGGACAACACAGGAACGGGGACAACGCAGGAACAGGGACAACGCAGGAACGGGGACAAACCAAGGATGGGGACAAACGAAGGATGGGGACAGCCCAAGGATGGGGACAGCCCAAGGATGGGGACAAACCAAGGATGGGGACAGCCCAAGGATGGGGACAGCCCAAGGATGGGGACAAACCAAGGATGGGGACAGCCCAAGGATGGGGACAAACCAAAAATGGGGACAACCCAACAACGGGAAAAACCCAAGAATGGGGACAACCCAAAAATGGGGACAAACCAAGGATGGGGACAAACCAAGGATGGGGACAAACCAAGGATTGGGACAGCCCAAGAACGGGGACAGCCCAGGGATGGGGACAAACCAAGGATGGGGACAATCCAAAAATGGATACAGCCCAAGGATGGGGATGGCCCAAGGATGGGGATGGCCCAAAAATGGGGACAACCCAAAAATGGGGACAACCCAAGAATGGAGCCAACCCAAAAATGGGGACAACCCAAGGATGGGGACAGCCCGAGAACGGGGACAACCCAAAACCGGGGACAACCCAAGGATGGGGACAACCCAAGGATGGGGACAACCCAAGGATGGGGACAACCCAAAAATGGAGCCAACCCAAGGATGGAGCCAACCCAAGAACAAGGCTACCCCAAAAATGGAACCACCCCAAAAATGGAGCCACCTCAAGAATGGGACCAACCCAAGAATGGGACCACCCCAAAATTGGGACCTCCCTGAAAAAAGGACCAATCCCAAGGACGGGACCACCCCAAAAATGGAGCCACCCCAAGAACAGAGGAGCAAAAATGGAGCCACCCCAAAAATGGAGCCACCCCAAAAATGCGGCCATCCCAAGAACAGGGCTACCCCAAGAACGGGACCACCCCAAGAATGGGACCACCCCAAACCCAGAGCCACCCCAAAAGCGGGACCACCCCAAGAACAGGACCACCCCAAGAATGGGCCCACCCCAAAATCGGGCCCACCCCGTTGCGCTCACCGGGGCGCAGGTGCTCCCAGCTGTTCCACACCGAGCCCACGCACACGATGGGCAGCCCCAGCTCGCCTGCGAAGAGGCTCTGCGGGCGGGGAAACTGAGGCCACCGCCGCGCGGGGACACCGGCGGGGACAGTGGCACTGCCATGGGGTGGGGACACCCAGTGGGACAGGGTCGTGGCACTGTGGGGCTGGGGACACCTTGCAGGACAGGGTGGTGGCACCACGGGGATGGAGACACCTGGTGGGACAGGGTGGTGGCACCACAGGGATGGGGACACTTGGCAGGACATTGTGGTGGCACTGCAGGGCTGGGGACACCCAGTGGGGCACGGTGGTGGCACCACGGGGATGGGGACACTTGGCAGGACATGGTGGTGGCACCGCAGGGGTGGCAGGACAGGGTGGTGGCATCACAGTGGTGGGGACACTCAGCAGGGTATGATGGTGGCACCACGGGGGTGGGGACACCTGGTGGGACAGGGTGGTGGCACTGTGGGGATGGCAGGACAGGGTGGTGGCACTGCAGGGATGGGGACACCCAGCAGGACACGGTGGTGGCACCACGGGGGTGAGGACACTTGGCAGGACACGGTGGTGGCACCGTGGGGGTGGCAGGACAGGATGGTGGCACCACAGTGGTGGGGAAACCCGGCAGGACATGGTGGTGGCACCGCAGGGATGGCAGGACAGGGTGGTGGCACCGTGGGGGTGGCAGGACAGGGTGGTGGCACTGCAGGGCTGGGGACACCTAGTGGGACAGGGTGGTGGCACTGCGGGGATGGGGACACCGGGCAGGACAGGGTGGTGGCACCGCGGGGATGGGGACATTGGGCAGGACAGGGTGTGGCCTCACCTGGTGGATTTTGGGCAGCACGGCCACCACGTGGCGTGCCAGCTGCTCACCCGCCTCGGTGAAGATGTGGCAGCAGAGCGGGTCACCCAGCTGGGCACCTGCGGGGACGTGGGACACTGCTCTGTGTCCCCAAGGGTGGCACCTGGGTGTCCCCACCCCGAGGAGGGCAGAGGGCGAGAGGGGCAGAGAGCGGGGAGTGGCAGCGGGAGGGACAAGGACAGGGACAAGGGGACAGGGACAATGGGGACAAACAGGGACAGGGACAATGGGGACAAGGGGACAGGGACAAGGGGGTGACAGGGACAAGGACAGGGACAAGGGGACAGGGACAATGGGGATGGGGACAAACAGGGACAGGGACAATGGGGACAGGGACAATGGGGACAAGGGGACAGGGACAAGGGGGTGACAGGGACAATGGGACAGGGAAAAGGGGGACAGGGACAATGGGACAAGGACAAGGTGAGCAGGGATGGGAACAAGACAAGGACAATGGTGACAGGGATAATGGGGCCAGGGAAGAGGGGGACAGGGCCAAAGGGGTGACAGGGCCAAGGGGACAGGGAAAAGGGAGTGAAAGGGACAATGGGGACAGGGATAAACAGGGACAGGGACAATGGGGACAAGGGGACAGGGATGACAATGGGGACAAGGGGACAGTGACAATGGGGACAGGGATAAACAGGGATAAGGGGACAGGGACATTGGGGACAGGGACAGTGGGGATGTGGACAAATGGGGACAGTTAGAAGGGGACAGGGACAAGGGGACAGGGACAATGGGTATGGGGACAGGGACAGGGACAATGGGGACAAGGGGACAGGGACAAACAGGGACAGGGACAAACAGGGACAGGGACAAGAGGACAGGGACAAGCGGGACAGGGATGACAATGGGGACAGGGACAATGGAGATGGGGACAAGGGGGACAGGGACATGGGGACAAGAGGACAGGGAGAGCGACAAACAGGGACAAACAGGGACAAGGGGGACAGGGACAATGGAGACAAGGACAAGGGGACAGGGACAAGGGGACAGGGACAATGGGGACAGGGATAAACAGGGACAGGGATGACAATGGGGACAGGGACAATGGAGATGGGGACAAGGGAACAGGGACAAGGGGACAGTGACAGGGACAATGGGGACAGTGACAAGGGGACAGGGGACAGTGACAATGGGGACAGGGGACAGGGCCAAGGGGACAGGGGACAGGGCCAAGGGGCCAGGGTCCCTACCCTGGGCCAGCTCCTGGCAGAACCCCGCGAATTTGCCCTTCTCGAAGGTGCGGTAGAGGTGGGGCAGGAGCCCCATCCTGTCCGAGATCTGGGGGGGCAGGGCTCAGCTCCGGGACCCCCCAGCACCCCGAGATTCCCCAAAACACGGCCTGAGACAGCCCGGACCCCAAAACATGGACCTGAGACAGCCCCGAACCCCAAAACATGGACCTGAGACACCCCCGGACCCCAAAACATGGACCTGAGACAGCCTGGACCCCAAAACATGGACCTGAGACACCCCCGGACCCCAAAACATGGACCTGAGACACCCCAAACCCCAAAACCCATCCCAAACTCCCCCCAAGACCCTAAGAACCATACCAGATCCACCAAAACCCATCCCAAATCCCTTCCAGGACTCCAAAACCCATCCCAAACCCCACCCAAGACCCCAAACACCACCCAAGAGCCCAAATCCCACCCAAGAACCCCAAAGCCCACCCCAAAACCCATCCCAAAGAGCCCAAAACCCATCCCAAACCCCCCAAGACCCCAAAATCCCTCTAGAACCCTGATACCCATCCCAAACCCATTCCAGGACCCCAAAACCCATCCCAAACCCCACCCAAGACCCCAAACACCACCCAAGAACGCCAAAGCCCACCCAAGAACCCCAAAACCCATCCCAAACCACCCCAGGACCCCAAATCCCACTCCAATCACCCCAAGACACCCAATACCCACCCCAAAGCCTTTCTAGGACCTTGAGACCCATCCCAAACCCCCTCAAGACCCCAAACCCCACCCAAAAACCCCAAACCCCACCCCAAAACCCAACCCAAACTCCCCCAAGACCTCAAAACCCAACCCAAACTCCCCCAAGACCCCAAAATCCATCCCAAACCACCCAAGACCCCAAAACCCCTCTAGAACCCTAATCCCCATCCCAAATCCATTCCAGGACCCCAAAACCCATCCCAAACCCCCCCCAAGACCCTGAGAACCATCCCAGATCCCCCAAAACCCATCCCAACCCCCCCCCAAGACCCCAAAACCCATCCCAAACCACCCAAGACCCCAAAACCCCTCTAGAACCCTGATACCCATCCCAAATCCCTTCCAGCACCCCAAAGCCCACCCAAGAACCCCAAAGCCCACCCAAGACCCCAAATCCCACCCCAAATGCCACCCCAAAGGCCACCCCAAAGGCCCGGCACCTGGAAGTAGTCGAGCATGGCCTGGCGGACAAAGGCGACGTCGTGGGGCGGCGCCCGCAGGTTGTCCTGGGAGTCGAACACCGTTTTTACGGCCTGGTGTGCGATCCAGAACGCTGGGAACAATGGGAATGGGGTTGGGAATGGGGTCGGGAATGGGGTCAGGTATGGGGTCAGGTATGGGGTCAGTTATGGGGTCAGGTATGGGGTTGGTTATGGTTCAGTTATGGGTCAGTTATGGGGTCAGGGACAGGTTGTCCTGGGAGTCGAACACCGTTTTCAGGGCCTGGTGTGCGATCCAGAACGCTGGGAACGACGGGAAAGGGGTCGGGAATGGGGTCAGTTATGGGTCAGCTATGGGTCACTATGGGCCAGCAATGGGGTCACTATGGGGTCAGTTATGGGGTCGCTGTGGGTCGCTGTGGGTCAGTTATGGGGTCGCTGTGGGTCAGTTATGGGGTTGCTGTGGGGTCAGTTATGGGGTCGCTGTGGGTCACTATGGGGTTGCTGTGGGTCACTATGGGTCACTATGGGGTCGCTGTGGGTCAGTTATGGGGTCGCTGTGGGTCAGTTATGGGGTCAGTTATGGGGTCGCTGTCGGTCAGTTATGGGGTCGCTGTGGGTCAGTTATGGGGTCAGTTATGGGGTCGCTGTGGGTCACTATGGGGTCGCTGTGGGTCAGTTATGGGGTCGCTGTGGGTCACTATGGGGTCGCTGTGGGTCCCTGTGGGTCGCTGTGGGTGCGGCTCACCCGAGCCCTCGTCCCCCATCATGTGTCCCCAGCCGCCGCAGCCGCTCTCGGAGCCGTCGGGGTTGATGAGTTTGCAGTTGGAGCCCGTGCCCGAGATCAGCACGATGCCACCTGCGCGGGGACACCCGTGGGGCTGGCACGGTGACACCCGCGGGGCTGGCACGGGCACAGTGACACACGCACAGTGACACCCATGGGGCTGGCACTGGCACGGTGACACCCGCGGGGCTGGCACGGGCACAGTGACACACGCACAGTGACACCCATGGGGCTGGCACTGGCACGGTGACACCCGCGGGGTTGGCATGGGCACGGTGACACCCGCGGGGCTGGCATGGGCACGGTGACACCCGCACAGTGACACCCACGGGGCTGGCACTGACACGGTGACACCCACGGGGTTGGCATGGGCACGGTGACACCCGCACAGTGACACCCACGGGGCTGGCACTGGCACGGTGACACCCGCGGGGTTGGCATGGGCACGGTGACACCCGCACAGTGACACCCACGGGGCTGGCACG
This sequence comes from Lonchura striata, assembly GCF_050655825.1. Taxonomy (NCBI): domain Eukaryota; kingdom Metazoa; phylum Chordata; class Aves; order Passeriformes; family Estrildidae; genus Lonchura; species Lonchura striata. Next base: position 1,961,052 of record NC_140706.1, on the reverse strand, counting down.
GGCATGATGCCACCCGCACAATGACACCCGCACGGTGACACTGGCGAGGCTGGCACGGGCACGGTGACACCCGCGGGGTTGGCATGGGCACAGTGACACCCACACGGTGACACCCGCGGGGCTGGCACTGGCACGGTGACACCCACAGGGTTGGCACGGGCATGGTGACACCCGCACAGTGACACCTGCGGGGCTGGCACGGGCACGGTGACACCCGCACGGTGACACCCATGGGGTTGGCACGGGCATGATGCCATCTGCACAGTGACACCCGCACGGTGACACCCGCACGGTGACACCCGCGGGGCTGGCACCCACACGAGGGACGAGGGGACAGCGTTGGGAAAAGGGGGACAGGGACAAATGTGGGACAGGGACAATGGGGACAGGGACAATGGGGGACAGGGACAATGGGGACAGGGACAATGGGGGACAGGGAGAATGGGGACAGGGACAAGGTGGGCAGGGATGGGGACAAACAGGACAGGGATGGGAACAAGACAGGGACAATGGGGACAGGGCCAAGGGGGTGACAAGGCCAAGAGGACAGGGACAAGGGAGTGAAAGGGACAAGTGGGACAGGAACAATGGGACAAGGACGAGGGAGGGACAGGGACAAGGGGGTGACAGGGACAATGGGACAAGAACAATGGGACAAGGATGAGGGAGGGACAGGGACAAGGGAGTGACAGGGCCAAGGGGACAGGGCCAAGGGGACAGGGAAAAGGGGGTGAAAGGGACAATGGGACAGGGACAAACGGGACAGGGACAAGTGGGACAGGGACAATGGGACAAGGATGAGGGAGTGACATGGACAAATGGGGACAGGGAAGATGAGGACAGGGACCAGGGGGTGACAGGGACAATGGGACAGGGACAATGGGACAGGGACAATGGGACAGGGACAAGGTGGGCAGGGATGGGAACAATACAGGGACAATGGGGACAGGGCCAAGGAGGTGACAGTGCCACGGGGGTGCCAGTGCCACAGGGGTGACAGGGACCAGGGGGTGACAGGGACAAATGGGACAGGCCAAACGGGACAAGGACAAGGAGGTGACAGTGCCACGGGGGTGCCAGTGCCACGGGGGTGCCAGTGCCACAGGGGTGACAGGGACCAGGGGGTGACAGGGACAAATGGGACAGGCCAAACGGGACAGGGACAAGGGGGTGACAGGGCCAAGGAGGTGACAGTGCCACGGGGGTGCCAGTGCCACAGGGGTGACAGGGACCAGGGGGTGACAGGGACAAATGGGACAGGCCAAATGGGACAAGGACAAGGAGGTGACAGTGCCACGGGGGTGCCAGTGCCACGGGGGTGCCAGGGCCACGGGGGTGCCAGTGCCACGGGGGTGCCAGGGCCACGGGGGTGCCAGGGCCGGGCCGCACCGTGGTCGGTGGCCGTGGCCATGGCCCCCACGGCGTCGGTGCCGATGAAGTAGCTCTGGCTCAGGTTCGGGAAGCGGCGCTGCAGCTCCTCCCTCAGCTTCTCCACGGCCTCCGGCTGGTCCCCTCCGCTCAGCGACAGCCCCTGCCGCGCCCGGGGACACCGTCACCGTCACCGTCACCGTCACCGTCACCGTCACTGTGCCACCCCGGGGTGGCAGGGGCGCGGGGACGGCGCCGGGGGCTCACCAGCGAGCGCAGCGGCTGCCGGGGGTCGGCGCCCGCCCGGCTCTTGGCCTCGCTGACCATGCGCTCGATCCGCTCCACGCACGTCTCGGGGCCCACGAGCTGGGACACGGCCAGGGACACCCTGAGGCCACCCCGCTGTCGCCTCGGGGGTTTTGGGCACCTTGAGGTGCCGCCCCAGGGGGTCCCACGCGGGGTTTGGGTGTGGGGGCACCGGGGAGTTGCCTGAGGTGGGTGCGGCCCATGCGGGTGAACGTGGGATGGGGACAGCCAGGAATGGTGAGAATGCTGTGTGACCCAAACCCTGCTCCGTGTCCCCAACTCTGCTCCGTGTCCCCAAACTCTGCTCTGTGACCCAAACCCTGCTCCGTGTCCAAACCCTGCTCCGTGTCCAAACCCTGCTCCGTGTCCCCAAACTCTGCTCCGTGTCCCCAAGCCCTGCTCCGTGTCCCAAACCAGCTCCGTGTCCCAAACTCTGCTCCGTGTCCCAAACCAGCTCCGTGTCCAAACCCTGATCCGTGTCCAAACTCTGCTCTGTGACCCAAACCCTGCTCCGTGTCCCAAACCCTGCTCCGTGTCCCAAACCAGCTCCGTGTCCCCAAACCCTGCTCTGTGACCCCAAACCCTGCTCCGTGTCCAAACTCTGCTCTGTGACCCCAAACCCTGCTCCGTGTCCCAAACCAGCTCCGTGTCCCAAACCCTGCTCCGTGTCCCCAAACCCAGCTCTGTGTCCCAAATCTCACTCTGTGTCCCATATCTCGTTCCATGTCCCCCACCCCACTCTGTGGGGTGTCCCCCACCCCACTCTGCTCTGTGTCCCAAACCCTACTACATGTCCCAAGCCCATTTCCATATCCCACACCCAGCTCCATGTCCCAAACCCATTTCCAGGTCCCAAACCCATTTCCGTGTCCCAAAACCATCTCTGTGTCCCACACCCCACTCCATGTCCCAAACCCAACTCCATGTCCCAAATCCATTTCCAGGTCCCAAATCCTGCTCTGTGTCCCAAACCCATTTCCGTGTCCCAAACCCATCTCTGTGTCCCACACCCCATCTCCATGTCCCAAATCCTGCTCCATGGCCTGAACCCATTTCCGTGTCCCACACCCCACTCCATGTCCCAAACCCATTTCCAGTCCCAAATCCTCTTCCGTGTCCCAAACCCATTTCCATTTCCCAAATCCCGTTCCCTGTCCTAAACCCTGCTCCGAGTCCCAAACCCATTTCCATATCCCACACCCCACTCCGTGTCCCAAACCCATTTCCAGGTCCTAAGTCCTGCTCCATGTCCCAAACCCATTTCCGTGTCCCACACCCCACTCCATGTCCCAAACCCATTTCCACGTCCCAAACCCATTTCTGTGTCCCAAACCCATTTCCAGTCCCAAATCCTCCTCCACGTCCCAAACCCATTTCCGTGTCCCACACCCCCCTCCATGTCCCATACCCAGCTCCATATCCCCTGTCCCCATGTCCCTGTCCCCGTGTCCCTGTCCCCGTGTCCCTGTCCCCCTCCCCACTGTCCCGTGTCCCTGTCCCAGTGTCCCAAACCCCATGTCCCCGTGTCCCTGTCCCCCTCTCCCATGTCCCTGTCCCCCTCCCTGCTGTCCCGTGTCCCTGTCCCGTGTCCCTGTCCCCCTCTCCCATGTCCCTGTCCCTCTCCCCCCTGTCCCGTGCCCCTCTCCCATGTCCCTGTCCCCCTCCCCGCTGTCCCGTGCCCCTGTCCCGTGTCCCTGTCCCCCTCTCCCATGTCCCTGTCCCCTCCCCGGGGCTGTCCCCCTCCTCACCCAGTGGTTGGTGCAGGGTCCCTCTGCCTCGGCCACGATCTGCCCCTCCGCGGACACCAGCACCACCCTGGAGCGGGTGCCCCCGCTGCGGAGAGAGGTGGGGGGACACTGCCGGCACCCCCCCGCTGCCCCCCGACCCCCGGAGCGGGGGGACCCCGCCGAGCCCCCTCACCCCGCCTCCCACCCCCCCTCGGGGTCACTCGGGGGGTGCTGACCCCCGCGCGGGGGGCAGGAGCCGGGCAGGGGGGTCCGTCCGAACCCCCTCCATGGGCTGCGCACCCCGGGGTGGGGATGGGGAGCGGAGCCCCCCGGGGTGGGGGAACCGGAGACACCCGGGGTGGGGGTACCGGATGGGGAGCGGAGCCCCCCGGGGTGGGGGTACCGGAGACACCCGGGGTTGGGGTGGCGGTGGGGAGCGGAGACCCCCGGGATGGGGGAACCGGAACCCCCCGGGATGGGGGTACCGGATGGGGTACGGAGCCCCCCGGGATGGGGGTACCGGAGCCCCCCGGGGTGGGGGTACCGGATGGGGAGCGCAACCCCCCGGCCCCGCCGCGCCCCTCACCCCTCCACGCCACCGAACAGCGCCGCCATCGCCGCCGGCCCCGTCCCCGGTCCCGGTCCCGCCCCCGGTCCCGGTCCCGCCCCCGGTCCCGGTCCCGCCCCCCGGTCCCGGTCCCGCCCCCCGGTCCCGGTCCCGCCCCCCGGTCCCGGTCCCGCCCCCCGGTCCCGGTCCCGCCCCCCGGTCCCGGTCCCGCCCCCCGGTCCCGGTCCCGCCCCCGGTCCCGGTCCCGGCCCGGGGCGTGGCCAAACCCGCCCCGGTTATTGAGAATTGCCGCGGCCCCGGCCACGCCCCCTCTCGTGGCTCCGCCCACGACCACGCCCATCTCCATATATGGGCACAGAGTGGCGCCATCCCTGCCCGTGGCCACGCCTCCCGCGCTGGCTCCGCCCCCCGCCCGTTCCCGGGCTCCGTGTCCCTTCCGTGTCCCCTCCCTGTCCCCTCCCTGTCCCTTCCCGGTCCTTTCCGTGTCCCCTCCCTGTCCCTCCCTGTCCCTTCTCGGTCCCTTCCGTGTCCCCTCCCTGTCCCTCCCTGTCCCCTCCCTGTCCCCTCCCTGTCCCTTTGCTGTCCCTTCCGTGTCCCCTCCCTGTCCCTCCCTGTCCCTTCTCGGTCCCTTCCGTGTCCCCTCCCTGTCCCTCCCTGTCCCCTCCCTGTCCCTTCCCGGTCCTTTCCGTGTCCCCTCCCTGTCCCTTCCCTGTCCCCTCCCTGTCCCTTCCCGGTCCTTTCCGTGTCCCCTCCCTGTCCCCTCCCTGTCCCTTCCCTGTCCCCTCCCTGTCCCTTCCCGGTCCTTTCCCTGTCCCCTCCCTGTCCCTTCCGTGTCCCCTCCCTGTCCCCTCCCGGGGACCCCTCAGTGGCACGGGGCGCTGCTGGGGGACACGGGTGGCTCCGGGGACACGGGTGGCACGGGGACACGGGTGGCACGGGGACACGGGTGGCTCTGGGGACACGGGTGGCACTGGGAACACGGGTGGCACTGGGACACGGGTGGCACTGGGACACAGGTGGTGCTCTGGACACGGGTGGCACTGGGACACGGGTGGCACGGGGACACGGGTGGCACTGGGACACGGGTGGCACTGGGACACGGGTGGTGCTCTGGACACGGGTGGCTCCGGGGACACGGGTGGCACTGGGACACGGGTGGTGCTCTGGACACGGGTGGCACTGGGACACGGGTGTCACTGGGACACGGGTGGCTCCGGGGACACGGGTGTCACTGGGACACGGGTGGCACGGCGACACGGGTGGCTCCGGGCTGTCCCGGGAGCTGTCGCGGATTTCTCTCCGAGGGCCGCGGCCGAGCACCGGGATGTGGCTGTGACATTTCCGTCCGGGAATGTCACCCGTGTCACCCGCGGATGGCCACGATGCCCCTGTGCTGGCTGGTGACAGGGACAGGGATGGGGACAGGGACAGGGACAGGGACAGGGACAGGGACAGGGATGGGGACAAGGAATAGGGACAGGGACAGGGAATGGGGACAAGGAATAGGGACAGGGACAGGGAATGGGGACAGGGACAGGGACGAGGACGGGGACAGGGACAGGGAATAGGGACAGGGACGGGGACGGGGACGGTGACAGGGACACAAGGACAGGGACACAAGGACAGGGACAGGGACAGCCCCAAGGGGTGCCCAGCAGCGGGTGGGGGGGTCCCGGTGGGGTCAGGCAGGAGCCGCGGGGCGCCGCTGGTTAACACTAATTATCGATGGCTAATCGATATCGCTAATGAGCGGGGGGAGGCGACAATCCCCCAGAGCCCTCCGCAGCAGCTCCGCCCCTCCGTCGTGCCTCAGTTTCCCCCGCCCACCCGACCCGCGGAGCGCTGGCAGCGCCCGTGCCACGTCCCCGCGCTGCGCGTGGGGTGGGGACCGGGGGAGGTGACACGGCCGGGGCTGTCCCCGGGGGAGGTGACACGGCCGGGGCTGTCCCCTGGGGTCACCCGTGGGGTGGCCGCGGTGTCACACGCCGGACCCACTGGGGACCGGCGCTGGAAATGAGTTAATGGCTGCGGGGAGGGACTTGGGGACAAGCCGGTGGCACCGACTCGGTGGCACCGGGGTTGGTGGCACCGACTCGGTGGCACCGAGGTTGGTGGCCTCGGCCCAAAACCCGTCTGAGGGGACACGGGACCCCCAAACCCGGGTGAGGGGACACGAGATTTCTGAAGCCGGTCCCGGGCGGGCAGAACCGGTCCCGGGGCAGAAGAAGCGGGGCCGGTCTCGGGAGGCAGAGCCGGTCCCGGGGAGCAGCAGCGGGGCCGGTCCCGGGAGGCAGAGCCGGTCCCGGTGAGGCAGAGCCGGTCCCGGTGAGGCAGAGCCGGTCCCGGGGAGCAGCAGCGGGGCCGGTCCCGGGAGGCAGAGCCGGTCCCGGGGAGCAGCAGCGGGGCCGGTCCCGGGAGGCAGAGCCGGTACCGGTGAGGCAGAGCCGGTCCCGGTGAGGCAGAGCCGGTCCCGGGAGGCAGAGCCGGTCCCGGTGAGGCAGAGCCGGTCCCGGGAGGCAGAGCCGGTCCCGGTGAGGCAGAGCCGGTCCCGGGAGTCAGAGCCGGTCCCGGTGAGACAGAGCCGGTCCCGGGGAGCAGCAGCGGGGCCGGTCCCGGTGAGGCAGAGCCGGTCCCGGTGAGGCAGAGCCGGTCCCGGGAGGCAGAGCCGGTCCCGGGGTGCAGCAGCGGGGCCGGTCCCGGTGAGGCAGAGCCGGTCCCGGGAGGCAGAGCCGGTCCCGGTGAGGCAGAGCCGGTCCCGGGGAGCAGCAGCGGGGCCGGTCCCGGCAGGCAGAGCCGGTGCCGGTCCCCGGCCGCGGTGCATTCACGGTTCGCGGGTTGCGGGAGGCTGAGCGGAGCTGACGGCAGCCGGCGGCAGCGGCGGCCCGGGGGGAGCGGGACGGATCAGGCAGGGCTGACCGGAGCGCGACCCCCGCGCGGCACGGAGCCCGTGGCGGCGGCGGGCGGGGGGACCGGGGAGACCGGGGGGACCGGGGGACAGGGGGGACCGGGGGGACCGGGGGGACCGGGGGGACAGGGGGACAGGGGGGACCGGGGGGACCGGGGGGATCGGGGGGACCGGGGGGACAGGGGGGACCGGGGGGACCGGGGGGACCGGGGGGACAGGGGGACAGGGGGGACCGGGGGGACCGGGGGGATCGGGGGGACCGGGGGGACCGGGGGGACCGGGGGGACAGGGGGAACCGGGGGGACCGGGGGGACCGGGGGGACCGGGGGAACCGGGGGGACCGGGGGGACCGGGGGGACCGGGGGCGGCTCGGGCAGCCCGCGGCAGCACGGCCGGGACAGCGGGAACGGGAACGGGAGTGGGGGAATGGGGACAGGAGTGGGGACGGGGAATGGGGAAATGGGGAAATGGGAATGGCAAATGAGGGAATGGGGAATGGGGGAACGGGAACGGGAATGGGGACAGGGGAATGGTGGAATGGGAACGGGAACGGGAACGGGAACGGGAACGGGGGAATGGAGACAGGAGTGGGGACGGGGATGCGGATGGGGAAATGGGAATGGGAATGGGAATGGGGATGGGAACGGGAATGGTGGAATGGGAATGGGAATGGGAATGGGAATGGGAATGGGAATGGGAATGGGAATGGTGGAATGGGAATGGGAATGGGAATGGGAATGGGAATGGGAATGGGAACGGGAATGGGGGAATGGGGACAGGAGTGGGGACGGGGATGCGGATGGGGAAATGGGAATGGGAATGGGGATGGGGACAGGGGAATGGGGATGGGGATGGGGAATTGGGGGAATGAGAATCAGGAATGGGGGAATGGGAACAGGAATGGGAATGGGAATGAGGATGGGGAGTGGTGGAGTGGGAATGGGAACCGGGATGGGGGAATGGGAACGGGAATGGGGACGGAGATGGGGAATGGGAACAGGGATAGGGAATGGGGGAATGGGAATGGGAACGGGGATGGGGAAATGGGAATGAGGGAATGGGATGGGGGAATGGGAACAGTAATGGGATCAGGAATGGGGATGGGGGAATGGGAACAGGGATGGGGAATGGGGATGGAAGAGGAATGGGAATGGGAACGGGAATGAGAGTGAGAATGGGATGGGAATGGGGATGGGGATGAGATTGAGAGTGGAAATGGGGGAATGGGATCAAGAACTGGGATGGGGGAATGGGAATGGGAATGGGAATGGGAATGGGAATGGGAATGGAATGGGAATGGAATGGGAATGGAATGGGAATGGAATGGGAATGGGAATGGGGAATGGGAATGGGAATGGGAATGGGAATGGGAATGGGAATGGAATGGGAATGGAATGGGAACGGGAATGGGAATGGGGATGGGAATGGGAATGGGAATGGGGATGGGATTGGGAATGGGAATGGGAATCACACAGGGGAGGTGGGGGGCGCTGAGGGCCAATTCCCATCCGTGGGGACGTTCAGGAGTTTGGGGACAAAATCCCATTGGTGGGGCTGGGACACAAAACCCCATTGTGGGGATTGATGGGATTTGTGGGAAAAACCATCCAGAGGGAGATTTGGGATTTGGGGGGACCAAAACCCCATCCATGGCGATGTGTAGGATTTTTATTTTATTTTTCACGCCCGTTTTTATTTTTCACACCCATTTTTATTTTATTTTTCACGCCCATTTTTATTTTTATTTTTCACGCACATTTTTATTTTATTTTTGATGCTTATTTTTATTTTTATTTTTATTTTTATTTTTCACGCCCATTTTTATTTTATTTTTCATGCCCAGAACTTTGCGGGGTTTTGGTCACGGAGTGGAAATGGGAAAAGAGAAAAAAAATCCTATAAAAAAAAAGGGGAAAATAGCAAAAAATAGACCTAAAAATAGGTGTAAAATGACCCAAAAAATGACCCTAAAAATAAACCTAAAAATGACCCCAAAAATGACCCCACACGCAGCTCTGAGGGTCCCAAATGGGGGATGGAGCTGAGCAGGGATTTGGGATTTGGGGATTGGGATTTGGGGATTTGGGATTTGGGGAATTAGGGAGAGGGGGATTTGGGGTTTTGGGATTTGGGGATTTGAGATTTGGGGATTTGGGATTTTGGCGTTTTGGGGATTTGGGGTTTTGGGGATTTGGGTTTTGGGGATTTGGGGACATTGGGATTTGGGGTTTTGGGGATTTGGGATTTGGGATTTGGGGATTTGGGGATTTGGGGTTTTGGGGATTTGGGTTTTGGGGATTTGGGGATTTGGGGACATTGGGATTTGGGGTTTGGGGATTTGGGGTTTTGGGCACAGGGATTTTGGGACATGGGGATTTGGGAATTTGGGATTTGGGGACACGGGGATTTGGGGACTTTGGGATTTGGAGATTTGGGATTTGGGGACATGGGGATTTGGGAATTTGGGGGTGACAGGGAGGGGTGGAGGTGAGGAGCGCCATATTGAAGTGTTTGGGATATTTGGGGTTTTTTGGGGTTTGGGGTATTCGGAGTATTTGTTGTTTTGTCCCCCCATTTTGTCACCCCCCTTTGTCCCCTCTGTCTCACGGGGGGGTTCAGGGGGGGCTTCATTTGGGGGTTCCCCCAAAAATTCCCGGGGAGCTGCGGCCTGGGGGTGCTGGGCCCCGGAACCCCAAAAGGAGCCCCCAAAACCCCAAAAATGAACCCCCGGCACCCCAAAACGAGACCCCGAACCCAACCCCAGAACACCCCAAAACGAGTGCCCCAAAACCCCAAAACGAGCGCCCCAAAACCCCAAAATGAACCCTCCAGGACCCCAAAACGAGACCCCAAACTGAGCACCCCAACACCCCAAAAACGACCCCCCCAGCACCCCAAAATGACTTCAGGACCCCAAAAGGAGACCCCAAAATTGGCCCCCAGCACCCCAAAAAGAACCCCCCGACCCCAAAACCCCATAAATCTCTCCCGGTCCAGCCCGATGGCGTTTTTGGGGTCCCTCAATGGTTTTTGGGGTCCCTACACATTTTGGTGGGGGTCCCTCTGCGTTTTGGGGTCTCTGTAGGGTTTTGGGGGTCCCTGCCGTGTTTTGGGGTCCCCCCTCCCATTTTGGAATCCCCCTCCCCCTTTTGGGGCCCCTCCTCCAGTTTTGGGGTCCCCCCGCCAGTTTTGGGGTCCCCCCGGCCATTTTGGGGGTCCCTCTTCCATTTTAGGGTCCCCCCTCCTATTTTAGGGTCCCCCCGCCCATTTTGGGTCCCCCCCACCAATTTTGGGGCCCTCCCTCCCATTTTGGGGTCCCCTGCCCATTTTGGGGTCCCCTCTTCCATTTTGGGGTCCCCCTCCTCCTTTTGGGTTTCCCCCCATTTTGGGGTCCCCCCACCAATGTTGGGGTCCCCCCGCCCATATTAGCGCCTCCCCCGCCCTTTTGGGGTCCCCCCACCAATTTTGGGTTCCCCCTCCCATTTTGAGGTCCCCCCGCCCATTTTGGGTTCCCCCTCCCATTTTGGGGTCCCCCCTCCCATTTTAGGGTCCCCCCGCCCATTTTGGGGTTCCTCCTTCCCTTTTGGGGTCCCCCCTCCCATTTTGGGGTCCCCCCGCCCATTTTGGGGTCCCCCCTCCCATTTTAGGGTCCCCCCGCCCATTTTGGGGTTCCCTGCCCATTTTGGGGTCCCCCCTCCCATATTAGCGCCTCCCCCGCCATTTTGGGGTCCCCCCACCAATTTTGGGGTCCCCCCCTCCCATATTAGCGACTCCCCCGCCATTTTGGGGTCCCCCCACCAATTTTGGGGTCCCCCCGCCCATTTTGGGGTCCCCCCTTCCCTTTTGGGGTCCCCCCAACAATTTTGGGGTCCCCCCTCCTATATTAGCGCCTCCCCCGCCATTTTGGGGTCCCCCCACCAATTTTAGGGTCCCCCCTCCCATTTTAGGGTCCCCTGCCCATTTTGGGGTCCCCCCGCCCATTTTGGGGTCCCCCCTCCCATATTAGCGCCTCCCCCACCAATTTTGGGGTCCCCCCTCCCATTTTGGGGTCCCCCCCCGCCCTTGGGCCCCCATTTGGCCACTGGAGTCCCCCGGGCCGCCAGGGGGCGCTGTGCGTCCCCACACCCGTATCGCTGCTTCCGGTGCCGCCTCTCGCTGCTTCCGGTGCCGCCTCTCGCTGCTTCCGGTGCCGCCTCTCGCTGCTTCCGGTGCCGCCTCTCGCTGCTTCCGGTGCCGCCTCTCGCTGCTTCCGGTGCCGCGTCTCGCCGGTTCCGCGGGGCCCCGGGAGCGGCGCCGGGAGCGGCGGCGCCATGTGGTTCCTGTACGTGCTGAGCTGGCTGTCGCTGCTGCTGCAGGTGGCCTTCGTCACCTTGGCCATCGGTGAGCGCGCCCCGGGCGCCGCGGGAACGGGGAGCGGGGGGGACGCGGTGGCACCGAGGGCGCGGAGTGTCCCCGGGATTTGGGGGTCCCTGGTGTCCCCAAACCCTCAGAGTGTCCCCAGGATTTGGGGGTCCCTGGTGTCCCCAAACCCTCCCAGTGTCCCCAGGATTTGGGGGTTCCTGGGTGTCCCCAAACCCTTAAATTGTCCCCAAGATTTGGGGGTTCCTTGGTGTCCCCAAGCCCTTAAATTGTCCCAGGGATTTGGGGTCCCTGGTTGTCGGGGCTCCAAGTGTCCCCAAGTTTTGGGGTCCCTGGTGTCCCCAAGGGCTCCGAGTGTCCCCAAGATTTGGAGTCCCTCTGTGTCCCCAACTCTTCAGGATGTCCCCAAGTTTTGGGGTCTCTGGGTGTCCCCAAGTCTTCAGGATGTCCCCAAGTATGGGGGTCCCTGGGTGCCCCTGGGGGCTCCAAGTGTCCCCAAGATTTGGGGTCTCTTGGTGTCCCCAAGTCTTCAGGATGTCCCCAAGATTTGGCGTCTCTGGGTGTCCCCAAGCCCTTAAAATGTCCCCAACTTTGGGGGTCTCTTGGTGTCCCCAGGGGCTCCCAGTGTCCCCAAGATTTAGGGTTCCCTGGTGTTCCCAAACCCTTAGAACGTCACTGAGATTTGGGGTCCCTGGGTGTCCCCAAATCCTCAGAGTGTCCCCAAGATTTGGAGTTCCTTGGTGTCCCCAAGCTCATGGAGTGTCCCCAAGATTTGGCGTCTCTGGGTGTCCCCAACTCTTCAGGATGTCCCCAAGATTTGGGGATCCCTGGGTGTCCCCAAACCCTCCCAGTGTCCCCAAATTTGGGGGTCTCTGGGAGTCCCCAGGGGCTCTGAGTGTCCCCAAGTTTTGGGGTCCCTGGGTGCCCCTGGGGGCTCAAAGTGTCCCCAACTTTGGGGGTCCCTGGGTGTCCCCAAGCCCTTAAATTGTCCCCAAGATTTGAGGTCCCTGCGTGTCCCCAAACCTTCCCAGTGTCCCCAAGATTTGGGGTCCCTGCGTGTCCCTGAGCCACCATGGCTGGTGCCAGCAGTGTCCCCGTGGTGCCAGCAGTGTCCCCATGGTGCCCATGTTGTCCCCATGGTGCCAGTGGTGCCCATGTTGGTGCCAGCGGTGTCCCCATGGTGTCAGCGGTGTCCCCATTGTCCCCGCGGTGCCCGTGTGGGTGCCAGTGGTGTCTCCTGGGTGCCTGTGTTGGTGCCCACGTGGGTGCCAGTGTGGGTGCCCGCAGTGCCTGCGGTGCCCGTGTGGGTGCCCGTGTGGGTGCCTGTGATGTCCCCTGGGTGCCCGCGGTGCCCGTGTGGGTGCCCGCGGTGCCCGTGTGGGTGACCGTGTGGGTGCCCGTGTGGGTGCCCGCGGTGCCCGTGTGGGTGCCCGTGTGGGTGTCCCCTGGGTGCTCGTGTGGGTGCCCGCGGTGCCCGTGTGGGTGCCCGCGGTGCCCGCGGTGCCCGTGTGGGTGCCCGTGTGGGTGCCCGTGCGGGTGCCCGTGTGGGTGCCCATGTGGGTGCTCGTGTGGGTGCCCATGTGGGTGCTCGTGTGGGTGCCCGCATGGGTGCCCGTGTGGGTGCCCGCGGTGTCCCCTGGGTGCCCGCGGTGCCAGGTGTCCTGTCCCGCAGCGGCCGGGCTCTATTACCTGGCGGAGCTGATCGAGGAGTACACGGTGACCACCCGGAGAGTGATCAAAGCCCTCATCTGGGTGAGACCCCAAATCCCAAATCCCAAATCCCCCAAATCCCAAATCCCCCAAATCCCCAATCCCTCATCTGGGTGAGACCCCAAATCCCAAATCCCAAATCCCAAATCCCAAAGCCCTCATCTGGGTGAGACCCCACCCCAAATCCCAAAATCCCAAATCCCAAATCCCAAATCCCCCAAATCCCAAATCCCTCATCTGGGTGAGACCCCAAATCCCAAATCCCAAATCCCTCATCTGGGTGAGACCCCAAATCCCAAATCCCAAATCCCAAATCCCAAATCCCTCATCTGGGTGAGACCCCAAATCCCAAATCCCAAATCCCTCATCTGGGTGAGACCCCACCCCAAATCCCAAATCCCAAATCCCAAAATCCCAAAATCCCAAATCCCAAAATCCCAAAATCCCAAATCCCAAATCCCAAATCCCAAATCCCTCATCTGGGTGAGACCCCACCCCAAATCCCAAATCCCAAATCCCTCATCTGGGTGAGACCCCACCCCAAATCCCAAATCCCAAATCCTGAAATCCCAAATCCCAAATCCTGAAATCCTAAATCCTAAATCCCTCATCTGGGTGAGACCCCGATCCCAAATCCCAAATCCTGAAATCCCAAATCCCAAACCCCAAATCCCAAATGCCAGAAACCCCAAAGCACCAAAACTCCAAATCCCGAAATCTCAAATCCCGGAAACCCCAAATCCTGAAAACACAAAAACTGAAACCCCAAATCCCGAAATCCCAAATTCCAGAAACCCCAAATCCCCAAAACTCCAAATCCCTGAAACCCCAAACACAGAAACCCCAAATCCTCATTTTCCCCACTTTTACCCCATTTCTCCTCCTTTAATCTCCTTTCTCCCCATTTTCCCCCATTTATCCCCATATTTTTCCCCATTTCCCCCCTTTTATCCCAATTTTCTCTATTGTCCGCCATTTTCCCCCACTTTTCCCGCAAAATCCCCCAATAATCCCATTTTGCCCTGATTTCCCCCCAAATCCCCCCGATAATCCCATTTTCCCGATTTCCCCCCATTTTTTACCATTTTCCCCCCAATAATCCCATTTTCCCCCTGATTTCCCCCCAAATCCCCCCGATAATCCCATTTTGCCCCCAAATCCCCTCGATAATCCCATTTTCCCGATTCCCCCCATTTTTTACCATTTTCCCCCCAATAATCCCATTTTCCCCTGATTTACCCCCATTTTCTCCCCATTTTCCCCCCGCTAATCCCATTTTCTTCCATTTCCCCCCATTTTCCCCATTCCCCCCATTTCCCCCTGTTAACCCCATTTTTCCCATTTTCCCCATTTTCCCATTTTTCCCATTTTTCCCATTTCCCCCATTCCCCCATTCCCATTCCCATTCCCCATTCCCCCATTCCCATTCCCATTCCCCATTCCCATTCCCCATTCCCATTCCCATTCCCATTCCCCATTCCCCATTCCCCATTCCCCATTCCCCATTCCCATTCCCATTCCCCCATTCCCATTCCCATTCCCATTCCCCATTCCCCATTCCCCATTCCCCATTCCCATTCCCATTCCCCATTCCCCATTCCCCATTCCCCATTCCCCATTCCCATTCCCATTCCCATTCCCATTCCCCCATTCCCATTCCCATTCCCCATTCCCCATTCCCCATTCCCATTCCCCATTCCCATTCCCATTCCCATTCCCCATTCCCATTCCCATTCCCATTCCCCATTCCCCAATCCCATTCCCATTCCCATTCCCCATTCCCCATTCCCATTCCCCCATTCCCATTCCCATTCCCCATTCCCCATTCCCCATTCCCATTCCCCATTCCCATTCCCCCATTCCCCATTCCCATTCCCCATTCCCCATTCCCCCATTCCCCATTCCCATTCCCCATTCCCCATTCCCCCATTCCCCATTCCCATTCCCCATTCCCCATTCCCCATTCCCCATTCCCCCATTCCCATTCCCATTCCCATTCCCCCATTCCCATTCCCATTCCCCATTCCCATTCCCAATCCCATTCCCCATTCCCCATTCCCATTCCCATTCCCATTCCCCATTCCCCATTCCCCATTCCCAATCCCCATTCCCATTCCCATTCCCCATTCCCATTCCCCATTCCCCATTCCCATTCCCCATTCCCCCATTCCCATTCCCATTCCCCATTCCCATTCCCATTCCCATTCCCCCATTCCCATTCCCATTCCCCATTCCCATTTTCCCATTCCCATTCCCATTCCCATTCCCATTCCCATTCCCATTCCCCATTCCCATTCCCATTCCATTCCCATTCCCCATTCCCATTTCCCATTCCCATTCCCATTCCCATTCCCATTCCCATTCCCATTCCCATTCCCATTCCCCATTCCCATTCCCATTCCCCATTCCCCATTCCCCATTCCCCATCCCCATTCCCCATTCCCCATTCCCATTCCCATTCCCCATTCCCCATTCCCATTCCCATTCCCATTCCCCATTCCCATTCCCCATTCCCATTCCCCATTCCCATTCCCATTCCCATTCCCCATTCCCCATTCCCCCATTCCCATTCCCCATTCCCCATTCCCCATTCCCATTCCCCATTCCCATTCCCATTCCCATTCCCATCCCCAATCCCATTCCCCATTCCCATTCCCATTCCCCATTCCCCATTCCCCATTCCCCATTCCCATTCCCATTCCCATTCCCCATTCCCCATTCCCCATTCCCCATTCCCATTCCCCATTCCCCATTCCCATTCCCATTCCCCATTCCCCATTCCCATTCCCCATTCCCATTCCCATTCCCATTCCCCATTCCCATTCCCCATTCCCATTCCCCATTCCCATTCCCATTCCCATTCCCCATTCCCCATTCCCCCATTCCCATTCCCCATTCCCCATTCCCCCATTCCCATTCCCCATTCCCATTCCCATTCCCATTCCCATCCCCAATCCCATTCCCCATTCCCATTCCCATTCCCCATTCCCCATTCCCCATTCCCCATTCCCATTCCCATTCCCATTCCCCATTCCCCATTCCCCATTCCCCATTCCCATTCCCCATTCCCCATTCCCATTCCCATTCCCATTCCCATTCCCATTCCCCATTCCCATTCCCCATTCCCCATTCCCCATTCCCATTCCCATTCCCATTCCCATTCCCATTCCCATTCCCATTCCCAATCCCATCCCATTCCCGTTGTTCCCGTTGTTCCCAGTTCTCCTCGGTGGTGCACGTGGGGCTGCTGCTGTTCGAGCGTTTCCCGGCTCTGCTCGTGGCCTCGGGGCTCCTCACCAACCTGGTGTACGCGGGGCTGCTGCCCGCCTTCCCCGGCGTGCCCGCCTCGCCCGCCGCCCTGCTCGCCTGCCGTGAGCACGGGAAAAGGGGAAAAAATGGGGAAAAAATTGGGAAAAAATTGGGGAAAAAATTGGGGGAAAATTGGGGAAAAATTGGGGAAAAATTGGGATTTTTTTGGGATTTATTTCGATTTTTGGTGATTTTTTTCTGGATTTTTTTAGGGATTTTAAATGGATTTTTGGAGGGTTTTTTTGGAGGATTTTTCTGTGAAAATTTGGAGGAAATATTGGGGAATTTTGGGGATTTTTTGGGGATTCTCAGGAGCCTGGTGTACGCGGGGCTGCTGCCCGCCTCGCCCGCCGCCCTGCTCGCCTGCCGTGAGCATGGGAAAGGGGGAAAAAATGGGGGAAAAATGGGGAAAAATGTGGGAAAATTGGGGGAATATTGGGGGAAAATTGGGAGAAAATTGGGGGAAAAGTGGGGAAATATTGGGGGAAAAGTGGGGAAATATTGGGGGAAAAGTGGGGAAAAATTGGGGGAAAATTGGGGGAAAATTGGGGAAAATTGGGGAAAGATTGGGGGAAAAGTGGGGAAAATTGGGGGAAATATTGGGGAAATATTGGGGGAAATTTGGGGAAATATTGGGGGAAAATTGGGGAAATATTGGGGGAAAATTGGGGAAAAATTGGGGAAATATTGGGGGAAATTTGGGGGAAAATTGGGGAAATATTGGGGGAAAATTGGGGAAATATTGGGGGAAATTTGGGGGAAAATTGGGGGAATATTGGGGAAAAATTGGGGAAAAATTGGGGGAAAAGTGGGGAAAATTGGGGGAAAATTGGGGGAAATATTGGGGGAATATTGGGGGGAATTTGGGGAAAAATTGGGGAAAAATTAGAGGAAAAGTGGGGAAAATTGGGGGAAAATTGGGGAAATATTGGGGAAAATTGGAGGGAAATTGGGGGAAAAGTGGGGGAATATTGGGGGAAAAATTGGGGAAAAATTGGGGAAAAATTGGGGAAAAAATTGGGATTTTTTTGGGATTTATTTCGATTTTTGGTGATTTTTTTCTGGATTTTTTTCGGGATTTAAAAGTGATTTTTGGAGGGTTTTTTGGAGGATTTTTCTGTGAAAATTTGGAGGAAATATTGGGGAATTTTTTGGGATTTTTTTGGGGATTCTCAGGAGCCTGGTGTACGCGGGGCTGCTGCCCGCCTCGCCCGCCGCACTGCTCGCCTGCCGTGAGCACGGGAAAGGGGGAAAATGGGGAAAAATGGGGAAAAAATGGGGGAAAAATGTGGGAAAATTGGGGAAATATTGGGGGAAAATTGGGGGAAAATTGGGGGAAAATTGGGGAAAAATTGGGGAGAAAATTGGGGAGAAAATTGGGGAAAATTGGGGGAAAATTGGGGAAAAGTGGGGGGAAATTGGGGGAAAAGTGGGGGAAAATTGGGGAAAAATTGGGGGAAAATTGGGGGAAAATTGGGGAAATATTGGGGAAAATTGGAGGGAAATTGGGGGAAAAGTGGGGGAATATTGGGGGAAAAATTGGGGGAAAATTGCTGATTTTTTGGGATTTTTTTTGGGATTTATTCCGATTTTTGGTGATTTTTTTCTGGATTTTTTTAGGGATTTTAAATGGATTTTTGGAGGGTTTTTTTGGAGGATTTTTCTGTGAAAATTTGGAGGAAATATTGGGGGAATTTTTGGGATTTTTTTGGGGATTCTCAGGAGCCTGGTGTACGCGGGGCTGCTGCCCGCCTCGCCCGCCGCCCTGCTCGCCTGCCGTGAGCACGGGAAAATGGGGAAAAAATGGGAAAAATGGGGGAAAAAATTGGGGAAAAATTGGGGGAAAATTGGGGGAAAATTGGGAAAAAATTGGGGAAAAATTGGGGAAAAATTGGGGAAAAATTGGGAGAATATTGGGGAAAAATTGGGGGAAAAGTGGGGGAATATTGGGGGAATATTGGGGGAAAATTGGGGGAAAATTGGGGTAAAAGTGGGGAAATATTGGGGGAAAATTGGGGAAATATTGGGGTAAAAGTGGGGAAATATTGGGGGAAAATTGGGGGAAAATTGGGGAAATATTGGGGGAAAATTGGGGAAATATTGGGGGAAAATTGGGGAAAAATTGGGGGAATATTGGGGGGAAAGTGGGGGAATATTGGGGGGAAAGTGGGGGAAAAGTGGGGAAAAATGTGGGAAAAATTGGGGGGAATTTGGGGAAAAATTGGGGGAAAATTGGGGGAAAATCAGGGGAAAAATTGGGGATTATTTGGGATTTTTTTCAGGATTTTTTTTTTATTTATTTTGATTTTTTAAATTTTTTCTCTGGATTTTTTAGGGATTTTCAATAGATTTTTGGAGGATTTTTTCAGGATTTTTTGAGGATTTTTTGAGAAAAGTTTGAGGATTTATTGGGGAATTTTTGGGATTTTTTTGGGGATTTTTTGGGGGGATTTTTGGGAGGGCTCCAAAATTTGGGATTTTCCTTCTGGAACGTTCTAATCCCGATTTTTTTCCCATTTTTCCGCAGTTCTGGTCGTGCTCAATCACTACCTGGCCTTCCAATATTTCTCCGAGGAATTTTACCTTTTTTCCGAGGTGAGATCCCAAAAATTCCGGAATTTTCCCCGTGGGAAAAATCCCAAATTTTGGGTCGGGAACTGGGAATTTCCTTAAAACAAAAATAAAATTTTAAATTTTTTAATTTTTTAAAATTAAATTTTTATTTTTCCCCATTTTTTTCGGAGCCTTTCTTGAGGTTCTGAAATTCCCGGGCAGCTTCAAAATTTGGGATTTTCCCCCCAAAAAATTCCAGGAATGTGGAATTTAATCCCAATTTCTCCCTAAAATGCCAAAAATTTCAGGAATTCTCGGAAATTTTAGGAAAAACCACGAAATAAAAAATTGAAATTCCAAATTTTTTAACCAATTTTAACCCAAATTTTTTCCTATTGGGAATTCCCATTTCTGAGTCCATAAAAAACTCGGGAAAATCCAATTTTTCCCAAAATTTTTTTGTTTTTTTCCATGAATTTAATTATTTTTAACTTGTGGATTTAATGGAATTAATTAAAATTTTCCTTCAATTAATCCTTCATTAAAATTTTAATTAAAATTTGGGAATTCAAATCCAGGAAGAGCAAAAAAATTGGGAATTTTTGGATCTCACAAAAAAGGGGTGAGGTGGAATTTTCCCTCAGGAATTCTGGGAATTTTGGGAATTTCTGTTGGAATTTTGGGATTTTTGGGAATTCTGGCTGGAAAATTTTGGGAATTCTAAGCTGGAATTTTGGGATTTCTGAGTGGGAACTCTGGTTGGAATTTTGGGATTTTTCGGTTGGAATTTGGGGTTTTTTCGGTTGGAATTTGGGGTTTTTTGGGTTGGAATTTTGGGAATTCTCAGATGGAATTTTGGGATTTTTTGGTTGGAATTTGGGGTGTTTGGGTTGGAATTTTGGGGAATTCTTAGATGGAATTTTGGGAATTCTCGGATGGAATTTTGGGGTGTTTGGGTTGGAATTTTGAGGGGTTTGCGTCGGAATGTCGGGATTTCTGAGCCGGAATTTTGGGAATTCTGGGCTGGAATTTTGGGCATTCCAGCTGGAATTTTGGGGTGTTTGGGCTGGAATTTTGGGGTTTTTGGGTCGGAATGTCGGGATTTCGGAGCCGGGATTTCGGGGCTTTTTGGGCTGGAATTTTGAGGGTTTTCGTTTGGAATTTTGGGCATTCCAGCTGGAATTTTGGGAATTCTGGGCTGGAATTTTGAGGGTTTTGGGCTGGAATTTTGGGCATTCCAGCTGGAATTTGGGGGTTTTTGGGTGGATTGTTGGGATTTCGGCGCCAGGATTTCGGGAATTCTGGGCTGGAATTTTGGGGTGTTTGGGCTGGAATTTTGGGCATTCCAGCTGGAATTCGGGGGTGTTTGGGTCGGATTGTGGGGATTTCGGCGCCGGGATTTTGGGAATTCTGGGCTGGAATTTTGGGGTGTTTGGGCTGGAATTCGGGGGTGTTTGGGTCGGAATGTCGGGATTTCGGCGCCGGGATTTCGGGAATTGCCGTTGGAATGTTGGGAATTCCGCAGGTCCTGGCCTACTTCACCTTCTGCCTCTGGCTGATCCCCTTCGCCTTCTTCGTGTCGCTGTCGGCCGGGGAGAACGTCCTGCCCTGCACCGTGCAGCCCGCAGGTGGGAATGGGAATGGGATGGGAATGGGAATGGGAATGGGAATGGGGATGGAATGGGAATGGGAATGGAATGGGAATGGGATGGGAATGGGAATGGGATGGGAATGGAATGGGATGGGAATGGGAATGGGAATGGGAATGGGAATGGGAATGGAATGGGATGGGAATGGGAATGGGAATGGGAATGGGAATGGGAATGGGATTGGGATGGGAATGGGAATGGGAATGGGAATGGAATGGGAATGGGAATGGGAATGGGAATGGGAATGGGAATGGGATTGGGATGGGAATGGGAATGGGAATGGGAATGGGAATGGGAATGGGGAATGGGAATGGGATTGGGATGGGAATGGGAATGGGAATGGGAATGGGAATGGGAATGGGGAATGGGATTGGGATGGGAATGGAATGGGAATGGGAATGGGAATGGGATGGGAATGGGAATTGGGAATCGGGAATTGGGAATCGGGAATTGGGAATTGGGATCGGGATCGGGAATTGGGAACGGAATCGGGATCAGGATTGGGATCGGGATCAGGATCAGGATCGGGATTGGGAATGGGCGGGAAAGGGTTTCAAACTCCTCCGGTTCAAATCCCGCTCCGAACGTCCCAGAAATTTGGGATCCCAAAGGCTCAAAGAATCCCAAAAATTTGGGATTCCTGGGGCTTCCTAAACTCTCGGAATGCCCCAGAAATTTGGGATTTTTGGGGGTCATTGAGCCCCTGGAGAATCCCAAGGGTTGAATGTCCTGAACTCCACGGTGCAGCCTGGAGGTGGGAACGGGGTCGGGATTGGGAATTGGGATTGGGAATTGGGATTGGGAATTGGGATTGGGAATTGGGATTGGGAATTGGGTCAGGAATGGGATTGGGCAGAAAGGATTTTGAGCTTGTCCGGTTCAAATCCCGCTCCAAACGTCCCAGAAATTTGGGATTTTTGGGATCCTCAAGGGCTCCGAATATCCCAGAAATTGGCGATCCCAAAGGCTCAAAGAATCCCAAAAATTTGGGATTCCTGGAGCTTCATAAAGGCTCAGAATGCTCCAGAAATTTGGGATTTTGGGGCCATCGAGGGTGACAATGTCGCGGAAATTTGGGATTTTTGGGGTCCCCAAAGGCCCAGAGAATCCCCGGGATTGGGAGCCACAAAGGCCCAGAAATTCGGGATTTTTGGGATCCTCAAGGGCTCCGAATATCCCAGGCATCAGAGATCCCAAAAGCTCCAAGATTCCCAAAAAATTTGGGATTTTTGGGCTCCGAATATCCCAGAAATTGGTGGTCCCAAAGGCTCAAAGAATCCCTAAAATTTGGGATTCCTGGAGCTTCATAAAGGCTCAAAACGTCCCAAAAATTTGGGATTTTTGGGCTCCGAATATCCCAGAAATTTGAGATCCCAAAAGGTCAAAGAATCCCAAAAAATTTGGGATTTTTGGGATCCCCAAAGGCTCAGAGAATCCCCGGGATTTGGAGCCCCAAAGGCCCAGAAATTCGGGATTTTTGGGCTCCGAATATCCCAGGAATCAAAAATTCAAAAAATCTCCAAAAATCCCCAAAAATTTGGGATTTTTGGCCTCCAAAACCTCTGAGAATTCCATGGATTTTTGCATCCCCCGACACCCCGATCCCGCGTTCCTAACTTTAGGAATTCCACCCCCAAAAATCCCCCCGAATTCCCGCCGGGAATTCCGACGCCGTTCCCGTTTTTCCGCAGACGACGTCGTCTCCAATTATTTCACCAAAGGGAAGCGAGGGAAGCGCTCCGGGATTCTCCTGATTTTCTCCTTTCTCAAGGAAGCCATCCTGCCCAGCAGGCAGAAAATTTACTGAAATTCCCCAATTTTGGGCAATTTTGGGGAATATCCAGGAGATCCCCGGCCGGAAGATCCCAAATTTTTGCCTCTTTCAGCCGGGAATTCTTTGGGAATTCAGAGACTTGGACACTCCTGGAGGTGCCGACCACGTTTGGGGGTTTGTTCCTGCTGATTCCCTTGGGAATGTTTCCTGGGGAAAATGTTGGGAATTTTGGGAATTTCCCGGTTTTTTTGGAGCTGCTCCTGGATTGCACAGAGCCCGGGAATTCCAAAAAAAATGGGAAAAATCGGGAGAAATCCGGAAGATTCCACGTTGTTCCTTCGTCCCGGTTTTTCCAGAGGGAATGATTCCCAAAAAAAACAACAACAACAAAAAAAATCAGGATTTGGGTGGTTGAAATCCTGGAAATTCCCGTTTTTCCTTCCAGCAAAACCTTGGGAAGGAGTGGATGGGAAGGGATTTTCCATGGGAATTTCGTTTTTCCAGGGAATTCCCAGAATTCCAGATTTTTCTGATCCTGCAGACGAGGGGGGGGGAATGTTGAGAATTCCCAAATTTTTTCCTTCCTCCTTTTCCAAAGGGTGAAAATCCTCCGAGGGAGCTGCAGATTTTTTCTTTCCCATGAGAAAATTCCTGTTGTTTTTTTTTTTTTCCCGGATTTTCCCATTCCCACCCCAGCCAGCCTCGGGAATTCCTGATCCAGAGGATTTTTTTCAGGAATTCCCCCAAAAAAATTCCTTTGGAAAAGCTGGAATTTTGCTCCAAGACCTCTTGGATTGGAGTTTTCTCACCGTATTTTTAAATTTTTTTTTTTTTTTCCCCTCTGGATTTCCTGGAAAATTCCAGGATGGGAATGAGGAAAATCAGGAATTCCTGATTCCTTTGAATCCCGATTTTCCTGGGAATTTTTCCAGCCGTTTTTCCCTATTTTTCTAGCCTGGGTTTCCAGGAGCTGAATCGGATTTTAGGGAAATCGTGGAATTCCATCAATATTTAACCAGGAGAAGGAAATTTGGGATGAAACCCCCGGAAATTTGGGAATAAAACATTCCCAGAAACGCCGGGAATGGCAGGAATTGATGAATAAAGTGGAAAAATCCTGGATTTTCCTTGGGAATTTTGAGGGTTTTTCTTGGGATTTGGATTTTTTGGGGATCCCTGGAAGTGTCCAAGGCCGGGCTGGAGCTGGGATTGGGGAATTTGGGTGGAATTTTGCCGTGGGAATTCCAGGATTTTGGGGGGAATTTGTGGATTCCCATCCCGTGGGATCGTGGATTTTCCTGGATCTGGAAAGGGCAGGACAAGGAAATCCCTGGAATTTCCTTGGAAGCAGCAGGGAGAGGCCAAAAAAAAGCTGGAATTTGGAAAAATACGGGAAAAAACTCCCAAGATTTGAAGAAATCCCGGAAAAAACTCCGGGAAAGTTCCAGGATTTGAAGAAATCCCAGAAAAAACTGCAGGAAAATTCCAAGAATTGGAGAAATTCGGGGAAAAAATCCAAGATTTAGGAAAAATCTGGGAAGAAACTCCAGGAATTGGAGAAATCTGGGAAAGAACTCCAGGATTTGAAGAAATTCCGGAAAAATCTCCAGGAAAGTTCCAGGATTTAGGAAAAATCTGGGAAAAAACTTCAGGATTTGGAGAAATGTGGGAAAAACCTCCAGGAAAGTTTCAAGAATTGGAGAAATTTGGGAAGAAACTCCAGGATTTGGGAAAAATCTTGGAAAAAAAAACTCCAAGAAAGTTCCAGAATTTGGAGAATTTGGGGAAAAAACCTTGAATTTCCAGGAATCGGGAAAAAGCTCCGGGAAAGTTCCAGGAATTGGGAGAAATCCAGGAAAAAACTCCAGGATTTGGGAAAAATCTGGGAAAAACTCCTAGAAAGTTCCAGGAATTTGAGATTTCTGGGGAAAAAACCTCCAATTTTCCAGAAATTGGAAAAATCTGGGAAAATTTTGGGAAAGAAGGGTGGGAAAATTTGGGGAATTGAGTGTGGGAAATCTTGGGAAAGGAGGGTGGGAAATTCTGGGAATTGAGGGTGGGAAATTCTGGGAAAATCTTGGGAAAGAAGGGTGGCAAAATTTTGGGAATTGAAGGTGGGAAAATCTTGGGGAAAAGGGGTGGAAAATCCTGGAAATAAGGGCGGAAATCCCGGGAAAGGAGGTCGGAAAATCTTGGGAAATGAGGACGGGAATTCCTGGAAAAATCCTGGGAAAAAGGGGAGGAGAATCCTGGGAAAGGAGGCAGAAAATTCCCGGGAAATCCCAGGGAAGGAGTCAGGAAAATCCTGGGAATCTGAGGGTGGAAAATGTCCCTTTCCGTGTCCTTTTCCGTGTCCTTCTCCGTGTCCTGTGGAGTCGGCGCCCGTGGAGTTCCCCATGGAATTTCCCATGGAATTCCCCATGGAATTGGTGGCCTTGGAATGGTTCTCCATGGAATTGGTGCCCGTGGAGTTCCCCATGGAATCCCCCATGGAATCCGCCATGGAATCTCCCATGGAATCTGCCATGGAGTTCCCCATGGAGTTCCTCATGGGGTTCCTCATGGAGTTCCTCATGGAGTTCCCCATGGAGTTCCCCATGGAATCCCCCATGGAGTTCCCCATGGAATTTCCCATGGAGTTCCTCCTGGAATCCCCCATGGAATCTCCCATGGAATCCCCCATGGAATCCCCCATGGAATCCCCCATGGAGCTCCCCATGGAATCCCCCATGGAATCCCCCATGGAGCTCCCCATGGAATCCCCCATGGAATCCCCCATGGAATCTCCCATGGAATCCCCCATGGAATCCCCCATGGAATCTCCCATGGAATCCCCCATGGAGTTCCCCATGGAGTTCCCCATGGAATCCCCCATGGAATCCCCCATGGAATCCCCCATGGAATCCCCCATGGAATCCCCCATGGAATCTCCCATGGAATCTCCCATGGAATCTCCCATGGAATCCCCCATGGAATCTCCCATGGAATCCCCCATGGAATCCCCCATGGAGTTCCTCATGGAATCCCCCATGGAATCTCCCATGGAATTCCCCACGGAAGCGTCCAGGGCCCGGCGCCGCCGCTCCAGGACCAATCCCAGCTCCGGGGCCGATCCCGGCTGCTGCTCCCGGCGCCTCCGGCTCGGCCTCCGCAGGGCACCTGGGGACACCGGGGACACCAAAGGGACACCAGGGACACCAGGGGGACACCAGGGGGACACCGGGGGGACACTGAGGGGACACCAAAGGGACACCATGGGACAGTGTGGGGACACCATGGGGACACCAGGGGGACACTGAGGGGGACAGCAAGGGGACATCAAGGGGACACCACGACAACAGTGTGGGGACACCATGGGGAAATCATGAGGACACCAAAGGGACAGCAAGGGGGACACCATGGGGACACTAAGGGGACACTGAGGGGAGAGTGTGGGGACATCATAGGGACACCGTGGGGACAGTGTGGGGAGGGGACACCAGGATGGGACATGGGGGTGGGACACTGGGGTGGGACACTGGGATGGGACACGGTGATGGGACACTGGGATGGGACATGGGGGTGGGACACTGGGATGGGACAATGGGATGGGATATGGGATGGGACACGGTGATGGGACATTGGGATGGGATACGGGAGGGGACACGGTGATGGGACACCGGGGTGGGACACCGGGAGGGGACAGGGCTCACCTTGCTCCAGCCGGGCCAGCCGAGTCTCGGTGTCATCTGCCACTGGATCCAGGGCCAGGTGCTGCGGTGGGAAAAACGGGAATGCGGCGTTGGCTTGGCATGGAATTCCACTGGCACGGAGTTCCATCGCCGTGGAGTTCCATCGGCGTGGCCGTGGCAAATGTCACTGTGTTGGCACGGCACGGCATTGCCATGGCATGGAACGGCCCTTGGGATGGAATTCCATTGGGATTGAATTCCACTGGGAATGGCATGGCCTCGGGATGGAATTCCATTGGGAATGGCATGGCCTCGGGATGGAATTCCATTGGGATGGAACGGCCCTTGGGATGGAATTCCATTGGGATGGAATTCCATTGGGAATGGCATGGCCTCGGGATGGAATTCCATTGGGATGGAACGGCCCTTGGGATGGAATTCCATTGGGATGGAATTCCATTGGGAATGGCATGGCCTCGGGATGGACTTCCATTGGGAATGGCATGGCCTCGGGATGGAATTCCATTGGGATGGAATGGCCCTTGGGATGGAATTCCATTGGGATGGAATTCCATTGGGATGGAATTCCAGTGGGATGGAATTCCAGTGGGATGAGGTGACCCTCAGGATGGAATTCCATTGGGAGGGAATTCCATTGGGATGGGGTTCCATTGGGATGGAATTCCATTGGGATGGAGTTCCATTGGGATGGGGTGGCCTTCGGGATGGAATTCCATTGGGATGGGGTGGCCCTCGGGATGGAATTCCATTGGGATGGAATTCCATTGGGATGGGGTGGCCCTCGGGATGGAGTTCCATTGGGATGGAGTTCCATTGGGATGGAATTCCACTGGGATGGAATTCCATTGGGATGGGGTGACCCAGTGGGGTATTCCGCTGGCATTCCACTGGAATTCCATTGGTGAGCCCCGATCCCCCCGGACACCCCCAGCACCGGGGACGCTGTGCCCGCGTCACCCCCGGAATCCGGGCACGGGGCACCCCCCCTTCACCCACCCCGATTCCTGATTTACGGGATCCGGAACGGGAAATCCGATGGAAAGGGAGCCTGGAAGTGATTCCTGTGCAGGGCCTGCCTCCTCCTCCTCCTCCTCCTCCTCCTCGGCTCCAGGATGGCCGCGGGGACACCGGGGTGACCGTGGGGGACAGGATGGTCCCGGCCACCCCCGAGGGGGACACAGCCCCGGTGTCCCCGCGGTGGCATTGGGGACATCCCTCGTATCGCCCTGACCCGTTCCCGCCATCCCCGATCCGGCCGGGAACGCGCTCGGGAATCTGAACCGGGGCTGGACCCTCTCCCCGAGCCAATCCCCCCCCCAGACCCCCCAATTCGCTCCCCCCAAACCCCGCTGGTGACCCCCCGAAAATCCCCCACGGGTTCCCCCCGACCCTTGAGGTGTCCCCCGACGCCGTCCCCAAGCCAGGCCATGCTCAGGACCCCCCAAACCCCCCCCGAGATTTTGGGGGGCCTCCCTCTCCCCGCAGGGAAGGGAAACCACCCTCCCCTCCCTCTCCCCTCCCTCCTCCCGAGGGAGCCCGATCCCAACGCGGCGGGATGTCGGGATTCTCCCCCAAAACACAGGATGACGGGATTTTGGGGAGCTGGAACGCGGGCTGGGCTCAGGAGCTGCTGCTCCAGGGGTTCCCCAGGGTGGGAATTCCACGGGCGTGGAAGGAGACGTCGGAGGGCGGCAGGGGTTGGGTGACGGCGGGTGTTTATTCAATACAAACAAAGGGGTTTTTCCCGATTTTAGGGAAGGGGGATCCAGTTTTGGGGAGGGGGATCTGATTGTAGAAAGGGGATTTGATTGTAGGAAATGGGGATCTGATTGTTGGAAAGGGGGATTTGATTGTTGGAAAGGGGATCCGATTGTAGGAAAGGGGATTTGATTGTAGGAAATGGGGATCTGATTGTAGGAAAGGGGATTTGATTGTCAGAAAAGGGGATCCGATTGTAGGAAAGGGGATCCGATTGTAGGAAAGGGGGATTTGATTGTAGGAAAGGGGGATTTGATTGTAGAAAGGGGATTTGATTGTTGGAAAAGGGGATTTGATTGTAGGAAAGGGGGATTTGATTGTAGGAAAGGGGGATCCGATTGTAGGAAAGGGGGATTTGATTGTAGAAAGGGGATTTGATTGTTGGAAAATGGGATCCGATTGTAGGAAAGGGGATTTGATTGTAGAAAGGGGATTTGATTGTAGAAAGGGGATTTGATTGTAGGAAAGGGGGATCCGATTGTAGGAAAGGGGGATTTGATTGTAGGAAAGGGGATTTGATTGTAGGAAAGGGGGATCCGATTGTAGGAAAGGGGGATTTGATTGTAGGAAAGGGGATTTGATTGTAGGAAAGGGGGATCCGATTGTAGGAAAGGGGGATTTGATTGTAGGAAAGGGGATTTGATTGTAGGAAAGGGGGATCCGATTGTAGGAAAGGGGGATTTGATTGTAGGAAAGGGGATTTGATTGTAGGAAGGGGATTTGATTGTAGGAAAGGGGATCCGATTGTAGGAAAGGGGGATTTGATTGTAGAAAGGGGATTTGATTGTAGGAAAGGGGATTTGATTGTAGGAAAGGGGGATTTGATTGTAGGAAAGGGGGATTTGATTGTAGGAAAGGGGATCTGATTGTAGGAAAGGGGGATTTGATTGTAGGAAAGGGGGATCCGATTGTAGGAAAGGGGATCTGATTGTAGGAAAGGGGATTTGATTGTAGGAAATGGGGATTTGATTGTAGGAAAGGGGGTCTGATTGTAGGAAAGGGGGATCCGATTGTCAGAAAGGGGGATTTGATTGTCAGAAAGGGGGATTTGATTGTGGGAAAGGGGATCCGATTGTAGGAAATGGGGATTTGATTGTAGAAAGGGGATTTGATTGTAGGAAAGGGGGATTTGATTGTCAGAAAGGGGGATCCCATTCTCAAAAAGGGGAATCTGATTGTCAGAAAGGGGGATCCCATTCTCAAAAAGGGGGATCCGTTTGTTGGAAAGGGGGTCTGATTGTAGGAAAGGGGATCCGATTGTAGAAAGGGGATCCGATTGTCGGAAAGGGGGATTTGATTCTCAAAAAGGGGGATCCGATTGTCGGGAAAAGGGGATTTGTTGGGATTCGGGGTCACAGGGCCGTGCCCTGCGCGGGCGCCTTGGCCTCGCGGGGGTAGAACTCGGCCAGGACGTTTTCGGGGATGCGCTTGAGGAGCTGCTTGGGGAAGATGCGCAGGAGCTGCCAGCCGATGTCCAGCGACTCGAAAACGCTCCGGTTCTCGTAGGGCCCTGCACGAGGAACGGGCCGGAGGCTTCGGGCTTCGGGAGAGGCTCTCCCAGATCCCAAATCCCCATTTTGGAACCGGAGGCTCACCCTGGGAGATGAAGTGCTTCTCGAACTTGTGCAGGAACTCCAGGTAGAGGAGGTCGTCGGCGGACAGGGCCTCCTCGCCCACCACGGCCTTCATGGCCTGCACGTCCTTCCCAATGGCGTAGCAGGCGTACTGCGGGATCCCGGGATTCCAGCGATGGATCGGGATGGGCACGGACCCCACAGCCCGGCCGGTGGGACACCTCCCACCAGCCCAGGGTGCATCAAAGATCCATCCCAACCCGGCCTTGGGCACTCCAGGGATCCAGGGGCAGCCCCAGCAAATCTGGGAATTCCATTCCAGCCAGGAATTCCTTGCCAAGATCCCAGCCCAAGCTCCCCTTTCCCAGTGGGAGCCATTCCCTGGCTCCTGTCCCTCTGTCCCTTGTCCCCAGTCCCTCTCCAGCTCTCCTGGAGCCCCTCCAGGCACTCTGAGCATTCCCTGGAATTTTCCCTTCTCCAGGGGAACATTCCCAGCTCTCCCAGCCTGGTTCCAGAGCAGAGGGGCTCCAGAATCCTGGAATGGTTTGGGTTGGAGGAACCTTAAATTCCATCCCAACAATTCCACCCCATCCCAGTTCAGGGACACCTCCCACCATTCCAGGTGGATCCAACCCCAATGTCCAACCTGGCCTTGGGCATTCCCAAGGATCCAGGGATTCTCTGGGAATTCCATTCCAGCCAGGAATTCCTTGCCAAGATCCCAGCCCAAGCTCCCCTTTCCCAGTGGGAGCCATTCCCTGGGTCTCTCTGTCCCTTGTCCCTCTCCTGGAGCCCCTTTAGGGACTCCGAGCATTCCCTGGAATTTTCCCTTCTCCAGGGGAATATTCCCAGCTCTCCCAGAGCAGACGGGCTCCAGAATCCTGGAATGGGACCTTAAATCCCATCCCATTCCACCCCATCCATGTTTAGGGACACCTTCCCCTCTCCCAGGTTTTTCCTGTCCAACCTGGCCTTGGGCATTCCCAGGGATTTGGGGCAGCCCCAGCATTCCCAGGTGCTCTCACTTTCCCTGGATTCTCCTCACATCCCAATGAAGGCAGCTGAAGATTTGGGATTTAGGACACCCCGTGGAGCTCAGTGGGATCCAATCCTGAACCTCTGGAATCCCGTGGCCATTCCTGGGGCTCTGAGCATTCCCTGGATTTTCCCTTCTCCAGGGGAACATTCCCAGCTCTCCCAGCCTGGCTCCAGAGCAGCTCCAGCGCTTGGAGCATCTCCAGAACCTCCTCTGGAATTGCTCCAGCAATTCCAGCACGAGGCACACGAGTGTCCTGAGCAGCCCGGGCAACCCCAAAAATTCCAGATGTGCTGGATGCCCCCAAAACCCCAAATGTCCCCAAAACCTCAAGAACCGTGGAAACCCCGGGTGCGCTGAGGATCCGGGACAATCCAGACACCCCAAACATCCCCAAAATCTTGGGAACTCTGGGGGGACAGGAGGGTCCCCACGTGCCAAACGCCCCCCGCGGGTGTCCCCAAGCCCTCACCAGCTGGTTGGACACGTCCCCGTGGTCCTTCCTGGTCATTCCCTCTCCGATGGCCGATTTCATCAGCCGGGACAGGGACGGCAGAACGTTGATGGGGGGGTAAATCTGTGGGGTGAGAGCGACCCCAATGTCCAGCCAGCCCTGGGGGACCCCACCCCGAGCCCCGGCACCCCCGTCCGGGTGGTTCCCAGCCCCGGTGGGTGCTGGATCCATCCCGGGATCCATCCCTGGAGATGGGAAGGGGTTTGGGAACGGACCTGGCGGTTGTGGAGCTGCCGGTCCACGTAGATCTGGCCCTCGGTGATGAACCCCGTCAGGTCGGGGATGGGGTGGGTGATGTCTGGGGTGGGGGGACAAAGGGGTTGTGAGGCCCCCACAGTGGGGCTGGCAGCTCAGCTGGACACGGGACACCGCTGTGGGACATCTGGGGGGTCACCGGGGCAGCGCAGACCCCACCGGGGTCAGCAAGGGGGATTTGGGGTCACCTCCCTGTCCTGGAGTTGGGATCCCAAATGGGAGGGGATGGGGTGGTTGGGGTCCCTCAGAGGGGTTTTGGGGTGACCCCCTTGTCCTGTAGTAACCCCAAATGGGAGGGATGGGGTGGTTGGGATGGCCCAGAGGAGTTTTGGGGTCACCCTCTTTTCCTGAAGCTGGGACCCCAGATGGGAGGGGATGAGGTGGTTGGGATGGCTCAGAGGGGTTTTGGGGTGACCCCCTTGTCATGGAGTGATCCAAAATGGGATGAGATGGAGTGATTGGGAGGGGTTTTGGGGTCACCCCCTTGTCCTGGAGCTGGGATCCCACATGGGAGGGGATGGTGTGGTTGGGGTGGCCCAGAGGAGTTTTGGGGTCACCCTCTTTTCCTGAAGCTGGGACCCCAGATGGGAGGGGATGGGGTGGTTGGGGTGGCTCAGAGGGGTTTTGGGGTCACCTCTCTGTCCTGGAGCTGGGACCCCAAATGGGAGGGGATGGGGTGGTTGGAATGGCTCAGAGGGGTTTTGGGGTGACCTCCTTGTCCTGGAGTGATTCCACATGGGAGGGGATGGGACGATTGGGAGGGATTTTGGGATCACCTCCTCATCCTGGAGAGATCCCAAATGGGAGGGATGGTGTGGTTGGGGTGGCTCAGACGGGTTTTGGGGTCACCCCCTTGTCCTGGAGTGATCCAACATTGGAAGAGATGGGGTGGTTGGGATGGCTCAGAGGAGTTTTGGGGTGACCCCCTTGTCACGGAGTGATCCAAAATGGGATGAGATAGAGTGATTGGGAGGGGTTTTGGGGTCACCTCCTCATCCTTGAGCCAGGGGTCCCAGATGGGAGGGGATGGAATGGCTGGAATGGCTCAGACGGGTTTTGGGGTCACCTCCTCATCCTGGAGAGACCCCAGATGGGAGGGGATGAGGTGGTTGGGGTGGCTCAGAGGGGTTTTGGGGTGACCTCCGTGTCCTGGAGCTGGGATCCCAAATGGGAGGGGATGGGGTGGTTGGGGTGGCTTAGAGGGGTTTTGGGGTGACCTCCGTGTCCTGGAGCTGGGACCCCGAACAGGAGGTGTTGCTGGGGACACATGGAAATCCCAGACCCTAAATCACCCCAGCAGCGTCACCACCCCAGGAGCTCCCCAAAACCGGAGCGATTCGGGATTTCCCATCCCGGAGTGGGAAAATCCCGATCTCCCACGGTGTTCCCGTTCCCTCCCGGTGTTCCCGGTCCCGCTGACCGTCGTTGGGCATGGTGAGGATGGGGATCTGGGTGATGGAGCCGTTCCTGCCCTCCACGCGCCCGGCGCGCTCGTAGATGGTGGCCAGGTCCGTGTACATGTAGCCGGGGAAGCCGCGGCGGCCCGGCACCTCCTCCCTGGCCGCCGACACCTGTGGGGTTGGAGGGGTCAGAGCACCCCAAAAAACCACGGGAGGCACGAGGGACGCGAGTGTCCTGAGCAGTCCGGGCAACCCCAAAAAATTCCAGATCTGCTGGATGCCCTAAACGCCCCAAAAAACTCAAGAAGTGTGGAAACCGAAGGTGCGTTGAGAATCCGGGGCAATCCAGACACCCCAAACACCCCAAAAAGCTTGGGAACCCCAAACACCCCAAAAACCACGGGAGGTACGAGGGACGCGAGTGTCCTGAGCAGCCCGGGCAACCCCAAAAATTCCAGATGTGCTGGATGCCCTAAACACCCCCAAAAAATCAAGAACCTTGGAAACCCCAAGTGTGTTGAGGGTTCTGAGCACCCCAAACACTCCAGGCACCCCAAAGACCCCAAAAACCACGGGAGGTACAAGGGACACGAGTGTCCTGAGCAGCCCGGGCAACCCCAAAAACTCCAGATGTGCTGGATGCCCTAAACACCCCAAACGCCCCAAAAACCTCAAGAACCGTGGAAACCCCGGGTGTGCTGAGGATCCGGGGCAACCCAGACACCCCAAACACCCCAGGAACCCCAAAGACCCCAAAAAAACATGGGAAGTCACTTCCAGTTGTCCTTGTCACCCTGGAGCCCCCAAACCCCGCAAGGACCCTGGATTGTCCTTGTCACCCTGAGCGCCCCAAGGACTCTGAGCTGTCCATGTCACCCTGAGCACCCCAAGGATCCTGGATTGTCCTTGTCACCCTGTGCACCCCAAGGGCCCTGGGGTGTCCTTGTCACCCCAAACATCTCAGAAGGACCTTAGGGTGTCCTTGTCACCCTGAGCACCCCAAGGATCCTGGGGTGTCCTTGTCACCCTGAGCACCCCAAGGACCCTGGGCTGTCCTTGTCACCCTGAGCTCCCCAAGGACCCTGGATTGTCCTTGTCACCCCAAACATCTCACAGGGACCCTAGGGTGTCCTTGTCACCCCAAACCCCACAAGGCCCCTGGGCTGTCCTTGTCACCCTGAGCACCCCAAGGCCCCTGGGCTGTCCTTGTCACCCCAAACACCCCAAGGCCCCTGGGTTGTCCTTGTCACCCCGAGCACCCCAAGGCCCCTGGGCTGTCCTTGTCACCCTGAGCACCCCAATGACCCTGGATTGTCCTTGTCACCCCAAACATCTCACAAGGACCCTAGGGTGTCCTTGTCACCCCAAACCCCACAAGGACCCTGGGGTGTCCTTGTCACCCTGAGCACCCCAAGGCCCCTGGGGCTGACCTCGCGCAGGGCCTCGGCGTAGGAGCTCATGTCGGTCAGGATGACCAGCACGTGCTTCTCGCACTGGTACGCCAGGAACTCGGCCGTGGTCAGCGCCAGCCGCGGCGTGATGATCCTCTCGATCCTGCGCGACACCCCCAATTAGCACCATTAGCTTAATTAGCCCCCCGCAGGGCAGGTTTGGGGCGCGCGGTGCAGCCCAGCCTGGTGTGGGCTCCTCAGGGAGGGTGGGGAGCCCCAGGGGGAGTCAGGGGAGTCCCCCCAAAATGATCCGGGTGGGATTGGGGGGTCCTGGTGGGGAAGAGGGAGAGGGAGGAGAGGGAAAGGGGAAAGAGGAAAGGAAGGGGAGAGGGAGAAGGAAAATGGAGGAGAAAAGGAGAGGGGAGAAAGAAGGAGGAGGAAAAGGAGGGAGAAAGGGAAGGAAAAGGAAAATGGAAGAAAATGGAGAGAAAAAAAGAGCGAAATAAGGAAAAAAGGAGAAAGGAGAAGGGGAGAAGGGAAAGAAGGAAAAGGGGAAGGGGGAAGTAGAAAGGAAAAGAATAAAGAAGGAAAAAAGAAGAAAGGAAGGAGGAGAGAGAGGGAGGAGGAGAAAGAAGGGGAGAAGAAAAGAAAAAGGAAGGAGAAAATAAGAGAGGAGGGAGGAGGAGGAGAAAGGGGAAGGGAGAGGGAAAAAGGGAAAAGGAAAAAGGGAGAGGGAAAAAAGGGAGAGGGAAAAAGGGAGAGGGAAAAAGGGAGAGGGGAAAAGGGAGAGGGGAAAAGGGAGAGGGGAAAAAAGGGAGAAGGAAGAGGAGTAGGAGAAAAAAAGGAGGAGAAAGAGAAAAATAGGAGAAGGAGGGAGAAGGAAGAAGGAGGAGACAAAAGAGGGAGAGAAGAGGAGAAAGGAGGAGGAGGAGGGAGAAGGAGAGGAAGAGGAGGAGGAGGCAGGGCTGTGCCTGACGTGGGGTCGTTGGCCAGGTTGAGGAAGAGGCACACGTTCTCCATGGAGCCGTTCTGCTCGAAGTCCGACTTGAAGAACCGCGCCGTCTCCATGTTCACCTGCGGCGGGCGGGACAGGCGGTCAGCGGGTGGGGACGTGGGGACACGGCGGCTCTGGGGTCACCTGGGACGTCCCAGCATGTCCCCGACTCACCCCCATGGCCGCAAAGACGATGGCGAAGTTGTCCTCGTGGAAGTCCACCACGTCCTTGGATTTCTTCACCAGCCCGGCCTGGCGGCAGATCTGCGCCGCGATCTGAGGGAGGGGACAGGGGCGGGGGTGGCAGCAGGGACACCCCGGAGTGGCCACGGCCCCGCTGGGACCAGGACATGGCCCCATGGGGCAGGGGCCAGGGGGGTGTCCCCCCCTCGCTGCGTCCTGCCGTGCTCGTGGTCACTTCTGGTTGGTCAGGGATGGTTTCCATCCCATCCCATCTCATGGATCCCATCCTATGGATCCCATCCCCATCCCAATCCCATGGATCCCATCCCAGGCCATGGATCCCATCCCATCCCATGGATCCCATCCCATGGATCCCATCCCATCCCATCCCATCCCATCCCATCCCATCCCATCCCAGGCCATGGATCCCAACCCATCCCAATCACATCCCAATCCCAACCCAATCCCATGGATCCCATCCCATCCCCATCCTCATCCCAATCCCATGGATCCCATCCCAATCCCATGGATCCCATCCCATGGATCCCAATCCCATCCCATCCCCATCCCAACCCCAAACCTAATCCCCATCCCATCCCATCCCATGGATCCCATCCCATCCCAATCGCATCCCACACCATGGATCCCATCCCAACCCCAATCCCAATCCCAACCCCAACCCCAATCCCAATCCCAATCCCAATCCCAATCCCAATCCCAATCCCAATCCCATCCCAGGCCATGGATCCCATCCATCCCATCCCACCCCACTGCATCCCAACCCCAATCCCGACCCCATCCCCCTCTGGAATTTCCAGCCCCTCCTGCCCCACCCCCCCTCGTGGGGACATCAGAAGGATCTGGAGCCCCCCAACCCCTGGATTTCGGGACCCCAAACCAGCCCAGCTCCTCCTCCCAACAGCACAAAGGGATTGCTGTGCCAGCGGGGAAACTGAGGCACGAGCTGACGGCAGCTTCCCAGCACCAAGAGTGGGGATCCAACCTTCCCAAATCCCTCCATGCTCCTCCTGCTGCAATCCCACCTCGTTGTGGGGCAGCCCGGCGGCCGAGAAGATGGGAATTTTCTGGCCGCGGGCGATGCTGTTCATGACATCGATGGGGGAGATCCCGGTCTGGATCATCTCCTCGGGATAGATGCGCCCATGGGGGTTGATGGGCTGGCCTGGAGCGGGAAAAGGAGGGATCATGGAAGGGTTGGGGTTGGAAGGGGTCTTGAAGGCATCCAGTCCCACCCAGGGACCATTCCCGCTCTTCCAGGGTGCTCCAAGCCCTGTCCAGCCTGGCCTTGGACACTTGCAGGGATGGGGTGGAAGAGGATGCAGGGATTGCCCTGGGTGGTGGGAAAAATTGGGAAGAAGTTCTGGAGATGAGCAGGGAGCAGATCTGGGTGGGACAGGAACCGTCCCAGTGCCTGGAGCCTCCTGGAGCAACCTGGTGGGAATGGATGGATGATGGATGGATGATGGATGGATGATGGATGGATGGATGGATGATGGATGGATGATGGATGGATGATGGATGGATGGTGGATGGATGGATGGATGGATGGATGGATGGATGATGGATGGATGATGGATGGATGGATGATGGATGGATGGGTGGATGGATGGATGGATGATGGATGGATGGATGGTGGATGGATGATGGATGGATGGATGGATGGATGATGGATGGATGGATGGATGGATGGATGATGGATCGATGATGAATGGATGATGGATGATGGATGATGGATGGATGGATGGATGGATGATGGATGGATGGATGATAAATGGATGGATGATGGATGGATGGATGGATGGATGGATGGATGGATGGATGGATGGATGATGGATGGATGGATGATGGATGGATGGATGGATGGATGGATGATGGATGGATGGATGATGGATGGATGGATGGATGGATGATAAATGGATGGATGATGGATGGATGGATGGATGATGGATGGATGGATGATGGATGGATGAATGATGGATGGATGATGGATGGATGATGGATGGAGGGATGGATGATGGATGGATGGATGATGGATGGATGGATGGATGATGGATGGATGGATGATGGATGGATGGATGATGGATGATGGATGGATGGATGGATGATGGATGGATGGATGATGGATGGATGAATGATGGATGGATGATGGATGGATGATGGATGATGGATGGATGATGGATGATGGATGGATGGATGGATGATGGATGGATGATGGATGATGGATGGATGGATGGATGATGGATGGATGATGGATGGATGGATGGATGATGGATGGATGGATGATGGATGATGGATGGATTGATGGACAGACGGATGGACAGACGGATGTGGTGACACCACAGGGCATGGTGACACCCCCAACTCCCGGCCACCCCCAAGCCCCTCCCGCATTCCCACAAAGCCGGAGCCGTCACCGTTGATGTCCAGGAAGTCCTCGGCCATCACCGGGGGGCCGCTGTCGATGGGTTTGGCGGAGCCGTTGAACACCCGGCCTGTGGGGACAGAGGGACTGTCCCTGCCTGAGGCCACCAGCCGGCGGTGGCACCTGCTGGTCCCATGGCCCTGGGGCACGGTCCCATCCCGATCCCGGGACACGCCTCCCACCCCCAGAGGGGACACAGGGTCCGGGGGCTGTGGAGCATGTGCTGGCATCTTCCTGCCACAGGAGCGGCGGTGTCACCTGCGGGCTGGGTGACACCGCCGCTCCTGTGGCAGGAAGATGCCAGCACATGGGGACAACACCCCCGTGTCCCCCTCATGTCCCCAGCCACCTCCATAACCCTGTCCCCACGTCCCCATGCCCACAGCCACCTCTGTCACCTCCCCCTTGGGGTCCTGGGTTCCCCCATACAGGCACAAGGGACAGGACCTTGTCCCCATCACCCTGTCCCTGTGTCCCCATGTGCCCATTATCTCCATGAACCCCATTGTCCTGTTCCCATGTCCCCATGACCCCCATCACCCCATGTCCCATCACCCTGTCCCTGTGTCCCCATCACTGTCATCACCATGTCCCCATATCCCATCACTCTGTCCCTGTGTCCCCATCACCCTCATCACCCTGTCCCCGTGTCCCCGTGTCCCCATGTCCCATCACCCTGTCCCTGTGTCCCCATCACCCTCATCACCCTGTCCCCATGTCCCCATGTCCCCATCACCCCATCCCTTTGTCCCCATCACCCTGTCCCCACTGCCCTGTCCCCATGTCCCCACATCCCCATTACCTGTGTCCCCATCACCCTCTCCCTGTGTCCCCGTGTCCCCATGTCCCATCACCCTCTCTCTTTGTCCCTGTGTCCCCATGTCCCACCACCCTCTCCCCGTGTCCCCATGTCCCACCACCCTCTCCCCGTGTCCCCGTGTCCCCATATCCCCGTGTCCCCATGTTCCCGTGTCCCCATGTCCCATCACCCTCTTTGTCCCCGTGTCCCCATGTCCCATCACCCTCTCCCCGTGTCCCCATGTCCCCATGTCCCCATGTCCCCATGTCCCCATGTCCCATCACCTTCTCCCCGTGTCCGCATGTTCCCATGTCCCCGTGTCCCATCACCCTCTCCCCGTGTCCCCGTGTCCCCGTGTCCCCGTGTCCCCGTGTCCCCATGTCCCATCACCCTCTCAGTGTGTCCCTATGTCCCCATATCCCTGTGTCCCCGTGTCCCTGTGTCCCCGTGTCCCATCACCCTCTCTCTTTGTCCCCGTGTCCCATCACCCTCTCCCCGTGTCCCTTTGTCCCCATGTCCCATCACCCTCTCTCTTTGTCCCCGTGTCCCCATGTCCCATCACCCTCTCAGTGTGTCCCTCTGTCCCCATATCCCCGTGTCCCCGTGTCCCATCACCCTCTCCCTTTGTCCCCATATCCCCGTGTCCCCGTGTCCCTTTGTCCCCATGTCCCATCACTCTCTCCCTTTGTCCCCGTGTCCCCATGTCCCCGTGTCCCATCACCCTCTCTCTTTGTCCCCGTGTCCCATCACCCTGTCCCTCTGTCCCCGTGTCCCCATGTCCCCATGTCCCCATGTCCCATCACTCTCTCCCTTTGTCCCCGTGTCCCCATGTCCCATCACCCTGTCCCTGTGTCCCCATCACTGTCATCACCATGTCCCCATATCCCATCACTGTCCCCGTGTCCCCATGTCCCCATCACCCCGTCCCTTTGTCCCCATCACCCTGTCCCCACTGCCCTGTCCCCATGTCCCCACATCCCCATTACCCGTGTCCCCATCACCCTCTCCCTGTGTCCCCGTGTCCCCATGTCCCATCACCCTCTCTCTTTGTCCCTGTGTCCCCATGTCCCATCACCGTCTCCCTGTGTCCCCATGTCCCACCACCCTCTCCCCGTGTCCCCGTGTCCCCGTGTCCCCATATCCCCGTGTCCCCATGTCCCATCACCCTCTTTGTCCCTGTGTCCCCATGTCCCATCACCCTCTCCCCGTGTCCCCATGTCCCCATGTCCCCGTGTCCCCATGTCCCATCACCTTCTCCCCGTGTCCCCATGTCCCATCACCTTCTCCCCATGTCCGCATGTCCCCATGTCCCCATGTCCCATCACCCTCTCTCTTTGTCCCCGTGTCCCCATGTCCCATCACCCTCTCTCTTTGTCCCCATGTCCCATCACCCTCTCCCCGTGTCCCTTTGTCCCCGTGTCCCATCACCCTCTCCCTCTGTCCCCGTGTCCCCACGATGTCCCCACCACTCCCCCCTCGCCGTGCCCGTCTCAGCGGGGTGACACCGCCCCCCCCTCATCCCCAAAGTGTCCCCAGGGAGGGGACGCGTCCTCCCCTCTCCCTCGCAGCCTCATCGGGGCCGCGGTGGTGGCATCGATCGCGACACCGCCACGCTTCCCCGAGCTCGCCTCCCGGGACGCGGTGGCGGTGCGGGGACACGGCGGCGGTGTCACAGCGCATCAGGGTGATGGCAGCGCACCAAAGGTCAGCGGCGACTCCCGGGGGACACCGAGAGCGGCAGCGAGGGGACAGCGCGGGGACAGGGCCACCCCCCACCCCGAGTGACCCCGCGGGGTTTTTGGGGGACGTGGGGGGACGGGCGGGGGCGGTCACAGCTGGATCCCAGAGTGGTTTTGGGGGGGAAGGGACCTCAAATCCCGTCGGTGTCACCTCCCTGCCATGGGGACACTTTGCGCTGTGCCAGGTGGCTTCGGGTGCTGTCCAGGCTGGCCTGGGACACCGCCAGGGGCGGGGTGACACCGCCAGGAGTGGGGTGACACTGCCAGGTGTGGGGTGACACCGCCAGGGACTGGGTGACACCTCCAGGAATAGGGTGACACCGCCAGGGGTGGGGTGACACCGCCAGGGGTGGGGTGACACCTCCAGGAATAGGGTGACACCGCCAGGGGTGGGGTGACACCGCCAGGGACTGGGTGACACCTCCAGGAATAGGGTGACACCACCAGGGGTGGGGTGACACTGCCAGGAACGGGGTGATACCGCCAGGGATGGGGTGACACCGCCAGGAGTGGGGTGACACTTCCAGGGATGGGGTGACACTGCCAGGAACGGGGTGACACCACCAGGAGTGGGGTGACACTGCCAGGGGTGGGGTGACACCACCAGGGACAGGGCAACGTTTCTAGGAACGGGGTGACACTTCCAGGGATGGGGTGACACTGCCAGCGATGGGGTGACACCGCCAGGAGTGGGGTGACGTTTTCAGGGATGGGGTGACACTGCCAGGGACGGGGCGACACCTCCACGAATAGGGTGACACCACCAGGGACGGGGTGACACCACCAGGGACGGGGTGACACTGCCAGGGATGGGGTGACACCGCCAGGAGTGGGGTGACGTTTTCAGGGATGGGGTGACACTTCCAGGGACGGGGTGACACGGCCAGGGACAGGGTGACACTGCCAGGTGTGGGGTGACACCGCCAGGAGCGGGGTGACACTTCCAGGGACTGGTGACATTGCCAGGAGTGGGGCGACACCTCCAGGAATAGGGTGACACCACCAGGAGTGGGGTGACACCGCCAGGGGTGGGGTGACACCGCCAGGAATAGGGTGACACCGCCAGGAGTGGGGTGACAGTGCCAGGGGTGGGGCGACAGCTCCAGGAATAGGGTGACACCACCAGGGGTGGGGTGACACTGCCAGGAACGGGGTGACACCGCCAGGAGTGGGGTGACACTGCCAGCGATGGGGTGACGTTTTCAGGGGTGGGGTGACACCACCAGGGACGGGGTGACACCGCCAGGGATGGGGTGACACCGCCAGGAGTGGGGTGACGTTTTCAGGGATGGGGTGACACTTCCAGGGACGGGGTGACACCGCCAGGGACAGGGTGACACTGCCAGGTGTGGGGTGACACCGCCAGGAGCGGGGTGACATTTCCAGGGACTGGTGACATTGCCAGGAGTGGGGCGACACCTCCAGGAATAGGGTGACACCACCAGGAGTGGGGTGACACCACCAGGGGTGGGGTGACACTGCCAGGGACGGGGTGACACCACCAGGAATTAAAGCGGTGACCTGCCAGGAGTGGGTGACACCTCCAGGAATTGGGTGACACCACCAGGGATGGGGTGACACCGCCAGGGACGGGGCGACGTTTTCAAGGGATGGGGTGACACTTCCAGGGACGGGGTGACACCGCCAGGGACAGGGTGACACTGCCAGGGACGGGGTGACACCGCCAGGAATGGGGTGACACTTCCAGGGACAGGGTGACACCTCCAGCTGCCACCTCACCTCACCCTTCCGCGCCCAGAGGAGGCGCGGACGGGGCCAGCCCCGTCCCAGGTGACTGTCACAGCTCGGAGGTGACCCAGGGACGTTCTCAGCCGCAGAGCTGAACCCCGAAGCCCCCAAACCCCCCAAATTTCGGTGCCAGCCGTGCCCGGGCTCACCCA
Organism: Lonchura striata; assembly: GCF_050655825.1. Classification (NCBI taxonomy): domain Eukaryota; kingdom Metazoa; phylum Chordata; class Aves; order Passeriformes; family Estrildidae; genus Lonchura; species Lonchura striata. The sequence continues at coordinate 1,919,145 of NC_140706.1, read as the reverse complement.
GCATGTCCTCGGACACCGGCGTGCGCAGGATGTCCCCCGTGAACTCGCAGGTTGTCGCCTTGGCATCGATGCCCGACGTGCCCTCAAACACCTGCGGAGTGCCCGGGGAGAGCAATTAACGAGGATTAATTAAGGCTTTGAGGAGCGTGACGTGACCCCCGCTCACCCCAAACCCCCTCCTGGGAGGGGACATAAAAGAAGGGACAAAGTTTGGGGTTAAAAACCTCTCTTGAGGGGCTTCGGGGGGATTTTTTTTTGGGGGGATGGACGGTGAATGCCGCACCCGCGGGGAAAGCCTTTTGATCCCGATAATATTTGACATCATTTGCGTTAATGAACCCCCGGCTCGCCGCTTTAATTAGAGCCAGGTGGCCGCTGGGAGCAGGGGGATGTGGGGACGGTGGCAGGTGACACTGGGAGCCCCCCCAAAGGTGGGTGCGGGGGCTGCGGGTCACCCCCAACAAGGCTGAGGCTGCAAAAATCCCATTTTCTCCCTTTTTTCCCTTCCTTTCATCCCGTTCTCCCCCTTTTTTCCCCCCTGCCCGAGCCGGGCTCTCTAATAGGATTAAAAGGGCATCCCCGAGGCGCAGGTGGCATCAGAGCGGCGACTTTGGGGCAGCTGCGGGACCCCCCAAGCCCCCGCGGGGCCACCTGGGGGGGATCCGGGCTAATTAGGAGGGGTTTGACCCCAAACAGCCCCGGGGCTCGCGGCTCTGGGGACACCCCGGCGGTCCCAGGGCTGGTGGCTTTGGGGACACCCTGACACCCCGGCTGTCCCATGGCTGGTGGCTTTGGGGACACCCCGGTGGTCCTTGCTGTCCCAGGGCTGGTGGCTTTGGGGACACCCTGACACCCCGGCTGTCCTAGGGCTGGTGGCTTTGGGGACACCCCGGCGGTCCCAGGGCTGGTGGCTTTGGGGGGTGGCAATGTGGTCCTGGGATGGAGGGGGGGTCACGGGAGGGGGACATGACTTGTCCCAGGACAATCCAGACCACCCCAGGACACTCCAGGACACTCCAGGACACTGTCCCATGTCCCATGTCCCATCCCAGGACACTGTCCCATATCCCGTGTCCCATCCCAGGACACTGTCCCGTGTCCCGTGTCCCATCCCAGGACACTGTCCCGTGTCCCATCCCAGGACACTGTCCCATGTCCCGTGTCCCACCCCAGGACACTGTCCCATGTCCCATCCCAGGACACTCCAGGCCACCCCACGACACTCTCCCGTGTCCCATGTCCCATCCCAGGACACTGTCCCATGTCCCGTGTCCCATCCCAGGACACTGTCCCGTGTCCCATCCCAGGACACTGTCCCGTGTCCCGTGTCCCACCCCAGGACACTGTCCCATGTCCCATCCCAGGACACTGTCCCGTGTCCCGTGTCCCACCCCAGGACACTGTCCACCTCTAGAGAGCGCAGGGACACGAGCCCGACAGCCACCACTGGAGGGGGACAGAGCCCCGGGACAGAGCCCGGACAGGGACCGGGACAGGGGCCGGGGACAGACCCGGGAAAGGGACCGGGGACAGAGCTCCGGGGACAAGGATCCGAGAAAGGGACATGGGACAAGGACCCGGGACAGACCCTGGGACAAGGACCCGGGACAGACCCTGGGACAGGGACCCGGGGACAGGGACCGGGGACAAGGACTCGGGACAGGACCGGGGACAGGGACCCGGGGACAGGGACCCGGGACAGACCCTGGGACAGGGACCCGGGGACAGGGACCGGGGACAAGGACTCGGGACAGGACCGGGGACAGGGACCCGGGGACAGGGACCGGGGACAAGGACTCGGGACAGGACCGGGGACAGGGACCCGGGACAGGGACCCGGGACAGACCCAAGGACAGGGACCCGGCGACAGAACTCCGGGGACAGGGACCCGGGACAGGACCGGGGACAGAGCTCTGGGGACAGGGACTGGGGACAGACCCTAGGACAGGGAGCGGGGACAGAACTCCGGGGACAGGGACCCGGGACAGGGACAGGGGACAGAGCTCTGGGGACAGGGACCCGGGACAGACCCTGGGAAAGGGACCCCGGGCCCCGGGCCATGCAGCCACCGCGTGTCCCCGCGTGGCGGTGTCGCCGTGTGGCGGTGTCGCCGTGTCCCCGCGGTGTCGCCGTGTCCCCGCGCTCACCTGGACCACGGCCTTGGCGCCCATCACCTCCAGCACCTGCCCGCTGCGGGTGGTGCCGTTGGGCAGCGTGAAGTTCACGATCTCGGCGTACTGGGCGAACTGTGGGGACAGCGACCCGGGCAAATGGGGTGGCAGTGTCCCCTCTGTCCCCTCAGCCCGCCCCTGTCCCCCCCAGCCCCGCCTGCTCCGCTGCTGCTGCCTCAGTTTCCCCTGAAGCCACCAAAGGCTGAGGGGGAGTGGGGGGACACCGCGCAGCAAAGGGGTGGCGCTGGCTGTCATTGTCACTGTCGCATCCTGGAGCTGGCCCCGGGCTGTGGCACTGCTCCGTGCCTCAGTTTCCCCGATGTCGAGGGCATTTGTCACAGCCAGAGCCACCAGGCTGCCACCGTCACCGAGGCTGGGGCCACGGGCACGAGTGGCACTCGTGGCACTCGTGGGGACACCGCGGGGCACACGGAGGGGACGTTTGTGTTGAGGGGACACTTCCTGCTCTGGCGACAATGGCCGATGTCGCTGCTGCCCAGCACGCTCAGGGCTCTCCTCCTCCTTCTCCTTCTTTAATTGAGCTGATTAATTAATAAATGACAGGGCCACGTGGCAACGCGACACCGCGTGACAAAACCCCCCCGGATGTCACCCGGGTGGCGCCAGCCCAGCCAGGAGAGCGGGGAGCGGGACAGGGAGGGTGACAGCGAGGGGACACGGGGGTTGTGGAGTGGCCCCGCTCAGAGCAGGGTCCCTGCGGGAGGTGGCGCTGGGGACATGGACAGAGCTGGGACAGGGGACAGGGGACAGCGCTGGGACAGGGGACAAGGGACAGAGCTGGGACAGGGGATGGGGACAGAGCTGGGACAGGGGACAGAGCTGGGACAGGGGACAGGGGACAGGGGATGGGGACAGGGGACAGAGCTGGGACAGGGGACAGGGGATGGGGGACAGGGGACAGGGGACAGAGCTGGGACAGGGGACAAGGGACAGGGGACAGAGCTGGGACAGAGGACAGAGCTGGGACAGGGGATGGGGACAGAGCTGGGACAGGGGACAAGGGACAGGGGACAGAGCTGGGAAAGGGGACAGGGGATGGGGGACAAGGGACAGAGCTGGGACAGGGGACAAGGGACAGAGCTGGGGCAGGGGACAGAGCTGGGACAGGGGACAAGGGACAGGGGACAGAGCTGGGACAGGGGACAGAGCTGGGACAGGGGATGTGGGACAGGGGACAGAGCTGGGAAAGGGGACAGGGGATGGGGGACAAGGGACAGAGCTGGGACAGGGGATGGGGACAGAGCTGGGACAGGGGACAGGGGATGGGGGACAGGGGACAGAGCTGGGACAGGGGACAAGGGACAGAGCTGGGAAAGGGGACAGAGCTGGGACAGGGGACAGAGCTGGGACAGGGGACAAGGGACAGGGGACAGAGCTGGGACAGGGGACAGAGCTGGGAAAGGGGACAGGGGATGGGGGACAAGGGACAGAGCTGGGACAGGGGACAGAGCTGGGACAGGGGACAGGGGATGGGGGACAGGGGATGGAGCTGGGAAAGGGGACAAGGGACAAGGGACAGAGCTGGGAAAGGGGACAGGGGACAGGTGACAAGGAACAGGAGCCAGAGCATGGACAGGGGCACTGGGGATGGAGCTGGGAAAGGGGACAGGGGACAAGGGACAGAGCTGGGACAGGGGACAGGGGATGGGGGACAGGGGACAGAGCTGGGACAGGGGACAAGGGACAGAGCTGGGAAAGGGGACAGGGGATGGGGACAGATGACAGGGGACAGGGGATGGGGGACAGGGGACAGAGCTGGGACAGGGGATGGGGAACAAGGGACAGAGCTGGGAAAGGGGACAGGGGATGGGGACAGATGACAGGGGACAGAGCTTGGCCAGGGACACAAGGGACAGGGCACAAGGACGCAGGGGACAGGGGCTGAGCTCGGGCAGGGACACGGGACAATGGGGGACAGGGTGCCCGGACCGAGCGCAGGCATGTCCCACGCAGTGTCCCACGCAGTGTCCCGCGTGTCCCCAGTGTCGGCGGACACGCCACCCGCGCGGGGACACGGGGACAGGCGGGGACAGGGCTCTGCTGCCGAGCGTGTCCAGAGGAGGGAGCTCGGACCCCAGAGAGGAGGGGACAGCCCAGGGGACAGCCCAGGGGACAAGGGACAGGAGGGATGGGACAGGGACAGGGGACAGCCCAGGGGACAGGAGGGAGGGGACAGGGACAGGGGACAGCCCAGGGGACAGGAGGATGGCACAGGGACAGGGGACAGCCCAGGGGACAGCCCAGGGGACAGCCCAGGGGACAAGGGACAGGAGGGATGGGACAGGGACAGGGGACAGCCCAGGGGACAGGAGGATGGCACAGGGACAGGGGACAGGGACAGGGGACAGCCCAGGGGACAAGGGACAGGAGGGATGGGACAGGGACAGGGGACAGCCCAGGGGACAGGAGGATGGCACAGGGACAGGGGACAGCCCAGGGGACAAGGGACAGGAGGATGGGACAGGGACAGGGGACAGCCCAGGGGACAGGAGGGAGGGGACAGGGGACAGGTGACAGGGAACAAGGGACACACTCCCTCCATCGCCCCCTCAGCACTGGGGTCCCCACACAGCCCCAGGTGCCACCGCCACGCTGTCCCCATGTCACCCCAAGGTCCTACCTTGACGTTGTCCAGCACCACCAGTGGCCCGTTGACACCGCACACGGTCCTGTAGGCTGGGGCAGGGGACACTGTCAGAGCCACGGGGCCACCCAGGGGGTGACACCCCGCCACCCTGTCCCTTCCCGTGTCCCTGTCCCGGTGACAACCCCAGTGACCAGCGGTGGCCCAGCTGGACACGGTGTCCTGCAGGAAATGTCACTCAGCGGTGGCTTCCTGGCACTCAGGGGTTGTGTCACCTCCCGGAGGTGTCCCCACCAGAGGGATGTCACCGCTGGGGTGCCACCAGGGAAATGTCCCAGTGTCACCTCCCGGAGGTGCCTCCACCACAGGGATGTCACCTCTAGGAGTGCCACCAGGGAGATGTCCCATTGTCCCCTCCCGGAGGTGTCCCCACCACAGGGATGTCACCTCTAGGGGTGCCACCAGGGAGATGTCCTATTGTCACCTCCCGGAGGTGTCCCCACCACAGGGATGTCACCTCTAGGGGTGCCACCAGGGAGATGTCCCAGTGTCACCTCCCGGAGGTGTCCCCACCACAGGGATGTCACCTCTAGGGGTGCCACCAGGGAGGTGTCCCAGTGTCACCTCCCGGAGGTGTCCCCACCACAGGGATGTCACCTCTGGGAGTGCCACCAGGGAGATGTCCCGTTGTCACCTCCCTGCCACGCCTTGCCCGAGGATCCCAAAGTCCCCGCGGTGCTGGGGGGACCCTGGTGGCCCTGGGGGGACCCTGGTGGCCCTGGGGACACAGCGGGGGTGACACACGGGGGGTGCTGAGGGTGTGACCTCGCGGGGACAACCCCGGGACAAGGGTGACAAACGGGGACAGGGGACAAGGGTGACAAACGGGCGTGAAGCTGGGTGGGGACACAGGGAGAGGCAGCGGATCCCGGGAATTCCGGGATTGGGATGGGAACCTGGGAATGGCGGGATTGGGATCCCGGGAATTCCAGGATTGGGATGGGAAACCTGAGAATAATGGGATTGGGATGGAATCCTGAAAATTATGGGATTGGGATCAGATGCTGGGAATGCCAGGATTGGGATCTGATCCTGGGATTGGGATGGGATCCTGGGAATGTTGGGATTGGTTGGGATCAGATCCTGAGATTGGGATGGGATCCTGAAGATTTCCGGATAGGGATTGGATGCTGGGAATTCCAGGATTGGGATCAAATCCTGTGAATTCCAGGACTGGGATGGGATCCTGGGAATGCTGGGGTTGGGATGGGATCCTGGGAATGCCAGGATTGGGATCAGATCCTGGGAATTATGGGATTGGGATCGGACTGTAGGAATTCCAGGATTGGGATCAGGTCCTGGGAATGCCAGGACTGGGATCAGGTCCTGGGAATTCCAGAGCTGGGATGGGATCCTGGGAATAATGGGATTGGGATCAGATGCTGGGAATAATGGGATTGGGATCAGATGCTGGGAATTCCGATATCGGGATTGGATCCTGGGAATGCCGGGATTTGACTCGGTTTCCCGGAGTGCCGGGACCGGGATCGGCTCCTGGGATTGCTGGGACTGGGATCAGCTCTGGGAATCACCAGGATATGGATCGGTTCCCGGGAGTGTCAGAATTGGGATCGGCTCTGGGGATCACCAGGATTTGGATCAGCTCCCGGGAGTGCCGGGACTGGGATCATCTCCCGGGAACTCCGAGACTGGGATCATCTCCCGGGAACTCCGGGATTGGGATCATCTCCCGGGAGTGCCGGGACTGGGATCATCTCCCGGGAACTCCGGGACTGGGATCATCTCCCGGGAACTCCGAGACTGGGATCATCTCCCGGGAACTCCGGGACTGGGATCATCTCCCGGGAACTCCGGGATTGGGATCATCTCCCGGGAACTCCGGGACTGGGATCATCTCCCGGGAACTCCGGGACTGGGATCATCTCCCGGGAACTCCGGGATTGGGATCATCTCCCGGGAACTCTGAGAATGGGATCATCTCCCGGGAACTCCGGGACTGGGATCATCTCCCGGGAATTCCGGGATTGGGATCATCTCCCGGGAACTCCAGGACTGGGATCATCTCCCGGGAGTGCCGGGACTGGGATCATCTCCCGGGAACTCTGAGAATGGGATCATCTCCCGGGAACTCCGGGACTGGGATCATCTCCCGGGAACTCCAGGACTGGGATCATCTCCCGGGAACTCCGGGACTGGGATCATCTCCCGGGAACTCCAGGACTGGGATCATCTCCCGGGAGTGCCGGGACTGGGATCATCTCCCGGGAACTCCGGGATTGGGATCATCTCCCGGGAACTCCAGGACTGGGATCATCTCCCGGGAGTGCTGGGACTGGGATCATCTCCCGGGAACTCCGGGATTGGGATCATCTCCCGGGAACTCCGGGACTGGGATCATCTCCCGGGAGTGCCGGGACTGGGATCATCTCCCGGGAACTCTGAGAATGGGATCATCTCCCGGGAACTCCGGGATTGGGATCGGCCCGGCGGGCGCAGGTTTGGGGAGCTGACCCGGCCCAAAGCCGGGCCTCGATCCTCCCGAGCGCGGCCCCGGCCCCGCTGCCCCCCCGGCCCTTCCCGCCCTGCCCCTCTCCTCACCCTCATTCCCACTGATCCTAACGGGATCGGAGAGGGGACGGGGTCCCGGGATGTCCCCGTGCCGACGGTGGCATTGTCCCCCCGGCTGGGACAGCCCCCGGGAGCGCGTCCCTAGGGATGGCTCCCGCTTCTCACAGCCCACTCCCACCGGGGACACCCCACGGGGCTCTGTGGGGTCACCCCGGTGGCACAGCGGGACCCTCGGTGTCCCCTTGCCTCGGCCGGGGTGGTGCCAGCGATCCCGGGATTTCAGCAATTGGAATTACGGAATTCCAGACTGGTCTGGGGTGGGAAGGACCTTCAAGCTCAGGGATTCCAACCCCGGCACCTCCCACTGTCCCAGGTGGATCCAATCCCAGTGTTCAACCTGGCCCTGGGCACTGCCAGGGATCCAAGGGCGGCCACAGCTGGGAATTCCTGGGAATTCTCTGGGAATTCCATCCCAGCCAGGAATTCCTTGCCAAGATCCCAGCCCAAGCTCCCCTTTCCCAGTGGGAGCCATTCCCTGGCTCCTGTCCCTCTGTCCCTTGTCCCCAGTCCCTCTCCAGCTCTCCTGGAGCCCCTCCAGGCACTCTGAGCATTCCCTGGAATTTTCCCTTCTCCAGGGGAACATTCCCAGCTCTCCCAGCCTGGCTCCAGAGGGGCTCCAGCCCTGAGAACAGCTCTGGAATCTGCTCTGGATTTCCTCCAGCAGCTCCACACCCGCCTGAATTTGGGATCCAGGAGCTGGAGCAGCTCTGCAGGCGGCGTCCCACAGGGATGGAATTCCCAACTTTCCAACATCACCTCCTCCAGCCTGGATTTGTGCCCCATCCCAGCTTCTCCCGCCCTTGGCCTTGCTGAGCCCCACGAGGCTCTCCCAGCCCCACTGCTAATTAACTAATTAGCCTTCTCTGCCCTTCCCCAATGAGGCGGGTTCCTGCTGCTCGCCCATTCAGCCTGCGGAGGGGCCGGCACACCGGGAGCGTCCTCCTGGCCTTTTGTCCCCTTTCTTCCCAAAGTGACCATCCGGCCTTTTATTCCCGTTCCCGCTCCCTCCCGAAGCTCTCCCGCTTCCCTTCCCCCCCGACAGGAATTTTGGGGAGTTTTTCTTCTCCCCCTTGGCAGCCCCGGGGTCACCCGTGTGGGACAGGGACATTGGGGTGTCACTTGTCCTGGCACGGGGTGTCCAGTGTGGTCCCGGTGGCTGCCATGCCCTTGGGGACGTTGGTGGCTGTCCGGCGGTTTCATGGGATGGCTCTTCCCACCTGGAATGTGGGAGCCACTCGTAGTGCAGGTGGCACTAGGGGTGACATCGGTCATTGGCTGAGCTCTTGGATGATATGAAATTCATCCATCATCCATCATCCCTCCATTCATCCATCACTTCTTAATCTGGCCTACATCAATTATCCATCCATCATCCATCCATCCATCCATCCATCCATCCATCCATCATCCATCCATCCATCCATCCATCCATCCATCCATCCATCCATCCATCCATCCATCCATCATCCATCCATCCATCATCCATCATCCATCCATCCATCCATCCTTCATCATCATCATCCATCATCCATCATCCATCCATCCATCATCCATCCATCATCCATCATCCATCCATCTATCCATCCATCCATCATCCATCCATCATCCATCCATCCATCATCCATCCATCCATCCATCCATCCATCCATCCATCCATCCCTCCATCATCCATCCATCCATCATCCATCCATCCATTATCCATCCATCATCCATCCATCCATCCGTCATCCATCCATCATCCATCCATTATCCATCATCCATCATCCATCCATCCATCATCCATCCATCATCCATCCATCATCCATCCATCATCCATCCATCATCCATCCATCCATCATCCATCATCCATCCATCATCCAACCATGGGCTGGGACCTCTGGAATCCTGGAATGGTTTGGGTTGGGAGTGACCTCATATCCCACCTGGTTCCATCAAGGATCCCTTCCACCATTCCAGGTTTCTCCAAGCCCCAGTGTCCAGCCTGGCCTTGGACATTCCAGGGATCATCCCAGCCCCTCATCCATGCCCGGCTCTGGACGTTCTGTCGTGACAGAGGGGAAGTCACGACAGCGATGCTGAGGGACAGCCCGGAAAGGGAACGGGGTGGGAAGAGAGGAGGAGGAGGAGAAAAAGGAAAAGAAGGAGAAGAAGAACGAGGAGGAAGAGGAGAAGGTGGAGAGGAAGGAGGAGAAGAATAAAAAGGAGAAGATAGACGAAGAAGCAGAAGAGGAGGAGGAGAAGACGAGGAGAACAAGAAGAAGAAGAGGAGGAGAAGAGGAAGAAGAGGAAGAGGAGGAGAAGGATGTGAAAGAGGAGGAGAAGTGGAGGAAGAGGAGGAGGAAGGGAAGAACAAGGAAGAGAAGGAGAAGAAGAAGAGGAGGACGAGGAAGATGAGGAGAAGAAGAAGAGGAGGAGAAGATGAGGATGAGGAGGAGGAGGAGGATGAGGAGGAGGAGGAGAAAGAGAAGAGAAGGAGGAAGAGGAGGAGAATAAGAAGAGGAGAACGAGGAAAAAGAGGAGGAAGAGGAAGAAGAGGATGAGGAGAAGAACAAAAGAAGGAAGAGAAGGAGAAGAAAAAGAAGAGGAGGAGGAAGAGGAGGAGGAGGAAAAGGACAAAGAGAAGAAGAAGAAGAGGAGGAGGAAGAGAAGGAAAAGAAGAAGAAGAGGAGGAGGAAGAGGAGGACGAGGAGGAAGAAGAGGAGGAGGAGGAGGAAGAGGAGGAGGAGAAGAACAAGAAGAGGAGAATGAGGAGAAGGAGAAGAAAAAGGAGGAGGAAGAGAAGGAGAAGAACAAGAAGAGGAGGAGGAAGAGGAGGAGGACGAAAAGGACAAAGAGAAGAACAAGAAGAGGAGGAGGAATAGAAGAACACTGAGAGGAGGAGGAAGAGAAGGAAAAGAAGAAGAAAAGGAAGAAGAGGAGGAGGAGGATGAGGAAGAGAAGGAGGAGAAGGAGGAGGAGGAGAACAAGAAAAAGAGAAGGAAGAGAAAGAGAAGAAGAAGAAGAAGAGGAGGAGGAGGAAGAGAAGAACAGGAAGAGAAGGAAGAGGAGAAGGAGGAAAAGGAAAAATAGAACAAGAAGAGGAGGAGGAAGAGGAGAAAGAAAAGGAGAAGAGGAAGAAGAGGAGGAGGAAGAGGAGGAGGAAAAGGACAAAGAGAAGAACAAGAAGAGGAGGAAAAGGAGAGCAAGAAGAAGAACGAGAAGAAGAACAAGAGGAGGAGGAGGAAGAGGAGGAGAAGAAGAACGAGATGAGGAGGAGAAGGAGGAGGAGGAGGAAGAGGATGAGGAGGACAAGAAAAAGAGAAGGAAGATAAAGAGAAGAAGAAGAGGAGGAGGAAGAGGAGAAAGAAAAGAAGGAGAATAACACGAAGAAGAGGAGAAGAACAAGAAGAGGAGCAGGAGGAGGAAGAGGAGGAGGAAAAGGACAAAGAGAATAACAAGAAGAGGAGGAAGAGGAGAACGAGAAGAAGAAGAAGAGGAGGAGGAAGAGGAGGGGAAGAAGAACGAGAGGAGGAGGAGGAAGAGGAGGAGGAGGAAAAGGACAAAGAGAATAACAAGAAGAGGAGGAAGAGGAGAACGAGAAGAAGAAGAAGAGGAGGAGGAAGAGGAGGGGACGAAGAACAAGAAGAGGAGGAGGAAGAGGAGGGGAAGAAGAACGAGATGAGGAGGAGGAGGAGGAGGAGGAGGAGGAGGAGGAGGAGGGCCGGGAAGCGCAGGGGAGCCCCGGAAAGCCCCAGCAGCGCTAATGAAGCCGCACCGCGGCCGCGGCGGGCTGGGTGGGCCGGGGGCACGGCCGGGGGGCGGGAGGAGGAGGGCGGCGGCAGCGGGGCCGAGGGGAAAGCGAAGCCTTTCAACGTGGCCTTTGCACACCCCCAGCCCCAAATTCACAGCTGCTGTCAGATGCGATCTCCGTCAGCGCTGACACTCACGCACTGCTGCCCAGCGCGGCCCCCGGTGACAAAGGGGACCCGGGCCGGCTCCACCCGCCGCTAATTGCTCCCGCTCGCCCGCCCTGCCCTCCGCGGCCCCGCAGGGCTCGGCTGCAAAGTGCGCCGGGGGCTCGCTGCCACCTCCGAGGGGGTCTTGGGGTCGGGGGATGGTTGGGGTGGGAAAGGAGCTCGAGGGGTGTTGTGTTGTGCCAGCTCAGGTGGGTCCGGGTTCATCCAAACTGGACTTGGGCGCTTCCAGGGACAGCCGCAGCTTCTCTGGGAATTCCAGCCCAGCTCCTCCTCACCCTCGCAGGGAGGAATTCCTTCCCAAAATCCCACCCAAATCTCCCCTTTTCCAGCGGGAAGCCATTCCCCTTTTTTTTGTCACCTCATCCTCTGTGCGGCGCGCGACGCTCAGCCCCCGCCCCGAATTCCAGAGCTGGGAAGGGATGGGGACACCTGGAGCAGGGCTGGGAAGCAGGAAGGATAAACAGCCCCCAACCCCCCAGTGCTCAGTCCCAGAGCTGACCCCAGCAGCTCCAGGGCTGACCCTGAGCCGCCCTGGGGCGCAGGGAGGGTCCCCGGTGTCCCCCAGGGCACAGAGGGGGGACCCCACCCCTCCACCCCTGAGGGTGCCGGGCAGCAGCTCTGGGTGGGGCTGGGTGCATCCCCCACCCCTGGCAGGGGACAGGGACAGGGACAGGACTCGGAGCAACCCGGGACAGCGGGAGGGCTCCCCGTGCATGGCAGGGGTGGGATTTAACCTCCCTCCCAACCCAAAATCCGGCATTTGAACGATCCCAGGAATGCCCGATTTCCAAAAGCCGCATCACAAATCCACCCCCCGCCTCCCCTCCTCCTCCAAATCCCTGTCAGCCCCGAGCCCACCCTGGGACTTTTCCGACCATCCCTAAGTGACCGCTTCCCCCACGGCTGCCGGCCCCGGTCGCCTCCTGAACCTGCCCATTGTGGCATGTGTCACTTTGTGCCGCGCTGTCAACCCCGCGGGGCTGGCCCGGGGCTGGCAGGGGCCGTGAAAAGCCCGGCGGGGGGTCACACTCTATGCCACTAATTACACTAATTAGGGCCCAGCGGCCGCGGGTTCCCAGACACACCTGCACAGTCATGTGGGGGCAGCCCGAGAAAAGGCGGCCGCAGCCAAGCGTGGAAAAAAAAAAAACAACAAAAAGGGGGAAAAACCAAAAAAAAAAAAAAAAAGGAAAATTCACTCGTGGGTTTTGCTGGTGGAAGGAAAACAGGGATGAAGGGAGGGATCCTAAAGGATGGGGGTTCGAGGGTGGGAGGTTCTGGTGGGGCACAGGGATATGGGGCAGTGAGGTCGCAGCCCCCCCGGGAAATGTGGCCAAGGCTTGGGAGTGTCCCTGGATGCTCCTCTGCTGTTGCCCGTGTCCCAAACGGCACCAGGAGGAGATTCCAGAGGCAGGATCCCACGCCTGGAGCAGGAGAGGTGTCACGGGTAATGGGGACAACTGGGATGTGGCAGTGAGCCAACAAAATGGCTGCTGGGCTGGGGCTGTGCGGCAAAAACTGGGTGTGCTGCTTCCTCATCCATCCATCCATCCATTATCCATCCATCCATCCATCCATCCATCCATTATCCATCCATCCATCCATCCATCCATCCATCCATCCATCCATCCATCATCCATCCCTCCATCCATCCATCATCCATCCATCATCCATCCATCCATCCATCCATCCATCCATCCATCCATCCATCCATCATCCATCCATCCATCCATCCATCCATCATCCATCATCCATCCATCATCCATCCATCCATCCATCATCCATCCATCCATCCATCCATCCATCATCCATCATCCATCCATCCATCATCCATCCATCCATCCATCATCCATCCATCCATCCATCCATCCATCCATCCATCCATCATCCATCATCCATCCATCCATCCATCATCCATCCATCCATCCATCCATCCATCATCCATCCATCCATCATCCATCATCCATCCATCCATCCATCCATCCATCCATCCATCCATCCATCCATCATCCATCCATCCATCATCCATCCATCCATCTATCCATCCATCATCCATCCATCCATCCATCCATCATCCATCCATCCATCCATCATCCATCCATCCATCCATCCATCCATCCATCCATCCATCTATCCATCATCCATCCATCATCCATCCATCCATCATCCATCCATCCATCCATCATCCATCCATCCATCCATCCATCCATCATCCATCCATCCATCCATCCATCTATCCATCATCCATCCATCCATTCATCCATCCATCATCCATCCATCCATCATCCATCCATCCATCCATCCATCCATCCATCCATCATCCATCCATCCATCATCCATCCATCCATCCATCCATCCATCCATCCATCCATCCATCTATCCATCATCCATCCATCCATCCATCCATCCATCATCCATCCATCCATCATCCATCCATCCATCCATCCATCCATCCATCCATCCATCCATCATCCATCCATCCATCCATCCATCCATCATCCATCCATCCATCCATCATCCATCCATCCATCCATCCATCCATCATCCATCCATCCATCCATCCATCCATCCATCCATCCATCATCCATCCATCCATCCATCATCCATCCATCCATCCATCATCCATCCATCCATCCATCCATCCATCCATCCATCCATCCATCCATCATCCATCCATCATCCATCCATCCATCCATCCATCCATCCATCCATCCATCCATCATCCATCCATCCATCCATCCATCCATCCATCCATCCATCCATCATCCATCCATCCATCATCCATCCATCCATCCATCATCCATCCATCCATCCATCATCCATCCATCCATCCATCCATCCATCCATCCATCCATCCATCCATCATCCATCCATCATCCATCCATCCATCCATCCATCCATCCATCCATCCATCCATCATCCATCCATCCATCATCCATCCATCCATCCATCATCCATCCATCCATCCATCATCCATCCATCATCCATCCATCCATCCATCATCCATCCATCCATCCATCCATCCATCCATCATCCATTCATCCATCATCCGTCTGTCTGTCCATCCATCCATCCATCCATCCATCATGGCTGGGGACAGTGACACCACTCCTGTACCCAGTGCCACACTGGGACCCCAATCTGGGACCCCAAACTGGGACCATAAACTGGGATCCTGAACTGAGACCCTGAACTGGGACCCTAAACAGAGATCCCAAACTGGGACCCTAAACTGGGACACCGAACTGGGACCATCAACTGGGACCCTAAACTGGGACCCCACAGTGTGAACCTAAACTGGAGCCCTAAACTGGAACCCTAAACAGGGACCCTAAAAGGGGACCCCAAACTGACACTCCGAACTGGGACCCCAAACTGGGACCCTAAACAGAGACCCCAAACAGGGACCCCGAACTGGGACCCCAGACTGGAACCCCGAGGTGGGACTCCAAACTGGGACTCCAAACTGGGACCCCAAACTGGATCCGGAGCTGGGGGTCCTGCTTCCCCTTCCCCATATTCAGGGGATGTCCCCACCCCTCCGAGTGTCACCGCCAGGCCCCCCCCGAGCTGTGCCACCCCCCCTCTGTCCTTCCTGCCACCTTCACTGTCACCTCCCGGAACATTTTGGGACCCGCCTGTCCCCACCTGGCTGGCAGGGACACACCGGCGACAGCGCTTTGTCCCCGCATGGGTGGCCGTGCCGAGCTGGGCACAGGGGGGTGACAAACGCGTCCCTCGAGGGGACAAAGGCGACCAGCGAGAAGAAAGCGGGGCGGTTTTTCCTGGCAAAGGGACACGCGGGTGACACCCGAGCCAAGGGCTGGCGCTCCGCCAGGTGACCCGGGCAGGAGCCACCCGCGGGTGGCCGCTGTTGACAGCAAACACGGCGGGTGGCCGGGCAGGGCCAGCTCGGCTCGGGAGGGACCGGAGCCACCCGCTTGGGGACGAGGTGACATCCCGGCCAGGTGGCTTCCGAGCTGCCCGGCCCCGCCAGCGAAGGCACAAAGGTCACAACGGACGCCCCCGGTGGCAGCGGGGGCTTGGGGACAAAGTGACAGGGGATCGTCCAGCCCCGTGTGGCGCCGGCGCGGTGCCAGGTGTCCCGATGTCGCCGTGGGGTGGGGACACAGCGGGAAGGGCGCCCTGGCACCTCGGGAGTGTCACCACGGCTCCCCACGGGTGTCCCCTGCGTGGGGACACCTTCCCCGGTCGCGGTCCCCAGGAGGGGACAGCCCCGCAGAGCCACACTGTCCCCCTGTCCCCACGAGAGACACACGTGGCCCCTGTGCCATCCTGCCTGTCGCAGTGCCACCCAGCTGTCCCCTCTTGAAGCAGTGTCACACGCCCATCCATCCTTGTCACCCCTGGCTGTGCCAGTGCCACCCCTCTGTCCCTTCCTGTCCCAGTGCCACCCACCCATCCCTGTCACCCCTGCCTGTCCCAGTGCCACCCACCCGTCCCTGTCACCCCTGCCTGTCCCAGTGCCACCCACCCATCCCTGTCACCCCTGCCTGTCCCAGTGCCACCCCTCTGTCCCTTCCCGACCCGGTGTCACCCACCAGTCCCTGCTTGTCCCAGTGCCACCCACCCATCCCTGTCACCCCTGCCTGTCCCAGTGCCACCCCTCTGTCCCTTCCTGCCCCAGTGCCACCCACCCATCCCTGTCACCCCTGCCTGTCCCAGTGCCACCCCTCTGTCCCTTCCTGTCCCAGTGCCACCCACCCGTCCCTGTCACCCCTGCCTGTCCCAGTGCCACCCCTCTGTCCCTTCCCGACCCGGTGTCACCCACCAGTCCCTGCTTGTCCCAGTGCCACCCACCCATCCCTGTCACCCCTGCCTGTCCCAGTGCCACCTGCCTGTCCCAGTGCCACCCACCCATCCCTGTCACCCCTGCCTGCCCCAGTGCCACCCCTCTGTCCCTGTCACCCCTGCCTGTCCCAGTGCCACCCCTCTGTCCCTGTACCCGCTCCAGTGCCACCCACGCACTCCTGCCCGGTGTCACCCCCTCGTCCCTGCCACCAGTGCTCGGGGACAGAGGGATGTCCCTCCCTCCCCTGTCCCCCATCTCGGTGTCCCCCCGGTGTCCCGCCGGTGTCCCCCCGGTGTCCCCGCCGTGTCCCGCACTCACTCAGCCGGGGGTTGCTGTGGAAGTCGCGGGTCACGGCCAGCCCGTGCTCGCGGGCGGCCGCCAGCTCTGTCGCCGCTGCTGTCACCTTGGTGGCGGCCATGGCCCTGTCCCTGTCCCTGTCCTTGTCCCCGTCACGGTCCCGGTCCCGCCGGGCAGGACACGGCAGCGCCCCGGGTTTTGTAGCTGCGACACCGGCGACACAGGCGACACCGGCGACACAGGTGACACCGGAGACAGAGGTGGCACCGGCGACACAGGTGACACCGGAGACAGAGGTGACACCAGAGACAGAGGTGGCACTGGTGACACAGGTGACACCGGAGACAGGGGTGGCACCGTGTTGTCTGTAAACAGCGGGAGGGAGCGGCCGGAGGCGGGATCGCGGGAGCCGGGATGGGGGCAGGGAACGGGAACGGGAGAGGGACGGGGAAAGGAACGGGAACGGGAATGGGGACGGGAACGGGAACGGGAATGGGAATGGGAACGGGAACGGGAGAAGGATGGAGAAAGGAACGGGGACGGGAATGGGGACGGGAACGGGAACGGGGACAGGAATGGGAATGGGAACGGGAACGGGGACGGGAATGGGAATGGGAGAAGGATGGGGAAAGGAATGGGGACAGGGACAGCAATGGGGAATGGGAACGGGGACGGGAATGGGAATGGGGATGGGGACGGGAACGGGAACGGGAACGGGAACGGGGACGGGAATGGGAATGGGAACGGGAACGGGAACGGGAGAAGGATGGGGAAAGGAACAGGAACGGGGACAGGAACGGGGATGGGAAAGGGAATGGGAATGGGAATGGGAGAAGGATGGGGAAAGGAATGGGAACGGGAACGGGGATGGGAAAGGGAATGGGAGAAGGATGGGGAAAGGAACGGGGACGGGGACAGCGATGGGGAACGGGAACGGGGACGGGAACGGGAATGGGGATGGGGACTCAATGGGAATGGGAATGGGAAGAGGAGTGGGAATGGGAAGGGAAACGGGAACAGGAATGGGAATGAGAATGGGATAGGAAATGGGATAGGAAATGGGAGAGAGACAAGGGGGAGGGACAAGGGATAAGAATAGGGAAAAGGCATAGGGACCGGGATAAAGGATTGGGATAGGGATAGGGAAAAGGGATTTGGATAAGAGATAGGGATAAGGGAAAAGAATAGGGAAAGGGGCTGGGATAAGGGATAGGGATGTAGCTATGGGATAGGGATCGGGATAGGGATGGGGTTAGGGATAAGGGCTAGGGATAAGGGGTTAGGATAGGGATAGGGATAAGGGATTGGGATAAGGGATTGGGATAAGGGATTGGGATAAGGATAAGGGGTAGGGATGAGAGATTAAGGATAGGGATAAGGGGTTAGGATAGGGATAAGGCATTGGGATAAGGGATAGAGATAAGGGAATGGGATAGGGAAAGGGTCTGGGATAAGGGATAGGGATGTTGATAAGGGATAGGGATAGGGATAGGAATAAAGGGTAGGGAATGGGATAGGGAAAAGGGATTAGGATAGGGATAGGGATAGGGATAGGGATAAGGGATTGGGATAAGGGATTTGGATAGGGAAAGGGTCTAGGATAAGGGATAGGGATGTTGATAAGGGATAGGGGTCGGGATAGGGATGGGATTAGGGATAGGGATGAGGGGTTTGGGTAGGGATAAGGCATTGGGATAAGGGATAGAGATAAGGGAATGGGATAGGGATAAGGGATTGGGATAAGGGATAGGGATGTAGATATGGGATAGGGATCGGGATAGGGATGGGGGTAGGGATAGGGATAAGGGGTTGGGATAGGGATGAGGAATAAGAATAGGGATAAGGGACAGCGATAGGGGATGGGGATCGGGGTAGGGATAAAAGATAAGGAAAAGTGAGTCGGGATAAAGGATTGGGATAAGGAATAAGGATAGGGAAAAGGGGCTGCGCGGCTCCTCGGGGGCTCTGAGGCAGCGGTGGCCTCGGAAATGTCACCCTGTGTTGTCACCCACGGGGACAAGGACACCCGGAGCGGGGCCAGGGGCCCCACAGGAGGAGGAGGAGGCGGAAGGAGGCAGGGCGCGACTTTTATTAACAATAAAAACCATCAAAACCCCGCGTTTTTCCTCAAAATTTGACATCCAGCCTTGGTTTTCCAGTCATCCCAGTCTGGAGGAGCCCCTGGCACCGAGCGGGACAAACTGGGGGTGTCCCCAAACTGTCCCCGAACCCCGCGACAGCTTCGCTTTGGAGAAAGGAGCTTTGGAAAAAAAAAAAAAAACTTGGGATGGGATTTGGGATTTTTGGGGTCAAACGGGCAAAAGGAGCAGCGCCGGGATTCCCGCGGATCTTTCAGGATCACCGGAGCAGGCAGGAAAACCCCAAAGATATTTCCAAATTCATATTCCTAATTCCTAATTCCTAATTCCCGGGCTTTGTTTTACCCGGAATGTCCCCAGATGCCCTCCGGGATTTTCCAGTTTGGAAAAAAAATCCCTAAATCCCCGCTGGAGTGGGGCTGGCAGGAGGGAAAAGCGAAACCCGGGTGGGGTTGGGGACAGAATTCCAGAGGTGGCGACGCGGCCACTTCCCTGTCCTGGCTCCACCTGGCTCAGGAAGAGGCGGGATCAAGAATAAATTAAAGGATTAGGGGAAGAGAGGAGGAAAAATCCCAAATATCGTTGGAGAAATTCCAGGCGACTTGTGCCGGGTGGTGGGGGAGGGGGGGGACAGGATTGTCACTTGTCACCTGTCCCTGCCTCAGTTTCCCCGCCCGAGCCGTCCCTTTAAAACGCTCCAAAGGGAGCGGAGCAATAAATAAGAATTCCCTAAAAAAGGGGGAAAAAGAAAAAAAAAATTGACGGAAAGTTTCTCATAAAATCATTTATTTTAAATATTTCCCTGCAAAATCCTGGGAATTCGGGGCCCGGGAGATGCGGCCCCATCGGGAGCAGCAGCCCGGGGGTGGAGGGCAAGGGGGATGCTCAGTGTTAATGATCATTGTTCATTAATGAATCGGTTAATTAATCAACGGCAGCGGGTTTGGGGGTGTGGGGGGAGCCCCCGGGGCAGGGTCTGGGTGTGGGGAGGGGGCTCGGGGTGTCCCGGCAAGGTGGTGACACCGCGGGACACCCGGACAAGGTGGTGACGCTGCAGGACACCTGGACAAGGTGGTGACACCACAGGACACCTGGACAAGGTGGTGATGCTGCAGGACACCTGGACAAGGTGGTGACACCGCGGGACACCATGACAAGGTGGTGACACCGCGGGACACCCGGACAAGGTGGTGACACCACGGGTTGTCCCGGCAAGGTGGTGACACCGCGGGACACCCGGACAAGGTGGTGACACCGCAGGACACCACGACAAGGTGGTGACACCGCAGGGTGTCCTGGACAAGGTGGTGACACCACAAGACACCTGGACAAGGTGGTGACACCGCAGGGTGTCCTGGACAAGGTGGTGACACCACGGGTTGTCCCGGCAAGGTGGTGACACCGCGGGACACCCGGACAAGGTGGTGACACTGCAGGACACCTGGACAAGGTGGTGACACCTCAGGACACCTGGACAAGGTGGTGACACCACAGGACACCCTGACAAGGTGGTGACACTGCAGGGTGTCCCGGCAAGGTGGTGACACCACAGGACACCCTGACAAGGTGGTGACACCGCAGGGCGTCCCCGCAAGGCAATGCCACCACGGGATGACAAAGTGATGCCACCTCAGGACACCTGGTGCCAAGGTGGCGCCACCCCAGCGTGTCCCGCCAAGGCGACGCTCACACCCCCCAGTAGCTGCTCCTGTCCCCAAGCGCCACCTCATGCCAGGTCCCCCTGGTCCCCAGCGCCACCCTCAGCCCGGGTGGCCCCGCAGGAAGCCACTGTCACCCCCTGGGAGCGGGACCCTGGTGCGACAGGGGACAAGCGGGGTGTGGCGGGTGCCGGTGGCAGGACGGTGCCACCCCAGGGTGGGTCTGGGGGCGCTGCTGGCAAAGACCCCCTGGGATGCCACCGCCACCGCTGTCCCCAGCTGTCACCCGGAGGGGTGACAGTGACCCACAGCCCCTCGGGGGGGGTTCCCTGTGGGGTCCGCCAGGCTGGGACAGCCCCCAGAAAGGGACAGGGCGGGGTTTGGGGGTGTCCCAGGGGTGGCGGCAGCCCGGGGACAACACCTGGGGACATCACCCAGGCCAAATTGGGGACAAACCCCCCACCCCACCCCGAGGAGCAGCGCCGCCGCCCTGCGCTCGCCGCGGTGACCTCAGCCCGGCGGGGAAACTGAGGCACGGCGCTTCTCCGAGGACACCGCGGGGACAGAGCCACCGCTGCTGTCCCCGGGGACAGCGACACCTCGGAGCGACACCGGCGACACCCGCGGCCAGGGGGGAGCGGCCATTCCCAGCGGGAATTCCCAGCTCGGGGAGGAGCGATCTGGGCTGGGGGGCGGCGGGGGGAAAGGGACAATTTTGGACACCGTTTTTTGGGGGGGTTTGGATTTTTTTGGGGGGGGTTTGTTTCTTTGTTGTTGTTGTTGTTTTTGTTGTTTGTGTTTTTGTTTTTGGGTTTCTGTTTCTGCTTTTGTTTTGGGGTTTTTGGTTTTGTTTGGGGATTTTGGGTTTTTTTTAATGTTGTTTTTGTTGTTGTTTTTGTTGTTGGGTTTTTGTTTTCGGGTTTTTGTGTTTGTTTTTGGGTTTTTGTTTTTGTGTTTGTTTTTGTTTTTGGGGTTTTTGTTTTTTGTTTTCGGGTTTTTGTGTTTGTTTTTGGGTTTTTGTTTTTGGGTTTTTGTTTTTGTTTTTGTTTTTGGGTTTTTGTTTTTGGGTTTCTGTGTTTGTTTTTGTGTTTCTGGTTTTGTTTCTGTGTTTTTGTTTTTTGTTTTTGTTTTTGGGTTTTTGTGCTTGTTTTTGTTTTTGTGTTTGTTTTTGATTTTGGTTTTTTTTTGTTTGTTTTTGTTTTTGTTATTTTTGTTTTTGTTTTTGTTTTAAGGGCTCGGCTTCTTGCTGTCTACAGAACCGTCCTTCCTCTCCAGCCGCGTGTAAGGCTCGAACGCGGACGCTCCCGCCGGGCAAGAATCGGGCAGATCGCGCAGCCCACCCAACACCCCCCCCAAAAAACACACCGGCCTCCCCGGCAGCCGCGGCGACGGCGACGAGGACGAGGATGCGGAGGAGAAGGACGCGGCCGGGGGCGGCGGGAGCCGGCCGAGGGGCGGCGGGGCGGGCGGGCTGCCGCCGCCGCCCGGCCCCGGGGCCGCGGGGCGCGGCGGGGCCCGGCCGGGCGCGGGGCTGCCGAGCGGCACCGGGCTGCGGGCGGCGGGCAGGAGGCTCGGCGGGGCCGGCACGGACAGCAGGCGGCTTTGCTCCAGCAGCCGCAGGATGTTGCAGGTGGCGAAGGACTCGGAGGTGCCGGAGGAGCGTTTCTCAGAGTCTCTGCTCTGGTCTTTCTTCTGCTTCGTGCGGCGGTTCTGGAACCACACCTTGACCTGGGGGTTTGGGGGTTTGGGGGTTGGGGTTTGGGGGTTTGGGGGAAAGGGGAGGCACGGACGGAAAGAGAGCGCGGGGAGCCGGGGGAGAGAGGCGAGAGGCAGGAGAGAGCGAGAGGTACGAGAGAGAGAGAGAGATGGGTTAGAATGAGCGGCCAAGCGAGACCCGCCCGCCCGGGGATCCCAATCCCAAGGGAGAATTCCCGCGGGGACAGCGGAGAGGGGCCCGAGCCTGCGGGGGGACACGGGAATGAGGGAACCGGGATGGGAACTGGGCCTGGGAATGAGGGATGCGAACTGGGATTGGAGACTGGGAATGGGACCTGGGGCTGGAAATGAGGGATGGGACCTGGGATTGGAGACCAGGGATGGGACCTGGGATTGGAGACCAGGGATGGGAATTGGGCCTGGAAATG
The DNA here is from genome assembly GCF_050655825.1 of Lonchura striata. Lineage (NCBI taxonomy): Eukaryota > Metazoa > Chordata > Aves > Passeriformes > Estrildidae > Lonchura > Lonchura striata. The sequence goes on along the minus strand of NC_140706.1, from coordinate 1,896,753 downwards.
AGGGATGGGAACTGGGATTGGAGACCAGGGATGGGAACTGGGATTGGAGACTGGGAATGGGAACTGGGATTGGAAATGAGGGATGGGAACTGGGACTGGAAATGAGGGATGGGACCTGGGATTGGAGACCAGGGATGGGAACTGGGATTGGAGACCAGGGATGGGAACTGGGATTGGAAATGAGGGATGGGACCTGGGATTGGAAATGAGGGATGGGACCTGGGATTGGAGACTGGGAATGGGAACTGGGATTGGAGACCAGGGATGGGAACTGGGATTGGAGACCAGGGATGGGAATTGGGCCTGGAAATGAGGGATGGGACCTGGGATTGGAAATGAGGGATGGGAACTGGGATTGGAGACCAGGGATGGGAACTGGGATTGGAAATGAGGGATGGGACCTGGGATTGGAAATGAGGGATGGGACCTGGGATTGGAGACTGGGAATGGGAACTGGGATTGGAGACCAGGGATGGGAACTGGGATTGGAAATGAGGGATGGGACCTGGGATTGGAGACCGGAAATGGGACCTGGGATTGGAGACCATGGATGGGTCCTGGGAACTGGAGGCTGGGAATGGGACCTGGGATTGGAGACCAGGGATGGGACCTGGGACTAGAGACCAGGAATGGGACCTGGGATTTGAGTCCAGGGACAGGACCTGGGATTGGAGACTGGGAATGGGAACTGGGACTGGAGGCCGGGAACGGGACCTGGGATTGGAGACTGGGAATGGGACCTGGGAATGGGACCCCAGGGATGTGACTCAGGACAGGAACCCCGCGATGGGATACTAAGGATGGGACCTCAGGGATTGGGCCCCAAAAATGGGATCCCAGGGATGGGACCTCAGGAATGGGATTGCAAGCTCCTGTTACTGGGATGGGACCCCAGAAATGGGATGCCAGGGATGGGACTTAGGATAGGACCCCAGGAATGGGACCTCAGGAATGGGATTGCAGGGATGGGATTTGGGACAGGAGCCCAGGGCTGGGATCCCAGGGATGGGATTTGGGACAGGAGCCCAGGGTTGGGATCCCAGGGATGGGATTTGGGACAGGAGCCCAGGGTTGGGATCCCAGGGATGGGATTTGGGACAGGAGCCCAGGGCTGGGATCCCAGGGATGGGATTTGGGACAGGAGTCCAGGGTTGGGATCCCAGGGATGGGATGTGGGACAGGAGTCCAGGGTTGGGATCCCAGGGATGGGATTTGGGACAGGAGCCCAGGGCTGGGATCCCAGGGATGGGATTTGGGACAGGAGCCCAGGGTTGGGATCCCAGGGATGGGATGTGGGACAGGAGTCCAGGGTTGGGATCCCAGGGATGGGATTTGGGACAGGAGCCCAGGGCTGGGATCCCAGGGATGGGTTTCCAGGGATGGGACTCAGAAAAGAAGTCCAAGGTTGGGAGCCTGGGGATGAATCCCCATGGATGGGACCCCAGGAATGGGACTTGGGATGGAAACAGAGGTTTGGAATGCCAGGGACAGAAATCGGGACAGAGTCCAGGGACAGGATCTCAGGGATGGAATTCCAGGGATGGGACCCCAAGGACCCCAGGCTGCTGTTCCTAGAATGGGACCCCAGGGATGGAAAACCAAGAATGGGATCCTAGGGATGGGATTTGGGACAGGAGCCCAGGGCTGGGATCCCAGGGATGGGATCTGGGACAGGAGCCCAGGGCTGGGATCCCAGGGATGGGATCTCAGGAATGGGATCCCAGGGATGGGATTTGGGACAGGAACCCAGGTTTGGGATCCCAGGAATGGGATTTGGGACAGGAGCCCAGGGTTGGGATCCCAGGAATGGGATTTGGGACAGGAGCCCAGGGTTGGGATCCCAGGGGTGGGATCTGGGACAGGAGCCCAGGGCTGGGATCCCAGGGGTGGGATTTGGGACAGGAGCCCAGGGCTGGGATCCCAGGGGTGGGATTTGGGACAGGAGCCCAGGAATGGGATCCCAGGGGTGGGATGTGGGACAGGAGCCCAGGGTTGGGATCCCAGGGGTGGGATTTGGGACAGGAGCCCAGGAATGGGATCCCAGGGGTGGGATGTGGGACAGGAGCCCAGGGTTGGGATCCCAGGGATGGGATTTCAGGAATGGGATCCCAGGGATGGGACTCGGGCCAGGAGCCCAGGGATGGGACCTTGGGGCCGGGAGCCCGGGGAAGGAGCCTAGAGCTCGGGGCTGAGCCTCCCCGCGCCGTGCTCGGCTCTCCCTGCGCTGCTTTTCCCGGGAATGCTGAGCTCGGGGCCGGCTGGACTCTCCCGAACCCCAAATTCCCGTCCCCGACTGCGGACCCTTCCCGGGGCTCAGGGTGACGCGTGAGGGGACAGGGTGGCTTCTGGTGTCCCTGAGCTGCTGGGTACAGACCCAGCCGGGGACACCCGCACCCCAAAACCGCCCCTGGCCGAGGTCAGGAGGGAATCCAGGCTGAGCCCCGCACCCCAAAACCGCCCTGCCCACCCTGAACCCCCCTCGGGAGGCGCCTCCCCCCTTCCCTCCCTCCCTGGCAGAGCAGAGGGGCAGGAGAGGCAGAGCGAGAGACAGCGAGAGGAGGGAGGGACGGACAGACGGACACGGGGGTGAGGAGGGACACGGGTGGGAAGACACTCGGGTTAGAGCACGGAGGGACCCCGAGCGGCCGGGCCAGCGGTGCCGGGCTCGTCCCGGAGCCAGCGGCGGCTCCCTGGGACACGCCAGGCCCGCGGTGACACGGCGGTGACGAAGGAGCGGAGCGAGCGGAGCGTGGGGCACGGGGGGAGCTGAGGGAACCGGGGACACCGGGGACACCGACACCGCGGGGACACCGGGGACACCGGGGACACCGACACCGCGGGGACATTGGGGACACCGGGGACACCGGGGACACCGACACCGTGGGGACACCGGGGACACCGACACCACGGGGACATCGGGGACATTGGGGACACCAACACCGTGGGGACACCGGGGACACCAGGGACACTGACACCGCGGAGACACCAGGGACACCGGGGACACCGGGGACACCAACACCGCGGGGACACCGGGGACACCGACACCACGGGGACACCGGGGACACCAGGGACACCGACACCGCGGGGACATCGGGGACACCGACACCGCGGGGACATCGGGGACACTGGGGACACCAACACCGTGGGGACACTGGGGACATCGGGGACACTGGGGACACCGGGGACACTGACACTGTGGGGACACCGACACCGTGGGGACATTGGGGTCATTGGGGACACCGACACCGCGAGGACATCGGGGACACCAGGGACACCGACACCATGGGGATACTGGGGTCATTGGGGACACCGACACCGTGGCGACACCAGGGACATCGGGGACACCGACACCGCAGGGACACCGACACCATGGAGACATCGAGGTCATTGGGGACACTGACACCGCGGGGACATCGGGGACACCAGGGACACCAACACCATGGGGATACTGGGGTCATTGGGGACACCGACACCGTGGGGACACTGACACCGTGGGGACACCGGGGTCATTGGGGACACCGACACCGTGGGGACACCGGGGACACCAACACCACGGGGACATCAGGGACATCAGGGACACCAACACTGTGGGGTCATTGGGGACACCGACACCACGGGGACACCGGGGACACCGGGGACACCGACACCGCAGGGACACCAGGGACACCGACACCGCGGGGACATCGCCTCCCGCCACCGTCGGACACTGCCGGCCCGTGCCTCCCCTCGGGGACATCCGTGACACCCGCGCGGGGACATCAAGGCACTCGCTGCCACCAGGCACAGCCGGGTCCTCAGGGCTGGTGTCCCCGTCCCACTGACCCCAGATCTGTGTCCCCATCCCACTGACCCCAGTGGTCACTCCCTGCTGACCATTGGAAAGGTTTTGGGAACAAAGCCAGGTTTCCAGGGTGGTGTCCCCATGCCACTGACCCCAGGGCTGGTGTCCCCATGCCACTGAGCCCAGGTCTGTGTCCCCATGCCACTGACCCTAGAGCGGTGTTCCCATGTCACTGACCCCAGATCTGTGTCCCCATCCCACTGACCCTACTGGTCACTCCCTGCTGACCATTGGAAAGGTGTTGGGAACAAAGCCAGGTTTCCAGGGTGGTGTCCCCATGCCACTGACCCCAGGGCTGGTGTCCCCATGCCACTGTCCCCAGGGTGGTGTCCCCATGCCACTGACCCCAGATCTGTGTCCCCATGCCACTGACCCCAGGTCTGTGTCCCCATGCCACTGACCCTAGAGCGGTGTCCCCATGCCACTGACCCCACTGGTCACTCCCTGCTGACCACTGGGATGGTTTTGGGAACAATGTCTGACCCCAGGTCTGTGTCCCCATGCCACTGACCCTAGAGTGGTGTCCCCATGCCACTGACCCCACTGGTCACTCCCTGCTGACCACTGGGATGGCTTTGGGCACAGTGACCTGACGCAGAATTGTCCCATCCCCTGGAGCAGCCGAATCCTGGGAATTGCAGATCCCAAACCCGCAGTGGTGGGACCGAAGAGGACCCAGGCAGCCCCAAGACCCATCTAATTAGCGCCACCTTAACGAAGAGCCGGCGTGAACCCGTACGGGATGGACATTCCCAGAACTCTCACTCCAAGTATTCCGCATCCAGCAATTCAGGTGGAGAAGGAATTCGGGAAAATCCCTCAGTGGGATTTTAATCCCTGAGGATGGGCACGACGAGCCCGTGGATCGGGTTTGGCATCTCCAAACCCCATCCCTGACCCCAAACCAGGAGCTGCTCCAAAATCCCACTGCTCCAGGTGGATCCAAGCCCATCCAACCTGGCCTTGGGCACTGCCAGGGATCCCAAACAAATCTGGGAATTCCAGCCCAGCCAGGAATTCCTTGCCAAGATCCCAGCCCAAGCTCCCCTTTCCCAGTGGGAGCCATTCCCTGGCTCCTGTCCCTCTGTCCCTTGTCCCCAGTCCCTCTCCAGCTCTCCTGGAGCCCCTCCAGGCACTCTGAGCATTCCCTGGAATTTTCCCTTCTCCAGGGGAACATTCCCAGCTCTCCCAGAGCAGAGGAGCTCCAGAGTCCTGGAATGGTTTGGGTTGGAGGAACCTTAAATCCCATCCCAACAATTCCACCCCATCCCAGTTCAGGGACACCTCCCACCATCCCAGGTGGATCCAACCCCAATGTCCAACCTGGCCTTGGGCATTCCCAAGGATCCAGGGATTCTCTGGGAATTCCATTCCAGCCAGGAATTCCTTGCCAAGATCCCAGCCCAAGCTCCCCTTTCCCAGTGGGAGCCATTCCCTGGCTCCTGTCCCTCTGTCCCTTGTCCAGGAAATTCCCTGGAATTTTCCCTTCTCCAGGGGAACGTTCCCAGCCCTCCCAGCCCACCAATGGGAATATGGGAAAAAGGAATCGCGGCATAGAGGTCCCAAAGAGCTGGGAAAGGGGAGCTACAAAATTGTGTAAAATATTAAATAATAATAATAATTTAGTATTTATATTAAATTATACAGAAAGAAAAATACTTTAATATTTATATTTGGGAAATATAACAATAATGGAAAACTAAATCTATTAAAAATTATATTAAAATATATATGGATACATATATCCAAAATTATATACATGTAATTTACAGTTTATTGTATATAAATATATAATTATTATTTTATATTTTATTGAATTGCATCCTGATGTTTTCTCTATTTTATTGAAATCCATCTTTATAGTTTTGTTTTTGTATTATTATACTATACTTTGTATTTTTGTTTTATATTATTGTTTTCATTTTATGTTATATATTAAATATTCTATCACAATATATTTTATCTAAATTTATTAATTTAGATATTTTATATTAATTTATAACCATAGTAATAGCTATTATTATTATACAACTGTAAAATATAACTTACTAATATATAATGCATAATGTACATATATAGTAAACAATGTATTTAATGTAATTACAATGTATTTTATATATTATATTAAAATTTTTTTAGATTATATATTTATATATTGTGATGTTGATGCTTTTCCTTATTTTATTATTTAATTTAATTTAATTTTTACTATTTTATTTTACTTTATCTTCATATTTTATTCTCTCATCTTCTATTAAATTTTAAGAATTCTCTTCTACTTCATTTTATTTTGTTCTCTCCTGCTCAATTTGATTTTTGGTTTATTATATTTTATTTTCCCATCTATATACCTTTTGCCTGAGACAATTTGCTTTCTTTATATTTTATATTATATATATATTCGATATTTGATATTTGATGTTTTATGTTTTATGTTTTATGTTTTATGTTTTATGTTTTATGTTTTATGTTTTATGCTTTATGCTTTATACTTTATGTTTTATGTTTTATTATATATTTTACATTTTATATTTTACATTTTGTATTTTATATTTTATATTTTACATTTTATATTTTATTTTATATGTTATATGCTATGTTATATTTTATATTTATTTTATATTTTATATTTTATATTCTATATTTTATATTCTATATTCTATATTCTATATTCTATATTCTATATTCTATATTCTATATTCTATATTCTATATTCTATATTTCATAGTATATATTTCATATTGCATATTGCATAGTCATATATTATATTTTATACTTTAAATTTATTTTATATTTTATATTTTATGTTTTATATTTTATATTTTATATTATATATTTTATATTTTGTATTTTATATTTTATATTTTATATTTTATATTTATTTTATATTTTATATTTTAAATTTATTTTCTTCTATAATATTTTTATTTTATAATATTGTATTGTTACTTTTAGTGTTATTTTATATTTTATATTGTAATATTTTCTATTTAATTTTCTTTTCCCATTGCTTTCATTCTCTCATTCCACGATGGAACGAGTCCCGGCGATCCCAGATTTCTCCTCCTCCCACTGATCCTTTCCCTAAGGATTCATCCCTGACTTCTCCTGGCGCCTGGAACGTCACCCCGAATGTCACCCTGAATGTCACCCTGAATGTCACCCCGAACGTCACCCTGAACGTCACCCTGAATGTCACCCCGAACGTCACCCCGAACGTCACCGCGCTCCGGGAGCTGCGATCCCGGAATCCCGACTCCCGGATCCGCGGCGGGGCGCGGGGAGCAGCGCGGGAAGATGGGAATTAAAACGGGAAAGCGGCGTTATCCGGAGCCTACGGAATCATCCGGAGCCCGCGACGTCGGCTCCATCCCGGTTCTCCAGGGTTGGATCTCTGGGAATCCCAGGATGGAGACCATGAGAGGTTGGATCCATGGAATCTCCGGGATGGAGCCCACGAGGGGTTGGATCCCTGGAATCCTCGGGATGGAGCCTATGAGGGGTTGGATCCCTGGAATCCTTGGGATGGAGCCTATGAGGGGTTGGATCCCTGGAATTCCATGCTGTCACCTCGGAATAGTGCCAAATCCCGGGATTTCTTCTCCAGAAACTCAGGGCTGCTGCTCCCATCCCTGCTCTTCCCCAGACACCTCGGAGCCACAAAAGGAATTATTCCCAAGAAGGGAATCCTGATGGAAACTCCTTATCTGGGAAGGGAAAGGGTGGGAGCTCATCATTCCATGGATCTCAGTGATCCAGGGATTTGTGCAGGTTTTTGGTCCAGTAAACACCTATCCAACCATCCATCCATCATCCATCATCCAACCATCCATCATCCATCCATCATCCATCCATCCATCCATCCATCATCCATCCATCCATCCATCCATCATCCATCCAACCATCCATCCATCATCCATCCATCATCCATCCATCCATCCATCCATCCATCCATCCATCATCCATCCATCCATCCATCATCCATCCATCCATCCATCATCCATCCATCCATCCATCCATCATCCATCCATCCATCCATCCATCCATCCATCCATCCATCATCCATCCATCATCCATCCATCCATCCATCATCCATCCATCCATCCATCCATCCATCCATCATCCATCCATCATCCATCATCCATAATCCATCCATCCATCCATCCATCATCCATCATCCATCCATCCATCATCCATCCATCCATCCATCCATCCATCCATCCATCATCCATCCATCATCCATCATCCATCATCCATCATCCATCCATCCATCCATCATCCATCCATCCATCATCCATCCATCCCAAAGCACCGCTCGGACAGAACCGGAATTTTCCTGCTCTCATTACAGCTCCCATTTTCCATCCTCATCCTCCGCTTCCCGCTGCGCTGGGGCCGAACCGTGTTGGGAATCGCTCCTGCCTGGGATCCCAAACCCCATCCCCACCCAGCCATCTCCCGGGAACACCACCACCACACCCTCCGTCACTCCCGCATTCCCAAAAACCAGCGGTTTTTATCCGCCACGGAGAATCCCGACCGCGCTCCGCGGCTGCGCGGCTCCGGGGCCGCCTTTGGGGTTTTCAGCCGCGTTTGTTTTGGGCGGCCGTGCCCCGGCGCTGACCCCGGCTCCGTCACGCGCTCCTGGCCCACGTGCGGCCCCGGCTCCTCCATCCCGCGCTATTCCTGGCTGCCGAGTGGGAATTGGCCGGGATTAGCTCCCGAACGCCGGCAGCTGACGCTCCGCCATCCTTCTGCACCGCCTTCCTCCTCCTCCTTTCCTCCTTTCCCTCTTTTCCCTCCTCGTTCTCCTCCCTCTGGCCCCACTGGATCCCGGATCCCGGCATTGTGTAATCCGCCGGGATCGCCGCCCGAAGCCGCGCCTTTCGGAACGACGCCTCCGTGACCTCCTCCTGCCTCTCCCTTTTTCCGAGCGGATGGGTTCATCCCTCGGCTGCCATTCCAGCTCATCCCAACCGTTCCAAACCCTCCGCCGCAGCCTTTGGGAAGGCGGTTCCAGCCCACCAGCGCGGTGGGAATTGTCCCTGACCCTCATCCCGGAGCCCGTTCCCAACACAGCCCTTTTCCCACCGCCGATCCAAAATTCCAGCCAGCAGCCAGGCCCGTGTCCGGCTCCTGCCCCAAAATTCTGGATATTCCCAGCTTTGCATCCAGAAAACCTCGCGGGTGCTTTGGAAATTGAAAATTTGGAGACGCTGGCGAAGCTGGAGGAGAATTTCCCCATTTTTTTGGGTTTTGGGAAGCGCCGGGATGGGTGGGGACAACCTCCATGAAATCCTGAGGGGTCTGGATGGGACCCATGGGTAGGAATTCCATCGGGATCAGCTCCAAAACTCAGGAAGCCATCACTAAACCCAAATCCCATCATTTTTGCAGGAAAACATTTAAATGACGTCCACTTGGAGGATTCTGGGATTGCTCTGGGAACACCCAGTTCAGCTTCATCGGGAATCAAAACTTTCCCTCAGAAATTCTGAAATCCCAGGATTTTATTTTTTGGTGGGGGAGGGGATTGTAAATCCTCAATGACACAAATCTCAGTGAATTATTCCCAATTTTTTTTTTTTTTCCCCCACATCAATCATTTCGCTCCGTGCACGGAGAACCCTGGAAGCACCTGGATATTTTGAGATCCCTAATATCCCACAGCAAACCCCGATTCCCCGCTTCCTTTTTTTTAAGAACACTCTCCAGAAATCCAGAATTTATCCCCACAGCCAGGTTTCTGGGAGGATTCCGGAATCTCCGGGGATTCCAGCTGGATCTCCAGCCTGGCCCTGCCACCACGATATCCCCGCTTAGGCCCGGCTTTATTGTCCCCCCCATGTCCCTGCTGCCAGGAAGGGCCGGGATTATTGGGGCCACGTGAGCTGGGATGTGGGAATGGCATCCAGCACCTGCTAGAGGTGCCCAAATCCCAGGAATCTCTGGCGGGTACCAGGATTTGGGATCTTTCTGGGTGCTTTCAGCATTCCGGTGTGACCCGGTCCCGTTAAATGTGGGATCGTTCAGGCTGACGTTCCCCGTCGGCGCCTGTTCCCAAGGATTTGGCAGCTGCAGGATGATGTTCCCAGATCCTCGGGAATAGCCCAGATCCCTCCTGGAAGTGAGTCAGGGAAGTGCTCCAGGAAAACGGGGTGGGAGAGTTCATCCCATCCCGAAAAAGCTCCGGCAGAGTGGATGGAGGGAGGGATGGAGGGAGGGATGGAGGCCCCTCATGAAAGAACCACTGAATCCCAAAATTCCCAACTGGTTTGGGTTGGGAAGGACCTTAAAGCTTTTCTTCCAAGGGCAGGGACAATTCCCACTATCCAAGGTGGATCCAATTCCCAATATCCAGCCTGGCTTTTGGCACTGCCAGTGATCCAGGGGCAGCCAGAGCAAATCTGGGAATTCCAGCCCAGCCCAACCTCTCCCCACCAGGAATTCTTTTCCAAGATCCCACCCCTTCTCTCCTGGAAGTGAGTCAGGGAAGTGCTCCAGGAAAACGGGGTGGGAGAGTTCATCCCATCCCGAAAAATCTCTGGCAGAGCGGATGGAGGGAGGGATGGAGGCCCCTCATGAAAGAACCACTGAATCCCAAAATTCCCAACTGGTTTGGGTTGGGAAGGACCTTAAAGCTTTTCTTCCAAGGGCAGGGACAATTCCCACTATCCCAGGTAGATCCAACCAGGCCTTGGGCACTGCCAGGGATCCAGGGGCAGCCACAGCAAATCTGGGAATTCCAGCCCAGCCCCTCCCCACCAGGAATTCCTTCCCAAGATCCAAACCCTGCCCTTTGGAAGCTCCAAAATCACCTGGCATGGATCCCGTCACTTCCACCGTGTCCCAGTCCAGAGGGAAATGGGAATCACGGGGTTTTGGGGCTCCCAGCTCTTCCCAACCTCATCTTTCCTGCTTTTTTTCTCTTCCCAGGAGTGGAAAACCTGTGGCAGCCCCAGCCTTGTCCCCTCATTCTGTCCCTGCGGGACCGGAAGCCGTTAACAAGCCGAGGTGATTAATTTTTAACGGCCTCCTCTTAATTGCCAGGATATAAATAGACCTTCCCGGCCTTCCTGGCTTTTCCCGGATGTTTTGCTCCATGTTGGGAATCCCGGGACTCTCCGGAGGGTGTGGGGCCGCAGGCAGTGATGGAGTTGTTGGGTGGCCCTGGAATTGTCCCCAAGGTCGGATGGAGCTCATGGGGACACCTGGAGAATCCCATGGATTTGCCAGCAGCCAGGCAGGCAGAAATCATGGAATTATGGGATCACTTTGGTTGGAAAAACCCTTGGAGATTCCTGAATCCAGCCACTCCTCCCAACACCGCCCAGGCCACCACCACGTCCCCAAGTGCAACATCCACGGGGATCCAAATCCCCCCAGGAATGGGGATCCACCCCTGCCCTGGGCAGTTGGGAAACCCTTTCCATGCAGGAATTTTCCCAAAAATCCAACCGAAACCTTCCCTGGCAAAACTTGGGACTGTCCCTCATCCCAAATGTCACCTCCCAAGGGCTGGAAAACACCGGGATCACTTCAACCTGAGCCTGGCATGGAACTCCTGACCCTGAGAGCAAATCCCTTCATCCATCCCATCCCATCCCATCCCATCCCATCCCATCCCATCCCATCCCATCCCATCCCATCCCAGTCCCTTCCTATCCCAATTCTGTTCCATCCATCCCATCCCAATCCCATGAGGGATTTATGGGAATTCCACCCCCCTCCTCTGTCCCCATTTTGCCTCCTCCGCCCGGGATTTTCCATCCCATAATGACACTGGGAAGGGGCACTTTTCCCTTCAGGATTCCAGCAAGTTTTCCCGGAAAAAGCCAGATCCGTGGATCTGAGCTGCCCTCGGGATTTGGGATGGGTTTGGGATGCTCCTGCCACTTCCCAGCTCATCCCAAGGACCTCAGAGCTCGCCTTGGCATCTCCAGGGAAATATTCTCCAATGGAAACATTTCCCAGGTTAATTAAACTCGTTGAACGTTAATTGCATCCGTGGATTAATTAGGAAAAGCACTGGGAGGCTGGATCCCGGGAAGGAAGAGAAATTCCCTGGACGGATGGAAGCAACTTTGGCTCCGAAATTCCCTCCCGCTCTCCTGGCAGATCCCTGTCCCTGGATGATCCCATCCTCACTTCCAGGAAATTCCCATCGTTTATGGGTGTTCCCACCCTCACTCCTGGGTGATTCCCATAATTTTGGGGTGATCCCATAATTTCTGGCTGATTCTATTTTCACTTCCATGTGATTCCCATAATTTCTGTCTGATCCCATAATTTCTGGATGATCCCATCCTCATTCCTGGGTGATTCCCATAATTTCTGGCTGATCCCATAATTTCTGGATGATCCCATTCTCACTTCCAGGTGATTCCATAATTTCTGTCTGATCCCATAATTTCTGGATGATCCCATCCTCATTCCTGGGTGATTCCATAATTTCTGGCTGATCCCATCATTTCTGGATGATCCCATTCTCACTTCCCAGTGATTCCCATAATTTCTGTCTGATCCCATTATTTCTGGATGATCCCATCCTCATTCCTGGGTGATTCCCATAATTTCTGGCTGATCCCATAATTTCTGGCTGATCCCATTCTCACTTCCAGGTGATTCCCATAATTTCTGTCTGATCCCCTAATTTCTGGATGATCCCATCCTCATTCCTGGGTGATTCCATAATTTCTGGCTGATCCCATAATTTCTGGCTGATCCCATCCTCATTCCTGGGTGATTCCATAATTTCTGGCTGATCCCATAATTTCTGGATGATCCCATCCTCATTCCTGGGTGATTCCATAATTTCTGGCTGATCCCATAATTTCTGGATGATCCCATCCTCATTCCTGGGTGATTCCCATAATTTCTAGCTGATCCCCTAATTTCTGGATGATCCCATTCTCACTTCCAGGTGATTCCCATAATTTCTGGCTGATCCCATAATTTCTGGATGATCCCATTCTCACTTCCAGGTGATTCCATAATTTCTGTCTGATCCCATCATTTCTGGATGATCCCATTCTCACTTCCCAGTGATTCCCATAATTTCTGGCTGATCCCATAATTTCCGGATGATCCCATTCTCACTTCCATCTGATTCCATAATTTCTGGCTGATCCCATAATCTGTCTGATCCCATTCTCACTTCCAGCTGATCCCATAATTTCTGGCTGATCCCATTCTCACTTCCAGGTGATTCCCATAATTTCTGCCTGATCCCATAATTTCTGAGTCGTCCCATCCTCATTCCTGGGTGATTCCCATAATTTCTGTCTGATCCCATAATTTCTGGATCATCCCATTCTCACTTCCAGGTGATTCCCATCATTTCTGTCTGATCCCATAATTTCTGGCTGATCCCATTCTCACTTCCAGCTGATCCCATAATTTCTGGCTGATCCCACCCTCACTCCTGGCCGATTCCCATCTTTTTTTTGGGCGATCCCTCTCTCCCTGCCTGATCCCCCCACTCCTGGAGCGGGACTCCGAGCCCAAAAAAAAAAATTCCCAAATCCTGCTCTCCCCAACCCATCCCGCCTCCAACTCTGCCAACAGCTCCCAGCAAAGTAAAACCAATCAAATCCCGTTTTTTCCTCTCGATTTCCAGCAGGATTTCTCCAAGGTCCCAGCCCCGCTCCCGGGAATGCTGCAGCATTCCAGCTGCGATCACACCGCGTCTCTTCCCATCTCGTCACATTCCCTCCTCGCCGGGATGAATCATTCCTTCCCCCCTCCCTTCCCAAACATCCACAGGCACAAAAAAAAATAAAAAAAATATTCCCAACCCTGGTGGCCCCTTTCCTGCAGGGATCCCATCGCATCCACGGGGAAAAAGTCAGGAGCAGCTTCCTCGGAATTAAAGATTGAACGCCAAGAATTCCTCTTGGAATTCAAATCCAGCCCAGGGAGGGGTTGGAAAGGATCTGTCCCCTGTCCCCAAAAAAAAAGAAGAAGAAAAAAAAAAAGAGCCAGGAGATGCTGTTGATTGGGATCTTCCCACTAAAATTCCCTAAATTCTGGGAGATGCGCAGTGAATCAATCCCCAGAAACAGCCAAAACCCTGGGATTGCTGGAAAAGTCGGATTTATCCCGGTTTGGAGGAGCTGGGTGGGGACAGGAGGGGCTGGAGGTGACTTTTCCCTCTCCAGGTCACATCCAGGTGGGACCAGCAGCTCCCAGACCCAAAGTGGGGCTTGGAAAAATCGGTTTAAAGCTCTTGGAATTCCTGAGGAAAACATCCTGGCCGTGAAAAATCAGGAATGATGGGAAAGGGGGGATGCCCGAGTGTGAAACTATCCTTGGAGAGAGGAAGAAGAAAAATTGGGAATTCTGGGTGGCTGGGAAAAAGCGGGGAGCCGGGAAGGTTCTGGAAACTGGGAATTGGCTGCGGGGAAGGAAAATCGGTGTGAAAAGCAGGGAAAGGAATTTAAGGAGACAGGGATGAAGGAGGGAAGAGGCTGCGGGAAGGGGGAGCGGAGGAGAAGCGACAGCGGCCGGCCCACGGGGTGGGAATTTTCTCACCCAGGGATGGAGGCAGCAGCCAGGCGCCAGAGAAAAAATGGGAATTTCATCCCTAGGGACAGGCTGTGACCTCCCAGCCCTGGCACCCTGCTGGGCACCACCCCCCTGCCCAGGGGAGAAACGGCGAGACCGAGGAGGGAGCCTCGGAAGGGGGGTTTGGGATTTGGGATTTGGGATTTGGGAAGGGGGATTTGGGAAGGGGGATTTGGGATTTGGGATTTGGGAAGGGGATGTGGGAAGTGGGATTTGGGAAGAGGGATTTGGGATTTGAGAAGGGGGATTTGGGATTTGGGAAAGGGGGATTTGAGAAGTGGGATTTGGGATTTGAGAAGGGGGATTTGGGATTTGGGAAAGGGGGATTTGGGAAGGGGGGTGTGGGAATGGGGATTTGGGAAGGGAGATTTGGGAAGGGGATGTGGGATTTGGGATTCGGGAAAGGGGGATTTGGGATTCGGGAAAGGGGGATTTGGGATTTGGGAAGGGGGATTTGGGAGATTTGGGAAGGGGGATTTGGGAAGGGGGATTTGGGATTTGGGAAGGGGGATTTGGGAAGGGGGATTTGAGAAGGGGGGTGTGGGATTTGGGATTTGGGAAAGGGGGATTTGGGAAGGGGGGTGTGGGAATGGGGATTTGGGAAGTGGGATTGGGAAGGGAGATTTGGTATATGGGAAGAGGGATTTGGGAAAAGGGATCCTGGGAAGTGGGATTTGGGAAGGGGGATTTGGGATTTGAGAAGGGGGATTTGGGATTTGGGAAGGGAGATTTGGGAAGTGGGATTTGGGATTTGGGAAGGGCAATTTGGGATATGGGAAGAGGAATTTGGGAAGCAGGATTCAGGAAGAGAGATCCTGGGAAGTGGGATTTGGGAAGTGGGATGTGGGAAGGGGAATTGGGGAAGTGGGATTTGGGAAGGAGGATTGGGGATTTGGGATTTGGGAAGGGACAATTGGGAAGGGGAATGTGAAAATGTTGATTTGGGAAGGGGATTTGGGAAGAGGGATTTGGGAAGAGGGATCCCATGCCGGGGACACACAACTTGTCCCTTGTCACCTGTCACTCCCGGCTCTGTGGAGGTGACACCCAGGAAGAGCAATCCTGGGAAAAGGGAATGGCTGTGCAGCTCCGGCTCCCTGGAATCCTCTGCTCCCCATGGATCTGTGCAGGTGACACCGGGACAGGGGCAGCAGGGACCCTGGGGAAAGGACAAAGCTGTCCCCGCAGTGTGACAGTGCCAGCTCCGTGCGAGTGACACTGGGACCTCGGGAAGAGAAATCCCGGGAAGATGGATCCCGGGAAAAGGGATTCCGGGAAAAGGGACCGACCCCAGGAAGAGGGAGCCATCAGCCGCTGCCTGTGCTGGGGACAAAGCTGTCCCCACAAGGTGACACGGTCACCTGTGACCCTTGTGGCACCATGGAGGTGACACTGGGACCTCGGGAAGAGAATTCCTGGGAAGAGGAACCTCAGGAAAAGGAATTCCAGGAAAAGGGAACCCTCACCAGGGGGACAAAGCTGTTCCCACAAGGTGACACGGCCAAGGCCACCCATGACCCTCGTGGCACCACGGAGGTGACACTGGGACCTTGGTAAGAGAATTCCTGGGAAGAGGAACCTCAGGAAGGACACTGGGAAAAGGGAACCCCTCACCAGGGGGACAAAGTTGTTCCCACAAGGTGACACAGCCACCTGTGACTCTCCTGGCTCCACGGAGGTGACACTGGGAACTTGGGAAGAGAACTCCTGGGAAGAGGAACCTCAGGAAAAGGAATTCCAGGAAAAGGGAATCCCTCACCAGCGAACAAAGCTGTCCCCACAAGGTGACACGGCCAAGGCCACCTGTGATCCTCGTGGCACCACGGAGGTGACACTGGGACCTCGAGAAGAGAATTCCTGGGAAGAGGAGCCCCAAGAAGAGGAATTCCAGGAAAAGGGAACCCTCACCAGGGGGACAAAGCTGTCCCCACAAGGTGACACAGCCACCTGTGACTCTCCTGGCTCCACGGAGGTGACACTGGGAACTTGGGAAGAGAAATCCCAGGAAGAGGAGCCCCAAGAAGAGGAATTCCAGGAAAAGACAACCCCTCACCAGGGGGACAAAGCTGTTCCCACAATGTGACACGGTCACCCGTGACCCTTGTGGCACCATGGAGGTGACACAGGGACCTCGGAAATCCGGGAAGAGGGACCTCAAGAAGAGGAATTCCAGGAAAAGACAACCCCTCACCAGCGAACAAAGCTGTCCCCACAAGGTGACACGGTCACCCGTGACCCTCGTGGCACCATGGAGGTGACACGGGGACCTCGGAAACAGGGAACCCAAGGCCGAATCCCGCCCCAAATCCTCCTCCTCACCAAAATCCCCCACCAGAAACATCCCGGAATGCTGATTTCCCCCCAGATGGATCCCCCCAAATGCCACCCCTGGGAGCCAGGGACAGCTGCCCATGGCCGGAATGGGTTTGTTCCATAAAAAAGGTTGGAAAAATGGGAATTACTCCCTGTGCAAATCAAGGTAAACAATGCCATTGCCAGACCTGGCAGGGAAGGAGTGGACAAGGAAGAATATGTATAATTATTCTATTATTATTATTATTATTATTATTATTATTATTATTATTATTATTATATTGATGCCATCATTAATACTGTTTAATTAATTACGATTGCTATTTAATAACAAATTTCTAAGCCAAAACCATCACGACCCCATCAGGGGCACCAACATCAGAGCTCACCCCATCCATTCTCCCGGATCTCCCCAGCACCGGAAAACCAGGAAAATCCCTTCCCAT
This sequence comes from Lonchura striata, assembly GCF_050655825.1. Classification (NCBI taxonomy): domain Eukaryota; kingdom Metazoa; phylum Chordata; class Aves; order Passeriformes; family Estrildidae; genus Lonchura; species Lonchura striata. The sequence continues at coordinate 1,879,587 of NC_140706.1, read as the reverse complement.
CATCCAAGGAAGGCAATGGAGAAGAGATCCAGGGGTTAATTCCTGGATGGCTGGGATTGGGGTGCAGGAAAAGCGGGAGCAGCCCCCACACGCCCCGATCCCCACCATGTCCCACCACGTCACCGCTGTCACCCCCTGCTCCTTACTCTTCCAACTTTTCCCGCGATCATGGAACGCGTTGGGTTGGAAACAACCCCGAAGCTCATCCAGGGCCGCTTCCCATTTTTCCAGGTTGCTCCAACCCCTGTCCAACCTCACCTCGACCCTTTGCCGGAAATTTGAAGGGACACCACAGGCTGGCGGTGTCCCCACGGACCCCTCGGAGTTGTCCCCCAACCCCATCCCAACCATTCCAAGGGCGCCATGATCAAAACCACCGCCGGGAACGCCGCGCGCGTCCCGACGCCGCCGGCTCGGGGACGCGGCCACCGCGGTGTCCCCGACCCCGAGGAGCCTCCGCGGGTCTCACCTGCGTCTCGGAGAGGTTGAGCTGCCGCGCTAACTCCGTCCTTTCCCGGCCCACCACGTACTGGCAGCGCTGGAATTCCAGCTCCAGGCGGTAGAGCTGCTCCGCCGTGAAGGACGTCCGCGTCCGCTTGGGCCGGTCCAGGTCCAGCCCCTTGGGCAGCACGATCTCCCGGATCGTCCCTTTGGCATCTGTGCGGAAAACAGGGAAAAAACGGTCAGGAAAAAGTCCCAGAAAAGTGAAGGAATCGGTCCAAAAATCCAAAAATGAGGTTAACAACCGTTGGGAAAACGGAGCACTTCATCCTGGGAATTATAGTTTGGAAAGCCAGGAGGCAATAGGGGATTTAAAATAAGGAAGAATTTGAATTAAAGATTATATTTTCTGTAATTTTTATATAATTTTTGATGGGGAGAACCACCAGGGAAAAAAAATAAAATGGAAGGAATCGGTCCAAAAATCCAAAAAATGTGGTTAGCGAGCGTTGGGAAACCGGAGCGTTTCATCCTGGGAATTATAGCTTGGAAAGCCAGGAGCGAACAGGATATTGATGCTAAGGAAGAATTTGAATTAAAGATTTTTTTTCTGTAATTTTTATATAATTTTTGATAGGGGAGAACCATCAGGGGAAAAAAAATAAAATGGAAGGAATCGATCCAAAAATCCAAAAAATGTGGTTAACAGGCGTTGGGAAAACGGAGCACTTCATCCTGGGAATTATAGTTTGGAAAGCCGGGAGTGAACAGGATATTGATGCTAAGGAAGAATTCGAATTAAAGATTATATTTTCTGTAATTTTTATATAATTTTTGATGGGGAGAACCATCAGGGAAAAAAAATAAAATGGAAGGAATCGGTCAAAAAATCCAAAAAATGCAGTTTACGGGTGTTGGGAAACCAGAGCACTTCATCCTGGGAATTATAGTTTGGAAAGCCTGGAGGCAATAGGAGATTTAAACTAAGGAAGAATTTGAATTAAAGATTATATTTTCTGTAATTTTTATATAATTTTTGATGGGGAGAACCACCAGGGAAAAAAAATAAAATGGAAGGAATCGGTCCAAAAATCCAAAAAATGTGGTTAACAGGCGTTGGGAAAACGGAGCACTTCATCCTGGGAATTATAGTTTGGAAAGCCAGGAGTGAACAGGATATTGATGCTAAGGAAGAATTCGAATTAAAGATTATTTTTTCTGTAATTTTTATATAATTTTTGATGGGGAGAACCACCAGGAAAAAAAAATAAAATGGAAGGAATCGGTCCAAAAATCCAAAATATGCGGTTAGCGAGCGTTGGGAAAACGGAGTATTTAATCCTGGGAATTACAGTTTGGAAAGCCTGGAGCAAATAGGGGATTTATACCAAGGAATAATTCGAATTAGATTTTTTTTCCTGTAATTTTAATCATAATTTAATCAATTTATATAATTCTTGACAAGGAGAAAAGGGAAAAAAACAAAATGGAAGGAATTGGACCAGGGGAAAAAAAAGCCAAAACTGAAGGAATCAGTCCAAAAATCAAAAAAATTGGCAGGGGGGAAATGGAAAATAAATGGAATTAAAGAGTGGCTGGGTGTGGATTACCCATGGAATTCCCACAATCTGGAGCTAAATTGCAGCTTGGTTCTTGCCTCCGGCCCTAAATGCAGAGAGTTTATAAATATCCAGGAAAAGACGACAGATCTCCATGACTTAGGATTTTTAAAAATACATAAATAGAATCCATAATTTTTTTTTTTGGGAAAACGGAGCATTTAATCCTGGCAATACTAATTTGGAAAGACAGGAGGAAACAGGAGATTTATACCAAGGAAGAATTTGAATTAAAGATTTTTTTTTTTTCTCCTGTAATTTCAATATAATTTTTGATTTCTGTCCTTCCTTGGCAATACTGGAAAAAATTCATCTCTATTACAATTCCCATCTCTCCAGAATGATCCTCCCTGAAGGAATATTTCCTTGGAAAGCTCAGCTCCCATTTTGGGGTGTTTTCCTATTAAAGGACAAGTTTGGGAAGCGCCGTGGGCGCCGAGCTGCTCCCGGCTGGGGATTTTATGAGGTTGGGAATATCCTGGGAAAGAAAATTCGAGGGTTTGGCCGTGGGGCCATTCCAGAGGAGCCTCCGTGGCTTCGCTTCCCACCAGGAAAGGAGAAACTCCACCAAAAAAAAAAAAAAAAAAAAATCCACAGGAATTCTGCCCCAGTTGCAGGAATTAAAATGATCTTGGGGAATCACCCATTGGGATTGCCCCAGATCCCAAATCCAGGCTCGGTTTGGGGGACGCCCTCCCTGCAGAGCTCCCAGGGGCTTTTCCAGAGGGTTAAAATCCAGCCAGGAAGTCTCTCCAAGCCCTGATTTTGGGATGCTGGATCCCAATTCCGGAGGGATCCCGGCTGGAGGTCAATGGTTCTCCCTCCCGCTGGCTGAGTTGGGCATGAAGGGGTTACAAAATTCCTGGGGTGGGAAGGAGGAAAAGAGCAAGGAAAAGCTGGGAGTGGGGTGGTGGAGATGGAGTGGGGATGGTGGAGATGGAAATGGGGGCGTTGGGATGGGAACGGTGGCAGCGAGATTGGAATGGTGGTGCTGGGATGGGAATGGTGGTGCTGGGATGGGAATGGTGGTGCTGGAATGGGAATGGTGGCACTGGGATGGAAATGGTGTCACCGAGATTGGAATGGTGGTGCTGGGATGGGAATGGTGGCGCTGGGATGGGAATGGTGGTGCTGGGATGGGAATGGTGGCGCTGGGATGGGAATGGTGGCGCTGGGATGGGAATGGTGGTGCTGGGATGGGAATGGTGGCACTGGGATGGAAATGGTGTCACCGAGATTGGAATGGTGGTGCTGGGATGGGAATGGTGGTGCTGGGATGGGAATGGTGGCGCTGGAATGGGAATGGTGGTGCTGGAATGGGAATGGTGGCGCTGGGATGGGAATGGTGGCAGCGAGATTGGAATGGTGGTGCTGGGATGGGAATGGTGGTGCTGGGATGGGAATGGTGGCACTGGAATGGGAATGGTGGCACCGAGATTGGAATGGTGGCACTGGAATGGGAATGGTGGCAGCGAGATTGGAATGGTGGTGCTTGGATGGGAATGGTGGTGCTGGGATGGGAATGGTGGTGCTGGGATCAGAATGGGGGCAGTGGGATTGGGATGGTGGCACTGGGAGTGGAATGGTGGTGCTAGGATGGGAACAGGGGCACTGGGATGGGAATGGCGGCACTGGGATGGGAATGGTGGCACTGGGATGGGGACAGTGGCACCAGAGTTGGACTGGCAGCACTGGGATTGGAACGGTGGATCGGCGGAGCAGGGATGAGGATGCAGGAGCTGGGATGAGGGTGGTGGATCCAGCACCGGGATGGGAATGGGGGTGCTGGGATGGGAACGGTGGCACTGGGATTGGAATGGCGGCACCGGGATTGGAATGGTGGATCGGCCGACAGGGATGAGGACGCAGGAGCTGGGATGAGGACGCAGGAGCTGGGATGAGGGTGGTGGATCCAGCACCGGGATGGGAATGGTGGCACTGGGATTGGAATGGCGGCACTGGGATTGGAATGGTGGATCGGATGACAGGGATGAGGACGCAGGAGCTGGGATGAGGATGCAGGAGCTGGGATGAGGACGCAGGAACTGGGATGAGGACGCAGGAACTGGGATGAGGGTGGTGGATCCAGCACCGGGATGGCAGTGGGGACCAAACACCGATTTGGGAAAGGGATCCCAATCCCGGAGCCGCTCTCCCACCGTGGAGCCGCGGGACACGGCCGAGGCGCCATCCCGGACCGCCGCACCGAAGGGGTCCCAGGGGCTTGGGGACACCCAGGGTGGCACAGGGGGTGGTGGCACCAGACCCACACCCCAAACCCCACAGGCTGGCGCGGAGCTGCCGGGAAGGAAAGGAGTTGTAGGCGGATCAGCGGCTTTTCCGGCGGGATCAGCGCCAGGAACCATTTTGTGTGGGAAGCGCCATGGCCGTGACGATGCCCGGGCCACGTCCGCACTCCCGTGCCCACGTCCGTGCCCACGCCACGGCCACGGGACAACAACAGCCGGGAACGCCGGATCCGGGGCCGCAGCTGCGGCCTCGGCTCCAGCTCGGGCATTATTTATTGTTATTCCCCCGGCAGCTGGAGCAGCTCCGGAGGGGCGGCAGGGAAAAGGGCACGGCCGCGGTGCCAGCTCGGCACAGGGGACGCCAAACGCCTCGTCCCACCCTCCTGACCTTCCCCAGGGTAGGTTTTGGGGTGCTCATCCCCCTCAATTCCAGCCTTTGGAACGCCCTGGATGAGAATCTTTTCCTTTTCTGGAGCCCTAAAAATTCCCGGGTTGTGCCTGGAGGGTTCCAGAGCCTTGGGCCTCGCTGGTGGCACATCCTCCTCTTGGGGACGGGGTACACCTGGTGGCTCTGGAGCCAGGACACAGCTGGGGCTGAGATGCCCCGAAAGTGCAGAGGGCACCCAAATCCATGGGGACACCCCACACCGGCACAGGGACACCCCAAACTGGCACAGGGACACCCAAAACTGGCACAGGGACACCCAAAACTGGCACAGGGACACCCAAAACTGGCACAGGGACACCTCAAACTGGCACAGGGACACCCCACGCTGGCACAGGGACACCCAAAACTGGCACAGGGACACCCCACACCGGCACAGGGACACCCCACGCTGGCACAGGGACACCCCAAACTGGCACAGGGACACCCCACGCTGCCACAGGGACACCTCAAACTGCCACAGGGACACCTCAAACTGGCACAGGGACACCCCACGCTGCCACAGGGACACCTCAAACTGGCACAGGGACACCCCAAACTGGCACAGGGACACCCCACACCGGCACAGGGACACCCCACGCTGGCACAGGGACACCTCAAACTGGCACAGGGACACCCAAAACTGGCACAGGGACACCCCACGCTGCCACAGGGACACCTCAAACTGCCACAGGGACACCTCAAACTGGCACAGGGACACCCCACGCTGCCACAGGGACACCTCAAACTGGCACAGGGACACCCCAAACTGGCACAGGGACACCCCACGCTGCCACAGGGACACCCCACGCTGGCACAGGGACACCCCACACTGCCACAGGGACACCCAAACTGGCACCCCCATGCCCACCTGGGTTGCCACCCCACCCCAGCTGTCAGGACCTTTCGGGGCACACCCTCCCCACCCCTGCAGCCCCCAGGATGTCCCCTCAGTGCCATGGGGTGGCACCAAGCGCCACCGGGGTCCCTCCACGTGCCCTTCGGCCACCGGGCCCAGCGCCGGGCCGGCCCCGGGAGGTGACCGGGATGTGTCCCCAGCCCCGTGGGGCTGCAGTGGCCGCGGTGACACCGGCCCCGGGACTGCCCAGGTCCTTCCATGTCCCCTTTATGCCCGGGAGCCACTCCCGACGAGGCGGGGATGGCCGGGAGGCGACCGGGAGGCGACCGGGAGGCGACCGGGAGGCGACCGGGAGGCGACCGGGAGGCGACCGGGAGGCTCCGTCCCGCACGGACCATCCCCGGTACGGCGGGACCGGCGAGCGGACCGAGATTCCGAGAAGACCCCGTCGATGTGAGGGGTCACCAGGACCCCCCGACTTCACCGAAAGCACCGGGGCAGCACCGGGGCAGCACCGGGGCTGGCGGCAGCTCCGCCGCAGCCGCTCCTCACCGAGGCCGGAGCTTTCCCGGGGCGAGCAGCGAGGATGAAACTCAAATTATTTTAAAGAAATAAATTTTAAAACATAAAAATGAACATTTTTAACCTTCCGCTTCGCACAAAACCGACCGGGAGGCTCTGCCCGGGCCCAGCCGCTGCTCGGTCCCGGCCCTGCCCGGCTGCGGGACCGGGACCGGCGGGTCCGTGTCCCCGCAGCCCGGCTGGTTCCTCCACGTTCCCCCCGCTTCGTTTCGGCTCAACCCCGGTGATTTGCGGCGTTTTCTCCCCGCCACCATTTTGTCCGCACCGTGGCGGCTGCGGCAAGATGGTGAAACCGGGCGCTCCCGGTGAGGGTCCCCGGGGTCGGTGGGCGCGGGGACCCTGCTCCGGCCTTGGCCACCGACCCCCGCCGCTCTCCCGGTGCCGGCACCGTCGGGGCGGCCTCGGTGGGGCTGAAACCAACGGAGGAGAGGCCTGACCCCAGCCTGACCCCGGCGGGACCGGCCACGGCCCCGCTCGGCGACCCTCGGGGACGCGGGGACAGCACGGGCGGGACCCCGGGGCTCGCCCCGAGAGCTGCCCGCTGCTCGGCCGCTGTCCCCGGTTCCGACTGGGATAACCGGGCTGTCGGCGAAAGGCGCCCATCGCGACAAGCGGCAGAGAAGCTCGGGTGAGCGGAATGCCCGAGCCCGGGATGGGGACGGGACGGGGACCGGGCTCCGGTGTCCCCCGGCCCCGCGGCGGTGAGGACGGAGCCGCCGCTCCGGTGCCCGAGCGCTGCGCTGGGCACCGGGAGGCCTCGGCCCTGATCGCCGAGCGGCCGCCGAGCCGCTCCGGGCTCCGCCAGCGGCGGAGGAGCGGCGGAGGAACGCGGAGCATCGCCGGGATGCCGGAGCCGCGGAGCGCTCGGGACCCGCCCGCCAGCGACAGCCGCGCCAGGGCGCCCCGAACTTCTCGGGGTTCGCCACAAGCCAGAAGCGCTCCCGGAGAGTCCCGGGCCGGCGGGGACCGAGCGCGGGCGGCGGGGCGGGATGAGGGGTGCGGGACGCGGCGGGTCCGGGCAGCACCGAGCCCCAGCCGGGGCCGAGCCGGTGACATTATAAAGGGTAAAAAAAAAAAAAAAATAAATAAACCCCCCCTCGCCCGCCGCCGCTCCGTGACGCTTTTCTCCTGCGACATCGCTCCCAACGCCGAGCTGATGCTGTCCCCCCTCTCCCGCCGCCCGCGCGTCCCCCGCGGGGCTCCGCCGGCCCGGCGGCTCCGTGACCCCGGGGCCGTTCCCCCGGAGCCCTCCCGGCCGCCCGCCGGGCACGGCCCCGCTCCGGGGGCGCTGCCGGCGGAGCCGGGCTGGGGCAGCGGGCCCGGTCCGTGCCGCGCTCAGCGCAGCCGGGGCAGAAGCGGCGGGGCCGGGATGCCGGAGGTGGCGGCCGGGAAGCGCCCGGGATGCGCTGGAAGCGGTGCCGGGGATGCCCCGTGGCCGGAGGGGAACCCCCGGCGGGGGAAGCGGAGCGGGGAGCGCGTCCGTACCTCGCACCAGGATGCGGCGGCAGTAATCCGCCTCGCCGGTCCCCGACGGGCTCTCGGTGTCCGGGGCGCACTGCTTGGAGGAGCCGGGGCTGACCGCCGACGTTCCCGGGATGTCCTTGAAGCCGCCGGCGGTTCCGCCGCCGCCGCCGCCGGCGCGCAGGGCGCTCTCCAGCTCCGCCCGGGTCGGCAGCTTCTCCCGGGCCCGCCCGGTGGCCGCGGGCTCGGCCAGCAGCACGGGGCTCCCGCCGGGCTCGGCCCCTCCATCGCTCATCCCTGCGGGCGCCGCGGCGGGATCAAACATCGGGAGGCAGAGAGAGAGACGCGGGGAGAGGGAGAGAGGAGGCAAGGCTGGGCGGGGGGGATGGGAGGGAGCCCCCCCCCCCACCCACCCTCCGCAGACCCCTTCCCCTCCCCGCCCCTCCCCGGCCCCCCCGGGGCTCGGCGCCCCGGCTCACCCCCATGGCCGGGGACCGCCGGGGGCTGTCGCCTGTCGCCTGTCGCCCTCTCCCACCCGGCATTTAAAGCGCGGCCCCCTCCCCGCCCCGCCGGCCGGGGGTGGTACCGGGGGGTGGCGGGGAGCCGTCGGGGCGTCCCGAGAGGCTGCGAGGCTGGGGGGTGCGAAAGGAGTTTCAAAGTTTGACAGGCGGCCGAGCCCCCCCCCCAATGCCACCACCACCACCGCGCCCCCTCCCCAGCTCCACCTCCCGCGGCACCTCGCTCCGGGCAAACTTCAGGCGCTCCGGCGGCGGCCGCTGCCCTTCCATGGAGCGCCGGTACCGGTGCGGCTCCCGCTGTCGGTGCCGGTAGCCGGGCTCCGCCGCGCCGCGCTCGGGATCGGCGTGCGGGGGAAATCGATCCCGGGAGATTGGGGGCGATGATTTTAGGGGGGGTGGCGGGGACGCGGGGGTGGCGGGGTGGGGGGGTTCGGGAGGGGAAAGGGAGGCCGAGGGGAGGGAGCTGCGGAGGAAGCGGCCGGGGGTGGGACCGGAGAAGAAGCCGGGTCCTTATTCCTCCGGCCCGGCCCTCCCCCGCCGCCGCGCTCCGCTGCGCATCCCCCGGCGGCCGCCGCCGGAGCCGGCCCCGGGGAGCGAGCGGCCGAGCCCCCGCCGCACCGGGGAGCGGCTGCGGGGAGAGCGGCAGGGGAGGGAAAAAGCCGATTTTAAATTAACGGCTCGGTACAGACGCAATTTCCTGCCCTCCCGGTCTGTGACACCGATTGGTAAACAAAGAGCCCCCTCGGCGGCCGCTGCCCGGCTCCGAGAGCGGCGGCTCCGCTTCCCGGTTCCTTCTCGGGGGGCTCACCCTAGGGACCCCCGCCCAGCCCGGGCAGCGCCGCCAGAGGTGGCAACAAAAAAAAAAAGAAATCCCCCGGCCCCGGTGGGCGCTGCCCCTCCCCGGGCCGGGCGGGGGTCGGGGAGCTCCGGTCCCGCTGTCCCGCAGCTACCGGGGGAGTCCCCGCTGCTACCGGGGTTCCCCCAGTGCCGCCGCGGGAGACCCCCGAAATTCCCTGATCCGGCACAGCCGCTCCCGAGCACCGGCACCGGCACCGAGCGGGGCGGCTCCCGGTTCCCAGCTGGCAGCGCCGGTGTGTGCGGGGCTGTCCCGGGGGTCTCCCCCGCCTCGGGGGGCTCCGTTCCGCCGCCGTCGCCGCACCGGGGTAAAACCGGGCGGAAAAAGCGGCGGCGGCGGCCGCGGTTCTTCCCCGGGGGTGGCCGCCCCCGTTCCCGGTGCTGCCTGGAATCGGAACGGTTCTAACGGCGGCGGATTACAAAAGAAATAAATTCAATTTAAGCAAAAGCAGCCCCGAGATTTCGTAGCCCCCTGCGCTCCGCCGCACCCACGGCCCGGTACCGGGCACCGCCACGGGTTGGGGGGTCCGCAGGGGTCTGGGTACGGCCCGGGCACCGGGTAGAGCCCGGTAGAGGCGGGGGGTGCCCGGTTTAGGCTCTGGCGGACACCGGGAGTTCAAGGCCTTGGGCTGGAGCGGCCGCTGGATGTCCGAGCCTGCCGCGGCCTGGGCCCGTCCCTGAAATAACCGGAACAGCACGGGCAAAACAGCAGGGAAAATATAAAAAAGAAAATTTTAAAGGAAAAAATCGAATTAAACGACAAAAAGACCCCGGTAGGAATAAGGAAAGTAAAAAGAATTAAATCCAAAGGGGGGAAAAGGGAAGGAAATAAAGCGAACGAAAAAGGCCGAGCGGGGAGAGCGCAGGGGTCGGGCCCTGCTCAAGGCCGGTGGTCCCGGGCCGCAGCCCCGGTTCTGCGGGGCCCGGAGGGGCGGGCGGGGACGGAGTCGCCGCTCCGGGGAAGGTGCTGGCGGCCAGAAACGATTCCCGGCTCCCCGTTCCCCGTTCCCGGTTCTCCGACTCCCGGGGCTGCGGCAGGGCCCGGGCCGGACAACCGGACAGCCGGACAACCGGACAACCGGACAGCCGGACAACCGGACAGCCGGACAGCCGGACAACCGGTCAACCGGACAGCCGGACAACCGGACAGCCGGGCTCCGCCGTGCCCCGCCACCGGGCCCGGCGGTGGATGCGCCGCCAACCAAGGATTTTTAACGAAAACGAGGAAAATTACCCCAAACGCAGCCCGCCCTGCGGCCTCAGCCCCCGAGGGCCGCGGGGAAAGGCTGCGGGCCGGTCCCACCGGGAAGACGAATCGCCCGGGAGCTGCTGGAACGGGAAATCCTCTTTTCGCCGAGCCCCGGCCCCGAGCGGCGGCTGAGGCCGCGGAACGAGCGGCGGAGAAGCGGCGCCGGTGCCCGCTAAGCCGCCGGTGCCCGCTCAGCCCCCGCCGCCTCCTCCCGGCTCCCGCTCCTTTCCTGCGGTTGTTTTTTGGTTTGTTTTTATTTTCCTTTTGTTTTGTTTGTTTGTGTTTTTTTTTGTTGTTGTTGTTTTCCCGTTATCCCCACGATTAACGGGAATTATAACGGGAAGGGATTTGCTCCGGGAGAAGGGGAAACGGGGAAAAGGGGGAAACAGCGGCTACGAGCTGCCGGGAAAGGGAAGCGACGAGATCCTCAGAACCAACAATTTTATAAAAAGAACGCAAATTTAAAAATCCCCGTTTTTATCGTCAGCTTGTTGCTGTTTTCGGGTCGGCTTTAGCGCCGTTGTTGTTGTTTTAATTAGCGTTACAATTAGCGTTATTAGCGGCACTATTAGCCTGGCCATTATTAGCGCCCTTCCTATCGCTGTCATTAGCGCGATCGGCGATATCAGCGCGATTGATCGCTGATTTTATGATCAATATTCCCGTTTTTTCCTCGCTCCCGCCGCCCTGCCGAGCACACCCAGCCCAGCCAAGCCCGGCCCGGGCTGTGGGAGCGGCCGCGTTCTCCCGGAGCATCCCCGTTCCCGGCGAGCCCCCGCCCCGCTCCTCGCCGCTCCGGAGGTGGAAAAAAATCCCGAAAAAACCGGAATTCCTCGGTTTTCCCGCTTTAGAGAGGGATCCGCACCCCTCCCCGCTGCTCCCGGTGCACCGGAGGTGGAGGTAAGGCCAGGCTCGGGGCGCTCGGCTCGGCCCCGGGCCTGCGGAGCCGCGGCTTCCCCCGGGACCGGACCGGCCGCTCCCGGTGCGGCCCGGGCTCGGAGGGCACCGGGAGGGGACATTTCGCCTTGTCCCCGCCAAGGAACGGCTGCCCCGGGGACAGCCCCCGGTGGGGACCCCGCCGAGGGACCCCCGGGCCGGGCCCGGAACGGAGCGGGGCCTCGGCGGCAGCGGGGACAGCGGCGGCGACACCGGGAGACTGCGTGGGGACACCGCGGGGACACGGGGGACACTGAGGGGACACCGGGGACACTGAGGGGACACGGGCACCGTGAAGGGACACGGGGGGACCGTGAAAACATGGGAGGACCGTGAGGGGACACCGGGGACTGAGAGGGGACACCGAGGACGGTGAAAGGACACGGGGGAACCGTGAAGGGACACGGGGGGACCGTGAGGGGACACCGGGGACGGTGAAAGGACACGGGGGAACCGTGGAGGGACACGGGGGGACCGTGAGGGGACACCGGGGGCCTTGAGGGGACACGGCCACCGTGAGAGGACACCGGGGACCGTGAAAAGACACGGGGGAACCGTGAAGGGACACGAGGGGACACTGAGGGGACACCGGGAACTGGGAAGGGACACGGGGGGACCGTGAAAACGCGGGGGGACACTGAGGGGACACCGGGGACTGAGAGGGGACACCGAGGATGGTAAAAGGACACGGGGGAACCGTGAAGGGACACGGGGGGACACTGAGGGGACACCGGGAACTGGGAAGGAACACGGGGGGACACTGAGGGGACACCGGGGACTGAGAGGGGACACGGGCACCGTGCAGGGACACGGGAGAACCGTGAAAACATGGGAGGACCGTGAGGGGACACCGGGGGCCTTGAAGGGACACGGCCACCGTGAGGGGACACCGGGCACGGTGAAAAGACACGGGGGAACCGTGAAGGGACACGAGGGGACCGTGAAAACACGGGAGGACACTGAGGGGACACCGGGGACTGAGAGAGGACACCGAGGACGGTGAAAGGACACGGGGAAACCGTGAAGGGACACGAGGGGACACTGAGGGGACACCGGGAACTGGGAAGGAACACGGGGGGACACTGAGGGGACACGGGGGGATCGTGAGGGGACTCGTGGGGACACGGGCCTGGGAGGGGACACGGGGGACGGTGAAGGGACACCGGGGAACTGCGAAAACACGGGAGGACACTGAGGGGACACCGGGGACGGTGAAAACACGGGAGGACCGTGAGGGGACAACGGGAACAGTGAGGGGACACCAGGAACTGTGAAGGGACACGGGGGGACATTGAGGGGACACGGGGGACGGTGGAGGGACACGGGAGAACTGCAAAAACACGGGGGGACACTGAGGGGACACCGAGGACGGTGGAGGGACACGGGAGGAGCGTGAGGGGACACCGGGGACGGTGAGGGGACACGGGGGGACCGTGAAAACACGGGAGGACCGTGAGGAGACACCGGGGGCCTTGTGGGACACGGGGGGACACTGAGGGGACACGAGGGACTGTGAAGGGACACGGGAGGAGCGTGAGGGGACACGGGGGGACCGTTAAAATACGGGGGGACGCTGAGGGGACACCGGGGATTGTGGGGGACACCGGAGACCTTGAAGGGACACAGGGGGACCGTGAAAGGACACGGGGGGGACCGTGAGGAAACACCGGGAACTGGGAAGGGACACGGGGGGACACTGAGGGGACACGGGGGGATCGTGAGGGGACTCGTGGGGACACGGGCCTGGGAGGGGACACGGGGGGACTGTGAGAAAACCCTGGGGGACTGCACGGGGACACGGGGGGACTGTGCGGGGACAGAGGGGGACAGAGTGGGGACACCCAGAGATGTTTGGGGACACGGGGGTTCCGTGTGGGGACACGGAGGGACTGGGGACAACACGGGGGAGCCGTGAAAAACACGGGGGGGGGGGCGGGGGGGACGGTGCGGAGCTGTTTGGGGACACCCAGAGATGTTTGGGGACACGGGGGGACTGTGTGGGGACACGCGGGGCACGAAAACACGAGGGGAGCGTGAGGGGACACGAGGGGATTTTATGGGAACTGTGTGGGGACAAGGGCAAAAAAACCCAGGGGACTGTGAGGGGACAACGGGGACACTGTGAGGGGACATCGGGCAAAAGCCCGGGGGACTGTGAGGGGACACGGGGGGACAGGGAGGGGACAGCAAGGGACACCAGGGCAATGCCCACGGGTGCCGGGTCCCCTGGGTGGCGGGTTTGGGGTGGCTCGGTGGCTTTTGGGGACACCAGGGTGGCCGGGGGCGAGTGGCACCGGGGCACCGTGCAGGGACACGGTGGGTGCCTTTTGTCACCGTGTCGCAGCCCCGGGGCCACCCTCGCGTGTCGCCGAGCCCGCCGGGCCCGCGCTGAGCCCGGGCAGCGCCGGTTTCGTTACCGGAGCGGCCGCGCCCGGGGAATCCGGGGTGTCCCCGGTGGGGGAGGTTTGGGGACACCCCCCCCACGCCTTGGGGACACCCCAGCCGCGGGTGTGGCTGTCCCCAAGGCCGCCAGGCTGTCCCGAGGGTGACCGCGCTGCTCCCGGCCCGGCCCGGCCGCGCCCGCCCCGATAAAAAGAAATGAAACGAAATTAAAAGGGAATCAACGAAATCGGGGGGTCCCGGTGCCGCGGAACCCCTGGGCACCCCCGCCCCGACACCGGGCCCGGGGCCGAGCCCGCCGGCACCGGGGGGACCCGGCCCGCGCCGCCACCGGGGCTGCCCCCACCCCAAACGGGAGCGGGGCTGCGGGGCCGGGATCCTAAACCTGGATCCTAAATCTGGGATCCTAAACCTGGACCCTAAAACTGGGATCCTAAAACTGGGATCCTAAACCTGGATCCTAAATCTGGGATCCTAAACCTGGGTCCTAAAACTGGGATCCTAAATCTGGGATCCTAAACCTGGATCCTAAATCTGGGATCCTAAACCTGGATCCTAAATCTGGGATCCTAAACCTGGACCCTAAAACTGGGATCCTAAACCTGGATCCTAAAACTGGGATGCTAAAACTGAGATCCCTAAAACTGGGGTCCCAAAACTGGAGTCCCGTTCCTGCGGTCCTAAACCTGGGATCCTAAACCTGTGATCCTAAACCTGGGATCCTAAACCTGGGGTCCTAAATCTGTGATCCTAGAACTGAGATCCTAAACCTGGGGTCCAAAAACTGGGATCCTAAACCTGGGATTCTAAACCTGGGGTCCTAAAACTGGGATTCTAAACCTGAGATCGTAAACATGGGATCCTAAAACTGAGATTTTAAACCTGGGATCCTAAACCTGGGATCCTAAACCCGAGATCCTAAACATGGGATCCTAAAACAGAGATTCTAAAGCTTGGATCTTAAACCTGGGATCCTAAACCTGGGTTCCTAAAACTGAGATCCCTAAAACTGGGATCCTAAACCGGGGGTCCTAAAATTGGGATCCTAAAACTGGAGTACTAAATCTGGGATGCTAAACCTGGGATCCTAAAACTGGAGTCCCGTTCCTGGGGTCCTAAACCTCGGGTCTTAAACCTGGGATCCTAAACCTGGGATCCTAAAACTGGGCTCCTAAACCGGGGGTCCTAAAATTGGGATCCTAAACCTGAGATCTTAAACGTTGGATCCTGAACCTGGGGTCCCGTTCCTGGCATCCTAAAACTGGGATCTTAAAACTGGGGTCCCGATTCTGGAATTTTAGAATTGGGATCCCGTTCCTGGGATCCTAAACCTGGGGTCCTAAATCTGCAATCCTAAAACTGGGATCCTAAACCTGGGATCCTAAATCTGGGATCCCTAAAACTGGGGTCCTAAACCTGGGATCCTAAATCTGGCGTCCTAAATCTGAGGTCCTGATCCTGGGATCATAAAACTGGGTTCCTAAATCTGGGTTCCTAAATCTGGGATCTTAAACCTGGGATCCTAAATCTGGGATCCATAATTTGAGATCCTAAATCTGAGATCCCTAAACCTCGGATCCTAAACCTGGGATCCCAAACATGGGATCCTAAACCTGGGATCCTAAACCTGGGATCGTAAACCTGGGATTGTAAAAGTGGGATCCTAAATCTGGGATCCTAAACCTGGGATCCTAAAACTGGCGTCCCGATTCTGGGATCCTAAACCTGGGATCCTAAATCTGGTGTCCTAAAATTGGGATCCTAAACCTGAGATCCTAAACCTGGGGTCCTAAACCTGGGGTCCTAAACCTGGGGTCCTAAACCTCAGATCCCACTCCTGGGATCCTAAAACTGGGATCCTAAAGCTGGGGTCCCCTCCCGCAGCACCCCGATTCCCAGGATCCCCCGTGTCCCCTCGCACGGTGGCAGTGCCACCAGGGTCCCCAGGAGCGGGGAGCGGGGGGGGGCCGAACCCCCTCACTGCCCATGGATCCCGTGGAAGGGGTAAACTGAGGCACGCTTCACATCTGGGAGGGTTTGGGGGGACAGAGCCCCCCCAGAACTCCTCCCGCTTCCCACGGCACAGCGGGCTGGAGTGGGGACAGGGGACACGCAGGGGACGCGCAGGGACACGCAGGGGACACAGAGGGGACACACAGGGGACATGCAGGGGACATGCAGGGGACACAGAGGGGACACACAAGGGACACAGAGGGGACACAGAGGGGACACGCAGGGGACATGCAGGGGACATGCAGGGGACACAGAGGGGACACTGCTGGGGACACACAGGGGACACAGAGGGGACACTGCTGGGGACACACAGGGGACATACAGGGGACATGCAGGGGACATGCAGGGGACACAGAGGGGACACACAAGGGACACAGAGGGGACACACAGGGGACACGCAGGGGACACGCAGGGGACATGCAGGGGACACAGAGGGGACACAGAGGGGACACAGAGGGGACACACAAGGGACACGCAGGGGACACGCAGGGGACACGCAGGGGACATGCAGTGGACACTTCTGGGGACACTGCTGGGGTCACACAGGGGACATGCAGGGGACATGCAGGGGACACAAAGGGGACACAGAGGGGACACACAAGGGACACAGAGGGGACACGCAGGGGACACGCAGGGGACACGCAGTGGACACTGCTGGGGACACTGCTGGGGTCACACAGGGGACACACAAGGGACACGCAGGGGTCACACAGGGGACACATAAGGGACTCACAGGGGACACGCAGGGGACACAGAGGGGACACCCCGGGCGGGCTGTGGTGGCCGGAGGAGTCCTGGGGGGACCCCAAAGGGGACAATGGGGTTGTCCCCAGATGTCCCCAGAGAATTTCCACATCCCGCCCTGCTGGGATCCAGAGGGGCCCAGGGAGGGACACGGGTGTGACATCGGGGTGGGGACACTGTGACACCGCTCACACGGGTGTCACACTGCATGGGGACACTGTGACACTGCTCACACGGGTGTCACCCTGCATGGGGACACTGTGGCACTGCTCAAAGTGTGTCACCCTGCATGGGGACACCACAACATTGTCCCTACAGGGGGTCACACCTGCATGGGAACAATGTGACACCACTCACAGGTGGTCACACCTGCGTCGGGACAATGTGACACTGCTCTGAGTGTGTCACCTTGCATGGGGACACTGTGGCACTGCTCAAAGTGTGTCACACCTGCATGGGGACACCACAACATTGTCCCCACAGAGGGTCACACCTGCATGGGGACAATGTGACACCACTCACAGGTGGTCACACCTGTGTGGGGACAATGTGACACCACTCACGGGGGACCTCATTGTGGGGACACTGTGACACCATTCCCAGAGGCCACCCTGCATGGAGACAGTGTGACACCACTCACAGGTGGTCACACCTCCATGGGGACAATGTGACACCACTCACAGGTGGTCACACCTGTGTGGGGACAGTGTGACAGTGCTCAAAGCAGGTCACACCTGCATGGGGACAATGTGACACTGCTCACAGAGGGTCACACCTGTGTGGGGACAATGTGACACTGCTCAAAGCAGGTCACACCTGCATGGGGACAATGTGACACTGCTCACAGAGGGTCACACCTGTGTGGGGACAATGTGACACTGCTCAAAGCAGGTCACACCTGCATGGGGACAATGTGACACTGCTCACAGAGGGTCACACCTGTGTGGGGACAATGTGACACTGCTCAAAGCAGGTCACACCTGCATGGGGACAGTGTGACACCGCTCACAGGGGGTCACACCTGTGTGGGGACAATGTGACACTGCTCAAAGCAGGTCACACCTGCACGGGGACAATGTGACACTGCTCACGGGTGGTCACATCTGCATGGGGACAATGTGACAGTGCTCTCAGTGTGTCACCCTACATGGGAACACTGTGACACTGCTCAAAGAGAGGTCACCCTCCATGGGGACAATGTGACACTGCTCACAGGGGGTCACACCTGCGTGGGGACACCGTGACATCCTTCACCCTGCATGGGGACACTGTGACACCACTCACAGTGGGCCACACCTCCATGGGGACACCGTGACCCTCTGACACGGCTGTCACCCTCCATGGGACCACCACACGCGCAGCGGCCCCGCCAGGAGCCACCAGCTCCGCTGTCCCCTCCTGTCCCCTCCTGTCCCCCCCGCCGCCCGTCCGGGATTAGGGGCGGGCGGCAAATCCCGGCCCCGCTGCACCGGGCGGGGCCGAGCACGTTCCCGGCGCCGGTGGCAAATCCGTGGCCTCCGGTTCACCCCCGGTGCCGCGGCCCCGCGGGGCTCCATGTGACCGGGGGATTTGGCTCAGCGCGGCTCAGAGAGCGCCCGGAGGTAACCGCTGGCACCGTGCCCGCCGCAGGGCTGGCACGGGTCAAAGCAGCCGGGGAACCCGGCTCCTGCAGGGCTGGCACGGGTTAAAGCAGCCGGGGAACCCGGCTCCTGCAGGGCTGGCACGGGATAAAGCAGCCGGGCACCGCAATTCCTGCAGGGCTGGCACGGGTTAAAGCAGCCTGGCACCGCAATTCCTGCAGGGCTGGCACGGGTTAAACCGCCCGGCCACTTCAGTTCTTGCAGGGCTGGCACGGGTTAAACCACGCGGGCAACTCAGTTCCTGAAGGGCTGGCACGGGTTAAAGCACCCGGGCACCGCTATTCCTGCAGGGCTGGCACGGGTTAAAGCAGCCTGGCACCGCAATTCCTGCAGGCTGGCACGGATTAAAGCAGCCGGGAAACCCGGCTCCTGCAGGGCTGGCACGGGTTAAACCACCCGGGCACTTCAGTTCCTGAAGGGCTGGCACGGGTTAAACCACGCGGGCACCGCAGTTCCTGCAGGGCTGGCACGGGATAAAACACCCGGGCACCGCAATTCCCGCAGGGCTGGCACGGGTTAGACCACCCGGGCACCTCAGTTCCTGCAGGGCTGGCACGGGTTAAACCACGTGGGCACCTCAGTTCCTGAAGGGCTGGCACGGGATAAAACACCCGGGCACCGCAATTCCCGCAGGGCTGGCACGGGTTAGAGCAGCCTGGCACCGCAATTCCTGCAGGGCTGGCACGGGTTAAAGCAGCCTGGCACTGCAATTCCTGCAGGCTGGCACGGGTTAGAGCAGCTCCAGGCCGGATGGAGACCCCAGACCCGCCGGGATCACCCCAAGCCGCTTCCCTGAGCCCCCCAAACCCCGGGATCCCCCCGCGCTCCGGGAACAGCCGGGATCTCCTCCCGCTCCCGGGGCCGGCTCGGCAGCCCCCAGCAGCCGCCCCGATCCCGATCCCGATCCTGACCCTGATCCCGATCCCGATCCCGATCCCGATCCCAATCCTGACCCTGATCCCGATCCCAATCCCGATCCCGATCCCGATCCCGATCCCACTCCCACTCCCACTCCTGATCCCGATCCTGATCCAGATCCCACTCCCGATCCCGATCCTGATCCCGATCCCACTCCCGATCCCACTCCCAATCCCAATCTCAGTCCTGACCCTGATCCCGATCCTGATCCTGATCCCAATCCCAATACTGCTCCCCGCCCCGATACCGATCCCGATCGCAATCGCGATCCCAATCCCACTGCCACTCCCGATCCCGACCCCACTCCCGATCCCAATCCTGATCCCAATCCCAATCCCAATCCCAATCCCAATCCCAATCCCGATCCCAATCCCGATCCCAATCCCGATCCCAATCCTGATTCCAATCCAAATCCCAATACCAATCCCAATCCCAATCCCGATCCTGATCCTGACCCCGATCCCAATCCCACTCCCGATCCCGACCCCACTCCTGATCCCAATCCCAATCCTGCTCCCCGCCCCAATCCCGATACTTATCCCGATCGCGATCCCGATCCCAACCCCACTCCCCATCCTGCTCCCCACCCCAATCCCGTTCCCAATCCTGGTCCTGATCCAAATCCGGATCTCGACCTGAATCCTGACCCCGATCCCAATCCCAATCTCAATCCCGCTCCCAGTCCCAATCCTGCTCCTGCTCTGGATCCCGACCATGATCCCAATTCCGATCCTGCTCCTGATCCCAACCCCAATCCCACTCCCACTCCCACTCCCAACCCCACTCCCAATACTAATCCCAATCCCAATCCCAATCCCAATCCCAATCCCAATCCCAATCCCCAGCCTTCTCCATTAGGGATCCAGGTTGGAATTCCCGAGCCAGGAAAGCGGGAGGAAGAGGAGAAGGAGAGGGGGGAAGAGGAGGAGGAGGGGGAGAAAGAAGAGGAGGAGGAGAAGAGGAGAAGGAAGAGGAGGATGAGGAGGAGGAGGAAGAAGAGAAGGAGAAAGAAGAGGAGAAAGAGGAGGAGGAGGGGGAGGAGGAGGAGGAAGAGGAGAAGGAGGAAGAGGAGGAGAAGGAGGATGAGGAGGAGGATGATGAGGAGGAGAAGCAGAATGAGAAGGAGGATGAGGATGAGGAGGAGGAAGAGGAGGAGGAGGAGCAGGAGGAGGAAGAGGAGAAGGAGAAGGAGGAGGAGATGGAGGAGGAGAAGGAGATGGAGGAGGAGGAGGAGGAGGTGGAGAAGGAGAAGGAGAAGGAGAAGGAGAAGGAGAAGGAGAAGGAGAAGGAGAAGGAGAAGGAGAAGGAGAAGGAGAAGGAGAAGGAGAAGGAGAAGGAGAAGGAGAAGGAGGATGAGGATGAGGAGGAGGAAGAGGAGGAGGAGGAGCAGGAGGAGGAAGAGGAGAAGGAGAAGGAGGAGGAGATGGAGGAGGAGAAGGAGATGGAGGAGGAGGAGGAGGAGGTGGAGAAGGAGAAGGAGAAGGAGAAGGAGAAGGAGAAGGAGAAGGAGAAGGAGAAGGAGAAGGAGAAGGAGAAGGAGAAGGAGGAGGAGGAGGAGGAGAAGAAGAGGAGGAGAAGGAGAAGGAGAAGGAGGAGGAGGAGGAGGAGGAGGAGGAGGAGGAGGAGGAGGGCCGGGCCCCGCGCCGGGGCTCGGCGGGCGCAGGTGGCCGAGGAGGACGCGCGGTGGTGGCGCTGGCGGCGGTGGCTCCGCAGCGGAGGGTCCCTGGAAAGGTGACCGCCAGCCCGGGGCGGGGAGCGGCCGGGTCACCGTGTCACCGGGCGGGCGCAGGTGACCGAGTCTGACCCCGCTGCCCCTCGGTGCTCGCGGGGACGGCGGCGGGGAGGCGGCGCTGGCGCGGGGGGGAGGGTTGGTGACACCACCCTGTCGCCTCCGTGCTGTCACCACCCTGCCAGAGAGCTGCCACCACCCCGCCACCCTGCTCGTGACCCTGCCACCACCCTGCTGCTGGCCGTGGGCGGAGTGGGGACAGGGATGGGGACACGGGTGGGGACAGGGACGGGGACAATGATGGGGACACGGGTGGGGACAATGAGAGAAAAGACAGGGACGGGGACAGAGATGGGGACAGGGATGGGGACAATGACAAAAGAGGAGACATGGGTGGGGACAATGAGAGAAGAGGGGACATGGGTGAGGACAGGGATGGGGACACAGGTGGGGACAATGAGAGAAAAGAGGACAGGGATGGGGACAGGGATGGGGACAATGAGAGAAGAGGGGACAGGAATGGGGACAGGGATGGGGACAGGGACAGGGACAGGGATGGGGACAGGGACAGGGACAGGGATGGGGACAATGAGAGAAGAGGGGACAGGGATGGGACAGAGATGGGGACAGGGATGGGGACAGGGACAGGGACAATGAGAGAAGAGAGGACAGCAATGGAGACAGGGATGGGGACAGGAATGGGGACAATGAGAGAAGAGGGGACAGGGATGGGGACAGGGATGGGGACACAGGTGGGGACAATGAAAGAAGAGGGGACAGTGATGGGACTGGAGAAGAGGATGGGGACAGGGATGGGGACAGGGACAGGGACAATGAGAGAAGAGGGGACAGGAATGGGGACAGGGATGGGGACACGGGTGGGGATGATGAGAGGAGGGGACACGGGTGGGGACAAGGATGGGACAGGAGATGAGGATGGGGACAAGGATGAGGGCAGGAATGGGGACAACAATGGGGACAGAGATGGGACTGGAGAAAAGGATGGGGACAAGGGTGAGGACAGGGATGGGGACACGGATGGGGATGGGGACAGGGATGGGGACAGGGATGGGACCGGAGGTGGCGCCTGGGGCTGGAAATGGGGATGGGGACAGACACCAGTGCTGACACGGGAGCAGGACTGGGGACAAGGACAGGGACCAGTGACAAGGATGGGGACAGCCCAGCACCCTGCTTCAGTGGGGGATTAAACACCCACGGGACCCCCGATCCCAAAACCGCCCCATTCCCGGGAAGCTCCAGCTCCACATCCCAAAGCCCCATCCCCGCGGCCGTGGCCAGGTCTGGTGGCAAGGTGGCCGCAGAGTGACCTCTAATGGCAGCGGGGACACGGCCAGAGGGGACACGGCCAGAGGGGACACCGCCAGCTGCCACCATCAAGCAGAGTCCCCAGCCCCAGGTCCCCTCACTCCAGGCACCGAGGGGACACGGGTGGCTTGGGACACGAGTGGATCGGGACCCCTGTGTCCCCCTCTCCAAGGGGACACCGGGATGGATGGCAGGGAAAAGGGACAGCTGGTGACAAACAGGACGTTCCCAGCACCGGGAGGTTGGATTTTATTCTTGTCCCGGGATTTCCCAGCCCGGAGGTGTCACTGGTGGCGCCTGGCACGTGAGGTGGTGACAAGGGTCCATCGGGAAGGGACAAAGGGCTGGAATGGGGCTGGGGGATCCCCGGGGGAGTCCCTGGATCCAGCCAGGAATGGGAAATTCCAGCGGCCACAGCCGGCCTGGCGTCCAAGAGCCAGCGGGTCAGGATGCTCCATCCATCTGGAAAAGGGTGGGAGAGGCTGGGGACATCCTGTCCGTGTCTGGGGACACCCTGCCCATGTCTGGGGACATTCTGTCCATGGTTGGGGACACTTTGTCTGTGTCTGAGGACATTATGTCCGTGTCTGGGGACACCATGCCTGTGTCTGGGGACATTCTGTCCATGGCTGGGGACACCCTGCCCATGGTTGGGGACATTCTGTCCATGGCTGGGGACACTCTATCTGTGTCTAGGGACATTCTGTCAGTGTCTGGGGCCACCCTGTCTGTCTCTGGGGACATTCTGTCCATGGCTGGGGACATCCTGTCTGTGTCTGGGGACACCTTATCTGTGAGGACATTCTGTCCATGGCTGGGGACACCCTGCCCATGGCTGGGGACATTCTGTCCATGGCTGGGGACACCTTGTCTGTGTCTGGGGACACCCTGCCCACGGCTGGGGACACTCCATGGGGACAGAGGACATCCCGGGAGGGGCTGCCATCCCTCTGTGCCATGGAGCCCCTCTGGAATGAGGCTGGGTGGGAATTTTGGGTCCCCACGTGGCTCTGTCCCTCCTGTCCCTGTGACAGTGACAGCCATGGCAGTGGTGGCACCACGGGGCCACCAGGCCGGGCCGGATCCCGAATCCACATCCCATTCCCACAGCGGGGAAAGGACCCCCCGAGAGCCCAGGGGACCCCAGGGCTGTCCCCACTGATGTCCCCACCTGTGGCAGGTCCTGTTTGCTCCTCAGCTCCAGGGTGTCCTCGGCACGGGACCAGCTCCGGAACTTCCTGATCCTGGCAGGGAGCACAGGGAGCTGCCACCTCCCCGGGGTCCTTGTCACTGTGCCAGGGTCACCGTCCCACCACCCTGGAGTCCTTGTCACCGTGCCAGGGTCACCGTCCCACCACCCCGAGGTCCCTGTCACCGTGCTGGGGTCACCTTCCCACCACCGAGGTGTCCTTGTCACCATGCCAGGGTCACCGTCCCACCACCCCGAGGTCCCTGTCACCGTGCCAGGGTCACCGTCCCACCACCCCGGGGTCCTTGTCACCGTGCCAGGGTCACCGTCCCACCACCCCGGGGTCCTTGTCACTGTGCCAGGGTCCTTGTGCCACCTGGGGTCCTTGTCCCTCCATCCCAGAGTCCCTGTCCCACCATGGGGTCACTGTCCCCTGACTCTGGGATCCCTGTGCCACCCTTGGGGTCCTTTCCATGACATTGGGGTCACTGTCCCACCACCTTGCGGTCCCTGTCCTCCCACCCTGGGGTCCCTGTCCCTACACCAAGACCCTTGTCCTGATGCCAGGGTCCTTGTCCCTTGACCCCATGGTCCCTGTCCTCCCCTGGGGTCCCTGTCCCCCCACCCCAGGGTCCTTGTGCCACCATCTCAGTGTCCCTGTCCCCTGATCCTGTGGTCCCTATGCCACCCTGGGGTCCCTGTCCCCCTCTGGGGTCCCTGTCCACCCACCCCAGGGTCCCTGTGCCATCTTGGTGTCCCTGTCCCCCATCCCAGGGTCCCTGTGCCATCGTGGTGTCCCTGTCCCCCATCCCAGGGTCCCTGTGCCATCTTGGTGTCCCTGTCCCCCATGCCAGGGTCCCTGTGCCACCCTGGTGTCCCTGACCACCATCCCAGGGTCCCTGTGCCACCCTGGGGTCCCTCTGCCACCCTGGGGTCCCTGTGCCACCCTGGTGTCCCTGTCCCCCCACGCTGCCCCATCCAGGACGTCACCTGGGCCACACCTTCACGGCCAGCAGGGCCACGATGGCGATGGCCACGATGGCCACGAGGAGCCCGGACAGGACACGAAAGGTCCACAGGTGGCTGAGAACTGGGGACAGAGGTGGGGTCAGTGCCAGCAGGACCCCCCAGACCTCGGGGCGCCCCGAAAGGGGTGAAGGGGACCCTGGGGTGACAAAATGGGGGACAGGCAGGCAGCATTTGGGGTGAAGACACACGTGGGGGCAAGTCACAGCTGCCACTGTCCCCCGTCCTAAAGGCCACCCTGTTGTGGGCAGGAGATGTCCCCAACACAGCCACCAGTGCCACCCTCCTATTTTGCCCTCTGACCCATTCCATTGTCCCATCCCCTTCCCCACTTCCAGGGAATTTTTTTAGGATTTCCACGCCCCCGTTGAAGGTCCGGCCCCACTCACTGTGGACGTCGAGGTCAGCGCTGGCCGTGGCGTTGCCCAGCGCGTTGGTGGCCACGCAGACGTAGCGTCCCCCGGCCCCCGTCCCCGCGGCCACCAGCTCCACGCGCAGGGCGTTGTGCGAGGGGGTGGCCCGGACCCCGGGGGTGACAGCGGGGGACAGGCTGGTGGCCAGGAGGTGGCCGCGGTGGTGCAGGGCCAGCCAGGAGGGCGGGTGGCTCTGGGCCGTGCACAGCACGATGGCCCCGCGCCCGTTCTGGTTCTCCAGGAAGGTGCTCACCGAGACGGCCCGAGGAGGGTCTGTGAGGGGACAGCCAGGGTGGCAGTGGGGACACGGGCGGGGACAGCCCCCAGCTGGCCTGGGTGGCCACCAGAAGTGGTTTAAAGTGGCCCTGGATTTGTCCCACTCCGCTCGTCCCGGAGCCGGGGGATTCAAACCCTCTCTGGTGTTTGTCGTGCCACCCCCAAGCTGGAGAATCTTCCTGATTTGGAGCTTCTGGGCTCCAAATCTGATTTTTGAGGGGCAATCCTAAAAAAACCCCAAATCCCTTTCCCAAAAGTGTCCTAACGCATCCCTCCTCCCGCCTGGATCACCGTCACACCCTCTCCAGCCCTTTGCTCCACCTCCAGCTGCAGAACCCCTCAGCCTAGAGCTTTTTGGCTCCAAAGCCAACTTCTGAAGGATTAATCCTAAAAAAACCCAAAATCCCCTTCCCCAGGTCACCAAGAACTTCCTAACTCATCCCTTCTCCATCCTGCACCATCCCCATCCATCCAAGCCCTGGTGGCTTCCCGTGTTGTCCATCTCCTCATTCCACACCCAGAGAGAGAATTCCTCTGTTTTGGAGCATTTTGGCCCCAAATCTGCATTAAAAAAGCCCCAAATCCCCTTCCCCAGGTCACCAAGAGCTTCCTAACTCATCCCTTCTCCATCCTGGATCATCCCCACCCCATCCATCTCCACCCTGGTGGCTTCCCATGTTCCTCAGCCCCTCATTCCACACCCAGCCAGAGAATTCCTCCATTTTGGTGCATTTTGGCCCCAAATCTGCATTTATAAAAACCCCAAATCCCCTTCCCCAGGTCACCAAGAACTTCCTAACTCATCCCTTCTCCATCCTGGTTCATCCCCACCCCATCCATCTCCACCTTGGTGGCTTCCCATGTTCCTCAGCCCCTCATTCCACACCCAGAGAGAGAATTTCTCAATTTTGGAGCATTTTGGCCCCAAATCTGCATTTTAAAAAAAACCCAAATCCCCTTCCCCAGGTCACCAAGAGCTTTCTAACTCATCCCTTCTCCATTGTGGATCATCCCCATCCATGCAAGCCCTGGTGGCTTCCCATGTTCCTCAGCCCCTCATTCCACACCCAGCCAGAGAATTTCTCCATTTTGGAGCATTTTGGCCCCAAATCTGCCTTTTAAAAAATCCCCAAAAATCCCCAAAGGGAGGGAAGCAGGGCGGGAAGAGGAAGAGGAGGAAACTCTCCTCGGCCTAGCGGAGGTGACACAAGCGACAGGGAATGGGGACACGCGGCTTGGACACTCACAGAGGACACTGAGGCTGAGGGGGACAGAGGTGGCCGTGCCCCATGTCCCGCTGGCCTGGCACCGGTAGGAGCCGGCGTCGGCGCTGGACACGCGGCCGAGGACGAAGGAGCCGCTCGGTCCCTCCCAAAGCCACCGCCCGTCGCGGTACCACGTGTAGTTGACACCTTTGTCCCCCCACGCGGTGGCCGAGCAGCTCATGGTGGCCCGGGTGCCCTCGAGGACTTCTTGCGAGGGCTCCACCGCCAGCGTCACCCCTGAGGAGGGACATTGGCGACTCCAGGAGCGGCCGGGAAGGTCACAGCCCCACACCTCGGCCACTTGGGGACTCGGGGACACCTCACCTGGCACTTCCAGCCGCAGGGCCGCGGTGGCCGAGCCGCGGCTGTTGGTGGCCGAGCACAGGTAGAGCCCCGCGTCGCCGGGCTCCAGCCCCGCCATCGCCACCCGCAGCGACGTGGGGGTGGCCCGGACCTCGAAGCGGGGGTCAGGGGAGCCGTGGCTGGTGGCCAGGGGTGGGTGGCCTTGTCCCCTGCTCACGGAGATGTCCGGCGGGGGGACACCGTCGGCGGAGCAGAGCAGCACCGCCTGTCGCCCCCCGCGGGGCTCCACCAGCGCCACGAAGCTGGGCTCCTGCGGGGCATCTGCGGCGACAAGGACAGCCCTTGTCCCCTTCTTGTGTCCCCCCTTGTGTCCCCCACCTTGTGTCCCCTTCCCCCCGAGGAGGGGCTGCGCTGTGGCCGCGTGTCGACACAGACCGGGCAGCGCTGTCCCCGCGGGGGCGGCGTGTCCTGGTGTCCCCTGCTGTCCCCCCACCCCAGCCCGGAGATGTCGCCCCCCACTCACAGAGCACGGCGAGGCCCACGGGGGTGGCGCGGGGCCCCCGGCCCGCCCGGCAGCCGTAGAGCCCCGCGTCGGAGCGGTGGCCACGGAGCCCCAGCGAGGGCTCGGGTCCCTCTGTCGCCCACCGCCCGTTCTTGAACCACGTGTAGAGGGTCCCCGGCTGCGCGCGAGGGGCCTGGCACGTCAGGGTCACCTCTGTCCCCTCCGCCACCTCGGCCGAGGGTCGCACCAGCACCCTGGTGGCTGCGGGGAGCGGAGAGGATTTTGGTCACGTTCTCCCTTTGAAGCCCCCCAGCCCCAAGTTGGTGTCCCCAACCTCCAGCCTCTCCAAAGTTGGGTAGCCCAAATCCTGCACCCTTCAACGCCGCCCCTGGCAGTGTCCCCAAGCCCCTTGTCCCCCTCCTCACCTTGCACCCGGAGCGTGAGGGACGCGTGGGTGTCACCGAGGGCGCTCCGTGCCTGGCACTCGTATTCACCCTCATCCTCCTCGGAGGCTTCCCGGAATTCCAAGCGCAGCGCGTTGGGAGAGGGGGACACACGGATGCTCTGCCGGGGGGTGTCACCTCCTCTGGGGGGGCTGGAGGCCACCGGGTGTCCCCCCTTGAGCAGGGTGAGCTGGGCCGGGGGGTGGCTGTCCACGGCGCACAGCAGGATGGTGGCCGTCCCCTGGCTGCTCTCCACGAAGGATTGCAGCCGCAGGTTCCTGGGGGGGTCTGTGGGACGGGAAAAATATGGGGATATTTTTAGGGATAATCGTGGAATTGGTTGGGTTGGGAAAGCCCTTGGAGCTCACGGAGTCCAAGGGTCCCACAGCGCTGACCCAGGCCACCGCTGAGCGCGTCCCCGAGCGCCACATCCTGAGGATGGAACTCCACCGCTGGACTTTCCAGGTGGGAAAAACTCCAAAATTCCCAATATCCAAGCAAAACCGCTCCTGGCACAGCTTGAGGCTGCGTCCCTTTGTCCCGCCCCTCGTTCCCCATCCCCCCCCGGCTGTCCCCTCCTGGCAGGAGCTGTGCAGAGCCACAAGGTCCCCCCTGATCCCCCTTTTCTCCACGCTGAGCCCCTTCCCAGCTCCTTCAGCCCTCCTGGAGCTCCAAGCCCTTCATGCCAGGGATTCCTCATGCTCCAGAGCTTCCACCTCACATTCATCACTAATATTTATAATTTATAAATTAACACCATTTTTTTCACATAAAAAACTGGGGAAAACCCCCCTCATGTTCTGATTTGCAACGACATTTTTTCCCCTCTTTTTCTTTTTTTTTTTTTTAAAGCAAAGTCTGGTTTTAATTTTCCCAGTTAGGGATAAAAACAAAAAAGTCCTAAATCCAGTATTAAAGCCAAGGATTTTCCTGCTGGGTTTGGTGTGGAGCACAGGGAAACTTGGAGAAGGTTTTGGGGTCTCCAGGCAGGTCTGGGGTATGAAGCTGAGCTTAATGATCCTCTGGAATACATTTTCTGAGCTCCCCTAATTAATTAATCCCCGCCGATTAAACCAGGCCTTACTGCCCCATCTCTCCAGCCACGGGAACCGACCGAGGGGTGACACCAAGTGACACCAAGTGACACGAAGCTGTCACCTGGGGACTCACAGAGGACGTTGAGGGTGGCAGGAGTGGCACTGTGGTTCCGGGCCGGAGTCCGTACGGAGCACTGGTAGGAGCCGGCGTCGGAGGTGGTGACCCCGGGGAAGGTGAGATTTTGGGAAGAGCCGGTGCCCAGCCACACCTGGTTCCGGTACCAGGTGTAGCTCAGCACGTCCCGGTCCCCTCCTGCCACCGCGCAGGTGACGGTGGCAGTGTCCCCTTCCCGCACGTCTGGGGACGGCCAGATCCAGACCCGGGCGGCTGCACGGCAGGGGAGGAAAGAGTGGGGATCCCTCACTTCCAGGAAAGAGTGGGGATCACTCACTTCCAGGAAAAAAAGTGATCCCTCACTTCCAGGAAAGAGTGGGGATCCCTCACTTCCAGGAAAAAAAGTGATCCCTCACTTCCAGGAAAAAGTGGGGATCCCTCACTTCCAGGAAAAAAAGTGATCCCTCACTTCCAGGGAAAAGTGGGGATCCCTCACTTCCAGGAAAAAAAGTGATCCCTCACTTCCAGGAAAGAGTGGGGATCCCTCACTTCCAGGAAAAAAAGTGATCCCTCACTTCCAGGAAAAAGTGGGGATCCCTCACTTCCAGGAAAGAGTGGGGATCCCTCACTTCCAGGGAAAAAAGTGATCTCTTACTTCCAGGAAAAAGTGGGGATCCCTCACTTCCAAGAAAAATTGGTGATCTCTCACTTTCAGGGAAAAAAGTGATCTCTTACTTCCAGGAAAAAGTGGGGATCCCTCACTTCCAAGAAAAATTGGTGATCTCTCACTTCCAGGGAAAAAAGTGATCTCTTACTTCCAGGAAAAAGTGGGGATCCCTCACTTCCAGGGAAAAAATGATCCCTCACTTCCAGGGAAAAGTGGCAATCCCTCACTTCCAGAAAAAAGTGGTGATCTCTCACTTTCCAGGAAAAAGTGGGGATGCCTCAATTCCAGGGAAAAAAGTGGAGATCCCTCACTTTCCAGAGTGGGAAAGTCATGGAGTTGCAGGGCAGTAAAAAGGGGGAACGGCCACCACAACCCCCAGGTGACACCATTCCCGTGGTGTTCCCATGGATTTGTTGGGGTGCTCCATCCCTGGAAGTGTCCAAGGTCAGGTTGGATGGGGCTTGGAGCAGCTTGGGATAGTGGAAGGTGTTCCTGCCCATGGCAGGGGTGGGATTGATGGGATTTGAGGTCTCTCCAAACCCAAACATTCCATGGTTTCATGATTCCCGGGATGATGGCAGCAGGGCGGTGCCATGGATGGACACAGCAAAGCCAGCTCCCAGAACCACATCCAAGTGGAGCCGTGTCCCTTTGCCACATGCCTGGGACACCTGCAGCTCTCTGGGAATACCTCCATCCCCATAAACATGGATTTTCCACATTTTTATTCCCCGTTTTCATCCTATCCATCCTTTTCCAGCTGCTCTCCACACTCTCTCCCCCATTCCTTCACCTCATCACCATAACCCAAATCCCATCATTCCATCTGCTGCCTGCAGCTCTCCATCCCCTTCCCACCCTATTCCCATTTCTATCCCATGGATCCCATCCCACCCCATCCCATCCCATGGATCCTGCTCCACCCCATACCATCCCATTCCACGGATCCTATCCTATCCCATGGATCCCACCCCATCCCATCCCATCCCATCCCATCCCATCCCATCCCATCCCATCCCATCCCATCCCATCCCATCCCATCCCATCCCATCCCATCCCATCCCATCCCATCCCATCCCAAGGGTCCCATCCCACCCCATGGATCCCATCCCATCCCATGGATCCCATCCCAAGGATCCCATCCCACCCCATGGATCCCATCCCATCCCATGGATCCCACCCCATGGATCGCATCCCATTCCATGGATCCCATTCCATGGATCCCATCCCATGGATCCCACTCCATGGATCCCATCCCATCCCATGGATCCCACCCCATGGATCCCATCCCATGGATCCCATTCCATGGATCCCATCCCATCCCATGGATCCCACCCCATGGATCCCATCCCATGGATCCCATTCCATGGATCCCATCCCATCCCAAGGATCCCATCCCACCCCATAGATCCCATCCCATCCCATGGATCCCATCCCACCCCATGGATCCCATTCCATGGATCCCATCCCATCCCATGGATCCCACCCCATGGATCCCATTCCATGGATCCCATCCCAAGGATCCCATCCCATCCCATGGATCCCACCCCATGGATCCCATCCCATTCCATGGATCCCATCCCAAGGATCCCATCCCACCCCATGGATCCCATCCCGTCCCATGGATCCCATCCCATGGATCCCATTCCATGGATCCCATCCCATGGATCCCATCCCATCCCAGTGACCCACCTCCTCCGGAGAAGTTCCCGGCGGCACTGGCGTTGCCGTGGGCGTTGGTGGCCACACACCGGTACTCGCCCTCGTCCTGCAGCAGCACGGGGCGGACGAGGACACGCAGCGCGTTGGTGGCCGAGGTGACACTGAGCCGTGGCCGGGGGACAGGAGGTGACAGCGCCGTGGAGGCCACCAGGGCCCCGTCCTTGAAGAGGGCCAGCTGTGCCGGTGGGAAGCTGTCCACGGAGCACTCCAGGATCCCGCGCTGGCCCGACGGGGGCTCCAGGAAGGTGCTGAGCACCGGCACCCGTGGGGGGTCTGCCAGGGAGGGTGGGAGATGCACCCAGAGACCCCCGGCACCCAGCGAGGTGCCATCCCATCAGTGCCATTCCAGTGGCACCGTTCCAGTGGTACCATCCACTTGGCACCATCCCAATGGCATCATTCCAGTGATATGATCCCGTCCCATCAGCACCATCCCGTCGGTATCATCCCATCGTCACCATCCCATTGGCACCATCCCATCCCATCCCATCCCATGGATCCCATCCCATCCCATCCCATGGATCCCATCCCATCCCATCCCATCCCGTCCCGTCCCGTCCCGTCCCGTCCCGTCCCGTCCCGTCCCGTCCCGTCCCATCCCATCCCATCCCATCCCATCCCATGGATCCCATCCCATGGATCCCATCCCATCCCATCCCATCCCGTCCCGTCCCGTCCCGTCCCGTCCCGTCCCATCCCGTCCCGTCCCGTCCCGTCCCATCCCGTCCCGTCCCGTCCCATTCCATTGCATTTCCTCCCCATCTCATTTTGTTCCACCCCGTTTCATCCCAATTCCATCCCATCCCAAATCAATCCCAAGTCCTCCCATCCCAATTCTGTTCCATCCATCCATCCATCATATCCCATCCCATCCCATCCCATCCCATCCCGTCCCGTCCCGTCCCGTCCCCTGGCGGGTCCCGCTCACAGCAGACGCGCAGGGTGACAGCGGGGGACACACTGGTCCCCGCGGAGCCCCGGGCCCGGCAGTGGTAGAGCCCGGTGGCAGCGCTGGTGGCAGGGGACAGCACGAGGACGCTGTCGGGACCCTCCTGGAGCCACTTGCTGTCCTTGTACCAGGAGTAGACGGTGTCACCCGGTGGCTCTCCGGCCACCTGGCACATCAGGGACACGTTGTCACCTTCCAGCACCTCCGAGGACGGTGAGATCAGGACTCGGGCGGCTGGAGTGGGGACAGCGCCAGCTCAGAGGGGACAGGGCAGAGCTCGGCACTGCCGGTGTCCCCTCGTCACTTCCGTGACCTGTGGGGTGCGATATTCCCACTCTGTCCAAGGATTTGGGACAGCTCCGATGCAATATTGGGGCTCCCTGTCCCCTTAGGGTGTCCCCAGCTCCTCCTCGAGATGCCCAGGGCTGAGGTGTTGGAATATGGGCAGGGGGTGGCACTGGGAGGGGGGATCTGGTGGCACTGGGAGTGCAGACGTGGTCATTCCCATGGGAAAGGACGCTCCGATCCCTGGGTGGGATCTGGTGGCCTTGGGAGGGATCTGGTGGCACTGGGAGCATGGACACAGTGTCATTCCCATGGGATGGGTTGCTCTCTGATCCCTAGGAGGAATCTGGTGGCATTGGGAGCACAGACACGTGGTCATTCCCATGGGAAGGGACGCTCCGATCCCTGGGAGGGATCTGGTGACCTTGGGAGGGATCTGGTGGCACTGGGATAGATCTGGTGGCACTGGGAGCACAGACACGTGGTCATTCCCACAGGAAGGGACGCTCTGATCCCTAGAAGGGATCTGGTGGCACTGGGAGCACAGACACGTGGTCATTCCCATGGGATGGGTTGTTCTGATCTCTGAGTGGGATCTGGTGGCACTGGGGGAGATCTGGTGTCACTGGGAGGGATCTGGTGGCACTGGGAGCACAGACACGTGGTCATTCCCACAGGAAGGGACGCTCTGATCCCTAGAAGGGATCTGGTGGCACTGGGAGCACAGACACGTGGTCATTCCCATGGGATGGGTTGTTCTGATCTCTGAGTGGGATCTGGTGGCACTGGGGGAGATCTGGTGTCACTGGGAGGGATCTGGTGGTACTGGGAGCACAGACACGTGGTCATTCCCATGGGAAGGGACGCTCCGATCCCTGGGTGGGATCTGGTGGCACTGGGAGTGCAGACATGTGGTCATTCCCATGGGAAGGGACGCTCCGATCCCTGGGTGGGATCTGGTGGCATTGGGAGTGCAGACACGTGGTCATTCCTATGGGAAGGGACGCTCTGATCCCTAGAAGGGATCTGGTGGCACTGGGAGCACAGACATGTGGTCATTCCCATGGGATGGGCTGCTCTGATCCCTGGGTGGGATCTGGTGGCCTTGGGATTGCAGACACAGTGTCATTCCCATGGGATGGGTTGCTCTGATCTTTGGGTGGGATCTGGTGGCACTGGGAGGGATCTGGTGGCATTGGGAGCACAGACACGTGGTCATTCCCATGGGAAGGGACGCTCCGATCCCTGGGTGGGATCTGGTGGCATTGGGAGCACAGACACGTGGTCATTCCCATGGGAAGGGACGCTCCGATCCCTGGGTGGGATCTGGTGGCACTGGGAGCACAGACACGTGGTCATTCCCATGGGATGGACCGCTCAGATCCCCGAATCCCGGTCTCCCCACCTTGCACGCGCAGGTAGAGCCGTCGCTCCGCGGAGCCGTGCGCGTTGGCGGCCGTGCACCGGTAGCTGCCGTCGTCGGCTGGCGTCACCTCCCGCATCTCCACCCGCAGCGAGTTGGGGACAGCGGAGACGCTGACCCGCGGGCTGCTCCCGCCGGCGCTGGTGGCCACCAGCTCCTGGTCGCGGAGCAGGGCCAGCCGGGCCGGGGGGTTGCTGGCCACGGAGCACTGGAAGATGGCCAGGGAGCCCTGCTCGGCCTCCAGGAAAGCCGCCAGGAGAGGGTCCCGAGGGGGGTCTGTGGGGGGAATGGGGTGAGAGGCCGGGAACACCACCGGGAGAGGGGTCCTGGGGAGGGGTCACTGCTCTGGGGGTCTGGGAAGGGTGGGGGGAGAGGGAAAGGGAAAAGGGAAGGGGAAGGGGAAAAGGGAAAAGGGAAAAGGGAAAAGGGAACAGGGAAAAGGGAAGGGGAAAAGGGAAAAGGGAAGGGGAAAAGGGAAAAGGGAAAAGGGAAAAGGGAAAAGGGAAAAGGGAAAAGGGAAAGGGAAAAAGGAAAAGGGAAAGGGGAAAAGGGAAAAGAGAAAAGGGAAAAGGGAAAAGGGAGAAGGGAAAAGGGAAAAGGGAAAAGGGGAAAAGGGAACAGGGAAAAGGGAAAAGGGAAAAGGGAAAAGGGAAAAGGGAAAAGGGAAAAGGGAAAAGGGAAAAAGGGAAAATGGAAGGGGGAAAAGGGAAGGGGGAAAAGGGAAAGGGAAAAGGGAAGGGGGAAGGGGGAAGGGGAAAAGGGAAGTGGAAAGGAAGAAGGAAAAGGGAAAAGAGAAAAGGGAAAAGGGAAAAGGAAAAAGGAAAAGGGAAAGGGGAAAAGGGAAAAGAGAAAAGGGAAAAGGAAAAAGGAAAAGGGAAAGGGGAAAAGGGAAAATGGAAAGCAAAAATGGAAAAGGGAAAGGGAAAAGGGAAAAGAGAAAAGGGAAAAGGAAAAAGGAAAAGGGAAAGGGGAA
Organism: Lonchura striata; assembly: GCF_050655825.1. Classification (NCBI taxonomy): domain Eukaryota; kingdom Metazoa; phylum Chordata; class Aves; order Passeriformes; family Estrildidae; genus Lonchura; species Lonchura striata. The sequence goes on along the minus strand of NC_140706.1, from coordinate 1,845,033 downwards.
AAGGGAAAAGAGAAAAGGGAAAAGAAGGAGAAGAAGAGAGGGAAGGAGAAGGGGAAGGGAAAGGGAAAAGGAAATGGGAAAAGGGAAACAGAAGGGGATGGTGAAGGGAAAGAGAATGGGAAACAGAAAAGGGAAAGGAAAAGGAAAATGAGGAAATTGAAAGGAAAATGGGAGAATGGAAAGTTAAAAAGGAAACAGAAGGGAAGGGGGGAGGGAAAAGGGGAAATTGAAAGGGAAGGGAAAGGAAAAAGGGGAGAAGTGGAGAAGGGGAAGAGAAGGGAAAGGGGAAAGGAAGGGGACGCACAGAGCACGTCCAGGAGGACGTCGGGAGAGCTCCGGCTGCCACTGGCGGTGCTGGCCTGGCACCGGTACAGCCCGGTGTCCCTGCTGCGCACCGGCCGCAGCTCCAGCGACGTGGCCGAGCCCGTGGAGATCTGCTGCCCGTTGTGGTACCAGGTGACATTGGGGACAGCCATGGAGCCGCTGCTCAGGTGACAGGTGAGGGTGGCATTGTCACCCTCCAGCACGTGGCGGGAGGGGGACACGGTGACATTGGCAGCTGTGGGCAGGAGGAAATGGGGTCTGGTGTCAACGGTGGGGTGACAACCCCTCAAAGCCACCAAAGGACAGCGTGGCTACCGCAGCGGGCAAATTGCAGCTGATCCCACAGTGCCGTGGTGGGGACAGCTCTGAGGCTGGAACTGCCACCAGCCCAGGGACATCCCTTGGCCACGTTTTGCTCGGTGTTCCTGTCACACAGAGCCAGGGAATCCCCACCAGGGGCTGGAATGTCATGGGGGAGCCACCATGTCTGGGTTTTGTGGACATGTGACATTTCCATGTCTGGGTTTTGTGGACATGTGGCATTGCCATGTCTGAGATTCATGGACATGTGGCATTTCCATGCAACATTTCCATGTCTGGATTTCATGGACATGTGACATTTCCGTGTCTGGATTTCATGAACATGTGGCATTTCCATGTCTGAGTTTCATGGACATGTGGCATTTCCATGTGGCATTGCCATGTATGGATATCATGAATGTGTGTCATTTCCATGTGGCACTTCCATATCTGGATTTCATGGACACGTGTCATTTCCATGTATGGATTTCATGGACATGTGGCATTTCCATGTCTGAGTTTCATGGACATGCAACATTTCCATGTCTGGATTTCATGGACATGTGACATTTCCGTGTCTGGATTTCATGGACATGTGGCATTTCCATGTCTGAGTTTCATGGACATGTGGAATTTCCATGTGGCATTGCCATGTATGGATATCATGAATGTGTGCCATTTCCATGTGGCACTTCCATATCTGGATTTCATGGACACGTGTCATTTCCATGTATGGATTTCATGGACATGTGGCATTTCCATGCAACATTTCCATGTCTGAATTTCATGGACATGTGACATTTCCATGTCTAGATTTCATGGACATGTGGCATTTCCATGTCTGGATTTCATGAATGTGTGTCATTTCCATGTGGCACTTCCATGTCTGGATTTCATGGACACGTGTCATTTCCATGTCTGGATTTCACGGACATGTGGCATTGCCATGTGTGGATTTCATGAATGTGTGTCATTTCCATGTGACATTTCCATGTCTGGATTTCATGGACATGTGACATTGCCATGTGGCATTGCCATGTCTGGATTTCATGGACAGGTGGCATTTCCGTGTATGGATTTCATGAATGTGTATCATTTCCATGTGGCACTTCCATATCTGGATTTCATGGACATGTGACATTTCCATGTCTGGATTTCATGGACACATGGCATTTCCATGTCTGGATTTCACAGACACGTGGCATTGCCACATCTGGATTTCATGGACACGTGGCATTTCCATGTCTGGATTTCATGGACAGGTGGCATTTCCATGTATGGATTTCATGAATGTGTATCATTTCCATGTGGCACTTCCATATCTGGATTTCATGGACATGTGACATTTCCATGTCTGGATTTCATGGACACGTGGCATTGCCACGTCTGGATTTCACGGACATGTGGCATTGCCATGTCTGGATTTCATGAATGTGTGTCATTTCCATGTGACATTTCCATGTCTGGATTTCATGAATGTGTGTCATTTCCATGTGGCACTTCCATATCTGGATTTCATGGACATGTGACATTTCCATGTCTGGATTTCATGGACACATGGCATTGCCACGTCTGGATTTCACGGACATGTGGCATTTCCATGTGACATTTCTGCCCCTCCTGCCACCATCTCCTGAGCTCGCCTCCTTCCCCAGCATTCCCTTCCCGCGCTCCCCTCCCTCAGAACATTCCCAGGTGCCACAATCCCGTCCCCTGTCCCCTGTCCCCACTCACTGTCCGCCTTGAAATCCACAGTGGCGCTGGCGCTTCCTTGGGAATTCCCAGCCTGGCACACGTAAATCCCCTCATCCTCCACCACCACGTCCCGGATTTCCACCTTCAGGCTGTTGTAGGACCTGGTGACGAGGACTCTGGGGCTGGTGGCTTGGGGACAGCCCTGGGTGCAGGCGATGGCATCGTCCCCTCTCCGGAGGGTGAGGTTGGACTCGGGATCGCTCTCTACGGAGCACTGGATGATGCCCAGGCGCCCACCCTGGCTCTGCAGGAATGAGCTCAGCACCGGCTGCCTCGGGGGGTCTGTGGGGGAAAAAAATGGATCCGTGAGGTTGGGAAAATTCCCAGAATCCAAGGGATTGATGCTTCCAGCACTGCCTGATCATCCAGGTTGGATGGAGTTTGGAAGAACCTGGGACAGTGGGAGGTGTCCCTGCCAAGGGAAGAGGGCTTGGAATGAGAAGGGCTTTGAGGTCCCTCCCAACCCAATCCGGGGACAAAACACCACTGGATCCATTGGGAAAACCCTCGGAATCCAAGGGATCGATGCTCCCAATGCTGCCTGAGAAACTCTCGGACATCCACGTTGGACCTGGTCTAGTGGGAGGTGCCCTGCCCATGGCAGAGGGGTCAGAACGAGATGGGTTATGAGGACCCCCAAGCCCAAACCATTCATGGTTCTCTGACCACCTATTGTTCTTGAAATTCTTGGGAAGGTGGGAATTCTCCAAATTCCTCCTCCCACAAAGCACCCAGATTTACCCGCCAGAGGGAATTTTTCACCCTCCCCACATTCCCGCCCAAGAGCTCCTTGGCTGTGGCTGGTGGGGATGGGGGAAACCTCAGGGTGGGAGCACCCCCAGCTCAGGACCCTTTGGAATTCCCACGGGACACTCACAGAGCACTCGGAGCGGGACAGCCTCTGACGTGTCGCTGCCGTTCCTGCCCCGGACCTGGCACTGGAAGGCGCCGGCGTCGTCCCCGCGGACGGACGGGAATTCCAAGGTCGGGAATGAGCTCTCCTGGAGCCTCCGGCCGTTCCTGTACCAGGTGTAGAGCAGCTCCTCCTCCATGTCCCCTGTCCCCACGCAGGTCAGGGTGACCGCGGTCCCTTCCGTCACCTCCGCCGAGGGCTGGACCAGGAGCCCTGCAGCTGGAGGAGAGGTGGGAGAGGGATTTCAGGGAAGGAGGGAAATCCTTCCCATGGATCCATCCAGATACAATTCCTTGCTGGGCTTCCTTGAGTCCTCTTCCTCACCGGAGCCCGTGGGGTCTGTGGGTTTTTGGGGAATGACATTCCCTGGGAACACTGCACAGGCAAACGGGGCCTTTCCTGACCTTTTCCCATTTTTTCCAAGTGCCAGGTTCATCCAGGTGACTTTTTCCCAGGACAGACCCTGTCCCCTTTTCTCACTGGCTGGGCCTTGTCTGACTGCCAGCTCCCCACTGGGACACACAAATACAGGTTTGGTTTCTCTGGAATTGGACTTTGGTGTCTCTTTTGGGCTTTTTTTTTTTTGGGATCCTAAAGGATTTTCCTCTTGAATGTGGATCTTTTCTCTCCTTCTGCTGCCTCTGTCACCCCAAACAATCCAGACTTGGGGGGCAGGGGACAGCGACTGGTGGGGACAGATGGGTGCAGAAAAATTTGCATAAATTTACTGATCTTTGGCATTTTGGGAAACAAAACCCGGGAGCCTTTCCAGCTCCCAAAGCAGCTCTGACCCTGCTAAGGAAGGGGCACCACACAGCCCCCAGGACACCGATGTCCCCCAGTGCCACCACAGGGGTCCCGCAGCTCTGTGGGCTGCGTGTCCCCCAGATTTTGGGGGGTTCATCGCCACCCTGACCCCAGGAGCAGCCGTGTCACCACGGGACTCACCGCGGGTCACCAGGACCTTGGTGGCGCTGGCGTTGCCGTGGACATTGGTGGCGGTGCAGCCGTACTTCCCGCCGTCCCGGGGTCCTGCATCCCGGATTTCCAGCCGCAGGGAATTGCGGGAGGCGGTGACACCGAGGCGCTGGCCCAGGGCCACCTGCGCCCCGCTGGTGGCCAGCACGGTGCCATCGCGGCCGATGGCCAAGGTGGCCGGAGGGTGGCTGTCCACAGTGCAGCGGACAATGACCAGCCGGCCACCCTGGGTCTCCTGGAAGAGCGTGAGGGTGGGAATTCGGGGTGGATCTGTGGGATGGGAGAGGGTGCTGAGGTTGGGATGTCCTCGTGCTGTGGTCACGGGGACAATCCCGGAGCGCTTTGAGTTGGAGGGGACATTGAATCCCAGCTGGTGCCATGAGCACCTTCTACTAGCCCAGGTGGCTCCCAGCCCCATCCAACCTGGCCCTGAGCACTTCCAAGGATGGGAAATGTCCTCCCACTCAGCCTGGATGTCGCAATCTGCTTGTCCCGTGTGTCACCGGGTCAGACTTACCCCAAAATTGTCACAACCAACCCGTGGCTGGGTTATTTCCCCCCCCGAAAACCTCCTGAGGTGTTCTTATTCTGCTGGATTCTCCATGAAAAACCTCCCCAGATCTTACGGAATGGAGGGGATTAGTGGGAGATGCTGCCATGGACACATCCCAAATGTCACTTAATGTCACCTTCACACTTGCCTCATGGCCAAAATTTGTTGTATTCCCATAAAATTTAACCAGCAGGGTTGACCCCCCCCTCATCTACCCTTGGGGTGCTCAGAAAGAGGCTTTGCCATGAATTTTTTGGGGGGATCCCCTGGATTTTGGGGGGTTTGCACGGCCCCGTGTGGCAGGAGCTGGTGGCACTCACACGTCACGCTGAGGCTGATGGCCTGGGCCGTGTCGCTGCCCTGGCTGTTGGTCACTTGGCAGGAGTAGTAGCCGGCGTCAGCGGCGGCCACCGCGGGGAAGAGGAGGGTGTGGGCCGGGCCCTCCTTGAGCCAGGCGCCGTTCTTGTACCAGGTGTAGGTCAGCTCCTCGGGATGTCCCTCCCGCCCGGGCACGTCGCAGGACAAGGTGGTGGCTGTCCCCTCGCGCACCTCGGCCGCGGGGCTGGCCGAGATCTCTGCAGCTGAGGGACAAGGGGCACGTTCGGGATGGCCCTGGGGACGGGAGAACTGAGCGCCCGCCCCAAATCCCCCGTTGCAGAGCCTGGGAGAAGATGGAAGCCCCAGCGACAGAGCTGGGGTACATTTGGGTTTGTCCCCTGCCACCAGCTGGGGACACCTGGATTTAGAGCAAAGCCCCGAGGGCCAAACTCATGGTGGGTGGGGAAGGGTCTTTCACCCCTCAGGGTGAGATCAGGGGGAATCTGGGGGGAGAACAGGGACCCATCTGGGGGGAGATGCTCCCTGTGGGGCTCCAGCTCAGGCAGGGAAGGCTGGGATTTGTCTTGGCTGCGGGAGCTGGTGGGAAGGGGCTGGGCTGGAATTCCCAGAGAAGCTGGGATCCCTGGAAGTGCCCCAGGCCAGGATGGACATGGCCTGGATCCACCTGGGATAGCGGGAAGTGCCCCTGCCCATGGCAAGGGTGGGAATGATCCCTAAGGTCCTGTCCCACCATGGCTCTGGATCTCCACGAGCTCCCAACCCCTTCCCAGCTCTGCTGCCTGTCCTTGGCTGGAAATCCCTCCCTGTTTTCTGGGATCGCAGAGACAAGGGACAGAGGTGTGGCACAACGGGGCCACCACCCTCCTCCTGCATGGACACCCCAATTCCCGAACCTTCAGCAGCACTGGCCACCTCCATCCCAGTCCAATTCCCGAACCTCCAGCAGCACTGGCCACCTCCATCCCGGTCCAATTCCCAAACCTCCAGCAGCACTGGCCACCTCCATCCCAGTCCAATTCCCGGACCTCCAGCAGCACTGGCCACCTCCATCCTGGTCCAATTCCTGGACCTCCAGCAGCACTGGCCACTTCCATCCCAGTCCAATTCCCAAACCTCCAGCAGCAATGGCCACCTCCATCCTGGTCCAATTCCCGGACCTCCAGCAGCACTGGCCACCTCCAACCCAGTCCAATTCCCAAACCTCCAGCAGCACTGGCCACCTCCACCCCAGTCCAATTCCTGAACCTCCAGCAGCACTGTCCACCTCCATCCCAGTCCAATTCCTGAACCTCCAGCAGCACTGGCCACCTCCAACCCGGTCCAATTCCCGAACCTCCAGCAGCACTGGCCACCTCCATCCCAGTCCAATTCCCGGACCTCCAGCAGCACTGGCCACCTCCATCCCAGTCCAATTCCCGGACCTCCAGCAGCACTGGCCACCTCCATCCCAGTCCAATTCCCGGACCTCCAGCAGCACTGGCCACCTCCGTCCCGGTCCAATTCCCAAACCTCCAGCAGCACTGGCCACCTCCATCCCAGTCCAATTCCTGAACCTCCAGCAGCACTGGCCACCTCCATCCCAGTCCAATTCCCAAACCTCCAGCAGCACTGGCCACCTCCATCCCGGTCCAATTCCCGGACCTCCAGCAGCACTGGCCACCTCCATCCCGGTCCAATTCCCGGACCTCCTGCAGCACTGGCCACCTCCATCCCAGTCCAATTCCCAGACCTCCAGCAGCACTGGCCACTTCCATCCCGGTCCAATTCCCAAACCTCCAGCAGCACTGGCCACCTCCATCCCCGTCCAATTCCCAAACCTCCAGCAGCACTGGCAACCTCCATCCCAGTCCAATTCCCAAACCTCCAGCAGCACTGGCAACCTCCATCCCAGTCCAATTCCCAAACCTCCAGCAGCACTGGCCACCTCCATCCCAATCCACACCACCCCAGCCTGGGACACTCAGCGATGTCCCACCCCGGCGGAGCTCCTGTGGCACTTACAGAACACGTGGAGGGTGACAGGAGGTGACACGCCGGTGCCGAGGGCATTCTGGGCCTCGCAGTGGTACCGCCCGTGGTCCTCACGGCGCACGCCCCGCAGGGCCAGCACCCGCTCGGTGGCCACGGCCACCCCGTCCTTGTACCAGCGGTAGCCCGAGACCGGGGGGTGGCTGCTGCCCACCTGGCAGCTCAGGGTCACCGTGTCACCCACGCCGATGTTCCCCGAGGAAGGGCTCAGCGACGCCTGCGTGTCCTTGGGGGCGTCTGCGGGGGACACAGAGGGACGTGGTGGGCGCAGGGGGCTGTCACCACCCCGGGGGCACGGAAAAGGGGAGGTGCGTGACAGGAGGTGGCACCTAAGGGACAGATGTGGCCAGGGAGCAGGAAAAGGAGGGAGAAGCGGGAGGAAAATGCTGCAGGGAAGGAGGGGGGTGGCAGGAGTGGAACCTGGCTGCGGTGGCCGTGACAGAGGTGTCCTCTGTCCCCACCCCACGTACGCCTGACCCGCAGCACCACCTCCGTGCTCGCCCGCTTGGATCCGTCGGAAACCTCGCAGAGCAGCTTCTTGGAATGGTCCTTCCAGGTGAAGGAGCTGGTCAGGGTCACCTGGTGGCTGACCCCGCTGGTGTCCAGCTGGACGTGGCTGGACACTTCGGACACCTGAGGGTCGTAGCCCTCCCAGCGCAGGACGGTGTCACCCCTGGGACAAACGTAGGGCGTGGAGCACTCCAAGGCGGACCTTTGTCCCTCGGTCTGCTCGTCGCTGCCGGTGACACTGGGACGCTCCAGATCCTCTGGGATGGAGAGCGGAGGGCAGGATGACCGCACGGAATGGGCAAGAAGGGAATTTTTTGGGGAATTTCGGTGTTTTACCCACCCGAAACGCTCAGGGTCACATCCCGCGACGCCGACCAGCGGTCGCCATTGATGATCTCGAAGCGGAACCTGTAGAGGCCACTGTCCCCTGGCGTCACCCCCTGCAGCAGCAGGGTGCAATTCCGGGCCATGGGGTCCCCCAGGAGCTGGGCACGACCCCCAAAATGCGGATCCACATCCTGGGGGCTGGCGGAGTGGAACACCAGCGTCCGCTGGCCGTCGTAGTCCTTGTACCAGATGGCCACGATGCCGTCGGCGGTTGTCACATCCGCGGGGTAGCTGAAGGTGCAGGGGACAACCAGGCAGGACCCGCCGCTGGCCTGCAGCGACTCGGGGTAGGAGACCCCCCAGGAGCCGAGGGCTGTGCCAGGGAAAATCGGGATCAGGGAGCCAGAAGTGTCCCCGCTTCCCCCAGGACACGCTGGGGACGCGTCACCTGTGCTTGGTGGGGAAGGTGGGAGAGGAGGCGGGATTTGGGATGAACCCCCCACCCAAAAAGGAGGTTCTGGGGTGGAGAAGAGGGAGATAACTGGGAAAAGCTGGATCTTTTGGGCCTAAATAACGAGGAGAAAGGGAAGGCGACCTCCTGGCCTCCCTAATTTATTTTCTCACACCGGCGCCTTGTCCTTGCTCCCATGGCCTGGCTGTCCCTTTGTCACCCCATCCCTGCCCGTCAGGAGTGTGGGATCGTGGCAAACCCCCCAGGAGCAGCCTTGGGATCCCCCGAATTCCCGCCTGGCTCCTGCTCCCACCCACTGGGGCCAGTCCCGGCCTCCAGTCGCAGAGGGGACAAGCCCCAGGGTGTCACTGTCCCCATACCTGGCGGGACGAGGCTGGCCAGGAGCACGAGGCAGCGGGGCAGGCGCATGGTGGCACTGCTGGGGGACACCGGGGACGCGGGGTCACAACCCTGGGGACAGGAGGAGGTGGCTGAGGGCCTCGGAATTGGTGGGATGGATCCCTGCGGGAAGAATCCTGCTGGAATCGGGACAGGCCTCAACACGGGGGGGGAAAACAGGAAGGGAAAAGGGAGGGGAAGGAGGAAGGAAGGAGGGAAGGAAGGAGGGAAGGAAGGAAGGAAGGAAGGAAGGAAGGAAGGAGGAAGGAAGGAAGGAAGGAAGGAAGGAAGGAGGGAAGGAGGGAAGGAAGGAAGGAAGGAAGGAAGGAGGGAAGGAAGGAAGGAAGGAAGGAAGGAAGGAAGGAAGGAAGGAAGGAGGGAAGGAAGGAAGGAAGGAAGGAAGGAAGGAAGGAAGGAAGGAAGGAAGGAGGGAAGGAAGGATGGAAGGAGGGAAGGAAGGAGGGAAGGAAGGATGGAAGGAGGGAAGGAGGAAGGAAGGAGGGAAGGAAGGAAGGAAGGAAGGAAGGAAGGAAGGAAGGAAGGAAGGAAGGAAGGAAGGAAGATGCAAGAGGAAATAAAGAAAAAGGAAAAAAAGAAAAACAAAGAAAAAAGGAAATATAAAAAGAAAAGAGAAAAAGAGGAAAAGAAGAAGAAAAAGAGAAGAAGAAAAAGAAGAAGAAAAAGAAGAAAAAGAAGAAGAAAAAGGAGAAGAAAAAGAAGTCAAAAAAGAAGAAAAAAGAAAAAGAAAAAGAAAAAGAAAAAGAAAGAGAAAAAGAAAAAGAAAAAGAAAAAGAAAAAGAAAAAGAAAAAGAAAAAGAAAAAGAAAAAGAAAAAGAAAAAGAAAAAGAAAAAGAAAAAGAAAAAGAAAAAGAAAAAGGAAAAGAAAAAGGAAAAGAAAAAGGAAAAGGAAAAGGAAAAGGAAAAGGAAAAGGAAAAGGAAAAGGAAAAGGAAAAGGAAAAGGAAAAGGAAAAAAGAAAAATAAACCAAGAAAAAAAAGAAGAGGAAAACAAAGAATAAACAGAGAATTATTGAAAACATTTTACGGCTTTTTGCAGCTCCAGGCAAACTCCTGACATTCCTTTCCGTTTCGTCCCTCGTCGCTCCATGACAAACCCGAATAATTTCGCCCTGAACTTTTCCCCGATATCCCGAAAATCAGCGACGGGATTGCCTGAGCTCCGTCCTCCTCTGCGCCCTGCTGGGTCTCTCCCTGAGGAGCGAGGCCTCTCCCAGCCCCCTCTCCGGCCTTTCCCTCTCCACCATTCCCTCCTTCTCCCATACCTCCTTTTCCCACATCTGTATCCAATTTCCTCGCTGCTCCTTGGATTTCGGGGTGGATTTCCCGCTCCGGAGAGCTTTACTTGGGATTTTTTTTTTTTTCCCAGACTGTGAGCACAGAGGATGGCCGGGATGGCTCCTGGGTGTCGATGCTTGGAAGGGGGGGGACGATGTGAGGCCACAGATTGTCACGGGATTTGTGCCGGAAGAGGAAGGAAGAGCCGGGATCCAGGCCCCGACTCGTGCTGGTGCCAAGTTTCGTTTCTTCTCCGGGTTTCTCCCGGTTTCGATTCCCGAGGGCCCCTGAGGGATCCCTCGGGATGGGAACCCAGCAGGAACAGCGGCCCGTGGTGGGGCCCTGCTGCTCGGAATTCCAAGGGTTGCAAGGATTTCTAGGAAAACACTTTTGGTGTGGGGCTGGATGGGGCTTGGGGCCACCTGGGATGGGGATGTGTCCCTGGTGTCCCTAAATGGGATTTAAGGAATGGGTTGGGATGGGAGGGGTTGAAATCTCATCTCATTCCCATGGGCAGGGACATCTCCCTCTATCCGAGGTGGCTCCAAACCCTGTCCAGCCTGGCCTTGGACATTTCCAGGAATGGGGCAGCCACAGCAAATCTGGGAATTCCATTCCAGGACCATCCCACCCTCAGAGGGAGGAATTTTTTTCCCCATCTCCCACCTATCCCTGCAGTTCAAAAGTCACTTTTTTTGGCGCAGGAATGAGCACGGGGAGGGGACATTCCCAGTGTGGGACCCTTCAGCTCCATCACATCCCAAAAAACAGAGAAACAGGGACCATGGTGGGGGGGTGTGGGGGGGTGGGACACCATTCCTTGGGATAAGGGATGGATGTGACCCCCCCTCCAAGCCTGCATCTGATTCCTGGAATTCCAGGCACTTCCCTGGCTCCTGGCAGGAGATGAACGAGGCTCATCCCAAAGGGATCCCCCACGAGCCACCCCCACCCCTCATCCCAGACCTCACCCCCTGTCCCCAGAATTCCCGTCCTTTCCCATCCCTGGAGAACCACGGCGGTACCTGGCGGTGGTGGCGGCTCCGGCAGTGCCACCTCGGGAGCGGTGGCATCGGGAAGCCGCCTGTCCCCGTGCTCAGGGACGTCCCTTTATGGGCTGGGGGAGGAGGGTGAGGAGCCCCAAACCGCAGAACTTCCCCTTCGGTGTCCCTGCTCTCATTTTTGGGAAGTGGCGACGGCGGCAGCTTTTCCCTAATTCCGTGTTTTTGGGGCCAGGGTGGGTTTGGAGCACGCCAAGGTCTCCGGGTTTAGGGTCCTGCTGGTGGGGCTGGGGCAGGGTTGGTGTTGTTCCCTCTGGGAACGGTTTGGGATTTGTGCTGATAACTCGGGAATGTTTTTTGTTGTGGCTTGGATGGAATTGAGGGCGGCTCTGCTCTCACCCTGCCAGGAAGGGGTTGGGGTTGTAACGGGAATTGGGGGTGACACGGCTGGGAAAACCAATCCCAACCCACCCCCAGGATATCCTGGATCGTGGGGCTCCAGGATAAATGGGAAAAGAAGGAAAGGGGAATGTTTGGAGTGATGGTGTTTGTCCCCTGGATCACCAAAATGGATCCTGGTTGTCCTGGGAATGCTGAATGCTGAATGCTGGAGCACCTCAGCTCTGGGAGAGCTGGGAATGTTCCCCTGGAGAAGGGAAAATCCAGGGAATGCTCAGAGTGCCTGCAGGGACTCCAGGAGAGCTGGAGAGGGACTGGGGACAAGGGACAGAGGGACAGGAGCCAGGGAATGGCTCCCACTGGGAAAGGGGAGCTTGGGCTGGGATCTTGGCAGGGAATTCCTGGCTGGGCTGGAATTCCCAGATTTGCTGTGGCTGCCCCTGGATCCCTGGCAGTGCCCAAGGCCAGGTTGGACATCGGGGTTGGATCCACCTGGGGTGGTAGAAGGTGTCCCCAAAGTCAGGAGAGATCTCTGCCAGCGGAAATCCCGAAGGAATTCTCAGCTGGACACCGCGGCTCTGGGGATGCAGAGGCTGATCCGGATCTAAGCTCTGCCACCTAAAGACACCCGGGTGGTGGCACTGGTGGCCCGTGGTGACCACTCGGGGTCAACGCCCGACCTTGTGCCCCGGGAGTGTGGGAAAGTGCCCGGCCGGACCTCGGCCCCTCCCGGCCGTGCCAGCGGGGTGCTGAGTCAGCAGGGAGATGCCCACGGCCCCCCGGTGCCCCCCCGGCTGCGCCGCCCACCGGGAAACGGTGCCAGACCCCACTGGGAACACTGGTGTGGGGCTGTGCCACGCCTGGGGATCCTGGATTTGGGAGCTGTGCCAGGTCTGAGGGATCCTGGATTTGGGAACTGTGCCACACCTGGGGATCCTGGATTTGGGAGCTGTGCCAGGTCTGAGGGATCCTGGATTTGGGAACTGTGCCAGGCCTGGGGGATCCTGGATTTGGGAGCTGTGCCAGGTCTGAGTGATCCTGGATTTGGGAACTGTGCCACGCCTGGGAGATCCTGGATTTGGGAGCTGTGCCACACCTGGGGGATCCTGGATTTGGGAGCTGTGCCAGGTCTGAGGGATCCTGGATTTGGGAGCTGTGCCACGCCTGGGGATCCTGGATTTGGGAGTTGTGCCAGGTTTGAGGGATCCTGGATTTGGGAGCTGTGCCAGGTGTGGGGATCCTGGATTTGGGAGTTGTGCCACACCTGGGGATCCTGGATTTGGGAGCTGTGCCAGGTTTGAGGGATCCTGGATTTGGGAGTTGTGCCAGGTCTGAGGGATCCTGGATTTGGGAGTTGTGCCAGGTCTGAGGGATCCTGGATTTGGGAGCTGTGCCACACCTGGGGATCCTGGATTTGGGAGCTGTGCCAGGTTTGAGGGATCCTGGATTTGGGAGCTGTGCCAGGTCTGAGGGATCCTGGATTTGGGAGCTGTGCCACACCTGGGGATCCTGGATTTGGGAGCTGTGCCAGGTTTGAGGGATCCTGGATTTGGGAGCTGTGCCAGGTGTGGGGATCCTGGATTTGGGAGTTGTGCCAGGTCTGAGGGATCCTGGATTTGGGAGCTGTGCCAGGTGTGGGGATCCTGGATTTGGGAGCTGTGCCAGGTCTGAGGGATCCTGGATTTGGGAGCTGTGCCAGGTCTGGGGGATCCAGGATTTGGGAGCTGTGCCACACCTGGGGGATCCTGGATTTGGGAACTGTGCCAGGTCTGAGGGATCCTGCATTTGGGAGCTGTGCCAGGTGTGGGGATCCTGGATTTGGGAGCTGTGCCAGGTTTGAGGGATCCTGGATTTGGGAGCTGTGCCAGGTGTGAGGGATCATGGATGTGGGAGCTGTGCCAGGTCTGAGGGATCCTGGATTTGGGAGCTGTGCCAGGTCTGGGGGATCCAGGATTTGGGAGCTGTGCCACACCTGGGGGATCCTGGATTTGGGAGCTGTGCCACACCTGGGGGATCCTGGATTTGGGAGCTGTGCCAACGCTGGTGGGCTCTGGGATTTGGGAGCTGTGCCAGGTTTGAGGGGTCCTGGATTTGGGAGCTGTGCCAGGTGTGAGGGATCCTGGATTTGGGAGCTGTGCCACGCCTGGGGGATCCTGGATTTGGGAGTTGTGCCAGGTGTGAGGGATCCTGGATTTGGGAGCTGTGCCACGCCTGGGGGATCCTGGATTTGGGAGTTGTGCCAGGTGTGAGGGATCCTGGATTTGGGAGATGTGCCAGGTCTGAGGGATCCTGGATTTGGGAACTGTTCCATGACTGTGGATCCTGGATTTGGGAGCTGTGCCACACCTGGGGGATCCTGGATTTGGGAGCTGTGCCAGGTCTGAGGGATCCTGGATTTGGGAGCTGTGCCACGCCTGGGGATCCTGGATTTGGGAGCTGTGCCAGGTGTGAGGGATCCTGGATTTGGGGGCTGTGCCAGTTCTGGGGGATCCTGGATTTGGGGGCTGTGCCAGGTCTGGGGGATCCTGGATTTGGGAGCTGTGCCACACCTGGGGGATCCTGGATTTGGGAGCTGTGCCAGGTCTGAGTGATCCTGGATTTGGGAACTGTGCCACGCCTGGGAGATCCTGGATTTGGGAGCTGTGCCACACCTGGGGGATCCTGGATTTGGGAGCTGTGCCACACCTGGGGGATCCTGGATTTGGGAGCTGTGCCAGGTCTGGGGATCCTGGATTTGGGAGCTGTGCCACACCTGGGGATCCTGGATTTGGGAGCTGTGCCAGGTTTGAGGGATTCTGGATTTGGGAGCTGTGCCAGGTCTGAGGGATCCTGGATTTGGGAGCTGTGCCACGCCTGGGGATCCTGGATTTGGGAGTTGTGCCAGGTCTGAGGGATCCTGGATTTGGGAGCTGTGCCAGGTTTGAGGGATCCTGGATTTGGGAGCTGTGCCAGGTCTGAGGGATCCTGGATTTGGGAGCTGTGCCAGGTTTGAGGGATCCTGGATTTGGGAGCTGTGCCAGGTCTGAGGTATCCTGGATTTGGGAGCTGTGCCAGGTTTGAGGGATCCTGGATTTGGGAGCTGTGCCAGGTTTGAGGGATCCTGGATTTGGGAGCTGTGCCACGCCTGGGGATCCTGGATTTGGGAGTTGTGCCAGGTCTGAGGGATCCTGGATTTGGGAACTGTTCCATGACTGTGGATCCTGGATTTGGGAGCTGTGCCACACCTGGGGGATCCTGGATTTGGGAGCTGTGCCAGGTCTGGGGGATCCTGGATTTGGGAACTGTGCCAGGTCTGAGGGATCCTGGATTTGGGAGCTGTGCCACGCCTGGGGGATCCTGGATTTGGGAACTGTGCCAGGTCTGAGGGATCCTGGATTTGGGAGTTGTGCCAGGTCTGGCGGATCCTGGATTTGGGAGTTGTGCCAGATCTGAGGGATCCTGGATTTGGGAGCTGTGCCAGGTCTGAGGGATCCTGGATTTGGGAGCTGTGCCACGCCTGGGGATCCTGGATTTGGGAGATGTGCCAGGTCTGAGGGATCCTGGATTTGGGAACTGTTCCATGACTGTGGATCCTGGATTTGGGAGCTGTGCCACACCTGGGGGATCCTGGATTTGGGAGCTGTGCCAGGTCTGGTGGATCCTGGATTTGGGAGCTGTGCCAGGTTTGAGGGGTCCTGGATTTGGGAGCTGTGCCAGGTGTGAGGGATCCTGGATTAGGGAATTGTGCCACACCTGGAGGATCCTGGATTTGGGAACTGTGCCAGGTCTGAGGGATCCTGTATTTGGGAGCTGTGCCAGGTCTGAGGGATCCTGGATTTGGGAGTTGTGCCAACACTGGTGGGCTCATGGATTTGGGAGATGTGCCAGTCACGGTGGATTGTTGGATTTGGGAGCTGTGCCAGTCCTGGTGGGCTCCTGGATTTGGGAACTGTGTCAGTCCCAGTGCTCCTGGATTTGGGAGCTGTGCCAACGCTGGTGGGCTCTGGGATTTGGGACCTGTTCCAACGCTGGTGGGCTCTGGGATTTGGGGCCTGTTCCAACGCTGGTGTGCTCTGGGATTTGGGACCTGTTCCAACGCTGGTGGGCTCCGGGATTTGGGAGCTGTGCCGTCCCTGTGCCAGGAGCCCCGTGCACTGCCCTGGCACCAGCAGAGCTCCGTGCCATCCACGCCGGGGCCATGCCCAGCCCTGGGCAGGAAGGGCTGGGGCAGCCTGACCCAGCTCCAGCCGCTCTCTGCCCCCGCTTCTAGAGCCTCCCCTTCCCTTCCTCGTGCCCGCGGTGCCCTGGCACAGTCGGGGGCCTGCGGTTGCCCTCCCTGGAGCTCTGGGTGCTGCCAGCCGGATGGGACCCCTGGATCTCCTGGCATTCCCGTGGTGGGCAGCAGTGGGATCCAGATGGAGAAAGGCTCATCCCCGTCCCTTTCCTTGGATACCTGCACCCCTTTCCAGGACATCCCAGAGTCTCATCCCATGCCAGGTTGACAGCCCACATTGTCCCAGCTCCAGAAAAGCTCGGGAGCTTCTGGAGCTCTCCAGCCCTGGGCTGTGCACGGCCCTGTCCAGTTCCTCTTTCCAGGACCTGGGTGGGACCAGCAGGAAAAGGGAAGCTAAAATCAATGGAATATCGGGGAAAAGTCACACAGGGATGGAAAACCACGTGGGTGCCTCCTGCGGAGGGAGGGATGGCTGTGCCATAGCCTGGGGATCAGATCCCTCCTGGGGCCAGCATGGTCCTGAGGACCAGGATCTTTCTGGGAATGAGAAACTTCCTGGGAATGAAAGCTTTCCTGGGAACCACCATTCTCGTGGGACCAGCATCCACCTGGGAATGAGAACTTTCCTGAGGACCAGCATCCTCCTGGGATCAGCATTTTCCTGGGAATGAGAACTTTCCTGAGGACCAGCATCTTCCTGGGACCAGCATCCACCTGGGAATGAGAACTTTCCTGAGGACCACAATTTTCCTGGGAATGAGAACCTTCCTGGGAATGAGGACTTTCCTGGGAACCACCATTCTCCTGGGACCAGCATTCACCTGGGAACAAGAACCTTCCTGGGAATGAGAACTTTCCTGAGGACCAGCATCCTCCTGGGATCAGCATCCACCTGGGAATGAGAACTTTCCTGAGGACCAGCATCCTCCTGGGATCAGCATTTTCCTGGGAATGAGAACTTTCCTGAGGACCAGCATCCTCCTGGGATCAGCATCCACCTGGGAATGAGAACTTTCCTGAGGACCACAATTTTCCTGGGAACGAGAACCTTCCTGGGAATGAGGACTTTCCTGGGAACCACCATTCTCCTGGGACCAGCATTCACCTGGGAATGAGAACCTTCCTGGGAATGAGAACTTTCCTGAGGACTAGCATCCTCCTGGGATCAGCATTTTCCTGGGAATGAGAACTTTCCTGAGGACCACAATTTTCCTGGGAATGAGAACCTTCCTGGGAATGAGGACTTTCCTGGGAACCACCATTCTCCTGGGACCAGCATTCACCTGGGAATGAGAACTTTCCTGGGAACCAACATTCTCCTGGGACCAGCATTTCCCCGGCAATGAGAACATTCCCGGAGACCAGCGTTTTCCTGGGACAAAGCCCCGCCCTTGGCCCATGGTGTCCCCACGCCGCGTGTCCCGCTCTCATTCCCGGGGCGGGTGGAGCGAGGTGCGGGAGGCCGCGGCTCATTCCATGCCCGGGAGGAATGTGGGATGGGCGGCGCGCCGGAGAGATAACCGGGAATTCGGGTGTGCGAGAGGAAAACAGCGATGGGAAGAGTGGGAATAAATCACTCGTGCTTTGGCGGGTGTGGGCCGTGCCAGGGACTCCAAATCCAGGGCAAAATTCCCTCTTCCCGGGAAAACCCTTTCCACTTCCCAACACGGAGCGGCGGCCGTGGAGGGAGCGGGAGGAAGAGGAGGCAGCGCTGCGGGATGGGGCCGATTTCCCTCCAGCCCCTCCCGCATTCCTCCCTTCCCTTTCCTGGCGTGAAAAGTTGAAGGAAAAGGACAAATCCAATAAATCTGGGCTCGGGCGGGGACACCGCGGTGACAGCCGCGTCACCGTCCCGGCGCTGGCACCTGAGTCAACACAGACCGGTTTGCTTTGGCTGGGAGGACTGGGAAGCGCTGTGGGGCTTCGAACCGAGGGGAAAACTTGGGAATTCCGGCTGCTGGGACATTCCCGAGCGCCCCATTGCCGCTTCTCAGCCCCGGGCAGATGTTGGGGACAGCGTACCCCGAGCACATCTGGATTCCCTGCGGCTGGAATGCGCGGGGGTCCCAAGGGTGGGTGGCAGGTATGGAATTGTCCCGTCCCCGCGGCCAAGGGTCACCCAGGCCTGGGAACGCCGCTCCAGGGAAATGTTTGCTTTGGCACGGCGGAGGCTCCCGGCTCCCCTCGGCTCCTCCCGGATCCCGCTGGGCTCCTCCAGCTGCCCCAAATCCCCTCAATCCCCTCCCAATCCTCCCAGTTCATCCTCCTGGCTCTCCCAGCTCTGCCCAGTTCCTCCCCCAGCCCAGTACTCCCAGTTCGCCCGTGCTGGTTTCTGCTCTCCCCCCACAGCTCCCCCTGGCCCCAACCCCTCCCAGTCCTCCCAGTTTCCCCAGTCCCCTCCTGCCCTCTCTGGTTTCCCCCCCAGATCCCTTCAGCTCCTCCCAGTACTCCCAGTTCCACCCAGTTCGCCCTGCTCGTGCTGGTTTCTGCTCTCCTCCCCCAGCTCTCCCTGACCCCAATCCCCCCCAGTTCCCCCAGTTCCCCCAGTCCCCTCCTGCCCTCTCTGGTTTCCCCCCCAGATCCCTTCAGCTCCTCCCAATTCCTCCCAGTTCACCCTGGCCGTGCTGGTTTCTGCTCTCCTCCCCCAGCTCTCCCTGACCCCAATCCCCCCCAACCCCCCCCAGTTCCCCCAGTTCCCCCAGTTCTCTCTCGTTCCCCCCCAACTCCCCTCAATCCCACTCCAGTACTCCCAGTTAACCCTGGCTCCCCTTCACCTCCCCCAGTTCCCCCCCAAAATCCCCACCAGTCATCCCAGTTTGCCCTGGACCTCCTACCTCCTCCTGCTCTCCCCAGCTCCTCCCAGTACTCCCAGTTCCCCCAGTCCCCTCCTGCCCTCTCTGGTTTCCTCCCCAGATCCCTTCAGCTCCTCCCAGTTCCCCCAGTTCCCCCCCCAAATCCCCACCAGTTATCCCAGTTTGCCCTGGACCTCCTGCCGCCTCCTGCTCTCCCCAGCTCCTCCCAGTACTCCCAGTTCTCCCTGGTTTCTGCTCTCCCCAGTCCTGCCCAGCTCCCCTCGACTCCCCCAAAATCTCCCCCAGTTTCCCCTGCCCCATCCGTCCCCAAACCCCCCCACCACTGCCCATGGCTCCCCTCAATCCTCCCAGTCTTCCCAGTTTCCCCTGGCCCTGCTGCCTCCTCCTGCTCTTCCCGACTCCCTGTGGCTTTTCCCAGATCTCCCCAGTTCCCTCCAGAGCCCCCCAGTCCCTCCCAGTTGCCCCCAGTCGTGGTCCCAGTTCCCCTCAGCTTCGCCCAGCTCCCACCATCTCCCCTGGATCTCCCAGTCCTCCCAGTTTGGGTTCCACAGATCCAGAGGTGGATCCCACACTGATCCCTCCCCATCCCAGGGGTGTCCCAGCCCCGCTGGTGTCACCGTGTGTCCCCAAATCTGTCCTGGGGTGTGACTCAGCCCCACGGTGTGGGAAGAGAGGAGGGAACGTGGAGGATCCCTGGGATGGGATGGGATCCATGGGATGGGATGGGGGAAGGAGCTTCCTCAAATCTGGGGGAGCACAAGTCCAGCCCAGTGTCCTGGGGGTGTTTGGAACCCCAAAATCTGGGGGTTCACAACCCCCAGCTCCAATTTCCACCCTGGGAATGTTTTGGATATTTAAAATCCAGGAATTCACAACCCCGAGCTCCAATTTCCACCCTGGGAATGTTTGGGAGCCTCCGAATCCAGGGATTCACAACTCCTAGCCCCAGTTTCCACCCTGGGAATGTTTTTGATCTTTCAAATCCAGGGATTCACAACCCCCAGCTCCAATTTCTACCCTGGGAATGTTTGTGACCCTCAAAATTCAGGGGTTCACAACTTCCAGCTCCAAATTCCACCCTGGGGATGTTTGGGACCCTCCAAATCCAGGGATTCACAACTCCCAGCCCCAATTTCCACCCTGGGAATGTTTGGGAGCCTCCGAATCCAGGGATTCACAATTCCCAGCTCCAATTTCCACATTGGGGGTGTTTGGGGCCCTCAAAATTCAGGGGTTCACAACCCCCAGATCCAATTTCCACCTGGGAATGTTTGAGATCTTTCAAATCCAGGGATTCACAACCCCCAGCTCCAATTTCTACCCTGGGAATGTTTGGGACCCTCCAAATCTGGGGGTTCACAACCCCCCCACCCCAATTTCCATCCCAACTCCTGGGCTTATTCCAGCAGGAATTTCAGGCTGAGCTGGTGCCCGGCTCCAAGGAACCATTTTGGGTTGGATTCCTCTCATCCCGGAGCCTTGTCCACTCCCACGCGTGGGAGCTTCCAAGCAGAAAATCAATCCCTAATGCACAAACCTGACTTTTACATTTCGGGAATGCCAGGATGGAGCGGTCTCGAGCCACTGATCCCAAACGCCTCATTAGCTCCGGAGCGAGCCGGGGTCCCCGAGGAGGAGCGGGACGTGAATTATTCCTGCGACACAGGGGGCGATTACGGTCCGAGGTAATGGGATATGACACGGCCCCGCTCCTGCCGCGCTAATTCCTGATTCCCTAAATGTGCCGCAGTGCCGAGGCCAGGCAGGGACACTCTGGGGATGGCAAGGGACCGGTGGCACCACTCCAAAATCCCAGGGTTTGCTTTTCCCGATCAGTGTCTACCTGGACAGAGGTCCCTGTCCATGAGGAGATCCCAAATCCAGCTGTCACAGCCCTACCCGGGCTTGGGATGATGTTCCAACTTCCCAGATCTGGAATGATGACAGTCCCATCCTGGCTTGGGATGATATTCCAACTTTACAGATCTGGAATGATGACAGTCCCATCCCAGCTTGGGATGATGTTCCAACTTTACAGATTTGGAATCATGACAGCTCCACCCCAGCTTGGGATGATGTTCCAACTTCCCAGATCTGGAATGATGACAGCCCCATCCCAGCTTGGGATGATATTCCATCTTCCCAGATCTGGAATGATGACAGCCTCATCCCGGCTTGGGATATTGTCCCAACTTCCCAGATCTGGAATGATGACAGCCCCACCCCAGCTTCGGATGATGTTCCAACTTCCCAGATCTGGAATGATGACAGCCCCATCCAGGCTTGGGATGATGTTCCATCTTCCCAGATCTGGAATGATGACAGCCCCACCCTGGCTTGGGATGATGTTCCAGCTTCCCAGATCTGGAATGATGGCAGCCCCACCCGGGCTTGGGATATTGTTCCAACTTCCCAGATCTGGAATGATGACAGCCCCACCCTGGCTTGGGATATTGTTCCAACTTCCCAGATCTGGAATGATGACAGCCCCACCCCGGCTTGGGATGATGTTCCAGTTTCCCAGATCTGGAATGATGACAGCCCCACCCCGGCTTGGGATGATGTTCCATTATCCCAGACCTGGATCCAGGACAACTCCATCATTCCTCAGGTGATGTTCCATCTTCCCACCCCTGGAGCCACAAAAATCCCGCCTCCCTCAGGATGATGCTCCAACATCCCAAAGCTGGAGCCAGGATATCCCTGTATTTCCTTGGGATGATGTTCCAACTTCCCAGACCCAGGGCCATGACATTCCCAACCTCCCTTGGGATGATGCTCCATCCTTCCACACCCAGGGCTGTGACATTCCCATCCTGGTTTGGAATGTTGCTCCATCATCCCAGCCCTGGAACCACAACATTCCCATCCTGGTTTGGAATGATGTTCTATCTTCTCACCTCTGGAGCCACAACATTCCCATCCTGGTTTGGAATGTTGCTCCATCATCCCAGCCCTGGAACCACGACATTCCCATCCTGGTTTGGAATGTTGCTCCATCATCCCAGCCCTGGAGCCACAACATTCCCATCCTGGTTTGGAATGATGCTTCATCCTTCCACACCCAGAACTGTGACATTCCCATCTTGGTTTGGAATGATGCTCCATCTTCCCAGCCCTGGAGCCACAACATTCCCATTGTGGTTTGGAATGATGTTCTATCTTCTCACCTCTGGAGCCACAACATTCCCATCTTGGTTTGGAATGATGCTTCATCCTTCCACACCCAGAGCTGTGACATTCCCATCCTGATTTGGAATGTTGCTCCATCATCCCAGCCCTGGAACCACAACATTCCCATCTTGGTTTTGAATGATGCTCCATCATCCCACCTCTGGAACCACGACGTTCCCATCCTGGTTTGGAATGTTGCTCCATCATCCCAGCCCTGGAACCACGACATTCCCTCGGGATAATGCTCCATCCTTTCCGGAGCTCCAAAGGCATCCTGAGGAGCATTCCAGGAGCTCCAAACACCCTCCAGGTTCCATGCAGGGTGACAAAGGCGCTTGGGAATGTTTTGCTCCAAGGCCTGGGGTCGGATATGGGCTCACTCCACCCTCACAGGCAGAATCCGGCTTTCCCAGCTCCGGGGTGGGACTTGGCTCGGGAATGCGGGGATCCCAACCACTCCAGCATCCCGCAGTGCTGGTTTTTGGTTTCTTTCTGCTGAGATCGGCATTGAAGGCACTCGAGATGGTGTTTCAGGTTCAGGCTCGGGTGTTTATTTTTTCCTCTCTGTGCTGCAGTCTCGCGGCCGTGAGCTCTGCAGCATTTCCCCAGCAAGGCACAAAATGTCCAACTCTCTCTTGTTACGAGGCCTTTCAAGGCTAAACTGTCCATTCCAGAAATGACACCTAAATTATTTTCACTTTTAACCCAATAACTGATCACTCGAAATCCGCAATGGGGACCTTTTTATCCAATTACACAAAACCACCCAAACCCATGGAGAAGGTGAGGAAGACTCCGTCTTGCGCCCTGTATATCGGTATATTCTAAAACCTTAAACTTTACATTTTCCACACACTTCCCATCAACTCCACACCCACAATCCCAATTCTATCATTCCATTTTGGAAGCCTTCTCCACGGCCTCAGGTCAATGCACTGTTCTCCTGGGGGTCAGTGCCTGGCAGCACAGAAAGTCTGGAATTCTCAGCATCCAGGACTCCAGCACCACAGGCCATGGAATTCTGGAGCACAGGGGTGCAGAGCTGATTTTGTTCCATCCCGGCCCCAATCCTGAGGGATCAAACCCTCCTCTCCCAGCTCAGCTCCAGGGGGACATTCCCATCCTCTGGAGCTGTCTGGCACCACCAAAATTCCCCCTCGCTCCCACTTGTGGTGCTGCTGGGATGGGATTTTCCCGGTGGAAAATCATCCCACAGACCCAAGAATTCGTTTCTCCTGGGGGTTGTGGCTCTGTCCCTTTTTCCCACCCACCGGACCCCCAGGAGCCGCTTGGGATCCTTGGGATAAGCCCCTCGGTGCCGAGAGATCCCGGTGCGGCGATTTGGGAGGCCGAGGGATGGAGCGTGGGATGAGAAACGGCTTTTCCCATCCGGGGGAGGTTCGGCGAGGAGCAACAACAGCAGCTTTGGGTTGGGAACATCGCAGTTTGGCAGGAGAAGACCGTTCCTGCCAAAACTCCTGGCAGGAAAACCGCGGCTTGGAACTCCCGGCGCTCGCGGGGGAGTTCAGGGAAAGCAGCTTGGCTGGGAATGTTCGAGGCGTCCTCCCTCATCCCGGTGTTCCCTCAGGAGTGCCCAGCTCCAGGGGGACACCCCAGGGCTGTCACCCCGTGGGACACGGGGACATTTTTCCCCTCCCAAACCCCTCTCCAGCGCTCGGAGCCAAAACTTTGGGAATCTTTGGCTGCTTGCGGGAGAAGGTCCAGGATGTTCCTGGCTGCTCCCACCCCCTCCTGAACATTCCTGGGATAGGGATGAGGATCCCAAAGTGCAGGGTGTGTTTAACATCACTCAGGGATGGCCGCTGTCACATCGATGTCCCCAACACCGCTCTCACTTCCAGCACTGCCGGGAACGGGGGAATTGCGGCGGCTGATCCGCGCCGGATCCGTGTTGCCAATCCGTGTTCCCACTTCGCGACATCGTTTTGCATTTTGCTCCTCATTTTTGCACTTTTCACGCTTTTCAGGACCTGAACCATCAGTCCTGGCAGCTGGAGGCGGCAGGAGCTCCCCCCTTTTCCTGCCTCAGCGATGTGAGGGAATGGGAAGAGCTCTTTTCCTCCCAAATCCTCAATTTTCCTCCCAAAGGAGTGACTGAGGGGGGCTGTGCGATCCAGGGGGAATTCCCGGCTCCCCAAATCCCTCTGGCCTCATCCAGCTGGAGGGATCCCTGAGTTTGGGGTGCTCCAGAGGGGCAGGGGCACAGGGAACGCTTGGGATAGCGAGGAGTGGGATATGTGGGAAATGGGAACGCTGCTGTGGGGTGGCAAAGCCACAGCGGGACAATGGGGACAGATCCCAAACAGGGTGGGGGTCACTTTTCCCTCCCTCATCTCCAGGATGGGAATTCCTGGATTTAACCCCTCACAAGAGGTGATAAAGATCCCTGATTTCCAGGCTGCAGCCCCCACTGGCTCCTCCATTCCCAAATCCCGGCTCCCGGTGGAGGGAAGGGTCCCAGCGCAGTGCCCAGGGGTGGCTTTGCCGGGTCAGGGACAGCAGGGTGGCGACTGTCACCGCGGAGACACACCTGGGCACACCTGGGCACGGCGAGGGTGCCCTGGAGACCCCAATCCCCCCCAAGTTGGGGACCCCACCGAGGCAGCGCGGCTGCAGCCCCCCCGTTCCGCGCCCCTCACGGTTTGTTTTCCTTTCCCGGAGAACTCCGGCTGACCCGGGGCCGGGAAGAGCCTCTGGAGCGGGGGGAGCCCGGCGGGACCCCCAGAGCAGCCCCCGCCTCTCGGTAAAGGTTCGCAGCTGCCTCCTCCTCACCTTCCTCTTCCTCAGGAGGGGCTGGGGGACACCACGGCACGGCCAGCGACACCCCGGGAGGAGACACGGGGACAGAGGGGCTTGGGGACATCATGCCACAGCCAGGGACACTTGGGGAGGGACACGGGGGGCTGGGGGACACCATGGCATGGCCAGGGACACCCCGGGAGGGGACACGGGGACAGAGGGGCTTGGGGACATCATGCCACAGCCAGGGACACTTGGGGAGGGACACGGGGGGCTGGGGGACACCATGGCACGGCCAGGGACACCCCGGGAGGGGACACGGGGACCGGGGAGACAGGGGGGCTTGGGGACATCATGGCACGGCCAGTGACACCCGGGGAAGAGACATGGGGACACGGGGGGCTTGGGGACATCATGGCACAGCAAAGGACACCCGAGAAGAGGCACGGGGGCAGGGGGACACCGTGGCACAGCCAGGGACACCCCGGGAGGGGACACGGGGACAAGAGGGTCTAGGGGACACCACGGCACGGCCAGGGACACCCCGGGAGGGGACACGGGCACCGGGGGGACAGGGGGGCTTGGGGACATCATGGCACAGCCAGGGACACCCCGGGAGGGGACACGGGGACAGGGGGGGCTTGGGGACATCATGGCACGGCCAGCGACACCCGGAGAGGGGACAGGGGGACACGGCGGGCATGGGGACATCATGCCACAGCCAGGGACACTCGGGGAGGGGACAGGGGGATACGGAGACACCACGGCACGGCCAGGGACACCCCAGGAGGGGACACGGGGACCGGGGGGACAGGGGGGCTTGGGGACATCATGGCACGGCCAGCGACACCCCGGGAGGGGACACGGGGGGCTTGGGGACATCATGGCATGGCCACCCCGGGAGGGGACACGGGGACACCATGGCACGACCAGGGACACCCCGGGAGGGCGGGAGGGGACATGGGGACAGGGGGACACGGGGGGCTTGGGGACACCACGGTACGGCCAGGGACACCCCGGGAGGGGACACGGGGACCGGGGGGACAGGGGGGCTTGGGGACACCACGGCATGGCCACCCCGGGAGGGGACACGGGGACACCATGGCACGACCAGGGACACCCCGGGAGGGGACAGGGGGGGCTTGGGGACATCATGGCATGGCCACCCCGGGAGGGGACACGGGGACACCATGGCACTGCCAGGGACACCCCGGGAGGGGACAGGAGGGGCACCAAGAGGGGAAGGGTGGAGGTGTGTGTGCCCACGGCGCGCGTGTCTGTGTGTGCACACGTGTGTGTGTGTGGGTGCACATGGCTGCGGTGTCCAGGTGTGTGAGCGTGTGTGTGCACATTGTGTGTGCACACGGGGTGTATGTACGTGTGTGTGTGCGCATACGTGTGTGCACATGGGTGTACGTACACGTGTGTGCGTGAGCACATGGTCTGTGTGTGTGCACATGGGCGTGAATGTGTGTGTGCACATGGTATGTGTGTGCAAGTGTGTGTGCACACGGTGTGTGTATGTACACGTGTGTGTGTGCACATGGTGAGTGTGTGTGCATGTGCACGTGTGTGTGCTCACGGCATCCATGTGAACACATGTGTGTGCACTGTGTGTGTGCAAACGGGGGGTGTGCACACATGGAGCGTGTGAATGGGTTTGTGCGTGTGCGTGTGTGCACATGGAGTGTGTGAACAGGAGTGCATGTGCATGTGTGCATGTGTGGGAATGGGCGTGTGTGCACGTTTGCATGTGTGTGCAGGTGGAGTGTGTGAAAGGGTGTATGTGCAGTTGTGTGTGTGTGCACACACGTGTGTGAATCAGTGTGTGCAGATGTGTGTGCACACAGGTTGTGCACATGTGTGTGTGTACACGGGATGTGCACAAGTGTGTGTTTTATGTGTGCACACGTGTGTGTGTACACGGGGTGTGCACACGTGTGTGTTTGTATGTGTGTGCACACGTGTGTGTGTATACACGGGGTGTGCACACGTGTGTGTTTGTATGTGTGTGCACAGGTGTGTGAGTGTGTTTGCATGTGTGCGCATGTGTGTGTGTGCACATGTGTGTGTACACGTGTGTGTGTGTTTGCATGTGTGCACGTGTGTGTGTGTATACATGGGGTGTGCACACGTGTGTGTTTGTATGTGTGTGCACAGGTGTGTGAGTGCATGTGTGCGCATGTGTGTGTGTGCACGTATGCGTTTGCATGTGAGTGTGTGTGTACACGGGATGTGTACATGTGTGTGTTTGTATGTGTGTGCACACGTGTGTGTGTATTTTTGCACGTGTGTACGTGTGTGTGTACACGGGATGTGCACATGTGTGTGTCTGTGTGAGGTCATGGGCTGTTTGTGCAAGACCCCGTGCGTCTGCAAGAACCCATGCGTGCATGTGTAGGGCTGCGGGCATCACGCGTGTGTGTGTACACACGTGTGTGTACACGCGTGTGTGTGCAAAGGCGAGGGGAGCCGAGTCCGTGTGGGCGTGCAAGAGCGCCCGCGTGTTCCGCTGGGCGTGCAAGGGGCCGTTCTGAGCGCGTGTGCAAGAACACGCGTGTACACGAGACCCGCCCCGAGGGGAAACTGAGGCCGGCGCGCGGTGCCCGCGGGTGCCCCGGAGCTCGGGGCTTTCCGGGGGCTCCCGGGGCTTTCCAACCCCAAAATCCCCCAAATTTCCCCTCGCCGGGAACAGCGCCGGGGTGGCTGGGGAGGGGACAGCGCGGGGAGCCGGGCGGTGTGGGAACGGCAGGTTTGGGATGGGACGGCGGGACGGCCGCCGGGAATTTGGGAATTCGGGTGGCACCGCGTCGCCTCCCCGCTGGCACCGCGTCCCCGCGGGCGCCGTGCCCTTGGCGGGGCGGGGGAAGGAAGCGATCCAGCCCTTCCCGGGCTGGCCGGGATCCAGCCCTGCTCCCGGAGCTCCGGGACCGGGGCTGTGGGCGGGTTTTTGGGGGGTGTGTGGGGGGGGCTGCACCCCCCTCCCCGCGGGGTCCCCTCGGCCTTGGGGTCACCTCGGTGTGGTGGGGGGGGACAATGTCCCTCATCCCGGTTTATCCAGCTCTGCCAGCTCCGTGCGGGACATGCGGGATGGGAGTGATGGTGGTGGTGGAGATGATGATGATGGTGATGATGGTGATGATGATGATGAAGATTCCCCTCAGCCCGCTGCGGGTCCCAGCCCGGGAATGCCCAGTTTGTCCCCAAAAAAAGCTGGGAAGGAGCAAACTGGGAGCACTGGGCGGGACGGGAGGGGCTGTCCCCACGCTGTCCCCAGCTCCCCGGTTGGGGACGCGATGCCACCCCCGTGTCCTGGTGGGGGACATCGCTGTCCCCACCGGCTGTGGGGCTGGGCTGGGCTCCGGCCTCGCTTCCAGCCCCGTTTCTCCGTCCTCATCCCGGGTTTCCTGTCCCCGCAGCACTTCCATGGGCCGGGCCTCAATTCCCGGAAAGCGCTACCTCATCCCTGTCGGGGCGCCAGGGACGCAAACACGGGCGGAGCCCCCGCCCTTGTCCCTGTCCCCCCGCTCCAGAACCTTCCCCGGCTCCGGGCAGCGGTGCCAGGCAGGGCTGGGGGGGTTGGATGCCCAAAAAATCCCGGTAGAGCCCTGGGATAATCCCAAATTCCGCTCCGACATCCCATGCCTGTCCCCTTTGGGGTCCGGAGGTCCCCTGGCTCAGGAGGTGACCCTTTGTCCCCTCAGCGGTGTCACGCCCGTGGTCACAGCTGGCACGTCCCGCTCCAGGCCACCGCATTCCCGGCCAGGGCCTTCCTGACCTTGATCCGAGTGGTCCCAGGGCCTTGATCCCAATGATCCCAATGATCTCGGTGTTCCCAGCAAACGAAATGATCCCAGCCCGCAATGATCCCAAATCCCCAATGATCTCAGTGATCCCAATGAGCCAAATGATCCTAACGATCTCCGTGATCCAAATTATCCCAATTTTCTCAACATCCCAAACGGTCTCGCCGATCCCAATGTTGTCACGGATCCCAACGACCCCCAATTATCTCAGTCGTCCTAAAAATCTAAACAATCCAAATTATCTCAGCGATCCCAGCAATCTCAGCAACGCCAAAGATCCAAATGATCCCAATTATCTCAACCATCCCAATTATCTCAGCGCTCCCAATTACCTCAACTCAGTGATCCCAAATATCTCGATTATGGGGAACGATCCCAAATATCTCAAATACGGGAACAATCCCAATGTTCTGCCTGCGCTTTTGAGGCTCCCACGGGTGAATTCTTCCCATTGTGGAGATTTTTGGGAATGACAGGACAGACCCTTTGTGTGCTTCCTTCCTTTGGGGTCCCACAGATCTGATCCCAAATCTGGATCCCAAATCTGGGATCCCTCGGCTCTGATCCCACCCTCGGGATCTCCCAGCTCTTATCCCAAATCTGGGATTTCTGGATCAGATCCCACTCCTGGGACCCCCCGGCTCTGATCCCAAAACTGGGATTCCCCGATCAGATCCCACTCCTGGGACCCCCTGGCTCTGATCCCAAAACTGGGATTCCAGGATCAGATCCCAAATCTGGGATTTCCGGATTAGATCCCACTCCTGGGACCCCCCTGGCTCTGATCCCAAATCTGGGATTCCAGGATCAGATCCCAAATCTGGGATTTCCGGATCAGATCCCACTCCTGGAACCCCCCGTCTCTGATCCCAAATCTGGGATTCCTGGATCAGATCCCAAATCTGGGATTTCCGGATCAGATCCCACTCCTGGGACCCCCCGGCTCTGATCCCAAATCTGGGATCCCCGGCTCTGCTCCCACTCCCGGGACCCCCCAGCTCTGATCCCAAATCTGGGATTCCTGGATCAGATCCCACTCCTGGGATTTCCAGATCAGATCCCACTCCTGGGACCCCCCAGCTCTGATCCCAAATCTGGGATCCCCGGCTCTGCTCCCACTCCCGGGACCCCCCAGCTCTGCTTCCCGGATCCAGGATCCCCCTTTGGGAATGGGAACGGCGGCGGGGAGGAGAATCCCGGGATAACCCCGAGCTCTGGAGCCGGGCTGGGGCTGGATGTGGGGACAGAGCCGATGACCCCCGGGACACGCGCAGCGACAAACCCGGCAGAGCGATTGACACAAATTCAGGGGGGACACTTGTGGGGGTGGCGTGTCCCCCATCCCGGCCGGCTCGGGACCCTTGTCCCCCCTCAGTGGCCGGGCGGGGAGCGGAGGTTCCGCTGCTGCGGGACTGGGGCTGGCCCTGCCTCCTCCTCCTCCTCCTCCTCCTCCCGCCGCTCCCGCTCCCACATCTGCAGCTGGAATTGCAATTTGAGGCGCTGCCTGGGCCGGGACAGGGAGTGGGAGGAAGCCGGAGCGCGGGGGGCTGCGCGGGGCCCCGACGGGGACGGAGCCGCGGGGACGGAGCCGCGGGCACCGCCCGGCGGGTGACACAGCGGGGGCTGCACCGAGGTGTCCCCAAAGCCCGTGTGCCCCCCAACAGCGGTGAGTGGCCGGCGGGGGTGGCGGGAGCCGGGCGAGGGGACGTGGGGAGCAGCCCCGAACCCTGGCCGAGGTGAGGGTGGCATCGTCCCTGGGGTCTCTGCCCGGTTTGGGGACACCGGGGTTGGGGGGCGGTGGTGCCAGGATTCCGCTGCCTCTTCCCAGTGGGAATTGGGGGGGCTGTGGGCACGGTGGGGAGTGGGGATGGACACTCGGACACTCGGACACTGTCCCCGTGTGTCCCGTCCTGGGGGACACCGCTGGGACCACCGGGGACACCGCAGGGACAGTGCCACAATGTGCCAGCACCGTGCAGGGGACACCTCTGGCTGCCTCCTGTGTCCCAGTCACGGATGAGAGGACCGGGAAGGGCTCCAGGGAACCCCAACAGCTTCCAGGGAGGATTTGGGGGGTCGCCACCCCCAGAGCCATGCTCAGCCCTGGCACAGCGGGGATGTGGGGACAAACAGCTCCGTCTGTCCCAGCACAGCTGGATCGGAGCCCCACAGCTGCCCTGAGCCTCCCAGGTGTCCTGCGGGGTCACCCCGAGTTTGTGGGGTCACCATGCCCGGTCAAGCGGGTGTCCCCGTGCCACTCGTGGCCGTGCCACAGCCCCGGTGTCGCTCCTGGCTGCTCCACCCTGATCCCGTCCCAAACTTTGTTTCCTCTCCTCGTTTCCGTGAGCCCCCGTGGAGACGGAAATGGTGGAAAATCCTCAAAATCACTGCTCCGGCCGGAGGGAGCCCGGGAGCCACCGGGATCCTGCCCCGGGAGGGACCCCCAGAGTCGGGGGCTTCGTCCTGTGTCCCCTGGGTGACCACAGCGTGGTCACTGCCCGGTGCTGGGGGACACTCGGGGGCTTGAGGCCACCCACCCTGCTCGCCTGGGAGGGGAATGGCACCCTGGGGACAAAGGTGGCTGCTGGTCACCCCCTGCCAGGCCTGGAGAAGGAGGATTTTGGCCACCTGGAGCCTGAGGGTCAGCACAGACCCCAAAGTGACCCCCTGGACCTCCCCCATGGCCATGGAGGGACAGGGAACGAAGCCACCGAGCCACCAAGGGCTGGTGTGTCCCTTTCAAACCGCGGGGCTGGGGACACTGGGGACATCCCTGCACATCCAAACCACAACCCGAGCCCCAGGCAGCTGGAAAAGGACACAAATCCCAGAGCTGGGGGCTGACTTCCTGCAGGAAAACCTCCTGAGAAGCCCCATTTTGGTGGAAAAACCCCATTTTGTTGGGAAAAAACCCCTGGACCACCCCCAGGACCCCCCCGTGTGTCACCCCAGGGCCACCAGCACGGCCTTCCCTGCCCACAGCTCTGGGGTGGCCAGAGCTGGACCCCCCATTCCAGGGAAAGGCTCCCCACCTGCCGTCGGTATCCCGAGGGGGATTTTTTTGGGAAGAGGGGAGGCTGTGGGGCCGGCAGCTCGTGGGTGGGTTTGGCTGGTGGCGAGGCCTCTCCCGATGAGCTCAGCCCTATCCCGAGCCTCTGGATTTGTGGGATGAGAGCAGCCGGCGCGGGCCGGGGGGCTCGGGGGTGGTGGGAGGCTGTGGCCTCGGGAAGGGAGCCAGGAGCTGGGGTGTTATCCCGGGAAGAAGATTTGGAGCTGGTCCAGGCCGGGTTATAATCCCTGGGAAGAGCTGGGATCCCTTTGGCCACCGCGCTTCCATCACGAAAATCAACTGGGATTTTTTCCAAAACCGAAAGGGCTTTGGTTGAGGGTAAAAATGTGCAGGAGCAGCGATTTCCAGCCTGCACATCTGCATCCTGCACATCTGTCTGACCTGCTCGGTGGCAGGAACTCGGGTCCCTGTCCCCGCAGTGGTTGTGACAGCCGGGGACACCCTGGACGGTGACAATCGCATGTGCCCCAAACGGGGACAGCCGCACCCCATGGTGAGCTGGGATTTGGGGTCCCCTCCCGCCAACCCTACGGATCTCAGCCTCATCCCCGGTGCGTTTTTGGGGCGGTCAAGGCTGCAGTGACACTGAGGGGACACCGTGGCCACCGAGGGGACACAGGGATGGATTTTGTCCCTTCCTTTTCCAGGTGGGCAGCGAGGCCATGGCGATGCTGCTGGAGCCCGGGATGCAGAGCCTGCGGATGGGTGAGGATGTCCCCGGGGGGTGGCACGGGCTGGGATGTCCCCTGACCGCCCCCAGATGATCACTCCGTGTCCCTTGCTGTCCCCTCTCTGTGTCCCCTCCACAGCTCCTGTGCTGGGGGAACCAGAACCAGCTGTGGGAGGAGGCTTGATCCCACCATCCCAAACTTGATCCTGCCATCCCAAATCTGATCCCGCCATTCCAAACCCAATCCCACCATTCCAAACCAAATCCCACCATCCCAAACCTCATCCCTCCATCCCAAACCTCATCCCAAACCTGATCCCACCATCCCAAACCTCATCCCTCCATACCAAACCTCATCCTACCATCCCAAAGCTGATCCCAAACCTAATCCCTCCATCCCAAACCTGATCCCACCATCCCAAACCTCATCCCAAACCTAATCACTCTGCCCCAAACCTTATCCTGCCATCCCAAACCTGATCCCACCATCTCACACTCAATCCTGCCATCCCAAACTTCATCCCGCCATCCCAAACCTCATCCCAAACCTGATCCCACCATCCCAAACCTCATCCCAAACCTAATCACTCTGCCCCAAACCTTATCCTGCCATCCCAAACCTGATCCCACCATCTCACACTCAATCCTGCCATCCCAAACCTCATCCCAAACCTGATCCCACCATCCCAAACCTGATCCCACCATCCCAAACCTTATCCCAAACCTGATCCCACCATCCCAAACCTCATCCCAAACCTAATCACTCTGTCCCAAACCTCATCCCGCCACCCCAAACCCAGGAATGTGGAGGCTGTGGCAGGATTTACCCTCCCGACCCCGATCCTTCTCCGCAGGAATGAGGTTTCATGTCCGAGGCTCTCCAGATCTCCCGGGGGGCCACCGCTCCCGCCGGCTCTGTCGCACGCGGAGGCGGCGCAGAGCCCGTTCCCATTTGTCTGGGATCAAATATTTATGGGACAGACATGGATACAGGGAAAGGCACTTACGGAGCGGGCGTAGGGGACAGCAGAGGTGTCACCAGCACAGCCCTGGGGTGGGGGGACACGGCAACCGCCGTCCCCAGCTCTGTGATGTGGCTCTTCCCCAGACACGGAAAATCGGGATCAGACCGATCCCAATCAAATCTGAATCCCAATCCCAATCCAAATCTGAATCCCAATCCCAATCCCAATCCCACAGCTGCTGCTGTTGAGGGATCCCAGAGCATTCCCTGGGGCTCCTGAGCTTCCTGAGGGTGTCCCAGTGGCTGTCCCAGGGCAAACTGGTGGCACTGGGAGCCAGGGTGGGTTTGTCCGGACACTGGTGAAAGAGAGATGGAGTTTTGTTATTCCTGGAGGATCCTCTGCTGTTCCCAAATCTGTCCAACCACGGAGTCTGATCTGTTCCCAAAACTCTCCAACCATGGAGCCTCCTCTGTTCCCAAATCTCTCCAACCATGGAGCCTCCTCTTTTCCCAAATCTGTCCAGCCACGGAGTCTGATCTGTTCCCAAAACTCTCCCACCATGGAGCCTCCTCTGTTCCCAAATCTCTCCAACCACGGAACCTCCTCTCTTCCCAAATCTCTCCAACCATGGAGCCTCCTCTCTTCCCAAATCTGTCCAACCATGGAGTCTGATCTGTTCCCAAATCTCTCCAGAGCCTGGCTGGGGGCGGGCGCTGCTCATCCCTGCTCCCACAGCCCTGATCCCGGCAGGATCCCGGCTGGATCGGCAATCCCAAAGCGCAGGTTTTAGAGCCGACAGCCCCTTCACCTCACCGGAGTCACCGCCCAGACCCCACAGCCCCTTCCCAATGCTTCACCCCATCCCAGTCCCTTGGGAAAGCCGCTCCGTCAGCTCCCCCAGATCCTTCCAGCTGGAGCCGCTCCAGCGGCTCTTTCGTGGGCGGTGATTAATTAATGCCGGCTGCTAATTGGAGCCAGGTGCCCAGGGCAGCGCGGCTGGGACAGCCCCGTGTCCCCGCTGTGGGGTGGGGACTCTGGGGCTCACCCCATCCCGATTCTGGGATCATCGGGGGTCCCCGGCGCTGGAATTCTGCTGCTGGAGGGGACAGGGATGTGGTGGCTTCAGGAGGAGGGAAAATCTGCTGTGGCCATGATCCCCAGCCCCAGATTTTGGGATTACCACGGGCTCACGCAGGAGCTTCCAGGGTCTCCAGGAAACAGGGATGTTCTGGAGCATGGCCAGGGGTCTGATCTGGACCCACCCTCCCTTTCTGGTTCTCCATGGATTTCAACCACAGACACTTCCTTTTCCTTCTTTCCAAGTTTTCCCTCATTCCCACTGAATCCAGACCTTCCAGCTGCTGGTCCCGAGCAGCTTCCCCTGGAAGTGTCCCCTTGGACACATCCCTGGAAGTGTCCAAGGCTGAGTTGGATGCACCTGGGATAATGGAAGGTGTCCCTGCCCATGGACGGGGTGGCACTGGATGGGATTTAGGGACCTCCCCAACTCCAACCATCCCACAATTTCATGATTTTAGGAACTCCACTTCTGGAGACCCCACAGCGTCTCTGTCCCCTCCTCCACCACATCCACCCTGGATCCGTCTCCAACGGGATGTCCTGGGTGGTCTCTCCTTGGGGAAGGGTCTTTGGGAAGGGCTGGGATCCCTTCCCACCTGGATACATCTCCAACGGAATGTCCCAGGTGGTCTCTCCTTGGGGAAGGGTCTTTGGGAAGGGCTGGGATCCCTTCCCACCTAGATCCATCTCCATCGGGATGTCCTGGGTGATGCCTCCTTGGGGAAAGGATTTGGGAAGGGCTGGGTTCCCTTCCCACCTGGATCCATCTTTATCGGGATGTCCTGGGTGATGCCTCCTTCGGGAAAGGATTTGGGAAGGGCTGGGTTCCCTTCCCACCTGGATCCATCAGGATGTCTGGGGTGGTCTCGCCTTGGGGCAGGGTCTTTGGGGTCCCCCAGACTCTCCCATCCGTGTCCCCAGGTGCCAGCGACGAGCGGTTCCCGACGCCGTCCCCACCCGGCTCCCCGGGGACACCCCACGACAGCTGCAGCATCGCCCCACTGACGCCTTCCCAGTCACCGGTGAGTGCGGGACCAGCGGCACCAGGGCGGGACCAGTAAGGCCAGTGTGGGGTTCCCAGTAAGGCCAGTGTGGGGTTCCCAGTAAAGCAGCTTTGGGTTCCCAGTAAGGCAGCTTTGGGTTCCCAGTAAGGCCATTATGGGGTTCCCAGTAAGGCCATTATGGGGTTCCCAGTAAGGCAGCTTTGGGGTCCCAGTAAGGCCAGTGTGGGGTTCCCAGTAAGGCCAGTGTGGGGTTCCCAGTAAGGCAGCTTTGGGGTCCCAGTAAGGCCAGTGTGGGGTTCCCAGTAAAGCAGCTTTGGGGTCCCAGTAAGGCCAGTGTGGGGTCCCAGTAAGGCCAGTGTGGGGTTCCCAGTAAGGCCAGTGTGGGGTTCCCAGTAAGGCAGCTTTGGGGTCCCAGTAAGGCCAGTGTGGAGTTCCCAGTAAGGCCAGTGTAGGGTTCCCAGTAAGGCCACTGGGGTCCCAGTAAGGCAGCTTTGGGGTCCCAGTAAGGCCAGTGTGGGGTTCCCAGTAAAGCAGCTTTGGGGTCCCAATAAGGCCATTGTGGGGTTCCCAGTAAGGCCAGTGTGGGGTTCCCAGTAAGGCAGCTTTGGGGTCCCAGTAAGGCCATTATGGGGTTCCCAGTAAGGCCAGTGTGGATTTCCCAGTAAGGCCAGTGTGGGATTCCCAGTAAGGCCAGTGTGGGGTTCCCAGTAAGGCAGTTTTGGGGTCCCAGTAAGGCCACTGGGGTCCGTCCCCCTGTCCTTTCCCCCTCTGGTCCTTCCCCAGTTCCTTCTCTCCTTCCCCTCCACTCCCCTCCAAGTCCAGCCTCCATTCCCCCCCAGTCCCACAGGATGGGTCAGTCTATCCCCAGGACCTCTATCCATGGGATTTTTGGGATGGAGGTGTTTTCCAGCTCTGGAATGACCCACCAGGAAAAGTCCAACCCCACAAAACTCCTGCCCTCCTCCGGGGCTGGTGGGTGTGGGAGGCCGCGTTCCAGAGTCGGATCCTCCCTGGAGTTCCTTGTCCCTGCACATTCCTGCGCCGGCCGCCTCTTCCCTGCTGATCCCGGCATTTTTCCCGGCCAGCTCGTGTCCACATTTAAAACTGGGGACATTAAAAGTTAACGAGGCTTTTGGCTTCCCGTGGTGACATGGGGACAGGGCCTCGTCACATCCTTACGGATTCTTCGGCACGAGGAGGGAGGGGACATGGAGTGGGGACAGGAAAAGTGTGGGAGCAGTGGTGGGAACATCCCAAAATGCCTGGGCCAGGGGGATTTCCAGCTGGGCAAGCCTTGGGGACACCTGGGACAAGGTGAGATTGGACACAGGGAAGGCTTTTGGCTGGGTGACCCTGGGGACACCTGGGATGGTGTCACCTCGTCCAAGATGGAGAGCAGGGAATGGTTTGGGTTCAGTGAACCTTGGGGACACCTGGGACAATGTCCCTTGGAGCAAGACTAGAAACTGGCAAGGTTTTCAGCTGGGTGACCCTTGGGGACACCTGGGACAATGTCCCCTGGAATGAGACCGGACACAGGAAGATATTTTAGCTGGGTGACACATGGGGACACCTGAGATGATGTCACCTAGTCCAAGATGAGGAGCAGGGAACTGTTTGGATTCAGTGACCCTTGGGGACACCTGGGACAATGTCCCTTGGACTGAGACTGGACACAGGGAAGGATTTTGGCTGGGTGACCCTGGGGACACCTGGGATGGTGTCACCTAGTCCAAGATGAGGAGCAGGGAACAGTTTGGGTTCAGTGACCCTTGGGGACACCTGGGACAATGACCCTTGGAGCGAGACCAAACACAGGCAAGGTTTTTGGGAATCTTGGCTCCAATTTCCGGGTCCAAGTGAGGGGGGCTCAGCACAATATAAACAGGGGCCCCCAACCACCCTGGCTGCTCCCATGGGCACCAATCCCCTTCCAGGGCTGCCCAAATCCCTGCGTCCCATGGGAACCACCTTTGGGAACGACCACAGCTACCCCGTGGGACATGGGAGACGCTTTTCCCAATGAGCTGAAGATGTGTAAGGAGAATCACTCATCAGAAATCATCAAACTGAGTGAAAATCCAAGAAAAATCCTGAAAATCCTGGGGAAATGAGCCTGTTCCTGGGGTTTTTACTGCTTTTCTGGAATCGCCCAGTCCCAGCTGAGTGCTTGACCCCATTCCTTGCCTTCCAGCGGAGTGAGGCGCGTTCCAAGCAGACCCCGTCCTTCTCCGTGGTGGTGGCCATCGACTTCGGCACCACCTCCAGTGGTTACGCCTTCAGCTTCACCAGCGATCCCGAGGCCATCCACATGATGAGGTGAGGACCTGCCAGGGGCCTCGGAGCTGGGAAAGGACCTTTATGGCCCCAAGATGGTCAGAAGTTGGGTTGCTGGGAGATGGTTCCTGGAAGCGGTGGTTGGGAGGTGTGGGGTGAGGATACTCCAAGGGCTGGAGCCCCTCTGCTCTGGAGCCAGGCTGGGAGAGCTGGGAATGTTCCCCTGGAGAAGGGAAAATTCCAGGGAATGCTCAGAGTGCCTGGAGGGGCTCCAGGAGAGCTGGAGAGGGACTGGGGACAAGGGACAGAGGGACAGGAGCCAGGGAATGGCTCCCACTGGGAAAGGGGAGCTTGGGCTGGGATCTTGGCAAAGAATTGCTGGCTGGAATGGAATTCCCAGATTTGCTGTGGCTGCCAATGGATCCCTGGAAGTTCTCAAGGCCATCTTGGATGGACCTGGATTCACCTGGGATTGGAAGGGATGGTGGCACTCAGTGGCCTTCAAGGTCCCTCCCAACCCAACCCAGTCTGGAATTCCATGATATTCCTCAGAGGATGGAGCGGGATCACCCCTCCTCCTCCATCCTCCTTTAAGGTCCTTCAGACCACGCCCACAGAAATTAATTAAACCTGGCAGGACCCATTCCCTGGAAGTTCACCTGCTCCGGCTCCTCTTGCAGGAAATGGGAGGGAGGGGACCCGGGCGTGGCCAACCAGAAGACCCCCACCAGCCTCCTGCTGACCCCGGAGGGGACATTCCACAGCTTCGGCTACACCGCCCGCGATTACTACCACGACCTGGACCCCGAGGAGGCCCGCGAGTGGTTCTACTTCGAGAAGTTTAAGATGAAGATCCACAGCACCAGTGTGAGTCGCTGCTCCCATTCTGACGTTCCTGGTGTTCCCAGGGGGATCCTGGCCGGGCTGGGAATTGAAATTTTGGGAAAAATTCCATTTTAGCCCATTTTAGGGGGTGAATTTGAGGTTATCCCATCCGAGCTGCTCCGGGGTGGGTGGATGTGGTTGCACAAAGCTTCATGTGCTGGAGCAAATTCCTGAGATCTGGTGATGGATCCGGCCACCTCCCAGCCCCTCGTGTGATCCATTTGCTGCTCCCGGCAGGATCTGACCATGAAAACCGAGCTGGAAGCTGTCAATGGCAAGAAGATGCCGGCGCTGGAGGTGTTCGCCCACGCGCTGCGCTTCTTCAAGCAGCACGCGGTGCAGGTGGGGCCACCTCCATCCCTCCTCCTCCGTCCCAAATGGAATCCTCGGTGTCCTCCTTGTGCACTCCATGTGAGGGTGGGGAGATCCTGGAATGGAATTCCCAGATTTGCTGTGGCTGCCCCATCCCTGGGAGTGTCCAAGGCCAGGTTGGACACTGTGACTTGGAGTGACCTGGGATCGCGGGAGGTGTCCCTGGGTGGGACTGGATGGGATTTAAGGTCCCTCCCAATCCAAACCATTCCGTGATTCACCGGCAGCCCTCAGGTGTCACCTCCTGCTTGTCCCCTGGCAGGAGCTGAAGGACCAGTGCCCGTCCCTGCCCGAGAGCGATGCCATCCGCTGGGTCCTCACCGTGCCCGCCATCTGGAAGCAGCCGGCCAAGCAGTTCATGCGGGAAGCGGCCTACAAGGTGGGGGGACTCCAGAGGGTGACCACGTGGTGACCCTCGCAGGGGTTGTGGTCTCCGGGGCATCCCCTTCCTCCCTCAAACGGAATTCCCACTGTCAGAGGGTAGCGTTAGGTGGGATCTTGGGATGGAATTCCTGGCTGGGATGGAATTCCCAGATTTGCTGTGGCTGCCCGTGGATCCCTGGCAGTGCCCAAGGCCAGGTTGGACATTGGGGATTGGAGCAACCTGGGATAGTGGGAGGTGTCCCTGCCCGTGGCAGAGGGTGAAATGGGGTGGGATTTAAGGTCCTTCCAACCCAAACCTACCAAAAATTGTTGGGTGAGCAGGTGGATAATTTGCCAGGTGGGTGGTTAAGTGGATGGTTGGGTGGTGGGTTGAATTGTTCAGTGGTTGGGTGGTTGGTTTGGGGCTAGGTCATTGGTTGAGCAGTTCTCTGGTTGAGTGGTTGGGTTGTTGGTCAGTGTGTTGGTTGAGTGGTTGGTTGGTTGGTTGAATGGGTGGGTCATTGGTTGGGTGGCTGGTTGAGCAGTTCAGTCACTGGTTGGGTGATTAGTTTGGTGGTTGGGTCATTGGCTGAGCTGTTGGTTGGTTGGTTGTGTGCTTGGTTTGGTGTTCAGGACATTGGTTGGGTCATTGGTTGACTGGTTCATTGGTCAAGCAGTTGGATGATTGAGCAGGTGGTTGGTTTGGCAGTCAGGTCTTTGGTTGTGTGGTTGGTTGGACGTTTGGTTGGGTGGTGAGGTCATTGGTTGGTCAGTTGGGTGGGCGGATGGTTTAGTTGGGTGTTTGGTTGGGTGGTGATGTCATTGGTTGGTCAGTTGGGTGGGTGGATGATTTAGTTGGGTGTTTGGTTGGGTGGTGAGGTCATTGGTTGGTCAGTTGGGTGGGCGGATGGTTTAGTTGGGTGTTTGGTTGGGTGGTGAGGTCATCAATTGGTTGGACGGATGGTTTGGTGGTCAAGTCATTGGATGGGTGGTTGGTTTGGGTGTGAGGTCATTGGTTTGGTGGTTGGTTGGATGGTGAGGTCATTGGCTGGTTGGATGGTTAGTTGGCTGGTGAGGTGGTTGGTTGGTTGGGTGGTTGGTCTGGTGGTCAGGTCATTGGGTGGTCAGTTGGGTGGTTGGTTTGATGGTTGGGTGGCTCTATGGCAGGTTGAGTGGTTGGATTGTCACCTGCACGCTTGGGCTGTTGGTTGAGCTGCCGGGTCACGGGTCGGGCAGCTCATTGGTCGGTTGAGTTTCTGGGTGCACATTCCCATCTTGGCGAGCGTTGGGTCCTCCCGCGTTCCACAATTCCAGATCCGCGTGAGCACCGAGGGGACGGGGACACCCCGGGGACCACCCCCCATCCCCTGTCCCCTCCCCGCCCTGTCACCGCGTGTCCCCGCAGGCCGGGCTGGTGTCCCCGGAGACGCCGGAGCAGCTGCTGATCGCGCTGGAGCCCGAGGCCGCCTCCATCTACTGCCGGAAGCTGCGGCTGCACCAACTGATCGAGCTGAGCTGCCGCCCCCCGGCCGGCGGGGCTGAGCCCCCCCAGCCCATCGACTCCAGCTTCCGGCAGGGTGAGGGGTGGGAATGGGGAATGGGGAATGGGGTGGGGACAGGGCCGGGGGCTGGCAGAGCAGGGAATGGGATCCGGCCCCGCATGCCAGGTCTGGAGGGTCCATCAGCTGCTGTGGCTGGGAAAGTCCCCGGAGACCCCAGTCCCAGAGATCCCCTGTCCCCAGAGATCAACCCCGTTGCCAGAAACCCCGTTCCCAGAGATTCCCCATTCCCAGAGATCATCCCCATTGCCAGAAATCCCGTTCCCAGAGATTCCCCATTCCCAGAGATCATCCCCATTGCCAGAAATCCCATTGCCAGAGACCCCATTGCCAAAAATCCTATTTCCAGAGACCTTGTTGCCGAAGATCCCAATCCCAGAGATTTCCTCGTTCCCAGAGACCCCCTGTCCCCAGAGATCCTCCCCATTGCCAGAAACCCCATTCCCAGAGATTCCCCATTGCCAGAGATCCCCAATTCCCAGAGGCTTCCAACCCTCACACCCCCATTCCCAGGGATTTCCCATTCCCAGAGATCCTCATCCCCAGAGACCCCTTATTCCCAGACCCCCTCATTCCCAGATCTCCCCATTCCCCGAGATCCATCATTGCCAGAGACCCTCCCTTCCCAAGGACCCCATTTCCAGGCTCCCCCATTCCCAGAGACCCCATTCCCAGACCCCTCATTCCCAGAGATCCCCCGGCTCCAAAGACCCCATTCCCAGACCCCCCATTCCCAGAAACCCCATTCCCAGACCCCCCCATTCCCAGAAACCCCATTCCCAGACCCCCCCATTCCCAGAAACCCCATTCCCAGAGATCCCTCAGCCCCAGAGACCCCATTCCCAGAGACCCCATTCCCAGACTCACCATGCACTGGTGGCAATCCCAGATGGAGATTTGGGATCCCATGGGGGATTTATGGGGTTGCTCAAGCAGATCCCAAGGATGAGGAATTATCCGCACATGCCAAAAATATCCCAGGACAACCCCACCTTTCCCAACTCATCCCGGCCCTTCCGGGCGGCTTTGATGTCCCTGGGATGGGGGGAGCAGAGGAAACCCCACCCGGGCTGTGGGGTGTGAGCTGGAGGTGGCATCGCCCAGGGTGGGCACAGGGTGATCCCATGGGATCCGGGGGGATCCTTTGGGATCGCAGCAGGGCAGAGGGAAAGCTGGATCAGCCCATCCATGGTGGAGCTGGGTCATATTGGGGTCCTGGCTGGAGAAGGGCGGTCACCAGTGCTCCCAGTACAGACCCCACAGTGGGAATGGGATGGATCCTGGGGAATGGGGTGGGTACCATGGAAATGGGGTGGATCCCACGGAAATGGGCTGGATCCCATGGAAATGGAGTGGATCCCACGGAAGTGGGGGGGATCCCACGGAAATGGGCTGGATCCCATGGAAATGGGTTGGATCTCATTAATGTGGGGGGATCCCATGGATGTTGGGGGGAGGATCCCACGGAAATCTGATAAATCCCATGGAAATGGGGTGGATCCCAGCAATGTGGGTGGGATCCCACAGAAATGGGATAGATCCTATGGAAATGGGGTGGATCCCGTGGAAGTGGGGTGGATCCCACAGAAATGGGGTGGGTACCATGGATGGGGGAGGGATCCCACGGAAATCGGATAAATCCCATGGAAATGGGGTGGATCCCATGGAAGTGGGGTAGATCTCATGGAAGTGGGGTGGATCCCATGGAAGTGGGGTGGATCCCACAGAAGTGGGGTTGATCCCACAGAAATGGGGTAGATCCCATAGAAGTGGGGTGGATCCCATGGAAGAAGGGTGGATCCAATGGAAATGGGGTGGATCCCATGGAAGTGGGGTGGATCCCATGGAAGAAGGGTGGATCCCATGGAAGAAGGGTGGATCCCACGGAAATGGGGCGGATCCCATGGAAATGGGGTGGATCCCATGGAAGTGGGGGGGATCCTGGCCCCGCTGCCGACCCCCGGCTCTGTCCCCCAGCCCGGGAGCAGCTCCGGCGATCCCGGCACAGCCGCACCTTCCTGGTGGAGTCGGGCGTGGGCGAGCTCTGGTCGGAGATGCAGGCAGGTACGAGGCTGGGGACACGGGTGAGGGGTCCCCCCTGGGGATTCCCAAATCCTGCGGTCCCCCTGGATGTCCCCTCCGTGTCACAGCCACCCCCAAGCACCCAAAGGTGACACGGTTGGGGTCTGTCCCTGACCACACAAAAGGGACGAGGTCTCCGTGCCACCATCCCATCTCTTTGTCTCTCCGCCCGCCCCGATTCCCGATATTTTGGGAAAACGCAGCTCTGGGTCCTCACGGGTGGGTGTCGTGGGGACCACCACCCTGTCGCTGTCCCCCCCCCGCAGGTGACAGGTACATCGTGGCCGATTGTGGCGGGGGGACGGTGGATCTGACCGTGCACCAGATCGAGAAGCCGCAGGGGACGCTGAAGGAGCTCTACAAAGCCTCGGGTGGGATGAGCATTCCTGGTCATCCTTTTGTCCCCCACTCTGGGACCCTCCTGGGACCCCAAAGCCGGGCAGAGACCCCAAATCCTGGCCGGGACACCAAGCCCGGGCTGGGACCCCAAACCCTGGGTGGGACCCCAAATCCTAGCTGGGACCCCAAACACCGGTGGGGACCCTAAACCATGGCTGGGACCCCAAACCCCAGCTGGGACCACAAATCTGGGCGGGGACCCCAAATCCTGGCTGAGACCCCAAACCCCGGCTGGGAGCCCAAATCCGGGCTGGGACCCCCAAATCCCGGCAGGGACCCCAAATCCGGGCTGTGACCCCAAACACTGGCTGGGAGCCCAAACCCGGGATGGGACCCCAAACCTGGGCTGGGACCTCAAATCCCGGCAGGGACACCAAACCTGGGCTGGGTCCCCAAACCTCGGTGAGGACCTCAAACCCTGGCTGGGACCCCAAATCAGGGCTGTGACCTCAAATCCGGGCTGTGACCCCAAATCCGGGCTGGGACCCCAAACCCGGGCTGGGACCTCAAATCCCGGCTGTGATCCCAAATCCGGGCTGTGACCCCAAATCCGGGCAGGGACCCCAAACCTGGGCTTGGACCCCAAACCTCGACGGGGACCTCAAACCAGGGATGGGACACCAAACCCTGTCTGGGACTCCAAATCCCGGCTGTGACCCAAAATCAGGGCTGTGACCCCATACCCCGGCAGGGACACCAAACCTGGGCTGGGTCCCCAAACCTCGTCGGGGACCTCAAACACAGGAGGGGACACCAAACCTTGGCTGGGACCACAAACCCGGGCCAGGACCCCAAATCCGGGCCGGGACCCCAAACCCGGGCTTGGTCCCCAAACCTTGGTATGGACCTCAAACCTGGGCTGGGACCCCAAACCCGGGATGGGACCCCAAATCAGGGCTGGGTCCCCAAACCCGGGCAGGGACCCCAAGCCTGGGCAGGGACCCCAAATCCCGGCAGGGACCCCAAACCCGGGCAGGGACCCCAAGCCTGGGCAGGGACCCCAAATCCCGGCAGGGACTCCCAAACCCGGGCAGGGACCCCAGGCCCGGGCAGGGACCCCAAATCCCGGCAGTGACCCCAAACCCGGGCAGGGACCCCAAATCCCGGCAGGGACCCCAAACCCGGGTAGGGACCCCAAATCCCGGCAGGGAC
Organism: Lonchura striata; assembly: GCF_050655825.1. Classification (NCBI taxonomy): domain Eukaryota; kingdom Metazoa; phylum Chordata; class Aves; order Passeriformes; family Estrildidae; genus Lonchura; species Lonchura striata. The sequence goes on along the minus strand of NC_140706.1, from coordinate 1,800,817 downwards.
CCCAAATCCCGGCAGGGACCCCAAACCCGGGCAGGGACCCCAAACCCGGGCAGGGACCCCAAACCTGGGCAGGGACCCCAAACCCGGGCAGGGACCCCAAGCCCGGGCAGGGACCCCAAACCCGGGCTGGGCCCCCCCGCCCCACGAAAGGGTGGTGGGTGGGGCTGTGGCTCCACCTGGTGGCGGCGGGGGGAAGTGCAGAGGGACAGGGGACGGGACAGAGGGAAGCGGGGACGGGCTGGGGGGACAAGGAGGGACAGGGGCGGATCAGGGGGACAAGGAGGGACAGGGGTGGATTAGGGGGACAAGGTGGGGCAGGGAGGATGGGGAGGGTGGGTGTGGGGGGACAGAGGGACAAGGAGATGGGGTGGAGGGGACAGGGGCGTGTGGGGGACTTGGGGACATGGATGCCACAAGGACATCGAGATGTGGGACATGGGGACATGGTGATAGGGGTGCCTCGGGGATGTGTGGGGACCTGAAGATATGGGGGACATGGGGGAGACAAGGACGTGGGGATGAAGGACATGGGGACATGGGAATATGGGGATATGGTGTGGGGGGGACATGGGGACATGGGGGATTATGGGGGATGTAGGGGTGTGGGTGCCATGGGGACATGGGGACAGAGGGAAGGGGGGACACGGGGACATGGGAATGTGTGGGGCATGGGGACGTGGAGATGTGGGAGAACGCGGTGATGGGGGACATGGCTACCACAGGGTCACCTCCTGACCCCACCCTGGTCCCTCAGGAGGTCCCTACGGGGCCGTGGGTGTGGACCTGGCCTTTGAGAAGCTCCTGTGCCACATCTTTGGGGACGATTTCATCGCCACCTTCAAGGCCAAGCGTCCGGCAGCCTGGGTGGACCTGACCATCGCCTTCGAGGCCCGGAAGCGCGCGGCCGCCCCGAGCCGCTCCAGCCCCCTCAACATCTCCCTGCCCTTCTCCTTCATCGACTTCTACCGCAAACACCGCGGCCACAACGTCGAGACCGCGCTCCGCAAGAGCAAGTGAGGGGTGACGCGGGCTGGGGACGCCTCGGGAGCGCGGGGACGCGGTGGGAGTGACTTTGGGGTGGGAAAGGGCAGGAGAGGGGGAAAAGGTGGCATAGGGGTGGAGGTGTGGGAGCGGAGAGGACAGGGAAGGACCAAGTGGGAGTTCCCGGTCACCCTCGGGTCCCCTGTCTGTCCCCAGTGTCAACCTGGTGAAGTGGTCGTCCCAAGGGATGCTGCGGATGTCCCCCGAGGCCATGAACGAGCTGTTCCAGCCAACCATCACCCACATCATCCAGCACATCGGTGGGGCCTGGGGGCACGCCCATCCATGGGGAACCCCTGTCCCTGTCCCAACCCCGTCCCTGGGATCACTCCTCGTCCCTGGGACCTTCCCTGTTACTGGGAGCCCTCCATTCCTGGGATCATTCCCATCCCCTGGGGGATGCCCCCCGTTCCTGGGAGCTCCTTCATCCCTGGAAGCGTTCCTGTCCCTGGGACCATCCCTATCCCTACAAGCCCCCCATCCTTGGGACCATCTCTCCCTGAGACATCTCCCTCATCCCTGGGACAATCCCACACCCTGGGATCCTCTTTGTCTCCATGACCCCACTCCTGTCCCTGGGACCCTCCAATGCCTGGGACCCCCCTCTTCATCCCTGGGACCTTCCCTGTTCCTGGAACCCTTTTTGTCCCTGGGACCACTCCTGTCTCTGGAACCCACCTTGTCCCTGGAATCCCCCATTCCTGGATCTCCCATTCCTTGTCCCTGGAACTCCCTGTGTCCCTGGAAACCTTTTATCCCTGGAACCACCCTTGTCCCTAGGACCAGACCTTGTCCCTGGAACCCACCTTGTCTGGGAACCCCCCTTGTCCCTGGAACCCTCCCTTGTTCCTGGAACTCTTCCTTGTCCCTGGAACCCCCATTGTCCCTGGAACCCTCCCTTGTTCCTGGAATCTCACTTGTCCCTGGAAAACTTTTATCCCTGGAACCCCCATTGTCCCTGGAACCCTCCCTTGTTCCTGGAATCTCACTTGTCCCTGGAAAACTTTTATCCCTGGAACCCCCCCCTTGTCCCTGGAACCCTCCCTTGTCCCTGGAATTCCCCTTTTCCTTGGAAACGTTTTATCCCTGGAACCCTCCTGTCCCTGGAACCCTCCCTGTCCCTCAGCCCCATTCCATCCCTGGAACTGCTCCCATTCCTGGGCTCCCCTCATCCCCGGCCCTCCATCACCCCCATCCCTTCCCCACACCCCTTCCTCCACCATCCCAACCCTCCAAACCTCCCCTTTGTATCCCCGCTCCAGACACCCTCCTGAAGAAACCCGAGGTCCACGGCATCAAATTCCTGTTCCTGGTGGGCGGCTTCGCCGAGTCGGCCATGCTGCAGCGGGCGGTGCAGGCCGCCTTCGGCCACCGCTGCCGCGTCATCGTCCCGCAGGACGTGGGGCTGACCATCCTCAAAGGGGCCGTGCTCTTCGGCCTGGACCCCGGCGTGGTGCGGGTGCGCCGCTCCCCGCTCACCTACGGCGTGGGGGTCCTCAACAAGTTCGTGGAGGGCAAGCACCCGCGGGAGAAGCTGCTGGTCAAGGAGGGCAAGAACTGGTGCACCGACATCTTTGAGAAGTTCGTCACCGTGGACCAGTCGGTGGCGTTGGGCGAGGTGGTCCAGCGCAGTTACTGCCCGGCCCGGCCCGGCCAGCGCCGGACCATCATCAACATCTACTGCTGTGACACCGATGACGTGGTGTACATCACCGACCCCGGCGTCAGGAAGTGCGGCACCATCAGCCTGGAGCTGGGGGACGCGGGGGACGCGGGCCCGGCGCGGGGCCGGCGGGAGATCCGCACCAGCATGCAGTTCGGGGACACCGAGATCAAGGTGACGGCACTGGACATGAGCACGGCGCGCAGCGTGAGGGCCACCATCGACTTCCTGTCCAACTGAGACCTTCCTGGAGACTCCACCATTGAATTCATCTCCAACTGAGACCCTCTGCCATCATGGGGACATGCTCAGGATGTGCCACCATCGACTTCCTGTCCAATTGGGACTACCCAGGATGTGCCACCATGGGGGACTACCCAGGATGTGCCACCATCAACTTCCTGTCCAACTGAGACCTTCCTGGAGACTCCACCATTGAATTCATCTCCAACTGCCACCCTCTGCCATCATGGGGACATGCTCAGGACGTGCCACCATCGACTTCCTGTCCAAATGGGACTACCCAGGATGTGCCACCATGGGGGACTACCCAGGATGTGCCACCATTGACTTCCTGTCCAACTCAGACCTTCCTGGAGACTCCACCATTGAATTCATCTCCAACTGCAACCCTCTGCCATCATGGGGACATGCTCAGGATGTGCCACCATCGACTTCCTGTCCAACTGGGACTACCCAGGATGTGCCACCATTGACTTCCTGTCCAACTGAGACCTTCCTGGAGACTCCACCATTGAATTCATCTCCAACTGTGACCCTCTGCCATCATGGGGACATGCTCAGGATGTGCCACCATCGACTTCCTGTCCAACTGGGACTACGCAGGACGTGCCACCATCGACTTCCTGTCCAATTGGGACTACCCAAGATGTGCCACCATCGACTTCCTGTCCAACTCAGACCTTGCTGGAGACTCCACCATTGAATTCATCTCCAACTGTGACCCTCTGCCATCATGGGGACATGCCCAGGAGGTACCACAATCAACTTCCTGTCCAATTGGGACTACCCAGGATGTGCCACCATCAGCTTCCTGTCCAACTGGGACTACACAGGATGTGCCACCATCAACTTCCTGTCCAACTGAGACCTTCCTGGAGACTCCACCATTGAATTCATCTCCAACTGCGACCCTCTGCCATCATGGGGACATGCCCTGGATGTGCCACCATCGACTTCCTGTCCAACTGGGACTACCCAGGACGTGCCACCATCGACTTCCTGTCCAACTGAGACCTTCCTGGAGACTCCACCATTGAATTAATCTCCAACTGTGACCCTCTGCCATCATGGGGACATGCTCAGGACGTGCCACCATCGACTTCCTGTCCAATTGGGACTACCCAAGATGTGCCACCATCGACTTCCTGTCCAACTGGGACTACCCAATATGTGCCACCATCGACTTCCTGTCCAATTGGGACTACCCAATATGTGCCACCATCGACTTCCTGTCCAATTGGGACTACCCAATATGTGCCACCATCGACTTCCTGTCCAATTGGGACTACCCAGGATGTGCCACCATCAGCTTCCTGTCCAACTGGGACTACACAGGATGTGCCACCATTGACTTCCTGTCCAACTGAGACCTTCCTGGAGACTCCACCATTGAATTCATCTCCAACTGCGACCCTCTGCCATCATGGGGACATGCTCAGGACGTGCCACCATCGACTTCCTGTCCAATTGGGACTAGCCAGGACGTGCCACCATCGACTTCCTGTCCAACTCAGACCTTCCTGGAGACTCCACCATTGAATTAATCTCCAACTGTGACCCTCTGCCATCATGGGGACATGCCCAGGAGGTACCACAATCAACTTCCTGTCCAATTGGGACTACCCAGGATGTGCCGCCATCAGCTTCCTGTCCAACTGAGACCTTCCTGGAGACTCCACCATTGAATTCATCTCCAACTGCGACCCTCTGCCATCATGGGGACATGCCCTGGATGTGCCACCATCGACTTCCTGTCCAACTGGGACTACCCAGGACGTGCCACCATCGACTTCCTGTCCAATTGGGACTACCCAGGATGTGCCACCATCGACTTCCTGTCCAATTGGGACTACCCAGGATGTGCCACCATTGACTTCCTGTCCAACTGAGACCTTCCTGGAGATTCCACCTTTGAATTCATCTCCAACTGCGACCCTCTGCCATCATGGGGACATGCCCTGGACGTGCCACCATCGACTGCCTGTCCAATTGGGACTACCCAGGATGTGCCACCATCGACTTCCTGTCCAGCTCAGACCTTCCTGGAGATTCCACCATTGAATTCATCTCCAACTGTGACCCTCTGCCATCATGGGGACATGCTCAGGATGTGCCACCATCGACTTCCTGTCCAATTGGGACTACCCAAGATGTGCCACCATCGACTTCCTGTCCAACTGGGACTACCCAGGACGTGCCACCATCGACTTCCTGTGCTACTGGGACTGCCCAGGATGTGCCACCATCAACTTCCTGTCCAGCTCAGACCTTCCTGGAGATTCCACCATCGAATTAATCTCCAACTGAGCTCCTCTGTCATCATGAGGACAATCCCAGGACCTGCCACCATCAACTTCCTGTCCAACTGAGGGGCCCTGGCATTTTGGGGACATCCCTGGAATCTGCCACCATTGAGTTCCCGTCCATCTGAGACCCTCCTGGAGATGCCACCGTGGACTTCATCTCCACCTGAGGGATGCTGTGATTGTGGGGACACCCCTGGGAGATGTCACCATCAACTTCCTGTCCAAATGAGAGTCCCTGCAATTTGTGGGGGCAATCCCAGGACCTGCCACCATCAACTTCATCTCCAAATGAGAGTCCTGTCGTTGTGGGGACACTCGTGGGAGCTGCCACCATCAACTTCCTGTCCAAATGAGACCTCCCTGGAGATGCCACCATGGACTTCCTGTCCAACTGACATTGGGACCACCATTGTGGGGACCACTGGGAGATGCCACCACTGACTTCAACTTCAACCGAGGCCATCCTGGGATCTTCCACCACTGAATCCCGTCCAACTGAGAGTCCCTGTCATTGTGGGGACATCCCCAGGAGCTGCCACCATCAACTTCATCTCCAGCTTAAAGCCTGCCAACATCATGGGGACCTCTGGAGATGCCACCATGGACGCCTCGTCCAACTGTTACCTTCCTGGAGATGCCACCATGGAATTCCTGTCCAACTGAGATCTTGCTGGAGATGCCACCACGGCATTCCTGTATAACTGAGACCTTGCTGGAGATGCCACCATGGAATTCCTGTATAACTGAGACCATTTTGGAGATGCCACCATGGAATTCCTGTCCAACTGAGACCTTCCTGGAGATGCCACCATGGAATTCCTGTCCAACTGAGACCTTCCTGGAGATGCCACCATGGAATTCCTGTCCTACTGAGACCTTCCTGGAGATGCCACCATCAATTTCCACCCCAGCTGAGACCTCCTGTCACTGTGGGCACCACACCAGGACCTGGCACCATCGATTCCCTCCCAGACTGAGACCCCCACCCTTATCTTGGGGACCCCAGTCCCTGCCCCTCACCCTCTCCCAGCCCCCTTTTAACTGGAATTTCCCTCATGATCCCTTCCCATCCCCCATCCAGGACTATTTGGGATTGTCCACCCGGGGTTGTCCCCTGTCCCTCTGGGCAGGTTCATGGAGGGGTTTTGGCTCCCAGCCCATTCCCAGTGGGATTTTCCTCCTTCCCGAGGTGGGATTTTGTACTTTAACCCCCCCCAGGCATGTAAGATATCTTTATATTTAAATATATATATATATATATGTAGGCACATAAAATTTCCTGAAACTGCTCCTGGTCCTTGTACCACGAGGAAAAAAAAAAAATGGGAAAAGAGGGGGAAAACCCCAGGAAAAATCGGAGAAAAATCGGAGAAAAAACCCAAAAAAGAGGCGCTGGCAACAACAGGAGGACACGGCCGTGGGACATGGCCCCAACCCCGAAACCACGGGGGACTCCCCACTCCCACCCCACATTCCACGGGCAAAATTCCTCACCCACCCCAGAGAAGAGGAAGATTCCCACCCCAAGAGGCACAATTCCCCCAAAACCCCCCCCCGGGGCTGCGGGGTAAGGGCGAAGCAGCGGCAGCAGCAACAAGGGGGTGCCCCCCGCCCGCTTTTGGGGACAGTCCTTGTGCTTTTGGGGACTTCGGGGTCCCCCGGGGTGGGGTTTGGGGTCAGTCGAAGCCGTGCCAGTCGCTCTGCTCCGAGTCGTATTCCAGCTCGGCTCCCACGCAGCGCACCCCGTCCAGGAGCATCGGCGTCCCGTGGTGGCGGTCTGGGGACGTCGGGGGACAGGGCTCGGGGACAGCTCGCTGTCCCTTTTGAAGGGGTTTTGGGGGGTTTTAAGGGGTTTTGGGGGGTTTTTAGGCTCGCAGGGGTTGGTTCATCCCAGCAATGTTGGGCGCGGGTGGGTGGGGGATGTGCTGTCCCTTGTGTCACCGCTGTGGTGACCGTCTCGGGGGGCTGGGGGTGGCTGGGATATGGGGTGGGGGACACGGGGAGCAAGGGGGTGTTGGGGTTTTTAGGGAGGGTCCCAGGGATGGGGGAATCCCAATGAAAAAGGGGTTCCAGGGACAAAGGGGACATCCCAGGGACAAGTTGGGGGTCCCAGGGACAAACCCAGCCAAGCACAGGGACCCCGGGGACATTGGGGTCATCCTTTACCCCCTCCCTTCACCCCTTCCCGGGGCTCTCCTCAACCCCCAGGCTGGGGAACTTTTGGGATGAAATCACCCGTTTTGGGCAATTCCTCAGCAGGCACAGCGCCACGCCTGAACTGGGACAACTGGGAAGAGTGGCTGGGCCCGGGGTGGGGAGAAGGGGACAGGGAGGGACCCCGGGACCCCCTCCCAGAGCCCCTTACCCATGACCCGGGCCTGGACGGTGACCCTGATGTGGGTGGGGCTGTGTCCGGCCAGGAGCAGCTCCTCCTTCAGCACGCCCTCCTTGTGCGCCGTGTACTCGCAGCGCACGTTGTGCCCTGGCACCGGGGACACCCAGAAGCTGCCGGAGCCCTGCCCGTGCCCACCTCACCCTGCCTGCACCTTCTGGAACCTTCCCTGAACCTTCTCTGCCCTGCCCGTGCCCACCTCACCCTGCCTGTGCCCTCCTCACCCTGCCTGCACCTTCTGGAACCTTCCCTGAACCTTCTCTGCCCTGCCTGTGCCCTCGTCACTCTACCTGCACCTTCCAGAACCTTCCCTGAACCTTCCCACCCTGCCCGTGCCCTCCTCACCCTGCTTGAACCTTCCTGAACCTTCCCTGAACCTTCCCACCCTGCCCGTGCCCTCCTCACGCTGCCTGAACCTTCCGGAACCTTCCCTGAACCTTCCCACCCTGCCCTGTGCCCTCCTCACCCTGCTTGAACCTTCCAGAACCTTCCCTGAACCTTCTCTGCCCTGCCAGTGCCCTCCTCACGCTGCCTGAACCTTCCGGAACCTTCCCTGAACCTTCCAGAACCTTCCCTGAACCTTCTCTGCCCTGCCAGTGCCCTCCTCACACTGCCTGAACCTTCCTGAACCTTCCTGAACCTTCCGGAACCTTCCCTGAACCTTCCCACCCTGCCCGTGCCCTCCTCACCCTGCCTGAACCTTCCGGAACCTTCCCTGAACCTTCCCTGCCCTGCCCCGTGCCCTCCTCACGCTGCCTCTGCCTTCCTGAACTTTCCCTGCCCTCCCTCAACCTTTCCCACCCTGCCTGGGCCTGCCTGCACCTCCCGGAACTTTCCCTGCCCTCCCTGAACTCCCAGCTGCAATCCCATCTCCAATCCCAATCCCAGCTCCAATCCCAAACCCAGCTCCAGTTCCACTCCCAGCTCCAATCCCGATCCCAGCTCCAATCCTGATCCTGGCTCCAATCCCAATCCCACCTCCAATCCTGATCCTGGCTCCAATCCCAATCCCATCTGCAATCCCAATCCCGGTTCCAATCCTGACCCTGGCTCCAATCCCAATCCCATCTCCAGTCCCAATCCCGGTTCCAATCCTGATCCTGGCTCCAATCCCAATCCCGGCTCCAATCCCGATCCCAGCTCCAATTCCAATCCCAGCTCCAATCCCAGTCCCGTCTCCAATCCCGATCCCGTCTCCAATCCCGATCCCACCTCCAATCCCGATCCCAGCTCCAATCCCAATCCCAGCTCCAATCCCAATCCCATCTCCAATCCTGATCCCAGCTCCAATCCCAATCCCATCTCCAATCCTGATCCCAGCTCCAATCCCAATCCCAGCTCCAATCCTGATCCCAGCTCCAATCCCAATCCCATCTCCAATCCTGATCCCAGCTCCAATCCCAATCCCATCTCCAATCCTGATCCCGGCTCCAATCCCAATCCCAGCTCCAATCCCAATCCCATCTCCAATCCTGATCCCAGCTCCAATCCCAATCCCATCTCCAATCCTGATCCCAGCTCCAATCCCAATCCCAGCTCCAATCCCGATCCCGGCTCCAATCCCAATCCCAGCTCCAATCCCAATCCCAGCTCCAATCCCAATCACATCTCCAATCCCAATCACGTCTCCAATCCCAATCCCAGCTCCAATCCCGCTCTGATCCCATTCACAGTCCAGATCCCAGCTCCAATCCCAATCTCAGCTCCAATCCCGCTCTGATCCCATTCCCGGTCCAGATCCCAGCTGCAATCCCAGCTCCAATCCCGCTCTGATCCCATTCCCGGTCCAGATCCCAGCTCCAATCCCAGCTCCAATCCCGCTCTGATCCCATTCCCGGTCCAGATCCCAGCTCCAATCCCAGCTCCAATCCCGCTCTGATCCCATTCCCGGTCCAGATCCCAGCTCCAATCCCAGCTCCAATCCCGCTCTGATCCCATTCCCGGTCCAGATCCCAGCTCCAATCCCAGCCCCAATCCCGGATCCCCATCCTGGTCCAGCCACCCACCCCTGATCCTGCTCCTGATCCCGATCTCGATCCCAACCGCTGTTGGGACTCTCCAAACAAACCCTCAAGCTTTTTTGGGATGGAGCCAGTGGCGGGTGGGAAAAGCCCTGCTCCCACCCTGTCCCCACCCTGTCCCCACTGCCGGGAGGTGACACCGATGGCCCCGAGGGGACAGGGATGTGGGACAACTGGGATGGGACCGAGGTGGCCTCGGGGACCTGCGGTGTCCTCGGAGCGGAGCCCGTGTCCCCAAGGAACTGCCACCCCACCCAGGGTGACACTCAGCTGTCCCCAGGCTCTGGGATCCCGTGGATGGATGTGGCAGCGCCTAATTGTCCCCAAAGTGGAGGGTGGCATTTCTTGGAGCCATCCCTGTCCCCCCGGGAAAGGAAAATCCCAACAACAACAAAAAAAGCGGAGCTTGGGGACATCAGGGACCTTGAGGAGAAGGAATTGTCACCTCGCCGAGACACTGAGGGGACACCTGGGGGTGGCCTCGGCCCGTTTGGGGACGTTGGGGACAAGGAGGGGACACGGTACCTTCCGGCAGGGAGGTGACGCTGATGATGCGCAGGTTGGGGTTGGGGACAGGGAGGGGACAAACGTCCTTGCCCAGGTTGGGCACGGGGGGCAGCTGGAAGGTGATCTCGTACTTGTGGAGGATCTTCAGGAATCCCACCTGGAAAAGCGGGATATGGGGGTGACACCACGGCTGGGGTGTCATTGTCACCCCCGCCTTGGGGACAAGGGACACTGGAGAGTCCCCAAGGAAAGTGAGGACCACACCTGGAGAGGGGGAATTGTATCCTAAACATTCCCCCGCTTACATCCCTGTTGGAGGGAAGGGATTTGTGCCCTAAAAAAATCCAGGAAATAGTAAATAGGAGATAATTTAGGGAATAATAGGAATGATTTAGGAAATAAATCAGGAAAAGGTGATTTTGCCCCCAAAAAAACGCTGTAAAAATATGGAACATGGACAAAATTCTGGGAATAACAACCCGTGGATGTCACAGGAGCAGGGAGAGCTTTTCCAGCTGTTCCTGGAAAAGGCTGGAGCGCCTCTTCCCGTGGAATTTTCCTGCTGTCATGACAAAAAGCAGAGCCCTCCAGAGCCTTGGAAAAATCCATTTTGGGAAGGGAGAGAGCTGGGAACGATCCCTGAGGGGAAAAAAAAAAAAAAAATCCGGGGCCAGGATCCGGAGGGTGGAATTCCCAAAATCCCCCCGGGGCTGGGATCATCCCAAAGAGCTGGAAAAGGATCCGGGGAGAACCTTCCAGAGCTTCAAAAGGCTCCAGGAGAGCTGGAGAGGGACTGGGGAGGACAAGGACACAGGGAATGGGGACATTTGGGGTGGGATTTTGGGAAGGAATTGGGCTGAAATTCCCAAATTTTCAGTGGCTGCCCCATATCCCTGGAAGTGTCCAAGGAACCGCGATGAGCTCCAAGCTCTTTCCCCACTCCCCCCCACCAAAAACCATGCTGGGGATTGATTTTAAAGGGATTTATCCCTTTAAAATCCCGGGAAAAAACAACCGGGATCTTCTTTTCCCAACCCCACGGGGGACCCGTCCCCGTGTCGCCGTGGGTGGCACTGCCACCCCCCTCGTCATGCGGTGGGAAAACAACGGGGGCAGCGCCGGATTTGGGATGGAATTCCGGCCACGAGGCTCTGACTCAGCTGCAGGTGCCACACGTCGGTGGCACCGCGGGTGGCACTTTGTCCCCCACCCGCTGGCACCGCCCCCGGAGCCATTCCACCCGCGGGATAACCGGGAAAAGCTGGGAATGGCCCTGCTGGCATCCGGAGCGGCCCCAGAACGGGGCGGAGGGGACAGTGCCACGTGTGCCCCGTGTCCCCAACGCCACCCAAACGTGGCGCTGGATTTGGGGGACAATCCGGAGTTGGTGCCCTCAGGAGCGGCCCTAGGGAATGACATGGAATTGTGGCGTGGGAATGCCTCAAAATCCGGGAATTTTCGGGGAGCTGGCAGCCCCGGAGTGCCCAGGGGACAGTGACACCCCCCTGTTGTCCCCCTGTCCCCCACCTTGACCAGGAAGTGGCCGTCCTTGTCCTGTGTCACCATCACGGCCGAGTCGTGCAGCTGCTCCTGGAAGTGGACGTGGCCCTGTGTCCCCTCCTGGGGGTGGCCCTGTATCCCCTCGGTGGTGAAGCGCACTCCTGTCCCCTTCCCCTTGCTGCCTGCAGGTGACAAAGGCCACCCCGGTCACTGCCGTGTCCCCAGGGGAGGTGGCCTCGAGGTGGTGGCACCAGGAGAGGCTTCCCTGTCACCCCCTCCCTGTGTCACCTGGGACACGGGGGACCTGTGGGGACAGCCAGCTCCTCTCCAAGCAGGGGCCTGCCACTGGCTGATGTCCAGAGGGTCCCCAAGTGTCCCCAAGTGTCCCCAAATGTCCCCAAACGTCCCCAAGTGTCCCCAGGCTTGGCAGACTCCGCTCCCTCCTGTGAAGCCCTCAGGACAGGTGACACTGGTTGGGGACATGGGGACATGGGGCAGGGGACAGGTGAGAAGGGAGGAGAGCATGGAAGTGCCACCAGATGATGTCCAGAAGGTCCCCAAGTGTCCCCAAATGTCCCCAAGTGTCCCCAAGTGTCTCCAGACTCAGCAGACTCTGTTCCCTCCTGTGATGTCCTCAGGACAAGTGACACAGGGACAGAGGGACACAGGTGACCAAGTGACCACAGCCAGCTTCCCTCTGAGCAGGGGCCAGCCACCAGCTGATGTCCAGAGGGTCCCCAAGTGTCCCCAAGTGTCCCCAAGTGTCCCCAAGTGTCCCCAGGCTCAGCAGACTCTGTTCCCTCCTTTGATGTCCTCAGGACAGGTGACACTGGCTGGGGACATGGGGACATGGGGCAGGGGACAGGTGAGAAGGAGGAAGAGCATGGAAGTGCCACCAGCTGATGTCCAGAAGGTCCCTAAGTGTCCCCAAGTGTCCCCAAGTGTCCCCAGGCTCAGCAGACTCTGTTCCCTCCTTTGATGTCCTCAGGACAAGTGACACTGGCTGGGGACATGGGGACATGGGGCAGGGGACAGGTGAGAAGGAGGAAGAGCATGGAAGTGCCACCAGCTGATGTCCAGAAGGTCCCCAAGTGTCCCCAAGTGTCCCCAAGCGTCCCCAGGCTCGGCAGACTCCGCTCCCTCCTCGGGCTGCGCCGGCGAAGATGACACAGGGGAGGTGACAGGGCTGTGACAAGGCCAGCAGGACAGGCCAGCAGCTTGGGGACAGCGCTGTCCCCACGGAGGCCCAGATCCCGTGGGATTTTCCACGTGCGCCGCTTCCATGGAAAATCCTCCCCTTCCTCCTCCTCCTCCTCCTCCTCCTCCTCCTCCCGCCGAGCCCCGCTCCCAGCTGGCAGCAGATTGTCACCGCTGCCAGCAGCAGATTGTCGCCTCCCTTGTCGCCTGAAGAAAAGGCTCTTTGTGCTGGCAGCGCCGGCAATCCCGGCCTTTAATGAGCCGGGCTTTAATGAGCCGGGCGTTAATGAGCCGGGCGTTAATGAGCCGGGCTTTAAGGTGCCGTCGCTGTTCGGCCCCAAAATCCGTCCCGCACTCCCGGGGGGACAGCGAGGGACACGGTGACAGCGTGGGGACACACGCGGGGACACGCGGGCCACTCTGCGGGGCGGCGCCGCGGCCATCCCGAAGGATCTGCGTGGATCCCAAATCCCGAGCCCAGCCCGGCAATCCCGATCCCGAAGCCCTGATGATCCCAAAGAAGCCTTTGGCGCCCTGGTGGCACTTGGGGACATTTGGCCGCCCCCTCGCCGGGCGCGGAGCCCCCGGGGAGAGCGGGATGGGAGCGGCGGGAATGGGGGACTCGGGATTTGGGGATTGGGGGATTTGGGGACAGCAGAGACAGGCAGGGGTGGCAGCCAGGGATCCGCTGGATCGGGGATTGGTGGGGTCTGCTGGATCTGGGATTGGTGGGATCAGGGAATCCCTTGGATCTGGGATGTGTGGAATCCGGGATTTGTGGGATCTGGGGTGTCTGAGGTTAGGGAATCCGCTGGATCTGGGATTTATGGGATTAGAGAATCCATTGGATCTGGGATTTATGGGATCTGAGATATATGGGGATCAGGGAATCCCCTAGATCTGGGATTTATGGGATCAGGGAATCCCTGGGTCTGGGATTTGTGGGATCTGGGATTTCTGCTATCACACAATCCCTTGGATCTGGGATTGATGGGATCTGGGATTCCCTTGGATTTGGGATTTCTGGGAGCAGGGAATCTCCTGGATCTGGGATTTCTGAGATCGTGGATTTCTGGGATCAGAGAATCCCTGGGTCTAGGATTTGTGGGATCTGGGATTTGGGGGGATCTGGGATTCCCTTGGATTTGGGATTTCTGGGAGCAGGGAATCTCCTGGATCTGGGATTTCTGGGATCAGGGAATCCCCTGGATCAGGGATTTATAGGATCAGGGATTTGTGGGATCAGGGACTCCCGTGGACCTGGGATTTCTGGGATCTGGGGTTTCTGGGATTTGGGAATCAATTGGATTTGGGATTTGTGGGATCAGGGAATCCACTGGATCCGGGACTTCTGGGATCTGGGATTTCTGGTATCACAGAATCCCTTGGATCTGGGATTTATGGGACCAGGGATTCCCGTGGACCTGGGATTTGTGGGATCTGGGATTTCTGGGATCAGAACCTGCTGGACCCTTGGGGTCACCGCGTCCCCCCAGGGGGTCTCAGGGTCCCCTCCAGGATGTTCCCAACTTTTTTTTTTTTCCCGGGAATCTCCTGAGGCTCTCTCGGCCTCATCCCACCGGGAAGGAGCCGCCCCCGGACCCATTCCCAGGGAAATTCCCGGAGCGGAATCCCACAAAGATTCCTTGGGATTTGTCTCACCCCAACTCAAATCCCTGGAGAGGCTCAGAGGACCCCAAAAGCTCCGGGAAAACCCCAAATCCCGGGATCCGGGGACAGGGAGGGATTTGGGGACTCACCCTTGCCGGCTGTCGCCATCTGTCCCCTGCGATGTCGCTGTCCCCAATGTCAGCGGCCGGGGGGCATCGTCCGGGAATTCTGCGGGAATGGGATGGGAATAGGGTGGGAATGGGAAGGCGCCAATTCCGTCCCGTATTCCCATCCCATTGCGGCGACAGTGGTGGCCCCGAGGTGGCCCCGAGGTGGCCCCGAGGTGGCCCCGAGGTGGCCGCGATGCTGGCGGGGAGGAGGAGCCAGCGGGCAGCGCCAGGCCTGGAATGGGCATTCCCTCATCCCAAATCTCCGGGAAAAGCGGGAATTAGGGAATTCCCTCCCCGCCGCACGCGCCTCAGTTTCCCCCTTTTTCCCCCCGCAAAAAAAAAAAAAAAAACCAAAAAAAACCCAACAACAACAACAAAAAAAGTCTCCGAGATTTGGGATTTTTTTTCCCAGTGTCCCAGCGCTGATCCAAAATTTGGAGCCTTTCCCAAATCGCTTTTCCCAGGATAAACGGGACATCACATCCCAAACTTGGGAGCCTTTCCCAAATCGATTTTTCCCGGGATAAACGGGAGACCAGATCCCAAACTTGGAGCCTTTCCCAAATCGGTTTTTCCCGGGATAAACGGGAGACCAGATCCCAGACTTGGAGCCTTTCCCAAATCGATTTTTCCCGGGATAAGCGGCGCGCGGAGGAGCCACCGCCAGCCGGAATTCAGGATGTGACATCCCAAAAAAACCCCAAAAAACAAACAAAAAAACCCAAACAAAAACCTAAAAAAACACCCAAAAAAAACCCCGTGGAATTGGAGGGTCAAACCTCCTTCTCCTTCCTGGGATCGCCCCAGGGGACCGGGAATGCCGGCAGGGATTGGGAAGCAGAAACCCCAAAACGCCGGGAAATCCGTAGGGGGGGGGGAAAAACCCCCAAAAAATCGGTGAAAAAAACCGGGACAAAAGAAAACCGAGCTGGAATGGAAGGGGTGTGGGGGGAAATCCCGGGATCTGATCAAGCCACACCGGGAGACAAGCAGCGCTGTCACCCAGGAGGGGACACCGCGCCCGCCGCTGTCCCCGCCCCCCTTTGCCGAGCGCTCCCAGCCGCGTTTCACCTCCGCCATCACCCGCGGCCCGCCAGCCCCTCCGCGGGGCCGGCCCGGTCCCCTCTGCCACCCCCCGGGTGTCCCCGTTGTCCCCCGTTGTCCCCCGTTGTCCCCCGGTGTCCCCCCGGTGTCGCCGCGCCCCGCTCACCCCGCCGCTCCCGCCGCCCGCTTCCCGCTGCGGGGACACGCCCCCGGGCTCCTATTGGCCGGCGCGCCCACACCTCGCGCTCCCATTGGTGGGCGCGCACGCCGGTCACGCCTCCAGGCCACGCCCCCAGCGGGCGTTGCTAAGGGGCGGGATCGTTGCTAAGGGGCGGGGCAAAAGGCGGAGCAGCCAATGAGGGAGGGCGCTCGCGCGGCGGGGCGCCCCCTTGCGGGCGGCGGGGAAAGCGCGGGGGCGTTGCCATGGGAACGGGGGGTAGGGGAGGGGCCTTTCCTTTTTCCTTTCCTTTCCTTTCCTTTCCTTTCCTTTCCTTTCCTTTCCTTTCCTTTCCTTTCCTTTCCTTTCCTTTCCTTTCCTTTCCTTTCCTTTCCTTTCCTTTCCTTTCCTTTCCTTTCCTTTCCTTTCCTTTCCTTTCCTTTCCTTTCCTTTCCTTTCCTTTCCTTTCCTTTCCTTTCCTTTCCTTTCCTTTCCTTTCCTTTCCTTTCATCTCATCCCAATTCCATCAGATTATCTAATCCCGAATTATCCCAATTCCTTCCTGTCCCATCCTAATTCCTTCCCATCCCATCCTAATTCCTTCCCATCCCATTTTAACTCTGTCCCATCCCATCCCATCCCATCCCATCCCATCCCATCCCATCCCATCCCATCCCATCCCATCCCATCCCATCCCATCCCATCCCATCCCATCCCATCCCATCCCATCCCATCCCATCCCATTCCCCGTGTCCTTCCTGTCCCCATCCCAAGCTCCGTGTCCCTTCCCACGGGGACAGGGAACGTTCCCATCCCATCGGGACGCGGCAAACGGAGCCAGTTCCCATCCCGAGATTGTCCCCCGGGAATGTGGGGGGACAGCGGGGTCAGGGGACACGTGAGGGACACAGGGGACAATGCCACCCCCGCTGCTCCAGCTGCTGGAACGCTTAAAATCCCGGGATCCGCATTCCCAGAAATCTGGGATCCACGTTCCCAGCGGTCCCCAGAGCCCCGGCGATGTCCTTGTCACCACCACGGTGACATCACAGCCGGCTTGTCCCCACGGGAGGGGACACCAGGGCCCGGCTTGTCCCCGATTCCCACATCTGGCGGAAATTCCAAGTTTTCCCTAAGAAGCCACTCTGGCACAGGGACGGTCCCCAGAGCCACCCCCGGGCGTGTCCCCATGGCTGGGGATGTCACCTGGGGGTGGGGACACCGGGGACGTCGCTGTCACCTCCCAGCGCTGCTGCCGGGCACAGATTTGCTCCGGGATTACGAAAACAAAGGGATTTGGGAAGGGATTAAATCCCGGCGGCCACCGGGCAGGAGGAGCGGCCACCGCGTCCCCAGGGTGTCACCGTGGTGTCCTCAAGGCATCCCCACCGTGTCCCCATGGTGTCCCCATGGTGTCCCCACAGCAACCCCAGAGTTGTCCCCACATGTCCCCATGGTGTCCCCAAGACATTCCCAGAATGTTCCCAGAATGTTCCCATGGTGTCCTCAGATTGTCCCCAGAATGTCCCCATGGTGTCCTCAAATTGTCCCCAAGGTGTTCCCAAGGCATCCCCATAGTGTCCCCATGGTGTCCCCACGATGTCCCCCATGGTGTCCCCATAGCAACCCCATGGTGCCTCCATGGTGTCCCCAGAATGTCCCCATGGTGTCCCCATGGTGTCCCCAGAATGTCCCCATGGTGTCCTCAGATTATCCCCATGGTGTCCCCAGAATGTCCCCATGGTGTCCCCAGAATGTCCCCATGGTGTCCTCAGATTGTCCCCATGGTGTCTCCATGGTGTCCCCAGATTGTCCCCAGCATGTCCCCATGATGCCCCCATGGTGCCTCCATGGTGTCCCCAGATTGTCCCCATGGTGTCCCCAAGGCATCTCTATGGTGTCCCCATGGTGTCCTCAAAGCATCCCCACGATGTCCCAAGGTGTCCCCAAGGCATCCTCACAGTGTCCCCATGGTGTCCTCAGTGTCCCCATTGTCCCACAGTGTCCCAGGCGCTGTCCCCACAGTGTCCCCATGGTGTCCCCAGTGACCCTACAGTGTCCCCAATGTCCCCACAGTGTCCCAATGTCCCCAATGTCCCCGTATCCCCAATGTCCCCAATGTCCCCACTGTCCCCACAGTGTCCCAATGTCCCCAATGTCCCCAGTGTCCCCCTGTCCCCAATGTCCCCAGTGTCCCCCTGTCCCCAATGTCCCAATGTCCCCAATGTCCCCAGTGTCCCCAATGTCCCCAATGTCCCCAGTGTCCCCCTGTCCCCAATGTCCCAATGTCCCCAATGTCCCCAGTGTCCCCAATGTCCCCAGTGTCCCCCTGTCCCCAATGTCCCAATGTCCCCCTGTCCCCAATGTCCCAATGTCCCCAATGTCCCCAATGTCCCCAGTGTCCCCAATGTCTCCAATGTCCCCAATGTCCCCAATGTCCCCAGTGTCCCCAATGTCCCCAGTGTCCCCCTGTCCCCAATGTCCCAATGTCCCAATGTCCCCAGTGTCCCCAGTGTCCCCAATGTCCCCAGTGTCCCCCTGTCCCCAATGTCCCAATGTCCCCAATGTCCCCAATGTCCCCAGTGTCCCCAATGTCTCCAATGTCCCCAATGTCCCCAGTGTCCCCACAGTGTCCCAATGTCCCCAATGTCCCCAATGTCCCCAGTTTCCCCAATGTCCCCAATGTCCCCAGTGTCCCCAATGTCCCAATGTCCCCCATGTCCCCCATGTCCCCTCAGTGCCACTCTCTCCCTGCCAAGATCCAACCCTTTAATTGCAGCCGCGCGGGACTTGGGGCGAGCTGGGCCACACCGGGGCCACCAAGGGCCACCAGGGGCCACCAGGGGCCACTGGGAACAACCGGGAGCCACCACGGCGGTGCCACCCTGCGGTGGCGACGGTGTCCCTGTCGCGGGTCAGGGGCGGGGTCCCTGTCACGGGTCAGTGTCCCTGTCCCTGTCCCCTCTCGGGCTCGCTGTCCCTGTCCCGGGTCAGGGTCGCTGTCCCTGTCCCGGGTCAGTGTCCCTGTCCCGGGTCAGGGTCGCTGTCCCTGTCCCCTCTCGGGCTCGCTGTCCCTGTCCCGGGTCAGTGTCCCTGTCCCTGTCCCCTCTCGGGCTCGCTGTCCCTGTCCCTGTCACGGGTCAGTGTCCCTGTCCCCTCTCGGGCTCGCTGTCCCTGTCACGGGTCAGGGTCAGTGTCCCTGTCCCGGGTCAGTGTCCCTGTCCCTGTCCCCTCTCGGGCTCGCTGTCCCTGTCACGGGTCAGGGTCGCTGTCCCGGGTCAGTGTCCCTGTCCCTGTCCCCTCTCGGGCTCGCTGTCCCTGTCCCTGTCGCGGGTCAGTGTCCCTGTCCCGGGTCAGTGTCCCTGTCCCTGTCCCCTCTCGGGCTCGCTGTCCCTGTCCCTGTCCCGGGTCAGGGTCGCTGTCCCGGGTCAGTGTCCCTGTCCCTGTCCCCTCTCGGGCTCGCTGTCCCTGTCCCTGTCGCGGGTCAGTGTCCCTGTCCCGGGTCAGGGTCCCTGTCCCTGTCCCCTCTCGGGCTCGCTGTCCCTGTCCCGGGTCAGTGTCCCTGTCCCTGTCCCCTCTCGGGCTCGCTGTCCCTGTCGCCGGGGCCCCGCCGCTGCTGCAGCCGCCGGCTCAGGTCGTCGATGCGGAGGTTCTTGAGGAGCAGGAGCTGCTCCAGCCGCCCCACCTTGGCCTGCAGGATCTGCGGGACCGGGATTGGGGAAAAAATCCCAAATCCTAAACCCCCTAAATCCCCCAAATCCGAAAACCCCAAAATCCCCAAATCCCGAACCCCCAAAATCCTGAAATCCCAAAACTCCAAAATCCACAAAACCTAAAATCCCCAAATCCCAAATCCTAAATCCTAAAATACCGAAATTCCAAAATTCCCAAACCCCTAAGCCCCAAAACCCTGAAATCCTGAAATCACAAAACCTCAAAATCCCGAAATCCCAAAACCCCAAAACCCCAAAAGCCCTAAATCCCCAGAACTCCATAATCCCCAAATCCCAAAATTCCTGAACTCAAAACCCCAAAATCCTGAAATCCCAAAACCCCTAAACCCCAAAATCCCCAAAACCCCAAATCCCAAATCCCAAATCCTATATCCTAAGATACCGAAATTCCAAAATCCCCAAACCCCCAAGCCCCCAAACCCCGAAATACTGAAATCCCAAAATCCCAAAACCCCAAAATCCGCAAACCCCAAAATCCCCAAAACCCCATACCCTTGTCCCAGGAGGACGAGGAAAATTTTAGGGAAGGAAGGACTGGGAAAAACAGGATTGGGGGGGGGAGGGAGGAGGGGGGGCAGGGAAAAACCGGGAAAAGCCGGGTAAAACAGGAAATTTCAGGGAAGAAGGGACAGGGAAAAGCCGGGAATAGGGGACAGGGAAAAGCCGGGAATAGGGGACACGGAAAAGTTTGAAAGGGGAACAGGGAAAAGCCGGGAAAAGCCGGGAAAAAACTGGGAAAAACCGGGAAAAACTGGGAAAAACCGGGAAAAGGGACAGTGGAGAACAGGGAAAAGACAAGAAAAACCGGGAAAAGCCGGGAAAAGCCGGAAAAAAACGGGAAAAAACAGGGAAGGGGACAGGGGAAAACCGGGAAAAACCGGGAAAAGCCGGGAAAAATAGGGGAAGGGAACAGGGGAAAACCGGGAAAAGCTGGAAAAAAAACGGGAAAGGAGACAGGGGAAAACCGGAAAAGCCGGAAAAAAACGGGAAAAACCAGGGAAGGAGACAGGGGAAAACCGGGAAAAGCCGGAAAAAAACAAGGAAGAGTACAGGGGAAAACCGGGAAAAACCAGGAAAAATAGGGGAAGGGAACAGGGAAAAACCGGGAAAATCCGGGAAGGAGGATAAAGAAAATTTTAGGGAAGGAGGAGCCGGGAAAAGCCGGGAGAGGGGGACGGAACAAACCCGGGACAAGGCGGGAAGGGGGGACAGGACAGTGCCACAGTGTCGCGCGTGTCCCCCGGGATGTCGCCGCGGATCCGGGATTTGGGATGGGCTCACCTGGATCGTGTCCCGCGCCAGCTGCAGCGCCTGCTCGCGGTCCGCCAGCTGCTGTCGCATGTCCCCAAGGCCACCCCCGGGCTGCTGCGCTGGCACTGCCACCGCCCTGCCGCGGGGACACGGGGGGACACAGCGCTGAGCCCTCCCTGCGGCTCCGGATGTCCCCAGATCCTGTCCCCAAATCCTGTCCCCAGATCCCGTGGGAATGTCCTGATCTCCCGTGGGGACAGCGCTGAGCCCTCCCTGCGGCTCGGGATGTCCCCAAATCCTGTCCCCAAATCCTGTCCCCAAATCCTGTCCCCAAATCCTGTCCCCAAATCCCGTGGGAATGTCCTGATCTCCCGTGGGGACAGCGCCGAGCCCTCTTTGTGCCACCCTCCGAGGTGATGTCCCCAAATCCTGTCCCCAGATCCCACGGGAATGTCCTGATCTCCCGTGGGGACAGCGCTGAGCCCTCCCTGCGGCTCGCGATGTCCCCAAATCCTGTCCCCAAATCCTGTCCCCAAATCCCGTGGGAATGTCCTGATCTCCCGTGGGGACAGCGCTGAGCCCTCCTTGTGCCACCCCCCGAGGTGATGTCCCCAAATCCTGTCCCCAAATCCCGTGGGAATGTCCCGATCTCCCGTGGGGACAGTGCTGAGCCCTCCTTGTGCCACCCCCCGAGGGGATGTCCCCAAATCCCATCCCCAAATCTTGTCCCCAAATCCTGTCCCCAAATCCTGCCCCCAAATCCCGTGGGAATGTCCTGATCTCCCGTGGGGACAGCGCTGAGCCCTCCCTGCAGCTCCAGATGTCCCCAAATCCTGTCCCCAGATCCCACGGGAATGTCCTGATCTCCCGTGGGGACAGCGCCGAGCCCTCCTTGTGCCACCCCCCGAGGGGATGTCCCCAAATCCTGTCCCCAAATCCTGTCCCCAAATCCCACGGGAATGTCCTGATCTCCCGTGGGGACAGCGCTGAGCCCTCCCTGCGGCTCGGGATGTCCCCAAATCCTGCCCCCAAATCCTGCCCCCAAATCCCACGGGAATGTCCTGATCTCCTGTGGGGACAGCGCTGAGCCCTCCCTGCAGCTCCAGATGTCCCCAAATCGTGTCCCCAGAACCCACGGGAATGTCCTGATCTCCCGTGGGGACAGCGCTGAGCCCTCCTTGTGCCACCCCCCGAGGTGATGTCCCCAAATCCCATCCCCAAATCCCATCCCCAAATCCTGTCCCCAAATCCTGTCCCCAAATCCCACGGGAATGTCCTGATCTCCCGTGGGGACACCCAGGGGACACCCAGGGGACACTCGGGGACACCCAAACCCCAGAGTGAATCCCTGACCCACACAAGGACCCCAAGAGCCAAAGGGGGATGCCCTGACCCCCATGGAAACACCCCAAACCCTCACAGTGACCCCAGACCCCCATGGGGACACCCCAAACCCCACAGAGACCCCAAATCATCACAGAGACCCCAAACCCCTATGGAAACACCCCAAACCCTCACAGTGACCCCCAAACCGCTATGGGGACACCCCAAACCCCACAGTGACCCCAAACCCCTATGGAAACACCCCAAACCCTCACAGTGACCCCAAACCCCCATGGGGACACCCCAAACCCCACAGGGACCCCCCCAAACCTTCACGATGACGCCAAACCCCACAGAGAAGCCAAACTCCCATGGGGACACCCCCAACACCACAAAGATCCCCTGACCCCCCTCAGGGACCCCCAAAACACGGCAGTGACCCCAAACCCCACAGGGACCCCAAACCCCACAGGGACCCCAAAATCCACAGTGACCCCAAAATCCACAGTGACCCCTCAAACTATCACAGTGACCCCAAAATCCACAGTGACCCCAAACCCCACAGGGACCCCCTGACTCCCACAGTGACCCCAAACCCCACAGTGACCCCAAACCACCACAGGGACCCCAAACCCCACAGGGACCCCCTGACTCCCACAGTGACCCCAAAAAGACCCCCTGACCCCAAAAGGGCCCCGTGCCCTGCCCAGCCCTCACCTGTCAGTGCCCTCCTGGCTGCAGCCCCTTCCCAGATCACTGCGGAGCTTGGGCTGGCCTGGAAAACCCAACGGGATGGACGGACGGACGGACGGACGGATGGATGGATGGATGATGGATGGATGGATGGATGATGGATGGATGGTGGATGGATGGATGGATGGATGATGGATGATGGATGGATGGATGGATGATGGATGGATGGATGGATGGATGGATGATGGATGGATGATGGATGGATGGATGGATGGATGATGGATGGATGATGGATGGATGGATGGATGATGGATGGATGATGGATGGATGGATGATGGATGGATGGTGGATGGATGGATGGATGATGGATGGATGATGGATGGATGGATGGATGATGGATGGATGGATGGATGGATGGATGGATGGATGATGGATGGATGGATGGATGATGGATGGATGGATGGATGATGGATGATGGATGGATGATGGATGATGGATGGATGGATGGATGGATGGATGATGGATGGATGGATGATGGATGGATGGATGGATGGATGGATGATGGATGGATGATGGATGGATGGATGATGGATGGATGGATGGATGGATGGATGGATGGATGGATGGATGGATGATGGATGGATGATGGATGGATGATGGATGGATGATGGATGATGGATGGATGGATGATGGATGGATGGATGGATGGATGATGGATGGATGGATGGATGGATGGATGGATGATGGATGGATGGATGGATGGATGATGGATGGATGGATGATGGATGGATGGATGGATGGATGGATGATGGATGGATGGATGGATGAATGGATGGATGATGGATGGATGGATGATGGATGGATGGATGGATGGATGGATGGATGGATGGATGGGATCACCTGCCTGGACACTTCTGTCCCCTCTCAGGGACCCCAAAAAGTCCCATTGGAGGATTTGCGGATCCTTTACCCCCCATCCCTTACCTGTGTCCAGGTACCCGCCCTCATCCAGCGCTGCCGGCTCCGCTGGGGGCTGAGGAGAAGCAGGAAAACCCCTGGGACACACCTGGGACACACCTGGGACACACCCTGCCACCAGCCCCGGTGACCCAAACCCGGCCTTGGGCACTGCCAGGGATCCAGGGGCAGCCCCAGCAAATCTGGGAATTCCATTCCAGCCAGGAATTCCTTGCCAAGATCCCAGCCCAAGCTCCCCTTTCCCAGTGGGAGCCATTCCCTGGCTCCTGTCCCTCTGTCCCTTGTCCCCAGTCCCTCTCCAGCTCTCCTGGAGCCCCTGCAGGCACTCTGAGCATTCCCTGGAATTTTCCCTTCTCCAGGGGAACATTCCCAGCATTCCCAGTCTGGCTCAGAGCAGAACCCAAGAATTATTTCTGTTGGGAACAACCCTAAATCCCACCCATGGATCATTCCCCTATCCCATCCAGAACCCCATATCCAACCTTTCCCAGGATTCCCATTCCCAGGAATTCCTCATTTTTAGGATTTCCTCACCATTTTTGGGATTTCCTCACCTTCCCAACGCCTCCCTTGGTGTTCCTCTGCTTCTGGAGGATTTTGGCCCTCAGGAGCTGCAGGAGCTGCTCGGCCGTTCCCGGCCGGCTCCGCACCAGCGCCTGGATCATCTCCTCCGGGAGCCGCAGGTTCAGCTTGCTCAGCACTTTCCTGGAATTTGGGATCGATGGAACACCCGGGGAGGTGACACAGGGACACAGAGGGACACGGGGGACGGAGGGACACAGTGGGACACAGGGAGATCCAGCACCTGGATCCAAAAATTCAGGGAACCAAGAATTCAGGGAGCCAAAAATTCAGGTTACCCAGTACTTTCCTGGAATTTGGGATCGATGGAACACCTGGAGTGGTGACACAGGGACCCAGAGGGACCCAGAGGGACACAGGGGGACACAGGAGGATCCAGTGCCTGGATCATCCTTGGGAGCCAAATATTCACCTTACTCAGCACGTTCCTGAATTTTGGGATTGATGGAACAGCCGGGGTGGTGACAGAGGGACACAGGACACAGAGGGACACAGGGGGACACAGGAGGATCCAGCACCTGGATCATCTCTGAGAGCCAAAAATTCACCTTACTCAGCACTTTCCTGAAATTTGGGATCGATTGAACACTGGGAGTGGTGACAGAGGGACACGGGGGGTCACGGGGGGACACAGGGGGACACGGGACACATGGGGACACAGAGGGACACTGGGGGATACAGGGAGATCCAATGTTTGGATCATCTCTGAGAGCCAAAAATTCAGCTTACTCAGCACTTTCCTGAAATTTGGGATTGATTGAACACCTGGGGTGGTGACAGACAGACACAGGACACAGAGGGACACATGGGGACACAAAGGGACACAAGGGGACACATGGAGATCCAGTGCCTGGATCATCTCCAGGCGCCAAAAATTCAGGTTACTCAGCACTTCCCTGAAATTTGGGATCAGTGGAACACCCGGGGGAGGTGACAGAGGGACAGGGGACACAGGACACAGAGGGACACAGGGACACAGAGGGACACGGGGGGACACAGGGGGACACCAATCCCCACCCGCAGCCCGCCACCGTGGCTCTGTGGCCACACGGAGCTGTCGGGTGGTGACAAACAGGGGCGACACCGCCCGCAGGACAGGTGGGGACAACCTGGGGCCACCCCAGATGGGCCGTGGGGAGTGACACGGAGCTGGTGGCACCCATCCCTACCTGTTGAGGTGGCCCCAGTTGGCGACTTTCTGCGCCGTGGAGCTGGTGGGGACAAAGCTGTGCATCTCCACCAGCGAGGGGAAGAAGAACTTCACCACCTCGGCCGCCAGCACTGCGGGGACAGCGGGGACACGCTGCGGCTGGCACCACGGCCACAGCCCGCCCCGGCCACCCCGCCGCGTCCCCTCAAGGCCAACCCCCGTCGCTGAAGTCGCGGGCGATGTTCCTGCGCGGCCGTGACAGCGGCACCGTGTCCAGCCAGCGGTACAGGGACACCAGCGACGAGTCCGGGCCCGGCTCCGGCCCCTCGGCCGCCATCAGGGCCCGGCCGCAGCGTCCCCGCTGCCATGGCAACGGGGCGGGGCTTAACGGGAGCGTCTCCGCTGCCATGGCAACGGGGGCGGGGCCTGAGCTGAGCGTCCGCGCTGCCATGGCAACGGGGGCGGGGCTTAACGGGAGCGTCCGGGCTGCCATGGCAACGGGGGCGGGGCTTAACGGGAGCGTCCCGTTGTCATGGCAACGGGGGCGGGGCCTGAGCTGAGCGTCCGCACTGCCATGGCAACGGGGCGGGGCTTAACGGGAGCGTCTCCGCTGCCATGGCAACGGGGGCGGGGCCTGAGCTGAGCGTCCGCACTGCCATGGCAACGGGGCGGGGCTTAAAGGGAGCGTCTCCGCTGCCATGGCAACGGGGGCGGGGCTTAACGGGAGCGTCTCCTCTGCCATGGCAACGGGGGCGGGGCTTAACGGGAGCGTCCGGGCTGCCATGGCAACGGGGGCGGGGCTTAACGGGAGCGTCTCGTTGTCATGGCAACGGGGCGGGGCTTAACGGGAGCGTCTCCGCTGCCATGGCAACGGGGCGGGGCTTAACGGGAGCGTCCCGTTGTCATGGCAACGGGGACGGGACTTAAGGGGAGCGTCCCCGCTGCCATGGCAACGGGGCGGGGCTTAAGGAGAGCGTCCCGTTGTCATGGTAACGGGGCGGGGTTTAACTGGAGCGTCCGCGCTGCCATGGCAACGGGGGCGGGGTTTAACGGGAGCGTCCGCGCTGCCATGGCAACGGGGCGGGGCTTAACGGGAGCGTCCCGTTGTCATGGCAACGGGGACGGGACTTAAGGGGAGCGTCCCCGCTGCCATGGCAACGGGGCGGGGCTTAACGGGAGCGTCCCGTTGTCATGGCAACGGGGACGGGACTTAAGGGGAGCGTCCCCGCTGCCATGGCAACGGGGGCGGGGTTTAACGGGAGCGTCTCCGCTGCCATGGCAACGGGGGCGGGGCTTAACGGGAGCGTCCTGTTGTCATGGTAAAGGGGCGGGGCTTAAAGGGAGCGTCTCCGCTGCCATGGCAACGGGGGGTGGGGCTTAATGGGAGCGTCCCGTTGTCCTGGCAACGGGGGCGGGGCTTAACGGGAGCGTCCGCGCTGTCATGGTAACGGGGGCGGGGCTTAATGGGAGCGTCCGCGCTGCCATGGCAACGGGGCGAGGCTTAACGGGAGCGTCTCCGCTGCCATGGCAACGGGGCGGGGCTTAACGGGAGCGTCCTGTTGTCATGGTAAAGGGGCGGGGATTAACGGGAGCGTCCCCGCTGCCATGGCAACGAGGGCGGGGCTTAATGGGAGCGTCCTGTTGTCATGGCAACGGGGCGGGCCTTAATGGGGGGGGGCGTCCTCGCTGCCATGGCAACGGGGGCGGGACTTAAGGGGAGCGTCCCGTTGTCATGGTAACGAGGGCGGGGCTTAACGGGAGCGTCCTCGTTGTCATGGTAACGAGGGCGGGGCTTAACGGGAGCGTCCTCGCTGCCATGGCAACGGGGGCGGGGCTTAAGGGGTGCGTCCCCGTTGTCATGATAATAGAAGTGGGGCCTGCGGGAATGCGTGCTGTTGCCATGGAAATGGGGTGGGATATGAACACCGGGATGGGATACCGGCTTTGGGGTGGGATATGGACGCTGGGATTGGATACGGACAGCATGGGTGGGATATGGACATTGGGATGGGATATGGATACTGGGAATGGGACATGGACACCATGGGTGGATATGGAGATTGGGATGGGATATGAACACCATGGGTGGGATATGGACACTGGGATGGGATATGGATACTGGGAATGGGACATGGACACCATGGATGGATATGGACATTGGGATGGGATATGAACACCATGGGTGGGATATGGACACTGGGATGGGATATGGATACTGGGAATGGGACATGGACACCATGGATGGATATGGATATTGGGATGGGATATAGACATTGGGATGGGATATGAACACCATGGGTGGGATATGGACACTGGGATGGGATATGGACACTGGGATGGGATACGGATACTGGGAATGGCATATGGACAGCATGGGTGGGATATGGATATTGGGATGGGATATAGACATTGGGATGGGATATGAACACCATGGGTGGGATATGGACACTGGGATGGGATATGGACACTGGGAATGGGACATGGACACCATGGGTGGGATATGGATATTGAGATGGGATATGGACACTGTGGTGGGTTATGGACATGGGGGGGACATGAATGGGATATGGAGACTGTGGTGGGATATGGACACTGCGGTGGGATATGGACACCATGGATGGGGATATGGACACCAGGATCAGATATGGACATTGGGATAGAACATGGACAGCAGGGACAGGATTTGGACACTGGCATGGAATATGGACAGCATGGATGGGCTATGGGCATCATAGATGGGATGTGGACATTGGGATGGGGTAGGGACACCATGGATGAGACATGGACATCATGGATGGGTTATGGACACTGCTGTGGGATATGGAGACCATGTATGAGATATGGACATTGGGATGGGGATATGGACACCGGGATCAGATATGGACATTGGGATAGGACATGGACACTGGCATGGGATATGGACACTGGGATAGGATATGGATGCCATGGATGGATATGGACACTGGGATGGGGATATGGACACTGGGATGAGACATGGAGGTGACAGTGACCCCTCAGACCAGGGCCTGGTTGTTATGTTGATGAATGTGACCCCCCTCAGGAAGAACCGCCCCTCCCCTGCACTTGTGGGGGTTCTCAACTCCCACCCCCTCCTTGTCCCTTCCCCACCCATGTCCCCCACCTTGGCCGGGCCGTGTCCCCAAAATCTCCCCTAAAATATCCCCACCACTTCCTCCTCCTTCGCCCCCCGCGCCTCGCAGCGCGTTAAGCCCCGCCCCTTCCTATAACCCCGCCTCTCTACCCCATTCCCGCCTCCAATTGGCTGCCCCTCCCGTCAATCATCCGGCCCCGCCCCGCCCTCCTTTAGCCACGCACCGAGTACTTCCGCACTTCCTCCAGCTCCACCCTCCTCGCTCTCCTATTGGCTGCACACCCCGCCAATCACCTTTTTAACCAATCACCTTCCGCTCCTCCCTATCCCCGCGTTCCCATTGGCTGGCACCGCCTTCAGTTTTTCATAAAAGCAGCGGCCCTTTTTAGTCCCGCTTTTTTAGTCCCCCCCTTTTATTTCCTCCCTTTTATTTCCTCCCTTTTATTTCCTCCCTTTTCATTTCCCCTTTTTAATTTCCCCCTTTTTATTCCCCCTTTTATTTCCCCCTTTTTTCCTTTTCCCTCTCTTTTGCCAACCCTTTTTTCCCTTTTTCATCCCTTTTTTCCCCCCGTTTATTCCTCCTTTCCCATCTCTTTTTCCCTTTCCTCCGCTTTTTTCTGCCCTTCCCCCCCCATTTCTTCCCCCTTTTATTCCCCCCTTTTTATTCCCCCCTTTTTTCTTCTTTCCTCCCTCCATTTTAGGGGTATTTTAGATTATTTTGTTTCTTTTTTTGCTTCTTTTTTTTTCTTTTTTTTTTCTTTTTTCTTTTTTTTTTTCCAGCTATTTTGGGGTTATTTGGAATTGGTTTGTTTTTTGGTGTTTGTTTCAGTTTTTTTTTTTTTTTATTATTATTTTTTGGCTATTTTGTGGGCTGTAGGGAGTTATTTTGAAGTTGTTTGAGTTTGGTATATTTTGAGGGGATTTGAGGTGTCTTGGGGGAGTATTTTGGGCCTCTTTGGGTTTTTTTGGGTATTTTATGTTTTTTTATTATTATTTAGGGATGATTTTGGCCTTGTTTGGATTTGTTTTAGAGTTTTTTTTGTGTTTTTTTTGGGGGGGGGTTAGTTGAGGAATATTTTGGGATTATTTTGGGTGTAATCTGGGGCAATCTGGGGATTCTTTTGTTGTATTTTTGGGTTTTTTTTGCCTTCTTTTTTGTTATATAAAGCCATTTATTCTCTGCTCAGCCGTGCTTAATTTGAGGGGGGCGTCCCCTATTTGGGGGGGGGGGGGGGGGGGGCGGGAGGGGACACTTCAGTCGGGGACAGATTTGGGGTCACGGGGGGGGTGACACCGGGATTTGGGACAGGAGAAAGGAGGGGTGAACCCAAGGGATAAGGGGGATAAATCCCACTGGATTGGGGGATGAGATCCCACTGGATTGGGGGATCAATCCCACTGGTTTTGGGGGATAATCCCAGAGGTTTGTGGGGGTGAGATCCCTGGATCAGGGGAGATGATCCAAATGGTTTTGGGGGATAATACCACTGGATTGGGGGATAATCCCACTGGTTTTGGGGGATAAATCCCACTGGTTTGTGGGGATGAGATCCCTGGATCAGGGGAGATGATCCCAATGGTTTTGGGGGATAATCCCACTGGATTGGGGGATAATCCCACTGGTTTTAGGGGATAAATCCCACTGATTTTGGGGGACAAATCCCACTGGATTGGGGGATAATCCCAGAGGTTTGTGGGGATGAGATCCCTGGATCAGGGGAGATGATCCCAATGGTTTTGGGGGATAATCCCACTGGTTTTAGGGGATAAATCCCACTGGTTTTGGGGGATAATCCCACTGGTTTTAGGGGATAAATCCCACTGGATTGGGGGATAATCCCACTGGATTGGGGGATAATCCCACTGGTTTTAGGGGATAAATCCCACTGGTTTTGGGGGATAAATCCCACTGGATTGGGGGATAATCCCAGAGGTTTGTGGGGATGAGATCCCTGGATCAGGGGAGATGATCCCAATGGTTTTGGGGGATAATCCCACTGGATTGGGGGATAATCCCACTGGTTTTAGGGGATAAATCCCACTGGTTTTGGGGGATAAATCCCACTGGTTTTGGGGGATAAATCCCACTGGTTTTGGGGGATAATCCCAGAGGTTTGTGGGGATGAGATCCCTGGATCAGGGGAGATGATCCCAATGGTTTTGGGGGATAATCCCACTGGATTGGGGGATAATCCCACTGGTTTTAGGGGATAAATCCCACTGGTTTTGGGGGATAAATCCCACTGGATTGGGGGATAATCCCAGAGGTTTGTGGGGATGAGATCCCTGGATCAGGGGAGATGATCCCAATGGTTTTGGGGGATAATACCATTGGATTGGGGGATAATCCCACTGGTTTTAGGGGATAAATCCCACTGGTTTTGGGGGATAAATCCCACTGGATTGGGGGATTGATCCCCATTGGATTGGGGGATAATCCCAGAGGTTTGGGGGGATGAGATCCCTGGATAAGGGGAGATGATCCCAATGGTTTTGGGGTATTGATCCCTCAATAGGGGCAATGATTCCACTGGATTGGGGGATAATCCCACAGGTTTTGGGGGATAAATTCCCTGGATATGGGGGATTGATTCCACTGGTTTTGGGGGATTGATCCCACTGGTTTTGGGGGATGAGATCCCACTTGTTTTGGGGGATGAGATCCCTGGATAAGGGGGGATGATCCCAATGGTTTTAGGGGATAAATCCCACTGGTTTTGGGGGATAAATCCCACTGGATTGGGGGATAATCCACAGGTTTTGGGGGATAAAATCCCTGGATATAGGAGTGGTGATCCCACTGGTTTTGGGGGATTGATCCCAATGGTTTTGAGGGATGAGATCCCAATGGATAAGGGGGGATGATCCCACTGGTTTTGGGGGATGAGATCCCACTGGACTGGGGGATAATCCCAGAGGTTTGGGGGGATGAGATCCCTGGATAAGGGGAGATGATCCCAATGGTTTTGGGGGATCGATCCCTCAATAGGGGCAGTTATCCCACTGGATAAGGGGGATGAACCTCTTGGATGAGGGGGATGAGATCCCTCAATAAGGGCAATGATCCCACTGGATATGGGGAATGAGATCCCTGGATATGGGGGATGAATTCCCTAAATAGGGGGAACAATCCCTGTGGATTGGGGAGGGGGGGTGAGATCCCCAAATAGGGGGGATGATCCCACTGGATATGGGGGATGGTCCCACTGAATATTTTTGGAGGGATCGTCCCATTAATTTTTTGGGGGATTGAGCCTCTTAGATATGAGTGGGATCATCCCACAGTTTTGCAGGGATCATCCCACAGGATGGGAGGGATCATCCCACTGATTTTTGGGGGATTGAAGCTCCTGGATCTGAGGGGGATCATCCCACAGTTTTGGAGGGATCATCCCACTGATTTTTGGGGGATTGTAGCTCCTGGATAGGACTGGGATCATCCCACAAACCACTGATTTTTGGAGAATTGAACTTTCTGGATCCGAGTAGGATCATCCCACAGTTTTGGAGGGATCATCCCACAGGATGGGAGGGATCATCCTGCTGATTTTTGGGGGATTGAAGCTCCTGGATAGGATTGGGATCATCCCACTGAATTTGGGGGATTGAAGCTCTTGGATCTGAGTAGGATCATTCCACAGTTTCGGAGGGATCATCCCACAGGATGGGAGGGATCATCCCGCTGATTTTTGGGGGGTTGAACGTCCTAGATCCAAGCAGGATCATCCCACAGTTTTGGAGGGATCACCCCACTGATTTTTGTGGGACTGAACCTCCTGGATCTGAGGGGGATCATCCCACAGTTTTGGAGGGATCATCCCACTGATTTCTGGGGGATTGAACCTCCTGGATAGGACTGGGATCATCCCACAAACCACTGATTTTTGGAGAATTGAACTTCCAGGATCCGAGTAGGATCATCCCACAGATTTTTGGGGGATTGAACCTCCTGGATCCAAGTGGGATCATGGCATTCTTTTGGAGGGATCATCCCACAGGATGGGAGGGACCCTTCCACTGATTTTTGGAGGGATCACCTCACAGTTCTGGAGGGACCATCCCACAGTTTTGGAGGGATCATCCCATAAAATGGGAGGGATCATCCCACTGAATTTGGGGGATTGAACCTCCTGGATCTGAGTAGGATCATTCCAGAGTTTTTGAGGGGTCATCCCACAGGATGGGAGGGATCATCCCACTAATTTTGGGGGATGGAACTTCCTGGATCCAAGGGGGATCATCCCACAGGATGGGAGGGATAATCCCACTGATTTCTGGGGGGTTGAACCTCCTGGATACGAGGGGGATCATCCCACAGTTTTGGAGGGGTCATCCCACAGGACGGGAAAGATCATCCCACTGATTTTTGGGGGATTGAACCTTTTGGATCTGAGTAGGATCATCCCACAGTTTTGGAGGGATCATCCCACAGGATGGGAGGGATCATCCCACTGATTTTTGGGGGATTGAAGCTCCTGGATCTGAGTGGGTCATCCCACAAGATGGGAGGGATCATCCCACTGATTTCTGGGGGACTGAACCTCCTGGATCCGAGTGGGATCATGGCATTCTTTTGGAGGGATCATCCCACAGTTCTGGAGGGATCTGCGCCCCCTGGACCCAGGAATCACCCAGGATTCACGGGATCACCCCACAATTTGCAGAACCCCCCAACCCCCCGTCCCCCAGCTCTCCTCGGGGCGGCGGGGACGCTCAGGGGGCGCCGAGGTCCCGCTGGCACACCCAGGGGAAGCTGAAGTTGCAGTTGTGGTCGTTCCAGAGCCCCGAGCCCACCGGGTGGATCTGGGCGCAGCTCTCGCCGCCCCAGCGGCCGTGGTCCGTGCTGTCCGGCTGGCCTGGCGCCCAGAAACTGCCCCCGAGGGCGGCGGTCAGTGCCGGCGCCCCGCGGGAATAGCAGGGTCATCCCGCGGGATTAGCGGGGTCATCCCGCGGGATTAGCGGGGTCATCCCGCGGGATTAGCGGGGTCATCCCGTGGGAATAGCGGGGTCATCCCGTGGGAATAGCGGGGTCATCCTGCGGGATTAGCGGGGTCATCCCGCGGGATTAGCGGGGTCATCCCGTGGGAATAGCGGGGTAATCCCGCGGGATTAGCGGGGTCATCCCGTGGGAATAGCGGGGTCATCCCGTGGAATTTAGGGGATCATCTAATGGGATTAGCAGGGTCATCCCGCGGGATTAGTGGGGTCATCCCGCGAGAATAGCGGGGTCATCCCATGGGATTAGTGGGGTCATCCCGCGGGATTTAGGGGATCAAACTGATGGGTTAGTGGGGTCATCCCACAGGATTAGCGGGGTCATCCCGTGGGATTAGCGGGGTCATCCTGTGGGATTAGCGGGGTCATCCCGCGGGATTAGCGGGGTCATCCCGCGGGAATAGTGGGGTCATCCCATGGGATTAGCGGGGTCATCCCGCGGGATTTAGGGGATCAACCTGATGGATTAGTGGGGTCATCCTGCAGGAATAGCGGGGTCATCCCACAGGAATAGCGGGGTCATCCCGCAGGATTAGGGGATTATCTCATGGGAATAGCGGGGTCATCCCATGGGATTAGTGGGGTCATCCCACGGGAATAGCGGGGTCATCCCATGGGAATAGCGGGGTCATCCCGCGGGATTAGGGGATTATCTCATGGGAATAGCGGGGTCATACCGCGGGATTTGTGGGGTCATCCTGCAGAATTTAGGGGATCAACCTGAGGGGTTAGTGGGGCCATCCCGGGGGATTTAGGGGATCATCCCATGGGATTAGTGGGGTCATCCCATGGGATTTAGGGAATCAACCTGATGGGTTAGTGGGGTCATCCTGCGGGATTTAGGGGATCAGCCTGGTGGGTTAGTGGGGTCATCCCATGGGATTAGTGGGGTCATCCCGCAGGATTTAGGGAATCAACCTGATGGATTAGTGGGGTCATTCTGCGGGATTTAGGGAATCATCCTGTGGGATTAGTGGGGTCATCCCGTGGGATTTAGGGGATCATCTCACGGGATTTAGGGGATCAGCCTGATGGATTAGTGGGGTCGTCCTGCAGGATTTAGGGAATTAACCTGCTGGGTTAGTGGGGTCACCCCATTGGGTTTAGGGGATCCTCCGAATAAATTAGTGGAGTCCTCCTGCTGGATTTAGGGGATCAACGCACTGGGTTAGTGGGATCATCCCACGGGATTTATGGGATCTTCCCAATGGATTAGTGGGGTCACCCCACGGGATTTAGGGGATCAACCTGCTGGGTTAGTGGGGTCACCCCATTGGGTTTAGGGGATCACCCCACTGGATTTATGGGATCCCCCCAGTTGGGTTAGTGGGGTCACCCCATGGGATTTAGGGAATCTACCCACAGGGTTAATGGAGTCATCCCACTGGTTTTAGGGAATCATCCCACTGGATTAGTGGGGCCACCCCGCGGGATTTAGGGGATCATCCCACTGGATCTGGGGGAGATGAACCCTCTGGATAAGAGGCATCATCCTACAGGACGGGAGGAATCATCCCGCTGATCTTTGGAGGGATGCGAGTGGGATCATGCCACAGGATTAATGGGATCATCCCACTGATTTCTGGGGGACTGGACCTACTCAGGGACAGTCGTGTCCCCAGGTGTCCCCAGGTGTCCCCAGGTGTCCCCAGGTGTCCCCACCCCGCTCACCTGTGCTCGGGGGAATAGGGGGTCCCGTCCGACCAGCGCCAGGAGCGCCCCGGGCCCGTGGCCGCCAGCCCGATCCAGTAGGTGCCACCTCGGGCCTCCCGCGCCAGGTAGGCCTGGGGACACGGGGAGGGGACAGGGGACAGCTGAGGGGACAGGGGAGGGGACAGGGGACAGGTGAGGGGACACGGGGACAGGGGAGGGGACAGGGGACAGGTGAGGGGACACGGGGACAGGGGAGGGGAGAGGGCACAGGTGAGGGGACATGAGGACAGGTGAGGGGACAGGGGACACGGGAGGGGACAGGTGAGGGGACAGGGGAGGGGACACAGGGACAGGTGAGGGGACAGCTGAGGGGACAGGGGACAGGTGAGGGGACAGGTGAGGGGACACGGGGGCAGCTGAGGGGACAGCTGAGGGGACACAGAGACAGCTGAGGGGACAGGGGACAGGTGAGGGGACAGCTGAGGGGGACAGCTGAGGGGACAGGGGACAGGTGAGGGGACAGGTGAGGGGACATGGGGGCAGCTGAGGGGACACGGGGACAGGGGAGGGGACACAGGGACAGGTGAGGGGACAGGGGAGGGGACAGCTGAGGGGACAGGGGACAGGGGAGGGGACACAGGGGCAGCTGAGGGGACACGGGGACAGCTGAGGGGACACAGGGGCAGTGAGGGGACACGGGGAGAGGACATGGGACAGGTGAGGGGACACGGGGACGGAGGAGAGGGCACGGGACAGGGGAGGGGACACGGGACATGTGAGGGGACACGGGACAGGGGAGGGGACACAGGGACAGCTGAGGGGATGGGAGGGGACAGCGGAATGGGGGACAGGGGAACAGATGGGATGGGGTGGGACGGGGGACAAGTGAGACAGAGGAGGGGACACGGGACAGTGTGGCAGGGGACACCGGACAGGTGGGGGGACGTTGGAAGGGGTGGGCAGGAGGGTGTGAGGGTAGGAGGGGTGGAAACGAGGGTTGGGGACAAGCACGGGCAGGGACAGGGGCACAGGATGGGGCTTGGGGACAGGACAGGGCTTGGGGACAGGATTTGGGGACAGGACAGGGTTTGGGGATGGGCTGTGTGCAGGATTTGGGGACAGGACAGGTGATGGGGACAGGATTTGGGGACAGGACAGGGTTTGGGGATGGGCTGTGTGCAGGATTTGGGGACAGGACAGGTGCTGGGGACAGGATTTGGGGACAGGACAGGGTTTGGGGATGGGCTGTGTGCAGGATTTGGGGACAGGATTTGGGGAGAGGGTCTGGGCCTGGGATTTGGGGACAGGACAGGATTTGGGGACAGGATTTGGGGAGAGGGTCTGGGCCTGGGATCTGGGGACAGGACAGGATTTGGGGACAGAGGCTGTGAGCAGGATTTGGGGACAGGATTTGGGGAGAGGGTCAGTGCCCGAGATTTGGGGACAGGACAGGATTTGGGGACAGGACAGGATTTGGGGACAGGGGTTGTGAGCAGGATTTGGGGACAGGACAGGATTTGGGGACAGGGCCTTAGAGCAGGATTTGGGGACAGGATTTGGGGACAGAACAGGGTTTGGGGACAAGGGCTGTGAGCAGGATTTGGGGACAGGACAGGATTTGGGGACAAGGGCTGTGAGCAGGATTTGGGGACAGGACAGGATTTGGGGACAGGCCCCTGCAGGTGCCCAGGCAGACGCTGCTCAGGTGGGAGGGGACAGAGCAGGACAGGACAGGCGTGGCCGTCCCCGGGGGTGTCCCCAGCCTCACCTGCTCCTCGGCGCTGGTGACAGAGGCCAGGTGCGCGTGTGTCACCGCGCAGGCGGCCTCGGCCGCGGCCCAGGGCTGCCGCTGCACCGAGAACAGGTAAATCTTGCCGCGGTGGTAGCGCCAGCCCAGCGCCAGCGCCTGCAGCCACTGCCCTGCGCGGGGACACGGCGACACCGCTGTCACAGCCCCTTGTCACATCCCTGCCACCGCCCTTGTCACATCCCTGTCACAGCCCCTTGTCACACCCTTGTCACTGCCCTTGTCACACCCCTGTCACTGCCCTTGTCACACCCTTGTCACTGCCCTTGTCACATCACTGCCACCGCCCTTGTCACACCCCTGTCACTGCCCTTGTCACCACCCCTGTCACACCCCTGTCACTGCCCTTGTCACATCACTGCCACCGCATCTGTCACATCCCTGCCACCGCCCTTGTCACACCCCTGTCACTGCCCTTGTCACATCCCTGCCACCGCCCTTGTCACACCCCTGTCACTGCCCTTGCCACCGCCCCTGTCACACCCCTGTCACCACCCTTGTCACACCCTTGTCACTGCCCTTGTCACACCCCTGTCACTGCCCTGCCACCGCATCTGTCACATCCCTGCCACTGCCCCTGTCACACCCCTGTCACCACCCTTGTCACCTCCTCGTGCCCGGTTCCCCAAAGCCACTGCCCTGCGCAGGGACACGGCGACACGGCTGTCACACCCCCGTCGCCACCCTTGTCACACCCTTGCCACACCCCTGTCACACCCCTGTCACTGCCCTTGTCACCTTCCTGCGCCCGGTTCCCCAAAGCCACTGCCCTGCACAGGGACACGGCGACACCGCTGTCACACCCCCCTTGTCACACCCCTGTCACCGCCCTTGTCACCTCCCTGCGCCCGGTACCCCAAAGCCACTGCCTCGTGCAGGGACAGGCCGACACCACTGTCACACCCCCGTCGCCACCCTTGTCACACCCTTGTCACACCCTTGTCACAGCCCCTGTCACCGCCCCTGTCACCTCCCCTGTCACCACCCTGTCACCGCCCTTGTCGCCTCCCCACACCCGGTTCCCCAAAGCCACTGCCCTGCGTGGGGACACGGCGACACCGCTGTCACACCCCCTTGCCACATCCCGGTCACCGCCCTTGTCACTTCCCCGAACCCGGCACGCGGTGACACCCCTGTCACCTCCCCGCTGTCACCGCCTTTGTCGCCTCCCCCTGTCACCCACCGAGCCGGTCCTGCCGCCGCTGCGCCGCTGAAGGGATGCGACCTGTGGGGACACGGGGACAGGGACGGGAGTGGGGTTTGGGGACAGGGGGCACGGGCTGGGGACCGCGGTTGAGAACGGGACTGGGGGACAAGGGCTGGGGACAGAGTTTGGGGACAGAATTTTTGGGCAGGGCTGGGGACCGGAGCTGGAACAAAGTTTGGGGACAGGGACTGAGGGCTGGGGACAGTTTGGGGACAGGGGCTGTGAACAGGATTTGGGGACACGGGACAGGATTTAGGGACAGGGGCTCAGAAGAGGATCTGGGGACATGGGACAGGGTTTGGGGACAGGGTTTGGGGACAGGACAGGGTTTGGGGACAGGGGCTGTGAACAGGATTTGGGGACACGGGACAGGATTTAGGGACAAGGGCTGTGAACAGGATTTGGGGACAGGGTGCAGGATTTGGGGACAGGAGGCAGGATTTGGGGACAGGGGCTGTGTGCAGGATTTGGGGACAGGGGGCAGGATTTGGGGACAGGGGACAGGATTTGGGGACAGGGGCTGTGTGCAGGATTTGGGGACAGGGGACAGGATTTGAGGACAGGAGACAGGATTTGGGGACAGGGGCTGTGTGCAGGATTTGGGGACAGGGGCTGTGTGCAGGCTTTGGGGACAGGGGCTGTGTGCAGGCTTTGGGGACAGGGGACAGGATTTGAGGACAGGAGGCAGGATTTGGGGACAGGGGCTGTGTGCAGGATTTGGGGACAGGGTGCAGGATTTGGGGACAGGGGGCAGGATTTGGGGACAGGGGCTGTGTGCAGGATTTGGTGGCACGGAACAGGATTTTGGGACACGGAACAGGATTTGGGGACAGGGGCTGTGTGCAGGATTTGGGGACAGGGGGCAGGATTTGGGGACAGGGGCTGTGTGCAGGATTTGGTGGCACGGAACAGGATTTGGGGACAGGGGCTGTGTGCAGGATTTTGGGACACGGAACAGGATTTGGGGACAGGGGCTGTGTGCAGGATTTGGTGGCACGGAACAGGATTTGGGGACAGGGGCTGTGTGCAGGATTTTGGGACACGGAACAGGATTTGGGGACAGGGGCTGTGTGCAGGATTTGGTGGCACGGAACAGGATTTGGGGACAGGGGACAGGATTTGGGGACAGGGGCTGTGTGCAGGATTTGGGGACAGGGGGCAGGATTTGGGGACAGGGGGCAGGATTTGGGGACAGGGGCTGTGTGTAGGATTTGGTTGTACGGAACAGGATTTGGGGACAGGGGCTGTGTGTAGGATTTGGTTGTACGGAACAGGATTTGGGGACAGGGGCTGTGTGTAGGATTTGGTTGTACGGAACAGGATTTGGGGACACGGGACAGGATTTGGGGACAAGACACAGGCTGGGGACAGGACGGGAGTTGGGGACAGGGGCTGTGCATGGCATTTGGGGACAGCGGCTGCAGGCAGGCTTTGGGGACAGGGACCGGTGACAGGTTGGGGACAGTGCCCGTGCCGGGGGTCCCTCACCGTCGGGGTCGGGCCCCAGCGGGTCGGTGGCCGCTGCCAGCTCCGCCCGAGCCTCCTGCAGCTCCCGCCGGCTCTGCGCGTCTGGGGGAGGGGACAGGGGAGTGACAGGACCCCCGACCCTCCCCGGGGTCCCTGCCTGGGGTCCCTGTCCCCTCCTGACCCCATCCGAGGTCCCCCGACCCTGCCCGGGGTCCCTGTCCCCTTCCTGGGGTCCCTGTCCCCTCCTGGCCCTGCCCGGGACCCCCCAACTCCTCCCGACCCAGAGACCCCCGCCCCTGCCCGGCCTGGCCGTGCCCATTTTGGGGTGGGGACAGCGCTGGGAGGGGACCCCCGACTCCTGCCCGGGACCCCCGCCATCCCCTCTCAGACCCCTTTCCAGCCCTTTTCCCAAACTCCAGCCCTTTCCCAACCCCCTTCCCGGCTCCTCTCTAAATCCCAGCCCCTTTTCCAATCGTTTTCCCAAACGCCAGCCCCTTCCCAACCTTTTTCCCAGCCCCTTTCCCAAAACCTAACCCCTTTCCCAACCCCTTTCCTAAATCCCAGCCCCTCTCCCACTTCCAGCCCCTCCTAACCCCTTTCCCGGCCCCTTTCCCGAACCCCAACTCCCTTCCCAATCCTTTTCAAAGCCTTTTTCCCAAACCCCAGCCCCTTCCTAACCCCCTTCCCGACCCCTCTTTAAATCCCAGCCCTTTCCCAACCCCTTTTTCCAAACCCCAGCCTCTTTCCCAGCCCCTCTCCAAACTCCAGACCCTTCCCAACCCCTTTTCCCAGCCCCCCTCTAAATCCCAGCCCCTTTCCCAACTTTTCCCAAACCCCATCCCCTTTCCCAAATCCTTTCCCAATCCCAGCCCCTTTCCCAGCCCCTCTCCCACTTCCAGCCCCTGCCAGGCCCCTTTCCAGCCCTTTTCCCAAACTCCAGCCCCTTCCCAACACCTTTTCCGGACCCACTTCAAATCCCAGCCCTTTCCCAAATTTTCCCAAACCCCAACCCTTTCCCAAACCCCTTCCCAGCCCCTCTCCACCTCCAGCCCCTCCCAAACCCTTTTCCAGCCCCTTTCCCAAATCCCAGCCCCTCTCCAGCCTCTTCCAACCTCATTCCCAAAACCTCTCCCACTTCCAACCCTTCCCAACCCCTTTCCCAGCCCCTCTCCACTTCCAGCCCCTCCCAAACCCTTTCCCAACCCCTTTCCCAACCCCTTTCCCAGCCCCTCTCCACCTCCAGCCCCTCCCAAACCCTTCCCAACCCCTTTCCCAGCCCCTCTCCACTTCTAGCCCCTCCCAAACCCTTTCCCAGCCCCTTTCCCAGCCCCTTCCCCAACCCCCAGCCCCTGTCCCAGCCCCTCTCCAGCCTCTTCCAACCTCATTCCCAAAACCTCTCCCACTTCCATCCCTTCCCAACCCCTTTCCCAACCCCTTTCCCAGCCCCTCTCCACTTCCAGCCCCTCCCAAACCCTTTCCCAAACCCTTTCCCAAACCCTTTCCCAAACCCTTTCCCAAACCCTTTCCCAAACCCTTTCCCAGCCCCTTCCCCACCCCCCAGCCCCTGTCCCAGCCCCTCTCCAGCCTCTTCCAACCTCATTCCCAAAACCTCTCCCACTTCCAGCCCCTCCCAACCCCTTTCCCAGCCCCTTTCCCAAATCCCAGCCCCTCTCCAGCCTCTTCCAACCTCATTCCCAAAACCTCTCCCACTTCCATCCCTTCCCAGCCCCTTTCCCAGCCCCTTTCCCACCCCTGCCGCCCCTGTCCCCTCTGTCCCCACTCACAGAGTGCCCCCAGCGCCGCCAGGGCCGCCACCAGCAGCAGCAGCGCGGCCGTGCCCAGCGCCCGGCGACACGCGTGACACCGCGGGGACAGCGCGGGCGGCGGCGCGGGGTCCCCGCGGGCCCGGGGGGGCGGGTACCGGATCTCCAGGGTCTCGTACAGGTCGGGGCTGTTGGCCATGGCCCCGGCGACACGTTGGGGACAGGGACGGTGCTGGCCCCGCTTCCTGCTCCGTGCCAGCCGGGGGAACAGGAACCCCGCTGATGCCACCCGCCCGGCGTCACGCGTGTCCCCACGCCCCCAGGGGACAGCCAGCCCGCCCTGGGGACGGGCAGGGGGTGAGGGGCTGGACCCCGCGGCCAGCCCTGTGTCCCTGAGCGTCCCTGGTCCTGTCCCCATCCTTGTCCCCAGTCCTGAGCCTGGCACTGGACTGGTCCCTGAGTGTCCCTGGTCCTGTCCCCATCCTTGTTCCTCTTCCTGAGCCTGGCACTGGACTGGTCCCTGAGTGTCCCTGATCCTGTCCCCATCCTTGTTCCTCTTCCTGAGCCTGGCACTGGACTGGTCCCTGAGTGTCCCTGATCCTGTCCCCATCCTTGTTCCTCTTCCTGAGCCTGGCACTGGACTGGTCCCTGAGTGTCCCTGATCCTGTCCCCATCCTTGTTCCTCTTCCTGAGCCTGGCACTGGACTGGTCCCTGAGTGTCCCTGATCCTGTCCCCATCCTTGTTCCTCTTCCTGAGCCTGGCACTGGACTGGTCCCTGAGTGTCCCTGATCCTGTCCCCATCCTTGTTTCTGTTCCTGACCCTGGCACTGGACTGGTCCCTGTGCCTGATCCAGTGACAGGGTCAGGACTGGGGACAGTGACAAGGATGGGGACAGGATCAGACAGGAACAGTCAGCTCCCATCCTTGTCCCTGATCCTGTCATTGGACTGGTTCCTGTCCCCGAGTCTGTCTCTGATCCTGTCCCCATCCTTGTCCCTGATCCTGTCACTGGACTGGTTCCTGTCCCTGATCCTGTCCCCATCCTTGTCCCTGTCCCCTGTCATTGGACTGGTTCCTGTCCCTGAGTCTGTCCCTGATCTTGTCCCCATCCTTGTCCTCGATTGTGTCCCCAATCCTGTCCTTGTCCCTGACTCCGTCCCTTGTCCCTGTCCCCAGTCCTGACCCTGTCGCTGGACTGGTCCCTGTCCCTGATCCTGTCCTCATCCTTGTCCCTGCCTGTCCCTGATCCTGTCCCCATGTTTGTCCCTGTCCTTGTCCCTGACTCTGTCCCTGTCTGATCCTGTCCCCACCTTGTCCCTGCCTGTCCCTGATCCTGTCCCCATCCTTGTCCCTGTCCTTGTCCCTGACTCTGTCCCGGTCTGATCCTGCCACATCCTTGTCCCTGTCCCCAGTCCTGACCCTGTCACTGGACTTGTCCCTGTCCCTGAGTCTGTCCCTGATCCAGTGACAGGGTCAGGACTGGGGACAGGGACAAGGATGGGGACAGGATCAGGGACAGGCAGGGACAAGGATGGGAACTGACTCTGTCCTTTTCTGATCCTGTCCCTTGTCATTGGACTTGTCCCTGTCCCTGGGTCTGTCCCTGATCTTGTCCCCATCCTTGTCCCTGTCTGTGTCCCCAATCCTGTCCTTGTCCCTGACTCTGCCCCTTGTCCCTGTCCCCATCCTTGTCCCTGTCCCCTGTCACCGGACTTGTCCCTGTCCCTGGGTCTGTCCCTGTCACCAGACTTGTCCCTGTCCCTGTTACTGATCTTGTCCCAGTCACTGTCCCAGATCCTGAGCTTGTCCCAGT
This sequence comes from Lonchura striata, assembly GCF_050655825.1. Taxonomy (NCBI): domain Eukaryota; kingdom Metazoa; phylum Chordata; class Aves; order Passeriformes; family Estrildidae; genus Lonchura; species Lonchura striata. The sequence goes on along the minus strand of NC_140706.1, from coordinate 1,757,435 downwards.
CCCTCTGTCCCCAGCCCTGTCCCCGTGTCCCTGAATCCCTAAATCCATCTGTCCCTGTGTCCCTGTGTCCCTGAATCCCTGTGTCCCTAAATCCCTCTGTCCCTGTGTCCCCGTGTCCCTGTGTCCCTCTGTCCCTCTGTCCCCATGTCCCTCTGTCCCCGTGTCCCTCTGTCCCTGTGTCCCTCTGTCCCTCTGTCCCTCTGTCCCCGTGTCCCTCTGTCCCCGTGTCCCTGTGTCCCCGTGTCCTTGTCCCCACTTCATTCACTTCTCCCACCCTCAGACACCGAAATCCCAGAGAAATCCCGGAATTCCAATGGGCCAGTGACCCCAGACTGGCCAAATTCACCCCAAACCTGGGTGAATTCAAACTGGGCATGGGCAGCACAAAATGGGGAAAATTCACCCCAAAAATGGATCCAGTCACCCCAAAACGGGGAAAATTCACCCCAAACCTGGGTGAATTCAAACTGGGCATGGACAGCACAAAATGGGGAAAATTCACCCCAAAAATGGAACCAGTCACCCCAAAACGGGGAAAATTCACCCCAAACCTGGGTGAATTCAAACTGGGCATGGACAGCACAAAATGGGGAAAATTCACCCCAAAAATGGATCCAGTCACCCCAAAACGGGGAAAATTCACCCCAAACCTGGGTGAATTCAAACTGGGCATGGACAGCACAAAATGGGGAAAATTCACCCCAAAACGGGGAAAATTCACCCCAAAACTGGGTGAATTCAAACTGGGCATGGACACCACAAAATGGGGAAAATTCACCCCAAAAAATAGATGAATTCAAACTGGGCATGTACAGCACAAAACAGGGAAAATTCACCCCAAAAGGGGAAAAATTCACCCCAAACTGGCCAAATTCACCCCAAAATTGTGTGAGTTCAAACTGGGCATGGACACCACAAAATGGGGAAAATTCACCACAAAACTGGGAAAATTCACCCCAAAAAATGGATCTGGACACCCCAAAACGGGAAAAAATCACCCCAAAACTGGGTGAGTTCAAACTGGGCATGGACAGCACAAAATGGGGAAAATTCACCCCAAAACGGGGAAAATTCACCCCAAAACTGGGTGAATTCAAACTGGGCATGGACACCAAAAAATGGGGAAAATTCACCCCAAAAGGGGAAAAATTCACCCCAAACTGGCCAAATTCACCCCAAAATTGTGTGAGTTCAAACTGGGCATGGACACCACAAAATGGGGAAAATTCACCAAAAACTGGGAAAATTCACCCCAATTGGGAAAAATTCACCACAAAATTGGATGAATTCAAACTGGGCATGGACAGCACAGAACAGGGAAAATTCGCCCCAAAATTGGAAAAATTCACCCCAAATGGGGAAAATTCATCCCAAAAATGGATCTGGTCACCACAAAATGGGGAAAATTCACCCCAAAATTGGGTGAATTCTAACTAGGCATGTATACCAAAAAACGGGGAAAATTCACCACATAATGGGAAAAATTCACCCCCAAATGGGAAAAATACACCCCAAAAATGGATCCAGTCACCCCAAAACGGGAAAAATTCACCCCAAAATTGTGTGAATTCAAACTGGGCATGAATAGCACAAAATGGGGAAAATTCACCCCAAAATTGGAAAAATTCATCCCAAATGGGGAATATTCCCCCCCAAAATGGATCTGGTCACCCCAAAACAGGAAAAATTTACCCTAAAATTGGATTAATTCAAACTGGGCATGTACACCACAAAATGGGGAAAATTCATCCCAAATGGGAAAAATTCACCACAAAACTGGGAAAATTCACCTCAAAAATGGTTCTGTCACCCCAAAACGGGGAAAATTTATCCCAAAATTGTGTGAATTCAAACTGGGCATGGACAGCACAAAATGGGGAAAATTCACCCCAAATGCAGAAAATTCACCCCAAAATTGGGCAAATTCACCTCAAAAATGGATCCAGTCATCCTGAAATGGGGAAAATTCATCCCAAACAGGGAAAATTCATCCCAAAACTGGGCAAATTCACCCCAAAACTGGATCTGGTCACCCAAAATGGTAAAAATTCATCCCAAATGGGGAAAATTCACCCCAAAACTGGATCTGGTCACCCAAAATGGGGAAAATTCATCCCAAATGGGGAAAATTCACCCCAAAACTGGATCTGGTCACCCAAAATGGGGAAAATTCATCCCAAATGGGGAAAATTCACCCCAAAACTGGATCTGGTCACCCAAAATGGGGAAAATTCATCCCAAATGGGGAAAATTCACCCCAAAACTGGATCTGGTCACCCAAAATGGGGAAAATTCATCCCAAATGGGGAAAATTCACCCCAAAACTGGATCTGGTCACCCAAAATGGGGAAAATTCATCCCAAATGGGGAAAATTCACCCCAAAACTGGATCTGGTCACCCAAAATGGGGAAAATTCATCCCAAATGGGGAAAATTCACCCCAAAACTGGATCTGGTCACCCCAAATGGGGAAAATTCATCCCAAATGGGGAAAATTCACCCCAAAACTGGATCTGGTCACCCAAAATGGGGAAAATTCATCCCAAATGGGGAAAATTCACCCCAAAACTGGATCTGGTCACCCAAAATGGGGAAAATTCATCCCAAAATGGGGAAAATTCACCCCAAAACTGGATCTGGTCACCCCAAACTGGCCGAATCCTCCCAACCCGGGGAATTTGGGGTGCGGGGTCCCCCTGGGAGCACCCCGGGATCCATTTGGGATCTCCCGGGATCCGTCCCCGGCCGGGAGATCCCGTCCCCGCCGCGTCACCCCCCGTCCCCATCCTGGCCTTGCGCAATTCCCGTTTCCTTCCCCATTCCCGCGGGCCCGGATATTGGGGAACGTCCGGCCTGAGTCACCCCCGGTGCCTCCGGAACCCCCCGAGGTGCCCCCGAATCCCTGGGAATTCCACGGGGGAAACGGGAAAAGTCCCGGAGTTCCAGCCGGGATTTGAGGGTTTGGGGTCCTTTTTATGGATTTTTTTCCCCAATCCATCCTCTGGGATGACGGGGTTGGTGAGAAGCTCCATCCCAACGGTCCTGGAATCTTCAAGGGGTCGGTTTGGGGGGAATTCGTTCAGATTTGGGGTGGGTTTTCCCAGCTTGGAGTGAATCTTCCCAATTTGGGGTGAATTTGTTTAGTTTTGGGATGAATTTTCCCAATTTGGGGTGCATTTGCTCAGTTTGGGGTGAATTTGTTCAGTTTGCGGTGAATTTGCTCAGTTTTGGGGTGAATCTGCTCAGTTTTGGGGTGAATTTGCTCAGTTTGAGGTGAATTTTCCCAGCTGTTGGGTGAATTTTCTGAACTTGGGGTAAATTTTCTGAATTTGGGGTGAATTTTCGTAATTTGGGATGAATTTTCGTAATTTGGGGTGAATTTGTTCAATTTGGGGTGAATTTGCTCAGTTTGAGGTGAATTTTCCCAGCTGTTGGGTGAATTTTCTGAATTTGGGGCAAATTTTCTGAATTTGGGGTGAATTTTCCCAATTTGGGATGAATTTGTTCAATTTGGGGTGAATTTTCCCTATTTGGGACAAATTTGTTCAAATTGGGGTGAATTTTCCCAATTTGGAATGAATTTTTTCAGTTTCAGGGTGACTAGATCCAGTTTTGGGGTGAATTTGTTCAATTTGTGGTGAATTTGTTCAATTTGGGGTGAATTTTCCCAACTTGGGGTAAGTTTTCCAAGTTTGGGGTGAATTTTCCCAGTTTGGGTTGAATTTTCTGAATTTGGGTTGGATTTGTTCAGTTTTGGGGTGAATTTGTTCAATTCTGAGGTGAATTTTCCCAGTTTGAGGTGAATTATCCCAATTTGGGTTGAATTTGTTCAGTTTTGGGATGATTTTTCCCAGTTTGGGTGAATGTTTTCACTTTTGGGATGACTGGATCCAGTCTTGGGTGACTCCGTCCAGTTTTGGGGTGAATTTTCCCAATTTTGGGGTGTTTTTTCCCCATTTTGGGGAGAATTTTCCCAGTCTGGGGTGACCAGATCCAGTTTTTGGGTTTCCATGTCCAGTTCTTGGGTGTCTGCTCCCCGTTTGGGGTGAATTTGTCCAGTTTTGGGGTGCCCGGACCCATTTTGGGGTGAGTGGACTGAGTTTTGGGATGAATTTTTCTAGTTTGGGCAAATTTCCCCAGTTTGAGGTGACCTGACCCAGTTTGGGTGTAACTGTATCCATTTTTGGGGTGAATTTTCCCAGTTTGGGGTGAATTTTCCCAGTTTGGTGTGAATTTTCCCAGTTTGGGGTGAATTTGTCCATTTTTTGGGTGACCAGATCCAGTTTGGGGTGACCGGATCCACTTTTTGGGATGAATTTGCTCAGTTTTGGGGTGAATTTGCCAGGTTTTGGGACGCATTTTCCCACTTTGGGGTGTCTGTGCCCAGTTTGGGGTGAATTCACCCAGTTTAGGGCAAATTCACCCAGTCTGGAGCGTATTTGGCCAGTTCTGGGGTTCAGCAGCCAGTTTTGGGGTGAATTCTCACATTTTGGGATATCAGTGCCCAGTTTGGGGTTTTCTGTGCCCATTTCTGGACATTGGGATGGACAAATGGACACTGGGATGGACAAATGGACACTGGGACGGACACAGGGATGGACACCAGGGTGGACACTGGGATGGACAAATGGACACTGGGATGGAAACATGGAAGTTGGGATGGACAAATGGACATTGGGACGGAGACTGGGATGGACACCAGGGTGGACACTGGGATGGACAAATGGACACTGGGATGGACAAATGGACACTGGGATGGACACTGGGATGGACAAATGGACACTGCCATGGACACCAGGGTGGACACTGGGATGGACAAATGGACACTGGGATGGACAAATGGACACTGGGACGGACACTGGGATGGACAAATGGACACTGGGATGGACACTGAGATGGACAAATGGACACTGGGGTGGACACTGGGATGGACAAATGGACACTGGGATGGACACTGGGATGGACACCAGGGTGGACACTGGGATGGACAAATGGACACTGGGATGGAAACATGGAAGTTGGGATGGACAAATGGACACTGGGACAGAGACTGGGATGGACACCAGGGTGGACACTGGGGTGGACAAATGGACACTGGGATGGACAAATGGACACTGGGACGGAGACTGGGATGGACACCAGGGTGGACACTGGGATGGACAAATGGACACTGGGATGGACACTGAGATGGACAAATGGACACTGGGGTGGACACTGGGATGGACAAATGGACACTGGGATGGACACCAGGGTGGACACTGGTATGGACAAATGGACACTGGGATGGAAACATGGAAGTTGGGATGGACAAATGGACACTGGGACGGAGACTGGGGTGGACACTGGGATGGGCAAATGGACATTGGGGTGGACACTGGGGTGGACAAATGGACACTGGAGTGGACAAATAAACACCGGGATGGACAAATGGACACTGGGACGGACATTGGGGTGGACAAACGGATGCTGTGATGGACAAATAGACACTGGGATGGACAAATGGACACTGGGACAGAGACTGGGTTGGACACTGGGATGGGCAAATGGACATTGGGGTGGACACATGGACACTGGGACGGACACCGGGGTGGACAAATGGACATTGGGACGGACAAATGGACACTGGGGTGGACACTGGGATGGACATTGGGGTGGACACTGGAGTGGACAAATGGACACTGGCATGGACACTAGGGTAGACAGATGGACACTGGGGTGGACAAATGGATGTTGTGATGGACACATGAACATTGGGATGGACACTGATATGGTGAAATGGACACTGGGATGGACAAATGGACACTGAGATGGACACTGGGGTGGACAAATGGACACTGGGATGGATACTGGGATGGACACTGGGATGGACAAATGGACATTGGGGTGGACAAACGGATGTTGGGATGGACACATGGACACTGGGATGGACACTGGGATGGACAAATGGACACTGGCATGGACACTGGGATGGACACCAGGGTGGACACTGGTATGGACAAATGGACACTGGGGTGGAAACATGGAAGTTGGGATGGACAAATGGACACTGGGACGGACACGGGGGTGGATACTGGGATGGGCAAATGGACACTGGGGTGAACACATGGATGGACACATGGATGGACACATGGATGCTGTGATGGACAAATGGACACTGGGGTGGACACTGGGATGGACAAATGGACACTGGGATGGAAACATGGAAGTTGGGATGGACAAATGGACACTGAGATGGACACTGGGGTGGACACATGGATGGACACATGGATGCTGGGATGGACAAATGGACACTGGGATGGACATTGGGGTGGACAAACGGATGTTGGGATGGACAAACGTGCACTGGGATGGACAAATGGACACTGGCATGGACAAATGGACACTGGGATGGACACCAGGGTGGACAAACAGATGTTGGGGTGGACAAATGGACACTAGGGTGGACACTGGGGTGGACAAATGGACACTGGGGTGGACAAATGGACACTGAGACACTGGGGTGGACAAATGGACACTGAGACACTGGGGTGGACAAATGGATGTTGCGATGGACACATGAACATTGGGATGGACACTGGGATGGACAAATGGACACTGGGATGGACAAATGGACACTGAGATGGACAAATGGACACTGGCATGGACAAATGGACACCGGGGTGGACAGGGTCACGGATGGTTGGACATTGGAACAGGTGGATGGATGGACATGGCAGATGGACACTGGGATGCATGGACGGATGGACACTGGGATGGACAGATGGACACTGGAATCAATGGGTGCATGGAGGGATGGATGGACATGGGGATGGACAGGGGGACAGAAGGATGGACGGAGGGATGGACAGATGGACGGATGGATGGATGCTGAGATCAGTGCAGCAGTTCTTGAATGGACATCAGGGTGGACAAGGTCATGGACAAATGGACACTAGGATGGACAGAGATGCGCACAGATGGATACTGGGATGGACACCAGGGATGGACAGATGGACACTGGGATGGATGGGGACAAGAATGGATGGACACCAGGATGGACACAGGAATGGACAGACGGACACTGGGATGGATGGATGGATGGATGGGTGGATGGACAGATGGACACTGGGATGGATGGAGGTGTGCACAGATGGATGTTGGGATGGACACCGGGATGGATGGACACCAGGACGGACAGATGGACACTGGGATGGATGGGGACAAGAATGGATAGACACCAGGATGGACACAGGAATGGACAGACGGACACTGGGATGGATGGACGGATGGGTGGATGGACAGATGGACACTGGGATGGATGGAGGTGTGCACAGATGGATGTTGGGATGGACACCGGGATGGATGGACACCAGGACGGACAGATGGACACTGGGATGGATGGGGACAAGAATGGATGGACACCAGGATGGACACAGGAATGGACAGACGGACACTGGGATGGATGGACGGATGGGTGGATGGACAGATGGACACTGGGATGGATGGAGGTGTGCACAGATGGATGTTGGGATGGACACCGGGATGGATGGACACCAGGATGGACAGATGGACACTGGGATGGATGGGGACAGGGATGGACAGAGGGACACCAGGATGGACACTGGGATGGACGAGGACATGGACAGGGGGAACCCCTGGGACCTTTTTGGGATCACCCCGGGGTGTCCCTGGGGACACACTGGGGTCACCTTGTGCCATCCTTGGGGCTGGTTTGGGGTCACCCTGGGGACACACTGGGGTCACTTTGTGCCACCCTGGGCACCCATTTTGGGTCACCCCGGAATGTCCCTGGTGCCCATTTGGGGTCACCCCGGGATGTCCCTGGGGCTGGTTTGGGGTATCCCTGGGGACACATTGGGGTCACCTTGTGCCATCCCCAGCACCCATTTGGGGTCACCCTGGGGACACATTGGGGTCACCTTGTGCCACCCCTGGCACCCATTTGGGGTCACCTGGGGACACATTGGGGTCACCTTGTGCCACCCCTGGCACCCATTTGGGGTCACCCTGGGGACACACTGGGGTCACCTTGTGCCACCCCGGGCACCCATTTGGGGTCACCCCAGGGTATCTCGGGGGACACATTGGGGTCACTTCCCGCTACTCCCGAGCCCCATTTGGGATTTCTCCAGGGCCTCTCCACGGCCTCATCGGTCCCTCCCGGGGGTCTATCCCGGGCGTCCCTCCCGGGGGTCCATCCCGGGGGTTTCTCCCGTTGGTCCATCCCGTGGGTCCTTCCCGTGGGTCCATCCCGTGGGTCCCTCCCGGGGGTCCCTCCCGGGGGTCCCTCCCGTGGGTCCATCCCGTGGGTCCCTCCCGTGGGTCCATCCCGTGGGTCCCTCCCGGGGGTCCCTCCCGGGGGTCCCTCCCGTGGGTCCATCCCGTGGGTCCATCCCGGGGGTCCCTCGGGGGTCAATCCCGTGGGTCCATCCCGGGGGTCCCTCCCGGGCGTCCCTCCCGGGGGTCCATCCCGGGGGTTTCTCCCGTGGGTCCCTCCCGTGGGTCCATCCCGGGGGTCTCCCCTCGGGGGTCTATCCCGGGGGTCCATCCCGTGGGTCCCTCCCGGGGGTCTCCCCTCGGGGGTCCATCCCGGGGGTCCCTCCCGTGGGTCCATCCCGGGGGTCTCCCCTCGGGGGGTCAATCCCGTGGGTCCCTCCCGTGGGTCCCTCCCGTGGGTCCATCCCGTGGGTCCCTCCCGTGGGTCCATCCCGGGGGTCCCTCCCGGGGGTCTCCCCTCGGGGGTGCCCGGCGCCCCCCGCGCTGCGCGGGGAGGGACCGCTCCTCCCCGGAATGATGTCAGCCTGGCCGGCCGCGGCCCCCGCCTCCCCCGGCGGCTCCGGCCCTGCCTCCCCGGGGAGGCGGCGGCGGCGGTGCCGGGATGGCCCGGGCCGGTGCGGCGGCGGCGGCGGGGCGGCGGCAGCGAGCGCTGCTGCTGCTCATGGTGCTGCTGCCCGAGCCGGGCCGCCGGGGCCGGGCCGGGGGTCGGCGGAGGCGGCGGGGAGAAGGCGGTGACGGCGTTCCCGGGACCCCCGGGCCGCCCCCCGCTCGCCCGCTGCTGCTGCTGCTGCCGCTGCCGCCGCCGCCGCCGCCGCCCCGCGCCGCCGCCGCCCGCCCGGTAACGGAACCGAGAGCCCCCGCCCCCGGCCGGGCTCCCCCTCCCGCCGCCGCCTCCACTCCTCCCCTGCGCCTCGGCCCTCCCTCCTTCTCCCCCTGCATCCCTCCGGTGCCGCGCTCCATCCCTCCCCCGAGCCTCCCTCCATCCCTCCCTCTGCCGCGCTCCATCCCTCCCCCGAGCCTCCCTCCATCCCTCCCTCCATCCCTCCCCCGAGCCTTCCTCCGGCCCTCCTCTCCCTCCCTCCCTCCATCCTTCTACTCCTCCTCCGGGCCTCCCTCCCTCCCTCCATCCCTCCCTCCATCCTTCTACTCCTCCTCCGGGCCTCCCTCCCTCCCTCCATCCCTCCCTCCATCCTTCTACTCCTCCTCCGGGCCTCCCTCCCTCCCTCCATCCCTCCCTCCATCCTTCTACTCCTTCTCCGGGCCTCCCTCCCTCCCTCCCTCCGCTCCTCTGAGCCTTCCTCCTTCCCTCCCTCCTTCCTCCCCATCCCTCCCTCCACTCCTCCCTCCCTCCCTCTCCCCCCGCGCCTCCCCCCGCCCCTTCCCCTCCCCTCCCGCGGCTCCGGGGCTCCTCCAGCTCCAACTTCTCGGGCTCTGCCCCCTCCTCCCTCCCCCCGACCCCCCCCCGGAGCCTCCCCCTCCCTCCCCCTCCCCTCCCTCTCCCCTCCCTCTCCCTCCCTCCCTCCGCAGATGCCGCTTCCCCGGCGGCCGGGACGGCGGCCCCCGGCACCTGCCCGGTGCTGAGCGCGGGGCTGGGGGCTGGGGGGGTGCGGGGGTCCCCCTGAGCCCCCGGTGATGTTCTCGGTGCAGGAGGCGCTGCCCCGGGGGGGGGTCCCCATGAAGGAGGAGCCGCTGAGCGCGGGGCTCCCCGCCGGCCGCTGGCTGCAGGGCACCGGCATCCTGGACGCCAGCACGGCGGCGCAGAGGTAAGGGGACAGCTCGGGGACAGCTCGGGGACACATTTGGGACACATTTGGGACACATTCGGGACAGATCCGGGACGACCCGGGGACAGCCCGGCGGCTCTGGGGGTTGCGGGATGGATGCAACCCGAGCTCCGTGGGTCGGTGCGGGTATCCCGGGTTCCACGGGAATCCCAGGGGTTGTGGGCATCCCGGTTCTCTGGGCATTCCAGGGCTCTGCACATCCTGAGCTCCTCGGGTATCCCGGCATTTCATGGGCACTCCAGGGGCTGCGGGCATGCCAGGGGCTGTGGATGTGCCAGGCTCCGTGGGCATCCCAAATTCCACGGGCATCCCTGGCTCTGCCAGAGATCCCAAATTCCACGGGCATCCCTGGCTCTGCCAGAGATCCCAAATTCCACGGGCATCCCTGGCTCCGCGGGTATCCCAAATTCCATGGGCATCCCTGGCTCCGCGGGTATCCCAAATTCCACGGGCATATCTGGCTCTGCCAGAGATCCCAAATTCCATCGGTGTCCCTGGCTCAGTGGGCATCCCAAATTCCACAGACATCCCGGGCTCTGCAGAGATCCCAAATTCCCAAATTCCACGGGCATCCCGAGCTCTGCAACCCTCCTGGGCACTGCGGGCATTCCAGGAGCTGTGGGCATCCTGGGTTTTGGGAGTGTTCTGGGATCCACGGGAATTCCAGGTCCTGTGGGCATCCCTGGGCATCAGCTGTGGGAATTCCAGGGTATTCCATGCCCCGTGGGCATTCTGGGCTCCTGGGTCCCACGGGCTCCAGGGGCATTCCAAGATGTGCCCCCCATTTTTCCTGGCATTCCTTGGGCCTCTGGATCCCCTGTCCCGGTGCCCTGGGCATCCCGGGATCCCGGTGGGTTTCAGCTGCCAGGGGTTTGTGCCACCGGGAATGGGATCTGTGCCCATCCCTGCCTTTTCTGGGGGGCTCAAATCCCATTCCTGCCTTTTCCGGGGGGCTCAAATCCCATTCCTGCCTTTTCCAGGGGGCTCAAATCCCATTCCTGCCTTTTCCGGGGGGCTCAAATCCCATCCCTGCCTGTACCAGGGGGTTTAAATCCAATTCCTTGCTCTTCGGGGGGGCTCAAATCCCACTCTTTGCTCTTTTGGGTCTCAAATCCCATTCCTGCCTTTTTTGGGGGCTCAAATCCCATTCCTTGCTGTTTTGGGGGGGGCTCAAATCCCATTCCTGCCTTTTCTGGAGACCTCAAATCCCATTCCCTGCCCTTTTGTGGGGCTCAAATCCCATTCCCTGCTCTTTTGGGGGGGCTCAAATCCCACTCCTGCCTTTTCCGGGGGGCTCAAATCCCATTCCTGCCTTTTCCAGGGGGCTCAAATCCCATTCCTGCCTTTTCTGGGGGGCTCAAATCCCATCCCTGCCTTTTCCTGGGGGCTCAGATCCCATTCCTGTCTTTTCCAGGGGGGTTAAATCCAATTCCTTGCCCTTTTGGAGGCTCAAATCCCATTCCCTGCCTTCCTGGAGAGCTCAAATCCCATTCCTGCCTTTTCTGGGGGGCTGAAATCCCATTCCTGCCTTTTCTGGAGAGCTCAAATCCCATTCCCTGTTCTTTTGGGGGGGCTCAAATCCCATTTCCTGTTCTTTTGGGGGGGCTCAAATCCCATTCCCTGTTCTTTTGGGGGGGCTCAAATCCCATTCCCTGTTCTTTTGGGGGCTCAAGTACGTCCCTTGCTCTTCCAGGGGGCTCAAATCCCACTCTTTGCTCTTTTGGGTCTCAAATCCCATTCCTGCCTGTACCAAGGGGCTCAAATCCCATTCCTGCCTTTTCTGGAGACATCAAATCCCATTCCCTGCCCTTTTGGGGGGCTCAAATCCCATTCCTGCCTTTTCTGGAGACATCAAATCCCATCCCTGCCCTTTTGGGGGGCTCAAATCCCATTCCCTGCCCTTTTGGGGGGCTCAAATCCCATCCCTGCCCTTTTGGGGGCTCAAATCCCATTCCCTGCCCTTTTGGGGGGCTCAAATCCCATCCCTGCCCTTTTGGGGGGCTCAAATCCCATTCCCTGCCCTTTTGGGGGGCTCAAATCCCATTCCTGCCTTTTCTGGAGACATCAAATCCCATTCCCTGCCCTTTTGGGGGCTCAAATCCCATTCCTTGCTGTTTTGGGGGGGCTCAAATCCCATCCCTGCCCTTTTGGGGGGCTCAAATCCCATTCCCTGTCCTCCTGGGGACTTCAAATCCCATTCCTTTCTCTTTGGGGGGGCTCAAATCCCATTCCCTGCCGTTTTGGGGGGCTCAGATCCCATTCCTGCCTTTTCCGGGGGGCTCAAATCCCATTCCCTGCCCTTTTGGGGGGCTCAAATCCCATTCCTGCTTTTTCCGGGGGGCTCAAATCCCATTCCTGCCTTTTCCAGGGGGCTCAAATCCCATTCCTGCCTTTTCCGGGGGGCTCAAATCCCATCCCTGCCCTTTTGGGGGTCTCAAATCCCATCCCTGCCCTCCCTCAGTGTCCCCTCTCCCCTGTCCCTCTCTCCCACATGTGCCCAGAGGGGTCAGTGCCACCCCTGTCCCCTGTCCTGCTGTCCCCTCTGCCGTGTTTGGGGTGTCCCCAAATGGTCATGGCGGCTCCCTGGGGTCCCCCCAAAACTTCGGGGTGCCGGAAAACCTCAGGGAACACCCCCAAAGGGACTCCAGCACGGCCACCACCGCGGTGACAGCCACCCCCGGGGGTGACAGTGTGACACAGCTGAGGGACGGCAGTGCCAGCCTGGGATGCCCAGGGAGCTGCTGGCCTTGTCCCGGTGTCCCCAAAGGCTCCGCGGGACACAGGGACACAGCGGGGGCTGGCAGCGGTGACAGGGACGTGTCACCCAGCGGAGCCCTGGCCACTTGGGGCTGTCCCCTCCCGCCCTCCTTGTGTCACCCTGGTGGCAGCTGGGCGTGTGCCACCACGCCTGGGGACACCTGGCTGTGGTGGTGGTGGTGGTGGTGGGTGTCACCAGCGTCCCCAAGGCCACCGCAGTGTCCCCAAGGGGTTGGCACCCAGCTCCTGCAGGTGCGGGGTGACCCCCGCCGTGTCCCCGCGGTGGGGTGGGGGTCCCCAAGCCCCCCGAGCCACCCCCCCCACCAAACCCGGGCTTTCCTGGAAGCGCCGGGGCCGCGGCTGCTTGGAAATGCTTGATTGCCTTTAATAATTAATTAACGCGGCGGGCGGGGCTGGCGGCGCGGGGGGGACACGGCGGGGGACAGCGGCGACAGGCAGAGCCACCCCCCGCCTGTCACCGAGGCGGTTTTGGGGGGCGCGGAGGGGAATTTTTGGGGTTGGAAGGAGCCGCGGGCGCCGCTGTCCCGTTGTAGGGGGGGGACAGAGAGGGGACAGAGGTGTCCCCGCGGGGTGGGACCCGGAGGGGACAAGGGACACGCCGCGGTGGCCACGGCAGGTGTGGGGACATGGTGTGACCCGTTTGTGGTGGCCGCGCACAGGTATTGTCACCTCGCCAGGTGACCCTGGGGACAATTTGGGACCCTGCCCGTGTCCCTGGGGACAATTTGGGACCCCCGCGGGTGACCTGGGGACAATTTGGGACCCCGCGGGTTTCCCTGGGGACAATTTGGGACCCCACGAGTGACCCTGGGGACAATTTGGGACCCTGCCCGTGACCCTGGGGACAATTTGGGATCCCACGGGTGTCCCTGGGGACAGTCTGGGACCCCGCCCGTGTCCCTGGGGACATTTTGGGACCCCGGGGAGCAGCTGAAGGAGTTTTTCCTTGGAGAAATGTCCCCAGAGTGTCACCAAGGTCCCCAAGGGCTGGGTTTGCGTGTGGCTGTGGCGGGGGGTGACACTGGGGACCCGCTCCGCTGCTGCCAGGGGGACACCGAGGGGACAGGGGCCACCAGGGGGTGGGGACACGGTGACAGTGGCGGGGATTGTGCTGGAGCCATCGTCTCTGAAGTGGCTCTGCTGTCACCGCGGGTGTCGGGGCAGGGACAGCAGCGGTGACAGCGGCGAGCCCAGAGGTGGCACTGGGGGATGGCAGCGCGGGGAGGGCTCAGGGGTGTCCCCCCTGTCCCCTCGTGTCCCCGATGTCAGGGGCAGGGTGTCCCCACCTGTGTCCCCTACCTGGGACAGGGAGGGCCCCACGGAGGGGGTGTTGGGGACAGGCTGGTGGCCTTGGGGACAGGCTGGTGGCCCTGGGGATGGAATCCTGGGGGTCTTGGGGACAGACTGGTGGCCTTGGGGACAGGCTGGTGGCCTTGGGGACAGGGTCCTGGGCATCTTGGGGACAGGCTGGTGGCTTTGGGGACAGGCTGGTGGCCCGGGGGACAGGGTCCTGGGGTCTTGGGGACAGGCTGGTGGCCTTGGAGATGGAGTTCTGGGCATCTTGGGGACAGGCTGGTGGCCTTGGGGACAGGGTCCTGGGGTCTTGGAATCAGGCTGGTGGCCCTGGGGACAGGCTGGCGGCCTTGGGGACAGGCTGGTGGCCCTGGGGATGGAATCCTGGGCGTCTTGGGGACAGGCTGATGGTTTTGGGGATGGAATCTTGGTGGCCTTAGGGACAGGCTGGTGGCCTTGGGGACAGGGTCCTGGGGGTCTTGGGGACAGGCTGGTGGCCTTGGGGATGGAATCCTGGGGGTCTTGGGGACAGACTGGTGGCCTGGGGGACAGGGTCCTGGGCATCTTGGGGACAGGCTGGTGGCTTTGGGGACAGGCTGGTGGCCCGGGGGACAGGGTCCTGGGGTCTTGGGGACAGGCTGGTGGCCTTGGGGATGGAATCCTGGTGGCCTTAGGGACAGGCTGGTGGCCTTGGGGACAGGCTGGTGACCCTGGGGATGGAGTTCTGGGCATCTTGGGGACAGGCTGGTGGTTTTGGGGATGGAATCTTGGTGGCCTTAGGGACAGGCTGGTGGCCTTGGGGACAGGGTCCTGGGGGTCTTGGAATCAGGCTGGTGGACCTGGGGACAGGCTGGTGGCCCTGGGGATGGAATCCTGGTGGCCTTAGGGACAGGCTGGTGGCCTTGGGGACAGGCTGGTGGCCCTGGGGATGGAGTCCTGGGCATCTTGGGGACAGGCTGGTGGTTTTGGGGACAGGCTGGTGGCCCGGGGGACAGGGTCCTGAGCATCTTGGGGACAGGCTGGTGGCCTTGGGGACAGGCTGGTGGCTTTGGGGACAGGGTCCTGGGCATCTTGGGGACAGGCTGGTGGTTTTGGGGACAGACTGGTGGCCTGGGGGACAGGGTCCTGAGCATCTTGGGGACAGGCTGGTGGCTTTGGGGACAGGCTGGTGGCCCGGGGGACAGGGTCCTGGGGGTCTTGGAATCTGGCTGGTGGCCCTGGGGATGGAATCCTGGTGGCCTTAGGGACAGGCTGGTGGCCTTGGGGACAGGCTGGTGGCCCTGGGGATGGAATCATGGTGGCCTTAAGGACAGGCTGGTGGCCCTGGGGATGGGGTCCTGGTGGTCTTAGGGATAGCCTGGTGGCCCTGGGGACAGGGTGCTGTAAGTTTTGGGGGTGCCAGGCCTGGGTGCCGGGGGTCCCGAGGACTGGATTTTGGGATTTGGGGATTTTGGGATTCTGGGGACATCGTGCTGGGGGGTCCCATGGAAGAAGGTCTGGGGGTCCCGGTGCTGAGGTTTTGGGGGTCCCAGTATTGGGGTCATGGCAGTCCCCAGGATGGGATGCTGGTGTCCCATGGAGGAGATTTTGGGGGGTCCCTGGGACGAGGTGCTGGGGTTCGGGTGTCCCATGGAGGAGATTTTGGGGGGTCCCTGGGACAGGGTGCTGGGGTTCGGGTGTCCCATGGAGGAGATTTTGGGGGTCCCAGGGTGAATTTTTGAGTGTCCTGGTAATGGGGTGCCGGGGGGGGGGGGTCCCCAAAATTTGGGTTCTAGGGGATGGAAATCCTGGCAATGGGGTGCTAGGGTGTTGGTGTTCCATGGTTTTGGGGTTCCTGGTAATGGGGTGCTGGGGGCTCCCTGTGCCAGAGTTTTGGGGCTCCCAAGGATTTGGGTTCTTGGGGATGGGGATCCCAGGGATGGGGTGCTGATGGTCCCGGTGTTGGGGTTGCCCTGGACGGGTTTTGGGGGTTCTGGGGCTGGGGATCCCCAGGTGTGGGGTTCTCGGGGATGGGGATCCCAGGGAGGGGGTGCTGGGGGTCCCCGGGATGGGGCACTGAGGGTCCCAGTCCTGGGGGTCCGACAGACGGGTTTTGGGGGTTCCTGGTGCTGGGGATCCCCAGGGTTGGGGTTCTTTGGGATGGGGATGCCCAGGATTTGGGTTCCCGGTGCTGGGGATCCCCAGGGTTGGGGTTCTTTGGGATGGGGATGCCCGGGATTTGGGTTCCTGGGGGTGGGGATCTCCAGGACTGGGGTTTTCAGGGATGGGGATCCCCAGGATTTGGGTTCCCGGTGCTGGGGATCCCCAGGATTTGGGATCTCAGTGTTGGGGATCCCCAGGATTTGGGTTCCTGCTGCTGGGGATCTCCAGGACTGGGGTTTTCAGGGATGAGCATCCCCAGAATTTGGGTTCTTGGTGCTGTGGGTCCCCAGGGTTGGGGTTCTTTGGGACAGGGATCCCCAGGATTTGGGTTCCCAGTGCTGGAGATCCCCAGGATTTGGGATCTCGGTGCTGGACATGCCCAGGATGGGATTTTTTGGCACAGGGATCCCCAAGATTTGGGTTTGGGATCTCGATGCTGGATATCGCCAGGATGGGTTTTTTTGGCACAGGGATCCCCAGGATTTGGGTTCCTGGGGCTGGAGATCCCCAAGATTTGGGATCTTGGTGCTGGGGATCCCCAAGATTTGGGTTTGGGATCTCGGTGCTGGACATCCCCAGGATGGGTTTTTTTGGCACAGGGATCCCCAGGATTTGGGATCTCGGTGCTGGGGATCCCCAGGGTTGGGATTCCTTGGGATGGGGATGCTGGGATTTGGGTTCCTGGGGATGGGGATCTCCAGGACTGGGGTTTTCAGGGATGGGGATCCCCAAGATTTGGGTTCTTGGTGCTGTGGGTCCCCAGGGCTGGGGTTCTTTGGGACAGGGATCCCCAGGATTTGGGTTCCCGGGGCTGGGGATCCCCAAGATTTGGGATCTCGGTGCTGGACATCCCCAGGATTTGGGATCTTGGTGCTGGACATCCCCAGGATGTTTTTTTTTGGCACAGGGATCCCCAAGATTTGTGCTCCTGGTGCTGGGGATGCCCAGGATTTGGGATCTCGGTGCTGGGGATCCCCAGGGTTGGGATTCCTTGGGATGGGGATGCCCGGGATTTGGGTTCCTGGGGATGGGGTTTTCAGGGATGAGCATCCACAGGATTTGGGGTCTCGGTGCTGGACATCCCCAGGATGGGTTTTTTTGGCACAGGGATCCCCAGGATTTGGGTTCTCAGTGCTGGACATCCCCAGGATTTGGGATCTCGGTGCTGGATATCCCCAGGATGGATTTTTTTGGCACAGGGATCCCCAGGATTTGGGATCTCGGTGCTGGACATCCCCAGGATGGGGTTTTTGGCACAGGGATCCCCAAGATTTGGGTTCCCGGGGCTGGGGATCCCCAGGATTTGGGATCTCGGTGCTGGAGATCCCCAGGATTTGGGATCTCGGTGCTGGGGATCCCCAGGATTTGGGATCTCGGTGCTGGACATCCCCAGGATGGGGTTTTTTTGGCACAGGGATCCCCAGGATTTGTGTTTGGGATCTCGGTGCTGGATATCCCCAGGATGGGGTTTTTTGGCACAGGGATCCCCAGGATTTGGGATCTCGATGCTGGACATCGCCAGGATGGGTTTTTTTGGCACAGGGATCCCCAGGATTTGAGATCTCGGTGCTGGGGATCCCCAGGATGGGTTCTTTGGCACAGGGATCCCCAGGATTTGTGTTTGGGATCTCGGTGCTGGGGATCTCCAGGATGGGTTCTTTGGCACAGGGATCCCCAGGATTTGGGCTCCCGGGGCTGGGGATCTCCAGGAGTGGGGTTCTGGGGGCTCGGCGTCGCGGCTGCGGGCGGTGCCGGGGTTGTGGCCGCGGCGCCGTCGCGGCTGTCCCCTCACCGTGGCCTGTCGCAGCGGGGTGTCGCTGGCCCGCGCTCACTTCGAGAAGCAGCCGCCGGCCAACCTGCGCAAGTCCAACTTCTTCCACTTCGTGCTGGCCATGTACGACCGCCAGGGCCAGCCCGTGGAGGTGGAGCGCACCTGCTTCATCGACTTCGTGGAGAAGGAGCGGGTGAGAAACCCCCAAAAACCCCCAAAACCACCCCAAAACCACCCCAAAAAAACCCCAAAACCACCCCAAAACTCCCGTGGGGCTGCTCGCAGCGGGGCAGAGCAGCCACGGCCCAGCCCGGAGCGCGGGTGAGAAACCCCCAAAAAACCCCAAAAACCCCCAAAACCACCCCAAAACCATCCCAAAACTCCCGCGGGGCCGCTCGCAGCGGGGCAGAGCAGCCACGGCCCAGCCCGGAGCACGGGTGAGAAACCCCCAAAACCACCCCAAAAAAACCCCAAAACCACCCCAAAACCACCCCAAAACTCCCGTGGGGCCGCTCGTAGCGGGGCGGGGCAGCCCGGAGTGTGACCCCAACTCATGGCACGAGTGGCCCCCAGGTGGGGTGGGAGGGACACGGAGTGACCAGGAGTGGACACGGAGTGACCAGGAGGGGACACGGAGTGACCAACTGACCCCTGGCCGTGAATTTTGTCCCCCCGCCTCAAGGAGCAGAACGGGGAGAAAACCAACAACGGGATCCACTACCGGCTGCAGCTGCTCTACAGCAACGGTGGGCGCGGGGTTTTGGGGGGCTGCGGGCGGCTTTTGGGGTGTCCCCAAGGGGAGGTGACAAGCGGGGTGACCCCTCCGCCGTCCCCGCAGGGCTGCGCACCGAGCAGGATTTGTACGTCCGCCTCATCGACTCCATGTCCAAGCAGGTACCGAGACCCCAAATCCCGCCCCCCAAATCCCCCCCCCCCGGCCCCACCCGCCGGGAACATCTGGATGTCGCTGCGGCCACATCTGGGCGGGGCGGGGAGGTGGCGCAGGTGACAGGGCTCGGGAGCGCCTCCCCGGTGCCACCCCGGTGTCGCCGCTGTCCCCTCGGTGTCCCCTCCAGGCCATCATTTACGAGGGGCAGGACAAGAACCCCGAGATGTGCCGGGTGCTGCTGACCCACGAGATCATGTGCAGGTGGGCTGGGACAGCCGGGGGGTGACACGGGTGTCCCCAAGGTCCCTTCAGGGCCTGCTCGTGGTTAACGGCGCCGTGCTAATTAACCAGCAGAGCCAGCGCCACTAATTAACCCCACGGCAGCGGACAGGCCACCCCCGGTGTCCCCCGCTCGTGGTTGGGGACTGCGGGTGGCCCTGCTGTGTCCCCTGGGGGTGACACGGAGCCCCGGGGTGGGTCCCCAACCCCTTCAGAGCCACCCGGGGGTGACACGGAGTCCCCGGGCCACCCAAATCTGTCCCCAACCCCATAAAGGGGCGGAAAAGTGACACCCCTGGGTGTCCCCTCCCCGCCCTGTCCCCTCCCTGGTGTCCCCTCTGTCCCACCCCTGTGTGACGGCACGGTCCGAGGGTGGGACACGGGGACCTGGCGCGTCTCCCCGTGGCGTTTGGGGGTCCCTCAGGCCTCGCTGTCCCCTGATGTCACCTGCTGTCCCCGTGTCCAGCCGCTGCTGTGACAAGAAGAGCTGCGGGAACCGCAACGAGACCCCCTCGGACCCCGTCATCATCGACAGGTGCTGGGGACACCGGGGACACTGGGGACATCAGGGGACACTGGGGACGCTGGGGACATCGGGAGACCTCGTGGCCACCTGGAGGAGGTGGCAGCCACCGGCGATGTCCCCAGGCTTGGGGACATGATGCTGATGAGACAAGGGACAGCACAGGGCGCTCCGGGTGTCCCCAGGGGGTGACAGCGGTGACAGATGTCACATCAATAATGGAGGTGGCACTGGCACGCTGGGGACATCTCAGGGTGGCTGTGTCCCCATCCCTGAGGCCACCGTGGTCCCTCTGTCCCTGTCCCCACCGGGGTCCTCCTGCCTGTCCTGGTGTCACCTCCCTGGTGTCCCCAAGCCAAGCCCAGGGTTGTCACTTGTTGTCCCCTTGTCACTGCCACTGTCCCCGTGTCCCCTGTCCCGCAGGTGTCCTGGGGCTGTCCCCACCATGGCGCTTTTGGGGTCACAGGACCCCCCTGGGACCGGTGTCCCCGTGGGAGGTGACACCCCGATGGTTGGTGGCAGTGTCCTAAATGTCCCAAATGTCCTGAGTCCCCTGACTTTTGGGGTGTCACCCAGTTTCAGGCATGTCCCCAGCCCGCCCCAGGACTTTTGGGGTGTCCCCAACCCTCATCCCCATCACTTCTCGGGGGGGGTCACCCACTTCCAGGAGTGTCCCCAACTTGTCCCCTCAGCCACAGGACTTTTGGGGTGTCCCCAGTCCCCTCTCCCTTTTCCCAAGACTTTTGGGGGTCACCAGTTCCAGGAGTGTCCCCAACCCACCCCAGGACTTTTGGGGTGTCCCCTGTCCCTATTCACAACACTTTTGGGGTGTCCCCAACCTGCCCCAGGACTTCCAGGGTGTCCCCATTCGCAGCACTTTTAGGGTGTCCCGTGTCCCCATCCCTGTCATTTTTGGGATGTCCCCAACCCACCCCAGGGTTTTTGGGGTGTCCCCTGTCCCCATTCCTAGGACTTTTGGGGTGTCTTCAGTCCCCTGTCCCCATCCCTGTCACTGTCAGGGTGTCCCCAACCTGCCTCAGGGCTTTTGGGGTGTCCCTGTCCTCATCCCCATCACTTTTGGGGTGTCCCCAACCTGCCTCTGGGCTTTCGGGGTGTCCCCTGTCCCCATCCCTGTCATTTTTGGGGTATCCCCAACCTGCCTCCGGGCTTTTGGGGTGTCCCCTGTCCCCATCCCTATCACTTTTGGGGTGTCCGTGTCACCTGTCCCCATCCCCATCACTTTCGGGATGTCCCCTGTCCCCATCCCCGTCACTTTTGGGGTGTCCCCTTTCCCCATCCCCAGGACTTTCAGGGTGTCCCCTGTCCCCATCCCTGTCATTTTTGGGGTGTTTCCCAACCTGCCTCTGGGCTTTTGGGGTGTCCCCAGTCCCCTGTCCCCATCACTTTCGTTGTGTCCCCTTTCCCCATCCCCAGGACTTTTGGGGTGTCCCCTGTCTCCATCCCTGTCACTTTTGGGGTGTCCCAAACCCACCCCAGGGCTTTCGGGGTGTCCCCAGTCCCCTGTCCCCATCACTTTCGTTGTGTCCCCTGTCCCCATTCCTGTAATTTTTGGGGTGTCCCCAACCTGCCTCTGGGCTTTTGGGGTGTCCCCTGTCCCCATCCCTATCACTTTTGGGGTGTCCGTGTCACCTGTCCCCATCCCCATCACTTTTGGGGTGTCCCCTTTCCCCATCCCAGGACTTTCGGGGTGTCCCCTGTCCCCACCCCTGTCACTTTTGGGGTGTCCCCAGTCCCCTGTCCCCATCATTTTCGGGGTGTCCCCCGTCCCTTTCGGGGGGTCACGCAGGGCCAGCCGTGTCCCCATCCCTCCCGCGGGTCCCCCCCTGTCCCCCGTGTCCCCGTGTCCCCCCCCGGGCCAGCCCCGCTGGTTTGAGAGCGCGCTAAGTGCCCCTCTCGCGGCGTTAATCAAATTACCCGGCAGCGAAAATTGACGCTTCTCATTAATTAGCCACGATTATGCTAATTGCGCATTCAAATTTATGCGCCGCGAGCAGAAGGTGCTCGGCAGCGGCGCCGGGCATTTGCATATTCAATGGTAATTAGCGATGCTAATTAATGCGCCGGCCCCGTATTTTTAACTCGCGGGGGTTCAGCCCCAGCCCCCCTACCTGGGGCTGGGATTTGGGGGATTTAGGGGGATTTTTGTGGGGTTTTTTTGGGGGGAGGTTTGGGGTCCCCCCGGCCGCGCTGTGCCGGGGATGGCGGGGCCGTTTTCGGGGTGGTTTTTGGGGCGGTTTCCGGCGTTTTTGGGGCGTTTTTGGGGCGTTTTCCCGCCCCTTCCTTGCCCTGAATACCACCCGGGAATGGGAATGGGGGGACCCCCCCTTTTCCTGTCTTGTCCCATAAGGTGGGACCCCCTTTCTGTGGGGTCGGGACCCCCTCAGTGTGAGATCCTTTTTAGTGGGGTCCCCCTTTTCCATGGGGTCCTAGAAATGAGACCCCTTTTTGTGGGATCCCCTTTTTCCATGGGATCCTATAAATGAGATCCCTTTTTGTGGGATCCCCCTTTTCCATGGGATCCTCTAAATGAGATCCCTTTTTGTGGGATCCCCTTTTTGTGGGATCCCCCTTTTGTGGGATCCCTCTTTTTTTGGGATCTCCCCATTCCATGGGATCCTCTCTCCTTGTGCCCCCTCCTTCCATGGGATCTAATTTTTGTGGGATCCCCCTTTCCATGGGATCTGCTTTTTGTGGGATCCCCCTTTCCATGGGATCCCCTTTTTGTGGGATTCCCATTCCCTGGGGCCCCCTTTCCATGGGATCCTGCCCTCCATGGCAGCTCCTTTTTGTGGGATCCCTTTTTGTGGGGTCCCCTCGTCCAGGGTGCCCCTTTCTTGTGGGATTCCTGGGACACTTTTTTCTGGGATCCCCTTTTTGTGGGATTTCCTCTCCCTGAGACCCCTTTTCCATGGGATCCTCTTTTTCTGGGACCTCCTTTTGTGGGATCCCCTTTTTTGTGGGATCCCCTTTTTTGTGGGATCCCCTTTCCCTGAAAACCCTTTTTTTTGTGGGATCCCCTTTGTTTTGTGGGATCGCCATTCCCTGGAATCCTCCTCCATGTCCCCCCAGCCTGACCCGGGGGTGACCCCACCTGGGGTCCCGCAGATGTCCCCAGACCTCCGTGTGACCCCAGGGGTGGGCCCAGGGGTCCCAATGTTCCCAGGGATCCCGGTGTCACCTCCAGCGGGATGGGGACGGGGAGGGACACTGGGATGGGACATGGGAATGGGGACACTGGGGATGGGGACAGGGAGGGACACTGGGATGAGGACACTGGGATGGGATGAGGACAGGGTGGGACATTGGGATGGGGTGGGACATGGGAATGGGGACACTGGGGATGGGGACAGGGTGGGATACTGGGATGGGATGGGACATGGGAATGGGGACACTGGGATGGGAACAGGGTGGGACACTGGGATGGGATGGGGACACTGGGGATGAGGACAGGGTGGGACACTGGGATGGGATGGGGACACTGGGGATGAGGACAGGGAGGGACACTGGGGTGGGACACTGGGATGGGATGGGGACAGGGTGGGACATTGGGATGGGATGGGACATGGGAATGGGGACACTGGGGATGGGGACAGGGAGGGACACTGGGATGGGGATGCTGGGATGGAGTCACTGGGATGAGGACACTGGGATGGGAACCTGCGTGTCTCCCACCCCATTGTCCCCAACAGTGTCACCAGTGCCACGGCAGGGGGGACATTGGGATGGGGACACTGGGATGGGATGGGACACAGGGATGGGGACGCTGGGATGGGGACAGAGCAGGACAGAGGGGTGGGGACAGGGTGACATGGTGGGATGGGGACAGGAAGGGACAGCTGGATGGGGACAGTGGATAGGGACAAGATGGGGACACTGGGGTGGGGACAGGGTGGGACACCGGGATGGGGACAGGGTGACATGGTGGGATGGGGACAGTGGAAGAAGGACAAGATGGGACATTTGGATGGGGACAGAGCAGGACAGGGATGGGGACAACGGGATGGAGACAGGATGGGGACACCAGAATGGGGATGGGGAAGAGGAACTGCAGAACAGGGACAGGATGGGACATTGGGATGGGGACAGGATGGGGACACTGGGACAGGGACAGGATGGGACATTGGGATGGGGACATTGGGACAGGGACAGGATGGGACATTGGGATGGGGACAGGATGGGGACATTGGGACAGGGACAGAATGGGGACAGTGGGATGGGGACAATGATGGGGTGATGACAAGAAGGGACAGCAGAACACAGGATGGGACACTGGGATGGGGACACCAAGATGGAGATGGGGACAATGATGGGTGGTGACAAGAAGGGACAGGATGGGACAATGGGATGGGGACAGAATGGGACATTGGGATGGGGACACTGAGATGGGGACAGGATGGGGACACTGGGATGAGAATGGGGACAATGATGGGGTGGTGACAAGAAGGGACAGGATGGGACAAGGGGATTGGGGACACCAGGATGGAGACAGAATGGGACAGTGGGATGGGGACAGTGATGGCGTGGTGACAAGAAGGGACAGGATGGGACACCAGGATGGGGACACTGGGATGGGGACAGGATGGGGACACCAAGATGGAGATGGGGACAATGACGGGTGGTGACAAGAAGGGACAGGATGGGACACCAGGATGGGGACACTGGGATGGGGACAGGATGGGGAACACTGAGTTGGGGATGGGGACAATGATGGGATGGTGACAAAAAGGGACAGGATGGGGACACCAGGATGGGAATACTGGGATGGGGATGAGGACAATGGGATGGGGACAACGATGGGGTGGTGACAAGAAGGGCCAGTAGAACAGGGACAGGATGGGGACACTGGGATTGGGGACACCATGGGGACACGTTTGTCCACCTTTTTTTTTATTTTTTTTTTTAATTTTTTTTTTTTTACCCCATTCCAGGTTTTTCCTCAAGTTTTTCCTCAAGTGCAACCAGAACTGCCTGAAAAACGCCGGGAACCCGCGGGACATGCGGCGCTTCCAGGTGACACTTGGGGACATCACCTAGAGGGTGGAGGAGACACCAAAAAGGGGTTCAGGTGACCCCAAAAAGATTTCCCCAAAGGGGTTGAGTGGAATCGAGTCTCCAATTCCCATAGATTCCTTTGAAAAATCCTAAATTTACTGCCATCCCAAAAAATCCACCACCACCCTATAAAAGGTGACACTTCCAGGTGGCATTTGGGGACATCATGGAGAAAATCCCAAAAAGGGGTTCAGGTGACCCCAAAAAGATTTCCCCAAAGGGGTTGAGTGGAATCGAGTCCCCAATTCCCATAGATTCCTTTGAAAAATCCTAAATTTACTGCCATCCCAAAAAATCCACCACCACCCTATAAAAGGTGACACTTCCAGGTGGCATTTGGGGACATCATGGAGAAAATCCCAAAAAGGGGTTCAGGTGACCCCAAAAAGATTTCCCCAAAGGGGTTGAGTGGAATCGAGTCCCCAATTCCCATAGATTCCTTTGAAAAATCCTAAATTTACCGCCAGCCCAAAAAATGATCGCCACCCTATACGAAACCCCAAATTTTGACCCCAAAAAATGGGGGGTGAGGTGCAGGCGACCCCAGAAAGATTCCTCAAAGGGGTCGAGGGGAATTGGGGACTCGATTCCCCCCGTTCGGGGGGAATCGAGTCCCCAATTCCCTTCGACCCCTTTGGAAAAAAAATCCCAAATTTACCGCCACCCTATAAAAAAAACCCCAAATCCGGCTTGGAAACCCTAAAATCTCCGCCCCCACCCCTCAACCCTCCACCCCCCCTCGGTCGCAGCTGGGTCCTGGCCCCCCCCGAAGTTCATCAGGGCTCGGTAACGAGATGTTAATTATGACATTTCGGTGATTAACGACCCCATTTGCATCGCGGCATCGGCGGCGGGAGAGCAGCGGGGAAAAGTGTGGGGGGGGTTTGTGGGATTAGGGGGGGACGGGAATTTGGGGGGGGGGTTTCCTTTTAGGGGATGGGGGACTGGGGGTGGTCCTAAAAGGGGTTTGGGGTCCCCTGGGGGAAATTTGGGGCAGTGGGGGTGACCCTAAATGAGGTTTGGGGTCTCCTGGAGGGGTCTCGAGGGGGCCTCAAGGGGGTTTGGGGTCCCCTGGGGGAGTTTGGGGGTGACCCTAAAAGGGGTTTGGGGTCTCCTGGAGGGGTCTCAAGGGGGTTTGGGGTCCCCTGGGGGAGTTTGGGGGGCTGGGGGTGACCCTAAAAGGGGCTTGGGGTCTCCTGGAGGGGTCTCAAGGGGGTTTGGGGTCCCCTGGGGGAGTTTGGGGGGCTGGGGGTGGCCCTAAAAGGGGTTTGGGGTCTCCTGGGGGACATTTGGGGCACTGGGGGTGGCCCTAAATGAGGTTTGGGGTCTCCTGGAGGGGTCTCGAGGGGGCCTCAAGGGGGTTTGGGGTCCCCTGGGGGAGTTTGGGGGGCTGGGGGTGGCCCTAAAAGGGGTTTGGGGTCCCCTGGGGGAAATTTGGGGCACTGGGGGTGGCCCTAAAAGGGGTTTGGGGTCTCCTGGAGGGGTCTCGAGGGGGCCTCAAGGGGGTTTGGGGTCCCCTGGGGGAGTTTGGGGGTGACCCTAAAAGGGGTTTGGGGTCTCCTGGAGGGGTCTCAAGGGGGTTTGGGGTCCCCTGGAGGAGTTTGGGGGGCTGGGGGTGGTCCTAAAAGGGGTTTGGGGTCCCCAGGGGGAAATTTGGGGCACTGGGGGTGACCCTAAATGAGGTTTGGGGTCTCCTGGAGGGGTCTCGAGGGGGCCTTAAGGGGGTTTGGGGTCCCCTGGGGGAGTTTGGGGGTGACCCTAAAAGGGGTTTGGGGTCTCCTGAAGGGGTCTCAAGGGGGCCTCAAGGGGGTTTGGGGTCCCCTGGGGGAGTTTGGGGGTGGCCCTAAAAGGGGTTTGGGGTCTCCTGGAGGGGTCTCAAGGGGGTTTGGGGTCCCCTGGGGGAGTTTGGGGGGCTGGGGGTGGTCCTAAAAGGGGTTTGGGGTCCCCTGGGGGAATTTGGGGGTGACCCTAAAAGGGGTTTGGGGTCTCCTGGAGGGGTCCTGAGTGGGCCTCAAGGGGGTTTGGGGTCCCCTGGGGGAAATTTGGGGCACTGGGGGTGGCCCTAAATGAGGTTTGGGGTCTCCTGGAGGGGTCCTGAGTGGGCCTCGAGGAGGTTTTGGGGTCCCCTGGGGGAATTTGGGGGTGACCCTAAAAGGGGTTTGGGGTCTCCTGAAGGGTCTCGAGGGGGCCTCAAGGGGGTTTAAGGTCCCCTGGGGGAGTTTGGGGGGCTGGGGGTAGCCCTAAAAGGGGTTTGAGGTCCTCTGGGGGGAATCTGGGGGATTAGGGGTGACCATGAAAGTGATTTGGGGTCTCCTGGAGGGGTCCTAAGGGTGCCTCAGGGGGTTTTGGGGTCCCCTGGGGAGGAATTTGGGGCCCTGGGGGTGATCCTAAAAGGGCCAGGGGAGGTCCCTGAAGGGGTGGCCCTAAATGGGGTTTGGGGTCCCCTGGAGGGGCTGGATGAGGGAGGACCTGGGGCAATTTGAGGGGCTGGGGGTGACCCTAAAAGTCATTTGGGGTCCCCTGGGGAGGAATTTGGGGTGGTCCCAAGGGGGTTTGGGGGACTCGGGATGACCCAAAAAGGGGTTTGGGGTCCCCTAGGTGAGGCTGGGGTGGGGTTGGGGGTGGCCCTGAGGGGTTTGGGGTCTCTGGAGGAGTCTCAGGGGGGTTTGGGGTCTCTTGTGGGACTGGGCTGGGGTTGGGGATGGCCCTAAAAGGGGTCTGGGGTCCCCTGGGTGTCCCCTGGGTGTCCCCTGGGTGTCCTGGGGGAAGGAGCTCGGCAATCTGGGGGTCCCCTGGGTAGGCGGGTGACCCCAGGCTGTGGGGGCCACCCCTGTGACACCGTGGGGACACCACAGCTGGCCCCTCCTGTGGTGTGACAGGGCTGTGACAGGGGTGGGGACATCGTGGGGACATCTTGGGGACACCACACACAGTGTCCCCGCGATGTGACAGGGCTGTGACAGGGGTGAGGACATTGTGGGGACACCTCGGGGCCAGCACAGGGACGGCACACACAGCGTCTTTGTGGCGTGACAGGGCCACGTTAGTGGAGGGGACACCTTGGGGACACCACACGCAGTGTCCCTGCGGTGTGACAGGGATGGGGACATCTCAGGGACAGCACTCACAGTGTCCCTGCAGTGTGACAGGGATGGGGACATCATGGGGACATCTTGGGGACACCACACCCTGTCCCCCTGCTGTGTGACAGGGATGGGGACATCTTGGGGACACCACACGCAGTGTCCCTGCGGTGTGACAGGGATGGGGACATCTCGGGGACACCACGCACAGTGTCCCTGCGGTGTGACAGGGATGGGGACATCTCGGGGACACCACGCACAGTGTCCCTGCGGTGTGACAGGGATGGGGACATCTTGGGGACATCTTGGGGACACCACG
The DNA here is from genome assembly GCF_050655825.1 of Lonchura striata. Lineage (NCBI taxonomy): Eukaryota > Metazoa > Chordata > Aves > Passeriformes > Estrildidae > Lonchura > Lonchura striata. The sequence goes on along the minus strand of NC_140706.1, from coordinate 1,729,224 downwards.
CACAGTGTCCCTGCGGTGTGACAGGGATGGGGACATCTCGGGGACACCACGCACAGTGTCCCTGCGGTGTGACAGGGATGGGGACATCTTGGGGACATCCTGGGGACACCACACCCAGTCCCCCTGCGGTGTGACAGGGATGGGGACATCTCGGGGACACCACACACAGTGTCCCTGCGGTGTGACAGGGATGGGGACATCATGGGGACATCTTTGGGACACCACGCCCAGTGTCCCTGCGGTGTGACAGGGATGGGGACATCTTGGGGACACCACACACAGTGTCCCTGCGGTGTGACAGGGATGGGGACATCTCGGGGACACCACACACAGTGTCCCTGCGGTGTGACAGGGCTGTGACAGGGGAGGGGACACTACGGGGACACCACAGGCAGTGCCCCTGTGGTGTGCCAGGCCAGGGGACAGCGCGGGGTGACCGTGTCCCTTGTCCCTGCAGGTGGTGGTGTCCACCACGGTGCACGTGGACGGCCACGTCCTGGCCGTGTCTGACAACATGTTTGTCCACAACAACTCCAAGCACGGCCGGCGCGCCCGGCGCCTCGACCCCTCCGAAGGTCAGGGGACACCTGGGGACATCTTGGGGACATGTGCTGGGACCCTGCCAGCGTGGCCTGGCACCCCCCGGGTGATCCCTGTGTCCCCACCCTGCTGTCCCCAATGTCTGGTGGCCCATCCATGGGTTCCTCGCCATCTGTCACTGTGGCCACCTTGGGGACATCTTGGGGACAAATTTTGGGAGCCCCCAGCTGGGCCTGGCACCCCCTGGGTGATCCCTGTGTCCCCACCCTGCTGTCCCCAAGTGTCCCCATCCAGGCTGGGTGTCCGTGAGTGCCTCTGTTTGTCCCCACCCGTGTCACCATGGTCACACGTGCATGTCCGCAGCCATGTGCATGTGGCCACCTGTGTCCCTCCCCAGCCATGTCCATGTCCCTGTGTCCCCGTATCTGTCCCCATGTCCCTGTGGCCACCTGTGTCTGTCCCAGTCCATGTCCGTGTCTGTCCCAGTCCGTGCCCTTGTGTCCCCACGTCTGTCTCAATCCATGTCTGTGTCCCCATCCACGCCCATGTCCCCATGCCTGTCCCCATATCTGTCCCACCCCATGTCCTTGCCCCTGTGTCCCCATGTCTGTCCCCGTGTCCCCATGCCTGTCCCCGTGTCCCCATACCTGTCCCCATGTCTGTCCATGTCCATGTCTCCATCCGTATCCACGTCACTGACTGTCCCCATGTCCCTGTGCCTGTCCCTGTGTCCCCGTGCCTGTCCCCACATCTGTCCCACTCCATGTCCCTGTGTCCCCATACCTGTCCCCATGCCTTTCCATGTCCATGTCTCCATCCATATCCATGTCACTGACTGTCCCCGTGTCCCCATGCCTGTCCCCTTTTCCCTGCTCCCACCTCACTGTCCCTGTCCCCTCCACCCCTCTGTCCCCACCGTCGCTGTCCCTGTCCTGCCACCCCTCTGTCCCCACCGTCGTTGTCGCTGTCCCCTCCAGCAGCCACCCCCTGCATCAAGGCCATCAGCCCCAGCGAGGGCTGGACCACGGGCGGTGCCACCGTCATCGTCATCGGGGACAACTTCTTCGATGGCCTCCAGGTGCTCTTTGGCACCGTGCTGGTGTGGAGCGAGGTACGGGCCCGGGGGTGGCTCGGGGACAGCTCGGGGACACCGCGGGCCAGGCTGAGGCCGTGTCCCCCCCGCAGCTCATCACCCCCCACGCCATCCGCGTGCAGACCCCCCCCCGCCACATCCCGGGGGTCGTGGAGGTGACACTGTCCTACAAGGCCAAGCACTTCTGCAAGGGCGCCCCGGGACGCTTCGTCTACACCGGTGAGGGACGGGGAGAGGGGACAGCGGGAATGGGGACAGGGGGATTGGGGACAGTGGGAATGGGACAGCGGGAATGGGACAGCGGGATTGGGGACAGCGGGAATGGGGACAGCGGGAATGGGGACAGCGGGAATGGGGACAGCGGGAATGGGACAGCGGGAATGGGACAGCGGGATTGGGGACAGTGGGATTGGGGACAGCGGGATTGGGGACAGCGGGAATGGGACAGCGGGAATGGGACAGCGGGATTGGGGACAGCGGGAATGGGGACAGCGGGAATGGGGACAGTGGGAATGGGGACAGGGGGAATGGGGACAGCGGGATTGGGGACAGCGGGATTGGGACAGCGGGAATGGGGACAGCGGGAATGGGGACAGCGGGATTGGGGACAGCGGGAATGGGACAGCGGGAATGGGACAGCGGGATTGGGGACAGTGGGATTGGGGACAGCGGGATTGGGGACAGCGGGAATGGGACAGCGGGAATGGGACAGCGGGATTGGGGACAGCGGGAATGGGGACAGCGGGATTGGGGACAGCGGGAATGGGACAGCGGGAATGGGGACAGCGGGAATGGGGACAGCGGGAATGGAGTGGGGACAGCGGGACTGGGGACAGTGGGAATGGGGACAGCGGGAATGGGGACAGTGGGATTTGGGACAGCGGGAATGGGGACAATGGGATTGGGGACAGCGGGGATTTGGGACAGCGGGAATGGGGACAGTGGGATTGGGGACAGCGGGAATGGGACAGCGGGAATGGGGACAGTGGGATTGGGGACAGCGGAAATGGGGACAGCGGGAATGGGGACAGTGGGATTGGGGACAGCGGGAATGGGGACAGTGGGACTGGACTGGGGACAGCGGGACTGGGGACAGTGGGAATGGGGACAGCGGGAATGGGGACAGCGGGAATGGGGACAGTGGGATTTAGGACAGCGGGATTGGGGACAGCGGGAATGGGGACAGCGGGATTGGGGACAGTGGTACCGGAATGGGGACAGCGGGACTGGGGACAGCGGGAATGGGGACAGCGGGAATGGGGACAGCGGGACCGGAATGGGGACAGTGGGATTTAGGACAGCGGGACTGGGGACAGCGGGAATGGGGACAGCGGGAATGGGGTGGGGACAATGGGACTGGGGACAGGGGATCAGGGACAGTGGGAATGGGGACGGCAGGACTGGGGAGGGGACACCTGGGCCTGGGGACATCGAGATTGGGGTGGGGACACTGGGACTGGGGAGGGGACATAGGGGTTGGGGAGGGGACATTGGGATTGGAGTGGGGACACCTGAGAATGGGATGGAGACATGGAGATTGGGGTGGGGACATCAGGACTGGGATGGGGACATTGAGACTGGGATAAGAACACCTGTGATTGATCTGGGGACATTGGGAATGGGGTGGGGACATCAGGATTGGGATGGGGATACCTGGGAATGGGATGGTGACACCCAGGAATGGGATGGGAACACCTGGGATTGAAAAGGGGACACCCGGGAATGGGATGGTGACACCCAGGAATTGGATGGGGACATTGGGATTGGGATGGGGACACTTGGGAATGGGATAGAGACCTGGGAAGGGGACACATAACCCCATAAAGTGGTAGAGACCCCCGAGAATGGGATGGAGAATCCTGGGAATGGGATGGAGACACCTGGAGTTGGGATGGAGACACCCAGGAATGGGATGGGGACACCCAGGGATGGGATGGCGACACTGGGGATTGGAATGGGGACACCTGGGGACACCTGGATTTGGGATGGGGACACCTGGGACACCTTGGATTGGGATGGGGACACCTGGGGACACCTGGATTTGGGATGGGGACACCTGGGGACACCTGGATTTGGGATGGGGACACCTGGGGCCGTGACACAGTCAGTGGGATGGGGACGCAAACCCCAGGAAAGGAACGCAGACCCCGGGAAGGGGACAGAGCCCCCTGTGACAGTGACACAGACACCTGGGACAGCGCCCGAACCCCTTGGGACAATGTCCCCGGCCCCGGGACACGGTGGCAGTGACGGTGACGCCGCGGTGTCCCCTGTCCCCAGCCCTGAACGAGCCCACCATCGACTACGGCTTCCAGCGGCTGCAGAAGGTGATCCCGCGGCACCCCGGGGACCCCGAGCGCCTGCCCAAGGTGGGGGACAGCGACACCCCCGGGGGACAGCGGCACCCCCGGGGGACAGGAGGGGCACCCCAGGGACACCGGGGTTCCCTGGCAGTGCCCCGGGGGCAAAGGGCAGGGAGGGGGTGACAGTTCTTGTGTCCCCCGGGTATGGCAGGGCTTGGGGCAGGGAGGGACAGAGGGGGGGTTTGGGGACACGGGGGGGTCATTGGGGACACAGAATGGGGACATGGTGGGGGTCATTGGGGACACACAGGGGTCACTGGGAACACAGAATGGGGACATGGGGGGGACCATGGGGACACAAAATGGGGACATGGTGGGGGTCATTGGGGACACAGAATGGGGACATGGGGGGGTCATTGGGGACACAGAATGGGGACACGGGGAGGGGGGACCATGGGGACACAGGATGGGGACATGGGGGGGTCATTGTGGACACGGAGGGGGGGTCATTGGGGACACAAAATGGGGACACGGGGGGGACCATGGGGACACAGGATGGGGACACAGGGTGGGGACACACAGGGGTCACTGGGGACACAGAATGGGGACACGGGGGGGACCATGGGGACACAGGAATGGGGACATGGGGCAGGTCACTGGGGACATGGTGGGGTCATTGGGGACACGGGGGGGTCATTGGGGACATAGAATGGGGACACGGGGGGGGTCATTGGAGACACAGAGGGGACACGGGGGGGACCATGGGGACACAGAATGGGGACACGGGGGTGACCATGGTGGAGAATACAAGAGGGTCATTGGGGACACAGAATGGGGACACGGTGGGGACACAGAATGGGGACACAGGGGGGTCACTGGGGACACAGGATGGGGACATGGGGGGAACACAGGTGACACGGGGGGGACCATGGTGGAGAACACAAGGGGGTCACTGGGGACTCGGGGGTCACTGGGTGGGGACACGGGGTGGTCATTGGGGACACAGGATGGGGACACAGGGTGGGGACACACGGGGGTCACTGGGTGGGGACACGGGGTGGTCATTGGGGACACAGGGTGGGGACCATTGTGGGGGATCACACGGGGTCACTGGGGACACAGGGGGGACACAGAATGGGGACACAGAATGGGGACACGGGGGGGGGACACAGGGGAGACACAAGGGGGTCATTTGGGACACAGAATGGGGACACACGGGGGTCATTGGGGCTGGGCTGGGGGCGCAGCACCCCCCGACCCCCCTGTCCCCTGCCCTGTCCCCTCGCTGTCCCCAGGAGGTGCTGCTGAAGCGCGCGGCCGACCTGGTGGAGGCGCTTTATGGGGTCCCCCACAGCAACCAGGTGTGCGGGGACCCCTCTGGGACACCCCGAGACCCCCCTGGCACCTCCCCAGGACCCCCCAACCTGGGACAACCCCGGGGACTCCCCAAATGTCCTCTGGGACCCCTCCAGACCCTTCCAGGACCCCCATCGTGGGACACCTCCCTGGGACCCCCTTGGGGACACCCCTGGGACACCTGGAGGGTCCTGGTCCCCTCCCCAGCCGTGTCCTGGCCCGGGTGTGCCCCGGGAGGTGACACCAGCTGGGACAGTCCCTGGGAGGTGACACCAGCTGGGACAGCCCCAGCCACCCCCGGCCCATCCCATGGTCACCCCAGGCTCTGTGGGTGGTGGGGTGACACTGAGGGTGACACCGAGGGGTGGCACTACGGGGCACCACCGAGGGGTGACACTGTGGGGTGGCATCGAGGGGTGACACTGTGCTGGAAGGTGACTTTGTGGGGTGGCATCATGAGGTGACACTGCGGGGCACCAAGGGGTGACAAAGAGAGGTGACACTTTAGGGTGACACTGTGGGGTGGCACTGCAAGGCACCGTCAAGGGGTGACAATGAGAGGTGACACTGAGCATCACTGAAAGGTGACATACTGTGCGGGAGGGTGACAGGATGGGGTGACACTGAGGGGTGACACCGAGGGGTGACACCAAGGGGTGACACCGAGGGGTGACATTATGGGGTGACACCGAGGGGTGACACCGAGGGGTGACATTATGGGGTGACACCGAGGGGTGACACCGAGGGGTGACACTGAGGGGTGACACCGAGGGGTGACAGATGGGGTGACACCGAGGGGTGACATCGAGGGGTGACATGATGGGGTGACACCGAGGGGTGACACCGAGGGGTGACACTGTGCCGGAAGGTGGCTTTGTGGGGTGACACCGAGGGGTGACATGATGGGGTGACACCAAGGGGTGACATCGAGGGGTGACATGATGGGGTGACACTGAGGGGTGACACCGAGGGGTGACACTGTGCCGGAAGGTGGCTTTGTGGGGTGACACCGAGGGGTGACACCGAGGGGTGACACCGAGGGGTGACACTGTGCCGGAAGGTGGCTTTGTGGGGTGACACCGAGGGGTAACACCGAGGGGTGACACCGAGGGGTGACACTGTGCCGGAAGGTGGCTTTGTGGGGTGACATCGAGGGGTGACACTGCGGGGCACCATCGAGGGGTGGCAATGAGAGGTGACAATTTAGGGTGACGCCGTTCTTGACGGCGACACCGAGGGGTGACATGATGGGGTGACACCGAGGGGTGAACCGTGAGGTGACACTCCGAGGCGGCACCGCGGGGTGCCACCCAGAGGTGCCACCGAGCCGTGCCACCCTCCCTCGGTGACGCCACTGCCGTGTCCCCAGGACGTGCTGCTGAAGCGGGCGGCCGACGTGGCCGAGGCGCTCTACAGTGTCCCCAGGGCCCCCGCGCATGTCACTGTCCCCTCCTTCGGCGGGGGACAGCTCGGCCTCGCCATGGGCGACTCCCCGCAGGGCTCCGAACAAGGTGCGCGGTGGCCTCGGGGTGGCGGGAGGGCTTTTGTCACCTCTCCTGGAGGTGTCACCTGTCACTGTCCTCTCAGGGCTCTGACCAAGGTGCATGGTGGCCTCATGGTGGCGGGAGGGCTTTTGTCACCTCCTGGGCAGCTTCCACCATGTCACTGTCCCCGCAGGGCTCTGACCAAGGTGTTGGGTGGCCTTGGGGTGGCGGGAGGGCTTTTGTCACCTCCCGGGCAGGTGTCACCTGTCACTGTCCCCTCAGAGCTCTGACCAAGGTGCATGGTGGCCTCATGGTGGCGGGAGGGCTTTTGTCACCTCCTGGAGGTGTCACCTGTCACTGTCCTCTCAGGGCTCTGACCAAGGTGTTGGGTGGCCTCGGGGTGGTGGGAGGGCTTTTGTCACCTCCTGGGCAGCTTCCACCATGTCACTGTCCCCTCAGGGCTCTGACCAAGGTGTTCGGTGGCCTTGGGGTGGCGGGAGGTTTTTTGTCACCTCCCGGGCAGGTGCCACCTGTTGCTGTCCCCTCAGAGTTCTGACCAAGGTGTTCAGTGGCCTTGGGGTGGTGGGAGGGCTTTTGTCACCTCTCCTGGAGGTGTCACCTGTTGCTGTCCCCTCAGAGCTCTGACCAAGGTGATCGGTGGCCTTGGGGTGGACTCAGGGTGGCTGGGAGGGCTTTTGTCACCTCCCAGGCAGGTGCCACCAGCCACTGTCCCCTCAGGGCTCTGACCAAGGTGCGCGGTGGCCTCGGGGTGGCCTTGGGGTGGCTGGGAGGGCTTTTGTCCTCTCTCCAGGAAGAGCCACCATGTCACTGTCCTCTCAGGGCTCTGACCAAGGTGTTTGGTGGCCTCGGGGTGGCCTCAGGATGGCCGAGACAGCTTTTGTCCCCTCTCCAGGAAGAGCCACCATGTCACTGTCCTCTCAGGGCTCTGGCCAAGGTGCATGGTGGCCTCAGGGTGGCTTGGAGGACTTTTGTCACCTCCCGGGCAGGTGTCACCTGTCGTTGTCCCCTCAGGGCTTTGACCAAAGTGCGAGGTGACCTGGAGGTGGCCTCAGGGTGGCGGGAGGGCTTTTGTGACCTCTTTAGGAGGTGCCACCATGTCGCTGTCCCCTCAGGGCTGTGACCAAGGTGCGCGGTGGCCTCGGGGGTTGTGTCCCCTCTCCAGGAGGTGCCACCATGTCGCTGTCCCCGCAGGGTTCTCGCGCAGCCCCGGGACGCCCCCGGCGCGGGGGTTCGGCCCCCCGGGCTCGGCCCCCCAGCAGGGCTTTGCCGGGGCCACCGGCGGCTTCGGCGGGGCCACCATGGCCGGGCTGGGGGTCCCCGGGTCCCCTCCGAGCTTCCTGAACGGCTCCACCGCCACCTCCCCCTACGCCAGTGAGTGACACCTCTGGGGACACCCCTGGGGGGGGGACTCGGGTTTATAGGGGGGTCCCCGAAGCCGTGGGACAGCACTGGGGGGGGGTCCTGGAGTCATGGCCCCTCCCAGGGGGTCCCCAAAGTCATTGTGGTGTCCCAGGGGGTCCCCAGAGTCATGGGCCAGCTCTGTGGGGTCCCCAAAGCCGTGTGACAACCCTGGAGTGTCCCCAAAGCCATCAGTGAGGGCAGGAGAGGGAGCGGGGACGTGGCCAGCAGAGGTGGGACAGCCCTGTCCCTGTCCTTGTCCCCATCCCTGTCCCTGCCCATTATTGTCCCTGTCCCTGCCTCTCTCCCTGTTCCTGTCCCTGTCTTTGTCCCCAGTCCCTGTCCCAGCCCTATCCTTGTCCCCTTCCTTGTCCTGCCCTTGTCCCTGTCCCCATCCGTGTCCTGGCTCTGTCCCTGTCCCCATCCCTGGGACCATCCTGGCCCTATCCTTGTCCTTGTCTCTCTCCCTGTCCCCATCCCCGTCCCTGTCCCCTTCCCTGGATCCATCCTGTCCCTGTCCTTGTCCCAGTCCCTGTCTCTGCCTGTCCCTGTGTCCCATCCCCGTCCCATCCCTGTCCCCATCCCTGTCCCTGTCCCCATCCCTGTCCCCATCCCTGTCCCATCCCTGTCCCCATCCCTGTCCCCATTCCCTGTCCCTGTCTCCATCCCTGTCCCTGTCCTGTCCCCATCCCTGTCCCCATTCCCTGTCCCTGTCCCCATCCCTGTCCCTGTCCCTGTCCTGTCCCCATCCCTGTCCCCATTCCCTGTCCCTGTCCCCATCCCTGTCCCTGTCCTGTCCCCATCCCTGTCCCCATCCCTGTCCCCATCCCTGTCCCCGTCCCTGTCCCCATCCCTGTCCCCATCCCTGTCCCTGTCCCTGTCCTGTCCCCACCCCTGTCCCCGTCCCTGTCCCCATCCCTGTCCCCGTCCCTGTCCCCATCCCTGTCCCGTCCCTGTCCCCATCCCTGTCCCCATTCCCTGTCCCTGTCCCCATCCCTGTCCCTGTCCCTGTCCTGTCCCCATCCCCGTCCCTGTCCCCTTCCCTGGATCCATCCTGTCCCTGTCCTTGTCCCAGTCCCTGTCTCTGCCTGTCCCTGTGTCCCATCCCCGTCCCATCCCTGTCCCCATTCCCTGTCCCTGTCCCCATTCCCTGTCCCCATCCCTGTCCCTGTCCCTGTCCTGTCCCCATCCCTGTCCCCGTCCTATCCCCATCCCTCTTCCATCCCTCTCCCATCCCTGTCCCATGTCCCCATCCCTGTCCCCATCCCTGACCTCACCCCTGTCCTGTCCCCATCCCTCTCCCATCCCTGTCCCCGTGCCACCTCCCGTCCCCTCGCGGTGTCCCCCGCTGCCACCCGAGCCATGTGTGTCTGTCCCCTCAGTCCTGCCCGCCAGTCCCCCGCTGGGCGCCTCGTCCGTCACTGTCACCTCGGGCCCGGGCACGGCCACCTCTCCCGGTGGCTTCTCCTTCTCGCCGGTGACGATGATCTCGGCCGTGAAGCAGAAGAGCGCCTTCGCCCCCGTGCTGCGGCCACAGGGGTCCCCCCCGCCCGCCTGCGCCAGCGCCCTGCAAGGTCAGACTGTCCCCAAGGCCACCGAGGCCACCAAGCTCTCTGACACCCCGCCCCGGGTGGCCCGTGCCCCGTGGAGGGTCCCCGCTGTCACCACACTGCTGATGTCCCGTACCTGGCCGTGGTCGGCTCTGCCCTGTGCCAGCCTTGTCCCTCTCTGTCCCCAGTGTCCCCAGTGTCCCCGAGGTCCCTGACATCCGTCCCCAGCCCCATGAGGGTCCCCGGTGTCACCACACTGCTGATGTCCCGTACCTGGGCATTCAGGTCGGCCCTGTGCCACGCTGGGGCCTGTCCTCAGTGTCCCCAAGGTCCCCACAGTCCCCGAGGTCCCCACAGTCCCCGAGGTCCTCAATGTCCCCAACACACACCCCAGGTCTCCCTGCCCCACGGAGTGTCCCTGGTGTCACCATGCCCCCTTCCTGATGTCCCTGCCCGTGTGACACCCATGCCTGGGGTTGTCCCGTGCCACCCACGTTCCTGTCCCCAATGTCCCCAACACACACCCCAGGTCCCCCCTGCCCCACGGAGTGTCCCTGGTGTCACCATGCCCCCTTCCTGATGTCCCTGCCCATGTGATGCCCATACCTAGGGTTGTCCCATGCCACCTGCATCCCTGTCCCGCTGTGTCCCCAATGTCCCCAACACCCACCCCAGGTCCCCCTGCCCCACAGAGTGTCCCAGATGTCACCGTGCCCCCTTCCTGATGTCCCTGCCCGTGTGACGCCCATACCTAGGGTTGTCCCGTGCCACCCACGTTCCTGTCCCCAATGTCCCCAATGTCCCCAACACACACCCCAGGTCCCCCTGCCCCACGGAGTGTCCCTGGTGTCACCATGCCCCCTTCCTGATGTCCCTGCCCCTGCGACGCCCATGCCTGGGGTTGTCCCATGCCACCTGCATCCCTGTCCCGCTGTGTCCCCAATGTCCCCAACACCCACTCCAGGTCCCCCTGCCCCACGGAGTGTCCCTGGTGTCACTGTGCCCCCTTCTTGATGTCCCTGCCCGTGTGACACCCATACCTGAGATTGTCCCGTGCCACCCATGTTCCTGTCCCCAATGTCCCCAACACCCACCCCAGGTCCCCCCTGCCCCACGGAGTGTCCCTGGTGTCACCATGCCCCCTTCCTGATGTCCCTGCCCGTGCGACGCCCATGCCTGGGGTTGTCCCGTGCCACCCGCGTCCCTGTCCTGCTGTGTCCCCAGTGTCCCCAACGTCCCCTGGCTGACGCTGTCCCTGCCCTGCCCAGAGCCGGCTTTCGAGGACTCGGACAAATTCCACGCTCCGGCGCGGCCGCTCCAGGGATTGGCCTATTCCTAAGGACGGCTCCGGACCCCCATCCCGCCGGGACAAGGACTGGGGACATCCCTGTCCCCTGGGCCCTCCCCTCAGAGATGGGTGGGGCCACCAGGAGCAGCGGGACCAGGGGACCCGGCCCCACGATGTCCCCACCCCGGGTGGCCCCGGCCTGGCCCGGCTGAGGAAATCCTGGAAGGAGCCAAAATTCCCGGGTTTGGCCTCGGGAAGAGGCGGAGAGAGCCGGGAATGGGGGCAGAGGAGGGAGCGGGGTGGAGGCGCCGGGATGGGCGGGAGGGGTGGTCCAGGATGGGAAGGATGGAAGCTCTGGAAAGGGATGGATGCTCCAAGGTGGGATGGAAGCTCTGGAAAAGGATGGATGCTCCAAGGTGGGATGGATGATCCAAGATGGAATGGAAGCTCCAGGTGGGATGGATGTTCTAAGGTGGGATGGAAGCTCTGGAAAAAGATGGATGCTCCAAAGTGGGATGGATGATCCAAGATGGGATGGAAGCTCCAGGTGGGATGGATGATCCAAGATGGGATGGAAGCTCCAGGTGGGATGGATGTTCTAAGGTGGGATGGAAGCTGTGGAAAGAGATAGATGCTCCAAGGTGGGATGGATGATCCAGGTGGGATGGAAGCTATGGAAAAGGATGGATGTTCTAAGGTGGGATTGAAGCTATGGAAAAGGATGGATGTTCCAAGGTAGAATGGATGATCCAGGTGGGATGGAAGCTCCAGAATAGGTTGCATGATCCAGGTGGCATGGATGATCTGGGATGAGATAGATGCTCCAGGTTGGGATGGATGTTCCAAGGTTGGATGGAAGCTCTGGAAATGGATGGATGCTCCAAGGTGGGATAGAAGTTTTGGAAAAGGAAGGATGCTCCAAGGTGGGATGGAAGCTCTGGAAAATGATCCAGGATGGGATGGAAACTCCAAGGTGGGATGGATGCTCCAGAATAGGGTGGATATTGAGGATTAGAGGGATGATCCAGGAAAAGATGGATGCTCCTGGGTAGGGGGAACAATCTGGATGGATGATGGATGGATGATGGATGGATGGATGGATGGATGATGGATGGATGGATGGATGGATGGATGGATGGATGATGGATGGATGATGGATGGATGATGGATGGATGATGGATGGATGGATGGATGGATGGATGATGGATGGAGGGATGATGGATGGATGGATGGATGGATGGATGGATGGGTGATGGATGATGGATGGATGATGGATGGATGATGGATAGATGGATGGATGGATGGATGATGGATGGATGGATGGATGATGGATGGATGGATGGATGGATGGATAATGGATGGATGATGGATGGATGATGGATGATGGAGGGATGGATGATGGATGGATGGATGGATGATGGATGGATGGATGGATGGATGGATGATGGATGGATGATGGAGGGATGGATCCATGGAGAGATGGAGGGATGGGTGGATGGATGATGGATGATGGAGGGATGGATCCATGGAGAGATGGAGGGATGGGTGGATGGATCCATGGAGGGATGGATGGATACTCCAGGGCAGGATGGATGATCTGGGACAGGATGGATGCTCCCAGGAGAGATGGCTACTCCACTGTGGGACAGATGCTCCAGGTGGGAATATCCTGGATACCCCAGGATGGGACGGATGCTCCGGAGGGACCCGGCTCCTTCCGCCTTTCCCGGCTCTCTCCCCACTCCAATCCAGAGCTCACCCACAATTCCAGAATCCGATCCCAGAATCCCGGGTCTCTGCCTGTCCGGGATCAGGATCCTGGTGCCACCCGGCGCGTGGGGACACCGCGGTCCCTGTCCCCTGCCATTAATTATCGCCATTATTATCGATATTAATTATCAGAATCATTTTGCCCACAGGGAGGGGGGAGGTCCCTGAGTGTCCCCTCCCCCAGCCGGGAATTTTGTACATAAAGCGGGAAGAATTCCCACCATTCCCCCCTTTTCCCCGCTCGGGGGTGGCTCGTGTCCCTCCCTCCCGTGTCTGTCCCCTCTCGGTGTCGCCGCGTGTCTCCCCCACCCCGGGCTGGGGGGTGACCCTTGGGGACAATGTCCCCCCGCCACTCGCGGAGGTGGCGCAGGGCCCGAGTGGGAATTAAAGACCTCGTGGAAAAGCCGCGACTCCTCCCGGGATTTGTCACCCGCCTCCCCGGGATGGTGACACCGGTGTCACCCCGCTGTCCCCACCCCTTGGGGACACAGCGGGGATGTCCCCGTTCCCGTGTCCCCTCCCTGCCCAGGCCACCGCCTGTCCCCTCCAGCTGCGGTGTCACCTCCTGTCACCTCCCCCCGCCCCCGCGCCGGGATGAGCGCAGGAGGAGCTGGAATTAATTGCGTTAATCAAGAAAGGTTAATGAGGAGGTGGCGGTGCCAAGGCGCGGGGGAGTGGGGGGGTGGCACAGCTGGCACCGGCGCGGGGATGGTGACACGGGGCTGGCACCGCGCCTGGGGACACCGCGTGGGCCCCGTGGGGACGGGACACGCGTGGTGGGGACGGGGGTGACACCGTGACCAGCCTGGGGTGGTGGCACCGTGAGTGAGCGCGTGCAGCACGGGTGGTGGGGACAGTCACGGGTGATGGGGACAGTCACGGGTGGTGGGGACAGTCACAGGTGGTGGGGACAGTCACGGGTGGTGGGGACAGTCACGGGTGATGGGGACAGTCACGGGTGGTGGGGACACACACGGGTCATGGGGACAGTCACAGGTGTTGGGGACATAGACAAGTGTTGGGGACAGTCACAGGTGTTGGGGACACACACGGGTGATGGGGACAGTCATGGGTGATTGGGACAGTCACGGGTCTTGGGGACATGCAGAGGTGTTGGGGACACACGTGGCACATGTAGGGGGACACTGGCATGGCACTTGGTGACACACACAGGAGTTGGGGACAGTCTCAGGTGTTTGGGACAGGCACGTGGCACAGGTGTTGGGGACACGCAAGTGGCGCGTGCCGTGGGGACACTCCCAGGTGTTGGGGACAAGTGGTGGGACACACATGTGACACGCTGAGGTGGCACTCCCAGGTGCTGGGGACACTCACATGTGGTGGGGACACACATGTGACACGCTGAGGTGGCACTCACAGGTGCTGGGGACACTCAGATGTGTTGGGGACACACATGTGACACACCGAGGTGGCACTCCCAGGTGCTGGGGACACTCACATGTGGTGGGGACACACAGGTGGCAGGGACATGGTGGGAACATGCACATGGCACATGTGATCGGGACACACTCAGGTGTTGGGGACACGGAAGTGGCACTTGGTGTGAGGATGTGCAGAGGTGTTGGGGACACACGTGGCACCTGTTTGGGACAGGCACAGGTGTTGGGGACACACAGGTGGCACTCATTGAAGGGACACACGTGGCACTTCCCATGGGGACATTGACAGGTGGTGGGGACATGAGGTGGGGACATGCATGTGGCACAGGTGGTGGGGACACACATGTGGCACATGGGAACATGTATGTGGCATGTGCTGTGGGGACACTCCCAGGTGTTGGGGACAAGTGGTGGGGACACACATGGCACTTGTCATGGGGACACTCAGGTGGTGGGAACTTGTCCAGGTGTTGGGGACACACGTGTGACACGCTGAGGTGGCACTCACAGGGCTTGGGGACATTCCCACGTGTTGGGGACACACATGTGACACGCTGAGGTGGCACTCACATGTGTTGGGGACATTCCCATGTGGTGGGGACACACATGTGACACGCTGAGGTGGCACTCGCAGGGCTTGGGGACACACATGTGACACGCTGAGGTGGCACTCACAGGTGTTGGGGACACTCAGATGTGGTGGGGACACACATGTGACACGCTGAGGTGGCACACGCAGGGCTTGGGGACACACATGTGACACGCTGAGGTGGCACTCACAGGTGTTGGGGACACTCCCAGGTGTTGGGGACACACATGTGACACACCGAGGTGGCACTCACAGGGCTTGGGGACACACGTGTGACACGCTGAGGTGGCACTTCCATGTGCTGGGGACATTCCCAGGTGTTGGGGACACACGTGTGACACGCTGAGGTGGCACTTGCAGGGCTTGGGGACACACGTGTGACACGCTGAGGTGGCACTCCCAGGTGTTGGGGACACTCCCAGGTGTTGGGGACACACACGTGACACACTGAGGTGGCACTCCCAGGTGTTGGGGACATTCCCAGGTGTTGGGGACACACGTGTGACAGGCTGAGGTGGCACTCGCAGGTGTTGGGGACACTCCCAGGTGTTGGGGACACTCGCATGGCACAGGGCTTGGGGACACGCGCCGCTGGCCCTTCCCATTCCCGTGGGCACCCTCGGCTTTGACCCCTCCCAAATCCCAATTTCCCCAAATCCCGAATTTCCCCCAAATCCCGAATTTCCCCCAAATCCCGAATTTCCCCCAAATCCCAGGTCCCAGTCCCAGCTCTGTGTGGTTTGGGATCACGGCCAGTCCTGGGATTTTGGGCTGGGAAAAGCAGGAATGGGATAAACCCAAAGAAGGAAAAGTGGGAATGGGAAAAACCCAAAGAGGGAAAAGTGGGAATGGGATAAACCCAAAGAAGGAAAGATGGGAATGGGGTTGGATAAACCCAAAGAAGGAAAAGCAGGAATGGGAAAAACCCAAAGAGGGAAAAGCGGGAATGGGATAAACCCAAAGAAGGAAAAGCGGGAATGGGAAAAACCCAAAGAGGGAAAAGCGGGAATGGGATAAACCCAAAGAAGGAAAAGCGGGAATGGGAAAAACCCAAAGAGGGAAAAGCGGGAATGGGATAAACCCAAAGAAGGAAAAGCGGGAATGGGAAAAACCCAAAGAGGGAAAAGTGGGAATGGGATAAACCCAAAGAGGGAAAAGGAAAGAGGTGATGGATCAGGGGGATATCAGGGAAAAGGGGGATCCCAGATCCTGGATCCCATCCCAGTTTGGGGTGGGATTGGGATCCCAGATTCCAAATCCTGGATTCCATCCCATTTTGGGGTGGGATTGGGGATCCCAGATCCCGAATCCCAGATCCCATCCTGGTTTGGGGCGAGATCGGGAATCTCAGATCCTGGATCCCATCTCGGGTTGGGGTGGGATCAGGAATCCCAGATCCCAAATCCTGGATCCCATCCTGGTTTGGGGCAGGATCTGGAATTCCAGATCCCGAGTCCTGGATCTCATCCTGGTTTGGGGCAGGATCAGGAATCCCAGATCCCAAATCCTGGATCCCATCCCCATTTGGGGTGAGATTTGGGATCCTAGATCCCAAATCCTGGATCCATCCTGCTTTGGGGTGAGATCAGGAATCCCAAATCCTGGATCCCATCCAGGTTTGGGGTGAGATTTGGGATCCCAGATCCCAAATCCTGGATCCCATCCCCATTTGGGGTGAGATCGGGAATCCCGGATCCTGGATCCATCCCGCTTTGGGGCGAGATCAGGAATCCCAAATCCTGGATCCATCCTGCTTTGGGGTGGGATCGGGAATCCCGAATCCCGGATCCTGGATCCATCCCGCTTTGGGGCGAGATCAGGAATCCCAAATCCTGGATCCATCCCGCTTTGGGGTGGGATCGGGAATCCCAGATCCCGGATCCTGGATCCCATCCCGCTTTGGGATGAGATCAGGAATCCCGGATCCCGGATCCTGGATCCATCCCGCTCTGGGGTGGGATCGGGAATCCCGGATCCCGTATCCTGGATCCATCCCACTTTGGGGCGGGATCGGGAATCCCGGATCCTGGATCCATCCCGCTCTGGGGCGGGATCTCCCGGAGCTGCTTTCTGGGAAAGGCCCGGGCTGGAAAGAATTCCCAAAAATAGCCGGGACGGGGCCGTTCCCGGCTGTTCCCACCGGGAATGGGAATCCCAGAGCGCGGCTGGGGACCCCCAAATCCCCCTGGGGACACCAAAAGGGAGTTGGGAACCCCAAATTCCCACCCCAGGGAAAACTGGGGGGGATTGGGATCCCAACATTTCCTTCTTAGGGACAAGGGGACCCCAAAATCCCTCCCAGTGCTCCCAAAGCAGGGTGGGGACCCCAAAATTCCCTCCAGGGGACAATGTGGGGGTGGGGACCCCAAAATTCCTCCTGATGGTCCCCAAAGTGGGGTGGGGACCTCAAAATTCCCTTTCTGGGGACACTGAGGGAGCGGGGACCCCAAAATCGCTCCCGATGTCCCCAAAGGAGAGGTAGGGACCCCAGAATTCCTGCTTTGGGGACACTGAGGGAGCGGGGACCCCAAAATTCCATTTTTGGGGACAATGGGGGGGTGGGAACCCCAAAATCTCTCTCAATGTCTCCAAGGGAAAGGTAGGGACCCCAAAATTCCCTTTCGGGGGACACTGAGGGAGTGGGGACCCCAAAATTCCCTCTGGGGGACAATGTGGGGCTGCAGTGTCCCCAAAATCCCCCCGATGTCCCCAAGGGGCGGTGGGGGACCCCAAAATCCCCCTCAGGATACAAAAGAGAGGTTGGGAACCCCAAAATCTCCTCCTGGGGACAACGGGGAGTTGGGGACCCCAAAATCGCTCCCGATGTCCCCAAAGTGGGGTGGGGACCCCAAAATTCCCTATTTGGGGACAATGGGGGGGTGGGAACCCCAAAATCTCTCTCAATGTCTCCAAGGGAGAGGTAGGGACCCCAAAATTCCCTTTTAGGGGACACTGAGGGAGTGGGGACCCCAAAATTCCCTCTCGGGGACAATGTGGGGCTGCAGTGTCCCCAAAATCCCCCCGATGTCCCCAAAGTGGGGTGGGGACCCCAAAATTCCCTTTCGGGGGACACTGAGGGAGTGGGGACCCCAAAATCGCTCCCGATGTCCCCAAAGGAGGGGAGGGACCCCAAAATTCCTGCTTTGGGGACACTGAGTGAGTGAGGACCCCAAAATTCCCACCTTGGGGACAATGTGGGGCTGCAGTGTCCCCAAAATCCCCCCGATGTCCCCAAAGTGGGGTGGGGACCCCAAAATTCCCTATTTGGGGACAATGGGGGGGTGGAAACCCCAAAATCTCTCTCAATGTCTCCAAGGGAAAGGTAGGGACCCCAAAATTCCCTTTCGGGGGACACTGAGGGAGTGGGGACCCCAAAATCGCTCCCGATGTCCCCAAAGTGGGGTGGGGACCCCAAAATTCCCTTTTTGGGGACAACGGGGGGTTGGGGACCCCAAAATCTCTCTCAATGTCTCCAAAGGAAAGGAAGGGACCCCAAAATTCCCTTTCGGGGGACACTGAGGGAGTGGGGACCCCAAAATTCCCTCTGGGGGACAATGTGGGGCTGCAGTGTCCCCAAAATCCCCCCGATGTCCCCAAGGGGGGGTGGCGCCGCAGCCCCGCCCCTCCCCCACCCCGGGGCCGGGTCCCTTTAAGGGAGGCGGAGCTTTGGAGGGGGGAGGGGGGAAAATCCCGGGATTTTATTTTTTTGGGAAGTGCTGGGCGGGGGGGTGGGATGCAGAGGGGTGGGGAAGGGGACGATGCTCCGGGTCTTCGTCCTGCGGGCCGAAAATGTCCTCACGGGCGACAGCGACATCAGCGACACCTACTGCTCCTCCGCATTCCAAGGTGGATTTGGGGCGGTTTTGGGGCATTTTGGGGAGAATTTCGGGGAGGTTCGGCCACGCCCGGCTCGGTCCTGAAAGTTGGGATGAGGTTGGAAGAGCCGCGGGTCCCCCCCTGTCCCCGTTGTCGCCGCCACCCCTTTGGTGTCCCCTCCCCGTTCAGCTCCAGAGGGGGGAAAAAAAAATCGGGATTTATTGGAATTTTGGGGGATTTTGGCGGTCCTAAAGGTTGGGATGGGGTTGGGAGCGCGGCCGGTCCTCGCTGTCCCCGTTGTCGCCGCCACCCCTTTGGTGTCCCCTCCCCATTCATCTCCAGAAGGGGGAAAGAGAAAAAAAATCAGGATTTATTGGAATTTTGGGTTTTTTTTCGGAGGGATTTGAGGGAATTCTGGCCCGAGAAGTCGGGATGGGGCTGGAAGAGCCGCGGGTCCCCCCCTGTCCCCGTTGTCGCCGCCACCCCTTTGGTGTCCCCTCCCCATTCAGCTCCAGAGGAAGAAAAAAAAATCAGGATTTATTGGAATTTTGGGGTTTTTTTTCGGAGGGATTTGAGGGAATTCTGGCTCGAGAAGTCGGGATGAGGTTGGAAGAGCCGCGGGTCCTCGCTGTCGCCGTTGTCGCCGCCACCCCTTTGGTGTCCCCTCCTCGTTCAGCTCCAGAGGGGGGAAAGAAAAAAAAATCAGGATTAATTGGAATTTTGGGGTTTTTTTCGGAGGGATTTGAGGGAATTCTGGCCCGAGAAGTCGGGATGGGGCTGGAAGAGCCGCGGGTCCCCGCTGTCGCCGCCACCCCGGTGGTGGCACTTTTTGGGGACCCCCCTAAAGCCACCCCGGCCCCCGCGCGGTGCCGGCGCCGCGGTTATTTTGGGATTTTCCGAGCGGGGGGGGAGGGGACGATCCCAAATTTGGGAATTGTCCCTTCCCGGGGTCCCTTCCCGCTGGGGACAAAAGCGACACTGAGGGGACAAAGGGCAGTGACGTCACGGGTTGGTTGGGATATATATATATTTTTTTTTTAAATGGGAAAAAAAGCGGTTTTTTTGGGATTCCCCGGGTGTTCCTGGATGTGGGAGCGTTCCCGGTTTTCCATGGAATTCTCCCGGTGTGGGTGTGGCATTCCCGGTGTGCTGCTCGTCCGGAATTCCCAGGTTTTGGGGTTTTGGTGCTCCCGGAATTGTGGAATTCCCAAATCCCGGTATCCCGGGGCTGGGGCATCCTCAGGCCGTGTAGGATCACGAAATTCCCAGGGATTTATTTCCCATCCCTGAGGTTCCCAGCATTCCCAAATCCCGGGGTTTGGGGGATCCTTGGGAATTGCAATTCCCTGGGAATTGGCAGCATTCCCAAATTCCTGTGCTGGGTCATCCTCAGGCCTTGGAGCATCCCTGAATCCCAGGGGTTTATTCCCCGTTTTTGGGGTTCCCAGCATTCCCAAATCCCGGTGCCAGGTTATCCCTGGGGTTTCCAGAATTCCTGAATTTCCAATTATTAAATTCCCCATCCCTGGGAATTGCAGGATCCTCACATCCCAGGATTTTATTCCACATCCCTGGGGTTACCAGCATTCGCAAATTCCGGTGTTTGGGTATCCCTAGGATTCCCAGCATTCCCAAATCCCGGTGTTTTGCCATCCTGGATATTCCCAGCATTCCTGGCTCCCAAGGATTTCATTTCCCACTGCTGATTCCCTGGATCCGGTGATTGATTCCCCATTCCCGGGATTTGCAGATTCCCTGGATCCCGGTGCTGGGGTATCCTCGGCATTTGGAGCATCCCTGAATCCCAGGGATTCATTCCCCATTTTTGGGGTTCCCAGCATTCCCAAATCCCCGTGTTTGCCATCCCTGGGAATTGCAGCCTCTCCGAATCCCAGGGAATTATTCCCAACTCCCGCCCTCCCCATCTCCCCCCAATCCCAGCTCTCCTTCCCACGATCCCGGTTTTTTCCCAGCCCCTCCAGGGGCGTTCCCGTGCTGGGAAGGGCCGGACCGGGAAAAGGGGGTGGGAATGGGATAAGGGAGCGGATCCTTCTCCCGGCTTTCCCGATCCCGGCTTTCCCGATCCCGGCTTTCCCGATCCCGGCTTTCCCGATCCCGGCCATGCTCCGCTGCCTGCTCCAAAGAGCTTCCCAACTTCCCAACCTGGAAAAACGGGATAAACAAAGCGATCCCGTGGCCAGCCTGACATTCCGAGGTGAAGGAATCCCGATTTTTTTTTTTTTTTTTTTTTTTTTGGGAAGGAAGGGAGGGTTTGGAATATTTTTTGGCTGCTTTGGAAGAAGCTCCCAGGAAAATCTGGGATCTGGGAATCTCCTAAAACTTTGGAAAATCCTTTGCTTTGCAGCTTTTATTCCCCTGATCCCAAAGTTTTTTAAACGCACGCCGGAATATCCCTGGGAATTCCATCCCTTTAATTCCTTGGATTCTGCACTGGGATGGATGTGAATGATCCCGCATGGAGCGGGGGTTATCCCATTCCCGAGGGATGGATTTCCTGGGAAAACGGAGGGGTTTGCACTCCCAAAATTCCCGCTGGAGGACGGCGCTGCCCTGGCATTCTCCTGGAGCACGGGAAAATGGGAAAAATCCCAAATTTTAACAAACATTTGGGAAAAGGTCCAGGTTTTCCATTCGGAATTGGGGGTGCTGCTGATCCCATTCCCGCCGGGATCCCTCGGGAGAATCCCGGGAGCTCCATCTTCCACCAAATCCCGATCCAGGGCGATTCCAGGGCTCGGAATCCCGGGGAAAATCGGGAAGGAGATGGGAATGAACCTCTGGATGAGGAAAAGCAGCGGGATGAGTTTTCCATCTTCCCAGAGCCGGGCAGTTCGGCTCTTCCCGATCCCAAATGGGGAAGGGGTCACTGAACGGTGGGAAAAGAGCGGAAACCCGGGAATATTTGGAATATCCCGGAGTCTCCCGGGATTTGAGTCACCTCCATTGTTTGGCCTTTTCCTCTTCCTCTTCCCGCGGGGGTCCCTCCCTTGGGATGCGGCGACATTCCAGGAGGGATGAGGGGGGCGTGGCTTTGGGAAGGGGGTGGGGTCTCTCCCCCCTCACGCCCCTGAAGCATTCCCAGGGTTGGGAATGTTGGATCTGGGGGAATCCCGGGATTCCCACCCACGGCGTTTGGGGAAACTGAGGCAGAATCCCCAAGTTTGGGAGTGGAATGTTTGGGATCTCCCGTGGCTCTTCGCACCCCGAATTCCCAGTCCTTGGAAACCTTTGGGTGCTCCTGGGGAAACTGAGGCACAGAAAAGAGGGAGTCCCATGGGATTTTCCAGCCTGGAACGGTTGAGGATCCAAGTGGGATCGTGGATCCAATCTCTGCATTCCCAACCCTGCTTGGGAACAGGGAATGGGGCTGGATCCTGATCCAGGGAATTGTGGGGATTTCTGGAAGCCCAGCTCCACCTGGGATCAGGGAATGGGGCTGGATCCTGATCCTGGGAATTGTGGGAATTTCTGGAAGCCCAGCTACCCTTGGGAGCAGAGAATGGGATTCAATCATTTTTCCTAGGAATTCTTGGAAGTTCAGCTCCAGCTGGGAGCAGGGCATGGAGCCTGATCCTGGTCCTGGGAATTCTGGGAATCCCTGAAAGCTCAGGCCCAGCTGAGATCCGAGTTTCATTCTGGAATCCTGATCCCTGGGAAGCTCCCGATCCCTGGGAAGCTCCTGATCCCAGGGATCGGGAATATCCCCTGGGAATATCCCAGTCTTGGTTTTTCTCCTTCCAGGTGTCAAGAAGAGGACAAAGGTCATCAAGAACAACGTGAATCCTGTCTGGAATGAGGTGAGAATTCCCAATCCCTGGATTTATCCCTGTTCCCAGAGGACACCTGAGTCCAGGAGATTCCCTGGAGCTTCTGCCCCCAGGAAGTTTGGGATCGTTCCCTTTCTTCTCTGGAATTCCAGGTAGAATTCCAACTTCTTCCCCTTCCAGCAAGGTCTTATCCTGACTCAGCATGAACGTTACAAGAAATTTCCATGGAATGGGAATTTTTCCAGCACTTTCACCCTTCCAACCCTGTCCTTGTGCTCCTATGGGCCGAAATTCCAAACAAAAAAAAGGGAATTTGGTGGGAAAACGGGCACAGATTTGGTGCTGGAGCAGCTCCTGGGATTTGTTCTTTCCTGGTAATCCATGGCCAAGAAAAACTTTTCCCCAAGGCAATCTTCCCAGTGGACTTGCTGGGAAATTTGGCTTTGGGAACGCTGTGATTCCGAAGGGGTTTGGATTCTCCACTTCCAGGTGCTGATCCTGGCCTCCCCCTCCTCTTTTTTCCAGGGATTTGAGTGGGATCTGAAGGGAATCCCCCTGGATCCCGATGCCGAGCTCACCGTGGTGGTCAAGGACCATGAAACTGTGGGAAGAAACAGGTGGGAAAAATTCCGGAGCCGGACACGGCCCCTTCTCCCTTTTCCCATTCCCGGGATTCATCCGGCTCTTCCCAGACTCCGCGGATTCCCTCCGTGGGATGATGGCCGTGGGAGGCTGGAGCCGCATTTTTGGGCTGCTCCGCTCGGAATCCGCGGGGAAATTCCAGCGTTGGAGGGTTGGGAATACATGGGGGGGTGGTTGTCTGGGGATGGACACTTCGGACGCTTGGCCAGGATTTGGGAAGCGTTGCCAAGATCATTCCCAAGGCACCGGCAGTGCCGGGAAAGGCGGCGGGAGCGGAGCCTCCGGTTTCCTTCCTCCGGCTGATCCCGGTGCCTCCCCATTCCAGGGGTTCCCCCACGGATTGGGGGCTCCTGCTGGGTGAGGAATGAGGGAATTCCGGTGATTCCCAGCCTTTCCCGGCTCTGTGGGGTGGGAGAACTGCTTGGAAGAGGGAAAAAATAGAGGAAGGGATTTATTTTTAGGGGTAAGAGGTTGGGAATGCAGCCCAGGGAGGGAAGGATCCTGATTCCAGGGTTGGAGCCGAGGCTGGAATTGCTGCTGGGCTGAAATCCAAGGGAACTGGAATTTGGGGCTGCTCCAACTGCTGGGTGCCCATAAATAGCCACGGGAAAATGGGAGGAGGGTCCTGGATCCCGGAGCAGGAAGATTCTGGCTGACACCTCCCAGGCTGCTGCAAGCCCCATCCCAACCTGGCCTTGGATATTCCCAGGGATCCAGGGGCAGCCCCAGCAAATCTGGGAATTCCATTCCAGCCAGGAATTCCTTGCCAAGATCCCAGCCCAAGCTCCCCTTTCCCAGTGGGAGCCATTCCCTGGCTCCTGTCCCTCTGTCCCTTGTCCCCAGTCCCTCTCCAGCTCTCCTGGAGCCCCTCCAGGCACTCTGAGCATTCCCTGGAATTTTCCCTTTTCCAGGGGAACATTCCCAGCTCTCCCAGAGCAGCGGAGCTCCAGAATCCTGGAATGGTTTGGGTTGGAGGAACCTTAAATCCCATCCCAGCAATTCCACCCCATCCCTGTTCAGGGACACCTCCCACCATCCCAGGTGGATCCAACCCCAATGTCCAGCCTGGCCTTGGACATTCCAAAGGATCCAGGGATTCTCTGGGAATTCCAGACAAATCCCAGCCAGGAATTCCTTGCCAAGATCCCAGCCCAAGCTCCCCTTTCCCAGTGGGAGCCATTCCCTGGCTCCCGTCCCTCTGTCCCTTGTCCCCAGTCCCTCTCCAGCTCTCCTGGAGCCCCTCCAGGCACTCTGAGCATTCCCTGGAATTTTCCCTTCTCCAGGGGAACATTCCCAGCTCTCCCAGCCTGCCTCCATCTCTGTGTCCTCCTCCAGACTCCCATCCCTGGCTCTGGAACAGTTTGGATGCCCTTGGATCAGCGCTGAGCCCTCTCCCTGTTTCCCACAGGTTTTTGGGAGAATCCCGGGTGCCGCTCCGGGAAGTTCTGGGCTCTCCCAGCCTGGCGGCCTCGTTCAACCTTCCCCTGCTGGACTCGCGCAAGGAGAGCACCGGGGTGAGCGCCCGGCTCCCAGTTTGGGACCAGTTGGGGCTCCCAGTTTGGGCTCCCAGTCTCAGACCAGTAAAAGCCGTGGGATGGCCAGGGATCTTCCCAGTTTGAGACCAGTAAAAGCCACAGCATGGCCAGTTTGGGCTCCTGGTTTGGGACCAGTCTGAGCAATGTCCCTTCCAGTGGCAGCTCCCGGTTTGAAACCAGTCTGGATCCCTTCCTTCCCAGTTTGATCCCAGTCTGAGTCACATCCCTCCCAGCTGGATCCCAGTTTGAGACCAGTCCTTCCCAGTCTGATCCCAGTTTGAGCCCTGTCCCTCCCAGTCTGATCCCAGTCTGATCCCAGTCTGAATCCCATCCCTCCCAGCTTGATTCCAGTTTGAGTCCTGTCCCTCCCAGTTTGATCCCAGTTTGAGTCCTGTCCCTCCCAGTCTGATCCCAGTTTGAGCCCTGTCCCTCCCAGTCTGATCCCAGTTTGAGCCCTGTCCCTCCCAGTCTGATCCCAGTTTGAGCCCTGTCCCTCCCAGTCTGATCCCAGTTTGAGTCACATCCCTCCCAGTCTGATCCCAGTTTGAGCCCTGTCCCTCCCAGTCTGATCCCAGTCTGAATCCCATCCCTCCCAGTCTGATCCCAGTTTGAGCCCAGTCCCTCCCAGTCTGATCCCAGTTCTGCCACCCCAGCCTCTCTGACACTCATTCCCTGTTTTCCAGGCTTCCCTGTTCCTGCAGGTGTCCTACATCCCCCCTCCGGGCGCCATCCCGCTTTTCCCAACTCCGGCGCCTCCGGAGCCGGCCCCGGCTGCAGCCGAGCTGGACACGGTCACCGGTAACCACAACCCCTCCCCATCCCGGACTTTGGAATCCCAACCAAACCAATTCCCAAATCCAAACCCATTCCCAAGCCCCACATTTTCCTTCTCCCGCTGGGCAGAGACGGCCGGGGAGGAGGACACAGAAGATCCGGAGGCCACGGGGGACACGGAGCCCTCGGCGTCCTCGGGAGCACCGGGCTCGGAGCCACCCTCATTCCCAAGGAAACCGTCTGGGAATCACATCCAGGGGGTGAAGAGAAGGAGGAGGAGCTCTCCTAAAAAACCTTTATCCAACAAACCACAGGATTTCCAGGTGGGAGGAGCTGTTCCCAAAAAATCCTGCAGGTTGTTCTGGTGATTCCTTGTCATCTATCCCATGGGATGATCCCGGTGATTCCCTGTCCTCCATCCTGTGGAATGATCCTGGTGATTCCCATCCTGGTGATTCCATATTCTCCCATCCCATGGGATGATCCCAGTGATTCCCATCCTGGTGATTCCCTGTCCTCGATCCCATGGGATGATCCCGGTGATTCCCTGTCCTCCATCCTGTGGAATGATCCTGGTGATTCCCATCCTGGTGATTCCATGTTCTCTCATCCCATGGGATGATCCCGGTGATTCCCTGTCCTCCATCCTGTGGAATGATCCTGGTGATTCCCATCCTGGTGATTCCATGTTCTCCCATCCCATGGGATGATCCTGGTGATTCCCTGTCCTTGATCCCATGGGATGATCCTGGTGATTCCCATCCTGGTGATTCCCTGTCCTCGATCCCATGGGATGATCCCGGTGATTCCCTGTCCTCCATCCCATGGGATGATCCTGGTGATTCCCATCCTGGTGATTCCCTGTCCTCGATCCCATGGGATGATCCCGGTGATTCCCTGTCCTCCATCCTGTGGAATGATCCTGGTGATTCCCATCCTGGTGATTCCATGTTCTCCCATCCCATGGGATGATCCCGGTGATTCCCTGTCCTCCATCCCATGGGGTGATCCTGGTGATTCCCATCCTGGTGATTCCATGTTCTCCCATCCCATGGGATGATCCCGGTGATTCCCTGTCCTTGATCCCATGGGATGATCCTGGTGATTCCCATCCTGGTGATTCCCTGTCCTCCATCCCATGGGATGATCCTGGTGATTCCCATCCTGGTGATTCCATGTTCTCCCATCCCATGGGATGATCCCGGTGATTCCCTGTCCTCGATCCCATGGGATGATCCTGGTGATTCCATGTTCTCCCATCCCATGAGATGATCCCGGTGATTCCCTGTCCTCCATCCCATGGGATAATCCTGGTGATTCCATCTTCTCCATCCCAGATCCTGGTGATTCCCTGTCCTCCATCCCATGGGATGATCCTGGTGATTCCCATCCTGGTGATTCCCTGTCCTCCATCCCATGGGATGATCCCGGTGATTCCCATCCTGGTGATTCCCTCAATCCCATGGGATGATCCCAGTGATTCCCATCCTGCTGATTCCATATCCTCCATCCCATTCCAGATCCGGGTGAGGGTCATCGAGGCCCGGCAGCTTCCCGGGATCCAGATCCGGCCGGTGGTGAAGGTGACGGTGGCTGGACAAACCCGGAGAACGCGGATCCGGAAAGGGAACAGCCCCTTCTTTGATGAGGTCAGCGGGAATTCCCACTCCGACAATCTCCAGGGATCGGGATGTGGGAATGTTCTCCAAGGGGAAAACTGGGATAATGCCTCATCCTCATCCTGGTTTTCCACAGACTTTTTTCTTCAACGTCTTTGAATCCCCGTTGGAGCTGTTCGATGCTCCCATTTTCCTCACGGTGAGTGTTGGGAAATTCTGGAATATTTCCCAGGGAAACCCCACCCTGTTCCCCAGGATCCTCCATCCCAGCAGGATTTGGGTCGGATCACCCATTTTTTCCTCATTTTCAGGTCGTGGATTCTCGATCGTTCCGCACGGATTCGGTGATCGGGGAATTCCGGGTAAGATCCCATTCCCCTTTTCCCGGCGTTTCCCGCTCCGGATGAACTCTGGAATCTCCTTTTCCTTTAATCCCGCAGATGGATGTGGAGACCATTTACTCCGAGCCAAGTGAGCCTTGGGAAATTCCTTTGGTTTTTTTTTGGGAAATGCGCCCACACATCCCAGCTCTTCCATAGAGGAACCCCAAATCCATGACCATGGAATCCCGGAATGGTTTGGTTGGGAAGGAACCTTAAGGATCATCCGGTTCCATCCAGGGAGAAATTCCATTATCCCAGGTGGATCCAAGTCCATCCAACCTGGCCTTGGGCACTTCCAGGGATGGAGCATCCACAGCTTCTCTGGGAATTCTGTTCCAAAGACCTCTCCCTCTTTCCTGGTCCCTTCCTGGGAAAGGAACTGGAATATTCCTGTATCCCATTCCATGATTTTCATTTAAACCCCACCCAGGAGCATCGCCAACCACCCTGCACATCCAAGGAGTAATTCCCAGTTTTCCATGTTTTCCCGCAGAACACGCTTTCCGCAGGAAGTGGCTGCTCCTCTCGGATCCGGAGGATTTTTCCGCGGGAGCCAAGGGCTACCTGAAGGTCAGCGCCTGCGTGCTGGGGCCTGGAGACGAAGCTCCCGTGAGTATTCCCACTGGGAATGGGGGGGACATTCCAGCCCTGGGACATTCCAGCCCTGGGACATTCCAGCCCTGGGATATTCCAGCCCTGGGACATTCCAGCCCTGGGATATTCCAGCTCTGGGATATTCCAGCTCTGGGATATTCCAGCCCTGGGATATTCCAGCCCTGGGATATTCCAGCCCTGGGATATTCTGGCCAAGAGCCACCAACTGCCACGGCCATTCCCAGGGAAGCCACAGCTTGGATTTTCCTCTGTTTTGGGGGAAAAGTGCTGGATTTTCTCATGGAATCCTGGAATGGTTTAGGCTGGGGAAGATCTTAAATCCTGTCCCATTCCCACCCAGGGACACCTTCCCCAATCCCAGGTGGATCCAAGCCCAGTGTCCAACCTGGCCTTGGGCACTGCCAGCGATCCAGGGGCAGCCCCAGCAAATCTGGGAATTCCATTCCAGCCAGGAATTCCTTGCCAAGATCCCAGCCCAAGCTCCCCTTTCCCAGTGGGAGCCATTCCCTGGCTCCTGTCCCTCTGTCCCTTGTCCCCAGTCCCTCTCCAGCTCTCCTGGAGCCCCTCCAGGGTCTCTGAGCATTCCCTGGAATTTTCCCTTCTCCAGGGGAGCATTCCCAGCTCTCCCAGAGCCGAGGGGCTCCAGGATCCTGGAATAGTTTGGTTTGGTTAAATCCCACACCATCCCTGTTCAGGGACACCTCCCACTATCCCAGGTGGCTCCAAGCCCCATCCAACCTCACCTTGGACACTCCCAGGGGTGGCAAATCCGCCCAGCCTGTGTCTTTTGGGATTCTCCTGCCCATTCCCGAATCCAGGGTGACTTTTCCCGTTGTCCTCTTCCCACAGCTGGAGAAGAAGGAGGTGGCCGAGGACAAGGAGGACATCGAGGCCAATCTGCTGCGCCCCACCGGGGTCACCCTCAGGGGGGCCCAGTTCTGCCTCAAGATCTTCAAAGCCGAGGATTTGCCCCAGAGTAAGTTTTCCCTTCGGATCCCTTGGAATCACGACGTTCCGGGCAGGAATTAGGGCCCAGAGAAGGGAGGGATCCATATGGTAATCCAAGGATATTGGGCAGTTTTATGGAAGAGGAGGTTCTTACTGGTCCAAACTGGTTTTATCCCCCTGCCTTTCCCGCCTGGAGAGTGTCTGCTCCATGGGAATGCTCATCCCACTGGTGGGACAGCTGGGACCCTCTGGATGCTGCGGAATTCCATGGATTTTGGCATCTCCCTCTTTTCCCAGTGGATGACGCCGTCATGGACAACGTCCGGCAGATCTTCGGCTTCGAGAGCAACAAGAAGAACCTGGTGGATCCCTTTGTGGAAGTCAGCTTTGCCGGGAAAACGGTCAGCGGAGCGGGATGCTCTGGGATCCCGGGAATGGCAGCGGGAGGAACCCGGGATTGGGATGGCAGCGGGGTGCTCCTGGGGCTGGGATAACAGCGGGGTGGTCTTGGGACTGGGAATGGCAGAGGGAGGACTTTGGGATTGGGAATGGCAGCGGGATGACCTCTCATGGTCCTCAGGGTTGGGATGGCAGTGGGACATTCCCACCCAGGTCTGCGGGATTGGGATTTCAGTGGGATGTCCTCGAGGCTGGAATGGCAGTGGGACATTCCCTGTGGATCCCCAAGCCTGATCCTGGAACGAGGATATTCGGTCTTTGAATGGAGGAATTTGGTCTTGGATGAGGGAATTTGGTCCTGGAATGTGGGAATTTGGTCTTGGAATGGGGAAATTTGCTCCTGGAATGAGGCAAATGTGATCCTGTGGGTCCCAAGGTGGGAAGATCCCTTGGGAAATCCGAAACATCCTCTGCCTCCTGCACTGGGAGGTTTAGGAACCCCATGGAATTGGGGGATGGATTTTAGGGAATCTGAGGCTGGACTCTGTGGAACCTGAGCCTGGATTTGGAGGAATCTGAGTCTCAAGTTTAGGGAATCTGAGGAAGAATTTTAGGGAATCTAAGGCTGGATTTTAGGGAACTTGAAGCCAGGTTTTGAGGAGCCTGGTTTTGGGATTTTGGGAACCTGAAGCTGGATTTGGGGGAATGTGAACCTCAACTTCTGGGAATCTAAGGCTACATTTTGGGGAAACTGAGGCTGGATTTTAGGGAATCTGAAGTTGGATTTGGGGGAAACCTGAGCCTCAATTTTTGGAAATCTGAGGCTGGGTTTTAGGGAATCTGAGGCCAGATTTTAGGGAAGCTGAAGCCAGATTTTGGGAAATCTGAGGCTTCCCAACTCCATGAACTGGGCCAGCAGCTGCTTTCCTGGGACGACCCCAACTTTTCCCTCTCCCCATCCTTCCCTTCCAGCTCTACTCCCGGATCCTGGAGAAGAACGCCAACCCCCAGTGGAACCAGTGCCTGACGCTGCCGGCCATGGTGAGCACTGGTGTCCCCGAGGTCCCCTCCCGGTGTCCCCAGCACCACTCACCCTCTTCCCGTATCCCTTTTCCCAGTTCCCTTCCATGTGCGAGCGGATGAGGATCCGTGTGACCGACTGGTGAGCGGGAAGGGGCATTCCCAGTGCCCGGAGAGGCGGGATGGGCATAGGGACATCTCTTCCCCCCACCACGGTCCCCAAAGTGACGATGTCGCCTCACAGGGACCGTCTGACGCACAATGACGTCATCGGCACCGCTTTCCTCGGAATGTCCAAGATTTCGGCCCCTGGCGGGGAGCTGGAGGGTAAGGGCGGGAAGCAGGCCGGGATTTGGGATGCATGGCCTTGGAGGAGCTGCATGGCGTGGCTGGAGGTTGGTGGTGGCTTTGGGGAGGTCACAGCGGTCACCGTCCCCGCCTGGGGACACGGGATGGGGCCCTGTGGTCACTCCGAGCTCTGCCCCATTCCTGGATGGATCTAACCCCTCTGGATTTAGGATTTGGAGGTTTCTCGGGAATGGGGGAAGGAAGTTGCAGGTCCATGGAATGGCTGGGAGCTGGTGGTGGCTTTGGGGATGTCACAGCGGTCACCACTGCCACCTGGGGATGTGCGATGGGGTCCTGGGGTTACTCTGAGCTGTCCCCCATTTCCAGATGGATCCAACCCCTCTGGATTCTTGGGATTTGGTGGATTCTTGGGAATAGGGCTATGGAGGAGCTGCATGGCGTGGCTGGAGGTTGGTGGTGGCTTTGGGGAGGTCACAGCGGTCACCGTCCCTGCCTGGGGACACGGGATGGGGCCCTGTGGTCACTCCGAGCTCTGCCCCATTCCTGGATGGATCTAACCCCTCCGGATTCTTGGGATTTGGTGGATTCTTGGGAATAGGGCTATGGAGGAGCTGCATGGCGTGGCTGGAGGTTGGTGGTGGCTTTGGGGAGGTCACAGCGGTCACCGTCCCTGCCTGGGGACATGGGATGGGGCCCTGTGGTCACTCCGAGCTCTGCCCCATTCCTGGATGGATCTAACCCCTCCGGATTCTTGGGATTTGGTGGATTCTTGGGAATAGGGCTATGGAGGAGCTGCATGGCGTGGCTGGAGGTTGGTGGTGGCTTTGGGGAGGTCACAGCGGTCACCGTCCCCGCCTGGGGACACGGGATGGGGCGCTGTGGTCACTCCGAGCTCTGCCCCATTCCTGGATGGATCTAACCCCTCCGGATTTAGGATTTGGAGGATTCTCGGGAATGGGGGAAGGAAGTTGCAGGTCCATGGCATGGCTGGGAACTGGTGGTGGCTTTGGGGATGTCACAGCTGTCACCACTGCCACCTGGGGATGTGCGATGGGGTCCTGGGGTTACTCTGAGCTGTCCCCCATTTCCAGATGGATCCAACCCCTCTGGATTCTTGGGATTTGGTGGATTCTTGGGAATAGGGCTATGGAGGAGCTGCATGGCGTGGCTGGAGGTTGGTGGTGGCTTTGGGGAGGTCACAGTGGTCACCGTCCCCGCCTGGGGACACGGGATGGGGCCCTGTGGTCACTCCGAGCTCTGCCCCATTCCTGGATGGATCTAACCCCTCCGGATTCTTGGGATTTGGTGGATTCTTGGGAATAGGGCTATGGAGGAGCTGCATGGCATGGCTGGAGGTTGGTGGTGGCTTTGGGGATGTCACAGCGGTCACCACTGCCACCTGGGGATGTGCGATGGGGTCCTGGGGTTACTCTGAGCTGTCCCCCATTTCCAGATGGATCCAACCCCTCTGGATTCTTGGGATTTGGTGGATTCTTGGGAATAGGGCCTTGGAGGAGCTGCATGGCGTGGCTGGAGGTTGGTGGTGGCTTTGGGGAGGTCACAGCTGTCCCCACCTGGGGATGTGCAATGGCGTCCACTCGCTCCAAGCCGTGCCCCATTTCTGGATGGATCCACCCTCTCTGGATTGTTAGGATTCTTGGGACTTGATGGATTCTTGGGAATGGGGTATGGAGGCTGCAGGTCCATGGGTGCTGGAGGTCGGTGAAACGTGGTGCTGGTGGCACCGCTGCTGGCAGCCACATCCCCCCAAGGTGACATTTAGGGGTCGTCACAGGGTAGGAATTCCCATCCAGCCCGTGCTGTTCCAAATCCCGGGAATTTTCGGAAGGACCCACAGGCATGGCAGTGTTCAGCCGGGTGTCACTGTCACTGGTGGAAGGTGGGAATCTGGGACACGGCTTTGGAGCTGCTGAGGGCTTGGAGCTTCCACCTGCATGAGCTTTTCCTGCTGCCAGCGCTTCCATGGAATCCGTGATCCCAGCGTGAATTCCACACTTGGCTTTGTGACCTCCCCATGAGCTGGAGGGACATGGGATGGCCACGTTGGAAAAAGCTTGGAGCATGCAGGGATGTGTCCCTGCCCATGGAATGGGATGAGCTTTAGAGGTCCTTCCAAGCCATTCTATGATTCCATGGATCAGGGCACGATCCAGAGGCTCCACCCGTGTCCCACCCCTGGCATTGCCCAGTCCCCTCTTCCCAATCCCAACACAAATCCTGGGATGGGCTGGAGAGAGACAGAGAGGGAGGATGGGAGTGGTGAGATCCAGGGCTGGCATCTCCCTTCCCACCGCTGGCATCTGCTTGATCCTGAGGAAATTCCTGGGAATGCAACGCAGGGACGCTCCAATCCTGCTCCACCCCAATCCCACAGCCTCTGGAATTATCCAAGGCCAGGCTGGACAAGGCTCAGAATGACCTGGGATAGTGGGAAGTGTCTGTGGATGAACCTGGATGGGCTTTAAGGTCCCTTCCCACCCCAGCCATTCCATGATTCCTTGATTCCATAATTCCAGGATTGCATGAAAAGCCTCTCCCTTTCTCTCTCTGTCTCTCCACGCCAAAACCTGTGGGAATCTCCCCCCTCGTTCCCATCTCCATCCCTTTTCCATGCTCCTCTTCCAACCTTTCCCAACCTCTCTCCCTCTCTTTGTGCCTCAGATGAGTTTCCTGCTCCTGTGAAGCCTCTGAAACCCTCGGATCGTACGTTCCCAGTAACATCCCAGTTTTCCGGCACCTCCCGGGACTGGTTTTACTGGTTCCGCTCTCTGGACTGGGGGAGGATCAGCTGGGATGAGTTGGGCACCTTGGGAAAAGGGAATGGCTCCGGTTCGGTCCTCTGGGGATTCCCGGGATGCTGTCGTGTCGGGAATGTGGAGCCAGCTGGATGCACGGAGCTCAGGGCAGGATTCCCTCTCAAAATTCCATAAAAATGAGTGGTTCTCCTCATGGAATCACGGGATTGGAAAATCCCTCTGATCCATTGGCTGCCAAGGCCACCCCGTATCCGTGTCCCCAAGTGCCACATCCGCAGGGATGTTCAGTCCCTCCAGGGATGGGGACAGCCCTTTTCCTGGAAGGAATTTTCCCAAAAATCCAACTTAAACCTCCCTTGGCACATCCTGAGGCTCTTTCCTCTCTCCTGTTGCTCTTACTCTTGTCCGACCCCTCTCTGACCTCGTCTTTTTCCATGGAGACTTTTCCTGGGATTGGGAATTCCCAGGATTCAGCACCATGCCCTCTGTATCTTTCTCCTGCTCCAAGGTGAGGTTCTGGGGTTCAAAAGGGGTGGAAATTCCAGGATTTTGGTGGCCTTCAGCTTTGTGATCCCTGGGATCCTACAGTGAGCGTGACACATACCCAAGGTGCCTCCAGGAATCCCTAATCCCGCTTTTCCCTGACATTCCCAGTGGATGACGGGCTGGGATTCCTTCCGACCTTTGGACCCTGCTACATCAACCTGTACGGCAGCCCCCGGGAATTCACCGGATTTCCCGATCCCTACGAGACGCTCAATCTGGGAAAGGTGACATCGGCTGCTTCCCGGCACATCCCAAAATAACCTCCGGCTCCTCTTTTCTCCCAAAAAAAAGCTGCTTCTAACCCAACCTGGCTTTGTCATCAGGAGCCCGCGCTGCGTTTCCCGCTCCCGGTTATTCCTGCTAACGCCTCCCGATCCCGCTCTGCTCCCAAAAATTCCACCTTGGAAGCACCAGCTGGAATTCTTTGCCTGATCCCGCTGCTCCGCGATGAAGCTCCTTGGAAAGAAAGGCAGAGCTTGGCCTTGGGATGGGATTTATGGGATCCTGACTCCTGTTCCTGGTCTATCCCAAGGGCGAGGGGGTCGCGTATCGGGGCCGGATCCTGGTGGAGCTGGAGACCAAACTGGTGGAGCACATGGAGCAGAAGGTGGAGGAGATTCCTGCCGATGACATCCTGAGGGTGGAGGTATTGGGATTTCTGGAAAATCTCTGGGATTGGCACGTAGGACACTATGGAAGGGATGTTGGCCACGGGTGGGGGTTGTCTCATGATCCGTGAGCTCCTGGAGGAGTCTCCTGCTGGATTTCCATTCCAAAGTGTCCAGGTTGGTCCATCTGAGCTGGTCCTGGTGAGCTTGGAATTGTGGGGTCATGGAATGGTTTGGCTGGGAATGGACCTTGAAGTTGATCCCATTCCATGGGCAGGGACACCTCCCACTGCCCCAGGTGGATCCAAGCCCAGTGTCCAGCCTGGCCTTGGGCATTCCCAGGGATCCAGGGGCAGCCCCAGCAAATCTGGGAATTCCATTCCAGCCAGGAATTCCTTGCCAAGATCCCAGCCCAAGCTCCCCTTTCCCAGTGGGAGCCATTCCCTGGCTCCTGTCCCTCTGTCCCTTGTCCCCAGTCCCTCTCCAGCTCTTCTGGAGCCCCTCCAGGCCCTGCCGGGGGCTCCAAGGTCTCCCATGACATTGTGGGAGATTTTCCTCCATTCCGGCTCTCTCAGAATTCCTCCTTTTGCTCCTCTTCCATGAGAAGTTGCAGCCTCCTCTTCCATCTGGTTTTCCTGAAATTCTCCCAGAATTCCTGTGCTTCAAAGTTTGTTACTCCCCCTGCAAGAAAATTCCCATCCTGGGATCACTGAGGTTGGAAAATCCCTCTAGGATCATCGAGTCCAATCTGTGCCCAATGCCCACCTTGGCTCTGAGTGCCACATCTGGGAATTCCTTGGAAGCCTCCAGGGATGGGGATTCCAAAGCTCCCTGGGCACTTCCAAGGCCTGACCACCCTTTCCATGGGGAAATTCCCGCCGATGTCCAATCTGAACCTCTCCTGGGACGACTTGAGACAATTCTCTCTTTTCCTGTTCCCTGGGATCAGATCCCAGCTCCCACCTGGTCCCAACATTTCAGGCAGTTGTGCAGAGCCAAAAGGGCCCTCTGGATCCTCCTTTTCTCTGGAATGAGACCCTTTCCCAGCTCTCTCAGCTTTTCTTGGATCTCCAACCTCTTCCCAATTCCCTCAGCTTTTCCTGGTCCTTCCCAGCTCCCTCAGCTTTTCCTGGATCTCCAACCACTTCCCCACTCCCTCAGCTTTTCCTGGCTCTCCAACCACTTCCAAGCTCCCTCAGCTTTTCCTGGTTCTCCAATTCCCTTAGCTTTTCCTGGATCTCCAACCACTTCCAAGCTCCCTCAGCTTTTCCTGGCTCTCCAACCCCTTCCCAGCTCCCTCAGCTTTTCCTGGATCTCCAACCACTTCCCCACTCCCTCAGCTTTTCCTGGATCTCCAACCACTTCCAAGCTCCCTCAGCTTTTCCTGGATCTCCAACCACTTCCAAGCTCCCTCAGCTTTTCCTGGCTCTCCAACTCCCTCAGCTTTTCCTGGATCTCCAACCACTTCCAAGCTCCCTCAGCTTTTCCTGGCTCTCCAACCCCTTCCCAGCTCCCTCAGCTTTTCCTGGATCTCCAACCCCTTTCTAACTCCCTCAGCTTTTCCTGGTTCTCCAACACCTTCCCAACTCCCTTAGCTTTTCCTGAATCTCCAACCACTTCCCAGCTCCCTCAGCTTTTCCTGGATCTCCAACCACTTCCCCGCTCCCTCAGCTTTTCCTGGT
The DNA here is from genome assembly GCF_050655825.1 of Lonchura striata. Taxonomy (NCBI): domain Eukaryota; kingdom Metazoa; phylum Chordata; class Aves; order Passeriformes; family Estrildidae; genus Lonchura; species Lonchura striata. Next base: position 1,692,971 of record NC_140706.1, on the reverse strand, counting down.
TCTCCAACACCTTTCCAACTCCCTCAGCTTTTCCTGGATCTCCAACCACTTCCCAGCTCCCTCAGCTTTTCCTGGATCTCCAACCACTTCCAAGCTCCCTCAGCTTTTCCTGGTTCTCCAATTCCCTTAGCTTTTCCTGGATCTCCAACCACTTCCCAGCTCCCTCAGCTTTTCCTGGATCTCCAACCACTTCCAAGCTCCCTCAGCTTTTCCTGGATCTCCAACCACTTTCCAACTCCCTCAGCTTTTCCTGGATCTCAAATGCCTTCCCAATTCCCTCAGCTTTTCCTGGTTTTTCAGCTCCTTCCCAACTCCCTCAGCTTTTCCTGATTCTCCAGACCCTTCCCAACTCCCTCAGCTTTTCCTGGATCTCCAATCCGACCCTTCCCAACTCCCTCAGCCACTCAGGATTTACCCTCCAGCCTCTTCCAGCTCCACCTGGAAAATCATTGGCAGCATCTCCTCACGTCGAATTCCCGTTCGTATTCCAGAAATACCTGCGCCGACGGAAATATTCCCTCTTCGCCGCCTTCTACTCGGCCACGATGCTCCAGGGCGTGGACGGCGCCGTCCAGTTCGAGGTCAGCATCGGGAATTACGGCAACAAGTTCGACACCACCTGCCTGCCCCTGGCCTCCACCACCCAGTACAGCCGGGCCGTCTTCGATGGTGAGCACGGCACGGATTCCGTCCTTTGGGATGATCCAAACCCGGCCGCTGGAAGAGAACCTTGGGATTATGGAATGGTTTGGGATGGAAGGGGTCTTAAATCCCATCCTGGTCCAGCTCAGGGACAAATTCCACCGTCCCAGGTGGATCCAAGCACAATGTCCAACCTGGCCTTGGACACTTCCAGGGATCCAGGGGAAGCCGGAGGTTGTGTCCAGGGGATCCCGCTGAAGGTGTCCCTGCTTGGACCAGACAACTCCAGAGGGTTTTCCTGCCTCAGGCGTGGGGAATTTTTGTCTGGGAAGGATCAGGGAAGCCAGGACTTCTCTTGTCTCCATGAGGTGGTTTTTGGGGACATCCTTCCCTGCCTTTCCCTGGCTTCCACCTCATCCCACCAGGAATGCTGAGCTGGTTTCTGGCCTCACTGCCAGAGCCATTGGTGGTATCTCAAGGATTTGGGAGACACCACTCCCCTCTTTCTCCCAGACGCCTTCCAAGGGGAATTCCCACCCCAGTCACGCTCTTCCCCCTTCATCCCCACTGCCGAGGGGCGGATCCCGTTATCCCAACATCCCAAGGTGATGCCCTGCTGTCCCCCCCAGGCTGTCACTACTACTACCTGCCCTGGGGGAACGTGAAGCCGGTGGTGGTGCTGTCCTCCTACTGGGAGGACATCGGCCACCGCATGGACGCCCAGAACCTCCTGCTCCACGGAGCCGAGCGGCTGGTGAGTGACCGGGGACATCCCTGGGGACACCGGCAGGGGACAGAGGCCACCCCCAAGCTGAGGAGTGTCCAGTGACACCTCTGGGGACATCCCTGGGGACACTAGGAGGAGAGAGAGGTCACCAGGAGTGTCTGGTGACGCAGCTGATGTATCCCCTGGATAAGGAACTTCATGGAATCATGGAATGGTTTGGGTGGGAAGGGAACTTAAATCCCACCCAGTTCCACCCCATCCATGGGCAGGGACACCTCCCACTGTCCCAGGTGGATCCAACCCCAACGTCCAGCCTGGCCTGGGGACATTCCCAGGGATCCAGGGGCAGCCCCAGCAAATCTGGGAATTCCAGCCCAGCCAGGAATTCCTTGCCAAGATCCCAGCCCAAGCTCCCCTTTCCCAGTGGGAGCCATTCCCTGGCTCCTGTCCCTCTGTCCCTTGTCCCCAGTCCCTCTCCAGCTCTCCTGGAGCCCCTCCAGGCACTCTGAGCATTCCCTGGAATTTTCCCTTCTCCAGGGGAACATTCCCAGCTCTCCCAGAGCATTCATTCCATCCTGGAGTGGTTTGGGTTTGGAGAAACCCTAAATCCCATCCCATTCCATGTTCAGGGGCACCTTCCATGATCCCAGGTTGCTCCAAGCCCTGTCCAACCTGGAGACAATTCCAACCATCCAGGGGCTGTCCTTCAGCTCCTGTGAGTCGGAGATTTCCCTTTGGATTTCCCTGTTGGTTCCCCTGAACCTCCAACCATTTGGATGCAGATCCCTGGAGGGACCCAGAATGGAATCTCTGACCCCTGGGAATTTTGGGAATTTCCCCAGCCTCTTGCTGGGAATATCCTGGAAGCAGGATGGGATCCCTCAGCTCCTGGTCTCCGCTTTTCCTGCAGGAAGCAAACCTGGAGAAGGTCCACGTGGCTCTGAAATCCAACCGCTCTCCGATCGAGCTGGAGGCCCTGGGATCCCAACTGCTCGAGGACGTCATCGCCGACTGCAGGTACTTCGGGAATTCGGGATGGGAAACCTTTCCTGATGTTTCTTCTTCGTCTTGGAAGGATCCACAGCCTCCGCTCCTCTTCTCCTTTCTTTTCCCCCTTTTTCCCCTTTCCCCTCTGCCTTTCCCTCCCTTTTCCCCCTCTTTTCCCTCTTTTTTCCCATTTTTCCTTTTTTTCCCTCTTTTCCAATTCCCCCCCCTTTTCCCCCTTCTATCCTTTTTTTTCCTTCCCTCTTTTATTCTCACATTTTTTCTTTTTCCTCTTTTCTCTCCCTTCTTTCCCTCTTCCCCCTTTCCCCCTTTTCCTCCCCTTTTCCACTTTCCTTTTATTCACTTTTTCCCTTTATTTCAGTTTTTCCTTTCTCCCTTTTTCATTTTTCCCCCTCCTCCCTTTCTCCTTTTTTGCTCTTTTCCCCTTTTTCCCCCTTACCCCTTTTTTAATATTTTTCTTTTCCCTCTTTTTCCCCTTTTTCTCCCTTTTCACCTTTTTCCATTTTCCCCATTTTCCCTCCTTTTCTACTACTCCCCTTTCCTTTTTTTTTTTCCCTTTTTTTCTGTTTTCCCCTTTTTCCTCTTCCCTCCTTTCCCCCCTTTTTCCTTATTTTCCCTTTTTTCCATTTCTCCCAATTTCTCCCTTGTTTCTCTTTTTCCTGTTTTTTTCCCTTATTTTCCCTTTTCTTCCATTTCTCCCAATTTCTCCCTTGTTTCTCCTTTTCCTGTTTTTTTCCCTTATTTTCCCTTTTCTTCCATTTCTCCCAATTTCTCCCTTGTTTCTCTTTTTCCTGTTTTTTTCCCTTTTTTTTGTCTTTCCCCCTTTTATTCCCTTCCCCCTTTTTCCTCTTTTTGCTTTTTCTCTCCTTTTTATTTTTTCCCTTTTTTCCTTCCCTTCCCTTTTTTATCCTCGCTTTCTTTTTTTTCCTTACTTCTTTTCCCTCTCCTTTTTTCCCCTTTTCCCATCTTTTCCCACCTTTGCACTGCTCATTCCCCCTCACTCCAAATCCTTATCCCTGGAAGTGTCCAGGGCCAGGCTGGATGGGGTTTGGAGCAACCTGGGATAGCGGAAAATCCCAAACCATTCCATAATTCCATAATTCCATATTCTCCCTATTTACCTGCAATAAAAAATGAGATTTACAGATCCCAATTCCCGAGGTGGGAATGTCGCATCCTTAAAAACCTCCTTCCAAACCTCTCCTTGGCCTAAAAATAAATTTATCTTTGGCTCCATCTATTTTTTCCGGAGGAAATCTTGATTTGTGTCTCGGGAGCTGGGAGCAGGAAGTTCATTTATAGCTGCGGATCCATAAATCCTTGAATTTTACAGGAAAACCTCCCAGTTTGGCACCTGATCCATTTTTCCAGGAACTGGGATAATGGATATTAAAATGTGGGCGTGGCTCATTCCCATCCTGATTCCAGGGGGAATTCCGGCTGTGGTTGGAAGCTCTGTTGCTCTTCCTGATCCCAAATATCTTTGGTGGGTTCTCAATTCCTTGGAAACTCACAAAAACTATGGAAAAGCCATTAAAAAAGGCCGGAAAATCCCACAAGAAGTTGGATGAGCTATTGGGGGTGGATTTGGGATGGGTTAATGATAACTAATGATGATTAGTGGCTATTAATGACCTGTAATGATCATTAATGACCATTAATGACCATTAGTGACCATTAATCACCATTAATGATGATTGGTGACCTTTAATCATCTTTAATGACCTTTAATGAACAATTCATGACGATTTGTGACCATTAATAACCATTTATGGCAATTAGTGACCCTTAATGACCTTTAATGATCATTAATGACCATTAATGATGATTGATGACCATTAATGATTGTTAATGATCAGTAACAACCATTAACAGTAACAACCATTAACCATTGATGATGATTGGTGACCATTAATGACCATTGATGACAATTAGTGACCCCTAATGACCATTAATCACCATTGAAGATAATTGGTGACCATTAATCACCATTAATGATCATTAATGACAATTAGTGACCACTAATGACCATTAATCACCATTGATGATGATTGGTGACCATTAATGACCATTAATGACAATCAGTGATCACTAATGACCATTAATCACCATTGATGATGATTGGTGACCATTAATCACCGTTGATGATGATTGGTGACCATTAATGACCATTAATGACAATTAGTGATCACTAATGACCATTAATCACCATTGATGATGATTGGTGACCATTAACCACCGTTGATGATGATTTGTGACCATTAGTGACCATTAATGACAATTAGTGACCACTAATGACCATTAATCACCATTGATGATGATTGGTGACCATTAATGACCATTAATCACCATTGATGATGATTGGTGACCATTAATCACCGTTGATGATGATTGGTGACCATTAGTGACCATTAATGACAATTAGTGACCACTAATGACCATTAATCACCGTTGATGATGATTGGTGACCATTAATGACCATTAATGACAATTAGTCACCACTAATGACCATTAATCACCATTGATGATGATTGGTGACCATTAATCACCATTGATGATGACTGGTGACCATTAGTGATCCCTAATAACCACTAACGACCATTAATCACCATTAATGATCATCAGTGACAATTAACAACCCTTAATGACCTTCAAGGTCCATCCTGATCCACCCCATCCCTGATTCCCGCCTATCCCTGCAGCCTGAAGCTTCCCGATGTCCTGGGGAAGGCGTCCAGCACCCACCTGGATCAGAGCCTGTTCCGCTTCCGGAGCGCCCACCTGGAGCAGATCCTGAAGGTGGCCCTGAGGCTCAAGCACGACAATTCCGACCTTTCCCAAATCCTGGATCAGGCGGAGGATTGGCTGTGCCGGCTCCGGGCCATGGCGGAGGAGGTGACTCTTCCCAGTTTTCCCATCCATGTTTTGGTGGGAAGCAGGGGTGTTTTTCCATCCTGGCTCCCAAATCCATGGATTCTCCCATGGCGCCAGGTTTGGCTCCGATGGTTGAGGCTGGTCTCGCTCATGGATGGGTTGAGGTCAACTCATGGATAGGGAGCAGCCCTGGGAGAAGGACTTGGAATGTTGGTGGGTGGGAAGCTCCACGTGCTCCGGGCTAACCCCACAGAAGGAAAAGTGGGAATTCTGACCCTCTGCCATGGAGCCAGGCTGGGAGAGCTGGGAATGTTCCCCTGGAGAAGGGAAAATTCCAGGGAATGCTCAGAGTGCCTGGAGGGGCTCCAGGAGAGCTGGAGAGGGACTGGGGACAAGGGACAGAGGGACAGGAGCCAGGGAATGGCTCCCACTGGGAAAGGGGAGCTTGGGCTGGGATCTTGGCAAGGAATTCCTGGCTGGGATTTGTCTGGAATTCCCAGATTTGCTGGGGCTGCCCCTGGGAATGTCCAAAGCCAGGTTGGATCCAGCTGGGATGGTGGGAATTATCCCTGTCCATGGATGGGGTGGGAATGGATGGGATTTAAGGTCTTTTCCAACCCAAACCACTCCGGGATTCTGGAGCCCCTCTGCTCTGTAGCCAGGCTGGGAGAGCTGAGAATGTTCCCCTGGAGAAGGGAAAATTCCAGGGAATGCTCAGAGTCCCTGGAGGGGCTCCAGGAGAGCTGGAGAGGGACTGGGGACAAGGGACAGAGGGACAGGAGCCAGGGAATGGCTCCCACTGGGAAAGGGGAGCTTGGGCTGGGATCTTGGCCAGGAATTCCTGGCTGGGATGGAATTCCCAGATTTGCTGTAGCTGCCAATGGATCCCTGGAGTGCCCAAGGCCAGGCTGGATGGACTTGGATCCACCTGGGATCATGGAAGTTATCCCTGCCCATGGAACTGGGATGAGCTTTAAGATGCCTCCCAACCCATCCCAGTCCGTGATTTCACAATCCCATTCTGGGCTGTGCTGGTGGATCCCTCCTAAAGGTATCCTATGGATTTGTGTTTTCCAGCCCCAGAACAGCCTCCCGGACATCATCATCTGGATGCTCCAGGGGGACAAGCGCGTGGCTTTCGCCCGCATCCCGGCCCACCAGGTCCTGTATTCCCGGAACATCTCCAACTGCTGCGGCCGGAACTGTGGGAAGCTCCAGACCATCTTCCTCAAGGTACTTTTGGAAGCACGTCCAGGTGGAATCTTGATTTTCCAAACAGTTTTCCTACTAAAAAGAATTAAAAAGATGGAAAATCCAGCACGGAAAGCTCAAATCCCAACACAATGTTCAGCTTCATGGAATTGTGGAAAGTTCTGGGTTAGGAGAGACCTTAAATCCTTGACCTGGTCTGTGTTCCTGTCCTTGTCCTTGACTTTGCCCATGTCCCTGAGTTTCTTCCTGACCCTGTCCTTGTCCTTTTCCCTGGATTTGTCCCTCATCCTGTCCTTGTCCCTATCCATGGCCCTGACCTTGTCCATGTCCTTTTCCCTATCCCTGTCCATGTTCTTGTCCCTGTCCCTGACCTTTCCATCGCCTTGTCCTTGTCTCCGATCCTGTCCCCGATCCTGTCCCCGATCCTGTCCCCGATCCTGTCCCTGATTCTATCCCTGGTCCTGTCCAGGACCACTGGAATTCCGAAATTCCTCAAGGTCACCTGGGGTCACATTTTAGGGATGTCGATGGTGCCATTGGGATGATCCTGAAGGTCTTTTCCAACCTCAATTCCATGATCCCAAAGTGTTCCACCCATTCCTGACTTTATCCCGTGACTGCGCCATGTCCCACCTTCCCCATCCAGGGATCCTCATTCCCACCCTTCCGGCCTCCCAGAATTCCCGTTAATCCCTTCCCGGGGACCTTTTCCTTGGCAGTATCCGCAGGAAGAGGTGATGGGGCCGCGGATCCCGGCGCAGATCCGCGTGCGGCTCTGGTTTGGATTGGCCGTGGATGAGAAGGAATTCAACCAATTCGCCGAGGGAAAACTCTCCGTCTTCGCCGAAACCGTGAGCATTCCCGAGGGATCTTCATCCTGGTGGGAAAAGGGGTGGGCTGCACCTAAAACCTCCTCGTTCCCTAAAAACTGTGGGAAGGAGGAGCTGTTTCCACCAGCTCAGCCTGGAATGCTGAGGGGAAAGTTGGGAATGAGCCATGGATGTCCCTCACAACGGGAAAATCGGGATGCCGTGGAATGGGTTGGCCTTTTCCCAGGAAGTCTGTCCCTCTGCAGGGATTCTTCACGGGATTCTGTGGGATTATTCATGGAATTCTGTTATTCCAACCCCAAATCCATCTTTTTTTTGGCTCTCCCAGTATGAGAACCAGACCAAGCTGGCGCTGGTGGGGAACTGGGGCACCACCGGCCTCACTTATCCCAAATATTCCGACGTCACCGGCCGGATCAAGCTTCCCAAGGACAGCTTCCGGCCTTCCGCAGGATGGACCTGGGCTGGGGATTGGTTCATCTGCCCGGAAAAGACGTGAGTGTGGCTTTTCCACCAGGAATTCCCGGGAATCCCGAAATCTGATGGCAAAATCTGGGATGCCTCCGTGTTTCCTTGCCTGTGCCCACAGATGTGATTCCCGCTTATTCAAATCTTGGGATGTTCCAAAACTGAGGCGCTTTGGGGTGGGATTTTCATCCTGGTTTGGGTTTTTCCCGAGGAGGAACTTTCCTTGGAAGGGTGGGAGAAGTTTGGGAGCGCTGAGGATGGCACAGGAGGAAGGTGGGATGTAGAATCCCTGATTTTTGGGTATTCCCGGGATTCAGGTTGTTGCACGACGTGGACGCCGGACACCTGAGCTTCGTGGAGGAAGTGTTTGAGAACCAGGTCCGGCTTCCCGGAGGGCAGTGGATCCACATGACCGACTCCTACACGGATGTGGTGAGGGAAAACTGGGAATTCCGGGAGCCGGGCTGGAATCCCAGGGGAAATTTAGGGATCGGTTTGGGTGAGAATTCCCTGCGTCCCACAGAACGGGGAAAAGGTCCTGCCCAAGGATGAGATCGAGTGTCCTCCAGGCTGGAAGTGGGAAGATGTGGAATGGGACACGGATCTCAACAGGGCTGTGGATGAGAAAGGTACTAAAGATGGAATTTTGGGATCTGGGATTTCAAAATTTTGGGGACGCTGGAGTTTTGGGATCTGGGATTTGGGAAGTTTTGGATTTCTTTCCATGGTCTGTGGATCAAAACATTCCCATGGCTGTGGGAACTGGATCAGGAGAAGGGATCAGGCTCTGGGGGATCCTTTGTCTCTGCCTGGAACTGTGGGATGGAAATTCCCAAAGGCAGTGCTGGGATAATCTGGGAAGATCCTGGTGGAAAAGAAACAGAAAACACCAGGCTGGAGAGTGATGGGATGGTCCTGGGGGCTGGAATGGCTGGAGGGAAGGCGGGAAGAGCCTCCAGGGTGGGATTTGGAGCCAAGGACACCACGGATCCATCCCTGGGCATTCCAGAGGGATGGATTGTGCCCTAAGGAAGGAAATCCAACTGGGAAGTTTTGCCGGATTCAGCCACACCTTCACTGTTGGAAATTCCTGGTGGGAGCCAAGGTGGGAGGGGAGGCTCTTCTCCCACCTCCACCAGGCGTTCCCTTCTTCCCAAGGCTGGGAATACGGGATCACGATCCCGCCGGAGCGCAAGCCCAAGGCCTGGGTGCCGGCGGAGAAGATGTTCCACACCCACCGGCGCCGGCGCTGGGTGCGGCTCCGCCGGCGCGACCTGGAGCACATGGAAGCCATGAGAAAGGTGGGATTGGCCGGGAAAAGGTGCCACCGGATCGGGATGTGGCCCTGAACCCCCCGGGTGGGTGCCTGGCTTTGGCAGGATCTGCTTTTCCTTGGAGGTTGAGGGGGGCTCATCCCGGTTTCCACTGGAAAATGCCACATTCCCAGGGGTGGAGGACATTCCAGAGGGATTGACTGGGATGAGGGGTGGGATGGGGACATCCAGGGGAGTCCCCGAGTGTGGGAAGTGGGGGAGGGCCGATGGCCCCAGCCTGTCCCTATCCCGATTCCCTCTAGATGGTGCCATTGGACCGGGAATGCCGCTTCCGCTCCTCGGTCCTCCCCGCCGCTTCCCAAGGCCATTTGACTCCCTTCCCAAAAAATTTTCGGGATAACTGTAGCCACTGTCACCCCATTTGCTGTGGGAGTCACCGGGAGAAAAACCTTCCAGGATTGGGGTGGATGATCCAGGGAGGAATTCCAGAGGTGGCAGAGCCATGGGAGGGGTCGGGATGATGGGAAAGGGAAAAGCGGGATGGGAAGTGGAGCTGCTGGAGCTCCACGGGCCTGGGCAGGATCTGGCCCCAGCCCAGCGATCCTGCTCCGAGTGGGATTCGCGCCAGGGATTGGTGGAGGGCCGCATTCCCAGTGTGGATCCCATAGCAGCAGTGGTAGTGGTTGGATTGGGAGACTCCAGATCCATCCTGGGAATTGTCCAAGGCCAGGTCGGACACTGGGGCTTGGAGCAACATGGGATAGTGGGACATGTCCCTGAACTTGGATGCGGTGGAATGGGATGGGATTTAAGATCCCTTCCCATCCAAACTATTCCAGGATTCTGGAGCCCCTCTGCTCTGGAGCCAAGCTGGGAATGTTCCCCTGGAGAAGGGAAAATTCCAGGGAATGCTCAGAGTGCCTGGAGGGGCTCCAGGAGAGCTGGAGAGGGACTGGGGACAAGGGACAGAGGGACAGGAGCCAGGGAATGGCTCCCACTGGGAAAGGGGAGCTTGGGCTGGGATCTTGGCAAGGAATTCCTGGCTGGGATGGAATTCCCAGATTTGCTGTGGCTGCCCCTGGATCCCTGGAGTGCCCAAGGCCAGGCTGGACACTGGGGCTTGGATCTATCTGGGATAGTAGGAAGTGTCCCTGGAATTGGCTGAGCTTTAAAGTCCCTTCCATCCCAAACCATTCCATGATTCCATGACAATCTCCAGGGCCTTTCCCAACTGAAACCAAATGACCTCAGAATCTTTCCCAACCTGAATATTCCTACGATTCCCCAAACAATTCCGTGACCCCATTCCATTATTCCAACCTGGACGAGACACAGGGAAAAGCTGAAGTGGAACAACCATATCCAACAACATCTTGCAAAACCTAAATCCAACTTTTGGGTCAATCCTGGCAAACCTGATCCCTGTGATCCCTGTCCGGCAGCACAAGCAGGAGGAGCTGGATGGGGATGGCTGGGAATACGCTTCCCTCTTTGGCTGGCGCTTCCACCTCCAGCAGCGCCGCTCCGACTCCTTCCGCCGGCGCCGCTGGAGACGCCGGATGGAGCCTCTGGAACGCACCGGCCCCGCTGCCGTCTTCGCCTTGGAAGGGGCTCTGGTAGGGAACAGCTTCTCCCATTCCCAAATTTCCACCTGGGAATATTATCAGCCGCTCGTGATCTGCTTCCCGTTATCCCGTTATCCACCCTGTTTGTTCCCTGCTTTCCCTCTTTATTCCTGGCTTTATCCACACTCTGGATTTCCCAGCCACCACTTTTCCAATGATTCCATGAGAGCCAAAGCAGCACAAAGCTCCCATTCTGAGTTTTTATGGAATTATTTTCCTCTCCTGTTTGGTTTTCCCCCCGCTTTTTCCTTGCCCTGCTTTTCCGCCCAATCCAGAGTTGATCCCTTTGGAATAAAAGCGGCTCCGTGGCGTTTTCCATGAGCTGTTCCCATCTCAGGGCATCCTGAGTGCCTCTCACCCCCAGAGCTCTCGCCGGGATTTTTCCCTAGTCCCTTTTTCCCCACGGGATCTGCAATTGGAAACCGCTCCTTTTCCCACAAATATTCCAAAGCCAATGGGGAATTAGGAGAACCTGGGAATCTCCAAGAGCTTTTCCAATCTAAATATTAGGATTCTGGGGAATTCTGGAGACCCAGACTCCTCTTGGACACCTCAGAGAATTCCATCCCAATGAGGAATCCCGGCTCTGGAGTTGATCCTGTTATCCCGACTTCCCATTGTTTTCCTTGCAGGGGGGAGTGACGGATGACAAGAGCGACGACGGAAAATCCGACGGAAAATCCGCATCCACCCTGAGTTTTGGAGTCAACAGGCCCACGATCTCCTGCATTTTTGACTGTAAGGATCCCAGGGGAGCAGGAAAGGCGTTTCCCATCCTTTTCCCAGAAAAAGATGGAAAAAAGAAAGGTGGAAAAATGGTGGAGGGGAGGACAGTGCTTATGGGAACATCCACAGGCTCCAGGATTGGAGCCCGGGATATCCTGGGGGGATTAAGCTGGGATTCCCTCAGATGGGAGACTGGGAGTGATGGAATCACATCCCTGGGATCTTTTCCATGTTTCCCGTTCTTCTGGCAGCCGGGAACAGATTCCACCTGCGCTGTTACCTGTACCAGGCGCGGGATCTCATGGCCATGGACAAGGACAGCTTCTCCGGTGAGTCTGGATCCACACCGGCATGGAATTCCGGGAACAGAGGAACCATCCATGGGCCAGGACATCTTCCCCTATCCCAGGTGGATCCAACCTGGCCTTGGATATTCCCAGGGATCCAGGGGCAGCCCCAGCAAATCTGGGAATTCCAGCCCAGCCCCTCCCCACCCTCCCAGCCAGGAATTCCTTGCCAAGATCCCAGCCCAAGCTCCCCTTTCCCAGTGGGAGCCATTCCCTGGCTCCTGTCCCTCTGTCCCTTGTCCCCAGTCCCTCTCCAGCTCTCCTGGAGCTTTTCAGGCTCTGGAATTGGCTCCAAGGAATCTCTGGAGCCCTCCTTTCTCCAAGCTGTCCGTGATGGAGCACAGGGAGAAACTTCCATGGGATGTGCCCAGGGAAAATTCCAGAGGGTGACAGGATTTAATCAGGACCCCAGCACAGTCCGGCCCCTTCTTCTCCAGCATCCTCAGGAAATTCCTTGTTGGATTCGATCCAGTGGAAGGTTCCCAGCCCATGGGGATGGATCTGGATGATCCCTAAGATCCCTTCCATCCCAAAACAATCCGTGGTTCCATGATTCCATAATTCCTTAGCGTCCCCCTTCTCCCAGCTGCACAGGGGCCAGCAGTCCCTGGGGTTTGGGATTTAGAGGGGGGAATTTCCATGGAAAAAATGGAATCCAGGTGGGAAACAGGGGCTGGCCTTTGTGGAGGAGTTTTCCATGTCCTTCTGCTCCATCCTCTCCCAGCATAACTCCAGGGATTTCTGAAATTCCCAGGATTGTGCTGGTGTGGCTGGGACTTTCCATGCTGGGTTTTTTTTAGGATAGGAAAGAAGTTGGAATAGGAGAAATCCTTTTATGCATGGGATTTCCATGCTGGAGCTGCTTGGATGGTTGGATGCAGGTGGAGCATCCCTCTGGAATGTGGTTGAGAGGGGGATGGAATGACTGGAATTTTCCCAGCAGCCGAAAAATCCCAGGTCCTCATCCCTGGAGGCTGGGCCATCCCAGCCAGGTATTCCCAGTAGTGCTTTGGAGCTGGAAAAGCAGGAAAAGGGAATGTCACCTCCTCTGGATCAGAGCTGGGATAATGTGGAATGTCCCAAATCCTGGGAAAAGGGTCCACTGGCGTGAGAGATCCAACATCCCTCCAGGGCTATCCCTGCGTGATTCCCATGAGAATTTACAAAGGGATTCGGGTGGGATTTCCCTCCAAATTCTGGGATTTAAACCCCACTTGGAACAACACATCCCGGGAATGATGGGAAACGGGGACAATCCCAAAACTGGGGAAGCGGCTGGACCGTGATCCCAAGGGAATCCTGCTTCTCCCAGTAGCTGGAATAATGTGATTATTGGGAATAAACACCCCAGAGCATCCAAAAAAATCCCCCAGTGCCTGCTCCCACCTGGAATTCCCACAAAAGGCTCCTTGTCGGGATGAGGAGGTGGGAGCGAGGTGAGCTCATGGCCCGGGAGGGGAGTCCAGAATCGTTTTCCTTTGGAAAAATCCCGGCCAAGGACAACACGAGCAGCAACGTTCCACAATGTGGGATTGTGATTCCCGCTGCCGGGAATAAAGGAGTTCATTAAAGGGGCTCGGCAGTTGGAAAAATAAACATTCCCTGCTCCCAACAAAGGGGCTTTAGAGAGGCTTCCATGAAAAAAAAAAAGGAGGAGAAGGGAGGGAAAAATGGAGGGCAAAAAAAAAAAAAGGAAAAGCAGCTCCAGATCCGGGGGTTTTTGTTTATTGTAATGGATTTGGATGAGGAAAAGTGGGAAAGGCTCTTCCCACTTGGGAATGTCTGAGTGGTCCTGGATTGTTAGGCGTGGATAGAGGGGGCAATCCAACCCCTGGTGCCCCAATTCCTTGGAAAAGGGGGGAAAAGGGGGAATGCTGCTGGGATCAGCTGGCCCTGCTTCCAGGGGGTGTGGGATAATCCTGGGATATCAATCCAGTGGTTTGTGGGATGATCCTGGGATCTGAATCCAGGGATGTGGGATGTTCCTGGGATCTGAATCCAGGAACCTGGGATTTTCTTGGGATCTGAATCCAGGGATACGTGTGGGGTGTTCCTTGGATCTGAATCCATGGGGGTGGGATAATCTTGGGATCTGTAGCCAAGGATTTGTGGAATAACTCTGGGATCTGAATCCAGGGGGGGTGTGGGATTATCCTGGGAGCTGCATCCTTTGATTCCCACGGAAGCCCTCAGGGATGTGTGGGATGTTCCTGGAATCTGCATCCAGGGATGTGTGGGATGCTCCCCACCCTCCCAGCCAGGAATTCCTTGCCAAGATCCCAGCCCAAGCTCCCCTTTCCCAGTGGGAGCCATTCCCTGGCTCCTGTCCCTCCATCCCTTATCCCAAATCCATCTCCAACTCTCCCGGAGCTCCTTTAGGCCCCAGAAGTGGCTCCAAGATTTCCCTGGATCTTTAGAACAATCCCAACTCTCAGACTGAGCCCTTCCAGCTGGAAAACCGCCTGGAAAACCAGGCAGTTCAGGCTTGGAATAACGAATTCCAGGTGGGATAGACTGGACAGCTTCTTCCTCCTCAAGCAAGACCTGAGGAACCTCAGGGTGAGATGGAGCGAGCTGAGAATTCCCAAATTCTTTGGGAACTGGTTCTGGATGGAGCTTGGAATTCTGGGAAGAGCCAGAGCTGGGATCCATCCCTGAATCCCAGTCCTCGAATCCCATTCCCACAGATCCCTACGCCATCGTGTCCTTCCTGCACCAGAGCCAGAAGACGGTGGTGGAGAAGAACACCCTGAATCCCACCTGGGATCAGACCCTGATCTTCTACGAGATCGAGATTTTCGGGAATCCTCGGGATGTGGCCGAGTCCCCTCCCAACATCCTGGTGGAAATCTACGATCACGACACCTATGTGAGTGTGGCAATTCCCGCCGGGAATTCCCAGCCTCTGGAATGCGGTGTCCGGCACCTCTCAGTGGTTCAGCCTTTGAGGTGGACATTCCATAGGGGAAAAATTCCAGGGAAAATCCTGTGGTGTCCTTGAGGTTCCATTCACTGAGCTTCCTCATTGCCATATAAAGTGGGAAAAACAATGGAGTTTCCTCATGGAAAAACCTTGGGATAAAGTTGGACGCAGTTGTGGAAGTAGGGAAATGCCCTCTGCTGTTTGCCGTGTCCAAAGGGCCTGGGAATTTATGGAATTCTGGGGGGTTGGTGGCAGGAACTCGAGGCTGTTCCCAGAAAAACCAGGCTGGAAAAAAAACAACCTAGAAAAACCAAGTGCAGGAGGGAATTCTGTGGGAAAACACTTGGAACACACCTTGGGAAGGGCTCGGAATTATCTCAGGAATCTTTTTCCCTCTCTCCTGCTCCTTCCCAGCAAGAGGCAGGAAAGATTCCAAAGATCCCAGTGCAGAGCAGGGAATGGGATTTTTAGGAGCTGCCAAAGGCTCTGAGCTCCTGCTCTGGAAAAACTGGGATAGAAATTCCTAAAAATGTGTTTTTCTCCTAAAAAAAGTATTTTTCCAGCCTTTGGAATTCCTGGGAAAAGTTGGAAAACTGGTGGCTCTATGGGCACCAATCCCATTTGTTTTCCCTGCCCCGATCCTATTACGGGATCATCCCTTGCTCCCAATTTTTGGCTGAGGCGGGGAATGGAGTTGTCTGGGAAAAGGGATCGGAAGGATGATCGCAATTCCCATGGTTCCCAATTCCCTGGAATTGCCTTTCCAGGGCGCGGATGAATTCATGGGACGCTGCATCTGCCGGCCCAGCCTGGAGCGCTCGCCCCGCCTTTCCTGGTATCCTGTCCTCAAATCCGGCCGGAATGTCGGGGAGCTCCTGGCTGCCTTCGAGCTGATCCAGAGGGAAAAGGTGAGATCCACCCCTGAGCCTGGAATGCTCTGGAATTCCGGTTCTTCCCCAGCATCCAGCTTTTCCAGGTATTGGGTTTATTCCATTGGTGCCTTTGGAGCCTGCGGAGAGCCAGAGGGATTTGGGATTTATCCCTTTTTGAGGGATAATTCCATAGGATGAGGTTTTCCAGGTGGGAAAAGAGGTGGTTTAGGGTTGGTCTGATGGAAAACTGCAGAATTCCAGGTGGGATGAGCTGGATGGATCCTTCTCTCCTTGGACAAGTTCTGGGTGGGGTCTCAGAGACATTGAGGGAGCTGGGAATTGCCAAATCCCTAAGGAATGCTGCCCTTTCCTTGGAATTACTTCTGGAGGGGGTTTAGGAGAGCTGAAGCCACTCCGGCTTTTCTAACTGCTGTATCCCAGATGTGCCAGGAAAGAGGGATGGGCTGGAAAGATCAATCCCTGTATCCCGTTCTTCCTTCCGAGCCCCGAGGTTTGTCTGGGAATGGGAATCCTACAATTCCCTCTTCCCTGGAAATCCCAGCCCAAACACCAAGACCAGGCCCAGATATCCACACGTGGCCTCTTCCTCCTCCTCATTCCCTCAGAACTGGGTGGGAAAGGCCTTGGAAAAGCCTTGGAATGAGATGTGCTCCTGGAGGAGCTGTTTGATCCTAGTGGGAATCATCCGGGTGGATTTGGTGCTTCCCGGCTGGATGAGAGTCCAGGATTTTTGGAGCTGGGAACTGAAGGGGCTGAAGTTTCCCTGCTGGAAAAAGAGGAATTAGCAGTGGGAATGTTAATGGGAATTGTGTTCCTTCCCTGCAGCCGGCTGTTCATCACATCCCTGGATTTGAGGTAATTCCTGACTCCTCCTTGGAAATCCAGCACCATTCCCAGCTTTCCCGGGGATTTGGAGCCCTGCAGTAATCCCTCCATCCTGTCCTAGGGAATTCTTTCAGGATGAAGGGATTCCCGCATAGAGATTCCTCTTTTCCTCAGCTGATAAGGAAAACTGGGAATGGGGCAGCTCCTTCCTGACAGGGCAAATTCATCCCATTCCAGGATCCAGAAGATCCCATGGAGATGCTCCAAAGGTTCTGGAGCCAGGCTGGGAGAGCTGGGAATGTTCCCCTGGAGAAGGGAAAATTCCAGGGAATGCTCAGAGTGCCTGGAGGGGCTCCAGGAGAGCTGGAGAGGGACTGGGGACAAGGGACAGAGGGACAGGAGCCAGGGAATGGCTCCCACTGGGAAAGGAGAGCTTGGGCTGGGATCTTGGCAAGGAATTCCTGGCTGGAATGGAATTCCCAGATTTGCTGGGGCTGCCCCTGGATCCCTGGGAATATCCAAGGCCAGGTTGGATCACCCTGGGATGGTGGGAGGGGGTGCCCCCGGATGGGATTTAAGGATTTTCCCTCCCCAGACCATTCCGGGATTCCCTTTGGGTGTCAGCTCCAATTATAAACCTTGGGATGGGTTTAGGGATGAGAATTCCTCTAATTCCATCCTCTCCTCCTCTTTCCCAGAGTGAGCTCTCCTCCAGCCTGGATGAGGTGAGTCTTTGGGAATTCCTTCTTTTTCCTCTTGGAATTGTTCAAATTTGCTTCCTTGGGAAATCCTCTTTATCACGGATGGGTCAAGCCAGGAGCATCAGGATTTTGGGAATGTGAGTGAGCTCCGGCTGGATGGGCTTCTCCTCGTGGCTGGGAATGTTGGGATCCATTTACCCTCTGGAATGAGGTGTCCCATCCTTTCATCCCAGGCGTGCCAGAGCCGGAATTTTGGGCTGCCCTTGGGAAATCCCAATTCCAAACTTTCCATAGGGAATTTGCCATGAATTGAGGATGTGCTGGACTGTTCCCGTTGTTCCAAAGGAGATTTTCATCCCTTGTCCCGGGAAAAATTCAGGGATATGTTGGACGGGGCTTGGAGCAACCTGAGATAGTGGAAGGTTCCCTGCCCATGGAATGGGATGAGTTTTCCAATGGAAACTATTCCATGAGATTCCATCATTCCCGTGACTCTGATTCCACACCCGGAATCCTAAGACTATCCTTGTGCATCCCATGGAGCCAATCCCAGTCTGAACCAAGAGTTGGGATCTTGGAAATCTCCAGGCAGGGAAAGGGAACAACTCTTGGAATGTTGTGGTGGCCCTCAGAGCCATCAATCCCAAAAATCCAGGAGATGAGCTAGAAAACACCGAGCCACATTCCCAGGAAAGGTTGGATCGGGTGGGATAAACACATTTTTCCAAGATTTTTCTTTCCCACCCAAGCTGCCTTTCCTTGGGAGCTCATCCTGCTGTTCCGTGTGTCCATAATCATCTCTTTCCTCTTTTTTCCTCCCACCGCCGGAATTCCGGGATGGGGCATTCCACAGCTCTGCATCCCTGCCTTGTTCTCTGAGGGGCTCCTCCAATGGGTATCACTCTCTTCCCTTTCCTTCCCTTCTCCCGGAATCCAAGAAAATCCCGGCAGAGCCTTTCAGGGCGAGCAGGATTGCAGGAACCCCATCCCAACAAAATTCCTGAGGCTGCATCCCAAGGATTGGTGCCGGCCAGAGCCTCCGGTGCCTCATGGATGCTCCTGAAGGACCAGGCTGGCTCCATCCTTGTCTACTTTTTCTTGGGAATGGCCTTTTGGGGTTCAATTCCCACTGAACTCTGGGATTTATCTTTGGATCACATCCCAGCTTCCATAAAAACTGGGAATCATTTCCAGCCTTTATTTATTTATATTTTTTTTTGGCCTCATCCATGTTGATTTTCACTCATCCTGGATCCAAATCCGGGTTGGAATCCATCATCTCCAGAGCTCCTTGCCACCTGGATTCCCTTGGATTTATCCTTGTTCAACCCATCCTGGCTCCCAGCAGGATTTTCATGGATTTTCCTCCCTCCAGGTGGCTTTGCCCGGGAATTCCTTTTCCCCACTCCCATCCTGATCCTTCCCTGCTCCTGCCTCATCCCCAGCATTCCCTGCTCATTCCCACCCATTCCAACATTCTCTCCTCTGACATTCAGCTGGAAACCAGGAGAACACCTGGAAAACCACTGGGAGAGCAGCAGGAAGGACTTTAAAAAACCCGGAATGACGCAGGGTTCAAATCCAGGTTGATCCTGGAGAGGATGGATGGGGCAGGATTTCTTTCCCAAGGACTTCCCACTGGATTTGCCGAAGGATTGATCCCTAAAATCCCTTTCAACCCAAACCATTCCATGATTTTAGGCCTGAACAGCCTAAAATGAGGGTTTTTTTGGGAATTAGAGTTCCAGAGGTAACCCAGGGAATGTGGGAATTCTCTGCAGCTCTCCCTTCTCCTTCAGATTATCCTGGATAAAATTCCCGCTCCCTGCCAGCACTAACCGCGCTGGGGGCAGGTGGATCATGGGATGGAGTTGTGGCTGCTCCATGTGGGAATTCCAGGCACCTCTTCCCACATGGAATTCCTGAAAACCTTCTGCTAATGAGCAGCTGGACTCAGGAACCAGCAATTCCCAAGGAAAATTAAGTTTTATTGGGAATTTTATGGGAAAAAAATTGGAATTTTATGGGAAGTTGGGGTAGTAATTGGATGATCCTTAAGGCCCTTCCCAAACCCAACCATTCCACGATTCCATCTGGAAAATCCCTTTGGACATCCAATCCCTCACCCACATGTCATTGAATCCAATAAAATTCCAGCTGGGAGAGAATTCCATGCTCCTGGGATGGATTTCCAGAGATTTTGCTTTCATTCCGGCTTTTCTGGGGGCTCTGGGAGATGCAGGAAAAGAAAAGGGGAGGAATTCTGGCTCCCACTTTCCTCCTCCAGAAAGGCAAGTTGAGAATTCCTTGGCTGCCTCCCGGATTTGGGATGATCCCAATGGAATTCCCGGGTATTTTCACCCGAGCTCTATCCCACGGATTTCTGGATTATCCATGAGGTGTGGGATGAACCACAGCCCCTTCCCAGATCCAGAGGCGTTGCCGATCCCCATCCCACGGTGCTGCTCCCACTACATTTTTTGGGAATCGCCCAACTACTGATCCTGCTGCTGCTGCTGCTTCATCCCTTTCCTCATCCCACCGTGATCCCGGCATGGGATAGAGGCGGTTCCATCCCGTCATTCCCTAAAAAAGGTTTAACCTTGGAGGGCAGATTCCTGGGAAAAGCTCAGGGATGTCGGATCTTCTCCAGGGTGGATTAAAGAGGCAAAACCACTTTTCCGGCACCTCCATCCTGACTCTCCTCTGGCTCTCCTGGATTTCCTGGGAGAGATGAGTCTGGAAAGGATGGAGATTCCGGGTGGATCCAACATGGAGAGGGGGTTGATGTCCCATCCTGGCGCTTCCTGATGTTTTCCTTTCCCTCTCGGCTCCCGCAGTCCGCGGATTCCGACCTTCCCTACCCGCCGCCGCAGCGGGAGCCCAACGTGTACATGGTCCCGCAGGGAATCAAACCCGTCCTGCAGCGCACGGCCGTCGAGGTGAGCCACGGATCCGGGAGCGGGAGCCGGGAATGGGATCCCAGCTGGATTCTGGGCTGCGATTCCAAAGAAAACGGAGGCTCCAGGGGGAACTTGTGGCTCTTCACAATTCCCTGACAGGAAGGTGGAGCTGGGGGGGTTGGGGGTCTGCTCGCAGGGAACCAGGGATGGGATGAGGATGAAGCTCAGGGAAACAAGGAATGGGATGAAGATGGAATTTAGGGAATGAGAGATGGGATGAGGATGAAGTTCAGGGAACAGGGGATGGGATGAAGATGGAATTCAGGGAATGAGAGATGGGATAAGGATGAAGCTCAGGGAAACAAGGAATGGGATAAGGATGAAGTTCAGGGAACAGGGAATGGGATGAAAATGGAATTCAGGGAATGAGAGATGGGATAAGGATGAAGCTCAGGGAATGAGGATTGGGATAATGATGAAGTTCAGGGAAACAAGGAATGGGATGAAAATGGAATTTAGGGAATGAGAGATGGGATAAGGATGAAGCTCAGGGAATGATGATTGGGATAATGATGAAGTTCAGGGAAACAAGGAATGGGATAAAGATGGAATTCAGGGAACAGGGGATGGGATGAGGATGAAGTTCAGGGAAACAAGGAATGGGATGAAGATGGAATTCAGGGAATGAGAGATGGGATAAGGATGAAGTTCAGGGAAACAAGGAATGGGATAAGGATGAAGGTCAGGGAATGAGGGAGGGGATAAGAGTGAAGCTCAGGTTGGATATCAGGAGGAATTTCCTCATGGAAAGGGTGGTCAGGCAGTGAAAGTGCCCAGGGAGCTTTGGAATTCCCATCCCTGAAAGTGTCCAAGGAACTCCTGATGTGGAGACGGGGATCGGTCACAGATTGAACTCCATGACCTTGGAGGTCTTTTCCAACCTCAGGGATTCCATAATTCCCACCACTGCTTGTCCTACATGGTTGAACCTCCAGGTTCTCCTCCACTGCTGAGGAGCTCCATGGAAACCTGGAAGCAGAGCTTTGGATCAGGATTTGGTGTCCCCTCATCCCACAGATCCTGGCCTGGGGGCTGAGGAACCTCAAGAGCTTCCAGCTGGCCAGCGTGACCTCGCCCAGCCTGCTGGTGGAGTGCGGGGGGCAGCGCGTCCAGTCTGGCGTCATCAAGAACGTCAAGAAGAACCCCAACTTCGACGTCTGCGTGCTCTTCATGGAAGTGGTGAGGTCCCAACGGGACTGGGGTGGTGCAGGGGGAAGGGAAGGTCCTCAAAAATGGGGGGAAGGACCTTAAAACCTATAAAAATGGATCTGGTGAAGGACCTCCAAGTCCCATAAAAGGCCTGGAGGTCCCATGAAAATGGATCTTGTGGTGGAGGACCTCAAAGTCACATTAAAATATATTTTGTGAAGAACCCCAAAGTCCCATAAAAATTGATCTTTTGAAGGGTTTAGAGGTCCCATAAAAATGGATCTTTTGAAGGGTTTAGAGGTCCCATAAAAATGGCTCTTGTGGTGGAGGACCTGGAGGTCCCATAGAAGTGGATCTTGTGGTGAAGGACCCCAAAATCCCATAAAAGTAGATCTTGGCCTGAAGGACCTTGAAGTCCCATAAAAGTGGATCTTGTGAAGGACAGTCCTATGAAAATGGATTTTACGGTGAAGGACCTCAAAATCCCATAAAAATGGATCTGGTGAAAGACCTTAAGACCCCATAAAAATGGACCATGTGGAAGTGTCATGAAATGAGTTCTTCTGGTAAAGGTCCTCAAAATTCTATAGAAATGGTTTTTCTGGTGAAGTTCCTTCTGCCCCTGGTTTTTTGGGGGTGGTGCAGAACCTCTGCCCTCCCTTTCCAGCCTCATTCCATCTTCCCTTCCCTCTTCCCGCAGCGTCTGCCCAAGGAGAGCCTCTACAGCCCCCCCATCATCCTGAAGATCATCGACAACCGCCCCTTTGGCCGGAGACCCGTGGTGGGACAGTGCACGGTCCGCTCCCTCCAGGAATTCTACTGGGATCCCTCCCAGCAGGACACGGGGGCACCCCAAGAGCAGCCAGGTACGTGGGAATGTCGGGATTGGTGTCCTTCATGGAGTCATGGAATGGTTGGGTTGGGAGGGAACTTAAAGGTGACCCCGTTCCACCACATCTGTCGGCAGACGGACGTGGGCAGTGGGACATCTCCCACTGTCCCAGGTGGATCCAACCCCAATGTCCAACCTGGCCTTGGACACTGCCAGAGATCCAGGGGCAGCCACAGGAAATTTGGGAATTCCAGCCCAGCGCCTCCCCACCCTCCCAGCCAGGAATTTTTTCCCAATATTCCATTGAAATCTCCCCTCCTTCAGTTCAATCCATTCCTCCTTGTCTTGGCACTCCATATCCTTGTCCCAAGTCCTTCTCCTGGCTCCTTGAAGCCCTGGATGGGATGGGGATCATGGGATTGGGATCTTGGAGATGAGCTTTGGGTGGTGAGTAAAGTCTGGATGATGTTGGGATCATGGAGATGAACTTCATGTGGTGGGAAGGATCTGGGAGATGATGGGATCGTGGTGATGAACTTTGGATGTTGGGAAGTGTCTGGGATGAGTTTGGGATTGTGGAGATGAACTTTGGATGATGAAAGAATCTGGGATGAGTTTGGGATTGTGGAGTTGAATTTTGGATAATGGGAAATGTCTGGGATGAGTTTGGGATTATGGAGATGAATTTTGGATGATGAGAAGTGTCTGGGATGAGTTTGGGATTGTGGAGATGAATTTTGGATGATGGGAAGTGTCTGGGATGAGTTTGGGATTGTGGAGATGAACTTTGGATAACAGGAAATGTCTGGGATGAGTTTGGGATTGTGGAGATGAACTTTGGATGATTCTGGGATGAGTTTGGGATTGTGGAGATGAACTTTGGATAACAGGAAATGTCTGGGATGAGTTTGGGATTGTGGAGATGAACTTTGGATGATGAGAAGTGTCTGGGATGAGTTTGGGATTGTGGAGATGAATTTTGGATGATGGGAAATGTCTGGGATGAGTTTGGGATTGTGGAGATGAACTTTGGATGATGGGAAATGTCTGGGATGAGTTTGGGATTGTGGAGATGAATTTTGGATGATAAAAGAATCTGGGAGGAGTTTGGGATTGTGGAGATGAATTTTGGATAATGGGAAATGTCTGGGATGAGTTTGGGATTATGGAGATGAATTTTGGATGATTCTGGGATGAGTTTGGGATTGTGGAGATGAACTTTGGACGATGGGAAATGTCTGGGATGAGTTTGGGATTGTGGAGATGAATTTTGGATGATTCTGGGATGAGTTTGGGATTGTGGAGATGAACTTTGGACGATGGGAAGTGTCTGGGATGAGTTTGGGATTGTGGAGATGAACTTTGGATAATGGGAAATGTCTGGGATGAGTTTGGGATTGTGGAAATGAATTTTGGACGATGGGAAGTGTCTGGGATGAGTCTGGGATTGTGGAGATGAACTTTGGATGGTCTGAGGGTTCTGGATGGGATTAGGATCATGGCGGCGGGGTCTGGGAGAAACTGGGATCACTCCTGGAGGTCGATCCCAAGGTTTTTGGGCTCTGGGATTCCCAAATCCTGGGATCATGGTGCCGCTCCACTCCGGTTGCAGATGACGTCAGCCTGACGCCCAGGGACGACGTCCTCATCGACATCGATGACAAGGAGCCCCTGATCCCCATCCAGGTATGGAAAACGCGCTGGGGAGGTCCCGGATTCTTTCCGCACTCCGGTGGATCTGGTGAGGATGGATCCAAGGTGCCGATGTGAGGATGGATCCGCTTGGATCCATTCTTTTCCAACTTCCATGTGTTTTCCCTCCCTCTCCTCACCTGCACAACCCTGAACTCCTCCTCATTCCATAGGCTGGGAATGAGGGGCTGGATTTGCTTTCCCGATGGAGAGAAATCCATGTCAGGTTCTTCCCAAAGAAGGCAAAAATTCCCTGAGGCTCCGTCGTTCTCGGTCCATGGCCGGATCTCCTTTTCCCAGTTTGGCTCCTGGCTTGCTGGAATTTTACTGGACTGGGGTTGCAGAATCCCAAATCCATGGTGGTGGGAGTGGTGAGTTGGTGCAGTTCCAGTGATTTTGCGGGATCTCAGCATTCCTTTGGGAATGGATGAGGAATGGCCACATCCCTGGAGCTTCCGTCTTTCCAGTAACTTCCCGTGTCCACAGCCCTCGGGCGATCCCGGTGCCTCTGGAGCAGCTGGGAATAGTGTCAGGAATGTTCGGTGGATCTTTTCCTGGTCTCCCATCCCTTGGTTGGGATGTCAGGGGTTGGGATTTCCCTCCTGCCTATTCCTGGATGCCACAAGGCTGGAAAAGCTGGAGTTTCCAGGAGGAATCTGCCTTCCAGGTGTTTCCTGCCTCAGTTTCCCTGGCCTTGAGCGGTTTCAGCGATGGAGGAGCTGCTTAATCCGAGATGTCCAACTTGGGCATGGATCCTGCTCTTTATCCACGTCCTTGGTGGCTCCTGGGGGTTTCTATTCCCAGGGATTTTCTGGTGCTTTTGGATATTTGTGGTGCATCCCAAGCCAAGCTCGGGCTGGGTCCCACATCAAGCTGGGAATCAGGAATTTGGCTAATTCCCCAAAAAAACTGTGGATGTGGCCCTGCTCATTCCTGCTCATTCCAAATCCTCATCCCTGGAAGTGTCCGAGGCCAGGTTGGACGGGGCTTGGAGAAGCCTGGGGTAGTGGGAGGTGTCCCTGCCCATGGAAAAGGTGGAATGGGATGAGATTTAAGATCCTTCCCACCCAAATCATTCCATGATTCCGTGATTTTATTCACAGCTCTGTTGGGATCTTGTCCTGAAACCCTTCAGCCTCCGCTGGGAATGGGACAGGAGAACTGGGGAAAGTTGGCTCCAGTGAAAAGTGTAGAAAGGGAAAAGCAGCTCCCGAAAATGCTCCTGATTGGAGCATTGGGAAATTGGGAGAGCAGCCTCATTCCCTCCTTTTTGCTTCCCATTTAAGGATTTATCCTTATAATTTACAGCTGGGCTTCGTCCTTTATCAGGGAAGTAACTGGAGCTTGTCCATGGAAAACATGGAATTTAGGAACGGGACTTTTTGTAATAAAATCCCCCTTTTTTAAGTCCAGGACAGAGAAACTTGGGAGAAAACTGAGGGAATAATGTGGGAATCTCTGGGATCCCAACTTGAGATGTGGAGCTTGATCCCAGTTTCCCATGACCCGGATACGGGGTTTCCCATGATCTGGAATCAGGATTTCCCATGGTCCAGTGCAGGAAGTGCTCGGACATTCCCACTGGTGGGATTCCCAGTTTTTCTGAGTGGTCAGGATGGGGGAACACCCTGGGAAGTCCAGAGTGGGATTGGCCGTACCCGCAATTCCCTGGAATCCTCTGCTCCGATTTCTATGATTTATTAATGGAAAACCGCATTGGTGGCAAACCTGCTCCCATTTTTTCCTTTGGGAATAAAACCTCTGGATAGAGACACACCTCCCTTTATACCCCCTGGAGCTCTGGAAGCTGCCCCCGGGAATGCAGGATCCCATCCCAAAGATTCCAGAAGAAGGAACAAGAGGGAGCTTTGGAATCCTGGAGCTTCGTTCCCTGGGATAATTTTATTGGAAACATCTCCAAACTCCGATCAAGTTTAGGGGGGAGTTTAAACAGCAGGAAAAGGGGGAGACAAAACCATTCCAAGGTGGAAAATTCCAGAATTTTTTTTCCTGGAAAAAACCATTTCCCAAACAATCCCCCTGCCACCAATGGAGTTCTTCAGTTTGACCCCAGATTTGTCCTTCTCCATTTGTTTCTTTCCTTGTTTTTCCTGTTATTTCGGGAAAGGAGGGAGCTTCTTCCTGGAAAGCCAACCCAAAATTCCCACCTCGGAATTTTGGCCCTGCAAGCTCCTCCTCTCCTGGAGGTGGACATGGATTGAGGCATGGATGGACCACTGGGATCATTCCACCCATCCAGGGCCAGATTTAGCAGGTCAAGGAGCAATCCCGGCCCGCAGGGACCATCCTGCTCCGCTTTCCCGGGAAAAGGGACGGATCCCAAGCCAGCAGCTCGTGCTCGGGGCTCTTCGGAAGCGGGAGCCAGCATTTTTCATGGATGCATTTCCTTGTGTGGCTCCGGAGTTTTTCTCCCTCCTTGCCAAGCCTGGCTTTGGTCCCTGCTCCGAAGGATTGTTGGAACAAAGGATCCCTTTGTGCTTTCCCTGGAAAATTGGGAAAGCAACGAGAGGTGAAATCCCTCTGCTCTGAGGTTCGGGAGCGCATTATCCATCTCATCCAAGCGGGATCAGGAGTTCAGCCGGAGTTTAAAACCAGTTTGAATGCATGGGAATCACAGCCCGGTCACCCAAAGTGAGGAAAATCCTAAAAATCACAGAAAAGAGATTTTTCCTGGCTAATCCCATCTAGTTTGGTTCTTAGGGAAAAGGACATGGAGTGGGGTTTGGGAAAGGTGGAATTTGCGGAAGAGGCTGCTGGATCAGGCCTTGTCCTGCCTGCTCTGCTCCCGGTGTTTTCCGAGGGTTCATTCCCATGGGAAGAGGCTCGGGAAGGACTCCCACGGCTCCATGGGATTTGTTCTGTCTGCTCATGGATAAACCTGCTGGGAAGGAGCTGTTCCCGGCGACTCTGGGAGCCGCGAGGGAATCCTGGTGGAAAATGATCCTCAGGGAATTGTTTCCCTGTGTAACAGCTGGAAATTGTGGAGTTTGGCCCAAGGATGCTGGTCTGGATCTGCTGGGATCACAGCAGGGTTTTGGGAACAAGCCTGAGCTGGAAAACCGGGAATACCGTTGGGATTGGCCTGATCCCCAAACCTGGCTGTTTTCTGGGAAGAACCTCTCATTCCTCCGCTTTTCCACATCCAAGGGATCCTTGGAATCCTGGAGCAGTGCTGCTGCTTCCTGCCCACAGAAAGGATCCTGGGTTTTGGTTTGTCCAGGGCGAGCCAGGCTTGGACCTGGACCCTGATCCTGAGAATTCCCAATCCTATTCTAAATCCCCCTGGCTCAGATCCTTCCCTGGATTCTGGGATAACTCCCTGAGTTTGCAGCCTTCGATATCCAGGGAAAAGCTTCTCCTCCTCTGGGAATTACTAACAGCTTTTCCATATTTTTCCCCTTTAATATCCCATTTTTCCTCTACCTCATTCCAGCTGTTTGCCAAACCTCCCTAAAAACAAACCCTGCGCTGATCCCAAATTTGCCTCCTCCTGGGAAACCCCAGGGTTGGGAATGTTAGTTTGGATTAATCCCTTTAATTGTTGCTTTCGCTGCTGTGTGTTCATCCTGGTTCCTGGAATTCCTTGGATAACGGATCATTTTAATTTGTAGCTTCCTGAGGGTTTGACGAGCTCAGCACTAATTAACATCCCGGATTCCCGGGCCCCGCCTCATGTAGGTATCGCTTCCTTTCTAATTGCTAATTAATCGCTTAATTAATTAACTGCTTAATTAATGACCTGAGTCCATGAGAATATGAGGATAAAGATGGAAGGAGGCGTTTTCCTTCCGGGAATGATCCTGCTTGCTGCTTAGGAAAATGGCAATTCCAGCTGGCTGCCAGTGTCTCCTTGGGTTTTCCATTCATTCCAAAGGGAATGAGGGTGGTTTTGAAGGAATTCCGTCCCCAGCTCTGGGATCCCAGCACAGAAAGGACATGGAATTGTGGGAGTGATCCAGAGGTGGCACCAGGATGATCAGAGGAATGGAGCAGCTCTGCTGAGAGGAAGAGCTGGGAGAGCTGGGAATGTTCCCCTGGAGAAGGGAAAATTCCAGGGAATGCTCAGAGTGCCTGGAGGGGCTCCAGGAGAGCTGGAGAGGGACTGGGGACAAGGGACAGAGGGACAGGAGCCAGGGAATGGCTCCCACTGGGAAAGGGGAGCTTGGGCTGGGATCTTGGCAAGGAATTCCTGGCTGGAATGGAATTCCCAGATTTGCTGTGGCTGCCCCTGGATCCCGGGCAGTGCCCAAGGCCAGGTTGGATCCACCTGGGATAGGGGAGGTGTCCCTGCCTGTGGAAAGGGTGGAATGGGATGAGATTTAAGGATCCCTTCCCTCTTCCTGCTCCCTTTGTGTCTTTTCCATAAGAAAAACAGATATTGGGATTTTCCCGGGTTTTATAGGGAGGGCAGTGAAGCTGCTTCGCCTTCTCAGGGAAAAGCTCCAGAAGAGCAATTCCCTTCATCCCAAATTCACCCTGACCAGATTCCCCATGGAATCATGGATCGGTTTGCGTTGGAAGGATCTTAAATCCCATCCCATTCCACAGTTTCCATGGGCAGGGACACCTCCCACTATCCCATGTTGCTCCAAGCCCATTCCAGCCGGGCCTTGGATACTTCCAGTGATCCAGATATTGTCCAGTGAATTGATTTTTCCATCCCAGAGAGGTGGCAGTGCTGGGATCCTGACTTCGGAAGCAAAAATTCCTGAAATAACCCCCCCATCCAGCTGTCCATCTGTGGTTTTAATTTCCATGGATATGTTTTTGGTTTAGGACAAAAAATCCAGGGGGGAAAAAACAAAGAAGGAAAAGCTGCAGAGCGTTAAAAATCAAATGACAGGAATATTAGGTGGGAATAAACCATCCCATTGTCCAGATTTTTCCAGGATCCTCCAGGAATGGGAGACAATGTGATAAGCCCCAGTTTGCAGAAAAATGGGAATGTTTCCTTGGGAAAACCATCCTGGTTTGGAGAACTAAGTTCCCATCTTCCTTCCCAGCTCCTTCTCCTTTATGGCTCAGGAGCTCTGTGCAAAAGGAGGAGCTGGGAATGAGGCCCAGGGGCTGCAGCTGGGGAAATCTTGGAAAAAAGCTTTTTCAGCCAAAAAAATCCAGCTCCGTGAGGAGCGTGTGAGGGAGGTCCCGGATTTCACTGGGATCTGCCTCCGGCTGGTGCGTTAATGATGAGAGGGAAGAGTTTAAACTGCCCGAGGGCCAGGACGGGTGGGATTTTGGGATGGAATTCTGCCCTGTGAGGGTGGGGACGGGCTGGGCTGGAATTCCCAGATTTGCTGTGGATGCCCCTGGATCCATGGAAGTGCCCAAGGCCAGGATGGATCCACCTGGGATGGTGGGAGGTGTCCCTGCCCATGGATGGGGTGGGAATGCAATGGGATTTAAAGTCACTTCCAACTCAAACCATTCCATGATTCTGGAGCCCCTCTGCTCTGGAGCCAGGCTGGCAGAGCTGGGAATGTTCCCCTGGAGAAGGGAAAATTCCAGGGAATGCTCAGAGTGCCTGGAGGGGCTCCAGGAGAGCTGGAGAGGGACTGGGGACAAGGGACAGAGGGACAGGAGCCAGGGAATGGCTCCCACTGGGAAAGGGGAGCTTGGGCTGGGATCTTGGCAAGGAATTCCTGGCTGGGATTTGTCTGGAATTCCCAGATTTGCTGTGGCTGCCCCTGGATCCCTGGCAGTGCCCAAGGCCAGGTTGGACATTGGGCTTGGATCCACCTGGGATAGTTGGAGTGTCCCTGGATGGAAGTGGATGATCTTTCTTGTCAATTCCCATTCCATAATTCCATGATTCCTGGGTACATCCCAGAGGAGAGGAGCTCAGGAGGAACTCTCGGACACCTCTGCTCCTGCATTCCCTTCTGAGGAGCCCTACAACGCGGTTACTCCGCCGTTACTCCAGCTCATGCTGCTTTCCAAATCCCCCATCCCGGGACATGTCAACGCAGTCGAGCGGAGCCAATTCCAGCTGATCCATGTCTGTAAACCATTTGGGATAATTGGTTGTTTGCTCTGTTTGCTCCGTCCAAATCCAAGCCGACATTTTACGGCTTCTCCGGTTACTGCTCCTTGGAGGAGCTCTGGGTGTTGGATGATTCCTCCTGGGAATGGTTCCCATCCCAGCACTGACCCCCCATCCCCAGAATGTTCCTGATGGTTTTGATATTCCCAGTTGGGATCCAGCCAATGGCACTGCCACCAGGGGACGGGGTGGGGGAAGTATTCCCGGAGAAAACTCCAGGATTTCCACAGCTGGGGTTTGTAGGATCATGGAATGGTTTGGGAGGGAAGGGAATCTGAAAGCTCATCCCAGTTCCATCAGCAGGGACGCCTCCCACTATCCCAGGTGGATCCAAGCCCAGTGTCCAGTCTGGCCTTGGACATTCCCAGGGATCCAGGGGCAGCCCCAGCAAATCTGGGAATTCCATCCCAGCCAGGAATTCCTTGCCAAGATCCCAGCCCAAGCTCCCCTTTCCCAGTGGGAGCCATTCCCTGGCTCCTGTCCCTCTGTCCCTTGTCCCCAGTCCCTCTCCAGCTCTCCTGGAGCCCCTCCAGGCACTCTGAGCATTCCCTGGAATTTTCCCTTCTCCAGGGGAACATTCCCAGCTCTCCCAGCCTGCTTCCAGAGCAGAGGGGCTCCAGAATCCTGGAATGGTTTGGGTTGGAAAGGACCTCAAATCCCATCCCATTCCCACCCCGTCCATGTTCAGGGACACCTCCCACCATCCCAGGTTGCTCCGAGCGCCAATGTCCAGTCTGGCCTTGGACACTTCCTGGGATCCAGGGGCATCCACAGCAAATCTGGGAATTCCATCCCAGCCCCTCCCCACCCTCAGACCCAGGAATTTTTTCCATAGAGGAGAAATTCTCCTTCCTCCAGCCATGCTTTGTTGCAGGAACTGCTGCAGCTCCTGGAATGATGGGATTGGGTCAAATGATCCCGTTATTCCCAGGATATCCAAATGATGGGTCCCTCTTGGGAAAAAGGTTGGAATTCTAGGGTGGTGAGAGGGAAGAGGGATGGAACAGAGTTAGGGAGACAGGAAAACTCTGGATAACCATGGCAACAGCTTTCCAGGTGGGAATAAGCTTCTTTTCTGGGAAAAAATCAGGATTTGGTCACTTGAGGTTAAATTTATCCAGAAGGGATTCTCACCCGGGGGCTGTGTCCAGTGGGATCCATGAAAAAGCTGGAAAGGGAGCACAGATTCCCAGTCTCAGAGATCATCTGGGCCATGGATAAACCCCTGGAGATTGTTTGGGATACCTGGAGGGAATTTTCTCCATCCCCTGGATGAAGGAAATTCCTCAATCCATCCTTTGCCGATGCATTGCTTTCCATGGCTTTCCCATTCCCAAATGGAGTCATATCCAGCACCATTAACATTCCAGCCACTCCCCTCCCCTCCTTTTGATGTTTTCCCTGTTTTTCATTGGAATATTGGTCCAAATCCATGAAAATCTCTAATCCAGCTCTTTCCCTTGGGGCTGCAGAGGAATCTGTGGGTAAGTCCTGGGATGAATCCAAGCATTTTCCTTGTATCCCAATACCTGTGGAATGTCACGATGTCTGAATGGAACCATTGAAACAATAAAATGGGAAGTGACAGAAGGAAAATTGGGATTTCCCCCCCATAAAAAAAGGAGGTGGCAGAAGCCTCGGAGTGAATTTCCAGAATATTCCAATTAAAGCCAATATCTGTCCATTAAATCCCGTGCCGTTGGCTTCAAATATAAATCCAATAAAACTCCATTTGGAATCCTCCGTGAGGTCACCGAGCTGGAATTCTGCAGCCTCCTAAAAGGAGACCCCAGGATTTTCCAGGAATTTTTCATGGATTGCCAGCAAAGCGGTCTCAAAAACGCGATTCCTATAAAATCCATGGAATATTGAGCCGGCGTGGTCTGGTTTTCCTCCTGGAACGGTTTACACTGGGAATAAGGAATAATGGGAGTTAGAGCAGAGGTTTTGTGGGATTTTCCCGTTTTTTTTCATCTGAGGCTTGTGTTGTTCCAGAGACCTGAGCACTGTTGGGTTTTAATGGAAAGATGGGAATTGCATGGATTTATTCATTTATCCACAGGTTTTGTTGGGATGGGGAGGTTGGGAGGTGCTGGGATACAACCAGGAAGTCAATCCCTGTCTCCCAAACCCCAGAAATTTCCAGGGAAATTTCTAAAATTGGAGCATTTCAAGATGCTAACATCAGAATTTTTGGTTCATTCCCTGCATGGAAATCCAGGAAAATCACCCCCTGAGGCTAAAAAATTCCCTAAAAATGCTCCAAATTCTTGGAATGTTCTTCTTGGAAGGCTTATCTTCCCATGAGGAATAATCCTTTTGGGATTATCCCCAGTGGCTGTAACACCCATATTTGGGCTGGGAGCATCCCAAAAACCCTGGAAATCAGGGATGGGGTTGATGCAGCGTTTGCTTCCCAGATCTGGGAGCTGATGCTGTTTTCCTGGGATTTTTTTTTTGTGGAAAATGAGTAACTTTGGGATCTCTGGCTGCAGGAGGAGGAATTCATCGACTGGTGGAGCAAATTTTACGCTTCCACGGGAGAGAGGGAAAAATGTGGATATTACTTGGAAAAGGGATTTGACACCTTGAAGGTGAGAGACTTCCATCGGGTCTGGATCTTTGGAATTCCACTCTCCATGATTTCTTTGGGATTTTCAGCTTTTTTTTCCATCCGGGTGCAAAAAAAACCAGAACATTTTCCCCAGGTGTGGAAAATTTTGTTTCCCTTGGAAAAACCTTTTGGGAAACTTCCAGAAATTTTCCCTTGGGAAGTGGTGGAGGGAGTGGGGAACTGTCATGCTGGGAAGGGTTTGGGAAGGAGGGAAGTCAGGGATTTCTCAGGGAAGAGGGAGATTAAGGCACAAGAAATGCTAAATTGAACACAAACTCCCAAACAGGGAAGATTTTCCTCGGTTTTAAGGAAAATATTCCCAGCTGTAAGATCTCTATCCATGAAAAAAACACCAGGAGACTTTGGATTTGTCTGGGTAATTGGGATGGGCTGGAATTTATTGTGGGATTCCCAAATTCTCCTCACCACTCCGGAGGGAAATAAAGGGGAAAATTCCCAGAAATTTCTCCCTGTGGGATGAATTTTCCCAGGATTGAGGAATTTGGTTGGAATTTTTTTCCCCGCTCCATCTTTTTGTCCTCAGGTCTACGACACGGAGCTGGAAAACATTGAGGAATTTGAGCATCTCTCTGACTTCTGCCACACCTTCAAACTGTTCCGGGGGAGATCCCAGGATTCCAACGACGACCCCTCGGTGGTGGGGGAGTTCAAGGTGGGATGGGCCCTCTCCCCATGGACTGTGTCCATAGGGGTGGGAATTGTGGGATCTTTAAAGTCCTTTCCAGCCCAAGTCGTTCCGTGAGTCCAGGAATTGTGGGAGTTGTGGAATCCTCATCCATGGAAGTGGCCAAGGCTGCTTGGAAGGGGCTTGGAGCAACCTGGGACAGCGGGAGGTGTCCCTGAACATGGATGGGGTGGGAATGGATGGGATTTAAGGTCCTTCCCACCAAAACCATTCCAGGATTCTGGAGCCCCTCTGCTCTGGAGGCAGGCTGGGAGAGCTGGGAATGTTCCCCTGGAGAAGGGAAAATTCCAGGGAATGCTCAGAGTGCCTGGAGGGGCTCCAGGAGAGCTGGAGAGGGACTGGGGACAAGGGACAGAGGGACAGGAGCCAGGGAATGGCTCCCACTGGGAAAGGGGAGCTTGGGCTGGGATCTTGGCAAGGAATTCCTGGCTGGGATGGAATTCCCAGATTTGCTGTGGCTGCCCCTGGATCCCTGGAGTACCCAAGGCCAGGTTGGACACTGGGCTTGGATCCACCTGGGATTGGGAAAGGTGTCTCTGCCCATGGAATGGGATGAGCTTTCAGCTCTCTTCCCACCCAAACCATTCCATAATTCCATGATTCATTCCGCTCATTCCAAGCCTGCTCCCGTCTCCGCGTGTTCTTCCCTGAATTCCCGTGTCCTTCCCAGGGTTCTTTCAGGATTTACCCCCTTCCCGACGATCCGCGTGTCCCGGTGCCTCCCCGGCAATTCCAGCAGCTCCCGGCCAGGGGACTCCAGGAATGTCTGGTCCGGGTTTACATCATCCGCGCCTTCGACCTCCAGCCCAAGGATTCCAATGGGAAGGTATCCCGCTGGGAAAGCTCCGGGTTGGCTCCTGTGGTGGATTCCTGCAACAGGCTAGCCATTATTGCTCAAAATTGGGTTAAAATTTGGGCAAAATTTGTCAAAATTTACAAATTTGCCCTAAAATGTAGGAATTTGTTCCTGTTTTCTTCCCCGTTGGAATATCTGGGAATTCTGGGAGGAAACTCTTCCTTTGTCCACTGGGATTTTTCCAGATTAGTTCCATGAGTTTTGAGTTTGGCTTTATCTTGGTTTTTTAGTTTGTTTTTTTTTTTTTTTTTTTTTGGTTATTTTATTGCTGAAGGGCATAAAATCACATTTTCCCCAAAATTCCTTCTTGCAAAGGTTTGCTGGTCTGGAAGGGAAATTTTGGGAAAATGGGAATTGTGTAGGTCCAAAACTCCCCAAAATTCAGGGAAGGGGAAAATCCTTTAAAATTATCTTGGTTCCACTGGAAAAAAAGGGGAAAATTTCAGGAATACTGTGGGAAATACACGAGAAAATATCTAAGAAAGCTAGATGGGAAAATAGTAAATACGCATGGAAAATTTATGGAAAAATAATGAATAGAGATGAAAATGTATGGGAAAACATATGGAAAAAAGTATATGGAATATGGGAAATATATATGGAATATATGGAAAAATAGATGCAGAAATTCCAACAACTTTTGAATTTTCCCCATTTTTTAAAATGGATTTGGAATGGAAATGTTTAATTCCTAAGAAATCCCCCATGAGTAATTCCTGAGGATTAAAAAGAAGGAAAAAAATGTGGGAGTTTTTCCATTTAAAACCCCAAACCTACCAAAACTGATCCCAGATTTCCCCTGGGATGGGAATTTTACGGAGGCTGATCCCAGCCCAAGGAATATCCGGGTGCTCATTCCATTCCCTGAGCGCTGTTTCCCATCCATTCCTTAAAAAACAAATCAGCAGGAAAAGGAAAATCTGGGAGAAGTGATGAGAAAACTTGGCAGGGGCATTTTTTCCAGGGAATTCTTGGATGTGACTGGGATGGTGGATCCCTGTAGATCCAGGTAAAATCTTTTAGGTGGAATTGGATCTTTCCCTTGAATTTTTTCCCTTGTCCTGGCAAAAAACCCAACTTGATTTAAATTCCCCGCTTTTCAAGTTGGAGCCGAATTCCCAGAATAATTTTATCTGGGAGAGGGATGGGATTTGGAACAGCCTACGGAAAAGGGTGGGACTGGAATCCCACGGGATTTTTGTGTTTGTTTCCGTGCCCACCTCCAGTGTGATCCCTACGTGAAGATCTCCGTGGGGAAGAAATCCATAAATGACCAGGAAAATTACCTTCCCTGCACTCTGGAGCCTGTCTTTGGGAAGTAAGTATGGATTCCGTTTGGTATCCATGGAATTTCTTGGATGTCCTAGTGAGGGAATTGTGCTGGGCCAACTGGAATTTCCCATTCCAACAGCCAATTCCAGGTTGGAGCAACCTGGGATAGTGGGAAGCATTCCCTGCCCATGGCAGGGATTGGGAATGGGATGGATTTTAAGGTTTTTCCCATCCCAATCTATTCCATGATTCCCTTGGCTCTTGTTCATCAATCTGTGGGATTTCTGAGGTGTGGATTGGGGAGCTGGAATTCCATAGTGGAGGAATCTGGATCATCCCATTGTTGGGAAAGAGTTTAGGGAACTTCTCCTCATCCAGGACTTTTGATCTAATGTCTGAAGGGAAAACGTGAGGAATGGGAAGGAATGGGACACATCCACATGCTCTGGAATAGGATTATCCATGGATAATTGAGTTGTTTCCCTCAGAAATGGGATAAAATTCCAAGGATAATGGTTTGTTCAGGGAAAAGGTGTTTGGCAAGGCTGGAAAAGGAGCAGGGAAACTGAGGAAAGCTCAATTCCATGGGGTTTTGTTCTCCCAGAAAATCAGAGTCATGGAATAGCCTGGGTTGGACAAGACCCGTAAGGATCATCAATCCGACTCCTTCCCAGGACAATTCCAACGATCCCACCCAGTCCCTGGGAACACTGTCCAAATGCTCCTGGAACTCTGGCAGCCTTGGGAATGTGGCCATTCCCTGGGGAGCTGTTCTGGTGCCTCACCACCCTCTGGATGAGGAATCTTTCCCTGATTTCCAACCTAACTCTCCCTGGAGCAGCTCCAGCCATTCCCTGGGCCCTGTCCCAGAGATCGGAGCTGCCCCTTGGGATGAGCTCCAGGCTGCCAAAATCTGGGACTCGGGGCAAAAACAGGGATGGAATCCCGCTTCCCATAAAATCCATCTGATCTTCCAAGGCTATTCCCACCATTCCACACCACCAATGCCGGGATACCTTCCCAAAAAAGCTACAGGGAGAGGGAGATGAATTTAAATGGGATCTTGGGAAGGAATTCCTGGCTGGGAGGGTGGGGAGAGGTTGGGTTGGAATTCCCAGATTTGCTGGGGCTGCCCCTGGATCCCTGGAGTGCCCAAGGCCAGGCTGGATCCACCTGGGACAGCGGGAGGTGTCCCTGCCATGGATGGGGAGGAATGGGATGGGATTCAAGGTCACTTCCAACCCAAACCATTCCAGAATTCTGGAGTCAGACTGGGAATGCTCCCCTGGAGAAGGGAAAATTCCAAGGAATGCTCAGAGTGCCTGGAGGGGCTCCAGGAGAGCTGGAGAGGGACTGGGGACAAGGGACAGAGGGACAGGAGCCAGGGAATGGCTCCCACTGGGAAACGGGAGCTTGGGCTGGGATCTTGGCAAGGAATTCCTGGCTGGGTTGGAATTCCCAGATTTGCCGTGGCTGCCTCTGGATCCCTGGCAGTGCCCAAGGCCAGGTTGGACACTGGGCTTGGACCCACGTGGGATCATGGAAAATGTGGGATGAGAAGGTCATTAAGGCGTCTCCTGATCCAAACCATTCCATGATTCCATGATAAGCGAAGCCAGCACAACACCGCTGTGGCCTTGCTGGATCAAGATGATGCAGCAGCTCAGGAACTCTGATCCATCCCATCCCCATTGGGTTGGGATGGGCTCCATTCCCATGGAATTCCAGCGGCGTGATCCTCTTTTCCCAAGCATTTCCCCATTCCCTTTCCCAGGATGTTTGAGCTGAGCTGCACCCTGCCCCTGGAGAAGGACCTCAAGGTCGCCCTCTACGACTACGACCTCCTGTCCAAGGATGAGAAGATCGGCGAGACCGTCATCGATCTGGAGAATCGCTTCCTGTCCAAATACGGGGCTCGCTGTGGCCTCCCCCAGACCTACTGCGTGTAGGTTCCTCCGTGCGCTTGGAATGTCCGTGAATCCTGGGATTGGGAGGCTGAGGTGGCCATGGGATCACAGCAGGGTTGTCCTGGGGGACTTGGCTGGAGCGGTGCTTCCCAGAGTCCTGGTTTTTATCCAGGGAGGTCCTGGTCCATCCCTGGTGGCTCCTGGTGACCTCGGGCTGAGGACACCCCCACAGATGTGGCTGTCCCATCCCAGGAATGGGAGGTTGGGGTGGGATCTTGGCAAGGAATTCCTGGCTGGGAGGGTGGGGAGGGGCTGGGCTGGAATTCCCAGATTTGCTGGGGCTGCCCCTGGATCCATGGGAATGTCCAAGGCCAGGTTGGACACTGGGCTTGGATCCACCTGGGGCAGTGGGAGCTGTCCCTGCCCACTGCACTGGATGAACTTTAATGTCTGTCCAACCCAACCCATTCCACAATTCCATGATTCCATGATTCTGTTCGGTTTCAGCTCCGGCCCCAACCAGTGGCGAGACCAACTCCGCCCTTCCCAGCTGCTCCACCTCTTCTCCCTGCAGCACAACTACAAAGCTCCCACCTACAAATCCGACCGGATCATCTTCCGGGATCAGGAGTACGTCCTCTCCGAGCTGGGTAAGATGTCAGGGATGCTTTGGGATAGCAGAATTTTCTTGCTCCAGAGAAAGGGATGGAGCTGGATGTCACGGAGACGTCACCAGGATTGAGTGATGGCATTGTCCACGTCCTCCTCCTCTCTGTCCTCTTTGGCTCTGAGCCATTCCCAAACTTGGCCGTGCTCCAAATCCTGGGATCGAGCCCAGACCTTCAATACAGGAATGTTGACCTTGGGTTTGTGGGAAGCTCCAAACTGATGTTCCGAGTGCATGGAGACATCATGAGGAGCATTATGGAGGCTGGGATTGGGTAGTGGATGTGTCCTCCTCCTCCTCCACACTGGCCGTGTTGGCTCTGGACTATTCCCAATCTTGGCCGTGCCCCAAATCCTGGGATTGAACCCAGACCTTCAATCCAGGGGCATTGTCCTTGAGTTGGACCAAACCCAACATCCCTGGATTGGGAGTGAGAAGCTCCAACCTGATAATCCAAGTGCCGCCCGAGCCAGAAGAGCAACTCTTCCATTGGAATCTCATTTTGGGAATGGTCACTAGAGGGAGACAATATCCCACACACAGACCTGGGAATTCTTTTGGGATTTGGAGCAATCAGGGAACAAAGCCAGCTTCTACAAGGAGGAGAAAAGCTCTGGACTTTTGGGCAGGAGTTTTTTGTGTGCCCATGGCACCTCCCCCTGACCCAACATTCCTGAGGCAGGAGGTTTTTTTTGGGAAAACGCTGCTTTAAGGCACAAAAAGAGTTTTAGTCCCAGGAGGAGGTGAAATCCAACCGGGCCTGGCCCAGGAGCTGCAGTTTGGAATCATGGAATGGTTTAGGTTGGGACCATAAAGATGATCCCATTCCACCCTCTCCATGGGCAGGGACACCTCCCATTATCCCAGGTGGATCCAACCTGGCCTTGGATACTTCCAAGGATCCAGGCGCAGCCACAGCTTCTCTGGGAATTCTCTTCCAAGGCCTCCCCACCCTCAGAGCCAAGAAATACCAATATCCCACCTAAATTTTGGTTGGAATTTTAAAGCCACCATACCTAGGATGTCACCAGAGACACAGAACAGGGCACAGCCCGGGGCGATCCCTGTCTCGGGAAACAAAGCGCAAATCCCTTCAGGAATTCCAGTTTTCCCCCGGGGCGAAGGGAAGCAAGGAATCCTCCTGGAAAAGTTTTCCTGGGAGAGCTGGGGAGGTGTTAAAATGTGTCCCCGCCGTGGCAGCGCCTGCTGTCACCTTCTGTGGCTTTAACGGCAGCGAGTTCAAAGAGCAGAACAAAGCCCGAGGCTTGACCCAGAGCAGATCTGGAATCCAGCTGGGAGCTCCAGAGCCGGACTGGGAATAAACCGGAGCCGTTAAACACGAGAGCCGGGATTTTACTAGCCCCTCCCCCCGGCCCGTTATTCCATAACTCCCAGATTTTGTTGTTCTCCGAGAGGGGCTCGTTCTTTTCTCGGCACATAAAGCCACACGTGTGTGCATGCGCCGGAATTCCAGGGTTTGGGAAACGGTTGGGAATTAGCCCTGGCGGCTGGAGTTCAGTGTGTCCTTGCCGAGGAAGGAGCTGGGATATCTCACCGGGATTTGGTGGAGTTGGAATGATATTTATGGAATGATATGTTATGAAATTATATTTATGGAATGATATTTATGGAGCATGTTGTGTTTCAATTGTCCTGGAAGGTGCACGACCAGAGTGGGGTGAAGTCCACCAACCCCAGCCTGGGATTTTGGGATTGTTGGGGTCGGAGTCAGAAAATCAGGGAATCTTTTAGGTTGGAAAAGACCTCGAATGTCCTGGAATCCCAGAATTCAGGTTGGAAAAGACCTCCAAGATCGAATTCAGCCTTGTCCAAATTTCCTGTTCGGTTGTTCTTTGGACACCTCCGGGAGTGGGGACTTCACTGCATCCCTGATATCCAAGGATAGGGAATCATGTCCCATCCCAGGAATGGGATGCGGAGGCAGGAGTTGGACATTGGCTGTAGTGGGATGGATGATGGATGGATGGATGATGGATGGATGGATGGATGATGGATGGATGGATGGATGATGGATGGATGGATGATGGATGGATGGATGATGGATGGATGGATGGATGGATGGATGATGGATGGATGGATGATGGATGGATGGATGGATGGATTGATGGATGATGGATGGATGGATGGATGATGGATGGATGGATGGATGGATGGATGATGGATGG
This sequence comes from Lonchura striata, assembly GCF_050655825.1. Lineage (NCBI taxonomy): Eukaryota > Metazoa > Chordata > Aves > Passeriformes > Estrildidae > Lonchura > Lonchura striata. The sequence continues at coordinate 1,652,994 of NC_140706.1, read as the reverse complement.
ATGATGGATGGATGGATGGATGATGGATGGATGGATGGATGGATGGATGATGGATGGATGGATGGATGGATGGATGATGGATGGATGGATGGATGGATGGATGGATGGATGATGGATGGATGGATGGATGGATGGATGATGGATGGATGGATGGATGGATCCAGACCAGGAAGAGAAGGCAGAAATGTCCATTATTGAGGAATCTTGGCCCATGTGTGGCAGGATCAGGGTCTGGAGATAATTCCAGGTCTTCCATGGATGAAGAACCACAAATATCCTGGTGGGACTGGAGCAGTGACTTGGACCAGAGTAGGAACATGGAGCAACCTCCAAGCTGTACTGGTGGTGTCTCCATGTCCTTCCTCCTCATACTCCCATTCCCGTCTTTCACCCCAAATCCCACAGAGAAGAAATGGGATCCCACTGGGACCTCATTCCTGTCTGCCCAGCTGAAGATCCTGGATGGATTTAAACTCTGGGATAAACTGTTGGGAGTGGGAGCATCGGCAGAGGATTGATGGGAATCCTGATTTCCAGGACTTTAGGAGAGCTGGATTCATTGGATTCTCCTTTCCATGGGATCCAACTGGATCCTTGCCATGCTTCCCTGGCTGTGATTTGTGAGGTGGCTACACAAGGGTCTCCATAGGTTTTCCCACTGGGAATGGTATCCCTGTGCCCAGCAGGGTTTGCGGTGATGGATTTGTGAATGGAGACTGTGCTGCTCCAGCTCTTCCTGGCGAAAATCCATCCCCGTGGGATTGACTCTTCTCTCCTCCCTATGGCAGAAGATGGAAAACCCCCGAATCCGCACCTGGGGCCGGTGGAGGAGCGGCTCGCCCTGGCCGCCCTCCGGAAGCAGGGATTGATCCCGGAGCATGTGGAGACCCGGCGCCTCTACAGCCCGCTCCAGCCGGACATCGAGCAGGTGGGTCCTGGAATGTGGCCGGGATGTGCCCAGGAGCGGCATCTCCTGATCCAGCCGTATCCAGGGAGAGGATGCTGCTGGGAACATCTGCCCTGGAATTCCGGATGTTCCCAGGGAGGGGAGGTGGTTGTTCCCTTTGGCATGTGCTCCAATTTTTAAATTGAATTTAACTTAATTTAGTTTAATTTAATTTTAAATTTTTGGTCTCAAAGTCCTACTCAGAATTCTTCTCCCAGAATCCCAGGATCACTGAGGTTTGGAAAAGCCCTCCAAGGTCATCCGCTCCAAGCTGTGTCCGATGCCCACCCTGGCACTCAGTGCCACATCCAGGAATTCCTTGGACACCTCCAGGGATGGGGATTCCAAACCTCCCTGGGTGCTTCCAAGGCCTGAACACCCTTTCCATGAGGAAATTCCTGCTGGTGTCCAACCTGAGCCTCTCCTGGCACAGCTTGAGGCCGTTTCATTTTTTCCTGGTATTCCCTGGGATCAGATCCCAACTCCTACCAAGTTGGGATCAGATTCCAGCTTTCAGGCAGTTGTGGAGAGCCAGAAGGTCACCCCGATCCCTGTTTTTTCCAGGCTGAGCCCTTTTCCCAGCTCTCTCAGCTTTTCCTGGTGCTCCAGCCCCTTTCCCACCTCCCTCAGCCGCTCCTCAGGATTTACATCCACCAACACATTTCCAACTATTCCTCAAATCATTTAAAAATAACTTTTAATGCTCCCCTCCCACCCAAGGGAGCCTCCCTGGGGAGGTTCAGGTGCTCCAGCTGGAATCTCCCAAGGTTTCAGGGCTCTGTTTTTCCATGCAGGGAAAGCTCCAGATGTGGGTGGATCTGTTTCCCAAATCCCTGGGACATCCCGGCCCCCCCTTCAACGTCACTCCACGCAAAGCCAAGAGGTAACTTCCCATTTCTTCCTCATCTTTTCTCTGGGAAAGGAGTTGGGAACGCTTGGAAGCCTCAGGTGGGGATGGATTCACCCACCTGGATGAAGGACAGGTGTGGAATCATCTCCAGGGAAACGGCTTCCACAGGGAAATTCATCAGTGGGACAACCGGGCTTCCAGGTGGATGAGTTTTCCACCTTGTCATGGTTTTATTCCCGGGATTTTCCAGGTTCTACCTGCGCTGCATCATCTGGAACACCAAGGATGTGATCCTGGATGACCTCAGCATCACCGGGGAGAAGATGAGTGACATCTACGTCAAAGGGTGAGTGTCCCGCTCCGGAGCCTCCCAGATTCCAGAGGCTGGAGGTGCAGGAGCAGCCGGGAATGAGTTAAGGTGGTCCTTGGATTGGTATTGCTGGGATAGACTTGGATTCTGCTGGGATAGTGGGACCATCATGGCTCCCCAGTTATGGATCCATGGATTTCCAGCTGTGGATTCATGTCTTCAAGTATGGATCCACACCTCTCCAAGTATGGATCCACACCTCTCCAAGTATGGATCCACACCTCTCCAAGTATGGATCCACACCTCTCCAACTATGGATCTACCTCTCCAATTAGGGATCCACCTCTCCAATTAGGGATCCACCCATCTCAAGCTGTGGATCCACACCTGTCCAATTATGGATCCACACCTCTCAAATCATGGATCCACCTTTTTCCAGCCATGGATCCACACCTTTCCAATGATGGATCCACACCTTTCCAGCCATGGATCCACACCTGTCCATCTCTGGATCCAGAGATGGAGATGTGTCTTTTTGGAAGACAAGTCTCTGCGGAGCTCACAACCTTTTTCTTCACACTTCTGGGATGATCCCATGGCAGTATTTTTCCTTGGAATAATTGGATGTTCCCGTAGTGGGATAAGATTGGGAGCAGCCCGGCCATGGGGAGAGGAGCTCACTGCCTGCTCATTCCCAGCTCCTTTCCCAGACTTTTCCCATGCTCATAGGTTGGATTATTTTCATGGCTGCTTTCTCTGGAATTCCCTTTATTCCTGGAAACAGCCCCTCTGGTCCCTTCCCTTCCCTTCCCTTCCCTTCCCTTCCCTTCCCTTCCCTTCCCTTCCCTTCCCTTCCCTTCCCTTCCCTTCCCTTCCCTTCCCTTCCCTTCCCTTCCCTTCCCTTCCCTTCCCTTCCCTTCCCTTCCCTTCCCTTCCCTTCCCTTCCCTTCCCTTCCCTTCCCTTCCCTTCCCTTCCCTTCCCTTCCCTTCCCTTCCCTTCCCTTCCCTTCCCATCCCGTGTCCAATGGTGCAATCCCAGCCAAGGGAGTTCCCTTTTTTGTGCTTTTTTGGGATTTACAGGCAGGAAGAGGCAGGATTTGGGAGCAGACTGTAAATCCCTGGTTTACAATCCTGGTTTCCCCCCTGTAAATCCAGAATGCCATGCACTTTTCCTGGTATTCCCATCAAGTCTGTTGTTACCAGCTCCAGTTGAGCTGTTCCGTGTCTTTTGGGGCTCCTTAACGTTGTGCTGCTGGAAGAGTGGGATCATCCAGGGGTTGCTGAGATCCCTTTCCCATTTTTTAGCATCCAAGAGAATCCTGCAAGGCTTGAAATGAGTAAAATCTTGCTCAGCTTCCATATCTTCCAGCCTGAAGGGAAGTCATCCTGAAAAACCCTATTGGGAATGGGTGAAGTGATCCTTTTTGTGCCTCAGGGTCTGCCTCTGGATCGGGAATCCCGTGGGGAATGTTCCTTCCATCCATTGCTGCCTCTGGAACAGGGGTTGGAACCTGCCTGTCCTAGATTGGGTATTAGGGAAAAAATCTTCATGGAAAAGCTGTCGAGCAGTGGAAAGGGATTCCCAAGGAATGTTCAGGCTGGGAGAGCTGGGAATGTTCCCCTGGAGAAGGGAAAAATCCAGGGAATGCTCAGAGTGCCTGGAGGGGCTCCAGGAGAGCTGGAGAGGGACTGGGGACAAGGGACAGAGGGACAGGACCAGGGAATGACTCCCACTGGGAAAGGGGAGCTTGGGCTGGGATCTTGGCAAGGAATTCCTGGCTGGGATGGAATTCCTAGATTTTCTGTGGCTGCCCCTGGATCCCCGGCAGTGCCCAAGGCCAGGCTGGATGGGGCTTGGATCCACCTGGGATTGGCAAAGGTGTCGCTGTCTGTGCCTGGAGTGGGATGGGATGATCCTTAAAACCCTTCCATCCCAAACCATTCCATGATTCCATAGTTCTGGACTTGCTAGCCCCAGCACTGATTCATCTTCCAGCTCTGGGATTGCTGCATTCCCTCTCCCATCTCCAGGTTTTCCCCACCCCCAGCAGCCACCGGGACTGGGAATATTCCATTTCCCACTCACGGATGTTGTGACATCGGGCGAGATCCCAAATCCTTGCCACGATCCCGATTTTCCAAGGGCTCTGTTTCTCCCTGGCAGGTGGCTGGTGGGACATGAGGAGAACAAGCAGAAGACAGATGTCCACTACAGATCCATGGGAGGGGAAGGGAATTTCAACTGGAGATTCATCTTTCCCTTCGATTATCTCCCAGCGGAGCAGATGTGCCACGTGGCCAAGAAGGTGAGTGGTCCTGGATGCAATTCCTGCATCCTCATGGGAATTCGGGGGTGAAATGGGAATTTCAGACTTTCACAAGCAGAGCTGTGCAAAGCTCAGCTTTTCCGTGTTGTTGACAGCGAAATTTTGGGAATTTTGTTAAAAAATCCACATTTGGAAGCAAAATGGGGTTGGAATTAGAGGTGATTTTTTTTGGAGAGACTCATTCCTCCAGGAAAGATTCATCCAGGCTGGAGCAGGAAAATCATTGGATCAAGTGTGGAAATGCTCTTGGACGACAGGGATATTCCAAAGCTGGAGATGGCAATTCCATGGGAATGGTTTGGTAGGAACCTCTGTTTTTCAGCATGGAATAATGAGCGTCATGCTGTGTAAAAACTTCCCAAAAATGCTAAAAATGGGGAAAGAAAGGAGCTGACTCCAAAATCCTGATGGGAACATGGGTTGGGATGTGCCACTGGAAGAAAAGCTTTGGATTCAAGGAGGTGATTGGAATGGGAGTTGAAGTGGATGGGGATTTTTGGATGGGATTTTGACCCCCTTGTTCCTCCAGCTGTTCCAGGTGTTCCTTGGATCGGTTCATGGGAATTGCACAGATGGAAGGAAACAGGAATGGGGTTGGGATGGGTGCTTGGAATGCAGGGGAAAATTGGATGATGGAAATGATGTGAATTAGGGAAAACTGGACACCAAACCATGGAGGAGATCAATTAATTTAAATTTCTTTCACCTGGAGATTGAAAGGATTAAGAGGAACAATCCAATGGAAATTCCCTATCCATGTTAGGGGGTGGAACTGGATCATCTTTAAGGTCCCTTCCAACCCAAACCATTCCATGATTCTGTGATTTTTGGCTCTTTTTGGCCTGTGGACAACAGGGAAAATCCCGGCTTCCTGTGGCGCCTCCCTGGAGGCTCAAAGTCCTTCATCCACCTCATCCTGATCCTTCATCCCTTGAGGATTTGGGACACCAGCAGGAATTTCCCTATGGAAAGCGTGGTCAGGCCTTGGAAGTGCCCAGGGAGGTTTGGAGTCCCCATCCCTGGAGGTGTCCAAGGAATTCCTGGATGTGGCACTGAGTGCCGAGGGGGGCATCGATCCCAAGATGAACTTGATGATCCTGGAGGGATTTTCCAACCTCGGTGATCCTATGATCCCTGCTCCCTGCTTTTGCTCAGCCTCAGTATTCATGGGATACGAGGTGCCCAGAGATTCCTGCTTGCAATGGGACCATCCCCAAAACCAACTGTGATCCCCAAAAATCTCCTGTGATCCCCAAAACCCACTGAGATCCCCATCCCATCTTATTTTCCATGGAACCAGCGCCTCGGCTGGGAAGATGCTGAGCAAATCCCCTGTCCCAGACAATTCCCGACTTCCAAAACCCTTCCCGGGCAGTTCCAATGATTGACAGAATCCCAGCTGGGCTCATTTCACGCTTCATATCCCACAAATCCCAAGTACAGGGTGTACTACATCCAATTATCCCTCTTGGAAAAAGCCAAGACCCCCTCCATAAACCCCTTTAAGCAAATCCATCCCGCTGCGCCGATCTGGAATCTTTTCCCACCACATGGCTTCCAACGCTGGATCCGAAAATAAACACCTTGTAAAAGCTCTCTGTAAAGGCCGGAATAATGAAGGAAAAGCCGGGTGGAGCATTCCGGCCCCGGGAATTTTTTGATCTCGCCATGTGCTGTTTGAACTCCGGCTTGGTTCCTGCAGCCGTAAAAATCCCGGCTGGAAAGGCGGGCGCTGGAAGGTGGAATTTCAATCAAGGGTTGGGAGCAACGGTGGGGAACTGGGAGCTGCTCAAAACCACCTGTGCCCAACCGGGCCGGGAGGGAAAGAGTTTTCCAGTGGCTCTCCTTTGTTTGCTCCGTGCCGGAGCTCCCAGGAGCGTGGCCAGGTGGATTAGGAATCATGGAATCATGGAATAATTTGGATGGGAAGGGAGCTGAAAGATTAGCCAGTTCCATCCAGGGACAAATTCCACCATCCCAGGGGGATCCAAGCCCAGTGTCCAACCTGGCCTTGGGCACTGCCAGGGATCCAGGGGCAGCCACAGCAAATCTGGGAATTCCAGATGAATCCCAGTCAGGAATTCCTTGCCAAGATCCCAGCCCAAGCTCCCCTTTCCCAGTGGGAGCCATTCCCTGGCTCCTGTCCCTCTGTCCCTTGTCTCCAGTCCCTCTCCAGCTCTCCTGGAGCCCCTCCAGGCACTCTGAGCATTCCCTGGAATTTTCCCTTCCAATTCCAGCAATCCCAACTCTCCCAGCCTTTCCCACAGCAGAGCTGCTCCATCCCTCTGATCATCCTGGTGCATCCTCTGGATTGCTCCAAGAGCTCCAGGTCCTTCCCATGCTGGGAATTCCAGAGCTGGAATTCCTGTAGGTGAGGACTCCGTGGGTCATCCCAACTCAGGTTGCAAATACTCTCTCCAAAAAAAAACAAGGATGCCTCTGGATAAGATGGTGTCCATGTTATTTCGGTCTGATAGGAAAGCCTGAGGTGCTTGGGAGCCTGGAAATCCAGGGAAAACCCAGGGAAATCCATGTGCCACTGTTTTCCTGCTTTTCTGAACCTTCCAACCACTCCAGGATGGTTTTCCATAACATTCCTGGCTGGAATAATGTTATTAAGATTTTTCTTCTCCTTATGAGAGGGGAGTTTCTCCCAATCCAAAATTCAATTTCTCCCAATCCAAAATTCCCAATCCAAAAATCCTAATCCCAAATTTCCAAAATATTTCCATGGAAGGGAATTATTGCCATCTTTAGGACAGCTCTTCAGAAAGCATGGAAATGCTTTTTTTAATGCTTTTCTCAGCATTCCTTTCAAATTTCCATCTTTGTTCCCACTTTCTTTTTGGTGCCATCTTTCTCTTCCAGCCCTGTAAAATTCAAACCACGTTGGTTGCATGGGAAGAGCACATTCCCAGGTTTTTGAGTCCTGCAGGAAAATAGTTCCTGGGATGGAAAATGAGAAAATCATGAAATGATTTAGGATGGAAAAGCCTTCTAACATCACCAGCTCTGCCAAGGCCACCACTCTCCACATCCCCAGGTGCCACATCCAGAGAGATTTTAAATAATTCCAGGGATGGACATTCCATCATTTCCCTGGGCAGCCTCTGCATGGCTGGAAAACCCTTTCCATGAAGGAATTTTCCCTAAAATCTAGCCTAACTTGGAAATTTAAACTTTGGATTCCCAGTTAAGCCTGTTACCGGATGGGTCATGGGACAACCAGAACCATCTGAGGTCACCTGGATGTGGATCCCATTTTCCCAGGCATCCGCCCGGGAAAAAAGCTCAGCTCCCATATCCCACAGGTGCCACAGGGTGGAAAATGCATGGAATTGGTTTTGGAGCGTTCAGCTTCCTGCGCCAATTCCAGCAGCAGCTGGATTCGGCTGCCACATCTGGATCTGGGAAGTTCTTCAGGGTAGGAAAGGGTTTGCCTGGAATGTCGGAGCAAACGGCATTTCCATGGATGTGCCGGGTCTGGTTTTGGGATTCTTACGGACATGGAGGGGCTGGAGCATGTCCAGGGCAGGGAACAGAGCTGGGAAGGGGCTGGAGAATTCCTGAGGGAGATGGGAAAGGGGCTCAGCCCGGAGAAAAGGAGGATCCAGAGGGAACTCCTGGCTCTTCACAACTTCCTGGAATGTTTGAACCAGGTGGGAGCTGGGATCTAATCCCAGGGGAAAACAGGATAAGAGGGAACGGCCTCAGGCTGTGCTAGGGGAGGCTCAGGGTGGACATCAGCAGGAATTTCCTCAGGGAAAGGGTGGTCAGACCCTGGAAGTGCCTGGAGAGGTTTGGAATCAGAATCCCTGGAGGTTTCCAAGGAATTCCTGGTTGTGGCACTCAGTGCCAAGGTGGGGATAGGACACAGCTCGGACTGGATGATCCTGGAGGGATTTTCCAACCTCAGGGATGCTGCGACATCCAAGGGGAGTCTCCTGCATATCCAGGACTCCCAAATTCCTGCAGGATGCACCTGAAATGGGACGTTTTGGGAGCAGACTTCCTCTCCTTCCCAAAAATCAGGTTTCCTGCTTTGTTTTCTGGAGCACATCCACAGTCCAGGAGAAATGCAGCCCTGTCAACACTTTCCTGGGAATCTGAGACGATTTTTTCCCCACTGCTTTATCCACAAAAACTCATAAAATATCCCAGAGCCTCCCCTCACTTGGAAAACAAACCCCCAAACAATAATTCCAGCCTTTTTTCCCCGTGGCTTGGACAAGGCCGGGATATAAATTTCGCACTCCAGGTTGTTTTTATAGGGAATGTTCGGAGCTCGATTTAATCATGGAAGCGAATTTCACGCTGCCTTGAAAGGGACCCATAAACTTCACTTGGCATTGAATTCCCCCTTCCCAATTCCCTGTTCCTTTTCCTGCCTTTCCAGGGGAGGTCTGGCTGTCCCCAGCTGGACAGGGCTCAAAGCAGGGAGGTTTTGTCTCCAGCAAAGTGATATTTTATGGTGTTTTTCCAAAAAAAAAAAAAAAAAAAAATAGGAGAATTTGGAGAGGAGCATTGAATTCCCGCCTGGAAACGCTCAAGCCCCACCTGAATTATCCCTGGAATGCTGGGATGTTGTTCTGAGGGATTGGGATGCAGAAGGTTTTGCTCCCTTTTTCCTTGGACATTGCAGTGGGAAGGATAGAAGGAGGGATCCCAAAGTCTGCAGGGTTTGCCGGCAGTTCCATGGAATCGTGGAATGGTTTGGAATGGGAAGGACCTTAAAGCCCACCCGGGGACACCTCCCACTGTCCCAGGTGGGTCCAAGCCCTGTCCAACCTGGCCTTGGACACTTCCAGGGTTGGGACAGCCACAGCAAATCTGGGAATTCCATCCCAGCTCCTCCCTATCCTCCCAGCCAGGAATTCCTTCCCAATATCCCATCCAACCTTTCCTTCAGCTTCATTATCCCAAAGGACACGGATCCAGTTGGGATAGGTGGGAGATGATCCCATGAGGTTTTCCTCAGGTTTGGCTCCACGTGGATGGGATGGGGCAATGGGAAATCCCAATCCTTGGGAAGTTGCACCAACCCAAAAAGGACCGTGGGATGCACCTGGAGCATGGACACATCCATGGAATGTGGGAATGATGGGATGGACCTCTGAGCCAGGAATTCACTGGGAAGAAGAGGCACCTGGAGGACATGGAGCTCGTGGAAGTTTCCTTTACAGGGAATATTCCAGCTGGGAAATGAGGTGGTCTCGAGGGTCCCTTCCTGCCCAAACCAGTCCAGAATTCCATATATTTCCCACTTTTCCAAGCCAACCTTAGATGGGTGTCTGGATTTCTCCTGGAAGGGACAATCCGAAGGAGCTGGTGGTGTTCACCTTGGAGATGGATCTTCTGCCACCTAGGAATTTTCCAGCCCCTCCTGAAGTCATCCCATCTTTGTTATCCATGGATCCGTGGCTCCTAGATCCCCATGGATCCCTTCTTTCCCCAGTTTCTGGGAAAGGGAAGAATCAACATCAACTCTTCCCCTTTTTTTAGCAATTTTAATTCAAAACAGCTGGAAAAGCTGGGAGAGATCCCCCTGGATAAACATCCATCCCAACCCACTGCAACCAGCGCAGGGGAGAGAGGGAATTTTCCATGGACTTCCTTTGGGATTTCTCGATTGTCCAATATCTCAAATGCATCCATAAAATGCTCCAATGCAAAATTCCTGGCACATTTTCCCAAAGCCGGGCAGGGAACAGAGCAAACTTGAAACAGAAACATCCAGGGGGATCTCTTAAAATGAATCCAATGGGATTGGAGTGCCCACGGACTCCCAGGCGGAATATTTGTGTTCCTATGGAATGTGACACGTTTTTCTGCCTTTTTAATAATATTGGATGAAATCATGAAATTGAGTCTTGGGGTGAATTTATGGAGCGATGGGTGAATAACGCTGGAGTTTCCTGGTTTTAATTAAATCCCGTCATTTCTGACACTTCCAGGAGGAATTGCCACTGGAACACTCTTGGAGGGGTGTCAGGAATCCTGTTGGGATTTTCCTGCTCTTTGCTGGAGCCAGGAAATACAATCCCAACAATCCCTCAGCTTTGGGTGGGATTTTGTCTTTCTCCTTTATCCCAACATTTCTTTTTGGACATCAGGTGGAATTTTTTTAATGGAAAGGGTGGAAGTGCCCAGGGAGGTTCGGAGTCCCTATCCCTGGAGATGTCCAAGGAATTCCTGGATGCTGAGGTGGGGATTTGGCACAGCTTGGACTCGCTGATCCCAAAAGGCTTTTCCAACCTCAGGGATTCTGGGAGTCTTAATCCTAACTCCCAGGCACCCCAACAGTGGTGTTAGATCCCTGTTGAAAAAAATTCCAATTTTCACACGTGAAAATAGTGATTCCGCAGATTCCGCTTCCCAGGCAGTGGATATTCCTTATTCTGGGGTGCAGAACTGATGGATAACTTGGGAATGTTCCCCTGGAGAAGGGAAAATTCCAGGGAATGCTCAGAGTGCCTGGAGGGGCTCCAGGAGAGCTGGAGAGGGACTGGGGACAAGGGACAGAGGGACAGGAGCCAGGGAATGGCTCCCACTGGGAAAGGGGAGCTTGGGCTGGGATCTTGGCAAGGAATTCCTGGCTGGAATGGAATTCCCAGATTTTCTGTGGCTGCCCTGGATCCCTGGAGTGCCCAAGGAAAGGTTGGACACTGGGGCTCAGAGCAACCAGTGTGATACTAGCGGATTCCTGGGATACCATGGAATCATCGTTTCCATGTCCATGTTCCATAATAAATCCAGGAGCCATGGATGGCCTGAAGCTGGGACTGGCATTTGATGGTCTCAGGTTGTCCCACTGCCTGTGACAGACCTGGGAGAAGATTGAAGCCATGGTGGATCTGGAAGGGAAGGAATCCTTGGGAATTCCCTGCTGGAAGTGCTGATTCAGGCATCAATCCCATATTTTTCCATTTTTAAGAGGAAGGCGAAGTTTGGCAGCACCACCACTCAACACTCATTTTTCTCTTCCCCTTGGAGATTCAACCTCGTTGGAATTGTGGGAATTTCTGTTGCTCCTAAGAATCCTGTTTGGGATCCCATGGAGCCATTTCCTAAATTACATTAAATTAAATTAAGTTATTTAAATAAAATTGATTACATTTACTTAAATCATTAAATTAAGGCATAAGTTTTTGCTAACACCTTCCAGACGCATCTTGGGCTTCCCACTGGTTATCCAAGACTTTTCCAGAGCCTGTGCTCCTGCAGATCCACAGCAGGGCACCCCAGGAATTCCAGGATTTCCGGAGCCCAATTCTCCCAATCAATCTTTAATTTTCCCCCGGTTTCTTTCCCTGTGTGATTTTAGGAACACTTCTGGAGCTTGGACAAGACGGAAAACAAGATCCCGCCCCAGCTGATCTTCCAGATCTGGGACAACGACAAGTTCTCCTTCGACGACTATTTGGGTAAGTTGGGAATTTTGGGATCCATCCCAAAAAAGGGAAAACATGACTGGCACAGGTTGTCTGGACAAGCGGTGGGTGCCCCATCCCTGGAAGTGTCCAAAGCCAGGTTGGATTGGGATTGGAGTCACCTGGGACAGTGGAAGGTGGGACTTTAGATTTGGACGGATGGGGCTGCCCAAACTCCATGGGATCAGGGAGAATTCCATCTTTTAAGGATTTTCCTGCTGAGGTGTCTCACCTGGAATGTTCTTCCTTGCAGGTTCCATCCAGATGGATCTCAACAGGATGCCCAAGCCTGCCAAGACGGCAGAAAAGTGTTCCTTGGATCTTGTGGATGATTCCCTGTCCTCCAGCCGCTTTGTGTCCCTCTTTGAGCAGAAAACCGTCAAGGGCTGGTGGCCCTGCGTGGCCGAGCAGAACCAGCAGAAGATCCTGGCGGTAAAGTGACCTCTCCATGTTTTCCCTTGGATCTTTCACTCCAGTTCCCATTCCTTCCCAATCCAAGCTGTTCCAGAATTCCCTGAAATCTTCGTTCAGTTCAAGCCAGGGCAAGAAATTCCACTTCCAACTGGAGATTTTGTGGTTCCAGCCAGACCAGCTGCTGTTGGCTGGAAGTTTTCCGGCAACATGCAGAGGAATGATCAGTTTTGTGGGATTTTCACCCCGGTTTTTGGAATTTGATACCAAATTTGATTCCGTATCATGACAATCCCCAACAATCTTGTGTCCTAAACACCAGGGAAAAATTCCAGCTGTTCCCAAAGATAGATTTAAATGTGTCTGGGACCCTGTTCCAGGTTTTGGTGGATTGAGGGAATCCAGGAAGGGAATTGGGTCATTCAGCCAAAAAACCCCGAGCTGGTTCCAGGGAAATCAGGAATCAGGGAATTGGGAAAGACTGGATGTGGCAGTCAGTGATGATCAGTCACAGCTTGGACCTGATCCCAGGGGGTTTTCCAGCCTCAGCAATCCTGGGATTCTGTGGTTGCCCAAATTTGGGTGTCAGCGAGATCCGGAATTTCCAGGAATATCTCCAGTGAAGGGTGAAGGATTTCTGGGATCCTTGTGATCATTGTTGGTTTTGTTCTGCTCAAAGCATATTTTCTTCCCCTAATCCCTATTTTCCATCCCACGTTCATTCCCCACCTTTCCCTCTGTTTTTTTGGGATAATAAATAAGTTTTTGTTTAACCCATCCAGGGAAAACTGGAGATGACTTTGGAAATCGTGGCAGAACAGGAGCATGAGGAGCGTCCGGCCGGGATGGGACGGGATGAGCCAAACATGAACCCCAGGCTGGAGGATCCCAAGTAAGAACATCCCGAATGGAAAAACAGCCACTAGGGCATGGAATTCTTGAGGACCAAGTGGGAATTCTGGGTTTCCAGCTGGAAAGAACTGGGCTGAACTGGGTTTGCAGCTGCGCAGGATCCACTCTGAACTGGTGGGGACTGGGAGGGAGGTCTGGAGGAGCAGTTCTGTGGAATTGGGAAGTTGGTCTGGACCCTGAATCCAGTGGGATCTGGAAACTGGTCTGGACCATGAATCCAGTGGGGTTTGGAAACTGGTCTGGACCATGAATCCAGTGGGACTGGGAGACTGGTCTGGACCATGAATCCAGTGGGATCTGGAAACTGGTCTGGACCATGAATCCAGTGGGATTGGGAGACTGGTCTGGACCATGAATCCAGCGGGATTGGGAGGCTGGTCTGGACCATGAATCCACTGGGATCTGGAAACTGGTCTGGACCATGAATCCAGTGGGATCTGGAAACTGGTCTGGACCATGAATCCAGTGGGATCTGGAAACTGGTCTGGACCATGAATCCAGTGGGGTTTGGAAACTGGTCTGGATCATGAATCCAGTGGGATCTGGAAACTGGTCTGGACCATGAATCCAGTGGGATCTGGAAACTGGTCTGGACCACCGGTTCAGTGAGATTTGGGAGACAGGTCTGGACCAGCAAGATGGACACTGATAGGACATCCCCAGAGGGATGAGGAGCTGACACATTCCAGTGGGATTGGGAAGCTGGCCTGGATCACCAATCCAGTGGGATTTCGAGGCTGGTCTGGGACCAGCAAAGCGGGTGGGATTGGGGATCCAGGAGGATGAAGTTCTGAGGTGACCTCCTCTCGGTTCCAGGCGTCCCGAGACCTCCTTCCTGTGGTTCACGTCCCCGTACAAGACCCTGAAGTTCATCCTGTGGCGCCGCTACAAGTGGGTGCTGATCCTGGCCATCCTCCTCTTCATCCTGCTGCTTTTCCTGGGAATCTTCGTCTACGCCTTCCCGGTACGGAGCGGTTGGGAGAGGACAGGGATTGGCTGAGATCTGAGGAGTGGTGGATTCAGGGGGATGGGAAATTCCGTGCTGAGGAACACAACAGCTTCAAACGGGACTTTTTTGGGTTTGGGATCCTCATGGGAAAAATATGGAGGGGTTGGAGCATGTTCAGGGATAGGAATGGAGTTGGGAAGGGGCTGGAACACCAGGAAAAGCTGAGGGAAAGGGGCTCATCCTGGAGAAAAGCAGGATCAGAGGGGACCTTCTAGCTCTCCACAATTCCCTGAAAGTTTGGCGCCAGGTGGGATTTGGGATCTGCTCCAAGGGAGCAACAGGACAAGAGGGAAAGGCCTCAGGTTGTTCCAAGGGAATTTCAGGTTGGATATCGAGGAAAATACCTCATGGAAAGTGGTGTCCAGCCCTGGAGCAGTGGTGGAGTTCCCATCCATGGAATTATTCCAGAAACATTCAGATGTCACATTTGAGGACAGGGATAATGATGAATTTAGGGCTCTTTTCCAACCTCAACAATTCCGTGATACCAGGAATAGTGGAGATCCCAAAAAAACATGGGAAGGTCATTCCTGGGCTGTCCTCAGCGACACAAAGTGCTGGCACTGGGACAGATCCCAAAGTTTTCCAGGATGCAGAAGGAAAAAATTCTGGGATAGCTTTGCCTGTTTGGCAAAAGGCAGGCTTTGCTTTGCCTTTGGCAAAATTCCATGGAGCTGCTGCCTGGATTTGCCCTTGGAATAAATGTGGATGGGGCAGGGCTGGAGGAGCCTCTCCCTGCTGGAAAGCTCTGCATTCCAGAAAATTCCTGGCACAGCTTTGGGAATGCTCCAGGACCCCTTTCCAAAGGGGCAGAACTGGTGATGTGCCTGTAGGAATACACAGCCGGGAGTTGGGTGGTGAATCCATGAGATCTTTGGGAATCCCAGAGGATGGGAAGCAGCAGCAGGATCCAGAGGAGAGGAGGAGGCTCCAGCAAATTAAGGAAAACTGGGAATGCTTCCCACCAGTTGGACGCTGGGATGGGGCTGGAGGGAGGGGCCAAATTTAATCCAAGGGTTTGAAGGGGTGGGAATTTATCTTAAAAAATTTTGGGAAGAGCAACTAAAATACAGGAATGACTCCTGGTGCTTATCAAAATCTTCCAATGATTCCCTTATTTTTCCAATCATTCCCTCATTCTTCCAGTGCTTCCCTCATTTTTCCAATGATTCCCTTATTTTTCCAATGGTTCCCTCATTCTCCCAATCACTCCCTTATTCTTCCAGTCATTCCCTCATTTTTCCAGCAACTTCCTCATTTTTCCAATAATTTGCTTATTCTTTCAATGATTCTTTTATTTTTCTGATGATTCCCTCATTTTCCCAGTGATTCCCATGTTTTTCCATCCTTCCAGAACTACGCTGCTATGAAACTGGTGAAACCATTCAACTGAAGCTGCTCCCTTGCCTGCCTGGGAACTTTGGGAAGGAATTTTGGAAGTGGAGAAGGAACAACCTCATCCAGGCCTCCAGCTGCTGCCAAAGACTCCACTTCCCTTTGGAATTCCACCCGGGAAGCGTCACCTAACCAAAGCCTGCACCAAAATATTCCTGGTTTTCCAGCCTTCTGTGTTTTGTTTGAGTTTTCCTGCTGCTCTGGTTGGTAAATCCCAAATTCCAGTAAAAATCTGAGGAGGGAGCGGGAAAAGGACTTTTCCATCCATAAGTTGGGAATGTGCAGAGGATCCTCAGGGCAGGATTTAGGATTTGTCAGCCTGTGCAAATCCCACAGATTCCAAGTACTTTTTGCTCTCTGATCCAGCCTCGGTTTCACTTTTCCCGGTATTATCCCATTTATGTATTGTAAACCTATGGAAAACGTGTTGGAAAACCGGAATGCCTGGGATGACACGTCGCCTTCCTAAAGCTGAAATCATGGGAACGGGAAAGACTGTGGTGAAAAACCTGGGATTTGGAGCTGGTGCTCCACAAAATCCTATTTTCTCTTGGGTGTTGAGGCCTTTGCATTCCATCATGGAATTCCGGAGCTGATTTTCCCTTGGAGCTGCTCCACTATCCCACAGGTCTCCCATTCCAACTGGGAGAGGAATCCTGGGAGCAGCTGGGCTTTGATTTCTTCTCACGCTGTCTCCCAGCCACTTTTGTGGGAATTCTTGGTCTTTTTAGTGTCAGTATTTGCAGAATCCCAGAATCCCTGGGGTTGGAAAGGAACTTCGGGATCAAGTCCAAGTTGTGCCTGATCCCCACTGAGTGCCATATCTGGGAATTCCTTGGAAACCTCCACGGATGGGGATTCCAAAGCTCCCTGGGCACTTCCAAGGCCTGATCACCCTTTCCATGAGGAAATTCCTGCTGGTGTCCAGCCGGAGCCTCTCCTGGGACAACCTGAGGCCGTTCCCTCTTTTCCTGTTGTTCCCTGGGATCAGATCCCAACTCCCACCCGGCTCCAAATCGTCAGGGGGTTGTGCAGAGCCAGAAGGTTCCTCCTGATCCTCCTTTTTTCCAGGCTGAACCTCACTGATATTCCTTCAAAATCAGCCGTTTTCCCTTTGTATTCCCAAAGATTCTTATGGAAAACATCCCAACCCATACTCGCCTCTGCCAGGCATTAATGGAGCAAAAAACCTGTCCCGGGCGGGATTTGTTTCCTAAACAAATCCATGATCCACAACCTGCTCAGCCTCCCACAGATCTGATGGGAATGCTGGGACATTCCCGCTTTTGCTGTTCCCTCCTTCTGTCCCTGGAGCAGGATGATCCCATGGGATGTGGCACTTGGGGAATTGTGATCTTGGTAGGGTTGGACTTGAGCTCAGAGATCTTTCTCACCCCGGAATGGTTCCGTAATTCCAGGATTCCCGGGGTTTTCCAGTGCTGGGAGGATGTTAATCCTCAGATTCTCATCCCGCAAGGAATCTTCTCCCGTTCTCCCACCAGAAAAATCCCATTAATATCCGGCTGCTCCGACACCTTTGCTGATTTGGGATCTTCCCATCCTCCCTTCAGCAGGATGAGAGTTATCCTTGATTCCATGTTTTCCTTGGAGCTGTGGCTGCTCCAAATGAGCGAGGAGCCGGGAAAAGTGATCCCGAGGAATCAGTTTCCCAGGAAAAACCGCTGATAGCAGCTCCTGCCCCGCTCTGGCTGGGATTTTAAACCAGTGCTTAAAAAATTGGGAAAACAGCCCAAACTGCTTTGTTGGATGGGGATATAATCCATGGGGGATTAAATCCCGGGATTCTCTTTGACACATCTCCCGGAATGCACAGGGTATCTCCTTCTCCGTGTTTTCCGCACAGAAAACACACAGCTTTGGGATTTATAGGGATTTATAGGGATTTATAGGGATTTATAACCCCATCCCTGCTGCCGAGCTTTGGCTGATCCATGGCCCCTTCCCAAAAGTTGGAGCGGAGGAATCGGCTCCGGATTTGCACATCCCAGGGCGGAGGTTTCATTTTCTGTCGTTAAACGCTTTGTTTTCCTTCCGTTTTTCCCTAAAAGCTTCCCAACTCCATTTCCACCCCCATCCCTGTTTATAGCCACCATCAAACCACCAGGATTCGCTCCAATTTTCCAGAGGTTTTATTATCCCAAAGGATCTGAGGAGCCGAGGACAAAAGCTGCTTCTGTTTGGACCTTGCTGGGATTGGGAATTTGGGTTTTATGGGAATGTTGGTCCTGCTCCTTTCCCACCAGGATCCAGCTGTGCCAGAGGGAATCTGGAATTCTCTGAGCGCTCTCCTGGAATCCACAGTGGGAATTCAGGTCCAATATCTCTTGGGTTTGCAGCGATTCTGGGATTTTTCATCCTGGTGTAATTCCCCGTGATCCCAAACCCAAAATTCTGGAGCCATGAGCCCCAAATGGATGTGTGATCCATGTTGGAATGCCAAGTGTGGGATGCTCATCTCCTATCCCATCAGGAACACCACTGTCTATCCCAGAAAAACAAGGAATGAAAATCCATCCACGGGTTTCCTTTGGAATGTCCAAGGCTGCCTTGGATAAGGATTGGAGCTGCCTGGGATTGTGGAATGCCTGGAATGGGATGGGCTTGAAAGTTCGGGATTCACTCCAGAGACACTTCCAGTGGGAAATCCCATTTTATTCCCAGCATTCCCCTGGCAATCCTGGGTCAGCAGCGATGGGAGAGAAGGATCCAAGGCATCCAATTCCATAAAGACAGGAATTTCCAGAAGGAAATCCATGTTCCCAGTCCAGTTTTCATGCCAAGAAGATCCTGGTGGGTAAATTCAGGTTGGAGCATCTGGAAAAACCGACTCCATCCCATTTTTTTTCCCTGAACAGCCACATCCAGCTCCGGGCCTGGTTGTGTCTCCTCCAAATCCAGGTGGGAGCTGTAGAAAGAATTCCCTGTGGTTTCTGGTTATCCAGGGAATTGGACGGAATTTGTTCTGGATCACCTGTGCCTGCCTTATCCGCAATAATGCCCAAAACACTGTGATTCCCAAAGAAATGCTCTGAAACATTCCCGTTCCCGGTGTTTTGATTGTGGGGATGGAATTGTGGCTCCTCTTTGGAGTGGGAATGGGAAAATCGGGATTGTGGAGCAGGGATGGATCCAGGGAATGCTCAGAGTCCCTGCAGGGGCTCCAGGAGATCTGGAGAGGGACTGGGGACAAGGGACAGAGGGACAGGAGCCAGGGAATGGCTCCCACTGGGAAAGGGGAGCTTGGGCTGGGATCTTGGCAAGGAATTCCTGGCTGGGATTTGTCTGGAATTCCTAGAGAATCCCTGGATCCTTTGGAATGTCCAAGGCCAGGCTGGACATTGGGGTTGGATCCACCTGGGATGGTGCGAGGTGTCCCTGAACAGGGATGGGGTGGAATTGCTGGGATGGGATTTAAGGTTCCTCCAACCCAAACCATTGCAGGATTCTGGAGCTCCTCTGCTTTGGGAGAGCTGGGAATGTTCCCCTGGAGAAGGGAAAATTCCAGGGAATGCTCAGAGTGCCTGGAGGGGCTCCAGGAGAGCTGGAGAGGGACTGGGGACAAGGGACAGAGGGACAGGAGCCAGGGAATGGCTCCCACTGGGAAAGGGGAGCTTGGGCTGGGATCTTGGCAAGGAATTCCTGGCTGGGATTTGTCTGGAATTCCCAGATTTGCTGTGGCTGCCCCTGGATCCCTGGCAGTGTCCAAGGCCAGGCTGGACACTGGGCTTGGATCCACCTGGGGCAGCGGGAGATGTCCCTGGATGGATGGGGTGGGAATGGGATGATCCTAAAATTCTTTCCATCCCAACCCATTCCATGATTCCAGGGCTCCCTGCCCATGTATGGAAGATAATTTCCAAATTTTCCACTGCTTGAGCGCTTCCCTGATCCCAGATTTCCTCAGCCTGATGCCAGGAGTAATTCCAGCCTGGAATTCCAAAGTGTGGAGACACCTTTGGGACATCTGCACACAACAGCCCTGCTGTGTTCCCATTCCCTCTAGGAGCTGGTGGAGTTGGAAAACTTCCATCCTGCATCGGGGCTGAATTCCCTAAATCTCCAGCATCCATCCCAAAAACCCTGGGAATGAGCTGGATGGATTTTGCTCCCCAGTTTTCCGGGCAGTGCCCAGTTTTAGCCGCTCCGAAGGGAGCGTTTTCCATCCACAAACGCGGATTTTGCCGGAGTAGTTGGAAAAGAGGGAGTCAACGCAGGGAGAGTGGGATGAGAAGTGGGATCCAAGTCAAGGCGCTTCCATAAATTTTTTTGGGAGCTGTTGGCAGCTGGATTTGTTGGCTTAACCCCTGCAGATGGGACCTGCCGTGGGTTCTGCTCATTCCTGGGAACACAGATCCAATGGGAGCACTGATCCAATGGGATGTTCCCTAAAAAAACCGTTGTGGCCTCCAGGCTCCCAAGTCCATGAGTTTTCCGATGGGAAGCTTGGAGATTTCCCTGGATTTGGGTGACGTGACACATTTCGGCCTTGCCTTGAGGATTTCCCAGGATGGTGATTCTCGATGCTGGAATATTCCCCCTGGAAAACGCAGTTGTGGAAAAGGTGGTGATGAATTGAAAGGTGGATTGCTAACCTGAAATTCCTTAAATTAGCTTTTCCCAT
Source organism: Lonchura striata (assembly GCF_050655825.1). Taxonomy (NCBI): domain Eukaryota; kingdom Metazoa; phylum Chordata; class Aves; order Passeriformes; family Estrildidae; genus Lonchura; species Lonchura striata. The sequence continues at coordinate 1,632,762 of NC_140706.1, read as the reverse complement.
GGATAACTCTGTATTGTGAGACAGCTGCAGTTGGGATTCATCCCAGAAAAGCTGAAACCCCGGAGACTGAGGGATGATTTGTGGGGATCTGCAGGAGACTCCCAAGAAATGAGCCGTGAAAATGCCCTGGGTTTGTCTCCATCTGGAATCTGCTTCCAGAGGAAAATTAGTTGAATTTGTCCTGTGTGCTTTTTCCATTCCCATTCCAGCCTTCCTGAGTCCCTGGAATGTGCCAGGTATTTTTATCCCTTGTTAAAAAAAAATAAAGGAAAAGGCACTGGATGCATCAGGGGTTTTATTCCAGCTGGAGCAGCAGCTGAGGTTGGATTTGGCCTGGATCTCCCCTCAAGGCTGGAACCTTTTCCATGATCCCTCATCTTCCCAAGATTTCCCAGAATCGTGGAATGGTTCAGGGAAAGGACCTCAAAGCTCCTCCCATTCCATGCAATCCATGACCCTTCGTCTTCAAGCCACCTCAGGCCATGGAATTCTGACTTTTGAGAAAGGTTTGGTGGATATTTGGGATATTGAATCGTGGAAATCATGGAATGGTTTGGGGTGGAATGGACCTTAAAGCCCATCCAGAACCTTCCCCTATCCCAGGTTGCTCCAAGTCTTGTCCTTGGACACTTCCAGGGATAGGGAATCCAAATGTCCCTGGAAAACAGGATTTTGGAAGTTGGATTTGGAGATCTTTCCCAACTTTTAGGATTCCCCGAGTGCTTCTCTTTGGCATTTGGGATGATTCCAGGGAGACTCCCTTGGCCGTTTCATCCTTGTCAGCATTCCTTTTCCCATGGGCTGAACATCAGGAATTTCAATGCTTGGCAACCTTTTTCATGAAGGAATTCTTCCCGATATCCAATCCAAATCTCTCCCGGTGCCATTTCCCGTTGCTTTCCTTTCTTTTTTGGACTTTTCCCCACTTTTTCCTCCATCTTCTCCACCTTTTTCACTTGTGGTTTTTATCCAGGTCCTGTCCAAGTCCAGCATCCCAGGAAAGGGCTGGGAATTACACCCTCACAAATTTGGGAAGTGGCAGCTCTCCCAAATCCAGCTTATTTTCCCTTCCTTTTCCTTCTTCCCAGAACTCATGGGAATTAAATTCATCCCTTCCCTCACCCCAGTGTTGGGATCTCCTGGAGGTTTTCCCTGGAAACAGCCTAACCCCATGTTTATGGAAATCACGGAGCCAGGACACTTTATCTGGATGGAATTGCTGGGGCTGATGGAGGAGGGAGGACCCTCTTCATCCCTGTTTTTTCCACCCTTTGGAACAGATTCCAAAGGTTCTGCTTCTGTCCCAAGCCAACAAAGACAAATAGGATTTGTTGGATACGGAAAAGTGGGGAAAAGAAATCCCAGGATACACCAGAGATTTACAATTCCTCTTTGCCAGTGAAAACAGCGGGAAGAATCATCTGCTGGCAAATCCGTGACTGGAAAACAAAGCCTGGATTTGTTGTCTCCCTCTATGGAAAACAGGGAATAATTGGGATGAGTCACCTCCAAAGGGTGGGAATGGCCTTGGAGCTTCCCAGCAACTCCAGAGGGACAGGAAGGTCATTGGAGAGGTTTGGAGTTCTCCGTGCTGGAATACCGGGAAGAGCTCATCCCTCTTTTCACCCCAGGTGCCTCCAAATCATTCCTGGTCTTTTTTTTTTTTAGGAATTATGCAATCCGAGGGAAAACAAACAGGACAGTAACTCAAATGCAGGTTGGATTTTATTTCTCTTTTCCAGTTGTCTGAATAATCAGGGATTGGGAATTCCATTATTTCATTTGCAATGATAAAATCCTAAAAATACTCCTATTCCCATAGGATAATGGAAATTTCCTTTGATTTCAGCACCGTTTTTTAAAGGAATCCCAAATTTTGTTGGCAATGGAGATATCTGGGATCATCTCCCTCCAGTCTGAGGTCCAGAAATCCCAGAGGTGTTGAAGACTTTAATCAATTGATTAATTATAAATTAATTTATGATTAATGAATTCATTTTATCCAATGGAGTTATTATTAATTAATTTTTAAAGTCTCAACTCGATCCTGAAAAATTAACTTGGACAGGATCATTCCCTCTTTTTTACCTCTCCCACCTCCATCCCAGCCAGGAATTAGCACAAAACAGGGATTTGTCCCGAATATTTAATTTTGGGAAATTCCAGCCTTTGCACAGAACTGAATGGGAGGGACTTGGACAAGGAAAAAAGCTGGGAAAAAAGACAGGGAAGAGATCTGGGATATCTGGGAGAAGGGAGACTCCCATCCATGTGGGATGAGATTGGAATTCCCAGGCTTGTTTAACCCATCAGGAACCAGAAAACAGCCGGGAATAAATCCCAGCTAAGCAGGAAAACCAAAAATTGGGATCAAATAGAGAGGAAAAGGCTGTGGATGCATCCCGGATTTTATTCCAGCGGGAACAGCAGCTGAGGTGGGGTTGAGCCTTGACCTTCCCTCGAGGTTGGAATTTTTCCATGATCCTCCATCTTCCCAAGCCGCAGGATCATGGAATCATGGAATGGTTCAGGGAAAGGACCTTAAAGCTCATCCCATTCCATGAGCAGGGACACTTCCCACTATCCCAGGATGATCCAAGCTCATTCCAACCTGGCCTTGGACACTTCCAGGGATGGGGAGCTGGAAGTTCATGGAGAACCAAATCACCAAATCCCAGATTCCCATGGTTCAGAGCTCCGCTGATGAGGACAATTTTCCATCCTCTCCTCACCATTGGGAAAATTCCCCTTGGACAATTTCTGGGCTCCATGGAAAAATTCCAAACCTTTGTGTCCAAGTCCTCCCTGTGTCGAGGAGAAGCCGAGGCTGGAGAGGGTCTGGAGCGGGAATTCCACTCCTGGTGTGCCAGTGGGTGGACGAGACATTCCAGGCTGGCTAATTCCAAGAGTTCTGCTTCCCATTAAAGTGCCGACGAGCAGCTGGAGCTCTGGAGTCCATTAAATGCCACTTTTTGGGAATGGGCTTGGATTCCAGCTGTTTATTTTTATATCCAGGGAGCTGAGCACTGGATGCTGAAAAAGGAATAAAAATGGATAATGGGATGTGGGATGGAAAAAACCATCGGAATATCAAACATGGATTCCCTGCTCCGACATCCCAGGCATGGAAAAACCCTTTTAGAAATATCCTCATCCTCAGCACCCAGAGGTAATGGAGAATCCAGAATTCCGGGATTGGAATAACCAGAATTTGTACAGGGAAATGTGGTTCTTAATTTCCCTCGAATGGATTGCCTGGGAAGAGGGTTGGGGATCCTTCTTCCAAAGGTGCTGCTGGGGAGACATAAAAACTGGGAAAAACGGGATGGAATGAACAGAAATGGTTCCAAGTTCTTCATTTAGGAAGGAATTCCTGGCTGTGAGGTGAGTGAGGGGTTGGAATGGAATTCCCAGAGAAGGTGGGGAAGTCTCATTCCTGGGAGTGTCCAAGGCCAGGTTGGACACGGGTTGGATAAACCTGGGATAGTGGGAGCTGTCCCTGCCCATGGATGGCGTGGGATTTAAAGTCCCTTCCCACCAAACCATTCCAGGATTTTGGAGCCCTTCTGCTCTGGAGCCAGGCTGGGAGAGCTGGGAATGTTCCCCTGGAGAAGGGAAAATTCCAGGGAATGCTCAGAGTGCCTGGAGGGGCTCCAGGAGAGCTGGAGAGGGACTGGGGACAAGGGACAGAGGGACAGGAGCCAGGGAATGGCTCCCACTGGGAAAGGGGAGCTTGGGCTGGGATCTTGGCAAGGAATTCCTGGCTGGAATGGAATTCCCAGATTTGCTGTGGCTGCCCTGCTGTGGATCCCTGGCAGTGCCCAAGGCCAGGTTGGATCCACCTGGGATTTGGAGCTGTCTCATTCACCGTGCAGCTCCCAAACCATTCCCAAACCAATCCCTTGGATCAGGTGGTTCTCCGCTGGACCAAATCCAGCATTTCTCTGCTCCAAGGATCCCACCAGCAGCCAGGAATTGGGACAGCTCTGCTTTTCTGCACCCCACAGAGCCGGAGCAAACGCCGGCAGCCGCTTTTCAAATAACGGTTTATGGGAAATCCATGGATTTACATCAAAGGATCTCTCCCGGCCAGGTGGAAAGGCCGAGCTCGTAACCTTTTATTGCTCCTGCTCCAGGGAATTGTTGTCCCACTGCTGAGCCATGGACATCGGGAACGTGTTAAATCCAGGCCCCTCTGGAGCACCTTCGTCTCCCTACCCCACCATCCCATTTACACAGGAGCCAGGGAATGGCTCCCACTGGGAAAGGGGAGCTTGGGCTGGGATCTTGGCAAGGAATTCCTGGCTGGGCTGGAATTCCCAGATTTGCTGGGGCTGCTCCTGGATCCCTGGAGTGCCCAAGGCCAGGTTGGATCACCCCGGGATAGAGGGAGGTATCCCTGCCAATGGATACGGTGGAATCTCTGGGATTTAAGGTCCCTTCCCATCAAAATCATTCCAGAATTCCAAGTCAGAGCTCTCCCAGGTGCAGAATTCCACACCTGGAAGGGACTTCGGGTCCTCCCAGAGGGAACAGGGGGATGCGATCCAAGGTGGCTTCCCAGGGATCATTCAGCACCATCCTCAGGGGAGTTATGGAAAACCAAAGAATCCTAAAATCCCAGACTGGTTTGGGTGGGAAGGGACCTTAAATCCCATCCCATTCCACGGGACACCTATCCCAGATTGCTCCAAGCCTTTTCCAACCTGGCCTCCTGAACTCCTGGAAGCCTGGATCCATCAGCTGATGGTGACATCACAACCCCGAGCCGTCAGGACATTCCTGACTCCCAAAAATATCACTTCTCCAGAGGCTGGGAAGCAGCAGCAACCCATCCATCCTGTCAGCACGGCTATTCCCAGGTTTTTTCTGGCTCTGGGAACACAGGGAGGGTGGGAAGTGTGAGGGAAGGGAGGGTGGTGGCACATCTGGATGCACTCGGAGCCAGGGTGGTGGCAGCTGTTCCCTCATCCTGGTCGCTCCGGGTCTGGAATCAATTTCCAAGGGGTTTTTCCTGCCTAAATTGGAGCCCAAAGTCTGCTTGGCTCCTTCTCTCCCGGTTTTCCAGCTGGGATTTTATTCCTTAGCCTCGGGAGGCTTAAAAATAGAAGGGGTGGAAAAGGAGACTGAGCTGCTCTTCCAGAGGGAGGGAAAGGAGGGAATTCTGTGCTCCTTGGAGCAGGGAAGGGGAGAAATCCCAGCAGGAGATAACCCTGAGCCGGGTTATTCCCAAAGGGATTGAAAATCCAACTTTCCTGATTTTTGCTGGAGGTCACTTAAAGTGAGGTCGAATTCTGGGGGCGAGATGAAATCCAGGATTTTTCCTTGGGAAAATGGCGGTCCAGGCTCTGCTGACAGGGAAAAATCCGGGATGGGATTTGTTTAACTACGTCAGAAATTTGTCTGTGTAAATCCCCTGGAATTCCAAGGGGTTCCCTTGGTGTAAAAACTGGGAAAGGGGCACACAAAAGCAGATTTTTGGGAAGGCGGGAAAGGATCTTTGTGTCTGGATTCAGGTGGAATGTGCAGCTTTATGGGAAAAGAGCTGATTTATGGGATTGTAACCAGTGAGGGACAGGAAAATTTGGAATGGCTTCCCACTGGCTGGAAGACAGAGTTGGGTGGGATATTGGGAAGGATTTTTGGGAAGTTTGTCCCAAAAAAGCACCAAATCCCAGGTGGTTTCACAGGTTTTCCATATCCACTGGTCAGATTCTTGCTGGGAATTTATTCCGTGGATCCTTCTCCGGCCCCGGGAGAGGGATTCATCCCAATAGGGCTGGGAAGAATCACCTGGAGCTCATCAGATCCAGAGCATCCAGATTTTGGGATCAGGAGCAGCTCCCTGGTGACATTCACTCCTCTGGAGAGGTTCTTCCATCCCAGGAGGAAAAAAAAATGGGATTATGGAATGAGTTGGGATGGGATGGACTTAAAAGCTGAGCCAGTTCCATCCAGGAATAGCTCCGACTATCCCAGGTGGATCCAACCTGGCCTGAGGACATTCCCAGGGATCCAGGGGCAGCCCAAGCAAATCTGGGAATTCCATTCCAGCCAGGAATTCCTTGCCAAGATCCCAGCCCAAGCTCCCCTTTCCCAGTGGGAGCCATTCCCTGGCTCCTGTCCCTCTGTCCCTTGTCCCCAGTCCCTCTCCAGCTCTCCTGGAGCCCCTCCAGGCACTCTGAGCATTCCCTGGAATTTTCCCTTCTCCAGGGGAACATTCCCAGCTCTCCCAGCCTTTCCCCCAGCAGAGCTGCTCTGTCCCTCTGATCATCCCGCTCCTAAAAAAAATCCTGGAGCCGTCCATGGGCAGCCACTCTAAATCCTGATCTTTGCTCCTAAAATATCCATCAGGAGCCTTGGGAAAAGCTTGGCTCTGGAGAAGAGTTTTTGGAAGTGCTGATGGATCTTGGTATGGATTTGGGATCTTCACATTCCTGCACAAGAGAAAAATCCCTACCAAAAAGCCCTCCCAAAAATTTCCAACAAAAAATTAGGTGGAAATGCTGGAAATCAAAGGATTTTCCACCTCTTCCAACATTCCAGCTTTCCCTCCAGGAGTTATGGATCCACATCCCATTTTAGGGCCTGAGAAGGGAATTCCCAACAGCACCCAATCCTCATTCCTGCACATCCAAGTGCGGGAATTCCACCAGAAAATCGAGATTTCATCCCAAAATCACCGGAAAGGACAGACAGGATCCTTGTAATCCTTAGGAAAACTCGGGATCTGCGTGACAAAATCTGTGTGGAACAAAAAGTTATTTTTAGCCGTGGTCAGGCTTCATTTGTCCCTGGCAGATTTAGGATTTAAAAATCCAGGAGCTCTTTCTATCCCAACTCCTCTCTGGAATTCCTACTTTTTTTTTTTTTTTTTGGCTGAAACCTCGGCTTTCCCAACAACCTTTTCCTGGTTTTTTGCCCCCAGTCCTGCTCCACTTCTTCCTCAGGAAGAGTTTTCCCGTCTCTGCTCCGCTTTATGGGATTTCCATGCCCTGACGCGACCCCCATTAATTCCCAAATAAAAAATCCGGCTGAAGACAAGAACTCCTCCGGCTTTTCCACCTTTTTTCCCCCACTCCAATCCTTCTGTTTCTGGGCTCATAATTTTTTACGAGCTCGGTGATTCCGAGCGATTTCATTTCCCAGCTCCCTTCATTATTTCCATGTTGGGAATTTTATTGGCGGGGAAGGTAAACAAATAACATTTGTTTTCCCTAAAATCCGCATTCCTCCCTTGTTTTCCTGGTTATTCCCAGTCTGGCTTCTGTTTGTCTCATATCCCGTGGCCACGTGGAAGGGATGGGGATGTCGGAATATTTTGGATCCCTGTTTTCTTGGGTAAGGTTTGGGTTTGGAATGAGGGGGTTAAAAAAAAAGGGGTTTTGGGGAAAAAATGTTTTTGGTGGATACATGGTGAACAATTCCCAGAGAAATTTTGGATGTCTCATCCTTGGAAGTGTCCAAGGCTGGGTTGGATGGGATTTGGAGTAACCTGGGATAGTGGGAGGTGTCCCTGCCCGTGGAAAAGGTGGAATGGGATGGGATTTAAAACCTCTTCCCAACCCAAAATATTCCATGATTTTATGAGGGATACAAAAAATTCTCTTCCAGCAGCTGAACTCCCAAAAGGAAGCAGCACATCCAGGGAATCCCAGAATTCCCACACCGAGCTGGAGCTGTGTGCACACCCTGGAGCAGGACCTGTCCATCCCATCCCATTCCATCCCATCCCATCCCATCCCATCCCATCCCATCCCATTATCCCATCCCATCCCATCCCATTATCCCATCCCATCCCATCCCATCCCATCCCATCCCATTATCCCATCCCATCCCATCCCATCCCATCCCATCCCATCCCATCCCATCCCATTATCCCATCCCATCCCATTATCCCATCCCATCCCATCCCATTATCCCATCCCATTATCCCATCCCATCCCATCCCATCCCATCCCATCCCATCCCATCCCATCCCATCCCATCCCATCCCATCCTACCCCACCCCGGGATGGGCAGGGAAAAGCTCCCCATTCTCAGCATCATCCTATCCCAAAAATCCAGATCCATCCCTGGGAAGCGGGAAGGGAAAACTTTGGAGCAAGGAACACTTGGAGAGGATTTCATCAAGCCGCCCCCGTTCTGTTGGCTGGAAATAAATCCATGGAGCACAAAAACGCTCTCAGGGACTCACAGGTGCTCGGAGCCTGTTGAAATTTTCCGGGACTTGCTTTTTTTTCCCATGAAAATGGGATTCAAATCCATCCAGGGCATGGAAGAGCCCTTGAAAAACACCCACGGAGCGGAGACATCCTGCCCCGAGCGTGGATGAAAAGTCCTTGATTGGAGGTTTCTTCCCATTTTCCCTCTTGATCCGTAGGAAAAGCGGCTCCTTTGACGTGGTTGTCAATGCCTCGGGAAGAGGGAATGAGCGCAATTAGCTCGGGAATTGTTGCGGAATAAAGGTCAGCTCGTTAGCGCACGGAATTAATTCCCAAGTGGTTTTTTCCAGGAGGCTCTCCAGGCCCTTGGGAGGCTCAGCCAGGTGAGGCAGGGGAAGGAGGGAATTGTGGCTTCTCCGCTGCCTCCGGCACGAAACAGATCCGGAATTTTCCTCTCGAAGCAGCTGCGCAAGGCAGCACCGGGGGCAGCTATGGGGGTGCAAAAATATCCCTGTTTTCACAGAATCCCGGGAAAATTTGGGATGGGATGGATTTAAAGTTCAGCCAGTTGCAGGCAGGGACACCTCCCACTGTCCCAGGTGGATCCAACCCCAGTGTCCAGCCTGGCCTTGGACATTCCCAGGGATCCAGGGGCAGCCCCAGCAAATCTGGGAATTCCAGCCCAGCCAGGAATTCCTTGCCAAGATCCCAGCCCAAGCTCCCCTTTCCCAGTGGGAGCCATTTCCTGGCTCCTGTCCCTCTGTCCCTTGTCCCCAGTCCCTCTCCAGCTCTCCTGGAGCCCCTCCAGGCACTCTGAGCATTCCCTGGAATTTTCCCTTCTCCAGGGGAGCATTCCCAGTCTGACTCCAGAATTCTGGAATGGTTTGGGTTGGAAAATACCTTAAATCCATTCCCATTCCACCCCATCCATGGCAGGGACACCTCCCACTGTCCCAGGTGGATCCAACCCCAGTGTCCAACCTGGCCTTGGACATTCCCAGGGATCCAGGGGCAGCCCCAGCAAATCTGGGAATTCCATTCCAGCCAGGAATTCCTTGCCAAGATCCCAGCCCAAGCTCCCCTTTCCCAGTGGGAGCCATTCCCTGGCTCCTGTCCCTCTGTCCCTTGTCCAGTTGTTTCCAGTTGGATTCTGCCCAGGATCCAATCCCAATCCCTGCTGTCCTCATGGTTAACTGCTCCTCCCTCTCAAAAAATGGAAGGAGCTTTATTCCCTCCTGGAATTCTGAGTGGAGCGCATTCCTTTTTTATTCCCAGCTTTCCCACCTGTTCTGGCTGGGCTGGGACAGGATCTAATCCCAGCTTAAAGCCAGGCCTAACCTCCCACTGGCCTGCATGGAAATTCCATGAGCTGTTCCCTCATACCTGCGAAATTCCTGCTTGGAATGGCCCATCTTGGTGTCAGAGTCCTGGAATTCAAATTCCGACAACATCCAGGGATTTTCCAGCCACAAAGAGGAAGTTTAACCTTTCCCTCACCTGGGGAACTGGGACAGGGAACAGGGAACAAAGCTGTAATTCCTCATTTTTGCTCCATGGATTTCCTTTCTGGCTTTAAGGAACCTGGAATCGCTGTTTTCCGACAGACCATGGGGACAGCTGAGCAGAATTCCCTCCAAATTCCAGGAAATGTTTTTCTGGGATGGAGCTAAGAGTAAGAAAGCAAACCCCTAACCTCGGAGTTACCCGGGAATCTTGTCCTGAACTCCACCAGTGATTCCGGCTCTGGAGTGGCTCCTTTGGGATTTGCTGGCAGCAGGTGGTGTGTGGGTGTGGATGTTGGGAATTTGGGATTTTTCCTGCAGGGCATGGATGCAGCCTTTTGGGGATTTCACGCCCACCTCGGAGCTGGAATTCCCATGAGACTGTGGTGTCCAAGTTTTCCTTGGATTTTCACTGGAGGAACAACCACACAAGGTTGGATAAGGCTTGGATAAACCTGGGATAGTGGGAGGTGTCCCTGCCCATGGATGGGGTGGAATTGGATGTGATTCAAGGTCACTTCCAACCAAAACCATTCCAGGATTCTGGAGTCAGACTGGGAATGCTCCCCTGGAGAAGGGAAAATTCCAGGGAATGCTCAGAGTGCCTGGAGGGGCTCCAGGAGAGCTGGAGAGGGACTGGGGACAAGGGACAGAGGGACAGGAGCCAGGGAATGGCTCCCACTGGGAAAGGGGAGCTTGGGCTGGGATCTTGGCAAGGAATTCCTGGCTGGAATGGAATTCCCAGATTTGCTGTGGCTGCCCCTGGCTCCCTGGGAATGTCCCCAGGCCAGGTTGGACACTGGGGCTGGATCCACCTGGGATAGAGGGAGGTGTCCCTGCACATCCCATTGGAATTTAAAGTCTTTAAAGTCCCTTCCCACCCAAACCCTTCCATGATTCCATGCATCCCAAGCTCTGCCTTTTGCTTTTCCACCAAAACCCGGGCTTGTTCCCTCCCTTTCCCAGAAAAACTCCATGGGGGTACTGGGCAAAACATTCCCTCCTAAAATAGCCGGGAAGGGGCCTGGGAAGCCGCAGGGATCAGAGGTGCTCCAGCGGAGGAGCTGTTGGGATGGATGTGTCCCAGATGTGGAAGGGAACGGCTCCATCCCAGGAAAATTCCTTTTTTCCTCCCAAAACCGACCTGGCAAGGGAGGATTAGTGAATTCCCACTGGATTTTGTTGTTTGTTTGTTTCAGCTTTTATTATTTTTTTTTTAATTATTATTATTATTTCTTAATTAAGTTTGTCCTGGTTGCAAAAGCAAATGGAAAAACCTGGAATTCTGGATGGGTCCAGGGAACGGAGCACTTGGAGAGGTCTTGGAAAAATCCTGTTTAACCTGGGCAGGGAGAAATGTGCTGGATGAGAAAAAATTCCATGATTATGGCTATGGATGGGACTGGGATTTAAAGAGACAGGAATGGGATAATTCCCATGAAGGTTGTTCTGTGGGTGAACTGCAGGAGGGGAAAATCTTCCATGAAATAATGGAATTCCAGAGTGGTTTGGGTGGGAAAAGAACTTAAATCCCATCTGGTGCCATCCAGAGACATCTCCCACTATCCCAGGTGGATCCAAGCCCAATGTCCAACCTTGGGCACTCCAGGGATCCAGGGGAAGCCCCAGCAAATCTGGGAATTCCATCCCAGCCAGGAATTCCTTGCCAAGATCCCAGCCCAAGCTCCCCTTTCCCAGTGGGAGCCATTCCCTGGCTCCTGTCCCTCTGTCCCTTGTCCCCAGTCCCTCTCCAGCTCTCCTGGAGCCCCTCCAGGCCCTGGAAAAGGCTCCAGGTTTTCCTTAGAATCTTTGGAGAACACTTTTATTTGATGATCCTTTTGCTGGGCACTTCTCTTGTCCCTGCATCCCAAAAAAACCTTGGATAACTCCTCATTCAGGGATCTGCTTGATCCGCAGGTTGGCCTTGGAGATGATGCCGTGGCCATGGAAGCAGCTCTGGAACGTCTCCATTCCAAAAATCCTCTCTGGAGCTTTCCCTCATTTTCCAGAGGGGGAAAAAAGATGCAGGTCCTGTTGGAAAAGGACAGGGATGAAAAAAAAAGCTGGATTCCAGGTTTGGTACTGGGATATTTCCCGACTCGGGCTCCCACCTCAGCGGGCATGGATAAAATTCCCTGGATGGATTCCAAGCATGGAAGTCCGTAACACTCTCTGAGGTGGGGATCACTGCCCTGCTTTCCCCGGGAATATTCACCTGGGATTTTCGAATTCAGAATTTTGGGATTCAGGATTTCAGCCACTCTTGGGGTGTCCGTGAAGATCTGGGATATTCTAACGAGGAACTGGATGTTCCTGACTCTAGAAAAGAATTGGGATGAGCTTTGCCCTTTCCCTCTGGAGCAACAAAGGTGATTTTCCTGGAAAAGAGCGAGGGGAAAAGGAGAAAAAAAAAGAGAAAATTGGGAATTCCTGGTGGCACCAGAGGGAGCTCTTCCATTGCAGATGAGGCCAGGATCAGTGGAATCCTTAATCTCCCATTCCATGTTTTTCCAGGATCAGATCCCACCTGGAACAGCCGGAGCCTCTTCCCGGTCCCTGTCACCCGAGGCTCTCAAAAAAACTTTATCCCGATATCCCTGGAAAATGTCTCCACCTCTACCCCTTCAAATTTCCTCTCCCTATTCCCTCTAAAGCTTCCACTCCAAGGACATTCCCAGGTTTTTTGATTTTTTTTTTTTTTTCCAGAAGGATCCTGGAAAAATTCCTCCCAATGGGACAACTGGAGCCAAGAGGATTCCAAGGAGAAATTCCCATTCCCTGCTGATCTTGGAATGTGAGATCATGGATTCAATATCAGGGAATAGCCAGGGACAGGTCCCCATGGAATGCCGAGTGCTTGGATCCCTCAGGGCTTTTCCAGGGATTCCCTTTCCATTGTGGAGACATCCCATAATTTCCTCTTGGCTCTTTCCAATGAATTAAAGGGAAAAAGGATCTAAAAAAAGAAAGGAGAGGAGATCCCTCTTTTCCTTTAGGATTTGAAAAAACTGGGATCTGGTAAATTTTCCCAGTGGCTCAAATATTTGGGACCATTCCATGGATTTCTTCAGGTGTTTCCCAAAGAATTTCCTTGGGAAGGGATGATGGGGATCCCAGAGCTTTTCCTGCTCCCTCTGGAATCCCTGCTCCATATAAAGGAATTTCTGAACTCTCCCAAATATTTATCCGGGTGTGGATCCATTTGAGGAATATTTTTACAGGGATTTTTCCAGTTTCCCTCATCCTAAGATCATCCTGAGTTCCTCTCTCCAGCCTTTGGCTTTCCCAAAAGCCCCAATTCCTCGTTTCCCTGTCCTTTTCCCGATCCCTGTCCCAGAGCCCTTTCCCAGCTATTCCGAGTATCCCACGTTTCCTCTTCCCAGCCCACGGATTGATTTTGGGCCTCTCCAACCTCAGTAATTCCAAGATTTTATTCCTCACCTGAGTTATCCCTCCTCAGATCCAGCTGCTCTCACTGGATCTGCTCTTCCTTAGCAGGGAATGTTTGGAACAATGAGCCCTTCCCGAATTTGGGAATTTCAGTGGATTTGGAGCATCCTGGAAATTTGGAATACTGGCCAAAGACATGGAGAAGTGACCTGGAGGAGCAGGAAAAGCAGCCCAGATTCCACAGGCTCATTCCAAAGGGAAACTCCCAAAGAATCGCCTGTGGGTGGGATCAGGTGGGAACAGATCCAGGCAGGATGTGGGATACGGAATCCGTAGGGAATTGCTCCATGTTGGATTGGGGTCATTCCCAGCTCCCTCGCTGTTACATCTCCTGGGCTGGGAATTCTCCGGGGAATGTGGGAAGGTGCTCTGTGAGGTTTAGGATAATGGGAAGAGGGGTCGCATCATCCCCAAAAAATCAGGGATGAGGGAGGGATTGGTCTCCAGATTCCAGAGGGAGCAGAGCCAGGATGTTCCCATTCCCATGGGAAGATGTGGCTGCCAAAGGGCGCAGCAAATTCCAGGGGCTCCAGGAGAGCTGGAGAGGATCTGGGGACAAGGAAGATCCAAAGATCCCCCATGGACCATTCCCACGGGAATCCAGGAGCAGCATTCCCTGCTCCGAAGGCTGTGGAATCTCCGTTAACATTTGGTCTGAATTTTAGGAAGGAAGTTTCTCCCACAACTTCCAACAATCCTTCAGGTTAGATCAACCCTTGGAATACTCCAGGAGCAACATCTCCTTTCCCAAGTTTTCCCTATTCCTCTCCTCATACGTGTACTCCCAAACTAAGGAATTGCAACCTGCCAAAATTCCCCGGTTCTCTTCCTGCTGTTTTTTCCAGGGATAGAGCGGGACAGCGATGGGCGCTTTCCACCGCCATCCCCGCTCCCAAAACCTCCCATCTTCCCAGAAACCAGGATAAAGTCCCTGAAAACCCGACATTTTCCGCATCAGCCACTTGAAAGAGCCCAGATCGCCTCCAAGTATTTTTATGGAAGGAGTTTTCCTCTTATTCCCGATTGTAAATCCCTGATGTTTTCCAGCTGTTGGCTCCTCCTCCAGGGGTGGAAGGTGTCGGAGCAGCTGCACCGGGCAGGTGGCGGCCACGGGGAAGCTCCACAGCTGCTGGAATGGGAAGAACTGGAAGCAATTCCCGATCCTAATGGAGACGGTTCCTCATTAAATGGGAAGCTCCGTGGGCCTGGAGCGGATTTGCTTCCAGAGGTAATTCCTGCACAGATTTTTGGAAGCCAAAAGGGAGACAGGGGGATTTTGGGGGTCAGGAAGGGATGGGAGGCAGCACCGGAGGGAGGTTTTGGGGTGGATTTCAGGCACAAATCCATGGATGAGGGAAAACTGGGAAGTCTTTTCCAGGCCGATGGAAGATGATGGAAGACACGAGTGAGGGACTGAGGATGGGATTGGGAATGAGGAGAGGGGAAGGAAAATGTTCCTTCAGGCCGGGAGAATCCAGGTGCTAAATTTTCTAAATCCCACCATGTCACAGGATGATCCCAGCCCACGCCAACGGCTGATTCCACTTCTCCTGCACTTCCTGATCCTGAGATTCAGGACCCAGCAGAATCCTGGAATGGTTTGGAAGGGACCTTAAATCCCATCCAGTTCCAGCCAGGAGCATCTCCTCCTGTCCCAGGTGGATCCAACCTGGCCTTGGGAACTACCAGGGAGGGATCCAGGGGCAGCCCCAGCAAATCTGGGAATTCCAGACAAATCCCAGCCAGGAATTCCTTGCCAAGATCCCAGCCCAAGCTCCCCTTTCCCAGTGGGAGCCATTCCCTGGCTCCTGTCCCTCTGTCCCTTGTCCCCAGTCCCTCTCCAGCTCTCCTGGAGCCCCTCCGGGGACTCTGAGCATTCCCTGGAATTTTCCCTTCTCCAGGGGAACATTCCCAGCTCTGCCAGCCTGGCTCCAGAGCAGCTCCATGGCCATCTCTGGATTTGCTCCAGCAGTTCCATGTCCTCCTGAAGTTTGGATCTGGCAGCTGGGATCCACCTTCAGATCTCTGCAGGTGGGCTCTCACCTGAGGGCACAGGGACACAATTCCCACCTTTCCTTTGGGATCTGCCCAGGGCACAGATGAGTCTGGGCTTGGCCATTCCAGCCTCATCCACAACATTCCAAATCCTTCTCCCAGGGCTGCTTCCCATCCCGTGCCGTGGTGGGAAGACCTCGCTGAGCTGGTGGCGCTGTTTCCCATCGGGATGAGATTCCATGTCGGGAAAAGCTCTTCCAGAAAAATTGGCTCCCACTCACCCTTGTGATTCCATAAAAAATGTTGTGTCCCTGTCATTCTCTAATAACCATTATTGGGATTATCCCTAATTAATGAGATCTATTCCCATGGGTTTCCCAGGTCTTACGATCCCAAAATCTTTTAAATATTAGGATTTATCCTCTGTTCCCCCCCGTCCTTCCCAAGGACCCAGGGGATACCAGGAGATAGGGAAAACCCCTTTTTTTGGGAATTGCTGCCTGGGGCATCCTTGAGGGAATTATAAATTGTAATAAATCCTATTTATGAGTTTCCAAGGTTTCCTGAAGCCACAGGTTTGGATGGAGAGAGCCGGGAAATAATCCCGGGATAGTTAAATCCATACAGGAAAAAGAATTCCTGGTTTGGGATTCAGTGGGATTATTTCAGGTGGAGAAAAAAAGAGGGAAAAGGAAAATCCAAAAGTGAAATCCCGTGGGAATTCCATGATTTAAAAAAAAAAAGTGACCCTCTGGTAGTGGAAGCCATTCCCACTTTTCCTGTTGCTCCAAAGCCTTTTCCAAAGTCCCTCTCCCGCTCTCCAATTAATCCCACCCACCACCACATCCCTTCGTTCCAGGAGATGGGATCTTCCCACAAAACCATGGAAGCTGCAGCTTCCACAAGGAAACAATGGGAATTCCCCACTTTTGGATTTGCTGTCCCGCATCAGCCACTTGGAATGACCTCGGAATTCCCAACTCAGCTCATTCCCTCCATTCATCTAAGATCTGTGAAGGAATCCAGGGGAATTTTTTTGGAAAAAACAGAGATTCCATGCAGTTCTTGGCCTCCCA
This sequence comes from Lonchura striata, assembly GCF_050655825.1. NCBI lineage: Eukaryota > Metazoa > Chordata > Aves > Passeriformes > Estrildidae > Lonchura > Lonchura striata. Next base: position 1,616,574 of record NC_140706.1, on the reverse strand, counting down.
GGAAGGATTTGGCTCCTTTGGGAAAGGTTTGGAACCTTGGCAGCCTAAACCAGTGGGAATTCCATGGGAAATTCCATGGGAAATTTGACTTCCTGGGTTTATTCCTGCTCGACTTGTGCCCGGACAAATGTGGAGAAACTGGGAGAAGGAACGATAACGGAAGTGCTTTCTTTGGGAAGAAGGATTTCCATGGATCTTGTGCTGGATCCTGGATTTCTGGGATTTTGCTTGGATGGGAGATCCCAGATGAAGCTTGGATGTGATAATGGTTTAAAAACAGGGAATGTGGAGAGGAATGTCATTCCAAGCATGGAATTAGGGGTTCGGAATAATGGGGAATTTTGCTCATCCATGAAATCCATTAGGCTTGGATTGGTTTCTAGGGGGGTGGGGTGGGAATGGTTTCCGGTGGGGCGAGAATCCATGGAGACATGGAAGGGATGATCCAATTTGAATGTGTTTGATCCCTAATTTTTTATTGATTTTCCAAGCCAGGGAATAACTGCAGGGAATCGGTGGGAATTTTATCCCGAGGCTTCCCAAACCACTGGGAATTCTTTATATTTTTTTGCCTTTTCCCCCTTTTCCAGCTGGAAAAATTTGGGATAACTGGGACATGAAGCATTCCAGTTTTTGGGAAATCAGGAAATTAACTTGGAGTTCATCATCACCCACTGGAGACGGGGATAAAAATCCCACAACTCATCCCAATTCCTGCCGCATTCCAGAGGGAAGCATCTCTTTCCTCATGGCGGGGGAATAATCGGGACAGGAATGGGAAAATACAATCCTGAAAAAGCAGCGATGCCAAGGACAGAGATTTTTGGGATAGGAGAATTTGATCCCATAATTGGTGACATTCCTTGCTCTTGCATCCCTTGGGGGTTATTTTTTTGGGAATGCCTTTGTGGAATCCAACAGGTGCATCAGATTTGGAACAGATTTTTCCCATTATCTGCTGGGGGAGCTTCAAGTTATCCCAGAGATCCGTCGGAGCTGGCGGAGGTTTCCAGGGAGTTTCTGGATGGAATTAGCTGCAGACTGGGGTCAGTGCCAGTGGCCTCTCCATGAACTTGGAATCCCGGCCTTGGAGCAGCAACTGGGAAAAATCCATGAGAAGCTCTCCCATTTTTCTTCCTACTTCTTGGGAGATCCATTTTCTTCTCCCTTTTCCTCATTTTTGTGTTTTCTTCCTGAAATGAAGCTCAGGAATTAGGTGGGAAGGAATCCTTGGAAAGAGACGGAGCTGGAATTCCTCTTTGGAAGATTTTTCATCTTACATGGAGTTGAAGAGAACTTGAAACAAATCCTGCTGAGGGATGTCGGGAATCAGAGGGAATTTTCCCATGGAAAAGGTGATTAGATATCAGAATGAACTGCCCAGGGAGGTTTGGGACCCCATCCCTGGAAGTGTCCAAGGAATTCCTGGATGTGGCACTCAGTGCCGAGGTGAAGATTGGGCACAGCTTGGACTGGATGACCTTGGAGGGATTGTCCAGCTGAAATCTTTCCGGGATTCTGGGATGTTTTTCCCTATGAGTGTGGGGCTGGGCTGGAATTCCCAGATTTGCTGGGGCTGCCGCTGGATCCCTGGCAGCGCCCAAGGCCGGGCTGGATCCACCTGGGATGGTGGGAGGTGTCCCTGGCTGGAAGTGGGTGGGATTTAAGGTCCATTCCAACTCAAACCATTCCGTGATTCCATGATCCCACAATCCAGACACTGAGTTTGTTCAGCACCTAGAGATATTTCCACACTCAAATTGGGAATAAGCCACCTGGTTGAGATGGGGAAATCATGGAATTTCTCCAAATTCTGACTTCTGTGGGACAAAATGGATTTGGGCTTGCTCACGTGAATTTTGGCCCAGGGCAGCTCTTGGTGCATCCCTGTATCCCAAAATTCCACGTGGGATTTCTATGGGCCCTCTCCTCTGGCTCACCCAGAGCTCAGGGTAGCTCCAGGGTGTTTTCCATCTTTTCCTTGGGATGAGACCTCAGGGTGTGAGCCGAGCCCTTTGTTCTGAGACACCTCCACATTCCACAAGGATCCATCACAGGATCCAGAGTTAAGCGATGAGCTGAACATGGGACAACTGGAGAAGAGGTGGAAAATCATCAATCTCAATTTATCCATGGAAAAAGTGTGTTTTAAGTAATCCTGGTCTGTTTTGTTTAGAAGGAATTCTCTGGGAATGGCAGAAGCCACTCAGGAAACCATGGATGAAGAGACTCCAGGGTGGGGCTTTGATCCTTGAGGTTCCTCCAACCCCAAAATCAGGAACGGTTTCCTTCATCATCCCATGACTTCATCATCCCTCCCCTCCTTTGCCAGATTCCAAGGGAAGTTGTGGATGTCTTCCAGCCCTTCGGGGTGATGGAAGAACTGGCACATCCATGACGGATCCATAAAATGAGCTCATCCCGGGAATGTTTGCTGTGGTTCAGAGGAGTTCAATTCCCTTTTCCCGCTCCCTTCCTCCCTCCTCCTTCCCATTTTGTGGCTTCTTTGGTGTTTCCCGGCTCCAGCTGGGATCAAAAGCAGGAAGGGGGTGTTGGAAGGATGGATATTTCAGCAGGACAAGGAAAAATGGGGTTCTTTTGGGAAATCTCAGTCAATCCTTTCCCCACAAAATCAAAACCAGGGATGTCTTGGAGCAAGGGATGCTTCCCCTGAGCTGTTGTTTGGGAAAGATCCAGGAATTGAATGTTTTGTTCATTGATGAGCTGAAGGTTGGATTAATCTGTTCCAGACTGGCTTAAAAAGGCCGGGATTAGATCCAGCCCCTTTCATTCAGGAGATATGGGGGGTCCCGATGGATTAGGAAAAAAAAATCTCAAAGGAAAAGATTTCCAAGGACAGATTCACCGGAACCCTTTAATGGCACCTTAATTTTCCCAGGTTTTCTGTGGCTGCCCCTGGATCCCTGGGAATGCCCAAGGCCAGGTTGGACACTGGGGCTGGATCCACCTGGGATGGTGGGAGGTGTCCCTGCCCATGGATCAGGTGGAATGGGAATGGATTTAAGATCCCTTCCCACCAAAACCATTCCAGGATTCTGGAGCCCCTCTGCTCTGGAGCCAGGCTGGGAGAGCTGGGAATGTTCCCCTGGAGAAGGGAAAATTCCAGGGAATGCTCAGAGTGCCTGGAGGGGCTCCAGGAGAGCTGGAGAGGGACTGGGGACAAGGGACAGAGGGACAGGAGCCAGGGAATGGCTCCCACTGGGAAAGGGGAGCTTGGGCTGGGATCTTGGCAAGGAATTCCTGGCTGGGATGGAATTCCCAGATTTGCCGTGGCTGCCCCTGGATCCCTGGGAATGTCCAAGACCAGGCTGGACACTGGGCTTGGATCCATCTGGGATAGTGGGAGGTGTCCCTGGATGGAACCGGATGATCTTGAAGGCCCCTTCCAACCCAAATCATTCCATGATTCCATGGACAATCCGAAAACCAGGATAAATTTTTGCTCCCAGGGCGGATCATCTACTCCTCCCCATCCTCCCCATGATCCTCATGGGGAACAAAACCTCACCTCACCCCAATCCTTTGGGAGCCACAGCTTTGCCAGGAATGCTGGATCAGGGATCGACCCTCCATAGTTCTTTAGGAAGAAAAGTTGGAAAACTTCACATGTTTTACTGTAGAGTGAATCCCAAAGCAGAATTAAAAATTCCAAACTCAAAATAATGGAGAATTTATTTCTTCATGTTCTGGTTGGAGTTGGATTTGCCCAGGGGACACCTCCAGGACGACTAATCTCCGGATTTGCTGAGGGCTCCGTGCATCATGGAAAAGGCTCCATGGAGAGATTTATTGGGAACAAATCCATTTCTTTCCCTGGATGCCAAATTTGCACCTTCCCTGGAGCAGCCACTGAAGTGGCTTTGATCCTTTTAACAGCCCGGAGTGTTTGGAGAGTGAGAAACAGGGAATTCAGGCCCGGAATTCAGCTCCTGGCAGCCGAGGGATCACCAGGAAGCACTGAACATTTCTAGGAAAAAAAAAAAAATCCGTAGTGTTTCCAGCTCCATTTTGGCTAAAAGGGATTTGATCCAAACAGAGCTCGATCCCAAAGAAAATAGAATTTATGGATGTTCCCAGACAGAGGTGGCACCTCTGTGTCCCCTGAGGGAACTGGGAGGTTCATCCCGTTTTTCTCCTTGAGGGTGAGCGTGGAATTATGGAATGGCTTGGGATGGAAAGGACCTTAAATCCCATCCCATTCCATGGGTAGGGACATCTCCTATGATCCCAAACGGATCCAAGCCTGAGTGTCCAGCCTGGCCTTGGGCACTTCCAGGGATCCAGGGGCAGCCACAGCAAATCTGGGAATTCCAGATGAATCCCAGCCAGGAATTCCCTGCCAAGATCCCAGCCCAAGCTCCCCTTTCCCAGTGGGAGCCATTCCCTGGCTCCTGTCCCTCTGTCCCTTGTCCCCAGTCCCTCTCCAGCTCTCCTGGAGCCCCTCCAGGCACTCTGAGCATTCCCTGGAATTTTCCCTTCTCCAGGGGAACATTCCCAGCTCTGCCAGCCTGGCTCCAGAGCAGAGGGGCTCCAGCCCCGGAGCAGCTCCGGGGCCTCCTCTGTGTCTTTCCTCTCTCTGATCCATCTCAGACATCACAGGAATTCCAGGATTCCATGAATCTTGGAGAGCTTCCGCCTGGTTGAGGAACCAGATTTGGGTTGGGTCCACAGATCTCAGGGGGCTCCGGAGTTGCCACCGGGAACCCAAAATTCCAGTGGTGAGCTGAGGAAAATTCCAGTTTCCGATTGCAGAGCAACATTTCCCAAGTGTCCGGAAATCAGAAAAGGCCTTGACTTGGAGAGGGACTGGGGACGAGGGACAGAGGGACAGGAGCCAGGGAATGGTTCCCACTGGGAAAGGGGAGCTTGGGCTGGGATCTTGGCAAGGAATTCCTGGCTGGAATGGAATTCCCAGATTTGCTGGGGCTGCCCCTGGATCCCTGGGAATATCCAAGGCCAGGTTGGATCCACCTGGGATAATGGGAGATGTCCCTGCCCAAGAAAGAGGGTGTAAGGTGATTTCCATCCCAAATGACTCTGGAATTCCATGACTTGGAGCTCATCTAAGATCAGAATTGTTCTGACCAGGTATTTTCCATGAAGACTGCACAGACAATGACGCTCCGAAAAACATGGAAAAGCAGGAAAACCACCCTATTCCAGGGGGAAAACATTCAGGACATAGGTGCAGGAACAGGTTAACAACTTTTCCTTGGAAAAAAAAAAATAAAACCAGAAAGGAGAACTCCGGGTACCGCGTGGAGCCTCTGGAGCTGGGACAATGCCTTTTTCTGTCTCCACCATTTCTCTCTCCGGTTATTCCAGCAGCACATGGAATTCTGCCACCCATTGAGTCACCGACGCCACCTCCCTGCTCCCTTCCCAACGTGCCCGGCTCCTTAATTATCCAATAAATCCACAAGCGCTTTCCTGTCATGCCGGGGCCGCGCTGGGAACGGCTCAATTCCGTGTCTGAGTGTGACTGTGGCTCCTGCCAAATTCCAGGGGCGGCCAAAACCGCGGGAAGGCTGCAGTGAGAGGGAATAGGCTCGGAGCACGAGCAAATCCATGGATTTTGTGGGAGGTGATGTTCGCTGCTGTCTGCAGGGTGGCTTTTCTGCCCTGGAAGAAGAGGGACTTTTGGGTGCAAAGCCTGGGAATTTCATCCCTGGTTTTCCATAGGTGTTTAGGTCTGGGATTTGTCCCTTGAACAGGGAAGGGTCTGCTGGTGCCTCTCATCCTCCCTGATTTGCTGCCGGATGATTAAAGGTCAGGAGAATTCCTGGATTCAGGAATTTTTCTCTGACAGGACCATGTTTGGGGCCTGGAGAATGGTGGAGGCTCCTGGGTGACAGCTTTGATTGACAGCTCTTCATCCCCCTGATCCCAAAGTCTGCCTCATCCCTGGAAGTGTCCAAGGCCAGGTCAGACACTGGGACTTGGAGCACCTTGGAATACCGGAAGGTATCCTTGAACAGGGATGGGGTGGAATGGGAATGGATTTGAGGTATTTTCCAACCCAAACCATTCCAGGATTCTGGAATGCCCCTCAGCTCTGGGAAAATTTGGAATGTTCCCCTGGAGAAGGGAAAATTCCAGGGAATGCTCAGAGTCCCTGGAGGAGCTCCAGGAGAGCTGGAGAGGGACTGGGGACAAGGGACAGAGGGACAGGAGCCAGGGAATGGCTCCCACTGGGAAAGGGGAGCTTGGGCTGGGATCTTGGCAAGGAATTCCTGGCTGGAATGGAATTCCCAGATTTGCTGTGGCTGCCCCTGGATCCTTGGGAATGTCCAGGGCCAGGTTGGACACTGGGGCTTGGATCCACCTGGGACAGTGGGAATGGGATGAAATTTAGGTTCCTTTCCCACCCAAACCATTCCACAATTCCAGGATCCATCCTGATTTCCGGACAACACTGAGGAGCCCCCTGGATACAACATCTCCAAGACGAACTTCCAGGGTGTTGTGTGGATCTTTCGTCTCCTCCATGATGAAATGGAGGCTAAAAAAACCCTGGAAGTGCTGGAGGAAAGCAGGATCATAATCCAAAGCCCTCCTCCCAACCTTTTTGTGCCCCAGGATCCTGGACACGCCTCCAAACGGAGAACGGGGCCTTCCCATTCCTTGTCCTTTTCCAACTCTTTTTCATCCCGAAGCGTTTACAGCAGGAGCGTTTCTTTTTATAGCCTCTTCCATCACCGGATGCGGGAGACGTTGACACATCCAATTATCCCGTGGTTTGGGTGGCCCGGGGACACGAAGACGGGAGTGGGAATTTTGGAGCAGGGAAAGAAACCACTTCCATCAAAGCGTTCCCGGGATCCTGCCGACGGCACGTCCCGGCTGCTCCGTGGGTAATGGGAAGGGCGGGAGCTGGGAGTGTTCCGAGGTGGCCCCGTGCTTCATCCACGTCTCCTGCCGACCTTCCCGAGGGTGCTCCGAGACTTTTGGTTGTTCCTCTGCTCTTCCCTGGTTGTTTTCCCTGTCTCTTCTCTTCCCTGCTCTGGCTGGAAACTCCGGAATTCGTGCCAAGGAAGTCTTTTCCCATGGTGTCCTGGTGCTGCCCTGTGAGATTCCTGATTTTATCCAAGGGTTTGTCCTGCTTTCAGTCTGGAATTGGGAATAACTCAAGGAATGGAAGATTTTCCCTCTCTTCTCCTGCCCCCGGGGATTCCCTGCAGATCCCACCTCTCTGCTTGGAGCATTCCCAGTGATTCCATTTTCCCGGTGCTTCCCAGATGCTGGATGTGTCCTTGGCTGGGGTTTGTGGCGGGCATTGAATGATGGAACGGTTTGTTTTGGAAAAACTTCAAGGATCATCTCATTCCACCCCTGCCGTGGGCAGGGACAAATTCCACCATCCCAGGTGGATCCAATCCCAAATTCCAGCCTGGCCTTGGGCGCTTCCAGGGATCCAGGGGCAGCCACGGCAAACCTGGGCCGAGATCCATTTGGATCCGTGGTGGACACGATGCTTCCCACCTGGAATGAAGGAAGGCGACTTCAAGTGTCCATTCCAAGTGTCCATGTGTTTCCCGGGAATAATTCCCTTGGGAAAGGCTGAGGAGTGGCACAACAACAGCATGGAGTGGAGCGGGGAAGGTTTTTCCATTTTTCCTTTAATTATCCCAAGATTTGTCAAATATTGCCTCCCGCAGGGATTTGCTGCTCTCTTCGAAGTTTTAAACCCTTGGGTTTTGTTGTTCTCCTGTTTTTCCATTGCTAAGTGCTGCGTCCATAAATCCCAAATATTTTGTGGGTGTAGCTCCATTTCCATGAAATTCTGCACAAAATTTGTCCAAACCCTCCTCCCCACCTTGAATTTGCCATTCCGACTTTCCCCTTATTTTTAGGATTGCCCACGGGCTCATTCCCATTTTTTTTCTCGTCTTGTAGGAATTTTTTGAATTTTAGGAGTTCCTTAAATATTTCATTTTCTGGGATGGAAAAAAATTCCTATCTTTTAAAAATCAGATCTCCAAGATTGCCCAAATCCAATGTTATTAAATCCAAATATCCCCACCATAATGAAATCAAAGAACTCCGTACTATCCACAAGGAATATTCCACTATTCCCAACTGGAGTTTTTTTGGAAATTCCATTTCCCACAAAGCTTCAGCTTTTCACTTCTGGCTTCCAGTTGGGAATTAAAACACAAGGAAAAATGCTGGCAATTTCCAAGAATTCTTGGGAATATTTTGGGTTGGAATTATTAAAAATGAGTGTTCAGCCGTAAAAAATGGTGGAAAAGGAAGGAATTCCAATACGGATTTCCAAGGGTTTTATTTCCCCCCTCCGGACCTTTTTATGGATCCCACAATTCCTTCTTTGTTCCAAGGACTGGAATTTTTTTATGGAGATACTCTGATGGATCTGATCCCGATTATTCTTCAATTAACTGGGAAAAAGCTGCTCTGATCCCAAAAATGGAAAAGGATTTGGGTGGAAAACCGGCCTGGAATTTGATTTCTTGGCAAAACACAGCAGCAAATTCCATAACTGCATTACTTTTTGGGATCATGGAATAGCCTGGGTTGGAATGGATCTACAAGGATTATTGATCCAGCTCCCAAAAATTCCAGGCAAAGTTTTGATTCGTTTTCAGGTAAAAAAAAGGGAAAAGAGGAATGAATCCACCGGGAATATCCCAAAACATGCATGACTGGGCTGTGTCCAGGAGCTCTGGAATTGCATTTCCAACCCTCTGGAATTGCATTTCCAGCCCTTGGAATGATCCATCCCAGAGGATGCCAGAGGGCCTGTTAATATCCCTTTAATTCCCAACAAAACAGGGCTCCCAGAAAAATCCGGTGTTTATTTGACAACACCAACATTGGGAAATGTCAGCGGTCAGAGCCGGAAAATTCATGGATGGAAACAAACAATGGATTTAATTTGGGATTTCAACACCCGGCTGGAATTTGGTGGGGTCGGATCCGACCGGTTTTTTTCCGGGAATTAGACATCTGGGGGTTTTTTTGGGATTAGTTGGACTGCCGCTGAACCTAGGCTGGATCCAGCTCCAAGGGGGATGAGATTCCGTCCATCTTTGGGATTCTTAGGGATTTAATGTTCTCTAATCCTATGGGAATGGCTTCTGGAGTGAGTCCTCATCCAATGGGGAATGGGGATAAGAGATTCCTTGTTTTCCTCAGGAATATCCTGTCCCGAAGGATTCAGATTCCCTGTTTTCCTCAGGAACATCCAGTCCAGGTGCAGGAGAACACAGATTATTGGAATTCCGTCTTGCGTTCCTGTGGGAAGTATTCCCATCTGCCTATGGATCTTAAGGAAGATTATGGAAAAAGGTTTGGGGGTTTTGTCCTTCCTTTTATTTGAATGGCAGAAATTTCCCATAGGAAAAGTTCCGTGTTCCCCATGGATAAAATAAAACAGAATAAAACAGGATAAAGTAAAATAAAGTAAAATTTAAAAATAAAAAAAAACATTAAAAATAAAACAAAGTAAAATAAAAATCAAAATCAAATTAAATTAAATTTTATAAATAAAAAAATAAAAAAGAAGTAAAGTTAAAAGAAATAAAATAGAATAAAATATAAAATTAAATAAAATTAAAAATATAAAATGAAATAAAATAAAATACAGTTAATTATAAAATAAAACCAAACCGAAATAAAATAAGATAAAATAAAACCCCAAAAATAAAATTACATTAAATTAAATTTTAAATATGAAAAAATAAAAATAAATTAAAAAAAATAAAATAAAATCAAAATTCCCAATTTATAAATCAACTTCCATCAACTTCCAGATCCTGGAAAAATTATTTAATCCATGTTTTTCCAAACAATTCTGCCACATTTAATGGATCTTGTCCTTTTTTTGGCAGGAAAAAAAAGCGGAGATGTTCATGAGCAGCTCCCTACCTTCAAGGCTGCGTAAACATTCCCTAAAAGTCTGGAAATTAAGGAAATCCCATCAGCAAGTGGGAAAATTGGGATATGGGAAGGGAAGATGAGGCACAAACCCAAGAACCAAAGGATTTTGGGGCAGGGATAAAACAGGACAAGGAATTTTCAACCTGCTGCCCATGGAAAGGAGCGGGAAGCAGAGGACAAATCCTGGGAGCTGCCAACTCCTCCTGGATTTTCCATGCCAGGGACATCCAAACAAAACCCCAGTCCCGAGCTAATGGAGCTCTTTCCCATAATTCCAGAGGGAAGGGAGAAGGGAAAACCTCGGCTCTCCTCTGGATGTCAGAGCAGGGCTGGAGGGAGCCAAAATTAACGGATCGGGAAAAAAGAGGGATCGTTGATCCCGTGATCCCGCTGTGTTCCGATGGATGGTTTGGAGGCGGAAGTGCTGTTCATGACATCATCCATAAATGGATTCGGGATGTCACCTCCTGGGTCATCCCCCCATCCCGGATCGTGGAAAAATCTTGGATTGTCAGGAAAATGTCCCAGGTTGGAGAAAAATCTGGCAAAATTCCCGTTTTGTTTGAAAAGGGGGAGAAACGGAGCTAGAGTTGCTGGAGAATTCCATGTCCCAAAATTGATTGGAATTTCAACAAGAAATACAATCCCAGTTTGGATTTTGAAGGTAAAATTCCTGTCTGGGATTAAATGAATTTATCCCCATTTTGGTCCAACTGGGACCAAAATTCCTTCTCCATCCGTGCGTCCCCGAGTCTGTAAAGGCAGCGAGTGAATTCTTTCCAGCGCTTTTGGTGGAATCTGGGATTCCAAGAAAAGTCCCTTCAAGAAGCAGAATTGACTCAGAAGACTCTTCCAGGAAAAAGGCGATCCCGGTGGGATTGCCGAATGTCCGGCATGCCCATCAGGAATGTGATGTTAGTGACAAAATCCTGATAAGTGGGAATTTTTGAGAGGCGACTCAAAAGAGTGGGAAAAGGGCCAAAAACCACAGAGCGCCAAGGCCGGCTTGGGATTGGCTCCGGAATGGGATGTTCTGGGCAGAATCCAAGGGAAATGTGGAGAAATCCCATAAAACGGAGAGATTAGAAAAGGGGATTTCACATCAAAGGCCTGGATGGGACAGAGACGGAAAACACCGCGGTGTCCTGAGATTGCTGTCAGGATCGAGCCTTTCCGAGCAGAAAGGCCGCAAATCCCAAGAAACAAACGGAAGTTTGGGATGGGAAATACAGGTGGAGCGGCCAGGAGAAACTCAGTGGGCAGAGCAGGAGAGAGGAAAGTCATGGAGCAAGGAGATTCCCAGAGAAGCTGCGGCTGTCCCTGGATCCCTGGGAGCGTCCAAGGACAGGTTGGATCCACTGGGGATAGTGGGAGATGTCCCTGCCCATGGAATGGGGTTGGAATGGGACAGGATTGAAGGTCCTTTCCCACTAAAACCACTCCATGATTCCTTGGATTCTACTGGGATAAGAGCTGCCCGGTGTGACCCTGTTTGTTCTCCAAAATCCAATCCGGCTATCCCAAATCCCAATTCCGCTCCCTCAAATCCAATCCCACTCTCCAAAATCCAATCCTAGTCTCCAAAATTCCAATCCTACTCCCCAAAATCCAATCCTAGTCTCCAAAATCCCAATCCTACTCCCCAAAATCCCAATCCCACTCCCCATAGTCCAATCTCGCTCTCTGGAATTTTTTCCCTCCACTCCGGACCACTTCCCCCTTTCCATATTTTTTGCCTTTCCCATGGATTTTTTTTCCCCAGATTTATTCCCTCCCGGGTGTTTTCCAGCCCTGTTTATCCAGGAGGATCAGCTCCACCTCTTCCCTGCCCTGCAGCACAAATGAATCGCACACTTTGTTCCCGGGAATGCTCCAGGGAGCAGCAGGACATTATTTTGGGAATGTTTGTCCATTGGATCAGCAGGTCCAGCAAACACCCACAGGCTGGAAACCCATCCCAATTTTTTTCGGAGGTGTGGGGTTGTTACTTTTTTCTCCCTGCTGGAAACAAATCTGGTTGTTATTAATCCCGGGATTTCAGCGGGGATGGCTCTGCTGCATCCCAGAAATTGTGGGAAGAGGTTGGATCGTGGGGTGGAAGTGAGATCTTGGCTCCAGGGATTTTTAAGTAGCTCGGATCCTCAAAGCTCCTTGTTCTCCATGGACAAAGTCAATTTTGGAACGATGATCCCAGTGGGAATATTTATTCCAGATATTCCCACCCACCGGAGTTCATCTTTTCCTCACCCTTCCAAATTCCAAGAAAACAAAGGGAATATTTCTGTTAGAATAAAACCTGGAGAGAAATACTAAAAAATTAATTTGTTTTTTATCCTCTCGGATTTTGTCCTATTTCCCCATTATTTTCATCTTTCCATTGGTTGTAAAATATCATGGAATTGGAGATTCATGGAATGGCTTGGTTGGGAAAATTCCATCGCATTCCAAGAGCAGGGACACTTCCCACTTTCCCAGGTTGCTCCAAACCAGCTTTGATGGAAAAACCAAACCTGGGAGACACCGGAATTCCTGTCCAGGCTTCCTTGGTATTGATCCATTGGGCTCTAATCCCGATCCCTTGGGATTCTCCTCATGGGAGGATTTAGATTCCTTGTTTGTAGGTGGTGCAGAGGAATCTGATTTTCGGGATTTGGGAAAATGGTCTGTTCTGGATTTACATGGATGAGGGAAGGGAAGGGAAGGGAAGGGAAGGGAAGGGAAGGGAAGGGAAGGGAAGGGAAGGGAAGGGAAGGGAAGGGAAGGGAAGGGAAGGGAAGGGAAGGGAAGGGAAGGGAAGGGAAGGGAAGGGAAGGGAAGGGAAGGGAAGGGAAGGGAAGGGAAGGGAAGGGAAGGGAAGGGAAGGGAAGGGAAGGGAAGGGAAGGGAAGGGAAGGGACACTTGCACTATCCCAGGTGGATCCAATCCCAGTGTCCAACCTGGCCTTGGGCACTGCCAGGGATCCTGGAGCAGCCCCAGCAAATCTGGGAATTCCAGCCCAGCCCCTCCCCACCCTCCCAGCCAGGAATTCCTTGCCAAGATCCCAGCCCAAGCTCCCCTTTCCCAGTGGGAGCCATTCCCTGGCTCCTGTCCCTCTGTCCCTTGTCCCCAGTCCCTTTCCACAGTTTTTTGACCCTTTATCCCAGATCTCCCAGAAAAATGGTCCAGAAAAGATTCCCACCCTACCAACAACCACATTCCATAAGGGGGGCTTCCCAGCAGATCCGGATCTGGATCCAGATCCTGATCCTAATCCAGAGCGAGATCCTGACCCTAATCCAGATCCATGCTCGCTCTTACTGATACAGAGCAGAATCTCAAATTTCTGGGAAAAAGGGGCAATTTAGTGGGATTGGCCTTCAGTAAACAGATGAAAAAAAATGGGAAGATGAACCCTTCCATTGTATTCCTTCCCTGGATTTGGAGCCAAAGCAGAACCTGGGTGGTGTTTGTTTGACCTCCTGAATCCGAAGGTTTTTATTCCCTGTGAATCAGCTTCCAGCTGCTCCAGGAATTCCCGGGAGGGGAGAGGCTTCATCCGTGGGTGGGCTTTTTTTGGGATGAGTTTCTTATTTTGTTGTTTTTATTTTCCAGGACTTTGGCCCGTGGATTTTCTGGGATGTCCCAAAATGCAAGGAGTTGAGGTGAAAGGAAAATGTGGAGTGGGAAATGTTTATTCCAACTTTTCTAAACCTGGAATGAGGTTTGGGACGGATTCGCTCCATGTTATCCTCAAGTGGTTCCTTCCCAGCTTGGAATATTCTGGGATTTTGGAATAAAACCCTTTCAGTTCCTCCGGACACAGGAAGGGCTTGGATCTGGATCCTGAAAGAATTGGGGATTGTGTTTTCCACCTGGAATTTCCCAGTCCTTGGAAGCTGCTCATAAAGCCCCCATAAAAGGGAGATGGTCAAGACACCAAAACCTGTGAATTCCTTAAATAAAACTTGGAAAAAAGGAGTTAAAGGTGAGGAAAATCCCTTTTTTCCTCGGGTGAGGAGACCACCAAGAGTCCCAAAATGGGGAAAATTAATGTTTGGAGATACTTTAATGGGATTTTTAAGGAGGAATTGCTACCGAGTGGAAAAATCCATTGGCCATGGAGTGATTCCTGTTTGCCAATTCCGATGAGTCATTCCCGAGTCAGGAATAATCGGACAAAAGGGACCAAAAGTGGCCATGTCCTGCCAAGGATTTCTTAGGGAATGGATTTAAATCCTTAACGGGAGCTCTCGTCCCGGAAAGCTGAAACCACAGCTCTCCATAGAAAGGTCAGGAGTGGATTCCAAAGGAATTTTGACAAAATGCTGGATTTGAAATCTTTCAGCTTTAGCAGTGAACAAAAGCAGGGAAAAAATATTTTAAAATATTTTAAAAAAGGGATTGGTTTTCATCCCCCAGTTTGTCATGGGGGATCCCTGGAGATCCTAAGGACCAGGGAGAGTTTGGGAACACCAGGAGTTGTGACTCCTGAGGGAATGGGAATTAATTATCCTCACTTTTTTTGGGAGATTGGATCCATCCATCATTCCAAGCTCCCTGGAGAAGGAGCAGTTGTAGTGGGCAGGGAATCATGGAATGGTTTGGGATAAAAGGGATGGAAAGATCCCATTCCAACCCTTGCCAGATTCCAGAGAAGCCGGGAGGTTTCTCCCAGAAATCTGGGGGGATGGAGAAGAATCCACTCTTGGATCATCCCGATCTCCCAGGATTCCTGGGAAATCCAGCCCCAGAGCCGTGGGAGAACAGGATCTCACATCTCCAAGAGGAGTTGGTCCATGTCCATCCATGCCTCAGTTTCCCTTCCCTTCCCTTTCTGGAGAAGTCTTCCACTGTTTCCTTTGGAATGGGACATGGCTGTACATGGAAAAGTGGGATAAACTGGGATTCACTCAGGAAATTTTCCCAAATCTCTTTGGATTCCACAGGAATTAAGGAACCATTGTGGAATCCACAGGACCGGCGACTCCTTCACTGATGTATGACAAAAAATTCCTTGGAGGATGTCTTGGAATTCCGCATCACTGCTATTCCTGAAAAATATTGGATGATTGGTGGTGATGGAAAATGGATCCATCAGGGATCAGGAGGTCACGGAGAGGAGGCAGCCAAGGGGCTCCTCTTGGGATCAATGGATTTAAATGGAAATGAAGTAGGAATAGATGGGAATTTTGGAAGGAATTCCTGGCTGGGAGGGTGGGGAGGGGCTGGGCTGGAATTCCCAGATTTGCTGGGGCTGCCCATGGATCCCTGGAGTGCCCAAGGCCAGGTTGGATGGGATTTGGAAAAACCTGGGATAGGGAAAACTGTCCCTGTCTATAGAAGTGGTGGGAAATGGGATTCCAAACCAAAACATTCCAAGATTCTGGAGCCACTCTACTCTGGGAAAACTGGGAATGTTCCCCTGGAGAAGGGAAAATTCCAGGGAATGCTCAGAGTGCCTGGAGGGGCTCCAGGAGAGCTGGAGAGGGACTGGGGACAAGGGACAGAGGGACAGGAGCCAGGGAATGGCTCCCACTGGGAAAGGGGAGCTTGGGCTGGGATCTTGGCAAGGAATTCCTGGCTGGAATGGAATTCCCAGATTTGCTGGGGCTGCCCCTGGATCCCTGGAGTGTCCAAGGCCAGGTTGGATCCACCTGGGGTGGCGGGAGTTGTCCCTGCCCATGGATGGGGTGGGATTGGATGATCCTTAAAATCCCTTCCAACCCAAACCATTCCATGATTATTACAATGCTGGAAAGGTCACAGGAGAAGCAGGACCCACAGGGATGTTGTGGCTGGATTTGTGGTGGTTTTCCCAGCTGGACACATTCGAGATCCTTCATTTTAGAGGAAAATCCTGGGAGAAGTTCAGGCCCTGCTGGATCATCCTGGGCTGGTGGTGGCTGAACAAAAAATTCCCTTTCCTCACAGTAAAATTGGAATTTTCCCTTTTTATTCCCACATTTTCAACACCTGAATCCACATCTTAAGCACCTGAAATTCCAAAATCCTTTAAAAAATGGGTAATTTTAAATGCTCCGATCAAATAACTTCCTATCTTTAAGGATTTCTTTTCCAGCATTTATAAAATCCTTTCTTTTCCTTGCCGTTTTTATCCAAACAACATCCCAGACACTTCAACCCCATCCAGAAAAAAAAATTCCGTGTCTTTCTACAGCCCTTTGATTCCTCGGGACGCATCTGGCCTGCAGGAATATGGACAGGCTGCAAAATTCCCTTGGAGTGCCGCAGCATTTTATGGATTATCCGGACAATGGGAACCAGGAGGTTTTCGACACCTCGTAAATCCCGAATCCCGCGGGGCCGCCCCGCGCTGACACATTCGGAGCTGGAAAAGGGGGAATTTTAATCACGGGACTGATGGCACGACACAGCCACAGGAATTCACGGCCTGGGATGATCCCGTGGCGTGGGCAGCAGGAAAGGTGGGAATTCTGTCCCTCTGTCCCACTCGGCTGCACAGATCCTGCTCTGCCATGGATCAGGGATGGACACAGATCCTGTTATTCCATGGAATATCAGGGATGGACACAGATCCTGCTCTGCCATGGATCAGGGATGGACACAGATCCTGTTATTCCATGGAATATCAGGGATGGGCAGAGATCCTGCTATTCCATGGATCAGGGATGGACACAGATCCTGCTATTCCATGGAATATCAGAGATGGGCACAGATCCTGCTATTCCATGGATCCAGAATGGGCATAGATCCTGCTATTCCAGGATCAGGGATGGACACAGATCCTGCTATTCCATGGATCAGGGATGGACTCGGATCCTGCTATTCCATGGATCAGGGATGGACACAGATCCTGCTATTCCATGGATCAGGGATGGGCACAGATCCTGCTATTCCAGGATCAAGGATGGACACAGATCCTGGTATTCCATGGATCAGGGATGGGCACAGATCCTGCTATTCCATGGATCAGGGATGGACACAGATCCTGCTATTCCAGGATCAAGGATGGACACAGATCCTGGTATTCCATGGATCAGGGATGGACACAGATCCTGCTATTCCATGGATCAGAGATGGGCAGAGATCCTGCTATTCCATGGATCAGGGATGGACAGAGATCCTGCTATTCCAGGATCAGGGATGGACAGAGATCCTGCTATTCCATGGATCAGGGATGGACACAGATCCTGCTATTCCATGGATCCAGGATGGACACAGATCCTGCTATTCCATGGATCAGGGATGGGCACAGATCCTGCTATTCCATGGATACAGGATGGACACAGACCCTGCTATTCCATGGATCAGGGATGGGCACAGATCCTGCTATTCCAGGATCAGGGATGGACACAGACCCTGCTATTCCATGGATCAGGGATGGGCAGAGATCCTGCTATTCCATGGATCAGGAATGTGTCCACATCCCGCTCTTCTCCCATGGATCCCACACCCACCCACTCCCTGTTAAATGCAATCCCGGGATTTTCCCCAGCCTGTTCCCCAGACGAGCCAATTAAACAGAAAATTCCACTTTTCCCGCTCATTTCCCACCCTGACACCCCGCCTGGCAAAGGATGGGATTTTCCCTCCCTCTTCCCACCCTTCCCTTTCCCAAGCCTTTTCCAGGCCCTCATCCCGTTCATCCTGGGCGATCCCGAGGTCTCCCCATGCGTTTGCCTGTTCCCCATTAAATCCCAACCCCGGCTTGTCTCATTAGGGAATGAGGGCTGGAATGACTTAAATTCATGGAGCAGTTCAATCCCACATCCCTGGCTGCAGGATCCTCAGGAAAAGGGGGAATTCTTCCTGCCTGGATACACCAGACCCTGCTGGATTTCAGACCCTCACACTCCAGGGATGTGGCTAAAATTGGGAGCAATCCCTGAATTCCTGTATTTATCTGTCACAAACCCTTGGATTGGGTTGGTGGTTCCATTTGGGAATGCGATGATTCCCCTTTCCCACCTTTCCCACCTTTCCCACCTTTCCCACCTTTCCCACCTTTCCCACCTTTCCCACCTTTCCCACCTTTCCCACCTTTCTCATTCCCATCAGCATTCCAAGATCTCCCTGGCACCACAGGGATTTAACAAAACCTGTTCTTTTCCATGATGGAATATTCCATTCTAATTTCCCTGTTCCCATCCCACTCATGGGCTGCCACATTCCCAGAATTTCGGGATACCTCACATCCCAGACATTCAGGAATCCAGGCGTGGGTAAAAAATCTGTGACTTTTCCAATCATTTTGGCAGGAATTTCAGCTGGATCCGAGCTCCTCTTCCAAGCCGCATCCAGGGAGTGAGCAGCTGGATTCCAGGGATTCACAGCCGGCCTGGGACCCACCTGGGACAGTGGGAGGTGTCCCTGCCCATGGAATGGGGTGGAATTTAAGGTCCTTTCCCACCCAAAGCATTCCATGATTCCATCCTGTAATTTATTTTATTTCTAAGGAATTTTGGCCCTTCCAGATCCCTGGATTTCTGTCGCTCCAGTGAAATCATCCCCATCCCGCTCCAGCCTCGGTACCACCCTCGATCCCTGGAAAAAATCATCAGGTTTCACGGAATATTGGAATCAGAAATCAGGGAATGGTTTGGCTTGGAAGGGACCTTAAAGCTTCTCCTTGCTTTGTCCCAAGGAAAGTTTTCAAGGATACTCCATGGAATAAACACCATTTACCAGAGTCCTTAATCCCAAATTATCCACACGAGAACATGATTGGGATGGGAATTCTCATTTTTTATCCCGATATAAATCTTGGGTACTTCCAAATCTTGGGGTTTCTCCCAGTGAGGGAACTTTGGAAAACTTTTTAAGGGAAAAAACCCATCAGTCTTGTGGCTGCTTCACTCCCATGGAATTGGAATTTGCTGGGTTTCTTCCATGGGAAAAAATTCCTGAGGCTGGGAATTGAAGAGCCAGATACATTCGGGAATAACGCCACAAAATTCCCTCCTTGGGAGGGATCCTGGTGTGGGATCTCTGTTTTTCCCGGGATCCGGAGCTCGTGGAGCTGTCCGTCAGCTGCAGGCCGGAATTCCCACATAAAATGCTTGGAATGTTTTGAGGAGAGCCGTAATCCTTGGAAAAATGATGTCCTTGGACACTTCCCACCTGTAACGGGATAAAAGCCCTCAGCGGCAGCCTGCGGCTGCTTCCCGGGAGTAAATCATCCCAACCCCTCCTGCCAGGAATTCCAGGATCAGCCCCAGCCATAAATTAGGAGCAAGTGGGAAAATGGGAAAAGCTCCACTCCTGAATGCCAGGACAGGCTTTGGATGTGGGAAATACCCTGGAGGGAGCTGGAATTTTCATGGATCCTCCCGCTCTGGATTTAAACAGGAGCTGCTCCTCCACCGAACATTCCCAAATTCCTCTGGAGAGGATTTGTCCCACTCAGCCCCTGGGGGTGTTCCCAGATCCATAAATTCCCAATGCTTGGGAAGTGTTCACCCATTCCCTTTGCAGGGGAGGTGGGAAAACAGTTCCAGCCTTTCTTTTTTTCCTTTTTTTTCCCTTTCTTTTCCCTTCCCCCCCCCCCTTTATTTTTCCTGTTTTTCCCTTTCTTTTTTCCTTCCACCCCTCCCTTCCTTTTTCCCTCCTTTTTCCTCTCTGGAATATTAGGAAGGTGCTTGGAGTGACTGGCACCGCCTACTTGGAATGCGGGGAGATTCCATGTGGAAAAATTCCCAGAATTGCTCATTTATTATTACTATAAATGATCAATACTGATATTATTTAATTAATATATCATTATATTAATTGATCTATTAATGATTTAAAATAACAATTAATATTAACAACAATAATTATAATAGAATCACTGGTTTGGGTGGGAAAGCTCATCCCATTCCAACCCTGGGATAGCTCCCACTATCCCAGGTGGATCCAACCTTTCCTTGGGCACTTCCCAGGATCCAGGAGCAGCCCCAGCAAATCTGGGAATTCCAGCCCAGCCCGTCCCCACCCTCCCAGCCAGGAATTCCTTGCCAAGATCCCATCCATCCCTGTCGTCCCTCTTTTTAGGGAATATCCCGATCCCCTTTTGCATTCCTGACTTTGCAGCCCATCTCAAATATCTAAAAATCCAGGAAGAAAACAATTCCCAAAAATTCAGCCACGCTGAGTAACTCCTTGGGCTCTGCGAGCTTCCTAAAAAATGGAAAACTTTAATATCTTCCTGTGAACATTCCCAAGTTCCCTTTGCTCTTCCCATAATTAAGAAACTCTTCATCCCTCCCCTTTCCCTGGATTATTATCCGTGTCCCTGGAATATTCCGCTCCAGCCTCCCGGAACATTATTAACAACCCCAGCAATGGAGAGAGCCGTAAATCCCGACATCCCCCGGAATTTTACTGCGCTCCGAAGGGTTGGTGTCGTCAGGCTCCACAAATCATCGGGATAAATCGGATTTCTGGGATGGTGTTTCATCAAAATATTTTATGGCTCTGCCACTCCGAGCTTGGATTTACGGCGGCGGTGGCTCCGCATGGAAATTCAGGGAAAAAAGGGAAAATAACTCCGAGGCAGCTCTGAGTTGGAGAAGTTTAAAGAATTCTTGGTTTTCTTTCCCAAACTTTCTTGGGAAAGGTGGGAGTTTGGGGATCTGTGTGGGTTTGGCTCATCCCGGCTGGCTCAGTGTTTGTTACCGGGAGAAATTGTGGATTCTCCATCCTGGGAATTGTCCATGGATAGGTTGGAGCCACCTGGGATAGAGGGAGGTGTCCCTGACCATGGATGGGGTGGGAACGGGATGGAATTTAGGGTCTCTCCCACCCAAACCATTCCAGGACTTTGGAGCCCCTCTGCTCTGGGAGAGCTGGGAATATTCACCTGGAGAAGGGAAAATTCCAGGGAATGCTCAGAGTGCCTGGAGGGGCTCCAGGAGAGCTGGAGAGGGACTGGGGACAAGGGACAGAGGGACAGGAGCCAGGGAATGGCTCCCACTGGGAAAGGGGAGCTTGGGCTGGGATCTTGGCAAGGAATTCCTGGCTGGAATGGAATTCCCAGATTTGCTGGGGCTGCCCCTGGATCCCTGGAGTGCCCAAGGACAGGTTGGATCCACCTGGGATAGAGGGAGGTGTCCCTGCCCATGGAATGGGATGGGTTTTAAAGTCCCTTCCCACCCAAACCATTCCATAAATCCATGGAATTCTATTTGAAAAACAATTCCAGGGAAAGTCCAAACCTCTCCTGGAAATCTGAACCAATTCCTCAGAATAAGGAGGGGATTTCCTGTTTTTTTTTAATTATTTCCTTCTCTTTCTCATTTCCCCGGATCCTGGACACATGGACTCCTCATCCCAGGAGATATTCCAGGGAATCCCCAGGCTCTGCTCCCACTCATTCCCACTCATCCCACTTTTCCCTGCCCTGTTTCACCTTCTCTCGGTGTTTGGCCAGACACACAAAGCCCACTGTCCCTCTTTTCCTGCTTTTCCAGCCCTGATGCACTTTTATTCCTAGAAAACCACATTAGGGGATTTTTTTGGGATCCTTTTTCTCTTCCTCATCCCATCCCATCCCTGTCAATCTCTGTGATTTCCCCTTTTCCATGAGTTTCCCTCCTCTCCAGCACTGGCATGGGATAAAATCCCAATCCTACCTGAAAAGTGGGATGGGAATCCCATGGAAATTCCATCTGTGCCTGGCACAGACTTGGATGGGAGAAGATTCCAGAGGCAGATTCCAGAGATAGTGACAGCACCTTGAGACCCATGATGGGCGGAATTCCAGCATCCAGCACCCTCTGGAATTCCATTGTTTCATGGGAGAAACCAGGACGGGAGCAGGAAGGACATGGCAGAGCCTGGGGAGAAAATTCCAGAATTTTCCCACATCTTTGAGGGAGAGGGAGAAGATGATGGGAATAAAAGGCTGGAATTATCTGAGATTTAATTTAATTAAAACCGGAGCTTCCTGGGCTAAGCCAGACTTTAGTCCTGGGTGGAGCTGGGTTTAATCTGCCCTTTCCCTGTTTTCCCTGTTTTTCCACACATTCCCGCTTTTCCCAGGAGCCGGGAATCCATGGGCTTAATTACCCCGTTAATTATCCCTGTTAATTATCAGGATATACAACAATTCCCGGGATTCCTTCCAGTATTCCCTGCAGGGTTAAAATCCCTGGAAATGGGGGAAAACCCTTTGGAAGCGGCGCTCCAGGACAGGCTGGGATTTGGGGATCCCAGAGGACTTTTCCAACCTTAAAAATCCTTGGATTTGGGGATTACTCTTCCTTCAATCCCAGCTGGAGGTTGAGCAGAGTTGGAGAGGTGGAGTTATTAAAAACTCCACTTTATAATTAAAAAAAACAGGTTTATCACCATTAAAACCAGATTTTGTCTTTTAAAATCAGGTTTAGCCTGATAAAATCTGGGTTTATCATTAAAATCTGGGTTTATATTATTAAAAACCAGGTTTATATCACTAAACTCCAGGATTTAGCATTAAAAACCAGGTTCATGCTGAAAAACCAGGTTTATTGTTATAAAATTTTGTTTTGTCATTATCAAAACAAGGGTTTATCATTATTGAAACCAGATTTTATCATTTAAAACCAGGTTTATCTTTAAAAAAACAGGTTTATTGTTATAACAACCAGGTTTTATTGCTTAAAACCAGGTTCATCATTATAAAGAAACAGGTTTATATCATTAAAAAAACCAGGTTTATATCACTAAAACCAGGGGTTTAGCATTACAAACCAGGTTTATCTTTATTAAAACCAGGGCTTAACATTAAAAACCAGGTTTATCATTATAAAAACAGTGGTTATCATTATTAAAACCAGATTTCATCATTTAAACCTGAGTTTATCCTGATAAAACCCAGGTGTGATCCTTAAAAATCAGGTTTTTTCATGACAAAAACGGCATTTATCGTTAAAAACCAGGTTTACATTATTTTAAAAAATGTAGGAGAACCATAGAAAGGAGATTGGAAAATTATGGAAAGGAAAAGGGAAAAGGAGGAGGGAAAACCATGTAAAGGAAGAAGAAAAACCATGGAAAAGAGCAGGGAAAAGGAGGAGGGAAAACCATGGAAAAGAGGAGGGAAATCCATGGAAAATAGGAGGAAAAAGGAGGAGGGAAATCCATGGAAAAGAGAGGGAAAAGGAGGAAGAAAAATCATGGAAAGGAAAAGGGAAAACCAAGGAAAAGAGGAGGGAAAAGAGGAGGGAAAACCATGGAAAAGAAGAAGGAAAACCATGAAAAGAGGAGGGGAAAGGAGGAGCGGAAACCATGGAAAAGAGGAGGGAAATCCATGGAAAAGAGGAAGGAAATCCATGGAAAAGAGGAGGGAAATGCATGCCTATGTCTCCTGCCTTTCCAAGATCCATGTTATCCCAAAAACCAATCCCTGGCCAATTCCCTGCCCTCCAAGGGAAAAGCAGAGCACGGAGTCACTTCCGGAGGCTCCCTGTCCCTTTTCCTTCCAGGGAGAGTTTTCCAAGGGCACTTGGAGCTGGAAATCTCTTGGCTTGAAAAGTTGGGAGTCTCAACCAAACCAAGTTTCCAGCTGGAATCTCAACTCACTCCCATTCCAAGTTGGGAATAGGTTTTTTGGGATCCATCTGCCAAGGAACGGGAGAGAAAAATCCCGGAGGCACCCGTGTGTCCTGTCACATTGCTCCAAGGATAGGCCTGGGAATGTCTGGAATAGGAAGGAATCTTGGATCCTGGGAATCAATCAGGAGCCGGAGGTGCGTGGAGTGGCACAGGTTCCAATATTGGATCCATATTTTACGGTTCCTGGCTCAGCCAAAAGAGGGAATATGGATTTTTTTCCATTGGGATGAGCAGGGATCACATCCATGGGCAGGGACAGCTCCCACCCAGTGTCCAACCTGGCCTTGGGCACTCCAGGGATCCAGGGGCAGCCCCAGCAAATCTGGGAATTCCAGACAAATCCCAGCCAGGAATTCCTTGCCAAGATCCCAGCCCAAGCTCCCCTTTCCCAGTGGGAGCCATTCCCTGGCTCCTGTCCCTCTGTCCCTTGTCCCCAGTCCCTCTCCAGCTCTCCTGGAGCCCCTCCAGGCACTCTGAGCATTCCCTGGAATTTTCCCTTCTCCAGGGGAACATTCCCAGCTCTCCCAGCCTGGCTCCAGAGCCGAAAAGCTCCAGAATTCTGGAATTATTTGATTTGGAATTGTCCTTAAATCCCATCCCATTCTCACCCCATCCCAGTTCAGGGACACCTCCCACTGTCCCAGGTGGATCCAATCTCAATGTCCAACCCGGCCTTGGACATTTCCAAGGATCCAGGGGCAGTCACAGCTTGTCCTTCCCAAAATCCCATCTATCCCTGCCCTCTTTCCCTTTAAAGCCATTCCCAGAGCACAGAATTCCCATAAAACCCTTCTCCAATTCCCAGGTTTTTTCCAGGCCGGCAGGAATCCGATCCCAGCCCGTCTGATGAGGTGAGAGCCGAGCCAGGCCCAATTCCCAAGGTGTGAACTCAAACCAGACAGCGCCAGATCCGTAACGAGGCCCAGCTGCTCCCAACATTCCCGAGGCAGAAAATTCCCGCTCCCTCCGTTCATCCGGCTGGGATGTGTCGGGAACAGGGCAATGCCTGCCCCGCACATGGGATGCAGCCATTCCCATAAAAACGGCATGGGATGAGGGAATGGCTGGGATGGGAATGGCTGGGATGGGCTTGGGACAGCAGCTCCCAGTTAAAGCTCCGGTGGATCCTGGGAATTCGCGCAGTGGGATGGGCTGAGATCCCATAAAACCCATCCCAGCAAAGCTGTGTCCCATGGGAATCTTATCCAAATCCTGGCCCAGGAACTGGGCTGAGCCCAACCTTGGCAGGTGCAGAAAGGTTCAGTTGGAATTTTGGGATGTCCATGGAGAGGAGGAGATCCTGTGCCATGGAGAGCTGGGAATGTTCCCCTGGAGAAGGGAAAATTCCAGGGAATGCTCAGAGTGCCTGGAGGGGCTCCAGGAGAGCTGGAGAGGGACTGGGGACAAGGGACAGAGGGACAGGAGCCAGGGAATGGCTCCCACTGGGAAAGGGGAGCTTGGGCTGGGATCTTGGCAAGGAATTCCTGGCTGGGATTTGTCTGGAATTCCCGGATTTGCTGGGGCTGCCCCTGGATCCTTTGGAATGTCCAAGGCCAGGTTGGATCCACCTGGGATGGTGGGAATTGTCCCTGCCTGTGGCAGGAGGTGCAGGTGACGCTTTCACCTTCAGGACAATTAATTGTCATTAATGAAGGACATTCATTAATAAATTCAATCCCATTTAAGGGCATTTTCTACTCCTTTGATTTGCTTCTTTTCCAAATTTTCCGCTCCCACCGTTCATCCCAAGCTTTTTCCCTGTTTCTCAGCCATGCTTCCCGTGCTCCTGATAATCCCAATGCTGGAAAAATTCCCATCAGAGATCCCAGGAATCAAATTCCCCTAAAAGTGCAGGAAAACCCCCAGTGACAACTCCAGGGATAAAACTAATAAAAATTGGGAATTTTTCAATGAAAAATAGGATATTTTTCCCCCAAAAACTTCACAGGGACCATCCCAAAATCCCACAGATCTCCGGTGCTTGGTGCCTGAAATTCCCGGGTTGGGGGAGGTTAAAGTTGCCACAAATCCCATTTGACCTCCTGAATGGAATTAATGAGCCGGAAAACTTCCCGTGGATAATCCAATGAGGTGGATAAAAAGGTCCTGAACTCCTTGGCATGAAGTCAATTCCAAGAGAATTCCCTTTCCCACTAATCCCTGCCCGCAGAAAGGCCCAATCCTGCTTTTTCCTGGAATTTTAGCACATTCCCAGCCCTGTTATCAGATTTTTCTGTGGTTAATAAATTAATAATGAAATTCATTCCATGCCGATAAGGAGGAAAAATTCCAAGAAAAGGGAGAATTTTGTATTCCTGAATTTATAAATTCCTTTTTTTTTATTCCAGCATCCATCAGGAATCCTTAATTTAGACTGGGATTTGTTGGTGCCAAGTTTAACCCAAATTTAAGCCACTTCAAGGCTTCGGACTGGGAAAATCCTGAATTTTATCCCTGTTTTTAATTGGTTTGGATCTTATAAACTCCATAAATAAATGGAGCCTTTGATGAACTTCCAGGATTTTCTTCCCATCCCAAATCCAAAGAAATCCCTCAAAAACTGGGATCTGCCTGCTGGGTCTCAGTGGAATTTTACACCGGAGAGTTTAATTCCAGTTTGGAATTGTTGTGTTTTAAGCAGGATTTACCAAAGTTTGGGAATATCCTGGAAAAATCCCTAATTCCAGCTGTTTTTCCATGCTCCTGGAAAAACTGGGATAGAGGATTGGCTGTCTGGGGTGTGATTCCTACAATTAATAATTATAATTATAATTATGATGAATTTTAATTAAAGAATACAGAATTATTGCAATAGATCCTAAAGTTCTCCAACAATCCTAAAATCCATGGAAAATCCCATTATGGTGTGGCGATGCCAAATCTTCCAGGTTATTTTTCCCAGGGATTGATTCAAAATTAATTGGATCAACCCTTAATTAACTCCTACTTAATTAGAATATGCAAATCACCAATAATTAGGAGGGTGGGGAGGCCCCTGGCAGAGCTTTTCCAGAAATTCCGTGGGTGCCTCATCTCTGGAATTGTTTAACCCAGGCTGGGATAATGGGAAAGGTGGGAATGAGGGGATGGATCCCAATCCAAACCGGGAATGCTGGAGCTGAGGGAATCATGGAGCAGGGAGGGATGGGAGGGTCTGGAATTCCGAGGTGACATCACCTGGGAGCAGAATTCCATCTGGGAATAATTCTCCGAAGGGGAGGCAGGAATTGGAGTTAAAGGCCGACGTTGGCATGGGAATAAAGGGATGGGAGAGAAATCCCATGGGAATCCGGGAGTTAATGGGAAATCCTGGAAAGGTTCCAGCCAGGAAAACTCTGGGAGAGGTTTGATTTTTGGGCATGAGCTGATCCCAAAGGTTTTTCCCAACCCAAGCCATTCTGGGATTCTGGGATTTGGGAATGATTTGTGCATTACACGGTCCTGGAAAGAAGGGATCTGGGATAATCCCTGTCTATCCCAAATCCCAATTTTTGCTTGGAGAAAGAGCATCAGCACCAATCCTTCCCTAAAATCAGATCTTGGGAGGGAGTTCCTGGCTGGGCTGGAATTCCCAGAGAAGCTGTGGCTGCCCCTGGATCCCTGGAAGTGTCCAAGGTGAGGTTGGATCCACCTGGAATAGCGAGAATTGTCCCTGCCCATGGATGGGACTGGAATTAGACGGAATTTAGATCCATTCCAACCCAACCATTCCATGATTTTTTGCTCCCAAGGATCCCGCTCCATCTTTCAGTCCTTCACAATTCCATGTGCTGAGTCCAGCCCCCCCTCCTGAAACTGCTCCTGCTTTCCTTGTTTTCCGTTGTCAGCTTCCCAAAATTCCAGGATCATTGTCATTGCCCACGGATAAAACCTTGGAGCTCTGGGATTTCGTCCTTCCACGGAATCTGGAAGTTCAGGACCCTCAGGTTGCTCCAGAGGAGGTTTAGGTTGGATACTGGGATAAATTCCCTCATGGAAAAGTATCTCCATGCCTGGCACAAGGATTGAATTCCCATTCCCATTTCTTTGACCCTTCATTCCAACTCTTCTCTCCCCTCTCTTTTCTTCCTCCTTTTTTCCCCTTTCCCCCTTCTTTTTCCTTTTTCCCCTTTTCCACCTTTTTTCTTTTTACCTCTTCCCCTCTTCCCCTTTTCCTCCTTTCCCCCCTTTCTTCCGTATTTTCCACACTTTTCCCTTTTCTCCCTTCCCCCCTTATTTTCCCTTAGTTTTCCCTTTTTTCCCTCCTTATTTCCCCCCTTTTTTCTCCTCCTTTCCCCCTTTTTTCCTCCCTTCCCCCCTTTTCCCCTTTTTTCTTTTCCCCCCTTATTCCTTTCCCCCAATTCTTCCATATTTTCCCCCTTTTCCCATTTTTCCTTCCCCACCTTATTTTCCCTTATTTTTCCTTTTTCTCCTCATCCCCACCTCCTCTTTTTCTCCTCCTTCCCCCTTTTTCCTCCTTTTCCCCCTTTTTTCCTTCCCTCCCTTATTTTCCCTTTCCTTCCCCTTTCTCCCCAATTTTTTTCCATTTTTATTCCCCTGCTTTGTCCCTTTTCCCCCTTTATTCCATATTTTCTCCCCTCGTCCCATTTTTCCTTTCACCCCTTATTTTCCTTTCCCCTCTCCCTTTTTTCTTCCTTTTTCTCCTTTCTCCACTTTTTTCCTTTTCCCTCCCTAATTTCCTTGTTCTCCCCTTTTCCCCCCTTCCCTCCCTTTTCCCTCTTTTCCCTCGGCATTCCCGGCTGGAAAAGCTCCTCCAGCATCGTTTGCTCCAACACATCACAGGTGAGCAGGGAAGTGGAAAAACCAGGAATGGGACATCCCGGGATGGATCCTGAACCGCCCCTGACCTCCGGCTCCCGGAATTCCGTGCTCATCCTGGCGGATGGCCGGGAATGTCCCCACGGGGTCCCCAAGGGTTACGCAGGGGTGGCTTCCCAATGTGCAAGGATTTGGGATCATTCCGGGAGCGCTCCGAATCCCGGACCCGGAGCCAGGTGTGGAGGCGGAAAATGGGAATTTCACCTCTCCCAGCCCCACGGGAATGTGGTTTGGGATGAGTTTTGGGAGATGGGATTAGGCAGGATCCCAGCATGGTCCCAATTTAATTGAATTCCGTGTCCTGGCGAGGAATTCCTTCAGGAATTCCTGAAGTTCAAGGAGCACTGGCCCAGAAGTTGTTCCCGCGGAAAAGATGGATTTGGGAAAGCCATGGGAGAGGAGGTCATTAGGGGGTGACCTGTCACCTCCGATCCATCACCAACATTCCCAACCAGGAGAAAACCACGGGAATATTCTCCTTTACTGGTGGAAGGAAATTATTCTGTTTGTTCCATTTATTCTGGGATTTATTTATTAGCACCGATTTCAGTGGAAAATGTGGGAATTCCTGATTGATATCTTGGCAATTCCCTGTCTCCAGGAACATTCCCATTTTTCCTAGGAAAGGGAATATCCCTGCGTCTCCTGGGATATCCAGAGTGCATCCACACCATTCCCATTTTTCCTCAGGGTCTTTCGATGGGAAATCCGGACATTTCCCAAGGAAATCCAGCCATTTCCCAAGGAAACCCAGCCATTTTCCAAGGGAACAAAGTCATTTCCCAAGGAAACCCAGCCATTTCCCAAGGAAAATCCCCATCCCTCCATGCCATTCACACGGATATTCTCCGAGGAAAGTTCTTGTTCCATGGTCTGATCCTTGGCCTTTTCCCCACTTTTCCAAGTGTGGAGATTCCTTTAGGAGGAATATTCCTTCTCTCCCAGTGCTTCATCCCAAAACCTTTGGAATTATTTCTCCCATTCCCATTTCTTCCACTCCTTTTTTTCCCTTTCCAACAGCTATTCCAGCATTTCCAATGCCAGCACTCAACCCCGTCCCTAATCCAAATTTAGGCTGTTCCCAAGTTTTCCAGGTATTTCCTGGAGTGAGAACCAAATCTATTTCCAAAGGTTTTTCCTGCACTACAAAAAACTGCATTTCTCGGCTCCTCCCTAAATCCCCAAAAACGGGAATGTCTGGGAAATGTGGCCTGGGAATTTCTTTTCTTACCTGAGGAAAACTCCAAGGAAGAGATGCTGGAAAAATATGGGATAAAGCTTGGAAAATTATAAATGTTGGGAATTAAAAAAAAAAAAAAAATTAAAAATACCAGGAGCTCAAGGCTTCCCAGATTTTGTGGCTGGAGGAGAATTCCAGAGGGTTGGAGGCGGCTGTGCTTCCCTAAATTCTGTTAAATCCCAACATGGATCTGCTCCAAATCATGGGATCCAACCGGATACTCCCGTAAATTTGGGAAGCCCTGATTCCATGGAATTTGTCAGGCTGGAGTTGGGGCGGATAAATTTATCCGGATGGAGAGTGATGTCAGCTCCGGAGATTCCGTTTCCCTTCTGGAATTTCCCTCTTGGGAAAAAACGTTTGGATCCTGCTTTTCGTGTGGGTTTAATGTGGAGAGTGCAGCATCCCAAGAATTTCTGTCATTCCATCTTTTTCCTGGATGTTGGCGCCATTCTCAGCAGTTTTTGGGACAACATCCGTCCCACTGTGCCTCCCTGAGCTCCTCCAAAGAAAAATCAGGAATTTTTGGGAGACTTGGAGAACTTTCTTTTCACCCTGACTCCTCTTCATCCATAGACATAGGAAAAAGGAAAGGAAATTCCTTTGGAACGGGATTTAGGAGCTCCCTGGATCCTGGAATTTTGGCTCTGGCTTTTTATGGATCAACTCCCCAAACCCCAACACATCCACTGTATCCCCACGGGATATTTTCCTGGAATCCCCATGGAGTTGCCCGGTTGGGAAACACATTGGGAATGTCGTTGGGACAGGCCAAATTGGGAATTTTTTCCCACCTTTCTCCTCATTCCCAAATTTTCAGTCTTTCGTTCCAGCTCTCTCTACAAGGAGCATCCAGTGACTGGGATAATGGGATATTTATCCAAGGATTCTTGGAGTCACCACCAGAGGAAAAACCACCAGCAGAGCCCAGCACAAACCAGTACAACCCAGTAAAAACCAGCACAAACCAGTACAACCCAGTACAACCCAGTAAAAACCAGTAAAAACCAGTAAAACCCGGTACAACCCAGTACAAACCAGCACAAACCAGTACAAACTAGAAAAAACCAGCACAAACCAGTACAAACTAGAAAAAACCAGCACAAACCAGTAAAACCCAATACAAACCAATAAAACCCAGTAAAAACCAGTAAAAATGAGTATCAACCAGTACAACCCAGTACAATCCATTATAAACCAGTAAAAACCAATAGAAACTAGAAAAACCCAGTACAAACAATTAAAACCCAGTAAAACCCAGTAAAACCCAGCACAAACCTATAAAACCCAGTAAAAACCAGGACAAACCAGTAAAACCCGGTACAACCCAGTATAAACCAGCACAAACCATTAAAACCCAGCACAAACCAGTAAAACCCAGTAGAAACCAATAAAACCCAGTAAACTCAGTAAAAAACAGCACAAACCAGTAAAACCCAGTACAAACCAGTAAAACCCAGTAAAAACCAAAAATCAGCACAAACCAGTAAAACCCAGTACAAACCTATAAAACACAGTAAAAACCAGTAAAAACCAGCACAAACCAGTAAAACCCAGTACAAACCAGTATAAACCAGCACAAACCAGCACAAACTAGAAAAACCCAGTAAAAACCAAAGATCAGCACAAACCAGTACAACCCAGTACAACCCAGTATAAACCAGCACAAACCAGTACAAAGTAGAAAAACCCAGTGCAAACCATTAAAACCCAGCACAAACCAGTAAAACCCAGTAAAAACCAGCACAAACCATTAAAACCCAGTAAAAACCAGTACAAACCAGTAAAACCCAGTACAACCCAGTATAAACCAGTACAACCCACCACAACCAGTACAAACCAGTACAAACCAGTAAAACCCAGTACAAACCAGTATAAACCAGTACAACTCACCACAACTAGTACAAACCAGTACAAACCAGTAAAACCCAGTACAACCCAGTATAAACCAGTACAACCCACCACAACCAGTACAAACCAGTACAAACCAGTAAAACCCAGTACAAACCAGTATAAACCAGTACAACTCACCACAACTAGTACAAACCAGTACAAACCAGTAAAACCCAGTACAAACCAGTATAAACCAGTACAACCCACCACAACCAGTACAAACCAGTACAAACCAGTAAAACCTAGTACAAACTAGTATAAACCAGTAAAACCCAGTACAAACCAGTATAAACCAGTACAAATCACCACAACCAGTAAAACCCAGTACAAACCAGTATAAACCAGTACAACCCACCACACCAGTACAAGCCAGTAAAACCCAGTACAACCCAGTATAAACCAGTACAACCCACCACAACCAGTACAAACCAGTACAAACCAGTACAAACCAGTACAAACCAGTATAAACCAGTACAACCCACCACAACCAGTACAAACCAGTACAAACCAGTACAAACCAGTACAAACCAGTAAAACCCAGTACAAACCAGTATAAACCAGTACAACCCACCACAACCAGTACAAACCAGTACAAACCAGTACAAACCAGTACAAACCAGTACAAACCAGTACCAAAAGAGTTCTTTGCTCTCTACTGGGAGAATTTTCGGGATTATTTTTAAACCCCTTTTTTTGGGGCCAGGCGGTCACAATGCCGCAGGGATCGGGATTCCCAGTCTGGAATAAAACCCGATGGAATCGGGGCAGGATTTTGGGAATCGAGTCGTGCCACAGGAAGAAAAAACTTCCCAGGATGCTTCGGGATTGTTCAACCCGGAGAAGAAAAACTTTGGAGTGACGAAACTGGGAAAATCCAGGGCCTGAAGGGGCTCCAGGAGAGCCGGAATTTGGGACAGGGAATGGCTCCCACTGGGAAAGGGGAGCTTGGGCTGGGATCTTGGCAGGGAATTCCTGGCTGGAATTGAATTCCCAGATTTGCTGTGGCTGCCCCTGGATCCCTGGAGTGCCCAAGGCCAGGTTGGATCCACCTGGGATGTTGGGAATTGTCCCTGCCCATGGATGGGTTGGGAATGAGATTAGAGGTCCCTCCCAGCCCAACCATTCCATAATTCCATGGCTCTCTGATTTTCTAGGATGGGGGGAAAGGAGGGAAAATATTTCTGAGGAGGTTTAGAGGCTTTTTGATCTCAAATCAGTTTTTCCGGGGAAGAGGAACCCTCATCCCTGTTGGGATCCAAAAGGAAAGCATTGGACCATGGACCAGGATCTGCTCCACAGGACACAAGGAACGGGCAGGAACGGACCCCGGGAAGTCCCGCCTGGACAGGAAGAAGAAATCCCTGGAACAGATCCTGGAGAAGATGCTGTGGTGTCACCTCGCTGGGAATATTCCAGATCCATCTGGACAAAATCTTGGGATGGCCCCATCAGAGCAGGGAGGGGGACAGAGGAGCCTTTCCATGAATCTCCTAAATTAGGAATTTTTTACATCCCACAGAAGTCGCTGATGGACCCTTGGGATCACCTGGATCACAAGTGTGAAATCCTGGATTTTATGCTCACAAACTGCAGCAGCAGCAGCAGGAACAAATTTTCATGGAATTTTCCAGAGAAAAGACAATTTTCTCAAGCCAGCCCCATTTTTCCAAGGTCCTTTCAGTCCATAGGAATTTGTCACTTCCCGCATTTCCTGATCCCATGGTGAATATTAAGAAGTTTCCCTTGTGAGTCAAGTGGAGGGAAGGAATTCCTTTGGATCAAGAAAAGAGGGATGAATTAAAATGGAAACATCCGGAGGCAGCTGGGACAAATGTCCTTAATAAATTTTACGCTCCCGACATTCCAGAGAGATTCCCTGGGAAGGTCAGGCTGCTGTGAAACCTGGAAAAGAAGGATTTTATGGATGGAATTCCACCACTGCCCTGATCCCCTTTGGAATCTTCCTGGATGCCGGAGGGAGATGGAGAAGGAGAGAACTTCAGGAATGATCCAGGCGGGATAACGTGAATTCCACCAGGAATGTGTCCCTAGGGATTATTTCCTGAAATTCCAGGGAATGGCAAAGAATACCTGGGAAAGAGGGGCCTGTTCCCAGGACCTGGCAGTGGAAGAACAAGAATTCTGTGGGAACATAAAATCCAAGGAATGTGGGGCTGGAAGGGATTTCTTCATCCCTTTCCTTTTGGATACAAGTTCAGGGACAGCTCAGGAATTCCTGCCAGGTTTCCACCTGGCATATCCATAAAAAATCCTGGGAAAATCCTTTAAAGAGAATCCTTATCTCTAAATCCTTCAAGTTCCTTTTTTCCCTCTCAAACCTAATCCTGCTTTTCTGGGAATAAAAGCAGGAATTCTTCATCCGCCTGGAGCCAACAGGGACAAGAGATGGTTTCTCCCTTTGGAGATGAATTCCATGGGTTTGAATCCCAGTGTCCCATCTTTGAATCCTGTTTTCCTGGCTTTCCTCAGCTCTACAAACTCTGGAATAAACAGCTCCAGTCTGAACCTTAATTCCAGTTGAGGTTCCTCTTAAAACAAATCACATGGAATTATGTGGAGGTATGTGTAAAAGATTATTTGAGTACACGGAATCATGGAAATATGGAATGTTTCAGGTGGGAAGGGACCTTAAAGCTCATCCCAATCCCATCCCAATCCATGGGCAGGGACACTTCCGTCATCCCAGGTGGATCCAAGCCGCAGTGCACTTCCTTGGGCATTCCCAGGGATCCAGGGGCAGCCACAGCAAATCTGGGAATTCCATTCCAGCCAGGAATTCCTTGCCAAGATCCCAGCCCAAGCTCCCCTTTCCCAGTGGGAGCCATTCCCTGGCTCCTGTCCCTCTGTCCCTTGTCCCCAGTCCCTCTCCAGCTCTCCTGGAGCCCCTCCAGGCACTCTGAGCATTCCCTGGAATTTTCCCTTCTCCAGGGAAACATTCCCAGCTCTCCCAGCCTGGCTGCAGAGCAGAGGGGCTCCAGAATCCTGGAATGATTTGGATGGAAAGGAACCTTAAATCCCATCCCATTCCCACCCCATCCATGTTCAGGGACACCTCCCACCATCCCAGGTGGCTCCAAGCCCCAATGTCCAACCTCACCTTCGACACTTCCCGGGATTTTAGCCCTGCCCAGACCTCCTTTGGTGGGAACAAACCCCAGCCCATCCAACTCAGAGTTAATTCCAACCCTTCCATCCTTCCCACTCCATCCCAGCTCCATTATTTATTTATTTATCCCTCAAGGGCCTCCTTGAAGCTTTTCCAACCATCCCAAGGAGGGTTAAATCCCGGGACGATGGAAGGAAACTAAACCTCGGGAATGTTTAACCACTGAGGGCAACACAGGGATGAGCGTAAGCGATTCCTGATCTGGAAAACCTCATCCCTTCCCAAAAAAATTCCATCACTCCTTTCGCCATATGAGGGCACAATCTCCTTATTTTTTGGATTCCAAGTGGATTCCACAATGGATATTGTTTGAAGTGCTTTTCCCTGCAGGAATTCACAGAGGAAGCAGAACAGGATCCAGGGAGAAAAGGACCCCTAAAGCTGCGTGGATATTCCCATTATTTAAGGAAAAGCACTTTCCCATGGTTGGATTGCAGGGAATGTTGGGAATAACAGGAGGAAACAACCATTCCCTCCAAACCTTGCTTCCAGAGCAGGTAAAATTGGGATTTAAATGGATTTTCAAGGAAAACTGTTGGCACAGGTGGTTGGTTTGTTCCCTTCAGATCCTGGAGCTGCTCCACAGGTTCCTGAGGTTGGAATTCTTGGACTGTCCCTAAAACTTCGAGTTTAAGGTCATTCCATAGCTCCTCGCTCAGAGGAATTCCAGGAATAAGCAGAAATGTCCAGGTCCTTTTCCCATCCCTCCGGAATCTCCCACTCATTCCTTTGTCAATCATTCCTTAATCCTCTCCTGTTGTTTTTTGTTGTGGTTTTTTTTTTTTTTTTTTTTTTTTTTCCCTAAGGATGTTCCAGTTCTCCTTCCTGCAGGAATCCTTCATTCCTGATATTCCCAACATCTGGCCCAGGGTCTTTTTCCATGCTTTATCTCCTTTGGGAAGAGCAGCACTTCCCACTATCCCTTCCCCCCTCATTCCCACTCATCCCACTCTCCACATGGAATTTTAACCCCATTTGAAGCAGCTTTGGGCAAAGACGTAGCATTAAATAAAACCACCCTGCTTCATCCCAAAAAATCCCCAGGAATGGTGTAGGTGCTGTTTTTCCACCATGGATTTGGAAGAGGGCAGAGGGAAGAAGCAGAAATGGGGATAATTTATAGGATTGGGAATTTGCTGCTGGAAATGGGAGATATCTGTGGGGATCACCCCTGTCCCTGACAATTCCCATGCCCCAAATGACCTTTTAATTCCACCCCTCTTCCCGTTTTTTTTTTTTTTTTTTTTCTTTAACCCATCAAAGAGGAACCAGGGAATAAAAACTTCAGGAATGAACCAGGGGAAAAAAAAAAAAATCCTTCCCAGATTTTCCACCGTGCCTGCACTGCGGAGTGAGGTCTAATTTTCTTTTCATTTCATTCTTCGGGAACAGAATTAAATCAGAATACGTCACTTTATTTTTTTTTTTTTAGGATCGTTGCACATCCTCCTCTTTCTCTGGGACGGTTTGTTCATCTCCAGGAGCTCCTCCTGCACCCTCCTTGGAAAAGTTGGAATTCCGGCTACTTTTTGGTGGCACTGGGGTGGTTGCACGTGGAAAAGGTCAGGAGGGATGGGAACAGTGAGTCAGGCAGGGAGGGAAAGGAAACCGGAGCTTTTCCAACTGAAATCCCGCCACAGATCCCGCATGATTCCAAAGGCAAAATCAATCCCAGGCGTTCCGTGCTGCTGTTGACATTCCCAATCCCAGAGGGATTTAAGGCTGTGGAGAAGGCTCACGTTCGAGTCAAAGTGACCCGAGTGCCCTGAAAAAAGATGGAAGTGGGAATCTTTTCAGGATGAGTCAGCAGCCATGGCTTCCAGAAGCCGTGTGGTGAACCCGAAATATTCCACGGGAACAGGCCGGCTTTTTTAAGGAACGCGTTCATTCCGGAGAGGTTGGATCCAGGGATAAATTTAAGCTCCGAGCCCTCCGCGGAATGAGAATGGCCATTCCTTGCCGGGCTGTGGTGGGAGCTGGGAATTGCTGTCCTGCCTGGAGATGAATATTCCAGCCCTGCCCAGGGAGCTTCTCCGATGGATTTTTCTGCGTTCCCGATGCTCAGGCGCTTCCTGATCCCAGCTCCTGCATTCACAGGAACATGGAATGGGGTGGGATAGATCTTAAAACTCACCCCATCCATGGCAGGGACACTTCCCAATATCCCAGGTGGATCCAACCTGGCCTTGGGCACTGCCAGGGATCCAGGGGCAGCCCCGGCAAATCTGGGAATTCCAGCTCAGCCCCTCCCCACCCTCCCAGCCAGGAATTCCTTGCCAAGATCCCAGCCCAAGCTCCCGTTTCCCAGTGGGAGCCATTCCCTGGCTCCTGTCCCTCTGTCCCTTGTCCCCAGTCCCTCTCCAGCTCTCCTGGAGCCCCTCCAGGCACTCTGAGCATTCCCTGGAATTTTCCCTTCTCCAGGGGAACATTCCCAGCTCTCCCAGCCTGGCTCCAGAGCCAAAGAGCTCCAGAATTCTGGAATTATTTGATTTGGAATTTTCCTTAAATTCCATCCCATTCCCACCCCATCCATGCTCAGGGACACCTCCCACTCTCCCAGGTTGCTCCAGTGTCCATCCATGTCTTCCCTAATCCCAATTTTCTTCTCCATGGAAAAGGGATTGTTCCATTCCCAAGGGTTTCTGGGGCCTCAGCTGGGATGGTTCCCACTGAGCTTCATCCAAAAATCCCAAAAGTTTGGAGCAGCCTCGGATCCTGTTCCAAGTGTAGAACTGAGGAACAAAGAATGTTCTTCCCTCATGGAGAACGTGGATTTTCCTGGAAAGGAATTCCCAGGGAAATGAATGGCATCTGCAGCTGTTTTCCCATTCCCAGAAAAGGTCTGGATGCTCCATCCCCGGCAGTGCCCAAGGCCAGGTTGGATGCTGGGGCTTGGATCCACCTGGGAGAGTGGGAATTGTCCCTGGAGTTGGATCCAGGTGGGATTTAAGGACTATTCCATGATCCTGCTCCTCATTGCCACTGATTTTCCATGGCCCTTCCAGGAGGGAAAGGGTTTTCCTTGGCTTTTTTCTCCCATCCAGCAGCATTTTGGTTATTCCACCACATCCCAAATGGAATTCCATATCCAGCCTCAGGGATATGAACCTTATCCTCAACTTCTCAAGGCATGGGAGACAGCACCTTGGAATTAGGGCTGGAAATGCTGGAGTTCTCCCTTACTTTCCCATTTCCCAGGAAAACACAGGTGTTCATGGTATGATGTCCAGTTCCTGATCCAGAAAATTAAGGAAAATCCGGAATTTTTACTCCTGGTCAAGATCCAGGTGCTGATTTCTCCTGGACACAAGGAAAGGGATAAGGAATTTGTCATTCCCAAATCCCAGTGTCTTCCCAGCCTTGCAACAGCTCCTTATCCTGCGGGGCAGGTTCTGGAATTTGACTGGAGTGAAACTGCTCCTAATTCTGGGATTATTTCTGCTCCCAGAATGGCAGAGAATTCCAGACGCGGCCTTCGGAGCCCACGGAGCTCAGGGATCCATGGAAACAGCCAGGATCCATCCGGAGGCAGAGATGTGACCCTCAGGAATAGGATGTGACCAGGAATGGTGGCCAAGGTGTCTCCCAAATCTTCCTTTTCCACTGGATCTTGGGAAACAACATCTGCCACTTCCATGATTTTATTCCCTAAATTTGTTGCTTTCTTTGCCCTGCTTTAATTCCAGATAGATCCCTTTTCCTCCATCTGGAATTGGGAATGGGAAGTGGAGACAGCTTATTCCCACTTTTCTCAGCTTGGCTTTGCCATTAGGGGTAGAACACTTAATTGTTAATATTAATTAACTAATAATTTATAATTATTCACCAAAGAGGGAACAACAATCCGGATAAAATTCCAAACTAGGGAAAGTGAGGTGGGAGAGACTCCAGGAAGAGAAGAGTCCAGAAATCTTCAGGAATAGGTGGAAGAATGGGAGAGAAGTCAAGGAAAAATATCCTGGCAGATTTGGGGATGGGAAATAGGGAAAATCCAAAGGGAAGGGTTTCAGTAGGAAAAGCATCTGGATAAAATTAGAGCAGAAAAGTGCTTGAGAGAGGGAAAGAGAGGAACAAAAGTTTTATAGGATTCACCAACAAATCCCGCTCTGTTTTTTAGGAAAAAAAAAAAATCCCAAATCCAAGGGTTATTTTTATCCTCCTTCCCCAAATGAAAGGAGTGAAATTCCAGAAAAAAGCCCAGAGAAAAAGAAGCGGAGAAAGTCTTTCCTTTCTCCTCAACTCCTGTGGAAAAATCCCCCCTGATCCCAACTTTATGAAGCCATAAAAAAACTTGGAAGTCTCCCCTGGCAGATGC
This sequence comes from Lonchura striata, assembly GCF_050655825.1. Classification (NCBI taxonomy): domain Eukaryota; kingdom Metazoa; phylum Chordata; class Aves; order Passeriformes; family Estrildidae; genus Lonchura; species Lonchura striata. The sequence continues at coordinate 1,577,664 of NC_140706.1, read as the reverse complement.
CGGCAGGGCTGGTGCTGAAGGCTCAGATTTTTTGGGATGAGAGGGTTTGGAAAAGAGCTCGGCTTTGGAATTGTTCTTAAAGGTCAGCGGGGTGGAGAAGGGAAAAACATGGAGCCGGAAGCTTTTCCTGCTGGATGGAGCCAGGGAGCTCCTGGCGACATCTTGGAATGATGTCTCCTGTGGAGCAGAGAATTCCAGGATGTGCTTTTTCTGGGAATAGCCAAACCAAGGGTTTCCCTTTCATCCGAGGTGCCTAAATCCATAAAATTGCACCATTTAGTTGGAATTCCAGGCCAAATTCCCTCTGGCTACTCCTTAAATCCAAGCCTGAGGAGGGAGAGCCCAACCTCATTCTTCCCTCTCCAAGAGCTTTTGGTTTTCCCTTGGAAAGAGAAAATTCCCGATTTTGGTGCCTCACGGCAATTCCAAGGTGGAATTCCACAATTTATTCCACACTGCCAATGGATCCCATGTTGCTTCTCCCTAAAAATTCCTTTGGAAAAAAGGAGGAATCAAACCAGAGCCAGGAAGTCACACCTGGGTAGAAACAATTCAGCTCTGGGATAGGAATTCCCAAATTCCAGTTATTCCCAAGACTCCCTGCGGAGCCATCCTAGGGAAAGCTGAGGTGGAACTCATGGAGTGGTGAAAGATGGGACCACCACCCAAAATTCCAAGGAAAGTGTCCAAAAAGGGTAAATCCAAGACACTCCAGACTCTTTCCATGCTTGGAGATGCAGGTTTGCTCCTCCAAGGAATCGGGAATTGGGGAACTCCTGTTTTTAGGGAAAAAGGGTGGGAAAAAGAGCTGGAATTCCTGAAATTGAGATACAGACCTGACCTAAGTCTTGTTCCTGATTCCAAGCAATTCCCAAATTCCTGGTTGTGTCCTAGATCCAAGGGAAGGAGCACAGGTGCCTCCCCATGGGCATTATAGAGGAATTGTCCATTTTTTATCCTTTTTTGTCCTTTTTTCTCTCCTTATTTCCCATTTTTTCTCCTTTTTTTTTGTCCTCTTTCCTCCTCTTGTTCTCTCCTATTTTTCTCAATTTCCCCCCTTTCTTTTCCTCCTTTTTCATTTTAAATTAAATCCCCCCAATCCTAACAGCTCAGGCCATTGTGTCCCCTCTTTTCCAAAATTCCATCTGCAATTCCCACAGAAATCCAGCTGCCCTCGCCTAAATCAGAGGCTTTAGGAAGATTTTGTTGGATAAACCCATGGACTGGGTTTGTTGCCATCCTGATGGTTTTTGTCAGGGACACTGGGAATCGTTTTCTTCTGGAGCGACTTTTCCCTGCCGAGGTCACTCTGTGCCCTTTTCCCATGGATCCCGCAGCCTTTGGGAGTCTCTCAGTGGAGAATCCCATCCCAACCTGGCCTTGGGCACTCCAGGGATCCAGGGGCAGCCACAGCAAATCTGGGAATTCCATTCCAGCCAGGAATTCTTTGCCAAGATCCCAGCCCAAGCTCCCCTTTCCCAGTGGGAGCCATTCCCTGGCTCCTGTCCCTCTGTCCCTTGTCCCCAGTCCCTCTCCAGCTCTCCTGGAGCCCCTGCAGGCACTCTGAGCATTCCCTGGAATTTTCCCTTCTCCAGGGGAACATTCCCAGCTCTCCCAGAGCAAAAAGCTCCAGAATCCTGAAATGGTTTGGGTTGGAAAAGACCTTAAATCCCATCCATTCCCACCCCATCCATGGACAGGGACAATTCCCACTGTCCCAGCTGGATCCACCTGGCCTTGGACATTCCCAGGGGCAGCCCCAGCAAATCTGGGAATTGCAGCCCAGCCAGGAATTCCTTGCCAAGATCGCAGCCCAAGCTCCCCTTTCCCAGTGGGAGCCATTCCCTGGCTCCTGTCCCTCTGTCCCTTGTCCCCAGTCCCTCTCCAGCTCTCCTGGAGCCCCTGCAGGCACTCTGAGCATTCCCTGGATTTTTCCCCTCTCCCAGTTCTCCCAGCCTGGCTCCAGAATCCTGGGAGCAGCTCCGGGGCCTCCTCTGGATTCTCTCCAACTCCTCCATATCCTTCCTGTATTCCCCCATCTCCACTCACGACCTCCATAAAAAACCAGGAATTGCAAGGTGGGATTCACAGGTGCCACTGGCTGGGAATCTCCTCCAAAACAAACTCCACCATCAGGAGAACCAGGCTGGAAAACCACGCCGCAATTCCAAGGCCACGATCCCAAATGCCAGGGGCTGGAGTGAGGTTAAGGAGCCTAAAAAATGCCTGGAGGGTGGCCGGGAAGAGCCGGAGGGGAAGGATTTGGGATGGTTGGGATGAGTCACAGTGGGAATGAGTCAGCAGCATCCTGCTGCTGCTCTATCCCAGGATTTATAAACAAATTCCTGCTCCCAAGTACACAGAGGGAACTTTTCCGCTCTGGAGCTGGGACAGGATTGGTTGACATCTTGTGGACTGGGGACTCCGTGTCCTTTCCCAAAAAAAAAAAAGGAAAAAATAATAAAAAAAAGAAATACTACAAAATAATTTGAATAACAAAACACAGCCCATGATGAGCCAGGTGTGGTTTAACCCAGAAAGGGAAACAAAAAAAAGGGAAATGAGAATTTTGGGATTTGTGACTTTGCCGTCCTTTTACCGCGGTTTTTGTTCCATTTGTGATGTTTGAATTCCTTCTGATCCATAAAACACATGGAGATTTCATGCTGTGACGTCACTCTGGCATTCCCGCATCCCAGATCCTTGGGATTCCTGCATCTCTGCTTCCTTCCTGCTGTAGGAATTTGGAAAATATCCCTGGAAAAGTCTTGTAGAGGTCACATGGAATCATCCCCGTGGGATCATCCCGGTGTCCGAGGCCTCTTGAGGGTTTGGATAATCTGTTCTTAAATCTTGGAATTCCATCCCTGAATTCATTGCTCTTTTTCCACCTTTCCACAGGATTTGGTCCATTTCCCTGTGGAATACACAAAATCCTTAGAATGCCTTAAAAACTTGGGAATTTTACCCAAATAAACGCTCCAGGATCCCGGAGCTGCAGCTGCCTCCGAGCCTGTGAGGGCAGAAATTGGGAATATGTGAAATATGGAACAATTCCCTTCCTTCCTTGCAGGATCCCAGCTTCCAGGGAGAGGACAGGGCCCAGGGGCAGAACAAATCCCAGGGAATGGGAATTCCTAGTGGGAGAATTCCAGGCAGGGAGAGGAGGGATTTTGTTCCCAGCGAGATTGCAGGACACCTGTGCTGGATTCAGTGGGCGATGGGAGGGACTGGGAGGTGTGAAATAAGGCAGGGGATTCCCAGTGGGATGGGAATTCCTGCCTGGATGTTGCTCCAGGTGCCTGCAATCCATGATTTTGAGTTATCCCAAAAGAAGAAGGAGCTGCTGGAAAAATCCAGAGGAGGCCCCGGAGCTGCTCCCAGGATTCTGAAGCGCCTCTGCTCTGGCAGAGCTGGGAATGTTCCCCTGGAGAAGGGAAAATTCCAGGGAATGCTCAGAGTGCCTGGAGGGGCTCCAGGAGAGCTGGAGAGGGACTGGGGACAAGGGACAGAGGGACAGGAGCCAGGGAATGGCTCCCACTGGGAAAGGGGAGCTTGGGCTGGGATCTTGGCAAGGAATTCCTGGCTGGGATTTGTCTGGAATTCCCAGATTTGCTGGGGCTGCTTCTGAATCCCTGGAATGGGATTGTTCCTCTATCCCAAGGATTTTCTGGAAGCTGGGATAACCTGGAAGGATCCAGAGATCCCTGGAGCGGGGCTGCTGCTCCTGCCCTGGGATTCTCACACTCTTTGGGAATTTTCCAGGCTACAATCCTATTTTCATTCTACCGGGATTTGCCTCCCTCATCCTCAATCCCGACTTCCCCCCACTCCCGAATCCTCCTTTCCATCCTGATTCCAACCCCTTCTCCCCATCCCACTTTGAGCCGAGTGTGCTTTCCTTCAGGAATCCGCAGCCTAATCCAGGGCAAACGAAACATTCCCACAAAACCTCCAACTCCATGAACTCCTGCCCCGGCCTTGGCCGCGCTCCCTCCTCCCTCTCTTCCCAACCCCCATCCCAATCCTGGTTTTCACCGGCTCCGCTGAGGTTTCCAGGACGTTTTTTCTCCCTGATGAAGGATCTTGCAAAAACTCTGGAATTTTTGCGCAGCTGCCGGAGCTGGGATTGGACGGATCCGCCTGGATTTGGGAACAGTGGGGTTGGAGCTGGATTTTCACGCGCCGCACTGGAGGTGGAGAAAATCCCTGGAAAATCAAGAGATCCTCGTTCCTGTGGATTTTAGGGGTGGAGCTCTGTTGCAGGGAGCAGCTGGGTTGGGATTGGGAGGATGAGAAGAAAATTGGGAAGAGGCTGTTGGAACAAATCCCAGGATTCCAGTGGCTCCCAGGTCCCTTTTCCAGCATTCCTGAGGAATCGCTGAGCTCTTCCTTGTCTGTTCTTTTGGATAAGGATCCCCACAGACCTTCCCAAATCCAATCCCAAAAATGCTGGGACTGGGGAGGGAGTGGGGAATGTTCCCTTTCCCACTGGGATTGTCATTCCTGAGCATCTCAGCTGGGAAATGGGCCAGGAGAATTTGGAAAGGGCTCTTCCAGCTGAATCCAGGGAAACACTGGGTGGTGAGGATGAGGAGAATCCTCTGCATTCCAAAGGTGTGTCCTGAGAATCATGGAATGGTTTGGGTGGGAAGGGACCTTGGAATTTATCCTATTCCATCCCTCACCTCCCACCATCCCAGATTACCCCAGCCTGGCCTTGGACATTCCCAGGGATCCAGGGGCAGCCCCAGCAAATCTGGGAATTCCATCCCAGCCAGGAATTCCTTGCCAAGATCCCAGCCCAAGCTCCCCTTTCCCAGTGGGAGCCATTCCCTGGCTCCTGTCCCTCTGTCCCTTGTCCCCAGTCCCTCTCCAGCTCTCCTGGAGCCCCTCCAGGCACTCTGAGCATTCCCTGGAATTTTCCCTTCTCCAGGGTAACATTCCCAGCTCTCCCAGAGCAGAGGAGTTCCAGAATCCTGGAGCATTTTACCTCCTTCACAGCAACCTATGGATGAAGTGGGATCAGCCTCTTTTTCCAGGAGAGATAAATATTCCTGAAATTCCAGCCAGATCCACAGCAATTCCCAGATACCGGAATATCTTTGAAGGTGATGTCGTGGGACTGGGGGACTCTCTTCCCTGTCATCCCAGTGGGAATGTGATGTGGCATTCCCACCTCTTGCTCATCCCTGTTTTCCCTCTGGCCATGCCTGAGGTTTTTGCCAGGATTTGGGATTCAGATTCCATCCTGAAACTCGTTTCCCAGCCAAATTCAAGATTCCTGGATTTGTCCAGCCAGGATTCCAGCTGGGAATGCTGCTCTCCCTAAGGAGGCTCCAGATTCATCCCTGAACGGATAAAATCCGGGGAAGCACCAGAAGCCCAGAATTTCTGTTGGAACCATGGCAATGTTGGAACTGCTTCCAGGAATTTTTCACCCATTTCAGGAGGGAATGGAGGGAGGGAAAAAGGGAATTTTTCCTTTGTCCTGGCATTTCCCACATGGATCTCAATCCCTCTCCCAGACCCCATTCCCACTGGGAAGCCTCCCAGCCTTTCCCTGTCAGGGATTTTTCCGATCTTTACCGTTCCCAAAATCACAACCAGATGGGCCCGGAGCTGCTCTGACTCAGTCTCCGACATCACCATCCCCAAAATCCGGCTCCCGGCAGGAATTTTTTCCCCCCAGGGACCTCATCCTGCATCTATAAGGAGGTGACTCATGATGATCCATAGGCTGAGCCAAGCACGGATCCGGGCAGGATGAGGCCAAAGGGCATCCAGAGTTCTCTTTTCATGGGAATTCATCCCTTTTTCTCTGAAATCCATATTCTTGGAAATGCCGGAGTGTTCCCCGTTAGCAGCCGGATTTGACATCCCAAGGGTTGTTCCTTTCATATTTCCATAAATTCTTCTTAATATTTTAAGTTCTCCTTTCTTTTTCTTCCCCCTATTTTTAACAGTTTCTCCCAAGATGCATTTTCCATTAAATAAAGCTCAGGATAATTTTCCCTGCTTCTAAAAACCAGGGATGGAACTCCAGCTCCTCAACCTTGACCTTAGCTCAGGGAACACATCCCAGCTCCAGGGCTTTTAGTCCAGGAAGTTTTTCCAGCAAAGCCCTGACTTATTCCTAGAAATCTGATGATCCAAGTCCACAGACATAACATAAAATTAGGGAATCATGGAATTATGGGTTTGGTTAGGTTGGAAAAACCCTGAAAATCATGGAGTCCAACATCCCTTCCCTTCCCTTCCCTTCCCTTCCCTTCCCTTCCCTTCCCTTCCCTTCCCTTCCCTTCCCTTCCCTTCCCTTCCCTTCCCTTCCCTTCCCTTCCCTTCCCTTCCCTTCCCTTCCCTTCCCTTCCCTTCCCTTCCCTTCCCTTCCCTTCCCTTCCCTTCCCTTCCCTTCCCTTCCCTTCCCTTCCCTTCCCTTCCCTTCCCTTCCCTTCCCTTCCCTTCCCTTCCCTTCCCTTCCCTTCCCTTCCCTTCCCTTCCCTTCCCTTCCCTTCCCTTCCCTTCCCCCCTTGGAATTCCACCAAAATATCAGCATTTGAATCCAAACATTTCCAAAGCTCCAAACTTTGGAGATTATTTCCTATCATTTTTTTCCAAGGGTGGGGGATTTGGAAAGGGAAGGGACAATGGGATTCCCTCTTTTTTCTCCAATTTAATCCATGGATTCTTCTCTATGGGAGAGACGTGTGATCCAAGATCCAGTCGGGAGTGCTGGATCCAAACAAAACCCTTCTCCTGCTTATCAGACCACCCAAACTCATCCATGCCAAGTTTCCCAGCACCTTTTTTAGGAAAACCTTCCCACGGCTGATCGGGAATTGCCAACTCTGGTATCCACACTCCAGCTCCGACATCCACCAGTGATTCCCTGTCTTGATTCCCTTTGTGGTGTGCTCATGGAGACAAAACTTTCCAGGAGTTCTGGGATTGTTCAGGGTTCATCCCGAGTTTTGTCTGCATCCCTTGGAACTCATCCCAGCTCCTGGAAACCCGGGAGAGCCTCAGCTACCTCTGGCTGGCTCCAGTTGGAGGTGAGGGAATCAGGGAGGGTTTGGAAGCACCGGGAAGATTGGAAGGCCCTCAAATCCAGCAGGATTTGACTCTTGGTCCCGTTTTTCATGTGGATCATCCTCAGAGGGCAGAATTCCAGCAGGATTGGGATCCGAGCCGGAGGGGAGCTCCCAATCCAATAGGAGAAGGTCAGTGCTGCTCTTCTGCCGAGTGTTTGGAGCTGAGGTATCCAGAAAGGAAATGAATCCAAGATGAGCTCAGGTTTTGGTAGAGATCCATGAAAAAAAAGGGAGAGGGAAGAGCGGGAGTGTGGGCAAGGAAAGGCCTTTTCACTTGGATTCGTTATCCAAAAACAGGGAAGAAAATGGAATAAACCCTCAAATCGGAATGTGGGGACTCTGCAAGGCCGGGTTGGATTGGGACTGGAGCTCCCTGGAATAGTGGGAGGTGTCTCTGGTCATGGATTGGGTGGAATGGGATGGGATTTGAGGTCTTTCCAACCCAAAGCATTCCAGGATTTGGGAGCTACTCTGCTCTGGAGCCAGGCTGGGAGAGCTGGGAATGTTCCCCTGGAGAAGGGAAAAATCCAGGGAGAGCTCGGAGCTGAAAAGAATGGATAAAGAATGGAATATTCCTCCCAGCTTCGGATATTCTGGGATTCCATGATCAGAGAGTTGTCCCTTGAACAGGATGGATAAACCTGGAATTTCTTTCCCAACTCCAGATATTCCGTGATTTTGTGATTAGAGAGCCGTCCTTGAAAAGAACGGATTGACCTGGAATAGCCTTCCCAACTTCAGATATTCCAGGATTCCCTGATCAGAGAGCTGTCACTTAAAAAGAATGGATAAACCTGGAATACCCTCCAAACTGCAGATATTCCATAATTCCATTACCTCCCCTTAGGAGCTGTCCTTGAAAATGATGGATAAAGCTGGAACATCCCTCCCAACTCAGGATCTTTGGGGATTCCATGACCAAAGAGCTGTCCTTGAAAATTATGGATAAAGCTGGATCATCCCTCCCAGCTCGAGATATTCCATAATTCCATGTCCTGCCCTTTAGAGCTGTCCCTGAAAAGAACAGATAAACCTGGAATATCCTTCCCAGCTCCGGATATTCTGTGATTCCATTACGTCCTTGAAAAGGATGGTCAAATCCAGAATCCAGGAGAAGTCACTTGGAAAACTCTCCCTAGAGCTCTGAAATCCAGAGGCAGAAGGAGCCCTTCACTCCATCCAGCCCCAAGCCGACTCCTCATTTACAGGATGAGGTCATTCCTGGAGGATGGGGATGGGATCCCTCCAAAAACGGCCTTTGGAAGCTTTCCCTCTTCCAAGAGAAACGTGGGACCTCTGTCTCCTTTTCCTGGAGGATTCCAGAACTCCAAACAAGCCGGGAGTTGGCTCCGTGCTCCAGCATTACTCAGGAAGCCTGGCAGGAGGGAAAACCAGCGGACACTCCAACAAAATAAAAAGGAATCAGAATTCCTGGTGTTACAACGAGTCCATTCAGTGGGAAAATCCCAGGCCAAGGCCATTATCCCGTGCCAAGAAGATCCAAGTCAGGTAAATCCATGGCTTTGTTTTCCGGGCACTTTGGACTGGGGAGGAATTTAATAGGGATGGATTTGGAGCCGAACTTCCTTCCCTCATCCCGGAACGTCTGGGATCCAGAAAAACACTGGGACTGGGGCAGGTAGGGAGAGGAGGAACGACAGGATTACCTGGATTGGGAGCTTTTCCAAGGGTTTATCCCTTTCGATTTTCCAAAGGGAAGAGAGCAAATGCTTTGCTGTTTTAGGGATTATGGAAGGAAGGGAGAGAGGCGCAGGATTTTCGGGAATGGGTGGATTTCGCCTGCACTGAGGGGGGGTGTGGATTTTGATGGAAAAAAAAGGAAGGAATGGCTGATGGTGGATCCGGAGATGTTTGATCCGAGGTTTTTCTGGAGTGAAAACAGAAGTTCCACATCCCAAAATTCTCTGGGATGGGTCAGCAAAGCTGTGGAAAATCCCAGAGGGAGGAGCAGAAGGGGCATGGTCAGAGCAAGACTTTGGCCATGGCCACAAATCCAATTTATCCCAAAATTTCTGGATGTTGAGGGAAAATCACAGGGAATAAGGCAAGGAATGGCAGACAGCAGCCAAGCAATGCAGGTTTTTGGGATGGAGGTGTTTGGATTTGTGGGATGCAGCAGGTCCGGATGGTTGATATCTACCTGTGGAAGCTGTGCTGGGATTGGGAATTCCCAGGGATAATTTGGGCAGGAAGGAATCTCAGGAAGTGTCTGGTCCAGCTTCCGAAAACAGATTTCCCAGGGATTTATCCAGCCTGACCTGGAAAACTTCCAAGGACAGGGACTGCGCGACGCCTCTGGGAACATTCCATGATTCCTTGGTTCTGCTGGGATGGGATGGGATGGGATGGGATGGGATGGGATGGGATGGGATGGGATGGGATGGGATGGGATGGGATGAGCTCTCCCCAAATATTTCCTGGGAACCTGGGAGAGTCCTCCTATCGTCAGTCTCAAAAATCCTGAGCAAATTCCCATTTCTGCCAGAGTAGGAGGAGCATGGGATTCCTTCATCCCGCCAAATTCCATCGGCATCATTCCCTGGTCCTCACCTCACTTGGCCATTTCCGTCTGATGGGATTTTGTTCCCAAACCCAGCCCCAGAGCTGGGATTAGTCATTCCCTCTTGGGAAAATGGGAAAGGGGCTCAGCAGTGCCTTGGGAATGCTCAAACCTGGAATAACAGGACAAAACATTGGGATATCCATTCCTGGCTGGTGGCATCCAACAGGATGAGGAAGAGAGGATGAGTGGATGGAAATAGGAATTGGGATTGGGATCAGGATTGGGATAGGAAGAGCCCAGATTTATGGAGTTTTCCACAGCTGATCTCCCCTTGGAATGGGATGTTTGCTCCATCCTGATCCCACAAATCTCTTCTTCCTTATTCCACAGGGATCTGATTCCCACTGGGAGTTCTGGGCTGCCCCGCTGGGCTCTTCCAAACTTCCCAAAATCCACCCAAACTCACCCATTCCCAGCCTCATCCCATATTTGATCTAATCCAGCATTAAGGACTGATTTCCTTGTGGAGCAGGATTTGGGATTCAGGGATCGCTCCTCCAGGATGGCTGGGATTGATCCCATTCATCCAAGACTCAGCTTAAGGCTGAGCCTTTCCTAAAATGGGATTTAACAGGACAGAGCAGCTGCCTCACCATAATTCCTGGGTCAAATATTCCTCAATCTCCAGCCTTGGTATTCCCGGGAATTCTTAATCCACCAAATCATGCCTGTGGCTGTGATGAGTGGGAATCCAGTTTGGGATTTGGGACCATTGTACAAATGGATTTTCCCTGGTTTTCCCATGTTTGTGGTGCCAGGGCGGAGAAGGGGATGGAGACATTCCAGCAGCTCCTTCCCTTCCCTGTGTCCGGCTCTGGGGCTGGAAAAGCTGGCACTCTCTCGGATTCTGCTGGAATTAGCGAGTTGCAGATTTTTCATTTTCTTTGCCTGTTTCTTTTTTTTGCAGGATCGTGTTAAAAAAACCCTCCAAACAAGCAGTCATGGAATAATGGAATTTGGGAATGGTTCAGGTGGGAAAGGAATTTAGGGATTATCCCATTCCCACCCCATTCCATGGCAGGGACACCTCCCATAATTCCAAATGGATCCAAGCCCAGTGTCCAGCCTGGCCTTGGGCACTCCAGGGATCCAGGGGCAGCCACAGCAAATCTGGGAATTCCAGACAAATTCCAGCCAGGAATTCCTTGCCAAGATCCCAGCCCAAGCTCCCCTTTCCCAGTGGGAGCCATTCCCTGGCTCCTGTCCCTCTGTCCCTTGTCCCCAGTCCCTCTCCAGCTCTCCTGGAGCCCCTCCAGGCACTCTGAGCATTCCCTGGAATTTTCCCTTCTCCAGGGGAACATTCCCAGCTCTGCCACCCTGGCTCCAGAGCAGAGGGGCTCCAGCCCTGGAGCAGCTCCGGGGCCTCCTCTGGGCTCTCTCCAGCAGCTCCACGTCCTCCTGGATTTGGGATCCAGGAGCAGGAGCAGCTCTGCAGGTGGGCTCTCACCTGAGCAGAACACAGGGACACAATTCCCACCTTTCCCGCTCCCCATGCTGCTTTGGAGCAATCCCAGTGGGAATTCAAATCCGTGGGAAGGCTCAGAAGTTCCTGAGTGGGATGAAGGAGAAGCTTTGGCAGGGGAGCCCTGAGCTCACAAAACCCTTTTGTTGGGAATTATCCCAGAACAGCCAACAGCTCCCACCCAATCCTCGGGAAAAGCCACAAGGAGAAGATGCATTAGGATTGAATTGTTTTCCTGTCAAAACCTCCCGTTCCTCCAGGTGAGACCATTCCCCCTTCCCAGAAATCCTGACGGATGGGAAGCCTCTCCCCAGCCAGGCTGATGGCTCTTGGAATAAAAATATCCCTGGAAAAGAGACAACCTGAATGTCAATGAGTGGAAATGACCTTTCCCTGCTGAGGCTCTGGGTATCCACTCAAATTTCCGGATCCAAGAACAAATCCAAAGCCTCGGGAAGGTGAATCCAAAGAAGTGTCCAAAATTTGGAGGTGGCACCGAGTCCTGGCTGCGGCTTCCAGCCTGGATTTGCTCCGTGAGACTTGGAGGCACCAGGATTCTGTGTTTGGGTCAGGAAAGAGCCTCGGAGAAAAGGGGGCTTTGTTTTATCCGTGTTGTTTTTATGGAAAGGGAAGGGAAAAACAGATTAGGGTGGGAAATGAGGGAAGTGGTTATTTCTGGAAGCAGCTCCCTGCCCAGCGTTCCCTCTCTGGGAGGGAAGAGGCGTTTTCCCCGCAGGGCTTGGAAAGGACAAAAAAAAGGGGGGAAAAGTAGCCATCCCAAGGGATTTTCCAGTCTTTTAGGGGTTGGGATTAGATCATCTTTAAGGCACCCTTGACCCCAAACCATTCCACGATTCGAGAGGAGATTCCAGAGGGACATAGCAGTGGGAAAGGGAAGGAATCCGTGTCCCGGAGTAATTCCAGAGAACGTCACAGGCTCCTTTCCCAGGTTGTTGTCAGCATCTCCAGGATAATTCACCTCCAAGGTGGGACAACTCCCTGACAGTTCTTGATCCCGGTATCCCTGTTTGGCCAAAATTTCTGGAATCATGGAATGGGTTGTCTTGGAAGGGACCTTAAAGATGATTTAATCCCAACCTGCCACGGCAGGGACACCGCCCACCATCTCAGGGTGCTCCAAGCCTTCTCCAGCCTGGTCCTGGACATTTCCAGGGATCCAGGGGCAGCCACAGTCCCAGCCCTTTGCAGGAATTCTCCTGCCCTTTTCCAGCCAGGACTGGGAGGAGATTCCAGCTCCAGTCTCAATACTGTGGACAATTTTCCTGGATTTTTCCAGCGGCAGAATAAAATCTGAGCATCCCTGGATAGTGGAAGGTGTCCCTGCCCCTGGGATGATCCTGAAGATCCCTTCCAAACCATTCCGTGATTCCTTGTTTTTCTGAACCAGGATCCTGGGAAGTTTCCTTAAAAAAAAAAAACAACCCATCCATCATCTGTATCTGTTCCTTTTCCTCCTCCCAACTTCCAAACCTTCCCAAAATGAGACAAATGAGCCCAGGGATGCCCAGACCATGGAATAAAGCAGCTGGTGCTTATGTGGAAATCAGGGAAAAATTCCAAGGCCTAAGGAAAGATTTGGCTCTCAGGGATAAACAATTTTCCCCTTTTGTTCTGGAATTGTTTTCACCCCATTTCAGGGCCGGGTGTGAACATTGCACCTCATCCGAGAACAAAGGAGTGAAATGTGGGAAAAAAGGGAGAATGAAAAAAAAAATTAGGGATGATTTTTCCAGGGAATTTCTCCAGCAGAGCAGAGCTGTGCTTGGCATGGGGCTGGGCAGAGCTGGCATTGCCAGGACCTCCAGAGTGGTCTCCAGGGAATCCTAAATTGTGCTCACAGCTGGGATTAGCTCCCTCTGGGAATGCTCTGGCAGCCAAGGATCCCCAGGGTCTGGTGATTCCCAACTTTGCAGACATGGAGGAGCCCATGGATCATGGATGGTGTCCGGGAGGAGCCCATGGATCAGGGATGGAGCCTGGAAGAGCTGGAGAGGGACTGGGGACAAGGGACAGAGGGACAGGAGCCAGGGAATGGCTCCCACTGGGAAAGGGGAGCTTGGGCTGGGATCTTGGCAAGGAATTCCTGGCTGGAATGGAATTCCCAGATTTGCTGGGGCTGCCCCTGGATCCCTGGGAATATCCAAGGCCAGGTTGGACACTGGGGTTGGATCCACCTGGGATGGTGGGAGGTGTCCCTGCCTGTGGATGATGAGGTGGGAGTGGGATCATCTTTCCGTCCCTCCCAACCCAAACCATCCCATGGTTCCATGATCCCATTTCCACCAGGTCTGCCCTGCTCCCTCTCACAATTCCACATGGGATACAGGGAATTGGAAGAAATATTCTGCTGCAAAGGGAGTGAAATTCCAGTTATTTCTGGGACAGCTTTGGCATGGACACAATTCCCCACCTGCATTCCCTCCTGAGGTCCTCACCACCCACAACCCCACTGCAAAATTCAACTTTATCTTGAAAATTCCACAATTTTCCCAGCAAAAAAATGGCCAGACCTGCAACTGAGCTGTCCAAAAAAAACCCCAACATTTTTCCCTGTTTTTCTTGTGAGGAACAAAGGACTCTGGATTTTGGATCCCAAAGCAGCTCCGAATGTTTTGTTCCACTCCAAGGTGCTTTGTTTTGCTTTCAGCTCCTTTAATCCTCCCAAGGAATTGTTTAAATTCCAGGAATCATTTCCACACCGAGCATTTTGAAGGGCTTCAGTATTGTACTTTTAATTTTTTTCCCAAAAAGGCCTCAGTGTTGTTTTTTTTTTTTTTCTCCTCACAGAGGAAAATTCCCTGAATTTCTGTATAATATAATCCTGGAGAAAAAAAAAAAAAAAAAAAAAAAGCCCTGATCGGCCCCTGGAAAAATTAACACCAGATGTGGCTGAATCCCAAAGTGTCTTCCCATTGGATTGCCCTTAGGAAAGCACCTTCTTTCCTGGAATTCTTCCATCTCTGAGTGCATGACATCCTCACTATCCCAGAAATGCAGGAATGGCTTTTAGAGGGAGGAGAAATGAGATACAAAATCTTGGAGGTAAGGGTGTGGAATCATGGAATGGGTTGGGTGGGAAGGGACCTTAAAGATCATTCCAATCCCACCCCATCCATGGCAGGGACACCTCCCACTATCCCAGGTGGATCCAAGCCCAGTGTCCAACCCGGCCTTGGGCACTCCAGGGATCCAGGGGCAGCCACAGCAAATCTGGGAATTCCAGCCCAGCCCCTCCCACCCTCCCAGCCAGGAATTCCTTGCCAAGATCCCAGCCCAAGCTCCCCTTTCCCAGTGGGAGCCATTCCCTGGCTCCTGTCCCTCTGTCCCTTGTCCCCAGTCCCTCTCCAGCTCTCCTGGAGCCCCTTGATGTTTCCAGCTTTTCTGGTTTGTTGAACACTCCCAAGGATGGAGACTCCACCCCTGCCCTGGGCAGTTCCAAAGTTTAGTCACCCTTTCCAGGAAGGAATTTTCCTGATATCCAGCCTAAACCTCCCCTGGCCCGGCCTGAGGCCGTTCCCTCTCCTTCTGTCCCTTTTTCCTGGAACAGATCCCAAATCCCCCCGGCTGTCCCCTCCTGGCAGGAGCTGTGCAGAGCCACAAGGTCCCCCTGAGCCTCCTTTGCTCCAGGCTGAGCCCCCTCAGCTCCTCAGGAACTCTCCATTCCCTTCCCAGCTCCTCAGGAACTCTCCATTCCCTTCCCAGCTCCCTCAGGAACTCTCCATTCCCTTCCCAGCTCCTCAGGAACTCTCCATTCCCTTCCCAGCTCCTCAGGAACTCTCCATTCCCTTCCCAGCTCCCTCAGGAACTCTCCAGCCCCTTCCCAGCTCCCTCAGGAACTCTCCAGCCCCTTCCCAGCTCCCTCAGGAACTCTCCATTCCCTTCCCAGCTCCCTCAGGAACTCTCCATTCCCTTCCCAGCTCCTCAGGAACTCTCCATTCCCTTCCCAGCTCCCTCAGGAACTCTCCATTCCCTTCCCAGCTCCTCAGGAACTCTCCATTCCCTTCCCAGCTCCTCAGGAACTCTCCAGCCCCTTCCCAGCTCCTCAGGAACTCTCCATTCCCTTCCCAGCTCCCTCAGGAACTCTCCATTCCCTTCCCAGCTCCTCAGGAACTCTCCAGCCCCTTTCCAGCTCCATTCCCTGCCCTGGATACACTCCAGCCCCTCTGTGTCCTTTCCATGGAAAAATGTCGTTTTCCTGGCCCAGAATGTTGGGTGTGTTCAGATCAGAGGAATTTCACTAAGGTTTTAGCAGAGGACCCTTAGGACTTGCAGATCTCCCAGGAATATTCCCACCAGCCTTTTTTTCCCCTCTGGGATATTCCTGGATGCTGAAGAAAAGGGATGCACCTCATCCATGATGGCTTTTTCCCTCTAAATTTGTGTTCCAGGACATCCATTGCTCTAAAAAACAGGATACAGGAGGGGAAGCTCCAAACTGCTCCCAAAACTATCCCTGGAAAAATCCTGATCCACCAGCAGGCTCACATCTAATTTAACAGGGATGAAGCCTTTCCCAGTTCCAGGAAAGGTGGGATTCTTTGGGAATGCCGAGTATTCCTGAATTTACAATTGTGTGTCATTCCTGTTTTGGAGCTTATGAAGAGATGGAGCTGGTCTGCATTTCCCAGCCTGAGAAACCTCAGGAAACCTTCGGAGCCATTCCCGAGCATCCACGATGGGGAAAACCGAGGGATTGGTTTGAACTTTCTGGCACGGAACAAGCAGAGAAGGGAAGAGCCCAGGAGTGGGATTGTCTCCGCGTCCGGAGAAGAAGGAGCTGGAAGCAATTCAGAGCCTCAGCCGAGCTCCAGAGGCCCTAAAATCCCGGCTGGAATCCCAGAGCTCATATCCCGCTCATTTTCAGGAGGCTGTAATGGGAAACAGCAGCCACGGATAAGTGGCTGTGGCCACGTTAGCTCCAGGCTGGGACAATCCCGAGGTTCTCGTGAGCTACTGCTCTGGCAAATCCCTGCTCCCAGGGGCACCAGAGCACGGCAGTTTCCCTGGAAGCGAGAGCAGAGCAGCTGGAATGTTCGCAGAGAGGTGGATGCAGGGATGGAGAGGGGCTGAGAGATCCAAAAGGGAAGGAATGAAATCATGGATCTGACAGCGGGTGGAGTGGGAAGCCTGGAATGGTGGTGGGATCCTCCAGATGCTCCGGCAGCTCCATGATCCAGAGGTCCAACCTTTCCTGCCTGGAATCCCTCCCCGATGTTGTCCATACGGAGCTGAGGATGGAGGAGGTGAAAGGATGGAGCTGGGAAGAGCAGCGGGGGCAACTCCACAGGGAAGGACCTGGAGAAATGTGGGAAATCAACCCCAAAATTGTGAATTTGCATGGATGGGCCCAGAAAAAAATCTCCAAGTACCTCCATGAGTTGTGGCTGGGAACTCGCCTGGAATGTCGCAGTCATGGAATCCTGGAATGTTAAGGATGGGAAGGGAATGAAAGATGATCCCATTCCACCCCATCCATGGGCAGGGACACCTTCCACTATCCCAGGTGGATCCAAGCCTCGATGTCCTACCTGGCCTTGGGCACTTCCATGGATCCAGGGACATCCAGAGTCCCACTCCTCACATTCCTTCCAAACCCGGGTTTTATGGAATTGCTGGCTCGGCCACCAATTCCATGGAAACTCAGCCATGTGTGGTGCAAACCTCGGGATGTAGGTGCAGGATTCCGGCCAGAAGGATGGGACTTGGGAAAACCTGGGATAGTGGGAGGTGTCCCTGCCCCATGGCAGAGGGTGGAACTGGAGGATTTTTAAGGTCCCTTCCCACCACAAACATTCCAGGATTCCATTAAATCTGCATCCAGGCTTTGCCTGGGAAGGAATCTCCAGCCCAGGGAGAGGAATTTTCTGGGAGGTGTTCCCGGCCCAGCTGGATGCAAGGAACATTTCCAGAGGAAGCCTCATTCCATGAACTTTACATGGTTTTGGTGGCATTCCTGGGATAATCTGGAAAGGCTTGGTGCGGGATGTTTGCTATGGATTTGAAAAATTGGATTGGATTCAGAAGGATCTGATTCCATGTTTTTTCATGTGTTTCTACCCAATTCCACGTGATTCCATGTGTTACTACATGATTCCATGTGTTACTACGTGATTCCATATGATTCTACGTTTCCATGTGTTTCCATGTGATTCCATGTAATTCCATGTGGTTCCAACTCTGCTGAATGGAATGTGGAGAAGTTTGCTCCCCGTGCCTCAGTTTCCCCTGGGAAGAAGAACTTCCCTTGGCAGTTGTTCTCTGTTTTCCAAATTAAAGGGAAAATCTTGATTAAAATCCACATGGATTTTAAATCCCTCCCGGAATGGGGTTAGGACAGCTGTTTCTGGGCTGGACAGCCCTTTCCATGAAAGAATATTCCCTAATTTCCAGTCTCAACCATCCCTGGCACAGCCTGGGGCCGTTCCCTCTCATCCTGTCCCTGATCCCAGAGGTCTCAACCCCCGTCAGCTGGGAATTTCAGAGAGGGAAAAGATCCCTCTGGATCCTCCTTTTCTCCAGGCTGAGCCCCTTTCCAGCTCCCTCAGGAATTCTTCAGCCCCTTCCCAGTTCCGTTCCCTGCCCTGGACATGCTCCAGCCCCTCAGGGTCTTTGTTGGGAATGGCTCAAACTGCTCCCGGGATTTGGAGTGTGGCCTTGCTGTCATGGGATTGGGATGGGATGCGATGGGATGGGGATGGGATGGGATGGGATGGGATGGGATGGGATGGGATGGGATGGGATGGACGGAACACGATAGGGATGGATGGGGCAGCAGCACTTTGTGTTTTCCATGAATTCTCTGCAGATGATCTCACACCCTGGAGCTTTCCTACCCAAATTCTGCTCCCAAGGGCAGTTCCAGAAGTTCTCTGGATCCACCAGGAAGAGCCTGTGGATGCACCAGCCCAGGACCTTCCTGTGGGGCACGGAAGTGGGAGTCCCACCTCAGTGAATTCCTGGAGCGAATTCCTTGCGCTGCCATTCCCGCCGGAGTTCCCACCGGTGGGCACAGCGCTGAGATTCCAAGGGAAAACCACAAATCCTTGGAAGGGTTTGGGTTGGAAAGGGACCTCACCCAATTCCAACACCTCCCACTATCCCAGGTTGCTCCTCCAGTGGATAATTGCACCTTTCTTCCCTCCACCTTCCCGTTCCCATTCCCTCTTTGGACACGGATCCAGCATTCCAGGATCCTCTCCAGCGTTCCCATCCCTCGCTCTTCCCAATGGGAAGGACCAGCAGTGTCCAAGCCAGCCCCGAGCATGATCCACGAGGTCCTGAAGGAGTTGCTGACAGGGGAAGTCCGGCGGAGATCTGAGGGAGCCGCGGGCACTGCTGGATCCAGGACAATTCCCCAGATTTGTCCTGGATCCTTCTCCCGGGGAGTTTTGTTCCCCCACGGGAATTTATGGCTCAGCCAGAGGAGGGAATCCTGTGCCAGGATTTTAACGAGGCCTTCCTATAAATATTTCTCTTTTAGCTTAGGATAAAGGCTGGGTCTGCTCCGATGGAAAGGAGGGAAAAGCCGGGAAAATCCATTTGTTTTCCCATTTAAGCAAAACCACACATCCCTGTAATTATAAGCAGCATCCCCTGGCAAATATATCCCTGTTTTTTTGCTGGAATTATTTATGTCCTGCGAGTGGGAATTACACAGGGCCTGGTGCACAGTCCCCAGCTCCTGGGCTGCGAAATGGTTCCCATTTGTGGCTAAAAAAGAAGGAAAACGACTGGAAAACAATTGGATTTATGGTTTGTCCGAACATCTGTAGGATTACACTGGAGTTGGTGGTTGGAAAAGGAATTTTTTCCTTTTTTCCCCAAAAATTTGGTTTATTTTAGGGGTGATTGTTCAGTGAGGGGGAGTTGTTGTTCTGTTTTGTGGGGTTTTAGGGTTGGGTTATTTTTCCTGGAAAATCCAACCGGTGCAGAGGTGGCTCTGGGAAAACTCCAAGAAGAGGATAAGGATGGATATTGTCAGTGTGTAATGTGTGCAAGGAATTCAGGGAGGAAAAATCCATGGAAAAGTAGAGATATCCACAGTGCTTTCCCACAGGATATGAGAGCTGGTGACAGGAACATCCCAGAATCCCGGGAAGTGTCCAAGGCCAGGTTGGACATTGGAGCTTGGAGCAACCTGGGACAGTGGGAGGTGTCCCTGAACATGGATGGGGTGGGAATGGATGGGATTTAAGGTCCCTTCCCACCAAAACCATTCCAGGATTCTGGAGCCAGGCTGGCAGAGCTGGGAATGTTCCCCTGGAGAAGGGAAAATTCCAGGGAATGCTCAGAGTGCCTGGAGGGGCTCCAGGAGAGCTGGAGAGGGACTGGGGACAAGGGACAGAGGGACAGGAGCCAGGGAATGGCTCCCACTGGGAAAGGGGAGCTTGGGCTGGGATCTTGGCAAGGAATTCCTGGCTGGAATGGAATTCCCAGATTTGCCGTGGCTGCCCCTGGATCCCTGGCAGTGCCCAAGGCCAGGCTGGACACTGGGCTTGGATCCACCTGGGATATTGGGAGGTGTCCCTGGATGGATGGGGTGGGATTTGAGGTCCCTTTCTACCCAAAGATTTCCATTAATCTCCAAAGTCCTTTCCAACACCCCGGTGTGGCTGCAGCAGCAGCACTTACTGTTTGCTCTAATAATTAACCTGTTAATTATTTAGACATTGTAATTAAATGATTATTTTTGTTGCCAAATTCCAATTTCTCCACATCCATATTTTTTCACAGACTGTGTTGACTTTGGGGGAGTTTCCCACAGCAAAAATATTTTAAAAATAAGCAGTCTTTTTCCTTTTCCATAAAAAGATTAATTTCATTCTCTGCTCCCAAGTGTCATTTTCTTGGAATTTATCCCAATTTTTAAAGAATTTTTAAAGAATCTCTAATTATTCAAATGAAATTCCATAGAATCCAATTCATTTTCCCAACAGGTTTGCAATTCCAAATAGTTTTGGAGATTTTGCTTCATCTCAAGTGAGAGAAACATTTCAATATCCTGAAAATTTTGTCAGGAACTGGGAAAATCACCTCTTCCACTGCCCCTTTTCCCAAGGGACAGAGACGCATGTTATCCAAAGATTCCTAGGAAAAATTCCCAGTTTTGTGTCCACAGCTCCTTCTCCATCCCTGTTTGCCGGATCCTGTGCCACGGGGACCTGGAAAATAGATGGAAAAGTCTTGGATGAGCTGTGGATTTTGACGACTTGCTGGAAGTGCTGAATGTTGCGGGAATTGCAAGGAATGGGTTCTGAATTCCAGATGTTTATCCCTAATCAATACATGGATTGATCAGGGGATTGATCAGGCACAGATCCCGGGATCTGTGCCTTTGGCAGCTGCATTCCATTGTAAGGAAATTCCCTTTCCTTCCCAGAAATTCATGCTGTGGATAATTCCTGAGGGCAAGTTATGGGAATTCCCTGTGGGAATCACTTCCCCTCTCTGTGCTTCACCTCCCTCACCTGAAAACTGGGATTTAATCCATGAAAAGTCTTTCCTGAGGGGTTTGGAATGATGAGATTTGGGTTCCTTATCAAGGAAAGAGCAGAGAGGCGGAATTCCAGCCTGGAATAATCAGTGCCAATATCCCGGCCGTGAGCACGGATAATGTGGGAAATGCGCTCCAAGTGAAGTCACTTCCCACTTTTCCCTGGGAATCATTGCCCAGGCGGGAGGCAATGGGAAAACATTCCATGACCTCACTCCCATGGGATACAACAGCCCTGGATCCCGAGGTTTTCCGGGAATATCAGTGTTCCCAAGGGCCGGGAGGTGTGACCACATCCGTAATTCCAGCACGGAGAGTTGGCTCCTGGAAAAGACCTTAGGGCATGCTTGGAATTCTTTTCCTTCGGAAACGCTCCCTGGCCAGAAGTGCTTCGATTCCTCTTTCCCTGGAATCCAGTCGAGTTCCCCTTTGGATGTGGGAATCTCTTCCATGAACATCAATCACTCCCCAGAGAAAGTCTGGGAATGGGCAGAGCTCCCAAACAATCCAAAGGTTGTGTGTGCTCTTCTTTTCCCAGGAAAAGAGCAGCGGGAATATGAATCCAGCTGTGGGGTAGGTCAAAGCAGGTGGAATTTGGGAAGGTGGCGTTGGAATTGGAGAGGTGCTGGAAGGAGGTTTGGGATCACTTGGAATTTTGGTGCCCTGGAGTAAAGTAATGGCTAGGAATCCTTGTGGAAATCCCTGGAATTGTTCAATCCGGGTGTCCCCGGCTGTGCCTTGTCCAAATCCAAACGGATCCAGGGCTGGACATCCTCGGCCCGATGGAGTCACCAGGTACAAAGGGATGTTTGGGAATGCGATCCCAAAAAAGCAACCTCATCCCGCTGGGAATTTCGGGTGGATTAACCCACCACGGCCACCGGATGTTCTCACTCAGAGCGAGGTTTGTGTGGGACAGGCAGGGAAGGAATCCCAGGAAAACCAAAAGCCTGGATTTGGAAAAATTCCCTGGACTTCATGAAGGAATTCTGGTACAGAGGGATAGGATGGCCCATGGGTTGGAAATTCCAGTTTATCCTGGATGGATCCCATCAATTCCCCTCCAGACACAACGGCTCCAATCCCAGGTGGTGTCCAAGGAATTATCATAGATAACATTATTATTATTATTATTATTATTATTATTATTATTAATAGTAATAGTAATAGTAATAGTAATAGTAATAGTAATAATTGTATTGATATTGATATTAATATTAATATTAATATTGGTATTGGTATTTGTATTGGTATTGGTATTGGTATTAATATTGGTATTAATGTTAATGTTAACAATCTATAACATTTTTATTAATTATAATAATAATAGTAATAGTAATAATAACATTCTCATTGTTATTACTATCATTATTGCTATTAATGTTAACTTATTATTGATAACCACAGATAACATTATTATAATTATTATGACTGTAATGGATATTATTATTATTATTACTACTACTATTATTATTATCATTATTACTAAAAATTATAATATTAATATTAATTCTAATAATATAATATTAATTTTAATGATTCCAATAATAATAACAATAATAACAATGGCAATAATAATAATAATAATAATAATAATAATAATTAGGCATTTCTACCTGGAATAACTAATAATATTAATATTCCCTTCCAGGATCACTGGGAATATCCCATTCCACCAATGGATATTTGCTCCTGCTCTGGCAAATATCTCGGGATTTAGCCTGTGCTCCTCTTAAAATCCCTGGAAAACATTGTGGCCAACCCCTCAAGTTTTCCTGGGATTTTCCAGGCCCCATTTACAGTGATTTTTTTTTTTTTCCCAAGAGGTAAAATTCCTCCTAAACTCCCAAAATTGTTTTCTCATAGAAAAAAGTGGGAAAATGTGATGATATTTTCCACAGACTTGCCCTTGTTTGGAGCTGGGAGGGCTCTGGAGCTAGCTGGAATTTTGGGATGGCAAATTTTAACAGGAAAAATGAGAAATAATTGGAATTTTGAACAGAAGGAATCCTCACAATCCCGGCTCAGGTTTTCCAGGGAATTGGGTTTGTGGTCCTGCACCTTCATCCCGCTTCTCTGGGATAAATTCAGGGTTCTCCTTTGAAATGACCCGGGAAAACCCATCCTTGGAGACTTTGTTCCAAGTCTTTGACTCCATGAGGAAATCTGGGATCCAGGTAGTGCTGGGAGCAACTTCCATGGGGAAGAGAGACAGGATTTGGCTGAAGATTCCAGAGGGAATTCCTTCATTTCCAGCCCCAAAATCTCCCAGAGAGGAAAAGCTTCCATTCACTTCCAAGCCCTGGCGTGTTCCCAGAATTCCCGGATTTTGCTGATTCCTTATTCCGTGACTTCCACTTATTCCTAAAACCTGGAGAGTTTTGGTGTTTCCCTGCAAATCACAGCCTTAAATCCCATCCCATTTCCATCCATGGGCAGGGACAATTCCCACTATCCCAGGCGGATCCAACCTGGCCTTGGACAATCCCAGGAATCCAGGGGCAGCCACAGAAAATCTGGGAATTCAATCTCCATCCCTCCCCACCCTCTCAGGCAGGAATTCCTTGCCAAGATCCCACTGATGGTGCAGAATTCCATCCTCGACATCCCAAATCCATGGAAGAGAAGGAATTTCCCTGCTCTGTTTCCTGATGCCGGAGGACAGACTCCCTGTATCCCACCTGGAGCTCAGCCGGGATTTGGAATCCGCCCTTCCACGTCCAAACCGACGTTAGAACAACAAATCCTTTCCTCATCTCTGATTCCCGGGATTCCATGAGCCCTCCTTGTCTAAACTCCTTGGGAAAACATCCAGGGCATGGCCCTGGCCGCGCTTCCGAAGGGATTTGTAGGATTGTGTCGGACAGTTCCGGGCGAGCCGAGATCAAAGGTATCGGGTGGCAGGTTCAGTGAATCCTAACGGGATGCGACAGCCGGGTCATTCCATGGGTTTGAGCTGCCAGGATGGATTGGAGGAGCTCTCCCATTCCAGAAGGTTATTCCAGGATGAGGACAGAGGACGCTGCTGCGAATTGTCCTTAGGGAATATTAGAAATAGAATAAACAGGAAGGGAATTCAATGCGGGGCTGGGAAGGTGAAGGAGACGGGAATTTTGATATTTGGAAGTCCAGATGTTTGGAGGAAGGATGGACTGGAAAAGGGATTGGGAGAGGGATGGATTGGAAAAGGGATGGATTGGAGGAGGGATGGGTTGGAAAAGGGATTGGAAGAGGGATGGAATGGAAGAAGGATGGATTGGAAGAGGGATGGATTGGAAGAGGGATGGATTGGAAGAGGGATGGAATGGAAGAAGGATGGATTGGAAGAGGGATGGAGTGGAAGAAGGATGGATTGGAAGAGGGATGTAATGGAAGAAGGATGGATTGGAAGAAGGATGGATTGGAGCAAGGATTTTTCCCAATGCATCACCTCCGTAAAACTGACACTTCCAGCCTCAGTGACAGGGCCCAATTTAGGTTCAAAAATTAAAATTAAAATCATCAATTAATAATCAATTAAAATTTAAATTAAATCATTTAAACGTTTGCTACCCAGGAAATATTTTATTACCCATTGCCATCTCCAAAAAATCCGAGGGATGCAGCAGACAAATTGGAATCTTTGGAGTGTTTGCAAGGAATAACAATTTTATTCCCAGACCTCCAAGGCACCAACAACACCTGGAACCAGCGGGAAAGGATTTGGGATGTTGTGGATGAGGTCAGACAGGACCCAGCCCAGGATCCCCCCATGCCCCGGGCTGATCCGTGGAAGTTCTTTCCAGAAATAACCAAACCATCCCTGTGTTCCCAAGGCCAAATCCAGCCCGAATCCCAAACAAATTCCAGCTCCTGGGAGGAAAATTAACTCCAGCCCAAACCCCCATTTTTTGGTGGGCCAGGAAAAGCCTTTGGGATGTTCAACAATCCCAAATGATGGATTTTATCTTATGTGGTGCCACCATGGAGTCTTCCAAGGGAAAAAAGCCCTGGAGAGGATGATCCAAATCCAGGATTTTGGCTCACGGCAGCTCGGGAGCCAAACCATCACCCAGCATTCCAAAATCCGACAGGAAGCTGTTGGTTTGTGAGGAAAATAAGCCAGGAATGAGATTCCCAGCAGTTTCCAGCTCCAGGATTCTCTTTTAGAGAGGAAAAGGTCACCAAAGGTGAATTTTTCCAAAAGGTGAATCAAGACTGGAAAGAATTCCAAGAGGAAATAATCTCATGGATCATGGCAGCTGCTGATAGTCAGGAGTTGGATCCCTAAAAACCAACAGCCCACGGATCCAGCTCCGGCTCCTCAGCTCCCTCTTCTTTTCCACCTTTCCACCCAGATGTGAGGAAAATCCACCAGAGGAGCAAAGATATGCCGACACTTTGGGGAGTTAATTCCTTAGGAAAACAAAGCAAACCCCTGGGATTAAATGGAATGAGCTGGTGAGAAATCCTGGGATTCCTCAAGGTTTTGACAACCCCTGATCTCCGTCGGGATGCGACGGAGCGATGGGAAAAACGCGGAGTCGGAGCGGCTGCCACAGCAGGTGGAGAAAAGCAGGAAAGGAATTGGCTGGAAAAATGCAAATATCAAAAAAATCCAGATGATTCTGGAAAAAATACAGGAGGAAAGGATAAGGAGGACATGGAGAGGGCAGCGGAGGGAAGCGAGAAATAGAGAAGCTGTTTTGGACTTGGAATTTTCCTCTGTGGTTCCAAAAAATTTGTGGCTAAGAGCCAGACTTGAGGAATGACCTCACTGAGGCCTTCCAGGACCTAAGAAGGAGCAGGAAAAGGAAAAAAGAGGGAATTTTAGGTGGGATGGAGGGACAGGAGCCAGGGAATGGCTCCCACTGGGAAAGGGGAGCTTGGGCTGGGATCTTGGCAAGGAATTCCTGGCTGGGAGGGTGGGGAGGGGCTGGGCTGGAATTCCCAGATTTGCTGGGGCTGCCCCTGGATCCCTGGGAATGTCCAAGGCCAGGTTCGATCCACCTGGGATAATGGGAATTGTCCCTGCCCATGGAATGAGATGAGTTTCAGGTCCTTTCCCACCCAAAGCATTCCGTGATTCCATGGTTTTCTTCCCTGTGGTGAGCCGTGCCAGAGGAGCCCGGAGCAGTTTGAGGGATGTTTCCACACAAACATTTCTGGAGCGGTTTTAAAGCCAAGCCAACCTTTTCCTGGCTTTTGGAACCGCTTTGAACTTTCGGAGCCACTTTGGAGCACCAAAACCACAGCGATTCCGGAGCTCCACACAAAACTGGGTGAAGAGAAATCGGAAAAAAAGCTTTTTTGGAGGAAAACCAGCTCCATGTGCCCAGCAGTTTGGGAAGGAAGGAGCTGCCAGCCAGACCTGGAGAGGAGGATCCAATCCAGGGAAGAGCAGCTGGGATTCCATGGAAATAACTCAGCCCCATCCCCAGGTGATAAAACAGCTGAATTCCAGCCCAGCTGATCCCGGAGCAAGGAATAAATCTGGGATGTTCTCACTCCCTTTTTTTTTTTTTCTGTGCTGGGGGGTGCAGCTGAGCCTGAAAAAAGGGAAGATTTTTTTGGCAAGGAAGGAATTTTTTCCCCTTTTTTTTGCTGTTGGGAAGAA
Organism: Lonchura striata; assembly: GCF_050655825.1. Taxonomy (NCBI): domain Eukaryota; kingdom Metazoa; phylum Chordata; class Aves; order Passeriformes; family Estrildidae; genus Lonchura; species Lonchura striata. The sequence goes on along the minus strand of NC_140706.1, from coordinate 1,551,417 downwards.
GCCAAAGGCTGAACATCTCCATCCACAGCAGAGCTGGAGCAGAAGGAGAGAGGGAAAAGGAAGGGAAAGACAGAAGGGAGGGAAAGGAGACCCAGGAAAAAATGAAATGAAATCTGGGATGTGTGGAAAGGGAGAGAAAAGTGAGGGGGGAGGAATTAAAAGAGGGAGAAGATGGGAATGGAAAGGTAGAAAGGAGAAGGAGACTCCGGAAAAAACCTGGGGGATGGGAAAGGGAAAGAAAATGAGAGGGAAGGACTTTAAAGGGGAGATGTGAAGGAAGAAAGGGAATTGTGGAAAAAAGGGGGAAAAGCTGGTTTGGGGATTGTGACAGGGAAAATGGGAAGAAACTTGTTTGGGAATTGTGGGAAGTGAAAAAGAGGGGAGAAATTTATTTGGGAATTGTGACAAGGAAAAGAGGGAGAAACTGGTTTGGGAATTGTGACAGGGAAAGGAGGGAAAAAATGGTTTGGAAAAAATGATTTGGGAATTGTGACAGGGAAAAGAGGGAAAAACCGGTTTGGGAATTGCGGGAAGTGAAAAAGGGGGAGCAGCTTGTTTGGGAATTGTGACAGGGAAAAGAGGGAAAGACAGGTTTGGGAATTGTGGGAAGTGAAAAAGGGGGAGCAGCAGGTTTGGGAATTGTGACAGGGAAAAGAGGGAAAGACAGGTTTGGGAATTGCGGGAAGTGAAAAAGGGGGAGCAGCAGGTTTGGGAATTGTGGCAGGAAAAAGGGGGAGCAGCCTGTTTGGGGAAGATTTGAGGTTTCCAAAGAGGAATTTTTCCCGAAAAATGTGGAGAAGGACACAGGGAAAAAAGCGGGAGGAGGGAGCGAGGAATAACAGAATCCTTTAAAAACCCTGTAATATCATCCAGCCCAATCTTGGAACAACCTGGGGAAGCAGCGGGGCCGGATCCTTCCCCTCCTTGGGAATGAGGAGCAGCTCCCTGGAGGATTTCCTTCCAAAATCCCCTTTTCCTCACGGCATTCCCAGCTCTGCTCCAGAGGATCCCGATCCCAGCCCTTCCCTGCCATCCACGTGGAGCTGTTTGGAGAGCAAACAATTCCCGAGCTTCGCTGCCCTGCCTCGCGCGCGTGCGAGGGCCCCCGGGAATTCCTTCCCAAACAATCCCGGGATCGCGTCCTTTGGCTGCCCCGGAGTGACCCCCGGGAGCAGTGGAACAAAACCCTTCCCATCTTTTCCACAGACTCACTCCAAGGGGAAGGGAAATGTGGAAAAAATTGCCGGGAGCGGTTGGATGAGGCTTGTCCCCCAAAAAAAATCCAAACCCCCACCGGGATATCTCCCTCCCTTGGGGTCAGCATCCAAGTGGGAAAAAATGTTCCTGCTGGGATCATATCCAGCTTGGAAAAGCCATTATTTATAGGACACAAACATCCAAAGGAGGTTTTGTTTGTTCTTTCCAGCTGTCCTCAAAATCCAGCCGGGAAAGGGATGTTTAGGGCACGGGAGGGGATGGGGATTTGTGGGAAAAGCAAAGGGAAAGGTTTTGTTATCTGGGATTTGACCCTGGAAGAGGCCGCAGAGGTGGAAAAGGTTTTTCCAAACAGGTGAAACCAATCCCTGCCCATCATATCTCCCTGAAAAAGGGCTTCTCCTGGATTTTTTTTCTCTCTTCCAGGATCTGGATAAAACCAGACCTCCAGGAAAGCGTGGAAATCTCCAAGTGAGGAAAAAATTCCTCTGTTTCCTCTCCGAGTCCTTCCCGTCTTGGGAAATTCAGTGTAAAAGGGAAAAAGATGGAAGCCGAGGGATAAATTCCCCTTCTTCCTGTGCCTTGCCTTGGAAAATTCCTCCCTCTGTCATGGGAGGTGAAAATTCCTCATGGAAAACTGTTCTTGCCTCATGGAAAACGAGTTTGGAGCAAGTTACCACTGCAGGATCTTGGAATTAGGGGGGAATCACTCAGGACCAGCCTCAAGGACATTCCCAAGTTTCCACGACTGCTCGCTGGGATATTTCCAGGTTTTTTTCTCATGCCAAAGCCTTTCCTGGTGCAGCAGGAAGAGCCAAAACCTGGAATTGAGCTGGAGGTTACAAACTTTAAGGAAAAACCGGCTCCAAATTTCTGCTAAAACTCTGGATCAGTTGGAATCCTGCAGAATTCCGGCGGCTGGAGGGAAACTCTTCCCAAAGGGCCAAGGAAATACTTCCCATGGATACTCCAAGGTGGAAAAAGCAGAAATTTGGGAGTGGTTTTAATTTAAAAAAATCAAATCTAAATTCTGCTTTCAGGGTGCAATTCCCAAATCTAGTGCAGGTTCCACTGAAATCTGCGTTTCCATAAGAATGAAATAATCCTGGAATTGTTACATTTGGGAAAAGACTCCAAAATCATCAAATCCAACCCAATTCCCACCACATTCACCACGAATCTTCCCTCAAATACCACATCCATGAATTCTTTGGACAATTCCAGGCATTTGGGTTCCACCACTGCCCTGGGCATTCCAATCCCTGACAGCCATTCCCATTGATAAATTTTTCCCTAATATTTATTCTAAACCTTCACTGACCTCCGACGGTGTTATCCTGGGAAAAACAGGCTTGGCTTCATCCCTTTCCTGCAGAAATGACTCTTGGATTGTCCCGTTTTTCCTGTCTGAGGTGGTTCCTCCATCGCGAGGAATTCCAGGGGGGGGTACAGATTCCAATCCAAATTAAATCAGCCCAAATAATTGGATTTTTACCACAAATCTCTTCCCTGAAGGATTTTTTTTTTCCCAGGAGAAGCCCAGGGTGGACATCAGCAGGAATTTCCTCATGGAAAGGGCGGTCAGGGGTTGGAATTTCCCAGGGAAGTTTGGAATGCCCATCCCTGGATGTGTCCAAGGGGTTCTTGGATATGGCACTCAGTGGCGAGGTGGGGATTGGGCACAGCTTGGACTCGATGATCCTGGAATTCCAAACTCAAGGATCCTGGAATTCTGTGCCAGCGGTGAACCCTGTGGTGGTTCCAGGTGTGGTTGTCCCATCCGACACCTTTGCCAAAGTTTAAACTCCTGCTTTACGTTAGATTTTAAGGAAAATTCCTTCATGGAAAGGGTTGTCCAGCCCTGTCCAGGCTGCCCAGATCCCCAAGGCAACACCTCTGAGTATCCCAAGGATTTATCCCAGCTCCATCAGGGATTGCTGGTTCCTTAAATCTCACAGGAAATCTCCTGCTCCCACACAGGAGGAAAAATCTGCCACCTCCACCTTTTCCTTCCTCTTCCCAAGGCCCACAGAAATCCTGGGAATCACCCGAGCCAACCCCAACTCCTGCCAGCTTCTCCCTCCATGGAATTCTTGTCCCTGCTGCGACAGACAAATCAGAAAATTTGGGCTGCTCTGTGGCCAAAAAAATTCCTCCCTGGAGCCTTCCCTCCTCCGGGGACATTCCCGATGAGCCACACCAGGAACCACAGGGAGCGGGCTGGAAAATCCCCCCTGGATTTGATGTTTCGCACATTCCCGGCCACTTCAAAGGCCGCATCCCCAAGGGAATTCTTCTGGCCAGGCCTTGGTGGCCCCGCTCTGGTTGGGAAATGTTCATTCCAAAGGAAACCTGGATGTACTGGGATAACTCCTGACTCAACTTTCTGGGAGCCAGTGAATCTCTTTTTCCCCAGGAATATGAGGAATGTGGGAATTTTTTTGTTCCCCGGAGCAGTGGTGCTGTCAGCAATTCCTTAGAGGAGCTGAGCAGTGCAGGGAATGTTTGATTTTCCTGGAGAATTCCGGCTTTGCTGAGCAGATTCAGTATTTATCCATTTGAATACTGTTTTATATAAAGACAAGAAAAACATGGGATCATGGAATGGTTTGGGTGGGAAAGGACCTTAAAGCTCATCCCAATCCCACCTCATCCATGTCCAGGGATATCTCCCACTGTCCCAGTTGGATCCAGCCCCAATGTCCAACCTGGCCTTGGGCACTCCAGGGATCCAGGGGCAGCCCCAGCAAATCTGGGAATTCCATCCCAGCCAGGAATTCCTTGCCAAGATCCCAGCCCAAGCTCCCCTTTCCCAGTGGGAGCCATTCCCTGGCTCCTGTCCCTCTGTCCCTTGTCCCCAGTCCCTCTCCAGCTCTCCTGGAGCCCCTGCAGGCACTCTGAGCATTCCCTGGAATTTTCCCTTCTCCAGGGGAACATTCCCAGCTCTGCCAGCCTGGCTCCAGAATCCTGGAATGGTTTGGGTTGGAAGTGATCTTAAATCCCATCCCATTCCCACCCCATCCATGTTCAGGGACACCTCCCACTATCCCAGGTGGCTCCAATCCCAGTGTCCAACCTGGCCTTGGACACTTCCCGGGATGAGGAATCTACAGTCACTCCAGAAGAGCCCTCAAACTCCTTATTCCCACTTTTCCACGCTCTCTGGATTTTCACACAGACCTCCTTCCTGGAATTGCCATCCTTATCCTGTCCCAAATCCATCACAGAGGTTCCATGGAGTGCTGAGCAGTGGCAGGACCCAAAGGAGCCATCCCTCTCTTTTTGCCATATTCCCAGAGATTTTTTTTTTTTATTGCTGTGTATTCACAGAGCTTCTTCCTCAGAAAACATGGAATTATTTCTTCATCTTTCAGGAGAGGTCAGGACCAAGCTGACATGAATATTTCGGGAATGGTTCCTGCCAACCTCGGTAGGGGGAAAAGCCACCAGAACATTCCAAACCCCAGCTCTTTCCCAAGTCCTCCTCCGGCTACAAACACCAAAGCCAAATATCCCAGATTTTAAGTGCCGCTGGAATTGGTGGTGCCCCCAGCCAGGCTCCCAAATTGTTTGTGCATTCCCTGAAATAATTTTGGGTGTAGCAATCCCAGCTGGGGGTCGGGTGCCGGCTCAAGCTGGCTCTGGTTGGGATCAAGCCATGGCGTTGTGAGGGAAATTACTTGGAAGCGCAACCCTACGGATGGAATCCATCAAATCTGTCTGGACTTCGGCGCTTGGGGATGCTCCACTGGTCTTTTCATTCCAGAGGAATTTGCGGCCTCGCTGTCTCCAGGGAATCTTTGAAGCTTTTCAGAGTCTGGCTTGGGGATGAGGGATTTTCCTGAGGTGACAAATGGGAGCAGAGTTCTTCTGGTGGGATTAGAAAGGGTTTCACCCGCGGAAAGAAGGGAATTAAAACAGGAACACCTCCCACTGTCCCAGGTGGATCCAAGCCCAGTGTCCAGCCTGGCCTTGGGCACTCCAGGGATCCAGGGGCAGCCCCGGCAAATCTGGGAATTCCATTCCAGCCAGGAATTCCTTGCCAGGATCCCAGCCCAAGCTCCCCTTTCCCAGTGGGAGCCATTCCCTGGCTCCTGTCCCTCTGTCCCTTGTCCCCAGTCCCTCTCCAGCTCTCCTGGAGCCCCTCCAGGCACTCTGAGCATTCCCTGGAATTTTCCCTTCTCCAGGGGAACATTCCCAGCTCTCCCAGAGCAGCGTAGCTCCAGAATCCTGGAATGGAAATGAAAGTAATCCAAAAGAAGTCACCGAAATAGAGGGATTCTGGAATGCCGCCACAGCTGGAGAATAAGGGAATCTTTCCCCCTGGAGCTGAGCAGAACCTGATGAGAACCAAATTCCTCTTGGTAAGGAATTTAAGGGATAAATTATAGAGAAGGAAAAGGCCTGGATACACTGAGGGGGATTCTGTGGGGAAGAACAGATGGGATAACTCGGGATGATCCAAGATGGGCTGGACACAATGTTCCAACCGCTGGAAAAGCACCCGACTTCCCCCTTACCTTCAACACCCCACTGAAACCAATTAATTTTCATTAATTACCTTTGAACTCACCAATTCCCAGAAAAAAAAACCAAACCAAACCAAACCAAAAAACATTCCTTTTGTCCATTTGGATTGAAAAAATGGGAGACTTCCTTGGGAAGCAGCTAAAAATCCCAAAGTTCCCTAATTTTTTTCTCCACCTCCGATATTTATGCTGGAAATGTTTTTCCTTGGAGTTCCCTTTATCCTCTCCAGGAGCATTTTTTTCCTGTTTGCTCTGAAAGTGCTACAGATGCATTAAAGCTCAAAATCCAGGGAATAAAATCCTTTTCCGAGCTGTTTGCAGGGAGCAGTGACCACATCCCAGGGGGAGAAGGATAAAAATTTGGGATGTGAATTCACCGGGAAAAAAAGAATTTTGGGTTGTGTCCCCATCTTGTGCTGGTCCCAGGTGGGAAAACCATTTGGGATGTGGTCCAGGTTTAAATCCTGAATTTGGAGATCGCAAAGCCCATCTCTTAATCCAGGCCCAGGCAAGTTTAGGGATGGGATTTAGTTCCAAATCCATCCTTCTGAAAGAGGGAAACTGAGGCACAGCTAAGGATTCTTTGGTTTCACATCTGTGCCCAAAACTTTGGAGCAGTTTTTCCAAGGAGTTCGTTTGTTAAAATCCAAAGTTTTCCACAGCTTCCTGGATCTTTTCCAGGCCTGGACTTTAATAAAAAAGCTCCATAAAACAAATAAATCCATGGAAAAATCCATGGAAAAACTCCCTCAAGTCCTTTTCTGGATGATCCCGAGGAGTGGAAATGTCACAGCTCCAGCACTGGAGTTTTCCTCTGGTTGGATTATCCTGATCCAGGCGCACTATTCCTCTGGGAATTCTTCCTGGTCAGAGCCTCTGTGATTTCCTGACCTCATCCAGGGATCTTGTGCCTTTCTTTTCCTTGGAAAAGCTCCTTGGTGAAGGGATGCTGAGCTGCGGTTGGTTCGATGCTGCTCCCAATTAGTCTCTTTAAAATTATCCAGAAGATTCCAGGCAAACGGCGTCTTCTGAATTCCATGAATATTTTTTCCAGGAATGACGAATCCTGTGAGTTTATCCGTGCTGTAAATTCCCAGTACAATAAATTCTGATTAACTGTGATTAATTACGATCAGTTGTCTCATGAGCTCCTACCAAATATTTAGTTGTTTAGTGGAAAAAACCAGGAATTCCTTGGAATATTTGTTGTAAAAATCCATCACAGATGCTCGAAGGTTGAGTTTGGAGGTGGAGGAGGGACGACGGAGCTCTGGGTTTCACCCCGCGGGGTTTCATGGAAATCTGGGATTGGATGGATTATTTCCAAGGAATCTCCGAAGTTTTCAATCCTAGAAAAGCAATTTTGTCTGTGCTCCTTGGAGATTTCCGTGAGGAAAATTCCCTCGGGGAGTCGCGGCTCCACTGGGACACCTCTGAGGATCCAAAAGGATTAAAAACCTCGGGAATAAGCAGCCAGACCTCGAATTCCAGGGGTTCTCCCTTCCTTTATCCCAACACAAACCTCGCGGAGATCCTCCATGTGCTGAAGATCTTCCAAGAGGAGACCCGAAATCATGGAAAAGGGGAGGGGACGCCCCTGGATTAATCCCCAGGATTGGGAATTTCTGACTCCCCGCAGCAGAGGGCAGCAATGGCCCACACTCCATAGCCAGGCAATTCCAATGGGATTTGGGAAAAAGACCCAGGCGGAAAGTGCCTCGAAAAGAACAAAACCAGAGGGAAAATCCCCTCATCTCCAGGAGAAAGAGCTCCAGGTCCAGGGATTTGCTTCATTTTTGGGTGATTCCTTTAACATCCAAAAAAAAATAAAAAGTGGGAAGAGAAAAAGGATGGGATGCAAAAAAAAAAAAAAAAAAAAAGGGATGTGGGTGATCCCAATGGAAAAATGACCCGCAGCCATCCATTGGATCCTTGTGGCTTTCCTGGAGGGCTTGGAATTAGGCACAGCCCTGGGAAAGGCTTCCAGTTTCTTCCTACTTCATCTGTGGCTTTGGAAAACTGGATTCTCTTTGGGATCTCCATCCCAACTATCCTGGGAATAATGGAGCCTTGGGGATCCAGCCCAAGCTGTTCCAGGTGTATTTCCTGGGAAAGTGCTTTGGAAGCACCTTCTGGCTGTTTATTCCCGAGGTTTTTAATCCTTTTGGATCCCCAAATGTGTCCCAGTGGAGCTGTGACTTTCTGAGGGAATTTTCCTCATGGAACTCTCCAAGGAGCACAGACAAAATTGCTTTTCTAAGATTGAAACCTTTGGAGATTCCTTGGATATAATCCATCAATCCCAGATTTCTGTGGCCCACGGGGTGAAACCCAGAGCTCCATCCTCCCTCCTCCACCTCCAAACTCAACCTTCGAGCATCCGTGATGTATCTTTCCGGCAAATATTCCAAAGAATTTCCGTTTTTTCCGGATGTATCCACTAAACAATGAAGGATTTTGTAACATCCAGGCAGGGCTTGGGAGTTAATTCCTTACGATGAGGAAAGTTGGGATAAGGGGACCAATCCAAGGATAAACATCGGCATGGAGAGAAACCAAACTGGGAATTCAGCTGGGCCTCTTCCCATATGGAAAAGCCAGGGATAGCCCTGTGGATGGATCCTCTTGGTTTAGAGGGAGTTTTCCATGTGGATGTTTTTCTCTGGATCATTGGATTGTGTTTCTTCACGGCTTTTTTGGGATGGAAAACAGCACTGGGACATCCAGGCCCAGAGGTCGGGATGTGCCTCTGGAATGACTCCAGAGGTTCTGAGTGAGGGAAGCTCCACTTGGATTCAGGAGCTGCTGGAGAAGATGACATTCCCTTCTCCCAGCCAGCCTGGAAAAAGCTGGGAAGCAGATCCCAGTCTGGGAAAGGGCTACCATTCCCTGCCTGCTGCTGGGAAATGCAGCACCAAAAGGGAACAGAATGGAATTCCTGGGAATAAAAAAGTGCTTGGAATTGGGGGATCAGTACCTGAGCTCTGCCTGAGGGATGCAAGGACATGACAGCACGGAAAGGGTTAAAAGCGGGATGCTGGGAAAAGGTGAGAAAAGTGGGATGTTGGATGAGGCCAGGAAAGAGTGGGATCACGATATTCCAGCGGGATGGGTTTTGGGAGCCATGGGTGGTAGCTGAGCCCTGGAAGGGTCGGAGGAAAAGGATAATGGGAATGTATTCCAGAGGTGATCCTTGTTCTCCCCTCTCTGCCGGGATGTGGAACTGGAGGATAATCCCAGTGCTCCGGTGGCAGACAAGGAGCTGCACCTTAAACTTCATCTGAGATGAGAATGTGAATCCCGCAGGAAAATTTGGGATCTGGGACTCTATGGAGAGGATGATGAGGCTTGTCTGGCTCTGGGGCTGTAATTCCCTGATGGTTTTCCATGTAGGAAACAATGTGGATGTGGAGACCTGACTCCACAGGTGATGGTTGAGGGCATGGAATTGTGGAATCATAAATTGATGGAATGGGTCATGTTGGAAGGGACCTTAAGGATCTTCTCATTCCAACCCCACTGACAAGGAAAACCTTCCACCATCCCAGGGAGCTCCAGGTGAACATGGATGGGGTGGGAATGGGATGGGATTTAAGATCGCTTCCAACTCAAACCATTCCAGGATTCTGAAGCCAGGCTGGGAGAGCTGGGAATGTTCCCCTGGAGAAGGGAAAATCCAGGGAATGCTCGGAGCTCCTGGAGGGGCTCCAGGAGAGCTGGAGAGGGACTGGGGACAAGGGACAGAGGGACAGGAGCCAGGGAATGGCTCCCACTGGGAAAGGGGAGCTTGGCTGGGATCTTGGCAAGGAATTCCTGGCTGGAATGGAATTCCCAGATTTGCTGGGGCTGCCCCTGGATCCCTGGCAGGGATCCACCTGGGATAGTGGGCAGTGTCCCTGCCTATGGATGGGGTGGGATGGGATGGGATGGGATGGGATGGGATGGGATGGGATGGGATGGGATGGGATGGGATGGGATGGGAGAGTTTTAGGTCCTTTCCCACCCAAACCATTCCATGAATCCATGATTTTAGTGTCCAGGACTAGACTGGCTCTGGAAGCTCTGGCAGGTGGGACAGAGCAGTGGAAGGATGGAGCTGTCCCTCCATCACTAAATCCGGTGCTCATCCAGCCCTAATTCCCTGGAGCAGAGCTCAGGACTCCTGGAGCTGTCAGATCCCGAAGATCTCCAAAGGAAAAATCTCTGGGCGTTTTTAGGGATTTCTCTCCATGGAGAGAGGAACCATGGAAGGAAACTGGATCATCCTGCCTTTCCCATCTTCTCCTGTCTTCCAAAGGAGCTGCTTTGCAAATTCCATTTCCAAGATTAAATTCCTGGGGTTCTTCCAAGTCCTGCTGTCATTCCAAGGGCCTCTGTTTATTTATATTTGAATTTTATTTCGCCCTATCCGACATCTTCATTTCCAATCCCATTAATTGCCAATTAAACGCCTCATCCCCGATTCCCGGGGATGGGATGACCTATCCTGGCGTTTTATCCCTGCCTTTGTTTATCTGGAATTTTGGAAAGACATCAAACCTTAACGCAAAGGCCTCAGCCTATGGAGCAGGAGGCACATCCCAGGGGAAGCAATTCTAAAGGATTCATCCTTCTCTCCAGGAAAAAACTTCCAAAGTTTTGTTTTGTTTTGTTTTGTTTTTTTTGTTTTTTTTTTTTTGGATTTAACCCACAGCTGAAGGAATTCTGGTTCTTTAAGGGAAAATCCAGACTTGTTGGAATGTTGGAAGCAAAATCCCTGATTTTTATGGAGAGATTCTTCTTTGTTTTTATTGGCATTTAAAGATCTTAGGTGGACACATCCTAAAGATATTATTGGGATCAGGATTTTGGTTATATAGGATAAATCTTCCTTTTCAATCTTTTAAACATCATTAAATGACAAAATTTCTCATTTTTCCTTTTTTTTTTTTTTTTTTTTTTTGTTGAAAATTACAGGGTTTGAGAAGTTTTGTTGGGAAAAAAGTGGAAGAAAAAAAATTTCTCCCATTTTTGGTGGATTGCCATCCAGCTCCAATTCCAAAGGGAACACACAACTATGGAATTATTCATCCCAAAATTCAGAGGAAATAGGAATCTTTTCCCAGCTGACATACCTAAGAATGCACAGGAACTGGGAAATCTGGGATTACAAGCTCCTCTGCACATCCCACTTTTCCTCAATTGTTTTGGGAATGGGCCAGCACTGCTTCCTTTCCTTTCCTTTCCTTTCCTTTCCTTTCCTTTCCTTTCCTTTCCTTTCCTTTCCTTTCCTTTCCTTTCCTTTCCTTTCCTTTCCTTTCCTTTCCTTTCCTTTCCTTTCCTTTCCTTTCCTTTCCTTTCCTTTCCTTTCCTTTCCTTTCCTTTCCTTTCCTTTCCTTTCCTTTCCTTTCCTTTCCTTTCCTTTCCTTTCCTTTCCTTTCCTTTCCTTTCCTTTCCTTTCCTTTCCTTTCCTTTCCTTCCACGATCTCCTAAAGAAAAAAGTAATAAATGAGGGATTACAACCTTGGATTTTCTTCCATCCTTCCCTAGAAAGGCTATGACCAAGGAATCCTGGGAATATTTGGGTTGGAAAAACATTCCAAAGCCATCGAGTCTAAGGTGTGCCCGATGCCCACCTTGGTACTGAGTGCCACATCCAGGAATTCCTTGGACACCTCCAGGGATGGGGATTCCAAACCTCCCTGGGCTCTTCCAAGGCCTGAACACCCTTTCCATGAGGAAATTCCTGCTGGTGTCCAACCTGAGCCTCCCCTGGCCCAGCTGTTCCCTCTTATCCTGTTACTGAGATTAGGATCAGCTCAACACAAACTGAGATTAGGATTGGCTCAAACTCAAACTGAGATTAGGATTGGCTCAAACGCAAACTGAGATTAGGATTGGCTCAAACTCAAACTGAGATTAGGATCAGCTCAAACACAAACTGAGATTAGGATCAAATCAAACACAAACAGATTAGGATCAGATAAACACAAACTGAGATTAGGATCAGATAAACGCAAACTGAGATTAGGATCAGATAAACGCAAACTGAGATTAGGATCAAATCAAACACAAACTGAGATTAAGATCAGATAAACACAAACTGAGATTAGGATCAGATAAACACAAACTGAGATTAGGATAGGCTCAAACACAAACTGAGATTAGGATCAAATCAAACACAAACTGAGATTAGGATCAGATAAACGCAAACTGAGATTAGGATTGGCTCAAACACAAACTGAGATTAGGATCAGCTCAAACGCAAACTGAGATTAGGATCAAATCAAACACAAACTGAGATTAGGATCAGATAAACGCAAACTGAGATTAGGATCAGATAAACACAAACTGAGATTAGGATCAGATAAACACAAACTGAGATTAGGAAAGGCTCAAACACAAACTGAGATTAGGATCAGATCAAACACAAACTGAGATTAGGATCAAATCAAACACAAACTGAGATTAGGATCAGATAAACGCAAACTGAGATTAGGATTGGCTCAAACACAAACTGAGATTAGGATCAGATAAACGCAAACTGAGATTAGGATCGGCTCAAACACAAACTGAGATTAGGATTGGCTCAAACACAAACTGAGATTAGGATCAGATAAACACAAACTGAGATTAGGATTGGCTCAAACACAAACTGAGATTAGGAACAGCTCAAACACAAATTGAGATTAGGATCAACTCAAACGCAAACTGAGATTAGGATCAGATCAAACACAAACTGAGATTAGGATTGGCTCAAACACAAACTGAGATTAGGATTGGCTCAAACACAAACTGAAATTAGGAACAGATCAAACACAAACTAAGATTAACATCAGATCAAACCAGGCCAGGCCTTGGCCAGCAGAGCCTGAAACCCCCATCTTTGATTTGCTGCTAATCCCTCTCCTTAAATCACTCATAAATTCCCAGACTGGTTTGGGATGGAGGCACCATGGAGATTTGGGATATTTTATCCCAGATCCCAGAGATCCAAACCCTTCCCATGCTCATGTCTCCCTCAGGCAGCCCCTTCCTCCCCAGGAAGGGAATTGGGATGAACAATCCCATAAAACATCCCAGGAGAGCCTGAAATGGCTGAACAGAACCTGGGCTGGGTTTGGGGCTCAGGATCAGCTCAAACCAGGTCGGGCTTTGCCCAACTGACCCTAAAATCCCTGGAGCTGCTCCCAGTGCCCCTCCTAAACCTTTCACTGGTTTGGGATGGAGGCACCATGGAGATTTTGGGATGATTTATCCCAGATCCCAGAGATCCAAACCCTCCTCACTCCCATCCCTCCTTCAGGCAGCCCCTTCCTCCCAGGAAAAACTGGGATGAACAATCCCACCAAACATCCCAGGAGAGCGTGACAAGGCACATCCCTGCGGAACCGACGTGTTGTGGCGCAGTGACCGTCGAGGCGGGCGCACGCACAGCGCGTCACCGCACAGCTCCGACGGCTTCACCCACACACGGTGACAGCGCACGCCGCAGGAGCTGCGGGGATCTGCCCCTCCTGCTCTCCAGAACAGCTCTGGTCCCCGCGGCTCCACGCCCTGCCCTCTGTGCCCTGTGGGCCCTGTGAGGTTGGTTGGGAATGTTCCAGAGCCTTCTCCTGCCTCTGCTCCAGGGAATGTTCCAGAACCTTCTGTTGCTGCTCCAGGGAACGTTCCAGAGCCTTCTGTTGCTGCTCCAGGGAATGTTCCAGAGCCTTCTCCTGCCACTGCTCCAGGGAATGTTCCAGAGCCTTCTGTCGCTGCTCCAGGGAACGTTCCAGAGCCTTCTGTCACTGCTCCAGGGAATGTTCCAGAGCCTTCTGACACTGCTCCAGGGAATGTTCCAGAGCCTTCTCCTGTCGCTGCTCCAGGGAATGTTCCAGAGCCTTCTGTTGCTGCTCCAGGGAATGTTCCAGAGCCTTCTCCTGCCACTGCTCCAGGGAACGTTCCAGAGCCTTCTCCTTTCACTGCTCCAGGGAATGTTCCAGAACCTTCTCCTGCCACTGCTCCAGGGAACGTTCCAGAGCCTTCTGTCACTGCTCCAGGGAATGTTCCAGAACCTTCTGTTGCTGCTCCAGGGAACGTTCCAGAGCCTTCTGTTGCTGCTCCAGGGAATGTTCCAGAGCCTTCTCCTGCCACTGCTCCAGGGAATGTTCCAGAACCTTCTGTCGCTGCTCCTGGGAATGTTCCAGAGCCTTCTGTCGCTGCTCCAGGGAACGTTCCAGAGCCTTCTCCTGCCACTGCTCCAGGGAATGTTCCAGAACCTTCTGTCGCTGCTCCTGGGAATGTTCCAGAGCCTTCTGTCGCTGCTCCAGGGAACGTTCCAGAACCTTCTGTCGCTGCTCCAGGGAATGTTCCAGAACGTTCTGTCACTGCTCCAGGGAATGTTCCAGAACCTTCTGTCGCTGCTCCAGGGAATGTTCCAGAGCCTTCTCCTGCTCCTTCTCCAGGGAATGTTCCAGAGCTCTGCTCCTGTCACCACCCAAGGAACATTCCAGAGCCTTCTCCTGCCACTTTTCCAGGGAACATTCCAGAGCCTCTCCTGCCACTGCTCCAAGGAACGTTCTAGAGCCTTCTCCTGCCACTGCTCCAGGCTGACCTCCTTTCCCTGTTCCCTCAGGAGTTGTCCATCCCCTTCCCAGCTCCATTCCCTTTCCTGGACACTCTCCAGCCCCTCCATGTTCTTCTTTCCATGAGGAGTGCAGAACCAGAACCAGGATTTGAGGTGTCCCAGCAGTGCCCTCATTCCCTGGTCCTGCTTCCACTCTATTTTGGATAAAGGCCAGCATGCCATTGGAATTCTTGCCCATCTGGGCTTGTAATCAATGGAAAACATCAAGGAGAACCTTGGGAAAACTGACCAGACTTGACCTCTCTTTGGAGATTAAAAAAAAAAAAAAAAAAGAAAAAGAAAAAGGATGGAAAATCAGCCATTGGAACATTTCTGCTTTAATTTTGGTCTTCTGGAAAAAATCCAGTTGGGAGAACATGATCCCACGGCATTGTTAAAACAGAAGGTGAGAGGAGGGAAAAGCATGGAATAAAAAAAAAAAAATCAAATAAAAGGAATATCAGGCAGCCTGGCAGAATTCCAGGATAGTAGGCTCGTGGGATAAAGGGGTAATTAACTGGGAGAAAGGAGTTTGGCACAGGAGGAATTCTAGCAAGGGAAAGGCTGGGAGGGAAATAAAAATATGGGAAACACCAGGAAAATCCATTCTGGAAGGGGACTGGGAGTGATTTTCCCGAGGGTGAGGGAGCTGAAGGGGCACACAAAGGTAATTCCAGGGTAAGTCAGGGAGGAAAAAGGAGGTGGGAAACTCCGAGCGGGAAGCAACAAATAAGAATGCTCCGAGGGGAAAGATTCCAGCCTTAGCTGGAATTCAGGGATAAGCAGCTTAAAAACGTGCTTCGAACAATGTTTCGGGAGAAAAAGGAAGGGCAGGCCACTGGGAGAGCTGGAATTCCTCACAGCATTCCATCAGCAAGGAAAAGAGGCAAACAAAAACAAGGAGGGAAAAGAAAGAAGGGAAATACGTTTGGAAAGTCAGGAATTAACCTGTAAAAGTAGCTCCTGGTATGGAAGAAGTAGGGAAATATATCGGAAATTGGATAGGAAGTGGGCTTGGAATAGGAGAGTTACAAGGGAGCAAATTGGATTTCCAAATCTGAGGAAGTGGGGTGAGAGCAGGAGATCTGGGAAAAGGGAAAGCTGTGCCAGACCTTCCAACAGCCAAAAGAATGGGAATCCTGGGAATTCCCATCAAGGGATTGAGAGTTGTGACTCTGGAGTAATACTTGGATGAGTATGAAGGGAAAGGATTTGGGAGTGAACCTGAAGCAGGAAACTGAGATTAAGCATCCAGGAAATCTTCCTGGAAATCAGGAATGTCACCCTCTGGAATAACCATCCCATGCAGAAACAAGGGAATACCAGGAAGTTGTGGCTGGAAGTGTCCAAGGCCAGGTTGGAAATTGGGGTTGGAGCACCCTGGGATAGTGGGGTGTGTCCCTGCCCATGGAATGGGATTGGAATGGGATTTAAGCTCCTTCCCAACCCAAGGAATTCCAGCAGGGATGATGAGGATCAGCATCTCCAACTCTGCTCACGGATCTCCTTCTCCATCTCATCCTGATTTTTCCTCTAAAATGACGGCTCAGTTTATGAGCTCAGTGATGATGAGGCTGGAAAACAAATCCCAGAGTGCACAAGGCTGGAAAATTATAGGAATTTCCCATGGGCACAGCAGCAGCTCAGCCACAGGAAGGGGATGGTGAGGGGAAAAACCTCAGGAATAAGCAGAGTTCCCAAGGAAAAGTGGGATCTGGGACACAGGGAGGATGATGGAGGTTGTCTTTGGTCCTGGGAAATATGGGTCCCTCTGTGGCAGCAATCAGGTGGGAATCTATTCCCACACAGTATCCCAGGTTCAGGTGTCACATCCTGGCCTCTGGAATAAACATTCCCAACCCTCCAAGCAGCTGGCAGCCCCACGGATCAGGTAGGACACAGGCGGCATTCGGAGCAACACCGACGGTGCTCCAGCTGTGGTGTGTGTGTGGGGAGGGGGGGAAATTTGGGAGGTCAAAAAGCCGGGGCGACAAAATTCCATTAAAAAGCCAAATCCTTGTTCTCCGAGCGGGAGAGATTTCATTGGAAGCTCACAGGCAGCCCTGGCAGCGAGCTTGGCCGGAGCAGCACATTCCCTTTCCATGGCTGCATCCCTCACAGCTTTCGCCCATTCCTCAAGTTCCTTCTCCCTGCTAAGCCGTGGCACTCCTGCCTTCTCCGGCCGGAGCCGCCGCGGGATCCTTCTCATCCCGCTCCCTGCGGTGGCCTGGCCTCGGGAAGCGCGGGGACGGCTGCGGCCCCAGTGTTTTTGTAAGGATTGTTTAGCGTTTACTCCTCCGGAGCACTTGTGTATTTTTCTTCCAGCCCACTCACGCTCCCAGCAAGAAAATTCCCGGGCCAGGGCTCCACGCGGGCCCTCGGCACCCCAGGATTCCCTGGCTTTATCCCAAAACTGCGGGAGGCGGCTGTTATTGGAAAAGAAAACAGCCGTGTCAGGCTGTTCCCCACTCCCCTGCCCCAGCCTGAAAGTCCCAACTCTGTGTCCCGAGTCTTTCTTGGAGAGAGGTTTCGCATTCCGGAGCTCAGATCGCTCCCGAAGATGCCAAAGGAATTTGGTCGCTCGGCTCGCAAGGAAATACTTGGAAATTAGGTGTCCACATATCTCCGATGGCTCTAGATATTTCCACCGATAACATTTTCCGACAGATCCTTCCTTCCCCAGGTTTGCCAGGGGAAGTTTGGCCGTCCCAAGAAGCCACTGGAAAAGCGGGATGTTGAGGAATTGAGAAGTTCCTTTGTCCCGGCATATCCAGGCAGCAGCATTCCCACAGATCCTGGCGGGAAGAGGAGTCCAGGTCATCCCAACCCTCATCTGTTTCCCACCAGAAAATGAGGAACTGAAGGAAAAGGAGAAATTTGTAGGAGAATTAAAGCTTAAGTATAAAGTTGGTGATGTCCCATCCCTGGCAGTGTCCAAATCCAGGTTGGACGGAGCTTGGAGCCACCTGGGATAGTGGGAGGTGTCCCTGCCCATGGATGGGGTGGGATGGGATGGGATTTAAGGTCCTTCCAACCCAAAATATTCCATGATTCTCTGATAAATTCCAGTTTCTCAGTGTCATCACTGTGAGGTGATTCCTTTCATATCCAGGATTTTATTCCCTGTCTGGCCACTGGACTTCGCTGGAGAGAGGGGAAAGGCCCGGGGTCCTTTCCATGGGATTTTTTTAGCAGAACATCCCACTCCTGGGAATGCCATTCCCAGAAAAGCCCCTCACTGCTTCCAACAACCGTGGCCTGCCCTCGGAAGAGATTTGTAGGGAAGGAAGGAGGTCCCTCCACAACTTTTGTCTGCTCCGAAGTCATGGATCACAGGGAATGTGACCAAACCTTAAACAGACACCCACACATCCCAAGACACCCCTGACCCCAAACCTGTGGAGGTGGGAGCAGAAGGAATTCCAAGGACGAGGGTCTCAAGAAGAAATGAGGCAGAAAAAAAGTTGGAATGGTGTCCCCGTGGGAGTGGTGGAAGGGTGGAAGCCCCTTGACTTGAGGGCTTCCAAAACAGGACAAAGCCCTGGGGGCCGGAGAGTCCGGAAAATCCCTGGGTCAGCGGACGGACCGAGCGACCCAGCAGGATGGGGCCTTTCCATCCCTGATTCCAGAGAGTCTCTGGGAACCCTCCGGACTTTCGGGAGCCATGGAGCCGAGGAGCCACGGACACAAATCCCACAGCAGGAGGTTGATGTCATTCCAGACCTCTGGTCCCTTTGGCAGCACGACCGTCGGAGCTGGGATTCCCCCCAGCGTCTCCCCCGGTGCCTTTAAGGGCTCTGAACTAAATCCTGGTCCAGAAGTCTCTGTGCAAGGGTGGATCCAAGAAGGAAGTGGAATAAAAATTCCATAAATTGTTCTTACCCAGTTCATTCCGTGCCTGAAAATGGAATTTTGCCATTCCCACCTGGTGACCTGTTTGGATACTTGAACATATTTGTGGAAGACTCAGGCAGGACTGATGTTTCCTTCCCTTCTCCTGTTTGGGGCAAATTCTTTTGGAATTTTGAGAAGATTTAGTGGAAAAAGGGGTGGAAATCGCTGAGGCCTCCGTGTGGGAAAAATCCCGTTTGTAACAGTGTTCGTTTGTTGCTCTCCTGAGGAAATCCAAGTTCCACAAGGCTGGAATGACAAATGGATACAGTTTGGAATTGATATCCCAAAGGATGATTATTCTTGTGGGGAAAAGGCTCCTTCTAAACAGGAAAACTCCTTGAAAAAGACACCTGATCATCTCAAATTTGAGATTTTAATTTTTTTTGTTGTTGTTGTCTGTATTAATCAATATATTCCAAAGATTTCAGTGATTAGGATTTGTCATTTTGGGAAGCAGAACTCTGTAGAAAAGGACTGAAGTTTTCTGAAGTGTTTGAGGTGAAGCTTTAAAATTAAAAGGAACTGGGAATTTTGAAGTGAAAGCGCCTAAAAATGTTGATCATTTTGGAATATCTTGGTTATCCCTGCATATCAATCCCAAAAAAAAATCTCTGGCTTGGAATGAAACTGAGGTAAAGAGCTTTGGAAATTTCTGTTTGGAAAATCTGCTCCCGCGCAATTTGCTCAGCTCAGAACATACACCAAGATTTGGAGAGGAGGGAATAATTATCCAGGCAGGAATGAGCCCTGGATGTGTCACAAGAGTCACATCTGGAACACTGAAATATTCCCATGATAGAATTTCTCAGCCTGCTCCAAGGAGGTGAAATTTGGGATTGAAGGGATTAAAGTTGGAATGGAAAGATAAGAAGATGTTTCAGCACTACTGAGGGAATAAAATTCACTGCGACCAGGGGAGCAAATGCATGATGTCCAGACTGCCACATCCATGGGAAATAATCATGGAATTGTGGAATGGGTTGGGTGGGAAGGTACCTTAAATCCCATCCAATCCCACCCCATCCATGGGCAGGGACACCTCCCACTGTCCCAGGTGGATCCAACCCCAGTGTCCAACCTGGCCTGGGGACATTCCCAGGGATCCAGGGGCAGCCACAGCAAATCTGGGAATTCCATTCCAGCCAGGAATTCCTTGCCAAGATCCCAGCCCAAGCTCCCCTTTCCCAGTGGGAGCCATTCCCTGGCTCCTGTCCCTCTGTCCCTTGTCCCCAGTCCCTCTCCAGCTCTCCTGGAGCCCCTGCAGGGACTCTGAGCATTCCCTGGAATTTTCCCTTCTCCAGGGGAACATTCCCAGCTCTCCCAGCCTGGCTCCAGAGCAGAGGGGCTCCAGCCCTGGAGCAGCTCCGGGGCCTCCTCTGGGCTCTCTCCAGCAGCTCCACGTCCTCCTGGATTTGGGATCCAGGAGCAGGAGCAGCTCTGCAGGTGGGCTCTCACCTGAGCAGAACACAGGGACACAATTCCCACCTTTCCTCTGGAATCAGCCCAGGCCTGGGGGGATTTTGGGCTGGGTCGTTCCAGCCTCATCCACAACATCCCAAATCCCTCTCCCAGGGCTGCTCCAGCTCTTCATCCCACCCTGGGTTAATTGTGGACCAGCACCAAGGATCTGCCAAAGGTTGGAGCATGAGACCCCACCAAAGTCCATGAACATCCTGGGTCTGTGTCCGAGGATCAGGAATGCTGCTCCTGGATGGAGCAATGGATCGTTCTTGTCAGTCTCATAATTTTCTTGCTTTTCCAGAGACAATTTTTTTGCCTTTTTTTTCTGTCAGGCTATGAAATGTTTTTGGGGCTTTTCTGCTCTAAATTTTCCTCTCTCGATATCCTGCTCCGAAGTGGTTGTAGCTACACCCAGGAGTTACACCCTGAGTAGTCACACCCAGCAGTTGGTAGACCCTGAGAGTGCAGAACCAAGCAGGTGAGGATTCCAAAAGCCTGGAACCTCTTCCAAGCTGGGAGGAGGAGACCAACCTATCCTTGAAAAACTTTGCCTAAAAATTCACAACCTACACTGCTCGGATTCCAGAGGAATTGAGCAAAGGTGCATTTTTTGGGTGGGATTTTGGGGTGGGAACTTGCTCTGCACGCCTTGGATTTTCCAGAACGTGGAATTAGGCAAAGGAGCATTTTCTGGGTGGGATTTTAGGGTGGGAAACAGTTCTGCATAAATTAATTTTTCCAGGAAGTGCCGTCAGTGATTCCATAGAAACTCCTCTCCTCTGTTTGGGCTAAGTTTGTTTGCCAGGATTCATTTGAGGGTCTTCCTTTTGGGAAGATATGAACTGAAATTCTGGTGGCCGCTCCCAGTTATCCAAATTCTCTCTTTTTTCCTGAAAAAAAGGGAGGTGGAAGCTGCTTTCCAGGCCAAAATCTGATTCATCTTCTGCCTTCCCACGCTTATTTTTCCTGTAATTTTTACTGGACACGGTTCTTCCCTTGGATCCAGTAATCTTCTTCCCTTCCCATACCTATTCCTTCCTAAAATTGTGCTGGATTGAATAAGCCGAGGTTCCAGAAGCTGAGCTCAACTGAGAGACCCTATTTTCTGGGAAATTGGGAAAATTGGGATTGAAAGGGCAAGGAGGGATGAGGGAAAGCCAATTTTTGGGATGGGTGGAAGCCGTGAGTCACAAAGGACCAGGGATGGGAAGACAAGGAGGAGGAAAGGCTGCTCTGATGGGTCATTTTCCATCCCCACATGGATTTGGGAAAGTTGGAGTCACATCCCTCAGCTTCTTTTCTGGATCAAAAGTGGTCACTCAAAATGAAGAAATTCCAGGATTTCGGCCCCTCCTTTTAACCACACCGTACTGGGAAGCATTCCTGATTTTTTTTGCTGCTTTTCCGCCATCTCCTCACCATCTTCTTTCATTTAACAGGAATATCAAGTTAGAGGCTCGTTAAGCCTCAGGCTCATTAGGAGAAACCGAAGCTCCTGGAGTTTGCCTGGAATAGTTGGGATCTGATGACAGAAGCTGACACCAGGTTGTTTGGGAGTTCTTAGGATCAAGGAGAAATCGGCTGGAATCCTGGGATGAAAGAAATTGGAAACCAGTCGGGAAGAGGCAGTGGTTTGTGTCGGGAAAGGGGAGCTTTTCCTAAAAAAACCCCACAAAATTCTCTGAACTAAGGAATATTTTGTCATTTACGACAAGAAGAAACGGCCTCAAATGTGCCAGGAGAGGTTTAAGTTGGATATTTGGGAAAATTTCTCCCTGGAAAGGGTTGTCTAGGCCTGGAAGAAGCTTCCTGGGGTGGGAATTCCTGGAGGGAATAAAATCCATGTGGATGTGGCACTTTGGGACTTGGGTCAGTGGTGGCCTGGGCAGTGCTGGGAATGGTTAGACTTGGGCTTGGAGGGCTTTTCCATTGTGAATTATCCCGAGATTTCCCGGATTTGTGATGTCACAAGGGGCAGAGCGCAGGTCCTGTGATACCGGCGATTGGAACATTCAGCGATTCCAGCTGGGAAAGGCAATTCCAGGGAGGCCCAACCCAACATTGTCCCCAGTCTTGCCCAGGCCAGGCCCTTCCTCTCCTTCCCTTACATCCAGAAAATCTAGGTCCTGCTTTTCCCTCTGTCCTCCGAGGGATGGATAATCCATCCCCCTGGGAATTTCCACCTCCCTGGAAGTTCAGGACTGCTCCTGATGGAATCAGCACAGCAGGGCCTTATTTCTGCCCAAAAAACCTCCTTTAAGAGGGAAAAACCTTCGGAGCCTTGTCCATCCATGGAAGCTGCATTTCCACTGCATCCCAGCTGACATTTCCCTGCCTCTGCCTCCACCAGGAATGGGCTCCAGCTTTTCTAATTTTTATTTTCCCTCCTCTCCCCCTTGCTTGTGGGGCTCCCATCCAGCCGACCCAAAACCCAGCTCCCGAGCTCTGAGAGCCCCTCGGAAGGAGGGAGCAGCTGGAGCCGGCAGCCGGAGCAGCACAGGCACGAAGGTCATCCTTTGCATAATGTATTTATCTTGGAAAACGGGATCTTATTCAGGCTATCCAAGAATCCAAGTGCTGAAACCAACACTAAGTCAACAGCACTTAGAGTAATGAAATAAATTCTTCAGGACAATCCAGCCCAAGGAGTTGACAAGGAGGGGGGGACCGGGGTTGTTTTTATTAAAATTCCTTCGTTCCTGCAAACCGGCATTGTCTGTATTTCTTGGATGCGGCCTGCGGAGAGACACCGCGCAAAGCCTAGGCCGGGGTTTATTTAGTCTGCTGCCTGCAGCAAAGGAAAATAAAAAGCTTAATAAAAGATTTCCTTCTGTGGGAGCCCCTGCGATTCGCAGATTGGAAGATAAGGGGGCTGTTCGGAGGAAGGGATAATTCTCCATCCCAACAGCGATGGCATTCCCAAGACAAGGGAATGGGAATTTATTTCCAGCCTCTGGTTAACCACAGGCCTGAGTGAAAGCCACCAGGGCTGAAAGCTTAAACTGTTCTTAATTGTGCTGTAAAGCTCAAAGGAAAATATTTTTGATGCTCCGGCTTTTTAATCTAAATATGATTTAAGTTCGGCTGTGCCCGTTCCCTCCCGACAGCACTACATCAATCCTTGATTTCATGACCTCTCGCGTGGAATTCTGCCAGGAATTCTGTCGAATTGGAAGCTGAATTTGGAGCCTAATTTCCACTGGCCCTAAAACTTCGGGATTCGGTTACGCTGCAGCTGCAGCAGCAGAATGTGGTTCCACTCTGATCCTTTCGTTTACCTGGAGAGAGGTTTCATCCCGTTATTCCAAGACATTGTAGCCATTGTTCCTTTGCTCAGGAATTTTGTCTGTGTGGCAAATATTCCAGGTCCTGAAGAATTTTTAAGACCTTCAAAATGGAAAATTCCCTTGTTTTTGGAGTTCCCCCTTCCAGACCTCCCAACCTGCCTCTCCCACCCTGTGGTTCCTCACAAACCAGGGATCCAGAATTCCATAGATCTTCTTCCCCCAGCCCCCACCAGCCAGAAAGTCTCCAGGATTTTGCAGTCCAAAACAACGAGGAGGAAAAGAATTCCCAAATCTTTTCCCACCTTTTTTTCCAGCAGGGAAGCAAAAGCAGACAGAAGATTCTTTCCACAGATGTCCTGCACAAAGACAAATCCAACCAAAGCCTTTGCAAGGAAAATCCTGTGGAAAATCCAAGGAGATCCCTCCATTTTCCTGCATCCCACAATCCCATTTTTTTCCATAAATCCATGATGCATTTGCTTCCCCATCCTCAAAATGTGCAAGTCAGCGTCTCCCTAAATTCAGGCCGAGATTTGCAGCCTGGCTAAACTTCCAAGGGCTTTCATGGCAAAATCCTTGGAAATTCAAAATAGAGGAAAATTATCCCTATATTTCAGCAGACCATGGATAGGATTCAACCAAATTCCTATGGTACCAAACTCTGGATTAATTTAGATAGGAATATTTTCCCTAAATCCCTCAGGTTTTTTTTTCTCTTGTTCCACCTGGGAAGGAATTTGGCTCCTGTGTTGTCTCCAAACCCACAATGGAATTGATGTGGAATTGCTGGCTGTTCCAGAAAATTCCAGGCAGTTGGCCTCCATCTTGATTGCCATTCCTCCCCTTTCCCTCTCTTCCATCTCTCCTTTAGGAATGGGATTCACGCAGCGTAAAATCCCTACCATCGGGGCCATTTGGAGTTGATAATTCCATTTTCCCTTTTTTTTTTTTTTTTTTTGGGGAACAATTTTGGTATCTGTACCTGCTCCAGGCACAACCGTCCCACAGGCGACCTCATTCCCGGAATTCCGGTGACCCCAAGTTTGGATTGGTCCCCTAATCCAGGCCTAGAGGAAAGGTTCTGTCCTTAAAGACTCCATGGGAAAATTTCACCCCTGGATAACTGGAAATTCCAACTCTACTTTATGGAGGAATCTTGTTTGGATTCTTCTGGAAAGTTTGGAGTTTATTCACCTTGTGGAATCTCAGGATGGTGTGGGACGGGATGGGATGGGATGGGATGGGATGGGATGGGATGGGATGGGACGGGATGGGATGATCAGGCTCTGAGCACCTTATCCTGAAAAACACCAGAGCCTTGAACACAGTTTGAGATTAAAAATTGGGAAAAAATTCCTCCCTCTGAGGGTGGGGAGGGGCTGGAATGGAATTCCCAGATTTGCTGTAGCTGCCTCTGGATCCCTGGATGTCTCCAAGGCCAGGCTGGATCCACCTGTGATCACGGGATGTGTCCCTGTTCATGGCAGAGGGTGGAATTAAATGATCTTAAAATTCCATGATTCCATGATTTTATGATCTCGACTCTCATCCCCCAGGATTTCTTCCCAGAACCCCGGGAATAAATTTAATTTCTATTTTTAGAGGGAAAAAAAAAAACAAAACAAAAAAAAACCACCTTTGTTTTCTTTCCAGGGCTTTTGTTTTTCCCCAGTTTTTTCTTTCCATAATCTCCGCTTCAGGTAGGACTGTTTTAGGAATTCTGGGGGGTTGGATGAGGCAGGGGCCAGCCTGGGGTAGGAAAATTGGGAGAAGTGGGTCTTGTTCTGGGACTTTCCAGCCAGGACACACCTTTGGATCTGTGCTCCAAACAAACCCAGGCTCCTGGAGTCGGAAAAACTGATGGAGCTGCAGGAAAACTGATGGAGTGAAGCTGCCTCGACCACGGAGCGCCGGGATCCAGCGTGAGGCATGAAAAGCTGGGGGGAAAAGTGAAGGAAATTAATGATTGGATAATGGATTCCAAATGTTGCCGTTCCGAGTGAAATCCTAGGAATACAGGCACTTGAGGGGACACGGCGCTCCAAACCGGATTGTTTTTCAAGGCAGAGCTGCAGAGAGGAGGATGCTGGGTAATGCTTCCCGAATTCCCAGAAAGGTAATAAGGTGAGGATTCAGCTCCATCCAAGCTCCGTTGGCTCCCGTGCGTGCAGGAACGATGGCGGAGCGCTCTTCCCAAGGCTTTGCATCCCGCCCGGACTGTTAATCCCGGTGGCAGGTGGCCGCCGGCCATCTGGAATCTCTTCATCCATTAAGATTCTCCCAAGGAAGAAGGGAAAGAACTTCCTCAGTAGCCGGGCCAGGTTTGCAGGGAGAGCTTCCGTACGGCGGCTCCGGGTCAGCGCTCCCACTCGGATCGTTGGCTCCGACCGCTGGCTCGGGGAACGGGACTCGGCATTCCCCTTCTCCAAACACGGCGGCTCCTCCCAGAGCCTCGCTTCACCTCCTCCGTGAGCTTTTCCTCAAGTTTCCACGGGGCCAAATCTGGGATTGTTCGATGGGGAGGGATGGCATGGAATGACGAGATAAAGGGAATGGCCTGGAGCTGAGGAGGGCAGGTTTGGGTGAGATATCCAAAGGGGTGGAATTATTTGGATAAAACTGGAACAACAAGGTTGTGGCTGCTCCTGGATCCCTGGAAGTGTCCAAGGCCAGGTTGGACACTGGGGCTTGGATCCACCTGGGACACTGCGAAGTGTCCCTGCCCATGGATGGGCTTGGAACTGGGTGGGATTGAAGGTCCTTTCCCAGCCGAACCATTCCATAATTCCATGATTATTCCAATGATTATTAGGATGTCCTATTCCCAAGCACTGGCAGAGGGGTTAAACCCCATCCGTGTTTCCTGCTTGGCTCAATCCCAATCCTTCCTCAAAGATCGTTGAGAAAAAAACAGTGGAGACAGTTCAGTGACAGCTCCAATTGGAGTAAAAAACGAATGGAAAAATCCCTAAGGAATTTCTTAAAGTGGGGGATTTGTAACATTGGACCCAAGGACAGGGAAAACAAAGGAAAAATTTCCAACGTGAGACTCGTTCCTACTGCAGAAAGAAGAGCGAGGCCGTTGGACAGCAAAATAGCCTTTCCCTACTAATCCTATTTTTTGGGGAGGATAATTGCAGTTGGGAGATGTCTCTCCCATTTTCACATGGTCCAGATGGGAATAACAGCATGGACCAAGAGCCCTGGATAACTTGGGAATTCCACAAGGCCGCCAGAAGAAACAGCGTCAAGTTTTCCAACCCAAAATCCAAAACATCCATCCGGATCCCAGCCCCTTGGATGGATCCAGCTCTCCGTGACCCCCAGCGGGGATCAGCTGGGGATCAAAGGAAGTGGCCGGAGTGTCCGAGTGTGTTTAGCAGCATATTTGTGGTGAGAATTATGGAAAAAGGGACTTTTCCTGAAGGGGAAAGTCTAAGCAAGGAAAGGATGGGATGGACATGGATTCCTGATCCTTTGCTCTTCCCATGGGAATACCAAGTGGACACACAGGGATTGCACCGGGGCTGATCCACTGCAAATCACCCCATGATGACCCTAAAGTCCCGGTGAGCTTTGGGATACTCCAAAACTTGGAGAATTTACTGGAATTCACCCTTTGGAATGGGTGTCACTTCTGGATAAACTCCGACCACCTCTCCTTGTGTCCCTCTGGTGACTTCCCCGTGTCGCCGTTGTCCTGCTGAATTTTAGAGAATCCAAACTGATTTTGGAGGGGCTGGAGCAGAGGAATGTGGATGAATCTCCCGGTTTAAACCTTTTTCCAGCTTTTTGGAATTGTGTCACCCTCGTTGGCGCTCTGCTCTCGGCGGATGTGGAACGACGTCACAGGGATTCAAGAATTCCCAGAGATCATCCCTGTTCCTTCAGCGCATGGAGTTGCTCCAGTGCTTAGCATTTTACAGGGTCTGGTCAGGAGGAGGAAAATCCCACAATCCCAGAATCACAGAGGATGAAAAAGCCCTCCGAGGTCATCAAACCCAAGCTGTGCCTGATCCCACCTTGTCACCGTCCTGGGAATGCCACATCCCACCCCAGTCCTGGGATCTTGGATCAGGTGGAAGATCCCGGATAAGCACCTGAACCCCGAGATGTGTCCCTGGAATGCTCCCAGACCTATCCCTCTCACTGACAGCCTGTAGAAATGATTCCAGCTAAAATCAGCAGACTTCCAGGGATCCTGAGCATTATCCTGGATAATCTGGATGGGAAGGAGGGGGAAAAATGCCGGGTGGAAAAATCAAAGGTGCCAACTCTTTTCTACGACGTATTTCTGCTGCCTTGACACAGCTCTGCTTCCTCGCACCATTCCTTTATATCCGGTTGACGGATATTTTTCCATAGAGCGGGAATGCTGATCTTGGCAGGGGCTGAGAGCAAATATAGAAGCTCTGATGCGTGCCCGGAGAGTTCCAAGCCATCGGGAAAGCTGCCGGGAGCAGCAGGAGGAAACAGCGAAGAGCCGGAGGACTGGAGAGGGCTTGTTCCGCATCCACAAATCCCGTGGGATTTGGGAAGGTGAGGGGAACCCCGCCATCCCAAACGGCAGGAGCCTGCCAAGGAACACCGCTGGCAAAATTCCGCCTCAATTATTATCTGGTTTCTTTTATTCCTGCTCCTGCTCTGGATCCTTGGCTCCCATCCTTACAATATCCAGCCCCCCGCTGTCCTTAGTATCTTCATCTTTTCCACATTATCCAGAGTTGGATCCTTGCGCTGATCCTTGGATTACGGGAGCATAAAAGGACTGGAGAGGCCCAGGTTTAGGATTTAAAACTTGAATTTTCTTTAAGTCAGGCTTTGGAACCCCAAGATCAAATCTCCATCTCCCCACTTAAGGGCCATTCGTGTGAGCTTTATTTTGGGATGGGAAATTCCAGCTGGCTCCTGCTTTTTGGGAATTGCTGGAGCAGCCCCTACTGCTTCAAGCCATGTTCCTTCCTGCTCCAGGGACATCTCAGGGAGGGAATTGCGGGATGTGGTTGGAAAGAAGCTGCTCACTCTCCTGCAAGGAGATCTTGCCTGAAGGGAGCCTCAAAAAAGACGGGGAGGGACAATTCCCAGAGGCCTGGAGGGACAGGACACAGGGAATGGCTCCCACTGGGAAAGGGGAGCTTGGGCTGGGATCTTGGCAAGGAATTCCTGGCTGGGAGGGTGGGAGGGGCTGGGCTGGAATTCCCAGATTTGTTGTGGCTGCCCCTGGATCCCTGGCAGTGCCCAAGGCCAGGTTGGACACTGGGCTTGGATCCACCTGGGACAGTGGGAGGTGTCCCTGAACATGGATGGAGTGGGAATGGGATGGGATTTAAGGTCTTTTCCATCCAAACCACTCCAAGATTCTGGAACCTCTCTGCTCTGGAGCCAGGCTGGCAGAGCTGGGAATGTTCCCCTGGAGAAGGGAAAATTCCAGGGAATGCTCAGAGTGCCTGGAGGGGCTCCAGGAGAGCTGGAGAGGGACTGGGGACAAGGGACAGAGGGACAGGAGCCAGGGAATGGCTCCCACTGGGAAAGGGGAGCTTGGGCTGGGATCTTGGCAAGGAATTACTGGCTGGAATGGAATTCCCAGATTTGCTGTGGCTGCCCCTGGATCCCTGGAGTGCCCAGGGCCAGGCTGGACACTGGGGCTGGATCCACCTGGGATAAGAGGAAGTGTCTCTGCCTATGGAGTTGGAATTTGATGCTCTTTAAGGTCCCTTCAACACAAACAATTCCATTATTCCATGCAGGTCTTTCCAGGGGCATCTTTCAAAGGAACACAAGCCAGGACCACCTTCCCAAGCCATGCTGAGCAGGGCTGGATGAGGCAACGATGTCCAGGTGAAAGGCCATGGGTCTCGCTCCCAAGCTCTGGAATCTCCCAGTTTTCCCTCTGTATTTTACCATCAGTCCTTGGACAAAGATGGAGCATTTTTTTTTTAAGGAAAACTGCCAAAACTTGAATGTTCAACCATCCAGGGATGGGGGAGGAAAAAACCCTTAAAAAAACAAACTCTGGACCTTCCAATGGTTTATTTTTGGAGTCCAGAGAAAAATGTCCTTGGATTTATTTTTTTTCATGGATCTATTTCGGTGGAGTTTTTCTTTCTTTTTTTTTTTTTTTTGAAGATGGAACTGATGACTCCTTTCTGCCAAAAAAAAAAGTAATTCCTGTCTCCTTCAGTGTTTCCAGAGGCCTTTTCCAGAGGTTCTCACACCCACACAGGAGCCTCTCCCAGAGCCTGGCCCAGACTCTGGGTGACCCCTCCATAAATCCCAGTAATTTATGGATGAGTATTATTATTATTATTATTAATAGCAGGCAGAAAAAATCCCAAACTCCTAGACTTTCTCTTCTTGCTCCTCCAGAAGAAATCCGGGGGTCTTCATGGAGCTTCCCTCGTGTGCTGTGGGAAGTCTGAGAACTTTTCCATGCTTAATAAGGAGAGTGGATTTAGGGAAGAATGACAGAGGGAGTGTGGCAGCTTATCCCTGTTATCCCTGATTTATGAGCTGCCATTCCCAGAGGTTTGGAAGGAGGCTGGGATCAAAGGAATGGTGTGATCCCAAGGCCATACCAAAGTGATGGAGCGGTCTGGACTGAAATCCGCTTCTGGAATTCCAGCTATCCCAAACAAACTCATCCTGCTTTATTCCATCCCTACCAGACCCAAAGTTGGAGCCCCTCTTGAAGCAGCTCCATGGAAAATAAATGGGACAAGCATTCCAAAGTGTGTCCTTGCTGGAATGTTGTCAGCTGGGAAAACACATCCTGATGGAGCTGCCAGGTGTCCAGGGAAAAACCTGGGTGGGAAAACATGGAGAAACTGGGAGAAGGTCTTAAAATGCAGAACGGTCACATTTAAATTCCAAATTGTGGAGGGGATTATCCATGAAGACAATGCTTCATCCCGGATGAACATGGAAAAACTGATGTTATCCACCAATACAGGGGGAAAGGAGCTGGAAGAATTCTACAAAAGGGATATTTTCCTAGGATATGGGACTAACCAGGAGCAGGAGCCTGGAAGTGTCCAAGGCCAGGCTCCACCTGGACCAATGGAAGGTGTCGGGGTTGGGATGAGTGGGGATTTGATTCCATCCCAACCATTCCACAGTTCCATGATTTCCTGGATGTTTCTTCTGAGTGAGACTCTCCACCCTTCCACGAGCCACTGGCTTTTCCCAGATTCTCTCCATGTTTTCTGCTCCTTGGAGAGGGAACCGCTCTCCTTGATGACCTGCGCCTCATCAATCCATGGATGAGCTGATGGAAACTGGAAACATCCCAGTTTTTGACCTGTGGAGGAGCAAGCATGGAAATTCCTTGGATTGCCACATTTTCCTGCCCATCAGGGACTAATTCCCAGCTGTCCCCTCCACCTTGTCACCCGTCTCCTCCATCCCGATGTTCCCTCTATCCCGCTCTTCCCTTTTCCCATCCCACCCTGCCTCCCCACGTCCCCCTGGAACAGCCACAGCTGCTGAATCCATCTGGAATTCCCTCCTTCCCATTCCTCCTGGCTGCCCTTCCCATTCCCTCTCCTCCTGGGCCACCCCAAAACTCCGGTGGCCAAAACCAAGTTTCAGAGGCGGCTTTTCTTCCCGAGGCTATGGAAAGCCACATTCCTGCCCCGCTCCGGTCCCATCGCGCTCCGACCAAGTGGGATGATGATGACACAGCAGGGCCTGGGTAGAATTTTTCCTCTTCCTTGTCCTGCTGCCAACATCTTTGACCTCTGGATGAACTCCCCAAAAATTGCCTTTGGAGCTGCTCCCGCCGCTTTGACATCCGCGACCGGTTGGAATTAAAATTCCTTTTTTTTTTTTTTTTTTTGTGGGAGAGAAGGAATGAGAGAGGAGTGAGGAAGGGTGAGAGTTAAAATGGGGGAAAAAAAATAATTTAAAATGGAAAAAAAAAAAAAGAAAAAAAAAGATGGATGGGAAGAAACCAAACCCAGAACTGAGGGAAATCTTGTGGTTGGAAAAAACTCGGGAAAGAGTGGGATAAGTCAAGGGTTCAGAATATACGGATCTCTTTGTTCCAAGAAAACAGTGGGAAAAGGTAGCAGGGCCTTATCTGGAGTCAGTTCCTGCTTCCCACGTTCCCTGGCAGGGTCATTCCCAAGCTGGGAATGGTGGAAATGTCCCTGGCTGAGACTCTGGAACAGCCGAGCTCCAGCCACGTGTCCAACCTTTGGAATCATCCATCCATCACCTCTGGCTGAGCTGGCGGAGCCCAAACTCCGGAATTTTGTTGCTCAAATGCCTCCAACAAAAAGCCAAAATTCCAGCAACACCTGGATTGGGATGGACTGGAGAAGCAAACGGTAAAAAATTGCTGGAAATGGGAAAATTGACTCGATCAGGATAAAATTTTTTGAAGGGTCAACAGTTCCTTCCCAGAGCGATCAGGAAATGATGCTTGGATTCCACTGAATTTATTTAGGATTTGTTTTCACAAAATTCCAGAAAAACTGCACCACATCCAGCAGGAATTCCATGGGATGTGGAACTTCTCGAAATTCTTGGGCTTTTCCTAATTTATGTTCTAAGAATGACCTGTGTAAGAAGAGCTACAAATTCCAGTTCAGTCAGAAAATCCTACACTTTCATTTTTAAAGGGTTTGTTCCTAAATGAAATTAAAAAAAAAAAAAAAACAAAAAACAACCTTTCTGCTCCAAAAATATTTTGCTGGAGACAAAAAAGAATCCAAATGCTTTAATTTAATTTTGGAGTTGTTTTTTGGGGGAAATTTTGGGAGATGAACAAAGGGAGACCTGGTGGGGTGGGAATTTTGAAGCCTCACAGATTTCCAGGGGGAAACTTCAGACTCTTCACCTGAAAATGGAGGATCCCAAATGCCAGAGGGATCCTGGAGCTCTCCAGAGGCTCCAGGATCCCAGCAGGGTTTCCTAGAGGCTGGAAATCATGGAATTGTGGAAAGGTTTGGGTGGAAAGGATCCTCAAAGATGATCTAATTCCAACCCCAACCCTTCCCATTATCCCAGGTGGATCCAAGCCTGTGTCCAACCTGGCCTTGGGCACTCCAGGGATCCAGGGGCAGCCCCAGCAAATCTGGGAATTCCAGCCCAGCCCCTCCCCACCCTCCCAGCCAGGAATTCCTTCCCAATATCCCACCCCAATATCCACTTTTCCAGTTGCCAACCTGGAGTTTTGGAATTTGCCCTACCCTGCTTTGATCCGAGTTTGGAACAGGGAATTTTGGCATCGGAGCTACACTGCCCCTCACCTGTTTCTCCTTCTCCAGTTAATTCCAGACATTCCCAAAGGAGGGGAGGAAAATCCTGCTGCACTCCTGGTGTTTCCTTTATATGGAGAGGGTGGGATTCAAGATTATCCCATTTTCCAGAGGCCAAAAGTTATCTAGTCCTGTGTAGAAATGCACAGGAAAATTTGGGAGACCTTAAACTTGGGAGCAACAAAAATAGCTGGGAATTCAATGGCGCAAAATCACCGAGGGACCGACAACAGGAATAGCAGTGGATTCATCCACTGGGAATGATGGAATTCCAGGAGAAGGACATGGATAGCGTGATAAAATTATGGAAAACCAGGATGGAATAGGTGCACACAGGAAAAAAACTCTATTTATATATATTCCAACCAAAGAGTTGGATTGGAGCTTCCCAGATGGAGCTGAGATTCCAGGAGTTCTCTTAGGCCGAGGTTCCGGAGGAGCAGCGGGAATGTCGCTCATCCCGGCCGGATTGGTGCCAGGGAAATTCCTGCAGGGATTTGGCTCTTCCAGCTGGAGGGGGAATCTGGGGATTTGTGGAAAGGGGGAACTGGGAAATTTTGGAAAAGTGGGAAAGTAAAATACAGGAGTGGAATGGGTGGAGAAATATTCCAACCAAAGAGTTGGATTGGAGCTTCCCAGATGGAGCTGAGATTCCAGGAGTTCTTTTAGGCCGAGGTTCCGGAGGAGCAGCGGGAATGTCACTCATCCCGACCGGATTGGTGCCAGGGAAATTCCTGCAGGGATTTGGCTCTTCCAGCTGGAAGGGGAATCTGGGGATTTGTGGAAAGGGGGAACTGGGAAATTTTGGAAAAGTGGGAAAATAAAATACAGGAGTGGAATGGGTGGAGAAATATTCCAACCAAAGAGTTGGATTGGAGCTTCCCAGATGGAGCTGAGATTCCAGGAGTTCTCTTAGGCCGAGATTCCGGAGGAGCAGCGGGAATGTCGCTCATCCCGGCCGGATTGGTGCCAGGGAAATTCCTGCAGGGAATTGGCTCTTCCAGCTGGAAGGAGAATCTGGGAATTAGTTTAGGATTATGGCAGATGGGATTATCCCTTCCCTGATCCCAGATTTGCTGTGGCTGCCCCAGGATCCCTGGGAATGTCCAAGGCCAGGTTGGACACTGGGAGCAACCGGGGATAGGGAAGGAAATAAAATCCTCAATTTTGTAATTCTATTAAAAATTGTATTAAAAATTATATAAAATATACTTCAAATTATGGTTGAAATATATTTTGAGAATTGCATTTAAAACGACATGCAAAAATATATCTTCAACTAGATTGAAATATATTCAGAATCGCATTTTAAATATATTCCAAATTGCATTTAAAGTTATTTCAAAAAATATATTTTAAAATTTTATTTCAAATTATATTTTCAAGTATATAAAATATATTGAAAATTATACTGAAAATTTTATAAAAATCATACTTAAAATAAGTTAAGAATGATATTAAAATTATAATTTTAAATTACATTTAAAATGATTAAAAAAACCCTTTAAAATTATATTGAAAAGTAGATTTAAAATGATATATTGAAAATTCTATCAGCATTATATTGAAAATATATTAAGAATCATATTTAAATTATATTTTTAAAATTACATATCAATTATATTAAAAAATAATATGTAAAAATATATTCAAATGCTATTTCTAAAAATACATTTAAAATAGATTTTAAAATATATTTAAGTTATCATTTAAATTATATTTGAAACTATATTTAGAATTATATTTAGTATTAATTAAAAATACTATAAAGAGATATTTTAATTATATTTGAAGTTATATTTGGCATTTTACTTGAAATTGTATTTAAATGACATTTAGAATTATAACAAAATGCAAATTATATTGAAAATTATATTCAAAACATATTAAATATATGTTTTATATGTTTATAAATATATGTTTTAAATATATCTTTAATATTAAAGTTATATTAATATTACAATTACATTGAAATTATGTTTAAAATTACAACAGAAATTCCATTTAAATTACATTCTTGATTATGCCTGAATTTTATTTAAATGCAATTTAAATGTTATTTAAAATTTAAAATTTATAGTAAAAATAAAATGTTGGTAAAAAATATATATTTTTAAAAAATAAAAATTATCTTATTTATAAAAAGAATTTATATTAAAAATAAAATATTGGTAAAAAGATATATTTTAAAAAATTAAAATTTATCTTATTTATAAAAAGAATTTGTTTTAAAAATAAAGTATTGGTAAAAATATATATTTTTAAAAATTAAAATTTATCTTATTTATAAAAAGAATTTGTATTAAAAATAAAATATTGGTAAAAAGATATATTTAAAAAAATTAAAATTTATCTTATTTATAAAAAGAATTTGTATTAAAAATAAAATATTGGTAAAAAGATATATTTAAAAAAATTAAAATTTATCTTATTTATAAAAAGAATTTGTATTAAAAATAAAATATTGGTAAAAAGATATATTTTTAAAAATTAAAATTTATCTTATTTATAAAAAGAATTTGTATTAAAAATAAAATATTGGTAAAAAGATATATTTAAAAAAATTAAAATTTATCTTATTTATAAAAAGAATTTGTATTAAAAATAAAATATTGGTAAAAAGATATATTTAAAAAAATTAAAATTTATCTTACTTATAAAAAGAATTGATTATAAAAATAAAACTTTGGTAAAAATCTCACAACATTTTCCAGGCTGCCCCTGGATAACCGTTCAGGAGACCAGGACCTCCCGAGCCACCCACTCCCCCTTTTCATTCGGATATCCCACCCAGCTTTTGGGAATGCAGGACCAATCTTGGGAGTTGGGAATTTTTCCTTTGGAAAACTTGGGAATGGGCCCCAGCAGGCCTTTCCCGGCCGTGCCCATCCCGGATTTTTGGCAGGCACCCCGGGACAGGAGGTGACAGCCAGGCCTGGTGGCGTCACCGAGCGCTCCCGGACATTTTTCCTCGGGAAGAGCCGAGCTCGGGATCGTCACCACCAACAAAGATTCCCTACAAAATCCGGGAGCGGGGACGTGCCGGCCCTTTCCCTGCCTGCATTCCCGGCGCTGTTTGCGCAAAGGAGATCCCAATTAGTCCTTCCTTAATGAACTCCTGGCTCACGGGGCCTGCCTGTTAATGAGCTCCCTGCTCCAGCCTCCTTCGCCTTGGAAAACACCGGGAAGAGGAGCCAGGAATTCTCACCCAGCTCCGGCCGGCTCGGCAGTGGGAATTGTTGATCCCAGAACTGGGAAAATGGGAGCTCCAGTGAAGGGAAAACAAGGATTCCAAAGGTGCCACCTAAAGTGAAGGACCCACTGATTCCAGCTCGTTTTTCCATGCCAGTTCTCCCGGGAGCATCCAGCCCCTCTGGAAACAGGATTTTCCCTCCAAATTTTGGCAGATTTTACTGGAAGTGTCCAAGGCCAGGTTGGAGCAACCTGGGATAATGGGAGCTGTCCATGCCCATAGAATGGGATGATCCTTAAGGTCCTTTCCAACCCATTCCAACATTCTGGAATTTTAGGAAGTGTGGGATCAACCTGCGTGCTCTGCTTAAGGCAAATTATTATTCCCGCTTCTGGAAAACAGCCCAAAGAATTGGGGAAAAAAAAGGAAAAATAAAGAGGCTGCAGGAATTATGGATGTGGAATTCATTCAGGATATGGAAAAGCTTGGAATTTGGGAATGTCTCTGCCTGTTGTGCTGATAAATTCCGAAAAGCCCAACTTGGGGATCTTTGGTAGAACCAGACGTGCCACAGTTTATCCTTAAAAACAGAGCAGGGAGAATCCCAAAATTAATTCCATTGCCCATCCAGTGATGCATTCATCCCACCTCGACTGGGAAAAGTAGGAAAATCCATTTGGAACTGGTCCCAAACCCTTATTCCAGGTCCCAGTGGGTTCATGTCCCTCCAAGGAAAATTATTCCTTGGGATTTGTGGGATTCCCTCTGGGAGCCACGGGAACACCTTAAATTGTCACAATATTCCCCAGATCCTGATCCAGAGCCCAAATCCAGCTCTGGGATAACCCAAAATCCACATCCCAAAGAGCCATGTCCTCCTCTCAGCTCATTCCCAGCTTTCCTGCTCTTTTCCCGAGCCTGATTTTCCTCCAGTAGTTCAATCCCATTTATTAGGAATTTATAGTTCTCCATAGGGTTTTTATATTTAGCTGCCTCCCCTGGAAAACCACATTTTTATGGATCTTGGATCCCACCCTTTTCCCTGCGGCTCCTCCAGGAGGATTTTCCATTTTTTTTGTGTTTATATTCCAATTTTGGAGCTTAGCACTGGCTCGCGTCCGTCCTTTATTCCCATTCACCCATCCCAGAAATTCCTTATCAACAGGTCGGGTTGGAAAGGCTGCAGTTTTTCCGGGATTGGGTCATCCTTGGCTCCCGGCGCTGTTTGGCTCCAAGAGAAAAGTGGGAAAAGGAATCGGTTTACAGCCTGCTAAAGGTCAGCTGTGCTGCTCCTGCTTTTTAGAGGGGGAGACGTGAAATCCGTAAAATATCAGGATAATATCCCTAAAAATAAAACCTTGCGAAGCCTGATCAGCTCCGTGCGCCAGCAGATTTTCCTCTGGGATGGGCAGGATTGATCCGAATCCCAAAGTTCTTGGGATTGATCCGAATCCCAAAGTTCTTGGCCCAAAGCCAGAGGAAACCCCTGCCAGTCAATGATTCCTTGCATTATCCGGTTATTTAAAGCTGGATTTTCCATGAGGAAACCCAGGGGAGAGAGGCTGAGGAATCAATCCCTGTTCGATTCCAGCAGGAAAATGGGAATGCAGAGCAGCTCCAGCCTCTGTGCCAAGGGTTCCAGAGCTGGAATTAAGGGGAAAATCCCGTTGGTTTGGGATTTTTTTTTTCAGGAATCAACACAAATACCAACTAAAAGGATGGGAATGACCTCGCTCCATACCTTTGGATGAGATTTTCCAGAGGAGGTGTGGATGCCCCATCCCTGGAGGGATTTAAAGATGGAGGTCTGGGAAAACTGGGAAAGGTGAGTTAGGGATAGGTTAAAAAGGTGTAAAATCAACTTCAAGCCAAAATCATGGAAAAATCTTTATTTCCTTCTACCCACCCACAAATTCCATGGATTTTTCTAGGATCCCCGCTTGAGAAAATCTTTTCTGGGAATGAGAGAGGATTGGAGCTTCCCAGCTATCCAACATGCCAAGGATTAAAGCAGAAAACTTTGGGATTTCAGCATGTCTCACCGTTTATCTCCTTGGGGAATCATCCTAATTGTTTGCATTTATTTGTAAACACGGAATTACAGCCAGATAAGGAGTTGGCAGTGTGCTTATTAGGGAATATCCATGGAATTCCAGGATATTTTGGTGACCTGGATTTTAAGCCCCATACAGGCAGGCTTGTTCTAATCATGGAATAATCTTGGTTGGAAAAGTTCCTGGAATTTCTGCTCTCACATTCCCAAATTCTCCAAATTTGGAGTCAGATCCAAATTCAAATTGGGTTCCAGGCATGGATTTTCCCCACTCTGCACTTCCACAGAATTCCATTTGTGGGTGAACTATTTAATGGGGCTCCTAACTTGTTGGTGATTCCCTGAAAAATGGGAAATCAGGAATTTTAGGAGATCTGAAGGTTCTGTCAGGGATGAAAGGGTGAAATTGGAAATTTGGAAATAAAATCCCAGCAAAACTTAGGAATAAATCTGGGTGATGAATTTAAATCCATATCTCTTTTCCAATGATCCATTTTTCTTCCTGAGCCATTCCTCATGAAAGGAAAAAATGGCTCAAAACTATGGAGAAAGTGGAATTTTCTGCTGATTATCCAAAAAAAATCCACCCAGGCTTCTCCAATTTTGTGCATAAATTAGCATAAATTAACTCCAACACCATGTCATGGCTACAAAGAGCCCGAGGATGGTGTTGGAATGACTCCTCCAAGCTGGAAATTTTCAGGAATTATTTATCCTCCAACACATTTCTCTTTTTATTCAAAACCTGGATCTGGGTAAAGATTTCACATCCCATTAATGGTTTTGCCCTTAATTAAATAAACCACCAGCAGCTCATTAATACCTCATTAGGAGGTGACAATAAAAGAACTTTGGGAAAAAGAGATGGAAAATCCAGCTCCTCCCAGGTAAAATTCCTCAATAATTTATCAGGAAAGGGCAAATCTCCTCATTTTTGGCTCGCACACAGTGGCTCCTTTATTTAGGATGAGTCAGCCTGGAAAAATCCTATTTATTCCCAAATTTTGGCAAAACTGCATCTACCAGGCTCGGAAGTGATACCAGCCACATTTCAGGATTTCTAATTCCCGGGAAATTTTGGCATTTGGACATTTGCTTTTTGTCGGGGTTAAGAAAACAGAATTCTTTTCTCCGTTCTTGCGTTGGACCGGAATTTCTGACTCAAAAAAAACCCGGCTTTGGAAATGTTGACCTGGGATCATTGTTCCCATCCATGGAAATGAGCGGGGTTTGGAAGGGAGACATTTTTTGGAGCAGAACCAAAGCTCCTTCAGGGATGTTATTCCCAATTTTTATTGCTCAGGAGTGTTTTTCATATCATGGGATATAAAAAATACGGATTTTTTGAACACGTGGGAAGACGAAGGAAAAGCAACAGGAAGTTCCAGCAGGTTTTGGTGATGAATCCTTGGTGTTTTGGGGGTGACATGGGAATGGTCCCCTGGAGAAGGGAAAATTCCAGGGAATGCTCAGAGTGCCTGGAGGGGCTCCAGGAGAGCTGGAGAGGGACTGGGGACAAGGGACAGAGGGACAGGAGCCAGGGAATGGCTCCCACTGGGAAAGGGGAGCTTGGGCTGGGATCTTGGCAAGGAATTCCTGGCTGGAATGGAATTCCCAGAGAATCCCTGGATCCTTGGGAATGTCCAAGGCCAGGTTGGACATTGGGGTTGGATCCACCTGGGATGGTGCGAGGTGTCCCTGAACAAGGATGGGGTGGAATTGTTGGGATGGGATTTAAGGTTCCTCCAACCCAAACCATTCCAGGACTCTGGAGCTCCTCTGCTCTGGGAGAGCTGGGAATGTTCCCCTGGAGAAGGGAAAATTCCAGGGAATGCTCAGAGTGCCTGGAGGGGCTCCAGGAGAGCTGGAGAGGGACTGGGGACAAGGGACAGAGGGACAGGAGCCAGGGAATGGCTCCCACTGGGAAAGGGGAGCTTGGGCTGGGATCTTGGCAAGGAATTCCTGGCTGGGAGGGTGGGGAGGGGCTGGGCTGGAATTCCCAGATTTGCTGTGGCTGCCCCTGGATCCCTGGGAATGTCCCCAGGCCAGGTTGGATCCACCTGGGGCAGCGGGAGGTGTCAGGGTGGAACAGATGATCTTGAGGATCCCTTCTCTCCCAAACCATTCCATGATTTTCTGTTCATCTCCTGCACCACTCCAGAGTCCTGGTCCATACTTGCCCAGGCTCCCTTTGAGAGGAAAACACTTATTCCTGATTTCTCTTTTAAGGGAAAAATTCCAGGCATTCCTTCCCAGCCCACCCCTGGCACAGGGTGTGGACACATCCTGTTGCCCAAGCCAATCCTCCAACCTGATCCATCTGGATTTCCCCATCCCACCTCCCACTTTCCATCTTTTTCCCTACATTTGGAGTTTCTCCCAGGGCATGCAACACCCACAGTGCTGCAGAAACTCCTGGGTGGGAGCTCTGTCAGAATTCCAGGATCCGAGTTGTCTCTGTCCCTCCAGGAAACCACGAGGGATGAGTCAAGGTCATGCCCACAACGAGGATTTTGGGATGGAGATTTCAACAATCCAGCCCAGTCTGACCATGGTGGTTATGGACCAGTCTGCACCAGTCAGCCCAGGGATGAGTCTCCTTCCCCTCCTGAATCCCACAAATCCCAAATTTCCAGCCTCACTCCCACAGCCTGGCTGCAGGACCTCCATGGGGTGCAGGCAAACCTCATTTCCCTGGCAAATTGTGTCTCTGCCACTCGCCCAGGGTTGCTCAACAAGCCCACGGCTCGGATCCAAGGTATCCGTGCCCCAAACCACCGGGAAAAGAGCTGGACTGGGTTTCTTCTCCCACATTTCCCAACTGGAGCAGTGAATCCCACACTTCCCATGGCAAGGGAAGCGAAGCCGAGACAACTTCAGGGAAGGAAAGTGGCCAGAGAGCCACAAAAAGATCTGTTCCTGGGGTGGTTTGGGTCATCCCAAAACAATCCAGAGTTTTCAGCTGGCAGGAGGCAGGGCCAGAGCCAGGAATTCTGGAAAAGCAGGATTTCTGGGATAAAGTCGGAATGAGATTGACCACGCACTCACCGTGCTTTGCTCTCCCTGTGAACTTGGCCCTTGCAGGACCCAGATTTTTGGGTGTGCTGAGGGCTGATCCTGGTCCTTGTTAGTCCAGACCACTTAAACTCGCCTTGTTCTGGGCGAGGGATCCCAATCCAAGGGGAAATGCATCCCAGGATGTGCTTTCCAGAGGTTTTCCCATGGCTGAAGTGCTTCTGCGGGTCAGGCTGGAGAAAAGGAATTTCTGGTTCTCCACAATTCCCTGGCAGGAGGGAGGAGCTGGTGGGAGCTGGGATTTATTCCCAGGGAAAATGGACAGCATGGATCCTTCCCAACATCCCATCTGTCCCTTCCTTGGGAAGCCATTCCCCCTTGTGAATGCAAACTTAGGGAATGAGAGGAGAATCAACACGTCCCCTTCGTGACCTCATTAATCCCAAAAAATAGATGCAGATCCAGGATTTTCCTTGACCCGAAGAAGCTCAAATTCCAACCAACCATTTTTAGAAGCACATTTTAATTTTGGAATTTCCAGGGAAAGATGGAAAGCTTCCACTGTCCTGACAGGAGCCAGCTAGGTCCTGGAATCCAATCCTTTCCTTCTTGTTTTCCAAGCCAATTCCAGGCTGTCCTTTCACTGACCAGATTGGCATCAGGAATAAACTTAGGAATATTGCCCTCCTCTGGAAAACAGCCAGGATTTGGGAATCTCTTGTCCTCGTGGAAGAAAATAAAGGAATCCTGGTGCTGCTGTTCCTGGAGCAGAGTCCTCAGCAAAAGTGAGAATTGTGCTCCAGGGGGAAGATTTCCAGCTCCAGGAGTGGATAAATAAATCCAGGAATGGCTGGGAGAAGAAACCATTCCCACGTGGCTGCACCCTCCTGTCAGGGAATTTCAGAGAGTTCCTGGAGATACTCTCAGAAAATCCCTGGAAATGAGAGATTGGCTCTTGGAGAATCCCTGAAATTAAGGGATTGACTATCGGAGAATCCCTGGAATTGA
Organism: Lonchura striata; assembly: GCF_050655825.1. Lineage (NCBI taxonomy): Eukaryota > Metazoa > Chordata > Aves > Passeriformes > Estrildidae > Lonchura > Lonchura striata. The sequence continues at coordinate 1,509,915 of NC_140706.1, read as the reverse complement.
GGGATTGGCTCTTGGAGTATCTCTGGAATTGAGGGATTGGCTCATGGATGATCCCTAGAATTGAGAGACTGGATCTTGGAATATCCCATCTTGTAATATCCCTAAAAATGAGGGATTGGCTCATGGAATATCCCCAAAATTGAGGCATTGGCTCAAGGAATATCCCTAAAATTGAGGGATTGGCTCATGGAATATCCTTAAAATGGAGGAATTGGGTCATGGATTATCCCTAAAATTGAGGGACTGGCTCTTGGAGTATCCCTGGAATTGAAGAATTGGCTCCCAAAGTCCCAGCTCCACCAGCAGGGAGAATAAGGGGCTTCAAAGTGAAAGCCCAAAAACCAATTTAGGGACAGAGGATCCACTTGGGATCTCCATAAAAAGCACACAAAGGGCCGGGAAAATCCCTCAACACCAGGAAAAATTCTTCCCTGTGAGGATGGGGAGGCCGTGGCACAGATTCCCGGAAAAACTCGGTGCCACATCCAGAGAACTGAGTGCCACAGCCAGGGATGGCTCCAGGGATGGGGACTCCACCATTCCCTGGGCAATTCCAATGCCTGGCCACCCTTTCCATGGAAAAATTCCTGCTGATGTCCAGCCTGAGCCTCCCCTGGCACAGCCTGGGGCCATTCCCTCTTTTCCTGTTGTTCCCTGGGAGCAGATCCCAAATCCCTCCTGTCAGGGAATTTCAGAGATGGAAAAGATCCCTGTGGATCCTCCTCTTCTCCAGGCTGAGCCCCTTTCCCAGCTCCCTCAGGAATTCTCCAGCCCCTTCCCAGCTCCATTCCCTTCCCTTGGAAATGTTCCAGTCCCTCCATGAATGGAGGGACCCAGAGCTGGACACGGAATTCCAGGTGCACCCGGCGCGGAGGGACAATCCCTTTCCTAAGGATAAGACATAGTGGAAATCCCTTTTAAACCTGGAATTTGGAATACCATCCTGCTCGTGCAATTCCAGCCCTTCATCCATGCTGCCTCTTCTGCAGCTCCGGGAATGAGCTCCAAGCCCTCATCACCTGTATCCAAAGTATCCTGGAATGATCCAAGGGAACCAAGAAGTTCAGACTTTACTGGAGCAAAATCTGTGGGGTGGGAGATCTGAGGGACAAGGAACCAGAGGAGAAGGGAAAGGAACCACTTGGACAGGAGGGATGCACGAAACCCCCACAGAATTCCCTTCAGACAGCTCCCAGGATCCCTAAAATTGGTGGGATTTGGGCAAAGCCTTCCCTCCCCTCAGTAAAACCGATTCCGAGGAGGCTGGAGGAGTTCATGGCACAAATTCTGGGAAAGGGGGGAAATGCCATGGATGAACCACTGCCCGTGACTCACTCCGGTGACTCATCGGAGCAGAGCCGAGGTCAGGGATAAAGAAGGGAAAGCTGCCGCCTTTCCCTGCTCCTTTTCCCGAGGTCTGGCATCCAAAGCGTTGAGCATTCCCAGGATTTCTGCCCTGGAAGTGGCATGAAATGGACACTGCGGGTGTTATTTCTGGACACTGTAAGGAATTTCCTCCAGCTTCCATGGAAAGAACTTCCCTGTCCTGGCTGCTGCTGCCATCAAATCCCCCAAAAAAATCCCAAATCTGTGGCACAGGGAGAACCCACCTGGGTTTATGTCCCCATTTTAGAGATGGTAAACTGAGGCACGGGGTGGTGGTGGTGGGGTAGGGGTTTGACACAATTGTGAGCCGCTGGCAAAGCCAGGAATCCCACCTGGAATACTGTGGAAGTCGGTGCCTGGAGCAGCTGCTGGAAGCGCCTTCGGATGGTGTTGCAGTGTTCTGGGAATATTACTGGGATTAGCGCATCCCACATGCCTGGAAAAGAGGAATTCCAGCAAATTGGCTCAATCTGCTGCTCTGCGCCTCCCACCGCAGCACAGAATTCCCAGGATCTTCCATTGCTCCGGCCATTCCCATGTGGGTACCTTGGGACAGGGAACTGGATCCTACCCCTCATCATTAACGTGGAATCATGGAATCCCAGAGTATCCTGATCCATGAGCACCACTGAAGTCCAATTCCTGGCATAAACACCCAGGGATTCAGGGATCAAAGCCTTCCCAGGATGAAAAGAAAGGAAAAAGCAGGAATGCCACCACTTCCTAAACTATTCCCAAACATGGATCTCATCTGGCTGTTTCCCTTGGGAAGGTTTGCAGGGATGGGAGGTTTGTGCTCCGAGGTGGGAACTGAGGAGATCCCAACCACGGTCAGAGAGATTCTGGGAAAATCTCCCCTTGGATCACTGGTTGTTAATGGAAGGAAAATCCCTTCTTCCATCAAAACCTTCCCATGGACAATTTTCCTACAGAGCTCCTGGAAAAACCCTTCCCTCCTTTCCTTCTCCTCACATCCCCGTCATCCCAGTGGCTCAAGGGCTGAAGGAATAAACCACATTCCAGCCAATCCATGAGTTTATGTTCCTCCTATTCCATAATTTGTGCCCTAACATTGCTCCTGTTCCAAGGAAGAAGTCACAACTTCTGCTCCGTGGATCGGCTAATCCAGGAAAAAAGAGAGAAACAGGAAAGTTCTTGTAGACACCCCTCGTTCCCAAGGGAGATTCCGGCACTTTTTTTCTGGATAAAAACTTTTCCAGGCCTCTGACCTTGGACTAAGTAGCTCTCCAGATGTTGGGACACGATGGCTCCAGCAGGTCTTGGCCTTCATGTGGCCACCGAGCTCCAGATGTTGGCCCCGAAAACTGCCTTTGGAGTCATTTCCTGGAGGAAAAGAGGGAATGGGTATTGATTAGGATGAGTCAAGCAGGGTGTGGAGCGGGACAGAAAAGGAATGTGCCTCCAAAGCTGCTTTTATTGCCTCGGCACATGGGCTTTGTCCTGGTTGGACACACGGGTGGAAGTTCAGCCCTCCCGATGGATCTTGGGAAGTCCCCGTGGCCACGAGCCTTTGGGCCAAAGGAGTTTTGGGAAGAGCATTCCCTGGCTGCGTGGAGCTGGAAAAGCTACAAAGATTTCCGCCCTTTGGCTCCCATCTTCCAGATTTTTCTGGACGGGATGGACCCGACCCAGGGGCAGGGACAGGGCGAGAGGAAACGGCTTTGAGCTGGACCAAGGGAGGTTTAGGTTGGATACTGGGGAAAATTTCTTCATGGAAAGGGATCTCCAAGCCTGGCAGAGCTGCCCAGGACAGGAGTGGAGACCCCACCCGTGGGGCTGTTCTGGGGCCAGGCTGGGAGAGCTGGGAATGTTCCCCTGGAGAAGGGAAAATTCCAGGGAATGTTCAGAGTGCCTGGAGGGGCTCCAGGAGAGCTGGAGAGGGACTGGGGACAAGGGACAGAGGGACAGGAGCCAGGGAATGGCTCCCACTGGGAAAGGGGAGCTTGGGCTGGGATCTTGGCAAGGAATTCCTGGCTGGAATGGAATTCCCAGATTTGCTGGGGCTGCCCCTGGATCCCTGGCAGTGCCCAAGGCCAGGTTGGATCCACCTGGGACGCTGGGAATTGTCCCCGCCTGTGGATGGGGCTGGAACTGGATCATCTTTAATTCTCTTCCCATCCAACCTATTCCATGATTTGTAAACTCTCCGTAGGCCATCCTACTTTTCCCTGCTCCAGGCTGAGGATCACACCTCGGCCTGGATTTCTTGGGAATGTGTGACAGCACTGAAGTTTTAGTTGATTTTCTGTTCCCGATTTTCCTCTTGGAACAGCAATGGAAATATCCCAGTGCCAGCTCCAGGTTAAAAATAGAGGCCTGGGATGTATGGAAAAGAGTTCATGACCCTACTGGGACAATTCCCACCCTGGGCAGGTTTGAAATTACAGGGAATAGCCTGAAATTTTCCTGGTTTTTGTTGGCGTAAAGGCAGCGAGTTCTATTTATACAGGAGTTAAAAAAAAAAAAAAAAAAAAAAAAAGGAAGGGCAGGAAAAGAAGGAAAACGGGAGATGTGGGCTCCCCACCATGTCCTGGGTGGAATCGGTCACGCTGAGGTCACACACTGGTGTCCAGGACAGGCTGTGTTTTTCCTGCCTGCTGGAAAAGTCCGGTTTGGAGGTGGGAATATCCATGCGCCAGGCTCTGGAATTCCTGTTCCCTGTTCTTCTGGATTGTCCTGAGGTGGTGGCACATCCCACGGAGACCCTGCTGTCACCCCCACCTCAGGCTCTGCTCCTGTAAATCACCCAGCCGGGAAAAGTTTGCATCCCAGCTCCTGGACTGCTCCCATCCCAGTCTCTCCCAGCATTCCAGGGTTCCAAAGTTCTGGGATTGGATCCTGCCCCCACACAGGGATCCAGGAGCTCCTGGGAAGGAAAGACATGGAGCTGAATACCTGGGATGCGTTTGGACAGAGGTGGATCAGTCCAGGATCCACTTCCCAGGTCCATTGGGAGGTCAGATCCCTTTTCCATGTGCCAGAGGTGTCTTCCAACACCTTGGAGTGGGAATTCCATCCACAAGATAAAATATTCCTTTCTCCTGGCATTTCCAGTCAGCCCCTTTGGCTCCAGAGCTTTTTCTCACGGCAGTGGAGATTCGTGGAGATGGAAAAACAGAGGAACAACTGGATTTTCTCAGGATCCGGTGGCTTCCTCCAGAAATGGGAGAGGTTCTTCCTCTTGGATATTATCTTGGATTTTTTTTTTCCTCAAGATGCAACGGAGCAACCAAGGAAGGCTCAATCCATGGAAGGCTCCACATCCATATTTTCCTGAAAATCAAACTGGGATCTGGTTGTCCAGAGCTTGCTTGACCTGTCCTTGACTGCTTTTAGTGCCAGGCCAGCCAGACGTTCACCAGATATTTGTCATTTCTCTCCATCTTTTCCAAAATTTCCCGGGATTTCCGGCACCCCATGGCTCCGAGGGTGGAAAATGTGGCAGTGAGGGGCTGAAATGTTCTGCATCCTCCTGAGTCACCGGCAATTTCCTGAAGCTCCCTGAAATATGGCCTGGATTCCCCGTGACCTCCCAAGGGAAACATTAAAAAAAAAAGAAAAAAAAAGGGAAAAAATAGGGAAAGAAGAAGAAAAAAAAAATTGAGTAAATGTTTCTCATCCCAAGCCAAGGAGAGGGAGAGGGGAATTCCCCTGGTGAGTGTCAGGTTTTGGTTGCAAAATGAAAACAAATGGGAACTTCAGGGACACCTCGGTCTTCCTGTGACTTTTCCATGGAAAATTACTTGCAGGCAGGGTGGCAGGGACAGCACTTGGCTGCCTGGGAATGCCCACTTCCATGGGATTGTCCCTCGGAATCAGCAGTGCAAAAGAATTCTAGGACATCTTCCAGTTTGTCCTCCCATTTTTCTTTAGATATTTTTCATAGATCCAGCATCCTCTTAAAGCCTGGAGTGATGGAGATTCCAACTTTTCTTTGGAGCTTTGCCTTCACCTCAGGAAGGTGAACCTAAATTCCAACCTAAGTTTCATTTGGAAAACTTGTAGGCATAAATTATTTCCTTTCTCCATGTAATTCCTGATATATTCCAAGTCTTCAATTGGATTTTCATTCACCTATTTCTTTGGATTCATCCAAGTTTTACTTCCGTGTCATCTCTTTGATCATCCCTCTCATGTTCCAAGGGAAATCTCCAGTTTATCCATAAATTTCGTGCCATGGTTTAGCCAATCCTGAACTGTTTTATTCCATTGGAAGGATATTTTCCTAATCCTTTTTCTATACAGCACCAGGAATTTCTTGATTTGGGATCAATTTGTAATCCATCATTTCCCCCTCCAAAGATCCAGAGTTCTTCTCCAGCTGAGATTTATCCAGGCAATGAATCTTCCTCAAAAATAGTCCCTGCACATGATTCCTTGAAATATTCCCTGCTTTTTCCATCCAGGTTTTTACTGCTTGGCTACGGATTCGCTGCCTGGGCCAGGAGAGGCACAAATTTGGCTCCCAAATTTTCCAGGTTCTGTGGCCTTTCCTAAAAAAAAAAAAATATACTGCTCAAAATGAGCGGAGCAATCCAGCCTCTCTCTCAGGGCTGATATTCCAGGTGGAATAATAACATCATTCCCAAGTTTTCTTCACTTTACCCAGATGGGTTTTGTCATAAAAATGTGAATTCAACTTCACGTTTGGATTCTGTGTGATCCATTTGTTAATAAATGGATCTTTTCCCACAAGGAATCTCCTGTGATCCAAAGGAAATGCTCATTCAGAAGGAAAAATTCCTTTCCACCGGAAAGTATCAGGCTGGACAGGGGGAATATCCGAATGTGGGCAGGGAAAATCTGGGAAATTCCCTGTGTGAGGGTGGGGGGTTGCAGGAAGTCGCCCAGGGCAAATCATGGATTCATGGAATGGCTCAGGTGGGAAGGGACCTTAAGGATCATCCCATTCCAACCCTCCTTCCACGGACAGGGATGCCCCTCGCTATCCCAGGCTGGTCCAAGGCCTATCCTTGGACATTTCCAGGGATGGAGCAGCCAGGAACTCTCCAGGCCACACTTTAAATTCTCAAAGTGTTTTCCTGCTGGTGGCAACCCAGGAGCAGCGGTGACCCTGCCCTGACTCCTGAATTCCTGAGAAGAATGTGGAAAACCTTCCTTAGGAAGGAAACACCTTTTTCCTCAGAGACAAACCCCTCCCAGGTCCCAAAATCCCCCGTCGCCACACCCACACCACTTTCACGGAGCCTTTTCTCCTTGCCTGCTTCCCAAAAAACATCCTGGTGGCCAAACCCCCAAATCCCGGAGCCAGCCGTGCTGCCGTGCATATTCCAAGATGTTTGTGGAGTTAAATCCCAACAAAAACCTCCCCGCTACCTTCCAAAGGCCATCCCCAAGTTAAAAACAGATGGAAAACGCTGGCAACAGAGGGATGGCTTTTCTTTAATCCCCTTTTTTTTTTTTTTTTTTTTTCCATGAATGATTCAGAAGGCCAGGAACAGCAGCCTAGGCCTGGCTTAGGCCAGGAACAGCAGCCTAGGCCTGGTTTAGGCCAGGAACAGCAGCCTAGGCCTGGTTTAGGCCAGGAACAGCGGCCTAGGCCTGGCTTAGGCCCAGGAACAGCGGCCTGGGCCTGGTTTAGGCCAGGAACAGCGGCCTAGGCCTGGTTTAGGCCAGGAACAGCGGCCTAGGCCTGGCTTAAGGCCAGGAACAGTGGCCTAGGCCTGGCTTAAGGTCAGAAACAGCGGCCTAGGCCTGGCTTAAGGCCAGGAACAGCGGCCTAGGCCTGGCTTAGGCCAGGAACAGCGGCCTAGGCCTGGCTTAGGCCAGGAACAGCGGCCTAGGCCTGGTTTAGGCCAGGAACAGCGGCCTAGGCCTGGTTTAGGCCAGGAACAGCGGCCTAGGCCTGGTTTAGGCCAGGAACAGCGGCCTAGGCCTGGTTTAGGCCAGGAACAGCGGCCTAGGCCTGGCTTAAGGCCAGGAACAGCGGCCTAGGCCTGGTTTAGGCCAGGAACAGCGGCCTAGGCCTGGCTTAAGGCCAGGAACAGTGGCCTAGGCCTGGCTTAAGGTCAGAAACAGCGGCCTAGGCCTGGCTTAAGGCCAGGAACAGCAGCCTAGGCCTGGCTTAGGCCAGGAACAGCGGCCTAGGCCTGGCTTAAGGCCAGGAACAGCGGCCTAGGCCTGGCTTAAGGCCAGGAACAGCGGCCTAGGCCTGGCTTAAGGCCAGGAACAGCGGCCTAGGCCTGGCTTAGGCCCGGCACATCCTGTTGAGTCATGGCTGATGTCTGCACTCTAAGCTTGGTCTTATTAGGACTTGTCAGCCAGGTCTGGCTCCCAAAATATCCCCCGGCCTGCCCTGGCCCAGGAATTCCAGAATAAATCTTCACCCCAGGCACGGCCAGGAGCGCGAGGGAGGTCTCGGGAGGGCCAAAGGCCACAGATGGGAGGCAGGAAAACACATAGATCATTCCTTATCCTTTCGCCTGTTCTCACTTAAAGAAAAAAAAAACAACAAAAAACCAAAAAAAAAACATGGCTAAAAAAAATGTTGGTTCAGCCAGAAAAAGAGACTTTGAAGTCCCAGCATTCCCAGTTCCAGACCTGTCACTGATTTTTTTTTTTTTCCCCTCAGGATAACGGCAGGAATTTTATCTGCCACTGGGTGATACTCTCTGCCCACGGACACCATGGGAATTAGGGAATGCTGGGGATGGTGATTAATTAAAATCCATCAGATTCTGGAGTGTGTTTAAGTGGCTCTTAACCTTTAATGTGGTCATTTGCTGATCCTGAAAGTATTCCCAGTGGCAGGAAAAGGCTCATGTCCAGCAAATCCAGGCCTTTCTCTGGCAACACTTCCCATTCTCAGCTACATTTTTGGAAATTCCCAAGAATCCCTGAATTTTCCTGCCTGTCTCCTTGCAGAAATCCCACATTTCACCCTGATGTTGATGGACAGATAAGGATCCAAACAGAACGTGGGGATGAGCTGAGCTTTAGATTCCCACTGGAAGACTTCCAGGCAGACCCTCCCCACTTCCCAAAATCCCCAGATGGAGGATTTGGGTTGCCCTGGGTTATCAAGATAAAGCACATTTCCCACTGCAGATCCAGCCTGGAGATCAAAACGTTGACGAAAATTCAGGAATGTTCCGATTTGCGGCTTTGATTCCAATCCACATCCAACTTTCAAAGGGAAGATGAAGGGAGATCACTCCAAGATAGCAGCAGATCCACGGATTTGCCCAGGCCTCTCCTATTTTTTGGGCAGTAGCTGAAAGCCTCTGAAATTTCCCTTTCAAAGCTCCGGAGCACTTAGTACTTAGAAATTTTTTCCCGGTGAAACACTGGGATCTTCGCCACCGCTTTCAGCCGAGCTTGGATTCCCTCCTAAACGTTTAATCCGCCAGATGGGGGAAGGATTCTTTTCCAACTTTTTTTTTCTTTTTTTTTGTGGATTGGGGGGAAATGGAAAGGAATCGCGTGGGAGCAGCTCATCCCAGGCCACAGCACGGTCAAGGAGAACTCCCGAATTCCTGGTGCCAAGCCCCGGGCTTGGACTTGGTGCCACAGTTTTCCTGGAGGAGAGGACTCTGGAGGCCACACACGGAGAATGTTCCAGCTCTCTTTTCCCTGCTTTCCTGCATCTGGGAGAATCCCAGGCCCCCTGTGTCTTTTCCAGGGTGCAATCCACCCTTCCAGTGTGCACTGGGACAAAATGTGTCCTCGAATTCCTTGGGAAATGTTGGAGCGTCCCTCTGGTTTTTTTCAAATAAAACTCAAAATTGGGATGCAGTGGTATCAAAATTGGCTGGAACTCAGCATCCAAACCGTCTTTTTTTTTTTTTTTTTTTTTTTTGGAAAAACTCTGAGGTGGTGGATGAGATTCTGAAAGCCCAGCGTGCTCCCTGTTTTTCAATCCCAAAATTGTTTTCTGGAGGTGCCCAGTCCCTGCTCCATCCACCAGAAAAATCTGGGAGAGCCCAGCACCAATTTAAGCATTCCAGACAAGCACTGGGAGAGATGGGATGAATCCGTAGCCTAAAAATAGGGATGTGGATGCAGCCCAGTCCATCCCCTGGAATTTGGGAGAGAGGGAGAGCCCTAGCCCAAAAATCCTTGAATTATTTTGATCCATTCATCACAAAATCATTGAATAATTTGGGTCAGAAGGGAACTTTAGAGGTCAAATAATCCAAAACCCCTGCCATGAGCAGGGATAAGATTCCCAAATGTGTCTTAAGTCCCATAAAAAGGAACCTCTGGAATACTCCAGTTATTTAGGAACAGGGAAAGATAAAATCCTTATGGATCAGGCTTTATCCCAGACATATACCAGGAAATTTTTGGGAATAAAAGCAGCTTGCACAGTTAGGCAGGATCCTAATATTGAACCTTTGGATCTCGCTGCCAGGTGTCCCTGGATCCCAGTGGGATCTGCATCCATGGGATACAGAGTTGAATCCATATGGGAAGGGAAACAGTGCTCCAGAATCCAGGAATGTTTTGGGTGGGAAAGGATCTTAAAGCTCCTCTCATTCCATGTTCAGGGACACCTCCCGCTATCCCAGGTTTCTCCAATTCCCAATACCCAGCCTGGCTTTGGACACTTCCAGGGATCCAGGGGCAGCCACAGCAAATCTGGGAAACTTCTGCGATTTCTTGGAATTTGCCTTCACCATGGCATTTTTCCTTGGATCAGTGATCCATTTTAACCTCTTCCCAGAAGCTCCTGTGGGATAAATATATTTGACAGATAACATTTATATTTTATAGGTTTTTATATTGTATGGATATTTTATAGGTATTTATATTGTATGGATATTTATATCTTATGTATATTTATATTTTATGGATGTTTTTCCATTCCCAGTCTAAATTCCTCCACTGTATTAGCAGCAGCAGGCAAGGAGCAAACACCTCCATTTCCCAAAGAATTCCTTGGATTTTAGAAGAGGCCCTGCGATCCCCAGCATCCCAAACTCCCCCATGATCCAGCAGGAAGGGAGGGAGCCTCTCTCCAGGACCTCACTCCGATTCCAGCTCGCTCCCGCTGCTCTCAGGTGGGATTTCCCTGCTCCAACCCTCTTTATAAACCTGAACTGTTATCCGGGAGCGACGAGCCGAAAAGGAGCAGAGGAAACTTTCCATGGAATGGTCGGGAAGCAGCTCTCCATGGGCAGACAGAGCGGCAGCCTCCGAAGGAGCCTCCCGGGAAAAATGAGGGATTTCCCACTCCCGAGTCGGGCTTTGTTGAGCTGGACACGGGCACCAACATCCAGGAGGGGAGGTTCTGGAACGGCGGCGAAATCCATGGATTTGGAAGGGTGCTGGCAGAGGATTCACCATTCCAGTTTCCTAGAAGTTCTAAGGGAAATTCAGTTTAATCCTGTCAGCAGCAAGGACAAGCTCAAGACTCACCAATTTAAGCAAGAAAATGGGGTAAATCCCAGAAATCCAGAGGAATTCTGTTTCCGTGTGGGAATCGCAGGCAGACAGGACACAAATCCCTTAAAAGCTTGGATGGGTAAAGAAAAATCTACTTTTCACTGGATCTGCTTTATTTATTTTCATCCAATTAAAAGCATTTAATGCAAATTAAATTAATTTGTATGCTGGGCACTGCTGAGGTCACACCTGGAATTTCTGTTCCCTGGCAGGACATGGAAGGGCTGGACCATGGCCAGGGAAGGGAACAGAGCTGGGAAGGGCTGGAGAATTCCTGAGGAGCTGGGAAGGGGCTGGAGAGTTCCTGAGGAGCTGGGAAGGGAATGGAGAGTTCCTGAGGGAGCTGGGAAGGGAATGGAGAGTTCCTGAGGGAGCTGGGAAGGGAATGGAGAATTCCTGAGGGAGCTGGGAAAGGGGCTCAGCCTGGAGAAGAGGAGGATCCACAGGGATCTTTTCCATCTCTGAAATTCCCTGACAGGAGGGGATTTGGGATCTGCTCCCAGGGAACAACAGGAAAAGAGGGAATGGCCCCAGGCTGTGCCAGGGGAGGCTCAGGCTGGACATCAGCAGGAATTTTTCCATGGAAAGGGTGGCCAGGCATTGGAATTGCCCAGGGAATGGTGGAGTCCCCATCCCTGGAGCCATCCCTGGCTGTGGCACTCAGTTCTCTGGATGTGGCACCAAGTTTTTCTGGGAATCTGTTCCACGGCCTCCCCATCCTCACAGGGAAGAATTTTTCCTGGTGTTGAGGGATTTTCCCGGCCCTTTGTGTGCTTTTTATGGAGATCCCAAGTGGATCCTCTGTCCCTAAATTGGTTTTTGGGCTTTCACTTTGAAGCCCCTTATTCTCCGTGCTGGTGGAGCTGGGATTTTGGGAGCAAATCCCTCAATTTTAGGGATGTTCAATGACCCAATCCCTTAATTTTAGATATTCTCCAAGAGCCAGTCCCTCAATTCCAGGGATATTCCAAGAGCCAATCCCTCAATTTTAGAGATTCTCCAAGAGCCAATCCCTCAATTTTAGGGATATTCCATGAGCTAATTCCTCACTTTTAGGAATTCTCCACCCTGGGAACAATAAGCACCTTGGAATCAGGTGGATCCTGTCCCTCAGGCTTGGGTGATCCGTAGAGATCGGGATAAGGATCCATTGCTGGGAGATGGATTTAGGTGGAGCTTACATCCATTTCTATGGAAGAATTTGGGGAAAGTGGCACCTGGAGCAACCTGAGGTTGAATTTTGCTGTTGAAAACTACAGCTCTGGATCCATGGATGATGAAAAACCTGGAGAAATCCTTGTGGAGAAAGGGAAACCTTAGGGAAACCAGGAATCTTAGGATGCTGATCAGTGCTGGACTCAAAATGTCTCAGTCAATGGATTGTAATTAATTGGTGCATTCCATGCAAGGGAATTCCCGATCTTCCTTAATATCCTTCTTTAGATTCCTTGTCCAAGGTTAATTGGGATAAAAACACCACTTGGGATATTTGTGGATACGTTTGGAGGAAAATCTATGTAATAATCCAATGAAAATGAAATCTAACAACTACAATCTAACAAAACCATGGAATTGAAGGATATTTAAAGTCGGAAAAGCCCTCCAGGATCATGTTCCCGATTCCCAAACTTCAAAATCATGGAAATATCAGTGTTGACCATGGCAACGAATTTATTTGTTGTCACAAAACTTCTCTGTCCAAGAGCTGTTGGAAACAACTTCCGACCTTGGACCTGGTGCCATGGAATGTTGTGGATGTTACTCAGCCCCTGGAATTGCCCAGAATTTCCTGGAAATTCTGAAAGAATTTCAGGAAGCTCAGTGGACAATGTGAGTAATTCCTGATTATTTTTACGATTATGGTTATGAATTTTTTGCGTGGCGGCAAACAAGGGGTAAAAAAATTCCACAATGGTGGAAGAAACTTCTTGGAATTGGGGATTTTCCCAGGTATCCACCAGGTTTGCTCAGCTTGGTTAAGCTCGGCTTGTTTTTGCAGCTCAGATCAAAACATCCTCCAAGGCCAGGCCAAGGAACTTGAATCATTTTTGTTTATTCCCACATGGAGAAATCCAGGAAATCTGCGCTCCTCAGATCTGCCCCACACAGCTCCAGGGGCTGGTTTGCCTCTGGAATGAGCAAGGAGGAATCCAGGGGGATTTGTGGCATTTTTCTCCATCCTTGGAAGTGTCCAAGGTCAGGTTGGACACTGGGGCTTGGATCCATCCGGGACAGTGGGAGGTGTCCCGGCCTATGGAAAGGGTGGGAATGGGATGGGATTAAAGTTCCTTTCCATTCAAACCATTCCAGGATTCTGGAGTCCCTCTGCTCTGCAGCCAGGCTGGGAGAGCTGGGAATGTTCCCCTGGAGAAGGGAAAATTCCAGGGAATGCTCGGAGTGCCTGGAGGGGCTCCAGGAGAGCTGGAGAGGGACTGGGGACAAGGGACAGAGGGACAGGAGCCAGGGAATGGCTCCCACTGGGAAAGGGGAGCTTGGGCTGGGATCTTGGCAAGGAATTCCTGGCTGGAATTTGTCTGGAATTCCCAGATTTTCTGTGGCTGTCCCTGGATCCCTGGCAGTGCCCAAGGCCAGGCTGGACACTGGGACAGAAGGGTTGGAAAAGGTATTTGGGGAAACTCTGAGGGTCATAAACTGGAGTCAATCCATAAAATATTCCTGAAATCCTGTTCTGTTCTGCACTGGACATTCAATGCCTTTGGATTTTGAGTTTCCAGGAATTTGGGAAAATGGGGACATCAATGGGGACCTCGTGACCTTAAGGCTCCTCCCAGAGCTGTAACGAGGGATGAGCCCCTGGATATTGGAATGGGGCTTCCCAAAACTAATCCAGGCTACGGAAATCCGGATTCCCAAATTCACTCGGAATGACCAAATCCATATAGGGTCTGAAATCCCAGTGAGGAGAGTTTGTCCAGGGTGAGTCTGTCAGGGGAGGGGTGGAAACGGAATGAATTTAAGGAAAAGGGAAATTTTGACTGAATCTCAGGAAGAGTTTCCTGACAGTGAGAAACACAAGGATGTGAGGGATCCCCCAGGGAAACTCTGGGAAGAGCTCGGTTGGAGCTGGAAAGAGCAGCAGAGAATAAAAAGGGAAGGAAAAATCCGGGATTGCTCCCGTGGGATCCCAGAGGTGACATCAGAGGTGTTCTTTCCACCTCCATGATCAGTCTGGGAGTTAAGGAAATGTGGGATTCACACCCTTCGGATCCTCGGGACAGAAATTCTTCAGATGCTGGAGGTGAGAATGGGATAATTCCAAAGAGGGTGGGAAGGGGGAATTGCGACAGGATTGGAGTCCAGCAGCTCCTTGTCCTGGAGCACATGGGAAAGAAGGAAGTTAAGGAAAAAGGAGAAAAAAGGAAAAAAATAGGAAAACGGAAAAAAGGGAAAGGGAAAGGGAAAGGGAAAGGGAAAGGGAAAGGGAAAGGGAAAGGGAAAGGGAAAGGGAAAGGGAAGGTCAATCCCTGGAATTGTCCAAGGCCAGGCTGGAGCACTCTGGGATAGTGGAGGCTGTCCCTGGCCATGGCACGGGGTGGGAATGGACGGGATTTGAGGTCACTCCCACCCCAAACCATTCCATGATCCCACGATCATTCCTTGTCCAAAGTCCCTCCCAGCACTTCCTTAGAGGATTTGTCCCTCCTTGAAATCCCAGCCCAGCCTCCAGGGAGCTCCTGAGGGTCCATTTCCCAAAATCCAAGGCACAGATCCATGGATCCATCCTCTCTCGGAGGAGGAGAAACCCCCACAGCCAGACCTTAGGAGCATTTCCTGGGAGTTTTCCACAGGGAATCTGAAGAAGGAACACAGCTGGATTTACACCTGGATAATAATAATTTAAAAAAATATTAATAACACTAATAACATTAACAACATTAACAACAACAACAACAACAACAACAACAACAACAACAACAACAATAATAATAATAATAATAATAATAATAATAATAATAATAATAATAATAATAATACTTCTGCCTTGTGCATCCCAATATTTTCCAACCAGCAGGAAGAGAAAACCTTTCCCACGGATCAGGGAATTACACCCGGATCAAGCTGGAGCCTCTGATCTTCATTCCCTTTCCAGTTTGAGTGAAGTGTTTGGGGAGAGGGGAGTTTGGGAAGTTTGGGATTGGGAAGGAATCCTGGAAGCCAGGAGGGGATGTGGATGGGGGAAGTGAGGAAGCCAGGGCATCCAGGAACCGGGCACCTCTTTGGAATATCCACAGCATTCCCGATGCTCTCCCTGCCAGGATTCAGGAGCCAGGCAGCCCCACCACATCCCAGCTAAAATCCCGCTGATTCCCTGGATTCACCTTCACCTCCCGGAGCCTTGGCTTCGCTCCAGGAATTCGGGATCAGACCCAAGGGAGCCGGGCAGACGCTCCGTCCTGTGCAGCCTGAAATTCCCTCCTCTCCCGCTGCCTCTCAGCTGGATCAGCAAAAAACAGGGATTTTGCCTTGTTTTGCTTCCCAGAGAGGCTTGGAAAACTTTCATCCCAAGCACGCGTGGTTGTTTTCCTTTAATTCCGTGGGATGCTGCTGGTTTTGAACTCTGCCTGGCTTTTCTTTTCCTTTTTTTTTTTTCCAGGGATGTTTTAGTGCTCTCCAGTTTCCTTGTTTACGGAACAGCCGGAGAGCCGGGGCTGGGGGGTGCCATAAAAACCCGATCCAGGATTCTGATGATCCCGATTGTTTTGTTGATTCCGTGCCGGCTGAGCCCCACGCGAGGCAGGAATGAAAAACCTCCGGGATATGTCAGGAATGGGGAGCAAACAGAGACGCTCTGCAGCATTCCCTGAAAAAAACCAGGGATAATAAACCAAGATATCCTTTCAAATCCACTCCCAGTTGGTTGGGAAAACATCTGTGTTTGTTTTATCCCGTGGTGGCAGAGATAAGGATCTGGGACAGGGATAATTTTCAAGGAATGTGTTCCTAATAATCAGTTGATATTTAAACATACGATAACTGTCCTATTAAACCCCTTCCCATCGGATTTATTGGATAAGGATTTTCCTGGGCTGCCATTCCTGGTTTTTGAGGATTATCAAAACCATCCCAAAGATTAGCAAGGGGTTTTTTATCATTCCCGCGTTCCCCTCGTTAATCCTTAATAAATCTGCTTCCAATAATCAGCTCTAAATAAGCAACCGCAGTTTTCTGACTTTGGAACACGGCGACAATTCCCGTGGGAATTGCAAAGCCGGCAGAGCTCCTGTCAGGAGATCCCAGGGAAGGTTGGGATTGTCCTGCTCACCTGTTCGGAAGTTGGTGTCACCTGCAGAACAAATGGGATGGAGGCGGAATTTTGACAGGACCCAGGAAATCTCTTCCCACTGGGAAAGGGGAGCTTGGGCTGGGATCTTGGCAAGGAATTCCTGGCTGGGAGGGTGGGGAGGGGCTGGGCTGGAATTCCCAGATTTGCTGTGGTTGCCCCTGGATCCCTGAAGTGCCCAAGGCCAGGCTGGATCCACCTGGGATAGTGGGAGGTGTCCTTGCCCATGGATGGGGGTGGAATGGAGTGATCCTTAAAATCCCTTCAATCCAACCCATTCCAGAATTCCCTGACACTGCAAGAGGAGCCAGCTGGGATTATCCCTGTGCAGATCCATGCTGGCAGGACAGAGGGAAGCCAGGAGACCAGGAGAGGCTGGAATTCCATGGGAAGACAGGAGAGCCTCCTGGGGCTCTTTTCCCATTAAATCCAACCCCAGTCAGAACAGAAATTATGGAATTCAGCCACAGAGCCGTGGTGGATGGGGGCGCAGAGCCGGAGTTTTCCATCCCAGACTCTCGGATTGGATTTCCCAACGATGTTTCCCAGTGGAAACCCTCGGGAACAATAATTTTCCGGCAATCCATGAGCTGAGTGCTGAAGCCGGGGGTTAATTGCAATTAAGTCTCCACACTGGCGGCTCCCTCCGCCACCTCCAGGCCTTTGGAATTCGCTGCTGGCTCCACTGGGATATAAATTATCCTTTGTTTTCAACCCTCTGGAAATCCTCTGGTGGGATTTTGCTGTGGCTGGAGTTATCCAGGGAGAATCCTTAGGGAATATCCTCAGGCAGGCTGGAGGGACCCTGTATCCTCCCTTCCTGGGGAATTTTAGGGATCCAGGTTTTCCTGTCAAAGCCAGGCCTTTAATCCCAGCTCCAGCTGCAATTGGAATTAACAAATCCATCGCCAAGAGGAATAAAGGAGATCTCCAGCCTCCAGCTCAGGAATATCTGGAGTTTTTCCCAGGAACAGGAGCAGGGACAATCCCAGTGACAAATTTCAATCCTGACGACAATTCCATGGCTCCCAGGGGACCCATCTGCAATCCCAGCTACAACCACAACATCCTTCATCCCAGGATTCGCGGGTGATGATCCCTGGGTTTTCAGGGAAGCAGAGGTTAATTGGGAATACCAGACCTTCCTCTCTAGGTCAGCGTCAGTTTTGTCAGGATTTTTTTCCGTGGGTTTTGGGATTGGTGGAGGGTTTTGCTGGCAGTGATCCGTTCCCTGGGAGCCACACCATGGCAAAGGAAAAGGACGGATTCCACGTGGATTCGTGGATATTTGGCACCCGATTCCAAAGTGGGAACCCGGCTCTGCCGCCTCAGCCCTGAGCTGGGTATCCAGGATTTTTATGGGATGAGCCGAGCGTCCTTTGGAATAACTTTATGGGAAAAGGGGCCACAGCTGTAAATCCTTCCCT
Source organism: Lonchura striata (assembly GCF_050655825.1). Classification (NCBI taxonomy): domain Eukaryota; kingdom Metazoa; phylum Chordata; class Aves; order Passeriformes; family Estrildidae; genus Lonchura; species Lonchura striata. The sequence goes on along the minus strand of NC_140706.1, from coordinate 1,492,371 downwards.
CCCTTCCCTGTCCAATCCCAAATCCTGCTCAGGGATCACAGGATCATTCCCACCAAAAGGACTGTGAGTGACAAATCCTCTGGGAATGAATCATTTAATTCCATCAGGAAACACGTGAGGAAATTTTCCCGTCCCTTTTTTCCTGAAGTTCTCGGCCCTCAGAGAGGCCTGGTTCGAGGAACTGGAGAAATCCCTAAAAATTCCTTAATCCAAAAATGAGGGAATTCTGCTGAAGCCCCGTTTCTCATCCAGGCTTAATGCGGTGCCCAAGATTTTTCCAGATTTTTGCTGGAAAGAGGACGGATAGTTTGGATTATTTAATATTAAATCCGCTGCATTTTTACCTATTACTTATAATAATTTGATTATTAATTTTAATCCCAGTTTTTATTCCTTTCACTCCGGAATGGAGCAGCCCAAAAGGATTTCTCCCAAGGCAGATTTAATTCCTGGAATGTCAGGATCTAGAACATCCCTCTCCTGCCAGGAGCACCAAAGAATTCCAGAAGAACGGGAAGAACCAAGAGCCAGATCCTACAAACAGGAACAGGTTTTTTGGGAATTATCTCTCCTTTGCTATGAGATTTTTTTGATATTAAAAATCCCAACAAATCAGACAAAAAAAATTTCCCATATTTAATATTTTTGGGGGTTTTCCATGTTTTTTTCAGCTCCTGGGGAGACTTTAGGGAATTTCTGTGGATTGGGCACTGTGATTAATGAGGGGGGAGAAAGGGCTTCCTCCCACTTTTCCTGAGGAAAACTGGGATTAATTAGAGAAAAACTGGGATTCATTAGAGCCGGATAAATTGGATTAATTCCCTCATTTTCTCAGCTGGGATTGGGCTCCACCTCAGGTGTTCAAAGCACAATGAAAAAGGGTTAATTAAAAAAAATTCCAATAATTAAAGACAAAACCCCTAATTAATTAAAGGCCAAAAAACCAATCAACTAAGGAAAAAAAAAAGACAGCTAATTAAAGATAAAACCCCAATTAATTAAAGATAAACCCCCCAATTAATTAAAAAAAAAAGCCCCCAATTAATTAAAGATAAAAAAAGACAATTAGATGCAAAACCCCCTCCAGAACCTCTGGAATAAAACTCTCCCAGACCTCAGGGATGATCCTTCAGGAATCCGGTGGGGGAGCAAGAAGGGTTTGGAAAATTCAGGCTGGCTCCTCTGGTTGGGATCTGGCCAAGGAATCCGATCCCAAACCCCCTGGAGCTCCACAGCCTCTGGATTCGGGAGTTGGGAATGTTCTCCTCGCTTTTCCATCAATTCCTGCCCAGCTGCAGCATGGAGTCAGGGAATGATCCATCCCAGGATTTCCTGGAACAAGGAGGAAAATTCGTGACCTGGGAGATGGGAATGAATGGATCGATTCCATCATGGCAGGGTCCGAATTCCCACTGCAGAATATTCCAGGCTTTTCTGGAAAACTCCCGGCCTAGCCCGGATTCCAGTTGTCCTGCTGATTTATTAACCTTGGAATTCTGGAGAGGATTTTTCCGGAAAGGACTTTTCCGGTTAAACCAAGTCTCGGCAGGAGAACTTCCAAAGGCATCCCAACATTTTTGGTTTAAAACCAGAGTATAAAAATTCCTTTTTTTTTTTTTTTTTGGGGGGGTCTGAATTCCTGCCCAGCACAGGCCAGGGAATGTCATCCCATAATTCCTGTGGCTGAACCTTGTCCTTGGAAAACTGTCCCAAAGTGTGGGATTCACTGAACGCTTTTCCTTCTGCTCCGGTGTTTTCCTTGTTTATTTGGATGGCCGAGGTTTTTTTGGATGAAGTTCGGACAAAATTCAGACACTTTGGAGGAAACTTGATCCTGGTGTTTCCCGTGGTTGGTTTATTAGGAAAAATCTGCTCCTTGTTTTTTGGAGTCATGGCCTGGACAAATATTTGAGCTCTGGAATCCTTCACGTTCCGGATTTGACCTGGGAGCGACCAATTTTTACTGGAAATTCTAGAAAAATCAGGGATTTGTTTTGGAATTCCTGAGCCACAGCTTTTTTTTTGCTTTTGGAGAACCAAAATAGGAAAAAAAAAAAAGTTTTATTCTGGATCTGAATTGTGGAATTCAGATGGATTTGAAATCTTTAAAATTCAAATGGGAAAAAGAATTCCAAATTGACTGGAATTTTGAGGGAAAGCAGAATTAGGAATTAAGAATTTGGGAGTTCTGACTTTTTAATTTTTTTTTTTTTTTTTTTTTTTTTTGGGATGAGTTAATTGGTGGCAGTGAGAGAATTCCCTTGAGCTGACGAAATTGTAGGAAAAAATTCCGGATTCTTCTGGCGCAAATTTGTACCAAAAATTCCTGTGCCCGGCAGCTTCCCCAGGGAATTCACATTCCAGCCTGGATTTCTCCTGGAGGAAACTTGGGAATGTCCTTTCCTTTCACAAGTTCCTTTTTTGTGCCAGCCGTGGAATTTCCTGCTTTTCCATGTGTTTGTGCAATCCCAAATCCAAGTCTAAAGGCCTGATTGGAAATAGGGATGGAACATTCCCAGAGTTGTTGGATGTTCTGGGAAAGTTTCCCTTGTTCTTCCCACTGCTTGGGATTGGGCGGGAAAAAAAAAAAAAGGCTTGGAGCAGTTTCCCAGGGATCAGCGCTTTCCTGGAGTTAATTCCCTACATTTTAGGATCCTAAGGAATTTTGTCCAGTTGGACAATGAAGGCAGGAGCTCATCCAAGCCCAGCAACGTGGAAAACTCCACTCCGAAGGGTGAGAATTCCCATGTAATTGTTCTAATCCACCAACTTGGATTTATATCCCAACTTGGGACAACTCAAGATTTCCACTTTTTTTTTCCGGAATAAAAAGCAAAAGGCACTTTTTGATGGAGCAGCAGGGTGACCTTTCCCAGAAAATCAACCCTGGGCAGCTCCGGTGACATTTCCGAAGCACAAAGCTCCAAGAAATCCGTGGGGAGAGGAGCTGGAATGACGCTGATTCCTTTGGAAAGACCCTGGATCACCGCAGGCCCTTCCCGCTGACAGAGCTCTTCGTCACCTGCTCCTTTCCCAATTTTTTTGGCAGATTTTTTCCCTCCAGATCCGCAGAAAAGAGAAAAACTTTGGAAAACAGGGGTTTGGGGAGGGAAGTGGATTTTTTCCTCCTTCTTGGCTCTCTTTACTCCTTAAATCTTTGATTCCTCCTTTTAATCTCTGCCTCAAATCCCGGGATTTTGGTGGGTTCTCAGGCGAAAAGGTGGCACCCACTAAAATTTGAAAAATTTCAGAATTCCCTTGAATTTATGGAAAAGAGGGGAGTTCTTCCTCTCCCTGAAATCCATGAAATAATGAAATAATTAAAGAACAAAAAAACAAAAAAAAAATTCCACAACACCCAAAAAAGGGGGAATTTTGTCCTGAAAACTCCTAAAAGTGCTTCAATCTGGAGCTGATTCCAGTCAGGAAAACACCTGGGAAAAGCACTGATTTTTAGGGAATGGTGATTTCTGCTCATTTCCAGGGGGAATTTGGCATCACAACAGATCCCAGAATTCTCCTGACACTTTGGTTTGCCTGCTGTCCCTCCAATTCCAATGAGGAAAAACGGGATTGGCTCCTTCCCAGGGATTTTCTTTGGGAATGTGTCATCTTCCCCAGGTCTTCCCTATCTCCTGGTGTTATCCAGCCTGACCGGGAACGGCTCGGCTTAGGATTGGTCTTGCTCCCAGCAGGAATAAAAACATTCCAAAGGGATAAGTTTGTTCTACCTAAAAAAAGAAATTGAATTGGAATTTCAGGAAGGTGCTGGAAGCTGGGAAGGGGCTGGGATCCCACCACAATTTTCCTTTGATCAATCCATGGATGGGGGAAAGCAAGGGTTTATTACATTTGCTGTGGAGGACATTTCTGGGAAGTCTCCTCTGCTTAATCCGATAAAATCCGGGCAGGGAATTCCCAGTTTAGCAGAGCCACAGACATCCCATTCCCAGCCCAGGAAAGGGCTGGGAAAAACCTGGGATAGTGGAAGGTGTCCCAGCCCATGGGTGGATGATCCTGAAGGTCCCTCCGAACCCAACCCATTCCAGAATTCCAAGATTCCATCCCAATCTCAGCCTGAAACTCCTTTGGACAAGAGGAGGTTGCAGGAACACTTAAAAATCCCTTTATTTGCCTTTTTTTTTTTTTTTTTTTTTTGGGTGGGATCCGGACCATTCATGGAATTAGAGGATAAGGAATCTCTGAAAGGTGGATTTTTGCGGAAAGAAAAAGGTGGAATGGGGTTTTCACCTCTCTGAAATATTTTCACCGGAAAGCATCCTGAGAGGGGAGTGATCCCAAATTTTTGAGCAGTTATCCCAAATTATGGAGCAGTTATCCCAAATTACTGAGCAATCATCCCAAGCTATCAAGCAGTTATCCCAAATTTTTGTGCAGGTATCCCCAGTTAATGATCAGTTATCCCAAATTTTTGAGCAGTTTTCCCAAGTTATTGAGTAGTTATCCCAAGTTATTGAGCAGTTATCCCAAATTTTTGAGCAGTTTCCCAAAGTTATCGAGCAGTTATCCCAAGCTTCTGAGCAGTTTTCCCAAGTTTTCAAGCAGTTATCCCAAATTTTGGAGCAGTTTTTCCCAGACAAGAACTTTCCTGTCCCTTCTCATTTCAGTCCGTCCCAGTCCCTCGCTGCCGTCTCCCAACCAAATTCCCATTTTTTTTTTTGTTGCTCTTCCATGGAAAATCCACACAAAAAGCAGGTGGAATGTTTTCCAGGATCATGGAATGACCTCAAAGCCCATCCCCCATCCATGGGGACACCTCCCACTATCCCAGACTGCTCCAACCTGGCCTTGGGCACGTCCAGGGATGAGGAATCCACAAATTTGCTGGGAAACCTCTTCCAGGGCTGGAATATAAATCCACAGACTTGAGCTCTAGGTTCTGCTTTTCCAGGTGGGTGGGATTTGGGACACCCCCTCAATTCCTAAGTGGGAAAAGGGATTTTTTTCCTATGTGTTTTTCCCTGTTTTTCACCATCTCCACCCCCAAAACCACATTCCAGACCTTCTTCCAGCAGAAAACCAGGCAGAAGTCTCATCCAAGCTCTCCGGTTCTGCTTTGGGAACAATTCCTCATGAATTCCATGAAGATATCCAGGACCACCAAGCTGATCCCGGCTGGGGAATTCCTGGGAAAAACACAATTCCAAGAATTCCCAGGGAACAAGTGACAGGATAACGGGAAACGGCCTCAAGTGGCACCAGGGGAGATTCGGGTTGGATTTTTCAGGAATATTTCTTCACCAAAAGGCTTGGAAAGCCACGGGAGGTTGGATTTTTTGGAATATTTCGTCACGAAAAGGCTTGGAAAGCCACGGGAAATGCTGCCCAGGAAGCTGTGGGAATCTTGGACCCCCTGGAAATCTTGGATCCACTCGGAGACAGGGTTTGGCGGGCTGACCTTTGTTCTTGGTGGTCCTGGAGTCTCCTTTCCAAAATAATTCCATGATTCCAAAATAAAAATGAAACCTTTTGCCAATATTCCGAGGTGGAGGAAATTTGTGGCTCCTTCCACATTGTGTTCAACCAGCTAAAAACCCAAAGGGAGTCCAAAAGGATCTGGGAATTCCACAGGATTCACCCAGGGATAATGGCGGGTTCCGGATGGGAGAGATGGAAACATTTTGGGGAACCAAACAGGAATTTTTTTAAGGAAAATGGGATTCCCTAAGGTTGAGAAGCCTTTTCATGGCGAGAGACATTTCCATGTTCCGGGGAGAGTTTTGGAGCTTTTTCCAGTGGGAATTTTCTCCATGGGGGTGCCTGGAGCCAGTTTTTCCATCCATATCCATCCATATCCAAGAAAGATTTGGAACTGAGATCTCCGGCCTCGCTGGGTGTCAGGAAATCCTGACTGTCAAATAAATCCCGGGAATAATTATTTTCCTTTGAATTTATTTACATTTGATTTTTTTTTTTTAAAAAAAGAGGGATGAACAGATTCCGACGGCTCTTGGAATTCGTTGAAGGCAACTCCACAACCACCCCAGGAACAGAGACTCCATTGTAATTCCTGACAAATCCCGGCCCCGGAGCCAAAAGCAACAAACAGGATGTCAGGGAATGGATGTGGAAAGGAAGCCATGGAAATTGGCGGGAGAAGCAGCCGGAGAACGATGGGAAGGGAGGCTTTGGAGTCAACTTTTTGTTGGGAAGCAGGAAAAATGAGCATAAACTCCATCGGTTTTGGCTGGATTTTGAGTGTAAGGAAGACCAAAAAATTGTGGATTTTTTTTTTTTTTTTTTGGCTAAAAATGCACTGCTGGATTTTTGGGAATGGCACATTCCAGAGGTGGGGAGATCCCGGCTGGAGACACACAAATCTCCGTCTCCCGTGCTGGTCCCCATCACACATTTCCTATGAAATTCCACGCAAAGAGGAGATGAAGTAGCTCCGCTTCTTTTCCTGGATGGCCATTCCTGAAAAGGACAGGAAAAACGGGAATGGAGGAAATCCCAACCTCATTTCTTGTTTAATTCCAGATGGGAGCTGAGCTTCAGCACCTTGGCCGTGATGTCATTTTATTCCAGCAAGACAGTCCCAAAAAGTGGGAATATTCCAGCCGGGAGGGTTTTGGGTTGGCTGTTTGGGAATATTTCTGCGTGGAAAATGTTCCCAAGCATTGGAAAAGGATCCCAGGGCAGGGGTGGAGTCCTCATTCCCAGAGGGATTTAAATCCATGTGGAACACTGGGGACAGGGATCAGTGGTGGCCTTGGACTCAATCCCAGAGGTTTTTCCCACCCTTAACAATTCCATAATTCCAGGATCATGGAACCAAATCTTTCCTTTGGACCAGCATGGAGGGTTTGGTGTCTCTTTAATTCCTGGTTTTCCCACCTCTTCCTCTCCCTAAAAACTGACTGGTTCTTCCAGGAACATTCCACAGGATTTCCCAGATGGATCCCAAACAATTGTGAGCTCCAGCTCCATCCTGGGGGCAAAACAAATCATGGAGCAAAGGAAAAGCGGGAAAAGCTGGAAAAAGCTGGAAATGAGACAACTTTTTCTTGGACATAAGGGAGGACACAGCCAAACTCAATCCTGAGGGAATATTTTCAGGGATACCAAGGTGATTTCTGTGATTTCAACTGGAAAAATGTGGATTTTTTTCCCTGTGCAGGCCAGGAGCTCATCCTAAAGGATATTTAGGCCACTTTTCCAAGGTTTTTCAGCTCTCTGGGGGTTTAAGGGCAGTGAAGAAATTCAGGAATGAAGGAAAATTTCATTTGAGGAATGGGAGAAATCCTTTTCGGGCCTCTTGGATGAGGGACAGCTTTTCCACCTCCACTTTGGAATTCCGTGTTGGCAATTTCTCCTTCATTCCAAAGGATTTTCCTGACTGAAAACTTGACTCTGGTTTATTAAAACAGGGAGAAGGATAAACATTCCCCCCCAAAACTAAGTGGAATTTTTTAAAGGAAGAAAATCCCAGAAATTGGGGGATAATTACAAAAAACGGGACCTTTTTGTTTAAACAAAGCCGTTTCATCCCGATTTATCCCTTATTTATTTGTCTTTGGGAAAAGGGAAGAGATTTAATGGAAGAATTCCAGGCACGTTCCAAGCTTTTCCCGTAAGTATCCAGGAGAAGCTCTGGGGAGTCACTCCCCTGCAAAGGGGGAAAACATCCCACGTCCGTGGAATTCCAAACCTTTGGAACAACAAACGGGATAATTTGGACCTGAGGGAATGAAATTCCCCAGGATGAGGGAACCGAGCAATTCCAACTTCCAAGGAGCTCCAAAATCCTCCCAAAATCACAGCCCTGACCCCAAACTGGTGGAAATCATGAAAAAATCTGGGGGAATCTGAGGTTTTTACCCCGAAATTTCCTTCCCTGGAATTCCGGGATGAACAATCTCACTGCTCCTTTGATTTCTAGATAATAGGGATAAATCGGGAACGGCACCCGAAATTCCTTCTCCCGCTTCCCATCTTTCCGTGGGATGGCTCCAGACGGGATAACTGGAATTAAATCCTGCTCTTGTCATTGGAATCACGGCCTGGAATCCCACCTGGAATCCATGGATAACAGCAGGGAGATGCCTCAAGTGGGGGTTAATCCATCCCATTCCCGGCTCCCTCATCCCATTGGTCCTATCCAGGCTCTGGGCTTTATTTTTAACTCCTGTGGAAAGCTCTGCTTTCTTTTCCTCACTGCTCCGAGATGAAAGCCGGAATTCCGGCCTTATCCGCTGCCAGCCTGGGATGCAGTTGGATTTTTGAGGGGCATTTTTCCCTCTCCTTTTTCTCCCGCTTGAGGAATTCCTTCCCAATCCTCCCAAAGTGGAAGCAGTCCCGGTTTGTTCTATCTTTGGAAAAAGAAAACTCCCAAAATTCCAGCGTTATTCGTGTTCAGCCTAGGATGCAGTTGGATTTATGAGGGGTATTTTTCCTTTTCCTTTGTCTCCCAGTTGAGAAATTCCTTCCAAATCTTCCCGAAGTGGAAATATAACCAGTTTCCTCTTTCCTTGGAAGAGGAAAAATCCCCAAAATTCCAGCGTTATCCACACAGTTGCATTTTTTGAGGGGCATTTTTCCCTTTTCTCCCAGCTGAGAAATTCCTTCCCAATCCTCCCAAAGTGGAAGCATTTGCCACCCTGCTCTTTCCTTGGAAAAAAAGAAAAATCCCAACAATTCCAGCATGGAATTCAACTGGATCCAATCTCTGAGTGCACTGAGGAAACAAACCCACACCGCACGAGGAAAACATGGAAAACATCCCTGTTTCTGGTGAGAACCTCCCCGAAATTCACGTTTTCCCTAAAAAACCTGGAGTTGGGTGGAAAACATGGAAAACATCCTTATTTCTGGTGAGAACCTCCCCAAAATTCACGTTTTCCCTGAAAACCTGGAGTTGGGTGGAAAACATGGAAAACATCCTTATTTCTGGTGAGAACCTCCCCGAAATTCATGTTTTCCCTGAAAACCTGGAGTTGGGTGGAAAACATGGAAAACATCCTTATTTCTGGTGAGAACCTCCCCGAAATTCATGTTTTCCCTAAAAAACCTGGAGTTGGGCGGGAGGCACGGCGCGTTCCCGCCACACAGGGCTGGGATCCGGGCACAAAGGGAGCCGTTTCCTGGATTTTTTTCCCTGGATTTCAGGACAGGGTTCAGGCAGGGGCCAAGGCATGGATGTGTCAAAATGAGGGATGGCCTTGGGGGTCACCTCTCCTTTGGACTCCAACGCCGCTTTTCCGTAGGCTGGAAAATTAAGAGGTGGGAAGGAGATTTATTCGTCCCCCCGGCCCGGTAGTTCCTTGTTAGGTTAAATTCCCTGATTTCCGGCTACAAAAGTGCTTGTTAAAATAATCTCCCTGGAAAAATCCCCCCGGGAGCGCTCCATCTTCCCCAGCCCAACGTTCCTGGGGAATGGAAGGGGCGAGGTGTGACGGATTTGTGCAACATCAGATGAACCCCCCCAGAAAAGAGGAGCTCGTTCCCAGGAATTTTTGGGAATTTGGCTTGTTCTGGGGTGTTTTGTGTGGAATTCCAGGATCCCAGCTCGATGCATTCTGTTTCTCTTCTATCCGCAGGGATATTCTGCCTTTCCCACCCTCCCTTTTCCACAGGTAATTCCCACTAATTTTCCCTGGCTTGGCTCCGTCTTCTGTCCAAAACTTCCATCAGGCTTGTCCCAAAGAGGCAGCAGGAAAATCCATGCGCTCGACATTCCCCCTTTTTTCCAGGCTATCAGATCTCAAAACTTCTTTTATCCACATCCCTCACACTCCAGTGGGAATTCTGAGCCAAATCAGCCACAAATCCCACCCCAAAACTGGGGGTTCCTTCCTATGTCTCCTTATCCCAGAATCCTGCCAGCCCCAAATTCCTTCTTCCCATTTTCCCCAAAATTCCCCAAATCCTCTTTCCCATTTTTCCACCTCCCATGATCCCATTTTCTCTCATGCATCCCACAAAACCCGCCAGTTGCTCTGAGGATATTCCACATTCCTTATCCTGCTCTCCCTTCAACCCAAAATTCTGACCCCATTCCCACAACTCAATCCGGACTCGGCCCCAGGAATTCCATGGGAGAGATGGGACCTGAGGAGCCCAGCCAGGATCAGCCAATCCAGGAGATCGGGATCCCCTCCATGGATATTTGGGAAAGGGAGTGGCACAGCAGCGCCCAGATTGGGATCTCTGGCTTTCAGCAGTCCAGACTTTTCCATCTTTTTCATGGAATCATGGAACAGTTTGGTGGGAAAGAGATTTAAGATGATCCTGTTCCACCCCATCCCATGGGCAGGGACACCTCCCACTGTTCCAGGTGGATCCAACCTGGCCTTGGGCACTCCAGGGATCCAGGGGCAGCCCCAGCAAATCTGGGAATTCCAGCCCAGCCAGGAATTCCTTGCCAAGATCCCAGCCCAAGCTCCCCTTTCCCAGTGGGAGCCATTCCCTGGCTCCTGTCCCTCTGTCCCTTGTCCCCAGTCCCTCTCCAGCTCTCCTGGAGCCCCTCCAGGCACTCTGAGCATTCCCTGGAATTTTCCCTTCTCCAGGGGAACATTCCCAGCTCTCCAGAGCAGAATCCTGGAATGTTTGATTTGGAAGTGACCCTGAATCTCATCCCATTCCACCCCATCCATGGGCACCTTCCACTACCCCAGGTTGTTCCAAATCCCGCCCAACCCAGCCTTGGACACTTCCCGGGATCCAGGGATGAGGAGGAAGCTCCTCAGGATTTTTGCGCACAAACCCTTTAACCCTTTCCCTTCCCTTCCCTTCCCTTCCCTTCCCTTCCCTTCCCTTCCCTTCCCTTCCCTTCCCTTCCCTTCCCTTCCCTTCCCTTCCCTTCCCTTCCCTTCCCTTCCCTTATCCCGCTCCCCCCCGGGGATGCCTGGAACCGACCCCTCCCTCCAGCAAAAATCCCGGCGGCGAGGTTTTAGTCCGGAGCTGGGACAAAGCTCCCATTGTGCGCCTGGATGATCCCGGCTGCCGCAGGAGGGAAAAATCCGGGAATGCCGGAGGATGCTCGGAGAGGCGGGAGGGAGCAGCGGGCGCATCCCCAGCGTGCCCGGTGGGAGAGCGGGAGCGGAGCCCGCGGCACCTCCAGGGAGCTGCTCTTTCCCTGGGAGCGGAGATTGAGGAGCTGCCCGGAGCTCTCCAGACGTTACCTCAGCTCCCACCTCCTTCCCGGGGCTCCCGGGGCTCCGCTCCCGGGACCCGGAGCGGATCCTCCCCGCCGCCGCCGCGGCCCGAGCCATCAATCACGGCCGGCTCGATCCCGACCCCGGGAAAGGGGGACGCGACGGGAGGGGCAGTCCGTGTGCTGCGGGCGGAAAAAAGCCGATTTTCCCCGTTTCCTTCCTTTTTCCCCCTTCCCTTCCTTTTTTCCCTTTCCCTTCCTTTTTCCCCTTTTCCTTCCTTTTCCCCCTTTCCCTTCCTTTTTCCCCTTTCCTTTTCCCCCTTTCCCTTCCTTTTTCCCCTTTCCTTTTTCCCCTTTCCTTTTTCCCCTTTCCCTTCCTTTTCCCCCTTTCCTTTTTCCCCTTTCCCTTCCTTTTCCCCCTTTCCTTTTCCCCCTTTCCCTTCCTTTTCTCCTTTCCCTTCCTTTTCCCCCTTTCCCTTCCTTTTTTCCCTTTCCCTTCCTTTTTCCCCTTTCCCTTCCTTTTTCCCCTTTCCTTTTCCCCCTTTTCCTTCTTTTTCCCCTCTTTTACCCTCCTTATCTCTCCTTTATCTCCCCCCTTTTGCCTTTTTTTTTCCTCCTCCTTTTCCTCCCTTTCCCCCCTTATTTTCCCCCTTTTTCTCCTATTTTTCATTTTTTCTTTTTTTCTTATTTTCCCTCATTTTTTTTCTATTTCTTCCCCTATTCCTTCTTTTCCTTTCCCTTTTTCCTCTTTTTTCCCCTTTTCTTTTTTCCCTTTTCCTTTTTTCTTTTTTCCCCTTTCCTCTTTTTTTTCTCTTTCCCCCTTTTTTCCATTTTCTCTTTTCTATCCTTTCTTCCTTTTCCTCTTTTTTAAGCCTTTTTTCTCCTTTTTCTCCTTTTTTATTTTTTTCTCCTTTTTTCCCCTTTCCCTTTTTTCTCCTTTCTCCTTTTTTTTTTTACTTTTTTCTCCTTTTTTTCCTTTTCCCTTTCTTCTCCTTTCCTCCCCTTCCTCTGCTTTTCCCCCTTTTCCCATTTTTTCACCTTTGTTCCACCCCTTAGCCCCCTCTTTTCCTCCCTTTCCCCCTTTTTTATTTTTTCCTTCCCCTCCTTTTTCCCCCTTTCCCCCTTTTACCTATTTTCTTTTTTCCCCTTTGCTTTATCCCATTCCCCATTTTCCCTTTTTTCTTCCCCTTTTTCTCCCTCTTTTCCTTTTCCCACTTTTTCTTTCCCCATTTACCCCCCCCCCTTTTTTTTTTCTTTTTCCAATGAGGGACTCAGTGAGATTTTTTTCCTTGATTTTTTTTCCCCTCCTAGTTTTTTCTCCTTTTTTTCCCGATAAAACAAAATTCCCAGCTCCCTGATTTTAGACCCAGCTGCACTAAACATGAACAGACTCTGTGCCACGAAGGATAAAATTCATCCCAATTTTGTCCCAGTTCTGTCCCAATGCTTTTCACAATTTGTTCCAAACTTTGTCCCAGACATGGAAAACCAGCACATCCCAGCCCCTCCAGGGCAGGAATGGAACCACGGGAATATTTTACCCCCATTCAGGATAATTTACATCCCATTCACAGCTGAGAAAAACAGGGATTGCCCCAGGATCCTGCGGGGAGCAGAGGGGTGCTGGGAATTGCATCCCTGGTTTCCAAAACCATTCCAAATGGAAGGAGCTGCTGGTGGGGCTCCAACTGGGATCATGGTGGCCTTGGGGACTTCTCCAGGGTCACCCGTGCCAGGAATCCTCTAAAATCCCATCTCCGCCTCCTTCCACGGGGACAATTCCCAGGATTCCTGGGTGCTTCCAGCTCCCCAGGAGAAGCAGCTTCCCTGCTTCCTGTAGCTGCATCCCCACCACTGGAAAACCTTGGAAAACCCAGGGATTTCACCCCAAAAGTGTTTTTTTCCAAGTTGAAAAGGTGAAGGCTGTGGAAAAGGATCCATTAAGGAAGTTTAATCTTTCCCTGAGGTCCTGTGGTTTGGGAAGAAGGAGGAGGAGGAGGAACGCTCCGGTTTCTGCATAGATCGGGGCTGGTTTTTCCCATCCGTGCATGAAAAATTTAGGAATAAACCCAGGATTTGCCTCCAGCCCCCCTCTGGATGTTCTCTCATTGTTCAGATGCCCAGTGAGCATCCATCAGGCTTTGTCATTCCCAATCCACGTTTTTTACCAGGAAAAACAGCAAATAAATTACTCCGGCTCCTCCCAGATCCTTCTCCACCCCTGTTATTTAAATGAAAATAAATCAGATTTTGGTGCTAAAATCATAGGTTTGGGGTTGTTATCTCCCATGGAAAGTGCTGATTTTGGGATGAATCCTTGTTTTCCTTCATCCCTGGAAGGAAGAGCTGCCCAGGATCCCTTGAAGCAACATTTCTTTACAGCCACAGCTCTGAACAATTCCCAATTCCTTCAACATTCCCAAAGGAGATTGGGAAGCTTCCAGAGCTTCCAAGAACCTCTTCCTCCAAGGATAAATTTGGAGGGAATTCTGGGGCTGGCGTTGGAAACAGCCTCCCCAAAGCTGCCCCAAAAAGCAGGAATTCCTTACGGATAACACCCCGGGGATATCAGGGATGAGCTGCATCCCTGGCCTTTCCCTAATCCGCAGCGGTCACCAACCAGGCGGCTCGGAAGGATCCGTCGGAATCGCGGCGACTTCCAAGAGGAAGCGTTGGGAATGGCGCCAGGAGCGCAGCCTGTTCCGTTTCTCCCGCTTTCCCTCGCTAATGAGGGTGATCCGTGCAGGACAGGAGGCCCCAGAAGGGGCCGGCACCGCCTGGAATCCCGGATTTTTAAAGGACTCTACGGGGATGAACTTCCATGGCTGGGTGGGTCAAGGAAGGGCACATCCTGGGAAAACGGCCGTTCCGTGATTGGCTTTTTTCCCTTTGGAAAGGGGATGGACCAGGAGATCCAGAGGGGATTTGTTCTACCTGGTGGAAGTTTGGGAAATCCTACAAAAAGCCCTAAAAATGCAGCCAGGGGAAATGATGTTGACACCTCTGAGGTGTCTCTGCTTAGGGAACCCCCAAATCCTGGGAATTTGGAGTTTTTAAGGATCTGTCCCAATCCCAGCCAGCAGCTGGATCCCACCAATCCCCTCATTCTATGGATTGGAATGAAAAGAGGGGAGGAACCCCCAGCGCTGCTGACTATGATGATTTTATTGGGAATTTACAATTTTCCATGTTCTTTCCATAAAATCCCAGCTGTTGGGTTCAGGAGATGGCGTGGAAAACATCAGGTTTTGGAAAAGAAGGAAAAGGAAGAAAAAACATCGAAAGGAGAGGAGGAAAATTGTGATTGGAACAGGAAGAAATCTGAAATGAAATTAATTTTTCCAAGCTACAAATCTTAAAGAAAAATAGGAGCTAAATCTGGGAATTTTAGGGGAAATCTCAGGACTGGGAGAGGATCCCTTGGCTGGATCATTTCATTCCAAGGACAGGGACACCTTCCACAATCCCAGGATGCTCAGGAAGCGCAGGGGAATTTTGGGATGCAGCTCGTCCCGGTGCTGAGGCCTATGGCATTCCCAGAGGATGGAGACCTGGGGAACACCAGGTGTGTCCCCTTCCTGCCCCTTCCCTTTGGGATTTGTTGGAAACCTGGAGCGAGGGGAGGGGCCGGCGGCTTCGGCAGGTGGCGCTCCTGCCCCGACTAACGCTGGCAATTAACAAATTAACTTAATTAGGCAGCGACTGGGGCCCCATTGAGCGGGAGCTGCCCTTTCACCCCAAGCGTGGTCGGAGCAGCCACGAGAATTCTGGAGGGAATGGAGGGATGATCCAAAGGCAATCCAAAGCAAACACCGGGAATTTTCCTCCCTCACCATTGGGAATTTGCTCTGGAATGATTTATTCCAGCCCAGCCTCCCTGCTGATCCCATGGTTGTCCCGTTGGGATCCCTGCTCAAGGCCAGACTTTCCCCAGCAGGATCCCAATGTTTGGTTCCTTGAAGTCCTTGGATTGTGGTGCAGTGACACCACCACAACCTGAGCTGATGCCTGCAGGGAGGGTCCCCATCCAAGGATTCCCTGGAATTTTGTACCCTTGTTGTCCATGCACCCCTTCCTGTGTTGGATTTTGGGCTGGGATCTTCCCATTGGATACTCCGGACTGGGATCTGGCACTGCAGGGCCCATTCCCGGCTCCTTCCCCTTGTTCCTCACCCATTCCCACCTGGCACTCCCAGAAAATGGGATCAGCTGTTCGGGAATTCCGGAGCTGGAATGTGTGGAATGGAAGGAAATGGTTGGAGCAACTGGGAATGAGCTGGGAATGGGTGCATGGACTGGGAGGGTACCAAATCCCAGTGCCTGGATTTGGGATTCCCAGGTTATTCCTGGTGGCTCCAACCATTTCCTTCCATTGCACACCAAACTCCGGAGTGAATTCCCAAATGGCTGATCCCATTGTCCTGACTTCCAGGTGGGAATTGGTGAGGGATAAAGGGTCACAGAGAGCTGAGCTGCTCCAATGCTCTGATCCAAATGGAATTGCCCCCATTCCCCAGCAGCTGACCTCATTGTCCCAGATTCCAGGTGGGAATTGGTGAGGGATAAAGGGTCACAGAGAGCTGAGCTGCTCCAATGCCCTGATCCCAAAGGAATTGCCCCCATTCCCCAGCAGCTGACCTCATTGTCCCAGATTCCAGGTGGGAATTGGTGAGGGATAAGAGGACACAGGATAGGGTGCTGCTCCAGTGCCCTGATCCCAAAGGAATTGCCCCCATTCCCCATTCCCCAGCAGCTGATCCCATTGTCCCAGATTCCAGGTGGGAATTGATGAGGGATAAGGGGTCACAGAGATCTGGGTCCAGTGCCCTGATCCCAAAGGAACTTCCCCCATTCCCCATTCACTGATCTCATTGTCCCAGATTCCCGGTAGGAATTAGAGAGGGATAAAAGGGTCACAGAGAGCTGAGCTGCTGCTCCAGTGCCCTGATCCCAAAGGAACTGCCCCCATTCCCCATCCAGGATCTGGGAACCATCCCTCCCTGGAGAGGGCACGTCCCTGTGCCCTGGGCAATGTCCCCGTGTCCCTCTCCTCCGCGCTCATCCTCCTCCACGCGCATTTGGAGGCGAGCTCTTAATGGCTTGCTGTTAATTAGTGTGAACTCTGATTGCCCCGCGAGCACGCCCTTGCCTTTGTCAGCTAATTGGCCGGGCTTTCTCATCTATTATGTAAATAGCCCCGGTCTCTGCGGCGCGGTGTCGTAACGCTCCGCATTCCTGGGAGCCTGCGCTCCCGGTTCATGGAATTGTGCTCCCGGGCGAAAACAGCCGCGACAACAACAAAAAGCGGGCGAGCCTTTGGCTGGGCTTTGGGAGGCTCCAGAAATGAGTTCCAGAAGAAAGTGTTCCGGGCAGGAGTTCAGGGCATGGACAGCGGGAGGAGGCAGCGGGAAAAGCTGGATAATCCTGGCCTTGCGTCACCTCCCGCGGCCACACGTGCACAGGTAGGGCTGGGAACGAGTCCAGAGGTTGTCCCGTGTCACATCCCCAGGGAAGGAGCGAGCGAGGAGCAGCTTGGCGCTTCTCTCTGTGCCGGGCACTGCTGGGGCCACAGCTGGAATTCCGTGTCCAGCTCTGGGTCGCTCCATTCGGGACACGGAGGGGCTGGAGCGTGTCCAGGGAAAGGAGCGGAGCTGGGAAGGGAATGGAGAGTTCCTGAGGAGCTGGGAAGGGAATGGAGAGTTCCTGAGGGAGCTGGGAAGGGGCTGGAGAGTTCCTGAGGAGCTGGGAAGGGGCTGGAGAGTTCCTGAGGAGCTGGGAAGGGAATGGAGAGTTCCTGAGGAGCTGGGAAGGGAATGGAGAGTTCCTGAGGAGCTGGGAAGGGGCTGGAGAGTTCCTGAGGAGCTGGGAAGGGAATGGAGAGTTCCTGAGGAGCTGGGAAGGGAATGGAGAGTTCCTGAGGGAGCTGGGAAGGGAATGGAGAGTTCCTGAGGGAGCTGGGAAGGGAATGGAGAGTTCCTGAGGAGCTGGGAAGGGAATGGAGAGTTCCTGAGGAGCTGGGAACGGAATGGAGAGTTCCTGAGGGAGCTGGGAAGGGGCTCAGCCTGGAGAAAAGGAGGGTCCAAAGGGACCTTGTGGTCTGCACAACTCCCTGAAATGTTTGGACCAGGTGGGAGTTGGGATCTGATCCCAGGGAACAACAGGAAAAGGGGGAACGGCCTCAGGTTGTCCCAGGGGAGACTCAGGTTGGACATCAGCAGGAATTTCTCTATGGAAAGTGTGGTCAGGCCTTGGAAGTGCCCAGGGAGCTTTGGAATCTGAATCCCTGGAGGTTTCCAAGGAATTCCTGGATGTGGCACTGAGTGGCAAAGTGGGGGTCAGTCCCAGTTTGGACTTGATGGTCCTGGAGGGATTTTCCAGCCTCAGTGGTCCTTGTGCAAGGACTGTGCCTGGTTTCCCTCCTGTCCTGGGATGAGCAAAGCTCCTCACCCCATTCCAAGATCCCCCATTGCCTTATCCATGGGAGCTGTAGGTTTTCAAGGAAAACTTGGATGTTCTGGGAGCCAAGGAGTTGGTGAGGCAGGGAATTGATCTGCTGGAGCAGAGCAGCCAAGGTCTCTCTTCCCACCCACCCCAGGAGATGCCACAGCAGGAGGAGGAGGCACCACCCAGTGCCAGGAGCAGGGAGGAGCCAAAGGATTGCAACAAGAGATCCACAGGCCTGGATTTTCCCAAATTTTGGGGCTGGAGATGGTCTAAATGGGTCTTTTTCCAGTGATCCATGTCCTGCAGCCAGCACAGTTTAGGACAGGAACCCCAAATGTCCTGGCCAAGCAGTGAGCGAGGTGCCTCCTCGGAATATCAGCTGCTATTTTCCATGAGGGAGAAAAGCTTCCAAAGAATATTTATTCCACAGACAGGCCGAGCTGTAAAACAAATGAGCAAAGTCCCTGCTCCGATAAATCCACTTAGAAATCCAAACCCAGTAGCAACAGGATAATTTATGTCCCACGGAGAGAGGTCCAGAGGAAAATTGATGGAGTCTCTTATTTGGGTCATAAATCAGATTCCATTAATGGAACCCATCCACAAATTTATAAACACAGCCCGGGGCCCAGGCTGGTCCTTCAGCTCCTGGGAAGGAGGGACTGGAGCAAAAAGGGGGCTCTGATCCATAAACTCCTTCCTGATAAATCCAGGAAGACAATCTGGGAAAAAATAGCTGGGCCCGATTTATGGCACCTGAAAGGAAGCCAGGCGGGAATAAATCCTGTGTGTGCCGGCAGAAATAAATCTGGGAATGCTCTCCTCTTCTTCCCTGTCTGGAGAGCCACTCGCAAGTCCAAGAGCGTTTCCAAATCCTCTTTGCTTTGGCCTTCCTGCCTCCAGTCCCAGGAATGCCGAGACTTATGGGATTATGGAATGGGTTGGGTTGGAAGGGACCTTAAATTCCATCCATTCCACCCCATCCACGGCAGGGACAGCTCCCACTGTCCCAGGTGGATCCAACATGTCCTTGGGCACTGCCAGGGATCCAGGGGCAGCCCAGCAAATCTGGGAATTCCAGCCCAGCCAGGAATTCCTTGCCAAGATCCCAGCCCAAGCTCCCCTTTCCCAGTGGGAGCCATTCCCTGGCTCCTGTCCCTCTGTCCCTTGTCCCCAGTCCCTCTCCAGCTCTCCTGGAGCCCCTCCAGGCACTCTGAGCATTCCCTGGAATTTTCCCTTCTCCAGGGGAACATTCCCAGCTCTCCCAGCCTGGCTCCAGAGCCAAAAAGCTCCAGAATTCTGGAATGATTTGATTTGGAATTGTCCTTAAATCCCATCCCATTCCCACCCCATCCATGTTCAGGGGCACCTCCCACTGTCCCAGGTGGATCCAATCCCAGTGTCCAACCCCCGGCCTTGGATATTCCCAGTGATCCAGGGGCAGCCCCAGCAAATCTGGGAATTCCATTCCAGCCAGGAATTCCTTGCCAAGATCCCAGCCCAAGCTCCCCTTTCCCAGTGGGAGCCATTCCCTGGCTCCTGTCCCTCTGTCCCTTGTCCCCAGTCCCTCTCCAGCTCTCCTGGAGCCCCTCCAGGCACTCTGAGCATTCCCTGGAATTTTCCCTTCTCCAGGGGAACATTCCCAGCTCTCCCAGCCTGGCTCCAGAGCAGAGGGGCTCCAGAATCCTGGACTGGTTTGATTTGGAAGTGACCCTAAATCCCATCCCATTCCACCCCATCAATTTTCAGGGACACCTCCCACTATCCCAGGGTGCTCCAAGCCCCAAAGTGGCCTTGGACAATTCCATGGATTTGACAGCCGCAGCTTCTCTGGGCAACCACATTCAGCAGATCCAGAACCCTTCCACCCTTCCCAGGGCAAGGGAAGGTGTTCAAATCCATGAAATCCATCAGAATTCCTTGCCCATTCCCCCACAGCTCCCGTGCTGAGCTCCCCAGGATCCAAGAGGAGAATTCCAGCATGTTCCACCCAGCAGGGAACATTCCCTGGCAGAGCTGCTGCCGGCTTTGCCATCCTCTTTCCAAACCCAACTTGCAGCCGCTCCACGGGCTCCTCTGGAATGGGGCAGATTGGGAAATGATTTTGGCCTCAGGTGGAAATTTGACTTCACTGGAATGCAATCCCGACAGGGCACACGGGATCAGCTCCTGCTTTTCCCCAGGGACAAAAATTCCTGTGTTCCTTTGTGGGTGCCGCTCTCCGGGACACCAAAGGCAAATTCCGACAGCGGAATAATCCAGAAGTAGGGGAGTCTGGGAGCGACGAGTAAGGATTAAAATCTCCTTTGAACAGGAATTTCATCACCAAATCCCTGCCTTTCCCAGCTTAAAATCCATCAGGGATTGTCTGAAAAGCTTTGATGAGGTGCCCTCAATTGGGCTTGGAATTCTGGAGGCATTACCTGGGATAAAGGTGATGGAATTGCACAAAGAGGTCGGAAAAATTAATTTGGATTAAAATTTGACTTCCTTTTTTTTATTTTTCCCACAGCTTGGTGGAGCTGTGTGAATATTTCCCTTTATTCCAAGAAATTCCCTTTATTTCCCTTTATTCCAAGTTGTGTGAAGATTATTCCTTTATTCCAATGGAAATTTTCCATTATGTTCCCAAGGAAAAAAAAAAAAAAAAGGCAGAAATGTTTTAAGATATATGTCCTGAAATTTTAATATCTTTTAAATTATTAAAATATTTTCTAAATATTTAATTTTAAAGATTTTAAACACATCAGCTAAAAAAGAGAATTGCATAAGGGAAGGAAATAAAGGGATAATGATGGAAAATCTATCACTTTATCATGGAATGGTTTGGGAAAGGAACTTCCTGTTTTAAAAAATACTGTTATAATATTTTAATGCTAGTAGTATTATCCAATTATATTAAAATATTGATAATATTATTATTAAGTAATTATAAAACAATTAAAATATAATAATGAAAATCTGTCCTTTTCCAAGAGATCCATGATTTTCGTGCTCGTTATTCCTCATGGATATAAAAGAGGCAGATTGAAGCTAAATTTGGGTCCTGAGAGGAATTTTGAAGCGCTGGGATGAAGCAACCGTGGCTCCTTCCAGATCTCAGACCTGGTTATTGAAGATCATCCAAAAAGTGAAGATTATCCAAAGCCAGGCTTAATCCCTGCCCTGATTTTGGAGGGATATCAGTGACTCTATCCCAGAAAAACTCCGCAACAGCTCAGCCTTTCCCAGCTTTCCTCAGCTCCTCCAGGCGCTGCTGCCCATTCCCACTCCGGCATTTCCCGCCTCTCCCGTTCCCTGTTCCCAGCTCCATCCAGCGTTTCATTGCTGGAGTTTGGGTGGTTTTCACAGGACCATCCCATGGCCAGGAGGATTCCAAGGATCTGGCGGGGTCAGGGATGGGATGAGGGTGGGGTTGACCTTTCCGGCAGCTCGGGATTAGGGAAGCTCAGCCAGTGGTGGGATTCCAGCTTTGGAATCTTTGGGGTGCAGCAAGGCCCCTTCTCAGGGTTTGAAGAGTGGAGGTTGGGAAGCACCAAAACCGTGGAATAATGGAATTGTTTTAGTTGGAAAAGCCTGCTGGGATCAAGCAGCACTGCCCAGGCCACCACTGACCCCTGTCCCCAGATGCCACATCCACATGGATTTTAAATCCCTCCAGGAATGGGGAACTCCCAACTTTCCTGGACACTTCCAAGGCCTGACCACCCTATTCCATGAAGGAATTTTCCCAATGTCCAACCTGAACCTCCCCTGAGCATCCTGATTTTCCCTGGGATCAGATCCCAACTCCCACCTGGTCCAAACATTTCAGAGAGCTGTGCAGAGCCACAAGGTCCCCTTGGATCCTCCTTAGCTCCAGGCTGAGCCCCCTCAGCTCCTCAGGAACTCTCCATTCCCTTCCCAGCTCCTCAGGAACTCTCCATTCCCTTCCCAGGTCCCTCAAGGATTCTCCATCTCTTTCCCAGCTCCGTTCCCTCCCTGGACATGCTCCAGCCCCTCCGTGTCTCTCTTGTCACCCCAGATTTTCCCGGATCCGAGGTGTGGCCGGAGCAGGGCAGTTGTGACCCTGTAGCCACCCAAGGGTTGGTGCAGATGAATCCCACCCTAGGGAAAGCACCAAAAATTGGGATTTCTGCTCCGGTCCGGGATGCTGGGATGTGTTTTCCAAGATTTGTTGGAAGCTTCTCCTCTGCCTGACGTTTCTGCTTTGCTGGTGCAGGGACCAAATTTCCTGTTTTCCAAGGTCACCAATGTCCCAAAAATGTCCCTCTGACTTTGAACCATGGAGCCAATTCCTTCCGAAAGGACAAAGAAACTTCGGGATACCACAGAAATCCACAAAATCCAGCTGTGAGGAATAGTTGGAGGTATTTTTAGTTTTTACATATCCTAGAATTATAATTGGGAATATCTGGAGACACTGAGGGTTGAGATTCAATCTTTAAGGTCTTTTCCCAAATCATTCCATGGTAAAAATCATGGATTTTCCAATATTTCTTTCCCTTATCAATTCCTTTTTTTTTTTTTTAAGTTGATGTTTTTAAAACATTTGAAAGCCAAAATCATGGAATAATGGAATTGTTTTAGTTGGAAAAGGCCTGGCCACCACCTTGTCCTTGATGTAGGGGCAGAGCAAAGCTCAGGCTGAGGAATTTTCTTTAATATTCCTTGGAAAATTTCATGTTGGAAAAGTCGGGGAATGGAAGAGTTGTTCACAGATGTGAGCAATGGGGGGCGGCTGGAAGTGAGTTAAGAGCTGTAATTTTTTAAAAACAATATTCTCAAATATAATTTTATCTTAAAAACAGGACTGGAACCGTTTCTGGGTGAACACCACCAATAGAAAATTATCTTAATTCAAATATTGTTTTAAACTTTATTTTAATTGGGAAATTAAACCCCGAAAATCCCAGTACTTTGACGTTCAAGGGTTGTTTCAATAAACCTGATTTTGGCCAAAAAAAGGTTCAGGTCAAATTTGTGAGCATGAACCTGGCAAGAAACGGGATGAAAATTCATCCCTGATTTAAAAAAATGAGAAGGAAAAATTGTAGCCAAGAAATTAATAGAAATAATGAATTAATAAAGGAAATAATACATAAATAGTAATATAAATAATAAATACATAAATATAAAAATACATATAAATATGTAAGTGTATAGAAATATATATTAATATAGAAATAGAAATAGATAGAGATAAATATATAAAAATATTAAAATATAAATTTATATTACAATATTATAAATATAATGTAGTAAATATAAATATATAGATATAATATGATATAATATATACAAATATATATAAAATATATACACAAATATATAAATATAATAAATATAATATATATAATATATTATATGGTAAATATAATAAATATATAAATATAATTCTATAATACATAAAATAGATGCAAATATAAAGAATATATACAAAAATATAGAAAAATATATATACAAATATATATAAAATATATATAAAAACATTTTTAAAAAATATAAAATTATTTTAGAATACATATATAAAATAAATAATACTAAGAGGCAGTGTGGCAGTTTCCTTCTGGAGTGTTGCTCACGTGCCTCCCGTGACTCAGCCAAACATTTTTCCACCCGGTGGGGTCTGTCCATGATCCAGCGCCCGTTTCCGAACGATTATCCCGAGGAAAACACGGATTTCCAGGCGCGGGGAGGAAGAGGCAGTTTTGCAATGCTGGCAGAGAGGTCCAGCACAGCCAGGGCAGCTCCGGAGGTGCCGGCGGGGCAGCAAATCCTCCTTGGATTGCGCTGGAGCGGCCAAGGACAACTTTGGACTTCTTAGGGAAGGCGGCAGAGCCTGGGAAAGCTCGGGATTGAGAGAACGTGGATCCAAATCCTTGCAAACAGCCGGAATTCCCTCAGCCGGGGTGGCTGCGGCAAGGACAGAGCACCCGGAGGTGAAACGGGGATGAGTTTGAAATGCTGGGACAGACGGGATTCGGGGAATTTCCGCCCTGGAGTCTGGGATGCCTTCAAGGACAAGTTGTCCTGGAGAAATTCAGCTGAGCTCTTCCGGATCCTCTCTGGGCTTGGAGCTGGATTTGCCTCTGGAGGAGGAGGAATTTTTTTTTGTTTGGAAAGGTTTTCTTGTGTCTGGAGGAATGAGGCTTGGGAGTCCGAAATCCAGTTTAGCCAACGGAAGTGTCCTGGGAGAACTTCCCAGGGATTTTGGGAATACCGTAGGATTTACGTCCTCTTGGAACCATGGAATATCCTCAGCAGGAAGGGACCCATAGGGATCACGGATCCAACTCCTTCCCCACCCAGGACGATCCCAACAATCCCACCCTGTCCCTTGGGAGCCTTTTCCAAACGCTCCTGGAGCTCTGGCAGCCTTGGGAATGTCGCCATTCCCTGGGAAGAGGTTCCAGTGGCCCACCACCCTCTGGATGAGGAATCTTTTCCTGATCTCCAGCCTAACCCTCCCTGGAACAGCTCCAGCTGTTTCTCCCGGGAAAACGTAGGGTTTCCTATTCTTTTTTTTAAGGAATATTTTCCTTGAGATGCCCAATACATCCAGGTGTTTTTCCTTTTTCCCCCATTTTTTTCACACTATCTCAATGTCTTGGTTTATTTTTTTTTTTTTTTCCTTTACTGAAGGTAAAAACCCTTTCTGGCTGGGCCTATCCCAGTAAATTATCCATAAAATTTCCATGTTGGAAATGGATTTTCCCTCATCCCTCACTCCACCAGGCCCGGGGCAGGAAATCTCCCCATTTTTGGGCTCTTGGGGTTTTTGGGGATTGTTCCCTGCTGGGATCCAGAGGATTTGGAGCCACCTCATGATGAGCATTGAGCATTAGGATTTGTCATCTGATTCCTGAGGGAGTCATTCAGGGATTTAATTTTTTAAAAAAGAGGGGAAAAAAATCATCCCGGATTGACACGGATCCATTTCTCAGCCATGCACCAGCAGAGGCATCCTTGGGAATCTTTTATTGAGAAAAAAATCACCTTTTTTGGGGGGAATTTTGTGGTTTTTGGGTCAGGCCCTTATCTGATCTCCAATGCTAAGAAATTTTCCTGCTTTTCGCCAGCTGGGATTCAGGCCAAGGATGTGGAATTGCTCCCTGCTCGCTTGTGCTGGTGGAAAAGAGATTTGAGGATGGACTCCTGCAGGTGTTTAAAAAAGGAAAAATTGGGATATTCCCTCTCTCTGGAGCGTCGAGATTCTGGATTTGTGTGGAGACAGTGGGACAAAGTGGATCTGAGATTATGGTGGGACAAATCCAGGGAAAGGTCGCGTTCAAAGGCAAATTATTTAGGATTTGCAGATTATTTCCACTTTTTCCAGTGGAGTTCAAGCCTAGCAGGAATCATTGCTGTCCCATTTTCTGAGACAGTGGCAGAGCAGCCAAAAATTTGGGATGCAGCATCTCCTTCCTCCAGGGCCTGGATGGGAATCTTGAAGGAAAATGGAATTTCTGCAGCTCCACCCCAGTTCCTCAGGGTTTCCTACCTTCCTGAAGGATGATCCCGGAGCCTTTGCTGATCCTGGGGAAGCAGCTGGGTCTGCTGGATGTGTAGGAATTAATTTGTGATTTACACCCATTTTTGGGGTGTTGGGGCCTGATTTTTGCAACCCCAAATCAGCGAGAAGTGGAGATTCGGGGCCTCGAAATGTGAATTTTACAGGAAAGAGGCCAAGAAAAAGCCTGAAAATAGATGAGCAGATAAATCCTGACAGACCAGGACCTGCTGGAAGATCCGAGGGCTCAAGGGCTCCTCATCGAGGAACTCATTAAATGCCAGATCCGTTCGCTGTCATTCCCACTCCTGCTATTTTGGGACATGTGGAAATATCAGGGAAAAAAAGGTCAGAAAAGCAAGGGTGGCTCTGAAGCGCTGCTGGAGCCGGGGCAGAGCAGCTCCAGGGGATCCAATCCCACGTCAGCAGCAACAGGCTTGTCCTGGGACGCCTCCACAGGATGTGTCCCAGCTGGACATGGATTTGGGATGAGTATCTGGTGCCAGAGATCCAAAAAAAAAACCACAGCAGGGCTTCCATTTCCAACATTCCTTCAGCTCTGCCCTCGAATTCCGAGGCAGGGACACCTCCCACTGTCCCAGGTGGATCCAATCCCAGTGTCCAACCTGGCCTTGGACATTCCCAGGGATCCAGGGGCAGCCCCAGCAAATCTGGGAATTCCATTCCAGCCAGGAATTCCTTGCCAAGATCCCAGCCCAAGCTCCCCTTTCCCAGTGGGAGCCATTCCCTGGCTCCTGTCCCTCTGTCCCTTGTCCCCAGTCCCTCTCCAGCTCTCCTGGAGCCCCTCCAGGCACTCTGAGCATTCCCTGGAATTTTCCCTTCTCCAGGGGCACATTCCCAGCTCTGCCAGCCTGGCTCCAGAGCAGAGGGGCTCCAGAATCCTAGGAGCAGCTCCAGGGCCTCCTCTGGACTCTCTCCATGGCCAAAACCCCTTTTTTTAGGGACATTTTCCTTGTAGCTCAGCGTGGCCGTGCCGGGCCTCCCTGCAAACCCTCACCCTTTGATTTGGGGGATTGAAAGGACTTTTCCAGGTCCTCCAGAGCTGGGAACAGCCCTTTGCCCTGGGGCTCTCCCCACCAGGCCTTGGCCACCGGACCTGGCTTCTGCCAAGGTCCCAGGAGATGATTCCTGGTTTCTCCTTTCTCCTGGAGCTGCTCTGACTCATCCGCAGACACAACTTCCTTGGTCCCATTCCCACCGCAGCAACTGCTGCCTCTGGCTTGGCTTCAAAAAGGCTCCGGAGGTGCTAAAATCCCAGAGAACTGGCAGAGATAGGAGCCCAAAATGGGTTTTATTTTAGAGCTGGGTCTCTGCTCTGAGGCTCTGTCTTGTTGCTCCTGGCACGGGTGGGAGGCTCTGAAGGCTCCGAGATTGGGTTTTTTTGGGAAGGAAGAGAAGAGGATCTATGTGTTGTGTCTCCCAGCTGGTTTACCAGGCTCCAAACAGACTCCGTGAAATTGCTGTGGCTTTTCCTGCTCCGAGCAGGGCTGGGTCACTGAGATGAGTCTCGCTCGATTTCTTTCCTTGGCTGAGGATGGAAAACTCATTTTCCTGGTTTTAGGGAGGGACCCGGCGATGGAAAGTTGCTCTGCTTCATCACCAGATCTTCCCTTCTTTTTTTGGGGGGGTCAGTCTTCAGGAGAACAAGCTCCTGGTCTGGCACAGGGATGGATGAATTCCAGGAATCTCCTGCCAGGAGGGGACAGCCGGGGGGTCGGGCTCTGCTCCCAGGGAACAGGGACAGGAGGAGAGGGAACGGCCTCAGGCTGGGCCAGGGCAGGCTCAGGGTGGACACCAGCAGGAATTTCCCCATGGAAAGGCTTGGGAAGCATTGGGAGTGCCCAGGGAGGTTGGGAGTCCCCAATCCCTGGAGGTGTCCAAGGAATTCCTGGATGCGGCACTCAGTGCCAGGGTGGGGGTGAGGCGCAGGCTGGACCTGATGACCTTGGAGGGCTTTTCCAACCCCAGTGATTCCATGAACCTCTGTGTGATCCACACGTTGTTCCTGGGACATGGTGGCCTCCAAGATCTTTTTCTTTTCATGGCCTCATTCCATGGCAGCAGGGAAGGAGCAGTGGGGTTTGGATGGTTTCCAGCACCGGGTACGTCCCTTCCTGAGGAAACAGCACCGGGACACCAATCCCGGATCGCTGAGACGACTTTGCTGCGTGAGGCCTTCTCAGAAAGGAGAAATCTGGAATTAGAGCTGGATTTAGATCTAGAAAAGACCGGGTTTCAGATCTGAACAGTCTGGTTTAGCGGGAGGTGTCCCTGCCCTTTGCAGGAGCTGGAATGAGATGAGCTTGAAGGTCCCTTCCAAGCCAAACCGTTCCATGATTTTTGTTTCAAGGTCACGGCCTTGTTTAGAAATCTTGCCCCAAAGTAAGCAAGGAGAAAACTCTCGTAGTTTATTTTCCCCTCACTTTGAAAAGCAGCTTGTTTATTTTATTTTATTTATTTTTTTTTCCTTCAGCCAACAAGGCCAGCAAGGAGGGCTTGGAGGCGCCGTTCCCCTGCCGGGGAAGGGACGGATCAGGGAACACCAGCAAGGAGAAGGTGAGAGAAACAGCAGGAGCTGCTGTGCCACAGCCAGAGCCCTGGAGCCCTGCCCATCTCTGAGTAACACATCCAGAGTTATTTATTCCTCCCCGGAACCAGGACCTCCCGCGGGAGCCTCCATGGAAACGATTTGCAGGAATTCTGGATACCTTCGCCCAGCCATGGGAGTCCATCCCATGGGGGGCTTGGCTTGGGCTCCTCCAGGTCCCTCGTGTCTTCCTGTTAGAATTAATTCCGTTTTTCCCCCCCGTTTTAAATCCAAAGGGATGTGGATCCCTCAGGAACACCTGAGGACTGGCAGGGAGCTGATTTTCCAGCACGCTGGGAGGGCTTGAGGAGGTGTTTGCCAAGCTTGGATTTGGAGATGGAGGATGGAGGGATCCAAACCTGGGAGAGACTCATCCGTGCAGAGTACAGGGAGCAACATCTGGAGCCAGCCACCCTTCCAGCTGTGCCTGGCTTCCAGCTGTGCCCGGCTTCAGCTTCATCCCACAGGATGCTCAGCCCACGGAGAGGCAGGAAGAAGCTGGTGGAGTTGGGATGATGAGGACCATGACCTAGGGGGGGTTTGCTGAGCCATGGGTGCTCGAGATGGTGGTGCTGGACGGTTTGGGTGGTGTTGGTGGACGGTTTGGATGGTGGTGGGTCCTGGTTGAAGTGGTGGTGGATGGTTTGGATGGTGGTTGATGGTTTGGGTGGTGGTGAAAGATGGTTCAGGTGGTGGTGGTTGATGCTTAGACAGTGATGGCAGATGGTTTGGGTGGTGGTGGCTGATGGTGGAGATGGTGGTGAATGGTTTGGATGATGGTGGTGAACAGTTTGGATGGTGTTGGGTGGTTTGGGTGGTGGTATGGATGTTTAGACGGTGGTGTTGGATGGTTTGGATGATGGTGGTTGATGTTTAGATGGTGGTGGCTGATGTTTGGATGGTGATGGATTGTTTGGATGGTGGTTGATGATTTGGGTGGTGGTGGTTGATGGTTGAGATGGTGGTGAATGGTTTGGATGGTGGTTGATGATTTGGGTGGTGGTAGTTGATGGCTGAGATAGCAGTGATGGATGGTTTGGATTGTGGTTGATGATTTGGGTGGTGGTAGTTGATGGCTGAGATAGCAGTGATGGATGGTTTGGATGGTGGTTGATGATTTGGGTGGTGGTAGTTGATGGCTGAGATAGCGGTGATGGATGGTTTGGATTGTGGTTGATGATTTGGGTGATGGTAGTTGGTGGTTGAGATGGTGGTGAATGGTTTGGATGGTGGTTGATGATTTGGGTGGTGGTAGTTGATGGTTGAGATGGTGGTGAATGGTTTGGATGGTGGTTGATGATTTGGGTGGTGGTAGTTGATGGTTGAGATGGTGGTGAATGGTTTGGATGGTGGTTGATGATTTGGGTGGTGGTAGTTGATGGCTGAGATAGCGGTGATGGGTGGTTTGGATGCTGGCGATTGATGATTTCAACATTCCAGAGGACACCTAGAGCTGGCAGGCACCTCGGGGGACTGTCCCAAACCTTTGGGATGTTCTCCGTGGTGGGGCTGGACACCCCCACCATCCCAGCCGCAAACACACCCAAAACCCCAAACCAACCGACCTCCATCACCCCGCTCCGTCCTCCTCCTCCTGCTCTGAACCCGCCCGCGGTGTCACCGCACGGGGCATGTTGTCCCGAGGGATTCCTGGGAAGAGGAGCTGTTCCCGAATTCCCGAGGGATGAGGAGCCGGGAGGTCTCTCCCAGCTCCGGGGCTGTGTCCGTTCTCCCGGGCACGGCCCTGATCTCTTATCGGCGGGCGGTTTCCTTCCCCACATGGAGCACAGCCGGGCCAGGAGCCTGAGAAGCGGGAGGCATTTCCCGCTGCCCCGGCACGGCTCGGGAAAAGGGGAGGCAGAGGGAATGGGATCCAACGTGGCGAGCTCCAGCCGCGATTCCCGAGAAAATCAATTAGCCAGGGAGCGGCGGGGGGGGGTCCTTGGAAAACCGCGGGACTGGGAGGAGAACTTCACAAAAAGGGGGCGGGAGTTGGGAGAGTGTGGATTTGATCCTGGGAGGTGTTCCCAAAAAATTCAGCTGGTAGGGAAAACTTGGGATTTGGGAAGCAGGCTGATAATTAGGGAGATAGGAATGAGTGGCTTTGTTTGTAGGAGATGTTCCTGAAAGTTTCATCAGGAGCTGGTAGGGAAAGCTTAGGATTTGGGAAGCAGGCTGATGATTAGGGAGATCAGGAGATGGGAATGAATGCATTTTTTCCTGGGAGGTGTTGCCAAAAGTTTCAGCAGTAACACCAGCAGGGAAAACTTGGGATTTGGGAAGCAGGCTGATAATTAAGGAGACGGGAATGAGTGGATTTGTTAGTGAGAGATGCTCCCAAAAGTTTCATCAGGAGCTGATAGGAAAAAACTGGGATTTGGGAAACAAGCTGATGATTAGGAGATGGGAATGAGTGGATTTGTTAGTGGGAGATGCTCCCAAATGTTTCAGCAGGAGCCAGTAGGGAAAACTTGGGATATAGGAAGCAGGCCAGTAATTAGGCATAAAGGAATGTGTGGCTTTGTTTGTAGGATATAGTCCTAAAGGTTTCAGCAGGAGCCGGTAGGGAAAAACTGGGATTTGGGAAGCAAGCTGATGATTAAGAGATGGGAATGAGCGGATTTGTTTGTAGGAGGTGTTCCCAAAGATTTCAGCAGGAGCTAGGAGGGAAAAGTTGAGATTTGGGGAGCAGGCTGGTGATTAGAGAGATCTGGAGATGGGAATGGGTTGATTTGTTTGTGGGAAATGCTCCCAAAGGTTTCATCAGGAGCTGGTAGGAAAACCTGGGATTTGGGAAGCAGAGGACCACACTCATCCTGTGGTGAAAAATATCAGCCAGGACTTGTGGTCTGTGGTGGCAAAGGTTGGGAAAAATCCACATTTGGAATCTCCTCAGCAGTTTGGGAACTCCGGTAGTGTCAGATGGAGCATTTGGGGTAATTTTTTTCCAGGCTTCAGTTCCCTTCCCAGAGTTTGGGAGCCCTGAATTCTGCATCCTGCTCTTTTGGGAATGTGTGCAGAGGGTGCTGTGTTCCTGCTGTTATTCCATGTGGAAATGGGGCACGTGGGGAAAGCCCTTGGACGGACACTCAGCACGGTTGCAGTTGGATTTAGGGATCTTCCCATCTCTTCCTTCTTAGAATGGGCAATTATTTGAAATTAAATAAATTTTTGGATTCAGGTCCCTGCGTTTCCAGTCACATTCCCAGTTTGGAAGAGTTTCTACCTCCTGTTAGGAAGGAGCGAGGTGTTTTTGGGATATGACTCTCTCCTTCGGGAGAAGGGCTGCTGCCGACAGGGATTATCCTCATGGAATGTCTCATCCCACAGAATTTGGGTCTTGTATGGAGAGGTGGATTCGGGAAAACCTGGCCTTGACCTCGCCCTTGTCCTGCCAGGGTTGCTTTGGCTGAATTTTGGGAATTTTTCTGCTGGCACAAGGTGAGGAATTTGATTGAGGGTCTGTGGGACACCTGATGATCCCAGATACCAAATTCCCACTTCCCAAACCAACCTGAAGGGAAAACTGAGCTGGGATTGGTGCCAGAGGAGTGGATCCCACTGTTGGGGGGGTGGGTGGGTCACACCTGTCACCCTGAGCCCTCCTTCCCAAAAAAAGGGAATTTAATCCCCTAATCCCCCCCTTCCATGGGAATTGCTCAGAGCAGGTTTGGGGTTTCCTCTGGTTTCTCATTCCACTGGAACAGTACGTTGGGAACAAGGGTGGGAGGGAGCTCCAGGACACCGGGAAGCTCCAAACCCTGTGGAGCTCTGGAGAGGAGGGAGGCTGGAAGAGAGGCCTCAGCTCCTGGGCTGGGAGCTGTGTCCCGGCAGGAATTTTGGCTTCCTTGGGCTCTGGAGCAAGGTTTGAGCATCCATCCCAAGCTGGAAAATTGGGAAGCAGCCCCTCAGGACTGAGAATATGGATCAGCTTCTCTGCCATCCATGTAGGAATGGTGGCCACGTGCATGGGAGAGTCCCCACGCCTAAATCTGTATCGTTATTCCCAAAATATCTTTCCACGATTTCTCCTGTTGCATCCACCCAGCTTGGAGGATTTGTCTGGTCTGCTCATTTTCACTCCGAGCTTGTTCCTATGATTCAATTCCCCTGGAACTTTCTGTAAGATCTTCCAAATTGTTCCTCTAAATTCCCCAAGAACTTTTTCTAGGACCTTCCCAACGTCTGGTGGGATGGTTCCTCTTGTTAAATTCCATGAGAACGTTTCCTAGGATCTTCTAAATGGCTCCCCTTGTTAAACTCCCCATGATCTTTTTCTAGGATCTTCCAAACTGCTCTTGGAATGGTTCCCCTTGTTAAATTCTCCTGGAACTTTTCCTAGGATCTTCTGAGCTTCTTCTTGGATGGTTCTTCTTGTTAAATCCCCCTGGAACTTTTCCTAAGATCTTCTGAGCTTCTTCTTGGGTGATTCCTCTTGTTAAACTCCCTGAGAATGCTTCCTAGGATCTTTCCTTAGGATCTTCCAATTGATTCCTCTGATTAAATTCGATTAGAAAATTTCTTAGGATCTTCCAAATGGTTCCTCTGATTAAACTCCCCTGGATCTTTTTCTAGGATCTTCCAAACTGCTCTTGGAATGGTTCCCCTTTGTTAAATTCCCCTGGAACTTTTCCTAAGATCTTCTGAGCTTCTTCTTGGGTGATTCCTCTTGTTAAATCCCCCTGGAACTTTTCCTAGGATCTTCCAAACTCTGCTTGGATGGATCCAGGGAGATGAACCTGCTGAGGAGAGGGACCTGAGCCAACACTGGGGCAGAAGAAAGGGGTAAGTGTTGCGCACGTGGCTGGGAGAGGGAGAGGATTTGGGAATGAGATCCCGATGCCGCGATAGTGTCCCTGTGGGAGACGGATCGGTCCGGGGGTGTGAGAAAGGAATATTTGGAAGTGTGTAGGTGTGAGGTGTGTGTGAGACTGTGCCTGCTTTTCCCTCCCCACACTCTGAGAACGTTTTTGGGGTGTTCACACAGGCCCCAGCTCCCGAAATAATCCACCCATCCCAAAAAATTCCGGAGTCTGCAGCCCCCTGGAGGAGAAGGATTTGCTCCTGTGCCTCGGGATTGATTTCCCTCAGCTCATGCTGGAAGTCAGGGCGGGTGTCCAGGGGTGTTTGGGGTATCCCAACCCTTCTCCTCGCTCCTTTTGCCATCTTCTGAGAGATGGAGAGGTGCAACATCTCCGATCTCTCCCCACCACTTCCCATTGCGCTCCCGGAAAGCCATGGAAGGGGAAACCAAACATCCACGGGCTGGGGGTGATGTCACAAATGCCTGGAGAAGAGCGGAATCATCCCGATTTTTGTGTCACTGTGACAGCCTTGATAATTATCCCCTTCCAGAGTGCTCCTAAACCCTGGAGCCCTGGACTTTAAGGCAAGGGCACCACATGGAGCACGGAAACCCTTTTGATCTCAAAAAGTGAGTGGTCTGGGATTCTCCTACTGTCAGCAGCTCCCCTCACCAGCCCCAGCAGGTGGGAAATGTGGGCTCAGGTCCCTTTTCCCTCAGGAAAGGACCAAACCACATCTCCTGTCCTGAGCCACATGGTGCCAGGTGCCTCCTTGCACCCTTTTTTCCCTACTTTGGGAAAGCCATCCTGCCTGGCAGAAGGAAAACCGGGATTCAGTGGGTCAGCAAGAAAGAACAAGCAAGGCTGGCTGCGTTGGTGCTCCGGGAAATTCACCTGGGAGCCGGCGGAGCTCCAGCTCCTGCTCCAAGGACTGTTGATGTTTGGGAAATGAAACAACCCCTGGTGCTGGCGACTGGAATTCAGATCTCCCCACTCCCAGGGGAGTGTCCTGATCCCAAGGCTCTGGAGTCATGCTCACTCTTGCCCTCTGGAGCTTCAGGCTTGGATTTGATGGATTTTTAATTTTTTTTTTTTTCCCTTGATGAGGAGATTCTTCAGAAAAAAAAAAAAAAGGGGGTGTGAGCACCTCTCCAGCTCTGCTGTCGGGAAGGGCTGGCAGGATTTTGAGGATGGGGTTTTCCAGATCCAGGGAATTCTTGCTGGCATTTCAGTTGTTATTTGGGCTGGGCTTGCAGGAGTTTTGCCTCCTACTCCTGCTCGTGATGGGAATCTGCATATGGAAATAATTATGGAAATTATGGGAGGTGTGGAGCACGGAATGGAAACACCCACAGACCAGGCCTCGGTGGTGTCACCAGGCAGGGACACAGGACATGGACTGAGACACCTCTGACTGTGTCCTGATGCTTTGGGCTTGGGAATTTTCACTAAAAATGGAGATTTTCCACGGATTTTGTTGCCCCCGGGGTGACACAGCAGGTGAGCCAGGGTGTGAGAGTGAAATCTTGGACATCCATGGATAAACACGCTGGATTTGGCCGTGCAGACCCTCGTGGGGGAGTATTCTTCCCGGTGATTTATCCTGGCAGTCTCCAAAGGCAGCCAGCCTCCGGAGAGGCCCCTTGGAAAGCAGCAGGGCCTGGAGCCTGGCAGGAAAATCCACCAAACAGGAAAGCTTTGATATTCCTGGTGTTAGGAATGGCCAGCAAGGAGAGGCTCTTGTGCAACTCCCACTGAGCTTGGTGCTCCTACATCCCCTTCTGGTTTTAAAACCAGAGTTTTGTTTTTAAAAGCTTTATCACCAACCCTAAATCCCTTAGGATTCCTCTCCTGCCCCAGCCAGTGCTGAGCTCCCCTCTGGAATCCCGGAGGATCCCCCAATCCGCCGCCACTCCCCCAAGTCCTGGTAGGGTCTCGAGCGTTGAGTTGGTGCCTGTGGGCAAATCACTTCCACCTCTGTAGGATCTGGCTGTAAAGCGAGGTTAATAACCCCAAATTACCAACCTGTGAGAATTAATGAGCTCAGCCCGGCGCGGCCCTTTGAAGGCAGGAGGCATTACAGGAGCACCGGGCCATTATTGCCGAGTGTGGTTTTAATCTCGGCCTAGTTTCACTTACAAATTGGAGTTCTGCTCCCTTTGGACTGCACGGCACTAATTAGACAGGGAAGGGAGGAAATAAAGGTTTCCAGTGTTGGAAACCAGTTAATTTTAGGGTGCTTTGCTTTAATTGCGTCTGCGAAGACATTGGGAAAATGTGTAATGAGCTGAGAACGCTTGAACTAGGCTTTTATTGGTCCCTAAACCCTCGCTTCTGCTAAGTCACAAAATGCCAGTAAAAGAGTGGAGAGCTCGACCTTTTTTAAATTATTATTATTATTATTATTATTTTGGGGGAATGCTGAGGTGAAATCATTCCTCCTTACCCCGTTCCACGTCGCCCTCCTCCTCCATAAATCCCGGAGCACTTCCCAAGAGCGGGTGCAGCCTCTCCCCTCTCGTTTGGGAAACACAGAGCAGAGGGAGGCGCCGGGATTTGCCCAGGGTCACGTAAACGAGGCTTTGGCTCTGTGAGAAACATGTGGCAATTTATGAAAACAGGTGGAAAACACACTGTGGACACTTACCTCATTTTCGTGTTTTCACTTTGTCCAACTCCTATCGATTTAAGCCGGTTTGGGGTTTAA
This sequence comes from Lonchura striata, assembly GCF_050655825.1. Lineage (NCBI taxonomy): Eukaryota > Metazoa > Chordata > Aves > Passeriformes > Estrildidae > Lonchura > Lonchura striata. Next base: position 1,457,178 of record NC_140706.1, on the reverse strand, counting down.
AGCGAAGCTTTGCCGTGGTTTGTTTGGACTGGGATCTGTCTGGCTTCGGCACAGGAAGGATGTGGAGCTGCTGGAGGGATCCAGAGGAGGCACCAGGGAGGTCGGAGGGATGGAGCAGCTCTGCTGGGAGAGTTGGGAATGTCCAGCCTGGAGAGGAGAAGCGTTGGGGTGACCTCACTGTGGCCTTGCCGGGCCTGCAGGAGCTGCTGGGGAGAAATCTTGGATAAGGGATGGAAGAACAGGACTCAGGGAATGGCTTCCCACTGCCAGAGGGCAGGGAGAGATGGGATATCGGGAAGGAATTCCTGGCCGTGAGGGTGGGGGATGAAGCCGTGAAACCCCAGGTGGAATCTTTGGGGAAAGCACCCAAAACAGCAGGACTGGGAGAGCTGTGGTTGGGTTGGTTTGAGGAGGTTTTGGGGGATGAACTGGGGGTTGGAAAAGTGCTGGATGCGGTTCTGGACACGGGCTGTGGGCTGGGGAGCATTGGAGATCCAGGGAATGCCGTCCTCCCTCAGCCTCCAGGAAGATCTGGGAACACCTTTGGGATCTGATTGCTGGACCAGTTTGCCTGGGAGCTGCTTGGAGATGATGGTTTGGCTGTGACAAAGGTGAAGAAGGGAAGGCTTTGGGGTGGTTTATAGGAATTTGGGGATCCTGAAGATCTGGGGTTTTTTTCCCAGCTCTTCAGAGAGTCCTGAGTGACCAGAGAGTGTTTGTCTTGTGTGAAGTGGGATCATGGAATGGGCTGGGAGAGACCTTATAGCTCATCCAGCCCCACCCCTGCCATGGGACACCTTCCCCTATCCCAGGTGGATCCAGGCCCTGTCCAACCCGGCCTTGGACACTTCCAGGGATTCAGGGACATCATGTTCTAAAAAGGATTTGCACAGAAATGAGGGGAAATGAAGATGTCATCAGATCTTCCCTTGCCTCTCCTTATCCTCTGGGAATCTTCCTTTGGGGTGGGGAGTTCCCACGCTGGCTCTCCTGGGACAATCCTTGAGGAACAGGGTTAGGGTTGTTGTCCTTGGGGACTGCTCCCCTCGGCTCTCCCTTGCTGGCCTCAGAGACCTCGGCTGTTTTATGGCACCACCTTCACTCCCAGTTCAAATATTTAATAATCCCCCACTGAGAATTCAGATCCGGGGACGTTCCCAAAGCAGCTCCAGCTTTCCATGGGAAGTGTGATTGTTTAATGGGAATGGTTGTGTTGTCAGGCTTTTCCAGGAAAGCCGCCTTGCTTTTGGTCCTGAAACAAAGCTCCTCGTGACACTTTTTATGGTTTGGGGTGTTTCAGGAAATTATTGCATTTTTAAGGCCCCCAGAGCAGATCCTGGTGAGAATTCACCAGCTTGTTCCACCTGGAGAAGGGAAAATTCCAGGGAATGCTCAGAGTCCCTGCAGGGGCTCCAGGAGAGCTGGAGAGGGACTGGGGACAAGGGACAGAGGGACAGGAGCCAGGGAATGGCTCCCACTGGGAAAGGGGAGCTTGGGCTGGGATCTTGGCAAGGAATTCCTGGCTGGAATGGAATTCCCAGATTTGCTGGGGCTGCCCCTGGATCCCTGGGGTGCCCAAGGCCAGGTTGGACAGGTTGGATCCACCTGGGACAGCGGGAGGTGTCCCTGCCGTGGATGGGGTTGGCACTGGATGAATTTTGAGCTCCCTTCCAACCCATCCCGTTCCAGGATTCAGGAATCACGGTGGCCTGAGAGCCAAGCACTCAGCCTGGGGAAATCCCAGCAGGCCGTGCACTTCCCAAGGAAGGTGCCATCCAGCTCCTGCTTGACTTTGGGAATCCCAGGAAGGGAGCTCAGCCCTGCAGCCCCCGCGGCTCGGTACCATGGACAGCGCTGGCACGGCCCCAGCCCCGTCCCCAGCTCCCGCTGTTTCCTTGTCCCTCCTCTGCTCCAGCTCTTCGGCGGTTTTCCCGCAGTGGCAGCTGTTGTTTGTCCTGGATTAGCTGCGGGAAATCCCCGAAACCCACCCGGATTTCAGAGGGTAGGTTGGTTGTACACCTGACACGGGTACGAGGGGGGTTCTCTGTCTGCCGCAGGGAAAAAAAGGAGTTTTTCCTTCAAAAGCAGGGATTTTGACATCTTAAAAGCCCATAGGGATTGGTGTCCCTGTATCCCTGCAGGCATGGGGAGAGTGAGGAGGGAAAAATCCATAATAAGATGGATTTTTTGGAAAGGGGATTCAGCACAACCAAGGAAGTTGTGGCTGCTCCTGGATCCCTGGAAGTGTCCAAGGCCAAGCTGGATGGGGCTTGGAACAACTTGGAATAGGGGAAGGAGTCCCTGCCCATGGAGTGGGGTGGAAGGAGAAGATCTTCAATGTCCCTCCAACCCAAACTATTTTATAACTCTACAGCTGCTTTCTGGAGGTGGGAATTTCCTGGGAATTCTTGCTCTGAAGGTTCAAGGACAGGTCACGGAGTTCATTCCAGGAGCAGAGGGAGGTTCCCTTCCATGGAATCCCCTCGGCTCAGCAGGACAAAGGATTGCTGGGAGCAGATCTGTGACACCTTTCAGGTCCAACCCCTGTAATTTAATGTGCGGAGCAGCTCCACCTTTGAGCCTGGGGAGCAGAGAGCGGCTGGAGATTTAAACCCGGCTTAGCGGAGAGCACAAAACAACTTAAGCTGCAGAAAGGGAGCTTGTTGCAAAACCCCCGGTGAGGATCCCACCTCTGAGCGCTGCTCTGCTCCAGCTGGGATCAGGACATGGGTGCTGAGCACGGGGAATTTGGGACATCAAAGCAGCAGCTCTGCATAACCCAGGAGCACTGAGATTCCCGAGGAACTCGTCCAGCTCCTTGGGAACACGGGAGGGACAAAAGAGGTGCCAGGTCCTCAGCGAGGCTGTGGGGATCACCCCAAGCTCACCTGTGCCTGGTGGGTTTGAGGCTGTGGGTCTGGGATGAGTTGGACTTTTAGCACCAGGTGGACACTTGGCCACCAGCTCGGTGCTGTTGTGGCGGTGTTTCCCAGTGGAGTCAGATTTAAAGGGAAATTTGTGGGTTTAAAGGGAAAATCAGCAGCTGGAAATCAGTGGCTGTGGGATCTGATGGTTTGCCATGACCAGATTTCTACTCCTGGCCACACCAGCCTTGTCTGCAGCTTTAGTCTGGGTGGAGAGTTGGTTCTAAGGCCCAGGATGGCCATGGGGGATGGACAAGGTGATTTTGGGATGTGTCAAGGCGGTGGATCGAGCACTGAAAGGATGCAGGGCCATGGAACAGTTTGGGTGGAAGGGACCTTAAATCCCATCCCTTGCCATGGGCAGGGACACCTCCCACCATCCCAGGTGGATCCAAGCCTGTGTCCAACCTGGCCTTGGGCACTGCCAGGGATCCAGGGGCAGCCCCAGCAAATCTGGGAATTCCAGCCCAGCCCCTCCCCACCCTCCCAGCTGGGAATTCCTTGCCAAGATCCCATCTAAACCATCCCATCCCTGTCATCTCTTGTCCCGCCTCTACAATTCCTGACAAAGATCCCGTCTCCATCCTCCCTGGAGGCCCCTCCAGATCCTGGAAGGAGACCAATAAATATTTCATCTGTATTTTGGGAGTGTCCAGAGGTTCCATCATGGATAACATGGAATGTCCTAATTCCAGACCTAGTGGACAGTGTCCCTGCCCATGGCAGGGGTTGGAACGAGATGGTCTTCAAGGTCCCTTCCATCCCAAACCATTCCACGATTCCCTGATCATGGCCTTGTTGTGCTGGGGGCTGGACAAACACAAACTCCTCGTCCTGAGAGGTTTGTGATCCGCAGGGGGATGGAAGGGCTGGATTTTGGATTATTCCCCTTCTCCGTTGGGAAGTGATTTAGGGTTTGAAATACCCAAACTGAGGGATGGAGGAGGAGAATGAGCTGGATCTCACGATCTGTTGGAATCCTGGACCCTCTGGATTAGGACAACCAGAGCTGTCCAGCCTTCCTGAGCCGTGCATCGGTACCGGGAGAAGCTGCTCCTGGAGGGATTTCCTTCCTGTGTTTGACACCTGGATGGTGGAGCAGGGATGAGAGAGGAGGTGGCGATTTGGGGAATGATGATTTCTTGGATTCTTCAATCCTCTGGAGCTGAGGGAACCATCAGGGACTCTGGGAATGACGATTTCTTGGATTTTTCAATCCTCTGGAGCTGAGGGAACCATCAGGGACTCTGGGAATGATGATTTCTTGGATTCTTCAATCCTCTGGAGCTGAGGGAACCATCAGGGACTCTGGGAATGACGATTTCTTGGATTTTTCAATCCTCTGGAGCTGAGGGAACCATCAGGGACTCTGGGAATGATGATTTCTTGGATTTTTCAATCCTCTGGAGCTGAGGGAACCATCAGGGACTCTGGGAATGACGATTTCTTGGATTCTTCAATCCTCTGGAGCTGAGGGAACCGTCAGGGACTCTGGGAATGACGATTTCTTGGATTCTTCAATCCTCTGGAGCTGAGGGAACCGTCAGGGACTCTGGGAATGACGATTTCTTGGATTTTTCAATCCTCTGGAGCTGAGGGAACCATCAGGGACTCTGGGAATGACGATTTCTTGGATTTTTCAATCCTCTGGAGCTGAGGGAACCATCAGGGACTCTGGGAATGACGATTTCTTGGATTTTTCAATCCTCTGGAGCTGAGGGAACCATCAGGGACTCTGGGAATGACAATTTCTTGGATTTTTTAATCCTCTGGAGCTGAGGGAACCATCAGGGACTCTGGGAATGACGATTTCTTGGATTCTTCAATCCTCTGGAGCTGAGGGAACCATCAGGGACTCTGGGAATGACGATTTCTTGGATTTTTCAATCCTCTGGAGCTGAGGGAACCATCAGGGACTCTGGGAATGATGATTTCTTGGATTCTTCAATCCTCTGGAGCTGAGGGAACCATCAGGGACTCTGGGAATGACGATTTCTTGGATTTTTTAATCCTCTGGAGCTGAGGGAACCATCAGGGACTCTGGGAATGATGATTTCTTGGATTCTTCAATCCTCTGGAGCTGAGGGAACCATCAGGGACTCTGGGAATGACGATTTCTTGGATTTTTCAATCCTCTGGAGCTGAGGGAACCATCAGGGACTCTGGGAATGATGATTTCTTGGATTCTTCAATTCTCTGGAGCTGAGGGAACTGTCAGGAATTCGCCCAGGAAGACAGTAGGGAAAAGAGATGTGGAAAACTCAAACCCAGGAAGGTCCTGGGCCTTCCATGGAAGATTCTCCCATCATCTCCTTGCCAAGGAGGCTCCCAATTCCTCCCAATCCATTGGCTGCTCTTCTGCGGTTCCAGAGCTTTTCCTGGGTCCCACCAGGTGCTGCTCGGGATGAGGCAATCCTGGATCCGCCACTTCCATGGGACTTTGGGGACAGGCTCCCTGCGTGCCTGGACACGCCGCCCCAAAATTGTTTCTCCGTGCGACTTTCCCACAGCCAGAGGAATTCCTTGCCGGAGCCACACCTGCAGTGAACTGGTTTAACACCAGTTTGTTAAATGGGAGAAGCCGATCGGGACTGGAACCCACTGGAAAACACCCGGCCCAGCCCAAGCTGAACATCTGCACCCTGGGCAAAGTTCCCTCTGAGGAGAAGGTGACAAATGTCACCCCCAGCATTCCCAATGTGCCCATTCCGTGCTGGGAAAGGGAGCTGGAATCCCATGGAGAAATCCCAGTGGTGGCTGGAGGAACTCTGCAGGAAGGGGGTGAAAATCATTCCTCGGTGGAGAACTGGGATGAATCCGATCTCTGAAGCCCCTCTGGAAGTCTTGGGTGGGTTTTTTTTTTGGCCGTGTTTTCCTGGCAACAAATCCGCCCTCCTCGTTTTTCGCTCAGAACAAGTTTTTCCAGGTCTGGAAGTGTCCCAAGTGACAGGATAAAAAAAAAAAAAAAATCTCTCTTCTTCTAAAAGGCTCCTGGGAACGCATTTGAGAGGTTTTGATATCGGTTATCCTGAGCCTGAAAACAAAACCTGGGCTGGTTTTGGTTTTAAACCAAGCCTGAAATTTAGGGCAACGGGATTGAAGAGAAATGGAAATTTTTAGGTTCAAAATCTTCCTCTCAAGAAATGGTTTAACCTACAGGATCCAAAAATATTCCTGATGATGGATTGGGAAAATAGAATGAAATAAATGACACTTTCCTTGTCCCCTTTTCCAAGTCAGCTTTTTCCTGCTTAATTCTTCAATTTCAGATGAAATTTTTAGATTAAATTCCAATCTTTCACAAGGGCTGAATTTTAAGAATTGGAATTAAGGATTTACTTCAACTTCTCTCTGGGGTCTCCATGAGATTATTTTCCCTTATTAATTTTTCCGCTTGAAAAATGGAAGAGGTTGGGTTATATGGGTTTATTTTTAATCCTTTTATCTGCAGAGCAGAAGAGTCAGGTCCTGGTGCCATTTAGGGCCCCGACATGAACTGGTCTGGATTTGGGCTGGTCTGGATGGTTGAGTTGCACAAGATCAGGTTCAATTTATGCTTTGAAAGGGTTAAAATGTACAAACCCAAATTTCAAGTTTCCTGAACTACCTGTTTTGTTTTGTTTTTTTTTAATCTTCATTATTTACTGAAAGAGAAGACAGAAAATGTTGCATTTTTCTCTTCCACATCTCTTGGGATTTTTCCCTCCCTCTTAACCTGTTTCAGCCCCTCCTTGTCCATCCTGGTGTCAGCATTGCTGGCTGCTCCCCCTTTATTTATCCAGAACACGGATATTCCCAGTCCAGCTCAAACTTCCCGGCTTTTTTTTGTCTCCCAGGTGATGCCAGCCAGGTGTCAAATCCCTGGAGTCAGCAGAGGTGGGACAATGGAAGGGACAGGAGCCAGGGAATGGCTCCCACTGGGAAAGGGGAGCTTGGGCTGGGATCTTGGCAAGGAATTCCTGGCTGGAATGGAATTCCCAGATTTGCTGGGGCTGTCCCTGGATCCCTGGCAGTGCCCAAGGCCAGGCTGGACACTGGGGTTGGATCCACCTGGGAGAGTGGGAGGTGTCCCTGCCATGGATGGGCTTTAAGGTCCCTTCCAACCCAAAACATTCCATGAAAATCCTGTGATCCCTCTGTGATCTCCATCAAGATTCCTTAGGCTGTGGGTGGCCAAAAACTGGGGAAAGTCAGACAGGGAATTTTTGTTCTGCAGCGTCTCTTCTTAGTTTGGAGGAAGCTTAAATTCCTGCTCTAACCAAAAAAAAAGTGATTTTTAGGAAACATGGAAAAGGACCTGGAGTTTTCCTGATGGCTGAGGAATGAGTGGACACAGCAGGGAATTGGACAATTCCTCATCCTTCATCCCAACAAACCTTCAGCCATTTGAGCTGGGGACAAATCCCAGTGCTCCCACTCCTTGGCTCCCGTCATCTTTTCCCAGAGCTTCCCTCCCTGGTTTTGGGGCAGCGTTGGGATTTTCCACCTCCTTTTCCCCTCGGGAGCTGGAGGAGGACTTCGGGGTGATCCATCTGGGAACAGGCCCTTCGGCTGGGCTGGATTCTCTCTCACCTCCTCCCACCTGTGCAGGTGAAACTCTCCCTGATTTTGGCCCGGGGCCACCCGAAACCTCCGAGTGGCAAAACAGAGGAAAAGTCCCGAGTGGAATCCCATGGGAACGAAAGGGAACACCTGGTGCGAGGTCCGGAGCTGCGCAGGGCAAGGCATGGACATCCAGAACAAGGATTTGGGGAGTAGGTTTTGGCAAAAGCTCCTGGAATTCTGTGGGATTTTAGGGAGACGGGAGAAGCTTCCGAGCCTCGGAGCTGCGGCTCCCGGAGCCACCTGCGTGTGCAGGTTTAGGCCTTGCTCAGATCCAGCTGCTGGGCTGAGTCACGCTCCCAGGTGAGTTCCCTGAGCCAGGTGGGAATCTTCCCTTTCCCCGTTTGCAGCTGGATCGGGAATGTGTCACTGCTGAACCCCCCTGCAGGTGAACGCTCAGCCCTGGGCTTCACCTGTCCCTGGAAAATGAGTAATCCCAAGATTTGAGAAGCTTGGAATTGCTAGGGGCGGTTTTGTGTCCTTAAGAAAACCTCTGGAATTCCAGGGTTAGTGCCAGGTGGGCTGGATACTGGAGGAGGCCCATATTCCCACTCCACGTGGAACAAATCCCATCTCCCACCAGGCTGGATCAGGGAATTCGAGTCAGGTTCAGCGTGGTCGTGTCCATGATCCATCCATCAGGAATATCATTCCATGGAAACACCAGGGAGGGATTCACAGGCGTTTATCTCCACACCCACAGTGTGGACACCTTGTAGGATAAGTAGGAAAGTACTTGTGGAACTTAAGCCAAGTCTTGCTCCTGACCCATCCCGGTGGATTTGGGAATGGTGCTTGTACCACCCAGAAGCTTAAAACCCCCTCAGGGGTCAGATTTAATCATTTCTGGATTCACCTCCCTTGCTTTTCCGTGACCCTTTGGAATTCGAGCTCGCCCTGGCTCTGACTCATCCCTGTCTGAGCTGTGCCTGAAACTGGGTCAGGCTGGCAGAGAGGTCCCCACGTTGCTTTCCCTCCTCCAAGCTTTCTGTGGGGAAAAAATCTGGATCAGGGGTCAAAACCCAGGGATTTTTTACTGGAATTGGGACCCCAGAAAATATTCTGAGGTTTAAGAGCAAACAGAAATCCTGCTGGGGCGAAGGAGGGGAGGATGGAGAAGAGGAAGGGAATCATGGAGTGGTTTGGGTGGGATGGATCTTTAAACCTCTGCTGTTCCAGCCCCATTCCATGGGCAGGGACAGCTCCCACAGTCCCAGGTGGATCCAACCTGGCCTTGGATATTCCCAGGGATCCAGGGGCAGCCCCAGCAAATCTGGGAATTCCAGCCCAGCCCCTCCCCACCCTCCCAGCCAGGAATTCCTTGCCAAGATCCCAGCCCAAGCTCCCCTTTCCCAGTGGGAGCCATTCCCTGGCTCCTGTCCCTCCATGCCTTGTCAAAACTCTCTCCATCTTTCCCGTGTTTCCCTTCAGGTCCTGGAAGGCCACAATCCACTCAGAGCTCTCTGAGCAGGGTCTTTGCAGCTAAACTGGGGCTCCCAGGGCTTTGGGAATGGCTTGGGAAGGAGGAAAAGCCCCTCAGGAACTGAGAAATCTGCAAAATTCCGGAGTTCCCCAGGAGCTTTTCTGGCCCCTGGTGCCATAAGCAGGGAGAAGAAAACATGGATGGTTTTAAATTTAAAAAAAAAAAAAAAAAAGGTTGATTTGGAATAAATAAGGAATAATTTCTTTCCAGTGAGGGTGTAAAACCCCTGGGAGATGTCCCTTAGAGAGGTGGCGGCCATCCATCCCTGGAAACATCCAAGGCCAGGCTGGATGTGGCTCTGAGCAGCCTGATCCGGTGGGAGATGTCCCTGGGGCTGGAATGGAGGAGCCTCCAAGATCCGTCGCATCCCAAACTATTCCATGATTCCCAGCACCAGACAAGCTCTGCTAGATTCCTCCTGGAATTATTTCCTCCCGCCTGGAGATGATCTTACCTCCCAGCCCTTCAGGCCCAGCTCTGCTGCTGGAGGACGTGGCTTTGGGGACAATGGGACCTCGGGATCACCTCCTCCAGCGGCAGGAGGAGCCGGCCGGGCGGGAACACGGGTCGGGAGAGCCTTTGGGAATCGGGAAACCAGGAATGGGCTGACAGCAGACCCTGGTTTGGATAGAGCCGAGCCCGTGGAAGCCGAGCCTTGCTCCGTGTGGGATCTGGGCCTCGTGTCGGAACGTGCCTTGACCCCGGGCGCCTCCAGGGAATGCTGAGTCCGGGAACTCCGTGGGTTTGAGGCCCAGGGAGGCCGGGACCCACCCTGAGATGCATCAGATAGCGAGAGCGAGCGAGACCAAGACCTGACGCAAGAGCTGACCTCGGAGGGTGCTGGCTTCCCCAGGGATTTTTTCCTTTTTTTCCTCATTTTTCCCCTCTCTTTGATGGTTTCTTGCAAAGCTTTCCCACAGCTCAGGGTGGGTTTGGTCGCTCTCTAAATGCCCAAACTCCAAATTCGTGTCCTTAGGATGTGTGGAAGCGTCAGAGGGAATTCAGGAGGTTTGGGCAACACTCAGAAACGGGGGATTTTTGGGCAGCGAAGGATTTGGGTTGGATGACCCCTGGGGAGTCCTTCCCACTCGGGATATTCTGGAATTCTGTGAGAGAAATGTCCTGTGCCGAGTTCTGCACCAGAAGTGTGTCCTTGGAATGCGCCACACAAAAATCCGCTCACGTTTAGGGCCAAAAGGAGAAATCTGGGGAAGTTTTCTCCTGGTTTGCTGTGGGCCATACTTTAATAGGATATTCTTCCATGGATCACCCTTTTTTAGGGTATTTTTCTGTGGATCACCCTTTTTTAGGATACTGTGGAATATCCATTTTTAGGGTATTTTTTTCTGTGGACCATCCTTTATTAAGATATTTTTATGTGGATCATCCTTTATTAAGATTTTTTTTTTCGATCATCCTTTTTTAGGGTATTTTTCTGTGGACCATCCTTTATTAGGGTGTTTTCTGTGAATTATCCCTTTTTAGGGTATTTTATGTGAATTATCCCTTTTTAGGGTATTTTTCTGAGGATCATCATTTTTTTGGGTATTTTTCTGTGGACCATCCTTTATTAGAGTATTTTTCTGTGGATCCACCTTTTTTTGGATACTGTGGAATATCCATTTTTAGGGTATTTTTTCTGTGGACCATCCTTTACTACTGTATTTTTATATGGATCATCCTTTATTAAGATATTTTTCTGTGGAGCATCCTTTTTTAGGATACTGTGGAATATCCATTTTTAGGGTATTTTCATTGGATCATCTTTTTTTAGGATATTTTCTGTGGATCATCATTTTTTAAGGAACTTTTCTGTAGATCATCTTTTTTTTGTTGTTTTGGTTTGGTTTTTTGGTTTTTTTTTGTTTGTTTGTTTGTTTTGGTTTTTTTGTGGAACATTCTTTATAATTATAATTATTTTGCTGTGGACCGTCCTTTTTTCGGGTATTTTCTATGGATCATTCCCAGTCCCCATCCCTGGAGGTGTCCAAGGAATTCCTGGACGTGGCACTCAGGCCTCTGGGCTGGGGACAAGGCGGGCATTGGACTCGATGATCCTGGAAGTCTTTTCCTCGGTGATCCCGGGATTCTGGGATTGTGTTAAATGGGATTTGAGGGAAATTATTCCCTGTAAGGGTGAGGAGACCCCAAAATGGAATTCCCAAATTTGCCCCTGGATCGCTGGCAGTGTCCAAGGCTTCCCAGGGTCCCTACCCATGGATGAGGCTGGAATAGGATCAGCTTCCAGCCCAAACCATCCTGGAATTCTGGGAATTCTCTAATTCCTCAGCTGCAGCTCCTCTCTTCACTTCAGGGGCAGCAAATAATTAAAAAATAAAATAATGACAACAATCACAACCCAGACCTGATTTCATCCGTGGCACTTGGCGAGCCGGGAAGCGTCTCCTCACGGCTCGGGTTTTATTCCCTGTGCATTTCTGCTGGAAAAAGATCAGGAGCCGGGTCGGGTTTTATGGATGTCTGTCAGCAAAGGAAAGGAATGAAGCCATCGGGGGCGGCTCCACCCGGCCGTAAATTTTTTATGCATTGGGAGAGGAAGCCCAAACAACATGGGATTTGCAAGTCCGGAGCCGTGCCAGAGTGGGATCTCGCTCCTGTTTTCCAGGGCAAGCAAATTTTGGGGTTTGGAAAGGTCAGAGAGGAGACGCCGAGCCCGAGTGCTTTTCTTGTGGGAAATGTCACTGTCAGGGCGCTCCCCGGGTTTTATAAAGTTGTTTCTTTCCCTTAAAAGCATCTTTAAATCCTGGCTTTTCTTCTTCATGGGGATTTGTGGGTGCTGGTGCAGGGGGAAAATGAGAAAACAGGGATGGAGCTGGGATTCAGGGAATCGTGGAATCGTTTGGGTGGGAAAGGATCTTGAGGGTCCTTTTATTCCACCCCATCCGTGTGCAAGGAAATCTCACAATAGCCCAGATAGATCCAACCCCAGTGTCCAACCTGGCCTTGGGCACTTCCAGGGATCCAGGGGCAGCCACAGCAAATCTGGGAATTCCATTCCAGCCAGGAATTCCTTGCCAAGATCCCAGCCCAAGCTCCCCTTTCCCAGTGGGAGCCATTCCCTGGCTCCTGTCCCTCTGTCCCTTGTCCCCAGTCCCTCTCCAGCTCTCCTGGAGCCCCTCCAGGCACTCTGAGCATTCCCTGGAATTTTCCCTTCTCCAGGTGGAACAGTTTGTGTTGGAAAGGACCTCATCCCATCCCATTCCAACCCCAATCCCTCCAATGATCCCAGGAGGATCCAACCCAGCCTTGGGCACTGCCATGGATCCAGGGATCTGTCCCAACGAATTCCAATCCATTCCTAGCAAATGTGTCCTAATCCATTCCCAGCAAATCTGGGAATTCCATCCCAGCCCCTCCCCACCCTCCCAGCCAGGAATTCCTTGCCAAAATCCCACCTGAACCCTTCCCTTCTTCCTCTTCAATCCCCCTGCCCGTGTCTGCCCCCTCAGGAAAATTCCCTCTCCAGCCTCCTCCGGGCACCGCGAGCTCTCCGCGCTCCCAGAATTTCCAATCCTCCGCGGAAAACCGGGAATGGGGATCCTGTCCTCCCTCGCCCAGCTCTGCGGATTTACGGTGCGGCGGGATCCCGAATCCCTCGGGCGGGGCAGGGGCGCACCCGGGGGGCTCTGGGCATCTGGAGCTGCCGAGGTGGGGGCGCGACCCCCGGTGCCGCCGAGTCTGGCGCATGGAAATCGGGAATGCGGGGCTCGGGATGGGACCGGGATGTGCCCGCTGGGGGGGACAGGGCTGGCAGAGGGGGTTTAGGGGCACTGGGGGGTGGCAGAGGGGGTTTAAGGGAATAAAGGGCTGGCAGAGGGGGTTTAGGGGCACTGGGGGTGGCAGAGGGGGTTCAGGGGCACAAAGGGGTGGCAGAGGGGGTTTAGGGGCACTGGGGGGTGGCAGAGGGGGTTCAGGGGCACTGGGGGGTGGCAGAGGGGGTTTAAGGGAATAAAGGGCTGGCAGAGGGGGTTTAGGGGCACTGGGGGGTGAAGAGAGGGGGTTTAGGGGCATAAAGGGAGTGGCAGAGGGAGTTTAGGGGCACTGGGGGGTGGCAGAGGGGGTTTAGGGGCATAAAGGGGTGGCAGAGGGAGTTTAAGGGAATAAAGGGCTGGCAGAGGGGGTTTAGGGGCACTGGGGGGTGAAGAGAGGGGGTTTAGGGGCATAAAGGGAGTGGCAGAGGGAGTTTAGGGGCACAAAGGGGTGGCAGAGGGGGTTCAGGGGCACAAAGGGGTGGCAGAGGGGGTTCAGGGGCACTGGGGGGTGGCAGAGGGGGTTTAGGGGCATAAAGGGGTGGCAGAGGGGGTTTAGGGCATAAAGGGGGTGGCAGAGGGGGTTTGGGGCATAAAGGGGGTGGAAGAGGGGGTTTGGGGCATAAAGGGGTGGCAGAGGGGGTTTAGGGGCACTGGGGGGTGGCAGAGGGGGTTCAGGGACATAAAGGGTGTGGCAGAGGGGGTTGGGGGCATAAAGGGGTGGCAGAGGGGGTTTAGGGGCACTGGGGGGTGGCAGAGGGGGTTTAGGGGGAAAAGGGGGTGGTAGAGGGGGTTTAGGGGCACAAAGGGGGTGAAGAGAGGGGGTTCAGGGGCATAAAGGGGGTGGCAGAGGGGGTTTAGGGGGAAAAAGGGGGTGGCAGAGGGGGTTTGGGGGCATAAAGGGGGTGGCAGATGGGGTTCAGGGGCACTGGGGGGTGGCAGAGGGGGTTCAGGGGTACTGGGGGGTGGCAGAGGGGCTTTAGGGGAAAAAAGTGTTACAGAAGGTGTTTAGGGGCATAAAGGGGGTGGCAGAGGGGGTTTGGGGGCATAAAGGAGGTGGCAGAGGCGGTTCAGGGGCACTGGGGATTGGCAGAAGGGTTTTAGGGGCACTGGGGGGTGGGAGAAGGGGTTTAGGGGCACAAAAGGGGTTTGGGGTGACCGGGACACTGCTGAGGCAGGAGGTGCCCGTGGTACTGACAGGGATTTCAGGGAAGAGGGAAAAGGTTCTCCAGCCCCTCTCCTTGGGAAGATTCCCCCTGCTGCTGACAGGGAAGGCGAATCCCAGCCGTCCGCTCCTAAATCCACCTCTCCCTCTGCTCCTGGGGGTTTGGGGGAGTCCATCCCTGGGGGAATCCACTCCTGAATCCATCTCGCCCTCTGCTTTTGGTGTTTTTGAGGAGTCTGTCCCTAAATCCATCTTTTTCCAAGCTTTTGGTAGTTTTGGGGAGTCTGTCCCTAAATCCACCTTTCCCTTTGCTTTTAGTGTTTTGGGGGATCTGCTGCAGATGGGGAAGGTGAATCCCAGCCATCCGTCCCCAAATCCACCTTTCTCCCTGCTTTTGATGGTTTAGGGGAGTCCATCCCTAAATCCACCTTTCCTTCTGCTCTTGGTGGTTTTGGGGGAGTCCATCCCTGGGGGAGTGAATTCCTAAATCCATTCCCAAATCTTTCCCTCTGCTTTTGGTATTTTGGGGGATCTGCTGCAGATGGGGAAGGTGAATCCCAGCCATCCATCCCCAAATCCACCTTTCTCCCAGGTGTATTTGGGGAGTCCGTCCCTAAATCCACCGTTCTCTTTGCTCTTGGTGTTTTTGTGGCAGTCTGTCCCTAAATCCACTTTTCCCTTTTCTTTTGATGGTTTTGGGGTAGTCTGTCCCCAAATCCGTCTTTCTCCCAGCTTTTGCCGTTTTCGGGGAGCCGCTCCCCGGCGATTTTGGCGTTTTTGGGGAGCGCAGGAGGGTGTTGGGCGAGGAAGGAGCCGCAGGTGGCACAGGAGCTAAACAAAACAATTAAACTTTTACTTTTCCCTCCCGTAAACGGAAGCGGGAGCCGAGGCCGGGCTGGAATGCGGCTCCCGATTCCTGTTCCTTAATGAGCTCGGGGGCGGAGGTTTGACAGAGCTGCCCTTGGAATGACAATTCCCACCTTTTACCTGGATAAACATCCCGGCCGCTCCTGGCAGCGGGAGCCGCGGTGTTCCTTTGATCTGCGCGAGGGCTGGGAGCCGCGAGATAAGAGCGGAGATAGCAAAGCGCGATCCCGGCAAGGGCAGGAGCCGCGGATCCGTGCCCGGGACTCGGCCGAGACCTCCCGGCGGTGGCTGCTCCACCTTCTCCTCGATCCCGACCGCTGGAAGCGGCTTGGGATGGTCCCAAGGATCTGCTCAAGCTGACTTCTGTCTTGTCAAACCAAGACAAAGGGATACAAGGATCTTGGGATGGTTTAGACGGGAAGGGAACTTAAATTCCACCCCATCCCACCCCATCCATGGCAGGGACACCTCCCACTCTCCCAGGTGGATCCAAGTTCCAGTGTCCAACCTGGCCTTGGGCACTGCCAGGGATCCAGGGGCAGCCACAGCAAATCTGGGAATTCCATCCCAGCCAGGAATTCCTTGCCAAGATCCCAGCCCAAGCTCCCCTTTCCCAGTGGGAGCCATTCCCTGGCTCCTGTCCCTCTGTCCCTTGTCCCCAGTCCCTCTCCAGCTCTCCTGGAGCCCCTCCAGGCACTCTGAGCATTCCCTGGAATTTTCCCTTCTCCAGGGGAACATTCCCAGCTCTCCCAGAGCAGAGGAGCTCCAGAACCCTGGAATGGTTTGGGTTGGAAAAGACCTTAAATCCCATCCATTCCCACCCCATCCATGGACAGGGATAATTCCCACTGTCCCAGCTGGATCCAACCTGGCTTTGGACATTCGCAGGGGCAGCCACAGCAAATCTGGGAATTCCAGCCCAGCCAGGAATTCCTTGCCAAGATCCCAGCCCAAGCTCCCCTTTCCCAGTGGGAGCCATTCCCTGGCTCCTGTCCCTCTGTCCCTTGTCCCCAGTCCCTCTCCAGCTCTCCTGGAGCCCCTCCAGGCACTCTGAGCATTCCCTGGAATTTTCCCTCCTCCAGGGGAACAGTTTGTGTTGGAGAGGACCTCAAAGCCCACCCCATTCCAACTCCAACACCTTCCCACTATCCCAGGTGGCTCCAATCCCCAGTGTCCAACCTGGCCTTGGACACTTCCAGGGATCCGGGGAGAACTGTGGGACCCAGATGTGGCGGGGCTCCCTGGAGCGGGGCCGAGCTTTTGGCTCACTGGGGTCACTTTGCTCCTTGCCCTCCTTCCCTCGGTGCTCCCGGGGGTGGCAGCACCTCCCAGGGCGCCCAAAATTCAGCCGTCACCCCGTGGTGACCTTCTGGCCCCGGGTTTGTGGCGGGGGTGTGGCAGCTGCCAAGCCGGTTCCGGGCAGGATCCGGAGCAGGAGAAGATGGGAATGGCAGGGGCAGGACACAACCTGGTGGCGCCTGGGCCAGGAAAATTCCAGGGAATGCTCAGAGTGCCTGGAGGGGCTCCAGGAGAGCTGGAGAGGGACTGGGGACAAGGGACAGAGGGACAGGAGCCAGGGAATGGCTCCCACTGGGAAAGGGGAGCTTGGGCTGGGATCTTGGCAAGGAATTCCTGGCTGGGAGGGTGGGGAGGGGCTGGGATGGAATTCCCAGATTTGCTGGGAATGGATTGGGACACATTTGCTGGGGATGGATTGGAATTGTTTGGGACAGATTTGCTATCCCTGGATCCATGGCAGTGCCCAAGGCTGGGTTGGATCCTCCTGGGACCATTGGAGGGGCTGGGGTTGGAATGGGATGGGATGAGGTCCTTTCCAACACAAACCATTCCAGGATTCTGGAGCCCCTCTGCTCTGGAGCCAGGCTGGGAGAGCTGGGAATGTTCCCCTGGAGAAGGGAAAATTCCAGGGAATGCTCAGAGTGCCTGGAGGGGCTCCAGGAGAGCTGGAGAGGGACTGGGGACAAGGGACAGAGGGACAGGAGCCAGGGAATGGCTCCCACTGGGAAAGGGGAGCTTGGGCTGGGATCTTGGCAGGGAATTCCTGGCTGGGAGGGTGGGGAGTGTTTTGGTTGGACTCAGGGTTTCTTTGGGGGGTTCAGCGCTGGTTTTGTCTCCTCAGAGCCCCACCAGGAGATGTTCCAGCACATACAGACATTTGCGTGGTAGAATCAGTGAATCATGGAATGGTTTGGAAGATGATCCAGTGCCACCCCCATGCCGTTTTCCCAGGGTGCTCCAAACCCCAGTGTCCAACCTGGATCCAGGGATCCAGAGGCAGCCCCAGCAAATCTGGGAATTCCAGCCCAGCTCCTCCCACCCTCCCAGCCGGGAATTCCTTCCTAATGTTTACCTTCAATCCACCTTTTTCCACTTTAAATGCATTCCCTCTTGTCCTGATCCCAAGGAATTCCAGCTGGGAGTGTGCAAGCCCGGCTGGGCCTCTCTTCTTCCCAGCCTGAGAGTTTTCCTCAGAAATTCCTGGTGGGAGATCTTGGCCTGGTGGGAGGTTTCCCTGCTCATGGCATGGGGTTGGAATTTGATGATTCTTAAGGTCCATCCCAACCTAACCCCAAATTCCAGGATTGTCCCATGCCCCCAGCGCTGTGCAGATGTTCTGAAGCACCAACAGCTGGAATCCCAACACCTTTGCTGGGATTCCACCTGGGAATTGCAAGTTTTCACCAGAGATCTCACTGCCATCCCTTCTGCCGCTAATTCCACAAGTTATTCCAGGATTTTTCTGAGCGATCTCAGGGATGTTCTCCCAGCGGGATGTTTGGCATTGCCAAACCCGCCAGGGTGGGAATGCCACCCTTGGGATTCATTCCATGCCACGAGGGGCTGGGCGAAACCCTGGAAACCTCCCAACTCCCAGAAATTCCCAGCTTTCCTTTATCCCAATCCACGGGAAACCAGGAAAAAAACCTTCCCCCCCCCTTTTTTTCTTTTTTTCAGGTTTCAACACATTTCTTATCACTCGGGGGAAGCTCGTTAAGAGCTTTTTAAATGAAAGATTAAATGGGTTGAATCCGTGACTAATTTTTCTGGTTGCTGGATGGGATCATAAATAGTCGGGGTGTTTATCTCAGAGACAGGGATCTCCTGGAGTGCTCCTGTCCCTCCAGACATTCTTTGGAAAAAGGGAAAAAAACAAAAAGAAAAAGAAAACCCAAAACAAACAATCAAAAAATCCCAAACCAACCAACCAAAAACAAAAGAAAAAAAAAAAAACAGAAGAAAACAAAAAATAATAATAAAAAAGTTATTTATTTCAATCTATTTGTAATCCCTGCCTTAAGAAAAAAAACCCAAATTTGCCTCGGGATTTACAGCTCCAGGTCCCTCCCACTTTGGGAAAAAGCCAAGGAATGCCGGTGATGGGTGCTGCTCTTCCCAAAAATGTGTGTGGAGTTCTCCTTCTGCTCGGGGTTAATCAGGGACCTGCCACATCCTGGCTGTTGGACACTGGGGATTTGGCACCGGTTTGGAATTTTGGTGGGAATTCTGGTGAGGTTGGAGTCCCTCTGTGACCTCGATCCGTGTTTTTACGCCGCTTCCCATGAGAATTCCACTGTTAAAGTTGGCGCTGGTCACGCCAGGGTCACCCCTGAGCTCCGGGCTCTGCCCTTGGTATTGGAGAACTTGGAATTTTTTGGGAAGGACTGCAGCAGATAGGACAGCGGGGAATGGTTTGAAACGGAATGAGGAGAGGTTTGGATGGGATGTTGGGAAGGAATTCCTCCCTGTGAGGCCCTGGAATGGAATTCCCAGAGAAGCTGCCCCTGGATCCCTGGCAGTGCCCAAGGCCAGGCTGGACACTGGGGCTTGGATCCACCTGGGACGGTGGGAGGTGTTGGGGTTGGAATGAAATCATCCTTGAGGTCCTTCCAACCCAAACCATTCCATAATTCCATATCCTTGGCAGGCCATGGATGCTCCCACAACCAGCACTGAGCACTGGGTTTAATTTTTTCCCCCTAAATTTGAGGGATTGAACCTGGAGCGCCTCCTGTTTTCCTTCTGGATAAATGCCAGGACTGGGGATAACGAGTAGGAATGTAATCCTAAATTAATTTCTGTACCTGATGTCCATGAAGTGTTTAATTAATAATAAAACTAGGAATTGCTTCTTGGATTTACAGAAGCTGGGATATTTCTCCTTCTGGGAGACAGCTGAGGAGAAGCAGAGGTGTCACCCCATCCCAGTGTCAAAAAATTCCTCCAAAAGAGGGAAAAAGCAGCTTCTTCCACAGAAACCTTTGGGTTTCCTCTGGCTCGTTCCTCTCGCAGGTGTGGGATCCAAAACTCTGGGAACGGAGAAGGATCTGCATCCTTTGGAGGTAAAAAATATCCCAGGGAGGGTTGGGAAGAGCCAGGAGCAGCCCCAGATTTTTGTGTCTGCAGGGGATTTTTGAGGTGGGCTGACATCACCTGGAGGAGTGGGACCACCAGCAGGGAAAACCTGCCCCATCCCATTGAATCCTGAGGGGCACACACCTGGAAAAATCTTCCAGACAGGGTTTAGTTTGCATGGAGGGCTTGGAAAGCACTGGGAACAAGGAAGTCCAGGAATTCCTGGTCCATGTCCCCTTCAGGTCCTGGAAGGTCACCGTTTCATAACCCAGAAGCTTCTCTTCTCCAGGATGAACATTCCCAATTCTTACAATTCCCTTCCCTTCCCTTCCCTTCCCTTCCCTTCCCTTCCCTTCCCTTCCCTTCCCTTCCCTTCCCTTCCCTTCCCTTCCCTTCCCTTCCCTTCCCTTCCCTTCCCTTCCCTTCCCTTCCCTTCCCTTCCCTTCCCTTCCCTTCCCTTCCCTTCCCTTCCCTTCCCTTCCCTTCCCTTCCCTTCCCTTCCCTTCCCTTCCCTTCCCTTCCCTTCCCTTCCCTTCCCTTCCCTTCCCTTTCCTTCCCTTCCCTTCCCTTCCCTTCCCTTCCCTTCCCTTCCCTTCCCATTTTCCTTTCCTAGGAAAATCCAGGAATTCCAGGTCCTTGAAGAGCTCCTGACTCGGATTCAGGATAGTCCTGAGCCTGGGATTATTTTTAAGCCTCTCCTTAATCCCTCCCTGCACGTCTGGAAGAGCAAATTGGACAGAGGGAGGAAAGTTCCGGGTGGGAAATAAACCCCTGGGAACTGGGAATAAATGGGGAAATTGGGGGAAAAAAAGGGGGAAATTGGGAATAAATGAGGGAAATTGGGAGTGTGTGTGCTCTGACAGGTCCTAAAAAGGAAGAGGTTCACTAATAATTGTTATTAATATAATGATTTGATCACTAATCATTTGGAATAATTCCAGCAGAGTTGTTGGCTCTGTGCTCAAGGCACTGGGCTTGCAGTCAAGTTCAAGACTAATTTTATTATTTTATAAAGTTTTCTTGGTTTTGTTATATAAATCCTTATGTGTTAGTATTTATAATTTTTTATTACATTTCTCTTGTTTCTATTTTATCCAGAATATATTTTATATGTTATTATTTAACTTTTCTTACTGTGTTTATATTATTTCTATTATTAATGTTTTCTATATATATTTTCATATATTATTTTATTTTAATTTTATATTATTTATATTTTATATCCAGTGTATTTTATATATTACTATTTATAGCTTTATTATTTAATTTATTTTTTTTCTATTTTATTTTCTATATAGTATATGTAATATAATATTTATCTTTTTATTATTTTGTTTATATTATTTATATTTTATATCTATTTTATTAGTTATAGTTTATAATTTTACAGTTTCATTTATATTATTCGATTATTTGTGTCTATATAGGATATAGAAGATGTTATTTATATTTCTATTATTTTATTTCTATTATTTCCATTTTACTATTTATTTTATTCTATCCTTTACATTTTATATCCATTATGTTATGGATTATAGATTTATATTATTATGTATGTTATATATATTATTACTTATATTTTTATTATGTTGTTAATAATATTTTCTATTTATGTTTTATATTATATATAATTTTATGTTTATGTTACATTTGTATACATATAATTTTCTTTTTTATATGCTATGTATTTTATATATTTTTATTTATTTTTATTTAAATTAATTATTATCGCTATAATTATCCATTATCTATACAATTAGATACACTATTATGTTATTTTATTCAAATTAATTATTATAATTATTTAAATTTAATATTTTTTTAAATTTTATTCCTATCATTTCATTCTTTCAGCATCTTTAATTTTCCAAGGACCTGAAATAGGAAATTCCTCCAGAACTGGAGAATCCAAACCAGAAATTGTGGGGGAATCCCTGCAAAGACTTTTGACAATTTCAAATCTAAATCTCATTTATATCCCCAAAAATCCATATTTTCCATATTAAATCCACATTTATATCCCTAAACTCCAGGCAGGATGGATTTGGATCGAGCACAGTTTGGGGAAGGATAAATTGACCCAATCCTGCTGAAATTCGGGATCTGTATCCCAGATGATGCCAAACCAACTGGGACAATTTGGGATCCAGCGGATCCACCTTCCCCCGGAGCTGCAGCGCTCCCAGGAAATCACGGAATGAGGGATTGGTTTATTTTATCCATGGAAAATCCACCTTTTTCCCCATTTTTAATTTTATTTTTTTAGGTAAATCTGGAAATGCCCCTTCTGGATAACGAGGATTCCCAATCCCTTTGCCTTCGTCTGGGGAGCCACAAAATTTGGGATGGATCCACGCTCCATGACAGGTCCGGGCAGGAAGCGGGGAGGGATCCATGGAAACCTTCGGGGGAATTTCGGGAGATGAAAGGTAATGAACGCCGGCTGGAATTCGGCCGGGATTCCGGAGCTCTGCTGGGGGGATCGGGGATAGGATCTGAATCATTCCGGCTCCCTCATCCCAAACTTGGGATGAAAATTGGGATCCTCAGGAGGAGGACAATGGAATTTGCTTGGCAGATTCCAAGATCTGGCCAAGGAGGTTGGGAAAAAGCAGCTTCCCATTCCTTATCTGGCTGGTTCCTCTCCAGAGGAAGGAAATGGAGAAATTCCTTTCTGGAAATAGAAATAAAAAAAAATTATATAAAAGGTGGATAATGAATTTAGGGGGGAAATCCCTGGAAATCTCATGGAATTAAAAAAAACCCAAAAAATAACAATCCAGTTTTCTGCAGTGTTTTTTCCAAAACAAGGATTTTTTCCCTCTAAGTTTGTTGCTATTCCCATAAAAAGTGGGACTGAGGGAGCAGAGGTGGGGCTTGTTTGGGTTTGGGAGGGCTTGTAGTGCTGGGATCCCCTGGATCAGGGAATTCTTCATTTATTCAGGAATGCCCTGAGCCCATGAACACCAAACCAGACAAAAATTCCAGTGGGATCACGGATCTGCTCCAGATCCGCATCCCAGTGTCCTGGTGGGTTCTGCCTTCCTCGGATCCGCAGCCCAGCATGGAGCGGGCTTTTTCTGGGATGAGGGGCTCAGACAGCTCCAAGAATTCCCCAAACTGTAGGAATTGGGAGTGAGAGGGAAACCCAGAGGTCACTCAGTCCGGCTCCTCGCCCCGGGGCAGGATGAGCATTCCCTGCGTCATTCCTGATCCTGTCGAAATCATTCCCGAAAACCCCCAGCAGCGATGGCTCCCTCACCCCTTCCCGCAAATCCGTCCTTTATTCCCTTATCTCTCTTTTCCCCCTCCCATCCGTCTCTCACATTGAAATTCCAATCCCGAATTCCTCATCCCAAGGAGGGAGCAGTAATGGGATCATCCTCTTCCTCGCCATCCCTGTTTCCTTCACCCTTTCCATGCTCTCCTCCTCACCCTGGATTTTCTCCTGTCCACCTCCAGGGTGGAATTCCAGGGTCACATCCCCTCATCTGACTGCTGCCACCTCATTCCCGGGGATGTGGGCACAAATCCCCGTCTCCTGCTCCTTCATTCCCACTTTTCACCTCCTCCTGCCCTGTCCATCCCTCCTGTCCATCCTCCAAGGATCCTCATCCCTGTTCCCTCCAGATTGTGGTTGCTTTGGGGAAGGATATAATGGAGCTTTATTTTTTTGTTTTTTGGGATGAGGGTGATTTTCCAAGGATCAAGGAGCCGCAGGAGCCGGAGATAAGGATCAGAGAAACTCGGGCAGGGTGTGGGAGGCGGCTCCAGCCGTAATCTTGGCCTCTGTGAGTCAGACCCAGCCTCTGCCCAGGTCAGGTTAGGCTTGGATTCAAATCCAGCCTGGTCCGGGGGCACCCAAGGGTGTCCAAGCCATGCTTGGGTCCTGGAATTCTGTGGTGGATCAGGATGTCTGAAACTTACTGCAGTTAAACCTGGCCTAAAGGAGCAAAAATTCCATGAACTTCACTCCAAACCCCATTCCAGGACCATCCCCATCCCCATCCTGCTGTTTCTCAAGGACAGGGCTGGAGGAGGCAGTTCTGTGTCCTGAACCCAAGTCCCCCTTATCCCATGGGATGTTGGAGCCTCTGATCCCAGGACTTTAGAGCTCCTCTGCCCTGGGAGAGCTGGGAATGTTCCCCCGGAGAAGGGAAAATTCCAGGGAATGCTCAGAGTGCCTGGAGGGGCTCCAGGAGAGCTGGAGAGGGACTGGGGATAAGGGACAGAGGGACAGGAGCCAGGGAATGGCTCCCACTGGGAAAGGGGAGCTTGGGCTGGGATCTTGGCAAGGAATTCCTGGCTGGGATTTGTCTGGAATTCCCAGATTTGCTGGGGCTGCCCCTGGATTCCTGGGAATGTCCTCAGGCCAGGTTGGACATCAGGGATGGATCCACCTGGGAGAGAGGGAGTGTCCCTGCCCATGGATGGGGTGGGATGGGATGGGATAGGATTTAAGGTCCCTTCCCACCCAATCCATGATTTTATGTCAAGATCTGTGTGGTCAAGAAAAGCCAAAAAAAAGGAATTCCCTAAACTGGGAATTTCGTGGTGTTGAATTCAGGGAACTTCCCAACCCATCTCATCCCCCTTTTCCCCTGGATCGCTGCTCCTGGAGCAGCACAGGGACCCCTTTGGGTGGCACTGGAGTAGAATCCCTGGATGAGGCAGAAACCCCAATTTTGTCCACTTCTGCAATAATTCCAAGTGAGGATTTTGCAAGAGTGGGTGTGGGACCCCTGGCTCTGCTCCAGCTCTGCTGATCCCATGGAAGCCTGCAAAAGCAAAGCCCCAAATCCAAACAACACCCCCCACCCCCTGCTCCTGCAATTTGGGATGCATCCAGGCATCTTCCGGAGCTGCTGCACTGTTGATTTTTTAGGAGTGGATGAGGTGATTATCCAGGCGTTAATGAGATAAGAATTATGGATGAATATTCCAGCATTTTTTTAGGATTTTGCTGCTCTGCGTGATGGGAGGATGGATAAGCTGGGCTTTGCTGAGCTCCTGGCTCTGCAAATTCCCACATTTTTTTGTGCCAAGCTCTGGGATCAAAACTGCTTCATAAATTTGAGTTATTAATAATCATAATTATTGAATGTTGGAAAATTGGTGCTGGGTGTTTTCCCCTTAAAAAATAAAAGGAGAGGGATAGAATTTCAACTTTTTCCCAGGAATATTAAGTTCATTTATAAAACAATACTAAGGAGTTGCCTCAAGGAGCCTGGAATTGGGGGTTATTCCTGGGGATTTTATCTTGCCTTGAAAACAATTCCCAAGCTCAAAGGGGGGAATTTTCAGGAGCAGGAATTCAATCACAACTTATAATTCCTGACATTTGCGTTGCCCCTTTTCACCCCGACGGATCATAAATCATTTTTCCAGAGCAGGAATGGAGAGATGGGGGTGCTCCCCTCCCATGTGGACGGGGTGGAACTCAGGAATCATCCTGTGCCAGCGGGATGAAGCAACAGCTCGTTTGGGAGGTGAAGTCATGGGATCACAGGAATTAGGGCTGGGAAAAAGCTCATTAAGGAATTTGCTGCATCCCTCTCGCACTACGTGCTCGTGGCTCTGTCCCGAGCTTTGTCCGGACTAGTTGGGAACATCCCAGGGGAGCAGGAGGAACAACTCCAAACGAAACTGCAGCGGGAGCAGACGGAGGGGCTGAAGCCCAGCCAGGAATGGGAATGTTCCTCCTGGAAAAATAAAAAAAAAATTAAAAAAAAACCCAAAAAATAAAGCCATGGAATCTCCTGTCTGCCAGGCTTGGAATGAGCCTCCAGCAGCACAAGTGTTAAATCCCAGGATCTTTCAGGTCGGAAAACCCCTCTAGGATCGAGTCCAAAACAGCCAGATCCACCGCTGGCTTTTCCTGCAGATTTTCTCTTCAGATCCCGGCCAATCCCATCATTTTTCCATGTGGAAACGGCGCTGGCAGAGCGGCTGCGAATTCCAGGGGGAGCAGGAATGCTGGAGGATGCACGTGCACCTCAGGAATGGTGTCCACCAGCCTGGAGCGAGCGCTGCTCCCACAAAGGTCATTCCAGGTCAGGGGAGCAGCACAGGGTTGGAGATCCATGTGGGAAGCTGTGGAAGTGCTCTTATTGGAATATTGTTCAAAGCAAGGCTGGAAAAGCAGATTCCAGCATGGAAAAGTGTCCTGCATGTCCATGCAGGGGGTGGGGGAGCCAACTGGAGCCCCCAAAATCCAGGATGTGCCGGGCTGGGAAGTGCTGGGGGAAGGACAAGGGATTCTATGTCCACGGAGAATTCCTCACCCTTTCATGCCTCTGGAATGTCACAGAGACAGCAAATCCGAGGCGCTGCTGTTCCCTCTGCCCTCAAATTCCCAGCAAAAGTCCAGCCAGGCCTTTTCCTGGACAAATCCTCCTGCTCTCCCTCACCCTTCCCTTGGCTAAACTCTCCCTGGCCTCAGTGGCTGCTTCCTCCTTTTCCACTCAATTCCAGTGGATTTGGAATTCCCTTGCCCCAAATTCCCAGCAAAAGCAAATCCAGGCCTTTTCTTGGATAAATCCACCCTTTCTCCCTGAGCCTGCCCTTGGCTAAACCCTCCTGGCCTCAGTGGCTGTTTCCTTCTTTTTCTCTCAATTCCAAAGGACGTTTCCCCTCTGGGATGAGCCAATTCCCCAGGCTCCATTTGGGATCCTGGCTGCAGGGCAACTCTTTGGAAATCCGGGAACGAAATTTGGAGTTTTCCTGGAAAAATCTTCCCATTCTTCCCTTGGCTAAACCCTCCTGGCCTCAGTGGCTGCTTCCTCCTTTTCCACTCAATTCTAATGGATTTTTTTTGCCCCTGGGATGAATTTGGTTCCATTTGGGATCCCGGCCTCGGGGCGACCCTTTGGAAATCCGGGAATGAACCGCGGTGTCCGGGCGGGATGGGAAGGAATCATCCGTCCAACGCCAGTTTTTTGGGAATGCTGCCTTGCCTCGCTCCTGGACACACCCACTTTTTCCAGGATCGACCTTCCCGCCTCGGGATATTCCACGCACGATGGTTGGCCTCGTTTTCCAGACAATTATGGGGAAGCGGCATCGGAGCCACATTCCGGCTCCTTTGATCCCGGGTGACTCCGGGGCGCTCAATGACAGGACACGGAGCAGGGGAAGATCCTCACCCTCTGGAATCATCCCCGTTCCTGCAGCCTCATTCCTTTCTCCATGTATTTATAGGAAGGATTTGATTCCCTCCCAACAGCCGCTGGAGCTGTTTTGAGCCTCGTTACTCCAGGCCCTTAATTAAAGCGTTAATTATCTCCGGGGACACTCCTTTGGCAATTATACGTTGGAAGGTGAGGATGGCTGCTCCCATTATCCAAAGGCTTGGGAGATGTTCAGCAGGATTGGTTGGGGACTTGGGATTTGATCCTTTTCCATAGTTAATCCCACTTTTTTTCCCATATTCTGTGTTTTTTAGGGATGCAGAAAAGCTCATCCCGGGGCTTTTTTCCTTTTTCCTGTGAGCAGCCAGGTGGAAAAAATCCATTTGTTTTAGGGGATCCATTGGTTTTCAGTGGATCCATCACCACCTGGATTATCCAGGGGAAATCCATGGATTTTTAGTCCATCCATAGATTTTAGTCAACCTCCAGAATACCTTATTGTTTAAATAATTATTCAATTAAATAATTAAATAATCCCTTAATTAAACAAACAATAAATGAAATAATTTATTCCTTAAATAACTAAATAAATCCAGTCCTTAGGAAGGGGAAACTTCGGGGCGATATCAGGACAATAAAACAACAGAATGATAAGTAAAAATCCCATAAATGAAATAATCCAATAAAATATTAGGCACGGGATATATTTATAAACTTATCTAGAGGAAAACATCTGGAATATTTGGAGGAAAAAATTCCTGTCTGGGGACAGAAATTGATTTATAAAATTATTGTTTTATGGGATTGTTTATTTGGAGAAGGGAAATGAAATGGCTTTTAAGGACTAAAAAAAAAAAGGAAGGATTTAAATTTTTCCCTGTGTCCGCAGTGGACAGAAGAAGAAATCCTGGATGGAAAATTTGGATTGGGAAGAGAATGGACGGGATTGGGAAGGAATCCAGGTGGGGTCCTGGCACTGCTTGAGCTCCAAGATCCGTTTGGTTTCTCCTTGTCTTGGAGGTTAATGGGATGGCCTGGAGGAATTCCAGGCGGGAGTTCCAGAATTAGTTTGAAATTCCCTCCTGGACTTTCTCCCGAGGGAATTATCTTGGAATTATGTTGTGGGAATCACGGGGCGGAGGAAGAAGGGGAGGTTGGGGATGGGATTTGTCGCCTTGAGAGGTTTTTCACTGCCCAGCTGTGGAGATCCCTCTCCATCAGGATTTCAGGGATCAGCTCCCGGGAATTTAGGAGATGACATTCCCTCTTAATGGGCCCAGCTGGCTAAAAACTGGAATTCCACTGGAGTTATCTGATAACAAATGCCCGTATTAAAAAAAAGTGTTTTACTTTTAACTTTTATTTTTTAAAAAAAGTGTTTCTATTAATCCAGGATGATTTTTCTTTACTTTTTACTTTTTACTTCACTTTTTACTTTGCTTTTTACTTTTAAAGGAAAAGTATTCCTATTAATCCAGGATTTTTTTTTTTTTACTTTTTCTTTTTACTTTTTACTTTACTTTTTACTTTTACCTTTAAAGAAAAAGTATTTATTTTAATCCAGGATGATTTTGCATTACTTTTTCCTTTTTCCTTTTTCTTTTTTCCTTTTTCCTTTTTCTTTTTTCCTTTTTCCTTTTTCCTTTTTCCTTTTTCCTTTTTCCTTTTTCCTTTTTCCTTTTTCCTTTTTCCTTTATTTTTTACTTTTTTACTTTTTACTTTTTACTTTACTTTTTACTTTTACTTCTAAAGAAAAAGTATTTCTATTAATCCAGGATGATTTTTCTTTACTTTTTACTTTACTTTTTATTTTACTTTTTATTTTTTACTTTACTTTTTACTTTTACTTCTAAAGAAAAAGTATTTCTATTAATCCAGGATGATTTTTCTTTACTTTTTACTTTACGTTTTATTTTTTACTTTACATTTTACTTTACTTTTTACTTTTACTTTTAAAGAAAAAGTATTTCTATTAATCCAGGATGATTTTCCGTTAATCCAGGGATCTCCAGGAGTGGGTGATCTCTGTGTCCCCTTGGATTTCTTCTCCCTCATTTATCACTTTTCTGTTTTTGTCCCCCTCCCTGGAGGATTCCTGTGTGTCCCTACATTTCCTCCTGAATTTGGGATCACGTGTGGATCCCGAAGTTCATCCCTCGGGTTTCCTCTGGGAGCTTTTCCTTTTCCCTCCGATCTCCGGGAGAGGCTCCGAGCTCAGGAGCTGAGGACAACCCCAGTACCCAAACCTGATTGCAAATACAAACCGGAATCATGGAATTATGGAATATCCTGAGCTGGAATTGATCCGTAAGGATCACCTGAGCCAGCTCCTCTCACCCCTCCATCCCTGGAAATTCCATCAGCTCTAAGATCCAGACTGATTTTTCCCAGTGGAAGACATTGGAGAGGGCTCAGGAGAACCCTCAGCGCCGTGTTTCCCTGTTTATTTGTGGGTACGAATCCCCAGTTGGTAATTCCATCCCTGTGGATAGGGAAGGGTGGGAATAACTGGTCCCAGCTGTTGATCCTTTGTTTTCCAACCCTTTTGAGGTGTCCCGGGGGTCTGGAAGTCCCCGAGCACACGTGGACAGTCGGGATGAGCAGGGAATTACCCCAGGGGCTGCCGCCGTCACTCAGGGCTGGAATTTAGGCTGAGAAAACTCCCAAATTGGGATCCAGGACACAATGGGATTAATTTTCCTTTTTGCTTTATTTTTTTTCACAGTCTGGGATGGATCCGCCCTCTGGAACTTCGTTGTCCCTGTCAATTCTCCCATTCTTTCGGGACAATGAGCTCTTAAACTCCTGACACCGGGGGAAATCCCGACGGCTTTGCTTTGAGCTGCTGACAGAGGCTGGGAGATGAGATGATGATGAGGATGAGGATGATAAATTACTATTGTTGTGGTGACAAATGGTGGTCCTTTCTTCATTCACCTTCTCCAGGACAACTTTGTCCAGACCTCTGCTCTATTCCCAGCCAGGATTTGCTTCCCAAGTTCTTCACCCCAAAGCTCTTCAGGCTTGGAATCACCTCAGGCTTGTGGACTCTTTGCTTTCATCCCCTTGGGTTTGGGGACCCTTCCCTTTCTGCTCTGGATCTTCTGCACCAGGAGACCAGCAGTGCACTCTGGAACCAAGCCACAAATTCCCTGTGCAATACACATTTTAATTTTTTTTTTTAATTATTTTATTTTATTTTATTTTATTTTATTTTATTTTATTTTATTTTATTTTATTTTACTTTACTTTACTTTACTTTATTTTATTTTATTTTATTTTACTTTATTTTATTTTATTTTACTTTACTTCATTTTATTTTATTTTATTTTATTTTACTTTACTTTATTTTATTTTATTTTACTTTATTTTACTTTACTTTACTATATTTTATTTTACTTTATTTTATTTTATTTTATTTTATTTGTTTTATTTATTTTATTTTATTTTATTTTATTTTATTTTACTTTATTTTATTTTATTTTACTTTACTTAATTTTATTTTATTTTATTTTATTCTATTTTATTCTATTTTATTCTATTTATTTTATTTTATTCTATTTATTTTATTGTATTTTATTGTATTTTATTTTAATCCAATTCTCAGCATGACCGGCTCCAGGTTACTCCCTCACAGGGAATTGCGGTGCCCTCACTCCCAGAGGCGTTTTCGGTCCATCCCAGAGCCACGGACACATTCCCAGGGCTGAGCGAGGAGAGGGAACCTCGTGTTGTATCCGTGTGTGTTTGTGGTGGACGGAGCAGCCCAGACTTCCAAGGCATCATCCTGGAGAAATCCACTCCTGGATCTGCTGGAATGGGACAATCGGCGCTGGTCTCACGGCCAAGGCTGTCCAGGTGTGGGATGGAGACCCTGAGGGGCTGGAATTGGGAAGTTTTCCCAGCAGGGCTATCTCAGGAGGCCTCCGAGTTCATCCCTGTCCTCCAGACAGGATTAAACCTCTGGAAAACTCCAACGGATCCCCGCCGGCTCCATCCTGTGGAGCTTCATCCCAAAATCCAGGCTGGCATTCTCCTCCTTGGGCATTATTGGAACTAAACCGGAAAAAAATTGCAGGAAGTTTTGGTTGGAAGCACCTTGAGGATCATCCAGTTTGGAACAATCCTTCCTTCCCAGGAGAATCCGTTTTTCCCTGGGTCTCCCTGCTTGTTTTGTGGTGTTATCCCTGGAAAATTTTTGTATCGGGTTTGGAGATGATGCAAAGGGTTTTTTGGGCAGAGATTTAGAACCAAAGGCCAGGAGAAGACCCTGGGTCAGTCTTTGGATCTTAGAGATCCTCCGGATGTAGAAAAATTCCTGGATCCACCAGCTCCACCCCACTGATGCGAACTGGGGACATGGAGTATGAAGACCTCTCAATCTTTTTTTTCCCCAACATGCAAATCCACTAATTGGGAATATTAAAATGAGGGAAATTTGGAGTGGAAGTCACCGATTGTCCATGCTGGGGGGGGTTCTGACCCATTTCCAGAAAATTATCAAATATTTATCATTTATTGACTCAGCCTCCAAGGGATTCTCAGCTTTTCCACCAGGTTCCAGCTTTTCTTGGGAGCTGGGACATGCTGGATACCCAGGTTGTGTATTCCCAGATTTTGGGTCCAGTTTGGAGTGTCTTGGGCAGGCACACAGGGGTTTTCCTGGCACCCTTTGGGGTTTAGGACTCCATAATTTGTTTATCCCAGAAATCACCAGGCTGAGACTTTTTGGGCCCTGGAGTCCTCCTGCGATTAGGGATTGTCATTTCCGGAGGATAAAAGTGTGCCTTGCTTAACCCTGGCAGAGACAACACAACAATTTGGGTTTCCTTAACTTTCCGGAAAGGTTTCAGGAATTCCAGCTGGGATTTCAAGGCATATAAACCCCCGACATCTCTCCCCATTGCCCGGTCCCATTCCTCCTCAGAATGTGAGCCGGGGCAGTGCTTTAACCAAACCTTTTCCCTTTGTTCCTTCCATTATCCATCATTCCATGAGGAGGAACAGCCTGGAAGGAACCTGCACCTCCAGTGCTGTCCCAGTGCTGGCCCCTCAGCTTGGGAGGACTTGGAGATGTTTGAGCTCATCCAGAGGGGCTGGAGAGGGGCTGGGAGCACAAACCCTGTGAGGAACCCCTGAGGGAGCTGGGGGTGCTCAGCCTAGAGAAAAGGAGGCTCAGGGTGACCTCAGCACTCCCCACAGCTCCTGGAAGGTGCCTGTGCCCAGCCGGGCTTGGGCTCTTCCTCCAGGCACGGACAGAGCCAGAGGTCACAGCCTCGAGCTGCACCAAGGGAAGTTCAGGCTGGAAATCAGGAAAAAGTTCTTTCCAGAAAGGTGATCGAGGTCTGGAGTGGCTGCCCGGGGAGGTGGGGGAGTCCCCATCCCTGGTGTGTTTGACAAAGCCTGGATGTGGCTCTGGGTGCCAGGGCTGAGCTGAGGTGCTGGGGCTGGGCTGGACTCGATGGTCCTGAAGGTCTCTTCCAGCCTGGTGGTTCTGTGAATTCTGGGAATTCAGTGCTCCAGCATCCCCCATTTTGGAGAGGCTGCAGTTGGATCCGCCCGGCTTGACATTGTTTGGGAAGCTCATTGATTCCAGGTGCGGAGCCACCGAGGGAGACAGCCCCTCCTAGGAATATTTCCAGCGTAATCCAAAGCAGGATGGTCGGTTTAGATGGGCCGTAATTGCTCTAATTTGGGCAAGATGGGACTTGCTCAGCTCTTAAATCAAAAATGAGGCTTCACGTTTCATCCAGACACAACTCCGGTCATC
The DNA here is from genome assembly GCF_050655825.1 of Lonchura striata. Taxonomy (NCBI): domain Eukaryota; kingdom Metazoa; phylum Chordata; class Aves; order Passeriformes; family Estrildidae; genus Lonchura; species Lonchura striata. Next base: position 1,425,093 of record NC_140706.1, on the reverse strand, counting down.
CCAGGGCTCTTAAATCCATGAGTTGTTGATTTGGGAAATAAACAAGGGGTGGGTTTGAACCAAACACAAGGTAAAACAGAGTTTCTCAACCACCCAAACTCCTAAAATTCCCTTTCAGGACAAATGGATTTCATCCTTTGACTGAGAGGAATTACAGGAGGTTTTCAGCTATAAACATATTCCCATAATTAAATTTCAGGAGGGGAATAAAATCCCAGGCAGGAAAATTCCATCATTTTGCTTGGTTTTTGTTTCATTCCTCTGATTTAAAAAAAAAAAAAAAAGGAATTAATTACCTCAAGCAGCTGAAATAATGGACCTGAATTTAATATATTTATGTATTTTTAAAATGTATTTATTTTATTTTGTTGCAAGTCAAATAGTCCCCGAGGGAATGAGTGTCCCAGAGTTGGAGAAAGGATCCCTCAGGATTCCTGTGGCCTCTTAGCTGTTTTCCCTTGGTTTGGATTTTCAGCCTCGTGTCCTGTCCTGCATTCCCTGGATGAGTCCTTGCAGGGAGAGGTGGGAAACGGGGGAGAAATATTCCGGTTTTCCCCTTTCCTTCTGTTGTCCTTGACCTGGCACCACGTCCTGCCCTTTCTCCCGCGCGGATTGCCCAACGCTCCGAGGCCTCTGGCGTTGCTGTGCCTCCCACACCCCGCGCCTCCACACCCTTTTCATCACAATTCCACACCTCCTCCACTTCCCCCGGATCCTTCCCCAGCCGGAGCCGGGAACTCTCCTTGTTTTTCACCCCTTTCCTCACATTCTTTGCTCGCTGCATGTTTGGGACAAACTCTTTCTTCACCTGCCCTGCCTTGACTTGTGGGTTCCTCTCGGCACTGAAATCCCTTCCCACTCCTGCCAACACCTCTGGAAAAGCCATTTATCATGGAATTGTGGAATGGTTTGGGTTGGAATGGCCTTAAAGATTATCCAGTCCAACATCCCATGGGCAGGGACAGCTCCCACTGCCCCAGGTAGATCCAACCCCAGTGTCCAACCCGGCCTTGGACATTCCCAGGGATCCAGGGGCAGCCACAGCAAATCTGGGAATTCCAGCCCAGCCCCTCCCCACCCTCCCAGCCAGGAATTCCTTGCCATGATCCCATCTAAATCTCCCCAATCTTCCCCATTTTTTGGTTTAGAAGCACGAAGCCAACCGGGATTGGTGTCCTAGAAGAAGACACAAGGACACCATTCCTGTCCCAGAGGTTTTCCAGTCAAAGCAAAAATCCTTTCTCTTGGATGACACAGCAAATCAAAATATCCCAGATCCCAGCCTGCGCCAGGAATTTCATTATCCCAACACCGTCCATGGCACCACAGGAGATGATTCCAACACAGTGGTGGCATCTCCACTCCCATCCTGGAGCAGTTTAGGAATCTCATTTCATTCCTCAGCTTCCACATGGACACTCCAAACTGACCAATTAGGTGGCCAGCGTGTGTTCATTAATTAATGAATTAATACCTATTAAGTGTTTTGAGTCACCTGCAGCAATCCCAATCCCACAGCACTTTTCCCTTGTGAATTCCCCGGCTGCAGGGAGCTGGAGTTGTCCTGCTGCTCCATTAAACAGGAAAACTGAGCTGGCAGGAGTTCCTCTCCTGAAAGGTGAGCAAGTCCCAGGCTGAAATTCAGGGATTTTCCACTTACTCATCCCCAGTCCAGCCTAAAGGTCCTTACTCAGCTTTTACCACCTGAAAATAAATATTAATGACAGCAGGGGATTCCCTGGAAAGAGGAGAAATCCAGAGGAAAGGACAAAAGTGCAAAGCCTGGTTCCTTCCCAAAAAAAAACCTGGATTGAGGTAAAGCTTCATCCTCCATGGCACAGACCAGGAATGTTTCCAGGTGTCTCCAGAGCTTGGGGTTTGGAATTTGGGTGGCTCATTTTCTCTTTCATCCCATCCCGGAGAAACAAGGGAAAGGGGATGAGGACGGCTCCGTGTTTGCAGCTGGTGAGTGAGGCTGGAAAAGTCCTGAGCGTTCCCTTGGAGGACACACTGATTTATGTCTGGATTTTTTCCACCCATCCATTGCTTTTTACAGAATTCGGGCACAGCTGATATCCTTAGGATTCCCTTTTCCTGCAAAAAACAAGGGGAATGCATGGATCTGGAAGCAGCTGCTGGGTGTTGGCAGGGGAGGGAAGGGATTTCAGGTCCAGCAGGAATCCAGGAAGAGGAAGTGAAATAAGAGTTGTCCCAAAGTGGAGATGGGACACACAGAGAGCAAAAAACCTGGGGAAAGGGCTGGAAAACAAGGCAAATTCAAGGAATTTCTCCATGGAAAGAGTGGTCAGGCATTGAAGGTGCCCAGGAAGCTTTGGAGGCCCCATCCCTGGAGGTGTCCAAGAAATTCCTGGATGTGGCACTCAGTTCCAAGGTGGGGAATGGTCCCAGGTTTGCCTGGATGATCCTGGAGGGCTTTTCCAACCTCAGTGTTCCCGGGATTCTGGGAATTTGATGGTTTTTTTCCAAAAGTGACATCTGAGCTTCACCTGAAAGTGAGCACAGCTGGGTTAAAAAAAATATCCGGTGCATTAATTCGTGTAAGTGGATGATGCGAATGCATTTTCCCTGTTCTGGGAATCTTGGGGGTTAAAAATCCACTTTTTATTGCTATCCTGTCCAAGAAATGCATCTTAAACTACCAGAGGGCAGGAGGTGTTCCTGCCCATGGAATGAGGTGGGATTTAAGGTCCCTTCCAACCCAAACAGATCTGGGATTCTGGGAAGGACGCTCAGGATGATCATCCCAAAATTAAACCCGAGGTGATCCTGGATCCAAAGAAACCAAACGGGTGCAGCACCAGGGATCGGGACGGGAAAAGGAGCAGGATAACTGCAGCCAGGCTGCTCATGGAAAGGGGAATTTAGGCACCATCCATGCTGTATCCTGACTGGAATGGGGGTCCAGGAAAGCTCTCGTTAGCCTTGGCAGCCCCATCCCAGCTCTCCGCACTCCAGCGGAGCCTTGGTGTGAACCCCACAGGTCCCAGCTTCCCCAGATCCACTAAAACCCCAGCAGGATCCAGAGGCAGAGCTCCAGTGGGGCTGGGCTTAGGAAAAACAACAACAGAACAACACAAATTCCTTTGGGAGCACGGGAGAAAGCACAGATGGGCTGGAAAAGGGAGGCTGGGATCACTCCCCGCCTTCCCCAGGGCTTGGAGCATCCCTCAAATCCTTCCCGAGCCAGGACTCCACATGGAGCCCAGGCCTTGGCAGAGGAGGGAGGATTAATGGAGTCCCACACCTGCGGGCAAAGGGAATTTGTTTATTTGGAAACAAAAGTTGTTTTTTCCATTTTTTTGGGGTTGTTTTGTGTCAGCCTCCAGGCCCTTCCAGTCGGAGCCAAGTCAGGGAGCAGGAGGCCTGGTGGGGTTTAACTCTGCTCCTGCTGCTTCCTGACAAGTGCACGAGAAATAAATTTTTCTAGGTATTAAATCCAGAAAAGACTCTTTAGGGTGCTGTCAAATCCCACCAACAAGGGATTCCCTGGGAAAAAAAAAGGAGAAATCCAGAGGAAAGGGTGAATGTGCAAGGCCTGGTTCCTTCCTAAAAAAAAAAAAAAAAACCCAAAAAAAAACCAAACAAACAAAAAAAAAAACTGGATTGAGGCAAAGTTCCGTGGCACAGACCAGGAATATTTCCAGGTGTCTCCAGAGCTTGGGGTTTTGTGTGATTCATCTCATAGAAAAGAGGGAAAAGGGATGAGGATGGATCCATGTTCCAGGCAGGAAATGTCCTGAATTTTCCCATAGAGGATCCTTTCCCCTCTTTCCTTTCCTTTCCTTTCCTTTCCTTTCCTTTCCTTTCCTTTCCTTTCCTTTCCTTTCCTTTCCTTTCCTTTCCTTTCCTTTCCTTTCCTTTCCTTTCCTTTCCTTTCCTTTCCTTTCCTTTCCTTTCCTTTCCTTTCCTTTCCTTTCCTTTCCTTTCCTTTCCTTTCCTTTCCTTTCCTTTCCTTTCCTTTCCTTTCCTTTCCTTTCCTTTCCTTTCCTTTCCTTTCCTTTCCTTTCCTTTCCTTTCCTTTCCTTTTTCTTTCCTTCCCTTCCCTTCCCTTTCCTTCCCTTTTCCCTTTTCCCTTTTCCCTCTTCCCTTTTCCCTTTTCCCTTTTCCCTTTTCCCTTTTCCCTTTTCCCTTTTCCCTTTTCCCTTTTCCCTTTTCCCTTCCTCCCCTGGCTTTTTTCCACTTCCCAGATGAGAATTTTTTGGGGTTGTGTTTCCTCCTCTGGTGTCTGAGATAAGATTCCCTGAAAAATAAATATTCCTCCCCAAAAAATCATTTGGTCCTGGGAAGTGCATCTTGAAAGGAAAGCAAAAAATTCCATGAGCATTCCAAGGACAATTCCGTCACCAGATCTGCACTTGCACCAGGTTCATGAGCCTACAAAGCAAGGTCTGGGCTTGAGCTCAAAATTTCTGGGAGCCAAAAGTTGAGGGAAGAGGGAGATCCAGGTAAATATCCAGGATTTGTAGATCCCCATGTCTAAGGAGTTGAAAATCCAGGGAAATCTTTGCCACAGTGTTCAGTTTTCCAGGGAGATCCCGTTTTGCTGCTCCAAGTCAGGAATCAAAGGAACATCAGCCGTGCAGGGGCTTTTTTTTTGGGATGTACTCCAAGGAAATACCAAGTCCCTCATGGAAAATCAAAACTCAGCTCATTGAACAACTAATTCCCAGGGTGAGCACCCCAAAACAGCACTGGAAAACATTCCTGGCTGGAATGCCGAGCTTTTGGCTCATCATGTTGCTTTTTCAAGGATCTGCCTCATGACTTGGACTCCATTTGTCCCTTCAGGAGATGGGAGGAGAAGGTGAAGAGAGGCCGAGTTCCAAGGCCAAAATTAAAGGAATTCTTTCCGAGGAAGGGCTCTCCGTGGCTTTGCTTCCAGGTCGGAGTCTTGCTCCTTGCCAAGGTTTCAGGAAAAGGAGATGGAGCTCTGGGAAATGTTCTCATTCCGGAAGGGAGAAGAGGGATGCAAACTTTCCCTTTTTTCCTCCTGTAGTTTCCAGTTTGTCTCGAGGAGAACACAGAGGAGACCAGGAAAGGTGTGATGAAAAGAGACATTCCATGGAAAAGCTGGATGCAGCACAAACCTCATGTCCAGGTGAGGCAAAGTCTTGGGAATGTCAGTTTTCCTCTACTCCCAGGTTTCACCCAATCTCTGGATCTGGGATATCACCACAAGACCAAAGGACCGCGATTCCTCCGGCGATTCCCAGTGTGGATGGAGCAGCGGACACAGGGAATGCCAAGGACAAAGGGATTTATTAACAGCGCCTTTGAGCTATTTTTCCTATCAAAACATGGAGACAAAAAGTTCCAAATGATCAGGAGTTCTGCCAAGAGGTTGCACAACCTGTGCTGAGGCAACAAAGCCAAAAGTGCAGCTCCGTTGGGTGGGAATTTCTCCCAGCCGTAAGGACTCCAAGCCCTCCCAGGAAAGGTGGTGAACTTCTTCACCAGGAAGAGGAGCCACCAGGATATTTTAGGAAGAGAAACTGGGACGGAGGTCCCAGCCAGGTAGAAGATCCAGGAGCCAACTGGCTGCTCCGCTGAGCTGGAATTGCATCCGGAGCGGAATGGGAGGGAAGGAAGTTTTTTAGTCATGAGATGTTTCGGTCTGGGAGATGGATGAGGCTCCTGGGGTGCTCCAGAATATTCTGGAAAGGCTGGGGGGGTCTAAATCCACCCAGTCCGGCCTTTAGGCCACTGTGGAGGACTAAAGGTGGGTGATAAACCAAGTTCACCTGGAATGTTCTCCCACATTCCAAGGGAAGGTCAGAATCACTTCCTCGTGGAGAATCCAGGTCACAGAAGACACTGAAGGTCACCCTGACTCCGGCTGCTTCTCCAGGGAAAACCAGACTCCGGTAAATTGTGTTTTATCCACCGGTCTCTTGGAGATTTCTCCTATAATTTATGGTCGGAGAACCACGGAATTATGGAATGGTTTGGTTTGGAAGGGACCTGAAATGGATCCATCCCCAACCTTCCACTATCCCAGGTGGCTCCAAGCCCTGCCCAACCTTGGATGCTTCCAGCCAGTTTCTTTGGGAACACCCGTGCCAGGGCCTCACCCTCATCCTGATTCCTGGACTCTGGGATCCCACACATTCCAGAGGGATCCCTGCCCATGGGAAGGGATGGAGCTGGATCATCTTGGAGAACCCTTCCCACCCAAACGATTCCATAATTTCAAGGAAAACAGCATCTTAGGAGCTTGGATTCTCCCTGGGAGCTCCAGGATGCCCCTAGATTGATTGACTCCTGCATTCCACGGGGATGGGAACACTGGGAATCTGTCCCTGGAAGATTTAGGAGAAACCCAAAAGCTCAGCCCAGCAAAGCGAGCCATGCTCAGACTCGGTATTAAGGGCAGGACTTATCCCAGATTGTCCCAGGGACAGCCCTGGCTTGGCTTTGGATATTCCAGGAGCTGCCCACCCTGGTGAATCCCACTTATCCCAACATTCCACATCCAGTTCTTTCCCTAGGCTGGACTTTGGGCTCGGCTCCAATCACTTTTTAAACGATTTTAAACATTTGGGCTCCTTTAACACTTTTTCCTGTTTTTATTGTAAAAAAAAGAGCCTTTAACACTTCCCTTTCCCCTGATTTATTCCATAAAAGTGTCTAGTGGAGGGGTCCATGATTTTTGGGTCAGGACTTGCCGTTCAAGGGGCAACAGGAAGATGAAAACAGTTGGAATTTTTCCTGGGAACAGCTGACTTAGGGCACCTCTCAGCACCGTTTTTGGCTGGGAAGTTCCAAAAAGATGCTTGGAAAACCTCTGCCAAAATAATTCCTAGCTTTTCTGCACATGCCACAATTCCAGAGTTTCTTCATGGAAAGTTAGACATTCCAGGGAAAGAGCTGGAGGAGATGAATTTCAGAAAATAAGGAAAAAAGGCCGGGATTGTATTTTAGATTTCTGGGGCGTTGCTTTATTTGTGTTGCTGAAATTCCAGAGGAATAATTCTGATCATTTTCCATGGATTCATCAGGCAACGTGACTCAGGCTGCCGTGACTGACACACGGAAGCATTCCCTGATTTCCTTTCTTTTGCCTTTTCCAATCATTCCAGGCAAATCTCCCTTCGGAGATCAAAGCCTGCCCTGTTTGTGCTGTAATTAATCGGTAATGAAGCACCTTAATTACAACAAAAACAGGAGCTCCTTTGATCCGGCAAGGAAGAGAAGGAATTCTTGGAGGCAGCTGCGCTCGGAAGGATTTGGGGAAAAGAAAATAAAAATGGGATTTTGGAAGGATTTCAGGGCATTATGGGATGCCAGGAACACCTTCCATAACATAGGGAGAAACATATAATGTAATGTAATATATATTATAAAATAAAATTATAAAACTGTAACATTTTAATATATTATTATATGTCATTATGTTTATAAAATTATTATATAATATATAATATACAAATAATAATATAAATATTATTAATATAAATCTAAACATCAATATCACCTATATATAAAATAAAATATTATAAAATTATAATATTATAAAAATATAACATAATATAACATAATATAACATAATATAACATAATATAACATAATATAACATAACATAACATAACATAACATAACATAACATAATATAATATAATATAATATAATATAATATAATATAATATAATATAATATAATATAATATAATATATATTATGTTGTGTTATGTTATGTTATGTTATGTTGTTATGTTATGTTATGTTATATGATATGATATGATATTATTATATTATATTATATTATATTATATTATATTATATTATATTATATATTATATAATATATAATATATTATGTTGTGTTATGTTATGTTATGTTATGTTATATAATATGATATAATTATATTATATTATATTATATTATATTATATTATATTATATTATATTATATTATAATGCATATTAAAATTATAAAATATAAATATGAATGTAAATATAAGTATAGTTAATATATATAATATATACATATATACATATATAGATAATATATAAATATTATAAAATATTCTGAAATGCTCTATAATAACATAAAATATTATTTTAATCCCATAGAATAACACAGGAATTCCTTGAACTCTGTTTTTGGAGAGAAAAATTCCTGGCGGTTTCCGAAGGCGTTGGGTTTGTTCTGCTCCCAAGGGAAAAGAGGAGAAAATCCTTGGAAAATGGGAATGTGGAGCATCAGCCTGTTGGACGAATCCCGGGATTAGGAGCTGCAGCTTCTCCCGTTCCCTTCCATCTTCGGATTCCTCCGCGGGAACATCCCGGAGAATCCTTCGGCCGGCGGGAAAAGCGGATCCCTGCAAGATCCCTTTAGCCAGGAATGCCTTTGGGAGAAGCTGGAAAAGTGGGATCTCTGCTCCGCTTCCCTCTCCTGAGGGTGCCGAGGCCTTTTCCAGCCCCGGTGATTCCATGAATCCACGGTTTGGGAATGATCAGCGCTCCCTACAATGTAGAAGCGCCCGCAGGAAATTCTTCATCCATCACTCGCAGGTTTCTTCAAGAATTCCAAGAATTTTTCTGGGAATAAAAATTTTCCAAGGCAAGAAGAAGCCGGGCTAAAACCAGTTAGGCCAATCTTTCATTTTTTTTTTTCCCTACAACTTTGATAATTAAACTAATAATGAACTATTCATTAAATGAATAATATATAATTTTATTATTTAACATTAATTTCTTTAATAAAAAATTATTATATTAATTTTAGCTTTCTAAAATATGAACTATCTCTATAAATCTGTCATATTTATATGAATATCATGAAGTTTTATTAATGCAATAATCATAAATAATATAGATAGATAAATTACAAATAAATTATAATTATAAACTAATTACAGATACAATTATATAATTATAATTCACTTTTTATAACTATAATTATTATGATTATGCAATTATAATACTAAATAATAATAAATGTTATTTACAATTATAATTACATAATCGTAATAATTATAATTATATGTAATACTGTATAAAAACATAAACTATATTTAAATACAATAATAAAATTTTATGTGATTATATAAAAATACAGCTATAGAAATTTTATTTAAATTAGATTATTTTATGATTTTCTTTTTAAAAAAGGGGAGGAAATTAGGAGGGAAAAGCCCTCAAGGCTTTTAATTTAAAATTAATAAAAATACTTACTTTTTTTCTTAAAATGGCATTAATTAATGGCAAGATAATTCCACTAACAACTTCCTACCTTGGATTTTCTCATCCAGCTTGATTTCTTTTGGCGTTCCTTTGGAGGAGCAGATCCATGATTTTATCTATTCCCTGCATTTTCCTTAACACTGGAATTCTTCCAATTCCCACCTCCAACAGAACCTTTGGAGAGGGACCCTTGGGGACACGGGCTGGACCTGGTGACCTTGGAGGTCTTTTCCAGTGTCCAGCATTCCATGATTTTCTGTTCCGGTCCCAGCTCCTTTAGGAAGATGTCCTGCAGGCCCGGAGTGATCCCAGGTCATGGAAAGGGCTCTCCTTGGGGGTTTCTGCCAGGATTCCCAAGGATTTTCCTCCACGTTCTCCTGATTGTGTTTCCTCACATTCCAAAGGCAGAGCCATTGGATTTCTCCGTCATCCCAGGAAGCTGAGGATGGTTTTGCTGGGAGAACCAAGTCCTGGTCCCACATGGATGGATTTGCTGGAAATTCCCCCTGCGGATGGAAGCCAAAAAAAAGCTATTTCTGGGATCAGAACAGATTCCCAGATTTCCTCCCTCTTCCTATGAGCTCCTCTTCTCCAAAGGGTGGGATCTGGGAGTTTTCCGCTCATCTCCCAGACAAGGAGGGGAAGATTCCCACAGTCCCGATATTGTTTCCTCTCTCCTCCAGAATTCCCAATGGGAGACCATCCCACAACTTTCCAAACCCAGCGGAGCCTGGAGACGCTGGAGGAGAACTGGGATTTGCCTTTTGGTATAGTCCAAAAGGAAATCTTGGATCCCAGGCTCCTTCCTTGGATCCCGGGCTCCTTCCTTGGATCCCGGGCTCCTTCCTTGGATCCCCGGCTCCTTCCTTGGATCCCAGGCTCCTTCCTTGGAACCCCGGGCTCCTTCCTTGGATCTCAGGCTCCTTCCTTGGATCCCGGGCTCCTTCCTTGGATCCCCGGCTCCTTCCTTGGATCCCGGGCTCCTTCCTTGGATCTGGGGCTCCTTCCTTGGATCCCCGGCTCCTTCCTTGGATCCCCGGCTCCTTCCTTGGATCTGGGGCTCCTTCCTTGGATCCCGGGCTCCTTCCTTGGATCCCCGGCTCCTTCCTTGGATCTGGGGCTCCTTCCTTGGATCTCGGGCTCCTTCCTTGGATCTCAGGCTCCTTCCTTGGATCCCGGGCTCCTTCCTTGGATCCTGGGCTCCTTCCTTGGATCCCGGGCTCCTTCCTTGGATCTGGGGCTCCTTCCTTGGATCTCGGGCTCCTTCCTTGGATCCCGGGCTCCTTCCTTGGATCCCGGGCTCCTTCCTTGGATCCCCGGCTCCTTCCTTGGATCCCGGGCTCCTTCCTTGGATCTCAGGCTCCTTCCTTGGATCCCCGGCTCCTTCCTTGGATCCCAGGCTCCTTCCTTGGATCTGGGGCTCCTTCCTTGGATCTCAGGCTCCTTCCTTGGATCCCCGGCTCCTTCCTTGGATCCCGGGCTCCTTCCTTGGATCCCGGGCTCCTTCCTTGCATCCCCGGCTCCTTCCTTGGAACTCGGGCTTCTTCCCTGGATCTCAGGTTCCTTCCTTGGATCTCAGGCTCCTTCCTTGGATCCCGGGCTCCTTCCTTGGATCCCAGACTCCTTCCTTGGATCCCCGGCTCCTTCCTTGGATCCCGGGCTCCTTCCTTGGATCCCAGGCTCCTTCCTTGGATCCCAGGCTCCTTCCTTGGATCTTGGGCTCCTTCCTTGCTGCTGCATTTGGGAAAGCCAGAACTCCTGAAGATGAGCCTTGGGAAGAGGGAGGAAAGCAGGAATCTGGGAATGTGTGCTGATCCCAGAAATGGCTTTGTTTGGCTTCCACCAACAAGGGGAATTCCCAGCCATCCATCCAGGTGGGACCAGGACTTGGTTCTCCCAGCAAAACCATCCTCAGCTTCCTGGGATGATGGAGAAATCCAATGGCTCTGCCTTTGGAATGTGAGGAAACACCATGAGGAGATGGAAGAAAATCCTTGGGAATCCTGGCAGAAACCCCCAAGGAGAGTCCTTTCCATGACCTCGGATAACTCTGGGCCTGCACGAGAACTTCCTAAAGGAGCTGGGACCGGAACAGAAAATCATGGAATATTCGTGTGGATCCATCTGTTGGCAAAGCACAACTCCTGGCCCAGCTCAAGGACGCTTTTCCCTGGAATTGTCTTTGTTTCTCCACGTTTGACCTCACAAACTCTTCTTCCCTATTTGTTTTCTTTTTCCCGATTTTTCCCCCTCCTCTTGCGCCTTCCCGTTTTTCCCTTCATGCCACCAGCATGAAACAGCTCCGGGCTGGATTGGAAAACCAAGGAGCGGCAAGGAATCAAGCTGGATAATGGGAAGAAAGGCTCAATGGCTCTCCCGGGATTTCTCAAGGTTTCTCTCCAACTGTTTTCCACGGAGTCGAAAGTTCAACCTCCCATTTGCTGGAAAGGAAGGGGAAAAAAAAAATTACAAAAATAAAAAGACAAAGCAAACCAAACCAAAAAAAAAAAAAAGGAGAGAAAGAAAGAGGACAAGTCGTGATGTGGGAATCTTTGGCCTGGGATGAAAATGGAAGGCGCCACTCGGAAAAGCGGAGCTCTTCCAACGAGATCCAGATGTTCCTCGTGTTCCTAAACACATCCAGGCCGTTTCCAATTAGCCTGGAATTAGAGCAATAATGGGAAACAAAACAGGGGCGGAGCTTGGGGTTGTTTTCCCTCGCTCTGCTCCGTGTCCTTCCCGCTCTGCCCCATCTGGATCGGGAGCGTTCCTCCAGCTGCCATCTCCTTCCTGGAAAAATTCCCATCATCCCAAATTCCCCTCATCCCTCCTTGCCTCATTTTGTAGGACCAGCCCCACATCTCGATGGGAACGGCTCGTTCTGCTCATTTTCTGCTCGTTAGGAGTTCCTGCATAACAAATTCTGGGGAATTTTTATGGAATTTTGGGGATTTTTTTGGGTTTTTTCCAAACCAAGCCTTGAACAAATGTCCTTTCTCTGCTGTGGGATTTGCCTCCAAATATTGGATTTTTGGGATTCCTCATTCGGGCAAAAATCAGGGAGGGATTTGTCTCCAAATATTGGATTTTTGGGATTCCTCATTTGGGCAAAAATCAGGGAGGGATTTGTCTCCAAATATTGGATTTTTGGACTCAGAAATTGTCGTGAACTGCTTTGTTTCCTCAATTTCTTTTTCCCAAAGAAATCAGGAATTTTGTTGAGGATTTTTGGGTGCTCAAGACAAGTTAGGAGTAAAAACAATTTGAAAGTATCCCAAATCCCACCCCTCATTCTCGACTTCCCCAATTTCCTTTGGTAAATCCATATTTTAAGCGTTTTCCTTGTATTTTTTAGTGGAAGGTTCCATGTCCAAGGCAGGGAATTGGAAGGAGATGATCCTTAAGGTCCCTTCCAACCCAAATCACTCCATGATTTTGTGATTTTATGATTTTTTTAGTCGGCAAATTGTTAAAATAGCTAATTCATGAAAAAGAAATAATGTGAGGTAAATAAATAATACCAACTAAAATAATAAATAATATGAATAAATCATAGAAATAAATAATAGAATAAAATTAAAATGAAATATAAATCTAAAATATAAAAATCAATTCAATTAAAATAAATAATAAAATAAAAACTAGAATTTAAATAAAATATAAATAAATAAAATCTAGATAATAAAGAGAAAATAGGTGTTGATAATAAAATATAGATAATAAATAAGCACATGGAGGAAAACATTGGGAATTTTAGGCCAGGAATTCCAGACTCCCTCACTCCCTTAGAAAATCCAAAGGAATTGTCCCAAGCCCCCAGGACAAGGGGCAAGCAGAGGGTCCCACACGAGGGGAGGAGCTCTCCCAGGTCATTCCCACCCTTGGGAATGTGCCGAGGGACGTGGGCAGGGTACCGAGGTGGGAACGGCAAGAGCGGGAAGCGGAGCCATTGGACTGATTTCCTCTCCGTGGAAAGTTGGACAGGAATGATGGGAGCCACAGCCACATTCCTGAGGCTGGGAAGGGTCGGGAGTTTTCTGCCAGAAACCTGGGAAGAGTGATGCCTTCTCCAGGGAAGGGGACGGCAGAGCAGGATTCTGCCTCCCAAACCAAGCCAGGACCGCCTCCACTTCCAGAAGGAGAATTCCATCCTCTCCACACCTCTGGATTGGGCAGGATAGCACACACCACGTGAAACCCCTCAAATTCCACATCCATAATGCTCCCGGCCTGTTTTCCATGGCTCTTCCCATGTGGCCACATCCGCTCCCCTTTCCCCGTGTTCCTCAGGCAAGAACTGAGGGCAGGCGCCTCCCGAAATCCTCGTTTTCCCTCCCTCACATTCCCACAGAGGGGATCCAGCTGGAAGCTCCCTGTGGAGCATCTCTGGCCTTCCCAATCCCAACCCTCATTCATCAGGAGCTCAATCCCATTTTTTCTTTCCCATCCTCTCCTTCCAGAATCCATTTACGGGAATTCATGGCCTCCACATGGATATTGTTTATTGTTTCCCCCTTTTTTTTTTTTTTTTTTGTTTTTTTTTTTTTGGAGCTTCCTTTATTTCCCTGGAGATTGTTCCAGAAGACAGAGAAATTAAATAAAACAAATGGATTCTGGGTTGTTTACTTTGATTTTTTCCATTTTTGTTTTGGTGCCGCAATTTGTGTGTTCTAATTAAGGGAAGAAAACCAAACAATGGGATCATCCCATTAGCTCCTAAATGTGATGGATGGGATGTTCCTTGTGGGAAGACGTCTCCTTGTAGGAACAAATATGAAACTCCCTGGGGAAGCCACTTCCATGAAAGCCAACCCGGGACATCCCAGTTTGTCCTGGTGCAGGCCAGAAGGTTCAGGTCCAGCTCCATCCCAATCCCACGATCCCAAAGCATGGGAGGGTTTATTCCCTCCAGGGTGAGGCACCTGGATACCCTCCAGCAGGCCCCAATCCAGGTGGCTCCTCTTCTCCGAACTGCAATTCCCGGTTTTTCCAGACCTGGCTTAGCAAGGACAGGATTAACACGGGCCCTGGATTTGCTGGGTCAGCTCCACAGCAGAGCTGATCCATGCTCTGGAAAACCTGGAAGCTGTGCGTGGACCTGCCCAAGCAGCAAAGCTGGAGGGTGCTCCAGGCTCCTGGAGATGTGTCCTGGCTCAAGGAAAATCCCAGTTTGGACACATCCAGGGATAGGTTGTGACCCCAGAACTAAGGATTTGCCTCCTCAGGCTGCTGGAAGATCCCAGGACAACCCACCTGGCTTGTTCCCACATTTCTCTGAGGGACCAGAATTCCTCCTGTGCTGCTGGAGGAGATTTCCATGGGACAGACCCAATTCCAGGTGTGGATCAAACCTTGGACACTGCTGGCTTGGACAAGGAGCCAGGAGATCCTTCCTGAGCTCCTGCACAGCCCTGGGAAGGACACGGATGGGCTGGAGCACGGCCAGGGAAGGGAACGGAGCTGGGAAGGGGCTGGAAAATTCCTGAGGGAGCTGGGAAGGGAATGGAGAGTTCCTGAGGAGCTGGGAAGGGAATGGAGAGTTCCTGAGGGAGCTGGGAAGGGAATGGAGAGTTCCTGAGGAGCTGGGAAGGGAATGGAGAGTTCCTGAGGGAGCTGGGAAGGGAATGGAGAGTTCCTGAGGAGCTGGGAAGGGAATGGAGAGTTCCTGAGGGAGCTGGGAAGGGGCTGGAGAGTTCCTGAGGGAGCTGGGAAGGGAATGGAGAGTTCCTGAGGAGCTGGGAAGGGAATGGAGAGTTCCTGAGGAGCTGGGAAGGGGCTGGAGAGTTCCTGAGGGAGCTGGGAAGGGAATGGAGAGTTCCTGAGGGAGCTGGGAAGGGAATGGAGAGTTCCTGAGGAGCTGGGAAGGGGCTCAGCCTGGAGAAAAGGAGGATCCAGAGGGACCTGCACAACTCCCTGAAAGGTTGGAGCCAGGTGGGAGTTGGGATCTGCTTCCAGGGAATAACAGGATAGAAGGGAACAGCCTCAGGCTGTGCCAGGAGAGGCTCAGGTTGGACACCAGCAGGAATTTCTCCATGGAAAGGGTGGTCAGGCCTTGGAAGTGCCCAGGGAGCTTTGGAATCCCCATCCCTAGAGGTTTCCAAGGAATTCCTGGATGTATCGCTGAGTTCCACAGTGGACATCGGTCCCAGGTCTGCGTGGATGATTCTGGAGGATTTTCCAACCTCAGCAATTCCATGATTAGGGCAATCCTCCCCTGGCTCCCACTGCTCCCAGCTGGGCTGCAAATCCATACCTCCCAAATTCTTCCAGGTCAGGTCAGAGCCGCAGCAGGGCAGCACCAAAGCTGCTTCCACAAGTTCTGGAACAATCCCCAGCAGCTCCATCCTGGTGATGAGCAAGGAGAATCCCGATTTCCTTCCTCCCTGCTGTTCAAACCTCTCGTCGGAGAGCAGCAGGAGCTTGGGTTCCTCCCACAGCCTGTCACACTCCGGCAGCCCGGGAGGGAAAAACGACCTTTGGAGCTCCACGGGAGCTGAGGCTGAGGAGCCCCTCCCGATCCCGCTTCCCACCCAAGCTTTCAGCTCAGGCACATTCCCGTCAGGAGCAGCGGGGTCGGAGCTGGCGTGAGAAGGGCAGGCAGGGCTTGCAGAAAGTCTCTCCAAATCCAAATCCGAGTCTTGAAGTTTAAGGCTTGCCTTGAGCGGGAAGTGATCCCAAACAGGAGAGGGGTGGGGGGGGATTCCCGGCTGGAATCAGGTCCCTGGTATGGGAAAGGCTCAGCACGAATTGTGAGTTTTATAAATTACTGCAAATTGAGGATTTTAGGGGGAGAGATGGGAGTATGGAAATGAGCCCTGCTCCCCAGTTAAACCCTCTGGGAGGTGGATTTGGAATGGGGATGAGGTGAAGTCCTGGAGTTTTCCAGAGGCTGGGTTTTCCCCTTGGATCCTTCATTTTCCCAACAACAACAGGAGAGGCCGTTGATCCTTTTAACATTGAAAAAATAGGGATTTTCTCTTCCAGCCTTAATCTTTAGGACGTGTTTAAAGTTCAGTTTGCCCTTTGTAGGCATCAGAAAGTCCAGATTATTAATTTGCATTTTGATCAGAGATCCGGGCCCAGCTGCACACACAGATCAAGGAATATCCGGAATAACCGGGTCCAGCTGGGATCTTGCAGCATGGAAACAAACAGAAGGAAAGGAGAAAAAGAGTGAATTTTTTTCCTGGAAATTTTCTGTTATCTTAGAGAAGGAAAGGAGAAAAATGATGAAAGTTTTTCTGGAAATTTCCTGTTATTATACAGATGGAAAGAGAAAAATGGCAGAAGTTTTTCTGGAAATTTCCTGTTGCCATCCTTAGGAGAAAGCGTCTATCTTGGATAGATCCACCTGGGAACCAAGCCCATCCTGATTCCCAGGATTCAGCTCCAAGCTCATATCCAGCTCCTTACAGTCCTGTGGCTGGGAAGAAGCAGGTGGAGATTTTTGGAGAAGGGCATCGAAGTCGGCCCCTTCCATCCCTTGGAATCCTCTTTGCACCACAAAATCCACGGATTCTTTGTCAGTTTTCAACTCACCTGGCATGGGATGCTGAGATGTTGTGGATTTCCCATCCCTGGAAGTGTCCAAGGCCAGGCTGGACAGGGTTTTGGAGCCACCTGGGATAGTGGCAGATTCCCTGCCCGTGGAAGGGGCTGTAACGAGATGATCTCCAAGGTCCTATCCAACCCAATCCCATTCTGGAATTGTTGCGTTTAAAAGTCCTGCGCCCACATTTTCCCCACCTCAGTTAGGAAAAGGATTTGGAGTGAAAGGAGCTTTTCTCAAGAATAAATGGAGTTGCTCGGAGCCTTTTAAAATCATTTTCCAGCTGTAGAACGTATTCCAAGGAGAGTTTAAGGAGGGATCGCTCCTTGGAATCTAAATAAACCGGGAATGAACGTCTCAGCTCAAACAATGGACAGCACAGGTGACCAATGGGCCCATGAGGAGAATCCAGCCTTTTCCCAACCATCTCCTGATCAAGGGACCGTTATCAGCCCTCGTTAATCCCTGTGCTCCAGCCCTGCCTAATTAATCCATTGGAATTACTCCAGGCACCTCTTCTGAGAGTTCAGCTCCTGGTTCATCCTGGGGGAGCAGGAAGAGGAGAGAAAAGAAGGACAAATTCCAAATTAAATCCATCAAGAAGAAGAAAACCTCAAAAGGACTCCCCAGCCAAACATCCCCAATGTCCCGTCCCTGCTGGGAATTCATTCCCGTTGCTCCTGATTTACAAGGGACATATGGAGGGTTGTTTACATTCTGCTCCTGGTTTATGTTCTTCCAGAAAGGAGGAATTCCTCCAGTAGGATTTGATTGCTTTCCTGTATCCCTCTCTCCCCCCACCCTCTGGGATCTGGTTTCGCTTAATGTGCCCAGAAGTTTCCGGAACAAAACAGCTCCTTGGATATTTTTCCCCCCCCTTCTTAATGGCTAAACAAAAAGTCAGCTCTTTATTCCAGGAAGGTTCAGGCTGAGTCCCATTATGTGGATCCATGATTCCAGACTCTTCCCTGTTTTCAGGGAAGCAACCATGGCTCCATGTGGCACATGGATGAAGAGCTCCAGTCTGGAACATCCCGACAGAAACCGTTCCCACCCGTTCCTCTGGGAATTTTGGGTTCTCCAAGCTGAGCAGGACACCTGGCCTTACACTCCTGCTCCACTGATTCCAAAGCTTCTGTAGAACAAGGAAAAAAATCCAAAGGAATATTGTTCACACCACAAGGAAAAAAGAGGGATTTTTTTTTTTTTTGATTTCCAAAGGATCCGCACCAGAGCTGAAGCTCCTCCAAGATTCCCTGAAATTCAGGTTGTGTTCCTGTTCCATGGATAATCCATGGTCAAACTGTCTACCCAGTTTTTCCCTAAATTCCCGGAGACAGAGGACTTACCGGTGCGAATTCCAATGCTGTTCCCACAGGATTTGCATCCTGGGCTGGATCCCAGGATGCTCCAAGCCCCATCCGACCTGGTCTTGGACACTTCCAGGGATGGGGAGGTCACAGTACGGATGATCTATGAAAAATTCCCAGCTTTTGCCAAGGGGACTCCAAGGAGCCATGAAATTGGAAGACGTCATGGATAATGGAAAATGTTTTTGCTTTGTGGAATTTTGGGATCCCTGTTCCAGGTCAGAGGAACCAAGGCCATGCAGGGTTATGATTCCATGGCCTTTTCCATGAGTTTGGCTCCTCACAACATAGGAAAACACCTGGAAACCTCAGCTTTGCTGAGCCAGACTTATATGGGAATGAACAGATCCTTTTTCACATGGATTTTTCCCAAATAGGATACCGTGAGTTTAAATTCAATCCCAGAACCACCCCTCCATTCCTGGGTGCAAAATCTTACACTTTGGACACATTTACCCATAAAGTTACAAATTTTTAAGGAAAAAAAAGAGGGTTTTTGGGTGGTTCAATCCCTGGATACAGCTTGGCAAAGGAGAGGGAAAAGCATCCTGTCCATCCCTGGATAAGATCCTGCTCTCCAGGTGGGAATTCCCCAATACAGACCTTATTTTGTTACCAGAGTTCTTATCTGGTGAGTTTGAGGCTTTGGGAACACACCAGGACCATGATAAATCCATGGGATCAGACATTCCAGCAGAGCCAGCGAAACACTGGAATTCAGGCCAGGTAACGCTGAAGTCCTGCCTATGTAAAAAACACAAGGAATGACCAAAAAAAGGGATAAAACCCCACTGAAATTTAGGGTAAATCGGCTCCTTTCAGAAAGAGGTGGCCTGAGAATTCAGAGTTCATATAAATAAGGAACAACAAGGATGGAATTGCATCTCCTTGGCTTGTCTGGTTTTTATTTACCCTTCCTCCCTTCCTTGGAAAAGCATCCCAGAGCAAAAAACAAAGGGAAACGAGCCCGATAAATGGACCATCAAGAAGAATAATTAGTCCAGAAAGGAAAATTAAATAGGGGCAGCCACTAATCAGCTGCTCCTGCTGCAAGGAGGAGGCTGGGAAAGGAATTTAATTCTTGGAGGAACCTCTGAGGTAGAGTGGAAAGTAAAAATCCAGCTGGGAAGAAATTGGAGCGAGTCTGGGAGCACGGAACAGGTGGAATTGGTTAGGGAAGAGCTCCCTCCCGGCCGGCTTTTCCCCCCTCCCTTTCCCCTCCTGATTTTCCCTCCTGGTTGGCAGCTCTGGGAGCTGGGAAGGAAAAAAAGTCTCCCTCTCCGAGCTGGTGAAGCTGATCCAGCTGGGAGAGGTGCTGGGAGTGCCCGGATCCAGAGGGATCCCAATCCCAATCCTGCTCCTTCAGGGCTGGTCTCACAAGGAGAGGGGAACTCAGCATCCCCAGAGCCCTGATCCTGATCCCAATCCTTCATTTCTGAGGGGAATTCAGCAAGCCCAGAGCCCTGATCCCAATCCCAATCCTTCTAGGCTGAGGGGAACATAACACCCCCAGAACTCCAATCCCAATCCTTCAAAACTGAGGGGATCCCCAGAGGGCAGATCCCATTCCCAATCCCTCAGTGCTGGCCTCATTAGGAGGGGAGACCTCAGCATACCCGGAGCCCTGATCCCAATCCAAATCCCACCCACGATCCTTCAGTTCTGAGGACTGGGAGCACAGAAGGCTGATCCCGATCGCAATCCTTCAGTGCCGAGGGGAATTCAGCACCCCACAGCTCCAGTCCCATCCCATTCCTTCAGTTCTGGCCTCACACGGAGAGGGGATTTTGGCTTTCCCAGAAGGCTGATCCCATTCCCAACCCCATTCCTCCAGTGCTGGCCTCTCAAGGAGAGGGGAACCCCAGGGCCCTGATCCCAATCCCAATCCCAATCCTGAATGGAACACGACACCCCCAGAGCCCGGATCCCAATCCCAATCCCAATCCTGAATGGAACACGACACCCCCAGAGCCCGGATCCCAATCCCAATCCCAATCCTGAATGGAACACGACACCCCCAGAACCCTGATCCCAATCCCAATCCCAATCCTGAATGGAACATGACACCCCCAGAGCCTTGATCCCAATCCCAATCCTGAATGGAACATGAGACCCCCAGGGCCCCGATCCCAATCCTAATCCCAATCCTGAATGGAACATGACACCCCCAGAGCCCTGATCCCAATCCCAATCCTGAATGGAACATGACACCCCCAGAGCCCTGATCCCAATCCCAATCCTGAATGGAACACGACACCCCCAGAGCCCCGATCCCAATCCCAATCCTGAATGGAACATGACACCCCCAGAGCCCTGATCCCAATCCCAATCCTGAATGGAACATGACACCCCCAGGGCCCCGATCCCAATCCCAATCCCAATCCTGAATGGAACATGACACCCCCAGGGCCCCGATCCCAATCCCAATCCCAATCCTGAATGGAACATGACACCCCCAGAGCCCCGAACCCAATCCCAATCCTGAATGGAACATGACACCCCTAGAGCCCCGATCCCAATCCCAATCCTGAATGGAACATGACACCCCCAGAGCCCTGATCCCAATCCCAATCCTGAATGGAACATGACACCCCCAGAGCCCCGATCCCAATCCCAATCCTGAATGGAACATGACACCCCTAGAGCCCCGATCCCAATCCCAATCCTGAATGGAACATGACACCCCCAGGGCCCCGATCCCAATCCCAATCCCAATCCTGAATGGAACATGACACCCCCAGGGCCCCGATCCCAATCCCAATCCCGATCCTTCAGTTCTGGCCTCTCAAGCGGAGGGGAACTCAGCACCCCTGGAGGGATGATCCCAAACCCAAGGGAAGTCTTTCCTGGGAAAACCAATCCTGGATAATCCCAACAGCCCATCCAGTTTCTCAGTCTCCCAGGAGATGAACTTTGTAGGATTCCACTGAGGCAGCAGGGAGCAGCTCTGGTTTCCCCACCCAAATTCCCTTTGGCTCCGGGATCTCCCTGTTCCTCTCATTTCCATGAGGAATTCCAAGCTGGGAATTTCTCGGGGAATCTGACCACCTGGAGAGGCCACCACGGACAGCAAACCAGTGTCCCAAACCATGAAAATCCCGAAAGGAAATTGGGATAGAGGTTTTCGAATGCAAATGGAATTCCTCACCTCAAGGAAGTTCGGGATCCTCATCTCCCATTCCATGTGGGAATCTTCAGCTGCCTGAAGCCCAGGGCTAAGCAAACTCCTGTCTCCAGGAATTCCAGAGCTGGAACATCTCCAGTTATCCCAATGCTAATAGCGTTAGCTCCCAAAATACCTCGGGAAGATGGGATCCGGGTTTTCCAGGGAATGGTGAGGGAGAGGGTGAGGGAGGGACACAAACCCCACTCATTCCAATTCCACATGGGAAAATCAGCTTCTATCCCATCCATAAGGAACAGAGGTTTGAGCTGCCACTTGGGCACCAAGACCAGTGGAATTTTCTGGGATTCAGGAGAAAAGAGCTGGAAAATTTCCCTTTTGTTTTTTTAGCTTTCTCCCCACATTTACCCAAGTAGGAATCGTCAGGTTTCCTTCCCTCACAACATGTAAAACAATGGATCTATGACTTGGAAAAAAGAAAAAAAAAAAACCAACCAACCAACCAAACAAACAAACAAAAAAACCCAAACCTATTTTTTTTCATATTTTAAGTAATTTTCTCCTCACAATTTACCCCGGTAGGAATTTGAAGTTTTCCTTCCCTTCCCATATGTGAAATCATGGATCTAGGACTGGAAAATTTTTTAAAACCCCCATTTATATATATATATATATATATACACACACATATATATATATATGTATATATAATTTTTTTTCATTTTAAACACCAGAATCCGGATTTTTGTCTACCTCATCCAGCATTTCAGAAGTTCATCCCAGGTTACATCTGCCAGTGCTCAAAAATTGGGAATTCCTGCAACCCTTCTCCTCTTTCCTAAAAAAGATAACCTGGCTCCAAGCCTCACTCCGACCAGGAAAAAAAAGAGCCTGGAGAAAACCAGGGCCATCTTTTAGAGAGGAATTTTTTTGCAAAATCCAAGGTTTTCCCATAGAAAAAGTCCAATTCCCACCCAAAATAAAGTTGACTCCCTCTGATTTATGGACTGGAATTTTTTGTGTGCTCCTAATATTGGAGAGAACAGGAAATGGGATTTTCCAAGGGAAGGCCACGGATTTGTGTTTCTCTTCTTTTTCTGGAAGATTTTAAGATTTTTTTTTTTTAGTTTTTTCTTGGAAATATTAAAATTTTGGGAATGTTTTATCTTCATCACAATAATCCTGATATATTCCAGAATAATCTGAAGGAATTAAATGGGTTAGGGATTATATTTAGACACGGAATGAAGGGCAGGAAGAAAGCGACCAATTTAAAAATCAAAATCAATCCCAAACCAGAGGATTTCAAATCAAAATATTCCCAATTTGTCAGGTTTTTCTGAAGAAAACAAATCCAATTATTCCTGTAGCAGGATTGAGGATTCCTCCTGAGATTGTCATGGGATGAGATAAAGAAACACACGCAGGGTGGGGTTTCCAATGCCAAACCTTCCATGACTCCGTAATTCCATGACTCCATAGTTCCACGATTCCACAATTCCACGATTCCACGACTCTGTATTTGGAAGACACAGAGTGTCTTCCATGATTCCATGATTCAATGACTCCACGATTCCATGATTCTACGACTCCATGACTCCATGTCTGGGAAAAGAGGTTTCCCCAAGGAATTTCCAGTTTTGAGCACAGAAGGCCTGTGAGAAATCCCAAGACTTTCTCCTTCAACCTCCCACCTTTTCCCAAATGTTTTAAACTCATGTTATTTGCCACGGAGGGTGTTCCATTGTTAAATCTCATTTTTTGGGATGCCGGGGGTTTTTATCAATGAAATGTCGTCAGTTTTTGGGAATTTTAATTCCCGTGTTGGTGGCACATGCGTGTTTACCTTGGAAAACGTTTTTGGGAAAAGGTGGGAGGTTGGAGATTGGAGCAGAAAGTCTTCGGATGGCTCACAGCCCATCTGTGCTTGAAACTGGAAATCCCTTGGGGAAAGCACTTTTTCCGAACACGGAATCATGGAATCGTGGAATTGTGGAATCATGGAATCGTGGAATTGTGGAATCGTGGAATCATGGAATGGTTTGCACTGGAAACCCCACCCTGTGAGTGTTTCTTTATCTCATCCCATGGCAGTCTCAGGAGGAATCCTCAGTTCCATTGCAGGAATAACTGGATTTGTTTTCTTTGGGAAAAAAAAAAAAAAAAAATCCTAATCCCTTAAAAATATTTTCAGGCTTTGGGTGGAAAATATTCCCCGAGTCTGCAAATATTTTCTATTAGGAATTTGTTGGAGTTCTGGATGTTTTCCAAGGTAAACATGCACGTGTCACCACGTGGGAATCAAAATTCCCAAAAACTAACAGCATTTCATTGACAAAAACCCCAACATCCCAAGAAAGAAGAGATTTAACAATGCAACACGCTCCATGGCAAAGAACATGCCCTGAGTTTAAACAGAAAATCCCAGAATTCCATGGATGGGTGACTTCATCCCAAAAAAAAATCCCAAACGTGGCCCAGACAGACGTAACAAACCTGGGAGTCATCCCGAGGCCGAACGGGGGAATTAATCCGAGTGGAAAAGATCAGTAAAAGGAACTCAAGGTTTAGGATCTGCCTCGAAAGCTCCAGTCTTTCCTACAACAACATTCCTGAGCAGTCAGGACGAAATCCAGGATCATCCCAGGGTTTCCAGAGGCAGCTCAGGCAAAAGGAGAGGAAATTCGCGCTGCCACGGGAGAAAACCACAAAAGAAGCGCTGGATGTTTCTGTTATTCCTTGAGCAAATATCGGGAGCCAAAATATTCAGGTTTTGGGTTCAAACGTGGCCGAGGTGGGTGAGTATTCCAAGCATTTTCAGCTTTCCTGGGATAAACGGCATCTGCACAGGAGGAGGGAATTTAGGGAAATTCAGATACCCCTGGCTTGGGTCAGCATCAAGAGCTGGATCCTGACACAGCATGGGAGATTTGGGATGAATAATTCATTCCCTGAGGGATAAGAATCTTCAAAAAATTCTGTGTTTTGGGCCCACCAAAAATATTTGAAGATTCAGGGAATACTTTCCACCCAAAACTTGAAAATATTTTATGGAATCAGGATTTTCTTAGACTTTTTTTTTTCCGTATTTTTTCACTCCAATCTCTCTGCTTGAAACAGAATTTTTGGGCTGAACTTGAGTTTAAAGCAGACTGATCTTAAAGATGATCCCATTTCCCAGTGAACACCGTGGGCCAACCCCAAGAAATCGGGATTTGCACAGCTCCAGCAGGAACTGCTGATCCCACTGGTTCCCAGGGAAAGGCTGGATCCGGGATCAGAAGTCCCAGCTCAGGGAAAGCTGCTCCGTGACCTGGAACAGGGAAGAGGAAGAACTTCTGGGCTACGGAAATGTTGATTTGGGCTATTCGGGAGCCCGGGAACAAGGAAAACCTTGGAGGAGGTGGGAAGGAGCAGGAAGGAGTCCAGCTTGGAACTCCAAGGGAAGAAGATATCCCTGGAAATAAAAATCCACCGGGAGCAGAGAGATCCTGGAGGAATCAGCTCAGGAGAATTCTCCAGGTACCTTGGAGTCCATCAGAATTCCTTCCCAATATTCTGTTTAGATTTTCCCTTTCCCAGAGCCATTCCCTGGCTCCTGTCCCTCTGTCCCTTGTCCCCAGTCCCTCTCCAGCTCTCCTGGAGCCCCTCCAGGCACTCTGAGCATTCCCTGGATTTTTTCCTTCTCCAGGATGAACAAGATTCATGCTGAGATTCCATCCCAAAACATTCCCAGTTATCTCCTGCTTGGGGATTCCCTAAACCAGAGCTGCCATCCCTAAAATCAGCAGCCCTTGATGGAGATTTACGGCTTTTTCCTGCTTGGCTCCATGCTGGAAATAAAAAAAACCTACCTGGATATAACCCAGGAATTGTGTCCTCAGTGCTTCTCTCCGTCCTGTTGGGAGCTTGCTGAAGGAAACTAAATCCCATTTTGGATATTCAGGAACTCTGGTCACCATCAGAGACACTTTGGCCATGTGCAAACAGCACCAGTTCCCAAAAATTCCTCAATTCCTGGAAGGCAGGGACAGACCCCATCAATCAGGTGCCGGGGTGTTTGTCCTTATTCCATGGAGAATTCTCAGAGAATCCTGTAGGAAATTCCCAGCTGAGTTCCAGACCTGGAGCTGGGAGAACCGGTGAGGAACCGCAACAATGGATTTTGGAGTTCCTGAGACAGGATTGATGCTCCTGGAATTCTGCACAAATGTTTCCCTGGCAGCCAGAGGTGGAAACAGGGAAAGATCTCCTCGTGGAGGCACCCTGAGGAGAGACTCGAATTCCCAGAGGATTTGGGAGCAGGTGATGGATCTGCAGCTCCATCCCAGCCTGTCTCCAGCAGCTCCTGGAATCTATTCCCTCTTTGGAATCTCCTCTGGCAGCACCATCAATTCCTGGTCTCAAATCCTGCTCACCAGTCCTGATTTCACCTTTTCCTGGGGTTTATCCTGTGGAACAAACTGCAGGGAGGGAGGACAGGACCTTAAAAAGCTGGAATTTAGCTCAGGAGCATGGCATTGTCCCCAGATCCAGGGAGAACAGAGCCCTGGAGTTCCTGGAGGATTTGGGAGCTTCATCCCAGCCTGTCTCCAGCAGGTCCCAGAATCTCTTCCCTCTTCGGAATCTCCTCTGGTGCCACCATCAATTCCTGGTCTCCAATCCCATGCACCAGTCCTGATTCCAGCTTTTCCTGGGGTCTCAACCCTCCGGCTGGGCTGGGAATGCCACCGAGGGGTCTGGAGGTGTTTCTGGTCACACCCAGCCAGGTCAGAGATAAAACCTCTCCACACAGATGCATTCCACAAAGGAAAACACTTGGGAATGTTAAATTTTGCCCATTCCCAGATTTTACTGACACCTGCCAGGAGTCACCTCCCCCATCCCAAGGCTACCAGAGGTGACCCCAACCCAAAATCTGGGATAGGGACTTAACTCATCCCAAATTTGGTGCTCACCTCAAACGCCCCTGGCTGGAAAGTCAGCCTTGAGCTGTCCCCTGGGTCCCCATCCCTGCTGGAGCCACTCCTGGAGGGCTCCCGGAGCAGGGAAAAGAAAAGCATGGAGCCACAGGTGAAGTTTCTTGGTGTGGGGGGAGGACTGGGGTTGGTGACAAAGGGACAGTTTGTCCCAGTGCCACAGAGAGGCCCCATGGCACCGATTCCCACTTGAATCCCGGGAGCAGAGGCCTCTGGAGCCTAAATCCAACCAGGAGAATGAGTCAGGCACCTGGCAGCGCATTCCAGGGATATTTGCCAAGGCAGGTTTATTCCCTGCTCCTTTCCTTCCTCTTCTCCTCCCCTTTTCCCCGCCTTGTGTGAGTAACCGGAGGCAAATCCTTCAATCCCTGACTCTGGCACAGCCCTGGAATTGGCAGGAAGCTGCTCAGGTGAGGCAGGGCTTGAACTTTGACCTTTTCACGCCTTTCCCGAGCTTTTCTCCCGGAATATTTCAGATTAACCCAGGAAAGCTCCCAGGTGTGTGATCCAGCTCTTCTCTCATCCACAGGAATGGGGATCCAAATCAGGCAGGATCCCACTTTTTCTCGCCAAGCTGTTTAGGGTGGATTCTGGCACGAGGAGCTGGGGATGAGATCCCAGCTCTGCCCTGACAAGTCCTGACAAAATTCCTCCCCAACCCAATTTTGCCACGCCGGATTCGCGCTCCAGCTTGGCTCCGTGCAGGGGGGACATTCCTAGTGTCCCCACATCCCTGCCAGCAGGTCCCACTGGATGAATTCCATCCAAACCAGGGAGATGCCCTTTGGGAGGAGTGGTAAACACAAAATCCATGGAATTGTAGGAGTTAGAAGCATCCCAAAAAGATCCTAGCCCAGCTCCTGGTCCTGCACCAGGACAGATCCAAGAATCCCCCCCTGTACTTGGGAGTGTCCCAAACCTCTGGCAGGTTTGGGAATCTGAAATTCCAATGGGCTTTCCCTCCCACTGCCCCAGGTGGATCCAAGCCCAGTGTCCAACCTGGCCTTGGGCACTCCAGGGATCCAGGGGCAGTCCTAGCAAATCTGGGAATTCCAGCCCAGCCAGGAATTCCTTGCCAAGATCCCAGCCCAAGCTCCCCTTTCCCAGTGGGAGCCATTCCCTGGCTCCTGTCCCTCTGTCCCTTGTCCCCAGTCCCTCTCCAGCTCTCCTGGAGCCCCTCCAGGCACTCTGAGCATTCCCTGGATTTTTCTCTCCTCCAGGGGAACATTCCCAGCTCTCCCAGCCTGGCTCCAGAGCAGAGGGGCTCCAGAATCCTGGAATGGTTTTGGTGGGGATCATGTCATTCCACCCCGTCCATGTTCAGGGACACCTCCCACTATCCCAGGTTGCTCCAATCCCAGTGTCCAACCTGGCCTTGGACACTGCCAGGGATGAGGAGCAGCCACAGCACATCTGGATTTATCAAATCTGCTCTCATCCTGTGGGTCAAAACCACAGATACGCCTTGGCCTCGGGACCTGAGGGCTTTAATTTATTTCCTGCCACCACAGACGGGCAAATCCACAGGCAAAACTTCCCAGAGACCCAGAGGCCCTTCCTGCGGGGCCAGGACAAACATTGGCAGGAGGTGACAAAGCCCAGAGGCACGTGCGGCGCAGGGAAGGGCTCCGGGAGCTGCCTCCTGACTCATTCCCAACGCCACGAGCCCTCGGCTGGGTCAAAAGTTGAAGGATTTTTCTCCTTTGTTTGCCACCTCCGTGGCCCAGGTGGGAGCAGGATTTTCGGGAATCTGGGAATCCTCCCTGGAGATGCAGGCACCGGGAAAGCTGGGCTGCTTTGTTGTGCCTCCTGACTAAACCAACACAGCTGACACCAATCCCTGCACGGTTCAGCAGCTCTGAAAGGCGGCAGGAGGCTGGGCCTTAATCCCTTGAGCCTTTCATCCCTTGGAAAAGCCGGATATTTTTCCTCTTGTCGTGGCTGGAGTTGAGCCGGAGGTTCCTCCTTGCCAAGGTGCAGCCCCACAGCTCCAAAAGTCACAGCCCGGGGCTGTGTCTGTCCTTGAGGGACACCTGAGCTGCCTCTTCCCTCTGGAGGCTGGGATTGAGGAGCCAGAGCCGGGATCTGTTATCCTGGTTCCATGCTGCTCCATCCCCGCTGGATCCTCCCAGGGCTTTCTCTCAGAATCCAGCTAAAATTTTATCCCTCCTGGATGATCCTCCCCCAGCCCCATGGGAATTCAGGGGTGTGAGGCCTTTTCAGCAGCAGTTTCTGGATCAGGAAAGAGGAAAATTCTTGGAATTCTGCACAGGCTGAAGAACCTGGATGTGTTATCCTGGTGTTGAACAATCCCTGCTGGATCCCTGTGATGCTCAAAATCTTGTTTTTCCTCAAAATCCAGCTAAAATTTTCTGATTTGAGCCACCCCAGCCCCATGTGGATTTAGGGGTATGAGGCCTTTTAGGCTGCCGTTCCCAGAGTAGGAAGGAGGAAAATTCTTGGAATTCTGCACAGGCCGAGGAACCTGGATCTGTTATTCTGGTGTTGGACAATCCCTGCTGGATCCCTCAAAATCCAGCTAAAATTTTCTGATTTGAGCCACCCCAGCCCCACGTGGATTTAGGGGTGCGAGGCCTTTTTGGGCTGAAGTTCCTGGACTGGGAAGGAGGAAAAATCTGGAATTCTGCAGAGGATATAGAGCCAGGATCTGTTTATCCTGGTTCCATGCTGGACAATCCTGGCTGGATCCCTGTGGTGTTTTCCCTCAAAATCCAGCAAAAATTTTACCCCTCCTGGGGGATCCCACCGAGCCCCATGTGGATTTAAGGGTGGGAGGGCTTTTAGGTTGCAGTTCCTGGATTAGGAAGGAGCGAAAATCTTGGAATTCTGCAGAGGCCAAGGAGCTTTGCATGAGGGAATCATGTCCCAAACTTTGGCATGAAGTTGGAAAATATTGGATTGCTGCTCCGGGCTTTTCCACTGTGCCCTCAGGTGGGACTTGGGATGGGATTTGCTGATCCTGCCTTGCCCTTTCTCCAGCAGGGAACAACCAGGAGCTGAACTTTTCCATGGAATGCACAGGCACAGGCTGGGCTCAACCTGCCCCTGGCGGAGCCTCCATCCTCGTGCCAGGCCGCTGTCACCCTGAGACATGGAATTACCTGGGAAAACAGGAGTTTTTCCTCATTTTTAATCCATGTTATCCTATCCCAATCCTGCCTATGACTCTGAGCAACTCACTGCTGGAAAGAAATGGGAATTTCAATGTCCACCCTTTTGTTCGGAAACACTTGGAAGCTTGACTGAAGATGCCATAAATCCCCTCGCATCCCATCCCAAACTTTTCCCTCACCTTTCCAGACTTCTGAAATGATTCTGAGAGCGTGGAGTATCTGCTCTTCCCACATTCCCATCCTTTCCTGGCACTGCTTGTGCAGAACTGCTGGGAAGGAGCTCAGAAGGAATCACAATTCCTTTTCACAACAGCAGGGCTCGAGTTGGTTTTCACCTGGAGGGTTTTAACTAATTAATTAAAAGTTTAGGCCTGTATTTAACAAGGGGGATCATTCCCAGCTGGGATGTGGACAACCCCACAGTCAGCACAAAGAGAAATTCCAGTAGAAGACACCAGCTCATGGAATTTTGTGCTGCTTCTTGTGGGAAAACTCTGCCTTTCCCCCTTCTCTTGTTTTTCCCTTTCATTTCCCACTCCTTCCAAGTGTGTCCCAGTGCTCAGAACTTTGGGAATTGTTCTGATGACCTCGGTGTCTTCCCTGCATTTCTCTTCTCCGGCCCAAGACAGGAGCTGGATTTTGGAAGCATCTCCTTGGTTGTTTTCCTGCCAGGTGCCAAAACTCCCTTCTGGAGCCACTTTTTAGGAAGAAGGGAATACTTTTCCAAAGCAGCTTATTGAAACTCTGGATTAATTATATTTACTCCTGTAATTAATACACTCCTTCCATTTTTTGAGGATTCCTGCCCTGCCAGTAAATATTCCACATTCCTTAAACCCTGAACAAGGAGCTTCAATGACTTCATGGTTGGGAAAATTCTTCTTTCTTTATTTTTCTTTTATTATTCTTCTTTCTTTATTTTTCCTTTTTTTTTGTTTTGTTTTGTTTTGTTTTGTTTTTAATGGAGGCTGAGGAGGAATCTGGAGGTCTTCGAGAGGTTTCTGTGAAACTGCCCCTGTCACTTCACATTCTTGGCATTTTTCCTTGTCATCGGAATTGTGTCCAGGTAACGTCACCTCTCTCCAAGGTGGAGTTGAAGTTCCCTGGAAGGGATCAATTTTCCCTCTCTGAAAATACTTCTGGAATGACCTCACCCATTATCCTGTGGGAATATGAATTTGTCCTCCTGGGATGCCACACAGAAACAATTCCCAATCCTTCTCTGGGCTGCCCTTCCTTCCAAGAATTTAATCCACTCCCTCTCTTTTCACTTTGTCTCCCGACTGTTGAGATCCCAAGTTTGCTGATGCTCCTGGGATATTCTTTTCCAGAGCCATGGGATATGGATATTCTTTTCCAGAGCAATA
Source organism: Lonchura striata (assembly GCF_050655825.1). NCBI lineage: Eukaryota > Metazoa > Chordata > Aves > Passeriformes > Estrildidae > Lonchura > Lonchura striata. The sequence continues at coordinate 1,394,365 of NC_140706.1, read as the reverse complement.
ATGGCACTAGCGATACCCAAGGATTTTGCTAGCACCTGGAATTTGAATACTTTGGAAATGGATCGGAAACCTTCCCTGACTTCCACACTCAGAATCTGCTTTTTCCATTACTTAGAGGTTTCTGCTTGGAATTCATGGATCACAATGTTGTATCCTCAAAATTCTCAAAATAAACCATGTGACTGGACCCAAAGTGTGGGAGATGTCCAAAATGTGGACATAACCCTGGAATTTTTGGGGTTGAGTAGGCTGGAAATGAGGAGGGGAAAATCAACCCAAAGAGTGACCGAGGTTCCCAAAATTTTGATTCCACCTAAACCAGAAGTTTTGGGGTTTCTTTTGGATTTCTGGAGTAAAGGAAATGCGGATTTGGGATCGTGTAACCAGGAAAATACGGATGCTTCCACTTCTGTGCCATGGCTGGATAACCAAGGAACCCTTCTGTGTTTGTGGGGGGAAAAAAGGAATTTATTCCCTACATCCCAAGAAATGAGGTGATCCCAGAAAATGAAGCCCAGTTTCGAATGGACTTCCTAATTAATGGATTGCTTCTGGAAAAGCTGGGAAGCAGATCCCACTTTTCCATCAGTAAGAGCAGGAGGAACTAGAGCAGTAATGGTCATCTCACATCCATCCGTTTTTAGGGATGTGGGAAGCTGGAGCAGGAATGCCCATCCCACTATTCCAGAACTCTTCTAATTGAGCTTGGAAAAAGGAGGGAGAGGGACAGGAGCCAGGGAATGGCTCCCACTGGGAAAGGGGAGCTTGGGCTGGGATCTTGGCAAGGAATTCCTGGCTGGAATGGAATTCCCAGATTTGCTGGGGCTGCCCCTGGATCCCTGGAGTGCCCAAGGCCAGGCTGGACACTGGGCTTGGATCCACCTGGGACAGTGAGAGGCTTGTAGTGGAAGGGGTTGGAACAAGATGAGATTTAAGGTTCTTTCCAAACCATTCCATGATTTTATGTTTCCGGCTTTTCCAAGCATCCCAAGAAATCTCCAAGGAGCTCAGTTCCCTTCTTTACCCCAACAACAACAATTTTACGTGGCGGTGATCAGGCCATGGTTCTGTTGAATTTTGGGTCACCCACATCCCAGAGGGGCAGGGGAAACCCCTTTCCAACTCTGACCGGGGTCAGGGTTCGCGGGAAGATCCCCAGAGTTTTCCTAAATGGATTCTGAAGGCTGCAAAGCTACGGCTTATCCCAAAATCTCCCTGAAGCTGGTTTTGCTTCAGCTGCACATTTGGTGTTTGGTGGTGTCTGGTCCCAGGACGTTGCCAAAGCTGCCTTTGAAGTGGGGCTTAGACAAGAAGCCCTGAGTCACCTCCCGAGGGACCTCCGGGCAAGTGACATCTGCCAGGCTTAATCCTGACCTCGGGAACAATGGGTGACTCACAAAGCTGAACTTTACCTCACTCCCAGATTAGCCCTGGCCACCTCCTTGGAGATCCCAAACATCAGGGAGTTCCTGCCCGGGATGATTCAGAGCGAAGATTAGCGCGGGAGAAAGCCCCAAGCCAAGCGGAATTATTGGCCAAGCTGAGTTCAGCAGGAAATGTTTGCCTCGGCCAGCCGTGACTCCAGGATCCCATTATCCCACCATTATCCAGCCCTTGGAAGCTTTTCATCAGCATGGAAAGGGCAGGAAGGACAAACAGGGCGGTGATTGGAGCTCCCATGAGATAAGAGGTGTTCGGAACGCTCTGGGTGAATCACTCAGGGAAGCTGTGCCCTGGTGACCTCTAAGCCAAGCTCTGCTAATCTGAGCCTAAGAGCCGGCTCCATCCTGGACCAGGCCCCTCCTGATTCACCAGCAGGAGCCCCACAGTGAACGCCTTGTTTTAATCAGTGTTTTCCAGAGAAACACTGAAGGAAAAGGAGTTCTGGACTATTTCAATCTTCCTTGACAAGGAATGAAAAGGAGAAGGGCCCAAATCTTCCAGGAATCCAAATTTCCAAGTGCTTCCCTCAGTTTTTACCTTACAGCAAAAACTCCAACTTTCTCAAAGGCAGATTAACAATAATTTACTCAACTTTTTAATCCTTCATGTGGGAAAAAGCCCTCACGCAGCACAAAAATCTCCATCCTTGCCTTCATCAGCTGCTGCCATCACCCCATCCCTGACTCAGCTCTCCTGGATTAAAAAAAAACACCCCACACAGCTGCAAATAAATTTATTCTTTCTTAATAAATCCCTTTAGAAACAAGGCTGCTCATCCCCCACATTAATTAATTGCACCCGAGGTCTGCCCTAATTAGCTGCTGCTAATGAGACAGTCTCACCTGTGCTGGGTTGGAGATTTACCTGCCAGGAAGGGACACCTGGAAGCCAAAAGCTCAGCGAAATCCAGCTCGGACCTGCTCGTCCTGTTCCACATCTCCTGATCCAGAGGGATTTGCTTTGTGTAATTCAGGTTGTGGGGAGGAGAGCTTGTTATTCCCTTGATAATTCCTTGGGATAGCAGGGCTGGAAAGTCGTCACCAGGAAATGGCAGCAGATGTGATTTGGTGGCAGTGGCCAGGGGGAAAAATATCCTCTTCTTTTTGAGGAATCACTCCTTGGCCACTCCCTTCTTTCCCTGCATCCAGGCTCCTTAAAATTCCAGTTTTCCCTGAAAAACAGCTGAGCTGGCTGTGCCCTGCCTATTCCAAGGATTTGGAAGTGCCCCAAGCTTCAAGTTGCTCCAGCCAGGTGAATTTTATGGTCCCGGTGAGGTCATTCCCAAATCCCTGCAAAGGTGATTCCTGCTGCCTCCTCCTTTTCTCCTCCACCCAAAAAGAACCCACAAAATCAGCACAAATCATTAATACGATCAAAAACGCAACTGGAATCTTCTCCACAAAAAAATCCCTGGAGGTCCCTGGGTAGCAGGATCCACAAGGCTTGGAAATTTATGGAGATCAAGGAATTGTTGAGGTTGGAAAAGCCATCCAGGGTCAAGCTGTGACTGATGCCCACCTTGTCCCCAGCCCAGAGCACTGAGTGCCTCATCCAGGCATTCCTCGGACATGGATGGATCCATCCATCACCTTTGGATGTGACTCCAGCTTAGATCCTTCTTTTTGCTGTACTGAGCCCTGCTCCCGGCATTCCGGGTGTCATCCAAAATCCCTGAGGATCCAGATTCTCCTCCCAGGAACAAGTGACAGAACAAGAGGAAGTAGCCCCACGTTGTGCCCTGGGAGGTTCAGGTTGGATATTGGGAATTTATTTATTTATTTTTCTCAGGAAGGGTTTTCCAGCATTGGAACAACCCCAGGGAAGTGATGGACTCACCATGCCTGGAAGTGTTCAAAAAAATATGGGAACGTGGCACCTGAGGATGTGGGTTAGTGGTGGCCATCTCAGAGGTGCCTCTCCAAGCTTAATAATTCCAGGATTCTGTATTTGGAATAAAGAGACATGGACAGGGATCATCAGTGTCCTGAAGTACATGGAATTAGGGAATCATGGAATGGTTTGGGTGGGAAGGGACCTTAAATCCTATCCCATTCCCAACCCCATCCATGGGCAGGGACACCTCCCACTATCCCAGGCTGCTCCAGCCCCAGTGTCCCGCCTGGTCTTGGGCACTCCAGGGATCCAGGGGCAGCCTCAGCAAATCTGGGAATTCCACCCCTCCCCTCCCCACCCTCCCAGCCAGGAATTCCTTCCCCAAATCCCACCCAAACCTGCTGTTTTTGCACCATTCCCACTCGTCTCCACACAACCAGTCCAGCCTGAGTCTCCCATTCTGAGCCTTCAGTCCATGGCTCTGCTTGGGTGTCCCCCAAATGACGAGGAGCAGGGACAGGAAACCCTTGGGAATCACTGACCCTTGGCTCCAGGCGAGTTCATTCTCCCTCAGGAGGCTCCAACCACCTCACACAGCCCTGTGGATCCATGGAATGCAGCATTTCCACAGTGAACCTGTGCCAAAATCCCGCTTTCTCCCTGCTGGTGACTCCGTAGCCCCAGCTCAGCCCCCACGGAACCACAGCAGGACAACCCGCGGCCACCCCCCGTCCCCTCCTCCCTTCCCAGGAGCTCTGGATTCTATTCCCGGCTTCCCCGGGGAGCAAACAGTCATGGCCATCGGATTTGTTTTAGGGTTTGCTGGAATTTCCTGGGGTTGGAGCGAGGTTAACCACAGCCAGCTCTTGTGGCCACGTCCTCAGCGTTCCCCATTGTTCCCTGCTAAGGTGGCTGGGCCTGGTTTCCTTGGAAGAGCGGGGTGTTGTTTGGTGTTCCCGGCTCGGCGCTCCACGGTGACGGAGAGGAGGAAGGAGAAGAAGCAGCTCTTCCTTTTTTAGGCCTGTGGCTTTGAGAGAGGGCCTGGTGTCACCAGGAGGTCACCCCGGGCTTGCTGAGATGGGACTGGGGACAGCAGGAGGCTGGAACCAGCTCCCTGCTTCCATAGGATTCCCTGGAGACACCCGGCGGAAAAATGTCCGGAATCTCCCACTGCTGCCTCCTTCCATCGGGGTGTTCCGAAAGGCTTTTTCTCCCGAGAAAAGAAGGAGAGGACAATTCCATAAAAAGCTTTTCCCTGCTGGGACAGGATCAGCCACTTTCATGCTGTGTCCTGACCTTTTGCTACTGGAAAGTGGAATTTCCTCGGCTCTGCCAAGAGTCCATCCCCGTCCTGGCTGCCGGAGGTGCTCCCTGGTGGGAGGACACGCTCCCTCTCCAGCCACAGGGACACAAATCCTGCCCAGCTCGGCTCCGGCCGTGCCTCAGAGGGGAAACTGAGCTCATCCTCATGGATACACCCCGGAGCCAAGGGCAGGGCTCGGATTCATGCTTGGAGGGAAGAGCAGGAGCTGAGCACGACTCCCTTGGCTCCACCAGGTTATTCCGAGGAGCCAACAATGGGAACTGTGTGATCCAGTGCTTAGGACACCGGACAAGGAATGAGGGAGTCTGGCTGCTGGGTTAAATAATGGAATCATGGGATGGTTTGTTGGGAAGGGGCCATAAATCTCATCCCATCCCGTTCCAGCCCCTGGATACCTCCCGCTGTCCCAGGTTGTTCCAAGCCCCATCCAACCAAGCCTTGGACACCGCTCACTCCCTTCTCTGGGATCCACCATCTCACAGAGGTTTTATCCCTCCTTTCCACCCTTTTCCCAGGATTGTCCACCCAAAGTGGAAACCTTGGATAGAGTTACTCACCCACAGCTCGTGGATTGGAGAGGGAAAGATCCGGAAGGAACGAGGTCACCTCAGCCCAAGGTTGCTGCCTGGCATGGTTTGGAGGAGGTGACACACACACGCACGTCGTTCTTGTGGCCTTTCCAACCCTTTGATGGATCCCTCCCCACTGGAGATATCCGATAATTCCGTGAATGAATTACCAGAATAATTAGGAGAGCCTAAAACTGACAGATGAACAGATGAACCCAGAAGTTCCACAGGGGCTGTCAGCAGAGCCCTGGAGTGGCAGGAGGTACCTGAGTATCCCGTATTTAACTTTCCAGTGGTGGGATTTCATTGGAATGGTGGAATTTCACTGAAAAATTGGCTGGAAAGGGATTTCATGGAGTCATAGAAAAGTTTGGAAAAGAATTTAAAGTTCATCCAGTGCCATGGGCAAAGACACCTTCCCCTATCCCAGGGTACTCCAAGCCCCAATGTCCAGCCTGGCCTTGGACACTTCCAGGGATCCAGGGGCAGCCACAGCTGCTCTGGGAATTCCAGCCCAGCCCCTCCTCACTCTGAGTGAAGCTCTTCCTGACATCTGGTCTAATCTGACTTTAATTATTGTAGTTGTCCTGACTTTCATTTTAATTTTATCCACCTCCCCTTCCCCAAAGTCCACCATCACAAGATTTCCACATTCCTGGCTGATGGGACAAGGGGCTTCTGCAGCCAGGCTCAGTCGAAAACTTCACCTGTTGGGAACAAATTTTGTGGAATATTTGGATGCCAGGCCCAGGAATTTCTGGCCTGCGGCGGCTCCATTTCCAGCAGGATCCACAGGAAGATAAAAGAGGGAGCGGCACAATCCTGAAGCCTGGCCAGCAGAAAAAGGGACGCTTCAAAAAGCCCGAATCCCCCTACCAAAATCCCAAAAACCCCAAAACCAGCCAGGAGTGAAGGCTGTCCCTCTCAGAGGACACCACCAGCCAAACCTCGCTTAAAAACCTTTTCCCTTTCTCCTGCTGCTGTGTCCCGCTCCTGGCAAGAGGCAGGGAAGATTTCTGCGGCTCAGCCAGGCCACGATCCGGGATAAAAATGGCTCTGGAAGCGAAGGGGATGAGTCACCCGTCCCAAAGTCCAGCAGTCGTCAGGCCTGGCCCCGTAACGAGCTGTTGACACCACTGGGAAATGACTGTGATCAAGAGCAGCCTCTTGTCTCTGCCTCGAGCACCCTTGACCTCGCTTTGGGATGTCACGAGTGGCCTGCGGGACACATGAATCCAATTATTTTCCCCTCAAATCTCCCTTCAAGGGCCTCGTTCTGCTGTCAGCCCCTACCCTCGGCCCAGCTTCCACAACAAAATCGGGGATTAATCCCATCCCAGCAGCGGTGGCAGCAGCAGGAGCAGCGCAGCTCATTATCCCTGTGGTTAATTAGCCCCCGGGATGCTCCGGGAGGAGCCAGGGAAGGTGGGACACAGAAGGGACCCCACATGTGAGGGGAGGTTGGGCTCAGCATCATCTCCTGCAGGGTGGAGATGCTCCGAGGCGTTTTTGGATCCTCCTGTGGGGAGAGGAAGGGAATAAAGAAGGGGGAAACAGGAATGGGAAAACCACTGCAGAGAGGAGGAGGAAGGAATCCGAGCAGGCGCCTCCTGTTCCAACCCAGCCCCAGGAGCTGCCGCAATTTCACAGAAAACTGGGAAAAATGGACTTCCCTGCTTTGTTGGCTCCCCTGCTTTGTTGGCTCCCCTGACAAAGCCTTTCCCTCCCTGCTCCCACAGCATTCCCAGTTGTCCCAGTCTGGTCTGGTTTTGCCCTCCCTCTGGCCAGGGCTGGAAACCATCCCTATTTTTGGGCAGGGAAGTGGGGCTGGAGCACCCTGGGCCAGGCTGGGAAGAACCTGGCTGAACATCAGGAGTTTGGGCCAAGGAGGTCAAGGCAGGGCTTGACTTGAGCTCCAGACAATCTGAGTGTCCAAAACTTCCTGGGCAGCTCAGCTCCAGGGCTGGGAATTTGTTGGGAATTTTTTGGGAAGAGCAGCTCCAGCAGGAAGGAGAAAAGTTCCAGTAAGGAGCTTCCAGCTGTCCCAGTCTTGGTGTGGTGAGGTCTGGATGCCCCATTCCTGCCTCTCCCATTCTCCAAAGCTTTGCTTTTAATGGAAAATGTGCCACGAGGATAAAATTAGCCCTGAGCTGTCCAGGAACATCCAGAGCTTTGCTGGGATTTGCCAATGGGATCTTCACACATCACCCGAGCAATTTCCAGTACCAGCAGCTCATTCCCAGTTCCAAACTCCTGATTTTCCAGTTCTGGTGTCTCATTTCCAGTTCCAAACGCCTCATTTTCTGATTCAAACAGCTCAAACCCCTTCCAAACCCCTCATCTTCCAGTTCCAAGTCTCATTCCCAGTTCCAAACTCATTTTCCCATTCCAACAGCTCAAGCACACTTCCAAACTTATCATTTCCCAGTTCCAGTAGCTCATTCCCAGTTTTAGACCCCCCCGTTTCCCAGTTCCAAAAGCTCATCCCTATTTCAAGCCCCCCATTTTCCAGTTCTAACAGCTCAAACCCATTCTAAACTCCTCATTTTCTAGTTCCAAAGACTCATTCCCAGTTACAAACCCCCCATTTCCCAGTTCCAGCAGCTCATTCCTTTTTCAAGCTCCCCATTTTCCGGTTCCAACAGCTCAAACCCATTCTAAACTCCTAATTTTACAGTTCCAGTAGCTCATTCTCATTTCAGACTCCTAATTTCCCAGTTCCAAAGGCTCATTCCCGTTTCAAACTCCCCACTTCCCAGTTCCAACAGCTCAAACCCAGTTCCAAACTCCCCATTTCCCAGTTCCAATAGCTAATTCCCAGTTCCAAACCCCCATTTCCCAGTTCCAACTGCTCATTCCCATTTCAGACTCCCCATTTCCCAGTTCCAACTGCTCAAACCCATTCCAAACTCCCCATTTCCCAGTTCTAACAGCTCAAACCCAGTTCCAAACTCCCCATTTCCCAGTTCCAGCTGCTCATTCCCATTTCAGACTCCCCATTTCCCAGTTCCAGCTGCTCATTCCCATTTCAGACTCCCCATTTCCCAGTTCCAACTGCTCAAACCCATTCCAAACTCCCCATTTCCCAGTTCTAACACCTCATTCCCAATTCCTAACTCGTTCTTTCCCACCCTGTGCCGGAGATGTGGCCAAGCTGTGCCACAGCCAAGCAAGGGACAATTCCTTGTCCCCCAGGAGCCTCAAGTGACATCAGCAGGACATCACTGACCCCTGGATGCCACCAGCCCCAGGGACCACATTCAGGCACCACTTCCACCTGAAAAAATGGGGGGGAAAGGGGAAAAAATGATGGAAAGGAAGAATTTTAAAAGGGAAAAAGGTGAGTGAGGACAATAAATAAATAAATACATAATTAAATAAATAAATAAGTTCTGGAGTGTGAGCTGACAGTGACCTGTAAGGAAAATGTTGCATCCAAACTTTCCTGTCGAGCCCTGGAAATTTGTTCCCTCTTAAAGAAAGAGGGGGTGTATCCAGTTCAAAGGAAAAGCTGGAGTGGGGAAGAATTCCGTGGTGGGTTTTTTTTTCCCATTTGCTTCCTTGCTCCCTTCCTTTCCAACCCCGATTAATTCTGAATCTCCCAATTCCTGTCCAGTGCAGAAAAAAAAAATCAAAAAAAAAAAAACCCAGAACCAAAAAACCCAAAACTGAAAAAATAAAAAGAGATAAAAGTCATGGGGGAGGGAAATCTCCAATTTGTGGGAACTGCCGGGGCTGAAGTGGGAATGCAGGGAGGGGTTTGGATTTTCCCAGGCTTGGAGCTCAGAATTCTATTTTTACAGAGCACGGGAGAAAGGGTGGGGAGAGGGATTAAAGCAGCGTAAAAGCAGGAAATAAATGGAAATGCCACAAGTTTCGAGAGCTGTTATTATTATTTATTATTTGAATCCTATTTATTCCTTGGGGGTTCCACAGTAGCTGGAACATGGGGACAAAAAAAAACAGGAAAAATAAAAAGGGGTCAGAAGGAATTCTAGGACACTGATGGGGTTTTCTGGTGTGTTTTGCCTCAACGAGGTGGAAATTGTAGTGGAGAGATTAAAAAAAATGATAAAATCATCCTGGAATTCTGCAGGGAATATCCTGGACACCGCTCACCTGAGCTGAACCTCCAAGGAATCATGGAATGGAACTGGCAAAGCTGGAAAAGGCCTCCAAGATGACCAAATCCAACCTTTGAGCCAGCACCACCTTAATCAATTAAACCCCAGCAGAAAACGCCATGCCCAGTTGTTATTAGAGGAATTTGGATTGCCCAGGAAAATCCCTGGATTTGCCATAAATGCTCAAAGGAACAGAGATGCTACTGGGAATGCTGCAAATTCTCCCAAAAAAAACCCTCCCTGTGGAGGATCTGGGCTTCAGGAGATGCTTGAAGTGCACCACGTCCTCAGGGAGAGCCCAAAGGCAAATCCGTGGCTCAGATCTTCCTCTGGGAAAGCAGGATGGGCAGGGATAGGAGCAGAATCTATCTGTAAACCCAAAATTCCAGCAAAATCCTCGCCTTGTATCCAGGCCCAGCCAGCAGCAGATGCTGAAGGAATACCTGAAAGCTGGAAAATCATGGAATTCTCCCAATATCCATCCCTCTGCTCACTTGACCATGCCAAAACACCTCCCCAGACATGATCTGGATCCATTTGATAATTCCTGACCCACACTCGCCGTGCCAGAAGGAATTTCTGGATTCCCACAACTCCTCTTCCTCCAAAATTCACTTATGGCTGCTTTATCCACAATCAAAGATTCCAGAGTGACTCTGGGCACTGCAAAAAAAAACCCTGAGGACAAATAAATGTGAGGGAAAAGGTGGGAGGAAGAGGCGTTACCTGGGATAGAGTTTTCTCTTTGTTTCCAGGGAAAAAGGAAAGAAAACTTCCATTGTTTGGTTGTCAGATAGATGAAAATGTCAGAGCTCGATCCACTCTTTATCCTCTTCTCTGTGATGTGGGAATTGTCCTCCTTCATCCCAAAAGTGGGCCAGGCTCAGATAATAACCTTATCCTGACATTCATGGAATCATGGAAGGGTTTGGGTGGGAAAGGACTGGAAAATTCATCCCATTCCCACCCCATCCATGGGCAGGGACACCTCCCACTCTCCCAGGTGGATCCAGCCCCAGTGTCTAGCCTGGCCTTGGGCACTGCCAGGGATCCAGGGGCAGCCCCAGCAAATCTGGGAATTCCATTCCAGCCAGGAATTCCTTGCCAAGATCCCAGCCCAAGCTCCCCTTTCCCAGTGGGAGCCATTCCCTGGCTCCTGTCCCTCTGTCCCTTGTCCCCAGTCCCTCTCCAGCTCTCCTGGAGCCCCTCCAGGCACTCTGAGCATTCCCTGGAATTTTCCCTTCTCCAGGGGAACATTCCCAGCTCTCCCAGCCTGCCTCCAGAGCAGAGGGGCTCCAGAATCCTGGAATGGTTTTGGTGGGAAGGGACCTTAAATCCCATCCCATTCCACCCCATCCATGGCAGGGACACCTCCCACTGTCCCAGGTGGATCCAATCCCAGTGTCCAGCCTGGCCTTGGGCACTCCCAGTGATCCAAGGGCAGCCACAGCTGCTCTAGGAATTCCATCCCAGCCCCTCCCCACCCTCCCAGGGAACAATTCCTTCCCAAATCCCATCTAAATCCATCCTCTTCCAGCTTGGAGTCATTCCCACTTGTCCTATCACTCCATGCCCACGGATGTGTCTGTGCCAGGAAGAAGCAAAGTTTCCTTGGAAGAGCTAAATCCCACTTTTTCTCTCCTTGCTCCTGCCAGATTATCCAGGAGTCCCACGGGAGCTCAATTCCATCTGCTCCACTCCAGTGGGTGGGAGAGGAACAACACAGGCTTGGATCCAGCCCCTGGAATGGGGTCTCCATCTGGGAGAGCTCCCGGGATTTTTGCTCTTGGCAGCACCGGCTCCACAGGGAACTGATGTGATCCCACCTCCTCCTGCCTCCAGCTGCATCCTCGGAGGAAAGCGGAGCTCGGGATGCGCCAGCTTGGCTGGGCTGGAGTAAATATTCCACCCAGGAGCTGTGTTTGGGATTTGGGCTGGATTTGGTGTTGGAAACACAGGGATGGTTCCGTTATTTTTGGGAAGTGCTTTCACGGATCCAAGGTCTTTCCTGCTCCTCATGCCAGGGGAGAAGTTGGGAATTCAGCAGGAGCTGGGAAGGGCCGCAGCCATGGCCATGGGGATATTCCAGAACATGGGACACCACCCTCAGCAGATAAACCTGGAGAAAAAGAAGGAATGTGGGCGCATTCCAAGTGACACCATTTTGTCTTCCCAGGTCATCTCATCATTCCTGGGATGGAGCCTGGTTTTCCCAGGCACAGGAAAACACCTGCCTGGGATGAAAACCTGGGAATGAATTCCTTGTTTTCTTTTTCCCCTGTGGATTTTCCTCCCGCTATTCATCTTTATATCAGCCATGAGTTTTCCCACCTTTTCCCTCCCCCATCCCACTGTGGATTAATTCCCAGTGGAGGTTAAACCATGGAGCTCCTTTTCATCCCAGCTTTCCTTTCCTTCCTCCGGCTCCCTCAGCATTTCCCAAATTCCCACTGTCTGGATGCAAGATCCAATTCCTTGGAAGCAGGAGGATATGGGAATAAAGATGGGACGTGCACAAAAGAGAAATTCCTTGCTGAGTCAGGGCCTGGGCAGCAAAAATAGATAGGAATAAAAAAAGCGGTTTTTGTTTCTGTTTTTTTTTTTTTTTAGGAAAATGTTTGTCTCTCTATTTTTAGGAGAGGCTGTTGTTTCTCTATTTTTAAACCAGGCTGGAGGAGCAAAATGAGAGGTTTTGTTCTAAATCCAAAGAGGAATTTTCGGATGGGCTGGGCTACAAAAAAGCTGCAGTTTTGGGACAAAGCTGTTTCGGCTACGTGAGCTTTGCCATGATTTAAAGCCATTCTGCCCTCGGAATTCGTATGGAGGAAGCTCAGGGTTGCTCCAGAAATAGGGAATTTCTTCATCTGCTCAAGGCTTCAAGCCTCTGCCCACTCACAGCGCTGTGGGGAGATGGTGGAATATCCTGACGGGAAGAATCACAAGGATCATGGATCCAGCCCCTTCCCTGCCCAGACCCTCCAACAATCCCACCCCGGGCACCCCTGGGAATGTTGTCCGTGTGCTCCTGGAGCTCCGGCAGCCTTGGGGCCGTGCCCATTCCTGGGGAGCATAAAGGGTTTGGAAAGCTTGGGAAAGGAGCAATTCCATCCCTCCAGAGCCCTAATCACCCTCGGCTCCTTGGGGTTTCATTTATCTGTGTGGAAAGCAGAGTTTGGAGTGACAGGATTGTTTGGATGTGCTGAAAACCTGTTTTTCATGGAATTGCAGGGTGGGATGGTTTGGGATTGGAGGGGATTAAATCCCATCCCATGGGCAGGGACACCTCCCACTGTCTCAGGTTGATCCAAGCCCCAGTGTCCAACCTGGCCTTGGACACTTCCAGGGACGGGAACACACAACTTCTCTCCCAAACTTTGTTCTTCCTACTTTTTAAGGAAATGTTGGAGAAGGTTTTTCCTGCCCTGGATTAGCAAACACTTCAAAGCAGCCAAAGAAAACGAGGTGAGCACCAGCCTTGGCCGGGCACAGAGGCACGGAAAGAAACTTCCTTTGTTTTTCGGCAGTGAAAGGATCCCAAAGGAAATGGAAAAGGGGGTCTGGGATTTTTCTCCATCAGGACACAGCCAGGTTGTGCCATTTGATAGGGAATTTTCGTGTTCCTTTATCCCTGCTTTTCCTGGGCCCAGCCCTTCCTCCTCACCTCCCAGTATCTCTCCACGACATCGACGAAAAATAACCCAGCAGAACATCACGCCTTGGCTGTTCCCAGTGCCTGCATTCCATGGAATACTTGGATGACATGAGCCAGGTCTCACAGGGAACACCAAATCCCTGTTTCCACCCCCTAAAAAAAAAAAAAAAAAAAGGGATTTTCCCATAAATAAAGCTTTTCTGCTAAGCTCCTCCTCAGGGGATTTGATGTGCTCCCGGTCACCTCGGCAGCACTGGAATTCTTGGAGAGAAGTCCAAGTGGGACAGAATGAAGTGGCTGGAAGGATGGACTTATGAGGAGAAAAGCTGGAGGAGCTAAATATGGATAGTTTGGCTGGAAAACAGGGAAGGAGGACAACTGTCTATGGACGGACAGAAATATCCGGGAGAGGGAGGGGTTGTTTGGGTCAGACCGACTGGGGAATAACCCGGAATCACAAAATGGGATTGAGGAATGGAAAATGAGCGCTGGCCATCAGGGGAAACATTCCGACCTCTAGGATTGGGGAACATCCGCCCTCCCCCGGAGCTGGGGTGGGAATCCTGCTCCTGGAGATGTTTAAGAATGGTCCGGAGTGCTCTTGGGAATGATCCTTGGGATGGGGATGGATTGGATGCGGGCAGGGTGATCCCTGCAGGAAGAAAAACGCCTCGAGCATGGGAAGGGGTTCAGGGAGCGCGGGCTGCCCAAATCCAGGAAAATCCGGGAATGGACTCACGGAATCGCCAAGTGGGTTGGGTTGGAAGGGACTTTAAGGATCATCTCATTCCGTGAAGGACACCTGCCACTATCCCAGGGTGCTCGGAGCTTTATCCGACCCGGCCTTGGACTTTTCCGGGGATGGAGCATCCAGAATTCCTTGGGATTGTAAGGATTGCCCTCCATGCTGGCAGTCGCTCCTTGAGGGTGTGGAAAATTAATTCCTCCCCTTCTCCCTCCTCTCCAAGGCACCTGGAAATGAGGGAGCGTTCAGATATAAATCTGGGAATTTTGGGGAACAGTGATAGGAATTTTCACCACCAGGACTTTTCCGTGCCTGGAGTTCAGACACTGCAGTCATCCCAGTTCCTGGAAAAATGTGGGAATAGCACCGTGGATCTTGATTATCAGGGAGATTCCAATATCTGGGATGCACCGTGGATTATCCCACCTGGAGGCCTGGCCTGAGGTTCAAACAGGCTGTAAAAAGTCATTTATGGCCTCAAAATCCATGCCAGGGCCTGGAGCATCCCGGAGCTCAGGGAAATGAATCCAAACAAGGAAACAGAAGGGAATAAAAAAAATCAACAGCAAAAACTGGGGAAAAAACAAACCAAAGAAAAATAGGAATAAAGTAGGAATAAGGTAAAGAGAAATAAAATTAAAACAAAAAATAAATAAAGGCGAAAAATAAAGGAGAAAAATAAAGGCGAAAAATAAAGGAGAAAAATAAAGGAGAAAAATAAGGGAGAAAAATAAGGGAGAAAAATAAGGGAGAAAAATAAAGGAGAAAAATAAAGGCGAAAAATAAAGGAGAAAAATAAAGGAGAAAAATAAGGGAGAAAAATAAGGGAGAAAAATAAAGGAGAAAAATAAAGGAGAAAAAATGAAAAATAGAAACAAGATTAAAATTAGAACAATTCAAAAGAGAAAAAATAAAAGAGGAAAACAATAAAAAAGAGGAAAGATGAAATAGGAAAAAATAAAGAGGAAAAATTAAAAAGATGAAATAACAAGAAAAAGGGGGGGGAATAGAGGGAATATAAAATAGAGGAAAAAATTAAAAAGAGGAAAAAATTGAATAAAATACAATAAAAATTAATAGATGAGAACCCCACTGATGTGAGTAGAGCCAATTTTCATCCATTTTTCCTTGAGGATCTCTCTCCAAGCCCTCCTGGTGGCAACAATCCTTGGCCTCAAGGGTCAGGACAGATACAGACAGCTTGGAATTCCAGAATCCTGAAATAATCCATGCTGGAAGGGACCTCCGGGGGTCTCCGGTTCATCTTCCCGCTCCAAGCAGTGTCAGATCAGAGCAGGTTGCTCCGGGCTTTTCCAGGCTGATCCTAAAAGGTCTCCAAGGATCCCCTTGTGTCCTCCTCACCCTCCCCAGCACCTTCTCCAGGCCCCACCACTCTCCCCAGTTCAGGAATACTTGGCTGAACTGGGAGAGCGCCAAACCGGGCACATTCCCAGGAGGAAGTCCAAAAAATACTGAATAAAAGAGGTTTTAGGAGTAGACCTGGGAATATCTGCAAAGTCCAGCTCCCTGTGAGGTTTCCACCCAAATCAGAGGAGAATCATGGGGATAATCACGGAGAGAAGGCCTTGGAGCTCGCCAGGGAATGGATTTTCCCACTCTATCCTTCCTTCTCCTTTACCTACCAAGATGTGGCCGTGGGGGAACCTTCCCACCACTCTGGACTTCCAGATGACCTGGAGATGTTTGGGTTTGCTCTGCACAGGACAAAATATTCCTGCCTTAGGATTCCTCCTCCTGCTCATCTCTTCTGGGGTTTTCCAGCTACAACTTCCATCCCACGTTCCCATCCAGGAGGGCATCGGAGCAGAATCAAACTCCAACCAAATCCAGAAAAAAAATTAATAAAAAGGAGGGTTTTTTTCAGGCCTTTTAGTCAATTTTTCTCTCTCCTGGGACACGCTCCACCCCTCACCAGGACCAACCATCTCCTCCTGTCCCAGACTCCTGGATTTGGATCCCAACATTTTGTCTGCAGTGGGCTCCAGGAGCAGGTTCTCCTCCTCTTTTCCCCAGTCCCCTTTTACACACTCCCAGCAAATCCCTCTGCACTCATCTCCCCTCCAGACTAAACAATCCCAACTCTTTCCGTCCTTCCCTGGAGGCCGTGCTTGCCGGACCTCTGATCATTCCTACTGCTCTCCCCTGGACTCCTTCCAGCTGGCCTTGCTCTCCCTCGGAATGCCTCATCCCGGACTTTTGGGCTCCATCTGAAGCCTTTTGGGACTCCTCAACTCGGAGGTCTCATCTCAGCCCATCAGAGAGGGAGATTAAAGTTCCTCAGCCTGGATCTGGTTCCGAATCCGCGTCTCCTCCGTGCCGGGGATGGCTCTGCTGTTCCCACCAGGGACTATGGGGAATGTAAATTCCCAAATGCTCCAGGATTTCAGAGCCAGCCCTGGGTGCACACAAAAGAGATGGGGTGGAAACTCTTCCCAAAGGTCCTCAAAACACAGAACACCTGGGGACTTCCCAGCTCCATGTGTGGGATTTGAGGTGGGATGAAGGGAATTCTGCTGCACCCAAATATCCTTCTTTTTACCTGGGAAGGTAGGGATAAGACAAAGGGAAATGAGTTTAAACTGAAAGAGGAGAGATTTAGGTGAGATTTGGGAAGAAATTCCTCCCAGTGAGGGTGGGGAGGGGCTGGGATGGAATTCCCAGATTTGCTGGGGCTGCCCCTGGATCACTGGGAATATCCAAGGCCAGGTTGGACACTGGGGTTGGATCCACCTGGGACAGTGGGAGATGCCCCTGAACATGGATGGGGTGGAATGGGATGGGATTTAAGGACAATTCCAAATCAAATCATTCCAGAATTCTGGAGTTTTTTGGCTCTGGAGCCAGGCTGGGAGAGCTGGGAATGTTCCCCTGGAGAAGGGAAAATTCCAGGGAATGCTCAGAGTGCCTGGAGGGGCTCCAGGAGAGCTGGAGAGGGACTGGGGACAAGGGACAGAGGGACAGGAGCCAGGGAATGGCTCCCACTGGGAAAGGGGAGCTTGGGCTGGGATCTTGGCAAGGAATTCCTGGCTGGAATGGAATTCCCAGATTTGCTGGGGCTGCCCCTGGATACCTGGCAGTGTCCAAGGCCAGGTTGGATCCACCTGGGACAGTGGGAGGTGTCCCTGCCCACGGATGGGGTGGCAATGGGTGGTCCTATCCATCCCAAACCATTCCATGATTTTATGGTGTTCCCAAATATCTTGACACTCGTCTCTCTCTTTTGCTGCCAGGCTCTGCAGCTGCAGCTCCATCTGTGGACTTGGAAAAGAAGTCCAAAATCCAATCAATCCAACCCAAAGATGTTCCCACTTCCCTTCATCCATAACAAGATTTGTTGTTCCTCAAAGAAAACCCGATTCCAAAAAAAACCCATTTATTAACGGAACCAAATTGACACTAATTAATTTTTAATTAATTAATGATTAACCACATTAGAGCCCCTCCAGGACTCAGTGAAATGCAAGGGGGAACAAAGAGCTCCAAGGATGAACCAGGAGATTCCTGTAAAATCCTTTCAGCTCCGTTCATGCCAAATGTTTCACAGGAGAATTCCAAGCAGACGCATTTTCTACCCTGGCAGAGCCTCCCTAAATAATCCTATTTCTTATTAAAGCAAATAATTAATTAGCTACAAACCCCAATTTGATTTATTTGTCCTTTTTTCTCCCCGTTACATATTAGCAGATACCAAAATGAAATTATTTGGTTTTTTTGCAATTAAGAGCTGCTAAATCCTTGTCTGCTTGGGCAGTTCATAGTTCCAGCTGTAATTTCAGTGCTATTCTAGTCTTCTTGCTTTTATTCCCTGCTTTTTATTCCATGTTTTTTTATTCCATGCTTTTCATTCCCTTGCCCTTATTCCATGAAAACGGAGGAATGCAGGATCAAGCAGGAATAAAAAGTAATTTTAGGGTAACTCCAAGCCTTCCACACGCCCTTCCTGATGGGATGATCCCAAAGACGACATTAGGACCTGGCTGGAGCCATCTCCAAGTGGCACTGCATGGATAATCCCCGTGGGAATCACCCTCTCCACCTCCTTCCTTTCCCTTTTATCCACATTCAGCTCACGTCTCCCACTTTTTCCACGGATTCATTGGAGAAATCCATCCCTGCCTTATCCCAGCTGGAGTTTTCAGGGAGCTGTGACACAGGCAGGGGTTGTTATCCTGGTGTGGAATAACCTCGTATTCCCGCACACCTGGAATGGGACCATGGATCCCAAAGATCCCTGCAGCAGGTCAGCGTTTCCTGGGGCAATTCCCAGTTTTCCCACCAGCCCTGCCCAGCCCAGCTCCCAGGACAGGATCAGGAATCCCACTGGCATTTCCATCCTCACTCCACGGGCGACTTCCCCTCCCACTCCTCTTGCTCCCAAGGGATTTGCTGAGGGAACACCGCATCCACTTCCAGCTGGGATGACGCTCATGGATCAAAGCCTGTGGATAGCTGGAAAACTGGGACCAGTCTAGCAAATGCTGTCCTATGAATTTAGGCCGAGCCTAACCACCTTCCTGGATAAAAGGAAAGGGCTGGGGGGGGATTGTGGAATTTTGTCTTGAGGATTCATCCCAAAACTCCACAGACTGTGACTCATGAGTGACCTGAAGGGAACAACGCATTTCCCAACCTTTGGAGCAAGCCCTGGGAAGGCTGTGCCGATGTTTTACCAGGAGAGGTGATTTCACCGGGATGGCTCTGCCTCTGGATGAATCCCTGCTCCTTTTCCCCAGTCACCGGAGACAGGCTGGCAATTCCAAGCAATCATCCCGCTGGGAGCCAGATGTCTGAGCCAGATTAGGTGATTCAGCTGCTGGAGGGCCTGGAGGAAGAGCCTGGGATCAGACACCCCACTGGAATTTGGATAAAATTATCCCAGGTGGCACCGCTCCACCTTTCCGATAATTGCACCGGCAGCCAGCGTCAGTCCATGTTTTCCATGGGAAATGGGCCTGACCTCCTCGCAAAACAAGGAATTCTGCTCATCAAAGAGGCTCTTTTCCAGGAAGAACCAAAACTTCCACGTGGCGCCGGAGTTCGCGTGGCACAAACCCGAGGTGGAACAGCTTCTGCTGCAGGAATAAACCCTGCACCCCCTGGATCGGGATTGGGACTGGGAGGGAACTGGGAGCCGATATTCCAGTGGGGAAGGAGGTTTGGTGGGATCTGCTGCCTCGCCCATCAGCTGATGGCAGCTCCTGAGGTCGCAGGGGGTGGCAAAGTGAGAAGGAGAAGGAGGGCAGGATTGTCCAGCTGCTGAGTGCTCCCCCTCCAATGGAATTTTTAGGGAATAAAACCCAGCAGAACATGCAGAAAACAGGGAAAATCCAACATCCCTAAAGAGCAGGACAATGAGTCTTGAGGGCTTGAATATTTAAATGACGACCAAGTTTCCTTTGGTTTCTTATTTTTTTGAAGGCTTGAATATTTAAATGGGGAAGAAGAACAGCTTAATTTTATGTAAAAAGTGATAGAAAATAGGATAAACCAAGCATTATTACAGCGCAGAAACGCCTGAAAAGGCAGAGACTGAAATACTGGATATAGATTGTCAAAAAGCTGTTGAAAAGGTGGATAGATCCAAGGAAAATCCAGGAGAAAATGATGTGGTGGAAGAGCTCGGAAGCTCAGCCTCATGGAAAAGGATGAAGGCATTAAAAGTGGGATTTACCTCACTGCCCTTTAGGAGTCCCAGAAGAATATTTGGCTTCCTGAAGAACCAGTGGAGAGGGAATTCCATTCTCAAAGCCCAATCTTCACTCTCCGAGTTGGATTCTCCAAGGGGATCAGCACCACATTTCTGACCTTGGCTTTACAAAGTTTAGGAGAGAAAAGAGCAATTTTAAGGCTGCTTTTTTGCATATCCAAGTCCTTTGGGATAATTGTCCCAGTGAAAATCTCTCTTCTCCAGCCAGAGGAGCATCAGGACATCAAACAGGAGATCCGTGAAGTTCCAGTCACCAAAACTTCAAGATAAAGGATTTGTCTGCTTGGAGAAAAGGAAGACAAGATATTCCTATATATTTAAGCAGGAATTCCATGTTTTTTCTGCATCCTTACAGCATCTTTAGCTCTACTCATCCAATCTCCCAACCCAGCCATCGGTTTGGGAATATTCCTCCCTCATCCCAAGATCTCTGCTGCATCATCTCAACCATCCTCCCAAAATATTGCTCACCATGAGGTCAAGGAGCAGCAGCTGCCCAGGGGTCCCTCTCCAGGCTGGTCCCAGTTCCCAGGAGAGGTTTGCTGGATCCGGGATGGAGAGGGAATTCCCACAGGGGACAAGGGACAGGAGCCAGGGAATGGCTGCCACTGGGAAAGGGGAGCTTGGGCTGGGATCTTGGCAAGGAATTCCTGGCTGGGAGGGTGGGGAGGGGCTGGATGGAATTCCCAGATTTGCTGGGGCTGCCCCTGGATCCCTGGAGTGCCCAAGGCCAGGTTGGATCCACCTGGGATAATGGGAGGTGTCCCTGCCCATGGATGGGGTTTTAGATCCCTTCCCATCCAAACCATTCCATGATTTTTTGTTTTTATGGTTCCCCAGCCAATCCAGACCTTTTTTACCACTGGAGGAATAAAGAACTGTTCCTTTCTACACGTCATCCCGCATTATCCCACATTACCTGCATTGACCATGAACACTCTTCTCCAGAAGTCTCCAAATTCATCCAAATTTAGGCCAAACTCTCAGATGTTGAGAGGTTCTGGCCTGGTTTAGCAAGACGGGGCTTTTAGGCTGTGCTCTCCAATAATGGAGACCTCGTGGTCCAAAACACTGGATTCTGGAGTATCATAGTTGACCCCTGAGAGAATCCAGGGAAATAAATATTGTTGGGAATGCTGTGCCACGGGAATTCGGAAGAAGGACATCTGCACATGTAGATGGAACAAGGAACCAGTGTTTTAGGAGAAATTCCAGAAGGGATCCACTTTTTGGGAGAAACTCTGGAAGGGGATCCGTGTTTTAGGAGAAACTCCAGGAGGAGATCCGTGTTTTAGGAGAAACTCCAGGAGGGGATCCGTGTTTTAGGAGAAACTCCAGGAGGAGATCCGTGTTTTAGGAGAAACTCCAGGAGGGGATCCGTGTTTTAGGAGAGGCTGTGGAACTGGGAGCATAATTTGCTTTCATTCCTTGTTTCTGCCAAGCTGGAACAGCCCAGGCTGGAGGAGGGAGGTGGAGGAAGAGTCGGAGGTGCTCTCCTGACCACGTGGGAACACCAGATTGGTGGGAAAAATCCTCTGGCTGCCAAGGAACATCGGGAATTACAGCATCAAATGTGTCATGGTGCGCAATTATGGGAAATTAAGCTCCACAGGGGCATTCTAAGATCAGAAATGTTTCTATCCCGACACATCATGAACTGGCCTCCTGCTTCTCATCCTGGCTTCCTTAGGCCAGGATTGAAACCAGATTGGAAAAGTCATTCCCGTGCTTTGATTCCCTCGTTAAGCTCCAGGTGGTTCATCCCTCCGTGCTGTGGATATCACGGGATTTGCTTTTCCGCGTTCCTTCTGGTGTGTCAGCACTCCGCACCCATCTCCTGAGGATTTCCCAGGGAATTCCATGGTGGTTCCCTCTCCCTGCCCATCCGGGTTTGCGGTGCTGGAGGAGCACAAGGATTCCTTAGACAAAGTTTGCTCTGTGGGCACAGGAAACTCCAGGATAAGTCCTGCTCCTAAATTAAGTCATAAATTACAGGACCACTCAGGCAGAGGAAGGTGAGGCAGCTCCAGACAAAAAAAAGCAGGAAAATTTTCCCAGTCAGGAAAAAACCCAAACTAAGGTGCTAGGAATCCACAACCATTGTGCTCATCTGTATGAGGTAACCACAATTTTATCAGTAGAACTTGGAATTCGGGATCATTTTGAAGTTGAAAATGGTTTTTCCCCAAAAAACGGTGATTTCTCAAAAAAAAAAAATCTGTTTCTGCTCTCATTTTTTCACCAAAATCCCAATAAAATCCCAGAGCGCCAAAGAAGAATGGAAGAAAATCAGCAGCACTTTAACAATTACAAATCATGGAACAATGAACACACCATGGATTTGGATCTAAAGGATCTTTAAGGTCTTTCCCAATCCAGACCATTCTGGGATTCTCCAGAACAAAACCCACAAAAGAGAAGATTTTTGGTTTTTCTGAAAATGTTGGCAGAAAAGTGCCCAAACAAGGGCAGAAAATTACCCTTTTAATCCATGGAAAGCCTTATTTCCAATTATTTTAACCCTCAAGGAATTCCAAAATCCACCCTTTCCAACCCAAATGAAATCCAAAATCCACCCTTTCCAACCCAAAGGAATTCTAAAAGCCACTCTCTCCAGCCTCAATAAAATCCCAAAGCCACCTTCTCAAACCCAAAAGATTTCCAAAAACCAACTTTTCCAGCCTCAAGGAATTCCAAAACCCATCTCTTCCAACCCTCAAGGGATTCCAAAAGCCATCTTCTCAAACCCTAATGAAATCCAAAATCCACCCATTCCAGCCTCAAGGAATTCCAAAAGCCATCCCCTCAAACCCCAAGGAATTCCAAAAACCATCCTTTCCAGCCCCAAAGAATTCCCAAAGCCATCCCTTCCTTCCTCAAGTGGTTCCAAAGCCATTCCCGTCCCCCCAAACCATCCTTTCAAACCCCACTTCAGGGAGAAAAAGGTGAGGCAGCATCTCCTGCTTTAAAATCTCTCTCCCAAGCACTGAGTGGAAAAATCTGGGGAAACTGGGAATTTCCAGAGGTGGATTATCCCACTGCTGAGGCCATCCCCTTCCCAGACATCCCCTGCTTACATGATCATCCCAAAAACATGCCGAGGATATTGTCCGGCTCTCCACGGATAACCTGGCACGTGCCAGGAGCAGAGTCCCCACGGAACTCATTTAGGAATGACTGAGAGCATTCCTCGGGATTCCATTTGGGAAATCAAACTTATGAATGGCTCCTCTTCCAGCCCTGGCCAAGGCCGTGGTTTTCCGTGGATCAGGGAGGAGGAGACGCAGACCTTTGGAATGGTCTCCACCGATGGGAATTCACGCGGGTTTGTTTTCTCAAGGCACAAATCCTTTTAAAGTCATGAGGCCTGGGAGGGGTGGGGAGAACAGGGAATGATTTGGGTTATTTTTGGTCGGAGACGAACAGTTCCGAAGTCATTCCAATCCCATTAAGTGAGTGCTTGGAAAGACAAAACCCTTTGGACTTTTCCACTTGGTGACACTCAGAAGAAGCAGAGGGAAGAAAAGGTGTCCCCCTGCTCCGGATGTTCCCTCCAATCCCACCATCCTAAATCCTACCCCAGGATCCCCAGAGCTTGCAGTATTTTGGGAAATCTGAGGGAATTTGCTCTTTTTTGGAGTTTAGTTAAAGAATGAATAAGGGAGCCCCTCAGCTGAACATTCCCTCACCTCCCTAAATCCAGCTGGGAGCAAGGTGGGACTCCAACCCCTCACCTTGCCAGGTGTGACACATTCCAGGGCTGTGGAGATCAGCCAGGGAGCGAGGATCTGACCCAGCTTTAATCACCCACCTTCCCCACCACAAACCTCAGGAATATTTCCCCCCAAAAAGGAGCTGATCCAAACTCCTGCTGCTCCGTTCCCGTGAAGCCCAACAAACCCTCTTTCCATAGATCCTGAGGGAACAGTTTCCATATCCATACCCGTAAACGGAGGCTCCATTGAAAACCGGCTTCCTCCAGGTGTGTCCTGTTCCTTATGGAGCAGCTTCCATGGACCCTGGGAGCTGGAACAGCTTCCATGGACCCTGGGAGCTGGAACAGCTTCATGGAGACTTCTTGGCGCATCAGGAAGGGACTGGGACATCATCTCCTACTCCACAGCGGGATTTATCCACTGGAGAGTGCTTGGCAGCTGGAGCTGGTGGTTCCCCAATATTCCCTGGGATAAACTCTTCTCCATGGGATCAGTTTTTATCCCAACCTTCCTCCTCCTGCAGGAAATCAGGAGTGTGGAAAAGTGAAGGGATGCAGTCAGAAAAGAAACCAAATATTGGATCATCTTGAACTGGGAAAACTGATCTGGTGTGAGGTCATGGAATCATGGAATGGTTTGGGTGGGAAGGACCTTAAAGCCCATCCCATTCCACCCCATCCATGGGCAGGGACACCTCCCGCTGTCCCAGGTGGATCCAACCCCAACATCCAACCTGGCCTGGGGACGTTCCCAGGGATCCAGGGGCAGCCCCAGCAAATCTGGGAATTCCATTCCAGCCAGGAATTCCTTGCCAAGATCCCAGCCCAAGCTCCCCTTTCCCAGTTGGAGCCATTCCCTGGCTCCTGTCCCTCTGTCCCTTGTCCCCAGTCCCTCTCCAGCTCTCCTGGAGCCCCTCCAGGCACTCTGAGCATTCCCTGGAATTTTCCCTTCTCCAGGGGAACATTCCCAGCTCTCCCAGCCTGGCTCCATGAGAATCCTGGATTGGTTTAGATGGAAAAGGACCTTAAAGCCCATCCAGTGTCACATCCTGCCACAGGCAGGGATATTTTCCACTATCCCAAGCAGCTTCAAGCTCATCCAGCCTGGCCTTGGACACTTCCAGGAATGACTGGTGAGTTTTTGGGGGGCTTTCTTTGGAGCAGAAAGTCCAAAAATTTTTTTAAAAACTGAAAAAAAATAAAATTCATAAGCCACAATCCCAGACTTAAAAACCATTTTGGTTTTTTTACCATTATTCTTGAAGGTTTATCCATTAAAATAAATGGGAGAATCTCTCCCAAACCCATCCTCATGGTTTTTTTTGGACCAAGCTGATATAAATTGGAGCACTGTGGAATAACAGAGGAAAGACAATGTTGATTTCCACGGTCATTCCAATGGTTGTATGAGCACCAAAAACTCCTTAAATCCAAAGACTCCAACCTCCTACAAAAGCCAGGCCAGAAAATCCCACCCGGGTGTCCCTGCTCCGACCACAACTCCCAGATAATTTATGGAATCTGTATCCCAGAGCCTCCCAACCCATTTTAGACACCTGAAACACCCCTGGACTGAACAACCTCAGATTTCTGTCTGGATGATCCAGCAGCTCCCAAGGAAAAACTTGGAAAACACGATCCCTGGAAGCTCCAATGGGATCTGAGGGACAGCGAGAGATCCTGGCCTCTCTTACCAATTTATTTTTTTTTCTCCCAAGCTGTGCCTTGAGGCAAAACCTTCTCGGGAGTATTTTCGCAGTGAACGGGAGATGATTCATGCCAGCTAGATCTCTCTGGAATTCCCAGGAAAGCTCCCGGAGGTTGATTCCCGTGTTTTGGGGCCCGAAGCCGCGGGATGCCGATAATTGCTCGGTGAATGACCCCTTGTTCGGGCCGCGCCGCCGTGGCCAGGGGCCCTTCCACACGTTTGGAGCTCGCACTTCCTGACATCTGCTTCCAATCCAATCCCCGTGCCTGCCGCTGGAATTCCAGCGACCTCTTACCTGGGCAAAGGTACCAGGGAGCCGGAATTGCCCCCAGAATTCCCTCCGCGGCCGTCTGCGTGGCAAACTCATCCTTCATCCCAAATCGTCCACCCCGGACCCGGCGTTTCAGGCTCTGTCCCTCCTTTTGGCAGCTGTGTCCTCTCTTGGAAGTGGAGAATTTAATTAAAATTTATGAATGATTAATTTAATTCGCTTTTTGGTGCTTCTTTGCTTCCCATCTCCCTTGGATTAACAGGATCTCCCCGGATCCGAGCAGGATCTGAGACCCTCCATGCAGGGGCACCAGCAAAGCCTCAAACAAGAAAAACTAGGGAATTTTGGGAACTTCGATTCCATCCATCAGCTCCAAATACCCTGGAGAAGTTTGGGAATTCAGGATTCCTCAACCACCAGCTTGGAGGATCCGATCCAACCATGTGTCCCAGCATGGCATCCATGCTTTTCCAGAGCCCAGGGAAGAACACACAGGGTCACGAAGCAGGGAATCATGTAGATTTTTCCACAAAAACGTCCTTTCTTCTGTTTTTTTCCCACCTTGACCCAATCTACAACAAATTCCAGCCGCTTCTCCACCCCGCTGACTCCTTTTTTTCAGCCATGACCTAAAATTCCCATATTTTCTGCTGTTTGGTGTGTGAAGGAATCACAAACCAATTCCCTCTCCTGCTTCTCCTTCTGCTGACCCATCTGCTCCTCCTGTTTAGCCTCGGGTGCCACCTCCCACATTCCCAGTGGGAATCCCTCCAGTGGGAATCCCTCCAGAGGGAATCCACGGCCTGCCGAGCAGAGCTGTGATACTCGGCCGCCAAAAATTCCCACGAAAAGGAAAACATGATCCGTGCAACCCCAGGAACCAATGCAGGACTCCAGGCCCTGGAAGGTGGAATCCCCCAATCCTCCAAGTGGGATTTTCCCATCCCAGTGGAGCCCAAAACACCTTCCAGCTCTGAGGTGTTTTCACTATCCAGAGCTGTCACAGTCAAATTTCATCCCAAATTTTCCCACCTTAGAGCTACTCAGCTGCTGTGGAATTTTGTAAAAGGCGGCTCTGGGAAGCAGGGCTGGAGCTGGGATTGTTCCTGGAAATCTCAGAGCGATCCTGCCTCTCACTTAAACTCGGATTTTCTGGGAAGTGCCTTTGCCACCTCGTTCCCACCCTGCCACTGTTGGGATAACCTTGGCAAAGCCCCAGCTGAGCTCAATTTTTCCATTTGGACACTCGGGATAATTGCAAAGCTCCTTTCTCTAACAAGGTGTTTCCAAATTCCCAGGGAAAAGGCCCTGTGGAATTGCAGAACTCCTGGATTTGGGGTGTTTGGAGATTCATTGGATGCCAAATCCAAACCCTGCCCAGGAAAATGAAGTGTTGGAGAACCCAGGGGTGGGGAGGGTTTCAAGTTTTTCCTTCTTTTTAAGGTTTGCATTTCCTCAGTGCCTGCAGAACCCAAGCTGCCCCTGGAATTTTGTTTGGGCTCCTCTGGATCCCATCCAATCACAGCCTCTGGAAGTGGAGCTAAGAAATATCCTGGACCAACCCAGATTCCTGCTGTTCCGGGTCGAGCCCGGGTCGGGATCAGATGGAAGGGTGGATATTCTGAACCAGCCCAAATTCCAGCTCGGGCTCTTGGGCCAGGACAGATTTCCCAGGAAGGAAAAGGGAGGGTGGAGTGAGAGCAGGGACCTGGATTTACCCAGTGGAGAGAGGGAAGAGGGGAAAAGAAAGCTCCAGTTCCAGTCTGTGCAGGGAAAATCTTCCCAAACAACACTGGGAATTGCCTGCAGTGAGACTTACACAGAGAATTGGGATTTTCCGAGGAACTGGAGGGAATTTCTTCAGCTGGATGAGCTGCTGCATCCCTGAATTCCTCCATGCTCTCCCACCCAGCACAGATCCCTTCAGGAAGCATCTCCCAGGCACCTCCGCTTCCAGAGCCACTCCTGGGCTGACTCACATCCATCCCACACGCTCCTCCAGCGGCAAAAAGCCATGGAAAAACTGCCCGGGAATGCTGCAGGCGCCCTTTGGCACAGCTGGCTCTGGCTGCTGCCCCAGTGCCCGGCTGCCCTCGGAGTCTGGCTGCAGCGGAGCGTGGTTATTTTGGGATGCTGGGATGGCAGGAGCTGCAGTGGAGTGCAGTTATTTTGGGATGCTGGGATGGCAAGAGCTGCAGCAGAGAGCGGTTATTTTGGGATGGCGGGAGCTGCAGAGGAGCGTGGTTATTTTGGGAGGGCAGGAGCTGCACCAAAGCACGGTTATTTTGGGATGCTGGGATGGCAGGAGCTGCAGCGGAGCGTGGTTATTTTGGGATGCTGGGATGGCAGGAGCTGCAGTGGAGCGTGGTTATTTTGGGATGCTGGGATGGCAGGAGCTGCAGCAAAGCACGGTTATTTTGGGATGCTGGGATGGCAGGAGCTGCAGCGGAGCACGGTTATTTTGGGATGGCAGGAGCTGCAGCAAAGCACGGTTATTTTGGGATGCTGGGATGGCAGGAGCTGCAGCGGAGCACGGTTATTTTGGGATGGCAGGAGCTGCAGTGGAGCACGGTTATTTTGGGATGCTGGGATGGCAGGAGCTGCAACAGAGCGTGGTTATTTTGGGATGCTGGGATGGCAGGAGCTGCAGCAAAGCACGGTTATTTTGGGATGCTGGGATGGCAGGAGCTGCAACAGAGCGTGGTTATTTTGGGATGCTGGGATGGCAGGAGCTGCAGCAAAGCACGGTTATTTTGGGATGCTGGGATGCTGGGAGCTGCAGCAAAGCATGGTTATTTTGGGATGCTGGGATGGCAGGAGCTGCAGTGGAGAGCAGTTATTTTGGGATGCTGGGATGGCAGGAGCTGCAGCAAAGCACGGTTATTTTGGGATGCTGGGATGCTGGGAGCTGCAGCAAAGCACGGTTATTTTGGGATGCTGGGATGCTGGGAGCTGCAGCAAAGCACGGTTATTTTGGGATGCTGGGATGGCGGGAGCAGCCTGAGCCAGGTCAGAGCTGTTTTCCTGGGATACGGGATGGGCTGAGCCCGGACACCGGATCTGCAGAGGGCAGGAAGGCAGCACAGCCATGGAATGTGCTGGATCCCGATGCCCAGTGCCAGGATCTGGCTCCAAGAGCTCTTGGATGGGTGCAGTCAGGATCGGGATTCAGTAACATCCCAAAAAGCCATGTCCACACCTGTGTCCAGCCTCAGGTGCCCCCTTCCCACCCTCGTGTTCCCTTCCGTGATCCCACATCCCAGTGGGATGGGGCTGGGCAGCCCCTGCTCCCTTGCGCTTGGATTCACAGCAGCAATGAAACTCATCCCACAGGGAAACACCTGAAAAATTCCTCTCCCCATCCCCACATCACAGGGATACCTTGGGAAGCTGTCTCCCAAAAAAAAAACGGAGTGTGGGATGGGAGAATCCTGATCCAGGATCCTCTCTCTGCCCCGGCACCTGGACACTTGGCCCCGGCACAAATATTCCCACAGCAGCCATGGAACAGGTGGAAATTCCCTTTCAGTCTCAATCCTGGGATTTATCAGTGCAGGAGGGTGGGGAGACCTTGGAATGGCATTCCCAGATTTGCTGGGGCTGGCCCAAGGCCAGGCTGGACACTGGGCTTGGAGCCACCTGGGGTAGTGGGTGCTGTCCCCGGGTGGAACTGGAGTGGCTTTAAGGTCCCTCCAATCCAACCCATTCCATGATTCCGCAATTCCTAAGGAGTAGCCAATGTACAACCACTGCTCTAGAGGGACCTGCAGGAATTTTGCCAGCAGGATCCTGTCCTTTGGCTGTATCCTCACATCTGGAGCAGGAGCATCCCAAGGGGCATTTTTGGAAACCACATTCCCTGCCCACTGCTGACATTCCTAAAGCAGCTCCCTGCAGGATGCTGGAGCATCCTTGAAAGTCTCTGCACAGAACTTCAGAGGGAACACGGAGGGTCTGGAAACCCTGGCTGGAAGTGGGCTGGAATATCCTCTAATGCCCCAAGCTCATCCCTGCCTGGAGGAAGTGAGATTGGGCCGCTCAGATCCTGCAAACACCTCAGATGTGGAGATAATGTCATGAAATCCTGGAATGGTTTGGCTTATAAAGAACCTTAAAGACCCTGTTCCACACCCGTCCATGGCCAGGGATGCCTCCCACTGTCCCAGGTGGATCAATCCCAGTGTCCAACCTGGCCTTGGGCACTGCCAGGGATCCAGGGGCAGCCCCAGCAAATCTGGGAATTCCAGCCCAGCCCCTCCCCACCCTCCCAGCCAGGAATTCCTTGCCAAGATCCCAGCCCAAGCTCCCCTTTCCCAGCGGGAGCCATTCCCTGGCTCCTGTCCCTCTGTCCCTTGTCCCCAGTCCCTCTCCAGCTCTCCTGGAGCCCCTCCAGGGACTCTGAGCATTCCCTGGAATTTTCCCTTCTCCAGGGGAACATTCCCACCTCTCCCAGCCTTTTCCCATAGGAAAGGTAATCAAGCCCTCTAATCCTTTCCAATCATTCACATTTTCCTCTGAAAAATCCTCTGGCTCCTGGTGCTGGGAAGTTTGTCCCATTTTTCCCGACCTCCACAGTCAAGGTCACTTGTGGAGCCTCAGGAGGGCAAGGCCGGCCTCGAAGCCCCAGCGTGCAGCCAGGAGAAAATGGGTGATCCAAGAGCTCCCGTAGCATCTTTGATCCCACACCAGTGCCCGTGCGGGATTCCAGGCTGGAATGGCATTCCCAGACCCACCAAAGCTGCACAGCCACAGTCCAGCTCGGGGGATCCCAGCTTGGGCAGCCTGGACTTCACAGCAACACTAAAACCTGGGTTTAAAATTACTTGGAGAGGTTTTCCTTTAAAATAAAGTAAGGAACTCTGAGAAGTTTGGACAACCTGAATTGTCACAGCTCTCCTGACTAAACAGAGCTGTTGGACACATGGAACATGGAATGTCTTGGATTGGAAGGATTAAAGCCCAGCTTATCCCACCCCCCGCCATGGGACTCATCCCACCATCCCAGGTTGCTCCAAACCCCCTCCAGCCTGACCTTGGACACTCCCAGGGATAGGGCAGCCACAACATCTCCCAAAAAACAGGTTCTCCAAGATTTCAGATTGTGAGGATGGGTCACGTCACAAGGCTGGGAGAAGTTAAAACGGAATGAGATCTCCAAAGGCGGATTTTGGAGGCAGATGGATTCTCCTTGGTGGTTTCCCCACCAGCAGGATGGATGAGGGAAATCTGGGCAGAGTTTGTATCCCAGACTTTTTAAAGGAAGATGAGTTAAGGAATGATTCTTAGGAAAACAAGGAGAAAATATTCCTGAGGCAGCTCAATAATTTTTGCTCAGTTTATCAAAAACGGGACCTGGCTTGATCCCATCCCACAAACTCTATCCCAGGAAGTGAAATCCGGACCCCGGTGGTGAAAGGCAGAGCCGGAATGAATGTCTGGGAATCAGAAAAATTCCAAGTGGAACAAACCAAGAGGGGGATGAAGCAGGGAAGTGATGGATTCTCCTGACTTCTTCAAGATGGGAATTTTCCCTGGGAAACTCCAGGAAGGGACAACGACCCACAGGAGATGGGGAATTTTGGGGTGGGACAATGATCTACAGGAGATGGGGAATTTTGGGGATGGGACAATGACCCACAGGAGACGGGGAATTTTGGGGTGGGACAATGATCCACAGGAGATGGGGAATTTTGGGGTGGGACAATGATCCACAGGAGATGGGGAATTTTGGGGATGGCGAATTCTGGGGATGAGTGGGACAAAGACATTAATTAATCCCCCTGGGGCCTCCAGGGCCTTATCAGCAGTACCTGATAACGGCTCTTGCTAAGACCCTAGGGGTGACTCAGACAATTCCAAAATTCCAAATCCTGTAATCCCTAATTAATTGATCCCAAGAGCCTTCCCTATAAATCAACCTCCCGCATCTCAAAGAGCAGGATGGCTCTGGGGGCTCTCTGGATCCATTTTTCCTGCTTTTCCTTGGACAAACACTGGTTAATTTTCTAGGAGTAACCTGATCCATCGATTTCCTCACTCCAGATTTGTCCAGAGGCCCCTTTCCCGCCCCATGGAGTGCATCCACCCAGGGATGAATGTCCAGCAGAGGAAATGTTCTGCTTTATTAATAGACGCAATAATGGCTTAATGAGGCTCCTGCAAAAGCCATTCTGGTTCTCCTGGGTTTAAACAAACTCCAGCAGGAGAAGCTCTGGCTCAGCCAGAGGCGGAGCTTTGGAATGGGAATGCCGGAGTGTCCGAGCCCGTGACGGGAGCCCAGGACACCCACGACATCCTCCCCTGGGACCGGGACGAGGCTTTGTGGTGACAGCCCAGCCCTTGGAGCGAGCCCGGCTCAACCCACAGCACTGCCAATCCCAATCCCTCGCTTTTCCAACCTTTTCCCTCCTTCCAAAGTGCTTTCCAGCCCACGGCACCGGGAGAGAAGATCCCACTTCAGTTGGATTAATAATTTTTGCTCAGTTTATCAAAAAACGGGACCTGGCTTGATCCTATCCCACAAACTTTTTCCCAGGAAGTGAAATCCAGATCCCGGTGGTGAAAGGCCCTTCCTGGGCAGATGAGGGGATCACTGCAGATCCCTTCCACTCCAAATTATCCAATTATTCCCTCCAAACTGAGTTTATCTGGGAGCTGCTCCCCTTTCCCATCTTTCCTGCTGGGTTCTGATCCATCCCCAACTTTGTGTGCATAAACTCCACTTTTTCCCAGGATCAGGGATGGGTCTGTTTTAACCCCACACAAATGTGCATTTATGTGGGAAATCTTTTCTTCCACACAGGAATTGTGTGGGACACACATCCCACCTGGATTTACCTGGGGGCTACGGAATAATCCTGGTGCTCCACCAGGCCAGGACTTCTCAACCAACCCCTAGACCCGGCCTAAGGTTTAGCTAGGAAAGGTTTTCATCTCTGCCTCCCCTATTTTTTCCAAGCTTTCTTGGAATAATTTGGGTTGAAAGGGGATTATCTGGTCCAACCTCAAAATGCACAGAATCACTGAGATTGGAAAATCCCACTAGGATCATCGAGTCCAAGCGGTGCCCCATCCCCACCTTGGCACTGAGTGCCACATCCAGGAATTCCTTGGACACCTCCAGGGATGGGGACTCCAAAGCTCCCTGGGCACTTCCAAGCCCTGAGCTCCCTTTCCATGGGGAAATTCCTGCTGATGGCCACTTTGAGGTTCCCCTGGGGCCGTTCCCTCTCCTCCTGTCTCTGTTCCTGGGAACAGATCCCAAATCCCCCCGGCTGTCCCCTCCTGGCAGGAGCTGTGCAGAGCCACAAGGTCCCCCTGAGCCTCCTTTGCTCCAGGCTGAGCCCCCTCAGCTCCTCAGGAACTCTCCATTCCCTTCCCAGCTCCCTCAGGAACTCTCCATTCCCTTCCCAGCTCCTCAGGAACTCTCCATTCCCTTCCCAGCTCCTCAGGAACTCTCCATTCCCTTCCCAGCTCCTCAGGAACTCTCCATTCCCTTCCCAGCTCCTCAGGAACTCTCCATTCCCTTCCCAGCTCCTCAGGAACTCTCCATTCCCTTCCCAGCTCCTCAGGAACTCTCCATTCCCTTCCCAGCTCCGTTCCCTGCCCTGGACACGCTCCAGCCCCTCCATGTCCTGCACTGAGTGACCCAGAGCCGGACACAACCCTCCAGGTGTGGCCTCAGCAGTGCCTGGCACAGAGGGACAATCCCTTCCCAAATCCTGCTGGACACCATTCCCAATCCAAGTGCCCACCTGGCTGACCTTCACAGACCCCAGGATATTCCCGTTCCCTCTCTGCACATTCCTGGCCGTGCTCAGAGGCAGGAATTCGCTCCAGTGGGACACCAGAGGAGCTCCTGCATTTCACGGATACCCAAGGAGCACATCCACTTGTTTGGGGTCGTTCCCTGCAATCCCTGCCAAGCACGTCCCAAAAATCACCTTTGCCTCCCAAGCCAAGTGAATCCGTGAAGGGCAAATATTGTTCAAGGAAAAGGGATCTGGGAATGTAGACTAAACATGGCTCCCACGCCAGAGAAAACTGCTCCTCACCCTGGAAAAGGAGCTCTCATTCCATAACAAACGCTCCAACTCGATACCTCAGGACAAATATACAAAAATATAGATCCCATCTACATTTATAATGGAGGAAAAAATGCATGGGAAGGCCTGATCCAGCTTCCAGCACCGGAAAAAAAGACATCCATTGCCTTCGTCCAGGACTGGAGGAGGACATGGAATTGAAACGTGACCTGGAAGACGCTGAGGAGGTTGTTTGGATTATGGGGTTTGATTATTGAAAGGGAAGTTTCAGCTATTGGAAGGAAATTTTCGACTACTGAAAAGGGAAGGAATTGTTTAAGCTGCTGCCTGGAATTCTCAGGGAATGCTCGGGTTTGAGCTCGCAGGGATCAGCGAGGGATTCAAGGATGCAGCCAGAGGAGGGGATTGTCCTGCCCTGGGGCAGCTTTGGGCACCACCATCCATGAAAGGTCCAAAACTCCTGGAGAACTCCCAAAGGAGGGACACAAGGATGGGAAAAGCCTGGAGGAACCACGTGAGGAGCAGGTGAGGGCACGTGGAATGTTCAGCGGGAGAAGAGGAGCCAAAGGCGATCCATTTGGATCGGCAGCTCCCATCGCTGCTCCCTGTGGCAGGGATAGAATCCAGGGAATGGCTGGAGCTGCTCCAGGGAGGGTTCGGCTGGAGATCAGGAAAAGATTCCTCATCCAGAGGGTGGTGGGCCACTGGAACACCTCCCCAGGGAATGGCCACATTCCCAAGGCTGCCAGAGCTCCAGGAGAGTTTGGAAAACACCCCCATGGACAGGATGGGATTGTTGGGAATGTCCCAGGGTAGGAGTTGGAGCCACGATCCCTGTGGGTCCCTTCCTGCTCAGGATATTCCAGGATTTTTTACCTTAAGGGAATGTCACATCACCTCTCCGTGTTTGGGAATTCCATGCTGACCAGACCTTTCCCGAGGTCTCCATCGAGGACCTGGCCTTGCAACCTCTCGGATCTTCCCGGTCTCTGGGAAGCCCAAGCCAGCGTGGAAGGACCAATACCTGTTTTTCACATGGATAATCCATGGTATTCCTCCCCGTGGCAGGGGCAGCTGGAATTTGGGGGTTTTTAAGATCCCTTCCATCTCATGCCATGTTTTTATGAGGATGATTCCATGAAAACCTCAGGAACCTCCGTTAAACCACCACCAGGAAAAAACATGAAGCCTCACAGGGATGTTGTAGCCTAACCCACCCCTCATTCCCTAATTTTGGGTCTCTCCAATGCAGATTATTCCCAAAAAAAAAAAAAAAAAAAGCCATAGATATTCTTCAGCCACAGCCTCCAAGCTGCCCTGACCCTCCCTTTCCCACATTTTTCCATGCAAACCTTTCTCATTTGTGTTTTATCCCATCAAAAAATCCCACATCAGCTGTTAAATAAATGATCATGGAGATGATTCCAAGTCAAGATTTTGGGGTAATCATCTCTCGTAAAGGGATATTTTCATTTGTAGGCTGGGATAAAATCAAAATCCTTCATTCCAAGTGCAGGGGGAGACCTTGAAAAGGGAATGTTTGCCAGAAATCCATTTGCCATTCCAGCACTTTACATCCTGTTTGCTGTCACAGTTTATCATTTTTAAAAGTCCAGATGGAGCACTGAGGCCATCCAGGTACTCTGAGTTATTACCCCAACACTCTGGAAGATTTATTAGGATCTATTTTAGGGTTTCATCCAGTTTTTCTCAGGATGTCAGCAGGGAATTGGATGCACAGAGAATTCCAAGCTCCTTTCACCCCAGGAGTCCAAAACTGGGGGGAAGTGAATTCTCCATGGAATTATTTGGGTGGGAAGGGACCTTAAATCCCATCCCATCCGTGGCAGGGACACCTCCCACTGCCCCAGGTGGATCCAACCTGGCCTTGGGCACTCCAGGGATCCAGGGGCAGCCACAGCAAATCTGGGAATTCCATTCCAGCCCCTCCCCACCCTCCCAGCCAGGAATTCCTTGCCAAGATCCCAGCCCAAACTCCCCTTTCCCAGTGGGAGCCATTCCCTGGCTCCTGTCCCTCCAGGCCTTGCAAGGGGCTCCGAGCTCTGCCTGGATTTTTTTCCCTTCTAGAATATTCTGTTTTATTCAATTTTGTTTTCAATTCCATGTTTTAATTCCAGCCAGGACCAGAGCACAAGGTCCACCAGGGCTCCTAAAATATTCTGGAGAAAAACAGTGCCAAGAAACCACCTGGAAATCCACCCCTTTCTCCCATTTCTCTCCTTTCTATAATTCCTGTAAATGTTATTTAAGGACACTGCAGGATTTTAGCTGAGCTCTACCTTGGAATGGCCTGAGCCTGGAGATTTTCAGGTTAAATCCACATTTTAAGAGGAGACGAGACCACTCCAGAATCCCATTTGATTTTGCAGGAGCCAAAACTCCCTTTTGTGTTCAGAAGGGGGAAAAAAAGGAGATGAAAACAGGGGCAAAAAAAAAAAAAATAAAAAATCCCTGGATGAATTCACACACCTTTCCTGTACTCTCATACACAACCTTTAAAAAGAAACTTTCCAAGAGTTCAGCTGGAGTTAAAAACCAAGGGAGTAACGTGAGCCCTGGAGCCGGCACCAAGTGGAAAGAACACGGAGTCCGAAGGACCTGAGCCGGGATCCAGCTGCTCCCGTGAGGCCATCCCAAAAAAAAAGCCTCTCCCTGCTTCTGCTGGAGCACAGCGAGACACTCATCCCACTCCAGGGGTGGTGCAACTCCTCGCCGACAGCCATAAATACCAATAAATTACAAATCAATCCTAGCAAAGGGAGGGGTGCAAAGAAGTCCCAAAAGGAAATGACCTGCCCTGCTCGGGCAGGGGTGACAGACGGGATCTGTGGGGTTTGGACGGGACAGAAAGGACGGGAGGTGCCACCCTGGGCTGGGAATGGGACGGGAGCGGCGATGAGCACGACCCAAGGGTGGAGTTTGGCCAAGGCCAGGACAGAGGCGGCGAAAGCCTCGTTGGCAGGACGCATCCCGAAGTAGGGAATGAGCGGCCACAAAGCTCCGAAGGGAGGGAGAGGAGCCTCGGAGCCTCGGGCTGCTCCGAACGGAGCCGGGCCGGGGCTCCACGGTCACATTTTCCAGCCAAAGCTCCATCCATTCCCGCACTTGCCTTGGGATGTCATCGCTGGAAGCAACATCCTGTTCTCCACCGCTCCCACCGCGGCCAGGGCTCCGTCAGCGCTCTATTTATGGGGAAAAGAGGAAGGAGACAGAAGCCAATTACTTCACTAATTGCCTAATTACCCTAAGCACTCGCAGCCCGCCCGGGCTGCGCTCTGCTGCAGCTGCGGCTCCCACCAGGAGCTTTGTCCTGGCACATCTCACCACCCAGAGCTCGTGTCCCACCAGCCGCGGCCAGAACTTCCTAAAATATTGATGGGTTTAAAATATGATTGGTTTTAAAACCTCACAGCAGCCCCAGCTCCCCAGAAAACTCTGTGATTCGACGGGCAGGTGGAGTGAGTCTCCCTGGAACCCAAACGGGAGATGATGATCACCTGGTGCTCATCACGGGGGCCGTTCCCACCCTGGATGTGAGAAAAAGACTTGTGAAGAATTGTTTAAAGTTTGATAGGATATTTTAGGACTTTTTGGTAGGATTTTATTTTTAGGATTTTTTTGTTTGTTTTGTGTCTTTGTATGTAAATACTGAGATGAGGTGTGATGGTTTAGGAAGGTTGTGGAATAGAGGTGATATTGTCAAGAGAGAGATTGAACTAGGAATAAGTAAGTTTTAAAACATAACTTTGTAAAAAATTAGGTATTTTAGAGAATTAGCATTGTAAAAGATGCATTGCACTAGGATTACGTGGTGGGAAAATACAAGTGATTAATGTTAAAAGTAGTTAGTATTGGGTAGGAAAAGTTAATAAGATGAAAAATATCTATAAAGCATTGTAACTAAGAAATAAGTTCATTTTTGATAAAATAGCATTGAGTTTATATTTCACCCTTCATTGAGACTGATAATATAATAATTTTTTTTTAACTTAAAAACAACAAATGAGAAATAGATTTTTAAAGAATTAAAGAATTCTCATTCCTGAGAAAACGGCAGTGGGGAGCAGGACGCACACGCAGCTGGAGCATTTCCCTTCCCTTCCCTCCTTTCTCCTTCCGGGAAGAGAACAAAACTCTGGCCAAAAAGGGGAAATTCTGGTGCTCCCAAAAACTCGGCATGGGTTGGACTCAGAGCTGTGACACTTGCTCAGATCCATGTCCAATCTCCAGGGAGGGAGACTCCAAACCTGTCCCACTTAATTCAATGCTTGACCGTAAAAAATTTATTTTATATTTTTATTATGGAGTTTCCTGTATTTGGATCTGTATCAGCCAGGATTCACCTTAGTCCAGGTCTACAGGACCACATCCCATCTCCAGGGATGGAGACTTGAAATCTCTCCCACTTGATCCAAGTTTTGACAATCTTCCCCATAAAAAGATTTTATTTTAATGATTTTATTTTATTCTATTTTACTTTATTGTATAATTCCCTGTATTTGGATCCATATCAGCCAGGATTCACCAAGGATGGAGACTCCAAACATCTCCCACTTGATCCAAATTTCAACCATTCTCCCCATACAATTAATTTATTTTTATTTTCTTTTGGCATTTCCCACACTTGGATTCATATCAGGGTTCAGCTGGGTGCTCAGGACCATGTCCAGTCTCCAGAGATGGAGACTCCAAATCTCTGGACATCTTGATCCAACACTTGACCATCCTCCCTATAAAAATATTTAATCTTTTGGGGTTTGTTTTTTTTGTATTTTGAAGTGGAATTTCCTGTGCTGGATTCCCTGTCAGCCGGGATTCACCTTGGACAGGTGGCTCAGGACCTGTCCAATCTCCAGGGATTCCCAGTCTCTGGAAACTCGATTCATGGACTTGACCACTGTCCCCATGATTTATTCTATTTTTAAGTGGAATTTCCTCTCTTTGGGTCCATACCAACCAGGCCGTGGAGCCAAAATCCCACTTTATCCTAATTTTTGGGATGGTTCTCCCTGAAACCCGGAGGCCACAAGGCCTTCAAAGGAGCAGCAGCTGCAACACGAGACCAAAACCTGGGAGCTCCAACACCTTTTTATTCTGGAATTCTAGAAAGGAGCCACATGGATGGGGTTTTTTTTTTGTTTTGTTTTGTTTTATTTTGGGATCACAAAATACACAACATTCATTTTAATATGGGACACAGAATGTTCTGTACATATTCAAACCCACATGACTGCAACACAACCGCACACGGCACCAATTCCCGAACGAAAAAACCCCACAAGTGCTTTTTTCCTTTTTTTTTAATATTAAAAACAAATAGGATAAAACATTAATATTTTTTCCCAGACGACGTTTACAATAGAGGAAAAAAAAAATCATATTTTTACTAAATAACAAATATTTAACAGCACAACTTTATCCTAAATATCTATTTTTGAATTATAACAAAAATAGCACTTATAATAGTTTATAAAGACAGACCAAAAAAAAAAAAATTTTTGTGTATAAAATAATATTATAGCAAATTGGACTGTGCTAATTAAAAAAAAAAAAAAATCTGAGATTCAAAGTGCTTTATTCTGCAAACCCACTGCAGCAACTTTATTTTTTTAGTCAAGTTATATTAGTTAGGACTGGAACAACAAAGCCTGGCTTCCTTCAGCCTGGATTAAATACTCCCCCACACAAACACTGTATATCCACGGGATGTTAATGGAATTTCAGGGATGGCTGCAGCTCCCATTCCCATCAAAACTCACTCCAGAGCAGGTTTGGTTCTCACTTTGGAACAACATTGGAAGTTAAAATTGAAATTTCAGGGAAAAACCCTTCCCTGATTCCCTGTGAAAAGAAGGAGGGAGCCCTTCCAGAAAAGTCTATCCAAGAGATTTTGCCCGTCTATCCGAGGGATTTGTCCTTCCATCCTGGCTGTCCGCCCTCTCTCCAGCTTTTCCCTTTCCCAGCCCACTCATCCCAAGCACAGATCCCAGATGGAAACGGGGCTCCTGGAGGGCACCCGCTGGGTTCTCACCCGCCTTCCATCCCCATCCCCAAGTCCTGCAAAAACCACAGACACCTCCCTGTGCCCGGCGCCTCTCCCGGGATGTTCGTCCGTCCCTGGGAGACTCCCATTCCCACCACAGCCCGGTTTGTGTTCTCCTTTGCCCTTTGGGATTTGGATTTCCACTCACGTTTGGGAACGTTTTCATGGACAGGGAAACACCTGGGATCCCAACAGGGTCTGAGCTAGTGGTGTTCCATTTAAAAATTCCAGGCTGGAAAACTCTGAGCCTCTGCTCCAGGGGTCCTGAGACCTTCCTGGGGGTTTGGCACATTGGTCGCCACCCAGGAACAAGACCGGGATCAGAACAGGAATGGGGAACCCCAGAAGACTGGGAGTTCCATTCCAGCTTAAATCAAGCTGTGCACCCCCGTGGGAGGGACCACCATGCCCTGGGATGCTCCGGGGGGGGATTTTTGGCAGCTTGGCTGACGGCATTCCAACCTCACGTGCTTCCCTTGGCTCCAAACCTGCCTCCCTGCTCCTTGCCCCCGCCAGCGCGCGCCGGCCAAGGCGGCCTCGCCTCCGCTCGCTTCACACTTCCCACCGCCTTCCCAAGAGGCACCTCTTGCCAAAGAGGCAAAGGCACAACCTGCAAAGCCACCTGGTGAGCCACGCCTGCCCCTTCTCCTTCCCTGTTCCAAGCCCCCAAACCTCTCCGGACCCCTGCGGAGCTGACAGCCAAGCTGCCCCGCCGGCGCGGGATCGGTGCCCGTCACCGCTCTCGGCCTCCTCGTGTCGTCTGTTCCACCTCGGAGGGTTGGGATGGGACAGGAGTGGGGCTGGGTGGGCTGGAAGAGCTGCCCCAAGTCATGGAGGGATCTCCCAAGCTGGCGTTTGGCTCTGGTTGGAGCCCAACACCTGCCCATGTGCTCGGGGAGCTTTTGCTCCACACCCTCCACACGCAGCCCCCCAAATCTCCAACTCAACCTAAAAGCCTCCTGCATGCAGAAAACCAAAATAAAATAACCCCCCCAGCAAATGGAAGGCAAAGATACCTCTCGGTGGCTGCTGGCTTGTGCTGGGGAGGCTCTGGAATTCTCCTGGGATGCGGGGTGGAAGATGACACGGAGCCTTCTCCTTCCTGCTGAGCTCTCCCGTTGCCAAAAAAAACCCCAAACACGAGACAAACAAATGCGTGCGGCGGCTTAATTCGAGAGATCACCTTTAATGCAAATGCCCCTGGCAGGAGCAGCCCCGGCGCCCCCAGAGCCGTGCTGGGGTCAGGGGCTGGTGCCAGCACCTTGAGGGGACAACACAGGCACCCAAATGTCCCCAGAGCCGGGTGCGTGTGCCCAGGGCTGGCGGGGGGCTGCAGAGGAGGGGGTGCTCACGGGCCGTGTAGCAGCAGCAGGAAAACTCAACGAGAGGGGAAAAAAAGGGCATCCCCCTCCCCAGAGCGCCAAAACATCTTGGAAAATGCAAATCTGCCTTTCCCTTGGGGGCCTCGGGGATGAGCCCTGGGCAAGACACCACAGGAGGGGTTTTTTGGGAAGCAAAACGACCCCTCCTCCTCCTCCTCCTCCTCCTCCTCCCCAGCCTGCCCCGGCGCCAGCGGGAGAGGGGCTGGGGATGGGCAGCGTTGTCTCCCCCCGGCCAAGGAAAGGCTCCAACGCCCCGGAATAAACAATACAACCAAACAAATGAAACAAAAAAAACAAAACAACCAAAAAAAAAAAAAAAAACCACCTCGAAAAACATAAAAACACTGTTATCACCAGCTAATTTAACACTGTTAAAAACAAAAGGTCAGAGGTCACCCCAGAGCTGCCCCGGGACACCAGACCTCAGATCCTTGGCTGATTCCCAAGCCTTTCCCGCAGTCGGGCCTTCTCCTCCTGGCAGCAGAAGTGTTTTATAGATATTTATATATATATATTTATAATAATTAGATACTGTGTATGGTCAGCCATCCCAGCTCGACTCGGCTTTTGCATATCTTCCTCCTTCCCGATGAAACAAGGCGCCGCCGCCCCGACCTTCTCCACGGGAAGAGCAAAATGCTTTTGGCAGCTTCCCTGCTGGAAAAGCAGTCCCGATCCGGAGGTGAGCGCCGTGGAGAGCTCCTCATCCCTCTCTCCTCCCCTCCTGTCCATCCCCTCGCCCCCACCCCACCCCTGCATCCCCCGGCCGCCCGTCCCTGGTGCCACCGGCGCGGGCTCTACACGGTGGCCCCCAGCATGGCATCTGTGCCCGTCAGGATCTCGTTCTGGTTGGAATCCAGTCCGAAGAATTTGACCTTGAGTCCGTCAACCGGGTGGACCACGGGCACCAGCGTGATTTTGGGGAAAGTCCTGGTGGCCAGCTCGAAGCGGCTGGTGCTGGCCAGCTCGATGGCCAGAGCCTTGAGGAAAAGCTTGGCCAGGTGCTTCCCCAGACAGGTCCGTACGCCTCCTCCGAAGGGGAGGTAGTGGAACCTGCCGTCCTTGTCTTCGCTCCGGCCCTGCCCGAAGCGGTCAGGGTCGAAGACGTCCACGTCCTTGAAGACGGGGGCGGTGTCGTGGGTGTCCCGGATGCTGTACATCACGCTCCAGCCCTTGGGGATTTGGAAACCCTGCGGAGAGGCAGGAAGGGGCGGAGAGGAGAGCAGAGGAGGTCAGTCCTGCTGGAGAGGGAGCAGGGGGACGAGGTAAAGGAATTTTGTTTCCATGGAATGATGGAATGGTTTGGCTTGGGAGGGATCTTTAACTGATCCTGTCACACCTCCCTCCACGGGCAGGGACACCTTCCATTGCCCCAGGGTGCTCCAAGCCCCATCCAAGCTTGGACACTTCCAGGGATGCAGCATCCACAATCCCTGGGCAATTTGGGCCAGGCCACGGCACCCTCCCATTTTTCCCTGCTTATTCCCATTTCTTTCAGGTTTATCCCTCAAGTGTGATGCAGATTTAAAGGAAAGCCAGACAGCATAGCACAAAGAGATGCAAATCCTGGCTTTATTCCTCCCTCTGTCCCAAGGATTCGTGGGATGATCGATCCGTTTATTTGCTTTGTGGTCACTGGCAGGAGCTGCCTACCAGGAGCCCCGTGGTGCCGAACGGGGGAAGCAGCTTCTCCCGTGCCGTGCCCCACACATCAGCCAGCCCTTCCCAGAGCATCCCAGAGGATCCCTCAGCATCCCTCAGCATCCCACACCCCGCCGCCTGTCAGCACCACACACCCAACACCCACGCCGGGGCCTGGGCGATGAGAAATGGGGTGGATTTATCATCCCCTGAGCACTTTAAAAGGTCTCTGACTCAAACCACTGCATTAGGAGGATTTACAGTGACAAGGCAGCTCCCGAGATTTTGTTTTGCTGGGAGGAAATTCCAGCCATGGCGGTGACTAATCCGCCTGTCATCCGGCAGCCCGGAGATGCCCTTTGCCGTAAACCTTTCCCCTGTCACACCCCAGCTCAGAATTTGGCGTCGCTGTCACGAGCTGGGCTTTGAAGCATCACACCCGTCTGCTCTTTGACAGCTTCACGCATCCCTTGCTCCGCATCCCATCGCTGCTGGATCTGGAGCAAATCCCATTGCCAGAATCACAGGATTAATTAGGCTGGAAAAGCCTTTGAGATCATCGAGTCCAAGCTGTGAGCTAACACCACCTCATCCACTAAACCGTGGCACCGAGTGCCACATCCCGGCTTAAACCCCTCCAGGGATGGTGACTCCACCACCTCACCCCATTCCAATGCCCAGCCACTTTTTCTGGGAAGAATTTTTTCCCTAATATCCAGCCTAAACTTCCCCTGGTGCAGCTTAAGGCTGCGTCCCTTTATCCCACCACTGGGACAAGGACTTAATTAGGCGGGGCTTCATTTTGTCCCCTCAGAGGTCTCTTTTCAAGCAAACTGGGCTGTTCTGGGGAGCTCGGGGTGCAGCACTACTCACGTCCAGCTCGAAGGTCTGCAGCACCGTCCGGTAGCCCCCGGAGATGGGGGTGAAGAGCCGGAGAACCTCCTTGATGACGCAGTCCAGGTACTGGAGGCCGTTGATGTTGTCCAGGCGCAGGGAGCCCTCGCAGATGCAGCCGTTGTGGAGGATCCCTTTGCTCCGCAGCTCCTCCCGCAGCTTCTCCAGCACCCGCGGGTGTTTGAGGAGCTGCATGATCAGGGAGGTGCTGGCGCTGGCCGTGGTGGCGTAGGCGGCGAAGATGAGCTCCAGGGTGCCGTCCTGGGGGGCAGGAAAAGAGCCAGGGTGAGACACAGGGGTGGGGCAGAGGAGCCACCAACCTCAGCACGTCAAGGTGCCACAGGGTGCTCTTCTCCCCAAAAAGCTTTCCAGCCTGGCCTCAGGACCGTGGGATGGTTTGGGTTGGATGGAAGTTAAGGATCGCCAACCCCAGGAACACATCCCGCCGTCCCAAGGTGCTCCAAGCCCTGTCCAGCCTGGCCTTGGATGCTCCCAGGGATGGAGCAGCCACAGATTCTCCCCCAAAAAACAGCCGTTCCAAAGGTTTAAGATGCAAAGTGACCTGAGGAAGGATCACATCGCAAAGCTGAGAGAGGGAAAAATGGAATGTGGCCTCCAAAGGGAGGTGGATTCTCCTGGGTGATTTCCCACCCACCAGGATGGATGAGGGAAATCTGGGCAGAGCTTGTGTCCGTTGTTAATGGTCTTGGACACCTCCAGGGATGGGGCAGCCACAGCCTGGTCACGTTTAACTGGAAGGTCACTCCTTGGACAGCCACCGCGACGAGCTTCACACAGAAGCTCTGAGGATCAGACAAAAAGCCCAGGAGATGGCTCCTGGCATGCCGTGACCCAGCTGCAGATAAGAACCTGCTGAGGGCCTGCAAAGCAGGCACCAGGAGAAGTGGAAAGGTCAAGGGAGGCAGCTGACCAAGGCTTCTGCTGTGACCAGGGCGGTTCAGGTTGGGGATCAGGAAAAATGTCTTTCCTGCAAGAACAGCAAAGCGTTGGAAGAGGCTGCCTGGGACGGTGATGGAGCCACCATCCCTGAAAACGTTCAAAAACCGAGTGGATGTGGAGTGTTGTGGTACGGTTTGGTGGGGATGGAGGCTGGCCTTGATGATCTTGGAGGCCTTTTCCAAGCTTAATGATGCCAT
Source organism: Lonchura striata (assembly GCF_050655825.1). Taxonomy (NCBI): domain Eukaryota; kingdom Metazoa; phylum Chordata; class Aves; order Passeriformes; family Estrildidae; genus Lonchura; species Lonchura striata. Next base: position 1,350,070 of record NC_140706.1, on the reverse strand, counting down.
GGAACGCTTCGTAGAAAGGGCTGGGCACAACCAGCGAATGAATAAAGCAACTGGTTTGGATCCACCAACACATCACGGTCCCCCAACTCTCAGGTCCACCCCAACAACTCCTCCCTGGAGCATCCCTCACTTTTCCCTTCCGGAAGTCCTTGAGCAGAACAATCCCAAGGTGACCCCGGGGAAGAGCTTTACCTTCAGCTCCTGCATGGTCAGCTCCTTGCCGTGCTCCTTCCCGCTCTCTATCAGGATGTCCAGGGCGTCGGCGTAGTCCTTGCCCTGCGTGTTCTGCAGCTTCTCCTGGATGGCTTTTTCCAGCCCCTTCTGCAGCGTCTCCCGGGCCCGGATTCCCTGTGGAGCAGGAATCGCTCAGACCACGCCACCAGCAGCACCTTGCCCATCCCAGGAGCTGCAGACGTGCCCAGGACAGGTCCAAGCCATAAAAGCAGAGGCTCAAAGGAGGGTGTGAAGATGCTGGAGGTGTCCCCTGGGCAGGAGGAGTAAAGCCGGGGTGGGGGAGATCACAGGCGGAGTAATCAACACCTAGGTGTAAATGACGGGTCTGGGCTGGGAGCCCCTGTCCGGCACCGGTTCACAGCCCCCGGCTCCTCCTGGGATGTATGGAAATCCCTGGGAAAATCGTCCCTCAAAGGAAAGCCCATTCATCCCAAAGAATCCTCTTCCCCAGCAATTTGATCACCTGGTCCCAGTAAAGCAATTCCTACGGGAGTGCAGCTGCTCGAGGCTAACCTGCTGCTGGGAATGACTCCGGGCTCTGAGGGGATGGAATCGTTCCCATGGGCAAATAGCAATTTAAAAAAAAAATAAAATGCAGGGATATCGCAAAAATAAATTTTGAACCCCTGTATGTTGAGTTGTGTTTTCAAAATTGCCCATGGGGGAAAAGAAATTATTTTATGTCTATTTTTTGTTATGTTTTCATTTTGCACCATTCATTAAAAAAAAAAAAAATGCTTGGAATACTCCAGGAATTAGAAGGACCTGTTTTAGTTTTGGGAATTACAGGGATCTGTTTTAAATCCCGGAATTACAAGGACCTGTTTCGCTCTGAGGACAAGAGGGTATTAAAAGGAGAAGGGTCCCACGAACTCAAAAAATACAGGCAAATTGCCAAATGAGGGAAAATATGAATTAAATCTGGGCAAGTCCTGACTATTTCCTGTTGTCAAACCACTCCAACCACCAAGGAACACATTTTCCTCTGCCTTCTCCACTAGATCAGGAACTGTGGCCCAAAATGGACTCCTTGAGGTCAGGAGGGTGAGAAACCCCACCGAGAACGAGGAAAGGCGTGGATTAATCACCACCCATTAATTAATTGGCGTTATCAGCGTAGAGAACCCGGCCCAAATCTCACCCTCCTGTAGCCGCTGAAGGGCAGATCCACGGGCAAGGAGAAGACGTTCTCCACGAACTGCTGGTAGACCTCGAAGAGGCGGCCGAGCTCCTCGTCGGGGATGCGGAAGCCCAGCAGGACGCGGATGGCCATGCGGAACGTCAGCTTCTGCGCCTCGTGGTACACGTTGATGGGCTCCGTGTTGCTGCTCCAGGCCCGCAGGGTGTCCTTGATCACCAGCTGGATCTTGGGGAGATAACTCTCCAGAGCCTCGTGGCTGAAAATCTTGGAGAAAACCTACGGAAAACAGCGAGGAGGGGTTTGTCCACAGCCACAACGCCTCTGGTCTTCTCCAAGGTGTCCTCCGGGGAGTTGTTGCCTTTCCAAACTCTTCATCCAGTTCCTAAAAAGCTGCCAGAAATGCCAGCTCCTCCCCGAGATTCCCACCACGACCATCGCAAGTGACAGAGAATAACGGAGCAAACCAGGGATGGGAGGAATTCCTTCATCCCAGGTGTGGCAGGAGCCGGCTTTCCGTCTCCAAAGGATCCCAGCTCTGTTCGTCCCGTGGTTTGGGTGTCACTTATGCACCTTTTCCGCGGGGATTCTCCAGCGTCCCACACAGACACAATGGGAAAACGCAGCTCTCCCGACGGGAAGCACGGACAATTCCTCCCACCTCTCCACCACCTTTGGTTTGTTTTTGTTTTGTTTTTTTCCTTTTTTTTTTTTTTTTCATGGATGCAAAACGAAGCAAAATAATTATTTTGGAGCCTTTAGGATCTCTGTGGAATCTGGCTGAACTCCGACAGGGGTTCAAGCAGGGAAGAGCCGCTGCACGTACGCAGAGGCCGCGATCGCCCTCGGCTCATTTCCTTGGGAAACCAGGGGAAAAAAAAATTCCTGATGTCAGCAGCCAGCGTTAATTTAAGCTCTGCGAGTAAACAGTGAGCAGGACTGGGCCTCCCCAGGTCCCCCACGCTAACGGCTCCTTACTCCAATTTTTTTCCTCCAATTTGGGCCCGGGCCCGCTGGAGGAGCTCAGCAATGCCAGGAATGTCCCTTCCCGGCACAGCAGCGCTTTCATTCGGCATTCCCGCCGCATCCCTCCCCGAGCAAGGGGGGAAAGCGCTGTTTGTTTATTTTTTATTAACCTACACACACGCACGGGGCAGGACGCACACGCACCGCAGGCCTCCAGGAAAATCCAATTAAAGCAGGATTCCAAGGAGGGAGCTGCGCGCCGGAGCCTCCACCGGTGGCCGCTTCCCGGCGGGAATGGAGGCGAGGTGGGGGGGCTGCCAAGTTATCAACCCACCGGGAGAGGAGCGAAATCAAAGCCGCCCCCTCTTTTCCATGAGCGCCGGGCTCGCCGGAGCTGTAAATGTGAGAATTTCCTCCGCAGTCAGCACTCCAAGGGAAAGGTAATATTTTCCTGGCTGCGACCCCTCGTTGCTAATGCCCGGCGTTCCCTGGGAGTTTGTTTGGTGAAAAAACACCTCTGTCCCCTCGCAGCTCCGGGCAGGAGGCTCCGGAGCCTCCGCGAGAGCCGCTTCACGGCGCCCCGGGTTGAGCCCCCGGTAAAAACCCGGAGCCGCCCGCGGGAATCCCGGGAGGGCAGGATGCACAGGGAAGGGAATCCGAGCCTGGGGACAGGGAGCCATCCCTGGATGGCCGCACGGAGCCGAGGCATGAATGAATGAGAGGAGGAATCAATGAATGAATGAATGAGCAGCAGGCAGCGAGAGCGCGGGACGGGGCGGCGGCGGCCGCCTCCTGCCTGCATCCAGAGCCGGCAAGGGCAGCGGCGTTCAGGCTTTTTCTGCTGGAAAAAAGCAGCTGGAAAAGCTGGAGGGGGTAAAGCCGAGACCCTCGGCTGCGTGGGGAAGGGGGGGAGGAAGTGGGGAAGGTGGGAAGGGAATAGAGAAGGTGGAGAAGGAGTGGGGAAGGTGGAGAAGGAGTGGGGAAGGTGGAGAAGGAGTGGGGAAGGTGGGAAGGGAGTGAGGAAGGTGGGAAGGGAGTGGTGAAGGTGGGAAGGGAATAGAGAAGGTGGAGAAGGAGTGGGGAAGGTGGGAAGGGAGTGGGGAAGGTGGAGAAGGAGTGGGGAAGGTGGGAAGGGAATGGCGAAGGTGGGAAGGGAATGGGGAAGGTGGGAAGGGAATGGGGAAGGTGGGAAGGGAATGGCGAAGGTGGGAAGGGAGTGGGGAAGGTGGAGAAGGGAATGGGGAAAGTGGAGAAGGAGTGGGGAAGGTGGAGAAGGGAATGGGGAAAGTGGGAAGGGAATGGGGAAGGTGACGAGGGAGTGGGGAAGGTGGGAAGAGAATGGGGAAGGTGGGAAGAGAATGGGGAAGGTGGGAAGGGAATGGGGAAAGTGGGAAGGGAATGGGGAAGGTGGAGAAGGAGTGGGGAAGGTGGAGAAGGAGTGGGGAAGGTGGAGAAGGAGTGGGGAAGGTGACAAGGGAGTGGGGAAAGTGGAGAAGGAGTGGGGAAGGTGGGAAGGGAGTGGGGAAGGTGGGAAGGGAGTGGGGAAGGTGGAGAAGGGGTGGGGAAGGTGGGAAGGGAGTGGGGAAGGTGGAGAAGGAGTGGGGGAAGTGGGAAGGGAATGGGGAAGGTGGAGAAGGAGTGGGGAAGGTGGGAAGGGAGTGGGAAGGGACGTTTCCTTTGTCCATGAGCAGGACACCGGGTTTGACGCAGAGCCAGGATCCATGAGCTCTTCCACAGGGATGGGACAAGACCCACCCGGGTGAAGGGACATTGCTGTGTCCCCATCCAGCTCTCACCTGCCCTGCATCCATGCTGAGGAGCTTGGGATAAGGATAGAGGCTCCTGGTCAATGTCCCAAAGCATTTCCCATGCCTCAGTTTCCCTGCTGGAAGCAGGACCAAGGAGGGAACAGCTCTGCTGTAGGAGCACCGGGTCTACATCCCTGCTGGGAGCCACCACCCCACTGGAGGTGGCCTTTGGGGACTCCTGGCCTCGTCCTACCCCAGCATCTCCCACAGGAGAAGCACCTGGGCACCCCCTGTGCTCCCTGAAGAAAGGACAGCCCCAGATGTGCCTCTGGTCCCAAAACAGCTGCCGCGGTGCGGGGGGCTGGATCCACACCCCCGGATCAAGCCAGGCTCCCAAGAGGAAAGATCCTGTCCTAAGGCTTGGTGTGAACAGAAGGGGGGATCCTTTGGAAGAGAAAACCGAACCCCTCCCTCCGGGGTCAGCACAAACCTGACAAGGGCGAGGTTAAGCGCTGGGGGCTGAGGGGGATTTTGTCCTTTCCCTGCAATTTTGGGAGCTCTCCTCGTGCCAGGAGGCTCCTCCAGCCGGCTGCTCCCCGGAGCTCCCAAGCACGGCCCGAGCCCGGCCGCGCTGCTCCGTCCCGGCCGCCGCTCGCACCGCCTAATCCCACATGTCAGCAGATCCTTCCCGGCCAGACACAAGTCTGGATCCCCTTCCAGTCACCTCCAGTTCAACCCTGCATCTTTCCAGTTGATTAAAAAGGAGGAGAAGGCAGCCAACTTTCCCCGACGAGCCCCGGCGCGTTCCTAGCCTAAAATTCCTGCGCCCTCTAGTGAAGTGGAGCCGAGCGCCTCGGCCGCTCCAGGAGCGCGTCCAGGAAAACCGAGGAGAATCGGGGCAAGGAGAAGTTGTCCCAGAGCTGCCCAGAGGCAAAATCGTCTCTAAGCTCAGCTTTGTTAACCCTGAGATGCCACAGCCCGGCTGCGGTGGCAGCCAGCCATGAGGACTCACAGCAGGGCCGGGATTTTTTGGGGACGCTGGAAAGAGTTTTTCCACGTTGGGGTATGTCCCAAAAGAGCCAAATCTGGGAATTTGCTCCATCCAAGGGCGCTCATTTCCACCATACACCCACACCGACTGAGACCCCACCACCCAGTGAGCCCGGCTGGAACTTTCCCGCTCCCCCCTCACGGAAAAAGGATATTTAAGGATTTATGGATTTCCAAAGGCAGAAAATGCCTTCCCAGTGCCTCAGCTGCAGCTTCGCGTGACAGCAAAGTGCCCTCAATCCCAGCTGGAGAACGCCCCAGCCCCATCCTTAGTCCACGGCCAAGGAGAGGGAATTTGAGGGAATTCTGTGAGCTCCAGCAGGGATCCCACACATGGTCTGGGTGTGGGGAACCACGTTTTCTGGGGTTTCTCCTTCCCACTCCAAGCACCAGCACCAATCCCTGCCTTTTGCCATCCCTGGTTTGCAGGCCTCTCGCTCCCACCTGGCACGTCCTCCCCAAAGAGGGAACGGAGCTTTCCATTCCCCCCCTCCAGGAGGAAAACTGAAATTTTGGGATCAGCCACCTGCATCCCATCCAGCCTAGAGCCGCTGGCCCGACCAAAGTGAGGCGGGATGAGCCTGGAAATGTTTTCAGGAACCAATTTGGCACCTGCCGGAGGTTTGGCCGACAGGAGACGTCGGGAAACATCCAAAGTAACATCTCAACCTGGATTTGTCCTAATTCTTCCCACATTTCCAGAGACCAGGCTGTGTTTGTCCCAGCCCCGTCCCATCACCACATTATCCTGGATGTCTGCCCCTCCCCAGAGCCCATTCCCATGCTCCAGCGGGCTTGGAAACCGGGATATTTTTGGAGGTGGTTCATGGGCAAGAGGCCGTCATGGTACTGGGAGCATGAACAAAGGGAAAACACAGCAAAAAATGTTGGAAAGGCACCGCAAAAGGAGAGAAAATTCAAAAAAAACCCTATTCCTGCCCAGACACTGTGCTTATAAAATGTTCAGCCTTTGCACACAGCAAAGAACCGATTCCTTTTGTCCCCTTTTTCCTCTGGAAAATGAGGCACGTGGAAGGCTCCATCCTGGAGGGATCCAGGCTCTCGTCAACGCTCCAGCCTCCAACTGGAGTCTGGGAACAGGAGCTGGAGCCTCCAGGCTGGAAGGAATGATGTGCCTTTGCCAAAGGCTCTTGAACAGAAATTCGAATGCTTCCCCAAAAGAATCTGCTGGGAAAAAATGGAAGGATCATTTCAGATCCTTGCATCATGTCATGATGCACCTTCAAGGGTTGTCCCTACCTGTGATTTTTCCGTGTTTAAAAAAAAAAATATTATGAGAAACTCCAGCATTTCCAGTCAGATTCGGAATAAAATTAAGCCCAAGATCTGCATTTCCCCACAGCTCAAAAATCTCCATGTTCAAGAATCTTTCCTACAAATCCCCCACATGGCATGGGAGGATTTTGACCCCAAACCCTTTAAGGCCCTGCTTTAAATCCCCAATTTTCAAGGCTGAGTTGTTAAATGGGGCTGTGGGGGAGAGCCAGGACCAAGCAGGACCTGCCCCAGCAGCCCCTCTGCAAAACTGCCTCAGTCTCCCAAAAATTCCATCCCCAGCAAAATTCCATCAAGAAATTTCACCTTCTCGCCCAAATTTATGGGGATACCGAAAAACACTGGGATTCATCAGCTTTGTAATGCTGCTCCAAGCGTCCTCTCCCTTTTTATTTATGGAGAAAGAGGAGAATAAAATTCACCTTATGCTCCTCAAGGAGGGAGAACGATCCCACGTCCATGGATGTCGCGGGAAAGAAACGGGAGTTGTTCCAGAGAAAAGGGATCAGGAAGGTGGGATCAGCCAGCCGGGATCCTGCTGGGATCCCTGTGGATGGAGCCGTGGGGAAGGAGAATCCCACAAACCCAGCAGGCACGGTCGGAGCTCTCATTGCTCAGGGAATGCTGGAACGGTTTGGGTTGGAAGAGACCTAAAATTCCAACCCCTGGGATGGGCTATCCCGACTGGGGATGGATCTCTGCCTGTGGTGTGAGCGTGAAGAATTCCCGGGAGACGAGGAGGAGGAGAACAGCTTCCACAGGGAACTGGTGGAAGTGAAATATTAGGAGGAAAATCCCAGTTTTTACTGAGCCGATGTGTTTCCCTGGAGCATGGAGAGAGGACAAAAGGGAAGGATCCCTGTGGATTTAGAGCAGGGATTCTCCAAGAGACAAAGCCAGACTTAAAAATAAACCAGTCCTTAGTCCTGCCAAGAACTCCAGGAACTGGGAACAGCGCAGAGCGAGAGGTGGCCACGCTCAGAAGGGGATGAGTGGGAAATTCCCAATCCATGGTGCAGCTATTTCATCCTGAAGGAATAAAAACCCCTTCCAGAACATGCACGGTGGCAGGAATAAGGGAAAAAAATCTTGGAAAAGGGATTCCTCCAAGGAAATCCCGAGGATTGCAAGATCTCCATGGAATGAGTGAACACCTGAGGAGCTTCTGCAGACCAGGTGAGGATTAAAGCTCCTCCAGGGAGGTGACAGGGGCTGAGGTGACCCCACAAGGTGATCCCAACTTAAGGCCACCCTACAAGGAGAAGGAAGCTGGAGAACCAGCAGCTGAGGGAGATTCCATGGGAAAAATCCCACCTGGGAAGTGACGGAGAGCTCCGTTACCACCAGAGGGATAAGTGCAATGTCACAAACCACAACTGAGGAGGTTCCTTGAGCTGCTTGGGAGGATGGAGGAGGATGGATGGGAAAAACAATGGTGCAGGATGGATCTTGACTGCCTGACATCCCTGGGATTCGCTCCTGGTCCCTCACATCCCTGGGATCAGCTCCCCATCCCTCTGGAAGTGGAGCCTGGGTTGCAGTTCCACCCAGTTGCTGCCCAAGGAGGGGCTTCACCTGCTCTGTGCCTCCAGGACAAGCAAAAACTCCCACCCTGGATGGCACAGGAAGGTGGAAAAGCCAATTTTGGGGATGTCCAGCTCCCAGGGTATCCCACAGCCGCAATCCTGCTCCGCTAACACAGCGGGCCCGGAGCTGGCGGGGAGTTTTGGGCTGGAAGGCACCGTGAAATCCCCCCAAATTTGGGTTTCAGCCACGAGCTCCTCCATTTGGCTTTTTTTTTTTTTTTAATCCTTTGGATTAAAAGTGGTAAATTTTTTTTAATCCCCTGGATTAAAACTGATTAAAGTAATTGAAATTACTCTGGATTTACACCCCTGGAGATGGCAGCACTGCTTGTCAAGGAGACAACCCAGCCCAGGAATTCTTCCCCCGGAATGGGAACAGGAGCCATCCTCCATCCATGGAAGATTTTCCCCACTCCAGAGGCTTTTGCCCATGGATTCAGGCTCCCTGGGCATGGAGAAGGGGCTGGAGCTGGTGGCAGCTGGAATTCAGCCTGTTTGATACAATTTCGGGAGCTAGCTCCAATGGATTTGGAATGGTTTCTTTTCCACCACGAGCACACGGAACAGGCTGGAGGGTTGGACAGACATGAAAAATAAAATCCTAAAAACCCTAAAAAAAAAAAAAAAAAAAAGGCCCCTCACAACAACCTCAGTCCAGATTTTTTTGTAGGAAAAGATCCATTCCTTCCACTTCCCATCCCTCCTTCCTCCTCCAGCCCTCTCCCGCATCCCGATCCTGATCCTTCCCTCCCCCCGGCAGCTGGTTTATATTTGGCTGTAAATTTATGGCCCCTTTTGTGCTCTTAATCCCCTCGCAAACGATATGAAAGCCTCGGACCTTTCCTCTCGGTGCTAATGAGCTCAACACTTGCGTGCCTCGGAGGCAGAGCATTAATTGCGGTGTGTTAATGAGCGATGGAGCTTTGGACACTGAGACAAACCAGGGCCCGCTCCACTCCCTGCTGCTCCCTCCTGGAATCTCTGGATGTCTCCCCAGCAATCCCATGGATTGCTTTTATTTTATTCCATCTTTGCCTTTTTTTAAGGGTTTTTTTTTATTTTTTCCCCAGCTGGCTGTGCCTATTTTGGGATGGCTCTGCTGGAAGACGAGTCCGACGCTCTCCTGCCAAGATGATCCCGAGGAAAGTCTGATCCCACCTTTCCCTGTGGATCCTGGGAATCTCCCTCCTGGCCCTGGGCACTGCTCAGATTTTACCTAAACCCTAAAGGCCACATCCTGGTCGTTCCCAATTCCCATTTCCTTCTTCACCGGGATCCCTTGCAGGCACAGGAGAGCTGAATTCCAGCTTCCCGCTGGAATTGGATCCCATGAAAGCAGAGGAGGCAGGACCCCTAAGACCAGGTTTGTTTTGCCCTCATTATGGCTCCTTTCACCCCAGAATCGAGGATCCCAAAATCTGGAGTTTTCCAGGTGGAAATGGGAATTGATGAGGTCGACAAGGACAAGGTGGGATCAGATGGGACAAGGATGGAGGGAGGAGCCGGGGTGGGACAAGAGCAGGATGGAGAGACCACCAGAGCATGGAGCAGGAGCTGGAATGATCCCACCAACCCTTCCCACGGAGTTCCAGTGGGAGCTCCAATCCCAAGGGATGACATTCATCCGTCATGGGGTGGGCAGGGACAAGGATCCGCCACAAAAATCCCGGAGCAAAGACCCTGCTCAGCCACTGAGGTCACTCCCGTGAGGAACCTGGAGGTGATTCCAGACCAAAATTCCACTGTGGAGCTCCGGCTCCAGCAGGGGTGGCCCAGATCCTTCTCCAACATCAACACAAACTCCGTGATCCAGCAGCAGGAACAGCCTGGCTGGGATAAATATCCCAGAAAAGTGGAAGAGGAGTTTGGAGCTGCCGTTGTTGATTCCTTGTAAACTGCTCTGCCCACCCAGCTCTGCCCGAGGCCACGGCCAGCATCGGGGACATCTGCCATGAAGCCATTCCACGGCGCAGGAATTTGCCCCGTTCCCAGCCCTCCATCCTGCCCCTCATCCCTACTCCAGGCTGACTCCAAACCCTCGCTGTAACCCGAGAATTCATTTCCCAAAACAGGGACATTTTCCTCAATTTATAGGAATTTTCAGTGCCAGTGACATCTGCAGTTGAAGGCATTCCCTGCTGCAGGAATTCTCTGTTCCCAGCCTCCCGTGCCTGCCCCAAGCTGATTCCACATCCCGCAATTCCCTGTCTATAACTGGAGAGTCCTTTTCCCAAAACAGGGAATTTATAGGAATTTTGGCAAACTCCTAGAAGGGAAATCTGATAAATTTGGGATGGGAAAAGGCAAAGAGCTTCCATAAGGTTAGGACTGGGATCCTCCTGAGCACCTCCTGCATCCCAGGATCCTTTACCAACACCAACGGGATCAAAACTTCCGGATAGTCTATATGGAATGGGATAACGAATCCATAAAGATCCCGAAAAACAGCTGGGACATGGAAACAGGAAAGAGAGAAGAGCTCCAAAACCTGGATCATCCCACCCTATCCCTGGTCCCATCCGAGCCTCCTCCAGCGGGAATTCGCTGATCCTGGAATTCCACCGAGGAGCTGAAATTCCTTGGAAAGCTCCGCCGAGCAGCTGATCCCTGGCGGGATCCCAGAACCCTCCTGCAAGAACATGTTGGGTTTGGAGCTCATCTCCACATGCCGGTGACAATCTGGAGAGCACGGATCGCCTGCCAGGGAATGCTGGAAGAGGAGCTGCTGGAAATAAACACAGCTCCGGGGCTTTGGGGAAGATGAGGGGGAATTATGGCCTTGGATAAGAGCTGGAGATGATCCCGAATGGTTGGAAGGGCAGCAGAGGTGGTGGAAGGGCAGCTGCTTTTCCTCATTTTGGCCAAAATCCCGCTCCAGGTGAGGAATCCCACCTCAATTCATGTCAGGATCAGGGAATTAGGAAGGGACAAGGGAAGGTTCGGGGTCAGAGATGAAGAAAACCCCGGAATCCGAGAGGTCACGGAATACCAGAAAACCCCGTAATGCGGGGAAAACCTCGGTCATCATCCACCAGAGAGGTTTCCCAGGAAATCCTCTCTCCACAGAGCTTCCAGCTGCTCCAGATCACTCAGTGAGCCTCTCAAGAGCACTGTGGAATCTGGGGGATTCCATGGAAAATCCTGCCTTTTCCAAGCTCTCTCCTTGGTTCCCTGGCGGGTCAAGAGAAGAACTCGGACTCGGTTTAAGATTTAAGCTCATCCTAGGTCCAAATCCTTTCTCCTGAGAGCTCGGTTTAAGATTTAAGCTCATCCTAGGTCCAAATCCTTTCTCCTGAGAGCTCGGTTTAAGATTTAAGCTCATCCTAGGTCCAAATCCTTTCTCCTGAGAGCTCAGTTTAAGATTTAAGCTCATCCTAGGTCCAAATCCTTTCTCCTGAGAGCTCGGTTTAAGATTTAAGCTCATCCTAGGTCCAAATCCTTTCTCCTGAGAGCTCTCCGAGTTTCAGGGTGGGGAGAGCTCGAGGTTGGAGCCGTGAAACAACAAAAACACGGGATTGAGGAGCTCCAAAGAGGCCGCGGCTGAAGGAAGGATCTTTAATCTGCTCCTCGGAATCTTGATAAGAGCAGATCGATTTTAGCCCCATTAGAGCAGGCTCAGCTTATCTCCGTGTGCAGCTCGGGGATGGGTTTTAGGGAGAAGAGGATTCCCTAAATCGGGATCAGCCCAAGGTGGGTGAGGTGGGAGGTGCTCGGCTCCCAGAAGCGGCGATTAATGGGAGATGGAGTGAAGAAATGAGGCTCAAGCGCCTGAACTCCAGAGCTGGGCACGCTGGACTCAATCTCCAGCTGATGAAAGGGAAAACTTAAAAAAGAAAGAACTCCCACAGTGTCCCAAATCCCGGGAAAAGAGTTTGTGGGATCTCAAAGAGCAGCAAAGAGAAGGAGCCAGGGTTATCCTGGGACAGGATTTTGCTGGAATACCTGAACTTGGGAGGCTTTTGGCCACCCCTGACATAGGAATTAGGATAGGAATAAATTAGGAACTGGGATCCTTGTTGGCTTGGAATCACAAGTGATGCCAAAAATCATGGAATTGTGGAATGGCTTGGGTTGGAAGGGACCTTGAAGATCATCAATTCCACTCCCTGTCACGGCCAAGGACAGCTCCCACCATCCCAGGGCGCTCCAAATCCCATCCCAGCCTGGCCTTGGGCACTGCCAGGGATCCAGGGGCAGCCACAGCAAATCTGGGAATTCCATTCCATCCCCTCCCTACTTTGACAGGACACAATTCCTTCCTAACATCCAACCAGGACGCAAAAAAGGGTTTTGAGGAGCACAATGGAGATCTTTAGGACCGAGAACATCCCAAAAGCTTTGGGTTTCAGTGGAGATCTTTAGGACTGAGAACATCCCAAAATCTTTGGGCTTCAGAGTTTCGTGTTGGCCACGTGGTTTTCCTCAGTAGGAAAAATGCAGGAGTGAGAACACCAGGAAGAGCCGTGGAGGAGAGAGGGAACCTCTACCGGGTGCCCAGCCCAGCCTGGTGCCAATCCCAAACCCACCAGGATCCCACAGAGGTCAGGCCTCCCTTTTCCATGACCCCATAACCCACACTCCCTGTGCCCGCTCCCAAGGCCGGAATTCCGTGGTTTTATGCAGGCAAGAAAAGGCCACTTGAGATGAGCAAAAAATAATCCAGAGGTTTATCTGATCCCGCTTAAGCCTCCCAGGATAGGGATTAAACTTTCCTTGGATAGGGAATAAACCTGCCCTGGATGGGGAATAAACCAATTTTCCTCCTGGATGGAGGCAGCCCCATTGCCATCCTCCTTGGTTGGAATAACATCTCCATTTTTGGGGAAAAACCCCAGAACTGGAGGGGCTGGCACCCCAAATCGGCTGCCCTGGGAGTGTCACCTCAAGGTGACACAAAAGGGGCTCTGCACCCCCAAATCGACTGGCCTGGGGGTGTCACTTCAGGGTGGCACAAAAGGGTCCCAGCACCCCAAACCAGGCTGATCTGGGGGTTCTAAGGTGACACAAAATGGTCCCAGCACCCCAAACCAGGCTGATCTGGGGGTTCTAAAGTGACACAAAAAGGGGTCCCAGCACCCCCAAATCGACTGGCCTGGGGGTGTCACTTCAGGGTGGCACAAAATGGTCCCAGCACCCCAAACCAGGCTGATCTGGAGGTTCTAAGGTAACACAAAAGGGTCCCAGCACCCCAAACCAGGCTGATCTGGGGGTTCTAAGGTAACACAAAAGGGTCCCAGCACCCCAAACCAGGCTGATCTGGAAGTTCTAAGGTGACACAAAAAGGGGTCCCAGCACCCCCAAATTTGTTGCCCTGGGGGTGTCACCTCAGGGTGACACAAAATGGCCCCAGCACCCCAAACCAGGCTGATCTGGAAGTTCTAAGGTGACACAAAAAGGGGTCCCAACACCCCCAAATTGTCTACCCTGCGGGTGTCACCTCAGGGGGACACAAAAAGGTCTCAGCCCCCCCCCAGCCACCGCCTCACCCCGGAACCCCCACCCTCATCCCAAATTCCCTGAAATCCCAGGAAGTTCTCAGCACCACCCCTCCACCCAAAGCCCCTCGGGGTGTCCCTGCGGTTCGGGTGGGGGGTGACAATCCGTGGGGAGCCCCCCCGTGCCACATCTCCCTTTTAGGAGCCCTCCCCGCCGCCCCTGTCACGCGTGTCCCCATCGCGGGGGGCTCGGGGCGACACGCGTGTCCCCCCCCCCCATCCCCATCCCGATCCTCCTCGAAATTCCTCAAGGGATCGGGGGGGGAAAGGGGATAAAGGGGCAAAAAGGGAATAAAATGAAAGAAATGGGGGCAAAAAAAGGGGGGGGAGGAAAGGGCGAGGAAAGGAGGGGGAAAAGGAAGGGGGAGGAAAAAGGGAAAGGGAGAGGAAAAACGAGGGGAAAAAGGAAAGGGGGAGGAAAAATGAGGGGAAAAAGGGAAAGGGAGAGGAAAAACGGGGCGGGGGGAAGGAAAGGGCGAGGAAAGGAAGGGGGGAAAAGGAAAGGGGGAGGAAAAAGGGAAAGGGGGAGGAAAAAGGGAAAGGGGGAGGAAAAAGGGGAGGAAAGGAGTGGGGGGAAAGGGAAGGGGGAAGGAAAAATGGGGGGAAAAAGGGACAGGGGGAGGAAAGGAGGGGGAGAAAAAGGAAAGGAGGAGGAAAAACAGGGGGGAAAGGGAAAAGGGAAGGAAAGGAGTGGGGGGAAAGGGAAGGGAGGAGGAAAAATGGGGGGGAAAAGGGACAGGGGGAGGAAAGGAGGGGGAGAAAAAGGAAAGGAGGAGGAAAAAGGGAAAGGAGGAAGAAAAACGGGGGGGAAAGGGAAAAGGGGAGGAAAAAGGGAAAGGAGGAGGAAAAACGGGGGGGAAAGGGAAAAGGGGAGGAAAGGAGGGGGGAAGGGAAGGGAGAAGGAAAAATAGGGGGGAAGAGGGGATAGGGGGAGGAAAGGAGGGGGAGAAAAAGGAAAGGAGGAGGAAAAACGAGGGGGGAAAGGAAAGGGTGAGGAAAGGAGGGGAAAAAAGGAAAGGGCGAGGAAAGGAGGGGGTAAAAAATGGAAAGGGGGAGGAAAAACGGGGGGAAAGCGGGGACACGGACCTTCCTCTTGTGGCGGTGGATGTCGCCGATGGAGTTGGCCACGGTGTTGGGGCCCAGCAGCATCCGCGTGCTCCGCGGCCACTCGGTGCTCACCAGGTGGTGCTCCCCCATCAAGATCTTGCGCACGTTCTCCGCGCCCGTCACCCGCACCAGCGGCCGCCCCAGCAAGTGCGTCTTGAACACGTTCCCGTACTTCTCCCGCCGCGAGGACTGGAAGCAGGAGCCCTGCGGTGGGAATTGGGGCACAAATTTTGGTTTTGGGGGGGAAGGGATGGGGGTCACCCCGTGTCCAGCCCGCCCGCTCTTCCCGCAGCCCGGCGGGGGTCGGTGCCTTCCTTCCCCCCCTTCCTCCTCCTCCTCCCCTCTGCTTCTCCCCTTACCTCCCCTGTCACTTTTAAACATATTCCTATTTTTTCTCATTTCCCCCATTTTTTCTTCCCCTCCTTCACACCCTCCCTCCTTTTTCCCCCCCTCGCTTTTTGCCTCTTTTTTTTCCCCTTTTCTCTCCCCTCCCTCCCCGCTCAGGCTGATTTTACTCGAGGAAGGCAGCGCTTTGCCTAAGTAAATCTCCAGATTTCAGGGACTTTAATAACTTTCCCACATGCTCCAGGGGCTGTTGTCGGCGGAGAGGCGGCCGGAGCCGCAGCGATAGCGGGGGGGTCCCCCCAAAAAACCCCCCTGGCGAGCGGGGAGAGGCTGCGAGCGCCGCGGCCGCGCCGCCGGGCGGGGAGCGCGGGTGTTTATTTTGAAACAAAAGCGCGGTTGTGAGGTTCAGATGTTCAGGTGACCCTGTTTCTTGATCTGCGTAAATATAATTAAAGTCCTTTTTGTGGCATTAATAAAGAGTTATTTGTACACCATTTCCAGGGCAGCACAAAGAGCACCTTTATGCGGCGCAAGTTGCGAATGGAGTCCAATTTATACAAAATTTTTGTATTTTTAGCCCTGGACTCTGTTTGGACGGAGCCTGTGGAAAAGCGAGAACCCTTTTCTGGTCCCCCTGTAAAAATCTGATAAATTTCTTTAAAAAATAAAGCCCTATTGAGAGCGTGCCGTTAACCCCTTCGGCGCCGGGCGGCGGAGCGAGGCCGCCGTGGCGGGGCTTCCCCGGCGGTGGCGGGGGGACACCGGGGACGCCGCCGCTGTCCCCGCCGGGACCGGGCTGTCCTGCCCCGCCGCCGGCCGCGGCGACGAAGGGCGGGAGCATCCTCCTTTGATTACTATAATTAATTTTTTTTATTTTTTTTCCCAACTTTTTGCTGCTGGGAGGAGAGAGGGGGAAACCCTGTGCGCGGCTTCGCCTCGGGGGTTCCCTCCCGGGATGCTGCGAGCCTCGGGGCGCCCCGAGCCCTCCCCGCGGCTCCCCCCGGAGCCGGGCACCCCCCGGCCGCCTCCCGTGGGATTTTTCCCCCTTTCCCCCCGATTTTTTTTGGCAGCCGCCCCGCGGCGCGGGGGGATCCCGCTCCGCCCGCCGCCGTTGGGCGTTTAGCGAGGTTAATCCCGGGTTAATCTCCCGATTACCTCGGCGGGCTTCCCCCGCCGCGGGAGCCGGGCCGGGAGCGGGGAAGGGACGGGACACGAGCGGCGGAGCCCCCGCGCCCACCCGGGCCGCCTCCGCCCGCGGCTCCGGCGCTGGGGCTCGCAGGTTTTGGCAAGAACCGAGGCTCGGGAGGGGAGGAAGAGAAGGGGTGGGCAGCGCAGCGGCGATGCCGAGCCCGGCGCGGGGCGAGCCCGGTGCCCCCGCGGCCACGCCGCTCCCCCGGCTCCGGCTCTCCCTCCCCGGCCCGCCGAGAAGCCGCATGATGCAATCGGAAGGGAAAGAAGACGTGGGGGAGAAAAAAAAAAAAAAATACGGCGGGGAAAAGCCCTAAAAACACCCTAAAAAATACCGATTAAAAAAAAAAAAAAAAACAAACCACCAAAAAAAGAGAGAAAAACCCGCCGGTCCCAACCCAGCTTCCAGCGAAGAGCGGGGAATCCTCCTTACCTGCAGGAGCCAGTGGAAGGTCTCTCCGATTAAAGGGAATCCCATGGAGCCTTTGGGGATTGGTAGCTTGCAGGTTTTGTCGCGGGTGGCAGCCCAGCGGAGCTGCCACAGCTGTTGGGACACGGCCAGCAGCAAAGTCAGTGACACCAAGCACGCGGCGAGGGTAGCCAGTGCCGAGACGAGATCAAAACTTGCAAAAAGCATATTTGGAAAGAAGGGAGGAGGAGGAGGGTGGGGAGAGAAACAGCCCCTTGACAGGCACCGCGCTCGCAGCCGCACACACGCGCGGAGGGACGGCGAGCGCGGAGCGGCCGCTCGGCGCTGCTTTGGGGGGTCCTGGGGCGAGGGGCGCCCCGGCTCGCCCCCCTCGGCGCCAGCGGCTTGGGGGAGCGGCGAGGGGAAAGAAGGGGAAAGGAGGAAAAAGAAAAAAATTAAAAAAAAAAAAAAAGTAATAAGATTAGGTGTCGATGAGGGGGGGAAAGCTGTGGTTGCTCTGCCCCTCGCTGCGAAGTTTGGGCTTGTTTGGGGTAAACTTGACGGGGTGACACGGAGAAAAAGCACCACGCGCGCACGGGGAGAAACGGGGGAAGGGAGAGGGAAAAAAGGAAAAGCAGCGCGTCCCCCACCGCCCCCAAAAATAAAAAATAAATGGGGTGGGGGTGATGAGGAGGGGGAAAAATTGGAGAAAAAGCAAAAAAATAAGGAGAAAAAAGGAAAAAAAAAAGGCAAAACCTGGAGTGGCGGAAAAAAAAAAAAAGACCCCAAAAAGTCCAACTGCAGATGCTCTGGCTCTCGCTCGCTTGCAAGGCAAAGCCACACACGCCAGAAGGAGGGAGGAAAAAAAGGAAGGAGTAAAAAGGAAAAGAAGAAAAAGAGGGGAAAAAAGGTAAAAAAAAAGGGGGGGGGAAGGAGCGAGATTAAAAAGAAAAAAGTTTAAAAAATCTTAAAATAATTCAGCCACGAGCTGGAGAGATGGAAGAATTAAATAGCTGTATATATGTAACTACACACACGCAGCGAGCCGGTTCGGTTTATAGCTCTATCTCTACATATATATATATAAATATCTCCCTATAAATACAGATCTCTCGCGACGCCGCTTATTTGGGAGCCCCAGACTTTTCACCAGACTTCTGTAAGGAGGAGGAAGAGAAGAGAGAGAGAAGGAGGAGGAAGGAAAAAAAAAAAAAAAAAGAAAGAAAAAAAAAAAAAAAAAAAAGGGAGGCAGGGCTGCTGGGCAAAGCCCCTCTGCACTGTTCGCTTTGAGGCAAAAGAAAGTCAAATGTGTGTTTATATAGAGGCGGGGAAGCCGGGGCTGGGCCGGCCGCCAGCGCCGCCGCTCCCCCCGCGCTCCGGCGGCTCGGGGGGGCCGGGCCGGGCCGGGGGACGCGGCGCTGGAGCGTGCGAGCCCTGGCCAGGAGCCCGCGGCTCGCTCACGCCGCTCCGCTCGGCCTCATCCTCCTCCTCCTCCCGCTGCTGCTGCTCTTTCTCCTCCTCTTCTCCTCCTCCTCCTCCTCCTCCTCCTCCTCCCGCCGGCCTGCGGAGAGACGAGCGCGGCTCAGCCCCGCGGACCCCCGCCCGCGTTAACCCTTGGCGAGGCGCTGCTGGCAGCGGGAGGATCCCCCCAGGAGAGGGTCTCCCCGATATTGGATCCGGGATTGAGTGCCCAGCGTTGGACCCGAGATCGTTCTCCCCTTGCTACAACCCCCGCAGGGATCCCCCTGGGATTGTCCCCCCAATATTTAATCCTTGATCCTTCTCCTTCCCACAACCCCCCCAGTGATCCCCCTGGGATTGTCCCCCCAATATTTAATCCTTGATCCTTTTCCCTTTGCCAAAAACCCTCCCCAGTGATTCCCCTGGGATTGTCCCCCCAGTATTTAATCCTTGATCCTTTTCCTTCCCACAACCCCCCCCCAGGGATTCCCTCGAGGTTGTCCCCCCAATATTTAATCCTCTATCCTTTTCCCTTTGCCACAAACCCTCCTCAGTGATCCCCCTGGGATTGTTCCCCCAGTATTTAATCCTCGATCCTTTTCCCTTTGCCACACCCCCCCCCCCCAAAGTGATTCCCCTGGGATTGTCCCCCCAATATTTAATCCTTGATCCTTTTCCTTCCCACAACCGCCCCCCCCACCCAGAGACCCTCTCGGGGTTGTCCCCCCAGTATTTAATCCTCGATCCTTTTCCCTTTGCCACAAACCCCCCTCGGGGATCCCCCTAGAATTGTCCCCCCAATATTTAATCCTTGATCCTTTTCCTTTTGCCAAACCCCCCCAACAGTGATCCCCCTGGGATTGTTCCCCCAATATTTAATCCCTGATCCTTTTCCCTTTCCCACAAACCCCCCCCCAGGGATCCTCTCAGGGTTGTCCCCCCAATATTTAATCCTTGATTGTTCCCCCCTTGCCACAAACCCCTCCGTCCCCAGGATTTGATCTCCCTGGGATTGTCCCCCCAGTATTTAATCCTTGGTTGTCCCCCCAATATTTAACGCTCGATCATTTTGCCCTGGCAAAAATCCCCCCCATTTAACCCCTTCGTCGTTCCACAACACCCCCAAATGTTTAACCCTGACTCCCCCTCGTGATGCTCCCCACAAACTTAACCCTCGATCATTTCCCCCGATGTTTGATCCCTGATATTTCCCCCGTAATGATCCCCCCATATTTAACCCTTCACGACTTTCCCCCCCATATTTAAGCCCCAATCCTTCTCTTCGCCCCCCCCCCCCCGCAAAAATTTCATCCCACAGGAATTCCCCCAATCAATTCCCCCTTTTCAATGACTCCCCTACCCAAATTTATCCCCTAATTATTTCCCCCTTCCGTGATTTCCCTCTCTGCCCCCACCCAGGCACAGTTTTACCCCCACACCTGACATTAATTCACCCCAATCACCGATTTTCCCCCCCCCAATAATTTCTCCCTGCCTATTGATGTTCCCCTTCCCTCATTTCCTCCTGGGAATAATTTCCCTCCCCCTTTGATGATCCTGACCCCCCCCTCCTTTTCCCATTATTTCCCAGATTTCCCCCATTACAGAATTGCCCCCACCAGGACCTGCAACGACCCCCTCACCACAATCATTTCCCCCTTTGCATTAACCCTAAGCACTCCCCACTAATTACCAGTGACAATTAACCTCGCGGTGATTTCCTCAGCGCCCCCACCCCATTTTGGGGTCTTGCTCTATTTTAATTTATTGGGGGGGGGGGGAATTTTCCTGCTCCCCCTCCCCGCTGCTCCCCAGGCCAGCTTTGCCGGGTGCCGCCGCTTTTCCCAGGGGTGTCCCCATTGTCCAGGAGGCTCCAACCCCCAGAAAATTCCCTTTCCCCCCGCGGGGATGGCAGCAGGTACCGGGGCCGCCCGCTCGCAGCCACGCATTTGCTTCAGATTACAGGAAAAACAAAAGTTCTTTGAGTTCCCCCGTTCCCCTGCGCCCCCTCCCCGCCGCTCCCCGCCTGGCTCCGCTCTGTTCCCGCTGGGAGCGCAGCGAAGAGGGGGCGGGGGTGCCCCCCGCTTTTTATTTTTGGGGTGACCCCGGGGGGGAAGCCAGGCTGGAGCCCCTTCCCCGCCTCCCCCCTGGGGCGGGATCCCCCTGGAGCATCGCAATTCCCGCATCTTCCATCGCCAAGGACACCCAGCCCCGCGCCCCGTTCCCGGCGGTACAACCCCCCAACCCCATCCCACGGGAATTCCCGGCACCGCCACGGCGCATCCCGCTGCCGGGACTGCTCCTCTCCCCGCTGCCGGCCCCCAGGGTTGGGGTGCCCCTGTGTGGAGCGGGGACCCCTCCCCGGGGCTGGCGCATCCCGGCCCGGAGCCCCCCGAGCCCGGCCGGGCCCCGCGCCCCCGCCGCTCTCTGCCGGCCCCACGGCCCCACCCGGTGGCGGCCGCGGGCACTGCAGGGCCGGCAGGTGGTGGCACTGTCCCCCCCTGTCCCCTCCTGTCCCCTCCTGTCCCCTCCAATGTCCCCTTCTGTCCCCTCCAATGTCCCCTCCTGTCCCCTCCTGTCCCCTCCTGTCCTCCACTGTCCCCTCCTGTCCCCTCCTGTCCTCCTCTGTCCCCCCCGTCCCCTCCTGTCCCCTCCTGTCCCCTCCAATGTCCCCTTCTGTCCCCTCCAATGTCCCCTCCTGTCCCCTTCAATGTCCCCTCCTGTCCCCTTCTCTGTCCCCTCCTGTTCCCTCTCTGTCCCCTTCTCTGTCCCCTCCTGTCCCCTCCTGTCCCCTTCTCTGTCCCCTTCAATGTCCCCTCCTGTCCCCTTCTCTGTCCCCTTCAATGTCCCCTCCTGTCCTCTCCCGTGTCCCCTCTCTGTCCCCTTCCCTGTCCCCTCCTGTCCCCTCCTGTCCCCTTCAATGTCCCCTCCTGTCCCCTCCTGTCCCCTCCTGTCCCCTCCTGTCCCCTTCAATGTCCCCCCGTCCCCTCCTGTCCCCTCCTGTCCCCCCCATCCCCTCCTGTCCCCTCCTGTCCCCTCCTGTCCCCTCCCCTGTCCCCTTCAATGTACCCTCTCTGTCCCCTCCTGTCCCCTCCTGTCCCCTTCAATGTCCCCTCCCCTGTCCCCTTCAATGTACCCTCTCTGTCCCCTCTCTGTCCCCTTCCCTGTCCCCTCCTGTCCCCTTCCCTGTCCCGTCCTTTCCCCTCCCTGTCCCCCCGTCCCCTCCTGTCCCCTCCCGTCCCCTCCCTGTCCCCTCCTGTCCCCTTCCCTGTCCCTTCCCCGTCCCCTCCCCTCCTCCCCACTGGGTGTCCCTGGGCTCAGCCCCAGTCGCTTCTCCAAAGCATCTTCCCAAAAAACATTCCCAAAGCCTCTTCCTGAATGTCTCACACAAATCCCCCCGTCCCGCAAAACCTTCCTGAAAAACATTCCCAAAAAACATTCCCAAAAAACATTCCCAAAGCCTCTTCCTGAATCTCTCACACAAACCTCCAAAACATTCCCAACGCCTCTTCCTGAATCTCTCACACAAACCTCCCCATCCCAAAGCATCTTCTCAAAAAAATCTTCCCAAAAAAATTCCCATAAAAGCCTTCCCAAAGCCTCTTCCTGCATCTCTCACACGCGTCCTCCCATCCCAAAACACCTTCCCGAAAAACATTCCCCAAAAAATTCCCAAAATACCTTCCCCAAATTCTTTTTCAGAGCCCCTTCCCATAGCGTCATCCCAAAATATTTGTCCCAAGTGGCTCCCAGAGCGCCTCATGCTGTCCCAGCTCCCCTTCCCAAAGCATCTTCCTGAAGCCCCTTCCCAAAATATCTTCCCAAAATTCTTGCCCAAAGTGATTCCCAAAAGGATCTTCCCAAAGTACCTCCCAGTCTCCCAATGCACCTTCCCAAAATGGCAACCCAAAGCATTTTCCCAAAAACTGTTCCCAAAGCATCTTCCCAAAAACTGTTCCCAAAAACTGTCCCCAAAGCATCTTCCCAAAAACTGTTCCCAAAGCATCTTCCCAAAATGCCAACCCAAAGCATCTTCCAAAAAACTGTTCCCAAAGCATCTTCCCAAAAACTGTTCCCAAAGCATCTTCCCAAAAACTGTTCCCAAAAACTGTTCCCAAAGCGTTTTCCCAAAAACTGTTCCCAAAGCATTTTCCCAAAATGGCAACCCAAAGCGTTTTCCCAAAAACTGTTCCCAAAGCATCTTCCCAAAAACTGTTCCCAAAAACTGTTCCCAAAGCGTTTTCCCAAAAACTGTTCCCAAAGCATCTTCCCAAAAACTGTTCCCAAAAACTGTTCCCAAAGCATCTTCCCAAAAACTGTTCCCAAAAACTGTTCCCAAAGCGTTTTCCCAAAAACTGTTCCCAAAGCATCTTCCCAAAAACTGTCCCCAAAGCATCTTCCCAAAAACTGTTCCCAAAAACTGTTCCCAAAACACCTGCTCCAGGCACCTCACGCCTTCCCAAAATGCCTTCCCCAAAAACCTTCCTGAAGCCCTTCCCCAAAGCATCTTCCCAAAATTCCCGCTCCAAGCACCTCCCTTGGGAAACCCCTTCCCAAAACTCCTTCCCAAAACGATCCCTGACCCCAGTGGAGAACACCCCTGGAATTCCCAGCAAGGAGGCCTTCCCTCCTCCTTCCTTTTCCATGGAAAAATCCATCCCAGGGATGCTCTTGGCCTCCCCAAAGCAGCAGAATTCCTGTCCCAAAATCTTTCCAAGCGTGTGGAAAAGCCCTTCTGGGGAGCAGGGAAAGGGGCAGGAATGAGCCACCGGCACGGAATTCCGTAAGAATTTTATGGAAATGCCCAATATTTCTTTTCCTACTACCGGGAATTCAAGGAGGAAGTGGGAAAGCCAAAAAAAAAATATATTTGTGGGGTTAAAAGGGTTTCTCTTGGAGCAGATTCCCACCCCCTGGGGTAAATCCAGGCTTTTCCAAGGTCAGACCCGGAGCTGAAGCCGGGTCCGTGGGGATGCAGCCGCGGCATTCCCAACTTTTCCTGGAGCCTGGGGAATTTTGTCATCCCCAGACAAAGCCAAGGGGCCGTGACACGGCAACCGGGGTGGAGAAAGCACCGGGGGAGCGACAATTCCAGAGGGGAGAGGGGCCGTGGATTTCCCTTTGGGAATGGGAATGCCGGCGTCTCATCCCCCCAGGATGGGATTGGGGCTGAACCGCTCCCAAATCCCGGGGCTCAATCCCGCTTTTCCCACGGGGCTGGATCCCAATTTCGCGACACAAACGAGACCCTGAATTCCAAACCTTGGGGAAAAACAGGGAATTCCGGTGCCAGGAGGAAAAGCTCCCTCCAGGCTCTCGCTCTGCCTGGGCCACCAAGCGCCAAAATTCCCTTTTTTCCCCAAATTCCCTGGGATTTGCCGTGCCAGGAGCGGGCAATGCCCTCCCTGCAGCTCCTGGAGATCCCAGCGCTGTTCCGTTCCAGCTGGAGAGAGCAGCAGAGTCCCGGAGGTTGCGCCCGGAGCAGCATTCCCGGGATATTCCCGGGATATTCCCGGGATATTCCCCATTCCCAGGGAACCTGGGGGAGCTCTGCCTTCCCAGGGCATCCCAAAAGAAGCGCTGGATCTCTCCCTGCACACAAAAACTCCCGCTGGGAATTTCCCTTCCCTGTTTTCCGCAGCTGCACCCCCTCGGCCGCGCAGACAGATCGGATTCCCCGAGAAAATTCCAGAGGCGCTTCCAGGTAATATTCCTTTTTAATTCCTTTTTTTTTTTTTTTCTTTCCCAAAATCCCTTCTAAAATCATCATTTATTTCTCTGAGGCTTCCTCATATCCTTTCCCCCTTTTTTTTTTTCCAAACCCCAATTCCCCTTTTCCTTATCCAGGCAAAACATTCCCGAAGGGCAAACCGGGAAAAACTTGGAAGGCAGAGGTGGAATTTTCAATGTTGGTGTCTCACTCCATGACTTTTTTTTTTTTTTTACTTCATCTTGTATGTAATTTCAAAAATATAATTAAAAAAAAAAAAACCACCTAATTCATCCAAATATCTTTCATTTCCCAGCCAGGATTTCCTGATAACGATCCATTAGGAATGTTGATCCCGTTTTTTCGCTTTGATTGTGGGGTTTATTTCCATTAATTAATATTAATTAACGGTTTCCGAGCTGATTTAATTATAGGGATGCACCACAAGCTCCTTTCCCGCTCTCATCCACCTGCAGAGGTGGGGCAGAATCCAGGGAATTTTACATTCCAGGGGAATCCCAGCTCCAGCCCCTTTGGATTTGAACCTCTGCCCCTTCCAGGCTGATAATGAGGAGCAGGGAAAACCCATCCCAACCCTGACATGAAAATCAGGGAATTCCAGATTGGAAGTGACCTGAAACATCCCATTCCCACCCCGTGCCCTGGGCGGGGACAACTTCCACAATCCCAGGGATGTATATCCAAAAATATTTCATTTTTTAACTCCTCCTCCAATTTTATTGAATTTTTGCTCCCAAATCTCCAACTGGATTTTTTTTTTTTTTCATGCAAACCTTCAACTTGGAATTTTTGCATCCAGACTTTCAGCCTGGTTTTTTTTTTTTTTTTTTTTTTTTGCAGCCAAACTTCCAGCTGGAATTTTTTTTTTGCACCCAAGCCCCCCATTGGAATTCTTTGCAGCCAAATTCCAACTTCTCCCCCTTACCTCCCCCAAACTTCCCAATCAATTTTTGCTCCTTCCTCAATTTTGCTCTTTCCCCCCCCAAAACTCTGCTGGGGTTTTGGGAGCCCCTTCTCCCTCTGGAAGCGGAATTCCACCATTCCCGCAGCTGGGAATAGGCCTTCGCTCCTCGTTTGGGGCTTTGCTTCCTGAAATATTTTTCAAACCGGGCGCCTTTCCACCCCTGCACCGAAATTTGGGAATTGTCATCACCGCTTTTCCCACCCTCTGGATGAACAAACAACCACCACCCCCTTGGGAAATCCCGTGGGAAGCGGCGCGGATATTCCAGGATTTCGGGCGCGATCGGATGCGGCAGCATCCCAATCCCCAAACCCCCAATGGGGAAAAATCCCCGGGAAGAAAATCCGGATTCTTTTCGCCACTCACCCAACCTCCAAGTCCAAGTTGGCCCCGGCGGCCGCTTCCCACTCCCGGGAAAAGCCGGAGTGTTTTATAGCGTGGGAGCCGCGCTGCTCCCCGCCCCCAGCGGGGAAAGCGCCGCTGGAAAATGAGGATTCCCAAGGATTTGGGGATGATGACAACGTCAAGCTTCCCTCCCCGAGACTCCGGCATTGGCTCCATCACCCCGCTCCCAAAATAAAATCCCGCTTTTGAAATTCCAAGAGATTCTCCCCCACTTCTACCCCTCCTGAGGGTTTTTCTTCTTTTTCCCATTTTTCTCCCTCTTCTCCTTCTTTTTTTTTTTCCCCCTCTTATTTCCATTCTTTTTTCCCCTCTTTTCCTTCTTTTTCCCTTTCTTGTCTTTTTAAAAAATTATTTTCCCCTTTCCCCTCCCTAATTTTTGTCCCTTCTTTTCTTTATTCTCCTTAATCCCCTTTTTCTTTCTTCTTTTTCCCCTCTCACTTTGTCCCTTCTTTTCCTTCTTCTTTTTCCCTTTATCTATTTTTCTTTTTTCCTTATTTCCCCTCCTTCTCCCCTTCATTTTCTCCCTTCCTCTTATTCTTCTTTTTCTCCCTCATCACCTTTTTTCTTATTTCCCCCCTCATTTCTCCCTTTTCATTCTTCTTTCTATCCTTTATCTTCTTTTCCCCCTTCATTATTTGATCATTTCCCCCTACTTTCTTCTCCTTTCCCCCCTCGTTTTTCTTTTTATTTTCCCCTATTTTCTCTCATTTTCCCCACTCTATTTTTCCCCTTTTTCCCCTCTTTTTTTCCCCTTTTGCCCTCTTCTTTTCCCCCTTTTCCCACACATTTTTACCTTTTTTTTTTCCTTTTTCTTTGCCCCCTTTTTTTCCTTTTTTTTTTTTTTGTTTTCTGAAAAGCCTCCGAAACCCAAATGTTTCTGCCTGGAGTTTATCAAATTACATTTGGGGACAAAGAGCTAAAGTGCATTTTCTTGAGGGCTTTGACAATTGGGGGAGCCAGCAAGGAAATGAAAAGAATGACAGAAAACCAAAGGCTTTTGTCGGATGCAGATCGGGAAAAGCCGCCCTTGGGGGGCCTTTCTTTCCCTTTTCCTTGGATTTCCTTCCCACTTTCTTTTCCCAGGTGTTAAACTCGGGGCTGTGGGGAAAAGCACGGAAAATCCCTTTGGATTGCAGGGCTGCGTGGGGGTTGGAATGACTGAATTCAGGTTTTTCCCTCGTTGTTTTGTTTTGTTTTTCTTCTTTTTTTTTTTTTTTTTTTTTTTTAACAAAATGCCAGTGTTTCAAAGGAAAATGAAGCCCCTTTGGAAATGTGAAGCTCCGAGATAATGACCGGATCGCTCCAGGACTGGATGGGAACAGGTGATGCTTTTTTCCTTCCTTTCTTGTTCCCATCTGTCCTTTGTTCCACGGGAGACCGAGGAGAGACAGAAACGAGATCATTTTGATATTCCCCCTTTTTGTGCATCCGACTTTTCCCGAGGAGCGCGGACGCGCCTTGGGCCCGCTCCAGGCGCCGCCGGAGCGGGGATGCGGAAAAACCCCGCTAAAATCCCGCTAAAATCCCACCAAAAACCCAAAACTCAACTTTTGATCTCTTGAAAATCCCAAAGTGGCCGGGCTGGGGCTGCTCCGACCCCAGCTCCGGATGGGCCCCCAGCAAGATGCTCCAGGGACAGCCCGACCCAAATCCAAAGAAATCCCTCGAAAAACGGGATTTTCTGCTGGGTTTCAGTGGAATTCTACTCCAGGGGGTTTAATTCCAGTTTGGGACTTCACCATAAATGGAGCCCAACCCGATTTATCCCCATTCCCAATCCCTTCTCCTGCAATTTGTGACCGCTCTCAGCCTCTTTCCTCCCCAAATTCCTTCAATTCCTCCTCCAAACCCAATCCCAAGGCAACAATCCCCTCGGAGAATCCCAAATCCCAAATTCCCGGCAGAAATCCCCGTGGGGGCTGCACAGGGAAAGATTTGAGCTTCTGTTCCCATTTTTTTCCCCCCAGTTAGGAGAATTTGGGCAGGATTTTCCCTCACTTCTGTGTTGGATTAGCAATGATGGAATTGGGAATATTTCCTGCAAATAATCCCAGGTATCCAGAGTTTTTCCTTAAGGTCTCTTAGTTTGGAAGTCTCCTCAGGAAGAAGAGATCCTTTTCCTGAGTATCCCATTTTAAAATTTATTAAGTTATTTATTTAGTTCAGATCATTTATTTGATCTCCCTTTCTCTGCCAAATATTCCCCCCCCAAAAAAAATCTCCTTTAAGTCCCAACCTGCCACCACTACCCGGGATTTATCCTGGATTTCCAAACAATCTTCCTTCTTTTTTTTTTAAATCTGCTACCAGCAAAGTCATCCTCCCAAATTTCAGCCCTTTTCCCAACCCATCCAGCTTTTCCCTGGCCTGGATCTCCCGACAATTCCCAAGAACAGGTGAGGTGTGAGGGGTTTGTGCATCCTTGCGAGATTCCAGCCTCCACTCTTCTCCAGGCCATGGAGAAAATTCCAAAGGCACAACGAGAACCACTTTTCCCTGCTCCGGGAAGAAAAGAAATCCTCGGGAACTTTCAGCCTTCAATCCCAACACAAAATTCCAGGGAATGCAAGATGGGGAAATCCATCCCCAAATATCCACGTATATTTTTTTAAAAATGGGATTTTGGACTTGTGGTTAAAACATTATTTATATCCCAAATATTTGAATATAAAACCCAGATGAGGAGGCAACTCCAAGGACCTACAGAATGGGAATATCCCAGTGTTTGTTCTCTCCAAATCCAGGATTTTCTCCCTGAGAAGACGGCTGGGATTTATCCCATTATCCTGAATTTCCCTCCTTCTCCCTGTGCTGGAGATTTCCACCTCTCTGCTCCCATCCCTCTTCCCAACTCATCCCAAAATCCTTGGAAAAAGAGGTTTTAAATCCCAGGATAATTAGTGGAGCAGGGATTCAAGGCTGGAGCCGAGCCTGTTTCTCCTGCCCGTGGCTCCGCTCTCATCCCTGAATCCCAAGAGTTTTCCGTGCTGAACACATTTGGAAAACAGGGAAAAGGGACGAGGAAAGAAAGGAAAGAAGCCAAGCCCCAAATGCCAACCTCATCCAGAGGAAATTCCAGGTGGGATTTGCTGCCAAAGCAAAGGGCTGGGTGCCCTTGAACACCAGCCCAGGGCTCCTCTTTCCTGAAGAACTCCCAAAATTCCACTTTTCCTTTGGGATCTTTTTAAAATTCCCTTTTTTTTTTTGGCTCAAACAGTCAAAATTTTGGGCCCATCCTGGGTGAGGGATGCCCCACCCACACCACGGAGCCTTAAAAACAGGGAAAACCTCTGGAATGAGGCCCTGGAGCAAGGATACCCCTCTTAGGACAAGAGGTGGCCCAGAAAAGTGGGATTGGGAAGGAATGGGAGCCTGTTCCATGTGGAATAAGTGGGAGTTTTATCAAAGCAAGAAGGGATTTTTTTCTCCATTCCCAGAAAAAAGTGAGGGAAGTTTGTGAGTGAGGAAGGAACTGGGGAAGAGGAAGAAAAAAGAGTTTTCCAGATCAGATTTTTCCCGGTTTGGGGAAGTTTTGGGGAGTTTTTCACTTCCCTTAAGGATGCGGAATGAAGCTGAAAGCACCACGGCTCCGTTCCTTCCCGAAATCCTTCATCCCCTTTCCAACAGAACCACTCTGGATCTTCCAAACCACTGATGGGGCCTCGTGGATCCAAGGAAACACGACAGCCCCATGGAAATCCGTGGAATAAATTGGGATATCGCTCCTGGCTGATGCTGGCTCCGAGTGTTGCTCCACATCCCCAAACACACCGGAAAGGTTTCTCCAGGTCATCCTTAGGATCACCAAATTCCAGGGAGGTTTTCCCATTCCTCTCACAGAGTTTAGTTTTCCTTTCAGGAAAACTCACAGAAACTTCCCTTACTTTTTGGAAAACTCAGAAGTTTCCATTCTGTTTAGGAAAACTCACAGAAGCTTCCTTTCTTTTAAAGAAAAATCACAGAAACGTCATTTCTTCTTTGGAAAATTTCCTTAAAATCAAAATTGATCCATGCTCCCAGTTAAAACTCAGGAAAATAAATTCATATTTAGTTTGAGCCATTTTCAGGATTTTTACAAGGCAAAACCCATTATCCCGCATGGGATATCCCAGATTGAGGATGGGAAGAGGAACCAGGAGATTTTTAGGAGAAAATCCCCATTTTCCTGCTTGGAATATCCTGGATTGAGGACAGGAAGGGAAATTGGAAGTTTTTCTAGGAGGCAAACCCCATTTTCCTGCAAGGAATATCCCAGATTGAGAACAGGAAGGGAAATGTTTTGGGAATATCCCAAATTGAGGACGGGAAGGATTTTAAGGAATGAGTGGGGTGCTGGTGTGGGATAACCGAGGGTGTTGCCCCCTTTAAACATCCTCATCCCGAATAAATCCCCAAATGAGCCTCAGACACTCCGGATGAGGAGACCTCAGGACGAATCCTTCGCCCAGAGATTTCCAGGGATCCGGGACCTGGGCAGGAAGTTGTTAACATTTGGGAATGGGGATGTACCTGCTCCTCCTCAACAAACCTCCCTGGCCAGAGCTCATTTGCATTCATTAGGAGCCCGGGGTGATTAGCAGAGCCCTGCCCGCTCCCATCCCCGAAAGGTTCCTCTCTCGGCTGGAGCTCCGGGACTGAGGCTGATCGGGTGACAGAGCAAAGAATTCGCTCTGAAAGAAGATTCATCCCCAGGGTCCAGCGCGGAGGCCTCGGAAGAGGCGGCTCCGCGCGGATTTGGGAGGCTCCGCCGCACCGGGACGTGCCCAGGTTCTCCCAGTTCCTGCTGCTGCCCGTGGAGCGGGAGATGGGGATGATTCCTGGGATGATCGGGAATTTCATCCTCCCTGTTGTGTCCTTCCTGCTTTGGTGTGGGAAACGGGGCCTCGATGTCAGGTGTCTGCTCCCCGAGGCCATCCCCATTACTGTGAAGCTGTTCCCGACTCCATCCCTGTGGCCCTGAGACCATTCCAATCTTCTTGAGACCATTCCCATCTCCCTGAGGCCATCCCTGTCTCCCCGAGGTCATCCCAGCTTCCTTGAGGCCATTCCCATTTCCTTAAGACCATTCCTATATCCCTGAGGACATTCCCATCTCCTTGAGTCCCTCCCCATATCCTTGAGACCATTCCCATCTCCCTGAGTCCATTCCCATCTCCTCGAGGCCATTCCCATCTCCCTGAAGCCATCCCCATTTCCTTGAGGCCATTCCCATCTCCCTGAAGCCATTCCCATCTCCCTGAAGCCATTCCCATCTCCCCGAGGCCATTCCCATCTTCCCAAACCATTCCCATCTTCCCAAACCATTCCCGTCCCCCTGAAGCCATTCCCATCTCCCCGAAGCCATTCCCATCTCCCCGAGGCCATTCCCATCTTCCCAAACCATTCCCGTCCCCCTGAAGCCATTCCCATCTCCCCGAAGCCATTCCCATCTCCCCGAGGCCATTCCCGTCTCCCTGAAGCCATTCCCGTCCCCCCGAAGCCATTCCCGTCCCCCTGAAGCCATTCCCGTCCCCCTGAAGCCATTCCCGTCCCCCTGAAGCCATTCCCGTCCCCCTGAAGCCATTCCCATCCCCCTGAAGCCATTCCCATCTCCCCGAAGCCATTCCCATCTCCCTGAAGCCATTCCCATCCCCCTGAAGCCATTCCCATCTCCCCGAAGCATTCCCATCTCCCTGAAGCCATCCCCATTTCCTTGAGGCCATTCCCGTCTCCCCAAACCCATTCCCGTCCCCCTGAAGCCATTCCCGTCCCCCTGAAGCCATTCCCATTTTCTTGATGCCATTCCCGTCCCCCTGAAGCCATTCCCGTCCCCCTGAAGCCATTCCCATCTCCCCAAAGCCATTCCCGTCCCCCCAAAGCCATTCCCATCCCCCTGAAGCCATTCCCATCTCCCCAAAGCCATTCCCATCTCCCTGAGGCCATTCCCATCCCCCTGAATCCCTTCCCGTCCCCCTGAAGCCATTCCCATCTCCCCAAAGCCATTCCCATCCCCCTGAAGCCATTCCCATCCCCCTGAAGCCATTCCCATCTCCCCAAAGCCATTCCCATCCCCCTGAAGCCATTCCCGTCCCCCTGAAGCCATTCCCGTCCCCCTGAAGCCATTCCCGTCTCCCTGAAGCCATTCCCGTCCCCCTGAAGCCATTCCCGTCCCCCCGAAGCCATTCCCGTCTCCCTGAGGGCCTCCAGGAGGGCCAAGATGCTTTCCCAGATCCGGGATCAGGGATGGGAATTGCCGCCGGCGCTCCCCGCTCGGACTTAGCTCCGGGATACTCACAAAGCACACCGGCCCAATGATGGGGGATTTAAAACCAGGTCCTGATCCCAAATTTCCAGATCCCAGCGTGGGTGTGGTGGGACCGAGGCTGGACCCACGGACACTTCATCCCCTGGGATGAAGTTGGGAATTGCCAGCAGAACTCCCCGCTCGGGCTCAGCGCCGGGATGCTCACAAAGCCCAGAGACGACGGGCTGGCACTTCCAGGGATGGATCCCAAAGCTCCGAGCTGCCGTAAAATCCCCGGGATGTCCCTGTCCCATTCCATTGTCCACCTCTGGCACGAGACGGTTCTCATTAAGGCCCACAATTGATCTCCTGGCTTTGAAGGAGACAAGAAAGGAGGAACAAATCCAACGGGATCCTCCTTCCTCCGGCCCAGGGGAACAAATCTGGCTTTAATTTCTTTTCCTTTTGTCATTCCAGTCAGGATTTCACTTTAACGACGCTGCCATCCCCATCCCTCTCCTTCTGCTCCTCGAGAAACAGGGAAGTCTCCCCTCTGCTTCCCATGTTCCCTCCCTTTGTTCTCCACGCTTGATTTATGAAAGGACTTTTCCCTCCCCAAATCCTTCATTTTGGGAGTCAAGGACCCCCAAAATCGGTGGTTCCCACCCCGGAGTTCAGAAGAGCCACGCTGGGACTCGCTCAGATGTTCCTGCCTGGCTCTAAATATTCCAGCTCAGCTGGGAAGGTGCCGGAGGACCACACCTTCGGAGCCATCCTTTGGGAAGGAACCGCAGATGGACGCTCCGGGATGGTTTTGATTCCAGCTCTTCCTGCAGAAAATCCACTCCAGCCCAGGAATAATTCCCACCCAAACAGGTAAGGATAGGGATCCAGCGGGACTGATTTCTCCAGGATTGATTAAATCCTGCAGGGAAGCTCTGTGGAAAACCTGGGAGAGACGACCGAAGTCACCTCCTTTCCCTGACCTCACTGGCACAAATCCTGGTGGTGCCCACGGAGAAGCTGCTGGAAAAATGGCAAGGATTTAGGGATTAAGGTGGGAAAAGGCATGGAGCATAATGGTCTTTGAATCAGCAAAGAGACCAAACTCAAGGTCTTTTAAGCAGAAAATGTTTTTTTTTTATTTTTTCACTTGGCACAGGCATCAAAAAGTTATTAAAAGGGCCTGGTTAAATATCTCATTAATGAAGATGAACGAGGCCCCAGATTTGTTTTTAAGCACTTCAAAGCCGGTTTTTTTCTGACCTCCCAAAGTGTGAGTGTGTAGGGGGATCTCAGTGCCTTCAAATGTTCCTTTTTTCTGGAATTTTACAGCAGCTTTAACCGATTTCAGCGCTGGAGCTGCTGCTGCTGCTCACCCTGGGAGGGAGAGCTCGGGTTGGGACATGAGGAAAATCCGTTTGGTGGTGCAGGAACATCCCAGGGATCTGAGGGGCTGCCCTGCACATCCCGAGGCTCCATCCCACGGGAGATGGATTGAGCTGGGATGGAGCCGGCTCCTTCCTGCTGGGAGCACCTGGGAGAGCCTGGGAAGGAACGGCTCTGGGGGATGAGGGAGCTCAGCCCCCTAAAATTCCAGCTGGTCCTTCCCCACATGGAAAACTGGGACGGAAGCAAGTTATCCCACCATTCCATGATCCAGGAAATCCAGTCTGGGACAGACTTGCCATGGAATCATGGAATGGTTTGGGTGGGAAGGGATCTTAAAGGCCTGCCATGGCAGGGACAGCTCCCACTGTCCCAGGGTGCCTTGGGCACTGCCAGGGATCCAGGGGCAGCCCCAGCAAATCTGGGAATTCCATCCCAGCCAGGAATTCCTTGCCAAGATCCCAGCCCAAGCTCCCCTTTCCCAGTGGGAGCCATTCCCTGGCTCCTGTCCCTCTGTCCCTTGTCCCCAGTCCCTCTCCAGCTCTCCTGGAGCCCCTCCAGGCCCTGCAAGGGGCTCTGAGCTCTGCCTGGAGCCTTCCATTATCCTGGGGAACATTCCCAGCTCTCCCAGAGCAGAGGAGCTCCAGAATCCTGGAATGGTTTGGGTGGGAAGGGACCTTAAATCCCATCCCTTTCCATGGGCAGGGGCAACTCCCACTGTCCCAGGTGGATCCAAGCCCAGTGTCCAGCCTGGCCTTGGGCACTCCAGGGATCCAGGGGCAGCCCCAGCAGATCTGGGAATTCCAGCCCAGCCCCTCCCCGCCCTGACAGGGAAGAATTCCTCCCCAGATCCAACGTAAGTCTCGGCAGTTCCCGTTTACCTCTCCTTGTCCTGGCACCAGGTCGAAGGGGGCGAGCTCTGAGCTCGCATTAACGTGGCCAAAACCTTGGGCTGCCCCTCAGATCCCCAACCCCAAACCAAAAGGATCCCGAGCCCCAGGTACAAAACACCCCAGAGCCTTGAGCCCAAATCAAAAAACATCCCAGAGTCCCGAGCCCAAATCTAAAAACATCCCAGAGTCCTGAGCCCAAATCAAAAAACACCCCAGAGCCTCGAGCCCAAATCAAAAAACATCCCAGAGTCCTGAGCCCCAGGTACGAAACATCCCAGAGCCTCGAGCCCAAATCAAAAAACATCCCGGAGTCCCGAGCCAAATCAAAAAACACCCCAGAGCCTCGAGCCCAAATCAAAAAACACCCCAGAGTCCCGAGCCCAAATCAAAAAACACCCCAGAGTCCCGAGCCCAAATCAAAAAACACCCCAGAGCCTCGAGCCCAAATCAAAGAACACCCCAGAGTCTCGAGCCCAAATCAAAAAACATCCCAGAGCCTCAAGCCCAAATCAAAAAACATCCCAGAGTCTCGAGCCCAAATCAAAAAACATCCCAGAGTCCCGAGCCCCAAAATGAAAACCATCCCAGCTCCTGCCAAGGCCGGGCATGGGAGGAGCCGGGTCCCAGATGGGATTTTGATACACAGCCCCGGAGAAGCTCCTCGATGCCTTGTTTGAAGAAGGATGGCGTTAAAATCACCCTCCCCATTACCCGACACTAATGGGGCTCAGTGCATTATTCCTATCAAAGTGCAATTTGCATTTACAAAGGGATCCCGGGAAGTGATGGATGGGGAAGGAATGGAGGAAGCCTTGTAAAGCCTTGGAGCGTGCTCGCGGTGGAGGAACTTCCCGGCACCAGGCGCTTTTCCCCGCACCTTCCCCTCCACCCCAGCCCGTGACGTCGGCTGGAATGAACATTCCGGCCCTCGCCTTTCACCCCACAGCCCATCAATAAAAGCTGGAAGAGCTGGAGGAGTGGGAATACTCATTTATCTTCATTAGGACTCTGGCCAGCTCCTCTGATCACCACGTCGGCGTCGCCGGGGAGAGAAAAAGCTACTGTTCCTTTTTCCCTGGATTCCCGGCCCACACACCCGAGCAGAGCGCTGGGATCCCGCTCAGCACCTGCCCTGGGTGGAGGGAAAATGGGATTTTGGGGAGATTTCCCTTCCCTCTGCTCCTTCACGGAAGAGAGCAGTGGGGAGAGACAAGGAGAAAACAAATGAATGCCAGGAGATCCCATCAGGGAGGGCGATGAAAGAGGAGGAGCCCTGGCAGACTGGGAGAAGGTGGAATGGGAGTCTTGGGAATGATCCTGGGCAGGACCAGGAGTTGGACTCGATGATCCCTGGGGTCCCTTCCCACTCAGCACATTCCATGATTCCGTGATCTGTGGCTCAAGGATCTTAAAGGGATAAAGGAAGTCCTGGCCCCAAAGCTCAGCCCCCATCCCAAATCCCCACATTCCCAACGTGCATTGCCTGTTTAAAGCTCCTATTTTGGATAAGGGGGATAATTTTGGGAAAGGCACTTCATCCTCCCTACCCTTCCCAAGGTTTCCTCCCAGGGACATGCGGAAAGTCCCCTCAAGTCCCCTCCAAACCTTGCTGAGGGACAGACCCAGCTGCTGCTGTCCTCAGGGACGTCCCACATCCTCCCTGGACACTGTCCCGCCTCTTCCCATGAAGGACATTCCTGGGAGATGCTCCTGGGCTCACGGAATGACCAGAGGTTCCAAATTCCTCCCAAAAACCATCAGCAGCTCCGGGAAAATTCTCCCAGTGCCAATCCAGAGGGGCTCTCTTGGCATCTAAGTGACGTCACCTGGAAGGGGACAGCATCTTTGAGGAATCCCGATGGAGAAGTGACACAGGGACCCCGCTGCTGCCGGGGCGGGGGGTCCATCCCACCCGCGTGGATCCATAAATGAGGCATCTGCTCCGGGATGGCTCTTTGGGATTCCCTGGAACTCTCGGAGATGGAGGCATCTCCTCCCGAGGCTGAGGGCTCAGAGGGGCAGGAGCCGTCCTCCATGGAAGTGACCGTGCCTTGGGATGGCATGGACCTCCTGGAAGTGCCTCAGGATGGGATGAATCTCCTGGAAGTGCCTCGGGATGGGATGGATCTCCTGGAAGTGCCTCGGATGGGACGGATCTCCTGGAAGTGCCTCGGGAGTGGACGGATCCCCTGGAAGTGCCTCGGGATGGGACGGATCCCCTGGAAGTGCCTCAGGATGGGACGGATCTCCTGGAAATGCCTCAGGATGGGACAAATCCCCTGGAAGTGCCTCAGGATGGGACGGATCCCCTGGAAGTGCCTCAGGATGGGATGGATCCCATGGAAGTGCCTCAGGATGGGACGAATCTCCTGGAAGTGCCTCAGGAGGGGACGGATCCCCTGGAAGTGCCTCAGGAGGGGACGGATCTCCTGGAAGTGCCTCAGGAGGGGACGGATCTCCTGGAAGTGCCTCGGGATGGGACGGATCTCCTGGAAGTGCCTCGGGAGGGGACGGATCCCATGGAAGTGCCTCAGGATGGGATGGATCTCCTGGAAGTGCCTCGGGATGGGATGAATCTCCTGGAAGTGCCTTGGGAGGGGACGGATCCCCTGGAAGTGCCTCGGGATGGGACAAATCCCCTGGAAGTGCCTCAGGATGGGATGGATCTCCTGGAAGTGCCTCGGGATGGGATGGATCCCCTGGAAGTGCCTCGTGGCCTGGCACAGCCCAAATCCATGGCAGCAGGAAAGATGAGGAGGGATGAACTTGGCTGCTCCACTCCGGGCTTGGAGAAGGGAGTGGAGACTGGGAAAATCCCTGGCTGAGCCAGGCCATTCTCTGGGAAGACACCGAGATTCCCAAACATTTCTCCTGGCTGGACACAGACATTTCACCTGTCCGGGCTTCCTCGGTCCCCTCACCCCGACTCGACCACCCAAAATCCCAGAGGTGAATCCCAGGTGGGAGAGTCGCCGCTCACCTTCCAGCTCCGGGAAGAATCAAGGGATCTAAAGCTGCGTGGGATGAATCCCTCACCCACAATTAGAGGAGGAGGCAGGATTTGGGGTCCTCAGAGCACCAGCTTCCCAAAAATGAGGGAATTGGGTGTTTTTTCTTCTCATCGTAACTGTGGGATCATTTTTCTACGGTGTTTTTCCCCCTTGGTTTCATTTTGGCGCCCTCGGCCACGCTCCAGGCTCCAGCCCCAGCTGAGGTGGCAGAAGTGTGGAGCCAGGGGTGACCCCTCAGCCCTGTCCCCAGCAGCAAATCCGCCCTGGAGAGGAGCAAACAAATCCAGCAGGGAATTCTGGCACTAAAAATGATGGATTGGGAGCAGCGCTGCTCTCCCAGCATTTTACAGGCTGCTCCCACAGGAGTTATTGCCTGGATTTTCCCTGGTTTATGGGATTAACAACCACATCAGCTCTGCCCTTCCCACCCCTCCTGGTGCCTGGCAAGGACCTTTT
This sequence comes from Lonchura striata, assembly GCF_050655825.1. Classification (NCBI taxonomy): domain Eukaryota; kingdom Metazoa; phylum Chordata; class Aves; order Passeriformes; family Estrildidae; genus Lonchura; species Lonchura striata. The sequence continues at coordinate 1,312,975 of NC_140706.1, read as the reverse complement.
TTTGTCTAATCACCCAAACAACGTCGTTCAGTCTCACTCGGCCATCCTTGGCCGGATCTGGGCTCTGCTCTGGACTCACAAAGGTCCCCAGACCCAAAAACGTCCAAATCGCAGAAGATACTCGCAAAAAGTCCTTCCTGTAGCTAAAGCCTCACTGGGGGCCTGAGAAATGGGAGAGAACAAACAAAAAACCCAAAAAACTCCTTTTTCTCTCACCTGCCCTAGCCATGGGAGCTGCAGAAGGTCCCGCAGGACGCACGAGGACTGCACAGGGTTTTCACGGGCTGGAGCTGGGGCTGGGAGGTTCAGGCTGGATTCCAGGGAAAGGTTCCTCATTCCAGCCAATTCCTGGTGGGCACAGAGAACATTCCAGAAGCCGGTGATGGATTTGGAAGCCGCTGCAAAACGTTTTCCTCACCCAGCCACTGCAGACTTTCAGATCTTCCCTCCCTGGCCCTTCTGGTCTCCCAGTATCCCAATTCCAGACTGGCTCCAGCACCACAGCACAAAATTTGGGATCCCTGGCACCAAAGAAATGGGATGGTGGGAGCATTCCCAGTTCATGCCTTCCCTGTTCCATCGTTTTTGGTGTTTCCCTCAGCCTCGCCCCCAAACAAACCCCCTCAGCTTTCCCTGGGAGGAATTTCCCCTGGAGGGTCGAGGGAGAGAGAGGCTGGAAAATCACATTTAGGAAGGATGGAGGCCGGGAATCACGATGGAGGCTTTTCCAGTGCCAGCTGACACAGGAACCGTGGGATCACAATTTCGGGACGGAATCAGTTTTTATGGAATGGTTTGTGCTGGGAGGACCTCACAGACAATCCATGGGAACGGACACCTTCCCCTAGACCAGGCTGCTCCAAACTCTCCCAGCTGGAAATCAGTCAGGAAAACTGAGGGATTCTCAAAAAAATAAAGAGGGATTCTCCCTGTCTTTGCTCCAGGAATGACAATCCCAGCTGCTCCAGGCACAGCCTTAATTCACAAAAAGGAGCCTTCTGGAAATTAAAAAAAAAAAAAAAAAAGAAAAAGAAAGAAATTAAAAATAAAATAATGCAAATTAATATTTGCAATTAGAATTAATGACCAAATGACCAGATACACTTAGGAATTTGGGGCTTTTTTCACGTTTTGGAAATGATCCAAGCTGGGAAGACTTGAGTTTGGGAAAGCTGAGCCTGGCTGGCCATGGCACATCTTCTCCGGGATCATGGAAGAGCCTGGGATCATCCCCCAGCCCCGAGGAGACCTGGTGAGGCCAAACCTTCACCCACTGGATGACCTCCACAAAACCAGGGAGCCAAATCCATCCTGCCCCTCGGGAATTCTCCAGGCACAGTCCGGAGTCGTGCCCGAGAATCACCTGGGCAATAATTTAATAATTAAACCGTGAGGATAATTGGTGTCTGAGCCCTGGAACTGCTTAATTTGCTGGGATAGACACAGCCCCGGGGCTTTTGCTCCAGCCCATCCCCAGGAAAGCATCCCAAGGCTGGGAATTATCCCAGCAGGTGTGAATCGGGGTCAGGGCTGAGGGTTTGGGCTGGGGAAATCTCGCCCTGGTAACCCCACAAGGCCAGCCCCGACACATTCCCTGCTCCGCGCCCGAGCCCGGGATGCGTTTCCAACGAAACCAGAGGAGGATGAGTCACGGAATTCGGGTTTGGGGTGGAAAGGACCTGCAAGATCTTCCCATCCCCAGGTCCTTCCAGCAGCTGGGAGCCCGACCCCAGCCAGATCCTATCGACCCCTGCGTGTCCCCGCAGGCCCCGGGCTGCTCCCAAACCTCTCCCGAGTCCAGGAACACCGGAGCCGGGCGGGAAGACTCCCGGGGTCTGGATGTGCGGGATCACGCCCGGGGTTTTTCGTTCCTGGGGATTTTCTGCCTCCGCTGGCGGCCACGGGGGAGTTTTGGTGCCGGAATGTCCAGGAGATGGCTTTGAAAGCTGTGTGTGCCCAGCGTTCCCTTAGGGATGAGCTAGAGCTGCCTTCTGGCAGCCATGGAATTGTGGAATGATTTGGGATGGAAGGGACTTTAATCCCATCCCATTCCCACCCCTGCCGTGGCAGAGACACCTCCCACTGCCCCAGGTGCTCCAAGCGCCTCCAGCCTGGCCTGGGGCACTTCCAGGGATGCTGGAATTGGATGAGGCGAGTCCAGGCCCTTGGAAACAAAAGGTTGGATGGGGCTTGGAGCACCCTGGGATGGCAGAAGTTGTCCCTGCCAGGGGGTTGGGATCAGCTGGGCTTTAAGGGCCCTTCCAGCCCATTCCATGAAGAAAACTTCCAGGGATGCTGGAATTGGATGAGGCGAGTCCAGGCCCTTGGAAACAAAAGGTTGGATGGGGCTTGGAGCACCCTGGGATGGCAGAAGTTGTCCCTGCCAGGGGGTTGGGATCAGCTGGGCTTTAAGGGCCCTTCCAGCCCATTCCATGAAGAAAACAAAGGTGGATCGTTCACCCCTGGCTGGCTGCAGACACCTTCCCCTGGGAATGGCTGCGCTTCCCAAGCTCAGACACCTGAGGGATTGCAGCCTGGGAATGCTGCCGAGATCCCTCCCGAGATGGACCTTCCCCCTCAGCTGAGCCACGGATGGTCCAAAGGGATCCAAACTCCAGGGGCCGGGACACTCGGATCACCTCCTCAACCCCCAGCTGGACACGGGGTTTGACCCCGTCAAACAGCAAAATTCCCAACCAATCCCACCAAGGAGTGAATTCCCCACTGGGGTTTTACATCCCTCAAGCCATTGCCTTTCCATAGAAAGGAAGATTCCTTGGAGCAGGGTCTCTCCGAGCAGGGAAGGAGATGGGGATGGGCATCAAGGAAACTCAGGGGATGCTCAGGTCAGGTTCTCAGGCTCTTGGATTGTGCTCTGCCCCAAAATCCCATTTATTCCAACTTTTCCCTACATCCTGCCCTCAGAACAGATGGACTTAAGGGGACTTATCCCAGGTTTATCCCAGTCTGTTCCCAAAAAGAGGCACTGGAGGGGTTTCACAGCTCAGGCTGCAATGCCAGGGCCAGAAGAAAGGAAATTTCCACCTAGGAAATTCCAGCTGGGAATTTCTGCCTCCAACAGCCACAGCTCCAGTCCAGGGACACTGAGGCAGCAGCTGCTCAGGTTCTTCCCCGATTTCTGCTGTCTCCTTTTCCAGTGGAACCAAGGACAGGGGAAGACCGGGATAAAGCTCTCTCACATCCCAATCCCTGGGAACCTCAGCCTGGATTTTCTTCTTCCCATCCCAGGCAGAGGTGTCTGATTCCCACCAAAAGAGCTAATTTGTGCAATAAACCTGAATTTCCATGATCACGCCCTACAAAGCGAATCCCACTGCCTCAAAAACCCCAAAGCTGCGTCCCAACAAGGAAAAATCCCAGATTCAGGCGGGTTGGGAATGCTGGGGGAGGAGCAGCCCCTCCTTGGCAGAGGGTTCATCCCTCAGAGTGGGCAAAATCAAGGATATTCACCCAAAAGCCACTCTCCCCCTTCTCTGCGGGCTCCTTCTGCTCGGAATCACCATCCTGTGGAGAAGGGGAAGAGGCAGAGGTGGGAGAAGAGGGAAGACCTGTCCCGACAGGACAGCCTGGAGGATGCTGCCTGTCCTGCAGCAGAGCAGGAGCGTGCCTGGAGATCCAGGGCCTGCCTGGAAAACCCGGGACCTGCCTGGAAAACCCGGGACCTGCCTGGAAAACCCGGGACCTGGGCTGGAAAACCCGGAACCTGGGCTGGAAAACCCAAGACCTGCCTGGAAAACCCGGGACCTGGGCTGGAAAACCCGGGACCTGGGCTGGAAAACCCGGGACCTGCCTGGAAAACCCAAGACCTGCCTGGAAAACCCGGGACCTGGGCTGGAAAACCCGGGGCCTGCCTGGAAAACCCGGGACCTGGGCTGGAAAACCCGGGACCTGGGCTGGAAAACCCGGGACCTTCCTAGAAAACCCGGGACCTTCCTAGAAAACCCGGGACCTTCCTAGAAAACCCGGGACCTGGCCTGGAAAACCCGGGACCTGCCTGGAAAACCCGGGACCTGCCTGGAAAACCCGGGACCTGCGCTGGAAAACCCGGGACCTGGGCTGGAAAACCCGGGACCTGGGCTGGAAAACCCGGGACCTGGGCTGGAAAACCCGGGACCTGGGCTGGAAAACCCGGGACCTGGGCTGGAAAACCCGGGACCTGCCTGGAAAACCCGGGACCTGCCTGGAAAACCCGGGACCTGCCTGGAAAAGCCAGGACCTGGGCCGGGAAGTGCCCGGTGGGGCCGAGGGAAAGGTCAGAGCCGAGGATTTGAGGAGGAGAGGAACCCAAGGCTGCCCATCATCCAGGGATTTTTGGCACTAACATTCCCGGAGGAGAAGAAGGAAGGAAATTTCCACGTAGGAAACTCCAGCTGGGAATTTTCACTTCCAACAAGCCACAGCTCCAAGCCAGGGGCAGCGAGTGAGCAGCTGCTCCCAGGAATTCCTGCTCTCTCCCGCTCCTCCGGTGGGCACGGAGCATCCCGTGCCCTGCACAGCCCCGGGGCCGCCAGATCGAGCCTGGAGAGAGGGAGAGGAGAATTCCAGGCTCGCTCCAGGTGTCCCGGGACGTGGGAAGGCTTTTCCAGGGGTGTGTCCGCAGGACCAACGCGAGCACGGGGACAGCAAAGCCCCGGGGCCACCGGGCGAGGAGAAAGGAGGCGGCAGCGGGGAGCCGAGGAGCGGCTCGCTGCCTCCTCCGACATCTGCAGCGGTGGCTAATGAATACAAACGAGCGCCCCGTGCCCCGCCGGGGGTCTTTAACACTTCGCACGTCCCGGTGACAGTGAGCGATGGTCCCCGCCGGCAGCGCCTGCATCCCGGGCGGCCCCTCCGCGCCGGGAGATGAACGAGCGCCCGGCAGACGCGGCAGCGCCGTCGTTTGTCATCCGCCCCTTCCTTTCACCTTTCGGGAGCAAATCCCCTTCGGGCGCCTCGGTACCTGCGAGGGCTCCGCTGGGTCAGGGAGGGGCGGCGGTGATCGATGCCTCCTCGCGGATAATCGCATCCAGCGCCGGGCAGATATGGATGGGCTCCCGCCTTTGATCCAATCATCCAATTAGTGCCCCCGCGGAATGCAATTAGCGCGGCTGGAGCCACGTGGGGCGCGGGATGGGGCATGGAGGAGGGCGATTCCTGGATTCCTGGATTCCTGTCTGCCCACCTGGGATGCGCCGGGCAGGGAAGGAGGAAAGTCCTGTTGGTCCAAATCCTGATCTCACCCCACCGCCCTCCCGGGACCGGGTTTCCCGGCCCGGGACCCGGTTTCCCGGCCCGGGACCCGGTTTGCCGGCCCGGGACCCGGTTTCCCAGCCCGGGACCCGGTTTCCCAGCCCGGGACCCGGTTTGCCAGCCCGGGACCCGGTTTCCCGGCCCGGGACCCGGTTTGCCAGCCCGGGACCCGGTTTCCCGGCCCGGGACCCGGTTTCCCAGCCCGGGACCCGGTTTGCCAGCCCGGGACCCGGTTTCCCAGCCCGGGACCCGGTTTGCCAGCCCGGGACCCGGTTTCCCGGCCCGGGACCCGGTTTCCCGGCCCGGGACCCGGTTTCCCAGCCCGTGCCCGCATTTCTCGCCCTGCACGCCACGCTCCGCGCCGGCTCCTGCTGGACCCCATCCAGCCCTCCCCGCCTTATCTCGGCCTTATCTCGCTCCTTATCACCGGCCAGCCTATCTCGGATCGGCTCACCTCCTTCTCCCGGCTCCTGCGGTGACGGCTGGGGCTCATCAGCTCCCTCTCCCCCGGGATTCTCGCTCCCGGGAGCCCTGGTGGTCCTGGTCCGGCGGCCACCTGCCCATCCCTTCCACTGCAGGTGTTTTCGGAGCGGAAGAAATCGTGGAATTACAGAACGGGTTGGGAAAGGAGCTTAAATCCCATCCCATTCCCACCCATCCATGGGCACGGACACCTCCCACTGCCCCAGGTGGATCCAGCCTGGCCTTGGGCATTCCAGGGATCCAGGGGCAGCCACAGCAAATCTGGGAATTCCAGCCCAGCCCCTGCCCACCCTCCCAGCCAGGAATTCCTTGCCAAAATCCCACCCATCCCTGCCATGTTTCAGTCCAGGACAGCCCTGCCCGTGGCACACGATAGGAAAAGGCACCCCACAGGTGCGTGAGGGCATCTCCCAACGTCCCAAACCTTCTCCTGCCGCGTTCCCGGGGCTCCCTGGAGGAGGCGAATCCCACCTGGAGGAGTCAGACTCGCCTGGCAGCTCCACTTCCCGATGATCCCAGCGGGAAGGCGGTGAGGAGGTGAAGCGAGGTCAGGGCTCGGGAGCAGTGCTGAGAAATATTTGTCTCGCCTGGATCAGGGAAAAGCAGGAGGAACGGAAAACCTCCCTGCTTGGGGTGGCTTGTGGGGTGGTTGGGTGTCCTGGGCAGGGCCAGGAGCGAGGCTGGGTGATCCCTGGGGGTCCCTTCCCACCTGGATATTCCCTGATTCCATGGTTTGGTGAAAAATGGGCTGGCAAGGCATCCCTGGGGCTGGAACGGCAGCTCAGGGCTGGGAGGGCACGAGGGGCGACAGTGAGGACATGAGGGGTGACAGTGAGGACAAGAGGGGTGACAGTGAGGACATGAGGGGTGTCCCAGGGACACGAGGGATGTCCCGAGGACACGAGGGGTGACAGTGAGGACACGAGGGGTGACAGGAAGGACACGAGGGGTGTCCCAGGGACACGAGGGGTGACAGGAAGGACACGAGGGGTGTCCTGAGGACATGAGAGGTGACCCAGGGACACCAGAGGTGACCCAGGGACACGAGGGGTGTCCTGAGGACATGAGAGGTGACCCAGGGACACCAGAGGTGTCCCAAGGACACGAGGGGTGTCCTGAGGACACGAGGGGTGATAGTGAGGACACGAGGGGTGTCCCAGGGACACGAGGGGTGACAGTGAGGACACGAGGGGTGTCCTGAGGACACGAGGGGTGTCCCAGGAACACGAGGGGTGTCCTGAGGACACGAGGGGTGACAGGAAGGACACGAGGGGTGTCCTGAGGACACGAGGGGAGCCCCGGGGACCCGCTGAGGTTTGGCCCCGCTCCGGGCACAGGTTCAGGGCCTGGCCTCACCCAGGGGGACATCGGTGCCACCAAATCCCTGCCCCAAAACCCGCCCATGCTGCGCTTCCTGAGCCCTGAACCGGGAAGGACTGAGATCCACTGATCCAGGATTGTCCAGGATCCACAGGATTATCCAGGATCCACAGGATTGTCCAGTATCCACTGATCCAGGATTGTCCAGGATCCACAGCATGATCCAGGATCCACAGGATTGTCCGGGATCCACTGATCCAGGATTATCCAGGATCCACAGGATTGTCCAGGATCCACTGATCCAGGATTATCCAGGATCCACTGATCCAGGATTGTCCAGGATCCACAGGATTGTCCAGGATCCACTGATCCAGGATTATCCAGGATCCACAGGGTTATCCAGGATCCACTGATCCAGGATTATCCAGGATCCACAGCATGATCCAGGATCCACAGGATTGTCCAGGATCCACTGATCCAGGATTATCCAGGATCCACAGGATTATGCAGGATGCTCTGATCCAGGAAGGTCTGAGATCCACCGATCCAGGATGATCCAAGATCCTCTGATCCAGAATTATCCAGGATTATCCAGGATTATCCAGGATTATCCAGGATTATCCAGGATTATCCAGGATCCACTGATCCAGAAAGGTCCAAGATCCTCTGATCCAGAAGGTCTGAGATCCACTGATCCAGGATAACCCGGAATCCTCTGATCCCATAAAATCTGAGATCCACTGATCCAGGATGATCCAGGATCCACTGATCCAGGATTATCCAGGATCCTCTGATCCAGGAAGGTCTGAGATCCACTGATCCAGGATGATCCAGGATCCTCTGATCCAGGATGATCCAGGATCCTCTGATCCAGGATTATCCAGGATCCACAGGATTGTCCAGGATCCTCTGATCCAGGATGATCCAGGATCCACTGATCCAGGATTATCCAGGATCCACTGATCCAGGATTGTCCAGGATCCACAGGATTGTCCAGGATCCACTGATCCAGGATTATCCAGGATCCACAGGATTATCCAGGGTCCACTGATCCAGGATTATCCAGGGTCCACTGATCCAGGATTATCCAGGATCCACAGGATTGTCCAGGATCCACTGATCCAGGATTGTCCAGGATCCACAGGGTTATCCAGGATCCAGGATCCACAGCATGATCCAGGATCCACTGAGCCAGGATTGTCCAGGATCCACAGGATGATCCAAGATCCTCTGATCCAGGATGACCCGGGATCCTCTGATCCAATAAGATCTGAGATCCACTGATCCATGGTGACCCGGGATCCTCTGATCCAGGAAGGTCCAGGATCTGCTGATCCAGGATGATCCCAGATCCCTTCCCACCCTCTCCCACCGGGGTCCCATGGTGCCGGACCACGTCCTGTCCCCACATCTCCACCTCCCACCTGGAGTATCCCAAAATTCACCAGGAAAGGGGATGGGGTGGCACAAAGGTCCTAAACCCTGGCACTGGGGGGTTTCCTGGATTTTTGGGTCCTGCCGTGGGAGGAGATGGAATTTTCCCCTTTTTTCCATTACCAGGAAATGCTCAGAAGTATCCTGGTGAAATCTGGGAGATTCCCTCCCTCCTTTTTCCCTCCCTTGTAGGGAAAGGCCCCTGGCAGAGGTGGAGCCACCAACAATTCCAGGGAACGTTTTCCTTCCCGCTGCTCCGAATTAACACCTGGGAATGCCCGTGCCAGGATCTGCCAGAACCCAGCAGGGATAAAGGGCTTCAAAAAAGGGATTTGGAGGAATGCATGGAATAGAAACCATCCAGGAATCTCTGCCATCCCATGGATATTCCCTAAATCCTTCATCCTACACAAACCCCACATCACCTGCTTGAGCCATCCCGTGAAATCTCCACATCTCCAGAATCCTGGAGTGGTTTGGGTGGAAAAGGGACCTTAAATCCCAACCAGTTCCATGGGCAGAGACAATTCCCACTGTCCCAGGTGGATCCAACCCCAGTGTCCAACCTGGCCTTGGGATCCAGGGGCAGCCACAACAAATCTGGGAATTCCAGCCCAGCCCCTCCCCACCCTCCCAGGGAGGAATTTTTGGATAGAAACCAATTAAAATCCCCCCAAGATTTGGGAAAAACTTGGTTTCTGCTCAGGACAATGAGGAAAGGTGGAATCCAACGCTCATCCAGGGATTTTCTTCTCCTTGGATCCCCCATAACCTGGGTGTTCCAGCAGCCAGGTGTCCGAAGGGGATGTGGAATTTCATCCTTTATGGGATTTAGGGGTCAGTTTTGCCCAGGGGCACACAGAGCCAGGCGAGGCGTTAATGAAACAGTTAAATGCTGTATTTGTTTAATTGGAATTACACCAGGATAAATGTCCAACATGCTAATTTCTAACAGAATTGAACCTGTAAACCATGCAGACCTTTCTCCAACCATTCCAGCTCTTTTTCCTCTTGGAATCAGTAGCTCTGCTAGCGAGTTTTAAGGAAAAAAAAAAAAAATCAAAACAAACAACAAAATTCCCTTTAAAGTTAAACCTAATTTGCTAAATTTTCCCCTTATTGTGCAACGACTTGTGCAAAAAAAGCTGTTTTCACCACCTCGATTCCCAAAATCAGGTCCTTCCACCCCAAAATCAATGGGAAAAGGCAACCCCGGCGGGCAGAGAGGGATGTGGGATGGGAGTGTGGGGGGTTTTCCTGGCAAAATCTGAGGGATGAGCCAAGGCAGGGAGCAGCTTGGATTGGACAGGATTCCAGAGCTTCCCAAGGAATTTTCAGGAAGCTGCAGGTGGGGATGGATCCCAGCTCTGGGAAAAGCTTCCCAAATCCAGCCCTGGGGGCAAGGGAGGGGCTGGAGATCGGAGCAGCAACTTTGGGGTGATGCAAGGCCCCCCCTGAGCTCCCCCCCTCCATCCCGGCGTTTTTGGGGTGAATCCCAGCCAATCCCGGTGTGTTCGGGTTGCTTCCCTCCATCCCGGCGTTTTTGGGGTGAATCCCAGCCAATCCCGGTGTGTTCGGGTCGCTTCCCTCCATCCCGGCGTTTTTGGGGTGAATCCCAGCCAATCCCGGTGTGTTCGGGTCGCTTCCCGCCGATCCACGGCGTTCCCAGAGGACAGCAGAGCTGGGATCATCCCGGACTCATTTGGGATGGGGTTTATGGGATTTGTGTTCCCTTGGAGCTGCCAGCAGTGGGATAAATTATGGAATCGTGCCGGGGGGGGATACGAGGGGTCTCCAGCCCTGTGGAGCTGTAGGAAAAATGGGACAGAGACCCCAAAAATCCTGGGACACGAATCCAGCCGGAGCGTGGGACGGTGTTTGGATGCTCCAAACCCCTCCAAGGCCCTAAAAAACACCAAACCCAACCCAGAACTAACGGGAAAAGCCTTGGGAGACACCCAAGGGTGAGGAATCTCTGCCTAGGATTTGGATTCTGGCTGGAATTTGATCCCAAAATTTCAGCACGAGGGCAGCGATGCCCCCGGAGCAGCCCCAGCTCCATCCCAGCCTCGCTTCCAAGGAATCTGGGGCCACCACGACCATTCCCACAGCTCCTGCCCGAAATTCCACCTTCCCCAAAGCCGCCAATCCCAAAACAGCATCATCCCAATTTTTCCTGTCCCCATCCAAGCGGGAGCTGGGATTGGATCTGGAACAAAGTGCAAAAATCACTGGGAGCATCTGGCTTGAGCTCCAGAACTCCAGCCCCAGGAATACCCAAAAAATCCCAGGAAAACCCCTCCTTTCCCACCTCCCAGGTGCTGATGGCTCAGGGAGAACATCCTATGGATGGGTTGGGCTGCACATTCCCACTCTGGACACCTTTTATGGGATTATTCCCAACTCCTGGAATGCCTGACAACTCCTGAAGAAGGAGAGAAGCTTCTTAGGAAGCCAAATTTGGGTTTTAATAGAATTTTTCCCACTGGTGCTGGAATATATTTGCTGGAGCTGCGAAAAATTATGGGATAATCCAATTTCCTTTTGTTAAAAAAATAAAATCCACTAAGGAATGTTCAGTGGATGTGGAGGGAAGTGTGAGAGCAGCATTATTTATTCTTGGAAGATGGAAATCTTGGATTTGGGTCCTGACCCCTTTCCCACCCCCTTTTAAATTCCCTGCAGTGACTTTTCCCTCCTAAGCAATTCCATCCGTGTCGGAGGACACCCATCATTAGGAAGAGACTGAGAGGGGATTTGGGATGTCTTCCAGGGATGGTTTTTTTGGGGGGGGCAATCTGTTTAAAAGATTAATTTTGTTTGGAAGTGATGGAACATCTCTTGGAACAAAAAGTTAATTGGGACCAGAGTCCCAAAATCCCATTTTTCATCCCGGGCTCTGACTTGCGGTTCCGGCTCTTGACCTCCCGAGATCAGGAACTCCCAGAATCTCTCCCCTGGCCGGATTTGACTTTCCCAGCAGCAAATCCTGAGTGCCAGGAGCCAGTCTGGAGGATCCCAATCCTGGTTTTTCCAAAAGGAGCCTGAAGGAGCGGGAATGCCCATCCCAGGTCGCCGCTCCTGGAATTACAGCTCAGGGAGATGGGAAGGAGAGCCCAGCGTGGATTTGGGAAGGGCGGGAGCTGCCTGGGAAACGAGACCTTGCCTCGGCTGTGCTGGGGATTTTTTGTGGGAATACCTCGTGGAGTGAATTATAGGAGAGAAAAATGGAATTTCAGGATGGCAGCACAAAATCCCTTCCCCGTGTCCCGGAGTTTCTGCTCCTTGTCCATCCCACTCAGAATTCCCATCCCTGGTCCCTCTCTGGGTCACTTCCAGAGGTGTCTCCAACGCCGATCCCTTTCTGGCCACGCTGACTCCAACCTTCCTTCACCTGCTGCTTTTCCCGTCATTCCTCTTCCATGTCCCTCCAGGAGGAGCTCACAAGGAACCCCTGATCCCTCTCCAAACCCAAGGAATTACAAAATTTCCCTCTTATTGATGAAAACAGCCCCTTGGTCCCTGTAGCTGGAGATGGCTGGGAGAGCCCAAGAGCTCCAGGGGGTCATTCCTGACCGAGTTCCCGTTTCATTTCGGGACTGAGCCAAAGGAAACTCCTCCAAATGAAAACCAAGCCCAAAATATTGCTGAGGAGCAAGGCGGGAAGGCAAAACCTCTGGATTAGTGCATCCATGGGGTTGGGAATGGGCACAGGAGCAGCAGTTCAGGGCTGCAACAACCACCAGGGAGATCGGAATTCCCTTCGCGGGTTTGGGAATGTGGCTGGACAACGTGAGGAATTAGAGGCAAAAGGGTGACAAGATGAGAAGGGTGAAAATTCCCCTCCGGAACTGGAATCCTGGGATTAAATCCTGCTGGTGGCCACCTGGTTTGAGCAGAGGATTTCCGGGAGCCTTGGGAACAGGGGGAATTTTATCCACAGGCACTTTGGAGCAGCACGACTCCATGGGGGATCTCCTGCTGTTCCAGGAGATTCCTGCTGGTCCAGCTCCAAAACTTCCTAGGGAAGTTTTCCCCATGGAACCACCAGGAGGAGAGGGAAGATGGGACACCAGCAGGGAAAAGAGAGGGAAAAACCCTTCCTGGACACCAGGAGATCCCAGTGTCCCTTCCCACTCCCCATCCATGGAAAAACCCTTCCTGGACACCGGGAGATCCCGGTGTCCCTTCCCACTCCCCATCCATGGAAAAACCCTTCCTGGACACCGGGAGATCCCAGTGTCCCTTCCCACTCCCCATCCATGGATGTCTCCAGCAGCATCCCAGCCCTGGAGCGCTGCCACAGGACACATTCCCAAATTATCCTTCAGCTGTCCCTTCCCAAATCTAATCCAGGTGGCCACTCCAAACCCTTCTCCGTAATCCCACAGCCCCTGGCAGGTCCCGGAGTGGAGCTCAGGGATGGGAAAGGGTCGCAATTCCAGGGATTTGCAGTCTAATGTGGGAATCAGCTCATGGAGGGGGAAAAGAGGAGAAAAAACCCTGGGAAATCCCTTTTTCCTGCCTAAATCCAAACCACAGGACACACCCAGGGTGACCCTCCTCCCTCTTCCCAGAGAACCCACGGCTCTTCCCAGATTTCTCAGTTGTCCAAGGGAATAAATTAACAAAAGGAAGGCAGGATGATCCCTTCAATTTGGCTTTGACAAAAAAAAAAACCCAAAAAACAACAAACCAAACAACCCAATCCGGGTGTGAACTTCTCCCAGGCTCCAAGAATTCCCATCGCTTCCTAAACCCCTGAAAATAGGAGTTTATCCAGGAGACTCCTGCCACCACCTCTTTTCCCGGGATTGTTCCGCCGGGAGGGTTTTGCCGCCGGGGGGAGGCTCCGCGGAGACTTTCCAGGCAAATAAAAAAATACAAATCTTCTCTCCCAACGAGATTCCCGAAGTCCCGGCTGCGGGAAGGGGATCCCGAGCCCCTCAGGAGTGGTGGCTGTTGATGAGGCCGCGCAGCTGCTTGGCCACGGTGTCGATCAACTTCTGCTTGTCCCGCTCGTTTTTCCGGAATTGGGCGAAAACGTTGTTTTTCCTGCTGGTGTCCCGCATCCTGCACGGAGCACAGACAGGTGATGGAACAGGGATTGGGAATGTTCAGTGGTCTGAGAGGGGAACGTGGAATTTCCAGCCTCTACACCAAATTTTGGGGCATTTTTCATGCCAATCAACGCCACTTTGGGATCTCCCAATTCCCACTCATTTTCCTGGAATTGGATGAAAATGTTGTTTTTCCTGCTGGTGTCCCGCATCCTGCACGGAGCACAGACAGGTGATGGAACAGGGATTGGGAATGTCCATTGGTCTGAGAGGAGAACATGGAATTTCAAGCCTCTACACCAATTTTTGGGGCATTTTTCAGGCTTAAAACCCTCTAATCCCAAACAATGCCACTTTGGAGTCTCCCAATTCCCAGTAATTTTTCTGGAATTGGGGAAAACGTTGTTTTTCCTGCTGGTGTCCCGCATCCTGCATGGAGCACAAACAGGTTATGGAACAGGGATTGGGAATGTCCAGCACTCAGAGAGCAGGACATGGAATTTCCAGGCTCCACACTAATTTTTGGGGCATTTTTCATGCCAATCAACGCCACTTTGGGATCTCCCAATTCCCACTCATTTTCCTGGAATTGGGTGAAATGTTGTTTTTCCTGCTGGTGTCCCGCATCCTGCACGGAGCACAGACAGGTGATGGAACAGGGATTGGGAATGTCCAGAGCTCAGAGAGCAGGACATGGAATTTCCAGGCTCCACACTAATTTTTGGGGCATTTTTCATGCCAATCAACGCCACTTTGGGATCTCCCAATTCCCACTCATTTTCCTGGAATTGGGTGAAATGTTGTTTTTCCTGCTGGTGTCCCGCATCCTGCACGGAGCACAGACAGGTGATGGAACAGGGATTGGGAATGTCCATTGGTCTGAGAGGAGAACATGGAATTTCAAGCCTCTACACCAATTTTTGGGGCATTTTTCAGGCTTTAAATCCCTCCAATCCCAATCAAGGTCTCCCCAATTCCTATTAATTTTTCTGTAATTGGGGAAAACATTGTTTTTCCTGCTGGTGTCCCGCATCCTGCATGGAGCACAGACAGGTTATGGAACAGGGATTGGGAATGTCCATTGGTCTGAGAGGAGAACATGGAATTTCCAAGCTCTACACCAAATTTTGGGGAATTTTCCATCCCAATCAATGCCACTGTGGAATCTCCCCAATTCCCATTCATTTTCCTGGAATTGGGTGAAAATGTTGTTTTTCCTGCTGGTGTCCCGCATCCTGCATGGAGCACAAACAGGTTATGGAACAGGGATTGGGAATGTCCAGCACTCAGAGAGCAGGACATGGAATTTCCAGGCTCCACACTAATTTTTGGGGCATTTTTCATGCCAATCAACGCCACTTTGGGATCTTCCAATTCCCACTCATTTTCCTGGAATTGGGGGAAAACATTGTTTTTCCTGCTGGTGTCCCGCATCCTGCACGGAGCACAGACAGGTGATGGAACAGGGATTGGGAATGTTCAGTGGTCTGAGAGGGGAACGTGGAATTTCCAGCCTCTACACCAAATTTTGGGGCATTTTTCATGCCAATCAACGCCACTTTGGGATTTCCCAATTCCCACTCATTTTCCTGGAATTGGGCGAAAACGTTGTTTTTCCTGCTGGTGTCCCGCATCCTGCACGGAGCACAGACAGGTGATGGAACAGGGATTGGGAATGTCCAGTGGTCTGAGAGGACAACATGGAATTTCAAGCCTCTACACCAATTTTTGGGGCATTTTTCAGGCTTTAAATCCCTCCAATCCCAATCAAGGTCTCCCCAATTCCCATTAATTTTTCTGTAATTGGGGAAAATGTTGTTTTTCCTGCTGGTGTCCCGCATCCTGCATGGAGCACAGAGAGGTGATGGAACAGGGATTGGGAATGTTCAGTGGTCTGAGAGGGGAACATGGAATTTCCAGGCTCTACACCAAATTTTGGGGAATTTTCCATCCCAATCAATGCCACTGTGGAATCTCCCCAATTCCCATTCATTTTCCTGGAATTGGGTGAAATGTTGTTTTTCCTGCTGGTGTCCCGCATCCTGCACGGAGCACAGACAGGTTATGGAACAGGGATTGGGAATGTCCAGCACTCAGAGAACAGGACATGGAATTTCAAGCCTCTACACCAAATTTTGGGGCATTTTTCATCATCCCAATCAATGCCACTGTGGGGTCTCCCCAATTCCCACTAATTTTTCCAGAATTGGATGAAAATGTTTTTTTTCCTGCTGGTGTCCCGCATCCTGCACGGAGCACAGACAGGTTATGGAACAGGGATTGGGAATGTCCAGCGCTCAGAGAGCAGGACATGGAATTTCCAGGCTCTACACCAAATTTTGGGGAATTTTTCAGACTATAAACCCCTCCAATCCAAATCAATGCCACTTTGGGCTCTCCCCAGTTCCCACTAATTTTTCTGGAATTGGGTGAAAATGTTGTTTTTCCTGCTGGTGTCCCGCATCCTGCATGGAGCACAAACAGGTTATGGAACAGGGATTGGGAATGTCCAGAGCTCAGAGAGCAGGACATGGAATTTCCAGGCTTTACACCAAGGTTTTTGGTTTTTTTTTTATTTTCATGCGTTTTTGCTTTAAACCCCTTTAATCCAAATCAATGCCACTTTGGGATCTCTCCCTAATTCCCAAATGCAGGAAATCCTAAATCCTCCCTCTTCCAAACAGGGAATTTTCCATCCCCATGTCACCTCCTGTGGCGGTGATGGAATTTGAGGAAGGAAATTTGAAAATCAGCACGGAATTCACAGAATTAAGGCTTTTTACTTCAAACTTGCACGCACGAGATGCAGCTTTAGGGGAGGCTGGGAAGGTCTGGAGCTGTGAATTTAAATTTTATAAAATATTCCAGGGAATCACGGAATGTTTGGGTTGGAAGGGACCTTAAATCCCATCCATTTCCAACCCCCTGCCCTGGGCAGGGGCACCGTCCACAATCCCATTTTTTAACCGATGAATAAAAAAATATAAATTATATAAATGTATATAATTTATATTAAATGTAACACGGAATAATTGCCATTCCAGGAAGGAATCCAGCTGTTTGGAAGGAGCACGGCGTCTCCAGGAGGTCTCCATAAATCCAGAGCCCAGCAGAGCAGGAGGTGGGATGGGGGCAAAGCTGGGGGGGGTTATGCACTCCTGCATTCCCAAATCCATATTTTGGGGGGGAACAGGGCTTGGGACACTTCCCAGGGGTGCTGGGAAGGGAAGAAGATTCCCACCAGGATCAACCTTCCAGCAGCTCCTGAAGGCACAACCTCCCAAAATCCAACCAGCCGAGGCTTGGCTCTTCCAAATTATCCCGATTTGTAAAAGATTTCCTGGGTAAATCAGACCTGGCAGAGGCTGAGGGCTTTGGATGCATCCCATAATCCCAGTTTTTGGCTGTGGGGACCTAAAGGAAGCGTTGAAGTGACAAGGACACGGTGCTGATGATCCGTGGGAAGCTGGCATGGATCATCCCGAGGGTCTGGAGTCAGCCGAGCACAACCCCAACCTCTCCAAACATCCAAAGTTTTCCAGGCTTCCGCTTCCTAGAAAGAGCCACAGGGAATCTGAAATGCTCCCAAAAAACACCAGGCTTGGAACTGGAATCCAGGATAACAACTTTATCCAAAGGGGAATTTACTGGGGTTAGCAGGGATGGAGCTGCTCTCCCAACAGGAGCAGGAGAGCTTGGAGCACTTCCAGTCATCAAAAAATCGGGATTTGTTTGTTTTTTGCTATTTTTCAGCTGGAGCAGGTTGGCAGTTGCTCCTCCAGGAGAACCAGGGAGCGATTGTGCCGGCGGGAAGCAGAGTTTGGAGCCGCCCAGGTCCTGCTATAGTGGATTTGGGGATAATTATCCTCCCCTGCAGCTCCAAACAGCTCCAGGAGGTCTCCAACCCTTCCCCAGGAAGGCTGGGAGCTCTCCCGGGTTCCAGAGGGACTCAGAGGTGCTGGAAGTTGATCTGTACCTTTGGAAAGCTCTTCCCAGCCCTTCCACACCCTGGGAATTTGGAGCTTTTCCATCCCGGCACCTCTGGGGCCATCCCCCACCCCATGGGAGCTGCTCAGGTCCATGGAATGTTTTGGAAGCAGCACACATTCCGTGCAAGAAAACCTTGGGGTGCGTTGGGATGATTGGGAAGGAGCTGGATGGATAAACCTCCGGATCCGGAGGGAAAGGGATTGAAAAGCTGGAGCTCTGATCCCACGACAAACCCACACAAGTGGATCTGGAAAAGTCTGGGAGCTGCTGGAATTTCCAGACACCATGGGAAATGTGCAAGCACTGAGACATTAAGTATTATTAATTAATCAAACTGCCTATAGGATAGAAAATCCCGCAGGATTCAGGTTAGGCTGTGTAGATCCACAGTTTTTTTCCCTGAGCAGAGCTTTGGGATAACTGGGAGCGCTATTACAAAACCCAGAGAAGTGGATGTGGAAAAGTCTGGGAACATCTGGGAGCTGCTGGGATCTCCAGACACCACGTGAAGATGCAAACACTGAGACATAAAATATTATTAATTAATCAAGCTGCCTACAGGACAGAAAATCCTGCAGGATTCAGGCTGGCCTGTGCAGATCCATGTTTTTTTTTTTTTCCCTGAGAAGAATTTTGGGATACCTGGGAGCATCCATAACAAACCCACAGAGGTGGATGTGGAAAAGTCTGGGAACATCTGGGAGCTGCTGGGATCTCCAGGCACCACGTGAAGATGCAAGCACTGAGACATTAACTATTATTAATTAATTAATTTCCCTACAGGACACAGAATCCTGCAGGATTTGGGATGGGCTGTGCAGATCCACAGATTTTTTCCTGAGCAGAGCTTTGGGATAACTGGGAGCATCCACAACAAACCCACAAAGGTGGATCTGGAGAAGTCTGGGAGCTGCTGGGATCTCCAGACACCACGTGAAGATGCAAGCACTGAGACATTAACTATTATTAATTAATTAATTTCCCTACAGGACACAAAATCCTGCAGAATTTGGGATGGGCTGTGCAGATCCAGAGATTTTTTTTCTGAGCAGAGCTTTGGGATAACTGGGAGCATCCACAACAAACCCACAGAGGTGGATCTGGAGAAGTCTGGGAACATCTGGGAGCTGCTGGGATCTTCAGGCACCACGTGAAGATGCAAGCACTGAGACATTAACTATTATTAATTAATTTCCCTACAGGACACAGAATCCTGCAGGATTCGGGATGGACTGTGCAGATCCAGAGATTTTTTCCTGAGCAGAGCTTTGGGATAACTGGGAGCATCCACAACAAACCCACAGAGGTGGATGTGGTGAAATCTGGGAGCTGCTGGGATCTCCAGACACCACGTGAAGATGCAAGCAGCGAGACATTAACTATTATTAATTAATCGAGCTGCCTGCAGGACAGCAGATCCCGCAGGATTCGGGATGGGCTGTGCAGCCCCCCTGCTCCATTTCTGGGAGCAGAGCCTCGGGATAACCGCGGGTTTGGATGCCGGGCCCAGGATGAGGAGTGAAAGGAAGGGAAAGGCGAGCTGGGCGCTGTCCCCAGCCCTGTCAACAAACACCACCTCGGAGAGAGCCGAGCTTTGTCTCAATTAATCCGGGAGGGGCAGAAAGCAGCGGGGTAAAAGCTCCTCTTTTAGCTCTAATTAGTGCATTTGGGAGGATCGGGTTGCGCAGGGCCCCGCTCCAGAGGCACTTTGCGTTTCCAGCGTTTCGGGCTCCATTGAGAGCGGACAATCGGGCCCGGCCGGGCGAGGGTGAAAGCCGGAGCGAGCGCACACTTACACCCGGGACATCCCGGGACAGACGCTCCGCGGTGGGAAGGGACACAGCTAACCAGGAGAACAGCTGACAGCCCGGCCGGCCCCGCTCAGAATTCCCCGCGGAATTCCCGGCGGGATGGGAGGCAGTGCCCGGAGTGTCCGGAGAGCTCGTGGGGGATGGACAGGGACCCTCAGAGGGGATCCCTGGCAGTGGCCAAGGCCAGGATGGACACTGGGGCTTGGGGCAGCCTGGGACAGTGGGACGTGTCCCTGCCCATGGATGGGATGGGAATGGGATGATCCTTAAGGTTCGTTCCAACCCAACCCATTCCAGGATTCTGGAGCTCCTCTGCTCTGGGAGAGCTGGGAATGTTCCCCTGGAGAAGGGAAAATTCCAGGGAATGCTCAGAGTGCCTGCAGGGGCTCCAGGAGAGCTGGAGAGGGACTGGGGACAAGGGACAGAGGGACAGGAGCCAGGGAATGGCTCCCACTGGGAAAGGGGAGCTTGGGCTGGGATCTTGGCAAGGAATTCCTGGCTGGGAGGGTGGGGAGGGGCTGGATGGAATTCCCAGATTTGCTGGGGCTGCCACTGGATCCCTGGCAGTGCCCAAGGCCAGGTTGGACACTGGGATTGGATCCACCTGGGATAGTGGGAGGTGTCCCTGCTCATGGATGGGGTGGGAACGGGATCATCTTTCAGGCTCCTTCCAACTCAAAGCATTCCATGATTCCATGACTTTATGGAGTGAGCCAGGCTGGGGGTTGGAGCTGCTCTCCTGCTGTCCCACCACCTTCCCAGCCTCTGCCATGATCTCAATTCCCCGGCTCTTCCAGGAGCTGCATGGCCGAGCTCCCAGATTTTGGGCGTCCCTTTATTTCAGTATTTTACCGTCAGCTCTGAGTAAACCTCTCTCATCTCAGACGCTGGGTCGTGGATTTGCCGTGTAACACGGAATTATTCCGGCTGGAAGAGCCCTCCGAGGTCACCAAATCCACCCATCCCCTGGCATTTCCACCCCACGGCCCCGGATCACCCAGAGATAACTCAGCCCATCAAACAGCAGCGTAAAAACAATGCCACGAGGCGTGCGAGTCCTTTTAAACCCAGCTTTGTGCCCGTGTCCCTCCCTGGTGCCCTCGGGGTGTCCCGAGGTGCCGGGATATCCGTTCTTCTCCGCTGGTGGACAGCAGCTGGGCCACGATGACACAGAGGGAACCCCGAAGTTCGCAAACACCCCAAGGCCACTCACAGAATCAGAGATTCAGGAAAAATTTGGGTTGGAAGGGACCTTTGAAGCCCATCCAGTGCCACCGCTGTCCCAGGATGCTCCAAGACCCGTCCAACCCGGCCTTGGACACTTCCAGGGATGCAGCTTGGTTTGGATTAACCACGGAGTCAGAGCGTGGGGAGCAGTTTGAGGAGATCTGGGGTCTCTCCTTCTCCTCGAGGAGGGGGTGATGAGTTTAGGGTTGGGGCCACACTTCCAGAAGAACATCCAAGGTGCCAGGATCCCTGGAAGTGTCCAAGACCAGGTTGGACAGGGCTTGGAGCAGCATGGGATAGTGGGAGGCGTCGTGCCCACGGATCTGGATGGGCTTTAAGGCCCTTTTCCCACCCAAACCATTCCATGATTCCACGAGGATCCCCTCTCCTGCCCGCTCCTCCACACAGGACCCAGCAGCGCGGCGCCCGTGCCGGGAGCCGCTCGGAAAACGCCAAATTCCCACTTTTTGGCTCGTTCTCTGGAAAACGGCCTGGGAGGTCTGCCGGGAGCGGGAGCAGGGTGGATCCTTCCCAAGCCAGCTTGGAGCTGGACCAGCGGAGATCATCTGGGAGACCCACCACGGGCAGGGGTGACAGGCAAAGCAAATCCCGCTTTTCCTGCAGGAAAATCCCGCGGCGTTCCCGCAGAAGGGGCTCAGCCCCCCGGGAGCCACCCCGGAGCCCCGGGAGCCGTTCCCGGCACCGCTCCAGGATTCGGGATGGAGCCGTGCGGAGCATGGGAAGCGTGGCCCTCAAAGGATGGATCGAAGGTTCTCCAGAGGCTCCTCCGGCCCCACGGGATCGGGATTCGGGATCTCCGGGATCCCCGTGGGAGAAGTGGGAACAGGAGTGAATGGGAATAGAAGGAGATGGAAATAAAAACGTGGGGATGTGTAGAAGTAGAAAGAAATGGAGATAAAAATATAGAAATAAATAGAAATATGGAAATATAGAAATATGGAAATATTGAAGTATGAAAATATGGAAATATAGCTAAAAATACAGAAACAGAAATAAATAGGAAATAAAATATAGGAATAGAAATAAAATACAGAAATAGAAATAAAAACAGAAATAGAACTATAGAAATAAAAAAATCTAGAAATATAGAAATCTAGAAATCTAGAAATATATAAATATATAAATAAATATATATAAATACAGAATTATAGAAATGTAGAAATATAGAAATACAGAAATGTAGAAATAAAAATACAGAAATGGAATTAAAACCAGAAATAAATAGAACTATAGAAACAAATAGAAATAGAAGTATAGAAATGTAGAAATACAGAAATACAGAAATGTTGAAATAAAAATATAGAAATAGAAATAAATATAGAAATAAAAATACAGAAATAGAAATACATAGAGAAGTAAATAGAAATAGAGATACCAAAATATAAACATATAAATACAATTCAAAATACAGAAATAGAAATGAAAATGGAAATGTAGAAACAAAAAGAAATAGAAGTACAGAAATACAGAAACAGAATGGGATAAACCAGAATATTCTCAGGTGGAGGGGAAGCTGCAGCAACGTGGTCCAACTGCCCAACCACTTCATGACCAAAAGTTGTTCATGGCATTGCCCAAACGCCTCCCAAACACTAAAAAATTCGGGATAGCCACTCCTGCCTGCAGCCCAGCACATTTTAAGGGATTTCGGAGCCGGAGGTTCACCTTTACAGCGAAATTTTCCGGTGGGACAAGGAAAACCGCTTAAGAGCCAATAAAAGAAGGACCCGCAGCCAAGCCGCTGGATTTGGGTAACACGGGAATGGGGTCAGCGGGATGAGATGGGATTTTTCCATCTGAGCTCCCTCTGTCCACCCAGAGCCGAGATCTTTGCTCCCAGGGGTGGAAAATGCTGCTAGAGCACGAGGGGGGTGGGAATTCCCTCGGGATTTGGGGGCACACTCACTTTTCCAGCAGGATGAGGGCTGTGGTGGGGTTCACGCGAAGGTATTTGCACGTGGGCTGCCCGTAGTCGGCCAAATACGTCGACCAATCCCATTGGATGAACAGATCCAGGAGCTGGAAAGGATAAAACAAACGGGGTTTGAAAAAGCTGGAAAAGGGAGCGGGTGTTTCCCTGGAAGCTGGCACAGGTCCTGGGCAGGTGGAGTTATCCGTAAAAAAATGAGCGCAGGCTTTATTAATTTGTTTAGTATTATTCTGTTAACGTTTCATCATTCGCTTGGTTGTACTTCGTTATTAATTTAGGAATAATTAACATTGATTAATGCAGGGCTGTATTAGTTTAGCCATTGAGCATTCCTGCTCTGTGAACCCTGATTTTGGGGATTCGAGGGGGATTTGAGGTCTGAGGCACCTCGAGGACGTGGGTGACAAACAACCCCAGTGCCCTGACGCTCTCAGTATGGCAGGAGTAAACTTTTGGGGTCAAAGTCACCACAAACTTGTTCCAGCATCATTCCAACCGTTCCCCACGGATTTCTCATCACCCTGGGTCCATCCCAACGCCCTCCAAGGGCTCTGGAAGTGTCTCCAATGCCCTGAGGAGCTCGGGGGGTTATTCCGGGTGAGTGCAGCTCCCGGAGCTGGGAGTCCCAGGTGCTTTCCAGACGTTGGTGAGAGAAACCACCAGGCCTTGGCAGCAGGGGAAGGAAAAGGGATTAACTCGGCCATCCGTGACCGCCAAAATTCCCACCTGCAGCCCTTCGTGTCCACAACTACCCTGCTCCTCCCAGCCAGGTGAGGCACGGGCAAACAACAGCCCAGGTCGCCCCAATGTCCTCTTCCCACACCGTTCCCATCCTTGTTTTCCTTAAAAACCGGGAGCTGCCGTGCCCTCCTCACATGAGGATCTCCTCACCTCAGAGGGTATTTGGCCTCTCCACCCACCCACGAGGGCACGGGTTCGCTGTGTATCGCAGAATTATTCCGGTTGGAAGAGCCCTCCAAGGTCACCAAATCCAACCATCCCCCAGCATTTCCACACCCATCCCTGACCCACGGGCCAGGGATGTTCTCTAAATGCCCAAGTTCCCTAAATGCCCTCTTCCCACACCGTTCCCATCCTTGTTTTCCTTAAATAACCAGGAGCTGCCGTGCCCACCTCACATGAGGATCTCCTCACCTCAGAGGGGATTTGGCCTCTCCACCCACCCATGAGGACACAGTCCCAGTTCCCTAAATGCCCTCTTCCCACACCGTTCCCATCCTTGTTTTCCTTAAATAACCAGGAGCTGCCGTGCCCCCCTCACATGTGGATGTTCTCCTCTCAGTGAGGACTTGGCTCCTCCACCCACCCACAAGGACACAGTCCCAGTTCCCTAAATGCTCTCTTCCCACACCATTCCCATCCTTGTTTTCCTTAAAAACCAGGAGCTGCCGTGCCCACCTCACATGTGGATGTTCTCCTCTCAGTGAGGACTTGGCTCCTCCACCCACCCACGAGGACACAGTCCCAGTTCCCTAAATGGCCCCTTCCCACACCATTCCCATCCTTGTTTTCCTTAAATAACCAGGAGCTGCCGTGCCCCCCTCACATGAGGATCTCCTCCATCAACGACGACTTGGCTTCTCCAGCCACTCATGAAGGCACAGTCCAATGGCCTCTTCCCACACCATTCCCATCCTTGTTTTCCTTAAAAACCAGGCGCTCCCCTGCCCTCCCCACATGTGGATCTCGACGAGGACTTGTTTTCTTCACCCGCCCACGGCGGCACGGCCCAGCATTCCCGGGATTTCACCTTCACCTCTGCCCCATCCCCAGCAGGTTAATTAAGAGCTCCTGCCGTTCCCCCCTGCCAGAGATCCCGTCTTGGAGCGCCGCTGTGACCGCTCTATTTGGGGACGGGCTGCCAAGCGCGTGGACGTCTTCATCGCCCGCTCGGCGCGTCCCGGTGCCCACCGCCGGAGCCGGGAGAGGCCGGGCCCGTCCGCGGCCAAGCGGGGCCCATAGAGGCCTCATTGTCCCCGCGTCTCCATGGTTTTCCTGGAGGCCCCGGCGCTGTTTAACAACGCGTCCTGCCCCGCCAAGAAGGGGATTTAGCTCCTCCGAGACCTCCAGATACAAAACAAAAATGTGCAACAAGATTCTTTTTGACTATGTAGGTCAGGGCAAGGAAAACAAGCTGTCGGGAACAATCCCCCGGGCTGGCGGGGGGGATGGATTAGCCGGGACCTAAGAGGGCTTTTCCAGCCCGGGTCCCGCTCGGCTTTGTCCGGCGGGGCCTTTGTGTTGAGCTACAAACCCAAGCTGAACATCACTGGCGGGAGGTTTTGTTTTTTTTCTCCAAGGGGGCACCTTGGAGAGAGACAACCTTAAATATGATTTCACAGGCGCTTTTCAGGCCGAGCGCCGGGGCCGAAACGCTTCCGCGGGGCTTGGCGGCTGCTGGGAGGAGTCGCATGGATGTAGAGGCTCAAAGGGAACCCCACAAGGCGCCAAAGACCTCTTGCTGGTGGCCCCCGGGAGGCTGAACGTGCCTCGGGCAAATCCCGAACAAAGCCCGAACACTCTCGCCACGGAGCCAGGTAGCTGTTGGTGGGGAGGGAGAATAAAGAGCCAGGAGGAAAGGGATGAAGGAAAAATAGAAATAAAAAAGTGAGGATTAGGAAGGGGGTTTGAAGAAGATGGAATTAAAACACTGGGAGTTGTTCTGGAACAGGCTTGGGAGCAGTGCAGGAGCTCAAAGGGACATGGAGCTGCTCCAGGGCTGGAGCCCCTCTGCTCTGGAGCCAGGGTGGCAGAGGTGGGAATGTTCCCCTGGAGAAGGGAAAATTCCAGGGAATGCTCAGAGTGCCTGGAGGGGCTCCAGGAGAGCTGGAGAGGGACTGGGGACAAGGGACAGAGGGACAGGAGCCAGGGAATGGCTCCCACTGCCAGAGAAACTCCAGTGACCCCAAACCATTGACAGCAGCTCCACACGAGCCCAGGTGTGCCCGGGTGGCCAAGCAGGCCAAGGGCACCTGGGCTGTGCCAGGTCTGGGGTGGCAGCAGGGCCAGGGCAGTGTCCTTGTCCCCAGGGCTGGGGCAGATCCGGAGAGCCCCGAGGGGCTGGAGCCCGGCCAGGGCAGGGAACGGAGCTGGGAAAGGGCTGGAGAGTTCCCGAGGAGCTGTGAAGGGAATGGAGAGTTCCTGAGGAGCTGGGAAGGGGCTGGAGAGTTCCTGAGGAGCTGGGAAGGGGCTGGAGAGTTCCTGAGGAGCTGGGAAGGGAATGGAGAGTTCCCGAGGAGCTGGGAAGGGGCTGGAGAGTTCCCGAGGAGCTGGGAAGGGGCTGGAGAGTTCCTGAGGAGCTGGGAAGGGAATGGAGAGTTCCTGAGGGAGCTGGGAAGGGAATGGAGAGTTCCTGAGGGAGCTGGGAAGGGAATGGAGAGTTCCTGAGGAGCTGGGAAGGGAATGGAGAGTTCCTGAGGAGCTGGGAAGGGAATGGAGAGTTCCTGAGGAGCTGAGGGGGCTCAGCCTGGAGCAAAGGAGGCTCAGGGGGACCTTGTGGCTCTGCACAGCTCCTGCCAGGAGGGGACAGCCGGGGGGATTTGGGATCTGTTCCCAGGAACAGGGACGGGAGGAGAGGGAACGGCCTCAGGGGAGCCCCAGGGTGGATATTGGGAATATTCCTCATGGGATGGGCTGTCCAACGTGATGGAGTCCCTGTCCCTGGAAGGATTTGAAGGATCCACTTGGGGACAGGGGTCAGCAGTGGCCTTGGCAGTGCTGAAGAAAAGCTGGACTCCATCTCTGAGCGCTTTTCCAACCTTATTGATTCCGCGACTCCCAGCGCTCCCACCTCAGCCTGGACCTTCCCGGAGCTCTCGCAGAGCCAGACCACCCCCAGGTGGCTCCCGACAGTGACAGATGGGCTGTGTGTTTTCCAACTCCTTGCCCACATCCATCTTTTTTGGCTCGGCAGCTCCGCGGACGGTCGGGGCCAGCACCTTTGGCCCCGGCTGCCGGCGCTCCTGGCCCGGCTGCGGGTCGCGCTCCGGAGGAGAGAGGTCCTGCAGGAGGAAGCCTCCAGACGATTTATCTGTCACATAAATGTGGTTTTATTGGTTTTACTGCTTCAACTTTTCACCTCTGCTGCTAAATCTGAACGGGCCGGGGGGAAAGGAAGAAAAGGGAAGAGGAAAAAAGAGCCGGCGGCGCGGGGCTGCCGCGGGTCTGCCAGGGGAGTTTCCAAATCAAATATGCAAATGCCATTAATTCTTTAAACTGGAGTCTCCCTTTCAAGGCCATAAATCAAACTCGACAGCGCATCCACTGGGAGGCTGGGGGGGGGAGGAAAAGAGAGGAGCCGAAGGGGAAAAAAGAGGAGGGAAAAATTAAGAGGAGCTTTCACCAGGGTGATGCGGGAGTGGGATAAGATCAGGAAGCTGCAGATGTGCTCGGGGCTGGAGATCTGCAGCTTCCCAGGGTTCCAGGAACACCTTGAGGAGGAGCAGGGAGAGGTGCAGGTACAGCTTTATAAAAATGGAGAAGTGGAGGATGGTTCGAAAAAAATGCCAGAGAAAATGTATTAAAAAGTACTAAAATTGGTTTTATGCACACACAGGAGCTTGTATCCAAACTGAAGTGCAGAATTCAAGAGAAGGAAAGGCTGGAATGAAAGAATTAAACTGGGAGCCAGCTCCCAGCCCTGTCCCAGGTTCCCCTAGGAAGAACTTTCCCCCCATTTCATGGAATCATCACAGAATCATTTAAACTGGAAAAGACCTTTCACATCATCAAATCCAACCACCAGTTCTACCTCAAAACCACTTCCTTTTCACCCCCCTTGCAATGTCACCACCTCAGACTCTTCAAAAACCTCCTTTTTTATCCAGGCAGAGAGATTTTTATGCCCCTCACCTCAAGCAGAGGGCGAGGGTGGCTGGAAGGTCCCTGCAGGAGGAGACCAGGCCGTGGCTGGGCTCCGCATCCCCCTCCAGATGGGAAGGAGAGCAGGGACAGTTTGTTCTGTCTGATGACAGCGTGGAATCTGGATGGAATCCTCCCGGCCAAGCCAGGAGCGCAGGAATGTGAATCCAAACTGACTCCAAACACGGTTTGCGAGCCCTGCCAGAGCTCCTGGAACCAGATCTAAGCCACCACCGGCGTTCGCACGCTCGCAGCCGTGTCACTCTCATGGAATCATGGAATGGTTTGGGTGGGAAGGGACCTCAAAGCCCACCCAGATCCAACCCCATGGGCACCTCCCACCATCCCAGGTGGCTCCAAGCCCCAGTGGCCAGCCTGACCTTGGACACTCCCAGGGATGGGCCCCTGACTGCCCCATCTGGCCCAGCATCCCCCAACAGGGAATTGCACCAAAAGCTCCTGACCTGCAGGAAATTCCCATGGGAATGCGCCAGTTTTCCCAGGAAAAGGGGCAGGATCTGATTGCATAAGAGACATCCCCTCATCG
This sequence comes from Lonchura striata, assembly GCF_050655825.1. NCBI lineage: Eukaryota > Metazoa > Chordata > Aves > Passeriformes > Estrildidae > Lonchura > Lonchura striata. The sequence goes on along the minus strand of NC_140706.1, from coordinate 1,285,021 downwards.
TGGTTTTCCAGTCCTTTAGGGGTGGCTACCCGGAGGAGGAAGATGTCTCTTCACGAGGAACCCCACAGAGAAGATGAGGAGCAAAGGCTCCAAGGTGACACACAAAAAGTTTGACCTCCACACAAGAAAAAAATTCCTTGGAGTGAGACCCACCTTCCACTGGACAAGTTTCCCTGGATGTGGTGGAGACGCCACTGCTGGAGGTTTTTGGGATGCACAGGACAGGGCTCCTTCCATCCATTCCTTCCCCACACCAGGCTGGACCAGAGGAGCCCTCAAGGTCCCTCCTAACCAGGCTGGTTGTGTGATTCCATCCCAGAAAAAACCTTCCCTCTGGCCCACCACCAGATTTCCTCCCAGGGACAAGGCGGAGCACCAAGACGGATTTGGTGGGATCGGATGGATTTGGATTCCACCATGATGGATTGGAGAGGACTTTCCTCTGGCAGCACCATTCCCAGCAGATAAAATGGCGCCAGGGTTGATGGGAAACATTCCACGAAGAACTAAACCTTTCCTTCAAAAAAAGCCTGAATTGGGGAATTCAGTCCCTGTTTCTGCAAGCACACTCAGCTGGGTCGAGGTGGGGCAAAGTCTTCCTCGTGGTGGGATTCTGGGGACACTCAGATCCTCACGGGAGTGACAGCGATGCCACGTGGTCATGGCCAAGACTTTGTGCTGAGTTTTATGTCTCCAGGGCATGGAAAAGCATGAATTGAGTCAGGTTTGGTGTTTTCCCAGCTGGAAGCAGCATTCCTGCCCTGAACCCTGCTGAGGGCCACATCCATGAGCTGGGTCACAGCCCTGAGTGCCCACTCTGGTTTTCCATGGAAGAAGGGGGAAATATTTTCAGATCCAAGGTGAAAACAACTCTCAAAAGCTCCATTATCCCTCCTTATCCTCACAACTGCTGTCTGATGTTCCTCTTCCCAGAGTTTTTTTGGACCTGGAATGAACAACCTTTGACCCAACACCGTCCACAAACCAGCTTTGGTTCGTATGAGATCACACCCTGAACTTCTAAACCTCGGGAGAAATTTCCTTTAAAAAGCTCCTTTCCCTGACTGAACACCACAGCTCCTCAGGAGAGGGGACAGCGAGAGGCCGCACTTGGGTCCCACCTGGAGGACGGGACAAAGTGCTCCCGTGAGATCAAAAACCCGTGGTGACACCCAGTCCTGCTGGGGACTTCCACGAAAAACACAAAACTACGGAAAACCAGTGGCAATTCCCAGGTTGTCCACATCCATAACCCATCCCACTGCTGGTGGAGCAGCCCCTTTCCACCATCCAGCAGGGAATTGTCACGGATTACACAAATCCCGAGGAGTTTCCAGCAGCAGCAGCCACAGTCCAAGCACAGTCCAAATAATTTATTTTGGGGAGGTTTCAATAACGCCTCGTGGGAAAGGAATACTGAAAGAGAAAGAAATATTCCAACCCCTGGGAAGACGTGGGGTTTGGACAATAGCGTTCCCAAAAAGAAAAGGCGCCGGGAATTGGAACATGATGTTTGTTGTTGAATTTGCGAAAGGCACGGAGGGGGAAATCGTGACCTAAGTGAAAACAGGAGCGGATTTGTCACTGGTTTCACTGGCAAGGAGGATTTGCTCTGGGAATTGGGTGTCCTGGGGGTGAGGGGTTGGAAAGCACTCACAGGGAATTGGTGATGGACGAGGAAAGGGATCAACACACGGAGCAAAGGAAAGGAAAATCTTAATTTAGGTGCTCCCCTAATTACCTGGATTTCTGGGAATTAATACAGATCCAAGAGTCCTGCTTGGACCTCTCTGTGAGACACAACCACCCCAAGTGACTGCTCCACATCTCCTGGGATGTCCCATCCATGGATGTCCTCCTGGAGAGAGGAGAACCAATTCCAAGCTCCTCACCTCACATTTAACTGGGTTGATCTTGCCAGTTAAAAGCAGCAATTTAATTTTTTTTTTCTCTTTCTATCTGAAAAAGTTGAACAGTTCCTGGAAAAAAAACCCAAAAAACCAAAACAACAAAACAGGAGAGGAATCTGGGAGGATTTATGGCAGCCAGGACAGTTTGTAACCGAGAGAGGTTTGAGACCTACAAAACTCAAATCTGTCCAGCCTGGATTATTTTCAGCTTCACATTATTGCCTGTTTATAGGTTCTTGTGTTCCTGATAGCCCAGATTTCCAGGGAAAGGGCTCCACAAGGCTTTTTTTTGCACAGAAAGATCTCCTGGTTTTCCAGCTGCGAACGTTCATCATTTATTAGGAGGAAAACCTCTGGCTTTCCACCTCTGGCTTTCCACCTGCTTTGCAGCCACGCTGGAATTACACGCGGTTGACTTTTCTCCTCTTCCCGAAGGAATTTCTTCCAAGGGTCTCGTTACAAACCTAGCAGGATTTTACCTCAGAAAACTTGTGTTTCTGAGCCCCAAGACTGTCTGAGGGAGCTGGGAAAGGGGCTCAGCTTGGAGAAAAGAGGGATCAGGGGGACCTTGTGACAACTCCCCGCCAGGAGGGGACAGCCAGGGTGGGGATTTGGGATCTTATCCCAGGGAACAGGGACAGGAGGAGACGGAACGGCCTCAAGTTGTGGCAGGTTGGATATTGGGAAGATTCCTGGAAAGGGCTGTCCTGGATCAGCACCACGTGTGACAAGGGGTGACAGCCCTGGAAAGTCCCCCCAAGCTGCGCTCAAGGCCTGGCTTTAGTCACCCACTGGATCCTTGCCCGCAGGGAAAGCTCTGCTAAATTCTAGGGAAATCCCAAGTTTCCCTCACCCATGGCACAGCCCTTGGAAGATAAAAACACACCAGGCCTGAAAATTATTTGGTGCAAAACCCCTGGGATTTCAACGTTTCAGGATGGAGTCGTTCCCAGCGACAGCAGCCGGACTGGGGAATTTTATCAACGGCCACGGGAGCAAAGGCAAGCGGAGCTGCTGGATTTAGTATCCAATTTGCACTCCTAAAAACAATCCTTTGGGCTCATCCCGTTCTCCAGGCAGGTTCAGGAGTTTGCAGGGAAGGCTGGGCCCGGAGCCGGGTGGATTCCCACCCTCCGGACCCTCACACACGGGGACAATACTGGGCGGGAGCCAGGAGGAATGAAAGAGCCTCGGAAGAGCGTTCCGCAGGGAATTCCACTATTGAATAACGCTTGGCTTTTCCATTGAAGCGCCACAAAGGGGGATTCATTCCCCAGGAAAAGATGGCTCCTGTGGCAGCATCCCCCAGATCGGGTTCTGGTGGAGCTGCACCCAGCAAGGACGGGGCCGGATAAACCCTCCGGGATCAGCATCCGACACTGCAGCGGAGAAAATCGGGATGTGATGCTTGGAAAGCGCTCAGGGTGCCAATCGTATTGATACAACATTAATGCTCTTTATCTTCTAATTATTTTATCCCAAATTAATGTAATTATTTCTGATTTATCCCGTGCTTTTTCTTTGGGAGGGCTAGCATCTTGCCCACTCTCATGGGCATGAGTACTTCAGCGCTATGTTCCTCCTGATTTTAGGATTAGAAATTAGCATCATGTGCCAACACTTTTTATAAAGGGAAAGGAATACACTGTAATTTATGTGCATGTTTTCTTTGGAAGACACATTTGGAATACCCTGAAAAAATCTCTGCAAGTGTGAGATAGATATATATCTATACAGAACTATATATATATATACACTGGTGTATGTACACACATGTGTAAATACTCCTTAGAGGCTGCTTTGAAGGTGTTTTGGGGAGGAGAAGGTGGATTTTGGGAAAGCTCCGTGCTCAGGTATCCCATTAATACAGAATTCCCTTTCCACTGCTGCCTTCCAGGTGTTCACGGCCTTCTGGCTTTCCCTGCCTGACCCACACATGCAAATCAGTGGCTCCAAAGAAAACATTAGGGAATAACGTGGAAAATTCCAATATTTCAGCAGCAGAGGATCCTTTAGTCAGGGAAGAGTGACCATGAGCAGAAAAAAAGCACAAAACCCCTAAAAACAGGAAAGGGGGTTGAGAGGGGAGAAATCGGGAGTTGTCCAAATAAACCTAGAGGAAACACCTCCAGCATTGTACAGTTGGTAAAAAATCATCCCAAAAAAGGGGAAAAAAATCACTCTAACGCCACTTTTCCAGGAAGGAGCATTCCCAACTGATGGACGGAGCAGCTCTGGGGTTGGGAGGGGTCAGTGCTGCCCACCAGGGCAGCTGCAGGGAGCAGGTGACACCGAGCCACGTTTTGGGACAGACAGAGCCCAGCAAGTGCCACCAGCTCCGGGCTGGGACACCCAGACCCCCAGCAGCAGCTGGGAGCAGGGATGGGGAGCAGCAAATCCCGAGGATTCCTCCTTTCCCTGGTGTCAACACCCCGTGGGATTTGTGCTGTTTGAACCAAACCTTCCCGATGTCCCCAAAAACCACCGGCATCACCTCCCCGAGCCCCACGGGGCCAAGCACTCCACGCTTCCCTTTCCTGCTGCCGCTCGGCTGATGCCAAATCCTCGGAGGAACTGCAGCTTTTTCTTGTGTTGACATGTTAAAAAAGGGGCTAAAAAAAAAAAAAAAGGAAAAAAATAGAAAAAAAAAAAAAGAAAAGGAGGTGACCTCTTGCTCACCCCGGGCAGGCTGTGAGGAGCCGCCGCTGCCTTCACCTCCGGCTGAACTTCCAGATTATCTCAGCCAAGATTCACCTTGCACTGAACTTGTACCCGGAGCACGGCACAGTCACGGAGCCCTGATTAAACATTGCAGCGCCACGGGGCCATAAATTTATACATTTAATGAGGATTAGCGGCGCTTCCTCCCGCCCTCCTCAGGCTGGGGACCGGTGGAAGCGCTCCCCAGCGCGGGTTGGACACGGAAAAGCTGGGAATGAGCAGGAGATGGAGCAGCTCCTGTGCTGTTCCCTGTGTATGGAGAACATGGCAAATCCAGCGGGACCAACCATGGGATGACCCTTGGAGGGCTTGCACCGCTTCCCACCCAAAAAACCCCAGGAAAAAGCAGGAATGCTGTGGGACACGGCGCTCCAGGAGCCCGTGGGTCCCTTCGCCCAGAAGGAAACCATCCGCAGGCCGTGGCCTCCTAAACTCTGGCTGCCCTCTTCCCACCGAGCGCCGCATCCCAGCGCCGTCCTCCCGTCTCTATTCCAGGACGGACGCGTGACGGGAGGCAGCGGCGGCTGCCTCCTCCTTCTCCTCCTCCTCCTCCTCCTCCTCCTTCTCCTCCTTCTCCTCCTCCTCCTGCTCCTGTCCCAGCTGCCACGGAGGGAACAGGAGATCTCCACGCTCGGCGACGCCGGCCGGGGTCACTCGGCCGCGCCAGGGGAGAACGTCTGGGCGGCGAAATGGATCCGCTCAAGTTCAAGTGCTTGGAATGCCTCCCTCTTTTTTTTTTCATTCCCCCCCTCTCTCTTCTTATTTTTTTTTTTTTTCCGAAGAAACGAAGCTAATACATCCCTGCTTTTCCTGATAACTTCCTCCTTTCCCTCGGAGGTTTTGTTTAGCAGATCCATTGTTCTCGGCCAGCCTTGCCCTGGGGTCCAATTTGAGAGCGTTCTCATTTTTCCCCCCTATGTAACCGATGCTTATTTCTTTAAGCTCCACTGTAAACACAAAGCACACGGCAGAGCCCTGGCCCGGCTTTGCAGGAGGCAGCCTCAGCCCTGGAACTGCTCTTCCGTGGGGTTTTTTATTGGAAACAAAAGGATTGGGTCTCCTCGCTCCAAGGAGTCAAACACCTGCGGGATGCAGGGACCCGCGGGTGGTCCGGCGGCTCCGTGACCCTTTTCTGCTTCCAGAAATGCGGCTTTGCTAATTAAAGACTTCTTGATTGTTCGTTAGGGGCAGGGGTTGAGGCAGCAGGACCCCTTGGAGGTGGCCTGAAGGTCCTTGGGGTGCTCAGGGTGAAGGAGGAGCCACCAGAGCATCCCCTGGGACGAGTGGCACAGGGGGGCAAATATAAACTGAAATTGAAAAGGAATCCTTGGAAGAGGTGAGAGGATCTTGGATGGTCCCAGAGACACGCTGGGAGATGGGGATTTGGGAAGGGTGGGTGACGAGGCCACCACTGACCCCTGTCCCCAAGAGTCACATCCACAGGGCTTGGAAATCCCCTCAGGGATGGGAACTCCAAACCTCCCTCGGCACTGCCACGGCCTGAGCACCCTTTCCATGTAGGAATGTTCCCAGTGTCCACCCCGAGGCTCCCTGAGGCCGTTCCCTCTCCTCCTGTCCCTGTTCCTGGGAACAGATCCCAAATGCCCCCCGGCTGTCCCCTCCTGGCAGGAGCTGTGCAGAGCCACAAGGTCCCCCTGAGCCTCCTTTGCTCCAGGCTGAGCCCCCTCAGCTCCTCAGGAACTCTCCATTCCCTTCCCAGCTCCTCAGGAACTCTTCAGCCCCTTCCCAGCTCCTCAGGAACTCTCCATTCCCTTCCCAGCTCCCTCAGGAACTCTCCAGCCCCTTCCCAGCTCCTCAGGAACTCTCCATTCCCTTCCCAGCTCCTCAGGAACTCTCCATTCCCTTCCCAGCTCCTCAGGAACTCTCCATTCCCTTCCCAGCTCCTCAGGAACTCTCCATTCCCTTCCCAGCTCCTCAGGAACTCTCCATTCCCTTCCCAGCTCCTCAGGAACTCTCCATTCCCTTCCCAGCTCCTCAGGAACTCTCCAGCCCCTTCCCAGCTCCTCAGGAACTCTCCATTCCCTTCCCAGCTCCTCAGGAACTCTCCATTCCCTTCCCAGCTCCTCAGGAACTCTCCATTCCCTTCCCAGCTCCTCAGGAACTCTCCATTCCCTTCCCAGCTCCTCAGGAACTCTCCATTCCCTTCCCAGCTCCTCAGGAACTCTCCATTCCCTTCCCAGCTCCTCAGGAACTCTCCATTCCCTTCCCAGCTCCTCAGGAACTCTCCAGCCCCTTCCCAGCTCCCTCAGGAACTCTCCATTCCCTTCCCAGCTCCCTCAGGAACTCTCCATTCCCTTTCCAGCTCCTGGAAAAGGTTTCCCAAGGTGGAACTGTCCCAGGCCAGGTTTGGAGCCCGCTGGGATGGGGAAGGTGAGGAATGGGGTGGAACCAGGTTCTTTAAGGTCCTTGGCCACCCAACCCATTCCATGTTCCGTGGTAAAATAGGAGGATTTAACATTCCAACTCACTCCAGGCCTGCCTGGGAGCATGGCCAGCCTCTTTCCCCCCTCCACAAACCTCCTGTGGAGAAAGCCCCGAGTTTGTCTGAACCTGTTCCCTTTTTGGTGGATCCAAACCATCTCAGGGATTTGGAATTTGCAGGGAACAAAAGCGTGGAGCCAGAAAATCCAGCGGAGAACGTGCCACGCTTTTGGCAACCTGGAAAAACTCCTGGATGACCCAAATCTGGCTCCTAATTAATTCCAAGCCCCGGATCCTGTAGGACACACATTCCTGGGATTAAAATGATGCTGAGCAGGAGCTGAGGCAGGATTTGATCCCGTGGCTGCATCCGCCAGACGGCCCCGGGCACGGGGAGCCGCGGCAGGATTTATGGATATTTGTTGGAGATAAAAGCAACCCAAGAACCTCTGGGAAACAAAAGCCAAGGCTTTTTCCTCGGAGTGTCACAGTAACCCCTGGACGGCCCCGTGCTCATTGTCACAGCCCTGGAAAGGTACAAACAAAGGGAACTTTGGGTGCCAAGAGCTGGAGCAGCCGGGAGAGGCGGCAGAATTCCCTGCGCGGCCACTTCCAGGGCAGAAATCCCTGGAAAAGACGGTTTGGGATGTGCACCAGGAGCTGTCACCCCATTCCAAAGCGATTCCCAGGGGGGAAAAGGAGAGCGGAGTTCTGGGATTGGGGGATTGGACAGCAGGGCAAAACAAAAAGTCCCTTTTGGGGTTAAAAATGGGCTTAAAGGGTTTTAATGGGGCTGGAAAGGGAGGGTTTGGGGTTGCTAAAAAATGGGATTGGATCCCAGAATTGCTGTCCTGGTTATGGAGAGGTTCCACAGGTGTTCCCTAAATCTGATGCTCCTCCCGCCCCAAAGATCAGCAGCTTCCCCAAGGAAGGTGTTTTCCAGAATTTTGGGGAATTTGTAATGGGAGAAAACTGCTCTGGGGAGGTTGGAGTAAATGTGGAATGGGGGAAAAGGGAGAAAAATGAAAGTAAAGGGAATGGGGGAAAAGATAGGAAAACAGAAAGTAAAAAGAAAGAAGGGAAAAGAAAGAAAAAGTAAAAAGAAAGAAGGGAAAAGAAAGAAAGGAGAAAGAAGAGAAAAGAAACAAAAAGGAAGATAAAAGGTAGAAGAAAAGTTAGAAGGAAAAGGAAGAAGGAAAAAAAAGAAAGACAAACAAAAATGAAAAAGTAAAAAAGCAAAACAAAGGAAGAAAGCAACAAGAAAATGAAAGACAGAGAAATGAAGGGAGGAAAGAGAAGGAAACAGAGGAAAAGGAAAGGGAAAAAAGGGAAAGTAAATTAAAAAATTAAGAAAGGAAAAGGAAAAGAAAGGGGAAAAGAGAAGATGGAAATAAAATTAATAGTAATGAAAAAATCCAAAGAAATTTGATGTAGACAGAATTTCAGAGGAGGAGGATTTGCCAAAGCAGATCCAAACTCATCCATGGAACCCTTATCTCACACCTGGATTTGGGCACCAAATCAGGGATCTGGCACTGGGATTTGGGCACTGGAATCAGGGATCTGTCACCTGGATTTGGGCACTGGAATCAAGGATCTGTCACTGGGATTTGGGCACTGGAGTCAGGGATCTGGGCACTGGGATTTGGGCACTGGAGTCAGGGATCTGGCACTGGAATCAGGGATCTGCCACTGGGATTTGGGCACTGGAATCAGAGATCTGCCACTGGGATTTGGGCACTGGAATCAGGGATCTGCCACTGGGATTTGGGCACTGGAATCAAGGATCTGCCACTGGGATTTGGGCACTGGAATCAGGGATCTGGGCACTGGGATTTGGGCACTGGAATCAGGGATCTGCCACTGGAATTTGGGCACTGGAATCAGGGATCTGCCGCTGGGATTTGGGCACTGGAATCAGAGATCTGGGCACTGGGATTTGGGCACTGGAATCAGGGATCTGGGCACTGGGATTTGGGCACTGGAATCAGGGATCTGCCACTGGGATTTGGGCACTGGAATCAGGGATTGCCACTGGGATTTGGGCACTGGAATCAGGGATCTGCCACTGGGATTTGGGCACTGGAATCAGGGATTGCCACTGGGATTTGGGCACCAAAGTCCCGGTTCCAGGTCTGACAGAGCCACCAACTCCCACCTCCTTCACCCACACTGGACAAAACCCCCAAACCCGCCAAAGCCCCTCCATGATTTGTCACGTAACCTCGGTGAATTCAGCCTAAACTAAGCCCAGCTCAGCTTTAAACCCAGCCTAAGCAGCCTGGCTAAGCCAAACCCCCTTTTCAGGGCATTTTCCACCCAAACCGAGTCCTGTGTGCTTCCACCATGGTCCCGTTGCCTCATCCCCCTCTTCCCAGAGTGTTTTCCTGGCAGGAAGGAGCAGCGGCCGGGCCAAGCCGTCTGCTGGCCCTTCCCTGAGCTCCAACAGTGGTGTTGGAGACAAATAAATTTGTCTTTATTTACCCCAAAATGTGTTTATTTTCTCCTTCCCTTTTAATTTTCATTATTGTTTGATAGGAACATAAAGCAGAAGCCCCGATCGATGCCAGAGGCTCCCAACCCAAGGGTTCCTTGGAAACTTCCTTGGGGTTGTCGGAACATTTCTGAGGGGTTATGAACTCCTTAAACAAACAGCTGAGGTCATTGTTAGTCACAAAAAGACAAAAAAAAAAAAAAAAAAAAAAAGAAGAAAAGGAATTATTTCAGGAAATAAAAAAAAAAAAAAAGCAGGATTAAAGTTACAGTCAGAAGCTGCTCCCAGAGAAAAGAGCTGGGAGAGGGGGATGGCAAAATCCGCAGTAAAACCAGCAAGGAATCACAAGCCTGGCACTGGTTTTCCACTGGTTTTCCAGCTGCCATTCCAAGCCACTCTCTCCACGTTTTTAAGATGTCAAATCCTCATTAAATTCTTCCCCCAGGACTCAGAGATCCCAACCCCCAATTCCAAGGGTCACTGTTCAGGGAAGAGGAACTTCTGGTGGCGATTTTGGTGGCTTTTCGACCTCTGGATGGGGTGCACAGGACAGGAGTGATTCCGGAGTTCCAGGAATGGAATGAAATGGGAAAAGGAAAAAAGAGGGAAGAGGGAAGAGGGAAGAGGGAAGAGGGAAGAGGGAAGAGGGAAGAGGGAAGAGGGAAGAGGGAAGAGGGAAGGGAAGGGAAGGGAAGGGAAGGGAAGGGAAGGGAAGGGAAGGCTCCATCAGAGCCATTGGATGCAGGGATGACCCTATCAAAGGGTACATGGATACAACACCTGGATATCCACAAATTCAGGCACAGGGAAGGAGCAGGATTGGAGCACATTGGAAAGCAAAGGACAAAGGCCTCTTATCCCACAGATTCACAGTCACAAGGAAGTGTCTGCCTGGCTGCCTCTACCCCGGCCCCTTCCCATCTCCTGACCCGAGTGGGATGGAATTCCATCCACCCCAGAGGCTCCACTGGTTCCATTTCCAGTACCAGGGATACCACGATTCCCACTGGGCAGGGTTGCTCCCACTCCTGAGGGAGCCTGGGAGGTTTGGAGATCCTGGAGCTCTGCTGGGCTCCGCTTCCCACCTCCAGCAGATCCAGTGGGCCATCCCAAAAAGCCAATCCCAGGGTTAGCTGGATGCACGGAGCTTCCTGCACCCCTGAAAGCTCCATGGAGTGGAGAAATTCCTGTTTTATCCTGCTCTCATCCCTCCTGGCTGCTAACGAGGCTCTCTCCAGCCTCATTTCTCATTCCTGCTTTCTCCCGCTTTTCTTCCAGCTTTGTGCCTCCCTTCTCTGTCTGATCCTATTTTTTCCTTAAAAAAAAAAAATCCCTGTTTTCTGCACAGCCCCAAAATCCCCTGAGCCTGCCCAGACAGAAACATGAATAAAATACAGAGGGAATTCAAAAAGAGAGGGAAAATTAAAAATAAATAAAAGCCAAGCAATCTCCTGGCAGGTGCTGAACTCTCCTTGTGCTCCAAGAGGAATTTTTCATGACGTCCCATCACTTATTTAGGCTGTGGCTCCGTGACCTCCTGCATTTCCCTGCATTCCAACGAGGCATCAGCAGCTCCTCTGCCCACCTAAACCCCAGCCCAGACCTCAGCGTGGAAAGAAGAAACCTCCAGGAAAGGCAGGAAATAAAGAATATTTAAAGAATTGATTGTACAACTGGTCAACGGGAATGCCGAGTTTAGGAAAAACGCAAAGGAAAAGGGAAAATCCTTGTGGAGGAGATGCCAGTGGAAGTGGGAATCCAATGGGTTTTTAATCCTCTGCTTGGTCTGATGCCGAAAGCAGCAGGGAAAAGATGAGACGGGCAGGAGGGAAAAGGAAAGCTGCTTTAAAATCACGGAAAAGGGCTGGAAAAGATCCTTCAGACCACGGAGTCCAACCATTCCCTGCACTGCCACGACCACCACTGCTCCACGTCCCCAGTGCCACATCCCCAGGGCTTTGGATCCCTCCAGGAATGGACATCCCATCACTTCCACGGGCCTGACCACCCTTTCCGTGAAGAAATCGCCCTAATTCCAGCCTAAAGCTCTTGAGGCTGTTTCTCCTCGTTGTGTCCCTCGTTCCCCAGGAGCAGAGCCTGATTCCCACCTGGATTCACCTCCCTGGCATCCCAGAGAACCTCTCAGACCCAGGGACGGAGCTGCCCCCGGCGAGCCCAGCCCTGAAACGCTCCAGGAAATAAAGAGGAGCAAAACCAGCCCAGGAAATGCAAAAAGAAGAAATAAAATCCGAGCAATAAAGATGAGCAAATAAAATCCAGATCTGATCTCAGAGGTGCTGAAAATCTGCATCTTCATTAAGAAATAAACTCATTAGATCCCATGGGAATAAAGGGCTAAGTGACTTCCAGAGGCATCCTGGGGCTCCTAAAAGCCACCAAGCCCTGAGACAGAGAAGTGCTCAGTGAGCACCAAATTGTGGTTTTATCCGAATTTCCATCTCGTGATCAGTCCCTGATCCAGGGATGGGCCAACCTTATCCCATCTGAACCCCGTCCCATCTGGGAACTCCCTTCCTGATGGATTCTTGGGGAGCAGCGAGGCGTGAGCCCCTCTCCAGGGACAAGGCTGGACTTCCCCTCCTCTCCAATTTCCATGGAACTGGGAGTAATTTAAGAACCCTCCACCCTTGGTGGGATCGCAGTGAACTCCAGAAGTGCTGGGAGGAGCTGAGAGGGAAAAGCAGGGACAAAGCTCCCAGGCCATGGGAGCCTGGGTGTCCATTTCCTTCGGAAAGGATTTGGCTGCGTACAGGATTAAATTAGATTGGCTGCACTGTGTTATATGTAACAATTATATAGAACTTTACATGGTTACACGTTATATTAGATAATGTTGTTTATGGGGTCTATTATCTTATAAACTCATTAGACATCATGTGTTTTATTACATGGAATCATGGAATGGTTTGGGTAGGAAGGGACCTTAAATCCCACCCCATGGGCAGGGACACTTCCCACTGTCCCAGGTGGATCCAACCTGGCCTTGGGCACTCCAGGGATCCAGGGGCAGCCCCAGCAAATCTGGGAATTCCATTCCAGCCAGGAATTCCTTGCCAAGATCCCAGCCCAAGCTCCCCTTTCCCAGTGGGAGCCATTCCCTGGCTCCTGTCCCTCTGTCCCTTGTCCCCAGTCCCTCTCCAGCTCTCCTGGAGCCCCTCCAGGCACTCTGAGCATTCCCTGGAATTTTCCCTTCTCCAGGGGAACATTCCCAGCTCTGCCAGCCTGGCTCCAGAGCAGAGGGGCTCCAGCCCTGGAGCAGCTCCGGGGCCTCCTCTGGGCTCTCTCCAGCAGCTCCACGTCCTCCTGGATTTGGGATCCAGGAGCAGGAGCAGCTCTGCAGGTGGGCTCTCACCTGAGCAGAACACAGGGACACAATTCCCACCTTTCCTTTGGGATCTGCCCAGGGCACAGAGGGGTCAGGGCTGGGCCATTCCAGCCTCATCCACAACATCCCGAATCCCTCTCCCAGGGCTGCTCCCACTCCCTTCCCACACAGATCCCTGCAGGTTTAAGGAATTAGAATCCGGCTCATTCAGGGAACCGAGAAGGTGCTGCTCTTGTTGCCACAGCTGCAGCCTCAGCCACTGAGACAGATTTATTGCAACAATTAGCAGTAATTAAAATCTAGGATCAGAAACTGGATGAATCCCATTTCTGGATGAATCCCATTTTTAATACTTTTTTTTTTTTTTTTTTTTTAGGAACAACTCCCTTAAAATCAGCGGGAAAAAGAGAAAGGACAAAATCCCTAATTTGAGAGAATCCATTCGGAATCTGAGCAAGGCTGGAATCAGGGAATCAGGACAAAGATCCGAGCCATCCTTTGAGGTTTATGGAAGCTGGGAGAGCTGGGAATGTTCCCCTGGAGAAGGGAAAATTCCAGGGAATGCTCAGAGTCCCTGCAGGGGCTCCAGGAGAGCTGGAGAGGGACTGGGGACAAGGGACAGAGGGACAGGAGCCAGGGAATGGCTCCCACTGGGAAAGGGGAGCTTGGGCTGGGATCTTGGCAAGGAATTCCTGGCTGGGAGGGTGGGCAGGGGCTGGGCTGGAATTCCCGGTGGAGCTGGGAAGAGGGCCCGGCTCCCGGCTCCCGTTTCTCTGCCCCCCAAGGCCTCGGCTGGCAGTTTACAATTGAATTTTCTGCAGTGGCAGCGCGGAGCCCTTTGTGTACAGAACGTCTGGTGGAAACGGCCTTTTTCAAATTAACCTGGAATTCGGGCAGAAAAGCCTCCATGTGTTTCTGTTTCATTAGGGAAGGACATTTGGAAAGGGAAGAACGCTCGGGGAGGGCGACGGGGCTGAGACGGCGGGGACGCGGGGCGGGTGGGAAACTGGGATCTCCTGCCAGAAACAGCGTTGGAATTCCTCTGGGAATGGCTTTGGTCCTCATGGAATTCATCAACTCCTTCCTTGCAGCCCTCCCTCCCTCGTCCCCCTGGCTCCCGGCTGCCCATCCCGAGCCCTCGCGGTCCCAAAGTTGGATTTGGTGGCTTTGGAGGGCTTTCCCAACCTACTGATTCCATGATTTTGAGGGGAAATGTGGATCTGGTGGGTAAGTCACTCTCCAGCCTTCCCAGCTCCTTCCTCTATGGGTTAATTCCTCAGGAAAACCAGGCTTTCCTGGATGTTTTTGATTTGGTTTAATACCTAAAAGGGTCAATCCTTTCCCTAAAATCCAAATGGGAAGGAGAAGGAGAAGGAGAAGGAGAAGGAGAAGGAGAAGGAGAAGGAGAAGGAGAAGGAGAAGGAGAAAGAAGGAGAAGGAGAAGGAGAAGGAGAAGGAGAAGGAGAAGGAGAAGGAGAAGGAGAAGGAGAAGGAGAAGGAGAAGGAGAAGGAGAAGGAGAAGGAGAAGGAGAAGAAGAAGGAGAAGGAGAAGGAGAAGGAGAAGGAGAAGGAGAAGGAGAAGGAGAAGGAGAAGGAGAAGGAGAAGGAGAAGGAGAAGGAGAAGGAGAAGGAGAAGGAGAAGGAGAAGGAGAAGGAGAAGGAGAAGAAAGGGAATGAAATGAGACCAGATTCCCTACGGATGTCATTCCCAGGACAGTGATACTTCTCACCTCAGGTATTTTAAAATATGTGGGAAAATATTGAAAAAATATTGAAGAAGACTGAAAAAAAATACAGAAAAATATTGGAAAACAAAACAAAAACAAATTTGAAAAAAAAATGTAAAATATTGAAAAGCATTGAAAAAATATTGAAAAATACTGAAAAAGTATTAGAAAAAAAGTTAAAATATTATAAAAATATTGAAAAGCATTGAAAAAATACTGAAAAATATTGGAGAAAATTTGGAAAACAGATTGAAAAAGATGCCCAGCAAATCCGCCGTGCATCTTCAACAATCCAACCCTTCTCCAACCCGGCTCCCTCTGCCTCTTGGAAACCACTTCCCTCCCCACTGTTTTTTGGGATTCACACTTATTATTCTTCCTCTCCTCTCCTTTGTTATCACTCTGCTCTCTCCCTCCAGGCTTTTCCTCAGCCCTGTTGCTTAATTTTTCTAATCCCTGCCCCTCGGAGGGAGGAAGCCGTCCTGTTTTCCTTATTAATCAGGAATTCTGGCGCTGGCCGCGAGGAAAGGCTCCAGGAGCGCGGAACGTTCCGGTTCAGCGCATTCCACCCCAACGGAGCTACCGGCACGCAGAGCCCACGGAGCCTGGCCCTTTTCCCTGGAATTACCTTCCAAAAGCACGGCCCAAAAAAAAGGGATTTGGCTTTTTAGGAGCCGTCGCAATTCCTCACAAGTGCCGGGTTGGATGTGGGGATGAGGCTGAGCTTTGGATGCTGGCGGGGCCGGGGAGGGAAAGCGGAATGGTGTTCCCAGCGGGATTTTGGATATCCATTGGAATGGGGTTTGGGAAGGAAGTCCATGACCAGTGGCACCAGCCCACCATGTCTGCTGGAAAACTCCTACCAGGGTGGGGTTATCCCGCTCTCCTGAGATCCCACCTGGAATTCCGTGCCCAGGTCTGATGCCCCCAACACAGGAAGGACACGGAACTGCTGGAGGGAGCCCTGGAAGGGTCAGGAAAATTGGAGCCAGGCTGGGAGAGCTGGGAATGTTCCCCTGGAGAAGGGAAAATTCCAGGGAATGCTCAGAGTCCCTGGAGGGGCTCCAGGAGAGCTGGAGAGGGACTGGGGACAAGGGACAGAGGGACAGGAGCCAGGGAATGGCTCCCACTGGGAAAGGGGAGCTTGGGCTGGGATCTTGGCAAGGAATTCCTGGCTGGAATGGAATTCCCAGATTTGCTCGGGCTGCCCCTGGATCCCTGGAGTGCCCAACACCAGGTGGGACACTGGGATTGGATCCACCTGGGACAGTGGGAAGTATTAATTACGAGCCTTTCACATTCCCAGAGAGGTTTTCCCATCCTAAGCCTCCCAAGTTCAGCCATCATCATCATCCATCCCTTCTTCCAGCACCACAATTACATTCCAGCTTTTTTGGTTTTTTTTCCCGCAGTTGATTCAGTACCTTCCCCACACTGGAGAAGAGCAAACTTGTGTAACTGGGCTCTCCACTGCTAAGGAATAAAATAATGGGGAAAAAAAAAAAAAAGGAAAATTCATGAAAAATAATTAAAAAAAAAATGAAAAAATGAAAAAAATAATGAGAATTCAGCAATTCCTGAAGAAAGAGGCGAGAAACAAGGGATGGAAATGATGGAGATGGAGAAGGAGATGGGAAGAAGAGAAATATTTCCCTACCGATCCTGCAGTGATACAGAGACACAACAGCCCATAAACAGCCAAAATCAAAGTTTACATTTACCTGTATCTGTTTATATCTAAACACCCATAAATCCCCTTATCTGTCCCTACATCCATCCCAAATCCCTCCAAAATTTAAGGGCCTAATAAAGGAGGAAAGACAAAACAAAACAGCATCCACATGGACAACTGAGGCTCAAATGTTCCCAGCTAACAATTCCACACATTCCCAAGGCGTGGGGCCTGAAATCATCCAGAATCTTCCTAAAATATTTTTTAGAATCTCCTTTGACCTCATTAACTCCTCGGGAGCACCATTCCCGTGGCCTGCAGAGAGGCCCAAAAAATTAAAGGCGTTTTCCCCATGGAATGCTGAGAGACTGTCATGGTTTTTAAAAGTTCGGATCCAAATCCTGAAAAATTTGGTTTCTTTACAAGGACAGCAAGAACAAACCCCATCCCAGCGGTGCTTCCCTGCAGCTCCGTTCAAAAATTCCCTCCCTCCTCACCTCCTCCCTCAGACACTTTCCTCCTCTGCAGCCTCCCCAGGCATTTTGAACTCGCCATTCCGAAGCCTTCCCAGCCATTCCCAAACTCACCATTCCAAAGCCTTCCCAGCCATTCCCAAACTCACCATTCCAAAACCTTCCCAGCCATTCCCAAACTCACCATTCCAAAGCCTTCCCAGACATTGCCAAACTCACCATTCCCAAACCTTCCCAGCCATTCCCAAACTCACCATTCCAAAACCTTCCCAGCCATTCCCAAACTCGCCATTCCAAAGCCTTCCCAGCCATTCCCAAACCTTCCCAGCCATTCCCAAACTCACCATTCCAAAATCCCAAACTCACCATTCCAAAGTCTTCCCAGCCATTCCCAAACTCACTATTCCAAAGCCTTCCCAGCCATTCCCAAACCTTCCCAGCCATTCCCAAACTCACCATTCCAAAACCTTCCCAGCCATTCCCAATTTGTCATTCCTCACCCCAGCCATTCCCAAACTCACCATTCCTCACCCTTCCCAGACATTCCAAACTCACCATTCCTCACCCTTTCCAGCCACTCCCAACTTGTCAATCCTCACCCTTCGCAGCCATTCCCAACTTGCCATTCCACACCTTCCCAAACATTCCCAAACTCGTCATTCCTTACCCTTCCCAGCCATTCCCAACTTGCCATTCCAATCCCTTCCCAGCCATTCCCAACTTGCCATTCCAACCCCTTCTCAGCCATTCCCAAACTCCCCATTTCTCCCATCCCAGACAATCCAAACTCCCCATTCCTGAAAACCCATCTTGATTTAACGACCCCTTTGGCCCAGCAGGTTTCACTGTGATTCAAACCCAATATTTTTAATCAAACCCAGTATTTTTATCAAACCAAATATTTTTATCAAACCCAATGTTTTTATCAAATCCAATGTTTTTATCAAACCTAATTTAAAAAAAAAATAAAATCCTAAAATAAGATCAAGATGAAACTAAAAAATTAAAGTAGAACCAGGTCAAGGAGAAATTGAAGAATTAAAATAAAATCAGGCCAAGGAGAAATTAAAAAAGTAAAACAGAACAAGGTCAAGGAGAAACTAAAAAAAAAATTAAAATAGAACCAGGTCAAGGAGAAATTAAAAAATTAAAATAAAAAATAAAATAAAAAATTAAAACAATGAAATGTGATCAAGGAGGAATTAAAAAATTAAAATAGAACCAGGCCAAGGAGAAATGTAAAAATAAAACCAGAACAAGGTGAAGGAGAAATTAAGAAAACGTAACCAGGCCCATGCTGGTGGAGCTTCCACTGACACCAGGGAGCTGCAAACGCTGGGATTCAGCTCCATGTGGAGGTGAAGCCCGGACCACCTGGGGGTTAAAGCCCCGGGGATCCCCTCCAAAAATCAGGATTTGAGTTGCTCTCCTGCCCCCCACGGCTCAGCGCCCCGTCGGGGAGGACCCTCGGCCTTCCCGAGCATCGCTGGCTGCTCCCGCGCCCGCTCCGCTCGCCCCGCTCCAAAGCTCTGGAATACAGACCACCTTGGCAGCAGGCATGGAAAGGCGACCGTGGGATAACTGAGCCGAGCCCCGGGCGGGATCGGTGCTGCCAGGAGGCAGAGCTGCCGTCGCATCCATGTCCGGGGGCAGCCCGTTATCCCGGCGCTCCCGGCTGCTCCTGGGAATCCTCCGGCCCGGCCGCTGCAGCCGGGTGACGGAGGTGAGCGCTGAGGGGTGCAAGTGTTTCCTTTAGGGCACTTCCCGGGACATCGGAGCGATGGGAGAGCTCCCAGATAAGTTTCACTCCCCACCATCCTTCGGGGAGAGTTTTTCCACCCCTGTTTTTGCCGTCCACCAGGACAAAGGGGCTTTTATGGCGTTTTTTAGCCGGTGTGTTTATTTAGTGCATATTGTGGCCGAGCCGCTGTTGGAATATCATCCATTTCCCTCCCCGGGGAGATATTCCAAGGAGCAGCGAGGAATCAACTTTAAACAAAAAGGCCATCTAAATATACAAACCGAGGAGAACAATGGCAGCATTAATTATATCCCAGGCAGGAGGGGATCCAGGGGGAGTTCAGGGGCAGGGAAGTTCTTTCTGCACGATTTATTTCCCTCTCCGGGCGCTCGGAGAGCGGAGCCGTGGCCGGGGACGGAACGTGAGGATGGCGGGATGGGGAAGTGTCCAACAAACTGGGACCCAGACAGGACAAAAGAAGAGGAGCCATGGGATTTGGAAGCTGGAAAAGAGGATCAGGAGCCAGGTCTGGCTTGGATGGGGCAAGGAATCAACAGCAAAGGCAGGGATGTGTCCCATAGCTCTGGAGAAAAGGGGATTGGGTTTAGAACTTCCAGAAGACTTAAAATCCTCCCTGTGGGGGATAATATGGAATCATGGAATGGTTTGGGTAGACCTTAAAGCCCATCCAATTCCACCCCATCCATGGGAAGGGACACCTCCCACTGTCCCAGGTGGATCCAACCCCAGTGTCCAACCTGGCCTTGGACACTGCCAGGGATGCAGGGGCAGCCACGGCTGCTCTGGATAACCAATGGTGTTCCTTATCTCCTTTTCAACCTTATGAATTCTTGGATTATTTCTCCAAGGAACACATTCTAGTTGGTCAAAAACTGTGGGAATATTTGTGTGGGAATGAAGGATTTGGGGAACACAATGGAAAACCTGGAAGTCTGAGTTCAGGATATTAAGTATGACATTCAAATGAAAAATAAAAGGGACTTAGAGAGAAAAATTATTTAATTTCTGCTGAGAAAGAGCAGAAATAAGGAAAAAAGGGAATAATGGAATCATGGAATGTTTGGGTTGAACGGGTACCTTAAGAATGATCCAGTGCCACCCCATCCATGAGCAGGGACACCTCCCACTGTCCCAGGCAGTTCCAATCCCAGTGTCCAGCCTGGCCTTGGGCACTGCCAGGGATCCAGGGGCAGCCCCAGCAAATCTGGGAATTCCATTCCAGCGTCTCACCACCCTCACTCCCGCCCCAGGGAGGAGCAGGGAATTCCTGCTGGAATTAAAACCAATTAACGCTGTGGCAGAGCTCTGGTGGCAGCTGGGACAGACGATGCCACCACTCCGGGCGTGTTTGAAGGCCAGGGTGGCCAAGGATTGTCACCTGGTGATGGCACAAGTGGCATGGGTGAGGGACATGTTCCATCAGAGGGACCTCCCTGCACCCCTCGTATCCCTGCTTGGGTTGGGTTGGTCACTCAGCCATTCCCAGGGCTTTGAATTCCAGGGAAAACCAAAAAGTGCCTCTTTCCCAGCACTTGGAAGAGGAGCTCATTCCCAGCACAAACCAAGCTCAAGGCACCAGATCCATAAAACCTTCAAAGGGGCCTCCAAAAGATACCAGGCTCTCTTTATGATTTTTTAAAAGAAATCTTGCTAAATCAACTGAAAAATCCTCTTTCCATACAAAACATCCTCCTTGATGCAGGGAAAAATGGGATTATTGAAGGAAATCCAAAGGATTTGGCCCTAACAGAGACAGAATCAGAGAATTATGGAATTGCTGAGGTCGGAAAAGGTTTTTAAGACCATCGAGTTCCCCAGAACTGCCAATCCCACCATTAAACCACATTCCCAAGTGCCATATCCACAAGGATTTTGAATCCACACTGCCCTGGGCTGGAGAACCTTTTTCTTGGAGAAATTTCCGTAAAATCAAAGCCTAGCACGGAATCAATACGTTTGCACCCCTGTCCAAAGACCTGGAGACTTTGGGCCCACCTCCTGCTGAGGAAGCCCCACAAGGTGGATCCGAGTTTCAATCCAGGAGCTTTTGTGGCAAGGTGGCCTCATGGAGCGTCCCACGGGATCACCGGGATCGCCTGCTCCACCAACAATCCCACCCACAGCTCCCACCCAAAACAACAGAGGAAATCCATATTTAAAAATCAATTTCCAGGAAAACTTCACCCTAAACCTCTCTAGTGCATAGGTAAGGATTGGAAATGCGTGTTTTCCATGGATTTTTAAGGATAAACCACAAAACCCTGGATTTCTCGACAGTTTATCATCAGATCCCTCAACTGGAGTTGATGGGACTTGCAGCAAATCACTTCAAGCCTGGTTTAGGTTTCTGGAATATTTAGGAATATATAAAAACTGGAGATTTTGCAGCAAAAAACTCAAATAACTTTATAGAAATAAATCTCTTCGTTCCCCTCAGCTCTGTAAATAGATTTTTTAAAAGATTATCAAACACTGCTTTAGGGCACAAATCACCCATTTTGGGTTTTATCCCCTGGAAATTTTCTTGGTTTTGCCCTGGAAGTTTTCTTGGTTTTTCCCTGGAAATTTTCTGGCACCTCAGAGCAGTGTCAGGGTGCCAGGCCTGCCCTGAGACACCCAGTGCTGGGACAGCCCAATATGGCCATGGAGCAAATTCCAGCTCAGTTCTCCAGCTCCTTCCCCTTCACGGACACAGACTGGTGGTGGTTGATGTTTCCCTTCGATTCATGGAATCCTGGAATGGGAATTTCAAGTTGGCTCCATAGCCATCATGAAACCCTTCCCTTGGAGGGTCTCACTTTTGTATTCCTAATTTTTTTCTCATCCTCATTTCCCTAAATATCCCTTTTCCCTTTTTTTAAATTTTTTTTTTTTGACTAAGAACATCTGGGCCATGCTGCTCTGCTGTTCCTGAGCCAACACCGGGTTTATCTCGACCCCATTCCCACTTTTCAGCTTTTTTTTCACCTCCACCTGACCTCACCTGCTTCACTTTCTAGAATTTTTTCCCCCTCTCTTTTATCTGGGAAGCCGAAATTTCTGTCAGCCCACCTTGGGGGCCAGGCAGAGCTCAGGGCCACCACTCCCATTCCTCAGCAGGGTGCCCAGAACCAAACCCCAACCCCAACCCCGAACCTACAGCAGCTTTCAATCCCCGAAATTCCAAACCCCAGCCTGGCAAAGCACGGCTTAGCTGCGCCTGCAAGGCCGAGTTCCGTGCTCCACGGAGCCTGGAGCACCTCATCCGTTGGATATTTCTGTGGTGCTTTAATTGCGGGAACAAAACCAACTCTTTCCAAGGCCAGCACATGTGGGATTTGGAAATCCTGACAATGGGGGCTCTCGGCATCATAAATTCCACTTGTCCCCTTCCCGGAGCCAAAGGAACACGTGGAGCGAAGCTCCTGCTGGCAGCTCCCTCCCAGGGGTTTGTTTAGAGGGAAAATCACAGGGGTTTAGAGGGAAAAACAGAGGGATTTATAGGGAAAAATGCAGGGATTTAAAGGGACAAATATGAGGATTTATAGGGACAAATACAGGGAGGGGGTTGTGCACTGCCTCGGGTACCCTGGGCAAAAAGGTGCCAGACATCTCCTGCCTGGTGCAGGAGATCGTGGAATGATTTGGGATGGCAGGGAACTTCAGAATCATCCCATTTCCCCCTGTTTTCTCCTTCTTTTTTCCTCCCTCTTTTCTGTTTTTTTTTTTTTTTTTTTTTTCCCTTTTTTGGAGGGTCTTTTTTCATTACCTGCATTCTATTTTCTATTTTCCCTTATATCTTGACTTTCCTTCCTCCCCATGCCTTTTCTGCCCCTTTTTTCTTCCCTTAATTTTTCGTTTTTCTCCCCTTTCCCTTTTTTTCTATTTTCCCCCTTTTTGTCTTGTTTTTCTCTTTTCCCTCCCCCTTTTTTCTTTTTTTTTTCCTTCTCCCCTTTTTCCCTTCTCCTCTCCTTTTCTTCTTTCCCCCGTTTTTTATCTCCCTTTTTTCCTTCCCTTCTTCTCTCTTTTTGCATTCCCCTTTTCTGATTTCCCCCCTTTTCCTTTCCCCTCCCCTTTTTCTTTCCCCTATTTTTTATATTTTTCCTTTTTTCCCTTTTTCATTCCCCCTTTTTCATTTCCCCCCTTTTTTCATTTCCCCCCTCTTTCCCTTTTCCTTCCCCTCCCAATTTTTCTCTTTTCCCCCATTTTCTAATTTCTCTCTCCCTTTTCCTGGTTTTTTTTTTTCCATTTTTCTTCTTTTTTCGTCCCTTTTTTTTTCCCCACAGGGCAATCCCTAGAGCTGAGGGCATTACCATGGAGCAGAAATAATACCCAAAAAAGATTCCTGGGTGCTCCCATCCCTGTGACTTAATGACCTTTGCAGCTCATTAATACTTATTAATACTAAAGTTGCTCTCTTGCCTCACATTCCCCTTTTCCATCCATTTTTGGCTTCATTCCCCCCTTTCCAAACTCGTGGTGGGAGCACGAGGCTCTGGGACACCCATCAATAATTTTGCAGGGTTTCTCATTCCCAAAAAATTGGTTATTTGGGAAAAAAAAAAAAAAAGGAATTCCACTGAGGAGCAGGGAGGGTTATTAATATTGCAAAGTACGAGAGGTGAGAGCGCGTGAAGCCAAACTCCTCCAGAGCCCCAACAGCTGCAGCACTCCGGAGGGATAAATCATCCCAAAACGGGATCAAAACAGCACATCTCCACGTTTCTGCATCAAAAAAATCACCTGCACCCAACAGCGCCATCAATTCCATCAAGGAATTCCACTGGCAGAGCGGGAAGGCGGCAAGGAACCGAGGAAACCTTTCATGGCCACGCCGTGCCTTGAGTTTGCCATGTCCATCCTCATCCTCATCCTCACCATCCTTGTCTACCTGGCAGGTTTCATGGAATCTGGGGATTCCCAAGGCACCAGAAAACACCTGGGAAGTGGTAAAAGCTGTGTTTTTTAAGGGAACGTTGGGAATTTCCATGTTGGCCGCGAGTTGCGACTCTCTGCGGGTGACGAATCCAAGGAATCTCAGCGCCGCACCCCGGATCCGTGACCGCGCTGTCCCCCGGCCTTCCCAAATGGAAGCACATCACAAGGCTGGGTTTTCCAGCAGCATTCCCGGCCCCTCTTCCCAAGCCAAGGGGTCCCAGGCTCCCTTTGATCTGCTGAGCTCTCCAAACCCGGCAGGGAGAGGAGCGAGTCAATAATTGATGGAGGTTTGCTGGCAAGAGGCTTGGCTGTCGGAGTTACCTTTCCCAGACCCCTCAGAAGTCATCCAGAGACACAAATCCATTGTTTTCGCCGAAAAAAATCTCTGGGATAAGCCTTAAAGTGAACTGAATCCATGAGCCAGGGTTTGCTCGCTCCCGCTGATGGGAAATCAGAGCAAGGAAAGGACGTCGGGGAGCATTGCTGGGTCCTGAGGCAGAGCTGATCAACCAAAAAAATTCAGGGAATGGAAAATTCTCATGGAGCCATGCTGGGAGAACTGGGAATGTTCCCCTGGAGAAGGGAAAATTCCAGGGAATGCTCAGAGTGCCTGGAGGGGCTCCAGGAGAGCTGGAGAGGGACTGGGGACAAGGGACAGAGGGACAGGAGCCAGGGAATGGCTCCCACTGGGAAAGGGGAGCTTGGGATGGGATCTTGGCAAGGAATTCCTGGCTGGAATGGAATTCCCAGATTTGCCGGGGCTGCCCCTGGATCCCTGGCAGTGCCCAAGGCCAGGCTGGATCCACCTGGGATAGTGGGAGGTGTCCCTGAACATGGAATGGGGTGTGAATGGCGTGGGATTTAAGGTCTCCTCCCACCCAACCCATTCCATGATTCCATGATAAAAACTGGCAAAGAGGGGCAATTTTGGGGTTTGTGAGATGTCCATGAGTGTTTCCAGGCGGAAACTGAGGCTCTCTGGATCAAGATGTCTCACTGAAAGGCACAACGGCACCGAGACGACACCACCTTAGGTTGGTTTCTGAAGATTGCACCATTATCCCTCTGCCCACCTACAGACATCACCAGAAATCCCTCAACGAACTCCTGGCCTGGGTTTCTGACCCCACCAACAGCAGGAAAAGCAAAATCCCAAATATTTTTATCCTACAGCTTCAGCCCATGGATCCCAAAACACTTTGCGCACACCCCAGACTCCCCACGAGGCCCTGGGGGTTGCTGGTGTTACTGGGAGCTCTTGGACGGAGACCCTGGCCACAAACTGCTCCCCACGACCCCTCCTGGTCCCCCTGTCCTCCCCAGCCATGTCCCACCCCGTCCTTGTGGTGCCAAGGCTGGTTCAACCCTAATTGACATCATGTGTGTGCCGGAGACTCCCAGGGCACCGAAAAGCCGTGGAAAAACTCAGTGATCAACCCCAAAAATTGCCTTTTCCCTCCCCGCTCCGGTGCGGGGCCTGTGCGGGAGCAGAACGCGGCGTCCGCCCGTTGTTAGGCCCAGTTTAAATATAGATCCAGCTCTGAACAGATGAATAATTGCGGTGCTTAAAACGTCTGGCTAATCTTTAGCAGAGCTGCAATCAATCACCGGTGTCAGACTGGGACGCATTTCTCAGTTTCATACACAAAACCTTCCTTCAAATGCAAACTATATCCACTTTCAGGGCCTGGCCCGCCTTCCCCATCTGATATTAATGGAAGAGCTCCCGGCATGAGGAGGCTCCGGGCGGAATTGATTTGGATTTTCAAGGGAAAAAAAAAAAGAAATTAAAAAAAAAAAGAAAAATTCGTTCAGTCGGGAATGACAGTCCTAGGAAAAAAATACCCTGAGCTGCTGAAGGGGGGATTTGGATGGGTTTGGAGCTTCGGGAAAGAAAACACAGGGAACACGTTCCGCCGATCCCGCTCTCTGCTCACCGACAGAGCAGCGAGGAAAAGCCAAGTCTCCGGCTCAGCCGAAATCCCTGGAGCACTCTGTGTCCTCCAGCCTTATGGTCTCTCCCCTGGAAGTGCCTCAAAATGGTGGAATATAAAGTAAAAATTACTGATTTGTTGACAAATTGGACATTTTTCTTCATTGGCAGCTGATATTCTCTAATTTGAGGGTCAATGGCCTGCTCTGGTCCTGGTCCTGGCTGTCCCAAAGCACTGCCCATCTCTTGGTGGGCAATAATCCATGTCCAGCTTTCCCAGGAGAGCATTCCTCATGTTTTCCCCATTTCTAGAGAGCAGCCGCAGCTTCTCCTACAGCACGGGGCTCACATGTCCCTCCTCGGATGCAAGGAAGCCCTAACCAAGTAATCCTTTAATCAAGTTAATTAAACTGAGCTCTGGCTGACTGACCACGGCTCCACAGAACCATGAGGGATGGAAAAGACCCTCTGGATCACCGAGTCCAACCACTGAACCAGGAATTACACATGGATTGAGCACAGGGATCCACCTCAGAGCCATCTTCCAGAAGAGCCCACTCCGCTCCTCCAGGGGATGGAAGAGCTCAACCAGGAGAGCCAGCTCCAGTCTCCTTCTCCCCACCAAGATTTGGAGAACTCCTGTCAGACCCTCCTGAGCTCTCAGAGAGTGAAGCGCACCAGTTATTCCAGTTTTACCGCCAGGATTATTCTCCCATCTCATTACAGCCAGGACAGAAGGGTCCTGTCACCGTTTCCCAAATTAAATCAGAAAACCCCGGAGCTGGCAGCAGAGGAAACAGGAATTGTGCTGGCTCCTGGCACCAGACCATGGTGGAACCCAAGTTCCATCTGAAAATCTCTGTCTGATAAAGTTCAATGAGTGTTTTGAAGCTGTCAAAACCCTCCAGGTTGGCTTGAGATAAGAAGGAACCCGATCTGATCAGACGCTGAAGAGCTCAGAGGGGTCATGGGCAAGCACAACCCTCCACAGGCACCTCCTGCCACTTCTTTCTCTCCAGAATTTAAGATTGTTTTTACCATTTTTTCATTTATTGGGTTTTTTTTTTGCGGGCAGACTCCGAAAGGCAGAGAGCTGACATCTCCCAACAAGACCACGGGCTGCCCCGAAATTAAAACGTGCGAACACTGAAGGTGGTGATGGTATCTGGGGGCCCTTCGGGGGTGGAAAGTTGATAAAATCTGGTGAGTAATACCTGGATTTTTCATCAGCTGCCATCTGAGCACGAGGGGAGATGTGAGGTTGAGGTTTGTTCCTCCAAACACGATGTTTGACTCATAAAACGCTGTTTTCTTTCCTGGCTCAGCAGCCTGGCTCTCATCACCTGGGCACGGATGTGCCCCTTCGGTGAGGTCAGGAATTCCTGTCTCCCGATGTTCTCCGTCGCTCCCAGCCCATCCCCTGCAGCGCTCACTGAGCTGCAACCCAGAGTCAGGCTGATTTGGGTCATCTCAGGAGATAAAATGAAATACAGGAAGTCACCCGAGCTTTGGTTTGGTCGGTGGGCAGCTGCCTGTGGGGTTTTGGAGCAGGTGGGAGAATTTTTGGGAGTCCCTCTCAACTTGGAGCGTTATTTTATGGAATTCCTGTCCATTCTCCATCCCTGGAGAGTTCCAGTGTGAGGTTGGACAAGGCTGTGGGCACACTGATGCTGCCCTGGCTCGCTGCAGGCACAGATGGCCTTTAACCCCTTTCCAACCCAAACCATTCCATGATTCCACAACCATCCTTGTTCTTATCCCCACCAGCAAACCAGGGAAACACCAGCACTGCCACAAACCCAAGGAAAACCCTTGGACGCTCCAGGAACTGCCACCACCAAGATGTCCCTGATGTTTGATATTCCCAACCGCAAACCCAAGCTGAGAACACCGGGGCCAGCAGTCCCAGATTCCGTGGTCGGCGCAGCCCGAGCTGCAGCCGACCCGTGGAGGATTCGCTCTCCAAAAAAAAACGTTGGCTCCTGTTTTTGGCTTCCCCTCTCCCTCAGGCAGGTGTGAGCCTCCCCTCGGAGACACCCCACGGTGCGGGAAGCACTGGAGGCTGCTCCCTTTCCCCGCGGATCAGATAAGTCCTTGTGGGAATTTTGGCAGCGGATCTCCGAAGATGAGCTTGGCTCTGCTCCAAGCAGTTGGAAGCACCTCCGAGGCAGGATTTGTCTGATAAGGGATCTCTGGCTTCCTCCTTCCCTCTGCCCCAGCACGTCCGTGGCTTTGCTGATCCCGTCACGCTCTCGCCCCACAAGGTCAGCACCAAGGACGTGCCGCTGGAGCCGCCCGTGACCCCGAATCCGCGCGTGGCTGACGAACCCCACAGCTCTGGAAAGGACATTCAGGATCATGGAATGGCTTGGGTTGGAAAGGACTTTAAACGCCGTCCAGTCCCACCCGTGCCATGGGCAGGGACATCTCCCATCATCCCAGGGTGCTGCAAGCTGGGTTTAGACACTTCCAGGGATTCACGGGCAGCCACAGCTTCTCTGGGAATTCCATCCCACACCCTCCCCACACTCACAACCAAGAATTCCTTACCAGTATATAATTAGGAAAGTATCCCTGGGAAACAGATAAGGATTTATCCCATAAAGGTTTAAAGGATCGGGATAAAGCTCATTTGTTGCTGGAGGTCTCAGGAGGACTTTGCCACGCATCACTGAGGTTTCTCACCGCGAGGTGAGCCGAGGTTTGAGGAGGGTGAAATGACCTTCCCAAGGCAACGGCAGCAGAGCAAATCCAGAGGAAGAGCCCTGTTCTTCTGTGTTTGGAAGGAACTGGAGGACCAAAACCCCCAGAAACCAAAGATCTGAGTGATGAATTCAGGGATCTGATCAACAAATCCCACCTGCAACGGATGATCCAGAGAGATCCCCCCATGCACCACTCCGTAGATTCTCCTGGATATTCTCGCTTGAAATGCAGGGCAAAGAGTGGGTTTGTGCCTTTTGAAGATTTTGCCACCTGAACTTTCTGATTGGGGCTGGTAGGAGGTTTGGGATGCCTCTGGAAGAGAAGATCTGAGGGAATCCAGCTGAAAGATCCCTAGAAGCTTTTAACGGATGGTAGAAACATTTTCCTTCTCGTGCGAGAAAGGGACACTGGGATATTAATCACGGATTCCTGCAGCATCAATTACTGGGGTTGCAATGCTCAGGATCAAAATGAAGCAAAACCTGCCAGTCAAAACACTGAAAACCTAAAATTCCTCCTGTCTCTCGTCCTTCACGATGATCCGGAGCTACTCCAAGCTGACACCGGCGATTCCTCCAGGCTGTAATTCAGCAGCTCGCTCTGCAGCAAGGCCTCATTGCTTTGGAAAAACAGAATTTATTAGGAAGGCTCCCAGCCATCCATTCTTTGCCAGCATCCAAAGGGGAGAGCAGATTCTGCAGGGAAAGGTCTGAAATTTTCTCTCTCCTGTGGGAAGCCAAGCTGGGACATAGGAAAAACTCAGGGTTTGTGAGCTTCAGGTGGGTGGGTCACAGGAAATTTGCTTTGTGGGGGGATTTTCTCCGGCTGCTGCCATGGAATGGCTCTGGCTGTGGAATGACTGTCCCTGGAGAAGCTCTGCTGGGCACAGATTGCAGATAGCTGGAGGAAAACAGGCTGGAAGTTCATGAAGAGGTGGACAGTGGGATCCAAGAGGGTCCAACCCCCATTTACCATCCAGTGTGGGGCAGCTGGCCCTGCCCATGGAATCAGACGATTTTGGGGTCCCTTCCAACCCAAACCAGGCCGTGATTCCATGATTTCATGAGTCCATGAACACCCAAAGGCACCCAAAGCTCACGAGCCGAGGCTCCCCGTGCTGGCGCAGCCTGCTGGAAACGCCGGCGTGCTTGAGGTTGAACTTGGAGAACTCTTTGCATGCAGTAAACACGAGGAAATTAGGGCAGGATGGGAGCTAACAGATTGTAAATCCCGGCTCTGGTTTGCTCCCTGCTCATCACCCCTCACAAACGACCCCTTTCATTGCCACTAAAACCGTTTGCCCAATTGTCAGCAGCAGCAGGCGACTCGTGGTGCAGAATTCCTGAAAAACCAGCAACAAAAACACGTCGACAGCAAGAGGCCTTCGGAAATCTGCATTTCTGGGGAAGTTTCCACCCCGTAAACGCCACGGGAGTTCGATCAGGCCCGGAATTCTTCTGCTTTCTGTTCTGACTTAGTTCTTGCGCTTGTGCCAGTTGACACAAGCGAGGGAGCGTGGGATGAGGGGCAGGGACATGGGGGTGCAATCCTGGAGCCACTTTGCTGCCCTGGACCCGAGAAAATCCCTCCAGGAACCGCAGCTCTTGCCCAATGCACCCACAGCGTGCCCTGACACCTTCCTGGAAAGGTGCTACAACCCCTTTTGTCCTTCACTGTCACACGGACCTTAGGAGGAGCCGAGGCCAGGAGCATTTTTAAACCTGAGACGAGCATTTCAACCTGAACCCAGAGGAGCATTTCAAGCCCTGCCACCTGGGAACTTGCTCGGGTCACTCCTGAGGGATAAATCCGCGGCACGCCCGGGGCTGGCTCGGGGCTGGGGATCCCCGCGGGTGCCAGGCAGGAGCTGTCACGAAGCCGCCCAGATTTCAGCTCTCCACGGCCACCCTTCCAAGGGAGGATCCGCGGCGTGGCCGGCGGCCAGGTGGGGGAACAAAAGGCGCCTGCTGGGTTTTTCCTGCCGTCATTCAATCCCGGCTTCGCCTCCTCGGCTCTCCGCTGACGGACGCTCCGTGCCCGGCCTCGAGGGTCTCACCTTCCCGGGGCCGCCTGTTCTCACCTCCGCGCTCCCGCAGGCGGCCCAGGCCAAAATGTGATGTTCCTTACATTTGCCGCATGAGAGCGCGTTAACAGGCGGATCTTTCGGAGCTTTCCCATTCTTCTCGTAATTTATTGATGAAAGGATTCCTCGCGGGTTAGGCAATATCCCCGCGGATGAAAGCCTGGCTTAGGTTCTCTCCTTTCTTCCCCCTCGGTAACGTACACCTCCTCTCGGAGGGGCCCTGATGAAAAATTCCCTGCCGGCCTGGCTGTGCTGCCAGCGGTGCTGCTGATGGATCGTGTTCCTCTCTACCTGCTCAGATTAATCAGGTTACAGCTCCAGCCTGCCAACAAAGCCTGGCCTCACACCTCAGGCCAGCCCCCAAATCCAACATCTGAGTCGGGTGAGGGCTGCCCCAGCGTGAAACCCAGCCTAGGAGTCAGCAGAGGCCTCTGCCATCACTTCAGGTGAAAAGAATCCTTCATTTGCTCCACGTCCTGCCTGTAAATCCTGTTTAAACCTCCAAACTGCGAGGCACGGCGCAGAGTGCCAGCCAGGCTGGGAATGGAGATGGAGGAGCTCTGCTGCTCTAAAACACCATCAGCCTGTGAGCTGCCAGGCTGTAAAACCAGCAAAAGCTTCCTCTCCCTCTCAGGCAGGGCTGCCTGGAAGTTTAATTTGCGTTTTTAATGACCTGAGACACTCCTGAGTGAAAGCTGGGAGAGAAACACTCCTAAACACGTCACAAATGCAGCGCCTGACCAGGCAAAGTTTATCACTGGGAGTAACTCTCATCTCACCAGAGGACAAGGCCCATAGATCTCCTCGGTGGTTAAACCCAGCTTAGTGGTCCTGAGGATTTTACTGCAGGGGAGTAAATCCTGGCCGTGAACTTGTCTGCTGGAGCACTTCCATCACCCCGTGCCCAACCAGACAGCTCCAGTTGGGACCGAGTGTCACAAACCTGCTTCAAAAGATGGTTTAAAACACAGGGAACAGGCTGACACAGAAAAATGGATCCAGGGGGTTTTAAACCAAGGAGCTGAGGTCACCGTGCTGCCACAGACACACAGGCACAGACTGGGGTATGGATCTTGGAGCTGGAATTGCTGGGGGCTGCTTCTTTGTAAATTTGGCTCAAACCAAGGATGTCCTAGCCCTGGGACCAACAGCAGGAGGACGTGGAGCTGCTGGAGAGAGCCCAGAGGAGGCCCCGGAGCTGCTCCAGGGCTGGAGCCCCTCTGCTCTGGAGCCAGGCTGGCAGAGCTGGGAATGTTCCCCTGGAGAAGGGAAAATTCCAGGGAATGCTCAGAGTCCCTGCAGGGGCTCCAGGAGAGCTGGAGAGGGACTGGGGACAAGGGACAGAGGGACAGGAGCCAGGGAATGGCTGCCACTGGGAAAGGGGAGCTTGGGCTGGGATCTTGGCAAGGAATTCCTGGCTGGGATGGAATTCCCAGATTTGCTGGGGCTGCTCCTGGATCCCTGGAGTGCCCAAGGCCAGGCTGGATCCACCTGGGACAGTGGGAGGTGTCGCTGCTGTGGCAGGAGTGGCACTAAGTGGGATTTAGGATCCTTTCCACTCCAAAGTTTTTCAGATTCTGTTCAATGCTGATGCTGGACCATGGGAAGAACATAACCGACTTCCCACAAATCCCAGCTTTACTTCATCCCCTCGTTTTGCTCCAGCCAGAACCGATTGTCCAGCTTCTCCTTCCTGGCTTAACCTTCACCAGACAACCAACTTCTGGTGAAATGAGGTAAGGGTTTCACCTGTGGGAACCACAGGCAACTTCTGCAGCCAAATTCCTCAGCAGAGCAGCTCCAGCAGCGTAATTGCGTTGTCACTCATCATCAATGTCACGGAGATTATTCAGCAATTAACACCAACTCCCGAGAATTGCAGCCCTGAGACAAAACGAGGGCGTCTGGAAAGGCAGAGATTTTTAACTCATTGCTTTTCCAAAAAAAATTCAGAGGCCATGAAGCTCAGGCTACAGTACTGAGATTCAAGCTCAAAGACTGAAATAGGTTGTAATAATAATAATAATAATAATAATAATAATAGCTGCAATAATAAAAAATACAGAACCAACAAGTAGGAAGCACTCCATGCTTTGCATTTTCTCTGAAAGAAAACCAGGAACTTCTTAAGGAATTTTCTTGAGCAATTCTGGTGGGTTTGGAGCAGGGTTGAGACTCGCAGCTCTCTGCTCACAGGTGAAAATATTTCTTCCCATGTTTAGAGTTATCACAAAATTCAAATGTACTGGTTGGCAAAAAAAATTCAAATGTACTGGTTGGTCCTGGCCTCTTTGTGGTATTTCCCTATCAATTTATGTGGCTGTGGAGTTTTTTGGGGCTTATTTTTTAAGAGCTGAACCAGAAATCAACAGATGAACTCGAATAAAGCCTCAAATCCCACGAGGTAGGACACGCCCTCCAACAGCTCTACAGAAATCAAGGGCAAAACTTGCCCAATATCATCCAACCCTGGAGCTTCCCAACTCCCAAAATTATCTGTGGAAATTCCCTCCCTTCCCTCTCCCAAGCACCGCTGGGAGAACTCTTGGAAACGAGGTTGAAGGAGGTTCCTCCATCGTTTCTTCTGCTCCTCGGCTCTGCCGCGGGACCTGGGGTGGTCGTGGCTCTCCCCACTCTTCCCCCCAAACCCAGCGCTGCAGTTTGCTGCGAATTACAGCTGGATTTCCATTCTCCTGGAATGCCCAGAAGTAACAGATTAACACCGGCCAGGATTCCCCGCAGGAGCAGAGATTCTCCGAAAAGCTCCAGCAATGAAAGGAATGCGCACGGAGCGACGGGGAGAAGGAGGAACGACTTAAAGGAAAGAAAAAAAAAAAAAAACCAAAAAAAGGGCCATAACATCTGGCTTAGTTTAGCCCAAAGCTACAACCAAACCACAGTCGCCTCGGCTCCACCGGCACCGCGCTCGGGAAAAATCCCACAGCTCTGGGATGGCAGCTGGGAGTCGGAGCGGCAGCGAGGAAAGACCGCTTGATGAGGTGTCAAGGAAAACCGTCCTCGCTGAAGCAGAATTGATGGCACGGGGCTCGGATCCCCTGGGAACGGCATTCCACGGCACAACCGGATGGTTCTGGTCAAGGTGAACGTGTTCGACCCCTGCAGAGACGTGGTGGAGCTCTGAGGTGTTGGCTGAGAACCTCCGAGGCCGAGAGGTTCTTCCGAAAATTCACGTTCTTTGTCTCAGCACTCCTTTTTTAACCCCTTTTCCCAGCAATTACATGGGAAAAACTCACAGGAAGCAGCTCCACTTGCCGACAGTCACAGAAGCATGGAATGGGATGGGTTTGAAGGGACCTGGAAGATCACATTGACCCACCTCATCCCATGGGCAGGAACACCTCCCAGTGACCCAGGTGGATCCAAGCCCCAATGTCCATCCTGGCCTTGGACCCTCCCAGAAATCCAGGGGCAGCCACAGCAAATCTGGGAATTCTGTTCCAGGGCCTCCCAACCCTCACAACCAGGAATTCCCTCAATTTAAATCTCCACCCTTTCACCTTAAAGCCATTCCTGCTTCTCCTTGGAAAAGTTCCTTCTCCAGCCTGGGTGTGATCTCCTTTCACACCCCAGAAGATCTCCTCTCCTCCAGGCTGAGGACCCATGCCTTGGAAAACACTTCCCTGACTCAGGGCATGGAAGCCAGAGGAAAACAAGGCCACTGAGGTCACCAGAATCATGGAAGTGACACAAAACCACTTTAATTCACTCACTTTTAAGGCAAAACTCACAGCTGTAAAAAGATCAGCTAAATGATCTGGGGTTTAACTTAGTTCCAGCCTAATTTAAGATGTCATAAAAACAAATTCAGGCTTCAGGAGCAATTTTGGCAGAAGGAAACTGCTCCTGAGGTCATCTCTCTCAAGATGCTGTTCACACCTTGAAAGGCGACAGGAAAACATGGTTTAATATTGACAGATTTGATGATGTCACTATAAAAACGGCCAGAGCGACCCAAACATGTTGACAGAGGCTCCAGCCCAGGCAGGATGAATGTGGCACTACGGGGAAATTTGGGAAGCACAGGAGAGCTCCTCATTGCCCCAGGCACCAGCGAGGAGAGATGGAGCAGAGCTGGAGGATGCGGGCTGGGAGATGTTATCCCCAAAAAATCCCTCCAACCCATCCGGCGTTTCTGCCGTGTTTTCAACGCGGCATTCCCAAGGGTGTTGGTTCCTCTGGAAGGCAGCCTGGTGGTGCTGCCCTTTCCTTGGAAAAACACCATATTCCCGGGATTGCTGGGATTCCTCCCAAGCCGAGAGGGTGGCAGTAGTGGTGTGACACCTTGTGTGAAGTGAGCACGGGGTGGTGGTGCTGGGAGGGCTCTGGGAGCCTCAGCCACCTCCCAGATCCGGCTTTTCCCTGATCCTGCTGGTGGCATCTCCAGCTGCCCCAGTCCTGCTCCAAAGCTCAGCTCCCAGGGAATCAGGGAAACAAGGAATGGTTTGGGAAGGATCTTAAAAAATATTTGTTTTCTTCATTCCCACCCCATCCATGGGCAGTGACACCTCCCACCATCCCAGGTGGATCCATCCCTGATGTCCAACCTGGGCTTGGGCACTCCAGGGATCCAGGGCCAGCCCCAGCAAATCTGGGAATTCCATTCCAGCCAGGAATTCCTTGCCAAGATCCCAGCCCAAGCTCCCCTTTCCCAGTGGGAGCCATTCCCTGGCTCCTGTCCCTCTGTCCCTTGTCCCCAGTCCCTCTCCAGCTCTCCTGGAGCCCCTGCAGGGACTCTGAGCATTCCCTGGAATTTTCCCTTCTCCAGGGGAACATTCCCACCTCTCCCAGCCTGGCTCCAGAGCAGAGGGGCTCCAGAACCCTGGAATATCAGACTGGAAGCTCTTGTAGCACATTCCTGCCCTCCGCCAGGGCTGCACCTGCAGCACCGCTGGAATTTGGGTCAATTCCAGGGACCAAGGAGCAGCCACAGCTTCTCTGGGCACGCTGTGTCAGGGCCTGCCCACCCTTCCAGCCAGGAATTCCTTCCCAAGGGTCATTTGGGGCTCTGAGATCCACAGGAGCCTCTCCAGAGGCAGCGGCAGTCCCATGGGATGGACTCATGTCCATGAAATCCGAATGCCATCACACACAGAGTAATTTCCAGCCTTTTTGATGGAAGACAGATTTGAGCTCCTGTGCCGGAGCCAGGCTGCTGCATCCAATCCTTCCCCACCCCCCAAAAAGCTGATTTCATCAAGAGATCCGATTGCAACCCTATCGTATACCCAAAAAAAAAAAGAAAAAATAAAAAAAAAAGGGTGAAAAAAAATCCCTTCAGCGTAATCTACTTAAAAACCCAAATCTCATTTGTAGGTTATTAGAGCTGCTCCCTCCTGTGACATCCGGGCACGGAGCTCCCAGGAATTCTGAGGAGTCAGAGCTGGTTTTACTGGAGTGTTTGGCCACGTTTCTGAAGGGCTCCTCAGCTGCCGTGGCAGCCGCAAACAGCTTCCCGAAAAGACAGTGGAAAATCTGGGAATAAAAACCCAAATAAAAGCGACGGCCCTAACGAGCTCTGTGCCGGTTTTGGGGCCGATCACTCAGCTCGTTGTCAGCTCCAGCTCCAGCCTCCATCCATCCGTGTGTTTTCCATTTATCCCAGGCTGACAGGAGCAATAATCCCGGCTCTGCTGCTCCGTGCGAACCACCCAGCGCACTCCAGGGGTTGTTGGCCATCAGCAGCCAAAACGACCCTTTTCCATCCCGAATTTTCAAGGATGTTTTAGAAGAGGAGTTTCCAGTCCCACAGGAGTTCACAGGGAGAAGTTTCACTCATTAAAAGGAAAAAAAAATCCACCTTTTTGCTCCCCGATTACTGCCTATCTTTCTCTCATCCCACAAATATCCGCCGTTTTCATGGCGGACAGGAGGAAACTGAGGCACGGGGACTGTGGCCAAGCGTGGAGCACCATTCCCGCCAGCTCCATCCCAGTCCCGGGAGCCTGGATCCCATTAGTGGCTTTGGCAGAGTCCTCGGGCCGGGCTCTGCTCCGGGGACTGGAACACGGGACTTTCCTGCTCTACGGTTCACATTCCAGCCCAGCAGCGCTGCCACGGCCGGGGTCAGAGATTTGGGAACGTCTGAGAGATGGGAGCAACGGGATATCGGGAGAGGAGCAGCCTCTGCTTCCCAGAATTCATTACCAGGAACAGCGGTGATGAATTTTTCAGGATTCTGGATCTGAGCACCAGGTGGAAGCTCATCCCAAGACACTTCCTTGGGACGAGAAGGAAAAGCTTGGCCAACCAGCAGGGTTGGAATGTTTTCCCAAACTTTTTCAACCCAAAGCCAACACAAATCTTCAAAATGACCCTCAGGATCAGGTGGATCCCATCCCTGGAGCAACCTGGGATAGTGGGAGGTGACCCTGGGGCTTGGAATGGGATGAGCTTGAAGGTCCCCTCCAACCCAACCCATTCCATGGTTCTGTGACAATCTGGCCACGTGGAACCTTTTCATTAAAAAAAATTTAAATAAAATGCAATCTAATAATTAAAAAATTACATTTTCAGGGCCACGATGGTCCCAAACCAAAAGCTGAAGTTTCTGAGTTTGATTTTTGGGACCTTCCAACTCAAAGGCAACTCCAGAGCAAAGAAAAGGCTCAGAACCTTCTCAAAGTGATTGGCGAAAATACAGGGAAAAAACACCATTTCCCAGTGGGAAAAAAAAGTGGGAAAGGAGTCCGAGAGGCTGGGGGGTGTCTGGAGAAGTTCCTGAGGAACCTGGTCTGTCTGGGTCTTGAGTCGTGCTCAGGAGAGAGGTCCAAGGGCCCTTTGTGGCCAATGCTTTTCATGGGCATCTTCTGGAATATTTATTTTTCCCAGAGAAATCGGAGTTACTCACATATCGCACCCTAAGGATCTCACTGAATCTGGGATCTGTTTCCTTCCTCCTCCTCAAGGAACTCTAGGGATTGCAAATGGGATGGAATGAGGCAGGGATGAGTAAGGAAAGAAGAGATTTGGGGGAAGAATGTGGTAAAAAAAGACAAAACAAGGACAAATATGAACAGAGAGAGATGAGTCCAAAAGTATTGGAATCTGCTTGGAATTGGGAAAATATCCCAGCATTCCCAACTAGAGTACAAGTTCCCAATTAGAGTAGAAGTTAAATGCAGCTAAACAAAAACCACCAAGAATTTAATTAATATCAAGGGCCAGATTCTGCGCAAAACTTCAAAAAAAAAAGCTGTCATTGGCTCCATTTGGAAATTCCCACCTGGATTTTGGTTCCATTTGGAAATTCCCACCTGGATTTTCCATTCCAGGTCCCCATCTTTAAGCCAAGATCAAAGCTCACCGTTGCTGGTGCTCACTGCCATCGCATCCGGCCTTAGCCAGGATGCGGAGCTGGGAAAACCTTCCTGGATCTCTTCCTGAGGGAATTCCTGACAGAACCTGCATTCCACGTGTTCCCCAGAAAGCAGCACAAAGGGAACCCCGCTCCTGCCTGGAGCTGCCCTGCTGGGATCCCTCCTGCCTCTTCCCAGCCTGGAGGAGGCCTCAGATTCTGATTAAAGGAGAATGAAAAGGTTTATTGAAGGGAAAACCACCCCAAGTGATTTAAACCCAGCAGGCAGATCCCTCAGGGAATCCAAAGGAGCTTCCCAGCCCTGGATCCGAATGGTTTCCACTCGTGGCGCGTTGTGCCAACGCTTGGCTCCCATCCTTCAGGCCGATCAGCAATCCCAAAGCTGCAATTCCAGGCTCAATTCCTGCCTGGGCTCCCCACCCTGCTCCAGTCAGACCTGGAGCGTGAATCCTGGCACCCTGAGCTCCGGGTGGGATGGGAGGGAACTCCCAAATTCCATGGGGCAGGAGCAACCTCAGCAGAAACCCCTCTGCTCTTCACCTGAAGCGTCAAGCAACAAAACCCCTATGGGAATTTCCTTCCCTTTCTCGTCCACATCTCACCTGGGGATGAGATCTGCAAGTTCAAAGTGAGCAATAATCGACATTATCCCCCCAAATCCTGCAGTGGCTGGATTGGCTCCACAGCTTCAAAATGCAGGGAAAGATTCCCTGATCGAACTGTCCCGTTCCCAAACCCCAGCTTGGATTGGGATTTGGGATACCCAGTGAAAAAGGAAGCAAATCCAACTCGTGTCAGTCAATAACTGGAGTCAAACAAGTGCAGAACGTGAGGATTCCCTTGCAGCAAAGCTCTGGGGACTGGAATGCAGCAAATCCCACAGGACAAATGAGGGAATTCAACCAAACCCTTCCCAGTTCACATTTTCAGCACTCATTTCTTTCCCATTTCACTTCCCGCGGCAAGGAGGCAACTCAGCCTCGGGAGATACAGAGCTGGTGCTTGAGCAAACCAGGAAAAAATCCATTAATCATGGAATCATGGCATGGGTTGGGATGGAGGGACCTGCAAGATCATCCTGATCCCACACACAGGGACACCTTCCATGATCCCAGGCTGATCCAACCCCAGTGTCCAACCTGGCCTTGGGCACTCCAGGGATCCAGGGGCAGCCCCAGCAAATCTGGGAATTCCAGACAAATCCCAGCCAGGAATTCCTTGCCAAGATCCCAGCCCAAGCTCCCCTTTCCCAGTGGGAGCCATTCCCTGGCTCCTGTCCCTCTGTCCCTTGTCCCCAGTCCCTCTCCAGCTCTCCTGGAGCCCCTGCAGGGACTCTGAGCACTCCCTGGAATTTTCCCTTCTCCAGGGGAACATTCCCAGCTCCCCCAGTGGGAAATGTTGATGGGGAGCTGCAGCAAACGAGGGAGCAAATTACAGCACTGCACGGACTCTGCTTCCTCCAGTCTCCCCTTCTCCCATTATATCCTGATTTTCTGGGCTATTTTTTACTCCTGGCCCTGCCTAACGAGCTGCTGACTGGCTTGGCCACCTCCAAGCCGTGACAGATGGCTCCACACGCTGCTGTTAATGTGCTGGAAAACACCCCTGGATGGATCCAGCCCTGCCCGACCCCAGCGCGCAGCTCCGGGGAGCCTTCCCAGAGTGGGTTTCATTTCACTGCCTTGTGCCTTTCCCCACTATTTATATCCTAAGCGTGATCAGATGAGAGCAGGAATATAAAAAATATTCTTTCCACAGCCCATGACATCACCTTTTCCTCTTGGAAAAGTCGGTAACTCCATACGTTTTTATGCACGCAGCCCCACACGGGCTCTGCTCTCTCCTTACAGCAGCAGAACATTCTCGTCCATGAAAATTAAAGGATAATCTATAGGAAAAATGTGCTACTGGAGAGAAATTTGTGCTGGAGGCTTCTCTGCTTTCTATTAAGGGCCCTTTGGAAGGAGTTTCGAGTGGCTGAAAGGCAGAGGGATAATTAAATGGCCTAAATTATGGCTTTAAACAGACAGAGGGCAGGGTTAGATGGGATTTTGGGAAGGAATTCCTCCCTGTGAGGGTGCCGAGGTCCTGGCAGAGAGGTTGTGAACTCCTCACCCCTGGAAGTGTCCAAGGCCAGGCTGGATGTGGCTTGGAGCAACCTGGGGTAGCAGGAGGTATCCCTGCCCATGGCAGGGGGCGGGATGGAATTTGAAGTCCTTTCCATCCCAAACCAATTTGGGATTCTGAGTTCCACAGGGATGAAACAGGAGCAGAATTTCCCCCAAAGTGGGGATGGAGCCGTGCACACTCATCCCATCAACCTGCCGCCAGGGCCAGCCAGGGGGACGAGGTCTGACAGCAGCTTTGGACCCCAGTCCCTCCAAACACGAATTCCCACCTCCATCGGGGCAGGAGGGAAAGGAGCGTGAACTCGGGGTGACCTCCAAGAAATCCCTGAACCTAAAAATATGACAGACAAACTGTTTCCACAGAGAGCTGCTATATAAAACCACCCCAGCTGAAAACTCCTCTGGAGCTAACCTCAAACACGAGGCGAATTCCAGCCTCGCTGTTTTCCTCTGGCATCCCGGAATGTTCGTCTCCAGGACAGAACTGGCTGTTCAAGCGAGCCCCCGCTCCTGCAGAAGTGATTGTTTTCAAACACTTTGGAAAAGCAATCCCGCACAGGGGCTGCATTCCAGGCAGGATTCCCTCCCCCCTCCAGGTTTTAAGCATTAAGAGGAGCAGAGCAAGAACAGACTTTGTCCACTCGGCTTCCAAGTCACCGCAAATTAAAGGGAGAATAAAAGACATTTTTTGGTTTCTTTACAGCACGGAGGATCTCAGATTCATCTAGGTTGGGAAAGATATTCAAGACCGTGGAATGGTTTGGGTTGGAAGGGACTTAAAAGATGATGCAGTGCCATGGGCAGGGACACCTCCCATCGTCTTAGGTGGATCCCAGCCCCAGTGTCCAACCTGGCCTTGGGCATTCCCAGGGATCCAGGGGCAGCCACAGCAAATCTGGGAATTCCATCCCAGCCTCTCCTCACCCTCCCAGCCAGGAATTCCTTGCCGAGATCCCAGCTGAACCTCTCCTCTTTTCCTTTAGAACAGTTCCCTCGTGTCCTGCCCGCGTGGGAAGCCTCTCCCTCTTTCCCTTCAATCCGCTCTGGGCACTGAAGGGCTGCGGGGAGCTCCGCCTGGAGCCTTCCCCTCTCCAGGCCGGACACCCCAGCTGGGAGCAGTCCAGCTGAGGATTCCCTTGGATCCCCCGGAGGCCGACGACAGATGGGAAGGAACGGAGGCCTTTGCAGCAGGGTGTCTGTTCGCTGCGCGTTCGGAGCCGTGACTCATTTGCGGGACCATTTCTGGTCACGGGCACGGCCCGGCGGGGCTCGCAGCTCTCGGGCTCGCTTGAGCTGCGCAACAAAAGATCCCAATCTCCCGTGGCTGTCAGTGCCCGCCTCGTTTCCCCATCAGCAGCCCTCATGTCAGCAGCCAAATTAAGGGATTACAGCCGGGAACATTTAACGAGATTAGATCGCAGGAGTGTTTGCTCTTCCAGCGAGGCTGCGAACAGGAGGATGGGGAGATGCCAACAGCCTCGGTCACACCTACAGCTCCTGCCCTGTCTGTCTGTCTGTCTGTCTGACACCACGCGAGACAAAAGGCAGACTTTGTTTCACGGTGTTCAGCACATCAGGCTCCAGCCCGTGCTGAAAACACACACAAGGGCTTTAAATAAAATTCACGGATCTGCGGCAACCGGAATTTCCAACACCAGGAACTCCCAGCCCCACCCCAGCCCAGCACGCAGCACTTTATGTGATCACAGAGGAGCTTGAGCTGGAAAAGACCACAGGCAGGGACCCTTGCACCCCACCAGGCTGCTCCAAGTTCATCCAACCTGGCCTGGATTCGTGGGAAGATCCCAAGTAAAAACCCCAAACGAAAATCACAGGAATTAAAGCGCTGCTCAAAAGAGCTCTCACCCCAAAACACACAAACCCCGATTAAGCACCACAAACAAAATCTCTGTCTGGCCAAACCAAGCCCAAATTTTGACCAATTAATCAGAAAAGACATGAACAGAGCCAGGGAGATGAATTATCCTATTTAGGGAAGTCAGGGTTTGCTCAAGCAAGAGGAAGGCTCGGGGTGACTCACAGGACCCAACCGCTGCCATCCCCGCAGATTATCCAGAAAACACGAGCTGGGTCAAGGAAGTTGGGCCATTTAACACCAACTATTCCAGTATTTATTTATTTTTTTATGGGCCAGTTAACACCAGCTATTCCAGTATTTATTTGTTTTTTTGTAAGTCGGAGCTGGTGCACAGCTCTCAGCGCTGGGGATGGATTCTCACAGCAGCATTTTCAAAGTTCATCCAAAATAACTCCCATTTCTCCTCAAAACCTTCCTCCCTCGGATACGGATGGGAATCGGGGATTAAACCTCAGAATCTCCCTGTCATTCCTGCACCAAATCCATGCCGTGTGCTGCTTTTCCCAGGGACTCCCAACTGCAGCATTTTTGGGACTCATTTGTCTTCAAAGCAAGAAAATTCTCAAAGCAGTGGAAAAAATTCTCAAAGCAGTGCTCTGCAAAGAGCTGGAGCCACAACAGCTCTGGAGAAGGGGAAGGCCAGGACTTTCTTCTCCCTGGGATGGGATTAATGAGGCAATTGTGGAATCATGGAATCTTTTGGGCTGGAAGAGACCTTAAAATCAAC
Organism: Lonchura striata; assembly: GCF_050655825.1. NCBI lineage: Eukaryota > Metazoa > Chordata > Aves > Passeriformes > Estrildidae > Lonchura > Lonchura striata. The sequence goes on along the minus strand of NC_140706.1, from coordinate 1,242,764 downwards.
TCATGCCCACGCCATCCATGGGCAGGGACACCTCCCACCATCCCAGGTGGATCCAAGCCCCAACGTCAAACCTGGCTTTGGACACTTCCAGGGATCCAGGGGCAGCCACAGCAAATCTGGGAATTCCAGCCCAGCCAGGAATTCCTTCCCAAAATCCTATCCACCCCTGCCCTCAGCCGCTCCTGGGGCTGCAGCCCCTTCCTGAGCCTCTCTCCCTCCGCATTGCCTGGACAGTCCTGGAGCTCAGGAATTCCTCCTGGTCCCGAGGAACGTGTCCTCACAGCTTCACCCCGGTCCCCCAGCAAACCCCACGGCACCCCTCCCTGCTCTGCTCAGACCACCTCCATCTTCATCAATTAAAACCTGGGCCCGATGGTCCCAGAGGTCTTTTCTGACCTAAATGATTCCATGATTCTGCAATTAAAGCCCATTAGGCTAATTGCTCCCCTCCTCCCTGTGCACCCAGCACATGGAGCCCTCTTGGCACTCGGCTGGTCCCACCACGGAGCTGCTCAGGATTTGTACAAAAACAGGGAATAATGAGGGTATTGGTGCCAGTATTTAGTCCAAATTGCACTCAGGATTTCTGAACTTGTTTAAAAAAAAATCTTTCTTGTTAAATTGTGATGCTTTGGTGAATTTGTTCAATTTCTGGGATGAAGCGTTGTGTTTATCAAAGGGCAGGATACAAAGTCAACCTGAAGGACAGAAGCTCAGCCCAGGACATTCCTGGCTGGTTCATTCTGGGTGTGAAGAAACACAGCATCATGGAATTACTGAGCCTGGAAAAGTCCTCTCAGATCACTGACACCCAGCTCTGCCAAGGCCACCGCTGCCCCATGTCCCCAAGTCCCACAGCCACAGGGCTTGGAAATCCCTCCAGGGATGGGGACTCCACCTCCATGCCAGTGGTGAAAAACCCTTTCCGTTTAGAATTTCTCTCTAAAATCCATTCTAAATGGGATGCTCCAATCCCTGGCACATCCTGAGGCTGTTTCCTCTTGTCCTGTCCCACGGGGAGCAGATCCTGACCCCCACCTGCCCCCACAGGAACGGCCTTTTGGAGACCCCATTCCCAAACCTCAGCCCCCCAAAACGGCAGAATGGGAAGCGTTTAAAGCTGGGAAGTGTTCCAGCTCACCTGGACTGGAACAAACCCCTCCTCAGCTCTGTCCATCCCCTGGGAGCAGCGCTGGGACCTCACAGCTCCTCTCCCTCAGGACAGGCAGATGTGGACACGCATCCGATTAGCCACCCGTCACTCACAGCCAGCGGCCCCGCTCCTCCAGCCAAGGGGCTGGCGCCGTTTCAGGCCCCGAAAATCATCCACCAGCTGCTGCTCCAGCGGGACACAAATCCCCTGGAAGCCCGTGTCCCATCCACTCATCCTTCGTGGACAGCCGGGACGCCTCCGGGCCGCTCCAACGGGACATTGACACACCTGGGCAACCACGGGATCATCTGGGCTGGAAAAGCCCTCCAAGATGAGTCCAACTCCTCCCCAGCACTGCCCAGGCCACCACGGCCCGTGCCCCCAAGTGCCACATCCGCAGGGCTCTGAAATCCCCCAGGGATGGGGACTCCACCCACCGCCCGTGGAAGTTTTGTTCCGATGCTTGACAACCCTTTCTCCTATAGGAATCCTACAGGAAACCTGCGCCTAAACACTGAAATGGATTTAGAGCCAGAGCACAAAACTTCCCACTCTCACCAGACCAACCTTGAAACTCTCCGAGCAGACCCAGCCTAAAAATAACCCATTTATGCATTTATCGGCAGCTAATCCAAGCCCACACGCCCTGGAATCGGCAGAACCTCCAGGAATGGAAATGACCATTTTTATCCCGGGATGGCAGGGAGCTAATTAATTGAAAAACCATCCTGTGATTCCGTGAATCCAACGGGAAGGTTGGAATCGATCCCGGCGCGATGTTCCTGGCTATACAGTGCCACCTTGCTGTCAACCCATCAATGAAATGACATCTGGGAAGGGTGGGATGTGCAGCACCTTCACCTCGAGTGACCCGGGAATTCTGGGCTGGAATACGACATTAAAATCCCCTTAATCCCAATTCTTAACCTATTCCAAGTGATCTGCTCTCCGATGGACTCTCCCATCATCATTCCCAGAGTTTCTCTCCGCCCCTTGAGGCACGAAGAGGTTGATCTCCCTCTCCTCCCCTGCCCTTCCTCACTGACCTTATCTCATCGATTTCCCTCCTAATCCACGTGTCCAGCGCTCCGTAAACGCTGCTCAATATTTGCACTTCTGGAATCCAACGGGAAAAAAATCAATGGGAGACTCCAAGAACAGATTGCTGTGGGATGGCGTGTCTGGGAAGGAATTAATCCCTCATTCCTGAGGGACACGGGGGCCCCAGGCCCAGGTCAAAGTCACCTTGATGGGGAAGAGCCCCAGCGGTCCTGTCCCTCATCCCATGGCGTTATCCCAGGAAGTTGACTCCTTGGCTGGCAGAACACCCCAAGGTTTTCCAGGAGCTAAAGTTTCCCTGCTCTGAAATGATCCAGCTGCCCTCGAGAGGTCACAAGGAGGAGAATGACAGGGATGCACTGGGATAAAGTTTCCCTACGGCTTCAAAGGCACGAGAGCTCCACGCAACTTCCCCGACCACCCACCGCGATCCGTCCGGGGGATCCCATTCCAGGGAAACCCGGCAGCCACAGGAGCTCCCGGGGGGGAACCTCACATGGCACCAGGTGGAGGTCGGATGAATGAAAGGCAGCTCCATAAAAGCTCCTTTATGGACAGCTCCTCCTCATCCCCCCGGAGCGGCAGCTCCCGGATCAGCGGAGCGGGTTTGGTTTCCCAGCCGGGGGTGTGGAGGTGAGGGGCACCCACCTCTGCTCCCCTCTGTTCCCGTCAGTCCCGCCCCAATCCGCGGGATAAAGGGAATGAGGGCCCTGCAACTCCCGCTGGTGTCTGTTTTCCCAGCTGGATGAGAGACTGCAGTTACAGGGAAGGAATCTCGGGAAGGAGATCCCGGCTCCAGGGAGGGTTGGCCAGGGGCAGCCAGAGGGTCTGCAGAAGGAGCCAGAGGCTCCAGCTGAGTCTTGGAGGAATAAAACCCAATGGAAACACGTTCCTGGCCCAGTGCAAGGTCCCTTGGGATGAGGTTCTCCACGGAGTCCCTGGGAGTGGCTCCTTGTTTTGCCATAAAATTCCACTAGGCCAGGCTGGAGTCACTCCTCACCCCTGGAAGTGTCCAAGGCCAAGCTGGAGCACCCGGGGACGGTGGAAGGTGTCCCTGCCCACGGCGGGGAATGAGAGGATCTTTGGGGTCCCTTCCAATCCAAACCATTCCCTGATTCCATGATTTAATGTGGGAAAGGTCTCTCCCACCTCACCACACCCACACCCGCCCCGTGCCCTGCCCGCACGGGCACCCCGAGGAATTCAACCCCCAACCCGCCACGAGGTCCCAAAGCCCGCTCCTCGCTCTCCAGCTCATTTCCTCCCTTTATTCCCTTTGTCTGTAAGGCTCCCAGTGACAGAGGATTTGATTGTTTGTTTGCTTTTATTGTTCCAGAGGGCCAAGTGTCGACAGGCTCCACAATTCCCAGCGCCCAGAAACGCCGGCAGCGCTCCCCGCCGCCCAGAAGTGCTAACAGGACGTGTTTGCGCTCCGGGGGTTTTCTTTTTGGTTTGGAGGCTCCAGGGAGCATCCCGGCACTTTTAAGTCCTCCCCGTGCCACTGCATCCCTCCTGGATGGGGAGTGATGGCCCCGGAGCCTGAGCAGCCGAATGGGAGAGGGATCCGTGTGATTTTAATGGGATTGAACCACAAAAGGCTGGGTTTAAAGCAACACTAAGACCGGTTTAAACCCACCAAGGCAGGAAATATCATAGTTAAGGTTCTAAAACTGCTCTCTGAGCTCCTGCTTTTGCGTTTCCTGCCCTCTTCCCATCCCTTTTCCGCAGAGCACGGCGAGAGGCAGCTTGGATTTCCAGCCCGAACTTTGGAGGATCCTTCCCTTTGTGAGTCAGGCAGTTAACACTGATTTAAAAACAAATAAACCACTCCATGTGCCCTTCTCCAACACTGTTAGGATTTGGGCACTAGGGGAAAAAAAAAAAAAAAAAGTGCCCTGAGCCTGACAAAGAAGAAACAGAGTGGTTTGGCCAAGGTTCTGGAATGTTCTTCCTGGAGCGCCGGGCTGGCCGCAGCCCGAGGGATCCCTGCCGGCTCCCTGGGCACTGCCTGCCCAACAACCCATGGCTGAGCACGTGGATCCACACTGGGGGCAGGAAAAACAGATTTACAGCTCATCTCTGATGGGCCTCAACGCGGAGCAGCATTCCCAATGGGAATTCCGGGAAGGATGAGCAGCACCAGAGGTGTGGGACGCCGGGAAGAGCAGGGCTGTGGGCTGGAGCTCAGCCTGAACTTCAGGAGGTCCCAAGAGAGTTCCCTAATATCTCTTGCTGCTTCTTAGATGTCTCCCAGCTGCTCTGGGACAGGTTTTGACCCGGATCCCGTTGGTTTTCCAGGGAAAATGCCTGGTTTTGGTGTCACTGCCTGGGGGTGACACGCGAGCACCGAGGCACAAGGATCAGGTGGCATTGGGAGCAGGAAATAAAGGTGAGAAAGGGCCCCTCACTGAACTTCTGCGGGTTTGGGTTTGATCATTTTGGTTTCCCTCCATCTTCTTTCTGTTTCTTCACCTCTCCCAAGTGTTTTTAGGGAGCCATGGGGCGGGAGAGGGATGGATGGAGACAACACTTTAACAGGGAATGGTCCATTCTCCCAAGTGAAAAGGCAACAGGAAAAGAGGAAACGGCCTCAAGTTGTGCCACGGGAGGTTCAGGTTGGCTGTTGGGGAAGGTTTCTTCCTGGAAAGGCTTGTGCAGCCCTTTAACTCAATAAATCTGCAACATCACAGATTTTCAAAGGTAAATTAATTCCAATTGTGGATTGAGAACACAAATCCAGGCATTTCTGGAGAGAGAAATCCAGTGTTGAGGTGGTTTCTTTGTGTTAACGAAATTATTGACGTCCCCCTGCCGATGACCTTGGAGAGGACACTCAGCCACCCCTGAGGTCCACCAGGAATTAACTGTGGCTTTGGCTTCCCCAGGCAACCTGGCATTCAGGAAAGCCGGGATAATTTGGGTTTTCTGGAAGTAGAGAGGTGGGACAGAGGATGAAGGCGATAATATTAATATTAAGAATAATAACAACAACAACTTCTGGGAAGCTGATGTGGTTATAGATGCCTGGAGAAGACTCCATCGCACTCAGGGGTGTTAGGAAACAAAATATCCTTTAATTAGCAGTAATTAGCTCAGCTGGAAGTCAGGCACCTGCCCTTGCTGCTCTCCATTATCTCCTCAGACTCTTCAGGCTTCGTGTTCGCACAGGAAGCAGCAAAACGGGCACTTTTCAATGGCCTGTGGGCACCACCTTAATGAAGGTGATTAATAACGCTGGATAAATGATCCAGGAGATATCAGCCGGTGCAAGGAACTTGGAGAGGAGCCACTGAAGTAACTAAGAGCCTGGAGATAGGATCTGAACAGCAAAATCCTGGATTTAAGGGTGATGATCCAACCAGCTCCAACCTCTCCTCGCTGGGAAATGAGGAATTAGGGCTGACACTGGAACCTGTGTCTTCACACCTCTGTTTCCTGAGTGCTCCAGGTGTTTGCCAGGAAAGATTTAACGGGATTCTGGAATTCAGCATTTCCCTTGGCACGTCTGGGAGCTGCGGGTGGGGATGCAGAGCTGGAAAAGGGCTTTGGGTCATGGGGCTGGTCAGGACAATGGGGCAGAGGCCGCAGAAAAAGTGGTGGAAGAATTCAGGGGGTGTTAAGCAAGGATAGGACCCACAGGAGTGAAGGATGCAGGAAAACAGGGAGAATGGGAGAGGCTGATGGTTGGTTGATGATCTTGGGGGTGTTTCCCAGCCTGAGTGATCCTTTGCTGATTATAAAGTAAAAAAGATGCCAAATGCAAATGTTGTCTTTCCGTGGTAAAAACCTCCCCTGCAAAGAGCCCTAAACACTGAAGGTGAGCAGAAACCCAAAAGTACAACCTGGATTCTCAAAATCATGGAATGAGCTGGGCTGGGGACCATGGAGATCATCCAGTTCCAACCCTCTGGGATGGGCAGGGACATCTCCCCGTGCCTCAGGGGGATCCAGTGTCCAGCCTGGCCTGGGACACTTCCAGAGATCCACAGCTTCCCGGGACCAAACCCAGCACTCAGATCCATCTCTGGCCGGAGCAGAGCGAGAGAATTCCAAGATCTGGAATTCAGAGCTCAGCTCAGAACTCGAGCTCTGAGGCTGAGGCCGGGCAAGGCAGTGGGGGAGCGGGGCTGGAGCCAAGGGAACAATTTGGAGATGAAAAACAGCGACCGAAACGAGCTGAAAACCCCTCGTGAGTCACCTTTTCATCCCTGCCCTCCTGCATCCAGTGACTAACGTGGCAACAAAGCCGTGGGAGCTGCTCTCCCAGCAGAAACCCTGGAGACACAAGCAGGGACATGCGGGAGGAGACACCTTGGCGGGAGAGTTCGGTTAATTGATCACCCCCTGCGTGCGGCTCTCAGCTTCTGCTCCATCTCCCAGCTAAACCAGCTGGGAAGGATCAGCCAAACCAGTTTGCTGAGCAGGATGGCCCTGGGCTCACCCAAAGTCTTGTTTTTGCTCTGCTCCCCAAACATCTCCTGGCATCGCACAGGGCTGGGGAGCCACGCTTAGCTGTAAGATACAAAAACAAGGTGAAAAAGCAGCTCAGAGCTCCCTGCCTGGTGGGAATGAACCTTCAGGGCATCCTGGATCCTGCCATGGAGGGATTGGGGGGACTGGCTCCACCTTCCCACCACCAAAATGGTGACAGAGCTGAGTGGCCAGGGCCACCAGCGTCACACCAAGGGGACCTTCAGCCCAAATTCCCAAGGGATTTCCCTCAGGCACCACCTGGGGATGGAAGCCCTGGAGCACATGGAAGCAGTAGGAGACAGGGATACATCTCATGGGAGGTCCTGAGTGGAAAGAGATCCACCAAAATTGAGTCCAACACCTGGGACACCCCAAAATCCCATCCTGGGCACCCCTGAGCGCGTTGTCCCAACGCTCCCGGAGCTCCGGCAGCCTCGGGAATGTGCCCATTCCCTAGGGAGCTGTGCCAGTGCCTGACACAAGGACACAATTCCCGGCCTCCCAGTGTCCTTAGAGCAGCCACCAAGCCAGCCAGAGGGGGTTCCCAACACCTGATTTATCAGCTGGTATTTGATAAGGAGCCAGGCTGGAAGCCCACCATTCCAGCACAACTGGAGTTGTGACCTCCCACCGGCTGCTCCCTCCAAGGCAGCAGGTGGTTCCTTAAAACCAGGCACGGAGCCCAGGAATCCCAGCTCCTGGAATGTGAGGCTCAGGGATGAGCTCACGCTGCAGCTTTGCTTCCTTATTTTTAGATAAGAAGGTGTAGGGCTGGAGAAAACGGGAACATCTGGTGACTGCACAGGAAGGAGCAAACCTGGGAGAAGTTAGGGATGCCCCTGGACCCCTGGAAGTGTCCCAGGCCAGGTTGGACATGGGCCTTGGAGCAGCCTGGGATAGTGGGAGGTGTCCCTGCCATGGCAGGGGTGGAATGGGATGGGATTTAAAGTCTCTTCCCACCCAAACCATTCCATGATTCTACCACAGAGCAGGGATGGGAGGGAATTGTGTCTCTGAGGGGATAATTAAGCGCCTCTATCAGGGCTAATAAGAGGAAAATGAACACGTTGGAGGGAGACTTCCCATTCCCAGCTGGCCGGGGTCCAGCAGGATCCCACAGCTGGATCCCAACGCAGGGAAAACACACAAACAAAGCACTTCCCATGGGACGAGTGGAGTCATGGAATGGGTTGTGTTGGATGGGACCTTGAAGGGACACCTCCTACTGTCCCAGGGTGCTCCAAACCCCATGTCCAACCTTCGGCACTGCCAGGGATCCAGGGGCAGCCCCAGCAAATCTGGGAATTCCAGCCCAGCCCCTCCCCACCCTCCCAGCCAGGAATTCCTTGCCAAGATCCCACCTTGCCTGTCTTAACCCCACGGACAGGGTTTGAGGAGCAGAAACTCAAACCCACCAAGATTGCACAAAGCAAAGCAGAACAGTGCTGGGGGAGAAGAGTGGAACCTCCCTGTGCCCATCCCGTGGACATGCAGGTGCTCAGTCCAGGTGAGTTCCCACCTGCCTTGGTCCAAGCTTCCCTCAGAGCTCAGGCTGGCACTTGCAGAGGAAGCTGAGCACTCGGGATTTACAACTGGCTGGACAGGAGCAGGGGCTGGGAGGAGGGAGCTCTCATCACTGAGTCCATTCCCTCCCTGGAGCCCGGAGTGGGATTCTCAACTGCTGGAGACAGATTTTCCTTGGAAGGAGGCCACGAGCACTGATCTGGCTTCTAGGAGAGATCGGCATGGCCAGGGATCGCAGGGACCTCAGAGACCGGCACAAAACCCTCCTCTTGCACCAACGTCCTCACAACAAACCCATGAAAACCAAAAATTAAAACACTTCCTGCTGTGGGGAAAACAGGGGATGATTCCACACGTGGGCTTGGGAATGACCTGGGAGCACCTGGAGCTCTCCAGTGGTGTTTGGTGACGATCCAGAGGAGCTGGTTATTTCAAATTTCAGCAAGGTTATTCATGGGACTAAATTTTTTTTTCTTTCAGGTTTCTAAAATACAGCACTGAGTGTGTAAGAGCAATGTTGGAAGTGGAAGGGGAAAGGCAAATATTCCTTCCTTGTCCTGCAGAAAGACTTGAGATGGGAGCTGGCTTCCTTTATCACTTCATTAAGGGTATTTATGGAATTAGAATTGTCCCAGAATAGGAAATCAAGCCCCATTTCACATTTCTGCCTGCTCAAAATAGTGATTTTGATTCTCTGGGCTCAGCTCTTCCTCTTTTCCAGTCAGAGATGGAATTGCTCCTGATTTCCTTAGGCATGAGGGGAAAACCAGGATTTTGATGTACAAAACTTGAGTCTGCTGCTCTGAACAAGGACAAACTCTGATGCCTTTGAACAGTGCCATCTTTCTAGGGTTTATTTCTCACTACAAGGATCTGCACCAAGGCACAAAGCAAGTCACCACATTTTCACATCACTTCATATTTCATTAATTTCGGTCATTCCCTTAATCATCCCCCATTACATTGAAAATCTTCTCGGATTTACAAATGTTCTGCAGCAGCTCCGACTGAAATATGTTGGGAAGGGAAATCTCTTTAATTTCCCTACTTTGGTGAATTCTCGCCCAGTCATTTTTCCTCCCTGGGTCATTCCACTTAAATCAACATTGTGGTGACATTCCACAGAATCATGGAATGGTTTGATCTGGAAGGGACCTTAAATCTCATCCCACTCCATCCCCTGCCATGGACAGGGACACCTTACACTATCCCAGCCTCAATGTCCAACCTGGCCTTGGACACCTCCAGGGACCCAGCTGCTCTGGGAGACCTTGGGCTCCATCCCAGTCCCTCCCCACCCTCACAGAGAGGAATTCCTTCCCAATATCCCACTTAATCTACTCTGCTTCAGTTTAATTTCATGGCTTCAAAGAGAAAGAATGCCAAGTCCAACAAGAAAAATTTCAAGACAACTTGAAGAGCAACCAAAGCCCTTCATCCATGACGTCCCCACCTCTCCCTGCTCCCAGCTGGAGCTGCAGGCCAACAAGAAGTGCTGGGAGCGTTGGAGGCGTGGTGGCCACAGAGTAGCCCCCAGAGCCTTGCTTGGATGGGCTCTGGTGGCACATTCCAACATGCCACCAGAGCAGCTCAGCGACAGGAGCAGGGAGGGGGAACTGCCTCACCTTTCCGTGCTATGGGTAAGTCAGGGATGGGTCAGCTCCTCTCCACTGTCTGTACAACACCTTGATTTTCCCCTCATCCATCATCGTCCACTACCAGGAGATCCAGGACTTCCCATCCTCACCTGGCACCTGCATCTCCCTTTCCTCTTTGCATATTCACAGGATCCTGGAAAGGTTTGGGTGGGATCTCAAAGCCCATCCAGTCCCACCCCCTGCCATGGCCAGGGACACCTCCCACTGTCCCAGGGTCCTCCACTCCTTGTCCATCTGGCTTTGAGATTCAGAGGTGCTGCTTTTAGATGCAAGAACAAAACCTGGAGCACCTCTTGGGACAAAGATGAAACCTCCATGCCCAAAAACACCCATTGGACAGAGGAGGAAGGACTGAGGAGGCTCCTGCTCCTCCTCCTCCTCCTCCTCACCCAAGCTGGGTCCCTCTGGCTGCGTTTTGCGCTCACAAACCACACAAATGTTTCACTGTCTCGGCCTCACCGAGCCATTTCCAGGCGTTTCACTCTTCCAAGAGCCGCAGGTTCCCTCTCCAAAATCCCCACATTCATGGCCTGGTGCTTGGGAAAGGCCCAGGGCCTCCACATTTCCTCACACTCAGGAGGCCGTAGGCGCGCCGAGCGCCGCAGTCAACAAAGCGCCAAGCAGCTAATGAAGATAAAAGTGTCAACACAGCCCGGTGCTAACGCACACCTCTCCCATGGAGCTGCTGGGACCCTTTTGCAAACAAATTTGGCAGTTCCTGGCGGGCCCGGGCCCGAAAAGCGGCGTCCTGATGTTATTAAAGTTAACAGAAGTGTCATGGGATGACAGATGGCTCCCCGCACATCAATTGGATTCTGAGGAGTTCTCAAACCCTGGCGGGTTGAAAGCAGCTCCAGCACGAATCAGAGGCAGGGGCAAGATCATCGATACAAGGGATTATGCAGATTTAAGAAATACCCTCGGCACCCGAAAGTTTTCAGAATGCAAACTACGTCAACCCCGCGAACAAGAGGCACTGCATCATGATGGCAGCAGGGACAAAGCCAGGGGGGTTTAACAGACAAAAAAAGATTGTTTTAATAGGAGAGAAGCATCAGTCATTGAGTCTTACTTCATTCAGACTTTCTCTCCAACCCATCCATCTTCAGTGCCAAGAGATGACAGGACCACCTCACTTTTCCCCCCGGCCTAGTGTATCAATAATGCCCATTTCTCCCCAAACAAACGACTCCCCAGAATGGCCCTTTTCCCAAAATTGGCTGCCAAGCCCCACAAAGGCCTCAGTACCTGCTATGGTCAACTTGGCTCCAACGGGGCCCCCTCCAGAGGTGGCCACCGACGGGTGGAGCCTTCCCCAACCATCTTCCCCAAGAGCCACTTTGTCATTCCTGGCCGGGGAGCATCTGCGGAAAGGGGATGGGGCGGGGGGGCGGCCGAGGGACACAGGGAGGGACACAGAGAGGGACACAGACGGGCACGGACACAGGGGAATGCAAATCCCTCCGCCCTCGCAAACGCCTCCGTGGGCATTCTCTGGGAACAAAGGTCCCCGAGGCGGGCGGGCTCTGCATCACTGCTCTCTCTGTTCCCAGCACCTGCTCGGCACCGGCCGCGGAGTCGCCGCGGTCCCTCCGCGCCGCGCCCACAGAAGCCAACGGCAGCACAATGGCCCCGGTGGCCAGGGTCAGGCCTGGCTTTCTTCCTCGCCCCCTTCCACCAGCCCTTTTCACCTCCACCATCTCCAGGAGCGCTCGGAAAGGAGGTGGCTTCGAGCGACGAGAGGAGGAGGAGGGGGGAAATATAGGTCTCTGGCGTAAATCACTGACGCCGTTTCCCCTCCTCTCCCTTCCCTTAAGACCTGATGGTCTTCAGTCACACATCTTAAAAGCAAAACAAAAAACAAAAACACAAAGACTTACTTGTCTCAAGTCGATGAAGGCCAACTGCAGCGTGTCCCCTTGGAACCCAGGCACTGGGCCGGATCTGGCAAACTCTGTGGGAAAGAAAAGAGGATAAAAAGCGCCTTTAACTAACCATGGACAGGGAGATTGGCAGACGGATGACAGGGAAGACAAGAGAGGCTGGGGGAGAGGAGGACCGCGCTTCTAAGGAGTCATGTCTCCCTCCCTTCAGCGTCTTTGTTCGCCCTTCAAAATTCGTGTCATCAAAACACCATTAATTCCACCGTCCTGACAGCAAGGAAACTGTACTAATTCGACCTGAAATTTATTCCCATGAGCCGCACTGGGCTTCAGAGTATTTGTTTTGTGAACGGACAAACAACTCGCCCAGAAGAAAGGGGGGGATGGGGGTGGAAAAGTTTTTCCTCTCAACACAATAAAATCTTCAGCTGTGAAACTCTTTTCAGTTCCGAAAGCTATTTATATTTTAGGGCGCTGAAGGAATTTTCTAATTTCACGCCTGTCACCAGGCTCCATGAGCATTCATCAAAAAAATATGCCCGGCCGCGTCATTAATTATCAGGCAGCAGATTATTTGCATGATCTGGTGATGGCGCCTCTTGGTCAGCCCAAACGCGGAGAACCGCGGCCGTTGGGTGGCATTTTTATTTCTGGTGGATGAAGACATCTGACAACTGAATAACGTTGGCTTCTAAAGCGAAGAGAATATTTCCAAGGCCACATTTATCTCCTTCCAGCCTAATCTGGCCAAAATTTCATACTTTGGTTGTTCATTTTTCTCCTAATCCATTCTTTAAACCAAACCTAAAACCGCTGGAGCGGCTTGAATGGATCCATGTTAGAGGACCTGGGTTCTTCCATGGCATTTAGCAGCTTTTCCTTGGGAATGCTCACGAAGCCGACGCCTGCACGCATCCCAGGGTGTCTTTTGAGGTTGGTTCTGGCCAACTTCATTTTCACCCTCTGCGGTTACAGCTTCATCTCCGCTCTCCTCACAACCTCTCGGCACTGAGGGGACCTGGGCTGTGAGGCCACAGCTCAACGCCACCAAAGGCTCGAGGGGGAGCACCTGCCTGGGCTTGAGCTGTGTGGCTCCTGCAGGCACTGGAGGTGCTGGAGGAATGAAATGTTTTCTTGGGATGAAGCCAGGTGTGATGGAAAAAGGGGAGAAAGGAGGGAAAATATACACCAAATACAGATTTTTCAGTTACACGGCCCATTATCGCCCATCTATCCTGGTTTTCACCCTACAGGAACCCTCCAACAGCTCCTAAAGCGCCACAAAGATGAGGATTAGGGATGGCTGGGCAATATGGAAGGAGGATTTTGCCTTTTGTCTCCCTGACTGATCGGAGGCACCAATGGACAAAGTCATTTCATGTCAGGTGGTCTTTGCCTTGAACACTTGTCCTCCCAAAAGTTTTCCTATTTCCAAGCCAAGGCCACAAAATCAGGAACATAAATCATCACACCCCCGTTTCCAAAGCTTTCCTCGAGCAGCCCAATCACGGAGCAGCCCCTTGGCTCTAACAAGAAGAGATTAATGAGTGAAACACCAGGACTCAGTCCTGTCCCTCAACCGCCTCGTTTCGGGGAAGCGAAGCAGGGTTATTAATCAGCTCCCTTGCTCCACCTTCCATTAAAACCTTGGGATGGAGAACATCCTTCAAGCCAGACACAGGCACCTCCAGGGGCACAGGGGAGACTTCTCAGACTCTGCTTTTTAATAGTCTCAGATGCCAGAAGAGCTTTGAGATTGAAACCATCGCTCATCTTTGCAGCGATCGCTCAAGTGACAACCCCTGCAGGACAAGAGCAAACACGGCTGGGAAATCATTGCTTTCATCTGAAGTTATGAGTCAAAAGGAGCAATGAGCAAATAAAAACAGAAATTACGGACGTGACTGTTCATATTTAGATTTTGGATAGAAAAAGCACAAACCAAAGTCAGCAGGAACCATCCATGTTTGTGCCTTTGGAGTTTTCCACCGGATGGGACTGGACAGGGATGAAGAGGAGGAAGTTCTTCCCCTTCCCTGGTTGGGTGGGCAGGCCCTGGCACAGGGTGCCCAGAGAAGCTGTGGCTGTCTGGAGCTCTGGAGAAGCTCACAGGTGGGAAAAAGTGAGAAATGTTAGGAAGGAATCGAGGCAATGCCTGGATCCCTGGAAAAGTCCCAGGCTAGGTTGGACATGGGGACTTGGAGCACCCTGAGACAGTGGAAGGTGTCCCTGCCCATGGCAGAACATGGGGAACGAATGGGAACTGGATGATCTTGAAGGCTGCTCCATCCCAAACCATCCTTGAGATCAGAGCTGCTCAGCTCCAGCCAATTCCACTGACCAATCCTGCAATATTCCGGGTGCAAAGAGCCCAGAGGGACTTCACATGTGTCCCTCAAATACTGTTTTAATTAATCCTAACTGCAAAGGCATTTTAATGTAGATTTGCTATAAAATTTGACTGCAGCTTGCCCGAGTCAGCAGGGAGGGAGGATCAACACAAACCCTCTGACTCTGATCTGCAAGGGATAAATCATCTTTACACATTCCCTCTACACCCCACTGTCCCATCTGGAACAATTATCCCAAAAGCCACATCAATCCTAAAACCCTTTGGAAAAGCACAATACCTGAGAAACTAAAAATGTTTAGAAGTGAGAAATGGGACTCGAGCACCTTCTCAAGAGGTGAAACACCTCTGGGTGGCTCAGGGTCAGAGATATCCCCAGGCTGAGGAACCCAACCACGATGTCCTACCCTCCAAGGGTGGGGTCACCTCATGTTCCTGATTACGCTTGGAGAAATCCTGGAAAAGAAAGCCTGGAAGGACTGTGAGGAAAGCGAGTTTCTATTTTGGATCAAGGGCCTCACAGCTGTTCAGCATCTATTTAGGAGCACACACGGAGTTGGGAAATTTAAGCTCTTCCCCAAAGCATGAACTTCAAAACCCTCATGAGAAAATGCCTGTGATTGTGAATGTTCTCACAAGGCTGGTGGATTTATCACCCCTGTCGGCTGCTTGTGAGAAACCCAAGACAGATTCCATCCCAAGACAGATTTCATCCCAAGACAGATTTCATCCCAAGGCGGATTTCATCCCAAAACAGATTTTATCCCAAGACAGACTTCATCCCCAAAGAGATTTCATCTCAAGACAGAGTTCATCCCAAGAGAGATTTCATCCCAGGACACGGCTGCTCCTCAGCAGCTCACCTTTTGCTGTCTCTGCCCACTGTCCCTTCCCACAGTTCCCTGCCCATGGAAAGGTTGGAACTGGATGGATTTTAAGGTGTTTTCCATCCTGAACTAGATGGCTTTTAAGGTCTTTTCCACCCTAAACTGGATGGCTTTTAAGGGCTTTTCCATCCCAAACCAATCAGTGATTCCTAAGGAACCCACTGGAGGAAGGCTGGGAGAGTTATGGAATGACACTGCCCTTCGAAATTTAGGATGTTGCACATGGAGCCAACACTGATTTAAGCTGCAATTTTCACCAAAATACTGAATGAACAATGCTCTGGAACCTTCTAAGGAAAGGTGTCCATGCCCACGGCTGGAATGAGATGGTCTTTAAGGCCCCATCCATCCCAAGCCAATCTGTGACTCCTAAGGAAGCTCCTGGATCAAGCTGGGAGAGTTACGGAGTGACACTTCAAAACTTAGGATGGTCACACACTGAGCCAACACTTAACAGCAATTCACATCAAAACATTAATCAACACTGAATTAACAAAGATCTGGAACCTTCTAGTACAAGGTGTCCCTGCCCATGGCTGGAATGAGATGCTCCTTAAGGTCCTTTCCAACCCAAATCCTACAGTTCTGGGATTCTATGGTTGACACCCAAGCTGATATTCTCTGTGTCCCAGAAGAAATAATGTAGAGAAAAAATAATGTAGAAGCTCATATTCTCTGTGTCCAAGAAAAAATAATGTGGGAACTGATATTCTTTGTGTCCAAGAAGAAAATTATATAGGAGCTGATCTTTGTGTTCCAGAAGAAATAATGTAGGAGCTGATATTCTCCGTGTCCAAGAAGAAATGATGTAAGAGCTGATATTTTTCATATCCCAGAAGGAACGAGAACAGGAATTCGGCGCAGACACTCGGAAAAGCTGCAGAGGAATGAATGCAATGCTTCCCCTGGGCTGCCGGAGAAGGAGCTGCACCTCCTGTAATCGCAGGTCACACTTTACATACCAATGCCACCAACCCATTCTGAAGGAGGAATGAACAAAGTCTCGGAGCAAAAAAGGAGAAACAAAGAGGAGAGCGGAGCTTTAGAGGAGAGACACAGCCAGTTCTTCTTGGGTTTAATCTCTTCAAGCAGATTTCAGGACAATTTCCTCGGAACAACCGAGCGCAGCGTTGGCCTCAGTACTGTCGGATTCCTTTATTGTACTGTCTTCACGACCAAGGCAAGTGGCAAACATAGCAAGCAACCTACAGAGCAGCCCCTTGAGCAGAAAATCACCGGAGAATAGAGCAGATCAGTATGCGGCTGTTTGTACAAAGCATTTAGCCAGGCTAAAGGTTTGAGGGGTTTGTGTTCAGGCCAAAAAAGTAATGTCTTTGCAAGGTCTACAGGCTTGGGCCACCCAGGGCAGGTCACAGGGGGACTCCAACCTCTCTTCCAAAACATTTCACTGATGAAAGAATCAAGGAACAGGAACCGTTAAGCCCTTTACAATGGACAAAGAATAAAGAGTTCAAAGGCACGGCAGAAAAGAGACATCCACTGTAAATTAATTAATTACAGCCAACGGGGGGATCTCCCTGTGCCCCCAGCGCGGCTGCGCACGCGGGGACAGGGCCTTGCATGGATTGAGCGGTAAAAATCCCTCAAAAACATCATTTGAGGGCAAGATTTCCTCTGAACTACGCGGGATTTGTGATGGCACCTGCGAGATGGAGGCTGAAGCAGGTCCCAGAGAAGGGAACATGGACCAATCTGCTCGTGGCCACACAAAACATCTGGGTAATCAACCATCTCAGGATTCATCGAAGAAGGATGGGGACCTTGAAGCCATCTTCCTTGGATAAAGCCTTGGAAGGACGTCCTAGGAAAGCCAAGTGATGGGACATCCTTGGATAAAACCTTGGAAGGCCATCCTGGAAAAGCCAAGTGATGGGACCTCCTTGGAATAAAACCTTGGAAGGCCATCCTGGAAAAGCCAAGTGATGGGACCTCCTTGGATAAAACCTTGGAAGGCCATGCTGGAAAAGCCAAGTGATGGGACCTCCTTGGATAAAGCCTTGTAAGGCCATCCTGGAAAAGCCAAGTGATGGGACCTCCTTGGATAAAACCTTGGAAGGCCATGCTGGAAAAGCCAAGTGATGGGACCTCCTTGGATAAAGCCTTGTAAGGCCATCCTGGAAAAGCCAAGTGATGGGACCTCCTTGGAATAAAACCTTGGAAGGCCATCCTGGAAAAGCCAAGTGATGGGACCTCCTTGGATAAAACCTTGGAAGGCCATTATGGAAAACCCAAGTGATGGGACCTCCTGCTGCGTATCCCCAGGAACAAAGTGACACTTTGAGGACACTGAGGCTGAAGAACAAATCCATGCGTGGAGTCTGGAGAAGCTCACAGGTGGGAAAAGGTGAGAAATGTTGGGGAGGGATCGAGACAAGAGGAACCGAGAGAAGATCCCAATTCCCACACGGAGCGTCTCCTTCACCCCGTTTCCATACTGAGCTTCTCCTTCTCCCACACCATTCCCACACAGCCCCGCTCTGAAGCTGTTCCCCATTACAGCCCGAGCTCTCAGAGCTCATTCCCATCTGGGTAGTTTCAGAGAGCTGTGGGAAGAGGGAGGAGTCACCCAAAACACTCTGAACTGGGTCAGATTAAAGGAAAACTTCCCTCCCTCCCCATCAAACGTTCCTCTGATGGAACAAAGGCCTGGCGTGCTGGCCCTGCAGAGCAAGGAGTGTCCCCGTCATGGGACACTGGCTGGGCTGAGGAGCACCCACAGCCCAGGGAGGGACGCCTCAGGGCCTGACCACGAGATGTTGTTCAAGTTGAAGAGAAGGAGCTCTTTGGAAGGATGTTGGAAACGCGTGCCAAGAAATTTGGAACAGAATCCACTGGACTGGCTCAATCTGTAAGAGTTGGGTCACGGATCTCCACGGGTTCCCAGACCCGAACCCAAGGTGTGCAGTGGATGTGTCCTGGCAGATGTGAAGTTCTCAGATCGTTAAACACCAACACCAGCAAATGTGAACCGTGCCCATCCCACCATCAGCTCAAGAGGCTGTGGAATTTCCATC
Organism: Lonchura striata; assembly: GCF_050655825.1. NCBI lineage: Eukaryota > Metazoa > Chordata > Aves > Passeriformes > Estrildidae > Lonchura > Lonchura striata. Next base: position 1,224,742 of record NC_140706.1, on the reverse strand, counting down.
CCTGGAAGTGTCCAAGGCCAGGCTGGGGTCCAGCTTTGCCTTCCAGGGATCCATGGGCAGCCACAGCTTCTCGGCGCAACCTGGGCTAGGGCCTCCCCACCCTCTCAGCCAGGAATTCCTTCCCAAGATCCCATCCATCCCTGCACGCTGGCAGTGAGGAGCCATTCCCTGCGTCCTGTCCCTGTTCCTGGGAACAGATCCCAAATCCCCCCGGCTGTCCCCTCCTGGCAGGAGCTGTGAGAGCCACAAGGTCCCCCTGAGCCTCCTTTGCTCCAGGCTGAGCCCCCTCAGCTCCTCAGGAACTCTCCAGCCCCTTCCCAGCTCCTCAGGAACTCTCCATTCCCTTCCCAGCTCCTCAGGAACTCTCCAGCCCCTTCCCAGCTCCTCAGGAACTCTCCAGCCCCTTCCCAGCTCCTCAGGAACTCTCCATTCCCTTCCCAGCTCCTCAGGAACTCTCCATTCCCTTCCCAGCTCCTCAGGAACTCTCCAGCCCCTTCCCAGCTCCTCAGGAACTCTCCAGCCCCTTCCCAGCTCCTCAGGAACTCTCCATTCCCTTCCCAGCTCCGTTCCCTGCCCTGGCCAGGCTCCAGCCCCTCAGGATTTCTCTGGTTGGGAGGTGCCCAAATCTGACCCCAGGACCTGCGGCACATTGAGAGATCAGCACCTGTGGGGTGGACATTCCTCTCCTGATCCATTCTGCTTAAACCTTCCCATCTCTCCACAACAACATTCTCATTTCCCCCCCCAAATCCAGGTTTTTCCCAGTGCACTGCCGCAGGACTGACACCAATTTGGGATATCCTAACTCCAGGAGATCGCAGGTTGGAAGAACACCTCGGCGTCCTTGGAATCGCGCCAAGGGAGAGGATGACTCCAGCATCATGGACAAACCCTGGCACTTCCCCCAAATCCCAGGATTTCCACATGAGAAATTCCCAGTAAGGCAGCAGGGAGGAGGTGTGGAAGGGCTGTGCTGGATTCCATGTGGGCACATTTTGGGACAATCTGGAGGGATGGAGAATTCCTCAACCCAGCAGGGACATCTGGGTGTGCGCCTGGCTGGTCCCCAGGAGAGGGGCCGACTAAAAATAGGGCGTTTGACGGAATTTGAAATATAAATTTTTAGGGCGATTTTAATTTGCCAAGAAGCAGCAATTAAAAGAGTTTGGGCATTACGGAATTGCTCATTTTATGATCCGAGGATTGTAAAAACCCCTCAGCCACTGCTGGAACCCGTTATGGAGATGGGAAACGCTTCCTAGGACGAGAGCAGCCCCGTTTCTTTGGGATTTTCCGTCCGTCATCTCCAAATCTGGGTTGTTCCATTTGATTCCCACCACGTCTGAGGTAGAGGGGAAATGGAAAAATTACATATTTATCAAATGATATATTTTTATATGGATTTATCAGTTCAAAAAGAGCAAAGTGGGGCATGTAGAAGTTAAAAAAATCCCATTGCATTGTTAAATCTTGGGATTATGGATGCATTCTGGGAGACAAGTAAACCTCTGAAAAAAATGAATTTTCTTTCCTGAAAAAAAGGGAATTTACAGTTTCCCCAGAAATCTTTGGAGCTTTTTTCCCTCTCCAGGGTTGGTTTTTTGGCTTCTTTTTAACCCAGAAGTGTCTCCTAAACTGACACACAACGAGATGTGTCCCACGGAGCCTTTCTAGGCAGTTCCTTTAAGCTGTGCCTTAGTCCAGGTTTAAAAGGGGGTGAGAGAACCTCGCCATCCCAGCACCCGCCCAACAACACATCCCAAATCCACCCCCAGCCCTTCCCTGGAGTCCCTGTGCCATCCAAGCACTCAAATCCATGGAAGGATGCTCCAAAGCACCTCCAAGCACCTTGGGAAACGCCTTCCTGCTGGGAACACCAGAGGATGTTCTCCCTGACCACTCAGCACCCTGCATCTCCCCCAGGATTCGCCCAGCTGGACACTCCATGGGCTCAGCAGGATAAAGCCATGGAAAACAGCTGGGATTTTCCCCAGGTTTCTCCCACCACAAGCAACCTAAAAGGATTTTTACAACGTGGCTGCTCTGCTCTTTTCACCTCTTTCACACCAAAAATGATGCTGATTATAGGGATAGTCACGTGAGGAAAACATGGGAGATCTGGCTCCTGGTGTCTGTTTAATTCACTGCTTTTCCTCAGTCCTACAACAGATTCATTTTGGAAAATCAGAAAATTAATAAAAATGAATAAATTGCATTTTCTGTGCTTTGAACACACCAAAAAAACCCCAAAGATTTAAGGAAGGGGGAGATTTAAAGAGCAGGTGAGGGGTCCCATCACAACCTCATCTTTCTGCCAAGTATCACAGAATCTCAAAATCCCAAAATCCCAGACTGGTTTGGGTGGGAAGGGACCTTAAAGAGCATCTTCACCCAACCCCATCCATGGACAGGGACACCTCCCACTGCCCCAGGTGGATCCAACCTGGCCTTGGGCACTCCAGGGATCCAGGGGCAGCCACAGCAAATCTGGGAATTCCAGACAAATCCCAGCCAGGAATTCCTTGCCAAGATCCCAGGCCAAGCTCCCCTTTCCCAGTGGGAGCCATTCCCTGGCTCCTGTCCCTGCAGGCCTTGTCCCCAGTCCCTCTCCAGCTCTCCTGGAGCCCCTGCAGGGACTCTGAGCATTCCCTGGAATTTTCCCTTCTCCAGGGGAACATTCCCAGCTCTCCCAGCCTGGCTCCAGAGCAGAGGGGCTCCAGCCCTGGAGCAGCTCCGGGGCCTCCTCTGGGCTCTCTCCAGCAGCTCCACGTCCTCCTGGATTTGGGATCCAGGAGCAGGAGCAGCTCTGCAGGTGGGCTCTCACCTGAGAATCCCCCTTGGCCACCTGGACTTGCACCTCCCTGGTCCAGCAGCCACTCCCCTTTTTATGCCTTTTACGGGACAGAAAATCGGTGATCCCAAAAATCAGGATAATTAATTTAGCAGTGTTTTGTTTTCAGTCTAAACCCCCACATTTTTCACCTCCCCTGATGTCAATTGTGTTTATAAACAGCTTTCCTTCTAATGTGTATTGGACCTGCTTCTAACACAGAGAAAATTATCTTCACCACCTTCAAACTATGCTTAATATACAATAAAAAAATTTCCTTAATTCATCTCACCTCTCTTTTAACTGGATTATTTTTTCAGCATTCACAAACAAAACCTTAATAGATTCCAGCATCAGAACTCTGCAGTCCCATTGCCTCATCATGGCACTCACTGGAAGCGCTCCAAACAGACAGAAAATCAGATTTTAATATCTAAGTGCAAGATAAAACTGCTGGATTGGGCAAGGTTTGGGAATTTGGAGGGAGGAAGAGGACAGAGGCAGAGGCATGAACTGGTACTGTGAGGATGTCGAGATTCACACCTGTGCTTTCAGGTACAAAAAAAAAGATTAAAAAATCACCAAAAAACCCAAGAGTAAACCCCAGCCTTGCGGACTGAAGCTTATTTTCTGAATGCACCCCTTCCCCCTTGGAACTGGCTCATCCCAAAATTCAAACCTTGATGGATTTCTGCTCCAAAATAACCAAATTAAAGCGATTTCCAGGCGCAGCAGAGCCACCAGACGGACCCGTGGGGATGAGGGGCAGAGTTTTGCTGCTGGAAAGGAGAAGGATTTTGTCTGCTCGGGGCTGACGGTGATGGATGGAGAGGCTCCAGCTCCAGCATCCATCTCCATTCCCCGCTCCCGTGGCACCTCGGGACGGGGCTGGGGACAGGTCCCTGACCCTGCTGCCGGCTCGGCGTCACCTGCTCCGGGATGTCTGAGCGCTCCCGGCTCGGGCTCCCCAGACACCTGGAATTTAAGGAATTGTGCTTTCCAACCTGCTGTGAAATCCCATCCGTCTCCCTTGGCAGCAGCAGCTTTTAGGGAAGAGCTGCTGCTCTGTGATCCACGTTACGGATGGGGCAGAAAACTGCCAGGTTTGGAGCGTTTGCAGCCAAAAAACCAAAACCCAGGGAATTCTTAGGGATGATAAACGCTTCCCATTATTCCCAGCTCCAGCACCCGTCCCTTGGCAGACACCCTTGGGAGCAGAGCTGCTCCCAAGGCGTGAGGGGACACAAATGGGAGTCAGGAATTCGGGGATCGAGGCAGCGCCAGGAGGAAAATCAGTGTGCAGAGTTACGATTCCCTGAGTGGGAATCATTAAATTGGGATCCTTCTCCCAGGCTGATCAGCTGAGGGCTGGAAAATGGCAAGTGGATGTTAAAAGAAAATGGAAAACCCGTGCTGGGAACAGCAGAATTCCTACTGGGGTATTGTTCCCAGCAGTAAATGTAATCTCAGCGTTGATGGGGGCAGCAAAATGTGGTCAGGAAAATGTTGGATAAAGGGTGGAAGAACTTGTCTTGGTAATGGGAAGTGCCAGGGGACGATGAAACCAACAGCTGATGTCACTGAGTCACTCCCCTGGATCCTTGGAAGTGTCCAAGGCCAGCCTGGATGGGGCTTGGAGCACCCTGGGATACTGGGAAGTGTCCCTGGATGGGTTTTAAGGTCCCTCCCCACCCAAAGAATTCCAGGATTCTGTGATAAATGAGACATCCCAATCTCCACCTCAACCAGGAAAGCCAAAATGTGGATATTGGGGGAAAAAAATCCCTAAAATCCCCTAAAATCAAAGATCACCTGGGTTCCTTAGGAGTCCCATCAAGCTTGGGGACCTCAACCATGGTGGTCATGAATCCATCCTGGGATGAATCCAACAAATCCATGCCGGGATGAATCCAAACAGATCCATCCCAGGATGAATCCAACAAATTCATCCCAGGATGAATCCAACAAATCCATCCCAGGATGAATCCAACAGATCCATCCCAGGGTGAATCCAACAAATTCATCCCAGGATGAATCTAACAAATTCATCCCAGGATGAATCCAAGAAATTCATCCCAGGATGAATCCAACAAATCCATCCCAGGATGAATCCAAGAAATTCATCCCAGGGTGAATCCAACAAATCCATCCCAGGATGAATCCCAACAGATCCATCCCAGGATGAATCCAACAAATTCATCCCAGGATGAATCCCAACAGATCCATCCCGGGATGAATCCAACAAATTCATCCCAGGATGAATCTAACAGATCCATCCCAGGGTGAATCCAACAAATCCATCCCAGGATGAATCCCAACAGATCCATCCCAGGATGAATCCAATAAATTCATCCCAGGATGAATCCCAACAGATCCATCCCGGGATGAATCCAACAAATTCATCCCAGGATGAATCTAACAGATCCATCCCAGGATGAATCGAAGAAATCCATCCCAGGGTGAATCCAACAAATCCATGCCGGGATGAATCCAAGCAGATCCATCCCAGGGTGAAGCCAACAGATCCATCCCAGGATGAATCCCAACACACCACTTCCCTCAGAGGGAAGAAGATCCTGTGTAGGGGTGTAAAGCTCTGCCTTACTTTAGTTCCAAAACCAGGACTAAAAAGAGCATTTTGTCTGCCCTGGGCTCAGGTTTTTAACCTTTTCACTGACCAGGACAAGCAGCAACTTGAGGGCAACCAGAGAATTCCAGCCCTAATTCAGGTGGGCGCCCGAAGACCCAAAAGGAGCAGGTTTGGGAGCAGAGCCCTGGGGGTGGCACCACAGCGTTCCTCCCCTGAGGAGCTGCTGTCCCTTTGTCACCTCCTCTCCACCGCTCTGACCTGGCACAGAGCTCACTTCAAGGACAAAGTTCCCTCAGAGAGGATCGGAACTGGTGAAGAACATCAACTCCTTCAGATGCCCCAAGCCCCATCCAACCCTGCCTTGGACACTTCCAGGGATGAGACAGCCCCAGCTTTTTAGAGTCATAAATAAACTGATTTGTGATTCATGTACTCCAATCCCTCCTGGTTTTAAAATACTCCATCCCAAAAAGCAGGGATGGTCTGGAGAGCATCAAGGCAGCGCTGAAGAGGAAAAGGAGGAGCAAAACTTGGAATTCTTGGAATCCTGCGTGCTGAGGATGCTCTGGGTGAGCCCTGTGAGCACCCAGACCTCGGCACTGCCACACCCCTGACTGGGACCCCAAACACCACGGGGCACAGCAGCACTGCAGGGTTTTACCCCAAACTGGGGATGCTGCTTTGGGGTTGCTCCTCTGGAGGCTGAGGGAAAGGACTCCGAGTACACCGTGGTCATTTTGGTGGGAGGTTCCATTTGATTCCTAATCTATCCCATTCCATTTAATTCCTGATCTACCCTATTCCATTTAATTCCTAATCTACTCTATTCCATTTAATTCCTGATCTACCTTATTCCATTTCATTCCTGATCTACCTTATTCCATTTAATTTCTGATCTCCCCTATTCCATTTAATTTCTGATCTCCCCCATTCCATTTAATTCCTAATCTATCCCATTCCATTTAATTCCCAATCTACTGTATTCCATTTAATTCCTGATCTACCTTATTCCATTTAATTCCTAATCTACTCTATTCCATTTAATTCCTGATCTCCCCTATTTCATTTAATTCCTGATCTACCCTATTCCATTTAATTCCTAATCTATCATATTCCATTTAATTCCCAATCTATCCTATTCCATTTAATTCCTGATCTACCCTATTCCATCTAATTCCTAATCTATCCTATTCCATTTAATTCCTAATCTACCCTATTCCATTTAATTCCTGATCTATTCCATTCTTTTGATTCTTCATCTATCCCATTCCTTTTGATTCCTAACCTATCCCATTTATTTTTCCAGTATAAATATAAATATAAATACTTTAATGTCACACATAATTTCATGCCAGGCATGAATAATTCTTTTTGGTTTATACCCTGTAGTAACTTTGATTAAAACTTTTTCTCCTGTCTGGTCAATAAAATACTCATTTTACAAACAGAGCTGATCCACCACCCTTAAAACTCGTGGGCCAAAATCCCATTTTATGTGTGGGCCACCTCGAGTTAAATCCTCACAAAGCCCAGAGGCAGAGCAGGAATTCCCCTGGATCTGTGACAAGGATGAGGACGAGGATGAGGACGAGGACAAGGAGAAGGACAAGGACGAGGACAAGGACAAGGACAAGGATGAAGATAAGGACAAGGACAAGGATGAGAAGGAAGAGGACAAGGACAAGGACAAGGATGAAGACAAGAACAAGGACAAGGATGAGGAGAAAGACGAGGACGAGGACAAGGACAAGGATGAGGATGAGGACAAGGACGACGACGAGGATGAGGATGAGGACAAGGATGAGGACAAGGACAAGGACAAGGACAAGGATGAGGACAAGGACAAGGACAAGGATGAGGACAAGGACGAGGACAAGGACAAGGACAAAGATGAGGACAAGGGCAAGGACAAGGATGAGGACAAGGATGAGGACAAGGACAAGGACAAGGATGAGGACAAGGACAAGGACAAAGACAAGGACGAGGATGAGGACGAGGACAAGGACGAGGACAAGGATGAGGACGAGGATGAGGACGAGGACAAGGATGAGGATGAAGACAAGGACAAGGACAAGGACAAGGACAAGGACAAGGACAAGGACAAGGACAAGGACGAGGTTTGGGCTCTTACGCTCGCACTCCTCCACGTCCAGGTTGAACTGGTGCAGGGCCCCCAGCGTCAGCTGCCTCACCTCGGCCTCCAGCAGCAGCTGCAGCAGCGACGTCGAGAGGTGCTTGCAGGCCGACATGCAGGCGGTCTGGGCCACCTTCCCCTGTGGGACAAACGGACACGGTCAGTGACACCAGCACAGAGAGCCACCAGCACGGAGACACTGTCACGGAGAGCCACCAGCATGGAGACATCGGCACAGAGAGCCACCAGCGTGGAGACACCGTCATGGAGAGCCACCAGCATGGAGACATTGGCACAGAGAGCCACCAGCATGGAGACACCAGCACAGAGAGCCACCAGCGTGGAGACATTGGCACAGAGAGCCACCAGCATGGAGACATCGGTACAGAGAGCCACCAGCGTGGAGACACCGTCATGGAGAGCCACCAGCATGGAGCTTCTGCAGAGCAGCCCAGCCCCCCCCAGTAAAGCCACCAGCACAGCAAAAACCCCTCAGTAAAGCCACCAGAGAACTTCTCCAGCTCAGTTAAAGCCACCAGAGAACTTCTCCAGCTCAGCCAAACTTCCTCAGTAAAGCCACCCACCACAGAACTTCTCCAGAGCAGCCAAACTTCCTCAGTTAAAGCCACCAGAGACCTTCTCCAGAGCAACCCAACCTCCTCATTTCAATCCACCAGAGAATTTCTCCAGCTCAGTCAAACCCCCTCAATAAAGCCACCAAAGAACACCTCCAGAGCAGCCCAATCTCCTCAGTGAAGCCACCAGAGAACTTCTCCAGAGCAGCTAAACCTCCTCAGTTAGAGCCTCCAGAGAACTTCTCCAGAACAGCCCAACCTCCTCACTAAAGCCACCAGAGAACTTCTCCAGCTCAGTCAAAGCTGCTCAGTAAAGCCATCAGAGAACTTCTCCAGAGCAGCCCAACCTCCTCAATTAAATCCACCAGAGAACTTCCCCAGATCAGCCAAACCTCCTCAGTTAAAGCCAGCAGAGAATTCCTCCGGAGCAGCCCAGTCCCCCCAGTTAAAGCCACCAGCGCAGAACTTCTCTAGACCAGCCCAAACTCCTCAGTTAAATTCAGCAGAAAACTTCTCCAGCCCGGGCAGCCTCATCAGCGTGTCCCATCTGTGATGGGATCTTCCCACAGCACTCAAGGTCACAACCACCATCTCCCAAGGGAATCCCCTCTGGAAGTGCCCATGGCTGCGGGAAGGGTTAGGCCTTGTTGGGTGCAGCTGGAGAAGCTCCAGTCCAGGAGATCTTTGGGGTGCTCAGAGCTCAAAGTGTGCTTGTCATCTCCTAACGTGGGCAAGACAACATCCCGTTAATTATCAGGGAATCATGGAATGTTTGGGTGGGAAGGGACGCTAAAGCCCATCTCATTCCATGGCCAGGGACACCTCCCACTGTCCCAGGACGCTCCAAGCCCCATCCAACCTGACCTTGGACATTCCCACCCACTCCCAACCTCAACCTCAGTCTCTCTACAGCAGGTGGGTCTGCAGCAGGGACTAAACCCATAAAAACGGGGCAATCCTTTGGGACAAGAGCGGGATTCTGTCCAAACCCTCAGGGAACGATCCCGATGCCTGCGTGTGCAACGCCACGAGGGAGGTTTTGGATCATGGTGCTGCCCTGAAAACGGCTCCAGCAGGAGATTATCTTCTCAAACACTCACAAAAGACTCTGAACACGCTCTCCTGACACCAAGGCGTGGCTTAGGAGCTCTCACCGACTCTCAGACGCGCTTTACAAGCCGTGTTTAAACTGGGATTAAACTGGGATTACGCCGCGTTTCCAGCTCGGCATCGCCGGTTTCGTTGTCGCCGCACGGCAACGTTTGATGCCTGTGCTGGGAAGGGTTTTCTCCCAGCTCTGCAAAGTTGGTTTGGATCTTCAGGCCACATCCATCTTCAGCAGGAGGGGAAAAATGGGTTTTTCATTTAAAAAAGGAGCCAAGCCGTGCGTTGCAGGGCAGGGTGCTCCATCTCCGGCTCGCCGCCGCTCCCAGGCTCCGGAGCGTCCATCACTCACCTCCCAACAAACACCTGCACCAAAATGAAGACGAAGCACGGCAACCATAAAGTTTAGCAGAGCTCTGGGGTTTTTTCTTTGCTTTCCATCATTTGTTTGTGCTTTCCTGACACACTGGGTTATTTAAAACCCCGCTCGTGCCAATTGCTCATCTCTGAAAGCCGCGGGAAGCGCGGCGCTGCCCGGCTGTGATTTTTCTTCATTACTTCCAACAGACACTCGAGTTTTTGCTGTGGCTGAGGAGTTTTGACAGAATCAGGGAATATCCTGAGCTGGGAGGGACCCACAGGATTGTGGATCCAAGCCCAGGCCCTGCGCAGACACCCCAACAATCCCACCCTGTCCATGCCAACGTGTCCAAACGCTCCTGGAGCTCTGCCTGTTCCCTGGGGAGCCTGGGCAGTGCCAGCACCTCTGGATGAGGAACTTTTCCCTGAACTCCAGCCTCAGCCTGTCCTGGCCCAGTTCCAGGCCTTCCCCGGGTCCTGTCCCTGTCACAGCTGCCCCTCGGGAGGAGCAAATCCCAAAGAGTCTCCCCCGTGCCTCCTCTGCTCCAGCTGGACTTTCCAAGTGCCCTCAACACCTCCATGTGTCATTGGGATGTCCCAGATGGAAGCAGAGGATGGGAAATCAAAGCTCTGCAGCCAAGCCCTGAGACCCTGCTGAGGACACAGGAGGGGCTCCTGATCCTTCCTGAAGAGCAGGAGAAAATCCCTGGAGTAGCTCATGCTCCCAATCAGCAGGAATTTACAACCCTTGGAGAAACCTGGGAGGTTCCCACTCCCAGGTGAACCATGGAATGGGTTGGATCTAAAATCCCATCCTATTCCACCCCATCCATTGGCAGGGACACCTCCCACCATCCCAGGTGTATCCAAGCCCCAGTGTCCAACCTGGCCTTGGCCACTGCCAGGGATCCAGGGGCAGCCACAGCAAATCTGGGAATTCCATTCCAGCCAGGAATTCCTTGCCAAGATCCCAGCCCAAGCTCCCCTTTCCCAGTGGGAGCCATTCCCTGGCTCCTGTCCCTCTGTCCCTTGTCCCCAGTCCCTCTCCAGCTCTCCTGGAGCCCCTCCAGGGACTCTGAGCATTCCCTGGAATTTTCCCTTCTCCAGGGGAACACCCTCAAGATGAACTCCATGAGCTTCCCCCGTGCTCACCTCTCCAGCCCGCCCAGGTCCCACCGGATGCCCTCCTTCCCCACACCACACAACGGAAAAACCCCAGGAAGGTTTTTCTGTCCCTGCTGACCAACATTTCACAGGAACAACCCCGTTACACCCCAAGCAAGGGTCAGATCCACCTGTGGAGGCACCTGAAGGGTGACCCACACCTGCCCTGGGCACCTTTCTGGTCAGGAGAGAGTGAACGAGGAGTCACACCATGAGCAAGTGAAAACCAGCAAGCAATTGAGATGAAATGTCAAATAATTAAGTCTAAAAAGGGGAAAATAGGATAGGAAAATCAATTTCATCATCAGGGCTTGGCAGCACCACAATGCTGAGAGGCTTCCCTGAGTGGAAGGGCACTTCAGGATGTTCCTTATGGGAATGTTACCTCAGGACTTGTTGCAGAGATGGCAAAGGAGATCCAAACAAGCCCAGAAGCAGCTTCTGGCTCAGCCTTCCCTCCTTCTGCCTTTTCCACACCGGATTAGGCCAGGCCTAAAACTGTTTCAGGTGCAAATGTCCACTGTCCTTGCTCTGAACCTGAATCCTCTCAGGCCAGCTGAGAACACGACCTTTAATTTCCATTATTCTTGAGGCTTTAAACACCTAAAAATCTTTTCTTTAAAAAACACTCAGTTTTCCCTCTCACAGAACACATGGATGCCTCACACTTCAGAAAGCAAAAGTACATGGAATTATTTTTTTTTCTGCTTTTTAAGCCTGAATCCCTTTTCCCCCCACCTTATATTTATTATCAGAGAACTCTGAGATGCCACGGGGGTTTCAATCACGGTGTTAAATGTCTGCTCAGAGAACACAAGGTACCACCAGGGATGAGCAGCAGCTCCTGCCCTGGGCACCGAGATTTAAAACCCTCCCAGAATTTATGGGTTTCACTCCTTATAAATAAGACCCAACTTAATCCTTTCCTGCCTCAACCCCGCGCTCCGCGAGTTACAGCAGCTCCTTATAAAGTCAGCCGCGGCTTGTGAACATCAATTCCAGGCCATTTCCCCGGGAATACAGCGGGAAATCTGCTGGATAAGCAGCTGCTGCTGACAGGAGACAAACGAGCGCGCGGCCGCTGATATATCAGCACTAATAAGCTGCTGCTGCAGCTGAAGGTTGTTTGTATTCCCGCTCGGAATGGCTGGGGCTGGCAGGAATCGAGCACATCCTCCTGCCACAGATGCCCACCTCGCCTCTGCGGAGCTTATTTACGGTAGAGTTTCGCTTCACGGCGTTTTTGTTTGTTTTTTTTTCTTTTTTCTCGGTTCTTTTTTTGAATTTTCCTGCAGCGCTAGAAGAGCCGGACTCGCCTCACCCGGAACGCACGGAGCCGAGTCTGGCAGGGACGTGTTTGCCACAGCCCCAACCCTCCTGGAATTGTTATCCACCCCAACCCTCCTGAAATTGTTATCCACCCCAACCCTCCTGGAATTGTTATCCACCCCAACCCTCCCGAAATTGTTATCCACCCCAACCCTCCTGGAATTGTTATCCACCCCAACCCTCCTGAAATGGTTACCCTCCCAAAATTGTTACACACCCCAACCCTCCCAAAATCGTTACCCACCCCAACCCTCCAGAAATCCTTACCCACCCCAACCCTCCTGAAATCGTTACCCTCCCAAAATTTTTACCCACCCCAACCCTCCAAAAATTGTTACCCTCCCAAAATTGTTACGCACCCCAACCCTCCTGAAATGGTCACCCTCCCCAAGCTTCCCAAAATTGTTACCCTCCCAAAATCATTACCCACCCCAACCCTCCCAAAATCGTTACCCACCCCAACCCTCCCAAAATTGTTACCCATCCCAACCCTCCAAAAAATTGTTACCCTCCCAAAATCGTTACCCACCCCAACCCTCCCAAAATCATTACCCACCCCAGCCCCCCCAAAATTGTTACCCACCCCAGCCCTCCCAAAATCATTACCCACCCCAACCCTCCCAAAATCGTTACCCACCCCAACCCTCCCAAAATCATTACCCACCCCAGCTCCCCCAAAATCGTTATCCATCCCAGCCCTCCCAAAATCATTACCCACCCCAGCCCTCCCAAAATCGTTACCCACCCCAACCCTCCCAAAATCGTTACCCATCCCAGCCCTCCCAAAATCGTTACCACCCCAGCCCTCCCAAAATCGTTACCCATCCCAGCCCTCCCAAAATCGTTACCCACACCAGCCCTCCCAAAATCATTACCCATCCCAGCCCTCCCAAAATCGTTACCCACCCCAACCCTCCCAAAATCGTTACCCACCCCAGCCCTCCCAAAATCATTACCCACCCCAACCCTCCCAAAATCGTTACCCACCCCAGCCCTCCCGAGATGGTGCCCGCCCCGCCCTCGGCGGCGGTGCCAGGACTCGTGCCTTGGCACGGGCGGGAAGCTCGGAGGTGTCATCGCGGTGGGAGCGCTGCTCAGAGGAGCCGCCGCGCTCAGCCGGGACGGCTCCGGCCCCGCGCTAATTCCCTGATGATTTTTGGGAGTGTGGCAGAAGCGGGGGCACTCCCAAAGGCTGTTCCTGTGCCAGCGCCCCGGGCAATCGCCGGGGACGTCCTGGTCCTGCTCCCCAGAGCGGCTCCAGCCCAGCTCTGGCCCTGTCTGGGTTCCAGGAACAATTTCTCCAGGGGAACACCCTCAAGATGAACTCCATGAGCTTCCCCCGTGCTCACCTCTCCAGCCCGCTCATGTCCCACTGGATGTCCTCCTTTCCCACACCACACAAAGAAAAACCCCAGGAAGGTTTTTCTGTCCCTGCTGACCAACATTTCACAGGAACAACCCCGTTACACCCCAAGCAGGGGTCAGATCCACCTGTGGAGGCACCTGAAGGGTGACCCACACCTGCCCTGGGCACCTTTCTGGTCAGGAGAGTGAATGCCAGGACACCCCGGTCCCTCCAGCTCAGGAACAATTTGTCCGAAGAGCGGGATGAGATCTGGGCAGGGAGCAAAGAGCAGGAATGCAACCCTGAGCTGAGCTCTCTGCAGGGAAAGGGGAAAACAAACACCTCAAAGGCACCAGTGCTCATTTACCAACGTGGCAGAAAACTTAAGAGCTTCAAACTGCCCTTAACAATCCCAGGAATAGCTCTGTGCGGTCACTCATTAATTAAGACCTTCGCAAATCCCACCAAAACCTGGATTTGCACTGGGAAGAACAGGGATCACAGGTGAAAGTTGAGAGATCTTCACGGCCAAGATGCCCAAACCTCTCCTTGGTCTGACCTCAGTCAAACAAAGCCATTCCAAGGGTGTTATCCCACCAAAATCCACGGATTTATTGTTTTGTGGCTCATTCCTGGCAATGAATCCCTCTGCCCACAGCTCCCGATGGAACCTCGGGGTTGCCGTGACAATTCCATGACTCCCAAAGTGACACTGCCCTCCCTGTGCCACCCAGGATCCCTCTGGACACGCGGGAAGGATCCAGAAGGTTCCCTGATCATTCCAAGCACTGAAAGGGAGGAGCCAAGCTCCAAAGCTCTCCCAGGGATGCAGCCAAGGGGTTCCCAGCAGAACACAGCACCACAGGATCCCTGAGGCTGGAAAAGCCCTCCGGGATCACCGAGTCCAGCCTGTGACCGAGCCGTGTCCCCATCCTGAGCATGGAGTGCCACGTCCAGCTGGCACCTCTGGGTCTGGGGACACCAAACCTCCCCGGGCAGTCCCAAAGCCCAGTGTCCATCCCATTTTGGGGATCAGCCACGAAATCCTCTCTTCTCATCCCGATGCCATCCCTGGGCAGGCAGGGAAGGCTCTGGGCTCCTGGGGGCAGCCCCGGAGCTGGCCCCGCTGCCGGGAGCGTTTGTTTAGACACGGCCAATCTGTTACCAATTAGGGAGAGGAAACGCCAAGAGGCTGCCTTGTTAATTAAGGAACTGGCTATCAAAGGACTCATTAAGAGCTACTGAAATGGAATGGTTGTTCAAATAAATACCCATTAATCTTAACGTGCAATCAGGAGCTGCCAGTCCCCACCACCCTGCAGGAGCACCTCTGGCTGCCAGGGAAGCGTGGAGTGGGCTGGGTTGGACCCCAGAGATCACCCAGGTGCACCCTTGGAGCAGCCTGGGACACCTCCCACTGTCCCAGGCTGCTCCAAGCCCTGTCCAGCCGGTCCTTGGGCACTTCCAGGGCTCCAGGGGCAGCCACAGCTTCCCTTCACCTGCTGGTGCCTCCTGCACTTCCCCTGGCCCAAACCAGGTGGGATGCGGTCCCCGAAATCCAAACCCAACTCCTGCTGCAGCACGGAGAACCCTCCCAGCGGCTCTCCGAGGAATTAACGCGGCATTTCCATGGAAAACAAAGCCTGACAGGCTCCAAGTGCTCTCAGAGTTTCCAATTATTTTTTTTAGCTACCAGCAGAATTCCTTCTTCGCCCGCAACGAGCATCGGGACTGATGCGATTAAGGATATTTAGACGTGCAAAATCCAGGGACTTCAGACAGCAGAGAAGCCGGCCAAAAATTGGGGATTCTTTGGTATTAAATGTACGATTTTCTATAAACACCACAAGTTGCCCCCGTAATTTCAACACTGAATTTCCTGGCTTTCCCAATCCATACGGCAGCACTGGGATGTTTTGCAGAGGATGGAAACGTGATGGGGAAATAATGAGCAATTGTTTGGTAGCACAAAGCCCAGGATAATCCCAGTGGTTCCTCTCTCTGTGGCCACAGATGGAGACTTCAGACCCTGCAGACCTCCCAGGGCTCATCTCCTGCTCCAGAAGCTTCTGGATCCCCTGGCTGCCTCAAATCTCCCTAAACTGGGGGCAAATTCAATAAATCAGCACTGGAAATTTTTCCTGTCTTGCCTGTCCTGTCCTGATTTGCCTTTTTTTTTTTAAACAACAGTTCTGCACTCACTGAAGGTGGCAGAAACCAAAACCATCACCCAAAAGCACAAATGCTTCCCCAAAGCGTCAAAACAAATGAACGACGAGTACCTGCAATTTTAAAAAATATTTTTAAGATGTTTACTTAAAAAATAAACCATTCATTGATTGCCTAAAGGTCAATTTTCAACTGGACCAAGTGGGTTTTCATGGGGATTTTTTGTTTCTTTTTTTTTTTTTTTTGGTTTGTTTTGGGTGTTTTCAGCTTTGTTTTAGTTTAAGAAACCACAAAAAAACCCAAACAAAATCCCTACAAAAAAAAGAAAAAAAAAGAAAAAGAAAAATAAAGAATAAAAGACAACCCAAAAGCTGTGGGTCTGCACTCAAAATCCTTCCAAGAAATGGGTGTCCAGGACAAGGAGATCCAAAGGAACAAGGGGCAGGCCCAAGGAAGGACACCCCAAGCCCCACTGAAACATCTGGTTGGTTGCCAATGTCACCCCAAGCTTGGTGGCCTCCAAAGATGTCCCCACAAGGCCGGAGCTCAGCTGGCACCGATCACCACCGTGGCCACACCGACCCCAAGGGCTGCGTCCCAAACAAACCCAGCAGGTATCCAAAACTCCCGGTTCGTTAATTCTATTTACTCAGCTTTGCAGCAGACTCATTAAGAACAAACCCCGTTTTTGTCCCTAATTTTTTTTTTTGTTTGGAATGGAAGGAGGACAGGAGCGGAGCAATTCCTGGTTTCCAGCTGCGGGCCGGGCTCTGCCACTCCGCGTTGACGTGACACGCGTGGGGCACGCAGCGGCCGAGGTGTGGCCACTAACGGGCCCTGAGTGACTTCAGCCACCGTCAGACCCGGATTTGATCTCTGGCTCCGTGGAGTCATCCCAGGAGCTGAACACTGGAGCCACTGTGTGGATTTATGGAGCTGGAAAAAGGGGCTGGAGCCAAGTTAGGAGGAGTCACTCACATGGGTTTGGGATTTGCCAAGGAAAAGAAGAAGGAGGGAAACCTTCCAGCCAAGGCTGACTTGTGGGTCAGGGCTCCTGGGCATGGGGGAACGGCTGCTGGAGGGAGGGATACTCCTCAGCCTTGGATCCATGGAATATTCCTCAGCCTTGGACCAATGAGATGCTCCTCAACCTTGGATCCATGGGATGCTCCTCAGCCTTGGACCAACAGAAAGTTTCTCAGTCTTGGATCCATGGGATGCTCCTCAGCCTTGGATGTTCCTCTACTTTGGACCAATGGGATGCTCCTCAGCCTTGGACCAACAGGATGTTCCTCAATCTTGGATCCATGGAATACTACAAGCCTTGGACCAATGGGATGTTCCTCAATCTTGGAGCCGTGGAATGCTCCTCAGCCTTGGACCAACAGGATGTTCCTCAGCCTTGGATCCATGGGATGCTCCTCAGTCTTGGATCCATGGAATACTCCAAGCCTTGGACCAATGGGATGTTCCTCAGTCTTGGAGATATGGGATTCTCCTCAGCCTTGGGCCAATGCTCCTCAGCATCCCGTTGGCCCAAGGCTGAGGAGAATCCCATGGGATCCTCCGAGCCTTGGAGCTCCTGACGCCCACACTCAAGAAAAGAGAGGTGATGTCTGCACACACATTTCTTTGGGAAGCGTTTTGGATTCCATCCACACTGGGACACACGGAATGGCCAATGCCACCATGACAGCAACGTCCTTTCCAACAGCCCCGGCATCCACTCCCAGCCTGATTTTCCAGGAATGGAGAGGTCCTCTTCTGCCCTGGATCTGCCATTCCAGAAATGATCCCACAAACCAGAGCTGCTGGTCTGGGAGCAGGATGGATGCTCTGGAGGGATGAACCTTGTGTCGCCCATGGAAGAGCCCTCGGTGCCATCAGCAAATCACCAGATTTCAGCACAGTTTCCCCTCTGGAGCTTTTCCTGAGTAAAACTGGGATTTTGGCCTGGGCTTTGACCACCCTTGTCTCAGTTCAGGAGACAACATCTCACAGAAGATCTCAGGTTCACCATGGAAAACCTACGGAGAGCAGCACCAATTAACACAATTCCAAGCGGGATTTGCCTCCTGCAAAGACCAACTCAACTGGAAAGCTCCAAAGGTGGAGCAGCTCCAACCAACCTGGAAGGCCCCATCCCCTGCCTAACCCGGGATCTCTCCCAAATTCCTGCAGAAGCTGACCCTGTTTCAGGGGCTGCATTCCAGAGGTGTGGAGAAAACTCCACGGGGTGTCCTTTGCCAGAGGTACACATTTCCCACCTGGATGATATTTTGGGAAAACGGGATCCAGCAACAGGACCAACACATGGCAGAGCTGAACTCCCACCAGAAGCTCAGGGACAACCAGAGAAACAACAACAACAACAAAAGAAAAGGAAAAGAGGGAAGAAAAGAGAAAAGCAAATCCAGCAATTATCCTCACCACACCAAAAATAAACCAGCCACTGCAGCCCGATACAAATCTCTGACATTCCAATAAAAGAGGAAGAAATCCTTGGCTGTGCCCAAGATGCCCAAGGTCAACAGCTGGAAGTGTTTTGGCTGGAGACGGGGGAAGCTCAGGGAAGAGGGAAATCACACTGGGGGTGATGGTCACAACCAGCTCCCGCAGCCAGGGCTGAAAGGGGCTTTTATTAAAAATATTTAATGCTGGTTTATTCGGTTTGGGGCTTTGTTGGGGTCTTTAATAGTTTGTGGAGTAACCAGCTCCATGGAAGGGTTTTTCCTCTGAAGGAATCAAGAGGTCTTGGAATCATGAGAAGCCTGAGAAGCAGAAGCAAAAACACCCAAGAGCAAAAGCACAACCCATGAAGGTTGGAAATCATGGGATTCGGGATATCAGCGGCTCTGGGATACGAGCAGGCACAGGAACACAATTTGTCCCTCTGTCAGAACCACAGATCCTGAATCTCTGCTGCAGGATTTTTGGGAAAATAAATACACAGAAGGAGGGCAGGGCGTGGGGAAGGGAAGCTCCTCGGGATGCAGCTGCCATGGCCGAGCCCGGGGCAGCTCCTTTGGAGCCCCAAGGAGCCCAAAGTGGGCAGAGATGTCCTCTGGAAGCTCCAGGGATTGCAGCAGAGCCGGGAAGCGGCTGGGGAAATTTGGATACACGCATATGCAAAAATCCAAGGAAACAGAAGATTCCATGATCTCCCTCTTTTTCCTTGTTCAACATCCAAAGGCAGGGCAGGGCATATTTAATTAAATGGTTTCTGGGAGTCAAGAACATGGGAATTGTTGGGTGCAGAACCTGGATCACCCAAAATCATCTGGAGCATCTGGCTCCAGTTTGGGGTGGGACAAGGTCACGCCCTCAAAAACTCCAGGAAATACTTTAGGAATTATTGTAGGAATTATTCTAGGAATTACAGCCGTTATCCTGGTTTGCCACTGGGTTTTAGCTGCAGGCACTCAAAAACCACAGAACCACCTGATCCCAACTGTCCCACCAGGCTGGAAATTGAGGCTGGCATCAAAATCACAGAATCCTGGAATGGTTTGGGTGGGAAGAGACCTTAAATCCCACCCCATTCCCACCCTGCCACGGGCAGGACACCTCCCACTACCCCAGGTGGATCCAAGTCCCAATATCCAACCTGGCCTTGGACACTTCCAGGGTTCTGGGGGCAGCCACAGCAAATCTGGGAATTCCATTCCAGGGCCTCACCACCCTCACAGGGAAGAATTCCTTCCCAATATTCCATGTAAATCTCCCCAGAGCCACAAGGTACACAAGGAACATGAAGCAGCCTTCATTTTTTTGGTCCTGCTCGTGTCTCCCGAGGCTCTCTCCTGGTCCTCGTGCCCAGGATCCGAGACTTTCCCAGTTCCTTGATGGAAAGCAGAGCCATGGCCCGGCCGCGATCGGAGCGCACGGCTCCAAACTGGAACAAACGAGACCAAAAAAAAAATGGACATATTTCATCCTCTTCTTTTGTGGGTTTTATTTTCTTTTGTATTTGCTTTGGGAATAACATTCTTTCCATTGGGAAGAGCCTGATTTTCCATTAAATACAAAGCAGCTGCCATCTTGGAAACAAAAAGCTGATTAAATGCAGATTCTTTTTTTATTTTTTCCCTCGCTTATGAAGAGCAAGAACCACGTTTGTTTCTGCTGATTTATCGGGGCAGAGCTGCCAATTACGGCAGCAGGAAAACTTAAAGAGAGGGACTTGAATCGCTCCATCATCCCGAAATAATTTTGCAATTATAATTCAACGTCGGAGAAAAAAGGAAAGATCCAGAAGTTTGGAGCGCTCGTCCTCCCTCTGGGACAGCGACCCCGGGGGTTCCTCACCCCCTGCACACACAGGGATGCTCCAGATCCCCCGTTTACGCAGATTCCCGCCCGTTGGGATGCGGGGGAAGGCTCGGAGCGCGGGGGTGACGCGCGGCGCCCGGAGGAGACGCAACCACTGCCCCACTGCGGCCCAGATGGTGAACAGACTGGAAAAAAGGATGAGCTCCAAGGACAAATCCCAACCCACCCACTCCATGGCTACTCCCTGAGCCAGCAAAGCTCAGGCCAAGCGGTTTTTCCAAGCAGACCCCAGTGACCAACAGAAGAGGCATCCGAACCTTCGGCTCGTTCTGTCTTTTCCCAAAATCTGAATCACAGCTTAAATTTCCATTTGGAAATTGAGGTGTTGTAGCTAAAAACCAGGCAGAAGATGGATGAAACAGAGAGATGGGGAAAGCTGTAGGAATTAGTGACTGGTTTTCCATTAACCCTGCAGGTTCTTCTCATTTCTTGTTCTTCAGGAAACCCAACAAAAAACTCCGGAGGATGATGAGAATTCCATAGGGATCTGTGCTTTGAGATGTTTTTCCCGCTCCTGCTATTCCATCTATCCAAGGCTGTAAGATCCAGGGAAAACATTTGTGGAAGGGACCCTGTGATGGTCACGAAATCCTCCTCACCCCCGCTGGTGACATCAGCCATGGCTGGTGGCTCCAAGCGACGATCCCGAGCACCCAACTTCTCTGAGCACCCTCAAGTGTGCCCTGCACAGGGACCCCCCAAAGGCTTGGGCTCCCCCAGGGCAGCCGGGGCTCCTCCCGTGGATGGGTTAAGGGAGGTGTGGAGAGCTTTGGAAGCTGTTCATGGATGTCCCTTTCCACATTCCCAACTTAGGAACCCTTGGAAGAGCAGCAGGTGAAAGAAGAGGAAAGCAGGAAATTGTAAATTCTATGATTTCCCCTCCATTTCCTGAAGGGTTAGAAGAACCCCAACCCAAACTTCATCTCCTGGTAGGATTTTTGGAAGGTCCAGGCTGAGGCTCTGGAGCAGGAAGGAGTAGACACGTTTGGATTACATACAACAGGGCTGGAATTTTGGCTGCAGGATTCCCCATGCCACACATTCCTTGTGGATGGAGGTGCAGGCAAGAGAAAACATCCAACAGCTTCCTCAAGTTTGGAAAACCAAATTCCAAGCCAGACATGCCGAGGTGACGCCACAGAAGGAATGATACCTACAGAAGCACGCCCTGGTTTAACGGATTTATGGGACTGGGCATTTTGGCTTCCATTAATTTTCCAACTGCTGAAAGCAGACAAGGAAACTTTGGAATTCCAGATAACCCAGTTTAGCCAGGCTCGAGTTTACAGAGCTCCTGGGTAAATCAGGGGTCAGCCTGCCCAATCCAGCACTACCAAATCCATGGGATTTGGACACTATGCTCCTTGTTTTAAAGCACCACCAGCTCCTGTTTCGACCCCTCAAGCCTGACAAATATTTGGGAAACCAGGAATGGGCTGCTCCAGCCACCAGTCCATCCTCTCCCCTTCACGGCATCCCTGTTTTATAGGAATTTTGCTGAACATTCATTCAGGCCAAGCAATCCCCTAAAAGATTTGGATCACCTCTGGAGTGGAAAGCCCCAGACACGGAAGATTCTGGATGCTGCTCACGCCCTGTCCATGTCTGCATCCCACTTTTTTTTAACTTCTAAACTTCCAGGATCAGCCACAACAACTTCCCACCAGCCAAATTAAACTCTGCCAGAATTCCTCCTTTGTCTTGCTACTTTGCGTGATCCCATCTTTATTTTCCCAGCTTTTCCGTGATTTATTCCCACCAATTAATCCCAACTAGGCAGAGAACAGAAAATTAGGAGGGATAAAAGGAAGGAAAATTGGGATTTGTTGCCGTTAAGAACAAGCCTGACTAAGAGCAGGCTGGCAAAGCCCCTCCATATAAAGGGATTACTCCATCCCTGACCCTTTCCAGGGGAGCTCCAGGTATTATTTTCCACTGATTTACCTTAATGAAAGTAATGCCCCCCTCTCCGTAGGAAGCTGACTCCAGAGCTGTCTAGGCACTGGATCCAATTAAAGAAATAAATACATCTGGCTTCCAAACAGCTCCAAGCCTGGAAAAGCCAGAGGGAAAAGGGCTTTTTGCATCTCTCCCTCTTGGGCTACGCCCTGAGGACAGCACGGAGGATGCCTGGCATCCAAGAGCGCTCCTGGAAACCCCCGGCTGCAGGGAATGCCTGGAGCATCCCGGCTGCTCCGCGGCTTTGATGGGAGCCGGCCTGGGATGGTTTAACGAGGCTCCCTCTCTCCAGGAGCTGGCCTTGATCTGAGCCTCCGTGTTGGCTTAGAAACCCCCCAGGAGCCCGGAGCCTGCAAATAGTCCAGGCTTGGCCAGGCTTGGTTCCCAGGGAAAGGGGCACAAGCATCCCACCGGAGCAGGGAATATCAGGATTCCCATGAAGAGCAGGGAACGCAGGCTGGAGAGCAGAAGCAGGGTCCAGGCTCTGGATGTGACGACCCCACAGAATTCCCAGCTGGGTTTGCAGCCGTGGGAATAGAGGAAACAAGGTGGCTGCGGAGCACTTTGTTTGCCGCCCATCGCTGGAAATGCCGCGGGTTTTCCTCCCGCACATGGAACAAGCGGAGGTGACAACAATCACAGGGGGTTGCTGAACCAGAAGGAAGGTCTGAGAGCCTCCTTGGCTTTATTTTGGTACTAATTGGCCAAATCCAAACTGATTTTGGGAGATGGCACATGTCAAGAATCCGCATTATTTTCTGGAGAAAACCATGGAATCCCAGAGTGGTTTGGGATGGGAGGGACACCTTCCACCATCCCAGGTTGCTCCAAGCCCCATCCAGCCTGGCCTTGGACATTTCCACTCCAGTCTGAGGAAAGGCTTAGTGCTCCAGTCCCTCAAACCAGAAGGAATTTCCAGCTGGAATCCCTATGGGGAATTTCTCTGAAAAAGGAGCATGGCTTTTACAAACATCTTTTCTCCTGTGAGAATCCAGGTTTCCTTAATATCAGGCATTCCCCTTAATTCCCTGCAGATTTAGGTATTCCAGGGTGATAAAAGGAGCCATTTCAATGCACTGAAACCAACAATTTAGAGACCCACTGGGAAGGAAACCCTTTCCTTTGCTCTCTGATTTATCCCAGAATTATTCATCCCATCAATCTCGACTTTCAATCCACCTTTTCCTTTCCTCCTGGCTGACACAAAGGACCTTTTCTGGTTCAACTCCCCCCACGAGCGTGGAGGTGTGAGCGGAGCAGAGCCAAGGCGCGGGATGCAGCGTCCGGTACTCACCGACATGGTAGAGTGGACATCTACCTGCCCCTACAGAGGACAACACAGGAGGTCAGGGTCAAAGGCAGAACAGAGCAGAGCAACAGGACAGAGGCAGAAAGGAGCCCAAAGGGCATCAGAGGTGCCCACCACCCCCAGAGATCCAGCAGCAGCTCCCACGTTGGCAAAGGATTGGGAAAGCAAAATGGGGGCTCCTGGGAGCGGCTTGGAGGAGAAGGAGGAGGAGAATAAAGTGCCACAAGAGAGGTTTTGTTGTCATTCTGTCACAGATTCCTGGAATGGGTTGGGTTGGAATGGACCTTAAAGGGCAACCTGATTCAAACATCTCTCACTGTCCCAGGTGGATCCAAGCCTCAATGTCCAGCCTGGCCTTGGGCACTGCCAGGGATCCAGGGGCAGCCCCAGCAAATCTGGGAATTCCAGCCCAGCCCCTCCCCACCCTCCCAGCCAGGAATTCCTTGCCAAGATCCCATCCATCCCTGCCCTCTGGCAGTGGGAAGCCATTCCCTGTGTCCTGTTCCTCCATCCTGAGTCCCAGGTCCCTCTCCAGCTCTCCTGTGTGCTCCGCACGTCCCCATCCCTGTTCCTCAGCAATCCCACCTGCAAGAGGTGATGGATCCCAAACCCTGGGAGTGACAGCTGGGATCAGCTCCAGCAGGGCTTGCTCAGCTCTTCCAAAGGCCAGGGGAGTTATTTAAGCACAGACTGGACTTGTGCAAACCCAGAGGTGACTCTGGTGCTCCTGAGATGTTTTCCTGATGGTTATTTTCCACTTGGGTCCCTCCCAGCACGGCCGAGGCTGTGGTTGGTGCAAAGTTCATGGCATTTCGCTTCCATGCACAGGGCCTTGGCTCATAAATATTCCAGAGGGATTTGACTTTTCAAATAAAAACACAGGCAATCGTTCTCTTTGGAAAGAAAATAAACACTTGCAAAGCTCTTTCTACCAGAGCAAGAGCTGCCGGGGCCGTTCGTTTGCAAGGGGGGAAGAGATGCCAAGAGAAGGCAAGAAACCATCACGGCTCCAGCTGAAATCTGTGCCTGCCATCTGGCAAAAATAAGCAGAAAAGGGGAAAAAAAAATAGGGAAAAAAAAAAACCAACTCTGCAGAGGGTTCACACTGAAGTGCTCAACGGCAGAGGTTGGATTTGTTGGATCGCTGAAAGATTGCTTCCCCTTCCCAGGTCAGCCTCACCTCTTGACCTGCCCCGATTCCCTTCCAAAGGAGGTTATCGAGATACAAGACTAACAGAGGATTAAAGGAAACTGAAAATAAAAACAAAACACCCCCCCCTTCCCCCAGCCCCGCTCCCCTCCCCCAAGAAAACATCCTTGCTTTGTTAACCTGACAGTTCAGGGGAGGTGTTGACACAACCCTCCATCTCTGAGGAGCTTAATGTCAACAAATCAGTGTGTTTGGAGTAGCCCTGTCAATGCCATTTACATTAACTTGTCCAACAAGAAATAAAAACAACAATCAGCCATCAAAGACAAAAGGCTTTTTCAGTCATTCTTTGCAAAGTCTTACGCTGGAAATGTTCATTTTTGGAGGCCGTGGCCCTTTGCTTGCTGAAAACCAGAAACCGCTTTTTTTTTCCTTTTTTTTTTTTAAGGCCTAAAATACTTTTTGTACTAATTTTTTTTTATTTTACCCTTAAAAAAAGATGTTTTTCTTTTAAAGGAGACCCGAGCATCCCATATTAATGAGCTCCACAGCAGCAGCAGCAGGAACCGACTCTCCCTGGTTAACGCAGGAAGAGGGCGGCCTCGGGAGCCAAATGTTAATTATGCTTTGATTCCCATCAGCGTTTTATTTGCTCGGAGACATTTTTGGGCACTTAGTGGAGCATTCTGGAATTGTGGCTCCAAACCACCATGACCGTTTCATGCACAGCACTGGCATGCACCAAAACCCCGGGAAGTTCTCCGTGAACTTTTCCTGCCCCCCGGCACACGCTGTCCCCACGGCACTGGTGAGGGCTCAGCGTCCCCCAGAAAACTGCAACGTGCAAATAAATTCCAGGAATTCCCCAAAATCAAGTGGTTTTCATCATCTCCCACAATGCCTCCTCCAAAGGAAAAATCTGGGATTGCAGGGCCTAGAAAAAGTGGAGGCTCTTTAGGCCGCTGCACCAGGATTTTGGATTATTTTTGGGTTATTTTTGCTGGCTGCCCACAGAGGTGGTGGAGGCCTCAACCCAGCAAAAATCCCAGGCCATGGCTCTGGACAGCTTGATCCAGTTGAAGATGACCCCCAGAGAAGTGCAACGTGCAAATAAATCCCAGCAATTCCCAAAATCAAGTGGTTTCCATCATCTCCCACAATGCCTACTCCAAAGGAAACACTAAGGACTGAAATTCCTGCTTCAGGCCTAGAAAAAGAGGCTTTAGGCCAATCCACCAGCCAGGATTTTGGGATTATTTTTGGGTTATTTTTGCTGGCTGCCCACAGAGGTGGTGGAGGCCTCAACCCAGCAAAAATCCCAGGCCATGGCTCTGGACAGCTTGATCCAGTTGAAGATGTCCCCCAGAGAAGTGCAACGTGCAAATAAATCCCAGCAATTCCCAAAATCAAGTGGTTTCCATCACTCCCACAATGCCTACTCCAAAGGAGAAATTAGGGACTCAAATTCCTGCCTGAACTCCAGAGAAAGATGAGACCCTTTAGGTTAAAAATCAGGATTTTGGGCTGGGTCCGTTTTCCTGTTTGAACTAGGTGCTCACAGAGGTGGTGGAGGCCTCATCCCTGGAAAAATCCCAGGCCATGGCTCTGGACAGCTTGATCCAGTTGAAGATGTTCCCCAGAAAATGGAACATGCAAATCCCAGGAATTCCCAGTATCCCAGTTTTCATCATCTCCCACAATGCCTACTCCAAAGGAAGAACTAAGGACTGAAATTCCTGCTTGAGGCCTAGAAAAGGAGATTAAAAAAGAGACTTCAGCCAGGATTTTGGGCTGGCTTATTTTTGCTGGATGCCCAGAGAAAAGGTGGAGGCCTCACCCTTGGAAAAATCCAAGGCCAAAGCTCTGGATAACCTGATCCAGCTGAAGATGTCCCAAGCAGGGGCTTGGAGCAAGGTGACCTTTAAACCCAAACTGTTCAACACAATAACGCTGGGATTCCCAAGAAACACAGGAACATTCAGCCTAAAGAGGGAAACATAAACCCTAATCCCAAATCCCAGCTGAGATTCCTTTCAGCTCCTCTTTCTCCAGTGTTGAATCCCAAGGATATTCCAAGGCCACTTGAGCTGCCCTGGGGCCGGCTGGAGCCGTGACCTGCAGAGGTTTTCCTGCGGCTCCCTCGGGACAATGGGATTACCCAGCCCTGCCACAGTGCGTTTCTGCAGCCTCAGGACTTTGGGATCCGTTTTTTTTTCCCTGATGGGGCTTTTTGGAGGTGGAATTTTAGCCCAGGAACTCCGACACGCCCGGGCTGAGGTTCCGTGATGGGCAGGTGGAGGTGTCATTCCAGCTGGGACAAAAAGTGGGGGAGCAACAAAACTGCACCTTCCAACACCAGGAGAACACCTTTCACTGGGCCAAAATCCCATAAATTCAGTCGGAATCAGCTCTGGAAGATGGGGGCATTTCCAAACCAGGCAGGAAAACAGGAACGAAGGGACTCCAAGGACACTCACCCCAGGATGGGGCACAGTCCTGGAGCTCCAGGCAGCGTGGAAATCCTGGATTTTATGGGACCAGGCTGAAAACTCATCTCAAACAGGGCAGCAGCTCCTGTCAGACCCCAAAACTGTTGTGCTTTATTTCCAATCACACCTCTCGTGCTGTTGGATTGGGATGGGTTTGGATCAGCTCCACCTTGTCACCAGAACCCTGAATTTCCTTCGAGCTGGAATTCACCCTTTTGGGAATGTTCCTTCACCCCTCTCACTCCTTCCTTCCCCAGCTGATGCTCATCTCACATTTTTGGTGCTTTAACAAACGCCTCCATCGTTTTTTACATGGATTTGGGCAACACTTTTATCTCCTGCACTTCAGTAGCAAAGCCCAGGAATTTCAGTGTGCTCCTAAATCTGGAAAAATTCCCTGAACCCTACAGGGATGAAAAACCTTGACACCAGAGGATGTGGAGGCCTTTGGGATGCAGCCTGCTCCTTCCTGGCTTGCTCTCACCCACCATTTGGGTGATCCATCAGCAACATAAGGAAAAAAAGCTGCAATCAATATGAAAAAATCCCGAACCTGCAGCTCCCACAAAGCTTTGAACCAGACCTGCAGCTGCCCAAACCAGGCTGAGGTGCCTCCCCTGTCTCCCCAGGCTTTGGGGAGGCTCTGGAGCCCAGGGGCTGCCCAACAAACCCAAACTTCTCCTCAGCTGAGGCTTTTCTAACCCGGTTCTGGAAGACAAAAGGCTGCCTCAATCCGTCCTGGTGCTTTTTAGACCAATTTAAGTCTTCCCAGCCTCCAAACCAACCCTGACTGGCTCCAAAAGGAAACATTAATATTTAAGGAAGATAAATCACTCCTGGCCCACCTCATAAATCACTGTGGGCATCCCCCCCCAGCCCATCTCTGCTGCTTCATGCTCTGCTGCAGAGACCAATCTCCCTGTCAAATTCCATTACTGGCTCCTGAGCATTCCCAGCGTGATGGGTGGAAGCCTCCAGGTGCTGAACCAACCCACAGCTCCTTTTTTCCAGGAAAAATCCACCCATTTCCAGCATCTCCTGGCTGCAGGAGGCACCTGCCACAGGACACCTGCCTGGGGACAAACCTGGGACAAACCTGGCTGGGGAGGTGGACCCAAGTCCTGCCCACCTCTCTGCTCAACGCTTTATCAGTCCATTTCCCAGTTTGTCCCGCTGATAACAGAGCTGAGGATAACTTCTCCTCAACACAGGTGCGGAGGAGCAGGGAAGCCACTTCCAGTCCCCTTTTGGGGGCTTCTCCCCCACAGCAAATCAGCCAGAGCTCCCCCCTGCTCCCAGATCTTCCTGCTGGGATGGGGATGCCCAAAGACACGAGCCAGTCTGGGGGTGTGACACCTCCCAGAACTGCTCTGCAGGGTGGGACCTCCTTCCAGAGGAGAACTCCAGGGCACGGACAGAACGAAGGAAGCTGCCACTGGGGAATATTAAATCTTCCCTTCCTGTTTACTCCCAGCTCGTGAAAGCAGCAAATAAATCCCAGTTTTGTAAAGAAAGAAAGATCTGAAATTGCTTTTAGAACAACCGCAGAGTTCAGGGGATTTGCTGTTTCAAAATACCTGCTGATCCCAGCTCCTCCCGAGAGTGCATCCACACAGCCCAAAACAAATCCCATTTAGAGGAGGGAAAAAAGCTGCTGGAGCAAAAAAGGAATCTCCTTGGCGATTGGGTTTTTCCTACCAATGAGACACCACTCAGCCAACTGCAAAAAGCAACATAAAGCACATTTCTGATGGCAACAGCAGCATAAACACAGGGACTTCAGACAGCAGAGAGAAGAAAGAAACATATGGTGCCTTCCAAGGGAGCAATACTGGGATGGGAGGCATCAGGGACTTGACAAACACTTGGAAACACAGCTGTAGCTCCAGTAAGGAGCCCATAGGATGGATTTTCTGGGAAAAATAAAAATCCTGGATGGGCATTAACTGCAAGTTAAAATATCTAAAATACAGGTGGGGAATAAATTACCATCCTGCTGGTACATGGTGGGCTGGGATGGAGCCCCAATCCCACAAAAGCAGATTTGCAAATAACTGGGAGAGTCCTCCCGCAGCCCAGCTCGTGGAGACACGTGAAACACGTTCCTTTAAAGCCAGAACTTCTCCTAGATCCTCCAGCAGCAGCAGGCCCTGTTCCCAGCACAGCCCACCACGCTGGAGCTGCCCGGGAGCAGGAGGGAGGGAGGCTCACCGGGAGGTGGGTGAACACGGCGAAGGTGCTGCGCAGGAAGCCGATGAGATCCACCAGGTAGTCGCTGGCCCGGCCGCCCGGCTCCGGGGCCATCCAGTCGTAGTCGGCCAGCTGCAGGAACTGGTCGATCTTCTGGTTGAGGTTGGTGTAGATCTCCTCCTCGGCGGCGTGCCGGGCGTCCTGGGAACGAGACAGGACGTGGGATGGGGGAAAAATCCTACATGGGACGGGGGAAAAATCCTACATGGGATGGGGGCTCCACCAAAATCCTACATGGGATGGGGGCTCCACAAAAATCCTACATGGGATGGGGGGAAAATCCTACATGGGACGGGGGAAAATCCTACATGGGATGGGGGCTCCACAAAAATCCTACATGGGATGGGGGCTCCACCAAAATCCTACATGGGATGGGGGCTCCACAAAAATCCTACATGGGATGGGGCTCCACCAAAATCCTACATGGGATGGGGGCTCCAAACCACCGAAATCCTACACGGGATGGGGGCTCCACTCCACTGAAATCCCACATGGAATGGGGGCTCCACCAAAATCCTAAATGGGATGGGGGCTCCACACCAGCAAAATCCTACATGGGATGGGGGTTCCACTCCACTGAAATCCTACATGGGATGGGGGTTCCACCAAAATCCTTCATGGGACGGGGGGAAAATCCTACATGGGACGGGGGAAAAATCCTACATGGGATGGGAGCTCCACCAAAATCCTACATGGGATGAGGGCTCCACACCATCAAAATCCTACATAGGATGGGGGCTCCACACTACAGAGACCCCACATGGGATGGGGGCTCCACACAACTGAAATCCTACATGGGATGGGGGCTCCACCAAAATCCTACATGGGATGGGGGCTCCACTCCACTGAAATCCTACATGGGATGGGAGCTCCACACCACCAAAATCCTACATGGGACGGGGGAAAAATCCTACATGGGATGGGAGCTCCACACCATCAAAATCCTACATAGGATGGGGGCTCCACACTACAGAGACCCCACATGGGATGGGGGCTCCATACCACCAAAATCCCACATGGGATGGGGGCTTCACACCCATGCTGTGATGCTATATGGGATGGGGGCTTCATACCACTGAGACCCTACATGGGATGAGAGTTCCACACCACCAGGACCCTGTGTAGGATGGGGGCTCCCCACCACAGAGACCCCACATGGGATGGGGGTCCACATCACAGAGACCCCACATGGGATGGGGGCTCCACACCCAGAGACCCCACATGGGATGGGGGCTCCACACCACCCTCTAACCGTGTGGGAGCTCTACCCAACCTTTAGGCTGGGATTTGGCACCATCCTCAAGCTCAGGGCAGCAGCCACGAGGCCGCTGCAGCCTCAGGCTGGTGGGACAGGGACCACCAGGCTGTGGTGGGCAGGACCAAGCTGGATTCTGCCCCCCGGCGTGATGTGAGGACAAATCCGGAGGAGATGGAGAGAGGCTGGCTCCAGTGGTGGGATCCTGGTGTTGGTAACACCAAGGTTGTGGTTCCACCCCGGGATGGAAATAATCCCAGAATCCTGGCTGGTGGATTGGCCGACAGTCTCCACTTTTTCTAGGCCTCAAGCAGGAATTTCAGTCCTTAGTTCTTCCTGTGGAGTAGGCATTGTGGGAAATGATGGAAACCACTTGATTTTGGGAATTGCTGGGATTTATTTGCATGTTTACTTCTCTGGGAGACATCTTCAACTGGATCAAGAGTCATAGTCTTGGATTTTTCCAGGGATGAGACCTCCACCACCTCTGTGGGCACCTAGTTCAAGCAGCAAAACTGACCCAGCCCCAAATCCTGATTTTTAACCTAAAGGGTCTCCGTTTTCTCTGGAGCTCAGGCAGGAATTTGAGTTGAGGGTCCCTGTGCGTTCCTACAGCTCAGAACACCCCGTGATTCTGAGATGGGAGAGGAACATCCCCTATGGAAATCCCACCTAACCCAGCGCTGGGCTGGGGGTCAGGATGAGGGCAGGACACTCAGCTGCTGCCCAAACAGCTGGAAAAAGCCAGGATGGACTTCCCTGGGGACACGAGACTGAGCCACCCCAAGGCAAAGCCTCACCAAACCCATTCCTGCTGTTCCCACCTCTGGATCTCCACGGACAGAATTCAGACACCCCACACTGGGCCCGACCAAATCCCACGTAAAGCACCTGGGGGAGCACTCCTGGAGTGGGATTTAAAATCTGGGAGTTTCTGCCAGCCCTGCTTTTTAGGGGATAATGCTAAAAGGAGCGGAAAGATGGAGAAATATAAATTCTGGAAGTCTTTCTCCTGGGTGGAAGAGGAACCTGGTGTCCGTGACACAGTGCTGCGACAGCAAATTGAGGATTTATTTAAACAAGAAATAAATTATCAGGTTTTTTTTTTTCAAGATCCCCTTAATCCTTTAGCTAATTAGGGCTGCAAATTAAGGACAGAAACCTCCCACGACGTCGACAGGAGCAACGCTCCGAAGGACAAACCCGAAGCGATGGCGCAACCTCTGCAGGAGGGCACAGACCCATCCTGGGGCTCAGCCCAGCCGCCCCCAGCCGGGGCTGGGACCCCCGCCCCGCTCACCTTGAAGGTGGTGGTCCCGTAGAGCTTGGTGGTGTGGACGGTTTCGGGCAGCACATTGGTGATGTTGGTGATGAACTCCTCCAGGAACTTGCAGGATTTCTCCAGGTGGGTGGTGTTGATGATGATCTGCACCAGCTGGGAAGGCAAAGAAGGGCTGCAGCCCCGCTGCCAGGGGAAGCCGTGCCAAGCCCACGCCACCCTGGCGTGAAAAGCTGGCGCTGTGCAAACACCCCGAGCTTTGCCACGGGCTCCAGGCTCCCCTCCTTTAGCAACACCTAAATCCAAGATAATTTTTTTTGGGGGGAAGCAATTCCCATGACAGCCACTAATACCACAGGAGGCGATTTTGTCTTTCTGAGGACTTTCCTACATTGAGCTGTCACTCAGGGCTCCCCAAAAATCTGCCAGGACACATCAGGAGGCTCCCGGCTGCCACTGAACCCGAAAAATAACCCAACGTTGAGTGACACCGAGCAGCATCGCACGGGCCCTGAACAAAGGAACCGCGAGGTTTGGCTCTGGCAGGTGTGGGGTGAGCAGATCTCTGCCAGCCCCCGGGGCAGCAGAACGCCCTGGGCTGGTCTCATGTCACTGCTGGAGCGTGGTGGGGCTGTCTGGAGCCACCTCCCGTGCAGGAAGGGCTTGGAAGCACTCCCAGATCTGAAGGAGATGGGATTCATCGGTGATTTCAAAGGTGCGGGTGCAGAAATTGTGAAGGGACACCACAAGGATCCCAGCACTGGTGCTGGTGACACCTTGGGAGGTTCAGCCTGGGCACCAGGAAGGAAAAGAGACACTGGAAAGGTGCAGAACTGGAATGGGTGTCCACAGAAGCTGTGGGATGTCTGGGAGAAATGAGAAGTTGGGAAGGGAAAGCCTTGGTTAGCACAATGCAAGGCAATAATAATTAAGTAAACAATTAGTAACTCCTTTTTAGTACCAGCAATTAGTTACACCTTGTTTAATACCCAGAGGTCCCACCTGTCCTGGGGACCTGCAGATTTACATGGATTAAAATCATCAGAAACCTGATTTTGCACAAAAGAAAAGAATGGACCAAGGAAAGAAAATCCCAAATTAGGGTTTGTGCTGCAGCAAAGTGCTGAAGCCACTCAAACACCACCAGAAAATGTGGATTTCTCTCCCATTCCCCTCTTGGATCATCTCTGGTCCTCTCTTAAGTCCTGTGACTTTAAATCAAATTTGTAACATTGCCCAAAATGTAGAAGGCAAAACCAATAGCACAGAAATCTCTTTACTTTCCCACAAGCAAAGTTCCTCGTTTTGTACAACTCTGAGCAGTTTTCCAGGCAAATATTTCATGGAATGCTCCAAAACGCCTGAAGGTGTCTGAAGGAGCACCAAGGGATCTCCTGTCACCCTGTCTTGGAATCAAAAAATCCAGGAAAGGTTTGGCTTGGAAGAGACCTCAAAGATGATGGAATTCCAACCCCAACACCTCCTGGATCCAACCCCTGTGTCCAACCTGGCCCTGGGCACTGCCAGGCATCCAGGGGCAGCAAATCTGGGAATTCCAGCCCAGCCCCTCCCTGCCCGGAATTCCCTGCCCAGATCCCATCCATCCCTGCCCTGTGGCAGGGGGAATCCATTCCCTGTGTGCCGTGGCTCCATTCCCCAGGGAATCCACATCCCACCTCCGTCAGGCCGACGTTTTTCCTCTTGATGACGTTCTGTAAACAGTTGCTCAGGGTCCGGGTCAGCAGCAGGTTTGTGGATTTTCTGATCATGTCGTCGACTTCCGTGGAGCTGCGAAGTCAAAGTTAAAGAGCAATTTTAAATTTGCCTGTTTGAATCAGAATAAGAGAATCCCAGAATGGTTTGGGTTGGAGGGAACTGTACACATCATCTCCATCCTTTAAATTTCATGGCTGAGAAATGGGTGTGGAGCATCTTTTTTTTTCCAAGATACTCCATGGAAAAAAAATCCCTGGGAATTCTCCTCATCCTCCTCCCTGACTCTCTCCTGCCTCACCCCTGAGCAGCGCCCACAGGAGCTGATGTTTGCAATGCATCAAAACACAACAAATTCAGGCCTTTTTATCCATGTTCCAGGAGGAAAGGTGAATTAACACCGGCAAATCCCACATTCCCCAGCCTCACATCCACGAGGGGCTGGTCCAAGGAAGAGCTGCCCATGGCATCAGCACAACCCCAACACTGGGGATTTTCATGGGAAATCAAATCCATTTACAAGGGAAAAGATCTCCAATGGTGAAACCCCAAATGAAATCCCCCAAAATCCCTCCGTCAGCCCTTCCTGGGCTCTCGGACACAATTACAGAGCCACGGGATGGTCTGGGCTGGAAGGGATCTTAAAAGGAAATGGGAAAAATTGCAGAGTGAGCGAGGTCACAGGGAATGGGCTCAGGAGGACACACTTCCAGTGATCCCTGGATTTCCACACAGGGGCTCCTCAGCACAGCACAGCTCCCATCTCCCACAATGGCTTGGGTGGGAAGAGACCTTAAATCCCATCCCATTCCCAACCCCATCCATGGGCAGGGACACCTCCCACCATCCCAGGTGGATCCAGCCCCATTGTCCAGCCTGGCCTTGGGCACTGCCAGGGATCCAGGGGCAGCCCCAGCAAATCTGGGAATTCCATCCCAGCCAGGAATTCCTTGCCAAGATCCCAGCCCAAGCTCCCCTTTCCCAGTGGGAGCCATTCCCTGGCTCCTGTCCCTCTGTCCCTTGTCCCCAGTCCCTCTCCAGCTCTCCTGGAGCCCCTCTGGGGTCTCTGAGCATTCTCTGGATTTTTCCCTTCTCCAGGAGAACATTCCCAATATTCCCAGCCTGGGTCCAGCCCTGGAACACCAGACTGGAAACTCCTGCCCCCATTCCTGCCCTTTCCCAACTGTCTGGAATGGCAGCACTGCTGGAATTTGGGGGATCAGCCCCTCTGAGGTGCTCACGGTGCCACCTCTCCTTTCTCCAGGAGGTTTTGCCACTCCCCCTGCCAGAGGCTCCTTGGATCTGTGCTCGGCTCTGGATTAGCCCTGACAGCACCGGGAATTGTCTCCTGCAGGAGGGGCAGGAGAGGGAATTCCCCACGGGAAGGCCGGGCCGTAACTCTGCTCCTCCTGGTAAATCGAGCCCCTGACCTTCGGCTCCTTCTGCTGCTCCACCTGACAGAGGGGCCACGGCACAAAGCTGGGACTGACGTGGGAAACAAAAGCCAGCCTTGAGTTATCCCGGGAGAAAGCTGGGGGACGTTGGGATGCTGCAAGGGGGGGTGGGAATGGCTTGGATGGGATCTTGGCAAGGAATTCCTGGCTGGGAGGGCAGCGAGGCCCTGGAGTGGAGTTCCCAAATTTGCTGTGGCTGCCTCTGCATCCCTGGCAGTGCCCAAGGCCGGGCTGGATGGGGTTTGGAGCAGCCTGGGATAGTGGAAGGTGTTCCTGCCCTTTGCATCCCAAGTTCTTCCAGGATTGGGGCTTTGTTTGCAAAAAAAGCCCCAAGCCAAACCCAAACCCAAGCCTTGGTGGATTAGAGCTGATCATCCTTCCACCCACTGCTTCCCAGAGATACTCCCTATTTTCCAATGGGAAATTCCACTGGAAAAAGCGAGGGGGTTCTTTTAAAGATAACCTGATAAACTCAGCGTGTAAAAAGGTGAAAGTGCTGAGGAGATAAAGGAAGTTTTCCTGCTCTAATCCAATTAATAGTGCCGATAATAAAATTCCCAAGCCCTACGAAGCCACCCGGAGCTCCAAACTTTCCTCAAGTGAAATAACTCCCACAATAAAGGAGAACCCTCCCATCCAACAAACACAAGGAGCCGCTTGAACGAAATAATTAGGGGTGGTGGTGGCGGGGGGAGGGAAAAAAAAGAGAAAATAAAAATGGGAGCTGCACTTTGTGCCACGGGCAGGAAAAGGCTCGAAGGGAACTGTCTGGGCCGATGACAGCTCCTGTCCCGGATCCCCTGGCGGCTGCGGTGACCTCGGGCCCCTGTGAGTGACGGGCTGACCCCCGGCACCCCGGGGTGCTCCCTAAATGACAGGGCCAGGGGAGAAAAGAAAGGGAAGAGAAAAGGGAGCTGGCTGCCGGCTTTGTAGCCAGGCTCCCTAATAAAACCTAATTCAAGCTGTCAGGGTGAAATGAAGAAAGTGTCAACAGGGGTTTGCGGAGAAATATTCCAAATGTTTGGCTCCGAGAGAGCTGGAGCGGGGCTCCCTTCCCCCCCCACCCCCAATGCTGCTGCTCTGAAAGGGCTGGAAAATCCAATGTGGAAAGGAATTTTAATAACAGGTCCAGAGGGAGCCCCGGGAGGGACCCACGGGGACAGAGGCAGTCACCCCGGCCGTGGGGAGCAGCACCCACGGGAGAGGGCTCTGGAGAAGGAGAGGGGCCACGGTGACCCCGGGGTGAAGGGCCTGGGAGCCACCAGAGAGAGAGGAGGAGCTGCCACCACGGCCAGGCCGAGGTGGAACACGGGGGAGAAACTCCTGAGCTCCCACAGCGGGGAAAGGGCCTCTCCAAACGGGCATTCCTGGCTCCAAGGAGAGCAGGAGTATCCTGGAGAGCCTGGGGCAGGCACTGGAACGGCTGCTGAGTCCCCAGAGCTGTCCCAGCTCCACAGGAGCCACGGGGCATCCATGGGATGGGATGGGATGGGATAATGGGATGGGATAATGGGATGGGATAATGGGATGGGATAATGGGATGGGATGGGATAATGGGATGGGATGGGATGGGATGGGATGGGATGGGATGGGATGGGATGGGATGGGATGGGATGGGATGGGATGGGATGGGATGGGATGGGATGGGATGGGATGGGATGGGAAGGGAAGGGAAGGGATGGGATGGGATGGGATGGGATGGGATGGGATAATGGGATGGGATGGGATGGGACGGGACGGGACGGGACGGGACGGGACGGGACGGGATGGGATGGGAAGAGAACTTAAATCCCATTTGGATCCAAGTCCAGGAAGAGAACTTAAATCCCATTTGGATCCAACTCCAGGGACACCTTCCATGATCCCAGGCTGATCCAACCCCACTGTCCAACCTGGCCTTGGGCACTCCAGGGATCCAGGGGCAGCCCCAGCAAATCTGGGAATTCCATTCCAGCCAGGAATTCCTTGCCAAGATCCCAGGCCAAGCTCCCCTTTCCCAGTGGGAGCCATTCCCTGGCTCCTGTCCCTCTGTCCCTTGTCCCCAGTCCCTCTCCAGCTCTCCTGGAGCCCCTGCAGGGACTCTGAGCATTCCCTGGAATTTTCCCTTCTCCAGGGGAACACTCCCAGCTCTCCCAGCCTGGCTCCAGCCCTGGAGCAGCTCCCTGGGCTCTCTCCAGCAGCTCCAGTGTCAGGTCATGGCCAGGATACGAAGCTCCCAAGGAGCTGGAACTGCCCCCACCCCAATCCAGCCTCGTGTTTCCCCGGGAAGGGAAGGAGGATGAATCCTCCCAGCCAGACTCTTGTCCTTCATCTCCAAACCTCCCCGGAGCTGCCAACGCTGCTGAGGCAGCAGCAAAGCCCCAGCTCCTGGCAGACCCCGCCGGTTTTCAGTCTCACACACGTACACATGGGTGAAACGAGCATCAAAGCACCCCGGGATGGAGCAGGGAGGGTAAACACATGGAATATTTTGCAGGCTCTTTTTAAAATAAAAAAAAAAAATCACATTATTTGTATATAAACTCCCCGAAGAAACAAGAACAAAAGCACGAAACCAGCAGCTGAAACTCGTTCCTGACCAAAAATCCAACCCTCAGAGTGCTCCTGACAACACTTCCATGGAGCCACGGGATTCCCATTCCTTGGGGAGCAGCGAGGGGAGCCTGGGGGATCACAGATGGTGACGAGTGGCCATCAGCTGCTCTCCAGATACCCACCTTCATTTATTTATTAAAAGAACGAGACACAAACATCTTGGAGGAAACAGCCCCAACTGGGATCATCCTGGGAGTGTGGAATTCCCTGGAAGTGTCCAAGGCCAGGCTGGAGGAGGCTTGGAGCACCATGGAAGGTGTCCCTGGGATGGGTTTGTGGGGGAGTCCAGGGAATCCCTCTGGCTGCCCTGGGACCCTGGCAGGGTCAGGAACCCCCTGGACAGAGCCCCCAGGACACTGGCTGTGATCTCTGTCCATGGAAAAGAGTTTTCAATCTTACAGGATCAATTACCAGCTCTGAGTGTTTGATACCAGTAATAATTAAGTGTGGCACAGGTGCAAAAGTAAAATTTTAGGATTCTAGATTAGGGATCCAAGGGGACAAGATGGAGGAAATTGGGTGTGTCTGATCTGTGTCCATGGAAAAGAGTTTTCAATCTTACAGCATGAATTACCAGCTCTGAGTGTTCAATATGAGT
The DNA here is from genome assembly GCF_050655825.1 of Lonchura striata. Lineage (NCBI taxonomy): Eukaryota > Metazoa > Chordata > Aves > Passeriformes > Estrildidae > Lonchura > Lonchura striata. Next base: position 1,186,759 of record NC_140706.1, on the reverse strand, counting down.
AATAATTAAGTGTGGCACGGGTGCAAAAGTAAAATTTCAGGATTCTAGATGAGGGGTCCAAAGGGGACAAGCTGGAGGAAATTGGGTGTGCCTTGTCCTTTTTCTCCTTCTTCATGCCCTCCATGTCTCACTGTGGTGTTGGCATTTTTCTGTTGGTTCAGGCTGGGGACACACTGTCCAACGTAGGTGACAGATATTGGCACGTTCTTGTAAATGCAGCCCAGGGAGTTTCTGGTATTTAATGTTTGTAACATCCCACTGAGGGCAGAGCCCCACACGCTGCCCTGCAGGACAGAGCTGGGCAGGGCAGCAGAACATGTGAGAGATAAACAGAATAAACAACCTGGAAACCAGCACAGACCAATTATGGCTTCTGCTTTGGCAGTGGGGCTGACAGACAGAGACTTTCTACAATCTCAGAATCATCAATACCTCAGATTCTGACAGGTTTGGGGATGATCCCCAAAGGTCCTCCCATCCCAAACCATGCTGGGATCTCGCCAGCCAAAATCCCACTGCTCCAGAGGCACTTCCAGCCTGGGCAGGCTCCATCCAAAGGGAGAGGATCCGTGTTTGAACTCGGCTGAGCTCTCTCAGTTTCCCACCTGAGGTGCAGGTCCTCGGAGAACTTGAGGCAGGCGTAGATGAACTCCTTGATCTGGCTGTAGACCTTGGGCACGAACTCCGAGAAGGGGAACTTCTTTGGGAAGGGTTGCTGGAAAACACGGGGGAGAGCTCCAGACGGAGAGCAGGGACAGCAGGGAGGGCTCTTCCAGCCAGGCAAAGCAATTCTGGGATTTATCCTGGATTTTATCAACGCTTCAGCCAAGGGCGAGAGCAGATAATCAAAATGGCACCTGGAGCAGGAGGGGCTCGGGGCCATTCCCTCATTCCCTCTCCCAGCTCCCTCCTTGGGAACACCTGGAATTCCTCCCACACCATGCACAAGGTGTTTTCCTGCTCACCTCCCCCAGGGGCTGCCCAACGACCCCAAAAACCAGGAGCAAATGGATTTTCCAACACCAAATTCTTCCGGTTTTTACTCCCTGCACTCAGAGCTGGGAGGTGCAGCTGAACCCCAGGACGGAATTTTGGGGCAGGACACAGAAATCTGAACCCCTGACTGGGATCACCAGGGCTGGATTTGCTGCCTGCCAGGTGTGGAGCACAGGGCCAGGCAGGATTTAGGATTCAGGAGACATCTGGACACGTTTGCTCCTGCAACGGCCAAGATCCACAATTTTTCTGAGCTCTTTTTCTCTAAATATGAGACTAAAACCAATAAAGGTCAATCCCAGGGTCCAAAAAATGGGAATAAATACCACTGGAAATGGATATTTCCACCTGTGTGACAGAACACCTTGAGAGGAACACAAATCCAACTTCCCTCATCCACACCAGGAGAAATGCATCCCATGGGAGGAATATTTGTTCTTTCCCATTGTTTTCCTTACTCTTTTATGGTTGATTTGGGCTGGGGGGTTGATTTAGGGGTTTTTTGGAGCCTTGCAATGCCCACAAAGGGCGTGAGGTTCTCCTGCCCCAGCGGCCAGGCCAGGCCGTTCTCCCCATTCCAGGATTTACCTTTTCAAGTTCAGCATCCTGGAATGGGAACTGCCCAACGATTTTCCTATAAACTTCTTCATTCGACACCGGGATGGGGCTGTAGTTATCCGAGTCAAGGATGGTTCTGGGAAAACAAAAGAAGAGTTAGGGGCACAACTGTGAGGGGAAAGTTTTCCTGCTGGGCCAGGAGATTCCATGGGGCTGGTGCCAGGCTAAGGTGTGATCCCAAATTCCTGCAGCAGCAGCCATGGACAGCCCAAAGCAGGCAGAGCTCGGTGATGGAGCGAGGGCACAGAACCGTGGAATGGTTTGGGTGGGAAGTGACCCTAAATCCCACCCAGTGTCACCCTGTCATGGCAGGGACACCTCCCACCACCCAGGGTGGCTCAAAGATCCATCCCAACCTGGCCCTGGGTGCTGCCAGGGATCCAGGGGCAGCCCCAGCAAATCTGGGAATTCCATTCCAGCCAGGAATTCCTTGCCAAGATCCCAGGCCAAGCTCCCCTTTCCCAGTGGCAGCCATTCCCTGGCTCCTGTCCCTCTGTCCCTTGTCCCCAGTCCCTCTCCAGCTCTCCTGAAGCCCCTTCAGGCGCTCTGAGCATTCCCTGGATTTTTCCCTTCTCCAGGGGAACATTCCCAGCTCTCCCAGCCTGGCTCCAGCCCTGGAGCAGCTCTGGGGTCTCCTCTGGATTTATTCCAGCAGCTCCACGGCAGGGGTGGCCCTGGATGGGCTCTACAGCCCCTCCCCACCCAACCCATTCCACGACCCTACAATTGATCCCCCAAAAGCTTCCACGGAGGGGCCGGAGCCCCTCAGCGAGGAGTTCCAGGAGGTTCTGTGGGAGCCTCTCACCTGAACACCCCTGCCCACTTCTTCAGCAGGGTCTCGCTGTACTGGTCCTGGATCTCCAGCAGCATGTCGAAGAGCTGGTTCACCGGGAAGCCGTAGCCCTGCAGAGCAGCAGGGGAGGGAATGAAGGCACCACCGGGCAGCCGGGGATTGTTGTCTGCGTTTATCGGGGGCAAATCCTCACCCAGCACCACCCCTGGTGCAGCTGGAGGGGTTTAGGGGCTGACTGACCATGGGAGCAGCACCCAGCGCTGTCCCAGGCCTGGCTGAGGTGGCCAAGCCCGGTCCTTGCACAGACCAAACCAAGCTGTCCCTCTGGCCATCCACAAAAACGCCCAAAAAAGGAGCTTGGCCAGCCCAGCTCAGGCGCCAAAGCCCTGCTGGGCACACTGGGAGAGGCCCCACGTACCTGCAGCGTGTCGGCGAAGAGCACAATGAGGTTCTTCAGGTCCAACACCAGGCTGGGGTCGGAGCAGTAGGACTGCAGAGGAGGGCAGAGAGGAGAACACGGCCGTGACTGCGTGGCACAGCCCTGAGCCCAGCCTGTCCTCTCAGTTCTCAGATGAGAACTGCCCAGGAGCAGCAGCTCACCCCCAGCCCGCCGCGGCTGCACGGGGCAGGGCCGATAAGGCTGCCGGTGCCCTCCGGGCTGGAGAAGCCTTTGGGCTGCCCCAGAGATACCCGAGGTGTGCCCAAAACCGCCCAGGAGCTGCTGGGCAGCCAGAGGAGATGGCTCCCACGACGCGGGACGAGGACAGCGCCTCTCATTTAAAATTTACCGTGTTGTGTCTGACGGTAATGAAGCATCTCAGCCCGGGGCTGAGGGGAAGCGCGCCGGGTTCCAGCCCCAGCACGGGGATCCATCCTGCTCCAAACCCCCCAGACACAGCTCAGCATCCCCAGGGCCCCCCCAGCCTTCCCGAGAGAGGCCAAAAATGCCTCCCCGTGCTGAAAAACGCGAGGTTTGAGACAGAGGCTGCCCAAATATAGATTGGAAAAGGAGAGGGATTTTGAGCCCGCTGGAAACTCCAGGAGGAACGGCTCCATTAATCAGCGGGAAGCACTGGGAGACACACGTTTTCCATCTCCCTGTCCAAAAAGGAGAGTCAGGAAGAAAGATAATGCCCTGAAGCATCGCAAGTGATTAAAGATGTCCCCGCCTGCGGCAAGGAGGAAAATCCAGGGATAAATTTGTCTGCCTTGGAAGGGTGGAAATAACCTCAGCAAGGGGAGACCCTCCCTCAAATCCCAGTTAAGAGCTGCAGGGCACTGGTTGGACTGGGAGTGCTCAGAGCAAACGGTGGTGGCCACAGGGTTGGGAAATCACGGAACGTTTCGTGATCCTGACAAAGCCTCCCCTGGCAGCCGCTCCGTGCGTTCCTCCTGGCACCACTTGAAACAACCTGCGTGGCAACAAAGCTGGGAACACCAAAAAAAAACCCCCGTGGCTGGGCCTGGCTCAGCCTCCTGCTCCCAGCTCGCAGAAAATCCCACTGGAAACAAAAACAAACACAGGTTTGCAGCCCGGGGCGGGCTTGGTGTTTATCCCCTCTGGTAGCACAGGAGCTCAGGGGGAAGGAGGCAACTTTGCAGTCAGCTGGATGGGGATGGAGAACACCAGGAATCTTCTGGATTCCCTCATCCCAGAGAGATCCGGGTTCATCAGAGAGATCTGTGTCCATCTCTTCCCACCCGAGGTGCTCCTGGCTCTCTCCTGAGGTTCTGCCTCCCTGGATTTGGGTTTTCAGCCCATTTTTGGGCCGTTTTCAGCCCATGTCACAGCCATGAAATTTAAGGGATCAAGATGATCTCTAAGATCTCTTCCAACCCAAACCACTCTGGGATTCTTTGATCTTGTGTGACAAAAAGATGCTTTAGAACCCCCCAGTTTTTGGGGGAAAAAATCAACTTTCCAGTAATCTGGATGGGGATGGAGAACACCAGGAATCCTCTGGATTCCCCCATCCCAGAGAGATCCGGGCTCATCAGAGATCCGTGTCCATCTCTTCCCACCCAAGGTGCTCCTGGCTCTCTCCTGAGGTTCTGTCTCCCTGGATTTGGGTTTTCAGCCCATTTTTGGGCCATTTTCAGCCCATGTCACAGCCATGAAATTTAAGGGATCAAGATCCAGCTCCAGGAAGAGCCATGGAATGGTGTGGGGTGGAGAGGACCTTCAAACCCATCTGGTTCCACCTCCTTCCACTGCTCCAAGCCCGGTGTTCCTGTCCATCTCTTCCCATATTTTCACCCGAGGTGCTCCTGGCTCTCTCCTGGGGTTCTGTCTCCCTAGATTTGTTTTTTCAGCCCATTTTTGGGCCGTTTTCAGCCCATGTCACAGCCATGAAATTTAAGGGATAAAGATGATCTCTAAGGTCTCTTCCAACCCAAACCACTCTGGGATTCTTTGATCTTGTGTGACAAAAAGATGTTTTTCATCCCCCAGTTTTTTGAGGAAGAAAATCAATTTTGCAGTCACCTGGATGGGGATGGGGATGGAGAACACCAGGAATCCTCTGGATTCCCTCATCCCAGAGAGATCCGGGTTCATCAGAGAGATCTGTGCCCATCTCTTCCCACCCGAGGTGCTCCTGGCTCTCTCCTGAGGTTCTGCCTCCCTGGATTTGGTTTTTCACCCCATTTCTCAGCCCATTTTCAGCCTATTTCCAGCCCATTTTCCAGCCCATTTTCAGCCTATTTCCAGCCCATTTTCTGCCCATTTCTCAGCCATGAAATTTAAGGATCAAGACAATCTCTAAGGTCCTTTCCATCTCAAACCACCCTGCGATTCTCTGGTTCTGCATCAAACAATGTCATGTTTTTGTGTGCCAAAAAGATGCTTTAGCTCCCCCAGTTTTTCTGGGACAAATCACCTCCCTCTCCCTCAATAATTCCGAATGAAACAATGATGAGAACACAAACCCGCCGTTTTACTCTTCAAAATACCGAATTTGGCAGGGAAATGCGTTCAACCAAGAGGCTGAAATCGCCGGAGAAGGAGACTTATCTGTGTGTCTGTGTCTGTCTTTTAAACACTCATTGGAAAAGAGGGAAAACAAAGGATCCTGAGCGGAGGAAAAAAGAAAAAAAAGGAAAAAAAAAGAAAAAAAAGGCAATATTGCAGCACGTCAAGGACAGTCAAGCAACAGCTGAGCTCTGCCGGGCTTTTACTCACGGAGTGGGTCCTGAGGGCCGCGATGGTTTTGGACAGGGCCATCTCCCACAGCTCATCAATATAGGCCCGATTGACCAGGCCCTGGGTGGTGTGCAGGATGTGATCCTCCACCACAAAAAACCTGAAACGCAGAAATCACCACCAGAACGTCACATCTGAGGGGTCCAAGACACCCCCGAGCCCCCCCGGGTGAGGCTGGGGTGTCCACGGGTTCTGGGTTTGAGGGATCTGTCAAATCCAGGCAGCTCCAAGAGGTTTATTCCCTCGTTTTTAATTTCGCTGGGTTGGAGGAGGGAGTTGAGCCCTGCTGCTCTCTGTGTGTGCACAAAGGCAGAATTCCCCCTCCACGCCTTCTCCACCTCAGTATTCCCACAGGAACCACGGAATAAAGTCTGCTCCAGCCAGCAGCAGTCCCACCACAACCGGGGAAAACACTCTGACTGCAGGGAAAGCTGTTTTACCTGTGGTGAAAAACGCTTTATCTGCAGGGAAAAGCACTTTATCTGCAGGGAAAAATGCTTTATCTGCACGAAAAACACTTTATCTGCAGGGAAAACTGCTTTGTCTGCAGGGAAAAGCGCTTTATCTGCAGGGAAAAATGCTTTATCTGCAGGGAAAAACGCTTTATCTGCAGGGAAAACTACTTTATCTGCAGGGAAAACTGCTTTATCTGCAGGGAAAAACACTTTATCTGCAGGGAAAAATACTTTATCTGCAGGGAAAAACGCTTTATCTGCAGAGAATAATGCTTTATCTGCAGGGATAAACACTTTATCTGCAGGGAGAAACGCTTTCTGTGCAGGGAAAACCACTTTATCTGCAGGGGAAAATGCTTTCTCTGCAGGGAAAACTGTTTTACCTGCACAAAAAATGCTTTATCTGCGGGGAAAACCGCTTTGTCTGCAGGGAAAAATGCTTTATCTGCAGGGAAAACTGTTTTACCTGCACAAAAAACACTTTATCTGCTGGGAAACCTGCTTTATCTGCAGGGAAAAACACTTTATCTGCAGGGAAAAATACTTTATCTGCAGGGAAAAACGCTTTATCTGCAGGGAGAAACGCTTTCTGTGCAGGGAAAACCACTTTATCTGCAGGGCAAAATGCTTTATCTGCAGGGAAAACTGTTTTACCTGCACGAAAAACACTTTATCTGCAGGGAAAAACACTTTGTCTGCAGGGAAAAATGCTTTATCTGCAGGGAAAACTGTTTTACCTGCACAAAAAACACTTTATCTGCACAAAAAACACTTTATCTGCAGGGAAAACTGCTTTATCTGCAGGGAAAACTGTTTTACCTGCAGGGAAAACTTCTTTGTCTGCAGGGAAAACCACTTTATCTGCAGGGAAAAACACTTTATCTGCAGAGAAAACTGCTTTAAGTACAGGGAAAAATGCTGGAAGTGCAGGGAAAATGTCTGAGCTGCAGGGAAAATCCTCCCTCCCTCCCAGCCCTTTCCAGGCAATCCATTCGCTCCCGTCTCCAGTTCCACTCGGCTGCTCCAGAAGCGTTTTCCAGGGAATGAGGGTGGGAGTGGCATTTCAAATGGCGACACACGAATTCCCAGGTTTTCCCAAGGAAATCCAGGCCAGGAGCAGGGAGCTGCACGAGGGAGCAGCACACGTGGGACTTGTGGTGGTCGTAATTAGGTGTTGAAATTAATCTCATTATTAGCTGAAGAAAGAACAAATCCCATCCCATTTTCGTGGATCAGCAGCCTTTGGAATTCTCCTCTCGGAGCTCAGTTTGGGAGGATTTTTGTTCAAATTTGAGAGTGACAAAAACAAGCAGCTCTGGGGAATGGAGAAACACCTCCTTCAGCAGGAAAATTATTAATTATTCCATTCATGTTGTTAGTGGGGCAAGAAAATGCACATAAAACACAGGGATCATTTGTCCTCAAATCCACAGAAATTAATGGAAATTCTAAGAAATTCTACTAAATCCCCAAAAATTCCCAGAAATTCCCAGAAATTCAAAGAAATCAATAAAAATCTGTAGAAATTCCCAGAAATTTGTGGAAATTCCAAGAAATCCCCAGAAATTCTAAGAAATTCACAGAAATCCCCAGAAATTTCTAGAAATTCACAGAAATCCACAGACATTTCTAGAAGTTCCCAGAAATTCATGGAAATCCCAAGAAATCCCCAGAAATTCCAAGAAATTCACAGAAATCCACAGAAATTTGTAGAAATTCTCAGAAATTTGTGGAAATTCCAAGAAATCTCCAGAACTTCCAATAAATTCCCAGAAATTCACATAAATCCACAGAAATTTCTAGAAATTCAGAGAAATTAGTGGAAATTCCCAGTAATCCCCAAAAATTCCAATAAATTCCCAGAAATACGCAGAAATTTCTAGCAATTCAGAGACATTAACGGAAATTCCAAGAAATCCCCAGAAATTCCAATAAATTCCCAGAAATTCCCAGAAAATTGTAGAAATTCCAATAAATTCATGGAAATTCCAAGTAATTCACAGAAATTCCGATCAATTCCCAGAAATTTGTAGAAATTCACAGAAATTCGTGGAAATCCCCAGAAAGTCCCAGAAATCCACAGAAATTCAGAGCTTGCCAAAAGAGAGCTGGCAGGTCCCTCCCCGCTCTGCACAGTGACGCAGCAAAGAGGATAAAATTCACTTTACAACACGTAAAAAGCAAAATCCATTTTTTTTCTTGGTATTTTTTTTTTTTTATCGTGTTTCAGCTTCGAGGACCACCAAAAATCCCGACATTCCCTCGTCTCCCAGTGTCTTTTTTTGGGCTCCTCGGCAGCGCGGGACGCCCATTTTTAGCGGGGCCGTGTATAAAAGGAACACCTACCCTACAATTTGATTGAAATACTTCCTGTAGCCATCTAAAGTTTCGTGCTGCAACAAAGAGAGAGGAGCAGAGGTCAGAGCCCAGGCGGCCGAGGGCAAGGCGCGATTCTGGGGGCGCGGCGGCGGGAGCCCCGGGATGACATTCCAGGACAAACTGACCATGTTGGAGGGAGGCTGCAGCACCAGCCGCGCTTGTTTTCTCCTCTGCTTCCTGTAGTAGCTCTCAAAGGTCTCCCGGGCTCCCTGGAAAACAGGAAAGGGTCACTGCAGTGGCCACGATGTGCAGGAAGAGCGCGCTTGGGAATGTAAATCGTGGAATCGCTGAGGTTGGAAAAGCCCTCTGAGATATGGGAGTCCAACCATGCCCCAATCCCCCAGGGCCGCATCCACAGGGCTGGGAAACCCCTCAGGGATGGAGATTCCAAACCTCCCTGGGCACCTCCAACTCCTGACCCCCTTTTCCATGGGGAAATTCCTGCTGGTGCCCACCCCGAGGCTCCCCTGGGCCGTTCCCTCTCCTGTCCCTGTCCCTGGGAGCAGATCCCAAATCCCCCCGGCTGTCCCCTCCTGGCAGGAGCTGTGAGAGCCACAAGGTCCCCCTGAGCCTCCTTTGCTCCAGGCTGAGCCCCCTCAGCTCCTCAGGAACTCTCCATTCCCTTCCCAGCTCCTCAGGAACTCTCCATTCCCTTCCCAGCTCCTCAGGAACTCTCCATTCCCTTCCCAGCTCCTCAGGAACTCTCCATTCCCTTCCCAGCTCCCTCAGGAACTCTCCATTCCCTTCCCAGCTCCTCAGGAACTCTCCATTCCCTTCCCAACTCCCTCAGGAACTCTCCAGCCCCTTCCCAGCTCCTCAGGAACTCTCCATTCCCTTCCCAGCTCCTCAGGAACTCTCCATTCCCTTCCCAGCTCCTCAGGAACTCTCCAGCCCCTTCCCAGCTCCTCAGGAACTCTCCATTCCCTTCCCAGCTCCTCAGGAACTCTCCAGACCCTTCCCAGCTCCGTTCCCTGCCCTGGCCAGGCTCCAGCCCCTCCAGGTCTCTCCAGAGCTGCTTTCCAGCTGCTTTGGCCATAATTTCAACAAATATTTGATTTATTGATCCATGAAACAACCAATGATGGCACCAGCAAAGAGAACGGGGTGGGGCAAAAGACACCAAAGACACAAAGAAGGGGAATTAAAGGCCAGGTTGGAGAGGGCTTGGAGCACCCTGGGATAGCTGAAGATTCCCGACCCATGGATGGCCTTTAAAGGTCCCTCCAGCGAAGCCCTCCTGAGATCCTGCGAATTCCAGAATGTGTTTGGGGTACAGAATTCCAGAATGTGTTTAGGCACGGAATTCCAGAATGTGTTTGGGTACAGAATTCCAGAATGTGTTTGGGTACGGAATTCCAGAATGTGTCTGGGGTACAGAATTCCAGAATGTGTTTGGGGTACAGAATTCCAGAATGTGTTTGGGGTTCAGAATTCCAGAATGTGTTTGGGGTACGGAATGCCAGAATGTGTTTGAGGTACAGAATTCCAGAATGTGTTTGGGTACGGAATTCCAGAATGTGTTTGGGGTTCAGAATTCCAGAATGTGTTTGGGTACGGAATTCCAGAATGTGTCTGGGGTACAGAATTCCAGAATGTGTTTGAGGTACAGAATTCCAGAATGTGTTTGGGGTCTGGAATTCCAGAATGTGTTTGGGTACAGAATTCCAGAATGTGTCTGGGGTACAGAATTCCAGATTGTTTTTGGGGTACAGCATTTCTCAAGACAACTCCCATGGCACCGGGAGAAATAAACTCGAGCTCATTTTTCCCAACTTTTCCGCGGCTCCGAGTGTCCAGAGGATTTCCATCCCCCGGCAGCCCTGGGCTGGGCTCCGGGCTGGTTTTTGCACCAAGCCAGCTCCAGCTCAGCCTCCCCATCCCGGAGATCCTCAGGATCCAAGGATGAGCTCCAAGCCTCGCCTCCCACCCCGGCCCCGGGGCCATCCAGCCCTGGATGTCTCATCCTCCCTCCTCCACACCCGCCCTGTTTTCTGTCTGAAACTGGATCACAAACATCTCAGGGAAGGGACAACGTCTCGCTTTGAACTGTTTGGAGCCAAGGGAGAGAGAGAGAAAAAAAATAAATAAATAAAATAAAACCAAACCGACCCAACTGCACCTCATTTAGAATTCACAAAACAAACAACATGCAACAACAAATATCACCTGAGCGAGGCACCAGCTGTCAACCTGCTCCTCTCCAGAAAATAAATTAATTAAAAGCAAAACCTGATGGTAATTTAATGATTCTCCAGCTGTTGTGGCATTATACAACCAGGCTGCCTCGGGATGCCCTCAGCTTCCAAGGGCTTGTGAGGAGCCATAGCCTGACTTGCTCCTTGTTTTTTCCAAGTGCAGCTCCCGGCTCCGGCAGGAATCAGCCCAGGGATGTGCCCAGAGCTCTCCCACCTAATTTTACCCTTCCCAAAGGTGTCAAAATCCATGCAAAAAACCTTTTCAGGTGCTAAAATCTATCCAAAAAACCCTTCTTAGGTGCTCAAATCCATCCCCAAATCATCTTAGGTAAAAAAAAATCCATCTCCAAAATCTTCTTAGGTAGAAAAATCCATCCCCAAAACCTTCTTAGAAAAATCCATCTCCAAAACCTTCTTAAGCAAAAAAATCCAACCCCAAAATCTTCTTAGGTAGAAAAATCCACCTCCAAAACCTTCTTAGGTAGAACAATCCATCCCCAAACCTTTTAAGGTCCTATAATCCATCCCCTAAACCTTTTAAGGTCCTAAAATCCATCCCCAAAAAGTTCTTACATGCAAAAATCCATCCCCAAAAAGTTCTTACATGCAAAAATCCATCCCCCAAAACCATCTTAGGTGCTAAAATCTATTTAAAAAAACTTTTTTTAGATGCTCAAATCCATCCCAAAAACCTTCTTAAGTCCTAAGATCCATTTTAAGAACCTTTTTAGGTGCTCAGATCCATCCCCAAAAGCTCCTTGCCGCTGTGCAGGTGCACTGCAAGGGGATGTGGAGATTCAGGACGTGGATTTTGTCCTTGAATTCTGCTTTTTGTCCTGGCTGAGTCTCGGGGGGGCTCCGGATGAGCAGCTCCCGATCCACATCCAGCCACCCTGAACACCAATCCCAGTTTTTCCCCTGTAATCAGGCTCAGGACCAACCTGAATCTACCAGAAATTTGGTATTTTGAGAGAGATTATCTTAGAAATGGAAACTGTGACTCAACATTTCCCTGTCAGGGCTTCCCAACACTCCCAAAAGCCGTTTCCCTCAAGAAAGGGAAGGATCCCGAGGCAGAAATCAGGGAGAGACCCAAAAAGAACAGGATTATCACAATTTTATCAAACCAAGAGGCAAAACGAGGCGGTGCCTGAAGTTAATAAGTGATAAACTCAATGCAGGGAGGAGTGACCTCCCTTTGAGCCCCTCTCCAAGGCCTCAAGTTTGGTGATTCTCAGGATCCTGGTGTTTTCCACATCCTCTCCACCACAGGAAAACCAAGGAAAAAGGGATTTTCCCACTGCCACCCCACCGCTGAGGGACCAAACCAAAGGGATTTATTAAATCCTGCTGGCCCTTGGCTCTCCAAACCTCCACGAGCAGCACAAACCCCCCTGACCATCTCCATCCTCATCAACCCAGCCCTGCTGGCATCACTGACGCCCTGGAGTGGAGCCCCTCATTAAGCTGAAGGAAATTCCTTAAATAATTGATTTTTGGGGTAATTTAAAGCTGAAGGTGCATTTTTTTCAAGCATTTCTTTAATACATGAATGTGTGGCACCATCAAAGGCAGGAGCACAGCGAGGCTGAGCCACCACCACCACCACGGCTGGACACTCACACCAAACCCCTCGTTCACGGTGCCAAAATTAACGAGTAATTAGTTCATCACTGGGCTGGCAGGAGCTGCCATTTCCCCAGTGTTTTGTGGTGGCCTCAAGGACTCGTCGGGCTCTCCGAGAGCGGCCCACCAGGAGCAGGAGGCCTCAGAGCAGCTTTAGGAGCAGATTGTGGAGGTTTCTGCTGAGACTGCACCAAGCCTGGGCAGAGCTGGGATCATCCCTCATCCCCCAGCTCCAGGACCCTCCCTGCCTGCTCATCCACACCTCCCCTCAGGAAAGAAAGGACAAGGAGCCACCCCGCACCCGGCTGCTCTTCTCCTGCCCCACCACGGCCGTGTCCAACCCAGTTCCACAGAATCCCAGACTGGTTTGGGTGGGATCAGGAGATGAAAGATCTCCTCGTTCCACCCCATCCATGGGAGGGACACCTCCCACCATCCCAGGTGGATCCAACCCCAGTGTCCAACCTGGCCTTGGGCACTTCAGGGATCCAGGGGCAGCCCCAGCAAATCTGGGAATTCCAGCCCAGCCAGGAATTCCTTGCCAAGATCCCAGCCCAAGCTCCCCTTTCCCAGTGGGAGCCATTCCCTGGCTCCTGTCCCTCTGTCCCTTGTCCCCAGTCCCTCTCCAGCTCTCCTGGAGCCCCTCCAGGCACTCTGAGCATTCCCTGGAATTTTCCCTTCTCCAGGGGAACATTCCCAGCCCTCCCAGCCTGGCTCCAGAATCCTGGAGTCTCCTCCGGGCTCTCTCCAGCAGCTCCCCCAATTCCCATGGGGGGTTTTCCCCACCAGCTCCTTGGGAACACCATGGGATGGGGGAGCTCCCCAGCTCCTGGGGCTCAGGGAAGCCCAGGAACCAAAATTCCCAACCCCACGGGGACAATCCCCCGGCCAGGTCTCCATCCCGGTTTTACTGATGGCTCTGAGGAAGGTGAAGCACCTGGACCACCTTCACCACAATCTCTGAATGTTAAAATTTCTTTGGAGTCTCTTCCAGAGGAAAAATGTGTTTTCCACGGGCAGGAGAAGCAGAAGTGACCGGAGCTGGGCTGGAGCTGCCACAGGAAGACCCCACAACAGCCTGGCTCCCATCCTTGGCTGGATTCTCCTCAGCCTCGGAAGGTTTTGGGTGCCACCTCCTCGCTCCAACCCAACCAAGGGAACTGCAGAGGAAGGGCAGGAGCAGCGAAGGCCTTTGAAACCATTCCCAAAAAGAAAATCAGAGAATCCTATTCCCATTTTAACAGTTTCCCCAAAATTTATGGCCCAGGGACCTGCCAGCGTGGCCAAAGCCATCCCCTCACGGCACTGCTCCCCAGGTTCTCCCTCCTGAGCCGTTTTTGGCCGCCCCAGGAATCAGGGACGCTCTCACAAGAGCTCCCTCCAACAAAAACCTCGTCCTCCCCACAGCCCCTCTCGTGACCCTGCTCCCATTTTTCATCCTCCCAGTTCCATCCCTTTCTCCTAAGTGCATTCCTCCCTCATCTCCTCAGATATTCCCATTGCTGCCACGTTACATTCTCCTCCAAATGGAAAATATTTCTTCCTCTTCGTGGCAGCTTGAGCTCAGACCACCCAGTTTCCCACGTTTGATCCGTTCAGGACTATTCAGCTTCTCAGGTCTCCAGATAATCCATTACTCCTCTGAATTCCATGCTTGAATCCTATTTTCCTCTGGATAAAAAAACCCAAAAAAAGCAAAAAAAACCAAACTAACACATCGACCAGACCGAGAATATTCCAGAGCCAACCAGGAGATCCTGAGTTTTCTGGGCTACCCAGCTGAAGCTCCAGGTGGGGTTTGTGTTTTAGGGCTGCTCCTCTCTCACAGTTTGAGGGAGAGGACAGGAGGAAACAGCCTGTTGGGAAAGTTTAGGTTGGATTTTTGGGAAAATTCCTTCATGGGAAGGGTGGTCAAGCATTGGCAGCGCCCAGGGAGGTTGGGAGTCCCCGTCCCTGTGGATGTGGCACTTGGGGACACGGTCAGTGGTGGCCTTGGAAGAGCTGGATCCGATCCTGGAGGGCTTTTCCAACCTCAGCGATTCCAGGGAAGGCAGCCCCGGTGCTGGGCAGAGCAGCTGCTCCTTTTCCATTCAGCTCTAATTCCACCTTCACCCAGCTCCCAACCCCTCCGAGGGAGCAGAGGAATCCAAAGGATTCCTGGCTCCCAAAGGACCCATTCCTTGTAATCACCGGTCCAGGAAAAACCCTCAATAACGCCTCATATTTGTAAAATTACCGGGCAGAGCTCTCCTGCTCAAATTAGCCCCGGAGTTCACAGAGTTGGCAGGGAGAGGGGGATAATTACCAGCGGGGATGAACACCACAGAAGGGAAAACAGAGGATAATCACAAGAAAGCAAAAACAGCAGCTGAACAAACCCAAAAATGTTTCGGGATTCGGGAGCAGCGCGGAGCTGAGAGCCAAGCGAGCTGGGATTGCACCAGGAAGAATGTGCTCCTGGTTTTATTCTCCAGGAATCATTACAATGCCCAGGGAAATGGGACTTTGGGAATTCGGGTGACAACGGTTCGGAGCACAATTTCTCCACAGATTTCGTGTGCACTTCACGTATTTCCTACCTGGATAACACAGGGTATCCATAACCCAACATTCCCGTGGGATATTACTGCCTGAGCCATCCCAAACCCTTCCATTAATCATTCCCTAAAAATCAGTGAATCCTCTGAGCTCTGCCATTAAAATCCCATCACAACAACAGCAAGGCAGGGGGTGTGCTGCACGATCTGCTGAGAAGATTCCTCCTGGGACAACCCAGCTTGTGCCAGTCCACCGTGGATCTACAGACACCAGGGAAATCAATCCACAGAATCCATGGACACAGCCCAAATTCACCAGAACAGCCCAATTTTACACCCACTGGAGGAGGTTTTTGTACCCCCCACCCACAGGGCAGCTCAGTCCCATCACTGCAGCTCTGGTTCAAATAATCAGGGATGAATCCAGATTTAATTCCATGCTTGGAGAATCCTAAACCCAGCTGGATTTATCGACGTAACACCGCTAAAATCATGGAGCCATGGAATGGGTTGGGTGGGAAGAGACCTTAAATCCCACCCAGTGCCACCAATCCATGGCAGGGACACCTCCCACTGTCCCAGGCTGCTCCAAGCCCTGTGTCCAACCTTGGGACAACCAGCAAAGATTTCCATGGGGCCCACGACCAGTGGGATTGGGAATAACAGGAATTCTGACCGAAGACCGGCAGGAGCCCTGGACAAGGAGCCCTGGGCAAGGTCTCTCCACTTTATGTCCCCAAATTGGGTGAAAACTTGACAGACTGAAAGCAGGGTCAGTGCCTGGAGAGGTGTGGGCAGGCTGGAGGAACAGCCCAAGGAATTTGTCCTTTTGACATCCAAAAGGACAAAATTCCAAACATCCCTCATGGAAAGGGAGAAACCCTGAACCCCTCACAAACTGGGGATCACTGCTTTGGGAGTTCCTCTGTGGATAAAGATGGGAATTCTGGGTAGGCAGGAAGTTTTTCCACAAGGAGAATAGAAATCCATGAGATTGTCTGGAGCAGGGTGCTGATATCCCTGGATGCTTCCCTCCAGAGCTGGATCCTTGTGAGTCCCTTCCAAGCCAGACTATCCCGTGGATCCATGAAACAGCAGGGAAAAAATCACAAAGCTGGATCCCAGTCTCCATCCTTGGAACCCTTCCAGGCCAGGCTGGACAAATCCCTGAGAAACCTGGCCTGATCTCCCAGCTCCAGGCAGGAGGTTGGACTGGAGCCCTCCTGAGGTCCCTTCCAAGCCTGGTGGCCCCATCCCAGGAGATGGTGGCCCATCCTGGGAGATGGTGGCCCATCCCGGGAGATGGTGGCCCATCCTGGGACGTGGTGGCCCCATCCTGGGAGATGGTGGCCCCACCCTGGGAGATGGTGGCTCCATCCTGGGAGGTGGTGGCCCATCCTGGGAGGTGGTGGCCCATCCTGGGAGATGGTGGCCCCACCCTGGGAGATGGTGGCTCCATCCTGGGAGGTGGTGGCCCATCCTGGGAGGTGGTGGCCCATGCTGGGAGATGGTGGCTCCATCCTGGGAGGTGGTGGCCCATCCTGGGAGATGGTGGCCCATCCTGGGAAGTGGTGGCCCATCCTGGGAGATGGTGGCCCCATCCTGGGAGATGGTGGCCCATCCTGGGAGATGGTGGCCCATGCTGGGAAGTGGTGGCCCATCCTGGGAGGTGGTGGCCCCATCCTGGGAGATGGTGGCCCATCCTGGGAGGTGGTGGCCCATGCTGGGAGGTGGTGGCCCATTCTGGGACGTGGTGGCCCATCCTGGGAGGTGATGGCCCCATCCTGGGAGGTGGTGGCCCATCCTGGAAGGTGGTGGCCCCATCCCCTCACAGCAGGCTGCACAGAGCTCTGCAGCCCCAAGCATCCTGCACAGCGCTCATCCCCAGTCTCCAAGTGCCCTGAGCACCAACCCTCTCCCATGTTCTGCGAGGAGGAAGGGCCAGATCTGGGGCCAAAGTGCCATTTCTGAGGGGTTTTTGTCACGCTTTAGGCAATTCCAGTCTCCTCCCAACAAAAATCAGGATTTCCTTCCCCTCACACCATCAGCAGAGCCCTGGGCTGTGTCACCCTCACCTGCCTGAGACAGCCCCAGCTCAGGGCTCCATTTTAATTCGCCTGCAAGTGCCAAACACCACGTTCATGCTAAAAACCCACTCGGTCCAACCTGGATCCCATCCCTGCTCCCCCCTCCTAACCCTGGAATTCCATGGAGACGCCCCAAACCCAACCCCAATTGCCCAACAGCTCAGCACAGCAGCTCGGATGAGACACATCTCACCAAAAGCAGCACAGAGGCTTTAAAACCTTACAAATCACCTTTTTTTTTTTTTTTCACCCCAAAATCAGCTGCAACAGGCAGGGGGTTTTTTTTTAGGGTCCAGCAACTTCACCAAACGCTGGGAGCTTCCCGGCCGTGAGGAAAGAGCCGCCAAGAAAAGCAGCTCAGGAAAAAACGATCCCGGGCGTGATCCGTGCGGATAAAGAGGAGCCCGGTGGCCACGAAGGAGGCACGAAGAGTCCGACTGCCCTTGGATGCTCCGCTTGGAAAAACCTAAATATCCCCAAGAAATCTCACGGAGCGCATGGCCGCGCTCTCGCAGGTGCTGGCCGGGGAAAAGCTGGGATCAAAACCAGGAGGCTCCCGTTTGTTGACTGTAAACAGCGCCTGGGTAGCGAAAACACGGAGATGAAGCGGGGCAGGGATTGCGTGGGGGGAAGCGAGAGCGGCTGGCACAGGCGCCTGCTGCCAGCCGGGCAGGAGCCGCTCTCCTCCACCAGCCCTGACCCTGCCCTGCGGCCTGGGAGCAGCAGCAGCGCCCGCTCCCTCTCCGAGGGGTCAACCCCGAGTTTCACGGGGAATTCGGCGTCTTTGGGTGAGGCAGAGTAAATGTAACGAGAGAAAAATCCATCTAGATTCGGGTAAAATGTGCCACTTTTAGCTTGCTTAAATACATTTGTATTGTTTAATCTAGTAGCTGCAGCCCTAGCAAAACTGCCCCAGCTAAAGAGAAAAAATATAAATTTCCACATTAAAAAATAAGGAAGACTCCTTAGACCTTAAAACAGACAAGGCAGAGTAACCCAAAAGTTCTTTCTATACTTTCTAACAAAAACCGAGTACAAGTGTAACTAGCTATAAATGCAATGTAAAATCAGCAAAATAAATATGCATTAACCTATTATAAAATTCTATGCATATGAAAATTAGTAAGAGTAATAAAAAAAAGAATCAAGAGTTCTCAGAAGTACACAAGTTCATTAAAAGGCAATAAATTCCAACATGTGTCCACAGCACTATAAATACACATACCCATTCCCTACAAATCTTTATTAAAATGATAAAATTTAATTTTTCATCTGCGTTTCATGGGCATTTCAGGGCTTGGATCCTTCCTGTCACACGCTTAAAAATGAATTATTTGGGAGCTGGTGAAGAGGAAGGAGGGCAAGAAGCACAAGCAAAGGCAATCCCAAAGGAAAGGAGTCTCCAGAGGTCAGGAGAGGTTGTGGCTCCCATCCCATCAGTGTCCAGGGCCAGGTTGGACAGGGCTTGGAGCAGCCTGGGACAGTGGGAGTGGCACTTGGCTTGGCTAAATTCATTTAAAGAAAATTTGAAAGCAACAAAAATTTACAAAAAAAAAAAAAAAAAAAAAAAATAAATAAATAAAGGCAAGAAGGGGGGAAAATAAAAAGTCCGAGCTCCTGGCCAGGCCTGCTCGAGACAACAGGGAACACGTGGACAAGGAACACAGGGAAAACAGGGAGCACACGGACACCAATATATCAGGGAATGGTTTGGAACCCCATTTTCTCCAGAGGGAATGGTTTCAAACCCCATGGAGAATTGTTTCAAATTCCATTTACTCTGGGGAAAATGGTTTCAAACCCCATGGAGAATTGTTTCAAACCCCATTTTCTCTCTGGGGGGAATGGTTTCAAAGCCCATTTTCTCTCTGGGGGGAATGGTTTCAAACCACATTTTCTCTTGGGGGGGGATGGTTTCAAATCCCATGGAGAATGGTTTCAAGCCACATTTTCTCTTGGGGGGAATTGTTTCAAACCTTATGGAGAACTGTTTCAAACCCCATTTTCTCTGGGGGAATTGTTTCAAACCCCATTTTCTCCAGAAGGAATGGTTTCAAACCCCATTTTCTCTGGGGGGAATGGTTTCAAACCCCATGGAGAATTGTTTCAAACCCCATTTTCTCTCCAGGGGGAATATTTCAAACCCCATTTTCTCTGGGGGGAATGGTTTCAAACCCCATGGAGAATTGTTTCAAACCCCATTTTCTCTTGGGGAAATGGTTTCAAACCCCATTTTTTCAGAGTAAGATGCCGGATGCTTTGCCTCAGCTCTGCTGCAACAGGCACCAGGCTCCTGGCTCAGCTTCTCCCACTCCCCACCAGCCACGGAAGAGTTAAGCACGAGGGAAAAAGGTGAGATTCCCCCTTTTCCCCCTTCCCCTCTGCTCCTTCCTCCCAGCAAAGCAGACCATTACCCCGGCCCGCAGCCACAGCCCCATTGTTCCCAGCCCTGGATATGGGAAGCAATATCCATTTTCCATTTAGACCAGGGCAAAGCCTTTCATTTCAGCCTCCTGCCTGCAGCTGGAGTTCCCTTTCAACTCCTGGGCCGCAGGAGTGAAGACAGTTTTATATGGGGGGAAACGCTGCAAAGGCCACTTTAATATGGTCACATGTGGGAAGGGGGAGCTTTTCCGAGGGCCCGGTAATGAGGGGCAGCGGGATATTGCACTTCCCATCTGGCTGCTCTGCGCAGCGGGGAAAGGCTCTCCTGGCTTTTTAAGGACAGGCCCCACTGCAGTAAAACAAAACACGCCAAAAATAAGCAAGAAATGAAAGCGTGAGGAGGAGATGCCCTCTAATGTTGGAGCCCGGGCAGCACATCCCGCGGAACTGGGGGGGAAATTGGGGAATTGGGCAGGGATGAGGCAAAGCGTGAGGGGTTTGGGGTATCCTGGAGTTCTGGGGTCGCCCCACACCTGGGACAGGTTCCCCACACGCTGAGGGGTGCCAGGGCTCAGCTCCTTGGCCAGGGCCACCTGTGTTTGTGTTGGTGTGGCCACGGAGCCCTGCAGAGACCCGGGAAGGTCCTTCCCGTCCTGTCTCTGTCCCTGTCCCTGTCCCTGTCCCTGTCCCTGTCCCTGTCCCTGTCCCTGCCCCTGCCCCTGCCCCTGTTCCTGTCCCTGTCCCTGCCCCTGTCCCCGTCCCTGTCCCTGTCCCTGTCCCTGTCCCATCCCTGTCCCTGTCCCTGTCCCTGTCCCATCCCTGTCCCGTCCCTGTCCCATCCCTGTCCCTGCCCCTGCCCCTGTCCCTGTCCCATCCCTGTCCCTGTCCCTGTCCCTGTCCCGTCCCTGTCCCATCCCTGTCCCGTCCCTGTCCCTGCCCCTGCCCCTGTCCCTGTCCCTGTCCCTGTCCCATCCCTGTCCCGTCCCTGTCCCTGCCCCTGTCCCTGTCCCTGTCCCTGTCCCATCCCTGTCCCGTCCCTGTCCCTGTCCCTGTCCCTGTCCCTGTCCCCGTCCCCGTCCCCGTCCCTGTCCCTGCCCCTGTCCCTGTCCCTGTCCCTGCCCGTGCCCCTGTCCCATCCCTGTCCCTGTCCCATCCCTGTCCTTGTCCCCATACCTGTCCCTGTCCCCATACCTGTCCCTGTCCCATCCCTGTCCCTGTCCCCATACCTGTCCCTGTCCCTGTCCCATCCTGTCCCTGTCCCTGTCCCTGTCCCATCCCTGTCCCTGTTCCATCCCTGTCCCTGCAAACAACTGTTGGAACCTCATTTCACTGAAAATCAAGAGCAGAAATGGAATTTCTCCACCAGAGAAAGCCGGGAGAGCTCTGAGGCAGAGCAGAGGGTGCCCAGGAGCCGTCAGGAGCCACCCCCTGCCCTGCCCGCAGCACAAATCCATAAATTCCCAATTGTCCCAGCAGGAACAGCCAGCACCAGCCCAGGTGCTGCTGAAAAATAACACAACAATGGCCTGGACAGGGAATTCCAGCTTTTCCAGCATTGTTCTCAGCAAGTCCTGGAGTGAGGACGCCCCGAGCCACAGGACAGGTTGGAATAGCCTTGGATGGATTTTATTCCATAGGTTCATCCAAAGGTTCCTGCGCTGTGTGAACTCCTGGTGTCCACAAGAAGTTTGTCAAGAACTCAGGGAGAACGGGGGCAGGAGCAGAACAGGCTGGGAGTCCTGGAAAACCACGGGAATGGGTCCAACCAGGCCTGGGCAGATCCCAAAGGAAAGGTGGGAATTGTGTCCCTGTGTTCTGCTCAGGTGAGAGCCCACCTGCAGAGCTGCTCCTGCTCCTGGATCCCAAATCCAGGAGGACGTGGAGCTGCTGGAGAGAGCCCAGAGGAGGCCCCGGAGCTGCTCCAGGGCTGGAGCCCCTCTGCTCTGAAGCCAGGCTGGGAGAGCTGGGAATGGTCCCCGGGAGAAGGGAAAATTCCAGGGAATGCTCAGAGTGCCTGGAGGGGCTCCAGGAGAGCTGGAGAGGGACTGGGGACAAGGGACAGAGGGACAGGAGCCAGGGAATGGCTCCCACTGGGAAAGGGGAGCTTGGGCTGGGATCTTGGCAAGGAATTCCTGGCTGGAATGGAATTCCCAGATTTGCTGTGGCTGCCCCTGGATCCCTGGCAGTGCCCAAGGCCAGGTTGGACATTGGGCTTGGATCCACCTGGGACAGTGGGAGGTGTCCCTGCCCATGGAACTGGATGAGCTTTAAGGTCCCTTCCATGCCAAACCATTCCAGGGCTCCATGGTGATGAACACAACGCTCTGAATTCCAAATTTTCCTCACAAAAACCCCGTTAGTGCAACAGGGCTGGAATCAGTGACTCGCTGTGGTTCAGAGGCGTTAAAGCCCCAAAAAGCTGCAAAAAAGACAAAAAAGGCAAAAACTCCCTCTGATTGACCCATTGGAATGAACGAACCCTCCAATGAGGGTTCAGCTTTTTGGAGCTTTAATCCCAAATCTGGGGCTCCCCCACACCCTGGATGACCCCAGAAAACTCCGGCTCAGGTGCTCTGACCTTCAAAGCCAGAGGGAGCCCAGGGAAAACGGAAAACCGCAGGACACTGAGGGATTGGCAGCTCGGCCCTGGCTCCCTGAGACCCCAAAAAAGTGAATTTTGGAGCCAGCAGAGACTTTGTGGAGGCCTGGCAGACCCCAAAATGCAGCTCTGGAAGGAATTCCACCCATCCAGAGCCTGATCCCTTCCCAAGCACCAGCGGAGGGGGAGGGTGGGATGGAGAATGGATGCTCCACACACCAGCCCAGCAGGAATTCTGTGGATGAAGACACAGAGAACATCAGGGTTGGGATCTCCATGCCTGAAACACAGGGATGCTCCTGTCCACTCCTACCTTCCATGGAATTTTTAAAGTGACATCACACCCAGCAGACCTGGTTCCAAGAACTCCCATCTCTCTTTTTCCTGGTTCCAAGAACTTCTCCCACCTCCCTTTTTCCTGGTTCCAGGAACTCCTCCCATCTCCCTTTTTCCTGGTTCCAGGAACTTCTCCCATCTCCCTTTTTCCTGGTTCCAGGAACTCCTCCCATCTCCCTTTTTCCAGAGCCCCACAGATTCCAGGGAGCTCTGCAAGGATAGAAGGGACAGCAGTTGTCCCTCCCAAGTTCCTTTCCCTGCTAAGAATTTGACCTCTGGAAAAACCAAGGATGAGCTTCCAGGAGAAAGTTTTCCACCTTTGAGAGAAGAACTGGGAGGAGACACAGAAGATCCAGGACCTCCAGGATCCCAGGGCAGAGCATTTTCTGGGAAGGAACAAGGAGAGAAGCTCTCCAAGGAAACACAGAACTCCTGGACACAGCAGAACCCTGCTGGTGGAGCAGATGGGAATGAATGTTCCTCGTCCTCAGGGCACAAGGAACACTCTGGAACAGGAGACGCTGCTGGCCAGAGCCCACCAGGATCAAATTCCAGCCTCTTCTGGGATCATGGAATCCCTAAGGCTGGAAAAACCTGCGATCATTGAGTCTGACCATCCCCAGCACTGCCAAGGCCACCCCTGTCCCCAGGTGCCACATCCATACGGATTTTAAATCCATCCAGGAATGAGGACTCCAAACCCCCCTGGGCAGTTCCAATGCCTGAGCACCCTTTCCATGAGGAAATCGTTCCCAAAATTCCAGCCTGGGGCTGTTCCCCTCACCCTGTCCCTGCTCCCCGGGAGCACAGACTGACAGCATTCCCTGTTTTCTGAGCTGGTCTGTCCCAATTCCGGCCAAGCTCCGGCATCCCAGCTGCAAGGGAAGTGTCTGTGTGGAGGCACAAACCTCCAAAGGCAGGGAATTTGGGGGATTTTCAGGCTGAGGGAAGCTCTAACATCACACACAAGTGGCCACGGCAGATCTTCCGAGCAATCCAAGATGCGAATTCCACTTGAGTGCCATCTATGAGGTTGCAGTGTGAACAGGGATGTGTTTTCCCTGGGATATCAGGAAGGAAATTCCATGTCCTGGGTGCTGCTCAGTTCATTAACAAGGGCAGGGGCTCAGTCTGGATCGTTCCTTTTGTTCTTCCGCTCAGCCAGAAGAGCTTTTCCTCAAATTAGCCCAAGCCAGGAGTGCTCCCAATCCACGATGGATTTCCCACCCCTTCATCCCAATTCTTGGATCAACACCGGACACGCGGCCATCCTTCAAACCACAGAGTTGGGATCTATCACCCCATTTCTCTGGAATCCAAAGAGGTTTGTTCATCCAGCAGGAGCAGAACTGCTCCAATCCTCCCCAGGATTTCCCTCAGGGGCCTTTTGGGATGCTCCAACTTTCCCTTTTGAACGGCCGGAGGGAGGAAGGGCTCGGGAAGAGCTGGGCCAGGCCAGAGGGACACGAAACGTCTCCGGGGTGACAGCTCCAGCTTTCCCAGCCACTGCTGCTCCAGAGGGTGGGAAAAGCACGGGAACAAAGCTTCTCCCAAGATCCAGAGCCCTGGGGTTATCCGTGAGGGGCAGCAGCCAGCGGAGGGTCCCCGGCAGGGCAGGGACACTGGGGACCAGCTGAGGATCCGTTCCTTTTCCCGGTTTTCCATGGCGTGGATTTTGTTTTCAGCTGGAAAAATCTGTCAAGCAGCAGTGGATGTGTCCAGAGTTTATGGAGATGAGCAGGAGCAGGCGAAACGGGCCCTTCCCAAATGGAACAGCTCCTGCCACTGCTCCAGGGAACGTTCCAGAGCCTTCTGTCGCTGCTCCAGGGAATGTTCCAGAGCCTTCTGTCGCTGCTCTAGGGAATGTTCCAGAGCCTTCTGTCACTGCTCCAGGGAACGTTCCAGAGCCTTCTGTCACTTCTCCAGAGAATGTTCCAGAACCTTCTCCTGTCCCTTCTCCAGGGAATGTTCCAGAACCTTCTCTTGTCACTGCTCCAAGGAACGTTCCAGAGCCTTCTCCTGCCACTTCTCCAGGGAATGTTCCAGAGCTCTTCTCCTGTCAACACCCTAAGGAACATTCCAGAGCCTTCTCCTGCCGCTGCTCCAAGGAATGTTCCAGAGCCTTCTCCTGCCCCTTCTCCAGGGAATGTTCCAGAGCTTTCTGTCACTGCTCCAGGGAATGTTCCAGAACCTTCTCCTGCCACTATTCCAAGGAATGTTCCAGAGGCCTTCTCCTATCCCTTCTCCAGGGAATGTTCCAGAGCCTTCTGCCACCACTCCATGGAATGTTCCAGAACCTCCTCCTGCCACTGCTCCAAGGAATGTTCCAGAGCCTTCTCCTGCCACAAAGAAGCTTTCCCACATCACCTTCATTCCTGCTGAAAACCTCCCAGCAACCTGAGCATCCCCAGATCCATCTGTCCCACCCTGATCAGCTCTCCCTGCTCCCAGATTTCCCTGTGGGAACGAGCTGGGCCTCAAATCCTCATGAGGAAAGGGCAAGGAGCTCCTGGGCTCCCGGGCCAGGTTGAATCTTGCAGCTGCTGCAGTGACAGAAAAGCTCAGCCCCTCGCTGATCCGGCTTGGGGTTACCCAGGATTAGGCCCCTGCATCCCAGAGGCCAAGAAATTCCCAAGGAAAGGGGCACTGATCCCAGGAGAAAGATCCTAAAAAGGGAGATAGCAGCTTCCTAAAGGGGCTCCAGGAGAGCTGGAGAGGGACTGGGGACAAGGGACAGAGGGACAGGAGCCAGGGAATGGCTCCCACTGGGAAAGGGGAGCTTGGCCTGGGATCTTGGCAAGGAATTCCTGGCTGGAATGGAATTCCCAGATTTGCTGGGGCTGCCCCTGGATCCCTGAGGTGCCCAAGGCCAGGTTGGACACTGGGGCTTGGATCCACCTGGGACAGTGGGAGGTGTCCCTGCTGTGGATGGGGATGGGGATGGGGATGGGGATGGGGATGGGGATGGGGATGGGATTTAAGGCCCTTCCCACCGAACCCATTCCATGACTCCAGCACCTCTCAAAAACACCACACAAGATCCAAGCTGTTCCCAGGGAACATCCCCCCAAGCATTCCCGGGAGCCGGGATTGCATCCCCAGAGCAGCAACCTCCCGTGTTCGTTCACACCCAGCCTTTCCCTCACTGCAATCCCCCCAAGGGACCCAAATCCCTGGATCTGGAGCTCCAGCCCCTCCTGCAGCTCTGGGGGGAGGCCGGGCCCGGCCGAG
The DNA here is from genome assembly GCF_050655825.1 of Lonchura striata. Classification (NCBI taxonomy): domain Eukaryota; kingdom Metazoa; phylum Chordata; class Aves; order Passeriformes; family Estrildidae; genus Lonchura; species Lonchura striata. The sequence continues at coordinate 1,161,320 of NC_140706.1, read as the reverse complement.
CCCCGCGCCCGGCACCGCTCCGGAGGATCCCGGCGCTCAACAATGGGGGATCTGTCAGAGCCCGGCCCGGCACCGGCCATCATCTGTTTCCCATAACTCCAGCTGACCTAAACTGCACGGGCTGAACAAGTAGCCTGTGTTTTTCATCTGGAAAACTCCTCGGAGCCGTTCCCGCTCCGGCCTCTCCCTCCCCTGCCGGAGCCAGGCTTTGGAGAAGTCACAAAGTGACGATGTCGACAGAGATTTCCCCGTTACCCCCTGTGGCAAGCACATTTCTGTCCCTCTCAGGATTTTTCATAGAGGTGCACAGAGAGAAATGAAAAAGAAAACAATTTCTAGTCCTGCTCCTTGTTTTCCCTATGTAGAATGTATTTAGAGAATTGTTTACCTAGAGTGAGTGCTTAATTAAATTCTGGTGAGGATTGTTTGAGCCTGGTGGTCAATCCAACCCACCTGGGGCTGGACTCTCAGAGAGGGTCACGAGTTGTGTTAGAGTCAGAGAAAGTAGTATATAATTTTAGTATCCTCCTTTCATATAATATATTAATGTATTTTAGCATAGTTAAAATTAATAAATCATTCAGCCTTCTGAATTGAGTCAAACATCATAATTTCTTCCCATTAAGTTCACCTACATTTACAATAACCCCCAGCAGAACACCCAACGTTTTCACGCTGGGTTTTGGGTCTCCTGCCACCCCAGGAGCCCTGCAAGGCTGAACACACCTGGATGTGCCTTTCTCCTCCACCTCTCCCTCCCCAAGGAAAATCCCACCCCGACGCTTCCCGGCGGAAAAACGAGCGGAGCGTGATGCCGGCCCCGCGCCTGTTTCATGATAAATTTAAAAATCCATTAAAACTTTATCAGGAACGAGCTGCCAGGGAAAGAAACAGATTCAGGACGAGCCCCACAGGGTCTTCCAGGCGAGGCCACCGTGTGGAAAAGCCCTGGAGGACACTGCTGGTGGGGAAAGCTCCGTGCGCGGGCTCCAGGGGAACGGAGCGCCGGGAATCGCTCACGAGCCTGGCAAGGCAGGATCCAACCCCCTGGTCAGGGCTCCCATCCATGAGGGGCAAAAAATTCCAGCCTCCAATTAGAGGAAAAGCAGGATGAGTACTTGAGGAGGATGAAGGGCAGGTCCAGGGGGAGGAGGAAGGAAAATGTAAGGAAGAGAACACAACCTGCAGCAAATCCCGCCTGTTTTCCACAGTGCTGTGGGGTTTGGGCTCCCCGAGAGCCGAAAAGATCCCAAAATGGGGAAGTTTCCATGGGATGATGTGAGGTCAAAGCCCTTTGTTTTCCTCCTGTCCCAGGCAGGAGCCTCAGCTCACTCGCACGGCTCCGCCATGAAATGTTTGGGCTGGAAAAAAATCACATTTGCATCTTTATTATTGTGTTCTCCCCTGGCAGAACAAGGGGGGAACGCTCAGAGAGCAGGGAGAAATAAAAACAGGATAAAAACTCGTAAATAAACCTCCTGTTCCGAGGACACCCAGCTTGGGCTGCACCCTCTGCACCGGGACAGGAGTCAGGTCCAAGGAGCCCTTCTCCAACTCGGGTTGTGCCCCTTTTTGAGGCAATAATCCGTAAAAACCTGATCCAAACAGAAAATTCCAGCTAAAGGGATGCTGCAGAGCCCACAGAGCCTCACAGGTCGCACCCCAGGAGTGGAAAGCGCATCCTGGATGTTGGGAGGGGAATGGCCACGGAATGAGAGGACTCTGGAAGGGACAGGACACCCAGAAAGACCCAGAGAGGTGGGACAGTGGAAACCTCAGGAAGGTCAAAAATCCAAGTGGAAGGTCTGGCAGCAGGGTCGGGGCAATCCCAGCACAAATCCAGGCTGGGAGGAGAAAGAAGGGACTGGGAGCAGCCCTGGGAGAGGGATTTGGGATGTTGTGGATGAGGCTGGAATGGCCCAGCCCAGACCCCTCTGTGCCCTGGGCAGATCCCAAAGGAAAGGTGGGAATTGTGTCCCTGTGTTCTGCTCAGGTGAGAGCCCACCTGCAGAGCTGCTCCTGCTCCTGGATCCCAAATCCAGGAGGACGTGGAGCTGCCGGAGAGAGCCCAGAGGAGGCCCCGGAGCTGCTCCAGGGCTGGAGCCCCTCTGCTCTGGAGCCAGGCTGGCAGAGCTGGGAATGTTCCCCTGGAGAAGGGAAAATTCCAGGGAATGCTCAGAGTGCCTGGAGGGGCTCCAGGAGAGCTGGAGAGGGACTGGGGACAAGGGACAGAGGGACAGGAGCCAGGGAATGGCTCCCACTGGGAAAGGGGAGCTTGGGCTGGGATCTTGGCCAGGAATTCCTGGCTGGGAGGGTGGGGAGGCCCTGGCACGGGGTGCCCAGAGCATCTGTGGCTGCCCCTGGGCTTGTCCCAACCAATTCCAATGAGTTCCAACCAATTCCAACCATTTCCAACCAATTCCATCCAGTTCCAGCTGGACCCGGACAGTGCCCTGGTTGTCACGGTGTCCCAGGGCCCTTTGTGACACGGGGCTGTGCCGTGCCCGGAGCCCTCTGTGACCCTGGGGACACTGCCAGGAACGGCACTCCCTCAGGAGCCCGCACTTCCCGGGATCCCTCAGAGCATCCCCAAGCCCCCTGAGGCTCAGGACCATGGAGATGGCGGAGAAGGCAAATCCCAAATCCCAGCCCAGGAAGGGGCAGGCGAGCCGCCAGAGAAGGGGCCAAGTGAGGGAGGGGACAGGAGAGGACACGGGGATGGGATGGGATAATGGGATGGGATGGGATGGGATGGGATGGGATGGGATGGGATGGGATGGGATGGGATGGGATGGGATGGGATGGGATGGGATGGGATGGGATGGGATGGGATGGGATGGGATGGGCCAAGGACTGCTCCCCACAGCTCCTCCTCCACACCATAACATGGGGGAATCACAGGTGGGACACAGGGAACAAACCACAGGTGAGACACGGGAAAAAGAGACAGGACACAGGGAATAACAGGTGAGGACACAGGGAATTTCAGGTGGGACATAGAGAGCGGGACATATCCCACAGTTTCACGTGGGATATAGGGAACTGTAAGTGGGACACTGGGAATAACAAGTGGGACACGGGCAGCCAGAGATGGGACACAAGGAAACAACCACAGGTGGGACACAGGGAGGTAAAGGTGGGACACAGGTACAGGTGGGACACAGGGAACAAAACAAGTGGGAGCCACAAGCTGGACACGGGAACTGCAGGTGGGACATGGGGAATAACCAGAGATGGGACACAGAGAACAACCAGAGATGGGACACAGAGAACAACCAGAGATGGGACACAGAGAACATCCAGAGACGGGACACAGAGAACAACCAGAGATGGGACATGGGGAACAACCAGAGATGGGACACAGAGAACATCCAGAGATGGGACACAGAGAACAACCAGAGATGGGACACAGAGAACATCCAGAGATGGGACACAGAGAACATCCAGAGATGGGACATGGGGAACAACCAGAGATGGGACACAGAGAACATCCAGAGATGGGACACAGAGAACAACGAGAGATGGGACACAGAGAACAACCAGAGATGGGACACAGAGAACATCCAGAGATGGGACACAGAGAACATCCAGAGATGGGACACAGGGAACAACCAAAGATGGGACACAGAGAACATCCAGAGATGGGACACAGAGAACATCCAGAGATGCAACACAGAGAACAAAACCACAGGTGGGACACAGGGAACAACCAGAGATGGGACACGGGGAATGGCAGGTGGGACACGGGCGGCTGAAGGTGGCACACAGGGGCAGTGGGACACAGGGCCAGTCCCCCATGGGATGAGGCAGCCCGCAGAGCCCGTGGGACACTGGGAGCCACCACGGAGCCCTTGGGACACCCCTGGAGATGGCACCGAGCACCTTCCCCAGGCCAGGAGCTGCGACGGCAGCCGGGCCCAGCCTCACTCGCCCTCTGTCCCCTGCAGGTGGCCGTGCCCCGCGCCAGGCTGGCCCAGCGGGTGACAGCGCCCGCCTGGCCCGCGTGTGACCCCGGCACCGGCCACCGGCCCCTGGGTGCTCCCGGCTGGAGCGGGCCGGCCCGCGGCCACCGCCCGCGCGTCCCCAGCGTCCAGGACAGCCCGGGCACGGCCACGGCCACGCAGGGCCGGGCAGGGGACCCTGGGGACAGCACGGAGCTGGCCCAGCACAGGGTCAGGGTGGCCTGGCTGACCGAGGACGGGCTGAGGCAGCTGGGGGGGATCTCCAGGTACCAGCGGATCCTGGAGTGGCTGGAGAGCACCTTCGCCAGCAGAGCCGAGATCGTGGCCGAGCTGCAGAAAGAGCTGGATGAGTTCTGGGAGCTCCAGGAACGTGAGGAGCATTAGGGTGGAAAAGGCCCCCGAGATCGTCGAGTCCAAGCGGACCGAACTCCCCCAGGGCCACGTCCGGCCCGTCCTTGGACACGTCCACCACTCTGAGGGACAGGCACCAAAGGGGGAGCTGAGAAGGCAGAGCCAGACCCTGCTCAGGACAAGCTGAAATACAGGAATTCCCACGGGAATTCCCAGGAAAAGCCCTGTTCCCTGGGAGGATGACCCACCGCTGGGACAGGCTGCCCAGGGAAGCTGTGGAGCTCCATCCCAGCAGGACACGGACCTGAGAACCTCCTGCAGCTCTGTGGGGAGCTGGACATGGTGATCTCCAGAGTTCCCTCCGTGGTGCTGTGAGGATGGGGACACCTTCCCTGTGCAGCTTCTGGATGTGCTCCAGGGACCACAGAATGCCTTGGGCTGGAAGGAACCTTGAAGACCACCCAGTTCCACTCCCTGCCGTGGGCAGGGACACCTTCCATTCCCCAAAGTTTCTCCAAGCCCCATCCAACCTGGCTGTCAGCACTTCTAGGGTTTAGAAACAAAACTAAGATGAACCTTCCCACCCAACACCTGCAGAAAACACCTCCTGGAGCATCCCAATAAAGAGTTTTTACACAGATCCGCCCTTGTCCTTTGGTTAATAGCTGAAACCATGACAAGATGCAACAGGAGCAGCTTTTCAAGGCTCTGGTTTTCCCAACAAGTTCGTATCCTGAAGGATTCCGTGGGGTTTCAATCCCACACCGCAACCACGGCCGGGGCAAGACGGAGTCAGGAGAGGGGATTGGAGGGAAGAGCCAAACCCCTGCTCCCCACACAGCCCCCGTGGGCCGCGCCGAGGCCGCCAGGAGGTGACTCAGCCCCCGCAGAAAGGTGCAACCCGAACATCAGAAGTCCCCCAGACCTCCAGCTCCCACCTTCAAACCATAAAAGAGCTGCTTTTCTCCACAGCCAAACCCCGTGGATTCCAAAGGATCCACAGAAAACCCTCTCCGAGGGCAACGCCGCCCTTGGGAACGTCCCCAGCCTCTGTGTACAGCGATTTCGGAGCTTTCCCATCCCTTTCCACATAACACGACCCCGAAACCCCTTTTTTTTGTGGGAGTTTCTCCCATTCCCGCTGCTCCGGCCGCTCCCGGAATGCGACGGCAGCGTTTGTTCATTGTGCAGATCCAGCCTGGCTTCCAGGTTTTCCTGAACAAAGGACTGAAACAGGGGGGAATATGCGTCAGAAGCCCGTCCTGGACGTTGCTCACCCTTTTTCCCTGCACAAATATTTGTAAACACGTGGAGAATTCGTGTCCAGCCGGCTTCGGGACCCTTCATAAAACCAGGGATTTATTGCAAACAGGATGGGAATCATTTCCCAGCTCCCGGTGCTTATAGGGCTTTAGGATGAGAAACATAAAGAGCAGGAAAAGAGCGGCTGCAGCTGGGCTCCGAGCCCTGCTGGAGAGGGATGGGATGGGGGCAGCGTGGATTTACAGCTCCAGAGACCCCCTCAAACCCCCTCCCAAAAAATAAAATAAAGGCTGGAGTTTCTGGGCCGCACAGGAGAATCCCCCAGGGTTTATTTATGGATGGAGATTCAGGGATAGGCTGAGCTCAGCTGAGCTGAGCCCAGGGATCTTCCAGGAAGATCCTTGGAGATCTGGATCAGCCTGGAGCAAAGGAGGCTCAGGGGGACCCTGTGGCTCTGCACAGCTCCTGACAGGAGGGGACAGCTGGGGAGGGTCAGGATCTGCTCCCAGGGAACAGCAGGAGAATGGAAACTGCCTCAAGCTGTGCCAGGAAGGAGAAAATCTGGGAAAATTCCTCATGGAAAGGGCTGGAGTGCCCACCCCTGCAGGGATCTCCAAGCCCTGTGGATGTGGCACTTGGGGACATGGGACAGCGGTGGCACTGGGTGACCTCAGAGGGCTTTTCCAACTTCAACAATTCCATGATCTGATGATCCGAAGGCTCTCCTCGCAGTCTCGGAGTTCCTGTCTGACACATCCTCATTTCCCACGCAGAGGGACAGAACCCTCCCAGCTTTCCTTCCCTCCATCCTTCCCTTCCCTATTCCTGTCACTTCTCCATGATTCCCACAGCTGCAGCCAACGCCGCTATGGGCAAGACCTCACATTTCTAGGGATAATCGGGAAAAACTGGAACTGCTCACCAGGGTTGCATTTGGGTCTTCAATGTCCCCAAGACAGAGAGAGACTTTGGTTCATTTTTAGGAGCCAAAATAAGCCCTAAATGTGGAATATCAGCATCAGTGCAGCGGGACTGGCACAGCTGGGGAAGGAGAGGAGGGAGAGGCTGAGGAAGCACATCCAATCCCAGATTCCAGAACAGATGGATCCAGGATCCTCTTGGAAACCCTCGGCAAAACAGAGCAAGGGACAAAATGCAAAGGGAGGAGTTAAAATCAATGAAATGGGAAAAAAAATTCCACAGAGGGTGGGCAAATGTTGGAGCAGAGAGGCTGGGCAGGCTCCAGCCTTGGAGAGCCTCAAAATTTACATTGAAAAGGCTCAGAGATTCCTGATTTTACTCCAAATTCAGCAAATTTAGACTTGGACCAACTTTTCTACGAGCTGTTCCAGTCTGAATTGGGTGCCCCTGCCATTGGGATTACATGGAATTTAAAGTCCCTTCAACCCAAGCCGTTCCATTGTGGTTTGAATCCACAGCCAGAGGATGAGAAAAAAGTGGGAATTCACCATTTCCCTTTGTGCTAAACTGAGTTTTACCTTAGAACACAAACGTTCTCCAGGGAAATTCCTTCCAAATCACTTCACTTCCGCCCCTATCACTTGTTATTTTTGAGATATCTCCCTTCTGGACCCCACCACAGAGTCCTCTGGGGCAGCTGAGGCGTTTTCCAAACATTCCTGGGACCCTCCTGAGCCCCAAAGCCAGGAAACAGCAAATCTTGGGAAAAGCCTTCCCACGCCTGCAGGAGCGGGGCTGGAATTCAGGGTGGTTCAGCTGGACCCCGAACAAGGTGAACATTCCCAACAAAATCCCCGTGGCCTTGGAGCTCCCTGCACCCAGCAGCTCCAGAGTGGCTAAAATTCCTTTAAAAACACCTTGGAAACGAGTGAGGAAAGGTGAATGTTGCAGTAAAGGCTGAAAAAATGGTGGGAGGAATTCCAGAACTTTCAGTCCTTGAGCTGAGTCCTCCTGGGGCAGAATTCCAGGAGAATGGAGGAGAAGGGGAGTGGGGAGAACCAGGACATATTTACAGGAATTATGCCAATGATGTGCTGGCACAGCAGGATTTGGAGATCCTGGGAAAGCAGAGGGTGTCCCTAACCTTAGCCAGCACTTAATAATTTTAATTCTTAAAATATTTCTTTTCCACAATATTCCCAAACCTGAACGTGGATGTCCCTGTATGGATGAGGCACAGCTGGATAAACAAATAAATTAGCGGGGTGGTCAGTTCCAGAGGGTTGGGATCGAGGAGTTTAGGGAGTCACCCCAAATGGAGCTGGTGACAAGCTGGGCCAGTCCCGGGACACGTCCCGGTGGCAGCGACCTGCAGGAGCCACGGGGCAACTGCCAGGAGCTCCTCAGTGACTCCAGCCACAAGGGAAAAGTCCCAGGATCATGGAAGGATTGGAAAAGATTGGAAAAGGTCTTCAAGATCATTGGGTCTGACCATCCCCAGCACAGCCAAGGCCACCACTGCCCCACGTCCCCAAGTGCCACATCCACAGGGCCCTGAAATCCTGCAGGAATGGGGACTCCACCCCTGCCCTGGGAAGTTCCAAGGCCTTTCCATGAGGAATTTCCCCAATTGCCACCCTGAGGCTCCCCTGAGGCCGCTCCCTCTCCTCCTGTCCCTGTTCCTGGGAACAGATCCCAAATCCCCCCGGCTCTCCCCTCCTGGCAGGAGCTGTGCAGAGCCACAAGGTCCCCCTGAGCCTCCTTTGCTCCAGGCTGAGCCCCCTCAGCTCCTCAGGAACTCTCCATTCCCTTCCCAGCTCCTCAGGAACTCTCCATTCCCTTCCCAGCTCCTCAGGAACTCTCCATTCCCTTCCCAGCTCCTCAGGAACTCTCCATTCCCTTCCCAGCTCCTCAGGAACTCTCCATTCCCTTCCCAGCTCCTCAGGAACTCTCCATTCCCTTCCCAGCTCCCTCGGGAACTCTCCATTCCCTTCCCAGCTCCCTCGGGAACTCTCCATTCCCTTCCCAGCTCCTCAGGAACTCTCCATTCCCTTCCCAGCTCCTCAGGAACTCTCCATTCCCTTCCCAGCTCCTCAGGAACTCTCCAGCCCCTTCCCAGCTCCCTCAGGAACTCTCCAGCCCCTTCCCAGCTCCATTCCCTGCCCTGGCCAGGCTCCAGCCCCTCCAGGGCTCTCCAGAGCTGGCCCAGCACTGGGGGTGCCCCAGCACAGGGGACAAGGGCAGGGCAGGACAAGTTCTCAGAGAGGTTCTGGACTCTTGGAGGTTTTCAACACAAGATGGGATAAAGCCCTGAACAGCTCTGGGCCGATCTCAGAGCTGCTTCCATGGAATCATGGAATGGTTGGGGTGGGAAGGGACCTTAAAGCCCATCAGGGACACCTCCCACTGTCCCAGGTGGATCCAAGCTCCAATGTCCAACCTGGCCTTCGGCTCTCCAGGGATCCAGGGGCAGCCACAGAAAATCTGGGAATTCCAGCCCAGCCCCTCCCCACCCTCCCAGCCAGGAATTCTCTCCCACCATCCCAACTATCCCTCATTCCAAGAGGTCAGAGCAGAAACCCCCAATCCCTCCCCAGGGAGTGATCCATGAACCACCAAACAGATTCCATGAATTTCCCCCGGTCGGGCCACTGCGAGCAGGACAGGGTTGGGGGAATGAAACCATCCCTAAATCCAAACCCCAGGATATTCCCAGCCCTGGGAAAGCTCTGCTGCTCCCCCTCCCTCAGCTGACGAGGAGTCTGCATCCGGGCTCTTGCAGGAAAACCTCCCTGGCTCAGGGTGGGGTTTTTTTTCATTTTTTCCCCCTTTTCCACGAATGTTTTCCAAGGGGAATATTTCAAGCCCTGTGATCCTATCAGGCCGGCCTCGAACCAACACTGATTTCTCCCGCCGCCGCTTTGATCGCAGCCAAGCGCTTTTCTCCAGAGGAAAGAAACAACAAAAAAAATTAAAATAAAATAAAAAATAAAATAAAAAAAGGAGGTCAGGGGGTTAAAAGAGCGCTGTGAGAATCCCCAAAGTTCAGCGGGCTGCCAGCAGGGCCAGGCGCGGGCCAGGCTCCATTAGCACGTAGGACAGGGTGGTTATCACAGGTCACTGACACGGGCCCGCTCTAATGGCTTTTCCTGTGGCCTTATCAATGCCGTGCACAAAGTGGCTCCCCCAGCCTTCCCCTATGATCTCAGAGCTCTGTTTACAGCTATCTCCCCGCACCAGGCACCAGACACGGCTGAGAAATGCCAGGACAGGGCCACGGGACAGGCTGCAAAGTGCCTGAGATGAACAAGGAGTCACCAGAGAGGGATTTTGTTTTTTTTTTTTTTTTACCCACTGTGTGCCCCGCTCCTTTCCAAAAAAATAAAAATAAAGTTTTCGAGTTCCCAAGGAAAACTCGGACAAGCCCCAGCTGTGAAACAGAAGAACCACAGAGTTTCCATGGTGGGGTTTGTGTTGCGCTGGGGAATAAAAGGAACAAGTGGTGCTACAAAGAGAAGAAAGGTTTGGTTTCATCTGAAAGGCAGGGCTGGGTGGCTCTCCTCGCTGGAGCTGCGGTTCCTAAGGAGCCTCCCTCGTGCCTTGAAAGGAGAATTTCAATTGTTTTGCCCCCTCTGCAAGCACAAATATTTTTGGTGGGGATGCTGAGCCCCCGAGAGGGTGGGGAGGCAGTGGGAGCCCCAACCCCACGGATGAGCTGAGCCCCCCTTCCCAACCCCATCCCCAAAAAGCAGGAAAAGGAGGATTTGGGCAGGCAGAGCATCCCACCTGCGAGAGGAATGAAAATTATTTCAGTGCAGGGCTGGGAGGAGAACCAGGATCCACGGGATCCCCCGTTTCCAATGGAATCTGCTCCAGGTGGGAATTCCACAGGTTCACCTTGAGCCCAGGGACCCCTGAGCAGCTCCCGCAGCAAAACCTTGTGATTCCAGCCATAATCCCAAAAGAAAACCTTGTTTCTCCTCCCAAGGCTGTGCTGGGCACTAAGAAATACAAAACTCTCCCCCCAAAACTCCTTCCCTAAAATTCCCAAGGAGAGCTGTTCCAAAAGGATACAGACTGACAAGATATCCCTACGTGGATAGTCTGCAGTAAAACAGGGGGGTTATTATTAGCTGTACTCTTTTTTTTTTTTTTTTTGTACCTTTTTAATGCATTTTGTGCATCAAAGCAGCTCGAGGGTTGGGGGAGAGGCAGCACAGATAAAAATGTCAGCGGTGAGATAGGACAAATTTATAGTAAATCCCTGTCAGCTCCCATTTATCTAAATTATCCAGCTCTGGATTCTCCAGAAATCCTTCAGCAGCTCCAGTCTTTAAGGCTGTTTTTACCTCAGGATCCGCTCCCTTTTTCTCTCTGCCTTGCTGCCTCTGTTTTTGGACACTTGTTCTTTCCCCTAAAATGACCCCTTTGTAGCTGGGATCAAAGAGCTGGGAGTGTCAATCCCAGTGTCTTCAGGAACATGTGAAGAACCTCAAAGTAATTGGGAAGCAATTAGCACAGAGCTAAAAAAACCCACCCCGCCGAGGCAGAGCCTAAATGAGCACTAACAGGCACCAGCCCCGCTCAGGGAAGAGTTTAAGGGACTTAAATCACCCTCAGCTGCCTCCTGACAACTTTTTGGGAGCACCTTCAGCGCAGCCCACTCTGCCTTGAGTTTTTTTTTGCCTTTTTTGGTTGTTTTTTTATTTTTTTTTTCATTCCTTTCTGCTTTGGGTTCACCCTTTGCTCTCTGCCTCGCTCGCAGCTTAGGGGAAACATGAAACACAAAACTGCTTTTCATTTTTCTGTTGTGTAAAGCAAAGCCATCCCATGTCTTGGCCTGGAAATCCAAGCAGCCAGCAGCTGCTGAGATGCTCCTGCAGATAAACCAGCTGGCCCGGGCCTCGCCTCCCCTCCTTGATTTTGGAAATCCATCAAAGCAGCCCCGGCATTACACAGCCTTTGGTCAGAGGCAACATAAAAGATCGAGCCACCAGTGGTGAAATCACGTCCTGGGTTTGTTCTTTAGGTCACAAAATTGGGATTTTTCCACAGCTCCTCTGCTGGGAGGGGATGGAGCTGAGGGACCAGCCCAGGCTGCAGGTGGATGGGCTGAGAAAGGCCAGGGCTGCTGAGCCGGGCTTGGGCTGGGCTTGGGGCTCAGGGGCAGCTCAAACCTGGCCAGGCTTTGCCCAACTGACCCTAAAATCCTTGGAGCTGCTCCCAGTGCCCCTCCTAAACCTTTCACTGGTTTGGGATGGAGGCACCATGGAGATTTGGGATATTTTATCCCAGATCCCAGAGATCCAAACCCTCCTGACTCCCATCCCTCCCTCAGGCAGCCCCTTCCTCCCCAGGAAGGGAATTGGGATGAACAATCCCATCAAACATCCCAGGAGAGCCTGAAATGGCTGAACAGAACCTGGGCTGGGTTTAGGGCTCAGGGTCAGCTCAAACCAGGCCAACTGACCCCAAAATTCTCATGCCTTAGACTTTCTGCCAGTGCCCTCCTTAAATCATTCACAGACTCCCAGACTGGTTTGGGACAGAGGCATCCTGAAGATTTTGGGACATTTTCTTTGGTATCTGCAGAAATCCAAACCTTTCCCATGCTCATGTCTCCCTCAGGCAGCCCCTTCCTCCCCAGGAAGGGAATTGGGATGAACAATCCCATCAATCATCCCAGGAGAGCCTGAAATGGCTGAACAGAACCTGGGCTGGGTTTGGGGCTCAGGATCAGCTCAAACCAGGTCAGGCTTTGCCAAACTGACCCTAAAATCCCTGGAGCTGCTCCCAGTGCCCCTCCTAAACCTTTCACTGGTTTGGGATGGAGGCACCCTGAAGATTTTGGGACATTTTCTTTGGTATCTGCAGGAATCCAAGCCCTTCCTATGCTCATCTCTCCTTCAGACAGCCCCTTCCTCCCCAGGAAGGGAATTGGGATGAACAATCCCATCAAACATCCCAGGAGAGCCTGAAATGGCTGAACAGAACCTGGGCTGGGTTTGGGGCTCAGGATCAGCTCAAACCAGGTCAGGCCTTGGCCAACTGATCCTGAAATTCCCATCTTTGGATTTGCTGCTTCCTCAAACCTTTCACAGAAGCCCGACTGGTTTTGGATGGAGGCACCATGGAGATTTGGGATATTTTATCCCAGATCCCAGAGATCCAAACCCTCCTGACTCCCATCCCTCCCTCAGGCAGCCCCTTCCTCCCCAGGAAGGGAATTGGGATGAACAATCCCATCAAACATCCCAGGAGAGCCCGTCCTGCCCCGCCGCCGCCACGCCAAGGTCCAGCTCTCAATTAACCCCCGCCTGACCTTCCTTCACTTTCTTTCCCCCTGCTCTGCCCTTCCTGCCAAAGTTCAGCGTTTCCTGGAAAAGTCTCCGTGCCTGTTGGATGTTGTCCTTCGCCTTGGTTGCCGAGGGAAGGATTTGCAGGATTTACAGGTGCCTGGCCCCCTCTGGAAGCCCATGACCGCGGGCTGACCCCCCGGTACAATATGTGAACTCCTGCCCTGCTGATAAGGCTGCCAGATAGGAGCAGGAGTTTGCAAATAATCCTTTGGGAATTTATAAGCAGCGCAGCCATAAAACCGAGGTGACTGGAAGGTCGATTTCACTAAAAATAATAAATATCTCAATGTTTATTCAACGTGGGCCTTTTTAACTGCGGGCCAAGCTCTGAGATAACGCCATTGTAAATGACAAATATTGGGAGTTTTGGGGAACTATTACATTATGATCCTTCCGTGTGACACTGCCGGCCGGTTCCTCGCCCTGTGCAGGATCTCCGACCCTGCTCCACCCGAGCTGGCCCAGAAAGCCCGGCCAGGAGGGCCCGGGTCAGCAGAAGGGCAGCTGGTGCTCGGGGGCTCTGGCCCCTGCTCCCGGCTCCCTGGAGCGCCTTCCCGAGAGACGAGCCCCCATCCTGCTCCATGGGAGCTCCCGGCTGCTGGCGCTGCGCCGGGATGGGCAGGAGGAACGGGAGCAGGGCCAGGAATGGGGAGATGGGAATGGAGCAGGGACAGGAATGGGGGAGACGGGAATGGAGCAGGGACAGGAATGGGGGAGACTGGAATGGGGGAGACGGGAATGGGGGAGACGGGAATGGGGGAGACAGGAATGGGAGCAGGGGCAGGAATGGGGAGATGGGAATGGGGGAGACAGGAATGGGGGAGACAGGAATGGGGGAGACGGGAATGGGGGAGACAGGAATGGGGGAGACAGGAATGGGAATAGGGACAGGAATGGGAGCAGGGGCAGGAATGGGAGAGACAGGAATGGGGGAGATGGGAATGGGGGAGACAGGAATGGGAGAGACAGGAATGAGAGCAGGGACAGGAATGGGAGAGACAGGAATGGGAGCAGGGACAGGAATGGGAGCAGGAACAGGAATGGGGGAGACAGGAATGAGGGAGACAGGAATGGGGGAGATGGGATGGGAGAGACAGGAATGGGAGCAGTGGCAGGAATGGGGGAGACGGGAATGGGGGAGACAGGAATGGGAGGAGGGACAGGAATGGGAATAGGGACAGGAATGGGGGAGACGGGATTGGGAATAGGGACAGGAATGGGAGCAGGGACAGGAATGGGGGAGACAGGAATGGAGCAGGGACAGGAATGGAGCAGGGACAGGAATGGGAGCAGGAGCAGGAATGGGAGAGACAGGAATGGGAGCAGGGACAGGAACGGGAATAGGGACAGGAATGGGGGAGACAGGAATGGAGCAGGAACAGGAATGGGAGCAGGGGCAGGAATGGAGCAGGGACAGGAATGGGAACAGGAGCAGGAATGGAGCAGGGACAGGAATGGGAGCAGGGACAGGAACAGGAGAAGGATCAGGAATGGAGCAGGGACTGCTCCCAGCTCAGGGTGGGGCCAGAGCTGCTGGCACTGAACTCCTGCCCTACTTGAACCTCTCTACGGAATCCCTGAGGTTGGAAAAATCCTCTGGGACTGAATCCAACCATCCCCAGCCCTGTCCTGCATCCCCAAGTGATGCTCCGGTTTCAGCTTTTCTATTTTTCAGGTTCTGTGCTGCTTTAGTGTGTGGGTCTGGGTTTCATTTTAGGGGATGATGAAAAGTAGGGAGACAAAACAATTCCTGCTCCAGCTGGGCACCAAGGACAATGATCCAAATCTCAGCCCAGGAGCACAAACAGCGTGGGCTGGAGAGAGAAAAACAAGCAGGGTGGGACTGATGGGCTGGAGCTGGAATGGGACAATGAACTCCAAGGTGCCAATGGAGCAGAACTGGTCCCAGGGAGAGCCCCGGGAGTGCTCGTGCATTTTGGGACCATTTTGGGTCATTTGGGTGCAGCCCTGGCTGGGCTCTGGCGCAGCCCAAGGTGGATCCATGAGGAGATCCTGGAATAAATCCCTGCTTTGTTCTTTAGCTCTGTCCATTGAGGAGATCAGATCCTTTAATAAATCCCTGCTTTGTTCTTTAATTCTGTCCATTGGGGAGATCAGATCCTTTAATAAATCCCTGCTTTATTCTTTAATTCTGTCCATTGAGGAGATCAGATCCTTTAATAAATCCCTGCTTTATTCTTTAATTCTGTCCATTGAGGAGATCAGATCCTTTAATAAATCCCTGCTTTATTCTTTAATTCTGTCCATTGAGGAGATCAGATCCTTTAATAAATCCCTCCTTTATTCTTTAATTCTGTCCATTGGGGAGATCAGATCCTTTAATAAATCCCTGCTTTATTCTTTAATTCTGTCCATTGAGGAGATCAGATCCTTTAATAAATCCCTGCTTTATTCTTTAATTCTGTCCATTGAGGAGATCAGATCCTTTAATAAACCCCTGCTTTATTCTTTAATTCTGTCCATTGAGGAGATCAGATCCTTTAATAAATCCCTGCTTTGTTCTTTAATTCTGTCCATTGAGGAGATCAGATCCTTTAATAAATCCCTGCTTTATTCTTTAATTCTGTCCATTGAGGAGATCAGATCCTTTAATAAATCCCTGCTTTATTCTTTAATTCTGTCCATTGAGGAGATCAGATCCTTTAATAAATCCCTGCTTTATTCTTTAATTCTGTCCATTGAGGAGATCAGATCCTTTAATAAACCCCTGCTTTATTCTTTAATTCTGTCCATTGAGGAGATCAGATCCTTTAATAAATCCCTGCTTTATTCTTTAATTCTGTCCATTGAGGAGATCAGATCCTTTAATAAATCCCTGCTTTATCCTGTGACTCTGCCCAGCCCCTGCTCTAGGGCAGCCTGCACAAGGCATCACAAGGGCCACGTCCCTGCAGGGATGGGAACTGCTGGAAAACCCTTTCCACCAAGGAATTTTCCCAACACCCGACCTAAACCTCCCTGGCCATTCCCTCTCATCCCATCCCATGTTCCCCCCGTCCCTTGTAGGGACACCACCTCCAGAAGGAGAAAATCCCACCCAGATCCAGCCCATGGGTCTGCTGCATCCCCCGACACATTTCTGAGGATCAATCCCTCTTTCTGATTAAAAAGTGAAGCAGCAAGGCAAAAAAAATCCCCAATGCAGAAACAAGCCCATTTCTGTAATGTGAAGCAAAGCAATTCCATGTCTTGGCCTTGAAATCCTTGGAGTGCAACCATTTGGAATGTTGAAAACTGCCCCATCCACCAGCAGGAGCTGCTGACCCTCCTCAGAACACCTTTGTGGACAGTCACACCAGCAAATCCACAAGAAATCCAAATTAAGTCCATAACAAATCCATATTAAATCCAAATTAAATCCACAATAAACCCATATTAAACCCTTATCAAATCCATATCAAGCCTTGTGTCAAACCAAGGCCTGGCAGCCCCTCCCATGGGATTCCCAACCTCACCATCCATGGTTCTTCCCGAAGTTTCCCCAAATAAAGTGGCACTTTCAGCCCTGCCCCCCCCAGCCTTTCAGCTCCCTCTTAATTCCCAATTAACAAACTCCTGCTCCAGCTCCCAGCTCCGCCTGGAGCTGGGATATTCCTCCAAGACAAACACAGCCACACATCTTGGGGAGGGGAGCTTCTCATCCCGAGAAAATCTCACGGCAACGTGGCCAAATGACCGAATTATGACCAGATGAGGGGCACAAGAAGATGTTTTCTAGGAACGGGCTTTCCGACAGTTCTTTTCCTTCGGCAAACCCCTGTGGACACGCCGGGAACTGGGAAACAATTCCCTCTCCAGGCTGGCAAGGGAGCAAAGCTGGCAACACAGAGCTCCTTTCATCTCCTGGATTTGGGCTGCCCCACCACAGGGGAGGAGCCCCACGACAGCTCCTGGGCTCCAGCAGCCCTGGAAAAGGGATGCAGGATCCTTGGAATGGCAGAATCAAAGTCCAGATGCTGCTGGAAGCTGGAACCCAGAGCTGGAGCATGAGTTCCAAAGGTCCCTGAAAAGGGATGAGGCTCCACAGGTTCCTTGGATCAAAAAATTCAAGGCTCAGATGCATCCCCGAAATTAAAATTTAGAGGGTGAGCTCCCAAGGCCAAGAAAAAGGGAAGAGACTCCATAAATTCCTTGGAATGGCAGATTCAGGGCTTGGATGCTCCTGGAAACATCCTCGAAATTCAAAATTGGAGGGTGAGGTCCAAAGGTCCCTAGAAAGGGATGAAGCTCCACAGGTTCTTTGGATCAAAAAATTCAAGGCTCAGATGCATCCCCAAAATTAAAATTTGGAGGGTGAGCTCCCAAGGCCCTGGAAAAGGGATGCAGGATCCTTGGAATGGCAGAATCAAAGTCCAGATGCTGCTGGAAGCTGGAACCCAGAGCTGGAGCATGAGTTCCAAAGGTCCCTGAAAAGGGACGAGGCTCCACAAACTCTTTGGATTGAGAAATGCAAGGCTTGGATGAATCCCCGAAATTAAAATTTGGAGGGTGAGCTCCCAAGACCCTGGAAAAGGGATGAGACTCCATAAATTCCTTGGAATGGCAGATTCAGGGCTTGGATGCTCCTGGAAAGATCCTCAAAATTCAGGATTGGAGGGTGAGGTCCAAAGGTCCCTAGAAAGGGATGAAGCTCCACAGGTTCTTTGGATCAAAAAATTCAAGGCTCAGATGCATCCCCAAAATTAAAATTTGGAGGGTGAGCTCCCAAGGCCCAGAAAAAGGGAAGAGACTCCATAAATTCCTTGGAATGGCAGATTCAGGGCTTGGATGCTCCTGGAAACATCCTCAAAATTCAGAGTTGGAGGGTGAACTCCAAACGTCCCTAGAAAGGGATGAGACTTCCACAGGTTCCTTGGATCAGGAGACTCAAGGCTCGGGTGCTGCTGGAAGCATCCCAAAAATTCCCAGTTCAAAGCTGGAGGATGAGCTCCAAAGGTTGCTCATAAATCAATATTTTAAGCCATCAGTGCACTCAGAATTCCCAGGAGCCAGCCTGTGGGATCAGGAGCTCCCTGGGACGGCTCCAAGGAACCGTTCCCAGTGAAAAAAGAAACTCCTGGCACAATCTGCGGGAATTTTCCCCTCTGGAATCTCAGAGTGATCCGGGCAAGGGTGGGTTTGGGGATGGCAGCAAATCATCCATTTCTGAGGAATTCCTGCCCAAAACTCCTCCATTCCCATGGAACAGCAAAATTAACTGTGGCCAAAGAAAAATCCTTGGAGCGAACAGCATCAGAATCCAACCAATTCCTGCCCCAAACTCTCCCATTTCCAAGGAATAATGGAATTACTGGATCCAAAGAGGAATTCTTGGAGAAAACAGGGTCAGAATCCAACCAATTCCACCCCAAAATTCTCCCATTTCCATGGAAAAATAAAGTTAAGGAATCCAAAGAATTCTTGGAGCAAACAGCATCAGAATCCAACCAATTCCTGCCCAAAACTCCTCCATTCCCATGGAATAGCAAAATTAACTGTGGCCAAAGAAAAATTCTCAGAGAAAACAGGGTCAGAATCCAACCAATTCCTGCCCAAAACTTTCCCATTTCCATAGAATAATGAAGTTAATAAATCCACAGAATTCTTGGAGAAAATGGATCAGAGAATCCAACCAATTCCTGCCCAAAACTCTCCCACTCCCATGGAATAATGAAATTCCTGCATCCAAAGTGGAATTCTTGGAGAAAACAAGGTTGGAACCCAACCAATTCCTGCCCAAATTTCTCCTATTTCAATGGAATAATGAAGTTAATAAATCCAAAGAATTTTGGAGCAAACATCATCAGAATCCAACCAATTCCTGCCCAGAACTTTCCCATTTCCAAGGAATAATGGAATTACTGGATCCAAAGAGGAATTCTTGGAGAAAACAAGGTCAGAATCCAACCAATTCCACCCCAAAATTCTCCCATTTCCATGGAAAAATAAAGTTAAGGAATCCAAAGAATTCTTGGAGCAAACAGCATCAGAATCCAACCAATTCCTGCCCAGAACTTTCCCATTTCCAAGGAATAATGGAATTACTGGATCCAAAGAGGAATTCTTGGAGCAAACAGGGTCAGAATCCAACCAATTCCACCCCCAAACTTTCCCATTTCCATAGAATAATGAAGTTAACAAATCCACAGAATTCTTGGAGAAAATGGAATCGGAGAATCCAACCAATTCCTGCCCCAAACTCCTCCATTCCCATGGAATAACGAAATTCCCACACCCAAAGAGGAATTCTTGGAGGCAAATCCCACAAGTGAGAAATGGAAACAGATAAAAAATTCCGGATTTGGGACAGCAGGAGAAAATTCCCTTTGCGTTTCCGCGCCCCGCACGAAGGAATTCCACGGATTTTCCCCAAATCCGTCCACCCCTGGCTGTTTTCCATCCCGGGATGAAGGAGCAGAGCAGATCCATGGAATTCCCAAGGCAGGAAAATCCCGGATGCACTCACCAGCACCGAGTAGATGTGGAGGCACCGATAGACCGGGGAGAAATCCACCAAATCCTGGGCTCCGGGCACCTGAAACAGGGAGAAAATCCATCAGAAACGTGGGAAACTCCCCAAAAATCCAGGGACGAGGAAGCAAAACTGCAAAAAAATTTAATTGTGGGGAAATGGGGCACTAAAATATCACAGAGACAAAAGAAATCCTATAAAAATCACATTTAAATGAGCTTGTCGCTCAAAAAAATCATGTTTAGGTGAACTAAAATATTCAAAAAAATCAAATTTAATTACGTTTGTCACTCCAAAAAATCACATTTAGGTGAACGAAAATATTTAAAAAATCAAATTTAAGTAAGTTGGTTGTTCCAAAAAATCACACTTAGGTGAACAAAAATATGAAAAAAATAAAATTTAAGTAAGTTTGTTGCTCCAAAAAATCAAATTTAGGTGAACTAAAATATGAAAAAAATCAAGTTTAAATAATATCACTAAAAAATCCCCTCTGGGTAAGTGAAATTCTAAAAATGCATTTAAAAGTAGAAGTGCAAAATATTTAAATATGGGTAAGTGGGGCACTAAAATATCACAGAGAGATGAGTGAAATCCAATAAAAATTACATTTAAATGAGTTTGTCGCTCTAAAAAATCACATTTAGGTGAATGAAAATATGAAAAAAATCAAATTTAAGTAAGTTTGTTGTTCCAAAAAATCACATTTAGGTGAACTAAAATATTCAAAAAATCAAGTTTAAATAATGTCACTAAAAAATTCCCCTCTAGGTGAGTGCAACTCAAAAAATTCATTTATAAGTAGAAGTGCAAAATACTTAAATATGGGGAAGTGGAGCACTAAAATATCACAGAGAGACAAGAGAAATCCTATAAAAATCACATTTAAATGAGTTTGTCGTTCTAAAAAAAAATCACATTTAAGTGAACAAAAATACTAAAAAAATCAAATTTAAGTAAGTGTCACTAAAAAATCCCATCTAGTGAGTGGAACTCCAAAATTTCATTTATAAGTAAGCAGAGCTGCAAAAAATCTAAATACGGGTAAGTGGAATTCTAAAATGGGCTGGGAGAGCTGGGAATGTTCCCCGGGAGAAGGGAAAATTCCAGGGAATGCTCAGAGTGCCTGGAGGGGCTCCAGGAGAGCTGGAGAGGGACTGGGGACAAGGGACAGAGGGACAGGAGCCAGGGAATGGCTCCCACTGGGAAAGGGGAGCTTGGGCTGGGATCTTGGCAAGGAATTCCTGGCTGGAATGGAATTCCCAGAGAATCCCTGGATCCATGGGAATGTCCAAGGCCAGGTTGGACATTGGGGTTGGATCCACCTGGGATGGTGCGAGGTGTCCCTGAACAGGGATGGGGTGGAATTGTTGGGATGGGATTTAAGGTTCCTCCAACCCAAACCATTCCAGGACTCTGGAGCTCCTCTGCTCTGGGAGAGCTGGGAATGTTCCCCTGGAGAAGGGAAAATTCCAGGGAATGCTCAGAGTCCCTGGAGGGGCTCCAGGCGAGCTGGAGAGGGACTGGGGACAAGGGACAGAGGGACAGGAGCCAGGGAATGGCTCCCACTGGGAAAGGGGAGCTTGGGCTGGGATCTTGGCAAGGAATTCCTGGCTGGGAGGGTGGGGAGGGGCTGGGCTGGAATTCCCAGATTTTTGGAGGTGTCCCTGCTGTGGAATTGATGATTTTTAAGATCCCTTCCATCCCAAGCCATTCCGTGATTCCCTGGAATTCTCCCTCTGCCCGGATTAACACATCCCACAGCGGCCCTGTCTCACATTCACAAATTCAGGTGTTCATCTCCCATTTCGGTACTCAGAGAAACCTAAAAATTCACTGAATTTAGCACCGAACTCAGCCTGCATTGCCTGAGCCAGAGCTGCCCTGCCCCACAACCCCCAAATCCCTGATTTTTGGGATGTGCCGATGCCCCGGGAGCTCGGGCTGCCCCAGGCCAGGACGGATGGCTCCCCTGGCACCCCCTCGGCCCAACCCCGGCCTTTTTGCCTCTTGGTTTCCAGAACAAGGCGTTCATCCGTCTCGTCCCAAAACTTCCCACCCCACGCAACGCCCGCCTCCCAAGCTCATTCCCAAATCCTGCGGCACGTTCCCGGGGCTGGGAGCGGGCTGGGGCTCGGGAATCGCCCAGAGCCCTCCTGCAAGTGGGGCTCAACAACAGCACATGTAACCCCTGGAAGGGGAATTTTCCAGGGAAACCTGCAGCCTTGGCTGCCACCAGCACAGGGAGGGCGCAGAGTTCAGGGAAGCTCTGCTCTGGGCTGGGGTCATTTGGGATACGAGGGTTCATTTGGGATAGGAGGGTTAATTTGGGATAGGAGGGTTAATTCGGGATGTGAGGGTTAATTTGGGATAGGAGTGTTAATTTGGGATAGGAGGGTTAATTTGGGATACGAGGGTTAATTCGGGATGTGAGGGTTAATTTGGGATAGGAGGGTTAATTCGGGATGTGAGAGTTAATTTGGGATAGGAGGGTTAATTTGGGCTAGGAGGGTTAATTCGGGATGTGAGGGTTAATTTGGGATGTGAGAGTTAATTTGGGATAGGAGGGTTAATTTGGGATAGGAGGGTTAATTCGGGATGTGAGGGTTAATTCGGGATGTGAGACTTAATTTGGGATGTGAGGGTTAATTTGGGATACTAGGGTTAATTTGGGATGCAAGAGTTAATTTGGGATGTGAGACTTAATTTGGGATGCGAGGGTTAATTTAGGATAGGGGGGTTAATTTGGGATACGAGGGTTAATTTGGGATGTCAGGGTGAATTTTGGATTTGAGGGTTAAATAGAGATATGAGGGTTAATTTGGGATTTGAGGGTTAATTTGGGATAGGAGGTTTAATTTGGGATGCGAGGATTAACTTAGGATAGGAGGGTTAATTTAGGATTTGAGGGTTAATTTGGGATACTAGGGCTAATTTGGGATATGAGGGTTAATTTGGGATTTGAGGGTTAATTTGGGATACGAGGGTTAATTTGGGATTTGAGTGTTAATTTTGGATTTGAGGGTTAATTTGGGATTTGAGGGTTAATTTGGGATGTGAGACTTAATTTGGGATGCGAGGTTTAATTTAGGATAGGAGGGTTAATTTGGGATAGGAGGGTTAATTTGGGGTACTAGGGCTAATTTGGGATGTGATCATTAATTTGGGATGTGAGGGTTTGGATCTCGGATCCTGGGTGGGATTTGGTGGAAAAGCAGGACACGAGCACAGGTTCTGTCCCTCAGTGAGGGTGAGAACCAGACTGGAGCACCGGGAATTCCGGAGGAGCCAAATCCGGGGATTTGGGAGCCATCCCGGAGTGCCACTGATGGGAATCCATGGGTGGGCTGGGACAGAGGGACAGAGGGACAGAGGGACAGAGGGACAGAGGGACAGAGGGACACGGGACACAGAACTCCAGGGCAGGGCAGGGAGCAGGGGGGGACTGCAGGTGCCACCAACAGGAATTGTCCCCAAAACCCCACGGCTGCCACAGCGACGGCTCCGCTCCAGCCCAGCTTCGGAGTCACCAGGAAAAGGATCTGGAGCTGCTGGAGAGAACCCCGGGGACATCCGGGAGCTGGAGCCAGGCTGGGAGAGCTGGGAATGTTCCCCTGGAGAAGGGAAAACTCCAGGCAGAGCTCAGAGTCTCCCTGAGCCTCCTTTGCTCCAGGCTGAGCCCCTTCCCAGCTCCTCAGGAACTCTCCATTCCCTTCCCAGCTCCTCAGGAACTCTCCAGCCCCTTCCCAGCTCCTCAGGAACTCTCCATTCCCTTCCCAGCTCCTCAGGAACTCTCCATTCCCTTCCCAGCTCCTCAGGAACTCTCCAGCCCCTTCCCAGCTCCCTCAGGAACTCTCCATTCCCTTCCCAGCTCCTCAGGAACTCTCCAGCCCCTTCCCAGCTCCTCAGGAACTCTCCATTCCCTTCCCAGCTCCTCAGGAACTCTCCAGCCCCTTCCCAGCTCCTCAGGAACTCTCCAGCCCCTTCCCAGCTCCCTCAGGAACTCTCCATTCCCTTCCCAGCTCCTCAGGAACTCTCCATTCCCTTCCCAGCTCCTCAGGAACTCTCCATTCCCTTCCCAGCTCCTCAGGAACTCTCCATTCCCTTCCCAGCTCCTCAGGAACTCTCCATTCCCTTCCCAGCTCCGTTCCCTGTCCTGGCCATGCTCCAGCCCCTCCAGGTTTCTCTTCCCATGTGGAGCCCAAAATTGGAATGGCTCCATTTCCACCTGAGAGATTTTTTTGGACAATAAATAAATTATTTTCTTTCCAAAAAGGACAAATCTCCAGGAGGATTCCCTCTGGTGACCCGGGACAGGACATGGGGATGCTGGAGCTGTTCCAGAGCAGCTCAGGCTGGATTTAGGGAAAGGTTCTTCCCCAGAGATGTTGGCACTGCCCAGGGAATGGGCACGGCCCGAGGCTGACAGAGCCCAGGAGCCTTTGGACAGCGCTCCAGGGATGCCCAGGGTGGGATTTTGGGCAGGGACAGGGCTTGGATGGATGATCCCTGTGGATCCCTTTCCATTCAGGAGATTCCCTGATTCTACATGGGGAACTCAGAGCTGATCAGGAACAAACTGCTCGCTTTTCCCTCCTCCATGGGGGCTCCTCCATGGGATCTCCTCCAAGGAATCTCTTCCATGGGATCTCCTCCATGGGATCTCCTCTATGGAATCTCCTCCATGGGATCTCCTCCATGGGATCTCCCCCATGGAATCTCCTCCATGGGATCTCCTCTATGGAATCTCCTCCATAGGATCTCCTCCATGGGATCTCCCCCATGGGATATCCCCCTTGGGATCTCTCCCATGAAATCTCCTCCATGGAATTTCCCCCATGGAATCGCCTCCATGGGATCTCCTCCATGGGATCTCCCCCATGGGATTTCCTCCATGGGATCTCTCCCATGGGATATCCCCCATGGGATCTCCATGGGATCGCTCCCATGGGATCTCCCCCATGGGATCTCCTCTATGGGATCTCCCTCATTGGATCTCCCTCATTGGATCTCCTCCATGGAATTTCCCCCATGGAATCTCCCTCATGGGCTCTCCCCCATGGGATCTCTCCCATGGGATCTCCCCCATGGGATTTCCTCCATAGGATCTCCTCCATGGGATCTCCCCCTTGGGATCTCTCCCATGAAATCTCCTCCATGGGATCTCCCCCATGGGATCTCCTCCAAGGGATCTCTCCCATGGAATCTCTCCCATGGGATCCCCTCCATGGGATCCCCTCCATGGGATTTCCTCCATAGGATCTCCTCCATGGGATCTCATCCATGGGATCTCCCCCTTGGGATCTCTCCCATGAAATCTCCTCCATGGGATCTCTCCCATGGGATCAGCCCCATGGGATCTCCTCCAGGACACCTGGCCAGGTGCTCCCGGGGGTCCCGTGGCTGCTGCCCCTCGCTCACTCTGCTTCATCACCACAGACAGTGGCCACTGCCCCTCCTGGGACCGGGGCGGGGGTGGGACAGCCCCTCCTGCCCCTCCCCAGCGCAGGGTCACCTCCTGTGAGGTCACCAAAGTGCCACCACACCCAGGGACGGGATTCACCTGCCCGAGATTGGCCAGAACCATGGAATCCTGGAAAGGTTTGGGTGGGAAAGGACCCTTAATGCCATCCCCACCTGTCCCAGATGGATCCAGCCTGGCCTGGGACACTGCCAGGGATCCAGGGGCAGTCCCAGCAAATCTGGGAATTCCAGCCCAGCCCCTCCCCACCCTCCCAGCCAGGAATTCCTTGCCAAGATCCCAGCCCAAGCTCCCCTTTCCCAGTGGGAGTCATTCCCTGGCTCCTGTCCCTCTGTCCCTTGTCCCCAGTCCCTCTCCAGCTCTCCTGGAGCCCCTCCAGGCACTCTGAGCATTCCCTGGAATTTTCCCTTCTCCAGGGGAACATTCCCAGCTCTCCCAGCCTGGCTCCAGCCCTGGAGCCTCATTCCATGCTGCTGTAGGAACACGGAGCCCACCTAGAGGGTCCCAGATCAGGGCCGGGAGGGCTCAGGGCTGACCCCACCATCCCATTGCCGTGGCCTCCCTCTGCTTTGGATGCACAGCAGCTGTGGAAGGGAGGGAATGGATTTTCAGGGGAGAACAGAAATCCCAGAACCGCTTGAACAGCCCCGAATCCGAATTTCCAGCCTGTCCTTGGTCCCCTCCCTGGCTGCTCCGGGGCTGTCGCGGTCGGGTGACAAACACCCCAGGCACTGGCTGTAGCTGAAAGGATCATTTTCCTGACAAAACAGGATGACAAATGGGACAAAGCATCCAGAGGGGCAGACAGGACTTCCCAAAAGCTCCAGGACACGGCTGCATCCCAAGGAATGATGGACACATCCAAAGGCTCGATCCCCAAATCCTGCACTGCAGGTCTGGACCTCTGAGCTGCCTTTCCTGAGACACGGGGCTCTGTTCCATGGGAAACATCCCAAATCCCAGGTGAAGCAGCACTGGGAGGAAGGAAAAACTAACTGCATCCCCAGGTTATGGTTTGTGGTTCCCAAAATCCTCTGCCAGGTCCTGGGAAGGGAAGGGAAGGGAAGGGAAGGGAAGGGAAGGGAAGGGAAGGGAAGGGAAGGGAAGGGAAGGGAAGGGAAGGGAAGGGAAGGGAAGGGAAGGGAAGGGAAGGGAAGGGAAGGGAAGGGAAGGGAAGGGAAGGGAAGGGAAGGGAAGGGAAGGGAAGGGAAGGGAAGGGAAGGGAAGGGAGCACACCAAGGAATTCAAATTTCCAACTCCCATCCCAACACAACACTTTATCCAAAGAGAAACTAGGACAGAGGAGAAGGCCAAAAATCGGATTGTGGAGCAATGTGTCCATGAGGGATGGATGTTCTCCAGCAGCACCAGACTGGGGTGGGCAGTTCCCAATCCTTGGCCTCAGTGCTGAGCCCAGCAATGGGAATAGGGATAAAAACACAAAATAACCAAATTTGGAGACACATCCCACATTCTCCAGCCTCTTCTGCACCTTCAGGACTCTCCCATGAGCAAGGAGCAAACCCCTTGAGACACCACAGCCACCCCACACTGCCCAGTGTCCCTGCTCTGGTGTTTACCTCTTCCTCCTCATCCTCATCCTCCACATCCAGGATCCCCGAATCCTGCTCCGACATGGGGCTGGTGTTCTTCACCTCCAGCTCGGAGCTGGCGCTGAATTCCTTCTTGGATTTCTTCCCCCCACTAATCCTGGGCTGCTGGGACACGATGTTGTCCAGGTTCCTCTGCTGCTGTGCCTAGGAGAAAACACAGATTCCACCCGGGATTTAATTTGGTTTTCAGGCACGAGGCGCAGCCAGCCCCGCAAGGGGACAAAGGAGGCCGAAGGCGCCGCGCGCTCGGCGGAATTCCGACACGTCGCCTTTTCCCCAACCCAGATATTCCCAGATCCATTTGCAGAGCAGGCCAGGGATTATGCAACAATCCAAACACGCTCCTGACTCCTTCCAAACCCCAACGCCGTGGCCCCGTGCTGCCACATTGATCCGTTTACGGCCCAGCTGCGGCGGCGCTCGCCCGCGGGCCATGTGGTGACTGTCACCGGCCGCGCGCGGGGACCTCCTGAACGCTGGATCTGTTCCTCTTTTCCAGCCCTGGAAAGGCACAAAACATTCCACATCTGGACCCCAGAGGTTCCTGAAAGCATTTTTGTGGGAGCCCAGGAGGGTTTAATTGCACATTGTTGATGTGCGGAACGAGCTGTAAAAGGTGCTCAAGGGAAACGTGCTGGAAGCGGCGGGATGGAGGGGTGGGAACACGCCGAGTTATTCCAGGGATTTTGGGGTTGTCTGGCAGCTGAGGTCACGCTGTGCCCTCCTGCAAAGATTCCATTGTTTTTACTTCGATATGGAGCACAATAATTGACAGGAAAAGCGGTTCAGCCCCACTTGTTCAGGAGTTGAGCGAGTTCAAACCGAAGGGCGAGGAATGGAATAGCACGAACACACAAGGGGTCTCCAGGGCCAAATCCCAGCCAAAACCAGGGAAAAAAAGGCCAATCCCATGGATGTGGCGGTGCTGGACACGTGGGTTTGCGTGCTGGTGTAACTGGGAAATAAACACTCGGAAAACCTTGAATTCATACAGATTTAGACACTGATTTAGAGGATTCCTCCCTGTATTATGCGGTGGATTTTTTACGTATCAGGAGAAAGCTGTGTGGGAATCATGGAACCACAGACAGGATCTTCAGGATCCTCTCATTCCATGGGCAAGGACACTTTCCACAAGGCCAGGTAGCTCCTGGACACTCTGGAATTCCAGGATTCTCTGAGGTAGCAAAAGGCATTCCCTATGGGAATGTGGCAGCCTGGATTTAGAAGGAAGCAGGAAAACCATTAAACCTATTGGAGATCCAGCTGCCAGCGACACCAAGGGAGAATTAAAACATTGTTAATTACTATTAAAATACGCCAATTATTAATTACTTTTGCTACCTGAACTGCAGAGAGCACAAAGTGTGCTTAATCTGTGTGCAAACCTCCCAGATTATTCCCTTTTCAAAACTTGGAAGTTTTAACATCCTCCCAAAAAATAATTCAGGAGCAGCTTTGATTTTTTTGCCAGCCTGAAATTCTCTCTGGAATCTCCCCTTGGGAAACAGAACCCCACCGAGCACTGGAGTAACTCCCACATCTGAGGACTACTGAAATCCAAGCATGGCATGAAGACCCCATTCCTTGGAAAACCCAGGCATGGACATCCCATTCCTTGGAAAATCCACCTCAAAGTGCTCCTCACCTCAGAGCACGCACAATCAGCTCTGAATTAACTAACGAGCTGGGTAATCTATAAAATTCCGTGTACAAAGCTGCCCCTGGAGGCGGCTGCAGCGGGAACAGGAGCGAATCCTTGGATCGGGAGGAGAATCCTTGTGGGATGTGCTATCCCACAGCACAACCTTGACCTCTAGTGGTTGGAAAGCAGGAGTAGCCCTGGAGTTTATTTACTCCGAGCGCTCCTCCCAGCTGAGCCAGGGGACTCCCAACCCCATCCCTTTACAGAAATCTCTTCGGGGATTAATCCCAACAATGGGAATTTTTGCAACAAAGCCCCAGAGGGAAAGGTCTGGGCGGACACTGCCCAGGACCAAGTTCTGCTCCCGACGTCAGGATGCGAGGCCGTTGGGGAGAGGGGCGTTTTTGGCACCGGGATTTTCGGACTTCAGAGG
This sequence comes from Lonchura striata, assembly GCF_050655825.1. NCBI lineage: Eukaryota > Metazoa > Chordata > Aves > Passeriformes > Estrildidae > Lonchura > Lonchura striata. Next base: position 1,132,819 of record NC_140706.1, on the reverse strand, counting down.
CAGCACTCCATGGAAAGGCCTTGCAACATCCCATAAAGGGAATTAGGACTTCAAAAAGGGGCGGGAGCGCTCGGTCCTTCAGAAGAGAACACAACAAAGGGTCGGGGCTCGGGCCCACCCGGCGCTGCCCTGAGTTTCCCAACCGGGCCCTAACGAAGTTATAACCCCAAATCCACTGGAAATTCCCCCAAAAGCAAGCCCAGTGCACTCATTAAACCCTCCACTTTATGTAATCCTTCTCCTTCCGCAGAGGGGAGAATCAAAGAGTGGGAAAAGGCGAAGTTTTGGATGAAGCCCTGAGCTGGACACGGATCGTTAAGCAGGGCGGAGCGGGCCCGGAGCGCACAGGCGGTCATGGGAGAGGGAAATCTGGGATAACGAGCTGGAGGATGCTGCTGCCAGCCCTGGACTCCTCTGCCCCAGCCCTCGGCATGAAACACGTGGGATTTCAGCCTGGACACGGAACCGGAGTCACCAAGGATCCACAGAAGTGCCCTGAGAGATCACCAACCTCGGTCCCACCTCTGTTTTCCAACAGGGATTGATCTTCCCTGTGTGGGAGCACAGCAGGACGAGGCCAGGTGTCAATATTGATGAGATCCAAACCAAAAGTTGGTAAGACCTCCTAAATTCCAGTTATTTAGAAATCAAGGAAATCTGTCCCTCTGGCATCGCTCCAGGACAAGGAGCCCCACATGGAATTTACCCCCTCGAGCTTTGATTGTGCACTTTTAATGCAAATAAACCGATTTGTCAAGAGAAGAGTTTTGACCTGGATTGCAAACCAAGCACCAGCTGAGAAAAATCACAGAATCCAGGAACAGTTTGGGTTAGAAGTGACCATGAAGCCCATCCCATTCCACCCCCGGAGACACCTCCCACTCTCCCAGGGTGCTCCAAGCCCCAGTGTCCAACCAGGCCTTGGACACTTCCAGGGATCCAGGAGCAGCCACAGCAAACCTGGGCAACCTGTGCCAGGGCCTGCCCACTCTCTGGATGGAAAAAAAGGAAAACTTTTTATGTCTCAACTCCCAAAGATCCTAAAATCAGCCCAAGGATGCTCCCAAAGGCACAAAAGGTTTCTAGCCCACCAGGAGCAACTCAGACCTTGAGGAATCTTCACCTTTCAGGATTTTTATGGGGAGAGTTTTAAATTGGACAGGATTTTCCAGGGATTTCTGCCTGAACAGCCTCACATTCAGTCAGTGGAGGTTTGTTCTCATCCCCTTCTGGGAACACCGGAGCAAATCCCGACCTGTGATGGGCACAACATTCCCACTGCAGCAGGAACAGGAGTGGCCAAATCTGGGAACACCGGAGCCAAATCCAACCTGTGATGGGCACAACATTCCCACTGCAGCAGGAACAGGAGTGGCCAAATCTGGGAACACCGGAGCCAAATCCCGACCTGTGATGGGCACAACATTCCCACTGCAGCAGGAACAGGAGTGGTCCGAGGCTGGAATGAAGGAGAGATCCTGGAGCCAGGCCCTGCACACGCCAGGAGGAACGGGAATGGCTTTTCCATCTCCATGAGGGCATTCCCAACCCTCCGCTCCCGGCAGGAAACGATCTGGACTGAGGTGACCTAGAAGTGAGAAATATCAAATTTTCTTTGGCTTTGTGAAGTCGGTGAGGTTTGGGTTTCACCGTGAGGGAAAGGCAGGGCTGGGGGAGGCCCAGAGGAAGCAGCTCCGGAGAAATTCGGGATTCTCCTACGGAACGCCCCGCTCCCACCCCCAGCTGATTCCCAGCAGCAGGACAACCCTTCCATGGATTTGCTGCGGCACAGGAAGGATCAAACCCGACCTGCAGAGGAGCACTGGGGGGTTTGGGGGTTCTGTTCCCCACAAAGGGAACGGGTCCCACATCATTTCCGAGGGTGCCCTCGGAAACCCGACGGAAGCGGGGCTGAGGGAGGCCCAAAGCCCTCAGGAGATGACAAATCCAATCCAAAATCCCCTTTCCATGAAAGTGAGGCCACTTTGGGGTTATCCTGTGGAATTGCCTCTGTTATCCAGGACCACCAATCCCGGCTCACTCTGCTCCATAGGAACATAAAAAGGCAGGAGAGCCAAGGCCTGGTCACAGCTGATGTGGCTTGTAGGAATCAAACACAAAGTGTTGGGATTGTGGAGGTGAAGTTTCCTCCAAGCACAACCACTTCCCTCATCCACAGCAGCCCGGGAGAGCAGGAGCACCCCCATCACTCCATCAGGGCAGAATTCCCAGCTCCTGACGGGAATTCTCTTTCCAGACTGGCTGGGAGGACACAAAGGCACCTTTCCACCTCCAGGGCCAGGCCCACGTCAGTGGCCCACGTTTGTGGACTGAGGTTGTCAGCAGGCAGTCCAGAAGACTTTTGGGAGGCCTGGGGCAGTGGGAGGTGTCCCTTCCCATGGCAGAGGGTGGGATGGGATGGGATTTAAGGGCCCCAAACCATCCTGGGATAATTTGATGATGTAACTCCTGTCTCCTGCACATCCTTTCAATCAAGGGCTCGACCCTGCAGGTCGAGGCTTTGGGGGTTTCTCTTCAAACCCCAAAATTCCCAGAGAGGTGTGGACTCCTCATCCCTGGCAGTGTCCAAGGCCAGGCTGGACAAGGCTTGGAGCAACCTGGGATAGTGGAAGGTGTCCCTGCCATGGCAGGGTGGGATGGGTTGATTTTTAAGATCCCTTCCAACCCAAACCATCCTGAGATTCAAAGCCCTCAACAGGAAGGACATCCCTCAACATTCCAGGATCCATCCCAAAAAACTCCCACAAGCTTGCGAACAACAACCCCACCTTCCCCACCCCTCACAACCAAACGGGCCCAGCCCAACCAAGCTGGGGCTGAGTTTTTTGTAGTTGAATTTTTCAGAGTCAGGTTTTTCAAAGCAACTCCACTCCTCGAGACGGAGTGACCCAGGCCACAAACCTGCACCCCAGATCCATGGAGGCATTCCTGCTGCCATGGGATCATTCCCAACGCCATGGGGTCACTCCCAATGGCATGGAGTCATTCCCAACACCATGGGATCATTCCAAACTCCATGGAGTTATTCCCAGTGGCATGGAGTCACTCCCAATGCCATGGAATCATTCCCAATGCCATGGGACCATTCCCAATGCCATGGACTCATTCCCAGTGCCGTGGAGTCATTCCTAATGGCATGGAGTCATTCCCAATGCCATGGAATCATTCCCAGCACCATGGAGTCATTCCCAATGCTACAGGATCATTCCCAATGCCATGGGACCATTCCCAACACCATGGGATCATTCCTAATGCCATGGGACCATTCCCAATGCCATAGAATCATTCCCAGCACCATGGAGTCATTCCCAACACCACAGGATCATTCCCAATGCCACAGGCTCATTCCAAATGCCACAGGATCATTCCCAGCACCATGGAGTCATTTCCAACACCACAGAATCATTCCCAACACCACAGGATCATTCCCAGCACCATGGAGTTATTCCCAACACCACAGAATCATTCCCAACACCACAGGATCATTCCCAGCACCATGGAGTCATTCCCAACACCACAGGATCATTCCCAACACCACAGGATCATTCCCAATGCCACAGGATCATTCCCAATGTCATGGAATCATTCCCAGCACCATGGAGTCATTCCCAACACCACAGGATCATTCCCAATGCCACAGGATCATTCCCAATGCCACAGGATCATTCCCAGAGCCGGCCAGGGGCTCCTCCAGGCTCTGTCCCAGAGCCACCCTAAGGAAAAGCTGTTCCACCAGGCCCAGGGGAAAGGAGCTCCCTCAAATCGCCAAAATTGTTATTTCTGTAACTTCACCTTGTTTTCCGCAGCCCTTTGCAAGCACTCGAGTCTCACCTCCCCTCACCTCCACCACCAATATTTACTTTTGAGCAGATCTAATTAGGCTTTTCCTGATGAGACACGAGATAAGGCCCGGGGAGAAGGGGATGATTTAAAGGCTGGCCAGGGCAGCTTTGATTAATTCCTGCTGTGATGGTTTTACAGACCCTCTAATGGGCTGAGACACCGAATTTTCAAATATCATTTCTCAATATCCCTAGGAATGGGATACATATTCCTTAAGCAATCTTAGGGGGAAAAAAAAAGGGGAAAAAAAAAAAACAAACCAGTAAAGCCGACTGGCTACGGGGGTAGGAAAAAAAGAACGTTAATAAAAAATGACAGTAGGGCTGGAGCCCTGCCAGAGAGCCATTCCAAAGTTATAAAATCCCCCTGGGATCAGATAAAAGCAGGGATTATTATTGCAAGGTGTAAACTCAACACACGGCCGCAGCTCCTGCTTTGAGTTTGCCCGCGGAGCCGGCGCTGCCGGGACCAGGAGCGGCTCGGCCTCTCCCGTTCCCGGTGCTAACTCGTTATCAGAGCAGACAATTTGTTGGAGGTTTGGCTGACAAAGTTCTCCCTGGGCTCAGGAAACCAGGCCCAACAACGGGAGGGTTTTTTTGAACTCCATTCCAGGTCATTAAATAAAAGGAGTTTGGAAATGCGGCGTTGGACGGGTTTGTTCTCCCCAGACTCAGCCTCAACCCCTCCCCACTCCTCATTCCCTAAAAAGTCTTTTCCACCTCAGCCTATCCAGAGCTAAAATCCACCTCGGCTCTGATTTTCCTAAACATCAATTCTCCTCAAACACAAGTTTTTGGCATCGAGTGTGTGAGGAGGAAAATGCAATTCCCCCTCTGCTTTGCTCTCACCCCATGATTTACCCTCATCCCCCTGCTCCTTTTCCCAACCTGGATTTAATCCAGACCTAATTCCACAGATTTTACAGTTCAATATTCCCTGGCGAGGACAAGGGCACTGCTGTGGCAGCAGGACCCAACTGGATTCCAAATAATTCCTGTTTGTGCTGCCCTGGATCCCTGGAAGTGTCCGAGGCCAGGCTGGACACTGGAGCAGCCTGGAATAGGAGAAGGTGTTGGGGTTGGAATTAGATGGGATTTGAGGTCCTTTCCAACCCAAACCATTCCAGGATTCTGGAGCCCCTCTGCTCTGGAGCCAGGCTGGCAGAGCTGGGAATGTTCCCCTGGAGAAGGGAAAATTCCAGGGAATGCTCAGAGTGCCCAAAGGGGCTCCAGGAGAGCTGGAGAGGGACTGGGGACAAGGGACAGAGGGACAGGAGCCAGGGAATGGCTCCCACTGGGAAAGGGGAGCTTGGGCTGGGATCTTGGCAAGGAATTCCTGGCTGGGATTTGTCTGGAATTCCCAGATTTGCTGGGGCTGCCCCTGGATCCCTGGAGTGCCCAAGGCCAGGTTGGACACTGGGTGGGAGCTGTCCCTGCCCATGGATGGGATTAAACCCATGGGATGAGCTCAGCCATATTTCGATCCTCAGAGTTCGTTCCGTAATTGGGTTAATTCAGCTTTTCACACAAAACCCATTAAACCTCAGCCTTTTTTGGGGGAAGAGGCTGCTCAGCCCAGCACTGCGAGATGGGAATGATCCAGACTCTCCCTTCCAAGGAGGAATTTATCACACGAGGATTGATAAAAAGCCTTGGGCAACCACAGCCTCCGGGTCAGCCGCGCAAAAAAAGCCACTTTTGAAGAAGTCCTTTATGGCCCGAGTGTTGATTTACACTTCTGTGGGATCCAGATCTGCGGGCAGCTTCAAAGGGAGCTCAGTGGTGCGATTACAAAGTTTATTTATCACATTTACACAGCGGAGGAGCCAGAATGAGCTCAGGGCACTGAAGGCAGCAGGAGGAGGACGAGGACGAGGAGGACGAGGAGGAGGAGGAGGATGAGGAGGAGGAGGATGAGGAGGAGGAGGAGGAGGAGGATGGGTGTTCCGCAGGGAATTTCAGACACATGCAAGTCCTCGGCCTGACAACTCCACAGCTCAGGGCTCTGCTCTAGCAGCCCAAGCTCTTGGGCAAGAAAAATGGTTTACAATTTATCTGAAGTGAGTGGAACTGGGATTCTTTGATTCGCTTCTACCATCCATTTAAAATTCCTGCTCCAACCATTTAAAATTCCTGCTCCGGCTGGGAGCACCCCTGGATGGAACCCCCCAACCCTGGGAGCTGCTGTGACCCCAGGGCTGGTTTAACCCTGCCCAAGGAGGCACAAGCACGACTCAAAGCTCCACTGGAAACTCCCACCCGTCCCTTTAACCTCTCCTCACTCCTAACTGGGAGCCAAGCAAAGCCCTGAGTAAGGGAGGCAGAGGAACCCCAACCAAAACTGCTCGCAGGTGAGGGGGTCTGGAATGGCTCAGGAGCACCCGAGCGTGCAGGGCCTGCCTTTGGGAGCTCTCTCGGGGAATTGGGATTGTTTTCCAAGGCAGGCTTTGCTCCAGCACGCTCCCTGACCAGCCAGGCATGGCACAGGGAACAGGGTTCGGGGTTGTTTTGGTTTTTTTTCCTCCCAGTGAAACTGTTAAAAAGGAGAAATCCAGGCAAAAGGCTTTGTTTCCTCAGGAATAAAAAACAGAGGAAAAGGGAATGAAGCTGGAAAGTGGGGAATTAAAGGGACAAATTCAGGCTTTGACCTCAGGACATTCTACCAGAGAATTGCAGAATTATAAAATTGGGCAGTTCGTGGAATCACAGAGAGGTTTGGGTTGGAAAAGCTCATCCCATTCCAGCCCTTCCCAGGGCAGGGACACCTTCCACTACCCCTGGGTGTTCCCAGCCTTTCCCTGCCCTTCCCTGGGCTCCCCCAGTGCACCCCTGGGGCTTGGAGCGAGCCTGGAGCAGCAGGAAAGCTCCTGCCCAGCCCAGAGGCACCCAGTGAAATTCCAGTCCCAGCATGGGAATAATCCCAGCTCCAGGAGCTCCTCAGAACCCCTGGGGACTCTCCAGGGGTTGTCCCCACCTCTGTCCCTCACCCCTCTGGATATTCAGGAGAAAAGCAGCCATGGATTGGATCTCACCAAGGGGGGAAGGTGTTGGGCTGGGCTTTCCAGGGTTTGATCCAGGGGGAATTCTGGAAGAACCATCCGAGCATGCTCGGCGTGGAGCTGCCCCTGCCCCAGCTCTGACACCACACAGGGCCCTCACTCCAGCCTGATCCCAACATTTCCCAACATTTCCTCCCGTCTTCCCTTCCCACCCGCTGGGAAGCTGCTCCTTTCCTGAGGAACAGCCTGCCTGTCATCCCTGTTTTCCATGGCAGGAACTGCAGCAGGAGCTGCTCCCTCAGCCGTGGAGCAGACAGGAATTATCACTCATGGATGCTCCATCTTCCCTTGACCTCACAAAGTTCCCCAGGGAGTTACCCCGGCCTGGCCTGGGATGGAATCCTGGTATCCCGTGGGAGTTCCCAAAGTTCTGCTCCACACACCCTCCCTGGCTCTGGCATTTGGAGATAAGGTTCCTTTCAAGATTCCACTTTTGTTCCCATTTATCAGCCTGGGCTGGGTTTTTGAAGGATTCTCAGGGACTGGCCATGGTCAGAGCACCTCCCTGGGATGGGCCCGATTCTCCTGGAACAACAGGACTCCGTAAATCCCAGGAAAAGCCCAGCGTGCTCAGGCCTGGACAAAACAGGATTTTGGCTTTTCCACGGGACAGCCTGTAAGTGTTTAAGGGAAATGTGGGAAGAGCTGGAGAGATCCTTTGGGTCTAACTCAGATCCCAGCCCTGCAGGCAGAATATCCCCAGCCATTCCCACAGAAATCTGGGATAACAGGATCCCAGCGGGACACGATCCATGCTGGGATCTGGGAACACGCTCGGTACCTGAGGGACAGAGATGGGACCTGGAATGTTCCTTGAGTCTGGGAAGAACCTGCTGGACCAAGGCTGCCCCGACATCCCCGAGATCCTGTTTTCCATGGCACAGGAATGTTTTCCCTGGGATAGGCCACGGCTGCTGCCCCGAAGTGCCGAGTGCTTCGGAGCTGGGGACCAAAGTGAAATCCTCATGGAACGGTTTGGGTGGGAAGGGAACCTCAAAAACCACCTCGTTCCAGCTCCCACTGAAACTGGTGGATCCAATCCCAGTGTCCCACCTGGCCTTGGGCACTCCAGGGATCCAGGGGCAGCCACAGCAAATCTGGGAATTCCATTCCAGCCAGGAATTCCTTGCCAAGATCCCAGCCCAAGCTCCCCTTTCCCAGTGGGAGCCATTCCCTGGCTCCTGTCCCTCTGTCCCTTGTCCCCAGTCCCTCTCCAGCTCTCCTGGAGCCCCTCCAGGCACTCTGAGCATTCCCTGGAATTTTCCCTTCTCCAGGGGAACATTCCCAGCTCTGCCAGCCTGGCTCCAGAGCAGAGGGGCTCCAGCCCTGGAGCAGCTCCGGGGCCTCCTCTGGGCTCTCTCCAGCAGCTCCACGTCCTCCTGGATTTGGGATCCAGGAGCAGGAGCAGCTCTGCAGGTGGGCTCTCACCTGAGGGCACAGGGACACAATTCCCACCTTTCCTTTGGGATCTGCCCAGCCCTGGGGAGGTTTTTTGGGCTGGGCCATTCCAGAACATCCCAAATCCCTCTCCCAGGGCTGCTCCATCCTTTCCTTGCCCACCCAGCCTGGATTTGTGCTGGGATTGCCCCATCCAGGTGCAGCCCCAGCCCTGCTGAGGTTCTGTCCCAGCTCTCCCAGAAGATCCCCGTGTCCCTCTGTCCCTCCCTGTCTGTCCTGCCCGCAGACAGGGAAGTTTTGGGAGAATGAGCCAAATGCCGTGCACAGACCCCCGTGGATCACGCCAGTCCTTTCTCCCTTTTCCACCAAAACCTTTGGAGGAATCTGGGAAGGATCGCAGCGAAAAGCTGAACCCCAAAACCCAAAGAAGCCCCACACATCCTGCCCATCCCAGGAGCAGCAGCACCTCCACCTTCAGGAGATTTAAAAAACACTATTTAAAAAAAAAAAATGGATAAATCCTTGTTGGAACAAAGCCCTTTTCATTCTGTTTGGGAATAACCCCTCTGGTTTTTTTGATGAGAAAGCCACAAAGCAGCTGCCAACGGGGCTGAGCCACAAAGAGCGGCTCAGCTGGGGGAGAACAAAATGGCTTTTTCAGGAATAATCATCTTCCCCAGGATCCCTGAGCTTCGGGGAGCAGCAGAAGAAAGCAGAACATTATTTGGTTAGTGCTGGTTTTAATTAATCACAGAATTAGCCTCCCCCAGCACAGTGACTGTAAGGAATATTTAATCCCGATATGAAAAGTTTCAACTTTACAGAAGAGCTTCAATTTCATTTCCCTGCCTTCACTTCACAAAGATCCCTCTGATAATGTGAAATATTCTGTTGATAAATACATTTCTTTCCTAAGCGCTGGGGCGTGAGGGTTGGGGACTTACAGAAGAGATTACGGCAGAGAAAAATGAAATTATACATTCAGCACTCAGCACTGCTCTCCAAAACCAACTCTCCCAACTGAAACCGCTTTTTGTGGTCTTTTTTAACATAAAAATGAACTTAGTCAACACATTACATAATTCTCCTCTCCCACAGTATGTTCCCAGGACTTTTCTCCCTGCATCCATCACTAATATTTCACTCACACCACAAGTTTTAGGACCGAGCCTAAAAAGATTTTAAGTCTGCAACGATAAATCAAAACCCGATCTCATCTCGCTGCTGTAAATTCACTTCATGGTCACCCTTGAAAGCACCACAAGTTATTGCAGAATTCAAATTATGCTTTAAAAAAAAATAAAAAAAATAAAAAAAAAAGAAATCTCTCCAGGTTCTGAGTGCTCCAACCTCACAAATCCAGACCAGGAACATCGAGCTCCTCCCAGATCCGTCATTCCCTGGACGTGATCTGCCCTCTAAAGGCGTCTGGGAAAAGTACAAAAAAGCTTTTTTAGCCATAGCAAATGCCCTGGAAGGGTTTGGTTTTCCTTTTCTTTCCCACTCTGGCTTCTCCCTCTGCCTCAACCCCACTGGAGGGTCCCAGGCTGAGTTCACCCAGCCAGGTCCATCCTCAACAGAAACCTCCACAGGCAGAGCCTGGATCTCCCTCCTTGGACACTGAGGGATGAGCACCGTGCACCAACAGGATTCAATCCACGCCTAATTCCATGGATCTCCCACTTCAGCATTCCCTGGGCAGGACAAGGTGCTGCTGTGGCAGCAGGACCCCAACGCTTCCCGTCTGCGATGCCCGGGATTCCCAACAATTCCCATTTGTGCTGGCCAGAATTCCCAACAATTCCCATTTGTGTTGCCCGGGATTCCCAACAATTCCCATTTGTGCTGGCCAGAATTCCCAACAATTCCCATTTGTGTTGCCCGGGATTCCCAACAATTCCCATTTGTGCTGCTCTGAATTCCACACAATTCCTATTTGTGCCATCTGGGATTCCCAAAAAATCTCATTTGTCCCACCAGGGATTCCCAACAATTCCCATTTGTGCTGCCCGGGATTCCCAACAATTCCCATTTGTACTGGCCAGAATTCCCAACAATTCCCATTTGTGCTGCTCTGGGAGTGTCCAAGCAAAGGCTGGATGGGGTTTGGAGCACCCTGGGACAGTGGGAAGTGTTGGGGTTGGAATGGGGTGGGATTTGAGGTCCCTTCCAGCACAAACTGTTCCACCTGGAGAAGGGAAAATTCCAGGGAATGCTCAGAGTGCCTGGAGGGGCTCCAGGAGAGCTGGAGAGGGACTGGGGACAAGGGACAGAGGGACAGGAGCCAGGGAATGGCTCCCACTGGGAAAGGGGAGCTTGGGCTGGGATCTTGGCAGGGAATTCCTGGCTGGGCTGGAATTCCCAGATTTGCTGGGGCTGCCCCTGGATCCCTGGAATGCCCAAGGCCAGGCTGGATCCACCTGGGACAGTGGGAGGGGGTGGCAGTGGATGGGATTTAAGGTCCTTTCCCACGCAACCCATTCCATGAACATCCCAACCAGCAATAAGTCGGGATTTAGGTAGATCCCAGAATCCCATAATCCTTAAAAAGGATTGGGAAAGCCCTCCTAGACCCTCCAGTCCCACCCGTGACCAAAATCCTTCATCCCAACGCCGGGGTTGCTCCCAGCAGGAACAGCCTGGCCGTATTCTGTGGATGCTACAACGAAATCCTGGCTCAAAAATAACTTCAAAAATATTAAAAGAAGGAAATCCAAACTATCCAAACCCCACTGCCAAGGACAGGATTCACAGGATGCAAATTCCAAGAAGAATCAGCAGAGCCACCCCCGGCCCTTCCCTGGCCACCAGTCTGGATCCTTCCCACCCCTCCTTGCCCGAGGTTTGAAGCTCCCAGACTTCCAAATTACAATCCCAATTTTTAAGAGCCCAAAACAAGCAGCAGATTGTACCAGGAAAAAAAAAAAAAGTAAAAAAGGGCAATTAGAAAGTCAGAATTCCTCCAAGTTCTCGTTAGTAAAAGTTTTATATCCCTCCAACATGTGGCACTCCAGGAGAAAACCTGGCAGAGGGAAAAATGCCCTGGCCCACCTTTCCTGAACACAGCCACGTTTCAGCCTTGGCCAAGGTGGTTCCTATTAGGGGCTTTTTTCCATTTGAAATTTACTGGTTAATTTTATGGAAACAAATCAAGGGAGCTGCGTATTATAAATCTATTAAGGATAAAAAAAAACCCCAACTCTGCAAATAAAAGACCCCCGGAAAAAAATCTCACACCTCCCCTCCAGCCCTTTCCAATTTTCGTTTATGGGCCTTTTAAAAGGGAAAAGTGGAGGTGGGAGGTCCTCGTGGATTCCCACACGTGTGGCATCCCTGCCCAGCCCTCAGGAATCAGCAGCTTGATGGAGCCATCCCCTTCTCCAGGTGACCAACTCCACCTGCTGCTGGAACAGGAAAAAAAAAATCCCTTTTTTTACAAGGAATTCTGCTCTCCCCGCGGAATGGGGTTGGGAAGCTGAAGGAGAAAATTCCAAAGGGTTTTGACTGCTCTGCCTCCATCTGGAGTTAATGGGGCTGCACCTGCTTTTCACAAGGTGTGAACGTGACCCCCCAAAGAGCTCAGAGGCTCCAGCACAGCCTTGATCCAAGGGAACAGAGGGGAGATAAATCCAGGTGGGAAAAGGTTTGGGAGCAGAACATGAAACCCTCAGGGGTGGGCGAGTAAAAGGCCACGGGGTTCAGCCAGGCCAGGGCTGGGGCTGCACCTGGATGGGCAATCCCAGCACAAATCCAGGCTGGGTGGGCAAGGAAGGGATGGAGCAGCCCTGGGAGAGGGATTTGGGATGTTGTGGATGAGGCTGGAATGGCCCAGCCCAGACCCCTCTGTGCCCTGGGCAGATCCCAAAGGAAAGGTGGGAATTGTGTCCCTGTGTTCTGCTCAGGTGAGAGCCCACCTGCAGAGCTGCTCCTGCTCCTGGATCCCAAATCCAGGAGGACGTGGAGCTGCTGGAGAGAGCCCAGAGGAGGCCCCGGAGCTGCTCCAGGGCTGGAGCCCCTCTGCTCTGGAGCCAGGCTGGCAGAGCTGGGAATGTTCCCCTGGAGAAGGGAAAATTCCAGGGAATGCTCAGAGTCCCTGCAGGGGCTCCAGGAGAGCTGGAGAGGGACTGGGGACAAGGGACAGAGGGACAGGAGCCAGGGAATGGCTCCCACTGGGAAAGGGGAGCTTGGGCTGGGATCTTGGCAAGGAATTCCTGGCTGGGCTGGAATTCCCAGATTTGCTGGGGCTGCCCCTGGATCCCTGGAGTGCCCAAGGCCAGGCTGGACACTGGGATTGGATCCACCTGGAACAGTGGGAGGTGTCCCTGCTATGGATGGGGTGGAATTGATGATTTTTAAGGTCCCTTCCATCCCAACCCATTCTGGGATACCTTTGGATCCCCAGGAACACAGGGGATAAAATAACAAGGTCGGTCAAGGTCAGGACACCCAACCTTGAGAGTTTTCCACCAGTTTCAGTGGAATTTTTTCCAGTGAAATCCCAGCTGCCTTTGCTGAGCCACAGCCCCTGCAGGGACAGGGATGTGTCCAGAGCAGAGGCTCTGGAGCAGCCTGGAACAGCTCCATCCACGGCTCCTGGCTGACCTGGGCATCGTGGATGTCCCAAATTCCTCCTGGGAATTGCTCCTCACTGCAGGACAACCTGACCACGGGATGGGACAAGGGGCAGAGATGGCAGCAATTGCAGGGAATGGGGAAAAGGGGGGAAAAAGGGAAAATCCAACATTCACCTGCAATGTGTGAGCTCCACCCAGCGCTGCCAAGGGCAGGAACAACCCCCAAAGCCTTGGTCACATCTGGGATCAAAGGGAATCAAAACCCCTGAGCTCCACTGAACTCCTCCGTTCAGCGTCCTCAACTTCATTCCTTATTGGGAGAGGAAAGAATTCCCTCAGCTCCTGGGGATTTTACCGGGATAGTTGTTCCCTGTTCACCTCAGAACCACAGAATTCGGGTTGTTTTAGGCAATCAGGTGACAGCTGAGTAAGGAAATGACAGAAGAAAACTGCAGGCAGCCCCAAAATCACCTTCCTGCCTCGTCCCAATCCACAGGCGGCACTGCTGGAACTGCCCAGAGCTCCCAGGAATGGATGCAGGGAACAATCCCACCTAAAAATGTCCTTCTTTTCCCCCAGCACAGTGACTGGGAGAGCCCCTGCCAGAACAACACCAAAGATTTGCTTCTGCAAACAATCAGAAAAATCTTCAAGGACCTGGAGCCTCCTCATCCTCCAAATAAATTCCAAGCTGCCTTTTTCTTCCCTTTCCAAGTGGAGTGGAAAAGAGAGATCCTCCCTTCTCCCAAACTCTTAATAATGTTCTTCAAACGCTTTGGAGATGCTTCAAGAGAAAGCACTGAAGAAATATTAACCAGGATTTCATCCCAAAGCCTTGGAGCTCATTTCAGGGCTGGCTCCACATTCCAGCCTCATTCCCTGCTCCCAAATCCCTCCTGCTTTAAGGTGATGGGCGTGTGGGTGCTTCAAAAAGTTGGGAACCTCAAGAGCATTGTCCTGCAGGGTTTATAAATCCCTTTTTTCCCTGCTTTGTGAGTGGAAGCAGAGGTTTTCCACAGTCCCAGAGGGATATTCAGGAAAATCTGGCCGTGGATGATTCCCCTGTCCCCAGCCCGGAGCCTGCGAGCTCCTGGAGCTGCCGGGGCTGACACTAATGAAAAATAAGGAGCTCCCAGCACAGCTGCCATGCGAGGAAACACCAAAAATGTGCTCCTAATTTCTTGCTCAGCTCCAAAGATTTGTGAGGACTTTGTGGAGCTACTGCAACGAGTTAGGAATGATGAAGTGCAAGGCTCCGGCTCGGGCCAAGCGGCGGAGGACGCAGACACTGCCTCGTTACTGCCCCGCTAATTGAGGTCCTGCTCGGCCCGGAACGCCGAGGGAGCAGCAGGAAAACGTCTGGGACCTTTCCCTTTTCCAGCCATCCTTTAAAAAACACTTTCTAAAATCCCACCGTGCCGCAGGAGCCAGCCCGGAATGAGCAGGGGGATTCTCGGCCGGCTCTTTCCTCCCGAAAGTTGAAATATAAAGTTCGGGGAGCATTTTGGATACCTGGATTTAGGAGAAAAAAAAACCACGGGATGTGGGAAATAATGGACTTTCCAAGTGCACCTTGGAAACCAGGCGCTGGTTCTTGTCGTGCCTCCGGGAAAGGAGGGGCAAGGATGGGTCCAGTTAAATGTCGGGAGAGTGGGAAAAGAGCTCCTGGAATTCTGTAGGAGACTTGAAGGACTTTCCCAAGGTCTGGACAGGCCTTGGAGCACCCTGGGAGAGTGGGAGGCGTCCCTGAACATGGATGGGGTGGGAATGGGATGGGATTTATGGTCCCTTCCAACCCAAACCACTCCGGGATTCTGGAGCCCCTCTGCTCTGGAGCCAGGCTGGCAGAGCTGGGAATGTTCCCCTGGAGAAGGGAAAATCCAGGGAATGCTCAGAGTGCCTGGAGGGGCTCCAGGAGAGCTGGAGAGGGACTGGGGACAAGGGACAGAGGGACAGGAGCCAGGGAATGGCTCCCACTGCCAGAGGGCAGGGATGGATGGGATCTTGGGAATTAGGAATTGTTCCCTGTGAGGGAGAGAAGAAACAAATCCCTGCTTCTCTAAATGGATCCCATATTTTTCCAAAGACTAAAGAAGTTCTCCTCAGCACTCCACATCCCATGATTTTCCCTCACTCTCTCGTATCTTTAGCCCTGACAATAAAATCCTCCAACCGTTCCATTTCTACCATTTCCATGGATCCCTTCCCTGATTTTAGGAATCCCCCCCTCAGTCTATTCCCAAGAGTTTCATGTCAGGGAAGAAAAGCTTCCTCAAAATCTTTACAAAGAGACCTTCACCCCATAGATGTGAAGGAAAACTCTTCTTCCCAATGATTCCTTTTGGTGTTTAAGGCAATCGCTTCCTGGAATCAGGATTTCACCCCCGGATTTCATGGATAGCTCCCTTTCCAAGAAGAGCTTTGCAGCTCACCCTCACTGCACGAGGATCCCCAAATGTTATTTTTGTGAGCTGAGAGGAGAAACACCAGAGAGGGACAGGAACAACATCCCACCAAAAAACTCCTGCAACTCCCTATCCTGGAAAAGAAAAAAAAACAAACCAGGAGAATCTGTTTGCAACTGGGAAAGCCAAGATTGGAAAGAAGAAAATTCCCAAGAAGTAGCAGCAGCAGCAGCGGAAGAAAAAGAAGATGATTCCAAAAAGAAGCTTTCAAAGAAAAAAAAACAACCATTCCAAAGGAGAAAAAGAAGGCTCCAAAAAAGAAGATGAGGATTCCCAAGAAGAAGATGATGATTCCCAAGAAGATTCCAAAAAAGAAGATTTCAGAGAAGAAGATTCCCAAGAAGAAGATTCCAGAGAAGAAGTTTCTAAAGAAGAAGATTCCAGAGAAGATTCCCAAGAAGATACCAAAGAAGATTCAGAAGAAGATTCAGAACATTCAGAACATTCAGAAGAAGACGATTCCAAAGAAGAACAAGAACAAGATTCCCAAGAAGAAGCTTCTGAAGAAGATTCTGAAGATTCCAAAGATTCCGAAGAAGATTCCCAAGAGGAAGAAAAGCCTGTGGAAGGACACTGCCCCCTGACCATTCCCAAGGGACATGGAATGCTGCTCCTAAGCCTTCTTCCAAGCATCCCTTGGGACACCAAACAGGATTCCTGCCCCGCCACGGCAGCTCCTGCCCTGCCCAGGCTGGAGCCATGAGCTGGAGTAAATCCAGGTTTAAACACAACGCAAGAACTGGGAGGGAGCTTGGCTGCTCTCCTCACAGGGGGAGGGATTTCAAATTCCAGAGTGGGAAATGTGGGACAGAAGGAAAACTGGAGCTCCTGGTGCTCCGTAGGGGCTGCTGAGGGATGGGATCAATGATCTCTCCTGAGGGCACCAAAAAAAGCCTGGCTTAAGGAGCAATTCCCTGAGCAGGGCTTAGGCCTGGCCTAAGGGAACGGGGAGGCCTGGAGAGAGGGAAAAGTGGGAATGTGGAGTGGTGCACGGGTGAATCCACACATCAGCCACCACCAGGGCCTGGCAGCTTGTGGGGACAGCCAGGAATGGGAGCTGGAGCTCGGGAGGACACCGAGGCCACCAGGGGAAGCCCTGGAAGGAGAGGAAAGATCAGGGCTTTCATCGGGAGGGATGGAAAAGCCACGCTGAGGATGGGAGATCTCCTCTGGAAACAAGGGAATTTGGGACTGGAAGGCGAATAAAAATTGGGAAAGACCTAAAATGCTGAGCAGAAGAAATATCTCAACAAGTGTGTGAATTCCAGAGGAAGGAGAGATGGGATTCATCCATACCCCACACACAACAGCTCCAGCAGGAACGGTCAAGCACCATCGTTATCCCAGGAATTCAGGACCTCTAAAAAACATGGTCAAAATCTCCAGTTAGGTCTTGGAATATCACGCTCTGAAGAAGACAGCCTTGAGAAAATTTGGAAAAATTCCTTATTTCATAGAATCCCCAACTGGGCTGGGCTGGAAGGGACCTACAAAGGTCCTTTAGTCCAAACGCTGCCATGGGCAGGGGCATCTTCCCCTGAATCACATCCAGTCCAACCTGGCCTGGAATGTTTCCAGGGATGGGGCATCCACCCCTCTCTGGTAAATCCAGGGATTTCCCACCCTCACTTTGCGGAAGTTACTCTTTAATTCTCATTTAAGACAACTTTGCTGCAGTTGGAGCCCTCAGCCCTGGTCCCTCACAACAGGCCCTGCCATAAAATCTGCCCCTGTTGATGAGGATACAGCAATCCCTGCTCCGGATCTCCGGACTGGGAAGTTTCAGGGCTGGAGTTTGCCTGCCTGTGGGCAAACTGGGATGGAGTTTGATGGGATCCCGGGACCCCACGGGGCAGTTTAACACGAGCCGTGGCTGACTCTGGTAAACAACTCCTGTGGTCTGTATTGAGAACAGATCTGGGAGCAGGAGAAGAGGCCCAGCAGGGGGGATTTGATCTGATCCGTGACCAAAACCATTCCCATGCCCCAAGCCAGCCCTTCATGGGCTGACCAGTGAAGCAATCCCCCACAATTTACTCCTGCCATAAAGACAGCCTGTTTTCCCACAATCCTGGAGCCACCATATCTGGGATCAATAAACGTCCTCAATAGCCACATAAAACTCCTTTCATCCCTTCTCCCCTCCAGAAAAGGTGGCAACTGCCACTCCAAATGGCCAATCCCACTGGCCAAAGGGGCCCCGTGCCCACGCCTTGGGATCAACTCCCAGCCCCACCACGAAGTCCCGGAAAACAAGTGACTGCAGCTCCTCACCCCAAAAGCTGTGGCTCATGGCCTCGGCTTTGTAGGTCCTCTGGAAAGAGTTACCAAAGATAAAACAATCTTTCCATCTTCTGATTTAAAAGGGACTTCTGGGCAATGTCTGTCCTAAAACTCAATATAAATTTGCATTTCTCCCTGGAGGCTTCTCGTTCCAAAGGGTTCCCATTGGGCTTTAACAATGCCACTGCCCTTTTTTCGGGGAACAATGACAAATCCTCGTCCCCTTGATGGATGCTCGTTCCCTACAGAAGTCAACAGCAAAAATGTGAAAGGGTTCGGAGCATCCACGATGTTCCTACCAAATTCCTCAGGCTCCCCAGCCAGGCACGATCAAGGACTCGGCACCAGGAGCGAGGATGTGCTGAAAGAGATCCCAATCTCACCAGGAAAGTCATCCCAGGTTCCTGCCAGCCCAGCAAAGCGGGGCTTTGCTCTTCTGGGGGGCTTTCAGCAGAGATTCCATCCCGAGTCTGGCAAGATCCGCCCACTGCAAAGGGGGAACTCCAGAGGGAAACAATGAAAGGAAAAAGGGAATGGAGTTAAGGCACTTCGGAGCCTAACGAGGCACTGAGCTGTTGCTCAGGCGAACTTCAGAAGACCATTCATCTTCTGAGGGAGCCACCAGCAACGGCCCTGCCGCGGCTCTGGAACCGCTGCCATCCTGGTGGGAGGTCCTGTCACACTCCCAGGATTTACAGAGCCGCGGGAAGATAACGCCGAGCGCTGGGATCACCACGGGGAACGATTGTCTTCCCAACCGAGGAGCAAAATTCCTCCCAGGCCTGGCAGCTCAGCCTGTCTAAAGCTGCAGGTGGCACCTCACTTCCAAACACCCTCCCGAAGAGATGGGGAGGCTCCTGGAACAGAGGAGAAATTCCTACAGACCTGCAGGGACTTCCGAGGGATGAGAGGTTCTGCAGAGCCTCCAGTGCCAATCCCAAAACCCTCCCGGAACAAAGGAGCTTTGGGCCTCAGCAGAACCAGAATGGATTGTGCTGGACCCTCACGAGTCATAATTAGTATCTGTTGATAATTACAGACACTTAACGAGCTGATTAAAACCACAATTTCTAATGAAGGAGACACAAAGCCAAGTTTCTGGTCTCCTCTGGAATAGGTCGTGTCCTCCTGAGGACTCAGCCCAAGATTCCCACTTTGCCATCCCTGTCCCTCAGGAAAAATGAAACCTTGTTAAAATCCAGCAGAAACTTCCCGCCCGTAACGGCCCATCCCAAACATCCATGGAAAACGGACATTTCTAAAGGTTTTCACACCTTCCCACAACAGAACTGCCCTGGAGCAGCTGAAAAGCCAAACAATTCCATGGATCTGTCCTACCAAGGGCTGGGATGGGTCACTGGGAGCAGAACAAGCTCTGACCCCGGCCATTTCCCTTCCTGCCTTCGGAAGCACGGCAGCGACTTCCGTGGTGAGGATGTCACTGAGACCCGTGCTGGCCACCAGCTCCAGGAATTCCGTGCCTTGGGCAGCTCTTCCCGGCCAGGCCATCCCCCAGGAGAGCTGGAGTGGCTCTGCTGGAGGAGGGGATGGCCGGAACCACGCGGGACCCGGTGGGAACAAAGCTCTGCCCCCACAGCAGCGGCCGCTCCTGGCCAAGGGCTCTGGGAAGGTCCAGGCAGGAAGAATTCCCAACTCCAGCAGCTCAGATCTGCCTCTGACAGAGGGCCAACAAGGAAATCCTCCCAACCAACATCCACAGGGAATCCTGGAACGGCCAGCGTGGGAAGGGACCCTAAATCCCATCCATTCCCACCCCATCCATGGCAAGGACACCACCTGCTGTCCCAGGTGGATCCAACCTGGCTTTGAGCACCTCCAGGGATCCAGGGGCAGCCCCAGCAAATCTGGGAATTCCAGCCCAGCCCCTCCCCACCCTCCCAGCCAGGAATTCCTTCCCGGCATCCCATCTAAACCTATTTTTTTCCACTTTGACCCCAAAACCTGGACATCTCACCTTCCACCCTGCCTCCCCAGGTTTAGATAACTGGCTCATCCCAAGCTGAGCAGACACCGAAATGATCCATGGAAAACCCAAAAGCAGAACAAAAACGGATAAACTCCACATTTTCTCCTCTCATCCAGTTTTTCTTTGCACCAGCAGCAGGTTTCCCATCACCATTTGTCCCAGCACCTGGTCCTTTCCCCAAAGAATGATTTTCCTTGGACACCCGGCATTGCAGCAATACCCTGAAATATTCCTCAACTCCCAGCTCACAATAAAAAACTTTAAATACTTAACCGAGGCACCTTTACTTGCTAGTTATAAACCAAAAATTACAGCTTTTGATGCAAAACTTGGAGGTTTTTGTTCTTAGCTGTGGGTTGGGCTTTTTAGGACAGCAAATAAAGATCCCACCAGGTAAGAATAAAACAATGAAATTCCCAATAAAATAAAAAAATGACGACCCCGAGGAGTGATGGGGATGGAAACTCTGCCCGGAAAAAAGGAATTTCTGCTGCTCCTGCTTTGAAGAGTCGTTCACATCCTCTCTATAGGATCAGAGCACTCAATTTATATAAAACAAATGTACAGACAGGCTGGGAGAGGCTTTGGGAAGCGCTGGGAGCAGAAAGGAGGAGTTCCCACGATAAGGCAAACGGGAGAAGCCATCGGACACGGCGACAGAGGGATTCTGACACTCCATGTGCAGTAGGTTTTAATTATATTGTAATAAGGAGCTATATATGTGCATTTCTCATGATTTACTAGATGGCTTCTTTAAATTCTAAGCCAAGCTGTGTTTTTTGGTTGTGTTTTTGTTTGTTTTTTTTTTAAGAAAAAACCCTCCGTTTTTAAAAAAAATAATTAAAAATAGAAACGGTGCTGCAGAGAACATTTGGAAAATTTTTCAGAGCCGATTGTTTATTGGGACTCCAACTGATTTTAATGAAAAATATGGTTATAATTTGAAAAAAAGCAGCACTTTTATGTTTTGCATAAGGAAAAGGCCCTACAATGCAACCTCCGGGGCACTTCTGGAATCAAAAAAAAACCCCAAATCTCCAATGGTCGCCGGGGCTTGCCGGCCAAACCCCCCCCTGGAAACCCCAAAGATGTGGGTTCCAAAGTATTCCAAGCATCCACAACAAGTGAAACTGGATGTAGGGAAGTATGTTCCCAACATTTCCTTCTGTTTCTGGTGAAACTGGAACCAGATGACCCCGGGCAGCGCATTGTGTGGAGGGGTCACTAAGCAGCTGCAGATGCGGCCCCGCGCTTCCAGCGCGCTCCGGGGAAAGGTCATCCCGGGGGGAACGCGGGATCGTCCCGGCCCTCGCCGCTCTGGAGAGCTCAGCCTGGAGGTCTCCGGGTGTCGGAACCCAGCACACCCCTCTGGCTGTCCTGGCTGGCCCCACACCCTGGCAGGGGGCTCGGAGACCTTGGCACCAAGTCACAAACACCTGTGGCTTCCATTTTCGCCCGTGGAAAAAACTGCCAAGTCTGTGTGAGGAATTAGAAGCCACAAGGGTTTGAGTGGTGTGATATTTGAACTAAAACAGAGTGAAAAAAGTGTAATTTTTGGGGTTTTTAGAATGGGGTTCAAGGGGGTACAAGATGGAAGGATTTGGGCACGTCCTGGCCTTCTTCTCCTTCTTCTTGCCCTCCATGTCTTGGTGTGATGGTGACACTTTCCTGCTGGTTTAAGGTGGAGATTCACAGTCTAACATGGGTGATGGGAATTGGTAATGAACTGCAGGCAGACACGTCGTTTTGAGTATATAGGGTGGGAGCTGCTCGAGGTGAGAACGCCACGGCCTCCTTGCTAGGCAGAGATCGGCAGGTCAGAGAAAGAATGTTCAGATAAGAGAAGAAATAAACCTTGAAAACGCAACCAGAAGCGTTCCAGGCTCCTTCTTGGGCTAAGGGAAGCAAAGAGTCTTTTCAATCTCCCGGGGTCACCCTGACCACAGGAACCCCGAGAGAGGAATCCACATCTGGGGAGCAATCCCAGGGAGAGGCGCAGGACACCTCGCTGGGGCCGGGATGGTGGAGGAGACATCCGGGTCCTTCTCCCGCTGGGAGCAGGCCCAGGTCTCTCTCCTGTGGGAATCTTGGTTTTCCCAGCTTTTACAGAGACTGAGAGGCGTTTTAAAAGATTTCGCTCCATTATCAGTCTCGATGAAGGGTCAGACACAAGAGATGTAAAACTCAACACCATCCCATCGGAAGCCAGCCCATTTCCTGGTTACCACACCTTGGAAATGTTTTTCAGCCTGTTAGCTTTTGCCACAAAATGCTGCTGAAATCCTCCTAACACCAACCACCAATATTTTTACCCCACGTGGTCCTGCTACAATGCATCTCTCACAGTTCTAATCCCCCAAAATATCAAATCTTTTTGCGAGGCCATAGTGTGAAACTCGTTCAGAACTTGCTTCTAGTTCAATCTCTCCCTCAACAACGTCACCTCTGTTCTGTGGCCTTCCTAAATCAACCTTTTCTCGTGTTTGCACACAGAGGTACGAGGCTGTGTGAGCTTTCTGTCGGGTTTTGAGAACTCTTCACAAATCCATCCATGGGTGGCTCTCCCATATGGCCTTTCCCTGCTCGTTCCACCTCAGCAGCCATCCCAGTTTGGTTCCCTGGCTCTGTGAGGTCACAGCAGAGGCCTCCAGGTGACCCTGCTGGGACTTGGCCCAGCCTGAAGTTCCCCAGGAACTTGGGCTTTCCTCCCCTTTTCCAGTTCGTTCACAGGAAACCAGGACACTTGTGATGATTTCTCCACGGAAAGGGCACTCAGGACTTGGAAGTGCCCAGGGAGGTTTGGATTTGCCATCCCTGGAGGAGTCCAAGGAATTCCCCCCAGGTGGGGATCAGGCCCAGCTTTGCCTCGATGATCCCGGAGGGCTTTCCAAGCTCAGGGATCCCGGGATTCTGTGGCTGTGGTAAGATGGGATATGGAGGGGAAATCCTCCCCTCTGAGAGAGGTGAGGCCCTGGCACAGATTCCCAGATTTGCTGTGGCTGCCCCTGGGTCCCAAGGCCAGGTTGGACACCAGGGCTTGGAACCACCTGGAATGGTGGGAGGTGTCCTTGCCTGTGGAACCAGATGATCTTTAAGGTCCCTTAGCACCAAACCATCCCATAATTATCTGATCCAACATGCCACACCAAGTTCAGCAGGAGCTGAGGCTCTGCAGACATCAAAGGCTTGGAGACCTCACCCCTTCAGTCCAGAGCCACCATCCCCTAAATGCCACAAACCCCGAAATCAGCACCCGCTGGGCCAGTGCCCACTTGGAAAAATTCAGTTTTACAACCAGCAGCCACTTTGTCTCCCACTCTTTCTCCCACTTTGTCTCCCACGCTTTCTCCCACTCCTTTTTCTGACAGCCGAAACTCAAATAACCACGACTTGATCACAACTGTGAAAAAAAAAAAAATATAAATATATAAAAATAAGGAATAAACCAGCGCCACCAATAGTCCACACAAACGCAACATCTTAAAGAGGACCAGTTCCATCAAGCTGAAAATAATTAGGAGGCAAATCAGTGGGGAGAAAGAACGTAATCAGAAAAATATGAAGCCTAATTGAAAATTGTTTAAGAACATTTTAACGAGATGCTCCAGAAGCCACAATCCCACAACTGAGCGGGGCGGCCACGCTGGTTAAAAGGCAAACCTGGCGCAGATGGGAGTTAAAGAGGCCATAAAAAAACAGGGAAAAAAGAAAAAAGAGGACATGACAAATGGAATAAAGGGAAAAGCTCGGGCTGACAAAGGGAAATCTGGTGTTGGGATGTGCAGGGGCTGATATGGGAAGCAAGAGATGCACGGAGAAACAATGGACTGGTAAAGTTTATCCTTGGTTTGTTTTTTGGGAACACTGAAACAATCCAATGGTTTCTTCCTCTAAAAGGGGAATTTTTGGATGTGTTCGAGGCCAGGTTGGATGGAGCACGCTGGGATAGCAGAGGTGTTCCTGCCCGTGGCAAGGGGTGGAATGAGATGGGATTTATGATCCCTTCCAACCCAAACCACTCAGGAATTCTATTAATTTAATTTTTTCCCCGAAAAACTAGAAAAAAATATCTCAGTTTTGCGAACAGCTGAGGGAGGCCATGGAATCACAGCCATGGGGATCAGAGATCCCTTTGGATTGCAATCCAGTGGCAGCTAAATCACATTTTGGATGAGCAGATTGGCCAGGTCAGGGGCACAACCATGGAAATGTTGGCGTGACTCCACCTGAAAGGCTGGACTCTGTTCTGACACCAAATCCCAGAGGTTTGCTGGAAAACCTCTCGTTTCAAACCCCAGCAGAGGCCCAGACTGGAAAACTGGGAGATTTTCCATTGGGAAGCTGGTTTATAAGTACAGCAAAGGTTAGTGAGGTGTAAGTCCTCAGATTCGCAGTTTAGCGCCACAAAATTAACCTCAGGAGGCCAGAGAAAGCCAAAAATGTGGGAATTAGGTCCGGGTTATTCTCCAGGAGAGGGAATTAGTGACCAGTGCAAAGTACCTGAACGTTTGGAGGGAGCAGGAGACTGAAGAATATCCTGGCAATTATTTTCCACTGATTGAATCTGCAATCCTTTAGGGAACGAAGGGAATAAACATTAATAAAAGAGGGAACAGCAACAAAGCAGAGAGACTGCTTGGATCCACCTGGGAACAGTGGGAGCTGTTCCTGCCCATGGATGGGATTTAAGGTCCCTCCCAACCCAACACATTCCATAATTCCATGAAATGCCAGAGTTTCAAGGCCTAGAGATGAGAAAATCATCATTGTTACACCTTGAGTTGTTTCTGCCCCTGGAGCAAACCCAGAGCACAGAACTGACACCGCTGGGCCCTGGCTGGGCTCAGTGTGCTGAACTCTCAGACTTTGTGAACACTGAAACCTTCTCATTTAAAGTGAATTTTCCTGTAAAAAATCTTGTGCCTTTCAAGCTGCCCAAACACCTCGGTCTGGAGTGAGAACAGAGAACCCTTAACCCTGGCAATGGTTTGGTGAGGGAAAAAATATAAATATACAGAGGAACAAAGAGCAAAAATCAGAGAGGGGCACTGAGGCCATGTCTCATCCTTCTTGGCCCCAGCTGATACCAGCCGTGGGATCATTCCCAAAATAAATCCATGCCCGAGACAACCAAAAAACACTTTCTGACTCAGCCAAGCCAAGGCCACCCTCTCCCCCAGGGTCAGGCTCCTCCCTGAGTCGCAGCTTGATTCCTTTTCCCGTAACTCAGCAAGTTCAGCACTCCACGAATTTCCAAGTTCCATCAAAATCCATAAACACGTTTTACTCCATCCAGGAGAACATTGAACTTGGCGGCACCGAGCACCGCAGCCGTGGCCACGAGTCAAGAAAAATCCTCTTTGGAAGAGTCAGAAACATCTCCCAGGAGCGAAATGAAAGAGGTCTGGAAAATGGGCACCTCCCCTGAACACAGCCACCCTTGGTCATAAACAAAATATCCATAAAAAGCCGGCAATTATTCCCTATTTCCGTTAAGGGCCTGTTAAAAGCGCCCGGTTCCAGCGGGAGCACCGAGCTCCCGCACAGCTTGGCACAGGGAGGCGCCCCTGGATTAACAGCTCACCCAGGGCCACACAATGAGCCTTATCAGAGCCCAAATCGCAGCTCCCAAATCCTTGGCTGCCCCAGCTGGAGCTCGGCTTCCCTTTCCCTTTCAGCTCCTCCCAGCTTTTGAAATTTGGTCTTCGCCACAAGAAGGAAAACAAGTTGGAATGCGCTGTTCCTACGTGAGGCTGGAGGATCAGGGAGCGCAGGTAGGGCTGGATCCCAAAGTGCAGACGAGGAGCTGCCCACTGAAGAGTGCCCACCTCGAGGCCAGGGGCTGTGGTTGGAACATTGGGTTTTAGGGAAAATGACTCGCTGGGATTGCCAAGGTTCTCCAGGGATGACGCAATGGCCACCACAAGCCTGGATGGATCATCCGTGGAGGTCTTCGCTCCACTCCCAAACCCTGACCTAGCTTTGACCTTCAGCTCCTCACACAACCCCTGGCTGCTTGTTTTAGACAGCGGCTACAATCAGTGTTCTCCAAACGCAAACCTAAACCCACTTCTTGGATCAATCAAATAAATCCCTCAAGCCCCACAGATCCTGGTTCCAACACCAATAAAGATTCCAATCTTTGTCCAGTTCTAGCAAGGTGAGGACAACCCCTGCACAAACCCCAGTGCCCAAAGGTGAACACTCTGTGGCCTGAAGTTCTGCAGGTGGAGCCAAACCAACACCTGCCACGAGGACATTCCAGAGGGATTGCTCAGGACGTGGCTCCCTTGGAATCTTTTTCCTGAACTGTTCCATTTCACATCCTCAGAGGTGCCACAGCTCAGGAGGAAAGGTAAAAAGACTTAAAAATTTGATTTGGAAGCTGCCCCTCCCAGCAAAGGTGAGAGAGGAAAGCAGCTCCCTCTGTTCCCGTATGGATTTTGGCCATAACGAAATCCATTCCTTTTGGACATCCTAAATCCACTGGAACTGATTTCACATCAAAACTTATTTAACTCCATCCTGCCCAGACACTGTGCACCCTGAGGTGTTTCCAAGGGATCCTGGCAGAGGTTTTCCAGAGAAGCTGTGGCTGCCCCTGGAAGCTGTGGATCCCTGGAAGTGTCCAAGGCCAGGCTGGACACTGGGGTTTGGAGTCCTGCCCATGGGATGAGACGATCCTTAATGTCCCTTCTGACCCAAACCTCTCTGTGATTCCCTGGATTCTTCCTCTAAAAGGGGAATTTTTGGATGTGCTCAGGGCCTGGTTGGATGGAGCACTCTGGAGTAGCAGAGGCGTCCCTGCCCGTGGCAAGGGTTGGAATGAGATGGGATTTATGGTCCCTTCCAACCCAAAACACTCAGGGATTCCATTAATTTTTTTTCTCCCCTGAAAAACTGGAAAAAAAAAAAAAATCTCATGAAGTCTGCAGATGACAGGCTGTTCCACACCCAAACCAGGGATATCCCACGTTCCTGGTGCTCCAAAGCCACCAAACAGCATTTTTTGGGATCAGGTACTTTGCAGCTGTCTCAGGGGAGCATCTCAGTGCCCCGTTTGTTATCAATCCTGGTTTCCTACAAGAAAAACCCAACATCCAGGAGGTCCCAAGGGCTCTGATCCACGTCCATCCCAGGCAGCTCCTGGGCACGGGGAGCGCTCAGATCTCCATGAGGGAAAACCCCGATCCCACTCTTCCCTCCTTGGGAATGGTCAGGAATGAGCTCCCCTTTCCAATAATCCCACTGAAGCCCAAACCTTTCCCTGGAGACCTGCACAGGTTGGGAGGAGGGGTGAGAACAGAGCAGGGCCCTCCCTGCCACCCCAGCAGAGGGTCCCACCCAGGGGACACCTGGAGATGGGAGCCAATTCCCTAAAAATCAATTAATTTCCATTTTAACCTGATTTTTAGGATCTCAGGGGGGCAACCTAAGATGGGATTTCTCCAATGACATTGTCACCAACCTTGATGTGGAATAAATTCCTGAACCCAATGTGAGCCACCTTCACCTTCTAAAATTCTGAGGATTTGGTGTTTCTGGCTCCCATTTGTGTCCCAGCCTCACCTCATCCCAAATCCCGTCAATTCCCAGCAAATATCCAAGTGGTAAATCAGGAAAACACAAATAAAACCAACCAGCAGCAACAGTTCCAGGTGATCAGAGCCCTCATTAGGTCCAGGGGTAACTTTCCATGAGGTCCATGAGCGACTCCTCGGTGGGTGCACATGAAAAGCTCCTCACCAAGGGCAGAAAAACCCCAAAACCAACCCGTGACCTGCAGAGCACGCAGCATGAGGGCGGGAGGACAGCACCTCGGGGACTGCTTGCAACGGGTCCCTCCTGCTTGTGGTGGCACAAAGCCTCAGTGGGCCAGTGCAGGCCACCACGGCCAGGTGTGCCACGGTCTGGGGGACAAGGGGCCGTGAGGTCAGAAGCTGCACTCAACCATCTCGGAGGTCTTTTCCAGCCCAGTTAATTCCATGATTCCCTGGGATCCTGGAGATCTTTTCAAGTCCAGTATTTCCCTGATTCCATGTGATCCTGGTGGTCTTTTCCAAACCAGTTGACTCCATGATTCCATGTGATCCTGGAGGTCTTTTCCAGCCTAGTTAATTCCATGATTCCCTGGGATCCTGGAGATCTTTTCAAGTCCAGTATTTCCCTGATTCCATGTGATCCTGGAGATCTTTTCCAAACCAGTTAATTCCATGATTCCGTGTGATCCTGGAGGTCTTTTCCATCCTACTTAATTCCACAATTCCATGTGATCTTGGAGGTCTTTTCCATCCTACTTCATTCCATGATTCCGTGTGATCCTGGAGGTCTTTTTCAGCCTACTTAATTCCATGATCCCATGTGATCCTGGAGGTCTTTTCCAAACCAGTTAATTCCATGATTCCGTGTGATCCTGGAGGTCTTTTCCAGCCCACTTCATTCCATGATTCCGTGTGATCCTGGAGGTCTTTTCCAGCCTACTTAATTCCATGATCCCACGTGATCCTGGAGGTCTTTTCCAGCCTAGTTAACTCCATGATTCCATGTGATCCTGGAGGTCTTTTCCATCCTACTTAATTCCACAATTCCATGTGATCTTGGAGGTCTTTTCCATCCTACTTCATTCCATGATTCCCTGTGATCCTGGAGGTCTTTTCCAGCCTAGTTAACTCCATGATTCCATGTGATCCTGGAGGTCTTTTCCATCCTACTTAATTCCACAATTCCATGTGATCTTGGAGGTCTTTTCCATCCTACTTCATTCCATGATTCCCTGTGATCCTGGAGGTCTTTTCCAACCCTGATCATCCAGTGAGAAGCAGTGCTGAGGGCAGCAATGAGGTGACCCCCCACACCAGGCTTCACCAAATCCCAGAAGTCCAAAATAAGTTCTGGAAATCTTCCTGCCTGGTTTGGTTTTCCATCCGCTGCCAAACAGAGCCCAGAGATTTCTATTTGCATCCTGTTAATTGGCAAGGGCAAGGAATATTTCCTAGTGGGAAAATTTAAAAAAAAAATAACCTTCCATTCACATTGAAACATCTCCTGGACATCCCTGTGGGCCAAATTCCCAGAATGCCGAAATCCAGACCTGGAAAAATACTCTGATTACCTGCCAGGAACCTCAGGAGGGGCAAGCCAAGCCCTAATAACAGCCTGTGCTCCCATCTGGCCTCCACAGAGCAGCTGGGAAAATGTCCCTGCTCGGAGCTGGACCGGCTCGTCACGGTAATTGCCTCGGCATTAATTAAATGTTCCTCTCTGCAGCTGCACAGAACGTTCCCGTGGATCATTCCCTGACTGCCCTGATGATTTTCTGGAATGGATGGCACCACCGGACCCAGTTTCATGAGAGCTGGATTCCATAATCCTTGTGGGCCCCTTACAATGCTCTGTCTGTGAAGAATTTGCATCTAAATATTCTTTTTTTAGGCTAAAATTCTGAATATTCGTTTCAGAATTGTGAAGGCAAACTCACAGCATGAGTCTTTAACCCCTCAAAATTAAAATACCAGCGGGGAAGAATGGCTTCCCACTGCCAGAGGGCAGGGAGAGATGGGATTTTGGGAAGGAATTCCTGGCTGGGAGGGTGGGGAGGGGCTGGGCTGGAATTCCCAGATTTGCTGGGGCTGCCCCTGGATCCCTGGGAATGTCCAAGGCCAGGTTGGACATTGGGGCTTGGATCTATCTGGGAGAGTAGGAGGTGTCCCTGAACATGGTTCCAGTGGGATGGGATGGGATGGGATGGGATGGGATGGGATGGGATAATGGGATGGGATGGGATTTAAGGTCCCTCCAATCCAAACCATCCTGGGATTCTGGGAGATGGGAGCTGTGCTTGGCTGAGGAGCAGCTGTGGGTGGAGATTTGGGGATGTTCCAGAGGTGGGAATGTGTCCTTCTGAAGCCACTCCCCGTGACCTCGTCCTCCTCTGGAATTCTTTCACGGTTCCTTCACGTCTCAGCTGTGACTCGGAGCAGGGCAGTAAAAAGTGGAACTTTTCGCTCTAAAATTGAAACATTTTTGCCTAATTAAAGCAACTCCTGGTGCTTATGTAAAACCCTGTCCTGGGCCTTCAAACGGGTTCCTCAGCGCCGGCTCCGCTCGAGCTCCGTGCCCAACCACCCCTGGAAGGAGCAGGAGCTGCGGGTGTTGACAGGGAACAGCTCGAGCTCGGTGGGCACTGAGACGCGCGGGGAACACGAGCGCGGCTTCGGTCCCAACGCAGCCCAACCTCCTCCAGCTCGGGACTCACCCAGGGCGCCGAGCAGGAGAGAAACGAGGTGTTGGAGACACTTCAGAGCTCGTGGCAGCGGTGTCGCAGCTGTCATCTTCTGCAACCCCAGCTCCGTGGAATTCCCGGAGCAAAAATGGGATCCAGGTCAGCAAACCCCTTCCTTCTCATCCTCAGAACCTCCTTGGGTCCTTCAGCTTCTTCCAAACTGGGTCACTCAAGGAAGGCAGAAGAACGGGTTGAGGTGCAGCCAAGGGAGTGTGGAAAGGATTTGGGGCCCATGGAAGCATTGGCATGCTCATCATTTTCTCTCAGAAGGACAACATGGAGATGGAGCTTCATGGAATTCCCAGCACAAAAATGGGATCCAGATCAGCACAATCCCTTCCTTCTCATCCTGAGAACTTTCTTGGGTCCTTCAGCTTCTTCCAAACTGGGTTACTCAAGGAAGGCAGTGGCAGAACAGGCTGAGGTGCAGCCAATGGAGTGTGGAAAGGATTTGGGGCCCATGGAAATCTTGGCACACCATGGAATTCCCAGCACAAAAATGGGATCCAGGTCAGCACAATCCCTTCCTTCTCATCCTGAGAACTTTCTGGGGTCCTTCAGCTTCTTCCAAACTGGGTCACTCAAGGAAGGCAGCAGAACAACAGACTGAGATGCAGCCAAGGGAGCATGGAAAGGATTTGGAGCTGATGGAAACCTTGGCATGCTCCTCATTTTCTCTCAGAAGGACAATGTGGAGATGGAGCTTCATGGAATTCCCAGCACAAAAATGGGATCCAGATCAGCACAACCCCTTCCCTCTCATCCTGAGAACTTTCTTGGGTCCTTCAGCTTCTTCCAAACTGGGTCACTCAAGGAAGGCAGCAGAACAGGCTGAGGTGCAGCCAAGGGAGTGTGGAAAGGATTTGGGGCCGATGGAAATCTTGGCATGCTCCTCGTTTTCTTTCAGGATAACGTGGATGGAGCGGCACAACTCACAGGGTAACCAATGTCACTTGAGGTGTCCTGGAATTCTTTTAAGCCAGGCTTAGGACACGGCCCAAACCTGTCAGAAACTGCTGAGAGCTGAAAAACCAAGCGGGAGCTGCAGCAGTGGTGGATTTGGTTCATGGATAAAAGTGGGAATGTAAATATAATCCTGATCATAGTTCCTCATGATCTTTCGTTCAGGTAGGGTGGCTTTTTGAGGAATAATGACTCTCCTAACCCCACCAGGAATCTACAGGAACTCCAGTGATGTCACGGAGTTACTGCACACTCAGAGCCCTTGATCAGCTGTTGATTTTATGTTTAATATTAATTCATTCTGGTTTAACTGGGCTGAGCAGGATTAGCAGCAGAACGTCAGGAAAATGAGGGGTGGCTGGAGACGCACCCAATTATTCCTTAGGCTGGGCCAGGGCACGTGAAGGGGGGCAAGGACCTGGAACTGCAGCGTGCCAGGGAGAGAGAGGTGGAGGTGGTGGAGAAGGAGAAGGAGGAGGAGAAGGAGAAGGAGAAGGAGAAGGAGAAGGAGAAGGAGAAGGAGAAGGAGAAGGAGAAGGAGAAGGAGAAGGAGAAGGAGAAGGAGAAGGAGAAGGAGAAGGAGAAGGAGAAGGAGAAGGAGAAGGAGAAGGAGAAGGACTGGCTGAGCATCTCGTGGATGTGCCTGTGGCAATCAGAGAACCCCACAATGGTTTGGGTGGGAAGGACCTTAAATCCCATCCCGTGCCACCCCTGCCATGGACAGGAACAGTTCCCACTGTCCCAGGCGGCTCCGAGCCCCACCCCACCCTGCTCTGAGCCATTTTAAACTCTCGGTTCAACCTTGGATGGATCAGTCATTGATCCCCCTTCCCTGAAGAGGCACAGGAGATCAAACAGGAGCTGCTGAGACGGGGAAGCCAAGCTGCTCTCCATATGCCCGAGGAAAGGGCCCTCTATAAATAGCAGAGTGGGAAGCGAAGTTCTCCTTTAGGAACATCGCTGATACGAAGCTGGGCTTGCTCCCAACTTCAGAAGTGAGAAGCAGGAGGAGGAACAAAAGCTGATTGCAATCTGATGGATGCAGCTCTCTTATCTCCACATTCCCAGAGCGGCTTCACGTGAGAGCAGCTCCGCAGCCCTGTGGAAAACACCAGCTGAGCTCCCACCCCGGCCTCAGGGACCTCCTCTGGCCCAGCTCTGCTAGAAATCAACAGCAGAGCTGCAAAACCAGGATGGAATCCTAGGAGATTCCAGCCCTCTGCTCCTCCTTGTGCTTCCCGCTGTGTCCTGCTCCATCCCAGAACCTCTCCCACACCCACACACCTCCAGGCTTTTCCAGAGTGACTCCCTAGGGAAGTTTGGAGATAAAGGCTCTGCAAAGCTCTCCTGGACTCTTCAGGAAGGACGTCTGGTGGGGGCTGGAATGGCTCCTCAGGGAATGGGCACATTCCCAAGGCTGACAGAGCTCCAGGAGTGCTTGGACGACGCTCCCAGGGACAGGGTGGGATTTTGGGGTCAGGATCAGGAGCTGGACTGATGATCCTTGTCATGGATTCTCCTCATGGCAAGGGTTGGAATGAGATGATCTTTGAAGTCCTCTCACCCCAAACCATTCCACAATTCCATGATCCTTGTAGGTCCAACTCAGGACATCCTGCCCAAGCTCCCCACTGCTGCACATGGAAAACCTTTTAGGGAGAGAGCTCCTGGGTGAGGGGAGTTCTCCAGCGGAGGAGCTCACCTGCCACACCTGCATGAGCAAAAGCAGAGCTGAGATTCAGAGAATCCCGAGGCTGGACCCCTAAAATCAGCAAATCCAGGATATTCCAGAGGTGCTTCATCTCCCGGGATGGGGACTCACCCACTGCTCCCTGGATAAGGAGCAGGAGACATTTCCATCACCCCAAACTCCCCGTTCCGGAGCGATGGGAAACGCAGCGGGAGCGGAGTCCACGTGGGCTCAGAGAAACGCCCGGGAGGAACTGAGAGCTGGGGAAGAGGGAAAACCAGGGAGAACACAAACCCCACAAACCTTCGGGCTCAAAAAGGCAGCCGGGCAGCTGGAAAGCCACAGAGAGACAAAAATCTGCAGAGCACCTCACTGCCCTTTCCCTGCGCAGCCAGAGGCGGCGGGGACGGTGGGAAGGGGAGCAAATCCCTGGAATTTGGGGCTGGAGGGATGAATTCCCCATCTCAGCTCCTGCCTGTCCACTGAACAAAGATGGAGAGACAGGGAATTGTTTTTCCAAGGAAGCTGCAGCTCTGGGAAGCGCCTGGAAGAGGCTCCGTGTGTGGCACCATAAACACGCAGGGATGCCCCTTGAAGTGAGATCCCACGGGGAATTCTGCTCCCAAAAAACACGGAATGAGGAGACTCCCCGTGGCTTCAGCTGCTCCTCTGGGATGGATCTCGTGAGCCGCCCTCGAGCCTGGATTTGATCTCTTTTCCCTGTGGAATGTTTTCCTTCAGCATCCCAGGTCACAGGCAGAGGCAACACCAAGCCCAGAACTCTGTGTGGACCAGACAGGGCTGATCCCAGGATGATGGAATTCCCTGGATGAGCCCCTTGGAAAGGCAGGAATGGTGACCCCAGACCCCGTTAGGGCTCCTGGGAGAAATCCCACCCCTGCTCCCAAATCCAGGGGCTGAACTTTCCCTGCAGACACGGGGCTGGTGAATCCCAGCAGGAATTCCATGCAGCAGGAGCCCATCCCGAGCATCTGGATGCCCCCCACGGTGCCAGCACAATAAAATCCATCCATCCATCCCATCCACGGGACACTCCCCTTCCCAAATATTCCCAAACATTCCCAAATATCCATCTCCTCTCCCCCTTCCCCTCCCAGCTCCTCGGCAGCTCTGTAACATTTCAATTTGGGAAGCTCCGGGCTCCCAAATCCAGCGGCCGCTGCCACTTCCCATCCTGTGACAGCCCCGGCTGGGTTCCTGTAAACACCTCCCCAGTGCAGCCATTCCAGGGGGGTTTTCTAAGTGAGGAAAACCCACGAGGGAAACTGGAATCCTCCAACCCTGGCCAAGAGCTGAGCGGGAGCTTCCCGAGGCTCCCGCCGCCCGCGCAGGGAAGGGAGCAGGGATGAGGACAGGAGGTGGAAGGAAAGGCTGTTTAATCTCTCCTCGATTCCCAATAATTATTTAAAGCTGCCAGGGACCTTGTTTTGAAAATCCCACTGTGTGCACTCCATATATCCCGCTCACACTGACACGAGGAATTAGAAAATTCCAGCTCCATCAAAACGGCTTTCGGGCGGATTTCGCTGCTCTGGACTTTCTCAGCCTGCAGACAATGCAATAAAAGCTCTCCCTAAAACAATATCCCTCCGTATTTTAACAACACTGGGGGAATATTTCCTCTGTTCTGGCTGTTTGCTATGACAAACTTCCCGGCCAATGCCAAATCTCAGCTTCAGCTTCCCAGCCAGGCTCGGGAATTCGGGATGCTGGGATCAGCAACGAGCTCTGAGCAAACCCAGCTGTAAGCCTGTGCTTGATTTCCCCTGAAGGTGACTCGGGCACGCTGAAGGCCTTTCCTCAACAGGCCTGGTTTGCTCGATCAGGGCATGAAAAAGAACATAAAAATTGAAAATACGCTTTAATAGCGACCGAGGGTTTCTCTCGGAACCGAAAATGAAAAATTAATATGGATGTGATGGTGTTTTCCTTGGTCACTGCTGTGTTTTTCCAGGCCTCTGTGTGTTATTCCAGGCCATTTTATGGAGAGGCATTATTTGCTCAGCTGAATTATTCCCAATTTATCCCCTCTGATTCAGACATTGGTTTGATTTCTGGACAATGGCGGCTCCTTGTCGGAAATCAGAGAGGATTTATGGAGATTTCTCCGGAAAAAGTCGTTTTTGCCAAGGTTGAATTGACCTGAAATTTTTTTTTTTTTTTTTTTTTTTTTTTTTTTTTTTTAGTTTGTGGACTCCAATCCCTGGAAGTGCCCAAGGCCAGGTTGGATGGAGATTGGAGGAACCAGGAATCCCCAAATTAGGAAGTTTTAAATAAAATTATTGGGGTACTGAGCAAATCAGCCTCATCAGAGAGAATCTGCACCCAACAGTGAGTCACACCTTACATTGCAAAGTAGGAATTCTCCCAAAAGCCACCCTGAAATCCTCATTTAAACTCAACTGCTCCTTGAAACCCCTGAGATTACACAGAATTAATTCACTGGGAGACCAAGAATGGAATTGAGCGCTGCAGGAGCGGTGCTGCTGCTCCATCCCTGCGCTCCAGACACACCTGGGAGCAAGGAGAAGGCTCTGACACCATTTCC
The DNA here is from genome assembly GCF_050655825.1 of Lonchura striata. Classification (NCBI taxonomy): domain Eukaryota; kingdom Metazoa; phylum Chordata; class Aves; order Passeriformes; family Estrildidae; genus Lonchura; species Lonchura striata. The sequence goes on along the minus strand of NC_140706.1, from coordinate 1,097,686 downwards.
TTTCTCTGAAACATCTCAGAAAATGTCCTGAGCCAAAGCTGAGCCTGATCGACATCAAAAATTCCCCAAGTTATCCCTGCCCAGTTATTCTTGTCTCCAATTCCACCCTCACGTGTCGCTTTTTCCCTTCACCTGCCATTTTTACACCTAAAGAGAGGAAAAAGCAGCTCAGATATCAACAGTTCAAGCCCTGCCCCTTCTCTGTAGACTTCTGCTCTTCCCAAACCTTCTGTCACATTCCCTGTTCCCTGTGAGTTTGCTCCCAAAAATCCTCATCATTCCCCAAGACTTGGTTTAAACCCCACAAATCACCTGGCAGCACCAACAGAGGAGGAGGAGGAGGAGCAGATTTCCAGGAGGACATTCCCAGATTTCACCACAGTCCCTGAGGAGGGGTTGTCCTGGAGGATCAGCTCAGATCCCAGAATCCCTGAGGCTGGAAAATCTCTCCAGGATCACCCAGTCCAAGCCATGCCTGATCCCACCACTGAGTGCCACCTCCAAGAATTTCTTTGGAAATTCCACCTCCAGGGATGGCCACTCCAAACCTCCCTGGGCACTTCCAAGGCCTGAGCGGCTTTTCCATGAGGAAATTCCTGCTGGTGTCCAACCTGAGCCTCTCCTGGCACAGCCTGAGGCTGTTCCCTTTTGGCAGCTTCATCTGGTGGAGCTGAGACAGGCCAACACCTCATCCCCACGGCTGCTTTTCCAAATTAATTTGGTTTTCCCGCAGTGGCACAAGACAAGGAAAGCACAGCAGGAGACTGGGCTGGAGAATAAGGAAAATTTCTCCATGGGAGGGAGCTGGACAGGGCAGGGGTGGTGTCCCCACTACGGGAGGGGTTTCAGCCCCCTGGATGTGGCACCTGGGGACAGCTGGGGCAGGGGTGGCCCTGGCAGAGCCGGGGGTGCTGGGGCTCCATGATCTCCAGGATCTCAGAGGGCTTTTCCAGCCTCAGCCACACCACGGCTCCAGCAGCATTCCCAAAGCAATCCCATCCACCTCCTGCCCACGGACACTCCCAGGAGCTGCCACTTCCATGGAGGAAGCCGAGGGATCCCCCAGGAAGCTCCAGGAATCTGGGCCAACAATAGGAATGCTGGAGAATCCCTGGGATCACTCAGGGCCTGATTTTCCATGCGCTCCCCAACGGCTCCTCCCTGATGCCAGGCCAGGAGCTGCTCTCTTCCCCAGCTCTGTCATTCCAAAAGCTGCTCTGGAAAAAGCCCTGGTGCTTCCCAAGGATGGACACATGTGGAACAGGGCCGGGGGCACCCGCTAATTTGGCTCCTGCTCGGGATCACCAAGGTCAGCAGCAGGAACCCAGGGGAAAATGTCAACAATCCCGGCCTTCTCCGGGGGGGAGAGGCCTTGGAAAGGCTTTTTTTCCCCTGCCATGTGTCTGGTTTTACACTGTTGGTTTTGGCTCTTCCAAGGAAGGAAATTAAATGAGCAGCTTCTTTTTTTATCCTTCTGGAATCCTCCAGAGGAAGAGAGGCTGAGCTGGGGCTGCAGGAGGACGCCGGGGCCTTTGCTCTGGCCACACAGTTTTTGTCGGGGCTGGTGTAGAATTCCCAGTCCCTCCAGAAGGATTCCCAGCAGCTGTCATCACCCGCACACCAGGTTCCCAAAAAAGGCTCCAGCCACAAACCTCCCTGTGGAAAGAGCACGAGGCTGTGGGTGCTGCAGGCTGGGAAGCAAAGGGCAGGAGGACGTGCCTGAATCCCACCCTCCACGATGCTCCCTGGGGCCTCACCTCCTTCCCAGGATCACCAAAGCTGGAAAAGACCTCCAGGAGCACCAATGCAACCGTTATCCCAGGATTCCAGCCTGCTCTGCTGACACAATTCCAGTCCCAAGCCCGTGGTTTAAACCCCAAGGAGGTTCTGCCCCAGTTCTGCTGCTCCCCTGCAGCCACGCCCAGGGAATGCTGCAGGTTTTCCTGCAGCACGGAATTCCTGCTGCTGGCACGGCTGCAGCAGATCTTCCCAGCTGCCTGGGCCCGCTCCAAGAAAAGGCTGAGTTAAAATTTCCACGCCAAGAAATTCAATTCTCGCTCCGGGACCGCAATAAGAACTTTCAAAGGTCTGAGATACGCGGAGGAAATGGTGCAAAGACAGGGAAAAAAGGGAATAGATGGGTGAAATTCCTGGGAAAGCAGGAGATAGGCTTGCTTTCCAAGCTGGAGTTAAGAGGTCTGAGCTACCAGAAGTCATCAGAAGCAGCAGGGAGCCAGACAAGGTGCAGAACAACCTTCCTTGGACAGAGAAATCCTTCTTTTTCCAAGCGAAATCCAACGGCAGCGGCGATGGCTTTCATTTAGAACCCACTCACCTCTGTGGAAGCCAAGGCAGACACAGACCCTGGGATTTAGGAACAGCTCCCAGCTCCCTAAAAACCCCCGGCAGCCTTCCCACTCTCTCATTTCCCCCTGCTCCGCCGTGGTTTCTTCTGTTCTGGCCTCTTTCCTCGCCCTTGCCCTTCCTAAATCCCAACTCCTCATCCCCTCGTCTGCCACCTCTCCTCGTCTGGCAATTCCTGCTGGGATTTCTTCCTTCCAGAAGCCCAGAAGGACAGGGCTGTTTCACCTCTAAATCCACAATTGTTACGTAAGTGCCCCTGGCAGGAGCTCCGTGCTCCGTGCACGGGGTCGCTCGCAGCAATTTGGGATTTTAATAGACATCAAAACAGGAAAACATTCCCAGTTATGCAATTCGGGGCCGTGATTGAAACCAGAAGCAGCCACCAGCTCCCAAAAAAAGAATTGGGAGCAGCCAAGTGGAGTTCACACAGCCCGGCATTGCTGCTCCCTCCCTCTCCATCCCAGAATTCCCACCACTTGTCTGGAAGCAGATCCAGCTCCCTGGGACAGGACCTCTCCTGCTGCTCTCCTCAGCAGCTGCTTCCTCATGGAAGCACCTTCCAAGGTGCTCTTCCAGCAGGGACCTTCCCACACCCCCACCTCTGCTCCTCCCAAACCTTCCTGCAATATTCCTGCACTTTTCCATGCTCCAGGAATAATTTCTGAGGTTTAAACCTTTCAAATTCAGGGCAGGAGCAGCCCAGGAGCTGATGGTGACCTCATCCCTCTTCTCCCACTGCCTAAGCTCTAGTTTCCCAACCAGGAAATTCTGTCTCCATGATTTCCACTGCTCCATCCCAGAATTCCCACCCTTTGCCTGGAAGTCAACCCAAATCCCTGGTTTGGGACAGGGTTTCTCCTGCTTCCTCATGGAAGCACCTCTGAAGGTGCTCTTCCAGCAGGGACCTTCCTGAGTCACCTCTGCTCCTCCCAAACCCTCCTGCAATATTCCAGCATTTTCCAGGCTCCAGGAATGATTTCTGAGGTTTAAACCTTTCATTCTCAGGGCAGGAGCAGCCCAGGAGCTGATGGTGACCTCATCCACATCCTTCTCCCATAACCTGAGGACAGCTGAAAAGCTCTCATTTCCTCAGCACCGGGGATTGTCTCCCTAATCCCTGCTCTTCCAGGCTCTCACCACTGCCAGGACACTGCCCGGCCTCCCTGAGCCACGGCACACAGCAGCTGGAGCAGCCACCAGCAATTCCAGGGATTAAAGGAGCTCTCTGTGTTTCAGAGGCAGCAAACGTCAGCAAACACCAAAAATCAGGGAAACCAACAAAAACCGGTGGAGGAATGGGATGAAAGTCCAGGATTGCCTCCGTGGCTTCTTCCCACGGGGACTGAAACAGGAACAGACCGAGGCAGGAAGGTCGTTCAGGGGATGAGGAGGTTTGGAAAAGCCACAGGAAGGGGACGACGAGCCGAGGGCAGCAGATCCCAGCGTGCCACAGCTCGGGGTTGAAAACAGGGATCAGCACGAGATTCCCAAAGCCTGGGCTCAGCAGGATGAGCTGCTCAGAGCCTGCAGGGTCCCAGGGAGCAGCAGGACGAGGGGAGGACGCCGTGGCAGGAGCCCAAGTGCCACCTGAAGGTGACACCAAGCAGCTGCCAGGCCCGTCCCAAACCCCTAGGACATGGAATCGTGGAGTCATGGAATGGTTTGGGTGGGGAGGGACCTTAAGGATCATCTCATTCCACCCCCCAGCCATGGGCAGGGACACTCTCACCATCCCAGGGTGCTCCAGCCTGGCCTTGGACACTTCCAGGGATGCAGAGGCAGCCACAGCTTCCCTGGAAAACCTGTCCCGCCATGGATATCCCAGCTGGATAATTCCACCAAGGAAAACCAAGCCTGAGAACTCCAAGAGATCCCAGAAAGTTGTGGCTGACGGGGGAATCCCACAATGCAGGAGCCAGGAGAACACCAGGGCTCAGAACTCCTCCAGTGCTCCCTGGAGTATCCCAAACCCAACTTTTGGATGGGTTTTCCATCTCCTGTTGAAGCCATGGCCAGGAGTGATCAGACCCAGCCCCTGCAGGCAGCACATCCTCGGGTGTGTCCCTCACTCCTTAAATAAAAGCTGCACTCAATAATTTTCTCAGGTTATTCCCCTATTCCCATTATCCAGCAACATAACACAGAATTCCAGGGAAAAGTGTTTTTCATCCAGCTGTGCCCTGCAGAATTGAAAAGGAAACACCAGCAGCTCTGCTCAGAGCCGGCTGTAGCCCAAACCTGCCCCAAACTCTCCTGGGACCCGTCCTGCAGGTTGTCACCCCCTCGGTGACCACACAGGGACACTCTGAACGCCACCACAGCACAGCCTGCCCCAAATTATCCCTGCAAGCAACCCGCAGGAATTTCGCAGGGAATCAACAACAAACGAGGAGAAAATCCAATGATTCTTTGGGATTGGAAGACGAAGGTTGGGGTGGAAGGGTTCAAATTAGCAGAGCCATGGTGCAAAAGCTGCTCAGGTCGTGGTGTTGTGCAAGAGATGGCGGGAGAGCCGATGTCCCCAGAGCATCAAATGGGTTCCTTCTGCTGCAGCCCAGCCTGTAAACAAGCTCAGTATGCTGCATCTCCAGAGGAGTAAACAAAGAGCTGGCATCTGACAGCAGAGCTCTTGCACAACCTCACCCAAACTCCTGCCCGGCTCCGCGGGCGCTGCGAGGCCTCGTGGTAACGGGGACAGCGTGGGGACAGTGTGGGGACAGTGTGGGGAGAGAACGGGGACAGAACGGGGACAGCACGGGGACAATGTGGGGACAGCACGGGGACAGCACGGGGACAGCACGGGGACAGAACGGGGACAGAACGGGGACAGCACGGGGACAGCACGGGGACAGTGTGGGGACAGCAGGGGGACAGAGTGGGGATAGTGTGGGGAGAGAATGGGGACAGAATGGGGACAGCACGGGGACAGAACGGGGACAGCATGGGGACAATGTGGGGACAGCACGGGGACAGAACGGGGACAGAGTGGGGACAGCATGGGGATAGGACGGGGACAGCACAGGGACAGGACAGGGACAGCGTGGGGACAGCATGGGGACAGAACGGGGACAATGTGGGGACAGAACGGGGACAGCACGGGGACAATGTGGGGACAGCACAGGGACAGAACAGGGACAGAATGGGGACAGTGTGGGGACATAACGGGGACAGAATGGAGACAGAACGGGGACAGAACAGGGACAGTGTGGGGACAGAATGGGGACAGAACGGGGACAGCGTGGGGACAATGTGGGGACAGAACGGGGACAGCGTGGGGACAGTGTGGGGACAGCACTGGGACAAAATGGGGACAATGTGGGGAGAATGCAGGGACACATCAGGGACAGCATGGGGGACACCTTGGGGCCACCACAGAAACACCACAGGGACACCTTGGGGACAAGGCAGGGACAGCACGGGGACACCTTGGGGACAATGTGGGGAGAACACAGGGACAGCATGGGGACACCTCAGGGACAGCATGGGACACCCTGGGGACAGCACAGAGACACCGCAGGGACATCTTGGGGACAGTGAGGGGAGAACACAGGGAAAATGTGGGGACACCTTGGGGACAGCACAGGGACAGCATGGGGACACCCTGGGGACACCACAGAGACATTACAGGGACACCTTGGGCATAGCACGGGGACACCGTGGGGACGCCTTGGGGACAGTGAGGGGAGAACATGGGGACAGTGTGGGGACACTGCAGAGACACCATGGGGACAGCACAGAGACACCTTGGGGACAGTGTGGGGACACTGCAGAGACACCATGGGGATACCTTGGGGACATGGTGGGGACACCTTGGGGATAACTTGGGGACAGTGTGAGAAGAACGCAGGGACACCTCAGGGACACCATGGGGACACCTTGGGGACAGTGAGGGGAGAACATGGGGACAGTGTGAGGAACACCTCAGGGACACCACGGGGACAGTGTGGAGACACCTCAGGGACAGTGTGGAGACAGCACAGAGACACCTTGGGGACAGTATGGGGACACCCTGGGGACACCTTGGGGATAGTGTGGGGACACCCTGGGGACACCACAGGGACATGGCAGGGACACACAAGGACACCGTGGGGACAGCCAGGCCCGGTGCTGCTGGATGTGCCACCAGCAGGAGCTTCTGAGCCCCTCCAGGCTGGTGGTGGCACCAAGGGACAGCGCAGGGCCACCATCCCACTGCCACCATCCCACTGCCACCATCCCAGTGTCACCATCCCAGTACCACCATCCCAGGGCCACCATCCCACTGCCACCATCCCACTGCCACCATCCCAGTACCACCATCCCAGGGCCACCATCCCACTGCCACCATCCCAGGGCCACCATCCCACTGCCACCATTCCAGTGCCACCATCCCACTGCCACCATCCCACTGCCACCATCCCAGTACCACCATCCCAGGGCCACCATCCCACTGCCACCATCCCAGGGCCACCATCCCACTGCCACCATTCCAGTGCCACCATCCCACTGCCACCATCCCACTGCCACCATCCCAGTACCACCATCCCAGGGCCACCATCCCACTGCCACCATCCCACTGCCACCATCCCAGGGCCACCATCCCAGTACCACCATCCCAGGGCCACCATCCTACTGCCACCATCCCACTGCCACCATCCCACTGCCACCATCCCAGTACCACCATCCCAGGGCCACCATCCCACTGCCACCATTCCAGTGTCACCATCCCAGTACCACCATCCCAGGGCCACCATCCCACTGCCACCATCCCACTGCCACCATCCCAGTACCACCATCCCAGGGCCACCATCCCAGGGCCACCATCCCAGTGCCACCATCCCACGTCACCTCCTGGGCCACAAGCCAGCCGTGGCTGATGAGCACCAGAGGAGCGAGGAGCTCCTTGGAATATCCCAGGCACGGAATACCCCGAGCTGGAAGGACCCACAGGGATCACCCAGCCCCGCTCCCGGCCCTGCAGAGGAACCCAGCAGCTGAGGGTGCAACCAAAGCAACTCCAAGGGCAGCTGTCCCACAGCGTGACCTCCCTGCCACGTCCCTGGAGCACCTCCTCGGCCACACACCCCGAGTTCTGGTCAGAGCTGGCCCGGGGCTCCGGGATCCTGCCGCTCCCGTGGGATCTCCGCCACGTTCCCATCCTGAACGGCAGGATCCAGCTGGATCCCAAACCCACCCCACAGCACCTGCAGGGATCGGCACAGAGAATTCCCAACCAAGGAATTCTCCTCGGGGCCGGGCTGGGCTCTCTCAGGGTGAACCTCTGCATTGTCCTTCGGTCACTGACCAAAATCAACTCTGCCTCCATCAATCCACTGGTCGCCATGAGCTGCTGCAGGACCCCCTGGAGCCCCTTCCTCAGCTTTTACTCCACGGAAACACCTCCAAAGTTCATTCCCTGGGAATTCCTCCCGGCTATCGCCGGCTTTTCTCCACTTCACCACCCACGAGCAGGAAGGGGGTGGCTGTCACCCATCCCAGAGCAGGAGAGGGTTCAGTGTGGCTGGGCAGGGACACCTCGGGCACTGGGACTGCTCTGGGTGCGACAGCATTCCCAGATTTCCGCAGTGCCCCGCGTTCCCTGCGCTCACCCCACGGAGCGGGCAGCCCGCAGAGCCCAGCAGCCGTGTCAGTGCCACCTCTGTGCTTTTATGGCAGAATCCCCTGGCACAGGACGGAGAAAGGGAATCCATGAGGAGGAAACTTCCTCCTCCTGGGCCCACATTTCGCTGCCAGCCCCCCAGTGCCGTTGCTGCAGCTCGGGAGCCTCCAAGGATGCCCGAGGAGGGGATGGGACAGGAACCTGTCCCAAAAAAACCCCGCTGGCACCAAAACCCCACAGAGCCAGCCAGAGGTGACAGAGCCTGGTCATTCCCCCAGCCCTTCCCAAGCTCCGTGGGCTCCGTCCCGGGGCGATTCCCTGCTCCAAGCCCCGGCCATCCCAAGCTTTCCCTGTGAGAAAGGGAGCGGGAGGGCCGCGCTCCCGCCCGCGTCCCCCGGCAGCCCCGCGAGGTTCTTTATCTCCTTACTCTAATGCAAACAGACTTCTGTGAGCTCTTTCACATCCAAAATTTCACCATTGCGGCGACCGCAGGCCTGGCAGCCTCTCCCCAGCCTGGAAAGGGAACAAACTTCCCAATCATTTCTAAATAACCATTTCAAGAGCACAGCTTTTCTTCTTTCATCCCACAAAAGGCAGAAATTTTGCTCGGGACCGCAAGCTGTCAACTTCCCAGCAAACCCCAAATCCCACTTAACTCTCTATTGTAAACAGTGTAGTATTGCGCTCCCACATCAATAAATAACATTCCTGAAGGAATTATTTCTGTGTTTGATTCACATTTGTTCTGCATATGCCGCTGAGCCCAAGGTATTCACAGCGTTCAGCTCCTAAAAGCCTCGGCTTTCAAAAGGGCCGCGCGCGAGGCGCTGGGGCGAGCCCTGCCCGGGGGATTGTGTGAGCCGGGATGAAATCCCAAACCGAGGATGTCATTTGTGCCCCACTCCCCCACGGCTCCTTCAATTCGGGATAGAAAAACCAAAAATGAAACGGCTCCAAAGTGCCTCTCCGTGGGGTTGTGGAGCTTTGGGGCCCAGATGGGGCTGGCAGGGGGAGCCTGGGTGTCCCACGGGGTGTTGGTCCTTCCTGGTCTGCTCCAGACGGACCAGGATCCCTCTGGACCAGGAGAAGAATTTGGGGTGTTCTGGATGAGGCTGGAATGGCCCAGCCCAGACCCCCAGCCCAGGGCTGATCCCAAAGGAAAGGTGGGAATTGTGTCCCTGTGCCCTCAGGTGAGAGCCCACCTGCAGAGCTGCTCCTGCTCCTGGATCCCAAATCCAGGAGGACGTGGAGCTGCTGGAGAGAGCCCAGAGGAGGCCCCGGAGCTGCTCCAGGGCTGGACCCCCTCTGCTCTGGAGCCAGGCTGGGAGAGCTGGGAATGTTCCCCTGGAGAAGGGAAAATTCCAGGGAATGCTCAGAGTGTCTGCAGGGGCTCCAGGAGAGCTGGAGAGGGACTGGGGACAAGGGACAGAGGGACAGGAGCCAGGGAATGGCTCCCACTGGGAAAGGGGAGCTTGGGCTGGGATCTTGGCAAGGAATTCCTGGCTGGGAGGGTGGGCAGGGGCTGGGCTGGAATTCCCAAATTTGCTGGGGCTGCCCCTGGATCCCTGGCAGTGCCCAGGGCCAGGCTGGATCCACCTGGGACAGTGGGAGGTGTCCCTGCCCATGGATGGGGTGGGATTGGATGGGAGTTAAGGTCCCTTCCCACTCAACCCATTCCATGATTCCACGACCACAGATGGACAAAGAGCAAAGCAGATCCTGAGGGCTCTGAAAGACTTCAGCATGAAAAGCTGCACCAGGAGAGAGGGATGAGGTGGGAAATGGGAGTAACTTGGGTTGTGAAACCCAGAAATCATCCCAAATCCCTTTTCATGGATGGGCAGGAGGCTGCTGTGCTTTCCCACAGGTGTTCCCCCACCAAACCTCCGGAGAAGCTGCTCCAGAGCCATCCCTGCATGAGCAGAAGCCTCAACCCCACACCAGTTCCATCCCTGCCCCTTTTCCACTTTGGAATTCCCAAACGTGAGCAGCACGGGGATTAACCCCGTGGAAGTGAGGAATCCCTTCAGCTCCCGCTGCAGATCCGCCATCCCCGGCACCGGGATGGGATTTGGGATTTGGGATTTGACCATTTCAACTCTCCACAGTGGGCGTCTGTCTCGCTGCACTAACAAAGAATTCCTCGGGAAGATTTCGGAAACAGAAGGATTATTTAGCCACCCACACACAGGCAAAATTAACCAGTCATGGAAATTCAAGATAATAAATGCCATAATTTTGCCTTTAACTTCACAATTTTTTTTTTTTCCCCCTAAAAGTGAATGTTTCTAATTTATGGAGAGAGAGAAACAGGGGGGGAAGAAAAGAATAAAAAAACCCTTTCATTACTTTGTTTTTCCATGGATCAGAACTCCCCAAATATAAGGAATTAACACGCTAATGTAAACACCCGTCTGCTCGTGGCGCTGGAACAGATTTACCCAGGCACTACAAAAGGCTGCCCCTCACTGATTACCAACCCCAACTGGAGACTCGTTGTACAAAAACAACCCCATAAAGCCTTTTTTCATCTCAATGAGAACGTGGCCGTGCTCCATTCTTCCCAAAAAAAAGCTGGAAAGGATGAGCTGCACCTCCGGAGATCACAGGGGTGGGAAAGGCGAGGGAACGTGGAAGGGACGTGGCACCTCACGCTTCAGCCAGGCTCTAACACAGAAAGTGGGGATGGGAAGGAACTGAGTGAGGGATTTGGGACCATCGGAGCTGCCGGGGGGTTTTCTGAAGGATGGGAGGCTCCTGACTCCTGGATTTTGGTGTCCAGGACAAGCCCCAGCAGGGCAGGCCCGGAGCAGTTCTCCAGCTGCTAAGAACAAACTTATTCCATTCATTTCCTTCAGCTACAGCTTTCCAAAGGCTCCCTGGGCTTCCCACAGAATCAGGAAGGTTGGGATCTTCTCTGAGATCATCGAGACCAAGTTTGGACCGAGTACCCCGTTCCCACTCACCCCATCCCAAAGTGCCACATCCACATGTCCCAGGGATGGTGCCTCCAGCCCTGCCCTCAGGAGCTGCTCCAGAGCTTGACCACTCTTGTAGCAGAGCAATTCCTGCTCAAACCCACCCCCTCCCCACTGATCCCTTGGAATTCAGCCTCCCAGGAACCCAAACGTGGCCAAATCCCGTGGGATGGCCACACGAGGGACACCAGAGCCCCTGACTGCCACGTCCATGTCCTGCACCAGAGGATTCCCCCAGGACACACTCCTGCCTTTCCTGCTTCCCTTGCTCATTCCTGGGAAGTGCTGAGCTCACAGCAGGATCGCCCTTCTCCCCACCTGGCTGGGAATTTGTGTGATTGCACCACCAACACCATCAGTTCCTTTCCTTTCCTTTCCTTTCCTTTCCTTTCCTTTCCTTTCCTTTCCTTTCCTTTCCTTTCCTTTCCTTTCCTTTCCTTTCCTTTCCTTTCCTTTCCTTTCCTTTCCCCTTTCCTTTCCCCTTTCCTTTCCTTTCCTTTCCTTTCCCCTTTCCTTTCCCCTTTCCTTTCCCCTTTCCTTTCCCCTTTCCTTTCCCCTTTCCTTTCCCCTTTCCTTTCCCCTTTCCTTTCCCTTTCCCCTTCCCTTTCCCCTTTCCCTTTCCCCTTTCCCTTTCCCATCTCCTTTCCTCTTTCTCCTTTCTCCTTTCTTTTCTTCTTTTTCCTTCCCATCCAGGGCTTCTTCCTCATCCTGCAATATCCAGAGTGACAGGAGCCAAGGGAAGAGCAAAGCTCCTGGATGAGAGTGGAAAAACAGCAGGAAAAGGAGCTGGATTCCAACAGACATCAGGAGGGAAGGAGAAACCACCTCGGGATCGGCCACGGGATGGTGTAAAATAAAATAAATCCTGGCTCCAACACAAAGCCCAAGTTTGCCTCCAACTCGAGGTCTCCCAATCCCAGCCCCCTTCGCTCTGCCCGTAACTCAAAAGGAGGAATGATTTAAAAATTGGTTTTTACAAAAAAAAAAAAGAGTTGATTCAGCCCGAGGAGTCGGTGAAGGGAAGTTCAGCCCTGGATCTCCAGCGGTTCGGGACATAAGGGATTGATTGCTCCAGCTTGGATAATCTCCACGGCTCCCAGGCCCCACTGAAGTGGTTTCCAAGAGCTAAAGCCTTGGATCAGCCTGTCAAACCCTGGGAAAGCCACAGGGAACGTGCTGGAAGTGGGAGCGGGTCCTGGAACCCCAGAGCCTGCACACACCAAATTAATAACGCCGCGCCAACCCCGAGCTGCTCCTCCCAACCCGCAGCCCCTTCCCCGCAACGAAAGCCCAGGGGAAAGGAAAATCCCGGGTGGAATCTGATTTTTCACGCTCTTGGGTGCACTGAGGATCAGAATTGCTTGGTCGTGGTGATCAAATCCCTCTTTTCCAGCGCAGGAATGTGGTCAGAGCACCTCCCATGGGAACAACCCCAGCGCCAAGGCCTCGAGCTCGGCCGGGCTCCTCCAGCTCAGCTCTGGAATCAGCTGCACCTCAGGCAGGGACAGCCTGTCACCTGCTGGGTGCCACCTCCTTGGCCTGGCAGGAGAGCCGGGGCTGGGAGAGGAGCTCTGGTCAAGAAGAGCATTTCTGGGTCTTTCCTCTCTTTAGTTCTGCACCTGTGGAATCCCAAACAGCAGAACCCCAAACAGCTGGAATCCCCAACAGCTGGAATCCCCAACAGCTGGAACCCCAAACAGCTGGAACTCCAAACAGCTGGAACCCCAAACAGCTGGAATCCCAAACAGCTGGAATCCCAACCAGCTGGAACCCCAAACACCTGGAATCCCAACCAGCTGGAATCCCCAACAGCTGGAATCCCCAACAGCTGGAACCCCAAACACCTGGAACTCCAAACACCTGGAACCCCAAACAGCTGGAACTCCAAACAGCTGGAATCCCAAACAGCTGGAATCCCAACCAGCTGGAACCCCAAACACCTGGAATCCCAACCAGCTGGAATCCCCAACAGCTGGAATCCCCAACAGCTGGAACCCCAAACAGCTGGAATCCCCAACAGCTGGAATCCCCAACCAGCTGGAACCCCAAACACCTGGAATCCCAAACAGCTGGAATCCCCAACAGCTGGAACCCCAAACCAGCTGGAACCCCAACCAGCTGGAATCCTAACCAGCTGGAATCCCCAACAGCTGGAATCCCAACAGCTGGAATCCCCAACAGCTGGAACCCCAAACAGCTGGAACCCCAAACACCTGGAACTCCAAACAGCTAGAACCCCAACCAGCTGGAACCCCAACCAGCTGGAATTCCCAACAGCTGGAATCCCCAACAGCTGGAACTCCAAACAGCTGGAACCCCAAACAGCTGGAACTCCAAACAGCTGGAATCCCCAACAGCTGGAACCCCAAACACCTGGAATCCCAACCAGCTGGAATCCCCAACAGCTGGAATCCCCAACAGCTGGAACCCCAACAAGCTGGAATCCCAAACCAGCTGGAACCCCAAACAGCTGGAATCCCAACCAGCTGGAATCCCCAACAGCTGGAATCCCCAACAGCTGGAACCCCAAACACCTGGAATCCCAAACAGCTGGAATCCCAACCAGCTGGAATCCCCAACAGCTGGAATCCCCAACAGCTGGAACCCCAAACACCTGGAATCCCAAACAGCTGGAATCCCAAACCACCTGGAACCCCAAACAGCTGGAACCCCAAACACCTGGAATCCCAAACCAGCTGGAACCCCAAACCAGCTGGAACCCCAAACCAGCTGGAACCCAAGGCCAGGCTGGCCCTGGGGCTTGGAGCACCCTGGTCCATGGGAGCTGTCCCTGCACTGGATGAACTTTCAGGTCCCTTCCAACCCCAGCCTCTCCACGGTTCTCTGATTAACTGAAGAAATCGCTGCCTTTTAAGGAACTTGACCCAAGTTGCTCTTTTTTATCTTTAATCTTCTGCTCCTGATGACTCGGGAAGGGCTGGAGGGAAACCAGAGGCACCAGCAGCTGGATCCCCCTGGGGAGGAGCATCCCCTCCAAAGCCCACCTACCAAAGGCCTGCTCACCCTAAAAATGGATTTTATCCGATTTCCACACGTCCAGCCTCCAAGGAATCCTCCCTCAGCCTTCCTAAAGCAAACCTGGGACAGCAAAAGCAGAGTCTGCACCCAAGCCATGCCCCAAACCCACAATTTACCACCTGCCACTTCCTTCAGAATGCAAACAAGGAGTTTTTGGGGCACCGGGAGCAAAGACAATCCCACATTCCTTCACCAGGAGCACAGTGCTCCAAGCTGACCCCAAGCAGTTCCCTCAGCTCCTGCTGCAGGAAAATGAGGCAAAAAGGGATTGCTGGAAGCCCAGCTGCTCGGAATTTCAGACTTTAGGTCTGTGAAAGGCACACGCCCTCAAGAGAACGCTGCATTTGACCCGAGAGCATAAAGAAAGCTTCCCAAATTAATTGGTAACACCAGGAGTAGGAGTGTATAGCTTGAATGGAAGTGTGTAAAAAAACTATTTTAAAAACTTCATTTTAAAATATAGCAATATATATAAGACAAGATGCAAGTTTTAGGGCAGAAGCTAGCCCTTCTTTTTCACAAGTAACATTTTATAATTAGAGCAAAAAGTCCGCATGACGAGACATAAATAATTAGCTATTAAGTTAAAAATAAAACTAATGTATCATTTCTTAATTAGATGGTTTTTCCTTAAAAGACCTTATCAAAATAAACAGAGAGACATTTTATGACTTATTAGTAAAATACTGCAAAACTCACAGCTTTTAAGACTATAATATAAATTTCAAAAATAGTAAAATCCAAAACCAAAATACCATCTCAAACACTTTCAATCCAAACCTGAACAGAAAAAGAGAAAAAAACACCAAAAAAAAAGCCCCAAAAAAACCCCAAAGAATAAAAACAAAAAATCAGCCATGGGCAAATTCTGGAGGTGTCCAGGGATGAGGTAACCACGATGTTCCTGATCCATCTCCATTTCCATCTTCACCACCACCTCCATCCCATCATGTTCCCTGCTTGCCTCAACCCCCATTCCCTTGGGAATGCAACAGAAGTGTCCAGGAGTGGGAACTCCATCCCAAACTTAGCCATGGACACAACCTGGAGGTGTCCAGGGTGAGGTGACTGAGATGTCCCTGCTCCATCTCCATCTCCATCTCCATCTCCATCTCCATCTCCATCTCCATCATCTCCATCCCATCATGTTCCCTGCTTGCCTCAACCTCCATTCCCTTGGGAGTGTCCAGGAGTAGGAATTCCATCCCAAACTTCAGCCATGGACAAATTCTGGAGGTGTCCAGGGATGAGGTGACCAAGATGTCCCTGCTCCATCTCCATCTCACCATGTGCTCCCTGCTTGCCTCAACCCCCATTCCCTTGGGAATTCAACAGAAGTGTCCAGGAGTGGGAATTCCATCCCAAACTTCAACCATGGACACAACCTGGAGGTGTCCAGGGTGAGGTGACTGAGATGTCCCCGCTCCATCTCCATCTCCATCTCCATCTCCATCTCCATCTCCATCTCCATCTCCATCTCCATCCCATCATGTTCCCTGCTTGCCTCAACCCCCATTCCCTTGGGAGTGTCCAGGAGTGGGAATTCCATCCCAAACTTCAGCCATGGACACAACCTGGAGGTGTCCAGGGTGAGGTGTCCGAGATGTCCCTGCTCCATCCCCATCCCACCACGTTCCCTGCTTGCCCGTGGGGATGGTGGGACAGGGCTGGAGCTCCACGGGGCTTTGCAAGCTGAGGTGGGACCAGGGGACGTTCCTGAGCTTTCCCTGTTCTTGGAGCTTGTCCAGCCTGGAAAACCTCGGCCTTTCTCACCCCCCCATTCCCTCCGGAGCCAAACTCATCCGGCAGCCCCTTCTGGAAGCTCTCCAGCTCCCACCAGAGCCACTCCTGAGCCTTCCAGACACATCAGCCCCACCTCGAGAGGCAGAATCCCGGCCCTGGCTGCCAACATTTTCCTCAGAACCCCAAAAAGCAGCAAAAAGAGCAAAAAGCATCTGCAAAGGCCACAGCGCTCTGTCCCCGAGCCCGGGAAATGTGGAAGGCATGGAAGGCTCCCGTTCCCTCGGCAGAGGGGAACGTGGACCTACAAACAACGCCTCGGAGGCATTTCAGCAGCTCCCTCTACACAGGGGCCGTTGTTTTACGGCCATTTTTTAAAAGTCAATCAAAAATCCGGTGGGGCCAGGAAGCCATAAATTGGATTTAAAAGGGAGAAAAGCAAATAAAAGCTTGGAGGAAGGGGGTGGGGGGAGGAGAAACGGGAATCACTGGAGGCTTCCAGAGCCTTGTTTGTTTGTGATGAAGCTCAGCTGAACACAAGCTGTCCCCGCCGGGCTCACGGTGACGTTTCCCCGAGCAAGGGGGTCTGTCGGCGTTTTAGCAGCAGCAACTGCTCCCAGGGCTTCCCGAGGCACAGCAGCTCCTTCTCCTCGGCCTCGTGCTGGGGTGGGAAGGCTCTGGGATTTAAAAACTGCATCGTACAGAGCGGGGTTTGGGAGCGGGGAGGGAAAGGGGAGAGGACGTGGCACCCAAAATCTGGAGTTCTGAGGGGAAAACGCATCCCAAAAAGCTCCTTGGGGTATTCGGAACAAACTGGGGAGTCCCAGCGTGGATATTTAGGCTCCATAAGCCAAGAACTGATAAAATGAGGGAAATAATCCAATTAGCCAACTCATCCTGCCCTTATTTCTACATCAAGTAAAAGCACAGCGTAAAATTAAACCTTAAAGACTCCAAGGTGGGCAGAGCTTTTCAGAGAAAATCCCTGGAGAGCAACAGGAGAGGAGGAAGATGGGATTCATGGGATAAAGAGCCTGCAGTGGTGTCCAGCCCTTGGCCACGATCCCACAGGAGCTGCAGGGGTGAGCTCCAGTGCCTGGGGACACCCGGGAGCACTCCCAGACTTCAGAGGTTTCTGTAAAACAGGAAAAAGCCAGAGCCGGGGCTGGGCCACGTGCACCCTCCATAAATCCCATCATCCCTCCCTGGGGGATGGAATTTTGTTGTCCCTGCTGGTGGAAGAGCTAATCCAAGTCTCCCTGATGGGATGAATCCGCATTCCAGGACCGTGATCTCACGGAAGGACCTCCCCGTGTGAGGCCCTGCACACAAAGCTCGGGCCATGGACAGGAGACCTCACCACCTTCACCAGACCCCAAAGCTCCCCAGCACGAGTCCTTCCCTGCTCCCTGCCAGGCTGGAATTCCCAGAGCAGCTGTGGCTGCCCCTGGATCCCTGGAAATCTCCAAGGCCAGGTTGGATCCATCTGGGATAGTGGGAGGTGTCCCTGCCACGGATGGGGCGGGAATGAGGGATTTGAGGGATTTCCACCCAAAGCATTCCAAGGTTCTGTGAAGTCACCACATCCCAAGGACCCCATGGAACAGTGCTGGGATCCCCTGGGACAAGGACAGCACTGCCCAGGTAGGGCAGGGGGGAGCCGTGATGAGCTCAGGGGCTGGAGCATCCCCGAGGAAAAGGCTCCTGAAAGGACCTTCAGTCCCCACGGGAGGTCACCAGGAAGAAAACACGGCTGGTTCTCGCTGAAAACCCCCAGAGGCTCTGCAGCCTCACCCACGCAGGTTTCTGAGGCAACACCCCAAGAAAAGCCTGACCTAAAGGAGGTTAAACGAGACCCCCCTGGCCGTGCCCTACAAAGCAAACCTCACGTTCCCCGAGGGACCCCCCAGCTGAAGCTCCAGTGCAACACATGGGGCTGAGCAGCACCATGACAAGCGTGGAATGGTTTGGGTGGGAAGGGACCCTGAACCCCACCCATGAGCAGGGACACCTCCCACCATCCCAGGTGGATCCAAGCCCGAAGTCCAACCTGGCCTTGGGCACTACCAGGGATCCAGGGGCAGCCCCAGCAAATCTGGGAATTCCATTCCAGCCAGGAATTCCCTGCCAAGATCCCAGCCCAAGCTCCCCTATCCCAGTGGGAGCCATTCCCTGGCTCCTGTCCCTCTGTCCCTTGTCCCCAGTCCCTCTCCAGCTCTCCTGGAGCCCCTCCAGGCACTCTGAGCATTCCCTGGAATTTTCCCTTCTCCCGGGGAACATTCCCAGCTCTCCCAGAGCAGAGGGACTCCAGAGTCCTGGAATCATTTCCACGACCTCCTCTGGGCTCTCTCCAGCAGCTCCCTTTGCATTTTTCACCCCAGGCCGTGAGATGCCTCCAGGCAGAGCACACGGAGGGTGGAGGCTGCTCCAGCCCTCCAGGTTTGTGTCCAGCTGCTGAAGCCCAAGGAACAGCTCCTCTCCCTGTGCACTTTTCCCAGTCATTTCTCCCCCGGGATCACCCCAGAGTCCACCCCTGGCCCCACACGAGCTCCCTCCCCAGAGGAGACGCGCAGTAGCTGCAAACACAAACTCTGCCAGCTGCAGCCCCAGCCCCACTGCCCCGGAAGGGACTTGTGGAAAAGTCCCGTTGGCGGGGCCAGTGCCCCTCTGTAAAGCAGAGCACAGGTGGCTGATAAAAGCTCACTTGAACAGCCACGCTCACAAAAGACGTTTATGAGCGTGAGCAAAGCTCGCAGCCCTTTAATGGCGTGTCAAACGCCGCGCTCCGAGGACTGAACCACATTCCTGCAGGCTGTGCCAAGTGCTTCCAGATATTCCCCGTCTGGAGCAGACCCCGCAGCTACCAAGGGGTTAAAACTCAGCTCCGAGGCCAGGGAAGCTTGAAGGCAACGCCACCAACCCTGAAGGAAAGCAGAGAAGGTTTCTGCCAGCTTTGTTCCAAATAAAAGGTTATTAAAAACAGCCCCAGCCGCTGTTAACAGGAACGGCCCGACAAGGAGACGTTTACAAAGCAGCTGAACTTGTAAATAAATGGAATTAATACCCAGCAAATTCCTTTGATCCACGGGACACGAATTCCCTTTCCCTGCAGAGCTGCTCATTAATAGTTCCATGTTCCACTCGTGCCACTCGCCAGCCAGCCCCAAGGAAAACATTTCAACTCACAAAGATCTCCAGGTTCTGCTGTGCCAGGGTATTTCTGGTCATGGAGATCTCCAGGTTCTGCTGTGCCAGGGCATTTCTGGTCATGGAGATCTCCAGGTTCTTCTGTGCCAGGGCATTTCTGGTCATGGAGATCTCCAGGTTCTTCTGCTCCAGGTTCTGCTGTGCCAGGGCATTTCTGGTCATGGAGACCTCCAGGTTCTCCTGTGCCAGGGCTTTTCTGGTCATGGAGATCTCCAGGTTCTCCTGTGCCAGGGCATTTCTGGTCATGGAGATCTCCAGGTTCTCCTGTGCCAGGGCTTTTCTGGTCATGGAGATCTCCAGGTTCTGCTGTGCCAGGGCTTTTCTGGTCATGGAGATCTCCAGGTTCTGCTGTGCCAGGGCTTTTCTGGTCATGGAGATCTCCAGGTTCTGCTGTGCCAGTGCATTTCTGGTCATGGAGATCTCCAGGTTCTCCTGTGCCAGGGCATTTCTGGTCATGGAGACCTCCAGGTTCTCCTGTGCCAGGGCTTTTCTGGTCATGGAGATCTCCAGGTTCTCCTGCTCCAGGTTCTGCTGTGCCAGGGCATTTCTGGTCATGGAGATCTCCAGGTTCTGCTGTGCCAGGGCATTTCTGGTCATGGAGATCTCCAGGTTCTGCTGTGCCAGTGCATTTCTGGTCATGGAGATCTCCAGGTTCTGCTGTGCCAGGGCTTTTCTGGTCATGGAGACCTCCAGGTTCTCCAATGCCAGGGCATTTCTGGTCATGGAGATCTCCAGGTTCTCCTGTGCCAGGGCTTTTCTGGTCATGGAGATCTCCAGGTTCTGCTGTGCCAGTGCATTTCTTGTCATGAAGTTCTCCAGGTTCTTCTGCTCCAGGTTCTTCTGTGCCACTGCATTTCTGGTCATGGAGACCTCCAGGTTCTGCTGTGCCAGGGCATGTCTCGTCATGGAAATCTCCAGCTTCTCCTGCTCCAGCTTCTCCTGCCCCAGCTTCTCCTGTGTCAGTGCATTTCAGGTAACAGAGAGATCTCCAGGTTCTCCTGTTCCAGGTTCTCCTCTGCCAAGGGATATCTGGTCACAAAGAGATCTCCAGGTTCTCCTGCTCCAGGTTCTCCTGTGCCAGTGCATTTTTGGTCACAAAGAGAGCTCCAGGTTCTCCTGTGCCCATGGATTTCTGCTCATGGAGATCTCCAGGTTCTCCAATGCCAGTGCATTTCTGGTCATGGAGATTTTCAGCTTCTCCTCTGCCAAAGGATTTCTGATCACAAGAGATCTCTAGCTCCTCCTGTACCAGTGGATTTTTGGCCATAGAGAGATCTCCAGGTTCTCGTTCTCCAGGTTCTCCTGCTCCAGTGCATTTCTGGGAAGTCCTGGGAGAGGCTGATGTGGAGCAGCAGCAGCAGCAGGAAGAGAACACTGCTAGAATTCTTCACTCAGAAGCAGGAGAGGCCCTGGAATGGATGCCCCGAGCAGCTGAGGCTGCTCCATCCCTGGAGGTGTCCACGGCCAGGCTGGAGCACGCTGGGACAGTGGAAGGTGACCCTGCCCATGGAATGGGATGCACTGAAGGCCCCTTCCAGCCCAAAGCACGCCAGGAATCTGGGATTCCTCTCAGCAAGGCGCTCACAGGTATGGAACAGTCAACATTCCCAGAAGTCCCAGCCACCCAACGCTCCAGACACAGAGCAAAGGCCTCACAGCTCCCTGGAGCACCTGGAGATGGGCATCTGCCCTTGGCATCACTGCAGGAACTCTGCCCCACGGGTTCTCCTGCAGGAACTCTGCCCCACTGATCCCAGCAGGACATCCCCAGGAGCAGCCTGGAGCCTCTGCAGACCCCAACACACCCAACCCCCCCCAGCTCCCTCACAGCATTCCTGGGACACCTCTGGAATCATGGAGAGCCCAGGGAGGAGGCACCAGGAGAGCCCTCGTCCCAGCTGATCCCAGTCTAGGCTGGGCCAGAATTCCAGAACCATTTTGTTGTTTTCCTCCTTCTCTGCGCTCTGAGGTGGAAGGGGAGGGACGAGGACACGGCACCAGTAAGTTCAGCCAGGCCTGGGTGCACAGAGAGGTGACCTGGCCACCTTCTCCTGGGAGCCAGCCACAAATCCCTGGAAAGGAGCCAGCCCTGCCTGCAGGAGAGGAGCACAGCCACGTCTGGGCAGGTTTCTCTGCTCAGAACACAAGGAACCGAGCCACAGAGGTGGGAAATTCATCCAGATTTCTCCATGCTGTCACATTCCCCAGCACCTGCTCCTCCCGAGGATCACGAGGCAGAGGGGGATTTTCCAAGGTTTAATGAAACGTGGATGGAAAGGAACAGCAGAGGCTGCAAAGAGGCAAAGCAGAACAAAAGGAGAGGAGAAAGCTAACCTGGATTAAGTTGGAAAGAGGGGAAAATGTACTGGAAAGAGGAAGAATCTGGGAGATGTGAACCTTCATGGACACATCAGCAAGTGGAGAAGGGGGTGTTGGTCTAGAGGGCAAATGAAGAGGAGGGACAAGTTATCAGAGCAGTAATTATCACAGAATCATGGAATGGGTTGGGATGGAAAGGATTTTAGGATCACCCCATTCCCACTGCATCCAACAACAGGGACACCTCCCACTGTCCCAGGTGGATCCAATCCCAGTGTCCAGCCTGGCCTTGGGCACTCCAGGGATCCAGGGGCAGCCCCAGCAAATCTGGGAATTCCAGCCCAGCCAGGAATTCCTTGCCAAGATCCCAGCCCAAGCTGCCCTTTCCCAGTGGGAGCCATTCCCTGGCTCCTGTCCCTCTGTCCCTTGTCCCCAGTCCCTCTCCAGCTCTCCTGGAGCTGGGGACTCTGAGCATTCCCTGGAATTTTCCCTTCTCCAGGGAAACATTCCCAGTTCTCCCAGCCTGGCTCCAGAGCAGAGGGGCTCCAGATTTCCAGAATGGTTTGGGTTGGAAGGGACCCTAAAGTCCATCCAATCCCACCCCATCCATGGCAGGGACACCTCCCACTGTCCCAGGTGGATCCAGCCCCAGTGTCCAACCTGGCCCTGGGCACTCCAGGGATCCAGGGGCAGCCACAGCAAATCTGGGAATTCCACCCAGCCCTTCCCACCCTCCCAGCCAGGAATTCCTTCCCCATACCCCATGGAAGGTTCCAGTTCCCACAGCCCAACTCAGACAACCCCAAAGCAGCCCAGGGTAAGAACTGCTCCTCTCCTCTTCCTTTGCTCCATCCAGGACTTTCCACAGCCTTTGGAGAGGTTCTCCTGAAGGAGAAGGCCACAGCTGGGACACCCAGAGCTCGGTCCCCAGCAGGATCCTGAGGACGAGGCGACAATCCCAGGAAACCCCAAACACTCGGTGCCTGGGACGGGCTCCCATCCCTGCCTGGGAACTCTGATCCCCAGTGCCAGGCAGGAACAGCTTCCCAAGGCCTTCCCAACTGCTCTGGGAAGCTGAAAAAATGGGGGAAAAACCAACCCTGGAGCAGAAGATGCTCCAAGAGGAAATGTCTGCTGGTTTTTAGCGGGCACACCAAGGGAAGGCTGGCTCAGGGGGGATGGGGATCCGTGGGGAAGCAGCAGAGATGGAATTTTACCTGCACAGGGAAGCACAGCTCCCTCGGCCTTCAGGGAGGAGGTTAAACACCAACACCTGCGGGGACCTCCTGCTCCTCCCTCCCTGCCCACAGGAGCAGGAGCTGCCCCAAACCTTCCCCCTCCCAGCCATGCCAGCATCAGCCACAGCAAACCCCCCGAGCCAGCTGCATCCCACAGCTTCTCCTCTCCCTTTGCCCAAGATCTGGCTTCAGTTTTCCCCTACAAATGCTTCTTAAACCCTTCCCAAATCTGCCAGAGGCACGGGAAGGCTCCGTGCCCTCTGCTCCTGCCAGGGAAACTCCCTCCATTCCAGCAGGATCTCCTCCAGCAGGCTGTTCCCACACAGCCATATCCTGTTTGAATGGTTTTTTGCCGAATTCCCAAGTTTTGGAAGACCTGAGATGCCCAGAGGAAGTGCCTGTGGAAGGTGTTTGCAACAGCAGGAGTGGGAACACATCAGGAGCCACACTTCCCTCCCAAAGCTGCAAAGGAAATGGGGGAAGCCCCATCCCTGGGGGAATCCAAATCCCTGGGGATGTGGCACTGCGGGACAAGGGGCAGTGGTGGCCTGGGCAGTGCTGGGCTCAGATCTCACAGGGTTTTCCAAGCAGAACAATCCCACGATCCTGAGGCACAGGTGAGCTTGGCCCAGGTCAACAGCCACCAGCAAAATGCAGAGATTTGAAATGAAAACCTCAAATCCCACCTTCCCTGAAAACACGGGAGCAGGGAACATCCCTGGTGCTGCTGGAGCTCCTTCACCCTGCTGGATCCCAGAGGAACCAGAAGTGAGGAACCCAAATCAAAGCCAGCGGGGTGTCCCAGCCACCTCCTCCCTGTCCTGCTCCAAAAAACCAGGAAAGGGGAACAAAGCAGCTCCTCCTGGCCTGGAGGAAGTAAAGGACATTTTCCCCGAAATTAAAGCTATTCTAAATTTGCCATAGATGGGAATTGGAAGAATATGTGGAGAGGTTTAAACGACCTGAGCCTGGCAGCAGAACTTGGGGGTTCTGCAAAAAGCCTTGGAGGGGAGGGAAGCCTCGGGCTGCTGCAGGAGCCCCTCGGTGGCTGCTGCAGCACCTGGCTGCAATTTGTCCCTGAGTGTCACGGGAAGGGCAGGCAGCTCGGCACCGTTCCCTGAAAATGGAGCCACCATTCCCTGAAAAATGAACCAGCACTCCCTGAAAATGGAGCCACCATTCCCCAAAAAATAAACCAGCAATCCCTGAAAATGGAGCCACCATTCCCCGAAAAATGAACCAGCAATCCCTGAAAATGGAACCACCATTCCCTGAAAAATGAACCAGCAATCCCTGAAAATGGAGCCACCATTCCCCAAAAAATAAACCAGCACTCCCTGAAAGTGGAGCCACCATTCCCTGAAAAATGAACCAGCACTCCCTGAAAATGGAGCCACCATTCCCCGAAAAATGAACCAGCAATCCCTGAAAATGGAACCACCATTCCCTGAAAAATGAACCAGCAATCCCTGAAAATGGAGCCACCATTCCCCAAAAAATAAACCAGCACTCCCTGAAAGTGGAGCCACCATTCCCTGAAAAATGAACCAGCACTCCCTGAAAATGGAGCCACCATTCCCTGAAAAATGAACCAGCACTCCCTGAAAGTGGAGCCACCATTCCCTGAAAAATGAACCAGCACTCCCTGAAAGTGGAGCCACCATTCCCTGAAAAATGAACCAGCACTCCCTGAAAGTGGAGCCACCATCCCTTGAAAGCAGAGCCACAAGTCCCTGAGAACAGAACTGCCATTCCCTGAAAACTGAGCTACCATTCCCTGAAAATAGAGCCACCGTTCCTTGACAATTGAATTAACATTCCCTAAAAACAGAGCCACCATTCCCTGAAAACCGAACCACTGTTCCCTAAAAACAGAGCCACCGTTCCCTGAAAACACAACTGCCATTCCCTGAAAACAGAACCACCATTCCCTGAAAACAGAGCCACCATTCCCTGAAAATTGAATAAAAAAGCATTCCCTGGAAACAGAACCACCATTCCCTGAAAATGGAGCCACCATCCCCTGAAAATATAATAAGCATTCCCTGGAAACAGAGCCACCATTCCCTGAAAACAGAACCGCTATCCCCTGACAATTGAAATAGCATTCCCTGAAAACAGAACCAGTATTCCCTAAAAATGGAACCACTGTGCCCTGAATTCCCTGGGATCAGTCCCAGCCCCAGCCCCGGGGTGAATTCCCTGGGATTGATCCCAGCCCCGGGGTGAATTCCCTGGGATCGGTTCCAGCCCCGGGGTGAATTCCCTGGGATCGGTTCCAGCCCCGGGGTGAATTCCCTGGGATCATTCCCAGCCCCGGGGTGAATTCCCTGGGATCATTTCCAGCCCTGGGGTGAATTCCCTGGGATCATTCCCAGCCCCGGGGTGAATTCCCTGGGATTGGTCCCAGCCCCGAGGTGAATTCCCTGGGATCGGTTCCAGCCCCGGGGTGAATTCCCTGGGATCGGTTCCAGCCCCGGGGTGAATTCCCTGGGATCGGTTCCAGCCCCGGGGTGAATTCCCTGGGATCATTTCCAGCCCCGGGGTGAATTCCCTGGGATCATTCCCAGCCCCGGGGTGAATTCCCTGGGATCGGTTCCAGCCCCGGGGTGAATTCCCTGGGATCATTTCCAGCCCCGAGGTGAATTCCCTGGGATCGGTTCCAGCCCCGGGGTGAATTCCCTGGGATCATTCCCAGCCCTGGGGTGAATTCCCTGGGATCAGCCCCAGCCCCGGGGTGAATTCCCTGGGATCATTCCCAGCCCCGGGGTGAATTCCCTGGGATCATTTCCAGCCCCGAGGTGAATTCCCTGGGATCATTCCCACCCCCGGGGTGAATTCCCCTTGCCCAGGGGAAGGGGATGGCTGTGAGCACCTCCAAAATTCTGACAGCGA
Organism: Lonchura striata; assembly: GCF_050655825.1. Lineage (NCBI taxonomy): Eukaryota > Metazoa > Chordata > Aves > Passeriformes > Estrildidae > Lonchura > Lonchura striata. The sequence continues at coordinate 1,072,307 of NC_140706.1, read as the reverse complement.
CACCTCCCCATCCATCGTTCCTCCAGTGGACACATGCCGGGAGCCTCTTCCCAAAATCCTGCAAGCCCAGCCCGTGGCTGCCCACGTCCCTTCCCATCTCTCCAGCCCCAAGGATGCATTTCCTCTCCTAAGACTTTAATATCCCAAGCAGACAAGCAGCAGGAGCGAAGATTAAGAAGGTCTCGTTCCTAAATTCGACTGGAAAATCAAATTCCTGCTGCCCAAACCTGCCCAGGAGCAGAAACCCCATCCCATTATCCCCACGCCGCTGTGGAAATCCTCCCAGCCACCAGAGCGACCTTTCCAAAGGCTCTTCCTGCTGCATCCAAGCCTAGAAAATTCCCATTTTTTAATAACCAGCCTTATTTTGACTCGTTAAGGCAAAGCCCTGGAAAGGGAGCTGGAAGAAGTGGAAGTTCAGCTCCAGGGGTGCCTCTGGAAGTCCTGGGGCAGGATAAAGCCCGGCCCCCGCCGAGCAGGAGCTTCCAGAGGCTCCAGCTGAGCCCAGCCCTGGCACGGGCACGGCACAGCTCCCAGCCGGGCTCTGGGACCTCTGGAAAACACGGAATGCCAGCGGAGAGGTGACACCCAGCACGGGGACATTCCCTGCCCGGGATCCAGCTGAGCCCAGGACGATTCCAGCTGTGCTGCCCAGCGTCACCCAGAGCCCAGAAACAGCAGGGATTGTCAGGGTCACGGGGATTGTCAGGATCATTGGGATTGTCAGGGTCACTGGGATTGTCAGGGTCACGGGGATTGTCAGGATCATTGGGATTGTCAGGATCATTGGGATTGTCAGGATCATGGGAATGATCAGGATCACTGGGATTGTCAGGATCATTGGGATTGTCAGGGTCACTGGGATGATCAGGATCATTGGGATGATCAGGATCATTGGGATGATCAGGATCATTGGGATTGTCAGGGTCATGGGGATGATCAGGATCATTGGGATTGTCAGGGTCACTGGGATGATCAGGATCATTGGGATTGTCAGGGTCACGGGGATGATCAGGATCATTTGGATTGTCAGGATCATTGGAATGATTGGGATCATTGGGATGATCAGGATCACTGGGATTATCAGGATCATTGGAATTGTCAGGATCATTGGGATGATCGGGATCATTGGGATGATCGGAATCATTGGGATGATCGGAATCATTGGAATGATCAGGATCATTGGGATTATCAGGATCATTGGGATGATCAGGGTCATTGGGATGATCAGGGCCATCGGGATTATCAGGATCATTGGGATTATCAGGATCTTTGGGATTATCAGCATCCTTGGGATGATCAAAATCATTGGGTTATCAAGATCATTGGGATGATCAGGATCACTGGGATGATTCGATCATTGGGATGATCAGGGTCAGTGGGATGATCAGGATCATTGGGATGATCAGGATCCTTGGGATGATTTGATCATTGGGATGATCAGGGTCAGTGGGATGATCAGGATCACCTGGATGATCAGGATCATTGGGATTATCAGGATCCTTGGGATGATCAGGATCATTGGGAACACGACCCAAAGTGCCTTTTTGGAACGCTGTTCCAGGCCAGCCAAAGGCCACCAGGCAGTGTCTGGAGACTGGGGAATGTCCCTGTGTCCCCTGGAGTGCTGGGAAGCGCTGGCTCTGGAAGGGGGGAAATGTGGTTGTGTTTTGTCCTCCCCAGGGAGGGCCAGGATGTCCCCATAACACCGGAATCGCCTCCTGCCACGTGCCAGGGATCCCAGCATTCCCAGGAAACAGCTCCTCGTGTTCCACAGCCTGGATCCAGCCACCCCCAGGGGGACAGCAGCTGGCATGGGATAATGGGATGATGGGATAATGGGATGATGGGATCCCTGCCCAGAGTGAGAGATGTTCCCACTGGAGAGCAGGAATCAGCCTCACCTGGAGCTCCAGGATGGGATCAGAGCAGCAGCTCCTGGATGAGCCTGGGAAACCTTCCCACCCTGAGGGATCTGCTGCCCTCCTCAGCCCCCATCCTCTTCCCCCAGGAGGAGGAGAAGAAAGACAAGAAGGAGGAGAAGGAGGAGAAGAAGAAGGAGGAGGACGAGGAGGACGAGGACAAGGAGGAGGAGGACGAGGAGGAGGATGAGGAGGAGGATGAGGAGGAGGACGAGGACGAGGAGGAGGACGAGAAAGAGGACGAGGAGGAGGACAAGAAGGAGGACAAGGAGGAGCAGCAGACTCTCCCATTTTTTCCTGCTAAGTCTCTTTTTCTTGTTTTCATTTGAATGTCGGATTTAACATCCTGAACTCGGATTTCCAGGTTTTCCATTGTGTTCCCCAAATCCTTCATTCCCACACAAACATTCCGATGGTTTTTGACCAAGCAGAATGTGTTCCATGGGGAGATAATCCCAGAATCCTGAAGGCTGGAAAACACAAGGATCACCACTGGTTATCCAGAGCAGCTGAGGCTGCCGCTGGATCCCTGGAAGTGTCCAAGGCCAGGTGGGACATTGGGCTTGGATCCACCTGGGACAGTGGGAGCTGTCCCTGCCCATGGATGGGGTGGGAATGGGATCATCTTTAAGATCCTTCCCAATCCATTCCCATCCCAGGGGGATTTTGGCTGCCAAGGAGGGAACAGGAACTGACCCAACCTCACATGGCGCAGCCCTGAGGGGACACAAACACCCCCAGCTGCGGCACGAGGAGGAAACATCACCTTCCACCCAGCACAGCTGGAATTCCGACTGCTCCAGCTCCTCCTGCTGCACCGAACTCATCCTGGATCGACCTATTCCAATTCATCCTGGATCAACCTATTCCAATTCATCCTGGATCAACCTATTCCAATTCATCCTGGATCAATATATTCCAATTCATCCTGGATCAACCTATTCCAATTCATTCTGGATCAGCCTGTCCCAGTTCATCCTGGATCAGCCTGTCCCAGTCCATCCTGGATCAGCCTGTCCCAATTAATCCTGGATCAGCCTGTCCCAGTCCATCCTGGATCAGCCTGTCCCAGTCCATCCTGGATCAGCCTGTCCCAGTCCATCCTGGATCAACCTGTCCCAGTCCATCCTGGATCAGCCTGTCCCAGTCCATCCTGGATCAGCCTGTCCCAGTCCATCCCGGATCAGCCTGTCCCAGTCCATCCCGGATCAGCCTGTCCCAGTCCATCCTGGATCAGCCTGTCCCAATTAATCCTGGATCAGCCTGTCCCAGTCCATCCTGGATCAGCCTGTCCCAGTCCATCCTGGATCAACCTGTCCCAGTCCATCCTGGATCAGCCTGTCCCAGTCCATCCTGGATCAGCCTGTCCCAGTCCATCCCGGATCAGCCTGTCCCAGTCCATCCCGGATCAGCCTGTCCCAGTTCATCCTGGATCAACCTGTCCCAGTCCATCCCGGATCAGCCTGTCCCAGTCCATCCCGGATCAGCCTGTCCCAGTTCATCCTGGATCAACCTGTCCCAGTCCATCCTGGATCAGCCTGTCCCAGTTCATCCTGGATCAGCCTGTCCCAGTCCATCCTGGATCAGCCTGTCCCAATTAATCCTGGATCAGCCTGTCCCAATTAATCCTGGATCAGCCTGTCCCAGTCCATCCTGGATCAGCCTGTCCCAATTAATCCTGGATCAGCCTGTCCCAGTCCATCCTGGATCAGCCTGTCCCAGTCCATCCTGGATCAGCCTGTCCCAGTCCATCCTGGATCAGCCTGTCCCAGTTCATCCTGGATCAGCCTGTCCCAGTTCATCCTGGATCAGCCTGTCCCAATTAATCCTGGATCAGCCTGTCCCAGTCCATCCTGGATCAGCCTGTCCCAGTCCATCCTGGATCAGCCTGTCCCAGTCCATCCTGGATCAGCCTGTCCCAATTAATCCTGGATCAGCCTGTCCCAGTCCATCCTGGATCAGCCTGTCCCAGTCCATCCTGGATCAGCCTGTCCCAGTCCATCCTGGATCAGCCTGTCCCAATTAATCCTGGATCAGCCTGTCCCAATTAATCCTGGATCAGCCTGTCCCAGTCCATCCTGGATCAGCCTGTCCCAACGCCCCCTGCCCAAGCCCAGCTCAGCTGCTGCATCCCGGTGATTCCCATAAACAAGCTCCTGCTATTCCTGCCCTCTGGAAAGGCAGCGGGGCCACTCCTGGCTGTCCCAGCACTGGATCCGTGGCTGCCTTTGGCCTGGGCTGGTTTTGGCCCCTGGCTCGCAGCAGCTCCATCCCCAGCGGCCTCCTCGGCACATTCCAGCCTGGAGAGGGATAATAAAGGCCGGGCCGGATATCGGCACGTGTTAACGGGATGTAATTCAGGCCTGGAGCTCAGAGCCCTGTAAAAACCCCACCAAAACCCAAACACACACGCAGGTTCACGGGCCAAAGTCCACGCGGAGTTCAAGTGCGCGCAGCTCCCTTCATCTGCGCCAGGCCCCACAATTAACAATTAACAACGAGATCTGGAACGCGGCGAATTCCCCCAGAATTTAGGAAATAAAACTCAGATTAGGATACGAGCCAGGAGGGAAGGAGGGCAGGGAGAGCTGCTCGGTGGGAGCGCCTCGCCGGGTCCATCCCGCGCTGCCGATCCCGGGAGCGCGGCCGCCAGATCCTCCTGATTATCACCAAATGAAACGTTCGGCCCTTGTCGGCCTCGCTTCTGCAGCCTCACAAAAACCCCATTTCCTCTCCCGTTGTAGCGAGGCCTCCTCCGTTCCCGCTGCTGAAATCAAACAATTTTAAAGGAATTTATATGATCCTAATTTAAACCGAGTGGAGGCGGCTGCCAATCGCGGCTCCCCGGGCCTCCCGCCAGCTCCGCTCCTTTCCACAGCCCTGAGCACATCCAGGGAAATCACCCAGCCATCCATACTGGTCAGACTGGGAGGGACACGCTGCCCCGCTCCTCCTGCCCCGTCCCCGGGGCTGAGGGATGGACACGGCCCCGAGCTCCGGCTCCAGATCGCTCCCAGACGGATTTTCCGAGGGAAAGGGCACGGGGAGCTCCCTCCCCAAAGCACAGCCTCCAACCTGGGGATGGATCTGCTCCCACAAACCCTCCCGGAGGCTGCACATCGCTCCCAGGAAACACTGGGAGGCTGGGATTTGGGGAAGCTGGGAGGTGCAAAATTCCCTCTGTCATCCATAGGGAAATGAAAGACAAGGGGCTCCAGGAGAGCCGGGAATGGTCCCCTGGAGAAGGGAAAATTCCAGGGAATGCTCAAAGTCGCCGGAGGGGCTCCAGGAGAGCTGGAGAGGGACTGGGGACAAGGGACAGAGGGACAGGAGCCAGGGAATGGCTCCCACTGGGAAAGGGGAGCTTGGGCTGGGATCTTGGCAAGGAATTCCTGGCTGGGAGGGTGGGGAGGGGCTGGATGGAATTCCCAGATTTGCTGGGGCTGCCCCTGGATCCCTGGAGCGCCCAAGGCCAGGTTGGATCCACCTGGGGCAGTGGGAGCTGTCCCTGCCATTGTTGGGGTGGAATGGGATGATCCTCAAGGTCCCTTCCATCCCAACCCATTCCATGAACACCATTCAGAGCTGCTCCCCAGCTCTGTCCCCCACAGGACGAGGAACCGACTCCCCTCCATTATTTCCAGGGAATTTTAGTGCCCCCCATTCCAGGCTGCTCCCACTCGCTGCCCCCATCCCTGAATTTGGGCAGGGCAGGAGCAGCCAACCCCCAGCACGCCCAGAGCTGGGAATACCAGGAGGAGGAAGAGGAGGAGGAGGAGGAAAGGCTGGAATTAATGAAGAAAACCCCAGGAGAAGCCACAGGATTCCCTCAGAGTGACAGACGGAGAAGCATTTTGGTTTTGTATAAAAGACATTTATGGAAGTGATGTGAAGCTTTTAGAGATGTGATCTGAAGGTTTTGTTCTAATTTTTATTTTTTTTTCCTTTAGTTCCTGTCAGTAAAATTTTCTTTATATCCTTTAAAAATTTTAAACCTACTTTACTTTTCTCCTAACCCCTCACAGCAAAAAACAAGTGCACTAATAATTAACCAACACTAAACCCACCACACTCATTAATACATTAACCAAAAATCCCAAAAGCAGCAAAATTCCAAATTAGCAAACAAAAACCACTACAAGAAGGAACGGAGCCACAGGAGCAGGAGGGGTGGGAAGAGCAGTGCTGTGGGTTGGAAATAAAATTATAGAAGTTTCTCCGACCAGAAGAGCAAAAAAGGTGCTGAAATGATGGAAATTTCTTTAAATTTTTCACCTAAAATCCACATCCCTCCTCATCCATCAGCACAGAGCCAGGAGATTGGAATCCTCTCCCAGAAACCTGAACATGGAACTGGAAGCTACCAGACAACACCTCCACCCTGTGATGTCCCAAAAATTGACAAATATCCTTCAGGGGATAAAAAAGGTAAAATAATTCCATAAAGTGTTCACTGCATTAATTTGACACCAAAAAGAAATGGAATTCCAGTTCCTTCCCTGCCGTAGGGAACAAGGAAGGCTCTTCCCAAAGCTCTGCCTCCACAAGGAACTGAAGGAGAATTTTTATAGGGAATTCTGCCGTAGGAATTGCTGCCTCAGGTAAATCCAGCACCTGGAGCCTTCCCAGGCACCACCCCCGTGCACAGCTGGAAGCACATCTGGATTGGGAAGGGTTTCTGCACCTTCAGGAAGTTTAATCTGAATAAAAAGTTTCCTGAACTCTCAGATGCCAACCGACCCCTCCCCACAGCTCCATTCCATGAGGGAAGGCTGGGTTTGCTTTCCCAAAAAAAAACCAGGAAGGGTCTGGAAGATAAAAAAGACACTGAAATACAGGGAATTTAATTAATTCATAAACTCCTCAAGTCAGGCTGTTTCAGGGAAAGGCTGGGGTTGTAAGACACAAAATTGATTTTGTCCCTGCCCACAAACACAACAGCAAAATCCCAGCAGCTCCTGGAGAATTCCAACCAAGTCCTTCCCATAATTCAGCATCCATCGGCAGCAGGGAAGGATCTCGGTGGCCCTGGCAGGAACAGCTCCCTGCCCTGCTCCTGAATTCCAGCAGAGCTGCAAAACCTCCTCAACAGCAGCTCCAGAGCCTCCCCCTGCCCTGCTCCCGGCTGGGGTGAGATGAAATCCAAATATTCCGTGGGAGTGGGAAAGGCAATTCCTGGTTTAAGGCACAGCCAGGGAGGTTCAGTACATCAGCTCATCCTTCATAGACACAACCACAGAAAAGGCAAAGGAGGCACCAGCCAGGTTTGGACAGGATTTAAAATCAATTTGGGATGCAAAATTAATGGAATTGCAGTGCATAAACTCTTTGCTTTTTTAATCCCAAAACTGGGGAAATCAACCCAATGTCTCCAGGTCTCCCAGCAGCACCAATTCCCTATGCAGGGAAGTGGAAAATAGGAGTGGAAAATGGAGTTATGGGGAGTTGTGATGCCTCAGGGTTAGTTTTTACATTTTTCAGGTTCTGGGCTGCTTTAGTGTGTGGGTCTTTTTATATTATGGGACGCTGAGCTCTCTGCACAGAGCAGGGAGACAAAACAATTCCTGCTCCAGCTGAGCACCAAGGACAATGATCCAAATCTCAGCCCAGGAGCACAAACACCGTGGGCTGGAGAGAGAAAACCAGCAGGGTGGGACTGATGGGCTGAAGCTGGAATGGGACAATGAACTCCAAGGTGCCAATGGAGCAGAACTGATCCCAGGGAGAGCCCCGGGAGCGCTCGTGCATTTTGGGACCATTTTGGGTCATTTGGGTGCAGCCCTGGCTGGGCTCTGGTGCTGCCCAAGGTGGATCCATGAGGAGATCCTGGAATAAATCCCTGCTTTGTTCTTTAATTCTGTCCATTGGGGAGATCAGATCCTTTTAATGAATCCCTGCTTTATTCTTTAGCTCTGCCCAGCCCCTGTTCTAGGGCAGCCTGCACAAGGCACCAGTTCCACCCCAAATGCACCTCCCAGACTGCCACAAACCATGGAAAACTCCAGCAGGGAGGAGCCAAGGACACAAGGGCTCCTCACTTCTCAGCAGCCGAAAACCCAGGATAAAACTCCAGGATAAAACTCCAGGATAAAACTCCAGGAGCAACCAGGGAAGGAACAACCATTCCTCACCCAGCAAGAGAATCCCAAATTCAACCCACAGCCCTTGCAGAAACAGAACTTCCACACGACGAGTGAACCTCCAACCTCTTCCCAAAAAATTGGCAATTCCCACCAAAGGGCCCCAAATCCCACCTGTTTCATGGCAGTCTCTCCAATCCTGATTCCCAAAAATTGGCCCCAAATCCCACCTGTTTCATGGTGGTCTCTCCAATCCCGATTCCCAAAAAACGTCCCCAGATCCCACCTGTTTCATGGTGGTCTCTCCAATCCTGATTCCCAAAAAACGTCCCCAAATCCCACCTGTTTGATGGCGGTCTCTCCAATCTCAATTCCCACCAAACATCCCCAAATCTCACCTGTTTCATGGTGGTCTCTCCAATCTCAATTCCCACCAAATGGTCCCAAATCCCACCTGTTTCATGGTGGTCTCTCCAATCCCGATTCCCAAAAAAGGTCCCAAATCCCACCTGTTTCATGGTGGTCTCTCCAATCCCGATTCCCAAAAACGGTCCCAAATCCCACCTGTTTCATGGCGGTCTCAATTCCCACCAAAAGGTCCCAAATCCCACCTGTTTCATGGCGGTCTCTCCAATCCCAATTCCCACCAAAAGGTCCCAAATCCCACCTGTTTCATGGCGGTCTCCCCGATCTTGTCCGAGTGCTTGCGGATGCTCTCCAGGAAGTCCTTGAGGTCGGACATGGAGAGCTCCTTGATCTCCTCGCGCAGCCGCGGGATGTTGTCCACCATCACCTTGCAGAAGCGGTAGTGGCTCACCTGGGGCAGGAAGGTGTGCTCCAGGTGCTCCAGGGTCTTCAGGGCCGGGTAGTGCCTGGGGGAGCAGGGAGATGGTGTAAATGCAGATGAACCCAGAGGGAAGAAATGCTGAGGTCTGACTCAGCTCAGAAGGCTGAATGATTATTTATTATAACTGCGCTACAATACATTAATACACTAGTTAAAGGAGATACTAAAACTACAAACCTACTTGTTCTAACTCCCAAATCTAACTCACAACTCGTGACCCTCTCTGAGAGCCCAGCCACATTGGATTGGCCACCAGGCTCAAACAATCCTCACCAGAACCCAACCAAGCAATCACCCCAGGGAAACAATTCTCCAAACACATTCCACATGGAAAACAAGGAGCAGAAACAGAAATTGTTTTCTCTTTCTTCTCTCTGTGCTCCTCTATGAAAAATCCTGAGAGAGAGAAGGATGTGCCTGCCACAGGAAAGGTTGGGAGCAGCTGGTGGAAGCCTGGTCCTGGAGCACAGGGAATATTTCTCTGCCTGTCCTGAGATGCCCAGGAGAACACTGTGTGGAAACCCAAGGCACTGGGAATATTTCTCTGTCTGCCCTGGGCTGCTCTGACTCCCAGGAAAACACTGACTTTGACCCTCTTTCATGGAGAAAACTTCCAAATCCTCAAGGTAAACTAGAAACCACAAATATGTGAAATAGATTGTAGAGAGTAGTGGAGAATGTCACATGGCTGAGAAATTTAGGTTTTAGGATTTTTAGGATGTTATAGATGGTTTCAAGATGGAGGACACAGGGTGTTGTCTCCAGTTCCTTTCTTCTTTCTTCTTCTTCCTCCTTCTTCTTGGGCTTAGGTGGTATCTTGTAACGGAGCAGAAAAATCTGCATTGCGGGTCTTTAGGCTCAGTTATTGGGTTGGAAAGGAAAATAATTCAGGTGTCACTTCTTAATTGGGTAGTTTACTTTTTGATTAGACTTAAAAAGACTTTGCAGAACGAGGTCGTTGGCCATTTCTGTGCTGTTTTTCCTGCACACAGAGCCTGAAGTTTTGATAAGGTAACAATAAACAGAAGCTGAAGACCACGAAAGTCCAATGTGCCCCTCGTTCCTGGCACAGAACTGCTCCAGGAGGGTCCCCCCTGCCAGGGGAGCCCCCGGGAGTTGCCCAGTTTGGGGTCTGCAAACTCACAACGCTGCTTTTAACCTCCGCCCATGGGGAAAGCTTCCAAGGCTTGGGGAGGAATTGGAACCCACGAGCGCGTGAAATACAGTAATAAACTTGATCATGAAAAGCTCCAAATTTGGGGTTTTTATATGGAGGTGGGTAGGAGACAAGGTGGAGGATTTTGGGCGCTGTCTGACCTCCTTGTTCTTCCTCTGCTCCATTTTCTGCAGTGTTGGTGGCATGGGTGATTGGTTAGGAAGAACCGCGATCCAGACGTTGCACGGACAGACAAATAATGAGTTTTTGGCAGAAAGGTAGAAATAAAATACGTTCCAAGAGTTAATTGAACAAAATAGTTTTTAAAAACCTTAAACCTGTGTGTCTTGTGGCTTTTTTAGTGCCTTTCTCTTTGTAGGCTAAGTCTGGTATGTAGATAAGAGAAAAAATAAGCAACAACCTGAAAAGTGAAAAAAACAGAAGTCCTGTATCTCTCAATTCTAGCATAGAATTTTTTAAAAGTCTCCCCAATTCCAGCACTTTCTTTTAAAAAGTCTCCCCACCAAGGGGACCTCACGGGGAGTTTTCACAGTTTTGGTTCAATTTGTGATTTTGGCAATTTTGAGATTTCCCAGCCCAATGCACCAAGGAGTGTGGCGGGTTCGGTGCTGGCCAATTCCTGCTGTGAGGGAGGATCAGGAGAAAGGCAAAGCAGGCTCAAAACCATAAAAAAGGGTATAAAGCAAAATTTATTATCAGTAATTTCATGATCAGCTTTGCATCACCTCCCTAAATGACACCTGGTCACTGAGAATTTTAGGCTTTCTGTGCTAACTGACCCCCAAGAAAACACTACATTTAACCTGAGACCGTTAAAAAAAGCTTCCAAAGTTAAATAATAAAAATAAAATTCTAAGTGTGTAGTTTAAATAGAAGTATGTAATATCACATAGAATTTAAAGTTTTAGAATACAGTAAAATATATAAAATGAGATAAAAGTTTTAAAGCAAAAGCTCATCCTTCTTCACCTTCTTCTTTGTAAGTTTAAGTAGTATTGTACAATTAAATAAAAACTCCCCATTACAAAGCCCAAGTAGTTAATTACTGAGTTAAAAGTAAAAATAATTGAAGTATCATTTCTTAATTAAACAGTTTATCCTTCAAACACCTTGCAGAGGGAGAGATACAACCCCATTTTTCAATTTGTCACATGAAGCGCGACAAACCTCACCGTTTGCGAGACTGCGCTATAAACAAAACCTCCCCAGGATTCCTGCCAAGATCCCAGAGTTTTCATCCCTCAGCATCCCAGCAGATGCAGGGTGGGGAAACTCCTGGAATTACAGCCCAGCATTCCCGAGGCACCAAGTGCTGAGGAATTATTCCTACAGCAGAAGTTGTCTCCCCAACTTCCACCCCCCGATGTTTCCAGCTGTTTGCACTCCCCACACATTCCCTGGGATCTCCCAGGCTGGATTAAGATTTGGGTTGTGGCATTCATGGAACGAAATTCAGTTGGTAACATGCCTTGGTTCCATGCACAATATTGAGCTTCCATAAAAAAACAAGGAACATCCAACTTAATTCCCAAAATCTGAGCCTGCTGCCATCCCCATTCTCGGCTGGACCACAGGAGGCTGAGCAGGACTGTGAGGAAAAGCAGCCAAAAACCAGGAAATTTAACCTGGAAAAGCTGGTTTTGAACTGCTGAGATTCTCCTTAAATTGTCCAGCACCAAACAATTCCTTGGAGTTTTCCCCTCAGACCCCAGCTCAGCCCAGATTTACCTCTTGGATTTCATCTGCTCCCGCAGCTTGCTGTACATCTCCAGCACTGGGAAGAGAAGGAAAACACAGCTCTGAGACAGGAGCACCCAGCTGGGAATCCAAACAGCTCCAAAAAGGAAGCAAAAAATTGGGAATTCCACCAAAGGGCTCCAAAAACGAGGAGGTTCCTCACCGGGGAGACACAGCGTGAGTTTATCCACCGTGGCCGAGATGTTCCTCTGCTGCAGCCGGCACTGCCTCAGCTCCTCCATGGCCAGGATCAGCTGGAAAAGCAGGAAAAGCTCCCTCAGGATCAGCAAACACCCCTGGGTCCACCCCAAAAACCCCGCTCTGATATCCTGAGCTCGGGACGGGGGCGGCTCCAGGGGAACTTCCCGGAATTCCCTGGATCTCAAACAGGGAGCAGCAAAACCAAAGGCATCGAAGCGGCCTCGGAGCACATCCTGTGGATTCCAAAATGTTATTTCCCCTTCCCGTTTTAGGCAGCTCTTCCAAGGTTTTGGGTTCTCAAAGGCAGGATGTGGCCGCTCGCTCACAGGGGATTCTCTCATCCCAAAGTTAACAGGGATTCCATGAGGCTCAGGAGAAAACCCTGGGGGTGTGGGAAAGGGGGAACAAGGATACAGGGCCAGGACAGGGAATTCTCACATCCCAAAGTTAAAAGGGATTTCTCAGGGCTCAAACTCCAAGAGAAAATCCTGGGATGTGGAAAAGGGAACACCAAGGATACAAGGCCAGGTTGGAAGGGGAATTATCACCTCCCGAAGTTAACAGGGATTTTTCAGTGCTCAGGTTCCAAGAGAAAATCCTGGGATGTGGAAAAGGGAACACCAAGGATACAGGGCCAAGTTGGACAGGGAATTCTCACATTCCAAAGTTAACAGGGATTTTTCAGTGCTCAGGTTCCAGGAGAAAATGTGGGGATGTGTAAAAGGGAACACCAAGGATACAGGGCCAGGTTGGACAGGGAATTCTCACATCCCAAAGTTAAAAGGGATTATTCAGTGTTCAGGCTTCAAGAGAAAAATTTGGGATGGGGACAAGGGAAAAGCAAGGATACAAGGCCAGACTGGACAGGGAATTCTCACATCCCAAAGTTAACAGGGATTTCTCAGGGCTGAGACTCCAAGAGAAATCCTGGGTATGTGGAAAAGGGAAAATCAAGGAGGGAATGCTCGCATCCCAAAAATATCAGAGATTTTTGAGTACTCAGGTTCTAGGAGAAAATCCTAGGGATGTGGAAAAGGGAAAACCATGGACACAAGGCCAGGCTGGACAGGGAATTTTCCTCATCCCAAGCTGAATCTGATTTGTCAGTGCTCAGGTTCCAAGAGAAAATCCTGGGATGTGGAAAAGGGAACACCAAGGATACAAGGCCAGGTTGGACAGGGAATTATCACCTCCCAAAGTTAACAGGGATTATTCAGTGCTCAGGTTCCAAGAGAAAATCCTGGGATGTGGAAAAGGGAACACCAAGGATACAAGGCCAGGTTGGACAGGGAATTATCACCTCCCGAAGTTAAAAGGGATTTCTCAAGGCTCAGACTCCAAGAGAAAACCCTGACAATGTGGAAAAGGGAACACCGAGGACACAAGGCCAGGCTGGGCAGGGAATTCTCCCTCCCACACCAGTCCAGGCTGTAATTCCACGACTGGATCCATCACTTACTTCTTTCCCTTCGTTCTGCAGCTTCCGGTTGGTGTCTGTCACTTGGTTCTGTGGGAATATTGGGAAAAGCACAAAGCACATCCCATAAATCAGGACAATGTTCTTCCCACCAAAACAAACTGTCCATAAACACCACCCCTCCCCACAGCTCCCGTTCCATGGAAAAGCTGTTTATGGCCGAGTTAACAGCCACTGCCACTGGGGGACAAATCCAGGGATTTTCCTCTTTGCCACTGGAGAAAAGGGAAAAGCAATAGGAATTAATTCAGAGGAATAGAAGCCTCAAAATGCCGGAGTTCTCATGGATCCAGTTTGGAAAACTCCAGTTTTCACCTGAGTGAGGGAGGAATTAATTCCCTTCCACATCAGCAAATCAAATCCATTTAGGTTTTATCTCCTTCATATCCCAGCAGGAAATGATTCTTTACCAGGAGCTTTCCCTAGAAATAATTATTCATATTTTTACAGAAATCCTTATAAAACTTCCTTAAGGATTTTCATCTTCCTCTGGATGGATCTTTGCTCCTGCCTGGTGTAAGATATTTTTATATACCTGGGATAAAAAAACTCTGTATTTTTTCTGGATTATCCCACCAAGCTGGGGCTCAGAGCTGCAAATTTTCCCACTTGGCAAAGCTGAGGATTCCCTGGAGTGGGAAGAGCCCAGCCCTTCCCAGCCCACAGGAGAACAAAGGGGATTTTGGGGCTCAGTAGGATGGAAAATCAGGAGTTCTCCCATTATTCAGCCAATGAGTGGGAAGACGACTTTGGGAATTCTCCTGAGTTCAGGCTGGGACAGCTGGAAAAACCAACACAAACGTCCCAGCCAGCATTCCCAGCTCCAGATCTCCAGGGAATCCAGAGTTCTGAGATTTCACATCACTCTCAGATTTCCATGCCATAAAACCCCTTTATTCCCCCAAAATCTCCTTCTGCAACTCCTGAAGCTGGAAATGTTCATATCCAGGCTCATTCCTCTAAAAGGTTTGTTTTTTTTTAATCCAGGCTCTCCCCACAGTGGGAGCTGCTGCTGCATTCCTGCCCCATTTCAGGAACAAATTCCTGCCCGTTTTCCTGCTCCTTCTGGAAGCAAAACCTTTCCCAGAGCTTGGAAAACACCACGAGGTGGGAGACAGAGCCCTCAAAGGATTTCCAGGAGTGGGAGAGCTCACAGAACCACCCGAGAGATTTCCCTCCTTTGGAATAATCATGAAAATGAGGAATTTTAAACTAATTTCACCCCAGGGAAGGAACAGCACGTGGGGCTCTCCCAGTCTCCAGCAGGATGGGGATGGAGGAGCAGGAGGAGCTCCAAGGGCAATTGGGAAAGTAAAAAAAACATCCTGGAGCAGAAATCCAGCAGGGAACAGCTGAGGGAGCTGGGAAGGGAATGGAGAGTTCCTGAGGAGCTGGGAAGGGAATGGAGAGTTCCTGAGGGAGCTGGGAAGGGAATGGAGAGTTCCTGAGGAGCTGGGAAGGGAATGGAGAGTTCCTGAGGGAGCTGGGAAGGGAATGGAGAGTTCCTGAGGGAGCTGGGAAGGGAATGGAGAGTTCCTGAGGAGCTGGGAAGGGACTGGAGAGTTCCTGAGGGAGCTGGGAAGGGGTTGGAGAGTTCCTGAGGGAGCTGGGAAGGAACTGGAGAGTTCCTGAGGAGCTGGGAAGGGAATGGAGAGTTCCTGAGGAGCTGGGAAGGGAATGGAGAGTTCCTGAGGAGCTGGGAAGGGGCTGGAGAGTTCCTGAGGAGCTGGGAAGGGAATGGAGAGTTCCTGAGGGAGCTGGAAGGGAATGGAGAGTTCCTGAGGAGCTGGGAAGGGAATGGAGAGTTCCTGAGGGAGCTGGGAAGGGGCTGAGCCTGGAGCAAAGGAGGCTCAGGGGGACCTTGTGGCTCTGCACAGCTCCTGCCAGGAGGGGACAGCCGGGGGGATTTGGGATCTGTTCCCAGGAACAGGGACAGGAGGAGAGGGAACGGCCTCAGGGGAGCCTCGGGGTGGATATTGGGAGGAATTTCCACGTGGGAAGGGCTGCCCAGCATTGGAAGGGGCTGCCCAAAGAGGCAGTGGAGTCTCCATCCCTGGAAAGGTTCAAAACCCTGTGGATGTGGCACTTGGGAATGGGCTTCAGTGGGAACGTGGTGGTAGCTGGACTTGAAGATCTTGAGCAACTTTTCCAACCTTACCAATTCCATGATCCCACAATCTCTGTCCTTTTCCAGCTCACCAGTCCACACAGAAGGGAACTTTGGGTTCATCCACATCAAATTGATTCAGGAGCTGGTTTTTTCCCTACTGGAAAAGCTCCTGGGCCACCACCACGATTTCCCCCCTGGCCCAGCCTCCACCAGGAAGGTTTGTGGCAGCAGAACCACCCGACCTCGGAGCTCCCTTTCACTCCCACACCAGCCATGGCACTTCCCAAACTTCCCAGGGTGCAAGAAAGGAGTTCTCCATGATTTCCCCTCCAGCATCTGCATCCCATCTCTCTCCCTGCTGCAGCAGCTCCGGCTCTGCTGGCTCCCTGCCCTCCCCAAAACCTGCTCATTTCCTTTATGATGTACGGAGCTTTTACGAGCAGGAGCCCAGCATCTCTTCCAAAGATTATTTGATTTGCTCAGATCCCGAAAATCCCACCAGAAAAACGGAATCCGTGTCGGGTAATTGAAAACCACTCCTCAAGCGACGCCGGCTAGAGGGCTTTGCTGTTACAATTACCCAGCTCCAGGGAAAAGCAGGAGGGAGCAGATCCCTGCACGCTCCGGGGGTTTTGGGGGACAAGGGGCCGTGTTTGGGATTGTTCCTGGAGTCTCCTGGATGAAAAGAGGGATGGCTGTTTACACAGACCCCACGCAGCTAAGCTGGGCTTTGCAGAGCTGGGGTTTGCTAAGCCAGGCCAGACACCCAGAGGGGACAGCCAGGTGGCACGGGAGGGACGAGCACCGGGAGCGCTCCGGGGATTTGTGGGATTGTGGGAATCCAGGGAATCCCTCTGGCTGCCCTGGGACCCTGGCAGGGCTCAGGAACCCCCTGGACAGAGCCCCCAGAGACACTGGCTGTGATCTCTGCCCATGGAAAAGAGTTTTCAATCTTACAGGATCAATTACCAGCTCTGAGTGTTTGATATCAGTAATAATTAAGTGTGGCACGGGTGCAAAAGTAAAATTTTAGGATTCTAGATGAGGGGTCCAAAGGGGACAAGATGGCGGAAATTGGGTGTGCCTTGTCCTTTTTCTCCTTCTTCATGCCCTCCATGTCTCACTGTGGTGTTGGCATTTTTCTGTTGGTTCAGGCTGGGGACACACTGTCCAACGGAGGTGACAGATATTGGCACGTTCTTGTAAATGCAGCCCAGGGAGTTTCTGGTATTTAATGTTTGTCACATCCCACTGAGGGCAGAGCCCCACACGCTGCCCTGCAGGACAGAGCTGGGCAGGGCAGCAGAACATGTGAGAGATAAACAGAATAAACAACCTTGGAACCAGCACAGACCAATTATGGCTTCTGCTTTGGCAGCGGGGCTGAGTGACAGAGACTTTCTACAATCTCAGAATCATCAATTCCTCAGATTCCAACACGGGATGGCCAAGCTGTTCCTTCACCCTCACCCCTGGAACAGGGAGCAGGGGGCTCACAGAGTCCTTGGGATCATCCCAGAGCAGCAAGGGGGGCTGGAGAGGAACCCTGGGAACAGAGCCACCTCTGGATGTGTCCCTGTCCCTGCTGGTGACTCCCACCGCCAGCCACCGGAGCCATCCTTCATGCTGG
This sequence comes from Lonchura striata, assembly GCF_050655825.1. Taxonomy (NCBI): domain Eukaryota; kingdom Metazoa; phylum Chordata; class Aves; order Passeriformes; family Estrildidae; genus Lonchura; species Lonchura striata. Next base: position 1,055,126 of record NC_140706.1, on the reverse strand, counting down.
AATCCCAAAAACTGCTCCCAGCACTCTTCCCTACACATGAGGGGGAATTCCTTCACCAGAAGTGTTGTCCAGCCCTGGCAGGGGTGGACTCCCCATCCTTGAGGGATTTAAAGTCATGGATGTGGCACCTGGGGACACGGAGCACGGGTGGCCTGGGCAGGGCTGGGAATGGTTGGACTCGATGAGCTCCGAGGGATTTTCCAACCTGAGCAATTCTGGGATTCCATGAAGTCAAGAAGGAATCACCTCTGGTTTATGACTGACAGGTCAGAAAGGACCTGGCAGCCAGGTGAGCTGAGATTCCTGGAGAAGAGGGGACAGCCCCACCTGGGACAGCACTGGATGAGGAGGGATAAAAATCCACCAGGAATGACACAGCTGAGAGGGAATCATGGAATGTTTGGGTTGGAAGGTTGGAAGAGACCTTAAATCCCATCCAGTTCCATGGCCAGGGACACCTCCCACTGCCCCAGGCTGCTCCAAACCCCAACATCCAAACTGGCCTTAGACATTCCAGGGATCCAGGGGCAGCCAAAGCAAACCTGGGAATTCCATCCAGCCCCTCCCCACCCTCCCAGCCAGGAATTCCTTATTCCCAAAATTCCACCATTCTGTCCATGCCATGAGTGTGATGGCAGCTCTTTGCTGAGCCACAGCAGGGCAGCTGGAAACCACAGAATCCCAAAATCATCACGGCTGGAGAAGACCATCCAGAGTCCAACCATCCCCACTGCCCCACGTCCCCAAGTGCCACATCCACAGGGCCTTGAAACCCCTCCAGGGACAGGGCCTCCATCATGCTGGACAGCCCTTTCCATGAGGAATTTCCATGAGGCAATTGCATGAGGCAATTCCCCGAGGATCCCTGAGGCCGTTCCCTCTCCTCCTGTCCCTGTTCCTGGGAACAGATCCCAAATCCCCCCGGCTGTCCCCTCCTGGCAGGAGCTGTGCAGAGCCACAAGGTCCCCCTGAGCCTCCTTTGCTCCAGGCTCAGCCCCTTCCCAGCTCCTCAGGAACTCTCCAGCCCCTTCCCAGCTCCTCAGGAACTCTCCATTCCCTTCCCAGCTCCCTCAGGAACTCTCCATTCCCTTCCCAGCTCCTCAGGAACTCTCCAGCCCTTTCCCAGCTCCCTCAGGAACTCTCCATTCCCTTCCCAGCTCCTCAGGAACTCTCCAGCCCCTCTCCAGCTCCCTCGGGAACTCTCCATTCCCTTCCCAGCTCCTCAGGAACTCTCCATTCCCTTCCCAGCTCCCTCAGGAACTCTCCATTCCCTTCCCAGCTCCTCAGGAACTCTCCAGCCCCTTCCCAGCTCCGTTCCCTGCCCTGGCCGGGCTCCAGCCCCTCGGGGCTCTCGGGATCTGCCCATCCCTGGGGACAAGGACACTGCCCTGGCCCAGCTGCCACAGCCCAGCGGCCTCTTGTCCACCTCCGGCTCGTGTCCGGGCCGCTGGCGCTGCAGGAGCCGACATTCCCCAGGGAATTCCGCCGCCACGCAGCGCCCGGGCACGAAGATGCCGGGCGAGGCCGTGCCCGGCTTTGCCTCGCTCGGCGCCGCCCGAGAGCCCCGGCGACGGCAGGTGACACACGCAGGGCAGCACAAGGGACATGTGTGCTCCAAGGCGGCCCCAGAGGCAGGAGCAGCGGCGAGCAGGGCGGCAGCAGCCGCGGCCCCTCCGCCATGGAGCATGAATGGCTGGAACCGAAGCCGCCCTCAGCGCTCCGTCCGCAGCTGCTTCCCCGGGGAAAGCCTCACAAAGAGGGCTCGGCCTCTCCGAAAGGACTTCCCGGGGATGTTTGTGCCATGTGCTTGTCTTTATGGATGGCGCAGGCCTGGAAATCAAGGGAGATCCTGAGGGGACAGGGACGGACTTCACAGTGAGCCACCAACAAAGGGGCTGGTGGCAGGATGGGAACCAGCTCCCGGCAAACAAACAATGTGCAATTCTTGGCTGGAAACAATGGCTTGATTTTTTTTTTTTTTTTTAAAGGGAAAAAAGGACTTATTTCACAGTAATTCTGTGGAATTCATTCATCCTGCAATGAATTGATGGATGAATTCTCCTCAGGACATCCCTCAGGAAGGTGTTCCTGAGAGGAAACCCCTTTTTGGGATGGGGATTTGGATATGTCAAATAAAGACCCTGCTGGGAAATGCCACAGGTAGCTTTAAATCAATAAATAAATGTGTTAAAAGCAGCAGTCAGCACCCTGACTCCGAGTTCTTCCCTTTTCTCCACAAAAATTTGTTTTTTTTCTGACAGATTCTGTGATTTACAGCTTCAGCTTTCCCAGTCTCCCTCACTCTGAACACCAGGACGGTTCCTCCTCAATTCCCAGGAATGTCCTTCCCACCAGGACAGGCTCCACTCAGCCAGAGAACCTCCCTGAGCTGCTTCCTGGGGACACCCCATGCCTTTTTGGGAGCCCCATTCCCCAGGTGCCTCTTCTGGGAGGGATTTTTGGATTTCCAAGCCAGGTCCCACCTTGTTCCTGCAGGAGGGGATGGCCCAGCCGCCTCTCCTGGGTTTGTGGAGGAAAACCAGGAAGGTTTTGACACTCGTGTGCTCCCCAAATCTGGAATATTTGTATTTTAAGGCACAGGAACCGAGCTTGAGCCCCAAGCCCAGCTGACCCCAGACACCTCCAGCCTCCTGGTCCCTTTCCCTGAAGCATCTCCAGTTTCCTTCCCGCCTCTCTTCCAAATTCTCATCCCACAAATGGCTTTTTCCACACATGACTGAGCACTTTTCCAAGAACTGGGTAAATCCCACCTTTCCCTCAGCTTTCTGCACAGTTTTAAAGGCCACGAGACTTAATATAGCTCAAGAAACTGGGATGAGATCCATGAGGAAAAGCACTTTTCCTAATGAAAACAGGCTTGGCTTTAAGTTCCTTGCTGCTTTTAATGCACCACACTTGTCCAGTTTGGCCAAATAATTGCTAAATTTTTGATAGCCAATCCATTGCTCCAGGAAGAATTAAAATAAATAGTTATATTTTATTTTTTTTTTAAATAGAAATGTCTTGGATAAAAGGAGATAAGATTGATGTGGTTCTGAGAATCCCAGAGTGCTCGAGGTGGGGCCACCTAAAAAGAGCTGCTCAGGGCAGGATTTCTACAGAACCACCAGGCTGGAAGAGACCTTCAGGACCACTGAGTCCAGCCCAGCCCCAGCACCTCAGCTCAGCCCTGGCACCCAGAGCCACATCCAGGCTTTGTCAAACACACCAGGGACGGGGACTCCCCCAGCAGAGTGAACTGCAGAACCTTATCACCCTCAGGTTTAGGTTTTACATTTTTCAGGTTCTGTGCTGCTTTAGTGTGTGGGTCTGGGTTTCATTTTAGGGGATGATGAAAAGTAGGGAGACAAAACAATTCCTGCTCCAGCTGGGCACCAAGGACAAATGATCCAAATCTCAGCCCAGGAGCACAAACACCGTGGGCTGGAGAGAGAAAAACAAGCAGGGTGGGACTGATGGGCTGGAGCTGGAATGGGACAATGAACTCCAAGGTGCCAATGGAGCAGAACTGATCCCAGGGAGAGCCCCGGGAGCACTCGTGCATTTTGGGACCATTTTGGGTCATTTGGGTGCAGCCCTGCCTGGGCTCTGGTGCTGCCCAAGGTGGATCCATGAGGAGATCCTGGAATAAATCCCTGCTTTATTCTTTAATTCTGCCCATTGAGGAGATCAGATCCTTTAATAAATCCCTGCTTTATTCTTTAATTCTGTCCATTGAGGAGATCAGATCCTTTAATAAATCCCTGCTTTGTTCTTTAATTCTGTCCATTGAGGAGATCAGATCCTTTTAATGAATCCCTGCTTTATTCTTTAATCCCATGCAGCCTCTGTTCCAGCTCAGCCTTCCCAAGGCACCAGCCCTTCCTGCAGAACACTTTTCCCTGGCATCCACCCTGTGTTTTCTCCCACCTTGAGTTTCTGGGCCTCGCCCCGGACCTTGAGCAGCTCGGTGATGGAGTCCACGAAGCCCTGGTAGTGGAAGTTGCACATCTTCTCGATCTCCCGGTCGTGGTTGCGGATCCGCGCCTCCAACTTCTCCATGAAGCGCCCGTGCTCCTCGCCGTCGTACACGGACCTGTGGGGACAGCCAGAGCAGCAATCCCAGATCAGCATTCCCAGCTCAGCAATCCTGCTCAGCATTCCCAGATCAGCAATCCCAGCTCAGCATTCCCAGATCAGCATTCCCAGATCAGCAATCCCAGCTGAGCATTCCCAGATCAGCAATCCCAGCTCAGCATTCCCAGCTCAGCAATCCCAGCTCAGCAATCCCAGCTCAGCATTCCCAGATCAGCATTCCCAGATCAGCATTCCCAGCTCAGCAATCCCAGATCAGCATTCCCAGATCAGCATTCCCAGATCAGCAATCCCAGCTCAGCAATCCCAGCTCAGCAATCCCAGATCAGCATTTCCAGATCAGCATTCCCAGATCAGCATTCCCAAATCAGCATTCCCAGATCAGCATTTCCAGCTCAGCATTCCCAGATCAGCATTCCCAAATCAGCATTCCCAAATCAGCAATCCCAGATCAGCATTCCCAGCTGAGCATTCCCAGCTCAGCAATCCCAGCTCAGCAATCCCAGCTCAGCAATCCCAGCTCAGCAATCCCAGATCAGCATTCCCAGCTCAGCATTCCCAGCTCAGCAATCCCATCTGAGCATTCCCAGCTCAGCAATCCCAGCTCAGCAATCCCAGATCAGCAATCCCAGCTCAGCAATCCCAGATCAGCATTCCCAGATCAGCAATCCCAGTTGAGCATTCCCAGATCAGCATTCCCAGATCAGCAATCCCAGTTGAGCATTCCCAGATCAGCATTCCCAGATCAGCATTCCCAGCTCAGCAATCCCAGATCAGCAATCCCAGATCAGCATTCCCAGCTCAGCAATCCCAGATCAGCATTCCCAGATCAGCATTCCCAGATCAGCATTCCCAGATCAGCAATCCCAGTTGCGCATTCCCAGCTCAGCAATCCCAGCTCAGCATTCTCAGATCAGCAATCCCAGCTCAGCAATCCCAGATCAGCATTCCCAGATCAGCAATCCCAGTTGAGCATTCCCAGCTCAGCATTCCCAGCTCAGCATTCCCAGCTCAGCATTCCCAGATCAGCAATCCCAGCTCTGCTGCCAGGATGAGCCAAAATCTGACCCCAAAACTGTCCTCTGGACACCCAGCTCAGCAGCTCCAGCTCTGCTGCCAGGATCCAGCAGGAACATCCAAACAAAGCATGACCCCAAAAGGAACAAAAAGGAATGTTCCTCACCCAGGAACATCCAAAACTGACCCCAAAAACACCCTCTGGACACCCAGCTCAGCATCCCCAGCTCAGCATTCCCAGCTCTGCTGCCAGGAACATCCAAAACTGACCCCAAAAACGCCCTCTGGACACCCAGCTCAGCAGCTCCAGCTGTGCTGCCAGGATCCACTGGGAACATCCAAAACTGACCCCAAAAATGCCCTCTGGACACCCAGCTCAGCATTCCCAGTTCTGCTGCCAGGATCCAGCAGGAACGTCCGAAGCATGACCCCAAAAGGAACAAAAAGGAATGTTCCTCACACAGAAACTCTGACCCCAAAAACGCCCTCTGGACAGGCCAGCTCAGCATCCCAGACTCTGCTGCCAGGATCCAGCAGGAAGGTTCAAAAAGGAATGTTTCTCACCCAGGAACATCCAAAACTGACCCCAAAAACGCCCTCTGGACACCCAGCTCAGCAGCTCCAGCTCTGCTGCCAGGATCCAGCAGGAACTTCCAAACCTGACCCCAAAAGGAACAAAAAGGAATGTTCCTCACCCAGGAACATCCAAAACTGACCCCAAAAACAGCCTCTGGACACCCAGCTCAGCAGCTCCAGCTGTGCTGCCAGGATCCACTGGGAACATCCAAAACTGACCCCAAAAACGCCCTCTGGACACCCAGCTCAGCATCCCCAGTTCTGCTGCCAGGATCCAGCAGGAACGTCCGAAGCATGACCCCAAAAGGAACAAAAAGGAATGTTCCTCACCCAGGATCATCCAAAACCTGACCCCAAAAATCCCCTCCTGGGACAAAGGGACAGCTCGTAAACCAGACATCAAACTGGGTTTTAAAATGTTTCTATTCCAAGTTTTCTTTCCCTTTTTCCACCATTCTGGTGTTCCCTGAGAAACCAGAACAGGCCTGAAATGTTTCTATTACAACTTTTTTTTTTCCTTTTTTACCATTTTGGTGTTCCCTGAGAGACAAACCAGGCTCAGAATGTTTCCATTCCAACCCTTTTTTCCCTTTTCCCACCATTTTGTGTTCCCTCAGAGACCAGAACGTGCCATGAGCACCTGAAACAAAGGTTTGCTTTTGAGCTGAGCCATCCCGGAAATCCCACCTGGAGAATCCTCTGGATGTTCCCTGGGCTCCGAGGGCAGGAGGGACAGAGCTGCCCAAATCCCCTTCCTTTCACACCCCAAATTTTGCCAGCCCAGTTTTAACCCCTGTGGATAAAAGAACAACAGAGCTGGAGATGGGCAGGGCCACCTCAGCCCGAGAAATCCGGATCCAGTACACGAAATTTTTCTAGTGTTAAATCATGGAATTCCAGGATTGCTTGGATTGAAAGGATCTTCAATCCCATCCCATGGGCAAGGACAGCTCCCACTGTCCCAGGTGGATCCAACCTGGCCTTGGGCACTCCAGGGATCCAGGGACAGCCCCAGCAAATCTGGGAATTCCAGCCCAGCCCCTCCCCACCCTCCCAGCCAGGAATTCCTTCCCAAAATCCCATCCATCCCTGCCCTCCCTTCAGCCTAAAACCAAAATACCAGGATGGAAGTGAAAACCAAATTTCCATCCCTCCAATGTTTCCTTGGTCCCAAGTCCCACTCTGGGAATTCCGGGGTTGCTCTCCTGGTTTTTTACAGCAAAACCAGGGATTTCTAATGGATTGTGGCAATCCCACCCTTGGCCCTGCCTTTGAGAAGTTTTGGGTTTTGGGAAAAGCTGAATTCCCTCCTAATCCGAGAGTTAAGCTTGGAGTGAGGTCCATGGATCTGAGCTTGGGTCAGAAATTAATTAGGGATACAGAGGATTCCAGGCAGCCTTTGGAGAGAAAAAATGGGAATGACCAGAGAGGAAAGATGGGAATGACAGACTGACCAAGCTGTGAGATTAAAATATTAAAAAATCATTAATGACAGCAGCAAGGAGCTCCAGAAAGATCCAGGAGCCCAGGAATGCAGGTGGACACAGGAAATCCTTTTTCCTGCTCTTCCCTTTGGAGAATCCCATCCCTGCAACCCAAGAAACAGGAAAAAAAATCCCAAGACAGAGCTAAAAACTGGAGAAAATTTGATTCCTATCTAATTCAATTACTATTTAATTCTAATACTATTTAATATTTAATTACTAATACTATAATACTAAAACTATAGTACTACTACTAATGCTATTTAATATTTAAATACTATTTTTAATATTTAAATACTATATTTAATGATTATTTAATACTATTATTTAATGACTATTCAATACTATTATTTAATGACTATTTAATACTATTATTTAATGACTATTTAATGCTATTATTTCATTACTATTTAATGCTATTATTTCATTACTATTTAATACTAATATTTCATTACTATTTAATACTATTATTTAATAACTATTTAATGGTATTATTTAATGACTATTTAATACTATTATTTAATGACTATTTAATACTATTATTTCATTACTATTTAATACTATTATTTCATTACTATTTAATGCTATTATTTCATTACTATTTAATGCTATTATTTCATTACTATTTAATGCTATTATTTCATTACTGTTTAATGCTATTATTTCATTACTACTGAATGCTATTATTTCATTACTATTGAATGCTATTATTTAATACTATTATTTCATTACTATTTAATGCTATTATTTCATTACTGTTTAATGCTATTATTTCATTACTACTGAATGCTATTATTTCATTACTATTGAACGCTATTATTTAATACTATTATTTCATTACTATTTCATTACTATTCTTTCAGCCCCCTCAGGTCTGCAGCTTCAGCAGAAGGTTCTCAGCGTGGCAGAAGAAGAACCCCAGGCTTGTAAAAGCTCTGCAAACTCAGTGTACAAGAGGCCAGAGCAGGCGGCGGGAGGAAAACCTCCTGGGATTCCTTTTCCTTACGTTTTCCTGGAGTTTTGGCCGCTGGGATGTGAAATTTGGAGCCCGAGTGCCACCTAGTGCTGCAGGGGCTCGGTGACTCCAGAGGGGCCTGGCCTCAAAAATGAGAATTCCCATAAAAACATAAAGGTGGGGCAGTTGTGTTTGCATTCAGGGATAACCCGAAACAATAAAAACCCGCAGCAGCAACGACGCGCTCCTGTGCCAAGGCAAATTTGGGATTCACATCTGAAAATGGGGGGAAAAAACCTCCAAAATATTTCAAATGTCCAGGGAAAATTCCCTTTGGAGGTGGCAAAGCTGAGAAATAAATGCCTGATGGCTAAGACCCTTCGGTTATTGGAAATTCTGTTCTTTTGTTCATATTTAGGCAAACTTTAGTGTGGAAAAAATAAAGTTTGGTGTCACACAGGAAGGAAACACCAGAATATGATGGGAGATCTTCCCTTGTGAGCTCTCCTGATCCTCCAGGATCTTTTTCCAGGAAAATCCATCCCTGGGTCTTCGCTCCTGAGTTCTCCTGCTCCTCCAGAATCATTTCCCAGGAAAATCCAGCCCTGATCCTTCCCCTTTTGTGCTCTCCTGATCCTCCAGGATCCCTTTTCCATAAAAATCCAGCCCTGATCTTTCCCCTTGTGAGCTCTCCTGCTCCTCCAGGATCATTTTCCCAAAAAAATCCAGCCCTCCTGAGCTCTCCTGCCCTTCCAGGATCCTTTTCCAGGAAAATCAATCCCTGCCAGGGGCCAGAAAATAAGGGAATAACAGATCCATGGGGATTGTCCAGCCAACCACAGGCACCCCAAAATCCACCCCTGACAAGGGTCAGAAAACCATGGAATATCCTGGGATCCATGGGGATCATTCATCCAACCCCTGGCCCTGCCAAGCACCCCAAAATCCCACCCTGTGCCAGAGGTCAGAAAATCATGGAAGAAACCAAGGTCCACAGGGATTGTCCAGCTCCAGGCCCTGCCCAGACACCCAAAATCCATCCTGTGCCAGGGGTCAGAAAGCCATGGAGCCATGGAATATCCACAGGAATCAGGGATCACACCCCTGGCATTGCCAAGCACCCCAAAATTCATCCCTGCCAGGGGTCAGAAACCATGGAATAGCCACAGGGATCATCCCTTCCATCCCTGGCACTGCCAGGCACCCCAAAATCCACCCAGTGCCAGGGGTCAGAAACCATGGACTATCCTGAGATCCACAGGGATCATCCATCCAACCCCTGGCATTGCCAAGCACCCAAAAATCCACCCCTGCCAGGGGTCAGAAACCATGGAATAACCTGAGATCCATGGGGATTGTGCATCCAACTCCTGGCCCTGCACAGCCACCTCAAAATCCATCCTGTGCCACGGTCAGAAAATCATGGAATATCCTGAGATCCACGGGGATCATCCATCCAACCCCTGGCACTGCCAGGCACCCCAAAATCCGCCCAGTGCCAGGGGTGGCTGGTGACCATCCCACCTCCATCCTGCCCCCAGGGCCCTCAGCACTGCCCGGGGCCCTCGGCCACGACTCCACCTCTGGGGACATCCTCCTCTCTCTGGACTTTTCATAGAGGACCACAGAGAGAAGAAAGAGAAAACAATTTCTGTTTCTGCTCCTTGTTTTCCCATGTGGAATGTTCTTGGAGAATTGTTTCCCTGGGGTGATGCTTGGTTGGGTTCTGGTGAGGATTGTTTGAGCCTGGTGGCCAATCCAACCCACCTGGGGCTGGGCTCTCACACGAGTTGTGAGTTAGATTTGGGGGTTAGAACAAGTAGGTTTGTAGTTTTAGTATCTCCTTTAACTAGTCTATTAATGTATTGTAGCACAGTTATAATAAATAATCATTCAGCCTGCTGAGCTGAGTCAGACATCAGCATTTTTCCCACCACGTCCACCTGAATTTCCAACATCCACCCCCAGCAGCCAACACTGGGGGAAGAGGGGAGATTTGGGGGGCAGAGCCCAGAAAAAGCCCAGAGACGCCGAGCTCGGGTAGAAATCTCCTCCAGACACGGCCAGAGGCAGGAGGGGACAGTCCCAGGGGGGTTTGGGTGGGAAGGGACCCAAATCCCACCCAGTGGGGATCCCATCCCATCCTGGAGCAGCAGGGACACTCCCAGTGTCCCAGGCTGTCAGAATCTGAGGTATTGATGATATTGATTGTAGAAAGTCTCTGTCTGTCAGCCCCGCTGCCAAAGCAGAAGCCAGAATTGGTCTGTGCTGGTTTCCAGGTTGTTTATTCTGTTTATCTCTCACATGTTCTGCTGCCCTGCCCAGCTCTGTCCTGCAGGGCAGCGTGTGGGGCTCTGCCCTCAGTGGGATGTGACAAACATTCAATACCAGAAACTCCCTGGGCTGGATTTACAAGAACGTGCCAATATCTGTCACCTACGTTGGACAGTGTGTCCCCAGCCTGAACCCACAGAAAAATGCCAACACCACAGTGAGACATGGAGGGCATGAAGAAGGAGAAAAAGGACAAGGCACACCCAATTTCCTCCAGCTTGTCCCCTTTGGACCCCTCATCTAGAATCCTAAAATTTTACTTTTGCACTCGTGCCACACTTAATTATTACTGATATCAAACACTCAGAGCTGGTAATTGATCCTGTAAGATTGAAAACTCTTTTCCATGGCCAGAGATCACAGCCAGTGTCTCTGGGGGCTCTGTCCAGGGGGGTTCCTGACCCCTGCCAGAGTCCCAGGGCAGCCAGAGGGATTCCCTGGATTCTCCAGGCTGCTCCAGGCAGGAATTCCCCATCCCTGGAATGGCCAAGGGCAGCTGGGACAGGGCTTGGAGGTGTCCTGGAAGGGCTGCGAGGTCCCAAAGCCTCCCCTGATGCCACTGCTCGGAGCCCAGGGCTGAGCCAAGGAGCCCAAATAAACCCAAATAAACCCAAATAAAGCCAAATAAACCCAAATAAGCCCAAATAAGCCCAAATAAGCCCAAATAAGCCCAAATAAGCCCAGCTGGGAGTGCAGAGGGGGAAATCTGCGGGGAGGGAGTGGAAGGGCTCGGGGACAATGCAGGGAGGACAAGCTGGGGACAGCGCAGCACGAGTGGCTTTTGTTTCCAATTAACAGAGGAACAAATTCCCGAGTCTGCTGCCGACTCCGATTTTCCTTTTTTATTTTCCCCTTTTCTGAACCTTCTGTAGTGGTTTGAGTCCCTCCGAAGCATTTTCTTCCCATTAAGCGACATAAAAGCGTCAGCAGTTTGTTTAATCTCAGCATAATTTTGGTAATAAACAAATTAATAGCGAGCACGGCACGGGAACAGCAGCAACAGCCCCACGGAAAAACGGGAAATGGAAGGTTGGGAATGAATCCCTGCCCAGGACGGAGCTGGCAGCATTGAAACCTCCTCATTCCGAGCTTTATCCAACTGGCACATCAGCCAAAATCCAATAAAAAACTCCAAATTTTCCTGCCGAGGTGGCGACACCTCGGCTCAGCCGGGGGGAAAAGCGAGGGGAGAATTCACTTCTTGTTTTCCTCCTGCCAATCGGGCAAGAACTGATCAAAGCCCAAAATTTAAACCCAAAATTTAAGCTTGAAGTCTAAGAGCAAAAGTCTGAAACCAAAACTTAAGCTCGACATTTAAATCCTAAATTTAAGCCCAGAATTTAGTTAAGGCCCAGAACTGAAGCCCAAAAATCAAGCGCCAAAATTTAAACCCAAATTTAAATCCCAAATTTAAATCCCAAATCAAACTCAAAATTTAAGCCCAAAATTTAAACCCCAAATTTAAATGGCAAAATTTAAGCCCAGAACTGAATTAAAGCCCAAAATCCAGCCCCAAAATTTAAACCACAAATCTAAGCCCAGAATTGAATTAAGGCCCAGAACTGAATTCCAAAATCAAGGCTCAAAATTTAAATCCCAAATTTAAACCCCAACATTTAAACTCAAACCTCAAATTTAAGCCCAGAATTTAGTTAAGGCCCATAATTGAAGCCCAAAAATCAAACCCCAAAATTTAAATCCCAAATCAAACTCAAAATTTAAGCCCAAAATTTAAACCCCAAATTTAAATGGCAAAATTTAAGCCCAGAACTGAATTAAAGCCCAAAATCAAGCCCCAAAAATTAAACCACAAATTTAAGCCCAGATCTGAATGAAAGCCCAGAACTAAAAGCCCAAAACTTAAGCTCAGAATTTAAATCCCAAATTTAAGCCCAGAATTGAATTAAGGCCCAGAACTGAAGTCCAAAATCAAGTCCCAAAATTTAAATCCCAAACTTAAATCCCAAATCAAACTCAAAATTTAAGCTCAAATTTTAAACCCCAAATTGAAGCCCAGAACTGAATTAAAGCCCAAGATCAAGCCCAAAATTGCGGCTCAGAATTAAAGCTCAAATTTTAAACACAAATTCCAAGCCCGTTCTGCCGTGTCCCGTCACCCACACAGGTCCACACTTGGACCAAAAACACAGAAAAACCAATTTTTTTGTCCTTTCTGGCAGAAAAAGGACAAAAATATAAAAGATATTTAATATAAACCCCTCAATCCCAACTACCTGTTGTTACCAGCACTGAAACCATTCCCAGGTGGATTTGTCCCACTCCTCCCCATCCAATTCCCAGGTCCAGCAGAAAGCTTCCCAATCCCCAAAATTCCACAAAGCACCAGGGACAGCCCAGGACTGCCAGGTGCAAAAGGGAGCAGGAGAGAAGCACCACAGATTCATTCTGTCACTGAGGATGATGATAATAATAATGACAATTTTGGCAATAATGGTGGTCATAATTATAGAGAGGAAGAAGGAAGAAAGGGAAGAAGAGGGAAAAGGGCGAAAAAAAGGGGGAAAAGGGGGAAAAGGGGGAAAAGGGGGAAAAGGGGGAAAAGGGGGAAAAGGGGGAAAAGGGGGAAAAGAGGGGAAAGAGGGGAAAAAGAGGGGAAAAAGAGGGGAAAAGAGGAGGGGAAAAAGAGGGGAAAAGAGGGGAAAAGAGGGGAAAAAGAGGGGAAAAAGAGGGGAAAAGAGGGGAAAAAGAGGGGAAAAGAGGAGGGGAAAAAGAGGGGAAAAGAGGGGAAAAGAGGAGGGAAAAAGAGGAGGGAAAAAGAGGAGGGAAAAAGAGGAGGGAAAAAGAGGAGGGAAAAAGAGGAGGGAAAAAGAGGAGGGAAAAAGAGGAGGGAAAAAGAGGAGGGAAAAAGAGGAGGGAAAAAGAGGGAAAAAGAGGGGAAAGAGGAATCCCAATAATAATCCCACCTGCACACAGGTGGAAAACAAAGCAGGAGAGCACCACTAAAGTTGATTTTTGTCAATCAATAATAATCATCATCACCCCGGTTTTCCAGCTGGGAGCACCTCAGGAGGAAGGCAGCACAGAATTCCCACCAGCCACATCCCCAAAAACCAGCCCGAAGGCACGGGACTGGTGTGGGCCCGGCCAGGAGCAGCTCTCCGGCAGGGGGTGGCTTCTGGAGCTCCCCAAAATCCCCAAATTCTCCACAGTTTCTGCTCCAGGAGAGCTGGAGCTCTGTGGAACCCCCTGACCTTTACCAGATCAGCCCTGATTCCACCCCTGAAAGAACGCTCTCACTCCAGGGATCAAATCCTGCCAGCTTTTCCAAGGATTTCTGAGGACCCAACTCAACTTCCACTGATGGCACCAGACAAATCCCCATTTCCCACCCTGGCACAAGATCCGGCCTTAAAATCATGGAACGGGAGCTGAAGGATCATCTCATTCCACAGGCAGGGACACCTCCAGTGTCCCAGGTGTGTCCAAGCCCCATCCAGGCTGGCCTTGGGCACTTCCAGGGATCCTGGGCCAGAAAATCTGGGAAACCTGGGCTGGAAAAATATCCCAAAGGGAAATATCCCAAAGAGAAATACCCCAAAGAGAAATACCCCAAAGGGAAATAGCCCAAGGGGAAATATCCCAAAGGGAAATAGCCCAAAGGGAAACATCCCAAAGGGAAATAGCCCAAGGGGAAATATCCCAAGGGGAAATATCCCAAAGGGAAATAGCCCAAGGGGAAATACCCCAAAGGGAAATATCCCAAAGGGAAATAGCCCAAGGGGAAATATCCCAAGGGGAAATATCCCAAAGGGAAATAGCCCAAGGGGAAATAGCCCAAGGGGAAATAGCCCAAGGGGAAATATCCCAAGGGGAAATATCCCAAAGGGAAATAGCCCAAGGGGAAATATCCCAAGGGGAAATATCCCGAAGATCTCCTGAAGAGCTCAGGGATGACAAGAAACCACTTTCAGGCCATAAATGAGTGGGAAAGCAGAGCTCCCATAAATCCACAGGCACCTCCGGGATGGGCTCCAGCTCTTCCCTGCCAGACAAGACTCCCAAGGAAATGAGGGATAATTCCCCTAATTAACACCCTAATGGAACGACCCCATTAAAGAAGGAATTTCGGATGCTCCAAGGCATTAGGAAGAGCTGGAACAAATCCCAACCAGCCTCCAGAAAACAGAGGGAACAAGCCCGACGTGGGGAAGCAGAGGACACCCGAAGGATGGGGAGAGGTGGCCACGAGTCCCCTCCTCGGGAGGACAATGGGAACAATTCCCGGGAACAAAAACGGGAAGGACACTTGATTTGAGCCATGTGTAGGACAGGAACGCTCCCTCCAGGCTGGGGAGCATTAAGGCAGGGATGAATCATCCTCACAAAACCCTAAAAAACGCCGCGAATCCCAAAAAGATCCCAAAGAGCGCCCGGGACACGCGGGGCGGAACGGGTGGGAATGGGGGAACGGGAGCATGGTGGGGATGGATGGAGCACCACAAAGGTTCTGCTGAAGGTCCCAGCATGGTGGGGATGGATGGAGCACCACAAAGGTTCTGCTGAAGGTCCCAGCACGCCTGGGGACAGGGGACATGGTGAGGACAGGGCAGGACACAGCGGAGAGGGGTCAGCTGAGGGTTTGGGACACAGGAATGGGATCAGCTGAGGGTTTGGGACAGGACACACAGAAATGGGATCAGCTGTGGGGTTTGGGACACAGGAATGGGATCAGCTGTGGGGTTTGGGACACGGGAATGGGATCAGCTGAGGGTTTGGGACACAGGAATGGGATCAGCTGCTCTGCTCCGGGGGTTCCCCCTGACCTGCAGTGGAATTCTGCCTTTTCCAGGCAGTGACACCACAGCCACGTCACCTTCATGGGACCTCGGATGGGAAGGAAATTCCAAGCCCAGAGCGCCGGGCGGGCAAATCCCAAGGGGAAAATCTTCCCAGAAACTCCTACGCTGGACAAACCACCTTGGACAGGCTGGGCTCCATCCCTGGGGGCTTTTCCAGCCCAAAATCCAATTTCTAATTCCATGAACCCCCAAATCAAACAGCAGCACGAGGAAACAGCTTCTGAACAGGGAAAACCAGAATCAGGCTGTCCTAATCCTTATTTTCCAGCACTGCTGCTTCTCCAAGGAGGCTCCCGAAGGAAAAAATCCCATTTTCCAGCTGCCACCTGCACAGGGAAAGGGGGAAATGCCCTTGGCAAGGCCCAGCTGCACTAAAAGTGCTGGGGAGACCCTTGGGAGCAGCGGATCCAAGGATTTCACTCCTTTTCCTTCCCCAGCCTGCAGGAACGCGTGGCCAGGAGCTGCTGGGAGCCCTGGGCAATTCCCTTCATCCCCATCCCATGGGAATGGTCACCTCCTCCCATTCCTCCATTCCTCTCAGGGAACTCAAGGTCGCTTCTTTTTTTTTTGTTTTTTTCTGTAGTGACCAAGAAAATTGATAATTTTAACCAAGAGTTTGGGGGAGAGAAAAATCATCCACACCCAGTGGGACAGCACAGGGAAAACTGGGAAAATAAATAAGATTTCTGTGCAAAAACCTCAGCAGAACATCACGGATTGTACTGGGAGAGGGGCCTGCTCACCTGTGGGTTTGCCAAAAACTCTTAATTTCTAACAGTGCCAAAAACTCTTTAATTTCTGTGCCACAAACTCTTAATTTCTGTGCCACAAACTCTTAATTTCTAACTGTGTCACAAGCTCTTAATTTCCCTCTTAATTGCCTTCATCTAATTAAAGAACTTCATTAGCCCAGTTTTGGCTCTCATTAAACTCGGCCCTTTTTTTCCCCTCATCATTTTTGTGCCGTTTTAAAGCCTTGGGAAAAAAGAGGGAAAAGGGGGAAAAGAGGAAAAAAAAGAGGGAAAAAAAAGAGGGAAAAAAAGAGGGAAAAAAAAGAGGGAAAAATAAAGAGGGAAAAAAAAAAGAGGGAAAAGAGGAAAAAACCTTCAGTTCTCTCCAGAGAGCTGACCCAGTGCAGAGTTATAGATGTATATATATATATTTGATATATATATATATAATATATATCTATTATATAAATATTATGTAAATATAAGATATATATATATATAAAAATATTGCATTCAAAGAGCATTTGGGGGGCTGAAGGCTGTGGATACAACCAGGATCCACTTCCCATTTTGGAAGTGGAAATTTCCCATTTTTGGAAATCTCCCACTTTTGGAATTTTCCCATATTTTTTTTTAATTTTCCCATTTCTCAAAATTTCCCATTTCTCAAAATCTCCCATTCCTGGAAATCTCCCATTTGGAAATCTCCCATTCCTGGAAATCTCCCATTCCTGGAAATCTCCCACTTTTCCCCTCTCCAAACATCCCAGCCACTGCCACAGCCCAGCTGAAGAAAAGAGGATTTTTTTTGCAGTTTTCCCTTTTTGCTGAGCCTCTCCTGGGAAATTCCCAGCTGGGGGATTTGGGATGCAAAGTCAGGCAGAGCTTTCCATGGATTACTGAGAAACCCTGGAGCTGCTCGGGAATTCCCGGAGCTGCTCGGGAATTCCCGGAGGAGCTGGAGCCTGGAGCTGCTCGGGAATTCCAGGAGCTGCTCGGGATTTCCAGGAGCTGCTCGGGAATTCCAGGAGCTGCTCAGGAATTCCAGGAGCTGCTCGGGATTTCCAGGAGCTGCTCGGGAATTCCAGGAGCTGCTCGGGATTTCCAGGAGCATCTGGACCCTGGAGCTGCTCGGGAATTCCAGGAGCTGGCCCCTGGAGCTGCTCGGGAATTCCAGGAGGAGCTGGAGCCTGGAGCTGCTCGGGATTTCCAGGAGCTGCTCGGGATTTCCAGGAGCTGCTCAGGAATTCCAGGAGCTGCTCGGGATTTCCAGGAGCTGGAGCCTGGAGCTGCTCGGGATTTCCAGGAACTGCTCGGGGTTTCCAGGAACTGCTCAGGAATTCCAGGAGCTGCTCGGGAATTCCAGGAGCTGCTCGGGATTTCCAGGAGCTGCTCAGGAATTCCCGGAGGAACTGGCCTTAGAACAGGACAAGGGGTCAGGCCAGATTTGCCTCCAGCCCGTCCTGGGAAATCCAGCTTGTCCCAGCGCTGAGAGCAGGGAAAACCCCTTGGGAAACAAGGAAAGGAGTGGGATTCTCCAGCTTGGAACATAATAGTAGTAGTAGTAGTAGTAGTAGTAGGAATAAGAATAAGAATAAGAATAAGAATAAGAATAAGAATAAGAATAAGAATAAGAATAAGAATAAGAATTCCTATTTGTGGTGGTATTATTATTATTATTATTTTTATTGTTATTATTATTACCAATAGGAATGGGAACAGGAAGAGGAAGAGGAAAAAGAAAAAAAAAAGGAAATAAGAATAAGCATAAGAAAATAGAATAAGAAAATAGAATAAGAAAATAAAAGAATAAGAATAAGAATAAGAATAAGAATAAGAATAAGAATAAGAATAAGAATAAGAATAAGAATAAATAAGAATAAGCATAAGAATAAGAATAAGCATAAGAATAAGAAAATAAGTATAAGAAAATAAGAATAAGAAAATAAAGAATAAGAAAATAAAGAATAAGAAAATAAAGAATAAGAATAAGAATAAGAATAAGAATAAGAATAAGAATAAGAATAAGAATAAGAACAATGTCCTGTGGAGAATTTCGGTTCTTTAAAATGCCCAACACTGATTTCCCTGGGATCGCCAAGCTTGGCATCAATTCTGTTAGAGGAGAGGCTGGGAAAACAGAATTTATTGGGATGAAACAAGATGCCAACAGAAAGATTTTGGGATTGGTGTGAGGAATAACTGGGAGGCAGCTGCCCAGGTTCCTAAATCCAGGCGGATCCAGCTTTTCCCTGAAGCACTCCCCAAAACCCAGCAGCAGGAAAATGAGACCCCAAAAGGGCCCTGGACACCCCTCCCTGCTCCAGCTGGAGCTTCCAGCCGCAAATTCCAGAGTTTGGGATCCGCGCCCTGCTCCGCCCCAGAGCACGGAGAACGCAGGGGAGAGCAAACCCCAGCCTGACTGAAAAGGGAATTTTGGTCCCAAAAAATCTGCTTTGCTGCAGTGCGAAACCCGGGATCGCAAAGCGGCGTTTCCCGAGGAAATCCCGAATTTCCCCGGTGGGGAATCCCGTCTCCGTCCCGCCCAACGCGGGGTGCAGGTGGGGAAAGGGCAGCCACGGTGCCACTTTGGGTCTTAATTAATTGAGAATTAAAGCTTCATTAAGCGAAGGGATTCCGAGGGGTGCAGGATCTGGGATGGTCCGGCGGGATTTGGGAATTTCCGTCGCCCTCAGCTCCGCTGGGATGGGACCAACCTGCAGCCGCTGCTCCCGAGAATTGAAAGCCATGGGAAAAATTACATCATGGCAATTAACTGAAAACCCTGGAAATTAACTCAAAACCATGGCAATTAACTAAAAACCATGGCAGTTAACTCAAAACCACGAAAGAAAAATTGGAAACTGTGAAAAAAAAAAGAAAATAATGGAAAAAAAAAGTGAAAAACATGAAAACAAATTGAAAGCCACGCAAAAAAATTGAAAACCACGAGAATTATTTGACGGTCATGGCAATTAACTAAAAGCCCTGGCAATTAGCTCAAAACCATGAAAGAAATTAAAATCATGGAAAAAATTGGGAATCGTGAAAAAAAATTGAAAACCACAGAAATTAATTGATAATCATGGAAATTAGCTGAAAACCATGGCAATTAATGGAAAACCATGAAAAAGATTGAAAATTGATTGTAAATCGTGGTAATTTATTGTAAAACAGGTCATTAATTGAGAATCATGGGAAATAATTGAAAACCATGGGAAAAAAATTGAAAATCATGGAAATTAATTGAAAACCATGTCAATTAGTTGAAAATCATGGAAAAAAAATTAAATCATGACAATTAATTAAAAAACATGTGGGAAAAAAATTAAAAACATGGCAATGAACTAAAAATCATGGCAATTAACTGAAAACCATGAAAAAAATTGAAAACCGTGGCAATTAATTGAAAACCATGGCAATTAGTTGAAAATCGTGGGGGAAAATTGAAAATCATGACAATTAATTAAAAATCATGGCAGTTAACTGTAAAACATGGAAAAAAATTGAAAATCATGGCAATGAATTGAAAATCATGGACAAAAAATGAAAATCATGGTCATTAATTGAAAACCATGAAAAAAAATTGAAAATCATGGCAATTAATTTTAAATCATAGCAATTACTTAAAAACCATGATTTAAAATTTGAAAATCATGGCAATTAATTTAAAATCATGGCAATAAAATGGAAAGTCATAGCAATACAATTGATAACCATGGAAATTAATTGATAACCATGGAAATTAATTGATAATGGAAATTATTTGAAAACCATGTTGGAAAAAAATTGAAAATCATGGCAATTAAGTAAAAACCATGGCAATTAATTGAAGACCCTGGTGATAAAATTGCTGGACTAAATCAGTGCATGGGATTAATCAGGAATGAAATGGGAAGAGGAGATTGACTGGATCACACTGCACAAAGCAAATTTATTCCCGATATTCCCGATATTCCTGCCCTTCCCACAGCCTCCACATCCCAAGGGATGCTTCAGCATCCTTCCAAGTCCTTCTATTCCCAAATTTCCTCTGCTCAGCCCGGGAATGGCCCCGATCCCGGATTTTGCCACTGGATGGCACCAGAGGAAATCCTAAAATTTCCAGGATTCAGAACTCCAGGAGAACAAAACCCAAATCCCAAAAGGAAGAGCCCATGGGAGGGTTTGTGGAAGGAAAATGTGGATTTGTTGGAAGGAGTCCAGAGGAGGTTCTGGAGCTGGAGCCAGGCTGGGAGAGCTGGGAATGTTCCCCTGGAGAAGGGAAAATTCCAGGGAATGCTCAGAGTGCCTGGAGGGGCTCCAGGAGAGCTGGAGAGGGACTGGGGACAAGGGACAGAGGGACAGGAGCCAGGGAATGGCTCCCACTGGGAAAGGGGAGCTTGGGCTGGGATCTTGGCAAGGAATTCCTGGCTGGGCTGGAATTCCCAGATTTGCTGGGGCTGCCCCTGGATCCCTGGAGTGCCCAAGGCCAGGCTGGGTGGACTTGGATCCACCTGGAATCACGGAAGGTGTCCCTGCCTCCCCGGATCACTGGATGGGATTTAGGGTCCCTTCCCACTCAAGCTATTCCATGATTCCATGGAAAAACACGAGGAAATCTCCAGGATGGAGAAGGGCCCAAAAGCCCGGTCCTCCCCCTGCTCCAGCACAAAATTCCCTCCTCTTTATCCCGAGCAATTGCACCTCCAAATTCTGAGCAATCAAGAGCCTGGGCTGGCCACAAAACAGGGCCAGAATGAAAATACTGATAATAATGACAATAATGATGATAATGATAATGATAATAATTATAATTAATAATGATAATAATTATAATAATGATAATGATTATAATAATGATAATGATTATAATAATGACGATAATGATAATAATGATGATAATGATAATAATAATGACAATAATGATGATAATGACAATAATGACAATAATAATAAAGATAATAATGATGATAATGATGATAATAATGATAATTAATAATGATAATAATGATAAACAGCCAGGTCTGGGTGTTGTTAAACACAGCCCGTGGCAGGAAATGCTGGGATTTGGCCCCACAGGTGAGGTGCCAGACCCCAAAACAGCCCCTCCACCCCGGGGACAAGGGAACCCAAATCCTGGGAACCCAAATCCCGGAACCCAAATCCCAGAACCCAAATCCCGGAACCCAAATCCCAGAACCCAAATCCCAGAACCCAAATCCCGGAACCCAAATCCCGGGAACCTACGGCGGGCTCGCTCTGCATGCCAGGAACGGGCTGGGCTGGGAGGATGGAGCACAGCAGGGTCTGGGTTATCCCAAGGTTCCTTCCAGGGAAACCCAGGGGCAATCCAGCCCCAATCCAGCTCAAATCCAGCCCCAATCCAGCTCAAATCCAACCCCAATCCAACCCCAACATAACCTCAATCCAACCCCAAATCCAACCCCAGCATAACCCCAAATCCAACTCCAAATCCAACACCAAATCTAATCCCAACATAACCCCAAATCCAACCCCAAATCCAACCCCAGCATAATCAAATGTGACTCAAATCCAACCCCAGCATAATCCCAAATCCAACCCCAGCATAACCCCAAATCCAACTCCAAATTCAACCTCAACATAACCCCAAATCCAACCCCAAATCCAACCCCAGCATAATCAAATGTGACTCAAATCCAACCCCAGCATAACCTCAACATAACCCCAACATAACCCCAAATCCAACCCCAGCATAACCCCAAATCCAACTCCAAATCCAACCCCAGCATAACCCCAAATCCAAATCCAAATCCAACCCCAGCATAACCCCAAATCCAACTCCAAATCCAATCCGAAATCCAATCCCAAAATAACCCCAAATCCAACCCCAACACAACTCCAAGCCAATCCCAACTCTAACCCCAGCTCCAATCCCATCTCCAATCCCAACTCACTCCAAGCCCAACCCAATCCAACCCCAAGCTCGAGCTGATCCCGCCCCGCGGGGCTTCCGCAGCCCCGGGGACACGGCCAATCCCAATCCCAATCCCGATCCCAATCTCAATCCCTGGATGATCCCAAACCTCCCCAGGCACCTGGAGCAGCCCTGGGACACCCCAAGGGCACAGAACTGCCGGGACAGGGCTCACCCCGGCCATAAATCTGTGGGGATGGGGAAGGAATTCCTTCCCTTCCCTGCGCTCCGGAAAACTCCCCTGGCACTGCCAGCCTGGATTCTCCAGCCCTCCCTGCTGCTCCACCAAAGCCATCCCAGCTTTTCCTTGGCATCCCTGCCAGCAGACACAAGTGCCAATCCCCAGCGGGACGCGTCCCTAAGGAGAATCCCCGGAGCCACATCCACATTTATTTCTGCTTCCCGCACGCCGCCTCTTCATTCTGAGCAATTAACAGGGCCAAAATTCCTGGAGACTAATTAAAAGCCAGGTCCGAGTGGCTTTAAACACAGCCCGTGGCAGGAAATGCTGGGATTTGATCCACTTGTGCCAAGTATCCAAGAAAAAAGGATTTCCTCATTGGTTTGAAGGTCCCACGAGTGCCAAGAGCATCCAAGAGGATTTTCACTCCAATTTATCCCTGCTGTTATTCTCCCAGACAGCCTCACCACTGCAAGTCTTCACTGAAAACCCCTGCTGCAAATTCCTAGCACAAATCCAAAGGCAGCTGGACTCGGCACAGGCTGGGATTGGCCACAGCCTCCATCTCCAGGGAATCCCAAATCCTCTGCAAACGGCAGCAAGCCCCAAAAAACAACGGGATTTTCCCACAGGGAGCCAGGCCTGGGGAGAGCTGCTCCACGGATGGAGGCTGTGCTCATCCAGGGCTTGGGAATGCAGGTGGCTGTGACTGCCCGGGAAGGATTTAGGGACAATGACAGGTAAATGATATTAGGGTAATTTAGGGCAGTTTAGGGCTTGGTTGGTTGGAGGGTTCAGTCCCAGACTGAGCCACTCAAGAGCAGGAATTGATCCCTGAGGTCCCTTCCAATTCAGAATATCCCATGCTCTGGAAAGAAATAGGAAATATCCCCGTGTCCACAGGCAGGGAATGTTGGCTTTAAGCACTGAATGAAATCATTGATGGAGCCCTGGATTGGATTCATGGAATCATGGAATGGTTGGGATGGAAGAGACCTTAAATCCCATCCAGTGACACTCCATCCATAGCAGGGACACCTCCCACTGTCCCAGGTGGATCCAGCCTGGCCCTGGGCACTGCCAGGGATCCAGGGGCAGCCCCAGCAAATCTGGGAATTCCAGCCCAGCCCCTCCCCACCCTCCCAGCCAGGAATTCCTTGCCAAGATCCCAGCCCAAGCTCCCCTTTCCCAGTGGGAGCCATTCCCTGGCTCCTGTCCCTCTGTCCCTTGTCCCCAGTCCCTCTCCAGCTCTCCTGGAGCCCCTGCAGGCACTCTGAGCATTCCCTGGAATTTTCCCTTCTCCAGGGGAACATTCCCAGCTCTCCCAGCCCGGCTCCAGAGCAGAGGGGCTCCAGCCCTGGAGCAGCTCCGGGGCCTCCTCTGGGCTCTCTCCAGCAGCTCCACGTCCTCCTGGATTTGGGATCCAGGAGCAGGAGCAGCTCTGCAGGTGGGCTCTCACCTGAGCAGAACACAGGGACACAATTCCCACCTTTCCTTTGGGATCTGCCCAGGGCACAGAGGGGTCTGGGCTGGGCCATTCCAGCCTCATCCACAACATCCCAAATCCCTCTCCCAGGGCTGCTCCTTTAAATGAAGGGATCCTTTCACCTCCACAGGTGATCCCTCCCAATCCCAGCAGCTCCCCAAAGCCAGACCTGGACCCCCCAGACAAATCCCAGCAAACCCATGGATGCTCCCCACTGCTCTGAGCACCCACAGCCAGGATCCCAAACTGCCCCTGGCCCATCCCAAACTGCCCCTGGCTCACCCCAAACTGCCCCTGGCCCATCCCAAACTGCCCCTGGCTCACCCCAAACTGCCCCTGGCCCATCCCAAATTCCCCCTGGCCCATCCCAATCTGCCCCTGGCCCATCCCAAACTGCCCCTGGCTCATCCCAAACTCCCTTTTCCTTAAACCCCCTTGTCTGGCCCAAAAGGGGCTCCTCTGTGGGCTGGAATTCTGCCTTCAGCCAGGGAGAGCAGCTGAGGGGTGCTGAGAGCCGGGATCGGCTCCGTGGGTGCTTTGGGATCAGAGGGAACTCCCTGGGAATGTCCCAGCATCCAGGAGAAGGGAATTTCCAGCCCCTCTTATCCCGGGGTTTTCCCCCAAAGCCAGGTCATCTCCAGGCACCCACAGCAGGAGCCTGAACCAAGGGAGTCCCACAGAGGAATTCAATCCCCCCAAATCCCATCCCACGTGGAGGGAATCCCAAAAACTTGTGGAATAAGTTCCACAAGCCCTATCCCATAAAAACTGTGAATTCATCCCCCAAAGCCACATCCCACAGGGAGGAAATCCTCCAAACCTATGGAATTCATCCCTCCAAGCCCCATCCCACATGCAGGTAATCCCAAAACCTGTGAATTCATCCCCCAAATCCCACATGGAGGGAATCCCACAAACCTGTGGAATAAGTTCCCCCAAGCCCCATCCCACATGAAAGGAATCCTATAACCTGCGAATTCATTCCCCCCAAATCCCATCCCACATGGAGGGAATCCCAAAAACTGGGAATTCATCCCCCAAATCCCATCCCATGCGGAGGGAATCCCATAACCTGTGGAATTCATTCCCCAAAGCCCAACCCACATGGAAGAAATCCTACAAACCTATGGAATTTGTTCCTCCAAGCCCCATCCTATGTGGAGGAAATCCCACAAACTGTGAATTCATTCCCCAAGCCCCATCCCACAAACCTGTGAATACATTCCCCAAATCCCATCCCACATGAAGGGAATCCCAAAAACCTGTGGAATTCATTCCCCAAAACCCCATCCCATGTGGATGGAATCCCATAACCTGTGAGTTCATCCCCCAAATCCCATCCTACGTGGAGGGAATCCCGCAGGCTGTGAATCCATCCCCCAAATCCCACAAAATCTGAATCCATCCCCCAAATCCCACAAAATCTGAATCCATCCCCCAAATCCCACAAACTCTGAATCCATCCCCCAAATCCCACAGGCTGTGAATCCATGAATCCATCCCCCAAATCCCACAAAATCTGAATCCATCCCCCAAATCCCACAGGCTGTGAATCCATCCCCCAAATCCCACAAACTCTGAATCCATCCCCCAAATCCCACAAAATCTGAATCCATCCCCCAAATCCCACAGGCTGTGAATCCATCCCCCAAATCCCACAAACTCTGAATCCATCCCCCAAATCCCTCTGGCCCTGGTGCCCTTGTGAGCAGCTCCGGAGCTTTGCTCCAGAGGAAAAAATAAACTCGGGATTTTCCTGTTTGGGAAGCGGGCAAAGGGAAAAACACGGCGGGCCGCTGCTTCCCGCTGGGAAAAATCCCAAAAAAGGCCCGGCCCCGGCACAGGATGTGTAAAAATAGGGCTGCTGATAGGATCGGGACACGGAGCAGCCACACCTTCCTGCCCGGCCCCGCAGGCACGGAAAGGGATTTGGGAAAGGGACTTGGGAAAGGGACTTGGGAAAGGGATTTGGGATATAGGGACTTGGGAAAGGGACTTGGGATATAGGGACTTGGGAAAGGGATTTGGGAAAGGGACTTGGGATATAGGGAAAGGAGAATGGGATATAGGGAACAGCAGGAAAAGAGTTTTAGGGACAGGGAGAATGGGGTTTAGGGAAAAGAGAGAATGGGGTTTAGGGAAAAGGGGGAAAAGGGATTTAAGGAAAAAGGGATGTAAGGAAAAGGGGAAAAGGCAATTTAGGGAAAAGGGGAAAAAGGGTTTAAGGAAAAGGAGAAAAAGGGATTTAGGGAAAAGGAGAAAAAGGATTTAAGGAAAAGGGGAAAAGGGGATTTAGGGAATGACCCAAAGCTTTGGAAGGGCACAGGGTGATTAACTCAGTCATTAACCCAGACAAGCAGGGATTAATTGCAGAGGTACAATTATCACCTCCAGGGATATCGGGGAAATTCCAGCAGATTCCAGGGCCTAAAGGGGCTCCAGGAATAATTTTTTTTTTTTTTATGATTTTTATGTGTAATAGATCTAGTCATCTTTTTATATATGTTATGTTTATAATAAATTTAATTTGTATATCCTGTGTATATATATTTATTTCTTACTCATATTATATATTAATATTTTAGTTTACATTGCTTATATGTTCCTATTTTTATAATTTTATGCGGATTGTTTAAATTTCTATTTTTATGTAGAATACATACAGTTCACCCCTATTTAAATATATTTTTATATATATTAGATACAACAGCTGGAACACACCAAATTTGGAGACTACCCTAATTAATCATCAGCTAATGAAGAAATTAAAACCAAAACAGGAAGCAGAAGAGGAGGAAAAGTTCCCACATGGAAGATCAGCAGAGCCTAAAATAATTTGTATAAATTAAAAATTCAGCAGCATAAATTAAAAATCAGTTGAGTAAATTAAGAGAATGGGTAGAATAAATTAAAAATCAATTGAATAAATTAAAAATCAGCAGTATAATTTTAAAAACAGATGTATAAATTAAAAAGAGCCAGGCCCAAGCCGTGGAGTCCAAACCCCTCCCGGAAAAGGAAACCCCCAGGAGCAGGGAAATGCCTGGAATTCCTCGGGATCCGGAGGAATCGCTGCTAAAAATAAAAACTCATCCAAAATGCCCTGAACCCCTCTGTGCTCCCAGGGACTGAATCCCACATTTCACAGGGAATCCTGGAATGTGCAATGGGGAAAATTCCATATTCCATCCAGGAATCCTGGAATGTGCAATGGGGAAAATTCCATATTGCATTCAGGAATCCTGGAATGTGCAATGGGGAAAATTCCATATTCCATCCAGGAATCCTGGAATGTGCAATGGGGAAAATTCCATATTGCATTCAGGAATCCTGGAATGTGCAATGGGAGGAATTCCATATTGCATCCAGGAATTATGTAATGTTCCAAAGGGAAAAATTCCATATTCCATCCAGGAATCCTGGAATGTTCCAATGGGAAAAATTCCACATTGCACAGGGAATCCTACAATGTTCCAGAGGGAAGAATCCCACATTCCACATGGGAATACTGAAATATCCCAATGGGAAGAATTCCATATTCCACACCAGAATCCTGCAATGTACAACAGGAAGAATTCCATATTCCACATGGGAATCCTGGAATGTACAATGGGAAAAATTCCATATTGCACAGGGAATCCTACAATGTTCCAGAGGGAAGAATTGTACATTCCCCATGGGAATCCTGGAATGTCCCAAAGGGAAGAATTCCATATTCCACACCAGAATCCTGCAATGTACAACAGGAAGAATTCCATATTCCATGCAGGAATCCTGGAATGTACAATGGGAAAAATTCCATATTGCACAGGGAATCCTAAAATGTCCCAATGGGAAGAATTCCACATTCCACATGGGAATCCTGGAATGTCCCAAAGGGAAGAATTCCATATTCCACACCAGAATCCTGCAATGTACAACAGGAAGAATTCCACATTCCATGCAGGAATCCTGGAATGTACAATGAATGTCCCAACGAAACTAAAACCAGAAGAAATTTTTAAAAACATCTCCCAGTTTCCCCAGCCCTAAACCAAAACTAAATCCGGATCCAGCTCCTGAGCGGCACAGGACGATCCCACAAAGCCAAATGTCCCCGAGAGCTTCGTCCAAACAAATCTTCTCCAGCTGCAGCTGAAGATTTATTAAAGGAGGATCTAAGGAAAGCACAGCCACAGGAAATCCTGTGCACCCGGGCTCCTGCATCCCGATTTTCCAAGGAATTCTGGCCCTGGGAGCGGGAGCAGCTCGAGCAGGGTGACAAGGGACAGCTCTGGTGGTGGCACAGGACAGGGAGCTGGGACAGCGGCCCCATGGACGGCACAATCCCTGGGGCTGGAAAGGCTGGAAGGTCCTCCAGCCAACCCCGGATGGAGCAGCGGCACCGGGGCCACCACTGCCCGTGTCCCCAAGTGTCACATCCACGGGGACCTGAGACCCCCAGGGACAGGCAGCCCAAACCTCCCTGGGCACTGCCCCGGCCGGAGCACCCTTCCCATCAGGAATATTCCCAATGTTCACCCCGAGGCCGTTCCCTCTCCTCCTGTCCCTGTTCCTGGGAACAGATCCCAAATCCCCCCGGCTGTCCCCTCCTGGCAGGAGCTGTGCAGAGCCACAAGGTCCCCCTGAGCCTCCTTTGCTCCAGGCTGAGCCCCCTCAGCTCCTCAGGAACTCTCCAGCCGTTCCCAGCTCCTCAGGAACTCTGCATTCCCTTCCCAGCTCCCTCAGGAACTCTCCATTCCCTTCCCAGCTCCTCAGGAACTCACCAGCCCCTTCCCAGCTCCTCAGGAACTCTCCATTCCCTTCCCAGCTCCTCAGGAACTCTCCATTCCCTTCCCAGCTCCCTCAGGAACTCTCCATTCCCTTCCCAGCTCCTCAGGAACTCTCCATTCCCTTCCCAGCTCCTCAGGAACTCTCCATTCCCTTCCCAGCTCCCTCAGGAACTCTCCATTCCCTTCCCAGCTCCTCAGGAACTCTCCAGCCCCTTCCCAGCTCCCTCAGGAACTCTCCATTCCCTTCCCAGCTCCCTCAGGAACTCTCCATTCCCTTCCCAGCTCCGTTCCCTGCCCTGGCCAGGTTTCCCACAGGATTTCCCTGCCCGCAGTGGGAAGTGCTGCTCCTCCATCCTCCGAGGTGTTAACGTGGGACAAACACCCAGAGCTGCTGGGGTAAACTGTGAGCAGCCCAGATCCCAGGAATTCCTGCCGTGTGGGCTCCCAGCCCATCCTTTCCCAAAAAGGGAATTTTGAAAGGAGCAGCTCAAAGCGATAAGTGCTGGTGGGTGGCAGCAAAGCTGCTCCCAAGGCATTTCCGTGCCCTGAGGTAACTCTGCAAAGAGAATTTCAACGTTCAACCCCCCCTTGGCAGCAGAGGAGAATTTCAAGAAATAAAAAGACAAAAAAAAAATCCTACCCTGGAAAATTCAAGAGGATGGATTGCAGCTAAGCACACGTGCAAAATTAAAATTATTCAGAAGCGGAGCCGTGTGAAGAGCTAATTAGTTAATATCTGAATAATGAGGAGCTTCTTCAAACATCAGGAGCAGGAAAGCTGCCAGAGCAAGGGAGTGGGAGTTCTCCTTAAACTCCTCTACATGACTGGGCAAAGTAGAAATAGGGATTTTTTTTATTTTTTTTTAATAGAATAGTTAATAAATATGTAAAAAGCACAATAGAGCAAAGGAGACCAGAGATTCTCTGGGTGGCATTCCCACATTTCCTTCACCAGGACCCTTGGAAGGAGCCAGACTTGTTAACCAGGGGGATGCGAACACCCAAATTCACTCAGATGTTGAAAGCGTTGTGAGAATTCCAAAACAAAAACAAAATAAAAGGTGCTAATAAATCTGTGCTCCTCCAATGCAGTGGTTTTGCACGGGCAGGAACACGGAGCTGGCACTTTGCAGAGGACACAGAACCCTGGGATGGGCTCCCAGAGCTGCCAGCCCGGAGGGAGGAGCAGGTGACAAAGGGACAAAAGTGGCACAGGGACACTCGGAGGGGACAAACCCTTTTTAAAACCTTTTTAAAACCTTTTTTAAAACCCACAGCTCCGAGGGAAGCAGCCCCGGGCAGGGGGACAGCAGGGTCCCAGCTCAGCCGGCAGGAGAAGGGAACACAAAGCAGGAAACGCCCCCGTGCCCCTGCCCACCCTGCAGAGAAATCTGCATTTTAAAATATAACGATATATATGAAATAAAAGTGTTAGGACAGAGACCAGTCCTCGCTCTTGACCTCCCTCTGATCCTTCCAGAACCTTCCCTGAAGGTGAGAGCGGAGTGGGGAGGGCAGCGAGAGCAGCGGCAGGGCCGAGAGCCACCCAAGGAAAACGGGAATTCTGCAAAAACCTCGCCTTGGGAGGCAAAAAACCAAATACGAGCGAGGTAAAACTCCTCCTAATCCTCCGGGACAGCCCAGAGCTGGTCCTAACCTCTGGGACAGCCCAGAGCTGGTCCTAACCTCTAACACAGCCCAGAGCTGGTCCTAACCTCTGACACAGCCCAGAGCTGGTCCTAACCTCTAACACAGCCTAGAGCTGGTCCTAACCTCTGGGACAGCCCAGAGCTGGTCCTAACCTCTGACACAGCCCAGAGCTGGTCCTAACCTCTGGGACAGCCTAGAGCTGGTCCTAACCTCTGACACAGCCCAGAGCTGGTCCTGGGTCCTCTGGGACAGCCTAGAGCTGGTCCTAACCTCTGACACAGCCCAGAGCTGGTCCTAACCTCTGGGACAGCCCAGAGCTGGTCCTAACCTCTGACACAGCCCAGAGCTGGTCCTAACCTCTGACACAGCCCAGAGCTGGTCCTGGGTCCTCTGGGACAGCCTAGAGCTGGTCCTAACCTCTGACACAGCCCAGAGCTGGTCCTAACCTCTGGGACAGCCCAGAGCTGGTCCTAACCTCTGACACAGCCCAGAGCTGGTGCTAACCTCTGACACAGCCCAGAGCTGGTCCTAACCTCTGGGACAGCCCAGAGCTGGTCCTAACCTCTGGGACAGCCCAGAGCTGGTCCTGGGTCCTCTGGGACAGCCCAGAGCTGGTGCTAACCTCTGACACAGCCCAGAGCTGGTCCTAACCTCTGACACAGCCCAGAGCTGCTCCTAGGAAGCCAAGGCACCACCTCCCAAGCCTGCAGGAACCCCGGATGTCACCACCCCGAGCCCAAGGGTTCCAGTGGGGCACAAGGATCCTTGGGAAGCTCCTGGCCGGAGAACGTCCAGCCCAAGCCGAGCCCAAACGCAGCCTGGAGGTCCCTGGGAGCCCTGGAGCAGCACCACTCATCCATCCCATGGCAGGAGAACCCAGGAAAGCTTCGGAGCAGGAGAATTCCTGGGTTTTGTCCTCCAAAGTTCTGCAAATCAGCTTTGTGCCTGCTGTCCCCAGCTGAGGATGGAGGGATGGATGATGGATGGATGGATGGATGATGGATGGATGGAAGGATGGATGGAAGGATGGATGGAAGGATGGATGATGGATGGATGATGGATGGATGATGGATGGATGATGGATGGATGATGGATGGATGGAGGGATGGATGGAGGGATGATGGAGGGATGATGGAGGGATGATGGAGGGATGATGGAGGGATGATGGATGGAGGGATGATGGATGGAGGATGGATGATGGATGGATGATGGATGATGGATGGATGATGGATGATGGATGGATGGATGGATGATGGATGATGGATGGATGATGCATGATGGATGATGGATGGATGATGGATGGATGATGGATGGATGATGGATGGATGATGGATGGATGATGGATGGATGATGGATGGAAGGATGGATGGAAGGATGGATGGAAGGATGGATGGAAGGATGGATGGAAGGATGGATGGAAGGATGGATGGAAGGATGGATGGAAGGATGGATGGAAGGATGGATGGAAGGATGGATGGAAGGATGGATGGAAGGATGGATGGAAGGATGGATGGAAGGATGGATGGAAGGATGGATGGAAGGATGGATGGAAGGATGGATGGAAGGATGGATGGAAGGATGGATGGAAGGATGGATGGAAGGATGGATGGAAGGATGGATGGAAGGATGGATGGAAGGATGGATGGAAGGATGGATGGAAGGATGGATGGAAGGATGGATGGAAGGATGGATGGAAGGATGGATGGAAGGATGGATGGAAGGATGGATGGAAGGATGGATGGAAGGATGGATGGAAGGATGGATGGAAGGATGGATGGAAGGATGGATGGAAGGATGGATGGAAGGATGGATGGAAGGATGGATGGAAGGATGGATGGAAGGATGGATGATGGATGATGGATGGATGATGGATGGATGATGGATGGATGATGGATGGATGATGGATGGATGATGGATGATGGATGGATGGATGAGGGATGGATGGATGAGGGATGGATGGACGGACGGATGACGGGCGGATGACGGGCGGATGACGGGCGGATGACGGGCGGATGACGGGCGGATGACGGGCGGATGACGGGCGGATGACGGGCGGATGACGGGCGGATGACGGACGGATGATGGACGGACGGATGATGGACGGACGGATGATGGACGGACGGATGATGGACGGACGGATGATGGACGGACGGATGATGGACGGACGGATGATGGACGGACGGATGATGGACGGACGGATGATGGACGGACGATGGACGGACGGATGATGGACGGACGGATGGATGATGGATGGACGGATGATGGATGGATGGACGGACGGATGATGGATGGATGGACGGATGATGGATGGATGGACGGATGATGGATGGATGGACGGATGATGGATGGATCACAGAGTCTCACAGAGCTCTCAGAACCCCAGAGAACCCTCACAGAAGTCTCAAGAGAGCTGTCAGAACCTCACAGAACCCTCACAGAGCTCCCAGAATGTCACAGAACCTCACAGAGGTCTCACAGAACTCTCAGAACCCCAGAGAACCTCTCACAGAGCTCTGAGCAGCTCCCAGAACGCCAGAGAACCTCACGGGAACCTCACGGGAACCTCCCGGGAACCTCCCAGAGCCACCAGGCTGGAAGAGACCTTCAGGCCCACCGAGTCCAGCCCAGCCCCAGAGCCACGTCCAGGTACAAGTGTAACCAGCTCTAAATGTAACGTGCAATCAGCAGAATGAATATGCATTTACCTATTGTGGAATTCTATGCATATGAAAATTAGTCAAAATAATTTAAAAAGATCCAAAATTCTCAAAAGTACGCATGTCCATTAAAAAACATTAAATCCTGACATGCATCCACAACACTATAAATAAATATACCCATTCCCTACAAATCTTTATTAAAATCATAAAATTTGATTTTCATCCATGTTTCACCTCTGGGCTGTGCACAGAACCTCAGGAGAACAGAAATTATCCATAAAATCCGGGATAATTTCAGGATATCCCTTCAGGCAGAGATAACACATGGAGCCAAACCAGTCCAGATCATAAATATTGATTATTTCCCAGGAAAAACTCCTGATATTCCTTCAGGAATTGCAGCAGGGATGGGAGAAAAGGGAAATCTGGGAATTACAGGGATTCCCATCTCAGAGCTGTGTACAGAACCTCAGGAGAACAGAAATTATCCATAAAATCCGGGATAATTTCAGGATATCCCTTCAGGTATGGATGCCAGTGCTCCACACATGGAGCCAGACCAGTCCAGATCATAAATATTGATTATTTCCCAGGAAAAACTCCTGATATTCCTTCAGGAATTGCAGCAGGGCTGGGAGAAAAGGGAAATCTGGGAATTACAGGGATTCCCATCACAGAGCTGTGTACAGAACCTTGGGTGAGGGGAAATTATCCATAAAATCCAGGATAATTTCAGGATATCCCTTCAGGCAGAGATAACACATTGAGCCACACCAGTCCAGACCATAAATATTGATTATTTCCCAGGAAAAACTCCCGATATTCCTTCAGGAATTGCAGCAGGGATGGGAGAAAAGGGAAATCTGGGAATTACAGGGATTCCCATCCCAATCCCTGGGATCTGTCAATCACCCCAGACACAAAACCCATAATCCTAAAAAAAAATAAAAATCAAGGAATGAGGACCTCGAGCTGGCCTGGGAACGATGCTGGGATGGCTCATGGAAAACACCCTGGAGCAGCTGGGGCAGGAATTTGGGAGCTCAATTTAATTCCAATTAATTGGGAGCTGCTCCCTGAGCCTCCTTTCACTGCCCCAGCCCTGCAAACTCACAATTCCAGCTTGTCTTTCACACCTCCAGAATCCTGGGAAAAATCCCATTCCTGATTTTCCTGCAGGGCACTGGGAGGACTGGGAAAGGCTGGAGCAGCGAGGAACAGCCTGGAAAGCAAACACACACCTGGGAGGGGAGAAAATCCAGCAGGAGCTGTTTGCACAGGACACAGGAGTCACAGCATCAGGCAGGGAATTACAGGAATCACCTGGGAATTATTGCCAGGGGACACAAAAGTCAGGGAATCAGGCAGGGAATTATAAAAATCACCTGGGAATTATTGCCAGGGGACACAAAAGTCACCAGATCAGGCAGGGAATTACAAAAATCACCTGGGAATTATTGCCAGGGGACACAGGAGTCACCAGATCAGGCAGGGAAATACAAAAATCACCTGGAATTATTGCCAGGGGACACAAGAGTCAGGGAATCAGGCAGGGAATTACAGGAATCACCTGGAATTATTGCCAGGGGACACAAGAGTCAGGGAATCAGGCAGGGAAATACAAAAATCACCTGGGAATCATTTAAAGAGAGCAAAAAAAAAAAGGCAGGGAATTACAAGAATCACCTGAAATCATTGCCAGAGGACACAGAAAAGGCAGGGAATTACAAAAACCACCTGGGAATCATTCAAAGAGGGCAAAAAAAAGGCAGGGAATCAGAGAGGGAAAAACAAGAATCACCTGGAAATCGTTTGAAGAGGACAAAAAAGCCACAGAATTAAGCAAGGAGTAACAAGAATCACCTGGGAATCATTTAAAGAGGGCAAAAAAGGCAGGGAATTACAAGAATCACCTGAAAATTGTTTGAAGAGGACAAAAAAGCCACAGAATTAAGCAAGGAATAATAAGAATCACCTGGGAATCGTTGCCAGAGGACACAAAAGTCACAGCATCAGGCAGGGAAATACAAAAACCACCTGGAAATCATTTAAAGAGGGAAAAAAAAAAAAAAGGCAGGGAATCAGGCAGGGAAAAACTAAAATCACCTGAAAATAATTTGAAGAGGACCCAAAAAAGACAGGGAATCAGACAGGGAATTACAAGAATCACCTGGGAATCATTTAAAGAGGGCAAAAAAAGGCAGGGAATTACAGAAATTACAAAAAGAGCTGGTTTTAAGCTACAGCTTCTCTTCCCCTAAAAGGTTTTCAAACATTTTTTTGTTACAAACTCTTTTTGCAATATATAATACTACAACTATTTTAAAATATATGAATCTATTATTTAGAATATATATATGCAAATATATAAATATATTAGTATCTAAAATGTAGTAATATATATATAATGTAAATAAATATAAATATATATATTAAATCTATTTTTAAATCTATTTTTAAATATTTATTGACATATATATATAAAAATACCAAATGCAGCTCAAGGGGACAAAGAGCAACAAACTTCAATTCAACACAATCAAAATGAAAGCTCTTGGGTACCACAGTTAGCCAAGAGCTGGTTTGAAGTTATAATTTCTCTTCCCCTAAAAAGTTTTCAAACATTTTTATTATAAATATTTTTTGCAATATATAATACTAAAAATATGTTAAAATATATAAATACCTAAATAAATATTCATTATATAAATGTATACATAGGTATAAATAAATATATAACTATATAACTATATAAATAAATGTATATCTTTTTAAATAAACTTTATAAAATATATGTGTGTATATATATTTGTATATAGAAATACAAAGTGCAGCTCAAGGGGACACAAAGAGAAACAAATTTCAGGTCCCAGTGCCTCGAGTGCCTCCCTGCAGGGCTGAGAGGAACCCAGGGAGGCACAACTGGGCACCCCTAAAATCCCAATTCTGCACCTCTGAAACCCCAATTCTACAACCAAAGGGGTCAGGAACAAAAAAAACCTAATTCTGCACCTATAAAATGCCAATTCTGCAACCAAAGGGGTCAGGAACTCCTAAAAACTCAATTCTGCAAACCAAAGGTACCAATAAAACCCAAATTCTGCGCCAATAAAAGTCCAATTCTAGAAATCAAATGGGTCAGGATCTGATAAAAACCCAATTCTGCACCTATAAAATGAAAATTCTGCAACCAAAGGGGTCAGGAACTGATAAAAACCCAATTATGCAAACCAAACGAATCCTAAAAGTCCAATTCTGCACCAATAAAAGCCCAATTCTGCAAACCAAAGGAACTGATAAAAGCCAAATTTGGCACCAATAAAAGCCCAATTTTGCACACCCAGGGAATCAATAAAAGCCCAATTCTGCACCAATAAAAGCCCCACTCTGCACACCCAAGGAATCAATAAAAACCCAATTCTGCACACCCAGGGAATCAATAAAAACGCAATACTGCACTAATAAAAGCCCAATTCTGCACACCCAAGGAATCAATAAAAACCCAAATTTGGCACCAATAAAAGCCCAATTCTGCACACCCAGGGATCAATAACAGCCCAATTCTGCACACCCAAGGAATCAATAAAAGCCCAATTCTGCACACCCAGGGATCAATAAAAGCCCAATTCTGCACACCCAAGGAATCAATAAAAACCCAATTCTGCACACCCAAGGAATCAATAAAAGCCCAATTCTGCACACCCAGGGATCAATAAAAGCCCAATTCTGCACACCCAAGGAATCAAAAAAAGCCCAATTCTGCACCAATAAAAGCCCAATTCTGCACACCCAAGGAATCAAAAAAAGCCCAATTCTGCACCAATAAAAGCCCAATTCTGCACACCCAGGGATCAATAAAAGCCCAATTCTGCACACCCAGGGATCAATAAAAGCCCAATTCTGCACACCCAAGGAATCAATAAAAGCCCAATTCTGCACACCCAGGGATCAATAAAAGCCCAATTCTGCACACCCAAGGAATCAATAAAAGCCCAATTCTGCACACCCAGGGATCAATAAAAGCCCAATTCTGCACACCCAGGGATCAATAAAAGCCCAATTCTGCACACCCAAGGAATCAATGAAAGCCCAATTCTGCACACCCAAGGAATCAATAAAAGCCCAATTCTGCACACCCAAGGAATCAATGAAAGCCCAATTCTGCACACCCAAGGAATCAATAAAAGCCCAATTCTGCACACCCAAGGAATCAATAAAAACCCAAATTTGGCACCAATAAAAGCCCAATTCTGCACACCCAAGGAATCAATAAAAGTCCAATTCTGCACACCCAAGGAATCAATAAAAGCCCAATTCTGCACACCCAAGGAATCAATAAAAGCCCAATTCTGCACACCCAGGGATCAATAACAGCCCAATTCTGCACACCCAGGGATCAATAAAAGCCCAATTCTGCACAGCCAGGGATCAATAAAAGCCCAATTCTGCACAGCCAGGGATCAATAAAAGCCCAATTCTGCACAGCCAGGGATCAATAAAAGCCCAATTCTGCACAGCCAGGGATCAATAAAAGCCCAACTCTGCACAGCCAGGGATCAATAAAAGCCCCACTCTCCACCCCAAGGCCGCCCGGGGCTGAGCTCTGGCAATGCCGCTCTGGAAGGGAACCAGCCTGGCCCCTGGACACGCAATTATTCCATGGTGCCACAAGAAATGAGTCACCTTCCATTAAAAAATAAATGAAGAAAGTTTCCAGCGTCCTCTCTTCCTGCCTGTGGTGTTTACCCTGCGCCGGGCCAGTTTAACTCTGCCATCCCTGCTGAGCGTTAATTAGAATTAAACGTCCAGGGAGGGAACAAAACCCAAACCCCTCCCAGCCCGGACACTGAGCGCTTCTCCCGTGGAAATGCAAAGCTCCGCATCAAACCCACCTTTAATATCAGGAAAACGAGATCAGCTGTGCTTTTTGTCCTCTGCAATGGAAAAACCACCCACACTCTTCACCCTGGCAGCTCCCACCCCTCCAAAGGAGTTTTTGCAGAATAATAAATCTGATCCTGGCGTCTCCCGCTGCTCAGTTTACCTCGAGAAGCCTCGGGGGAGAACTGCAGGAAGAAAACCATGAGAATTCCAAGGAAACGAGGGAATGGGCAGTGCTGGAGCCAGCCCAGAGCTCTGCTGCTCCACAAATCCCAAATTTCCCTTCCCCAGCTCCTGCCAGCGCTGCAGCACCCCAGAGCTCCGAGAATTTGGGAACAGTCCCAGAGCTCCGAGCCCTTGGGAAGAATCCCAGAGCTCTGAGAATTTGGGAAGAGCCCCAGAGCTCCGAACCCTTGGGAAGAGGAGCCCCGGAGCTCTGAACCCTTGGGAAGAGTTCCAGAACTCCGAGCCCTGGGAAGAGGAGCCCCAGAGCTCCAAGCCCTTGGGAAGAGTCCCTGAGCTCTGAGAGTTTGGGAAGAGCCCCAGAGCTGCTCCAAACCTTTGGGAAGAGGAGCCCTGGAGCTCCGAGCCTCTGGCAAGAGTCCCCAGGAGCTGCTCCGAGCCCTTGGGAAGGGTCCCAGAGCTCCGAGCCCTTGGGAAGGGTCCCAGAGCTCCGAGCCCTTGGGAAGAGTCCCCAGGAGCTGCTCCAAGTCTTTGGGAAGGGTCCCGGAGCTCTGAGCCCTTGGGAAGAGTCCCCAAGAGCTGCTCCAAGTCTTTGGGAAGAGTCCCCAGGAGCTGCTCCGAGCCCTTGGGAAGAGTCCCGGAACTCCGAGCCCTTGGGAAGAGTCCCCAGGAGCTGCTCCAAGTCCTTGGGAAGAGAAGCTCCAGAGCTCTGAGCCTTTGGGAACAATCCCAGAGCTCCGAGCCTTTGGGAACAATCCCAGAGCTCCGAGCCTTTGGGAACAATCCCAGAGCTGCTCCTAACCTTTGGGAACAATCCCAGAGCTCCGAGCCTCTGGGAAGAGCCCCAGAGCTGCTCCAAACCTTTGGGAAGAGGAGCCCCGGAGCTCCGAGCCCTTGGGAAGAGTCGCCAGGAGCTGCTCCGAGCCCGGATTTGGGAGGTTGGAGGCACAGAAAGGCAGGGCAGGCTGCAGCCCTCCCTCCCCGCCTGGGGATGATGCGGATTCCCAAATTCCCCTCCCGGCAGGCACCGAGGTGAGCGCGGCTGTCCGCGCCTTAACGCGAGTTTAACCCCAGCTTAGGGCGAGTTTAAGCCGAGCGTTTCGGTGACCTCGCGGTGATCGGGGGCTCGGCAGGAGGTGGAAATACCCTCCGTCCGCTGGGAGCAGCCCTGGCCCGGCGCTAACACACACAGCAAATCCGGGAGCCCCGGAGCGCCGGCAGAGCCTGGGCACCGCTGGCAGCGCGGGGAAGGGCGCACGGAGGAATTCTGCGGATGGATGGGGCGCAATTATCTCAGCGCCTCAGGGCAGCGATGCCGACCTGGTCCGGCGAGACACAGCAGGGCACAGATGCGGATAATTGCTCTAAAATAACGACGTTTTCTAAGGAATCGGGAGATTCCCCATGGGATGCAGCTTTTAGATGTCACAACCTCGGGTGCCCCGAAAGCAGCAAAGCCCGACGGAGCGGCGGCTCCGCGGCGACGGGAAGGACGTGACGGAGCAGGGAAGCGGCGAGCCCCGGGGCCGGAGCCGGGCTGTCCCGGGGGGCAGGGGCGGCACGGAGAACAAAGGAGCCGGGGCAGCCCCGGGGCTCTGGCGGCGAGCCACCGAGGGACACGGGCTGACAAAGGGCACGGCCGGCGTCCCCAGGGCCGCCCGGCACCGCCCTGCCCGCCGACACGCCGAGCCGCCCTCCGCATGCCCCGCAGCCCCGAGGCGCGGGATGCCCGGCGCCCCCGGCGGTCCCCCCGCGGCTCCGGGCGGGGCACGCACCTGAGCGTGGGGCCGATGCAGGCCGTGTCGGTGCTCTCGATCTCGCGCAGGATCCGCTCGTGCTCCGCCGCCGTCTCCAGGCTCTCCAGCTCCGCCATCTTCGGCCGCTCCATGGGCGCCGCTCCACCGGCGCGGCCCGGCCCGGCCCGGCTCGGCTCGGCTCGGGCGGCGGCAGCGGCACCGCCGGGGCTGCTCGGCGCCGCTCCGCGCGCGGAACCACGGGAGATGTAGTCCCGGAGCGGGGCCGGGCCGCGCGGAACCACGGGAGATGTAGTTCGGGAGGGGGCCGGGCCTGCGCCGCCGCTCCGCCCAGGGAGGCAGGGACGAAGCGGGGCGGCCCCGGGAATGCGGGAGCGGCGGGACATTGAGTGGGGGTGGTGTCGGTGTCGTAACCCTGAAGGGGACACAGCCCCCTGTGCTCCGCTGAGAGGACACAGCCCCATGGCTTGGACACCTCCGTGAATGACACAGCCCCATGGCAGTCCCAGTTCTGTACCCAGGAGAGGACAGAGCCCCACGGCTTGAACACCTCCATGAATGACACAGCCCCATGGCAGCCCCCGTGTTGTACCCAGGAGAGGACACAGCCCCATGGCTTGGACACCTCGGTGAATGACACAGCCCCATGGCAGTCCCAGTTCTGTACCCAGGAGAGGACACAGCCCCATGGCTTGGACACCTCCTTAGGGGACACAGCCCCCTGTCCTCCCCTGAGAGGACACAGCCCCATGGCTTGGACACCTCCATGAATGACACAGCCCCATGGCCTGGACACCTTCTCAGGGGACACAGCCCCGTGGCACAGTGCCTGTGTTGTACCCAGGAGGGGACACAGCCCCATGGCAGTCCCCGTGTCACAGCCCCGTGTCAGTGACACCCTGTGACATCCCAGCAGGAGAGAACCTGTGTCCCTGCCCCGAGCACAGGCAGCCCCCGCTCCTCCTGCCCCATCCTCAGCCCCATAAAGGATGGGAAGGTGGCTGCGGTCCCGAAGTGCCTGGAAAACCCCGCACGCTGTGAAAAGCCAGTGTCCCCAAAGGAGAGAGGAGTCCTGCAGCTTTATTGGGATAAAGGCAGAGCTCACCGGGCACAGCCTGCGGGGGCTCCTCTCTCCAGGTTTCGGAGGGCACAGCCTCAGTTTTATCCCAAACTCCCGGCCGGGCACTCCCTCTTCCTTTCCCCATTGCTGAGGAAGGTGCAGCCTTCCCCAGCCGCCTGCTCCCTGCCCCCTTGAACCCGGCATTTTACCACAAAATTCGGAAACTCCCGCTTGTGCAGCCCCCCAAAGTTCAGAAACTCCCACTTGTGCAGCCCCCCAAAGTTCAGAAACTCCCGCTTGTGCAGCCCCCCAAAGTCCAGAAACTCCCGCTTGTGCAGCCCCGCCAAAGTTTGGAAACTCACACTTGTGCAGCCCCCCAAAGTTTGGAAAATCTCGCTTGTGCAGCCCCCCCAAAGTTCAGAAACTCCCTCTTGTGCAGCCCCCCCAAAGTTTGGAAACTCCCACTTGTGCAGCCCCCCAAAGTTCAGAAAATCTCGCTTGTGCAGCCCCCCCAAAGCTCAGAAACTCCCTCTTGTGCAGCCCCCCAAAGTTCGGAAAATCTCGCTTGTGCAGTCCCCCAAAGTCCAGAAACTCCCTCTTGTGCAGCCCCCCCAAAGCTCAGAAACTCCCTCTTGTGCAGCCCCCCTAAGTTCGGAAAATCTCGCTTGTGCAGTCCCCCAAAGTCCAGAAACTCCCTCTTGTGCAGCCCCCCCAAAGCTCAGAAACTCCCTCTTGTGCAGTCCCCCAAAGTCCAGAAACTCCCTCTTGTGCAGCCCCCCAAAGCTCAGAAACTCCCGCTTGTGCAGCCCCCCAAAGTTTGGAAAATCTCGCTTGTGCAGCCCCCCCAAAGCTCAGAAACTCCCGCTTGTGCAGCCCTGTCTGCTTCAGGAGTCAGGATGTCCGGGCTCTGTGACAAACCCTTGAAATTAACCCCAAATCTTGAAATTAGCCCTGGAATTCAGGAGTTCCCAGTTGTTTGTTTCAGGAATCTGCCCGGCTCTGTGCCAAAGCCGCTGCCCAAAGTCGCCGCGGGCATTAAGCCGGATGTGAAGGCGCTCCCAGCCGCGGTCTCCCCCGGAATTTCGGGAAGGACGCTCGCACACACCTTGCCCGCAGCAGGGACACCGATCCCAGCCCAGCCGGCGGCGGTGCCTCCCCGTGAGCCGTGGGATCCAAGGACACGGCGGATCTTCCTGCGAAAACAGCGGCAGGATGTCCCGCAGGAGCACCCCTGGGCGCCAAGGTCTCCTCGCGGCCGATGCGGCTCCCTTCGGCAGCGGCTGCCTGTTCCCGTTATCAGTTTTTTGGGAAAACAGCGCTGGAATGTCCCGTTCCCAGCACACCTTATCAGGTGCTGTCCTTCAGGGGAATGCCAGAGCGGGATGGAGAGCAGGGTTCCCAGGCTGTGACACCACCGAGGTGTGATTGTGACCTGCCTTGGCTTTTTGGAGATAGAAATGAAATTCTCCAGCTGCGTGAGCACACCTGGCCTCCCTCAGCGCTGCTTGTGCAGGTGGCACGCTGCTGGCTTCCATACCGTGGAATCCTGGGATGGGAGGGCTTGGAAGGGACCCTAAAGATCACCTGGCTCCAACCTCCCTGCCAAGGGCAGGGACACTTCTATTGTCACTTCATGGAATGAGAAGGGGATAAAAGAAAAGACTTTTAGGATCCCCAGCACTGCCACCACTCACTGACCTTGTCCCCAAGTGCCACAGCCACAAGGCTTTGAAATCCCTCCAGGGATGGGCACTCCAGCCCTGCCCTTCCCATGAGGAATTTCCCAGTGCCCACCCTGGGGCTCCCCTGGGGTCGTTCCCTCTCCTCCTGTCCCTGTTCCTGGGAACAGATCCCAAATCCCCCCGGCTGTCCCCTCCTGGCAGGAGCTGTGCAGAGCCACAAGGTCCCCCTGAGCCTCCTTTGCTCCAGGCTGAGCCCCCTCAGCTCCTCAGGAACTCTCCATTCCCTTCCCAGCTCCCTCAGGAACTCTCCAGCCCCTTCCCAGCTCCCTCAGGAACTCTCCATTCCCTTCCCAGCTCCTCAGGAACTCTCCAGCCACTTCCCAGCTCCTCAGGAACTCTCCATTCCCTTCCCAGCTCCCTCAGGAACTCTCCATTCCCTTCCCAGCTCCTCAGGAACTCTCCAGCCCCTTCCCAGCTCCCTCGGGAACTCTCCATTCCCTTCCCAGCTCCCTCAGGAACTCTCCAGCCCCTTCCCAGCTCCCTCAGGAACTCTCCATTCCCTTCCCAGCTCCTCAGGAACTCTCCATTCCCTTCCCAGCTCCTCAGGAACTCTCCATTCCCTTCCCAGCTCCTCAGGAACTCTCCAGCCACTTCCCAGCTCCTCAGGAACTCTCCATTCCCTTCCCAGCTCCTCAGGAACTCTCCATTCCCTTCCCAGCTCCTCAGGAACTCTCCAGCCCCTTCCCAGCTCCTCAGGAACTCTCCATTCCCTTCCCAGCTCCCTCAGGAACTCTCCAGCCCCTTCCCAGCTCCCTCAGGAACTCTCCATTCCCTTCCCAGCTCCTCAGGAACTCTCCAGCCACTTCCCAGCTCCTCAGGAACTCTCCATTCCCTTCCCAGCTCCTCAGGAACTCTCCATTCCCTTCCCAGCTCCCTCAGGAACTCTCCATTCCCTTCCCAGCTCCTCAGGAACTCTCC
The DNA here is from genome assembly GCF_050655825.1 of Lonchura striata. Lineage (NCBI taxonomy): Eukaryota > Metazoa > Chordata > Aves > Passeriformes > Estrildidae > Lonchura > Lonchura striata. The sequence goes on along the minus strand of NC_140706.1, from coordinate 1,011,889 downwards.
AGCCCCTTCCCAGCTCCCTCAGGAACTCTCCAGCCCCTTCCCAGCTCCTCAGGAACTCTCCATTCCCTTCCCAGCTCCTCAGGAACTCTCCAGCCCCTTCCCAGCTCCCTCAGGAACTCTCCATTCCCTTCCCAGCTCCTCAGGAACTCTCCATTCCCTTCCCAGCTCCTCAGGAACTCTCCATTCCCTTCCCAGCTCCTCAGGAACTCTCCAGCATGGTGTCACTTTGGATGTGCCACCAGGGAGGAAACGTGTCCTCTGCCGGTGGCACCGTGGGGATCTGCAGAAGCTTTCCTGGGAGCAAGAATCGAAGAGACATGTCAGCAGTGGAGAGAATGGGGGTGAAAATCCCAGGGTGGATCCTGACCTGGGGCTGGATCAGGAGCTGTTCCCAGGGAATCACTGCAGCTCCACAGGCAGCACGGGGACAATCCCTGGGGAGGAGAGCTCCCAGCAGTGTCCCTGGAAGCACGGGGACAATCCCTGGGGAGGAGAGCTCCCAGCAGTGTCCCTGGAAGCACGGGGACAATCCCTGGGGAGGAGAGCTCCCAGCAGTGTCCCTGGAAGCACGGGGACAATCCCTGGGGAGGAGAGCTCCCAGCAGTGCCCCTGGAAGCACAGGGACAAATGAGGATCTCAGGAACTGGATCTGCTGCGAGGAGGCTGCTCAGCCCAGGAGACTGTGGCACAAAGGGCTTGAGCACAGAGATGGGAATTTCAATTCACAGAGGTGGGAATTTCAATTCACCGAGGTGGGAATTTCAATTCACTGAGATGGGAATTTCAATTCACTGAGATGGGAATTTCAATTCACTGAGATGGGAATTTCAATTCACTGAGATGGGAATTTCAATTCACAGAGATGGGAATTTCAATTCACTGAGGTGGGAATTTCAATTCACCGAGATGGGAATTTCAATTCACCAAGATGGGAATTGAAATTCACTAAGATGGGAATTTAAATTCACCGAGGTGGGAATTTAAATTCACAGAGGTGGGAATTTAAATTCACCGAAGTGGGAATTTAAAATCACTGCACGGTTTGGGTTGGGAAGACATTAAATCCCAGCCAGTGCCACCCCTGCCATGGCAGGGACACCTCCCACTGTCCCAGGTGGATCCAACCTGGCCTTGGACATTCCCAGGATCCAGGGGCAGCCCCAGCAAATCTGGGAATTCCAGCCCAGCCCCTCCCCACCCTCCCAGCCAGGAATTCCTTGCCAAGATCCCACCTAAATCTCTCTTCTTTTAGTTTAAAATCATTTCCCTTGTCCTACCACGATCCGCACATATAAAAACTTGCTCTGTTTTTTTCATTTAGTTTGTTCCTAGTAAAGAACTGTTATTCCCATTCCCATAGCTTTGCCCGAGAGCCTTTTAATTTGGAAATTGTGGTAATTCAGAGGGAGGGGGTTTACCTTTTCCATTTCACAGGAGGTTCCTGCCTTCCTTCACATTCTCTTTCCAAACCAAGACACCAGTCCAGCAAACGCTGCCCGTTCCCAGCTCCGTGTGGTGCCAGGCTGGGAAGCAGGGCAGCAATCCCGATGGATGCAGGGAACTGGAGCTGCAGAGTGGGAACTGCCAGTGACTGAAGCAAGTTCTGCCATTGAGAAGCGACTTGTGAAAAAAAAATACACATTTGCTGTCTTATTTTGCTGCTGATGATCTTAATTTCGCCGAATGTGTAAGATTCTTTAGCAAAACAAACAGCGCTTTTGGTTTTTTGCCACGCCATGAATTTTTAATGCTTTATTAGAGTGCTGCAGGGTTCCAGCCCAGTCTGTGGCTGCTTCACTGAGTGAAATCCTGCTCCATTACCTGCCCCATCTGGCCTGGCATGGAACAGCTGGGAATCCCAGCCCTGCTGCCAGCTTGCTCCATACAAACCAGGTATTCCTTGGAAAAACCCTCCCTGAAAGTTTCCTGCACCTTCATGCGCAGAGGTGTTTATTTTTGAAAAGGATTTTAGGGCTTTTTGTGACCAGAGAGGGTTTCTACTCCCTGGTGTGAAAAACACCAATCACTTGGTTTTTTTCAAATTTTTAAAAGTTTAATAATAATAAAACGATTATCAAAATAGTAATGAAATTAGAGTAATAAAATCTAGAGTTAGGAGAAATACAAGACAACAAAAAGCAAAGAATTACGGACGTCCGGATGTTTTTGGACACTAAGTCATGAAAAGCATGCCTTGTGGACAAAGGAATAACCTTAAAAGCAACAGCCTGTTTCATACTCATATATCTCATACATGAGGCATAAATTCCTTGCAAATTAAGAAATTTTCTGGTTTTTGTGAACAGAGAGAAGCTGGAAGAATGTTTGGGTTTTTTTATAAGGAGACAGTAACGTTTTATGGGCCCCCTTCACTGACATCTCTGTGTGAAGAGTTTCTTGATTATCTCATCTTCGAGCTTGTAACAAATTCTATATTGCAGAGTTTCTATTTTAATGTTATGCTGTAACCTAAAACTACATTTATCACACTGACAGTAAAAAGGTTTTAAAATCATGGGGATTTAGGGTTAAAAGGAAAATTAAGCTTAGTGGGCCCTGAAAAAAATACCCTGGGAACATGTAGGGCTTGTACCTTGCTAGAACTGCACCTGTGTAGCTAGTATGTGATAAATTATATAATTGTTAGATGTGATGATTGTTTAGTAATTAAATATAATTACTGTTTAATCGTAAGAATAATCACGAGAAACAGTGGTCAGAAGCTTGAGAAAGATCAGGAGAAACTCATGTCAATGTATACAATAGAACAATATAAGTTTAATAATTAATATGTAATGATATAAGGATAGAATATAAAATATGTTCAGCTTGAAAGCTGTGCAGGTTTGGGTCTGTACCCCTGATCCCAGAGCTCTCAATAAATGCATATAATCCACATATAATCATATCCTGTGTGCTCCTGAACGCTAAATAAACTACTTAAGAGAATTAATATAGAATCACTTTCTAACATGACACATGCAACATTCATTGTAACATTTGCGAAAAGGCAAAAATGAAATAAGGTGGAGCGGCAGGGCTGGGTGCCAAAGCCGGGGCTGCAGAGGGAAAGGGAATTGTGTCCTGAGGGAGAGGCGGTGGGGACAACAACAGGGAATTTACACCCCCGGGGGGGAAAAATGTGTTTTTTAAAGCGTTAAAGTTTTTATTTAAAAATATTTGGGAAATATGTACATGGAAAAATCGTAACGGGGGGAAGGCCAAGGGCGGCCGCGCTGGGGGCAGGGACGCAGCCGCATTATCAGACCTGGTCGTGCTGGCGCTCGTAGCCGGTTCGGATGCCGGTCCCGTCGCTGTTCCGGGTCCCAGGCTCGTTCCCGGTCCCGTTCCCGGTCCCGTTCCCGTTCCCGGTCCCATTCCCGGTCCCATTCCCGTTCCCATTCCCGTTCCCATTCCGGTCCCGCTCCCGCCGCTCCCTCACGGACGCCGCCTCCCCTCACAGCGGCCGCAAGGGGGCGCCCCGCCCGGCCACGCCCCCGACCACGCCCCCCGAGCGCGCAGCGGCCGACCAATCAGAGGCGGCGGCGCTGCCCGCGCGCTCCCAGCGCCCATTCACCGAGCGGCGCGGTCATGAATGGGGCGGGTCACGTGGGCAGGCGCGTTCCCACGCCCCCTCCGCGGCGTTCCGGGATGGAGCGGGCACCGGCAGCGGCACCGGGAGCGGCACCGGGAGCGGCACCGGGAGCGGGACCGGGAACGGCACCTGCAGCGGCACCAGGACCGGGAGCGGGACCAGGACCGGGAACGGCACCGGCAGCGGGACCGGGAACGGCACCGGGAGCGGGACCGGGAACGGCACCGGGAGCGGGACCGGGAACGGCACCGGCAGCGGCACCGGGAACGGCACCGGCAGCGGGACCGGGAACGGCACCGGCAGCGGCACCGGGAACGGCACCTGCAGCGGCACCAGGACCGGGAGCGGGACCAGGACCGGGAACGGCACCGGCAGCGGGACCGGGAACGGCACCGGGAGCGGGGCGCTGGGCCGCCACGGCCTGCGTGATCACCGGCGCTTCCCGCGGCTTCGGGCGCAGCCTGGCGCGGCTGCTGGCGCCGCAGCTCGGGCCCGGCTCGGCGCTGCTGCTGCTGGCGCGATCCGCGGCCGCGCTGGCCGAGCTGGCGGCCGAGCTGCGCGCCGGGGCCACCGGGAGTGACAGCGGGAGCGACACCGGGAGTGACACCGGCAGCAGCGAGCTGCGGGTGCTGTGCGTGGCCGCTGACCTGGGCTGCCAGGAGGGGCTGCGGAGGGCGGGCGCTGCCCTGCGGGAGCTGCTGCAGGACGCGTCCTTCGGCCGCCTGCTCCTGGTCAACAACGCCGGTACGACACGGCTGAACCCTCCTGTCCCCTCCCGAACCCTCCTGTCCCCCCCTTGTCCCCCCGTGGTCCCCTCCTGTCCCCCTCCAGTCCCCTCCTGTCCCCCTCCTGTTCTCCACTGTCCCCTCCTGTCCCCTTCTGTCCCCCTCCTGTCCCCTCCTGTCCCCTCCTGTCTCCTCCTGCCACCCCCTTGTCCCCTCCTGTCCCCTCCTGTCCCCCTCTTGTCCCCTCCCGAACCCTCCTGTCCCCTCCTGCCACCCCCTTGTCCCCTCCCGTCTCCTCCCGTCCCCCCCTGTCCCCTAAAGGAATTCTTTGGGGGGCTGTCCCTGGCAGTGCTGTGCTGCTCCCAGGGTTTGGCTGGGCCATGGGAACGCTTGGTTGCCCCTCGTGCACCTTCTCATCACCTGCTCCCCAAATCCAAACCTTCAAACTTCCAGCCCTCCTTCCTGCACCTTCTCATCGCCTGCTCCCCAAATCCAAACCTTCAGAGAAACTTCCAGCCCCACCTCGTGGGTCCTTCCTTGTGCCCTCCATGCCTTGGGTGCCCTTTTACCCATTTTGACTGTAAACCACCCATGCTGTTCCATAGGGGCTCCAGGATTCCATAGGGGCTCCAGGATTCCATAGGGGTTCTTCTGGGATTTTGGACCTGCCGGAGGGCTGATGGTGGCCCTGGGGACACTGTGCAATCCCCACCCCAAACCATTCCACATTTGCCATTCCCAGGCTCCTTGGGCGACGTCTCCAAATCCTTCCTGGACCTCACCGACCTGGAGGAGATCAACACCTACTTCTCCTTCAACGTCAGCTCGGCGCTCTGCCTGACCTCCACGGCCCTGAGGGCCTTCGGGGCGCGGGCTGGCAGCAGCAGGAGCGTGGTGAACGTCTCGTCGCTGTGTGCCCGGGAGCCCTTCCCCAGCTGGGCTCTGTACTGCGCGGGCAAGGCGGCCCGGGAGATGCTGTTCCGTGTGCTGGCACGGGAGGAGCCCGCGCTGCGTGTGCTGAGCTACGCCCCGGGTGAGCAGAGAGCGCCCTGACCCTGTCCCAGTGCTGCTTCCCTTGGGAATGGGAATTCCCGGGGAGCAGAGAGCCCCCTGACCCTGTCCCAGTGCTGCTGACCTTGGGAATGGGCATTCCCGGGGAGCAGAGAGCACCCTGACCCTGTCCCAGTGCTGCTTCCCTTGGGAATGGGAATTCCTGGTGAGCAGAGAGCTCCCTGACCCTGTCCCAGTGCTGCTTCCCTTGGGAATGGGCATTCCCGGGGAGCAGAGAGCCCCCTGACCCTGTCCCAGTGCTGCTGAACTTGGGAATGGGCATTCCTGGTGAGCAGAGAGCCCCCTGACCCTGTCCCAGTGCTGCTTCCCTTGGGAATGGGCATTCCCGGGGAGCAGAGAGCCCCCTGACCCTGTCCCAGTGCTGCTGAACTTGGGAATGGGCATTCCTGGTGAGCAGAGAGCCCCCTGACCCTGTCCCAGTGCTGCTGAACTTGGGAATGGGAATTCCCGGGGAGCAGAGAGCGCCCTGACCCTGTCCCAGTGCTGCTTCCCTTGGGAATGGGCATTCCTGGTGAGCAGAGAGCCCCCTGACCCTGTCCCATTCCTCCTTCCCTTGGGAATGGGCATTCCCGGGGAGCAGAGAGCGCCCTGACCCTGTCCCAGTGCTGCTTCCCTTGGGAATGGGCATTCCCGGGGAGCAGAGAGCCCCCTGACCCTGTCCCAGTGCTGCTTCCCTTGGGAATGGGCATTCCTGGTGAGCAGAGAGCGCCCTGACCCTGTCCCAGTGCTGCTGAACTTGGGAATGGGCATTCCTGGTGAGCAGAGAGCCCCCTGACCCTGTCCCAGTGCTGCTTCCCTTGGGAATGGGAATTCCCGGGGAGCAGAGAACCCCCTGACCCTGCTCCAATGTTGCTGCTTCCCTTGGGAATGGGAATTCCTGGTGAGCAGAGAGCTCCCTGCCCCTGTCCCACTCCTCCTGCCCTTGGGAACGGGAATTCCTGCAGCCCTGCCCTGCTCCTGCCCCTGCAGCAGAAGTGGGAGGCCGGGTCCTGTTCTGGATGAGGCAGCTGGGCTCAAAGCTCATCTCCCAGCCAGCTTTTCCATCAGGATCATGGAATTCCAGCTTGGGTTGGGGGGAAAGGGACTTGGAAATCCATCCCATCCCATCCCATCCCATCCCATCCCATCCCATCCCATCCCATCCCATCCCATCCCATCCCATCCCATCCCATCCCATCCCATGGCAGGGACAGCTCCCACTGTCCAACCTGGCCTTGGGCACTGCCAGGGATCCAGGGGCAGCCCCAGCAAATCTGGGAATTCCAGCCCAGCCCCTCCCCACCCTCCCAGCCAGGAATTCCTTGCCAAGATCCCAGCCCAAGCTCCCCTTTCCCAGTGGGAGCCATTCCCTGGCTCCTGTCCCTCTGTCCCTTGTCCCCAGTCCCTCTCCAGCTCTCCTGGAGCCCCTCCAGGCACTCTGAACATTCCCTGGAATTTTCCCTTCTCCAGGGGAACATTCCCAGCTCTCCCATCCTGCCTCCAGAGCAGAGGGGAGAACAAGCCCTGGATTTTCCTTTCTCCCTCAGTGATTTTTGTGTGGTTTTTCCCTTTTCCCCAGGCCCTCTGGACACGGACATGCAGCTCCTGGCCCGGAGCAGGACAGGGGATCCCGGGATGCGCCGGCACTTCCAGAGGCTGCAGGAGGAGGGGCAGCTCATCGACAGCTCCGTGTCAGCCCAGAAGCTGCTCCGGCTCCTGCAGGAGGATTCCTTTCCCTCCGGGGCTCACGTGGATTTCTTTGACATCTGAGCTGCACCTTCGCCCCCCTGCTCTGCTCCTTCTCCTGTGCCTGCAGCAGGACCTGCTCAAAGCCTGGATTTGGGAAGATTTTGAGATAATCTGTGTGCCTTGCAAACAGCCCTGGTGCCTTTTGGGTCAGGGGGGCAGCTCCTGCTGAATTTGGGGCTGGGGAGCAGCTCCTGCTGAATTTGGGGCAGGGGGCAGCTCCTGCTGAATTTGGGACAGGGGAACAGCTCCTGCTGAATTTGGGGCTGGGGAGCAGCTCCTGCTGAATTTGGGGCAGGGGAGCAGCTCCTGCTGAATTTGGGGCAGGGGAGCAGCTCCTGCTGAATTTGGGACAGGGGAGCAGCTCCTGCTGAATTTGGGACAGGGGGCAGCTCCTGCTGAATTTGGGGCTGGGGAACAGCTCCTGCTGAATTTGGGACAGGGGGCAGCTCCTGCTGAATTTGGGACAGGGGAGCAGCTCCTGCTGAATTTGGGACAGGGGGCAGCTCCTGCTGAATTTGGGGCAGGGGGCAGCTCCTGCTGAATTTGGGGCAGGGGAACAGCTCCTGCTGAATTTGGGGCAGGGGGGCAGCTCCTGCTGAATTTGGGGCTGGGGAGCAGCTCCTGCTGAATTTGGGGCAGGGGAGCAGCTCCTGCTGAATTTGGGGCAGGGGAGCAGCTCCTGCTGCTGAGCCCTCCCCGGCAGGGGCTGCAATCCCTCAGGCCCCAAATCCCAAATCCCTCTGCATCCCAAGTCAGGGATTTGGGACACGGGTGGCTGTCCCCGTGCAATGGCCCTGGAAGGTTCAGGCTCAGGAGTCCGAGGGGTGCCTGGCACAGGGGGGCACTGCCAGCCCCACCAGCCACAGCCGGGCTGGAGCCGTGTCCCTGGGTGTCTGTGGGTGCCCCGTGGGTGTCCCCGTGGGTGTCCCGTGGATGTCCCATGGGTGTCCCGTGGGTGTCCCATGAGTGTCCCTGTGGGTGTCCCATGAGTGTCCCCGTGGGTGTCCCCGTGGGTGTCCCTGTGGGTGTCCCATGAGTGTCCCCGTGGGTGCCCGTGGGTACTCCGTGGGTGTCCCGTGGATGTCCCATGGGTACCCCGTGGATGTCCCGTGGGTGTCCCGTGGGTGTCCCCGTGGGTGTCCCGTGGGTGCCCCGTGGGTGTCCCATGAGTGTCCCCGTGGGTGCCCCGTGGGTGCCCCGTGGGTGTCCCCGTGGGTGTCCCAGTGGGTGTCCCATGAGTGTCCCCGTGGGTGCCCCGTGGGTGTCCCGTGGGTGTCCCCATGGGTGTCCCATGAATGTCCCCGTGGGTGTCCCCGTGGGTGTCCCGTGGGTGTCCCTGGGTGTCCCCGTGGGTGTCCCGCGGGTGTCCCCTTGTCCCGCGGGAGCGCCCAGGGAGCCCCTCCCGGCCCTGGGCTGCTGGTGTCCCCGCTCTGTCCCTGTCACCGGGGCTGGGCTGCCCCGAATTCCCTGAATTCCACAGTCAGGAGCAGCAGAGCCTCTCCCGCTGCTTTTCCCACCAGGAGAGGGAGCTGGCCTTGGAGGGGTTGGGAATTTTGGGAGCCTGGGGTCTGCAGCTCTCAGAAACCTGAGAAAGACACAGCCCTGAGTTCCTGCCCTGCTCCCACTGCAGGTTTTGGGTCCAAACCTTACTTTGGGACTTCAGCCCCTTTTAATTATTTGTGATTTTCTTTTTTTTGCTCATTTTCCCGTGAGATTCCAGCAGGCACAGACACACAGAGGCTTTTCCTCTGCAAAGCTGATGCAGAAAAGTTGTCTGGAAGCCCTGTGTGCCCTGGAAATGCCCAGTGCCCCTCTGTGCCCCCTCCACCCCAACCCCGCCGCTCAGATTTTGTCCCCCTGGCTCTCCAGTAGGGAAAATTCCAAAATCATTAAAATCATGAAGCGTGTCTGCTCTGGAGTTCCTGCTGTGTGTTGGAGGGTGGCTGAATTCCTGCCAGGGAGGGAGGGAGTGGGGTGCTGGGTTAAGCACTGGATTCCCCCAAAAACCACCAGAATTCCCCCCTGGAGCCGTGTCCTCCCCTCCCTGAGCCCTTTCATCCATCCCGTGTTCACTCCATCCTGCCCAGCCAGCCCTCCTCCTGCGTGGGAGGAAAAAACAGCAAAATTAGCAAAAAAATTAGCAAAAATCCCTCTGCAGCTCCCGGCCCTGCCACTGGGAATGCTGTTCTGGGATTTCTGGGAATGTCGTTCCGGGATTTGATTCCTGCTGGGGTTTATGGGGCTGGGAAGCCTCCCTGGGCTGGTGCTGCTAAAATATCCCCCCCCCTCCCCACCTGCATTCCTGGGGGTTTTTCCAGCCCCTCTTGGGCAGGGATGTGCTTTTGGGATCTGGCTCTGCAGGAAATCACCTCAGAGCTTCCCAAGGTCCCATCCCTTCCTGCCCTCGGGGCATTCCCTGCCTCCTGTCCCTCTGTCCCTTGTCCCCAGTCCCTCTCCAGCTCTCCTGGAGCCCCTGCAGGGACTCTGAGCATTCCCTGGATTTTTCCCTTCTCCAGGGGAACATTCCAGGCTCTCCCCTGACCCTGCTGGGACAGCTCCGTGTCCCCTGTGCTGGCCCTGGATCATTTCCAGGTGCCAGCATCCCCTGGGTGCCAGCATCTTTGGGTACCAACATCCCTTGGGTGCCAGCACCCCCTGGGTGCCCGGGTTCTCCGGGTATCAACATCCCCTGGGTACCAAAATCCCCTGGGTGCCAACATCCCCTGGGTGCCAGCATCTTTGGGTACCAGCATCCCTTGGGTGCCAGCATCCCTTGGGTACCAGCATCTCCTGGGTGCCCGGGTTCTCCGCGTACCAACATCCCCTGGGTACCAAAATCCCCTGGGTGCCAGTCTTCTCCGGGTGCCAGCATTCCCTGGGTGCCATCCGAGTTTTCGTGCCCTTTCCCGGCGTTTCCAGCCGCCAGCTGAGGGCGTCCCGAGACCGGGGAACGGAGCCCGGCTGGAGCCGGGAATTCCTCTGGAAAAGCCGCGGGATGTCGGAGGGGATGGGGCGGGATTCCAGCCCCCCTCTGCCCCCGCAGCGATCCCTCGGACGCTCCTTTAATTACTCATTTAGTAATCACGGATCGCCGGCGGCTCGAGGAGGGGAAACACGAAAGGGCGTTGGAAAGAAAGGAGTTGGGAGCCCTCCGGAGCTCCCCTAATCCCCGCAGCTCACCTGGGCAGGTGTGTCCCCGAGGATCCGCGGCTCCCCGCGGGGGGATTTGGGCAGCGCCATGTCCTGGGCTAGGGGCGAACCCTGCAGGGAGCCCCCCCAAAATGCGGCACCTCTCCTGCATCCCGGCCAGTGCCAAGGCTTCTGCCCTCCCTGCTGGAACCCAGGGCAGCTTTCAAGCCCAAAATCCCTCCAGCCCTGGGGTGTCCCCCCCGGCAGTTCTGATTTCCCCATTTCCCCCCAAATTCCACAATTTGCCACCCTGCCTCCCTGCAGCAAAACCCTGTGCAGGGCATTTTCTCCCTTTTCCTGCTTTTCCCCTTTTCCTGCCCCCCGAACAGGGGGATGAGGCTGCAGCAGGAGCTGTGCAGGTGCCTCCTCGGCTGAAATCCCAAAAAAATGCTCCAGAAAGCCCCGCGACAGCCCCAAGAGCAGCTTGGGGCACGAGGGGAGGGGTCTGTGCAGAATTTTGGGGTGACATCGCCCACCGAGGCAGCCCCAGGTCCTCGGGTCCCCTCCCCGCGCTGGGCACAGGAGAGCTGGAGAGGGACTGGGGACAAGGGACAGGAGCCAGGGAATGGCTCCCACTGGGAAAGGGCAGCTTGGGCTGGGATCTTGGCAGGGAATTCCTGGCTGAGATGGAATTCCCAGATTTGCCGGAGCTGCCCCTGGATCCCTGGCAGTGCCCAAGGAAAGGTTGGATCCACCTGGGACAGTGGGAGGTGTCCCTGTCAGGATGGAATGGGAATTTCTGGGATTTAAGATCCCTTCCTACCCAAACCATTCCAGGACTCTGGAGCCCCTCTGCTCTGGGAGAGCTGGGAATGTTCCCCTGGAGAAGGGAAAATTCCAGGGAATGCTCAGAGTCCCTGCAGGGGCTCCAGGAGAGCTGGAGAGGGACTGGGGACAAGGGACAGAGGGACAGGAGCCAGGGAATGGCTCCCACTGGGAAAGGGCAGCTTGGGCTGGGATCTTGGCAAGGAATTCCTGGCTGGGATTTGTCTGGAATTCCCAGATTTGCTGTGGCTGCCCTTGGATCCCTGGCAGTGCCCAGGGCCAGGTTGGACACTGGGGCTGGAGCTCCTGGGATGGTGGGAGTGTCCCTGCCGTGGGATTGAGGATCCCTTGGCTGGGTCAGGCCCCGTTAATGAGTGACGAGGCCAGCGAGGGGCTGGGGGATTAACCCAGGGCAGGAGCAGAGCTCTGGGCTGAGCTGTCCTGGCCCAGAGCTTCCCTGCTTTAATGAGTAATTAGTTACTTTGCTGGGGGGTTAATTTGTGAGGCACTGCAGAAATGATCTGTGATTAATTAAACCACCCTGAGCTGCTCAGGCACAGCAGCTGAGCTGGGACTAGGCTAGATCCAAACTGGAATTAGAGCTGGATCCAAACTGGAATTACAGCTGGATCCAAACTGGAATTACAGCTGGATCCAAACAGGAATTAGAGCTGGATCCAAACTGGGACTGGTGCTGGATCCAAACTGGAATTACAGCTGGATCCAAACTGGAATTACAGCTGGATCCAAACTGGAATTACAGCTGGATCCAAACAGGAATTAGAGCTGGATCCAAACTGGGACTGGTGCTGGATCCAAACTGGAATTACAGCTGGATCCAAACTGGAATTAGAGCTGGATCCAAACTGGAATTACAGCTGGATCCAAACTGGAATTACAGCTGGATCCAAACTGGGACCCAGCATGGAGTTCAGGCAGAAAGGGAGAGAAAACCATGCCTGTCCCTCCTGTGCTGATAATCCCAGCGAATCCCTGTCCTCCCAGGGATTTGGGGATGCCGGCAGGCTGGGGAAGATGCCAGCTCCGAGCCCGGGCACAAAGGGCGATGCCCCCGCGCTGCTGCCCCCGCAGCGGGATCCCTCGGGACTCGCAGCCGCTCTCCGTGCCCGGGGCCGGGGCTCTGGGGGGCCGTGCCCGGGACCGTGCCCGTGCCCGGGCTGCTCCGGGGCTCTCGGGGGGCCGTGCCCGGGCTGCTCCGGGGCTCTCAGGGGCTCTCGGAGATCCGTGCCCGGGGCTGTGCCCGTGCCCGGGGCCGCTCCGGGGCTCTCGGGGGGCCGTGCCCGTTGCCGTGCCCGTGCCCGGGGCCGCTCCGGGGCTCTCGGGGGGCTGTGCCCGGGGCCGTGCCCGTGCCCGGAGCCGCTCCGGGGCTCTCGGGGGCCGTGCCCGGGGCCGCTCCGGGGCTCTCGGGGGCCGTGCCCGTTGCCGTTCCCGTGCCCGGGGCCGCTCCGGGGCTCTCGGAGATCCGTGCCCGGGGCCGTGCCCGTGCCCGTTGCCGCTCCGGAGCTCTCGGGGGCCGTGCCCGGGGCCGGGCGCGGAGCGGCGGCGCTCGGGGCCGGCAGGCGCATTCTCATTCCTGCCGCGAGCGCACTTGTCAGCCGAGCTGTCAGTGCCGCCGTGATGGGGCCACGGCGGTCACTCGTGTTGGGAGTAAACACAGCCGAATCGGAGAAAACAAGAGCAGAGCCCCGAGCTCCCGGCACGGCGGCAAAGCCCCGCCGCTCCCGGGGCGGCGCCGGGCTCCCCCCGCCGCTCGCCCCACAGAGCCCCGGCAGGGGTGGGGGGCGCTGCCCGGGGGTGCCCGGCACCCCTGGGATGTGTCCGGAGGTCTGGCCTTCCAAAGGGACACGCGGGGAGGGATGGGGACATCGCTGGCCTCGGGGACACGAGGCGGTGGGGCCGCAGCTCGGTGACTTCCAGCATGAACAGCCCCGGCCGCGGCCGCAGCGCTTGGTTCTGTTTTATTTTGGGTTTAAAAAATGGAGTTTTGCACAGGAGCTCCGCTGAGCCTGTTTGGAGGGAGGCTTCAGCCTCCCTGTCACCCTCCGGCATCCCCCGGGGTCCCCTCAGCCCTGCGCTCCTCCTGCCACCCCCGGGTGTCACCAGCACCGGGGGCGACACCGGGGCCCGGCGGGACCGGCTCGGCAGCGGCGCGGAGCGGTGGGGCGGCCCCGAGGAGGAGGAGGAGGAGGAGGAGGAGGAGGAGGAGGAACAGCCGCTCTGGGAACCGTCAGCGCCGCTTCTTCGTTTGGGAATATTCCCGCAACTTCCAGACCCTCCCAACAAAGGGGCGGCCGCGCTGAAAAGCCGCGGATTTGGGACAAAGGGGGGCACGGGGCGCCGAGGGCAGAGCGGGCACAGCCCCAAGGGCTGCTCCATCCCTCAGCCCCGGGCCGGGCCCTGCTGCTTCCCCCACTCCCGGTCCCCGGCGCCGTTCATTCACGGGCACAAACCCTAAAAAAAAAGCCGCAAACGCCACCGAATATTTCCTGCGGGCGGGGAGGGGAGCGGGCATTTTTTATCCTCCTCCAAACCCGACGCGAAATGTTGGGGTCGCTCCTCCTTTGAAATCCCCCGCGGCCTTTCTTCCCATTAAGCTCCCGGCTCAGAAGTTTCTTCCCCACCCTCCCCCCTCCACGTTTTTTGGTCTTTTTTTTTTTTTTTTTTAATTTAATAATAAAGCATCTCAGATCTCGGAGCTGCAACTCATCTCACACCTAAGCGAGGTTGCGTTTTGCACAAGCCTTTCAGCTGTTTTCTCAATCTCTCCTCTGTCTCACTCTCAATTCAGGCAGTTGCTATAGGTATGTTTTAATCCCCAGCATGGTAGATTTTAATTAGTCTTTGTACAGATGGCCAATTAACATTCATTACTTTTGCCTTGAGCGATTAATTATGAGTTTGGATAGAAGGGGAGATGCAGACAGGAAAGATGGGCAGGTGAATAAAAAAAGGGGATTTTAATCAGAGTTTGGGAATTTTTCTTTGCTTTCTGGTTTATATATACACACACGCACATGGGAAGAGGAGGGAAAAGAGGCGACACGGTGCGAGTGACATTCCCAGCGAGCCATTGCAGCCCTGGAGCCGCGGGAACGGCACCTCCAGCCGGGGATGCTGCAGGGTTTGGGGCCGCAGGGACGGAGCAGGCGAGGCAGGGAGTGCCTCGGCTCCCTGTGCCCGGCCTGGGAACCCGCAGCCCGGAGGATTTGGGTGCCGGGCACCTCGCCCCGGCGGCTGGAGCGGTGCCAGGGCGCCGGGCACAGCCGGGGCAGCGGTGGCTCGGAGCCGCGGCTCCGTGCGCAGGACGGGCCCGCGATTGTCCCCTCGCCAGCCCCGCTGACACGTCGCTAATTCTTCCTAATTGATTTTTTCACGCCGCTGGGAGGGAGACGGTGACATCCAACAGCAGGGGCCTGATGTCGCGGCTTTCTGCGGCGTGCAAGGCGCCGGCGGCTCCTCCCGCAGCCAGGACGCCTCCGCCGGGGCTGGGCAGCCGTGGAGAGCCGGAGATGGCCCGGCCAGAGGAGAGAGAGGAGAGGAGAGGAGAGGAGAGGAGAGGAGAGGAGAGGAGAGGAGAGGAGAGGAGAGGAGAGGAGAGGAGAGGAGAGGAGAGGAGAGGAGAGGAGAGGAGAGGAGAGGAGAGGAGAGGAGAGGAGAGGAGAGGAGAGGAGAGGAGAGGAGAGGAGAGGAGAGGAGAGGAGAGGAGAGGAGAGGAGAGGAGAGGAGAGGAGAGGAGAGGAGAGGAGAGGAGAGGAGAGGAGAGGAGAGAGGGGAAAAGGGAGAGGGGAGAGGGAGAGGGGAGAGGAGAAAGGGGAGAGGGGAGAGGGAAAGCAGGGATCGGGAACTCGGGAGGGGCAGGAGCGACCGGGGCCCTCCCGGCGCGGCAGGGATGTGGCTGCTGTGCCCCGTGCCTGGGGAAGTGGCACCTGCACCCTGCCATGGCCTGCGGGTGGCTGTGCCACCTGCGTCCCAGGGCAATCCCTGGGTCTCGGTGTCACCTGGATCCCGGCACATTCCCTGGGTGTCGGTGTCACCTGGATCCTGAAACATTCCCTGGGTGTCGGTGTCACCTGGATCCCGGCACAATCCCTGGGTGTCAGTGTCACCTGGATCCTGACACATTCCCTGGGTGTCGGTGTCACCTGGATCCCGGCACATTCCCTGGGTGTCAGTGTCACCTGGATCCTGGCACATTCCCTGGGTGTCGGTGTCACCTGGATCCCGGCACAATCCCTGGGTGTCGGTGTCACCTGGATCCTCGCACAATCCCTGGGTGTCAGTGTCACCTGGATCCCGGCACAATCCCTGGGTGTCGGTGTCACCTGTGTCCCAGGGCAATCCCTGGGTGTCGGTGTCACCTGGATCCCGGCACATTCCCTGGGTCTCGGTGTCACCTGGATCCTCGCACAATCCCTGGGTGTCAGTGTCACCTGGATTCCAGCGTGTTCCATGGGTGCTGTGCCACCTGTGTCCCAGGGCAATCCCTGGGTGTCGGTGTCACCTGGATCCCGGCACATTCCCTGGGTGTCGGTGTCACCTGGATCCTGACACATTCCCTGGGTGTCGGTGTCACCTGGATCCTGACACAATCCCTGGGTGTCGGTGTCACCTGGATCCCGGCACATCCCGCGGGTGCCTCCCCACCCTGGCAGTGCCCATGAGGATCCCCCAGCGGTGCCTGAGCACTGACCCAGCTCACCCCACCGCACAGCTCTGGGCAGGGCCGGGTGCCCCGGCGCCCCAAATCCACGCCGGGGACCCCCAGGGCCGCTGCTGCTGCCACCCACCCCCTCCCGGAGCCGATGCCAGCTCTGCCAGCGCGCACGGCCCGGCCGGGCTGTCCCCACCAGCTCCGTTTGCCAGGCGAGACCCAGGTGGGACAGCGAGCAGGGAGGGCACCCACCCCCTGCGGGCACCCCGGGGCTCCCTCCCGGCGGGGCAGAGGCGGGGGGAGCCCGGGAGGCTCCGAACCCACCTGCAGAGCCGTGGCAGGGTATGGCCCTCTGGGAGCGCGTGCCATGGAAATGTGCACATTTCCTAAAAGCAATATGGAACAGCTAAATATACTGCTCACAAATCTGTTTACACTAATAATGGCTGGGAGCCTGCCATCCATATGACTGCGCGGAGCCATCCATTCAACAGAAATTCGCTGCGAATTCCTTGCAGGAGGAAGAAACTCACGGCGCTTTATATTTCCATTTTTTCCCCCTTGTTTTTTTATTTTTTTTTTCTTTTTCTCCCTGCTTGCCGGGGAAGGGGGAGCAGGGATAAACCCAGGAACACAGTGGGATAAACCCGCGAACACGGTGGGCTAAAGCCACAGACAGCGGGATAAACCCACGAACACGGTGAGATAAACCCACAGACACGGATAAAACCAGCCCCACGCTGGCAGCAGCTCCGCCCGTCCCTCAGCCCCTCTCCCGGGGATCGGGATCCTCAGCAAGCCGGGATTTGGGATTTCCCAGCGCAGCTCCAGGCTCCAGAGCTGCCTCCAGGGCTAAATGAACACAATATTTACCCATTTCCCACCCAACGGAAGGGTCCGAGGCAGCATTTTGGCGCCGCGCTCGTTCCCGATTTTCAAAAAAAAGGGGAAAAAATAAAAAAAAAAAAGAGGGGAAGAAACCCCCTCCGGAATTGGCAGCTCGTGGTGTATTAATGGAAAAGCTGCAGACTTGGCTCCCGCTCACCTCCCCAACATAATGTTAAATGGCAGCAAGGCACTATAGCAGTCATTTACATATGGTGCTTATAGACGCCAAACTTATTAACACAATAAAACTGCTGCGCCAGGAGCTTTCCTGCCTATTTTTCTCCTGGAGAATGTCAGTGTTGGAAGCACCTATCCGCCTCGTATGGAAACACCCGGGGCTGCCTTTCATATGGCACCGGCAAAATAAATAAATGGCTCCGCCAGGGGCCCCCTCCGGCCGCTCCCCGCGGGAGCAGCGAGGGAGACCCGCGGGTGCGGGGCTCTGGGGCTGGGGGAGACGCCGGCAATTCGGCGGGATCCGCCAGGAGCCGGCAGCAGCCCTGGAAAAGTTCGTTTCCTCCTGCTTTGGGCAGCTCCGCGCCGGACCGGCCTGAAGCCCCCCGCTCCGAGGTGTCCCCGAGGTGTCCCCAGAGCTGGAAGGGCCACCCGGGCCATTTCCAGCTGGGTTTTCCTGGGAAAAGCAGCCCGGAGTTTCCATTAAAGGTGCCCAGGTGCTTCCAGGAGGAAAGCGGGGAAATTCCCAGCCCTGCTTCGGGCCTGCTGGAGGCTCCGTGTCCAAAGTGACATTTGCGGTGGCCGCTGCGGTGTCCCAGCGCCGTCCGACGGGACTGGGGCAGCCGGGCCGCTGATGCGCCCGGCTGAGAGACCACCGGGGGGTTCTGGGGGGACTCCCGGGGGTCCCGGCGGCCGCAGCTCCTCTCGCCGGGGGTCCCGGCCCTGCCGCGGCTCGGGGCACGATCCCATCCCGGCTGCCGGAGCGGGGCCGCGGGGACGAGGGGGACGCGCTCCGGTGCCACCGGGAGCCCTGCGGCCTCCCCGGGCTGGAGGTGCCCCTGCCCCGGGGAATGCCCCGGCTCCCCAAAAAACGTCCTGGCTGGAATGGGAATTCCTGAGCCCCGGCTCCCCAAAAAACGTCCTGGAAGGAATGGGAATTCCTGAGCCCCGGCTCCCCAAAAAACGTCCTGGAAGGAATGGGAATTCCTGAGCCCCGGCTCCCCAAAAAACGTCCTGGCTGGAATGGGAATTCCTGAGCCCCGGCTCCCCAAAAAACGTCCTGGAAGGAATGGGAATTCCTGAGCCCCTGCTCCCCAAAAAACGTCCTGGCTGGAATGGGAATTCCTGAGCCCCGGCTCCCCAAAAAACGTCCTAGAAGGAATGGGAATTCCTGAGCCCCGGCTCCCCAAAAAACGTCCTGCAAGGAATGGGAATTCCTGAGCCCCGGCTCCCCAAAAAACGTCCTGACTGGAATGGGAATTCCTGAGCCCCGGCTCCCCAAAAAACGTCCTAGAAGGAATGGGAATTCCTGAGCCCCTGCTCCCCAAAAAACGTCCTAGAAGGAATGGGAATTCCTGAGCCCCGGCTCCCCAAAAAACGTCCTGGCTGGAATGGGAATTTCCGAGGTGGCACCTGGGACAATGATCTTCACCCCAAAAGCACCAGGGAGCTCTGGTGGACACCAAAGATGGTGTCCCCGCTTTTCCAGAGCTGCCAGGGGGATAAAGCAACACGGACATGGCAGTGCCACACGGACATGGCAGTGCCACAGGGCCTGGCAGTGCCACACAGACATGGCAGTGCCACACGGACATGGCAGTGCCACACAGACATGGCAGTGCCACACGGACATGGCAGTGCCACACGGACATGGCAGTGCCACAGGGCCTGGCAGTGCCACACAGACATGGTTGGACAGGGGTGACAGAGCTGGCCCTGTCCTGTGTCACTGCCATTCATCCATCATCCATCCATCATCCATCCATCCATCCATCCATCATCCATCCATCCATCCATCCATCATCCATCCATCCCTCCATCCTCCATCCATCCATCCATCCATTCATCCATCCATCCATCCATCCATCCATCCATCATCCATCCATCCATCCATCCATCCATCCATCCATCCATCCATCCATCATCCATCCATCCATTCATCCATCCATGCATCCATGCATCCATCCATCCATCCATCCATCCATCCATCCATCATCCATCCATCCATCCATCCATCCATCATCCATCCATCCATCCATCCATCCATCCATCCATCCATCCATCATCCATCCATCCATTCATCCATCCATGCATCCATGCATTCATCCATCCATCCATCCATCCATCCATCATCCATCCATCCATCCATCCATCCATCATCCATCCATCCATCCATCCATCCATCCATCCATCATCCATCCATCCATCCATCCATCCATCATCCATCCATCCATCCATCCATCCATCCATCCATCCATCCATCATCCATCCATCCATCATCCATCCATCCATCATCCATCATCCATCCATCCATCCATCCATCCATCCATCCATCCATCCATCCATCATCCATCCATCATCCATCATCCATCATCCATCATCCATCCATCCATCCATCCATCCATGCATCCATCCATCCATCATCCATCATCCATCCATCATCCCTCCATCCATCATCCATCACCCATCCATCCATCATCCATCCATCCATCATCCATCCATCCCTCCATCCATCCATCGATCCATCATCCATCCATCCATCCATCCATCCATCCATCCATCCATCATCCATCCATCCATCCATCCATCATCCATCCATCCATCCATTCATCCATCCATCCATCCATCCATCCATTATCCATCATCCATCCATCCATCCATCCATCCATCCATCCATCCATCCATCCCTCCATGCAGCAGCTGACAACCCACCCTGCTGAAGGCCATGTGGGATGTGTCAGGAATTCCCTGCTGGAAGCTGCTGGCTCCGGGGACGATTTATTCCGACCCGGAATATTCCTGAGCCCGAGCAAATGTATGGAACCAAGGAAAGGAGAAGCGGCGAAGCAGGAGCAGGACCTCGGTACCCCCAGCCCTGAACAGGCCCCGCTGCCCATCCCCTGGGAGGTGCCCTGGTTGAGAAGGGCCGGGCCGGGCAGAGCCGAGTCATGCCAGGCAGAGCTGGGCTGGGCAGGAGCCGGGCCGGGCAGAGCCGGGCCAGGCAAAGCTGTGCCCGCAGCAGGAGCCTGCCTGGTCAGGAGCCATGCTGGGCAGGAGCCGGGCTAGGCAGAGCTGTGCCGGGCAGAGCTGTGCCGGGCAGAGCTGGGCAGGAACTGAGCCGGGCCAAGCCGTGCCCATGACAGGAGCCGGGCCGGGCAGGAGCTGGGCAGAGCCGGGCCGGGCAGAGCTTTGCTGGGCAGGAGCCAGGCAGAACCGTGCCTGCGGCAGGAGCCGTGCCGGGCATTGCCAGGCCGGGCAGGAGCCGGGTCGGGCCAAGCTGGGTCGGGCCGAGCTGTGCCAGGCAGAGCCGGGCTGGGCAGGGGCCGGGCAGGAGCTGGGCAGGAGCCAGGCCGGGCAGAAGCCGGGCAGAGCTGTGCCGGGTATTGCCAGGCTGGGCCGAGCTGTGCTGGGCAGGAGCCGGGCAGAGCCGGGCTGGGCCAAGCCATGCCCACGGCAGGAGCCGGGCAGAGCTGTGCTGGGCAGAGCCGGGCCGGACAGGAGCTGGGCAGAGCCAGGCTGGGTACAGCTGTGCCCGCGGCAGGAGCCGGGCCGGGCCGAGCCGTGCCCGCGGCAGGAGCCAGGCAGAGCTGTGCTGGGCAGGAGCCGGGCCGGGCTGAGCTGTGCCCGTGGCAGGAGCCGTGCTGGGCAGGAGCCGGGCAGAGCCGTGCCGGGCAGGAGCCGGGCCGGGCCGAGCTGTGCCCGTGGCAGGAGCCGTGCTGGGCAGGAGCCGGGCAGAGCCAGGCCAGGCAGGAGCCGGGCCGAGCCGTGCCCGCGGCAGGAGCCGGGCAGAGCCAGGCCGGGCAGGAGCCGGGCCGAGCCGTGCCCGCGGCAGGAGCCGTGCTGGGCAGGAGCCGGGCCGAGCCAGGCCGGGCAGGAGCCGTGCTGGGCAGGAGCCGGGCCGAGCCAGGCCGGGCAGGAGCCGGGCCGAGCCGTGCCCGCGGCAGGAGCAGCCGGCCGAGCGCAGGAGGAAATGAAGCCGCTCTTTCAAGTCCGCTGAAGTTCGAACGCGGCGGCCGAGCCGTGCCCGCGGCCGCGCTCCGGGCCCGGGGCCGCTTTTCCCCTCGGTGCCCTTCGGTGGCGGGGCCGCGGCGCTCCCGATTAACGAGGGGACAGCAGCTGCCGGGCCGGCCCGGGGACCCCGCCCCGCTCCGGGGCTCAGATCCGGGGCTGCGATGGACCCGAGCCCCGCCGTCCCTCTGCCACCCACGAACGAGCCTCTACCGCGACCCGGAGTTCGGTGCCCGTGCCGTCCCTCCTTCCCTCTCCTTCCCTCCCCTTTCCCGTGCTCCTCGCAGGACGCCGCGGTTGGGTTTTCCAGACCCCCCGGTGCCCCCGGCATCCCCGGGCCCGGAGCAGCCGCCCCTGCCCGGCCCCTGCGGGCCCTGCGCTGCGCTCGCACGGCCGGCGGCTCTTGGCTTAAAAAGGAAAATGGCTTTTTTCCCTCGCCGGAGCCGCTCCCGGCCGGAATCCGGCCGGAATCCAGCCGGAACCCATCCCGGCTTCCCTCTCTGGGCATTCCGAGGGTAAAGTTTTCCTCTCGATAAACCAGGGGCACCTCCGGCCCGAGCAAGACCCCCGCTCGGCGGGTGCGGGTTTATTCCCGAAGGGATAAAAATCCTGCTTGAGCTATCCGGGAGCTGGGAGCAGGCCTGGCAGCAGAGGGGGAAAGGAAATTTAAAGATAAATTTGAGGTTTTCGGTGGGTTTCAGCGTAGCAGCTCCCCGGTTCCCTTCGGAGCATCCGAGCCGCCTCGCCTGGACACGGAGCCGGCACCGAAAACCACCGGGGCGAGTGGAGGGAAAAACCAAAACCAGGTGAAAATTTGTAAATTCCCGAGAGGGCGATTCGGCCCCAAACCGAAGCCGCTCCCTCCCCAGAACGTTCCTCGGGAGCCGGGGCGCCGAGGGGAGCTGCCGGCGGCGGGGATCCCGCGGGGAGCAGCCGCAGCCCGGCCGCCTTTCCCGTTTTCCTCTCTCGGGAGCTGCTGGAACCGGGGAGATCCGCACGAAACGAAATCCCGGCCCCGCGCCGCGCTCCGGGGCCGCGCATCCCGCAGCGCCCGCTCCGCTCCCGCGGCCGCCGCCGGGCAGCGCCGGAGGGGCCGCGTCCTCCCCGCCGGCCCCGGGGGCAGAGAAAAGGTCGAGGGGAAAAAAAACAAACCCAAAGAGAAAAAAGAAATTCAATTTAATTCAACGGATTAAATGGATTTAAATGAAATTCCACGAGCGGTCCGGAGCCGGGCACAGTTTCCGCCACTGAGCCGAGCTGTCCCCGTGTCCCCTGCCCCTGCCCGATGCCATCCCTTCCCCTCCGTCCCCATCCCTGTCCCTTCCCTCCTTCCCCATCCCTTCCCTCCCATCTCCGTCCCTCCGCGGCTGCTCCCGCTCCGCTCCCGCTGCCCTCTCCGCCAGCTCTCTCACCCAACTCCTCTTCTTTATTTCCACTTTTCCTATTAAAAAATAAACGGAAATATATGTTTGAAAATCTATTTATAAAATATTTCGAATGTCGATTATTTTTTTCCTCTCTCTCTCTCTCTCTCTCTCTCTCTCTTGCGGAAATGAAAATAAAAATGAAAAGAAAAAAAACCGCTTTGCCGACGCTCTCGCTCCATTTTTAGGCTTTCACTTCTCTGGGATTTCGTGTAATTTTGCCTTTCCTGCCCCCATCCTTCTTCCCGCAGCCTCCTGCGGGAGTGTTTCCGCGCAGAGCCCGCGGGCGCGCAGCAGCGCTCTCCTCTCCGCGGGGGGAAGGATCCCGCGCGGAGTATTTCGATCCAGCCAAGTGGAAAATAGACTTTCAACCCCCTTTGTGCGGGAGGGGAGGGCTGGCCGCCGCCTCCGCGGCCCGACAAAACTCCGAGCAGAGCCAAACTGCGGAGTGAACTCGGGAGCGGCCCGCGCAGGGGCTGCGCGCCCGCGCATCCCCCGCGCCGGGGCAAAGCGGCCAAAATCGCCGCTTCGTGCGAGCTTTGGGATTTTTATTTTTTTTCTTTTTCTTTTTCATTCCCGGCGCACGATCGGAGCGGTGGGAAGAGGTTTCGGCCGGGGGGAGGTCCTGCCTTTGGAAGGGGACGCGGAGGGGAGCGGAGCTTGCGCGGGGGGCGGGAGCGGTGGGGGAGGCTTCACCTGTGCTCCCCCCGCAGCTCCGCTCCGCCGCTGCTTTTTTATTTAAATAGGAAAAAAAAAGGGGGAGAAAAAGGAAAAAAAAATAAAAAAGAAAAGAAAAAAACCCCCAACAAAATAAGAAGAAAAAAAGAGGAATTTAAAAAGATTTTTTTTCAATTTTTTTTAGAAGACGGAGGGAAAGCCCCGCCGCAGCCGGAGCCCCTCCGCTGCAACTTCGCGGCGCGCCTGCGGGAGCGGCTCCAGTCCAGTTTTTCGGGCGCTCTCTGCGTCCTTTTGCCTCCTCTGCCTCCCCTTCCTCCCCTGCCTGCCCCTGCCTCCCCTTCCTGCCCCATCTCCCCCTGTCCTCCCCTGCCTGTCCGTGCCTCCCCCGGCCTCCTCGTGCCTCCTCTGCCTCTCCCTGCCTGCCCTCCTCCTCCTCCGGCCTCCTCTTGCTCCCTTTTGCCTCCCCTGCCCATCCTCACCCCCTCTGCCTCCTCTTGCCTCCTCTTCTCCCACTGCCCGGCCCTGCCTTCCCCTGCCCTCCCCGTCCTCTCCTGACCCATCCCTACCTTGATCCGCTCTCCCATCCCATCCCATCCCTGTTTCCCCTGCTTTTCCACCCGGCTCTGCCTCCTCTGGCTTCCTCACCCCGGCCCTGCTCTCCTATCCCATCCCATTCCTACATTCCCTGATTTCCATCCCATCCCTGCCTGCCCCTGCGCTCCCCATCCTGGCCTTGCTCCCCTATCTCATCCCACCCCATCCCCACCTTCCCTGACCTCCCATCCCATCCCATCCCATCCCATCCCATCCCATCCCATCCCATCCCATCCCAACCCATCCCTGCATTCCCATCTCATCCCATCCTATCCCATCCCTGCATTCCCATCCCATCCCATTATCCCATCCCATCCCATCCCATTATCCCATCCCATTATCCCATCCCATTATCCCATCCCATTATCCCATCTGATCTCATCCCATCCCCGCATTCCCTGCTCTCCCATCTGATCTCATCCCATTCCCACATTCCCTGATCTCCCATCCCATTTCATCCTTACCTTTCCTACTCTCCCCATCCCGGCCCTGCTCTCCCATCCCCTTCCCACATTCTTGGCTCTCCCATCTCGGCCCCGCTCTCCCGTCCCATTCCCACATTCCCGGCTCTCCCACCCCATCCCCGCTCTCAGGTCCCCTTCCCACATTCCCGGCTCTCCCACCCCATCCCCGCTCTCCCATCCCATCCCTGCTCTCCCATCCCATCCCCGGTCTCCCATCCCATCCCCGCTCTCCCATCCCGGCCCCGCTCTCCCATCCCATTCCCACATTCCCGGCTCTCCCACCCCATCCCCGCTCTCCCATCCCATTCCCACATTCCCGGCTCTCCCACCCCATCCCGGCTCTCCCATCCCATCCCCGCTCTCCCGTCCCGTTCCCACATTCCCGGCTCTCCCACCCCATCCCCGCTCTCCCGTCCCATTCCCACATTCCCGGCTCTCCCGGCCCATCCCCGCTCTCCCGTCCCGGCCCTGCCTCGGGGCTCCCCGCCGGGCCCGGGGCTCAGGTGAGGCGGCCCCGCCGGTGCCGCCCGCCCGCGGAGCGGCCGCCCGGGGCCCGGGGCTGCGTGGGCGCCCGCGGGTGGGCGGCGGGGCGGGGGCGGAGGGAGGGAGGGGTGCGGGGCGCGGGTCCGCGTGTGTGTGCCGTGCCCAGGGGGAGGTTTCTTGCACACGCACGCACACACACACCGCACACACGCGCGCACCCGCAGGACCGGCCCCGCTCCGGCCCCCCCCCCGCTCCCGGCTCACACCATGTTCCAGCCGTCCGCGAAGCGCTGCTTCACCATCGAGTCCCTGGTGGGCAAGGACGCCCCCCTGGGCCCCGAGGACCCCCCGCGCCCCGCCGCCCTCGCCTACCCCGGCCCCGCCGCCGCCGCCGACGCCGCCGCCTTCGCCCCCGGCTTCCAGGGAGCCGCCGGCCGGGCCCTGTACGGCAGCGCCGAGCTCGTCTTCCCCGAGGCCGTGGGGCACCCGGCGCTGCCCGTCGGGCCGCCCCAGCTGGGGGGCTCGGCCCTGCCGCACCCGCACCCCTTCTTCGGGCCGCAGCACCGCGACCCGCTCAACTTTTACCCCTGGGTGCTGCGGAACCGCTTCTTCGGCCACCGCTTCCAAGGTGAGCGGGGCCGCGGGGGGCGCGGGCCGGGGGCTGCGGGGCCCCGGGGGCTGCGGGGCCGCGGGGCTCCTTCCCGGGGCTCGGGGGGCCCGGCTGACGGCCAAGACCTGTTGCTGCCGTGCCCGCACGCACGGCCGGGGCCCCGGGCGCTCCGCGGCGGGGCCGGTGCCTCCGAGCAGCCGGTGCCTCCGAGCAGCCGGTGATTTCGAGCACCCGGTGATTTCGAGCACCCGGTGGTTCCGAGCATCCGGTGGTTCCGAGCATCCGGTGGTTCCGAACAGCCGGTGCCTCCTAGCACCCGGTGGTTCCGAGCAGCCGGTGCCTCCGCACGCCCGGTGATTCCGAGCACCCGGTGGTTTCGAGCACCCGGTGCCTCCGAGCACTCGGTGCTTCCGAAAACCCGGTGATTTCGAGCACCCGGTGATTTCGAGCACCCGGTGGTTCCGAGCGCCCGGTGCCTCCGCACGCCCGGTGATTTGGAGCACTCGGTGATTCCGAGCGCTCGGTGGTTCCGAGCACCCGGTGCCGGTGCCTTTGCCCAGCCGCGGCCGGAGCGCTCCCGCAGCCCCGGGGCCGGGGCCGGGGCCGGGCAGAGCCCCGCAGAGTCCCGGCCGAGCATCGCGGAGCTCCGGGCGACGGGACCGGCGCCGCCGCCTCCGTGCGCAGCCGAGCCGGGAATTTGGTTTTCTCCTTCCCGGGAACGAAGGGAAGGATTTCGGTGCGGCGGATCTCGGCTCCGCAGAGAGATGTTGTTTGGTTCCGTAGATTTTCTTTCGATTCCTTTTCTTCTCTTAATTTCCTTCTTCTCTTTCTTTCTTCTCTTTCTTTCCTTCTCTTTCTTTTCCTCACTTTTTTGTTTTGCTTCTTTCTTTCTTTCTTTCTTTCTTTCTTTCTTTCTTTCTTTCTTTCTTTCTTTCTTTCTTTCTTTCTTTCTTTCTTTCTTTCTTTTTCTTTCTCTCTCTCTCTCTTTCTTTCTTTCTTTCTCTCTTTCTCTCTTTCTCTCTTTCTCTCTTTCTCTCTCTCTTTCTCTTTCTCTCTTTCATTCTCTCTTTCGTTCCTTCTTTCTTTCTCTTAATTTTCTCATTCTGTCTCTATTTCTTGTATCTTTATTTTCTTTCTCTCCGTTCCTTCCTATCCTCTTTCTTTTCCTTTCTTTAGCTGCATCTTTTCCTTTAGTATTTTCCTTTTTTTTCCCTCGGTTTTTCCCCCCCCGTTTTTCTTTTCTCTTTTTTTGCCTCTCCGTTTCCCCGGCACCGCCGTCGCCTCTGTCCCGCCGCGGTGCCGGGGGGTCCCGCAGCCCGGATTAGTTTTATCTGCTCGGCACCAACCCCTCGTTTGTCCCCGGGGCTCCGCCGGGGATTGCGGCCGCTGCCCGGAGCTCCGGCCCGGCCCTCGGCCCCGGGAGCGGCTCCGGGTCCCGCACGGCCCCCGAGCCCGGCCCGCCGCTCTCCCGAGCCCTCCCTGGGTCCTGCCTTCTCTCTCCGCCTTCAGTTTTCCTTTTCTTCTCTTGCTTTCGTTTCTTCCTACCTTGTTTCGCTCGCTTGCTCTGCAGCTTTCCTGCTCTCGTTCGTTATCCTTTGCTTCTTTCCTTCCTTTTCTTTTTTGCTTTCCCACTTATTGTCTATTTCTTTCCGTCTCCTTTCACTTTCTTTTCCTTCATTTTTTCTTCCTCTTTCTTTCCCTCTTTTTAAAATTGCTTTCCCACTTTATTCCTCTCTTTCCTTGTCCCCTTCCCTCTTTCTTTCCTTCTGTCTTCCCTCCACATTTTTCTTTCTCAGTTTTCCTTCTCTATTTTTTCCCGTCACTTCCTCAGTCTTCCTCCTATTTTATAATTTCTTTTTCTCTCCGTCTCAGTTTTTTCTCTGCCTCCCACCTCCTTTTCCTGCTGCTCTCTCCATCCATCCATCCATCCATCCATCCCTTCTCCCTCTCATTCTTCCTTTTTCTCTCCCTCCCCTCCCTCTGGCGCCGCGGGGCTCAGAGCATCCAGGAGGGAGAACGCGGCACAACCGCCGCAATTTCGGAGCGGGGAACGCTCCTCAAACCCCGCAACTCCCCTCCCGTGTCTCGGGGCCGGGAAGCCGGGCCGGCAGCCGCCGGGGCCGCGCTGAGCTCCGCGTGTGCCCGCAGGGAGCGAGGTGTCCCAGGAGAGCCTCCTGCTGCACGGCCCCTTCGCCCGCAAGCCCAAGCGCATCCGCACGGCCTTCTCGCCGTCGCAGCTGCTGCGCCTCGAGAGGGCCTTCGAGAAGAACCACTACGTGGTGGGCGCCGAGCGCAAGCAGCTGGCCAGCAGCCTCAGCCTCTCCGAGACGCAGGTACTGCCCCCGGGCCCGGCCTGGCCCACCTGGGCCATCGCGTGTCCCACCGTGTCCCACCTGGCCCATCGTGTACCCCACTGTGTCCCCACCCTGGCCCACCCTGGCCCATCGTGTGTCCCACCCTGTGCCACCTGGGCCACCGTGTCCCATCATGTGTCCCACCGTGTCCCATTGTGTGTCCCACCGTGTACCCCGTGTCCCACCCTGTCCCACCCTGTCCCACCTGTGCCACCTGGCCCACCGTGTCCCACCTGGCCCATCGTGTACTCCCCTGTGTCCCCACCCTGTCCCACCGTGTCCCACCATGTTCCACCGTGTCCCCACCCTGTCCCACCCTGTCCCACCTATGCCACCTGGCCCACCATGTCCCACTGTGTCCCACCATGTCCCCACCATGTCCCCACCCTGTCCCACCATGTCCCACCGTGTCCCACCGTGTGTCCCACCATGTCTCATCGTATGTCCCACCTTTGCCACCCTGTCCCACCGTGTCCCACCATGTCCCACTGTGTCCTACCTGTCCTATTGTGTGTCCCACCGTGTCCCCACCGTGTTCCATCGTATGTCCCACCGTGTCCCCACCGTGTCCCACCGTGTCCCACCCATCCCACCCCGTCCCACCGTGCGTCCCACCCTGTCCCACCGTGTCCCGGCCCTGGCAGCGGCACCAGCCCCGCTCAGCGCTCCTGTGTGAAGCCCCGGCCGGGATTGCCCAGCACCCCCAGATGCTGCGGCTGTTCCGGGCTCCTCGGGGCGGGTCTGGGGTTTTTTGGGGCAGCTTTCGGGTGTTCCAGAAGCTGGGGCAGGTTTGGGGCTGGGGATGCGGCTCTGGCGCTGTCCCGGCTCTCCGGAGCATTTTCCCGGCGTTGTTTCTCGCTGGTTTGGGGTTTTTCCCTGGGAGCAATTTGTGGGTTGGAAAATCCTGCGTGGAAAGGAGCAGCAGCCCGGAGGCTTCCCCGGAGAGCTGGAAACCCGTGGCTGAGCCGAGCGGCTCCGGGGCTCTGCTCCAACACCCGGAATTCTGGATGGGTGTGGAGACGGTGCTGCCGAAGGGCGCCGGCTTTGGATGAGACTTTCTGGGATCAGAATCCCCAGGAATTGAGATGTAAGGAGACCCAGGAGAAGCAGAAGGATGAAAGGAAAAGTGCACAGAGCCGGGGGAGAACGTGGGAGCTGGGGCTGAGCATCTCTGTGTGTCCGAGCCCGGTGTTCCGGTGAGCGGCTGTTCCCAAACGCTCCGGGAGAAGGAGTTTTATTTCCCGGGATATTCACCCAGCAGCTGAGCGGAGTGAGAAAGTTTCCCCCAATTTCTGGTGAGGCGGTTGGGCCTGTGCGCTGAATCAATTGCATTTTTAAGCTTCCATTTAGTTGGGAAATGAAGCTGGAGCCGTGGGTGTTCCCAGTACCCGCCTGGCTCGTCCTCGCCCCGGCTCTGCCAAGCAAAAACCTCCAGACGCGCCCCTGGGAGCGGGAAGCTCCCGGGAGGAAAATGTCCCCGGCACGGGGACAGCGGCGAGGAGCGGCTGGGGATGCGGGGAAGCAGGGACGGAGCCCCAAAACCCCCGGCTGTCGGGGTCCCGGGGGTGCTGCTGCCCCGAGCCGCAGCCCGCGGCTCAGCGCGACCCTCCCGGCACCTCCCGGGCTGGAATGGAGAAAAAAGGGGAAAAAAGGACAAACCCCAAAGGTCAAAGAACAGCCGGCAACTTGTCGGGGTGGAAAGGGCAGCTGCGGGATGCCCCAGGGGCAGCTCACCATTCCCCAGCATTGCCTGGAGCCTGAAGGCAATAATTCCATTTACTGGGGAAATGCGGCATCCAACCCCAACCCCGGGGAGGTTTCAGAGCGCCAAGAGGCCGCGGGGATATTTGAAATGTTCGTTTTTGTCTGCTGCAGCCTGTTTGGTGGCGCGGTGGTTTTGGCATGGTTTTGGGAAGCTGCTGCTGCTGGCCGGGACCGCGGGAGGCGGCGGCGGGGCCGGGCAAGGCTCCGGCCGCGGGGGCTTCAGGCAGCGCGGAAACGCTTTTCCCTTCTGTTCTGTGGCTTTGCAAAAATCATTTTTTAAAGAAAAATTTGTTCTAATTACCTGGAGGGAAATAATCGCAGTGTGCCGAGGGATGGGAGACACCCGGGTATTGGGATGGAGGAGCGGGACAGCCAGGGGCTGGTGGCTGTGCCAAACCCAGGATATTATTACTGTTATAATCATTATTAATTCAATATTCGGTGATAAATCCTGCAGGGAATCAAATTTCCACGGAAAACCAGCCCGCTTTACCCACGACACCCATCCTGGTGCGCCACAGGTGTGTTTTCACCTGGGGCTCCACACCCAAAGCCACAGTTTGGGGGGGTTTGCCGTTTTTTCCCGGATTTAACAATTCCCAGCCGGGCTGCAGCTCAGGGCTGTGCCTGGCCCTGCTTCCCAGCGGCTTTTCCCTCTGGAAAAGGGAATTTTGCCCCGCGGGCTGTGCCAGCTCCGGGTCCCCAGCCAGGGAGCAGCACCCGGAGCAGCCCAGGGGAGGTGAGAGGGGCTCGGGTCCTGCCCAGCATCGGGAAATGTTTTGGGATTTGGGGGGGGGGATGGCGCCGGGGTTTAACCCCTTCCCAGCCGCTGTGCTACGAGGAGCTGCATGAATTCGGGGTCAAATTCCAACAGCAGGCCCGGAAGAGCAAGATCAAAGGGGCTGGGGGAGCAAAAGGCAGCTCGGGGCCCGGAGGGAAATCCAAAAGTGGGATGGGGAAGGCGCAGGGAGGGCTCCGGAGGGAGTGTGGGACGCTCTGAGCCAGGGGAGCCACCGGGGGTTTGGGTGGGACGGGGACACGGGTGTGACCCAGCGGGCATCGAGAGGGGTGTGGAGGGGGTTCTGGGCAGGGTGGTGGATCTGGGATCAGCAGGATCCCAGCCCTGTGCTGGCACTGGGATCAGCAGGATCCCGGGCACTGTGTGGGATCAGCAGGATCCCAGCCCTGTGCTGGCACTGGGATCAGCAGGATCCCGGGCACTGTGTGGGATCAGCAGGATTCTGGGAACTGTGGTACTCTGGGATCAGCAGGATCCCGGGCACTGTGCTGGCACTGAGATCAGCAGGATCCCGGGCACTGTGTGGGATCAGCAGGATCCCGGGCACTGTGTGGGATCAGCAGGATCCTGGGCATTATGGTACTCTGGGATCAGCAGGGATCTGGGCACTGTGGGTGCTCTGGGATCATCAGGATCCCGGGCACTGTGGGATCAGCAGGATCCTGGGCACTGTGTGGGATCAGCAGGATTCTGGGAACTGTGGTACTCTGGGATCAGCAGGATCCTGGGCACTGTGTGGGATCAGCAGGATTCTGGGAACTGTGGTACTCTGGGATCAGCAGGATCCTGGGCACTGTGTGGGATCAGCAGGATCCTGGGCATTATGGTACTCTGGGATCAGCAGGGATCTGGGCACTGTGGGTGCTCTGGGATCAGCAGGATCCTGGGCACTGTGTGGGATCAGCAGGATCTCGGGCACTGTGATGCTCTGGGATCAGCAGGGATCTGGGCACTGTGTGGGATCAGCAGGATCCCGGGCACTGTGTGGGATCAGCAGGATCCCAGCCCCTCTGGTGCTCCAGGATTTTGTGCCGGGCTGGGATCTGAGCTGTGTGCTGGGAATGGGACGTGCCGTGTCCTGTCGGGGTGGGCACGGCTTGGCAGTGCCAGTGCCGGTGGCACCAGGTCACTTCCCCTGCCAGGGGAGCAGCCGGGGCTGGGAAGGCGCTTCCCTGGATTCCCCTGGCATCCGGAGCCAGAATTCCCAGCAGAGCCGCTCCAGGCCCGGCAGCTCGTGGGGCCAACCCCACCTGGGACCCCAAATCTGCATTCCCAAAGCAGAGACCTCCCCCGGCTCCTGCAGAGGGAACTTTGGGGTGCTTGTGGGGTCTCCAAGTGTCCTGGTGTCCCCTCTCAGCTTTGGGGTGATTATGGAATTACTGGATATCCCAGTGTCCCTCAAAGCTTTGGGGTGATTATGGAACCCCTGGATATCCCAGTGTCCCTCAAAGCTTTGGGGTGATTATGGAATTACTGGATATCCCAGTGTCCCTCAAAGCTTTGGGGTGATTATGGAACCCCTGGATATCCCAGTGCCCCTCAAAGCTTTGGGGTGATTATGGAACCCCTGGATATCCCAATGTCCCTCTCTCAGCTTTGGGGTGATTATGGAACCCCTGGATATCCCAATGTCCCTCAAAGCTTTGGGGTGATTATGGAACCCCTGGATATCCCAGTGTCCCCTCCTGGAGCTGCCCCTGCAGGGACAGAGCAGCCCCGGCCAGGGGCTCGGTGCTGGCTGTAATTAATAATTAATAATTAACAGAGCAAATGCCTGGGAATCACAGGAGGAGAAAGATGCCCAGATAGAGCAGAGCGGCCCCGTGAGAAGCCCCGGGCCGGCAGTGTCCCCTGAGAAGTGTCCCCAGAACCAAACCCGGCAGGTTCTGGGGTGTTTCAGGAGGAGAGTCCCCGCAGGGACAGCCGGACAGGCGGGGGTGCAGCGCTGGCCGGGCCGGTGGCACTTCGGGGGACAGCCAGCACGGGCGGTGCCACCGGGGCTGGTCCCTCCGTGCCCCCTCCAGCCCCACCGCGGTGCCCTCAGCCCCGGTGGCTTTTAGCTGTCCCCGATGTCACCTCGGGGCCGGCGCTGGCTCCCGGTGCCATCGGCGCTCCCGGGGATGTCCCGGCGGTGGCCCTGGCGGCCCTCGGGCGCGGCACGGGTGGGAACGCGCCGGGAAGCGCGGCTGGGAGCCGGGCTTGGGGACGGGACGGGGATGCGGGAGCCAGCCCGGTGCCACCAGCCCTGTCCTGAGCAGCAGCCCGGGCCGGGAGGCGACCCCGGGGACAGAGCCGGCCGGGGATGGCGGCGCCGGGAGCTCGGCACGCTCCGGCACGAGAAGGGTTAATGTGGCACGGGACAACACCCGGGCTCGGGGCTTGGAGCGGCTCCCCCGGAGCGCGGGGGCGGCACGGGAGGGCCGGGGAGCCCCGTCCCGCAGGAATGCCGGCCCAACCGGGCCGAACTGGGCCGAACCGGGCCGAACCGAGCCTGGCAGAGCCGGGGTGGGAATGCTGATTTGGAATGGGAATGTTTGCCTGGGATGGGAATGTTTGCCTGGGATGGGAATGCTCATCTGGGATGGGAATGCTGATCTGGAACAGGAATGCTGATCTGGAACAGGAATGCTGATCTGGGACAGGAATGCTGATCTGGGATGGGAATGCTGATCTGGGACGGGAATGCTGAACTGGAACAGGAATGCTGAACTGGAACAGGAATGCTGATCCAGGATGGGAATGCTGATCTGGGATGAGAATGCTGATCTGGAACAGGAATGCTGATCTGGGACAGGAATGCTGGCCTGGGATGGGAATGCTGATCTGGAACAGGAATGCTGGCCTGGGATGGGAATGCTGGCCTGGGATGGGAATGCTGACCCGGACAGGAATGCTGGCCTGGGATGGGAATGCTGACCCGGACAGGAATGCTGGCCTGGGATGGGAATGCTGACCCGGACAGGAATGCTGGCCTGGGATGGGAATGCTGGCCTGGGATGGGAATGCTGACCCGGACAGGAATGTCGGCCTGTGCTGCCGCGGGGAGGCTCCGGAGCAGGAGCAGGAGCAGGAGGTGCCTGTGGCCGGTGCTGAAGGACAGGGGGAAAAGGGCTGAGGATCCCGGGATCAGCCCAGTGCCAGAGGCTGCAGGACCCGGAACGGCGGGACAAGGCTCAGCCTGGGCTGGGCCGGGCTGGGCTGGGCCGGGCTGGGCTGGGCTGGGCCGGGCTGGGCTGGGCTGGGCTGGGCTGTCAGTGCGGCCAAGCAGCGGCACCGAGTGCTGCGGGCCTGGGAGCCAGGCAGGGTCTGCACCCTGCCCGGGGCATCCTCATCCTGCCCGGGGCATCCTCATCCTGCCCGGGGCATCCTCATCCTGCCCGGGGCATCCTCATCCCGCCCGGGGCATCCTCATCCCACCCAGGGCATCCTCATCCTGCCTGGGGCATCCTCATCCTGCCCAGGGCATCCTCATCCCGCCCGGGGCATCCTCATCCCAGCTGCAGCCTCCTCATCCCAGCTGCAGCCTCCTCATCCCAGCTGCAGCCTCCTCATCCCAGCTGCAGCCTCCTCATCCTGCGCCGCTGCCTGCAGTGTCCCATTCCAGTGCCATCCCCCATCGCACCCACTGCAATCTCCCATCCCACCCCAGCGCCATCCCTCACCCCCTGTCCCTGCCTGCAGCACCCAGCACTGCTCCCTGCAGCATCCCAGCTGCAGCAGCCCTCACCACCCCAACTGCCACATCCCGCATCCCATCCCGCATCCCATCCCGCATCCCATCCCGCATCCCATCCCGCATCCCATCCCGCATCCATCCCATAACCCTGCCTGCAGCATCCCACATCTCTTACCCCATCCATTCTGCTTCCTGCAGCATCCTGCATCCCTCACCGCTGCCACCAGCATCCCTCCTCGCTGGCATCCCCCATCCTGCATCTCTACATCCTTACATCCCTGTATCCCTGCATCCGTACATCCCTGCATCCCTGCATCCTTACATCCCTGCATCCCTGCATCTCTGCATCCCTGCATCCATACATCCCTGCATCCCTGCATCCTTACATCCCTGTATCCCTGCATCCTTACATCCCTGCATCCCTGCATCCCTGCATCCGTACATCCCTGCATCCCTGCATCCTTACATCCCTGTATCCCTGCATCCCTGCCCGTGCCATCCCAAATCCCTGCCTGTGCCATCCCAAATCCCTGCCCGTGCCATCCCAAATCCCTGCCTGTGCCATCCCAAATCCCTGCCCGTGCCATCCCAAATCCCTGCCCGTGCCATCCCGCCCCCCTCCATGCCCCAGTGCCCCTGTGGGTGCCCTGAGCAGGCCAGGCTGCCCCTGGCCCTGTCCAGCCCTGTCCAGCCCTGTCCCCACTCCCAGTGCCTCAGTCCAGGACCAGGCCTGGGCCAGGACTCTGGGGAGGGAGGCGGGTGGGACCCCCGGGATGGAGACTCCAGGTGTTTGGGACCCCCGGGATGGAGACTCCAGGTGTTTGGGACCCCCGGGATGCAGAATGGGACCCCCGGGATGCAGAGTGGGACCCCCGGGATGCAGAGTGGGACCCCCGGGATGCAGAGTGGGACCCCCGGGATGCAGAATGGGACCCCCGGGATGCAGAGTGGGACCCCCGGGATGCAGACTCCAGGCGGCTCCTGGGACAGTTTGTCTCCAGCCGAGCCCAGAGCTCTCCTGAGAGCTCCGTGTGCTCCGTTCCGGGTGGATAATCGGAATTCCGGTCCCGGCTGGAGGGCGGGGATGGCTCCCAGCGCCATCCCGGTGGCACCGGGCCACGGGCGCCGTGCTGTGGCACCCTGGCACGGCTGGCACGGCTGGCACGGCTGGCACGGCTGGCAGCTGGAGCAGGGCCGGCCGCGGGAGCCCGGCCGGGCTGACGGGCTCGGGGAGCTGCGGGAGCGTCACCCCCGCGCCCCTGCCCCGTCCCCGGGTGTCACCGAGCGCCCTCCACCCTGCGAGGCACAACCGCACCTGCCCCCGTGTGACACCTTGCCGAGGGAAACTGAGGCACGGAGGGGCGGCTGTGGGAGCGCTCCTGGAGGGACGGGGACAGGGACGGGACGGGGACAGGGACAGGGACAGGGACAGGGACAGGGACGGGGACAGGGACAGGGACAGGGACAGGGACAGGGACGGGGACAGGGACGGGGACGGGGACAGGGACAGGGACAGGGACAGGGACAGGGACAGGGACAGGGACGGGGACGGGGACAGGGACGGGGACAGGGACAGGGACGGGGACAGGGACAGGGACGGGGACAGGGACAGGGACAGGGACAGCGATAGAGGCAGGTACGGGGACAGGGATAGGGATAGGAACAGAGACATGGATATGGACAGGGACAGGGACAAGGCAGGGATGAGGACAGGGACAGGGTTAGGAACAGGGTCAGGATCGGGGACAGGGACAGGGATAGAGGCAGGTACAGGGACGGGAACAGGGGCAGGGATGGGGATAGGAACAGAGACATGGATATGGACAGGGACGAGGATGGGGATAGGGCAGGGATAAGGACAGGAACAGGGATAGGGACAGTGACAGGGACAGTGACAAGGACAGGGACAAGGATATGAACAGGGACAGGGACAGTGACAGGAGCAGTGACAGGGACAAGAACAGGGACAGGGACAGGGACAGGGATTAGGACAGGAACAGGGGCAGGGACAGGGACAGAGACAGGGACATGGGGACAAGGACAGGGACAGGAACAGGGATGGGGCCAGGGATAGGAACAGGGGCAATGACAGGGATAGGGACAATGACAGGGACATGGACAGGGACACGGGGGCAGGAACAGGAACAGGGACAGGAGCAGGGGCAATGACAGCACCAGGGACCGTCGGGCCGCTCTGCCGGGCATCCCGAGCCCCCGGGGCGGCCGGAGCCCATTGCGCCGCGTCCCGCCCGCAGGTGAAGGTGTGGTTCCAGAACCGGCGCACGAAATACAAACGGCAGAAGCTGGAGGAGGAGGGCCCCGACTCGGAGCAGAAGAAGAAGGGCTCGCACCACATCAACCGATGGCGCCTCGCCACCAAGCAGCCGAGCGGAGAAGACATCGATGTCACCTCCAACGACTAAGGCGGAGCCGGGCTCCTGGCGCCGCCAGCACGGAGAGCAGCCCGGGCCGGGCAGGGGGCGGCCGGGCGGCCGCAGCCCCCGCGCCGTAGGGACCCCCGCCCCGCCGCCTTCCCGGGGCGCGGGGCCGAGCCCGTCCCGCCCCCGGCGCCCGGGGGTCCCTCGGAGGGGCTTTGGGGGCGCTCCCAGGAGGGACAGGAGGCTGCCAGGGCGGCCCCGGGGCGCGCATCCTCCTCGGCGCTGGAGCCGGGCAGGTCCGAGCAGCGCGTCCCACCAGCAGCTCGATGCTCCAGCCCTTCTCCCTTTGCCTTTTTATTCTCCTTTCCCACCCTTTCACCCCCTCCCCTCCAATTTGGTTTCATCGTTTGGGGTTTTTTTATGACGGTTTCTTTTAATTTATTCTCTCTCTCCCCGTGCCCGTGTGCGCGCGTTCCCGCCCGTGGGCAGCAGCTGGAGCGAGCGTTTCCGCGTGGAAATAAAAGAAAAACGCGCTGGGAACTGCCCCGGGCACCCGCGGGCACGGCGGCCGGGCTGGCACCGGGGAAACTGGGGCACGGGGGGCACTGGGGGCACTGGGAGGTGCTGGGGGCACTGGGGGCACTGGGAGGTGCTGGGGGCACTGGGGGCACTGGGGGCACTGGGAGGTGCTGGGGGCACTGGGGGCACTGGGGAGTACTGGGGGGCACTGGGAGGAACTGGGAGGAACTGGGGGGTACTGGCAAGCACTGGGAGGCGCTGGGAGGCGCTGGGAGGCACTGGGGGCATTGGGAACACTGGGGGCACTGGGAGCTACTGGGGGGCACTGAGGGAAACTGGGGAAAACTGGGAGGCACTGGGAGGCACTGGGGGCACTGGGGGCACTGGGGAAACTCAGGGGCACTGGGGGCACTGGGAGGCACTGGGAGGTGCTGGGGGCACTGGGGGTACTGGGGGTACTGGGAGGTGCTGGGGGCACTGGGGGTACTGGGAGGCGCTGGGGGAAACTCGGGGGCACTGGAGGGCACTGGGAGGCACTGGGAGGTGCTGGGGGCACTGGGGGTACTGGGAGGTGCTGGGAGGTGCTGGGGGCACTGGGGGCACTGGGGAGTACTGGGGGCACTGGAGGTACTGGGAGGTGCTGGGAGGTGCTGGGGGCACTGGGGGTACTGGGAGGCGCTGGGGGAAACTCGGGGGCACTGGAGGGCACTGGGAGGTGCTGGGGGGCACTGGGAGGTGCTGGGGGGCACTGGGAGGTGCTGGGGGCACTGGGGGCACTGGGGAAAACTGGGAGGCATTGGGAGGCACTGGAGGCACTGGGGAGTACTGGGGGAAACTGGAGATCACTGGGGAGTACTGGGGGAAACTGGGGGGCACTGTGGGCACTGGGGGCATTGGGAACACTGGGGGGCACTGGGGAAACTGGGGGGCACTGGGTGGCACCGGCAGAGAGGGAACAAGCAGAGTTTGGTGGTTCCATGGCGGTGGGTGAGGACAGGGGGGTCCCGGGGGTCCCCCAGGTGGGACAGGTCCGGGGGGGTCCCGGGGGTCCCCCAGGTGGGACAGCTCTGCCATCCCTGCGGGTCCCTCGGGAATGTCCCCGCAGGGATGGGACACCCAGGGCTGTCCCCACCGGGACCCCCCGACAGGACAGGAGGGATTTGGAGGAAAACACATATCATCATTTTATATATATATATATAAATATATATAAATATATATTTATATAAAAATAATAAAATTAAAATATAATTTATAGATATAATTTTTATATAAATATATAAAATAAATTATATAAAAATTATATATATAAAATTATATATAAATTATATATATGTACTACATATATCAATCATATATATAACTAAAATACCTACATATAAAATATAAAATCACATATAAAATACAGCACATATACACACATATGCACATGAACAGAACATACACATACCAATGCGTATATACTGTGTATATTGTATTTTATAATTTATATTTTATATATATTTATTCGCACGCACGCCGTAGATTTTGGATGGAATACGTATATATAAAATATAGATTGTGCTTCCCGAGGTCTATATTATATATAATGATATCTAATTACATATTCTAAAATATATCAACTGGCTTATATATTTTATTATATGTACTAGATGAAAATTATATATATTATGCCTATAACTATACATATTTTTAAATTCTAGCATTATACAGATTCTGTCGTTATTTCTGTATAATTATATACGGACGCACAAAGTTCATAATTCCGGCTGTTGGGAAAGCCCCCCCTCCCCACATCCAGGGAAAATCATTCCA
This sequence comes from Lonchura striata, assembly GCF_050655825.1. Lineage (NCBI taxonomy): Eukaryota > Metazoa > Chordata > Aves > Passeriformes > Estrildidae > Lonchura > Lonchura striata. The sequence continues at coordinate 973,516 of NC_140706.1, read as the reverse complement.
AGGAAATTCCCATCCCCGGCAGCCGCTGCCTGGCGATCCATCCCATAATAAGCGCGTGCTGTGCCTCCCAGCATTCCCGGGAATCCACACGGGCTGGGGGCCCGGCAGCCTCCGGCCTCTTTTATTTTTTATTCTCTTTTATTCTTTTATTACCCCGGGCTCACACGGGAGCCGCGGGCGGTGGCCACCGAGGGGTTAAAAACAGACGGAGCCTGCGGGTCCCGGGGGTCCCGGGGGTCCCGGGTGTCCTGGGGTGTCCCAGGGGTGTCTCAGTGTGTCCTGGGGTGTCCCAGAGGTGTCCTGGAGGTGTCCTGGGGTGTCCCTGGGTGTCCTAGAGGTGTCCCAGAGGTGTCTCAGGGGTGTCCTAGGGTGTCCCAGGATGTCCCAGGGGTGTCTCAGTGAGTCCTAGGGTGTCCTGGAGGTGTCCCAGGGGTGTCTCAGGGTGTCCCTGGGTGTCCTGGGGTGTCCCAGAAGTGTCCCAGGGGTGTCTCAGTGTGTCCCAGGGTGTCCCAGGGGTGTCTCAGGGTGTCCCAGGGTGTCCCAGGGTGTCCCAGGGTCTCCCAGGGGTGTCCCAGGGTGTCCCAGGGGTGTCTCAGTGTGTCCCAGGGTGTCCCAGGTTGTCCCAGGGGTGTCTCAGGGTGTCCCTGGGTGTCCTAGAGGTGTCCCAGGGTGTCCCAGGGTCTCCCAGGGGTGTCCCAGGGTGTCCCAGGGGTGTCTCAGTGTGTCCCAGGGTGTCCCAGGTTGTCCCAGGGGTGTCTCAGGGTGTCCCTGGGTGTCCTAGAGGTGTCCCAGAAGTGTCCCAGGGGTGTCTCAGTGTGTCCCAGGGTGTCCCAGGTTGTCCCAGGGGTGTCTCAGGGTGTCCCTGGGTGTCCTAGAGGTGTCCCAGGGTCTCCCAGGGGTGTCCCCGGGGTGTCCCCGGGGTGTTCCTGGGGTGTCCCCGGGGTGCCCGGGCTCCCACCCCGCTGGAGGACGCCGGCGCTGGCAGCTGTGCCCCGGCATTCCCGAGGGATTCGCTGCCAGGCTGTGCTCAGCTCCATGTGGAATAATCCCGAAAACCAGGGAAGAACCCAAAATGGTGTCTCCCAAAGGGACCTGGGGACACCAGCGGGAGGAGCAGGGAAGGAGCAGCAAGGACAAAGGGAAGGAGCCGAGCCCAGGCTGGAGGTTGGGGACATGGGGGACACCACCCGGGCTCGTCCCCCGGCCAGCTCAGGGATCCACCCTCCAGGAGAGACTCCCAAAACTTCTCGCCAGCACCTTTTGCTGCAACCTGCTCCTCATTATTCCTTAATTAACACAGCCCAGAAATCAATTAGGTGCGACATGTCTAATTAAATATGCCGGGAGAAGATCGCCTCATCGTCACTCTGTGCCGAGGTGAGGGGCTCCATGTCTGCGCGCCCCCCGTTGTTCCCGGCCCCCCCAATTACAGGAAACCGGGAATGCAAATGCTCGGGGTCGCTTTGTGCACGAGGAGATTAATTAGTGATTAGTGAACGTGCAGAACGTTGTCATTAGCTGGGGAATCTTCCCGGCACCGTTTGCTGTCCTAAAAACCAACCGGCCCCGTGCCCGGCCCCAGCGCCGCTGGAAGGGCTGAGAGGGACATTCCCAGCTGGAATTCCCAGGTGGGACACTCCAGTGTGGGACATTCCCAGGTGGGACATTCCCAGCTGGAATTCCCAGGTGGGACACTCCAGTGTGGGACATTCCCAGCTGGAATTCCCAGGTGGGACACTCAAGTGTGGGACATTCCCAGCTGGAATTCCCATGCGGAACATTCCCACAAGGGACGTTCCCAGGTGAGACATTCCCACGTGGGACATTCCCATGTGAGACATTACCATGTGAGACATTCCCATGTGGAATTCTCAGGTGGGACATTCCCAGCTGGAATTCCCAGGTGGGACACTCCAGTGTGGGGCATTCCCACGTGGGACATTTCCAAGTGGGACATTCCCATGTGGAATTCTCAGGTGGGACATTCCCATGTGGGATTTTCCCAGATGGAAAATTCCTATGTGGGACATTCCCATGTAGAATTGCCAGCTGGGACATTCCCAGGTGGAACACTCCCACATGGGACATTCCCAGGTGGGACATTCCCATGTGGAATTCCCATTTGGAACACTCCCATGTGGAATTCCCAGGTGGGACATTCCACGTGGGACGTTCCCAGGCGGGACATTCCCATGTGGAATTCCCAGGTGAGACATTCCCAGGCGGGACATTCCCAGGTGGAACATTCCCACGTGGGACGTTCCCAGGCGGGACATTCCCGGGCGGGGCTGGGTGGAAGTGCCTTTGGAGACCCACGCCCCGAGGTTTGGGGCTGCTTTGGGATCAAATCCCCTCGCTGGGTGAGCGGAGGTGTCCCACGGGCGGGATCCCATCCGAGCCCGGCCCTCGCTGGGATGCAGGGACACGTCGGCTGGGATCACCTCGTGGTGCTCCTGGTGTCCCTGGGCTGCCCAAGGGCCCACGGGGCCACCACGAGGTGCTCCTCACGCAGATCCCTCGTCCTGCTGGTCAGCGAGCCGGGACGGCGAGGGGAAGGATGGATCTGCAGCATCCCGGCTCTCCCGGGGGTGCGCGTGGCTCTGGGAGCTGTGGGGACAAGTGCCAGTGTCCCCAGGGCCACCTCCCAGCCCAGAGCTGCCGGGACCGTGGATGGAGCTGGAGCACCCCGCTCTGGGAGGTGGCACAGCCCTGGCAGGGTTTGGGATGGGATGAGGTCCCAGGACCCTTCCAACCCAAACCATTCCAGGTTCCGTGCTGCCAGAGGAGGCTGCAGGAGGGAACCGAGCCTGGTGCCTCCCCCAGGAGCTCCTGGGCGACGCTTGGAGCGGCGCTGGGACAAAGTTTAGGTCGGTGCCCGGGAGCGCCTGGCGGGGCCGGGATGTTCCACCGCCCAGCCGAGCTGAGTCCCATTCTGCTGCCACACGAAGCCAAACAAGTGTGCGGGGTCTGTGCGGGCAGACGACAAATCCAGACTCCTTTGGGCCCTTTGATTGTCACCCGTGTGAGGGAGCGGCTGCCTTGGAGCCGGGCCGCGCTCCGGCACGGCTCCTCCGACATCCCCGAGCTGGTCCCGGCGCCGCCCGCGGGATCTGCCCCTCTGCATCCCCTGGAGCCGCCTGGCTTTAATAAATCCCCATTTTCTGCTCCGAGCCCTGCTGATGAGCCCCGGATTAGCGGGACGGGCACCCCGCTAAGGAGCTGTGATCCCCGCAGGTGATGCGTGTGCAGGGAGAGCGCCCGCAGGGCAAAACGGGAGCCGGCTCTTTCCCGAGGCAGAACTTGGTCAATCCCTGCTTTTCCTGAGGGCAGCAAAGCCCAGCCTCCTTTCACCCACTGGAAATTCCCTGCAGGTCAGCCCAGCTCTGACACACACCCCGGCTCTGCGATCCCCCACAAACCCAAACCACCGCAGCCTCCATCCCTTCCTCCTTCCCCCTCCTCCGAGCAAAGCTGGGATGAGCTTGGGCAGAGGCCACGGGAGGGAGGAAGGATGCTCCAGACAGGCACCCGAGCCAGGAGCCTTCTCCCTGGCAGCGAGACGGGAATTTCGGCCTCAGAGGAGCCTTTCCCTGCTCCACACCCCCCCATGGATGCCGTGCCAGGGGTACTGCACCCCCAGCACCCACAGATCCATGGAAAAGGGCTGGATGTGGTTCCAGGGGAACTGCACCCCAAATTCCAACGCCACAGATCCATGGAAAAGGGCTGGATGTGGTGCCAGGGGAACTGCACCCCCAAATCCCAGATCCATGGAAAAGGGCTGGATGTGGTTCCAGGGGAACTGCACCCCAAATCCCAACGCCACAGATCCATGGAAAGGGCTGGATGTGGTTCCAGGGGAACTGCACCCCAAGTCCCAGATCCATGGAAAAGGGCTGGATGTGGTGCCAGGGGAACTGCACCCCCAAATCCCAGATCCATGGAAAAGGGCTGGATGTGGTTCCAGGGGTACCTGCACCCCCAGCCCCATGGAAAGGGCTGGATGTGGTTCCAGGGGTACTGCACCCCCAAACCCCCCAGCCCCATGGAAAGGGGCTGTTCCAGGCTCGCAGCTGCTCGCCCAGCCCTGGGGGCTGCCTGCATCCCTCTCCCCTTCCCTGGGCTCCCCGGCTGCTGCAGGAGTTATCTGCTCCCAGCGTGCTGCCAGCGGGACAGGAGGCCATGGGAATGTCCCCAGGACAGCTGGCAGAGCCCAGCCGGGGGGATCCTCCTCTGGAATGGACATTCATCTATTCATCTCATCTCGGGCATGAAGGGAACTCCACCGGGCCCAGTCCCGCTGTGCTGGCCCGCTGTAAAGCCAGGGCAGCCCCAGGGTGCACGGGGCCCGCTCCGGGTTCCCAGCAGAGTTTGGGACCAGGAGCTGCCCCACAACAGCACCTACAAAGGGTTGGCCCCTCCTGTCCTGCCTGCCGATGTGTAAATCCACAGCATGGATCCCTTTTGTGCAATTACTCCTGATTTACACCAGGCCAGGGCCCTGAGCTGCCCCAGTGTGTGGCTCCCGTTCCTGTGGCTCTGACTCCACACCTGGGGCGCTCAGGCCTCCCAGTTCCAGGCATTGCAATAAATCCATCAGATACATTCTGTGTCAGTGGTGATTCGGTTTCCCCTTTCCCCGGCCTCCCCAACCCCACAAGAAATGGGCATTTGAAGGGTGAGAGCCTGTGCCACCCCAGCAGCACCACGGTGCCACGGCCATCCCGCAGGTGGCTCCCACAGGGACGTCCTGCCTCTGGGATGTTCTGCTGGTGGCCACGCTCCAAATGAACCCGAGGGAGTCCCTCTGGGGTGAATTTTGGGGGAATTTTTGTTGAATTTTGTGAGATACCAGAAAGCCAAACCGTGGCCCCAAAGCCAGGGAGGGCCTGACTTGGTGCAGGGTGGGGGTGACTCAGCCCTCCCCTTTCACCACCCTGGAGCAGAGCCCTGGTAGGACAGACAGACAGACAGACGGATGTCCCCGGAGGGCAGTGTCCCCTCGGAAGGTGCAGTGTCACAGCCATCAGCTCAGCGCAGCTGCCAGGACCTGCCTTGGGTCCTCTCTGCAGCAGCACAAGGCCTCGGGCAGGGTCGGCTTTGCTGGGTGGAGGGGCTGGAAAAAGTGGGGGAGAGAAGAGGAAGAGGAAGGAGAGGAAGAGAAGGGAGAAGGAGAGAAAATAAAGAGAGGAGAGGAGAGGAGAGGAGAGGAGAGGAGAGGAGAGGAGAGGAGAGGAGAGGAGAGGAGAGGAGAGGAGAGGAGAGGAGAGGAGAGGAGAGGAGAGGAGAGGAGAGGAGAGGAGAGGAGAGGAGAGGAGAGGAGAGGAGAGGAGAGGAGAGGAGAGGAGAGGAGAGGAGAGGAGAGGAGAGGAGAGGAGAGGAGAGGAGAGGAGAGGAGAGGAGAGGAGAGGAGAGGAGAGGAGAGGAGAGGAGAGGAGAGGAGAGGAGAGGAGAGGAGAGGAGAGGAGAGGAGAGGAGAGAAGAGAAGAGAAGAGAAGAGAAGAGAAGAGAAGAGAAGAGAAGAGAAGAGAAGAGAAGAGAAGAGAAGAGAAGAGAAGAGAAGAGAAGAGAAGAGAAGAGAAGAGAAGAGAAGAGAAGAGAAGAGAAGAGAAGAGAAGAGAAGAGAAGAGAAGAGAAGAGAAGAGAAGAGAAGAGAAGAGAAGAGAAGAGAGAAGAGAATTCCAATTGGAAGGGGCCTGCAATGTTCCTTGTCCAACTGCCTGCCCAGCTGGGGATTGATCCAAACTTAAACCACATCCTGTCCTTAGACACCAGCTCAGCAAAGCGTGGCTTAGCCAGGCACCTCAGATCAGGAAGAGCCCTGTCAGAGGGTGCTGGGTGGGACAAAGCCCCCTGAGGGCTGTGCAGAGGAACAGAGCAGCTCCAGCACCATTTCTACTCCAACACTCCACCTCTGGGCACCTTGGCTTTCCAGGACCATGAAACCCAGGCAAAAGCCCCTGTGGAATTGCAGGGCTGGGATCCAGGGCCAGCCAGTCTCGCAGTGAAGGGCAGGATGCCACCAGCAGCGTCTGCAGGAGGAGGAGGAGGATGAAGGGTGGAGGGGCACAGCCGAGCCCTTGCTGGGCACATGGAATTCCTCTTCAGAGCGCGAGTGCTGGGGCAGGATCAGCAAGAAATCCACGCTGGGCATTCCCAATCCCCTGATCAATCACATCCACGCAGCCCTTGGTCTGTGCAGAGCTGGTGCTGTGCAGCAGCAGTGGACTGAGCTCCCATGAGCACGAGATGTGACGTCTGCGTCGTGCAGGCAGCTCTGACCACGCCAGCTCGCCCCTGAGCTCCCTCCACGCGGTGCCAGCGATTCTGAGTTTCGTTAGCTAGTTCTAAAGTGGTTCGACGTGATTTTATTTGTTGCAGTTGCTGCTCCTGTTGCTAAGTTAAAACTTTTAATATTAATCTTTAGGAGTGGTGTGAGGTGTCAGTTCTCTGCAGGTGTTAATTCGCTCCCGGGCTGCCGGGAGCGGCTCCTACCACTGAGCTCTATTATTTCATCTTCTCCTTGTTGGTGTTGTTTGCTTTCTCCCAGGCTGGAGCTTCCCCTCTTCCCCCCCAGACTTTCCGGGCTGGGACGCTCCTCTTGCACTCACAAGCCTTTGTTGTAGACCACGGTCTTACTGCTGGTGGCCATGGCGATCTCGGGCTCCAGCTGGGACGTCTCGATCTGCGGAAGCAAAGAGCAGCGGGATGAGAACCCACGGCTGGGCCGGCTGCCGAGGAGGAGGAGGAGGAGGAGGAGGAGGAGATGGGAACCGTTCCACGCCACTCACGCCTTCCCTGGTGCCTGGGTGCCGAGCTCCAGCCCCAGCCCCCCCGAGCTGGGTGGGTTTGCAGCGCACGAAACGCCGCACGTTCCCTGCCTGGCAGCGCTCAATGAATTATAGAGTGTCTGAGGCTCCAACGCATCCCACCCATCCCAGCTTTCCATCCCTTCCTTCCCTTCCCTTCCCTGCAGCTCCCAGAGCCCCAGGCTGGACCTGGCAAAGCCCAGGTGCTGCCAGGAGGGAAGAGCCTCGCTGGGCTCCACCTTCACAGCCCAACCCTTCCTGCCCCTTTCTCCATCCCCATGAAATCTCCATCCCTTGCCTCGTTTTTCCCCTCCGCCAGCTTCTCCCGAAGCTTTCCCTTGCTCTGAAATCCCTTGGAATCTCTGCATTCCCGGGAGGGATCCGCGGCGCTGATCCCCGCTCCCAGCCGGGCCACGACACCTGGGAAAACCTGGAATTTTCGAAACCCTCCCCACGGAACCCACGCCGGTGCCGACACAATGCGAGGAACCCACGTTAAAAATCGAAATGCTTTTGAAAATGTTTAACCTAGTTAGACAAATTAGCAAAAATTTGTGCAAAACAATTTAGGTATTTAAAATATTCAATGTTTTTAAAAACTGGAAAAACTGTTCTTAGCTTTCAGCTGCAAAAACCCAACAAAATATAACATCAAAGCAATCTTAACATGAGGTGCAACATAACCCTTCAGCAAAGCTGTTAAACAGCTACTGAAGCATCATGGGAAATAGCACTTCATTTATTCAAATGCACATATGTCAGGTTTTTGCACCATATGTCATTCCAAGCTATTTACAGTAATAATTAAATCTTAATCAACGTTTAACCTCTGTAAAATGTTTGAAGGGATCTAATCACCCTTCAGACTGCACTAATGAAGGAGAAATATATAAACATAAAAAGAAAATGATGCATAGATAGCACACCAGAAAGAACAGTAATTGCAAAATTGTATTTCTTTTAAATATAATCAGCAAATTATGTAAAGTAAAGCCAACGAGTATTTTAAGTGAAGACATCTTGGGTGTCAGAGGTGTGATCAGCTAATTTTGTACTGCTATCCATAACAGATGTAGCATATTTTCTTTTAGTGCCATTATTAGCAACTTCACCATTCCTTTCAGCGCCGCAGCACAAAGTGAAGCATTGTGCCGGGAGAGCACCGGGAAAGGTGCAGGAGCTCCGGATCCGACGGATCCCTTTCGAGGCAGGATTAGCTCTGCTCTGCCTGCTCTGACGCAGCTTTTCCTCCCCTTGCCAGGGGGTTTTTCCGCCAGGGACACGCGGAAAAGCTCCGGGGTTTTGGGGCTGGGGGGGTTCAAACGAGGGAAGCGGAGTGGCCAGCCTGGGGCCCAAGGAATGGCCGGATGGGGCGATGCCACGCTGCTGCCAAGGTGGGCATGGGGTCGCAGGGTGGGTTCTGGCATCTCAGAGGGCTTTTCCAACCCCAGCGGTCCTGGATTCAGTGCCTTGAAACAAATCCCACCTGGAATCGGGAGGGTTAGCACCGGCCAGCCAGCAGGGCTGGGGAAACGGGGCAGCTCAAACCCAGCCTGCCCCTGGGGAGCTCCACAGAAACCCAACGGAGATGCCCCCCAGTCCCACCCTCTCCAAGGGCTGGGAGAGGGAAGGGAGGAAGGAGCAGTGTTGTGTTCACGCTCCCTTGGGACACAATTCAAGAAGCAGCGAGCACAATCCAAGCTGAACAGCAGGAAGAGTATCCTGGTGGGAAGAGCAAAATATCGCAGCCGACTGCTCAGGGAAGGTGTGGGGCGTCTGTGGTGGGAAGTTTTCAGCACAAATTACAGGGAACCCATCAAGAATAGTTTAGGCAGAGCTGAGCTTGCCTTGGCGGAAGGAAGAGATGAGATAATTGTTTGTAGATCATTCCAGCTTCCATCCCCTGGTCCAGGGGGGAAACAGCTCCTTTCTCTGCACGGGGAACGGGTCCTTCGTCCATGGCAAGGCTGCACAGAAGGGTCCGAGGTGGGTTCAGGGAGGTGGGATGGAGATGGGATAGTTCTGGTGACTGAGCAAAGGACTTGGAATTCATGCCTCAGGTGGGAGTGCTCAAAAACCACACGGATGTGGCACCTGGGGACATGGTCAGTGGTGGCCTTGGCAGTGCTGGGTTGGAGCGGATGGGCTCTGAGGGCTTTTCCATTTTAACCATTCCATGGTTCTCGTGCAGGATGGGCACCCAGTCAGGGACCCCTGTGACACCACCAGTCACAGACACTGGTTTGGCGCTGTGATACCAAACCCAAACACCTTCCCGAAGCTGGGAAGATGTTGGAGAAACTGGGGGTGACTGGTTGAACTGGAGCCTCCTCTTCAGGTCTCTTCCTGGCTGACTTTAATCAAGGAGGGACTAAAATCTGCTCTAGAGCCTCAGGAGCTCCAAGGGGTGCATCTGCACCAAGGAAAAATTACAGGAAATTGGGAAAGCTGCTCGGAAATCCATCAGGAGGAACCTACTCCTCCCACCTGGAAATCAGACGGAGAAGAACAGGGAGATGGTGGTGGGTTACAGGTATCAAGACAACCTTAAACCACAACCTTGCTGTGCACCAGTCTTTGGCTCCCTTGTTGGTGTTTTTTGTCGGGAAGTGTAGTTTCACTCATTTTGGGGTTTTGCTGTCCCGGCTGTCCAGAATCCTGGACCTGCTCAGCCAGCTGGCCGCGGAATTGTGACATGTGGAGACCACAGCTCCTGGTCACCATTTTGGTGTCTCAGTGCCAAGGTGACCCCGATGACGGTCAGGGCCATGCTGGGAACCCTCCTGTGAAGGAGCAGCTGCCTTGGAGGGTGCTGTGAGGAGCAGGTTGGGCCTACACTGATGGGACTGTCCCACTGTCCCACTCAGGGGACTTGGTCCCTTCAGGCCAAGTGCCCACCACGGGACTGGGATCATGTCCATCCTCTTCTTCCCAGTTCTGCCTGTGCCAGGGCAAAGGAGGGATCCCCTTCCTGCCTTTGGGATGATGGCACTGGTATTCCTTCACCAAGGAATCCAGCAGAAGCCCAGGAGGGACAGAAGCTCCCAGCAGCCCTGAGGGAGCCAGGGTGGGAAGCAGCACTCCCAGACAGAGCTACAAGGGGGTTTTTTGGGGGAAAACCCCAGGATTTGGGGCTGATGGCTGCGCTGACAGCTCGGTGTCCGACATGGGAAGCTCTCCAACGAGGCTGTGGGAGAAGCAGGAATTCCTTCAGCGCCCTGTGAGGCCGCTGGAAGCTCTGCCACAGATCCAGGGAGATCCTCACTGGGGACAGCACCAGGCTGCACCTCCCAGCTCGCCCAGGAACGTGGCTGGGATGAAGCACCCAGCCCCTGGGAGCGGGTGAAGCCTGAGGATGCTCCTTTCCCTCTGGCAGACAACCAAGAGCACGAGGGGGAAAAGGGGGAAAACGCCGAAAAACTGCGTGCCCTGAACCCCATGGAGCACCTGCTGACGGGCCGGCACGGCTCAGGTAGCCCCGGCAGGGTGGCAGCGGTGCCCCTGACCCGGTGCAATCCCTCCCTCCCTCCCAGGGAACAAAGCTGGGAATCGCCTCCCGGGTAGCCGCGGCTCCCCAGCTCTCTTCCCCTCATCCCTGCCTTGCAGTGGAAGCCTCTCTCCTCTCATCAGCTCAGACAAGGCTAATTGGGGTGATAAAGAACTGGCTCCGAGTGCTGGCGTGGGCTGGAGGAACAAATGGTGCGGTGGTCACAGCTGGTGCTGCGGAGCGGCGCGGGGGAGCTCCCGGCGCCCCGAATCCCCCCAGATCCCCCCAGATCCCCCAGATCCCCCCAGATCCCCGCAGATCCCCGCAGATGCGGCTGCGGGCGGGGGCTGTGTGTGTTTTGCGTGGCTGCTGACACGGGCGCGGCGTGCAGGCGCGGCCGGTGAGGCAGCAGCAGGCAGAAAGCAGATGCTTTTTGTTTGGGGTTGATACTCATTTCTATCCCAGCTCGGGAAAAGGTGTAGAAAGGAATGTGCTCCGGAGAGTGCAGGGAGAGAGATAGGTCCAGGCTCGCTGCCAGGGATCCTGGAACGCTATGGAAGGCAGCTAGGGGAGACAGGAGCAGATGGATTTGGCATACAGCTCATCACTCAGCCAAAAAAAAAAAAAAAAAAAAAAGAGGAGCGGGGAGAAGAAGGGAGAAAGCAGCCAAATTTGGGAGGAGGAGGGTCATGGGGACCGACGGATGCTGCTCCGGGGTGGGGGAAGGGAGGGCCGGCATGGTCACTGTGTCTTCTGCTGCTGCCAGCGGGGAGAGGTGGTGGTGGCTCACTGGGAGCCTGGGAAGGGTCTCCATGAGCTCTTCCTTCCCTCCCCCAGCTCTCCCAGCCCCTCTGGATGGATCCATCCCGTCCCATGGATTCGTGGGTGTCGCAGCAGCATTTCAGGTCATTGACCAGCTCCCCTCGGATTATGGGACTTGGAGCACCTGGCCTAGTGGAAGGTGTCCATGGAAGGTGTCCCTGCCCATGGAAGGTGCCCATGGAAGGTGTCCATAGAAGGTGTCCATGGAAGGTGTCCCTGACCATGGAAGGTGTCCCTGGCCATGGAAAGTGTCTCTGGCCATGGAAGGTGTCTATAGAAGAAGGTGTCCTTGCTCATGGAAGGTGTCCTTGCCATGGAATGTGTCCCTGGTCATGGAAATTGTCCTTGGAAGGTGTCCATGGAAGGTGTCCCTGCCCATGGAAGTTGTCCCTGCCCATGGGAAATGTCCTTGGCCATAGAAGGTGTCCCTAACCATGGAAAGGGTCCATGGAAGGTGTCCCTGCCCATGGAAGGTGTCCATGGAAGGTGTCCCTGACCATGGAAGTTGTCCTTGCTCATGGAAGACATCCATGCTCATGGAAAAAGTCCCTGACCATAGAAAGTGTCCCTGACCATGGGAGGTGCCCATGAAAAGTGTCCTTGCTCATGGAAGGGGTATCCCTGACCATGGAAGGTGTCCATGGAAGGTGTCCCTGCCCATGGAAGGTGTCCCTGCCCATGGAAGGTGACTGGTGGTTCTCCTCAGCAAGGCGGACTGCTGCCTGAAATGTTGGTGTTAAAGCTCTTTTCTGACACCTTCCCAGGTTTTCCACCCAGTTGAAATCCCGGCGTGTCCCAAAGCTGGACACACTGGTTGAGAGAGGTTCTCAAGGCTGAAGTACAAATTAATGATTCGTGAATTATTGATAGTCAGTTTTCTTCCCAAATACAAAGTTGGGAGAAAAGGGTTTTGAGAGAAACCTGAATTTTGTGAAGTTTTCCTTCAAATTAATAATAAAAATTGAATTTAAGAGGTGACCAGAACAGTTCTTTTCATTTTAGGTTTCTCTCAAGTCTTTTTGACCCCCGTCTTTGAAAGAAATGTTCAGTTTTCATAATAAAAATTAATGTTGTATTCAATCAGAGTGGTTTCCACACAACCATGGGAAGTCTCCTGGCAGCTCAAGATTAGAACCATGGAATGGTTTGCTTGGAAGGCACCTTAAAATTCCTCTCATTTCTACCCTGTCCTACAGCAGCTGGAGGTGGGTGCTGGTGGCCAGAGCCTTCATGGCAAAGAAAAACCAGAAAATTCTGGAATAGATAAATCTCAGGAGCCAAATATCCCAAATTTACTCCTTTTCATTGCTCCAAAGAAGGGAGAAAAGCTGGAAATGCTCAGCCTGTGATGGGACCCATGGTCAGCACCTTCCACCAGAGCTGGTCAGGGCTGCTGCCTCACCCTGGGCTGGACACAGGGGAGACAAAGAGCACCAGAGCTTGAAATTAAAGTTTTCTTTAAACAATGAAAATGGAGGAAACTTGGAATATTTGGCCGTTCTGAAATATTTGGTAGTTCTGGAATATTTGGCTGCTCTGGCTCCTGAGATTTGTCCATTCCAGAAGATTTTTCTGGGCTTTTCTGCCATGGGTGTTTTGGTCACCAGCACTCACCTTCAGCTTCCTGTAGGACAGAGTAGAAATGAGAGGATTTTAAGGTGTCTTCCAACCCAAACCATTCCATGATTCCATGATTCTACACCTGAGCTGACAAGAGATTTTTTTTTTGATGTTTTGACTGCATCCACCTCCCTTCTACCTTCCCAGAACATCATTTTCAGACAAAAAAAAAAACCATAAAACAAACAAAAAAAACCCCAAACACCAAAAACCCCAAAAAACAAAACCAAACCAACAAACAAAAAAAAAAACAAAACAAAACAAACAAAAAAAAAACACCACAAAAACCCAACCCCCCACCAAAAAAACAAAACAAAAAAAACCAACAACAACAACAACAAAAAAAAAAGGAAAGTTGGAATATTTGGCTATTCTGGAATATTTGGTTGTTTAGCTCTTGAGAATTATTAAGTTCAGATTTTTTTGTCCTGGAATATTTGGCTGTTCTGGAATATTCGGCTGTTGTTGTTTAGGAGGTTTTCCATTTCAGGAGACATTTTGTTTGCCAGGGATGCTCTGCAGGAATGTTCCTGCCCTCAGCCTAAATGGGAATAACCAATTGCCCTGGAGCAGAGCAGATTTTGGGATTTTGGGACAGCTGTGGGATTGCAACTTCCCCCACTTCACTGGCTTGGGCAGTGCTGGTTTCATGGTTGGAGTTGATGATTTTAAAGGTCTTTTCCAGCCTAAATGATCCTGTGCTTCTGTGGTTTGGTGGTGCTGGGTTAATGGTTGGACTTGGGGACCAAAAAAGTCTTTTCCAAATTAATTTCATGATTCCACAATCAAGGCTGGGAGTTTTTAATCTCACTTTTGGGGAATTACCACGGCACAGCTTCTCTGAGGAAAAATACTGAGCAGAAACATGTTTAATCAGGTGGGAAGAAGGGAAACGTGGGTGTGGGGGAAGGAAAAGGAAGGGAATTTGGCAATGTGGATTCGTGGCTGGAGCAGGGAGCTGCCCTCGCCCGGGGTGCCTCTGGAATGATGATAACAGCGATGATAAGAGAGCAGCAGGTGGGATGAGAGCCCCACAGCTGGGGAGTGACCCCCGTCCCTGTCCTGGAGCAGCTCCAGCCCCGGGCTCACCCCCAAACCATCCCCCAGCAGCTCTCTGCTCTCACCTCCACTGCCCAGGGACCCTGCTGGCTCCTCAAGGTGACCCCAGGGTCATCTGGCAGACACGAGGAACTTCTTGGCCTTGCTGTTTTGTGGGAATCCAGGGAATCCCTCTGGCTGCCCTGGGACCCTGGCAGGGTCAGGAACCCCCTGGACAGAGCCCCCAGGACATTGGCTGTGATCTCTGCCCATGGAAAAGAGTTTTCAATCTTACAGGATGAATTACCAGCTCTGACTGTTTGATATAAGTAATAATTAAGTGTGGCACTGGTGCAAAAGTAAAATTTTAGGATTCTAGATTAGGGGTCCAAAGGGGACAAGCTGGAGGAAATTGGGTGTGTCTGATCTGTGTCCATGGAAAAGAGTTTTTTTAATCCTACAGGATGAATTACCAGCTCTGAGTGTTTGATATCAGTAATAATTAAGTGTGGCACGGGTGCAAAAGTAAAATTTTAGGATTCTAGATGAGGGGTCCAAAGGGGACAAGCTGGAGGAAATTGGGTGTGCCTTGTCCTTTTTCTCCTTCTTCATGCCCTCCATGTCTCACTGTGGTGTTGGCATTTTTCTGTTGGTTCAGGCTGGGGACACACTGTCCAACGTAGGTGACAGATATTGGCACGTTCTTGTCAATCCAGCCCAGGGAGTTTCTGGTATTGAATGTTTGTCACATCCCACTGAGGGCAGAGCCCCACACGCTGCCCTGCAGGACAGAGCTGGGCAGGGCAGCAGAACATGTGAGAGATAAACAGAATAAACAACCTTGAAACCAGCACAGACCAATTATGGCTTCTGCTTTGGCAGCGGGGCTGACAGACAAAGACTTTCTACAATCCCAGAATCATCAATACCTCGGATTCCGACCCTGTTTGAAATCTCACAGTTTCTAAGCCTTTCTCTGGGGTTTTTGGGGGGTTTGGTTAACACTGAGCTCTTCGACTTTCAGCAGGGCACCACCTCCAGGTCACTGCAGAGCTGTGAGTTTGGGTCTTCTGGGAAAGATTCTGAGAAAGAACTGGGGGTGAAAAGCCCCATGGAAGTGGGAGATGCCATGGTCCAAAATGTTCTTGGCTTTGCCACACTGGCTCCTCCTCTCCTGGGCAAGAGGAGTTTCAGCTGTGCCAGGACACGAATCCAAGGGCACTGCAGGGAAGAGCTTCCAAAGGAGTTTGGGGAATGGGGGCGGCCCTGGGACAAGGCAGTGCTGCTCCTGTGGCTGCCCACAGCACCAGAAACCTCAAGTGTTACACCAAAACCACCAAAACCCCCCACAGAAAAGCTTTGAGACCCTAAGATCTCAAACAGCAAGGTCAGAAATCCTCCCCTGTGTGTGTCTTCCAGAGAGAGGAGACACCCACGGCCTTTGGGGGAGCTGAACCTTCTCCCCTCTGCTCTGGAGGTTTGCTCAGCGTGGGAGGAGTGGGATGGGTGCCCTTCATGGGGTAAACCTGAGTTTACCACAATAAATTCATTTCAGCAGCTCCAGAAAGGTTTTAGGCAGGCACAGAAGCAGCTGTGTCGTGACCTCAGGGCTCATGGCCTTGCCAGGCCAGGTTCTCCCTCAGGAGAGGGCTGAAGAAACTTCTCCCTGGGGTTTTAACTTCTCCCTGGGGTTTTTTGTTTGTTGGTTTGATTTTGTTTTTTGGGGTTTCTGGTGTTGTTTGTTTTTTTTTTTGGTTTTTTGGGGTCTTTTTTTTTGTCTGAAAATGATGTTCTGGGAAGGCAGAAGGGAGGTGGATGCAGTCAAAACATCCATGGTAAAAAAAAACAAACAAACAAAAAAAAAAAAACGTAGGTTTCTAGGCAGTGGGAAAATCAAAGGGAAACCACCTCCAGCATCATTTCTCAGATGCCCCATGGGGGGTGGGTCACCATGGGGTGACCAGTGGGCTGCTCCCATGGGCGATTTCCTGGAAGGACCCTCACATTGCAGGATGCAGATTTTTTTAATTATTATTATTTATTTGGAACAGCCGAGCCAGTGGATTGTGGAAAATTCACCAGCACGCTCCAAATAAGGCCTTGAGAGCTCCCAAAATTGCACTTTAATGCAATGCCTGATCCTTGCTGGAATGAAGAGCACCTACACCTACAGACACTCAGAGCTTCTCCTTTCTTGGAAGAAAAAAAAAAATCCTACTTTTAAATGTGGACATTATTAAAAAGTTTTGTTTTTATGAAAATGAGCTCTTAGGTCCATTCCAGCAGGAATTCCTCAATCAGCTCTGTCGAGGAAGAAGGAATTTGCTGCTCTTTGCTGAAGACATCGACCCCTGAATTCTCTCTCTGTGAATTCTCTCCCTAAATTCTCTGCTCTTCAGGAGGAAGAGCACGATGGAAGAGTGGGATTTAGGGATGCCCTCGGTGCTTTAGGGAAGCTGAGCAAATCCCTCAGGATCCCAACCTCCAGCACATTTCCTTCTCTTGCAGACCACCAGCCTCACTAGGAACAGGAAATTTAAAAGGCAATTACAGATAATTATATATGGGAGATGTGATTAATAAGGCATTCTCAGCCCTAAGCAGGCAAGTCTGGACAAATGATCGCCTTCCTTTGCATCCTGCACCTCTTGGAGTAGTCAGAGCTGCTCCAGATGAGCCAAAACAACTCCAAATCCACCGAAAAGGACAAATCCAAGCCTGTGTGACAAGAGAGGGGCAAGGCAGGAGACGGGCAGGGAAGATCTGGGCGAGCACCAGAGGAAGAAGCCTCCGACCAAGAAGCGTTAAAGGCTTTTTCTAATTTCAGGATTCCTGCGTGGGGCCAGGAGTCAGTGATCCTTGTGGATCATCCTCACTCCAGCTCAGGGTTTTCCAAGATTTCCAGCAAGTGGCCGGGGTGCTCAGGGTGGGCTGAAGAGGGGCAGGGATTTGGTTTTCAGGCCCAGAATAAAGCAGCAAAGCCCAGGAGCCCCGGGAGGGTCCAGGGATGGCCAGGGCAGCGCAGGAATCCCGGGGGGAGCCCCTCTGTTTACACTAGGTGCTGCTGAAAGGTGTCCTGAAGAAAGACAGCAATTAACAGGCCTGCGAAAAAATGGCTTCTTTCCACAAAGAGCCTTTTAAGTCTGTTTTTTGAGCCACTTTAAGGGTTAATGTTTAGCTGTTTATCCGGACTTGTCGGATGTCAGCTCTTTCTTTTGACTCCTAATGGCTTATAGCCATCAGGAGGTGAAGACTCCTCAAAGGAGCTGGTGTCAGGAATGTTTTTTATGCCCACCAGCACCCACACACCTGCAGCAGCCTGCGCTTGCAGGGGGATAGTTTACATACTTGAACCTGTCTCCCAGGGGTATAAACATGAAACCAGATCCGTGTCTGCCAGCCCCGAGCCCCTGGGCGCTCCAGAGGGTCCCACACCCACCCCATGGCCACAGAGCACAGCCCTGCTGCCAGCCCTGCCGCTCCTCCCTGGCTTTTTGGGGGCCCTGGAGGATGTCCAGCGCCTTTGGGAGGCCAAACAAAGGAGCGCTCCCAGGAGCAGCCAGCAAAAAGCAGCTGGGTCACAAATCAAAGGCTCTGGGAAGGGAGAACAAAGGCACAGCCCCCACTGCCACCAGGGCTCTGCTGGCTCCTGACCTCCCCTGGCCCTCCGGTGTCACCGAGACCAATAATCACCCAAACAGGCGGAGCAGGTGGAAATTCAACCACCCTGAAGTGGCCCAGGGGCTCCGCCACCACTGCTTAGGAGCCCCTTCCCCCTGGAAATGCCCCGTCCCTGGAAGTGTCCAAAACCAGGCTGGATGGGGCTTGGAGCAGCCTGGAGCGGTGGAAGGTGTCCCTGCCCATGGCAAGGGGTGGAACAAGATGAGTTTAAAGGTCGCTTCCAACCCAAACCATTCCATGATTGCAGGATTTTAGAGGAGCTTTGGCTCCTAGAAGAAGTGACTGAGATCTCCAGAGCACTGGGGAGCAGTAGGGAAATGCTTTGATTTTGAGATTCTGAGAAAGAACTGGGGGTGAAAAGCCCCATGGAAGTGGGAGATGCCATGGTCCAAAATGTTCTTTGCTTTGCCACACTGGCTCCTCCTCTCCTGGGCAAGAGGAGTTTCAGCTGTGCCAGGACACGAATCCGAGGGCACTGCAGGGAAGAGCTTCCAAAGGAGTTTGGGGAATGGGGGCGGCCCTGGGGCAAGGCAGTGCTGCTCCTGTGGCATCAGCACCGTGGATTTGCAGCTGGAATTCCACCAGGTGGAGCAGGCGGAAGGGAATTACCGGGACACAACATCTGCTCCATGCCAGAAGGAGAACCTAAGAGAGCATCATCCCATGGTGGTGAGACAAAGTAAAGATTTAACAAGGTAGAAATCCATTTAGATTCAGGTAAAAAGTGCCACTCTGAGCTTGCTAAATCTGCTGTTTAGTCCAGTAACTACAAGACTAACACAACTACCCCAGCTGAAGAGAAAGAATGCAAATTTCCACACTAAAAGATAAAAGATAAAAAAACTCCTCAAACCTTAAAACAGACAAGGCAAAATAACCCGAGTTCTTTTTGTGCTTTCTGACAAAAACTGAGTATAAGTGTTACTAGCTATAAGTATAATGTAAAATCAGCAAAATGAATATGCATTAACCTATTGTAAAATTTGATACATATAAAAATTAGTAAGAATAATAAAAAAATATTTAAAGTTCTCAGAAGTATGCACGTCCATTAAAAGGCAATAAATCCTGGCATGCGTCCACAGCGCTGTAAATAAATATACCCATTCCCTACAAATCTTTATTAAAATTATAAAATTTAATTTCTCATCCGCGTTTCTTTGGGAATGAGGAGTTCCCATACAAAAAGGAGAACCTGGGGCTCCCCAAAAAGCTCTGCTGTCACACTGACCTTGAGTTTATCCCATGGAGGGTCCCCAAAAAGCTCTGCTGTCACATTCACCTGGAGTTTATCCCATGGAGGGTCCCCAAAAAGCTCTGCTGTCACATTCACCTGGAGTTTATCCCATGGAGGATCCCCAAAAAGCTCTGCTGTCACATTCACCTGGATTTTATCCCATGGAGGGTCCCCAAAAAGCTCTGCTGTCACATTCACCTGGAGTTTATCCCATGGAGGATCCCCAAAAAGCTCTGCTGTCACATTCACCTGGAGTTTATCCCATGGAGGGTGACCTGACCTTGCAAGCTCCAAAGCTCCAGGCCTGTTTCTGTGGGTGGAGATGAAGCCAGAGGGAGAAACTCCAGGTGGGAGCAGGAGCTGGGGCAGACCCCTGCAGCCAAGAGCCCGGCGTGTCCAGGCGTGGTTCCACCAGAACTGTGGGGTGACCGCTGTGTCCTCCACGTGTCACTCCGGCAGCAAAGCCTGAGGAGGATCCTGGTCCTCTGACGTCAAAGCTCAGCTGAGATAAATCTCACCAGCCTTGGGAGAGCCCAGGACAAACCCTCCCAGCACAGCTTCTGAACACTGACCTATGGACAGGGGCCTCCAGCTAATTAAAGTTGAAAAGTGGTGTGCTTATTACAGCGCTGGGCAGAAGTGCAGTAATTTTTAAAGACATGTGCACCCTTCAAGAGTCTAAACTCTTTCTTTGTCTCCTAATTTGTTGCATATGCATTATTTTTTGTATGCAGATTTATTTCTTATTAGTCTTTGTGCGGAGAGCTCTCTGGCTGTCTCCTGCAGCTTTTAGTTTTGGTTTAGTTCTTGTTTCAAAGGTTAAGGAGCTTTTCTTATTTTCTTCTAGCTTGGAAGTTCACATTCCTTTCTCCTTGTTTGAGGCAGTTTTGTTTTTGTGAGCACAGGTCTTTTATGAGCACAGCAAATTAACAGACTCTACAGACGAAACAATTCAAAGCAGCACACTTCACCTGAATGTGAAATGGATTTCTGACTTCATTCCTAACCCCACATCTCAACACCTGCAGCGGGCCAGGCGGGGCTGTGCCTGTGGGAATCCACAGGGACACCAGGATGGAACAGTCTGTGTCCACCCACCAGGGCAAATCTTCCCATCCAAAGGGAGCTCCCCTGGCAGCAGGACCCTGCAGGATCAGCTGGGAAACCCAAACTGCTCCAGGGAGGATGGGGACAATCCACCAGCCATGGCCAGAGCCACAAGCTGTGCTCGGATCCTGCTGGGGCTGGAAGCACAGATGGAGTTCAGGACCTCCTCAGACCATCATTTCCTACCAAAGATGGGCTGGGAGCTTCCACTGGAGCTCTGTGCAACCTGCTGTCCCCAGATGTCACCTCCTCTCCTGGGGCAGCACGATGCTCTGGAAGGGTCACTCATTCTCCAGCCTCTGACAGGAACGAGTCCATCCTCACTAGGGAACTCCAGACACCTCATCAACACCACCACCCTTCATTGGAAGGCTGGAAAGGGGCTCAACACATTCCCAAATACCTCAGATTTTCCCTCAAGTCCTACTTGAACTGTGCCAGTGCTCAGCCACTCACTGCCACGTAAATCCTGGGGGTTCTGCTCAGATCCATCAGTTCATGGGCATTAAAGAAGCCCCCTGGGACCACCTCTTCAAACAAAGATACTCTTGCCTTTGTCTACAAGGGAAAAGCAAGAAGATAAACCAGAGGATAAGGCAGGAGATAAACCAGAGGATAAGGCAGGAGATAAACCAGAAGCTAAGGCAGGAGATAAACCAGAAGATGAGCTGGGTCAGCACTCAGGAGAGGAACCTCGGATGAACCTCCCGGTGCTCCCGAAGCCACGGCGGAGCAGGAGGAAGCGATCTCTGAGGCACAGCTTGAATCCTCTGCAGGCTTTGGGAGACGCTTCCCACTGAGCTCCCAGCCTCCTGCCAGCCCTTCAGGACCTCGTGCCACTTCTTTGCTGAGAGGAGCTCCTTCCAAGCCCAGCCTCCATCCCAAGGGTTCCCAGACTCCCAGGGAACCGTTCCCCAGCCCCAGAAGCAAAGCAGAACTTCTCGCTTCTCCAACATTTTTCCCCATGGCAGCTGGCAAATCCCTTCCCTGGTTTCTCATCCAACTTGGACAAAATTACTGCAGAGAATCCCTCCTGCTCCCCTCCCCCTCCGTGCAAAGCAATCCCAAGGGAGGGATGGTTCCATGGGGACCCCCTGCTGGATTGCATCTGATTTTCCTCCTAAGTATGGAATGGGGAAGCGTCTCGAGGGCTATGGCTGTGACCTCCATACAGCTCTTTTGTCAAGTGCCATTTCATTAAAAAATCAGCCTTTTAACTGTGGACACATTTCAACCTCACCAAATCTGCTAATTATTGACAGTTGGTGAAGAGGAGATTTCACTTGTTCCTCCTGTTAAACTGCATCTAATTAGTAATTACTGGTTCACTGTCATCTTTACTGCAATAATCCCACTGCACATTGGCTCATTAACCTTTTGCTTTTCTAAAGCAGCCTGCCAACAAGATGAAGGCTAAAACAGATTGGAAAACAATAGCTCAGCCTTGGATTTTAGGCTGTTTATTCCCCTTGTCCTGGAGATCTAAAAGGAAGATTATTTTTAAGGAAAAGCTGAAACCGGCCTTATTCTGGAAGATGCATTGAGCACCACCCTAAAAAAACCCTTTGAACTTCCCCCAGGTGAGGACAGCAGTGCTCGGGTGGCTGAAGGCTTCTCTGCCGTTCTCCAGCTCCATTTCTCCATTCCTCACCTGGCCCTGCCCACCTTTACCCCCGCGATCCCGCTGGGCACGGGCGGCAGGAGCTCCTGGTGGACCTGCTGGAGGAACGCCCTGGAGGAGCAGGGCCCACGGGGCAGAGAGGCAGCGGAGCAGCCCCGTGGTTCTTTCTTCTGCTGCTACACTGAATTTCATTTGCACAAGTCCCATTTTCGGTTTGGAGCTGTCACAGCTGTTTCCATTGGCAGTGCATAGCTGAGTAGGAGTTGTCAGTGGGGATGCTGCGGGATTGGGAGAGGGAAGAGATTCCCCGGGGGGCATGGGAGGCAGTTGGAGGTTGTGGGCTAAATGCATTAACGACATGTTTCTCCTAAACTTAACAGCAGCGAATTACTCAATGCATATTGATGGGTTTAGGTACCACAGTTAACGCTGTGCTGGGATGACAAGAACGTTTCTCAGCAGCTCCAGCGTGAGTATTCCCAAGGATCCATGGTTTCGTGGCTGATACGAGCGGTTTATTTTTATAGCCTTCTCTTTAAAGCCATAATATCCAGAAACGAGCTGCGATTCTGCAGGAATCCAAGTGGAATTTCATCCCTGCAAAACGCAGGGCTTGGCTAGGCTGGATATGGGCCCAAAAAAGGCTCAGGGTGCGTCTACCTTCCCAGCACGTGGAGGTTGCTCACCTCCAGAATTCCCTTTCCCTGACTCTGCAGCCAGAGCTGAGCTCTGATTTCACTGGAGCTGTTGTAACACAGGAGTAACCCTGGAGCAGCTACAGCTGATGGGGCAAGGCGGCTCCATTAATTCATTAAACCTTGAGTAAGGCTTCAGTTCTGCTGGAAAACCAATTGTGAGTTTGAGCCCCGTTAGGAGGGAGGATCAAAGGTGGCCACGCAAACTCCTGGCCCAAAACAAGCACCCCGTGGCACATCAGCCTCTGTGTCTGCTCCTGACTCACAAAAGGCTGTGAGGGTGGGACTGAGGGCAGAACGTGGCTCACCCAGAATCCCTGCAGGGCTCGCTGCTCACACCACAGCCCTGTTTTTGGAACAGAACACGTCTCCTACCCCTTGCTGCTGATTTGCTCCCCACAGTGCTGGGTACAACAGCGTGGTCCTGTCCTGCTGTACCCCTGACCGAGGGAAAAAGCAAAGGCATTCCCACAGAGATCAGTGCTTAAACACCTCTGAATTCCTCATCTGACAGGACAGAATCACGGAATCATTCAGGTTGGAAAACACTCCCAGGATGTCAAGCCCAAGCCACTGAAGTTCAGGGTCTGGTGATGAGTGCCCAAAAATCCACTTCCCGCAAAGTCACTTGGATTTCCCATCCAGAAATGGATCCAGAGGGATTTTCCAGGTAAAACACTCACTTTGCTCCCTTGAGCATCCCCACAGAAACCTCCAAAGAGATTTTGGAGGACAGGGGGAATGTCCTGTGTAAACACTCACATGTTTATAGAAAATGCAAACATGATGGGAAAATAGGCTGGGAGAGGTGGGAATGTTCCCCTGGAGAAGGGAAAAATCCAGGGAACGCTCAGAGTGCCTGGAGGGGCTCCAGGAGAGCTGGAGAGGGACTGGGGACAAGGGACAGAGGGACAGGAGCCAGGGAATGGCTCCCACTGGGAAAGGGGAGCTTGGGCTGGGATCTTGGCAAGGAATTCCTGGCTGAGAGGGTGGGAGGGGCTGGGCTGGAATTCCCAGATTTGCTGGGGCTGCCCCTGGATCCCTGGAGTGCCCAAGGCCAGGCTGGACACTGGGGCTGGAGCAGCCTGGGACAGTGGGAGCTGTCCCTGCCCATGGAGTGGGGTGGGAATGGGGTGGGATTTAGGATCCCTCCTGATCCCCACCAGTCTGGGCTTCTGAGACTGATCAGCCCTGGCTGCCTGTGGAGCCCTGAGCCCGGGGCGTGAGCAGATGTGGGATCCAGCTGTGCGGCAGAGCTGGATGCCAGGGGCAGAGCCCGGGCAGGCTCTGGGAGGGCTCCTTCTCCCTGGCAGGGCGCGTGGGCAGCGCTCCTCATCCCGTCGGAGCCCCAAGCACAGCTGAGTCACGTCTGCGCTGCTGGGAGCAGCTCAGCTGCCTTCAGAGGGGCGCTCCCGACGGCGCCGTCATCCCAGCATCCCTGCAGGAAAACCAGCCCTGAATCTCCCCTGCGGGTTAGAACTCATTCCGCTGCTAAAATCAACGAGATTTTCCCTGCTGGAATATCAGACACTGCACAGGAGAAGTTATCTGTCACCCCGAAAGCCACAAGTCCAGTGGGAGGTGTCCCTGGTCATGGCAGGAAACGAGAGGGTCTTGAGGGTCCTTCCAACCCAACCCAACCCAACCATTTTAGAATTCCAGGATTTTGGAGGAACGCTGGCAATGTCTCCTTTGGGATAACTGAGGTTGGTGGTACCTGCTGTGGTCTTGGCTCCCCTGATTATCCTGAAAGATTTTTGCTGGGAATAGGGAGGAAATTGGAAATTTCCAGGAAAATTGTGCCAGGGAAGGCTTAAACTGGATATTCAGGAAGGAAGGAGGAACAGGAAGGAGGAACAGGAAGGAATTCTTCCTGGAGAGGGTGGTCAGCGTTGGAAGGTGCTGCCCGGGCACGGGTGCAGTCCCCATCCCTGCAGGGATCTCAAAGCCCTGTGCTGTGACACCCGGGGCCGGGGTCAGTGGTGGCCCCGCAGTGCTGGGGGAGCAGTTGAGATCAGCGAGCCCTTCCAGCCTTGAAAGAGCTCAGATTCCCTGGAAAAGGAGCAGAAGGGACGCTGCGTGCCCCAGCTCCTTCCCACGGCAGGCTGGACGTGCTCCAGGCTCCACCTTGAGCAGGTGCCGGACCTGGCACCGCTCCTCAGCCTTTCCCCAGCCCAGCCCCGAGCAGAACTCGGGATCAGGCACAGACTGATGGCCTGGAGCTGAGGCTGAGCTCCTGCCAAAAGCCCTGCCAGGCTCTGGGGATGCTCAGAGCCCAGGAGAGGCAGGGAAATCACATTGCTCCTGCAACTGGGGCTTGTGCAGCTTCTGACTGCAATGCTGTGTCTGCTCCTGATGGAAGGGCTCCAAAAACGATGTTGACTAATTAGAAAAAGTTTAAGGAAGAGCCATATGAATCATTAAAGCTTCAGCAAACACGTCTTTTAGCAAGAGGCTCCAAGACTGAGATAAATTCAGGTTCTTAGAGAGAAGGGACAGTTTTGTCTCAGCCTGGAGACAGCAAGAAGGACAACAGAGAATTCCCAACGTGTTCGTCAGTCAGCACACAAGTGTACAGCAAGATTCCCTGGCTGGGAGTCATGGATAAACCCACCCAGGCTGACAAAATATGAATTCACGTGCAGACAGTGATACGGACTCCTGATCCAGCTGACAGGAGAAGAACCTTGTGAGAGAGTCCTTGTTTGACAGAGGTTTTCTCCCTTAGGCATAGAGACCTTCTCTGGACATGCACGGATTTAGAACCAGGAAAAGCTCCAATCACCAAAATTAAAGACTTAAAATAAGCCCACCCGAGCAATTTGTTCAAATAAATTGGTCTGAGTGCCTGCATTATCATTCCCCGTTTCCTTGGTTGGTTTTCCTTTGTGCAGCCCCAGGCTGGGCCTTGCCAGGAGATGAAAAAGCAAAAGCCTTCAGAGAGGCTCTGGGGAAGAACATCCCCCTCCAATGGTGGTCCAGGCTCTTGGCCTCATGGACAGAGCTTGGGTTCCATATTTTAACTCCAAGGAAACCCCAGTGTGAGGGAGAGGGGCCTTCCCCTGCCTGGTGAAGCTCTGCTGTTCAGGAGAGGAATATTCACAGAATTCACAGAACCACCAGGCTGGAAGAGACCTTCAGGACCATCGAGTCCAGCCCAGCCCCAGCACCTCAGCTCAACCCTGGCACCCAGAGCCACATTCCAGGCTTTGTCAAACACACCAGGGATGGGGACTCCCCCACCTCCCCGGGCAGCCACTCCAGACCTCGATCACCTTTCTGGAAAGAACTTTTTCCTGATTTCCAGCCTGAACTTCCCTTGGTGCAGCTCGAGGCTGTGACCTCTGGCTCTGTCAGTGCCTGGAGGAAGAGCCCAAGCCCGGCTGGGCACAGGCACCTTCCAGGAGCTGTGGGGAGTGCTGAGATCACCCTGAGCCTCCTTTTCTCCAGGCTGAGCACCCCCAGCTCCCTCAGGGGTTCCTCACAGGGTTTGTGCTCCCAGCCCCTCTCCAGCCCCTCTGGATGAGCTCAAACATCTCCAAGTCCTCCCCAAGCTGAGGGGCCAGCACTGGGACAGACTCGAGGTGTGCCCTCAGCCGTGCCCCGTGCAGGGGCAGACACCAGCTCCATCCAGGAACGGAGGAGGACCCATAGGACACCAGAGGAGCGGGGCAGGCACCCAGGAAGGTGACGAGGCCGTGGTTTGTCCCCCCGTGAGAGCCCCCGGGGCCACACTGACCTCGGACATCTGCGGGAAGAGGCTGATGGCCAGGGGCAGCGCCAGGCCAAAGGCAGCGAGGCACACGAGGCTTTGGACCGGGAGAATCATCCGGGGCCGGGACCTCAGGAGCGAAGTTCTGCAAGGGAAAGGGCAGAGCGAGAGGCTGGGTGAGGAGCAGAGCTGCAGGAGAATCCGAAATGCACCTCGGTGCACCCAGGATGTTACAGCAGCTCTGGGTGACAGCCCTGCCTACCGCTGCCAGCTCCAGCAGACAGGCCTGCAGACCCTTTAGTTTTGGTTACAACACATTAGATATTTTTCTTTGCTGAGCATCTTAATACACAACAACCAATCGACACCTTTACTACCACCTGTAGCCTGTCATAACTACCACCATTACCATCTTGTGGTCATTACTGTCCAACCACATGAGTTAGTACGCTACAGTTTAAGCTTAAAGTTCTTTTACACTTTTCTGGCCATGGAAAATCCTCAGACCCTTTTTCTACTTGCCACATCAGCATGTTTGTTTGCCTGTGGTATCTGCTCTTCCTAAGACCTATTTCTTTTCGTGGTCAACATATCCTTTGTTCTAGTCATAAAACCTCCTTCCAAGTCGACTTAACCTTTGCTTTCTTGGTTCTCCAGTAAATGTCATGGCAATGGCTCAGCAACTGTCAATTTACACATCTCTTGTTCTTTTATATCAAAACTTGCTCCCACCTCTATCCCGCTCTCAGGTTCCACACTTCTGGCATGCACACAGATCTGTGAAACTTCCTGGGCAAACCTTCACCGTTCCCAGCAGGACATCCCTGCACGGACACCGCTGCTCACCGGCCCCCTCTGCTCCCTCCGGCAATCATGGAATGGGTTGGCACGGAAAGAGCCTTAAAGACGATCCAGCTCCTGCTCCTGCCACGGCAGGGACACCTCCCCCGGTGCCAGGCTGCTCCCAGCCCTGTCCAGCCTGGCTGGGCAGCTCTTCTTCCTCAGCAGGGCACCGCCAGCTCCCCGCGGGGCAGGCAGGCGGGGTGAGCTGCCAGGGGCACGCAGCACCACGGGATGTGAGTCCAGGCAGGGGCTTTTACTGGGGGCTCTGGGACCAGGGGTGCAGCCCCAAACCCGACTCCACACGGCTTTCCAGCTGAACCTATTTCATACTCTATCCTTGTATAACCTACATATTAATTAATAAACTTATATTGTTCTACTGTGTACATTGACATGAGTTTCTCCTGATCTTTCTCAGGCCCCTGACCACACTTTCTCATGATTATTCTTACGATTAAACAGCAATTATATTTAATTACTAAAAAAATCATCACATCTAACAATCATATAATTTATCATGTACTACCTACCCAGGTGCAGTTCTAGCAAGGTACAAGGTCTTCATGTACCTAGGGTATTTATTTTGCTTTTCAGGGCCAACTAAGCTTAATTTTCCTTTTAACCCTAAATCCCCATGATTTTAAAACTCTTTTACTATCAACCCCACCCCAGGTGACACCTGCTGATGCCCAGGGAGCAGAAGGAAATCAGGTCCTGGGAGCTCTGGGAGCTTTGGAAAAGCCACTGGAGGAGGCACAAACAGCTTCGTTCATGGGGTAACAAAGCCACAACTTTGACAATCCCTTAATTTGTTAAAATCCAGCATCTGCAAAGGGTGACAAGGATGTTTGAACATTCCTGTTCCTGGGGGAGGTTTATGAGCTCCAGATTTGTTAACAGCAAACTCCTGAAGATACCTGCAAGGCCAGGTCCTGGTAATGACCCAAAAGTGACCCTTCTGATGGAATTAACACCAGAAAACTGGGACATTTGGCTGGTAGAAGCTGGTAGATGATGTATATTCCAGGATATGGGGCCTCAGGCAGTTTACCAATGTTAAAGGGGAAAATATAATTTGTGAAGGATTTATTCCAGAGCCATTTACAAAAAGGATCCCTATCATTCAACTGGAAAAAAAAAAAAAAGGAAATATAAATCAACACCAGGACAGGGAGTTTTATTGGAAAGTTCAGTGTGTGTGAGCAATGTGGAGAAGGAGTGGATTTGCTGCTGGGTTATTGAGAACACGGAGAGCAGCTGGAGATGGAGCAGGGCAGGTTTAGGTTGGATTTTAGGAAAAGGTTCTTCCCCAGAGGGTGCTGGCACTGCCCAGGCTCCCCAGGGAATGGACACAGCCCCGAGGCTGCCAGAGCTCCAGGAGCCTTGGACAGCGCTCCAGGGATGCCCAGGGTGGGATTTTGGGGGTCTGGGCAGGGACAGAGGTTGGGTGGATGATCCCTGTGGATCAGGATATTCCATGGTTCCATGATCTCCTTCCCCCTGGGGCAGTCACGGGAGCTCTCCTGGGCCAGGGAAGGTAGAGGAGATGGCACCAAGCCCTGATCATCCATCCCTGCGGTGCCATCACCGGGATTGAACCCCTCCAACCCTGCCAGGTGCCAGGCAGCCCTTCCCAGCCCAGGGCTGCCCTGCCCTGCCTCGGCACGGGGATGCAGCCAGGGGACCCCAGGTCACCTCACCCCTCGCTGCACGCCCAGCGCTGCCTCCAAACCACCCGGGGCATCTGACGAGAAGGAACTCGTGCCCTGTGTGCTCCTGTCTGGGCACACTCAGCCTCCTCCCCCTGGCTGAGAGCTGCCTTCATCTCCAGGAGCTCGGGGAGACGTGAGCAGAGCAAACGCCAGAGCTGAACTCCTCCAGGAGCTCAGCTCCTCGCTAATAAGCTCTCGAGGCAGAGTTGATCCTATCAGTTTGTGCTGTGAAAATCAAGCTTCTGTTCTCCAGGGCTGAGCTGCTCGGTGCTGCACAGAGCACGGCTGCAGCTCAGAGACTCTCGGGGGAGCCTGCAGGGCTTGGTCCCAGCAGGACAGCAGGTCACCTGTGCCAGGAGGAGAGCAGGTCACCTGTGCCAGCAGGACAGCAGGTCACCTGTGCCAGCAGGAGAGCAGGTCACCTGTGCCAGGAGGAGAGCAGGTCACCTGTGCCAGGAGGACAGCAGGTCACCTGTACCAGGAGGAGAGCAGGTCACCTGTGCCAGCAGGACAGCAGGTCACCTGTGCCAGGAGGAGAGCAGGTCACCTGTACCAGGAGGAGAGCAGGTCACCTGTGCCAGCAGGACAGCAGGTCACCTGTCCATGGAGGAGAGCAGGTCACCTGTCCAAGGAGGACAGCAGGTCACCTGTGCCAGGAGGAGAGCAGGTCACCTGTCCAAGGAGGAGAGCAGGTCACCTGTCTGAGCAGGGAAAGTGACCTCTCCAAGAAGGAAAAGTCACCTGTCCAAGCAGGAAACATGACCTGTCCCTGCAGGGAAGGTGACCTGTCCAAGCAGGGAAGGTGACCTGTCCAAGGAGGAGAGGTGACCTGTCCCTGCAGGGAAGGTGACTGTCCCTGCAGGGAAGGTGACCCATCCAAGCAGGAAAGGTGACCTGTCCAAGGAGGAAAGGTGACCTGTCCCTGCAGGAAAGGTGATCCATCCCAGCAGGAAAGGTGACCTGTCCCTGCAGGAAAGGTGACCTGTCCCTGCAAGAAAGGTGATCCATCCCAGCAGGAAAGGTGACCTGTCCCTGCAGGAAAGGTGACCTGTCCCTGCAAGAAAGGTGATCCATCCCAGCAGGAAAGGTGACCCATCCAAGCAGGAAAGGTGACCCATCCAAGCAGGAAAGGTGACTGTCCCTGCAGGGAAGGTGACCTGTCCCTGCAGGAAAGGTGACCTGTCCCTGCAGGAAAGGTGACCCGTCCAAGGAGGAAAGGTGACCCATCCAAGCAGGGAAGGTGACCCATCCAAGCAGGAAAGGTGACCTGTCCCTGCAGGGAAGGTGACCTGTCCCTGCAGGAAAGGTGACTGTCCCTGCAGGGAAGGTGACTGTCCCAGCAGGAAAGGTGACCCATCCAAGCAGGGAAGGTGACCTGTTCCTGCAGGAAAGGTGACTCTCCCTGCAGGGAAGGTGACCCATCCAAGCAGGAAAGGTGACCCATCCAAGCAGGGAAGGTGACCCATCCCAGCAGGAAAGGTGTCCTGTCCCAGCAGCCCCCCAGCTGCCCTGCTCACCCTGTAACACCTGCCCCGAGCCAGGATGCCGTGGATGAGCTGTGCTGATCCCTGCATGCACAGGGGCAGCTCCTGGAGCAGGTTTTTGTCCCTCTGAAGCTGCTGTGATCCGCGGGAGCCCTGCTGGGACAATCCCAGCAGCAGCAGCCTCGCCGCCTCCCCGGGGCTCAGTTTAGAGCCAAGGCATCGCTGCCGACACCACGCCTGACATCTTAATTTGGAACTGCACCCTCTGTAATTACTGCCCTGTCGGGGACCTTATAATCACCCAAGTAAGACCTCAACCAATTCCAAACGATCCCGGGTCCAGCCCCCAGGTGTGACTTCCAGGGGTGCTTCCAGCCCAGGCCAGTTCAAATTACAAGGGCCGACCTCCTAATTAGGAAGAGTTATGGCTCGATTTAAAAAGGAGAGCAGACTAATTAACACATGTAGTGTAATGTCTTAATTGGGATTCAGATCGGAGAATTTGTGCGGTTCAGAATAAATGACTCATAATGAGCCAAGAGGTCCAGTTTTCTCCTGTCCCTGGGATCCCTGCTCCCGACGCCGAGCTGGGGAGGAAGGGCAGTTAAATATTGCATTTTGTGAGCTGTCAGCTGCCCTGCAAATCCCTCTTTGCACCCATTAACCCCCCGTTGGAGGGGAGCAATGAGGAGCTTCCAGAGGGTTTCGCTGCAGAGGATCAGCACAGATTGAAAAGAAATTAATAAAATAAAACATCCATGTGGAAATAAAATTAATATCCACGTGGTGAAGAGGGATTTCATTCACACCACTGCCCTGCGTGCTCTGCCAAAGGGTGGGGTCGGGGAATGGGGAGGTCTGGACCTTCAGAGCCCCCGACAGCCCAACTCTGGCATCTCCTGGAGCCTAAAACCCCAACCTTACTCCCAGGGTGAGTAAAGGTTGTGAGGGAGGTCCCCTGGAGCCCAGAATTCAGGATTGTGTCCAATCTGAGTCGCTCAAAAGATACTCAAAATAGAATTAGAACTGAATAAAATAGAATAAAACCTGAATTAAAACAGAAAATGGAATAAAAACTGCATTACTGAACATCTCCAGAGATGCTCAAAAAGCAGAGGAAGGAGCCTGATTTATTCACAAGCGCAAACCCCATCCCACCCACCATAGCCCTGTGGAAATATCGGAGCTGTTTCACAGGAGAACAGGAGTTTTAGGGACCTCACTCCATGCACAGGACAGGAGCAGCTCTGGAATTAAACCCTGGCTTGGATTATTCAACAAGGGGTGGGAAAGTTTGCACCAAGAGGTCTCCCCCTGGAAATCTGCAGGACAAGGGAATTGTGGAATCATGGAATGGTTGGGGTTGGAAGAGACCTTAAAGCCCATCAGGGACAGCTCCCACTGCCCCAGGAGCTCCAGCCCCAGTGTCCAACCTGGCCTTGGGCACTCCAGGGATCCAGGGGCAGCCCCAGCAAATCTGGGAATTCCAGCCCAGCCTCTCCCCACCCTCCCAGCCAGGAATTCCTTGCCAAGATCTGATCCAAACCTCCTCTCCCTCAGCTTGAGACCATCTCCCCTTGTCCTTCCAGTCCCTGCTCTTGGGAGAAATCCCTCTCCAGCCTTTCCTAAGCCCCCTTTAACATGTTCATTTGACTGTCCCCAGTTTCCCAACCCAACACTCCTGCTCTGTCTCGTTGGCCCAACTGCTCCACATCTGTCCGCTGACCTTGGGATGGCAAAGAACGGGAAATTTTGCAACACCTCCTTCCTCCTCTTTCTCTTTTTCTTCCAGCTTTGCTCCTTTACCCCTTCAAACCCCCCAGTGGCTCTTCCTCCTGCGATCTCCCTTTGGCCCTGTGGTGGTTTCGGTGGGGTTTTTGTGCCAGGCGGGCAGGGGGAGGCTGGGCACGTTCAGCTCCGGAGGCAGCCGAGCCCGCGGCTCCCGTGTCCGTAGGTACCAACACACAGACAGTGCATCTGCTGCGCGGAGACAGCGTGCTGGAGCTCTTGTAAATACACCTTCATTCAACTTTCATCACGGCGTTCATTAGTGCTTTAAATTTTGCATAATTTGGCAGCTGCCTCTGGCGTTTTTCAGGAGGTGCTGTAATTTATTCCATATGGAAGTCAGGCGCTGCACTCCGAAGGAGCTATCGGGAGCGCTGAACCAGGGCTGTATTTGTCGGGGAGGAGGTGTCAGATGCTAAACCAAACATGACAGGAGTGAACCCGAGTCTCCCAGCTGACAGATTCCCTGGGGTTCCTCTGGTGTTTGCTATAAACAGGTTCAGAGGCAGCGCAGACACCGCGAGACGGCGGCGGCGCCGCGGGGAGCGCCGGGACCCTGAGGGACCCTGGGGGACCCTGAGAGATCCTGAGGGACCCTGAATGATCCTGAGAGATCCTGAGAGACCCTGGGGGACCCTGAGAGATCCTGAGGGACCCTGAGGGACCCTGAATGATCCTGAGAGACCCTGAATACTCCTGAGGGATTCTGAGGGACTCTGAGGGACCCTGAGAGATCCTGAGGGACCCTGAGGGACCCTGGGGGACCCTGAGAGATCCTGAGGGACTCTGAATGATCCTGAGGGACCCTGAGGGACCCTGAGAGATCCTGAGGGACTCTGAATGATCCTGAGGGACCCTGAGGGACCCTGAGAGATCCTGAGAGACCCTGAGAGATCCTGAGGGACCCTGAGGGACCCTGGGGGACCCTGAGAGAACCTGAGGGACCCTGAGGGACCCTGAGGGATCCTGAATAATCCTGGGGGACCCTGAGGGATCCTGAGGGATTCTGAGAGACCCTGAGAGATCCTGAGAGATTCTGAGAGACCCTGAGGGACCCTGAGGGATTCTGAGGGATTATGAGAGATCCTGAGGGACCCTGAATGATCCTGAGGGACCCTGAGAGATCCTGAGGGATCCTGAGGGAGCCTGAGGGATTCTGAGAGATACTGAGGGACTCTGAGGGATCCTGAGAGATGCTGAAAGATCCTGAAGGACCCTGAGGGACCCTGAGGGATCCTGAGCCACCCCAGACTCTCACAACTGCCCTCCGATGCACCAAGGAAGTTTGGGATCCCCAGATCCCCGTCCTGCTGAGCCTGTCTGGTCTCTCAGCTCCGTTCCCTGGATTTTCTCACCCATTTTGGGTCATTTTGGGAAATCTGAGCCCTGCCAGCGACCAGCAGCTCTGCTGCCCCACGCAGCCAGGCCACCGCTGTCCTCACCCCGCGGCTCCAGCCCCGAGCCCCTCCAGAGGACACAGCAGATGCCAAAGGAGGGAGGCTGGGGGCTTTTCGTGCTTGATTGCCACCATGAAAGGAGCAGTTTCCGTGTTTGCTCCGGGAGCAGCCCCAGCAGTTGAAGGTGTCACTGCTGAGCCCAAACAAACCCCACTGAGGCCGGCCTGGATGGGCCTCGGGAGGAAAAGCACCTGTGGGGACATCCTGCTCTCAGGGCAGGAGAAGGTCTCCAGGAAAAGCCCGCGAGGCCAGGGAGGCCTCCTGCCTCAGCCCAGCTCCGCAGTGCCAAAGGAGGCTCGAGCAGAGCAAAACGCCCTTACAGCACCCCACGGCGCCCGCCAGCCCCCAGGACATCCATTCCTCCTGGTGCCACCGAGTCAGCTCAGCCAGAGCCGCCCTGCAGCGTGGATCCAGCCTGAGAGCATCCTGGTTTTCTGGGATTTACAGGAAAGCAGCCCTGGGAAGTGCTGCACGAGGAGGATTTGGAGATGAGGAAGAGCAGAAATGCTCCCCTTCCATGGACACAACCGTTCTGCTCCCACTTCTCCCTCAGCTCCTGCCCGTTGCCAGCTTTGTCTCCTCCACAGACACTGCCCAGCCAGCTCCAAGGCCTTCTCCAGTGCATCCTGACATTCCCGAGCTCCTGAGACCTTCTCAGCCCTGCCCTGTGCTCCAGACCCTCTGAGAGGTCTCTGAGGGGCACAGAGGAGGTTTAAGGTTGCAAGAAAAGCTCAGGTTCCTCACTCTCCGCTCAGAGATCCCCCAAAGTGTCTCCAGCAGGCACTGGTGATGGGCTGAGCTCCTCCAACCCTTGGCCAGACCACAGGAGCCAAAAATTTGTGCTGTCCCACCACGGAGCTCAGGCTGAGGCTGCACTTAGAGCTGGCCTGCCCCACGCAAACCAGCTGCAGCTCTGCAGGGAGCTGCACCAGGAATGCTGGCGAGGCCTGGCACGGCGGCTGGGAGCAAACAGCTCCAGCTCCCAAATTTCATCCTAACAACCAAACAAAGCATTCCCAGAATAAATGGAATAAGGGACGCGGGGATGAAGAGCCCGACTTCCCGCAGAGGACACTGATGCCCCCACACCTGTGTGACACGGAGGAACCACAGAATTCCCTGTTGGTCGCCCTCATCCCTCAGACACCGCCCAAGCAATATTTTTCCGCATCGGAAGTTGCCAGCGCGGGTATTATTTATAAAACCTCAATGGGAATACATCTGCACGGAATAACTGACACCGTGTTCCCTGCGTGGCATATGCAGGCTGAAAATAAACATTGGTTCTATATGTTCACTGCTCCAGCAGAGCGTCCAAGCAGCAGGAAATGCATGAAACATGGGGAAGAATGGGAGCGCGGCAGTGGGAGGGAGCATGGAATTGCTTGGAGAGCAGAGAGGCGGCCCCGGGAGTTAAAATACACAGCAGGCAAAGAGACGAGAGGAGCCAAGAGAGCTGAAAAAAATGGCACAAGAGACGAGAGAGGCAGCTGGGGGAGTTAAAACATGCAGATGGAGAGATGGCTGGGAGAGAGGAAAGACCTGGATCCGAGCGGAGAGACGGCGGCCGGGAGCTGGCCACTTAAAATAAACTTTGGGAGCAGCGAGGTGCAGAGGAGCTGGGGAGAATTCCTGGGATCTGGAGCCCTGCTGGGGGCAGGGGCTGGGTCCTGGAGGGGTGGGAGTCCCACCCAGCTGAGCACCATCACCCACCTGCACCTGGGATCACACCGGGCATGGGAACCATCCTCTCCTTCCCATATCCCAAATTCAAACTACTCAGAGGGGTCACTCCCTTCCTTCCCACAATCCCAAATGCAAATCCATTGGAGGAATTCTTCCTTCCTTTCCTTCCCTTCCTTCCTTCCTTCCTTCCTTCCTTCCTTCCTTCCTTCCTTCCTTCCTTCCTTCCTTCCTTCCTTCCTTCCTCCTTTCCTTTCCTTTCCTTTCCTTTCCTTTCCTTTCCTTTCCTTTCCTTTCCTTTCCTTTCCTTTCCTTTCCTTTCCTTTCCTTTCCTTTCC
Source organism: Lonchura striata (assembly GCF_050655825.1). Lineage (NCBI taxonomy): Eukaryota > Metazoa > Chordata > Aves > Passeriformes > Estrildidae > Lonchura > Lonchura striata. Next base: position 938,382 of record NC_140706.1, on the reverse strand, counting down.
TTTCCTTTCCTTTCCTTTCCTTTCCTTTCCTTTCCTTTCCTTTCCTTTCCTTTCCTTTCCTTTCCTTTCCTTTCCTTTCCTTTCCTTTCCTTTCCTTTCCTTTCCTTTCCTTTCCTTTCCTTTCCTTTCCTTTCCTTTCCTTTCCTTTCCCTTTCCCAAATTCAAAATACTTGGAGGAGTCACTCCCTTCCCCACAATCCCAAATGCAACTCCATTGGAAGAATTATCTCCTCCTTCCCACAATCCCAAATGCAAATCCATTGGAGCATCCAGATTGTGGCTCCTGATCCCAGAGCGACACCTTCATCCTTCCCATTTGCAGCCCCTGTAGGGATTTCTATAAATAAATGGATAATGCCTGCCTGGATCTCACCATTAAAGCCACCCTCCTCAAGCTCAAATCCTGCTACATTTATAAAGTTACACTTTCCCCAGATGCTCCAAAGGTTTGGTTTTTTTCCCCAAAATGAGCTTCCAGCTCTGCCTGAGCCCTCGAGGAAGCAGTTTTGAGATCTGGGAGTGAACTTCAGATCCCCCAGGCAGGGACAGGGACGTTCCCGTGTCCCAGGGCTGCTCCAGAGCTGCCACCACCTCCAGCAGCGTGGCCCAGCCACACCTCACTCCCCATCCCTGCTGCTTCTCACTGCCAGCCTCCCAGGAATCCGAGGATGTCTGATGGAAAACGAAGCAGGCACAGAGCTCCGGGCAGAATTCAGGCAGGCAAAAGCAGAGCCCGGATATTTTTATACCCACGGAGTTTTGTGGCAGTGAGAAAGAAAAATTTTCTCTCACAAACGTGAATTAAAGCTTTCAATAAGTTAAAATGATGTTTTTTTGGTTTTTTTTTTTTTTTTGAGGGCAATCTCCTCTAAGTTCGCAGATAAAATCAGTTTTAGCAGGGCCTGCACTGAGCACAGGTGCATTCAGCAAAACTCACATCAACCCGAGGATTTATGATGCCCCCGAGGACAAAGAAATGATTTATTGGTTTTATTTTGCTGCAAAGGATGGAGCAAATTTCACCATCAGGTTTTTTTTCCCCAGGTGCCAATCCAGTTTTGCTGACAGGTTTACTTCAGCTTGGAGATGACCCAGGATAGGCCCTCAGTGTGTCCTGCTGGAGACAATAATTTATTAATTTAGAGAGGAGAAATTTTCTACAAATTTCTCCAAATTTTTTTTTGCACATAAAGGATTTTATCTGTGGATACCCAGCAATAAAATCATTTCAAGCAATAAAATAATTTGTCCTGGATGTTGATTTTTGTTGGATGGTTAGATGGGGACCAGTTCAACCAGTGGGAGCACAGAAAACCACCTCAGTGCAAAGCCTCAGTTCTACACACGACTTGGAGTAAGCCCTGAGTTAATTACTCCAGAGTAAGGCACAACCACTCCCAGGCACATTCCTAGCAGATCCTGCAGGTAAATCCTGGCTCGGAGACCGTGTGGGTGACAAAGGACTCGGAGCAGGGAAGAGGCTGCAGAGATTTTGTCCAGAAGGAGAATTAAATAAAAGCCAAATGTTTTGCACAAAATTAAGGGGGCTGGAATCTGTTCCTCCTTGGAGTTAGATGGTCTTTAAGGTGTCTTCCTACCCAAACAATTCCATGATTCCATGATAATGAACACCAGCCAAGCCCTTTTAATCTCTAATTAAACTCAGGGACAGTTTTCCACTGAATTCAGGGGATTTTGTCTCACCCTGACCTTCCACGAGGGGTTATTCGAACTGCTGGGCTGCCAGGGATGAGTTAAAATAATCACCTCAATATAAAACTTCAACAAGGCGGATGTTGCCCCTAAATGATGGGACATGGAGATGTAATAATAAAAAAAATAAAAAATCTGTTTGGTGGATGAAATGTGAGGGGGGACCTTGTGGCTCTGCACAGCTCCTGCCAGGAGGGGACAGCCGGGGGGACGGGCTGGGAGCAGGGACAGGCACAGGACGTAGGGAATGGGATGGATTTGGGGAGAATTCCTTCATGGAAAGGGTTGTTCAGCATTGGAAGGGGCTGCTCGGGGCAGGGCTGGAGTCCCCATCCCTGGGGGGGGTTTCAAAGCCTGTGGGAAATGGATTTATAGAAAATTCCCAAAGCCTGTGGGAAATGGATTTATAGAAAATTCCCAAAGCCTCACAGGGGGCTCACACGGTGTACATCTATGTGCAAACCTTGAGATAAGAAATGCTGACTCAGAAATGCCATGGAGTAAAAGAGAAATTGTTGAGGGAGAAATTAAACCAGAAACAAGTTTCAAAAGATAACCTTACAAAAAAGACTAGATGCTCTAGAGAAATAGAAATATGGAAGATACATTGTAGTAAAACCCACAAAGGGTAAATCCAAATAATGTTTTAAAAACATTTACAACACAGTGGAGCTAAAACTAATAAGCCAAGAAACACTTACAGTGTATTATAAATAAGAAATAGCTTCTGATTGGAATAAGATAACTTATCTGTATTTTCTCACCCTTCACATGAGACTAAAAATACAATAAAAGCTTTTAAAACCCCATCTCTAAACCAGAATAAAACATAATCCAACAAAAGCCCTGTGGATGTGACCCTTGGGGACATGGGACAGTGGTGGCAGTGCTGGGGATGGTCGGACTCGATGACCTTGGAGGACCTTTCCAACCATTCCATGATTCCATTAAATGGTTGGACTCAATGACCTTGGAGGACCTTTCCAACCATTCCATGATTCCATTAAATGGTTGGACTCAATGACCTTGGAGGACCTTTCCAACCATTCCATGATTCCATTAAATGATTGGGCTCGATGACCTTGGAGGACCTTTCCAACCCAAACCATTCCATGATTCCATTAAATGGTTGGGCTCGATGACCTTGGAGCACCTTTCCAACCCAAACCATTCCATGATTCCATAAAATGGTTGGACTGGATAACTTTGGAGGACCTTTCTAACCATTCCACAATTCCATAAAATGGCTGGACTCGATGACCTTGGAGGACCTTTCCAACCCAAACCTGTGGGAAGAGTAGGCTCCTGTTGCACGGTGGGGGTGTAGGGAGGCAGAGATCTCTGAAGCTTGCTCTTGGGGGAAGAGATTTATTGGAGAATTCAGGAATGCCCAAGCCTTGTGCTCTCAGGCGTAGCACGTGGCTGAGCTTAGGAGGACGGGGGAGGGGAGAGAGAAACGGAGGGTTTAGGAGAGGGGAAGCCCCAGGCAGGGAGGGAGTCCTAGAGGGGAGGAAATCCAAGAGAGGGAGGAAGTCCAAGAGAGGAGGAGAGGGCCAAGAGAGGGAAGAAGTCCAAGAGAGGAGGAGAGGGCCAAGAGAGGGAAGAAGTCCAAGAGGCCGCATGGCCGCTCAGAGCCCCCTTTTCAGGGGCTCCCAGGTGGGCTGGGACAAGGCATGGGCCAATGGGGTTACAGACTCTGTTTTAGGGGCAGGTACAGAGGTGCGGGATGAACCACAATCTTTTGCGGGGTGGGATGGAACAGACCATTTCACTCCAGGATTCATCCAAGGGTAGAAGTGACATCCGGCTAGCTAAAATAACAATCGTATCTATCTATCTTCTGCAACACAAACCATTCCATGATTCCATTAAATGATTGGATTCAATTACGTTGGAGGACCTTTCCAACCCAAACCATTCCATGATTCCATTAAATGGTTGGACTCGATGACCTTGGAGGACCTTTCCAACCCAAACCATTCCATGATTCCATTAAATGATTGGACTCGATGACCTTGGAGGACCTTTCCAACCCAAACCATTCCATGATGCCATAAAACATCCGAGCCTGGCACCCTCTGAGGCCCCTCCCTCCCTTCCCCGGGGCAGACTCACTTCTCCAGCACGGACATGATGATGGGAGGTAGAACCAGTATAGGCATGGGCAGCACCACTCTGGTCAGGGCTGTTTCCAGCAGGGCCTGCAGAGCAAACACAAACAAACACATCCAGACATCCCAAACAACCCCAGGAGGGACCTGCCGGGCTCAGGGTGGCTCTGCTGGTGGCACTGAGCTGTCATCCCAGAGCCTGCAGCCCTGATCCACCTCACATCAGTAGAGAATCGGGAAATCAGGCCTGGATAACGATTCTCCAAGCTCATTCTAAAAGCAGGTTCAGCTGCCATCTACAGAGGGCCAAACTGCCGAGCCAAAGCACTTGAACCCTTTCTGGTGCAGAGAAGATCTGGGTTTGTGGTCAACCATCCCATCCGAGCAGGGCTGGAGCTTGGCCAGAGCCTGAACTCCAATTGCTGGGTGCCACTGATGGCAATGAGATGGGAATTTTTTCCCCCAAAATGAGCTTCCAGCTCTGACTGAGCCCTTGAGGAAGCAGTTTTGAGATCTGGGAGTGAACTTCAGATCCCCCAGGCACAGACAGGGACGTTCCCGTGTCCCAGGGCTGCTCCAGAGCTGCCACCACCTCCAGCAGCGTGGCCAAGACACACCTCACTTCCTGTGGGATGAGAGCAATGCCACATGTCACTGGTGGGAAGGGGAGGGAATCACTGGTGGGAAGGGATGGGAATCACTGGTAGGAATGGGATGGGAATCACTGGTGGGAAGGGATGGGAATCAATGGTGGGAATGGGATGGGAATCACTGGTGGGAAGGGATGGGAATCAATGGTGGGAATGGGATGGGAATCACTGGTGGGAAGGGATGGGAATCACTGGTGGGAATGGGATGGGAATCAATGGTGGGAATGGGATGGGAATCAATGGTGGGAAGGGATGGGAATCACTGGTGGGAATGAGATGGGAATCACTGGTGGGAATGGGATGGGAATCACTGGTGGGAAGGGGAGGGAATCACTGGTGGGAAGGGATGGGAATCACTGGTAGGAATGGGATGGGAATCACTGGTGGGAAGGGATGGGAATCACTGGTGGGAATGGGATGGGAATCACTGGTGGGAAGGGATGGGAATCACTGGTGGGAATGGGATGGGAATCAATGGTGGGAATGGGATGGGAATCAATGGTGGGAATGAGATGGGAATCACTAGTAGGAATGGGAGGGAATCAATGGTGGGAATGAGATGGGAATCACTGGTGGGAATGAGATGGGAATCACTGGTGGGAATGAGATGGGAATCACTAGTAGGAATGGGAGGGAATCCAGGGCTGGAGCCAGGCTGGGAGAGCTGGGAATGTTCCCCTGGAGAAGGGAAAATCCAGGGAATGCTCAGAGTCCCTGCAGGGGCTCCAGGAGAGCTGGAGAGGGACTGGGGACAAGGGACAGAGGGACAGGAGCCAGGGAATGGCTCCCACTGGGAAAGGGGAGCTTGGGCTGGGATCTTGGCAAGGAATTCCTGGCTGGGAGGATGGGTAGGGGCCGGGCTGGAATTCCCAGATTTGCTGTGGCTGCCCCTGGATCCCTGGAGTGCCCAAGGCCAGGCTGGATCCACCTGGGACAGTGGGAGGTGTCCCTGCCATGTCAGGGGTGGCACTGGATGGGATTTAAGGTGCCTTCCACCCAAATATTCCATGATTTTTATGTCACAACCAACCCTCACACAGAGACAGCTGTGTCACACTGAGGACCTGCCACGTTTCACATGACAAAAACCAGGATTAACCTATCCAGGAAGAAGCGCTGGGATTGGATGGCAGCTGAGCAGAAGTTCCCAGAACTCCCAGATTTTATGTTGAAGCTCCACCTACATCGCTCTCACAGCGCCTTCGCTTTAAATCTTCATTTTCTCTTTCAACCATCAGGATGGAGAGAGGAAAGCGGGTCCTGGAGCCAGTTAATGGAAGTGAGGAAAACTGGCTCCAAGACGTGTCTCTGAGCCCTTCACCAGATTGTTTTAATCCCCCTGTTAACCAACAATATGGAGAGGAATTCGAGATCTCCCCGTTCCTGCCGAGGACTGCAGAGCTGTACATTAATTGCTGTCTCTGGAGTGCCTTGGACAGAAGGAGGGAGGGAAATGCCAAGCATTATATTATTAACTCCTGTGCCTGGGCGTGTGCTCAGCACAGCTTCACATCTCACTGAGAGCCCACTTGGAAACAACAGCTCAGGGGATGCTCAGGAGCCAGAACTGCACCCGGGGATGGCAAGGGAACAATTCCAGGCAGATGGCACAGAGTGGGTTACAGGGAAAACAACCCGGCTGTTCACGAGGTAAAAACATCTGGCTGCCCTCAGCCAGCTTTGGGTGGCAGTTTTTAGTGCAGGTTTGGCAGGGAAGGGTTGAAAAGCTGCTCAGCTCCGAGCCCGAGTCCTCCTCATTTGGTGTGAGGTGTGAGGGATCTTTGCTGGCTATCCCACAAGGAATTTCTGTGGAAGCACCAGGCACAGGATCCGTCCTGTCACTGTGCCCTTCCAAACCAGCAGGGCCAGCCCCCAAACTTCCCTGCAGGACACAAACCCGTGTTCTCTGCATCTCCTCCCTTCCCAGCTCCTAAAGCCGTGGATTCCAGAGGCCGTGGGATGTGCTGGGCCTGGAATCAGCTGTGTCCCAACTCTCCCAGCTCCCGTACTCACGTGTTTGGCAGCAACTCTGGAAGAGCCGACGATGTTCCCATTATTGTCCAACACATCGATTCCTTCCTCCAGCTCCGTGTGCCTCATCAGGACCACGTTGCAGATGTTGGCACTGGCTGAGGAGGAGAAAGGCAGGAGGATCAGCCCTGCTCAGTCCCACTGGCAGCTTCTGTTCAGCCCCCCAGATCTCCTCCCCTCAATCTGCTGAGGCGATCCTCAAAAAAAGGTGGAATTCTCAAGGAGAATAAGTACCAATATTTTTTCCTCTGGGGCGACAAGGGAAGGTCTAGCGCAAGATGTCCTTTCCTGTGGTTGGAACTAGATGGTCTTTAGGTCCTTTCCAGCCCAAACCATTCCATGATTTCACACATTTTAGGGGGAAAATGACTCCATCCACCAGGACCCTTTAATCCCTCTCTCTTGCCCAGCCTTTTGAGGCCTTGAGGTGACCCCAAATTCTGTCTCTCGATTCTGACCAAGAGCTGGGGTTGAGCACCACCCTCCCACATGCAGCCCCTCCCCTCGCCCAGGCACTTCCCAACTGCTCCCAGAGAAAAGCTGCTCATTCCCACAAAACTTTTGGGCTGATCAAGTGGCATTTCCCAGCACCCCCCACACCACATTTCCCTGCAAACTTTCCACCCAGAACTGAGACAAACCCACTGTTGCTGCAAGTACCAGTGCCTTCCAAAAATGTGTTTCTGCACTGCTTGATGGGTTAATATTCGCTAATTAATCTCAATTCATGTCATATAACAAATGTCTAATTTTTTGAGGGTGGTGGGTGGGTGAGCCCTCTCCGAAGGCAGCTCTGTGCAATCAAGGATGATTTGTGGTGACAAATGCTCCTTCCACTCGAGAGGGAGAGGAACACACACACACGCACACTCTGTCTCTCTCTTTAATATTCCAACTACCAGACCACTCTTCCCATCTATCAAAATGCCCGTGTTCCCAACCCTTCAGCTCCTGAGTCCCAGATAAAAAACAAAACAAGGCCTTTCATTTAGAGAAAGTTGAGCCCCTGGGGTTTTTTTCCGTTTTCGACACTCACCCGCCCCGTCCTTCTCGCTGTCAATCACAAGCGAGCGGATCAAACAGCCCGGCAGAGCTGCTTTGGCCAGGGATGCCCTGGCACAGGGCTCCTGACAGGCTCAGGGTGGGGTGGCCAGCCCTGACGCTCCCACGACGCTTTTCCAAGGCTCTGGATTCCCTGACCTGGTCCCAAACCCAGGAGCTGCTTGCAGCCCGTCTGCCTGAGGAGCCGCTCACGTACCCGCTCCCCTTCTGCTTCCTGAGAGAGCAGAAACGCCGCTAATTATGGCTAAACTTGGATTTCATGGACGTCTCCAATGCACGAGGGTGGGGGGGCGAGAAATAAATAAATATATCTGCAGACAAAGTCATCTGCAGGATTTGGGAAGAAATTGTGATAATGGAAAGTGTGGCTGTGAAAGCACCCTGAGGAAACTGGGCTCGGGCTCCAAACCAAGGCACCACCCCACTCCTGGGTGTTTGTGGGGATTTTTTTCTATCCCAGGGTGCTTTCCACACTCTAAATCTGTCCTTGGGCATCACCTAGACACAACCATTTTAACCACACAGACACAAAAAAAAGCCCAAGGAGAAGAAATCCTTCTTCCCTCTCTCTTCTCTCCGTTGAGAATATTTCCATCGGCTTCAATTTCCTTCAGATCAGGTTTGGGATGGGATTTTTGGGGTTTTCTGAGGTTTTTTTGGCCATGAACATCTCCAGTAGAAAGCACACCTTCACCAGTGACACCCTGGCCTTGGGGCCAGCTGTTCACACCCAGTTCTGGGGCAGAAAAGGGTGAATTGGGTTCCTTGAACTCCCCTGGGCACCAAGATCCTCCCCCTCCTCACCTCTGAGAAAGGATCCAGCCCCTCCCTGCTCAAATCAGGCTCCAAGACCTCCTTCCCTTCCCTGCTTTTCCATGGAGCCCCTTCACCCCCTGAGGATGCCCCAACCCCAATCCCAAACCCCTTTTCCTGCTCCCCTGGGTTGCTTTCCTGGACCCACCCCCTGCTCCTGAGCGGGATTTTTTGGACAATTTGGGGTTTTCAGCTGCTAGAAATTAACCTTGGAGGGGGATGAGGGCAGGGCCTGACCCAGCAGTGCTGGTGTTAAAGGTGTCCTCCATGCAGAGCTGCTGCAGGTGGGCATTCACTGACTGCAAACACAACCTTCACATGGCCTGGAGAAGACACACACCTCTCTGAGGGCACCAAGGCTTCCCCCAGCACCCATCCCAGCTTCCCAGAGCTCCGTGGAGTCCTCAGGAACATCCTGCTGGACTTTGGGCTGCCTTCCACCCCAGCAGCAGCTGCAACTTGGGATGGGACCCTCCAGCTTGGATGTCCCTGCAGCTTTCCAGCTGCCCCCACCAGCACAGCTCTGGAGGTCAGTGCAGAGGGAGGCGAGGAAGGGATGGGGAAAACTCTTTAATTTCACAGAATCACAGAGTTATTAAGGCTGAAAAAGACCTCTAGGATCATCAAGTCCAACCATCACTGCCAGATCCACCACAACCCTAAACCCCATCCCTGATGACATCTGTGGGGCTTTTGGAGCAAGAGCTTTACCCCGGTGTTTGTCTTTCCATGTAGAAATAGAGAATTTCTGCCTTTCTGCTGGGGGCTGGAGGTTCAAAAGGAATTGGGAGACACATCTTAATTAAGGTTTTGTCCAGATCTGCAAACCACAAACCAGCAATTAGTGGGAGGATCCCTGATGTCCTGGCTCATAACGGAGCAAGACAAATAAAACATTAGCTGGAGAATTAATTACAGGCTAAACAAATTAATTACGGGTCCTCAATCAATGCCAACACAAACACCTTTGTGTGAAAGCAGATCAACCCTGCAGCAAGGATTTCCTGAGTGTCCCTGACTCAAACACTCCTCAGAGCTGCCTCCTGGGGCTGGAGCTCATCCCTCGTGCTCTCCTGGTTATAAAAACCCAAGGGAAGCTGAATCCCCCTAAAACAGATCCCAGAAAGGTCCCAGGAAAACAACAACAATGCCCACAGAGCCCTGGTGTACGAGGAAAATGCTCAGTGCAACCCCCAGAGCACAATCCCTGCCCCTCTGCTCTGCAGGCACATGCTTTTGTGGCAGAAAAGAGGAAAAAAAATCCAGCAGCTCGAGAACTGAGGGCTGGAGGGACACACAACCAGTTCTCTGCTAAAAAAGGAGCAGAAATGCCAAAGAAAATGAGAGCAGCACACAGCTAAAGGGGCTCAGGAGAGCTCTGAGGATGTGGCACTTGCACAGCAAAGGGAAAACCTGAAAGGAAAATTTGGTATTATATGGCTGAAAAAGGAACCTTTTGGAACAGGGAGCAAACCCCTTTTTTTTTTAGTGATTTCCTCCATGCTGGGGCAATTTTTGCACCATCTTTGTAAATAAACAAGCTTACACAAAAAAAAAAAATTACCCCGAAGCCACTGGTGATTTCTCCAGGGCTAAAATAACTCAGCACCTGCTGGAGGCTGGAAGCAGAGGCCCAGCAAAGGCTGAGGGCAGAGCCCTCAAGCACAGGGCTGATAAAAGCCCAATGAAATGCTCCACGGAGCCAGCAGCAGCCTCAGCTCTGCACACACCTGGGGCTGCTCCCAACCAGCGGCTCTCAGAAATCTGCACATTCGGAGCAGAACCATTTCTCTGCATTTTACTGCAAAACAACCCCAGTGCTGCTGCTGACGGGAAGATTTGACACAGCTCAACCCACATCTGGCAATTGGAACGCTCTCGGGTTGGAATGGTCGAGGAGCACTCAGTGCTGCTCACTTCTGAAGCTGCCTCAGAGTGCAAAGTGCAGCTGAAAAGCCCGAGGAGCCTTCACCAGCAGCTTTGCAGCGTTTTTTCTGCCGAAATTCTGCTTTGCAGAGTCCCATCCCTGCCTGCCCCAGCTCAGGGAGCACCACTGAGGAGACACGAGCAGGAAGGGAGGAGCCGTGTCCATCCCAGTGGCTTCTGGCCAGCTGCAGGTTTGCAGCCACCTCTTGGAATAGAAAGAAAAGGAATTTTTCCTTACCGACAGCAGGGAATGGCACGAACCTCTGGATCAGGAGCCGAGTGGCCGGGGTAAACTTGTTTGCTCTCTGGATCAGAACATTAAGGCCCACCTTGGAATGGAGAAAAACAAACCAGAGAAGCAGAGAGTTAATGACCAGGGGCAGGGCAGATGGCACACCCTGGGGTCCCTCCCCATGAAAAGGTGTTTGGGAACCAAACCTCCCCCAGCTGCAGGGTTTGGCTGTGTTGGGATCAACCCTTTAGTCCATACAAGGTTAAATCCAGTTGTTGAGCTTAAAACAAGGGTTGAACTCAACCTTTGGGCTTAAATCAAGAGTTGAACCCAACTTTTGGGTTTAAATGAAGGATTGAACCAAACTATTTGGCTTAAATGAAGGATTGAACCAAACTCTTGGGTTTAAACAAAGGGTTGAACCCAACTCTTGGGTTTAAACGAAGGGTTGAAGCCAACTCTTAGGTTTATATTAAGTGTTGAGCCCAACCATTGGATGGAACCCAAACATTTGGTGTAAATTAAGGATTGAACCCAACCCTTGGGCTTAAACCAACTCTTGGGTTTATATGAAAGGCTGAACCCAACCACTGGGTTTAAATGAAGATTTGAATCCAGCTGTTGGGTTTATCCAGCTGAACTCAACCACTGGATTGAACCAAACCACTGGGTTTAAATGAAGGGTTGAACTGTTGGGTTTAAATGAAGAGTTGAACCCATCACCAGGTTTAAGTTAAGGATTGAACCCAACTATTGGCTTTACACAGAGTGTTGAACCCAATGGTTGGATTAGACCTGGGTTTAAATGAAGGGTTGAACCCAGCTGTTGGGTTTAAATGAAGAGTTGAACCCAGCTGTTGGGTTTATATGAAGGATTGAACCCAGCTGTTGGGTTTATATGGAAGGTTGAACCCAACTGTTGGGTTTAAATGAAGAGTTGAACCCAGCTGTTTGGTTTATATGGAAGGATGAACCCAACTATTGGGTTTATATGAAGGATTGAACCCAGCTGTTGGGTTTATATGAAAGATTGAACCCAGCTGTTGGGTTTAAATGAAGAGTTGAACCCAGCTGTTGGGTTTAAATGAAGGGTTGAACCCAGCTGTTGGGTTTATATGAAGGATTGAACCCAGCTGTTGGGTTTATATGGAAGGTTGAACCCAACTGTTGGGTTTAAATGAAGGGTTGAACCCAGCTGTTGGGTTTAAATGAAGGATTGAACCCAGCTGTTGGGTTTATATGAAGGATTGAACCCAACCATTTGGTTTAAACCCTTCCCAGATAAAAGACAAGCCAGAAACCACTCCAACACCATCCAGTCCTTCTGGAATTGCCCTTGGCTGGATTTTTGCCCAGTTCACCATCATCTTCCCCATCACCACAAAGTCCTTGGGACTGGCAGTCCTCAGCTAGCTGGGACAACCCTAAATTTCAGTGGTGGTGGTGGCCCAACACAATTAATTCCTTCTCCAAGGGTCTGGACTACACAACCCCAGTGCCAACATTTGGGCTGTAAAGTTTATTATAACCATGGATTTATTTTTGTTGCCTTGTCCAACCCTTGAATAATGCAGAGTTCTCCCCAGTTTTTAAAGGATCTGGGTTGTTGTGGATGTTCATAGAAACAGCCCAGAGGAGTCACTGCCTCCTTGCATTGATAACGCTGAAAGTTGGGAGAATTTCCATCAAAACTGGCTTTGTGCACATGTGGGGTTAAAAATGAACCAAATCTATTAATGGGGAATGATTTCTGTCTTTAAATCACTCTTCCTCGCAATATTTTCTCTTTTTCATCCCCTGCAAAAAAAAAAAAAAAAACCAAATGCACAAACTAAACCCACCAGCTCCAACCTGGGAATTTTCAGCTGGAAATGGGAGCCTTGAGCAACATGTGGCTGAAATATTTTGAGCCCAAAATGCAGCAAAATTAAGGGAAAAAAAAAAAATTCAGCCAAAACCAAAAAGCTGCCAGAAAACAGCTATTTTTTTTTTTTTTTTTGAGGGGGATTTTAAAAAGCAAAGGGAAGCCTGGGAAATCATATTTTGCAGGCTGCTACATTACACATGCACATCCCAGCACATCCCGGCGTGCCGGCGCCTGGGAGGAAGAGGAGGAGAAGCACAGCTGCTGGGTAAGCCCTGCATGAGCACAGGGCTGCTCCTCCAGCCCCAGGAAATATTCCCCGAGGTTTTCACCCAGACCCCCAGCAGGAATTCCTCCTCTTGCCCTCAGCAAACGCAGCCCCAGATCTGAGCCCAAGAGCCCGTGGTGATTCTGCTCAGTCTGGGCAGCAGTGAGGGCTTGTCTTGAACTTCTTCCCCCTCAAAAATGGCTGAATTATTTCAGGTTTTTTTTGTAGTTTTCCAATGGTTAGGATGAGTCTTTTCAAAGTCTGAACACCTCCAGAAACTGTAACACAGTCTAAAATATGTGGCTTTAAGAGAAGCCATTTTAAGCCTGGCTTTGCTGGTCTGCCCCATGGATTCAGGTATTTAGTCTGGATATGGTTAATCTGTGTCCATGACAAATTTTGTTGGGTTTGCAGCCCCTGCTTGGAGTTTTGGTGGAGGATTTGACAATGAAGTGGAAGAGCAGCAGCTTTTGAAAGAGAAAAGCTGAGTCTGGGAGAGCCACCACTGTGAGGGCAGTGAAATAAAAGCATTTTACTTCCCGATTTAATGCGATGAACTCAGTCCCCACTCACAGCAACCCTCCTGCTGGGAACATGAAATTAAATGTTGCCAGAGAGTAAATCCCATCTCCCAAATCCTCAACACAAGGGCTGGATATAGGAAACTAATGAGGGTTTGTTTTCTACAGTTTGGAAATTGCTGTAGCTGATCTGTGAACTCCTTCCCACAGGCCATGAGGTGGGATGAGGGAAAACAGGGCAGCAACTGCTCAACCTCAGGCCACCAAAGCCAAAGGGTCATCAAGGAGATGTTAATGAGTTTAATTACCTGGGATTGGCCGAAGGATGCTGTTGAGGCAAATTCATCATTAAAGACCACCCCAGGTTTATTGGCAGGATCTGCAGCACTGGTGATGGGAACATGGGACAGAACCAGGGGGGATCCACCTCACCCAGCTTGGCACAACCACAGAGTCACGGAGGCTGGAAAAGCCCCCAGGATCGAGTCCAACCATTCCCAGCACTGCCACCAGTGAAATCCCCCAGGGATGGGGACTCCACCCTGCCCTGGACAGCCTGACAACCTCTTGGTGAAGGAATTCTTCCTGATACCCAACCTGAACCTTCCCTGGCACAGCCCAAAGCTGCTTCCTCCTGTCCCATGGCTCCCTTTGCAGCCCAGCTTCTCTGGGCAACCTGCTCCAGAGGTTGACAGAATCCCAGGATGGTTTGGGTGGGAAGGGACCTTAAAGAACATCCAAGGCAGGGACACCTCCCGCTGTCCCGGGGTGCTCCAAGCCCCAGTGTCCAGCCTGGCCTTGGGCACTGCCAGGGATGAGGAGTTATCCGAGGTGCACATTCCATACTGTGACCCAGCTCACCTCCAGCGTTTCCCAATTGCCTCCTTGGCTGAGGTTTCCTCCTCCAGAGCACTCCCTCGGTGGGGCTGAGAGAGCCAGGGGGACACGGGGACACGGGGCTGGACACGGGGACACAGGAGTGGACACAGGGATACCTGGCTGGACACACAGACACCTGGCTGGACACAGGGACGCATGAATGGACACAGGGACATGAGTGGACACAGGGACACAGGGCTGGACACAGGGACACGGGGCTAGACACAGGGACACAGGGCTGGACACAGGGATATGTGACAGGATACAGGGACACGGGGATACCTGGCTGGACACAGAGACACATGAGTGGACACACAGACACCTGGCTGGACACAGGGACATGAGTGGACACACAGACACACAGCTGGACACACGGACACATCGCTGGACCCAGGGATATGTGACACCAACTCTTCCTAACATCCCTCAACACAAAACCGGGATCAAACAGCACCAGTGGGAGAGAAACCTCAGCCAGGCTCTGCTGTGCCTCTGGCAGCACTCTGCCCTTCCTCCTCCCTCCTCCTCCTCGAGTGCCAGGAATTCCTGCCATTTCTGCAGCTCCCCGTTTTGTTCACAGCAATTCCCTCAGCAGAATGTTGTGACCACCTCACTTTGAAGCAGAACCATCAGGCACTGTCAGAGACCAACGTTTCTGATTCCTTTTCTTCTCCTTCTTGCCCCTCGAAGTTCTGACCTCGTGTCTACCAAGACACCAATTCTAAAACCACAGGAATTTTTTTAAAATCCCTGTTTTTTTCTGCCTTTTTATGAAGATTTTTGAAGCCTGAGAGATAGTTTTGAATGCCTGACACAAGCCCACACCTCTTAAACACGGCCTAGAGCAGTAAATCCATCCAAGGAGTTATTTCACTTCATGCTGGGAGGGAAGTTTTATAAAATTAAGGAATCTCAGGAGTCCAGCAAGCATTAGCTGGTAGATGACACCACCCAAACACTGCTGAGCCACTCTCCAGACTTCATGGACTGTGCTGGAGAAATCTCCACTGATTTAGGGCATTTAACTCCAGGACATCCCTGAGCACTGCAGCTGGAGCTGGCTGTTCAAGGGACCTGGAAAGTCAACAGGGAAAGAGGGACTGGCTCCAAAGGAGGTTATCCCTCATCCCCCCAGTCACCAGATTGGATTAGAACTAATTGGATCTGATGAGTCCCATTCAGCCAAGCTGGAGAAAAGAGCATTAGGAGAAGGAAGGAAAAAACTCATTCATTAGGGCTGGGAGGTGAAGATGGAGGCAGAGAGATGGAAAACTGGGCTCTTTCCCAACTGGAGCTTTCCCAAGCCAAGGAGAACAGAATGGAAGAGTCTAAGGGAAGGGAAAGCAATGAGGATCCGAGTGGGGAAGGAACTTAGAGAGGAGCAAGAGCAAGGGAAGGAGGAAACGTCACTCCCAAGGCAACTCCAGCAGGGATGAGCACAGCAGCCTCACAGCTGGATGCTTCAAGGGAAGAGAACGGTGTAGTGTGGATCAAGGCTGGAGAAAAGTGGGATTCATGCCGAGACCATGACAAACTTGGTGTGGGAGGTGGTGGAGCAAGGAGGATGAGGGGCCATGCCCAAAATGAGAGGGTGTTGTCTCGCACCAAGTTTTCCATGCACCTGGATCCTGTCCAGAGGCAGCAGCACTGCTGGGATCGTGGGGATGGGCTGGGGCAGAGGGAAAGGAAGGGATGAGAACAAACCTGCTGGAAATGGAGACATCCCAGCGGAATGAGAGAGCAAATGCTGCAGAGAGGCACATGGAGTTTGGGAGGGGACTCACGGAATCCCAGAGCAAACTGGGTTGGGAGGAACCTTAATCTTCCATCATCCCAGGCTGCTCCAGGCCCATCCAGCCTGGCCTGGGACATTCCCAGGGATGGGCTTGGTGGGACCCAGCAGGTCCCAGGTGCTCCTCACTGCAGGGACAGGATGATGATGGGCACTGGGAGCTTCCCAGAGAACCCCATGTCCTTGTCCCCCAGTGCAGCCAAGGCTGTGCCTTTGGGAATGGCTGCTCAGCTCCAGCGATCTCTGGGCTCCATGGAGGGACTGCGGGGCTGAGAATGAACAGAGAAAGGGATGTGCAGGAACAGCTTTGGAGCAGAGAGACGCAGACTTTAGAGCCAGGCGTTGCTTCGTTGCAAACTTAAACTGCATTTACAACAGAAGCTGGCCAGCAGCTCCCCGCGTGCCCTGGGATTTTCCCCCTGCTCCCATGGAGGAGGGAGCCGGGCCACGCTCCATCCCCTCCCGTCCCTCTGCCGACCTCGGCCAGCCCCTGGACGTCTCCCGCTGCCCGAGCAGGACAGCCCGAGGCGGCGGGAGGGCTGCAGCTCGCCCGGCTGATGATGGACATCACACCCCATTCACAGGCTGTCAGCGCTGCCTCGCAGACAATTATCGGCACCGGGGAGCGGGATTGGAAAAATCCACAGGGGCACCTCCACCTGGAGAGGAGAGCGAGAAGTGGAGTGGAGAGGCCGCGGAGGGAGCGGGGAGGGAGGAGCAGCCCCGGGACGGAGCAGCCCGGGCACGGGAAAGAGCGGGGCTGCTGGAAAGGGAAAGACTGGGACTGATGGAAAGGGAAGGGACCGATGGAAAGATTGGGGCTGCTGGAAAGGGAAAATTGGGGCTGATGGAAAGGGAAAGATTGGGACTGATGGAAAGGGAAAGATTGGGGCTGATGGAAAGGGAAAGATTGGGACTGATGGAAAGGGAAAGATTGGGGCTGCTGGAAAGGGAAAGATTGGGGCTGCTGGAAAGGGAGGGGATCAATGGAAAGAGCGGGGCTGCTGGAAAGGGAAAGATTGGGGCTGATGGAAAGGGAAAGATTGGGACTGATGGAAAGGGAAAGATTGGGGCTGCTGGAAAGGGAAGGGACCGATGGAAAGACTGGGGCTGATGGAAAGGGAGGGGATCGATGGAAAGGGAAAGATTGGGGCTGATGGAAAGGGAAGGGATCTATGGAAAAGGGAAAGATTGGGGCTGCTGGAAAGGGAAAGATTGGGGCTGCTGGAAAGGGAAAGATTGGGGCTGCTGGAAAGGGAAAGATTGGGGCTGCTGGAAAGGGAAGGGACCGATGGAAAGGGAAAGACTGGGGATGCTGGAAAGGGAAGGGACCGATGGAAAGATTGGGGCTGATGGAAAGGGAGGGGATCGATGGAAAAGGGAAAGAATGGGGCTGATGGAAAGGGAAAGATTGGGGCTGATGGAAAGGGAAAGATTGGGACTGATGGAAAGGGAAGGGATCTATGGAAAAGGGAAAGATTGGGGCTGCTGGAAAGGGAAGGGACCGATGGAAAGATTGGGGCTGCTGGAAAGGGAAGGGATTGATGGAAAGGGAAAGAATGGGATTGCTGGAAAGGGAAGGGACCAATGGAAAGATTTGGGCTGATGGAAAGGGAAAGAGTGGGGCTGCTGGAAAGGGATGGTATCAATGGAAAGGGAAGGAATGGGATTCATGGAAAGGGAAGGAGTGGGATTGGTGGTGTGGGAAGAAATGGGATTGCTGGAATGGGAAGAAATGGGATTGCTGGAAAGCAAAGGATTGGGGCTGCTGGAAAGGGAAGGAATGGGATTGCTGGGAAGGGAAGGAGTGGGATTGCTGGCATGGGAAGGAGTGGGATTGCTGGAAGGGGAAGGAATGGGATTGCTGGGAAGGGAAGGAATGGGATTGCTGGCTGAGCCCCTTTCCCAGCTCCCTCAGCTGCTCCAGGTGCTCCAGCCCCAGGATCCAAGCACACCAGGACACTCAAACATTCCTGCTCCTCTCCAGCTTTCGGCTGGTTTGGCTCTGAACATGCTCAGGTGTGAGTGCCCAGCCTGGCACTGTGGCACCCACTGGGAGAGCCCAGGGCAGCAGGAAATCCCACGGGCAGCAGGAAATCCCACGGGCAGCAGTGGGATTTTGCTTCTGTTCCCCACCTCCAGTGGCTGCTGCAGAGGCAGGATTTGGGGTCAGGAAACAACAAATCACTTCCACAATGAAGAGCTCTGGGTGTGCCCGTGAAGAGCTGCTTTAAACCCTCTCCTGGGGGGCCAGCAGTGAGTCCAAGGTGAGGAATCGCAAAATCCTGGAATGGGTTGGGCTGGAAGGACCTTAAATCCCCTCTCATCCACCCCTGCCACAGCAGGGACACCTTCCACTGAGCCTGGGTGCTCCAACCTGCCCTTGGACACTTCCAGGGATTGCCCAATTTCCCCGGGCGAAAGAAACCTACTTCCACATAGAAATAGTAAAATTGTTATTCATAATTATTATCTAGCTAAAATTATAATATCTAAAAAGTGATTGTTGCCAATAAAATCAGCTCCATGCAGCTTTTTTAATCTTCTAAAAGTGTGAAAAATAGCAGAGTAAGGGTGTGTGTGTGTCAGCTGGAAAGAGTTTCTGTCTAATCACAGCCCCCCTGATCTGTGCAGCTCTTGGCACTGGAATACTGGGGGAATAAAAAATTCCAAACATTTGAAACATGCTTGGTCTTTCTCAAGTCTTTTTACTTCTCCCTGCCTTTGTTTGCCTTGTTTAGGAAAACCAGCTGGTGTTAATTGCACTTCATGCACCACCAGCATGAACAGCAGCCAGATATCAGGAATTGGAGCCTAATCCCAGGAATCCACTCAATTGTTTGGGAAAAAAAAAATTACATTATCACTCTTCAGAACAGCGGTAAAATGAGGGAGCAAAAGAAAAGGCAGGAAAGAGACTGGTGGGGGGTGAATGGGATTAAAATAAACTACAATGATAGAGAAATGGAGATGTTAGAGGGTGGACTTCCAAGATTTGCTGTATGCATCCCTGGAGTGCCCAGGGCCAGGTTGGACACTGGGGCTTGGATCCACCTGGGGCAGTGGGAGGTGTCCCTGCCGTGGCAGGGCTGGAATGGGATGGGATCTGGGATCTCTTCCAGCCCAAACACCTTTCCCAGCCTTATCTCAAGTGATTCCTTCACCTGAGTATGCACAGGAGAAAGGATGAAATTCTGGGCCTGGCACAGCTCCGTGCTGTGACTTGGGTTGGGATGGGAGCTGGAGAGAAAAGGAAATAGGGGGAGAAAAATATGGAATAAAAAATACTGATTTCCTCACCCTGTAGGGCTGGAAATGAGGAGCTGTGGTTGTAGGAACTCCTCTCTCTGTATAAACAGGAGAAAAACAGGATATTTGCGAAGATTTCCCATTTAACTGCAGGACAATGAGGCCAAAATCTGCTCCCCCAGCCCCTGATGGAGCAGCGTGCCTGTCCCTGGTGTGAGGACAGGGAGGCACAAAGCCACTGCTCTGTCCTCGCAGGACTTCTCCAGGCCCTTTTCCCCTGCTCACGGGGAAGGGTCTCCCCCTAAAGACTGACCCCACGTCCCAAAGCCTCCCTGCTCTGCAGGGCTTTCTCCAGGCTGGTGGGAGTGCTCAGGGGTTCCGGGACACAGGAACACAACCCCAGGAGTGTTCCCAGCTGGGATGACACAGAAACCTCGCTGCACACCCCCTGTGCCATCCCTGCTCTGCTGGGAAGGGTCCAACAGCGGAGAGGAGAAGAACCTCTGAAGGTTCCTCTGCCCTTCACGTGGAGAAAACCTCTTCCAACATCAGGAACACACACCTGTGAAGGTGAAGGCTGCTGCTCTCCGTGCTCTGCGTGGAGGGAAAGCTCCCACACCCAGAAGGAGAAGAACCTCTAAAGAAGAACCTCACACGCTGCTCTTCGTGCTCCATGAGGAGGAAAACATCCCAACACCCAGAAGGAGAAGAACCTCTAATGGCTGCTGCCCTTCATGTTTCACGTGGAGGAAAATCTCCTTCCAACATCAGGATAGAAGAAGAGCCCTTGCAGGTTTTTGCCCTTCATGCTCCACGTGGAAGAAAACATCCCAAACATCAGGATAGAAGAAGAATCCCTGAAGGTTTTTGCCCTTCATATTTCACAGGGAGGAAAAGTGCCTTCCAACACCAGGATAGAGAAAAAACCCTTGCAGGTTTTTGCCCTTCATGCTCCACGTAGGAGGAAAAGCTCCCAAACATCAGGAAGGAGAAGAACCTCTGAAGGTTTTTCCCTTCTCCACCCCAGACCATCCTCAGCTCCATGGGAAGCTCCTGCCTCTCCTGGGGCACTGTTCTGACCCCTGAGCACCAGAGCTCTGAGCCAGCACTGTTCCACACACCCGGGCATGCCGGTGGGATGCCAGCCGGGGGGACACGCTGGCACTGCCCAGGAGGGAGCAGCTCCTCCCTGCAGGGAGAGCTCTGCTTGCACGAGGCTGAAACGCCCGGATTTTACTCCCTGCACACTTCAGGGAGCTTCCCGCGGGGCCTCTTGGCACAGGGGTGTCTCCCAGGGCAGCCCCACGGCCCCTCCTGCACCCCGGGGCTGCCCCTGTGCTCCAGCTGCTCTGCGGGCTCGGGCAGCCCAAGGAAGGGCAGGTTCCCAGGCCTGCACCTCCTGCACCTCCACACCCCACGGGGTCCTTACCAAAGCCTCCCAGCTGCTCGGGGGACAAAGCTCTGCCAAGATCCTTGGCCGTGTGTCCTGCCCCTCTAATCTGCCCCTGTTCCAAGAGGGAGAGCAGCATTAATGCCAAAAACAGGGATCAGGGGCTGGCGGGGGTGGGGGGTGAGTGGCAGCAGCACATCCAGCTGGGGACTGTCACCTCGGGGACTCACAAGGTGACAAAAATGCTGGCCCAAGCACTGAGGAGCTCAGGGAAACCATCCCACGCTTCCCCAGGGAGCCGGGGATGGAAAACCAAAGCACTGAGGTTGTTAGGATGGGGGTTAGGGTTAAAGTTGAGCTGGAAAAGTGAGCACAGCTCTGTGGTGATGGAGGTGGGAGCTCAGGTGAGCCAGGCTGGGCCGGGGGCTCAGGTGAGCCAGGCTGGGGGCTCAGGTGAGCCAGGCTGGGCTGGGAGACCACTCAGGTGAGCCAGGCTGGGCTGGGGGCTCAGGTGAGCTCTGCAGGAGGGGACAGAAGAGGGGACAGGAGCAGCAGTGCCCAGCACACAGACTGAGACGCGGCAAACCATCCAGTACAGGGGTACCCAAAAATGTGGAGTTTTCCCTCAGAACCTCGAGGCACTTCAACAACTCCACACCCTTTGGAAAACAGTCTGGCAGCCACACAAGGAGCAAGAGTAAATCCTCTGTGACCTGAAGAAATGGGGAAATGTCTTGGCCAGAGGGGAAAATACCAGCTGCTGTGGATCTTTACTGTTCCAAAGGAGAAGGTACAACCACTCAGTTCGGGGTTTATTTGAAACCCCGGTGTAAGGAATAACTTCCCCAAGTTGCTCCTCAAAAGTGTTCCTGTCCCTGTGGGAAGAGCTGATCCTGCTCCTGATGCCAACCTGTGCTCCTGGGAATGTATTAAGAGCCACAAGAGCTCAATTTTAGGAATGTTAAAGGTTCCTCTCTCACAGATTATTTCACACAGAACTGCAGAGGAGGCCCCGGAGCTGCTCCAGGGCTGGAGCCAGGCTGGGAGAGCTGGGAATGTTCCCCCGGAGAAGGGAAAATTCCAGGGAATGCTCAGAGTCCCTGGAGGTGTCCCCATGGCAGGGGTGGCTCTGGGTGGGATTTGAGGTCCCTTCCCACCCAACCCATCCCAGGGTTCCATGCCGTGACCTGAACTCCAGCTCCAGCTTGAAACACATCCACAGGAGAAGAGGTAATTCCATCCCCAGGAGAACATTCCAGAACTCTGCCTCTCCTCTCCTGCCACCCTCGAGGTCTCTAAATTAGCCCTCCAGCCTCGAGGTCTCCAAATTAGCCTGGTTAATTAATTCCCCACCAATGAATGCACGAGGGGGAGTGGGAGTTCACAGAGCAGCCAAGCTCAGCGCAGGAGGTGCTGGATTCTGGTTCTGTGCAAAGCTGGGGCATGCAGGGCCAGCCTCATCCCAGCTGACAGCATTTGCTGGTTATCAGGATGGGGTTGAGTCAGTTAAAGATATAAACATGCTCAGCAATCCAAAAAACATCTCCCAAGCAGCTCCTTAGCCATGAAATCCAGAGATATAAAGAGTTACCCACTGCAATTGAGACAGCACTTATGACAGCTCCCAAGTAGCCCTGGATGAACTTGGATGTCGGAGAAGGCTTTGGGAAGAAAAACAAAACATATTTTCAATAAACAAACTTCTGGTTATTAACATTCAACCCATTTTCCCCCCCATTTTTGTTTGTTTGTTTGTTTGGGTGTATTTGTTTTAGAGCACAGACAGGTTTAATTTCGTCATATTGTTCTGTGACACATGGGCTGTCATCCCAAGAGGCAAGAGCGAGGAAATCGTGGCCTCCTGAGCAAGGTTACAGGGAATGGAAAATTAATTGGCATCAGAAAATTACAATAATAGCAGCTCAAAGGAAGGATGTGAGTGAAATTCAGCAAATGGTACCAAATTAGCATTTCTAGCCTCGAGTGCTGAACCCCAAACTCACCACAGTCAATATTTTATCTGTGAAATGTGTTCTCAGTGAGCTGGATGGATTCCAGCTCCGCTTCCCACATCCCAACACGGGATGGAGGGAGGCTGAGGAGAAGGAAGGGGAGCAGGGACAGCCCCACAAGGATGGAGCAGGGACAGCCCCAGCACTTCCCACTGCCACCAGCATGAACAAAATCCTTGGGAGATGGGATCGTGGAGCTTCCTCCTGCTCCCCCAGCCCAGGCACCATTCTGCTCTGTGCCCCTTCAGATCCCAGTTCAACCATTCCAGACCAGCTGGGACCATGGATGGTTCAGCTCAAAGTCCGTGAGCCTCGTGTCTGTGCCTGGAGTGATTCCTCATGCTGTTACACTGCATTTAAACACGGGACAATGGCCACTCTAGAAATCCCCCGGTGGCCACCCAGAGGTTTCATGGCCAGGGAAGAGGCAGGATTGGTGTTTCCGTGTGGGAAGGCCCCGGGGCAGGCCCAGGGCTGCCTCGTGGCTGCGCGTGGGAATTGGCCAAGTTGTGACTCAAAATCAGATGGATTTTACCCCAAAAAAACCAGGAGTGAGTTTCAAGCCCTGGGAGTTGTGTGTTAACTTAGGGTGAGCTTGAGAACTCCCCCAGAAGCCTCCTAAGCAGTCCAAGTCCTGCTCCCCTATTGGCTGTGCCCTGTTGTGTATTCCCTATAAGTTATGCTAAATCCTGCTCCCCTATTGGCTACACCCTGTTGTGTATCCCCTATAAGTTATGCTAAATCCTGCTCCCCTATTGGCTGTGCCCTATTGTGTATCCCCTATAAGTTATGCTAAATCCTGCTCCCCTATTGGCTACACCCTGTTGTGTATCCCCTATAAGTTATGCTAAATCCTGCTCCCCTATTGGCTGTGCCCTATTGTGTATCCCCTATAAGTTATGCTAAATCCTGCTCCCCTATTGGCTACACCCTGTTGCGTATCCCCTATAAGTTATGCTGAGTTCTGCTCCCCTATTGGCTGTGCCCTGTTGTGTATCCCCTATAAGTTATGCTGAGTTCTGCTCCCCTATTGGCTGTGCCCTGTTGAGTATCCCCTATAAGTTATGCTAAATCCTGCTCCCCTATTGGCTGTGCCCTGTTGTGTATCCCCTATAAGTTATGCTGAGTTCTGCTCCCCTATTGGTTGCTTGTTTCCCTATCTGGTTGTTGTTCTAGAGGCTTCCCCTTTGTCCAGGGTCTTTGGACCTGCCCCTTGTACTGTGCTCAGCTTCTCCACGTTTGTTCTTTTTAAACAACAAGAACATTATTGTTGCCCTGATTCTTAAGATTTCCTAAAGCTTTCTGAGTTTACATTCTTGTAGAGAAATTCCTCACACAACTTTCTGTAAACAATCTATTGTTTACCATTCTACATAGAGGCGGAGAAATTTGATGTACTGGTGGTTTGTCCAATGTCATTGGAGAGGTGGCACATTCACCCTCCAATCCACTGTCACTTTTGGAAAAGTATAAATGCTGGAGTCAGAAAACAAACTTCCTTTTTTTTCACCTTTGCAATAGGAGCAGCTCATGTCATGCTTTCACGTGTCCTATAGCGACACATTATTGTTATTGTTATTAAAGTTCTTTTTGGGCAACTTCATTGAACATGTTCCTTTTCATTTTCACCACTCTCACTGCCCTGGAGTCAGGGACCAGGGAGGTTTTTGTCATGGCCACCATGACTGTCTAGAGTCAGGGACCAGGGAGCTTTGTCACGGTCACCCTCACCCAGGGAGGTTTGTCACGGTCACCCTCACCCAGGGAGGTTTCTCAGTCACTGTCACCCTCACCCAGGGAGGTTTCTCAGTCACTGTCACCCTCACGGCAGCAGCTGGCTCACCTTGCTCGCGTTGCGGTTTGCATAGTTCACACAGGCGTTGTGGCTCTGGTTCAACCACTGCGGGACAGAGAGACACAACATCAGCATGAACCCACCAAAATCAGCACAAACCCACCAACATTGGCACAAACCCACCGAAATCAGCACGAACCCACCGACATTGGCACAAACCCACCAAAATCAGCACGAACCCACCGACATTGGCACAAACCCACCAAAATCAGCACAAACCCACCGACATTGGCACAAACCCACTGACATCAGCATGAACCCACCAAAATCAGCACGAACCCACCGACATTGGCACAAACCCACCGAAATCAGCACAAACCCACCAACATTGGCACAAACCCACCAAAATCAGCACGAACCCACTGACATTGGCACAAACCCACCGACATCAGCACAAACCCACCGACATCAGCACGAGCCCACCAAAATCAGCATGAACCCACCAAAATCAGCACAAACCCACTGACATCAGCACGAACCCACCAAAATCAGCACAAACCCACCGACATCAGCACAAACCCACCGAAATCAGCACAAACCCACCGAAATCAGCACAAACCCACCGACATCAGCACAAGCCCACCGAAATCAGCACAAACCCACCGAAATCAGCACAAACCCACCGGCACCAGCACGAACCCACCAAAATCAGCTCCCCAGCCCTGCAATCTCTGGAGCTGCTCCTTATCTGTTGGAACTCCAAATGTCCCTCAGACATTTTTAGAGGTTCCAGGCCCTGGTCAGAAGCATTTTAGACCCTGACAGGCAGCTGGAAACAGCTGTGATTTTGGGTTTGAACCATGGAATGAGTTACCAACTTTGGAGGTGGAACAAGCAGTCACAAAGGGTTAGATAGGATAGTAAAGTAGTTACAAAACAGAGGGGAACATTTTTTAGTATTGTACAGGGGGGTTTAGCACTTGTACAGGGGGGGGTTTACTTTGTACATGGGGGTCAGAAGTTCTAAGATGGAGGAAAGTGGGCTGATCCTGCTCTTCCTCCTTCTTCTTCCTTGCCTCCATGTTCTTGGTGATGCTGGCACTTGTGGATTGGTTTAGAGTAGAAAAGCACTTTGTAATATAGGTAGTAGGTATTGGGGGAAAACTATAAACATGCTATATGTAATATATCATATAAAAGATAGCAGCAGCCCTGGGTGGGGAGGGAGAAGAAGAAGACAGCAGATAGAGAGGATGTCAGGGTGTGTGTGTGCCTCTGCCTGAGCTGTGAGCAAACCACAGCAGCCCCAGGAGAAAATCTTTTAGATAACTCACAATAAACTGCCTTGAGACCCAACAACAGAGACTGCTGAGTTTTCTTTGGAAGCTCGGGTGGGAGGAGAGACTTTCCCACCACACGAGACCCCAGAGCAAGCCCGGGGCTCTCACAGTGAGTGGCCTCCAAAGCCCCGAGTGGCTCAGGGTGTCCCCAGCCACCCCTCCTGTGGGGCAGCTCCCAGCCAGAGCCAGCAGAGCCCAAATTCCCGGCACGGAATTCCGTGCTGTCGGCTGTCCCGCCGTGCTCCCGGCTCTGCCGCCTTCCCCACGCTGCAGGCAGATCCCACCCTGCTCGGAGCCTTCCTCCTGCACAGCTCCATCCCCGCTCACAGAGCAGACAATAAAAAGGCATTTGCCACAGAAAGGAGGCTGAAAATAACTCCTTCCTTCCTTTCAGCTGGCAACGGAGTCGCACTGGTGGTGTGTTTACTATGGATCTCTCCTTCCCGTGCCTGCTTCCTCCCCTTACTCTTAATTCCCAGAATTTTAATGGGAAATCACGCCAGCACCTCCCTACACACGGATTGTTTTCCCCCAGAGTTCCTGCAGCAGACTCAATGCAGGAGTCCTGGGCTTTGCCACGCACACCTATTCCCAAAATTCCTGGCAGCAGGGCCTCCCATCATCCCCAGCCCTTCCAACATCCTCCCCCAAGAAAAATCCCAGCCCCTCGTCCTCCCAAAGGCAGATGGGCGAGTTCAGGGCCAACACCACCATGGATGTGCACATGGAAGAACCGTTTGCACCCAGACCAAACGGCTCCAAAAGCTGATTTTTGCCGTGGCACAGGAAGGTGTGGGATGAAAAGGGGAGCCCGGATTCGTTTCCAGCCCCTTGCAGGCACATCCTGCCCCTACAGCCACAGCACCAGTCTGTGCTCTGGGCAAAACCCAGCTCCTCCCTCCTCCCTGGTGTAGGGTTTGGGTGTGCTCTGTTTCACCTGCCAAGGGTGGGCAGGTATCTGCTGTTCACTGGGCAGTTTTCTTTATCTCTGCCACAGCCCATCTGCCCTCCAGGAGATCTCTGCTGTCCATGGGCCATTAATTATTAATTATCTCCTGTTCATGGCCACTGAGTGTCCCTGCATGGCTGAGAAAATTCCATCATCCCATGGAGAGATGCTTTGCCCAGGGGAGGAGCCAAGCATTCCTACCTGGATCCAATCTGATCTGGGAACAGCACAGCAGCCTGTGCCCCCTGCATTCCCAGAGGAGCAGCTTCCTTCCCCCTGCATTCCCAGAGGAGCAGCTTCCTTCCCCCTGCATTCCCAGAGGAGCAGCTTCCTTCCCCCTGCATTCCCAGAGGAGCAGCTTTCTTCCCCCTGCATTCCCAGAGGAGCAGCTTTCTTCCCCCTGCATTCCCAGAGGAGCAGCTTTATCCCCACTGCATTCCCAGAGGAGCAGCTTCCTTCCCCCTGCATTCCCAGAGGAGCAGCTTCCTTCCCCCTGCATTCCCAGAGGAGCAGCTTTCTTCCCCCTGCATTCCCAGAGGAGCAGCTTCCTTCCCCCTGCATTCCCAGAGGAGCCCAGGCCCATCTCCCCCAGCCCTGGAGCTCCAAGGAAAACTCCCCCCTTGTGCAGATCCTGCTCCAGCAGAAGCACAGCTGGCACTGCAGGAGGGCTGAGCCCCCCTGGGATGGGGCTGAGCCACTCCCTGACCCACAGGGGACAGGGCTGCTCTGACTCTGGCACTGGTTTGTTTGTACTATTGCATAGGTATTTTCAATTTTCCTAGTAAAGAACTGTCATTCCTATTCCTGTATCTTTGCCTGCCAGCCCCCTACTCTCAAAACGATAATAATTCAGAGGGAGGGGATTTACATTTCCCATTTCAGGGGAGGCTCTGCCTTCCCCAGCACACACCTGGCTTCTCACACCAAGGGACCTCCCCACATTCCCCCCCTCGCCGAGGAGCCTCACCTGCCAAAACACAGTGGAGGCCAGGGTCTGGTTGGGCAGGAGGAGACCAACAACCTGCAAGAGGAGAGATTCTCTCATTATTAAACATCCCTGGTTTGCTCGCCGTGCTTTTCCAGGCATGCAAACAGCCAAGCTGATTTCCAGGGACTTGAATAAATTATCCTCATTTCTGGCTTTATTTCGTTCCCGTTATTTTTGGCATCCCAGTCGTTATCAGCCTCCTGTCTCTCCGCTTTCCAGGGGTGGAACTGGCTGATGCTGCTGCCCCTGAAAGCTCTGCACCTTTAATTACTGCTCGTGGTGCACCCTGAAAATCCCCTGGCGGCTGACACTGCCCGAAGATCCCATTAAAACCCAAACAATTCCCTAATCCAGGAATTTCTGGAGGGAAACACAAACCCCGCACGGAGGCAAAAGTTCAGAGCTGGCACTACTGGCAGTGAATGGGGGGTTCTCATCTTTTCACTCTTCCTTTGGCACATTCCCTGTTTGGGGCAGCAGGAGAAAATCCCACCAGGACATCTGAGGGCAGCAGAGCCACCTGGGAGCACTTTGCTCCTGTCTGGGAGCCTGGGATTCATTTTAATCAAATTTATTTTGATTAATTCATGTATTTTGGCGTGTCACCGTCCTCCCGAGGCTCGGGGCAGCCCGGCCCAGCACATCTGGCCAGATGTTCCCTGCCGGGACCTGCACTGGGTGCCAGAGGCCCTGCAAGGTCACCCCTGGCAGCACCCGAGGCCACACGGGCGTGTCCTGGGCCTGAGGTGTCCTCAGGGCACCACGGGGACCCAGCTCGTCAAATCCCATCTCTGACACACACAGCGCCTGCCTGAGGGCCAGCTGGCCTGCTGTAAGGCCCTTTGGCTTCTTTTAGGGCCAGCTTTCCTGGTTTAAGGCAGTTTTTCTTCTTTTTGGGCCATTTTTCCTGGTTTAAGGCAGTTTTTCTTTTTTAGAACCATCTTTCCTGCTTTAGGGACATTTTTCCTGTTTTAGAGCCATTTTTCCCTGTTTTAGGGCCATTTTTCCTGGTTAAAAGCAGTTTTTCTTTTTTAGAACAATCATTCCTGCTTTAGGGACATTTTTCCTGCTTTAGGGCCATTTTTCTTGTTTTAGGGCCATTTTTCTTGTTTTATGGTCATTTTTTCCTGTTTTAGGGTCATTTTTCCTGTTTTAAAGCAGTTTTTCTTTTTTAGAACCATCTTTCCTGCTTTAGGGACATTTTTCCTGCTTTAGGGACATTTTGCCTTTTTTAGAGCCTTTTTTTTTTTGTTTTAGGGCCATTTTTCCTGTTTTATGGTAATTTTACCTGGTTTAAAGCAGTTTTTCTTTTTTAGAACAATCATTCCTGCTTTAGGGACATTTTTCCTGCTTTAGAGCCATTTTTCTTGTTTTAGGGCCATTTTTTCCTGTTTTAGGGCCATTTTCCTGGTTTAAAGCAGTTTTTTCTTTTTTAGAACCATCTTTCCTGCTTTAGGGACATTTTCCCTGTTTTAGGGCCATTTTTTCCTGTTTTAGGGCCATTTTCCTGGTTTAAAGCAGTTTTTTCTTTTTTAGAACCATCTTTCCTGCTTTAGGGACATTTTCCCTGTTTTAGAGCCATTTTTCTTGTTTTAGGGCCACCTTTCCCTGGTTTCAGTCCATTTTTCCTGCTTTAGGGCCCCATTTCCTGCTTCGGAGCCAATTTTTCCTGGTTTAGCCCATCAGAAGCTGAAGAAGGGACGCAGGCAAGGCGAACCCAAGGACCAGCCCAACAAACACAGCCAGGACAAAGAATTCCCAGCGGGAATCAGGCAGGATGAGGGAACGCTGCCATCCTTCCCTCCCTCCCTGAACCCCCCACCAAGTTCTGGAGATGTTTTCTGGTGGCCAAACCCCACGGAATTAAAGGTTGAGCAACTCTTTAACTCCATCCATTTATTCCCCGGCCACTCGTGAGCTCATCCCCACGCCCAGACCCTCCCCAGCGCTTCCTCCCAGTTGATCCCGGGAATTTGGGAAGGAAGGGAAGGAATCCTGTGCCAGGGCTGGGCTGGGGCCATCCCCACGGGCGGATCTCCACGCGGCCGCGGAGAATCGACGCCCAACCAAAGGGGACGGGGCTTGGGCGGCCTCGTTCCATTCCCAGCTCCTCTCCCTTCTCCTCCTCCTCCTCCAGCTTTTCCTCCCACTCCCGTGGAGTTGCAGGGACTTTGTTCCCTGGCCCCGAGCCAGCTCCCACTAATTTACGGCTCCGTTCCCCCACGCGGAGCTCGGCATTAATTAACGCAGCCCCAAACGGAGCCCCCCGAACCCCAAGCCCAAACCCCGGCGCCCCAAAACCAGCGGGGTGGCGAGGCTGGGGAAGAACGGGGCCAGGCAGAGGCTGGGGCTGAGCGCCGGGGGAACATTCCGGTGGGAAAATAAATAAATAAAGGAAAAAAAGAGCACCCAAAATCTGTATGACTGAAAGAGGCACGTTTAAATGCAAACTCTCCATATGTGCAAGAGTCTGTCAAGAAATGTACAATTTCACTTTTAATTACTGTCAGGGGAAAAAATAACTAAGAAGGAAAACAAAATAAAAAAAAAAATTTAAAAAGAGCTCCTAAACACTGGCGAAGTGTCAGCGACAGAATTTAATTGGCGATCAGGTGTGGAGGGCTCTTGGTGGCCCCGAAGCCACCCCGTGGACATCAGGGAGCTCCAACCCCAAATCCTGCCTGCAGTGGGACAGTCCCCAAATTCCCACCTGGCTCTTCAGAGCTTCTCCAAAGGCTCAGCCAGACCCGATTTTGGGTGGCTGGGGGACACCAGGTGCTGACAGCTGTGGTGGCAATGGGGCTCTGCCCTCAAGGGCAGGTTTGAGCTGAATTTCCTAAATGTGGATAAATCTTCCCGCGAAGGAGGAAAGGCTCTAGCCCGGGGAAGAGGCTCCAGCCCGGCAGCTGCTTTGCAGGGTGAGAATTCCAGGGGCTGGAGCTCTCTCCCTGGGCTGGAAATGGGGAAAAGGGCAGAGCTGAGCCCCAAAACCCACCCAGAGCCCAGCCTGTCCCACTCAGCCCCAAAACCCACCCAGAGCCCAGCCTGTCCCACTCAGCCCCAAACCCCACCCAGAGCCCAGCCTGTCCCCCTGTCCTCCTCAGCCCCAAAACCCACCAGAGCCCAGCCTGTCCCCCTGTCCCCCTGCCCAGCTCAGCCCCAAACCCACCCGGAGCCCAGCCTGTCCCACTCAGCCCCAAACCCACCAGAGCCCAGCCTGTCCCCCTGTCCTCCTCAGCCCCAAAACCCACCCAGAGCCCAGCCTGTCCCACTCAGCCCCAAACCCACCCAGAGCCCAGCCTGTCCCCCTGTCCTCCTCAGCCCCAAAACCCACCCAGAGCCCAGCCTGTCCCCCTGTCCCCCTGTCCCCCTCAGCCCCAAAACCCTCCCAGAGTCCAGCCTGTCCCCCCCTGTCCCCCTCAGCCCCAAACCCACCCAGAGCCCAGCATGTCCCCCTGCCCAACTGAACCCCAAAACCCACCCGGAGCCCAGCCTGTCCCCCTGTCCCCCCTGTCCCCCTCAGCCCCAAACCAGCCCCGAAAGGACGGAGAGGCCAAGGCCAGGGCAAGGGACATGGCCGGATTTGGGCTTTGGAGGTGTCAGGGGAGCCGCTGCCAAGATCCCATTATTCCCCCAAACCTTAATCCCCTCCACAATGAGCTACCCCAGACTGGATTATTGTGCAGGGGCTGCGGGGGGGCACGGCCCTAAACTGCTCATCCCCACCCCGCTCACGGCTCGGGGCGTCGCGCTGACCCCAAACCCCAGCTGGGGACAGGGACAAATCCTCCTCGGGGACGAGCCCGAGCCTCTCTTGAGGAAATCCCATCCCCCTTTGTGGAATACAAGACTCAAACTGTTTTTATGCTGGAGCAGGCTGCCAATTTTGTCACTAAATTTCACAGATCGATTGGCATAAATGTTACATTTTAATTTTAACATTTGAAACGTTTGGGTTTTTTTTTTTTTTTTTTCTAAATGACAAGAGGTTCCAGTTTATCCTTTACAGCTCCTGAAATTGGGCTCATCTGACAGCTCTCGGCTCCTCTGACAGCTCTGGATTGGGGCCGATTTCATTGTCAATTTGATCGTTAGCTCGTTTTTGTTTAACCTTTTCTTTTAAAATGCCCCCCACAAAGTTCCCACCGAAGCTTTGCCCACCACAACAAACAGCAGCAGCCCCGCTGATCCCCTCCTTTGGGGTCACCAGCCTCTTTTTTGGGGTCACCAGCCTCTTTTTTGGGGTCACCACCTCCTTTTTGGGGTCACCAGCCTCCTTTGGGGTCACCAGCCTCTTTTTTGGGGTCACCACCTCCTTTTTGGGGTCACCAGCCTCCTTTTTGGGGTTAACAGCCTCCTTTGGGGTCACCAGCCTCTTTTTTGGGGTTACCAATCCCCTTTTTGAGGTTTCCAGCCTCCTTTCTGGGGTTACCAATCCCCTTTCTGGGGTCACCAGCCTCCTTTTTGGAGTCACTACCTCCTTTTTGGAGTTACCAGCCTCCTTTGGGGTTACCAGCCTCCTCTGGGGTCACCAGCCTCTTTTTTGGGGTCACCAGCCTCCTTTGGGGTCACCAGCCTCCTTTGGGGTCACCAGTCTCTTTTATGGGATAACCAGCCTCCTTTTTGGGGTCACCAGCCTCCTTTGGGGTCACCAGCCTCTTTTTTGGGGTCACCACCTCCCTTTTGGGATCACCAGCCTCCTTTATGGTTACCAGCCTCTTTTTTGGGGTTAGCAATCCCCTTTTTGAGGTTTCCAGCCTCCTTTCTGGGGTTACCAGGCTCCTTTAGGGTTACCAGCCTCCTTTTTGGAGTCACCACCTCCCTTTTGGGGTCACCAGCCTCCTTGGGGGTCACCAGCCTCCTTTGGGGTCTCCAGCCTCCTTTATGGTTACCAGACTCCTTTTTGGGGTTACCAATCCCCTTTTTGGGGTCACCAGCCTCCTTTGGGGTTATCAGCCTCCTTTATGGTTACCAGATTCTTTTTTGGGGTTACCAGCCTCTTTTTTGGGGTTAGCAATCCCCTTTTTGAGGTTTCCAGCCTCCTTTCTGGGGTTACCAGGCTCCTTTAGGGTTACCAGCCTCCTTTTTGGAGTCACCACCTCCCTTTTGGGGTCACCAGCCTCCTTTGGGGTCTCCAGCCTCCTTTATGGTTACCAGCCTCTTTTTTGGGGTTAGCAATCCCCTTTTTGGGGTCACCAGCCTCCTTTGGGGTCACCAGCCTCCTTTGGGGTTATCAGCCTCCTTTGGGAAGGGAGACGACCCCGAGCCAGACCCTGAGCACCGCTGGGTTTAAGGAAATTAAATTTAGCGTATTTTGCCCCTTTGACCGTTTTAATGGACTAAGAAGCTGAAGCAGGAGCTGGTGGCCTTGGGGATGAAATGCCTCTCGACTCCAGTTTTTGGGGAAAGTGTGCCTCAGTTTCCCACAAAGCTGGGCTGAATGAACCCTGCCTGTTTGGAGGGGACAGCTCAGCAGGAGGAGAACAGGCAGAATTCTCTCCCTTCTGCCTTTGGCCACGGAGAGCACCCAAACACTCCCAAAATTCCCAAAAACAAGGAGAAATCCCCCTCAGCCACAACCTCAGGAGGTTAATTAACCCAGCCTCGATTCAAAGGTATTTATCTATTAACATATTGAGCTTATTTTTTATTAAATATCAGGTTATTGATGAATTAACCCAGCCTCTGTTTGAGGTTATTTATCTACTATCGAGGATATTTATTTATTCATCTGGAGAGTTTATTTTTTATTGTCTATCAGGTTATTATGAATTAACCCAGCCTCTGTTTAATTATCTACTACTGAGGTTATTTATTTATTCATATAGAGAAGTTATTTTGTATTAAATATCAGGTTATTGATGAATTAACCCAGCCTCTTATTTGAGTTTTTTATCCATTTAACATCATTCCCACAGCATCCTTCAGCACCTTCATCTTTCCCCTTTCCTCTTCATCTTTTTGGGTTAATTAACCCAAACGAGAGCACCCAGCACTGCCTGGCCGAGCTGGAGTGCCTTGAACCACAGAAATGCAAAATAAAAGTGCCCAAAAATGCAATCTGAGCGTTGCAGGAGTTGCATTTTTGCCAGCAACAACTTCAGCTTTCCAGAGGGAAAGATGAAGGTGCTGAGGGAGGCTGTGGATGCTAAATGGATAAATAACCTCAAACAGAGGCTGGGTTAATCCATCAATAACCTGATTTTTAATACAAAATAACCTCTCCATGTGAATAAATAAATAACCCCAATAGTAGATAAATAACCTCAAATAGAAGTTGGATTAATTCATCAATAACCTGATAGATAACAGATAAATCAACTTAATATGGAAAAAAATAAATAATCTCAAGAGTAGACAATTAACCTCAAACAGAGGCTGGGTTAATTAATCAGTAAGCTGATATTTAACAAAAAATAACCTCAATATATTGATAGAAAAATAACCTCAACAGTAGATAAATACCCTTGAAAGGAAAGGGTTGGATTAATTCATCAATAACCTGATAGCTAATAGATAAATAACCTCAATATATTGATAGAAAAATAATCTCAATAATAGATAATTAACCTCAATCAGAGGCTGGGTCATTTCATCAATAACGTGATATTTAATAAAAAATAACCTCAATATATGAATAAATAAATAACCTCAATAGCAGCTAAATAACCTCAAACAGAGGCTGGGTTAATTCATCAATAACCTGGTAGATAATAGATAAATAACCTCAATATATGAATAAATAAATAACCTCGATAATAGATAAATA
This sequence comes from Lonchura striata, assembly GCF_050655825.1. Taxonomy (NCBI): domain Eukaryota; kingdom Metazoa; phylum Chordata; class Aves; order Passeriformes; family Estrildidae; genus Lonchura; species Lonchura striata. Next base: position 904,028 of record NC_140706.1, on the reverse strand, counting down.
ACCTTAAATAGGGGTTGGATTAATTCATCAATAACTTCAATAGATATAAAAGATAATAACAGATAAATAACCTCAATATATTGATAGAAAAATCACCTCAATAATAGATAAATAAATAACATCAGAGGTTGTGTTAATTCCTAAATAAGCTCATAAATAGGAGATAAATAACCTCAATATATTAATGGATAAAACCCCCTTAATAACAGATAAATACCCTCAACCAGAGGCTGGGATAATTAATCAATATTCTCATACAGAATCGATAAATAACATCAATATATGAGCAGCTGAATAACCTCAGCAGGAGAGAAACAGCCTCAAGCAGAGGTTGGGTTAATTCACCAATAACCCGATAGGTAATTGATCAATACCCTCAGAACACCAATAGATCAAAGCCCCTCAATAAGAGGAAATGTGAGTGTGCAGAGCTGTGCTCAGAAATCATCTCCTGGTGCCCACAAGCAAATACTTACAATGGGGGTTCCAAAGGGGATGTAACCTGCGGGGGGAAAACAATCAATTAATGAATTTGAATGAATGTCCCAATTTAGGGACCCCTGGTGCCCCCACTGCCACCACCCTGGGACACCCTGAGCAGCCAAGGGCTGCAGCACCCTCCTGCTCTTCCCATCCTTTATTTGCTTTGCCAGCTCTCCAAAGCCTTCTCCTCAAATTTCATTGAGCAGCACAAAAATCAGACGCTTCACATCTTCCCCTGCTGCGGCTGCCAATTCCTGTGCTAATTATAATCCATCTCTCTGACTTCCACGAGAAGGTCTCGGAGCTTTTTCCCAATATTACCGAATTCACTTCCTGCATCCAATTTACAACCCAAAAGGGCAAAGACCTGAGAGGAAGCAAAATGTGGGAGACAAACACAGGACAAGGCAGCGAAGCAGAGGGACCTGGCTCCTCTTCACCCTCAGCATCATCCCCAAACACTGAGCACAAACCCCAACCCTGAGAGTTTTCCCTGTGCCCGGATCAGCCGAAGGTGTTGCACCCCAACCCATGGGAAAGGTCCTGTTTGTTGAAATAAATCTCCTGGAAAAGCACCAGGGCCCCACTGGCAGCCCCAGAAGAGCTGCTGGGGACCAGAGCATGGGTGGGAAACCCCAGAGAAGGTTTTAAATTTCATTTTTAATCATTAAACGGCTCATTAAGGCACAGAGAAGCTGATCCTCCCCAGAATCCCAGTGCTGGGCTATAATATATATATATATATATATGGAAAAACAGGGATCATCCCAGTCTTTCCTGGGGAATGAACCCCCCCCAGCCCCCTCCTCTTCATCCAGTGAGGATGGGTCACTGCTGACCTGCATTTTACAGCCCTGAAGTTGTGGAAGTTTTGCCATTTACTGCAAAATTTAAATGCTCCCAATGGTGACAGATCCCTCAGAAATGCCAGAAAAGGCCCTGGCTGGGGTCCAGTTAAAATAGGAAGTGCCTGTCGCCTCCATGAGGAAGGGAAAGAGGAAGGAGAAAGGAGAAAGGAAAGGGGAAGGAAATGGGAAAAAAGGAAAGGGAAAAGGAGAAAGAAAAAGGGAAAAAAGAAAAGGAAAAGGAGAAAGGAAAAGGAAAAGGGAAAAAGGGAAAAGGGAAAAAGGGAAAAGGGGAAAAGGGAAAATGGACAAAGGAGAATGAAAATGGAAAAAGAAGGAGAAGGAGAAGGAGAAAGAAGGAGAAGGAGAAGGAGAAGGAGAAGGAAAAGGAGAAGGAGAAGGAGAAGGAGAAGGAGAAGGAGAAGGAGAAGGAGAAGGAGAAGGAGAAGGAGAAGGAGAAGGAGAAGGAGAAGGAGAAGGAGAAGGAGAAGGAGAAGGAGAAGGAGAAGGAGAAGAGAAGGAGAAGGAGAAGGAGAAGGGGAAGGGGAAGGGGAAGGGGAAGGGGAAGGGGAAGGGGAAGGGGAAGGGGAAGGGGAAGGGAAAGGGAAAGGAAAAGGAAAAGGAAAAGGAAAAGGAAAAGGAAAAGGAAAAGGAAAAGGAAAAGGAAAAGGAAAAGGGGAAAAGGAAAAAAGGAAAAAGGAAAAAAGGAAAAAGGAAAAAGGAAAAAGGAAAAAGGAAAAAGGAAAAAGGAAAAAAGAAAAAGGAAAAAGGAAAAAGGAAAGAGGAAAAAAGAAAAAGGAAAAAGGAAAAAGGAATATTAAGCACTAAATCTCATGGTGGAATTTAGGATCGTCATTTTCCTCGCCTGCAAAGGGATTTTGGTGTTGGAATTGCTTCCTGATCTTGGTCTAAATGTTGGCGAGGTTCAGTTCACACAGAGGAGACCCCCCGCCCCTCGGTATTTTCTCCGGATTCCAAGAGAAGAGGCCGGGCCGCTCCTACCTGACATTCGGAAAGGCATGAAGATGGTCTCGTTAGTGTCGGGGTGGATGATGGCCTGCAAAAGTGTCCCCGAGGAGCCCCAGTGAGGGCACCGGGCACAGCAAAGCCACCCAAAAACCCCCCGTGAGCACCCAGCCCCCCAATCTCCCCCACCGGGACCCCCCTCGCTCTCACCAGAGGCACTCGGGGCTCAGCAGCCCCCCAGAACCCCTCCCCGGCAGTAATCAATGCAATCCCATCCCAAATTTACGTTCAGGAGCATCGTGTCATCGGTTAGGAGGAAACAGTTGGCCCTCACGTACAAAGAGTGGCCTTTTCTTGGCGCTGTGTCCCCAAAAGCCACCCACAGCTGTACCTGAGCCCCAGGAAACGCAGCCTGAGGAGGCAAAAGGAGAAGGATTTTCTGGCCCTGCCTGTTCTCAGCACCTCCACCGAGGCTGAAACGTCCTGAAACGTCCTGAAATGTCCTGAAACGTCCTGAAATGTCCTGAAATGTCCTGAAATGTCCTGAAATGTCCTCCACCATGTCCTGAAACGTCCTGAAACGTCCTGAAATGTCCTGAAATGTCCTGAAACGTCCTGAAATGTCCTCCACCAGGTCCTGAAATGTCCTGAAATGTCCTGAAATGTCCTGAAATGTCCTCCATCACGTCCTGAAATGTCCTGAAATGTCCTGAAATGTCCTTCACCAGGTGCTGAAATGTCCTGAAATGTCCTGAAACGTCCTGAAATGTCCTGAAATGTCCTCCACCACATCCTGAAATGTCTTGAAATGTCCTGAAATGTCCTGAAACGTCCTGAAATGTCCTGAAACATCCTGAAATGTCCTGAAATGTCCTCCACCATGTCCTGAAATGTCCTGAAATGTCCTGAAATGTCCTGAAATGTCCTGAAACATCCTGATATGTCCTCCACCACATCCTGAAATGTCGGGTAGGAAAAAGGGAAAAGCCCTGGCCGTGGCAGAGGGATGGGGAGGGTGAGGAGAAAAATCCCTTTATCCTGCAGGGGAAGCAGAGGGGTCACAGCAGAGACCCCAAAACCCCCGAGGCCAAAACACCATTGGGGGGTTCAGTTCAGAACCTTCTCCCACTGCGGGTGTTGATCCCATTCCAGAACCTTCTCCCCATCTCCAGCTGTGGATCCCATTCCAGAACCTTCTCACAAAGTGGATCCCATTCCAGAACCTTCTCCCCATCTCCAGGTATGAATCCCATTCCAGAACCTTCTCCCCCCTGCTCCAGCACGAGCTGGGACACCAACAGGCAGGTCCAGCCCTCCCTGGATGGCCCCATAGGGGACACCCAAAAAACCCCACACAGGACCTGGGGAATTTCTGGATTTCCCAGGAATTCCAACCTTGATGTGCCCCCACAGCTCCTCAGCCAGCCCTGGTACCTCTGGAGATCCCAACCTCCCCAAAAAACCTAAATCTGCTTTACTGATCAACAGCAGCAACGCTCACTGGGCCCATTTTCAGCACATTGCCCCCCACATTTTCTGCCAGGCCCAGGAGGCTGCACTGGAATTCACTGGGAAGGAGAAATCAATTCCCAAGGGATCTGGGAGTGCAGGGAGGAAGGTACAGCACAGGCACAAACCTTCCCAAGGAACTGTCAAACTATTTGCAAAAAACTGGAGACAAGAAAGCTCTTGACTAGACAGGAAGGAGAAAATGAAGACATCAAAATATATAAATATATATCAAAAAAAATCAGGCTCTTTGGTGGCAGAGTGTGCTCTGCATTTACATTTCCATGGGAAGACAAAACAGCAACTGGCAAAGGGAACGAGGGAGGACAGGAAAAAGCAGCAACACTTGAAAATAATAGATATTGAAAATATTTTTTAAAGTGTATTACCTGTTTGATTTTTTGAGCTCCCCACAGCTGGAAAAAAACAAAAGAGAACATTAAATGTAAAAAAAAACCCACCAGTGTAGTTTTATCCCAAATATTCATCTTTTAACTGCTGTTATAAACAAATACAAGGGATTGAGATAAAAATCTCATTTTCTGCAGCCCCCTGGGATGGATTTAAAGACTCTTTACACACCTGAGCTCCCTCACACCTGCGTGGGCAGCGAGGCCAGCGAGACACAACATTAAACTTGTATTAAATGGGAAGAAAGAACGAGAACAGCCAGACCTCAGAGCTTTACAAACCCCGAATTCTCTGCTGCACGCTGATCTCAAGGTAAATTTAGCACAGACTCTCCCTGGATGAGCTTCCTGCGGAAATCCAGTCCCTGCAAAGGTGGGACAAGCCCTGCAGAGAACACGAGGAGCTCCTCAGATAAACCCTGGCCTTCCAACAAACAGAACAAACAGCCACCAGCTCTCGGTTTTAAATGCGCCGAGAAACGCGCACAGGGAGGAAAAATCTGTTTTAGAACCCTCCCTGCTGCCTCCTGACAGCTTCAAAAGCCCCAAATGTGGCTCCACGAGTGGGGCTGGAGGAGGAAACATCCCCGGAGAGGCGCGGGAGGAGGAGACCCCGAGCCCTGAGACCCCCGGGCACAGACAGAGCCCCGGGGCTCGCCCTTCCTTCCCCAGGGCAGGGGGGATTCCTGCACGGGTGACCCCTAAACCCGAATTATCACCCCCAGCCCAGCGGAGGATGATGTGCATCGCTCAGAGAGGGTGGGAACCAGGCTCTGCAGTGGTCCAGCACTGCTGGGTTTTGCTGTCACAAGCTGGTGTTCAGCCCAGACCTCAGTCGGGGCCTGTTCTGCCCTCAGGGAGCTGCAGAGCCACCTTTAAGCTCCATTTCCATCTCGAACCCACAATTTCCCTGCGAGCCAGGAGCCTGGCTGCTTCCCTGGCAAGGCTCCTTTGCCAATCTCTCCCCACCCTCGTGGCTCCTTCGCTCCTCTCCAATTTGTCAACATCCTCTTGCGTGGAGGCCGCCAGGATCCAGGGGAATTATTCCAAGGAGAGTTGTGCCGGAGCCAATCCCGGGCCAGGAGAACCTGGGGAGTTCTGCTCCTGCTGCTGCCACAGCCCAGGATGGCGATGGCTCTTTTTGGCTCGCCGTTTCCCCACCAAAACCCACCCAGGAGCTCCACATCAGGTGTTCAGGGTGTTCACTAAGCCCCCTCCCTCACCCCGGGTTTGTTGCTAGTCCCAAATATAAATCCATTTAAATGCTGTTGGAATAAAGCAATTAACCTGCTAAAAACCGCATTAATTGACCCACTGATACCAACAACCCCAAATTTCACACCCAGTTCATGCCACGCTCCAAAATGAAGCTCTGTGATGAGCTCCACTGCCTGTGGTGAGGACCTGAGGATCGAAATGTCACACACACACAGGAGCTGTCCTGAGGAAAAATTCCCTTCCTAAGGAAAATCACCATTCCCCCTTTCCCAGGTGGAAAACAGGCTGGGGCACACAAAGGACCGTCCTCGCGGGTGCTGAAGGCCAGGTGGGTCTACATCCCAAAATCCAAAGGGAAGGGGGCTCCAGGCCCAGCCAGCCAGCAGCTCCCTGCCTGCCCACCAGCTGCAGAACTTCCAGGGGGTCAGGGGGAATTCCTGGGGCTCCCCAGCACATCCCGGGGACCCCAGAGCTGCCCAGGTCTCCTCTGCGCCGGGTGGGAAACGCAACTGCGGGATTTCCTCTCCAACGGCAGGCACTGACACCAGCAAAAAGGAAGAGGGATGGTTTCTGAGCCAGCACGAGGGCTTTTATGGTCAAATTCTCTAATTTCATTAATTGATCCCAATATTTATGCCTTTCCCTGCTGCAGTGCAAATATTGTTAGAACACGCGGTTTCATTACTTCTCCAAAGAGACTTCACAAGATGCACCTGATGAGTCACCTCAGGATTCTGCCAGCTCATTTTCACTTCTTTCTCCTCTAATTCCTGTTCTGTCTGCAGCGTTTTCCAGCAGCTCCAGCTCCCTGGCAGCCCTGCCAGCCCGGGGCTGCTCTGGGGAGCAGTCTGGGGTTTTGGTGGGATTTCATTCCCGTCCTGGAGGAGCAGCCACGCTCCCACCTCATCCACCCCGCTGGGAAACGGGGAAATCTGCTCTGGAGCACAGGGAACGGCTCCAGATCCGTGCTGGGCTTTAGATTTCACTCCAGGATGGCTGGGTATGGCCAGCCTGGATCAGGGGCTCTCCTGGCAGGGAGCATTTCCCTTGGATGGCCCAGAGCCCTGCAGGGGCTCTGCCTCCGCTCAGTTTTGGGTGCTCAGGGGTGGGATTACACCAGGAAAGACCTGAGGGCTGGAGCAGTGTTATTCCAACATCCCACTGTCCACAGAAGCAGGCAGGAGTGGCCACTTCTCTCCAGCCTGTGGCCACTGCAGCTCTCCCCAAGGTCAGGCCAGGGGGACACCACACGGGTCAGGTCAGGCTCTGCTTCATGGAGAGATCCCTCATGGACAGGCAGGAATCAGCTCCAGGCTGTTCACGAGTGGTCTCAGACCCACCTTCGCAGGACCCATGGAAGAGATTTCCACCCGTCCTTTCCAGGATTCTGAGTTTTCTACAGTTATTTTGAGGAAGAGTCAGCACTTCTGCCACCACCTGTAGCAGTTTTAAAGCCCTGAGCTCAGGGGTGCCAGCACAGGGAGGGGCTGGAGCTGCTGGAGAGCCCAGAGGAGGTCGTGGAAATGATTCCAGGACTCTGGAGTCCCTCTGCTCTGGGAGAGCTGGGAATGGTCCCCTGGAGAAGGGAAAAATCCAGGGAATGCTCAGAGTCCCTGGAGGGGCTCCAGGAGAGCTGGAGAGGGACTGGGGACAAGGGACAGAGGGACAGGAGCCAGGGAATGGCTCCCACTGGGAAAGGGGAGCTTGGGCTGGGATCTTGGCAAGGAATTCCTGGCTGGGATTTGTCTGGAATTCCCAGATTTGCTGGGGCTGCCCCTGGATCCCTGGCAGTGCCCAAGGCCAGGCTGGACACTGGGGCTGGAGCAGCCTGGCACAGTGGGAGTGTCCCTGCCATGGCAGGGGTGGCACTGGGTGGGATTGAGGTCCCTTCCCAGCCCAAACCATTCCATCTTTCTGGGATCTTATGAACTCAGGAGCTGATTCAGTAACCCAGAAACATCACCTTAAATACCACGATGATGGTTAAGGCAGAGTCTCAAAGCCCAGCAGAATCTGAAGAGAACCAAAGCTGCGGTGAGGAGATGGAGACTGGAAAAAATCTTGGGAATAGATGTGATCTTTGCTTGTCAGGACATTCATTAGCAATCCTTATTTAGCAGCAGAATTGCAGCTTAGAGATAGTTTAAAAAAAAAAAAGAATTTATTTAAAGAATCCATCCAGCCCCAATCTCTTCACCAACACCTGTCACTATAAAAACAGCACGGAGGGTTCCAGTTCTCCTTAATGGATGAGCCTCCTCCTATTAAACACGGGAACATTCCACAGTCCTGCGCTCAGAGACAGGAATTTATTTGTCACCCCCTCCATAAAAATCTCCTGCCTTATTCCTAATCCAAACTAATCCTTCAGCTGAAAAGCACCTGGTGCCACCCTTTGAGAACTGAGCCTAAATCCATGGGTGCCTGCTCCAGCTATGCCAGGCCAGGAATAACTGCCTGGAGAAAAGCCCTTATTGATGAATCACTCATTAATCACTCATCATGACAAGGCACAGTTATAGACAAAGAACTAATTAGGAGTCACGGGGTAGATGAGCCCAGCGTGGAAGGAAAACCCAGAGGCTGAAGTCCTGCCGAGAGCCTTCGGAGGGCTCTGCCTGGGCTGGACTCTGCCCCGTTACACAACAAAACCCCTCTGAAGGACGGGCTGGAGAGGAAATCCTTGAAAAATGAGTATTTTTAGTTAATTGATTTCATCAGTCCAGCCAGTCCCATTTCAAAAGCCGTTCCCTTCCTGCTCCACCAGCCATGTTCTCACCTTCTACCACCCCGCCTGCACCCAGGAAACGCAGATTTTAACGAGGTAACAGCCTGGAGTTTGCACCCCGTCAGGAGCTGCCAGTGGTTTCACACTCCGGGGCTTGTGAGGTTTATTAAAGCACAGCTCGGATCACCCAGCCCACGCTGAATTCCAAATATTGGGTGGTGCAGAACGTGGGATGCAGCCAAGCTCCTCCTGCAGCGCTCCATCTCCCTTCCCAGGCCTCGGGAGGGCAGCCTCCAATCCAGATGTGTTTCCCCAGTAATCCCAGTTGTTTAATTGATGGAAATAAGGGGGAAAAACCAGCCCAGCTCCAGCTGCTCACAGATGTGGAGCAGTCTGGCATCCCTGATAAACCTGGAAAACCAGGTAACACCGTCCTATAGCTCTTCTTGTTCCTCACAGGATATCTCCCCAGTGGAGGTTTTACAGCCCTGCTCCTCAAATCTTGGCATTAGGGAGGTTTTGGCCCTTCAGGACACAAAGCTCAACAGAGCCCACGAGTGGGATAAATCTCAAAGGCTCTGCTCATTTCTGCCCCTCCTGCCATGAAATGAGGCAGCACAGGAGGCACCTGAAGCTCTTCCTGGGTGCCAAAGCTCCTTTGCCTTTCTGAGCATTGTTGAGTCACTGAGGAGAACCAGGGAATTGTTCAGGTTGGAAAAGATTTCAGACAATCACACCCAACCATCCCCAGCCCTGCCAGGGCCACCACTGCCCACGTCCCCAAGTGCCACATCCACAGGGCTTTGAAATCCCCTAGAGACGGGCACTCCAAACCTCCCTGGGCACTGCCAGGGCCTTTCCATGAGGAAATTCCTGCTGGTGTCCACCCTGAGGCACCCCTGAGGCCATTCCCTCTCCTCCTGTCCCTGTTCCTGGGAACAGATCCCAAATCCCCCCGGCTGTCCCCTCCTGGCAGGAGCTGTGCAGAGCCACAAGGTCCCCCTGAGCCTCCTTTGCTCCAGGCTGAGCCCCCTCAGCTCCTCAGGAACTCTCCATTCCCTTCCCAGCTCCTCAGGAACTCTCCATTCCCTTCCCAGCTCCCTCAGGAACTCTCCAGCCCCTTCCCAGCTCCTCAGGAACTCTCCATTCCCTTCCCAGCTCCTCAGGAACTCTCCATTCCCTTCCCAGCTCCCTCAGGAACTCTCCAGCCCCTTCCCAGCTCCTCAGGAACTCTCCAGCCCCTTCCCAGCTCCCTTAGGAACTCTCCAGCCCCGTTCCCTGCCCTAGCCAGGCTCCAGCCCCTCCAGGGCTCTCCAGAGCTGCCCCAGTCCTGCAGGTGCCCCAGCAGTGCCAGCACAGGGACGGGCACTGCCCTGGCCCTGCTGATTCCCAGCACCAGGAGCTGCTGCCAGATCCCAAACCAAGAGTGGGTGGAACCAGAATCGAGTCCCCACGGCTAAAATCAGCTCTGAAATAACACGGTGCAGCCTCCCAGCACTCAATAAACATTAACTAATTAATCCTCCCAGCACTCTCCTGGAAAGGCTTCAGCAGAGTGGGAATCATTCCCTGAAAACCATCCTTGCCCCAGGGCTGGTGGAGGACGTGGATGCCGCTGGAATCACGCACGGTTTGGGTTGGGTGGCACCTCTGGAGGTGCCCAGCCCCTCCCTGGGCTCCCTAATCCAGCTCGGGTTGCTCCAGATCAGATTTGTTTCACCTCATTTTAGCCACACCGAGCTGGCGGATGCAATGGGCTCCGTGACCTGGACGTGATTTGGGATGAGCTCCCTAAATCCCGAGCTGATGGAGCAAGCCAAGCCGGTCTGGGGCCGAGCAGGAGCAGCGGGAGCAGCAGCCGGGGACCACGGAGGCGCCTTTGAGGTGCATTCGCAGCTCCCTCCGTGCCCTTCGTCCTCCAGAGATTCCTAAACCCCACTCACCTCAGTGACACCGAGAATACTCCCACGGCAGAGGTGGAAAACCCGAGCCCAACCCTTGGCCAAAAAAAGGGGCACTTTCCTGCCAAGAAAAGGGAGCAGCAGGACAAGGACACATCCCGGGTCTATCGCATCCTGCAGGAGACCAGAGGGGGGGAAAAATTACAGTTTACTGCAAATGGACCTCTTCGCTCTTCATCAACACTGTCAGGAAAAGCCATTATTCCCCAAAAGGGAGGCTCTTAGTCCCTGATGGATTCATGGTGCTCTGCTGGGCTGGGGCGGCCGGCGCGGCTCTCCCCGCTGCTAACCTGATTGAGGCAAGAACACAGCAATAACTACGTGCCCGTGGAGCCGCCGAGCCTCTTGTCGCTTCAGCGATCCTAATGGGGGAGAAATGAAAGCGCTTCGAACCAGCGAGCTGCCAAAAGTGCATTTGGAGAGGCAGCGAGTGAGAAGTCACAAGTGGCACAGCGCAGCCAAGGCGCGGGCAGGGCTGGCTGGGGAACAGCAGAGTCTGTCTCCAGGTCCTCTGCAGAGCTGCACATCCCCCGGGCTGGATTATTTCATTATTTCTCATCTTTTCCCTTTTTTTTTTTTTTTTTTTTTTTTTTTTTGCTCTCCCAGGGGCGAAGCTGAGGGTACGGAGTCAGCGATGGAGCTGGGGTTTGCTCACTGATGGGTGCTCCCGTATTTTGGCAGGAGGGGCAGGTGAGCAGCCACCGAAATGAGCGGGCAGGGCTCCCGCTGTGAGTGCCCAGCTCCTCCCCAGCCCACGATCCTACAGCAAAGAGGGAGACGGGGATCAAAACCCCAAACCCGGCGTCTGGAGGCTGCAAGGGTTTCAGTCAGCCAAGATCCACAGCTCAGGGTGTTTATTGCTGGCGTTATCATCCCTGGATTAATTGCCAGCCTCCACTTCAGGTTTATTGTTGATTCTTTACCAATAAAGATTGTGTCTAAATAGAAACGTAATAGAAAGAAATAGAAATGCGATGGAATTGTATCTTTTATCCCCTTTCAGCAGCTCCAGCCGGCTCCTGTTCGGGCACCGCAGCCCCACCGGCCCCGATGCCCGTCCCATCCCTCCCCCTGCACGGGGAGCAGGCAAAGCTCGGGGGGCAGAGAAGGAAGAATTTTGGGCGGGGGAAGGAGCCGAGTTTTCATTAAGCTCAGCTCCCTGCAGCAGCCAGCTGTGGCGGAGCACGGCTCGGGAGGTGGGAACACATGCCGGGAGAAGGAGGCAGAGCCGTGGCACTGCTGGCACTGCCAGGGCTTCACAGCTCCCTCCCCAGAGTCTGGGCACGGAGCAAAGCCGTGCCAGCTCCAGCTGAACCGGGGCGAAGAGGGAACACGGAGCCGGCCGCGGCTCCCGGTGCCCGCGGGCAGCGCCGCCGCCAGCCCGGGCAGCGCCCGGTTTGTGACCCAGCCGTGCCAGGCTGGCTGCCACGGCCACGGGCAACATCGGCGACATTTGCCCAGCAGAGAATTAATAGAGACGTCTACATAGATGCTTAATTGAGAGAAAAAAAAAAAAAAAATATATATATATATATAGGAGAGAATTAATAGAGAAGGCTATATAGATGTTTAATTGAGAGAAATATATATATCTATTTAGTAGAGAATTAATAGAGAAGGCTATATAGATGCTTAATTGAGAGAAATATATATATATATATATATAGGAGAGAATTAATAGAGGAGTCTACATAGATGTTTAATTGAGAGAAATATATATATTTAGTAGAGAATTAATAGAGAAGTCTATATAGATGTTTAATTGAGAGAAATATATATATATTTAGTAGAGAATTAATAGAGAAGTCTATATAATGTTTAATAGAGAGAAATATATATATAGTAGAGAATTAGTAGAGAAGTCTATATAGATGTTTAATAGAGAGAAATATATATATCTATTTAGTAGAGAATAGAGAACTCTATATAGATGTATGTTTAATAGAGAATTAATAGAGAAGTCTATATAGATGTTTAATTGAGAGAAATATATATATTTAGTAGAGAATTAATAGAGAAGTCTATATATATGTATGTTTAATAGAGAATTAATAGAGAAGTCTATATAGATGTTTAATAGAGAGAAATATATATATCTATTTAGTAGAGAATTAATAGAGACGTCTACATAGATGTTTAATTGAGAGAAATATATATATCTATTTAGTAGAGAATTAATAGAGACGTCTACATAGATGTTTAATTGAGAGAAATATATATATCTATTTAGTAGACAATAGAGAAGTCTATATAGATGTATGTTTAATAGAGAATTAATAGAGAAGTCTATATAGATGTTTAATTGAGAGAAATTATATATATTTAGTAGAGAATTAATAGAGAAGTCTATATATATGTATGTTTAATAGAGAATTAATAGAGAAGTCTATATAGATGTTTAATAGAGAGAAATATATATATCTATTTAGTAGAGAATTAATAGAGAAGTCAATATATATGTTTAATAGAGAGAAATATATATAGTAGAGAATTAATAGAGAAGTATATATATATACGTATGTACATATATGTATGTTTAATAGACAGTTAATAGAGAAGTCTATATATCTAATAGAGAGAAATAGATATATATGTTTAATAGACAATTAATAGTCTATATATATGTTTAATAGACAATTAAGAGAGATCTATATATCTAATAGAGAGAACTATATATATATGTTTAATAGACAATTAATAGCCTATGTATATGTTTAATAGAGAATTAAGAGAGAAGTCTATATATGTATACATGTTGAATAGAGAATTAATAGGGAAGTCTATATATATGTGTATATATAGACTATAAACACATATATGTTTAATAGAGAATTAATAACAAGAAATATATATATGTATATATGTTTAACAGAAAATTATTAGAGAGAAGTTTATATATATGTAAATATGTTTAATAGACGATTAATTCTATATATGTATATATGCTTAATAGAGAATTAATAAAGCAGTATATATATGTTTAATAGAGAACTGATAGAAATATATATATGTAGCTATGTTTAGTAGACAATCAATAGAGAGAAGTATATATATATGTAGATCTGTTTAATAGAGAATTATCAGAGAGCAGTTTTACAGATTTACAGCTGTGATTTACCCCCTTGCATTGTTCCAGGGCTGGCTGGTTCGGGACATTGGGGAGGACATTTGGTTTGTCACTGGGGCAGCAGCCGACCTCCAGTGAAGATTTAGGGATGCAAACTCCACCACTGGGCCACGAAAAGGAGCCGAGGGACAGAACCTGGGGGGCTAAAGGGTTAAAAGGCAAAGCCCCCATTGTGCGGGTGAGCACATGGTGGGGAAAGGTCCTTCACTCCCAGCGCTGTGATATTTTCTCTATTCTACCTTCTGTTGTATTGTTGATCAGGTTTTAATAAACCTTTCAATTTTTATTTTTTTTTGTTGAAAAGTGAGTAGCATTTCTCACAATTCCGTTAACGAGCTGCGCCTTTAAACCTGTGGTTGGCATGAAAAACCCCAAAGCTCGCGGGGGAAAAGCTCCTCTCCCCTGCAGAGCCCCCGGCCCTGCTGCTGCTGCCGCCGCTGCCGGGCGGCTCTTTGCCTCTCTCTGCTGGCAGCAGCACCAGAGGAGCCAGCCCGCACGGGAACGGGGACAGGGACAGAGGGGACAGGGACAGGGATGGGACAGGGGTGGGGATGGGATGGGGACAGGGATGGGACAGGGATGGGACAGGGATGGGACAGGGACAGAGGGGACAGGGATGGGGATGGGACAGGGATGGGACGGGGATGGGACAGGGGTGGGACAGGAATAGGGACAGGGATGGGGACAGGGATGGGACAGGGATGGGACAGGGATGGGGACAGGGATGGGGACAGGGATGGGACAGGGATGGGACAGGGATGGGGATGGGACAGGGACAGAGGGGACAGGGATAGGACAGGAATAGGGATGGGACAGGGATGGGGACAGGGATGGGGACAGGGATAGGGATGGGGATGGGGACAGGGATGGGACAGGAACAGGAGACAGGGACAGGGGGACAGGGATGGGACAGGGATGGGACAGGGATGGGGACAGGGATGGGACAGGGATGGGGACAGGGATAGGGATGGGGATGGGGACAGGGATGGGACAGGAATAGGAGACAGGGACAGGGGGACAGGGATGGGACAGGGATGGGACAGGGATGGGGACAGGGATGGGGACAGGGATGGGACAGGGATGGGACAGGGATGGGACAGGAATAGGGACAGGGATGGGGACAGGGATGGGACAGGGATGGGACAGGGATGGGACAGGGATGGGACAGGAATAGGGACAGGAATAGGGACAGGGATGGGGATGGGACAGGGACAGAGGGGACAGGGATGGGACAGGGACAGAGGGGACAGGGATGGGACAGGGATGGGACAGGGATGGGGACAGGGATGGGGACAGGAATAGGGACAGGGATGGGACAGGGATGGGACAGGGATGGGGATGGGACAGGGATGGGACAGGGATGGGGATGGGACAGGGACAGAGGGGACAGGGATGGGACAGGAATAGGGATGGGACAGGGATGGGGACAGGGATGGGACAGGGATGGGACAGGGATGGGGACAGGGATAGGGATGGGGATGGGGACAGGGATGGGACAGGAATAGGAGACAGGGACAGGGGGACAGGGACAGGGACGGGGATGGGGATGGGGATGGGGACAGGGACAGAGGGACAGGGACAGGGACGGGGATGGGGACCGGGACAGAGGGACAGGGACAGGGACAGGGCTGGGGGACCTTGCCCTGCATGCCCTGGGCTGCATCCCACGCCTGCTGAGGTGCTGCATTCACAGGGTGGAGCGAGTGGGGGGAAAATCAGGGCTCCGGTGCCAATTCCCAGCAGCTTTCCAGCACCCGGGGCTGCTGCCGGGCGAAATTCGGAGCACTGGTATTAAACCAGGAGCTCAGCAGCTCTTCCTGCCCCAGTTTCTGAGGCCAAAATTCAGCCTGCAAGGGGAGGGAAAGGCAGTTCAAATGTGGAACAGCTGCAGGGAATTCTAGCTGAGAAAATGGAAGTTATTTTTGAGGAAGAAGTGAACAAACCTGAGGTTCATCACGAAATCCCTGCAGTGCTGATACCCAGCTGCAAACCTCCCAAGGCGGATCTTTGGTGCCCAAACCCTGAGCAGAGCCCAGGTTCCTCAGCCTTGCAAAGGGTTTTTCTCTGGAGCACAAACCCCCCCAGGAGAAGCAGCAGTGCCACGAAGAGGAGGGATTTCAGTCCCTTGGGGCTGGCAGCCACCGAGTGCTGCTTCCCTCAACCTCCACCAGCACCAGTCTGTTCCCCCAGTCCGTGCTGGGCGCTGGGACGGGGTGGGAGAGGGACTCACGCACTCAGAGGACTCAAATCAACCCCACAGATTAGTGGGATAAAGCACAAGAGCCACACCACGATGCCCGGCGGTTGGCACAGGCTTGGCACCGAGATGCCCAAGCAGGGAAAAGGCCAGGTTTCAGCAGGCTGGCTCTGTCCCTGCCCAGAGGCTGGCGTGTGCCAGCCCCTGCTCCAGGGCAGAAACCACGGCCGAGATGGAGCTTTTCCCCAGCTGAGGCTCCCTCCAGGGGCACTCCGGGCACTGCTGCCCTGCCTGCAGCTGCAATTGGATCTGGTACGGTCTCCTCTGCTCTGCCTGCTGCAAATTGGCTCCCAGAGCCCTCCTGTGTGCCACTTGCACCTTCCCACTCGCAGCAGCCACCGGGCCGGGGACATCCTGAGAGCCCCGGGGACATCCTGAGGGGCCTGGGGACATCCTGAGAGCCCTGGGGACATCTTGAGGGGCCTGGGGACACCCTGAGAGCCCCAGGAGCCACCACTGAGCCCTGGGGACATCTTGAGAGCCCCGGGGACATCCTGAGAGCCCCAGGGACATCCTGAGAGCCCTGGGGACATCCTGAGGGGCCTGGGGACATCCTGAGAGCCCCAGGAGCAGCCACCAGATCCTGGGACATCCTGAGAGCCCCGGGGACATCCTGAGGGGCCTGGGGACATCCTGAGAGCCCCGGGGACATCCTGAGGGGCCTGGGGACATCCTGAGAGCCCTGGGGACATCCTGAGAGCCCCGGGGACATCCTGAGGGGCCTGGGGACATCCTGAGAGCCCCGGGGACATCCTGAGGGGCCTGGGGACATCCTGAGAGCCCTGGGGACATCCTGAGAGCCCCGGGGACATCCTGAGAGCCCTGGGGACATCCTGAGAGCCCCGGGGACATCCTGAGGGGCCTGGGGACATCCTGAGAGCCCCGGGGACATCCTGAGGGGCCTGGGGACATCCTGAGGGGCCTGGGGACATCCTGAGAGCCCCAGGAGCCACCACCAAGCCCTGGGGACATCCTGAGAGGCCTGGGGACATCCTGAGAGCCCCAGGAGCAGCCACCGGATCCTGGGACATCCTGAGAGCCCCAGGGACATCCTGAGAGCCCCGGGGCTTGGGGACATCCTGCCAGCTCCGGGAGCAACCACCGGGCAAGGCAGGAACGGGGCTGGCATGGGGACAGCAGGACAGGGACACTGGGACAGGGACAGCCAGGACAGGGACATGTGGGGAGAGGGACAGCAGGGACAGGGACAGCCAGGACAGCAGGGATGGAGACAGCCAGGACAGGGACAGTGGGGACAGGGACAGCCAGGACAGGGAGGGACCCTCAGCACATCCCAGTCCCAGTCCCAGTCCCAGTCCCAGTCCCAGTCCCAGTCCCAGTCCCAGTCCCTGGGCAATTCTGGCTGGGGCACCCTGGGAGCTCCTAAAGGAGTAGCCTGGGACAGCGGGACGTGTCCCTGCCACGGCAGGGGTGGCACTGGGTGGCCTTAAGGTCCCTTCCAGGGAAACCTTCTGGGGTTCCGTGGTGAAATGAGGAGCACGAAGAGCAAAGAATGAAGGGATCTCTATGGAAGGGCAATAACAGGGTCAGAGCTGGAGCCAGGCTGGGAGAGCTGGGAATGTTCCCCTGGAGAAGGGAAAATTCCAGGGAATGCTCAGAGACCCTGCAGGGGCTCCAGGAGAGCTGGAGAGGGACTGGGGACAAGGGACAGAGGGACAGGAGCCAGGGAATGGCTCCCACTGGGAAAGGGCAGCTTGGGCTGGGATCTTGGCAAGGAATTCCTGGCTGGAATGGAATTCCCAGATTTGCTGGGGCTGCCCCTGGATCCCTGGAGTGCCCAAGGCCAGGTTGGACACTGGGGTTGGATCCACCTGGGGCAGTGGGAGGTGTCCCTGCCATGGACTGGTGGCTCTGGGTGGGATTTGAGGTCCCTTCCCACCCAAACCATTCCATGGCTCCATGAATCAAGACCTGCAGAGCTGGAACAGGGAAATGACAACTGGAGCAGTTTCTCCATCAGCACAGGTCCTCCACATTTCCTTTCCCTCCTCACCTCCCTGTTTTTGGGACAGGGGGATGAGAGGGGACGCAGGGACCAGCACCCCACCCTCTGCAGGAGCCCCAGGGGGACAGGCAGAACCAGGGAGGAGGAATTTCACCAAACCCCACAATTCTCTGGGGCTTCCCACAGCAAAAATTTCTAAATTTCCAAAACTTCTCAGCCCTGCTAACAAACACATGCTACTTCCATCAAACCTTTCTGGATCCGCAGAGTTCCATCACCCAAATTCACCTCCCCGAGGCCATCAGGGGCTTTCTCCCCCAAATATCTTCTCTAATCCTCCTCAAATATTTAACCCAAACAACCAAGAGGGCAGAAAAGCACCCCAAACAGGTGCAATTACCAAAGATAACTTTGTATTTCAAGGAAAATTAGGAAATCCTAAGAGCCTGCCGGAGAGGGGGATGAATGACAGTGTGGGGTATTCCCACTGCACAGAATGTTTGGGGTTGGGGGCATTTTAACAAACACTCAGCTGCATATTTGATAAAAAAACAAGCCTGGCTTTTAAATATTTCAGTAAAAACTCGAGGAGATAAGCTCAGCTGAAGAAATGGAGTGTGTTTTCTTGCTCCCCTGAATAAATACTGATCAAGCAGCTCTTTCTCCTCTGTTTTGCTGACCACATAATTGACACAGCCGGGCTGAAAATCCTGTTTTTAAAACATCTTTCTAATGTAGGAATAAGCCGCAGAGCCCCCCTCAATCAGGAGCTCTCAGCAGTGCAGCAGCTATCGACAGGTGAGAGATCGATTCTTCATTTTTGCTAATGAGGCCCCAGAACTGGCTTTTTCCCACCCTGGGTTAATGGGCACTTTGCTGGGCAGTGCGCTGCAGCTCGGGAGGAAGAGCAGGGAAGGGCAGAGGGGCTGGCAAGGGGCAGAGCTGCAGGAAACGGCGTTTCTTCTGGAAGCCACCTCAGAGATGGTCCCGGGCAAGCGCTGCAAGCACCAGCACAGCTCCCGGGAGGCTTTTTTATCTTGAGCTAGCCCAGAACCGTTCCCTTGCAGCTCAGTTGGAAAAATCCGCCTGGGAAAGGCAGCAGAGCGAGGCTGGTCCCAGCAGGGCCTGCCAGGGAGCCGCGTGCCGGGACATGGCTTCAGGCTGTGCGTTCACCGCTCCTCGTGTGCAGGAACCATCTCGGCAGGGCTGTGCTGGAGCCTGCAGCTCCTGCCACCCTCGCCGTGGGTTTCTGAACGAGAGGCGCGGGGGGTTCGAGCCCTGCCAGGCGCCGCTGCAGCGGGGAGCCTCAGCCGGGAGCTCGCTGCACAGCTCTGTCAAAACAACTCGTCTGCCTCGTCCCGAGCTCTGCCTCGCGGGGGGAGCTCGCTGGAGGTGCCACAGCCCTGCCCAGGTGCTTCTGGAGCCTCCGAGGGCAGCGGGGCGCTCCGGGTGCCCAGCTCGGGGCAGGACGGGGCAGCCTCGTGCTGCCACACTCGTCCCAAACCTCCCTGGTGTGGATCAGCACTCGTGGGAGAGAGCCCTCCGCTCGGAATGCCTCCTCCCGTCAGCCTTCTGCTGTATTTTTGATCAGGTTGCTCTAAAGCTTTTACACTTCTGAAGGGGAGCGGCGTTTCTCACGCGAGGAAGCGGTTCTTGAGGGAGATAAAGCCAATTTTCCCTCCAGACCGCTGAAGTGCCACCCAGCCCTCCTGAGGAGCAGCAGCTGCAGTTTATCCTCGCTCACACTCCGTGTTCCCAGGCCACAGCTCCAGCATCCACTCCTTGCCCACGGGGACACACGGGGATCAGCTCAGATCCCAGTCAGAGAGGGCTAAATCCCCCCAAAATCAGTCCAAAATCACATTTGCCTCCATCTGCTGGTGTCCTGCCACACGTGGCCAGCTCAGCAGTGCAGCAGAGGAGTGGCACGCTCGGTTGTCACACAGGATGTGGCTCAGTCCCTTATTCCAGCACCAATCCCTGCAGGTGTGCCACAAACCAGGCTCCTCTCCAGAGCACCCCAGCTCCCCTTCCCCAAATTAGCACCAGAAACCTGCAAATTGTTCCTGCCTCTCAGCCAGAGCCCATCCTGCAGAGTGCTGCATGGAAAAGCCAGGAAATCTGTCAGACTCAGCTCCAGGAAAGCAAAAAGGCATTTTCCAGGTGGCTTTGGATCAAATTTGGGGTGGGGAGGATGGGAGTGAGAGGCCTGGGGCTCTGCTCCCAGGGAAGTGGAGGAGAGGGAACAGCCTCAGGGGAGAATTCCATTGGGAGATTCCATCCTGGAAAGGGCAGGGTGGAGTGGCCATCCCTGGAGGGATTTCAGAGCCCCGTGGATGTGGCCCTTGGGGACCTGGGGCAGTGGTGGCAGTGCCAGGGAACGCTGGAGTGGCTGATCTCAGAGGGCTCTTCCAACCTGAACCATTCCATGGCTCTACTGCCCAATGTCCCTCCTGGGAAACTGGGATTCACTTCCCAATTTCCACAGCCCCAGGGGCACAGAAGGACCGGCCCTGCTGCTCCAGGGACCCTTCCCCAGGTCCCCAAGGCAGCTGCAGCCACCCCAGCACCGTGGCTCTGCGTGTCCCACGGCAGCCCGGGCTCCCTGAGGTCACCTGCTGCCTGGCCCTCCATCCTCACCCCTTTCACAGTGGCTGTGGCACCCTGGGACAACTTTCCAGCCCCATTCCCCCATTCCAGCCCGGGAGCTGCCCATGGAATCGGGAATGCTTTGGGCTGGAGGCACCTTAAGGCTGTTGCAGCCTGCCACTGTCCCAGGGTGTTCCAGCCCCTGTGCTGCTGGCCTGGGGCACTCCAGGGGTGCAGGAGCTCACTCAGGCCCTGCTGTGCTTTGCTTTAATTAATGCAGTTAATTAAACAGAAGCAGCTCTTGCTGCAATCCCACCCAAAGCCCTCAGACACCGAAGGGAGTGGGCGCAGTTTCAGCACACACCCACTGTTCTCACGACAGAGCATTTCCCAGGAAAGGCCCTTCCCCAGCATTTCCTTCCCCTCCCTCACCTGGATCCCCTCCCAGGAGGCCTCTGCTGCCTCTCCCCCTCTGGAATTGTGAATGAACTCCGGGAAGAGCCTGGCTTGGGCGCTCTGTGAAATGTAGGTCAAAAGTCTGCGTGGTTTGTCACCAGAGAGGCTGAGTGTCATCTGCCTCGGGCAGATGGGGCTGAGTCACTGCTGCTGCCTCCTCTGCCTTCCTTCTTCCCATCCCTCCTCCTTCCCAGTCCCTTCTTCCCATCCCTCCTCCTTCCCAGTCCCTTCTTTCCAACCCCTTCTCCTTCTCCTTCCCAACCTCCCAGTCCTTTCTCCTTCCCAACCTCTTCTCCTTCCTCTTCCCTTCTCCTCCCCAATCCCTTCTCCTTCCTCTTCCCTTCTCCTCCCCAATCCCTTCTCCTTCCCAATCCCTTCTCCTCCCCAGTCCTTCCCAGCCCCTCCTTCCCATCGGATGCTGCTGGAAGAGCACAGTGACATCAGGAGAGCAGCAGGCCACTGCCTTGTGACAATTTCCCACATATTTTTTGTGGAAGCTGTTCCTCTTTCCCAGCACAGCACCTACCACACCAGCTGCCCCTTTCTGAAGTGAGCAGGAATTTTAATTTCCTTCATTTGCCTCCTGTATTTGTCTTGGATGAGAAGAAATTGTCCTTTGTAACAGGGAAGAAAGGTAAAAGAGGTTTTTTTGACCTACAGGGTGTGGGGGAAAAGCTCCCCACTTCCATCCTGGTTTTTTTGGGAGTGCACTGGAACTGCTGCTCCTTACACCCCCTCAGGCAGCCCTGACATCAATTCACCTTTATAGGACATTCAGTCCCACAGAACTGATTCCTTTTGTGCTGGATGCACAAACAGAGCCGTAAAAACCCCTGGGTTGGTGTCACAGTCATGGACAGGAATAGGGAAGAGTTTGAGGTAACACCCACCAAAAAAAATTGCTGTTTTTTGTTTCAGAACACTGACTTGGAGGTAAAATATTCCCAAGCAGTTTGATTCCTCTGAAATCCTCATGGCTGCTCCCACAAGCTCCATGTGCAGGGGAATATTGGGACAAAGTCCAGGGAACAGGAGTGGCGTGGTCTTGGAGAGATCCCTGCCACAGCTGCAGCAGGGGCTGGAGCAGCCCAAACCAGGCTGGCATCTGGGCAGAAATGGAAATTACTGCACAGAAATAATCATAATAGCAGGGGTAGAGGCCACACAGCTGCTGCTAGAGAGCTCACAGGAGTGACACCTGAAAAAATGACATTTCCCCTTGAATTGTGCGAGCAGCGGGTATTGAGCACAGCAGCACCCTCAGCAGAGCCCTCCTCAGAGGCGCAGCAAGAAGCAGAAATGGAGTTTTCCCCTCTGACCTCTTTGTTGGTGACTCCTGGGGGCAGGGTGCCGTGCTTGTAATCCTCCAGCAGCTGCACGGCTTCCTTCAGGCGGCTCTGCAAGGGAACACAGGGAGCTGAGCACCCGAGCACGGGTCTGGGACAGCACCCCGGGGTGGGCAGGACAGCACCCCGGGGTGGGCAGGACAGCACCCGAGCATGGATCTGGGACAGCACCCCAGGGTGGGCAGGACAGCACCCGAGCATGGATCTGGGACAGCACCCCGGGGTGGGCAGGACAGCACCCCGGGGTGGGCAGGACAGCACCCAGAGCACGGATCTGGGACAGCACCCGAGCACGGGTCTGGGACAGCACCCCAGGGTGGGCAGGACAGCACCCAGAGCATGGATCTGGGACAGCACCCTGGGGTGGGCAGGACAGCACCCAGAGCATGGATCTGGGACAGCACCCCAGGGTGGGCAGGACAGCACCCCGGGGTGGGCCACCAGGATGGGCAGGGACAGCTCCTGCTGCCCCAGGGCACCCCACACTTTATATTATATTATATTATATTATATTATATTATATTATATTATATTATATTATATTATATTATATTATATTATATTATACATTATATATTGTATTACATTATATATTGTATTGTATTACATTATATGATTACATTACATTATATTATATCATATATTACATATTATATTATATTATATTATATTATATTATATTATATTATATTATATTATAGAATACATTATATATTGTATCACATTATATATTGTATTGTATTACATTATGTATTACATTATATTACATTTACTATACCACATTATTACACTATATTATTATATACTACATTACATTTACACTACATTATATTATTATGTACTACATTATATGATTATATTATGTATCTATTCTATCTATCGCATTACATTATACTAACAATTATTTATATTACATTCTGTTACATCAACTACTGTTTCTATCTATAAACACAACTACATACGATGATGCACAATTCAATAGAAATAATTCTATAATTGTGCTCATTGCGGGGATGTGGTTTTGTCCCGGAATCGGTGAAATCACGGAAATCACAGAAATCACGGAAATCACCCCCCCTCTCCCAGAGCTCTGAATGGAGAGCTGCAGCCAGGCATGAATGGGGCCTGCTGCTATTTTTCCCCTTCTCTTGAGGAAATCTGAGGAGTTACTATAACAACCCTGGCCAGATCCCATCTTGTTGAACGGTAACAAACAGCAAACAAAAAAGCTCGGGCCGGCTTTGAAAAGCCACGGGCTCCACAAATTCCCCCTGCCAGCTCCGCGGGGACAGGGGGACTGTGGGAAACATCTGCAAAAAACATTCCCAACTTAACAGAAAGTTCACGTCCCATCTACCTGCACGCAGACTTCAGGGTAGGAAAGACTAACTTCAGAATATATAGATAAGGCAGACATTAATGAGAGAGAAAACATATATATCTGTATGCAAACTTTAAGGGAAGAAACACTAATTTAAAAATATATAGAATAGGGCAGACATTGTTGAGAGAGGAAACATATCTCTGTGTGCAAACTTTAAGGTAAGAAAGACTAATTTAAAAATATAGAATAAGACATTGTTGAGAGAGAAAACATATCTCTGTGTGCAAACTTTAAGGTAAGAAATACTAATTTAAAAATATAGAATAAGACAGACATTGTTGAGAGAGAAAACATATCTCTGTATGCAAATTTTAAGGCAAGGAATACTAACTTAATATATATATAGAATAGGGCAGAGATTGTTGAGAGAGAAAACATATCTCTGTATGCAAACTTTAAGGTAAGAAATACTAATTTAAAAATATAGAATACGGCACACGTTGGGAGAAAACTAGAACTAGAGATAAGTCTCAAAAGATGGCTTTACAAATGAGATTAAATACTTTAAGGAAATAGAACTGTGAAAAATATATTGTAATATCTGCAGCAGGGAGCTTGGGCAGGGACAGGAGTGCTGCACCAGCACTGCCAGTGGGTGCTGACAAAAGAGTGGCACAGAAAGTGAACAAAACAAGTGTTAAACCGGGCTCAGGAGATCCTTCCACACAGCCCCGAGCTGCTCCAGCCTCCAAATTCCGGGAACACTCAGGGTTGCCTCCTATTCCTGCTGGAAAAGTCAAGCACGTTCTTTTAAGCGGAGCCCAGAAAGAGCCGGGAGCTGCCGGCTCCTATCCCGGATTTCGGCTCCACTCCCAGCTGCTGGCGCAGGGATTTCACTTCGGCTCCTTCCACCAGCACCCCCAGCTCTGTCTGCAGGGTTGTGCCACTCTTTCAATATTTGTGCTTGCTTGCTTTCCCTGCTGCTGTCTGTGGGATGAAGTGTCACTCGAGATTTTACAGCATCCCCGATTAAAAAAAAAAAAAAAAAAAAAATCGCAACCACGGTTTGTTGGTTTTTGGTTTTGTTTTTTTTTTTTCCCCCGGAGTGTCTCGTTCCTTCCTTACCCCCTTTCCTCGGAGGAAAAAAGCTCGAGCACTTCTAGCGGCGGCTGCAGGGGCTCAGCTCTCACTGCAGGGTGCCAGACGGACCATCTGCAGCGGGGATGCTCCGGAGCGCAGCCCCGCCGGCTCCGGCGGCCCGCAGCGCGGCACGGCCCGGCACGGCTGGGAACGGCTGGGAACGGCTGGGAACGGGCAGGGGGAACGGCTGGGAACGGGCAGGGGGAACGGCTGGGAACGGCTGGGAACGGGCACGGAACGGGTGGGAACGGGTGGGAGCGGCTGGGAACGGGTGGGAACGGACAGGGAACGGCTGGGAACGGGCAGGGGGAACGGCTGGGAACGGCTGGGAACGGGCACGGAACGGCTGGGAACGGCTGGGAACGGCTGGGAACGGCTGGGAACGGCTGGGAACGGGCAGGGGGAACGGACAGGGAACGACAGGGAACGGCTGGGAGCGGCTGGGAACGGGCAGGGAATGGGATGGGAATGGGGCAGGGAATGGGCAGGGAATGGGCAGGGAATGGGATCCAGCTGGGAACGGGGCAGGGAACGGGGCAGGGATTGCAGCTGGGAATGGGATCTGGCTGGGAATGGGCAGGGATTGCAGCTGGGAATGGGGCAGGAAATGAGGCTCCAGCTGGGAATGGGGCAGGGAATGGGATTGCAGCTGGGAATGGGATCCAGCTGGGAATGGGCAGGGATTGCAGCTGGGAATGGGCAGGGAATGGGATTGCAGCTGGGAATGGGATCTGGCAGGGAATGGCATTGCAGCTGGGAATGGGGCAGGGAATGGGATTGCAGCTGGGAATGAGATAGGGAATGGCATTGCAGCTGGGATTGGGGCAGGGAATGGGACAGAGAATGGGGCAGGGCTGGGATTGCAGCTGGGAATGGGGCAGGGAATGGGGCTGGGGTCGGATTCCAGGGATGGGACAGAGAATGGGACAGAGAATGGGATTGCAACTCTGAAAGGAGCAGGGAATGGGCCAATATTGGGATTCCATCTTGGAATGGAGCAGGGAATGGGCCAGGGCTGGGATTCCAGCTGGGATGGAGCAGGCCATGGGCCAGGGCTGGTCCCTCAGCCTGGAGGTGGCTGTGCACGTGCCACCACAGCTGGGATGAGCCTCCATCCATGGGATCTCTGGTGGGGATTGGATCCAGCCCCTCCAGCCCTGTGCCAAGGGGCTCCTGGGCACAGGCTGGGGTCACTGGGGGCCAGGACAGCACCTGCAGGGACCTTCTGGAGAGGAGAGCATGGAACAAGCCCTGCCAGCTGCTGCAGCCTCACCCAGCCCCTGGTCAGCGTGAGGGACAGAGGCACACAACGCCAGCACTGCTCAGGCTGGAAGAGCCCTCCGAGGCCAGTCCAACCACCCCCA
Source organism: Lonchura striata (assembly GCF_050655825.1). Classification (NCBI taxonomy): domain Eukaryota; kingdom Metazoa; phylum Chordata; class Aves; order Passeriformes; family Estrildidae; genus Lonchura; species Lonchura striata. Next base: position 878,339 of record NC_140706.1, on the reverse strand, counting down.
GCACTGCCAGGGCCAGCCCTGCCCGTGTCCCCAAGTGCCACCTCCACAGGGCTCTGAAATCCCCCAGGGATGGGCACCCCAAACCTCCCTGGGCAACCCCAACTCCTGGCCACCCTTTGCTGCTGACGCCCACCCTGAGGCCGTTCCCTGGGAGCAGATCCCAGCTCCCACCTGGTTCCAACCTTCCAGGGGGTTGTGCAGAGCCAGAAATTCCCCCTGAGCCTCCTTTTCCTGGTGCTCAGGAGGAGAAGGAAGAGATCAGCCCAGCCCTGGGCTGCTGGCCAGCCCAGCTGGGTCGCACAGCCCTGCGCACCCCAGGCCCGGGCTGTCACCTTGTCCCCTGGCTCAGGGCTGGCCCTGCCTGGCAGATCCGAGCCGTGCCTCCCCTCGGATGCCAGCGGGTGCCTGCACATGGCTGGGAGCAGCCTGCAGAGCCCATCTGTGGCACACAGAGCCAGGCAGGTCCCCGTGCCAGCAGCAGCACGCTGCTCCCAGCCCCAGGGCTGCACGGGGCTCTGGGGACAGCCCGGCTGTCACCCTGGGCTCACACTGCCACTCTGGGCTCTGTGAGCCCAAACATCACCACACGGCCCAGCTTTTTCCACGGCATTCACCTCCACTCCTGTTAGGCACTCATTTATCTCTTCTTTTTCCCCTTTTATTTTTTGGCCAGCATAACGCCGGGATCCCAGCTCTGCGTGCCCCGAGCTCCACGGGTCCCCCCTGCAGGCCAGCGGGGCTCGGGGGATGTCCCCCAGCCCCAGGGCGGCCAGCAGCAGCACAGCTGTGGCCCTGGAGATGCAGCTGTGGCCAGAGCCCCGCTTGGGTGGTGTCTCCCTGCTCCCCGGGATGACACACGGCAGACTCCACTCCAGCTGGCCCCATTGTATTGGATCCACAGCGACAGACAACAGGAGCCAGAAACTTTTTGTTCGAGTGGAGCCAGCAGATGTGACACTGAATAAACACAGACAGTCAATCTGCTGAGTAAGAAGGTATGGCTCGTATAAATAACATACATCTAATCCTGCTTCCATCTCAGCCCCAAATATGGGAATGCAAGATGCTCCGCGGATCCGGGCTCTGAACAATGAGCTGGAGCACAGGCAGACAACAGGCAGCCCTCGGAGCTCTCCGGGCTCTGATTTCCCTCGGCATCGTTGGCACGGTGTTGGCTCCCCACAGAGTGCCAACGGCGTGCCCAGCCCGGTGCCACACGGGCTGAGTGCCCCTGGCCCAAATTGCTGCTGCCCGACGGAGCCCCTTCCTTGCACTCAATTAACAGCACCGTTCTAATCATCCTGACCCTGCCAGTGCCCGGCCCTGACCCCGCCAGGACACACCTGCCACCTCCCCGAGGAGTTTGCACACCTGCAGCTGCCCAGGGCTGCTTTTGGTGGAGGGGCAGCCCCCAGACCTCGTGCCCAGGGGGGCTGAGGCGGTGCTTGAGGCCAGGGCAGTGCTGCAGCCCCTCTGCTGTGCCCACTGCCACGGGGCAGCTGTGGCACCACATCCTTCCCTCTCTCAGCGTTTCTCATAGAGCAGCACAGAGAGAAGAAAGAGAAAACAATTTCTGTTTCTGCTCCTTGTTTTCCATGTGGATTGTGCTTGGAGAATTGTTTCCCTGGGGTGACGCTTGGTTGGGTTCTGGTGAGGATTGTTTGAGCCTGGTGGCCAATCCAATGTGGCTGGGCTCTCAGAGAGGGGCACGAGTTGTGAGTTAGATATTGCAGTTAGAAAAGTAGCTTTGTAGTTTTAGTATCTCCTTTAATTAGCACATTAATGGATTATAGCACATTTATTATAAATAATCATTCAGCCTTCTGAGCTGAGTCAGACATCAGCATTTTTCCCACCAGGTTCACCTGCATGTACAACAGGTAGGTGTCCCCCAGCAGAAAAAAGCACAGGGACAACGACCCAGGGCCATCCCCCAGGATTCCCTCCTCAAGAACCCCTGGAACACAAGGAAGTTTCTAACTGGGCCAAGAATCTGCTTTATATAGGAAGGTTAAACGAGGAGGGGAGGAGTGGCACTGCCATCCTCAGCACCCCTCAACCCCACGGGAGAGACCCCTCCATCCTCCCTGCTCACCACACAGCCACCAAAAACAGCACGGAGAACAATTTAACATCACGGAGAACAATTTAACATCACCACCCGTGGCAGGCACATTCTCCTCTCTCTCAGGATTTTTTCATAGCAGAGCACGGAAGAAAAAAAAGAGAAAACAATTTCTATTTCTGCTCCTTGTTTTCCCACACGTGGGGAATGTGTTTAGAAAATTGTTTACCTGAAGTAATTACTTTATTAGCTTCTAGTAAAGATTGTTTGAACCTAATAACCAATCCAATCTACCTGTGGTTGGACTCTTGAGAGAGTGTTACAAGCTGTTAGTCAGCTATGGTAGTAAGAAAAAACAAGTATATAATTTTAATATCTCCTTTAAATAATACATTAATGTATTATAGTACAGTTATAATAAAGAAATCATTCAACCTTCTAAACTAAAATCAAACATCATCACTTCCTCCCACCAAATTCACCTACACTTACAATAAGCACACTTCCCAGCATTTTCCACGGGATTCACCTCCGCTCCTGTCAGACACTCATTTATCTCCTGGTTTTTTGGCAGCAAGCTCCTCCAGGGGCAGCAGGACTTGTTTGTTCCCTGGGAGCCCGGGCCTGGAGCTGCAGCCATCTGTCAGAGGGAAGGAGCTCCTGGCCACGGCTGGGGCTCAGCAAACCCTCCCTGGCTTTCGTGTGCCCCCTCAGGACCCAAAGCAAAGCAGAAAACCTCGGGGTTCCACATCCGCACACCCCAATTATTGTACACACACAGGGCGGAGCGGGCGGGACGAGCCAAAAGCAGATTTGGTGCCCCAGAAGTCACCCGGGGGATTGTTTTGCCAAGAGACTCGTGGGGACATCAGCAGAGACGTTCAGGTCTCCTGGGCATCCCTGCCATGGAATTCAAAGCCCTGGGAAATGGCAGAGGGAATTTCCCTCCCTGCAACGCCCCCAGGCCACTCCCGAAGCTCAGCCCTGCCCCTCCCAGCCCCAGAGATGGACACCAGACCTCCCTGCTTTGTTGAGCTTCACTCTGGGACCCAAAACTGCTCGCTTTTGGCCCAGGATAAAACTGGGCCACTCAGGCTTTGTTCTTTCTATTCCCTCGGTTTCACCTTCCTCAAAGAACCTCACCAGGAGCTGTCGGGAAAAATGAAGTTACACCAGCTGATCCTCTGAACCCACACCCTTGCCAACCTCCCAAAAACCTGGAAAGGTTTGGGAAGGTGAACATGGGAAGGTGGAGAAGAGTGTGGCTGAGCCAGGGGTCACCCCAAGGGGTTCAGAGCAGGAACTGAGCCCAGAGCTCACCCAGGAGCCCAAACTCCCTCTGAACCCATGGAGAGCCACGAGCAGGAGAATTCCCCCAGGGCCAGAAGAGATTCAGCCCTTAAAAAGTGCTGGGAAGGGAAGGGAGCACCAGGAGGGGCTGAGGGAGCTGGGAAGGGAATGGAGAATTCCTGAGGAGCTGGGAAAGGGCTGGAGAGTTCCTGAGGGAGCTGGGAAGGGACTGGAGAGTTCCTGAGGGAGCTGGGAAGGGAATGGAGAGTTCCTGAGGAGCTGGGAAGGGAATGGAGAGTTCCTGAGGAGCTGGGAAGGGACTGGAGAGTTCCTGAGGAGCTGGGAAGGGAATGGAGAGTTCCTGAGGGAGCTGGGAAGGGAATGGAGAGTTCCTGAGGAGCTGGGAAGGGAATGGAGAGTTCCTGAGGGAGCTGGGAAGGGAATGGAGAGTTCCTGAGGAGCTGGGAAGGGAATGGAGAGTTCCTGAGGAGCTGGGAAGGGAATGGAGAGTTCCTGAGGGAGCTGGGAAGGGAATGGAGAGTTCCTGAGGAGCTGGGAAGGGAATGGAGAGTTCCTGAGGGAGCTGGGAAGGGAATGGAGAGTTCCTGAGGAGCTGGGAAGGGAATGGAGAGTTCCTGAGGAGCTGAGGGGGCTGGAGAGTTCCTGAGGAGCTGGGAAGGGGCTGGAGAGTTCCTGAGGAGCTGGGAAGGGAATGGAGAGTTCCTGAGGAGCTGGGAAGGAGCTGGAGAGTTCCTGAAGGAGCTGGGAAGGGAATGGAGAGTTCCTGAGGAGCTGAGGGGGCTCAGCCTGGAGCAAAGGAGGCTCAGGGGGACCTTGTGGCTCTGCACAGCTCCTGCCAGGAGGGGACAGGCTCTGCTCCAGGGAACAGGGACAGGATGTTCAGGGTGGATATTGGGGGAAAAGATACAATAAAAGGGGAAAAGCAGCTGTCCTTCACTGAAATTCCCAAGTTTTCTGGGCAAAGGGCAGAGCTCCAGAGCAGGAGCAGAACTGTTCCTCCCCCAGGGCTCCCCATCAGCCTCAGTCATCACCTGATGGAAGCTGCAGTAAAGCTGGACAAGACTAAATGGAAATAAAGGGGCAGGATCCCCAAATCCTGCTGCAAACAGGGCAGGAACTGAGGAAAAACCACAGCCAAGATCTTCTGGAGCACAGCCCCTGCAGAGCTGCACCACAGCCCAGCCCCTTCACTCCCCCATGGAATTCACATTTGCTCTCTCATCCCCCCCAGCTGCATTTTTGCCATGAAAACCTGCAGGATTTTTTTTTTTCCCTGAGGAGACAAAATCAGCGGCAAGTTTGCCAAAAGCCACTTGAGGTGGCTGGGGCTGTGGAGTCCCTGGTGGCTGGTGCAAGGTGAGCTCTGCAGGATTTCACAGCGCTCCTCCCTCGGGACATGGATCCCTGTGAGACACAGACAACGCTCAGGACTTCTGCTGCTCACAGCAGAGCTGGCTCGTCACCTCCAGCTGCCTCAGCACCAGCCCTGTCCACAACAGATGCACACATTACCTCGCTCACAAAGAGAGTGCGGGGGTCGATGATGTCCAGGAAGTGCCTGAATCTGCCATAAAATGAAGTCTGGAAAAGAGGAGACAGAAAAAACAAACCATGTTCAGCGAGCAACTGCCCTTCAGGGTTTATTTGCTTTGCAGCGTGAAGCATCACCTGACAATGAATAACACAGGAGGGCTTTGCTGGTGATTTGGGATAGGAAAGCCAAAGCACTCCAGGGCTCCCTGGATCCCTCATTTTGCTCCCGGGAAAAGCCTCTTCAGGCTCTTTTCAGCTTTTTCATCCCTACACAAACACAGCCAGGCTGGATTGTTCCCAAAGTGCCACCAAGAGCCAGCCCAGGCTGCTCAGGGCTCCACCCCGAGCCAGGAAAAGTCTGAGAGGAGGGAAAAGGATCTGTGGAACAGCAGGGGAAGGTCACGGGCAGCTCCAGAGGCAAGGAGAAAACAGGACTCAGCATTTAGACAGTGAAAATAAAAATATCAGCGGAGTTTGTACCAACTCCAAGCACCAGACCAGGAAATGCTGAGGGACTGGGAGCCCTTGGGATACAGGAACATCATCACTCCTGCACAGCTGGATGCCAGGATCCAGGGGCAGGTGGATTCCAGTGGGCACAGGGCGTCCTGATGGCCTCTCCCATCAGCCATCAGGGACCTGGATCATGGCCAGGGACACCAGGCAGCTCTGGGATCCTGGGAATTCTCCATCCTCATGTGGCCCATCTCCTGCTGGGCTCCTTCTGCAGGGATGGGCTGTAAATGAAGGCCTGGAGCGTGGCTGGAGCAGGGGAAGGGCGTTTAATCACTGCGGCCACCTCTTCCCACGGCGTGCTGCTGCTGCTGCCCTGCTCACCCAGGGGTCCCAGCCCTGATTCCTGCAGGAATCCTGCTCCAAGAGCCCTGTCCAGGACACTGCTGACCACCCACTGCAGCCTGACCTCACCAAACTCTGTCATTCTTCCACATTCTGCACAAAAAAAAGAAAGAAAAAAAAAAAAAAAAAACCCCAAAAAAAAAAACCCAATGGAACAAAACAGCTCCACACAACTCCAGGAAAAAAGCACAGCGGTTTTTAATTAGCATGGATCTAATTAATGCTAATTCTGGTACTTTCGAGCAGTTTTGAGCTTGGCATTTTGCTGGCTCCGTTTATTTTGGGTTTGGGGTCCCTGCAGACGGCAGCACCCCCCCAGCATGTGCCAGGGGTGGGGGGACTGAGCAATTCCTGCCCCAGGCACCCCTGAGCAGCCCACGGAGCCACAGCCCAGTGCCCATCCCACACAGCCAGGGCAGCTGGAACTGCTGCCAAACGAGCACTGGGACTGCTGCCAAACACCTGGAACTGCTGCCAAACACCTGGGGTTGCTGCTAACCAGCTGGAATTACTGCCAACCAGTTGGAATTACTGCTAAACACCTGGAATTACTGATAACCAGCTGGAATTCCTGCCAAACGAGCACTGGGACTGCTGCCAAACACCTGGGGTTGCTGCTAACCAGCTGGAATTTCTGCCAAACACCTGGGATTGCTGCTAACCAGCTGGAATTACTGCTAAACACCTGGAATTGCTGCCAACCAGCTGGAATTGCTGCCAAACACCTGGAATTGCTGCTAACCAGCTGGAATTGCTGCTAAACACCTGGAATTGCTGCTAACCAGCTGGAATTACTGCCAAACACCTGGGATTGCTGCCAACCAGCTGAAATTGCTGCCAAACACCTGGAATTGCTGCTAACCAGCTGGAATTACTGCTAAACACCTGGGATTGCTGCTAACCAGCTGGAATTGCTGCCAACCAGTTGGAATTGCTGCTAAAGACTTGGAATTACTGCTAACCAGCTGGAATTACTGCCAACCAGCTGGAATTGCTGCTAAAGACTTGGAATTACTGCTAACCAGCTGGAATTACTGCTAAAGACTTGGAATCGCTGCTAACCAGCTGGAATCGCTGCTAACCAGCTGGAATTACTGCTAACCAGCTGGAATTGCTGCCAACCAGCTGGAATTGCTGCTAACGACTTGGAATTACTGCTAACCAATTGGAATTACTGCTAAAGACTTGGAATTACTGCTAACCAGTTGGAATTACTGCTAACCAGCTGGAATTGCTGCTAACCAGCTGGAATCGCTGCTAACCAGCTGGAATTGCTGCTAACCAGCTGGAATCGCTGCCTTCATCAACAGCAGCATGGGGGAATTCTAAACCCGAGTGGCCTTGACTTCCCCCCTGCCTTAATCTCTGTGCCACACGGAGAAAAGCAACCCCGAGTGGGATTCAATGGAATTGAATGGAATTGAATGGAATTATTGAATGGAATTATTGAATGGAATTGAATGGGTGCTTTACACCCACCTGACCATGCAGGGAAGGCCAAGGGGGGAAGGAGAGCTCGGGTTCCGAGGGGCAGCACAGAAATGTCATTTGGAGATCCCAAACCCCACTGCCCGCTGCCCGGGCTCTCCAGAGGCTGCTCCCACGTGCCAGGCGAGGCTTTGGCTGACACTGAGCTCCTCCTGGCCAAGCTCAGCAGGGCCCAGCTCAAGGACAGGTTGGAGCAGCCCAGCCCCAGCCTGGTGCCGTGCCAGTCTCACATTCCCTGCTCCTCTCCTGGGGAGCTGGGAGAGCCCAAACCCTGAAATCAGGGAATGTTTGGGACAGAAGGACCTGGAATCCCACCCAGAGCCGCCCTGGCAGGGCAGGGACCCCTCCCGGCTGCTCCAGCCCAGTGTCCAGCTGGCCTGGGCACCCCGGGGCTCTGGGAATTGCAGTGCAGGGCAGGAACCGTGTGGGATTTGTTCCCAGTCCCTTCCCTGCTCAGGGCAGCTGGGGCTGAACGGGTTCGGGCAACTGCGATGGCTCAGGGCCTCATCTCCCCACGGCAAGAGAGCTCTGAGAGCCGGGCTCAAGTGAGAGCTGGGCTTAGACCTGAGCCGGGCTCAAGTGAGAGCTAGGCTTAGACCTGAGCCGGGCTCAAGTGAGAGCTGGGCTTAGACCTGAGCCGGGCTTAGACCTGAGCCGGGCTCAAGTGAGAGCTGGGCTTAGACCTGAGCCGGGCTTAGACCTGAGCTGGGCTCAAAGCAGAGCCGGGCTCAGACCATAGTTGAGCTCAGACCAGAGCTGAGATCAACCCCCAGAGCTGGGCTCAAACCAGAACTGGGCTCAGACCAGAGCCGAGCTCAGCCCCAGAGCCTGGCTCAGCCCCAGAGCCGGGCTCAAACTCCAAGCCGGGCTCAGCCCCAGAGCCAGCAGGGCTCAAACCAGAGCCAGGCTCAGCCCCAGAGCCAGGCTCAGCCCCAGAGCCAGGCTCAGCCCCAGAGCCAGGCTCAGCCCCAGAGCCAGGCCCAGCCCCAGAGCCAGGCTCAGCCCCAGAGCCAGGCTCAGCCCCAGAGCCAGGCCCAGCCCCAGAGCCAGGCTCAGCCCCAGAGCCAGCAGGGCTCAAACCCAGAGCCAGGCTCAAACCCCAAGCCGGGCTCAGCCCAGATCCAAGCTCAGCCCCAGATCCAGGCTCAGCCCCAGAGCCAGGCTCAAACCCCAGAGCCAGGCTCCAACACCAGAGCCAGGCTCAAACCCCAAGCCAGACTCAGCCCCAGAGCCAGGCTCAGCCCCAGAGCCAGCAGGGCTCAAACCCCAAGCCAGGCTCAGCCCCAGAGCCAGCAGGGCCCCTCGTGCCCAGCTCCCCCCTGCCCCCGTGCCCTGCCCCGGTGCCAGCCCTGCACACAGCCTCCTTTGTGCTGCCCTGCAGCCCTGGCAGCCCTGCTTCCCCTCCGGAGGCGAGGGAAGCTGCCTCGCTGCTTGGCACCCCGGCCATTCCTCCTTCCCCATTTATTCTCCTGACTGGAGGCCAAATGAAGTTTTTCAGTTCAGGGTTGGTTTTCACAGAGCTGTGTACAAAACACAAGGGAAAAAAAAAAAAGAACAACAAAAAAAAACAATTTAAAAACCCCAAGCAGACAACAACAACAACAAAAAAAAAGCCCCAGCAATTGCCAATAATTCAGAAATTTGGAGGAAATTCTTCCCTAGGAGGGTGGGGAGGGACTGGATGGAATTCCCAGATCTGCTGGGGCTGCCCCTGGATCCCTGGCAGTGCCCAAGGCCAGGTTGGACACTGGGGTCGGATCCCACCTGGGGCAGTGGGAGCTGTCCCCATGGCAGGGGTGGCTCTGGGTGGGATTTCAGGTCCCTCCCAACCCAAACCAGTCTGGCATTCCGTGATCCACGGTGTCAGGAGATGGAACTGGGAGGAGAGGACGCAGGAGCAGCTCCGTGGCCTCCCTGCCAGCCCAGCGCACACCTCGTGAGAGCTGGAGCTGGTTCTGTGTCCCAGGCTCCCTTCCAGCCCTGCTCCCACCCTGATGCTCTGCCTTTCCCCTCCCTGGGCTCCTCCTGGAGCAGCAGCTGCACTGAGCCGGCAGCAAAGGGAACAGCACCCATTTCCTCTGATGAGCCACAGCTATTCTGGGACCACTTCTCAGCAGCCTGCAGCACCAGGAGCTGCTGGGGAACGTGAATTCCCTTCCCGGGCCCGGCTGCTGGGCAGCACCCTGGAGCCCTGCAGGTCCAGCTGGTCCCAAAAAACACAAGGAAACACCTGCAGGGCTCCGGGAGAAGGTAAGGGGCCATTAGCGAGGTGTTCATCACCTCCAGGAGGAAAAGAATTCCAGGGAGCCTGTGCTGGGCAGCCCTGGGAAGAGCAGAGGCACGGAGAACATCAGCACTTTAATTACAGCCTGATTTTAAAGAGGATTTAATTCAGCCAGACCAAAAAACATGCAGGCTTGGGCTTGAGCTCAAAACCAGGCTCACGTCAGCTTTACATTAATTAGGAGAGATTGAAACTACAGCAAACAAAATGAAGGCAAGTGAAGCCATGGAGCAACGGGGCTGTGACAGGGCACAGCCAGGTTTGTGTCATCTGTGCGTTGGCCAGCCCACTGCAAGTCTGGGCTAAAACTGTGGAATCACTTGGGTGGCTTTAATTTGGTTTTCCAGAGTTAAGGAGCCAAGATTCCAATGGGAGAAGCTCCTGCTCCACGGGCAGGGCCAGCACAGGGCACAGGAACCTCTCAGGAGCAGGAGCTGGGGGTTAAAACTCATAGCACGGCACAAAAACCAACAAATTCCACTTTTAAATCCAGTACTGGGTGATGGAGATGGAAAAAACAACAGCAGGAGGATGTGGAGCTGCTGGAATAAATCCAGAGGAGACCCCGGAGCTGCTCCAGGGCTGGAGGCAGGCTGGGAGAGCTGGGAATGTTCCCCTGGAGAAGGGAAAATTCCAGGGAATGCTCAGAGTCCCTGCAGGGGCTCCAGGAGAGTTGGAGAGGGACTGGGGACAAGGGACAGAGGGACAGGAGCCAGGGAATGGCTCCCACTGGGAAAGGGGAGCTTGGGCTGGGATCTTGGCAAGGAATTCCTGGCTGGGAGGGTGGGGAGGGACTGGGCTGGAATTCCCAGATTTGCTGTGGCTGCCCCTGGATCCCTGGAGTGCCCAAGGCCAGGCTGGATCCACCTGGGGCAGTGGGAGCTGTCCCTGCCCATGGGATGGGATAATGGGATGGGATAATGGAAAAGATCCAGCAGGGAATGGGAAAGATCCAGCAGGAAATGGGGAAGATTCAGAAGATCCAGCAGGGAATGGGAAGATCCAGCAGGGGGAATGGGAAGATCCAGCAGGGAATGGGAAGATCCAGCAGGAAATGGGGAAGATTCAGAAGATCCAGCAGGGAATGGGAAGATCCAGCAGGGGGAATGGGAAGATCCAGCATGGAATGGGAAGATCCAGCATGGAATGGGAAGATCCAGCAGGGAATGGGAAGATCCAGCAGCTCTGGGCTGCTGTGGATAGCGGGAATGGTCTCTCCATGGGGATTGTCCCACTGCTGGGACCCACTCACACACTCACGCCCCAGGGAAGGAGCAGCTCCTCCAGGAGTCCTGCCCAGCTCTGCAGGGACTGGCAGAGGCTTTACGAGCCTTTTTGCCATCCTGAATGGTTCCACAAGCACAAGCAGTGCCCTCGGGTCAGCCACCACACCACGCACACCGCGGGTGTCAGCGGGGACCGCCGCAGTGCCCTGCTCACCTGGGCACAGGTGTGTGGGTGAGCGGGGCTGCCGGGGCAGTCACAGCCCGTGCTAAACAGCGTCCTGGGCGGCCACAGCCACCCCTCCATCCTTTGGCACCACAGCCGGGCACAGCCCGCTGGGGCTGGCAAAGCGCCCGCCTGGGGCACCCGCGGCTGCTGGGAGCCCCGCTGCTGCCAGGGCCGCTCCGGCCCTCCCGAGCACCCCGGGCACAGCCCGAGCTCGCAGCAGCGCCTCGGGGGACGGAGCCGCCCGCGCCGTGCGACACCGGGGCCCTGCGCGTCCCCGCGGGGCTCGAACCCGCCACCCCCCGGCCCCGCGGCCGCCGCGCTGCGCCCCGCGCCACAGCGACCACAGGGACCCCAGCGCGGCCGCGGGCAGGGGGCGGCGGCCCTGACTGACAGCTCGGCCGGCCAATGGCGCGGGGGCTGCGGGCCAATCGGCGCGCGGCGCCGCGGGAGGGGCGGGGCGAAGCGGGGAGCGGGGGGCTCCGCTGGCGGGGTGGGGGGGCGATGGCGCGCGCGGGGCCGGGGCGGCTCCCGCCGCCGCTCCCTGGGTTCCCCCGCCGCCTCCCGCCGCCGGCCGTACCTGCTCGAAGCGGGGCTTCCCCAGCTGGAACGGGGGATAGTCCGCCGGCTCCGCCATCCCGCAAGCGCCACTTTAAACAGCCTCCCCCGCCGCCGGGCCCCGCCCCTCGGCCGGGCGCGCGCTGATTGGCTGCGCCCAACCGCATCTGCCGCGGGGTACGCCGGGAGATGGAGTCCACCGGCCACTGCCGGGGGCGGGGCCGCGCCGGCTCCGCCAGCCAATGGGGAGCGCGCTGACCGCGGGGCACCATGGGAAATGTAGTCCCGGCAGGGAGTGAGCGGGGAAAGGGAAGCCCAGAGGGGACACGGAGAGGAGAGATTCACCTCAAGTGTGGAGAGCTGAACGCCCAAAAACCTCTGAAACAGCAGCCCCGGTGCTGCCGAATGACACCCATGGCAGAAAGGACACGAGAGGGCTGGAGCGAGGCCAGGGCAGGGAATGAAGCTGGGAAGGGGCTGGAGAATTCCCGAGGAGCTGGGAAGGGAATGGAGAGTTCCTGAGGGAGCTGGGAAGGGGCTGGAGAGTTCCTGAGGAGCTGGGAAGGGAATGGAGAGTTCCCGAGGGAGCTGGGAAGGGGCTGGAGAGTTCCTGAGGAGCTGGGAAGGGAATGGAGAGTTCCTGAGGAGCTGAGGGGGCTCAGCCTGGAGCAAAGGAGGCTCAGGGGGACCTTGTGGCTCTGCACAGCTCCTGCCAGGAGGGGACAGCCGGGGGGATTTGGGATCTGCTCCCAGGAACAGGGACAGGAGGAGAGGGAGCGGCCCCGGGGAGCCTCGGGGTGGACATTGGGAATATTCCCGATGGGAAGGGTGCTCCGGCCGGGGCAGTGCCCAGGGAGGTTTGGGGTGCCGTCCCTGGGGGTCTCAGCCCCGTGCCGGTGGCACTGGGGACACGGGCAGTGTCCCCTGGCAGCGCTGGCATGGCCGGACCGGGGCTTTTCCCGTCCCCAGGAATTCCATGGGTCGGCTCCTGGTGGAATGGCAGATCCCCGCTCAGGTCGCGGTGACCTTTGAGGAGCCGATGTGGGATGCAGGATGGGAGCTGTGATAACAATTCGGGAGCGCTGATAACGATTCGGGAGCGGGGATAAGGATGGGGGGCTCTGATAAGGATTCTGGAGCTGTGATAAGGATGGGGGGGCTCTGATATTGATCCGGGAGCTGTGATAAGGATGGGGGGCTCTGATAACGATGCGGGAGCTGTGATAAAGATGGGGGGGGCTCTGATAAGGATTCCGGAGCGGTGATAAGGATGGGGGGGCTCTGATATTGATCCAGGAGCTGTGATAAGGATGGGGGGGCTCTGATAACGATCCAGGAGCTGTGATAAGGATGGGGGGGCTCTGATAACGATCCAGGAGCTGTGATAAGGATGGGCGGCTCTGATAACGATGCGGGCACATAAAGCCAAGGTCGCGGCGCCGGGACACGGCGAGCCCTCCGCGGAATCCTCTCGCCCGGATTAGTGCGGTAAGAAGTGTCCGGACCTTGAAATTGTCGGGAGGATTAGGATCGATTCCCCGGGAGGGCGCGGGGACAGCAAACAGAGCGAGCAGGGAGGGAGGCAGGGCAGGGCTGCTGCAGGAGTGGAAAGGCAGCGCTGGAAATCCAGGAGGAGGGTTAAAAAATACACCTGAAACAAAAAAATCTGTTTGGCACCCAGGGAAAAGTGTGGACGTTCATCATTTCCTGTTTTCCTCTTTCCTTCCCACCTGCAAAAGCAGTTTCTGATTTTGGGCGAGCTCGGCACCGATCCCGTCCAGTGCACCCCAAATCTGCAGCTCCGGGAGGGAAAAGGGCTCTGAGGGGTGGAAATGGAATAGGAAAGAGCAGGGAAATGGAATTTTATCATCGCTGTTTGCTTTTCCTCGGAGCCGTTGGTGCTCCTCGGGGTGACAGCTCCGTGTCCCCTGCGGGGCTGGGGGACAGGGACAGGGATGGGGACAGGGATGGGACAGGGACGGGGATGGGGATTGGGACAGGGACAGAGGGACAGGGATGGGGACAGGGACGGGGACAGGGACAGGACAGGGACAGGGATGGGGACAGGGACAGGGACAGGGATGGGGACAGGGACCAGACAGGGACAGGGATGGGGACAGGACAGGGACAGGGACAGACAGGGCATGAGCAGCAGGGTTCTGCTCCCACCCCGGCCCTGCCCTTCCTGGAGTTTGGGATTTGCTGCTGGAGGCTCCGAGCTGCCCCAGAGCTCTGCAGGGACACCCCTGGGGCTGTGGGGTCAGCCTTGACCCCAAACTCGGTCCTGACCCCAAACTCAGTCAGTCCTGACCCCAAACTCATCCCTGACCCCAAACTCAGCCTTGACCCCAAACTCAGTCCCACTCAGGCTCCTTCTCTTCCCCCCAGCTCCATCCCCACAAGAAAAAACAAAGCCACAAACCCAACCCCAGCCCTGCCAAAAGCTCAGAGCCACTCCCTGTTCCCCAAAGGTTCCCTGCCAGGATCTGTGAGGATGGAGCTGCCCCAAATCCCAGAGAGGATGGAGCTGTCCCAGATCCGGGTGAGGATGGAGCTGTCCCAGATCCGGGTGAGGATGGAGCTGTCCCAGATCCGGGGGGACCATGGAAGCTGCCCCAGCTCCGGGTGAGGATGGAGCTGCCCTAGATCTGGGGGGATCGTGGGAGCTGCCCCAGCTCCCGGGATCCCCTCCCTCCTCCCTCCCTCCCTCCTCCCGCAGCCGAGCCAGGCGCTGCCGCAGTCCCGGTGTTGACACACGAAATGTTTGGTAACAACAGAGGGGAGAGAATCTGTTTATCTCCGAGCCCATTTGGAGTGACATAAGACTATCACTTTTTTGGTGAAATACCAGAAAGAATATCAATTCTTTGGCTGATAGCAGCCCCAGCAGATCCATCCCGGCTGACAACTTGTGTTCCCCGCTCTGGGGAGGAGGGGGTGCTTCCCCACACTCAAATCACGGCTGGTTCCAATTTTTGGGTTGGGGGGGAATAACCCCCCAGCCATGGTGTGAGCTCATCCAGAAACGGGGTTTGGGTGGGGGGGCTCCAGGTGGCTCCTTGAGGAGATCCCGGAGGCTGTGACCCCAAGGGAAGATGCTGACAGAAGTCTGACCCCACAAGAAGACCCTGAAGGAAACTGAACCCCATAAGAGGCCCCTGAAGGAGCTGTGACCCCGTAAGAAGCTCCTGAAGAAGGTCTGACCCCATGAGGAGCCCCTGAAGGAGCTGTGACCACATAAAAGCCCCTGAAGGAGCTGTGACCCCTTAAGGAGCCCCTGAAGAAGGTCTGACCCCATGAGAAGCTCCTGAAGGAGCTGTGACCCTATAAAAGCCCCTGAAGGGAGTGTGACCCCATAAGAGGCTCCTGAAGGAGACTGAACCCCGTAAGAAGTCCCTGAAGGAGATGTCATACCAAGTGGAACCCCTGAAAGAGTTCTGACCCCATAAAGAGTCCCTGAAGGAGACTGAACCCATGGGAAGCCCCTGAAGAAATTTGAACCCGTGGGAAGCCCACGCTGGAGCAGGAGCAGAGTGGGAGGAGGAGGAGGAGGAAGGAGGAGGAAGGAGGAAGGAGAAGGAGGAGGGAGAGAAGCATGAGGGAAATTGAGCCTGGGAAGGAAGGAGGGGTGGGGGGAAAAGTGATTTAAGATTGGAGTTTATTTCTCGTTGTCCTGCTCTGGTTTGATTTGCAATAAGTTAAATTAATAAATCAAACTGATTTATTTCTCGTTGTCCTGCTCTGGTTTGATGTGCAATAAGTTAAATTCATAAATCAAACTGATTTCCTCCATCCCTTGTGCCCGTTCCAGTCCCTGGTGGGTTCGGGGGGGTCTCTCCCTGCCCTCATCCCCAGATGGGATTTTGGTTGTATTTTCTCTCCCTGCCCGGCTGAGGAGGGCAGTGAGAGCAGCTTTGGGGGCGCCTGGTGCCCACCCAGGGTCCCCCCACCCGGGAGGAGTTTTGGGGTCCCAGCCCCGGGGGACAGCGGGTGTGGGGCCGGGCCGGCTGCGGGACGAAGTCACAGAACATTCCTGTCAGCCTCCATCTGCAGAGGCAGATTTGGAGCAAACTCGCTTCGGGCAGCAAACTCCAGCTTGGAGCAGCAAGCCGGGCCTCCTGCAGGGCTGGGAATGTTCTGAGCTCCAGGCAGGAGCAATCAGGGCTTTAATCAGGGCTTTAAATCCTCTGCTTGCCCAGAGCCCAGAGCCCAGCTCTCCCAGTGACTGCTCTGGGTGCCTGTCCCTGCAGGGATCCGCTTCCACAGCCCAATCCCTTTCCTTTTGTTCCTTTCCCTTCCCCTTTCCCTTTCCCTTTCCCCTTTCCTTCCCCACAGCTGGCCCAGGAGCAGGATTTGGGCTGGAACTCGAGGTTCCTGCAGCATTCCCACTGCCCAGCACCCGGGGACTGGCAGGGCAGGTGGAAAAGCTGCAGGAAGAGCTGGGCACCCTCCTCCTCGTCCTCCTCCTCCTCCTCCTCGTCCTCGTCCTCCTCCTCCTCGTGCAGCAGACAAACAGAGATGTCACTCGGTGTCCAGGCGCCGTCAGCACAGACGCTGTTGTCAGTGAATCAGAAGTGTCTAGGAACAGCTTGAACAATTTTATTTTTTTTTAAAGTGCTTCAAACGTAAATAACAAGCTCTTTATAAACATTAGTTGCAGCTCTTAAAACGTGAGACACACAGAACCCGCTTCCCGCGGACGTGAGGAACAGGGAAACCAACAGCTCCAAAAACCCCAACACTTCTCCCACCTGGGACGCTTTTCCAGGTTTTTAACCCCAAACACGGTGGTTTCCTCCCAGACTCCACATCCCCCAGCTCTGTTCCAGTTTGAGGATGAACCCTGGCGGTTCTGGCCCACACGAGGCCAGGAGCAGCAGGCAAGGGGAGAAGAATTTGGCCAAATAGAGAAAGAAAAGCAGAGGCAGAGCTCAGACCCTGCTGCAGCCTCGCGGGGAACCAGCGCCAGGAGAAAGGCAAAAGCACAGGAGGGTTGTGGCTGTGTTTAAAACAGGAACGCTGCTCCTGCCCCTGGGATCCCAAATAAATCACCGGCTAGGAGATCCAGTCACTAACCACGGAGATAAATCCCAGATGGGCAAGCTGAGAAGAGTTCCCCGGTTCTGTTCCTCATCCCTCCCTCGCTGAGGAAGCACTTGGGTCCTCCAGAGCGTTCCCCTGGGAAGGGCGGGTTTAACACCACCACTCCAGCTCCACCCCAGGCTGCTGGGCTGCTCTTCTGCACAGAAATCTGGGTGCGGAGGGGGAACCCAAATCTCCAGCCCAGCAGGGCGGGAAACAGAGAACAGAGACAGCAGCACCTGTCAGACACCTTTCCCAGCACAGGAGGGACCTGCTGGACTGGGACCTGCTGGACTGGGGGGGACCTGCTCAACTGGGGGGGACCTGCTGGACTGGGAGGGACCTGCTGGACTGGGACCTGCTGAACTGGGACCTGCTGGACTGGGGGGGACCTGCTGGACTGGGGGGGACCTGCTGAACTGGGAGGGACCTGCTGAACTGGGAGGGACCTGCTGAACTGGGACCTGCTGAACTGGGAGGGACCTGCTGAACTGGGAGGGACCTGCTGAACTGGGGGGGACCTGCTGAACTGGGGGGGACCTGCTGAACTGGGACCTGCTGGACTGGGGGGGACCTGCTGATCCCGTCACTGCAGGACAGACACGGAGCCTCCATCGCTGCCCCGCGCCTCTGCAGCCCCACTCGGCTCCAGCAGCAAGGGACCCCTGCTCAGCTGGGCTCCTGGGGCTGGGGGGGGCAGGGGTGGCTGCAAAAGGGAGATGAGGGAGCAGTTCTGCAGGAGAGGCAGGGGAGGGGGAACACCACTGCTGGAGAGGCAGGAGAGAGGGAACACCACTGCAGGAGAGAGGGAACACCACTGCAGGAGAGGCAGGGGAGGGGGAACACCACTGCAGGAGAGGCAGGAGAGGGAACAGAACAGTATTGCTGGAAAGGCAGAGGTGTGGAAGCACCTATTGCTGAAAGGGCAGGAGAAGAAGGAATAAAACAGGAATTGCTGAAAAGGCAGGAGGTGAGAGAACAAAATAGGTATTGCTAGAAAGGCAGGAGGTGTGGAAGCACCCATTGCTGGAAAGGCAGGAGGTGAGGGATCAGGTATTCCTGGAAAGGCAGGAGATGAGGAACAGGTATTGCTGGAAAGGCAGGAGATGAGGGAATAAAACAGGAATTGCTGGAAAGGCAGGAGGTGTGGAAGCACCCATTGCTGGAAAGGCTGGAGATGAGGAACAGGTATTGCTGGAAACAGGAGATGAGGGAGCAGGCACTGCTGGAAAGGCTGGAGATGGAAAGAGCAGATATTGCTGGAAATGGGAGCTATGGAAGCACCCATTGCTGGAAAGGCTGGAGATGAGGGAATAAAACAGGAATTGCTGGAAAGGCTGGAGGTGAGGGAGGAGAACAGGTATTGCTGGAAAGGCAAGAAATATGGAAGCACCCATTGCTGGAAAGGCAAGAGGTGTGGAAGCACCTATTGCTGGAAAGGCAGGAAAGGAGGGAACCGGGATTGCTGGGATGGGAGATGAAGGAACAGAACAGGGATTACAGGGATGGGAGATGAGGGAACAGAACAGGGATTGCTGGGACGGGAGATGAGGGAACAGAACAGGGATTGCTGGAACGGGAGATGAGGGAACAGAACAGGGATTACAGGGATGGGAGATGAGGGAACAGAACAGGGATTGCAGGGATGGGAGATGAGGGAACAGAACAGGGATTGGTGGAATGGGAGATGAGAGAACAGAACAGGGATTGCTGGAACAGGAGATGAGGGAACAGAACAGGGATTGCTGGAACAGGAGATGAGGGAACAGAACAGGGATTGCAGGGATGGGAGATGAGGGAACAGAACAGGGATTGCTGGGATGGGAGATGAGGGAACAGAACAGGGATTGCTGGGATGGGAGATGAAGGAACAGAACAGGGATTGCTGGAACAGAACAGGGATTGATGGAATGGGAGATGAGGGAACAGAACAGGGATTGCTGGAACAGGAGATGAAGGAACAGAACAGGGATTGCTGGAACAGAACAGGGATTGCAGGGATGGGAGATGAGGGAACAGAACAGGGATTGCTGGGATGGGAGATAAGGGAACAGGGATTGCTGGAACAGGAGATGTGGAAGCACCTATTGCTGGCAGGGCTGCACACCTGGCACAACCTGCTGAGCTCTGAGAGTAACTTTTTAAATTCAAGTGCAGAACATTGAGGCTTTTGGAGCAAAAGGAGGCAGAGCTGACTAAGGCAGAGCGGGCTGAGGGAGGCGGTGAGACACGACAGAGGAGGGAGAGGTGGGAAGGAGGGGCTGTGGGATCCATACAAACACTGGCACTTGCGTGGGGAGCACCAGCAGCCGTCCCTGCAGGGGCACAGGGCCAGGAACGGGATCTTTGTGTGCCTGGGAGCCACAGAGGGGCCCTGGCTCCCGTGGGAGGTGTTAGTGCCCACCTGAGGAGTTCCTCTCCCTCTTCCCAGTGCCCACAGCTCCTCCGGCCTGCCTGCAGCTCCCAGGGACGCAGCTGGGCACCCAGAGAGGGGCTGGGGCTGCCAGACCAGGGGATCCCATCCCAGGGGCACAGAGGCTGCTGGAGCTTTCCCAAATGGGAGCAACGCCTTCCCTTGGACACCCAGCCCAGCCCAGCCCTCCTCCTCCTCCTCCTCCTCGTGCAGGGTCCAGGGCTGGACAGGACCAGACCCAACTCTGTCTCCAGCTGTGATTTAGCTTGGAATCCTCAGCCTGCCCTTCCCTGCCGTGTCAGCTCCTGATCTCTGTCCCCACTTCTCTGAGCTGCTGTGAGAGCTCCTGGGAGGAGCCAAGCACCTGCTCAGGTGGTGGGGAGGCTCTGCTGTCTGCGGGTGACAATTAACTCCCTCTGCTCGGATGAGAAGGAGAACAGGGGAGGAACCTGCCCCGGGCAGGTTGTGTGGGACTGAGAATTGGGCTGCAGAGCCTTTTTGGGGCAGGAAGATGCTACTGACCTTTGGCAAAAGGCACCATTCTACAAAGTCATGGTCGACACTGAAGCAAGTGAAGAGCAGGGAGGTTTTAAAAGAGCCCAGTGACCTTGGGAGGGAGAGAAGAGGGAGAAGAGGGAGAAGAGGCCTTTCATGTTGAAATCCCACTCCAACCGCCCCTCTGCCTGCACGGGCACCTTCTCCAGCCAAAATCCTGGCAGGATGAGGGAGGGAACAACATCCTGCCTATCCCCTTCCACAGCACCTCCAGTCCAGGCAGGTAAATCAGAGCCCTTTGTGCAGAATCCTTCGAAACCTCCAGGCTTCACCCTGGAAAGATCTAGCACAGAGAAGAGCTCCCCGTGCAGCCTCACAGCACTGATCCTCCCAGCTTGCGCTCCCCACATGCCCCAAATTCCAGGGGTTCCTGCTTTCCCTGTTTCCTCTCTGGCTGTGCTATCCCTGGTGCCAGCCTTGCCTGCCCTTTGCGCTGCCCCCGTGCCCTGTGCCTGCTGAGCCAAATTTAAGATTAGGCACACCACATGGTCTTGTCTTTTGTCCCCGGCTGTCCCTCGGCGTGCTGGAATAAACCTCACTGGAATCCATCATACAAAAGGCCCTTGCTGCCTCTCTTGCCATGGTGAGCGAGGTGTGTGACGTGACTGCTTCGCCTGAACTCCTACCCAAGCACTTTCCACAGGAGATGCTTCCTGGGAGTTAGGTAGCAGCTTCCTCCTTCTAAAGCCCATGCTGCTACAACTTGGCACCCTGACCACGGGGCTTCTCCTTAGCCCTCTGAAAGCGTCTCCACTGGATTTTAAGTTGCAGTCAAGTGCTCCAGATCCCCGAGGGAAAATCCCCAATTTTCTGGGGAATTTCTCAGAGCCCCACCAAAAACCCTCAAGACACCGAGGTCTGCTTGACTCAGCCAGTCTCCTGCAAGATCTTCCTCTTGAGCTGTTTTGTCCTTCTTTTCCCAGTCTGAGCACTGAGGCGCCGAGAACTCGGCTGTGCCAACGCCAACCACGAGGAAGGGCGCCGGCTCCCCGAGCACTCCCGAGGCCGTCAGGCAGGACACGGAGAACGCTGCGAGCTCCCTTCCTCCCGCGTCCGAGGGTGAAGCCATCTCCAAATCCCAGCTGGCCAACCTGGACCTCTGACGGGCCAAGAGCTGTTTTCATCACAGGAGACACTGTTAACGAGTTATTCACGTGTGCTTCCAGAATCCAGCTGGTGGGGCCGATGGATGAGGTCACTGTGGCTGTCACACGTACAGAGCCGCCCTGGCATCTAAGGGCACACTCACTGCCAAGCTTTTCTTCACCCACCTGGGCTCATGTCTGGCCAGAAAATCCTCTGGGATTTTGGGCAGAGGTGCTGGGCCAAGACAGACCTCTTACAGAGTGTGGCTTGTCCAACAAAGGTGCCAAAGTTTCTCTTCCAGGGACAGATGTCACCATCACTGCTCACTCCAAGTGGCCACAGGGCTGGGAGTTTGGAGTCATCTCTGGGATTGGAGGAGCTGCCACTTCTATGTGGTGTAAAAGGCCAATCCTTATGAAAGGTCCTGAGGGTCAAACTGCACAGTGAGACCTTTTGTGGTAAAGGCACCTGTCATCCTTGGGGGCACAGACGTGTTGTCACAATGGGGAGCCAGACTAGAAATCCCTTCACGCCCGTGGGATTTCTAACTGTAGAAATCCCGTGGGGCCACTGCAGAGTGCCCCACCTCACCGCTGACACGGAAATGGGATGATCCCATTTGGGTGGAACAGTGGCCCCAGGCAGGACTCAGAATAAAGGTGCCTGAATCCCTAGTGCAGGAGCAGCTAGCTAAGGGCCACCCAGCACCATCCACTAGCCCTTGGAACAGCCCTGCCTTTGTCATTTGCAAACCAGGCAAAGACAACTGGAGGCTCCTACAAGACATCAGAAAGGTCAACGAGGTCATTGAGGACATGGGCTCTTTACAGCCTGGCCTGCCCTCGGTGCTCCTGAGATTGGAAATTGGCAGTCATTGATATCAGAGATTCCTTTTTAACATCCCGCTCCACCCCACAGATGCCCCAAATTTTGACTTTCTGTGCCATCAATTAACAGACAAGCCCGTCTAAAAAGGTATCAATGGCAAGTTCCTCCTCAGGCGATGAAAAACTCATGAGCCATCTGCCAAGTGTTCGTTGCCCGCGTTCTCTCGCCCACTGGGGAAAGATTTCCTGGTGCCACAATTTTTCACTACGTGGACGATATTCTAATTTGCACTGAGACCATTATTTGGAGACTGCTCTCAAAGAGCAGGATTTGAGATCGCTACAGAGAAGATTCAGCACAGCTGCCCGTGCACCCACCTTGGACTCCGAATCGGCGAGAGGACCATCGGACCCCAGCAGCTCGCCCTCAAGGACAACCCTGAGGGACATCCACCAGCCCTGTGGGAGCATCAGCCAGGTTTGTACACTGCTAGGGACCAGGACCGAGGACCCGTCACCCCTTTTCAGCCTTCTGAGAGGCCCTGGTGACCTTGACTCCCCACAAACCACCACACCAGAAGCCCAGGTGGAGATCCAGAAGGTATCAGAAGCATGAGGTCCATGAGACAAGCCCACCACGCTGATCCTACCCTGCCCTTCCAATTTGCCATCCTGGGTAAGCAGCCAAGTTCCAGGGGTTTGTTTTCCAGTGGGACCCCGCTCGAGAGATCAGCTCCTAGTCACAGAGCGGGTGCTTCAGTCACACAAACCAAACACGACCACCACAACACCCCAGGAGCTTATGGCCCAGCTTATCACAAAGGCCAGAGCTCGCCTCAGGACCCTAGTGGGGTGTGAATTCTCATGCACAAATCTTCCAGTGACATCAGACAGTCCAGAGCCTTTATCCAAACCAATGAACACCTCCAGTTCCCTCCTGACAGCCAGCCAAGCCC
This sequence comes from Lonchura striata, assembly GCF_050655825.1. Classification (NCBI taxonomy): domain Eukaryota; kingdom Metazoa; phylum Chordata; class Aves; order Passeriformes; family Estrildidae; genus Lonchura; species Lonchura striata. Next base: position 855,874 of record NC_140706.1, on the reverse strand, counting down.
CATCTCCGTTCACCCAGCAAAACATGAACCATTAATGCTTGCTTTAATTTGGTCCCAAATTCATTAAACAGCAGAACTGCTCTAAAGGCACAGACTGGATTTACTGATGGCTCAGGGGGATCCCACAAGTCAGTTATGACGTGGAAGAATCCTGACACTCAGGAGTGGGAGTCTAATGTTCAGATTGTTCGAGGATCCCCACAAATTGCAGAATTAGCAGCCGCTGTCAGAGCCTTTGAGAAATTAAAACAACCCTTAAATTTAGTTACTGATTCAGCCCGTGTTGCTGGGATAGCTGAAAGAGCAGAACATTCTTTGTTAAAGGAAGTGCCAGATTACTTTAGAAGTTAATATACCTCCTCTCCCCCCGAGAGCAACCACATCTCATTGTGCCCGTGAGGTCCCACACTGACCTCCCAGGACCAGCCACTGAGGGCAGCTGGAGAGCAGATCTCCCAGCCACGGCAGTGCAGACCACCCTACCTGATTTTCAATCAGGCCAAACTGAGCCATCAGTTTTTCCACCAAAATGTGCCAGCCCTTGTCCGGATGTTTAAAATCACAAAGGAGCAGGCAAGAGCAACCATGGGCTCCTGCCCCAGTTACCAGGAGTTTGCTTTGCCCTCCACGGGGGCTGGGGTTAACCCCAAGGCCTCGAAAGTTTTCGGCTGTGGCAGATGTCACACACTGTGCACCTTTTGGGAGACAAAAATACATCCATGTGTCCACAGATGCGCTCCCTGGGGCTGTATTTGCATCAGCCCACGCAGGACACAAGACAAAAGATGTTATCCAACATTTTCTCCTGGTGTTTTCTACTCTGGGCATTCCCCAAGGCATCAAAAGAGATAATGGTCCAGCTTACACCCCAAAATTTCCAACAGCTCCTAGACAGATGGGCGGGAGGTGACATTAGCATACTGGCATACCCCACTCACCAACGGGGCAATCCATTGCAGAGAGGTCCACCACACACTCAAGAGAGCCCTGGACCAGCAGCATGGGATAAGCTGGAACACTACCAAATTTAGAATGATTATGTAAGGCTCTTTATGTCATCAGCTTTCTTAATAATTCATTCACAGAGCCAAAGCCTCCCATCATCAGGCACTTCTCCAACAGCAGCAGAGCTCAGCTCACTGAGAAACCCCCTGTGCTGATCAAAGCCCCCGAATCCAAACTAATCATGGGCCCATTTCAGGGGTTTTTTTGTAGTTTCCTGGGGGAGAGGTCATGCTTGCTTATCTACAGGATCTGCCCGAGGTGGATTGTGGCAGGAATGTCAAGCTGTACATGGAATGCAGCATCCAGAGACACTCCTGGACCTCAGAGACAGCAAAGAGATCAAGCTCAGGTGGTGTGGAGGAGAAGGAAGAGGAGTGTAAATGCAGATGTTCACCACAGAAGATGTTCTGCACTGCTCCAGAAGATGGTAAGGCTTTCTGTTGAGTTTCATTCACTTGTTATTTTGCACTGTTACCCCTCTTTAGCTGGTTTTACTGCTACCTCTCCTTAGTTTGTTGCACTGTTATCCCCTCTTGTTTTCCCACACCTTTTCTACTCAGTAAAAACTGAGGGGATAAGATGGGAAGATATGAGGGACTATTAAAGTAATATAAGTCTAAAAATCCATTTTTCCAAACTCACAGATCAACTCACCCCCAAGTATCCTGCCACGTCTCAGTGGCAGGGAATCCCCAACTGTTCCAGACAGGATTTGGATGCTCCTCACCTTTCCATCGGCTGGTGCATGGATTGTCCCTCAGCCCAGTCAGAACATCTGGGTCACACTGGCCAAGACCTTACAGCAAGACAACCTCTGCCTGTCCATGGGCAGCTGTCGACCTGCCTGCTAGGGGCTCCTTTAGCAGCAAATGAATGCCCATGTACAGATACAAACCCAATCTGGCAGATGCTTGGGATGGGTGGACCAAGACCCTGCCTCAAGCACCAGAGTAACCCCAGGGTCAGAGCTGCTGGGATCTTCCAAAGCTCATTACTGTGTCCGACTTCAGTACCAACCTCCCAACCAACACCTGAGCTGCCCTGAACTTGTTCTGTCTACCCATAGGAAAGATGTAACCCCACTTAACAAAAATTACACCCCCAAATTGGTGCAATTACACCAGTCCTGCACTTTCTCCATCCTCACTCCATCCCAAAATGCTGCCCCGGGGAGCGTTCCTTATCTGTGGAGGCTGAGTACGGGCTGGGATCCTTCCAGGGGGTCCCTGTAGCCTTGGCCAGCTTTCTACCCCCACAATTGGAAACAAAAGGGAAATTGGCACGCCAAAAGAGATCATATACTGAATTTGATGAAAATTGCAACAGACAAAACAAAGAAAACAAAGTGGGAACAAAGAAAACAGTGGCGGTCTCAGGCTGCTACACTTTGGGTGCTCACTCAGGGGTCAGCAGCAGACAGAGCTGCCCCTGAGGCTGGGCACTGCCCCCGACAGCTGATCCCAGCGTGTGGATGTGATCAGGGAGCAGGCTGGGCACTGCCCTGCCAGGATTTGGGAATTCTGGGCTGTGCCAGGAGTGTTTGGGGGGTCAGACCCCCCCAGCCCTCGCTCTGGGGGCATTTTCTGGCTGTGCTGGGCAGATGAGGCAGAGGCAGGGTGAGGCAGCTGTGAGCAGGCATTCCTTGGAATACCGAGTGGGAATTCAGTGTGGAGTCTGCACTCCCCCATCCCTCCAGGGCACAGCAGCCCCTGCTGGGTGGGCCCTGCGGAGGATCTCCTGCAGCACTCCCGGGGCCCCATCCCACGTTCCCTTTGCCTATTCCCAGTCCAGGCACGAGGCAGTGTCACCCTGGCACTGCTGCTGTGACAGAGGCTCCGACACCAGCCCGGGCCCGGCGCTGTCCCTTCGTGGAGCATCTCCCACAAGAGTGGCACAAACTGGAGTTGGCTCTTCACCCTTCTCTGGGGTAACTGAGGCACGAGGGGAAGGGGCATCCCACAGGCTCTGGTCAGGAACGTGCTGGGGGAGCCCCACTGGGTCTCGGTGTCCCTGGCGTCACCCACCAGCCCAGCAGCATCCAGCAGGCAGGGACACCACCCTCAGGGCAGACAGGCGGAGGAGTGTGGGCAGAGGAGCAGCAGCAGGATGAAGTCACTCACGAGGAGGTGGTTTCCAGCTCTCAGATGTCCAGGGGTCACTTAAAGCTCTGGCAGCAGGAGTGCCCGGGAGGTGGCACTCGGTCACAGCGACAGGAACCTGCAGAGGTGCCTGCCTCGTGGGGAGGGCTCTGCTCCTCCCCATAGGGTGCAGGCAGCCCAGCACCCTACAGCTCCCTGGAGCCGAGCTGGGCTAAGCTTGGGCTGGGAAGGAGCGGGTAACCCTTCCTGCTAGCTCTGGGAACAGAAGCCACTGGAGCCCTCGGGTGCGAGGAGGGCGCGCGGGGGTGCTGGCAGCGCGGGTACTGGGGCACGGCTGCGCTGGTGCTGCTGCCCCGGGCAGGCTCACGGGGCCCGGGCAGGCTCACGGGGCCTGGGCAGGCTCACGGGGCCCGGGCAGGCTCACGGGGCCCGGGCAGGCTCACGGGGCCCGGGCAGGCTCACGGGGCCTGGCCCCCGCCCAGCGGGATCTGCAGCAGCGTGGGGGACTGCTCCATGATGCGCACCAGCAGCTGGTCGATGTAGTTCTCCAGCTCGTGGATGTGCTCCTCCTTCTTGCTCAGCTCGCCCTCCTTCTGCAGCAGCAGCTGGATCAGCTCGTCGTGGGTCAGGTGGTAATACTTGGCTGACTGGTCCAGCTGGGTGGGCTCCTGCTGGGAAGCAAGAGGGACGTTCAGGGACTGGAATTAAAACCTCTGCTCCTGGTGATGTTTGCAGGATGCAGGCAGAGCACTCCTACTTTCCATGTCTGTCTGTCTAAACTGGAGAGGCAGCACTGGGACCCACAGAGACCTCGTGTGCTCATAAAGCACCAGCTGAACTCCCTGCAGCACCCACAGGGCCTCTGAGACCCACAGGGTTGTGCTTGTCCTTCAATCAGGTGAACCCCAGCAGCATTTTCCAGGTGACACTGGGGAGGCAAACGGACCGGGAGTGGCCAAAGGGATGGAGGGGTCACCCTCACAACACCCCGTGTTCTCAGAGGTGCCACAGGAGCTTTGTTGGCCCCAACACAGCAGTGTTTGGAGTGCATCCAGGTCAGCAAAGTTCCAGGAGGGACCTTCCCCTGCCAGGATTAGGAACCCTTCAGAGCATCACTCGGGCAGCTACTACACCTACCACCTTCCATACCTTGTGGAGACCAGGTTGGAAGGGGCTTGGAGCAGCATGGGACAGTGGGAAGTGCCCCTGCCATGGCAGGGGTGGCACTGGATGGGATTTAAGGTCCCTTCCAAGCCAAGCCATTCCATGTTTCTACAGGGATTCACCCACACCCTGCACAACAGCAGCCCCAGACCAAAGCAGGTGATGGGAGAACGATGGGGTGAGGAGGTGCAGAGCCCACGGGAGAAGGGAGGCAGAGCAGCCCACGGCCTGGACCCGCACCCACCCCATGGCAGGCCTCCCCCAACCTGCAGCAGGCCTGGCACAGCCTCCCACCCTTACCTTGGGGTCGGTTTTGCCCGCCTGGCTTTGGCCGGCCGGGGCCAGGGGCTGGATGCTGCTCGTGGCCGCCGTCTTCAGCCTCTCCAGGCCATTGCTCAGCGCCGAGCTCAGGCTGGCCCTGGGCTGCTGCCTCCTCTCGCTGGAGCCCTCCTGCACAGCACTCAGGGGCTTCACGGGGTGAGGGCTGTGGGCAACAAGGGTGGCACAATCAGCACCCGCAGCTGCTCCCTCTCCCCGGCGCTGAACAGGGATGGCAGCAGCCAGGAGACTGAGGAACAGCTGAACCCCGCTGCCTGTGCCCCCCGGAGCTCTCCTGCTCCGAAGAGAGCCAGCGGGGCAGGGCAGAGCCCATGGAGCTGCTCCCACCAGGGCAGGAGAGAAGGAGCCCCGGCAGACGAGTTTGGCTGAGATGCCCGTTCCCACACCTGCACTGCCCATCCTCGCTGGGAACGCCGTGGGGCACAGCTCCCGGCTGCCAGGGGCTCAAACACAGCTCCAGTGTGACCAGAGCCTGCTGCACCCACTGCCCAGAGCAGCCTTCTGCTGCCCAGGGACCCCCAGCTTAGTCTGGGGTCACCACTGATGCTCCAGCCCAAGAGTTGAATGTCACCCGCCTGAAAGCCACCACAGAATGTGACCCCTCCGCAAGGCCAAGAGGAGGGTGAGGAGCCAGTCAAGGGGGAATTAGATTTTCATTTATTTTTGCCTCACTTTTCACCCAAGAAAAGGTTCTTTCTGGGCTTGAACAAAATCCAGTTCCTTCTCAGCGGGATGGAAAGAGAAGTGACCTGATGCTCCCTCCCTGCAAGGAGCAGGCACAGCTGTGCACCATCCTTGGGATGGAAACACCCCAATTTCAATCTACTGGGATGGAAACATCCAAAAATCCATTGGGATGGAAACATCCAAATATCTGTCCATTGGGACAGAAACATCCAAACACCTGTCCTTGGGATGAAAACATCCAAACACATCCATCCATTGGGATGGAAACATCCAAACCTCCTTCCATTGGGATGGAAACATCCAAATATCTGTCCATTGGGATGGAAACATCCAAACATCCTTCCATTGTGATGGAAACATCCAAACATCTATCTTTGCAATGGAAACATCCAAACACATCCATCCATTGGGATGGAAACATCCAAATTTCAATCCACTGGGATGGAAACATCCAAACCTCCATCCATTGGGATGGAAACATCCAAATATCTATCTTTGGGATGGAAATATCCAAATACATCCATCCACTGGGATGGAAACATCCAAATTTCAATCCACTGGGATGGAAACATCCAAACACATCCATCCATTGGGATGGAAGCACCCAAACCTCCATCCTTGGGATGGAAACACCCAAACCTCCATCCATTGGGATGGAAACGCCCAAACCTCCATCCATTGGGATGGAAACGCCCAAACCTCCATCCACTGGGATGGAAACGCCCAAACCTCCATCCTTGGGATGGAAACACCCAAACCTCCAGCTGGGAGCTTTGCAAAGCCTCTCACGAGTGACAGCCCCACCAGCTGCCATGTCCTCGTGCCTCAGCCATGCTGATGGGACCAGGACATACCAAGGATGTGGAAATCCTCTTCAGCCACGATGATGCCTCCTGCTGTCCCTGTGCTGGCAGGGACAGCACTGGCAGCCACCAACCTGCTGCAACAAGCCAAAGGATCAGCTCTTCCCAAGGGACAGCACAGGGGAGCTCTGATCTCTTCCCTCTGGTGACCAGGGCCAGCACCAGGGAATTCTGGAGCTCGGCCAGAGAGGTTTAGGAGATCAGGAAAGGTTCTTCCCCAGAAGTGCTGGCACTGCCCAGGCTCCCCAGGGAATGGGCACGGCCCCGAGGCTGCCAGAGCTCCAGGAGCCTTTGGACAGCGCTCCAGGGATGCCCAGGGTGGGATTTTGGGGGTCTGGGCAGGGACAGGAGTTGGGTGGATGACTCTGGTGGGTCTCTCCCAGCTCAGCACACTCTGTGATTCTCTGATCCCTTGGCAGAGCTGTCCAAGCACAAGGACAGAGCCCAGGATTCCTGGGCAGCTGGAAAGGATGCAGAGGGATCCCACAGCCCGAGCGGGGCGTCACAGACAGTGCCAGGGGCTGGAGGAGTGGCTGCTCTGCACATGAGGCTCCAGCACTGCCCACCGGACTCAACCCTGACCAGGAGCTACAAGCACCAGGCCAGGAGTGAGGAGGGGGCTGGGGGAGCTACCAGGGCTGCTCATCAGAGCCAGGCCTGAGCCCAGGTGTCACTGTCACCTTGTGCATCCCCACAGCCAGCACTGAGGCCACAGCCAGAGCGTGCCTGGGAACCTCCCTGGGAAGCCAGTGGGAATGCTCGGATGTGTTTGACAGCAGGGGGATATTCCCACCCAGGGGTGGTCACAGGCAGCTGCCAGCCCCACAGCCAGTGGGAACAGTCGCTGCTGCAGGGCTGGAAAAGGTACTTTTGAAAAGAAATCATTCTCCTACTGCTTCCCACTGGGTGGTGCACGCAGGGCTCTTTGTCTCTGGGAGGATCCAAGAGCTGGAGACATTCCTCGAGCTGTTTGTCCTGGGATGGTGGCACCAGGTCCTTCCAGAGGAGCAGGGGAGCTTCACACCCCACAGCCAGGTCTGAAGGTCTGGTGGACCCGCCAAGAAGCTGGACCAGTTTCCTCTCCTGGTCCTTGAACATCACCTCCAGCCTGGAATCAGCTGCTCACTGGCTCCTAATCCAGAACTGCATCCCAAGTGGATCTGAGTTATGATGGAGCTTAAGGCCAAGGTGGAACATCTCAGGGTGACGCTAGCCCAGCCCTGTCCCAGCCTTGCCCTGTCCCAGCTTTCACTGGTGCTCCCAAGGTCACTGCAGAGCACAGGGGAAAAACAGGAACATTTCCCTCAGCACCTCCCAAAGGGAGCCTTTAAATGCTCATCAAAATGCTCCTCACAGAGAAGAAATCCAGGGAAACCCTCTCCCATGGCCCAGCTCCTGTGCCTGGAGCACCACCCAGCACCCAAGGGCCCGCTCTCCATGGAGCAAGGGTCTGGAGGAGGAAGGGGAATGGCTGGGCTTGGGATCAGCTCTCCAGCTCTGGCCCTGGGTGGCTCCAGGGGCTCCAGGAGGATCACCAAGAGGAGGTGACTTCACCTGACAGCTCATTTTCAGACACAGCAATCCTCTGCAGCCCGGCACGAGGGAGGCACAGCCCGTGCCACCACCTTGGCACCTGTGACATCCCCACTCCTGTCACCTGCAGGTGCCACAGGATGCTGGGCCAGCCCCACATCTAAGGGAGCAGGAGCTGCACAGCTGCTGGGCTCCAGTGCAGCAGCAGGACTGCACAGCTGCTGGGCTCCAGTGCAGCAGCAGGACTGCACAGCTGCCGGGCCCCTGCAGGCAGTGGAGCTCCCCAGGCACAGCCCCAGGCTGTCCTTGGGGTCCGTCCTGTCCTGGGGATGTGCCACGGCCCCAGCAGTGGAGGCACCATCCTGCCCTACCCCGGGAGCAGCAAAGTGCCCTCCGCACACCTGGGAGCTGCAGCTGATGCTCCCCTGCCCCAGCAGCCACACAAGATGACCAAAGAGCCTCTGGCCGCTCAGGAAGGGGCCGTGGGACCCCATTCCCAGTTTCCAGCTGGCTGAACCCCCCCACCCCAAACTCTCACCATCCCACACCAGGCACCCTCTCCCCTTCACCTGCAGACACTTTTGTGCCAGCCAGGACTTAATGTCCATTCCAAGTCTGAACTATTTCCTTTTTCCTTCCACCTTTTTTCTACCATCTTTCCCTCATCCTTGTGCCTCTGGCGATTCCAACAGGAGATGATCCTGGGAAGGGCAGCATGGCCGTGGGGATTGGGAAAAGATCCCTTCTAGCCTTCCTCCCTCAGCCTGGGACAGCTCTCACATCTCCCCAGTCCTATAAAGCAGCTCAGAACATCAGAGCCTTCCCCAGAGGCCTCAGGAGCTCTTCAGAGGTTCTTCAGTCACAGCAAATATCCAAAATGTGCTGGAGGAACACGAGCAGGGAAGTTCAGGAGCTCCTGGCCACAGGTCACAACAGAAGCCAGCATGGATATCCAGGATATCCAGCTCTTGGATCCCAGTCACAACAGAAGCCAGCACTGATATCCAGGATATCCAGCTCTTGGATCCCAGTCACGACAGAAGCCAGCACTGATATCCAGGATATCCAGCTCTTGGATCCCAGTCACGACAGAAGCCAGCACTGATATCCAGGATATCCAGCTCTTGGATCCCAGTCACGACAGAAGCCAGCACTGATATCCAGGATATCCAGCTCTTGGATCCCAGCCCATCCCACCCCAGGAGCCAGCCAGGATGGATACACAGGCACGGCTGGGGATGACCACGAGCAGGTACAACCAACCCAGAGACTCCTGTACTTCCCTCAGTGCCTCAGTTACCCCTTCGGGATCACAGGACACTTCTCTTTCCATGAAACATATCAAAATCCACGTTTCTGCGCAGCATCCCTGCAAATTTTGAAGAAGGCTGGCTGCTGGTGGATGAATAATCCAATTAAAAATGATTGGAGGAGCTGGCTTAAATAAGAAGAAAAAATATCATCTGACAGACACAGCCAGATGCTGTCTTTGCTCCCGAGATCACTTGGCACCTCATGCTCAACCCAAGAAGGGATCCTGCTGTGGAAGGACTGGAGCTCAGTGAGTTCTGCTGGCCCCATCCTCCCTCCCTTCCTCTCCCCAGGGCCACAACCAATCTTGCTCTTGGGGCAGGTGGGATTTTTTACCATTCTGGTGCCCCCAGGAAGCTCCATCTGCCTCATGATCAGGGAGGCTGATCAATGAATCCCTGCTGGAGCTTGGTAAATCCCTTGGGCAGGCAGAGCCCAGCAGACCGGGGGAAGGAGCACCAGGAAAATGAGATGAACTGAAGGACACAGAGCAAGACTCCATGCCCTGAACTCAGCAGCTTTGCTTCATGGCATTTGTACAGACCCACGACTGACCTGGGAGGAGGAACAGCCCCTTCTTTCCACCCTCCCCATCCCCACCAGCCTCAAGGCTAAACCCCGCGTGCCTCATCACCAACGGGCATCTGGCAGGAGGGAGGGGAGAGGGGCATTTCGCCCTGGTGCAAAAACTCTTTTTTTGGCTATGGAGAGAAGGTTTTCAGTACCCAACGGGCACTTGAGAGGAAAGCGGCCAAAGCTGGATGGATGGCAGGGGCAGCAGCTGTGCACATGCCACGAGGGAGCTCAGGAGAGCACAGACAGCCACGAGCTCTCCTGGCAGGCACGGGCGAGGCATTTCTCCTGCAAGCACGGGGAGGACGATGGAGCCAAAATCAGCACTGGGTGCCATGTGGGTGCAGCTCTGAATTTCCAGCCGGGCAGGTCGTGCGTGCACGGAACCCTCTGCCCTGGCCGGGGAACACACTGGACGGCTGCGCTCACTCCCCCAGCATCCCAGAGAGCTCCCAGCAGCTGGGGCTGGGCTCTTGGGACCGGGGCAAGCTGAGGGAGCAGGAGCTGCAGCGCAGCGTGGAGCAGCCTCCCCGGAGCCAGCCCTGCCGGGAGCGGGGAGAAGGGGCCAGGAGCAGAAGGGGCCGGGGCTCCCCTCTCCCACACACACGCCCTTCGCCTCCCCGCAGTGCTCACCTGCTCGTCTGCTGGCCAAGGGGCTTCTCAGCCGGCCGTGTCTCCCTGGGCAGAGCCAGGAGCGCTGAGGCTTGTGCGTCCCCGGGCTGCGGGCACGGGCAGGGCCGGGCGGCGGCGCGGCTGGCGGGGACCCCCACGGGGGCCCGGGGGTGGCCACACGGCTCGGGGTTAGCGGCAGCCACGAGGAGAGGGGTGGAGAAGGCCAGGGGCTGGCTGGCATGCGGGGGGGTAGCGTTAGTGGGCTGCAAGCCGTGCCCGGGGGCTTCCTCCTGCAGGCTGAGGAAGCTCAAGTGGCCCTGCTCAAGCTTTTCGGGCAGCACAGCTTGGACAGGGAGAGGGGCTGGGGGCTTCTCCACGAAGGGATTGCTCGGGGAATGCGGGCTCACTGCCAGGGTAAAGGGATTTCTCAGGGCTGAAGCTGCCCGTGCGTGCCTCTCCACTGCCCTATCTGGCTTCCAGAAATCTGCTTTCTTGAAGTCTATCCTGCTCTCTGCCCAGCGCCCCTCGGGCTCCTCGCTGGCAGGGGCCCTGCCCTGCTCTGCCTCCTCGGGAGGGGCACGGGGCTCGGGCTGCTCTCCTGCTCGCCCCTCACCATCCTGGCACGCCAGCTCCGGCTGGGATGGACTCTGCCCGCGTTCTGACCTTTGGGGCTGCGGGTGTGGATGCCCAGCTGCCTCCTGCTCTTCCAGAGCTGTCCAGCTGGTCGGCTGGCCCAGGTCTAGCTTGGAAGGTGGGTTTAGTCCTGAAATACTGAGCTCCTCAGGGAACAGCTCCTGTTTGGAGGCTGTTTCCCACTTGGCACCGTCTGTGGCCCCCTGAGGGGATAAACGGGGCTGGCTCCAGCTCTCCTCAGCACCCGACCGGTCCAGTCCATCCAGGGAGAACTTGGATGTGCAAGTCTCAAACTGCTCGGCCACATCTGTCTCATTCATCTCTGATGGGTGCTCCCCCACAGAGGTGTCCCCTGTCCCCAGCCGGCCGGCTCCTGTCTCCAGGCCAGCTGCTGAGTCCACGGGGGCAGCTCTGGCAGCCTCAGACGCTGGGAACTCGCTCCCAGCTCCAGCGGCGTCCGCTCGCGGCGCGGGCAGGCCGGGAGGCGCTGGCACGGAGGGCTCGCTGCTCCCACGCCTCCTTGGCAATTCCACCTCCGCTCTCGGGCCCTCTGGCTCTTCCCGTGGCTCCCGTTCGCCCTGCTGGGCGCCGCCGGGCTCCTCGTCCTCGCTGTCCCCCACAGCGCCCGCGGCTGCGAACCGCCGGGGGGGTTTGGGGGGCGGCCCGGCCAGGCCGGGCTCCTCGGGGCCGTGGGGCCCGGCCCACGGGGACAGCACCACGCGTCTCTCGCGGATGTCGGAGCTGAACTGCAGGAGGCCCTCGCCGGCCTCCAGCCGCATGCTGGCCTGCAGCCGGAACACCGAGCTGCGGATGTCCACGGCGCCCTCGCGGCCGCTGCCGGGCTCCGCGCCCGCCGCGGGGAACCTCCGGCCCGCCGCGTCCCCCAGCACCCGCGGGGGCACGGCCGCCACGGCGCCGCCGGGCCGGGCCTCGGCGGCCGGCTCCGGGGGGAAGGAGCTCCTGGGCAACACGCGGGTGGCACGGGACGAGCTCTGCGCCTCCAGGGTGCCCTCGCCCAGGAAGGGCGGGCGCGGGCCGAAGGGGCCCGTGGGAGCCGCGCGCTCCTCGGCCGCGCTCGGGCCGGTCTCCGTGGCTATGGTCATCCAGCCGTTGGGCCCCGTGCCGCAGGACTCCTCCTCACCGCTGTCCCCCTCCTCCCTGGCGCTGTTCGCAGTGCTCGGGGCCGCTGACACCTCTTTGTCCCCGGGCTTGGCCGAGGCAAACGCGGCCGTCCAGACCGTGGGCGTGCTGCTTTTCCTCCTCCCGGCCATGGACCCCGCGGACACGGGGCTCAGCACATCCTCGATCACCGTGGCCTCCTGGGTGGTGCTCACCAGGTTGGCCCCTACATCTAAAGAGGAGAAATTTGTCCAGGAGCGGAGAGCTGCAGGGATCTCGGCGCCGATGGGCGACTCGGCCTTTTCGAAGGCTTTGGAGCCCTTCTGGCAGGGAGGCTCCGCTGAGCTCTCCGTGGGGCTGGCTCTGTTGGGCTCGTCGATGAAAGCCATGCCCTCTGCTGCCACCGAGGCAAAGAAGTTCTCCTTGTTCCGCTCCGGATTGAGCCTGCTGGTGGCAAAGGCATCGAAGGTCTCGTCCCACTCCGAGGGCGGCGGGGGCACGGCGGGGTCGCTGTCGGCAGGAGGGAGCTCTCCCGGTGCTGGGGGAGTTGTTTCTGGCACGGGCACACCAACGCTTTGGGCTGGAGACTCCCTCTCGGGGTCTGTCTGCCTTGGGGAGGCAGAGGCACTGCAATCCTCAGAGGAACAAAAGCTCCCAGCGACCTCTGGCGCAGCACGCAGCCCAGGCGGGAAACTAGAGAGAAAGTGAGTAGGTGAAGGAGAATTTAGTACCTGGTCAGCGAGGAGCTCCTCAAAGAAGGGATTGCTCTGCAGGGAGTTGAGGAATGGGTTGGTGGGGGCCAAGCACCCGGCCTGTCTGTCTCCAGGAGCGGCAGGGAGGTTAGAGCTCGGCATGCTAGCGGGCAGGGCAGCAGGGCACGGGGCAGGGGAGCAGGGAGCAGAATGAGAAGGAGCATCTGAGCTGGTTTCTACCTGAGGAGACACTTCCAGGCTGTGAAGGGAAGACAGAACAGTCCTCCTGGTTAATGCCGTGACAGGGCTGGAAGCACACACCACACACACCACAGACGTTGCTCCAAGCAGCACAGTGACCAAATCCATGCCTGGCTCTTGTTAGGCAGAGCAATGATTATGGAGTCACGGCGTGGGAAGGGCATGCACGACACCCAGGAAGGGGCAGCCCTGCTCCCGGGACACTCCTCCACACTCCCCTCTCTGCCTCAGCACGCCCAGGAGCCGCAGAGGTCTCCCCACCTCCTGCAGCCCAAGGACTCGCCCAGTGAGTTTGTCCCGGTGCTGGTGGCACCCAGGGCAGGTGGAGCATGAGGAGCAGCCCGGGCCCTTGGATCAGGGCTACTGGTACCAGTGCAGGCACACAGAGGAGTTTCTCCCAGTTCACCCCAGCGCTCCTCACTGGTTTGCCAGCACGACCAGCACGGGAGCTCACACGGAGCTGGCGCTTGCACAGGAGGCAGGGACGGGGCTGAGGGAGGCCGAGCAACAGGAGCCCAGCAGGAAGGAGCACATGGCCAGGACAGGGCCCTGTCCCCACTCTGGACTCTGCCCTGCCTCCCACATGCCCCTCATCACACCACTTCTGCCCGAGATGCCTGAAACCCCACGGGGGATCCCAAGGTGGGAGGGATTCAGCACACCTGGAATTCAGAATCCCACCCCAAGCGAAGCTGACAGTGTCCTGCTGCCTGTTCAAGCAGGACTGAGGGACCTTCCTTTGGGATTTCACTGATCTTCCTCTGGGAACAACTCCAGCAGTGTGGAGTCACCACCCCAGGGAGGCACACCAGGCTCAGAGGTTTGCACATCACAAAGAGGGGTGTGGCGTGGACACCCCACATCCACCTGGTGCTCTGACTGCCACGCTCCCTCCTCCTGGGCCCATCCCCTTGCCTCACCCTTGGGAGGAGCAATCCCATCCCCAGCACAGGGGCACCTGGCCCTGCCCAACAGATCCCATGGGATTGATGCCTCCTGCACCAGAGAGCTCCAGAGAGTTCCCATCTTGGCTGGGGAGAAACATGGGCATGGGTCAGCCAGCTCTGGGCACAGCGAGGTTTAAGAGGAAGGAATAGATGAATTGCTTTGCCAAGGTGCCCAGGGTATGTCCAGCCCTGGGGCTGCACCCTGGGATTTCCCACCCAGCTGCTGGGAGGGATTGCAGGTGGCACTGCAAGATCCCAGAGTTGCTTGGACACCCATTTCTGTGTTATTGTGCATCCACCAAACGCCTCAGAGACATTTTAAAGCACAAAATGCCATCTGGAGGCAAAAGCTGAGGCTGGTGGTGGTGCAGCTGCCCGGTCCCAGAGCAGGGAGGGCGTTGGGCTGGCAGCACCTCGGCCCAGGAGTGATGTCCCCACCGTGAGCACCCCCTGCTCCTTCTCCTGGCAGCTCCACAGCCCCTTCCCTCATCCTCCTCTGAGCAGCTCCTTGGAAGGTGCCCACTGAAGCCATCCATGGCCCCAAAGTCTCCCACCCAGTCTGGGGGCAGGGAACACTCCCGGCTCCGCTGCAGCACCCACGGGACACCACTGAAGAGACCTGGCAACCCAGGCACAAAGAAAAGCTGGAGCCCTTCCTCCTGCCTCAAGCTGGAGCTGCCTTTGGGGCACGCACAGCTCGTGGGTGCCCTCTCCTGCTGGCACAAAGCAGCTGTGGTGCCGTGCCCAGCCCGGTCCCCACGCGTCCTGCCCTGCTCCCCGGAGCCCTCAGAGTCTCCAGGAGTTTTGGGAGAGGCTGATGGACCCTGAGGCACAAACCACGCCAGCCTGGCAGCCACTCTCTGCGTGGAGAGAAACGTCTCCTGGCGTTCCCAGCCAGGAGATCACAGAGGGTTGGACCCTTTTCCCTAATCCCCCTCGAATATGAGCTCCCCAGAAGAGGAGAGCAGCAGCTCAGCACCTGAGCCCTCAGCTGGATGAGCTCACAACGCCCACAAAGAGTTCAACAGGGCACACCATGGCAAATTTCCCTTCCCAGCTGGCAAGGGAAGGTGACAAGGGAAGGTGACCACCACAATCCCAGGGTGGCTGCAAGGGGCACACGGCCCTGCCCCACCTCTGCTTGTCCTGCTGGCACTGCTTCCACGATTGCTCCAGACCCAGATCCATCCTTTGTGCTGAGTAAGAGCAGCCAGGGCCTGCTCCAGCTCTGCTGGGCTCCAGCTCTAAAAGGCTGCAGAGCATCAATCAGCTGCACTCATTAACGAGCACTGGCTGCTAACGACCTGCCAGCTGCCAGAAGCTGAGTGGGTGAAGTTCCCTCCTCAGGGGTGGCTGCTGCCAGAGCTGAGGCACCTGGAATTGCACCAATCCCCACCTGCACAGCTGCAGGAACGGCTTCAAGGCCTCCTCAAAGCCCCGAGATGATTTTGTCTTCGTTCCCCAGGTCATCATGGAATATTTGGGTGGAAGGGACCTCAAATCCCATCCAGGGCCACCAATCCATGGCAGGGACAGCTCCCACTGTCCCAGGAGCTCCCAGCCCCAGTGTCCAACCTGGCCTTGGGCACTCCAGGGATCCAGGGGCAGCCACAGCAAATCTGGGAATTCCAGCCCAGCCCTTCCCACCCTCCCAGCCAGGAATTCCTTGCCAAGATCCCAGCCCAAGCTCCCCTTTCCCAGTGGCAGCCATTCCCTGGCTCCTGTCCCTCCAGGCCTTGTAAAGTCCTGGTGGGGCTCATGAGGAGCTGGGCCTGCTCATATTGGCTAAATACAGACAGAACTTGAATCCATCTTTGTTGGATTCTCATTTTCCTCCTTCAACTCCACTGTGGAAATTTCCTTTCTGCTTCTCAACCCCATTCCTGCCGGGACCCTCTGGGATTTGTTCAGGGGCTCTTGGCTGCAAATTCCAGGCAGAAGCAGCATGGGATGTTTAGGTTGGAAAAACCCTAGAGGGTTTTTCCAACCTAAACATCCCATGCTGCTTCTGCCATCGAGTCCAACCACCCCCAGCACCGCCCAGGCCACCACTGTCCCATGTCCCCAAGTGCCACATCCACAGGGCTTTTAAAGCCCTCCAGGGATGGCAGCTCCTTTACAAGAAGAAATTTTCCCAATATCGCCGCTGAGCTTCCCCTGGCACAGCCTGAGGCCATTGGAGCATCTGTGTCCTTGGGATGAACATCCCTGCTCTGGTGCTGGCAGGAGCCCTGCTCTGCCCCCAGAAAGGCCCTTCCCCACCCTCCCTGAGGAAGGAGGATGCTGGAAGTGCTGGGTGAAAGCAGGAGTGGAGCACGGCCGATTCCTCTAGAGGGAAACCTGCACTTGCCTGATGGAAGCAGCTCTGTGCAGCTCTGAAACGCTGACTCACCCTCCTCCTCCACCCCTCCCCTTCCCAGCACACAGCTCCGCCAGCCAAAATAAATCTCGGGTACCTCCCTGCCCTCATTTATTCGTTTGGCAGCACTTCACAGACGCCTTTGAGCCTCGCAGCAATAAAATAAATTTTTTTTTAAAGAAAAGGAAATAAAATATCGCTGAGCAACCCCCTGATGGAAAAAGGCTCTTGGAAACAGCTTGTTGAGCGCAGGGAGGTGTCTCCCTGCGGATCCCAGGGAGGGATCAGGCTAGGGCAGGGCTCTGCAGTGCCAGCCTGGCTGCAGGAGCCTGGGGACTCTGCAGCACCAGCGCAGAACAGCAGATGTAAAAGCAGCACCCTGGGAAGGGCAGGGCAGGGATGGACCCCGCGTGCTGCTGGATCCGGGACATGCCCCCGTGCCACTCCCGGGCTGCTCCCGGCCCTGCTCTCCCTCGGGCAGGGCTCCCTGGGGTGGATGAGCACAGGATGGAGGTGCTGGAGCATCCCGCAGCACCTCAGAGCTGGCAGGGCCAGCAACCTCCTCCCAGGGCAGGATGGGGCTGGGAAGAGCTGGGAACAGCAGCCCAGGACATTTTTGTACAGGGTGAGAGCACCAGAGGGAAGGAGTCAGGGAATGAGTTTTAAATAGGAATTCCAGAGGTGGAAGGACTGGATTTCTCTCTAATAAATCACCCATAAAAACCCATATTATCTATAATAATTATCTGTACAATAACCACTTTGCTCTTCCCTTGGGCCTCACCTGTCCATCATCCCCATTCAAATGGACAAATCTTCCTTTACAGACATTTGCTTTCAAAACCACAGGGATTTTAAAAAACAGGAGAGACCTGAGAAGTAGGAACCCAGGGAGATGCAAACTTCGAGCCCCAATTCCCACTTTCAGGAGCAGGAGTGGGGCTGTGCTTTTCCTGGACGCTTCCAAAGCACATCAGGGCTGAGCTGTGCCAGCTCTGGGTGCAGCCCCCAGCCTGCCTCGTGCCCACCCCTGGGAAAGGCAGCTCAGCAGCACAAAGAGCCTTCACCAGCCTTGCAGGCTCCTCTCACTCCATCCCTGGGGCTGCTCCGAGGCAGGGCAGAGCTGCACCCTCCTGGCCACGATCCCTGGGACCCCAGTGGCTCCCATGGATGCATCCCTGCTAGCCACAACGCCCTGCTTTCACACCGTGCCCTTCATCTCCCTCTTCCTCAGGCTCTGCAGCTTGCCAGGCTCTGCTCCCAGAGCCCTGCTGGCTTTGGAGGGGCTGCCACAAGCTCCGTGCCCCACGCCAGCACTGCCAGCCTGGCCAAGGACTCTGCTCCACCCATTCCAAGCCCTGCTCCCACTCCCAGCCCTCAGCAAAGGCACCTTTTGGGAGCACGTGAGGAGCAGCGAGGAACTGAGCCATCAATCTTTGCTGGATCCACGGGAATGGACTCTGGGAAGGGGCTTGAACCTGAAAATGGAACTGATGGCCCTGTTTTTATAGGACAGGGCACAACTCCCTCTTTCTCCTGCTGCCAGGCCTAAGATGCAGCCCCGTTTTATCATCAGGATTCTCCACAGGAAGCAGGGGCTGCAGAGCTCTGATAACACCAGAGGAAACCCTGGAAACATGGAAAGGATTGTTCCAGCCCCAGGCTTTGCCTCAAATAAACCTGCTGAGCTTCTTCCTTACATACACCCCTTAACCACTGACATTCAAAACAACACCACCCAACCAGGCTTTTCTGCAGCCTCCAAAGAGCAAACACCATCTTCCTACTGCTCCCATCAAAGCCTGAGCTGCCAGGGATTAGCAAAGCCAGGGGTGATGAGCAGAGCCTTTGGGACTGCTTCCCTGAGAAGAATCAGGGACACAGGCTGTAAATAAGAAATGCCAGTTCTGTCCCCAGTGAGAGCACAGGCAGGTTTGCAGAGCCAGCTCCCACACTGAGGGCTCAGCCAAACCCACCCAGCACACAACAAAACCCTCTTTATAAAGTACACAAAGTTAAATTTAAACCCAGCCCAAAGCAGCAGCTCCCTGTTTTGGGAATGGTGTGTTTGGCAGAGCAAGTGGGTAAAGATGAGCTGTGCCAGGCTGGGCTTTGCTGCAGGCAAACTCAAACCATCCTTCTAATTACAGACCTTTTAACTAATTACAGGCTTCTGGGCTGGCAAAGTGACTGATTTTGATGCTTTCTCACCATGTTCAGCTCTGGGTTAAACTTGGCCTATCCAAGGTGGCCAAACAGGTGAGAAGGTGCTGCTGGCAGAAGTATCCAGAGTCAGGAGAGCAGGAGGGGAAAATCCTTTCTGCAAGTAAGCCAAGACTTAAAACTGCTCAGTTCAGAGGCTGCTTCTCTCCAGAGCAAGGCTTCATTCAGCTCTAGGAGTGACACTGCTCCTGAACAGCCACAAATGGACATCAGAGAATCTGGAATGGTTTGGGCTGGAAGGAACCTTAAAGCTCCTCCAGTGCCACCCCTGCCATGGGGACACCTCCCACTGTCCCAGCTGCTCCCAGCCCCAGTGTCCAGCCTGGCTTGGGACATTCCAGGGATCCAGGGGCAGCCCCAGCTGCTCTGGGCACCTGTGCCAGCCCCTCCAACCCTCCCAGCCAGGAATTCCTTGCCAAGATCCATCTGACCCTGCCCTCTGGCACTTTGAAGCCACCAAGACCTAAAAGCTCTTCCACAGCTTTGACCTGAATCACCAGCTTGGCCCATGAGGCTGTTCAGTGTAAGGAAGCGAGATACAATCAGAGAAATCAGTTCTGTATCATTAAAATGGATAATGATGTCCTAATGAATGGCCAGGAAAACTGAAGCACTGGGAAAAGCAGGGAAAAGCAGGGCAGAGACAAACCCTCTCCCTTTCTGCAGCAAATCAGGCTCAATCACCAAATGATTCCTGTGATGCTCCCCAAGGGCTCTCAGCATTCCCAGTGCCAAATCCCTGGACACTGGGAGGGAGAAATCCCTTCCCAGCCAGGCAGCTCCAGCATTTCCCATCCTCCAGGAGCCACTTCTCCCAGCTCCTCCTCTCAACCCCCCCTGCTCCAGTTGAAGCTCATGATTTCCCATTCTCAATTGAAAGCTGCACTTAAAGCCCACTCAGATGTTCCTAAACTGCCCAAAGGGCTTCTGTGAATTCCTTCCCTGCACTCCTGCTGCCTGGGATCCATCCCTGGTTTTGGGAGAGAAAATCCCAGAAAATCCAGAGGAGCTGCTGCCACACAGCTCATCCCAGTCTCTCCTGACAGGACAGACAAAGTCCCTGGCAAGGCAGCTCCGAGCTCCAGCACAGAGGGGATTTAAACAAAGCCATGGACTGGAACCTCTGGCCAGGAGTCCAGGGAGGCAGGGAACTGTCAGAAAGCAGCAGCTCAGGGGCACTCCTGGTGATTATCCACTGGGTTGGATGGACCAGGAGCTGAATTCCAGCCGGATCTGACAGCCCACGACTGCCAAGAGGGGAAAAAACCTGCTGGCTTCTCACCCATTTCCCAAGGAAAAGGCCCAGAGAGAGATGCCAAGGGCAGCTCCATCCCATCCCATCCCATCCCATCCCATCCCATCCCATCCCATCCCATCCCATCCCATCCCATCCCATCCCATCCCATCCCATCCCATCCCATCCCATTTATCCCATTTATCCCGTTTATCCCATCCCAGCTTCCCTGGCTGCCTCAGGCACTTGAGTCACTGCCTGGATACAGCAGGATTTCTAAGCCTTGATTTTTTTTTATTCTAGGCCTTAACCAGCAGGTTTCTTATCCCAAAATTAGAAAGGAAAATTAAAAGAGAGGATCTTGAGTGGGAATACTCTGTCCTTGCTCAAGGACAGGCTGCAGAGACTGGAGTTCTTCAGGCTCATGCACAAATCCTGCCCTGGGATGTGACACCAAACCACTGCCAGGGCTTTGAGTCTCCTGGGAATCACAGAATCCCAGCATGGTGAGGGTTGGAAGGGACCTTAAAGCCCATCCCATTCCACATCTGCCATGGACAGGGACCTTCCACCATCCCACCGTGCTCCAAGCCCCATCCAAGCTGGCCTTGGACACCTCCAGGGACAGGGAATGCCAGGGATGCAGCTCAGCAGCCCCCAGACCTCACCCTTGTCTCTCGTGCTGCTGGAACAGGGCAGAGCTCCCACATCCTGCCTCTCCTTCCCAGGGATGGACTTTGTGGACACAAGGATGGACACATCCCATCCAGGCTTGTGGGATGGGATATTCCTGATGTTCCTGGCCCAGGGGAGCAGCTCCTGCCTGTCCCAGTGTCCCCAGCTCTGCCTCAAGGCCACCACAGGCATGACACCTTCCTAAGGAAAGGAGCAATTTGGGGGCTGGTGCTGGAGCCAGGCTGAGGGAAGTTCTCAAACCTTCCCAGGTTTGGGAGCCAGGCTGCATGGAATAAACCAGGAGTGCCCTCTTCATTAAAGGAGGCTCAGCCTGAACTCAAATCCTTCTGCTTAATAAATGAGGTTAAAGTCAGCCCAGGTTAGAAAATCCCTCTAACAAACCAAGGCTGCAGACTGCCCCAGCTCTGAGTTATTTTCTGGTTGTTTTCTCTGGCTGACTTGAACCCCATTTCCTGCCTCTCACTGACACCACCCTCGACCTCTGGACTGCCAGCTCAGCTCCAGGGGCTGCAGGGATGAGAAATTCCTCTCAGGAACAGCACAAACACCACAAACCCCGAGGATCTGGAGGGATGAATCACCACACAAAGCAAGAACATCTAGAGATTCGTAACTGGGAGAAGGGAAGGCTGGGTGGGATGGGAAGAGGAAAGAGCAGGGCTGGGATTAGTTACTTTGGGAATATTAATGATATCTCATGTACCCAAAGTGCTGCACCCTGACCAGACCCCACAGGGGGGTGTGGGGTTCAGAACAACGTGATTATCCCACATCCCAGCCTGACTGCCAGGGAAGCTTTTTCAGCTCATTAAAGGATAATGAATCTGCATTTTGAGGCCACAGAACCACTTGGTGTGACCACACTGAGCCCCACCTCTGCAGAGGGAATCCTCTCCATGGAGGGGATCCCTCCCTTCCCTGAGAGGAAAACACATCCCAGACCCAGCAGAGATGCTTTCTGGCAGAAGCCAGGAGAGGATCCAGGAAAATCCCCTTCCCTTTGAGACACTGAAGAGCAAGGAAGCATTTCCCTGCTCTGCCCTTGCCTGGGCGCTCCCAGGAGCACCCAGGAGCCTCTGGAGACGTGAAATGGGGCAGGAATCAGCAGCCTGGACCTCCACACCCCCTTCCACTGACCTGGGTTTCTGAGGAGGGCACTCTTTGGGCTCCTTGGACCCAAACCAGCCGCTGCTCTTACTGCTCTCATCCCCCGCGGCGCGGACGGGGGTCCCTCTGTCCCCCTGGCCTTTGCCGCCCGCGTCGCTGCGGCCGCCCCCGTGGTGGAAGAAGCCTCCCTTGGCCTTCTTGTCCTCCTTCGCGGCGTCCTCGGGCGCTCCGTCCTTGGGTTTGCCCTCCAGGCGGTGGCTCTCCTCCAGCCTGGCCCTGCCCAGGTGGTTGCTGAGCGTCACGGCCTTGGTGGACACCCTGAGCTCTTCCTGCAGGGCCAGGCTGGGCGGGGAGGGGATGAACCTGGGCTCGTCCCTCTGCTGGGCCCTGTCCGGCCCCCGGGCCGCGTGCTGGGGCTCGGGGTGCAGCGGGGCTCGGGCGCAGGGCTGCTCCTGGCGGCGGGGCACGGGCGGGTTGCGGGGCGCCGCCGCCTCCTCGCCGTACACGTGGCTGCCGTTGACGCACAGCGACGAGCGGGACGAGCGGGACGCGGGCTCGCGGCCCGGCCCGGGGCTCGGCGGGGCTCCGGCGGGGCTGGCCCGGGACTCGTCCTCGCTGAACGCTCTCTTGTGGGTCAGCTTCGGCGAGGCCGGCAGCTCCTTCCCTGCGGGGACAGACGCACGGCGGCTGAGGCCACCCTCATCTCCTACCTTGCACCTGCAAACCCCAGAGAGAGCCGGGCAATCACCCCAGCCTCCTCCCTTTTAAATTCTTGGGAATGCAAAGCACGGCTCACTGGTGGACACAAAACTGTCCCTGAGAACAGCACGGGAGCACCCCGAGAGGAGGCTCTGAAAGATGACAAACCCATTGTCTGAGAGGATCTGAGCCTGATCACAAATGCAAGGAACTCCTCAGAAGCTCCTTAAAGGGTTTTAAAGCTTCCATGTGACTTTCGAGTTTGCACTGGACAAGAGGTGATGGGGCCACTGCTCGGTGTGATGAGCCAGGAGGGTTCAGCGCCTGCACCTCCCTCCTACTGCCTTCAGGGCCAATCATCTTAGAAATCTTTTCCAACCTTAACAATTCTGTGATTCTATGACCTCGTGGCTACTGCCAATTTTTGGAGGTAAAAGTCAAGGAGGACCCAAGGAAAACAACTGAGAACTGCTCGCCCCTCCCAGCTGGAGATGCTGCTTCCTTCACAGAATCGTGGAACGGTTTGGGCTGGAAGTGACCTTACAGATCACCCAGTTCCAAGCCCCTGCCATGGGAAGGGAAGCTCCCAGTCGCTGGAAGGCTCATCCCAAGGATGATGGAACCAGGACAGGAACGTCACCAGCAGAAGCCACACGGCCCCCCCAGGGACTCCCACCCACCCTGGCAATGTGCTGTCTCAGCCAACTGAACCATTTAATTTGTTTCCAAGGGAGAATTAATTCCCTACAAGGGCCTTTTTTGTTTGTAAATGACTGCCCTGGGAGTGCCAAGAGCTCAGATTGTTTTAATCACCGGAGCCAGGCCCCGCTTGGGCTTTGCCTGCGAGCCAGAGGCGGCTCAAGAGAGAGCAGTGACCCAGGGCAGGGCCAGCAGCCCGGCCCGGCCCGGCCCAGTTCAGCCCAGCCTGGCCCAGTTCAGCCCAGCCCAGCTCAGCTCATCCCAGCCCAGCCTAGCCCAGCCCAGCCCAGCCCAGCTCATCCCAGCTCATCCCAGTTCATCCCAGCCCAGCCCAGCCCAGCCCAGCCCAGCCCAGCCCAGCCCAGCCCAGCTCATCCCAGCCCAGCCCAGCCCAGCCCAGCCCAGCCCAGCCCGGCCCAGCAGGGCTCTCCTGGCAGGGACTGCTCCGGGGGGCTGAAAGGAGCAGCCCTGCAGGACCCTCAGATCCCCAGAGCTCGGGGTGCAGGTGTGGAAAGGCAAATCCTGGATGTTCCTCCCTGCCAGCACACACACACAGCATCTGGGGGTTGTGCAGGACTCACCCCGCAGTGACAGCCTGGAGCAAAGGAGGCTCAGGGGGGACCTTGTGGCTCTGCACAGCTCCTGCCAGGAGGGGACAGCCGGGGGGATTTGGGATCTGCTCCCAGGAACAGGGACAGGAGGAGAGGGAACGGCCTCAGGGGAGCCCCAGGGTGGCAATTGGGGAAATTCCTCATGGGAAGGGCTGCCCAGCCCTGGCACAGCTGCCCAGGGCAGGGCTGGAGTCCCCATCCCTGGGGGATTTCACAGCCCTGTGGATGTGGCACTGGGGGACACAGTGAGGGGTGGCCTCGGCAGTGCGGAGGGAACAGCTGGACTGCACGATCCTGGAGGGCTTTTCCAGCCTAACCAATTGCACACTCCTGGTCCCACATTCCACATCCCCGGAGCTGGAACAACCAACTGCACAATTCCCGATTCTGTGCTGGGTAAGCAGGCGGTGCCCAGAGCTGCGAGGAGGCCGCAGCGGTCCCTGGCAGAGGGAGGCAGGGGAGCCCTGGGGGGATTATCCCTGATCCTCTTACCAGAGTGCTCTGCGGACAGGCTGCCGTGTCTGCTGGGGGATTTGGGCACCTCGGGGACGCTCAGGCTGGCCGAGGACACGGTGCTGTCGGAGCCCAGGGAGGTGCTGGACTGCGTCAGGGACGACTTGCGCAGCTTGCTCTTCAGGAAGAAGCCCTTGAGTTTGGACTTCTTGCCCCCCAGCTCGAAGTCATCCTCCATGTCCAGGGCCCCCACGCTGCTGGGGATGATGGCAGAGGCCGACTCCAGCTCGTACTTCTTCTTGCCTGCCACCTTGTCCCTCAGCCTGCCGAAGGGCGAGCGCGCCTTGTCCTTGGCCGACAGGTCGAACATGCTGGCCGTGAGGCTGTTCCGCGTGAACTGGATGCTCACCAGGATCTCACCCCGCTCCTTCTCCTTCTTCCCCGCCTTGGAGTGCAGCTTGTGCCACCTGCAGCCAGGGGACACAAAAGGACAGGGCCCTCCGTCATCTCCCAGAGCCACGGGCCGGAGAGCTTGGAGGAGATGCTGCTGCTGGGAGGAAGCACCAGGGCAATCCAGCACGAGTTTCTCCAGGGAAAGGGCTGGAAAATGTTGGAACTACCCAGGGAGGTTTGCAGTCCCCATCCCTGGAGGTGTCCAAGGAATGAGTGGATGCGGCACTCAGTGCTTTGGGCATTGGGCACAGCTTGGACTGGATGATCCAGGAGGGCTTTTCCAACCTCACTGCTGCTGGGATTCTAAGCCAAGCATCCCAGATATCACCTAAACCCCAGGTCAGAGACACAAACACCCCACACGGAGGTGACACATACCCTGACCCTCCCTGGCACACCTGCAGCTCCATCTCCATCCGTGTCCTCACCCCAAGCACTGCCCTTACACTGGATAACCTGGAAAACAGCACCTCACTGTCCCTGCCAGACACCCCAGATTCCCTAGGCAGAGCTGGCAGCAGTGCTCTGAAGGAGACAAAGCCACGGGCATTTTGTGCTCGTCGTTTGAATAATTTGATCCCTGTGACTCAGGGATCCTCTCGGCAGAGACTAATCCAGAACAGCAAAGGAGCTCAACATCATCCATGAAATCAACTTCCTGCCAGACCTGCTGTGTCTCGCTCCACAAAGATGCTCAGCATTGCCTGCAAGTGTCCTTGGATCACTTTCTTTAAAGGGTGATGCATCCCAGGAGTTCTCTGGGGTGAGCTCCAGCAGCTGCTGAGCAGTTCCAGCCCCACCCAACACGAGCCCACCCTTCCCAGGCTGCTGATTTGGGGCAATTCCCACACCCCCACTGCAGGTTCATGGTGGCAGCTCCAGAAGGAGCCATGGGCCGTGTCCAGCACAAAGCTCCCACTGATTCCAGAGGATTCCTGGGAACGCTGCCCACTGTCCCACCCCACACAGGACCCGGAGCTGCCCGTGGAAATGAGGGAGCACTGGAAAAGCCTCCAAACCGTTCACTGCACCAGGCAAAGCAGCCCAGCCTCCCTTCAGGGGCTGATGCTGCCCCAGGGAATGGCCTGGCAGCTGGCAGGGCACGGGGCAGCCTCTGGAGCGGCATGGAGAGGGGTCTGGATTCCTGCAGCGGGGAGGAGCGGTGGCACTGGGGCTCCAGAGCCACCCCTGGGCCTCCATTCCCACGTGCCAATGGGGCAGCACCAACCACAGAACCAAGGGAACCGTTCCTTCCCAAAAATCACTTCACCCCCCCCTCCCCAGGGGCTGCCCCACCTCTGCCAGTGCAGGCACCACGTCCAGGGCAGCTGCAGCAGGATGAGCAGGAACCCAGCACAGCCACGGCCCTGATTCTGCCCTGATCCAAGTATGAGATGAATTTCTGATTCTAATTCCCCTTAACAAGGCCCTGGGAAAGCTGCAGGCTCGGGACAGATCCCGTTTCTCCACCTTGTGCTGCCTGGGAGCAACGGGAGGTGAAGACACTTCCGACATGCATTAACCATCTCCCAGAAAATAAAAATCCCAGTGGCGTCTTACATCCACCTGGAGAGTGAAGAAGAGGGACTTTTCTTCTTCACTGAGAAGAAAAAAAATAGGGAAGGAAAATGATGGATGGGACGGGACAGGACAGGACGGGACAGGATGGGACAGGATGGAGGCAGATGTGACCATGCTGGAATCACCAGGGTGAGGAAAAAACTGGAATTGTGTCCTCCAGGAGCTCCTGAATTGCTGCCAGGGAAGTCATCACAGCCTGGATGAAGGGAGGAGCTGGGAAGGCTGGGAATGCTACACCACACCCTGGAAGTGTCCCAGGCCAGGCTGGACAGGCCTTGGAGGAGCTGGGGCAGTGGGAGGTGTCCCTGCCCAAGGGCCTGGATGCCTTTTAAGGTCTCTTCCAACCCAAACCAGTTTGGGATCCCATGAAGGGGGCACAAAATGCCCTCATTCCCTGCTAAATATCCCAGGTACAGCTGGCAGCACCCAGGTCCTTTACCACACAAAGGCAGGAGGGACATGCCTGGGAATTGCTGAATTAAATCCCAGTGAATCCACTGCTATTCCCACCACTCGCTTATCCCACCCCATCCAATGCCCACTGCAAACCTTTCAGTGCTCAGGTTGCCAGGCAGGAAAAAGAAAAAACCCATGGAAAAGGCAGCAGTAACCCCTTAGAGCCGAGCCCCTGCCAGGGAGCAGCAGGAGAACACTTCCCAAAGGATGGAGGGGAAAAGGCTGCTGGAACATCCCCCAGCTCATCCTGCCCTGGAATGCAGGAGCTGGAAGCAGCTCGGGAGGGCAGGGCTGCAGCAGCCTGGGGGGCTGGATCAGTGCACAGGAAAACCAAAGAACTCCTGAAAGGAGCTTGTGCACCTTACATCCTCCCACGGAAAAAGCAGCGAGAACCTGGCTGGGTTCACCCGGGGAAAGGCAGGAGCTCCCTAGGAGCAGCTGGGATGTGCCCCCAGCATCTCCCAGCCCTGGGAGCAGCCCAGGGAATTCATCTGCTGGGCCTGGGCTGCTCCAAGAGCAGCTGCTCGAGGCAAAGCTCTGCTGCTGCTGGGGCTCAGCAGCTAGTTTTGGTCCCAAGACCTCATCACCAGTCGTGGCTACAGCTCCAGCAGGCGACGGGGATGGTTTTAGGCTGAGCTCCCAGTTTGTGGCACAGGATGAGGTTTGGGAGGATTCAGCTGTTCCCTGTCCTGTGCTTGGGTTTTTATCAATCAGCCCAGTGGGAACAGGAGGTGCCAACCCCTGGGATGCAGCAGGACAGCGGGATGGGCCATTCCAGCAGGATAAGGGTTATTCCAGGGGGACAGGGGGATATGGGCTATTCCAGCAGGAGAAGGGTCATTCCAGGAGGATATGGGTTATTCCAGGGAGGCAGAGGTTTTTCCAGGAAGACAGGGGGATATTGGTTATTCCAGAGGGACAGGGGTCATTCCAGGAGGACAGGAGGATATGGGTCATTCCAGGAGGACAGGGATCATTCCAGCAGGATATGGGTTATTCCAGGGGGATTTGGGTTATTCCAGGAGAACAGGGGTCATTCCCAAGGAGGACTACCTTTGCCCTCTGATGGCTCTGGATGAGGTCCCCAGGATTCCCCTGCAAGCTGCAGCTCGGCTGGACCTCCTGTGCCTCCCAGCCCTGCTCAGCACACCCTGGGCACCAGGACCTCCAGTTTCCCTCCCAGACTGGTCCCAGTGCTTTGCCAGCAGGGAGTTTCCTAGGGGAGTGGAGTTCCTGGTGACCCCTGGGGCTCAGGGATGCAGAGGGGAAGGAGGCCCAGCTGGAGCATTTCTGGAGCATTTTGGAGCATTTTGGAGCATTTCTGGAGCACTTCCACTTCAGGAGCTCCCCCAAAGCCTCCCAGAAGCACTGGGCACTGCCGGGGCGGGCCAGGTTCACCTGGCAGCAGCAGAAACCCTCGTGCCCGGCAGAGCAGGGAGCTGCAGTGCCACAGACACACCCCAGCCCAGAGGCTCTGCCCAGCCTGCTCCAGCTGGCAGCTCCTGCTGATTCATCCCTGCAGCAAGGCTGGCTGGCCAGAGGAGCCCCAAGCCTTGAATCAAGGATCCCTCGTGCTGCCACAGAGACAGAGCAGGGCAGGGCAGGAGCAGCAATCCAGGGAAACTGAGGCCAGCTCCCCTTGGCACAGCCCACCCCGAGAGCCGGGCACAGAGACATTCCCCTGAGCCTGCAGCTGAGGCAGCCGGGCCAGAGGAAGCTCACCTAGCCGGGAGGGGAAGCACAGGCTGCAGAACCACCCAGCCCCGGGGAATTTTGTGCTTTTTTGTCTGGCTCTGTGCTCCTGCTTCTGCAGGGCTGGCTCCCGTGCTGGTTTTGGATGGCTGATGCTGCCAGGATCACTTTGTTTTGGGACCTGAGGCTTTTCTCTAGCCCAGGATGGACAAGGGGAAGGAGGAAAGATTTAAGGAGCTGTAAAACAGTGTGGAACACTTATGTGGGGACAGCCACAGCAGGAGTCAGGACGCAATCCCCTCAGCTGGATTTATCTGCTCACACTCCACAGCACCCAGGCTTTGTGTCCTCCCAGCTGCCTCCCAGCAAACCACCCTCGTGGGCAGCCAGCGACCTGAGCTGCCCAGACACCACAGGACAGGGGACAAAGTGACACTGGCAGTGCTGCTGATCCCCTGCCCTGGGCACAGGAGGCCAAAGTTAAAGCAGCAGGAGCCCTGAGCTGAGTCTGCGAGATGGCACAGCACCAGGAGCTGCTGCACAGGCTCCTGGCAGCCCCCCAGGGCACAGGGAGCACAGGAGAAACACCCTTGCCTGTGCATCCTTCCCACTGCCAGCTGGGAGAGGCACCGTGGCAGGTGAACACACAGAACCAGCACCAGGGGCTGGGGAATGGCTGTTCTCCAAGGGGACAGCAGTGCCAGGGCAGGGACAGCAGTGCCAGGGCAGGGACAGCAGTGCCAGGGCAGAGACACCAACATCAGGGCAGGGACAGCAGCACCAGGACAGGGACAGCAATGCCAGGGCAGGGACAGCAGCACCAGGGCAGGGACAGCAGTGCCAGGGCAGGGACAGCAGTGCCAGGACAGGGACAGCAGTGCCAGGGCAGGGACAGCAGCACCAGGGCAGGGACAGCAGCGCCAGGGCAGGGACAGCAGCCCCAGGGCAGGGACACCAACACCAGGGCAGGGACACCAACACCAGGGCAGGGACAGCAGTGCCAGGGCAGGGACAACAGCGCCAGGGCAGGGACAGCAGTGCCAGGGCAGGGACAGCAGCGCCAGGACAGGGACAGCAGCGCCAGGGCAGGGACACCAACACCAGGGCAGGGACAGCAGTGCCAGGGGAGGGACAGCAGTGCCAGGGCAGGGACACCAACACCAGGGCAGGGACAGCAGTGCCAGGATAGGGACAGCAGTGCCAGGACAGGGACAGCAGCGCCAGGACAGGGACAGCAGTGCTAAGGCAGGGACAGCAGTGCCGGGACAGGGACAGCAGTGCCAGGGCAGGGACACCAATCCCAGGGCAGGGACAGCAGTGCCAGGACAGGGACAGCAGCGCCAGGACAGGGACAGCAGTGCCAGGACAGGGACACCAATCCCAGGACAGGGACAGCAGTGCCAGGGCAGGGACAGCAGTGCCAGGACAGGGACAGCAGCGCCAGGACAGGGACAGCAGTGCCAGGACAGGGACAGCAGCCCCAGGAGGGCTCCTGGCACAGCTGAGCTCAGCACAGGCTCAGCACCAGCTGCCCCTGCAGCAGCAGGACTCAGGGCTTTGCCCAGCTGCTGGGAGAAAACCTGGATTTTCAGGTTCCTGGAAAATCCACGTGAAGCAGCAAGCAGCCTGAGTCTGCAGCTTTTTGGGGTGTCAGAGGGTGGAGGGTGATGGGGCAGCGCTCTCGGCCACCAACACACCAGACTCAACGTGCCAGATTAGCTAAGCTGGGATCAGACTGCTCAAATACCTTAAAAAACAAAAAAAAAGCAGAGTTTTCCTGCAGGAGAGCAGAGCAAGGGCCTTCAACTCCTGAAAACTGCAATGGCAGCTGGTGAAAATGGGGTTAGCTGGGCAGGTAGGAGCAGAATTACAGCCTGGGGAGCACCTGGGGCCTCTGCCCCGGGCTCCCAGCTCAGGGCAAATGCTTGCCTGGGGTCAGCTGGTCACCAAGGGTGGCATCTCATCCTGGTCACCAGAGATCCATCCCATCCTGGCCACCAGAGATCCATCCCATCCTGGCCACCAAGGCTGTTATCCCATCCTGGCCACCACAGAACCATCCCATCCTGGTCACCAAGGCTGTTATCCCATCCTGGCCACCAAAGGTGCCACCCCATCCTGGCCACCAAGGGTGCCATCCCATCCTGGTCACCAAGGCTGTTATCCCATCCTGGCCACCAGAGATCCATCCCATCCTGGTCACCAAGGCTGTTATCCAATCCTGGCCACCAAAGGTGCCACCCCATCCTGGCCACCAAGGGTGCCATCCCATCCTGGCCACCACAGATGCCACCCCAGCCCTGGCTGTGCCCGTGCCCCCACAGCAGAGCCTGCTGCCCCAGTTTTTGGCAGCTCCAGCCCCTCCTCCCCTGCAGCATTTCAACACTCCTGGGCGTTTCCTGCCTCCAGCTGCGTTCTCAGCCCCAGCCATCCCAGCTCAGGGCATCCCAGGAGCTCCCTGGTGCTCCTGGCCACCTCCCAGACCCTCACCAGCCTTGCTGGGCACTCTGCCCACGGGGAAAAGGGCTCTTTGGCCCTGGTGCAAACCTCCCACCCCAAATGCAGCCCAGAGCAGCAGTTTCCTGCTGCCCCACGGCAAGGTCTCCCTCTCCTGGGCCTGAGGACAGCCGTGCCAAGGGCAGAGCTGCAGGGATTGCCTGGCCTCAGCTCCCCAGGGAGCAGAGCGGGCTCAGCCTGGCTGTGACAGTGTCCCCTGGCACAGGGAGCCAAGGCCAGGCTGGGAATGAAGATGAGGAGGTCACAGGGGGGTGGCACGGCCCCAGCGCAGCACTAAGTGTGTCCTGATCTTCACGAAACGGGACAGGGACACAGCACAGGCACAGCCTGGGCTGGCAGAGCTCCACAAGGGCTGGAGGAGGAGGTGAGAGCAGGTCCGTGCCAGGGGGAACACGAGGACAGAGCCAGGGAAGCGTTTGCCACAGCAGGGAGGGGACGGGATGGGTCCCACCAGGCCAGCAGGGCACAAGTGCCTGGTGGGGGCCCACTGAGGGCAGGGATTTGGGAGCCTCCTTGGCTCTGAGGGAGCTTCTCACCCCTGCAAGGTGCCACACACCAAGCAGACAGGCAGCACCCATCCCTGGGCAGGATGGGCCCTTTGGAGAGCCCCTGATCAGCCCTCTGCTCCTCCAGCCTCCCTGCCCACGCGTGCCGGGGCCCACACCTCCTCCTCTGCTCCCTGCCTCCATGGCATGGCCCCCAGAGCCAGGGAACTCCCTGTCCCCTCCCCTCCATCGCCCCGGTGGCCTCAGGGACCAGGAAAGGTCCCTTGTGGTGAGGGAGAGCCCCGGCAGCCCCCCAGCCCCCCCAGCAGCAGCTGCCCCACAGCTGGGCAGGAAGGGGAACCACAGGAGGGAAGTGCAGCACGGAAGGGCTTTGGGGAAGTCTGAGCTGAGCTGATTCTGCAGCAGGAACAACTCCCCCAGCCGAGTTCCCCGTCGGGAGGCAGTGCAAGTCACTGCAGGAGCAGCAGAGCCAGGAATCTGAGTCCTGCTGCACCCACTGGGGCTCACACGCAGAGCCCGGCGCTGCAGACCCTGGCTTGGAGCCCTGCTCAAACCCCCTCAGCCTTTCCCCTGTCCCAGGGGCTGGGAGATCTCTGGGCCAGAAGGCAAATGGAAATGGTTCAGTGGAACGGCACCCAAGGGCCAGCTTGAGGCAGCCCAGGAAACCTTGAACCTCAGCTGCTTCCTGCTCAGCCCACACTGCACAGTGAGGGTTCCCAGGGGCTCCCGGCAGGAGAGGCAAGGCCCAGCCCTGCAGGTGTGCCAGGCACCTCCTGTCCCCCCGTGTCCCCTGCTCACCCAGGGGTGCTGTCACCGTGAGCTCCTGGGCACTCTGTGCCCCCTCCCCGGGACCCTGGGGCTCTGCTCAGATACCCTGGACCCTCCTTCCTGCCCTGCCAGGGCTGCCCAGGTGTCACAGTGAGCCCATGGGCACTCTGTGCCCCCTCCCCGGGACCCTGGGGCTCTGCTCAGATACCCTGGACCCTCCTTCCTGCCCCATGGGAGAGCCAGGGAAGCCCACCCTGCCCAAAGTCTGTACAGACCCCTGACATTTCCTGTTCATCCTCTTCTGCCCCGCTCTCCCATGGACACCACAGAATAAAGAGAGCTGAACCAACATATCTGGGGTAAGAGCCTCTTTTGGGAATCTTTGCCATCTCCTGATATTCCTCCCCTTCACAGCCTGCTTACCTCTGAGCTAGCCTAAGATATTTTGGGGATGTGCAGGGGGGGGAACATCAGGGTGCCACTCCTGGGCCAGAGCTCTGCACTGGGGAGGGACTGGGGACAAGGGCTGCGGGGACAGGGACGGGACACAGGAATGGATCCCAGGGGCAGAGGGCAGGAACGGCTGGAATATTGGGAATTGTTCCCTGGGAGGGCGGGCAGGAGCTGGGCTGGAATTCCCAGAGCATTCCCAGCTGGGGCTGCCCCTGCAGCGTCCCAGGCCAGGCTGGACACTGGGCTGGAGCAGCCTGGGACAGTGGGAGGTGTCCCCGTGGCAGGGGTGGCACTGGGTGGCTTTTACAGTCCTGCCAGCCCAAAGCACCCCGGGGTTCTCTGATCCATGCCAACCCAGCCTGGTGCCTTGGAGGGAGCCCCGTTTCTCTGGATGCCCCCCCAGCTTTCCCAGGTGCCAGCTGATGGGCTGGGTGTGCAGGGACAGCCCCTGGCTCGCTGCCACCCCGGGGATGAGCCCCACGGGGACTCCAAGGGCATTTCCTGCACGTTGGGAAGCAGAAGCAACAGCTGCCTCCTGAGTTCCCAAAATCCCTCTTTTCCTGGGCTGGACCCCGGCTTTGCAGACTGAGCACAGGACAGGGAAGGGCAGGACCAGGTCAGGGGAGGGGGTGAGGAGCAGGAGGTCCTGCCCAGGGCTCTGCATGCACAGAGGCTCAATGCAAAGGGGGAAGTGATGCTCGGGGCTTGCTTTGCCTGCCAAACCCCATCTCAGAGCTGCCCGGGCGTGGGGCAAACCCTGGGACGGCCAAAAATGCCATGAGAGCTCCCAGGCTGCTCTTGTGCAACTCCAGGAGTGGATTTTCCCCTGGCAAAGCACTGAAATGACCCAGGCTGAGCAGCACGAGGCAGCTCGGAAGCACCCCCGGCCTCCCCTGCCCGGGGAAGAGTCCAAGTTTGACGGAACATTTTCCACCCAGCCCAAAACAAGGATAACAATTATCACTGGGGAAGTTTCTGTGCAATGAAAACCTGCAGGGAAATGAGAGCAAGGTCAGAACACTGACAAGGGATCCTCAGCCTGAGCAGGCTCCCGCTCCAGCTGGCAGCAGGGCGAGACCCCAAAGCAGGCTCAGCCCCACAGCCCCCTTATCTCCCCCTCGGCCCCACAGCCCCCTTATCTCCCCAGCACAGGCCTGGCTGGGCTCAGCAGGACCAGCGCCGAGGGTGGGAGCCTCTGTTTGTTTTGCTCTTTCTAATCTGGGACTCAAAGTTTCCTCCTGACCAAAGTTGTTTCCAGAGCTCAAAGCCGGCTGGAAGCTCCTGGACAGGCAGAAGCCCCTGAGCTCCCCGTGATCCTTCTCCCACCTGGCTGGACCAGCTCCAGCCCCTGGGATTCTCCTCCAAAAACCAGTGTGGCCCCTCCAGGCTGCAGAGGTGCCACCCACCCTCGGGGCACAGGGTGAGACCTTCCCTCGTGTTTCCCGTGCTCGGGGCCACGGGTGAAAATGGAGTTTTAAAAGCTCCTGTGATCCTCACTGCCACAAGGGGAAGTGAATTTTCCTTATGCAAGCAAAGCTACAGGAAGGGAGGGAGGCAGACAGCAAATGCGAGAATCATGGAATGGGGCTGGGCTGGGAGGGACCGAAAGGATCATCCAATTCCATCCCTTCCCCTGTCCCAGGAGGCTCCAGAGCCATCCAGCCTGGCCTTGGGCACTCCAGGGATCCAGGGGCAGCCCCAGCAAATCTGGGAATTCCAGCCCAGCCCCTCCCCACCCTCCCAGCCAGGAATTCCCTGCCAAGATCCCAGCCCAAGCTCCCCTTTCCCAGTAGGAGCCATTCCCTGGCTCCTGTCCCTCTGTCCCTTGTCCCCAGTCCTCTCCAGCTCTCCTGGAGCCCCTGGAGCCCCTGGAAGGTGCTGGAAGGTCTCCCTGAAGCCTTCCCAAGCCGCTGGGGATGCCCCTGGCAGCAGGAGCGGTGTCACG
This sequence comes from Lonchura striata, assembly GCF_050655825.1. Taxonomy (NCBI): domain Eukaryota; kingdom Metazoa; phylum Chordata; class Aves; order Passeriformes; family Estrildidae; genus Lonchura; species Lonchura striata. The sequence continues at coordinate 821,584 of NC_140706.1, read as the reverse complement.
GGGTGGCACAGGCTGGACATTGCTCCTGGGGGATCAGCAGCCCCTGAGCAGACCTTTGAGACCAGGAGCAAGGAGCAGGGCTGTGCAGAGCTCCAGGAATCCTCTGTCCCAGGGCAGGGCTGTGCAGAGCTCCAGGAATCCTCTGTCCCAGGGCAGGGCTGTGCACATCTCCACAAAACCTCTGTCCCAGGGCAGGGCTGTGCACAGCTCCATAAAACCTCTGTCCCAGGGCAGGGCTGTGCACAGCTCCAGAAATCCTGTCCCAGGGCAGGGCTGTGCACATCTCCACAAAACCTCTGTCCCAAGGAGCAGGGCTGTGCACATCTCCACAAAACCTCTGTCCCAAGAGCAGGGCTGTGCACATCTCCAAAAAACCTCTGTCCCAAGAGCAGGGCTGTGCACATCTCCACAAAACCTCTGTCCCAAGGAGCAGGGCTGTGCACAGCTCCAGGAATCCTCTGTCCCAGGGCTGTCCCAGTCCCGGGCTGCTCCCCATCCCCGCGTCTCTCCCGGGGCCCTGGGCAGTGCCCTTCCTCAGCCCCAGCTCCCGGCCCGGTGGCTGGCACGGCTGGGCTGGCAAAGCAGGAGAACACCGGGACGGTGCCAGGCCGCGTCCCGGGGCCGCTCTGCCCTGCCCGGCCCACGCTCGCCCCGGCTCGGGAGCTCTTTCCCCCCGGGAGAAGCTGTCCCGGCCCCGCTGCGTGGATCCCGCGCTGCCCGGGCGGCGGCGAGGCCGAATCCTGTCCGAGCCCGCAGCTCCGGGCACCGAGCCAGCACAACCCGGGGTTCGGGGGACGCTCCCAGAGGCACCGCCGGGTCTGCGACCGAGCCCCCCAAAACTCCTTCCCTAAGGAATTCCGGGCACAGTCCCGCGCTTGGCGAAGGCTCGGAAGCATTCGGATGTTGTGAGCCCTGCTGGGGAGGAGGAGGAGGGTCAGCAATTCCCTGGCACACTGGGATCTGTGCTGGAGGCAGTGCCAGGTCAGGGTCTGGAGCCCCAAACCCGGCACCCACAAAGCAGGTGACAACGGGGGGGCTGCAAAGCCACCGCAGCTCTCAGGGGACAAAGCACGGAGAGACAGAGCCCTGCGGGGTGCACAGGGACCCCGGGCCGTGCTGAGCCCTGCCCAGGGCGTGGATGGATGGGTGGGAGGATGGATGGGTGGGTGGATGGACGGACAGATGCTCCAGTGCCTTGTCCAGCACCATTCCCTTCCAAGGCCCCTTCTCCACGGTCCCTTCCTGGCACAGCCGGGATGTCCCACCCCTCCGGGCACGTCCTTCTTCCCGGAGCATCCCCGGGCCCTGCGATGGCCCGAGTCCCGCAGCGTCCTTCCAGGGTCACAGGGTGAGCCCAGCCTCGGAACCCCTGCCCAGGGCACCCGTGCCACCCCTCCTGCGGCGAGCACGGCCCGCAGAAAGCCCAGACGGGGATCTGCCACACCCCAGTCCCCGTGGCACGTCCCTAGGGTGGCCATGGTGATGCCCTTCCTCCTCCAGCAGCCGTCCTGGGGACACAGGGACCCCTGGGCACACAGTGACCCAGTGACAGCCACAGCAGGGCACTGGGGTGTCCGTGTACCCACCCTGGAGCACACAGTGACCCCGCAGTGCCCACCCTGGGGCACACAGTGACCCAGTGACAGCCACAGCAGGGCACTGGGGGGGTTCATGTGCCCACCCTGGGGCACACAGTGACCCAGTGACAGCCACAGCAGGGCACTGGGGGGGTTCATGTGCCCACCCTGGGGCACACAGTGACCCAGTGACAGCCGCGCCAAGACACTGGGATGTCCATGTGCCCACCCTGGGGCACACAGTGACCCCACTGCCCCTCCAGAGGTACCCAAGGACACCGTGACACCGCCCTGGGACACGGGAGGAGGGCAGGACAGCAGTCCCCGGCACACGGGGGTCCCCGTGCCCACCCTGGGACACGGGAGGAGGGCAGGACAGCAGTCCCCGGCACACGGGGGTCCCCGTGCCCACCCTGGCACCCCGAGCTGCCCCAGGCGCTGCCGTGCCCCGCACTCACCGCTCGTCGGGCTCGCGGCCGCGCTGCCGGGCGGGCTCCAGGGCCACCAGGGCCTGGCCCAGGAACCGGTCCATGCCCACGAGCGCCCGGTGCATCACGGTGAGCAGCAGCCCCGGGCAGGCCCCGGGCTCGGGCGGCAGCTCGAAGGCGCATTCCTCCCTCCACTCGGGGCTGCCGCCGCTCTTCTCGGCCACCGAGGTGCTGTACTTCTCGCGGCCCAGCTGGATCACGGTGTACGCGTCGCTGCCGCCCGCCTTGCCTTTGCCGCCGCCCTTGCAGCGCAGCCCGCGGGCCCGCACCACCGTCACCTGGACGTGCGTGGGCAGCCAGGCCGGGCAGCCCTCGGCGGGCAGCGCGGCCGCCCGCAGCAGCGCCATGGCCGGGCCGGAGCAGCGGCGGGGCCGGGCCGGGCCCCGCTCCCGAGCCGCCGCTGCCGCAGCGCCAGCGACACCGGCCGGGCCGGGCCCGCCGCAACGGCGCGGCCACGCCCAAACGGGCGGCCACGCCCACAAGGCGAGGCCACGCCCCCTGCCGCTCTAATACAGCCCATATCGGCGAGGCCACGCCCACTACCGGCCGGACCCCGCCCACAACGCGCTCGGCTCCGCCCCGCTCGGCTTTAGCCACGCCCACGAGCGCCCCGCGCCTGCCCCACCCGCCTTGGCCCCGCCCCGCCCCCGCGCGCTCCCAGGCCCCGCCCCGGAGGGGGCGGGGCCTGGGAGCGCGCGGAGGCGGGGCGGGGCCGAGGTGACGCCCCCCAGCCCCGACCCGGTCACACCCGGGCCGGTCACAGGTGTGTCCCTGCCCAGGTGTGTCCCTGTCCAGGTGTACCATGTACATACAAGCACACAAGTGTGTCTGTACCCAGGTGTGCTTATACCCAGGCGTGCCCATTCCCAGGTATGCCCATGCCCAGGTGTGTCCCTGCCCAGGTGTGCCCATGCCCAGGTGTGTCCGTGCCCAGATATGTCCATGTTCAGGTGTGTCCATTCCCAGGTGTGTCTGTACCCAGGTGTGCCCATGCCCAGGTGTTTTCACATCCAGATGTGCTCACTCCCAGGTGTGCCCATTCCAGGCATGTCCATCCCGAGGTGTGCCCATGCCCAGGTGTGTCCATGCCCAGGTGTGCCCATGCCCAGGTGTGCCCTGCCCACACCCCACACCTGCACCCCCCACACCCGTGTGTGCCCCCCGGCTGCCGCAGCCCCCCGGGCCAGGCGCCCACGGGAGCAGCTTCCCGGTGTCCCCACGGGTGGCCCCGGTGGCACCGAGCCAGCGCAGCTTCCCCCGCTCACCGCTCGCACCTGGGGCGTGTTCCCGGGCCGGTGGGGGCCGGGGGCTCGGTGCCGATGTCCCTTTAAACCCCGTCAAACCCCGTCAAAGTCCGTCAAACCCCGTCCGAGCCCCGTTAAACCCCGTTGAACCCCGTTGAACCCCGTTAAACCCCGTCCAACCCCGTTAAACCCCGTCCAACCCCGTCCGAGCCCCTTTAAACCCCATTAAACCCCGTCAAACCCCGTCCAACCCCGTCCAACCCCGTTAAACCCCGCCAAACCCCGTCAAACCCCGTTAAACCACATTAAACCCCGTTAAACCCCATTAAACCCCGTTAAACCCCGTCCAACCCCGTTGAACCCCGTTGAACCCCGTCGAACCCCTCAAACCCCGTTAAACCCCTCAAACCCCGTCAAACCCCGTCAAACCCCGTCAAACCCCGTCAAACCCCGTTAAACCCCGTCCGAGCCCCGTTAAACCCCGTTGAACCCCGTCGAACCCCTCAAACCCCGTCAAACCCCGTCAAACCCCGTTAAACCCCGTCAAACCCCGTCAAACCCCGTCAAACCCCGTCCGAGCCCCGTTAAACCCCGTTGAACCCCGTCAAACCCCGTTGAACCCCATCAAACCCTGTTAAACCCCGTTAAATCCCGTCAAACCCCGTCAAACCCCGTCAAACCCCGTTGTACCCCGCCAAACCCCCTCAACCCCTCAAACCCCGTTGAACCCCCTCAAACCCCGTTAAACCCCTCAAACCCCATCAAACCCCGTTAAACCCCGTTAAATCCCGTTAAACCCCTCAAACCCCGTTGAACCCCCTCAAACCCCCCCAATCCCCCCCAACCCCCCCCAAACCCCGTCCAGCCCCGGGCTCGGCCCGTCGCCGCCCGGTGCCCGCAGCAAGGTCGGCCGGGCGATGCCGCCGCGATAAGGCGCGGCCGGGCCGGGCCGGGCCGGGCCAGCCCTGCCCTATCGCGGCCATCGGCCCCGCCGCCCCCGGCGCCCCGCTCCCGTTCCGCTCCGGCGCGGGGACACGGCCCGGGACAGCGGCAGCGGACACCGGGAGGGCACGGGGAGGGCACGGGGAGGGGCACTGATGGGGGACACAGAGAGGAGATACCGGGAGGGGACACGGAGAGGGGATATGGAGAGGGGACACCGAGAGGGGACACGGAGAAAGGACACGGAGAGGGGACACCGGGAGGGGACACGGAGAGGGGACACCGGGAGGGGACACGGAGAGGGGACACCGAGAGGGGACACGGAGAAAGGACACGGAGAGAGGACACGGAGAGGAGCACGGGGAGGGAACACGGAGAGGGAACACGGAGAGGAGATACCGGGAGGGGACACGGAGAGGGGACACCGAAAGGGACACCGAGAGGGGTCACTGAGCAGGGACATTGAGAGGGGACACGGAGAGAGTACACAGAGAGGGGCACTGATGGGGGACACAGAGAGGAGATACGGGGGGGACACGGAGAGGGGACAGTGAAAGGGACACGGAGAGGGGACACTGAGCAGGGACATTGAGAGGGACACGGAGAGGGGACACTGAGCAGGGACATTGAGAGGGACACGGAGAGGGGACACTGATTGGGGTCACTGAGTGAGGACACCAAGAGGGGACACTGAGGCTGTTCGGAGCAGGGACATTGAGAGGGGACACAGAGACGGGACACTGGGCAGGGACACTGAGGATGTTTGGAGCAGGGACACTGAGAGGGAACACTGAGAGGGGACATTGAGAGGGGACAGTGAGCAGGGGCACTGAGCAGGGACACCAAGAGGGGACACAGAGAGGGGACACTGAGGCTGTTTGGAGCAGGGACACTGAGAGGGGACACTGAGCAGGCTCTGAGGTCCCTTCCCCATCACTCCGTGATCCTGTGTCCTTTCCCTTTGGGGACACCAAAGGGGCTCTGAGGTCCCTTCCAGCCCCGTCACTCCATAATCCCGTGTCCCTCCCCTTGGGGACACAAAAGGGGCTCTGAGGTCCCTTCCAGCCCCGTCACTCCATAATCCCGTGTCCCTTCCCCTTGGGGACACCACAGGGGCTCTGAGGTCCCATCCAGCCTCATCCTTCCATAATCCCGTGTCCCTTCCCTTCCCTCTGGGGACACCACAGGGGCTCTGAGGTCCCATCCAGCCCCGTCACTCCATAATCCCGTGTCCCTCCCTTCCCCTTGGGGACACCAAAGGGGCTCTGAGGTCCCATCCAGCCCCGTCACTCCATAATCCCGTGTCCCTTCCCTTGGGGACACCAAAGGGGCTCTGAGGTCCCATCCAGCCCCGTCACTCCATAATCCCGTGTCCCTTCCCTTGGGGACACCAAAGGGGCTCTGAGGTCGCATCCAGCCCCGTCACTCCATAATCCCGAGTCCCTTCCCTTGGGGACACCAAAGGGGCTCTGAGGTCCCTTCCAGCCCCGTCACTCCATAATCCCGAGTCCCTCCCCTTCCCCTTGGGGACACCAAAGGGGCTCTGAGGTCCCATCCAGCCCCGTCACTCCATAATCCCGAGTCCCTTCCCTCCCCTTGGGGACACCAAAGGGGCTCTGAGGTCCCATCCAGCCCCGTCACTCCATAATCCCGTGTCCCTTCCCTTGGGGACACCAAAGGGGCTCTGAGGTCCCTTCCAGCCCCGTCACTCCATAATCCCGTGTCCCTTCCCTTGGGGACACCAAAGGGGCTCTGAGGTCCCATCCAGCCCCGTCACTCCATAATCCCGTGTCCCTTCCCTTGGGGACACCAAAGGGGCTCTGAGGTCCCATCCAGCCCCGTCACTCCATAATCCCGAGTCCCTTCCCTCCCCTTGGGGACACCAAAGGGGCTCTGAGGTCCCATCCAGCCCCGTCACTCCCTGATCCCATGTCCCTTCCCCTTGGGGACACCAAAGGGGCTCTGAGGTCCCATCCAGCCCCGTCACTCCCTGATCCCATGTCCCTTCCCCTTGGGGACACCAAAGGGGCTCTGAGGTCCTTTCTAGCCCCATCACTCCATAATCCCGAGTCCCTTCCCTCCCCTTGGGGACACCAAAGGGGCTCTGAGGTCCTTTCTAGCCCCATCACTCCATAATCCCGAGTCCCTTCCTCCCCGTGGGGACACCAAAGGGGCTCTGAGGTCCCTTCCAGCCCCGTCACTCCATAATCCCGTGTCCCTCCCCTTGGGGTTCCTGCTCGCCCCGTCGCAGCTGACGGGGCAGAAGCCGCCGAGTGCAGGAGGAGCCACATTCCCCCAAAGCCTCCCAGCAGAGCCGGGAGCTGCAGCAAAGCCCGTCTTTTCTCTCTCGGGGTGTGCTGCCCCAGCCGTATGCAAATATCCCATTAAAATATGCTTGATAGGGAATAAAAACCGACCGGGAATCGCTTATCACCGAGATGAACTCCAATCCAATTATCCCTCCAGTCCAGGGCCGCTCCAGCGCCTGCCCCTTATCCCTCCTCACATCTGCTGCTGATTTTCCCTTCTTTTGATTGTTTTTCCCCATTTTTTTATGCTCTGATTATCTCGACTCTCAGCACATCTCCTCCTCTCCGCCGCTTCCCATCTTTTACCTGCATAATTGGGATTTTTTTCCATCTCCCTTCACCCTTCCTGCCCTGCTCCTATTTATTTATCTTGTATTTATTCATCTCTTTGATTTCACGCTCACCTTTGCATTTGATGCATAAGGAGGGTTTTTAATTACCCCTAAATCAATTACTGCTTTTTTTTTTATTCCATTCTGGCATCAAAGGGAACACAGGCATCCTTTGCAGCACCCTCAGCGAGCCTGGGCTGAGTGAAATTTTCCTTTAATTCTCGTTCCAACTTTAATTTTTTTTTTCTTTATATTTTCCTTCATTTAATTAAATTTTTGTTTTAATATCAATTCTTGCTTTGGCTTTAATTTCTGCTGTAATTTTTTTCCCCTATTTTTTCCCAATTTTAATTTAATTTTTTCTTTTCATTTCTCCTTCAACTTTAACCATTCCTTCAGTTTTTTATTTATTTAATTTTTCCTTTAATTTCTCCTTCAACGTTAACCATTCTTTCAATTTTTGAGTAATTTAATTTTTTTCTTCCTCCTCCTCCATGGAATCTCCCTCCCCCAGCTCACCCAAAACCCTGGATGTGGACTCCCAACAAACCCAGCTCCCATCCTGGGAAGAAGCTGGAAAACAACACAAATACACTGACTTTTCTTCCCTTTTTTCCATATTTTTGGTCCAAAATCCCGCTCTGCATCCCAATGGGAGCAGCAGCTGCTCAGCCCAGGAGCTTCCCTGGATCTGGATTGGGATTGGGATTGGGATTAGGATTAGGATTAGGATTAGGATTAGGATTAGGATTAGGATTGGGATTAGGATTGGGATTGGGATTGGGATTAGGATTAGGATTAGGATTAGGATTAGGATTAGGATTAGGATTAGGATTAGGATTAGGATTAGGATTAGGATTAGGATTAGGATTGGGATTGGGATTGGGATTGGGATTGGGATTGGGATTGGGATTGGGATTAGGATTAGGATTAGGATTAGGATTGAGATTGGGATTAGGATTAGGATTAGGATTAGGATTGGGATTGGGATTGGGATTGGGATTGGGATTGGGATTGGGAATCGGATTTAAATTGGGATTTGGGATAGGAATGGGAATGGGATTGGGAATGAGATTTGGAATGAGATTGGGATTAGGGATGCCAAACCAGGCTTTGCTTGGGAAGGCTGTGATCTCATTCCCACATCTGGGATTCCATTCCAGGTCTGGGATCCCATTCCCAGTGCTGGGATCCCATTCCCAGGGCTGGGATCCCATTCATTCCCAGGGCTGGGATCCCATTCATTCCCACAGCTGGGATCCCATTCCCACAGCTGGGATCCGATTCCCAGTGCTGAGATTCCATTCCAGGGCTGAGATCCCATTCATTCCCAGGGCTGGGACCCCATTCCCAGGGCTGGGACCCCATTCCCAAGGCTGGGATCCCATTCATTCCCAGGGCTGGGACCCCATTCCCAAGGCTGGGATCCCATTCCCACAGCTGGGATCCCATTCCCACAGCTGGGATCCCATTCCCAGGGCTGGGATTCCATTCCCACAGCTGGGATCCCATTCATTCCCAGGGCTGGGATCCCATTCTCAGTGCCGGGATTCCATTCCAGAGCTGGGATCCCATTCCCAGTGCTGGGATTCCATTCCCAGAGCTGGGATTACATTCCCAGTGCTGGCCCAGAGCTGGGATTACATTCCCAGTGCTGGGATTACATTCCCACATCTGGGATCCCATTCCCAAGGCTGGGATCCCATTCCCAGTGCTTGGATTCCATTCCCACATATGGGATCCCATTCCCAGGGCTGGGATCCCATTCCAACAGCTGGGATCCCATTCCCAGTGCCGGGATTCCATTCCAGGGCTGGGATCCCATTCCCAGTGCTGGGATTCCATTCCAGGGCTGGGATCCCATTCATTCCCAGGGCTGGGATCCCATTCATTCCCAAGGCTGGGATCCCATTCCCAGCGCTGGGATCCCATTCCCAGTGCTGGGATTCCATTCCCAGTGCTGGGATTACATTCCCACATCTGGGATCCCATTCCCAAGGCTGGGATCCCATTCCCAGTGCTGGGATTCCATTCCAGAGCTGGGATTACATTCCCAGTGCCGGGATTCCATTCCAGGGCTGGGATCCCATTCCCAGTGCCGGGATTCCATTTCCAGGGCTGGGATCCCATTCCCAGTGCCGGGATTCCATTTCCAGGGCTGGGATCCCATTCATTCCCAGAGCTGGGATCCCATTCCCACAGCTGGGATCCCATTCTCAGGGCTGGGATTCCAATCCCAGTGCTGGGATTCCATTCCCACAGCTGGGATCCCATTCCCAGGGCTGGGATCCCATTCCCAGGGCTGGGATCCCATTCCCAGGGCTGGGATCCCATTCATTCCCAGGGCTGGGATCCCATTCCCACAGCTGGGATCCCATTCCCAGTGCCGGGATTACATTCCAGGGCTGGGATCCCATTCCCAGTGCCGGGATTCCATTCCCAGTGCTGGGATCCCATTCCCAGTGCTGGGATTCCATTCCCACAGCTGGGATCCCATTCCCAGTGCTGGGATCCCATTCCCAGTGCTGGGATCCCATTCCCAGTGCTGGGATTCCATTCCCACAGCTGGGATCCCATTCCCAGTGCTGGGATCCCATTCCCAGTGCTGGGATTCCATTCCCACATCTGGGATCCCATTCCCAGTGCTGGGAGCTCATTCCCAGTGCTGGGATTCCATTCCCACATCTGGGATCCCATTCCCAGTGCTGGGATCCCATTCCCAGTGCTGGGATCCCATTCATTCCCAGGGCTGGGACCCCATTCCCAAGGCTGGGATCCCATTCCCAGTGCTGGGATTCCATTCCCAGTGCTGGGATCCCATTCCCAGGGCTGGGATCCCATTCCAGGCCTCGTTGGCTCTCTGGATCCATTTTGGGTTGGAGCCGAAAGCCAGGATTGAGTGATGGCAGTGGGGAAGGGAAGGGAAGGGAAGGGAAGGGAAGGGAAGGGAAGGGAAGGGAAGGGAAGGGAAGGGAAGGGAAGGGAAGGGAAGGGAAGGGAAGGGAAGGGAAGGGAAGGGAAGGGAAGGGAAGGGAAGGGAAGGGAAGGGAAGGGAAGGGAAGGGAAGGGAAGGGAAGGGAAGGGAAGGGAGAGCAGAGCTGGGAGTGCAGCAGCTCCAAGGTGGGAGAGGCTGGAAATGACCCAAAAACCCCCAGCATGGGCTGATCCCAAAGGAAAGGTGGGAATTGTGTCCCTGTGCCCTCAGGTGAGAGCCCACCTGCAGAGCTGCTCCTGCTCCTGGATCCCAAATCCAGGAGGACGTGGAGCTGCTGGAGAGAGCCCAGAGGAGGCCCCGGAGCTGCTCCAGGGCTGGAGCCCCTCTGCTCTGGAGCCAGGCTGGCAGAGCTGGGAATGTTCTCCTGGAGAAGGGAAAATTCCAGGGAATGCTCAGAGTGCCTGGAGGGGCTCCAGGAGAGCTGGAGAGGGACTGGGGACAAGGGACAGAGGGACAGGAGCCAGGGAATGGCTCCCACTGGGAAAGGGGAGCTTGGGCTGGGATCTTGGCAAGGAATTCCAGGCTGGGAGGGTGGGGAGGGGCTGGGCTGGAATTCCCAGATTTGCCGGGGCTGCCCCTGGATCCCTGGCAGTGCCCAGGTCAGGCTGGATTCCCCTGGCACAGTGGGAGCTGTCCCTGCCTGGCACTGGATGATCCTTTCGGTCCCTTCCAACTCCAAGCACTCCACGGGTCCATGGCATCTCTTCCCCGAGGACATCCATCCCTGCAAACACTCCCACCACCCTCAGAGCACCCCCAAACCCGGACACACGGACTGGGGCTGCCAGCGGCGCCCGGAGCTCCCCCAGCCCCAATTCCTGGGAATACCGAGAGCAAAGCCTGTTGGATCCCTTGGGAAGGGGGTGGTGCAGAACCCCAGCTGGGCAGTGGAACAGGGAGCGAGGGGAGCGGGGCGGTGGGGGAAGGGGCCTGAGCCGAGACAAATAAAGAGTTCAAATGGGAAACCATTAAAACTAAACTCAAGTCAAATAAATGGAAAGCGGGGGAGATAAGGCGCCGGCGCCCTCGCTGCCTATTTAACATTCATTGGATTGAATAATCAGGCCTCATTATCTCAAATTGCTGCATATTTGCCCTCAAAATGCTAATTTGAAAGTTGGCTGCGAGCGCCGTCTGCCTATTTTGACTAAAATATGATTTTGCTTTATTGTGCGGCGCTCGTAGCTCCGGGGGCATTTCCCCTGCGCCAGGCGCACCGGGAATGGGCAGGAAAAGGGGAGGACAAAATCACCCAACATTTATCAAAAGCCGGCCCGGGAGGAGAGCGGGGCCCTGCTTTGCGTAGAAATGGCATTTTTAGGCGTCGCGGTGAAATTAAAGCGTTATCAGGCGCTTTTCGGGATGGACGCTTTATCGCTCATCTCGGGAAGGGAAATGGGAGAAATAATTTGCTTTTATTCTGATTGTTTGGCGGAGCGGGGAGGGCAGGAGGCTCCTCCCTCCCCTCTCCCTTCTCCTCGCCCCCCCGTCCCCTTCACCCGCCCTTCCAGGGGCAAAATCGACGCTCCGGCCTTATCCAGCGGGTCCCACACGGAGCATTTGCCGCGTTTGATCTCGGGCCGGGATTCGGAGCCTCAGTCGCTGGGTGTGATCCCCCTTCCTGGAAGTCAATCCGCGGATACTCGGCGGGGCGAGCCGGGGCGCCCCGGTCCCGCCCGGGCGATGCCGCCCGAGGAAGGACGCAGAGCCCCCCGCGCTGTTTGCCCAGCGATTGTGTGCGGATTAAAGGGGCTCCCGGGAGGCCACGGAGCCTTGTTGACCAAGCGGGCTGGAAATCCGGCGCCATCAATTCCGCGGGCGCCTCTGGATTTGGCAATGACGCCGCTGGGACTGTCCCGGCGGGCAGATGGAGCGGCGCGACCCGCCCGCCCCGGGGCAGATGGTGACGGGAGGGTCCCCCCGGGGGGCTGCTGGCCCCGGGGAGGCTGCGAGCCCAAGGCGGCTCCAGGGACAAAGTCAGCACGCGAAGGACAAAGCTCCCCTTCCTTCCCGGTCCCACATCACACCCAAAGGCTCGGGCAGAGCTCCTGCGGGTCAGTGACACCAAAGCACGGCGAGGGGACGGCTCAGACCCCCTCATCCATCGGGACAAAGCTCTGTGCCAAACCGTGGCAGCACATTTCTCCCTCTCTCAGGGTTTGTCATGGAGGCGCACAGAGAGAAACGAAAGAGAAAACAATTTCTGTGAAAAATCCTGAGAGAGGGAGAAATGTGCTGCCGCAATAAACGTCCTGGGAAAAACCTCCTGGCACTGGGGTGTCCCACCCCAGTGTGTCCCACCCCACTGTCCCCAATCCCACTGTGTCCCCATCCCACTGTCCCACCCCGGTGTGTCCCCATCCCACTGTCCCCATCCCTCTGTCCCATTTCGGTGTCCCCAGTTCCGCTGTTCCCATCCCACTGTCCCATTCCTATGTCCCAAATCCCGCTGTCTCCAATCCCTCTGTCCCATTCCTATGTCCCAAATCCCGCTGTCTCCAATCCCTCTGTCCCATTTCAGTGTCCCCAATCCCACTGTCCCCATCCCTCTGTCCCCAGTCCCACTGTCCCCATCCCTCTATCCCATTTCAGTGTCCCCATCCCTCTATCCCATTTCCATGTCCCAAATCCCTCTGTCCCATTTCTATGTCCCCAACCCCGCTGTCCCCAATCCCTCTATCCCATTTCCGTGTCCCCGATCCCACTGTCCCCATCCCTCTGTCCCATTTCCATGTCCCCATCCATCTGTCCCATTTCCCTGTCCCCATCCCTCTGTCCCATTTCCATGTCCCCATCCCTCTGTCCCATTTCAGTGTCCCCAATCCCTCTATCCCATTTCCATGTCCCCATCCCTCTGTCCCATTTCCATGTCCCCATCCCTCTGTCCCATTTCCATGTCCCAAATCCCTCTGTCCCATTTCCATGTCCCCATCCCTCTGTCCCATTTCCATGTCCCCATCCCTCTATCCCATTCCCATGTCCCCATCCCTCTGTCCCATTTCCATGTCCCAAATCCCTCTATCCCATTTCCATGTCCCCATCCCTCTATCCCATTCCCATGTCCCCATCCCTCTATCCCATTCCCATGTCCCCATCCCTCTGTCCCATTTCCATGTCCCAAAACCCTCTATCCCATTTCCATGTCCCCATCCCTCTGTCCCCTCCCGGCGCTGCCGGGGCCCAGCGCGGTCTGGGGTCGCCCTCTGGCGGTCACTGAGGGAACGGCTCCACTGGGACCCCACTGGGACCCAACTGGGACCCAACTGGAATCCTACTGGGACCTTCTCAGAACCCCACTGGACCTCACTGGGATCCCACTGGGACCCCTGCTAACTGGGGCTGTCACTAACTGGGGCTGTCACTAACTGGGATCCCTGGATCCCTGCGGATCAGAGATGCTCAGCACTTCAGGTGCCTCTGGGACTTGGACCCAGAGGCTCCAAAATGAGGATTTTTCTCTGGAAGTGGCTCCTATGGCACCGCCAGCATCCGAAGGAGCTTGGGTGGGGAGCAGGAGCGAAGCAGAGTGGGCAGGGGAGGGCAGGAACCCCAGCAGAGCCACAGCTCCAAACCCCCAGGACAGAAATTAGGAAGATTGTGGAGAAAAAAATCCCAACTCATCCTTTTTCCTTCAGGTGCATGGAAAAAGCTTTGAACATGGCATGCCCCTGCTGCCTCAGCTCCTGAAGGATCCATCCCAGCCCTGGGATCCCATCCCATTCCTGGTGATCAAACCCAGCCCAGGGGGACCTGTCCCAGTCCCAAGGGTCTCCTTCCCAGCACCCAGCTGCTGCAGGACAGCCCAGTTTGGGCTTTGGGGCACATTCAACCCCGTATCATTCAGCTATGGATGGCATTATCTGCAGAAATTCCTCTGTTGGAGCCCCCAGCTTCCGAAATCTCCTATACAAGGAGTTTCTCGGGTCAGGCAAATCTACCAGGGTTGAAACATTTTTTTTTTCTTTATTTTTCCTGCATTTTCACCTTCAAACAGCTGGGCTGACCTGTGCATATCCAAGCCCTGCTTGGGAAAATCTCCCTGGAGCTGGGTCAGGTCTTTGGAGAGAAGAAGTGGAGCTGCATATCTTAGGATGCTTAAGGGAGAGCTTTGCTCTGCATCCCAAATGCGGGTGTGAGACCTTTAATAACTGGAAAAAAGCGGATTTTCTTGGGGGTTGATGTGGAATTCCAATAAAACGATCCCACAAAGGACTAGGGTCAGGTCTGGATCCTCCTCAGCCACTTGATGGCAGCGGGTATCCGAACACTTCCCTTTTTCCCGGTAATTTCGGCTGCATTGGTAGAAAATTTCCCTTTTTCTGGCAAACTGGGAGCGTCCCGGCCCCACAGCGCAGGGCTGCCGGTCGGACAGGGGGGTTTGGGGGTGAAAGGCTGCCAGAGCTGGGACGGACACGTGGACAGCCGGACAGCCGGACAATGGACAGAGGGATGCTGCAGGACAGGGGATGGACACAGAGCCCAGGGGGTCCTGGGGCTCCGGGAGCACCCCGAGCCTGCCCAGGGACCCTGGAGGCTCCATCCCCTGCGAAGCACACCCGGCCCAGGCCTAACCCGGCCCAGGCCTAACGAGCTCGGGCACTAATTAGCTCAGGAGCCTTCGGCAATTAACCCCCAAAACCAGGCAGAGCCAGCCCTGATTCACAGCCCACTTCTGGCCCCGGGCCTGCTGACAGGGGACCCTGAAAGGCTCTGTGGGCACCGACCCCTATTCCAGCTCTCCCTGCTCCTCGTCTGCACAGCAGCACCTCCCCAAATTTCTGACACCTCCCCTCCCTCTCTCCAGGACAGGATTCTCCCACCTGGAAAAGAACTGATCCAAAAAACTGCTGGGATACCTCTGCCTCCATTTCACCCCAAGTGGTTTGGATGCCAATGTTCCCTCCATTTCACCCCGAGTGGTTTGGATCCCCCCGTCCCCTCCATTTCACCCCGAGTGGTTTGGATCCCAATGTTCCCTCCATTTCACCCCGAGTGGTTTGGATCCCAGCCCGTGGATCCCAAACACCTCTGGACACCAGTGTCCCCATTTCAGCTCCCGATCCCCACGATCCCAAAGCACCGCTGGCTCCCAGTATCCCCATTTTGGCCCTGTATCACCTGGATCCCAATCCCACGGGTGCCACCAGGGTCCCACCCGGCCCAGGGACGCTGGCACCCCCACCCTGGGACCACCCGGCTCTGGGAGGGCTCCAGGGGTGTTTGCTGAGCTCCACCAAACAGAGGAGAGGAAAAAGGGAATAAAGAAAGGGAAAGCAGCTCCTATGCAAACACAGCCGAGCCCGCCGAGAGCCTCCAGCCTTTTTATCTCCCCAGGGCCGTCATTGCGGCTCGGTGGCACCGAATCCGCTTTCATCTCTGCGGCTCGGTGGCACCGAATCCACCGTTCATCCCTGCGGCTCGGTGGCACCGAATCCGCCGTTCATCTCTGCGGCTCGGTGGCACCGAACCCACCGTTCGTCTCTGCCCCTCCCGGGGCCCTTCCCTGCCCAGCGCGGTGCCAGCGGCGGCGGGAGGGGTCCCAGTGCCGCTCCCGGAATGCGGCGTCCGCCGCGGGATTTTTGGGCTCTTTTGGAGCCCAGACCCCCCCGGGGAGCTCCCGGCCCGGGGTTCCCGGTACCGCGGCTCCGGGGGTGCCCGTGTCCATCCCCGAGGAGCTCGGTGGGCGGCTGCAGAGCAGAGGCTGCTCCCGGCCGGGCTCAGCCGCTGATGGCTTTTCCAGCCCTGCTCGGGGCCATTCCCGGCCCGGGGCAGCGCCGGCTCTGTCCCTGGGCACAGCCGAGCTGGGGGATGCTGCGGGGGATGCTGCGGTGCAGCTGCGGCCCCGGCGCGGCTCCCCGGCCCATTTCCTCCCCGGTAAAGCCCCGGTAAAGCCCCGGTTCTGTCCCTGGGCACAGCCGAGCCGGGGATGCTGCGGGGGATGCTGCGGTGCAGCTGCAGCCCCGGCCCGGCTCCCCGGCCCATTTCCTCCCCGGTAAAGCCGCGGGCCCGGGGCAGCCTTTGGCCGCCCGTCCCCCGCCGCGCCGGCCGAGGTGTGACTTTTCCCAGCTCGTTAGGACAAGCTGCGGGATTTTTAACAGGCTCAGACCCTAATGAGCATCTGAATCCCATCAGCCGGGCTGGGGGTGCAGGGAGAGGCCCCCCGCCCCGCCGCTGCGCCAGCACATCCCTGGGCTCCCCTGCCCTCGCTCAGCCCAACCCTACCCTGAGCCCCCCAAAAGCGGCTGTGCCGGGGGTGCGGGCTGGGGACGCGGCTCAGGGGGCCAAGGGGGACCCCAGGGCCCGGCCCCGGGAATTTGGCGGCCTTGGGGTGACGCTGTGTGGGCCCACTGAGGAATTCAGAGCCAGTGTGGGAGGACAAGGGGGGGGTCTCTGCCCCGGGGGTGGGGGGACATGGGGGGACATCCCAGTCAAGGGCGGGGGGACATGGGACAACATCTGAAATGGGGACAGGGGCCGTGGGGATATCTTCCCATCGAGGGTAAGGTGACACGGGGGGACACGCAGTCAAGGACAAGGGGACATTGCCATCGAGATCTGGGGACCCCGCGGTGGGACATCCGTACCGAGGGCTGGGGGACCCGAGGGGACACCCGACGGAGCAGGGGGAGCGGAGAGGCGCCGGCCGGGGCAGGGGCGATGCCGGCCCCGCCTCGCCGCCCCCGGCCGCTCCTTCGGCATCGCGGCGCTGCTGGGCCGGGACCCCCCCGGGGCTGCCCCCGGCCCCTCCGGTCTGCGCCTCACCGAGGAGCAGCTGAGCTCCACCCGCTCCTGCAGCCCCAGGGGCTGGGACTGTCCCCAGGAGCTGGGACTGTCCCCAGGGGCTGGGACCGTCCCCAGGGGCTGGGACCGTCCCCAGGGGCCGGGACTGTCCCCAGGGGCTGGGACTGTCCCCAGGGAGCTGGGACCGTCCCCAGGGGCCGGGACTGTTCCCCAGGGGCCGGGACTGTCCCCAGGGAGCTGGGACTGTCCCCAGGGGCTGGGACCGTCCCCAGGGGCCGGGACTGTTCCCCAGGGGCTGGGACCGTCCCCAGGGGCTGGGACCGTCCCCAGGGGCCGGGACTGTTCCCCAGGGTCTGGGACCGTCCCCAGGGGCTGGGACCGTCCCCAGGGAGCTGGGACTGTCCCCAGGGGCTGGGACCGTCCCCAGGGAGCTGGGACTGTCCCCAGGGGCTGGGACCGTCCCCAGGGAGCTGGGACTGTTCCCCAGGGGCTGGGACCGTCCCCAGGGGCCGGGACTGTTCCCCAGGGAGCTGGAACTGTCCCCAGGGGCCGGGACTGTCCCCAGGGAGCTGGAACTGTCCCCAGGGGCCGGGACTGTCCCCAGGGAGCTGGGACTGTCCCCAGGGAGCTGGGACTGTCCCTCAGCACGGAGCCCCGGGCTGCTGATTGCACAGCTTTTCAGTTAAAAAGGTTGGTGGATGGCAGCTGGGGAAACTGAGGCACGGTGCAGCTGTCTGAGAGCCAGGAACGTGTGTCCCTCTTCAGGCTGGACTCCTCCAGCACTGGCAGGTGCCGTTCCTGGAGGCAGGGAGCAGTTTTCCATCTTGTCAGGGATGGACGGGACGCTGCCTGACCCAGGGGCCACGGAGCAGCCGGGTTGGGAAGCCGAGCTTGACCCTTCCCTAGGGGGAATTGCTGGAATCTCCATCCTTGGAAGCGTTCAGAAACACGAGTGTGGCACCTGGGGACGGGGTTGGTGCTGAGGGTGGCTTAATGGTTGGACTCAGTGACTTTCCAGACTTCATTCCATGACTCTGTGCTCCCAAGGTGAAAGTCTGGCTCCAAAACCGGAGGATCAATGGAACAGCAACGAGCCAAACTGGCCAAAATGGGTTTGGGCACCCCGCAGAGGAGCCCAGACTCGCAGAGCCACCACGAGGAGGACAAGGACTTCCCAGCAGAGTCAGGGCAGGGCCAGGAGGACACGTCCTTGTCCCCAGGGTCAGCCCCTGCACAGACTGACAGAGCTGCTGAGCCACCACGGGCCTGTGCGTGTATTACAGGATGTACCATAGCTGGCAATATCCAATGTATACAGGAGATACAGGCACCCCGGGGCGTGGGGCTGAAATAAATTATTTATGCAACTCCTGGCTCATCTGTGCAGGAATAACCTCCATTCCTGCAGGGTTTCTTCCTGGGAGCTGACCTGGGGCCGTGGGAGCCACTGCAGCCTCAGCTCACCCCAGAGGTGTCAGGAGCTTCAGAGCCCCTGAATCCCGGAGAGGATTTCACCACAACGCCCTGCGCTGCCCACAGCCCATCAATCCCACCGGTGCTGCCTTCCTCTCCAGGGATTTAGAGCCAGGACGGCAGGGAGATGCACCTGGAGGCAGAGCAGAGTGACCTGAGCTCCGGGGGGACATCCCAGCTGTGCAGGGGTCAGCCAGGCTCTGCTTTTCATCGCTTGGCTCTGCTTAGGCTGAGGTGGAGGTTTCAAATCCAGCAGGTTTGGGATGGACACGGAGCAGGCCATGAGCCAAAGGTGGCATCCAGGGGAGGCTGGGGAGCTCCTTGAAGGGAGCAAAGCACGGCAGGACCTGGGATGTCCCAGAGAAGAGCAGCTGTGGCACATGGGGTGCTCAGCTGGCACATGGGGAGCTCAGCTGGCACATGGGGAGCTCAGCTGGGCAGCAGCAGCTCCTGCAGCTGAGCACCAGCTCCTGCAGCTGGGCTGGGTTCGTGCCAGGTTTGGAGCTGGGGGAAGAGCCTCAGGTGCAGGATTTATCTGGGCAGGGGTGAAACATGGGGCAAGGACGGGGGGCAGGCCAGGAAAGGGGGGACAGTTAAAGGGGATGGTGCAAAGGGATCAGTGCAAGGAGAAGGGGGATGGAGCAGGGAAATGGGGATGGAGCAGGGAAAAGGGGACGGTGCAGGTTAAAGGGCATGGAGCAAGGAGAGGGGACAGCACAAGGAGAGGGGACAGCTCAAGGAGAGGGGACAGCTCAAGGAGAGAGGGACAGCTCAAGGAAAGGGGACAGCTCAAGGAGGGGGGACAGTGCAAGGAGAGAGGACAGCTCAGGGAGAGGGGACAGCTCAGGGAGAGGGGGACAGCTCAAGGAGAGGGGACAGCTCAAGGAAAGGGGACAGCTCAAGGAAAGGGGACAGCTCAGGGAGAGGGGGACAGCTCAAGGAGAGGGGACAGCTCAGGGAGAGGGGGACAGCTCAAGGAGGGGGGACAGCTCAAGGAAAGGGGACAGCTCAAGGAGGGGGGACAGTGCAAGGAGAGAGGACAGCTCAGGGAGAGGGGACAGCTCAAGGAGGGGGGACAGCTCAAGGAGGGGGGACAGCTCAGGGAGAGGGGGACAGCTCAAGGAGAGGGGACAGCTCAGGGAGGGGGGACAGCTCAAGGAGAGGGGGACAGCTCAAGGAGGGGGGACAGCTCAAGGAGAGGGGGACAGCTCAAGGAGGGGGGACAGCTCAAGGAGAGGGGACAGCTCAGGGAGAGGGGGACAGTGCAAGGAGAGGGGACAGCTCAGGGAGGGGGGACAGCTCAAGGAGAGGGGACCCGTGACGGAAGCTGCCCTTTGTCCCGGCCGCCGCAGGGATTAGCCGGCACACCTCAAAGAGCCCAAACTGCGCTCGTGTCTTCACGTGCCTGCCGGGAGGCCGGGCCGGGCCGGGTTTAAGGCGCTAATCTGGCACGCCGGTGCTCACTGCGCTCAGCGCCGAGACAAGAGCGCTCCCGGGGCCCTCGCAATCCCGCCCGGCCGGGGGCTGAGCCGATTGCGGTGCCGTTGTTCTCGGGACATCCCCCGGGAGCTGCGGGCTCCGGCCGGCTCCTCCCGGGAGCAGCGGGGGACCCGGCCCCGCTCCGGGGATGCTCCCGCAGGGTCTGCCCGGCTCTGCCCCCGCCCCGCGGGGAATGTCCGAGCCGGGGATGATTTAATTAAAACCGCTGGGCTTGCCCGGGTTTTTAAAATGTGCTTGTGTATGAGACGGATTAAATCACATTCCTCTGGCACCTCGGGATCTGAGCGGGAGGCTTTTGTCGCGGGGGAGGGGGTGATAACCCCGGGGGCTCAGGAGGGCTCCGTGCCCTCGGGCCAGCTGAGTCACAGCGAATTCCATCCCTGGTCCGCCTCCGGCAGCGACCGAGCCGCTCGCAGCTTCCTGGGCTGGGGAAGGGACAAAGCGGGACGGGACGGCTACTGCGGCGGGATGGGGAGAGCCGAGCCCCCGGTCTGCCCCCGGTTTGGAGCTGGGGCCTCGCAGGAAAAGCGGGATTCATCCCGGCTGGCCCTGCCAGCCTGCGCAGGGGGCAGGAATGCAGGTTCCTTCCTCTCCGATCCTGCTGCCTGCAGCTCAGCCAGCTCCTGGCACACGGGATTGGGATCAAGGCTGGGCACTGCGGTTTGGCGCTGTGGAAAATAAGGGAGAGAGACCTTTGGGAAAGTCGAGCCGGATCGATCCGCTCGGGACACAGCCTTGGTCCTCTCATCCCCCAGGAAATTCGTGTATAAAAGAGGAAGAATAAAGAAAGAATAAGAGCTGCGTGTCCTTGCTCACATCCCCCCACATCCCAAAGACCCTGCCAGTCTCTTCCCGACCCACGGCTCTCAGAAAGACGCCGCTTTTCACCTGTCCGCAAAACCCGAGGTGGCTTTCAGTGGCAGATAATTAAAAGGAAGTGAGAATTAAGCAGCTTTATTAAGGGGATAAAGGTTATCTGCCAAAGATGCGGCGCTGAGCCCTTCCCGGCCAATCTCCCGGCCCCAGGGACGAGCGGGAGGCTGCTGGGCCGGGCGGGGATGGGAGCAGGCTGGGCCGGGCCGGGCGCTCCCCAGGGACCGCTTGGGATGGGTGCGGGGCGCCGCCGAGGTGCGAACGGGGCTGGCTAAACGGGGTGCGACCGGCGTGGGCAGATCGGAGAGAACGGCGGAGCGGAGCGCCCGGGCTCCGGGGCGCCGCTCGGGGTGCCCCCCGTGCTGCCGGGATGGGTCCCGGTTAAAAGCGGGCAGCATCCCGCCGCGCACACGGCATTTGGGACCCCGCAGCCCCGCGCTGCGTCCCGGCTGCCGGCGGCACCCGGCGCGTCCCTCCCGGAGCCCGGAGCCCCGTTCCCGTTCCCTTTCCCCGGGATCGGCGCGTCCCTCCCCGAGCCCGGAGCCCCGTTCCCGTTCCCTTTCCCCGGGATCAGCGTGTCCCGAGCCGGGCCCGGCCGCCGGCGGAGGCTCCAGTGCGTGCCGCGGCTCCATCCCCTCGTGTAATCTTGTTAAATGCTCAGGGAGCGTTTCCTCTGCTTCTCCCTCCCCCTGATTCCCCAGGGAAACATCGCATGAGTTTCCCGAGGCTGCTGGGCGGCTCTGCCCGGTTTCAGTGGGAATATAAAAAAGACATCACGAGCAACGGGAGGAAACCTCACTGCATCCCCTATTTTCCACACTCTGGCTGAATTTAGCCCAAGCTGCCCCGTACAGGGAGCAAAGGCATCACATTTTAAATGAAACTCCTGGATACGTGGCAATAAGGATGAAATGGAGTGACCTGCCTGCAAATGCACATGGGGAACCGGTAAACTGAGATTCCCCTCTGCACTGAGCATTGCAGTGACAAAAATATTCGGGTTAAAAACCTGGCTTTAAACCAGTTCCGGTGAAATGAGCTGTTAGGAAAAAGAGGAAAGAAAAAAAAAAAAAGAAATTTGACAATCTCCCTCTTTGCAAACGGTTTGTGGCAAAAAAAAACCCAAAAAGCCAAAAAATAAAAACAAAACCAAAAAAACCACCCTTGTCCCTGTGGCACTGTCATCCCAGCACGGATGGGCCGGGAGTCCTGGGGGGAGCCTGGCACCAGCCCCCCTCTGCCTGGTGTGATTTTATGGCAAAAGCTGAACAAATCATTGAATCAAGTGATGTCTGCTGCTGCGGGATGAATTGGGGTGACCTCGGCACCATCTTTGCATGAATTCGGTTTGATTTTATTGTAGAAACGGATGAAATGGTTAAATGAGCACGCTGACGCTGTGGGCGAGTGCGGGGATCCTGACGGGAGGGTGGGACTGGCGGGCACACAAAGCGCCTCAAACCCCGTCCGGGGGCCGAGCTGGGCGGGGAAGCCGCCGTGCCTCAGTTTCCCCGCCGTGCCTCAGTTTCCCCGCCGTGCCTCAGTTTCCCCGCCGTGCCTCAGTTGTTTCCCCGCCGTGCCTCAGTTTCCCCGCCGTGCCTCAGTTTCCCCGCCGCAGCAGCTGGTGAGCGCGGGCCCGGCCGGCTGTGACCCCGCTCCCAGCCCGCTCCCCCGGCGAGAGCCGAGCCGGATCCGAGCCTCGGGTCTGCCCCATCCTCCCCCCTCATCTCTATTGATTTAATAAGATGGAGAGGAATTAACGGGGCCGCAGCATTGGGATAATTCAAGATGAACAAAGGGGCAGCGCTAGCAAAGATGCTGCCAGCTTTTAATGATGAGGCCGGGCGGATCCCCCGCCAGTTGTCCCTTTGGAGCGGCGATTAAGAACATACTGTTATTGTTAAGGCGAGAGATAAATCCCTGCACCGTTTCTGATGTGATCAGCCGGGGCTTCTCCCTACAATTTGTGATCCTATTGTGGACGGTGTTTGCCCTGGGCAAGGAGAGTCTGGGAACCACTTCTGAACCATCCTTTGGTCATTAGTCTCCTCATTAGGAGAGAACAATGCGGGGGGAAAAAAGATAATTGAAGGGAGCGGCGGGCTGATGGCGCACTCAGGCCCGGCCCGGCGCTGCCTCAATGCTTGGGTTGTTTATAATTCCCAATTAATTTGAAATGCGCAGGTTTGGGATGCTCCCGACACCTGGAATTGCAACCCCTGTGAGCAATTCCGGGGCCGTGCGTGACGGGAGGAGTACGGGGCGTCTGGAGCGGTAATTGATTTTTGGGGGTTCTCCCCTGTCAGCTGGATGTAACCCCCTGGAATCACGGAATTCTAGGCTTGGCAGAGGCTTTCAAAGGTCACCCTGCCCGGCCACAGCGTGGGCCCGGCTCACGCCCTGCAGGCTCGCGGTGTGGCACGTCCCGCTGCCTCCCTGCACATCTGGCTGCGGTACGGGCCAGATGTGGCAGCGAGGAGCGCGACACGCAGGAAGGGTCATGGACACAGCCGGGGCAGGGCCCGGCACCGGGGATCTGTCCCGGGACCCGGCACCGGGGATCTGTCCCGGGGCACAGCCGGGGCAGGACCCGGCACCGGGGATCTGTCCCGGGGCAGGACCCGGCACCGGGGATCTGTCCCGGGGCAGGACCCGGCACCGGGGATCTGTCCCGGGGCAGGACCCGGCACCGGGGATCTGTCCCGGGGCACAGCCGGGGCAGGACCCGGCACCGGGGATCTGTCCCGGGGCACAGCCGGGGCAGGGCCCGGCACCGGGGATCTGTCCCGGGGCAGGGCCCGGCACCGGGGATCTGTCCCGGGGCAGGACCCGGCACCGGGGATCTGTCCCGGGGCACAGCCGGGGCAGGGCCCGGCACCGGGGATCGGTCCCGGGCCACAGCCGGGACACAACGCGCTCCTGCCCCCCGGCTGCCCGGCTGGACATGCCCGGCTGATGAATCATCCCGGCTGGGGAGGGGGGGAAAGCCCCAATTGCTCAGGATGCTCGATATTATCAAGTGCTAATGAGGCCTGGATGGGCTGAGGCGCTTTGCGGGCCATTATCCCACATTACCCTGACAATGGGGCCGGAGCGGTGTCTGCGGGGCGGCCGGCTGGGTACTGCCCGGCTGTGGATTGCCCGGCTGTGGATTGCCCGGCTGGGTACTGCCCGGCTGTGGATTGCCCGGCTGGGTACTGCCCTGCTGTGGATTGCTAGTCTGTGTATTGCCCGGCTGTGTACTGCCCGGCTGGGTACTGCCCGGCTGGGTACTGCCCGGCTGGGTATCACCCGGCTGGGTACTGCCCGGCTGTGGATTGCCAGTCTGTGTATTGCCCGGCTGGGTACTGCCCGGCTGTGGATTGCCCGGCTATGTACTGCCCGGCTAGGTATCGCCCGGCTGGGTATCGCCCGGCTGGGTACTGCCCGGCGAGGTGACACGAGGATGGAGAGAAGCAGCACAGACTCCTCCAGGCCAGCGTTTGGGATGAGTTCTGTCAGGCTGGCGTGTCCCCAAATTGTCCTGCCCGTCCCAGGCTGCACTGACACCGGGGTCTGGCAGGGTCCGGGGGGTGGCCTTGTCCTTGTCACCCGGAGCCCGGGGCCTGTCCTCGTCACTCTGGGGCCGTTGGGGGACCCTGCGAGGAGACTCAGCTCCTGCAGCGTGGTCTGCAGCTCTCTGCATCACCCTGCAGCTCCCTGCAATGCCTGCAGCTCCCTGCAATCCCTGCAATGCCTGCAGCTCCCTGCAATGCCTGCAGCTCCCTGCAATCCCTGCAGCTCCCTGCAATACCTGCAGCTCCCTGCAATCCCTGCAATCCCTGCAATACCTGCAGCTCCCTACAATCCCTGCAATCCCTGCAATCCCTGCAGCTCCCTGTAATGCCTGCAATCCCTGCAGCTCCCTGCAATCCCTGCAGCTCCCTGCAATGCCTGCAGCTCTCTGCATCACCCTGCAGCTCCCTGCAATCCCTGCAGCTCCCTGCAATGCCTGCAATACCTGCAGCTCCCTGCAATCCCTGCAGCTCCCTGCAATGCCTGCAGCTCCCTGCAATCCCTGCAATCCTGCAATCCCTGCAGCTCCCTGGGCCCTGCCTGTGGATGCCAGAGCTGAGGCAGGGTGGCTCCTCAGCACCCACCTCCAGGTGCTCCGGGTGCACAGAGCACCCACAGCCATTGCTGGGAGCCGGGGGAATTGATCTTTTCTGGGCACTGTCCTGGAGGAAGAGGAACTTCTCCTCCTCTGGAAAACCCTGCTCCTCTTGCCACTGCAAAGAGAGATCCCCGCATGGGGGAAACCTTTGTAAAAATCTCACATAAGGCCAAAACCTGGTGCTCAGGATCCCATTTTTAAGGCAATTTTCAGTAAAAGAGCTCAGGATTTCAGCCCGCTCAGGCTCTTGGTGCTGGGTCATTTATTCCAATGAGCAGGAGCACCCTCCTGGCTCAGCAGCACGGACAGCCTGGGATCCCTCCCTGATTTCAGGGAGCCTGGGATCAATCCTGTCCCTGATTCCAGGGAGCCTGGGATCCATCCTCTCCTGATTTCAGGGACCCTGGGATCCATCCTGTCCCTGACTGCAGGGAGCCTGGGATCCATCCTCTCCTGATTCCAGGGAGCCTGGGATCCATCCTCCCCTGATTCCAGGGAGCCTGGGATCCATCCTCTCTCTCCCTGATTCCAGGGATCCTGGGATCCATCCTGTCCCTGACTGCAGGGAGCCTGGGATCCATCCTGTCCCTGATTCCAGGGAGCCTGGGATCCATCCTCTCCTGATTCCAGGGAGCCTGGGATCCAGCCTCCCCTGATTCCAGGGAGCCTGGGATCCAGCCTCCCCTGATTCCAGGGAGCCTGGGATCCATCCTCTCTCTCCCTGATTCCAGGGATCCCGGGATCCATCCTGTCCCTGACTGCAGGGAGCCTGGGATCCATCCTGTCCCTGATTCCAGGGAGCCTGGGATCCATCCTGTCCCTGACTGCAGGGAGCCTGGGATCCAGCCTCCCCTGATTCCAGGGAGCCTGGGATCCATCCTCTCTCTCCCTGATTCCAGGGATCCCAGGATCCATCCTGTCCCTGACTGCAGGAAGCCTGGGATCCATCCTCTCCTGATTCCAGGGATCCTGGCACCCTCTCTCTCCCTGACTGCAGGGATGCCCCCAATCCCGATCCCGATCCCAATCCCGATCCCGATCCCGATCCCGATCCCGATCCCAGTCTCAGCAGTTTCCCCTCTGGCAGGGGGGCTCCCGCCCCGATTACCGATGCACCAGATCCCGTCGCGTTTTCACATGTGCCCGCTGTGTGTGTGTGCCCGCTGTGTGTGTGTGTGTGTGTGCCCGCTGTGTGTGCCCGCTATGTGTGTGTGCCCGCTGTGTGTGTGTGTGTGTGCCCACTGTGTGTGCCCGCTGTGTGTGTGTGTGTGTGCCCGCTGTGTGTGCCCGCTGTGTGTGTGTGTGTGTGCCCGCTGTGTGTGTGTGTGTGTGCCCACTGTGTGTGCCCGCTGTGTGTGTGTGTGTGTGCCCGCTGTGTGTGCCCGCTGTGTGTGCCCGCTGTGTGTGTGTGTGTGTGCCCGCTGTGTGTGCCCGCTGCATGTGCCCGCTGTGTGCCTGCTGTGGCTTCGGGCATTTCTGCCGCCCCTCCGGCCTCGCTGGTTTGGGCATGTGGCCGGGACAGGGCTGGGAATGGAGCCGGGCAAGGGATGGGAACCAGGAACTGGGAATGGAGCCGGGAGAGGGATGGGAACCAGGAACTGGGAATGGAGCCGGGAGAGGGATGGGAACAGGGGATGGAGCTGGGTGAGGGATGGGAACTGGGAACTGGGGACGGGATGGGAATTGGGAACTGGGAACTGGGGACGGGATGGGAACTGGGAACTGGGAACTGGGAACTGGGGACGGGATGGGAACTGGGAACTGGGAACTGGGAACTGGGGACGGAGCTGGGCTCTCCTCAGCGGCCACGGGCGAGGTGTGAAATTTCTCATGGGCAAACAAGTGAGAGCTGCGGGGTGCCCACGAGAAGGGGGACAGAAAAGATGAAGCGAGGAGGGGGGAATGGGGAGGAGGAGAGAAAGCAGCAGCCAGGGAGGAACAAAAATCCCTAAAGCACCAACCTGGATTGAAGACGGGGCGTTTTCTATGGGGGGATTGTAAAATGCGCTCTCTCTTTCCCCTTGGCAGGGGGAAAAAGGGCCCCCCCTCTATCTGATAGTCATTAGCATCAATTAGCCCCGTTTGAAGTAGGCAACATCTTTGTCTCTTTGCAAAAAAAGAAATAAAAAAACCTTTCAGGGAGCCCATAATAACATCTGGAGCAGGAGAGGCTGAACCGAGTTCCCCACTTTCATCTCTTGTCGAGGGACTTGGAATGTTAATGCAGCCTCATTCTTTAATGGAGTTATCAGGAAATGCTTTTCACCTCCTTCCCTTTGCTCAGGGGGGATGTTTACAAAGGGCTGGGGGCTTTTGGGGGGGCTTTTTGGGTTGTTGTTTTGTTGTTGGGATTTTTTTTTACCCCTTCTCTAAGAAACTCCCCCTAAGAGATCCCCCCCCTTTCCCCTTTTATTTTCTACACCCTTGAAAAACAAAACGGGAATAAAATATAATGAATAGAATATAGTGAATAAAACTAAATAAATAAAATAAGCAGCAGCAGAAAAGCAGAGAGGATCGGGTCCCATCCTTTCACGCCCCCTCCCTGGAGGGTCTGGGGCCGGTGTGGAGCCGGGGCAGGGGAGCTGGGGGGTCCCGGCCGGAGCCCCCCGCCCCGCCTGGCTGCTGGGTGCGACATTTCCCAAGTCATTACCAGCGGGTGAAAATTTCCAGCTTCCCACCGAAATGCATTAGCTGAGCACACAGCACTAATGGGAAACAGGACTCGTCATTAGGCTGCGGCCCCGGGGGAGAAGTGAAGGGAAAAGTCAGCCGGGCTTCGGCTGGAGCTGCAACATCGGGGCAGCCCTGCAGGAGCATGTGCATCCCTGCAGGACCATGTGCATCCCTGCAGCTCCCTGTGCATCCCTGCAGGACCATGTGCATCCCTGCAGGACCATGTGCATCCCTGCAGCTCCCTGTGCATCCCTGCAGCTCCCTGTGCATCCCTGCAGGACCATGTGCATCCCTGCAGGACCATGTGCATCCCTGCAGCTCCCTGTGCATCCCTGCAGCTCCCTGTGCATCCCTGCAGGACCATGTGCATCCCTGCAGGACCATGTGCATCCCTGCAGGACCATGTGCATCCCTGCAGCTCCCTGTGCATCCCTGCAGCTCCATGTGCATCCCTGCAGGACCACGTCCATCCCTGCAGGACCACGTCCATCCCTGCAGGACCATGTGCATCCCTGCAGGACCATGTGCATCCCTGCAGCTCCCTGTGCATCCCTGCAGGACCATGTCCATCCCTGCAGGACCATGTCCATCCCTGCAGGACCATGTGCATCCCTGCAGCTCCATGTGCATCCCTGCAGGACCATGTCCATCCCTGCAGGACCACGTCCATCCCTGCAGGACCATGTGCATCCCTGCAGGACCATGTCCATCCCTGCAGCTCCCTGTGCATCCCTGCAGCTCCATGTGCATCCCTGCAGGACCATGTCCATCCCTGCAGGACCACGTCCATCCCTGCAGGACCATGTCCATCCCTGCAGCTCCCTGTGCATCCCTGCAGGACCATGTGCATCCCTGCAGTTCCCTGTGCATCCCTGGGACTCCCTGTCCATCCGTGCAGCTCCCTGTGCACCCCTGCAGTTCCGTGTGCAGCCCTGTGTCTGTCTGTCCATCCCTGCAGCTCCCTGTCTGTCTGTCTGTCTGTCTGTCCATCCTTGCTGCCAGGGGGATCTGTCAGCATCCCTGCCCTGCCTGCAGCTCGCCCATCCCAAACCCCCCACAGATCCTTCACTCACTGCAGCACTCTGCCATTGCTTCCCTGGCAATCACAGCACCAGCCCGGGCCTGGTAAAGAGCAGAACTCATGAACTGATGGAATAACCCTTTAATAACCCCAAAGCCCATCTAAGGACACCTGTGCTCAATCCCACCCATCCTCTGTGCCTCAAAGCCAGGAGCTGGGAATCTCCGAGGATGTTTTTTTCCCAAGGGGACTTTTTTGGGAGAGGCTTCAGCACTCGCCCAGCTTTGAAGGTGTGATGCCAATTAAGGCTGTGGTTCCAGGGCAGCAGGATCAGAGCTGCCTGTTTGGACAAGGAGCAATAAAGCTGCAGCTGTATTTATCCACTTATTTGGGAGCTGCTGGGGAAGACAGGATGCTAAAAGTCAGGAAAAAAACGTGTTTTAAAGGCAAACTTCAGGGACTCTTTTGTGTCCTGTGGGCATCCTCCTCCCTGAGGGTCTTGTAGCCATCACCAGGGTGCTTCCTCGTGAGCAGGATAATCCTGCCTGTGTATTCCCATCTGCTTTGAAATGCTCAAAAATCCAGAGATTTTTATAATTACTTCTCTGCATTGTGCGGGGAAAAGGAACTTTAAATGGCATGACTCCCTGTTTAAGGCAGGATTTGCTGGATACGGCCCGTGAGCCTGTGCATGCAGGGATGCTCAATGCAGGTTATTAAAGCACGGGGGATTTTTGCTGTGGATATTTACCTGGAGACTCTGGGGTTTCTCTGTGTCTGTACACAGCCGAGTGCATTTCCAGTGAGAATTTGGTGGGATTCGAGCAGGAACCCCACCTGAGAGAGGAGTATGTGCCATCCACAGCCCATGTGCTGTGCCCAGCCCCGAGGTGCCACACAGGGATGGCAGCAGTCCTGTCCCCAGGGCAGGGTCACCTCGCATCCTGTGCGAGCTCCCGAGTTTGTCCCATGTCCCAGATGTTCCCAGACATGTGGCACACCTGGACAGGCCCAGACACCTTCCCCTGGGCACAGGGGCACAGCTGGCACAGCCTGGAGCTGTAGGCTGTGCCCTGAGGAGATGCTCGGGGGGCTCCTGCGAGGCCTGGGGATCTCGGGGCAGTGTGGGAGTGGGACTGAGGTTATGTTTGTGTCCCTGTGGGTGTCATGGGGAGGGGAGCACTGCTGAGTGAGGTGCCATCGGGAGGAGTTTAGGTGCTGGTTTGGATGCCTGGGGAAGGAGCAGGTGTTGGTGCAGGGGTCCATGAGGAAGGAACAGTTTTCCATCGGGCATCCCTGGGGAAGGAGGGAGTGCCAGTGTGGGGGTCCGTGGGCAAGGAGCACAGGGCACTGCAGGGGAAGATGCAGGGCAGGTGACACTGGAGGTGACAGCAGGAAAAGAGGGGTGTCCATGGGGTGCCAGGGTGGAAGGAGGGGTGTCCATGGGAGTGCAGCCATGGAATGTGGGGTGGCTGTGGGGCTGTCCATGGGAACAGGGGATCCGTGGGTGTCACTGTGGAAGCAGGGCTCTCCATGGATCTGTGGGTGTCACTGTGGAAGCAGAGCCCTCCATGGATCCATGGGTGTCACTGTGGAAGCAGATCCCTCCATGGATCCCTGGGGTGTCACTGTGGAAGCAGATCCCTCCATGGATCCCTGGGGTGTCACTGTGGAAGCAGATCCCTCCATGGATCCCTGGGGTGTCACTGTGGAAGCAGATCCCTCCATGGATCCCTGGGGTGTCACTGTGGAAGCAGATCCCTCTATGGGGGTGCTGGTGTGGAAAGAGGGGTGTCCATGGAGGAGCTGGAGGGCAAGGAGGGTTTCCATGGGAGTGTTGGTGGGGAGAAAGAGGGGTCTGTGAGGAAACCGGGGCGTCGGTGGGGTTTCAGTAGGGAAGCAGGGGTGTCGGTAGGGATGCAGAGGTGCACGCAGGGTGTCTGTAGGGATGCAGAGGTGCACGCAGGGTGTCGGTAGGGATGCTGAGGTGCACGCAGGGTGTCGGCAGGGAAGCAGGGCTGTAGGCAGGGTGTCTGTAGGGATGCAGAGGTGCACGCAGGGTGTCTGTAGGGAAGCAGAGGTGTAGGCAGGGTGTCGGCAGGGAAGCAGAGGTGCACGCAGGGGTGTCGGGGGAAGCAGGGCTGTAGGCAGGGTGTCTGTAGGGATGCAGAGGTGTAGGCAGGGTGTCGGTAGGGATGCAGAGGTGTAGGCAGGGTGTCGGCAGGGAAGCAGAGGTGCACGCAGGGGTGTCGGGGGAAGCAGGGCTGTAGGCAGGGTGTCTGTAGGGATGCAGAGGTGTAGGCAGGGTGTCGGCAGGGAAGCAGAGGTGCACGCAGGGGTGTTGCCGGCGGCCAGCGGGGTGTGTGCAGCCCCCGCCGCCCCCCCGCCGCCTCTTTGCATAGGAGTGCGACTGTCCCCGGGCCCTCCGCCCTCCATATAAGCGGCCGGGACGGCGGCGGCCGCACCGGCCCGGCCATGCTGCAGAGCCCGGCGTGCCCCCGGCCCGGGCCGCCGCCCCCCAAGACCCCGTTCCACATCGAAGCGCTGCTCGCCCGGGAGCCGCCGCGCCGCGGCCCCGCCGCCTCCGCCGGCCCCGGGCCGCCCGCCCCGCGCTGGCCCGCGGCGGGACCCGCACCCGGGCCGGCCCCGGCGGCGGCGGCGGCAGCGGGGCCGCTGCCCGGCCCCTGGGGCTGGCCCTGGCCCTGGCCCGGCGCAGGTGAGCGGGGGCCGGCCGGGCGGGACGGGAGCGGGGATGCCGCGCACGGGGACGGGATGCGGAGCGGCCCCGGCAGCGCCCCGCGGGGAAATACCGGGCTCGGGGTCCCCCACGCTCCCGGCCCCGGCATCTCCCTGCTGGGACTATCGGGCTCGGGGTCCCCCACACTCCCGGCCCCGGCATCTCCCTGCTGGGACTATCGGGCTCGGGGTCCCCCACACTCCCGGCCCCGGCATCGCCCCGCGGGGAAATACCGGGCTCGGGGTCCCCCACGCTCCCGGCCCCGGCATCTCCCCGCTGGCAGTATCGGGCTCGGGGTCCCCCCACACTCCCAGCCCCGCTGCCGCCCCGCGGGGAAATACCGGGCTCGGGGTCCCCCCACACTCCCGGCCCCGGCATCTCCCCGCTGGGACTATCGGGCTCGGGGTCCCCCACGCTCCCGGCCCCGGCATCGCCCTGCTGGGACTATCGGGCTCGGGGTCCTCCACACTCCCGGCCCCGGCATCTCCCCGCTGGGACTATCGGGCTCGGGGTCCCCCACACTCCCGGCCCCGCTGCCGCTGCGCTCCCGCAGCCCCGGAGCGGCCCGGCCGAAGCCTCGGGCTGCGGCTGCGGGTCGGGGACGCGGCAGGGAAAACTTTCCTTGGCGTTTTTTCCCCTCTGGAGGTGATCGATATAGCGAAACCAAAAAGGAACTGTTTATGTGGGGGTTTTTTTTTTGTTTATTTGTTAATTTTTTTGATATCGCGAGGCAGGTTCTAACACACCCGATGTCTCTGAACAGTTTGACAAAGAGCGTGTGGTTGATTCCTGAAGATGCTATGGGGTTTTACTAATCCATTATTCAGTCCGCAGTCCGGACCCGGGTGCAGGATATCCAAACTCGCTGCTTGCATTTGAGGTGGAGCCAGAAACCTGCAATAGCTGTAACAGAAAAGTGGGAGCGCTAAAAGCAGTATTCCAGTGCCTGGGCTAGCGGAAGGTGTCGGAGGTTGGAACTGGAGGATCTTTAAGGAGCTTTCCAACCCAAAGCAGTCTGTGACTCCACGAGATTTTACGGGTGACTTTGCACACACTGGCATTTATTTCTCCTTTCATATATCAGGAAGGCACTTCACTGCCAGTTTTAATCAAAAACCTGCTGTAATTTCTCAAAGCCTCGCTCCCAAAATTAATTTCTTCACCTCTGCTGCTGTGTGGGTCCCTCTTCTCCCAAATTTACCCTCATCTCTCTTTAATTTTGCTTTCCCCGCAATTTTTCACTCACAGAAATGAAACTGCCAAGAGTTTTGCGGCACTTGGCCGCCAAAACTCCATATTTTTATTGCAGAAGCATCTAAGGAAAATGGTTTTGTTGATCGGTGGGTAAAATTTACACCGTGGTGATGGATGATACTTCCTGATATGTCAGGATCTATTTTTACTGGAACTTTATAAGGACAACGGCCAAGTGATTTTAACAAAGTATCTCCATTCAGAGTATTTTTCTTGAAATTAGGTATTCCTTTTTAGCGTTCAGAGTGTGATCTTGCTGCTGTCCAGGCAAAACCTGCAGCCAGGCCCATATTCTCTGTGGATAAGGAACTCCAGATTTGATCCTGATGCGACAATATTCTGGCACCAAAAGCATTTGCTGATCTTTTACAAAGTACTTAGCACAACTATTTAATATATTATTTCTTTCATGAGACAGCATCAGCAGAATTGTGTTAATCTTTATATTATATCAAACATCCAGGTATGAAAACACAGTTAAACGATTTGCAGAGCAATTTCCACTCAGCGTTTCATGTTGGAAATTATACTTGCTATTATTCCAGCGTTAAAATAGAAACAAAAAGTGATGGGTGAAAAGATTTTAATGATGAAAATAGTTTTAAGTGCAATTACGGCTGTTAAGCTGTCAGGTCTCCATCCCACAAATCCTTAAACACAGGCAGAACTTACACCCAATTAATGAAAATAAGTAGGTCAAGGTGCAGGTTTGTGCCTGGAAAACGTGACAAGATCAGTCATTAAAGGAGAGATAAGTAGCAGGTGTGAATGGGGATCATTATGTGCAGTATTTCCATAAAAGCTGGAGAAACCTGGCTTGCCACAATAATTTGAAGAGCAGACATGGGGACCATTAATGGCCTGATCCTGCCGGTGCTTTCCACAGGGAAAATCCCACTGGTTGTAATTAGTGGTCATGTTAAAGTGAATCGGGTGCTCGGAGGAGCCGTGGTGGTGCCATCAGCGCTGGCCTTGGTGGCTCCTGTGGCTCCTGAACCCTTCGGGCTGTGCAGTGAGCCCTGGAGGAGATCTGCAGGGCCATCAGCTGGGCACGGGCTGTGCCATGAGCCCTGGAGGAGATCTGCAGGGCAATCAGTTTGGGCTGTGCCATGAGTCCTGGAGGAGATCTGCAGGGCAATCAGCTGGGCACGGGCTGTGCCATGAGCCCTGGAGGAGATCTGCAGGGCAATCAGTTTGGGCTGTGCCATGAGTCCTGGAGGAGATCTGCAGGGCAATCAGCTGGGCACGGGCTGTGCCATGAGCCCTGGAGGAGATCTGCAGGGCAATCAGTTTGGGCTGTGCCATGAGTCCTGGAGGAGATCTGCAGGGCAATCAGCTGGGCACGGGCTGTGCAGTGAGCCCTGGAGGAGATCTGCAGGGCAATCAGCTGGGCACGGGCTCCATGGCGGGGCTGGGAAGGGATTTGCAAGGATTGGGCGCTCAGCAGTGAGCAAGAACATCGTCTGGATTGGGAACATCTGCTGGATGGGGAACATCGGCTGGAACATCGGCTGGATGGGGGATGAGGGACTGGGGAAGGGGAGACCTGCTCCCAGTCAGGTGCCAGGGCAGTGCTGGTGTTGGATTGTATGTTAATTTATGCTAATTGCTGTTATCCTCAGGCCACAGCTGGAGAGGAGACAGGTCAGATACACTTGTTAGTACTGCTAAATCCTCACCACCCCTGGCAACTTTACCGGGATGCAGGATGGTCCTGCATGAGAGCTGGATCCTGGACACTGAGCCTGTGTGCCAAGGGAAAGGGAAAACCAGGGGCCAGGCTGGGGTCAACTCTCTCAAGCTTTGAACATTTGTGATTCAAAGGTTCTTGAGACAAAGGTGGGATTTTTGTGTTCTGCAGCTCTTGATGCAATTCATTGTCCTGTTGCAAAGGTCCCGTGCAGGCAAAGGTCAAATCCTGCCCACCTCACTAAGTGCTGATTTCTTTGGGTCTGGCTGTGCATGTCCAGGACTGTCCTTGGTGTACCCTGAGGGTAAAACCATAAAACAGGCCCTCAAAAGTTCTTCTACTCCAGCTTTTCATGGGAAAAGCAGCCTGGATGAGATTATCTGAGTAGGGACAGGGCAGGGACATCCCTGCTGGGTTTGGTGCTTTCTCCCAGCTCCTTTAGTGCAGATCCCTTCAATTTTTGCTGCTTTCTCACAGGTCTGGAGTTGTCTCACTGTGTCGGGACCAACCCTCTGGGTCCTGCTGGGCCTTGGAGGTCGGGGGGGCCCTGCAAGATGAAGAGAGTCCGCACGGTCTTCAAACCAGAGCAGCTGGAGCGGCTGGAGCAGGAGTTCCTCAAGCAGCAGTACATGGTGGGCACGGAGAGGGTGGACCTGGCTGCAACCCTGCATCTCACGGAGACCCAGGTAAGGGACAGGGAGCTGAGCTGCTGGAACTCGTCCTGGGGCTGCTCTCTGCTGATGGCCCCGCTGGGAAGCGTGGTGGGAGGAGGACACGGTGCAAAGTGACCTGTGGGACACCCTGCTGCCAGGAGAAGAGACGGGCCTGGAGTTTGGATGGTTTTTGGGTAAGATTTCTGAATCCATGAAGTGGAACAAAAAGCATTCAGGAGCACAACCCTGCTGTGCTTTAGAGTTGGAGCTGGGTTGGTTGCTGTGTCTGCATTGTCATGATCCTCTGGAGACTGTTTCAAGTGTCCTTTTATGACACTGGATATAATTATTTCCCTGCTTTGCCGTGTGAGTTCCTGCTCCTCCCACAGTAAATTGCTTGTTTAGTGTGGAAAGTGTAGAAAGAAGGAGTCAGGTGATCTTCCACAGTGGGATCTAAATTCAGCTGGGGGAAAGGGAGAGCAAAACAAGGCCAGCTCTGGGGACAAGGGATAATTACTGGGCATCTCATCATGGCCTGTGGAAACTGCAGTCCTGGGGATGGATTCCGGGGTTCCTTAGGGAGCTGCTTCCTTCACTTCCCTCGCCAGAACCTCAGTGCAGCTGCCTCCCCCTGTCCCCTGATCCTTTCCCATCACCACTGTGCCCTCTGTAGTTTCACCTCCCTCTGTCCTGGAATAATGCAGATCCCCACTTTAAGGAACTCGTGGGTTGGACAAAGGCTCCTGGAGCCTTTGGGTTAAGCTGTTGTGCCACTTCCCATCCAGGTCAAAGTCTGGTTCCAGAACCGGAGGATCAAGTGGAGGAAGCAGAGCATGGAGCAGAAGGCGGCGAAGCTGTCGCAGTTCGGGGTGATCCAGCCTGCGAGCGCCGACTCTACCGACAGCAAGGACCACGAGGAGGACGCCGTGGACGTGGAGCTTTGAACAGCCAAGAGACTGGGCTGGTTTTTGATGCCTGGGGACGTGTCTGTGCTGCTTTGGTCCAAACAAGACTGATCTGAGAGCTGGAGCTACAGGACTGAACTGCAGCTGGCTGGAAGGAACCCCCCAGGTTTCACTGGCTGCTGTTCAAATTACAGCCAAGTGCTGTAATTCCTGGGGCTTCATCACTTGATGGCAGGTGATCTCCTGTTTGCTCCTGAAGCACCAGGACACACAAACAGCTTCCAGCAGAGAGGCTGGCATGACAATCAGGGTGTCTCTGGTGCTGGGGTGAGAATCACAGTGACTGACACTGGGGTGACAATCACAGGGAGATTCTGATGTTGGGGTGACAATCTGCCGGTTTCTCTGGTGTGGGGGTGACAATCAGAGGGTTACTCTGTAGCTGGGGTGACAGGATGATTTTGATGCTGGGGTGACAGTCAGAGAGTCTCTGATGCTGGGCAGGCAGTGGGATCTGTCTCTGATGGCTCTGAGCACAAGGACATTTCAAACCAACCCGAGTCACTTATGTGTGGCTGTGTGCTCCAAGGAGGAAGGAGGAGAATCTCCCTGATGGCTTTTTCTTCTCAACTTGACTCCCATGTTTGATATTCAGATCAATCACAACCAAAATACCCCAAGTGGGGACGTCCTTTGCTGCCACGCACAGACTCCTGGCAGGGTCCAACCCTGCCCTGGAGCAGAAGTGCCTCGTCCTGTCAGTGCCTTGCTGTATCTGTGCCTTTGCAGGGCTCCCCAGAGCTGGATCCAGCCCCGGTGGTGTGTCCCTGGCACTGCTCAGGGTGTGTGTGGGTGTGTGTGGGTGTTTGGGTGTGTGCTGCTGCAGGGAGCTGCCCGGGGCTGGCCGAGGTGCAGGGCTGGGGGCTGCAGTAAAAAGCAGCTCCCACCCCTCAGCTGCAGCAGTAAAAAGCAGCTCCCCCACCTCGGCTGCAGCAGTAAAAAGCAGCTCCCCCACCTCGGCTGCAGCAGTAAAAAGCAGCTCCCCCACCTCGGCTGCAGCAGTAAAAAGCAGCTCCCCCACCTCGGTTGCAGCAGTAAAAAGCAGCTCCCACCCCTCGGCTGCAGCAGTAAAAAGCAGCTCCCACCCCTCGGCTGCAGCAGTAAAAAGCAGCTCCCACCCCTCGGCTGCAGCCGCCGGCCTCTGCCCCAGGCCAGATGTGCCACCGTGGCCTCGGCCAGCTGCTGCTCTGTTCTCTCCTCATTATCCCTGCAGGTGCCCTGGGACGCAGCACCTGGAGCGCTCCGAGCACATCTGGAGCAGCCCGATGCGGTTAACAGCTGGATTTCTGGGGGTAGGGAGGGCTTTGGGGGGCCAGGACTAAGGACTCAGGCTGGCACCTTGCCTTCCTCCGGGTGCCCAAGGCAGCAGCCACCACGGCCCATCAGCTCAGGATAATTTATTCCGTCTCTTTCTGACCTAGAACACTGTATACCACTTTACTCTTATATTGTTATTTATAGAAACACCTTCTTTTAGTTTGCCTTGTTTGTCACTTATTTATTTGCTTTTTCTCTTGATAAAAATGGAGTTCATTTTAAAAAGAGAGATGGAATGAGTGTAAAAACAAAAAACAGATGGAAAAACTTCCAACTATCCACTTTAATTTTCAATTGAAAAGAGTAACAAAAAAAAACCCCACCAAATGTATTTTCATCCTTCTCAAAAGAGTTTGAGGGTTTTTTCTTAATAAACTATTTTGGACAAAATACATACATAAGATCTTTATTTCAATTGATTGATGACCCCATATCAAAGTAGAAAAAGGGAGTTACTGTCTCTGGGCTGGTTACTGCAGAGATAAAACTACATTTTCTCTAAGAGCAGTCATGCCTGGTGAGTATGGGTTGCTCAGACTCCTGGAGAACAAGAACCTGAGTCTGCAGGTGGATGTGGCCAAAACTCTGCAGCTCCTGCCCTGCCAGCCTGAGGGGCTGGAGCATGGCCAAGGCAGGGAACAGAGCTGGGAAGGGGCTGGAGAGTTCCTGAGGGAGCTGGGAAGGGGCTGGAGAGTTCCTGAGGAGCTGGGAAGGGGCTGGAGAGTTCCTGAGGAGCTGGGAAGGGAATGGAGAGTTCCTGAGGGAGCTGGGAAGGGAATGGAGAGTTCCTGAGGGAGCTGGGAAGGGAATGGAGAGTTCCTGAGGAGCTGGGAAGGGAATGGAGAGTTCCTGAGGGAGCTGAGGGGGCTCAGCCTGGAGCAAAGGAGGCTCAGGGGGACCTTGTGGCTCTGCACAGCTCCTGCCAGGAGGGGACAGCCGGGGGGGTCGGGCTGGGAACAGGGACAGGAGGAGAGGAATTTCAGGATCACTGAGGCTGGAAAATCCCTCCAAGGTCACCGAGCCCAAGCTGTGCCCAATCCCCCCTTGTCCCCAGCCCAAAGCTCTGAGTGCCTTCCCTGGACATCTCAGGGGATGGGGTCTCCACCGCCTCCCTGGGCAGTCCTTTCCAATGCCCATTACACTGCGTTCCATGAAGAAATATCTGAGGAAATGGCCTCAGGTTGTGACAGGGGAGGTTTATATTGGATGTTGGGGAAAACTCATTCACAGGAAGGGCTGTGCAGCGTGGTCACAGCTGCAGTGTTGAAAACCCCATCGCTGGAGGGATTTAAAAGCCTTGTAGATGTGGCACATGGGGACATGGCTCAGTTGTGGCCTTGGCAGTGTCAGGGCACATCGGACTCATTTGTCTTAGTGGGCTTTTCCCACATAAATATTCCATGACAACAGGAGTCACGGCAGCGCTGTCCCACCTGTGCCTTGTCCTTGTCCCTGCCATGGGTACAGTGTGATGGAGCACAGCCTGCGCTGGATCCCACAGCACGGCCAGGGAGCGTGGCCCTGCAGCCTGTTTGTCCCCTGTCCCTGCAGCAGTGGCCAGTCTGGCAGTCTGTTTGTCCCCTGTCCCCAGGCTGGGTGGCCAGAGCATTGGCCAGTTTAGCAGTCTGTTTGTCCCTTGTCCCTAGCCGGGTGGCCGCAGCAGTGGCCAGCCCTGCAGCCTGTTTGTCCCCTGTCCCTGCAGCAGTGGCCAGAGCAGTGGCCAGCCCTGCAGCCTGTTTGTCCCTTGTCCCCGGCCAGGTGGCCAGAGCAGTGGCCGCAGCAGTGGCCGGAGCAGTGGCTGCAGCAGTGGCCGGAGCAGTGGCCAGCAGCAGTGGCCGCAGCAGTGGCCGCATCAGTGGCCGGAGCGGTGGCCGGAGCAGTGGCCAGCCCTGCGGCCACGCTGTGGGTCAGCGGCCAGTCCTGCGGCCGTGCTGCAGCCGCGGGCCCGGGCATGGAAGTGGCAGCTGCCGCCTTGTCACCGGTGCCACGAGCCGACAGTGACATCTAGTGACACCAAGTGACGCCAAGTGACGCCAAGTGACACCAAGTGACACCAAGTGACACCAAGTCGCTCCCCAAAGCCCCGCGTGGGGAATCGCCCCCAGCTCCCAGCCCTGCTCCCCGCCTGGCCAGCGGCGAGCGGGGTGAGCGCAGCGCCGTGAATCAATAAATACAACCAAACACTTTGGGCTTTAAGGCTTTGCAGAGCCCCAGGCAGGAGGTGGCGAGGGCGGATGGCCACAGCAGCGAGCTTGGACGGCTTTTTTGGGGGAAGTTGGGGCAGTTTTGGGTGCACAGGGCAGTGGGCGATGCTGCCTCTCTCCCCGAGGGGAGACTCGAGTGAGGGGGAACTTGTACCCTGCCTGGCACCATTAAATATCAATAACCGACCGGGGACAGGCAGCAAACTTCTGTCATTTGGGGTGGCAGCGGCAGGGCCACGGCCCGGTTTTGGGGTGGTGTGGTGGTTTTGGCTCTGTTTTGGCGCTGTTTTGGGGTGTTTTGACACTGTTTTAGGGTGTTTTAGTGCTGTTTTGTCATTGTTTTAGGCTATTCTGGAGCTGTTTTGGGGTGTTTTAGCGCTGTTTTGGGGCGGTTTGGCGCTGTTTTGGGGTGTTTTGGCGCTGTTCTGACGCTGTTTTGGGGTGTTTTCTCTCTGTCTCAGGCCGCTCCGGTGCTGTTTTGGGGTGTTTTCTCTCTGTTTTCTCTCTGTCTCGGGCCGCTCCGGTGCTGTTTTGGGGTGGTTTTGGGTGTTTTCTCTCTGTTTTCTCTCTGTTTCGGGCCACTCTGGCGCTGTTTTGGGGTGGTTTTGGGTGTTTTCTCTCTGTTTTCTCTCTGTCTCGGGCCGCTCCGGCGCTGTTTTGGGGTGGTTTTGGGTGTTTTCTCTCTGTTTTCTCTCTGTTTCGGGCCGCTCCGGCGCTGTTTTGGGGTGTTTTCGCTCTGTTTTGACGCTGTTTTAGGGTGTTTTCTCTCTGTTTTCTCTCTGTCTCGGGCCGCTCCGGCGCTGTTTTGGGGTGGTTTTGGGTGTTTTCTCTCTGTTTTCTCTCTGTTTCGGGCCGCTCCGGCGCTGTTTTGGGGTGTTTTCGCTCTGTTTTGACGCTGTTTTAGGGTGTTTTCTCTCTGTTTTCTCTCTGTCTCGGGCCGCTCTGGCGCTGTTTTGGGGTGTTTTCGCTCTGTTTTGGCGCTGTTTTGGGGTGGTTTAGGGTGTTTTCTCTCTGTTTTCTCTCTGTCTCGGGCCGCTCCGGTGCTGTTTTGGGGTGGTTTTGGGTGTTTTCTCTCCGTTTTCTCTCTGTCTCGGGCCGCTCCGGCGCTGTTTTGGGGTGTTTTAGGGTGTTTTCTCTCTGTTTTCTCTCTGTCTCGGGCGCTGCCCGGCCGCTGTGGCGGGGGGCCAAGATGGCGGCCGGCCCCGCGCGCCCCGCGGCTGAGGCGGCGATGGCGGGCGCGGGCCCCTGAGGGGAGCGGCGGCGGCGGCGGCGGAGGAAGAGGAGGAGGAGGAGGAGGAGGAAGAGGAAGAGGCGCTGCCCGGCGGGTCAGGGCGGGGAAGTCGCCGCCCGAAGATGGCGGCGGCGGCGGGGCCGCACGGCGGGGCTGCGGCGGAGGCGCGGTTCATCAGCAGCGCCAAGGTGAGCGGCCCGCGGGCTCCCCTCGGTGCGGCCCTCCCTGCCCGCCCAGCCCGGGGGCTGAGGGGCAGAAACCCGCAGGGTCCCCTCGGCAGGAGGGCACGGACGGGTTCCCTCGGCTCCCGGCATGACTCGGCGTCGGGCGCGTCCCTGACCCGCGGCTGTCCCTCGGCAGGGAAAGGGCTTGTTCGCCACCAGAAACATCCGCAAAGGGGAAACGGTCTTCGTGGAGAGGCCGGTGGTGTCCTCCCAGTTCCTCTGGAATGCCCTGTACAACTACCGAGGTGAGCGGCTGGCGGCGTGGCCCCATCCCTGTCACTGTCCCGGTGCGGTGACCGCAGAGGTACCGAGGGAAGGGTTCGGGGTTCTCTCAGCGCCTCTGTAAAGGTGGCCCTGCTGCCTTTCTGCCGCCACACTAAACTCTCGACAAGTCCAGGTGTCATCTGAGGGATGGTGACTTCCATCAGCTCTGGAGGAATGTGCCAGGTGCCACCATAGAATCCTGGAATGGGTTGGAAGGGGCCTTAAAGATAATATTCCACCCCTGCCATGGGCAGGGACGCCTTGCCCCAGCCTGGGTTGCTCCAAGCCCCTTCCCCTTGTTCCTTTCTGCTGTTGGTACCAGTTGTGTTGTGTTGCCCTGTGTTCTAGTCCCTTTCCTTTCCAAAGGCTTTCCTGTGGTATCCACCTACCCATCCATCCATTCCTCCGTCCATCCATCCACCCATCCATCCATCCACCCATCCATCCACCCACCATCCATCCATCCATCCACCCATCCACCTACCCATCCATCCATCCCTCCATCCCTCCATCCCTCGCTGTCTCCCCACAGCCTGTGACCACTGCCTGCGGGCACTGGAGACGGCGGAGGAGAACGCCCAGCGCCTGCTGGGGAGGAGCTCCCTGGTGCTGCCTCACCCGGAGCAGTGCAGCATCCGGAAGGACCTGCACCAGCAGTGTCCCCGCTGCCAGGTACGCCACTGCCAGGAGGGACCGTGTTCTCCTTGGCATCTTGAGTCCTTTCCATCCATTCGGGCTCTTGTGCTGTCTGCCTTTCTGTGGGCCAAAGAGCCAGGGCTCAGCTGGTCAGGGAGGGGGCACAGGCAGACCTAGGAGCCCCTTTTCCTGCAGGCACAGGCAATGGCAGCGCTGTCCCCTCGCTCTAGGTGACGTACTGCAGCGCAGAATGCAGGCAGGCAGCTCTGGAGCAGTACCACCAGGTGCTCTGCCTCGGCCCGTCCCGGGACGACCCCACGCACCCCCTCAACAAGCTGCAGGAGGCATGGAGGTAGGGCCTGCCCCGCCTGCGGCTCCACAGCCAAGGGAGGTGGCTCTCCTGGGCTGGCTCCTTGCTGTGCATCCCTACACAAGGTGGCTGCAGGGTGGGGGTGGCCGTGGGACACTGCCCAGTTCTTTCTCCTGGTTGGGTGTTGTGGTGTTGGCAGCCCGAGGGTTTGGACACGCAGCTGAGCACTCCTTATTTTTATCCTGCTAAAGAGCTACAAAGTCCTCAGCTGCGCATCCCTCACTCCTGCAGTTTTCTGGTGCTCCTGCAGATCTCCAGGCTCTGGGAGATGTTCCTTGTGGCATCCCATGGGCTCATTTCTGTCCCTTCTTTAAAAAAAAATAGTTCCAGAGGGGATGAGCAACATCCCTGACCCAAATCTTGTCCCAGGCCCAAGCAGAGTGAGCAGGATTGTTTGTATGGGTGGAGAAGGAAGGTGGGGGCAGGTTTCTCTCCACTGCACCCCCACACAGCAATGCTGCACTAACCATTTGGTGTGCTGGGTCAGTGCAGGCCTGACCACACCTATGGCAGCTGCCTCTGCCTCCCTCCAGCTTTTCATTCCCGTGCCAGCCCTGATCTGCTCATCTCTTCTCTATTTTAATCCCACAGAAACATGCATTACCCTCCAGAGACTTCCAGCATCATGCTGATGGCCAGGATGGTTGCCACCATCAAACAGGTATGGTGGCTGGTTTTGTTATCCCATTTTGGGTGTTATTCCCAAGGCTCTGTTTCCTTGGCCTGGCTTTCTCAGCATTTCTTCTGACAATGCTCCCTCTCCCTGGGCTGGGGAGGAAAGTGGTGTTGGTGCAATGCCTCTGCTTGATTATTTCGTCAGGCTAAAGACAAGGAGTGGTGGATCAAGGTCTTCTCCCAGTTCTGCAACAAGACAGCAAATGAAGAAGAGGAGATTGTGCACAAGCTGTTGGGGGACAAATTTAAGGTAAGACCCAGCAGCTCTTAAATTGTCTCGAGCCTTCCTTCTCCTGTCTGTGTCTGTGAGCCCACAGATGCCAGAGCCTCGTTACAGTGGGGATAGGAAACACTGGAAACTCCAGGCTTGAAGGGAGGGCCCTGACAGTGGGGAAGTGGTTGCTGAGACGGTTTTGGCCTTGTGATGCTTTCATGGGATATGCTGCTCCTTCCTGTGGGGGAGATGTTCCTGCTGTGGGCTGGGACAGCGTGATATTTAGCTGCTGAGTAGGTGGCTTTGCTGCTAAAATGGGTGGATTTCACAGCTGTGAGGGCAGCAGCCTCCAGGCCAGGGAGCCCGAGTCCTTCTGGAGGCTCAGCCTCAGCCCGGGGCTGGCACCCCCAGCACCCCCACCCTGACCGTGCTCTGTGTCCTGCCAGGGCCAGCTGGAGCTGCTGCGCTTGCTCTTCACCGAAGCTCTTTATGATGAATATCTCAGCAGGGTGAGTGGCTCTGCCTCCCAGACAGCCCAGGAGCATTGGCTAGGGCTTCCCCTGGGACTCTGCTCCTTCCTTGCTTCTCCCAAAGCTCCCTGTGGCATTCAGAGCATTGCAGAGCGAGGTGCTCTGCAGCCTGGCCTGGCCTCAGTTCCTTTGTCCTGTCCCTTCTGCAGTGGTTCACTCCAGAAGGCTTTCGATCCCTCTTTGCCCTCGTTGGGACCAATGGCCAAGGTATAGGAACCAGGTAAGGGGCTTTGTGGAGATGTGGAATGTCAGTGGCTGTGTTTAAGAGATGGGGACAGAGAGGCAGATTTAAAAAAAATCTTCATCTTGGCTGTGTCCAACCCTTTCACATCTGTCTGCCAGACCTTGGCTGCTCAGAGCCACTTTGGATCTCCTCTGTGAGGTCTCACCATGTGCTAACAGCACTATGGGAGTGTAAAAATGTCCTGCTGTTTGTGACAGTTCTGTGGGGCTGTGACAGTGTCCCACTGCTCCCCAAAGCCCTGTGGGGCTGTGACAGTGTCCCACTGCTCCCTGAAGCCCTGTGGGGCTGTGACAGTGTCCCACTGCTCCCTGAAGCCCTGTGGGGCTGTGACAGTGTCCCACTGCTCCCCAAAGCCCTGTGGGGCTGTGACAGTGTCCCACTGTGGAGCTGTGACAGTGTCCCACTGCTCCCCAGAGCCCCGTGGGGCTGTGACAGTGTCCCACTGCTCCCCAAAGCCCTGTGGGGCTGTGACAGTATCCCTCTCCTCCCCAGAACCCTGTGGGGCTGTGACAGTGTCCCACTGCTCCCCAAAGCCCTGTGGGGCTGTGACAGTGTCCCACTGCCCCCCAGAGCCCTGTGAGGCTGTGACAATGTCCCGTTTCCCCCCAGCTCCCTGAGCCAGTGGGTGCACGCGTGCGACGCGCTGGATCTGCCCATGCTGCAGCGGGAGGAGCTGGACGCCTTCATCGACCAGCTCTACAAGGACATCGAGAAGGGTGAGGCTCTGGGAGTGCAGGGACAGGGCAGGCAGCCTCAGGATAGGAATCTTTGTCCTCCATCCCCTCCCAGTGGG
Source organism: Lonchura striata (assembly GCF_050655825.1). Classification (NCBI taxonomy): domain Eukaryota; kingdom Metazoa; phylum Chordata; class Aves; order Passeriformes; family Estrildidae; genus Lonchura; species Lonchura striata. The sequence continues at coordinate 777,259 of NC_140706.1, read as the reverse complement.
AGGGAAAGGCTCTTGGGAAATCACCCTGCAGCACCCAGGCCGTGCTGGCTGTGGGTGTTTGTGTTGATGGACATTCCTTCATGCTTGTGTGTGGAAGAGCAGGAATGGACCGTGCAAACTCTAACCCCTCTCTGCTGCAGAGTCGGGAGAGTTCCTCAACTGCGAGGGATCAGGGCTCTACGTGCTGCAGAGCTGCTGTAAGTAACACAAGGACTGGGAGGAAAACAGTAGTGAGGAGGGACATGTCCCGTGCTAGGCTGGCTCACCTCTTCCTCTGGAGAAAAAGGATTGTGCTTGCCATCTGTGGGATGGGATGGGGTGGATGTGGTGGGTACTGCTCTCTGTTCCCTGGCACTTTGCCCAGCTGTGGAATGGCCAGTCCTGCCTTGGATGCACTCAGATGTGATGTGGTTCCAGGAGCCACTTAGGCATTTAGCAGAGATTGTATTGCCCCTAGGTAACCACAGCTGCATCCCCAATGCTGAGACATCCTTCCCAGAAAACAACTTCCTCCTGCATCTCACTGCTCTGGAGGACATCGAAGCAGGAGAGGTGAGCCAGCAGGGCCTGGGTGCACCTGAGGTTACATCACACCTTGGCATCATCCCTGTGTCCCCTACATCCTCCATGGACCCCAGCCCCAAAACCTTCTGAGTCCTGCATCATGGCAGAGGAATTCAATCCCCATCCCATGTAGGGGCTGCCAGACCCCCTGCTTCTTCCTGATTATGAGAGGGACTGGGAGAAATCCTGCTGCTTTGGGATCATGGGGAGTGATTCTGAGCCCATCCCATTTCTATTTGCTGCCAGGAAATCTGCATCAGTTACTTAGATTGCTGTCAGAGGGAGCGCAGCAGACACAGCCGCAACAAGATACTCAGGTAGGGGCTGCCTGGGGGGCCCTCAGACCCCTTGACACCCCAACAGTCCATAGGGCAGCATCCCCACCCCGGGGCTGGGTGTACCTTGGGCTGTGGCTGTGCACGGGCTGCTGAGAGCTTCAGTGGGCTCGTGGCAGGGGGTGAGTGCAGCACGTGCTGCTCCTTGGAATGTGTTGTAGCCTTGGGGACAAAGGATTTGGGTTCCCCGCCCCTCTCTGTGGGTTTACACCTGCAGACCCTTCCTTTTCCTTGTCTGTCCCTCAAGGGTAGAGGTTCCTGCTGGGGGTCCCTGTCCCATCACCCCTGTGGGGCTGAGGAATCCCCCTCCCCACCTGGGGTACCGTAACGCTGCCTGAGCCAGCAGGATGGGACCCCGGACTCCTGCGGGTGTGACACGTTTAGCCCCTTCCTGGCTGTTCTCTTCCCAAACCCTGCTTGGCAGCAGTGTGGGGTGGTACCCGTCTCCACAGCATCCCTCTGTCTCCTGCCTGCCCACCTGCCAGGGAGAACTACTTGTTTACCTGCTCGTGTCCCAAGTGCCTCGCGCAAGCCGACGACGCCGACGTGACGTCGGACGAAGAGGAGGAGGGCGAAGGAGAGACAGACGATGCAGAGCTGGAGGATGAGATGACTGATGTGTGATCCTGGCCCCGGGCGAGAGGAGAGGGAAGGGATGGGAAGGGAAGGGCCTGGAGGTTCCTCCAAGAGGCAGCAGCTTTAATTTAGAACAGGGTTGTGTTGTGGGGTCGGGGTTGTGCAGAGGTGCCGGAGCGGGGCAGCCGGGAGCCGGAGGCAGGCCCTGCTCCTACCTGTCCGTGGTGTCCCTGTGCGTGTGTGTGTGTGTGTGTCAGGCTGTCCCTGTCCTCCCCGTGAGGACAAGCTGTGAGCCAGTGGCCCTCCAGCGCATCCCAGTTCCCAGTAGGGCAGGCTGGTGCGTTCAGGGGAGGCTGGAGGAGAGTGGGATCCAGCCAGCCCCTGGGACACCATGCTGGTCACCTGTGAGGTCACTCCCTGTGTCTGTGCAGGCTGTGGATGTGGAGGAGCTTGTCCTTCCCACCCGGAACGTGTGTGTGTGTGTGTCCGTGTGTCCGTGTGTCTGTGCACGAGGGTACTATTTAATGTCTATATTAGCACTATCTACACACTATGGAGCTGGGGCCCTCATGTATCCTGCATTCCATGCCTTGGCCAGCAGTGAGGGGCAGGCGGATGGATCTTGCAGGGGATGCCTTGGAGAGTGGCCCAGAGCTCGAGTCCAGCAGGGAGAGCAGAGCTGACCCTGCAGACACCTCCTTCCCAGCTCGGCCCATCCTTTCCATGACACAGAGCCCTGGGCAGGACCGTGTGGGGATGGAGAATGGCCGGGAGCTGACATGGGCTGGGGTGTCATGCCAAACCCAGAAGACATTTTGGGTTTTGTAGGGACGAGGTTGTGCCTGGGGATGCAGCATGTTCTGGGTGCCTCCCTGCACCCAGTGCTCCCACATGGAGATGTGCCAGTGCAGAGTGGCCCCACTGGATGTCCCCTTGTCACCCATGCCATGCTGCCACCCTCAAGGCCACGCCGTGCTGTGCTGTCCCTGTGTGCAGACCATGTGGCTGGAGGGACAACAGCTCCAAGTGACGGGCAGCAGGTCAGGGATGCACCTGGGGTTATTTCCTTCCTCCGCGGGTTTTAGGGAGCTGCTTCCTGCTGCCGTGTCCATGGCAGCAGGACTGTGGGACCGAGGGTGGCACACCTGTGGCACTGCCATCACCATCAGCCCTGCCTCCCGCTGCTTGTCCCCAGCCGTCCCCTTCAGTGTTCCTAATAAACCGAGACTGGTGACAGCTGGGGACCCGTGCTTTGTATTGCTGGTGCTGAGTGCAGACAGGGCTGTGACCCAGGGGCTGCACCTGTGGGGACACAGGGCTGTGGCTGAGCGAACGGACACCTGTGCAAGTGTGGGCTCTGGATTTGTGACCAGCCCACCTTGGGGACAGCTGCTGGAGGCTGCGCTGTCCCATGAAGCTCTGAGCCCTGCCCCAGCTGCAGGAGGCACTTGGAGAATTATACTAGGAAAAAAATTGAGGATGAGATTTATCCCTTCATCTGCTGAGAAATAAAAGAGAAACTTCCCTTTCTCTAAAACTTACTCAGACTTCATTAGCTCAGACAAAAATATACAGACATTGGGTGAGCCCTGCTGGTAGACCAAGCGTGTATCGCTCTTCCCCCATCCCTGCCAGTCCTCATCCCTCCAAATCAGCAGCACAAGGTCAAATGTTTCCTGGGAAGTGCTGGCCTGCTCTGGGCCCTCACCTCCCTCCCACAGTCACAGGTTGGTGCCAGGCTCAAGGTTCCCCCTGGCACTGGTGCTTGGCCACACCGCGGTGCCAGCAGAAAGATCTGTCGCCGAATCCAGCGGGATCTCTGGAGCATGTTGGGATCCTTTCCTCAGACCCGGTCCTAAGGTCCTGGGATGCACCAGGAAGTCCTTGAGCAGCCTTCTGCTGCTACCAGAAGGTCCAGGGGGGCTGCATCATCTCGTAGGTGGGAATGCTGGTGACATTGACAGGAATGGAGATGACGGCCCAGGGGAGCCCGTGCTGCTCCAGGGAGCGCCTGATCATGTACCTGGGGATGGAGGTGACAGGGTTGGAGAGCGGAGCCACACCGAGCCCAGAGCACAGCCCAGCTCCACGTGCCCCTTGACCGCCACTGAATCCACGTGGATGTGGCTGCCACAGCCTGGCAGGGCCACGCCGAGCAGCGGGCCCTCCCTGCCGAGAGGGACGAGGCTGTCACCGCTGCCAGGAACGTCCCACCCTGGGAAGCAGCCCGGGCACGTACCCGTCCCTGCCCAGCAGGAAGAGCGCGGGGATGTCGGCCGTGCGCCGGGAGCTGTCCTGGATCATCTCGATGTAGAAGCTGTCGTTGTCGTAGGCGTTGTCGGCGATGATGACGGCGCGCCCGCCGTGCTCCTGGATCACGCGGGTCTTGGACAGGAAGGAGCAGCCCCTGCCCCACAGAGGGACCACGCCGTCACCCACCTGGGGTGGCCGCAGCGAGCTCCAAAGCTTGCTCCAAAGCCTGCACCTGCCAGAGCTGGCCTGGGCACACCCAAACTAGGGACTGTCTCCCTGATTCCACACCTCCTCCAAACCCCGCTCCTCCGAGTCTGTATTTCAGCTACAAGCCACCCACATTCCTAAAAAAAAATTAAGTAAAATCCTGGAATGGTTTGGGTTGGAAGAGACATTAAAGCCCATCCAGTGCCACCCCCTGCCATGGCAGGGACACCTCTCACTGTCCCAGGCTGCTCCAAGCCCCAATGTCTAGTCTGGCCATGGACACATCCAGGGATATGAGGCATCCAGAATTTCTTTGGGCAACCTGTACCAGGGCCTCACCACTCACAGAGAAGAGTTCTTTGCAACTGTCTAATCTAAACCTTTCTCAATCTGAACTCGGGCAGCATTTTTTCTACCTTGCCACAGGCTAAAAAATACAAGATGCAATTCTCCAGGGTAGGAACAGCCTTGCATTTTCCCAGTTTATCTATGTGGGGAAAGCCCCAGGAACATCTGGAAGTGATGGGGAGATGTGGCCAGGGCTCCCCTCCTGCCCAGCAGGGTCCCCCAGCAGCTGCCACCATGCCAGACCTACCCCCTCTCCACCAAGGCGATCTGGTCCTGGATGAAGACCCCATTGTTCAGCTCTCCGCAGGCCTCCGGAGGATCCGCGGGGACCAGGTGGATCTGGTCATACCTTGTGTTCTCCGAGGAGACAGGCAGGGGTGAGCCGGGGGGACGGAGCTGCTCCCCCTCCCACGCCCTGCTCATCCCTGTGGGGGCTGCTCCGGGGGAGATTTTGGGTTCCCAGGCTCAGGGACGCTCAGAGCCAGCCCTGGTGCCAGTCCCTGACTCTGGCATCCTGCTGAGGCCAGGGATGCTTGTGGAAGAGCAGTGAGCTCCATTTTAATCAAAACCCCAAAGCACTGAGTCCCAGCGAGGAGCAATATTGGCATGGAGGGACCCAAAGTGGCAAATTCAGTTTTTAATACTTACAAACACGCCACCGAAATCCTTGGCTGGGGTGGCAGTGAAGATGTAGCGGATGTCTCCAGGGCTCAGCACTTGGAAGTACAAATATTCATGGATGCGTAATCCTGGGGGTGAAAAGACAGAGCTGAGGCAAGGGAAACTTAAAGGCAAAATCCCTGAAAAAAGGGAGAAGTCCGTTATCACTCCTGAACCACCGGGGAGAGAACACGCCCTCCAGCAATGCCAAATCCTGGCTGGGCCCAGGTCCCAAAATTCCCCAAAGGTTTTGGGGTGTTCCAAGGGCAGATGTGGCAGTTCCCAGGGACTGACAGGGGATGGGGATGGGAAAAGCACCGGGACTGGGTGCTCAAGGGGAAGGGAAAATACTGCTGGATCATGGAGGGGAGAGAGGTGATAGGCACCCAGACCGAGGGGAACAGAGGGGAAACCCACCAGGATCACAAATGGGAGGGAAAACGCACTTGGATTAGGATGCAGCAGGAAATGCAATGGAGCTGGGGCGCAGTAATGGGAAAAGCACCTGGATCACAGGGAAATCCGAGGGGCTCAGACCCCACCGAGAGGAAATGCCGCAAGATTGGGGTGCTGGGTAGGGAAACTGGGTCGAGGTGCACCCAGGGAATTGCAGGAGAAACGCAGGAGAAATGCACCCGGATCGGGATGTAGGAGGAGAAACGCAATTAGGTGGGGGCGCACCGAGGGGAAATGAATGCCCCGTATGGGTACGGGAGATGAACGCCAACGGGACCGGAGTGTCGGGAGGGGAAATACACCGGGACAGAGACACGGGAGGGGAACGGCAAGGGGCTGGGAGGGGAAATACACCGGACAGAGACACGGGAGGGGAACCGCAGCGGGGCCGGGGTGCCGCGAGGGGAAATACACCGGGATGGCGGGGCGCCGGGCGGGGAGGCGGCCGGCCCGGGATGCCCGGGCTGTGTGCGCGGTGCGGGCGCGGGGCCCGGGTGGTCGCGGCCCGGGTTGTGATCGCTGTCCCCGCTCCGTGCCTCCCTCCGTCCCTCACTCACCGCGGGCCGGGCAGCAGCAGACGCAGAGCCAGAGCCAGAGCCAGAGCAGCATGGCTGCGCCCCGCCCCGCCCACCGGGCCGCCCCGCGCTCCCCATTGGTGCATGGTCTTACCGTGCTCCTTCCTATTGGTCTGCGCCGCCATCAATCACGCGCGAGCCGGCGCGGGCAGCTCGCTGTCACCGCGGCGTTCGCTGCCAAATAGTGATCTATTCAATTTCCCACGCTGCGCGCCCTCTTCCCTCCCTGCCAAACAGTGCTCCTCCCCGGCCCGCCCCCGGGAAGGTTCTGGGCGGGCGCGGGGCATTGTGGGGCCGGGAGCGAGCAGCCGCCGCGATGATGGTGAGTGAGCCCCGCGCCATCCGCCGCCATCCGCCGCCATCCCCGCGTCCTGCCGCGCTGCCCGGCCCGCGGGGCCCCCGCCGGCCCCCAGCGAGCGGCTGCGGCGGGCCGGGCCGGGCCGGGCCGGGCCGGGCCGGCGGGGATGGAGCGCGCAGGCCCGGCGGAGCCGCGCCCGCCGGAGCCGGGCTGCGCCGGCCGCGGGCCCTGGCAGCGGCAGCCCCCGGCCCGGCCCGGCCCCGCGGGGATGCGGGAGGTGGATGAGTCTCCGGGCTGATTGCCCCGGGGAGGTGGATGTGTCTCCGGGCTGATTGCCCCGGGGAGGTGGATGTGTCTCCGGGCTGATTGCCCCGGGGATAACCGGTTCCGTTTCCCTTGGGATCTCCGCGCTGTGGGTGTGGAGGGAGGCTGTACGTTCTCTTCCACAGAATAGTCACGGTGGAGATCGCTCAGTTCAACCCCTGCCCATGCAGGGTCACCTGGAGCAGGTGACACAGGAGCGTGCCCAGGTGGCTTTGGGATGTCCCCAGACCCTCCCTGTGCAGCTGTGCCAAGGCTCTGTCACCCTCCATGGAAAGTTCTTCATGTTGAGGGGGAACTGCTTGTGTTTTAATTTATGTGCTGTTGCTGGGCATCACCAAAAAAAGTCTGGCACCAACGTGTTGGCACTGCCTCAGATAGATTTGTGTGGATTGATGGGATCCCTCTCAGCCTTCCCTTCTCCAGCCTAAGCAGGCCCAGCTCCTCAGAGGAGAGATGCTCCAGACCCCGGGGATGTTTTTTGTGCCCATCAACCTCTGCAGTATCTCCTTGTGCTTGTGACTCCTCAGTGCAACAAGAACAGTTTAGTTCTGCTGTGTGCCTGCTGAGCTGGTTCAGCACTTAGTTAGTTAGTTCAGTTTAGTTCTGCCTCTGAACTTGCTGTTCCGAGCCAGTGCATCCCAAATTTGGGCAGTGTTTGGACTTCGCCCGAGCTCAGCCTTTGAGATGATTGAATGGTTTGGGTTGGAAGGGGCCTTAAGACCCACCCAGTGCCACCCCTGTCATGGCAGGGACACCTCCCACTGCCCCAGGCTGCTCCAACCCCAGTGTCCAGCCTGGCCTGAGACACTGCCAGGGATCCAGGGGCTGCCACAGCTGCTCTGGTGCTTTGGCCACTCAGACTTGTTTGGTTCCTCACTTCTCTGTAATTCCTGCAAGTTCTGTCTCCTCCAGGCCAGCATCAGATCAGCGCCTCAGTGGGCCCCGCCGCCCCAAAAACCCGTTATTTTTGGGACGATTCCTGTGTGGTCCCCGAGCCTGTGGCGGAGCAGATGTGTGAATTCCCAGCGGGATGGGTGGTGTGGAGCAGGGGAATTGCAGCGAGGCCGTGTTTTGGGTCCTGCTCCTGCACACGGGTGCCTTTTGGGCCGGCAGGAGTTTGTTCTGGGCTGGGCTAACGGCCATGTCTTGCTCCTCCCTGCAGCCAACGCCGGTTATCCTGCTGAAGGAGGGCACGGACACCTCGCAGGGCATCCCGCAGCTGGTCAGCAACATCAACGCGTGCCAGGTGATCGCCGAGGCCGTGCGCACCACGCTGGGCCCGCGCGGCATGGACAAGCTCATCGTGGACGATCGGGGTGGGTGCGGGCCTTGGCCCTGCGCGGGTTAAAGCGGCTTTGTGTCTGCTCAGTGCCACCAGCCTCACCCTGCCAGGCTCAGCTCTGCCTCGGTGGCCCCTTACAAAGCAGGGCTTTGCCTGCCTGACAGCTGCCAGTCCAGCCTGAGGATTCCTGATGGCTCCCCAGGAGCTCCTGAGGAGATGCAGAGCCAGGGGGGTTGTGCTGCCTTGGGAAGGCTGGCCTAGAACAGGGGCTGGACAGAGCTGAAGATTAAAGCAGGGATTTATTCCAGGATCTCCTCATGGATCCACCTTGGGCTGCACCAGAGCCCAGCCAGGGCTGCACCCAAATGACCCAAAATGGTCCCAAAATGCACGAGCGCTCCCGGGGCTCTCCCTGGGATCAGTTCTGCTCCATTGGCACCTTGGAGTTCATTGTCCCATTCCAGCTCCAGCCCATCAGTCCCATCCTGCTTGTTTTTCTCTCTCCAGCCCACGGTGTTTGTGCTCCTGGGCTGAGGTTTGGATCATTGTCCTTGGTGCTCAGCTGGAGCAGGAATTGTTTTGTCCCTGCTTTCTGATGAGAGCTCATCAGTCCCTAAAATAAAACCCAGACCTGCACACTAAAGCAGCACAGAACCTGAAAAATAGAAAAGCAAAACCTGAGGCATCAGTTGGATGCATCCAGTGTCAGTCTGTGCCAGACAGGAGAAGCAGAGAGGCTTGAACCTCTCTTCAGGTATTTTTGGTCATCTCTATTTTTAAATGAGGCTCATGATACCTGTGGAGTAACTCAGCAGTTGTGGCTGAGTGTGAGGTCAGTGGATGTTCCTGGGCTGATTTTTAATCTATTTTTTGAAGTGTGATTTAGAGATGAACTTTGTGGTCACTTTGAAAAGACTGGTATGAAGTCACCATAATAATAAATAATAAATAATAATAATTACTTACTACTTTTGTTACTGAAGGGTGGCGTAAAAAGGTTTAGTATTGTCTTTAAGTAGCTTTTCCAAGTAGGAACTGTAATAAATCCTTGTTCAAAAGGATAATTCAATTTAAATTTCTCTTATGACAACTAATATGATTTCTAGACTCTTTCTTCATGGGAGTCTCAGACTAGAATATGGTTTTATCTGTCTAGGGAGGCCTTTGAGAAGGGGGAAAATGAATTCCAAACCTTTGTTGGTGTGGAAAGTTGTTCTGCTCTCAGACTGACTTCACTGAACCTGCTCCACAAATGGGCTGACAGGAGTGAGTTCTGGTGGAGCAGAGGAGCCTGCTGAGATTGCTGAGAGCCCCCAGAGACAGGGCTTTACCCCTGCCAGTGCACAGCTGCCTTTAACTCCCTTTTCTGCACGAACCCCAGGCAAAGCCACCATCTCCAACGACGGCGCCACCATCCTGAAGCTGCTGGACGTCGTCCACCCGGCCGCCAAGACCTTGGTGGACATCGCCAAATCCCAGGATGCTGAGGTGGGAGGGCAGCCTGGTGGGCCTGGGGTGGCACACGGGGCAGCTGAGTGCCAGTGCTGCCCTGGGCTTGGTGTTACCTGCTGGGAGTCACTCATGGAGTGCTGGGCTTTATCCTGCCTGCTCTGCAGCCAGGCTGGGAGAGCTGGGAACATTCCTCTGGGGAAGGGAAGGCTCCAGACACAGCTCAGAGCCCCTGGCAGGGCCTGGAGGGGCTCCAGGAGAGCTGGAGAGGGACTGGGGACAAGGGACAGAGGGACAGGAGCCAGGGAATGGCTCCCACTGCCAGAGGGCAAGGATGGATGGGATATTGGAAGGAATTCCTGGCTGGGAGGGTGGGGAGGGGCTGGGCTGGAATTCCCAGATTTGCTGGGGCTGCCCCTGGATCCCTGGAGGTGTCCAAGGTGAGGCTGGATGGGACTTGGAACAACCTGGGATGGCAGAATGTGTCCCTGCCCATGGCAGAGGGTGGCACTGGATGGGCTTTGAGGTCCCTTCCCACCCAGACCGCTCTGAATCACTGAGGAATTCAGCCACAAATCTGAGAGCAGAGACAATCCTGAGCTCTGCTTTCCCTGGAAGCTCTGGAGTGGTTTTGCAGCTGCTCTCGGGTGGTGTCTGCAGTGGGGGTGGCACAGCCTGGGGGTGGCACGGTGTCCCCTGTCCTGCAGGTGGGCGATGGCACCACGTCGGTGACGCTGCTGGCAGCCGAGTTCCTGAAGCAGGTGAAGCCCTACGTGGAGGAGGGGCTGCATCCCCAGATCATCATCCGTGCCTTCCGCACGGCCACGCAGCTGGTGAGGACACGGGACACGGGACACGGGCCAGCCACAGGCACAGGGACACACTGCCAGGGACAGCCCTGGCGAGTGCCCGCAGCATCTCCTGCTGCCTCCCTGCCAGCAGCACTGCCTCTCCCGTGCCAGGCTGCTGTACCCACCTGTACCTCTGGAGTGCTGTCACCTCCTTTGGGATTTTTCCAAGGAGGAAGGAATAAATGGGAAAACTCATTTCCCATTCTCTGCTCCTCCTGTTCTCTGCTGCTTCTTAGTAACCTGTGTGTCTCCTGGAGCCTGTTGATCCCAGTAAGCTGATTTTTGGAGGTTCACTCCTCAGTAGCCCTTTGATTCCCAGGGTCTCTGCTGAAATCAGGAACAGCAGAGCAGCTCTGAGCCTCCTCCCACTCCCCATGTATTGGTGTATTCCCTGGAATCACTGCTCTGGAAGGGGTGGAATAACTTAAACACTTGAAACTTCAGTGACGTTGAAGCAGAGAACAAAAGATAAAATACAAAGAGAGAGGCTGGAGGTCTCAGCAGCTCAGCATAAATCATTAATCCAGCTGTTCCTTTTTGCCAGGCTGTGAACAAGATCAAAGACATCGCTGTCTCCGTGAAGAAGGAGGATAAAGAGTAAGTTTCCCTTGGAGGTGACCTGGTTCTGTTCTGGGCTCCAGCTGACTGCTGTGAGGGTGCTGCTGAATCCTGTGGCTCTGGCTGACTCTCCAGCAGCTGCATCACCTGGAGCTGCAGCCCCACACCGGGGTTGTTCCCAGTTTCCCTGGAATTTCCTGCTCCTCCGGGGCAGTGCTGTGCTCCCACCTGGCTGCAGGGATGGTGTAGGGCAGTGTGTCCCAGTGCTCACTGAGGAACCTGGGCTCCAAAATAAGTGGCCTGATTTCCTTTTTGCAGCAGTGGAGTCTTGGAGCTCTTGCTGCAGTCAGTGGCAATGTTAAACCTCAGCAGTCCCCTGAGGATCAGATCCCCTTTTAGCTGTCACACACCAAGGTAGATAGCTCGTAGCAGTGATCCCTTCAGCTGAGCTGAGAATACTGGAGTTCCTTTTCTCCCTGGATTTTCAGCTCTTGACCTTAGTGATACCTGCAGTTAATTAGAAATATTTCAACTTCATAAGCATCCTGAATAAACCAAAATGGGTTGTCCAAACCAAATTCTAAAAAAAATGCTGGGAAAAAAACCAAATGTGGTCCTGTGATGGGAAATAGAGTGGTTCCCATGGGAGACAGAGCCTGGCAGCTGGATCCACATCTCCCTGCGTCACCCACTGCTGCAAATACACCGCCTGAGTTAGTACTGCAGGCAATGGGCTGCCTTCAGGGGGGTTCAGAAACGTCTCCCTGCCTTGGCATGAAGGAAGCACCTGCTCTTGTCTGATTTTAGGTGCATAAAAGTCAGTCAGCCTCGTCAGTTAGCCCAAGCTCCAAAAAGGAGACTGAGATTCGTCAGTCTGGGATTTGTGCCTTGTTCTTCCTGTTGTCAGGAGGGGGCTGATCTTTGCCTCTGTCAGAGAGGATTTTGGCCCCTCATGACAAAACAGACCCTGAGGGGCTGGAGTGTGTCCAGGGCAGGGAAGGGAGTGGGAAGGGGCTGGAGAATTCCTGAGAGATCTGGGAAGGAGCTGGAGAGTTCCTGAGGAGCTGGGAAGGGGCTGGAGAGTTCCTGAGGGAGCTGGGAAGGGAATGGAGAGTTCCTGAGGAGCTGGGAAGGGAATGGAGAGTTCCTGAGGGAGCTGGGAAGGGAATGGAGAGTTCCTGAGGAGCTGGGAAGGGGCTGGAGAGTTCCTGAGGGAGCTGGGAAGGGGCTCAGCCTGGAGCAAAGGAGGCTCAGGGGGGCCTTGTGGCTCTCACAGCTCCTGCCAGGAGGGGACAGCCGGGGGGATTTGGGATCTGTTCCCAGGAACAGGGACAGGAGGAGAGGGAACGGCCTCAGGGGAGCCTCGGGGTGGGCACTGGGGAAATTCCTTCCTGGAAAGGCCTTGGAAGTGCCCAGGGTAGGGGTGGCATCACTATTACTGGCAGGATTTCAGGGCCCTGTGGATGTGGCCCTTGGGGACGTGGGCAGTGGTGGCCTTGGCTGTGCTGGACTGAATGATCTTTAAGTTGTTTTCCACCCTAAACCTGTGATTAACAAAGCCACATGGTGTTTGGTGCTTGTGAAAAGGTCTGACAGGTGACCAAACCTTTGTTTTTCTTTTCCTTCCCTTTCTGCAGTGAGCAGAGGAGTCTCCTGGAAAAGTGTGCAGCCACAGCCCTGAGCTCCAAGCTCATATCCCAGAGCAAGGAGTTTTTCTCCAAGATGGTTGTCGATGCTGTGATGATGTTGGATGACTTGTTGCAGCTCAAGATGATCGGGATAAAGAAGGTGCAAGGAGGAGCTTTGGAAGTAAGTGTTGGAGCCTTCCTGAAGGGCTGGGAGACAGGGGTCCCAGCTCTGGTGGTGCCTTGGCTCTGGCAGAAGTGCAGTTTGGCTTGACAGTGCCTGTTGGGGAATTCCCAAAGTGGGACAAAGCTGTTGGTATGAGGAGGAAGCTCGGCAGGTAGGGCTGGGTTTCTTTCTTTCTGGTTTTTGAGCTAAATACATTTTTCACCTCACTGCAGCAGAAGTAGTTACTGATAGAATTCCATTTATCTCTCTGCAAATAATTAATGTTTTTTTTGTGGGAAGTCTTTGTTATTCTGGATCCAGAAGTCCTGGTTGCATGTAGGATTACTGGGAAGAATGCAAGGCAAACCTCCTGAAGCTGATTTAGTGGTGGGCAGGGCAGGTGGGACATGTGGTTTATGCCTCAGTGCTGGAGAACCTGTTGTGTCTGGGACTGGATATCTGGGAGGGGATTGATCCTGGGACAGCCCCTGTGGAGAAAGAGAGATTCAGATCTTGATTTCTTCACCCAGGAAACCAAGGAGCTCATGCCAGTGAATGGTATTGGACAGGGATGTCCAGCTGCAGAAAATCCAGGAGGTGGTGATGGAGCTTGGAAAGGCAAACCAGAGCAAAAGCCAGCCTCCAGTGGGGCTGTGGATGAGAAATACCCAACAGTTCAAAGGAGAGGAATGGGAAAGAGATCAGGGAGAGAACTGCTCATTCCTTGATCTGAAGGTTGTGTGAGGAGTTCTTGGCTGCAGAGTTTTGAGGAGTAGAGAGGAAGCTGCTCTTGTGAGCTGAAAGAAATCCTTGCTGCTTATTTCCTCTGAAAGTGGGTTAATCAGAGGAGACAGTGCTGGGAAGGCTTTGCAAATGAGGCCTCTGGAAGCAGGGGGTGTCCTGTGGGAGTTGTTATTAACCCTGTGCAGAAAGCTTTGGGGGCTGAGCCTGAGGCAAATCCCTGTGTTCCAGGACTCACAGCTGGTGGCTGGAGTTGCCTTCAAGAAAACCTTCTCCTATGCTGGGTTTGAGATGCAGCCCAAGAAGTACCAGTCCCCCAAAATCGCCCTGCTCAACGTGGAGCTGGAGCTGAAAGCTGAGAAGGACAACGCCGAGATCAGAGTCAACACGGTGGAGGTGAGAGCCACGGGGAGCCTGGCCTGCTGCCTCATCCCTGTGCCCCCTGGGGCTGCTCATCCCGTAGGGAAAGACGAGGTGGGAGGGCACAGAGCTGCTCCAGGGATGGAGCCAGGCTGGCAGAGCTGGGAATGTTCCCCTGGAGAAGGGAAAATTCCAGGGAATGCTCAGAGTCCCTGAAGGGGCTCCAGGAGAGTTGGAGAGGGACTGGGGACAAGGGACAGAGGGACAGGAGCCAGGGAATGGCTCCCACTGGGAAAGGGGAGCTTGGGCTGGGATCTTGGCAAGGAATTCCTGGCTGGAATGGAATTCCCAGATTTGCTGTGGCTGCCCCATCTCTGGGAGTGTCCAAGCTGAGTTTAGATAGAGCTGGGAGCAGCCTGAGGTAGTGGAGGGTGTCCCTGCCATGGCAAGGGTGACCTTTAAAAGGTCCCTTCCCACCCAAACCATTCCATGATAAATGAGCTTGCCTCCTGCCCACCCTTCCCCTTTGGAAACGACTGGTGGGCTGTGCTGCCCTGTGGGAAGGAGGCTCCAGCAGCCTGGGAAGCACAGCAGGGTCAAGACACGTTTGTGAGCTGTCACTGTGCCCCAGCTGTGCTGAGCCTCCAGCTCTGGTGCCTGCCTTAGCCTCACAAGCGGCCTTGCAGGGACAGCTCACCCAGCAGAGCCTGGAGGAGCTCCTGGCCTTGGAGCACCATCTGGGCAGTGCCATGGGGCACGGCCCTGCTGCCTGCAGTGCTGGGAGAGGCGCTGGGCCAGGGCTGCTCCTGGGCACCCCTGGCACAGGAACACCGGTGCCCTGTCCTCCTGCCAGGATTACCAGGCCATCGTGGACGCAGAGTGGAACATCCTGTATGACAAACTGGACAAGATCCACAAGTCAGGAGCCAAGGTGGTCCTGTCCAAGCTCCCCATTGGGGACGTGGCCACGCAGTACTTCGCTGACAGGGACATGTTCTGTGCCGGCCGCGTCCCGGACGAGGATCTCAAGAGGACCATGATGGTGAGCTCCCCTGCCCTGGGGCAAAGCCTTTGGGCTCAGTTCTGACACCCCAGGCCGGGCATTCCCAAGCAGCTGCTCGCTGATCCCACTGCTCCTCACAAGGGTTTCAAAGGACAAGGCTGTTCCGTGGTGGGGTGAGCAGTCACACCCTGACAGCCTGGTGGTACATGTAAAGGTCTGATCAGTGCATCAGTAGAGGTTTATTTTCCTGAGTTCTCCCCTGTTCCATCATGAGTGTTTTTTTTCCCGAGCTTTTTTTGTGTATCTCCTGGGCTCTGGAGCCTGAGTCAGCACCTTGAAGCTGCACAGACTTATTTTGCTGTCAGGGGTTGGCCTGGGTCCATGAGAGGGGAGGGAGGGAGGGAGAAGGGTTTTCCTGAATCTGCAGGATGGGTTTGCACCAGCTCAGCAGCTGGGCTGTCCCTGAGGAGTGCAGCCTGCGGGGAGGGAGGCTGGTGTGGGCTGGCAGCAGTGTAATGCTGTGTTTGTCCCCATTCCTGCAGGCCTGTGGGGGATCCATCCAGACCAGTGTCAATGCCCTGTCGGATGATGTGCTGGGCCGCTGTGAGCTCTTTGAGGAGACTCAGATCGGGGGAGAGAGGTAAAAACACCAGCTGCAGACCGGGGGTGCTGTGCAAGCCCTCTCCTAGCAGGTGGAAAAGCTGGGCTCAAAGCATTAGGTCAACATCTCTCAAGCTGTTGAGATGAAAACAAGGTTGTTACAAAATGTATATTTTATTGTAGCCAGAAGCTGTTTTTTGAGGCTGGGGGAGTGGGCAGGAGCAAGATTTCATTGAGTTTTTACACCTCTTGTAAAAACTTTTAAAAGTACATGTTTATTCTGCAGCGCCTTGTAAAAAGCACAGTGGTACTGTGTAATGGAATTTGTAATGGAAACCCCCCCCACATTTTGGGGTTGATTGTGGCACTTCTGTGATGTCCCAGCTTGACATTTCCCTGTCAGTGCAGGAGAAGCTGGGGACAGTACACTGGGGTTCCAGTTGGTGGAGGAGCAGTCTTGTTTGGGGCTGGCTGCTGCCAGGTGCAGACTCTGTGATCCCTGCAGCAGGAAGGAACAGATTTCCCTGCGTTATCTGCAACGTCACCCGTGTGTTCCTGGCTCAGGACCCGCTGGGGCTGCAGGGCTGCCTCTGTGCCCACCCTGCCTGCCCAGCAGCAGCTCCTGCATGCCCACACCCTCCCTGTGGCAGGTACAACTTCTTCACGGGCTGCCCCAAGGCCAAGACGTGCACCATCATCCTGCGCGGCGGCGCCGAGCAGTTCATGGAGGAGACGGAGCGCTCCCTGCACGACGCCATCATGATCGTCAGGAGGGCCATCAAGGTGAGCCCGCCACCTGCCCTGTCCTGCCAGGGCTGCTGGAGCCTCCTCACACACCAGGCCTTGCCTCGGGCTCTGTGGAGAGTGAGCACAGCTCGTGGATTCCCTCAAGTGCAGCTCCTTGGCCGGCTCAGTGTGCCTTTGGCAGCGTTTGCAGCTCATCTCCAGGCACGCCTGGGTTCTGCCTGCACTTCTGTGCAGCTGCACCTCCTGCTTGCTCCATCCTCCACCCTAAAGGGAACAGTCTCCTGGCTGTGCTGGGTGCATCTTCAGGAGATGGAACAGCAGATTGATGGCACATGTGTCTCCTCTCCATGCCCATAGAGCCCCTCTCGTGGTGCCCAGTCTGAGGACATGACAGTCCCCTGGCTCTTGAGGGCGGGCTGGGGCACCAGGAGAAGTCCAAGGGCTCTCTGGATGTGTGTTTGATGCTGGGTGATGCTGCCAAGCTCTGGGTGTTTCTGGGTTACACAAAAATGTGTTGCTATAGGAAAGGCTTCTGGGTAAAAGCAGCTCTGGGGCTGCATGTCCTGAGGGGCTGGGGAGAAGCACATCAGGAATTGTGGAGCTGTTGCTTTTAGAAAGAACATCCTCATCTGTCTCCTGGAAAAGCGGCAGAACTGAGCTGCAAGGTGCTGCTGCCATTATCTTTAGTTTTGGATGCTTTGTGGCAGTGAGGAAGTTACCCTGGCCCCAGCTGGCTGTGAGCTGCCATCCCTCCCTTTGGGTGTAGTGTCCCCAAACCCAAACCTTTAGCTCTGCACAGCTGGGCTGAGCTACTGGAGCTGCTGCTGGAGGTTCTTGGCACGTCCCTGCCTCTGCTGTCAGGCAGTCCCAGGCACAGCAGCATGAGGGACGTGGGTTGCTATGGGCTGCCATGCCCAGCCAGGCCCGTGGGTTGCCATGGATTGCCATGGGCTGCCATGGGCTGCCATGGCCAGCCAGGCCCGTGGGTTGCTGTAGATTGCCATGGGCTGCTGTGGGTTGCCATGGATTGCCATGGGTTGCCATGGGCTGCCATGCCCAGCCAGGCCCGTGGGTTGCCATGGGCTGCCATGGCCAGCCAGGCCCGCGGCTGCCATGAGTTGCCATGGGCTGCCGTGGGTTGCCATGGGCTGCCATGCCCAGCCAGGCCCGTGGGTTGCCATGGGCTGCCATGGCCAGCCAGGCCCGTGGGTTGCCATGGGCTGCCATGGCCAGCCAGGCCCGTGGGTTGCCATGGGCTGCCATGGCCAGCCAGGCCCGTGGGTTGCCATGAGTTGCCATGGGCTGCCATGGGTTGCCATGGGCTGCCATGGCCAGCCAGGCCCGTGGGTTGCCATGGCCAGCCAGGCCCGCGGCTGCTGCGCCGCGGCGCCCTGACAGCCCCGTGCTGTGCCGGGCCCTGCAGAACGACTCGGTGGTGGCGGGCGGCGGGGCCATCGAGATGGAGCTCTCCAAGTTCCTGCGGGACTACTCGCGCACCATCCCGGGCAAGCAGCAGCTGCTGATCGGCGCCTACGCCAAGGCCCTGGAGATCATCCCCCGGCAGCTCTGCGACAACGCCGGCTTCGACGCCACCAACATCCTCAACAAGCTGCGCGCCAAGCACGCCCAGGTAGGGCAGGGATCCTGTGGAGAGGCCAGCTGTGTGCTGAGGAAGGCAGGAGCCTCCCCTGAGTTGGGAAATTATTATGATTCGGAGAATTATTGTAGTCTTGGAATTAGGGGGCTGTCAGGCAAAGATGTGGGAATAGGAATATACCAGTTCTTTACTAGGAAAATTAAAAATACCTATGCAATAGTACAAACAAACCAGTGCCAGAGTGAGAGCAGCCCTGTCCCCTGTGGGTCAGGGTGTGGCTCAGCCCCATCCCAGGGGGGCTCAGCCCTCCTGCAGTGCCAGCTGTGCTTCTGCTGGAGCAGGATCCTGCACAAGGGGGGAGTTTTCCTTGGAGCTCCAGGGCTGGGGGAGATGGGCCTGGGCTCCTCTGGGAATGCAGTGGGGAGAAAGCTGCTCCTCTAGGAATGCAGTGGGGATAAAGCTGCTCCTCTGGGAATGCAGGGGGAAGAAAGCTGCTCCTCTGGGAATGCAGGGGGAAGAAAGCTGCTCCTCTGGGAATGCAGGGGGCAAAGGCTGCTGTGGGGTTCCCAGGTCAGATTGGATCCAGGTAGGAATTCTTGGCTCCTCCCCTGGGCAGAGCATCTCCCCTTGGATGATGGAATTTTCTCAGCCATGCAGGGACACTCAGTGGCCATGAACAGGAGATAATTAATAATTAATGGCCCATGGACAGAGGAGATCTCCTGGAGGCAGGATGGGCTGTGGCAGAGATAAAGAAAACTGCCCAGTGAACAGGTACCTGCCCCATCTCTGGCAGCTGGAATAGAATACACACCCCAGGTACATCTTTCAGCCTCAGACACCGGGCATCCCAGAGGATGTGTGTGATTGCTCTCTCCCTCCTGGAGCCTGTCAGAGCCAGGGCAGCTCAGCCCAGCCCTGTTGGAGCCGGGTCCCCTTTGATTAAACGCCCTGTTCGTTTCACATCAGCTGTGGGCCTGGCACAGGTTGCTATAAATGGAAAGGAGCTGTTTTCCCTTTGATCCCAGCCGTTGGGTGACTTCCTGAGCTGGGAGTTCTGATTTGCTCCTTAAAAACACATCATTTCTCAGGAAGGAGCTGCTGTGTTAAACATTAGCAAAGCAGAGTGCAGGAGTCAGCTGAGCTGAGCATTTTGCCCAGGAGCTGCAGGCTGGAGGTCCTGAGTGCTGGTCTTGTGGAGATCACAGCTCCAGGGCTGGGAGGTTGCCCCTCGGGGTCTGTCACTCCCTGCACGTTTCACCCTGCTGCTCTGGTGGTGGGGCTGGGGGGAGTGCCCCAAATGAGCAGTGGGGCAGCAGCAGAGGGGAGCCAGGCCTGGGAGGCTTCTGCAGCTTCATGGAAGGGGCTGCCTAGGGAGGTTTGGAGTCTCCATCCCTGGAGGTGCCCAGGGAAGGGCTGGAGATGGCACTCAGAGCTCTGGGCTGGTTTACAAGAGGGGTATGGGGCCCAGCTGGGACTGGATGGTCTGGGAGGGCTTTTCCTCCTTGGTGACTCTGTGATCCTAATCTGGAAGGAGCCTCCCCTTCATGAGGCACCGCTGGCACTAGTGGCTGAAAGCCACCAGTTTGGACTACTCAGTTTGGATTTTCTGTGTTTCCTTTAACAGCAGAATGTGGGGGAGGCTCCAGCCTTTCCCTTCACCTTGCCTGGCCTTCCCTCCCAGGCTTCCCCCAAGTCCCACACAGCCCCTGACCAGTCCCTGTCCCCTTTGTCCCCTCTGTCCTCACAGGGTAGGATGGGGCACTGATCCCTTTGCCTCTGTCCCTCTGTCCCCAGAGCAGGATGGGGCACTGATCCTGTCCCTGTGTCCCTCAGGGCGGGATGTGGCACTGAGCCTGTCTGTCTGTCCCTCTGTCCCTCAGGGCAGGACGTGGCACTGATCCTGTCCCCGTGTCCCTCTGTCCCTCAGGGCAGGACGTGGCACTGATCCTGTCCCTCTGTCCCTGTGTCCCTCTGTCCCTCAGGGCGGGATGTGGCACTGATCCTGTCCCTGTGTCCCTCTGTCCCTCAGGGCAGGACGTGGCACTGATCCTGTCCCTGTGTCCCTCTGTCCCTCAGGGCGGGATGTGGCACTGATCCTGTCCCTCTGTCCCCGTGTCCCTCTGTCCCTCAGGGCGGGATGTGGTATGGCGTGGACGTGACCAACGAGGACATAGCTGACAATTTCTCGGCCTGCGTGTGGGAGCCGGCCGTGGTGCGCATCAACGCGCTGACGGCCGCCTCGGAGGCCGCGTGCCTCATCGTGTCCGTGGACGAGACCATCCGCAACCCCCGCTCCACCGTGGACACCGGCGCCGCTCCCCGCGGCCGCGGCCGGGCCCGGCCCCACAACCACTGAGCGACGGTGACGCCGCCATGGCGGCTGCTCCGTCCCCTTCCCCGCGCTCGGCAGCCCGGGCGGGCCGCGGGCACGGCAGCTCCTGCCCCGGCAGCTCCTGCCCCGGCAGCTCCTGCCCCGGCAGCTCCTGCCCTGGCAGCTCCTGCCCCGGCAGCTCCTGCCCCGGCAGCTCCTGCCCTGGAGCTGCCCTGCCCTGCCCTGTGCTGCCTTCCTGGCCTGGGCATTCTCTCCCTGGGAGTTTTCCCTCCTGAGGAGCCTTCCCTCCCTTGGGAGCCTTCCCTCCTCAGGAGCCTTCCCTCCTCAGGAGTGTTCTCTCCTCAGGAGTGTTTCCTCCTCCAGACCCTTCCCTCCTCAGGAGCCTTCCCTCCTCAGGAACGGAACGTTCTCTCCTCAGGAGTGTTCTCTCCTCAGGAGTGTTCTCTCCTCAGGAGTGTTCCCTCCTCAGGAGCGTTCCCTCCTCAGGAGTGTTTCCTCCTCCAGACCCTTCCCTCCTCATGAGCATTGCCTCCTCAGGAGTGTTTCCTCCTCCAGACCCTTCCCTCCTCAGGAGCCTTCCCTCCTCAGGAGCATTGTCTCCTCAGGATTGTTTCTTCCTCCAGACCCTTCCCTCCTCAGGAGCCTTCCCTCCCTGGGGGTGTTTCCTCCTCCAGACCGTTCCCTCCTCCAGTGCAGGGAGGTCTTTGGGGCCTATTTATACTGGTTTGTGTTTTGTTCTGCTGGGCAGTTTGAAGCCAGGCTCCAGCACAATAAAACCAGTTTGTCTCAGTGGCAGATTGGGCTTGTCCTCTGTTCTCTGCTTCATTCTGCACGGGGAGGCCTCAGGCCTGGGGTTAAAAATGAGCTTTTCAGGCTGGTTTTTGGCCCGTTTCAAAGCAGGTGCTGTGCTGCAGAGCAAGGCAGGCTCCAGGCACGTGCCAGGAGTGCTGCGAGGATGGAGCACCTCTGTGTGTGCTTCATCTCTTGGGTATTGCTCAGTGACATTTTAATTGGCTTCTGCTCAAAGGGGCATTTTCATTTTCCATTTTGCTTCATGGAAGGAGGTTCAGGGCAGCAGCTGCCTGACAGCTCCAAGGGGCTCCAAGGATGGATCCAGGCATCTGGGGGGACTCAGAGGGGAAAATGGTGCTGGGACAAAGTGGGGAGACTTGGGTCTGGTGGGTTACAAGTGAGGAGGAGGACAGCGAAAGAAATAGAGAATTGTGGGATGGTTTGGGTTAGAAGGGACCATAAAGGTCATCCAGGGACACCTTCCACTGTCCCAGGGTGCTCCCACCCCATCCAACCTGGCCTTGGACCCTTCAGGAACCCAGGGACAGCCACAGCTCCTCTGGGCACCCTGTGCCAGGGGTGCTCCCCCCATGCTGCCCCGCTTGGTCCCTGTATCCCCCTTTGTCCCCGTGCCCCGTGATGCCAGAGCAGTGGAGCCCGCAGGTCTGCAGAGGGGGTCAGCACACTTCCAGCAGGCCCCGAACAGCAACTGGTCTCACTGGTGTGCGCCCCCCAGGAGAGTGAACGCCCAGCTCGATCTCCAGAGTCTTTATTCAACACTGAATCATAAAATAGCTCTTTACACGCTTCGCTGGGGGTCGTTTCTCTGTAATTCTTTAAATACACATGGTTTACACTTGCCAAAGTTTCAAAGCAACAACATCAAAGTGCGTCTACAGGTGAGAGTTCCAACCAAAGTGCTGAACCCGTGGCTGCCGGCCGGAGCTGGGGCGGCTGCCCCGAGCCCGGCTGCTGCCCTGCCCATCGCGGCGCTCCCCCGGGAGCTGCTCCGGCAGCTCTCGCACCAAGGCCCGGTTTAGCATCCAGGGACCACGGGCTGGGGGCAGAAAGGGACGTTTGGTTCTCCAGACACTGGCACATCGCTGCGAAAGACTAAAATAGACCTAGATTTATAGAGAGTTAAAAAAATAACTTGGGAGGCCACGGGAACCTTGGGGGAGGGGAGGTCGCTGTACACCGCTGCCAGCCAGGGCTGTCGGGAATGATTCCAGTTCCTGATTTATATATCTCTTCTCTGCACTGATTATCTCCTCTGATTATCTCGAAGCAACTGTGCATTACCTCTTTGCATCCCAAAAACTGCCATGCGCCATTGCACCCACTTGTCCCCGGCCCCAACCTGCCTCGTTGCCCTCCACGGGGCTCAATCCCGAGGCTGCATTAGAAAATCCCTTTTTTCCCTTGCTTTTGGGCAGTTTTCCTTCCTTGCTGCTGCAGCAGCTTTTCCTCAGTGCTCTCCCACCCTCCCCAGGGATTATTTTGCCTCCCACTGATGGGGAAGGTCCATCAGCACCTACAACACCCTGCAATGCTTCAGTCGCAACAAACCACCTCTGCTTCCCAAAATCTCCCTGCTCCCTGGGATCTTTACCTTTTCAAGCACTTTCTCATTTGGCACCAATTCCCAAATGCTTTTGCTCCACCCAAACCTGCTGTTTCTCACCCCAAAATGAGGCTGAAGCAGTGCTCTGGCTCCTGGGCTGGGGCCTCCCCTAAAAGCTGAAGGAAGACATCTGTTAACCACTTTAGGAGCCATTACCAACACTTCTGGGTTGGTTTTTGTTTTGTTTTCCCTAAATCAGCTCTTTTTGAGACAAGCCCCTACCATGGCCGTGCCCTTGGTGGCAGCAGGGACCAGGACACACGGCAAGAAGAGGGACAGAGGTTTAAAATCCTCGCGGGGCAGAGCCAGCCTGGAGCTCCCTTTTCTTTCCCTCAGTCCCTGACACCTGGAGCCCCAAGGCAGAGGGACAAGGCAGGAGGAGGCCCCTGATCCCCAGAGCTCCTGGGGCTTGGAGTGATGGGAACGAGGGAAATCCAACACGAGGGAGACACAAGCAGGATTTGGGATGGCTTTGGCCCCCGAGCTGCCTTTGGTGATGTTCCTCTCGGAATCCCTGACCAGCGCCCAAACTCGGGTGAAGGGGAATGCTGGCAGTGTCAGCCATGGGAAACTTTGGGAAAACGCCTCAGAAAAGGAATAAATCCCCAGAAGCAGCCCTGCAGGAGCCAGGCTCGGAAGCACCGTCCATCCCGCCCTGCCAGCTCTGGCCATCGCTGTGACCCCAGTCCTCTCCCGGGTCCGTGGATTTTTCTGGGATTGTCATCGCAGAGCCCCTCTGGCACTTCTCCTTGGGCTGAGCTGAACGTGCTGTGTGGTTTGAAGGCTTTCCCAGGAAATTCGGCATTTCTGGGCGTTCCCATCACTCCGGAGGAAATGGGGCTGAGGCTCCGTGAGCCAGGGACAGCCTGGCCGGAGCTCCCGCGGGGATGGATCCTTGTGGGGCCACACTCCTGCGGGACAGGGCAGAGAAAGCAGCAGGGGCAGGATCCCTCTGACATTTCAGAGCTCTTAATGAGCTCGTTAACAAGCTGGGCAATTAGGAGCCACCAGGAGGGCCCTCCTTCCCAGCACTCCTGTCGCTGTGCCAGCCGCCTTCATCCCCAGCTGAGGAGGAGGAGGATGAGGAAAGGATCCATTCAAGCCCAAGCCAAACAGGGAGAAACCCCCACTTTCCATCTTCTAACCCTTGAACCTGCTCAAGGTCTTGTGTCATCCGAGGATTTTTGTAAAAAGTGGCTTTGCTGAGCTGGGATTTTCAGGAATGCCCCAAGGAGAGGTGACAGTTTGATCTGGTCCTGGGGATGCACCAAAGCTCGAGTCCAGGTGAGGGTCCTGCCGTGACTTCCAAAGGCCCGGGGGCAGCGCAGGGGTGGGGATGTCACAGTCACCAACGCCACCACGCACACAGCGCTGACCCCTCAGAGGCCTCACAGCTCCCCCCTTTCCATCACCTCATCCTCACCCTCCCCAGGCGAGGAGCCGGAGAGCTCCGGGCACGGCGCACCCGGAGCAGCCACCTCCAGCCCAGGCCACCGCTCTGGGCCAGCAGTCTTAAAGCATAGAGTGTAGAAACATGCTGAGTATATAATTTTCCTTTAAAATCTTTTTTTTCTTTTTCCTTCTTCTGTTTATAGAAATAAATAGGTACTTTGTTTGGTTTTTGTTGTAAAGGGAATTCCGCAGGTGGCACCAGGGTGGTGCCATCTCCACCAGGCCACGCTCCTGCACGGGGCCGGACGGTGCCCGGGCACCTGGCAGCTCTGCTGGGTGGCGGTTTGCTGGTCGGGGCATCCCTTGCTGCTCTTGCCCCTGGATTGGGAGTGTGCCAGGCTGCTCGGGGCGTAGGTAAACCCACGGTGGGCATGGCAGGGAGCATCCGTGGGGGTGCAGGAGTTTCTGGCAGGCATTTTCATTTTCATTTTGTGCATTCAGGGCCAGCCTTCTCCTGGAAAGCTGCATGGGAGGGGGAGCAGGGGGAGCAGGGCTGCTTCCCACGGGGGCTGTGGCCACAAAACCCTGCCCCTGTTTCACAGGCAGCGCAGGTGGGATGAAGGGTGGTGAAGGGTCTCCAGTGGGGCTGGAGGTGTGGGAGCTGCCTCCAGAGCCACGCCAGCCTCGGCCGTTTGGGGTGATTTTCCTTGTTCCGGGGGACCCCCACAGGCTGTGTGCAGCCCCAGCTGGGCAGCAGCTCCTGTGCCGTGGGTGAGGGACGTGGTGCTGGATCTGGGACGTGGTGCTGGATCTGGGACGTGGTGCTGGATCTGCAGCCCGGTCCCGCCCAGGGTGCTCCACGTGAGCCCATCGCTCCCGCAGGGCTGGGGGGACGGGCTCTGCGAGGTGTCCCCTCGCAGCCACGCCGGCCAGGGGCACCAAAACCTCCAGCGCTGGGCCAGAGAAAAGGGAAAACCCCAAATCCACTTTCCCAGCCGCTTCCTCTCCGCTCAGCCCCGTCCAAGGGCTCCGAGGACACAGGGCTGGGGCTGTGGGTGAGGCTGGGCTGTCCCCACTTCTGGCAGTGCTCTGATGGGTGTCCCCAGTCCCTGCTACCTTCTCCCCAGGCTGCAGGATGGAGATGCTTGCCCCTGCTGGATGCCTTTCCAAAGCCTTTTCCCATTGCAAAAGGATATTTTGGGGATGATGATGTCCTTGCAGGCTGAGGACACTCAGAAGAAAAATCAGATTTAGAAAATGGTGGCTGTAGATAAGGGTCAGCCGGGGCTGTTGGTTGGTGCTTTTTCCAGGATAATTTCAGGACAATCTGGCCAGGGTTTCTCCTTCAGGCTGCTCGGGAAGGCAAACGTGGGTGTCCCATGACAGTCTCTCTCTCCACACGGGACATCTGACCCCGGACGGAGTCCGGCTGTGGATGGTGGGGACAGGATGGTGACCCATTTCCTGGTGGGTGAGGATTTTGCAGGTGGTTTATTGCCTTGGCAGGAGGGTTTTGGTGGAGAGGGAGTGAGGCTGGAGACCTCTGGGAGAGCGCCCACCTCTCCTGTGTCCTCTGGCTCCCAGAGCCCCGAGTGCAGCTCTGCTCCTTGTGCTGTGGTGCTGCTGGTTTCTGGGACATTGCCCGGGTTTGGGTGCCCCTCTGCCACATCCCAAATACAAAGGAGCAGAAACCCCGTGGGAATGGTGGGGGAGGAGCAGCCCCTCCCCACGCCCCAGGCAGGCCGGGGCTGCGGGGTGAGCCCAGCCAAGAGCCCCGAGATGGGCTGAGCCATCCTCCAGCGCTCAGAGACCCCACAGAGAGTTCAGTGGGACCCCAAACACATCCTTGGCCTTCAAAGCCGTCTTCCCTCCTGGGAAAGAGCTCCTGGCTCTCGGGGCAGCCCAAAATTGTCCGTGAGTAGCACCTTCTCGCCCCGGTCCCGAGGGTGCGCGAGGGTCCGGGGCTCCAGCCGGGGGTCCCCGCCCCGGGCTGGGCCCGCGGCTGCGCCGGCAGAGCGGGATGTGCTGCGGGGTCCCTGGGGGGCTAGCAGCCTCCTTCCACCTTGATGTGCAGGATCTTGGAGAAGCCGGGTCTTTTCCTCAGGGCCTGCAAGAGGAGCAGACACGGGGCTGGGGGGAGCCAGGTGCCACTGCTGCGTGGGGAGGGGGGAATGCCCCAAATCCTGGTATGGGGTCACAGAGGCAAAGGGGGAATGCCCCAAATCCTGGTATGGGGTCAGAGAGGGAGAAGGGGAATGCCCCAAATCCTGGTATGGGGTCAGAGAGGGAGAGGGGGAATGCCCCAAATCCTGGTATGGGGTCAGAGAGGGAGAGGGGGAATGCCCCAAATCCTGGTATGGGGTCAGAGAGGGAGAGGGGGAATGCCCCAAATCCTGGTATGGGGTCAGAGAGGGAGAGGGGGAATGCCCCAAATCCTGCCAGGGCTGAGGGAGGGAAAGGGGGAACACCTCAAATCCCATGGAAAGGACATGGGGGGAGGGAGGCACAGGGAATGGGAAACACAAAGCACACCTCATATCCCTGCCTTGGGACGGGAGGAAGAGCAGGGAACACCTCAAATCCCTGCCTTGGGAAGGGAGGAAGAAAAGGGAACACCTCAAATCCCTGCCTTGGGAAGGGAGGAAGAAAAGGGAACACCTCAAATCCCTGCCTCGGGATGAGGAAGGGAGAAGGGAATCTGCCAGGGCACGGGAAGGATGGGGGCATAGTTCCAATCCCTGCCCCAGGGAAGACACGGGGTGAGGAAGGGAGAGGGGGAGCAGCATCCCCAGTCCCTGCCTGGGGAAGGAAGGAGGGAAGGGAGGGAGAGGGGACACTTCTGACCCGTGCCACGGCAAGGACACAGGGCTGGGGGCACTCGTGTGAGCTGGCACCGGGCGCCTTCACCTGCAGTTTGTTCACCATTTCTTCAAACATCTTCCTGGCCTCGGGGCTGTGGGGCTCCTTGAAGTAGTCCACAATGCCCACCTGCACCACGATGGACTTCAGGTTCCGGCACACACCTGGGGGCACAGACAGCACCTGGGGACAGCTCCCATGGCCACCAGGGACCCCAGAGCCCACCCCGCGCCCCTCAAGGCCCCTCTCACCCTGGGGATGAGGAGGCCCGGCCGGGGTCTCTGCAGGGAGGAGCACGGGCTGTGACACAGCCCTGGCTGCCCCGTCCCAACCCGGTGTCCTCCCGCTGCCCTGGGGACCCTGCCAGCCACAGGGTGGGCTGCCAGCAGCTCCAGCACGGTCACCCGAGCTGTGAGCACCAGGACAGGTCCTCCTGGGGCTGTGCACCTCCTGCCCTGGCCACGGGCTCCAGTGAGGGCGTGAGCCAGGCTGAGGGGTGCCACAGCCCTCAGGGGTGCCACAACCCCCAGGGGTGCCACACACCGAGGCCTCCATCTCCCCAGGGACCGTGCAGGGAGCGTCCTGTCCTCCCTGCGGCCCGAGGCAAGATCAGCTCCTTGGCCCATCCCTGGTGGGGGACGTGGGATCCCCGTTCCCCGAGAGCCCCCAGCAGCTCCCAGTGCCAGCAGCCCCGCGGCTGGGGCTGGCAGGGCGCCGTGCCCCGTGGGTCTGGGTGCCAGGCCCCCGCCCTGGCACTGCTACTCACTGTTGAAGTGCAGCAGGGCTTTGGGGGTCACTGGGGTGGACGTCAGCACCAGCATCTCCAGCCCCTTGAGCCCCTCCCGGCACACCTCGGCAGCCACCTCCTGGTTGACCTCGGCCATGTGGTCCAGCTCCAGCACCTGCAGCCTCATGCAGTTCCGGGCTGCGGGGACAGAGCCGTCGGCGCCCCGGGAAGGGACCGGCAGAGCCCAGGGGTGCTCGGGGGGGTGGGGTTCCCCACGGAGATCCCAGGAGCATCGCCCTGCCCACAGCAGGACCTCTCCTTGTCCCACCCCCCGGGGAGGGTGGGGGTCCCCACCCCTGGAGGCATCCAGGGAATGCCTGGAGGTGGCACTCGGTGTCCCCGGGCTGGTGACACGGGGGGATTTAGCACACGGTGGGCTTGGCAGTCCCAGAGACCTTTACCATGTCCACTGACCCCTCCTGTGACCCGTGATCCCAAATGCTGGGCTGGGACAAGGTGGGCACAGGGTGGGTTGGTGGCCCCAGGGACCCTTCCCAAGCCCAGTGACCCGTTCAGTGATCCGTGATCCCAAATGCTGGGCTGGGACAAGGTGGGTACAGGGTGTGTGGGTGGCCCCAGGGACCCTTCCCAAGCCCAGTGACCCATTCAGTGATCCGTGATCCCGAGTGCTGGGCTGGTGACACAGTGGGCACAGGGCACAGGGTGGGTGGGTGGCCCCAGGGACCCTTCCCAAGCCCAGTGACCCGTTCAGTGATCCGTGATCCCAAATGCTGGGCTGGTGACACAGTGGGCACAGGGCACAGGGCGGGTGGGTTGGTGGCCCCAGGGACCCTTCCCAAGCCCAGTGACCCATTCAGTGATCCGTGATCCCAAATGCTGGGCTGGTGACACAGTGGGCACTGGGCACAGGGTGGTTCAGTGGCCCCAGGGACCCCTCCCAAGGCCAGGGCGCGCTGTGTGGGCCGGGCAGTGCCTACCTAGCGAGGCCAGGCCCTGCACGCCGCAGCCGGCGCCCCCGACGCCGAGCGCCCGCAGGTGGGGCCAGCAGCGCCCGATCATCTGCAGGCAGCGGTTGCTGAAGCGCGTCGGCTGCTGGCTGGGGACACGAGGGACAAGGCTGGGCTGGCACGGCGCTCAGCGCCCTGGCACCCCGGGACGGGAGCGCCGGGAGCTCTCCCACTCTCCCACCCACCAGCCCCGGCTCACCCTGCGGTGCCCTGCGCGGGCACTGCCCCGGCTGTGCTGCCACTGGGACGGGGCAGCTCCGTGCCCAGCGCCCCAAAGCGTGCCCAGAGCAGCTGGGGCTGCCCCGGATCCCTGGCAGCGCCCGGGCCAGGCTGGACACTGGGTTTGGAGCAGCCTGGCACAGGGGGAGGGGTCCCTGCCACGGCAGGGTGGCACTGGGTGGGCTGGAGGGTCCCGCCCCACCCAAACCATCCTGTTGCAGCCTTACCAGGGATGCAGAGGTGCGACCTGCAGGGAGATGATGTCCCTGCAGCCTGCTCCAAGTGCCCAGATCACCTCATGGCCCACGGGGTCCGTGGAGCTCCTGCAACAACACACGGGACACGCCATGGCACGGCAGCAGCGGTGCCACCCTGGGCTGGGTCTGCACCCCCCAGAGGTGCCAGCGTGGGCATGGTTTGCAGCCCAGCGGGGCCCTGGGCTCCAGCACGGGGCATTCCCACCTGGAACGGTGCCTGTGGATGGAACAGCAGCAGGGACAGCAGCTGGGGCCAGGGGCAAAGAGGGGCAGGAGGAGAGGCTGGACGTGGAAGGTTCTGGGGATGAAGAGGGGCAGGAGGGATGAAGGTTCTGGACAGTTCTGGGGGTGAAGAGGGGCAGGAGGAGAGGCTGGACGTGGAAGGTTCTGGGGGTGAAGAGGGGCAGGAGGGATGAAGGTGGCATTGAACGTGGAAGGTTCTGGAGGTGCCTCCTCACGTGCCAAGGTGACAAGTGACTGGCTGAAGCTGCCAGGCCGTGAGTCCCTGCAGGGGACAGAAGCTGTCCCTGTCCCTCACTGCCTTGGTGTCCCTCGGCACCCACCTGGCCGGGATGGGGACAGTGGCAGGGGTGGAAGGACACCCCAGCCAGGGGCCGGGGCTGCTCCGTGGCCTCTCCCTGCTCTGTGGCTGTGCCCCCGTGGCTGCAGGTGGCTCTTGGCCACACGTCCCTGCAGGGTTTGCTGTGGCTCCTCCTTGGTGTCCTGGGAGGTACTGGGAAGGCCCCTGGGACGCTGCTGGAGCCGGGCAGGGACGGGGCAGCTGTGGCTTTGTCCTGAGCTGGGGTGGAGCCCAGCCCCAGGGAGAGGTGCCAGCGGGCACCAGCCCGATGCCACCAGCCCAAACGGTCCCCAGGCTGTGCCACCCCACCAGGAGCCTTCCAGGGACTGAGGCCACGCTTCCCAAGTCTGAATGTCCCACCTCAGAACCTCAGGCTAGCCCAAAAAGAAGGCTGGGTGCTATCCGAGTGCCTCACACATGTGCTGGAGCAGGTGCCAAGAGCAGCAGGTTAATCAGAGCGTGAGTGCCCGGCACAGCTCAGGATGTGCCAGGGGCGCTCGGGCTCTCTCTGCTGCCCTCGGAAGAGCCCAAGGAGCAGCCCTGGAGGTCAGGCTGGCAGCTCTGGGCTGTCTCCTGTCCCGTGGCGTGGGTCAGAGCCGGCTCTGAGCTCCTGGGGGTCACACCAGGGCAGCGAACGTGCTTTCCCACCTGGAGGATTCTCTGTCCTGGCCGGATGGGGACCAGGTGGAGCAGACACTGAGGCTGAGGAGGTTGTCTGCAGGTGCAGCAGAGCAAGGATCATCCTCCTGGAGGCTGGAGGGAAGGCCAATCCTGTCTCCACAGGTGGCCAAAACCAAGGAGTGGGCAGTGATGCCCTCCAGGACCTGTGACCTCCTCCAGGATCATGAGTCTTGTGTCTGTGACCTCAGGCAAGGTGTCCAAGCTGAATCTCAGCTGTCCCTTGGCAGAGCTGCTCCTCCCTCCCAGGAGTGAGCCCCTGAGCCTCTTGTCTCCACTAGGACCATTCATGGGGGTGACAGCCAGCTGGGACCTCACTGGGCACCTCCTCCTCGCCCCTCTCTACCAGAGCGCTGCCTCCTTGGCACAACCCCGCTCATGCTCCAGCCGGGATGAGACCAGCACTGGATGATGGGGATGGAGCTGGAAGTGCAACACCTGCATGGGAACATCCTGGCAGGGACAGGAGCTGCAGGGACAGGAGCTGCAGGGACAGAGGGACAGCTGGCACAGGGGACACCGGGCTGCAGCTGGGGCGGGTGGGCTGGGCTGTGCCAGGGAATGGGTGAGCTCGGCACAGCCCGGGGGCACTGCCAGGGATCGGGGTGAGCTCGGCACAGCCCGGGGGCACTGTGGGATGAGCTCGGCACAGCCCAGGGGTACTGCGGGGTGAGCTCGGCACAGCTCGGGGGCACTGTGGGGTGAGCTCGGCACAGCCCGGGGGCACTGCCAGGGATCGGGGTGAGCTCAGCACAGCCCGGGGGCACTGCCAGGGATCGGGTGAGCTCAGCACAGGCGGGGGGCACTGCCAGGGATCGGGGTGAGCTCAGCACAGCCCGGGGGCACTGCAGGGTGAGCTCAGCACAGCCCGGGGGCACTGCCAGGGATCGGGGTGAGCTCAGCACAGCCCGGGGGCACTGCCAGGGATCGGGTGAGCTCAGCACAGGCGGGGGGCACTGCCAGGGATCGGGGTGAGCTCGGCACAGCCCGGGGGCACTGCCAGCCTGTCCCCACGCCACGGTGGCCGTGCTTACCGGTAGGTGACGGCCTGCAGGGCCCGGCAGTAGCAGCTGGCCAGCCAGAGCGAGCGGTCGGTCAGCACGTTGGGGCAGTGCGAGATGCGCAGGATCAGCAGGTTGCTGCCCGTCGCCTTCAGCAGGGACTCCAGCCCCGCTTCCAGGCAGCCCCTGCCAGCAGGGAGCCAGGCTCAGGCACGGCGGCCCGTGCTCACCCTCCTGCACCCGCCCAGCAGGGTGACACGTCCCACCAGGACACCCAAACCCCCCAGGGGCCGGCGTGCCCCGGAGTCCGTAATGGAAATGGGAGCTGGGGCTCAGGGAGCTGCGGCGGCTCCGGCGGTGGGACGGGGACACGGGGGCAGAGGGACACGGGCACTCACCGTGTGCTCTTCATGTAATCCTCCTTGCTCTCCTTCTTGCCCCGCTGGCGCGGCTTCAGGTTTTGGAGGGTGAGGGAATGCATCTGGGTGCACCACTGGGACAGCATGGCCAGGAACTGGGGCACAGGGGGGCACTCACTGGCAGGGCCACCCCAGCACGTCCCGCACCACCCACCCCTGGCTGGGCACACACGCGGCACAAATGGGCGGGGAGGCACACACAGGCCATGGCAGAGCATGTGCCACAAAACCACGGGCGTGACCACAAAACCATGGGCATGACCACAAAACCACGGGCGTGACCACAAAACCACGGGCGTGACCACAAAACCATGGCTGTGACCACAAAACCATGGCTGTGACCACAAATTCACGGGCATGACCACAAAACCATGGGCGTGACCACAAAACCATGGGCGTGACCACACAAGCACATGGAAACCTGTGCCGGCGTGAGCTCCTGTCCTCCAGCATTCACCTGTGCACCTGCAACACCTATGGCACCGGAGCAAGTGCCCAGCTCCGCAGCAAGTGCCCACCTGTGTCCCCCAGGAGACCCACCCCGGCCGCAGGAGAGGCGAGGCTCCCCCAGCTCTGCCCTTCTGGAAGAGGGGCCGCGCCCCAGGCGGAGCCGCCGCTCCCCGGTACCTTGGAGGAGACCCGGGCGTTCTCCAGCAGCACCCGCGTCCACACGGCCGGGTGCCGGGCCACGAACTTCCAGTCCTTGCACACCTCGGCCGCGCGCAGCAGCGTCCTGGTGTCCAGGTAGGTGAAGATGCAGAAGAGAGCCGCCCGCATCTTGAGGATCTCGGGGCTGATGACCTCGCCGCAGTGGCCCGGGCTGCCCCGCTCCAGCCGGCACGCCTTGCCCCCGGCGCCCTCGGGCCTGGCCGCGGGACACCCGGCGTCGGTGGCCACTGGTGCGCGGGAGAACGGCGGTAAGGGAACGAGGGAAGCTCCGTCCCCGGCCCGCGGCCTCCAGCTGCCCCGGCCCGCGGCGCCCTCACCGGTCAGGCGGCAGCTGCCGGGGGCTCGGGGCGCGGCGCAGCCCGGCCCCTCCGGCTCCCAGCCCTCGGCCTCCGACTCGGTGGTGCGGGAGCCCACGTCGGACACGTCGCCCTCCTCGCCCTCGGTGCTGTTGCGGTAGGGCCGGCGGTGCCAGTTCTGGATGGCCTGGCGGCGCAGCCCCGAGCCCCGCGCGTCCCGCGCCGCGCGCGGCGGCGCCTCGGCCGCGTCGTCCGTGGGACACGGCTCCGCGCTGTCGCTGTCGTAGCAGCCCGAGCTCTGCGACACGGCCTTGGCCCGGCTCGAGGCCCTGGGGACGGGGACGTGCCGGCTCAGGGCTCGCATCCCCGTCCCGGCATCCCGCAAGGCGCCGGCGGGGCGGCGGGCCGGGCACTCACCCGGTGCTGGACGAGGAGCGCTGGTTGCACGCGCCGTAGGGACCGTGCACGGCCGCCCCCGGCCCCGGGTGCCGCTCTCTCTGCGGGGACAGGGGACGAGAGGAGCCGCCGTGGCACACCCGAGGCAGTGGGGCACGGCACCCCGCTCCCCACCGGTGCCCGCTGCGCTTGGGGGGACACCGTCCCCCGCGGGACGCGGAGCGGCACTCCAGCGTCACCGGCCCACGGAGAAACAGCTTCTCCTCGGGACCCCGCCCGGGATCACCCATTCCCCGGGGGAAGGAGAGGGGGACCCCGCACCGCCCCGCTCGGGCCCGGGCAGAGGAGAGCCGAGGCAGCACTCCCGAAGACCCGGGATACTCCCGGAGCAGAGGGAGAATTCCCGACACCCCGGGCGCGCTCCGAAGCGCCGTGGGCACTCCCGGAGCAGAGGGAGAATTCCCAGAGCCCAGGATGAATTCCCGGGGCAGAGGGTCCATTCCCGGGGCAGAGGGTCCATTCCCGGGGCAGAGGGTCCATTCCTGGGGCAGGGGGTCCATTCCCGGAGCCCAGGATGAATTCCCGGAGCAGAACGTGCATTCCCGGAGCCCAGGATTCCCAGGATGAATTCCCGGAGCCCAGGATGAATTCCCGGAGCAGAACGTGCATTCCCGGAGCCCAGGATGAATTCCCGCAGCCCCGGGCGCGCTCCCGCGGCCGTGCCGTGCCTGTGCCCGCAGAGGTCCCGCTCTGGCGATGGCCTTGGTGGCCGGGGTGCCGCAGCGTGCCAGGCTGCCGTCGGGGGTGGTGCCGCAGCTGCTGCTGATGATCTGCAGCTGCTTCTCGGCGCGGTCGGCGCGGTCCAGCAGCTCCTCGATGAAGCGCTGCAGCCGCACCTTGGCGTTGGCCTCCCGCGCCGCCGTCTCCTTCAGGAACTGGTCGATCTGCAGCACCTCCCTGGCAGGGGACCCGCGGTGACACCCGGGCTGCCCACCCATCACCCATCCCCTCCCGCCCGGGGGGACGCCCCCGGCGCGCCTGGACTGTGCCGTCCCATCCCGGCCCGGCCCGGGTCAGCGCCCCAGGGCGGCCCCAGGGCGGGACAGGGATGCGGGATGCTCCCAGCGTGCGGGGGGCTGGTGCCACCTTGTTTAGGGGGAGGTGACATCCCCGGCACCTCGTCCATCACTGCCGGGGCTGGTTCAGGCTCCCGAGCAGGACGGAGCGCAGGGGAGGGGATGATGATGGTGTGACGGGGTGAGGGAGGAGGATGGCGGTGACACCCTTAAACCCTGCTCAGCCCGGTGCTTGCAGGGCCCCGGCTCCCTCATTAACACGTCAATTAACAGGTGCTCGGGAGCTCTGAGGCTGCAGCAGGGCTGTTTCCCCCAAAACGTGTGACAGCAGCTCCGTGACCCGAGCTGACCCCAGCCCAGCACAAACAGCCGCCGTCCTCATCCGCTCCCCAAAAGGCAGGGAAGCACAGACACAGCAGCGAGGCCACACGCCCAAACACACGTGGCCACCACAGCCCTGCACCCCAGCGTGCTCCAGGAACACCCAGGTGTGCACCAGGCACACACACACACCCACGGAGCGGCTCACACACCCACGGAGCTGCTCACACACCCACGGAGATGCTCACACACTCACAGAGCTGCTCACACACTCACAGAGCTGCTCACACACCCACGGAGATGCACACACACTCACAGAGCTGCTCACACACTCACAGAGCTGCTCACACACCCACGGAGCTGCTCACACACCCACGGAGCTGCTCACACACCCACGGAGATGCTCACACACTCACAGAGCTGCTCACACACCCACGGAGCTGCTCACACACCCACGGAGATGCTCACACACTCACAGAGCTGCTCACACACTCACAGAGCTGCTCACACACCCACGGAGCTGCTCACACACTCACGGAGATGCACACACACCCACGGAGATGCTCACACCTGCCCTCAGCACCCAGGAGCCCCTCAGGAGGCACAAACCCAGCTTTGCACGCCTGTCTGGGCACACATGACCCCGGACACCCGGCCAGGCACACCCGGCCAGGCCAGGCTGAGCACAGAAACAGCAGCACACACAGCTGACCTTGGCACCTGGTCACAGAGCTGACCCCAGAGCCCTGTGTGCACCCTCACACCAACCTGACCGTGCACCCCTCACACCAACCTGACTGTGCACACCTGGACACCAACCTGACCGTGCACCCTCACACCAACCTGACTGTTCACACCTCGACACCAACCTGACCGTGCACCCTCACACCAACCTGACTGTGCACACCTGGACACCAACCTGACCGTGCACACCTGGACACCAACCTGACCGTGCACCCTCACACCAACCTGACCGTGCACACCTGGACACCAAACCTGACCGTGCACACCTCACACCAAACCTGACCCTGCACACTGACCTCGGACACCTGGATCTGACCTGCTCAGAGGCACGAAGGAAAAGGAGGGGGCAGCTCTCAGTGACATAATTCCCACTGCTGGCTATCAATTACCAATTCATCACCAGTTAATTATCAATTAATTCCTCCCCAACCTGCCGCCTGCAGGCAGAGCCTGGGAGCTCGGAGGATGCTCTGGGAAGGATCCTGGAAGGGGCCCCAGGGGATTTGGAAGGCAAATGTGGAGCTGGGCAGCAGCTGTAAGGTGATGCTGATGGTTATCACCTGCCTCCCTCCCGTTCCCATGGGCTGGGTGGAAAAACACTCCTGGCAGAGGAAACGGAGCCCGGGAGCCAAAGGTCTCCCAGGAGGACGTCATGGTGTCTTGGAGCTGGCAGGGCTGGGAAATGTTCCCACTGTGTTTTCAGGGAAGGCTTGGCTGATGAAAATGATTTCTGATGACCTCCTCACATCCAGGAGAAAACCTCCTCCCGCCACCAGCGCTTCCCATGCTCTCCCTGCAGCCTCCCAAGGGATTTCGTCCCTTGGCGTGGAGGGGTTTGGGGTCTGATGGGGACAGCTGAGGGCTAGGAGGGTTTCTCTAAGGAATGGGAGGTCCAGGAGGTAGTTTTGGGGCATAAACCCAGGGTTTCAGGTGGTAACATTGTCCAGGTTCCACCAAGAGACATTTGACCCTCTATTTACCCTGCCTAGCTGTCTCCAGGCCCTGCTCCAGACTCATCCACGCTGGTGTCCATAATTCCCTCACCACACACCCCCAAGGTGCCCCTGAACAATGCCCACGAGGCAGCCCCCCAAACCCCTCATTGCCTGTCCCACAGACGTGCCCCCAGACCTGGAGGTGTCCTTATCTGGCCCCAGGGCCACCCCGCTCCTCAGCCAGGACATCCCCCCATCCTGGGAGCCCTGCTTCTGTGCCAGGTCACTATTTTGGAGTCAAAGTCATCCACAGATGTGCAGAGGGTGACGGGAATCAAAACAATTCCTTCAGGAATCCCAGCAGTGCTCCCGGCCCAGCCCAACCGTGCCTGTCCCCCCCAAACTCCTCACAGACTCCCCCAGATTTGCTCAGCCCCCCGAGGAGCGAGGCCTGGTGCTGGGAAGCCCCGATGGGCAGAATGACCCAGCGCCGAGTGGGGAATATGGGGTGGAAACGAGGGTGGCAGTGCCACAGGCTTAGCAGCAAATGGAGCTGGCACTGCTCGGGCTGCCCCACCCTCCCTCTGGGACAAAAACCTGGGATTTGGCACAGCCCCGGCAGGGTGGGAACGAGGTGGGATTTGAGGTTCCTTCAAGCCAAACCAGTCTGTGGCTCAGTGGTCCCCAACCTGGCCATGTCCTGGGAGCCCTGGGGGCCCTGGGACAAGGTCTGGCTTGCCATGACCCAGCCGTGGAGGAGCCCAGGTGGGCACTGAGCGGGTGGGAGGAGATGCAGAGCCTGGTGAAGGAGGATGATGGTGGGCATCACCGAGGGGCTGTGCCTGAGGGCTTGGTGGTGGTACTGGGCTCCTCTGGACTCATGGAATTGCTTGGATTGGAGGATACCCCAAAGTTGATCTCATTCCACCCCCTTCCATGGGCAGGGACACCTTCCACTATTCCCCACTGCTGCAAACCCTGTCCAGCCTGGCCTTGAACCCCTCCAGGGCTGGGGCAGCCACAGGTTCTCCAGGACTCCCTGCCTGGCCCTTTCCTCCCACCCCGCGTCTGGGACAGGCCGAAGGACTCACTGCTGCTTCCGGGTGAGCTCCTGCTCCTTCTGCACCAGGTCCTGCTTGAGGGACGCCAGCATCTCCACGCTGACGTCCACCTGGCGGGACAGCTCCGACGCCCGGTCCTCCAGCTCCTGCTTCTCCCGGCTCAGCCGCAGGCTCTCCTGCTTGGCCTTCTCCAGCTCCGAGCTCTTGCGGTCCAGCTCCACCTGGAGCCGGCCCACCTGCGAGGCGATCTTCTGCTCCACCTCCTCCGTCAGCTTCTCCAGCCGCTTGTCCACCTCCAGCTTCTCGAAGGCGCGGATCTTGAGGCGGGCCAGGCCCTCCTCGTAGGCCGAGTCGACGGCGGCCGGCGGGACGGGCGCGGGCGCCACGGCCTTGCCGCGGGTGAAGATCTCGGTCAGCGGGATCTCGATCTCGTGCACGTAGCGCGGCGAGGGCGACGAGGCCGGCGCCGGCTCCAGCTCGTCGGCGGGGACCAGGTCGCAGGAGAAGCGCTGGTCCTTGCCCTGGAAGGAGGTGCTCTCAAAGTAGTCCCTGCGGGCGGCCGGGCTCAGCAGGGCCCCGTCGGCGGCCAGCGGGAAGACGGCGGCATCGCAGATGCTGTTGGTCTTGGAGAGCACGTAGAGGGTCTCGTAGGTGTGGTTGTACTCCAGGTGCGCCCGCAGCGAGGACAGGCTGCGGAAGCGCTTGTGCTCGCCGCAGCGCGGGCAGCGGTAGGGCAGGTCCAGCGAGGCCATGGCTGGCTCCGCTCCGCGGCGCGCGGGGCCCGCTCACGGCGCCGCGCCCGGGCCGCGGGGGCGCGCGGGGCTGGCCGGGGAGCCCCGGGCACGGGGCCGGCGGCTGCGCTGGGACATGGCGCGGGCACGGCCCGGCACGGCACGGCGGGATCCGGCACTCCCGGGGGCGGTCAGCATCGAGCGGTGCCGGGCGCTGCAAGACACGGGCGTCAGGGATACGGGCTGGGGGGTCCCCAGAAATCCCGCCTTGGTCCTCCTGCTGCGCCCCCATCCCGCCCTCCCGCGTTCCAACCACCCGCGTGCATCCCTTGGAAGGGCACGTGGTGCTGAAGGGTGCAGAGCCCTGGGAACGTGCAGAGCCCTGGGAATGTGCAGAACCCTGGGATGTGCAGAGCCCTGGGAATGTGCAGAAC
This sequence comes from Lonchura striata, assembly GCF_050655825.1. NCBI lineage: Eukaryota > Metazoa > Chordata > Aves > Passeriformes > Estrildidae > Lonchura > Lonchura striata. The sequence continues at coordinate 739,110 of NC_140706.1, read as the reverse complement.
TCTGGGAATGTGCAGAGCCCTGGGATTGTACAGAACCCTGGGAATGTGCAGAGTCCTGGGAATGTGCAGAGTCCTGGGATTGTACAGAACCCTGGGAACGTGCAGAGTCCTGGGATTGTACAGAACCCTGGGAATGTGCAGAGTCCTGGGAATGTGCAGAGCCCTGGGACTGTACAGAACCCTGGGAACGTGCAGAGTCCTGGGATTGTACAGAACCCTGGAAATGTGCAGAGTCCTGGGATTGTACAGAACCCTGGGAATGTGCAGAACCCTGGGAATGTGCAGAACTCTGGGAATGTGCAGAGTCCTGGGATTGTACAGAACCCTGGAAATGTGCAGAGTCCTGGGAATGTGCAGAGCCCTGGGATTGTACAGAACCCTGGGAATGTGCAGAACCCTGGGGAGGTGCAGAGCCCTGGGAATGTGCAGAACCCTGGGAATGTGGAGTACCCTGGGAACGTGCAGAACCCTGGGAATGTGCAGAGCTCTGGGAATGTGCAGAGTCCTGGGATTGTACAGAACCCTGGGAATGTGCAGAGTCCTGGGAATGTGCAGAACCCTGGGATTGTACAGAACCCTGGGATTGTACAGAACCCTGGGGAGGTGCAGAGCCCTGGGAACGTGCAGAGCCCTGGGAATGTGCAGAACCCTGGGAACGTGCAGAACCCTGGGATTGTACAGAACCCTGGGAACATACAGAAACCTGGGAATGTGCAGAGCCCTGAGAATTTGCAGAGCCCTGGGATTGTACAGAACCCTGGGAATGTACAGAACCCTGGGAACGTGCAGAGCCCTGGGAACGTGCAGAGCCCTGGGAATGTGCAGAACCCTGGGAATGTGCAGAACCTTGGGAATGTACAGAACCCTGGGGATGTGCAGAACCCTGGGAAGCTCCGGAGCCACTGGAAGTTCCACAACCCTTGTGAAGACCCACAGCTTTTGGGAAGCTCCACAGCCCTTGGGGAGCTCCACAGCTCCTGGACTCGATGATCTTAGAGGGCTTTTCCAGCCTGAATGATCCTGTGGTTCTGCGAACCCTTGGGAAGATCCGTAACGGCTGGGAAGGCTCCCACCCCTCGGGAAGCTTCACAACCACCTGGGGGAACACAGCCACCAGGAAGGTGCACATCCCATGGGAATCTCGCTCCATCCATCCGAGTTTGTCACAGGGGGTGGCAGGGGTGGCCTTTTTCTCTCTTGAGGCATTCAGGGGTCCCCAAGGGCCAGGACCATCCCTGTGCCCCACACCAGGAGCAGGTGCTGGGATCTCCCCTCTCAAAGAGAAGGCCGACCCACTCCTGCTGGATGAGCCCATGAAGCCTGGAAAGGGATTCATCCCAAGAGTTCCCATCCAGCCCTGGGCTGTCCGATGCAGGGGACACGGTGGCCCCTCCTGCCTGGGGGGGGTGAGGGTTCTGTGGGACCTGGTTCATCCCCCACTCACAAAATCCTCCACAGCACCACTGGGGGAAAGCCCACCCCTGTGAAATGGGATGACCCAGTGAAAATCCACCCCAGGAGGCTGCCGAGGTCCCCTCCAGCCTCGAGGGCACAAACTCACCTCAGGGCACAATACTTTCATTTTTCATTTGTCATCTTTTATCGAGGGCAGCCGTGGGTGGGAGTATCCCCTGCCCATCCCTCTGCAATATCCCCCTGAGGGCTCTTCCCACCACCCTAAAAGCCCTCAGAGCCCTCCTGCATCCCATGGCCAGCAGTGGTGAGCCCTGAACGGCCGCGGAAGCTCCATCCATCCCCGCTGGTCCCCAGGGCAGCATCCCCGGTGCCTCAGCATCCCCTCAGAGGGACAGCCGGGCCACGAGGCTGAGGAACCATGTTTTAAGGGAAAAATCAGCAACGGCAAGAACTCCACGCCAGAAATAAAACCAGGGTGAGCCTGGTTTTGTGAGGGTTTGTGACCCGCTTGGCCGCGTTTTGGGGTCGGTACCAAACACGCCCTCCCTGATGGAGCCCACCTGGCCCGGCCCGGCCGGAACCCGATCCGCGGCGAGCACAAAGCGCGTCCGGCAGCTCCGGCCGCTGCCGGGGGATGAGAAAGCGCTTTTCCATTTTCCAGCGCACGGATGGGGAGCCGTGCCGTGGTGCCTCAGGCCTGGATCCCTCCCGCGTCCCCCGGGGCGCCCGAGCAGCCTCAGCCCGAATTTCCCGGCCGAAATGCAAGGCGGGATCCGGCCCAGGTGGATCGGGAAGCGCACGGAGCTTTCCTCGTCCCGGCCGGGTCCTCCCGCGGCCGCAAACCTCTCCTCGCTCCCATCTCCACGGCAACCAGCAGGAGGGAGGGAATGGCTCGTGGAGTGATTGCTGCGCTAATGCAACCCACCGGCAGCCGGAGCCGGGAAGCGCTGCCGGCCGCCGGGGCTGCAGCATCGCCGGCTGCTCCGGCGCCGCCACCTGCCATCCATCATGGAGCCTTCCCCGGCATTGTCTAACGCTCCTCTGCCCCCCCGCCCCAAAAACACCATCGGCAGCAGCTCCCCTCCTGCCTGGAGAGGAGGGGGATGAGAGGAGAGGTGGTGGGGGTGATGGGGCTGGAGGGTGATGGGGCTGGAGGGTGATGGGGGCTGGAGGGTGATGGGGCTGGAGGGTGATGAGGGCTGGAGGTGATGCCGGGTGGAGGGTGATGCCGGGATGGTGGGTGATGGGTCTCGAGGGTGATGTCGGAATGGAGATGATGGGAGGCTGGGGAGTGATGCCAGGGTGGAGGTGATGCCGGGTGGAGGGTGATGCCCGCGCCGCTGGTCCCATCCTTCCCCGGCGTTCCAGCGGGGTGGGAGCACCGTGGTGGGCGATGCCGGCTGGGGCTGAGGCACTGAGGGCTCGGGGGAGGTGGGCATGAAAATCCGGATGGATTTTTTGTGCCCCCAGCCCCTGGAGCAGGGAGAGGCGGGTCCGTCCTCACACCCCGGCAGCGGCTTTGTCCCCGCTGCGTCCCCCTGCTCCCGGGGGCCCTGGCTGAGGAGCATCCTGGGGACGAGCCACCGCCTCCCGGGGCACCATCCGCGCTCCATCCCGTCCCCTCTCGCCCCGTACCTGCTCCTGGCCGCCGACCTCCCGCGCCGGGCTCCTCCGGCGAGGGCAGCATCGCTCCCGCTCGCCCGCGGGCACCCCGAGCCGGGGCTGCGGAGGGGGACGGAGCCCGCACAGCCGCTCCGCCGCACAAAGGAGCGGCTCAGGGCTCTGCCGAGCGGCTCAGGGCTCTGCCGAGCGGCTCAGGGCTCTGCCGGGGCGGGGGGATGCGGGGCCCGGCGGATGCGGGCACAGGGATGCGGGGCAGCAGGGATGCAGCCCGCGGGAAGCATCCGGCTCCCCGCGGCCAGCACCTCCATGCCAGGCAGGCCCCGGGGAAGGAGGGAGGGAGGGAGGGATGGAGGGAGGGTGGTGGCTGCGGGGTGGGGGGAGGAGGAGGAGGCGGGGGAGGAGGAGGAAGGAAGGAGGCCGAGGCTGAAGGCCCCGGCGGGGCGCTGGGAGGGTGGCGGCTCTGGCACCCTGGGGAGGGCGGGCCCCGGGGCGCTGGGGGCTCAGCGCGGGCTCAGCATGGCGAGCGAGGGAGGGATGCGGGGATGCAGGAGGGCGAGGCCGGCAGCCGCCGCCTCCCCTGCCGCCGGAGCCGGGCTGCCTCGCCGCCGGTCCCTCCCGCACAGCTCCCTCTGCCTGTCTCCCCACGAACGCGGCTGCCACGGCAGCCCCCGGCCCCGGAGCCCCTTCCCCGCCGCCCCTGGCAGGGATTGGGGTGCCGGGTGTGTGCCCAGCTGGGCACCTGCGCTGCTCCTGCCCCATCCCGGGCCGGACACACAGGGGCCAGGACACGGCCTTGGTCCCAGGACAGTCCCTGACCATCCCGGCTCCATCCCTGCCATGATCCCAGTTGGGTCCCCGAGCATTCTGCTGTGTCCCTGACACCCTGGCTGTGTCCCTGACACCCTGGCTGTGCCCCTGACACCCTGGCTGTGTCCCTGCCTTGGTCCTGGCTGTGCCCCTGATACCTTGGCTGTGCCCCTGACACCTTAGCTGTGCCCCTGCCTTGGTCCTGGCTGTGCCCCTGACACCCTGGCTGTGCCCCTGGCACCCTGGCTGTGCCCCTGCCTTGGTCCTGGCTGTGCCCCTGACACCCTGGCTGTGTCCCTGGGCACCCTGGCTGTGTCCCTGCCTTGGTCCTGGTGTGTTCCTGGGCACCCTGGCTGTGTCCCTGCCTGTCCTGGCTGTGCCCCTGACACCCTGGCTGTGCCCCTGGCACCCTGGCTGTGCCCCTGGCACCCTGGCTGTGTCCCTGCCTCAGTCCTGGTGTGTTCCTGGGCACCCTGGCTGTGTCCCTGGCACCCTGGCTGTGTCCCTGCCTTGGTCCTGGCTGTGTCCCTGACACCCTGGCTGTGTCCCTGGCACCCTGGCTGTGTCCCTGCCTTGGTCCTGGCTGTGTCCCTGGCACCCTGGCTGTGTCCCTGGCACCCTGGCTGTGTCCCTGCCTTGGTCCTGGCTGTGTCCCTTGCACCCTGGCTGTGTCCCTGCCTGGGTCCTGAGCTGGTACCTGATCGTCCTGGCTTCATCCCTGGCTTGATCCTGGTCCGAGGATCAGGGGTACCCCCGAGTCCCCTGGCTTGGTTCCCAGCTTGGTGCTGCTCTGGTCCCTGAATGCCCCAGTTTGTCCCAGTTTGTCCCCGGTTTGTCCCCAGTTTGTCCCGATTTGTCCCCGGTTTGTCCCCGGTTTGTCCCCGGTTTGTCCCCAGTTTGGTCCCGCTTTGTCCCCAGTTTGGTCCCGCTTTGTCCCGGTTTGTCCCAGTTTGTCCCGCTTTGTCCCCAGTTTGGTCCCGCTTTGTCCCCGGTTTGTCCCACTTTGTCCCGCTTTGTCCCGGTTTGTCCCAGTTTGTCCCGGTTTGTCCCAGTTTGTCCCGCTTTGTCCCGCTTTGTCCCGGTTTGGTCCCCAGGTGGTGCCCAAGCCCCTCTCTGCTCCCAGAGCAGTCACAGCTCACCCGGGCTGGCTCCCGGCTCTGCTCCAAGGCTGCCCCGGTTAATCCCAGCCAGGCCGGGCCCGGCTCCATCCCAGCTGCTCCCTGAGGCTGGGCCTCAGCCTGGCTGGATCCTGATGCAGCTCCCGGGCCCTCAGCCTGGCACCCCTCAGCCTGGCACCCCTCAGCCTGGCACCCCTCAGCCTGGCGCCCCTCAGCCTGGCGCCCCTCAGCATGCTGCCCGTGCCAAGGGCATCCAGCACTGCCGTGTGTCCTCCCTGTGGGGTGGGCATGGGGCGAGCAGCTGTAGGGTGGCTGTGGGGTGGCTGTGGGGTGGCTGTGGGTGGCTCTGGGTGGCTCTGGGGTGGCTGTGGGTGGCTCTGGGGTGGCTGTGGGGTGGCTCTGGGTGGCTGTGGGTGGCTGTGGGTGGCTGTGGGTGGCTCTGGGGTGGCTCTGGGTGGCTGTGGGTGGCTGTGGGTGGCTGTGGGTGGCTCTGGGGTGGCTCTGGGTGGCTCTGGGGTGGCTGTGGGTGGCTCTGGGGTGGCTCTGGGTGGCTCTGGGGTGGCTGTGGGTGGCTGTGGGTGGCTCTGGGGTGGCTCGGGGTGACTCTGGGTGGCTCTGGGGGTGTCCCAGCCCTCCCAGCTCCCGGCAGTGCTGGCCAGGGCAGCGCCGTGCCAAGGCTGGGGTGGTGCCCCTGCAGAGCCTCCGGGCCCACGTCAGCTCTGGACGGCTCCTGAGGGTGCTGATCGAGGCCTCCTGCATCACCCATGGCCGGCGCTGCGGGACAGCTCGGCCCTGGGGCTGGCATCCCCGGGGCTGGCATCCCCGGAGAGCTGGCATCCCCGGGGCTGGCATCCCTGGGGATGGCATCCCTGGGGATGGCATCCCTGGGGCTGGCATCCCTGGGGGCAGCATCCCTGGGGCTGGCATCCCTGGGGGCAGCATCCCTGGGGCTGGCATCCCAGGGGCTGGCATCCCCGGGGCTGGCATCCCTGGGGCTGGCATCCCTGGGGCTGGCATCCCTGGGGCTGGCATGCCCAGAGAGCTGGCATCCCTGGGGTTGGCATCCCTGGGGATGGCATGCCCTGAGAGCTGGCATCCTCGGGGGCTGGCATCCCTGGGGCTGGCATCCCCCAGGCCCTTCCCAAAGGAAACCTGGGCTCCCTTCTCACCACAAAACTGGGCTGTCCCCCCAGAAAAGGTTTTCCGGGTGTCGGGGGTCACCTGCACCCCTTGGCGTGGCCCTGGCTCAGGGTTAGGCTCCCACACGCTGGGAGGGTTCACCCGAGGGTCACGAGCACCCGTGGGTGCTATCGGGGTGCCAGATTTTAGGGACATATCTGAGGGGAAATTTGGGGTTTCCCCGTCAGCCGGGTTTCCTCCTGGCCCCTTCCCACATCCATCTCAGCTCCCAAACCCCCAAGGCCTGCCGAGCTTCCCAGCCCAGCTCCACAGGCCTTCCACACCTCGGCTCCTGCTGGGACACCCGGAGCAGCTCCTGCAAACTGGGATCCTGCTGGGACACCCGGAGCAGCTCCTGCCAACTGGGATTTACTGGGACACCCGGAGCAGCTCCTCCAAACTGGCATTTACTGGGACACCCGGAGCAGCTCCTGCAAACTGGGATTTACTGGGACACCCGGAGCAGCTCCTGCAAACTGGGATTTACTGGGACACCCGGAGCAGCTCCTCCAAACTGGGATCCTGCTGGGACACCCGGAGCAGCTCCTCCAAACTGGGATCCTGCTGGGACACCCGGAGCAGCTCCTCCAAACTGGGATCCTGCTGGGACACCCGGAGCAGCTCCTGCAAACTGGGATTTACTGGGACACCCGGAGCAGCTCCTCCAAACTGGGATTTACTGGGACACCCGGAGCAGCTCCTGCAAACTGGGATTTACTGGGACACCCCGACCAGCTCCTCCAAACTGGGATTTACTGGGACACCCGGAGCAGCTCCTCCAAATTGGGATTTACTGGGACACCCGGACCAGCTCCTCCAAACTGGGATTTACTGGGACACCCGGAGCAGCTCCTGCAAACTGGGATTTACTGGGACACCCGGACCAGCTCCTCCAAACTGTGATCCTGCTGGGACACCCGGAGCAGCTCCTGCAAACTGGGATTTACTGGGACACCCGGAGCAGCTCCTGCAAACTGGGATTTACTGGGACACCCCGACCAGCTCCTGCAAACTGGGATCCTGCTGGGACACCCGGAGCAGCTCCTGCAAACTGGGATTTACTGGGACACCCGGACCAGCTCCTCCAAACTGGGATCCTGCTGGGACACTGGGGACACTGCTGGGATCACTGGGACACTGGGTTTGATGGGATTACTGGGATTACTGCTGGGATTACTGGGACACTGCTGGGATTACTGGGTCACTGCTGGGATTACTGGGACACTGGATTTGCTGGGATTACTGGGACACTGCTGGGATCATTGGGAGACCGCTGGTATTACTGGGACACTGCTGGGATTACTGGGACACTGGGTTTGCTGGGATTACTGGGACACTGATGGGATTACTGGGACACTGAGTTCTGCTGGGATCACTGGGACACTGCTGGGATTACTGGGACACTGGGATTACTGGGATCACTGGGACACTGCTGGGATCACTGGGACATTGATGGGATTACTGGGACACTGCTGGGATCACTGGGACACTGCTGGGATTACTGGGACACTTCTGGGATTACTGGGACACTGCTGGGATTACTGGGACACTGCTGGGATTACTGGGACACTGGATTTGCTGGGATTACTGGGACACTGCTGGGATTACTGGGACACTGCTGGGATCACTGGGACACTGGGTTTGCTGGGATTACTGGGACACTGCTAGGATTACTGGGACATTGATGGGATTACTGGGTCACTGCTGGGATTACTGGGACACTGGATTTGCTGGGATTACTGGGTCACTGCTGGGATTACTGGGACACTGCTGGGATTACTGGGACATTGATGGGATTACTGGGACACTGCTGGGATTACTGGGATCACTGGGACACTGCTGGGATCACTGGGACACTGCTGGGATTACTGGGATACTGGGTTTGCTGGGATCACTGGGACACTGCTGGGATCACTGGGACAGTGGATTTGCTGGGATTACTGGGACACTGCTGGGATCACTGGGACACTGCTGGGATTACTGGGACATTGATGGGATTACTGGGACACTGAGTTCTGCTGGGATTACTGGGACACTGCTGGGATTACTGGGACACTGAGTTCTGCTGGGATCACTGGGACACTGCTGGGATTACTGGGACACTGGTTTTGCTGGGATTACTGGGACACTGCTGGGATTACTGGGATACTGCTGGGATTACTGGGACACTGCTGGGATCACTGGGACACTGGGTTTGCTGGGATTTCTGGTGTTGAGGCTCCAGCCCACATGTTGACAAAGGGCTGAGGGGCCTGAAGGAATGAAACCAGGTTACCCCTCTCTCCTTCATAGTATGGCTGGGGCAGATCCCCCCCCTCCAGGGCTTCTGGGGGGACAAATTCCTTTAGGAAAGGAAAGAGCAGATCGCAGCTGTGCCCCTTCCCTGCCTCTGCCAGCAAAGGAGCGTCACCCGAAATCACCTGAGCATCCATGACAATGGCCCTGCTGCCCCCGGTGCCACAGGCACCTTCTCCTGATCAACGAGACCAAAGCATCTCCCATGGAAGGACGAGATTTTGGGGTTTCGTGATTGTGACTGATTCTTAACCACCAGAAGAGGGAGGTTCTTCCACGGGAGGGACATTCCTGGCTGCAGCAGCGTCTCCTGCGCCATCCAACCCCCGGAGAGGGGAACCAGCATCCCTCTTTTATCTAAAATCCCAAAGGGAGGCAGTAAACAGCCTTTTGAGCAGAGTCCCCATCCTCTCCAGCCCTGGGGCTGAGCCAGGCTGGAAATGGGGAACGGGGACCTCATCCCTTTTCCTGAGGGAGAAGCTGGGGGAGGGGAATCCACATCCCACTGGAAGCAGTCCTGGAATGGGCGCTCTGGGCTGGGCTGTGGGGCAGGTTCCTCCAGGACTCAGCCAGCACAGGGAGCAGGGATCCCTGCTCTGCCCGGGCTGAAACCTCCTCCCGGGATGAGCTCCCACCTGCGGCCTGGGGACGCTCGGGAGCTCTGCACTGATGGATCTTTTCTCCCTGCTCATTATGGAAGCACCTTTCTTTCCCAAAATGCAGCAGCAGAGGTCAAAACCCCAACAGAAACACAGGACGGAAAGGCAGAGAGCAAGCTCAGTGAGAGCTTGGATCAGCTCAAATCTTTAATTAGAAAAATAGACACAAATCTGAAATATTCCTGATAGAGGCCTTTTCTTTTTACAAACATAATAATAATAATAATAATAATAATAATAATAATAATAATAATAGTAATAATAATAGTAATGAAATGAAATCACCTTTCCTAGGGCCTGTTAGCACCGGTTGCCAGAGCCTGGTGGGGTCTCTCTCCCTGGGGAGAAAGGACGGGAGCAGCCGCGGCCGGACAATCTCCAGGCAGGAAGATCCTGCGGAGCGCTGGTTTGGGAAATCTCGGCCGGGCGCTCCGGGCGTCCGCAGCCCCAGCCGGGCGGCGTTTGCTGTCCGTACAGGGCTCTCCATCCCCTCCTGCAGCGGGAGCCGGGGGTGGCTCGGTCCCCGCGGCTCCGCTCCGGGGCCACCCCGCGCCGTCCCCGCCGGGAGCGGCCCGGCCCCGGCACCGCCCCGGGGCTCCGCCGTTCTCTCCTCGGGGGCCCCGCCGCTCTCTCCTCCGGGGCCCGGCACCGCTCCGGGGCTCCGCCGCTCTCTCCTCCGGGGCTCCGCCGCTCTCTCCTCCGGGGCCCCGGGAGCGCCCCGGGGCTCCGCCGCTCTCTCCTCCGGGGTCGCGGCACCGCTCCGGGGCCCCGCCGTTCTCTCTCCTCCGGGGCCCCGCCGTTCTCTCTCCTCCGGGGCCCCGCCGCTCTCTCCTCCGGGCCCCGGGGCGCACCGCCCCCCGGCTCTCCCCTGAGACCCGGGGCCCTCGGGCAGCGGCGCCCGGCAGCGCTCAGGCCCAGCGGGGCTTCAGAGGGTGCCGAAGGAGAGCCCCACCGAGAAGAAGCCCAGGCCCTTGAGCTTCTCCTCGGTCCGGGCTTTCTGCTTCAGGTGCACCTTGCTGTGGCGCTTCTTCTCGTCGGAGCGGGCGAAGCGGCGGCCGCAGGTGTCGCAGGAGAAGGGCTTCTCGCCCGTGTGGGTGCGGATGTGCGTGGTGAGGTGGTCGCTGCGGCTGAAGTTGCGCAGGCAGATGCGGCACTGGAAGGGCTTGTGGCCCGTGTGGATGCGCAGGTGCCGGTTGAGCTCGTCGGAGCGGGCGAAGCTGCGGATGCAGTTCTCCACCGGGCAGGCGAACGCCTTCTCGTGGGGCTTGGGGCAGAAGCACTTGGAGGAGCACTTGCCGCGCCGCGTCTTCTTCCTGGGCTCGGCCGGCGCGGGAGGGGCGCCGGGCAGCAGCGCGGGCAGCGAGGAGGGCGTGGGGTGGCCCAGAAAGTCCGTGGGGGGCACGGAGGGCGAGGGGTGAGGGTGCAGGAGCTCGGCGGAGCCCATCAGGCCCGGCAGGACCTCGGCCTGCGCCAGGGAGGCGTCGAAGTCCGGCAATAAGGGCGCGGGGAGGCTGTGCATCTTGCCGTCGGCGAAGTCCCCGCGGGCGGGGAAGTTCTCCGGCTCGCAGCCGAAGCCCAGATGGGCTCCGAAGCAGGCGGCCTCCTCTGCCAGGCCGCCGAGCTCCGGCTGGCAGCTGCCGGACAAGACGCTCTCCATCTTGGAGCCCAGCGGGTGGAACAGCCCCTGGCCGCCCTCGGCGGCCGCGAAGCCTTCGGCAGGGTGGAAGGCAGCGGGCAGGTAGGCCTGGTGCTGCTGGGAGACGGGCTCCCACGGGGCGCAGGCGGCTTTGAACTTGTCCAGCGGCGGCGAGCCCGAGGACAGCTTGACGTCCTGCTTGCCGTCCAGCAGCTTGGGCTGGAAGAAGCACTGGGAGGCGTTTCCCAGCGCGGGCTGCGCCGGCGGGGGCTGAGCGCCCTCGGCCGCGGGGAAGGCGCCGTAGCCCGGCTCCGGGAACGGGGCCGGGCTGGATCCGCTCAGCTCGGCCTGGCACGACGAGTACAGGTCCAGCTGGCTCTGAGCCACCTCGGGACACGGGTAAAGAGCGTCCAGGTGCCTCTGGTGGCCCTCGGGGGAGGCGAAGGGGGAGATGCCCAGGATCCCCGACATCAGGTTGAAGAGGGATTCCTGGTCCTGCGGGTGCTCCGGTACCGCCTTGATGAAGAAGCTGCCGGTGTAGCTGAGGGAAGGGGAGGGCTGGCTGCCCAGCAGGGAGTAATCCACGGCCCCGCCGCTGCCGGGGACGCCCAGCAGCTCACCTGGGAAACGGAGGAGACGCTGGTGAGAGGGCTGGAGGGATGCGGGGCCGGGGGCGGGATGCAGGGAGCAGCGGCAGCTGTTGCGTCACCGCGAGGTCTCCGTCCCTGAAACCGCCCAGGGAGCCCTGGGATTCGGCCCCCTCCCCCTGCGGGACCCTCAGGACCCCCGCCCTGAGCCAGCGGGGACTGCTGAACGCCCAGGCCGGGGCTGAGAGCGGAGGAGGGGAAGGTTCCCGATTCCTGGATGCAGCGATCATTCCCAGCGGGGTCCCTCATCCCTGCCCGGCTCCCGCCCGCCCTTACCTCCAAGGAAATCGGCCTCTGCCAGAAGTTGCTGCTCAGGCTGCCCCAAGCCCTGCAGGTCTCCGGTTTTGATCTCGCAGCTCTCCTCGTACTTGGAGTAAAGCGGATCCGGGCAGGAGAAATCCATAACGTTGAGCATCTTCCCTGGAGACGCGGCCGGAGCGGGGGGGCAGGGCTGGGACGAGCCGGGGATGCTCGGCGAGAGCCGGGGGCGCTCGGGATGAGCCGGGGACTGCCCAGGGACAGCCGCTGGATGCTCAGGGGCGATGCTCGCGGCGAGCCCGGGGTGAGCTGGGAACGCCCGGGGCGCCCGCACGGATCCGAGCGACGCTCGGGGATGAGCCGGGCCAGGCTCGGCGAGCCCGGGGCGGTGCGGGGGTGCCGGGGCGGGGGCCGGGGACCCCGCGGTGATGCCGGGGGTGCTTGGGGCGGTGCGGGGGTGCCGGGGCGGGGGCCGGGGACCCCGCGGTGATGCCGGGGGTGCTTGGGGCGGTGCGGGGGTGCCGGGGCGGGGGTCGGGGGCGCTGCGGGGGCAGGGCCGGGCGGGGGGGGCAGGCAGGGCCCGGCGGCGGCGCAGCCCGAGCGGACACCCGGCGCTCCCTCCCCGCCGCCCCCTTTATAGCGGGAGCGGGGCTGCTCCGACCTTCCGCCGCAGCCATTTCTGGAGTCCCCAGTGAGGCTGCCGTGACGTAAATGCCCATACATGGACTCAGGATGTAGGCTAGGGAGTCCCAATAAGGAAATCTCTCCCGTGACGCCATGCCCCTTCCCTCCCCCTTCCCTCCTCCCCTCCCCCTTTTCTCTCGCTCTGTTTTTCATTCCCCCCCCCCCTTCTCTCTTTTTAACTAATAATCGCGATATTTTTGACAAATCTCTGCTGCTCTGCGCGCCCAGCATCCCTCCCGCAGCCGCGGCCCCACGCGGGTGTGCACACGCGTGTGCAAGCCCCGGCCGTGCAGCAAGGAGCCTGCGCTCGCAGCCTTTGCTTTCCCCGGCGTTCGGGGCATCCCCGCGGCTCCGGCCCTTGCTCCGCAGCCTTGGCTCCCGTCCCACCGTGGGCTGCTCCTCTCTCGGATTTGCATCTCCCCAGGCTCTCCTTCGCCCTGTGCTATTTTTTCCCCGTGAATGCCTTTGGTTGCTCTTGCTCCTTCTAGAAGCGCCAAAGGTGCTGGGTTTGCTCTTCCTCCCCCTTGCCTCCCCTCCGCTCCTCTCCCGGCCGGATTTTTGATATTTTCTGCCGGCCTGTCGCGGCTGGATGCGGGGTGCGGAGCGGGAGGTGGATGCCGGCTCCTCCTGCGGCAGAGAGAGCGGCCCGGAGGAGAAGCAAAGGCTGAAAGGAGCTCTGAGCTGTGAGGAGCTCTGAGCTGTGAGGAGCTCTGAGCTGAGAGGTTCTAGCTGTGAGGAGCTCTGAACTGAGAAGAGCTCTGAGCTGAGAGGAGCTCTGAGCTGAGAGGATCTTTGAGCTGAGAGGAGCTCTGAGCTGTGAGGAGCTCTGAGCTGAGAGGAGCTCTGAGCTGAGAGGCTCAGGCTGAGACGAGCTGTGAGCTGAGAAGAGCTGTGAGCTGAGAGGAGCTCTGAGCTGAGAGGCTCAGGCTGTGAGGAGCTCTGAGCTGAGAGGAGCTCTGAGCTGAGAGGAGCTCTGAGCTGAGAGGAGCTCTGAGCTGAGAGGAGCTCTGAGCTGAGAGGCTCAGGCTGTGAGGAGCTCTGAGCTGAGAGGAGCTCTGAGCTGAGAGGAGCTGTGAGCTGAGAGGAGCTCTGAGCTGAGAGGAGCTCTGAGCTGAGAGGCTCAGGCTGTGAGGATCTTTGAGCTGAGAGGAGCTGTGAGCTGAGAGGAGCTCTGAGCTGAGAGGCTCAGGCTGTGAGGAGCTCTGAGCTGAGAGGAGCTGTGAGCTGAGAGGAGCTCTGAGCTGAGAGGAGCTCTGAGCTGAGAGGAGCTCCGAGCTGTGAGGAGCTGTGAGCTGAGAGGAGCTCTGAGCTGAGAGGCTCAGGCTGTGAGGAGCTCTGAGCTGAGAGGAGCTGTGAGCTGAGAGGAGCTGTGAGCTGAGAGGATCTTTGAGCTGAGAGGAGCTGTGAGCTGAGAGGAGCTCTGAGCTGAGAGGAGCTCTGAGCTGAGAGGAGCTGTGAGCTGAGAGGAGCTGTGAGCTGAGAGGATCTTTGAGCTGAGAGGAGCTCTGAGCTGAGAGGAGCTGTGAGCTGAGAGGAGCTGTGAGCTGAGAGGATCTTTGAGCTGAGAGGAGCTCTGAGCTGAGAGGCTCAGGCTGTCAGGAGCTCTGAGCTGAGAGGATCTTTGAGCTGAGAGGAGCTCTGAGCTGAGAGGTTCTAGCTGTGAGGAGTTCTGAACTGAGAAGAGCTCTGAGCTGAGAGGAGCTCTGAGCTGAGAGGAGCTCTGAGCTGAGAGGAGCTCTGAGCTGAGAGGAGCTCTGAGCTGTGAGGCTCAGGCTGTGAGGAGCTCCGAGCTGTGAGGAATTCTGAGCTGAGAGGATCTTTGAGCTGCGTGGAGCTGCCTCCCTGCAGCCTCAGCCTCCCGGCCCAGGGTCCCACCCAGGCCGGCGTGCGGCGGGCTCGGGGCCGGGCTGCGGAAGGCAGATCCACGCCGCGAGCCCCACCGGCCCCCAGGAGAAGCTTTCCGGGCGGGCTCGGCAGGTTCGGGAGGGATCCTGGCGGCGCCTCCCCCGCCGAGCATCCTCAGCCGCGGGGAGCCGGCCTGGCCGCGCTGCTGCCCTGCCCGGCGCTCGGCATTTCAGCGGCGATTTGGGATGCTTTGGGATGCAGGGATGCTTTGGGCAGCGGAGTGTCACCGGCCTGCGGATTGGCACGGCTGGGGCGCGGAGGGGAAGGCTTGCTCTGGGCATTTTGGCTGCTGGGCTCAAAGCCGCCGGGAGGGATGTTCAGGCAGATGTTTGGGGTGCAAACCCGCGGTTTGTACAGCGCACAGCAGCTCGGCTGAGCAGGAGCGGGGCTGTGCATGCAAAGGAGCTGGAGAAGAGGAGGGGGCCCCTCCCTGGCCTCCCGAAATGCCTTTTTCCTGCCTCCAAGTGATTGCAGCCCTGCTGGCCGGCCAGATGTGCCAGGCTGTGCCCAGATGTGCTGGGCTGTGCCCAGATGTGCCGGGCTGTGCCCCGTGCCCAGGGCCGTGCCAGGCTGAGCCCAGGTGGCAGCAGCAGGTGAAGGGCTCTGCTCCCGAGCTATTCCTGGCTCCGGGATGAGTCACGGCCTCACCTTGGGCAGATCCCGGGATTTGTGTCTCGCAGCACCTCCCCTCCCTGGGGGAGCTGCTGCCTCTGCAACCGCACCCAGAGCCCCGGCACAGGGGCAAGGAGGCAGCAAACCCCCCTGGGCATCGGGGGAATGAGCCCTGAGGGTCGGGCTGGAAATGCAAGAGGGGCTGGAGAGGTGCAGGCAGTGACCAGAGGGTGAAGTGTCCCGTGGCATCCCATTATTCCCCGTTTGTCCCTCACGGGAGGTGAGGGGAGCCCAGGGCAATGGCCAGACCATGGGTTTCAGTAAATCAAAGTCAAAATTTCGCCCTGCAGTGCTCAGTGACCCTGGAATTTGGAGCTTCAGGAGATCATGGGGACCAGAATGGTGACCAGGTTGGGAATATTCCCCTGTGCCCCTGAGGACAAGCCCAGCCTGCTGGGAGGGATGTGCTGGATCCAACCAGGGCTGGACCCGCGGGTCCTGGATCTCTTCCCCTCCTCTCCTTGGCTGCAGCGTGGGGCCCCCGGGGCTCAGCCCCTCTGGCTGCTTTGGCTGTGCCCATCTGGCCCCTCAGGATGCCAGGGGATGTGCAGGCTCTGCAGTCTGGGTCTCTGCCACGCACACCCGGGGACAGCTCTGCTGCCTTCCCCCGCAGGCATGGAGAACACTGTCCTTGCTCTGAGACAGCAGCACGGGAGCCTCCTGCCACGGCTCCCAAAAACCTCCCCTCACCCTCAGAGCTGGTCCTGAAACAGGCTCAGCTCCCGGGGAGGAAAATCAGCCTTCACCGTGTGGTTTATGAACCTGTGCGGGAGTGGCTGCAAGGTCCTGCCCTGGATGAACACTTCCACCCTTTAGCCCGACACAAACCGAGATTTCTGCTGAAAAGCTTTTGCTGTTTTGTTTTTTACGACAAAACCCGAACAGTTTGGCGCGACCCTCAGGGAGGGAGGGGGTGGCTGTGGAGGTGACACCACGCATGAGGTAATGGGCAAACGTGACCGCGGCCGAGCCAAGGCTGGCCAAGGCTGGCACCGCATCCCGGTGCCAGAAGTGCCAGAAGGGGCTCCGGGCTGCCGGGAGGCGGGATTGCCCTCCCGGGGGGAGCTGCTCCGTCACACGGATCAGGAGAAAATCCTCCAGGCCAGCTGCCCCCGCCGCTCGCAGCCCGGCCCAGTCGGGCACAGGGATCTGGGCTCCCGCCGTGAGCTGGGAGCGTCCGTGGGGCAGCAGAACGCCCCCAGAGCAGGGCTGGCTGTGCCCCAGGTGGAGTTGGGGGTCTCTGGGCTTTCCGGGGGGCTCGGCTGGCTCCAGCACCCCAAAGGCTCCGTGGGCTCCCCCGGTGCTGCCGCTGCCCCCGCTGGCACCGCCCTGGGCTCCTGTCCTGCCCGGCCGGCTCCTCGCTGCTCCTGCTGGCCCGGAGCGGCGCCAGCCCGGCCCGGGCTCACCTCGGTGCTGCCAGCAGCCCCCTGCGGTGGCAGGGCAGCCTCCCTCCCTCCGGTCCCCTCCTTCCCTCACGTCCCCTCCTTCCCTCTCCGGTCCCCTCCTTCCCTCCCGTCCCCTCCTTCCCTCTCCGTTCCCTCCATCCCTCTCTGTTCCCTCCATCCCTCCCGGTCCCCTCCATCCCTCCCGGTCCCTTCCCTCTCCGTTCCCTCCGTCCCTCCCGGTCCCGTCCCTACGGAAACCCAGCCCCGGCTCTCGGCTCTGGTTTCTGCCCCGGTTTTCACCTTTGGAGGCCTGGCTCGGTTTTAGCCCGGCGGGTTTTGGCAGGGGTTGGATGCTCCCGGGTCTCCCAGCCTGTTTAAGGGAGAATCTACCATGGAAAGGAGGAGGATCATCCTCTTCCTCCCGCCTTGCCTTGCCAGAGTCGGAGAGGAGCTGGGGGATACCCGGAGTAGCTTTTCCCTCTGGAAGCGAGCCCCAGGCAGGGGCAGAGGTGGGCAGTGGCGATGTGAGGCTGGCATTCGTTTGTGCCGCGGGACGGGCTGAGGCTCGGCTGGCGGCCGGGCTGCTTGGCAGCCAGGCTGGGGCTGCGTGCCCGGAGCCCGCAGGCAGCTGGGGAGCGGTGAGACCCCGGTGCCCCCCAGGCCGGAATGCCCACGGCTCGGGCACCTCTGCAGCTCACCGTGCCCCACGCCCGGTGCTCCTCAGGGATTTTCCCAGCGGCTCCTCTCGGAGCCCTCTCCATTCCTGTGCTGGGGATGATGCAGGTTTTAGGTGTGAAGAAATCCCTGTTTCTGGCCTTTGGAGCATCCCGGCGTTCCCAGCCCTGCGGGCTCAGAAGAGCCTCCAGGCCACGGGTGAGTGCAGGATCCAGGCTCGGTGACCCCTCCTGGGCAGCAGAGCCCCTCTGCGCCGGGCAGAGCTGGGAAATTCCCTGCTGGGACACCGAGCCCTTCCAGGGCTCCTCCCACGGACAGCACAAAGCTCGGCCGGCTCTGAGCCGCTGCTCCTCAATGTTCCAGACGATGCTTCTGGAATTCCAAAGGGGTTTTTGGCCCTGGAAGCTGAGGGAAAGCCAGCAACCCCCGGCACTTCCCACCTCCCCAGCACTTCCATCCCTGATGGAACAGCGTCCCGTGAATCTCTGCCCCTGCCCAGGTTTGCTCTGCAGAGGGGGCTGAGCAGCCGAAGGGATTTTAAAGGAATTTTATTTTATTTTAAAGGTGTTTTAAAGGAATCCTCCGTGGAAGTGCAGCTGAATCCCCCCGTGGCACGAGGGGCAGGGGAGAGCACCCAAAGGAGCCCTGCAGCATTCCAGGCCCTGGGAGCTGGCCATGGATGTCCCAGGCTGGTGGCACCCGGTGACAACAGTGATTCCTGCTGGGGACACGGAGAGCTCAGGGCTGGGACACTGGGTCAGAGAATCCCGGAATGGTTGGGGTGGGAAGGGACATTAAAGCCCGTCCATGGCAGGGACAGCTCCCACTGCCCCAGGTGCTCCAGCCCCAGTGTCCAGCCTGGCCCTGGGCACTGCCAGGGATCCAGGGCAGCCCCAGCTGCTCTGGGAATCCCAGCCCAGGAATCCCTTATTGCCAAGATCCCAGCCATCCCTCTGGAGCGTGGAGCTCATCTCCTCCTGTCCCTGCCCTCCCTCCCCTGCTCCATCCATCTCCCCTTCCCGGAGAACTCCAGAAGAAGGCAGAGCTCGGCATTGCCATGGAAACGGGCCGGGCCCAGCGGCTCCGGTGCCGCTCCTGGCGCTGTGGAGGATGGGCCCGGGAGGATGCCCAGGGGCACGGGAGGATGGGCCAGGGGCACGGGAGGATGGGCCAGGGGCACGGGAGGATGCTCAGGGGCACGGGAGGATGCCCCAGCAGCATGGGAGGATGCCCAGGGGCACGGGAGGATGCCCAGGGACACGGGAGGATGCCCAGGGGCATGGGAGGATGGGCCAGGGGCACGGGAGGATGGGCCAGGGGCACGGGAGGGTGTCCAGGGGCACGGGAGGATGCCCAGGGGCACGGGAGGATGGGCCAGGGGCACGGGAGGGTGCTCCAGCAGCATGGGAGGATGCCCAGGGGCACGGGAGGATGGGCCAGGGGCACGGGACGATGGACCAGGGGCATGGGAGGATGCCCCAGGGGCACGGGAGGATGGGCACAGGAGGATGCCCAGGGGCACGGGAGGATGGGCCAGGGGCACGGGAGGATGGACCAGGGGCATGGAAGGATGCCCCAGGGGCACGGGAGGATGGGCCAGGGGCACGGGAGGATGGACCAGGGGCATGGAAGGATGCCCCAGGGGCACGGGAGACACCCTGCAGAGCTGGGCCGGGTGTCACAGCCCCCTCCCACTGTCCCCAGCCCTGGGCAGGGCAAGAGACGCTCCAAGGGACTTGTCCAGGACAGCCTCAGCAGATTCAGCACGTGAGGCTCTGCAGAACGCCTGCCCAAAGGGGCTCTTTATTTTTAATTACTGGCCAGAGGCTGGAATTTCAGAGCCCGGGCCAGGTGCAGGCCAGGCTGGATGGTTATCTCCCTCCTGGTTTTAGGTTGCTGCACCTCTGCACATCCTCCGGGTGCTCTGCTGGCCACCACAGATCTCCCTGCCCCTCCAATTCACGGATTCCTTCTCCCACATCCCTGCTTTTTTACCCCAAGCTGCTGATTTTGGGGTTAAAGCCCTGAAACGTGGCTGCTGCCTGCAGTTCTGGAGCGCCACTGACCCCAGGAGTGGCAGAGCAGCCTGGCAGAGCAGCGCTCCTAAAAACTGGCAGCAGGCAGCAGTAATCCCTGCTGCCCCCAGAGCAGCAAACCCAGGCCGGAGCGACGGCACGGCGCTGGTTCTGGAGCTCAGCAGCAGCAGCAGAGGGAGCAGGAGCGGGGATCCCGTTCCCTCCTTCCCCACACCCCAATCCCATGTTTTAGTGAGGTTTTGGACACAGGGGGATCCCGTTCCCTCCTTCCCCACACCCCAATCCCATGTTTTAGTGAGGTTTTGCACACAGGGGGATCCCGTTCCCTCCTTCCCCACACCCCAATCCCGTGTTTTAGTGAGGTTTTGCACACAGGGGGATCCCGTTCCCTCCTTCCCCACACCCCAATCCCGTGGATTTAGTGAGGTTTTGGACACAGGGGGATCCCGTTCCCTCCTTCCCCACACCCCAATCCCATGTTTTAGTGAGGTTTTGCACACAGGGGGATCCCGTTCCCTCCTTCCCCACACCCCAATCCCATGTTTTAGTGAGGTTTTGGACACAGGGGGATCCCGTTCCCTCCTTCCCCACACCCCAATCCCGTGGATTTAGTGAGGTTTTGGACACTGGGGGATCCCATTCCCTCCTTCCCCACACCCCAATCCCGTGTTTTAGTGAGGTTTTGGACACAGGGGGATCCCGTTCCCTCCTTCCCCACACCCCAATCTCGTGTTTTAGCGTGGTTTTAGCGTGGTTTTAGCGTGGCTTTAGCGTGGCTTTAGCGTGGTTTTAGTGTGGCTTTAGCGTGGTTTCAGTGAGGTTTTAGCGAGGTTTTAGCGTGGTTTCAGCGAGGTTTTAGCGTGGTTTCAGCGTGGTTTCAGCGTGGTTTCAGCGTGGTTTTAGCGAGGTTTCAGCGAGGTTTTAGCGAGGTTTTAGCGAGGTTTCAGCGAGGTTTTAGCGAGGTTTCAGCGTGGTTTCAGTGAGGTTTTAGCGAGGTTTCAGCGTGGTTTCAGTGAGGTTTTAGCATGGTTTCAGCGTGGTTTCAGCGTGGTTTCAGCGAGGTTTCAGCCTGGTTTCAGCGAGGTTTTAGCGAGGTTTTAGCGTGGTTTCAGCGTGGTTTTAGCATGGTTTTAGCAAGGTTTTAGCGAGGTTTTAGCGTGGTTTCAGCGAGGTTTCAGTGAGGTTTTAGCGAGGTTTTAGCGAGGTTTTGCACACACGGCCAGGGCAGGAGGGATAACCAGACCCAGGGCCGAGGCCAGGGCTCTCAGCCACACCAGGGTTTGGCTCCAGCAGAGTCAGAAATTCGAGGGGACTATTTCCTCCCCTTCTTCCTAAACCCGCCTTCTATCCTAAGAGTCTGTGTGCCTTGACAGGATGACTGGGAAGCTGCAGACATTTCCATGTCTTTCAGATTGAATGAAATGATTCATTGAGCCCCAAGAAGGTCTTTCTTCATTTATCTCATGCTGATTTTAATCACCTCTAAACAAATGGTGCATATTTTTAAATAAACCCTGTTTTAAACCAAACCACTGGACCGCTTTATTTAGAAAAAGCCCGGGGCAAAACACTGAACTTTAATATTTTAGGTTTCAGCTGAAGCTCCCCAACGAGCCCTGGGCCTCGTTAGGCTCCTAATTAGCTGCAGGCACTCAGTGCCCCCCGTGGATGCAAACTGGGCAGGGCCCATCTGGGCAGGGCTTTTAGGGCAGGGCCCAGCTGGGCTTTTGGGGCAGGCTGAGTCTTGGGGGTTCTTGGGGCTGCCAGGAGAGAAGGTGAGAAGTGCTGGGCTGGCACCGGTGTGTGGGGACAATGAGGTGTGCTGGGGTGGCACAGGTCTGTGGGGACACTGAGGTATGTGGGGACACTGAAGTGAGCAGGGATGGCACAGGTGTGTGGGACACTGAGGTGCTTTAGGGACACTGGGGTGCTTTAGGAACCATAAGGTGTTTTGGGGACACTGAGGTGTTTTAGGAACCATAAGGTGTTTTGGGGACACTGAGGTGTGTTGGGATGGTACAGGCATTTTGGGGACAATGAGGTGTGCTGGGATGGGCCAGGTGTGCTGGGATGGCACAGGTCTGTAGGGACACTGAGGTATGTGGGGACACTGAAGTGAGCAGGGATGGCACAGGTGCTTTAGGGACACTGGGGTGTTTTAGGAACCATGAGGTGTTTTGGGGACACTGAGGTGTTTTAGGAACCATGAGGTGTTTTGGGGACACTGAGGTGTTTTAGGAACCATAAGGTGTTTTGGGGACAATGAGGTGTTTTAGGAACCATGAGGTGTTTTGGGGACACTGAGGTGTTTTAGGATCAACAAGGCGTGCGGGGGCACTGCCCGGGTGAGATGCCAGTGCCAGCCCCAGATCCGATCAGGGCGCTGCCTAAGGAGCCGTGGGGATCGGCCCCTGGCGAGGGCCAGGGCACAAAGCCGAGCTGGGCACACAGGGAGGAGCCTGTCCTCGCCCTGGGACAGGAAAAACCTCCAGGTGCCTCTGCCCCACCCTGCCCGGGCAGCCAGCCAGCTCCCACACCCGATCCCAGTGCCCACGGGCATTACTGGGAACTGGGAACGATCCCAGTGCCCACGGGCATTACTGGGAACTGGGAACGATCCCAGTGCCCACGGGCATTACTGGGAACTGGGAACGATCCCAGTGCCCACGGGCATTACTGGGAATACTGGGAACGATCCCAGTGCCCACGGGCATTACTGGGAATACTGGGAATGATCCCAGCGCCCACGGGCATTACTGGGAATACTGGGAACAATCCCAGTGCCCACGGGCATTACTGGGAATACTGGGAACGATCCCAGTGCCCACGGGCATTACTGGGAACTGGGAACGATCCCAGTGCCCACGGGCATTACTGGGAACTGGGAACGATCCCAATGCCCACGGGCATTACTGGGAATACTGGGAACGATCCCAGTGCCCACGGGCATTACTGGGAATACTGGGAACGATCCCAGTGCCCACAGGCATTACTGGGAATACTGGGAACGATCCCAGTGCCCACGGGCATTACTGGAAATACTGGGAACGATCCCAGTGCCCACGGGCATTACTGGGAATACTGGGAATGCGCCGGGAGCTCCTGCAGGGGCTCGGGGGGCTGCTCGGGTCCTGCAGGTCGCTCAGAGCACCCTGAGTGTGCCAAGCACCCTTTCCCGTGGTGCCCACGGACCCCCAGCACCAGGGAGGGAACGCAGACTGGCCCAGCCCTGCTCGGAAATGGATTTATCCAGCAGCTTTTCATTTGGGAGAGTTATTTGCTTCTCTGGCCAGCTCATTGCTCCTTTTCAGGAAAGCTTCCAAGGATGTGGAGAGACCTCTCCAGAATCGTTAATCAGAGCAGCAGGGAGATTTATTAACTCTGCTCTCCGTGCAATAAACCCATCAGGCTCCGAGGGCAGCTCTGTGCCATCAATCCCTCCTCCAAGGAGGCTGCTAACCGAGGCAGGTCCCTCCAGCCAGCCCTAATGATTGCTTGTGGCTGCAGTGTTGTGATCCTGACTCAGCTCCAGAATCCAGGAGTGAAATGAGAGCAGTCCTTCTTTTTAAGCATTAATTACATTAACAGAACTCAGTGATTTTCATGCCAAAGGTTGGGAGTGCAGGGACATCCATGGAACTCCTCAAATGAGCAGCTTTGCTGTGTAATTAGGAAAACGCTGAGCTCTAGTGTGGGATGTAAATTAAATCTGTTCTTAGTTCAGCCACGAGAGGAGCAGAATTTCCCCTCTCGCTCCTCTGGGCTGCCCAAGCCTGGGAGAGAGGGGAAAAGCTTCAGCTGGAAGTGGAAATGCCAGAGGGCATTTCTCACCCCCCAGTCCCGTGGGGTGAGGGGGGTGGTGGGTCTGTCCTCAGCTGGACTCGGGGTGATGGCCCTGGACCAGGAGCTGGGACAAGGAGCTGGCCCAGCTGCTCCTGCTGTGGCCACACACTGAGCAGCCTCCGGGCTCCGGGGCTGGAACTCTGGGAATGTTTCTGCTGGAAAAGCTCCTCTAGACTGTGGAGACCCCCAGCCCTGCCACCACTGCCCCACATCCCCGAGGGCCACATCCACAGGTGTGACATCCCTGCGGGGTGGGCACTCCACCCCTGCCCTGGGTGATCCCAAGTTTTCCCCTTTCCATGAGGAAATTCCTGCTGGTGTCCACCCTGAGGCTCCCCTGAGGCCATTCCTCTCCTCCTGTCCCTGTTCCTGGGAACAGATCCCAAATCCCCCCGGCTGTCCCCTCCTGGCAGGAGCTGTGCAGAGCCACAAGGTCCCCCTGAGCCTCCTTTGCTCCAGGCTGAGCCCCCTCAGCTCCCTCAGGAACTCTCCAGCCCCTTCCCAGCTCCTCAGGAACTCTCCAGCCCCTTCCCAGCTCCTCAGGAACTCTCCAGCCCCTTCCCAGCTCCTCAGGAACTCTCCAGCCCCTTCTCCATGCCCAGAGCTCTGCTGGGTGGCCCCAGGGGCTCTCCTGGGTACCAGGATTCCCGGGGCACTGCTGGGTACCAGGATTCCCGGGGCACTCCTGGGTACCAGGATTCCCGGGGCTCTCCTGGGTACCAGGATTCCCAGGGCACTGCTGGTACCAGGATTCCCGGGGCACTGCTGGGTACCAGGATTCCCCGGGCACTGCTGGTACCAGGATTCCCGGGGCACTCCTGGGTACCAGGATTCCCAGGGCACTCCTGGGTACCAGGATTCCCCGGGCACTGCTGGTACCAGGATTCCAGGGGCTCTCCTGGGTACCAGGATTCCCGGGGCTCTCCTGGGTACCAGGATTCCCCGGGCACTGCTGGTACCAGGATTCCCGGGGCACTGCTGGTACCAGGATTCCCCGGGCACTGCTGGTACCAGGATTCCCCGGGCACTGCTGGTACCAGGATTCCCAGGGCTCTCCTGGGTACCAGGATTCCCGGGGCTCTCCTGGTACCAGGATTCCCCGGGCACTGCTGGTACCAGGATTCCCGGGGCACTGCTGGTACCAGGATTCCCAGGGCTCTCCTGGGTACCAGGATTCCCGGGGCTCTCCTGGGTACCAGGATTCCCGGGGCTCTCCTGGGTACCAGGATTCCCGGGGCTCTCCTGGTACCAGGATTCCCCGGGCACTGCTGGTACCAGGATTCCCAGGGCACTGCTGGGTACCAGGATTCCAGGGGCTCTCCTGGGTACCAGGATTCCCGGGGCTCTCCTGGGTACCAGGATTCCCCGGGCACTGCTGGTACCAGGATTCCCGGGGCACTGCTGGTACCAGGATTCCCCGGGCACTGCTGGTACCAGGATTCCCCGGGCACTGCTGGTACCAGGATTCCCAGGGCTCTCCTGGGTACCAGGATTCCCGGGGCTCTCCTGGTACCAGGATTCCCCGGGCACTGCTGGTACCAGGATTCCCGGGGCACTGCTGGTACCAGGATTCCCAGGGCTCTCCTGGGTACCAGGATTCCCGGGGCTCTCCTGGGTACCAGGATTCCCGGGGCTCTCCTGGGTACCAGGATTCCCGGGGCTCTCCTGGTACCAGGATTCCCGGGGCACTGCTGGGTACCAGGATTCCCGGGGCTCTCCTGGGTACCAGGATTCCCAGGGCACTGCTGGGTACCAGGATTCCCGGGGCACTGCTGGTACCAGGATTCCCGGGGCACTGCTGGGTACCAGGATTCCCCGGGCACTGCTGGTACCAGGATTCCCGGGGCTCTCCCGGTACCAGGATTCCCGGGGCTCTCCTGGGTCACCGCACAGGGACAGGGCAGGGCCTGGCCCTCCTGCCCTCTGCCAAACACCAACCAGCAGAGCTGGCCCGAGCTCAGCGCGTCTCTGCAGGAGCCCTGGCAGCAGAGCTGCTGCCGGGCTCGGCCCTGCTGGAGCCTGCTGCTGCCCCGGGGTCCCTCTCGGAGCTGCCGTGCCGCTGCTGCCCCGGGCACGGCGGGATGCGGCCGCTGCGGAGCCGCTGGTGCGGGCAGGGGCAGCCGTGGCTCTGGGCTGATGGGACAGCCAGGGGTGACAGAGGCAGGCTCAGCTCACGCTGATTCCTCCTTCCCTGCTCCAGTTCACAACTAAAAATAAACAGGAGCAGGAGCTGAGTCTGCTTCAAGGAATTCTGGGACAATAGAGAAATAAAAGTAAAAAGTGATGTTCCTGAGGAGAGACACTTCTAAAGCTTGATCACCTTTTTTAATGCTGGGCCTTTGCACCTCTGCCCAGGGAAAAATCACCAAATCAATGATTCTCTGTGAAAAACAAACATTTTCCTCCCTAACAGCCAGGGAAAATACCCAGAAATGACGATTCAGTCAGAGCTGTGAACCCAAGGTGATCAGGTAACACAAAGGTGACTCCCCAGATTGCTGGGTCTGCTTAGAAAGAAAATAATTTTATTTCCCATTTTTTCAATGCTTTTTTCTTTCAGATCCGGGAGTGGCGCTCACCCTCAGCCCTGGCTGTTGTGATTCCCAGAATCTGGGTTAGGCAGTCCCTCTGTGCCCAACAGAGGCTTTATTTGAACTGGGAAATCCTCTGGAAGTCCTGGCTGTGTCTCTCCGTGCTCTGGCTCCATCCCAGCTCCTGATGCAGGGAATCCTGGAATCCTGGCCAGGCCCTGCCCATCCCTCTGCTCTGCATCCCTGAGCACCAGGGTGGCTGGCAGCTGCGGGTCCAGGGAGCTGGGACACGGCCAGCCAGCCCAGGGGCACATTGGCGTGTCCCACTGTGCTGGGAATCCCCTTTCCTGCAGGATTTCAGCCCCAGGGGGATTCCTGACTGCCCAGGGCCGCTGGGACCACCCTCCCCAGCAGGGCAGGACCCACCCCGAGGGCTCTGCTGATGAAATCAGGATTGTCTCACATCTGGATGTGCCATGGTTCTTGAGGGGAAAGGACCTGGCTGAGCATCCTCACTCCTGAAGGGAAAAGGACCTGGCTGAGATCCTCACTCCTGAAGGGAAAAGGACCTGGCTGAGATCCTCACTCCTGAGGGAAAAGGACCTGGCTGAGCATCCTCACTCCTGAAGGGAAAAGGACCTGGCTGAGCATCCTCCATGAAAGGAAAGGACCTGGCTGAGCAGCCTCACTCCCAAGGGGAAAGAACCTGGCTGAACAGCCTCACTCCAGGCCCTGGCCACCTCTGGAGAAGGAACCAGGTGAGTCCTCCAGAGCCCTGGGTTATCCAGCCCTGCTGGCTGAGGCTCCAGACACCTCCCTGAGCCAGCTTTGGGAGGGAATCCTGGAGTGGTTCGGGTTGGAGGGACCTTGAATCCCATCCCAGCCCTGCCACGGTGCCACAGCAGGGACACCTCCACTGTCCCAGGTGCTCCCAGCCCTGTCCAGCCTGGCCTGGGCATGCCAGGCATCCAGGGCAGCCCAAGTGCTCTGGCCAAACCCAGGAAGGTTTTCTGATGCCCTGGTGCAGAGGAACAATGAGATTTAACTCGGTAATGTGGAGAAGAGTTTTAGAGGGGAGTGTGGGGTGAAAATGCCCCACCCAGCAGGGCTGGGGACTTGGTTGGAACTGGGCTGGCCGATGTCCAGCATCCATTCCAGCCCTGACCACCTGGGCTGATCCTGCCCTGCCTCTGGCTCCACACACACAGACATTTGATGCTGTGCACAGTTGTGTTTCCTCGGTGACTGGTGGAAATTCTCCTTTCCTCTTTTCCCAGTGGAAGAAATAAAGATGATTTCTCAGGAAATACCCATTTTCTGAATTTCCTGCTTTGTCCAAGGCATAATCCCTGTGTCCTCAGGGTCTGAATATGCTCATGACTATTTACTCTTAGCTCTGAAACAACCGTTCCTGGTACAGTACATTTAAATATTTTCTATTTTAACCTCCACATGGCATTTTCTTCTTGTTTTCCCCCTATCTTTAGACTTCATCTTCAAACACTGATTGTAAATCTGTAATGCCCAGGGAGTACTGGAAGCTCGAGGATTTCCGAGGAAGACGCGTGCCTGATTTGCAGGAGATGAAGTGAGGTCACATTTGCTGGCACTGCTGTGACCTTCCCTGGCACAAGGTTTGAAGGGGTGACATCAGAGGTGGTGCGTGGGCATTTCCACTGGTGGCTGCAGCCCCTGCCTGCACTCGGGAGCGAGGGGATGGACAGGGTTTGCTGTTCCCGTGTGCTCCATAGAATGCTGGGCTGCTTTCCAAGCGCCTGAGCCCAGCCTGGAATGTTTCCTACCTGCCAGGTTTCGCTTCCCCTTTGTCACGGCGAGGTCATGGAAAGCAGGGAACACGTTCCCATTTCCACGGAACCCAGGGCCAAGGCGGGCCCTGGCAGCTGACTCAGGAGCTGCTGGGGCTGAGTTAGCCCTCCCTGGAAGAGCCAGGCTGGGGCTCCGGGGACTGCAGAGCCTCCTGTGCTCAGAGCAGCGGGTCTGCGCTGCTGGGCATTGCCACAGAGCCACCACGCTTCAGTGCTGGAGAGAAACAGGGGGGCTGGGCTTGGAAGGGCCCTTAAAGCCCATCTCACCTGGCCAGGGACACTGCCACTGGACTGGCTGAACAAGGAGAAAAGCCAGATTTTCCAAAGCTGTTCAGGTGGATTTTCCTGGGATAGGCGTCTCCACGTTTGAGAGCACTCCAAAACATTTTCCAATTTGGCAAAACGTTTATTTCCTCCTCCTTTCATTCCTGAAAAACCACTGAACTGTTTTATCAGAAACTTTACATAAAATCTCGTGTGGAGAGGAGCATTTGTCCCAGAAAATACTCGTCAAACAATTCTAGTGTGGCAAAAGTTCTGAGCAGCTGGAAGGAGGTGTTGGAAAAGAGAAAAGCCAGGATGCCCTAATGAGCAGCTGGAGCAGGAGGAGCCAGCAGCAGGCTGTCCATGCAGCCTCACATCCAAGGAACATCACTGGAAACGTTTCCCTTCGGCAGCAGCAGGACTGGGGCTTTGCAGGGCCTGGAGGGGCTCCAGGAGAGCTGGAGAGGGACTGGGGACAAGGGACAGAGGGACAAGAGCCAGGGAATGGCTCCCACTGGGAAAGGGGAGCTTGGGCTGGGATCTTGGCAAGGAATTCCTGGCTGGAACTGTGCCCAGTGCTGGCCCCTCAGCTTGGGGAGGACTTGGAGATGTTTGAGCTCATCCAGAGGGGCTGGAGAGGGGCTGGGAGCACAAACCCTGTGAGGAACCTCTGAGGGAGCTGGGGGTGCTCAGCCTGGAGAAAAGGAGGCTCAGGGTGACCTCAGCACTCCCCACAGCTCCTGGAAGGTGCCTGTGCCCAGCCGGGCTTGGGCTCTTCCTCCAGGCACTGACAGAGCCAGAGGTCACAGCCTCGAGCTGCACCAAGGGAAGTTCAGGCTGGAAATCAGGAAAAAGTTCTTTCCAGAAAGGTGATCGAGGTCTGGAGTGGCTGCCCGGGGAGGTGGGGGAGTGCCCATCCCTGGTGTGTTTGACAAAGCCTGGATGTGGCTCTGGGTGCCAGGGCTGAGCTGAGGTGCTGGGGCTGGGCTGGACTCGATGGTCCTGAAGGTCTCTTCCAGCCTGGTGGTTCTGAGGGAGGCTGGGGAGAGGTTGGGCTGGAATTCCCCGAGCATTCCCAGCTGGGGCTGCCCCTGGATCCCTGGCAGTGCCCAAGGCCAGGCTGGACACTGGGTTTAGAGCAGCCTGGGACAGTGGGAGGTGTCCCCATGGCAGGGGTGGCACTGGGTGGGATTTAAGGTCCCTTCCCACCCAGCCATGCTGGGACTCCCCGAAGGGCACATCCCCTGTGAGCTCCCTGCTCTGCCCCGCTCCATGCCCACCCCGCTCCCTGCTCCCTGCTCTGCCCTGCTCCATGCCCACCCTGCTCCATGCCCACCCTGCTCCATGCCCACCCTGCTCCCTGCTCTGCCCTGCTCCCTGCTCTGCCCCGCTCCATGCCCACCCTGCTCCCTGCTCTGCCCTGCTCCATGCCCACCCCGCTCCCTGCTCCCTGCTCTGCCCTGCTCCATGCCCACCCTGCTCCCTGCTCTTTCCTGCTCCGTGCCCACCCCGCTCCCTGCCCGCCCTGCTCTGTCCCTTGGACATTGTGACCCTCATGGCTCAGCTCCACTGCAGCAGGGAAAGGTCCCAAAAGGCAGGGACTTCTCCTTCCCAGGCCATTCCTGGGATCCCAGGCTTTTCCAGACCTGGGCTTTGTTCTGCTACAGAAAACCCCAGATTTGGGTCACAGGGATTTTCAAAGGAGCTTCTAAAATCCCAGTAGGGTGGATGGCAAGCAGCTCGGCCAAGGGCATCTTCCCTCACAGGTGGGAGGGCACAGAAACCCTGCTGCCAGGATTGCTGAAAGCCCCATACACCCACAGTGCCCAGGCTACCAGCGCTGATTTTCCACTGGCACATCCCCGGTGATCCCGTAGCCAAAACCAGCAGCTGGAAAAGCCACCGAGGGGAGCCAGCTCCTGGAATTCCTGCTGTAACTGAGGCCAGCAGTGACGTGCTGCTGGACGGGTGCCGAGCCAGGAGCAGTGACTCAGAGCTCGGCCCCTTTAGTCACTGCCAGAGAACTCAGGTTGGGGTTGGCACATTGTGGGCACGTCAGGGAACGGGAACCCTACAGGGAAAAGGGCAGCAGAGGGAAAGAGGGGCTGAGAAGGAGATGGGGGTGGAAATGGCAACTTCTCCCATAAAGAATTGTCTGGGAGATGAGAGAATGTCAGCCTGGACAGGGGGCAGTGCTAGGGAGACCAGGCAGGTCTGAGGTGCTGCAGAGCTGCAGGTCTGAGGTGCTGCAGAGCTGCAGCTCTGCATTGGGTCCCCTGATGCCTCCCAGGGCTCTCACTAAGAGGCTGTACAAAAATCTTCCCGTGCTCGGGACATGCACAACAGTTGGGTTATGAAATGATAGAAAATCCTCAGCTGGAAGAGTCCCACAGGGATCACCCAGTGTCACCCCTGTCCCTGCCCAGACCCCCAAAATCCCACCCTGGGCATCCCTGGAACGCTGTCCAAAGGCTCCTGGAGCTCTGGCAGCCTCGGGGCCGTGCCCATTCCCTGGGGAGCCTGGGCAGTGCCAGCACCTCTGGGGAAGAACCTTTCCCTAAAATCCAACCTAAACCTGCCCTGCTCCAGCATTCCCTGTCCCGGAGGTGGGAGCTGCCCCTGCTGAGCTCTGCCCTCGGTCCCCTCTGCCCCAGCTGAGCCTCCACATGCCCTCAGCCATCCCTCACCTGCGTTCCCTCTGGACTCTTCCTCATCCTCGTGGCCCCGTGACTGAAGCTGCCCAAGGCTCCCAGCTATTGCTTTATTCCTTTAAAGTGTGCAGCAGAGCAGCAGAGGGATGGAGGGAATGGAACAGGCCGGAGAGAAAAGAAATGCACTTTTTAAATCAGTCCCCTTTTTAGATTGGTTTCTGTATCAAAGGGAGCAGGGGGGAGCGCAGAAAGGTTGGGGCAGCACAGCCAAAGTGGTGGGGATGGACAAAGCTGGGTCTGAGCCTGGCTTTTTGGGGTGCAAATCTGAGCCTGGCTTTTGGGGTGCAAAACTGAGCCTGGCTTTTTGGGGTGCAAAACTGAGCCTGGCTTTTTGGGGTGCAAATCTGAGCCTGGCGTTTGGGGTGCAAATCTGAGCCTGGCGTTTGGGGTGCAAATCTGAGCCTGGCTTTTGGGGTGCAAATCTGAGCCTGGCGTTTGGGGTGCAAAACTGAGCCTGGCGTTCGGGGTGCAAGCCAGGAGGTGCTGCTGTGGATCAGTGTGTGACCCCTCCCAAAGCTGCAATTTTGTCTTTGCAGCTGAAGAGAACCTGGAAGGACTCACTGAGGGCATTTGGCTCAGCAGCAGTACCTGCATTGGGCAATGACAAATTCCATTTTAAAGCAGGAGATGAAGTTCTGTGCTGATGCACATGGGCACCGTGTCTGTGGCCCACATGTGCCTGATTTGCTCAGGTGAGGTGAAAGGAGCCCAGCAAAGAGAAGCACCCAGGTTGGCCAGTTTAGGGCCCAGGTTGGCCAGTTTAGGGCCCAGTTTAGCCAGTTATGGGGCTGTGGATACTCCTGAGGCTCCACTGGCCATGTGGGAGCTCAGAGCCCGCAGGAGGGACAGCCAGGTGCTGGCCAGCACAGCTGGTCACCCTGTGTGCCCCTTCTGCTCCAGCCGAGTGATGTGGAACTGTGGTTCTGCACCCTGAAACCCCAGGGGAAGCTTTTCTTTGTTAAACATGGCCCAACAACAACGTCAGAGATAACAGTAATGATGCCAGTGGTGGTGACAACGATGGGGCAGCAGGACGGGCACAGCTGTGCCCATCCAGCAGTGCCCACAGCTGTGCCCTGGCTCCACAGGCCGAGTCTCACCCCGGGGCTGCTGGTCTGATTGCTGCAGGGAGCAGGGCTGGCAGGGGGGTCCCAAACCCCCTCCTGCTGACGCCTCCTGCCCTGATTGCTGCAGGGAGCAGGGCTGGCAGGGGGGTCCCAAACCTCCTCCTGCTGACGGCTCCTGCCCTGATTCCTGCACGGCGGGCAGGAGCTGCTCTGCTCACAGCAATCTGCATTTCCCTGCAGCCAGCCCTGCTGACTTCCCTGCCCTGCTGACTTCCCTGCCCGTGGAATGCGGAGTGGCACAGGGAGAGGGGACGTGAATTCCCATCTACGGCTGCTTTGGGCTTTAATTAATGCCTACAAATGACTTTAAAAGCCACATATAGGAGCTGTTATGTAAGCAGGAGTTATTATTATTAAAAAAAACATTACCAGCGAGTTATTAGTCTGACAGATGGGATTATCAGCGGAATTATATTTTTATCAATCATCTCACATTTCCTTTCCTCTCATCTTTCTTTTATCACCCTTCAGCTCAAGGTTGGCAGCCAGCTCGGAGTGCTAGGAGCGTTCATCACCTCTCAGTGGCACGGGTGAGTAACCCAGCTCTTCCTGGGCAGCTCAGAGCCCGGGGTGGAAAACTCTGGGATCCATCCAGGGCGTGAGATGGGCAGGAATGGTTTTAGAACAAGGATCACTGGCAGAGCTCCAGGGGAGCTGGGGCTGTGTGGAGGAAACTGCCATGGGAACATTCCCCAGCAGGAATTCCTCCATCAGAGCTGGGAACTGCTGTGGTGGAGGAGGATGATTTCCTCTCTTCCCTTCGGGAGATGCTGGAGGGTCACTGGAACTGCCACAGAAATGCCAGCTGAGGGATACAGGAGCAGCACAGCTCAGGCTCCCTGCTCTGGGCTCTGAGCTGCGCAGGAGCCGATGGCTGCAGTGCCAGGGGACTCTGCAAGGAGAGCTGGGTGGGCTTGGGGAGGGTGAACGGCCAGAGGAAAGGGATGGATGGGATATTGGGCAGGAGTTGTTCCCCAGGAGGGGGGCAGCCACTGGCACAGGGTGCCCAGAGCAGCTGTCCCTTTAAGGGGATTTAAGGTCCCTTCCAACCCAAACCATTCCATGATTCCATAGTTATGGGTACATATGCCAGAAATGTTTTACATTTTGGATACAGGTTAACTCCAGAGAAATCCAATAATAAAAGCAATATTTATGTCTTGTGGCTGTAAACTCCCAGCCAGCAGCAGAGTGCTGAGCGCTGTCCAAGGGGAGGAGGAGGGTTTTGTTATTCCCTTATCCACCAAAGCCTGGGAGCAGGAGCAGCTCCAGTCTGGGAGGGGGACAGTCACCTCTCAGGGGCTTTGGCTGCTCAAAAGCCCTGGGAAGTTTTGCTTCACCACCAAACCAACCTTTAGGGAGCAGCTTCCTCTGCATTCCCACTGTGGGAGCCACTGGAATTCCTCCTAATTATTGCACTGGGGAATGGCCTGGCTTGGGAGGGACCTCGGAGCCACCCAGTGCCACCCCTGCCATGGGGACACCTCCACTGTCCCAGCTGCTCCAGCCCCAGTGTCCAGCCTGGCCTGGGCACTGCCAGGGATCCAGGGCAGCCCCAGCTGCTCTGGGCACCTGTGCCAGGGCCTCACACCCTTACAAGAGGAATTTCTTCCCCATATCCCCTCTAAACCTTCCCTCTTTCAGTTTAAAGCCATTACCCCTTCAGGAGAGAATAAACTAAGTAGTCCATGTAGAAAGCATCTCACAATTGTAAGTTCTGTGCAAGGAAATCCCGTTTCCTTTGTTCCTGCACTGGGAGTGACCAAATGGGACAAGTGGTTCCTCTGAAACCCCTTCCTGGGACTCTGCTGCCCCCACAGCAGAGCCCCCTGCCCAAGCAGCCCAGCTCTGAAACCCTTCACACCTTTGTTATTGGCTCCACGTTTGCTTTAATTGCTCTGCTAATTTGTGATGCAGTTACAGACTGAAATAGATAACCTGCTTGGCAGCCTGGGTTCCTAAAATAATCAAGTTCATTAATATGATTAAGAGCAAAATCTTTTACTGTTTCAGGTACTCAGTACTAAATTGAAGAATGAGCATTGAAATAGTTCCTCAGGTAGGTCTCATTTTTACAGAGTATAAAAACTCAGTTAATTTGAAGGGTTTCTGTCCCAAAATAGTCCTGTACTGTACTTTAATAGTAAAGCAATAAAAAACCTTTCCGTGAAGAACGAAAGAAACACAATGTAAAATATTACAAGTTCCCAGACACCCAGGGCATGACTAATACTGGGATGAGGATTTTCTGACTGGTCAGAAACGAAGAAATAATAAGAGGATGCTCATGCAATTAACATGGGGCGATGGTTTGTGATTTGTGGGATTTTAGTTGCCAGGCTAAATTTAAACCCTTAATTTACCTAAATTAAAATTACTCAGTCTGGTTTCAGCCTTTTCTCAGCCAAGTCTGAAAATGAGCTCCAGTTGCACGTTATTGCTCTTACTTTGGAGGTTTATAATTATAACTTCAGCAATTTCAGCATGATCAGATGGTTAAAACTGAAGTAGTCACTTGTTACCCTGGGGAGGATTTGGGGAGGTCAAGCCTTGGACAAATTGGAGCTTCTCTTCTTTCTCATGCCAGGCGAAGGCCAGGCCGTCGGTGCGGGGTCGATGAAAGGAGCTCTCGTGTCTGTACAAACGATCGAAAAGAATGTTTATTTACTGATTTCCTCGTGAAGGTGCCCGTTAGCTCCCGGGCAGGCAGGCTGCAGTCTGGCTCTCGGAGCAGAGACAGGAAGCACAGCCTGTGTCTCAGAGAGGAGCAGAACAGATGGGGCCGGACAGATGGAGCAGGGAGGGGACAGGCAGGGCGGGCAGCTCTGCTCCCCGGGACTCCTGCAGGAATGGCCGCACAGCGGGCTGGGGAAGGGCAGCAGGGGCTGGAGCAGCACGGGGGGAGCAGAGCAGAGCCTGGGGCTGCTGGGGAACCAGGGTAGGGCTGATGGAAGGGACCCCCAGGACCTGGAACTTCCAACCCTCTGCCAACCTGCCCCATGCCAGGCTGCTCCAGCCCCACTGTCCAGCCTGACCTGGGCACTGCCAGGGATCCAGGGGCAGCCCCAGCAAATCTGGGAATTCCAGCCCAGCCCCTCTCCACCCTCCCAGCCAGGAATTCCTGGCCAAGATCCCAGCCCAAGCTCCCCTTTCCCAGTGGGAGCCATTCCCTGGCTCCTGTCCCTCTGTCCCTTGTCCCCAGTCCCTCTCCAGCTCTCCTGGAGCCCCTGCAGGGACTCTGAGCATTCCCTGGAATTTTCCCTTCTCCAGGGGAACATTCCCAGCTCTCCCAGCCTGGCTCCAGAGCAGAGGGGCTCCAGCCCTGGAGCAGCTTCGGGGCCTCCTCTGGGCTCTCTCCAGCAGCTCCACGTCCTCCTGGATTTGGGATCCAGGAGCAGGAGCAGCTCTGCAGGTGGGCTCTCACCTGAGGGCACAGGGACACAATTCCCACCTTTCCTTTGGGATCAGCCCGGGCCTGGGGCTTCTGGGTGCCAGCACACACGGCTGGGGCAGGTCCAGTTCTCTTCCAGCTCCTAAAGGGGAGAGAAAATCCTCCAAAGCCCTCACTGAAGGCATCTGCCCTAAGGAGGCACTTGAGAAAAAGGAAGATTCCAGAGAAGGACAAGACTTCAAGCTCTGGAATTGACTCAGGGAAGGTGAGGATGAAGCACTGCTTTTGAGATTTAACTTTTTAACCTTTTATTCATTTAACTTTCATGAGGGACTCTGGAATGAGCATTCCTTAGCCCTTGGAAGGGACGGGCACTGGAAGAATCCTGGGCAGGCTTGGCTTGTCCATCCTTGGAGGTACTCAGAACGTCACTGGGCAAAGTCCTGAGCAGCTGATGCTGGTGGGTTCCAAGCCCTGGGCTCCTCAGTGTTCCGTGTGCTCAGGGAGCTTGGAGGGGAGACTGGAGGGTGGGGCAGGAGTGGAGGATCAGGTGGGGGTCACAGTGGAGGCCTTTGGCCATGAGAGAACCTCAGTGTGACTGTGAGGAGAAGTTCTCCATCATGGATGGGGTGTGGGGCAGGGCAGGGATGAAAGGGAGAGCTCAGGAGACACTGTGAGGTGCTTAAGGGAAGGGTGGGAGCATCAGGAAACTCTCACACCAGGAGGAGAAGAGTGGGGGCAGGGGAGAGTCACTACAGATGTTGTCCATCAATCCTTGGGAGTTGTGGTTGAGATCCTGTCCTTGACAAGAAGCAGAGCAAAGAAAGGGACCCTGAGGAGTGAGCAGTGCCTCAGGCAGGTAGCAGAGCTTGAAACGAAGAATGCACAGCTGATGGATGAAGTCACCCTTCCCCTTCAATGCGAGATCCATCTGCCCAAAGATAGACTTCCCTTGCACAGACACCTCCGTCCCAGCAAGTCACGTTGGGCTCCCTTTGAAGTCAACAGAGAAGAACAGCGAATTTGAGGACATGCTTCATCTCCTCCCAAAATAGAGACTAAAACAGATTAGCTGACTCATGCCCTAAAAGACTCCGATTTTCCCCCACAGATTACAAAGAGAGCTCACACGGCCACATTCGGATTAGTCTGTGCTGAGGCAATTGAACTTTCCATCGCTCCAACCCAGCCACGCTCTCTGCACAGGACATGGAGCAGAGCTTGAGGGGTGAGCTGGGGCTGGGACACTTGGGGCTGGGACACTTGGGCCTGAGACACTTGGGGAAGGACAGGGCAGTCAGAGGTAGAAGGGGCCCAAGAGAGGGCACGAGGCACAGGGGAGAGGCTGGGCACAGGACCACGCTGGCCATGTGGCCACTATGGACACACTGCCTGTGGCTGCTGGTCAGTGAGGACAGAGAGCAGCTGGCTCCAGAGCTCAGGGAACTCAGGCCAAGCTGTGGTCTGCAGCTCTGACCCCCCGAGTGCCAGCAGGGCACAGCTGTGAGGGCAGCCTGGTCAGGCTGCGAGGGAAGGACATGCTGGAAACTCAACGCTTGTCAGTGTTTCGGGCATTAAACAATTAAACAGATATAAAACAGGCATGAAACAGGTACAAAAGAGATAGAAAACAGATGCTGTGGCTTCCCCAGGCCCAGCCCAGAGCCCTGATGCTGTTGCAGGCTGGGTCAGGGAGGTCAGACTGAGGACATGGGCAGTCCTGGCACATCTGGGTCTGAAGTGCCTCAAATGCACCAGCAGAATTAAAGAATCATGGAATGGTTTGGGTTGGAAGAGACTTCAAGCACCATCCAGGGCCACCCCTGCCATGGCAGGGACACTTTCCACTGTGCCAGGGTGCTCCAAGCTCCATCCAGCCTGGCGTGGGCACTGCCAGGGATGCAGGGGCAGCCCCAGCTGCTCTGGGCACCCTGTGCCAGCCCCTGCCCACCCTCCCAGGGAATCAGGGCCCGTGGGTGTGTCTGTGGCAGCTGGGGCAGCACAGAGAGCAGGAGAACAGATGATTCCACTGCTGGAGCAGTGGCAGCAGCTGATGGGGTGGCACAGACAGAAAATGTTCTGCAGGAGCTACACAGCACCTGAGGGTGAGAGAACGTCTCCAGTTCCCAGCACTGCCATTCTTCATCTCCATGAAATTCAGTTATTTTCTTGTTTAAACTTAGCACAGAACTCAGGGAACGCAGCGTTTCAGCTTGACAAGTGGTTTATTCAGGAGCTGATTTACCAATTCAAAGGCTACTCCCTACAGACACCTACCAGGAATGTTCACTCGTAAACCTCTGATTTAATTAAAGACTTAGACCTCGGAACATTATCGCAGCTGGAAAATCCATAATTAGCTGTACATTTTTGAAGGAACTTTCCCCTGATTTGCCCGAAAACCTTGGGAAGGGCTTCGTATATCCATCATACTTCCCCACCACTTTCAGCTCAGGCATTAGAGACGCTGTGTGGGCAGATTTAATCGGTTCCTTCTCGCTTCCTGGGGAGGAGAGGGATTGCATAAGACATGAGTCAAGACACCCGTCCCGAGGCTGTGCCCGCGGCAGGGGCTGTGCTGGGTGTCAGCCCAGCTGGTTCACAGCAGCTCCCAGCCCACCCTGGGTCACTGGAGGAACTCCAGGGTTCCCTTTAGTCTGGAATCGGGGCTCAGCATTGCCCAGGAGAGCGCTGGAGCTCCTTCTCCATCCCAGCTGCCACTTTGGTTTGACAAGCCATGGCACACTTTCACACCCCAGAGCCTGCTGGCCCTCGGGGTACAGCTTCACTGGGATGTGTCCTCTTGCTCCCTCTCTTAGGTTCCCTGTTTATCCCAGGCCCCTCCTGGAGGGTTTTTTCCCCCAGGTCCAGGCCTTGCCAATGCAGGGCTTTCATCACTGCACATGGAATAAGATTTTAAACAACTCGCATACATTCACAGGAAGGAATCCCAAGCTTTCTCTAAATCCGGGTTGCCAAGAGCTGTGTCTATTTGCCCTAACTTTGGGCATCTTACCAGAGTACCTAAAGCAGGTGGGTGATTTTCCTGGGCACCTTGTGGGCTCACTGGAAGGAGCTGTATCCCCTCACAGACTGCACCTTCTGAGTCACTTTCCCCCTGGCACAGGGACACAGGCACAGGGTGCCCAGATCAGCTGTGGATGCCCTGGATCCCTGGCAGTGCCCAAGGCCAGGCTGGACAGGGCTCAGAGCAGCCTGGGACAGCGGGAGGTGTCCCTGCCATGGCAGGGGTGGCACTGGGTGGTTTTGAAGGTCTTTTCCACCCCAAGCCATTCTGTGATCCTATCCCCTGCTATGGACTGCGAGGCAGCTGCCATTGCCCCTTCAATATCCCAGTGTGAGCCAGGGATGCTGAGCCCAAGTTCCTCAGATCAGTCTATCCCATTAAACTGTTTTCCTGCTTTAATCCTGATTTGCTCTTTTCAGCTCAGAAGCCTCAGCTAAGCCCAGATTCCGTTTATCCTTCAATGTGATTGAGCTGAAATCAGCCAATAAACCCTGCAGCCTTCGGCTTGCAGCAAGCAGGGCACTCCGCTGGTGCTGCTGCAGGCAGCCAGGGAGGGATGTGCTCCCAGCTTGGGGCACCTCCTGCAGTGTGATTCCGGCCTGGAATCCCCCGTGCCGCTGTGTCCCAGCGTTCCCAGCACGGAGCTCAGCCTCCCCATTCATGCTTTCATTCCCTTTTGTCTCCTTTTTCCTGCCCGAGCCTGCGCTCTGCTCAGGAGCTCTGCCTGTCAGCGGCATCCTCTCCTAATTCCTGGTTTCATGTCCTGCAGCCCCAGAGTGAGCTCCTTCCCTGGCACTAATGATACACATCCAGCTCCTCCTGCAGCTGGGAACTCCCCCTGCCCCTGGCTCATTGAATCTCCTGCCTCCTCACGCTGCTGCTGTGCCAGCACTCGCTGGCTCCTCGCTGCCCACCCTTCTGACACACTTTCTCTTCCCTCACTTGCCTCTTCCTCTCCATTTTTTTAACGGGAGCTGGTGTAGAGGTTACCTGGATCTCTCACGTGGAAGCACATCCATTTTTTCAATCACAAACCAGAGGAAAAAGCTCAGTCAGGTGTAAGTGTTCCTAAGTTACCTGATTCTAAAATACACAGACACTAAACCAGCAGAGGTTTGTTTTCCAGAGCGGCTGAGGAATCCTGTTGATCAGATCCCAGTAACGATGAGTTTCCAACCACCTTGGAGCTTAGAAATCCTCACGTTGAAAACTTGGCAATTAACATGTCACTGGCACCAGCCACGGCCTGATGTTCAAACATTCCCCTTTTCCAAGGTATTTAAAGTCACGATTGTATTTTATATTCTCCCCTGCAATTAGCACATTAATCAGTCCCTGTATTTTAATATACTACATGTCACCTTTAAAAGCCCCTGAGGTTGACAGAGTTTTGGGGAAAGGCAGGTTCTTCTCTCTCCAAGAATCTCCCCCAGCGATGGCCTTTCTAAAAATTCCTCTGCCATTTTCATTTCAAGTGACATTTTACTGGAAAGGATTTGAGCATATTCCATCTCAGCCTGAGTAAGTCTCTGGATATTGTTAGTCAATTAATAAAAATGTGAACAGCTTCCTGTGTGATGTGCGAGCGATAAACATTCAGCCAACCCTTCCTCCTCCTCTCCCTGCCTGTGAATCGCTAAAAATAAAGGCAGTGACAGAATCTGTGTGACAGAGGAGCCCTTCAGTCCCCGGCAGCGCTTGGCAGGTTCCCCCAGGTGACACTGAGCTGTTCTCAGCAGCACCAGCCCTCCAGGGACTGCCCGGGGAGTGAGTGTGGAACTGCTGCCTCTCTCTTCCAGCAGGGTTTGCTTTGTGATCGCTGCCCCTCCTCTCCCCTCGCCAGTGACTCCCATGGGTGCTGCTCCCTCCAGCCTCTCCCATCGCCGCCGAGGGGATGGGTTTTAGGGGTGTGCATAAACAAGCACTGGGACGGGCTGAGCCGACACCTTTAATTGGATTTGGAACAGGAGATGGGGCTGAATATCAAGCTGCATTTTCTTGTCAGCATCTTAATTATTTTAAGGAATGTTTGCCTTGCTGTATTTGAGCATTCGCATTTATCTAGTGCTGAAAAATAACACCCAAATCTCTGCAGAGCCAGTGCAGACACTGCCTTCTGAGAAATGTTCTGCCAGGCCCAGGCTGTATCCGCAGAAGGGAGAGCTCCTCCTTCCCTCTGGGCACTGAAGGGAGGCTGTGGGGATGGCAGGGACTGGGAAGCCATGGGGAATGGCAGGGATCAGGGATTCTTGGGGATGGCAGGGATCAGGGATTCGTGGGGAATGGCAGGGATCAGGGATTCATGGGGATGGCAGGGATCAGGGATTCATGGGGATGGCAGGGATCAGGGAGCCGTGGGGATGGCAGGGATCAGGGATTCGTGGGGATGGCAGGGATCAGGGATTCGTGGGGAATGGCAGGGATCAGGGAGCCGTGGGGATGGCAGGGATCAGGGAGCAATGCAGGATAGCAGGGATCAGGAAGCCATGGAGGATTTAATGGATCAGGAAGTGATGAAGGATTGTAGGGACTGGGAAGCCATACAGCATTTCATGAATCAGGAATTATGGAGAGTTTAATGGATCAGGAAGCCATGCATGATTTCAGGGATCAGGAGTTATGGAGGATTTCATGGATCAGGAAGCCATGGAGGATGTCAGGGATCAAAAAGCCATGGAGGAGGTGAGGGATCAGAAAGCCATGGAGGATTTCATGGATCAGGAATCATGGAGGATTTAATAGATCAGGAAGCCATGCATGATTTCAGGATCAGGAATTATGGTGGATTTCATGGATCAGGAAGCCATGCATGATTTCGGGATCAGGAATTATGGCGGATTTCGGGGATCAGGAAGCCATGCATGATTTCAGGATCAGGAATTATGCATGATTTCGGGGATCAGGAAGCCATGCATGATTTCAGGATCAGGAATTATGGCAGATTTCGGGGATCAGGAAGCCATGCGTGATTTCAGGATCAGGAATTATGCATGATTTCGGGGATCAGGAAGCCACGCAGGATTTAATGGATCAGGAATTATGGCGGATTTCGGGGATCAGGAAGGCATGCATGATTTCAGGATCGGGAATTATGGCGGATTTCAGGACTGACACACAGGTCTAAAGGTGTCCATGGAGAGGCTCTGCTCATCTTCCCCATCTCCCGGACTCTGAGCCTGTTCTTCCAGCCCCGCTGGCCGTGGCTCCTGACACACCAGAGACCCCGCTCCTGCCGGCGAGCTCGGCAGGGAGCTGAGGGGAATTCCCAGGCAGGAAAATCCCAGCTCATCTCCGCTAACACCGCCGGTCTCAAAGGGCCTGCTGCGGGCTGCGTGTCAGCCAGCACCGAGGCGGACGAGGGACAGGACCCAGGGAATGGCTCCCGCTGCCAGAGGCGGGGCTGGGACCAGGGACAAATATCAGAAAGGCTTTATTCACAGGGGGGTCACTGGATATTGGCAGGATGCCCATGCCGGGAGGTGTCCGGGGAGGGGCTGGAGGTGGCACTCGGAGCTCTGCGCTGCTGACAAGGTGCGATGGGGCACAGTGGGACTGGGCGGTGCGGAGGGGCTTTTCCAGCCCCAGCGATCCGGTGATCCCGTTAGATCCGATATACGGGGGAGCTTTTCCGGGCACAGGTGACAGGCGGTGGCTGCCCCCGGAACCCTGGCAGTGTCCCCGGGCGGGCTGGGCGCAGCTCCCCGGGCAGCGGAAGGTGTCCGTGCCCCGGCAGGTCCATCCTGCCCGCTCCGGCCCCTCACGACCCCTCACGGCCCCTCACGGCCCCTCACGGCCCCTCACGGTCCCGCCCCCCGCTCCATCCGGGCACTTCCGCTGCCCGCCAAAACACCCGCGCGCGCCCGCGCTCCCGCAGCCCCGCCCCGCCACTCCCCGCCCGCCAATCAGCGCGCGGGAAGCGGGGCTCGCGCCTCCGGTCACGCCCACTCCGCTGACCAATGGCGGCGCGGAGAGGGGGCGGTCCCGGCGCGTGCGCGCGCGGGGCGAGCGCGAGTCCCTGGCGACCGCGCGGGCCCGGCGGAGAGCGGGACACGGGGACAGCGGGACACTGGGACACACGGACACACAGACACACGGACACACGGCTCGGCACGGCCCGGCCCGGCCCAGCCCGACCGCCGCCATGGAGCACGGCCAGCAGCAGCAGGAGCAGGAGGAGCAGGAGCAGCGGGCTCAGGTGAGCACGGGGTCGGGCGGGCGGGAGCAGCCGCTCACTGACCGGAGCCGTTGTGCGCGTGCGTGCGTGCGTGTGTGCGTGTGTGTGTGTTTATATGTATGTCTGTGTGTCCCC
Organism: Lonchura striata; assembly: GCF_050655825.1. Classification (NCBI taxonomy): domain Eukaryota; kingdom Metazoa; phylum Chordata; class Aves; order Passeriformes; family Estrildidae; genus Lonchura; species Lonchura striata. Next base: position 697,085 of record NC_140706.1, on the reverse strand, counting down.
CTTTGTGTGTCCCCGTGTCCGTGTGTGTCCCTGTGTGTGTGTACCGGTGTCCGTGTGTGTCCCCGTGTCCGTGTGTCCCCGTGTCCGTGTGTGTACCGGTGTCCGTGTGTGTCCCCGTGTCCGTGCGCCACGCTGGGTCACTCGCTGGGTCCCCACCCTGCTGGGGCTGGGGCAGCCGGCCGGTGTCACCTCCTGGCCCGTGAAAGGGCTCTTAAGGGGTCACTTCCCCCCGATAAAGGCGGTGGCCCGAGCCCCTTCCCGAGGCCGGCCCGCTCCCTCCGTGCCCCATCCCGGTCCCCCCGTGCCCTGCTCTCTCCCCCGGAGAAGGGTCACACTGGCTCCGGGTTCCCTCTGCTCTCCTGGGAAAAGCTCTGTGTTCTGTTATTGTGCTAATTATAGGTGAATAATGATGAGTTGCTCTGTTCCCTGGGGACAGGTGGGTGCAGCTGGCACAGTCTCCGACCTGCAGAGAGCAGGGACAGGGGCTGCCCTCATGGATCACAGCATGGATGGGACCCTAAATCCCACCCAGTGCCACCCCTGCCCTGGCAGCGTCACCTCCCACTGCCCCAGGCTGCTCCAGCCTCAGTGTCCATCCTGCAAGGGATCCAGGGCCAGCCCCAGCTGTGCCAGAGCCTGCCCACCTGGCAGGAAGGATTTGTTCCCAAAATCTCATCTAAATCTCTCAGCTTTTAATTCAGATAACTTCCCCCTTGTCTTTTCGGTAACTGCCAGTGTAGGAAGTTGTTGTTCTTTTCTAAAAGCCACCTCTAAGTACTGGGAGGTGTTGGAGGTCTCCCAGAGCCTCCTTTTCTCCGTGGAGGGCTCACACACAGCTCTGTGCACTCAGCTGTGCTCAGAGCCCTGCAGGGGGCTGGGAAGAGATCCCTGTGAGCTGTGTCCCATCACAGCCGTGCAGGAACCGGTGTCCTGCTGAGCTGGCACCTTGTGGGAGCACGGGGCAGCTCCGTGCTGTGGTGGTGCAGTGCTCTGGCACTTGGTGGTCGCTGTGCCCCTGCTCTCAGAAGGAAAAGTCCCAAGGTGTGCCAGCCCCAGAGCCAGGAAGGGGCTCAGAGGTGCAGCAGCCATGTGGAAACCTGAGGTAGATGCCTTATCAACTTCTAGAAACATTCCCTGGAGGAAGGACAGGCCCTGCAGGTTCACTCTTACCAGGACAGGTAGCAAAAGCTGGAGCAGAGGGTGGGAACAGCCAGGGGAATAGCTGGGACACCCTAAAGGCCAGTCTGATGGAGCTCAGTGCAGGCTTGGTGCAGTTCCCAGGAGGTTCCCTGGGTGTTTTCAGGAAGGACAGCTCGGCACAGGCAGCAGGGCTGGATCTTGCTCTGCCATACATTTAAATAGAAATGACATTCCTGTGAGTGCTGTTGCAGGGCAGTTCCCAGCCAGCTGGGTTCCAGAGCAGTGAATTCCCCTCCTGGTTCTTGTGTCACTCGGTCCTGCTCAGCCCAGTTCCTTTGGGCTGGTTTGGGCGCTGCTGTTCCCTGCTGGCCGTTGTCCCCTGTGTGTTTGTTTTGCCCAGGCTGGGAGTGCTGCTCTGACAACCCGAGCTGAGCCCTGGCAGTCCCAGCTGGACTGAGCCCAGCTCAGCTGCTGCTGCCCTGGGGCTGCAGGTGCAGCCAGGGCAGCCCTGGTGCCCAGGTGGCTGCTCTGACACCTCTGCTGTGCCCTTCTGTTCCCCTCTGGCATGATTTCAGCTCGTTTCAGAAAATCTCCTCTGCTGGGGGCTTCAGGCTGGAGTTTCCCAGGGGTGTCCAGAGGACCAAGCCCAGCAGCAATCAGGAGTCACCTGTGCTGCTGTGCCCTGCTCACCTGTCCTGGCCTCTGGGGTGTTTTGTCACACGTTGTGACAGAAGCCAGCACAGATTTGTGGTGGACTGGGATTCAAATTGGCTTAAAAAACTTCTCAACACTTCCCTCAAGTTTTTGCTCGCTGAGGAGAGGCTGGGAGTATGTCCCAGTTTATGGGAATTTAAAGGTGTTCTGGGCATCAGGGGAGGAATTCTGTAACCCACAGACTGAGGCTTCTGGCTTATACCATTTCTAGCTTTTTCAGCTTTGGCCATTTCCTCTCTCAGTTTATTTTTGAAGCTGAGGATGATTTAAGCCCTGTCCTAACAAGTTTTTGATTCTACATTTAGCTAAACTTGAGTGTGACAAATGAGGGTCAGGTTCCTGGTTTTCATTCTTAAATGCTGCAAATTGATGGCTAAGTGCCAGAATGTCCATAATTCCTTGAAATTCTGCTTTCTGCTTTTTCATTTTTGAAGTAGGGATAGCAAACTAAGGTACCTGATGACAGAGGTACCTTTTATTTCAGTGGTGGAAAATATATAGGAATGAGCATTTTTCCTAAAAACATCCCAGGACAGTGGGATGCAAAATGCAGCTCTTGTAAGTATGGTTTAAGTAAAGCACAAATGAAAAGCCAGGGGATAGTCAGTGCTTTTTCAGTGGTCCAGAGCTGAGTGTGTGAAGGAGTGGTGGCTTCTCACTCCATGAAATAACTCAGAAATGCTGTTAAGTGTTCGTGTTGGAGGTGAGATTTGGGCAGCAGGCACTTAAGGGGGCTTTGCACAGGAATGGAAATCTGATGGCAGAGCTGCCCTGGGTGACTGTAAATTTGATTTGCAGTGAGCCAGGAAGGGGCTGATGGTGCAGGGAAGCTCCTGGCTTTGGCTCTCAGCCGTGGGTGCTGCTGTTGGCTCTGCTGTGTGCTTCTCTTTGGGAACTGGGCTCCCTTCCCACAGGAGGCTGAACCAGCTGATCTTTCAGGGCCCCTTCTGACTGAGCTGCTGCACGAAACCCAAAATAAGCAGCTCAGAATTAACAGAGGGAGGGATGCAGCTTCAGCTGGACAGAAGGGGGTAACCCCACAGTGCTTCGGAATGTTCCTCCCTGCCCTGTGTACCTGGAGAGGAGTCTGGGGGTGAGGTGGGGTGGAGGCTCAGGAGAGGGAGCTGGGATAAACTGGACAGAGCCCAGGGACAGGGCTGGGCAGGGACAGAGCCCAGGGACAGGGCTGGACCGGTGTGTCTGGGGGTGCTGGGATGGCTGGTGTCACAAAAGGTCCCCAGGGCTCTTTGGGAGGTGGTGATGAATGGGAGATGTTTATGGTCACTGCAGGGCAGGAGATGTCTGGATCCCCGGTGCTCCAGGCAGATCCCTGGTGCTCCAGGCAGATCCCTGGTGCTCCCAGCTGGATCCCCGGTGCTCCAGGCAGATCCCCGGTGCTCCCAGCTGGGTCCCCGGTGCTCCAGGCAGATCCCCGGTGCTCCAGGCAGATCCCCGGTGCTCCCAGCTGGATCCCCAGGTGCTCCAGACAGATCCCCGGTGCTCCCAGCTGGGTCCCCGGTGCTCCCAGCTGGATCCCCGGTGCTCCAGACAGATCCCCGGTGCTCCCAGCTGGATCCCCAGGTGCTCCAGGCAATCCCTGGTGTTTCCAGGCAGATCCCCGGTGCTCCTAGCTGGATCCCTGGTGCTCCCAGCTGGGTCCCCGGTGCTCCAGGCAGATCCCCGGTGCTCCCAGCTGGATCCCCGGTGCTCCAGGCAGATCCCCGGTGCTCCCAGCTGGATCCCCGGTGCTCCCGGTGATCCCTGGTTGCCAGGTGAGTTCCTGTTTGTCCCTGTCCCTGTCCTGCAGCAGTGGCTGCTGACTCCCAGTGGCCCCGGCCTCTCACTGCACCTGGGGCCAGGCAAGAGCCAGGCCAGGCTGCAGAGGTTCCTTTAGCTTCATTTAGCTCTGATTTGTGCTGTTATTAACCCTGCTTCTCAAACTGCTGAAGCTGTACCTCGCTCTAGCCATGACTGGGGGGCCAGCGGTGCTCTCCAGACCCAAACCATCCATCCCCTCCTGCCACCATGGCACCACCAGCAGACGGACAAATTCTGAGCTGCTTTTGTGCAGAAATCCCTGGGCTTCCCAGGGGCCACAGGAGATGAGGCCCAGCACAGCAGCTTGCCCAGATTTAAGTTCAGTTTGGGCAGGAAGCAATGCCCAAGTGCAGAGCCTGTTGGGGTGTCAAACCCCAGGGCAGGAGGGAGCAGCCCCAGGTGGTGCCATGGCAGGTTTAGGTTGGAAATTGGGGAAGATTCCTTCCCAGAAAGGGTTGTCAGGCTGGAGCAGGCTACCCAGGGAGCACTGGACTCAGTCCCTGGGAGTGCTGGAGTGTGGCTGTGGGGTTACTGGGGCTGGGGGTGCTGGAGGGTGGCAGTGGGGTTAGTGGGACTGGGAGTGCTGGAGGGTGGCAGTGGGGTTACTGGGGCTGGGATTGAGTCCCTGGGAGTGCTGGGGGGTGGCTGTGGGGTTAGTGGGGCTGGGGGTGCTAGGGGCAGTGGGGTTAGTGGGGCTGGGGGTGCTGGAGGGTGGCAGTGGGGTTACTGGGGCTTGGATTGAGTCCCTGGGAGTGCTAGGGGGTGGCAGTGGGGTTACTGGGGCTGCCCTCAGGTGTTGGCAGGAATCACAGTGTGTTTCTGATGTCCTGGCAGATCAGGTTGTTGCCATCACTTATCTGGGGAGATCTCCTTCCCTCCTCTCCCTGGGTTTTGACTTTGTTCTGCTGTGGGGTGTTTTCAGTGGTCTGTGGGGCAGAATAATGCAAGGAGAGCTAACCTGGCTGTGACAGTAGTTGAAAACCCCTAACATTCATATTTCTGTCCCTGAACTGCAGCCTGGGTTCAGAGCTGCTTTTCCAGCTCTAATTCATGGCACTGGGTGCTGTGGGGGTGGCTGTAGTTGTTCAGCTTTATTTCTGTCTTTACCCCTCTTTATGTATTTAGCAGCTGAAGCGATGTATTGAATTTCAGGAAGAAAAACGTTGTTAAATTTCCTTCATTTGATTTAAAGTATGTGGGAGCCCTCCGAGATGATTACACTCATTTAGTAAATCTTTGCTCCTGCCTGCAGCTGCCTCGTTGTGTGCCCTGGTACACCCAGTGCTGCCAGGGGGCAGTTTCTCACCCAGCTTATTTCCTCTCTGGAACGGGGATGAAAGCTGGAATAACACAGCAGAGTGTGCTGCTGCTGAATTGGGATGAAAAATGAAGACTTTACAACTTTATTAAAGATTTGTAGGGAACGGTATGTTTTTATTACAGCACTGGGTGCATGCAGGGATTTCTCTTCAAAGGGCATGCTTGCCCCTTGAGGATTCTTGATTTTTTTTATTATTTTGTACTAATTTACATATACATAGAATCTTACAATAGGTTTATGTATATTTATTCTGTTGATTTCACATTATAATTTACAGTTGTCTCTTTGTACAGAGAACTCTAATTTTTTGTAGACTTAACTTTGTTGGTTTTTTTTAGTTTCAGAGTTTAAGGGGCCCCTCTTGTCTCTTCACTTTGGAGATTGCATTTTTTTTCTTTAGCTAAGATAGTTTTATAAATACAGTCCAGTTAACAGAGTAAACAGCATATTTCACTCATGTTACTAAGCCAGTATGCAGCACATTTCACTTAAATCTAGATAGATTTCCTACTCGGTTAAATGTTACTGTTGCATGGCCCCGCTGCAGCTGCTGCCTGGCAGGCCCTGCAAGGGAGGGATCATTCCTGGCTGGATTATCCGGGGAGCTGCCCGGGCTGGGGAGAGCTCCGCTGAGGCTGCCCGGGGATGTCCGGGGGGATGAGCTCTGCTGGAGGCTCTGGAGGAGCCCTGGAGGAAGGACAGGCCCTGCAGGTTCACTCTTACCAGGACAGGTAACAAAAGCTGGAGCAGAGGGTGGGAACAGCCAGGGGAATAGCTGGGACACCCTAAAGGCCAGTCTGATGGAGCTCAGTGCAGGCTTGGTGCAGTTCCCAGGAGGTTCCCTGGGTGTTTTCAGGAAGGACAGCTCGGCACAGGCAGCAGGGCTGGGTCTTGCCCTGCTGCTTGCTCTGCCATACATTTAAATAGAAATGACATTCCTGTGAGTGCTGTTGCAGGGCAGTTCCTGCAGTTCCACCTGCTTGTGCCAGAGCTTTGCTGGGGAGAGGAGCTGCAGCCCCTGGCAGTGCCTGCAAAGGCAGAGCAGGGGCACTGCTGGGCTCCCAGAGTTCCTGGGACACCTCCCTGCTGTCATTAACGACTTTGCTGCACTCATTAATGACTTCCCTGCTGTCATTAATGACTCTTGGGCCTTTCACACTCCAGGCTGAGCGTTTGTGTAGGAAACCCTGTTCAGAATCACTGGTTGCTTGTCTCAGTCTCACAGGTGATGATGGTGATGATGGTGATGGAGCAGTGTTTCCTCCCCCAAAAGCCATGGTTGATGATGATGGTGATGGAGCAGTGTTTCCTCCCCCAGGAGCCATGGTTGATGCTGATGATGGAGCTCTCTTTCCTCCCCCAGGAGCTGTGGTTGATGATGATGATGATGATGGTGCTGATGGAGCTCTCTTTCCTCCCCCAGGAGCCATGGTTCTGGCTGGCAGCAGAGCAGGGGAGCAGCTGCTCCTGGGACACCAAGCTGGGCCTGAGCTGTGCCCGGAGGGCCCTGTCGGAGCTGCCCACGCTGGAGGAAGGGCTGCTGCCCTCAGCAGAGGCCTCTGGAGCTGCAGTCCCTGCCTCCCCCCTGGGTATGTGCAGCCACAGGCTGAGGATTGCACTGGGCAGTCAGGCCCAGCCTGCCCTGGACCTTACTTCAGGGAGAAATGAGCTTTGCGAGGGGACTTGGGGTGATGTTGGTGTCAAAGCCCCCCTCAGGCAGGGTTTGAGTGCCTTCCCTGGATCTTCTGCCATGAGCAGGTTCCTTCTGTGCCAGGTTAAGCTTTGTTTTGTTTTCCTGTGAATTCAGAGTGAACCTGAGTGCAGCTTGCACCCCTGGCAGTGCCCAAGGCCAGGCTGGGGAGGGGAAGGTGTCCATGGCAGGGGGAGCAATGACATATCTTTGTAACATCTTTAAAATCCCTTCCACCTGAGCCATTCCTCATTGCTGCCCTTGGCTTTGGGTGCAGTTTCTGCTGCTGCTGAGATTTCCAGTCCCAACACTCACTCCAGCCAAGGTCCCTGCCCCACTGCTCCTTCTCACACCCCGTCCCAGCAGGTCAATCAAAGAAGGCTTGAGAAACTCCAGCATTTCAAATTTCACCTTTGTGCTTCCTTGGTTCCATTCATCTCCATGTGGAGCCAGAGCATCCTGGTCCAGCACAACCTGAAAATGCAGTTTCTCAGCCCAGTGTGGTTCTTTTTGCACGGATCCCTCTGCAGGACCAGCAGTTCCCCTGCCCAGGAGGATATTCCTCCTGTGACTCACCTTTCCACGTGTGCCTGAAGTTGGTGGTGTTTCCTCACAAACACAACTATGGAGAGGCAGAAAACATAACTGTGATATTTTTACATAAACCTCCTGTGCTTACAGCTAAGTGCAGGTTCAGCTGTGCCATTTGCCATTCCCTGTGCCAGCTTGCCTGTGTGCAGCTGCTTTTTGGGGTTTTGTTTGGGAGTTAAACTCCACTTGAAGGGCATGGAGTTAAACTGCCTTGGGAATTTCCTCCTAGCAGTTCCTGAGGGGTTTATGAGTTTGACTTTTACTTTTTTAATGCAGAGCTCTTGGTGATTTTCTTCAGTTTTTGAGATGATTTTGCTCTGTCCTTGTTGAAGGAGCCTGCAAAGAGGAGAAGGAACACCTTGGGTGGGTTCTGGTCCAACCCAAACCCTCTGAGGCTCAGTCCCTGCCGCTGTGGGTGTCACCTGAGGGCTGTCCCTGGTGTCTCCTGTAACATTTTCTGCAGAGATTAGGTTGGCTTTTGGTAACTTCTGGATCAAAGGGCTCCTGTTTGCACCACCTGCCAGGTTTGTTTTCCACAGCCAGGGCAGGCAGTGGAGGGGACAGCGAGAGGGAACACAGCACGGGCTGCTCGTAGCTGAGTTCATTCACAGCACCAGTGAGCTGCTGCCTGCTGGGCATTTGCAGCTACCTGGGAGGTGGTTTTGCAGGGTTTTTCTCCTTCGTGGAGTGAAAACCATCCTGGGCTGCCTCTGAGTTGGATCTGCAGGCAGCATGGTGGTTAAAGGCTGTGTGTGCATCACAGGAAGCTGGTGGATAGTGAATAAATCCCTGTTTTTGTAGGAAAGTGAGGTTCAGGACAGATCTTGGCAAGTGGGAGGACATGGAGGGTTGGCCATGCCTTTTCCTGCCCATCCTCTGAGCAGCATTCCTGTGTTTCAGGTGTTTTACAGCCCTTTCCCCAGTGTTGTTATTTGCACAACTGGAAGCCATTTAATCAAGGAAAACTTCTTGATATTTGTCCAGCTTTACGTTTCCAGTGCAGCTGGAATTAAGGAGCAAGCAGAAGGCTCTGTGGTGTGCTAAAAGCTGTGAGAAGCCTCTCCTGTGCTGTTTCATCTGCTGCTCTCTAGAGATGGGCTGCAGGCTTTGCGTGTGCTCTGAATTCCCAGATACGGGAGGGGAGGTGAGGGGGAAGGAAGCCATAGCTGCAATACTCACTTATTTCTTTTTCTCCTCCTCAAAAAGTGTCTTGGATTTCATGTCAGGAGGGGAGGAGTGACAGTGACAGTTGTACTGAAGTGCTCCTGCTGCTCCGTGGAACAGCTTGACAGAGCCGAGGCTTTGTTTTTGTTTTGCCTTCCTTTTTTATCCCCCAAATGGCAGCTTGACTGTGGCATTCAGACTTGTCAGCAGGCTGGCAGAACAAGTCACAGGCCTGCCTTTGCCTCCCTGCTGAACTCCTCTGAGGAGGCTTTTGGCCTTCAGAGTGACAGCAGGAAGAGTCCCAGTTCTGACACGAGGAGCTCGGGGACAGCAGCACCGACGTCAGTGCCTGCTTCCAGCCCTGGCTGCTGCTCCAGGCCTGCCTCGGGCTGGGCACAGCCACCCGAGCCCTCCTGGGCACCCCAGATGTGCTGCAGGAACTGTCCTGGGCACCCCAGATGTGCTCCAGGATCCCTCCTGGGCACCCCAAATGTGCTCCAGGAACCGTTTTGGGCACCCCAGATGTGCTCCAGGAACTGTCCTGGGCACCCCAGATGTGCTCCAGGAACCGTTTTGGGCACCCCAAATGTGCTCCAGGATCCCTCCTGGGCACCCCAAATGTGCCCCAGGATCCCTCCTGGGCACCCCAAATGTGCCCCAGGGTCCCTCGTGGGCACCCCAAATGTGCCCCAGGATCCCTCCTGAGCACCCCAAGTGTGCCCCAGGATTTCTGTCCCCAGAGGAAAGGCAGGCACTGACAAACAGGAGGTCTGTGTGCTGTGAGAGGTGAAGAAACTGAAGGAGGGAAAGCCTGGGAGAGGGCTATGTTTGGGGTTCATAGAATAGCTAATTCTGTGTTATATAACCATGAAATCAGGTTTGTAGCCCTGTGAAATGCTCCTTACTGATCTCCTTGAGCTCCTTGCAGGGAGCGAGCTGCAAGGCTGCATTTCCATGGAGAATGTGGCTGCTGCACATCTCAGTTTTCTGCCTCTTCTTTCCTTTTCCTGCCCCATTTTTCATTCGCCCTTCTCTCCTGGCCCTGTCATCATCTGCTGTTTCCAACCAGCTCTCACCACCCCAGTCCTGAGGGGATCCCCTGGGAAGGTGGGAGCTGTCAGCCCCAGCAGATCCCTGGGGAATTCCTGGGAAAAGGTGGGAGCTGTCAGCCCCAGCAGATAACTGCCACATGGCAAAACCAGAGCACTCCTGGGAGAAGCCAGGGAGCAGGTGAGGGATCCCAGGGTGGGACCAGGTGAGGGATCCCAGGGTGAGGGCACAGCTCTGCAGGTGTTTGGTGTGTGAGGTCTGATCTTGAAACGAGTGATTTTCCTTGTCCTGCTGGTTCCTCCTGCATCCCCTCAGGCTGCTCTGACTGAGGGGGAATGGGTTGGGCTGGGAATGGTTTGGGCTGGGAATGGTTTGGGCTGGGAATGGTTGGGCTGGGAATGGCTGAGCTGGGAATGGTTTGAGCTGGGAATGGTTGGGCTGAGTTTCCTGCTCATGGAGAGTGTTCAGTCACTTTTTCATCTGTTTGAGTTTCTTAAAACAAATGTCGAGTGGCACTTAGGTTTTTGTTGGTATAATAGAGCTGAAAGCACTCATTTATCAGCCAAATGTTGTGATTTATGGGGTGTGTGTATGTGCCTGTATATGCACATCTACTTCATTAATCTCTGTACACAAAGGATTGGCAACATCTGGTTTTGACAGCTTTTTTCCCCTATTATTTTCTGCTCCCTCCCTTAGTCCTCTTTGTTTCTTCATTTCCAAAGCACACCCTATTTTTGTGTGTGTGTGTAAAATCCTGTTCTTTAATCACTCCTGCTTTTCAGTTTAGCTCAAAAATACGTTCTCATTCAAAGTGGAGAAGTTAAGCTGAAATCAGAAAAGCTTGTTTTCCTCCTTTCTTGCATGACTAAAAATAAGGTGCCAGTTCTGCCACATGAAGTGTGTCATGATGGGAGCTGACAAGTCTGATTTGATAGCTGCAATTATTATTATTTGTTCACTAATGCCATTTTAAATAGAAAACAATTTTCGGGAGGGGGAAAACTCCATCTAACACAGCTGAGAGAGTTCAGATTCCAATTTACTTAATGTTTCTTAAAAAACACTGGTTTGCATCTTTAATGCAATTCTGTATGCAGATGAATCTGCTCAATATTCCCGAGTGTAACAGTGAAAAACTCCTGGAGGGAACATGTGCTGGGTGGGCCAAAGGCACTGGAAATCCTGTGTGCTCCCAGTCACTTGTTGGGAATTGGGAGTGGAAAATCCAGTGCCAGCCCTGGACAAACCCCTCTGTTCTCTGTGTGTTTGAGGGGAGCGTGAGGGACATCACAGGGAATTGGCTCAGCCTCCTGCTCCTGGTTTTAAATTGGGGTTCAGAGTGATTAAATCCTGTCTCTGCCCCAGTCCCATCTCTGCCTCAGTCCTATCTCTGCCCCAATCCCACCAATCCCATCTCTGCCCCAGTCCCAATTCCCTCTCTGCCCCAATCCCAGTCCCCTCAGTGCCCCAATCCTGTCACTGCCCCAGTCCCATCTCTGCCCCAATCCCACCAATCCCATCACTGCCCCAATCCCAATCCCCTCTCTGTCCCAACCCATCACTGCCCCAATCCCATGTTCCCATCACTGCCCCAATCCCATGTTCCCATCTCTGCCCCAATCCCAATCCCATCACTGCCCCAATCCCATGTTCCCATCTCTGCCCCAATCCCATCACTGCCCCAATCCCAATCTCATCACTGCCCCAATCCCACTCTTCCCATCACTGCCCCAATCCCATGTTCCCATCTCTGCCCCAATCCCAATCCCATCACTGCCCCAATCCCAATCCCATCACTGCCCCAATCCCAATCCCATCACTGCCCAATCCCAATCCCATCACTGCCCCAATCCCACTGTTCCCATCACTGCCCCAATCCCACTGTTCCCATCACTGCCCCAATCCCACTGTTCCCATCTCTGCCCCAATCCCAATCCCATCACTGCCCCAATCCCATGTTCCCATCACTACCCCAATCCCAATCCCATCACTGCCCCAATCCCACTGTTCCCATCTCTGCCCCAATCCCAATCCCAACACTGCCCCAATCCCATGTTCCCATCACTGCCCCAATCCCAATCCCATCACTGCCCCAATCCCATGTTCCCTCTCTGCCCCAATCCCACTCTTCCCATCACTGCCCCAATCCCATCACTGCCCCAATCCCACTCTTCCCATCACTGCCCCAATCCCATGTTCCCATCTCTGCCCCAGTCCCAATCCCATCACTGCCCCAATCCCATGTTCCCATCACTGCCCCAATCCCAATCCCATCACTGCCCCAATCCCATGTTCCCATCACTGCCCCAATCCCACTCTTCCCATCACTACCCCAATCCCATGTTCCCATCTCTGCCCCAATCCCAATCCCATCACTGCCCCAATCCCATGTTCCCATCTCTGCCCCAATCCCAATCCCATCACTGCCCCAATCCCAATCCCATCACTGCCCCAATCCCATGTTCCCATCTCTGCCCCAATCCCAATCCCATCACTGCCCCAATCCCATGTTCCCATCTCTGCCCCAATCCCAGTCCCATCACTGCCCCAATCCCATCACTGCCCCAATCCCACTGTTCCCTCGGGGCTGCCCCTTTAATCCCACTTTGGGGTGTTCTGTTGGTGGAGCAGGGCCCCGAGGAGCTGCTGAGTTGCAGTTGAGTTTTCCTGACCCTTCTGCTTCCTTCTTGGCTCTGCTCCCTCTGTGCTGCTCCTCTCCTTTTCCCACTTCCACGTGTGTCAGGATGAATTTTGCCATCCAGCTCTGCTTCCCAGTGTGGGTTGAGCCCTCTGGAATTCCTCCTGCTGTCATAATGCTCAGGAATAGCTATTTAGACCTATCTTTTAAGCTCATTTCCTTTCTCTAAGCTTCCAAAAAAAGCATTTTAATCATATTTGGTATTGCAAATTCAGTTATTCTATCTGGCCAAGTATCCTCTCAGTACCTAGTGTTCTAAAGTAATTAAAAATGTTAATTGGAAGTATTAAATAAAAAAAAATTAATAAGCAAGGTTGCCTTGTGGTTGGCTGCCCCTGGTCAGGTGATGCAGTGTGGGTAGAGATGCCTTGGGCTGGAGCTGATGGAATGAAAATTGGATTTTTTGTGTGTAATGCTCATTTTTCTGATGTGACTGTGCTCCTCTAAGTGCTGCAGACTGTGCCATGTCTGAGTGGTTGGAAACTAATGAGCCTAAATTAAATAAATGGCATTTCTGGGTTGGGAAGTCACTCTTGTGACCACAGATAGCTCTTTCTCTTTAATAATCAAGGCTTGCTTTGAATACTGGGAGTATTGCTTTGCACCCCTCAGACATGTCTGTAGTTATTTGCACTTCTCAGACACCAGCTTAGAGTTAAAAGGAAAACACCCCCAAACGTACAGTTGTATCTAAACCCCACAGATAATTCTATCTATATTAGAGTTGTTTTATTCTCGTGGTATGAACAATTTCCATTTGTTTTTGTAAGCAATGAGCTGGGAAAAACCACCAAGTACCCCAAAGAGCAAAGAAATGCAGGATAGAAACTAGAATTGCTGCAGCAATCATCACTCTGCTGGGTTTGATTGTTACTTCAACTTGAGTCCCTCAGGAAAACAATGGCACAGAGCCTTTGCTGGGATCAGGGTTTATGGAAAACAGAGAAGGGAATCTGTGGGATCTTGGGTTGTACAGTGAGAAGTGATGGGTTCAAATCCCTGTGACATCCCACCTGGAAACAAGCAGGGATGGGATGGCACAGAAGGAAATCTGGGATGAGTTTGGGATGGCAGTGCCAGGGGTGAGTGCTTGGGTTTGGTAGGGGCTGAGAAAGCTGAATTTAATCCAGGAGGGAGGAGGCTCCAGGCCTCAGGGGTGGGATTGCCTTCCCTTCCCTGTGGCTGGAGGCTTTGGGGTGTGGGGCTGGGATCTTTGGGGATGTGCAGCTGGGATCTTTGGGGATGTGAGACCAGGATCTTTGGGAATGTGGGGCTGGGATTTTTGGGGAGGTGGGGCTGGGATCTTTGGGGATGTGCAGCTGGGATCTTTGGGGATGTGAGACCAGGATCTTTGGGAATGTGGGGCTGGGATTTTTGGGGAGGTGGGGCTGGGATCTTTGGGGATGTGCAGCTGGGATCTTTGGGGATGTGAGACCAGGGTCTTTGGGAATGTGGGGCTGGGATCTTTGGGGATGTGAGGCCGGGATCTTTGGGGATTTTTGGGAATGTGGGGCTGGGATCTTTGGGGATCTCTGCAGCTGTGAGGCTGGGATCTTTGGCAATGTGGGGCTGGGATCTTTGGGCATCTTTGGGGATGTGGGCTGGGATCTTTGGGGATGGGAGGCCAGAATCTTTGGGGATGTGTAGCTGGGGTCTTTGGGAATGTGGGGCTGGGATCTTTGGGGATCTTTGGGAATGTGGGGCTGGGATCTTTGGGGATCTTTGGGGATGTGCGGCTGGGATCTTTGGGCATCTCTGGGGCTGTGAGGCTTGCTGCCAGCTCTCAGTGCCCTGTTGGTGTTTTCTCTTTCCCAGCTATCCAGGAGAGCAGATTCTCCCCCTGCCTGCCCCTGCTGCTGAGCCCAGCCCTGGCTGAGACGTTCCTGCAGGGATCCCAGATGGATTTCCTTCCCCTGAGGTGGGATGGGGTTCCTGGGGCTGTTCCTTTCCCCTGGCTGGTTCTGCACTGGGTGATGGGTAAAGGCAGGGCCTGGGCTCAGAAATGGGGGTTTGGGGCTGTGTGGAGAGAAGGCACCTCTGGATTTTGCCTTCAGAAGAGGTTGAGCAAGGGAGAAGCAGGACCAGGCTCTTCTGAGCTTGTCTGCTGAGGTATCCGGGGAAAATGAGGAACTCCACCCTCTTCAACATCTCTGGAATAAACTTCATGAAATTTTGGGGACAAAGATCAGATTTCTGCATTTGCAGGAGGAAAACATACATGGACAGTGTTGTGGTTTATGCTGGAGCCAGTGTGTAATTTACAGTACAAATTTGGGGTTAAAATGCATAAAGAAAGCCGTTTCAGTAAAAGGCTTTGTCACCTTCATTTCGAGGTGCTCTGCTTGCGTGGAATAATATTTATTAGGATTTGATGGTATGTTTAATATAAAGGAACTATTAATTAAGCAATCCCCAATATGAGAATTAGAATTTTATAGGAATTCGTTGCTTATCTGAGTCCTGGCTGCTTTTATGTCCTTTAAAAAAATAATTGATATCATGAACTGAATTAGGTGATTTATATTAAAAAATCAAAGGCAAGCTGTGATATGTGTAAGTACATGTTGCATATTTTACTTAGCTAATTTTATTTATTTATGTAACTAATTACAGCCTGTCAGTAAAACATGTTTCAGTCCTAAACAGGTTGAAAAATATTGCCATACTAAGTAAAAATTGTTATAATTGTTATATTATTTTTGAGCCTTTGTTTTATAGGAGATTTTTGATGTTTCTTTGCATTCCTTTGGGTTTTGCCCCTTTAGGGGATGCATTTATGGGTATTTGTGTGAATATTGCTAACCCCCAGTTGTCACTGAGGTTCTTTTGTTTCTGATTTAAACCAGCGATGCTGAAATAAAAGAAATGATCAGAAGTTCACTTTTCTTGCAGGGGAATCCCGGATGTTTCTGGAGCATCCCTGGAGCATTCAGGGCCTCCCCACGTCCACGGCAGTGCCCTTCCCAGTCCATGCCAGCACTCCCAGCCCGTGGGACAGGCGGATCCTGGAGCTGCTGCCCTGCCTGCGGAGCCCCTGGGCAGCCGGGGGGACAGAGGGGACAGGGGCACCCAGCAGGAGGCAGCAGGGCCCCGGGGCAGGGGGGATCCAGCACCCCCAGCTCCAGAGGAGGGGCTGGGGAAGGGGCTGGAGCAGCCCTGGGGCACGGCTGGGGAGGATGGACACTGCTGTGCTCGCTCCTCCCAGGACAGTGATGGCCCAGCTGCTGGCTCTGAGCTGTCAGAGGGCAACAAGGAGTCCCCGGGGCAGGAGGAATCCTCCTCCTCCTCCTCAGGAAACTCCTCCTATACAACGGCACTGACCAAATTCTCGGAGAAAAGTGAAAGGGGGATGCAGCAGGAAAAGGTGAAAGCGGTCGGGAGTGGAGCAGGAGTCCTGGAGAAGCTGGAAAATGGAAAGAAGGTGCCTGAGCTTGGTTTGCCGAGCAATTTCTGTGACATCCTGAGGAAAGGCCGTGCTACAAACTCGGCCGCTCGAGATGTTCTTTGTGCAGCAGCTGCTGGGGCAGGCAGAGGAGCGCAGGAGGAACGTGGGGAGCAGCTCGGGGGCTCCCAGGGAGCTCTCCTGGCCCTCCAGCAGCAGCAGCCAGCAGGGAGGCTGGGCACAGAGGGGCTGGTCCCTGCTGTGCCACCCAGCCAGCCCCAGGAGGCTGCCCCGTGCCCTGGGCACTCCCCAGGGCAGGCAGAGCCCGCGGGGAGCAGGGATGAACTGACTGCCTCCGACTGCTCCATAGAGAGGGGACACAGAGCCACAGAGATCTCCCCTTCCTTCAGTCTGGGAGCTGAGGGCTCCTTCTCCCTGCACCTGGCTCATCCCAACTTCCAGTCCACTCCAGGGCTGTTCCTGAAGAAAGCTGGGAAGGCAGAAGGACGTGCTGGAGTCCTGGAGATCACTCCGGACCTTCAGGCCTCTCCTTCCCATTCCAATGAAGAAGCCCCAGGGGAGTCCCCTGCCCCTGGATGCCCTGGGGAGCAGCAGCCTCCCCAGAGTGCTGTGGACAAGACCTGTGCATGTCTGGAGTCCCTGGAGCTGGAATCCCCGTGCCCTGGCAGGATGCAGTCCCTGCCCTCGCTGGGCTTCCTGGAGAAGGTGGGAGCATGTCTGGAGTCCCTGGAGCTGGAATCCCCGTGCCCTGGCAGGATGCAGTCCCTGCCCTCGCTGGGCTTCCTGGAGAAGGTGGGAGCCTGGGACGTGGGCCAGC
Source organism: Lonchura striata (assembly GCF_050655825.1). NCBI lineage: Eukaryota > Metazoa > Chordata > Aves > Passeriformes > Estrildidae > Lonchura > Lonchura striata. Next base: position 680,676 of record NC_140706.1, on the reverse strand, counting down.
CGCAGCAGGGTCCCGATGCCACCAGCTCACGTGTCCCAGGTGCGGTTCCCCCTGCAAGGGAAGCCTCCAGTGCCCGCCCCAGGGCTTCAAGCTGTGTGCTGCCAGTGCAGAAAGGCCCTGGAGATGCCGAGGGCCATGCTGCTCCTGCCTGCGGGGGCACAGGGTCTCTGGGAAGTTTGCGTTTCCCCCTCCCAGAGGCGCTGCCTGCCCCTGCCCTGAGCAGGTCCCGGTCTGACAACGCCGTGAGCAGCAGCAGCAGAGCCCTGGCTGGAGCCAGCCCAGGGCAGCTCTGCGGGGCTCTGGGGGGCTCTGGCAGCTCCACCACTCGAGAGGTGGCTCCTGGATCTCCAGCTGAAGGCGTGCGGAGCGCCGCGAGGCGAAGCTCGGCCCCGGCTGTGTTCGTGTCCAGTGCTGCTCAGCTCCTCAGAAAGGACGGGAGCTCCCCGGCTGAGGAGCACCAGGAGTGTGAGGAGAAGGGAAGTGAGTCCCTCAGCCTCAGCATGCCCAGTGGTGACGATATCATGGACATCTTTGGAGCCATTTCCTTGGAGAGTTTGAGTTTTCCTGATGGTCCTGGGGAGCCTCAGGAAGCCCTGGTGGTGCCTGGACCCTGCCCCAGTGCAGGAGGGAGCAGCCCCATCCCCCCTGGAGCAGCACTGGAGACTCCCAAGAAAGAAGAGTTGAATATTGAAGAAAGGATCCCGGTAAGTTTGGTTCTAATTCAAGCTCTGGTTCCAGAGTTAGCCATTTTTTCCCCAGCATTAGCCATTTCTTTTCCCAGAGTTATCGCTCTTTTTTTTCACTTATATTTTTTTTTCGAGTTTTCCATTTCTTTTTTAGAGTTTTCCATTTCTTTATTAGAGTTTTCCTTTTTTTTTTCAGAGTTTTCAATTTGTTTTTCACTTTTCCATTTTGCCCCACTGCTCTTTTAGGAGAGGATCTAATCACTACAAGCCAAAACAAATGGTTTTACACAGCCTTGTGCTACAGTGAATTTCATCCATGCTACTGGTTCAGCTTAGCTTAAATACAGGTGGAAAAATAACTTTTAGTAACATTTAACATGGACAAAGACAGGGTTGGATATGGGAAAGGTCTCTTGTCGTTCCCAGGGGTAGCTGAGTGTCAGGGTGTAGGAAATGGATTTGTGGAGAACTCTCAAAGCCTGGCAGAAGGCTCACACAGTGCAAACCTTGAGACAAGAAATGCTGACTTAGAAATGCCATGGAATGGGACAGGCATTGTTGAGAGATAAATGGAACCAGAAACTAATTTCAAAGGATGGCCTTGCAAATAAGCCTGGATACTTCGGAGAAATAGAGCTTTGAAAGATGCATTGTAGTGGGACCCACAGGTAATTTTAGGTGATTGGCTTTAAGGCATTTACATCATGCTGTGGCTAAAGCTGATAGGCCAAAAAACACTTCTAGTGTATTGTAATTAGGAAATAGTCAACTTCTGATTGTGATGGTGTGAATTATAACATCTGTATTGTCTCACCCTTCACATGAGACTGGAAATGGAATGACAGTTTTAAAACACCTCTCAGTTATCCCATCTCTGGGTCAGAAAAAGGCATAATCTGACATCAGGGGAGCAGGAGGAGAGAGAAGGGGGAGTTGGTGGCTCTCTCAGATCTCTCCTTGTCCAAACGTGAGGTTCAGGTGCTGAGTGAGGAGAGCTGAGCTCCCCCCAGCTCTGCAGGAGCAGCAAACCCAACACTACTCCTTGGAAATGAAATTTCTTATTTTCCTGTGATTTTCTCACTCTGCTTTTTCACTTTGTTCCTGTTCCTGAGGCCCCAGTTCTGAATTATTGAAGTGTTCCTCATGCAGGACCTTCAGAGCTCTTCCTCCCTTCCCTGCTCTGTGTCCTGCCTGGCTGATCCAGGTTCCCCTGGCTGGGCTGGAGCCAGGGGAGAGCACTGCAGCACCTTCGGGGCAGAATAGCTGGGAGTGCTGGAGCAAATGAGATGCAGATTTATGGTAATGACAAACATGTTACTGTCCTCTGAGTAAGAGGCTGCTCCTCTCACAAGATGACTCCGTAATCACCAGCTCTTTGGGAATGTGCTCTGGAAGCTCTTTTCCCTCTGTTGTCTTTGCAAACCCGTGGTGAAACAAATATAAATATTGGAGGGGGGTGTTTGAAATGGCATTCATGAGCCACAGAGATGAGTTCTGTTCCTGGCTATAATTACACTCTCAGCCTAGTTCTGAACAGTGTTGCTCCTTTAGTGGAAACTAAAGGAGATCAGGTCACTCACCTGGCTGTTAATGTGGAAGTGTTTCATCAAATCACAGGAAATGGAGCTGTAAGGTAATCAATTTATTTCATTTTCCTGGCTAGTTGAGGACATAAGAGTGAATGAGTTGAAATTAATTTGCCCTACAGGTGATGAAGTCAAGGAAAATTTTGTCTGTATTTTTTCCCTGCATATAACATCTGCGTGTAAACCAGCCCTGACAAAAGTGCTCCCAACCATTTGCCTGGAAGGTTTGGCCACACTCGTCCTAAAAAATCAGGAGCTTCCCTGCTGCTGCCTGGAATTCCCGAGCCTGCCAGTGTTTCCTGAGCAGCAGCTGTCTGGGGAGGGAGGAGGCTTTGAAGCCACAGCTGTGTGTTTGTGTTGGAGTGTGTGAGACTGTGTGTGAGATTGTGTGTGTGAGTTTGAGTTAGTGTGTGTGAGTGTGTGTGTGAGTCTTAGTGTGTTCTAGTGTGTGTGAGTTAGTTAGTGTGTGTTAGTGTGTGTATGTGAGTTAGTGTGAGTCTGTGTGTGAGTTTTAGTGTGTGTGAGTTTGTGTGTGAGAGTTAGTGTTTGTATTACTGATTGTGTGTGTTGACATTTGTATTTCTGATTGTGTTTGTGTTTGTTTGTGTTTGTTAGTTTGTGAGTTTGTGTTTGTATTTCTGTGTGTGTGTTTGTATTTCTGATTGTGTTTGTGTGAGTGTGTGTTTGTGTGTGTGTGTGAGGTGGGAAGGAGCTCCCAGCGGCGAGGCTGGGCTCTCTCCCTGAATTTGTGTTTGTATTTCTGATTGTGTTTGTATTTGTGTGTGTGAGGTGGACAGGAGCTCCCAGCGGCGAGGCTGGGCTCTCTCCCTGAGTTTGTGTTTGTGTTTCTGTGTGTGTGTTTGTGTTTGATTGTGTTTGTATTTGTGTGTGTGAGGTGGAGAGGAGTTCCCAGCAGCTGGGCTGGGCTCTCTCCCTGGGCAGCCTGGCTGGCAGTGCCGTGCCCGGGGCGAGGCTGGCAGGGCTCTGCTGCGTCCTGCCCCGGTTGGCACCGTGTGCTGTTCCCCCAGGTGTACCTGCGGAACCTGGGCATCCAGCAGTCCCCTGGCACCATCCTGGCGCCCTTCGTGCCGCGGGGGTCCCTGTGCGAGCTGGAGTTCTCCCCCTGGCAGCCCAGGAGCCTGCAGCCCGCCCTGGGCACCCTGAGCGAGGCTCCCCCGCGGGCTCAGGGTACGGGGCTTTGCTTCTTTCCCTGCGCTGGCTTATTGCTAAGAACTAATCCTAATTGTTGTATATTGTTGTATGATATTTGCCTTTATTACATTATATTACTATATAACCAAGATTATTAATAATATATGTTATATGTTATTATATAATTAATTTTAACAGTTATAAGTATTTATAGCCAATTAAAATTATAATTAGTCAATAAATAATAATTATTGGGATAGATTATTATTAATAACTAATTCTAATTGTCTATTATTATTATAGCAGATATTGTATTACATTATTATATTATAATACACCTAATATTAATAATATACATTATATATTATTATGTAACTACTTATAATTGGTATATGTATACTATAACAATTATAATTAGTTAAATAACACAACTCTGATAAGTTTGTATTTTGTCTGATATCTATCTGAAGTACTCCTGAGATTTCTGTCAGGAGGCAATTCTCATGGAGATCTTGGTTCAGGTGCCATGCTAAGAGCACACCTTAAATACTTTCCCGCTCTGTCCTCGCTCGGTGTGCGCTGTGGCACAGTCAGGGCTGTGCGCTGCGTTCTGGAGCCCCCGGCAGTGATCTGTGCTCTGTTCCTTTGCAGGTGCACTGCTGCCAGCCTTTGAGATGTGCCAGGCAAGCCGTGGCTCGGACGTGTCCCCTCTGAGCGTGTCCCTGGCCGCGGGCTCCGAGGCTGGCTGGGGGCAGGAGCGGGAGCTGCCGTCCCCCCGGGAGCCGTGCCCCAGCTCCCCCAGGCTCCCCGGGGAGCGCCCACCCGGCCAGGGCACCGTGCCAGGCGCCCAGCTGCCGGGGGCTGCCCCGGGCGGGCCACCCCGGGGTGCACAGGGAGCTGCTGGGGCAGAGCAGGACGTGCCCGGCCGCTCCCCGGGCAGGGCTGCCCGGGCTGGGGGTGCCCCTGCTGGCCCTGAGTCCCGGAGCTCGGGCAGCAGCGGGCAGGGATGGGCTGCGGGGACGCTGTCTGGGGCTGGGCACGACACGGATTTGGACAGAGCATCCCAGAGCTCCGGTGTGGGCAGTGAGAGCAGCCAGGGGCAGGGAGGGCATTCCCTGCTGGGGCCCGGGGCGCTGCGGGAGCTGCGGGAGCTGCTGGCACGGGCAGAGGGTCTCGCTGCCAGCTGGAGCCGTGCTGCTCGGCCCACAGCCCCCTGCAGGGAGCCTGGGCAGGATCCCAAGGGTGCCAGGTTAGGCCAGGACCGGATCCCTGAGCTGCAGAGGAGACTGTCGTGGGATGAGGCCGTGGTCCAGAGCGGAGAGCAGGGACAGGGGCTGGGGATGCATCCTCTGCCCCCTGCCAGCTGCCAGCTGCCATGGGGAGAGCCTCTGGCTGTCAGTTCCCAGCGCAGGGAGGGGCTGAAGGGAATGGCCTTGGAGCCAAGGACGGGGAAATCCACGGGCAGGTCGGAGCCAGAGGGGTGCAGCGGCGTGACCATGGGCAGGAGCCAGGCTGCCCCTGTGGGGCTGGCACAGAGCAGTGCCAGCAGCCGCCTGAGTGCCAGCACAGCTCCAGGGCCGGGCCATCCTCCTGCCCTGCAGCCCCTGGGCAGCGTCCCTGCCGGCCTGGGGGGCTCCCAGGGCTCCCCGTGCCAGCCCGGGAGGGCAGCAGGGACGCGGGGCAGCGAGGACAGCAGCAGTGGGGATTCCCTCAGCGCCCGTGTCAGGAGCCTGCTGGGGAGGCCTGGGCGCTCCCAGGAGCTGGGCAGTGCCCCGGGGCTGTTCCAGAGCAGCGTGCCCGGGGCTGGCAGTGCCCCGGGGCCGTTCCAGAGCAGCGTGCCCGGGGCTGGCAGTGCCCCGGGGCCGTTCCAGAGCAGCCTGCCCGGGGCTGGCAGTGCCCCAGGGCTGTTCCAGAGCAGCCTGCCCGGGGCTGGCAGTGCCCCGGGGCCGTTCCAGAGCAGCGTGCCCGGGGCTGGCAGTGCCCCGGGGCCGTTCCAGAGCAGCGTGCCCGGGGCTGGCAGTGCCCCGGGGCCGTTCCAGAGCAGCCTGCCCGGGGCTGGCAGTGCCCCAGGGCTGTTCCAGAGCAGCCTGCCCGGGGCTGGCAGTGCCAGGAGCCGGGCAGGCAGCAGCAGCAGCAGTGGTGACTCCCTGGCAGCCCGTGTCCGCAGCCTCCTGGGCACCACCTCCCCCGGGATCCCTGCCAGCCGCCTCCTGAGGAGTGCCGAGGAGCACGAGAGCAAGATCCGAGGTGAGAGAGCCCCTCAGCTGCCCGTGGCATGGCCTGGGGTGGCTTTGGCACGTGCTGGGGTGGCTTTGGCACATCCTGGGGTGGCTTTGGCACATCCTTGGCTGCCTTTGGCACATCCTGGACTGGCTTTGGCACATGCTGGGCTGGCTTTGGCACATCCGGGGGTGGGTTTGGCATGTGCTGGGCTGCCTTTGGCACAGCCTGGGCTGCCTTTGGCACGTGCTGGGGTGGCTTTGGCACGTGCTGGGGTGACTTTGGCACGTGCTGGGGTGGCTTTGGCACGTCTTGGGCTGCCTTTGGCACGTGCTGGGCTGCCTTTGGCACGTGCTGGGCTGGCTTTGGCACGTTCTGGGGCGGGTTTGTGTCAGGGGTTGCTTGGAGTGATGGGATGAGGCTGCTCCCTGCCTGAAGGAGATTATATATTGGTTATTTCTCATGTAGTGTAATGAGAAGCTTTCATGGAGAGGGCTTCAGTGAGGGGCACTTCCCAGGGATCTTCTGACTTCCAGCAGGTCTCTGTGCAGTGCCTGTGGGGCGGGTTTGGCTGGGTGTTCTTTGGCAATGTTCAGGCTCTGCCTCTCGCTTTCAGAGGTGACAGCTCCAGGAATTCAGGTGCCCCTGGATTTTCTTGGCATTTTCCTGTTTGCCACGGGAAGTGTGTGAGCTCTGAGGGCAGGGAAAGAAGCAGGACCCTGGGGAATCCTCTGTGCTGTGACAGAATTGGGTAGAATTGGGCTTCTCCAGTTTGAAAACTTTCTTTTCTTGACATCACTGTAAGGGATTACTTTGTCCACACAGTTATGAAGTCAGGAATGTGGGAAGGGATTGTGTGAGTGAGCTCTGACTTGTGCCTGAGCCTGTGAGGATGGCAGAACCAGGAAAGTCTTGGGTCCATCTCTCCAAAGAGACATTCAAGGAGCCCTTTGCTGTTGTATTCCTGGTCATTGCAGGAGCTCTGGAATTTGGTGTGCTCTTTGTTCTCTCAGCTGGGCTAACCAGACATGCACAGCTTGCCTTGAAGTTAAAGACTCTTCTTGTAGATGGAATGGGAAAGGAAAGCTCTGCTGGTCTGTTTTTTTGGCAGCCTGGGTGAAGCTGAAGCTGGCCAGCCAGTCCCAGGAGCGTGGGCCAGACTGGGATGAAGAGACCCTGCCCAGGATGGAGGGAGTCGAGGCAGAGCTGCTCCCGAAGGCCAGGAAACCTGCACAGGCCAAGGTACAGAGCAGCTCAGCTGGGGGAATGAAACCTGCACAGGCCAAGGTACAGAGCAGCTCAGCTGGGGGAATGAAACCTGCACAGGCCAAGGTACAGAGCAGCTCAGCTGGGGGAATGCTGCTGCCCCTGCCCTCGGGGGCTTTGGGGTTTCTGTGCTTTTCCCAGGCACGTTGGGGTGGGTTGGCCCTGGGGGTGGCACTCAGATGTGCCAGAGGAAGGCATGGGGGACAGAGGGGTGGGGGAGGATTGCTGTTCTGTGGGGAAGTGCCCAAAGCTCCTGGTTCTGGGTTGGCTGCAGGAATTCTTGCCACAGAACGTTTGTGGAGGAGCTGGTGGTGCCTGGGAAACTCCCGGGTGGCAGGAGCTGGGTGGCATGGGGCACCCCCGGGCAATGGCAGCATTTTTGGGTTGGGGGCTCCTGGGGAAGGGGGGCTGGAGCCCTCCTGTGCTGGGGCAGAGGGCAGGGCAGTGTCACTCTGTGGCACAAAATAACTCACAGAGGCGGGCTAGATGTAAAAGGAAAGAAAAAGAACTTAAGAAAGTAAACTTTATTTTCTGACTCCAGTGTATATACCGTAGCAAAAGTGACAGTGGATTGGAGGGGGAAGCCGCCACCTCTCCAACCACACTGGTCAAGGCAGCAGCCCATCAATCCTCTCCTCACACAAAGAAAAATGCAAAGCAATCATTGTTTACATGAGCAGTGTGAGAAAGCTCTGCTGAAATATGTAAATATCAGAAGATGTATAGGAACTTTAAAACTCTCAAAAGAACAGGGAAGGGAAGGGAAGGGAAGGGAAGGGAAGGGAAGGGAAGGGAAGGGAAGGGAAGGGAAGGGAAGGGAAGGGAAGGGAAGGGAAGGGAAGGGAAGGGAAGGGAAGGGAAGGGAAGGGAAGGGAAGGGAAGGACAGGGAAGGGAAGGACAGGGAAGGGAAGGACAGGGAAGGACAGGGAAGGACAGGGCTGCTCCAGGCTGCTGCAGGTGAGGATGCTGGCACACAGGGTGTTCTCCAGAGAGCTGGGCAGTGTCTGGGGGAGCGTGGGGGTGGCTGTGCTGGGCTGGGGCAGGCTCAGGGCTCAGGGCTCAGGGCTGAGGAGGGTCAGGCTCTGCAGCTCTGACTGGAGCTGCCATGGGTGGTGCATCTCCCCTGGAGTGTTTCTAGTTCATTACAGAACGCATGTCTGGGCTGCAGTTTGTCTGAGCAGGAGTGTTACCTTTGTTTTCACTTTAAATGCAGTTTCTGGCACTGCTCTGGTCTCCAGGGTGACTAGGGCAAGGTTTTTAGGGACTGGTGGTTCAGACAAGTGCCCTGAGCTTTAGGAAGAGCTCCCTCTTTATTTTTTCCTGTGATTATTTTCCTGTTTTCTCCTGCAGCCTGCCTGCCTCCTGGGAAAAGCAGCAGGGGTTGGTTTGTTTGTTTTAATTAAAAGCCCTGCATTAGCAGGAGTGACAGTTGTGCTTTAGGAGTACTCTGTGTTCTGAGCTTCTCTGCATCAGCAGTGCTGGGAGGAGACACAGCAGCTCCCAAACCCCGTCAGGCCCAGCTTCCCAGCTATTCCTGGCTGGTGGAATCTCTGGGCAACTGGGGAAAAAGAAAGTGACTATTTTATTAACAATTATTATCGAAATAAATTATACACATAAAAGAATACATTTTAATAATATATATAAAATTTAATGATATATATTATATTTAATATAGAAATATTTAATATATGATAGCATTATAAATATTATATTTTAGAAGTTCACATTTCTTAAATTTCAGATTTCTTAAAAAAAAGAAACAAAACAGAAATACAAAACCAGAGGCATCAAAGCTTTTCCCCCCAGATTTTAGATTTTGTTGGTCACAACTTTGTCCCTAAAATGAACTCTGTGCAGTGTGGACCCAAGGATTTTACCTTGCTGTGACTCAGTGTCAGCTGGGGATTGTTTTATCCCCATTTAGAGTAAGAAGAAATTCCCCATAATGTTGCAAACCAGGCTCCTGAGAAATTACTTTAGTTCAACCACAGCACCTCATGCTTTGATCTGGAAAGTACTTTTGCACTGCAATGTTTTTAATTTGAGATAAAAAAAGGTTTGAATTTACAGAGTGAAGGTCACTGAGTTTTTTTATTGTACTTAAGATAAATGTACTTTTCCCTCCAAGACAAACACTGTCACTGAAAAATACAGATTGTTCAAAACTATTGCACTGAAAAAAACACAGCCAGGCAAAATATTCTGCTGTAAATGTAATGGGAACTGTTGTGTACAGTAAGGGTGGAAGTTTTAGAGCCAAAGTGCCATGCATGGGCTTAAAAAGAACAGCACAGAGGTTAGGAAAAGACATTTTCCTTCTCCTAAACTTTTCAGGCTGAGAAGGACAAACTGTTCCTACTGAAGCAAACAACTCCTCCAGCAGGTCTCTGTGCAGTGCCTGTGGGGCGGGTTTGGCTGGGTGTTCTTTGGGAATGTCCAGGCTCTGCCTCTCGCTTTCAGAGGTGACAGCTCCAGGAATTCAGGTGCCCCTGGATTTTCTTGGCATTTTCCTGTTTGCCACGAGAAGTGTGTGAGCTCTGAGGGCAGGGAAAGGAGCAGGGCCCTGGGGGAGTTCTCTGGGATGTTTCACTTGGGAAGATTTTCCACCTTTTGAGGCCGGTGAGGGTCTCAGGGAGGTGTTTGTCACAGGCAGGGAAAATCCTGCGGGTTTCCCACGTCTGCCTGAGCAGAGGCTTCAGGAGGGGCACTGCAAGGGGCTGCAAACATGGCCTGGAGTGCTCTGGAGGGCTCAAAACCCCTGGAATATTCAACATGAACAGGCTGGCAGAGCTGGGAATGTTCCCCTGGAGAAGGGAAAATTCCAGGGAATGCTCAGAGTCCCTGCAGGGGCTCCAGGAGAGCTAGAGAGGGACTGGGGACAAGGGACAGAGGGACAGGAGCCAGGGAATGGCTCCCACTGGGAAAGGGGAGCTTGGGCTGGGATCTTGGCAAGGAATTCCTGGCTGGGAGGGTGGGAGGGGCTGGGCTGGAATTCCCAGATTTGCTGGGGCTGCCCCTGGATCCCTGGCAGTGCCCAAGGCCAGGCTGGACACTGGGGCTGGATCCACCTGGGGCAGTGGGAGGTGTCCCTGCTGTGGCAGGTTTGGAGCTGCTGTTGGGTGTAAACACAATTCCAGCATCTTCAACCTCAGGATCTTCCTCCTAAGTTGAGGACCTGATCTCCCCACCTTATTTTAGGGTGCCAGATGCTCCCTCTCCCCTTCCCTGTGGGTTCCTTTCCCCTTGGTGCAGCGTTTTCCTCCACTCCCTGCTGTACTTTTCCACTCCTTGAGCTTTCTCACTTCTCCAGGAAGTTCACGGAGTTGTAGCTCTAAATTTGCTCTGCAGGCTCCTGTGGATCATATGGCACAGGGAGCTTTTTTGGAAGCATGACACATAAGAGGCACAATAAAACATGTGAAAGGCTTGGGAAGATGAGTTTATCACAACTTCTGTGCCTGCTCTCGCGGGTGGGAGTTGCTCTGGATTACCTCAGGCCGTTGAACTGGCACGTGGTGCAGGGAGGAGAAGGCTTGGGATCATCCCTGTGCTCTTCCACAGCCCCTCCTGGCTGGGGGAAATGCCAAATAAACCCATTTTTTGCCTTAAAATCCATAAAGGGATAGAGAAGTGGGATAGAGAAGTGGGATAGTGATCCAGGCCCTGCTGGAGTAGTTGCTGCTGTCAGGATATCTGGGGTGGAGAAAGGCTGGGAAAGCTGTTGTGAAATACTTGTTTATATGTTTGCTTTACACCAAAAATGCTTCCCGCTGCTTTTCCTTGCCAAATTCCCACTGGTTGATGGGGATATAATCACCCAGGGGCCCGTGGTGCTTCATGACTGGAGTACACTCTGCTGCTTCCACAGTTGGCCCAACCAGTAGGAAAAAGTAAATATAACCTAGATTTTTGTGTCTTTTTTCTCTAAGTCAGCTTATCTGGCCCATCTCCATGGCAGCACATTTATCTCAGATTTACTCTCTTCAGTGGAAGTGCTGGAATTTTGGGTTGTACTTGAATGAATAAATTCATGCTGATGGTTGGAATCATGGAATCATTCGGGTTGGAAAAGGCCTCCAAAATCATCAAGTCCAACCATCAAACAGCACCACCATATTCAGCACCAGAGTCTCCTCAAGTGCCTAACCCATACATGTTTGAGCAATTCCAGGGATGGTGACACCACCAGGTCCCTGTTCCAATGCCTGCTAACCCTTTCCAGGGAGAAATTGGTCCCGAGATCCTTTCTCAACGTGCTCTGGTGCAACTTGAGGCCACTGCAGAAGTTCTGTGCACAGGAGGGTGCACAGAGCCCCACACGCCTGGGACGTGGGGATGGGAGGGCTGGGTCCCCATGGAATTGTGTGTGAGCCCTGTCCTGCCCCAGATGCCCACAGCAGACCTGAAGGGCAGGGGTGGGAGAGCTGCTGCTCCTGGCACGGGGTGGGCTCCACTGCCCCGGGCTGCTGCCAGGCTCCAGCCTGCCCTGGGCACTGCCAGGGCTCCAGGGGCAGCCCCTCCTGTGGTGGGACCAGCCCTGGCCTGGGAAATGGCTGGGCACGGTCACTTGGCACTTCAAAAGGATAAAGTTTAATGAGTTCCTTACAGCTGGGGACGTTAAGGAACTAATTCCTTGGCTGGGTTCCCTCCCTGATGACAAACTCTTGGCTGGTGACAGCTCTCGTCTTTGGCTGTTCCTGCCAGGTTTGGCCGGGGTGGGACGTTCTCCACGTGACCCCTGTGAACTTTTCAGGATCCCTGGCTCTGTGGGTTGGAAGCAACTTCTGAGTACCTGAGGAAGCAGGAGCGGGTCCAGGCTTCCAGCTGTCCCAGGGACAGGGGTGGACACCTCTCCAGGACCCATGGACAGCTCTCCAGCACACATGGACAGCTCTCCAGCACTCATGGACAGCTCTCCAGCTCTCATGGACACCTCTCCAGGACTCAGGGACAGCTCTCCAGCACTCAGGGACAGCTCTCCAGCTCTCATGGACACCTCTCCAGGACTCAGGGACAGCTCTCCAGCACTCAGGGACAGCTCTCCAGCACCCATGGACAGCTCTCCAGCACTCATGGACAGCTCTCCAGCACCCATGGACAGCTCTCCAGCTCTCATGGACAGCTCTCCAGCACTGAGGGACAGCTCTCCAGCACTCAGGGACAGCTCTCCAGCACTCAGGGACAGCTCTCCAGGACTGGGGAGCTCCTCCAGCCCAGCTCCCCACCAGCAGCACCATTGTCTAGAGCTGATCCCTGGGATTGCTCCCTGGTGCAGGACGTGCAGCTGAAACCTTGGGGTGCTGCTGACCTGCAGGACATCCATCTGAAGCCCTGCAGCACTGCTGACCTGCAGGATGCGCAGCTGAAGCCCTGCATTGCTGCTGACCTGCAGCTAAAGCCCTGCAGTGCTGCTGACCTGCAGGATGCGCAGCTGAAGCCCTGCATTGCTGCTGACCTGCAGCTAAAGCCCTGCAGTGCTGCTGAGCTGCAGGATGTGCAGCTGCAGCCCCCGGCCGTGGGGCACCCCAGCTCCATGGCAGAGCTCCGTGCCCCTCTGGCCCGGGATGCCGGCGCAGGGGGCTCTGCGGCCGCCCCCCGTGCCCACGGGGAGCTGTCCCTGGCAGGCCTGGGGCCGGGGCAGGGCTGGGGGCAGCCGGGCGGGCCGAGCCCCTGCAGCAGCCCCTGCTTGCAGAGCCGGGCCGGGCTCCTGCCTGGGGAGCAGGGGCTGGGCACAGAGCCCCGGGCTGCCAGGCAGGGCTGTGCCCCCAGCCCCGGGCCGGCTGCCTCGGCTGCTGCTGCTGGGGCTGCTGCTGGCCCTGCAGCTCTGCAGCAAGCAGCCCGGCAGCCCGGCAGCCTGGCTGGGAAAAGGCAGAGCCCGGGAGCAGAGCAGCCCCAGCTGGTGCCTGGAGCCGTGCCCGAGGGGGACGCACGGCGTGCCACGGCCGGGGGGCTCAGCCAGGAGGTGCAGGCATCCCCTGAGCCCCCCGCTCCGAGCCCGCCCCGGCAGCAGGAGATCCCCCCTGGCCACAGCCGGCTCCCCCAGAGCTCCGAGAGCCCCAGCCCAGCTGCACGCCGGGCTCTGCTGCAGGGCCCTGCCCAGGCGTGGGCACAGGGCAGGAAGAGCCCCGAGGAGCCACCAGAAGAGGCTGGGAGGGAGCAGCTGGGCGCTGCTCAGCCTTTCCCTGCAGATGAGGCTTTATCCACCGTGCCTGAGGCTCCCTCGTGGCCCGTGAGGAGATTCCTGAGCTGTGTGCACATCACCCTCTCCTCCAGGGCCGGGAGCGGGGGGAACGGGATCCAGCCGTGGGACAAACCTCACGGGAGGGCTCGGGCAGTGACTTCAAAAGCAGCTCCAGAAGCCTCAGTGGAAGCTGCTCCTGCATCCCCTCCTGCTGAGGGTGCTCCCGAGGCTCCCAGCTCGGCTGAGCCAGTGGCCCCAGCAGGTCCCAGCCGGGCCTTTTCCCCCAGGCAGGAGCTGCTGCAGGGCAGCGCCAGAGCCCGGCTCCGGGACTGGGGGGCTCGGGGCACCCCCAGCTCTGCCCCCGCTGCAAAAGCTGGCACGAGGACTTCCGACGCTGCCACGCAGATCACCACGGAAGGTGCCACGAGAGCCACGCTCTCCGCAGAGATCTGTGTTGATGCCCAGGACGGGGGAGGCCCTGCCCAGCTGCCATCGCTGCCCAGCGCCCCTGAAGCTCCTGGGATTGCAGCTCCGTCCCGCAGGGAGATTCCCCCCTTCCCGAGGCAGCCGGGTGAGCAAAGTCCTGCCTTACCTTGGATTTGTGTTGGTGAATGTGAAAGCACAAAACCAAACCCAGCTTTTTTGTGGAAATAACATCCTTGACATAACTGGGATATTTGAAGTTGCTCATATGAGGGGAAAACCCCAACCGTTAACCTTGAGTTTTTCAGCCCTTTTAGGAGGGATTTGTGTGGACAGAGTTGGGATTCAGTTCAGGTTTCTCTAGGGCTGAATCCATTGTGTCCAGGTGTGGTTGGAGGATATTTTCTGGTGTTTGTGTGTAGATGGTTTGATTTGATTCACTTGGAGTTCAGTGAGAGCTGGAGCTGATTGCTGATTAACTCTCTAGTCAAGACAACACCAAAAAATCAGGGGCAAATCTGCACATGGCTGTTTTTAATAGAACAAAACAGAAAACTCTGCAGGGTTTGGGGTATCTATCAGCAGAGGGATGTGGGTGTTCACAGCGTTTCCCACCCCTGTGGTGTTTGGTACTGGGGCTCTGTTGTTGCTTTTATTGACTCGAGGGACAAATCCCTGCTCCTTCAAACTGGGATCAGCTGGAGCTCTGTGGGTACAGGAGATGTTTCTGGAAGTCACTGTTTGCCACCCTGACCACAGGGTGATAATACTTAACAGGTGAAGCTGTTTTTCCAGGTAAGGGATGGTAACCTTCTACCTGTGGGTGGGGATTAAAAAATCCAATGAATCTAATTTAGCTAATGAAATAGCAATCCATTTGGCTGAAGAACAGGGTATTCCTCAGGCTGTAGCAGCAGGAGCAGCCTGCCCAGGCCCTGCCCTGTTGCATGAGGGTTTCCAGCGTGGCTCCTGCTCACTGTTTGCCTTGCCCCCCCAGCCCAGCCCCTGCTGCTGCCCTACAAGCCCTCGGGAAGCTCTGGCATGTATTATGTGCCTTTCCAGAAGCCAGGAGCCACCGTGTCCCCCGGGGAGCCTGAGGCCAGCACAGCCAGCTCCCACTCAGGTACTCACCCTCTGTCCAGGCTGGTGGCACTCTGCTGAATTGTCTGTGAGCAGCTCCTGCTGCGGGCTCTGCTCTCCTCGGGGCTGCAGGGGGTGCTTGCTCCATTCTGGCAGCCAAAAGGAGCAGAACTCGGTGTCTGCAGCCCCATCAGTCCTTGCTTTCCTCTGGGAATTGCTGCTCACTTGGGATCCTTTCAAATCTCTGCTGCTTTTCCTGGAAAGAGCAGGCCACTGGGTTTATTGCAGGTTTTTCTTACAGGTTATCACAGTTTTATTTGCAGCTTGGTTTCACTCAGAGCTTTATAATACTGAGAGTTTTGTGTTAGAGATGTCCAGTTCTTGAATTCCAGCAGTGGTGACCAAAGGGTCAGGCTGATCCAGCAGTGCCAGATGTGCCCAGAAATTGTGCTGGGCACAGTTTAGGTGTCCCTGCTCTTGACCTTTCTCAAGTTTATCTGGCGAAACGTGTCCAAAATGAGAGAAACAAATGTGCTACAAATCTGTTGTTTTGCAGAAATGATGATGCCATATATAAAAATTCACTATGCAAATGAAGCAGCACAAGGTTCTAGGAAAACGTGCAGCAGGGTGGAAAAATACATTTTGTTTTTCCCAGTCCCTGCTGCACTCGGGGCTCAGCTCAGGGGGGCAGCTGAGGGAGCTGAGTGCAGGAAATCCATGGGATGTAACCAGGTGGGGTTGGCAAAGATGAGGAATTGCTGGGGACAGCTCAAGGTTTCCAACCTGGAGACAGGGGTAGGCTCATGGAGGCATGGAATGGTTTGGTTGGAAGGACCTAAAGCCCATCCCATTCCACACCTCCCACGGCCCCAGGCTGCTCCCAGCCCCATCCAGCCTGGCCTGGGACATCCCAGGGCTCCTGCGTGCTGGCTCATTGTGGCATTTCTGTGTCTGCTCCCCTGTTTCCTCCCGCTGCTCTCTCTGTGCAGGCTCAGAAGAGGCTCCTGCAGGGCTCCTGGCCCCAGTGCTGGGTGTGGCAGATGATCTCCCTGCAGCCAGGGCAGTTGCCCAGCACGGAAGGATGATCCACGCTCACCGGCCCAAGCTGGCCTGGCCTGAGGAGCACAGCACGCCACTGGAACAGCCTCCAGGTAATTAGAATGTGGACTTAATTTTGTAATCGTTTCTGTGTGTTCATACATGTGAAGGAAATCAGAGCAAAAGATCTGACGTTTCAGGATCCATGGTTCTGGTGGCATTGCCGAGAGTCTGCCAGAAATTGCTAGATTTGACTCTGTTTTCCTGTCCTTCTGCTTCTCCCTGACTGATAAAATCCAGGATTCCCTGGGAGGCTCTGGGCTCTGCATCCCTGGAGTGTCCCAGGCCAGGCAGCACAGGGCTGGAGCAGCCTGGGACAGCGGGAGATGGCCCTGCCCTGGCAGGGGTCACACTGGATGGGATTTCAGATCCCTCCGACCCAGCCCATTGCAGGATTCCAGGGAAAACTCGGCCATCGGCATTTGCTGGCATTCCTGTGTCTCCAGGGATTGTCAGGAATTCCCAGTGGCCGGCATTCCCTGAGCTGGGCTGGGGCTGGGGCTGTCCCTGCTCAGGGACTCTCCACTGGCCTGGGATGTCACATCAGGTTCCTCTGTGCCCTGCGTGTCCCCGAGCTGCAGCTCAGTGTGCTGCTGTCCTTGCCCATGTCCCTGTCTCTGACCCGTCCTTGTCCCTGTCCTGTCCCTGTCCTTGGCCCTGTCCTGTCCCCGTCCCTGTCCTTGGCCCTGCCCTGTCCCTGCCCTGTCCTTGGCCCTGTCCTGTCCCTGTCTGGCTGGAGGAACTGCCTGGAAGGAGGAAGGTTAGGGTTTGCTCTCCAGGCTGTCTTAGGTGAGGGGGAGGAGGAAGGCCACTCCAGGCTGTGTTTGGTGAGGAGGAGGAGGAAGGCCACTCCAGGCTGTGTTTGGTGAGGAGGAAGGCCACTCCAGGCTGTGTTTGGTGAGGAGGAGGAGGAGGAAGGCCACTCCAGGCTGTGTTTGGTGAGGATTCTGCCCCAGGGGTCAGGCTGAGCCCAGCCCTGGGTGCCACCTGGCTGTGGTGGCACTGAGATGCCACCAGCACTGACATTACCCCAGCTGGAAGGAATCCTCCTGGACACTTTGTTGTTGGAATTTGTGGTATTGATGATTTTGAGATTGTAGAAATTTTCTGTCTGTCAGCCCCGCTGCCAAAGCAGAAGCCATAATTGGTCTGTGCTGGTTTCAAGGTTGTTTATTCTGTTTATCTCTCACATGTTCTGCTGCCCTGCCCAGCTCTGTCCTGCAGGGCAGCGTGTGGGGCTCTGCCCTCAGTGGGATGTGACAAACATTCAATACCAGAAACTCCCTGGGCTGCATTTACAAGAACGTGCCA
The DNA here is from genome assembly GCF_050655825.1 of Lonchura striata. Taxonomy (NCBI): domain Eukaryota; kingdom Metazoa; phylum Chordata; class Aves; order Passeriformes; family Estrildidae; genus Lonchura; species Lonchura striata. Next base: position 663,666 of record NC_140706.1, on the reverse strand, counting down.
ATATCTGTCACCTACGTTGGACAGTGTGTCCCCAGCCTGAACCAACAGAAAAATGCCAACACCACAGTGAGACATGGAGGGCATGAAGAAGGAGAAAAAGGACAAGGCACACCCAATTTCCTCCATCTTGTCCCCTTTGGACCCCTCATCTAGAATCCTAAAATTTTACTTTTGCACCCGTGCCACACTTAATTATTACTTATATCAAACACTCAGAGCTGGTAATTGATCCTGTAAGATTGAAAACTCTTTTCCATGGACAGAGATCACAGCCAGTGTCTCTGGGGGCTCTGTCCAGGGGGTTCCTGACCCTGCCAGAGTCCCAGGGCAGCCAGAGAGATTCCCTGGATTCCCACACTTTGTAGAGCACAGACTCTGCCTGTGTGTGGCTGGTGCTGGGTTTTCATCCCTGCACACAGCTGCTGGAGCCAGACCCTCGCTGGTGGCTGCATCTCTGCAGCAGCTGCTGTGCTGATGGTGCCTGCCAGGGCCTTGTCCTGATGTGTTGATAGGGTTTCCATCTGATCATTTTCATTTTTCACTTCACATGGGTTTTTTTCTTTGAGGCTTTTCCTCTCAGAATGGTGAGTCTTTGGTGTTTCCAGAAGACAATTTTTATTTGCAGAGGAAAATTTCAATGATTATGTAAGGCTGCAACATCAATAACCTGGATAAAAATAAGGGGGAACAAAAGTGTTAATATAAAATTATCACCTAACATTTTTTATTGCTGTGATGGTCTAAAGGCCCAGGTAAGAAAGGAACTGTAAGGAGAAAGAATCTTTTGTGAAGGCAGCCAGTGCAGCTGGAACTTTAAAGGAGCTTTCAGAAGAAAGACTTGCATGTCTTAAATCTTCCCTGACTTCTTCAACTGTATTTTTAGATGATCTAATAAAAGATTACCTCTACCCACAGAGCTTGTCTAGAACTTAAAATTATGCAAGTTATGTATTTTTTTTAAAAAAAGTTTCTCTATACAAACTTATTTTTATTTTTTTGCCTGTTTACATTCCTTCCATTTCTTGGTAACTTTCTAAAAAGCCAGGAATAGCAAAGTTCTGCCTGGCATTCCCAAGCCTGATCTCATTTGTCAGGAGGATGTGGAGGAAGCCTCTTACACAAGTTTATAAACATTGCCCTTGTATGGGAAGAAAAATTCCTGCACTTCCAGAGTTAGTGAGGCTGGCCCTGGCTGCAGCATCCCTGATCTCTGTGTTCCACCTCAGCCCCAGGCTGGGAAGGGAGGAGATCCAACCACCCGGTCCTTTCTACAAAAAACACAAAACACATTTTAAAACTTGGTAGTTTTTACATTATGTTAAAAATCACTTTAGAGCTGTTCTGGAGAGTGGTCCTGGCTCGTGCTGCATGTGTTTCATGGATGGCCAGGGCATCTCCATCCCTGGCAGTGTCAGGGCCAGGCTGGGTGGGAATTGGAGCAGCCTGGCACAGTGGGAGCTGTCTCTGCCCGTGGCACTGGATGGGCTTGGGGGTCCCTTGCAGGACCAAATAAAAGTTCAGTTCAGGGCTGGTCAGGGCAGTTCCCTGAGGTGGAATTAGATTCCTCCCCAGATTCACTTGGATGGAATATTTCATGTTGCAGAAGATCGGAAATACTTCTTTATGTGATTGTAATAATGCTCAGACCGCATCTCCGGGCTCACTGCTTTTGGGAATGAGCTGGGTGATCCTGCTTTTAATCCTCTGTTGTGTTTTAGGATGAAAATCCTCCGCTTCCAGCAGAGCAACAAACCATTCCAGTGCTTTCTGTCTTGCAGAGCTCCCAGATGGTTCCAGGCGTGGTGTCCGCGTGCCCGCCGGGCAGAGCTGCCAGGATCCCAGGGAGCCCTCCCGGCACGGGGCCGGAGCTGGGCGCGCTGCCCCCTCCTCGGGGGCTGCCCCCTGGTGCCGGTGGGGTCCCCGTGCCCCCCGGGGCACAGCGGGGCCGTTCTTCACCCTCGCTGCGGAGCCCGATGACAGCAGGAGCGAGAAGCCGGGCGCCAGGGCGTCCTTCGGGAATGGGGCTGCTGGCACCGAGCTGCCCCATGGAGCTGCTGGCACTGAGCTGCCCCACGGAGCTGCTGGCACTGAGCTGCCCCACAGAGCTGCTGGGACCGAGCTGCCCCACGGAGCTGCTGGCACCGAGCATTCCCACGGAGCTGCTGGCACTGAGCTGCCCCACGGAGCTGCTGGCACGGAGTATTCCCATGGAGCTGCTGGCAGGGAGTATTCCCACGGAGCTGCTGGCACGGAGCTGCCCCACGGAGCTGCTGGCACGGAGCTGCCCCATGGAGCTGCCAGCAGCGATCCCGGGCCCCGTGGCCGGCCGGCTCGCCCGGATGAGAGCGTGGGGAAGGCGCCGCGGCCGAGAGGCCGTGCCAGGGGCGGCCTGGATGAGCTGTGGCTGAGGTTCCTGGAGCGCCAGGGCCGCCAGCAGCAGCAGCAGCAGCTCGGCGGGGTCGGGGAGCTGTCCCTCGTGCAGCGCCTGGATCGGCTGGCCAGGCTCCTGCAGAACCCCGTCCGGCACGCGCTGGCGCCCGCAGCAGCGGGGCAGAAGGATGCCGAGGAGGAGAGCCCGGGAAGGGAGCGGCCAGGAGCGGGGCTGGCAGGGACAGCCGGGCCCGGGCGCGGCGCGGAGCCCAGGGGAACGCGGGCAGGACGCAGGCCACGCGCGAGCCGGGGCAGCGGCGGCCCGGGAATGCCCAGTGACAGCTCCCCGGAGAGCAGGCTGAGCGCAGGGCCCAGCAGCGGCAGCAGCTCGGCCTGGGACACCCCGGCGGGGCTGGACACGTCCCCCGCCTCGGGGGACAGCAGCTCCCCGTCCCTGTCCACCATCGACACGGCCAGGCTGCTCCAGGCCTTCGGGCAGCGCAGGCTGCAGCTGGCCCCGGACACCGAGAGCCCCAGCCCGGCCCCACAGCTGGCCCCGGACACCGAGAGCCCCAGCCCGGCCCCACAGCTGGCCCCGGACACCGAGAGCCCCAGCCCGGCCCCACAGCTGGCCCCGAGGCTGGCCCGGCTCTACAGTGCCATCAGCCAGCAGAAGAGCCGTTCCCAGAAGTGGCATGAGGAGAGTGGAGGGGCAGGGGCTGCTCAGAGCATGGGCAAGGACCGGCAGAGCCAGGTGAGAGCTCCCTGAGCCCTGCCCTGCACCATCCCCACGGGAATTCTCCTGTGCCGGGCTCTGGGAGCGGGGACTCGCTGAGAACTTGGGGTAGGGGAGGCTTCTGCCTTCCCTGGAGCTGCCCCGGCCGAGGGCTGAGTCTGCAGGAGCCAGGGCAGCAGCTCGGGCTGGAGAACACCAGCTGGGCTTGCTTTGGGGCTGCTTTCCTTGCTTCCTTCCCTGGGACATTCCCTTGCTTGCTTTCCTTGCTTCCCTGGGACATTCCCTTGCTTGCTTTCCTTCCTTCCCTGGGACATTCCCCTGCTTGCTTTCCTTCCTTCCCTGGGACATTCCCTTGCTTGCTTTCCTTGCTTCCTTCCCTGGGACATTCCCTTGCTTGCTTTCCTTGCTTCCTTCCCTGGGACATTCCCTTGCTTGCTTTCCTTGCTTCCCTGGGACATTCCCTTGCTTGCTTTCCTTCCTTCCCTGGGACATTCCCTTGCTTTCCCTCATTCCCCTGGCACAGATCCTGCTCTTCCCCGTACCTGCAGGCTCTGCTTTGGGCAGAGGTTGTGAATCTGGTGCAAGTCCCAGCCAGGACATCCCTGGGCAAGCATCCATACAATGATGGAGCTTCCCTGCTGTTGGTCTTGTAAAAATGTGTAAATTGTTTTGTCCGGCTGGTTGTGGACATTTTTCTTTAAAGAGCTGAGAATTCCAGGTGAGAACTCTGCCCTGCAGCTGTTTGAAAGGGGAGGGAGTAATTCCTTCAGGTGAAGTTGGCTGTTGCCCTTGGCAGGAGAAATGGAAATGTTCTTAAAGAGGGACTCAGCCTGGATTTGGTGATTTTAGTAAGGAATTACAGAGTTCAGGGGTTCTGCCATACACAGGAATGCTGGAAAGCACAAGTGAGGAATATTGAATTACTTCTTTCACTCTTTTGTATTTCCAGATGAAAGTGGAACTGGCTTCATTACTACCAGATTTAATTGAAATTAGCCATTTTATTTTATAGAAACAACTCCAAGTCTGTTTGTCAAGTAAGCCAGTGAATGATGAAATAATGAGAAATAATGCAAATAACTAAACAAATCTGGGGGAGAAGCAATCTTTTTGAAGGTGAAGAATGGCTTAAAAAAAATTTAATATTTTTATTAACAGCATTTATTTGAAGGTAAAATAAAACTGTCCTGACCTTTGCAATATTAGGACTGTTAACCAGAACACCAGCACTAGGATCCGACGTTTCGGGCACAGTTGTAGAATTCAGAAGATGATTTTATTCCGTGTTCCATTCACAAGATGAATTTTTCAGGGTCTATTGTACCGTAAACCCAAATGTGATTTTTTTGTACCTGTTAAATTACCTGTGAGATGACAAATGGAATTAATGCTATGGGAATAAACCCTTTAAAGGCTCATTGAACCCCCCGTGGCTTTAGAAACTCACATTTTTTATCTGCTGGTGAAATATTCTTTTTAAAAAAATCTATCTGAAGACACGCATGACCCTCCTCAGATAAGGAGTGAGAGAAAATAGATGGCAAAATAGCAAATTTAATTTAAAATTCCATTTTTGGTCACTTCTGGGCTGTTTAGCTGAGGAAAAGTCAAGATTTCTTTGTACTTTTAGTGCAGATGTCTGGTCCTGAGGGATATCTCCATTCTGAGCAGGATCCCAGAGAGATCCTTACCCAGTCCTTGTGGGAATGCTGCACTGGGAGCTCAGCTTGCTGGCAGCCCATTGTCAGCTCTGCCTCCAGCAAACCTGCTTCCAGCTTTGGCTTTTGTGCTTGCAGCTCCCAGAGCCAGCCCAGGAGCTTCTCCCGGAGCTGCGAGCTGAGCCTGGGGAGCAGGGAGCATTCCCATCCACCAGGAGCACTCCTGGCCCTGCCCAGGCTGCCTGCTGCTGTTCAGCGCTGCACCTGCAGGGGAAGGGGATTTTTCAGCATATTTCGGGGTTTTTCTCCCTGGTTTTACACGTTCCTGCCGAGCACATAATTCAAATTCACACATTCACAATTCAAATGTTCGCACGTTCTATTATCTGAAAGAGAATTCATATCTGAGCATCTGTGCAGTGCCTCTCCTGGAGCAGGGATAGGTACAGGAGAGTAAAGAAAAACAGGTTTATGGGAGCCAAAACTGCCTCCTTCTAGTACTGAGGTCTTCTTTGGGGTGCTAGAGCTGCAGTGGAAGGGAATAAGGAGGCCTCTGCATTTCCGTGGTGGCTGGTGTTGGGGTTGCTCACAGGACACCAGTTAATTTTCTCCAGGCTGCTGGCTGCAGCTGTGGAGTTGCAGCTGGAGCTCAGGGGGCTGCAGGCCCTGTCAGGAATTGCAGAGAGCCTGGAGGTGCTGCCAGCTCACTGGTGTTGGTAACACCCCAGCCCTCCTGTGCTGCGCCGAGCCAAGGCTTGGGACAGCAGCCCTGCAGTTTGATGGCTTGATTAATTGAAATTAATGTGTGATCTCCGAGCTGTGTTCAGCCCTGCAGCTTTCACACCTGGCTTGGTGTGGGTGAAGGTGTGACACTCCCCTGGTCCCTCCTATTTCTTGGATTTATGGAGTTTAATTTCTCCCACCTGCAGGACTCTGTGGTGAGGATCACAGGCTGAGGGAGCTTCCCCTGCTTCAAAAGGGTTTTGCCACCCCACCCTGCCAGGGAACAATTCCTAATTCCCAAGATCCCATCCATCCCTGCCCTCTGGCAGTGGGAGCCATTCCCTGGCTCCTGTCCCTTGTCCCCAGTCCCTCTGCAGCTCTCCTGGAGCCCCTCCAGGCCCAGCAAGGGGCTCTGAGCTGTCCCTGCAGCTGAACTGCCCCAGGTGGGTTGGAGGATGCCCAGTGCTGTCCTGACTGATGCCAGCAAGCCCTTCCCACAGGAATAATGTGTTTTTCTAATGTAAATAATGTGCTTTTTAATGATGTACCAAAGGGGGCTGCTGGAAGTGCCCAGGGTGGAGCAGGGCTGGGTTTGTGAGAGCAGTGGGACAGGTCAGCCCGGGCTCAGCATTAACAGCAGAACCGAGGTACAGCAAGGGAAAAAGCAACGACTCTTTTCTGTTTGAATCCTGTTTGCTGCTCATTTTGGTTGGAATTTCAGGCATTTCTGTTCTCCTGCCTGTTTTTGCAGCACACCATTCCCTTTTCCTTGGAGTCCACCTGTGCCAGCAGCAGTTCCTGGGGACCCAGCTCTGCCCTCAGCAGCAAGCGACGGGCACGGATGCTGAACAAAGGGATCCAGGCAGGTGAGGCCCTGAATTCCACAATTCCACGCTTCCCTGGCTCCTCCTGCCTCTCCTGTCCTTGGAGCCCGTTCCTGGGTGTTCCTGGGCATGGGTCTGCACAGGCAGCACCCTCCAAATTCCCTTTGAGTGCTGTCAGGGAAGGGTGATGTGTTCACTGAGCATGAGCTGTTTACTTGCCATTCTTGGGCTGCTTTAAAAACCAGTTTTCTCACTTGGAAGTTTATTAACCTCAGCTTCTGCTCCGTTTCAGTGGCAAAGGTGAGCTGCCTTTTTTTCATCTATTGTTTTTTCCCCGAGACATCTGTTCCTCCCAGAATGCGTTTTGTAGGCATATGCTATTTCAGAAGGCAACTGCAGTGTTCCGTGCTCTTCCCGGGAATATTTTGGGTGTTAAATTCTATTTCGGTCCCGAGCTGCTCCTGGCCTGGTGCAGTTCTGCAGTTGGGTTTTTTCTGGTGGCAATTAGCAGTTTCTTCATTGCTTTCATTTCCACGCCAACTCCCCGTCATCACATTGAGTAATGGCCTTGGTTTATTCATCAGATGCAGCAATTATTTATTTATTCCTGCTTGTGTGCAAGCGGATTGAATCAGGGAAGGATTTTCATAAGGCAGAGTTAATTCCAGTTGAATTCCCACCTCCAGATAAATGTATAATTTGCTTGGGGTATTTGGTTTTAATTTCACTCAGATTAACATGCAGTAACCATCCCGAGCCACTGGAAACTCTCCTTGTTTGGGGAAGTGGGAATGTGAAAGGTTTGGGCTGTTGGAGGTGGGTGAAGTGGAGTGGGGTCATTCCCTGCCCTGGCACACGGCAGCGAGACGTCCCTGCTTGGTTTCCGTTCCAGGAGACCTGGAGATCGTCAGCAGTGCCACCAGGAAGAACACCCGGGACGTTGGGGTGACCTTCCCCACGCCCAGGAGCAGCCAGCAGCTGCGGGAGCCCCCGGGGCCGGACCAGGGCCCAGCCTGGCAGCAGCCCTGGGCACAGCCGGGCACCCTCCTGATGGACACGTGGAGCAGGAGGAGCAGGCTGCGCCTCCAGCAAGGTCAGCGCCGGGTACAGGGCTGGGGACACTGGGACAGGGCTGGGGACATGCAGGACAGGGCCAGGGACACTGGGACAGGGCTGGGGACACTGGGACAGGGCTGGGGACACTGGGATGGGGCTGGGGACACGCAGGACAGGGCCAGGGACACTGGGACAGGGCTGGGGACACCCAGGACAGGGCTGGGGACACCCAGGGCAGGGCCATATTTATTTATCACAATTAGTTCTTATCAGTTCTCGTGCAGAGAGCTCTCTGGTTGTCCATCTGTCTCCTGTAACTTTAGTTTTGGTTTGCTTCTTGCTTTAAGGTCTAAGGGGCTCCTTATTTTCTTCTAGCTTGGAAGTTCACATTTCTTTCACCTTGTTTGAGGCAGTTTTGCTTTTGCAAGCACAGATTTTTACGAGCACAGCAAATTAACAGACTCTACAGACGAAACAAGCCAAAGCAGCACACTTCACCTGAATCTGAAATGGATTTCTGACCTCAGTTAATTCCCAACCTCAGGTCTCAACACACACAGGAGGCTCCAGGCATGGAGGTCCAGCAAGGATTTATCAGGGTCTAACACTGCAGCGGTCCAGGGCCACAGACAAACACAAAGGAGGGTCCAGGGTGTAAATTCAGGGGAAGAGGGGTAGAGAAGAGCATCAGGGATCCATGGTCTGAGGGCTCAGGGGCAGCACACTGTGAAGGGGCCGATGGGTTGCAGGGTGGTGGAAATGCTGCAGCCTTCTCTGGGGGTGTCCTTCAGCAGCTGCTCAGGGTCAGGACAGAAGGACAGCCAGTCCAGGTCCGTGCACTCACTCACAGCACAGACAGCTCGGCAGGGAGGCACAGCAGGGGCTCTGTGGGGTGCATTCCAGAGGGTTTTTGGCACACCAAAGGGACCAGGGACAACCCCAAACCACGTGCTGTGCACGACTGCAGTGTGGGGTCAGTGAGCTGGGGGCATGGGGGGCAAAAGGCACAACTGCAGGGGGATGAGGGGTGAGCAGCTGGGGTGGGCAGTGCCAGCTGGCCACGGGGGAGGCAGTCTGTGGACATGGGCAGCACCATGGGCTCATCCTCTCTGTCAGCCTGCCTGGGGAGAGCTCTACGATACCTTCTTCCAAGGTGTCTAGGTTTGGAAAGACAGGTGTCTGCTAAGGAAGGCAGGAGCCTGCCCTGGAATGGAAAAATGTAGACCCCCCTTCCCTCCAAATTGTTAAAAATGTGAAACTAAGGGGGCTCTCAGGCAAAAATATGGGAGCAGGAATAACAGTTCTTTATTAGGGAAGAAAATAAAAAGATAAAATAAACAATGCAGTGAACCACAACAGCACTGACAGAGTCAGAACACAACCTGACACTCAGCGTGTTGGTGGCAGTTTAGTTGGGAATTGTGGCTGCTGGAGTGGTCAGGTGTGGTTCTGTTGGAGCAGTGACCCTATGGAAAAGGTGCAGTCTTCCTGCAGTGGAAGAGGCAGCTGCTCCTCTGGGCAATCAGTGCAGGAAAAGCGTGCTGGTGTTCCAGAAACTCCAGATTATATCCAGGTAGAAATGCTTGGTTCCTCCCTCTAGGCACAGCACCTCTCAGTGGGATCTTACAGCTCTTATCAGTCACCAGTGACATTCAATGGCCCGTTGTCAGCAGATGTCTCCTGAGAGAGGACTGGTTGTGGGAGAGATAAGGAGAACTGCCCACTTAGCAAGACAACTGCCATACAGATGGGAAATTAATACATCTTGCTTTTCAATCTGGGAGGCAAGGCCCTGGGAGTTCCCTGAGGAGAGGATTCAGAGCATTCCGAACAACAGGGAATGCCAGGGTGGATGGGCAGGGTTACACAAACCACTGGGAGCCCGGGAAGGGAGAACTCTAGAACATGAACATGCAGGCAAGGCCAGAGGCCAAGGGGCAGGACAGGACTGGGATAAAGTGGCCCAGGGCTGCAGAGCACCGTGGGGAAGGCTCCTTCCTCCCCCTGAGCTGCGAGGAGTGCCCAGAGCCTGAGGTGCATCTCTGCAGGGCACTGCCTCTGCCCTTTCTGTGTCATAAATGAATGGTCCAGTGGCATAATCAAAAGAAATTTATTACATGATCAAAGCATACATTTAAAAAAGGAAAGCCACAAGCAATTCGACTCTGAGCCAGGCCATCAGTGTCAGGGAGATTTAGGGCTTGGCCTCTCTGGCACCAAAGTCCCTGTGGGTCTCCGAGAGTCACTTCTAAGGGGTCCATTTTTATACAGTCTCTGGGCTGTGGAAGGGATCTTTAGCATGTTATCTTGTTCAGCATGTTATCTTCTTTAGCATGTTATCTTTAGCATATTATCTTCTTTAGCAAATAATCTTCTTTAGCAAATTATCTTCTTTAGCATATTATCATGCTTTCCCAGTGCAGGTGGAAATCTCTGGGATAAGCTTCTGCTGATGCCTATCAGAATGCCTCCTGCTGGGGCCTAGTCAGACCTGAGAAATCCCTTGCAATACACATTTCTGGCACAGTGCCTTCTTCGTGTTTGAATCTTTATCACTTGTCTGTTGCTGTGCTGCTGCCTATCAGAAATGCCTCCAGCTGGGGTCTTGTCAGACGAGAAATCCTTTGGAATATACAGCTTTGGAATGTACAGCTATGGAATAGACACCTCTGGGGACAGTGTCTTCCTGGCATTTTGGATTTCTATCCCTTAGCTTGCTTGTTGCCTGACACTGGTTTCAGTACACAAGATGCTGTGGTTTTGATTTCATTTAGCACGAATTATTTTATAACATATATTACATATTACACCTGGTAGGCTCGGGGGCCTCCAAGAGCTGTCCCTGGCACAGCCTCCTCCTAATGGCATCTCATGAGAACTCAAGCAGACCCTGCCGTGGGATGGCACTGCTGCCTTGGAATGGCTGTCAGAGCAGGAAATGCAGTCACTAGGGAGCAGTAAACACTGCAGAGAGCTGGGAATGTGTAGGTGCTTAATACTGATTTCTGAGGTACAAAACATTCTGTTAAACTCTCAGTGCTGGTCACCACCTTGTCCTTAATGTCTCATGCCCTGAGGCTTCCCAGAGTCCTTGGGTGAAAACTGGGAGGAAGTAACTTTTTGAGAGTTGCATTTTTAGGCTGCTGGTGAAGTCTCCTGACCGTTTTAAATTTTTTTTGTCTCTTAAATTCCTGCTACTCTTCACAATGTCACAATTAAATGTTTAAAAATATTTCCCTTACTCATCACTGTTGTTGTTGTGGGGACTGATCATTCTCATAAGGGTTTAATTTAGAAAATTCAGAATATCTGCTCAGAATCCCAGCTGATATATTCACATCATTGTGTGTGTAAACTGTGAGTAACTGAATTCCTGGAGATACGGTGAACATTTGGGAGCAGCCAACTGATCTTCCAAAACATGGATGAAGAGCCACAGGGCTTAGGCCAGCAGAAGGGCTCCTTAAAAATGTGTGATTGCTGCTAAGTAGCTGTTCTTTCCATGGAGAGAAACCTGGAAAATGAACAATGCTGGGCCTTTCAAAAGGGGCGTTTGATGAAGACTTGCTGGTAATGGGGCACCTGGGGAAGGAATTCTCTTGAACCTGCCCAAGGTGCTTCCTTGGGAAATTCCCCTGGGATTCAGCTGTGGTGTTGGCACTGGCTGGGTCCAGCTGCAAACCTGGCACAGCAGTGCCAGTGGTGTAACCCAGCTGCACCTGAGCCCCCTGTCCTTCCCTTCCCACGGGATGTGGGCCAGGGTGGGAGGGTGGGAGTGGGACAACCACTGGATCGGGACAGAGACAGGATAAAGGGGAAAGGAACAGCCACAGGAGCACAGCCAGACAAGGAATTCCTGCTCCAGGAGAATCCTGGAATGGGTTGGCTTGGAAGGGATCTTAAATCCCACCCAGTGCCAGCCCTGCCCTGGCAGGGACACCTCCCACTGTCCCAGGCTGCTCCAAGCCTGTCCAACCTGGCCTGGACACTGCCAGGGATCCAGGGCAGCCCCAGCTGCTCTGTGCACCTGTGCCAGGGCTGCCCACCCTGCCAGGGAACAATTCCTTCCCCATATTCAGACCGTTTCCCCTTGTCCCAGGTCCCTCTGCAGCCTCCCTGGAAGCCCCTGGAGGCACTGGAGGGACCCTGGGGACCCCCAGCCCACTTTCCCATCCCCAGGATAGCTCCATTGTGCCTGATGTGATTTAGGAGGTCAAAGCACCATCATTCCAAGTGCTCCCCTTCCTCTTCCCTCAGCTCTGTCTCCTGACTGTGATCTGGGATACCCTTGGGTCAGCTGGCATCACCTCTCCTGGCTGTGTCCCCTCCCAGCTCTTTGTTGTCCCTCAGCCTCTGGGATTCCTGCATGGATTGGGATGGGCAGCAGGCACAGGAATTGCAAGTCTTCTTTCTCTCCTGTGCTCTTTGAACAGGGACTCCGTGGCTCGTCCCAGCAGAGGACTTGGAATGGGAATGGAGGAAAGAAAACCAGTGCAGTGCCACTCCTGGCCCTGGGCCAGCCTGGTTTGAGCCCTGGGGCAGCACAAAGGCCTGGAGAGAGCCCCTGCGGGAGAAGAACCGGGAGGAGCAGCCCAGGCTGGCCCGGGGAGCGGCGGTGCCCACGGGGGCTGGCAGGGGGCTGGGGCAGCCCCTGGGCAAGCTCACGCTGCAGGTGAGGCCACCCTGCACCCCGGCACTGCTGGGCCTCCTCAGGGGCCAAACCTTTGGATGCTCGAGGCACTCTGCCTTTCCCCAGGATACTTCAGTTGTTTCCCCAGTGTTTGACTTGGTCTGGTATCGCAGGGGTTAATAACCCTTGGCTTCAGGAGCCGGCGGGATGTAGCTGGCAGAATGTCCCACTGCTTGTTTCCACACAGAAACAGTATTGAGGTGTGCTGTATCAGATCAAAATGGGTTTTTATTATTCTTTCTTACTATTTTTGGGTCTTTTCCTTTCCAGAGGCTCAGAGGCCGCTGGCCTCCGAGCACCTGCCCAGCGTTAAGGACAGGAGTTTTATATGACACCCGGTGTTGTGATGGGATTCTTTCCATGCTTTGGGGTTCGTGCTGGATGTTCTGGGGCTCCCCTGCAGCTGCCAGCCCCAGCTTGGCCAGGCAGGGTGTGTTTGTGTCCCCTCAGGAGGCGCTGGCCCTGCACCGCCCCGATTTCATCTCGCGCTCGGGGCAGCGCCTGCGGCACCTGCGGCTGCTCCGCGAGGAGAGGAGGCTGCACAAGGCCCAGAGGGACAGACTGCTGCCAGCCCAGAGGGACAGACTGCTGCCAGCCCAGGGGGACAGACTGCTGCCAGCCCAGCAGCTGCTGCAGCCTGCAGGGAGGAGAAAGGACTGCAGGGCTGCAAATCACCCAGTGTCCAACCGAGGTACTTCAGGGGTCTGCGTTGGAGTCTTTGGTTTCATGAACTCCACGTGGTGCTTCAGGGTGTGTTTATCTGAATTCTTTGGTTTCATGAACTCCACGTGGTGCTTCAGGGTGTGTTTATTTGTGGGAAATAGTAAAGGTAGAAGTGCAGAATGGAGTATGGAGTGAAATGGAGTGTTAATGCTGGTGCTGGCTAGCTTTGCTTCTTGCAGTGCAGATTGCAGGAAATGGAATCACAGAAAGCTCTCGGGATCTTACAGAGACAGTGGATGCAAGTATAGACATAGATGAAGGCTTTGAATTCAGACCTTGGGATGGATGAGACTTATTAGAACAGCAAATAGTAACTACTACTGGATTTGACTTTCATCCTTTGAACACACCAGGTATTTTACAGCGTTAAAATTGCTGTGGTGTAAAATAGCAACACTTAAAGGAAGCAAGAGAGGTGATTCAAACAAGCAAAAAGAAATACCTATTATAGCAGAGCTATGTAACAAAGAAAGTAGTTAATAAGCAACAAAGTCAAGAGAGTTTCTTTGTGGAGAGGGATAAATGTGAGAAATTGTAAAGGTAAGAAGATTTTCAGAAAACTGGGAAAGCAGGCCTTAGAAAGGGCAGAGAAATTAGAACTAGCTGCAGTTGCAAAGTCCAGAAGTAGAAAGGTTAGAATAGTACAGCAAGCAAGGACATGAAACAATAGCTTGAGTTTTAGGCTTGGCTAAGTTAGACCTTAAGACTGCAGGAAAATATGCTTAGCAAGATAGTAGAAGGTTTTAAATGAATAATGGAGTATTGTGTGTTGTAATAGAAAGCATGCAAGCAAGCATTGTGTGCAGCAGGTGTGCTTGTAGTGATTGGCTGGAACAATTGTCTGTAAGCTTTAGCAATATGTTATTGGCTAGAAGGTTTTTTAAATGCTCTGTAACAAAGAAATCTTTGGCTGCTGCTGGCAGGACTGAGCTGTTGCCATCTTCATATTGTCTCAGCCATGCCATGAGGCTGATGTTGCAGTAAAGCTCAAGGAACATACCCCAGTAGTCTCGTCCCGTTCATTAAAAACTCCAAAAACATTTATTTATTTATTATTTATTTCTCTGTAAATAAACTGTATGCCTAAAGGCATTACAGTTATTTAACCCTGTTGTCTGTAAGATCTTATAAAGAGTTTTTTGTAAAAACTTCGATAAAACTCACAAAGGACTCACATTTTTGCTGTAACAAACTCGTTCATCGTTCCCTTATCTCAAAACTTTCCGTTCAGGTTTCCTGATGAAAGAAAAAAGAAGAGCAATTCCCAAGCGTGAAATGCTTCAAAGATCTAAAAGGTAAAGTTCAGGGAATTTTATTTCAGGTGGATCAGTACCCTGGGCAGGGAAGAGCTTTCAATCCTGTCTGCAGTCAAAGAACTGGGTGTGCAAATAATTCAGCTTTTCCAGTGAAAAATGCAGGTGCCTTGTCAGAGGGAGGGAGAAATGTCCTTAGAAGTTCCAAGAAACAAAATCCTTTTGGGAAATAATTTCTGTAGCCAAAGCTGAGGACTGTGCTGCAGTGTCAGCCACCCCCAGCAAACGGGGTGCCAGTGGAGAGGGAATGGGCTGGGGGACACTGGAGGATCTGAGCAAGCTCCCAAATTAACAGAGTGGGTAATGGGGCAGCAGGGAGGCAGCATTTCCCCAGGGAAGAGGCTTTCTGTAGAAATAAACACCCCGAGGGAGTACAGGGAATTTTACCTTTGGAAAAACCTCCTTAGATCGGGTTTGTCTTATTTCTGACTGCAGTAATTCACCTCTGCACTGCCCAGCGCACTCACACGGATTTACCTCTGGAACAGCTCTGCTGCAGAGGGGGTGTGGGGAGGGAAAATTTTGTGGTTTTTTGTGTTTTGTCAGGGATGTGCTTGGCCAGCAACCCTTAGGGATGTGGGGATAAAGCCAAGGGTGTGTTGCAGTAAAGCAGACAGGACTCAGTTTCTTCATGCAGGAAGAATAAAATTCATATTTAAATAAATAAATAAAATATAAATAAATTAAGCAAAACTATGTAAATATAAATATATAAATAACATGAATATAGAAATAAATATACATAAACAAAGCCCATATTTATACAGTTTTTAAAGCTGTGTTTGACTCTAATTGGTTAGTAACCTTCTCAACACTCAGTTTATTGGTTAGGAGGTGCCTGTGTGTGTGTATGTGTTAAGACTTTTTCTTCAGGTGCTTACATTTTCTCTTTGTAGATTCCCACAGGACAGATCTTTTGTTATTGCTTTATTTTTACAAGTTGTTATGCAAACTTGGTTCTCATTATAATTTTTTTCACATAAGAACTTACAAGCTAGCTACTAGTTTAGCTAAAGTAGCAGGGCCTAAACCATATTTTATAGGGCTTTTCTTTTGTAGTATTTCTCCTTGGGTGGTTTTTGGTGTCAGGCAGTTTCAGATCGCTGGTTTTACTTTCCTCTCCCGTCAGGATTTACGAGCAGCTCCCCGAGGTGAGGAGGAAGAGGGAGGAGGAGCAGAGGAAGCAGGAGTACAGCTCCTACCGCCTGAGGGCTCAGCTCTACAAAACCGTGAGTGTCTCCTTGGAGCTGAGCTTTACAAAGCCCTGAGTGCCTGTTTGAGCTGAGCTTTACAAAGCCCTGAGTGCCTGTTTGAGCTGAGCTTTACATCCTTGGAGCTCAGCTCTACAAAACCCTGAGTGCCTCCTTGGAGCTGAGCTTTACAAAGCCCTGAGTGCCTGTTTGAGCTGAGCTTTACAAAACCCTGAGTGCTTCTCTGGGCTCAGCCCTACAAAACTGGGAGTGCCCCCTTGTCACAATGGAGATGGACAAAGACACCTGTTCTTCATGCAGGATAGCCAAAACTTTGTTCACATAGCTCATATTTTATTGTATTAATATATAGAATAAAATATATCTTTTCATATATTTATATGATATACCTTATATTCATATATTATAAATCTATATTTCACATAGTATATATTTATATAATTATATATACTACATAATATATATTATATATTATATATTATAATAATATATAATATTATATATTATTATATCATTATATTTTATATATTTATAATAATTATATTATTATATATAATGTATTAATATATATTTCATTATATTTCTATGGTTATCAGAAGGCAGCATGTCTGAATGTAACTGGTCAGCAACCCATTGAAACTCAGCTCACTGGCTGCCCATGGCTAGTGTAGGTGTCCATCAGACCTTTCTCTTTCTGGGTGTGTTCACAGTCTTGTCTCCTGGGGAGTGAGTGTTCCGCACAGGTAAACCTTCCTCCTCACACGTGTGACCTGTCTTCTCTTATGCTGATTCTCACTGTGATGATTCTTATCTCACTGGAGCTATCAGGCTGGCTGTTAGCTTAGGCTTGATTTTAAAAGGCTTTTTTTTAGTAAGGTTTTACCTATGTGTGACACCCTGTCCCCTCTGGAGCACCACGTTCCCTCAGGGAGTCCCTGACACAGGGATCTGCTGAGGAGGTCCCTTGGTGTGAGAAGCCAGGTGTGTGCTGGGGAAGGCAGAGCCTCCCCTGAAATGGGAAATGTAAATCCCCTCCCTCTGAATTATTATCGTTTTGAGAGTAGGGGGCTGGCAGGCAAAGATACAGGAATAGGAATGACAGTTCTTTACTAGGAAAATTAAAAATACAAATGCAATAATAATAAAAAAAACCACTTCCAGAGTCAGAGCAGCCCTGTTCCCTGTGGGTCAGGGAGTGGCTCAGCCCCATCCCAGGGGGGCTCAGCCCTCCTGCAGTGCCAGCTGTGCTTCTGCTGGAGCAGGATCCTGCACAAGGGGGGAGTTTTCCTCTGGAGCTCCAGGGCTGGGGGAGATGGGCCTGGGCTCCTCTGGGAATGCAGGGGGAAGAAAGCTGCTCCTCTGGGAATGCAGGGGGAAGGAAGCTGCTCCTCTGGGAATGCAGGGGGAAGGAAGCTGCTCCTCTGGGAATGCAGGGGGAAGGAAGCTGCTCCTCTGGGAATGCAGGGGGAAGAAAGCTGCTCCTCTGGGAATGCAGGGGGAAGGAAGCTGCTCCTCTGGGAATGCAGGGGGAAGGAAGCTGCTCCTCTGGGAATGCAGGGGGAAGGAAGCTGCTCCTCTGGGAATGCAGGGGGAAGAAAGCTGGGAATACAGTGGGGCACAAAGCTGCTCCCCTGGGAATGCAGGGGGCACAGGCTGCTGTGCTGTTCCCAGGTCAGATTGGATCCAGGTAGGAATTCTTGGCTCCTCCCCTGGGCAGAGCATCTCCCCATGGATGATGGAATTTTCTCAGCCATGCAGGGACACTCAGTGGCCATGAACAGGAGATAATTAATAATTAATGGCCCATGGACAGAGGAGATCTCCTGGAGGCAGGATGGGCTGTGGCAGAGATAAATAAAACTGCCCAGTGAACAGATACCTGCCCCATCTCTGGCAGCTGGAATACACTGCTGGCAGGTGGAATACACCCCTGGCAGCTGGAATACACACCCCAGCCATATCTCACAGCCCAGGACACTGGGCGTCCAGGTCCATCTCATCAGCCCAGCTTTGCTACCCAGTTCCCCCTTCCTTTCCTGAAATCCTCCCATCCCATGGGAAAATGGAACGTGGTGCTGGTGAAATGATACAAACAAGGGCTTGTGCAGGGCCTGGGGTGGAACACTGGTCTTGGAGCACATCCCAGGAAGGACGAGTGTCCTTGAGGCTGCTGGGTTTGCTCTCCTGTGTCCTGGCTGTGCCTGGATTTAGGAATTCCCAGCCGTGCTTAACAAAGCCTGGGGTCATCCTTAATTTATCCAGCCTAAACCTTGCAGTCCTGGTGGGATCTGAGGATTCCAGCAGTCTCTGTTTGTCCAGCACTAGCTCTGCTCAGCCAGAACCCCTGTCTGGGGAGCTGAGGGATAAACCAGTGTCCCTGAGCATGGACAGGCACTGAAACTAAATCTGGCCTTTTCTTTAAACTCTGGATCCTAAACCTGCACCTTAGTTTTAGTGTTGAACTCCTGGCTGAAACAACTCCTTTCCTGGAGTATTCCAGAGCTGGAATAATAGGCTGGGTATTTGTTTGGAACAGCAGTCATTGGATTTTGGAAGTCAGCACTTGTAATATATTCTGCACAGCATCTTCCCACTTTAATTTGGGGAATTTGCCACTAGAAAGACTTTAATTTGTTGCTATACTTGGGCAGGGTATTTTCAGGACATCTTTCCCTAGTCTGAGAATTCCAGATGCTGGTACAGTACAATTTGAGGAATTAATGAGTTTTGGCAGTCACTGACTTGGAGTGGCAGAGTGGGCTGGAAGCAGGGAGGAAACAGGATCAGAACTTCTGTGCATAAATACGGGTTTGATTGGAAGGGAGGTGATGATTCATGGCAGCAAACAATTCCAGTGCTTTAGTTCTCCCTGCTGGTGCAGAAAAGCTGCTGTAAATCAGGGAACGGTTTGGTGAGGATGGGCTGAGAGCACCAGTTTGAGTGTGCCTGAAAAATCAACCACAGATTTTGTGGAATGACTCCAGAAACGAGAGAACTTTGGGGGAAGGAAGGAAGGAAGGAGATGCTCCAGGAGCTCCATGAAGTGTGGGATGGGGCTGTGGATTCAAGGACGCCCATGGCCAGGCTGCTGCAGGGAGGGCTGAGCTGCTCCTGCTCTGCTGCTCTCCCCGAGGAGCCCCAGTGACCCTGTGGGAGCAGCTCCTTCGGCATTTTTCCAGGGAAAACACGGCACAGGGAGGCACAGCTCCGTGTGGGGCTGGGCACAGCCCCTGGGTGCTCTGTCCCAAAATCCAGAGCCACAGAGTCACTCAGGGTGGAAAATCCCTCTGAGCCCATCCAGTCCAACCATCCCCAGCACTGCCAGGGCCACCACTGCCCCTGTCCCCAAGGGCCTCAGGGACGGGCACCCCAAACCTCCCTGGGCACTGCCCCGGCCTGAGCATCCTTCCCATGAGGAATAGTTCCATTTTCCACCCTGGGGCTCCCCTGAGGCCATTCCCTCTCCTCCTGTCCCTGTTCCTGGGAACAGATCCCAAATCCCCCCGGCTGTCCCCTCCTGGCAGGAGCTGTGCAGAGCCACAAGGTCCCCCTGAGCCTCCTTTGCTCCAGGCTGAGCCCCCTCAGCTCCTCAGGAACTCTCCATTCCCTTCCCAGCTCCCTCAGGAATTCTCCATTCCCTTCCCAGCTCCCTCAGGAATTCTCCAGTCCCTTCCCAGCTCCCTCTGGAACTCTCCATTCCCTTCCCAGCTCCTCAGGAACTCTCCATTCCCTTCCCAGCTCCTCAGGAACTCTCCATTCCCTTCCCAGCTCCTCAGGAACTCTCCAGCCCCTTCCCAGCTCCTCAGGAATTCTCCAGCCCCTTCCCCAAGGCTTTGAGGGCTCACAGAGATGATGAAATTTGGGAAAGGAAGGAATGAATGAATAAATCTCAGCCCTGCCATGGCAGGGACACCCCCACTGCCCCAAGCCCCAGTGCCCAGCCTGGCCTGGGACACTGCCAGTGAGGGACAGGCTCAGTGTCCAGGCTGAGGGATGAGCTGCAGCTGAGTTTATTTGACTGGAAATCAGACCCCAAATTAGTGAATATGTATGAACAAAATCTGGTTCCCTTTTGTGAAGCAGAGTGCAAATATCCCTGCAGGGCTCTGGGAGGTGAAGGGCTGTCAGGGCTGCTCTCAAGGTATTTCAGTTTGGGGCAGCTCACTGAGGGGAAAAGAGAAAAAGAAAGTTTTCTTGGCACTGAGTGAGGATGATCCTGAGCAGGAAACAACATGGGCCCACCTAGAACTGGAGCCATAAAAATCCCTGGGCTGGAGTGCACAGACATTCTTAGTCTCTGAAATCCTTCAATACTTCTCTTTATTAAGATAGCAAAGTTATTTTTATCACAGGGTGCACGTGGATCTGGGCTGATGTTCTGTCCCAGCAGCCCTTTGCTTTTGTGCTTTTAATTTTAAATGGACCATAAAATCATCCCAGTCAGATGAGGGGATGGGGAGTGCCCTGGAATTTTGCACTCTGTAGTGGGAACAGATTCTGGTCTGATGGCAGCAGCAGTCAGAACTTTTAGCCCCAGTGAAACAGAAATGGATTTTCTGAATTTATCGGATGCAGATTGGTTCCATTACCGAGGCTTTCCCACAAGGTGGAGTGAGTTTGTGATTCCAGTAAATTTATTGTTAGGTTTATGTGTTGTTTAAGTTTGTTGGTTACTACAAAAATAATAACAAAATAATAATAAAATAATAAAACATAATAATAAAATGGGTTATTACAAAAATAACAACAAACTTAAGCAAATTTGTAGGGCAGCAGGCGATGGGTGACTGCCCTGCATCCCTGAGGAATGAAGCTGGGTTTCTGCAGGTTTGGGATGTGCTGGCACACCAGAGGTGGAGCTGCAGCCTCGGGGAGCCTCTGGAATCTCTCCGTGCCTGGGGGTGCTGTGCCCTGGCTCCTTTCCTGCTGCCCTCCCCTGCTGCTGCACATTTCCCTTCCACGGGAGCCACACACTTCACTCGGCCAATATATCAGGCAGCAACTCCATTTATTAATTTAATCATTTATTAATGTATTAATTTATTAATTAGTATCATAACGTGTGAGCAGAGCCAGCGCTGGGTACAGTGCTGGGGGATTCCCCTCCCACTGCACACTGATTGTTTGGCATGCTGGTATTTATTGATCATATTCATGCATATTCATAAGATTTTTACATGAGCTTTCAGCAGTTTCCATTTCTACCTTTAACATCACAATTCTGTACTCCAGGATGGTAAATCTATGATGGTGCTGTCTGGTTCCTTTCCGATTTCTCTACCCTATTGTGTATATCCCAGGATGTGTGTCCACATGCTGGGCTCCAACTTCTATTTTCTGGGATCATTAATCTATGGTAGTGATGTCCAGCTTCCCCTTTTGACATCACTAATCAGCAATCTTGATGTCCATCTTCCTTCTCCAGGAACTTGAGATAGGGTCACTTCCCTTTCTGCTTAAATCCTTTGTACATTCTAAAACTGCACTTTAAAATCCTTAATATTAAGCAACACTCTAAAGTTATAATTCAAAAGTTCTTATTATAAAACAGCTTAAGACTTATAATTGTTATTTACACGCAAAAGATTGGTTCAAAAGCACTCATCTTCATAGCTGCCCCATGGCCGTGTTCCAGCCATTTCATGACCACAGCTGCACAGGTTGCCTTTCTTTGCCTGACACGAAGCACAGCTCTGGATTTCACACCAGCTCCAGGAGCTCTTGCTCCTGCTGAGGAAGTCTCAGCCAGCTCCAGGGACAATCTCCAGCCTGTCCTGGCCATTCCCACCCTCCTGGCCCTGGCCATTCCCACTGCAGCCTCTACAGGGACATCCGGGTGTTCCCAGGGAGCAGCTCTGGGCTGCCTCAGTTGTCCTGGTTTATGTTATAAATTAATGGTCCTGTGGCATAATTAAAGAAATGTATTACATGATCAAAGCATACATTTAAAAAAGGAAAGCCACAAGCAATTCGACTCTGAGCCAGGCCATCAGTGTCAGGGAGATTTAGGGCTTGGCCTCTCTGGCACCAAAGTCCCCGTGGGTCTCTGAGAGTCACTTCTAAGGGGTCCATTTTTATACAGTCTCTGGGCTGTGGAAGGGATCTTCTTTAGCAAATTGTCTTCTTTAGCATGTTATGGTGCTTTTCCCGGTGGAAAACTGCTGGAATCCTGTCAGGTGGAAATCTCTGGGATAAGCTTCTGCTGATGCCTATCAGAATGCCTCCTGCTGGGGCCTAGTCAGACCTGAGAAATCCCTTGCAATACACATTTCTGGGGACAGTGCCAGCTTGGTGTTTGAATCTTTATCACTTGTCTGCTGCTGCTGCTGCCTATCAGAAATGCCTCCAGCTGGGGTCTTGTCAGATGAAAAATCCTTTGGAATATACAGCTTTGGAATGTACAGCTTTGGAATAGACACCTCTGGGGACAGTGTCTTCCTGGCATTTTGGATTTCTATCCCTTAGCTTGCTTGTTGCCCGACACTGGTTTCAGTACACAAGATGCTGTGGTTTTAATTTAATTTAACATGAATTATTTTATAACATATATTACATGTTACAGTTTAAATTCCCCTTTTGGGGTGTTTATTGCCCCTTGGTGCCAGGCTGGACCCTGGGGCTGGGCCAGGGGGAGGTGTCCCTGTCCCTGCAGGGTGGCACTGGGTGGGCTTGCAGGGCCCTCCCAGGCAAACCGCTCTGGGATTCCCTGGCAATGTGTGCAGAGAGGCTCTGCTCGGCGTTTTTAGCTTTCAGAGCACTAAAACTCACGTGTGCCCCTCTGTCTGTCCCTCAGGAAATCGCCAGCCGTGTCCTGGGGAAGAAGGTGTCCTGGAGCTGAGCCCCCAGCGCAGCAGTGCCGGGACAGGGACGGGCCCTGGAGGCTCCTGCAGCCCCACTTTGTGCTCCTGCCTCCCCCTGTACTGCCTGATCCTGCCCTGCGTAAGAGCCTGTGACCTGGGGAGTGCCAGGGTTTGAAATAAATAGCTGGCGTTTTATAGTGGTCTTAGGCACTTGCAGAGGAAACAGAGTCTGGAAAAACTTGGTTCATAATATATTTATAACTCCCTGATTGGAATAGCAGTTTTATATATTTATTTTCAGTGGGTTTTAACGAGGATTATTTTTAATTTTTTTAATTCCTGTCTCAATGTAGGAAATTCACTTGTTATGTTTTGTACTTCAATAAAACAGCTGAGTTGTAATAACTGCTGCAGCTGTGTTTGTGTAGGGACCAGGAGGGGTGAGCAGAAACACTTAGAGTGATGGTGGGGGAGCTTTCAGGCCTTTTCTGGGAGAATCCCTTTTTTGGATGGTTTGTCCTGCCAGGGTCCCTGGCTGTGCCCTGGGCCAGCAGCACCCAGAAGATGCAGGGGAGAAATGAGGTTTATGAAGTGCTCAAGTCTCAGTTTCATCTGATCCTCCCTGAGCAGCTCATGGGATGGATAAACAGGAAAAGACATCTGAGGAAAGCAGAGAGGGTGTGAGCTGTGGCTTCCTCTCTTCTCTGCCTCAGATGTTTGTGGCAGCTCAGAACAGCTGGGAGGGAACACCCAGTGCTGGGAGGGCTGGGCATCATGGAGCTGGAAGGTTCTGGAGAGACCCTCCAGGGCCTGGAGGGGCTCCAGGAGAGCTGGAGAGGGACTGGGGACAAGGGACAGAGGGACAGGAGCCAGGGAATGGCTCCCACTGGGAAAGGGGAGCTTGGGCTGGGATCTTGGCAAGGAATTCCTGGCTGGGAGGGTGGGGAGGGGCTGGGCTGGAATTCCCAGATTTGCTGGGGCTGCCCCTGGATCCCTGGCAGTGCCCAGGGCCAGGCTGGACACTGGGGCTGGATCCACCTGGGGCAGTGGGAGGTGTCCCTGCCATGTCAGGGGTGGGAATGGATGGGATTTGAGGTCCCTTCCCACTCAACCCATTGCAGGATTCCCTGATCTGGTCTGGTCTCAGAAATGGAAGCTAAAGTGCAGATTACAAATAACACCATCCCATGGCTGGGATAAATCAGCTCAGACTCTGGCTCATCTTCCCAGACCTTCCCACCTCCCAAAACCCAATTTTACCTGTTTATCACAGCGTCAGCCTGGTTTGGGTTGAAGGGATCCAGTGCCACCCCCTGCCCTGTCCAGCCAGGCCTTGAGCTGGAACTGGGACCAGGTGGGATGGGATTGCTGCCTTGCCTTTGGAATTTTACTGGGGCTGGCAATGAGCTTTGTGTGAAGCAAAAGGTGCTGAGGCTGCAGGGGCTGATCGGATTCCTGAACAGATTTGTTCCCTGGGAGAAATGGGGGGTGCTGGAGCCCTAACGAGATCCTGCCTCACTTGGAGCTCCTTCAAGGCCACTCAGGTGCTTATTTGTGCCTTTAAGCTTTCAGTGAGGAGACAGGAGGGGAGCTTGAGGGCCTTGCTGCTCCAAAACCCCTCTGAGATCAAGCCCAGTGTTCCCCCAGCCCTGCCAGGGCCACCCCTGAGCCGTGTCCCCAGGTGCCACAACCCCAGGGCTGTGAAACCCCTCGGAGGATGGGACTCCAGGGCTGTGCCAGGCTGCACAAACCTTTGGC
This sequence comes from Lonchura striata, assembly GCF_050655825.1. Lineage (NCBI taxonomy): Eukaryota > Metazoa > Chordata > Aves > Passeriformes > Estrildidae > Lonchura > Lonchura striata. Next base: position 639,804 of record NC_140706.1, on the reverse strand, counting down.
TGATGAGGTTTCCCCCCAGAGCTGGTGGGGGTTCCCATCCAGCCACCCCTGCTGTCTCTCTCCCTGGGGATGCTGCCCAGCTGCCCCTGCCTGCTCCAGGGCCGTTCCCTGCCCAGGTGGGCTGGGCTCCTGTGGGTGCAGAGCTCCCAGTTTGCTGGGGGCTCTTGACATCTGCAGTCACTGCTTCCAGCACGCCAAGCTGCTTTCCAAAACCTCAGGAAATTGTGCTTGTCTTGTGCCGATTCCAGAGTGGAGTCATCCCTCCAACTGGACACAGACTTTAGGGTAAATTCTGCAGAGCTCTGGAAGTGGAATTAGGGCAGGACTGGTTTTTTCAACACTGTCGAGCAGATTTGTGTTCTGTTATTCAGAATTGTCCTGTGATCAGCAGCACCCCCCAGGGATTGCTGTGTAGGACAGATGTGTGTCCACAGCCTGACCTGCAGCTGGGAAACCTCCTGGAAGAGATGGAAAAGTGGTGTAAAAATCCACCTTTTGTTTGAAACGTGCTTTATTTTAAAATGAGAGGCGTTTTTTCCCCTTCAGAAGCACCTTCCATTTCTTCCTTTATGACCATTGCACTTTGTGCTGTAAATTCCATCCTGAGGGAATCGGCCCTGATCCTCCTCTGTGGGGGCAGCCCTTTTGGAGTCCTTCCTATGGAGAACCCCTCTCAGCTGGTTTGGGGTTTTAGGAACCCCTCTCCAGCTGGTTTGGAGTTTTAGGAACCCATCTCCAGCTGGTTTGGGGTTTTTGGAACCCCTCTCCAGGTGGTTTGGGGTTTTTTTGAACCCCTCCCATGGAGAACCCCTCTCCAGCTGGTTTGGGGTTTTAGTACCCCTCTCCAGCTGGTTTGGGGTTTTGGAGCCCCTCTCCAGCTGGTTTGGGGTTTTTTTGAACCCCTCCCATGGAGAACCCCTCTCCAGCTGGTTTGGGGTTTTTGGAACCCCTCTCCACCTGGTTTGGGGTTTTATGAACACCTCTCCAGCTGGTTTGGGGTTTTTGGAACCCCTCCCCTGGAGAACCCCTCTCCCATCAGGGGCTGCTGGGGCTCGGGGTGGTGTGTGGGGCACATTGTGTCACTGCTGGGCTCTGGAAGGGCTTCCATGGAAATGCAGTGCAGGGAAGATGCCAGACACGGCTCAGGTGCCCAATTTCCTTGGAAAAGGACATTCCCCACATCCGTGGTCACTGTCCCTCTGCCTGGACACGGCCTGCCCAGCGTGGCTGCCTCCGGGGGACTCTTGCCAGGATTTCTCTCGGCCCGTGTGTTTCGTCACTGAGAGCACCACGGGAAGGCTTTGGAGAGGAGAAGATGAAGGATTTGTGCCAAAGCAGGTGAGGAAACCACTTCCAGAATGCCAGGATGGTTGGGATCACAAGGGACCTTAAAGGCCACGCAGGCCCCGCCCTGCACCGGCACCTCAGATTGGATGGGCTGTGGGCTCTGTCAGCCCAAAGTCCATCTCGTTTTTTCCATGAGTGCGTCCTGGATTATAATTCACTTTTCCTGAAACGATTCCCTGAGGAAGACATGACTTCCTGAGTGGCTGTTCATTAGTGAGATCCCACTTCAATCCAGCGGAGCAGTTTTAATATATTGTTTCCTCTGTGCTGCCTTTATGGGGCCGTGACTGCTCTTGGGGCCGGCTGGAGCCAGCGCTGGGCCGGGGCAGGAATTCAGCCTGGGGCAGGAATGTGGCTGGAAACGGGGAAGGCCCGGCGCTTTCACACGAGCAAGGCTTGCAAGTCAAGCTTTTAGTAATATTTTTCTCCCTACATCAGCAGATAAAGTGAATTCCCCCGGCCCTGCGGGACCCTGCAGAGGGTGAGCGGCCTCGGCGTGACAAATGGAAGCCACGCTGATTAATGCTCCTGGAAGGAGCTCAGATTCCAGGGGCATGAGGACACCCGGGAGAGCCTTCCCAGGGAGAAGGGGCTTCTCAAATCCAGTCTCATTTTAGTCATGTGCCCACGTGCTGCTGCCCTGTTGCTTCCCAAGAGGCTCCTTCAAGGTTCACGATGCCAGAGAGATTCCAGTTGTTCTCCCCAGGTTTGCTGCTCCCCCACCTGAGATGGGTTCAGAACATCCCATGAATCGTCCTGGCTGGCTCCTGGCTCCTGCCTGGCCCCTGACTCAGCCCTGACCTCGCTCCGGACAGGGAGAGCCCCTGGGACTGCCCGGGAGGAGGGGACAGGGCTGAGGAGCTGTGTGACACCAGCGTGACTGGGCTGTCCCTGGGATGGCAGAGCTGGGACATTGCTCTGATGGGCTCCATCTGGGTCTGCCAGGGCACAGGCGTGGGGGAGATGTTTGACTGGAGAAGGGAACGTGTCCAGGGCAGGGAACGGAGCTGGGAAGGGGCTGGAGAGTTCCTGAGGAGCTGGGAAGGGGCTGGAGAGTTCCTGAGGAGCTGAGGGGGCTCAGCCTGGAGCTAAGGAGGCTCAGGGGGACCTTGTGGCTCTGCACAGCTCCTGCCAGGAGGGGACAGCCGGGGGGATTTGGGATCTGTTCCCAGGAACAGGGACAGGAGGAGAGGGAACGGCCTCAGGCTGGCCAGGGGGTGTTGGGTGGATATTGGGGAAATTTCCTCGTGGAAAAGGTGCTTGGGAAGGGGCTGCCCAGGGCAGTGGTGGAGTCCCCATCCCTGGGGTGGCACTCAGAGCTCTGGGCTGGTGACGAGGTGGGGATGGGGCACAGCTTGGACTTGGTGATCCTGGAGATCATTTCCCACCCCAACGATGCCCTGATTCTGTGACTGGCACACCTGAGGGTGTCCCTCCCAGAGGGAGCTGTGCCACATTAGGGGTGATGGTTCGAGGCTATGCCTGCCCAGGGTCACCCTGCCATGCCCGTGTCCATGTGCTGGGGACAGGGAGTGCCTGGGAGGGGGAGCAGCCCTGCAGCCAGAGCCCCGGGGCCTCTCCTGTCTGTGACCCCCGCTCTGGGTGACCCCCGCTCTGGGTGACCCCAGCTCTGGGTGGCCCCGGCTCTGGGTGGTCCCAGCTCTGGGTGACCCCGGCTCTGGGTGACCCCAGCTTTGGGTGACCCCAGGTTTTGGGTGCTCCCAGGCTCTGGGTGACCCCAGCTCTGGGTGGTCCCAGCTCTGGGTGCTCCCAGGCTCTGGGTGACCCCGGCTCTGGGTGGCCCCAGCTCTCCCCTGTGCCCTGGGCTCACTCCCCTGTGCCGGGCTGGCTGCAGCTGCCGCCTGTGCTGGTGACAGGGGCCAGGGGCCGGCGCCTGCTCCTGCCCACAAAAAGTCCTTTTGTAACTCTGCCCCAGCCCCAGCTGCTGCTGCCAGCCACTTCTGCCCGTCCCACAGCCAGCTGGCATTCCTGGGGCACGCAGGGCACTCCTGCCCGGCCGAGGGGATGGACAGGAGGAGAAATGTCCCACGGTGGGGAGGAGCAGTGAGGCCATGGGGACAGGGTCCCATCTGTGCCCTGGGATCTGTCCTGTCTGTGCCCTGGGATCTGTCCCCTTTGTGCCCTGGGATCTGCCCTGTCTGTGCCCTGGGATCTGTCCTGTCTGTGCCCTGGGATCTGCCCTGTCTGCCCTGGGATCTGCCCTGTCTGTGCCCTGGGATCTGTCCTGTCTGTGCCCTGGGATCTGCCCTGTCTGCCCTGGGATCTGCCCTGTCTGTGCCCTGGGATCTGTCCTGTCTGTGCCCTGGGATCTGCCCTGTCTGCCCTGGGATCTGCCCTGTCTGTGCCCTGGGATCTGTCCTGTCTGTGCCCTGGGATCTGCCCTGTCTGCCCTGGGATCTGCCCTGTCTGTGCCCTGGGATCTGTCCCCTTTGTGCCCAGGGATCTGTCCCCTTTGTGCCCTGGGATCTGCCCTGTCTGTGCCCTGGGATCTGTCCCCTTTGTGCCCTGGGATCTGCCCTGGGATCTGCCCTGTCTGTGCCCTGGGATCTGTCCTGTCTGTGCCCTGGGATCTGCCCTGTCTGCCCTGGGATCTGTCCTGTCTGTGCCCTGGGATCTGTCCCCTTTGTGCCCAGGGATCTGTCCCCTTTGTGCCCTGGGATCTGCCCTGTCTGTGCCCTGGGATCTGCCCTGTCTGTGCCCTGGGATCTGCCCTGGGATCTGCCCTGTCTGTGCCCTGGGATCTGTCCCCTTTGTGCCCTGGGATCTGCCCTGTCTGTGCCCTGGGATCTGTCGCCTTTGTGCCCTGGGATCTGTCCCCTTTGTGCCCTGGGATCTGCCCTGTCTGTGCCCTGGGATCTGTCGCCTTTGTGCCCTGGGATCTGCCCTGTCTGTGCCCTGGGATCTGTCGCCTTTGTGCCCTGGGATCTGCCCTGTCTGTGCCCTGGGATCTGTCCTGTCTGTGCCCTGGGATCTGTCCCCTTTGTGCCCTGGGATCTGTCCTGTCTGTGCCCTGGGATCTGTCCCCTTTGTGCCCTGGGATCTGCTCTGTCTGTGCCCTGGGATCTGTCCTGTCTGTGCCCTGGGATCTGCCCTGTCTGTGCCCTGGGATCTGTCCCCTTTGTGCCCTGGGATCTGTCCTGTCTGTGCCCTGGGATCTGTCCCCTTTGTGCCCTGGGATCTGCTCTGTCTGTGCCCTGGGATCTGTCCTGTCTGTGCCCTGGGATCTGTCCCCTTTGTGCCCTGGGATCTGCCCTGTCTGTGCCAGGCTGCTGATTCCCAGCCGTGCCCTCGGGTTCCCACCACACTTCCACAGTCCCTCTTGGCAGGGTCTGCGTTTTGGAGCATTTGTCCTCTCCTGGAGCTGGCAGGACCTGCAGGGTGGGTTGAAGCTTCAGGGGGACCAGAGGGGCCCAGGAAAGGCAGAAGTCCATGGGATCCCACCCAGGGCCACCCCTGCCATGGCAGGGACACCTCCCACTGTCCCAGGCTGCTCCAGCCCCATCCAGCTGGTTCCAGAGGAGCACCCCAAGGGGCTGGGCGTGTGTGCAGGAAGGGAAGTGGGTGCTCCCTCACCCCACACGCGTTCCCTCACCCCACATGTGATGGATGGAGGATGGATGGATGATGGATGGATGGATGGGTGGGTGGATGGATGGATGGATGGATGGATGGATGGATGATGGATGGATGGATGATGGATGATGGATGGATGGATGGATGATGGATGGATGGATGATGGATGGATGGATGGATGGATGATGGATGGATGGATGATGGATGCATGATGGATGATGGATGGATGGATGGATGGATGGTGGATGGATGATGTATGGATGGATGATGGATAGATGGATGATGGATGCATGATGGATGATGGATGGATGATGGATGGATAGATGATGGATGGAGGATGGATGGATGGTGGAATCATGATGGATGGATGATGGATGATGGATGGATGATAGATGGATGATGGATGATGGATGGATGGATGGATGGATGATGGATGATGGATGCATGATGGATGATGGATGGATGATGGATGGATGGATGGATGATGGATGGATGGATGATGGATGGATGATGGATGGATGATGGATGGATGGATGGATGATGGATGGATGGATGGTGGATGGATGGATGGATGGATGGATGGATGGATGGATGGATGGATGATGGATGGATGATGGATGGATGGATGGATGATGGATGGATGATGGATGGATGGATGGATGGATGGATGGATGGATGATGGATGATGGATGGATGGATGGTGGATATATAACGAATGGATGACAGATGGATGATGGATGGTGGATGTATAACGGATGGGTGATGGATGGAGCCGCGGCAGGCGGGGGAAGCCTGGGAGCCGCCGAGCCGCGGGTCTGGTTCTCATTACGCGGCCGGGCCGGGCCAAGAATCACAGCAATAAATCCGGGCGAACAAAGCCGCCCCCTCCCCGCCGCCCCCCGGCCGGGCCGGCCGCGCTCGGGGCTCCGCGGCGGGGGAGGGACCCGGCGGCATAAAGAGGAGGAGGTCGGGCCGGAGGCGCCGAGTCGGGGCGGTGACAGCCCGGGAGCGGCGGCATGGCCGGGCCGGGCCCCCCCGGGCCCCGCCGGGGCTCGGCCACGGGCTGGGGGCTCCGCCTCGCCCTCCTGGGGGTCCTGCTGGGGCTCCCCCCGCGGGGCCGGGCGGGGCCGGCAGGTAAGGGGGGCTGGGGGCGCGGGTGGGGATGGGGCGGAAGGGACAGCGGTGGGGGTGGGATGGGAATGGGAATGGGAATGGGGATGGGATGGGAATGGGGATGGGATGGGATGGGATGGGGATGCGGACGGGTTGGGATGGGGCTCCGGGCTGCGCTCGCTCCCCCGCGCCCCCGGGACCCCCAGCCCCCGCTCGGCGCTCCGCGCTGCCCCCGCCGGGCCCCGCCGGCCGGAGGGACGGGCTGGGCCGGGCCGGGACCGGGCAGCCCCGGCACCGGGCCGGGACCGGCTCGCAGCCCCGGAGCCCCGGCTCACAGCCCCCGTTCCGCGGCTCTCGGGAACGAGCTCGGGGTCTGGGCTGCCTGCGGGTTTCGCCGTGAAACGTGGCTCGTTCCGTTGGTGAGGAAATACGGATTTTCCCCAGAGGCTCCTATCGCGTTTTAAATGGGAGCCGGAGGAGGAGAGGGGGGGTGCCAGTTTCCCTTCGGCCTCCTGCAGCGTCTTCCTCATCCCTATTTCCTTCCCCAGCCATCCCAAGAAGTCAGGGCTGATGTTCCTCCACCCAGAGCGCATTTTTTGCTATTATTTCTTTCTCTTCCGAGCTCTGCCGGGCTCGGCTGCTGCTCGGAGAAGTTTTCCAGCTACCCCGAGAGAGCCGGGAGCTGGGAGGGGAGCAGGGAGGGCGCTGGGGCCAGAGCCCTGCTCGGATGGAGAGGAGAGGGGAAAGCTGCCCGCTGCATGGATCCCGGCCCCTGCAGGCTCCTTCGGGGCTCCCCCAGCCCCGAGCTCGGGGTCCGGCATCCCGAACGCCCGAGCAGCGCTGTTCCCCACAGCGCTCCCAAAAAGGGCTGGGAATGAGTGGTTTCCAGGAAATCAGGGAAGGGGGATGTGGGAAACCCTTTCTGTGCTACATTTGGGTTTATTTTGGAGGGCCCGTCTCGTGCTCTGAGTCTCTCAGATTCCCAGCAAAAACTACAAACAAAACAGTGGGAAATTTAAAAGATCGTAACTTAAATCTCGTCTCTTAAACCTCCTAACTGAGGGATTTCTGGGACGTGGCCCGGAGCCCAGCCCAGCAGAGCCGCCCCTCGCGTCCCATCCTCTCCCCAGCCGGCGTGGGAGAGCCGGGGCAGGCAGCGCTCCCTGCCCTCCTCCTCTGGGAATTAAAAGCAGTGGGATTTATTCCTCTGCCCTGAAATGGGAGGGCACCAAACCCCACCGGAGCGGCTGCCCCGGCGCGGCTGACTCCGTGCCTCAGTTTCCCCGTGGAAAAGCAGCTCGTGTGTGGCTGGGGTGGAGGGCCTGGCTCCTGCTCTGGGAGGAGGTGAGGAGAAGGAAGCTGGGATGGTGCCACCCCTTATCTGCAGCTATTCCTGGAATCTGATTCCGAGCTATATTTAATGGAACCGATTAAATACCTCGGGCGATAGCGCCGGGCGCTCCCGGGGAACAAAGGTGGCCGGGCGGGGTGACCTGATCCCAAAAGCTCCAGCAGCAATTCCCAGCCCGTAACTCCACCTTTGTTTTCCTTTTGTCTTTCAATAACTTCATCTTCCCTCGAGCCAAAGCCCCGGGTCTCGGCAAGGGGAACCAAAACAAGCTTGTAAAATCACAGAGCCCTGAGCCCTGTTATTCCACTCTCTGAGTAAATAACTTTGCTGGGGAAGATAATTCCATCCAAGCTCTCCCTGACAACATTTGGCTTGGCAAGGTGGCCCAACCCTTGACATTTTTGTTCAGCCTCGTCCCCTCTCTGCAGCAGCTTCAGATTTGAATTTTTTCTTCTGTTGTCATCCAGGCTTAAGTCATCAGTGGCTGCTCCCTGCGCTGCAGTCAAATCCAGCCACATTGTTTAGGAAAGAAATAATCTTAGAAAGTCTGTCTGCCTTGGCTGGAGCCAAGGAATGGCTTGTGCTGCCTGCCCGGGGGGCTGGGATAGCTCAGACAAACCCTGATGGGCCACAGCCCTGCCAGCTCCTCTGCTCTGCTGCTGTCCCTGCTCTGCTGCTGTCCCTGCTCCTCTCCTCTCCTGTTTCCTGCTCCTCTCCTGCTCCTGCTCCTGCTCCTCTCCTGCTCCTGCTCCTGTTTCCTGCTCCTCTCCTGCTCCTGTTCCTGTTCCTGCTCCTGCTTCTGCTCCTGTTCCTGTTCCTGCTCCTGCTCCTCTCCTGCTCCTGCTCCTGTTCCTGTTCCTGCTCCTGTTCCTGCTCCTGCTCCTGTTCCTGCTCCTGCTCCTCTCCTGCTCCTGTTCCTGCTCCTGCTCCTGCTCCTGTTCCTGCTCCTGCTCCTGTTCCTGCTCCTGCTCCTGCTCCTGTTCCTGTTCCTGCTCCTGTTCCTGCTCCTGCTCCTGTTCCTGCTCCTGCTCCTGCTCCTGTTCCTGCTCCTGCTCCTGCTCCTGTTCCTGCTCCTGTTCCTGCTCCTGCTCCTGATCCTCTCCTGCTCCTGCTCCTGCTCCTGCTCCTGTTCCTGCTCCTGCTCCTGCTCCTGCTCCTGCTCCTCTCCTGCTCCTGCTCCTCTCCTGCTCCTGCTCCTGCTCCTGCTCCTGCTCCTGTTCCTGTTCCTGTTCCTGCTCCTGCTCCTGCTCCTGTTCCTGCTCCTGCCCAGCCCTGGCTGCAAAGAGCGTGGCTGGATTTGGGGTTCTGGAACCACACTTCCCACAAATCACAGAGCCATGGGATGGTTGGGTTGGAAGGGACCTTAAATCCCACCAGTGCCACCCCTGCCATGGCAGGGACAGCTCCCACTGTGCCAGGCTGCTCCAGCCCCAGTGTCCAGCCTGGCCTGGGACATTCCGTGGATCCGGGGCAGCCACATCTCCCCCGTGCCAGCTGCTTCTCCAGGGTGGAGATTCAGGGGATTTAGGCCCCTGCTGTGGGGCCTGGGTGGGAGCAATGCTCCTGGGAGCCTTCCAGGCTGAGGGCAGAGCCGGCGGTGAGGGGCTGGCCGGGGAGGGGTGACAGTGCCTTGTGCTCGGTCCATCCCCCGGGACACCCAGGGAGGCTCTGGGTGTTGGTGCTCAGCTCCGTCCCTTCCCAACCCCTGTGCCGTGGCTGGAGGGGCTCCAGCTCTGGGGCTCCCTCAGCGCTGCTCAGCAGCTCTTCTCCTCCCCAGGGCCGCCGTCCCTCGGAGAACGGGTCACCCCTCGCTGGCTGCTGGGGGGCCGCGCCCGCAGAGCCGCCAGCCCGCAGGAGCAGGTAAGGGCAGGGGCTGCAGCTCCTGCGGCCGAGCTCGGGGGGACCCCGGGGCTGGAGCCTGCAGGAGCCGCCGAGAGGGGCTGGATTCCAGAAATGATCCACAGAGAGGGGCTGGATTCCAGAAATGATCCACGGATTCCAGAAATGATCCACAGAGAGGGGCTGGATTCCAGAAATGATCCACGGAGAGGGGCTGGATTCCAGAAATGATCCACGGATTCCAGAAATGATCCACAGAGAGGGGCTGGATTCCAGAAATGATCCATGGAGAGGGGTTGGATTCCAGAAATGATCCACAGATTTCAGAAATGATCCATGGAGAGGGGCTGGATTTCAGATCCACGGAGAGGGGCTGGATTTCAGATCCATGGGCAGGGGGTGGATTTCAGATCCATGGAGAGGGGCTGGATTTCTGATCCATGGGCAGGGGATGGATTTCAGATCCATGGGCAGGGGCTGGATTTCAGATCCATGGAGAAGGGCTGGATCTCAGATCCATGGGCAGGGTGTGGATTTCAGGATCCATGAGCAGACTGGGCAGTTGCAGGATCTATCACCATCCTCAGGTGATGATCAGGGAAAGCAGAGGGTGCAGCAGTGAGTTAATTAAGCATGGTGTTAATGAGTGCTGGGCAGGAGGAGGATGGCCAGGAGCTGCAGGGTGAGTGGAAGGCAGCTGGAGAGCTCGGAGAGAGGAGCTGGAGTGATCTGTCAGCTCCTGCTGTGGCTGGGGTAGGAGGAGCAGCCAAGGGAAAGTGCTGCCAGACCTGGGAGCAGTGCCCTCCTGCCAGCCTGTCCCCCCCCTCCCTGCCACCCCTGGTGTCCCCACATCCCTGGAGGAGCTGCCTGTGGCCAGCCTTGCCCTCCGGGAGGGGCTGGGGGTTCCTTTGGGCAGGTCCAGCCCTTCCAGCTGTGATTCAGACACTCTGAGGGGCTGCTTGCTCTGCTGGGAGGGGTCTCTGCTGGCATCGCACCTGAGATGGTCCAAGCCAGCCCTCCTCGCTCCAGGAGATGCCAAAGCGGAGCCAGCTGGGCTTGGGAAGGGGGTTTGTGGTCCCCTGGCTCTCACAGGGGCTGGGCAGTGCCTTCTCCAGGGGAACCTGGGCTGGCTGCTCCTGCAGCAGCTGGAAGGGCCCGTGTGGGTGCTGTGGTCAGCCTGGAGAAATGTTCCCTCCCTGGAGAAATGTCCCCTCCCTGGAGAAATGTCCCCACCCTGGAGAAATGTCCCTGCCTGGTGAAATGTCCCTCCCTGGTGAAATGTCCCCTCCCTGGAGAAATGTCCCTGCCTGGTGAAATGTCCCTCCCTGGTGAAATGTCCCCTCCCTGGAGAAATGTCCCCACCCTGGAGAAATGTCCCTGCCTGGTGAAATGTCCCCTCCCTGGAGAAATGTCCCCTGCCTGGTGAAATGTCCCTGCCTGGTGAAGTGTCCCCACCCTGGTGAAATGTCCCCTCCCTGGAGAAATGTCCCCTCCCTGGTGAAATGTCCCTGCCTGGTGAAATGTCCCCTCCCTGGAGAAATGTCCCCTGCCTGGTGAAATGTCCCCTGCCTGGTGAAGTGTCCCCACCCTGGTGAAATGTCCCTGCCTGGTGAAATGTCCCCTGCCTGGTGAAGTGTCCCCACCCTGGTGAAGTGTCCCCACCCTGGTGAAATGTCCCTCCCTGGTGAAATGTCCCCTGCCTGGTGAAGTGTCCCCACCCTGGTGAAGTGTCCCCACCCTGATGAAATGTCCCTGCCTGGTGAAGTGTCCCCTCCCTGGTGAAATGTCCCTGCCTGGTGAAATGTCCCTCCCTGGTGAAGTGTCCCTCCCCGGCGGGCAGCCCCGGCTCTGTCTATATTTAACTGGACCCAATGAGAAGGGAACGCGGGGTGGGCAGGTTTATTTCTGCTCCTGCCACCGCCCGGTGCCCCCGGGGGCACGGGGGGCGCGGGCCACAGCCGGGGCATTCCGGGGCACCGGGGGCCGCGGGGCATTCCGGGGCACCGGGAAGGTGCCGGTGTTTCCCGGCATTGCCGTCCCGCAGCCCGGCCAGTGGGACAAGGAGCCTCCTGTTCCCGGCAGAGCGGGGGGAGAGGGGAGTGCTCGGGGCCGGAGCGGGGGGCTCGGGGCCGCAGCGGGGGGCTCGGTGCCAGAGCGGGGGGCTCGGGGCAGGGATGGGTGGCCGGGCAGGGCCGGGCGCTGCCCCTTGGCCCGGGGTCGGTGTCGGTGTCGTTCTCTGCCCTGTTCTGTGCCCCGTGTCTCCTCCTGCCCCCCGGCAGAGATGCTGCAAATGAACACGGCCGGGAAGGCCGGCAGCCCGCTCTGCTCCGAGGCAGCATCCCCGCCCGTGGGACCGCGGCACATGGTGACATCGCGGTGACATCGCGGTGACATTGCGGTGACATCCTGGTGACATCCCAGTGACATCCTGGTGACATCCCGGTGACATCACGGGCTCCTGCATCCCTGCCCTGGGGCGGTGCTGGGATGCTCCGGCTGTCCCGTGGGCCCCGGTGATATCGCTGTGTCCCCTTTCCCCCGGCGGCCCCAGGACATCACTGGCCCAGGGTGCTGCTATCATCCATGGGTGCTGCTGTCCATGGGTGCTGCTATCATTCATGGGTGCTGCTGTCCATGGGTGCTGCTATCATCCATGGGTGCTGCTGTCCATGGGTGCTGCTATCATCCATGGGTGCTGCTGTCCATGGGTGCTGCCTCCATGGGTGCTGCTGTCCATGGGTGCTGCTATCATCCATGGGTGCTGCTGTCCATGGGTGCTGCTATCATCCATGGGTGCTGCTGTCCATGGGTGCTCCAGCCGTGTTGGCCGAGCGCTGAATCCCGAGCCGTGCTGCTCCGGGCTCAGCACTGGCACCCGCCTGCCTGGGGCAGCCCTGGTGTGGCCCAGCTGCTGCAGCAGCTGCAAATCCCATCAGCAAATCCTCCACGGAGCATCTCCTGGTAGCCTCCATCCCTCACGTGTCCTGCCCGTCACGTCCGGGCTCTGGGAGCTTCCGCGGGGGCTGGGGGCGTGTGGGAGCTGCCCGAGCAGATGGCCGGGCTGGACCTGGCTGGGAGCTGAGCTCTGGGTGATTGCCCAGCGAGCTCCGTGCTCCCTGAGCTCCGTCCTGCAGCGGGAGCTTCCCGGCAGGGAGGGAGGCAGCCTGGATCAGGAGAGTGCTGGGAGCTCTGGGGAGCTGGGGAAGAGCAGCTGAACCCCCTTGGCCCTCTGCAGAGCCCTGGGGTTTTTCTCATCAAGGCAGTGAAAAGTAAAACCAGACTGGAGCTGGACCTGGAGGGTCCCTGGGCCAGGCACGGGCTGGGGCCTGGCCAGGGCAGAGTCATCCCAGCTGCAATTCCACAATTCCAGCCCCTGTGGGACTGGAGGTGCTGGGATGTCCTGGAGAGGGGCCACCACCTGCACCTGCAGCCAGGGCTGAGAGAAGGCGCTTCCTGCAGCCTCGGCAAGGACTGGAACTCTATTCTGTCATGGGGGCTGGAGCAACGAGATGGAGGAGCAAGAGGAGCCTGGCAAGGGGCTGGAGCCCAGGATGGTGATCCTGGAGTCTGGGATGTGCTGGAGCCTCAAATCGTGCTGGAACTTGGAATGTGCTGGAGCCTGGGGTGCTGCTGAAGCGTGGGATCATATTGGAGCCTGGGATGATGCTGATGTTTGGGATGTTGCTGGATCCCAGGACAGTGCTGGTGCACAGGATTGTGCTGCAGTTTGGGATGATGCTGGAGCCTGAGACAATGGCAGAACCCAGGAGGCTGCTGGAGCCTGGGATGGTATTGGAACCTGGCATGATGCTGGGAATATTCCGGAATCCAGGATGATGCTGGACCTTGGGATAATGCTGACCTGATAAATTGCTGCAGCCCAGGCTGATATTGGAACCTGGGGTGATACTGGAGCCCTGGAGGATGCTGGGCTTTGGAATGATGCTGGAGCCAGGAACGATATTGGAACCTGGGAACGTTCTGGAATCCAGGATGATGCCGGACCTTGGAACGATGCTGGAGCCAGGGATGATATTGGAACTGGAGGGTGCTGGAGCAGGAGGACGCTGGAGCAGGAGGGTGCTGGAACTGGAGGATGCTGGAGCAGGAGGACGCTGGAGCAGGAGGACGCTGGAGCAGGAGGATGCTGGAACTGGAGGATGCTGGAACTGGAGGATGCTGGAGCAGGAGGATGCTGGAACTGGAGGATGCTGGAGCAGGAGGATGCTGGAGCAGGAGGACGCTGGAGCAGGAGGATGCTGGAGCAGGAGGACGCTGGAACTGGAGGATGCTGGAGCAGGAGGATGCTGGAGCAGGAGGACGCTGGAGCTGGAGGACGCTGGAACTGGAGGACGCTGGAACTGGAGGATGCTGGAACTGGAGGATGCTGGAACTGGAGGACGCTGGAGCAGGAGGATGCTGGAGCAGGAGGACGCTGGAACAGGAGGATGCTGGAACTGGAGGCTGCTGGAACTGGAGGACGCTGGAACTGGAGGATGCTGGAACTGGAGGATGCTGGAACTGGAGGACGCTGGAGCAGGAGGATGCTGGAGCAGGAGGACGCTGGAGCAGGAGGATGCTGGAACTGGAGGATGCTGGAACTGGAGGACGCTGGAGCAGGAGGATGCTGGAGCAGGAGGATGGTGGAACTGGAGGACGCTGGAGCAGGAGGATGCTGGAACTGGAGGACGCTGGAACTGGAGGACGCTGGAACTGGAGGATGCTGGAGCAGGAGGACGCTGGAGCAGGAGGATGCTGGAGCAGGAGAGTGCTGGAGCAGGAGGATGCTGGAGCAGGAGGATGCTGGAACTGGAGGATGCTGGAACTGGAGGATGCTGGAGCAGGAGGACGCTGGAGCAGGAGGATGCTGGAACTGGAGGATGCTGGAACTGGAGGACGCTGGAGCAGGAGGATGCTGGAGCAGGAGGATGCTGGAGCAGGAGGATGCTGGAACTGGAGGATGCTGGAGCAGGAGGGTGCTGGAGCAGGAGGACGCTGGAACTGGAGGACACTGGAACTGGAGGATGCTGGAGCAGGAGGATGCTGGAGCAGGAGGATGCTGGAACTGGAGGCTGCTGGAACTGGAGGACACTGGAACTGGAGGATGCTGGAGCAGGAGGATGCTGGAGCAGGAGGATGCTGGAACTGGAGGATGCTGGAACTGGAGGATGCTGGAGCAGGAGGATGCTGGAGCTGGAGGACGCTGGAGCAGGAGGATGCTGGAGCAGGAGGGTGCTGGAGCAGGAGGGTGCTGGAGCAGGAGGATGCTGGAACTGGAGGACGCTGGAACTGGAGGACGCTGGAGCAGGAGGGTGCTGGAGCAGGAGGGTGCTGGAGCGCAGGGAGGAGCTGATCCTGGATCATTCCCAGTGCAGATCCGAGGAGCGCTGGGGCCCGGCTCCCTGGCAGGCCCGAGGCACGAGGAGCAGCCTTTAGCACTGCAGCCACCCTGCCCGGGCCCAGAGCGGGCACGGGACTCCTGCTGGCACAAGGGCTGTCCGCATTCCTCTTTCCCTGCTTTTACTGCTGCTGATCCCTCCAGGAGCTGAGCTGGGCCCGTCCCAGCTGGAACCAGGATCCATCCCCTGCTCCCCCTGCCCCTCCAGGAGCTCTCAGAGGAAACTGAGGCACGGGGGAGAGCTTGTGGTGCATCCCCTCAATCCCAGCAGCAGCCGGTTGTTTTGCAGCCTCTGGCAGCCCGGGAGATGGGACGGGAGCTGGGCACCGGGATTACCCCGTGTCCCTTTAAGACGGCAGCTGGGAAAGAACATTTTGCCAGGAACGGCTCTCGAGTGGAGGCAGGGAGTAATTGCTGGGGAATTCTAAACCGGGAAGGAGCCGGCCGGGACTTGGGGAGGAGGAGGAGAGGGCTGCAGGGAGCGGGTGCTGGGGAGATCAGAGACGGGGAGAAAAAAAGGGAGGGCAAGAGGCGGGGGAAAGGAGGGAAACGGCGAGAAAAATGTACAGACCATGTTTGGCCAGAGAGCGATGTTTGTACAAGATCGTGTTCCAAAAATACCGCCCGTTCCCGGCGCCGCCGGAGGAGGGGATCAGCCCCTGCCCGGGGCTCGGCGGGGCCGCGGTCGGGCCGGGGACCCGCCGGAGGTGTCGGAGCCGGGGCCTCGCCTCCCTCTCTCCGGGGCTGTTTCCTTGGGGCGCTGTGGCTGCTCGCCTTTTTTGGAGCTGGGCAGACGGAGCAGGAGGCCAGGGGGGCTCAGCCAGCCCGGCTGCAGCTCCATCCCCATTCCCTGCTCCAGCCCCACATCCTAGTTCCATCCCCATTCCCTGCTCCATCTCCATTCCGGGCTCCATCCCAGCTCCATCCCCGTTCCCGGCTCCATCCCCATTCCCTGCTCCAGCCCCACATCCTAGTTCCATCCCCATTCCCTGCTCCATCTGCATTCCGGGCTCCATCCCTGCTCCATCCCCATTCCCTGCTCCATCCCTGTTCCCTGCTCCAGCCCCACATCCTAGTTCCATCCCCATTCCCTGCTCCATCTCCATTCCAGGCTCCATCCCAGCTCCATCCCCGTTCCCGGCTCCATCCCACATCCCGCCTGGCGGGAGCGGCACCTCGCTGCCCTCCGGACCTGAGCCCAGCCCCGCGGGGCTCCTCGGAACACAGCCGCCCCACGGGCAGCTGAGCAGCTTTCTGGGATGGCCCAGCTCTGGAGCAGCTTTCTGGATGCCCCAGCCCTGGAGCAGCTTTCTGGGATGGCCCAGCTCTGGAGCAGCTTTCTGGATGGCCCAGCCCTGGAGCAGCTTTCTGGATGGCCCAGCCCTGGAGCAGCTTTCTGGATGGCCCAGCCCTGGAGCAGCTTTCTGGATGACCCAGCCCTGGAGCTGCCTGCGGGGGGATGTGCAGGAGCTCCACCCTGGAGTGCAAACCCCACACCGGGGCAGCAGTGCTGGTGCCCCAAAATGCTGCTCTGCACCCTGAAATGCTGCTCTGCACCCCAAAATGCTTTGTCCTGAGCTCAGGGTGAGGGTCCCCTGGGGCTGCCCGGCCGGGGCTCCCCCAGTCCCCCCCATACCCAATATGTGGGAGGGCTGGGCTGCAGAAAGAGCAACAGCACAGCCAACTCCGTAGGAATTAGGGAAGCAGGATTTCACCTCTGTTCCGTCCCAAGCCGTGAATCACCCAGCTCTGCCCCCTCCCTGCTGCGCTCCTTGTGTTCCAGCTGCAAAGTTGTGATGCCAAGAGCAGCCAGACCCGGGGTCATGTGGGGACAGCTCCTTCCCCTGTCCCCTTTCCCTCCAGAGGCAGGAAAAGCACACCAGGCCCGTGGCCATGGCCAGGTGATGGGGCCCGTGACCATGGCCAGGCGATGGGGTCCATGGCCAGGCGATGGGGTCCATGGCCAGACGATGGGGCCCGTGGCCATGGCCAGGTGATGGGGCCCATGGCCAGGTGATGGGGCCCATGGCCATGGCCAGGTGATGGGGCCCGTGGCCATGGTCAGGTGATGGGGCCCGTGGCCGTCCCGAGGGCTGGCAGCCCCTGAGCTCCCCGTGCGCTTCATGGATGGGGACGGACTGAGGGGACCTCAGGCCTCGGGGACAGTCCAGGCATGGCAGCAGGCAGGGCCATGCTCTCGGTGTCCTCGGCGCTGGGGACGGGGGTGGGGACACAGGGAAGGGCAGCACTTTGGGCACTGGCCCATCCTGTCACGCTCAGCTGGGCCGAGCCAGGCTGGATCCAAAAGCAGGTTCCATTGAACACCCTCGGAAGAGAGGGAATGAGTAAAACCACCGGCATCCTGGGGAAGCTGAGTCAGAGTTTCCTTTCTCTGCCCGCGGTTCTGAGGTATTTTTAACGGCCCTCATCCTGTGCCCGGGGCGTTGGTGCTGATTTCCATCCCCCGGGTGCCCGTGGGCACTGACCCTGCCAGGGCTGAGCCCCTCTCCCTCTCCCTGTGTCAGCAAGGCAGAGCTGGTGGGACGAGCACACCGAGCCCAGCCCGGGATGCTCCCGGCTCTGCTCCTGTCCCCTGTCCTGCTCCCCCTCGCTGCCTTTCCCTGGGGAAGCTGCCAGCAGAGCTGGGACTTGCTGCCTCATCCCGGATCTCCGTGAATGCTCGGTTATCCCGGCTGGCTGGGAATTAGGGATCCCACTTTCCCCGTGGCAGGGTGCAGAGGGGGGAGCAGACCGGGGAGGAGAGGCGGGGATGCCCCCGGAGCTGGGAGCAGAGGAAGGTTCTGGCACAGGGACCTTTGCTGACCTCGTTCCCTCCTTCCCTTGCAGGTGCCGGCGCCTGCCCGGGCAGAGGTGGCTGTGACGGCCGAGGGCAAAGAGCTGGTGCTGGTGCTGGAGAGGAACCAGTGAGTGTTGGGGCTGCCACTGGGGAGGGGACACTGGGGACCCCTGCCAGCACCGGCAGTGTCCTGGCCACCCTGTCCAGCAGGGGAAGGGACAGCCCATGGCTCCATTTGGGCTGAAATGCTCCTTTTGCCACCTTGGTCGCCTCTTTCTGGGCTCCATCCCTGCAGTTTGGATGCAGGTGGCAGCAGCAGCAGTACCTGTCCCCTGTGCCACTCACCCAGCCTGGCCTCCCCTGGGACAAGGCCAGAACTTGTGTCCATCTGCCCTGCCCTCCTTGTCCCTCTGCCTCAGACCTCGTGGCATTTTACAGAACCCCAGAACCCCAGAGTGGTTTGGGCTGGAAGGGACCTTGAAGATGCTCTGCCACCCCTGCCATGGGCAGGGACACGCATGGCAGGGACCTGCCATCCCCTGGGACCTGCTCCAGGCCCTGCTCAGCCTGGCCTTGGACACTTCCAGGGCTGGGGCAGCCCCAGTTCTCTGTCCCTTGGGGGGTTTGTGTCCCCTGGTGAGCTCCTGGCAGAAGCCCTTCCTGCCGCTTTGGGGTGCAAACCCAGCCCCCACGGTGTCCCCCAGTGCCAGCAGGGGAGCCTGTGGTGTGCGGGAAGGGGAACTGGGGGTGTTGAGGGCTGTGGGCAGGGGGTTGGTGGTGGGGTTGGAAGTGACGAGCAGAGCTTAGCCCTGGCTCTGGCTGTGCTCCGGGCCTGGCCACCCTGGGGTGGCCCCTGGCCCTGCTCGGTGCCACTCTGCCGTGCTGGAGAGGGGCAGGAGGGAGAGGGGCAGCCCGGGGGGCTCTGGGGGCAGGAGGTGAGCTCGGCCTGAGCTGGGGATGGTGGCACAAAGGGGACCTGAGCGCCCAGAGCAGCCCACAGCACCCCAGACTGGCTGTGGGGACAGCCTGGGCTGTGGCCGGCTCAGCCATCCCAGCCCAACTCCCTGGGTGTGGGGGGCATTTATTTGCCTTTCAGTGTCCTCAGCCCAGCTGTCCCGTCCCTGTCCCCACCCTGTCCCCGTGTCCCCGTGCCAGCCACCCACGTGTCGCTGGCAGGAGCCAGACCGAGCTGCTGTCCCCTGTCTGAGCTGTGACTGCAGCCCCGGTGCCAGCACCCACGGCAGGAGGCTGGGGAGAGGCTGGGAAGCCGCAGCCGTGCCCGCAGTGACATTTCTGGGGCCACGCTGGCTGCACAGCAGAAAGGAGAGGCGGCAGGGCTGTTCTGGGAGTGCTGCTGCTCTCTTCTCTTCTGCAGAACTGAACCTTTGGGACGGGGCCAAACCCCAAAGCTGAGCTAAACTGAGAGCAGGGAAAACCTGGCCCTTGTCCTTCTCTGGGTGGCTGAGCCCCCTGCAGGGGTCCTGCCCTTCCACAGGGCCCTGCCAGCCCAGGAGTGAGCTGCCATCCCCGGATCTGCCATCCCTGGGATCTGCCATCCTTGGGACCTGCCATCCCTGGGATCTGCCATCCCTTGGGATCTGCCATCCCTGGGACCTGCCCATCCCTGGGACCTGCCATCCCCGCATCTGCCATCCCTGGCTTCTGCCATCCCTGGGATCTGCCATCCCTGGGATCTGCCATCCCTGGGACCTGCCATCCCCGGATCTGCCATCCCTGGCTTCTGCCATCCCTGGCTTCTGCCATCCCTGGCTTCTGCCATCCCTGGGATCTGCCATCCCCGGGACCTGCCATCCCTGGGATCTGCCATCCCTGGGATCTGCCATCCCCGGGACCTGCCCATCCCCTGGGACCTGCCATCCCTGGGACCTGCCATCCCTGGGATCTGCCATCCCCGGGACCTGCCCATCCCCAGGACCTGCCATCCCCAGGGAATTGCAGACATCCAGCAGATACCCATCACCCTGGGATCTGGGCAAGGTCACACGGATGTGGGCAATGCAGGAACACCTTTTTTCTTTTTCTTTTTCTTTTTCTTTTTCTTTTTCTTTTTCTTTTTCTTTTTCTTTTTCTTTTTCTTTTTCTTTTCCTTTTCCTTTTCCTTTTCCTTTTCCTTTTCCTTTTCCTTTTTCTTTTTTTCTTTTTCTTTTTTTCTTTTTCTTTTTTTCTTTTTCTTTTTTTCTTTTTCTTTTTTTTCTTCTTTGTCTTCATCTTCTTCCTCTTCATCTTCTTCTTCCTCTTCTTCCTCTTCCTCCTCTTCTTCTTCTTCTTCCTGCAGCAGGAAGGGATGAGATGGCATGGCATGGCATGGCATGGCATGGCATGGCATGGCATGGCATGGCATGGCATGGGTCGGGTCATGCCTGGGCCAGCCCCGGGAGGAGGTGGTGATAGCTGGGGGAAGCTGAGGCAGAGGTAAAGGCAGGGGTGCAGCTTCCTAAAAGCAGCCTGAGCTTTCTCACAGACATCTCAGTATTTTTGGGGTCCCCGTGCCCCATTTGTTGCGGTGCTGCCTCTGGAGCGTCCCCCTCCCTGTGCTGGGAGTGTAGGGATGTGCCCAGGGCAAGCCAGAGACCCCAGAGCTCCCACGGGCCCAGCTCGGGGGCTGCCGCGCCGCCGGCCGGAGCCCCGGGGCAGCTGCCGGCTCCTGTCGTGCCCCGCAGGCTGCTGGCTCCGGGCTACACCGAGACGCACTACGGCGAGCAGGGACAGCCCGTCACCGTCACCCCCAACCACACGGTGCGTGCGGGGCGCGGCCCTCCCGCTCCGGCCTCTGGGCTGACCCCGCTCCGCCCGGGCCCGGTGCGGGGACACCGCTCGGGAAACGGAGGAGGGAAACGGAATAGGGGAGATGGAATGGGGAGATGGAATGGGGGAGATGGAATGGGGGAGATGGAATGGGGAGATGGAATGGGGAGATGGAATGGGGGAGATGGAATGGGGGAGATGGAATGGGGGAGATGGAATGGGGGAGATGGAATGGGGAGATGGAATGGGGAGATGGAATGGGGGAGATGGAATGGGGGAGATGGAATGGGGGAGATGGAATGGGGACATGGAAGAGGGGAGATGGAATGGGGAGATGGAATGGGGGAGATGGAATGGGGGAGATGGAATGGGGGAGATGGAATGGGGAGATGGAATGGGGAGATGGAATGGGGAGATGAGATGGAATGGGGAGATGGAATGGGGAGATGGAATGGGGGAGATGGAATGGGGGAGATGGAATGGGGAGATGGAATGGGGGAGATGGAATGGGGAGATGGAATGGGGAGATGGAATGGGGGAGATGGAATGGGGAGATGGAATGGGGAGATGGAATGGGGAGATGAGATGGAATGGGGAGATGGAATGGGGGAGATGGAATGGGGAGATGGAATGGGGGAGATGAGATGGAATGGGGAGATGGAATGGGGAGATGGAATGGGGGAGATGGAATGGGGAGATGGAATGGAGAGATGGAATGGGGAGATGGAATGGGGAGATGGAATGGAGAGATGGAATGGGGAGATGGAATGGGGAGATGAGATGGAATGGGGAGATGGAATGGGGGAGATGGAATGGGGAGATGGAATGGGGGAGATGAGATGGAATGGGGAGATGGAATGGGGAGATGGAATGGGGAGATGGAATGGGGAGATGGAATTGGGCTGCTTTTCCAGCCCGCTCAGGACGGTCCCTCCCCTGTCTCTCTCCAGGAGCACTGCCACTACCACGGCCACGTCCGCGGCCACCGCCGCTCCTGGGTCGTGCTCAGCACCTGCTCGGGAATACGGTATGGGGACAGGGAACGGGGAATGGGGAATGGGAAACAGAGAATGGGGAATGGAGAATGGGGAACGGGGACTACGGGGAATGGGGAATGGGGAATGGGAAACAGGGAATGGGGAATGGGGAATACAGTATGAGGGAACAGGGAATGGGGGAAGGAACTGGAAATAGGGGAATGGGGAATGGGGAAAATAGGGACTAGGGAAATAAGGAATAGGGAATGGAGGAACAGGGAATTGGGGAACAGGAAATGGGGGAAGGAATAGGGAATGGGGGAAGGAATAGGGATGGGAGAAAGAATAAAATTCCCAGGAATTCTATCCCTGGAGGGGCAAGTCCCTGCACCCCAGAGACCAAGCTTTGCTCTGTGCTCTGAAGGGGGAGGTTTGGGTGCCCAGGGTTTATTTGTCCCTGGGGCTGTTTGGCAGAAATCCCCAGGTCGTGCAAGGACCAGGCTGATGTGCCACGAGTTTATGGGGCCTCAGGGCTGGGGGAGCCTGGGCGGAAGCACCACGGGAGCCATCGGGGCTGTTCCCATTCCCAGGGGCCTCATAGTGCTGAGCAGCAACACCAGCTACTACCTGAGCCCCCTGGAGACCCCTGAGCCAGGCCTCCACCTCATCCAGCGAGCAGAGCACCTGCCCATGCCGGGGGGCACCTGTGGGCACGGCCAGGACCTGGGCAGCACCATCGCTGGCATCGCCCAGCTCTTCCAGCCACGGCACCCACGGGTAAATCCTCAGGGAGAATCCTCGGGGAGAATCCTCAGGGTGAATCCTCACGGGTGAATCCTCAGGGGTAAATTCTCACGGGTAAATCCTCAGGGTGAATCCTCAGGGGTAAATCCTCAGGGTGAATCCTCAGGGAGAATCCTCAGGGAGAATCCTCAGGGTGAATCCTCAGGGAGAATCCTCAGGGTGAACCCTCAGGGTGAATCCTCAGGGGTGAATCCTCAGGGGTAAATTCTCACGGGTAAATCCTCAGGGTGAATCCTCAGGGTGAATCCTCACGGGTGAATCCTCAGGGGTGAATCCTCAGGGGTAAATACTCATGGGTAAATCCTCAGGGTAAATCCTCAGGGTGAATCCTCAGGGGTAAATACTCATGGGCAAATCCACTCGGGTAAATCCACTCAGGTAAATCCTCACGGTTAAATCCTCACGGGTAAATCCTCACAGGTGAATCCTCAGAGGTAAATTCTCGTGGGTAAATCACACAGGATCTGTCTGGGGACAGGCAGAGGCCTGGGAGGGGCTCTTGGCACTGCTGACAGCTCCCGTGTCCCCGGCAGCTGGGCAGGCTGTGCAGGCAGGTGGCATGGGAGGGTCTGTGGGTGGCTTGCGTGGCTTGACTTCGGGCAGGAGACCCCAGAGGATGCCTGGCTCGGGTCTCGGTGCTGCATCTTACGGTGTGGGATGTGACGTGAGGTCATTTGGAGCCACCCAAATGTTCTGTCACCTTGTGCCTCAGTTTCCCCTCTCAGCTGTACCTCCTGAGCAGCTCTGTGGCATCTGGAGGGTGCCCAGAGCCAAGGGCTGCCCCTCTTTGCTGAGCCCTGTGTCTGCCTGCAGGCCAGGAGGGACGCCTGGAGGACCATGAAGTACATGGAGCTCTTCATCGTTGCTGATCACACCCTGGTGAGTGCTGGGGCAGAAACCCTGGGTCCCTGTCTGTCTGCCCTGGATTTACCCCCTGGCCCTTCCCCATCCTCCTCTCTCTGCAGTACAGGAACCAGAACCTCAACCTGGGCCACACCAAGCAGCGCATCGTGGAGATCGCAAACTACGTGGACAAGGTGAGGGACCTGCCAGACCCTTGTGTGGCCCTCAGGGACTGTCCCCGGGTCACCAGGACAAGGAATCACCGAATTATGGCATCGTTAAGGCCAGAAAGCGTCTTCAAGGCCTTCGAGTCCAGTCATTCCCCAGCACTGCCAAGGCCACCACTGAGCATGTCCCCGAGTGCCACATGCAATGGCTTTAAATCCCGTCAGGGATGGGGACTGCACCCCTGTCCTGGGCAGCTGTGCCAGGGCTTGGCCACCCGTGAAGGAGCTCAGGAGCTCTCTGAGCAATGGTGGGAAGGGCTTTGTCACCCTGGGCTGAGCTCAGCAGGGAAGGTTCGCTGGCCCTGCCTGGCATCGGTGCCGGCATCCCTGGCAAGGAAGGGACACGCTGAGGTGTTGTCACTGAATGTCCTCGTGCCGCCCTGACTGGCTCCTGTGCCCACACCTTCCCTGTGGAGCCCCTGCTTGCAGGTGGATTTGGCTCAGCTGTGTTCTGGAGTCACACAGCCAGAGGGAAACAGGAGCCACTGTCGCACTACAGCGCGGAATAACTCACACACGTACGCTGGATGTAAAGGAGGGGAAAAGAGTAAAAGGAGGGAACTTTATTTTTGATCTTGTAATATATAGAATTCTAAAAGTGACAGTGGTTTGGAAGATGAAATTGCCACTTCTCTAACTACTCTGGTTAAACTAACAGTTTATCAATTTTTTCACAAAGAAGAGTGTAAAACAATTATTTACATGATAGTGCGTGCGAATTCTAGTAGAAATATGTAAACATTAAAAGGTATAGAACACTTTTAGAAGAGTTCCAAAAGAACAGGGGGACAGCCCACCAGCGGTAACGCCAGCAGGGAGGAGGGTGCCCAGGGAGTTCCAGTGCCCACCCTGCAGCTGTGCCCCCTGCAGTTCTACAGGCTGCTGAACATCAAGGTGGCCCTGATCGGGCTGGAGGTGTGGACGGAGCGGGACCAGTGCGCGGTGAGCAGCGACGCCAACGCCACGCTCTGGGCCTTCCTGCAGTGGCGGAGGTCGCTGAGGGCGCGCAAGAAGCACGACAACGCCCAGCTGCTGACGTGGGTGCTGGGCTGGGTGCTGGGCTGGGGGCTGGGTGCTGGGTGCTGGGCTGGGTGCTGGGCTGGGGACTGGGCTGGGTGCTGGGGACTGGGCTAGGGGCTGGGCTGGGTGCTGGGGACTGGGCTGGGTGCTGGGCGCTGGGTGCTGGGTGCTGGGCTGGGGGCTGGGTGCTGGGCTGGGTGCTGGGCTGGGTGCTGGGGGCTGGGCTGGGTGCTGGGTGCTGGGGGTTGGGCTGGGTGCTGGGTGCTGGGCTGGGTGCTGGGTGCTGGGCTGGGGGCTGGGCTGGGTGCTGGGTGCTGGGCTGGGGGCTGGGCTGGGTGCTGGGCTGGGGGCTGGGGACTGGGCTAGGGGCTGGGCTGGGTGCTGGGCTGGGGGCTGGGCTAGGGGCTGGGCTGGGTGCTGGGGGCTGGGTGCTGGGTGCTGGGCTGGGCTGGGTGCTGGGCTGGGTGCTGGGCGCTGGGTGCTGGGTGCTGGGCTGGGTGCTGGGTGCTGGGTGCTGTGCTGGGTGCTGGGTGCTGGGCTGGGTGCTGGGTGCTGGGCTGGGGGCTGGGCTGGGTGCTGTGATGGGTGCTGGGTGCTGGGCTGGGTGCTGGGCTGGATGCTGGGCTGGGGGCTGGGCTGGGTGCTGGGCTGGGCTGGGTGCTGGGCTGGGCTGGGTGCTGGGCTGAGGGCTCGGTGCTGGGCTGGGTGCTGGGTGCTGGGCTGGGGGCAGCAGGCGGGGGCTCCCCGCCGGGCTGGGTCTCCTGACCCCGCTGCTGAGCGGGCCCTGTCCTCCTGCCCGGGCAGAGGGAAGACCTTCGGGGGCACCACCATCGGAATGGCCCCGCTGGAGGGGATGTGCAGCGCCGATAACTCCGGAGGGGTCAGCGTGGTAAGGGGGCTGGGGTCCCTGTGCCACCCCGGCCTGCAGCCCCTGAGGCTGGGCATGGGGTTGGGGTGCAGCCTGAAGGTGAGGGGTGATGTAGCCCCTGACCCCTGATGTGCTGGCCAGGGGCACAGGGGGTGAGAAGGGGCTGCTGAAGGTCTCCCACCCCCAGCTCTGAGTTGGCAGCAGCGCTGGGATCTCCTGTGCTGCTCCTGTCCCTCGTGCTGAGGAGCCTCTCCCTGTTCCCTGCTTCTGCTCTCTGGATTTCTGCCCAGATAACTTCTCCTCCTCCTGATGGTGGCCCTGGGCATGCTGGGGTGGTCACGGTGGCCTTGGTGACCCTTGATCCCTGGGCAGGGTGGTGGGGGCACCCAGGTTTCTGGGGTTTGGGATGTGCCCCGGGTTTTAAGCAGTTGGCTCCAGCCAAGAGCTTCCCAGCAGTCCCACATGGGAATATCAGGAGACCAAACCCCACTCCTGCCACAAACCTTCCTCCAGCCCCTCCTGCCATGGCCCCCAGCTGCATCCCGGGGCCGCGGGGTCCCTCCCGTGCCCAGCCCCGCTCCCTGCTCTGGCTCAGCCCTGTCCCTCGCTGCTGGCTGTGCTGACACGTCCCTCCCCGGGCAGGACCACGCGGAGCAGCCCATCGGGGCCGCTGCCACCATGGCCCACGAGATCGGCCACAACTTCGGCATGGTCCACGACACCGCGGGCTGCTGCGTGGAGGCCACCCCCGAGCAGGGTGGCTGTGTCATGGCAGCAGCCACGGGGTGAGTGCTGCTGGCCCCGGCTGTGTCCCAGAGCCCGGGTTGTGTCCCCAGTGCCCAGGCTGTGTCCCCAGGGCAATGGCTGTGTCCCCAGAGCCTGGATTGTGTCCCCAGAGCCCTGGCTGTGTCCCCAGGGCAATGGCTGTGTCCCCAGAGCCCTGGCTGTGTCCCAGAGCCCGGGTTGTGTCCCCAGTGCCCTGGCTGTGTCCCCAGGGCAATGGCTGTGTCCCCAGAGCCCTGGCTGTGTCCCCAGTGCCCTGGCTGTGTCCCAGTGCCCCAGCAGGCTGTGGGGCTGTGGGTCTGTGTGCAGGTGGGAGCGGGCAGGGAATGTTGTCACCTCTGCTCTGGAGCCAGGCTGGCAGAGCTGGGAATGCTCTCCTGGAGAAGGGAAGGCTCCAGGCAGAGCTCAGAGCCCCTTGCAGGGCCTGGAGGGGCTCCAGGAGAGCTGGAGAGGGACTGGGGACAAGGGACAGAGGGACAGGAGCCAGGGAATGGCTCCCACTGGGAAAGGGCAGCTTGGGCTGGGATCTTGGCAAGGAATTCCTGGCTGGGAGGGTGGGGAGGGGCTGGGCTGGAATTCCCAGATTTGCTGGGGCTGCCCCTGGATCCCTGGAGTGCCCAAGGCCAGGTTGGACACTGGGGCTGGAGCACCTGGGGCAGTGGGAGGTGTCCCTGCCGTGGATTGGTGGCACTGGGTGGGTTTCATAATCCATGTGGTTGGTGCCAGTTTCCTTTCCAGAGTCCTTCTCCCTTTGGGTTTTCCACCTCCTGAGCTTACACTCATCCCAGACATGCCTGCCCTGAGCAGAAGCAGCTGTTTGCTCCCCATTGTTTGAACCCACCTGCTCTTCCAATTGGGAAGGGGCAGTGGGACCCCACTTGTGGTTGCAGGGCTGCCAGACCCTGGCGTTGGTCCCACAGGATTCACCCTCTGCCTGGGCAGGTTGTGGTGGGAAAAGCACATTTCTGGCTGTGTTCAGCCTCTCCCTGTTTGCACAGCCATGTATGTGAATATATATAAATACATATAGGGTACCTTGGCTTGCTCAGCCTCCACAACCTGCAGGCACTTAAAGTTTCCCTCCAGCTCAAGAGATTTCAAAACCACTTTTAAAAAATATCCTCTGAGTCATCTTGAGAATGAGATGTCCTGATATGAAAATATTTTTCAGCTTTTAGAGGAAATGAAACTGTTTCAAAGAAGGGGGAAATGCTTCCTTCTTCTTCATAAACCACTGAAACCCCACAAATGGTGAAATCAGAGAAGAATCTTGCTCAGAGGTTCTGTGGAAAAAGAGTGTTTCTCCTGTTCCTCACTTAGTTCCTTACTGAGTTCCTACACATTGTAGGCTCTGACTGTTTTAGTTTTTGCTGCTCTCTGGGTCCTTTTTGGTGTTTCTTTTCCATATTTCTTTAAGTGATTTTCCCCCGTCTCGGCTGCGGGGTGTTTTGGTGGCACAGGTGGTGTTTCCTGCTGTGCTCAGTGAGAACAGGAAGGGGTTTGCTTTGGGGAGCAGGGGGCCCTGCAGGTGTGGGGACCTGCCCTGGGCGGGCTGGGGGGTCTGCGGTGTCCCAGGGCAGAGGTGACCTCTGCAGCAGTGCTGAGGGGGCTGGGTCACACCTGGGGTGCCAGTCTCAGGAGGGGTTGATGCCCCAGGGGTGATGGACAGAGGCTCTGCCTGCCCCCATCCCGTTCCTGAGGATTTGGGGTTCGCAGCTGTCCCCTGGCTGTTGGTCTGGCTGTGCCAGCTGGGGTGGCAGATGTTCCTGGGCTCAGTGACAATGGGGAAGCTGCCCAGGGGAGGGTTTGTGCCAGTTCGGCCATGTCCTAATTCCCAGTTCTCACTGATTTCCCACCCTCTCCTGGCCCTGCTCCCGCCCTGTCCCCGCAGGCACCCCTTCCCTCGCGTGTTCAGCTCCTGCAGCAGGAGGCAGCTGGAGAACTACTTCCAGAAGGGAGGGGGAATGTGCCTCTTCAACCTGCCCGACACCAAGGACCTGGTGGTGGCACGGAAATGTGGCAACGGCTTCCGCGAGGAGGGGGAGGACTGCGACTGCGGGGAGGTGGAGGTACAGGGGTTCTCCTGGGACGTGGAGGGACAAAATGAACCCCTCCTGGATTGGAGGGACAGGGCTTCCTCCTGGGACCTGGAGGGACAAAATGAACCCCTCCTGGATTGGAGGGACAGGGGTTCTCCTGGGATTGGAGGGACAAAATGAACCCCTCCTGGATTGGAGGGACAAAATGAACCCCTCTTGGATTGGAGGGACAGGGGTTCTCCTGGGACGTGGAGGGACAAAATGAAGCCCTCCTGGATTGGAGGGACAGGGGTTCCTCCTGGGACCTGGAGGGACAAAATGAACCCCTCCTGGATTGGAGGGACAAAATGAACCCCTCCTGGATTGGAGGGACAGGGGTTCCTCCTGGGACCTGGAGGGACAAAACAAACCCCTGCTGGGATCTGGAGGGACAGAGTGACCCTCCTGCAGCCCACCTCAGCTGAGGAAATTCCTGCACAGGGCATTTCCAAGGGAAGGGTTTGCTGTCACCACAGGGACTCCATCCCAAGGGCTTTTCCCAGTCCCACCCTCCTGAATCTGTTCATCCCAGTCCTGATGACTTCTTGACTTCCCCCTGCCCTCTATGCCTCGGTTTCCCCGCTTGCAGGATGAGAAGGGCGATGCTGGGATGGGTGGAGAAGGGGCTGGGGCAGTGCTGGGGGGGATGGAGCCCCTGCCCACAGAGCTGTCCTCTCCACGCAGGAATGCACCAACCCCTGCTGCAACGCTCACAACTGCACGCTCAAGGAGGGGGCCCAGTGTGCCCACGGCGACTGCTGCCACAGCTGCAAGGTGAGAGCCCAGCCTGCCCACGCCTGCCCACCCTGTGCCCAGGGGATGAGGTGCAGACCCAGCCCTGCTGCTCCCTGGGAACTCCCGTGCTGTTTGTGTGTTTGTCCAGGCTCCTTGTGCCCAATGTGCAGGGTTCATGTCTAACCTTGTGTCTGCAGGTGAATCATGGAATGGGCTGGGCTGGAAGGGACGTCAGAGCCACCCAGGGCCAGCCCTGCCATGGCAGGGACACCTCCCACTGTCCCAGGCTGCTCCATCCCCAGTGTCCAGCCTGGCCTTGGGCACTGCTGGGGATCCAGGGGCAGCCCCAGCTGCTCTGGGCACCCTGTGCCAGGGCCTCACACCCTGCCAGGGAACAATTCCTAATTCCCAATATCCCATCCATCCCCGCCCCATGGCAGTGGGAGCCATTCCTGTGTCCTGTCCCTCCAGACTGTTTTCCAAACTGCCTCTCCAGGAGAATTCCCTCTGGCAGCTTGGTGCTGAGGACTGTGTCCCTGTACCCCGGCAGCCCCAGAGCCCCACAGGGACCCGTCAGATGTGACAGTGGCCAGCTGTGCCAGGAGGCACCCGGTGCCCCTGTGCTGGCGAGTGCCCTGTGCCGTGTCCCCGCAGCTGAAGGTGGCCGGGACGGTGTGCCGGGAAGCGGCGGGCTCCTGCGACCTGCCGGAGTTCTGCACGGGCGCCTCCCCGTACTGCCCGGCCAACGTGTACCTGCTGGACGGCTCCTCCTGCGCCCGCGGCCAGGCCTACTGCAGCAACGGCATGTGCATGACGCACCAGCAGCAGTGCGTGCAGCTCTGGGGGCCAGGTCAGTGCCGGCCCCCCGAGCTTCCCCTCCCAGCACCAGCCCGGGGGTCCCCGTGGGGCTGGGCTGCTGCACGGGGCCCTGGCACGGGTGCCCAGAGCAGCTGGGGCTGCCCGGATCCCTGGGGTGTCCCAGGCCAGGCTGGCACTGGGGTTGGAGCAGCCTGGGACAGTGGGAGGGGTCCTTGCCACGGCAGGGTGGCACTGGGTTGGTTTAAGGTCTCCTAACCCAAACCATTCTCTGACCAAAATGCTCCACAAGACTCCAGAAAAAAGGGAATTTCATCCCTCCTGTCCCTGTCCTGGCACGCACAGCAGCAGCTCTTGGGAGACCTTTCCATGGTGTTTTTGGCATGAGCATCCCCTGCTGCTCCTGCCTGGGGTTCCTGTATGAGCATCTCCTGCTCCTGTGTCGGGTCCCTGCATGAGCATATCCTGCTCCTGTGTCGGGTTCCTGCATGAGCATCTCCTGCTCCTGTGTCGGGTCCCTGCATGAGTATCTCTTGCTCCTGTGTCGGGTTCCTGCATGAGCATCTCCTGCTGCTGCTCCTGCCTGGGGTTCCTGTATGAGCATCCCCTGCTGCTGCTGTGTCGGGTCCCTGCATGAGCATCCCCTGCTCCTGTGTCGGGTCCCTGCCTGCTGCCCGCCGTGCCCAGAGCTGTCCCTGTGTGCAGGAGCGTGGCCGGCGCCCGACGCCTGTTTCCAGGACGTGAACATGGCAGGGAACACCTACGGCAACTGCGGCAAGGACAGCCAGGGCCGCTACGTCAAGTGTGACAAGAGGTGGGCGCAGCGCTGGTGGTGTCCCCGTGTCCCCTCCCGCACCCACAGCTGCCCCTGCCACCCCTGCCACGCCACTGGGAGGGCCCTGCCTCAGCCTCAGGCATCAGCCCTTGGGCCAGCCCTGTTTTGTATGCCAGGAAGCCACCAGGTCCTCCTGGGCTCTGTCCTCATCGCTGCTGGGAGCTGGGACTGGGTGGTCGCCAGGTGTTTTCCAGCCTAAGCCATCCTGTGATCCTGTTGTGCCACCACAAGCAGCTCCCAGCCCAGCCTGGTGGGAAATCAAAGCCCGTGCCAGGTGGAGATGCTGTTCAGGGAGGGTGTGCTCTCCCAGTTCAGGGAGGGTGTGCTCTCTGGTGTTCCCAGTGATTCCAGGGATTTTAGAGCTTCCCCTACCTCTGGCTGGTCCCCCTGAGCAAAACAAGAATTGGGAGGAGAACTGGGATGGCAGAAAGGCAGGGAGATGGTTCAGGGAGTGGGAGGAGACACCCAAGTTCTCGGTTCAGTTCAGTTCCCTCCATTGTTTCTGTGCTGTCCATGATTTAACCTGCTGAGCCTCTCCAGCCTGGCCCTGAATCCAGTGGGAATGAGCCCCCAGGTGTGGGATGGTGGGGCTGGGGGCTGCTGCCCCCGTCCCAGCTGCCCTCGGCCGTGCCCGCTGCAGGGATGCCATGTGTGGGAAGATCCAGTGCCAGAGCTCTGCCAAGAAGCCGCAGGGCACCAACACGGTGTCCATCGACACCACGATCCGCTTCAAGGGCCGCGAGGTCAAGTGCCGGGGCACCTTCGTCTACAGCGCCAAGGACGACCAGGAGGACCTGTCCGACCCTGGGCTGGTCCTGACGGGCACCAAGTGCGGGGATGGGATGGTGAGTGCCCCTTCCTGCCCTGGGCTCTGCTGCGGGGCACCTTCTCCGGGCTCTGACCCAGCTCCAGGGTGCACGTGGCTCTTCCCTGCTCACAGCCAGCCCTGGGAGCGGCTCCTTCCCCTCCTGCAGACGTTGTCTCGGTGACACCGTGACTGCTGCCACCAGGTGTTTATAGGCCACCAGGTTCTTCTCAGCCGGGGCATTTGTGGGCATCACCAGATGTGCAGTCATGTTTAGGCCACCAGATTGTTCTCTGTGCCCTCCAAGCTTCTTCACTAAATCAGGTCAGAATGGAGCAAGCCCATTGGGAATTGCCCCAGGATTTGATGGATGAGGTTCCCTCCTATGAGAAGATTGTTTCCCAGAGGAAACAGGAGATCTCTGCCAGGAGTCAGCGTGACAAACCCAGTGCCAACTGGGCATTGGTCTCTGCAGCCCCTGCATCTCAAGGACTTTGGAGGGGGCCAGTTGAGCTGAGAGAGGGCAGAGGCTGGTGAAGGACAGGGAAGGAGGGATGTGTTCCAGGGGAAGCTGGCTGTGGAGACACAGCCTTCCCTGTTTGGCATTTTAACAGTGGAATTTTCTTTGGGAAGGCCAAAACGGTGACATTTTCATGAGGAAATATGGCCAGTTCTGAAATCCAGCATTGTTTATTTTGGCCAGTGCCTGGGTTTTAGGGCCAAATGGGAAATGGCTTCTCCAGGAGGTGGGCTGGGAGTGGTGGTGGCTGGGCTCTGGATAGGGAATGGGAGTGGAATCCCTTGGCTGGAGCTGTGTGATTTCACCACCCCGCATTTTCCAGCAGTCAGATCCTTTGGAGAGCCCCCACCAGTGCCACCAGTGCCCTGTCCCGGGTCCCTCTCTGACCACAGCCCTCGTTCCCTCCCAGGTGTGCAAGGACCGGCGGTGCCAGAACGCGTCCCTGTTTGAGCTGGAGAAGTGCGTGTCCCGCTGCCACGGCCACGGGGTGAGCCCTGCTGGCACTGCTGGCACTGGGACGAGGGCAGGGCTCGGAGCCAAACCAGACGTGTCCCACGGGGATGGGCCCTGCCACCCAGAGCATTTGTGCCTCTCAGACCCGTCTGTGCCTCAGCCCCAGGTGGGGCTGGGCCGGGACCTTGGCTCACCCAAGCCCAAGAGAGAGGAAGAAGATGGGTTGTGCTGCAAGGACCATCTGCAAAACTTGGATCAGGGTCTGATTTGAGCTGGAGAGTGTTTGGAGCTCAGAGCAGGTGCCTGGTCCCCCCGAGAGCAAAACAAGAGTTGGAAGGAGAACTGGGACAGCAGAAAGGCAGGGAAATGGTTCAGGAGTGGGAGGAGACACCAAAGCTCTCTGCTCAGTTCTCCAAAGCTGAAAGGTTACAGAGGTTTGAGCTCTGTGGAGGGCAGGGCTTTGTCAGATGAGGCATCAGGAACTGCTGTGGGAACTCCTGCTGGGTTGAGGATGTGGCAGGTAAAACATCTGCTTTACCCTTTTGGGACAGGTAAAACACCCACACCTACCCTTTTGTTCTGCCCAGCAAGGTTAAGGCTCTCAGAGCTGGAGCTGCTCAGCCTGGAGATGAGAAGGTTCTGGAGAGACCTTCTGGCACCTCCCAGCACTGAAAGGGGCTTATAAAAAAGAGAGGGGGTCATTTTTCCATGGGCAGATAGTGACAGGACCAGGGGGAATGGCTTCAAACTGAAAGAAGAGATGTAGATGGGATCTTGGGCGGGAACTGTTACCTGGCAGGGTGTGAGGCCCTGGCACAGGTGCCCAGAGCAGCTGGGGCTGCCCCTGGATCCTTGGAATGTCCAAGGCCAGGTTGGACAGGGCTTGGAGTGACCTGGGACAGTGGGAGGTGTCCCTGCCATGGCAGGGGTGGCACTGGAGGACCTTTAAGGTCCTTTCCACCTAAACCATTCCAGGATCCTGTTATGTCCAAGGGGGAGCATTGTCAGGGGTGAAGCTTCTTCAGCCCAGACTCGTGTCACCATCTGTTCATTCCTGCCCTATGGACCATCACTGCCACACACCCCTGCTGGTGTCCAAGCCTCTCCTGTGTCCCCAGGTGTGCAACAGCAACAAGAACTGTCACTGTGACCCCGGCTGGGCACCCCCGTTCTGCGAGAAGCCGGGCCTGGGTGGCAGCGTGGACAGTGGCCCCGTGCAGAGCCACAGTGAGTCACAGCTTGTCCCCATGCCCCGAGGTGCCAGGGGAGGGTTGGCTGCTTCCAGAGGGGCTGCCTGGGGCCTGTCTGGGCTGCCCCACCGTCTGTGCCCAGCTCTGGCTGCTTGGTGGCCACCCATTGCCACCAGAGGCCACCGAGGGCCCGCTCCCTTCCTGGAGCTGGGACCAGCAGGCATGTCTCCAGCTCGGCCCACCAGGAATGGGCAGATGGGGTCACCACGTCCACCGAGCCAGGCCAGAGGCCGGTGGCTGTCCCAGTCCCTCACTTGTCCGTGTGCTTCCCCTGGCAGACCACGAGTCCATCCTGATCGCCCTCGCTGTCATCTCCCTGTTCCTGCTGCCCGCCCTGGCGCTGAGCCTCTCCTACTGGTACCGCCAGGAGAACTCCCTGCTCAGCAGGTGGATCAAGGAGACCCGCCTCCGGGGGGCCTGCAGGTGTGTGGGGCACCCCAAACCTTCTCTGCCCAGCTCCCAGTGCAGCCTGGGACCTGCTGCACCCGGCCTGGGGGGTCTGCGGGAGCTGCACGGACCCTGCTGCGCTGTGAGACCTGCTCTGGGGTCTCAGCAGCTTTTCCTGGAAATCCAAGGCTCCCAGCAATTCCCTGAGCCCAGGACGTGGATGGTCCTCTGGACAGAACAATCCCAGGGAGGGGTGGAGGTGGCCTGGTGTCAAGGACAATTCTCATTCCTTGCAGGCTGCCCATCTCAGACTGACCATCCCTGTCCCACACTGACCATCCCTGTCCCGCACTGACCATCCCTGTCCCACACTGACCATCCCTGTCCTGCACTGACCATCCCTGTCCCACACTGACCATCCCTGTCCCGCACTGACCATCCCTGTCCCACACTGACCATCCCTGTCCCGCACTGACCATCCCTGTCCCGCACTGACCATCCCTGTCCTGCACTGACCATCCCTGTCCCACACTGACCATCCCTGTCCCGCACTGACCATCCCTGTCCCGCACTGACCATCCCTGCTCCACACTGACCATCCCTGTCCCACACTGACCATCCCTGTCCCGCACTGACCATCCCTGTCCCGCACTGACCATCCCTGCTCCACACTGACCATCCCTGTCCCACACTGACCATCCCTGTCCCACACTGACCATCCCTGCTCCACACTGACCATTCCTGCTGCCCATCAGTGAGGGCTGGCTGTTAATGAGAAGTTAATTGACACAGGGCGTTAATTGACGCCGCGTTCCTCCCCAAACCTGCTTTTGAGGCAGCTGTTGCTCCCCTGGTTGCTTTATTTTGCCATTTCCCTAATTCCCAGCAGGAACAAATCCACGGGGCGGAAGTCGAGCAGTGCCCATCCCAAAGCTGCTTTCACCCTGAGGAACATTTCAGCTTCCAGCCACCCCACTAAGGTCAGTGAAAACTCACCAAGGTCAGGATCACTCACTGAGGTCAGGGATAACTCACCAAGGTCAGGATAACTCACTAAGGTTGGGGTAGCTCAGCTGCCAGGTTTGATTCCCTGCTGGGATGTGAAGCCTGTGGATTTCACACCTGCTCCCAGGAACTGGGCAAGCCCTGGTGCCCTGTGCTGGTCCTGCCTCATGTCTGCACTGAGCTCATCCCTCCTAAAACTGAGTTTGTTGAGCTCAAACTCCCCTGGTGATAGCCAGGAGCCTCCATTGGGAAATTTCCTATATGGAAAAGGGATAGATGAGAGTGAGGGATGATCACAGCCCTGTGCTGGGGGGTGGGGGGTGGTATTTTCTGATGTTAATGAGCCCAAAATCCAAACAAAGTTGATACTTGGCTTTGTAGTTTGATTTATGGTGTCCTGTTCTTCCTTCTCGGGTCATTGCTCTTGGCTCCTGCAGGTTTGGTTATTCCTTCATTTGGTTATTCCCTCGTTTTCTAGTTCTTTTATTTATCCTGTAGCACACTTCAGTGAATTTTTAACTTCTAGCCTGCATTGGTGCTTTTTGGGCACTAGGGCTGAATTTAGGAAGAATTCATTTTTGGGTGTCTCTCATCTGCTGGAAATCTGGTGTGGATCCAGCAGAGCTGACCCTGCTCTGGATCTCCAGCACCCTTCTCATGCCTGTGTGTTCCCATGGTAACAAACACAGAACCACGGAATCAGGAAGGTTGGAAATGCCCTCTGATGTCCGTATCTAAGAGCATCCAATCCAGCCATCAACACTGCCAGCTTCACCACTGACCCCGTGCAGCTTTTGGGTGGGATGGTGAGAGTGGTGGCCCCAGAAAGTGGTCCCAGTGGTCCTCCTGCAGCTCCCGAGAACCCAGGCCTGGAGGGGACATCTGCTGTTCACGCCCAGAAGGCAGCCTGAGGATGTTCCTCAGCCTTGCTTTTCTCCTGGAGAAGCAGTCCAAGGATGCTCCACCAGAATGTTCCCAGCCTTGCTTTTCTGCAGGAGAAGCAGCCCAAGGATGCTCCACCAGAATGTTCCCAGCCTTGCTTTTCTCCAGGAGAAGCAGCCCAAGGATGCTCCTACAGAATGTTCCCAGCCTTGCTTTTCTGCAGGAGAAGCAGCCCGAGGATGTCCCCCAGCTGTGCTTTTCTCCTTCTCACAGCAGGGTCCACGGACCGCGTTCCTCCCCAAAGCCGGCGCTGCCCCGCCCGGCTCTCAGCCCGTCAACGTCGTGCACCCGCTTCGCCCGGCTCCCCACTCCATCCCCCCCCGCCCCAGAGACCCCAGACCCGCCAGGCCCCCTCCCCCGGCCAGCAGATCACCCCTGGTCCCTGCCAAAGCCGGCGCCTCCCAGGCCAAGCTCCCTGCTCCGAAGAAGCCTCTTCCCTGCAGCCCCGTGAGGAGCCCACAGGTGAGCTCTGCTGTGCCCCCAGACCAGGGGGGCTCCCGGGTGCTGCCTGGGCTCGGGCTGGGCTCTGCTGAGGAGCTGTCTCAGCCCCTGAGGCTGGACCTGTGCTAATTGCAGGAAGCCCGTCACATCTGAGGTGTTTTAAGGTTTTTTTGGGTGTTCTGTGCTTTGAAACTTCCCAGCTCTGCACGGGAGGGAGGTTTGAGGGCTCCCTGGATGTTCCTCTAAGGGTTCTGCCTGTTCCCTTTGTGATCCCAGGTGGTCCCGAAGCAGCAGCCCCCGCGCCGGCCGCTGCCGGGGAGTCCCCTCCTGGCCAAGGAGCTGCCCCCTGCCCACGGACAGACCCTGCTGGTCATGGTCCCTCCTACCAACTTCAGCGTGCTGGGGAAGAGCGGCTCCAGCCACCCCACGAGGCCGTCCAAGTGAGCAGGGAGGGAGGAGCTGGGTGTCCCCCAGAGCTGGGTCCGGCTGGGGGGCACTGGGGGTCCCGTGGGAGGGACACCCCAAAGGGCTGCAGCCACCAGGAGTGGCAGAGGGAGGCCCAGGTGTGGTGGAAGGTGCCATGGGAGGGAGATGCCAGCCCCTGGGAGTGCCCCTGGCCTCCCAGCCCAGCGCCTGGAGGGAGCTGCTGGGGCTGCTGGGGATGAGGGACAGAAGGGAGGGATGCTGATGCTCTCTCATCTTTCCTCCTGCAGACCGATGCCACCTCAGAGGTGAGTAGAGAACATCTGTAGAGCCCTGTGGTGGGGTGGCTTTGGGCAAGCACTGGGCTGGGCAATGGGGATCAATCCACCTTCCCGGGGGCTCCTGGATCAGCAGGACACGGTCCCTCGGGCACCCCAGCACGGGCACCTGTGCCCCAGGGAATGGAGGGTGGGGGTTGTGCAGTTTGGAGTTGGGAGGTAAAGCCCAAGTCCTTTAGAGTGCCACTCCTGCTCCCAGCTCCCTGCACTGCTGAACGCTCTGGGTGTGGGGCAGCGGGGCCTCGGGGCCCACTCCTGACAGCCAGACTGGGGCCGTGTCCGTGGAGGAGCTCCTGAGCTGGGGAGGGTGCTGGTGGGGCTCGTGGGTGCTGCACTCAAACCACTCGTCTCCTTTCTCTTTCCTCTTGCTCCAGGCCAGTCCCAGCCATCAAAGTCCAGTCCACCTCCTTCTCCTCAAAGAAGTGACAGTCCCAGGAGCCACCCACCCTTCCTGAGCTGGCTCTCCTGATTTGCACTGCTGTGGCCACAGGGCTCTCCCGTTCCTCTTGTTTTAGTAACCCTTTTGATACCAGAGGACTATTTTTGTAAGACAGAATTTGTACTCAGCACACAAACTGTAGTGGTGGGGTGGACAGGGGACATCGGTACCATGGCTGGACCAGGGGTTGGTTGGAGGTGGGGCTTCCATGACAGAAATCCCACCACAGCTCTTGGCACTGCTTCCTGGCCAGTTTCCCTCCCAGCTTCAGTTCTTCTGACATTGCACACGGGCTGGGATGGGTGACTGGGGGAGTGACCATCCCCACCCACGGAATATCTGGTGACAGCGTGATGTCCTTGCAGCTACCTCCTCCTCCTCCTCCTCCTCCAGGCCTGCGAGTCCCAGCCCCAGCAGCTCCTCGCTGGGCATCATCCCGGGGGCACGTCTGCCAGGACAGAAACCCGGTGCCCAGTCTGGACTGGGCACGCAGTGCTGGGACGTTTCCATGAAGGATCCAAGTTCTCAGGCTCCTCCTGACCTCCTGTCCGATTGCACAAGGAAAAGCGGTGACGATCCTGGGGTCACCTGGAAGGAGAAACTCTCTGGGAATGTTTGAATGCCCCAGGTGCCAGTGGCAGCTGCTTCCCAGGGTGCTTTTGAGGGGCTCGGGAGCCCTCACAACGTTGCCCATTCCCTGCTCCTGGGCCAAGCCCAGCAGAGGCTCCGGGAGCCGCTCTCGCTCCAAGGGGAAGGAGCCGGGAACAAGAGCAGGAGAACTCCTGCCCGTGCCACTGGCTTGTCCCAAGCCTCGGCCAAGCCGCTGCATTTCTCTGTGCCTCAGTCCCCCATCGGGGGTGTTTCCTACCTCACAGGGCTGTTGTGAGGTTTGACAAAGGGATTCTTGGCAGGGCCTCCCAACCCTCCGTCCAAGGTGCTGTTGACCTGCACAGTTTGTGCCACTTTCCTGTGACTTGACCTGCGGCTCGATCAGGGTCTGAGATGACAACAAAGACTTTGAAAAGTCCCCTGGCTCCTCTGGCTCTTTCCTTGCTCCCTGTCCCCTGAGCCTTCCCTGCAGCATCTTCAGGAGGAATTTCTCCATGGAAGCGCTGGTCAGGCACTGGAAGGGGCTGCTCAGGGAGGTTTGCGGTGCGCATTCCTGGAGGTGTCCAAGGAAGGCCTGGATGTGGCACTCAGAGCTCTGGGCTGGGTCACGCTGGGTCACACAGTGTCACACTGGGTCACATATTGGGTCACACACTGTCACACTGTGTCACAGTGCCACTGGGTCACACTGGGTCACACACTGTCACACTGGGTCACAGTGCCACTGGGTCACACTGGGTCACACAGTGTCACACTGGGTCACACTGGATCTGGGGGCTCAGGCTGAGCTCTCCAGGCTGGGGAGGGGTGGGCAGAGCCCCCGTTGTGCCTCAGGGCTGCTGCACAGCGGGGCTGGCCCGGGGCTCAGCCCAGCCCAGCCCGGCCCAGCTGCTGTGGGTCCGGCTGGGTCCCTGCTCGGACAGGGATATGGGGCTGTCTCAGGGCTATGGGGCTGTCTCAGGGCTGTGGGGCTGTCTCAGGGCTATGGGGCTGTCTCAGGGCTGTGGGGCTGTCTCAGGGCTATGGGGCTGTCTCAGGGCTGTGGGGCTGTCTCAGGGCTATGGGGCTGTCTCAGGGCTGTGGGGCTGTCTCAGGGCTATGGGGCTGTCTCAGGGCTGTGGGGCTGTCTCAGGGCTATGGGGCTGTCTCAGGGATATGGGGCTGTCTCAGGGCTGTGGGGCTGTCTCAGGGCCGTGGGGCTGTCTCAGGGCTGTGGGGCTGTCTCAGGGATATGGGGCTGTCTCAGGGGCCGTGGGGCTGTCTCAGGGATATGGGGCTGTCTCAGGGCTGTGGGGCTGTCTCAGGGATATGGGGCTGTCTCAGGGCTGTGGGGCTGTCTCAGGGCTATGGGGCTGTCTCAGGGATATGGGGCTGTCTCAGGGCTATGGGGCTGTCTCAGGGCTGTGGGGCTCTCTCAGGGCTGTGGGGCTGTCTCAGGGCTGTGGGGCTGTCTCAGGGCCGTGGGGCTGTCTCAGGGCTGTGGGGCTGTCTCAGGGATATGGGGCTGTCTCAGGGGCCGTGGGGCTGTCTCAGGGATATGGGGCTGTCTCAGGGCTGTGGGGCTGTCTCAGGGCTGTGGGGCTGTCTCAGGGCTATGGGGCTGTCTCAGGGATATGGGGCTGTCTCAGGGGCCGTGGGGCTGTCTCAGGGATATGGGGCTGTCTCAGGGCTGTGGGGGTGTCTCAGAGCTGTGGGGCTCTCTCAGGCTGATGCTCCGGGTTCCAGCTCGTCTGTAGGGCTCTCTCATGGCCGTGGGGCTCTCTCAGGGCTGTGGGGCTCTCTCAGGCCAATGCTCCGGGTCCCGGCTCAGCCGTGGGGCTCTCTCAGGGATATGGGGCTCTCCCCGGGCCCTGGGGCTCTCCCCGGGCCCCGGGGCTCTCCCGGCCGATGCTCCGGGTCGCTGCCGAGCCCAGGTCCCGCTGTGCCCGGGTCCCTGCCGAGCCCGGGTCGCTGCCGAGCCCGGGTCGCTGCCGAGCCCGGGTCGCTGCCGAGCCCGGGTCCCTGCCGAGCCCGGGTCCCGCTGTGCCCGGGTCCCTGCCGAGCCCGGGTCGCTGCCGAGCCCAGGTCCCGCTGTGCCCGGGTCGCTGCCGAGCCCGGGTCCCTGCCGAGCCCGGGTCCCGCTGTGCCCGGGTCCCTGCCGAGCCCGGGTCGCTGCCGAGCCCAGGTCCCGCT
Organism: Lonchura striata; assembly: GCF_050655825.1. NCBI lineage: Eukaryota > Metazoa > Chordata > Aves > Passeriformes > Estrildidae > Lonchura > Lonchura striata. The sequence goes on along the minus strand of NC_140706.1, from coordinate 599,829 downwards.
GTGCCCGGGTCCCTGCCGAGCCCGGGTCCCTGCCGAGCCCGGGTCGCTGCCGAGCCCGGGTCCCTGCCGAGCCCGGGTCCCTGCCGAGCCCAGGTCCCGCTGTGCCCGGGTCCCGGCCGATGCCCCAGGTCCCTGCCGAGCCCGGGTCCCGCTGTGCCCGGGTCCCTGCCGAGCCCGGGTCCCGCTGTGCCCGGGTGTCCCTCCTGCCGCAGCCCTGGCCGCGGGGCCCGGGCCGTGCTCCGGGTGCCGGGCGGCTCTAGATGGCAGCAGATGGCCACGGACGCTCTGCTCAGCCTCCCCGGGCTTCTGGGCCAGCCGGGACCGGCTCCTCGAGCGCGGCTTTTCTCCCCTGGCCCGAATTGCACAAATCCATTGAAATCATCGGTGGCCATGAGAGCCCCGAGCGCTCCTGGCGGCTCGCTGGGCTCCCAGCTGGGTCCTGCGGGTCTCGCCTCTCATCCAGTGCGATATGTGAGCGGCCGGGAACGCTCCCCTGGGGAAGGGAAATTCCAGGGAATGCTCAGAGTCCCTGGAGGGGCTCCAGGAGAGCTGGAGAGGGACTGGGGACAAGGGACAGGAGCCAGGGAATGGCTCCCACTGGGAAAGGGGAGCTTGGGCTGGGATCTTGGCAAGGAATTCCTGGCTGGGATGGAATTCCCAGATTTGCTGGGGCTGCCCCTGGATCCCTGGAGTGCCCAAGGCCAGGTTGGACATTGGGTCTGGGAGCAGCCTGGCACAGTGGGAGGCGTCCCTGCCATGGCAGGGGTGCCACTGGGTGGGACTTGAGGTCCCTTCCCACCCAAACCATTCCAGGATTTCCCTGGCCTTTCCGGGTCTCTCCCCCACCACTGAAGCTGTTTGGGATCTCCTCCATCTCAGGCAGATGCTGTCTCTGTGTCCCTGCCTTGCTTCCCCTCTCCACACCTTGATTCCCATTCTCCAGGCCTTGGCTCCCCTCAGATGTCAAATGGAGTCTCCGGTCCCACCTGTGCTGACCCACAGCAGGGTCCTGTGACAGCCTTGTCCCCTCAGGGTGTGCCAGGGCTGAGGAGGGACACGGAGCAGGGCCAGGTGATGGGGGGACAGGGGGTCCCGGTGGTCCCAGGGAGCTCTGAGGCTCTCCTGGCACTCTGGGGAAGCCACCTGGGGACAAGGAGTTCCCTCCTCTGCTCCCTGGAGCCCAGGCTGGGAGCTGCTCCAGCTTGCCCAGTTTGCTGTGGCATCCTGGCCCAGGCAGGCTCTGTCCCCCGGTGCAGGACAAGGTGACATGGCTGATGTGAGCTGTAAAGCCATGGAATATCCCAGCTGGATCATCCAGGATTCTCCAGCCCAGTGCTGCCCTGTACAGGACACTCCAACAACCCCACCCTGTGCCTGAGCGTGCTGCCAAATGATTTTTGAACAATTCCTTTCATTTCCTCATCCTTTTTTTTTTTTTTTTTTTTAATTTCCTCTTCCCTTTTTCTCCCTTCTTGCAGCACCCTGGGCTGGAGGAAATGAGGACAGGCACCTGGAATAGGAGCACCCAGCCCCAGGCAGGCAGCACATCCTGGGCACATGGAGCTGCAGGCAGCCAGACTCATGCTCAGAGGCACAGGAAAAATCAAAGAGGAAAGGGAAAAAGCAGTGGAGCGGTTAATGAAGAGGCTCCTGCAGCCAGGGAAGTTGGGCCATTCATCATCCTCTGCTCCTGTTCTCTGTTTCTGCTGTGTTTGGCTTTGGCAGGAGGGGATTGCTCTCTCCAGCCATCCCTGCCATCCTGGGCTGGCAGCTCCCTCCCCGAGCCACGGACAGGCCCATCAAAAACAGAATTACAGGGCACAGCTGGGCTGGAGTTCTCTGCATCAGCTCCTCCGTGGGCACGGAGAGCAGGAGAAAAATCCCTTTGTGATGGCACAGAGCACATGTCAGAGCCCGAGGAGATGGGCAGAGAGAGACAGAGAGCTGTGCCTGAGGAGCTGGGAGAGAGAGCTGTGCCTGGGGTGCCAGAGCCCCAGGAGATGGGCAGAGATGTGCCTGAGGTGCCAGAGGTGCCAGAGCTGTGCCTGAGGTGCCAGAGCTGTGCCTGAGGTGCCAGAGCTGTGCCTGAGGTGCCAGAGGTGCCAGAGCTGGGCCTGAGGTGCCAGAGCCCAAGGAGAGCCAGGAGCATGTGCAACATGCCTGGTGTGGATCCAGATGCCCCGCTGAGATCACAGAACCATGGAATCATGGCATGCTTTGTCTTGGAAGGCACCGTGGGGCTCATCTCAACACCTTCCACTGGACCAGACTGCTCAGAATCCCATCCAGAAAGAATCAAACCAAACCATTCCCAAGAAGAAAATGAGGAAGTTTGGGAATGTAGAACTGGGGTGGAAATCCTACAATGTGGCTCCAGACCAGGTGTCCAGATCCTGCCAGAAGATGAGGTTTATCATTGAACGGGAAGCACTTCTGGCCTAATTAGCAAAGACAAACCAAATTCCTGTCCCCAGAAACATCTCAGAGCTCTTTCCTGGCCCCTCTCCCCAGTGGCTGCTGCTGCCAAGCTGCGAGGGGCTTGCAGGGGACAGCTGTGAGTAGCCAGGGACTGGGGCTAGTTGAAAGCACCACCCTTTGTCCTTCCCCAGCAGCTCCCGAAAGGTTTGTCCCCCTCTGTGAGCTCCATCCAGGCCGGGGCTGGTTTCCAGCAGCTGGGGATTCAGCTGTCTGCACTCTCAGCAGGCTGTGCTGGCAGCAGGCGGGCAGGAAGTGCCAGGGCAGAGGTGGCAGCGCAGGACAGGACGTGGCACAGTGGCAGTGAGGGTATCCAGGGGGTGCCTCGGGGCCTGTGCTGTGTCAGGCTGGCTGAATCCAGAGCTGGGTGAATCCAGCAGCTCACACACACAGGACAGGTCTGCTGTCACCCAGGGACCCCTGTGTGACAGGGGGGACCTGCTCCCAGCTGCGCCTGAGGTGAACAAAGCCATTCTGCTGACTTGGTTGAGTGAGCCCAGCCCAGCCACAGGTGAGCAGCCCCATTTTCTCCCTGTCACACAAATCCAGGTGGGTTTTTTCCACTGTTTTCCCTTCTGCTCCATTCTGTTGGGGCTTGTGCCCCTGGCTGCCCTTTGCAGGAAGAAAAGCCGTGGCTGCGAGACAAAGCTTAGTCATTCTTTGAGCTCCAAACCATTCCTGGCTCCTCAGCAGAGCCTTTCCCCGGAGGCTTGAGCACATGCGAAGCTTTTGTGCTGCAAACATCTCAGGCCTGAGTCAAGCCCTCTGCAGGGCTCTGTTCCCGGGCACTTTATTATCATCACTCGTGCAGTTTGTCTTTGCATGTTTTTCCTTTTTACAGCGGTGCCGAAAACAGCTCAGTCCTTTGATGTTCCCTTGGCTGGAGCTCTTTCTGGGTTTTATTTTGTTGTGTGCCTTTCTTCCCTTCCCTTCTCAGAGCAGAAGCAGAGGAAATCAGTTTGCAGAAGATGCAGCAAGGTTTCCAAGCCCAGCGCTAATCAAGGCAGCCGTGCCTGCGATCTCCCCGCGGCGCGGCTCGCAGCCAGCCCCAGCCGTGGCAGCTGATGATAAAAGCAAGGCAGCCACGGGGCTGTGACAGCCCTGGCACCAGTGCCAGCACAGGGCTGAGTGACAGCCCCACGGCGCTGCAGGACCTCCTGCCCCGAGCCCCGAGCCCCATGGCGCTGTCTGCCATGGGAAATGTCCCTGCCTGGCTCGGGAACGGGCCCCAGAGCGTGGAGGGAGGGTTGGATCCAGCTGGGATCTCTGCAGGACCTGCACAGCTGAGCTTGGGCAGCCCCAAACATCGAGCTGCTCCTGCCCCTTCCATGGGATCAGGGAATGTTTGGGTGGGAAAGGACCTCAAATCCCACCCAGTGGCACCAATCCATGGCAGGGACAGCTCCCACTGCCCCAGGTGCTCCAGCACCAGTGTCCAATCTGGCCTTGGGCATTCCAGGGATCCAGGGGCAGCACAGCAAATCTGGGAATTCCAGCCCAGCCCTTCCCACCCTCCCAGCCAGGAATTCCTTGCAAAAATCCCAGCCCAAGCTCCCCTTTCCCAGTGGGAGCCATTCCCTGGCTCCTGTCCCTCTGTCCCTTGTCCCCAGTCCCTCTCCAGCTGTCCTGGAGCCCCTCCAGGCCCTGGCTGGTGGAGGAGGCCTGAGCAGGTTTAGAAGTTATATAATTAGAACTTTTAAATGCTATATGAGTTTGGTGCCAGGGCTGCGCTGGTCTCTGCTGTGTCTCCCCAATCTGCAGTGGGGCAGAGCCAGGCTGGGGGACAGGGCTGGGCTCCTGGAGCTGAGATTTCACACCATGAGATGGGTTTGGGGGAGCAGGGCTGGGTTCCTGGAGCACAGCTGGGATTCCACCCCATGGCATGGGTTTGGGGGACACTGCTGGGCTCCTGGAGCTGAGATTTCACAGCACAGGATGGGTTTGGGGGAGCAGGGCTGGGTTCCTGGAGCACAGCTGGGATTCCACACCATGGCATGGGTTTGGAGGCAGCTCTGCCTCGCTCTGCCTCTGTCATTCCCACTCCCTGAGACTGCACAGCCTCAAGGACACCGACTCCCCCTCCTCTCCCTTCCCCCGCCCTCCCAGCACAGACAGGAGCCTTGGCTCTAATGGAGTCTCAATGCCAGGGCTGTGCTTTGGACATGCCTCAGGAGCCGTGGCGAGGCCAGCAGAGCCACAGGCGTCCTGTGCATGATTTCAGCTGTCCCTGAGGGGGGTGACCTGCTCCAGGGCTGCTGTTCCCCCTCAGACTGCCTGCCTGGGAACTGCTGCTGTTCCTGCGAGGAACGGAGAGCTGCGGGGCTGGGAGCGGAGCAGCCAGGGTTCCTTCTCCACCTGCAGGAGACAAGGCTTTGGGGACCCCTGCCAGCGCCTTCCAGGACCTAGAGGGGCTGCAAGAGACCTGGAGAGGGGCCTTTGGCAAGGGCAGGGAGGGAAAACCAAGGGGGAATGGCTTCAAATAAAATAAGGAAGGTTTAGGTTGGGAACTGGGCAGGAACCGTTCCCTGGGAGGGTGTGAGCCCTGGCCCAGGTGCCCAGAGCAGCTGTGGCTGCCCTGGATCCCTGGAGTGTCCCAGGCCAGCCTGGTCAGCTGGAGGAGCCCTGCCCACCTTTGGGATGACACAGAGCACTGACCCAGGTGCTGAGCTGAGCCCTGGGCGTGCCTGGCTGGGACAGGAGGGTGACTGCACCTCTGGAATTTCTGTGCTCCATCCCAGGGGATCCTGCCTTAGGGCTCCAGCGTGGCTGCTAGCACCCAGGGTCTGGCAGGGCAGGAGGGAAGTGTATCAGGTATCGGGCTGTTCAGCCTTGAAAAAACAATTTCTGCACCGCTGGGCACCTGGGCACCTGAGGCACTGGTGGGACGTGTCAGGAGTGGCAGCAGCTCCGTGGCTGGGCACAGGGACACCTGGCACTGCCTGGGGCAGCTGGAGAGCCCAGAGCTGCCTTTGCCCTGCGCAGGGAGCTGCTCGCAGGACAGGCTGTGCCGATCCCGCTGCCTGTGCTGCAGGTTTGCTCCCAGTTCCCCTATGCCCCATCCCTGCAGGAGGAATTGCTCCACGGGCTGGTTCCAGGCTGCTCCCCCGGCTGCAGCTGCTCCTCCATCACTGCCCTGTGCTGCAGCTGCAGCCTTCTGCTTTTGTCTTCACCTTCCAGATTCCTCCTGAGCCTCCAAAGGGAAGATTCCCCCTCTCTGTCCTTATCTGCAAGGTGAAAGGAGGGAGAAATTGTCTCCTGCCTCGGGGAAGATAAGTCACGTTGGCCTCTCCTTCTTTAGAAAACTCTCTAATGCCATTTATCAATTAATTACTGGGTTGCATTTCTGTCCATTAATTCCCCCTGCTGTCTCTCCGTTTTGGAAAGGTCTGTGATGCTCAGGCTCTAATTGTCCTGTTCCAACCTGCTTTCTTCCTCATTTTGAAGTTAAGTGGATAGCAGAGCCGTCTGTATCTGCTCCTTTCTTTCCCCTGCAGATTTCCCTGCCCCCTTCTCCTCCTCCCCCGTGTTCCAAAGGATTGCACTGGGTCTGGGGGGGAGTGGATTAAACTGTGTGGCCCAGGCTTTAAATCCTAATTCTGCTCAGGAATCAATTGTTGTGGAGAACATTTTCACCTGGAACTTTTTACACTGGCAGATCCACTTTCAGGTCACCTGCAACATGCTGTGGTTTTATATCAACCTCAGTCTCTTGTTTGGGTTGAAATAACCAAACCAGACAATTTTGAAAGACAAAAGCTTCAATTTACCTTTTTCCCCTCCAAAAAAACCATTTGATGTCTCTGTTTGAAACAATATTTCCCTTGTTTCACTTCAGCTTAAAACACAAAAGTATTTATTTTAAATGGGAAGAGGTTCCCACATAAACAAAATGGGTTTATTTTGTTGCAATGATTTGCCAGTGAAAAATGGAAAAGTACAGCTTTGGGATGGGTCCAAAGGAGGGTTTTTTCAGTTCAATCACTTAATCACAGAGCTTTTCTCAGCAGCTCCCCTGGGCCAGGATCCCCATGGCTGCTGCCACGCCGAGGTGCAGAAATGCCCCGTGAGCCCTGCAGTGCTTTCCTGCTCCTGCCCGTGATTCTGAGCCAGGTGTGCACACCTGGGCAAGGGCAGGGGTGCCTGGCTGGAGCTCACAGCCAGGCTCCAGTTCCCTGGGGCTGGGGATGCTGCAGGACAGGACCCCAGCAAGCCAGCCAGAAGAGAATCCTGTGCAAGACCCCAGCTCTGGTCAGAAGGAAAAGGAGATTTTCCTGCTGTGTCCTGCTGCTGCTTCCCACTGAGCTGTGCTGGGCACAGGCGGGGGTTGCTGGGCTGGCCTGGGCAGGAGCAGAGCAGGAGCAGGAGCAGGAACAGGGGCAGGGGCAGGAGCAGGAGCAGGAGAGGAGCAGGAGAGGAGCAGGAGCAGGAGCAGGAGCAGGAACAGGAGCAGGAACAGGAACAGGAGCAGGAACAGGAACAGGAGCAGGAGCAGGAACAGGAGCAGGAGAGGAGCAGGAGAGGAGCAGAGCAGGGACAGGAGCAGGAGCAGGAACAGGAGCAGGAGCAGGAGCAGGAGCAGGAGCAGGAGCAGGAACAGGAGCAGGAGAGGATCAGGAGCAGGAGCAGGGGCAGGATCAGGAGCAGGAGCAGGGGCAGGGGCAGGGGCAGGAGCAGGAACAGGGGCAGGAGCAGGAACAGGAGCAGGAGAGGATCAGGAGCAGGGACAGAGGCAGGAGAAGGGGCAGGAGCAGGAGCAGGGACAGGAGCAGGAACAGGAGCAGGAGCAGGAGCAGGAAGAGGAGAAGGAGCAGGAGCAGGAGCAGGAGCTGGGCTGATGATCCCGGTGGGTCCCTCCCAGCTCAGGATTTTCCATGGTTTCCGGGTGGGAGAGGTGCAGCAGTGCCTGGTGGGCATTGCCCGGAGTTCAAGCCCTGGGAGCTCTCCAGGTCCCCTTAGCCCCCAGATGTTCACCCCCAGCCGGGCCACGCCTGGCACAGCTGTCTGCTCCTCCTCAAAGCCAGGGATTCCTCATCCCCATCCCATCTCCAAAGCCTTCCCCTCCTCCAGGCTGTTCTCTTGCCTCTTCCACGGGAGGGTTCCCGTGCCCCATCCCAGCCTGGGGCACCCAGCAGTTCCCTCTGCGCCCCCAGGCCCCTCCGTGGCTGGTGCTGTTCCTCCCCATTGGGAATATTTTCCTCGATGGATGGAGACCCTCGGAACACTCACAGCATCCCATAAGTGTCACCCTACTGTTATTTTTTAGGATGAGGAAGCTGATTCGGTGTGGAACCAAAGCTGGCCCTTGCCTCTGGGCCTCCTCACTGAGGGAGTTTCTGGTTGAACTTCCAGTTTTTCTGTGGCCATAGTGGAAAACAGATCTATTTGCTCAGCCCTGGTGGGGCTGCGCTGGGAGAGTTTCTCTGTTTGTACAGGAAAAACAAACCCAAGTGTCTGTTCCTGCTTTTCCTGCAGTCAGGGGAAGTGTGAGTACAGGGTGTTAATTGGTGACAGCTCGGTTTCCCCGGGCTGCAGAGTGAAAAGTGAAGTAACCCTGGCAGCATGGGGCTGGAAAGGAGACACAAAGAGCCCTGAAATCTCCTTGGCTTCTCCTGACAGGGTGGAACAAAGTGGACACAGCAGAGAAATCCAGGTCTCACCCCTGGAAAATTGATTTCCTTCTGGTGCTGCTGGGTGTTTGGAAAATGGAAACCCAGACAGGATCAAATTGAGGAGGAAAAATGGGGAATATGCCTGGATTCCCTTTTTATTTCCTACCTCCCTGGGGTGCCACGGTGGCAGAAGAAGGGACAGAGGCCAAGCTGGTACCTGGGGGAGGAGGGGGAGGTGAACCTGTCTGTGACAAGTGGGGCAGCTGGACCACGGGATGGATTTTGGAAACCTGGCCTTTAAAAATCAGATCCGTAGAAAACCACGAGTCCCAGGAATATGTAGGTGAGGAACCTCTGGATAACACAGGGAGAGGCACAGAGAGAAACTTGTGGGGCAAATCGTGGAAGAAGAGTAAAGAGAAACATGGAATTGATTTAGTTGGAAAATCCCTGAGCCAAACATCGAGCCCAGTGTTTCCCCAGCACTGCCCCATGTCCCCCAGTGCCACCTGCATGGGGCTCTGAAATCCCCCAGGGGTGGGCACCCCAAACCTCCCTGGGCACTGCCCCGGCTGGAGCACCCTTCCCATCAGGAATATTCCCAATGTCCACCCCGAGGCTCCCCTGAGGCCGTTCCCTCTCCTCCTGTCCCTGTTCCTGGGAACAGATCCCAAATCCCCCCGGCTGTCCCCTCCTGGCAGGAGCTGTGCAGAGCCACAAGGTCCCCCTGAGCCTCCTTTGCTCCAGGCTGAGCCCCCTCAGCTCTTCAGGAACTCTCCAGCCCCTTCCCAGCTCCTCAGGAACTCTCCAGCCCCTTCCCAGCTCCTTGGGAACTCTCCAGCCCCTTCCCAGCTCCCTTGGGAACTCTCCATTCCCTTCCCAGCTCCCTCGGGAACTCTCCAGCCCCTCTCCAGCACCCCAAAAGAGCATTTCAGGAGGGCAGAGGGTGTTTGTTTTCCTTAGGCAGCTCAGCAAGACCAGGTGCTGCCTTTGCCAGGTTGCTGCAGGCTGCCCTCACCCAGCCTCACCACCTGGACTTTAATTTTCTTTTCCAGACCCTCCACCAATGCTTCCTTCTTCCCTCCATGTGGGAAGGCCAGAGAGCGAAATCCATCCTTCGTGCTGGCTCCTTTCCACCCGTATTTCGCAGCAGCAGCTGCTGCCCACAGCTTTAGCACAAAGCTCTGCTCACTTCTCTCTTCTTCCCCTTCTCCCTCCCTTCCTGACCCTTCCTCCTCCTCCTCCTCTTCCTCCGGCCCTTTGTTGATGCCAGCCCAGACTCCAGCCAGCCCAAGGGGCACTGGAGTTGTGTCCCTGGCCAGGGAACTGCTCAGCCTGGGCTGTCTGAGGCCAGGCACGGCCAGGAGGGAGGAAAGGAGGCTGTGATCTGCAAAGCTCAGGCTGCCTTGGGGAGGGAACGTGCTGGGTTTGTCCTGCAGGGCTGCAAGGCCGGGGTGTGGGGCTCGATGCTCCCCTTGGGGAGGTGGCCAGGGAATGGGGACCAGCCCTCGTGGCCGGGTGAACTTCCATCAGCTGCACCTGAGACATGGCACTCACTTCCAAAACACGGAGAAGGTTTATTAAAACCTTATCAAAAACACAACAGAAGACTGAATAAAGAAAATAATACAGCATATTATTGAATTAAGAAAACATTGAATTAAGAAAATAATACAGGAGCAAAGGATTCAGTCACCATGTGCTCATCCACACTATGGCTTTTCTGCCTGTTATACCTCTAACCCTCCCAAAGTCTTGTCACTCGTTTTCTCTGCTGTCCAGGGGTGGAGGTCACCTCCTTACAGCTTGGTTGGAGGTCGGGTGTGCCACAGGAACGAGCCGAGCCTCCCAAATGTGTGACTGCTGAGGGCATCCCGTGACAACAGCGCCAGGGGGAGGGCAAACAACTGTGCATCTCCAGAACTGCTCTTAACATGCACAGTGTTCATCCTTTAGTTGTGAGAGCCAGCCATGCATCCCTCATCCATCCACACCCCTTGGACACGAAGAACACAAACACTTGGGAAGGTCAAAGGCCAAAAAAGAGAGCGTTTTATTCAAGCATCTGATATTTATGGAATTCCAGAGGTGGCCGTGGATTGGAGGATGGAGTTGCCACCTCTCCAGCCACACTGGTCACACCAACAGTCTATCAATTCTCTCCTCCCACAAAGAAGAATGCAAAACAATCATTATTTACATGAATATGAGTGGGAACTCCAGGAGAAATATGTAAACACATCAGAAGGCTGAAGAAGTTTTATGAGAACTTTGACTTTTCGAAGAGCTATGAACGAAAACTTGACACTTTTAAAAATCAGGGCAACACTGGCCCTCCGTGGCGGTGCCGTGCCCCGTTCCGTGCAGGTGGCTCTGGCCTGGTGACCCAAGAATGGCCACAGATGCCACCTCCAGTGGCTGCCAGGCAGCCCTGCAGTTCCTGCACGGCTGCTTCAGGAGGCGTGGACAGGGGATGTGTAATTGGGCTTAATCCTCCTGCTCTCAAGGATGCAACACAACATCTGCCATGCCTGGGGAGTGAAAGCACGGCCACATCACTGCTCTGCTGCTCGGGAACAATGAGCATGCAAATGAAGGCAACAGCTCGCGCTTTGTATTGGGAGAGTTTTATTGTGCTCTGCTTCGGAGAGAATCCACCTGATCCACCTGATCCACCTGATCCACTGCCAGGGCCACACGGGCTCTGCCTCTTCAGGATGGGGAGCTAATGGGAATGGGAATGGGAATGGGAATGGGAACGGGAACGGGAATGGGAATGGGAATGAGGAGCTGAACAGGAATGAAAGTGAGGAACTGAACGGGAATGAGAGTGAGGAAGGGAATGGGAATGGGAATGGGAATGGGAATGGGAATGGGAATGGGAATGGGAACGGGAACGGGAACGGGAATGGGAATGGGAATGAGGAGCTGAACGGGAATGGGAACGAAGAGCTGAACAGGAATGAGAGTGAGGAACTGAATGGGAATGAGAGCGAGGAAGGGAATGGGAATGGGAACGAGAATGAGAACAAGGAGATGAATGGGAATGGGAATGAGGAGCTGAACAGGAATGGGAACAAGGAGCTGAACAGGAATGAGAGTGAGGAACTGAACAGGAATGGGAACAAGCAGCTGAATGGGAATGGGAGTGAGGAACTGAACGGGAATGGGAGTGAGGAACTGAACAGGAATGGGAGTGAGGAACTGAACGGGAATGGGAGTGAGGAACTGAACGGGAATGGGAATGAGGAGTGGGGTCCCTGCACCCCAGGCTCCGGGGGATGCTCCCCCACAGGCAGAGCCAGGGACAGAGGGCACGAGGGGTTTGTGCCAGGCTGGGGCTCTGTGCTGCATGGACGGGTGATCCTGAAGGGAATGTGGCCAGTCCATTCCCAGGCCCAGGCACTGCACCCAAAAAATGGACAGCAGGTCACGGGTTTTCACGCTTTTATAACTGTGGTCCATTTGCATATTGAGGTTCATCTTCCAATTACAGCTTCAGCTAATGAAGTAATTTACCCCAGGTTTGCTGCCCCCAGCTCACTTTTGTTTCCATCTCTCTGGCGGGAGGCAGTGAGGAGTCCTTGGTTCCCAGGCCTGGAGAGGAATTGCTGTGTCTGCCCAAAATGGAAAAGCAGCAGCTCACACTGGATATGGAGCTTGGAGTTTGGACTTATGCACAAATGAACTGCAGGATTGCAACAAATGAAAATATAAAAGCTCAAATCCTAAGGCACCAGTCTCTGCATCCCAGGAACAGCGGGCTGGGGGATCCCAGTGCCGTTCCCTGGGAGGATCCAGGAGCTGGTTCTGGCTCCTGGCAGAGGAATTTCAGTCAGCTCCTTCCCCAAAATAACTTGTTACCCATGACAAGAGGCACGAACTGCTCATCACCTGGGATGCTGAGAGCTTTAATTGCTGCTGAGAGGAGACAGTGACAGCCATTTATCCTAAAAAAGAATCCATTGCTCCTGAATGAAATGTTTAGCTGAGAAATGAATGGCACGTCTGAGAGAGGAGCAGGAGAAAAGTCAGCTAAGGAGGTAAAACAAAGGATGGTAACCAATAAATACCTGGCACAGGCATGAGGTTCAGATCCTGCTCTCCTGCATGGGAGGGTTCTCACTGTCATGGGATGCCCTGGTTCTGCAGGAGGAATTATTTCCCAGATCCATGGGCTAACAGGCAGAAGTGGGGTTTCCACTGTTCCCCCAGAATAATACCGATAAAAAATAGAATTAAGCTTCAAATGGAAAGCTTTGTGTTTTGCCAAGATTTACAGACATTAAGATGTGCTTTCAGCTGGGCCTGAGTTGAATTCCCCTCATTTTTAATTGGTGGAAAGGTTTCTTTGAGGGAGGAAGTGAAAGGCATAGGACTCATATTTGACTTGCAAGAGTTGTCCTGGACACTTCAATAATTCCAAGGACAAGAACAAGAAAAGATGAAATAGCAGAGTTCTCCCAAGCAAACAAAATCACACCAAGAAGTTTCTTTTCAAACACCAGTGTGTTTGCATCTGAAATTCTATTTGGCTCCACCAGACTGACAGATCCTGCCTCTGCTCCTTACCCATTGCTTCAGCTCATGTTTCCTTCCTGCCCTTTTGAAGGAGGAACTCTGTCATAAATATTTCATTCAGTTGTGTCCCAGCCCAATGGGTTTCAAGAGGACTCTTTGATTTGTTCGGTTTATTTTCCTTCAGCTCTGCAGGAGCTAAAGGTTGTTCCATGGTCTGTGCCTGCACTGCTGACAGCTGGGAAAAAGAGCTTGGAAATGGGAAGGAAAAACCAGTGCAGGTGCCCAGATGTGCTCCAGAACAGATTTAGGCTCCTTAGGTCATTTCTGTGCCCAGGCCTGCTAAAAACCCTCTGCCATTTGCTGCCTTCCCCCTGTAAATCCCAGCTGCCCCTCTGGAGCAGCTGGTCCCATGCTGTGTCCAGGTCAGTGTCCAGCCCTGTATCCCAGCCCTGTGTCCATCTCCATGTCCAGCTCCGTGTCCAGCCCTGTATCCCAGCCCTGTGTCCATCTCCATGTCCAGCTCCGTGTCCAGCCCTGTGTCCAGCCCCATGTCCATCTCCATGTCCAGCTCCGTGTCCAGCCCTGTATCCCAGCCCTGTGTCCATCTCCATGTCCAGCTCCGTGTCCAGCCCTGTGTCCAGCCCCATGTCCATCTCCATGTCCAGCTCCGTGTCCAGCCCTGTGTCCAGCTGTGTCCAGCCCTGTGTCCATCTCTGTGTCCAGCCCTGTGTCCATCTCTGTGTCCATCTCTGTGTCCATCTCCGTGTCCATCTCTGTGTTCTCTGTGTCCAGCCCTGTGTCCAGGCTCTGTGTCCAGCTGTGTCCAGCCCCGTGTCCATCTCTGTGTCCAGGCCCATGTCCAGCCCCGTGTCCAGGCTCAGCAGGTCCCACCCCTGGCTCTGCCCCTGCCTGTTCCCTGCTCTGTTCATGCTCCAGGCTCTGTTTTTCCCCCTCCCTTTCACCCCCAGCCCTTCCCTTCCCTCATTTACCTCCCAGATGGGGCCTCTGGAGCTGCCCTGGGAGGAGAATCTCCTGCCCAGAGCCATCTCCACCACAGGAATGGACCTGAGCAGGCTCTGCTCCCTGCTCTGCTCCCTGCAGCCAGGGCAGGATCCCTGCATTGCTCCCTGCAGCCAGGACAGGATCCCTGCACTGCTCCCTGCAGCCAGGACAGGATCCCTGCACTGCTCCCTGCAGCCAGGGCAGGATCCCTGCTCCCTGCACTGCTCCCTGCAGCCAGAGCAGGATCCCTGCACTGCTCTCTGCAGCCAGGACAGGATCTCACATGGCTCTGCCAAGTCTCAGGGTCCATGGTGGTCAAGGTGACCCCAAGATTGTAAAGTCCTCATTTCCCAGCCCTGCAGCCAAGGGAGGAGCCTGGATGTGCAGGATCAGCTTCTCAAGGCTGTTTATTTTCCCTTCTCCAGAACATTCTCTCTCTGCCCTGCTGAGCTCTGGCCAGCAGCTCGGCCATGGCATTCTGTCTGCCCTCAGGGGTGTTTGCATTTTATACCAAAAACTGCCTGTGCCACGTTTACAATAACGTGCCAATATCTGTCATTTGTGTTGGGCAGTGTGTCTGTGCCTTAAACCAACAGAAAAGTGTCACCAGCACAGCAAGGCATGGAGAGCAAGGAGAAGGAGAAGGTCAGGACATGCCCAAATCCCTTTATCTTGTCCCTTGAACCCCATTCTAAAAAGCCCCAAAATTCTACTTTTCCACCCTGCGTTAACTCACCTACCACACTGCTCAAACCCTTGTGGCTGTAATTCCTTACACAAAGTTGGCAGTTTTTTCCACAGGCTAAAATTGAAGCTGTGCAGGAGCAGTGCAGCAGCAGTGCAGGAGCGCTGCATCCCGAGCTGCTAATTGCCAAAGCTGCCTGCAATTTGCTGCTCATTATTTCTCTTTGCTCCCCTAATTAACGAAGGTTGTGCTCTCTCTGCTGCTTCCAGGCTCTCACTCTTCCCCCAGCTCATCCTGTTGCTGTCTCCCTCTCTGTTGCTGCCTGCCCATCTCCTTGTCCCTCAGCATCATCTGTTTGCTCTCCTGGGGGGTTCCTTTCCAGCTAAACGCTGCCATTTCCAGCACACTGATTTTTTTCCCACATCTACATATCTTTTTTTTTGTTGTTGATGTTGTCTTTTTGATTGCTTTCTCCCCAACTGTTTCTTAAAAACTCCTTGCATTTCTGCTTCCTGAGTGTGCAGAAATTGTCCAATCTGCTCCAATTTGCACTTGGGCTTGTATTTATAGAAATTATCCGGAGTTTTTGGGTGGTTTTTTTTGTGCAGAGACTTCCAGACGGTGGAGTTTCAGATCAGGGATGAGGAACCTTGGATATGGAACAAGAGAGTGTTCAGAGGGCCAAACGTGTCATCCTTCTCCAAAGTGTGGATGTGACAGTTGGATATAGAGCCCATTGAAAAAATGTGAATAAATGTGCCCGTTAAAGCACATTGACCACTTGGAAAGCATCCCAAAAAATGCCACGGTAAAACCCCAGCTGTGACAGCCTCGCTGTCCAGGAGAAGTCCTGGAGTGTCAGCAGGGATGTCACCGTCACTGCTCCTCGCTGGAGCCAGCTCCAAACTGCTCCAGGGCAGACGTGAGGCAGGGCTGGCAAACCCGGGGGCTTCCCCAGGTCCTGGAGCCCAGCAGTGCTCCAGTGCAGCCTGGCTGGGCTCAGGGCTGG
Source organism: Lonchura striata (assembly GCF_050655825.1). Classification (NCBI taxonomy): domain Eukaryota; kingdom Metazoa; phylum Chordata; class Aves; order Passeriformes; family Estrildidae; genus Lonchura; species Lonchura striata. The sequence goes on along the minus strand of NC_140706.1, from coordinate 584,528 downwards.
CCGGGGCAGCTCTGGCTGTGGGGAGCCCAGCCGGGCCCTGGCAAAGGAGCCTCAGAGCCAGGGCTGGCAGACAGCCCTGGGCAGGGATTCCACCGCTGGCCTGGTGTCCTTCCCCTGGCTGTGCCTCTGTGGGACCTGCAGGGTGACAGAGATTTGTCACCCTTCCCTTCCCTTCCCTTCCCTTCCCTTCCCTTCCCTTCCCTTCCCTTCCCTTCCCTTCCCTTCCCTTCCCTCCCCTCCCCTCCCCAGGGAGGTTGGAGTGCCCATCCCTGGAGGTGCCAGGGCAGCCTGGGTGTGACTCCCTGGGCTGGGGACAAGGGGGATCGGGCACAGCCGGGACTGGATGGCTTTGGAGGGACTGTCCAGCCCCCGATCCCGGGATCCTGCAGACCTGCCCTGTCCCTGCAGCCCAGGCTGGGGAGCTTGGGAGGGAGCCAGGCTCTCCTTGGGAAGGAGCAGGAGCTGGGCTTTGCCTGCAGCTCCTGCCCTGGCCGAGGGCCCAGCAGGAGCCCCGCGGTGCCACCGTGGACTGTGGCAGTCTGAGCTTTAGCATTCCCATCTGCTCCTTTAAAATAATGCAATTTAGCCTAATTTTTGGTGTCAAGACACTTGGTTAGGGAAATTACATTCTGTCACCGAGGTGTCAGGCTTGTCTGGGGTTGAATAAAGTGATGACACCCGTGTGAGCTGGGAAGTGAGCGTGTCCCTGCTGCAGGATCTGGGCTCGCAGTGGGGCGAGCGCTGACAGCCCTGCAGGAGCGCAGCAAATTCACCCTGACTCAGGATCCCTGGGCATGCCTGGGAGCCTGGCACACAGACTGGCAGCTGGCCCTTGGAACAGGGGCTGGGAGTGAGCCTGCAACTCACAGGTGATTTATTGTGAACCCTTGCAAGGCAAGAGGGAAAACGTCCCAGCTGGGAGCGTATCCTGGGTGGCCGGAATGAGGCAGGAGGGAACTGGGGAGACTGGAAATCTTAAAATCCCAGTTCTGTCACAAGGACAGAAAGAAATGCGAAACCTGAGGGCAGCATTTCAGTCACAACTGTTCTTTGGCTGTCAAGAGTCTGGTTAAAAACAGGAGATCAGTCCCTGTCTGCTGTAAGGACATCCCAAAGCAGAGCTCCTGCAAAGCCTGCTCAGGCTGGGGACTGTCACTGTTGTGGGAAGAGGAAAGGACCTGCTGCACTGTCAGTGCTGGTCACGCTGACTCCCACTTGGGCTGGGAGATGGAGCCGGGGGGGGAGGAAGGAGCCCTGGGCAGGGTGAGGAGCCCTGGGCAGGGTGAGGAGCTCTGAGCCCTGCTGCTCATGCCCATCCTGCTCCTCGTGTCCATCCTGCTCCTTCTGCCCTCCTGCTCCTCGTGCCCTCCTGCTGCTTGTGCCCCTCCTGCTGCTCGTGTCCATCCTGCTGCTCGTGTCCATCCTGCTCCTCGTGTCCATCCTGCTGCTCCCCAGGGTGCTGCTGGTGCAAGCCCTGCCTCACACAAAGCAGGGCCGTGGAGAAGGAGCACATGGGGAAGAGAGCCTGGCTGCCCAAAGGCAGGTTTGGATTTGCAGCTGCTCAGAGCCAGGCCAGCTCCCTGCTGCAGTCTGTGCTGCTGCAGCTCCGTGCTGCTGCAGCTCTGCAGGGCCAGGAAGGGGCAGCCCTGGGCCCCTCCTCAGCCCGGGGCAGCTCCAGAGGCTGGCATGGGGTTTGTCCTGGAGCACCCACCACTGCTGGAGGGCTCCTTGGCACGGGCTGGCCCCACGGAAGGTGGCCAAAGGTTTGTTTTTGGAGAGGGTGTTTTCTGAGCTACCCCATTTTGGGTCTGATCTCCAGGTTTGCCATGACCCCTCCTAAATCCAGGATTTCCAGAACTGCTCCTGAGCTCCTCAGCCTGACCCAGGACTCCTGGTTTCATGGGAAACCAGATTTCCACCCCAGAATGGCCATTTCCTGGTGTTTGCTGCCAAGCAAGGGTCCCACTGAGTTTCCAACTAACTCTGCTGCTCCCAGTTCTGTCTGAGCCTTTTTTCCTTCCAGCCCTCAATCCTGATGGGTTTGATGTGACAGGAATGCCACTGCTTAGGGGGACCCTGGGATAACCCAGGACGCAAAGGAAAATAACCTGGAAAGGATTTCAGAGTCCCCTAAGGGCTGATCCTGTAATTTACAGTATCTCCCATTCTTTTCATCTTTTCCTTGTGTCTTTCTGATACAGATCCCTCAAGGAAAAATGGAATAAAACATGCACACGTTACAGGGCCTGTTGCATCACCAGTGCTTAGCTTGCTCAATTGACTGGAAAATTCAAAATTCACATCCAATTTCACCACTGAAGGGGAAAAACCCATCCCTGTCAAGAGTCTAATGCTGGTTAATATTAGTTTTTAAATTGGCTTGGTAAACAAATCAGCAGTGGCTCTGCAAGGGGCAGGGGGCACCTCCTGCAGAGGGAAGCACGGGATCCGTGTCCCTGGACAAGTCCTGTGTGGGATGCTTGGCTTCTGTCCCCCCCAGCTCCAGGAGAGGGCAGAGGGGCTCCCCCCATCCTGGGGTTCAGCAGAACCCCTCAGCTGCACGGGGCTGGCCTTTTGGGGTGAGGATAGTGACAGTGGGGCTCCCCCCATCCTGGGGGCTCCCCCCATCCTGGGGTTCAGCAGGAACCCTTCAGCTGCACGGGGCTGGCCTTTTTGGGGTGAGGGCAGATAGTGGGGCTCCCCCCATCCTGGGGTTCAGCAGAACCCCTCAGCTGCACGGGGCTGGCCTTTTGGGGTGAGGGCAGTGCCCCTGGGGTCCTGTGGAGCCCCAGAGCTGCAGGGATCAATGGCATGTCACAGCAGCGGCACCAGGGGAGGGATGGGTGGCTGGGGGTCTGAGCTGCCCTTCCTGGGGCTGTCTCTGTGCCACCCCTGTCACAATGCCACCAAGGGCACCCCAGGTGCTGCACAGAGGCCGCTGGTGCTGCTGGCTCCTGGCAGGGCATGGCTGGACTCTGAGGCCTTTTCCAGCCTAAACAATCCTGTGATCATACAGAGTGTGTTTAAACTGACCATTTCATTGTCCTTCATGCCAGAAGCACTCCAGGGGACACTGAGCTCCAGAGTCACACCAGGCATCCCTGTCCCTGCAGAGGTGTCCATCTCCCGGGGCAGGGCACGGGCTCCTGCTGGGGTTTGCTGCAGGGTCAGTGCAGCCCAGGGAATTTGGGGGGTCTGCTCCCTGGGGAGCCCGCCCCGGCTCCCTGCATCCCTCCCCAGGCTCCAGGGATGCTCACTAAGGGTCACCTCCTGTCCTGGCACGCAGATGTGTGCTGGCATTTGGGATGTCTGAGCTGAAGGGTCCCGGCATGGAGAGAGTGCCAGGGGGGATTGCACCAGGACTGGCACCAGAAATCTGGAGAGGGACTTTGGACAGGGCCTGGAGAGACAGGAGTGGCTTCCACTGCAGGCTTGGATAGGACCTTGGGAAGGAGTTCCTGGATGGGAGGGTGTGAGGCCCTGGCACAGGGTGCCCAGAGCAGCTGGGCTGCCCCTGGACCCCTGGCAGTGCCCAGGCCAGGCTGGACACTGGGGATGGAGCAGCCTGGGACAGTGGGAGGTGTCCCTGCCACGGCAGGAGTGGGATTAAATTGTCTTTAGGGTGCCAAAGCATTCTGTGCCTGCAGCCCGGGGAAGCTGTGCCCCTCTGTAGCCCCCATGGATGATGATCAGCACCTGCCCTGCCCTGCCCTGGGTCTCCTTCAGCCCCTGCCTGGAGCCCCCTGACACAGAAATGCTCCTGGGCAGGGGCTGGGGGCAGTCTCCTCCTCCCCTCCATCTGTCAGAGCTGAGACTGCAGTGAGGAAAGGGGAATTCCACAGGGGAATTTTCTGCTGTCTGGCACCTCCAGCCCAGGCTTTTATTCGGAGCAAGGGGGGAAGACACCCAAGGACTGAGGTGTGACCACCAGACAGATCTGTTTCCATCAAGGAGCAGCTGTGAGCAGCAGCTGTGGTGCCAAAAGGCTGTCTGAGCTCATAACTGCTCCCATCTAAATGCAAATGCTGCCACAGCCCCGGGCTGGCAGGGAATGCTGCATGCCCTGGCTCAGGCTGGCACAACCTGGGTCGCTGTCCTTCCACAGCCAGCCTGGGGACATCCAGAGTGGGAAAAGGATCGTGGAGCACTCCCACAGCTCTGCCCCACGTCGTCTGCTCCATCCCTTGTCTCCTCACGTGGCCTCCTGTTTCAGGGAGCTCCTGTGGCTCCAGTGCAGGGAGCTGGGCTGGGGGAAGTCCAAGGGGGAACGTCATTATTTCCCTGCCAGGGTGTCCTGAGCCAGGAGACACCTCTGAGCTCAGCCCAAGGTGTCCAAAGCACAGAGAACACTTCTGAGCTCAGGCCAAGGTGTCCAGAGCCAGGGAACACCTCTGAGCTCACGCCAAGGTTTCCAAAGCACAAAGAACACTTCTGAGCTCAGGCCAAGGTGTCCAAAGCCCAGGGGACACCTCTGAGCTCAGCCCAAGGTGCTCAAAGCCAGGGGACACCTCTGAGCTCAGCCCAAGGTGTCCAAAGCACAAAGAACACTTCTGAGCTCAGCTCAAGGTGCTCAAAGCCCAGGGGACACCTCTGAGCTCAGGCCAAGGTGTGCTTGGACAAGAGAAGGGACAGGGCTGGCCCCGAGGGCTCTGCCCATCACTGCTGGGGTTTATTTAATGTTTTGTGCTTGAGCTGAGATGCAAATCTTTACCCAGCCCCTCTTCCCAGGCTCTCAAAGCAGCTCAGCCCTTCAGCCATCCCCTCTCTGTGGCCAGGGTTCGGTGAGGGAGCTGGGAATTGTTCTCTGGCACACACAGAGACAAGGATGAGGCTGTTGGGTGTTTGGCTTGGCAAACACTCGTTCCCTCAGCAGGAACTTTGCCTCAGCAGACAGGACCCAGATACTCCAGCAATCCATTGCTAATTCATCAGCACAGATTCACCTCGGTGGGGATAATCAGCAGCCTCCAGAGAGGAGTTCATTAGCACTCGGTCCCAGGGATTAGATTTATCTCCTGAGCACACACACACGCAGGCACAAAGTTGGTGTTTCAGGGCTCTTCCAGCCCTGCTGATCCTGGATGAAAATGGGAAAGGTTCTGCTGGCACCGAGCTGTGACAGGTCTGCTGGGCTGGGGTCCCGTGGAGGGGACTGCCAGGTGTCACCCACAGGGCAGTGTTTGGTGCTGGGGGGTGAGGGACAGGGACCTTGTCCCACTGTTCTCCTGACACCCTTCCCTTCCTGACCCCCACAGCCCATGGCTGGCCTGCTGTGGGCCACAGGACAGGGAATGGATGTCACAGAGAGACCTCCCCTGGAGAACAGCAGCCCCTGGAGGTGTCACAGGCTGGACACACGAGTCCCTGGAGATCTCAGGCTGGACACACGAGTCCCTGGAGGTGTCACAGGCTGGACACACGAGTCCCTGGAGATCTCAGGCTGGACTCACCAGCCCCTGGAGGTGTCACAGGCTGGACACACGAGTCCCTGGAGATCTCAGGCTGGACACACGAGTCCCTGGTCTCTGTTTCTGTCACTATTCCCAGCTGTTTTCCACAAGTCACGACAGAGCCCAGGGACTTTGCAGCAGAGTCAGGGTGGATAATGCTCATTTTGGGTGGGATTCTTCCTCCCCTGAACGTTTTGACCTAGAAGGGCCTGGCACAGGGTGCCCAGAGCAGCTGGGGCTGCCCATCCCTGGAAGTGTCCCAGGCCAGGCTGGACACTGTTCTAGTGGAAGGTGTCCCTGCCCATGGTGATTTTTAAGGTCCCTTCAAAGACAAACATTCCATGGTTCTCTAAAAGGACTCAGTGGATTTACTGGATTTACTGACACCAGGCCAAGAAAAGGGAGACACAGCTCCTGGAACATCAAAACCCAAATATGTCCTTGCCCAAGTACAAACCTGGTAGCCCTGCTCTAAGTTTAACTCAGTGATATTTTTTAATGCAAAAAGCCACACGGATCCTCTTTACAAGCAGCACCAGCATACAAAAAATATCATAAAAAAGTAACATTAAAAATAAGCAAAAAGACAAAGCAAAACATAACTGTGCAAATAAATAACCCTTTGCAATTTGGATATTTTATGGTGAGGGAAACACTCTGAATATCTAATCCAAGCAGTTCTATTGCCAAGGAAATGTCACATAAAACCAGAAGAATCATAGCATAGATCAGGGAGATAAAAAAGGACAACACAATCTAATCAGATGTGACAGATGCAGCCCAATTCCACATAACAACCAGAGCCAGCGGGGATTTGTTCGGGATGCACCCCTTGCTCCTTCCCAACCTTCTCCTCTCCTTCCAATATTCAATCCTGGCTCCATCTGAAGGGAAAATAAATTGCATTTAAAAACTCTCCGGAGGTGTCCAAACCGTTCATGAGAGCACTGGGAGCTGGGGGGGGACTGGGAATGTTCTCCCAACAATCACGGAATCCCAGAGCAGTTTGGGTTGGAAGAGACCCCAGAGATCATCCCGTCCCCCTGCCCTGGGCAGGGACACCTGGGTTTGCTCATTGTGGCTGGGAAGCCAAGGACGTTTGGGCAGTGGGGATGCGCTCGGGGCCGGGGCAGGGAGCAGCCGGGCAGTCCCCGCTCCCGGAGCCCTGCGGCCGCCGCCTCGCCTGGCCCAGCCCGCGGGTGGCGGGGACAGGCTGGAGAGGAGCGCGGCCCTCAGCCCCGCCGGGCTGGGAAAGCCGTTCCCAGGCCCTGGGGCTCCGCTCGGTCTCCTGATCCCTGCGGCTCCCCCGGGAAGGACAATGATGGGCATGGCCTGTGGCCACCAGGGCCGGACATGGCCCGTGAGGCACCAGGGCTGGGCATGGCCCGTGGGGCACCAGGGCCAGGAATGGCCTGTGGGCACCAGGGCCAGGAATGGCCCGTGAGGCACCAGGGCCGGGCATGGCCTGTGGGCACCAGGGCCAGGAATGGTCTGTGGGCACCAGGGCTGGGCATGGCCTGTGGAGCACCAGGGCCGGGCATGGCCTGTGGGCACTAGGGCCAGGAATGGTCCATGAGGCACCAGGGCCAGGAATGGCCCGTGAGGCACCGGTGCCGCCTGTGCGGGTGATTTCTGTCCTTGCACAGCCGCCGAACCGGAGCCAGCACTGTGCCCTGCTGGCCATGGCCAATGGCTCCTGGCCTGCACCAGGAGCGGGTGGCCAGCAGGAGCAGGGAGGTCATCCTGCCCTGCACTCAGCACCTCCAGTGCTGTCCCAGTGCTGGCCCCTTAGCTTGGGGAGGACTTGGAGATGTTTGAGCTCATCCAGAGGGGCTGGAGAGGGGCTGGGAGCACAAACCCTGTGAGGAACCCCTGAGGGAGCTGGGGGTGCTCAGCCTGGAGAAAAGGAGGCTCAGGGTGACCTCAGCACTCCCCACAGCTCCTGGAAGGTGCCTGTGCCCAGCCGGGCTTGGGCTCTTCCTCCAGGCACGGACAGAGCCAGAGGTCACAGCCTCGAGCTGCACCAAGGGAAGTTCAGGCTGGAAATCAGGAAAAAGTTCTTTCCAGAAAGGTGATCGAGGTCTGGAGTGGCTGCCCGGGGAGGTGGGGGAGTCCCCATCCCTGGTGTGTTTGACAAAGCCTGGATGTGGCTCTGGGTGCCAGGGCTGAGCTGAGGTGCTGGGGCTGGGTTGATTTGAAGGTCTCTTCCAGCCCAGGGATTCTGTGGAATCGGATCCACAGCTGTGTGCCCTTGCCAGGGAAAGAGCAGCTGGCTGTGATTTCTGGTTTGATTTCTGTCCTGCTCCAGCCTCTGCCCTCGGGGTCTCATTGTCTCTGTGTGGCAGCTGACAAGTGGTGCCCATTTCTGCCCTTAGTGAGAGCTCTCACTGTGTGCCCCAGCCACCCTCGGCCTTCCTCTGACAGCAGCCCAGCCTGAGCTGCCAGGCCCTGGGCGCATTCCCACATCCCACCACTGCCCTGTCTCTGTTGACCGAATTCCCTGGGAATCTCGTCTGTCCAGCTCTCAGGGACAGAATTCCCTGGGAATCTCCTTTGTCCAGCTCTCAGTGACAGAATTCCCTGGGAATCTTGTTTGTCCAGCTCTCGGTGACAGAATTCCCTGGGAATCTCGTCTGTCCAGCTCTAGGTGACAGAATTCCCTGGGAATCTCGTCTGTCCAGCTCTCAGGGACAGAATTCCCGGGGAATCTCGTCTGTCCAGCTCTAGGTGACAGAATTCCCTGGGAATCTCGTCTGTCCAGCTCTCAGGGACAGAATTCCCGGGGAATCTTGTTTGTCCAGCTCTCGGTGACAGAATTCCCTGGGAATCTTGTTTGTCCAGCTCTCGGTGACAGAATTCCCGGGGAATCTTGTTTGTCCAGCTCTCGGTGACAGAATTCCCTGGGAATCTCGTCTGTCCAGCTCTCAGGGACAGAATTCCCTGGGAATCTTGTTTGTCCAGCTCTCAGGGACAGAATTCCCTGTGAATCTCTTTGTCCAGCTCTCAGTGACAGAATTCCCGGGGAATCTCGTCTGTCCAGCTCTCGGTGACAGAATTCCCTGGGAATCTCGTCTGTCCAGCTCTCAGGGACAGAATTCCCTGGGAATCTTGTTTGTCCAGCTCTCAGGGACAGAATTCCCTGGGACTCTCCTTTGTCCAGCTCTCAGGGACAGAATTCCCGGGGAATCTCGTCTGTCCAGCACAGGGGGCATGGCCCGGGCACTGTGACCCTGCTGCTGCATTCCTGCAGTGGCTGGGCCTCTCCTTGCAAAACCCCTGCCTTGGCATGCAAACCTCACACCATCTTCATCACCATCACCATCCTCACACCATCATCACGCTGGGAGCCTGAGCTGGGCATACCTTGGGCAGTGCTGCAGGATCATGGGATGGTTTGGGCTGGAAGGGACCTCAAATCCCATCCAGCATCACCCTGCCATGGCAGGGACACCTCCCACTGTCCCAGGTGCTCCAACCCCAGTGTCCAGCCTGGCCTGGGCACTGCCAGGGATCCAGGGCAGCCACAGCTGCTCTGGGCACCTGTGCCAGGGCCCCACACCCTCTGGATAAAGAATTTAACCCCCATATCTCATTTAAATATCTCTGCCCACCCAGATTATCCTGGCCAGGGATTGCTCCTGCCCGTCTCCCTGGGCTGCCCTGTGTCTGCAGGATGTTCTGCCAGGCTCTGGCTCTCCTGTGCCTCCTCCTTGGTGCTTCCCTGCGGGTCACTGGGGGTCACAGTGGGAGCTCGTGGACCCCTGGGGCACCAGCCCTTCCTTGGCAACGTGTCCAGGCTGCTGGCACGAGCTGAGGTCAGCCAGGGCTTGGAGTCCCCTTGCTGGGGGCTGTGTTCATTCCGATCATCCCGGCTGTCCGTCAGAGCGCTGGCAGGGGACATGGTGCCAGCCTGGAATAGAGCTGAGCTGTGAGCAGCCCCAGCGCTGGGCAGGGCTGCCCGGGGCCTCTCACACACACAGAGGAGCTGTGACTCCATCCTGCGGCCTTTACATGGCTGCTCAGAGCCTCACACACAGAGGAGAAGCTGTGACTCCATCCTGCAGCCTTCACATGGCTGCTCAGAGCCTCACACACACAGAGGAGAAGCTGTGACTCCATCCTGCGGCCTTCACATGGCTGCTCAGAGCCTCACACACAGAGAAGAAGCTGTGACTCCATCCTGCAGCCTTCACATGGCTGCTCAGAGCCTCTCACACACAGAGAAGCTGTGACTCCATCCTGCAGCCTTGACATGGCTGCTCAGAGCCTCACACACACAGAGGAGAAGCTGTGACTCCATCCTGCAGCCTTGACATGGCTGCTCAGAGCCTCACACACACAGAGGAGAAGCTGTGACTCCATCCTGCGGCCTTCACATGGCTGCTCAGAGCCTCACACACAGAGGAGCTGTGACTCCATCCTGCAGCCTTGACATGGCTGCTCAGAGCCTCTCTCACACAGAGGAGCTGTGACTCCATCCTGCAGCCTTCACATGGCTGCTCAGAGCCTCACACACAGAGGAGAAGCTGTGACTCCATCCTGCAGCCTTCACATGGCTGCTCAGAGCCCCACACACAGAGGAGCTGTGACTCCATCCTGCGGCCTTCACATGGCTGCTCAGAGCCTCTCTCACACAGAGGAGCTGTGACTCCATCCTGCAGCCTTCACATGGCTGCTCAGAGCCTCACACACACAGAGGAGAAGGTGTGACTCCGTCCTGCGGCCTTCACATGGCTGCTCAGAGCCTCACACACAGAGAAGAAGCTGTGACTCCATCCTGCAGCCTTCACATGGCTGCTCAGAGCCTCTCACACACAGAGGAGCTGTGACTCCATCCTGCAGCCTTCACATGGCTGCTCAGAGCCTCACACACAGAGGAGAAGCTGTGACTCCATCCTGCGGCCTTCACATGGCTGCTCAGAGCCTCAGGCCCAGATCTTTGCACGCAATGACCCAAACAGAACACGAGCTGGAACTGAGCGTTCCCCAGGGCCAGGGGTGACCCTGCAGCCACCCCCCACCCTCTCCTCCTCCCTGGGTGCCAGCCCAGCTCCATCCACAAAGGGTTTGAGGTGCAATCCCTGGGCGTGCCCAGCCCTCCCTGCCCTGGGCTCTTCCCTCAGCCCTGCAGGGCTTGGGAAACATCTCCAGAACGAGAGAGACCTGGAGGGTGTGGGTGTGGGTGAGGCTGTGGGTGTGGGTGTGGGTGTTCCTCTGTGTCTGGATGGGATGGGATGGGATGGGATGGGATGGGATGGGATGGGATGGGATGGGATGGAAAGGTGAAGGGAAGCTGTGGGGTCAGTGTGCTCTGACCCAGGGATGAGAGCACTCCCAGCCGTGTCCCCTCTGTATCCCCAGTGATTTCCAGGAGGATCCTGGGGCTCCCCAGCCCTGCAGCCCAGGCTGCTGAAGGAGCAGCCATGCCCAAGCACTGCCAGGCCCTCCCCAGGCTCTGAGTTTCATTTGGAATTGACATTACATTTGGGAAGTGGGTTCTCACTGCAGTGCCACAACCCCACGGGTGTGTGAGGACTCTGAGCTGTGGGGGGACCCCGGGGGGGGATGTGTGTCCTTGGGCCAGGCACCACCGAAGGGCAGGGATGGACCCCGGGGCTCATGGAAACAGGGAAGGCTCCAGGACAACCGTTTTCCAAATTCAGGGCTTGTGTCTGCACATGGGACCTGTGCAAAGGTCTCTGTCACAAGACAGAGGTCACCCATGGGAAAAGGGGGATCCAAAAGCTGTGCTGGACATGAATTTACATTTGGGCATTAGTTCCTTCTGTCCAAAGCCTTACAGGAGCCCTCGGCTGGCAGCAGAGTTTTTCAGAACTATTTCAGCAGTGGGTGCACCCACTGCCAGCACTTAACATGATTATGCCTTTTTTTTTTCCTTCCCTCTCTGTAATTAATTTGTGAAAACTCTTGTGATTATGGAGGAAAGCTGAAAAGTGAGCCCTCAAGCAACTTAAATATGAGCAGACTGATGAGCAACGCACGCTCTGGGCCTTTGTACAAAGACTTTAACCTTAAGCTGGTGATTTGGGAGAGCAGGGCGGCTCTTACTTGCGTTTTCGTTATTGCTGGTGGCACTGATTTCCCCAGCACAGGATCTGCTTGGGCCTCGTTGAGTGAAAGGACCTTTTCAGACTCGAATGCACCCCTGCTTTACTCCTAAGTGCCAGTTTGGAGACGAGGGAGATGGAGCAGCATCACGTCCCATTTGTGCACTTTGGAGAGGACACGTGAGAATAACTTGTTCCTGCAATTAGAGCAAAGCCTTAACGACAGCAGGAGAGAGCTCAGGCAGAAAGCAGCTGCCATAAAACCCTGGGGAGCAAGAACCTCTGTCCTGCACAGCACCCACCTGCAGGGCTCCAGGGCCAATTCCCAGAAAATCCAGCTGGGAGGAGCAGCAGCAATGCTGCCCCTCGTTACCATAAGTGGGGAGTGAGCACTGAGCCTTTAAATGCCCTTTGCTGAGCCGCTGTGCCTCCCACAGAGCCTTTGGAGGCTCATTGTAAAGAGAACTCAGGTCTTTATGTAAGAGCAGCCCACCAGCACAATTAAATCTGTGCTGGTCACTTTTCAGCCTCCATGGGCAGGAAAATGCCTGAAAATGTCACAGCAAAAATGAGCCCGGGGTGTTGTTTTGTTGGCCTGAGAAGGAGGTGGGCTGGGCAGGGGGTGGCAGAGCTGCAGAACTGGGAATTGCAGCAGGGGACAAGGCAAGGGGGACATTGAGCAGGGGACAAACAAGGTGGGACATTGAGCAGGGACAAGGCAAGGGGGACATTCAGCAGGGACAAACCAAGGGAGACATTCAGCAGGGGACAAACAAGGTGGGACATTCATCAGGGGACAAGGCAAGGGGGACATTCAGCAGGGGACAAACAAGGTGGGACATTGAGCAGGGACAAGGCAAGGGGGACATTGAGCAGGGACAAGGCAAGGGGGACATTCAGCAGCACAGGAGGTTCTGAGAGCTGATGGGAGCAATGCTGCTTCTTTTGGTGCCCCAAGGTGAGGCACAGGTGTGAGGGGAGCCCTGCACGGTGTCCCCTGTCCCTCCCCTCCCGTGTTTGGTGCCCCCGAGCAGCCCTGCAGGGCCCTGGTGCCTCTCCTGCCTCCATCGCAGGGAGGGGAGGGCACCCCCTGCCCTGGGCTGGCACGCTGGGGCTGGGGCTCCTGGCAAAGGCTGCTTTGCACCCCAGGGCTGCCCCCAGCCCCACAGAGACTCGGGGTGGCCGCTGTCCCCTCCTGCTGCAGCTGGGTGTGGGATTCCTTAAAATCAGAGGGGTTTGGGTACGCTGCAAAAGGCCTCAGGGACAGCGGGATGGTGATCAGAGCTAAGCAGTAGCTATAAGAGTTGTCAGCAGAAAAATATACAAGAAGTAGAAAGAAAGGACAAATAGAACAATGGTCTGTGTGTTAACACTTGGGTAGAATAACTCCCTAAGTTGCAGAAAAGTATCTCTGGTGAGGTATTAGGAAGTTCTAAGCTTAATAATGGAGCTCTGTGCATTGTATCTTGAGGCTTACAAGCAGGTATTGTATTTGAAATAAGCAAGCATTGTTTTAACCAAAGGTACTTGTGCTTATAGTGGTTAGATAAAACTACTGTCAACATGCTTTTGCTTTGTGTGATTGGTCAAAAAGCTTTTAAAGTAAGCTGTAACATTAAGTTCTTGGTTTGCTGCCAGGGATCCGAGCTGCTGGCACCTTCCCATTGTCACAGCCATGTAATGAGAGTGATGCTGGAAAATAAACATCTCAAGATGTGTTCCTCAGCAGCCCCGTCCCGTTCCTGGTTGGTGCAGTCCCTGGCCAGTGAGCATGGGCAGGAGGCACAGGCTCCCCGATGGCTGGCTCTGCCTCAGCCTCCCAAATTCCTGCCCTCCCCCGGCTGGTGTGGCGCTGGTCTTTGAAGGTCACAGAACCAGAAAACCCCACACGGGTTTGGGTCAGAATGGACCTTAAAGCCAACCAGTTCCAGCCCTGCGGGGACAGGGACACCTCCCGCAGCCCTTCCAGCCCAAACCCTTGTGATTGTGTAAGTGCCAGCTGCCCTGGCACATCTGGGCTCTTGGCAAGCAGCACCACGAGGAGCAGTGGCCACAGCTGGCCCATGGAGCAAGAGGAGCCTCTGGGAGCCGCCCTGGGCTCGGCTTCACCCACCTGCTTTGGGCTGCAAGCCCTGCAGAAGTGGGAGGCTCTCGTGACTCAGCTGCTGCCCCCTGTGCACACCAGACAGGCCCTTCCCTGCTGCAGCTGCAGAAAAGGCAAATAAAAATGGGGCAGTTCCTGAGAGCAGAGGGGTCTGCAGGCTGCAGCATTTCCTGGAGAATCCTGGAGAGCAGAGGGGTCTGCAGGCTGCAGCAGCTCCTGGAGAATCCTGGAGAGCAGAGGGGTCTGCAGGCTGCAGCAGCTCCTGGAGAATCCTGGAGAATCCTGGAGAACCGTGGGGTCTGCAGGCTGCAGCAGTTCCTGGAGAATCCTGGAGAACCGTGGGGTCTGCAGGCTGCAGCAGTTCCTGGAGAATCCTGGAGAACCGTGGGGTCTGCAGGCTGCACACCGGCTCCGTGCGAGGCAGAGCAGGGACGAGGGGGAATTGCCCATGACAGGAGCTGGCTCTCAGAGCAGGACTCATTTGTCCACACTCAGATGAGTCTGACCCACTTCCAGCTGCCTGCCTGCACAGGATGGACGGCAGCTGGAAGGGAGCTCAGCCAAAGGCACGGGGAGCTGTAAGTCCCTGCAGTCACCAGAGCTGTGAGACTGACAGAGGTGGCTGAGAACACAAACAGGGCTGTGTTTCACATCACAGGAACCTGCAGAGGCTCCTTTGCAGAGCAGGTTCCTCCTGGGTCCCCGTGTTGCCTCTGTGCCCTGTGCATGCACATCCACCTGGCTTTCCACAGAATGTCAGGAAGGTTGGGATTGCAAAGGACCCCAAAGACAATTTAATTCACCCCTGCCATGGCAGGGACACCTCCCACTGCCCCAGGTACTCCAAGCCCAGTGTCCAGCCTGGCCTTGGGCACTGCCAGGGATCATGGGGCAGCTCCAGGTGCTCTGGGAATTCCACCCTGGCCAGGCCCTCACACCCTCCCAGGGAACAATCCGTGCCCAATATCCATTCTTCTGCCAGGGACTCCAGAAAAGCAAGGCTGGAAAACAGTTTCTGTGTCTGGCACAAGCTTCCAACGCAGTAAATCCCCCCAGGAGCTGCAGCTCGGAGCTTCCAGCAGGACTTGGGCTGCAGCTCCGAGCTGCTAACTCGGGATGACACCAACTGTCAGCTCCTATCAAGATTAGGATAAAGGCTTTATCAGGCAAATTGGTGCTGTTGTCGCTGCCCTGATGTTATTTTAAGTGAATCCTTCTCCATTTCAGGGAGACCTCTGAAGGACAAGGACTGCTGGTCCAGAGAAGAACCCTGAGCTCCTGCCTGGCTGCTGACAGAAATCTCTTCTCACAAAGAAAGCTCCCCCCTGTAGGAATCCCGTCCTGCTTCTCCTCAGCCTCGTGGTTATCCCATTTCCTTTCAGGGGACAGCGTGTTTCAACACTTATTAAATTGCTGTTTCTCTCAGCAGGCTCAGGGCCAGGCAGAGCGGAGATCTGAGATCTGAGCCGGGGCAGGGCGCTCCTCTCTGCCGAGCTCTCAAGGGCTTTGCTCGGGCACAGCTCAGTGACAGTCACTGGGTTCCCTGGAAGGGATGGCTGCTTACACCACCTGAGCATCTGCCCCAGGCTGCAAAACCTCTGGATCCTTCTGGAGCAGACCCCTCGTGATCCCAGGCGCTCCCAGCTGGAAGTGCCGCTCCTGCAGCCCCAGCAGCTCCAGCCCTGGCAAGGACATGGTGCCCCAAGCCGCCCCGGAGCCATCACGGGTGTCCTGGCAGCTCCTGGGCCGTGTCCTGCTGTCCTTCCCCGGAGCTGTCCCCTGAGGCGGGCAGGAACCCTCCTGGCAAGGCAGCACCAGCCCCTTGGCTCCGGGCTCACCTGAGCGAGCGTGGCTGCGCTGGGGAGGGCAGGGCAGCCGGATTGCTTCTGGCAGCAGCGGTTTTTCCTCTCTATTCCCATTACAAATACCCTCTTCCTTGGCATTTGGCCATCTGGGAGAGTTATTCTGGCGCTCAGCCTCGGCGTGGGAGGTGCTGAGTGTTGGGCTGCCTGTGGTAGGGAGAGCTGGGCTGCCGAAAAATACAGAGCTGGAAATGCTCATGCAGATGGATTAGAGGATGTTTCCATTAAAATCCTGCCTGCCTTTCCACTCTGCAGCATAAATAATGGTGGTGTGAGTGTCAGGATGCTGAAGGCTTAGGAGAAATATTCACTAGGCTTTGGCAAAACTCTTATCCCTGTTTAGCAGAGCAGGCAGCCGCTCTGATGTGCAGAACTGGAAGTTGAATCCCAGAATCCCAGGATGGTTTGGGTTGGAAGGGTTAAATCGCATCCAGTGCCACCCCTGCCAGGGCTGGGACACCTTCCACCGTCCCAGCTGCTCTGAGCCCCATCCAGCCTGGCCTAGGCACTGCCAGGGATCCAGGGCAGCTGCTCTGGGTAACAGAGCAGAGAAACGCTGCAGGGAGCTGGAATGAGGGAAAACAGGGAACAGGGGCAGAAGAGCAGCAGCAGCAGTGTTGAGATCCAGCTTTTGGATGCAGAGTGTGTGTAAGAACCCAAAGCAGGCAGGGTTTAGGACCTGTCAGCCAGGGATGGCAGAACACCCTCAGAAGAGCCGTGTGCCAGTGTGACACAAGGACAGAAGTGACGGGCACTGGGAGAAATCCAGCTCCCAGCAGCAGCTCTGGCAGGGCTGGCAGAGCAGGGACACGCACAGCCTCCTCTGCCCAGGGTCCCAGTGCACCTCCCACCTTGCCACAAGCCCCATCCCAGCACGGGGCACACCTGGCTCCCCAGTCCTGACCCCCAGCCAGCTCCCAGAAGATGAAGCCATTTTAGGTTTGCCAGACCTAGTGCTGGGCTTTGGCATTAAAGGGCGAAGCCCTCCAGAGGCAGGGCAGGAGCAGTGCTGTGCCAGCAGGAGGTTACAAACACCACAGCACTCTGCTTGGCCCTCCACGGCTGCCTCAGCTGAAACAAGAGCTGCCACAGGCAGCAGAAGCAGAGCTCAGGGTGGGACAGGCTGGCTGGGCACTGCATCCCTCCCTGCACACTCCCAGCTGCTGACCCCACACTGCTCCTGCCATTTACTGCCCACTGCAGAGCACCAGAGAATTCCCAGATCCCACACTGCTCCTGCCAAATTCCCAGATCCCACACTGCTCCTCCCATTTACTGCCCACTGCAGAGCACCAGAGAATTCCCAGATCCCACACTGCTCCTGCCGTTTACTGCAAACTGCAGAGCACCAGAGAATTCCCAGATCCCACACTGCTCCTGCCAAATTCCCAGATCCCACACTGCTCCTCCCATTTACTGCCCACTGCAGAGCACCAGAGAATTCCCAGATCCCACACTCCTCCTGCCAAATTCCCAGATCCCACACTGCTCCTGCCATTTACTGCCCACTGCAGAGCACCAGAGAATTCCCAGATCCCACACTGCTCCTCCCATTTACTGCCCACTGCAGAGCACCAGAGGGAGAATTCCCAGAACTAAACCTTCCCACAGATGGATGAGCCAGGCAATCCCGGAGATTCTCCTCCAACCTCGCTCTGCAGACAGTGGGGCAGGTGCTGAGGATGAGGTCAAGCCAAGGCAAAGCACCCTGTGTGGGAATTTTGGGATCATCTGATTTGAGCTTTGCAGAGTTAGAAGTTGCTGCAGGTAAGCTCTTGTAGTGGGCAGTGTTGGGAGGTCTGAACTGCAGGCATCTGTACCTGCCCTGGGTGTAAAACCCAGCTTTCCACAGCACAGATCAGCTCCTCGGGCTTCTCAGCAATTCATTAAAAATGGATTAAAGCAGTTTTCCACTTGTGAAATCCCAGCTCCTCAGCAGATCTCGGACACAGGGTGGGTTTTGGTCACTCTTCCACTCTCCATCAGCCCCAGGCTCAGCTTAGCAGGGGCCTAGCACGGCAATCTTTTCCTGGTGAGACAGGTCCTTCCCTCCTGCCACAGCACTCAGTGAGAGCAGCGGGCCCCGCAGCCGTGGGATGATCTCCTGCTGCCCAAGGGCTGCTCTGCCATGCCCTGGAGGCGACTTGGCCACCTCAGGACCACAGCAAGAGGACAAGGTCTCCCTGTGGAGGTCCCAGCCCAGAGGCCACCTGAGCTGGGTGTCAGCAGGGTGGAGGCCCAGGGAGTGAAGGACGGGGAGCATTCCCTGGGAAGAAGCGTTCTGAGGCTGGGAATGCTGGACACTGCCGGGCTGGGACACCAGGGCCGCGTGCTGGCACTGTGCTCAGGACAGGCTTCGTCCTGCTGCTGCCAGCTTCTCCCAGCACCTACAGGAAAATGCTGGGGGAATATTTCTTTCAATATCTTCTGCTCAGAGCAAAATCTTTTTGCCATGGCTACAAGGATTGTAACAGAGAAGTGGAAAATCTCTCCATCTGTCCAGCCAAATCTCTCGTCTGCCTTTCCTTGCTCCGCTGACAAGGATTGCAGAGGATGTTTGTGAATCTGGCCTCAGAACACCTCGGTGATCTGAAGCTGCTTCCTCCGTGTGGATGAAGGGAGAGGAGCCCTGGGGTGAGGAAGGGCTGGATCTCCACCAGCCCCTTTGAAGGTCTGTCTCTTCATGTCACAGCAGGACTTGCCAGATGCCTCGTGGTCAGGAACAAATCTGGCTCTTTTTTTTCCTTTTTTTTTGGTGTTTCTAACAGGAACTGAGCTCTTTGAAATCTCTGGCCTGATAAAACTTGTTAAAAAGCCACATGGGCAGCCTGAGACAGATCCATGTTTTTTAACTCTTTCCCAAATCCAGCCACTGAGGAGAGGGAAAATTCTCTGGGAAGATTTGCCTGACTCCTCATCAGCCACAGGCAGGAAAACGAGTCCTGTCCAAACAGGGAAGGGGAATGTGGAAAAGGTTCCATCCCAGCTGCTGAGGGACGTTTCACTGACCCATGGAACGGGCTGGGCTGAGGGACCTCAAACCCCATCACCAATCCCATGGTCAGGGGCACATCCACCTGGAGAAGACTGAGAGGAGCCAGGCTGAATGCTCCCAGCCTGAGTCACCTCCCCAGGCTCGCCCGTCTCTCCTGAGGGTGCTGATGTCCCTCCAGTGCCTGACAGGAGTTTGCAGCACTTTAAAGGGCATTCCTCAGTTTCAGGTGCCAAAATTTGATCTGTCACCCCTCAATTTGGAGCTGATTTTCCTTTAAATCTTGGCACTTCTTGAAATCAAGAAGAAAACAAGAGCACCAATGTTTCAGGTGGTAAAAAGATGGATTCTGGTCATTGTATTCTGCTGGATTGCCCTGGATTCTGTGCAGTAAAGGGCATTTCCCAGCCCTGGCAGTGTCCCAGGCCAGGTTGGACAGGGCTTGGAGCAGCCTGGGACATTGGGACATGTCCCTGCCATGGCAGGGGTGGCACTGGGTGGCACTGGGTGGGCTTGGAGGTCCCTTCCCACCCAACCCATTGTGTGATTCCAGCATTCCATGAAGGATCAGTGGCTGGAAGCCTGGGGGCCATCCCTGTGTGTAAGTGTGCTCAGACCCAGCTGAGAGCTGTGCTTGAACCCTTCCCTGGAGCCCAGGTTTCCAGTTCAGCTGGGCCATCCATCCAGGGATATTTCTGCACCAGAAACTCCCCCTCTCCTCCCCATCCCTGGTGAGGCTCTGGCCCACATTCCTTTGGAAAGAGGAAGGTGCCAAGCGCGTGCCAAGCACTGAGAACCTCGGAGCACTTGGAGAGCAGGACGTTGGCAGCGCTGCAGGAGAGGGTCTCATCTGCTGTGTGACAGATCCACGGGAGCGCTGGCACCGCTGCCAGAGCCAGCCTTGGCAGGGAAATGTGCTTTTGCAAGAGGTTTAACTCCCTGAAGGCTGTGCCAGCCTGGGGTGACAGGGACAAGGGGCAGCTGGGGAGAAGGATCCTACGTAGCCACACGAACTCGCTGCAAAAGAGGATTTCAGCAGAGGCTGCTCCTCACCTGGCTGTGCTATGGAGCTTCATGAGGAGAACTTTCTGTGGGACCCAGCCTGGACACGTGTGGATCTGCACAGCACCCAGAGCTGCTTCGGGACTGGGAGCTTACCGCTGGGCTGGTCCTCATGGGAGACAGAAGACAAAGGTGGGAATCCAGTTTAGAGGGACTTGCCCAGCTTCAAACATTTCTGGGTCTGCAGAGGCAGTGAGATGGCACAGCAGATGGAGAATCATGGAATCATGGAATGATCTGGGTTGGAAGTGACCTCAAAGCCCCTCCAGTGCCATGGCAGGGACACCTCCCACTGTCCCAGACTGCTCCCAGCCCCAGTGTGTACCTGGCCTGGGCACTGCCAGGGAGCCAGGGCAGCCACAGCTGGGAATTCCACCCTGTGCCAGGACCTCACACCCTCACAATAATTTTTTTTTTTTCCACCTACTCTTTTCCAGTTTAAAACCATCCCTCTTGTCCTGTCACTCCATTAATCCTAAAGGTTGGAAGTCACCTTTTTGATCCCCAAGTCAGCCCTGAACCCACCATGTTCACCACTGACCACGTCCCCAGGTGCCACATCCAGAGGCTTTGGGGCACCTCCAGGGATGGTGACTCCAGCACGGGACCCTTTGTTCCAATCCCTGACAGCCTTTGCATGAAGGAGTTTTGTAATACCCAACCTAACCCATCCCTGGTGCAGCCTGAGGCCATTTCCTCAGCCTCAGCCCAGCCAGGTGGGGAGGGAGCAGAGGCAGCGGAGCCACGGAGCAGGAGCTGGCACAGAGGGGTCAGACCCCCGAGAGTCAGGGCAGCCCCTGGGCTCATTCCTGGGCTCAGCTCCTGGGCTCAGCTCCCCTCATTCCCTGGGCTCATCCCCTGGGTTCATTCCCTGGGCTCATTCCTGGGCTCAGCTCCTGGGCTTATTCCTGGGCTCATTCCCTGGGCTCAGCTCCTGGACTCATTCCCTGGGCTCATTCCCTGGGTTCATCCCCTGGGTTCATTCCCTGGGCTCATTCCTGGGCTCATTCCCTGGGCTCATTCCCTGGGTTCATTCCCTGGGTTCATTCCCTGTGCTCATCCCCTGGGCTCATTCCCTGGGCTCATTCCCTGGGCTCAGCTCCTGGGCTCATTCCCTGGGTTCATTCCCTGGGTTCATTCCCTGGGTTCATCCCCTGGGCTCATTCCCTGGCCCCTGGCCATGCTTACAGCACCTTTCCCAAGGAGCAGAAGCTGCAGGAGTCCCAACGGCTGAACAGGAGCTCCTGGGATTGAAGGGGCTTGGGGCATCCTTGGCCTCAGACAGGGGATGTTTGAGTGGAAAAGGCAGGCTGCACCGCCCCTGCTCCTGCAGAGCTGCGGGAAGGCTGTGTCCAGGCTGGGATCAACAGGTGACCGGGGAGGGCGGAGGGAAGAGCCCAGCAGATGCTTAAAGGATTGGAAACCTGCTTATTGGAGAAACTCCGGGATCCCGGTGTGTTTAGCTTAACAAAGAGAGGATTAAGCAGAGACTTAGGCGAGCAGGAATCGATGGCAGAGGATTTCTGGCCCTGCAGACAAAGTGTAACAATAGAGTGGCTGGGAGCTGGAGCCAGGCAGATGAGAGCAGGACGAGGGGCTGCTTTTGGAGGGAGGGGATTGTCGGTGGGGCAGCAGCCGGGCCACGCTGTGCTCCCAGCACTGAGCACAGAATCCCACACGAACAGGGATTCTCCTTTGATCCCCGTACCGCGGCCGAGGTGGGAATTAGTGCGCAAAGCTTGGGGCCTGGCTGACGAGCAGGTCGGAGAAAATGATCCTGATGGATTTTTTTCACGCTCTTCTGAAAAATCCATGAAGTCCCAAACGCAGGTGATTTTTTGGGGAGGGAGCTGAGAGGGAATTGAATCAGCTGAAAGCTGTTACAGACAGCAGCAGAGCAGAATCAATCACCATAATCAAAGCAGAGCTGCCTGATGACACCGAGGGCTGAACAATGAACATTCACATAAATCCACTGCACTGATTAGGCAGAAAAGCCCAGATAGTCAATATTCCCATTAAACATCCATCAGAAAGTGCTTCCCAGATTGCACTCCCATTTGGGAATTTCTCCATTTCATAGGCAATTGAAGCCGTTTAGCTGATGATTGCTGTTGGATAACACCACCTCCCTGGATGTAAAATCACCTGGGGAGGGTGTTGGGATACCTGGGGCAGCTCTGCTGGCGCACAGCACCTGGGGGCTCATTTCCCAGCCCAGGGCCAGACTGCTCTGGGGGATTTCCCTTGTCTTTGCTGGGCCAGGGGGTCCTACAAACAGGCACACATGGAGAGGGTCATGGGCATTTTCTGGGACATGGCATTGCCATCTCTGCTCTTCTAAGGTGGGGACAGCTCTGCAGGGAGGAAGATTCTGGCTTCCAGCACCCAGCCTGTGAGGAGATGCACCAGGGCCAGCTGTGGGGAGCCTGGGATGGGGCAGGGGGCTCAGAGCAGTGGTCAGAGCCATCCCAGCAGGGCTGCACTGGGCTGAGCTGTGCTGCTCCCTGTGCTCGGAGCCAGAGCTGCCAGCCTCTCCCCTTCTCTCTGCTGCACCCTGGGGTGGTTTCAATGCCAAGGATTCTAAACAGCCAGCAGAGGTGTCTGATGAAGGACTGAGGGATGCCAGAATGAAGAGAGGGCACCTCAGCAGCACTGAGAGCTCAGCAGGTCACCTGCAGGTCACAGCTGTGACCACTGGTGGCCCTGGGTCCACCCAGACCTGCCACATCCCATGTTCCAGCTCAAGCCTAAGGGCCACAAGTGCCAGGAGGATGTGGGATGCTGGGGAGGTTTGTCTGAGAGATCTAATGCAGGCAAAGAGGTGAATGGAAAAAAAAGGGTCAGAAAGAAAAGTGGAAAAGGAGAGGAATGGGAAATGGAATAATTGGTAGCACAGAGGGGGAAAGAGGCAGCACCCCTGATGTGCTTTGCTTAGCACTCCCATCATGTGAGTACAGAGCAATCAGCATTCCTGGAAACTTCGGGTTTTAATCTCTCTGAACCTCAAATCTCCATTTGTAAGTAGGGATAATGTACTCAAAGGACAGGAAGATTAGTTAATTAATGGGTTGTGACATACTCTGATGCTGTGATAATGAGCACTGCTAGGAAATGTGTGATTGAGGCTCTGCCTCAGTGTATTTTATTTAGATCTGAACCTGGAGATGGGAGCAGCCCCTGAAGCTGCAGAGCTTTCCCTCTGTCTGTCCCTCTGTCCAGGGATTTCCATTCTATGCTTTGGGGTCTCCCATGAAACCACAGCCTGAAATGTTGGCACGTCTGTGGAGAGAGGATTCCCAGCTTACAGTGGCTGTCCTAAAGCTGCTGGCTCTGGGGCTCGGTGCTCCCAGCAGGGCCTGGGCAGGCCAGCCTGGGCTCGCTGGGTGTCTGTGCTGGGCAGGAGCTGCACTGCATCGGCCTCGTGGGGCCTCCCAGCTCCGGGGATGCCACGAGTTACGTAGAGAACTCCTCCTGCCACGTCCTGCACAGGGAGAGATGAAGGCACTGAGTTTGTTGGGGATCACCTGGGAGGCTGATCCCATCGGATCCCATCCAGGGGCTCCTGGGAGGGGTGGGACACCTGGGAAAGCTGATCCCATCCAGGCTGATCCCATCTGATCCCATCCAGGGCTGCACAGCTCCTGGGAGATGTGGGACATCTGGGAAAGCTGATCCCATTCAGGCTGATCCCATCTGATGCCATCCAGGGCTGCACAGCTCCTGGGAGATGTGGAACACCTGGGAAGGCTGATCCCATCCAGGTGGATCCCATCTGATCCCATCCAGGGCTGCACAGCTCCTGGGAGATGTGGAACACCTGGGAAGGCTGATCCCATCCAGGTGGATCCCATCTGATCCCATCCAGGGCTGCACAGCTCCTGGGAGATGTGGAACACCTGGGAAGGCTGGTCCCATCCAGGCTGATCCCATCCAAGACTGCACAGCTCCTGGAAGGGTGGAATGTCACACCTCAGAGCCATGTCAGGACATCCACACTTACACACACGCAGCAAAATCCCCGAGCAAAGCCGTGCTGGATGTCCTGAGCCCGGGAGGCTGCGGGGCTGGGAGCGTCAAGGACAGACAACGGGAGCCAAGGCTGGACCTCCGGGCTTCCAGCAGTGTCGGGTGGTTTGGAGCAAGGACTGATCACATCCAGCACTTGCTTTGGGCAGCTGTTGAGGGGAATGAGAGGAGACTCGTGAGGAAGTGGCAGCAGGATGGTGCGAAGCAGCAGGGAGTGCTGAGGCTGCAGGGAAAGGCGCTGGGCCGGAGGATACGGGCCGAGGCAGCAGCAGCATCCTCCCCGGCCCTTCCCCAGGGGCAAGCAGGGCAGGGAGCCGGGTGCCCACGGCCCCTGAGTCACCGGGGCCCTGGGAGAGGTCCCACGGGGACAAGGCTTCCTCGGAGCCCCTGGGAGTCAGGGCCTGCCTGGGGGCTGCGGAGCGACCGCGGTGAAGGCAAAGGGAACCCAGGGAGCAAAGGGAACCCAGGGAGCAAAGGGAACCCAGGGAGCAAAGGGAAGCAAAGGGAAGCAAAGGGAACAAAGGGAACCAAAAGGGAACCAAAGGGAACAAAGGGAACCAAAAGGGAACAAAGGGAAGCAAAGGGAACCAAAGGGAACCCAGGGAACACAGGGAATCCAGGGAACCCAAGGAATGCAGGGAATGCAAGGAACACAGGGAACCCAGGGAACCCAGGGAACAAAGGGAACCAAAGGGAACCAAAGGGAACAAAAGGGAACCAAAGGGAACACAGAGAACACAGGGAACCCAGGGAAGAAAGGGAACCCAGGGAACCCACGTCCTTCCCTGCCCTCTGCCAGCAGCCCTGCCACCACTGCCTGTTCCTCTCCACACGAGCTCCACGCTCCTCAGTCACCTCTCCTGGACCCTGACCCCATGGCCAGGCTGTCCCAGGGACCCTGGCCGTGTTCCCTGCCCAGGGATGCTCCAGCTGGGACAGCTCTGTTCCCCCGGGGGCATTTTCCACCTGACCAGGGCAGGAAACACCCAGCTGCTGTTCCCTGGGCACTGAGCCAGGGCTGGCTGTGCTTGCTGCCCTGACCCTTCAGGCTGCCAAAATTCAGGATCAGGGGTGTGCAGGGGATGTGGCAGCCCGGGATGGAGCAGGAGCCTGGGACAGAGCCAGGCTCTAACGCCCTGCACACGGAACTGCTCCGTTCCCTCTGCTGCCCTCAGCACGTCTCCCTCGGACCCCTCACTGCCGCAGCTCCAGCTGACACTCTAGGCAGCCTTTCCTCCCCTTGCCTCTTGTTTCTCCTGGCTGAAGCTTTTCTTTCGCTGCTTTTTTTAAGTCAAGCCCCAGAGGCTTGAAAGAAGGTGACTCATCCCCTCAGAAGTCCTGGCAGCTCTTATCTCCTCTTTGGCACCAGCTGGGAGGTGGGAAAGTGGGAAAAGGAATTATAAAAAGAGAAATCAATACATCTTTTGTATGATTTTCCACAGCTCACCTGTTGTCTGTGCTCTCAGCTGGGGGAGATAAGGTGATTTACTTGGTGCCAACACTTCTGCCCTTTCAGCTTACAAAATCCTTAATTCATTAGCAGAGGTACAACGCCAGCAGACCAGCAGGATGGGAATAGCTCTTTAGGCTCAAAGGAAGGAATCTTTCCCTCAGTTTTATATATAAATATGTATATTTCTATGTCTGTATTGTATATATTTTGATGAAATTTTAATTTAAGTACAAATACACACGCTGACAGTGCTGACCAGTATGAGGGGGATCTACGAGGGCATGATGCTCATGGAGATGGATGGGGAGAAGGACCAGAGAGCTGCTGGCATGGAATTCCCGGTCCTAGAGAGCTGGCATGGGCAGTGCCAGCGGCGATCTTCCCTGGGGAACCAGCTGGTTCCTGCCCAGCCTGTGCCAGGGCTGGCAGGGACGGGCAGGTGGCTTTTCAGGCCCACATGGAGCACAGGACGGAGCTGTGGCTCTGCTGCACCAACTGGGGCAACCATCCTGCTCAGACACCGGGGACAACCAGCAATTCCTCCAGGAAGGGTGAAGGTCTGGTCTCAGGCTGGCCTTGGTGTTTATCACGGAATAACTTCTTGTGGAGGGAGGGATGGATGGATGGATGATGGATGGATGGATGGATGATGGATGGATGGATGGATGGATGGATGGATAGATGGATGGATGGATGGATGATGGATGGATGGATGGATGGATGGATGGATGATGCATGGATGGATGGATGATGGATGGATGGATGGATGGATGGATGATGGATGGATGGATGGATGGATGATGGATGGATGGATGGATGATGGATGGATGGATGGATAGATGGATGGATGATGGATGGATGGATGGATGGATGGAGGATGGATGGATGATGGATGGAAGGATGGATGGATGATGGATGGATGGAAGGATGGATGGATGATGGATGGATGGATGGATGATGGATGGATGGATGGATGATGGACGATGGATGGATGGATGGATGGATGGATGGATGATGGATGGATGATGGATGGATGGATGGATGGATGGATGGATGATGGATGCATGGATGGATGGATGGATGATGGACGATGGATGGATGGATGATGGGTGAGAGCTGGGCTAGGAAGGGGACACGGGGCAGGAATCTTTGTGTCTCAGGCCGAGGGGATGCAGGGAGGCTGCCCTGGGAGCACACGGAGTGAAAACATCAGCTCCTGTGTCGCTGACTGCTCTTGTCCAGGTGGTTCATGTGAGATCCAGGAGTTTGAAGAGTCATTTTGGGAAACCATGGGATAAAAAATAAGAAAAGAAAAGAAAAGAAAAATAAATAAGTGCTAACAGTGTCCCCCACTGATCAGCTTTAACTACAAAGGCCTCAGAATTGGCCTTTTAAAGGTCAATCGAAGTGAAAATCTTTGCAGAAAATCTCTTAAATGCTTGAATCCTTCAATTGCTTTGCCTCAGGCTTTGGGAAGGGACCTTTCCCTCTGCCTGTGGAGAGCTGACCCAGAGCTGCTCTGGGGGTGGCTGCACCCATCAAAGAGCCTGTGCTGCACTGGAGATCATCCCCCACAGGCTCGTGGATCCTGGACTCGTGTCCAGCTCCAGCACAAACTCCCCTTCTGCCGGGAGGCAGAGACAGGAGGGATGGAGGGAGGGTTTCCAGTTCCCACAGGACATCCCCAGTGTCCTGCTATTTGTTCTGGAAGGTGCAGCTCCTCTCTGTAGTGCTGGCAGTGGCGTTTTATGGCTTTATTTAGTATCTCAGAATGGTTTGGGTGGGAAGAGACCATAAAGCTCATCCAGCCCCACCCCTGCCCTGGCAGGGACACCTCCCACTGCCCCAGGCTGCTCCATCCCCAGTGTCCAGCCTGGCCTGGGACACTCCAGGGATCCAGGGGCAGCCACAGCTGCTCTGGGCACCTGTGCCAGGGCCTCACACCCTCCCAGGGAAGGATTTATTCCTAATTATAATTAGGAAATAATCCCTTCCAGCAGAGAGGAAAGCAGTTATGGCTTTATACCATAACACTACGAAGGATCAGGGCAAAACTCATTTGGTCTGCTCAGGATTTTGGGAGGACTTCTCTGGAAAACCTGTGTCAGCACAGCCTCTGGGGGTTCCAGCCAAGTTAAAAACCAAACAAAGCCCTCCTTCCTCCTCCCCTCCCTGGGTTTCTGGAGGACACAGCCCTTGGGAGAGCCACGGGCAGAGCCACTGCAAAAGCAGTGCTGCCATTCCTGGGGAGAGCCAGATCACTGCCAGCTATTGCAGGCTGCTCTGTGCTCTGGCTGGAGGAGAAATTGAGATTGCCTCCTGTCAGTGCAGCAGTCAGAGTTCACCCAGAGCAGAGAAGGGGCCTTCAGTGCTTTGAGGCTGAGCAGCTGCCAGAGCCCTCCTTGGGGAGCTGGCTGAACCCTCCCTTCATCTCTACCATGCCACAGGGGCAGGAGAGGCCAACCCTGCCTGACCCATGTCCCATCAGCTGGGGCTGGATCCTGCCCCACAGCCCTGCTCCAGCACCAGGCAGGGAAGGAATCTGGAAAGCCCTGTCCCCCTCAGCTGTGACACCCCGGAGCCCTTCAGGGCCCCCAGCCCTCCCTCCTGCGCTGCTGGCTCCTCTTGGCACCCCCAGCACTCGGGACCCTGGGCACGGGACCAGCTGGAGCGGCCTGGGGAAAGCTGGGATGGTGTAAGGGAAAGGGGAGGCTGCAGTGGGTGTGGCTGTGGCCGTGGGTGTGGCCGTGGGTGTGCCCAGGTGTGCCCAGGTGTGCAGAGGGGACATTCAAATACCCGTGACAGTGGCAGGGTAGGTGCAAAGTCCTGTTTGCTTCAGATGCTTTTCCAGGGTTGTGTCTCTCATGGGTCTCCCAAATCCATAAACTCACAGATGAGATGTGACTCATCCTGGTCATGGTTTTCATTCCTCGTTCTGATCTCTGGGTCAGTCGTGGTTTGTCATTCCTCATGGTGATCTCTGGGGTTGATAATGGTTTTCATTCCTCATTCTGATCTCTGGGTCAGGCATGGCTTTGTGATCTCTGGGGTAATCATGGTTTGTCATTCCTTGTTGTGATCTCTGGGTCAGTTGTGGTTCTCATTCCTCATGGTGATCTCTGGGATAATCATGGCCTGTCATTCCTCGTGGTGATCTCTGGGATAATCATGGCCTGTCATTCCTCGTGGTGGTCTCTGGGTCAGTTGTGGTTCTCGTTCCTCGTGGTGATCTCTGGGATAATCATGGCCTGTCATTCCTCGTGGTGGTCTTTGGGTCAGTTATGGTTCTCATTCCTCATGGTGGTCTCTGGGTCAGTTGTGGTTCTCGTTCCTCGTGGTGGTCTCTGGGTCAGTTGTGGTTCTCATTCCTCGTGGTGGTCTCTGGGTCAGTTGTGGTTCTCGTTCCTCGTGGTGGTCTCTGGGCCCTCCCACAGGACATGGCAGCTCGCTGGGGACAGCACAGGGACCCTGCTCTGGCTCTGCCCCGTGCAGGGCACAGCTTTCTCCTGCAGCTGCTGGCTCCACACGGCACAGGTGGGCAATAACCCGGGATCCTGAGGCAGGAGCTGGAAGCAAACAAGCAGGAGTATTCTGGAGACAGAAAGGGGAGACATGGTGCCCGTTCCCCCCAGGTCAGGAGGGGAGGGTGCTGTGACAGCCTGGAGCCCGCTCAGGTCCTCATGCAGGTCCTCAGCAGGGCTGGGGGAAGCAGGCAGAGGCACTGGGGAGTCACTGGGGAATTGTAAATGCAGGTGAACCCAGAGGGAAGAAATGCTGATGTCTGACTCAGTTCAGAAGGCTGAATGATTATTTATTATAACTATACTATAACACATTAATACACTATTTAAAGGAGATACTAAAACTACAAACCTACTTGTTCTAACTGCAATATCTAACTCACTCACAACTCGTGACCCTCTCTGAGAGCCCAGCCCCAGGTGGGTTGGATTGGCCATCAGGCTCAAACAATCCTCACCAGAACCCAGCCAAGCAATCACCCCAGGGAAACAATTCTCCAAACACATTCCACATGGGAAAACAAGGAGCAGGAATAGAAATTGTTTTCTCTTTCTTTCCTCTATGAAAAAAATCCTGAAAGAAAGCAGGATGTCCCTGCAGCACGGGGGCTGTGAGCACACAGGGAGGCAGCAGGAGGAAGCCTGAAGGCCAACCCCAGCAGCTGTCTGTGGGAATGGCTGCACTTTCATGGCCAGGCTCGCACACCTGGACAGACACACCCTGCACAGAGCCCTTCCTGACCTCCCTGGAAACTCACAGGTGCTTTTAACAGTGTTTGGGCAGTGCCCTGGGCAGGCACCTCCTGCTGCACAAGGCCATGGGGGCAGCTCCTGTCCTAGAGGGAGAGGCTGCTCTGGCAGTGGAAGGATTCCAGGATGCCAAGGCGAGGGCAGGAATGTGGCTGTGCTCCTGTGCCAGGGAAACTCAAGCAGAGCCAGCTCAGGGTCAATTCCCAGCCAGCTTTCCATGGAAAATGAGTGTTGCTGATTGTTCTCCATGTGTGACCATCCATCTCCTCCATCCCCAGCAGCTCCAGAGCCAGGGGGCAAAGCCTTGGAGCAGCAGAGTGCCTGGCTGAGGGCGTTGGGCCCAGCCTGCCCCCTGTGCTGCTGCTCCCCCAGAACTGGGCTGGAGATCCTCCTGCCTTGGCTGTGAGCCCTCCTCTTCCCTTTCCAGAGGTCTGGCTCCACAAAACCTTTACCCATGCCCAGTTCTTCCCTGTGGCCGTTCTGTTGTTTCAGTATCAGATGCAGTGTGGGCTCTGGGACAGGAGACACCTCAGTGAATGTCACAGGGCTGGCAGGGACAAGGTCACTGTCCCAGCTCGTGGGCAGCACTGCGAGGCACGTGGGGCAGAGCTGGGCACACAAAGGATGCTCTGCTGCTGAGGAGAGCAGCACCCTGGGTACCCTTGATCTCCCAAAATACCTTCAAAGGGAGCCTTCTGTGCCTGACAGGCTCCCCACTGGCACAGCTCCCTTTGATTCCCTTCCTTCCTGACCCACCTGGGAGCCCTGGCCCCATTCCCCTGTGTGACAACACAATTCTGGGTCTGGGACCAGGGACTCCTGCTTGGTTCAGAGCGATGCTCTGGGCTTTGAACCTTGCCTGGATGGAGCAGGATGCTGAAAAGGAGGGCAAGGAGCCAAACAGTGAACCTGTTCCATTCTCACCCAGCAGCTCCTCTCCTCTCCTCTCCCTCTCCTCTCCCTCTCCTCTCCCTCTCCTCTCCTCTCCTCTCCTCTCCTCTCCTCTCCTCTCCTCTCCTCTCCTCTCCTCTCCTCTCCTCTCCTCTCCTCTCCTCTCCTCTCCTCTCCTCTCCTCTCCTCTCCTCTCCTCTCCTCTCCTCTCCTCTCCTCTCCTCTCCTCTCCTCTCCTCTCCTCTCCTCTCCTCTCCTCTCCTCTCCTCTCCTCTCCTCTCCTCTCCTCTCCTCTCCACCCCCTGTGATGTTGCTTGGCACTCAACACTGTTAAAACCCCCAGACAAGATTTTCAACCTTCTGATTTTCTTTCTGCCTTCCTCTAATAACAGCCAACCAATTATAAATATTATTAGCCAGGTAGAAAGTGCTGGCTCAGACACAGCTTTCAGCCACACCGACTCCCCGAACCTTGTCACTCTGCCTTGCTCCAGCTGCCACAGAAACAAAGGAGCTGACAGCTTCAGAATTAGAAACTCTCTGCCACTTTCTCTTTGCTGGAAGCAGTGAAAGCCTTTTTTTTTTTTTTTTTTTTCTTTTGAGAAAAAATTTAAAAGAAAGGGTTGTTTTTTTTTTTTTAAGCCAGTGTAGCTCACGTTCCAGAATTAGGAGACCACCTTGAAAAGAGGTGGCTTCAGAAGTGGGTTTAGAAGCAGGGTGGAGGAGTGTGGCAGCAAAGCCCTTCAGCAGTGAGGGAACTGTGGAGGGTTCTGACCTTTATTGCCTCAGCTCCCAGAGGAGAAGTGGTGCTTGCTCTTCCAAAACTTGCAGGGGAGCAGTAATAACATTTAGTAGCTGTTAAGCTTAGCTTATCTAGGACAGAGCCAGCAAGGAAGGACTTGTTTTCAGCACACATCACTCTTCCTCTCATTTTGGGAAGGGTCTGGAGCTCCAAGCAGCCTTGGCAGCTCTGCACAAGAAGTAGAAAGAGGGAAAATTTGTCCCAGCTTCATTGTTTTCACACGAGGTTGCTCTGAAAGCTGAGGGGAGCTGTTGAAGGCTGGCTGAGGTTTGGAGAGGAGGAACCAAAACTCAGTTTCCTCAGTCCCACCTTCATCCCCCTCCTCAGCTCCCCTGTGCGCCCCTCTGGGGCTGTGACCACTCTGAGACTTCCCCCACACCCTGTGCCACCCTGAGGTGTCCCCAGACCCTGCTCTGCACCCCATCCTCCCCTCCCTGCTCCTCCAGGCTTGGCTTAACCATTCTGCTCTGGCCACCAAAGCAGGAGCTGAGGGCGCTTCATGGAGCGGAACAAAAGAGAAGAACAGGCTCCAAATGGAAGAATTGGTGCAGAGGTGCTGGGTGGCTCCCCAGGGCCTTGCCTGGCAGGTCCCTGCTGCTCTGGCCCCGGCCATGAGGTGCACGGAGCTCTTTGCCCTGCACCAAGCCCGGACTAACAGCTGGGTGTTACATCCTGAGCTGCTCTGAGCCGGGGTAAGCCTGCAGCCCCTCGGGCTGGTCCTGGTCTCTCCTGATCCCGGTCTCTCCTGATCCCGGTCTCTCCTGATCCCGGTCTCTCCTGTTCTTGGTCTCTCCTGCTCATCCTGCAGCCCCTCGGGCTGGTCCTGGTCTCTCCTGATCTGGTCTCTCCTGATCCTGGTCTCTCCTGTTCCTGGTCTCTCCTGCTCATCCTGCAGCCCCTCAGGCTGTCCCTGGTCTCTCCTGATCTGGTCTCTCCTGATCCCGGTCTCTCCTGTTCCTGGTCTCTCCTGATCCTGGTCTCTCCTGATCCCAGTCTCTCCTGTTCCTGGTCTCTCCTGCTCATCCTGCAGCCCCTCGGGCTGTCCCTGGTCTCTCCTGATCTGGTCTCTCCTGATCCTGGTCTCTCCTGTTCCTGGTCTCTCCTGCTCACCCCGCAGCCCCTCGGGCTGGTCCTGGTCTCTCCTGTTCCTGGTCTCTCCTGATCCCGGTCTCTCCTGCTCATCCTGCAGCCCCTCGGGCTGTTCCTGGTCTCTCCTTATCCCGGTCTCTCCTGATCTGGTCTCTCCTGCTCATCCTGCAGCCCTGGTCTCTTCTGTTCCCAGTATCTCCTGCAGAGCCTGGGAATGTGACAGGTACAGCACAGGGATGTGACAGGTACAACAGGGAATGTGACAGGTACAACAGGAATGTGACAGGTACAGCACAGGGAATGTGACAAGTACAGCACAGGAATGTGACAGGTACAACAGGGAATGTACAGGTACAACAGGGAATGTGACAGGTACAGCACAGGGATGTGACAGGTACAACAGGGAATGTGACAGGTACAGCACAGGAATGTGACAGGGACAGCACAGGGAATGTGACAGGTACAGCACAGGAATGTGACAGGTACAACAGGGAATGTGACAGGTACAGCACAGGGAATGTGACAGGTACAACAGGGAATGTGACAGGTACAACAGGGAATGCTGAGCCCCAGCTCCAGGGCTGAGCCTGCAGAGATCCCCCTGCATGGCCTAACAAAGCCCGTCCTGGCAGGGATGAGATTGCAGAGATCCCCCTGCATGGCCTAACAAAGCCCGTCCTGGCAGGGATGAGATTGCAGAGATCCCCCTGCATGGCCTAACAAAGCCCGTCCTGGCAGGGTTGGAGCCTGCGTGTGCTGGAACACCGAGCCAGGAACTCTCTGAACAAACAGACCCTGGGCTCTCAGAGAAAACGAGCCGTGAGGGGGAAGGACAGCGCTGGCGGAGGGAGTGAGGGTGTTTTATTTGGAGGAGGGGATGCAGTAACACATCACACAGACTTGCCCACGCGGGCTGAGAGCGCTTGCAGGCTCGGTGTATGAAGGGCACAGGAAGGGTTTCCAGCCTTGGAAACACTTGGAGATGGAGAGCTGCTGCTGGAGATGCAGACGTTTCCTGCAGAGATGCTCAGGAGTTCTCCCTGGACTGTGCTGCCTCTCCTGAGACCCGGGACAGTGGGAGCTGTCCTGCTCGGCCCTCGCAGCCAGCTCGCAGGCTGCCAAGGGCACCGAGGCTCATGCCCACGGTCTGGGGCACTCCTGTGATCCCCTGCCTCAGGAAAATCCCCTTCCTGTCATTCCTGGGAGCCTTTGCACACCTCCAGCATGTCCGTGGATTGTGGAGATTGTAGAGAGCATGTCACATGGGTGAGAAATTTAGGTTTTAGGATTTTTAACATATTGGAGATGAGTACAAAATGGAGGACATGGGGTGTTGTCTCAAGTTCCTTTCTTCTTTTTTCTTCTTCCTTCTTCTTGGGTTTAGGTGGTATCTTGTAATTGGGCAGAAAAATCCACATTGTGGCCTTTAGGGGTCAGTTAGTGGGTTAGAAAGGGAAATAACTGAGGTGTCACTTCTTAATTGAGTAGTTTAGTTTTTAATTAGATTAAAAAAGCCTTACAACATGAGGCCATTGGCCACATTTGTGCTGTTTTCACACATGCAAGGTCTGTGTGCAGACAGGGTGTTGAAGTCATGATAAGATAACAGTAAAACAAAAACCTGAAGACTGAAGAAGTCCTGCGTGTCTGCTTTTCCTGACACAGAACTGCTCCAGGAGGGTTTCCCCGCCAGGGAGGTGCCCAGCGTGGGGCCCACAGACTGACATGAGCAGTCCCAGCCTTTCTCACAGCAGAGCTGCTCCATCCCTCCGACCGTCCTGGAGCCCCTCTGGGCTCGCTCAGCAGCTGTGCTGAGTTCTGCCCCACAGCCACCTCCTGCAGCCTCTCCTGTCCTTCACCTCTCCCAGGGCTCAGGGCCGTGTGCTCAGGGCACAGCTGCCCACCTGGAGAGGCTCCTGAGCAGCTTTGTGCTCTCCACACTGCCCCAGGCAGCTCGGGCCAGGCTGGCATCAGGGCAGTGAGCGTTCATCCCACAGGGCTCTTCATGCCACGGACACTCCCCTCGCTGCTGAGAGGCCTGCCGGGCTGGGCAGTGACTGATCGGACTCCCCAGGAACCAGCACACCCCTGGTGCTGCTCTGTGCCCTTTTCAAGTCCCCGATAAAATAATCTCCCTCATCCCGTCCCTCTCCAAAGGCCCAGCCTTGCAGGTGTACAAGAAATGGCATCCCCTTCATTTATCACCATCAAAGGGAAAGCAAGAGGGGAAAACTCAACCCTCGGTGCTAAGAGCGTGCATTAAAACGTTATTAAGTCTCTTGGCTTTCATTTGCACAGCTGGAGCTGTCCTGGTCTCTGGAGGGGCAGGGACAGCAGTGATGGGAGGACAGACTGCCCCTTCCCTCTCCAGAGCATCAGGGCAGCATCTCGGCAGGATAAATGTGTCCCTGTGCTTCCCGGGACACTCTCCTCCTCCCTGCCTCAGCCAGGTGTGCAAACAAGCTGAGGGCAGCATCTTGGCAAGATAAACCTGTCCCTGTGCTTCCCGGGACACTTTCCTGCTCCCTGCCTCAGCCAGGTGTGCAAACAAGCTGAGAGCAGCATCTCACAGGATAAACGTGTCCCTGTGCTTCCCGGGACACTCTCCTCCTCCCTGCCTCAGCCAGGTGTGCAAACAAGCTGAGGGGGAGCCGAGGCTCCCCTGGAGCCGGGAATCACTCGGAGCATCTCCGGCTCCCTCTGGGAGTGAGGGATGAGGCTGTCCCTCCCTCTGGGGCCATGCTCCCTCCGTGTCCCAGCTGCCAGTGCCACACCAGCATGGACTGCACCTCCTGCCCCGCTCGCTGCAGATCCCACCCAGCCCGGCCAGGCAGCAGAAGCAATCCAGCTTTGTCTGAGTGCGGGTGAACCGTGGGCTCAGCTTTGAGCTGAGAGAGCTGAGAGCCCCTGATCTGGGCTTGGCTTTGCATCCCAGAGCTGCCAATGCTGAGGCACCTGTTGCAGGGATGTCCTGCAGTCACTCACTGAGGGGGTTTAAGGAAACACTGAGGACTTTTAAAGGAACCTGCCCAAATCCCCAGATACTCCTCACTGCTGGCTCACAATGCACACGCAGAGGTGGCCCTGCTGCGGGGGCTGAGGATGTCTGGGGGGTGAGGCCATCTTGCAGGCACAGTGCCACCCCAGCTGAGACTGGACTGCAGTAAAAAGGCATTCAAATGGTCACAGCTCTGTGTGCTCTGCAAGGCTGGCTGTGATGGACAAAGCCATGGCCCTGGGTTGATGGCTGCAGCTTCCATCTCACTGCTGGCTTGGACCAACCCCAGCACATCGGCCCTTTCCTCACTAAATCCACCTTTTGTTACCAGTTTGCTCCTTCTCCCCGTTATTCTCTCCCCTGGAGATCAGTACTCATTTCTGCCAAGGGGCTCTGCTGTCCCTGCACAGGGGCAGGGTGAACTCACCATTCTGAGCTGGGACAACCAGTTCTGCTCTGCCCTTTGAACAGCCAGCGCAGGCCTGGCAGGGACCAGACAGAGGTGAGGAGAGAGAAAAGCGAAGTTTGGCTGGGAAAGAGCCTTTTTTGCTCTGCACCAGCTGGGACTGTGCAAAGCTCAAAGGATCAGTGGGGACTGTTCACCCCAAGGCCAGGCATCACACCCAAAGCTGAGCTGGGCATGGGAAGGGGGAGGCAGCTCCAGGCTCTGCCTGCTCAGCTGCAAAGCAAAGGGGCCAAACTCATCAGCTGGCTGTGACAAGGCCATCCCCTGGCACCCACCCTGAGCGGGGCGGTGGCACTTGGGGGTGGCGAAAGATTGCCACGGAGCAGTGGCACCCCGGGGAAGGAAGGGCTCTGTATGCCACGGTGCCAAGGCCCCAGTGCCCCCAGGTGCAGGATGGCCCCATGGCCATGGAACTGCCAGGGAGAGCTGCAGCCGATCCCCAGGGACCTGCTGCCCCTGGCCAGGCTGCGTGAGACGGTGCCAGGGTGCCAGCCTGTGTGTCCCTGCTCCCTGCTTGCCCTGCAGGGCAGCAGCAGGGAGTGATTCCCCCGGGAGTGCAGGGCACGGAGCAGCCTGTGCGTGCCACACCTGGGCACACCCCGGGACACGCTGGCCCTCCCAGGTGCCACCTCTGATAAAGGCACAGCAGTGGGCGATGATGGAGGGAAAGCCCGTGGAGGAAACAGAATCAAAATTCACGACAACTCTGCCTTTTAATTTGGTAGTTTCAGGGCCGTTCATAAATTTACATGTTTAATTAAATGCTACAAGCAACTGATTTTTCCATTAGGCTCTGTGTTCCTTACTGCACTCCACAAGGCTCGGGCTCTCCTGCCTTGTGTGCAAGGCCAGATAAGGCTCCCCTGCCATTCCCAGAAGCAGCAGGAGCAGCTTTCCAGGGGTTTTCATGCTGGGTGGTTTCTCTCTCCCCACTCCTTCTTCTTTTCTGAACAAGCCTGGAAATAAAGAAGGAAATTTCCATGGGATTGTCTCCTCTCTCTGCCAAAGGTGTCTTTGAAGGCATGAATTAGAAAAGGAGGAAGAAAAAGAAGAAAGAGGAGGCTGAGAACTCTACAAGAAAGGAAACTGGAGATAAAGCAAATGAATAAAGCCAAAGGGAGGGAATAAAAAGGGAGGTGAGAAGGATCCTTACTGCTCCGAGACACTGCTCCACAGCTCCCTCCTGGCACGGGAGACCCCAGGAAGAAAATCCCCTTTCCCCATTCACCAAGTGTCCCCTTTCGAAGGAAAATCAGCAGCCAAGCTCCGCGTGTGGGGCTGCACCGTGGAAAAAAGGTCACTGGGATCAGGTGCCTGGTGCCTCCCGCCTGCTCTTGCCTTCCCTGCTGCTCCCATCACTTCTCACCGGGGGACTTCATGGCTTGTTCCAAGAGGAAGTGAATTTACTCCACTGAACTGCTTGGGGAAGGGGAAGTGTCCTGGTTTAGGGCAAATTTGGGAGAAAACCTCCAAATGGGGAAAAGGGGGAGGGAAAAGGGAAAAGGGTAAAGAGGAGAGGGGGATGGGAAAAGGAAAAGGGAATGGGAAAAGGGAAAGAAAAAGGGAGAGGGGAAAGAGGAAAGAAGAAAGGGAGAGGGGGATGGGAAAAGGGAAGGGGACCAACTGGCTCTGCCTTTAAGCCAGAGACTCTTCAGTTCTGCAGATGGAAGTCACTTGTCAAAACTAAAGCAGGAGCCTCATGCCACCCTTGCTGCAGCCTGCAGGCTCAGAGGCTCCGTGCACTTCCCCATCACAAAATAAATGAGGCATTCAGCCCTTATTGCCAGGAAAAGACCACAAAACCCCAGTTCCCTCCTCAGCACTGCTTGGATGCTTTGGCCCTTCTGCAAGGATGAGTTTCCTGAACACCACCAGACAAAGGTTTACCACAAAAGCAGCAGTTCTGGCTGTGAAAGGATATTTAGAAGTTATTTTGCTCCTAATGTTGCTGGAGAGAGGGAGTTACACAGCAAATTGGTTCTTAGGATGCATGTGATACTACAGGGAGCCGTGTGTAATAAGGCAGTGTGTTCATAAAACCCCTTGGTTCATCCTTAGCAAGGAATCTGACCCTCTCTGGAAT
Source organism: Lonchura striata (assembly GCF_050655825.1). Lineage (NCBI taxonomy): Eukaryota > Metazoa > Chordata > Aves > Passeriformes > Estrildidae > Lonchura > Lonchura striata. The sequence goes on along the minus strand of NC_140706.1, from coordinate 546,908 downwards.
TTGTCATTGGGGATTATGGATGATTTTTTATTTCTTTTTTAATGCTTGCAGCAGTCAGAGCTGTGAAGGGTGAAGGCCTTGGAGCTGCTCTCAGCCCAGCTCAGCACAGGGACAGACGAGGGTGTGTAACATTTTGTTTTTTCTCACTTTCCCCTTATCCCAAGGAGGCTCATTTCCCTGCCAGGCTGGAGGGACAGGAGCCAAAGGACTTTCCAGGGCTCTGCAGCATCTTCCCAAGGCCAGGACTGAGACCTGCATTAGAGCCGAGGGAAGTTTATATAAACATAAACCCAGGCATTGTCCCCTCCCGGGCTGCAGCACATCCCCCATGAGCGAGGCTGGGTCAGTGCTGGATCTTGGCTGCCAGGTGGCAGGCCCCACCCCAGGGGTCACAGATTATTAAAATGTAATTGCATTGTAAATTGGATGCACTGAACTATTGTGAGATCAGCGTCCAGGCCTCTGCCCGGATGGTGGAGAATGTTAATGATCCCTCTCCACACTGCAGCCAGAGGGGAGCTGGGCTCCAGCCCTTCCTGGTGTCCACCCTGGGGCCCCCTGAGGCCATTCCCTCTCCTCCTGTCCCTGTTCCTGGGAACAGATCCCAAATCCCCCCGGCTGTCCCCTTCTGGCAGGAGCTGTGCAGAGCCACAAGGTCCCCCCTGAGCCTCCTTTGCTCCAGGCTGAGCCCCCTCAGCTCCTCAGGAACTCTCCAGCCCCTTCCCAGCTCCTCAGGAACTCTCCATTCCCTTCCCAGCTCCTCAGGAACTCTCCATTCCCTTCCCAGCTCCTCAGGAACTCTCCAGCCCCTTCCCAGCTCCTCAGGAACTCTCCAGCCCCTTCCCAGCTCCCTCAGGAACTCTCCATTCCCTTCCCAGCTCCTCAGGAACTCTCCATTCCCTTCCCAGCTCCCTCAGGAACTCTCCAGCCCCTTCCCAGCTCCTCAGGAACTCTCCAGCCCCTTCCCAGCTCCCTCAGGAACTCTCCAGCCCCTTCCCAGCTCCTCAGGAACTCTCCATTCCCTTCCCAGCTCCTCAGGAACTCTCCAGCCCCTTCCCAGCTCCTCAGGAACTCTCCATTCCCTTCCCAGCTCCCTCAGGAACTCTCCATTCCCTTCCCAGCTCCTCAGGAACTCTCCATTCCCTTCCCAGCTCCCTCAGGAACTCTCCATTCCCTTCCCAGCTCCTCAGGAACTCTCCAGCCCCTTCCCAGCTCCCTCAGGAACTCTCCATTCCCTTCCCAGCTCCCTCAGGAACTCTCCAGGCCGTTCCCAGCTCCGTTCCCTGCCCTGGCCTCGCTCCAGCTGCCCAGGGCAGGCTCTGGGCGATGGAGGCTCTCGGAGTGGAGCCCATTTTCGGTTGTTGCCCGTTCTCCCCCCATCCCCGCCGGTTCCCCAGCCCATCGTGGCTCTGTGGGGCAGCAGCCCTGCGGAGGGGTCTCGGCCGTGCTGGCTGTCCCGCTGCCATCCGCCGTGGCACTCGCTGCCCGCGGGCCGTGCCCGCCGCTGGCAGACCCGCACTGGGGCGGCTCCATCGGCCGGGCACGCCGGGGTAAACCCGCTGCTCCCCGCCGAGCTGCGGGGGGACCCCAGGAAGGCTTTTGGGGTGACAGGCTCAGATCCCGTCCAAGGAGGGGAATTGGGGAGAGCTCTGAGAGCAGAGGCGGCGCATCACACGCAGCGGGGGGAGACGCTGTGCAGTTAAACCGCGCTCTGTTAATGACGGCAATTAGCACGGAGCTCCCATTAAAAGAAACACGATTTTGTTGTGTACACGAGCGGAGAAGAGTAAATACCCATTACTTTACCCATTTTATCTTCCGCAGGAATGGGGCTGTTGACAAACCAGCTCCTTCCCTGCGCGGCTCTGGGCCCCCACGCTCTGTCCCGTCCCCCGGGCTGTCCCCGCCTGTCCCCGCCTGTCCCCGCATCCCCGGAGCGCTCCTCCCGTGGCCACCTGCAGCCCCGCTGTGCCCCTGTCCTGGGGCTGGCCGGGACGGTCAGCGGCGCTGGACAGCTCGGCCGGGGTGTCCCGGGTGTCCCGGGTGTCCCGGGTGTCTGTGTGTCCTGGGTGTCCCGGGTGTCCCGGGTGTCCCGGGTGTCCCGGGTGTCTGTGTGTCCTGGGTGTCCCGGGTGTCCCGGGTGTCCTGGGTATGCTGGGTATCCTGAGTGTCCTGGATGTCCTGGGTATCCTGGATGTCCTGGATGTCCTGGGTGTCCCAGCCCTCCCTCCACATGCTGAGAGCAGCAGCTTGGCTCACAGGAGATCGGAACGAACTCCTGGAACAGTGGGGGAAAGGCCGAGTTCAGGGCTGGGAGGAGGAACTGAACCTGGGAATCAAACCCTGGGATCAAACCTGGGAATCAAACCCAGGGAACTGAACCCAGGAATCGAACCTGGGAATCAAACCCAGGGAACTGAACCTGGGGAACCGGACTCGGGAAGCGAACCTGGGAAGTGAACCCGGGGTTCCCACTGCCCCCACTGTCCTCGGTGCTCCTGCAAGGTTCTCACTGTCCCTGCAAGGTTCTCGCTGTCCCTGCTGTCCCTAGAGGGTTCCCACTGTCCCCACAAGGTTCTCGCTGTCCCCCAGGGATCCTGTGACAGGAGACGCTTGTCTCCCAGACAATGTGAGAAGAGCACAGAATGGACCCAGGAACAGCACATCCCGCTGGACACGCTCCTTCCTGAACTGACCCAGGAACAGCACATCCCGCTGGACACGCTCCTTCCTGAACTGACCCAGGAACAGCACATCCCGCTGGGCACGCTCCTTCCTGAACTGACCCAGGAACAGCACATCCCGCTGGGCACGCTCCTTCCCGAACTGACCCAGGAACAGCACATCCCGCTGGGCACGCTCCTTCCCGAACCTTCCCGGGGATCCGGGGCACGAGGGCCGCTGCAGCACGTGGAATAGCGCTGGGTCAAACAGCTGATTATATCAAAAATGGAGATTTGGCTTCAGCAAAGCTCTCAGCAGCCACTTCTCCAGCCATTTGATCAAAAGCCATTTAGAGGATTTTTTTCCCCCCATTTTTTCGGGGCTGATTTAGAAAATTATTCTGAACAGGCACAGCAGTTCAATTGTAATAATTCTGTCGTGTGGAATATTTTGATTTTTCATTTTCATTTTCCAGTGCTGCTCCGTTTCAAAATTTAGCAAAAATGCGATGATTACTGTACAGTTAAAACGAGGGGAGGGAAGCAACATGCTGAAACCTTTCCTCTGAGATAAGAAAAGAATAATATCCTATCACTGTGCATCCGGAAATATATTTTTTCTGATTTGAAAAGGGGGGACAGGGGTAATGCTGCATTTTTAATTTTGTTCTATTCTTTGGGTTTTATTCTGAGCCCAAAATGCATTTAAACAAGTTATTTCTGCAATTCTGCCAGTTAAAATGGAACAGCTTATTTCCCAGAGCAGAGAAAAGGCTGCAAATAGAATCCGAGGAATCAGGAGGAGCAGGAGCCTTTCTTATGAAAACGCAGAGGTTTCCAGCCGGGAACTGAGGGCTGCTGTGCCTTGGGATGGGGTTGACGCTCCTCTTGACTGGTGCGGAGCTGTCTCCTGAGCAGGGCAGTGGGACTCACCTCTGGCTCCCTCAGCTGCTCTGGGGCTGTGGCCAGGGCTCTCCCCCCGTGTGCCCCAGCTGGGCACAGGGAGGACTCTGCTGGTGCCACAGGCACAGCCAGGGTCCTGGGGAGAGCAAAACCACCCCAGGCATTCATCCTGCTCATCCCAGTCCCTGCTTGGCACTGCTTAGCACACCAGCACGGCTTGGCCCGGCTGCCCAGGGCAGGGCTGGAGTCCCCATCCCTGCGGGCACCCAGAACGTGCAGATGTGGCACTGGGGACATGGGGCAGTGCTGGCCTGGGCACTGCTGGGGGATGGTCAGACTCGGCGACCTTTCCGATGGTTCTGTATTTCTGTATCTCTGTGCTTCTGTGCTTATTTCTGTACTTCTGTATTTCTGGGACTCCAGAGAGCTCTTGGAGAAGGAGGTAGGAATGGGGTGGTGAAGGACATCCCCCAACAGTGTCCCTCGTCCCTGGGGGAGGGTTCCCCTGAGCAGGGAGCAGCGAGCTGAGCATCTCTGCCTTTCCTGGGTCTAATCCCAGAACTCCCTCAGACCCTAAATTCTGTTGTGATCTCCAGCCCTGGAGACCGGAGCCCGTGAGGCCACATCTGCCCCACAGAACAAGGGGGGAGGTCCTGCCGTGCTGCCAGGGGGGCTCAGGGAAGGGATGGGAAGAGGCCCTACAGGGTCCCCCTTCCCAAAGGTCTCACCACAAACCACGGCCGGAGCCCCTGTCAGAGCCCCCATCCCACCCGCACGTGGAAGCAGCTCTGCCCGACCTGAGGCGCCCACGGCTGCCAGGAGACCCCGCCGGGCAGGCACAAAAACGAAGCTCAATTCTCATTCTAAGGTAAAGACCTGACAGCCCTTGAGCCCGCACAAAAGGTGGCAAATTCACAAGGCAGCTCTCCAGTGGGAGCCTGTAATTCTGCTGTTCTCTTTCCACCTCACAAAGGGCCGAATCAAGTGTCTAAATAAAGGGTGTGGAGTGCAGGGAGGGAGAGAAGAGCCCCTTCTCCGTCTCCCCGGCCCTAAACACCGCCTGTCTCCTCCGCCCGGCTTTCAGCATCCTCCCCCGGCACGGCCCTGCCCCGCCGCTAGCCTAAATCCCAGCCTGGTGGCCACAAATGGCAGCAGCTGGCCCCGCTATAACCCCGGCCCGCCGAGCCGGCTCCGGCAGGAGGAGAATCTCTCCCTGTGTTATCAGCTGATTTAAATACTAATGAGCCGATAACCGCGTTGGAGTAGAATAATGGCCATAATAATAGAAGCCATAAAACCTGCAGAGCCCCAGGAATGTTCCCAGGCTCCCTCCCGCCCAGGTGTGACCTGCCCGGAGAGGGAAGGGATGTCCCGCAGTGCCCAGAGCAGCTGCGAAAGGCGTGCCAGGGCAGCGGGGCTGGCAGGAGCGAACGCAGCTCTGTTCCGGGCTGTTCCGGGCTGTTCCGTGCTGTTCTGGGCTGTTCCGTGCTGTTCTGGGCTGTTCTGGGCTGTCCCGGGCTGTTCCATGCTGTTCCGTGCTGTTCTGGGCTGTTCTGGGCTGTTCTGGGCTGTCCCAGGCTGTCCCATGCTGTTCCATGCTGTTCTGGGCTGTTCCGTGCTGTTCTGGGCTGTTCTGGGCTGTCCCGGGCTGTTCCATGCTGTTCCGTGCTGTTCTGTGCTGTGCTGTTCTGTGCTGTGCTGTGCTGAGCTGAGCTGTGCTGGGAGGGAGGGAGGGAAAAATCTCCCAGGTGTGCTCTCACAGTTTGCGGGTCGGTGACATTCCCATGTTCAGGTTTGTCCCCTCGCCTGGAGGTCAGTGAGGGCATTTGCAAGATGTTTTATAGAGCCAGAATCATGGAATCATGGAGGTGGGAAAACCCTCTGAGATCAAGTCCAACCATCTCCAGCATTGCCACCACTGCCCCATGTCCCCCAGTGCCACAGCCACAGGGCTGTGAAATCCCCCAGGGATGGGGACTCCAGCCCTGCCCTGGGCACCTGTGCCAGGGCTGGGCAGCCCTTCCCATGAGGAATTTCCCCAATTGCCACCCTGGGGCTCCTCTGAGGCCGTTCCCTCTCCTCCTGTCCCTGTTCCTGGGAACAGATCCCAAATCCCCCCGGCTGTCCCCTCTTGGCAGGAGCTGTGCAGAGCCACAAGGTCCCCCCTGAGCCTCCTTTGCTCCAGGCTGAGCCCCCTCAGCTCCTCAGGAACTCTCCAGCCCCTTCCCAGCTCCTCAGGAACTCTCCATTCCCTTCCCAGCTCCCTCAGGAACTCTCCATTCCCTTCCCAGCTCCCTCAGGAACTCTCCAGCCCCTTCCCAGCTCCTCAGGAACTCTCCATTCCCTTCCCAGCTCCCTCAGGAACTCTCCATTCCCTTCCCAGCTCCCTCAGGAACTCTCCATTCCCTTCCCAGCTCCCTCAGGAACTCTCCATTCCCTTCCCAGCTCCCTCAGGAACTCTCCATTCCCTTCCCAGCTCCCTCAGGAACTCTCCAGCCCCTTCCCAGCTCCCTCAGGAACTCTCCAGCCCCTTCCCAGCTCTGTTCCCTGCCCTGGCCAGGCTCCAGCCCCTCCAGGCTCCCCCAGCTGGCCTGGCTGGCCCTGGCTGCTGTGCTGGAGGAGGATGAAGGCTTGGATGAGCCTGGGTAGTTGAAGTCCCCACATCCTCTGCCCCATGTGGTGCCAGAGGTCAAATTCCCAATTTCCTCGTCCTGGCAGCCCCTTGGACGCTGCCCCAGGTCTCTGCCAGCAGCTCCTGCAGGACTCCACGTGCAGAAGAGCTCAGGTGCCTGGATTTGATGAATAAAGTCTGCTCCAGAGTGAAGTGGAGGATGTTCCCACGTACAAACCTGCGGATCAATCCATGGCCCTCAGCTCTCAGTGCTGGTGTTTACAGACGCTCCCCTGCCTCCAGGCTGCTCCAGCTTTATCTACTCTTGTGGTTGTTATTACTATTATTATCATTATTATTATTGCTATTTTCATTTTCCTTCTCAGATTTATGAATCTTGGCTGTGAGCAGGGGTTGGAAATGGGAAAATCCACTCCTGGATTACATCAGAGAGCCAGTACAGCGGGAGAATGTGAAATGAGGAGCAGCAATAAAATGGATTATTAAAAAAAATACTCCTCTCCCTGAGTTCCTCGGTCATTTAGCAAGACTGTAAGTTATTAAAAAAGGAATAAGAGAATTAAAAGTGAAATCAAGTGAGGGATAGGAATTAATTGGAGAGGAATAAAACAATGGTAAATAAATGAGACGTTAGGGAAAGATGATCAGGGGATGGGAAGTGGCACATTTGCTTTTCCACCTGGCCAGGTGTCACAGGGCCACGGGACACCCAGGGACACTCAGGGACACTCAGGAGCACAGCAATGACCCTCCAGAGAAGGAGCCACCCTGGAGCTCAGGGCAGCTGCTGGGAGCTGCTTTCGGTGCCCCCGTTGTGAGCTCTGCCCAGCGGGGCCCCTGTGACCCCACAGCCTGGGATGGAGCCACCCAAAACTCCTGGCTCTGGGTGCAGCAGGGCTCTGCAGTGACCCCAGACAGCCCCACTGACCCCAAACAGCTCCAGTGACCCCAAACAGCCCCAGTGACCCCAAACAGCTCCAGTGACCCCAAACAGCCCCAGGGCTCTGCAGTGACCCCAGACAGCCCCAGGGCTCTGCAGTGACCCCAGACAGCCCCAGTGACCCCAAACAGCTCCAGTGACCCCAGACAGCCCCAGTGACCCCAAACAGCTCCAGTGACCCCAAACAGCCCCACTGACCCCAAACAGCCCCACTGACCCCAAACAGCCCCACTGACCCCAAACAGCTCCAGTGACCCCAAACAGCCCCACTGACCCCAAACAGCCCCACTGACCCCAAACAGCTCCAGTGACCCCAAACAGCCCCACTGACCCCAAACAGCTCCAGTGACCCCAAACAGCTCCAGTGACCCCAAACAGCCCCACTGACCCCAAACAGCCCCAGGGCTCTGCAGTGACCCCAAACAGCCCCAGGGCTCTGCAGTGACCCCAGACAGCCCCAGGGCTCTGCAGTGACCCCAAACAGCTCCAGGGCTCTGCAGTGACCCCAAACAGCCCCACTGACCCCAAACAGCCCCACTGACCCCAGACAGCTCCAGGTCTCTGCAGTGACCCCAAACAGCCCCAGGGCTCTGCAGTGACCCCCAGCAGCCCTGCCCCAGGAGATCAGATCACTGATCACACAGATAATGTCCTGCCCCAGGACATCACTCTGATCACACAGATAAGGTCCTGCCCCAGGGGATCACTCTGATCACACAGATAAGGTCCTGCCCCAGGGGATCACTCTGATCACACAGATAAGGTCCTGCCCCAGGGGATCACTCTGACCACACAGATAAGGTCCTGCCCCAGGAGATCACTCTGACCACACAGATAAGGTCCTGCCCCAGGGGATCACTCTGATCACACAGATAAGGTCCACATGTATGCAGCCAAACCCAGGGAAGTCCATGGTTTCAGTGCTCCCTGCTCCCAGGTTACACAGCCCTTGGTATCTGGTTTCCTGCTCGTTCTTGATCCCTCTGCCTTCGATGCTCACCAGCTCCTCCTCCTTCTCGGGGAGCCCTGGATGGAGACCTGTCCTACCAGGAGAGCTAACGAAGTGCAGAAGAGGGAAAAGAGTTTGGAGGAAGAGCAGCAACCCAGACCTGTCCATCCCTGTCCCTGGCAGCCCACCCAGGGGTGGTGGGGCCATCATCCCTGTCCCTCCCTGTCCATCCCTGTCCATCCCTGTCCATCCCTTGTCCCTGGCAGCCCACCCAGGGGTGGTGGGGACATCATCCCTGTCCATCCCTGTCCATCCCTGTCCATCCCTTGTCCCTGCCAGCCCACCCAGGGGTGGTGGGGCCATCATCTCCAGGCCTTTGGGGTTGCAAAGCCAAGGCCAGGCTCTGCTGGCTCCCAGTTTCTGCTCCTTGACTGCAGGTGAGAGGCTTTTTACTAACGCCTGGCTCCGAGTCAGAGTTTCTCACAGCACAATTTCACTATTTCTGCTTGCTAATGAAGATATATTTGTAAGGGGAAAAAAAAAAAAGAAGAAAAATCCAGGCTCCCCCAGAGACCCCCATCATTTTAAACCCAGGCTGGGCAAACCTAACTGGAGAACACCCAGTGGGGGACAAAGCTTTGCGAGCGGAGAGGGAGATGAGACGCTCTAATAAGATCTTTTCCCATCTCTAATTTCTCTGAATCGAACTGCTCATGCAGAAAGCAGCACTGGGAGATTTGGAAAGCTATTTGTGTGGGTAATTGACATTCTTTTCTCTGCTAGGCACTACGCCCAACTTCCAGTGTTAATATAAACATTTTTTTTTTAAATGATAGCTTGTGCTTTTTGGTGGGCATAAAGCAGCATGTGTATTTACAGCCAAAATGCATAATAAATAAATGAATACATTTGGTAGAATATTTTATCTTCCTGGATGAAAAGGAATAAAATCTATTCAGCCTGACCAGAAATGCTTGTTCATTCTGGCTGGGCTTAGGAAAACATTTTGGTTAAAAGCACACAGCGAAGATGGGAATTTTTTTGGGAAGGATGTGAAATGGATTTTGATTTCTAATTTCAGCACAAAATCCTTCCTTTTTGGAGGTTTGAAGTGATATTTCAAATTTGACCTCTCTTAGCTTGTATTTTTAGAAAAAGCTGAGACAACGAAGGGTTTATTACAGGTTGGGCTCCGCTCACAATCAAGCGCATTATTTGGGTTTTTTTCCATATTTTGTTTGTGGGAGAACAGTTTTAAAAGCTGGAACTGCACCCCCACATTTCTCCCGTGGCAGAGCCAGTGTGGGGTGGAAATGGCTCAGGGTTCGTCCCCTCCTTCTGCAGGCTCCCAGCACGTCCTGCCCTCCCCTGGGGGTCCCGGGCTGGGTCCTGGCTCTGAGCCCCACCCCGGGGTGCAAGGGGATTTTACTCTTCATCACAACGGCCAGGACAGGAGAAGGGAGGCAAGCGCTGGTTTAAACCTGCCCCAGCCTGGTCCCTCTCTGGCAGAGCTTCTGGGAGGGTCACTCATGTTCTGGGAGGCTCACAGAGGTTCTGTGAGGCTCACACAGGTTCTGTGAGGCTCACACAGGTTCTGGGAGGGTCACTCAGGTTCTGGGAGGGTCACTCAGGTTCTGTGAGGCTCACACAGGTTCTGTGAGGCTCACAGAGGTTCTGTGAGGCTCACACAGGTTCTGTGATGCTCACAGAGGTTCTGTGAGGCTCACACAGGTTCTGTGAGGCTCACACAGGTTCTGGGAGGGTCACACAGGTTCTGTGAGGCTCACACAGGTTCTGTGAGGCTCACACAGGTTCTGGGAGGGTCACTCAGGTTCTGGGAGGGTCACACAGGTTCTGTGAGGCTCACACAGGTTCTGTGAGGGTCACACAGGTTCTGTGAGGCTCACACAGGTTCTGTGATGTTCACACAGGTTCTGTGAGGGTCACACAGGTTCTGTGAGGCTCACACAGGTTCTGTGATGTTCACACAGGTTCTGTGAGGGTCACACAGGTTCTGTGAGGCTCACACGGGTTCTGTGAAGGTCACACATGTTCTGTGATGCTCACAGAGGTTCTGTGAGGCTCACACATGTTCTGTGATGCTCACAGAGGTTCTGTGAGGCTCACACAGGTTCTGTGAGGATCACAGGGGTTCTGTGAGGCTCACACGGGTTCTGTGAAGGTCACACAGGTTCTGTGAGGCTCACACAGGTTCTGTGAGGCTCACACAGGTTCTGTGAGGCTCACACAGGTTCTGTGATGCTCACAGAGGTTGTGTGAGGTTCACACAGGTTCTGGGAGGGTCACACAGGTTCTGTGAGGGTCACTCAGGTTCTGTGAGGCTCACACAGGTTCTGTGAGGCTCACACAGGTTCTGTGAGGGTCACAGGGGTTCTGTGAGGGTCACACAGGTTCTGTGAAGGTCACACAGGTTCTGTGAGGCTCACACAGGTTCTGTGATGTTCACACAGGTTCTGTGAGGGTCACAGGCGTTCTGTGATGCTCACACAGGTTCTGTGAGGCTCACACAGGTTCTGTGAGGGTCACACAGGTTCTGTGAGGCTCACACAGGTTCTGTGAGGGTCACACAGGTTCTGGGAGGCTCACACAGGTTCTGTGATGCTCACAGAGGTTCTGTGATGTTCACACAGGTTCTGTGAGGGTCACACAGGTTCTGTGAGGGTCACACAGGTTCTGTGAGGCTCACACGGGTTCTGTGAAGGTCACACATGTTCTGTGATGCTCACAGAGGTTCTGTGAGGCTCACACAGGTTCTGTGAGGGTCACAGGGGTTCTGTGAGGGTCACACAGGTTCTGTGAAGGTCACACAGGTTCTGTGAGGCTCACACAGGTTCTGTGAGGGTCACACAGGTTCTGTTGGTCATAGGAGGGCTGTGCCAGGCTCTGCATGCCTCGGTGCCACCTCAGCCATGCCACCTCCTCAGCTGCCATCCCAAGGATGGTTTTGCAGGGACATCTCCATCCCAGCAGCTGCAGACTGGGCATGGCCACACAAAAAGCACTTTGGAAAAGGCAAAGCACAGATCAGGTTCCTCAGTTAGGAAACATCGGGGGTTTAGGTATTCACACCTCTCAAACCAAAGCAAAGGACCTGCTTTTGAGGTGACCCATGGGTAATTCCTAAGTCACCAACTGAGCCTGGTCCCTGAGCCCTGGAAAAAGCTCTGGTGCTAAAGCAGTGCTGAGATCTTCTCGTTGCCATTTCTGCAGCCAAAGAAGGAGCCAGGCCCTGGCCCCTCCGTGTGCCCACACATCTTTGTGACCTCTGGGACAGGTCAGCTTGGCAGGGACAGACACTGCAGCCGGGACTAAGCAGCATCGAGGGCCGGGACAAAAGCCTTGAGTCAAGTCCCTGGTCCAAGAGAAGGCTCAGAAATGACACAGTCAGTAAGTCATGAACATCCTCCCTCAAAGCAAAGCACGAGTGGAGGGTGCTGAGCAAAGAGACATCAGCTGGCAAGAAAAAGAGGGGGAAAATCCCGACTGTCACCAGGTGAAACTCAGCCTCCCCCAGCGAAATGGAGAGACAAACACGTTAATCACAAAATAAACCTCACTGTGCTTCCAAAGGGGCTGGGAGTGGATGGCTCCATCCTGGGGCCAGGGATGTAGGAAATAATGTATGAAATAATGCAATAATGGCTGAAGCCTGGGTTTCATTGCAGCCCTGCCCTCAGATCCCACATCAGGAGATGTTCCCTGGAGATGAGTTAACGTCAGGGGTGCAGAGGGTGCTCAGGGAGACTGAAGGGCAGAGCCTTGGGGCAGTGGGTTCTGTGTGAGCAGAGTGGCCAGGGGACAGCTCCCTGCTCAGCCCTGCCCTCACAGCACCACTTATTCCAGCTAAATCCCTTGGGAAATGCAGCCTGCCTCGGGACACATCGTTCCTGCATCTCTGGGCAGGAATCCCAGGAGCTGACGCACATGAGTGCTGCTACTAGCTGCTATTCTTATTCCTACTATCGAAATATGTTGCAGATTTCATTTGAAATTTAAAAACCAACCCCACAAACCACAGAAAACTCACCTGTGGTGAGGTTCCCATTGGATTTGTCAAAGCACAGGGAGAGCACAGCCTTTCTGGGGACCTCCGTGGAACCAGGAAAGAAGGGACTGGGCTCTTCACTAAACACAGGACCAGAGTTTGATGGATTTGCTGTAAGCTCTGGGAAGGGCCAAGGTTTGAACGGAGACCTTTTAAATCAGCCAGTGCCACAGGCCCAGCTGTGACAGCACTTTTGGGTGTAACTGTGCCAGTGTCCATCCAGGCCCTGGAACCACCCAGCTCCTTGCAGGAGGAGGGGATTTGCAGGCTCCCATCAGATCATTGTTCTTGCTGCAGTTCCCTCACAGTAAAATAGAGATAATACAGCAAAGAAACAATGCCACCAAACTTGTTATCAGTCCTTCCTTGCTTATTCCTCCCACCAAACATTTCCTATCAGCATTCACCAGCTAATCTTCTCTTTTTGTCACTGACACAAAAACACTTGCTCATTTTGTGTCATCTCCAAATACTGCAACAATAGAAGAATGCAGCCATTAATTACCGAAATTACCGTTACAAGAGAAAATTATAGTCATTAAAATCGAGGTAAAATGCATTTGTACTTTCCTCAACTTCTCCTTTTTTTGTGAAGTTACCAACTTAATGCCTCCAGTAAAACCCCAGAATGCAGGAAACTGAAAATCTGGGAAACGTGAGTGGTGCTGTCACTGCAGGAGCTCCTCTGCTTCGCTGAGGCAAAGGCTCCTGTTCCCTCTCTGGGCTGTGCTCGCATCACAGAGCCATGGGGTGGCTTGGGCTGGACTGGGAGGGACCCTAAAGTCCACCCAGAGCCACCCCTGCCACGGCAGGGACCCCTCCCACTGTCCCAGGTGCTCCAGCCCCAGTGTCCAGCCAGGCCTGGGCACTGCCAGGGATCCAGGGCAACCCAGCTGCTCTGGGCTGTGGGATGAGATGGTCTTGAAGGTCCATTGCAACCCAGACCCACGCTGGGACTGTGTGGTTCCGTGTTTCTGAGCTACTGGAGTGGGTACAGCAGCTCCTGCTGGTGTCTTTCTGCCCTGGGGCAGAGCCAGGGCTGCCAGTTCTCCTGGTGAATATTGCCTGGGAGGAACAGGATTTTCCCAAGCACTGGAGCTGGGGAGGTGCTGGAACCAGCAGCCCAGGGTCACACCACCCCAGGGGCCATGGCTGGACACGGTGGCCAAGGGGGAGTCTCAAGAAGCCAAAATCCACCTTGGGGGATCTCCTGACCCTTAGCAGGGGCTCCTTGCCTGTGGTGGCTAAACAGAAGGCCTGTTAAAGCCTCCCAGACTGAATCTGACTTGATTCAACTGTACCTGTGAGAAATCTGTCAACCTTTCCTGAAAATAGAATCCTGTAACAGTGAATAACAACTTGTTTCTCTGAGAAAGAATTCTAGGGCTGAGACTGTTACTTGCACCTATAAAAACTCTAAACCATCAAAGAGAAAAAAGCAAACAAAATCTAAACCCAGACACTTGCCAGCATGTAGGCATCCCTGGTGAACTGACCAATCATTACAGGATTACTCATTACTGAGCAATTAGAGAGACACAATATATTTACAAAGCTCTGTACAATGGGACTGGGAACAAACCTGTACCTTTCTTCACAAGGGCATGCCTCACCTCTGTGGCACAGGTCACAGCAGCCCCTGCCCTTCTCCTGGGAGCAGGATGTCTCCAGGGACACTGCTGTCCCATCTCTCAGAGCCCTTTGGTCCAGGCCAGGAATCCAGGCAGGACCTCAACACCTGGACCAGCCTCAGCCAGGGACCAGCACTGGGAACGGGCACTGACCTGGGGAACGTGGCTGCCATCACTGCCTCTGCTGATAGCAGTGCTGATAACAGTGCTGATAACAGGAGGTCGGAGGGTCCTGATCCATCACTGCCTCTGCTGATAGCAGTGCTGATAGCAGTGCTGATAGCAGTGATGATAACAGTGCTGATAGCAGTGCTGATATCAATGCTGATAACAGGAGTTCAGAGGGTCCTGATCCATCACTGCCTCTGCTGATAGCAGTGCTGATATCAATGCTGATAACAGGAGTTCAGAGAGTCCTGATCCATCACTGCCTCTGCAGATAGCAGTGCTGATAGCAGTGCTGATATCAATGCTGATAACAGGAGTTCAGAGGGTCCTGATCCATCACTGCCTCTGCTGATAGCAGTGCTGATAACAGGAGTTCAGAGGGTCCTGATCCATCACTGCCTCTGCTGATGGCAGTGCTGATAGCAGTGCTGATAACAGGAGGTCAGAGGACTCTGGCTCATTGATCTGATGCCGGGTGACGGCCCCTGGCCTAAATGCACATGCAAACATTGCACACACGCATACAAATTGAATTTGCCATTTTCTGCAGACTTCAGCCACAGGCAAATCTCAGGAAAAAGAAGAGCAGGAGCAGTTTATGTGATCAAGATAAAGGTTAAAGAGCCAATTACCGTGTTTGGTACCAAGGTTATGGGCAGCACAACGAATGGCTTGGTTAATATCTGCCTGGACTCAAGCTCACTCCGAGGCACAGAGCTGGCCTTTCCTGAATGCTGTTAGCAGCAGGAATGTTCAGGTTGTGTTTCAGCAAATATCTCTCCAAAGGATTTCCTTTACACTTGGTTTTAACTCTTAATTTTCATTCTTATTTATTCACAGCAAAATAAAAGGGTTTGATGTTATGACCTTCTGGCAGGCTTTATGGCCAGTGACACCCCCATCTCTGATTGCTCTGGTGATTTCTCTGGGCCATGGTCCTGCTCTCAGATATTTCCCTGCCTTTTAATGAGCAAAGATCTTGAATTCCAGGGCTCCTGCCCTTTCTGGTTTTGGACAAAGCTGCATGAACATGACACCAGCACGTCCCACAACGGGAGTGGTGCAGTGGCTGGGCAGTTTGGGACCTTTCCCCAGAGGGACTGGCAAATACTCTCCTGACTGGGAAATTCCCTTTGCATTGAGTCCCAATGTAGTTTTGTCCCAGTTTTTTCTCCCTTGTGTTTTATTCATTATGCAAACCCCTTCTATTTTTCCCCCCCAACAACTTGTAATCAAATGTTTCTCTAAAAGAAGTGCCCAAGGTTTGTTTGGGTTTTTTCCACATCCCCACTGGGATGAGCATGTGGTTGGAGAGTTCACAGGCTCCTTTTAAACAGACGGCTAATTACTCAGGAGCAGCCACCAAAGTTAACGATAAATATGTAAATTGGGGGAGAATAAAACACTCGTTAAGCATTAGGCATTTACTATGGAAATTAAGTGTCATTAGATGCATAAAAGGCTTTCCCAGCATTTGTTCTTGCATTTGTTTCCCTTCAAGCCTTCATTAGTGCACTGATCCCAACAAACACAGAGGGGCCACCCCATCCAAACCAGAGCAGAGCCAGCCCGAATGGGTGCCCAGGACTCAAACCCAACCACTTTTAAAACCAGCTTTGAGCTCTGGGGGTACTCCACAGCTCCCCTTCCCGTCCCCAGTCTGCGTTTCCCTCTTGCTGCTCTCCGATGCCGCAGGAGGAGCAGAGGCTGGGACAGCCCAGCCCCAGGAGAGCTGCTCACATCAACTTTCGGCTGAGCTGGAGCAGAGCTTGCAGAAGCAGGAAGTGTTCTTGGGAAAGTGTTCAGGGAAACACTTCTTTCACGCCTTTGGAGTAGACAAAGTTGAGGGCAGGGCTGGGAAATCCATCTCTGGGAGCTGGAGAGCAGAGCGTCTTCCCCCAAAATGAGATGGGTATGGATTATCCTACACTCATTTTCCATGAGTCTGAGAAGCCCCTCCTCATCTTCAGTCTTTTCCAGACCCCCCTCTCTCATCTCTGTAGTGCCAGGACATGGGGAATGGCTTCCCACTGCCAGAGGCCAGGGATGGGTGGGATATTGGAAGGAATTCTTGGCTGGGAGGGTGGGCAGGCCCTGGCACAGGGATCCAGAGCAGCTGTGGCTGCCCCTGGCAGTGCTCAGGCCAGGCTGGACAGAACTGGAGCAGCCTGGGACAGTGGGACGTGCTCCTGCCATGGCAGGGGGACACTGGATGGGCTTTAAGCTCCCTTCCAGCCCAAATCATTCCATGATATTCATTCAACATCTTCTGCTCAGCTCACTCCACCTATAATTAGCTGTAAGTAAAAATTCAAATTAATTACTCCCTTCCTCAACAGCCTTCCTAGAATTTAAAGGTACTGATGTGGAAATCCTCATTTGAAAGTGCCCCAGAAACCTGGAACAGGTTCCTGAAGGATTTCCTTTGGGTTGCCTTGGTGTGCTCCTACAAATCCCTCCCAAGCCAGCGTGCTCATGAGGATCAAAGTGCAGAAATGTTATCAAATGCAGGAAATTTCCTGCAACTCACCTTCAGCCAACCAGATAAGAACAGAAGACCTCTGTGAATGGTGGTGGGGCTTGGCAGAGGTGACTGTCCCTTGTTCACACTTTGGGACATTTGCAGTGGGACGGGGAGGATGAAGTTTTCCCTCTGCACCCTCCGTGCAAAGCCGTCAGTCCCAGTCCACACCACCTCCCGCATTGCAGTCAGCCAAAAAACATCATGGCAAGGTGAAAATGTTTATTTTTCTGCAGTTTTTTTTCCCCATAAACTAGGATTGATATGTCAAAGGGAAACTAAAATAAACCAGGGAAAATCACAAACTGGGAAAAACCATGGGGAAAGCAGAGTGATTTTTGTCCTTTCTGTAACACCCACCCACGCGGAGCCAGCCCGCTGACAGCAGCAAATGATGAGCAAAAATAGTCGAGGTTTTGCCACGGAACGTTCTAGATTGCCCACTAGAACTGCCACCGAGCTGAGTTCTGGCCAGGCCTGCCCACAGCCGGTGCAGCCGTGCCCCTGACAGTCCCTGCCCCGTGGGCAGCAGGGCTGCCAGGCTGGCATCAGCCCCACGCTGCAGCAGCCAGACCCCAGCGCTGCTCGCTGCCCAGCACAGCCCTGCTGGGAGGAGGAGGAGGAAAAGTCTCTCCATTTCCCTGACAGCCATGACACAGGATTTTAAAACACTTTAAGGGAGTTCTGAGACACTTCATGAGCTAAAATCTGTTCAAAGGTTGCGGGTGCAAAGGCAGTGCCCACAATGCACATCTCTGCATTTCCATACAAATGCAGTCAATGTAATGCATCTCTGCTGCCAAGTTGTTCCTTCCTTGTTTAACTCTTTGTTTTGCAGCAGTATGGGGCTAGTCTGGAGAATCATCATGGAATTCCAGGATTTTTTGGAATGGAAGGGGCCTCAAAGCCCATCCAGTGCCAGCCCTGCCACGGGCAGGGGCAGCTCCCAGTGTCCCAGGAAAGGCAGAGATGCTCAGCTCGCTGCTCCCTGCACAGGAAACCCTCCCTCAGGGACGAGGGCACTGCTGGGGGGTGTCCTTCACCATCCCATTCCTCCTTCTCCAGGAGGTCTCTGCAGTCACAGAAATACAGAACGACCGAGGCTGGAAAAGTTCTCTGAGACCACAGAGTCCCACCATCCCCAGCACTGCCACCACTGACCGAGTCCCCTTGTGCCACATCCAGAGGGCTGGGAAATCCCTCAGGGATGGGAAATCCCTCGTGGATGGGCACTCCAGCCCTGCCCTGGGCAGCTGGACCAGGGTTTTCTGGGAATCAAAGTCTCCATTCTAACACAAGGTCTTGCATCTCTTGATTTCTTCCCAAGCCTTCTCTATTCAGCCTTGCTGGGCTTTTGGAGGCTCTGAGCCCTTCCTGCCCGGGCCATGGCCCTGGGGGATGTCTGTGCCCTGTCCGTGTGTCCTGCTGGAAGCTGCGCAGAGGCTTGGGAGAGAGCCTTGGGTGCCTTGGGAATGGGAGCTCCTGGTGGGAATGGGAGCTCCTGGTGGGAATGGGATCTGTTTGGTGGGAATGGGATTTCCTGGGTGGGAATGGGGTCTCCTGGGTGGGAATGGGATCTGTTTGGTGGGAATGGGATCTCCTGGGTGGGAATGGGAGCTCCTGGTGGGAATGGGAGTTCTTTGATGGAAATGGAGCTCTTTGATGGAGGCTGAAGAGCAGAGCTGGGGGATGTCCGGAGCGGGAGCTGCAGTAAAACACCAAATTCCATCTCTCAATCCGTCATCCCCGGGGATCAGCGTTCTCTGGCCCTTTGTCTCTCTGTCAGTGAACACACACAAGTAACCATAAACTCTTTCCTTCCAGCCTGTCCTGCCCTGCAGGGCCATCAGCCACAAACCATCGCTGTCACCTCCACTTTGAACCAGCGCCGGTGGCTTCAGGAGGAACTTTGGTGTCTGATGCATCTCCAGAAAATGACATTGTGAGGTTGACGGGACCAGGGCTGGAAGCACAAACACTTCGTGACTGCACGCAGATGGCTGCAGACCTGGGTCTGCTTTATTTATGCTTCTTGGAAAGATGTTATTCAATATTCTGTTGGAGATTTAAATGTTTATTCTGGGCAATTCCCAGGCAAAATTTAACGAGCAGTCAATGGAGGAGCTTAATCAGGAGTGGGATGAAAAAAAAGTCTTTTCTGTCTCCCTGGGCAATAAATCACAAGTCTTGCAAGGACCACAAATCTTGGCTTTTTGTGCCATTTAAGCTCAGCTCCCTCGCCGCCATTGAAGGAGATTTAAAGGCTGCCAGTCAGCTCCTGCGAGACACAGCTGTGCTGATTTGTTTATCCCTTAAAACGGAAACAAGCTGGGGCTGGTAAAGGCTTCCACCAGCACAGAATTGTGTCCTGGACAGGGGGAGTGTGCTCCCAGCCAAGCTGAACATCTCCCAGGCCCTGGGAATGAACCTGCAAGGAGGGAAAAGGTCCCCTGGTCTCACATCTGCTCTCGGCCTGGCTTAGCCAAGACACATCTTGCTGTGCAAATGTTGAGATATTGTTACATTAATTTGGTTGATGATCAAGTGTCTCCTTTATGTAAAGAGATGATGTGACTTATTCCTCTCTAAAACATGCCCAGGACCCACTCCAACTATTGGATCAGACAGTTCAAAAGTGAAACAAATTGAAAAATCTGCCCAAAAAAACAAAAAACCAGATTCTTATTTGAAAAACTCAGCAACCAAAGTCTCCCCATAAAAGAGTTTTGTGTACTCTTTTTATTTCCAAAAGCCCTAAAGGTAAAGAGATTTCTCCTTTTGAAGCCTCTTCAGCCCGAGTCCTCCCCAGACCAGCTTTGAGTTTCCTTTCCTCATTGCTGGGCACTTTTCAGGAGTCCTTTTCACCTCCCTGACCCTGGAAGCGCAGGGAGGGTTTGGAAGTTGTTCCCTCACTCCTGGGAGACAGCTGCGAACGCGAGCAGCGCTGGGGCAGAGGAAATGACCTGGATAAACTCTGCTCAGCCCTGGAGACGTCTCTGCAGATTGGCAAAGCTCTGTCAACTTGTCGAGCCGGGGCACAGCCGGGGGCCCTGGCCCAGCCCGCTGTCACCTCGCTGGTGTCAAAGGCTGTCCCCGCAGCCTGGGACACTGCGGAGCCTCCCGGATCCGAGGCTGCATCCAAGCCTTTGGGGCTGCTGTGGGTGCAGAGGAAAGAACAGCTGTCCGTGGTGAGGCTGAGGCATCACCAAGAGCTTTGCCAGGAAAAACCCACTGCTTTTAGGAAAATCCCATCCCAGTGATCCTCACTTCTGCAGCCAGACTGAATTCCCCCACATGTTTTACCTGCTTCTGCCTTGGAGTTGGCTGAAACAGCAGCTACAGCCCAGAGCTCTTTGCTTTTTACCAGCCCTCAGGCAGGCATCGGGTCCCACACCCATCCCATCCCATCCCATCCCATCCCATCCCATCCCATCCCATCCCATCCCATCCCATCCCATCCCATCATCCCCTGAGGGGCTCAGGCTGGGCTGTGCCGTTTCCCAGCCCCTTCCAGCCGTTTGTGTCTCCCTGGGGGTGTTGGCCGTGTGAAGCCCTGCCCTCGGCAGAACCACGGAATTCTGGCACAGAGAGAGCTCAGAGACCTGCTCAGACTCACTTTCCCCCAGGCTTTTGTTGTACACGGCTCAGAATTCAGCAGCACATAAATAATTGACCTCCAAGCTCCGAGCCCTGCTAGTTTTTACACCCGAGACCTCTGGACAGGTGTTTGGGAGGTGAGTTCATTGCCCCGAGGACTGATTTGTTTGCACACATGACAAGATGCTTTATTAAAGCACAGAGGCCATTTGGTGGTGCTGCTTTATTTGGTGGTAGAGTTTCCCTCTGCTCCTCTTGGGTTCCCCTGCCCTCCACGCCAGGCAAGGTGAGAGGGACAGGAAGGCTTTTACACCCTCTTGATCTACTCACCTGACAGACCTGCAAGTCTTCTGCGTGTTGTGACATGCATGTCCCCAGACTGGAAAATTCCCCATTAATGGGAATTTCTTCCCTTTCCTGCCCCAAATCCCTGCTCCCTTAGTGCAGGGAGGAGACATCTGCACCTCCTCAGAAATGTGACTTTTAAACTCTGGCTCTCCAGAGGTGGTGGAGATGATGCATTTTGAAGATCATTCAAAGCCAGGTTGGACAGGGCTTGGATCCAGGCGTGCCTGCCCATGGCAGGGGTGAACGAGATGGACTTTAGGGTTCCTTCCAAACCATTCTGTCACTCTATATTAGTGACAAAATAAATTCCTCACCTCTTCCTGGTCCTATGGTTGGCCCCCTGAAGCGTAAGGTTCCCTTCTGGCTGTAATTTTTTATTCCTGGAAGCAGTGTGATCAACTCAGGCTGCAACTTCTTCCCCGTGGCTCATCCTGTGGGTGCATGGGTGGGATAACGGGAATAACCTCACCCAGAGAGTCTCTGGGGGGGCTGCTGGTGCCCGCCAAAGCCCAGGAGCACCCTGGACGGAACTCTGCTCATCCCACTTGGGTTCAGGTGGCTTTTGAGCAGCTGGCAGCGTCCTGCCCCTCGGGGACGGCCGAGTGCTGTTCCTGTGCACCCCCAGAGTCCATCAGCACTAATTAACAAATTACACCGCCGGAGCACCAGCCACACGGTGAGAGCCTGCTCCGACACAACTGCACTCAGTCATGAGTTGTGACTCAATTAATTAACTGAGTTTATCTGCCCTCCTGTGTCTGCTCTGCTCCGGCTCTGGGCAAAGGCAGCTCGGCAGCCCCGGGCAGGAGCAGCGCCTGGAGCCGCTGGCAGTGGGGATGCTGGGGAGCCCCGATCCCGGGAGCCCCAGCCACGGAGAGTGCAGCGACAGCTCCTGGCCCCCCGGCTGCCCTGCGCTTCGTGCCCTGCCGCGGCCTCCACGCGGCCGGGCCCTTCACCCAGCACATCATTTCCCTCCCCCTCACTGCTGACGAGGGCTGGTTTCAATTATTTCTTTCCTTCACACTCTGTATTTCCAGCTGCCTCCAATGAGCAATTCATCTGCTCTATCCAATGACTTACCGAGATAGATTTCACATACAAGGCAAATAGATTTTACCTCCCCTCATGATTTCACAGCACGATTTTTTATAATTCTGCTTCGTGTGCCTTACTCCCAGCAAACCTTTCCATCCGTGCAAGGTGGATAGAAAATGTCATTGGATAAGAAAAGTAGTGTTTAATGTTATTTTGCCCTGACTCTTGTGGCACAGCATTTCCCATGCTATTTGAAATACAGAACAGGGTCAGAAAAATATTGCACTGAGCTGCAGCATCACCCTGCACTGCTGTGTAAGTTCGGAGTAACTGAACAGTGCGTAGCTGCACACGCTGGCATTTACCTCTGCAATGGCATTCACCTCTGCAATGGCATTCACACGGCCACCAAGCACCAGTGATGCCAAGATAATGATGGGCAAGCTCCTTTCCCCACATATTTGCACTTCAGGAATTGCTGATACCAATTCAGTGAAGAACTGGGGGGAAGTTAAGGGAGTGCAATGAATTGAGGGGTGCAATGAATGCATCTGCAAGTGGCCCTCAGCTTGTTTCTCACCCGGCACAGAGGGGAGGCACGGCGGATGGAGGAGCCGGGGGCTGGCAGGGGCAGCCGGGGTGGGCAGGACACTGCTCTGCGCCCCGGGGAGCTGAGCCCCGTGTCAGCAGAAGCACCACCAACACCCAGCGAGGCGCACAGCCCTCAGCAAAATCCATCTGCAGCTCATTGAGGCAGCACACGGAGAGTTCACGGGGAGTTTATCATGGGAACTGCTGAGGGTTAATGGCCAGCAGAGCAGATTGAGCTGTGGGATTACTAAATAATGAACTTTTCTCTCCAATAAATTTGTCCCTGACTTATAAAAAATCAATAACCTGCTACACTTCGGACAATTTTTTCTTCTTTTGTTGGGGAGGGAGGTGTGCTCAGAGTAATTTTTGAACTACTCTTTCATATCTATAAAAATATATTTTACCCTGACCATTTATACGGAAGCTCTGATGTGCCACATTTATTGCAGCTTCATCACCCAGATAGATTTTTATGTGGGTGCCTGGCTATTGCTTTGTTTAATCATTCCTTTCTCTTCCCTCCTCAGTCGCTCTCCTCCTTCCCCTTCCATGCTTTTTTCTGGCACTATCAGCAGTGTAGATCTGGGTTTTCATGGATGTAGGATGTCAGCAAGGCCAGGTCAGCTGGGACAGAGCCAGAAATGTTAGCACTTTCAAGGGAGAAGTTGAAATCGTGGCTGGCACGCACAAATTTTCAGCCCCAAGAAGAGGAAGGGCTTTTTTAAATTTTGTTTCGTTGTGCTCCTAAGGCTAGAGGGGACAGTTTCAGTTCCTGGCTGAAGGACAGACTTGCACTGGGATGTGGGCTTGTGTTGGATTGAGAGTGGGATTTTCTGGTTCCTGCTCTTGGATCACCGTGGCTCCTGTGCTTTCCACAATCCCACCTCCCTCCAGCTCCAGAGAAGTGCCTCGAGTGATCACACATCGTGGGCTCCCTCCCAGCAGCCATCCCCTTCAACAGGGCTGAAAAACTGTCTGCATTGTCCCGGGAGAAGTGGGAATCCTGCAGAAGCACTGCCTGGCCTCCAGCTCTCCTCACACCCGGGGAATTTTCCAAATCCTCTCTGTTCTTCGAGACACCGAGGTCTGGGTCTGTCGGGTGTGGGTCAGTCTGGTCCTGAGCAGCTGAACTGGTCCCAGTGCAGCAGGTGAGGCCCCGCAGAGCTGTGCAGAGGGGCAGGGTGCCCTCCCTGTGTCCCAGCCCAGGCACCCTGTGCCTTCAGCGCTGCCGGCTCAGCGCCACCTTGGTGCCCTCCTGCCCCGCTGGGTGCCCTCCAGCACATCCCGTGCCAGGGCTCGCTCCTCCCCGCGGGTGGCACTGCCACCTCTCCTTGGTGCCCTCCTGCCCCGCTGGGTGCTCTCCAGCACATCCCGTGCCAGGGCTCGCTCCTCCCCGCGGGTGGCACTGCCACCTCTCCTTGGTGCCCTCCTTGAGGTCCTGTTGGCCGCTTTCTCGTGCCTGCCAGGGTCCTTCTGGCCCCAGCAGTGCCAGCACAGGGGGACAGCCCCTTCCCCGGTCCCTTCGCTGTCCCCTCCCTGCTGGACCCAGTTCCTGGTCAGCCCAGGGGCGGTGGCCTCTTGCCCAGCTGGGCTCGTGTCCAGCCGCTGTCGCAGCAGCCCAGGGCCCTGCCCAGCGCTGTGCCCCCGCCTGGAGCTGCAGGGCTTGCTGTGAGCCAGGGCTCGGGCTGGGCTGTGCTGAGCCTCACCCTGCTGGCCCCTGCACCCACAGACCCACCCAGGGTGCCCTCGGCTCCCTCGACAGATGCTCAACAGAGCTGGGCCCACTCTGAGCCCTGGTGGGCGCCGCTGGTGACCCATTCCCAGCTGGATTTAACTTGCACCCCGTTTGCTTCATTCCTGCTTGCAGCTGGTGCTGCCAGCACTGCAGAGGCGCTGGAGCCTTGGCAAGGGAGCCCAGGCTGCCAGGCTGTCCCAGAGAGGTGCTCAGCTCTGCCCTGCCACATCTGGGCTGTGTGCTGCTCTCGTGGGGCTGTTCTGTGCAGGACCAGCCACTTACCAGTGATCTGTGCTTAATAACTGAGGAGCAACTGCCTGGGAACAGCAGCTAAAGCCCAGACACACAATAAAGCATCCTGTGAGGGATTAAGGAAAGGGCTGTTTGCTGGGGATTAGCCAAAAGCAGGACAGTTTATCTATTACATTTCTACCTCACCGTGTCTCTGGGAGCTCAGGAATCACAGCTGTCTGTGGGTTCAGTGCACTCTGAGGCACAGCACGGAGAATTTGTAGGGGGTGCAGGGTCTGAGGAAGATGAGAAGAAAGCGAAATCTTTTCTGTGCTCTGCATTTGCAGAGATTCCCAGGAGCAATGACTTTGGTAGTCTGATTCACAGGGAGATGATTGTCTGGAGGCATCCACCCCGAGAAAGGAGAGAAAGAAGAAATAATTCAGAGTTTGACAAATCCATCCTGTCACAGTGAGCAGCCAGCTCCCGGCCCAGGGAGTTCTCTTTCCATGCTGTTAATTCGGGTCAGCCTGTAGGCTGTCAGACACAGTCCTCCTCGTGCTTTGCCACCTCATCCCGTACCTGTGCACTCTCTGGGGTCACCCCTGCTCGCTGCCGTGCCCAGAGCCACGGAACCATTGGGGCTGGGAAGGACCTCGGGTCTCCCGGCCTTCCCTTTCCCTCCCACGGGCTTGAGACCTCGAGTGCAGCTCCCACCCAGCTCAGGGTGTTGGGTGGCTGCTTCAGCATCCCCCAGGGCAGACGTGAGGGGACTCCCGAGCCCAGCTCCTGGCGGGGAGCCTGGGGAACAGCCTGGGGTCCCACAGAGGAGAGAGGGGCACGGTGCAGGGCTGGGACCCCACAGCTGCGGCTGACCCAGTGATCCCCACAGTGAGGAGACCCCACTGGACTTGGAGCCAAAGTCCTGCATGAGCACGGCAGGAGAGGAACAAAGTGCTCGGTGTGCCAGGCACGGGCAGAAAGGGCCAAGGGCTCCTGGACACAATCCCACGGCAGAGCCTTCCTTGGGCAGGGCTTTCCCAGGCTCTTCCCTGGCACTGCAGAGCTGGGCAGAGTTCCTGAGCTCTGCAGGTGAGGATCACCATCCCTGTGGCTCCATCACCATCCCTGTGGCTCCATCACCATCCCTGTGGCTCCATCACCATCCCTGCGGCTCCTCCCTGGCCCCGGGCCTTGGCCATCAGCCCCTCTCACCGCTGGATTTCCTTTTCCAGCAAAGTCCCGCCGCTGGAGCCAGGGGTGGCATTTGGGAGCTTCTTTTCCAGGAGGACTAGAAGTAAATAAGGTTACACAGGAACAGTTTGTCAGTATTTACTCTGTATTCGCACATCAAGGTGGGAAAGCGTCCCTCACGAGATGAAAGGAAAGCAGATAACAGTGCTGTTCTTTATATAATTCAGGCACAACGATCTGTCAGCAGAGCAGGGTAATTATCCCAATAAGATTTCACGAAAGGAGAAAATATCATGGATTTTATAAACCTTATTAACATGCAGAATGAATGCAAAACAACAAAAGGAGTCTTAAAACAAAACATTATGTTAAAATCAATATTGATTGCCAGCGATAAGTGTTATATGAGGCAGTAAAATTCCATAAAATTCCCCCCCAAAGCAAGGCTGGAGACAAATCAAAGGAGAACAAATGCTTCTAAAGCAGAGTAATCGCTTTGCAAAGCAGAGAAGGAGCATCAAGACACCGATTTGTTACAACATCAGTGAGCTTTTCCAAAAAAACACCCTCCTCTTGCTCTCCTGCCCCCCTGCAACAATCCCACATAACAGCCCATTCCTGCACTGCCTTCAGGGCTGGGATTAAGGAAAGTGCCGATTTGGAAATGCACAGCTGGGTTCATCCTGATGTGGAGCTGCTGGAGAGAGCCCAGAGGAGGCCCCGGAGCTGCTCCAGGGCTGGAGCCCCTCTGCTCTGGAGCCAGGCTGGCAGAGCTGGGAATGTTCCCCTGGAGAAGGGAAAATTCCAGGGAATGCTCAGAGTCCCTGGAGGGGCTCCAGGAGAGCTGGAGAGGGACTGGGGACAAGGGACAGAGGGACAGGAGCCAGGGAATGGCTCCCACTGGGAAAGGGGAGCTTGGGCTGGGATCTTGGCAAGGAATTCCTGGCTGGGAGGGTGGGGAGGGGCTGGGCTGGAATTCCCAGATCAGCTGTGGCTGCCCCTGGATCCCTGGCAGTGCCCAGGCCAGGCTGGAGCCGCCTGGCACAGTGGGAGCTGTCCCTGCCGTGGGTTGGTGGCTCTGGGTGGATTTGGGTCCTCCCAAGCCGGAGTATCCTGTGGCTGTGCGGGTCCCTGCCCACGAGCCCCACGGGCAGTGGGGCCCCACGGCTCTCAGCGCTGCTGTGCCCAGCCAGGCTCAGACCCCCGTGCCCTCAGCCCCTGCTCCTGCAGCAGCAGCGCAGCTCCTGCGGCGTTCAGCGGCGAGCTGAGGTTTGGTGCCTCCTGTCCCCTGGGTCTGGGACATCTCCAGCCCTGCTCCAGGCACCTACAGCCGCAGTGCCCTGCTCATCTGCTGAGCTCTCAGAGAGAGCAGAGCCATCGAGGCCCGGATTTCGGGGTCACCTGGGCCAGCCAGGGGCTGGACTGGCTGAGCTGGGAGCAGCCTGCATGTTCTGTGCTCCTATGGATAAACAGCCACATCTACAGAGAGCTGGAGGTCCCTCAGATGCAATAAAAAGGAAGGTAAATATTTATAGCTCAGCCTAATTTAACAAATAAATGTGGTGAGAGAACTGCCAGCAATTCCTTTTAGTGAGTAAATCCCCGAGGGAGAAAGAACAGCCATGAACAGCCCAGCAAGTGCCCGAGGCAGGGCCCAGCCAGGAGCCTCATCCACCCTCCAAAGGCTTTCCCCGCTCCCTGTCTGCCTCTCCTCCTGTGCCTGCACCCCAGGAAGGACACACAGTGCCTGGAACCCTGAGCAGCTCTGGGTGTTTGCATCTTCCAGGGGGAGGCTGTGCCTCAGCCAGGGCTGGCAGCACCCCAGGGTCAGCCAGGGCAGCTGGGACGGACAGGAGAGCAAACCACTCCCGTTCTGTAGACACTTCCAGCCATCAAATTCCCTGCTTTATCCTTCAGCTCTGCCCAGCCCCTGCTCCAGGGCAGCCTCACAAGGCATTCCTGCTCCCTGTGCCCCATTCCCTGCGGCCCAGCTGGTGTCCAGCAGCTCCCAGCCCTCACTGTGGCTGTGAGGAGGCTGCAGGAAGGGTTCCACAGGGACTGGGGACAATCTGGGACAGGGAAGTCACTGCTGGTGTCCCTGGGATCTGCACAGCCTCCAGCAGCTCCAGCTGAGGGCTGCAGGAAGGGTCCCACAGGGAACAGGGACAACTGGGGACAGGGATGCCACTGCTGGTGTCCCTGGTGCCACAGAGCCTCAGCAGCTCCAGCTGAGGGCTGCAGGAAGAGTCCCACAGGGAACAGGACAATTGGGGACAGGGAAGTCACTGCTGGTGTCCCTGGGATCTGCACAGCCTCCAGCAGCTCCAGCTGAGGGCTGCAGGAAGGGTCCCACAGGGAACAGGGACAACTGGGGACAGGGAGGTCACTGCTGGTGTCCCTGGGGTCTGCATGTCTGGGGCTGGGGCAGCCCAGACCTTATTCCCCGTGAGGCTGAAGAGGAGTTCAGATCCCTGGAAACGTCACCAGCACCTGGCACAGGCAGGAGTGCAGTCACAGGAGCTCTGAGGGGACAGGGACACACACCCCGGGTTCAGGGCAGGGACACATCCCTCCTCCTGTGCTGTCCTGTGCCAGCTCACCACGGGCTGAGACAGCAGGGAGAATGGGAAGGGCTGTCCTGGCCCCTGCCCCTTGGGGACAGCAGCCTTGAGCCCCCAAAGGAGGAGGCAGCTGCTCCCTCAGCTCCGGAGCTGGGATTTCCCAAAGGGCTGAACCTCCGAAACCCACTCCCCAGGGCTCCAGAGAGGGAGGAGGGAAAAGGGAATGAATCCCGTGGGAATTCCATGGTTTTGGGGCTCCTGACATCCCTTCTCACAGCTCCCGTGCTGTTCCAGAAAGGGAGGAGGGAAAAGGGAATGAATCCTGTGGGAATTCCACGCTGTTGGGGCTCCTGACATCCCTTCTCACAGCTCCCGTGCTGCTCCAGAAAGAGAGGAGGGAAAAGGGAATGAATCCTGTGGGAATTCCACACTGTTGGGGCTCCTGACATCCCTTCTTACAGCTCCCGTGCTGTTCCAGAAAGGGAGGAGGGAAAAGGGAATGAATCCTGTGGGAATTCCACACTGTTGGGGCTCCTGACATCCCTTCTGCTCCGTGCTGAGCTCCAAGGCTGAGTCCAGCCGAACCCTCGGGATTCCTTCTGCAGAGGCATCAGACGGTGCCAACCTTCCACCTGTGCCTCGGAAAAGCACTTTATCCTGCTGCGAGATAAAAGGCCACCGGCAGCAATTTGCAGACAATACCCTCGTTAAGCGCAATAGGCCAGGCAAGTCTAATTAGCAGCGGGGAGTTCAAAGGCTTTTTACCCCCAGCTCACTCTCCAGCCAGTGTGGTCGGAGTGATGAGAGCCCCCTGTGCTCCCTGAGAGCTCTTCCCATCAAATCTCAGCAGAACAAATCTTTTCTGCAGTCTTGAATAATGACAAATGGATTTGCAATTTTCTTCAAAGGTTTGGGGACTGAAAAGTTTCTTTGTGAGGATGAAGGGGTGATACTCGGGCATCCTACAATCTCCAGGTGCTGGGAAGAAGGAAGGTGTTCTTTTTTGTCTCCCACCTATCCAGCCATGGACTGGAAATATTTGGTGATGTTAAACCATAGCCAAGCTGATGGGGCAGCTGGCCACTCCTGCTGTGATCTGCTGGCTCACTGCAGTCCCAACTAAGGGTTCACACACATCAGCCCCCCCAGTCCACAGATATTTCATGGAGACATCCATCCATGCTTCAGAGATTACCAATCAAAGACACTGGGCCCCACCAACTACAAGTTTATGGAATTTGGATTTGCAAACCGAGGAAAAATAGCTTTAGACACCTAAAATGATCCCCTAGATTTTAAGAAACTCTCTTTTGAACATTGATAAATTACAAAGGAGATTTTGGCAGTGAACAGGAGTTTATTTTCCCCAGGACACATCCTGTGGGAATGTGGGAATCCCAGGGACAGTGCACAGCTGGGAGAGCTCAGTGTGACAACAGAGCTAGGGAAGGGTTTGGAGCTCCAGGAGAGGCTGAGGGAGCTGGGAAGGGGCTGGAGAGTTCCTGAGGGAGCTGGGAAGGGAATGGAGAGTTCCTGAGGAGCTGGGAAGGGAATGGAGAGTTCCTGAGGAGCTGGGAAGGGGCTCAGCCTGGAGCTAAGGAGGCTCAGGGGGACCTTGTGGCTCTGCACAGCTCCTGCCAGGAGGGGACAGCCGGGGGGATTTGGGATCTGTTCCCAGGGAACAGGGACAGGAGGAGAGGGAATGGCCTCAGGCTGGGCCTGGGAAGGTTCAGGGTGGGCATCAGCAGGAATTTCCTCATGGAAAGGGGTGGAATGGGCACTGGAAGGGGCTGCCCAGGCAGCTTTGGAGTCCCCAGCCCTGGAGGTGTCCCAGGAACACCAGGATTGGCACTCGGTGCTCTGGGCTGTGTCACAAGGTGGGGATCAGTCACAGGTTGGACTCAATGACCTTGGAGGTCTTTTCCAACCCCAGTGATTCCGTGATTCTGTGATTACCCTGGAGATGCACTGCTTGGCAGGGAGCAGCAGAGCGCCACAGCTGGAGGCCACCAGGCCAGTTCTTGGTGGCATGGGCCAGTCCCTGTGTGGCATTTGGACCTTGTTGGCAGCAGGGAGCAGAGCAGGGAGATCAGCAGGATGGGTCACCCTTCCCTTCATTGCTTGCATTATTTACTCCACTGTTTCCTCTCCTCCTGGCAGCTGATTTGTCAGAGCAAGTGAAGCAGCTCAAAAAGCATTGTGGCAGTGGCAGGAATATTACAGCAATTAGAAGGAGCCATAAACAGTTCCCTACGTATGAAGCTGCTCATTGAAGCTGACAGGCTTTGCTGCTTCTCCCAGCCCCAGACACAAAGCGGCCTTTTCCCTTTCCCAAACACCACTTTTGCCCTTCGTTCATTCCCACCAAGTCCCGTGCCCTTGGATCAATCCTCCCTCAGACTGAAAAGGACCTTTCTTCTCCCTGGGAGCTCCATGGGCAGAGCTAACACTGATGGAGTGTGTCAGAGCCCGCCTGGAATGCAGAGCCACACCACCAAGCCGCTGTCCTGGCTCTGCTCCAGCTGCCACTGCACTGGGGAGTGGAACAGCTTCATCTCCCCCACGAGCACTTTGCTCTCTGGCAGCCTCTGCTCCCAGCTCTCATCACGTTCTGTCCCAGCTGAGACGGCCACGATACCCAGAGTATCACCAGACAATACCAGGAAGCTTCAGCCCATGCAGAGTAACATCATTCCACTCAGGAATGAGCAGGGAGCTCATTCTGCCCCTGCACTGGTGAGCCCCCACCTCCAGTGCTGTCCCAGTGCTGGCCCCTCAGCTTGGGAGGACTTGGAGATGTTTGAGCTCATCCAGAGGGGCTGGAGAGGGGCTGGGAGCACAAACCCTGTGAGGAACCCCTGAGGGAGCTGGGGGTGCTCAGCCTGGAGAAAAGGAGACTCAGGGTGACCTCAGCACTCCCCACAGCTCCTGGAAGGTGCCTGTGCCCAGCCGGGCTTGGGCTCTTCCTCCAGGCACTGACAGAGCCAGAGGTCACAGCCTCGAGCTGCACCAAGGGAAGTTCAGGCTGGAAATCAGGAAAAAGTTCTTTCCAGAAAGGTGATCGAGGTCTGGAGTGGCTGCCCGGGGAGGTGGGGGAGTCCCCATCCCTGGTGTGTTTGACAAAGCCTGGATGTGGCTCTGGGTGCCAGGGCTGAGCTGAGGTGCTGGGGCTGGGCTGGACTCGATGGTCCTGAAGGTCTCTTCCAGCCTGGTGGTTCTGTGAAGTATCTGCCCTTGTTCTTTACCCAGCCTTTTATCCCCTCCCATTCACAGCCTGCCCCCCCTGTGTGCCCTGTAGGTTGCTCAGCACACCTGGGCACTCCTTGTGCCGTTGCTGTCAATGCTGCTCACCTGCTCCTCACAGCTGCACCACTGGGGATGGGGCTGAAAAACTGTGTGCCTGCAAAGTGTGTGTCTGCAAAGTGTGTGCCTGCAAACTGTGTGTCTGCAAAGTGTGTGTCTGCAAAGTGTGTGCCTGCAAACTGTGTGCCTGCCAAACTGTGTGCCTGCCAAACTGTGTGCCTGCAAAGTGTGTGCCTGCAAAGTGTGTGCCTGCAAAGTGTGTGTCTGCAAACTGTGTGCCTGCAAAGTGTGTGCCTGCCAAACTGTGTGCCTGCAAAGTGTGTGCCTGCCAAACTGTGTGCCTGCAAAGTGTGTGCCTGCAGCGTTCCGTGGTCCCTGGGACAGCACTGATCAGGTCCCAGGGGCTGCCCAGCCCTGGCAGCAGGACAGGAGGAGCAGGGGCAGAGGAACGGTGTGAGGCTGGTCTGGAGCTCACTCCTGTGCTGGTTTGGGCCAGGGAAAAGGAAGGAGCTGAGCGATCCTGCACCCATTCTGAAGTGTCAAGGCTGCCTTCAGCAGAAAAGAATGGAGAATTCCTTCCCCTCTCCCAGAAAATACCAACATTGGCTTTCTCTTGCAAGCTGGGTTAAAAACGTTGCCACTCCAAATTTTTCTTCATCTTAGTAATTCCCAGAAACCCAGATATGCCAGTGTTTGGCTTTGGGGATTTCAGCCCACTTCAGTCCCCAAATGAAGATGCTTTATCTTGAGCTCATTGCCCAGCCTTCTGCTGGAAGCCACGTCCTTGGATAATCTCTCTTTGGTCATTGGACACATTCCTTAGGATGCTCTTTTGCCCACTGCCCTCTCTGTGCTCTTGACCTTGCTCCTTGGCTGAACTGCACCACAGCACAATCAGCCCTTGATCCTCACAGAGCATCACTTTGCTCAGGCAGGGAAGAAAAGGCTTTTGCATTTTGAGAGACAAAATCCTTCAGCAAAGTCAGCTCCCAATGCACCTTAAAGTCTGGAGATCCCACTTGGCTCCTGCCATGTGCACAGGAAAGAAAAATGTCACCTGAGGCAGAAATCACCATGAAGTCTCTTCTTCATAGCACAAATGTAATGAAGACCAGGCACAGAATGAGACATTTCATTCTTGTGCCACATAAATCTAAAGGTTTTCTGCACCACATTAATGGGGTGAAAATGCCCTCCTGAGCCCCTGTGGGACTGAAAGGTCCAAGGCTGGTTTCAAGAATGATCCATTCAACACAGACCAAGTGATTTTTTCACTGTGGGAATGGTGGGAAGCAGTTGTAAAGCATCGGGTTTATTTGGTGGACGAATAAAAAAGCAGCAGCTCTGCTTAGCTCTGACCTCTGGGGCTGTGGGTGGGTGTTTTGGGGAGCCCTGTCTGAAAGCAGCTGCACAGGGCTCATCTCTCCTCACTGGAGGCGTGACCAGGAGCTTGCAGCAGGTGAAGGTTGTTCCATCCCACTGTTCAGCGCTGCGTGTCCCAAATTTTGGCTACCAGGCATTCAGATGGGCAATGAGATGTTCATCCAAACACAAGATGGAAAGCTCCTGGGCAGCTGAATGCCACCAGGCAGCCAAAGCAAGGACTGATTATGGGAAACATCTGAACTGAGATGGGAACGCTCCAGTTGTTCCTGGACTATTTTAGGATGGTTTCTCCATGAAATGGAAATGCAATCTCTTCCAGCACCCCAGCTGGAGCTGGGGCTGTTCACCCCACAGGGATGGAATAAAGTAGTTTTTACTTAGGCTCAAATCATCCAAAGGAAAAACTTGTTTTTCACGGCCTGATCCTGGCTTCTACCATGGCAGTGAAAAAGCTTGGGGTGATTTCAGTGGGAGAAGAATCTCGCTGCCTGCAAGCGCCTGAGGCAGCAGTCCCAGAGGATTTCCTGCACACAGCCTCCTTTGCTCATGGCAAGCTCCCTGGCAGTGCCCAGGACGCAGAGAGAAGGGCTTTGCTGCCAGCCTGGCACAGAGAGAAGGGCTTTGCTGCCAGCCTGGCGCTGCCTCCTCGCAGAGCCAGGAGCAGCCTCTGCCCTGCTGGAAGTGCTGGAAGCAGCTGTGCCTGTGCCCAGCGTGGGGCCTGCCTGGGGACACTGCAGGTGCAGCTGCACCCAGTGGGAAGGAATGACAGTGTCTGACTCAGCTCAGAAGGCTGAAGGATTTCTTCACTATAACTATGCTAAAATACATCAATATACGATATAAAAAGGAGGAGACTAAAACTACATACTACTTTCTCTAATTTTATCTCTAACCCTAACACAACTGGTGACCCTCTCTGAGCCCAGCCCCAGGTGGGTTGGATTGGCCATCAGGCTCAAACAATCCTCACCAGAATCCAACCAAGCAATCAACCCAGGTAAACAATTCTCCAAGAACATTCCACATGGGAAAACAAGGAGCAGGAATAGAAATTGTTTTCTCTTTAATTTCTCTGAAATGCACCTCTATGAAAAACCCTGAGAGGGAGAGAAATGTGCTGCCACACGGGGACACCTGGCCAGTCCCAGCACACATCTCTGAGGAGGAAGGTGCCACCAGGGCCACGGGACAGAGGGTGTTACCCTCCCCAGCACAGAGGGTATCAGCTCCCTCCCTGAAGTGCATGTCATCCAGGGACCTCTCCAAGCGAGCCTGAGCAGCTCCTGGCCCTTAGCAGGGCAGGAGATGGGGAGACAGCCCAGCTGGGAGGAGGATTTATGGCCAGACAAGGAGGATTTTTCATGGTGTGACATTCTATTGTGTGCTGACTTGCTGTCATGAGTCCCGTGAGTCACCACGAAGGCTGATCTCCACGTCCCAATCCTCAGCTCCTCTTTTGTCTACTGGGCTTGCCTCTACGAGGGATTTAGCACTAATGGAATTAAAGTCTTTTGCTTCTGAATGAATTCCTGTCTCTGGCTGATGCCAGAACACGGGGCCTGCAGGGGAGAGGGGAAGCAGAAGCACCCGTGGGGCTGTGAGAAGGGTCAAGGAATTAGAGGCAACATTGTCCGTGGTAACAGGCTCTGTATTTGCCCTTTTGGAGTTAAATTTGTGAACTCCAGGAGACTCTGACCATCAAGTGCAGCCTACAGCCCAGGGGAGCTGTGTGCTGAAGGACCCTTTCCTGTGGGTGAAACATTAAAAGGTGTCTTCATCATGGAAAGCACCAAATGGACAAGTTACAGATTCAAGGGCCACTTTGTGCTTTTTCCAGAGCAGGCTGGATCCCTGGCAGTGCCCAGGGCCAGGTTGGACACTTGGAGCGCCTGGGGTAGTGGGAGGGGTCCCTGCCCATGGTTTCCTCTCAGCCCAAACCTCCTGTGATTTTGTGACTGTGTTTGTCCACTGCCTGCTTTGGCAGGGGATCTGGAGCTCAGAGGAGGCCCTGTGTGGGCGGCAGGTGAGGGAGCAGCTTGGCCAGTTGTGGTCCCAGAGAAGGAAGCCCGGGGTTAGGGATTCACTCTGGGGTTTGATACACAGCGGGGGAGCTTTTTCCATCACGCTGCTCAGTGATGCATGCCCCTGAGTTTTGGCTACCAAGCATTCATTTCTGGTGGAAAAGCACAAAGTTCTCAGAGAGGATGGTCCTGCCCCAGGCTCAGAATGGAAATAAGGGACCCTGGGACCCTGAAGGACCCTGCAGGGGGGGGGAACAAGAGAAGAAAGTTCCTCCTTTCTTGCAGCTCCAGCACTCGCTGTGAGCACCATCATTCCTAGCTGCTCTCGCCAGAGCCTCTTCATTTCCCAGCAAAGGGCTGCAGGCTCCCTTTTCCCGAGGATTCCACGAGGATTCCACTGCCCAGGAGGACTCTGGCCTGTCCGGGGCAGATTATCCATCCAGGGAGCAGCCACGTGGAAGGAGGCTGAGACACAGAGCAATCGGGCAATTGTTTCGTAGGAAAGCCTGTGCCAAAGATGTCAGTGGTGACATTGTGTTTATCCTAATCCATAGCAGCTCCAGAACTGGGATCCAGGAGCCAGGCAGGACCTGGCCTTCAGAGAGCAGCGAGGGGCTGCTGGGATTTCATACAGATGTTTTATAGCAGGTGTGCATTGACCTGTAACTCGAAAAACAAAAACAGGCAAGCAGATGAACAGTTCTGTTTTAAACAGGAGCTCTGTTTGTAACGGGCCCCGGGGGGTAATACACAATTATGCACAGAAATGCTGCTTACAGCCAGCAGAAAATGACTACAGATGCATGAAGAGTGAGATTAATTCAGCACTAAACAATTTACCACCAACACATGTAGTGCTGTCTTCTGAAATGATCCTCTAGGAACAGGCTGTGACCTAAAGCTGCAACCCAGCTGGGCAGGCATGGAAGCTGTGTGTCCCTTGTCCAGGACAGGACAGGACAGGACAGGACAGGACAGGGCTTTTTCCAGGAGTCAGAGCAGCCTGGGGAGCTGTGCCACCACTGCTGAGCCTTTTCCAGGAGTCAGGAGCAGCCTGGGGAGCCGTGCCACCACTGCTGAGCCTTTTCCAGGAGTCAGGAGCAGCCTGGGGAGCCGTGCCACCACTGCTGAGCCTTTTCCAGGCATCAGGAGCAGTCTGGTGTGGCTGCTCCCGCATTAATTCATCCCAATTCCTTCCCCAGTTCTGATCCCCAGCCCCAAAAAAGGGAAGTGCTCAGGAGGGCATTGCAAAACAATCCAGCTGCCCTAGGAGGCTGCAGAGAAGGCCAGGAGGTGCCTCAGGGTGGCCAGGAGGAGAGCAGCTCCCTGCCCTGCCACACCCCGACCACGCTCACGGCCTGAGCCCTCCTCGCTCAGCCCCTGCCTGGAGCAGCTGCGATTTATGAACAAGATGATAAAGAAAGGAAAAAGAGTCCTGTCAAGGCTCTCTGTGTGTGTTGTAAATTGTCCATATATCAAAGATATTGCCTACATTCAGCATTTAATGCTATCGGTAAAAATATAATGTGAGAGGCCGAGAAAGAAGTTGCTCACAGGGAAGGATGAATATTTGGTGTGAAATATTAAGCCTGTAAAAGAGGCATTTCTCTTTTTGGCTGGAGTGCTGGTATTTCTTCCTATTTAATTTACATAAATCAATGATGAAAAAAAAAGTAATAACAGGACTCAGATTCTGTAGCTGCAGGGAACCCGGGGAACCTGGAGAAGGAGTTTGGGATTATAGACACGCTCCAAAGAAAGCAGCATGGAGCAACTGATTTCTCTAAACTTTTCCAGTTTGCTTTGCTCAGAGAAGTTATCTTCTGTTTTCTACATCCCAGGGGTGAGATCATGCCAGGAAAAACTATAAAATTTCATTGCAAACTCTGCGTTGGTTGGTTCATTGGTCTGATTTTCCATAAAATTTTGTCTGTTAAAATGGTGACTCAACCGATTCTGGCTAGTAGGAAAAAAAAACCAAAATAGAAGAGGATGGAAATACTCTGTGGACACTGGAAAATCTCACTGGAAAGCCACCAGAGGGGACCAATGACATGTTAGCAGGCCTCAGAAGGACAGAGAGCCCTGAAGGGTCAGTGCAGAGACCAGGCTGGAGGTCAGGGCCCTGCACCCCGAATCTGTCCTGACACCTCCCAACGGGAGCCTGCCTGGCCCAGGCTTGGGCTGGGGGAACTGAGCCCAGGCTGGGGCTGGATGGAACTGAGCCCAGGCTGGGGCTGGGGGAACTGAGCCCAGGCTGGGGCTGGGGGAACTGAGCCCAGGATGGGGCTGGGGGGAACTGAGCCCAGGCTGGGGCTGGGGGAACTGAGCCCAGGCTGGGGCTGGGGGAACTGAGCCCAGGCTGGGGCTGGATGGAACTGAGCCCAGGCTGGGGCTGGGGGGAACTGAGCCCAGGCTGGGGCTGGGGGGAACTGAGCCCAGGATGGGGCTGGGGGAACTGAGCCCAGGCTGGGGCTGGGGGGAACTGAGCCCAGGCTGGGGCTGGGGGAACTGAGCCCACGCTGGGGCTGGGGCTGGATGGAACTGAGCCCAGGCTGGGGCTGGGGGGAACTGAGCCCAGGCTGGGGCTGGGGGGAACTGAGCCCAGGCTGGGGCTGGGGGAACTGAGCCCAGGTTGGGGCTGGGGCTGGATGGAACTGAGCCCAGGCTGGGGCTGGATGGAACTGAGCCCAGGCTGGGGCTGGGGGGAACTGAGCCCAGGCTGGGGCTGGGGGGAACTGAGCCCAGGCTGGGGCTGGGGGGAACTGAGCCCAGGATGGGGCTGGGGGAACTGAGCCCAGGATGGGGCTGGGGGGAACTGAGCCCAGGCTTCCCCTGGGGCTGCTCTGCCCAGGCAGGGGCACAGGGCAGGGGGATCACAGGGGGATCACAGGGGGATCACAGGGGGCACAGGGCAGGGGGATCACAGGGGGATCACAGGGGGATCACAGCAGGACAGGGGGTTCACAGGGGGATCACAGGGGGCACAGGGCAGGGGGATCACAGGGGGATCACAGGGCAGGGCAGGGGGTTCACAGGGAGCTGTGTGTGCTGCTGGTGGGCTCTTGCTCCTGGCTTGCAGCTCCCGTGGACTGCTGCAAGATGAGAGGGTTTGGCCAAGACCCCCGAATTCAGCAAAGCCCCTCTTATGGGCTAGAAATGTATTCTTCTAAGTGCCATGGGAAAAAAACCCAACATGTATATTTTTCCTTCTGCCTTCCTTTGTTCCCCCCCTGCCCTGAAGAAGCTGTTGATTATAATTTCAGTGCAGTTGGAGATGCAAAGCTTAATGGAGCGGGCCTTTCTATTTTCGTCCTCTGTGCATTGTCAGATGAAATAACATGGATTATATTTTGTTGTTGATGCACTGAATATTCTTGATATTTAAATCCAGCAGTGTTTATAGCAGGCTGAGATTCTGTGCTGGGATCAGAGAGGTTTGAGGTTTGCTTGTTTCTATTATTTATTTTGTGGGGAGATCGAGATTCTGCCTTGTGGTTTTGTGGGTTTTGTTTTACTTTTTTTAACAAGGGGAAGTTAAATAATAAACTGGAATGGCAGGGGTTGGAACTAGGTGATCTCCAAGGTCGTTCTCAACCCAGACCATTCTGTGATTCCATGAATTCTGCTCTCCGTCCCCAAAGCAAGCACCATCCTGATCCTTTCTTGGTCCTACTGGAAACAGCTGCTACCAACGTTGTGCTTGTTGAAGTATAAACCTCCAGTGGAAATTCCTCATGGTTACTTTTCCTATTTCTCCTTCTAGTCTGATGTTTTCAGTCTGAGGTTCCTCCTGGCCCCACAGGGGTGTCCAAAGGAATTTCATTCCAAAATCTGCTGTTCTGAGTCCTTTGGCCCAGAAGTGCCCCTGGGGGCAGGCTGAGATCTCCCAGAACTTTGGCTTTCGGAGCCAGCACAGAGCCCCTGCCTCACCAGGGAGCCCCAGCTGGGCTGAGAACAGGTGGAACAATGGGCTAACAAACGGCACCGAGTGTCCAAGGGCAGCTGCAAAGGACCCCAAATCGAAACCCCCAGTTTGAGGATGTTCTCCAGATGAATGGGATGGTTCCATTTCAAACAGAGCTCAGCTTGCAGCACAGGGCACAGGGGAGGCCTGTGCTGGGCTGAATTCAGTTGTCAGAGTGTCCCTGACTTGTTCTCCACATTTCTTTGTGTTCGTTTGGAATGCATTCAACACCAGGGGTGCTCTGCAGCTGCAGGGAGATGATCCCTCTTTTTCTGGATAATTGCTGTTCGCTCTGGATGTTGTAGCTGAAAGACAGAGGCAAGGAGGGTTCAGAGCCCACAGAGATTTCAAACTGTTGGATAAGAGCTAAAAATTCCCTAAGAATCCCATCCATCAGTATGCATTCGCTAAGGGTGGGATCCTTCAGCCGTCACCTCTTATCTTGCCCCAAAGATTAATTTCTAATCCCAAATTTGGAACTGTGAAGTGGAAATATTTCAGGTTCCAAGAGCAGCCAGCCAGTGTAGTTCAGGCTGGCAATTGCAGGACATCCTGTAGGAGAAGGAGAAAGAAGGAGGATTGGGTGC
The DNA here is from genome assembly GCF_050655825.1 of Lonchura striata. Classification (NCBI taxonomy): domain Eukaryota; kingdom Metazoa; phylum Chordata; class Aves; order Passeriformes; family Estrildidae; genus Lonchura; species Lonchura striata. Next base: position 507,876 of record NC_140706.1, on the reverse strand, counting down.
AACAGAGATGGTTCCTGGTTTGGTGTGGGACTGGTAAACTCCTGACCTAGTGGGCATGGAGGGGGTTGGAACTGGATGATCCCTAAGGTCCCTTCCAACCCACGCCATTCTACGATTCTCTGGCTCTGTGACTCTGTGAGTCCTTGGAATGAGGTGGATTCAGCTAGGAAACCTGGGAATAGCCGAGTTGCTCTTTGGGGATCTGAAGAACAAGGCAGAAGCGGGGCAGTAAGACAGGGCAGGGTGTTAGAGCAGGTGCAGGACGTGCGAGTGCAGAGATCTGAGGGCCTCTGACAGCAGTTGGCAGAGCCAGGGAGCAGCTGGGAAATGAAGGATTCTTGGGTGTTGATGCAAAGAAGGAGCTCAAGGTCCTGAGGAGCCCTTGAAGCTGAAATAGCATCCAGACAAGGCCCACTCAAGGCTCAGCACTGAAGGGGTTGAGCGAATCCAGGGCAGCCCTGGCAGCTTTACCCTGCCCACGCATCAAACGCTGCACACGCTGTGGCCTCCCCGCCAGCCTGGTGCCAAGCCTGGTGCCAGCTGCGCCCTGAGCACTGGGCACTCGCAGCTTTTCTAAGTCAAATTAAGCTGTGCTCCTTCTTGTCCCTCTCTCAGCGGACAAGACAACAGCTGATCTCAGTCCCTTTCCAACAACCTGTCCCTCGTCAGGAGAAGTTGCCATGCCAACCTTTCCTTCTGTTGCCAAGCAGAGGATGGAGGGACAGCACCGAGGCAAGGCAGAGGAACACCTCCTGTGCAAGGGAAGGGGCTCAGAGCTCTGAGCCTGCACAGGTGTGCTCACCTGGCCCAGGGGAGGGACAGCACCAAGGCAAGGCAGAGGAGCACCTCCTGTGCATCACAGCCTGCACAGGTGTGCGCACCTGGCCCAGGGCAGGGACAGCACCGAGGCAAGGCAGAGGAGCACCTCCTGTGCATCACAGCCTGCACAGGTGTGCTCACCTGGCCCAGGGCAGGGACAGCACCACGGCAAGGTGCCCGCTGGCTGTGCCTGGGCTCTTACCCTGCCCTGGCACAGCCACAGCTGGCACCAAGTTATCCTGGGCTTTTCCTCACGGGGGCTCAGGTGGAAGGGAGAGGAGCTCTGACTGCGAGGATCCAGAGGAACTCAGACCTTGCAGTCACGTGCCAAGCCCTGGCAATGTCTGTGGGACATTCTCTGTGCTGGCAGCAGCCGTGCTGGGCTCGGGTGACTCGGGAAGGGACCAGGAGTGCTCCAGGATTCAGGCCACACAGCCAGCAATGAGGAAGGCCCTGCTTGTTGCTGGGGACAGAAGGAATGAATTGGCCTTTTCAAAAGAGCAAAGAGAAGATGGAGCAAGCTCAGAGATGAGGAAGAACCTGTTTGTCTCATACAGCTTCCCCAGGAGCAGCTCATTCAGGGGAGGAACCACAGAGTCACAGAAGGGCTTGGGTTGGAAGGACCTTAAAACCCACCCAGCCCCAGCCCCTGCCATGGGCAGGGACACGTCCCACTGCCCCAGGCTGCCTGGAGCCCCATCCAGCCACGACATTTGCAGGCTGTCCACGGGGGGAGGGCCAGTGCTGGTGTGCCAGTCAGACAAGGTTAAAGCTTCTCCAGGGGGATGCAGGAAATTGCCCAAAGGATGTGCAGCCGTGTCGGCTCTGAGGGTGGGGCTGTGGCTGGGTCAGCACTGGAAATCCTGGTGTCATTTTCCACAGCTGTGACCTGGCCCACTCTGGATCCCTGTTTCTCCACCCAGCCAATCTCAGCCCCCTTCTGCAGTGGACTCAATCACTGTCTCACAGTCCTTGGAGCACTGATTGTCACCAAAGGTGGCCAAGGGAGAAAGACCCCAAGAAGATGAAGAATGAATCCCTGTGTGTTCACTGCACAGGATGGGGAGGTCCTGGCCCAGGTGCCCAGAGCAGCTGGGGCTGCCCCTGGACCCCTGGCAGCGCCCAAGGCCAGGCTGGACACTGGGGTGGAGCAGCCTGGGGCAGTGGGAGGAGTCCCTGCCATGGCAAGGGTGGCACTGGGTGGGATTTAAAATTCCTGCCAACACAAACCATTCTAGGATTCTGTGATATATAAGAAATCTGCATTTGAACAGATCTGGGAGGAGAACTGAGACAGAATGCCACCTGAAATCCATCTTCCTTTTGCCTTGCCTTTCTAGGCAGCAGCAGCAGCAGCAGCAGCAGCAGCAGCAGCAGCAGCAGCAGGCAGGCTGGTGTCTGGGTGAAGCTGAGGCCAGGATGGTACAGGATATTTGCTCATTAGCTTTCAATGACACCACGTGTGGAGGGAGAGGCTGCTGCAGCTCGAGGAGGGATGATTTACCCAGCCAAGGAATAACCAACCTTGTAAGGAGCAAAGCTGGGAGATGAAGCTCCGTGCTCCACCTGGGTCGCTACCTACCCGTGTGTGTGCTCAGAGCCCGTGTTTAGTGCTGCTGGTGGCACACTAACAGACGGCTTCGTGAAAACAAATGTTAATGTTAATTAAGCTGGAAAAGTTCCCAGATTTTGAGAATGAGAGTGTTTGCTTGGATAATAATTCAGATAGCCTGTGCCCTGCTCAGCACTCCCACTGGGAAATGCAATCACGCAGAAACAGGGGATCAAAGACCTGGAGCAGCTCATCTAGATCCCAGATCTCCTTCCCAGGGTGGAGGGGTGCTGCTCCTTGCAGCATCTTTCCCAGCCCTTTGAGCACCCCAAGTTTCCCTGACCCAGGTGATCAGCCATCTCTCCCTTTGCTGGTGAGAATATGCTGTGCTAGCAGAGCTACAGCTCCTGACATGCCTCCTAAATTCTCCTTTATTTAATTTCACTCCAGTGCTTCCAGATGATGATAATTAACCTCTCTTACTGCAGAGGACAGCAAATAGTGAGAGCTTGGAGGTATGAGTGAGGATGGGCATGGCTTCTTTTGCATACAGTCAGGTGTCACTGCTTAATCGAAATAATTGTGGTTCCATTGGCTTCAGCTGGTCTTCACTGACTTGCAGCAGCTGATGATCCGGCCCAGTGATTTTAAATTCCCTTTTACATATTTTTAATTCAAACCATGGTCACCAGTGCCAGCCCGAGCCTTGTGAATTCCAGAGAAGGGCTGTGGGCTAAAGAGATGCTCCAGCTCTTATTCCAGGCATGGGAACATTTAGGTATTTATTTATTTGTTGCTGAAAGGACCGGGGGGAAAACATGATAATTAGGAAATGAGGAGATGCACACAAATAGAAACCCCTGGTAGCACTTCAATCTTTGCAGGAGGCCACGTGCTGGCTCAACACGTTCCTATTTTCTGCTTCAGTGAGATGACACTCGCAGCGTGGATGCAGGCAGCTCCGGGTCCCAGCTGCAGCTCGGCTCCCCCTCTGTGCTGGCTTCGGCCTCCGGGGCCCAGCTGGGGCCAGCAGGGCTGGAGCAGGGCTGGGAGAGGCTCCCCAGGCTCTCCCTGCAGGGCAGGGAGGCACCAGGTGTCCTCTGACTGCCACTTGCTTGGGCATCTCCTCCGAGCTCTGCCAGCTGGGCAGAACAGTTTTCCATTTCTGCCTTTGCCCTTCACATCCCCACCCTGGCGCTCACACTGATGCACAATTTATGTTCTGGGAAAGGTGCCACTGGGTGCCCTTCCAGCAAAGCCATCTCATCGAGGGAAAATCCTCTGGGCTGTCCCCCAAGCCCCAGGAATGACAAGGGCTGGATGAAGTGGGCCAGACCCCTTAATGCAGCTTGTCAGGTTGTTTTTATCAGTGAATCAGAGAATGGTTTGGGCTGGAAGGGACCCCGCAAATCCCACCCAGTGCCACCCCTGCCATGGGGACACCTCCCGCTGTCCCAGGCTGCTCCAGCCCAGTGTCCAGCCTGGCCTGGGCACTGCCAGGGATCCAGGACAGCCCCAGCTGCTCTGGACACCTGTGCCACCTCCCCACCCTGCCAGGGAACAATTCCTGCCCAATATCCCATCCAAAGCTTCTCTCTGTCCTGTCACTGCAGGGCCTTGCCCAAGGTGTCTCTGGTGGCTCCTCCTCAGCACTGAAAGGCTGCAGGAAGATCACCAAGCCTCTCTTCCCGAGGCTGCAAATGCCATTCCCTTGGCTGAGGTGTCCCTGCTCTGCCGAGCTCTGGGTGTGACACAGAGCTCAGAGAGGGTGGCTGGGAGGGTGGCACCCCGATTCCCGAAATTCCCGACACCTCGGGGTTCCAGGGAGCAGCCAAGCCCGGGGCGTGGTGCCGCTGGTCAGCAGCTGCCAGCCCGAGCCACCGCTGCCCGCTCCGTGTGACCCCTGCTTTGTCACTGCATTTACCTGGGGAGCAACACACTGAAAGGCTGAGATCCAAAGTGACTCTTCCAGGAAGAAATTCAGTCCTGATTTGGAATCCTTCAGCAGCAGAAAGATGCGGCACTTTCCATGGCACTGCCTTCACCTGGCCCATCACTCTGTTAAAATTATTTCTATTTGAATATGTCAGGATTCCACTTCCAGTCATAAATATTCCTTTCTCCACAAGATTAAAGACTACTTTGCTAACCACAATTTTCTCCCTAGGAAAGTACTTACACACCTTAATCAAATTAGTCACCTCTCCATCATCTTCCTTTTTTTTTTTTTTCCCTTTTATAAACTTTCTTTTATAAGCAGATTGGATGTGAAAGTCTCAGAGCAAGGCACTTTCTCCAGATCTCCAGTAGTTTTTCTTACACATTCTTTTGGACTCTCTTCTGATCCTTCCCCAAATTCCTTTCTAAAGCTGTCAGCAGCCAACTGGCTGGTGTATGATCTCAGTCCCACTGGTGTCTCTCATTGAAGCAGAAGATGTTTCTCCTTTCCTAATTTCAGCTCCCTCCTCGTTTTCTCCAGGGTCTCTGTCGATGTCTTTGCTGCAGCCCCTCAGTGGAATTTCTGGAGCTCTGCTTGCTTGCCAAGACCCCTTAACCCTCTTCCCTAGCACAGCCTGCATTCTTTAAATCTCCACGGGTACCTTTGAAATTGTCTGTGTAAAATCCTTCGTGTCCCTGCCATGGCCAGCAATAGATTTACTCACAGTAAAACTCATGTTGAGCCATGTGGGGCTTCCTACATTCCTGTGCAGATTCCCCCTCAGCCAACATTTTAAGTGCATTAAAATGACCTAATAATTTTTAAACAAACTAATTCCCAGTATTTTCTTAATATCTTCCTTGGTAATTATTCCTAATCATATTCATGAAATACAAATAAATCTTCTTTTAATTTTAAAACTGGGAGAGGAAGGTGAGCACATATTGAGAGCTGGAGAACAGGTTATTACTTGCTTCTCCTTCACCACCAAAGAGCCAAATGTCATTGCTGAGATCCCTTGTGGTTCTAACATGCTCTACAATTCTTATTCCTGGGACTTTCCTTAATGCCTTTCGTTTTCTGAGCAAACTATTTGAATTTCACAGCTTCTCATTTGTGCTAATTACCATCTTCCCAGTTCTGTTCTTCCTCTATTGTCCTTTTATTTGTAATTGTTGCCTTCGCTTTACCACGGGGCCAAGACGGGATTTTAGGTCAGGCTGTCCTTTTACTTGATCTGCAAATAGTGGTTTTACATGGAGATGTGCTTTGTATCAGAGCTGGAAATGGTACAAAGACAGAATGACAAATCAGTCCTCGCAACAGAGCAAGAGCTAATTATAAAGCAGGAGAGAACAGTGGCCACGGGCAGATGGGGCTGCACAAGGAAACACTCAATTATCCCCAGTTGCATGAGAAATGTCTCATCCAGCAGAGCTGAGCACTGTCCTGTCCCCGAGGCCGCTCCCTCCTGGAGGGACAGCAGCCCGTGCTGGCACCGCTCCCTCCTGCCACCACGCCCCAGCGTGGACAGCCCAAAGCCAAGGGAAGAGGGCCACTTTCCTTCCAAAGATGGCTTCTTGGGAAGCAAATAGGAATTAACATGTTCCAAGAAGCTCCCTGCCCTTCTCTGCAAGAAAAAGACCTTCCAAGGATGGAACTAATCCAAGAGGAAAATAACTTGGGACAATTTTGCTGTCACACTGCTATTGCCAAGGAAACCAGGTTGATCCAGCCACCACAGAAAGAGAAGGGAATAAAACAAAAAGGCTACAAAAATGGAATAATTTGATGTTTCCAGCTGGTGGCACTATGGCAGATACAAATGGTCCAGGACTGGTCCAGAAAATTACACTCCTTACAAGGGCCTGGAGGGACAGGATCCAGGGAATGGCTCCCACTGCCAGAGGGCAGGGATGGATGGGACATTGGGAATTAGGAATTGCTCCCTGGGAGGGTGTGAGCCCTGGCACAGATGCCCAGATTTGCTGGGGCTGCCCCTGGGTCCCTGGCAGTGTCCCAGGCCAGGTTGGACATTGGGGCTGGAGCAGCCTGGGACAGCAGGAGGTGTCCCTGCCATGGCAGGGGGAACAACAGAGGTTTTGAGATCCTTTCCAACCCAAACCACTCAATAACTCTGTTAATCTGCTCAGAGTACTTGGGGTTTCCTCTGGCTTCATGAGGAAGCTACAGAAAACATAGAGATCCTCCTGATTTCCGCACAGGCTGTCCCAGAGCTCCTTCTGGAGCAGTGCAAATGCCACCGAGCTGAGGTTCTCAGAGCTTGTGCCTCCTCGGTCACTGGAGGCAGCTGCAGGCATTTCTGCAAGGTAGAAAAATGGATTGATGGATCAATTAATTGATCCATGAGTGATTGACAGCCTGGAAGCACAGCAGAGACAAAAACCTTCAGTCACCAGCCTAAACAGCAATTGTGGAGAAATTAAGGTTCATTTGTGAACATTTTCCTTTCAGTGCTCGTGTCTCAGGACAGAAGGGGCGTCGCGCAAACAAACACGAACACGGCTATCCAGTGTGGCTGTCAAAAAGCCAGATTAGGAACAAGGAAAATGGGCACATAGTGTTCAGTCATAAAACCCCTGGAAAAGATGCTCAACAATGAAGTGGAATTAAATGAAATTCTAGCCACTCAGAATGCATTATCCCTGCAGCATGTCCATGAAATCGCTCGCTGAATTGCAGAGTAATTTGCTCTTAGCCTATGAAGCCTTTCTGGGCTCTTTTCTCCCTTTTATTCTCCCCTTCCCCAATTTTTTTTTTTCTTGTTAGCAATCGTTTGGGAACTCGTTCCTCACTCATTTTGCTCCCAAAGGAAATATTCTGCAAGGGAACAATAGTGATGTGTCATGATGACGTTCCGGGTCACTCACTCAGGCAGTAATGTGCTCGCTTCCCAATTGCTCTGCCTGTGTGCACTAAGCTGTGCTGGAAGGGCTTTCATGTCCTTTAACTCCTTGCTGCATTTCTGCCTCGTCCTCCCGCACCCACGAGCCTGCCTTTGTGGAGGAGCAAAGTGCTGGGGCTGACCTGGCACCAGCCCACGTAAAGTGCTCTTCACATCATCAGCAGCTCTGATGGGAGGAAGGGACAATAAAGCTCTGGAGAGTCTTTTGCTGGTACAGAAGTTAAAAATTACTTGACCCAAACAGCGATGGACAAATTCATCGCCCTAAAGAGCTCCTGTGCTGTAAATCCCCGTCGTGATGAGCTTCATCATCAGCTGGCAGAGTGTCCAGCTGATTGTGTTTGATGAGTGCTAGTGAGGGGCTGGAAAGGGATTTATCCTGGATGTTCTCCCTGTCCCTGGAGTGCCCAAGGCCAGGTTGGACACTGGGAGCAGCCTGGGGCAGCGGGAGGTGTCCCTGCCATGGCAGGGGTGGATCTGGGTGGCATTTAGGATCCCTTCCACCCAAACCATTCCGTGGTTCTGTGACTCCATGTGGATGCTGATGTAGCTCACAGGGAAGCTGCGGTCCCTGTTCTGCAGTTTGGGATGTGACTGTGCAGTTCAGGCCCAAGGGCAGCAGTATCCCCCTGCTCTGGACCTGGTTTCCTGAAGACATTTAGCTCAGGAGCTGTGCTGCCTCTGCTCCTCCCTGGGTCTGTCTGAGTGTATTTTTCTTGCACTGCAGCTTCTGATAATTTGATAATTTCAACCAAAGGGAGCATCTTCAATGTATTAAACTGTGAATGCATTAAACTCATTTGGACCTAATGAAAACACACAGCTGGGCAGCAGAAGCCTTTTTATTGCTGAGGCCCAGAGGTTCATCCTCTGCATGGTCACAGAGAGGCTGGGGGAGCTGGGGCTGCTCAGCCTGGAGAGGAGCCCCAGTGAGAGGGGCCTCAGCACTGGGTGTGCCTGCCTGTCCCTGGTGTCCCTGGGTGTCTGTCCGTGCTGTTCCTGTCTGTCCCTGTCTGTCCCTGTCTGTCTGTCCCTGTCTGTCCCAGGCTGTCTGTCCCTGGTGTCCCTGTGTCCCCCACTCTGTCCCTGTCTGTCCCTGTCTGTCCCAGGCTGTCCCTGTCTGTCTGTCTCTGTCTGTCCCTGTGTCCCCCACTCTGTCCCTGTCTGTCCCTGTCTGTCCCAGGCTGTCCCTGTCTGTCTGTCTCTGTCTGTCCCTGTGTCCCCCACTCTGTCCCTGTCTGTCCCTGTCTGTCTGTCCCTGTCTGTCCCTGTCTGTCCCAGTCTGTCTGTCCCTGGTGTCCCTGTGTGTCCCTGTGTCCCCCATTCTGTCCCTGTCTGTCCCAGTCTCTCCCTGTCTGTCTGTCCCTGTGTCCCTGTGTGTCCCTGTGTCCCCCACTCTGTCCCTGTCTGTCCCAGTCTGTCCCAGTCTGTCCCTGTCTGTCCCTGTGTCCCTGTGTGCCCCTGTGTCCCCCACTCTGTCCCTGTCTGTCTGTCCGTGTGTGCAGCACTCAGAGCAGCCCCAGGCTCTGCTCCAGGCTCTGCTCTGGCCCCAGAGCCCCGGGCAGGGCTGAGCCCAGGAGCTGCCCCTGCCCAGGAGGCAGAACTGCTGCCCTGGCAGTGCCAGCCCTGACAGCCCAGGGAGCTCTGGGGTCTCCTCCTGGGGCCATGGCAGAGCTGTGAGCACAGCCTGAGTGCCCTGAGCTCTGGGGTGGCCCTGCTGGAGCAGGGAGGTGGCACCAGGTGACAGCTGTGCTCCCTCCAGCCTGAGCTGTTGCCCTGACTTTTAAAAGTGTTAGGTTTTCTTTCATAGTTCTTTTGAAAGTGTTAAAGTTCCCATAGAACCTCTTTAGCCTTCTGATAATGTTTACATATTTGAGAGTCAGAGTTCCCACACAATTCCATGTAAAAATAAAATAGTTTACGTATTTCTCTAAGGAGAGAAAAATGATTAATTGATAGTTAGACCAGTGTGGCTGGAGAAGTGGTAATTCCATCCTCCAATCCATGGTCACCTTTAAAATTCTATAAATACCAAGTGTTCAAATAAAACACTCTCTTTTCCACCTTTAAACTTACCAAGCTTCTCTACACTCATTTTGTGTCCAGGGATGACACTGAGCCGGCCTGGGATTCCGTGGCTGAGATCTCCAACCCCAGCAGAACGCAGAGAGTCAACCCCAGCTCCCCGAGCTGCCCCTTGCAATCAGAACCCCTGATTGCCATCACGGAAAGCCCTGGGACACAGCCTCATCCCGCTCACGTCTCCTGTGCCATTCGTGCCCCTGCAGAAGAGGTTTAAGAGCTCCTGGGGCCGAGCAGAGGAGCTGCTGCCCTGTGGGTGATGACACACACGAGCCTCGAGCCCTGCGTGCTCTGGCTCGGGCTTCTTTATTGAGAAAGAGGAGACAATCTGTTCATTCCACAGATGCTCAACAGCTCTTCAGAAATAATACAGGTGCGCTCAGAAATAAATCTGCTTTGTTTACTGTGTAATTAAGTCAGAAAAAAAGAAGGCAGCATTGGAAAGTTTTTCTGTCTTTTTTTTTTTCTTTTGGAAACAGCTTTTCAATCCCATCAAAGGAAATTGAAGACTTTCAGCAATGCCGGCAACAAAACCAGAGTTTGATCAAAAATAAGGCAAAGAAACCAGTAGAGCCTCTTAGTTGGGGGTGGGGGGAAGTCTTGAAAGTAATTTTTTTATATTGTATCTGTATTGCTAAATTTCTTGTGCTTCTGGAGTCTTTAGTCCTGCACAGACTCACAAGCGTGTTTAACTCGCTGCATCACGAGCACCCGCACATCACGGGCTTCAATCTGCTCTCTCATGCTGGGAAGTCAATAACTGGATCTGGACACCAAAAATTAAGTTAGAAAATAAATTGCCTGGATGCTATTCATCTTCCATATCACAGGGCTTCCATCGTCCCTGTGTCCTTGTGTCTCATCTCAGTGACATTTACTCTCCTGTGTGGCTCCGCACATCTGTGGTGTCAGTCCTGCTGAATGTGCTGTGGCTGCTCATAAAACCCACAGAGAGCCCAGGGACGGCTCTAGCAGTGAGCAGGACAGCGGGAGCACCCACAGAACACCCACAGAGCACCCCTGAGAAGCACACACAGGGCTCCCCTGGGCCCTGCCCGGGCTGCCTCGGAGCAGCACTGGCTCGGGATGGTGCCAGCCGGAATGCCAAACTGGGAGTGGGCAGATGCCAGCGTGGGCAGAGGAAGGGGCTCTGCCTTTGCCCAGGACACATCCCCAGTGTGGGCAGAGGAAAGGGCTCTGCCTTTGAGAGCAGATCCCCAGTGTGGGCAGAGGAAGGGGCTCTGCCTTTGAGAGCAGATCCCCAGTGTGGGCAGAGGAAAGGGCTCTGCCTTTGCCCAGGACACATCCCCAGTGTGGGCAGAGGAAAGGGCTCTGCCTTTGCCCAGGACACATCCCCAGTGTGGGCAGAGGAAAGGGCTCTGCCTTTGAGGACACATCCCCAGTGTGGGCAGAGGAAAGGGCTCTGCCTTTGCCCAAGGACAGCATAGGGACAATGGTCTGCACTGCCCGGGGGCACGCCTAGGTGGGAATTGTTTATCCCTCACCTGTCTCTTTCCTAGTCTGAACCACGGAGTCATGGAATGGTTTGGGGCAGACAGGACTTCAGGGTCACCTCATTCCACCCTGTGCCATGGCAGGGAACCTTTCCACATCCCAGGTTGCTCCAACCCCAATGTCCAACCTGGCCTTGGGCACTCCAGGGATCCAGGGGCAGCCACAGCTGATCTGGGAATTCCAGCCCAGCCCCTCCCCACCCTCCCAGCCAGGAATTCCTTGCCAAGATCCCAGCCCAAGCTCCCCTTTCCCAGTGGGAGCCATTCCCTGGCTCCTGTCCCTCTGTCCCTTGTCCCCAGTCCCTCTCCAGCTCTCCTGGAGCCCCTGCAGGGACTCTGAGCATTCCCTGGAATTTTCCCTTCTCCAAGGGAACATTCCCAGCTCTCCCAGCCTGGCTCCAGAGCAGAGGGGCTCCAGCCCTGGAGCAGCTCCGGGGCCTCCTCTGGGCTCTCTCCAGCAGCTCCACGTCCTCCTGAATTTGGGATCCAGGAGCAGGAGCAGCTCTGCAGGTGGGCTCTCACCTGAGGAGAACACAGGGACACAATTCCCACCTTTCCTTTGGGATCAGCCCATGCTGGGGCTCTGGGCTGGGCAGTCCTGCTCTCCCCCCCGACACCTGCTCCTCCCTGAGCCAGTGAGACGAGGAGCTGAGCATCAGAGGCTGCTGGGATGGAGCTGTTCTGTTCTAGGACTGCAGACGAGGGACCTGGGCGTTCCTGAGCCCACGGATGGGTGTCCTGCCTGTCCCTGAGCCCAGACCCGGGCTGTGGGCGAGGCACAGCCCTCTCCCCTGTGGCTGTGCTGCACCAGCTCAGCCCCTCCTGCCCTCCCTGCACCAGCTCCTGCTCCTCTCACCGGCAAGATTTAAGGAAGAAATAATAGCAGTAGGTCATTATGACGTTTTAGTGCGTGCTTTATAGGGCATCATGAGTCACTGATTCAGGGAAGAACTTTGCAGCTTGCTACGAAATTGCCTGTTTCAATCAATCCTGCTGAAGCTTCTCTGGGAATTTTATGAGGTGTAACATATATGTGTGTGTGAGTGCATATATTTATATATATATATATGTATGTAGGTAGGTATAGGGGGAACAGTATTTATTTTTGTTTCTGGAAGAAGCAGTTAAATGCAAAAATGGAAATTCTGCAATGAAAATCATGAATGTTTGAAGTGCTGAAAGCACCACAGCACTGCCAGGGCAGGAGGGAAGAGCTGCCAGGAGCAGTCCTGCAGGCACTCCCCAGGCTCAGGAGCTAGCAGGGTGCTTGTCCCACTTTGTGTCTCCCTCTGAGCTGGATGCAGGGCTGGCTGGGGACACTGGCGCTGGGGACAGCAGCCCGGTGTCACCTGCAGGGCTGGCTGGGGACACGTCCCTGGGCTGTGCCCGGTGTCACCGGCAGAGATGGCTGGGGACACTGGCACTGGGGACAGAAGCTCGGTGTCACCTGCAGGGCTGGCTGGGGACACGTCCCTGGGCTGTGCACACAGCTTGGTGTCACCTGCAGGGCTGGCTGGGGACACTGGCGCTGGGGACAGAAGCTCGGTGTCACCTGCAGGGCTGGCTGGGGACACGTCCCTGGGCTGTGCCCAGTGTCACCTGCAGGGCTGGCTGGGGACACGTCCCTGGGCTGTGCACACAGCTTGGTGTCACCTGCAGGGCTGGCTGGGGACACGTCCCTGGGCTGTGCCCAGTGTCACCTGCAGGGCTGGCTGGGGACACTGGTGCTGGGGACAGCTGAGCACAGCTGTGGGCAGGCCCGGAGCAGCCTGGCCTTGCTGGAGTCATGCCTGCCTGTTGGACACTGATCCTTGTGTTCCTCTGTCACACAGAGCTCACACTGCAGTTCCCCTTCTATTTTCTATGTTGAAGTGCCAGGGGAAGCAGGGATTTCATCACTCCCCTCCCTCAGAGGCCAACGACTCAGCACAGGTAGAAATGGTGCCTTCATTTCTCTCTTACTGAGCAGGTTGATGCCTGCTGCAGCCAAGGGACAGCATTCCACCAAGAACAGGCTGCAAAACTCCACTGACATGATAAGCAAAATGAGTGGACAATCACAATTCTTTCCCTGATGATATTTGAAAATGAGAAATTATGAAACCCTATTTCAGTGGAACTGGGGGCTGGAACTTACTTAAAAATAGACAGAAAATAAAAGTCCCCCTTTCCAGGAAGAGCACTTAACTCTATGCAAGCAAAGTGGATAAAAGCAGCTCAGTAACAACCCCAATTGCACCGAGATTGTCTCCTGCATTCCTGCACATCTTTGCCTTTTTGACATTTAACTTTAATTTATAGCAATTTAGCTGCTCTTAGAGCCTGCACTGTGGTTTGGGAAAGCAAAGTGATCTGTTAAATGTTTGTCTGAAATTCAAATCAGGCACAAAGCACCTTTGTCTTCCCCTCAGAAAAAAGAGCCTCCCCGCCACCCCCCCACCATCTGAACATGCTGATTTTGTCATAAAGAGGCAAATTGTTCTTCTATTATAAATTTATTAATTGCTATCAGGACAGCTACAAATTAGTTTGGTCAAGAGTTATGAAATTAGATGCCTATAAGTGAGATTCATAAACAGAATCCAAGAATGGTTTTGGTCCCAGGCTGCTCCAAACTCTGTCCAGCCTGGCCTGGGCACTGCCAGGGATCCAGGGCAGCCACAGCTGCTCTGGGCACCTGTGCCAGGGCCTCAGCCCCTCCCAGGGAACAATTCCTGGGATAACAGAGACCCACTGCCACAGCCCTGGGATAACAGGAAGATCCTGTGCCCTGTGCTGGGATAACAGGAGGATCCTGTGCTGGGATAACAGGAGGATCCTGTGCTAGGATAACTAGAGTATCCCATGCTGGGATAACAGGAGTATCCTGTGCTGGGATAACAGGAGGATCCTGTGCTGGGAGAACAGGAGGATCCTGTGCCTGTGCTGGGAGAACAGGAGGATCCTGTGCTAGGATAACTGGAGTATCCCATGCTGGGATAACAGGAGTATCCTGTGCTGGGATTACAGGAGGATCCTTTGCCACAGCCCTGGGATTACAGGAGGATCCTGTTCCTGTGCTGGGATTACAGGAGGGTCCTGAGCCACAGCCCTGGGATTACAGGAGGATCCTGTGCTGGGAGAACTGGAGGATCCTGTGCTGGGATTACAGGAGGGTCCTGAGCCACAGCCCTGGGATTACAGGAGGATCCTGTGCTGGGAGAACTGGAGGATCCTGTGCTGGGATTACAGGAGGGTCCTGAGCCACAGCCCTGGGATTACAGGAGGATCCTGTGCTGGGATTACAGGAGGGTCCTGAGCCACAGCGCTGGGATTACAGGAGGATCCTGTGCCCTGTGCCTGGCACCACTGCCACCCTCAAGGACCTGAGGGGCTCCCGGGGCTGCTGTGGGAGGAACCTGGAGCTGGAAGGAGCCTCCTGTCCCAGGAGCTCAGTGAAGAGGACTCTGCTCTGAACCCCACCCAGAATGACCCCGCAGCCCAACACCCTGCCCTCGCCAAAACTAAACCTGGGACGGCAGCAGGGAAGAACACAGTGCTTGCTCCAGAGCATCCTTCTGTTTCGTGATGCAGATGTAACATCTGAAAGCCAAGGAAGTTCTCTCATCTGTGGAGATGAGAAAATCGCTGGTTTCTGCTGAGCTGAGGAGCCCAATGAGATCCAGAGAGCCCAGGAGCTGCAGCTGGACAGCAGGAACACGAGCGGGGAGAAGGAACAGGACAGCGTTTCCTTGGCAGCAGTGAAGGATTTAGTGTGTCATTGCCCAGAGTCACAGCTTTCTATAGGTGTAGAAATTACAAATTGTTGGCTACTGAGATTTTTCTGTGCTGTTCATGAACAATAACTCATCACCTGATATTCACTTTAGCAACACTAAAGTAGTGATAAATGTCTGGGAAATAATTAATTCCAACTCTTTTTTTGTCTCTTTCTGCTCCTCAGTTCCCTGCCAGTGACCTGTGATTTTCCCAGGGTTGCTGATTATTCACAATTATTCAGTGATGACCTTGTGAATGTTCTTGGCCTTTCTGTTACTTTCAGGAGTCTGAAAGCAGGGACAGACCTGAGGATTGGGAATTGTGGCCTCCAGGAGAGGCAAGTGGGACAATGCATCCCCAGATTACTTCAGGCCCATCCCTGGTACCTCTGGGCTGTCAGCTCCTTCCTTCCCATGGCTTGGGCAGCACCAGAGGGATTTTTGGTGCCTGCAGGAGCTCCTGTGCTCACATCCTGCAGGACAGGGGCAGAGATCCTCAGCCAGTAGCACAGAGAGGGGACATCATAAAGGTCCTGCAGAGAGGGGACATCATAAAGGCTGTGCTTTGAGCCAGAAGAGAAATTTGGGGTTCTGGGGCAATTCCAAAATCGGGGTCGAAGTTCCCAGAATCTGTGCACAGCTCAACGTGAGCTGTCCCTCTGGGTGTGGGAGCAGTGACTGGGAGCCCACAGCCATCCACATGCAGGGCCTCCTTTATCCTCCCAAATCCAACCAGAACCCCAGCTCCGGGTGCTGCCCAGGGCAGCCCCTTGTGCAGCTCTAGATTCTGTGGCCTGGAGCATCCCCAGGAAATGCACACTCCAAAACCAGTCACTGACACTTTGGAAGAGGCTTGTTCCAGCAGCTGCTGATGGAAAAGCCCTTCTCAGCTTTTTCAGCTCTTACTGCAACACCTTTAGTGGTGCAAAAATCCATCCTCAGGAGATCAACCCTCACTCAGCCCAGTGACTCTCTTCTTTTGAGGCAATGTGACCACAGCACCAGAATTTCTCATGCATTCCCTCTTTTTACAGCACTGGCCTCATGGTTTTTGTGCAGGTCCTCACAGAGTCACGGAATGGTTTGGGATGGAAGGGACCTTAAAGCCACTCAGTGCCACCCCTGCCATGGCAGGGACACTCCCACTGTCCCAGGTGCTCCCAGCCCCAGTGTCCAGCCTGGCCTTGGGCACTGCCAGGGATCCAGGGCAGCCCCAGCTGCTCTGGGCACCTGTGCCAGGGCCTCACACCCTCCCAGTCCTGCCTTTCCAAAGGCCCAGAGGAACTGGAAATGGTGGGGCTTGGCCAGGACATTTGTCATTAACACATGGCTTCCCCCGTGTGTGTCACTGCTCTGTTTGCTCATTGCCACGGCAGCTCCTCGCTGCCTCCAAGGCCATAATGTGGATATTAAGGACAGCAGAGTCTCCTCTTCTGCATAATATTCCTCTTCCCCAGTAATTCCTGCTGGGAGAATTATTCTTCCATAGCACGGACATGACAGCGCTGAGCCCATAAAGTGGGAGCTGAGCTGCAGCATATCTTAGATAACTCCTATCTCCCTGCAAACCTGCAGAGATAAGGTATTTACCACCGGCTTTGCAAAGCTCTGCAGCCTTACCTCCCCTGCACTTAGCCGTCACTTTGCACTTCCATTAGGGAGCTTTTTAAGGCCGCTGTCCCAACGTGTGGGATCGGCATGTGAGGATGAAGCCCAGGCTGAGCTGCAGCCCCCAGCACAGAGGAAATGAAGCTGTGCTGACTCAGGCACTGCTCCACGCTCATCAGCCCTGTTTGAGCATCCCTCTGTGAGCAGAGGAAAGCAGCTGCTCTCCTTGTTTGATAGAGCCAGCTCCAAACAACCTCCAGCTCCAAACTCCTTCCAAACAACCCTCATTTTCCTCTGTCCTTTTGCCACATGGGACACACTTCATTTTTATTTCTTGAATTAATTATTTTCACAAAATGCCCATTTTCCTGACATGTCCTGGTCTGGTATCACTTTAGAGTATTAACTGAACCCTGTTCTTTACTGTCACTGTTCCTCTGCTGCCCAGAGCAGCTGTGGCAGCCCCTGGATCCCTGGCAGTGCCCAGGCCAGGCTGGACATTGGGGCTGAAGCAGCCTGGGACAGTGGGAGGTGTTCCTGCCATGGCAGGTGTGGAATGGGATGGGATTTAAGGTCCCTCCCAACCCATTCCATGATTCCCTGGTTCTGTGAAACCCATTCCTGCTCACTTGGGTTTCCTTTCCCTTTCTCTCCTCAAATGATAACTGCTCAGAGCAGTGCTGGGGGGGCTGAGGGGAGGCAGGACAGGGTGTGCAGGTGTGACCCAGCAGCCCCAGTCCCTCCCAGTCCCTCCCTCCCACCAGGGATCAGGAGAATCAGGAGGGGAAGAGCTGGAGAACTGGTGGGCTGGATAAAGGCAGTCTAACAGGAAAGCAGAAACCACACACACAGGCAAAGAAAAACGAGGAACGAAGTCACCCCTCTCCAATGGCAGGTGTTCAGCTCCTCCAGGAGAGCAGGGCCCTTCCCACCGAGCTGTCACCTGGGGGCACAAACCCCATCACTCCAAATGTGTCCCCCCTCCTCCTTCTTCCCCCTCTTTTCATGCTGACAGTGATGTCACTGGAATGTCCCTTGGGTCAGTCAGGGTCACCTGTCCTGGCCCCAGGGGCAGGAAAGGCCTCGGCTCTGGGGGAGCTCAGCAAGGACACAAACCCCAGCCTGTGCTCCAGCCCCACATCAGCAAACCCAAACACAGCCCCACAGCCACCCCTGGGGAGAAAATCACCCCCACCCCAGCCACAGCCAGCCCACCGATCAGCTGTGCTCTGAATTCCACCCTTCCCTCCCCAAAATGAGTTTCCCTGGCTGCAGCCAAGGGCCCCTGCCCGGCCACACCAGCAGGTTCAGCACCAGGGACAGGCAGGAACCTCCTTGAGCCATGTGGAGAGATGGGGACACCAAATGCTTTGTGTCTTTGGGGTGGGTTACCCCAACAAAGTCTTCCAAAAACGACTCAAAAATATTTTAACTCTACAAGATCCAGGAGTCTGGCCACCCACACACCCCAACAAGGTAAGAAATAGTAAAATCCATTGAATTTTAAAGCCTCCCTTAGATTGTTCGATTGTCCCAGTGTGGATATGAGTTACTGGTGCCTGAGGAAAACTACATGACACCTCATCTAACAAATTAAATGTTTCCATGCAATTAAAATGAAGCACTCAGCCTTAGTGTAATAAACTGGAGGCTATTAGTATTCCTAGTGCTGCTGCCTTCATTGTGCTTTACAGTGCCATAAATACAGGCTCAGCATGATGGCTCAGCAGGCACCGGGCATGGAGAAAAATATCTTGTAATATTTGTTATTAAAACATTAAGAAGTCCTTTACTTGAGCACACACATTTTTTAAACGTCTCTGACTCGGAGCCTCTGCTTTGAGTCTCTCGGTGTGGCCGTGCATCCATCCCGGGTCACAGCTGGGGGACAGGGAGAGCTGCTGGCAGTGCTGCCTGTCCTGGGGCCTGGGGAAGGCTCCTCGAGCAGCCAGGGGCTCGGTGACAGGAGCCAGCATGGCCCTGGCTGCACAGGGAGGCTCAGCATGGACAGCAGAACCTCCTCTGCTGGAAGGGTGGCCAGGCCGACACGGGCTCCCAGCGCAGTGGGGAGCCACCTTCCCTGGCAGGTGCGAGGAATGAGGGGCTCTGGCCCTTTGTCTGAGGGTTTGGCGGGCGTGGGGGTGCTTCCTTGCAAGGGTGGGTGAGCTTGGGGCTGTTTGTCAACCTCACTGATTCTGTGATTCTCTACAGGGGACCCAGAACATTGAGAACCTGCAGGAAGCCAAGGCATCTCCAGAGAAACCTGCAGATCTGGAGTTGAGCTGCCCATGGAAAGGGGCCTGGTGCCATGTGAGGAGCACTGGGTGTCTGAGACACCTGTGGGTTCTGGCTGGCAGCACAGGGGACACGGGACCCTGGGACAGCCAGGACACAGGACTGGCCATCACCTGGAGCACTGGCCCTGCTCACAGGCTGAGGGACCACCAGGTAAACCAGCAGGAGGTGAGGGGTCCCCAGCAGGGGAGGCTCCCACAGCAGGAATTCCCTCAGGGACAGCAGGAATTCCCTCAGGGACAGAGGAATTCCCTTCCCTCAGGGACAGCAGGAATTCCCTCAGGGACAGCAGGAATTCCCTCAGGGACAGCAGAAATACACTCAGGGACAGCAGGAATTCCCTCAGGGACAGCAGGAATTCCCTTCAGGGACAGCAGGAATTCCCTCAGGGACAGCAGAAATACACTCAGGGACAGCAGGAATTCCCTCAGGGACAGCAGAAATACACTCAGGGACAGCAGGAATTCCCTTCTCTTAGGGACAGCAGGAATTCCCTCAGGGACAGCAGGAATTCCCTCAGGGACAGCAGAAATACACTCAGGGACAGCAGAAATACACTCAGGGACAGCAGGAATTCCCTCAGGGACAGCAGGAATTCCCTCAGGGACAGCAGAAATACACTCAGGGACAGCAGGAATTCCCTCAGGGACAGCAGGAATTCCCTCAGGGACAGCAGAAATACACTCAGGGACAGCAGGAATTCCCTTCTCTTAGGGACAGCAGGAATTCCCTTCTTTCAGGGACAGCAGGAATTCCCTTCTCTTAGGGACAGCAGGAATTCCCTCAGGGACAGCAGGAATTCCCTTCCCTCAGGGACAGCAGGAATTCCCCTCCTTCAGGGACAGCAGGAATTCCCTTCAGGGCTGGAAAAGGAGCAGGAGTGGCCCAGGGGCTTCAGCAGGAGTTACACAAAGGAGCTGGTCCCCATTTCTCTGTTCCCCAGCAGCCTGGCACATTCCTGTGAGGATGTCCCTTCTCTCTGCACTCTTCCTTGCTCTCCCTCACACCCCTCTTCTCCCCAGGGCCGTTCTGTGCCTCTGCAAGGCCCAGGGATGCTGAACCCCAGTTTCATTTCACACCCCAGTTTCCCTCCATTGCAGCCTGGCCGAGCAACGTGAATTTGAATTCATCCTGAGAGCAGGGCTGTGAGGGTTTTAATAAAATCCAAACAGAAACTCTTTATCCACTAATAGTTTCAGCTAAAAATAGGCAACAAATTTCTCTGCTGAGATTTACTCTTTAAGTACTTGGGAATATGCTTGTGGATTTCAGCTGGTCTCCCTTTCTTTATCCACTGTGTAGGAATTTATTTTGTTCAATACTTGTTCCATTATTTGCAGTTACAATTGCCAGAATAATTTTTTTTGCATTTGCTTTTTTATTCTTACTTTAGAGTTCACTTTACTTCCAGCAGTCTGGAAGGGGGTGCCACTCATGCACTCATCCTGAATTCCTGAGCCTGGCTGGATTGCACATCCCTGGATACTGGATGCCACTATTCTTCCCACAGTTGCTGATAAAGCAGGAAGCATCTTTTAAAGCACCTGAGCTGGCCAAAGCAGCGGCAGAGAGGAGTTCCTTCCCTCGTAGCTGATCCTTCCCTCCTTCCCAGCACTTTCCCTTTCTCTTTAGAGAGGGACCCATCATTTACTCCACGTTACTTCCTCAATTCTGCATTTTCCAGTTCAGAAATTCGTTAGTGGATTTTTTAGCCTGCCCTGCAGCACAGCACTGGGAGGTTGATTTGTGCCGTGTCTGTTCACAGTTTCTGGGAATCCCCTTCTCGCCTCTTTATCAATAACCAGCCTGCTTCTTCAGGCAGGTTCGCAATTTGTCTTTGCTGTTGCAGATGGGTTTCAAACAAGGAGTTTTATGTCTCAGCTATTTCCCCATCGGTGTCCCCATCACCTCTGCAATCATTCCCCCTCCTATTGAGATCCCAGCACCAGAGGATGAAATGCAGTTTGGAAATACCTTGTCTAAGCCAGGATGAGCAGCCCTGCTCTAGAGCCGCCCCTGCGGTGTTCCTGCCTCCCCAGGGCACCTCGTGAATCCTGAGCTTATTCCTTAAACAAACAGCAGGAAGTTTGAGTCTGCTGTGTGCAGGCACTGTGCCAATCAAACCTGACGGGAAGGCCTGTGAAGTTACCACGGGAGAGTTCTGAATGCAGCAGCACAAAAGTTGCTGGAGCTCCCTGAGCGCCCCTAAACTTCACAGCCCATCACAGCACAGCCATCTGGACCACAGGGGCTGCGGAACAAAGCACTTCCATGTGCAGCACATAAATCTGGGACATGCTTAGAGCAGTGGAGAGGCACTAGAGGTCAGAACACTTGTGTGATGGCAGTAAAAGTAATGACAATGCACAAAACAAGACATTTTCACCCAGATCTCTAACGTTCTTCCCCAGGAAATGGAATGACACACACACTGATGGGAGGAGAGGACAAAACAGAACCATCCTAAATGCTGGAGGGGGGAAATCCAGTCCTGTGAGTCTGGGGGTTAAATAATGTTGTCTAATCTAAGAGCTTCTCACTTCTGGCACCCCAAAGGATTCCTTGTTGCTCCATGGGAAATGTGAGGCATCAGTCTGCACCTCTGCTTCTCTGACCACGGGTTCTCTGCTCCGTGGCTCATCAGGAGAGTTGGAATTTATTTACTGATTGCTTGAATAGAAGTCCTGCCCCGAGAAAATCTCCTGCTGGAAGTCGCATCCCTCACACACATTTCCACATTTTCAAGGGGAAGAAGAAAGAAACCTGCCAAGCCTCGGAGTTCCTTCCCCTCCTGCCCGTGGTGTGCACCCCCGTGCTGCCCAATTAGCGCTAATTGGCACTGCCAGCGGCGCGAGCCCAGCACGGCCAGCCCTGAGTGCTCTGCAGAAGGAAGGGTACTCCCCGTGCCAGGCTGAGAGGGAGGGAACAGGGACGGATGTGGGCACAGGGAGGTGAGAGGGAATGGATGGGCACAGGGAGGTGACAGGGATGGATGTGGGCACAGGGAGGTGAGAGGGAATGGATGGGCACAAGGATGGATGTGGGCACAGGGATGGATGTGGGCACAGGGGCAGAGGTGGGCACAGGGATGGATGGGCACAGGGAGATGACAGGGATAGATGTGGGCACAGGAAGTGTCAGGACAGGGACCGGGCCCCACCACATCTCCATTCTGCTCATTAGCTGCCAGGGCCCGTTAATTGCTAATGACCCTTCATCCCGTCTGCTCCTGCAGGGCTCCTTTGGCACAGCTGGGCCCTGGCATTGTAAGTTCTGCCATGGCCCAAACGTCCAGAGCAGAGCTGGCACATCCGTGTGCCCGTGTTGGATCCTCCCCAGTGCTCCCAGCACAGATCCTACAGCCAGAGCTCTGGGGGTGACAAATGTCCCTCAGGGCCAGTGGAGAGGGTGACAAGAGCAAGCCAGAGGCCAAGGAGCTGATCAGAAACATGCAGATGTGGCACATTCCCCTGTGGGCACGTCCTCCAGCACAGCCCAGCATCCCTGGGCGGGAAGAGCTGGCAGGAACTGGAATTGTGTGTTTCTGGCCAGTCACCTCAGCACCCCTTTTCCTCTCCTTTTCAGCCCTGCATCCATGAGATCACTCGGGGAAAGGCACGGGAGAGCTGCGTGGCTGAGCCTCTAACTTCAGCACATTTCCTATCTGGGGCAGGATCAGACCTCCAGTCCCTCCAGGGTCTGTGCCTCCCGATGAAGAAATACTGGCTCTTGCATCTGCTGGCTTCTTTATTTTTGGCTCAAGGGTAAATTAGAATTAGTAACTTAGAAGTTTCTTTGTTGTCCCTAAGACAGAGTTCAGATGTTTTTCCAAAGCTTTATTTTGTAGTAGTTACCTGAGCAGTCACCGTTTACGGACAAAAGCTTTATGAGATGTGGAACAGGAAGATGAAGGGAAAACTGAAGGGCAGATGAGAGAAAACACGACCAAGGGGAGAAAGAAAAAGAAGGCAGACAGGAGTAGGGAGGGGATGAGAAGATGTGCAAAGCAGAGATCAGACCTGGGATCCCACAGCACTGGGGGATGGCAGGGATCAGTCGGGGGTGAGGCTGTCAGGGAGAACCAGAGAATCAGAATCATCGAGGCTGGAAAAAACCCGGAGATCAAGGCCAACCCCAACCCGCAGTGCCAAGGGGTACCCCTGTCTCTGAGCACCTCATCCTCGAGTGTTTGGACACTTCCAGAGACAGTGATTCCCCCACCACTGCTTTGGGCAGACTATCCCGATGTTGGAGCTCACAGGGCTTTTCCAGCCCTGATGACTCTAATTCTGACAGTGCAGGTACAGGTTCTCCTGGGGTGAGTCCATTGAGACACGGCTGGTGGGCATTTAATCCCTAAATCTGGAATAAGAGCTGTGCAGACAAGCAGCTGATCTGCGTGAGAGCTGTTCTAAAGCAGCAGCCTGTGAGCGTGCCTTTAACTTTCCCCAACCCTGCTGAACCTTCCCCAAAACCGCTGCTTGTTCCAGCTCCGAGGCAGCGCTGCTGGCTCTGCAGGAGAAGTGCCTCAGAGCCTGCTCTGCAAATGACACGAGGGAGTCTGGGGGAGCTTTTAATAAAGCTCACTGACGGGCACAAATTGCAGCCTCCAGAGCTGTGGAGGCAGAGCCATTTCCATCTGGGGACAGCTGCTTTCAGGGCTGTCTGTATTTGAACACATCAGCCCGCTTGCCCGGGATGGCAGACTGCAATTAGGGCACAGCAGGCTGGTCACACAGGCAGGGCTGGCTGCCCAAATTTCTGTCCTGCAGCCCTGCTGGGGACCGAGGTGTCTCCCCTGACAGAAGCAGCTGCTGGAAAGTTCAAAAGCCATGGCAGGAGTGAGGCAACACAGCGGCGAGACTAATGAGTCTGCTCTGCAGCCCTGGCTTCTGGAAATTCATTTTGGGCTCAGGGAACTTTTCCTGCACCTTTTCCAACGCTGCTCTGTGGCTGAGGGACGCTTGTGCGGGAGGTAATTGGGTGGATTTAAAGCCCAGCGCTCAGCTGTTTGAAATGCTCAGGAAGGAATTTTTCCCCAGTTTTTCCCTGAAACAAAGCAAATTGTCCTTGGGTCAGATCCTCAGCTGCTGCAGTGACAGACATCCTGTGACCTCTGCGGAGGGTGGGCTGTAGTTTGCTTTAAATGATGTTTTGTAATTAATTCGTTAAAGGCTGAAACCTTCAAAGGGAGCCAGAGGAACCCAGAAGCCCAGATCCTACAGAAATGCAGCCAGGCTTACACAAATTTCTCCAGGCTTCTCAATTCCCTGTTCTGGGAAGCTCCTGGCCCTCAGGCTGGGATGAGAGCAACACTGGAACCTACAAAGAAGATCTGGGTCCTCTGCTCCGGCCCCTGGCCCAGGGCTGGCTGAGCAGAACGACAGGATTAAATGGACAGGCCCAAGTCCTCTCTGCAGGCTTCAGATCCTCCTGCCCCGATGCCAGCGTGGTGGAACGCAGGACCAGGATGGGCTTCATGGTCCCTCACAGCCTGGGACCCATCACAACAGGACTGGCAGGAGTTTCATCCTTCAGCTCCCAGTGACTAAGTCAGGTTTGGGGAGGAAGACAAGAGGGAAAGTTAATTAATGAGGGTTCAAAAGCAGGAAGTTCCACCTTCTGAAATATTCCCCTGGTGTTGACATTTGGTCTTCTCTTGAATGAAGCACAGAAAACATATTTTGATTTTTTGAATGAAGCGTAGAAAATCAATATATTGAAGAACATTTGTATTGAAGAAGGTAAAAAATTATCTTCAGGGTGGTGGGATTTAGCTCAGGTAATACAAGGGAATGTCAGATGTCTCTTGAGATTCTGTGCAGGTGAAAAGGGTAGCACATAAAGCAAACCTGGGAACAAACACTTCCAAGGGGAGCTGGCAGACCCAGAGGGGAGTGCCAGTGCAAAATGAGAATGCTTCTTTGGATTATTCTCCACTGAAAATCTGTTAAAATCAATTTTCTCATCAATTTTTCTCAGTTCTGAATCACTGTGATTCCCAATGAGATGTGAAAGCTGCTCTTGGCCATTTGGGGTCACTGAATACAGAAGATCTGTGCAGTTGGAAAGCATCACAATTTGAAAATTCACACAGTCAATGTTTTTGCATGGTAATTTCACTAAAGTGGTCCAATATCACAAACAATCCACACAGAATAAATATCAGAATGTTTGCAATACCACACAAGAAAAACTGACCGGTTTTGCAATGCTCCAAGCCCATTTCCACTTGGATAAATCAGAGCAGACAAGCCTTTGTTCCTTTGACTTCACACTTGGTTTTTCACGGAAAATCTCTTTCATAAAGGAGTGAAGATGCAAAATTCTCTCTGAAAAAAAATCTGTAATTATATTAATCCACAAAGTAAGTCATCAGCTTTGGGAGCCCTTTCCCATTTCTTTGCAGGACACCTGAGGCTCAGGGAGGTCTCTGACCCCGTCCTGGAGGGTGGCCAGGGCTGTGTGAGTGCCCATCCCAGGGACAGAGGTGCCACTGGTGCTGGCTTGATGGGACTGGGCAGGAAGGAAACCCCAGGCCTCCCCAGAATGGTTCTCTTTCAAACTGATAACAAGGGCTTGATTTTGCAGAGGGTGACATTCCTCACATTTCTCCTTGTGATTAATGCTTTCCCTGTCTGCCTTTGCCCCACCAGGAGCTCCTTGGCTGCACAGTAACCCTTTATGTGCTGCAGAACACATCCAGGAAAGGCAGTAAGGCCACAGAGTCAGATCTGTCACTAAGAGGGCCTGAGGGACAGCCTGGGTCCTGTGACCAAGGCTGTGGTCAGTACCACGCTGTGGTCAGTACCAGGCTGTGGTCACTACAAGGCTGTGGTCAGTACAAAGCTGTGGTCAGTACCAGGCTGTGGTCAGTACCAGGCTGTGGTCACTACAAGGCTGTGGTCAGTACAAAGCTGTGGTCAGTACAAAGCTGTGGTCAATACCAGGCTGTGGTCAGTACAAAGCTGTGGTCAGTACCAGATTGTGGTCAGTACAAAGCTGTGGTCAGTACAAAGCTGTGGTCAGTACAAGGCTGTGGTCAGTACAAAGCTGTAGTCAGTACCACACTGTGGTCAGTACCAGGCTGTGGTCAGTACCAGGCTGTGGTCAGTACAAAGCTGTGGTCAGTACCAGATTGTGGTCAGTACAAAGCTGTGGTCAGTACAAAGCTGTGGTCAGTACAAGGCTGTGGTCACTACAAGGCTGTGGTCAATACAAAGCTGTGGTCAGTACCACGCTGTGGTCAGTACCAGGCTGTGGTCAGTACCAGGCTGTGGTCAGTACAAAGCTGTGGTCAGTACCAGATTGTGGTCAGTACCAGGCTGTGGTTAGTACCAGATTGTGGTCAGTACAAAGCTGTGGTCAGTACAAAGCTGTGGTCAGTACCAGGCTGTGGTCACTACAAGGTTGTGGTCAGTACAAAGCTGTGGTCAGTACCAGGCTGTGGTCACTACAAGGCTGTGGTCAGTACCAGGCTGTGGTCAGTACCAGGCTGTGGTCAGTACAAAGCTGTGGTCAGTACTGAGTGGAGCAGCAGTTCCTAAATCCTAACAAAAAAGGTGCTGCTGGGCGCTGATAAATCGCTGGCACTGGAAAGGTGTCCCACCCACAGCACTGCCCATTTCAGGGCTCTCACGTGCTTGGTGGTGTAAATGACATTTTTGGCACAGTTGACCTGGTGTCAATGGTTTGTGTCACAGCTTTGGACCTGCTCAGGGCTGAGGGCAAAGTTTCTGCAGGGCTGTGTTTGCAGACAGTCCTTGCACAAGGCAGTGTTTTCCTGCAGGAGCCTCTGTAGCCCCAGTTTTGGGACTGGCTTTGGGCAGTGACCACCCAGGAGCAGCTGGGCAATGGCAGAGAAGATCTGGACAGAGCCCAGAAAGCCTGGGAAGGTCTTCAGCATGAAAAGAGAGGAAGATAGCCAAGGATCCTCCTTCTCCACAGCCTGTGAGCCCTGGGGCTGTGATTTGGGGGATCTGAGTCCCCTCAGGGCCTTGGGGACAGCTCAATGCATCAGCACTGCCTGGCTGCCCAGAGCGAGCCCAGGCTGGGTCCCAAAGCCCAGGCAGGGCTGGCATGGCATGGCATGGCATGGCATGGCATGGCATGGCATGGCATGGCATGGCATGGCATAGATGGCATGGGCAGCAGCTCCTGTGCGTGTCTGACTTAGAAGGGCGTGGGAGGAGCAGGGCGGGCGTTGGGTTCCCCAGGACTTTGGTAGGTCTGAAACAAAAGCAGTGAACTTCCAGTCAAGGTCAGGGTGAGAGGCCTATTCCATGTTTACTCTGCTCAGCGACACAAGTCAAGCAGAGGAGCTGCAAAGCGGCTTGGACAGCTGCTGCTTTTCCTTAGTGCCTCATTTACGGTCACAGGGCGTGGCAGCAGCAGCAGCACTCGTCTGAGACCTTCATGGACATCAGAGCTCCCCAGATGGGGAGGTTTGAGCTCCTCTTCCCAGGGGAGGGAGCAATTCCTGAGCCTCCGTGGTCACAGAGCTGCTAGTGAGAGCAATGGGCAGTGCTTTCCAGCACACACTGACAGGACAAGGGGTGATGGCTTTACAAGAAAAGAGGTCACTTTAGATCAGCTCTTTAGAAATTTTTACAGTGAGGGTAATAAAACAATGCAGCCATTGGCCCGGGAAAGTGGTGGCTGCCCCACCTCTGGAAACATTCCAGGCCAGGCTGGACAGGGCTCTGAGCAGCCTGGTTTACCTGAAGAATGTCCCTGTGCATGGCAGGGAAGTTGGGTTAGGTGACCTATAAAAGTTCCTTCCAACCCAAACTGCTGTCTGATTCCGTGATTTTATCCCTGTGCCTGTGTTCGGTGAAATGTGAGCAGCTGCACAAAGGCTGCACAACTCTCTCAAGTCACTTTGGTTGCCTGAACAGGCTCCTTGGCACTTCTAGCACTTTCCTTGGTTCTCATGCCAGCTCATTTCTTCTCCTTGTCCCCTCCGCCCGGGAGCTCAGGGCACATCCCCTCCTGCCCGGCGAGCCCCAGCAGCGGCTCGGAGCTGCTGCTCCCTGCAAAGGAAAGGGAGCCAAGAAACCAGTGCTAATTGCAGCAGTAATTAAAAGCCAAGTGGAGCACTCAGTCAGGGGCCAGCCCGGGTGATGTCCCAGGCCAGCAGCAGCGTGGCTGTCCAGGAGTGGGACGTGCCTCACGCTGAGCCCCAGCCCTGCTGAACTCCAAATCCTGCAGAGCCCCCAAACCCTGCAGAGTCCCCCAAACCCTGCAGAGCCCCCCCCAAACCCTGCAGAGCCCCCCAAACCCTGCAGAGTCCCCCAAACCCTGCAGAGCCCCCAAACCCTGCAGAGCCCCCCCCAAACCCTGCAGAGCCCCCCCCAAACCCTGCAGAGCCCCACAAACCCTGCAGAGCCCCCCCAAACCCTGCAGAGTCCCCCAGGCCTGCAGAGTCCCCCAAACCCTGCAGAGCCCCCCAAACCCTGCAGAGCCCCCCAAACCCTGCAGAGCCCCCAAACCCTGCAGAGTCCCCCAGCCCTGCAGAGTCCCCCTAACCCTGCAGAGCCCCCCAAACCCTGCAGAGTCCCCCAAACCCTGCAGAGCCCCCCCAGCCCCGCAGAGCCCCCCCAGCCCCGCAGAGCCCCCCAGGCCGTGCTGAGCAGGGAGGGCTGTCCAGCTTCACACCCAGCCAGGCTCTGCCTCTGCAGCCCAGGGGTGACAGCAGCTTATCACCGTGCTGACCCCGGGGACTGGCATGGCAGCAGCTCAGGGACCCAGAGGCAGCCAAAGATGCTGTTCTGAGATGTTGCTGGCCTTGGGAAGTTGTGTTGAGAACTGTGACAAGACACAGATGGTCCGGGGTGAGGTTTGTCTGAAGAGCATCACAGAATATTCTGAGCTGAGAGGGATCCACAGGGATCATCCACCCAACCCCTGTCCCAGACACCCCAAAATCCCACCCTGGGCATCCCTGGAGCGCTGTCCAAAGGCTCCTGGAGCTCTGGCAGCCTCGGGGCTGTGGCCATTCCCTGGGGAGCCTGGGCAGTGCCAGCACCTCTGGGGGAAGAGCCTTTCCTGATCTCCAGCCTGAGTTGCCCTGGAACAGCTCCAGAGCTCCCTGGTCCTGTCCCTGGTCAGAAGGACCTTCCTTCTGCTGGGGTGTGTGTGATGGGCACAGCTACAGAGCTCAGCTTTGCAGAGTTTGGGTCTGATCCTTCTACTCCAGGGTGCAAACCAGGAGTAACTTCACAGATGTCATGGAAGTTTTTTTGAGGCTTCCTTGATCACCTCTAATTTATTAGTCTGATTAGTATATATTTTATGGTGGTT
The DNA here is from genome assembly GCF_050655825.1 of Lonchura striata. Lineage (NCBI taxonomy): Eukaryota > Metazoa > Chordata > Aves > Passeriformes > Estrildidae > Lonchura > Lonchura striata. Next base: position 479,081 of record NC_140706.1, on the reverse strand, counting down.
GCCACCTGGAGGTCATTTCCAGGGTCCCAACAATCCTGGAATTTGGTGCTTGAGACACCCTGAAGGGCTCAGCTCGCCCTTCCTTTGCTTCAGCTCTCTTCAGTTAATAGCAGGCCTTGCAGCAGGGCTGCATGCCTCCCTGGGAAGGCGCTGTGAGCTCCGAGCACCCTGCAGAGGCATTCGGCTCCCTCTCCCCAGCCCTCCCTGCTTTGCACAGCAGCAGCAGCAGCAGCAGCAGCAGCAGCAGCAGCAGCAGCAGCGCTCTCCTCTGCTCTCTGGAGCAGTGTTTGCCCCTCTCCCAGAGCCAAGCAGGCCAGTCCCCATTAATCCCACGTCCCTTTGAGCAGCTGGGCGCTTCAGACACACTCACAGGTGAATGGATGTTTTCCCCCTCCTGCAGGAAACCTGTCTGTGCTCCATCCCACGGGGTGGCATTGTCCCCATGCCTCTCTTGTACAGCATGAAAATTTCTCTCTCTAATTTAGATGAACCCTGAGTTACCAAAAATGCTCATTTTCTAAGAGGCCACAGGGAAAGTGTTTCAAAATTATAGAATTGCAATAACTTGGTAAGAAAATTTAGATTGCTCAAAGCTACATATGAGATTGGTCTGAACTGAGAGGAAAATGTTCTTCAGTTGTTACTACTGGGTCATGGAGAAGAGCTGCACTCCTAGTTTCTTCGGGCAATTGTAGCTCTTGGGGCTCTCTTGGAACAGGCACAGGATTTGTCTCATTTCTTGGCCAGGTTTGAACAAGGTGATCCCATTTTACCTCCGGGGAAGGAGAGCCTTTCCAATAGCTCCAGAGCACCTGTGCATTTCCATCATGAAATGATATAAAAATGTACACTGCCAGGTTTTCGTGTCTCCCACAGAAGAGAGTGCAGAAGAGAGTTCTCTCTCTCCAAGGGAGTGCAGAGTGAGTGGAGCAGTAATGACCTCTCCAGGCCCAGCTCTGATGGATTGCTGCACTCAAACAAGCTGGGGACTGCACCCACCGTGTGCCAAAGATTTCAGTGTCCTCTAAAGGAAACAAGAAGGTTTTATGGACCAGGATGAGGTGGATCCAACTATCAGAGTGAAAGCAGCCACTGTTAGAAAGTCAGGCCTTCCCTGCCCGTAGCCAAGCTTCCCCTGCCAGTTAACCAAGAGGGAGCAGTAGCTCAGATATCACCTCAATGGTTAATAGGAGCAATTCTGGGCTGGATATAGACAATGCCACAGGCTGCAGTAAATCTGCATAATTGGTACTTAATCAGTAACAGTGGAATCAGTTAGAGCTGTAATTAAGAGAGTGAAATTTCAGTGTTTATTCCATAGGTGTAATGAGGCCAGAGCCTCTCTCCCAGGGTAACTCTGCCACCAGCCACCACCAGCACCTCCAGTCTGACCCAGAGGCACAAGTTCTGTGGTGAGACACAGCCCTGGCACCAGCCAAGGAGCAGCCTTTCCTCCAGGCACTCCAACTCAGGCCCAGCAGAGCCCAGAGGAGCCATGGAGAAGCAAAGAATGCACATTTCCCTGTGCTCACCCTGCCCAGGTCACTCCAGGAGAGCAAAGAATGCACATTTCCCTGTCCCTGCCCAGGCTGTTCCAGGAGAGCAAAGAATGCACATTTCCACATTTCCCTGCCCAGGTCACTCCAGAGGAAGCAAAGAACACACATTTCCACATTTCCCTGCCCAGGTCACTCCAGAAGAAGCAAAGAACACAAATTTCCACATTTCCCTGCCCAGGTCACTCCAGAGGAAGCAAAGAACACACATTTCCACATTTCCCTGCCCAGGTCACTCCAGAGGAAGCAAAGAACACACATTTCCACATTTCCCTGCCCAGGTCACTCCAGAGGAAGCAAAGAACACACATTTCCACATTTCCCTGTTGCTGCCCAGGCTGCTCTGGGAGAAGCCCGAGCAGCAGGCCATGGTGTCTCAGAGCTGAGCTGGCTGTGGTGGTGACACGGCTCTCTGGGGACAGCAGCAGCTGAAGGCTTTCCAATTAGCACTTGGAGTGGAGTCAAGGGCTGGCAGGGCCTTAATTTACTGAGCAGTGTCCCTCTCCCCATATATCCCTGTGACAGCTCATTGCTTTAGGCTTGATGGAGTGCGTGGCTGGCCTCTAACTGTTCTCCCATCCATCTCCCTCCCCAGTTTGCTTCTTCAAGAGCATTTTCCAGAGGAGAATTTCCATGGTTTGTGGTCACCCGGGTTAATTTATGCCAAATAGTTATTCCTGCTGTAAAACAAAATCTCAAATTTCTCAGTCCTTTCCGTGCCCTGAGGTGAGGATGCTGGTTGGTGTAAATCACCACAGAGAAGGGACAACAACAACAGGGATTTGTTGATGCCCCATTCCTGACATCCAGGGCCCGGCTGGACACTGGGACGGGAGCAGCCTGGCACAGTGGGAGGTGTCCCTGCCAAGGCAGGGTGGCTCTGGCTGGGATTTGAGGTCCCTTCCCACCCAGACCAGTCTGGGATTTTCTGATTCAGAGGGGTCTGCAGTGTGGCAGCTCCAGCAGAGGCAGTGCCCTGGGCTCCTTCGGTGCTCCACAGAGTCAGACAGGACGTGAGTCACCCGGTTCGGCTTAGGAGCTTTTCAGGATGGGACAAGCCATTCCTCAAATATCCATTTTACTCCTGGGTTGGGAAAGGAGGGTGGTCAGCTAATTTGGATGGAGATGTGAAGACCGGTTCAAAGTCACAGAGATTTTAAGTTTTGAAGACTTGAAATGCTGTGAATTCAAATGAACATAATTACAGGGTGCACAGGAAGGAAGGACACACCAACATCACCACGAGGCTCACGAAAAAAGCAACAAGAATACAAATGCAGAGCCCAGATCACAGCTCTGCAGTGGAGGAGGCACCAGGGGTCAGATGGCATCTGGTGGGACCTGCTGCCCCCCTTAACTCCTGCACTGCCGGGGGCTGACCCGAGTGCCAGGCAGAGGTGCAGCAGGGCAGTGGGTGCATGGCTTGGAAGGGCAGTTCAAACCCACATTTCCTCATGTGGGTGAGGTTTCAAGGGCACAAAGACACCTGTGCCTCAGGGCACACTGCCTGAGGCAAATCCCCCCGAGCCTTTGTGCCCCTGAATCTTTTCGATTCAGCTGCACTACAATGAAAAGTACTGTAAAGGCAGAGCTGGGAGGGGGAGCAGGATCAGGAAGCACTGAGATCAGTCTTGTTACTTGTTAGACTGACAAGAATAATGGAAAGGAGGAGGAGAGGGCAGGAGAGAATGCAAAAGCATTAGGCAGAAATTCTGTGAAGCTTGTGCAACCTAAAATAAACCGCGCTCTGCACGCAGCGCCGTTTAACCTCCCGCCCCTGTGACTAATGAATTTCCAGTGCTGAGGGAAAGAGAGAAAACCCAAAGCGGCACCACAACAAGGACAAGAAGCTGCTGTGAGCCACAATGAAGTGGCCAGCAGCAAAGCTCTGTGTTTCCAGCTGCCTCGCAGAGCTGCTCCTGCAGGGCATCTTCGGGGCCATGCTGGGGATGGACAGGCCCAGCACAGGGCCGCAATTCCCTGGCACTGTCTGACTGATAAAGATTTTAATTGCGGTGTTTATGTTTCCAGCTCTCCAGCAACACAAATCTGTGCTGATAATGTGTTTTAAGGGACCAGAGGTAACATTTGGAAAATAAATGTGATGTCAGCTGCCCACTGGGTTACACAGACATTACGGCCAACGAAGGATTCATTATCCATTGTAGTTGGAGGGTTTTTAATGGGTTTTCCAGGCATCCAGATCTGTTTTTATGGAACTTTGCCTCTTTCCTCTGCTTTTAGATACCAGTTGGGATTATCAACTCATGTAAATCAAGCAATTCTCCTTGACTGGCTTGGGTGGGGTCTGGGGTAGGATCCTGAAGAGCAGAGTCACCCTGAAAACAGGACACTGCTGTTCTTATTATAGCCTGGGATTTGGGGCTGGAGCCCCTCTGCTCTGGGAGAGCTGGGAATGTTCCCCTGGGGAAGGGAAGGCTCCAGGCAGAGCTCAGAGCCCCTTGCAGGGCCTGGAGGGGCTCCAGGAGAGCTTGAGAGGGACTGGGGACAAGGGACAGAGGGACAGGAGCCAGGGAATGGCTCCCACTGGGAAAGGGGAGCTTGGGCTGGGATCTTGGCAAGGAATTCCTGGCTGGGACGGTGGGGAGGGGCTGGGCTGGAATTCCCAGATTTGCTGTGGCTGCCCCTGGATCCCTGGAGTGCCCAGGGCCAGGTTGGACACTGGGGCTGGATCAGCCTGGGGCAGCGGAAGGGGTTGGAAGTAGATGATCTTTAAGGTCCCTTCCAACACAAACCATTCCAAACTTTCATATTCTGGGAGTCCAGCAGCTCTCAAAAATAGGGGCACCAACAAGTCAAAGGTCCAAGTGGAGGAGGAACAATCTGTTCTGAGCTTCAGGAGACAATCCTTGTCTGCAAAGGAAAGGATTTCACCCCTGCCTGAGGGGCAGCCCTGGAGCTGTGCGTGCCTCTGAGCCCTGGGTCAGGGGAGGGCAGAAATTCCTGGGTGCATTTCCTCCTGGAGGGGAGGCGAGTTCCAGCCCCCAGGCACCACAGCTGGGGTGAGGACAGCCCTGCCCGGGCAGCCATGGGGCTGCTCCAACCCAGGGATCCTGGAATCATTCAGGCTGGAAAGGGCCCTGGCATCACCAGGTCTGCAGCCCTGGAGCACCCAGCAGTGCCAGGGAGCAGGGCAGGGATGTCCTTATGTCCTTCCGTCCCTGACAGGGTCAGGATGTCCTTATGTCCTTCCCTCCCTGACAATGATAGGGATGTCCTTATGTCCTTCTCTCCCTGGCAGGGTCAGGGATGTCCTTACACCATTCCCTCCCTGGCAGGGGCAGGGATGTCCTTATGTCCTTCCCTCCCTGACAAGGTCAGGATGTCCTTATGTCCTTCCCTCCCTGGCAGGGTCAGGATGTCCTCATGTCCTTCCCTCCCTGCAAGCACAGGCCGTGCCCACATTTGGCTCCACCATCTCCAGTGACCCGATTGCCACGAGCAGTCAGCCCAGCACAGATTGATTGGGGTTAGGGATGTGGGACGTGTTCCAAAGCGCCTCCCTGACAGCCTGGGAAGCTGGGAGAGCGTGGTCCTGGGTGTGCCATGGAAGGAAAACTGCTGGGCAAGCTCCAGCCGCTTTAGTTTGGAGCCACCCCTCGGGAAGATGCTCTCCCAGGTAGGAGAATCCTATCCCCCAGCCTTTAAAGTGAATTTGAACCTGCTCCATGGAGGTTTCTGGACCTCCTGTACAGAGTTCAAACCCTCTCAGGTGAGTGAGATGTTTCCTTGTGTCTTTACAGCTGGATTTCAACAGTAACAGTGCTGGAACTCTTCTGTTGGTCCTCCAAAAAGCCCACATTTGTCTAAAATCAGAAGAAAAACAGAAGGAATATTCTCCCTTCAAAGGTGCTAAGAGGTGAAAATTTCCCCCCACGATGTCTGGTCTGCTCTGGTTCTTTCCTTGCAGCTTCCAGAGCCGTCAGACTCATCTGAGCTTTGGAACACAGAGACAGAAAATATTTAGAATTGGCACTGGACTTATTTTCAGCCTTCCAAAGGCAGTCCAGAAGGGAAAAGCAGACTCTGAAGACTTATATGTTCTTTGGGTTAGCAGTGAGCAGAGCTTTTAATTGATCACAGCTCATCTAAAGTGAGAGCTGAGCAAACCTGGGGCGTTGCAAGGCCAGGACTAACAAGGATACACTTCCTCATGGGCAGGGAAATCCCAGTGCCAGTGTTCAGCCCCTCTGCTGCTGGGAAATTCGTGCTCCAGCCTCACATCCCTGGGAGCGACTGCTGGGCACGGCCCACCCGAGGGCTCGTGTGCTGATACCGAGTGCCACAAAATAATAAATAATGCCTTTGGGATCTCTTGATGGCCTTGGAGGGTCTTCTGCCTCTCATTTTGGGCTGCAGCCCCCAAATTCTGGCTGTCCTTGCCATTGCTGGTGACAGCAAAACCCAAGGGAAGACAGCAGAAATTAAAAGCAGTCATTGACCAGCTAGTCAGACGTTGTGTAGAGACCTGTGGAGCATTTCTCACTAGGAGGGAATTCAGTTGCAAGTGGAGGGATGGGGGCTCTGGGTTACTGGAGAATATGGGCTGAGTGTAGCTGATGGTTTGAACTGAAAATAAAAGTAAGGCAATGATGGAAGTGAAATGTCAAAATATTCCTTTTCAACCTGTCTTATGTTTCACATCAGAAACACCAGAGCACTTTCAAAGCAAAACCTTTCAGTTTCCATTTGTCATCTGAAAGTGGAATTTCTTTCATAGTGGGCCTGGTTATTTTTAAAAACTTCAAAATTAAGCAAAAATTTAATTAGGAAGAAAAGAGAAATATTTTGGGTTGACCCTAAATGATCTTTTTTCCATCTTTTTTTCATTTCTCTGAAAATAAGAGGGGAAATAGTTGGGCTTGACTTACTTTAGTTGTTTTTCATTGATTCCAGTAAAATCAGGGATCTTAAAAAAAATTATTCACAAGCTCTGAACCTTGCTCTGAACCAGGCTGCATCTCCTGGGGGCGTGGGTTGAGCACCTTCTCCTGATTATAAATAGTCTGTGCATATAGACAGAAATTGAAAACATGAAGATGTGAGAAAAAAATACATTTCCTATGAACTTCTCAGCAGTTTCCTGCATGCTGGCAGGTCTCAGATCCACTGGGGATGCAGCTGGAAGCACATCTGTGCTTGGGAGATGGACAGGGCTGGAGACGAGGGGCTGGCTGTGGGAAGGGTAAGGACAGAGCCCCGGGCTGGCTGCAATCAGTGAGCTCCAGGCATGGCCACCCTGCTCCCTTCCAGGGCAGGAGAAGCACCGGGGCAGGGGAAATCTCAGCTCACATCAGCTCCCTGAGCATCATCCCTGAGCATCATCTCTGAGCATCACCCCTGCCAACAGCATCCCATCCCATCCCATCCCATCCCATCCCATCCCATCCCATCCCATCCCATCCCATGATCCCATGATCCCATGATCCCATGATCCCATGATCCCATGATCCCATGATCCCATGATCCCATGATCCCAGCCCAGCCCATCCTGGAGCCACAGGCTCTGTGTGACTCCCCACAGGAGCTGTTGATTTGTTTCTGTTTCCTGCTGAGATCTGCAGCTCCTCCTGCAGGGGCCGGCTCAGAACCTGCTGGGCAGCCCCATCCAAAAACTGCTACAGACAAAAACCCCAAATCTTTGAACTCTGGCCCCGTGTGAGTGGTGGGTGTGGAGCCCCGGCCTTGCAGACTCCTGTGATCTGCAGGGTGTCCCGCTATCCACTGCAGGCTGCCACGGCCACACATCCCCCAGTGCCTGTTTCCTAAAGAGCTGGGGTTATTTCTGCCTCTTTCTGCTCTTCCCTTTCCTCCTTCTCCCAGCAACTCCTGAAACCAGAGAGACTTTTTTACAGGAGCCTGGAGTGCAGGACCCAGGGAATGGCTCCCACTGCCATGGGGCAGGGCTGGATGGGATATTGGGAATTAGGAATTGTTCCCTGGGAGGGTGTGAGCCCTGGCACAGGTGCCCAGATTTGCTGGGGCTGCCCTGGATCCCTGGCAGTGTCCCAGGCCAGGTTGGACACTGGTGCTGGAGTGGCCTGGGACAGTGGGAGGTGTCCCCATGGCAGGGGAAGATCTCTGAGGTCCTTCCCACCCAGACCACCCTGGGGCTCTCTGGCAGCTCCCTAGAGGTGGAGCAGGTCCGAGGCAGCACGCTGCCACTGGGGGATGGTGGTGCAAACACCTCCCCACCACACCAACAGGGAGCTGCTGGCTCCCAGCAGAGCTGGTGCAAAGGTGGAAAGAGAAGATTTCCAGTGCAAAGCTTCTCAGTAACGCTCCCCTGCAGGCTCTGACACGTGCTGGGGCTGTTGGCACTGGCATTCAAACAGCCTTTCCTCACACGTTTGGGTTCCCTGGAGAGTCCTCTGTTGTGTGTCTGTCACCTTGGCATTGAATCCACACTGCACACCTTGCCCTCACCACATACAGATACAAAAAAGAGAAAAAAGGGGTAAAAATCAACCAAAACAACAGCCTAAGGAAACAGTTTCTTCTGCAAGACCAGAGGGACAGCAGAGCAAGAGAGGATCTTTGGAGGAAAGACCAGCAAAGCAGGCAGCAATTCTCTACACCGAGGCTGTGAGCTGCAGAGTCCCACTCGTGCTCTCAGCCTGATTTCTGGGCAGCTGCACCACGAAAAGAAATTGCAAACTAATCAATCCATACTCTGTGCTGCTCTAGAGAATACTTTGGGGAAATTGCTCTCCTGTGTTGCCTGTCACAGGGAAGGAGGAAAGGAGAGACATCTTTTTCCACAAACATTTCGTTTTGCAGGCTCACAGGGAGGAGCAGGAAGGCCAGGAAGGGGCTGGTGCTCACAGCCATTGACCCCAGCTGAGAAATCAGGCCCAGTCCTCATTATACAGGCAACACTGAATCCTGATTTATTGTTGTCCAGGAATGAGGGAGGGAGATGGAGGTCAGGCAGCATAAAATCAGATAAATAGGAGATGTGAGTCATCTGGGGCCAGCTGGCACCACGACAGACTCAGGACAAGCAACTTGTTTGCTGTAGGAAAGCTTCCTCCAGCACCCTGCAGGGCAAAGGGGCTGCCACACCAGGGCCACGGAGCCTGTGCTGCACATGGGGCATCTCCTGCCTTTCCCACCTCCTGCCTTTCCCACCTCCTCCCTTTCCCATCTCCTGCCTTTTCCATCTCCATCTCCTGCCTTTCCCATCTCCTGCCTTTCCCACCTCCTGCCTTTTCCAACTCCTGCCTTTCCCACCTCCTGCCTTTCCCACCTCCTGCCTTTCCCATCCCCTGCCTTTCCCATCTCCTGCCTTTCCCACCTCCTGCCTTTTCCAACTCCTGCCTTTCCCACCTCCTGCCTTTCCCACCTCCTGCCTTTCCCATCCCCTGCCTTTTCCATCCCCTGCCTTTCCCATCTCCTGCCTTTTCCACCTCCTGCCTTTTCCATCCCCTGCCTTTTCCATCCCCTGCCTTTTCCATCCCCTCCCTTTTCCATCTCCATCTCCTGCCTTTCCTACCTCCTGCCTTTTCCACCTCCTGCCTTTCCCTGAGGGCTTCTTGGTCTCTGACCACTCTGCTTGTCAGAGAGCCGAGTCCTCGAAAGCCGGATAGCGTAATGAAATCTTCCTCTATGAAGGCGGGACGGCTCACAGGCGGCTTTATTTCCAGGAGGGTTTATTGAGGAACAGCAATTCAGGGAGCGAAGGGAAAACAACCTCTCCGGGAGGGAGCCCGCTCTGAGAGCGCCGAACAGGGGGCGGAATCGGGATTATAACTGGGACAAGAGAGGGAGGGTCCAGGCATGAAGCGTTCAGTGAAGGAAGGCTTCGGGGGCAGAGTCAGGGTCGAGTGGCAGGGTTATAACCAATGAGGGTAAGGGGAAAGAGCGGCTTCAGGGAAGGAACCAATGGAGGTATAAAGAACAAAGAATTTTCTAGAACCAAGGGATGACAGACATACTGATTGATAACAGGGGAGGCGGGGAACTACACACCTGTCACCTCCCAGGGTAATTCGGGGGGACAGTTTCCCAAGTCCCCTCCCACATCTCCCCCGTTCTTGTTAATTAAATAAATATTTGCCAAAGTCTTGGTAAGCGTCTTTTTGAAGATGGTTAAGGCAACTGAAATGAGAAGGATAATTATGAAAATCCAAAAGAGTCCTTTTAAAATAGAGGCTGCCCACCCGGGAATGCCCCACTGCATCAATAGTTTGTGGACGGGGTCCACAGCCGAAGTTTCCGTTTTGATGTCCTGTACTTCGGTCCGGATCCGCTGGATGTTGGCTTGGATGGAAGTGCTCCGTGATGTTAAATTGAAGCAACACAATCCTTCGAAGTCCTCGCAGCTGTGGCCATGGGCGAGCAGCAGGAAATCAATAGCCGCTCTGTTTTGTAATGTGGCTTGCCTGGTGGTTTGCTGGTCTGCCAGAAGATCGGAGAGGGCGGCAGACGAGGCGTTGGCATGCTTACTTATCCAACACTCCAGGTGAGAAAGCTCACCGAGGGCCTTAGCTGCTGCATACCATGGTAAAAAGATGGATACAGCGACCCTCTTTGTTTTTCCCCAATCGTAAATTTCGGAGTCACAATTTTCGTCGAATTGAGCATATGATCTTTTGGTGCGTGCCAATTGTCTCTCTTTTTTCCAATCCAGAATTTGAGTTCTGTTTGGAGTGAGGGTAGCAAGCTTGCCAAGGCTGCATGGGCCTCCCTGGAGCCGAGATGGAATTCCCGACCATACTCTGTCCCCACAGATAAGAAACATCCCCCTGGGCAATGTCTTGGGATGAGTGGATGAAACTGAAATCACCTGGCTAGTATAATTGCACCAGGTTTGGCTGTTATATTTTTTACTGATAGGTGTTACATCTTTCCGGTATGTGTCTTTGGCCAAGTCAATTCCGTGCCAATTTTGACTTGGCCTCCTATAATAGAATTTGACACAATATCTAGCTGTGGAGGACCCCAGTAAGTCCAATTCTTGGGGTTCCTCTTTGCTGTTGGGCAAAATTTTGGTCCACTCATCCCAAGTATCGACCGGGTTAGGCCTCCTACCCGTGGTTCGGAGCAGGTCGGAATTGGATACCGGCCAATCATCAGCTACCAAGGGGACCCCTACCAGGCAAGTGGACAGGGGATTGTCCACGTTGCCCATGGCCAGACATAGGTTATCCTGCTGCAAGGACTTTGCCAGCGTGATCCAGACGTTTTCTTTCGGCTGTGGTACCACCCAGCCATCTGCTACATGCAGCCACAGGAGGATGGAAAGCGTGGCTGCAACCAGCTGGGCGCAGTGGGACATCTTCTGTTGTTCCTTTTGGGTGAATGATGTTCTGGCAGCCATCCTAGTACTAAAATTAAACAAAACAATATTACCAACATACATTTGGTTCCCTCCCCTCCCCCAGCTCCCCCTTTTGGGTTAAAATAAAAATAAATTTCAGGACAGAGGGGTAAAGGGATGACGGGTTAGGTATGAGGGTAGAGGGAACGGCACAGGAGGGGATGGGGTGGCGGAAGTTGTTAAGTCTTGCAGAGGTAGGTATGTCCTTGTGATGAGGACCCGGGAGACGATGTTGGGTGGTCTTCCGGTCCTCTTCTTTTTCTCCGTCGCCACGCCACTGCATTATCTGGTGGTGATTGTGATGGGGTCGCTGGGTTGCTCCTCGCTGGGGGGTCCGTGGTAGTGCTCTCCAGGTACGGTTTGACGTATTTTCCAGGAATCCATTTGGGACCCTGGGCTGTGGAAACACAAGCGTACCCTCTCCCCCACGTTATCAGAGGGTACGGCCCTGAGATGATTTTTGATTCTGGGTCTCTGATGAGGACTGGCGGACGCTCTTTCAAAACTGCCCTGGTGTTATTGCAAAAGTGTCTGAGTGCAGGGGGATTCGGCTCCCGGTCAGAACAATTTAAGAAATTAAGAACATAAAGTGCCTTGCATAATCTTTCAACTGGTGTCATGGCCAGAGCCGAATCGTGTTGTTGTTCTAGCAGCCTTTTTAACTCTTTGTGGGAGCGTTCCACTATTGCCTGTCCTGTGGGGTTATGGGGAATGCCGGTGGAATGGGCAATTCCCCATTGTTGTAGAAATTGTGCGAATCTTGTCGAGGTGAATCCAGGCCCATTGTCCGTTTTGATGGCTTTTGGGACTCCTAATGTGGCAAATGCCATGAATAGATGTTTGATGATATCTTTTGTTTTTTCACCAGTGTGGAGTGACGCGAACACGGCCCCAGAAAATGTGTCTATGGACACATGCAGGTATTTCAGGCGGCCAAAAGGATTATAGTGAGTGATGTCTGTTTGCCACAGCTCCAATGCTGCCAACCCTCGGGGGTTTATCCCCGTTGGCAGCGGTGGAAGGGCGAAGGACTGACAGTTTGGGCATGTGGCTAGTATGGCTTTGGCTTGTTCTTTTGATATTTTAAATTGTCGGGCAAGGGCAGGTGCATTTTGATGGAAAAACGCATGGCTGAGCCTTGCCTGTGCAAAGATGTCTGGTAAGGTTAATGAAAGTGCAGGTGCAGAGTAATGAGATGTCATTGCAAGGAGGTCGGCCATCCGGTTCCCCTCTGCAATAGCTCCTGGCAGGTCTGTGTGAGCCCGGACGTGCATAATATAATAGAGTTGCTCTCGGTGGGAGATCAGCCAGATTAATTCTGTGAGCAAATCGAATAACTGTTTGTTTTGAACTTCTTTGAGCAGGGCGTGTTCTGCCCGTTCTGCTACCCCGGCAACATAAGCCGAATCTGTTACCAGATTGAAAGGTTGCTGAAATTTTTTGAATGCTCTCACGACCGCAGCAAGTTCTGCGATCTGGGGGGAACCCTCAACCAGTTGGATGTCAGACTCCCACTTCTGACTCTCCGGGTTCTTCCAAGTGATCACCGATTTGTGGGATTTTCCCGACCCATCGGTGAACACCGTGAGAGCACCTTTAATAGGTGTTTTATTTTTGAATGACTTTGGGGCCAAATATAACGTGTCTTTGAATATTTTATGTTTAGGGTAATGAATGGAAATCTGTCCAGGGTAACTGTCTAAAGCAATTTGCAAACTTTCGTTTGTCTGAAGCAGGGATTCCAATTGTTCCAAATTAAGAGGTAGGTAAATGCACGCCGGGTCACACCCTGCGAGGGTCCGGAGGCGTTGTCTGGCCTTTATTATTATCCTAGCCATTAACTCTGCAGGAGTTGAAATAGTTTTCGCTGGCTGGTGCGGGAGAAACAGCCACTCAATGATAAGGAGTGGGTCCTTCCACCCAGCGTCCCATTGAAAAAGCAGACCATGGAAGTTTGGGCACTTACCCAGTATGGCAAGGGTGACGGGAAGGAGCCGATCCACACGGTGGGCCTGACGGGATCGTATGGCCTCAGCGACTCTCTCCAGGGCTCCTTTGGCGGCAGGTGTTAGCTCGCGAGGGGAAGCTAGGTCGCCATCTCCTCGTAGCAGGTTGAAGAGCGGCGCCAGCTCCTCCGTGGTGAGTCCCAGGAGAGGTCGGATCCACGTGATGGTACCGCAGATCTGCTGGAGATCCCGCAGGGTCCGTGGGTCGTCTTTGACGGTGACAGATTGGGGCGCGACAGTCCTTCCCGTAATGTGAAAGCCCAAATACTTCCATGGCGCTGACAGCTGGATCTTTTCTTCGGCAATTTCAAACCCTGCAGCTTTAATGGCCTTAACAGTCTTGGAAAGTGTGATCTGCAGATAAGCTTGTGTTTCAGCGCAGATCAAGACATCATCCATATAATGCAGGATGATCGCTTCAGGGAACAGCTTCCTGATCGGCGAAAGCACCTGGGCCACAAAAGTTTGGCAGAGCACTGGAGAATTTTTCATTCCCTGGGGCAAAGTGGCCCATTGGTACCTCTTATAAGGCTCCGCCCTATTGATGGAAGGGACGGAGAACGCGAATCTGGGGGCATCTCCGGGATACAATGGGATGTTGAAAAAGCAGTCTTTGATGTCAATGACTGCGAGCTGCCAATCCCGGGGAAGCATGGAGGGTGAGGGAAGGCCAGGCTGCAGGGGGCCCATGTCCTCAATTACCTCATTGACCCTGCGCAGGTCTTGGAGCAGGCGCCATTTGTCTTTGCCAGGTTTTTTAATAACAAAGACAGGAGTGTTCCAGGGGCTGGTGGAGGGTATTAAATGCCCCAGGCGGACCTGCTCCTCTACTAATTCATGGAGCGCTTTTAATTTCTCCTCCACAAGGGGCCACTGGTCCACCCACACTGGAACATCGGTCTTCCAATTCAGCGGTGGGGAGGTGCGCTCCGCAGTGGCCCATACTAAAAATCCCATGCAGGGCTAGGGATATCGAGGCGGGCACCCCATTGGGACAAAACGTCCCTGCCTAATAACATGATGTTAGATGAAACAACAAAAGGCCGAATGGTGGCAATCTGTCCCTCAGGGCCCTCCACACTTACCAGGTGTTTGCTGCGCATGGAGTTGACAGCTCCTCCCACTCCGGAGATTGTGCCACAAGGGGGCACCAACTCCCAGTCGCGGGGCCACTTTGACCGGGGAATGATGGTGACATCTGCCCCGGTGTCCGCCATCAGGTCCAGTTTGATGGACTTTCCCTGAAGCGATAAAACAGTCTCAATCATTGGTCTGGATTTGCAAACATTTTGTGTGAGGAAGACAAAATTGTCTTCCCCGGAGTCATGTCCAGCGAAATAGTCCTGTACTGGTGGATCGGTGAGGTCGGCCACGTCGAGGAGGTACATGGCAGCGAAGGGGAGCCCCTTGGTGATGGTGCAAGGTGGTTGATGGCAGACGACCGAGACGGTGACCTCGGACCCCGGCTGAAAACACACCACTTCAGGAACGACGGTAACACGGTCTGGTGTGAGCCTGCAATCTCCGAGTATTAACACTGTCACCTCACAATTACGGTAAGGGGGTTCCAGGAACCCAGCGGGAACTCTCACCAGGTCCTCATCCTGGAGAGTCACAGTGATGGAGCTTTTGAGGACCCGGTGAGTGTCTGAATCTAAGTTGCGGATTCTACGGAAGAGGCGGAGCCCGTCGTCGTGGCTCCGCCAACCCTCCGGAACTGTCCACTGGGCCACTGGTCCTCCCGGATGGTGGGGAGGCCTGGGCGCTGTGAGGGGCCACTTGTTGTCCTTGCGCGGCCCCTCCCCGCGCTCCGCGACCCGTTTCCCGCCTGCTGATGGTAGGGCATCGGGTTCCTGGGTATTGGTCTTGGGGAGGGTGTGTACGAGTAGTGTGGTTGCTCCGGGGGCCAGTATGGGCAGTTGGCTTGTATGTGGCCCATCTGGCCACACCCGAAGCACCGGATGGTGTTCATCGTCAACATTGCCTCCCCAATCCCCTTACTTACTGCAAGGGCGACAGTGGTCTCGGTGGAGGCGGCTTTCGTGCAGGCCTCCACCATCTGTGCGATGGTGGGTTCGGGGTCCTGAGGTAAAGTCCTTAATATCTTCTTTGTCTCGGCTGTCGCGTTGGTCATGGCCATCTTTCTCAGGAGCTCTTCCCTCGCTGCAGGATGGTCTATCTGCCGGTCGATGGCCTCCCTCAGCCGGTCCACGAATTTTATGAAAGATTCCTCTGGGCCCTGGGTAATAGCTGAAAAGTTCTGGAGCGGGGTTTTCCCATCGGGGATTTTTAACAGTGCCGCTCGGCCAGCCTCCTTGATGTCATCTAGGACCTCCGTGGGTAACAGTATTTGGTCCTCTGGCTGGCTGAACTCCCCCTCCCCTGCCAGGGCTTCTATGGCTTCCTCTCCCTCTCCAATTGCCTCTGCTAAATTGTGTTTTTTCAGAAGAGGCTTGAGGAGCTTTCTCCATTGAATGTCCCACAATAAAAGCTCGGTGGGAGTGAGCAGGGACTTGGCAATATATTTAACGTCATGCTGGACCAATGTATGGCCCGAGAAAGCGAGGTCCAATACATTCTTAAAGAAAGGAGAGTCTCGACCATAGTCTTTGCAGCCTTCCTCAGTTCTTTAATCTCCACATATGGGAGTTGCTCCCAGTGTGGCCGCTGCCCCCTGGTCCTCACCACAGGTGCTGCGAACGGCCCCAGATCTTTTGCGAATTCTAAATCCCCATCCTTAATTGCCTCTGCCCTGATCCGGGCCCACCCACCTCCCGGCCTAGGTGTGGGCCGGGGGCTGTCGCTGTCCTCATCCTCATCGGAGGATGAGGCAGGACGGGCAAGGGCTCGGACCTTCCCCTTGGCCGGTGGGCTTCGGTGGCATGAAGCCCGGCAGGCCAAGATGGCCTGCTTCCGGCCAGGCCGACTTCCGGTTCCGGTGGAGTGGGAACCAGAAGAGGCCTGAGGGGAGGCGTGGCCAGGCTCAGCCACCGGGGTGTGGCCTTCCGGCAGGGGGTTCCCTCCCACAGGGGCGTGGCCTTCCTGCAGGCCGGTCCCTCCCACCGGGGGCCCACCCAGGGGTGTGGCCATGGGGGCTGGAGGGGCGGGTCCCGACGACGTAACAATCGACGCGGTGGCAGGGGCGGGACCCGACGCAGGGGCGGCACTCGACGGAGGTGGAGCCTGAGGGGGACTGGCAGGGGCCCGGAGGGAGTGAGGAGGTGGAGAGGAGGCGCCATTTTGTCCCTCGGTGGCGGGCTGCTCGGCCATGTGGCCGGCGCCATTTTGTGAGGTGTGGTGACAGAGATCAGGAATCGAATAACATGGTTTTAAACTGGGTACAGGGGTTTGAGGGCTTTGGGGAGAGGAAAGACTCGCACTGGGATGGCCAGTCCCAGGACGAGGAGAGGACAGAGTGGGGCGGGGAGCAGCAGGGAGACGGTGGCAGCCCTGTGCCTGGTTATGGCAGGATCTGCTGCCCGACCCACCCTTAGGGGAAACCGAGTTAGGAGTGGGGGGGGCGGAATGAAGGTTAGGAGAACCGGGGACCCAACTCTCACCCTTTTGTTTAAATAAAGTGTAAATAGAATGAAAAAGTGGAAAAAAATGCCCCACAGAAAAATTCCCCTTTACTTGTAATGCGTATAACAGTTTCCCAATATTTCCCCAGAAAATAAGAGAAGAAAAATCATCCCTGGAGGTGTCAGGGAAGTTATCGAAAATAAGATTAACAAAAGCCTTAAGGTCCCTCTTTTTAAAAGAAATGTTCCCCAAAACAAGGGAGGATTTAACGTGGAGGTAAAAATCCCGCCGGGCAGGAGACAGGCGGTTGCCCATTCTCACTGCAGAAGAAAGGAAATCCCCAAAGAGACAAAGAGAGAAACGAAAAGGAAAAGAGACAGGGTCGGGTGCCAGACAGGGCACCAGGAACTCACGACAAAGAAGACCGCTGTCAAAACGAAAAAGCCTCTGAGGGGGAGAGGAAGCGCTGCAGGTCTCGTCCCGTTCGGAGTCTGCTCCCAAACTTGAAGTCGAACCAGGACGAGGTGTCTGCAGCCCGCGAGGTAGGCGATCTTCTTCAACGAAGAGCAGCCGCTCGTGGAACTGGCGGCGAACGGCGCTTTTCGTCCTCGGGCAGCCGGATCACAGAGCCGAGGCAGCCGAGGAGACGCTCTGCGGCTGACTCCTGAGAGGGGCCAGTCTGTTCGGGCGCCAGTTGAGGGCTTCTGGGTCTCTGACCACTCTGCTTGTCAGAGAGCCGAGTCCTCGAAAGCCGGATAGCGTAATGAAATCTTCCTCTATGAAGGCGGGACGGCTCACAGGCGGCTTTATTTCCAGGAGGGTTTATTGAGGAACAGCAATTCAGGGAGCGAAGGGAAAACAACCTCTCCGGGAGGGAGCCCGCTCTGAGAGCGCCGAACAGGGGGCGGAATCGGGATTATAACTGGGACAAGAGAGGGAGGGTCCAGGCATGAAGCGTTCAGTGAAGGAAGGCTTCGGGGGCAGAGTCAGGGTCGAGTGGCAGGGTTATAACCAATGAGGGTAAGGGGAAAGAGCGGCTTCAGGGAAGGAACCAATGGAGGTATAAAGAACAAAGAATTTTCTAGAACCAAGGGATGACAGACATACTGATTGATAACAGGGGAGGCGGGGAACTACACACCTGTCACCTCCCAGGGTAATTCGGGGGGACAGTTTCCCAAGTCCCCTCCCACATTTCCCATCTCCTGCCTTTCCCACCAGAGCAGGGAGCTGGACAAGGCTCCAGCCAGAGGCAGAATTAAGCAGAAGGAAGATCCTTGTCAGAGGAACCAGAGTTCCTGATGAGAACCACAATTAGTCCAGAGTAGAGAGTCCGGAGTGGAGAGTCATCAAATTATGGAATGGTTTGGGATGGAAGGGACAATAAAGCCCACCCAGTGCCACCTCTGCCATGGCAGGGACACCTCCCGCCATCCCAGGCTGCTCCAGCCCCAGTGTCCAGCCTGGCCTGGGCACTGCCAGGGATCCAGGGCAGCCCCAGCTGTTCTGGGCACCTGTGCCAGGGTTCTTCCCCACACAGGGAAAAATCTCTCCCTAAAATCCAACCGAAATCTGCCCTACTCCAGCTGAAGCCATTCCCCCTGTCCTGTCAGACTCTGCTAAGGGGTGCCACAGGAGGAGCAGGGGGAGAGCAGAGCACCTTCCCTTTGGATCACAAAAGGATCTTTAGGAGTACAGGGAGAGAAAATAACTGCAGCTGCTCTGTGGACATCCATCCCTGACTCTGCCTGGCCTCCTGGAGCAGGTGGAGAATCACCAAGTCTGAGGGACCCCTGGGCTGGGAAGCTGTGCCCGTGGCCCGGCCCAGGGGGAGATGAACTGCAAGGGGATGTTTTGTAATTGTCAGGGGAAGCAAAGAAGATCCTCCAGTGCTTCCCTGGAGGAAAGCCATACAACATGTAATCTAAAAGCTGTGAGAGTAAATGGGAGAGAATAAAGGCCTGGACAATAATGCTCTCCTTCATTTTGGAGTGGTTATTGGAAACACCAACTGGAGAGCACAGAGCAAGGTCTGGCATGCTGTGGTTTTAAACAAAACAAAGTCAGAAAATGTCCTGGTTAATGAAATGGAAGAATCTCCTCCAATAAACTGGAAAGTGCTCTCTGCAGGAGTCACACCGTGAGTCACACTCCAGGAGAGGATACAGGGCACAGGTGTGAGCTGCAGTCAGAGGGATCACAGGGGCAGGGAATCACATGATGGAAGGGACTTTAAAAATGCTCCTGTTCCACCCCTGCCATGGGGACGCCTTCCAATGTCCCAGGCTGCTCCCAGCCCCAGTGTCCCACCTGGCCCTGGGCACTGCCAGGGATCCAGGGGCAGCCACAGCAAATTTGGAATTCCAGCCCAGCCCCTCCCCACCCTCCCAGCCAGGAATTCCTTGCCAAGATCCCATCCAGCCCTGAACTCCCTCAGCTTAAGGCTTAAAAGTCAGCAAAGGAAGATGAGCTGTGCACGGGCTTGGCAGAGGGGTGAGAACTGTTCTCTGCCAGAGGAGGGATCTGGAGTGCCACACCCTGGGCTCCTCAGGGTGAATGGAAGCAGCTGTGACATCCATCGACCATCCATCCATCCATCCATCCATCATCCATCCACCATCCATCCATCCATCATCCATCCATCCATCATCCATCCATCATCCATCCATCCATCCATCCATCCATCCATCCATCCATCCATCCATCCATCATCCATCCATCCATCCATCATCCATCCATCATCCATCCACCATCCATCCATCCATCATCCATCCATCATCCATCCATCCATCCATCCATCCATCCATCCATCCATCCATCCATCCATCATCCATCCATCCATCCATCATCCATCCATCCATCCATCCATAATCCATCCATCCATCATCCATCCATCATCCATCCATCCATCATCCATCCATCCATCCATCCATCCATCCATCCATCATCCATCCATCATCCATCCATCCATCCATCCATCCATCCATCCATCATCCATCCGTCATCCATCATCCATCCATCCATCATCCATCCACCATCCAACCACCCATCCATCCATCCATCCATCCATCCATCATCCATCCATCATCCATCCATCCATCCATCATCCATCCACCATCCATCCATCCATCATCCATCATCCATCCACCATCCATCCATCCATCCATCCATCCTCCATCCATCATCCATCCATCATCCATCATCCATCCATCATCCATCCATCCATCCATCATCCATCCATCCATCCATCCATCATCCATCCATCCATCCATCATCCATCCATCCGTCATCCATCATCCATCCACCATCCATCCATCCATCCATCCATCCATCCATCCATCCATCCATCCGTCCATCCATCCATCCATCCATCCATCATCCATCCATCCATCATCCATCCATCCATCCATCCATCCATCCATCCATCCATCCATCATCCATCCATCATCCATCCATCCGTCATCCATCATCCATCCACCATCCATCCATCCATCCATCCATACATCTATCCATCCATCCATCCATCCATCATCCATCATCCATCCACCCATCCATCATCCATCCATCCATCCATCCATCCATCCATCCATACATCATCCATCCATCCATCCATCCATCCATCCATACATACATACATCCATCCATCCATCCATACATCATCCATCCATCCATCCATCCATCCATCCATCCATCCATCCATCCCCTGATCACTTGACTCAGGAGGAAGAAGCCTGGACTGTGAGGATTTAAGAAAAGCAGAATTTGGCAGTATTTCTCCTAGAATGTGATTTAGTAAGTTAAAAATTGACCATGTATCCAGGAGAAAGCTGCTAAAATATACACAGTTATATAATTTATAAGTGATTTGAGGGGAATGTAACAGTTTACTTCATTTTTTTTCTTTTTTTTTTTCTTCTCCTATTTGGTGTGTGTGGAAAGTGTGTGCTTCCTTTGAAATACTCATACTCACATTGCTCATTGAAGACTGAACCTGGGGAAGCTTTTTTTGCCAAAACCTCACTAAATATTGGGTTCAGTAAAAGGTTGATATTTTTTTATCCTCGAAAGAACAGAAGCTCTTCTGTTTTGATTTTATCTCTGTTTCAGGAAAGAACAAAACATTTGCTAACCACATCCACCTTAAAGGCTGGTAAGGTCAAAGTCTTGGAATATCTTAAAGAACTTGGAAGTGGTCTCAAAAGTTTCAGTTCAAACCTTTCTCTGGGCTGTTTTTACACCCTCTGAGATAATGAACCAATGGATGACACCAACATCAAGGCCCTGGAGAGGTGTGAAAAATCCCTTTGAAATCGATACCAATTTCTGGCTCAGAATTCTCCAAATTGTTGAGACAGCTGCTGAGGGCAGATTCAAATTCCTCCTAATCCAAGAGCAGATCTGAGCACTTTGAAATGAAACCTGATTTGAAGCTTGGAGGTGAATTCTGCTGGAAACACCTCCCTACTCTCCTGCAATGATGCTTCAAAGAGCATCAAAGGCACCAGAGCATTCCATCAGGATAAATCCAAGTTTTGCAGTGAATTTCTGTTTGAAATTTGGTTTTTCACTGCTGGTTAGTGAAGGGGAGGACAGGTGTGTGACAGGAGGAACGTGCACAGGAAGGGTGCCTGCTCTGGGATGGTTTTGTGGGTTGGCTCCAGCATCTCCCAGCCCAGGAGGGTCAGACTGGGTTGGCTGGGGGCCAGGCAGAGACCCGGTCCTAGCAAGGACCTCAGGTGCAGATGATCCAAATGAGAATGGAACTCAGTTCCCTGCTGGTTTGTACCATCCCAAGACTTGGTCAAAGAGAATCACAGAACCCCTAAGGGTGGACAGGACCTCCAAGATCATCCAGCCCAACCTTTGAGCAAGTCCAAAGTGAATGAATCTGTTCCCAGCATGGGGCTGAGCTGAGCTCACAGTGCTCCTCACCCTGCTGCTGAGGCACCCTCCCACGTCAGCACGGCCTCAGGCCCCACAGCTCCCAGCTGTCCCCCACAAAGGAGCCACTGAGCATCTTCCAGGACTTCTGGGATCACAGAGTTGTAGAACAGTTTGAGTTGGAAGGGACTTCACAGATGCTCCAGTGCCACCCCTGCCATGGCAGGGACACCTCCCACTGTCCCAGGCTGCTCCAACCCCAATGTCCAGCCTGGTCTGGGACATTCCAGGGATCCAGGGGCAGCCACAGCTGCTCTGGGCACCTTTGCCAGGGCCCCACATCCTCCCAGGTGTGAAGAAGCTGTCCTGCAATCCCATCTAACCCTGCTGTGTCCATCTGGAACCCCTCTCCTGTGGGGTGTGAGCCCAGCTCTGCTCCCACGGGACTCTGTGGGAGCAGTTGGAGATGCCATCCCAGTTCCAGCAGTGGGGCCAGCCCTTCCCTGGCCGTGAGTGCAGTTCTAGCACGTGCCTGGCCCCGGGATCAGAGGAGAGGAGGCAGCCCCGGGGAGCTCTGGAGTTTCACAGTCCTTGGGAGCATCCTGAAAGCCTGTGCAGCCACAGACACAACACTGGGCTGTCCACGCCTGGCAGATGGAAGTAGGGCACCTGATGGCATCAGATCAGCATGTTAAAGCTGTCTCTGTGTCCTGTGACTGAAAGCGTGCATGGAGGAGCACTTCACCCAGGAGAGCTCCCCTCCCTCGCTGCCCCTCGGGCACAGCTTTGGCTGCTGCTGCTGCCTCTGCAGTGCAACATCTGCCTGTGTGCTCGGGGCAGAAACGCCAGCACGATCCAGCCCCTCCTGACTTGTGCAGTAGCAGCAGAGGCAGCAGCCTGGGCTGCTGGTTTCTTGGAGGGGTGTCTGTAAAAATGTAAATGCCCGCTGGAAATAAGCTCCCATGGAGCCGTGGCCTTGTGCTTTCCTGTGGAAGGTTCCCTGCCCACGGCAGGGGTGGAACAAGGTGCTCTTTAAAGTCCCTCCCAGGACAAACTGTTCTGTGATTCTGTGAAATCTCCATTCCTGTCAAAGCCACTGCCTCGTCCTAGCCCTGTGTGGACAGGTCCACAGCAGCCTTGTTCATGTTTGCAGGACCTGGTGTTTGAGGCTGAGACCAGAACCAGTGAAACACCTCTGACACAGCTCCTGCAGGGGGGGTTTGCCCTGCAGAAGGACAGACAGCCCTGGACACCAAACATTGCTGCTGGCTTGTGATGGGCACGAGCCTAGCACAGAGGTCAGAGTCTGGCACAGAGATCAGTTTAGCACAGAGATCAGAGTTTAACACAGAGATCAGAGTTTAACACAGAGATCAGAGTCTAGCACAGAGATCAGAGTTTAACACAGAAATCAGTCTAGCACAGAAATCAGAGATTAACACAGAGATCAGTCTAGCACAGAGATCAGAGTTTAACACAGAGATCAGAGCCTAGCACAAAGATCAGAGTTTAACACAGAGATCAGAGTTCAACACAGAGATCAGTCTGGCACAGAGATCAGAGTTTAGCACAGGGATCAATCTGGCACAGAGATCAGTCCAGCACAGAGATCAGAGTTTAACACAGAGATCAGAGTTCAACACAGAGATCAGTCTGGCACAGAGATCAGAGTTTAGCACAGGGATCAATCTGGCACAGGGATCAATCTGGCACAGAGATCAATCTGGCACAGAGATCAGTCCAGCACAGAGATCGGCTGCCACTGCAGAGCCAGGACAGGCCCATGGTCTGGCTGTCTGCAGGGAGCTCCCTGCTCCCACTGCTGCTCTTCAGGGCCAGTGCAGTGGGGAAGCCCCAGCTCATGGGAGCAGATGCTGACACAGCTTGGGACAAAAGGAGTTGAACCCTAAACCCCCGTTCCTCCCCTCTGACTCGGAGGGAAATGTCAGTGCCTGCCCCCAGCAATGAGCCTGACACGGGTTTGGAGTCCCAGCCTCGTGTTTTTCAGGGGAGGCACACCCCGGGCACATTCCCCAGACACACCCCAGACACACCCCGGGCATATCCTGGACACACCCCGGGCACACCCCGGGCATATCCTGGACACACCCCGGGCACACCCCAGGCACATCCCGGACACACCCCGGACACACCCCAGGCATATCCTGGGCACACCCCAGGCACATCCCGGACACACCCCGGGCACACCCCGGGCATATCCCGGACACACCCTGGACACACCCCGGGCACACCCCGGGCATATCCTGGACACACCCCGGGCACACCCCGGGCACACCCCAGGCACATCCCGGACACACCCCAGACACACCCCGGGCACACCCCAGGCACACCCCGGGCATATCCTGGACACACCCCGGGCACACCCCAGGCACATCCCGGACACACCCCGGGCACACCCCGGGCACACCCCGGGCACACCCCGGGCATATCCTGGACACACCCCGGGCACACCCCAGGCGCATCCCGGACACACCCCGGACACACCCCAGGCATATCCTGGGCACACCCCGGGCACATCCCGGACACACCCCGGACACACCCCAGGCACACCCCGGACACACCCCAGGCACACCCCGGGCATATCCTGGACACACCCCGGGCACACCCCAGAGCTGGGGCACAGGGAACACTCCTGGCAGTGGGGCTCTTCGCTGCCACATGTCTCAGCATCTGCCTCTCCCACAGGCCCCTGCGTGTGCTGCCCCAGAGATGTGTGACGGGAACGTGGACCACGAATCCTGGGGAGAAAAAGGGTTTAAAAGCGAGCACGGAGCATGTGTTTGTGCTCCTGCAGAAGAACGTTCCATGAGGTGACTTCTTACCCCCAAGTAATTCTCAGGTGCCTGGCACCGCTCCCGAGCACTACTCGTTTTTCAGTCGGGGAAACTGAGGCAGCTGTGGGAGCAGCAGCGGCGGTTCCGAGGAGGTCGGTCCCTGCGTGCCAAAGCAAAGGGAGGGACGCTGGGCCAGTGCTTTGGGCGTTACAGATGCACCTTCCTGGATGTGACACCGCTGCCTCTCCAGCCCGGGAGGCAGGACATCGCCCGCAGGTGACAGCCGCCGCAGCTTTAAGGGCAAGGCAAAAGGAGGAAGATTAAAGGACAGAACCGAAGCCCATCCCCCGTGGCATCTTTAACACAACCATTTCCCTTTGCAAAGCACCAGACATCCACGAAGGAAGCTTTAGGAGCAGCCCTTCTTTTGCCTCACAGACGCCCCAGGCCAGCGCCGAGGGAGCGGAGCCGCGCTGGGGCTGCAGCAGGTCCCGACGGCACCGCCCGCACCCGCTGCTGCTGCTCGGCTTAACACAGAGCAGAAAAACTGGGATTTTTACCAAATACCGCAAAGCAAAGGCGCTCAGTGCCGGGGCGAGCGAGGCCTTTGATAAGGAGGAGTTCCGGTCCATAAGCACCGCTGGGGGATCCTGCAGGGGTTTTGCTTCTCAGGAGTAAAGGGGACGATTCTGCAGGGATCAGAGCATGGAAGAGGTTTTATTTTGGTTGTTTTGCTTCTAGTTCAGTAACGGCTCGTGAGAGAAAGGGCCACATCTCATCCAGCTGTGACATGAAGCAGACCCTAATTATGTTCTTTTACAGAAGGAAAAGGAAAAGGTATCTTTATTTGCTACCTTTTCCTCTGAGCATCTTCAACTTCTTAACCTCTGCCCCTGCTGCACCGGTACTGAGAGTGTGAACCCCAAACCAAGACTCAGGGGAGTTCCTGAGCTCTCCCAATGCAAAGTCAACCGTGCCAGGACACGGGATGAGCAACCAGCTCCTTTCCAATGCTCTCCTCTCCTGGCAAAGCAGCTCTGGTTTATGGAGGGTTTGAGCCATGGAGGAAATCATAGGATTGGGAAAGAGAAACATGAGGGGTTTTTCCGTTTAATTGAGCAGGTTTCCATCAGGGAAAAAAAAAAAAAAAAAAAAAAAAAAAAAAAAAAAAAAAAAGCCTAAATTGAAAGTGAGGGATGTGTTCGTGTTCCATTATCAAAACTTAAACTCATTGTTAAAACTATTAAAACATTAAAATGAAGGAAGCCATCCTTCACTCCTCAGTGGCAACTTTTGTCATCTTCCAAGGAATGCTTTGACATATAAAGGGAGTTTTGAACTTAGCACAGAACCACGGAATATCCTGAGCTGGGAGGGACCCACCAGAGTCATCCAGTCCCTGCCCAGACCCCCAAAATCCCACCCTGGGCATCCCTGGAGTGCTGTCCCAAGGCTCCTGGAGCTCTGGCAGCCTCGGGGCCGTGCCCATTCCCTGGGGAGCCTGGGCAGTGCCAGCACCCTCTAGGGAAGAACCTTTCCCTAAAATCCAACCTAAACCTGCCCTGCTCCAGCTCCAGCCGTTCCAGCTTTGTGAAGAAAAGATCATTCTTTGCCCTTGTGAAGAAACGATCATTCTTCGCCCTTTTATTCCACCTTCTCAACCCTTCCTCCTCCACCTGCCCTGGGCTGCCTGGCCCCTGCTGCGTTTTCCACCCCAGCTCCTGTTTTCCTGCCCTGCTGGCAGTTTTCGGGAGCATTTCCATGGCAGTGCAAGGGACTGGAAGTCACCGAGTAGCGGTGCCCTTGAAGCCAAACCTCCCTCGGATGTAAAATAGAGCCTTTATGAGAAGTTCAGGACAAAACCCTTCCCTTACAGAGGCACTCCCTGTGACAGCCTCACTAATTAGTTGTTATTAACAGTGATAACGGAGCTATCCGATCTAATCGACAGCAGATTATGGTAATTACAGGGATTCGCCGGCTCTGGAGCCTTGGCTCTGGGGACGGGCGGGTTTTTCAGGCAGCCCCAGGGAAGGGTGTTCCCCCAGCAGGAAAGCACGGCTGGGGAGAGGCGCCAGCCGCGGGAACCTCCGAGGGTTTGGCAAGCCCGCATTCCACGGCGTGTCCAACAGGCACAGCCACGGAAACACTCCCGGGGACCGCCTCAGCCTCCTGCAGCACCAGGGGCATTCCCTCCGGGCTTGCATTTCCTTTTCCCGCTGGATTTGTCTCCGTGAAATCGGCCCTGAGGAGTAAAACCCAGCACAGCCGCGGACACAGCAACGCATCCCTGCTGGGGAGCGCGGCCAGAGCGGCGCCGGTCCCTGTGTCCCCCCTGCCACTGCCGCTGTCACTGTGTCACTGTCCCTACCACTGCCTCTGTGTCACTGCCAATGCCTCTGTGTCACTGCCACTGCCTCTGTGTCACTGCCACTGTCACTGTCACTGTGCCTACCACTGCCTCTGTGCCACTGTCACTGCCTCTGTGCCACTGTCACTGCCTCTGTGCCACTGTCACTGCCACTGCCACCCTCCCTGGTTCCTGTAAGCCCCAGTCCCCCCCAGTTCCCCCCAGTTTGCCCTGCAGCAAACCCTGCCCGGAGGGACGATCCGCCACGGGGAGACCCTGGAGCTGCCGTGGGAGCACTGAGGGGCCTCGGCTCCGCCAGCCCGCAGCCCAGAGGTGAGCAGAGCCCAGGAGCTCCTCTGCCATGAAAGGAGTGCCCTGGGGTGCCCGGAGATGGAGGGAGGGCGAGAGGCTCAGGGGGTGCACAGGGGGGTCTCACCACGGTGCTCCCTGCCCTTGCCTTCCTAACCCAGCTCCAGGGGGGTCTGAAGACGCCCCTGAGTTCAGCACCTTGCTGGGCACATCTGGAGTTCAGCTCCTTGCTGGGCACATCTGGAGGAAGAGCTAGAACCTGCTCCAAAGGACGGGGGCCACCAGAGGGGGAGGAGGAGCTCAAGAATCTGCGAGGCTGGAGAAGAGCTCGGAGAGCCCTGGAGGGATTTGCCAGCCCTGTGGCTGTGGCAACTGGGGACACGGGGCAGGGGTGGCAGTGCTGGGGACACGGGGCAGGGGTGTCAGTCGGGGACACGGGGCAGGGGTGGCAGTCGGGGACACGGGGAAAGGGTGGAAGTGCTGGGGACACGGGGCAGGGGTGGCAGTCGGGGACACGGGGCAGGGGTGTCAGTCGGGGACACGGGGCAGGGGTGGCAGTCGGGGACACGGGGCAGGGGTGGCAGTGCTGGGGACACGGGGCAGGGGTGTCAGTGTTGGGGACACGGGGCAGGGGTGGCAGTCGGGGACACGGGGCAGGGGTGGCAGTGTTGGGGACACGGGGCAGGGGTGGCAGTCGGGGACACGGGGAAGGGGTGGCAGTGTTGGGGACACGGGGCAGGGGTGGCAGTGCTGGGGACACGGGGCAGGGGTGGCAGTCTGGGACACGGGGCAGGGGTGGCAGTCGGGGACACGGGGCAGGGGTGGCAGTCGGGGACACGGGGCAGGGGTGGCAGTCGGGGACACGGGGCAGGGGTGGCGGTCGGGGACACGGGGCAGGGGTGTCAGTGTTGGGGACACGGGGCAGGGGTGGCAGTCGGGGACACGGGGCAGGGGTGGCAGTCGGGGACACGGGGCAGGGGTGGCAGTGTTGGGGACACGGGGCAGGGGTGGCAGTCGGGGACACGGGGAAGGGGTGGCAGTGTTGGGGACACGGGGCAGGGGTGGCAGTCTGGGACACGGGGCAGGGGTGGCAGTCGGGGACACGGGGCAGGGGTGGCAGTCGGGGACACGGGGCAGGGGTGGCAGTCGGGGACAGCTGCGCGGGCTGACCTTAGAGGCCTTTCCTTGCTGCTCCCCATGTGCTGCTCAGCTCTGCTGAGAGCTCACGGGAGCAGAGCTGGGTAATGGCTCAGGCAGCTCGTGCAGCTCCCGCCCTCTGGGTCTGCACTAAAATCAGCCTTTTTGGTACATCCAGAGTGATCCAGGGCTGACATTTATGAGGGATTTTGGTTCAAAGGGGTTACAATAGAGGTGCAAATACTGATAAATTACCTTCCTCATTTTTTTTCACTCTCACAAAGCAGAATAAAAATGCCACAGACTCAATTTCTATAATGTTCTGTTTTCATCTGTAAGAAGAAAATTTTCAAGCTTAGGTGCCAAAAGCAGGAAAATTAAATCTCTATTTAGACAGTTAAATAACAGGCTCAATTTTCAAAAGCACAATACCCTGTATTCTTAATTGCTGCCAGAAGAGACTGAAACCTTACTTTACTTTTAAAAGGATATTTTCTAAGTCTGTAAAGAAAACTTTCTTATTTGTAAGCATCTCAACATAAAATGTCCAGCAGGGAATGAAGGACAGATGTTCACTGAAAAACAACGTGCTGATTTTTCCTTTTAAAGTTCAATTCCTCGCAACAGGCAACTGAGATGGATTCAGGAGCAATGGAATAATAGAAATCAGAGGGAAGTCAGAGGGAAATCAGAGGGAAATCAAAGGTCCCATTCTCAGCTCTTCTTCCGTTCCTCTGCACTGAGGGGCTGCACCCAAGCTACTGCCGGGGGAAATCAGGAAATTTGGGGAAGGGTTTGGAACCCCAAGAGAGGCTGAGGGAGCTGGGAAGGGAATGGAGAGTTCCTGAGGAGCTGGGAAGGGGCTGGAGAGTTCCTGAGGAGCTGGGAAGGGAATGGAGAGTTCCTGAGGGAGCTGGGAAGGGGCTGGAGAGTTCCTGAGGGAGCTGGGAAGGGAATGGAGAGTTCCTGAGGAGCTGGGAAGGGAATAGAGAGTTCCTGAGGGAGCTGGGAAGGGGCTGGAGAGTTCCTGAGGAGCTGGGAAGGGAATGGAGAGTTCCTGAGGAGCTGGGAAGGGGCTGGAGAGTTCCTGAGGGAGCTGGGAAGGGGCTGGAGAGTTCCTGAGGAGCTGAGGGGGCTCAGCCTGGAGCAAAGGAGGCTCAGGGGGACCTTGTGGCTCTGCACAGCTCCTGCCAGGAGGGGACAGCCGGGGGGATTTGGGATCTGCTCCCAGGAACAGGGACAGGAGGAGAGGGAACGGCCTCAGGGGAGCCTCGGGGTGGATATTGGGAATATTCCTCATGGGAAGGGTGCTCCGGCCGGGGCAGTGCCCAGGGAGGTTTGGGGTGCCCATCCCTGCAGGGATTTCAGAGCCCTGTGGAGGTGGCACTTGGGGATACGGGCAGTGGTGGCCCTGGCAGTGCTGGGCATGGTTGGGCTGGATGGGCTCAGAGAGATTTTCCATCCTGAAGGATTCTGCCATTCCAGGTTTCCTTTTAGCTCCATTTCCTCACTTTATGGAATGAGCTCCTTACTGGGGGCTGCTGCCTTTAGTCCCAGTTTTAAGCCCTCCCTGAGAGCAGTTCCAGTTCCAGACAGCTCTAACTCAATTTTTCGTTCCAGCCAGGGCAGAAGCACCATGGCAAGGATCAGCAAGGAGAAGGATCAGTGCCTGCAGGAGGGTAAGGCTGTACCCCACGCTGGGCTAGGCAGAAGCAGGAGAAGCTTTTATGGAAAAAATTCCAAATACCAGCAAAAAGATGAGAAAATAATAGTTTAAACTTGCTTTCAATTTCATTCCTCCCCAAATCCAATGTAACTTCTGCTGACACCTAGTCCTCTTCCTGAGCCAAGTGCATCCCTACATTCCCCAGGTTTTAAAAGTATAATTCTGTTTTAGCCTGTCTTTGTTTTACTGGTGATCTCCTTAGCCCTGAGCGCAGGCAGGGAGGTCTCTAAGCAGACAGGAATGCTGGCAGAGTGCAAGCCTCAGGAGCTGACCTTGACTGGACCAAGTCACGAAAGGCTGTGCAATTGGGTCTGTGCTAAACACTTCCCATCATTCCTGCCCAAACGCCCAGACCCAAGATTAACACTGACGGGAGATCAGCTGCTCTGAGATAACTTAATGCATGGTGGAAGGGCTATCAGGGTCAGAAAGCAAAGGAAAATACAACCCATAATTCTGAGGGGAAATGGAGATTTGTCAGGAGGCACTGAAAAACAGCCTGGTGCTGGAATGAAAAACGCTGTCTGCAGAAGAGCTGTCATCTCCTGACGGGTGCACTTCGTCCCCGTGTCCTTCCAGCAGAGTCTGGGAGTGCCAGCACAGCCACAGGGTGGGAACTGCTCCCAGTGCCAGCCCTGCAGGCACAGGGTAACCGAGGGCTCTGCTGCCCAGGCTGCCCCAGCCTCGGGGCCATCCCCACCCCAAAGGAAAACTGCTGGGGCAAGCAAAGGCTCAGGCTTTGCAGAGGCTCTCCCAGCACGGGGCAGGCGATTCTGTGCCCCAGGCTGTGTCCTGTGCTCTATTTGTGCTGTATTTGTGCTGTATCTGTGCTGTATCTGTGCTGTATTTGTGCTGTATTTGTGCTGCATTTTGTGCTGTGCTTATGCTCCTCTTGACTCTGAGAGGACAGTTTCAATGTGGGTGATGTTGTGCAAACCCTGAACAAGTGAAATTTCCTTTTCAGAAAGGATCAAGGGTGCCAAACCCACATTTCAGGGTGAAATTTGTTCAAGCAGCTGCTGTTGCTGGAAATACAAACAGGTTGGTGCTGCTATATCATTGTTTTCATAACGCTGGGGCTGTTCTCCAGCACCTGGTACCTCTAATAACTCCGTGGGATGAACTGTGGGTCACTGCATGGTGAATATTGAAGGGTGGAAGTGCACTGGGGACAGCTGAACGAGGCTCTGTGCCCTCGAGGATGCTCCTGCATTACCCAGGACATGATGGCAAAGCTCAGTTATGAGCCCGTTATGAGCACCTGGGTAATGCAGCAGGACACAGGCTGCTCTCCAGGTCATTAGAGAAAGTTTAGAAATGAGAACAATATCCCCTTGTTATTAACAAAAGGAGGAGGGAAGGAAAGCATTTCAGCAATAAAAAAATCAGTCTGTGGTTTATTTAAAAAATACTAAAACAATGAGCTGCAAATGGGGAATCCAGAAAACTCCTTTGATAAATGTCAGTACTTTTAAATTAGGACAAAGGAATTAGAAAAATGGAGGCTTATGTTTAATTCACTTGAAAGCAAATTAAAGGGTTCGGCTTATGGATGAAAGAGAAAATTAGGTTATTTTTTTCCCTGAGAGTTACCAAGGCTACTGCAGCCCAGAGAAAGCCACGCAGCTTGGCGAGCTGCTGTTGACAGGGCTGTTAGCACATCTTAAGTGGATTTAGGAGAAGTGGTTCCATCTCAGGCATTGGGAGCTGGACCAGGCACGGTGTCACACCCTGGCAGGGACAGCACGCTGCTGACGCTGTCTAACCCCGGGACCTTCCCCAAAATAATCCTTCCTCCTCCTCGCTTCACAAGGCCTGATGAGCAGGGAGCCTCCAGCAGCGGCTGGTTTGATTTTTCAGAGGCTCAGGTGCTTTGAAGCACATCCTGCACCTGGGCATGGTGTCTCCAGCATTTCCAGGGCAGCAGAAATGCTGCCCCCAGTCCCCGTGTGCCCGTGGCCGGCTCCTCCTGCCCTGGCTCACTGGGAGCTCCATCCGGCACAGAAAGGGTTTATGAGGGCCCTTTCCAAGGAAACCTTTACTTGCAGGTTCAGATTCTGTACTGTGTCATCCTGTGTCTTGTGGTCTTCTGAGATACTCAGCTCCTGCTACATTTCATGGAGGTTTTTCATTAGAACTTAATTTCCATCTTGGGAGCCAAAATTGTTATGGCAAATCTTAAAAAAATCAGTTGTTCAAGGCCAGGCTGGATGGGGCTTGGAGCGCTCTGGGACACTGGAAGGTGTCAGGGGCTGGAACATGATGGGCTTTAAGGGCCCTTCTGCCCTAAACCATCCCATGAATCTATAATTCTCATTTCTCAGCACATTTTCTTTCTCAGTGCACTTTGCATTTCCACCCTCTTCAGTGGCTCATATTACAGAAAGCAAAGCTGTCACATTGATTTTTTTCTAAGGGATCTTATGGATACCAAGGCAAACACAAAATTGGGTATGAGCCATGATTCTTCCTTCATTTCTGGCCAGTGTCTGTCCAGCTTCCGTTTAGTCCTTTTGAGGTATCCCCTGAATGACTACACAAAGAGTACAGTGAGACTGGGGTCATTACATCACTCAAATTCCCTTTTCCCTTTGGAAATATCAAAGTTATTGCAAGCCATGGCAAGTCCAACCTGCTTGGCAATGAGTTTGCACATCCTACAGGTGCTGAGACCTTCCAGGGTCCTCGGGAGAATGAAGATATTCCTGAAAAGGTTTCACAGCCGTTGCAGTTACCAGGCTTTGCTTTGGCTTTATTTGATCCTAAATGCTAACAAGGAACTCTCCTACTCTCCACTCAGTCCAGTTTCAGGGGCTGAAGTGTTCCAGAAGTTCAGAATGAGAGGGTCCCATAAGAACACATCTGCAAGCAATAATAATGAGCAGGAGGGAAAGTTCCTGAGCCCAACGCGCCAGGTTTCAGTTCACAGCTCCTCCACCCTCAGGAGCAGCTGACAGGCCAGAGCCAGACCCTCCTCCTGCCCCTCCTTCAGGCACGAGCAGCAGCAGCTGACCAGGAGGTGCTGCGGTCAGCCGAGCTGGGCTGAGCAGCAGCGGGGACGCAGGTCCTGGCAGGGGATGCAGGTCCCGGCAGGGGATGCAGGTCCCGGCAGGGGGATGCAGTCCCAGAGGGGATGCAGGTCCTAGAAGGGGATGCAGGTCCCGGCAGGGGATGCAGGTCCCGGCAGGGGGATGCAGGTCCCGGCAGGGGATGCAGATCCTAGAAGGGGATGCAGTCCCAGCAGGGGATGCAGGTCCCAGGAGGGGATGCAGGTCCCAAGAGGAGGATGTACATCCCAGCAGGAGGGGGATGCAGGTCCCAGCAGCTTCTGCAGGTCCAGAGAGGGTGGCTGCTCTCAGCTGTCACCTCACCGCCCATGGAAAGGGGCCCTGCAGCTCTCTTGCCTTGCTCCCACGGCTGGTTTGGGAGTTGGAGACCATCTCCTGCCATGGGACTGTGCACAGCAGGGTCCTGCACAGCAGCCTGACTCGAGAGCACACAACAAAGTTGTCCTCGGTTTCCAGTGGGACCAGTTTCACTCTCACAAGTGCATTTCTTTTAATCAGCATATTTTATTTTCTTTCTCTGCCCAGTGATTTCTCCACGGACCTACCCAATCTTTTCTTTCACTGCCTTTGCTAAATCTTTTGTCTGGAGCTCTGGGGAGCAGCTTTTTGGGCTAGGTCTAACAGGAGCAGCAACGGGATATTTTTCCAGCTGACTGATCAATACCTTGCCTCATTTGCACAGAAAGGGAGCAGGTGATTTTTGGGGGTGGAAGGGGTGGCTTCACTTCACTGCACTCACCCCAGCACCCACCCAGGGCAGGAGAGAGCCCAGCTCTGACAAACGAGGCAGCAGGGAACAATGGTTCCTCTCTCCCCGCGGAGTCTGCAGGATCTTTTCTGGGCAGCTTTTCCCAGTGCAGCTCTTGTCTGTCCTGGCTGTCCCACGAGTAATTACAGCAGGCAGGAAATGCCTCGCTGCTGGGGTGGCCCGTGGGGGTGTCTGTGCCTGGACTTTCCACATCCCCAAACCTCCCATTTCCTTTTTTCCTCTTCAGGCTTAGGAAGAAATGATGCTTTCATTGCACTGATTCCTTGGCAGCTTCCCCTTGTCCAGAGGGGGAGGCTGCAGCTTCTCCTCAGCCCGGGAGGTGACACCAAGGCAGCCTCCACGCTGGAATTCCACGCAGCTTCCCTGGTTTGCCCACAAGGAAGGATTTCCTGCAGCTCTGACCTCGAGGAGGGACAAGACAGAGCCAGGGAAAGCAATCCTCACACGCCATCTCTCTCGTGTGAGGTGGGACACTGAGCCAAACCCATCCCTTCCTCGCTGTGATGGGGCTCAGGTCACCTCTTTGGCCCAAGAGCATCAGAATTCCTCATTCCTGAGGGAGAGAAAGACATTTTCCAAGGGAATTTTTTTTTCATTTGTTAAAAACCCCACTAAAACTCACATATGTTACAGCGATTTTTTTTTTCTGGACAGTCATTTCAAAAATAGAGCACTGAAAAGAATCTGCAAAATAATTAAAAATAATAATAAGCAGAAAAATCCAATAATTTCCCCAGTTTCCCAGATGATGTTTCAACTGCAGCTCAGTGCAATTTCAACTCGAAATTTGCTTAAACATAATCATACTCTTTTTAAAGAAATCAAAAAGCCCAGCTCTAGAGCAATGTTCTTTACTCCAAATGAGGCTTTATTAACACTTTCTTTTTCCCCACTGAGTAGCTCAGGAAAGGCTCATTTTGGGTGTGAAATACGGTTGCAAGAGACATTAATGTGTTTACAACTTTTCAATTCTGGCAGAGGTCTGTTAAATGGATAGTTCCAGACTGGAACACGGTAGAAGCTTTCAAAAGGAGAGGAAGGCCGGGGAGGAAGGCCAAGGATCACACTTTCCCTTTGATTTGCCGAGTGAGAAGAAAAAAAAAGGAAAAAAGAAAAGAAGAAGTACTTTCTTGACTTTTTCTGTTTGAAATAGAACACCTACAAATGGCTGTATGAATTATTTCCCTTCTCTGTTTTACTCCTGAAAAATAAAAGTGTGCAGTTCCTTTGCAGGAAGGATTAATGAGGTGATGCCATGAGGAAATGCAAGTTAAGAACCCTGAACAGCTCCAGCAGAAAAAATTAAAAACTTCCCAGAGCACTCAAATACCTGTTCAGTGAAAAGATCTGAGCCAGCAGTGAGAAAGAAGCTCTCTCTGCAAATATCCAAATATCCAAAAGCACTGCCTGGGAGGTATGGGAAAAGTGTCCTGGTCATCCCCTGAGTCATCCAGGGAGACAGGGAAGGGAAGGGAAGGGAAGGGAAGGGAAGGGAAGGGAAGGGAAGGGAAGGGAAGGGAAGGGAAGGGGGCTGTGTTCGGAGCAGGAGGTAGCTGAGCACAACACACTTACTCGGGAATTAGGCTGTCCCTACGCCATCGGTCAATTAATTACTGGGGAACCTGAAGATGTCACTTTACATTTTGTGTCTCAGGTACTCCATGCATGAAATGGAGGTAGTGAAAAATGATGCTCACTCATCATTATAAAGATTAAGGAGCTAGGGTCTGCTGCTTGGCTCCCTAAAACAGGGTCCTTTGCTGGGCCGTGGGGATTAGAGCTGGGGAAGCACCAGGGAATGGTGGTGAGGGACCAGAGCACCACGGGGAAGGCGGTGTGGGAACCTGGATGGAAAGTTATGGAAGCACATTACCCGAATTTACAGAGGCTGTTGGAGGAGAACTGGGAGGGCATCATGCTGCAGGGGATTATGGAAGGTGCCGTGGCCGGGACGGGGGTAGGACATGGGCCAAGTCTTCAGGGCAGTGTCACTGCCAACAACAGTCGGGAGTAGGACACATCTCCGAGGCGATGAGGCCCGTGCTTCCATCCGAATGGGAGGGATGGGGAGGAGGGGAAAGCTGCCGGGACCCTCCAGGAGGGCAGCGGGCGAGGAAGAAGCCGGCCTGGGGCTTGCAGGGTGCAAGGGGCCATGCCCAAGGCAGCGGTGCACGGGATGAGAGAGAGAGCCCATGCCGGGGATGCGGGGCCGGGATGCGGGGCCGAGGGGGAGGAGGCGGGGGCCGGACCACCAAGCCCCTCCCCAAGGGCCGCGGCGGGGCGGGGGCG
Source organism: Lonchura striata (assembly GCF_050655825.1). Classification (NCBI taxonomy): domain Eukaryota; kingdom Metazoa; phylum Chordata; class Aves; order Passeriformes; family Estrildidae; genus Lonchura; species Lonchura striata. The sequence goes on along the minus strand of NC_140706.1, from coordinate 443,330 downwards.
GCCCGGGGAAGGCGGCGAGGCCGCCCCGGCGCTCGGGCACGGCGGAGCTGCGCCCGCCGCAAGTTTCGCTGCCGAGAGGAGGGAGAAAGCAAAACATAAAAACACACCACAAGGGGAAAAAAAAAAGGGGGGGGGGAATTATAATAAGAAGAAAGGAAAATTGAATAATTAATCGGCATAAAATAAGTGTAAGCATCCCGGGAGCCCCTCCGCGGAGGATGGCGCGGAGGGCGGCCGGCAGCCCGCCGTGGCTGCGGGCATGACCCGGGGCCGGAGCGGGGCCGGGCCGGCCGGGGCAGCGCTCGGGCCGGGGGGGCCGGGCCGGGGCGCGGGGCCGCCTCCCTCCCTCCGCCCTGCCCAGCCCTCCGCGCATCCTCCGGCACCGCCGAGCCGCGCCGAGCCGCGCCGGGCCGGGCCGGGGGTCCGAGCCGAGCCCAGTCGGTGGGGCCGAGCCGTGCCGAGCGGGAGGATGAGGGGCGTCCTCTGCTTCTGCACCCTGATCCTCCTGGGTGAGTAGCGCGGCGCGGGGGGAGCTGGGGGCACAACTTTCTGCCGGGCTCGCTTGCGGGGGTATTTCGGGCACCCCCGGGCAGGGGGTCCCCGCTCCCCAGCGCTCCGGGAGCGGCGGTGAGCCCGGGTGGCATCACCGAGGCCGGGCTGGACGGGCTTGGAGCCGCCCGGGCTCGTGGAAGGCGTCGCTGCCCGTGGCAGGGTGGTCGGAGCGAGATGCTCGTAAAGGTCCTTTCCAGCCCGAACCATCCCGCGGCTCCGTGCTGATCAGCTTTCTGTTGCCTCCTCTGCTCTGCACTCGAACGCTGGGCTCTGCTGCTGTCATTTCGGGCCGTCCTGCTGGCCGCGGAGATGCCCAGAGGTGCCCCGCGAATTCAGGCACTTCTCGGGGCAGAGGGGCTCGCACGGGCTGTGCTGGCAGCGGGGAGGCAGATCCGCACAGCGCCGGGAATGCCCCGGTGCCGCGGCCGGGAGATGCCGGGCTTCGGGGCAGGTGTGTGCGGGGTGGCAGCCCCAGCTGTGCCACCGCTCTGCCACCGCTCTGTCACCGCTCTGTCACAGCTCCGAGCGAGCCGCGCGTCTGGCGGGGTGCGCTCGGGGGTCCCTGCTGCGGATTCCCTCACACCCCCCGAGCCCAGCTGTCCTCAGGGCTTTGTTCTGGCACCTAGAGCAGGGAGGGAGGACCCCAGATGTTCCCCCCACCCCCGTGGAGCGCTGAAGGCAGCCCTCGTCCCCTGGCGTGGCTGGGAGCCGCTGTCCCCGTGTCCGCGGGGATGTGGACTCCCGTGCTTTGAGCATCCCGCTCGCCTCCTCCCTCCGCTCAGCTCGGAGCGGCCGCTTCTCCTGCGCGATTCCCGGGGCTCCCGCGTCCCTGGGAAGAAGGAAACGCGGGTGAAGGGGCTACAGCCCCCGGCAGCGGTGGGGACGGCCTGAGTGCCACCCCGGCTCCTCCCCTTGGGGCATTTTGTCCCCTCCCTGTGCTCCGTTGAGGCAACAAACCCAACATCGAGCCTGTGTTGGACCGGGAAGGGTTGTGGGGAGGCTGGGAATAGGATGCGCCCGTTCTCCTCGGGTGCCACTGTAGGAGGAAAAGGTCTTGGGGTGACTGCAAGTGGCTGGGACATCGTGGGGCGCCCGGCACCCGCTCCCTGCACGGCCCTCCTCCCGCTGGAGCCCCGCTCCTGGGGACAACCGAGCTTCTGGGGACAACCGAGCTTCTGGGGAGAACCGAGCTCCTGGGGAGAACCGAGCCCCGGGCAGGACCGAGCCCCTGGCAGGACAAAGCTCCGGGCAGGACCGAGCTCCTGGGGAGAACCGAGCTCCTGGGGAGAACCGAGCCCCGGGCAGGACCGAGCCCCTGGCAGGACAAAGCTCCAGGCAGGACCGAGCTCCTGGGGAGAACCGAGCTCCTGGCAGGACCGAGATCCGGGCAGGACCGAGCCCCTGGCAGGACAAAGCTCCGGGCAGGACCGAGCTCCTGGGGAGAACCGAGCCCCGGGCAGGACCAAGATCCGGGCAGGACCGAGCGGGTTCTCCCGCGGTGTGGAGGCTCTGCCGGAGCTCCAGGTGCTCCCCGTGCCGGCTCTCCCAGTCACTAGATGTCAGCAGCAGCAACTCTTCAAGTCCCAAAGGCAGGGGGGAGGGAAAATCCGACCCCCGGAGGGACCGGCCACGTTCGGCCAGGCCCGCTTTGCTCCGGGGGCTGGAGTGTCCCGGAGCTGGCACGGCCGGGCGGGGGTGGCCGCTCCTGCGGGGGCAGGGGCCGTGCCCCGGGCTGGGCTGGGCTGGGCTGGGCTCAACCTCCCCCAGAGCTGCAGTTTTCCCCGAAGGCTCTCGGGGCTCGGGGTGCGAGTCCCGCTCTCTGCAGGATCCGTTTTCCAAGCGGCTCGGACTGGCTGGCTCATTGATTGACTGCTTGATTGACTGGTGGCCTGATCGATTTCTCTAGAGAAAGTGGACTCAGAGAAAGGAGCAAATGGCCAGTTCCATTGTCGGCAGTGCCATTGGGAATAGGGGACAGGTGTTAGGGATACACTTGTCACCTCTGCTCCAAGCCAGAGCAAAGCCATCAGCTGCTTCCACACATTGCCCTTCTGGTCCTGGGGTCTCCAGAGGGAGCTTTTCACCCCTGGCCTGGCATTTGACCCCTGCAGGCACAGCACCACCCCAGCAGATGCCTCTGGACACCCACAGCCTTTTCCCTAGGTATTTTTAGGATGTTTGTGTTGTGGTTGGACCTAGAGATGTGCCTGGAGGATCCCCTGCAGGGATCCAGGGTGCAGGGCTGGAGAGGGCAGGCGCGAGCCTGGCAATTCCCAGCTCCACCCCGCTGGCTGTGCACCCCGTGGGCTGCAGTGCGAGCTCCTCGCTTTTGGTGTGTCCCCCTCTGGCATTTTGGGGATGATCCTGGCTGGGGGAGGCAGTTCTTGTGAGATTAGGGCTCTCTCTCCTCATGGCAGTGTCACCAGCAGCCAGCCTGGATGCAGACCCCAGGTTCCTGCTGGCACAAGCACACAGGGTGGCCCAGAGCAGGCAACTTGCAGAACTGAACAATGTTTTTATTTTCCCCAGCTGCTGTTCAGCCAGATGAGCTGCCAGAGCTGGCGGCAGTGCGAGAGCAGAGCGGGAGCACAGTTCCACCCCTGAGGACGAGGGATGTGCCTTGGGAAGTTCCTGGCTGCTGTAGTGTCCCCTGATACTTATTGAGTTCGTGGCATTGGCTAGAAATCCCACTCACGGGGCACTGGTGAGGCTTTCAGGAAGACTTAATGGAAAATCAGGGCCACAGGAAGCACTGATTAAATATAAAGAGTTAATTATAAAGAGTTAAATATGAAGAGTTAATTAATTTGACAAGGACACAGGGCTCCACCTGGAGCTGCCACGGAGCTGCCCGGATCCAGAGGCCACATCGGTCCCTGCACTGACAGAACACCGGGTTCAGGTGAGGATGGCACAGCTGGAAGCAGCAGTTTGCTCTGCAGTCCCCTGGCACCAGGATCAGCTCTGGCCCTGGTCAGGGCAGGACCCGCAGGTGGCACTGGGGCCGGTTCCTGCTGCAGCTTTTCCTGCGCTGGTCGCTTGCAGAATTCCTGGCACGGGTTTGCCACATGTGCTTGCCACAGGCTCTTCACAGATGCAATCAAACACGAAATCGTCTGCTGGATGTTCACCTGGTTTGGGAACTCAGATCCCAGGGGAAAAGCAGGGAAAAATCTCTTTTAAAATGCATCTGTGTGTGTGAGAGAGGGAAACTCTCCTTAAATTAGTGGCTTTGTCAGTTCTGACAGGAGCAATCCGCTATTTGCATCAACAGGAATGTGATATTTATGTTTGTCCATGTTGGTGCAGAGGAGAAATAAAACTTCTTCCTCAACAGGCTGCCCACAAATGCTGTGCAGATTCCTCGGCAAGGACCTTACCACACCCAGAAAATGTCTTTTCCAGAGCTCTGGAGCCTTTAATAGTAATTATTGCTGGGTAAAAATTAGTACTACTTAAGGCTAATAATTAGTATGAATTACTGTGAATAGCATTTTATTTTACTTTTGGAGACAGAAATGCCTTCTCTGCTCTCCTGGCAATTTTCACAGATGATTTCTATTGTGCCTGAAATTCCCTTCATCATTTTCACACAAGACTTGTTCATTTTTATAGCTTTCCACTTGGTCATTTTAAAACATGACTTCTAATATCTCTAAAGTTTGCCACCTTTTGATAAAAATACCTTGCTACCAAGATATTCATGATTTCATTTTCCCTCTAGTGGACTTTATATTCCTTTTGCTTCCTTAAAAAATATATAAATGACCTCTTTCTTCTCAACCCAAAAGTGAGAGAGGACAAATTGAAAGGTAGTTCTCCTGCTAGAAGAATTTTTTCAGAATACATTTCACTGAAAAAATAAGAAGCAACAAAACTATGAAAGGCTTGTTCCTGTCAATCTTCAGTTCAGCACAGCTGCCTCATTTCAAAAAGCACCTGTGAGAATCCCCTGTGGTAAAACCTCCTGGCAGAGACCTCCGTGCCTCTGGGCTGGGGGAGGAGGGCAGGGCAGACCTCACCCTCCGGAGCCCCTGCCTTCATCCCTCTGCTCATCCCTGCCTTCATCCCTGCCTTCATCCCTCTGCTCATCCCTGCCTTCATCCCTCTGCTCATCCCTGCCTTCATCCCTGCCTTCATCCCTCTGCTCATCCCTGTCTTCATCCCTCTGCTCATCCCTGCCTTCATCCCTCTGCTCCATCCCTCTGCTCATCCCTGCCTTCATCCCTCTGCTCATCCCTGCCTTCATCCCTGCCTTCATCCCTGCCTTCATCCCTCTGCTCCAACCCTGCCTTCATCCCTCTGCTCCATCCCTCTGCCCCATCCCTGCCTTCATCCCTCTGCTCCATCCCTCTGCCCCATCCCTGCCTTCATCCCTCTGCTCCATCCCTCTGCTCCATCCCTCTGCCCCATCCCTGCCTTCATCCCTCTGCTCCATCCCTGCCTTCATCCCTCTGCTCCATCCCTCTGCTCCAACCCTGCCTTCATCCCTCTGCTCCATCCCTCTGCCCCATCCCTGCCTCCATCCCTCTGCTCCATCCCTCTGCTCCATCCCTCTGCTCCATCCCTGCCTTCATCCCTCTGCTCCATCCCTCTGCCCCATCCCTGCCTTCATCCCTCTGCTCCATCCCTGCCTTCATCCCTCTGCTCCATCCCTCTGCCCCATCCCTGCCTTCATCCCTCTGCCCCATCCCTGCCCTCATCCCTCTGCTCCAACCCTGCCTTCATCCCTCTGCTTCATCTCTCTGTCCCATCCCTGCCTTCATCCCTGCCTTCATCCCTCTGCTCCATCCCTCTGCTCCATCCCTGCCTTCATCCCTCTGCTCCATCCCTCTGCTCCATCCCTGCTGCTCATCCCTGCCTCCACCCCTCTGCTCATCCCTCTGCCCCATCCCTCTGCTCATCCCTGCCTTCATCCCTCTGCTCATCCCTGCCTTCATCCCTCTGCTCCAACCCTGCCTTCATCCCTCTGCTTCATCTCTCTGCCCCATCCCTGCCTTCATCCCTCTGCTCATCCCTGCCTCCACCCCTCTGCTCATCCCTCTGCCCCATCCCTCTGCTCATCCCTGCCTTCATCCCTCTGCTCCATCCCTCTGCTCCATCCCAGCTGGGGCTGCGTGGGGCTGCGTTCCTGGCAAGGCAGACTGGAGCCTCCTGGCTGAGGGGTGACTCTGAGGAGCTGGATGGGAAGTGGAAGCATGGATGGGTGATTCCTCCTGCAGACGGAGAGGAGGAAGGCCAAGTCTGTGTGGCTGACAGGGGAGAGTCCAGGAGGGGCTGTGGTGGTGGAGGACAAGGGCCCAGGACTGCCTCACACCAGGCAAGGAGGGTTTCCAGAGGTGAAGCCACCACTTATCCTGGGCAAGGAGAAGCTGGGAGTGCCCCGGAGAAGGAAAATGAGTCTGCAGGAAGGATACCTCACATTTAAATTGCCCGTGAGTCATCCAGGACATGGGGCTGGTACCAGGTGGTGCCACAGCTGGCTCTGGCTGAGCTGGCTGAGCTCAGTGGGGGTTGGGAGAGGTCGTGGTCCTCATGGATATTGCCAGGCATCTCCTTGCACTTTCCCAGAGAGGTGGTGGAAGCTGCACCTCTGGAAGCATTCAAGCTGAGGCTGGATGGGGCTGTGAACAGCCTGGTCTAGCAGGAGATGGCTCTGCTCTGGAAAAGTTCCTTCTGACTCAAAGCAGTCTGTGACTGAGATTTTTGATAAAGTGAACTTTAAAAGGTCCCTTCCAACCCAAACTCTTATGTGACCATGTGGTGAGAAGTCCTGCCCCAGCTGCAGGTGTGCCTTGGGGCCCTTCAGCCCCTCAGCAGAGACACATTTTCCCTGCCCTGGGATCCAGGCTCAGCACACACCCGTGCTGTGCTCAGAGCCTGCTCGTGCCCTGTGCTCTGCCCCACCTGGCAGGAGCTGCTGGGCTTTAGCTGCCTGCAGCACGTGGCTGGAAGGGATGGATGGCCCCAGAGAGACAAAATAAACCTCACTGTGCCCTGCCTCAGTGTCCTCATGGGAGAAGTTCTTCCTGTGTCCTGTTGTATCAGACAGATTCTCCAGCTCAAAACTGCTCTGGCCATGTCCTGTCACTTCCCTTCATGTCAGTCCATCTCCGTCCTCCACAGGTGTCCCCTCCAAGCACAGGGGGGACCTTGTGGCTCTGCACAGCTCCTGCCAGGAGGGGACAGCCGGGGGGATTTGGGATCTGTTCCCAGGGAACAGGGACAGGAGGAGAGGGAATGGCCTCAGGGGAGCCCCAGGGTGGCAACTGGGGAAATTCTTCATGGGAAGGGCAGAACTGGAGTGCCCATCCCTGGGGGATTTCACAGCCCTGTGGATGTGGCACTGGGGGACATGGGGCAGTGGTGGCCTTGGCAGTGCTGGGGAATGGTGGACTCAGTGGTCTTTTCCAATTTAAGGGTTTTTGCAATTTAAATTATTCTGGGACTCACTTTTTCTCTTTCTATGCAAATCCATCTGGAAAGCAGTTTGCATGAAGGATGCAGTAAGAGCAGTTGTGCTGTGGCTCTGATTTATGGAATCCAAGTGGCAAAGCCTGTGTGTGATACCTGTCCCCACGAGGGCTCTGGCAGAGTTATTGCAGCACTCCCCACTCTGCTGATGACATATGGCTTCGAGGGCTGCTTTGACACACAAGAGCAGGCAGCTGGGTTTTGAGGGGAGAGGAATGGGAGAGATTTTTTGGTGCTTCTTCCAAATGGAGGATCAAATTGCTCATCTTTCAAACACCTCCAAGCTCAGGCATCTCTTTGTTACCCCCAGGGGGGTGGCAGTGCACTTTGGGATGGAGTTTAAACAGCTCCAGATGCTAACCGGCTGTGAGTTAAGAACTGAGAAACTGCTGGGTTTTCCCTCCTCACCTCCTGGTACTTGTGCAGTGAAAAAGAAGGCCAGGCACATAATTTGGGTTAGACCCCAGCTGCAGTGCTGCTGCCCCAGCCCATGCTGCTCAGGGCTTCAGCTCTGCTCTGCCTCCAGGGACCTGGGCTGCCCGTGGCTGCAAGCCCAGGAGGAGTGGAAGTGCCCAAGGAAGAGTTCAGCTCCAGACAGCCAGCAAGGAGCAGCTCAGGAAGCCCCTGTATGATCTGAGCTCTCTGGAGCCTCAGAGCTGAACTGGACCCAGCAAGTGCTCAGGACAGGTCCTGAGAGAGCTCCAGGGTGCCTTAAGAGGGGCTGAATTGAACTCCATCTCTGCAAAACAATCAGGCTTTGCTTCGAGCTTTGCATCAAATGAGGCTGGCTGGTGCCTCCTGGGAAATCCCATCCTCCTCGATTAATCAGAGCAAAGGAAATACAGGGCAGCTACAGCCTCGTGGGAAGGGAGCCTTCACTTGGAACATGGCTGTGAATTCTTGTTTTGAGCAAACGCAGTGTCTGGGCCACCACTCTGCAGAGTTCATGTGGCCCTGTCCGTGAGAATTTTACATAAACAGTCAAATCAATCATAAAGGGGTTTGAATTTCTCCATTCATCTTCTTTTACTGTTGCAGTCTTTATTGAACGCTTCACTCTTTCTTTTTTTCCCCTCCTGCTGCCCAAACTGGACCCCCCTAAGTGTCACCTCTGCCTTATTTAGCTGTTGTAGCCTTTATTGAACACTCTCTTTTATTTTTTCCTCCTGCTGCTCTAAGTGGACCCCCCAAAGGCATCACCTCACCGTGATTACAACTTGAATGTCTTTCTGTGCCTTTCTCAGTCTAGGGGACGGTGTCCCTGCCCGTGGTAGGGGTGGAAGGGGATGAGCTTTAAGGTCCCCTCCAGACCAAACCATCCCACGGTTCCGTGGCTGTGTGCTCTGCTCCCCATCACTGCTGGCTGGGTCCTGCACTCCAGCTCCAAAATGCTGGCTGTAGGTGCAATGATTTGTCTCGCAGCCAACCCACCACCCTTCCTCAAAGCTGCTCCAGTACGGCAATGCAGGAGGAAGCTCGCAGCTCCTCAGCCACCTGTGTCTGGCTTTACACAAACAGCTTTGGAGTCAGAACCTGTTTCCCCTGGTGCTGTCGCTTCCTGGCTTGTGCAGAGCCGTGAGCTGCCGTGCCAGCCTGCCCAGGGGGCTCAGCTCTGCTGCCTGGGAGCCGGGAGCCTGCAGGGAGGCAGCAGCTGTCCCTGCTCCTGCTCCTGCTCCTGCTCCTGCTCCTGCTCCTGCTCCTGCTCCTGCTCCTGTCCCTGCTCCTGTCCCTGCTCCTGTTCCTGCTCCTGCTCCTGCTCCTGCTCCTGCTCCTGCTCCTGTCCCTGCTCCTGTCCCTGCTCCTGTTCCTGCTCCTGCTCCTGTTCCTGCTCCTGCTCCTGTCCCTGCTCCTGCTCCTGTTCCTGCTCCTGCTCCTGCTCCTGCCCCTGTTCCTGCTCCTGCTCCTGCTCCTGTCCCTGTTCCTGCCCCTGTTCCTGCTCCTGCCCCTGCGGTGCTCCGATGATGCTGGGAGCAGCACGGGCACCTTAAAGAGCTGTCACAGGCTGCAGGTGACGGAAGCCCTGGAACCCTCTGCAAGGCAGGCGGCAGGTGAGGACATCGTGTGAGTGCAGAGGAGAGCAGACCTGCGTGCTGTATCTCCAGGGCTTGGAAGAGCCAGAGGTGTTTGAGCTGTTTGTGAGCCCTGGCCAAGGCTGAGTGCTGAAGTGGTCCCTGCCTGCCGAGGAGCTCGCTCCTCCCTGCAAGGTTAGCTGATCTGACACGACTTACAGCAATTTCACGGTACATTCTTCCCCCCTTCCAAGACATTTGTCTTGTTTCTTCCTCTTGGTAAGAGAACGTAACCCAGTGAGGCTGCTTGGGAGACAAACTGCTCACCTCGGGCTGCTGTCACAGCTGTGTCATCCCTGGGGAGCACAGAGCTTTCCTGCAGTGTGGGAAAAGTGCTCAGGGCGTGCTGGTGCTCAGAGCCCAGAAAAACCTTCAAGGTAACGTGACAGAGGTGTCTCCACGAGAAGCAGGAATGAGGAAGAGCTCGAGCTGTGTGTGAGGAATGTAATACCTTCAGAACAGACGATGCTGTGGTTCTGACACCTCCCCCTGAGTGCCCCAAGTTTGGGCAAGACTGTGGGCTCACACCTTTTGTCTGCTGCTTGGCAGGGAATTGCTGCAGGAGCAACTGAAGTGGATGCACTCTATGATCTCAGAGGTATTTTCTAAGATAAAATATTCTATGGTTCAATTAATACAAGCTTTGATTTCAAGTTACCTAAAGGGAGAAGAGCCAGTTTCCCCTTAGAGGGCTGATGGGATCACTGGAGGATTTGTCAGGTTTTGGAGATTTAGCAAACCTTAAACCAAAAGTGCTGCCCTGCAGAATTCCCCAAAAGTGCTTGGGTGCCCTATTCCCTGGGAATTTGCTGATTTTCCCTATCTAGACAGAAATCTTGTCTCCTTTTTGCAATCACTTGGAATGTTAAAAGGAAACGTCCTGAGATGAGAAACCTCCGTCAGGACGGGGCTTTAGAGGCTCTCCTGCTGTTTTGGGAGCTTTGCTGAACCTGCACTACAGGAGTTCTCCATCAGGGCCAGAGGCTTTGCGAGGGAGCAGTGGAGAAGGCTCTGAGCAGAGTCTGCTCTGGAGGTGGGACGTGGAACAGAAGAGGCTCCTGAGGTGTCAGACAGGGATGCAGAGGGAGCTTCCCATGGTGACAGGGAGTTCAGGGGCTGGGAGGAGGAGCGTGCAGGGCTCTGAAGGTCCCAGAGCCATTCTGGACTGGGGGAAGCCCTGGGGCTGGATTTCCCTTCTGCAGAAGGCGATGTGATTCCCTGCAGGTGAAGTGACAGCTCGGGGAGCCTCTGTCAGTGTGGAGCGTGGCCACATCCCGGGAAAGGCAGTGGCAGAGTTACCCCCTTCCTGGCACTAGAGCAGGGAACTTCTCTCCCTCTCCTGGAATTGCTCCGTGCCTCCCCGACAGACCAGCCAGGGCAGCCCTTAGTGTGTGCTGGAAAGCCTGCGAGTAATTAAGTACCTGACTCCAGGGGTCCAGATCACTAATTGAGTTCATTAGATGCTATTGCATTACCAGGAAGTTTTGATCATAATGGAAGGGCTGGAACAAAAAATAAACTAACAAACAGGAATTAAAAAAAAACCAAATAGCAAGAAGAAATCAGTGAACTCCCCCAGAAGTGTTTGATCTGCAGGGTGAGTCTGCCCCATGGGATGAGGAACAGCAGCATCTGTCTCTGGGTCTCTCAGGTTTTGGATAATAATGCAAATTCACTGTATCCATGGGCAAAATCAGGATATTTTTAAAATAGGGGAATTCTCCTGAGGCAGAACCAGGAGTGTTTGACCCAGGATATTTTTGTTTGTGCTCAGCAGCAAACTCCAAGCTGGGATCAGGAGCAATGTGACTTTCAGCAGCACCTGCCTGAGCACAGAAGCCACTGAGCTCTTCCTCTGTGCTCAGCAGGACCAAAGTCTAGAGAAGTGCTCTGAGAACCTTCCGCATGCCGGGGATGCAGGGGGAGCAGGGATCCTGCCTTGCACGGGACTGGGCTGTGCTCTGCACCCACCCACAGAGCAGCAGCAGCCACGGAGGGGACACGTAACAGCCTCTGGCAGGAGAGCAAGCTGGAAAACAGGAGCCCATTTCCCAGAAAAATAATGGGCTTTTGGTGCAGTTTGGCTTTGGAACAACAGTGACAGATCAGGAACAGGAAAATTTGAAATAAAAGATAGCAAGTGGAGAATAAAATGCTTATTAAGTATAATTCCAAGAGAAGAAAAATGAGGACTAAAATGAAGCTGCAGATGTTTCTCTTCTGTTTTATCTGCTTGTATTAGAAAATGGTCTTCCCAGAGGGACCTTGGACAGAAGAGAAATGGAATCTGTCTCACTTGTCCCCTGCCCACACACCAGGCAGGGATGGTCCCACAGGCTGCAGGAAATGGGTTTCATCCCACCTGGTTTTCACCTGCTCTTCTGAACTTCTTCTTTCAATTGAGAGAAGCTGGCAGGCCTGGAGGGACACTGCTCCTCCCTGCAGAGTGGTGTCACCTCCAAGGACTACGAAGCAAATCCCAGGGACACTTTTGGCTCTTTCCTTGATCTGTGAGGCGAAGCCAGCTGAAGCCACCAAGTCTTCATGTCCTCCAAGGAGCAGCTGATGCTGGAGGGAGAAGTCAAGGACCCATCATTTCAATCTATGCAACTAAAACAACAAAAGATAAAGAAAATGAGATCAAAACATTATTTATAATTTTGGTTTTCTAATTGCAAATCCCAGATTTCCCCAGGGAACATACTTTTCATGGTTAAAAGAGAAAGAAAGAAATCCAATGAGAAATTCATGTTTCACAGACCTGATGGCCCCAGTCCTAGTGGTGGTGGGAGCTACGTGGAGTTAGTGACTCTTCTGGTGGTCACGGAGGCCACCCAGAGCCCAGGAGCATTTGGAGCCATGGGAGTTTGCTCATCCCACCTGTTAAATCCCTGAAGAGCTTCTGGCCATGGCCAACCAGTCCTGTCCTGGGCACTGCCCCCAGGCCAAGGACCATTCCCAGCTGGTGTGCGAGGGCTGGCTCTGCTTTCAGGGGAGGAGGGTTTTCACAGCCTGGCCGGGCGGTTCTGGGCCACTGGGACCTTGATTTGCCTGGATCAGGAGCGAGGCAGGCACTGAGACCTCCCTCCCCTCCCTGCCCGTTCCTCAGGCAGCTCCAGATGCTGCTGGACAAACGTGTTTCAGTTTTGTCTCCTCCAGCCCTGCGTTCATTCCCTCTCTGCTGCTTCCAGCCCCGAAGGCAGAGCGCTGGCTGTGCCAGAGCTAACAGAGCACAGACAGTGGCCCTGGCTGATGGATGGATGGATGGATGGATGGATGGATGGATGGATGGATGATGGATGGATGGATGGATGGATGGATGGATGGATGGATGATGGATGGATGGATGATGGATGGATGGATGAATGGATGATGGATGGATGATGGATGGATGATGGATGGATGGATGATGGATGGATGAATGGATGATGGATGGATGAATGGATGATGGATGGATGGATGGATGATGGATGGATGATGGATGGGTGGATGGATGGATGGATAATGGATGGATGGATGGATGGATGGATAATGGATGGATGGATGGATGGATGATGGATGGATGGTGGATGGATGATGGATGGATGGATGGATGGATGGATGGATGGATGGATGATGGATGGATGGATGGATGGATGGATGGATGGATGGATGGATGATGGATGGATGGATGGATGATGGATGGATGATGGATGGATGGATGGATGGATGGATGGATGGATGGATGGATGATGGATGGATGATGGATGGATGGATGGATGGATGATGGATGGATGGATGATGGATGGATGGATGGGGATCAGACAAATCTGCCCAGGGTGGTGTGTGAGCAAACCCAGAGCACCCAGGGCTAGCCCCAGGCCAGGCTGGGTGCCTGCAAGGCCACCAGGAGCTCCCTGCAGAGCTCTGTCAGCCCTGCCGTGCCCTCTGCAGCAGGCAAAGCCTTGCTTGGCTTGCACTGCCGTGAGCACGGCCTCAAAGAGCAAGAGAAGGACGGGAGAGATGCCTGGGGGTGCCTGGTTTATCCACAGCTGAAGAGGGAAGAAAGACACAGAGAGAACATGATCACACTCTATAAATACCTTCAAGGTAACAGTGCCAGGGGAAGAAGAGGATTAGTCACACTCCTGTAAGACAGGGAGGGGAGGAGAGACAGCAACAGCGTGAAGTGGTGAAGGAAAAAGTTTTGAGTATTAGGAGTGAAATGTTTAGGCTATTTTTCTTTCTCATTTATAAAGGAAAAATAAATTGCAGTGTCTCAGTGTGAGTTATCCTTGAGGCTTGATGAATTTCTTCAGGGGAGTTGTGAGTCATAGGCATGAGGAGTAAGCAGTGCATGGTTGTGTAGGGTCTGGGTGAATCCAGGAGTTAAATGAGGGGCCAGAGTGGCCTTTGAGTCAGCAACAGTGTCACCAGGCAGAGGGTCACCCTGCTGCCTGCAACACTTGGAGTCCAGGGCTGGCCACAGTTCCTTCCTTTTGCCCCAGTACATCCCAAATTTGTGTGCAAGGTCCCGTGGGAAGGTGGTGCTGCTCGCTCTCAGTGCCACTGGATGCTGGAGCTGGGTCTGGGCAGGGCCTGAGCTCTGCCTGTGGCTCCTGGGGCTGAGCTGGCTCCTCCTGTGCACTGCAGCAGCCAGGTACCCCAGGCCCAGTGCTCCCCTCCCAGGACAGGAGAGCTCCTGCCCCACACCTGCCCTGTTCTCCCTGGCATGGAGCTGGGCAGGCAGGAGCTTGGAGGTGCCCTCCCCGAGGGGTTGGCTCCAAGCTGAGATTGGACAATCACTCCTATTGTCACCTTCCATTGTGCTGGGATTCAAAAGTAAATGGTTTCCAAAAAATACAGTTTGCTGCTGCCAAGATTTTTTTTCCCCCCTCTCAAGTAAGAGCCAAGAATTCTGTCTTCTCATCACAAATCACCTGGCCAAATATAGGTGTCCCTGGAGAAAACCCTTCAGGCTGGTAAGAATTAACAACGTTGGTTCAACTAAAGGTAAACAATTAAATTGTGTTGTTCTTCCAGCTGTGTTTTCCTGAGAAAATGAATCTTGTGTATGTCAGTCTGTCCCCCCCAGTAGTTTTTGGGCCAATCAGACAGAATCACAGATTCATGGAGTGGTTTGGGTTGGAAGGGATCCAAAAGCTCATCTCCTTCCACCTCCTGCCACAGGCAGGGACACCTTCCACTAGCCCAGATTGCTCCAAGCTCCATCCAACCTTATTTGATAAGAAGTTTCAGAAGAAATTCAGATCCCACGAGCTTTGGAAATGGGAATGAGCTCCTCATGTTCCCCACTGTGGGGAAAGTTAGTTCAGAGCAGAATGTGTGAATCCAGCTGCTTTCCTAGTGCTGCTGATTTTGTGCTAGGTTGTAGGCACACAGTTTGTGGTGATTGGGAGTGGGATGAGCCTCATCCCCAGTGGTGCAGCTGTGAGGAGCAGGTGAGCAGCACTGACAGCAATGGCACAAGGAGTGCCCAGGTGTGCTGAGCAACCTCACAGGCACACAGGGGGGGCAGGCTGTGAATGGGAGGGGATAAAAGGCTGGGTAAAGAATGAGAAGGGCAGCTGCTTGAAGCCTTCTGAAGTGATGTGCTCCTGTGTGTGGGGTGAAGCTTTCTGAAATGGTGTGGTGGTGCTCTGGGTACCGTGGCTGTCTCAGCTGTGGCATGTGCTGCGACACCAGGTGAGTGTTTTTTCTTAGGAGTGTGGGTGGCTCGCTGCAGGAACTCCCCAGGTTGTGTTTTCTTGCTGTGGTGTCACCCCTGGCAAGTCAGGGGTGTGGAGAGTGGCTTGGGGGCAGCAGGAGACTGCTGGTGGTGATGGGAACTGGGGAAAGAACAGGCTCAGGTAGAAACCCCAGGGTTTGAGTCCCTCTCGCTGACAGAGCCTGGAGAGCAGGGAGCACCTGGCTGCACCAAGGCTTTTTGTCAGCTCCAGCCCAGGTCGGTGTGCCTCCCTGGGCTGCTGCTCAGGGGGACACAGCTCTGTCCATCCCACAAGGTGGGGTGGCAAAGGGCAGTGCCAGGGCAGGAGGGGTGGAGAACTGCCTCCAGCAGCTCCTGTGCCTTGCACAGGGAAGGGGCAGGGATTAGAGAATTCCTGGTGCTTTCTCTGCTGCTGTGTGTTTGAGAGGTGTGCTCCCATCTGAACCTCACTGCCCCTTCCCTTCGTTCCTGGTCCTGCTGGCCCACAAATGCAGGGCAGCAGAGCTGCTGCTCTGCCCCTCTGTGTGTTATACAGAAACCACAGAGTGATAGATCAAGGAAAAAAGGGTGAAAGAGAAGGAGGGAAAAAGATGTTCCTTCATGGTGCTTTTGTTTTCTAACAATGTTGACATTATGTGGAGTAACCGAGTATAAAATCTGCCTCTCGTTTGGGAGCTGGTGTGCAGGGAAGATGTTATTATCCCAGCCTTTTATGCCTCTTTACCCTGTCTGGATCAGAGGAGATAAATGTGTAGATAGGAGCCTCAGCTCCTGTCTTTATTTAAACTGTCAGGTACTGCTGTGTTATTTTATGATGATTGTTATAGAAAGCCTCCACAAAGAGATATATGTTTCCATATTCCCCCTTGTTTCCTATTTTAATCTATAATTTAAAAACAAGAGATGTATTTCCCTTTATTATTTTTATTTGTAGCGTTAGTGTTTCTCATTCACTCTTATTTTTCAGATAAACATTCACAGTCACAAAACACTTAAAATATGCACATAATCAATCCTCTCTGTTCTCTTTTGGGCTCCCTTTTGACTGTTGTTGCAGTGGTACTTTAATTTACACATTAATCCAAAGCATCGTTAGCATAGGGCGCGTTCTGGTGGGGACGCACACGGACACGTGGCCATCACCTCGGCCACACCCAGGTGGCTCAGGCCAGGCACACCTCCATGTGGAACGAGGCCAAAGCCACTTCTGTGCAGGTGACAGAGCCCATGGAGCCAGGAGCAGTTTGGAACAGGGTGCCTGGAGAAGCCGTGGCTGCCCCATCCCTAAAAACATTTGAGGCTGGCTGGGATGGGGCTCTGACCACCCTGATGATGAAGATGTCCCTGCTCATCGCAGGGGGGAGGACTAGATGACCTTTGAAGGTCCCTCCAGCTCAGACCATTCCATAATTCTGTGTTTCTCTCGCCCCAGAGGCGGAGATGCTGTCCAGGCTGGTTTTATGTGGACATGCAGCTAAAACCCCAGAGCCTCAGCAGCATGGGGCTGAGCTCAGCCTCCAAAGAAACACTTCTCACCAGGAGCTGGCCTGTCTCCCTCGCTGCTCCTCGGCCCCACGTGCACACTCTGAGGCCGAGTAGCAACGGGACAGCAGCCAGCACATGTGAGCAGGAAATGCAAGAGGCACGGAGCTTTGTTGTACATCCATGTTCACCCTCCTGCTTCTCCACAAGCATGGACAGGGACTTCCTCTTCCTTTTTTCTGGGTGAATTTCTACTGGTTTTACCTGTTCATGCCCCAGGTAGCCAATGGCTGTGTGCTGGTGAAAGGGGTTTTGCTGGAAAAATGATTGGCATATCAAAGGACAGAATGACAGATTGACAGATGGGCTTGGGTTGGAAGGGACCTGATAGCCCACCCAGTGCCACCCCTCCATGGTAGGGACACCTCCCACTGTCTCAGGTGCTCCAGCCCCAGTGTCCAGCCTGGCCTTGGGCACTGCCAGGGATCCAGGGGCAACCACAGCAAATCTGGGCACACTGTGCCAGGCCTGCCCACCCTGCCAGGGAGCAATTCCTAACCTTGTATAACACCTTCCACAATATTGAGGTATTTTCATTGTATCAGGGCATTGATCTTCCCATGGGTTCCTGGAGAGCTGGCTACCAGAGAAGGAGGTGATTCTGTGGGCCTGAACCAGATATCTACTGTACATGTATATTTTGGGGGAGGTCGCTTGAGCAGAGCTCAGCACCATGATTCCTCTGGTTCTTGTTCTCCCCGAGTCCTGTGGCCTTCCCTGCTTGAAACACCCATGTATTCTGCAGCCATGGGCTCCAAAAGCACCACAGGAATGACCGTGGCTGAAGCCAGTGAAGGGCTCGTGAGCTCTTGGGTTAAAACAAAGGGAGTTGAAAACATCTCATCCCACTGCTTCCTCTGCAAAAATGTCTTTCATCCTCTGCAGAGACTTAGAATCCTTTGTCTTTTGGGGGAAAGTGTCTGCCTTCTGTTTTGGTTTTATTTTTGGATTTAAAATTATGTCATGATATAGCCTTTACAGAGCTAAAAATGTTCCACAGGCAGAAACACGGCAGCCTGTCCGTCCCTGGGATGGATGTGAAGAGGGACTGTGTGACTGTCCCATGCCCCATGTCCATCCCAGGGAGGGACAGTGACTGTCCCATGTCCATCCCTGGGATGTGTGTAGGGAGTAGCTGTGACTGACCCATGGCCCAGCTCCCGATGGCCACGTGCTGTGCAAACCTCCTCCTGGGGAGCCTGGTAACGACAGCTGCTGGAACAATTTCCGAGCAGGAACTTGGCACCGCTTCAGATTTAAAATACAGACAATTAGTGGAAGTGGTTTCAGTCTCGATTATTTCCCTCTTATGGCAGAAAAAGCATCTGTGGAAAGCTGGACAGTTTCTTTCCAAGAGTGCTGCAATCATGTCCAAAGGGAGCAGGAGGGAATCCCAGAACTAGCTCAACATCTCCTATTCCTGCACATCTGACCCGTGCCAGGCAGTGCCCACCTCTGTCCAACATTTTCCTGGGTCTAGAAACTGTGATAGGAATTACAGGGATTGTCAGCAGCATTTTTGCTCTGTTTAGTTTAAATGCAGTCACTAATATCCAAATCAAAGGAGCTACATTTTTTTAGAAAAAAATTAGGAAGGGTGAACAGCTATAGAAAAGATTCCTTCTGCTCCCAGGCTGAAACTTCCAAGAGGAAAAATCACATGAGGAGAAGGCTGGGGCACAGAGTCTAACACAGGCATGTCTCTGTTCCAGTGGGAATTTTCACTGGGGTAAGCTGATGTTTCTGTGCTGGCACTCAGCTCGTGCCCCGTGTCAGGTCGCAGGGCTGCAGGATGTTTCTCCACATCCATCACTACCTGCAGGGGCAGTGGGAGGGTCCTTGGAGATGTTCAGGAATCCGGATCCATGGGTGGGCTGAGGGCACAAAGCTGCTGTCCCCAGCCCTCAGGGCAAGGAGCGAGTTTCTGTTCGTTGCAGGAGAGCTCAGTTCTGTCCTCTCCCTGCCAGTCCCCAGCTGACCTTTAAACTGGAGAGGTCATAGAGCATCTCTTGCAGCACGCTTCCCAAGACTCAGGAAAGTCTGTGCAAACTCCAGACGCGTGCTCCCTGCATCCCTGACCCATGGTGCTGCTCCCTGGGGTGTGACCCCCAGGCTGGCACACCTGAGCTCTGGTTCTCCAGGGACAAGCTGCAGGACGGGCTCCAGCAGAGGCTGAGGCATTTCCTTCCCCAGGGAGCTGCAGCCAGGCCTGCAGGGTTCAGCAGGAGGTCCCTGTGTGAGGTGCCCAATTTGAGGTTCCTGTCTGAGGAGCCTCCTGCAGCCCTGCTGCCCCCAGCCCAGCGATGTCCCTGCCGCAGAGGGCTCCGGGTGGGGCACACGCAGGCAGCGGGTGTGAAGGACTGGGCTGCTCTTAGTCCTGCCATGGCCTGAACCTCTGAGGAATGACACTTGACCTAATTTTGTCTTCCTACATGGGCAAGGAAAGTGCAGACTTTTTGGCTTCATGTAGGAAATTCATCACAAGCTTGTGTGAGGGACTCACCCCTCCAGGTTTGTCCTTCTCCACCCCTGGCCACCTTTCCTGGTGGTTTGTGGCAACCAAATCCTACCTGTGGCTGTGCCCTGAAAACCTGCCCATCTCCCCAATGCCTGCCACACCAAACCTCAGAGATCTGGTCTAGTCAGAAGGTTTGCAGGGAAAATGAGGGTTTTTTCCTTTCTGGCTGGCTTCCATCAGCAGCAGCTCCCACTCTCCAAGGCACATCTCAATTAATTAATACAGTCAAACCTTATTAGAGACAATCGTTGGGCAGAAATTATCCAGTCCAGAGTTCTCTTTGCTTTTCTCCTTGTTACTTCTCAGTGTTGCTTTCCTCCCTGTGCCTTTCTCTCCAGCAAAGCCTCTCCTGCAAAGCTTGCTGTGGAGTGGGAGCTTTTTAGGGTGGAGAAGAGGCTCAGCCCTCCTCCCAGCCCAAAGCCCAGCTGCAGCCGGGATCCTGAGTGGGTCCCAGCACAGCTGGACACATTACATGCCCTCACCCACAGCTGGGCAGCAGCAGGTGCCAGCAGCTCTCGGGGTGCCAGCAGCTCTGGTGTCACCTCAAATGTGGCGTCCTGGCAAGAGCAGCGAGTTGCTTTTCTGAGAAAACTGAGAGATGACCCCAAAGCCTCTGTGATGGGTGGCACTGGGAATGCTGAAAATCCTCCAGGCAGGCTGAGGGTTTGACTTGTGAGAGTCTGAGGATCCAAGGAAGGAAGGAAGGACAAAATCCAGACCCTGCACATTCAAAACCAAAGCGCACATCAGCAAAAAGGAACAATTTGATGTTGTGTCAGCAGCCCCAGCAGCTGCAGAGTCCCTCAGCTGTTGTTCTGACACTGAAATAGCAAATGCAGGCAGGCCAGGGCATGCTCTGTAGGGCAGGATGGGATGGAGGGAGGAAGGTCCACGAAGGTGGAGGCAGCAAGAGCCCCTGCCACCCTCCCTGCAGAGGGATGCTGCTGCCCTGGGAGCCTGTGCTTGGGCTGGGCTCTGCTCTGCAGGGGGACCTGGGGTGCCCCAGCACCAGGAATGTCCCCAGGCCTCAGCCCCTGCCATGACCCAGGGCTGGGGGACACCGGGTACAGAGCTGGCAGCTGCCCCTGAGCCCAGCCTGGGACAAGGGGAGGCTCAGAGGGATGAGGCTCAGAGGGATGGAGGCCATCCTCAGCAGGGAGCAGCCGTGCCCCAAAGCAGGCAGGCTCTCTGAAAGCAGAGCACAGCGGGAGCAGAGGCTGCTTTGTGTCTGTGGGTAAATGAGAGGCATTTTCCAGCGCTGTCAGGGCAGAGCTGACAGCCTCAAATTATTGTTATTATTTTCTTTTAACAGCAATGCAAATATGTCAGCCTTTCTAGGTGGCTTCATTAAGTACCCAGCACATCACTCAGAGCCTCACAATTCTTGTCAAGTAGCGACATCCCCATCCCGTGTTCATTGCAGAGTCTGAATTCCTCTCACTCCGTCTCTTGATGACAAGCAGGTTCAGAATAGGATTAAAAAAATATCCAAAAGATAACAGTTGTTTTTCTTCCTTACAGCTGCTAAATAGCAGAGAAAATGCATAGCAGGGTCAGTGCAGCTCACAGCCCAGGTAACTCAGTGATGGCTCATTGTGGTACAGGTGAAGAACTGGGGCTCATCCTGGGGTTTAATGGATTTGGGCTGAAACATGGGGCAATGCCTCATCCTGTCTGTGTGCAGGAAGGAGAAATTCCTCTTTCCCATTTTGCTTCTTGATTGAACAGGAGGGACCAAGAAGAGTGCTGCAGGATTATTATTAAAGCTGATCAAACTGAGACAAAGATAAATTGACTAACAATAGAAAAATCCTTTTATTACATAAAGGTCTTGATTAGTCTGTTTATTTTCATAAATGCATTGAACTGCTCTTTGACCCTCAGTACATGGCGTTCCATTTGCTAGGGATTTCACCCACCTTCTCCCCAGGTATTAAACAAGGCATGTCCATCACTTTGTCCTGTCAGAGACCACCATGGTCAGAGACCCCACAGGTCTCACCCACGTTTGCTGCACCTTTTGGGCTGCCCCAGCACCTCAGAAGATTCCCTCTTCTCAAGTCTACCTCGACCCTTTCAGGGTCTGTCCAGGCTGATTTTCCTCTTCCGCTGCAGCTCCCTCCCATGTCTTGTAAGAAGCTTCTTCTCCTCTCAGGCTCATCCCACTGAGAACTCCTTCAGAGCCCCCAAAACGTGGGACAGCTCAGTAAAATTCCTGAATAAGAGAAGCTTGGAGAGGTGCTTTCTACATCTTTGAGTGTGTGGACCTCAGCTGAGAGATTTTGGGGCACAGAAAAAAAACACAGTTAAACTCAGGGGGTTTTAAGAAAGACAAGTCATGACCAGTCACCCTGGCCCTGCTGCATTTCAAGATCAGCCACAAAAATGTGTTCAGTATTTGAGCAGAAGGGACAGCACAAGGATTGGCACAGAGGGAGGATTGCTCCCCGTGTGTGTGGAGAAGACTGTGCTGGCTGATGTGCAGGGAGAGGCAGAGTCAAGTGTATTTGAGCAGCACTATGTCTTAAATGCCTGAGCCTTGACCTCCAGCTGTACCAAAAAAAATAGGTATTTCAGGCTCCAAAGTCTTTCAGACGCTTTATTTTAATGAAGGATAGGTACTCCAAAAATTACAGACAGAACTGGCAAAAGAAATGAAGGAATCTGGAGGCACTAATTAAAACAGCACAGGCACTGTTCTGTCACTCACACAGCCATGAAAGCAGTGGGGAGCTCAAAGCAAGCTTTGCATTTGATGATGCAGTAATATTTTATAGCTGAGCTAACTTTGGCTGGGCTGGTTTGTTATCAGCCCCTGCAGACCTACACCTGCGTTCTGGGGTTCTGTGACCCTGCTCTCAGGGGTGCAGGTCAGTGCTGGTGGCCCTTGGCACATCAAAGCTGCTGTGGCACAGACAGGGCTCGGGTGTCTGAGAGCAAAGGCACCTCTGGAGAGCTGCAGCTGAAATTGTCTGAGAGCAGCCGCGGGAGCAGGGCGCTGTCCTGGGATAACAGCCTGCCAGCCTTCGGAAAGCAGGGCTGGGAGCTGTAAAACCCTCTGTGTGTGCAAAAGCAAGCAGGAGTCGGGGAAGAAGAAAGACCAATCTCCTGAGGTTAAATTCTTCCAGCTTGAGCCAGTGCAACATTCAGTACACACAATGTCAGCACTTCAGGGGGCATTGTAAAAAGATAGGGACAGACTTCTTTCCAAAGGCCTGTAGTGACAGAAAAAGAGGAATGGTTTTAAATTAGGAAAGCATAGATTCAGATTGGATATAAGGAAGAAATGTTTTGCAATGAGGGTGTGAGGCCCTGGCACAGGTGCCCAGAGCAGCGGTGGCTGCCCCTGGATCCCTGGCAGTGTCCAAGGCCAGGCTGGACACTGGGGATGGTGAGAAGTGCCCCTGCCATGGCAGGAGTGGGAATGGTGACCTTTAAATGTCCCCTTCAAGACAGCCCTTTGTGGTTTCTGTGGCTCTGTGACATCCATGGGCTTGCAGCAAGCACTGGGAGAGCAGACGCCTGGGGAAAGCAGCCCCTCAGCCAGGCTGGGAGAGGAGAGTGACCAGATCCTGGGGGCTGCCCCGAGCTCGGGGTGCACGGAGCCATCAAAGTGCTCCCTGAGCCCCAAGGTTCACCCAGGGGTGTCCCAGAACCATGGGATGCTGTTTGCCTGCCTTTCTAGCCTGAGGGTTGGTTTGGACCGGAGGAGAAATGGGCACTGGGAGGGCTTGGCTGTGCTGCCAGCAGTGCTGCCACTGCTGGGGACAGGCACAGGAGGCTTCAGTGTCCTCTGCTCTGCTGCTGTGCTTTGGTTGGCAATTGTCCACGCCTCCACACACCCTGGGCTCTTTACTCATTGTCTTTTCACAACAAAAAACTGCTCATTTCCAGAATTAGCCAGCTGTGTGCTTCTCCTCACCCCGCCACCCCGATGATCTGCATGTGAATTGTCAGCATCAGATCTGACCAAGTCATGAATCCACCTCTGAAGCACACATTCCTTCTCACCAAAGCTCCCATGGCAGAGGAGACCCTGTGCATCCCTGCCTCCCTGGCACGCACCCATCTGTGGGTTCAGCACCTCTGTCTCCCCGTGCAGCGCCCCAGCCTGCGGCCTCGGCTCTCTGGGTCTTCTCTGCTCTTTAGCCCTCGGTATGGAAATGGATCATTTTCTGGGTTTGCAGTGGCTTGCAGTGCCCTTTGTGTGACCCAAAGCACTTTGCCCAGGCACAGCTCCGTGCAGGCTGCTGCTGAGGGGTTTTATGGCTCTGCAGGCAGAGGTGGGAGCTCTGCTGGGCACAGCCCGAGCGCTGTGTGACCCTGGGCTCCAGCAATGCCCCAGATGTGCCAGGGCTGCAGCAGGAGCTGCCCTTCAGCGTGGGGGGTCGGGCTGGGCAGGGAGCAGGTGGCTTGAAAACAGGAATTTTTAGCTCAGCAACTAAAGGAAAATGGAAATCCATCTCAAGCTGGTAGGTAATGGGAAAAATGGGCTGTGCAGGCTCCAGTAGCTCTGGGGGGAGATCCCTCTGCCACCCTTTCCCAAGTGTCTGGGAAAGCATTCTCCCTCAATTAAAAAATGAACTACTCACATTCCTTTAAGAGCAAATAAATGCTGGGGACGAGCTGCTGGGGGTCCTGCCAGGGATTTTTAATGCAGTTTTCTCGGCATCCCAAGAAGATAAACATGGAAAGGAAAAGGAAGATGTGCACCCAGCAAAAGCACACCCTGTTCAATGCTGCAGTCCCTGCACAGGCTGGGGGATGCCTGTTCTTTGGGATTTCTGACCCTGCTGGGGCAGTGCAGAGGGGCTGCCCTGGGGAAGCACTCTCACAGTCCCCCCTTCAGAGTCAGGGTCACAAACATGGCACTGACAGCTTCCTGGGGTCTCTGTGAATGCGGGCTCTGCTTCTCCAGGTTGTTTTCTTGTCCCTCTGTCCCCGTGGGAACAGTCTCTTCTCAAATCCAAACACAAGCAGCCAAAAAACCATTATGTATCTTACATATTTGCAATGGGTTTCCTCATACTTGCACTCTCATTTTCACTCTTTTTCCCTTCAAAGGTCTGACCTTAAGGCAGAGAGAGTGATTCTGGAAATTTTACTTATGGCTGCAGTTGTCCTGTAGCTCAGGGCTGTTGTTACATGGCCACTCCAAATATCTCTTGATATTTTCCCTTCTAACTTCATTTTTTCCTAGTCCAAGAAAAGATCCAGGAACCAAAGCCAAGTAGTTAAATCATCCAACTCTATTTCCCCCACACATCCCCTCCCATTCCTCTTGTTTGCACAGGACAAGTCTGTTGGCATCACAGAAGATTTTTTTTTTTTTTTTTTTGCAGTCTTTCTGTAATTTTTTCTTTATTTAAAATCTCGTAAAAATAAGAAGCAACAAAACTATGAAAGGCTTGTTCCTGTCAATCTTCAGTTCAGTACAGCTCCCTCATTTCAAAAAGCACCTGTGAGAATCCCCTGTGGTAAAACCTCCTGGCAGAGACCTCCGTGCCTCTGGGCTGGGGGAGGAGGGCAGGGCAGACCTCACCCTCCGGAGCCCCTGCCTTCATCCCTCTGCTCCATCCCTCTGCTCCATCCCTGCCTTCATCCCTCTGCTCATCCCTGTCTTCATCCCTGCCTTCATCCCTCTGCTCCAACCCTGCCTTCATCCCTCTGCTCCATCCCTCTGCTCATCCCTGCCTTCATCCCTCTGCCCCATCCCTCTGCTCCATCCCTCTGCTCATCCCTGCCTTCATCCCTGCCTTCATCCCTCTGCTCCATCCCTGCTGCTCATCCCTGCCTTCATCCCTGCCTTCATCCCTCTGCTCCATCCCTGCTGCTCATCCCTGCCTTCATCCCTCTGCTCATCCCTGTCTTCATCCCTGCCTTCATCCCTCTGCTCCATCCCTGCTGCTCATCCCTGCCTTCATCCCTCTGCTCCATCCCTCTGCTCCATCCCTGCCTTCATCCCTGCCTTCATCCCTCTGCTCTATCCCTGCCTTCATTCCTCCCATTCCTCTTGTTTGCACAGGACAAGTCTGTTGGCATCACAGAAGATTATTTATCTTTTCTTTTTTTGCAGTCTTTCCGTAATTTTTTCTTTATTTAAAATCTTGTAAGGAGGCTTTTACACTCTGCACTACACAGCCTTTTTTTGCCCATGGTATCAAACCCCCATCTGTGTCGTAATTTTAGTGTTTAAAACATCAGGAGAACTTTTCTCCTCCTGAACAACCTTTCAGTAGGGACAGCCCTGGGATGGATGATTTTTTTCTCTTTATTTTGCCTCTGCCCAGGAAGAAGGTTTACAGGTTGGTAGGTCACCTTTTGGGTTCTGGGTGTCGTAGGACAGACAGAGGAGCCCCAGGTGAAACCCTGCAACACCAGCAGGCACCCATGGTGGGAGCTCCCTGATGGGAATTTCAACATGAACTGTCAGAAGTAAGGCTGAAGAGATGGAATCCCCCTCCTGTGTCTCTGCTCTGTGCACATCCTTGCTGTTACTCCAGGAAGGATCATTTTCTGTGAGTTCTGAGGTTCTGGAGTGGTTCGGATGTTCTGGAGTGGTTCAAGGGGCAGATGTCAGGTACAGAACCCCTGGAGCTTCTCACAGCAGGACACTGTGGCTGCTCATGTGGCTCTGCAGAGAAACTGGACACGTTCCCCAAAGAGAAATCTGTCAGGGTCACTGATCTGCACAGAAACGCTTTTTGCTCAGGGAGGGCCCATCCCTGGCAGGGTCCCAGGCCAGGCTGGACAGGGCTTGGAGCCCCCTGGTCCAGTGGGAGGTGTCCCTGCCATGGCAGGGGGGCTGGACTGGAAGACCTTGAAAAGCTCCTTCCAACCCAGACAATTCTGTGGTTCCACGTGCTCGGGGTGAGAAGAGCTGGGGGCTGGATGGTTCCAGGAACAGCACCACCATCACCCCCTCACCATCCTCAGGCATCTCCCCGGTGAGCACAGCCCTGCTCCCGGAGGGAGCTCAGCCTGGGCCAAGGGGCTCCTCTGGAGCAGCCTGGGCTGGGGCCACGGTTCTGCAGGGTCCTGCAGGGTCCTGCAAGGTCCTCCAGCCCCGGGGCAGGAAGGGAGAGCAGAGAAATGGGCACAGCAGAGCTGCCCAGCAAAGAGCTGCTCATGAGGCAGCAGAACAAGGGAGAGAGGGAGAGAAGGTGCTCTGGAAAGTAACTGGGCACAAATAAAGTAAATAAAGTTGGTTTGTGAATGTGGAGTTTGGGCTTGCACAGAGAGCAGCAGTGCAGGACCTGTGAATGCTTGGCAAGGGGAGGAGGAAGGAGTGCTTGTGTCCTGGGATTAATTTAAATCACAGAAATGTAATCCCAAGCAAATGAGCTGATTTCCAATGCCCAGGGCAAAAGGAAGGGAAAAAAACTATACAAACCAAATTAAAGAAAATTACAGTGATATAAAAACAGACCTGGGTGTATCCACACCCAACCCCCAGATTCCCAGCTAAATTCCTAGCTTTTCATCCCGTGTTTATGAGGGATCTCTGCTGATTCAGGTGTGCTGGAGTTCTGGCTCGACAATTTTAAGTGGCCAGCATTCCTTTAAAAGATAATTGGTGCATGCAAAGGCTTTTCTTCCTCCTATCCACCTCCCCACCAGAATAAAAGATTCCCCCACATAGTAATTGGCCAAAATGGAAATTGGCCACGTTTTTCCCTAGGGTTTGCACAGCCAAGCAGATGTGGTGTGGTCTCAGCTGGGAAGTTCGATTTTATTCTGCCATTCAGCCCAGGTGCTCAATAAAAAATGCAAGAGCGACAACAACAACAAAAAAATCAAAATCAAAGGGCAAAAGAAGGGAATATTGCTGCCAGCTAAACAGCTCCTTTTAATCTGGGCTCCGTCCTCCTCCTTTTGAGGGGAATGGTGTTGCTATTAAAGTCAGATGAGAGGGAGAGATGGGATCCCAGGTGAGCGGAGCTGGAGTGGTTTTGGGAGATAAGATTTAATGTTGAGAGGCAGAGGCTGGAGCTTTGTTGTTGCAGAAGGAGGCTGGGGGGGCACGAGGGATGTTTGACTTCACTGGCTGTCAGTGCAGGGCAGCGGGGCTGGGTTCGTGTGGGTGTCCAAGGGCAGACCAGCTGGGAAAGGAAGCGTCTCCTGGTGGTGATGGGGTCTGAAAGCTTCCATCCCTGCTTGGAAAGAGCTGGGAGCTCCTGGTGACACAGCCCTGCCTTTCTGAAGGCACCCAAAGGCACCTCTGGGTGGGAATGTGGGGGCTGCCAGATGGATGGATGCTGGTTTTATTATTTCAAAAAGGCTCTAGAGTACAATAACTGCCCTCAATGCAAGATATTCCACCTTTTAGCACTGAAATGGAGCAGAACTTCAGCAATTATCTCAATTTGATGAGAACTACGTGTTTTCCCATGTGCCAAAATGTCCATTTCTTTTTGTCCCAAAGTCCTTATGTCTATTGGGAAAAGAGGGGAGTGAAAAGGGGAAGATTTTCTTGTTCTGTAAAATTGTAGTAGTCTGTGCAGTAGTCTGCTAAGGAAGAAAGGGTGAAAACATCAGTCAGGCGTGGGTTTTACAATTTCCAGCTGAATTTGACACTGAGCCTGCAGTTGCAGTCCCTGCTGAAAGATGCAGCAGGGTTAAGTTTGTGTCCTCTAGCAGCTCACCCCAACTCAGTGCTTTGGGTTGTGGTTTGAGTTATGCTCATGTATCCCCACCTAGAACAGGTCAGAGAGCTGCTCCAGGAGCCTGTTGGGCAGAGAAAAGGACCAAAGGACCTGTGTGTGTCCTGGCGGGAGGGAATACAGGACTCGTGCAGGGGCTCAGCAACTGCTGCTTCCCGTCCCAGCTCTGTCCTGGGCCATGCTGCTCTGAATTGCTGCAGCATGGGCACCAGAGCTGCCCCATCATCACCTGCCGTGGGCTGAGATCCCTTTAGTGGCTTCCCAGAAAAGGCACATGAAGCCCTCCCACACTCTATGGCAAGAACTGGGTGGGACTGGTTTGAAGCTGAGAACTGTGTCTGGGAACCCCCACATCCAACAGCAGCTTCCCAATTATCCTTTTTTGTTTGGATCAGGGCTTTCTCTTTGGCCTTGGAAACCTTCATAGCAGGGACCGTGATTTGGGACAGGCTGCCAGAGCAGCTGCGGCTGCCCCTGGGCCCCCAGAGCTGTCCCAGGTCAGGCTGGACACTGGGGCTTGGTTTGGTGGAAGGTCCCTGCCCGTGGCAGAGTGGAACTGGATGGTATTTAAGGTTCCTCCCAACCAAATCACTCCGTGATTCCATGCTCTGAAGAGAGGTGGTGATGTGGAGGGAACTTCACTCAGTCCCAGAATGAGCTAACAGAGAAGGGAAGTGACTTGTCCAGGGCTGTGCCACCAGCTTGTTTCACAAGTGGGAACAGCCCTGAGGACTCCTGGTTGTGTTTGATGCTTATTAAGAGGCTGTCAGGCTTTTCAATGACAAACTCAACCTCAGTCCTCACTATCTTGATGAGCTTTTTTGTGTGTTAAGCAGCTGCCAAACACTTGATCAGGAAAGTGTCTCTGAGCTTAACAGAGTGAGAAAACAACCACACTCTTCCACAAAAAGGCAGGGACTGAGCTCCCACGGCAGAGACTGGTGTGAGACAGTGAGAACCCTCCAGATACTGAGTGTGTAACATCCAGACATCCTCCTGCATCCATAAAATTGGGGTCAATAACACCATTATTGATGCTAACTATGGCAGCCCCATTTCCCAGAGTGTCAGCTGTAATGAAACAGCTCCCCAAATGTCAGGCTGAGCATAAAGGATATTAGAAGCCTAATGGAGCACATTCAGACTTCTAATTGAGAGTAAAATATCATCAAACAACCAAGTACTTTGACAGGGTTGTTTAATAATTAGGCCAGGATGCGAGAGAGAGAGAGAGAGAGAGAGAGAGAGAGTTCAGCTTGCTGCTGAAAATGAGGCAGGGCTTATGATGAGGGGAATAAAGACAGTCTTTTACAAAAGCAATTTGAGAGGAAATGTTGCTGAAGAGTGCTGTAAAAAATGTCATGGATATGGTCTCAGCCTGCATAGTCCCGGGGAGGGAGAGTCCAGTGCACAGACTGCCTAGGGAGGTGAGTGCCAGAACTAGATGCTGGTGAATAAGCTACGTTTAAAGAGCAACTTTGTCATGTTTGCTTTCATTTGGATTTTTACATCAAAGACCTCATTTATCCTCCAAGCAAAGGCTACAAGAGGCAGAGCTGCCCTTCTACCTGAGCAATAAAAAAAGTCCAGAGGCTTTGAGCTAAAAACATGAAACACCATCTTTGTGACCCTGCTTTGACTTTGACAGTCTCTGGAGATCCTCCCTGTCCCTCGGTGACTGAACTTCTCCAAGTAACACATCCCTCCTGTAGCTACATTAAAGTGGCAGGGAAATGTCCGGCACTGCAGAGATGAGTTTTCCTTGTCCTACATGGGGACAGAGTCCTTTGGGCACCTCCTCTCAGCCCGTGTAGCAGCAGCTGCTCCTCCAGGTCTGCTCCCCACACAGCTCCATCAGCACCACCCCGGTGGGCAGAGTTTCCCCAGACCTGGCCCAGGGGGTCTGCAGGGACAGGGGGGCTGTGAGCACACACGGGGAGTGAGAGAGGTAACCAGGCACTGCTGGGACAGGGGCTGGGACAGGGGCTGGGACACACAGGCAGGAGATGGCTGAGAAGAGCAGAGTGATTTTAGGGTGCAAGTTCCCTGCCACCATAGTGCAGACTGCATTTTAGGGTGCAAGTTCCCTGCCAGCATAGGGCAGGCTGGATTTTAGGGTGCAAGTTCCCTGCCAGCATAGTGCAGGCTGCATTTCAGGAGAGGAGGACAAAGGGATGGAGCACTGTTCCCATAGGAAAAAGCTGAGAGACCTGAGGATGTTCAGTCTGGAGAAGAGAAGGATTGGGGGGGAGCTTTAAACGCCTTCCTGTGCCCAAAGGGACTGAAAGAAAGATGGGGACAAGTGTTTTAGCTGGACCTGCTGCCATAGTAGGAGGGGTGATGAATTTAAAATAGAAGAGGGTTGATTTAGAGTAGATATAAATAAAATGTTTTAGGATAAGGGTGTGAGGCCCTGGCACAGGTGCCCAGAGCAGCTGGGGCTGCTCCTGGATCCCTGGCAGTGCCCAAGGCCAGGTTGGACATTAGGGCTGGGAGCCCTGGTCTAGTGGAAGGTGTCCCTGCCCATGGCAGGGCGTTGGAAATGGATGGGCTGGAGAGGCCCCTTCCAGCCCAAGTCATTCCCTGAAGAGGTGAAATGATCTTCTCTTGCCTCCAACAGCTGTGCTCACAGAACAGCTCCTGTGCACTTCTGCCAAGACCAGCACTGGGATCTCTGGCACCCTGGCCCTGCTCCAGCAGTAATCATTCTGTCATTCCTCCCCAAATTCCTCCTGTTCTCTCAGAAACAATTTTTCTTCTTACTTCATGACCCAAACTGTTGCCTCAATTAGTTGCTCAGTGTTGATTAAACAAGCCAGTTGCTATAGATGGTCGGAAAGGAGTCTGTGGGGATTCGAGCACTAATGGAATGCACAATATTAACTGAAATCAATAGAATTAATGGGTTAATTCCATGCTAATACATAGTGCTGGAGGAGAAGTTAGGCTAATGAAAATGCATGTATTCCCTAAACTATTCCATGTGCATCAGATGATTCATCCATCCCTGCTTCTTTCAAACACTAATGAGATTAAAAGCACATTTACTGAGTGTACATGACCAAGCACAAGCTCTGCCTCACCAGGCTCTCTGGGCAGGGTGCTGTCTCTGAACCTGTTTCTCTGCAGGTTAGCTGGGTTGCAGAGAGAACTGGGGACCTGAGCAGGGGGTCCTGCTCTGGGGGCAAGCAGCTCTTTGCTCCTGGCTGCAGCACGATTTGGCATGGGCCCATCCCTGGGCCTGCCCTGGGCTTGTGAAGTGGTGGTGAGGAGTGAGAAATGAGAAGCTGTGGCCACTCTGATGCCCAGCTAAACCTTGCCTTGTGTCAGCTTTTGTTTTCTTATACTGGATAGACTCACTGGAAAACAAAACTTCTGGGTTTTTCTTCTTCTCATGCTGATTTCTAATTGAAAATGGGTCTGAAAAATTGCAGATGTCTGGGTCTTCAGGAAGAAATGTACATTTTCATCAGAGCCATGGAATTATAGAATCATTAAGACTATCTCTGGGCTCCAGCCCTTTTCAAGGGGGAGCCAGAGGGGCAGCGGGATTCATTTGGGCTGGAGAGGTAGGGGGTTGCAGCTGTGAGCAGCAGAGGAGGGGATTCACCCATTGCACACTTTTATAAAGGGCAAGGAGTCAATGGCTTATCATAAGCAAAGATGAGAGGTTTCTGAGCACTGGGAGGAGAAACACGGGACTTTAAGATAGGGGAGTGTGCCAGGTGCAAGTGAGGTGCACATCTTTCAGGGATGCATGTGGAGGGCTCAGAGAAGCCCAGGTACAAAACTGCCCAGTCAGTTTTTCAACCTTGTCTTGTCCTTGCCAAATCAAAAGATCCCCGAGGTGAGTCTTGATGGCCACAAACCCAGGTTTTCCTGTGTAAGAAAGGATTGATAGAAACATCAAGGAATCATTTGGGTTAGAAAAGCCCTCTAGGACCATCAAGTGCAGCCATTCTCCAGCACTGCCAAGGCCACCCATGTCCCCAAGTGCCACACGCACACAGTCCAGGGATTCCATAACCAAATGACACCTGAGCGAGCACCTGAGCAGGCACTGATCAGCCCTGGATCAGCCCTTGGAGCTCCTGCCCAAGGCACAAGCTGCCTTGCACTGTTGTGCTGCTCATGGTGGGTAACACGTTTGCTTTTCTCCATGTGTGGGGCCAAAGAACATCTTGGCCCCATGTGGTGGTGCTCAACAATCAGCCCTTTGTGGGCTGCATCCCCAGGCCACCCAGGAGGACGTGACTCACCCCCAAACAAGGCCAGAGCCTGTTGTGGGGCCTTTCTGACACGGCCCATGGGGCAGCCCCAGCCCAAAACCAGCCCAGAGAGCAGGCAGGGCTCTAATTGAGAGTGGGCTGCAAAACCCTCCGAGTTTGACTCTGCTCTCTGGAAATACTGACAAAGTCAGAGCCAAGAAAGATGGTCCCAGCAACCTGATGAATTTTTGGCAAAAGAGAAAATGGTTTTGGCCAAAAAAGAGGTTGTTTGGCTCCTGAGCTGCATCTGTAGAGATGAGCTCCAGCTGCAAAACTCTGAGCAGAACTGAGTGGATTGGAGGGCACCCAGTGGCAGCAGTTCAGAGGCCACATTTGTCTTAGTTTAGGGACATTTGAGGTTTCTATTTATGGGGAAAAAAATGTCATCTTTTTCTCTATGCATCTCTGTTTTCTCTGTGGGTGGGTAAAAAGAAATATTTGATGCCACAGCACTTTGGGAGACCTTTCTTGGAGAGATTATTAATTGGGAGTTGGAATTAGACAATCTTTAGGATCCCATCCGACCTTTAATCTATGATTCTGTATAATAACTCATCCTATGATTCTTTAAGACATTTTCTTTAAAAAATTGCTATTTGGGAGAATTTTTCCCTGAGAATAGGCCTTGCCCAAAATAAAATGTAGGGAAGAGTTTGTTTCAGTAGGGGAAGGGAAGGATTGGGTAGATAAGTTGAAGCAAACCCTTCCTTTTTGGTTTCAATTAAGTTTCTTGCCAAGTCTGCTTTGCAGAGTGACTGCACAGCTGAACTTGGGTCTAATCCTGCGATTCCACCAGCCTGTGGTGGGAGCAGCCAGGTGACAGAGGGTCTCTCACCCTCCCCCGGGCAGCCACGAGACATGGCTTTCCCCAGCCGAGCCAGTGAGGTCACTGCAGTATTTTCTTCATTTACAAGATGTGACATCCATTCCCACATGGAATCTCATTCCTCTGGCCCTGAGCACCACTGTGTTTCTCACATAAGGAGCTCTGTATTCAGAAGCACTGGGGGGAGTGGGAGCCTCATTTCCAGAAGTGTCCCATGGTTTTAGGAGCATGTCCCTCCCAGAACACAGTCCCAGGGGAAGTCCCTGGTTGCTGTGCCCGTGGCAGGGCCTTGGCCCTGGCCAGGCTCAGCTCTGCCTCTGCTTTGACCTGTGCATGGCACCCCCAGGCTGGCAGCCAGCAGGCACAGCCTGGAAGGACACGGGCAGCACGCAAAACTCATTTCTGTCAGTCTTCCTCTCCTGTCTTGCAATTGTAAAACCCCAGAATGGGTTGGGTTGGGAGGGACCTGAAAGCTCATCCAGTTCCTGCTGTGGGCAGGGACACCTTCCCCTGGGAGAAGCATGGGTTAGTTTGCTGTGTAAGGTGGATGAATCTCCTCCGGGGCTGCCTTGAGTGGCTGCTTGGCCAAGTCGTGGACGTGAACCCCCGTGGCACAGAGTCCCCCTGCTGTGGGGGCACAGCCAAGCCTTGTTCACACTCCAGCAAGGGGCAACACAGGCATGAGGTGTCTCTACATTTCACCTGCACACGACAGTGCAGACCCTTCCTCTATTTCCAAGCCAAAATGGGTGATCCCACCTGCTCCCAGGTGGCCTTGGTGACACCAGGGAAGAGTCTGGGCTGCAGAGGGTGAGTCTCTTGTAAATGGTTCAGGAAAGGTGCCACAAGGCAAGGGATGGGACAGACACACCCATCACACAATTTTCTGCTGCTCTGCATGGATTGGAGGACTCTGCTCTCAGAGCAGCTGAAGTCCTGCAGTGCTCAGCAGCACTTTGGTTGTGATGCTCCATTTGGTACAGTCTTATTAGTGGCAAATGAAAACCAAGCATTTGGATTTTCATTTCCTTCACTTCTGATTTTCACCACAGAGAGGATTTCACTGAGGATTAGGAAGAATTTCTTCACAGAAAGGGGGCTCAGGCCTTGGCAGGGCCTGCCCAGGGAGGTTTGGAGTGCCCATCCCTGGAGGTGTCCAAGGAATGCCTGGATGTGGCACTCAGAGCTCTGGGCAGGTGACAAGATGGGGATCAGACACAGGATGGACTCAATGGTCTTGGAGGTCTTTTCCAACCTGAATGATCCTGTGGTTCTATGATTCAGAGAAACTCTGCAACAACCTTGCTGACCACTGGCAGGGCCAAGGCCTCCCCAGGACATGTTTGTGTGTCCAGAAGACAAAGCAGAGCTACCCAGTTACACCAGCTCATGAAACTTGCCTTTGATCTCACACTTTTATACACCACTGATTTCAGTGCAGAACTGACACCATCAAAAATAAGATCAAAGCCTGTTCCTTGTGCACTAGAGGCATCTGTGATGTCAGCAAACACCCAGAGTCACCAAACTGAGCTCTGTGGAATTTCTGTGGTTTGAAAGTGGTGTAACTATGATTAAAACCTTGTCCTTACATTAATTCATATTTCAGAGGCCTTTTCTGGGATCTTTCACATTGTGAGTCTGCTGGGGAAATTCCAGCTGTGCATTCTAGATTCGTGATCTCTGATTCTGTCATCTGTTTGCTCTCTTGTCCCCGTGGCTGCTCAAAGACAGGGAGAAGCAGCGTGGCTTTCCCCCAGGCCGGTGTAAATCAGCGTAACATCAGAACAATCTGAGTCATCCCTGTCTTCACCCAGCTGTGCCTGCTTTAATTTCATGAAACGGGGGTTTCTCCATGGAGAATGGCATTGCAGTGAGCTGGGAATATGCAGCACAAGTGCAGTACAAAATTCCCAGCTCACAAAAGAAGACCAGAGAGGGACAGCCTGGAGGGTTGGATGGACAGGGAAGGTGCTGGCCCACAGTTCAGAGCCAAAGGACAATGGAGTTTGTGACCAGCATCTGTTTGTGATGGAATCCCAAATGCAGTTTGTGACTGCCAGGGGGACTGTGTGCTTCAATACCTGCCCCCAACCATCAGCCTGGACTTGTAGTAGATGTAGGAGGCTTGAGGATGCTTGCTGAACTCAGGGGAACTTCTCAGGTCAGAGTTCAACCCACCTCCATTGTGTTTCCATGAAATCTGTCTCTGAAAATGCCCCATGAGAGCTCAAAGAACACTGGAATTGGGAGCAGGATGGAATAGGCACTTCGGAGGGGATGTGGCCATTCGTGGTACAGGGGCACCTTGAAAGAGAGGGATTTAGCTCCAGAAAACAAAGTTAGGCTGAAATTATCAAAACCCCTCCAGGATTTAGGAACTTCTTCCTTATTTAATCACACATGCTGAATTGGCTTCTTGCTCAGCACTGGAGGCTCCCTGTGTCCCGTGGGCACCGAGTGCTATCGGTGGCCCCGCACTTTGGGATCTGCTCCCAGGCACAGCCATGCCAGGAGCAAATGCCCTTGGCCAGCTGAGCCAGCCCTGCACAGACACCGCTGTTCTGTGCCTGCTCCCAGCCCTGCAGTGCTCCAGCTGCACTCCAAACCATATAAATAAACACCTTGTGACTGTCACCTACTTGGCAGAGCAGCCAGGCTCTCAAAGCTGTGTGCCAGCGTCTCCACACTCGCTGCCCAGCTGGAGAAGCCAAGGCATGGAGTGACTGAGCAATTCCCACTGCTGGCAGCTAGGCCAGCAGCCTCACCTGAGGAGCAGGCACACACCCCAGAGCAGCTGAGGGTCCTGCCCTGAGAACGTGGGGCTGCTGCTGACCCTCTGCAGCTGCAGGAGAGGTTCAGCAAGGCGGGATGAGATGCCTGTGCTGCTCTCTAAGGCAGCTTGAGAAGTGTTTATTGTTTACTTTGTGTTTATTCTGGATTCCTGAGGACAGTGGAAGGTCAGCACAGGTACATTACACCCCCTAGTATCTTGTGAGGGAGGATGGTGTGATTTTATCGGAGAAGGTTGAGGTAGGAAAGCCAAGCAGTCAGAAGACAGGCTCTGACAGATCCAAGGCTGTCTGTGCCGTGTAATTCCTTTCCTCCCGTGCGTTTCCATTCTGATATGGTCTTTAACTGCATGATTAAAAATATTGATACTCTTCTTGGACGAGATAAAAATCTGTAGTGTGGTGGTATTGAATAACTGAAGACACAAATCCTCATCTTTGGCAGACAAGCGAGGCAGATGCTGTGAGCGTTTTCTTTAGCTGAGTGCAGGCTCCAGGTTCCCAGGATGGGAGGAAAACACAATCCCTCATGACAGCATGGTGATATTTCAGCAGAGAGAGGAGTCAGGGGCCATGGCAGACAGACAGTGCTGATGATTTGCTGAGATGTTGTGTGCACTACTCAAACCCTTCATGGGCACACAGATGAAAACTCCACACTGGAGCAAACCAGCAGAGCTGAGTGGATCTCAAAAAAAGTGGGGACAGGCACCCGCCCATGCCTGGGAGGGCAGATTTTGAGCCACTGGATCAGTGGATTGAACGACTACAGAAATTGTCTAGAATTCTGCAAAGACCTCCCAGGGACAGAGGTTTTAAGGAGTGAAGTTGTGGCAGAAGGAAGATGAGTGATTGTGTTATCAAAGGGTTTCCAGGAATTTAATCCTCACAGGAAAGCAGCAGAAAGAGGTGGGGGAAGAATTTGGGCCAGTTACAACCAAAGGAGCCAAAGAAAGCACATTTTGGCAAGAGGGGTAATTAACCTCTGGAACAAAGTTCCTGGAATGACAACAGAGTTCTTTCTCTCTTGAGGTTTTCTTGTCAATGAGAGCTCTTTTCTGGAAAACAAAGACAAGTTCTGAGGCCATGACCACCGTGAGTGGATGCAATTCTTTGGCTGTGTGAGGGGGTCAGCTCTGCCTCACCCCTGCTCTGCTGTCTCAGGGCTCTCCTGGCCCCACTGCAGACCCCTCTGCATTGGATCAGCTGCGTGCTGATCTCACAGAGCCACTGCAGCACGTCCTGCTGCAGTGCAGGTCCTGCCAGGGACCTGGCCAGGGCTCCAGAGCTTCACCCTCTTCCACACACAGGTGGTTTTTGCTCCACATGACCTTACACTGACCTGCTTCCAGCCTCTGTTCTGATCAGGGAGCGCATCCAGTCTCTGGTCATCCTTCATTCCTACAGTTCCTGTACCCACCCTACCTTGTAGCCTCTCCTCAACCTTGTTTCCTCCATGACACCTGCTAGTAATTCAGCAGAGACCACACGAGGCAGGGAGCTTGCACCCACAGCCCCACCTGAACAGGCCCCCGTGCTCAATCCAGCGCTGTCCCCCTCTGGGGTCACACCAGCTCTCCATGGGCGGCTCTGGTGCAGAGATGGGCTCATCCCATTCCCTCCTGGCTCTCGTCTCCTCCTCGTGGTTTCTTTTCAAACAGGAGTAGCAATCTTTGGTGCCCAGGGATAGGACCAGGTTGTGCTGGAGATGTTCCAGGGCAGCTCAGGCTGGGTAAAAGGAAAGGTTCTTTCCCAGAGGTGCTGGCACTGCCCAGGCTCCCCAGGGAATGGGCACAGCCCCGAGGCTGCCAGAGCTCCAGGAGCCTTTGGCCAGCGCTCCAGGGATGCCCAGGGTGGGATTTTGGGGGTCTGGGCAGGGACAGGGACTGGTCTGGGTGATCCCTGTGGCTCCCATTCAATTCAAGGTATTCTGTGATCTTCTTTTGACCAGGGCACTGCAGTCCCTACCTCGTTTGGTGATTCCCAAGTGGTGATAGTCACAGAATGAGATATTCTGAGTTAAAGGGGATCTTCCAGCCTGCTCCTGCATCAGAACCTCTCTGCTGCTGAGCACAAAGGCCAACACAGAGGGTGCCATGGGGAAATGCTGTAGCAGCTTAATTCTTCCTCGAGCACTGGGATCCTAAGTTCACCCACAGCTGAGAAAGTCCAAGGTGGGGAGCAGCCAGCGCAGCCCTTTGCTGGAGCCTGCACCTGAGCGCTGGCCTGAGTGCAACAGCAAACAGGGCTGTCACTCTGTGGGGTGAAAAAAGGCAGCAGAGGAGCTGGGCCTGACCTGTGCTATGGTCCCAAACACCCCAGAGGTACTTGTCATCGAGAGCTGGAGGAAGGGGGTCCTCATAGGCGGCTGCTGGCACAGTTTGGTGTTTTCTTCAGCAGAGCAGCACAAGGCTGAGAGCCGCTCCATGTGGGAGGAAAAGGGTTATTGAAATTACAAACACCATTCAAGGAGAGCTGTGATTAGCTGGATTTTACAGACAGTTAGGATGAAAGCTGAACTTTATTGCTTCTGCCTTTTTCAGTTGCCTCTGGTCTATTCAAACTTCATGACACTTAAAATTAGATTGAACTCTAAGCTTCTCTAAATTGAGAAGCTGAAGTCAACAGGGAACAGGGAAGAGACACCAACAACTCTTTTACCTACATTGATTAGATGATAAAAAATATGATTTGTCTTTTAAGGTTCTGTTGATTTAAGTGTCTGAAATTCACTGATGTGCAGTAGAGTTTTTAATAGTACACATGTTCCTGGTAAATCTTCATAATCAATTTCCTTTATTCTCTTCTCTTGCATTTTTCATCATAATCATCTTTCCTCAACTCTCCTTAGCAAGTAATTCTGAATTTCAGGCTTGTTTGCAACCTGCTGACCTCTCCCCGCCCCCAGTATGAAACCTATGAATAATCATTGAAAGCGTGTCATAAATAATTACATGTGAACTGCAGCCAGTAATTAAATATTAGGATTCTGCTCCTGTTACTGGGTGAACTCTTGTTTTACAAGGGTAAAAGAAGCCTTCAAGCAAGTTACTAGACCTTTGTATAGCTCAAGTTATCTTGGATTACAAGATAATTTCTTACAGCAGAATTCATGTTTGGTTATTTAAACTAAGACCAAAACCAGATTTCCATGGCAGAAATAGTGAGGGCATAAGGAGAAAGTTCAGCACAAAGGTTCAAACCTTGCTTAATAACGTATTATTATTTAATTTCCTTCCATCCCCTGGGGTCTCTGGGATACAGGGAACATGTCATGGCTGTAACTGCAGGTCTGGTTCGGTGCAGACACCGTGGCTCAAGGCTGCTGCTCCTGCCAGGAGTTTGGGAATGCTGCTGTGTCCATGGCAGGGGCACTGCTGGCTCTGTGCTGCCTGGGGAGCAGGAAAAGCCTGTCCCACCTCAGCAGACTCTCCATCTCTCTGGCTCCAGGTGACTTTTTAATCCCTGACACAGGTCAAGGCCCTTCTCTGAGGTTCATTATGGCCACATTTGACACCTGGGAGTTCATTTCCACAATCACCTCTCTCTGTTTCGCTGCACCTTCGGCAGGTGCTGCTGTGGGACCAGGACTGGGCTCCAGGGCTGTGTCCCTCCAGGTTCATCTGCCAGGCCACAGCTGAGGTGCTGCCCTGCCTGAGCTCTGCTCAGCTGCTGCTGCAGAAACGGGCAAGGTCCCCATGGGGCTGTGTCACATCTGCAGCCCCGTTCCTGTCTCAGACCTGTGGAGCATCCCAGGTTGCACTAAATACCCACAGGTGGGCAGCTGGCTCCTCAGTG
Organism: Lonchura striata; assembly: GCF_050655825.1. Lineage (NCBI taxonomy): Eukaryota > Metazoa > Chordata > Aves > Passeriformes > Estrildidae > Lonchura > Lonchura striata. The sequence goes on along the minus strand of NC_140706.1, from coordinate 404,121 downwards.
ACACAGACACCCACCTCAGGGTGGTAACACAATTATCAGAGAACCATGGAATGGTTTGGGTTGGAAGGGACCTTCAAGCTCATCTTGTTCCACCCCCTGCCATAGGCAGGCACACCTTCCTCCAGACCAGGTTGATCCAAGCAGGCTTTGCTTTCTTTTCCTCTGTACCACCCTTACATGACAGATAATTTACTGTTTGCTCTATACTCTATATTTTATTTTTTAACACACTGCCTTTGTCGTTCATTATCTGCCCATTTCTGCCCAATGCCTCAACTCAGCAGCCCCAGGGGAAACCCATTTATCATCCTGGTTTTGGAGCCACCCCAAGACATGATCGATTTGTCTTCTCTATTTCTCACCATGTTTCTACTGTTTTTCCTTATTCTGTGTCCTCCACATTGGTTTTATGCTTTTTATGACTCAGTTACCCAGCTGAAATATCTCTTTTGCTCTCCCTTTTATGAGATGTATTAGGAAAGACTTGCCAAGGCTGTGCAGATCTCACAATGCAGCCTCTCCCTGCTCGTCACAGCACTCTAAATATTACACAAGTACAGACACAAGGCTTGCACTGCTTCCACAGGTACAATTCTCGCCCAGGTCTGATGATTAAAATAGTATCTGTGGTCTGACTGTCAGCCAGCAGATGATCTGGGCAAGGCAGATCCATGTCTTGAGAATCCCTCCTGTGTGTGAGGTTGTGTTAATGTCCAGACTGGGGCTGTTACGTGACTGTGCCCTTGTGCTGGTCTGGGATGGGAGGATGGATTTCAGCTCCTTCTGGATTATGTCTCAAATTGTGAATCCTTGCATTTACAACCTCAGTGCCTCTCTAGTGTGGAGTCCTGTTAATTCCAATGTAAGTTTCTCATGGTTTTGTGCTTTTCCTGTTCCAAAACATCCTGCCTTTTCCCTGCACACCCTCCCACCCTCTGTTTGTAGTCTGACTCCCCCTCAGGCTGTGGGAGTTGTCCCAGCTAAGTGAGGCTCCCCAGGCTCTCCTCAAGTCACTGAGGGCACAGGAGTGATTCCAGAGAGTAACTGTAACTACTTAATTTAGGTTCTTCTTGGCATTTCCTTACTATTGTCCTATATGTGTAAATACATATGTATGGCTATTGCCTGAATTCCAGTTATCTTGTGTCACCACTCTCTTCTCACTGCACTTTCCCTTCCTCAGTTAAAACCTTCCCTGGTTTTTCCAACTTGGCTTCCTCTTCCAATTTCACTGCGTGTCTTATTCATCCTTACTTGTGATTTGGCATACAAACTCCAGCCTTTGTGTCTAATATTTAGTGTCAGAGGCAAAAAAAAGGTCGTGAGAGATGAAGGGATGATGGATAGATGTAATGACCTGTGCTGGTACAGACATGTACACAATTTTGTCTTTGAACCCAGGGTTGCCTGGAAAAGTGTCACTGGAGGACATTTACTGGAGCCCTATGGCTTCATAACGTCAGAAGGAGAATCTCTGCTCTTTGATTTTAATCATAATTAATCTTCATAAATCTTCAGGAGGTTTTAGCTTTTGTTTGAATGAATTTTGCAACTTCCAGAGAAAATAGAGGCGGGGGAGTATAATTGAGTGCTTGTTTAGTGCCAAATTCATCTTAAAGTAGGAATGCAAATCGCATGGCAAGTGTTGAATTATATATGATTAAAACCGCTTCAGCCCTTGCAAAGAAAAATAAAACATGGCCTTTTTATTCATCGGTTAATCATGTACAAAAAAAATTGGATGGAACAAAAATGAACTTAATCTCAGAAAAAGGGGTCACAGTTGCTGCTTGACATATGGCTGGGATCCCCATCATAGCCATGCAGCACAGAGCACGCTGGCATTTAAGTGCTTCAAAGAGGTACATTAAGGAGAGAGTTCATTGATAAATGACCCTTTAAAAACGGGTGAGATTCTGTCCTTAGCAATGAATGCTCAAGGTCTGCACAGTTGCCTTGGCCCATCTTGGCTCTTGTGTTTTGCAGGCAGAGCTGGAAGGTTTTCCAGTGCTCAGTTATATGGAATGATGTGCAGGACAGATAAGAGTGTTGAAACCGCTGAAGGCAGGATCCAAATACTGTCCATTTTTGCTAGCAATTGTTGGTCTGCAGCAGTTCAAACTCAACACCCGTCGACTTTTCTGATCCGGCAAGTGTCAGAGATCAAACGAGGAAAACGCAATTTTCTCCTCACTTCTCTACAGCAAGAACAGGGACCTGAAAATGACTGCTGGACCCTGCTGAACCAAAAGCATCAGACATTTTTAGGGCTGTTTGATGCAGTGGGCATCACAGCACCCCCGGAGAGCTTGATGAACTCTGTGTTCCGAGAACTCCGTCTCTGAAGGCATTGCCCTTGTTTTGTTATTGGCAGCGTGGGCAGGGGATGCTCCGTGCTCTGCCTTCCAAGCTGCTCCGGGCACAAAGGAGGGTGTGGGGTGTGCAAATGGGCTCAGCTTGCCCTGGAACAGCAGTTCCCTCAGATCTCTGGCAGGGATGGCAGAGGAGGACATGGACCTCCAGCATGTGCCTTAAAAACCCAGCCGCCTTTCCGCAGCGTGGTGGAAGTGTCAGCATTTGGTGGGAGACGGTGGACAGAAAACAAAGTGTTAGTAGATGTGTTGGAGCCAGGGGAGGCAGGGAAGAGCTTCCCAGGGAGTGCTGGCCAGGGACACCTTCCACTGCCCAGCTTGCTCCAGCCCCAGTGTCCAGTCTGGCCTTGAGGAGGGAGATGCCTTGTTCCGAGGGAGCCACACTTCACACAGACTTTATTCCCCTTCCACTTGTGCCTGTCTCCAGTGTGGTTTGTTTGGTCTGGAGATGCCTGTCCTTTTTTACAAGCCCACACCTGCCACAAGGTCTCCCGTGGAAGGTGTCAGAGGGACAGAGAATGGAAGGAACCACGTGTACGACGCCTGCTGCTCCAGCAGAGAAGGGAGGATGCAAGAGCTGCTTCTGGCAGGTGCTTTTGTAAATAATTCTACTGCTGGGGATTAAATAGACCCTCCATAATCTGTTCCACTTTTTAACTTCCCATGTAACATTTTTCTTCATATTGATCTAAATCTCCCTTGCTGCACATTTACCCAGTATTACTTCTCATCTCATGTCCCACAACCGTGGAGGGATATCACTGTCCACATCTAAAATGTCTTGTTTATGTATTTGAGTGTTCTGATCTTGTTTCTTCACAGCCTTCATCCTAAACTACACAAATCCTTTTCTTTCATCCTCACCTCAGCCTGCAAAACATTTATAATTTTAATAGAATTCCTCTGAGATCTTGTCATCTTCTTTAACATGTGTTGTCCCATCAAAAGATGACCCAAACTCCAGCTAAAGCCTTACTGGGGCTGAGAAGTGCAGAGTAATTGCTTCCTGTGATAAACACATACCACTTATGCTCAGACTACATGTTTTCTGGTTTTCATCCTGTTTCTTTTCCCTGTTCAGCCTGTGACCACCTCTTTCCCCATGGCCATATCTCCCTTGTTTCTATTTCCTAGGTTTGCTTTTCCCTCCTGTCTTTTCATACTCACAAGCAAAAGTGCCACTTTTGCTTCTGGTCAGTGTCATCCTTTTGATTTCATACACTGTCTTGAACAGATCAAGATAATTTTGAATTCCAGTCTTGTCTTGCCCATTGCTTGTGACCCCCTCCTCACCTTCTGTCAGCCACAAATTACAGAAATCTGTTCCCTGTTCCATCACTGGAGCCATTATGGGAATGTTGAACAGTACCAGACTCAGGACAGACTTTCAACACCTCTGAGTCTGAAAATGTGCCTTTTCTGGTTTTGGAGCTCTGTGCTCATGAGCACCCACCTGGCTGTGACTGCTCAGAGGCCACTCACTCTTGGAGCTGTGCCAAATATCTTGGAGGGGTCAAATCACATCACATCACACCTACTTTCCTGGACAGTGTTATCCATGAGATTGATCCATTATTCATCTGGTTCTTTTGCCTGCTTCTTTAGAAAGGCCATTCCTTTTCAACTCCTTTGGGATCTCATTCTTCATAAGAGTTGGAAAGATAAAGATGTCACTTTTCTACCATCTCTAGTAGCTCATAGACTCTCTGACAGGTTCCAGCAACCCCTGGGAGAATGTATTTCTGTGTAAGCAATTCTGTAGCATGAGGGGAAATGGATTTTAAAGCAGAATTTGGAGGGGAAACTCTCTTCTTCATGGAGAGTGTGGTGGGACATGACAGAAGCAGACTGGATGTCATCCCAAAGATGTTGCCCAGAAGGGTCCATGTCCTCAAATTACTTTATCTCCTTGGAACTGTTGCCCCTCTCATCACCCATCACATGTTCTGACCTGTGCCACAGCAGAAGGTCTTTCCTTGGGTGTGCCAGAGAGGGAGAAACCCATGGCACGAATGCCAGATCCATTTCTACTCCCAGTTTAGGGGTCAGCAGCTGTGCAGCCATGGATCACCAGCACAACCATCCCTCTCCTCACCCTCAGCCTCGCTCCATCACCTCTGTTTTGGTAAACAATTCCTCCATGGGAACTGGCTGCAGCCAGAGACTACAGCAGGTGGAGAGACCTTTGTGAATGTGAAAAAGGATGTGAGCCACTGCATGGTATCTGGAAAGTGATACACTGCAAGGAAGTGTAGACCAGGGGAAAAGAGAAAATAAAAGTGTTGAGATGTCTTTAATAACACTGGTGAGCAGGGCATAGGAATCTGTACTGTCAGATCCTGAACCCTCAGTGCTTCAGCCTCCAGAAATGCTGCTCTGCTCATGCGGCAGAAGTAAAGGAACAGTATGGGCTATCTGCAAACACTGCAAAAAATTTTTCAAAGTAGAAGTCACTGCAATTTGCCTGCCCCTGGGAGCAGAGGGAAAGAAGAAAAAGTCCCTCAGATGGAGATTAAATTCCAAACAACTCAATAGGAATATTCAGTGAAAATTGTTTCCCTTGTGTACCGAAGGAGGTAATAGCTGGAGATGTGGGGCTCTTTCATCCAGTGATCTGCCCCTCTTGGGTCTTCACAAATTGCCCTGACCAAGAAGACTGCAGGTCTGCATTTCCAGTGCCCCTGATGGGACATGTTCCTTATAAAAATTTCCCTCTGTTTTTTAACTTGCTCCTAAGGTTTTTGACAGGCAAATGCAAGAGTTATTTGAAGGAAATAAGGATATTACAGTCCACATAGACTGGGGGGTAGGGGAGAGGGCAGCAAATGGTCAAAAATGGGGCATGGCAAAAGAAATCTAATTTGAAATCAGAAATGTGGGTTATTTGGGAGAAAGTGTAAGTGAATTGACGTATACACAGACTCTGGCCAAAGCCATGTGAATACAGAAATGCTGCTTTGACAACTAAGAAAGATTTGCAGGGTTTGGCTCCTGGAATTAAATGAGCTGACTGTTCTTTCTGAGCTGTTATTCAGGATTCCAAGTGAAACAGGAGTGCCAGCGTTGACAGGGAGTTTTGCCAGCCAAAGAGAGGAAAGCAAGCACCTGAGTTTGGGCAAGCTGTGCCAGAGGATTAGAGAATAGTTTAGGTTTTGAAGAGGTCTTTAAAGGTCATCTGTACAATCCCCTGCAATGAGCAGGGACATCTTCCACTAGATCACACTGCTCAGAGCCCTGCCCAACCTGATCTTGAATATTTCACTGCAAGATAAACCACCTAGCCAGTAAATCCCTCTGTGAACAACTCAGAACAGAGTGACAGAATTCCTGTACTCTTTGGTGGAATTGTTTTCTCAACCACTATGCAAAAAGCACCTTCATGTACAGAGGGATGCCTTTGCTGCAGGAGTTGTTAAAGAAAAATATTCAGGTAGGGTAAATGGATCTCAAAAAAAAAAAAAAAAAAAGTGACCCAAATTTCACTGTTGCTAAAGAAATAGCTCATTCAGCTGTGAGAAGACAGGAGGGTGTTCAGCTTTAATTTTGCAGATGCATCCATGGAGTTTGAGCAGTGTAAAGCAGGAAAACAAGAGCTGAGAGCAGGCACTGCTGTCCTGGGAGTGTTTGAGCTTCATTCTTGAGTGCTGGTGGAGAACTGCACAGGTCATGGAAATCTGGTGGAAGAGATTTCTCTTATCTCAAACATCATTAGGAATAAACTTCTGGAAGCCGTGGCAGAGGAGAAGGCACTACAGAAAGCTTTAACACACCACTGGGAGGAGGCTTGGGAGCTGCATATCAATGCAGATCAGATCTTTCTGTAATGAGAACACAGTGCACAGATGCAAGAATTAGCAGTGTCAGTGCTACAGCCCCGAGGGATTCTACAGAATTTGTGAGATCGTGAAAATCCATTGCAGTGGCCACCAATACACACAGGGATGGAAGAAATAGATATGTGTGAAATGTGTCAGGAGTTTCTACCTTGGAGACAAAAAACAACGATGCTGGGTCAGATGTGATGGACCTGTGGGATCATCCATGGTCTGAGACTGTAGTATTAGAGACTGTCATTAAGTTACCCTGTAGGAAACAATAAACCTTTATGTGGCACATATGGGCTTCCAGAAGTGGTAATTTTTTACATCAGTGCACAGTTAATTAATAGGACTTCACAAGATTTTGAGGAGCTGGTGAATGCCAGAACTCTTCAGTCAAATGATTTGAAGCAAGATGGAGATAAGGGAGTTAAAAAATCGCAGATATTTAATTCTATATGTGTATAAAACCATTACAGGCACTGAGAAAGATCTGGATCTCACTCTGCTGGACTTAAGCAGACTGCCTTTAAGGCATTGGGTGTTTTTAGCTGAAATTTTGCTCAGAAAGATGAGAATTAGGCTGCCTTGCTTATCCAAATCTGGGCTAAGAAGCTGAGCTGATCTTGATGCACAGATAGAGAAATAAAAATACATGTACAAAATCAAGTGATGTTTGAGGAGCTCAGTTACTTCAGACTCTGGGGCTGATGACTCCTGAATGCTGCTTTAGTGGCAGATGAGCATAAACTGCAACATGAGAAGAATTTTTGCTTGTAAGGGGAGAAGAAGCAAAGGGTTTAATAAGGATGTTGTCTGGGAAAGACACCAGGAAAACATGTCACAGTGTGTGCTCCAGTATCCAACAACAACATTAGCCAATGAAACTTTTCTTTTAAAGACAAATCTTATGCCAGGTGTGGACAGTTGAGGAAGCCCAAACCCCACAGTGCTGAGCAGTTTGGGGATCTCAGTGACTGCAGCTAAAGGATGTTGTGTTACGGCTGCTCTGCCTTGAGCACTGCAGCCGTTCGGAGCCCCAGGAACACGCTGCACCAGGAGCTGCAGCACACAGCACTTTCTTTCCTCTAAAGGCTGGAAAATCAGCCCCACAGCAATTACTGAAGGGGAATTTGGACACGTAACCCCAGTGGGGGCAGACTGTTGTGTGTCCAGCATGCTGCTGATAGCACAAACACTGCCTGGCTTAAATTATTCTTTAGTTCTCCCAATTTCCCCACATACACATACATTTCCCCATTCCTTTGCCTTGGCATGCCTCTGCACATGACCAAGCCCCCTTTCTCCTGTGCTTCTGACATCTGCAGAATGCTCCTTGCCTTAGACTGATATCCTTCTGCTTGTTCCTTACCTTAGACTGACATCTAGGGCATTTGGTTTCCTTTGCGTGACAAATCCAGCTGCTGACCAAGGCTGTCGGCCTCTCGGAGCTGGCAGAAAGAGTCACCAACATTGCAGCTGTAGTTGTTGTTTGCCCAGAGAGGTGTTTGCTGCCCCATCCATGGAGGTCCCTGCTTTCCCCTCTGCAGCCATGGCCAGTTGCACTGCCTGGCTGTGCCATGGAAAACACGTAAGGGATTCCTTTGTGACAGGGTGCTCACAGTGTCCTCTTGGGATCAGCCTAACTGGGAGAGAAAAGATCACATGAATATTAAGAATCCTCAATGTCTTATTGAGTCACCTTCCTTGAGAATGTGCTTTCTGCAGCATTTTGGTCAGGAACTGGAGCAGCTGCCCAGGAGAGTGTGGAGTGCCCATCCCTGCAGGGATTTCAAAGCCCTGTGGGTGTGGCACTTGGGGACATGGGGCAGTGCAGGGGAAATGGTTGAACTTGGTGATCTGAAAGGGCTTCTCCAATCTAAATGCTTCTATGATTCTACATGCAGGTGAAATTTTAGACTTGAAGCCACAGAAAGACAAGGGAACAAAGTTCCGTCTCACCATCATCTTCCGGGTGAACAGGGGCTTGTCTGAGCCCTGCCCAGCACATGGGGAAATCTCCGGATGGGGAACATGGCAGGTCAGAGGTGGGGGAGAAGATCAGAAGGTAATGTCACTCAGCAGGCCCAGGCAGAGCTGGACCAAAAAAGGAGCTGTCTTCTGGTTTTAACCTGTTTTGCTCTGCCTCAGCAGAGAATCTTTATGCCTTTACCATCAGCCAGAATATTTTAAAGTCAAATTTAGGTGAAACTTAAGGTCTTATATATCTACTGTAAGTACTTAAAATCACCTCTGGGCCTTGAGACCTCAGTTGTCCTTACTGCTCTCTGCTAGATGTTGTCTCATCTCGACATCCAAGGAGCTGATATCCAGAGAGCGCCAGTTATCCCACAGGATGGGATGCTTATTTTTAGGCACCAGTGTTGAGACCCTGGTGATCACAAACCCCAATCACCCTGTCTGGTATGACTGCCTGGCTTTGGGAGTGGGAGAAGTCTCTGTTCCAGCAGAAATCAGGGTCTGAAACTTCCCAATACAGGAATATCATAGTGTCCCCAGATTTCGGCGAGGAATGAATGTGACATGGATCATTTTCTCTGCCAAAACTTATAGCTAGTTGTGTGATCTGTGTTTCAGATACCCAGTATTTCAGAATAATTTGTACCCACTTTGGGACTTCATGGATACACAAAGCTTTTAAGCCTTTTTCCTGCTCTGATGGATTAAACTTATTTAAAATAGATCCACAACTATTTGCAATCAGGTCATGCACCGAGCGTGATGGTCTGATTTTCATCCTCATTTCATAAGAATATTGTTTATAGCTGATTTGGTGGTTAGTCTGGCTGAGTCAGTCCAGCAGGATGGGGCATTCCAGAGGCATCTTTAGAAAACAAAGGCTGAAGCCTTGTCAAAAAGGATGTGTTAGTGTAGGGGAGTAATGCTATCTAGGGAGACTTTACCCCAAGTCATCATGAGGGCTTTCATGATGAATTCTGTTCTCCTTAAGGGTAATGGAGACATGATACAACTTGTCATGGTATCTGGGTGTCATGTATAAATCTATGATAAACAGCCAGAAAGATGAGAGAAATGTTTTCTTCTGGGTTTGAGGCCATACAGCGAGTGGTTATCTCCTACCTGGATCAGCCATTAGAGGAGAAGGAAATATTCAGTGGGTGTTGCTCTGGTTATTTGTATCTCCTCTGTGCCTGTAAATTCCTGGGTGGAGACACAAATCAAATACAGACAAAAGATTGCTCATAACATGGAGGGAAGGGGTGAAGGGACAGAGCTGGGGGGACAAAGAGTCAGGCAGCACATTTTTAATGCCTGATCAAGACACGCAGCACGTTTTTGGTCTGAACTTTCCAGGATTACTTTATCCCCCTCAGACCTTACATTCCTGAGATGTTTTCAGCAAATTCCACCACCCCAGTGCTGGCTGGGAAGGGTCACCAGGAGAAGATGCGTTTGCAGTGTGGGATTCCATTATGTGTGTGCTGTGCTGGTAAAACCATCAAAGGACTGTCAGCAAGGAGGGGTGCTGTCCTCCCCAGGTGAGCTGCTCTTAGGTACCTCAGGAAACACTGGGGCAGCCCCCAGAGAGGCGTGGTGTTGGAGCATGGAACCTGCACTAAGATCAAGACAAGACAGGTGGAAGGGAAGGAAACTTCCCTTTGCATAGAGAACAGCATCCCAGAGGAGGTTTCTGGGTACTACAAAACCCAGGTGACAGCTCTGAGTTCTGGACAAGGTGTGTGGGATCTCGTGGGAGAGCTGTTCTCAGCAGGCTGGGGCAATGAGCATGAGGTATGGCAGAAGTATTCATTGGGGCTGCTCTGCAGGTATCAGAAGCAAATGGGAAATGAAATGTGAGCTGTGTACAATAATTTGTTCCTTGTGTGATCCTGAGCATTTGGCTATAAAATCACGACATGAAAACACAGTTTAAACAAGGATTAGCAGGGGCCACCTGCATTTAGCCACCCGGGCCCATGCATGCATGACTATTGGTTTATGGATGGTTGGGAAATACTAGGAGTATTTCTTCAAGAATCCCTTTCCCATAATTTTTGACTCCAGGATGACTTTTTGTAATAAATTGTTTCTGCCAGCTCTGGGGATGTTCAAATGTACTGCATATCAGACAGTTGCCTATTAGCAAGCACCAACATTTAGTTTGTGTTTGATTTAATCTGTTTTAATTTAATCTGGGCAGTGGGGATTGTCCAGCAGTGGCCATTCCTACCAGCTGAGCACTAAGGGTGGTCTGGTGCCCAGTGCCTGTTTCTGCCCGTGTTTCTCACACCAGGACAGGATGCAAGTGCTCCTTGCAGTGTTCTCGCCCAGCCATTCACGTGGCCTGGCTGGAAACCCAAATCTGGCACAAAGGCCAGCCTGGGTGGGACTTGGAGCAACCTGGTCCAATGGAAGGAACCAGAAGTGCTTTAAGGTCCCTTCCAACCCAAATGTTGTGTGCTTCTGTAAAGACAACCATCCACCTTTGCAGGCAAAACAAGCTAACCTAGAAGGGGAATAAATCACTCCTGTTGCTTTCTTGGAGGTTTTGGGTGGTTATTCTCCTATTAGCTGCAAATAATGTAAAAGCAAACACCAAATGTTTTAGAGTAAACAGCTTGTCGTGGAAATAAAGTGTCCATCACTCCATGAACTGTGTGTGAATCACAGAATCATGGTGGAGTCATTGAGGTTAGAAAAGACCTCCAAGACCATCTATTCCACCCTGTGACTGATCCCCACCTTGTCAAACAGCCCAGAGCATCGAGTGCCGTGTCCAGGCATTCCTTGGACAGCTCCAGGGATGATGGAGGCTGCACCACCTCCCTGGGCAGCCCTTTCCAAGGCCTGACCACCCTTTCCAGGGAGAAATTCCTGCTGGTGTCCAAGCTGAACCTCCCCAGGCCCAGCCTGAGGCTGTTCCCTCTCCTCCTGTCCCTGTTCCCTGGGAACAGATCCCAAATCCCCCCGGCTGTCCCCTCCTGGCAGGAGCTGTGCAGAGCCACAAGGTCCCCCTGAGCCTCCTTTGCTCCAGGCTCAGCCCCTTCCCTACTCCCTCAGCTGCTCTTCATAGGACTTACTGTCTAGACCCTTCCCCAGCTTTGTTGCCCTTTTTTGGACATCTCCAGCCTGTCAAATGAGGAATGTAAAAAGATTCATGCTGACTTCATATATAAACTGGAGGGGAGGGAAGGGGATGTATCCCAAGACCCTGGTGGAACTGGTGTGGTTCCTGCCAAAACATCTAAAGCCCAAGTTGAGTAAGAAAGGGAGAGTGACAGAACTCCACATTGGTGCTCTCCAGGCATTTTGTTCACTATTTCTAGCCCACACGGAATCACCTTCACACTTCTGTACCCCAGACACAGCTGCACTTCCTTGAGAAAGGAAATTATGTCCTTGGAGGAGAGTCAGACCTGCTTGGTCAGCACAATGCACTTGGAGACACCTATCTGAGAGGAGCTGAGGGTCTGATAAAATGGGAAGAGACAGGTTTTTCTCTTGCTCCCACACTTGAGGAGTAACTCTGGGTGAATGGCACTGAGATAAGAGTGAGCAGAAACAGATGTGAAGCACAGCTACAAACAGGATGTGAAAATAAACTCATTACTCCATCTGCCCACCGTAAACAGCATGAAATTAGCAGGGAGTGAGAAATAAAACTCCAGACAAATGGCTTTTTAAAGGGAGCAGAGGGAGCTGGAAGGGCTGCTATTAGAAAAGCAGAGACAGAAAGCCCAAGCCATGCACAGCTCTGTGCATATCCCAATTCCCTGGTCAGTCAAGGAGGAGGAAAGTCCCGCGGCACAGAGCCTGCCAGGAGCTATTTCTGAAGGCAAAACCAGAAAGGCCACTCCATCTTTGGAGAGAAGACCTAATATTGCTCTTGTCCCTGCCTGTTAGGAAGCGCTATCAATTTTATAAGTCATGGAGATTTATTTTTTTCCCTAAGAGGTGCTGTCTTAATGTTGCATAAAATTACTCTCTCAGGGGCAGTGTGAGGAGAAAAACGTGGTGTTATGTTGTCTCAGTTGCAAAGACACCTCTAACAATAAAAGCCCCTGAATGATTTGGTTCTTAAGTGACACAATTACGGAACGGGTCATTCATGACACCCCAAGTGGCTCAAGAACCTCTGTCATAAAGTCTGAATGGAGATGTTTTATGCTGTGGGTTTGGGCTGTAAATATTCACCCCTGGCCTTTGTTCTATGGAGCAAGGCTCAGTTTGAGGATATATTTACTTAAAATTTTGCAGGCAAATTTCTCAAATAGTCAATCTGCTTGATTTATTTAAAGTGAGATTCCAGAGTGTTTTACAGCTTTTACAGACTGGTTGTGTTTATAACCATCCTGGGGAGTATCTTCTGCAATTCATGTAGCGGAGAAAGCAAAGGAAGGTCATAATTTCTATTTTAACCTACTTTTCTAGCAGCTGACAGGACACTGACAAAGTCATCTCTTCTGGAATACAACCTGCTGGGCTTTATCCTCATTCAGAGGAGACCCTTTGGAAAAAGCCAGAGTAAAATAAGTATTTTTTTCTTTATTCCTGTGGATTCTGCTCAGATATATTCTCTAGCTCATTTTATGGATCTCAGTGAATTTGCAAATTGCCCAAATGATATTTCAAGGCAACTGGTTCCCTGTGTTCGAAGTTCTTCAGTATATGACAGCCCAAGGCAGAGTTTCCCACATGTTGGAAATAATTTCTCTCTCCACATTTGGCAGATCCAAACAAGCCTTGAGTGCTAAATAAACTAGGTCTATGAATAAATCAGGGGCAGGAGAACTCAAATTTGAGATGGTGTGAGATTTGAAATACCTGAAAGCTTGACATTGGCCATGAGGCACTTTAAAATAGTCTGCAGTTAGATGAAAGTTTTTCATTTGAGATTCCACTGGGATACTTCAGGAGGAAACCTCCTAGTGGGTTCACCCAAAGTTTGTAATAAACGTAATTGAAATATCTGAACTCCAGCTGCTGCTTTCTACTCTAATCAAGAGCAGCAGAGGCAGCTCCTTCTTCACAAACACACTGTGACTGCTGAGGGAACAGAAATGGATCTACTGGGCTCGAGTGCTGAACTGGGGGATGCAGAAATTAAGGAGAGGTAGCAGTTGGAAGGCAGAAAAGGGGACCTTATGAAGAGATCCATAGAATCTTGGAGAAAGCAGAGATTTCATTAAGCCCTCAGAGATGGAGATCAGGGACTCACATTTTTCTCAGGAAGCAGGATTTTCTAATATTGTCCAATCTGAATCTCACCCAAAGCAGACACCGGAGGGAGTCAAAAAGTAGATGGTCTTTTCTGTCCTTCCCCTTCTGGTTCCTACCCAAAGGGAAGACAAGTTATGTTAGAGACAGAGTTCCTTTGGGAAGTATTGGAGAAGTTCTTCTTCAAGGTCATTACATCAGTTTCTGTTTTGATAGTACAGCAGGACCCAAAATTACTGTACAGTCACTGGAACTGATTCTCCCCTTCCATAAACCAGGTTTGCCTCTTCCTCAGTCTCCCAAGCTGTGGAGCAGTCCTGCCTTACCTGTATCAAATGCTCCAGACCATCACACTAGTCCCCCCTCTGCCACCTGGGTGCCACACAACCACATCTGAGCAGGGCTGAGCCTCTGGCCCTGCCCTTTGCCAGGAGCAGCGATGCAGCCATGAGCTGGGCTGAGCACATCCCAGGAGCCAGCCTGGACATGTCCAGCCTGCTTGAGCGAGGAAGAGCAATAAATAACACAGGACTGGTCAGCTCCTGGCACTGAGGCACAGCACCACTGAGCCCTGATGAGGTAATTTATTGGTGTATGTGTAGCAATACCATCTTCCTCCCATGCTTTGGGCTCTCCTCTCCAAATGGAGAGCACAGCATTTTGTGTTGGTAAAGGAATCTGAAGACAATTTACAAGAGCTTGGAAAAAGCCAAGACAGAAACAGTGGGAGTCCTGGGGAGAGGGTGACAGTGAACAAAGGCCAACTCCTGGGATATATGTGGTCTGACTACATGTCAAAATGCCCACAGAGAGCCATTTATAGCTCCAGGAAGGTGTAGGCACAGTTAAACCATATTCAAGGAGCAGAGGCCAGGGTCTCTGCAACATTGGACTACTGTTAAATTTGAAGGGCAGAAATAAGATAGAGTGCTGGGAAAGAAAGGATTTGAAAATATTTTTGCTCTCCAAGAAGGAAAAATCAATCACCAGGAACTGGTCAAGTTTCTGTCACTTATAATCCTGCTACCAGGCTGATCCTGCCATAGAACCTTGGGATGATTCAGGTTGGAAAGGACCTCAAAGCTCATCTGGTTCCACTCTTCTGCCGTGGGCAGGGACACTTTCCTGGTTGCTCAGAGCTCCGTCCTGAGCGGTTCCAGGAATGGGGCCTCCACGACTTCTCCGGGCATCCTAGAAGAAGGAGACTGCGGGAGACATGCTCCATTTCCCGGGGCTGCTCCACGGTGCTGACCGCCTCTCCCCTTCCCTTGCAGAAGGTATGGCAGCAGCTGTCGGCTCGAGCAGGGACTGCCTGCAGGCGGGCGAGGCCTGCACCACCGACCCCGTGTGCAGCGCCAAGTTCCGCACGCTGCGCCAGTGCATCGCGGGCAACGGCGCCAACAAGCTGGGCCCCGACGCCAAGAGCCAGTGCCGCAGCACCGTGAGCGCCCTGCTCTCCAGCCAGCTCTACGGCTGCAAGTGCAAGCGCGGCATGAAGAAGGAGAAGCACTGCTTGAGTGTCTACTGGAGCATCCACCACACGCTGATGGAAGGTCAGTAGAACCTTTCTGATGGTCCTCTACAAGGGAATTGCTCACGGGCCGCTCTACAGAGCGCCCCAGCACTGAAGTTGCTGCAAAATACCCCTGTATCATCCCGTGCTGTCCCAAGACATGCTGACTGCACCCAAGGGAACAGCATGAAGCTGTGTTGGAAGGGGTTAGGTTGGATGTCAAGGAGAGGCTCTTCCCCCAGGTCAGACACTGCCCGGGCTCCCCAGTGAATGGGCATGGTCCAAAGGCTGCCAGAGCTCCAGGAGTGTTTGAATAACGCTCTCAGGCACAGAGTGGGATTGTTGAGGTGTCCTGTGTAGGGTCAGGAGTTGGACTTGAGGGACCCTGTGGGCCTCTTCCAACTCAAGAGATTTGCTGATCCTATTGATCCCCATGGTATTGACATTTTGGAGAAAGCACTACTGAAAACCTGAGATGCAGGTTTCACCATGATTTCACAATGTGATTTGTGAAAATCACACTACTACGATTAGTAGCAAAATTGAGAACCACAAAAGAACTGTTTTTTCCTCTTGTGGAGAAGTCTCCATAGCCTTAACAAGAGAGACTTCTCTCCCTCAGTAAACTAAAAAAGGACTATTTTAAAAGTAGTAAACTGACTAAAAATCTTAGGTTTAGTTTTCTTACATTGTCAATAAAAAAGAAAAGGTTGTGGGGGGGAGGAAAAGTATTCTGAAGAGTTTGTTTTAATTCTAACTACTTTTTTTTCCTTCTTATTACTTTCAATAAAATTCTCTCTTATAGCCTTTTAAAGTTTTAACCCTACTTTACCTTTCTCCTAATCATATCTCACAACAAGAAGTATATTAGTGATAAACTAACACCAAACTCATCACAATCTTTAATATATTAACCAAAAACATTTCAAAATTTAAAAAATCCTAAATTAACAAACCAAAACCACTACACGTCTTCCTTTTTTTTAACACAACCTCTGTTTTATGACGATCCCAATATACATTGAGATCTTTTGCTGAAAAAATGCACAGCATATTTTGTATCTAAGTATGTTAACCAAGACTATGAACACCGTAGATTTTATAGAAACACAGCATAAAGCACAGGCATTGACGAAAAACATCGTGAGCTTCAAAAAAATCACTCTCTTAGAATGTCTCAAGTGCACCAGTGTCTTTGGGTTAGTGAAGATTTGGGGCTGGTGACATCAAGCTGGAACTTAAAATGTTCCCAGAGCCAGTATTCAATAAGTTTGGATTTTGACGTTTTTTAAGTCACCATAAAATTGCACTTCAGTGACCATAACTCATCCTTGTCAGGCTGGTGAGTATTTTATGCATCATGAAAATTAAAATGGGGAATAAAACAGACCCTTCCAGCCATGGGCTCTGAAGTAGATTAATAAAACACTGCTGGCTGAAACCTGAAAGGAGAAGTGCAGGAGTGAAACCACAGGCCAAAAGGCCAAGCAAAACAAAGAGGATGGACACTACAGTGTCCATCAGGCTTGCCAGGATGGAAATTGGTTGATCAAGTTCCTGGGAAGCTTTCAGGTGCCACAGCTTGCAGGGTGCAGAGTGTGGTGCTGTGAGCCGGCTGGGGAAATACAAGACCTCAGCACCTCCAGTATCTGGTCTTTCCCATAATTACGTGCCAGATTTGTTTCCATTGAAGCCTGGGGAGGAGGTGGCAATCCAGCTTCACCATTCATCTCAAAGGGTGGTGTCACAGCCCCTTCCCAGCTGACCTTGGTGGCTCAGACTTAGAAACAGGTCACTTGTGCCACGGCTGTGTGGGCAGTGCTGTCAGGAGGGTTCCCAGCTCTGGGACACAGGGTGGTTTATGCTGGAAGGGACCTGAAAGACCTTGAAAGTTCCAAGCCCCTGCCATGGTCAGGGGGAGGCACTTTCCACCAGAAGGAAGAGAAGAGAAAAGAGAGGCTGGCAGGGAGTGCTGAGAGCAGGCAGGGCCAGCTCTGGGTCTCCAGATGTGGAATAGCAGTTTGGTGCTGGATGGCCTCCCTGCCCAGTGACTTGGGACTTCCACTTTGGGAATGACTGGGAGAGGGCTTTTCTTGGAGGCTGCAACAGCTCTGCTCCACTTCTCCCCTGTCATGTCCTGAGCCTCATCTTTTTCAAACAACTGACTTCATTTGCAATGCAGATTTACACACCAAACTTTTGATTTCCTTGCCTTAATTTCCCCAGGGAGATATATTTCGTAGCAGTCCCATGTTTCAGAGTCTTTACATATGTTTAATTGACTGAGAAAGGAAGCCAATCCACACAGTCCATGTAGAGCTTTGTTTCTCAATCACACATACCCAGGAGGCTGCAAAAAGCTTCCTAGAAGCCCTCTTGCAAAAACAATTGTGGAAGTTCGTGCTCAGGGAATTTACAAAGCACACTATTTACTCAGCTTCTTTTGAGCATGCTAGTGTTTAGCCACCTTCCCACTTAGAGACACAATAACATGATGACAACCCGATAACAACTCTCTGATAAGGTGCTTTATCATCAGGACATAAAACTGCTATGCTGGAAAATACAAATGGGCCCCTCTCTAGACGGTAACGATGCAAGATATTTCAATGAAGGTGTAAAGCTGCTTTGAATTGTGCTGTAGTAATTGCACACTGGGAGCCATTTCTTGCTGCCTCTTGCCACAGCTGGAGGCCAGCACATGCCCATAGCGTGAGGCTGGATAGTCCTTTTATCCCAGCCAGTACATCTGCTGCTGCTGCTGTCCACGTCCATCTACATGTCTGATAAAAAACAACAGAAACTGAGCTGTTTGCTTCAGTAATATTCCGTGGTATCCATCAGGATGACGGGGCATTACAGACCATTGCACAGATGAAAGGGAAGCACCAGTTGAATAAAATCAGGCTCCCAGAGACTCAAAAACAACAAGAGGAAGTTTCTGCGGGAGCTGTGGGTCATTAGCTTTGCGCCAAGTGAGAAAAGGCTGTCGGCAAGGAGAAAGGGAGATGTGACAGTAAATATGGAGTGCGTCATCACCCACACAATCCTGTCTGTGTCCTAAAACAAGGTGAGGACCTTTGACCCCAGGAGGGACATAGAAGGTACTGCAATAATGGTGATGGAAACCCTGTGTATGTGTGTGTGAGAGCTGGTGATTTGAGCTCTACCCATGAGCAGGAGCCTATGCTGCAGTCTGGTGTCCTCTCTGGCAATCCCTGCAGTGTGCCCCAGAGCTTGAGCTACAGAGAGTTGCAGCTCAACAGCTCCTGACAGGCTGCCCCACTCCAAAATGGAGATACATTTTTAAAAGCCAGTTACATTCCATTCCCTTCTCCAAGGATGTGTCCACACACCTGCTCGCATGACTCCGAGTGTCCATTTACTTGTGGCCTTTAGAGCATAGTCCCCTTGGACCCGCCAAACAGCCTTTCACTGCAGATGTTGAACCTTGTGCATCTCAGCCATCCCTCAGGAGCCTCACCTGCCCTCTCACCAGCTTCTCTCTTCCCCCAGGCATGAACGTCCTGGAGAGCTCCCCTTATGAGCCATTCATCAGGGGCTTTGACTATGTCCGGCTGGCGTCCATCACTGCAGGTAGGTGGGTGGGAAATGCTCTGACATCTCCTGTGCAGACAGGGAGGGCCCTGGCTGGGGGGCTGAGGGCTGCAGACAGGGAAGTCCTTTGTGCTCCTTGTGAGCATTGCATGGTTCAGGTCTAGCAGTTGTTTTTTCCAAGAAGTTGCCTCTGATTCCTTTGCTGAACTGTTACATGTTCTGGGAAAAGCTGCTTGTGGTTTTTGTCTTTTGGCTGTTTCATGTCCATACTCTGAAGGACTGGGATTTAGAGACGTGGTGCAAAGACCCGTTCCAGTGACCCATCCCAGACACACTCATTCTCCATAGCAGGTGGATGCTCTGTTCTGTGCAGACACCTCATCAAACAGGAGCTCCTTGAGCCTTGCTAGGTTTGAGAAGGTGCTTCCACATCAGTCACAGGATCAAACCCTGCAGGAAAAAAGGTTGATAACCTGTGTGTTGATCCCAGCCACAGCCTCTAACCACCTGCCCTGAGGGCAACCTCAGGACCCAGAGCCATGTTCTGCTGTACATCAGAACCCTGTTAATGGCTGAGCATAGCAGCCTGACACCTTTTAATTCCTCGAGGGCTCAGCAGTTCAAAGGTCGTTGTGGCCACCAAAAACCCATCCATCACCAATGGCACAACAACCACCACAACCAGCCTGTGCTCCACAGCCATGGGGAAGCTTTCCAAGAGTGGGTATTTTACCAAACTACCTGTCTGGGAGCAGGTAATGTGCTCCTCCTGTGCACATCTGCATCTGGCAGATGTGCCCAAACAGCTTTTCCAAGTGTGTGCCTTGCTCTGGGGTGACATCCACAGCTGGAGTGCACCCAAGCAAGGAAGGAGCAGCATGTCCCTGCAGCTGGAGAATGTCTCCAGTCCTCACCATGGCCAGGCACTTGCTGGGTGAAAATGTCCCGCAGCAAATCAACCCATCAGCCCTGGACAAGGGGAGCAGAGGGGATGGGAGGTGCTCCCTGACCTTGCTCTTACTGACTCCACCTAGCAGATTGGTGCATGGACATGGAATTTTTTTTGCTGGGTCATGGTTTTCTTTACTGGAGTTTTCCCCCTTCTGCTGAGTCCCAAAAAGCTTCAGAGCATGAAGAAATCAAGGGATGGGGATTTTTATGGGTGGTTAGCACAATCTCAGGTTTTTAAAGCAAATTGAAACAGGTTGTGCAGCAATGCAAATGGGCCAAGAGCAGCAGGGATTCTTCAGAAGACTTGGCATCCACTTAGGGACATGAAATTTCTTAGCCTTTTGTCCTTATTAATACTAATCAATATCTTCTATTACATAACTTATGACATGTTGCCCTCTGCCTATCCAGTGTCCAGAGTCATATAGTCAACACTGCCAAAGGACCCTCTTTCAAATCTACCAAAAAGAAATTTCAATAACTTGTTGAAACATAAGACACCCCTGTAACCATAGGCCAAGTGAACAACAGGTATATTAAACTAAATTTTACATAAACAATATATGGCCACTACTAAAACTGTACAAATGGAACCATGTCCCTCCACTCTAATAGTAGCAGTGATATAAAAAGCACATCCGCTGGTGTTGTGTGGGAAGAGGAGAAAATCTAGCATGTTCCCTGTGATTTATTGGCTGAGTGGGTAATGAAACCCTTCCAAGTAAGTTTCCTACACGTTAGCTGGCAGCTTCCCAGCATAAACCAATGCTCTGACAATATTAATCTCTGTGCAGTTTTAAAGGTAAGTATTCAGTGAAGGGAATCACAACAAGCAAAACTTTCATTCATCATAAAATATCTGAGAAATGTGGAATTTGACTTCCAGTTCACTGTAAGCAACAGGGGCCAACAGGAAGGGTAAAATAAATGCTGGGAGAAGAAGCATCTGATAAAGTCGGGGAAATAAAGGAGGGCAGTGTCACGATCCGCTTATAGCGGGGTGTCGTGATGGTTCGTTAGCCGATCCCAAAGTGCAAAAGACAAACAGCAGGTTAATCACAACAAATGCACCTTTATTAGGGGCCAAAACAATAAATGCGATAGTGGGGTCAGAAAAGAAATAAAAAGGAGAGAGAGAGAGAGAGAGAGAGAGAGAGAGAGAGAGAGAGAGAGAGAGAGAGAGAGAGAGAGAGAGAGAGAAGGGGGGATGGGAGTAGCTACCAACACAGGTGGAGTCCTCACTGGTCCGGACGATGGGGATCTGTCTTGTTGTGTTGGGGAGAGTCTCCAAAGTCCTACCTAACCCAGGAGTCCAGTTATAGTCCACAGAGGGAAAAGGAGGGAACAGGTAGAACAATGAGAGTCTATTGAAATTGCTGTGGGAGGAACAAGTGTATTTACAGAAAATCATCTAGGCTGAACAAACACAATAAAGAATAAGTCCATTGAAGTTACTGGAGAAGAACAGGTCAGGTCATTCTCCTCCCCCCCCTCCACTGTTTGTGGTAAGGGTCTCAGGCTCAGTCTTTGGGGAGAGGGTTCTTGATCTCCGTCTGTCACGGTGGTAGCAAGGCAGATGAGGGGTCTTCAGTGAGAGACCACCAGAGTCACCCCAACAGTTCATTCGGCTTAAGGGTGGAGAGTGAAGCAGGAATTGCAGTAGGCCGCTCGGTGCTGGGTCCACGCTGGGTCTTCATCAAGTCCTTGCCAACTCCTTGCCAAGTTCTTGCCGGGCCTCATTGGGAACAGCACGTAACGGTGCAGCAGCTGCACCTGCACTGTTGCCTTCTCCAAGCCGGAACCACAGAGGGGGAAGGGAAATCCTGCTCGTGGCAATCGGCAGGCAAATGAGTGAGGGTCTTCAGATGGCCTCTTACAGGCAGCCAGCACAGAAGGGCTCAGGAAGACTGTCAATGTTTTAACACTTCTCAGCAGTGACCGGTTGGTTTTAACTCCTGGTCAAAGACAGGGCTTGACTCTGCATTGGAAATTTATGATTCTGGGGATTTTTCCTCAGTGGAAAAATCTTTCTCTGCTGGGGAGAAAATCCTTCTGTGCTGCTGATCTTTAATTCAGAGAGGTGAAAACCAGCTTCAAATTAATTTTCTCTCTCAAGCTTGAAGGACCCTTGTTCTATCTGTTCAATCAGACACAGTCTGATGTTCCCACTGACTCCTGCCAGGGACTCTGTAGCATTTTTCCCCTCACTAAAACAGACCCCCATCCACTTCTGAAGCACCCCTACATCCAGTGTTGGACAAATACCTTTCCCTTTTCCTTTTCCTTTTCCTTACTTTTACAGAGAAGGTTGTTGGCATATAAACTCACGAGATCCCTATTTTCCCACTGCAGACACTGTTTTTCTCATCCATCACTACAGTTTTTGCTTTATTTTCCTGACCTTTCCCCTTACTGCAGGTTTCCTCCACCTTCCCTGCATCCCACAGCACATCTCTGCTCTCCCACCCAGACTGGGACATTCTTTCTCCTCTTGTTTAGGAGGGTGGACATGCAGAGTGATTTTGCTGATGTAAGTGAAGGGTGACCCTGCAAAGGGTGTGGGGAGAGACCCACGTGCACTCACGTGCAGGCAGCGTCAGGTCGCGGGGGCACCAAGCTGGATGGTACCTCTGATCCCAGCCTGTGAAGGCACTGTCACTCCTTGGGAAGGGGGATACTGGCTTAGACTGGTCTGGATGGGGCACACTGTGGCCCAGACAGGTCTCGCTTAGCTGGGCAGATCCTGGGGTGAACAAACAGCTGCTGCCAAAGCCAGGCGTGACCTTTCAGAGGCAGGAGAAACTCCCTGCCCAGGGCAGTGAGGCTGAGGTGCCAGGAATCAGCACAGACCACCCATGTAGCAGAGACCCAGCTTTGCCACTAACTCAGCCTTTGATCCTGAGCAACTTGCAGAAACAAGAAGGTCCATTAGTGGAGGTCCCAGCACTCAATGGATCCAATCATGGCCATAAGTAGATGCACTTTTTAATGCCTGCTGTCTTCCAGGCCCCAGGCTGGTTAATCTGCATTAGTAAAGTGTTACCTGATGCCGAGATTAAAGCAAAATTCATTTTATTAAATACATGAGCTTGGTGAAGTGAGCTCTGGGGGGTGAAGTCTGGTATGTGACTGTGGCATTTCTTGGGAAAAGATGAGGATGGAGAGAGGATTTGGTCCTCCCAGGACACACAGAGCAAACCCGGCTTCACCCTGGCTGCGGGTGTGGTCTCACTGGTGGCCATGGAGGGGAGCAGGGAGATGAGGGCCTCAGGGGTGGTGCTGCTGGTGGGGAGGTCAGCGCAGAGCCGCCTCACCGTGTCCCACCACCCACAGGGTCCGAGAACGAGGTGACGCAGGTGAACCGGTGTCTGGATGCCGCCAAAGCCTGCAACGTGGATGAGATGTGCCAGCGGCTGAGGACGGAGTACGTCTCCCTCTGCATCCGTCGCCTGGCCCGGGCTGACACCTGCAACCGCTCCAAGTGCCACAAGGCCCTGCGCAAGTTCTTCGACCGCGTGCCCCCGGAGTACACCCATGAGCTGCTCTTCTGCCCCTGCGAGGACACCGCCTGCGCCGAGCGCCGCCGCCAGACCATCGTGCCCGCCTGCTCCTACGAGTCCAAGGACAAGCCCAACTGCCTGGCGCCTCTGGATGCCTGCCGGGAAAACTACGTCTGCAGGTGATGCCCACAGCAGGGCCGGTCCCCAGGGAGAGCCCCTCAGACCAGGGCCTGGTGACAGCCCTGAGCCGCTGCCATCACCCACAGGGTGATCCTGGGGCACCATCCCTGTGTCCTGGGGGATTTCCCTTGGACCAGAGCCTGGTGAGATCCCTGAGCCACTGCCATCACCTGCAGGGTGATCCTGGGGCCCCGTCCCCCCACAGCCTGCTGGCACGCTGTGCGCGGTGACCCTGCCCATGGGCCCTGTCCCTGTGTCCTACAGAGCGTGTTCACAGACAGAAGGAGATGTGACCTGATCACGCTGAAGCTTTTTAGGCATTTTCTATGGATTTTTGGCTCTGGTTCTAGAGGAAGACCCGTTATGGAAACAGTTCCAGGAAGGTACAGGCTAAGCAGGAATGTGGGGGAGGGGTCCTTGCAGCCACTTTCACCAATACATCTCCCTCACTGTTCCTCTTCCCCAGCCCAGAGCATCCTCAAGGAGCGCTCAAGGTATCCTGACAGCCACAAGCACTTGTGAAGGCCTTAAAACTATGTTTGTTTGCTTGTTTAATTAGAAAAAATAATCAACATACGTAAAAACATCTATCCTTCTGCTATGAGGCTGAGTGTTGGAGAGACCTTATAGCACCTTCTAATACCTAAAAGAAGACAGCAAGAGAGCAGGAGAGAGATTTTGGACAACAGCAAGGAGTGGCAGGACAAGGGGGAATGGCTGGAAACTGAAGGACGGTAGACTTAGATGGGCTGTTGAGAAGGAATTCCTGGCTGGGAGGGTGTGAGGCCCAGCAGCTCACAGTGCTGGGCACAGGGTTCAGTGTGAGGCACAGGGTGCCCAGAGCAGCTGTGGCTGCCCCTGGATCCCTGAAAGTGTCCCAGGCCAGGCTGGACAGGGCTGGGAGCAGCCTGGGACAGTGGAAGGTGTCCCTGCCAGGACAGGGGGTGGAATGAGATGATTTTTAGGTCTTTTCCAACCCAAACCATTTGAGATTCTGTGAGTCTATGTTTTGGTGATTGCACCAGGAGTCTCAGAGTCCCAGTGTCATTCCAGATCTACCGCACAGTCTGTGGCCAGCCTGGCTTGCTCTTCTGTTTCCATCCAGCCCAAATCACACACTCACAGACCCATCCCATGTGCACACTAACAGCAGAGCCCATTCAGTGCTTTACCTTCATCTGCACTATTTTCTCCTCCCCATTTCTGAAAAAGTCTTTGATATTCCAGAAGGTTAATGCACACAGAGCTCTCGGGAGCGGAGCCCAGCTGGCAGTGAGAGATGTAAGGCAATAACAGCACCACGGGGCCCCAGCCCAGTGCCCTGTGTGCAGCTGGGCCGTGAGCAGACACCTGGGGAAGAGCACAAGAACAACTGTAGGACACACCTCCCTGTACTGTCTCAGTCTCTAATTGCTGTGGGGTTTGGGACTTCCTGAGCTGAACTTCCAGCAGCCATCCCCTACCAGCACAGCATCTTTTAATTACAATAAAAATATTATCTGCTTTCACAAAGGAAGGTGAGAGCAGCGGCATCCTCTTGGAAGCGTGAAAGTACAAATACCCTCAGCACTCTGCACCCCAGAAACGTGGAGGCAGGAGAACGACTGAACTGTGCAGAAGTAGACTCTGAAAGATGCAAAGACCTTGGGCTGACCAGGCCCTGCTCAGATTTTGTCCCCTGGCTACCCAGGGAATCCAAAATGGACAGGTACCGCCCTGCCTCTAATGTGACAAGAGGGCCCAGTGGGGACAAAGAGGTTCAAAGGGGAGAGTGTTATCCCCAGGAGACTGGAAACTATTTCCTGCAAGCAGCACAGCTGTTAATTATCTGGTCCCTTGGTCTCTGAATATACAATATAAAATATCCTCTAGAGACACAGAGGGAGCAAAAGGTTGACATGTGACCTGGTCAAAGGCAGCAGTGCAGAATCCACAAGGAGAGCCAGGAATAAATCATACAGAAATGGAATGAAACACTCCAAGTCTCACCCTGTCTGCACTGCAGCTCCTGCACAGATCTAGCCCTTTGAACTCCCCAGCTCAGAGAGGTGGGTTCTACTAATATGGATTATATAAACTCTGCATTCACTATCGCTCTTCTCTAAATCTCCAAACAATGCAGCAAGTTTTGGGAAAGAAGATTTTGCCTGTCCATGTTACAGGACAAAAGGGTTGATAAGGGGCAAATATGGGAACAAAGATGAGAAAAAAAAGAATGGTGTAGGGAAGAAGTGGGCTGGAAAGTGCAAGCTGGAATGCTGACACTGACAGGAGCAAGAGCAATGTGTCTGGAAGAGAGGGAATGTCTGGGAGGAGCAACATGCTCAGTTTTTCTGAGATTTCCCAGGCAGGGTAAACATTTGAGGTTCTCAGTTCTCAGCTCAGACAGTGCAGGCTGTCACCTAAAGAACCCTCCCTTCAGGTGTTGTCAGTGCTGGTGCTTGCTTGAGTTTCTGAAGCAGCTCAAATGCCAGCTCACATCCCTTCCTGCCTGGCCATGGAATGAATGTTGAGATGGATCTGGAGCTCCAGCTGTTACTGTGTCCTGCTTGAAAGCCTTGTGTTGATGGCTCAGATATCCTATGAACTCCAAACGCCACCATGTGCCAAGAGCTGACTCATGCCTCAAGAGTTTGGTGGCAGATAACTTGTTGGCAGAATGATTTGCCTGCTCCACAGGCTCCAGGGAGTCCTTCTCCTGAGAATGGGCATCTGCAGCAGAGGATGGGCAGCAGCCCTGGTGATGGGTAGGATATTTCATGTCTGAACCTCTGGACATTTCCCTTGATCAGAGGTGACCTCAGCTGTATTTAGAGTCTTTAGAGACAAGAGCAATGCTCTGTTTCATCAAATCAGATTAAAAATGAAAGCTGGGGTCTTTAGGCAAAGTTATTACCCAAAAGATAGAAAATGGCAACATAGACTGATTTCCTTCCTGGCAACAGCTCTTCCCTCAAAAACCAACCTCACACAAAAGAAAGCAAACATTTCTTCCAAGACTTGACTTATCTTGCAGTCCTGGAGGAAGCCTGTATAACATTGACTGCAGAACCTGTTCAGAACCTCCTCCTGGGTTTGTTGGGGTAGGCAGGAGATTGTGAAAGGACACCTGTTTGAAGAACACCTACGGCACCATTCTGCAGACCTGTTCCCCTCTGTGAACACCACGATTGTGTTGATGCATCCCCTTTTGCCGCAGTTACCTGAGGTGACAAGTCCCGTTCTGTGCTCTGGCTCCATCAGGTCGCGCTACGCAGAGTTCCAGTTCAACTGCCAGCCGTCACCGCAGGCGGCCAGCGGCTGCCGCAGGGACAGCTACGCCGCCTGTCTGCTGGCCTACACCGGCATCATCGGTAAGGGGGGCCTCCTGCCCGGGCTCCCACCCAGCCTGGCAGGGAAACATCTCCTCAGGGTGGGAAACATCTCCTCTGGGTGGGAAACATCTCCTTTGGGTGGGAAACCTCTCCTCTGGGTGGGAAATGTCTCCTCTGGGTGGGAAAGAAACCTCTCCTCAGGGTGGGAAACATCTCCTCTGGGTGGGAAACATCTCCTCAGGGTGGGAAATGTCTCCTCTGTGTGGGAAACCTCTCCTCTGGGTGGGAAACCTCTCCTCTTACTCTGGCTATGAGGACAGTAAGGTGGAGAGCTGAACTCTCTGGGACATCACAGAGTCATGGAATGGTTTAGGTTGCAAGGGACCTGTAAAACCCATCTCATTCCAGCCCTCTGCCATGGGCAGGGACACCTTTCACCAGACCAAGTTGCTCCAAGCCACATCCAACCTGGTGCTGGTCTTTCTCCCTTCAGTGACATGACTAAGCCTTGGGCATGGGGTAACTTTAGGATGGCTTCAGTGGAGGGAGGAAAACCATGGGCTACTGCAAGAGCCGAGCTTCTCTCTCTGGTGGAAATAGAGGGGCTGTCCCAGCATGTCTGCTCTGCCAGGGATTCCCTGATGCCATCACCAGCGATGCCACTGAAAATCACCATGCACTGCCATTTTTCCAACTTCACAGGGTGTCAGATTGGGGTTTCAGATGCTGCAGAGCCCAGCTGGCAGCACTGGCACAGACACAGACAAGAGTCCAGAGAGAAGTGCCCGTGGCCTTTGGACAAGGTCTGTCCTGATAGATGAGGCAGACTGACATTTTTGGGCCAACATTTCATTTCATTTTAAACCTTCATTCTGGAGATTGAGATTGGCTTTTTAATGACAGCATGAAAACCTTTATACACATTCACATGCAGTTTTTGAATGCTCAGCCTGGAGAATAAAAGGCTTCAAGAAGACCTTAGAGTCCCCCACCACGAGGGCCTAAAGTGGCTCCAAGAGAGTTGAAGGGACTTCAGACAAGAGCCTGGAGTGCCAGGACAAGAGGGAATGGCTTCCCACTGCCAGAGGGCAGGATCAGATGGGATATTGGGAAGGAATTCCTGGCTGTGAGGGTGCTGAGGCCCTGGCACAGGGTGCCCAGAGCAGTGTCCAAGGCTGGGCTGGATGGGGCTTGGAGCAGCCTGGGACAGTGGAAGGTGCCCCTGCCATGGCAGAGGGTGGGACTGGATGGGCTTTAAGGTGCCTTCCAACCCAAATCATTCCATTATTCTCTGAATGTTACTAGGGGACCTGAATTCCCAGAAACTGCCCATTCCTTGGACTGATAGCACTTTTTAATTGACTGAAGGCTTTGTTGATGGTGACGTGACCAAAAGGGTTGTGACTGCTCCTCTTCTCTTCCCTGGGAGCAAATCAGGCCCATGACATCAGCACTTGAAGGGTTTTGCTGCTGTCATGGAGGGGCTTGGCTGAGGCAGAGTAACCCAGGAGAGCGGCACGAGGGGATGTCACTGACCCTTCCTGGAGTCCCTGCCCTGCAGTAACACTTGTCCGTCGATCCCGGCAGGCAGCCCCATCACCCCCAACTACATTGACAACTCAACCTCCAGCATCGCTCCCTGGTGCACCTGCAACGCCAGCGGGAACCGGCAGGACGAGTGCGAGAGCTTCCTGCACCTCTTCACCAACAACGTCTGTCTCCGTAAGTGGCACTGCTGCACGTTGGGAAGCCTTCTTGTGCACGGGGACGTGGAGGTGCCATGCTGCTCTGGGTCTGGAGGTGTCCAGCTCCCTGTATTACCAACAAAGGAGCTCCCAAGAGCCTCGGGCATCCATTTGGGTGATGCAGAGAAAGAGGCTGGGAAAGGGAGGCTTCCCCCTGCCCTGACAACCTTTTTCTCCGTCTTCCCCATACCAAGAAAATGCCATTCAGGCCTTTGGCAATGGGACTCACCTGAACACAGCCGTGGGCCCGTCCGTCCCCCCCACCACACAGATGTACAAGCAGGAGAGAAATGCCAACAGAGCTGTGGCGACCCTCAGAGAGAACAGCTTGGAGCACCTCCAGCCCACCAAGGTAGGAGAGGGCAGGCCTGGCCCAGAGAGATGATCGGCCATGTCTGTGCCTCCTGCAGCCTCCTCACCTCAACTCCTTCTTCCACTTGTGTCATTTCAGTCACATTCAGGCATCCAGCCTACCTTCCACTTCCCTGAGGCCTAATCTTCCTTCCCTTCCCTTCCCTTCCCTTCCCTTCCCTTCCCTTCCCTTCCCTTCCCTTCCCTTCCCTTCCCTTCCCTTCCCTTCCCTTCCCTTCCCTTCCCTTCCCTTCCCTTCCCTTCCCTTCCCTTCCCTTCCCTTCCCTTCCCTTCCCTTCCCTTCCCTTCCCTTCCCTTCCCTTCCCTTCCCTTCCCTTCCCATTATTCAGAAATGTGTTTCATTTACAAGTACTGGGAAATCCATGGGGTTTTCACCCAGGACCACTGGCTTGGCTCCTCACCATCCTTCAGAGCATCAGTTCAGCTTCAGACAAGCATTTCAACTTCCCAGGACACAAGTTCCTCCCTTGTTAGATGAGGATTCTAGAGTTCATAATGCAGAGGTTTAAGGTTTGCTAAGCATTGGAAAATTTGAAAGAAAATGTTCTGTTCATAGTAAATTATTACTATAAAAATAATATTAAATTGAAATTATTTTAAAACAAATAACATGTTCATTTACTGATGATGGCTGTGATAGGTATTAAATATTTTACTTTTAAATAAAGCAAAATGACCTTGAGTTGCCACACCAGAGTAATTTTCAGATTCAATTATTTTCCTATTGAATAATTAACAGTGACCCTGATTTGCTGAACGTTCAGGTTACAGAAGCTGTCAGTTTTAACTAGACTCCAAGGACTGAGCGTGGGCTTTGCACTGGGCTGACTGATACCTTCCAAGTGGGGGTTATTTTAAGGCTTATCACTGTTTTTTAGCTGGGAAAACACCTGATTCGCCACTCTCCACCCTGTTTTCACAGAGTAGCAGGCTGGGAGGTGGAGAAAAGTGGCTTCAGGGTTCCTCACTGCTCTCCAGGGCACTGGTGGCACTGTTGAAGGGGACACCTTCACCAGGCCATAAGCGTGGCACCCAACAGGTCTGGAGGGCTTCCCTTCAGCTGGCGCTCCCCATATCTTAGAGAGATCCAAGTCGTGGCCTCAGGTCCAGACCTAGCACTGAGAACTTCATTCTGGAAGAGAAGGAGAAGCTGTGAACTGTGTGACCAGGACAGGATTCCCAGCAGCAAGTGGGAAGCTGGAAAATGCAGCTGCAGTAGAGGATGGCCCTGCCACATCTCCAAGCTCCTTGTGGCAGCAGCACATCCCTCCTCTGAGGTGTGAGTGCTGCTGGATCGTGGTCCCTGCTGGAAACTAGAGATCTGGGTCTTGGCTTTGAACTCAGCTTCAAATTCAGATCCTGTTCAACCTTTAATGAGGTTGGCACCTCTGGGCCTGAGGGGGAAAGTTGGTGAAATGTGTCCCAGCACCATGGAGGTATATTCCACACCCACCTTTATGGTCACCAGGTGAAACCACTGGCCAGCAGTGGTTCCGTAAGATTCATGGATGGCCACTGACCTGAGAGGGCATCCAGGCTCCAGGCACCCACCTCGCACACACACCTCCAGCCAGTGCCCAAACAAGTGCTGTGCTCACGAATTACTCTCCTGCTGTGACACCACCTTCACCAGCGTCTCCTGAAGAGCTGCACTGACCTCCAAGCCGGAGTTTGGGTGCTGAAATCAGCCCTGGTCCCTCTGCACATGCACACACTTGGGGCTGCACAGCCCCGAGCCCCAAATGCTCTGAGGCATCAAGGAGGGACACCAGTATGTTTAGAGAGATAGAGTCCCTCTCCTATGAGGAGAAATAGAGAATTGGAATTGTTCATCATGAAGAAGTTCAGGGTGACCTAATTGTAACCTTCCAGTGCCTGAAGGGGCTCCAAGAGAGCTGGAGAGGGACTGGGGACAAGGGCTAGAATGCTAGAACAAGGGGAATGGTGCCAGAGGGCAGGGTTAGAGGGATATTGGGACTAAATTCTTGGCTGTGAGGGTGGGGAGATCCTAGCACAGGGTGCCCAGAGGAGCTGTGGCTGCCCTGGGAAGCTGTTCCAGGCCAGATTGGACAGGGCTTGGGGCAACCTGGGATACTGGAAGGTGTCCCTGCCCATGGTAGGGGGTTAGAATTGGATGGTCTTTAAGGTCCCTTCCAACATAAACCATTTCATGATTGCAGGATCATGACAGCTCTCACCCCACGCTGTCTCCTTTCTCTTTCAGGTGGCTGGAGAGGAGAGGCTCCTGCGTGGCTCCACTCGTTTGTCCTCAGGGACCTCCAGCCCAGCAGCCCCTCCCTGCTGGGCAGCCTCTCTGCTGCAGATGTGGCTTCTCCTCGCCCCTGCTGTGCTGAGCCTCCCTGTGATGTGAGACAGGGCTGGCACACACCAGGCAGAGACTCGAGTTGTGTTGGTTTCTTTACTGAACAACCAGACCAGTAACTTTTTCAGGAGGAGAGCAGGGAGAAGAGAGGGGAAGGGAAGGCAAGCTGAGTGTTTGAGCATCCCTTCCTCCTCCTCATCTGCCTGCCAGTTTATTTGATTTTATATGATCAGCATTGTTGACAACCAGCTCATTCTTGGTCCTGGCCACCTTTCCACACCACAGCTTGGTTGTTGTTTCTCCAGCTCTCCATGGTTAGGGCTGAAGCCATGGACAATTCCCTTGGAAAAGATGAAGGAGAGATTTGATCCAAGAGAGCTGCAAAGGAAATGCTTCTTCCTGCCCCAGCCAACAGGGGAAAGACTTTTGATGGATGGATGACCTGTCAGGAGGTTTCCTGAAGCCCACACTGAGGGGCCCTTGATAGGACACGTGGAGTTCAGACTGTCTGCATGGTTGCTCAGGACCTGAAGGACAACACACCTGGTTCCTTCAGGCTGAAGAAACCAGAAAACTGGTG
This sequence comes from Lonchura striata, assembly GCF_050655825.1. NCBI lineage: Eukaryota > Metazoa > Chordata > Aves > Passeriformes > Estrildidae > Lonchura > Lonchura striata. The sequence goes on along the minus strand of NC_140706.1, from coordinate 372,695 downwards.
GGAAGGTGGTTGGTTTTGTTCACTGGAGAGGAACCTGAAGCACCTCTGGGGAGGACCAAGTAACCACACTCTGAACTGACTGGCAGGGATTATCCGCCCTCTCAAAACCATGGCCAGAGTGCAACCAGCATCCACATCCCAGCTGTCACCTCCCCTCGGGCCCTCCTTCTTACGGGAACCTGTGTCCTGTATCGACGGTATTCAGGAAGAAACACGTGTGTTGCATTTTGTTTATGGCTGAATTTTTTGTGTCCCAACCCAAACATCTCTATCCACTGGTCCTGCTCAGTGTTTTGGGGCATTTTTGTCACATCCAAACAACCAGAGGCCAATATTGTCCCACTCCAGGCTACCCTTTCTCTGTCAGGGCCAGTGTGTGAGCCCATGGGCAGTGTTTGATGTGAGCCTAACACATCCCACTCTCACCTGCTACTTGTTCATCCACTGGTCTCATAGGCACAGGGTCTCCAGCCAAGGTATTTTGTTCATTTTCCTGGGAAGAGATAGGATGGGAGAGGTTTGCTAGAAACCACCCTGAAGGCAGAAATACCCAGCCAAGAAACACCACGTCATGAATTATATCATGGATTGCTACAGATTCCCCTCCCTGAAAAACTGACAGAGGCAACCACCTGTGTCCAGGTGAGCAGGTCACGGGGTTTGCCTCTGGCCAGTTTCTGTTTTTTCAGTGCAAGTGTCATTTAAGCAAGGGCTGCTGAAGTGACCCTCTCTTCCTAGCCAGAGCCCAGGGGAGGAAAGTGAGGATCATTGTCCCTCCAGTATCTTGGGGCACAGGGAGGCAGGTCTGTGACCCTGGACTACCTGAGCATCCCAGGGTCTTTCCTCGAGGAGGAGAGCTGAGGAGTCCCAGTGCCCTCTTGCGGGACTGAGCCCCTTTACTAAAGCCAGGATGGAAGATGTAAGGAAGAGTGAGGTTTCCCAGGATAAATGCTTACCCAGGCTGAGTGCCATGGGAGGAAGAGCAATAGCTCCAGAATCCCCCTGAGTGTATTTAGGCCTGGCCTTTGCAGGAGTCCATTTATTCCTTGGTTTGTGCTCCTCCAATAAATACCATTAATTCCTTGGCATTTGAATGAATGGAAAGGCTTAGGAAGCATCAGACACAGCAAAGTCCATTGCTTTTTATTCCCATTTCCTGCAAAACCTCTCCCATTGTTTATTGCTTCAGATTTTCTGAGAAACTGCAGCAATTTCCTTGGCTTTTGTTCCAACAAGAAACCACTCTGGCTTTCAGCTGAACACCTGTGGATGTGTCTGACATGAACAGAAATCCTCCTGCTGCATCCTGTCCAAAGTGCTGCTCCCTGAGGCCCTCAGGGCTGTAGCACCCGGGTTTCCTGATCCAGGGCTGTGCACGGAACCCACCGAGTTCCAAGGCTTGTGTGCAGGGTGAGGAGTCACAGCCTGGGCTAAAAGCTGTGTGTGAGAACTTGGTGACCAAGGGGCTCACTCCAACCAGGCAAGGGGACAGGAGGGAGAGCTGCAGGCAGGAAAGCCCTTTCAAAGTGACTCCACACATGCACAGAGCTGCTGTGAACATCTCCCCTTTGTCCAGGACAGCAGTGTCCCTGAGAGCAAGTGACCCAAAGCTTGAGTCCTCGGAGCTGCAGGTGAAGAGGGATGAAACCCTGACTGCTCAGCCCTTCAAAGGCAAGGAACTACCTCAGCACCACGGGGTCATGCTGGGAATTGCATTCTTCTGCCCCTTTCCTTTCCAGTCCCGCAGCCATGCTCTGCTTTTCACACATCTGGCCCCATCTAACCACCAGCTTTCAGTTGTGCACAGGGTGGGGACACAAGTGTCAGCTGCTTTCCAGGAGCACCCACGCCTGTGTCTCTCATATGTCAGTGTCAGTGATGCTGAAGTGCCACTTGGCCATTTCCTTCTCATTCAGCAGAGAAAGAGTTTTTCTGGGTGGCCAGCATGCCTGGCAGCCCCACCTCACCTCTCCCTTCAGACTGGTATGCTGTAGAAAGAGGTGTGGAGAATCCTGCTCAAGGACTGGATGGGATGGAGGAGACCTCCAGAGGTTACCTCATCCCAGCACCATGTCCCACATCAGCCCCTGCTTTAAGGATTTCAGTGCAACATCATCATCTCCCCTGGATTTATATCATGGGGTCATGAAATGAGTCAGGTGGGACCTTACAGCTCATCTCCTTCCAGCCCCTGCCATGAGCAGGGACACTTCCATCAGACCAGGCTTCCCAAGCCCCATCCAGCCTGGCCTTGGACACTGCCAGAGCTGTCTTGCTTCAAAGGCTCTGCAGATGTGAGTTGTCTCAGGCATCAGAGCCCAGCCAGATCCTCAGTTCCCGTGTCCCGTCCTCCAAGCCCTGTCCCAGGCCAGGTTCTGCCCTCCTGGGGGTTCCTTGGGTTCAGGAATGCTTTGGGATGAAATGGATGAGGCACAGGGCAAGGAGCCTCTCATCCACAGGAAAGAGCTGGGGAGTGGGAATTAACAAAAAAAAATTATCCCAAAACTTTCATGGCTTTATTCTGATTATTTTACTATTTTCACCAGTATTTAATGTTGATTCTCCCTCCAAGCCCGTTCATGAATCAAACTTTGCAAAAAATTATGACTTTTGAACCTTTCTTTTGGAGGAAGCAAACATGATTACTCTCTTCCCACCCACCAACATGTGTGCACAGACCACTGCTTTTTCCTTGTGAAAAGTCAGTAATTTTTTTGGATGAAATTCCACCTCTGCTGATTTCTGTGAAGTGAACTATGGATCTTCATTTTTAAGTCTCTTGATTAACCACAGAAGTCATAGCAGCTGCTTGGAAAGGCAAAAGACTGAGCAAGCCAAGACACAGAAAGAGAGACAATTTTTTTTTAGGAATTGCTCCATTCCTGACAACTTCCATAAGCACAAAGAATCATGGGAAAAAGAAAGGGAAAAATCACATTTAAAGAACCAGCCAGACTTTCTGCAGGCACTGAACTGTAATTTTTTGGCTGCACAGCACTATTCCCAGTGACTGGCAGCCCTGAGAGCCTGTGAAATTTTGTGTATGTACTTATACCTGTCATGTCACATCATGTCCAGCATTGTCCAGGTGGGAGCAGGAGCTGGGAGGGAGACCCAGGGCTGGGAGATGGTGCTGGAGCAGGAACCCCATGTGCGCCCCTGCTCGAGGGGAGGGTGGTGGGTGCCAGCCCAAACTGGGGCCAAACTTGTACTTACCTTTTCTGTACATGTCAATATTCAAACATATCCATGAATAAAGCACACACGCATTTTCCTGACCCCTCGTTCCTGCCTGCTGTGCCAGCTTGTCCCTGTCAGCACGTCCTGGGTGGTGCTGAGCTCTACTCCTCTGCTGGAAGGGCAGCTGGAAGAACCTGGGGGATGTTCTCTGGGGCTCACATGAGCCATGCTTGGCTGGAACCATGGAATCCTAGAATATCCTCAGCTGGAAGGGACCCACAGGGATCATCAAATCCAGCCCCTGTCCCTGCCCAAACCCCCAAAATCCCACCCTGGGCATCCCTGGAGTGCTGTCCAAAGACTCCTGGAGATCTGGCAGACTCGGGGCCGTGTCCATTCCCTGGGGAGCCTGGGCAGTGCCAGCACCTCTGGGGGAAGAACCTTTCCCTAAAATCCAACCTAAACCTGCCCTGGCCCAGCTAGCTCCAGTTGTTCACTCAGGTCTTGTCCCTGGTCTCGGAGAGCAGAGACTGGAGCTGTCCCTGGCAGGAGCTGCAGACAGCTCTGAGGGCTGCTCTCGGCCCCAAACCCAGCCCCAAACCCAGCCCCAAACCCAGCTCCTCCCAACCCCAAACCCAGCCCCAAACACAGCTCCAAACACAGCCCCTTTTTCCCTCCCCACAGCACCCAGGCTGGGCTTTGTTGGCTCAAAGGACAATTCCTGGGAGGTTGCAGCCAGCTGAACATGAAGGATGCTGTGGAAGCCTTGCAGGTCTGAGGGATTTTCCCTGGCTCTTGGCAGCTGCTCGCCTGAGGTCAGCACCCAAAACTGGGGGGCAGTCCAGGGCCACAGGGTGGGGTGGAGGAGCTGGGGGGGCTCAGGGGTCCTGGCATTCACGGGGCTCTCAGAACTCCCCAGTGAGACTGCCCCAGGTTCTGCACAGGGACAGCACGTGGGGCTCAGCTCAGGGGCTGCCTGCAGCAGCCCTGCTCTGGGATGGAGCCACTGGCTCCAAGGAAGCCTGCAAATCGTCCTAAATTTAGGGCAAAGAGATTCTGGAGCAGGAGAAGCACTAATAGCTGGAAGAAGCTTGGGCTGACCCTCAGTTCTACCCCATCTCTGGGTCTGGGTATGGTTTTGGGGGTGCTGGCTGTACCCACAACAGAACTGAGCTCCACTCCCTCCTACAGCCACAGAAATTCAACACTGAGGAAAGAGCACAGGAAGGGATTTTTCCACGTTCCCAGAGAAAAGGTCTTACCTTTTCTTACCTGTGCAGCCTCCAGGACAGGATGGACAGAGCTTGGAGCAGTCTGGTCTAGTGGAAGGTGTCCCTGCCCATGGCAGGGGCTTGGACCAGATGTGTCTAAAGTCCCTTCCAGCCCAAACCATTCCATGTTTCCATGGCACACCAGAGCCTGGGGCAGCACAGCAGGTTGGAAGGAGAGACCTGCAGAGAGGATCCACAGTCCCCATCACAGCACAAGTTAAATCCTGCAGCTGATGTTCAGCTGCTGCAAGGGGATGTTGAAATCAGAAACAACGATTTACCACACGTTATCTCCAAGCAAACAGTGCTAAAATGCTGATAGGGATGGAGACGTTTTGCTTCGGTTACTAAAACACTGAATTTCTGCAAAAATAGTGGATATTTGCCAAAGGGAAAAGCTGCAGAATTAGCTCTGACATGAAAAATGTTCAAGTTGTTTTGTAGGGTTTTTTTCTAAGGGGAAGTGGAAATGATTTCTGGTGGGAGCAAGGATCCCAGGGAACATGTCAATGGAAATCCTGTCAGTCACTCTGTTGTAGGCACATTGTGGCTGCAGCCTGGAGAGCAGAGCTGATAGAACAGCAGGTGGGATGGATGGATGGATGGATGGATGGATGGATGGATGGATGGATGGATGGATGGATGGATGGATGGATGGATGGATGGATGCATGGATGGATGGATGGATGGATGGATGGATGGATGGATGCATGGATGGATGCATGGATGGATGCATGGATGGATGGATGCATGGATGGATGCATGGATGGATGCATGGATGGAGACACCAGACATGTCCAAGCTCTGCTCCAATTCCCCATCCCCATTCATGGTCAGATACCACAGTCCAGGCCTACCCACTGAATTTCTACTTCCAAACTGAATTCAGGGATCAGCATGAGGACCAAGAGAGATTAAATCCCATCTTCCCATGGCATTGCTGGTCACCATGGATGGGGGCAGATCAGAAACAGCCCCTGCCTTCACAGGCTCATGGAGCTGCACCTGTGCTTCTTGTCAGCAGCAGGGAAACAAAGAGGGGAAAGGTGCTGTCCTTCTTGGTAGAGCCAGAGTGGCCCAGTCAGTGTTTTTTTGGCTAAATTCCCTGCAGATGTAGTTTCTGAGTGATGCATGTGGCCCAGGAACACAGAGAAGAGGGGAAAGGAAGGCCCTTATCCTGCAGCTGATCAAAGAATCATGGGATAGTTTGAGTTGGAAGGGGCTGTGAAGACCATCTAATTCCACACCCTGCCGTGGCAGGGACACCTCCCACTGTCCCAGGTGCTCCAAGCCTCAATGTCCAACCTGGCCTTGGATGCTACCAGGAGTCCAGGGGCAGCCACAGCTGCTCTGGGCACCCTGTGCCAGGGTCTTACACTCTCACAGGGAAGAATTTATTCCCAATATCCCATCCATCCCTGCCTTGTGGCAGTTGGAAGCCATTCCCCCTTGTCCCAACCCTACATGCCAATGAAAAACATCCCATTTCAATGCAGTTTGAACCCTGAGATCTTGTTCTTTCTTTGTGGGGAAGATTTGTCTCTTCTGAGACATCTCTAGTGCAGATCCCAAATCCCAGGATTTTCACTGAGTCTCAGGAGTCACCAAGGAGAAGAGGTGCCTTTAGGACATCCTGTACCTTAGCTCAGAGCTTCCACAGGGTGACAGTGGTGTCCCAAACTCCCGTGGCCAAGGGTGTTGGGACTCTGACACTGTCTGGGGATGTGTTGCTGTTCCCAGCCACCCTGCAATGGGGAATGTGAGGAGCTCAACCCACCTCCAGTGATGCTGACACCTGGGTCCACCAGCCAGAAAAATCATCAACAGGTGTTGTCACCTCATTAGAAAATCTCCCCCCACCTTATGCCTTTGGCAAGATCTCAGTGCTACCACTCTGTCCCTGCAATGCCTGCCTTGCTGCTTGATTAGTTCAAAAACCAAAACCCCAGGAAGAAATTAAAGAACCTGCTAATTCTTTTTTCCCAAATGGTAATTGGCTATGGAACTCTGGCTCTTTTGTACACCTCTCTTCCTCCTCTCTTCCCATCAATGGGGAAAAAAGGAAATGTTGATGTTTCTGCCATGTTGGAGATTATTTACCACCAACCAGCCATGTGGAACTACCCAAGAGCTGCCCCAAACCTCACCTTTTCCTGGGTGGAAGAAACACCACCCAGCCTCCACTCCAGGATTTCTGGGAGAGTTAAACTGGTTTTTAAAAAGACTTAAAGTCCCTTCTTGCTGTGGGTGGTTGATATTTAAGGTTTGTGGAAAGAAAAGCTGGACCTCAAATTCCTCTCTAGCTCCTTACCCAAAACTGTTCATTAATGACAGCTGATAACAAAGACCATCATTCTGGATGGACACAAAGCCTTGGAAAACCTCCATGCTCTCTTCCCTTCCAGCCCCTTTTCTTTGCTACAATACAAGAAAAATCAGAGCAGGGATGAAAAATGGCTCCAGCCCTCCGGGGCTTTTCCTGCTGTCCAAAATAAATTTAAAGCAGCTCTAAAACCACTACCCCCTGCTCATTTCATTTCAAGTCTGGACACCCCATGCTGTGCTGTCAGCCTGGCATCCTCTGCTCAGCTCTGCAGCAATTGCTGGAATTGGGCTCCTGCATCCCAGTTTAATGCCATGGAATGAAGCAGCACAACAGCCTTCGGAGGCGACTGTGGCTGAAACCCTCATGGCTCATAAATGTCAGGTTCAACTCTGCTTCATCCCAGCAGTGCTTAATTCCAAAGTTGGAGAGTGACATAAAAATAAATGGAGAACAGCGGATTGCGTCCCGGCAGGACTGGAACCATGGATTTCTGGGTGTCACGGATCAAGTGACAGCTTTAGACAAACCCTGCCCTAGGCTCAGATTTTTGGCAGCAGCTCTGCTTAGGTGACCTGCACCTCAATCCCTCTGGCTCACAAGATCTTGAGGCTGGCTGATTAGGGCTATTATAAAATGTGTTATTTATTGAACAGACAGGAGGGAACAGACAAAAGGCCTTGAACAGTTACTACACAGTACAAAACAAGAGAACTACTGAGAAGTTACATAAAACACTGCACGACATTAAGGTTATTGCTATATATTAAATATATATTGCTATGTATTATTGTTATATATATAAAATCTAGCAAAGACACAGTAGAGAACAGGAGTCAGTGGAACTTACCACCCAGAGAGTACACAGCGTCCTTCCACTCAGCCCTTGAGAGAGTAACCACAAAATTGATGCCCCAACTCTGGGAAAAAACCCCACAAATTTCTAGGGAACGTGCAGAAGACTTTTGCTTTGTGAAAGTTTGGTGTATCTTTTACAGTTTCTCAAGTGGAGTGTCTGTCAGTCAAAAATTCCAGCTGATCTTTCCAGAGTCTTGCTTCCACAGCAAGATGTTTATTGTCAGCTTGTAGTGTCACTTCCCCAGCTCCTGAATAACCATGAGACAGGCTGTCTTCAGTGAGTTATTTCATCAGATTTTAAGCTTTTGTGAAGGGCAAGAAGCCTTGCACCAGCTAACAAACAAAGGTAAGTGCTTTCCCTCTTTGGATTTAAACGAAGACATTTACTGGAAAAAAATTATTAGCAAGAGTGATAAAGGGAAGGGGCTGAGATTTTGTAGTTCTGTTGGGGTTACGTCAGGAGGGGCAGCTCTGATTTCTGCTCTCTGTACAGGGACAGGGAGGGTCAGGCCGGAGGTCAGGAAAGGTTCTTACCCTGAGGGGTGAACCTGAGCGTAGAAATGGAAACTATTTAATGACTGTCTCTGCCTTTAAAATCTATGGATTTAACTCTGAATTACGTCCATCCATCCCCCATCCTCTGGCAGAGGACATGTCCATACTTCCTCCTCCCAAATTCAGCACCTGCCAGGAGCCCATTGATACCCACCACCACCACAACAGAAACTCACCTCACCTCAGCCAGAAGCCTTCAAAACACTTTGAATTATCCCCCCCCCCCCCCATTTTAAGAAAATAAATAAGGGGAAATTTTTAACCAGATCAACTACTTTTTATTTCAGAGGAAAGATTTGCATTATTTACTTTTGTTTATATACATGTACTTCACATTTGTATTTAAAATGCACAGACCTCCCAAGAATTTTCTCGTTCCGGCTTTAAATTAGCTGTTATTTTACAATACAAAAAATTATACCAAAAAACTGCAATCCTAAATGTGTGTATGTATAACACCCACAACCCCAGCAATGAAATAGTTTACAATACTTGCTCCTATTTACATATGAATGCAATAAATGCTAAATTATACATATTAACAAACTAAGCTCAAGTCTGAACACAGATAAGAATCATAAATAATTACAGAACAAAGAGGGGAAAAATTCAGAATACAATTAATTCAAGGATCTTAGTTTAAAGAACATTAATTGTGCACAAATTCCAGAGTAATATAAAATTCTTTTTTTTTCTTCTTTTTTTTTTTTTAATGGACTGACATGTGATACACTCTGAGACAATTGGGGTTTTTTTTTCTTTTTTTCTACTGGTGAGGCTTGTGGAATCAATACTAAATGGAGAGGAAATGTGTAAAGAATTCTAGTACCTGGAAGACGCACACAAATAGTCTGTGTGAACAAAGAAACAGACTGAACAAAACCTGCCCTGATGTAGAAAAAATCAGCAGATACACATATTGTAGTAGTCCTGGCACGGAAACTCAGCTCGCTTCAGCAGCTACCAACAGAGCAAGCAGGAATCTGTGTAACACTGCGAAGAACACAGCCAGAAATGAGGAGCGCAGCGAGCCATCCCTCCCTGCCCTCTGCAGCCCCAGCACTCGAGCACAGCCCCCCAAGCCCGTCCCCCTCCTGCAGGGCCCTGCCAAGGCAGCCCCTGCTCCTTCCCCTTGCTCCCTCTGGGTGTGCCCAGGGGGAGCAGCCCCGGCGGGCAGAGCGGCCGCAGCTCCCGGGGCTGGCGCAGGGGCCAGGGCTGCTCTGGACACAGAGCCTGCCCCTCGCTCTCTCACAGCGCAGAAAACCAACCCCGCTCTCCTGGGAAGGGGCTGAGGCTCCACGCTGCAGCTGCTGCTGCCCCCAGCTCAGGGTCCCATGAGAAGGAAAAGCAGTGGGAAGACCCAGAGCAGCCAAGGGCCAGCCCAGCCCCATGGCCCTGAACCCCAGGGGCCGTGGAAGAGGCCCAGAGCCGGATTTCAGCCTCAAAGCTCCTTTCAGCTCATGCAGGGCCAGGCAAGCCGAGTGCCCTCTGCAGCCACCCCACAAAGCCAAGCCTGGGGAGCCTGGTCAGGGCTCCTGCAGGGAATTCTGCTCCTGGCACCCTTCAGGACACAAGCTGCCCCTCAGGAGTGCGCTCTGCCAGCAGAGCTGCCACGTCCATGGTACCACACCACCCAGTTTGGGATATTACATGCCATGGCTTGATGCGAGTCGCAGGCATTGCCCCATCATAAATAGCTTTATTTTGGTAATTTCACTACAATGTGTTTCAAGCCCAGGAAAAGTGGTAATAACAACTGAAAAGTTGTGTCTTATGAATATTCTTGTATCCAAAATATTGAGCCAGAGCATGGCAAGGTCATGCTACATCACCCCAGAGAAAATTCTGAGCTAAAAACCATGGAAAATGGTGAATTAAAAAAAAAAATTAGTTATTTGGAGATCCACTGGCACCATTTTTTTCTCAAGCAAAAGGGCCCCAACAGCTCTGAAATTTCATTACTAATTTCTTTAAAGGCTCCTCTCAGAGAATGAAAATCTTCTGAGGGTTGAAATGTCAAATGCTGAATTTCAGCTAGTTATAAACACCTGAAAATAGTGATTTTGAGTGGAAACACTGCCACAATTTTAGTAACAAAGGCCTTAAACGACTGATTTAATCCTCCACATGGTGACCACTTTAAGGACATTTATTACTTGTATCCAACTGTTGCTTTTCCCCCTTTCAAATGGAAAAGCCATTATTTAACTTGGTTTCTACATGTAAGTGAAATACATTTGAACACACAGAAGTCAAGTTATGCCTCCCTGCTTTGCAAGATATCACTATATAGTCTGGTGTTTAAAGCTCTGGAGTTATCTGCTACTGATCAGATGAAGGAGTTATTAAGACAAAACTCATACATAATTTTAAATCATCAAAAATACATTCAATATTTTTTCTGGTTTATATACACTTTAAATCTCTCCATGTTCTGCACGTTACTGTAGAGTTTATGTACAAGTGCAAAATCTGTGTGTCATTTGTCATTTCTTTACAAATTCTCCCATGAAATAAGGTTGTTCTTTCTCTCCCACCTCACCTCCAAATGAAACAAACCCAAAAGTCCTTCACTTTTGATACTGGCCTGATGATAAGCTGCCAGCAATTCCTCTTTCCCCTATCCTTTCCCATGTTTCTCCCTGCTTACCTCTAAGCTGGGATGAAACTGCAGTGGAGCTATGTATGAGAATTCTCTTCTCCTTCATCAGGATGGAGATCAGATGCAGGCTAGAGCCACATCCTAAAAGAGCCAGTTCCTTTTAGTAACATAAGTAACTCTTATTGCTCTATTTACATTTCTTGGTTCTGATAAACCTTGACTTTGATCATTTCTGCTCATTTTTTCAGAATCTGACACCTCATTTTGGCCACACTCCTGGCACACTGTAGGCTTTGCAGACCAGACAGCCCAGCTCTCCAGGAGTAAGAAAACATCCCAAACTCTGTATTTATGTCTTTTTATTAATGTAAAAATGTATCACCCCTCCAGGCCTACAGTTCTGAAAGCTGTTTGTGATCAGGAAAACCCAATAACTTTAAGCACCTGCCAAGAGCTGTCCTGAAGAGGGAAACTCAAGCACAGGGGCTTTCACCATCCGAGCTGGCAACTCTCCCCACGAAAACAGCAAGAAGAAATCTGCAAACATCAGGATGTGCATCGTGGCTGAAAATACACAGTACCAGGGGAGGGATTTTAGTCCAGTCTTATTTCTCCAGTTCAGATTAACCCTATCACTGAGCAAGCTAGAAAATATTATCAGGAGATGAATCTGTCTGAGGTAATCCGTGCATCAGGTAAAACTTAAATTGCCTAAATCCCTTTGTTCTAAGACAAATCTCAACCCTTTTCCGATCCTAATTCCTTCTTCCCACATAACACTGTAACTTCTACTTTAGAAACAGATGCATTTATATATATTTATATATATAATGCATTTTTCCCAATATTTTTATGCAGTCCCAATATTTTTTTGCAGTCCCATTACATGTGTTAAATGAATGAACATTAAATCAGAATTATCATCCACCACAGTCCTTAAGCCATCAGGCTCTTCCCATCACCACTGTCTGGACACACACACAGCAATTCAGCTCTTGACTGCAATGCTGCCCTGCTCCAAAGAGCTTCTTCTAAGTACATGGTTAGGAAAAAGGCATGGCTGGTATGTGACCGATTACCAGAATACGCACAAAAAAAGGAGCAGTTATTTGGGTTTCAATTTGGAAAGCTGCTGCCTGGCCAGATCCAAGAGCACTTCCCTTCCACGTGCTACTTCTCCATTTGTTAAATATCAGATGTCCCCAGCAGAAGCAGCAGCTCAGTGAGCTGCTGGATCACGACTGCTGTGGTGAGCCGTAGGTACACACCTCCTCTGGCACCTCCACCACCACCTGCCCCCACTGCAGCCCCACCAGGCCCCGTGCCACATTCCCAGCTCCAGGGACACGCAACACCACCACACGCAGATGGGTGGGCTCAGTCCAGCCTTGAGCCTCAGAGCACAGTCCGAGCTTGTCTGAGCAGTTCAGATGGTTTCATGCACCCCCAAACACCAAACCTTCTCTCTGCTGTTTGCAAGACTCATCCTTTCACCAACCAGCAACTTCTTCAACCTCCAACAGAGCTCAAAACCAACAGGAAATATCAGGATATGATAATGTAGAACTCAAACCTGTGGCAAAACAAAGCTGCTCTGTTTGATTTTTATTTAAAACTCTTTTTACGTCATCCTCACGTGATCTGGCACCCGGAGTGTTGCTTTTTACACCCTGTAAGAAGATGGAGCAAACCATAACCACTGAGGAGCAATGACTCCAAGCTCAGCTCTCATCCAGAAGAATGGCAGGAGGGAAGGGGGAGGAAAGAGGCCAAAATCAGGAAAATGTGATGTGTCTAACATGGAACACAGACTGCTTCTATGAAAATGCTGGTGAAACCAGCAGTTTTCTTATGGGATACTGAAACTCTGCCTGTCTTCCAGATATTTGCACCTGGGTGAGTATTTGGTTGGTCAGGAAAATGTGATTTTCCTCTGATTGCACAGTCAGAGGACACAGAGGGCCTTGGGTGACTCTAGATGTGAGCATACATACCTTTAAAGGAATTTAATTATGTGGAAAAGCAGCGTGTGTAGCAGTCTCCTCACTCCCTAGATCTGTTCACATCTAGGCACTTGTGTGTGGTGTACTCCAAGCAGGTTAAGACTATGTAAACACTGAGTCTTTCCAAAGCAACATCCAACTTTCCAGTTATTTCATGTGGTCTGAGCAACATCAACCTCTAAACCATCCCAGCTTTTGCATTCCTGGACCATGATGACACAAAAAGGCTGAGCCTGGAAGAGAGTTCCACTGAAATAATGAGGGAACAATTAAATATTAAAAGAAAACAAAGAATAAAGATGCTTTGAAGATTAATAGTAGTGTTTATGTGTTGAGAGCTGACACCTGTAAACACTGGATGTTTTTCTTTTTGTACAGTTTGATAAATACATGAACTACAAAAGCACTTTCCATGTAGAAACCTGAGTGTCATTCATTGGACTACTGTTGTATTTACACTGACCGGGAATGATGGTGTCGGACCTCACCGCACCTGCAAGAAAATCATTTTGCTTTAAACTTGAAGAAAACAAGGAGCAATCTGAAGCCATGTGTCAGTAAAACTTAAGTGGAGCAGTTGTCAAATAAAGCCAACTAGCACGTAGATGAGAGAAAAAAACTGGATTCAAGGAAGTTGTGGTTTTTTCCGGGTGCTTCTAGTCTCTTGGGACACAACTTGGAAATCTTCCTCCTCCTTGGTATTACTTTTCCATTTTGTTTAAAACCCTAGACAGTTTCTGATGTCCATGCATCAAATACAGGTTCCTGGCTGTGCAGGGGGCTGCTGCTTCCGATTTCGGACGGTGCCTGATTTCTCTTTGTAGGCAATTGGCATCTGTTGTGAAATGTCCACCAGTGCACTGGCCACTGCAAGACCTGGGCAACAGAACCAACAGTCAGGTACCAGAACAGCTACAGCAGCAAACCTTCAGAAAGAGCTGAGAAAACCCCTCCGGGCCACAAATTGTGTAGAATTTTTTAATAAACTAGAAAAGTGTTGTGGCCCAAGGATTAAACTCCAGGCTCTGAAAGGAGCTGAAATACTGCGTGTTTAATTAGAAGCAACAGCAGGAGGAAAAGATGCAATAAGGGCGGGTATTACTGGATGTAAAACTCTCAACATTGAAGCCTGAACCATTAATATTGAAGGTGCCTTTCTCTGCTTTAGTAGATAGACTAAAATAAGCCTGAAAGCAAATGTGTGTGGCGGTTTCACTGCCCTTCCCGTGGATAAATCACCTCTGCAACCTCCTCATGGCAGATGAGGGAGTCTTGGAATGGTCTGGGTTGAAAGGCACCCCAAAGCCTGTCCAGGTTCCACTCCCTGCCATGGGCAGGGACACCTTCCACTGTCCCGGGGTGCTCCAAGCCCTGTCCAACCTGACCTGGAAAATTCTAGAGATGGGGCAGCCACAGCTGCTCTGGGCACCCCATGCCAGGGCCTCCCTGCTCTGTTTGCAGACAAACCACATCCGGGACTTAGCTCAATCCAGCTCAGCACCAAACCATCCAATTCTAACCCTGCTAACTCTCTTTCTAAAGTCTTTGCTTCACCAAGCTCACTGGGCACTGGAGAACCCCAGTTAAATCCCACACTGCCCAGGAAATGATGTCCCAGTGCCCTGAGACCAGGTTTAGATGGGAAGGGGTGGAGAACAAGGAAATCTTAAGCTGGATGGGGCAAAGCTCTTTGTCCAGGGCTCCTAAGAGGAGGTCAGAGATGCTCTGAAAGGACCTGTAGTGACAGGACAAGGGGGAATGGTTTCAAACTGACAGTGGGCAGGGTTAGATGGGATATTCTTCCCTGTGAGGGGGGGAGGCCCTGGCACACCTAACTCTGTGGCTGCTCCATCCCTGGAAGTGTCCAAGGCCAGGCTGGATGGGTCTTGCAGCAACCTGGGATAGTGGAAGGTGTCCCTGCCCACGGCAACAGATGAAACTGGATGGGCTTTAAGGTCCCTTCAAACTCAAATCTTTCCACGGTTCTATGACTTGATGTTCCCCTGCAAATGGAGCTGGGAACAAAGTCAGATAGGCCAAGTGACAAGTTACCTTCACAGGTAACTACTGCAAACATGCCTGTGCCAGATCCCTCCTTCCCCCACCCAGCTGTTAATTAAAGCATAGTCCAATATCAAAAGTTCATCCATCAATTGACATTAGTAATTAACTCAAAACTCCAGTTGGAAGCCAGCAGGGCCCAGACCAGGGAGCCTAAAATACCTCGAGCACATCCCAAGCTGAACTGTGGCTACAGCAGCTTCTGTGGGATCAGGAAAGGTGAGCCTGTAAGGCCGGGGAAAGAGTACAGAGTTAATTCCAAGCCATCAGAGACCACAGCAATCCTCACCTGACTGTCCTGGTGGTGGAATACCCCCAAGTCCTCGAGGCAGCCTCACAAACACAGAGAGAACAGCTGCTTTGTTCCCAAAGCAGGGCTCCAGCGCGATCGGCTTTGGTACAGTCTGCATCGAGGCAAGCAGTGGGAGAAAACAAATGTTAAACAGCATGTCACACCCTCCCTCTTCCCCCAGCATCGCTCCTCCAAGCCCCAGGGCATGAACCGCCATGAACCACACTGCTGTGCTGGGCAGACTTCCAGCACACAGCCAGCAAAGCTAAAACCACTGTCAGCAACAATCAAAACACGAGTCATCACGAGAAAACACATTCACTTAATAAAAATCAGGCTATTAAAAAGTCAAGCACTACACAAGGCTTGTATTTCTCCCTAAATTCAATAACAAAGGAGCAGCTTATGTAATCAACAGGACTGAGGGTTTTGTTCCATCGACCTCATCAGCAGCTGTCACTGATATCAGCATGGCAATTCGATACTCCAAATTCTATTTCCAGAATTTAAGTCCGTGTACCACCTTAACAGCACTCTATGCATTAACACAGTAAAGAACATTTTCCCAAGAGCAAAAATAAGTGTTCAAGGCCAGGCTGGATGGCGCTTGAAGCAACCTGTTATAGTGGAAGGTGACCTTGTCCATGACAAGGGGATTAGATGGGCTTTAAGGACCCTCTGAATCTGTGATTCTGATTATAATAGGCAGTCAGCTTTCTCCCTGGAGGAGCAGAGGACTGGATCCCTTGCTGACCCTCAGTGTCTGTGCCCATCTTCCTCTCCCTGCACTCTTGTGAAGGTTTTACCTGAATGATCAACACCCAGCTTCAGCGTGTCATTAGAAAGCACAAATGCAACAGCCCAGCCCAGAAACTAAAGCATGTTCTCACCTGGGCCCCCCAAGTCCAACACAAGTACACAGGATCAGTGCTACTGTGGGATGCAATAATAGATTGGGATGCAAGTGTTCACCAATGAGTACATGTTCAGGAGAGTTTCTTCTTTTGTTCCACATCAGCTAAAAAAGCTGAGAAACACTATTTTATCCAATACACTCAGTGCTTTCTGTTTTCTTGTTTGGTATGGACAAATTCCACTCTGGTGTTAATGAAATAATTAGTTCTTTTTCCATCAGGCATCCAACTACACCACAGTACTCAAATATTCAACAGAAACTCAATGCAATGTAAGCCATGAAAAAGCCCGATCAGGAGTCAAACATGCTGTTAAATTACTGCTGCTCAATAAAAAAGACAAAAGGAGACAACAGCAAGCAAAATGAAACTTAAAACTTTCCATATCTCCCATTCACTGCAATGACTGCAGCAGCGTTTGCTGGTCTGTGCCAGGTAGATAAATACATGCTGCATGATGGAAGCTGCTGCCTGGTTTATGACAGCAGATTTCTTCATTCCCCACCCCCAGCAAAGGCACCAAACTCAGAGTAAAGCTTTTCCTGAAGGGAACAAGCACACCCTGGTGCTGTATCCCAGAGACTCAACTGCCAGAGGTAATGGAGAGCATGGAGAAGGAACTGCAGGAACAGAGCCCATGGACTTCTGCCTTATGGGGGGAGCAAGAAACCAACACAAAGCTGGTTTTCTTTTGGAGAGACTCAAGTATCTTACTTATTCTACTGTTAATAAAACAGTTCAGCTGAATTCCAGAGCTTGGAGGATGGCACTTGGGTTACAGAGAGCAACCTGGCACAGTGGAAGCTGTCCCTGCCCATGGCAGACCATGGAGAGATGACCTTTAGAGTCCCTCCCGACCCATGAGGATGCTCAGCAGCATGCTCAGAATTTAGCTCATCTCTCAGCCCCTGGCAAGACCCTCTCCCCTCCTCTGCCCTTTCCAACCAATGAACCCTGCGTGTGCAGCAGAAACTCTCATTGTGAGTCCCTGTGGGCACAATCTTCCCTTTCCATGGAATTTTTATTTTGGTCCTCAAGGTCACACATCTTCCTCCTCTCTGCTCTCCTGGTTCCACACCACAGATAGCTGGGGATAGGATGTAGCCCTGAGCCTCCCTCCTTCCACTGTCAACCTGCCCAGAAAACAATCAGAATCATGGAAAGTTTTGGGTTGGAAGGGACAAAGTTCATCTCATGCCCTGCAGGGAGCAATGACAGCTCCCACTGTCCCAGGCTGCTCCAGCCTGGCCTTGGGCACTGCCAGGGATCCAGGGGCAGCCCCAGCTGCTCTGGGCACCCTGTGCCAGGGCCTGCCACCCTCCCAGGGAACAATTCCTGCCCAATATCCCATCCATCCCTGCCCTCTGGCAGTGGAAAGCCATTCCCTGTGTCCTGTCACTCCAGGCCCTTGTAAAATCTCTCTCCATCTTTCCTGGTGGGCCCTTCAGGTACTGAAAGGCTACAATTAGGTCAACCCAAAACCTTTTATTTTCCAGGCTGAACAATCCCAAAAAAGATGAGGGTTAGTAAAATATTATTAATATTTCCCTACATGGGGAACCTTATTTCTCTCAACCATGCACAGCAAGGATAATGATGCACCCAAAATCTGTCAGGCAGTTGCAAACTAATTTGGAAGGAATTAAGCACGACATCACTTTGCTGCAGCTAAGCTCCATCTTAAAACTAAAAGGGGAAAAATGGCCTATTGTCCATTAAATCCAGCTTTTCCTGAGACAAGCTGCAGTTAATAACAAAAACTCGCCTAAAGAATCAAGTCCTGCACATTTATTTTTGACAGCCCCAGTTCAGGCACCTGTTTCCTGAACTGTGATTCATTGTGCATCTCGTCTCCGAGCGCTGCTTGCTGGGCAGGAGACAGAGCAGGGAGGGAATGACTCAGAGCGAGTCAGGAATGAGGAATTTGGTATTGGAGCAGGCAGGTCAGGAGTGAGCTGAGTGACAGGCTGAGGAATTTGGAATTGGAGCAGGGAGGTCACGGGAGGGAAGGACCCGCTGCGCCCTCTGCAAGGCAGAAACAGCACTGGAGCCAGGGACCAGGTTCTGCACTCAGGGAGGAAAATGTGAGATTTCAACAGCAGCTTCATTGTGACCTGGACTGCAGAGCTGGCCCAGTACCAGCCCTGCCCTGCTTGTCACCTGATGTGACCTAGGTAGGTGCCACCAGGACACAAAGGCTCTCAGGAGGAGCTGGCTGGCTTCATCAAGTGGAATTTTGGTGGGGAGACCTCAGAAGAGCTCAGGTCTCCTTTCTTTGCCCACTCAAGTGGTTTCTGAGAGCTCTTATCATAGAATTATGGAACCCCTGGGTTGAATGGGACCCACAGGGATCGCCCAGCCCAGCCCCTGTCCCTATCCAGACCCCCAAAATCCCACCTTGGGCATCCCTGGAGTGCTGTCCAAAGGCTCCTGGAGCTCTGGCAGCCTCGGGGCCGTGCCCATTCCCTGGGGAGCCTGGGCAGTGCCAGCACCTCTGGGGGAAGAGCCTTTCCTGATCTCCACCAAAACCTCTCCTGACACAGCTCCATATCCTCTTTTGTTGCAGATTCAAGCCGTTTTCCTGCAAGAAGGTTTTGAGTGGACTTGGAAAGCAGAGATCGGATGTGAGTGATGGCTCTTAAGGGTAAACTTTAAAAGATACATAAAATAGGTGTATTTCCAAACTTTGTAACAACCTCTATCAGCTGCTTAAAACCTTCCTCTGCCAGCAACTTCCATTCAGAGGTTTTGATAAACCATTGTTGAATTATAGAAGTGATTATTTTTTACTGAAGGCTTAATGGCACAATGAAGTAGACATTATTCAAATCTATTCAAATAAGGTGCATCTCTCAGACACTTAGCACAGGAGGACTGCTTTGAGAGGTGCCTGAACAGCAGAGTCCCATCGTGGGATCAGATAGAGAGGGGAGAACAAAGCCCTGGTGCTTGAGGGGTGGGCAAAGAGCAGTCAATGGCCATGGACAGACAGCTGCAGCTGGCTGAGCCCCTGCCCTGAAGCACCTCTTGTCCTCACAGAAACATGGATAGCTGTGGCTCCAGCACACTGGACAGACAAATTTGCCGAGCTGATCTCAGAACCATGCAATGGTTTCAGTTGGAAGGGACCTTAAAATTCATCTTAAAGCCATGAGCAGAGACACCTTCCACTGTCCCAGGTGCTTCCAGCCCCAGTGTCCAGTCTGTCCTTGGGCACTGCCAGGGATCCAGGGGCAGCCACAGCTGATCTGGGAATTCCAGCCCAGCCCCTCCCCACCCTCCCAGCCAGGAATTCCTTGCCAAGATCCCAGCCCAAGCTCCCCTTTCCCAGTGGGAGCCATTCCCTGGCTCCTGTCCCTCTGTCCCTTATCCCCAGTCCCTCTCCAGCTCTCCTGGAGCCCCTTCATGGACTCTGAGCATTCCCTGGAATTTTCCCTTCTCCAGGGGAACATTCCCAGCTCTCCCAGCCTGGCTCCAGAGCAGAGGGGCTCCAGCCCTGGAGCAGCTCTGGAGCCTCCTCTGGGCTCTCTCCAGCAGCTCCACGTCCTCCTGCTGTTGGTCCCAGGGCTGGGGCAGCTCTGAAGCTGGGCTCTCACCTGAGGGCACAGGGACAGAGCCCCCCTCCCCTGCACTGAACAACCTGAACCCTTCCCTGCAAGGGGCTTTCCTTGCTCCTCCACAGCAAAGCAACAATCAATGGACATGATGGGAAAATCCCCAAGAACTCCAAGAATCAGAAGGGTACAAATGCCAAGTAAACAGCAGAAAGCCAGCCAAGCCCTGCTAGCCTGGAATCCTGTCTGGGTGGCAGGAGGCAGCCCAGGGTGCTGTACAGGTGGTGACACAGCCCCATGTCCCCAGAGGCAGTGAAAGCTGCTGTCAGCTGGTTTCCACAGATGATTTTACTGGCCCAAACCAGCGCTAAAAGCCAAGCAATTCCTGGTGTTTCTGAGTTTTGATGTGCATTTAGCACACACAAAGTGTAAACCATTATAGACATCAAAAGCAATGAGACAGATTAGGTGATTTCATTAGTCCAGCTTCTCCAACAGGATTTTCCACATGAACAGGGCATTTCCCAGGAATTTGGGCTATTTCTAGGTGACCCAGATGTGGAATACACCACCAGTTCCCCTGGAAGTTGATTTCATAACAAATACTTTCCCCAAGTAGGCTGAATTGTGTGATGCCCAACCTAAACATTTTTATTTCATCTCATTATTTCTATTTATGCTGCTTTTACTTGACAAATTCAAAAAGTTAATAATGTGTCACATAAAACTAATGGCCAGAACAATAAATATGCTGTATAATTTCACAAACACAGCATCAGTTTTATTTAGGTTCTGTGATACAGTACCAGCACATTGCATTTCAAGATGTATTAAGAAAAATACTATGGAAAATTTTTTCCCTTAACAAGAAAACATGTTTCTGTGGTTTGATCAAATAAGTCCTACATGGTTTTCAATTTCCAGGAAGGAAATTAAAATAAAGAAAAAATCTTATGGTGGTGAATGAGAAAAGGAACATTATCCAAACAGTTCAGTTTTATTACTTGATTCCACTTGTTCAGGTGATTTCACTCTGTAGAAAAAGGGTCAAATTCCATTTGCAAGTTTTTAAATCATGCCATTAAAATCTGAGTGAACATTTGCAAAACAAGTTACAAGCAATTTCCTATTAAAAATAGATTATTAAGCTTTAAAAATTATATTCTCAGGGTAGTATGTGTGTCCTGCAAGATAGAGATGAATTAACTTGTAGCAATAATTCACAGTAAATGACTTTAGATTAAAAATTTACATTTGCCTTGTCCCTGACAGCTACCTTGGAATTTTACAGGGGTTGGGGAATGGACTGACTTGGTCCCAGAACTGGATTGCTGCACTAACAAAAATCACATTCAAAGCCTCAGCTGGATGTTAGCAGCCTGCAGTGGAGAACACAGATCTGAGCAACCTGGATCTGGAGCCCCCGGGGCCCCAGGTCTGCTCCCCCTTAATTAACAACTGACCTGTGCTGCCAAGGACTCCTGGGAGCCCAGCAGCACCCAGCCACCAGCTCAGGCTGAAGGGGAGGGATTTTTCACCTGAATTTGGATTTCCAAGGCAGCTCCCCTGAAATGACCAAATCTCATGTCACTGTTTGAGCCTGGCCACACACAGATGCCAACACCCATCCTTCTTCACTTCCCACACTCATCCTTCTCCTTCACTTCCCAGCCACACCCCAGGGAGGGATGGATGAGGCAATGGGGAGCAAATCTGGGAGATATGTGTATATATATGGGCAGTAGTGGGTATTTATTTTGGTTTTGTATAGGTGAAGGGGCAGGACTTTACAGTTCTTTTCAAGCACTCAGCTGGTTTTTGCACAGGAAAACAGAGAAGTAAAAAAACCCAACGAAATGGGACAGCTGGATGAAGATTGCAAACACAACACACAAAACAACTACTTGGCATAAATGAATGCAAATAAGTCTTCGATAATGCTGTTGAGAAGCTCCTGGTGTTATTAGTACTTCAATCAGAGAGATGCTCATTAGAGTGAAAAAATAAACTTAGAAAATCCTTCTCCTGTGGGAAGCTTCATGCTCCTTCCTCTCCTTCCAGCAAATTCCTCCTTATCAGCTAAAATCAGGGTCCAACCTGCGGAAATGTTTACAGTCTTCAAACCTAAAACTAGTTAAAATCACTTATCAGCCAAACGTTCCCTAAATACAAGGCAGGCTTAACAGACATGTCTGCTGATCTCATGACAGCTCCCTTCCAACTATCTATATTCGGTATTATGGGAGTAGAAAAAGTTTCCCCTAATTTTTTTTTTTTTCCTTAATTTTGCAATAGAAATCAAAACAAGATAATGGGCACTTGTTTACTGGAAATAATTCATTAGGTGAAGGTTTTAGCGGGTATTTTTGTCGATGTTTTGGTAGGAGGGATCACAGCCAGCCTCTGCGGCATTCTAGTGCAGGTAACCTGCTTTACACACCTCAGCTGCCCAGCAAACACTCCCTTCTTACCACTGGCATTCCTTCAAAGGGGATCCCACACTTTTCCATGCCCTCAAAGTGGGCCAGCATAAGAGGAATAAACACCAAATAGAAAGCACAAGCTGGGGTGTCACCCCTGTGTATTCCTTTGTCACCTCGATGCTCCAGGAGGGAGCCTAAAGAGTGGAAGTGGTTTTGCTGAAGACAAAGAGACAGCTACACACATACAGCCTTGGAATTCCTCTGTGTTAACGTATGGAAAAGCTCCTAGAACCAGTAACTGCCAGAAAGCCCAGAAATAAGACTTTAGAAATTAAACTGCCTTTCCAAAGGCAAGCTGAGAAACCCAGAGCCTACCTTAGCCAGGTCAGGCAGAGCCACACTGGCCTTGCTGGTCTCAAAGGCTGCATGTGATTCATCTCCAGCAACTGCCACAGCAGGTCAAGATTATTCATTTATTTCCCCCCATCCCTCAATTTCATCCCCTTCCTGCAACTGTTACCCTTCTGAGAATAGGAATGACTCTCAGCCTGTTTGTATCACCCTTGAAAAACCCTAATCTGCACTGTTCCCCTCTAAGACATCTCGATCAGACAAGAGGAAAGTGGTTCAAGTTGTGCCTCGGGAGGTTTAGACTGGATATTAGGGAAAATTTCTTCATGTAAGGAGTTGTGAAGCAGTGCACAGGCTGCTCAGGCAAATGGGCATCACCATCTGTGGAAATGTTTGATAATCTTGTGGAAGTGGCACTTGGAAACAGTTTAATGGTGAACACAGTTGTAGTGCTGTGTCCATGAATACACATGGTGATTTAAAGGCCTTTTCCAGCCTCACCAATTCCATGATTTGACACAGGCTGGTCATTGCTGCTTGACAAGGCTTTTGTGCATCACACCTCCTGCCTGGCCTCCTTCCAAATCCTCCTCTTGCAAAGAAGCCCCAGGCTCAGCTTGCTGGAGCTGTCCTTGCCACGCTTACACAAACCCAGCTCACTAAAGGTGAGTAGGTTGGGAGATGTCACAAAAGCTGGTCCATCAGCAAATTTGATGGACCAAAAGCAGGTCAGCAACATGTGAAGTAAAGGGGAAAGTGCGTCATCAGGAGTGACAACCAAAACAGGATAAAAGCTGTAAAAAACATTAGTTCCTTGGCCTTTAGTTCTTTGCTGAACTCCAGCCGTATGAAACAGCCCAAAAGCAAGCTCCATGTCAAAATCAACATGAATTCACCCTGCAGAAGTGCTGGAGCTGGCAGATGCTTCATTTCAAATCATTCTTCACCCCACAGCTTGCCCAAGCCCTGCACGCTGTGGCACACGACTTAACTACTCATTTCTCTGCTCCTTTACTGCTGGTTGCAACTTCATTGCAATATAAAAGGAATTTAACAAGGATATCACTCAGATGCAAAATACAAATAGACTGAAAATACATTAATTAATCTGTGGTACACCCTACCTATTCCTAAATCAGCTCATCACTTTAGCTCTGCACTTCACTAACAGATGGGATCTTCTGGCAGCCTTTAAACCACTCAAAAGCACTTTCTCCCATAACAAAGCAAATAATTACTAGAATAAGATGCTATTTCCTATCTATTTATCTGCTATTTTTAAAGAATCAGTTCGCTGTCTGATTCAGGATTTGCAGTGAAGCCCTCAAACAGCAAAATTAAATGCACATTGGTACAATGGTACAGAACACACTAAATGAACTTCATAAGGATTTTGCTCACCAAATGCTTCTCCCTTTCTCTTTAGGAAACTAAAGATCATGGATGCAAAGATAATCAACACTTAGCACTGGCTTAATGTGCTGAATCCCTGAACACAGCACAGCAAAGACTGCTCCAGCTCTGCTCTAAAAGATGCCGAAATAATACTTTTCCAACTTGGATGATCATTCTTTCCCAATGCAACCATTTTCTTGTTGACCTTGCAAGTGCTTTGCTCAACTTCAGCACTTGCTTGCTAGGCTGTGCATGTTTTTTCCAACGTAACTTCTTGCCTTTAGCAACTTCAAGATAGGTGGAAATCAATGTCAAAATTGTAAACTTCCCAAATTCTTTCAGGAAAGCTTCTGGGCATGGCTGCAGAGGATTACAAGACTTAGATTAATCTGATAACAAGTCCTAAAAAAAACTGAGCTACAGCAATACCACTTCAGACACTTGGATGAGTCCCAGGCACCCAAGGAAGTTAAACACACTTAGAAAAATAATTGCAATATTCAGCACCTCTGAACGCACAAAGAGCTGCAGAGGGAAGCCAACAAATTTTGTAATAACTAAGCAAATGTAGTGGTAGATTTGTGATTCAGTGGGTATTTGTTGAGTGGCAAATAAACCAAAGCAGCTAGTTACGTGTTGCCTAGCTGCAGCCTCTAATAGGAATTGCTTCCCTGCAGGTAAATCACTTTCTATTACTCCTAAGTACCCCAGGAAAACTACTAATTGAAAACACAGTTCTAATACTGTCCAGCTGGAAAACATTAGCTTAGGATGGAACTAGCTTGACACTGGCTGCCAACTGGCTATGGACAATAGAATAGGAAATTAATCTTTTGCAGACAAGACATACCATTTTCCACTTCTCCTTTGTAACCTTCAAATCAACTTGTCATTAACCAACGGCTTTGATTCCCATGGGGAAAGAAAAGCATCACTGAATTCATTATAATGTGAGTCTGGCTTTCTTGCATTAAAATGAAGACTCCAATTTGGATATAGTGGATGGCAGAGAAACTGGAGGGCAGATACAACATCCAGCACCACGGTAACATTTCCCTCTTTTCTTGGCTAAGAGTTAAAGAACAGCCAGACCACAAAGCAACCACAAAGAGAAGCACAGTTGTCCAATTCTGTATTGTCCCATCCCATCTTCCTGCTGCTCCCTCCTGCCAAGAGCTTTTTCCTGTGCAGGTGCAAAAGGGATGAGGAGAAAAACCCAAGCTGCTGGCTACTATTAAACCATAAAACCCCATACATATTCAGACTGGTTTTTCATTTATATTTGAATTCATTTCCCTGCAGGGACCAATGGGTGAGACTATCTCAGAAGCATCATTCCCCAAGTTGCTTCCAACCCACAACCTTCCCGAGCGTCCTCTCCTTTTGTGAAACACTCTGGCCTTTTATGACTACTTTTATTCCCTAGCCAAGTTCTCCAAGACAAGAAAAAACTATATAATTCCCATCAAATCTAGTAACTCTCCTTGACATGTAGAGGCACCCTTGTTCTGCAGTCACACCTGCCAGCAGATGATGGCAGGGGTCCCTGCCCATGGCAGGTAGTTGGATGGAATGATCTTTAAGCTCCCCCCAACCCAAAACACTGACTCGATGATTTTATGAAGTTACCCATTGGCACATTTCAGGTGCACGTTCATCTCCTCAGCTCCAGATTATCGTACAGGGTTTGAGACATTGCATGAATCAGACTACCTCATTTGTGCCCAAAATTGATTAAGAAACATGTATCTGAGTTATCAGCACAGAGGCAATTAGCAGCTCCTTATGATTTCTGGGTCTAAAATAGGATATTTCTTCACAGTCTGTCTTATTATGCTTCAAATCAGCTTCTCCATCCATTCCAGAGGAACCCAAGGAGGCCAGACAAGATGAGGGCAGGAGAATAAGAGGAGAAATAACACACTCATCAGAACTGAAGAGATCCAGAGTTTATCCTCTCTGTAGTTTGAGTGCAGACAACTTGTCAGAGATCAAAAAGTTTAGAACAGCTTTGTTCTGGCCTGAGCTCACAGGAGAGGTGTTTTTACTTCCAGACAACAGAAGAAGATGAAAAGGGAAGAGCCCCAGACAGACAGATTGCAAGCCAAAACCATCAGCAGCTAGCTACATCCTCCCAGATCTGCCTCCAGCCCCATATCCAGCATCCCACAGCCTTTTTGGTGAGCAGTGAAATAAAGGTTCAGTCTCATTTGGTGAGTGACAATCTGATTTTGCAAGGATGGATTCCTAAGTCTTTGTGAGCTATTAGAGGAGATGACTCCCACTACCTGCCTCACGATAGAAGCAGGGAAATTATTAAAAAATCAGAAAATCTGAGGATCTGGAGTCAAAAGAAAGTCAGTGGAAAGGAGAACCGGTCAGACATCCAAACAGAGGTCCAGATACTCAAACACCTGAATTACTGAGGACCTCTGCAAATTTTACTTTTCTTCCACTCTGCTCCCAACCAGGTACAAGACAGGATGAGAGGAAACAGCCTAATGCTGCACCTGGAGAGGTTTAAGACTGGAAATTACGGAAAATGCCTTCCCAGAAAGGGCTGCCCAGCCCTGGCACAGCTGCCCAGGGCAAGGGTGGAGTCCCCTCGCCTGGAGGGATCTGAACACCCTGTGGTTGTGGCACTTGTGTGGGCATGGGACAGTGCTGGCCCTGGCAGGGCTGGGGGAGTGGTTGGACTCAATGGTCTTAGAGGAATTTTTCAACCTTAACTATTCTGTGATTCAATATATTGAAAAGCTGCTTCTACACAATGTCCACCCAGAATGTGCTGCAGGACATGAGTCACATGGAAAAGTATTAGAACTTGTCATGACAGACCATATTTACACACAATAAGGAAGAGCTAAAGGTAAACAGGCAACCTTCATGGAAGCATTTCCTGTACTTAGGCCAAGACTTAAAAATTATTACTCACCAAACAGAAGTTTTGGGGTCAGACTGCTTTCATGTGCTTTACAATGATTAAAATAGACATTAGTTTTGGTTGGGTTTTTTTTGGTTTTTTTTTTTAAGAATTAACTTTCTTGTTATAGTAAGAGAGTGTGAGAAAATTAATACCCGGACTAATCACAGAATTTCAGAATGGTTTGGGTGGGAAGGGATCCCAAAGCCCATCAGTGCCACCCCTGCCATGGCAGGGACACCTCCCACTGTCCCAGGCTGCTCCATCCCCAGTGTCCAGCCTGGCCTGGACACTGTCAGGGATCCAGGGGCAGCCCCAGCTGCTCTGGGCACCTGTGCCAGGGCCTCACACCCACACAGGCAAGAATTTATTCCAAAAAACATCTAATCTACATCTGCCCTTCTTAACCTTAAAACCTAATGAGAAAAACTTCCAAAAAACTTCAGTCTAAATAAAACAAAACAATCCAGCTGCCTTAGAAAGAAAAATAATCGGTGTTTTCAGGTTCTTAATTTTTTCTTTTTGTATAAAAGTCTGTGCTGGTCAAAGTATCACATCAAAAAGACCTTTGAATTAATCCATTACCTCTTAAATATGCTTTTGTTAAAAATTCAACATGTTGTATGTAAGAATGCGCCAGCCAGGTGTATGCCCATGATTTCTTCATGCTCCTATTTGCTAATCACAAAATATATTGGAATATATATTTGCTATCAGAAATATGTTAACATTATTCAGTACACAAACATGATTATCTTCACATTTGTCTTGAGATATCATGGGAAAGGGTTTCTCTTTTCAGCCCAGTGTAAAGCTGAAATTCTTACCTATTTCAAAGCATACAAACTAACAAGGCAAACCCAACACCTCAAACCCAGCATCAGTATAACATTAATCTGAGACAACCCAAGAGTTAATAAGTGAATATCTGAAGGGATAAAAGCAAATTGGACCTCCTGGACTTTCAGTTTCTTGCAGGTATATACAAAAATGAGAAGATTTGGGATTAGTGTGTAAAACATCCCTGGTTAATCGTAGCGAGGACTATCCCAAAGCCCCAGCTCTCACCTTTATGCTTCCCCCAATGAGATCCGGTGGCTCTTCATCTGTTTCTAAGGCAACATTGATGGAGGCGAAGGGGCGACTTGCCATCTGTTGCATCTCACGCAGTAGTTGCTAATTTATTAAAGAGAAAAATATTATCATCATATTGTTCCGACACACAGATGAAAGACAAATGTATCTAAAAGGTTTTGCCCGATACCAAGGGACATCAATGAATATGGAAAAATAACCTCCAGGGGCTTTAATGGCCTTAAGAATACACAAAATGGTAAATAGTCACATTACTACAATTTAACAAGTTATTGTAATGCACAATGTGAGCGTGACACATCTGGGAGGGAAAATTATTTGACTGAGTCCCCATAAAGCAGTTATTTACTTTTTAAGCTGTTGTTTGTCATCACCTGTCTGATTCCCACTCCATAGGATTTGTGGGAATTATTTTAAAATTAAACTAGCAGCAGTATGCAACTACTGTAAGAATGAAGTTGCTGTTTTTATAACAGCACCAGCAAAACACTGTCAGGTTTCTATTGAATAACCCCCTTTTTTTATTGTTTCCTTGCTGAATACAGAAAATGGCAAACATATCATTATTGCAAAATGCTTTATTAAAATATAAAAACCTTTTCCTGGGCAAATCCCCAAAAGCCCTCGTGACACAAGACATCTCTTTATTGTGCTTATCTTAAGCAATTCTAAGAATTTCGATGCAGCTTCCCCTTTTTTAACACACAAAACCCAGATAGTTTCTACACAGCTGGGCTGGAAATAGCATTTCAGTTTTAGCTGAGCTGTGGACACGCTTCTTTTTGGCTCCAGTGACTGATCTCTGATAGTGACAACACAGCCTGACAGGGGAGGCAAAGCCAGAATTCCAGGAGGCAAGGGGTCCAATGGGACTCAGTGTCTCCATTCAATAAGGGAAGACGCAAACACTTTGTGCAGCATGAGCAGTGCTCTTAACCTTAGATGAAGAAACTGCCCAATGCTCTCACACAGATTTACACATTTACAATCATTACTTATTACAGCAATACCAGTTATCATCTGTTTTTAAGCTGGACGGAGGCACCACCAAATGTTCTCCAGAACTCCCACCATTGCCAGCCGCATTTTCCCATTAATTCTGGGCAATCTGACACTCCAAGCCCAAACTGATCCTTTACAGAACTCAAAAAGCACTATAAAAAACCCCACAAAATGCATCGTGCCCCAGTATCCCCATGCAGCACAGAAGAGGGTGAAAGGAAGGTGCTGCTATCCAGCAACATTGTTGGGAACTAATTCACAGCATCAGCCAGCCCCAGAATGGTTTAGATTGGAAAGGACCTTAGGGACCATCCAGCGCCATCCCCCTTCCTGGACAGAGGCCCTGCCCGTGGCTCTGGGGCCACTGCTGGGCCTGCTCTGCCCTCCTGCACACAGAGACAGACAGGAACAGACTGGGACACCTGGGGACAGACTGGGACACCTGGGGACAGACTGGGACATCTGGGGACAGACTGGGACAGACAGGGACACCTGGGGACAGACTGGGACAGACAGGGACACTGGGGGACAGACTGGGACACCTGGGGACAGACAGGGACAGACTGGGACACCTGGGGACAGACTGGGACACCTGGGGACAGACAGGGACAGACTGGGACACCTGGGGACAGACTAGGACACCTGGGGACAGACTGGGACAGACAGGAACACTGGGGGACAGACTGGGACACCTGGGGACAGACTGGGACAGACTGGGACACCTGGGGACAGACTAGGACAGACAGGAACACTGGGGGACAGACTGGGACACCTGGGGACAGACTGGGACAGACTAGGACACCTGGGGACAGACTGGGACACCTGGGGACAGACAGGGACAGACTGGGGACAGACTGGGACACCTGGGGACAGACTGGGACAGACTGGGATACTGGGGGACAGACTGGGACACCTGGGGACAGACTGGGACAGACAGGGACACCTGGGGACAGACTGAGACACCTGGGGACAGACTGGGACAGCTGGGGAGACCCAGTGCTGAGGCCCCTCTCACTGGGGCTCCTCTCCAGGCTGAGCAGCTCCAGCTCCCCCAGTCTCTCCTGGACACAGGGATCTCAGCTGTGCAGCCTCTGCTGGCCTGCTCCAGGACATCCAAGTCCTCCCTCCCACGCTGAGGACCCAGAGCTGGACACAGCACTCCAGAGGTGCCTCCAGGGTTGGGCACAGGGGCAGGAGCTCCCCTGCCCCAATGGCACTGCTCTTCCTGCTGCCCCCAGGGTCCCACCAGCTCCTTGGCCCTCAGGGCACCGCTGGCTCAGGACAGCTGGCTGTCCACCAGGGCCTGCTGGCTGCTCCTCCCCAGGTGCAGGACCCTGCATTTGTCCCTGTGGAATTTCAGCAGGCTCTCTCTGCCTATCTCTCCTAGCTGTCAAGGTCCATCTGAAGGGCAGCACAGATCCCCTTGGCTCCTGCCACATCTAGGCCACTGGGAACTGCCCAGGAGCCACCCACCCCTCACCCAAATCAGATGAACCAAACAACATTGAGCCAGTAGAGAACCTTGGGACACCACTGGAGACAAGGCTCCAACCAGACCCTATGCCTCCCATTACCACCCTCTGGGAGCCTGCTGTGGTCTTTGCTTTGCCAAATCACCCATAATTTTGAGACTTTTTCACTGCAGAGGACTGTCTCTGTAACTTGGGGGTGCAGGCAAGGCATTATGAGGCCAATGGAGGTAAGCCTGGGGGGTGTATGCACTTCTATGGTTCTCAGTCTAGCTAAAAAACCCTGTAAAATTTTACTGCCATAAAAGGCATGTGGTAAAGTTTTCCTTAATTTTTGAAAGAAAAAAAGAAAGGGGGGGGGGGTGGGGAAGGCATTTTGAGCAGATTGTAGATACTGTCACGAAGCAAAAACCCAACAAATCCACACAAATGGAGGGCTCATAAGCAAACTTGTGTGTAACTCACACTTGGGAAAAAGGACACGAGGAGTGTTTGGGTATTTAAAGCACACCAGCAGATTGCAGACGAAAGCAAGTGTGAAACAGATTGCTGGGTTGTTGTTCCTGTAATTGTCCCCTTCAGCTATCGCAAAGTGCTTTGTTTAATGGCTATAAAATCAATGAACAAGCTGTCCTGATGAAGATGTCCAAGAGACTGACGAACTAAAAGCTATTAGTTCTTCAAAGGAAGTTATTTTACTAAAGAAAATGTGCAATTTGGCAACACGACTCCTATGAAGTCAAAAGTAGCTTTGAGAATATGGAATCACAGGATGGTTTGGAATGGAAGGGATCCCAAAGATTATCCAGTTCTACAGACAGAGACACCTCCCACTGTCCCAGGCTGGTCCAAACCCCAATGTCCAACCCGGCCCTGAACGATTTCAGGGATGGGAAAGACACAGCTGCTCTGGGCAACTGTGCCAGGGCCTGCCCACCCTCCCAGGGAACAATTCCTAATTCCCAAGATCCCATCCAGCACTGCCCTCTGGCAGTGGGAGCCATTCCCTGGCTCCTGTCCCTCTGTCCCTTGTCCCCAGTCCCTCTCCAGCTCTCCTGGAGCCCCTGCAGGGACTCTGAGCATTCCCTGGAATTTTCCCTTCTCCAGGGGAACATTCCCAGCTCTCCCAGCCTGGCTCCAGAGCAGAGGGGCTCCAGCCCTGGAGCAGCTCTGGGGCCTCCTCTGGGCTCTCTCCAGCAGCTCCACGTCCTCCGCTGTTGGCCCCAGGGCTGGGGCAGCTCTGCAGGTGGGCTCTCACCTGAGCATAAAAATGCCCAAACCAGAGGAAATCAGAGTCCTAGATGCAACCAAAGTAGCAAATGCCTAAGAGAACATCCTTTTCCTGACACCAGCTTCTGGTGCAGCACAAGTCAGGTTACAAAGTCTTCCCTAAAAATGAAGCACTAATTTTAGAAATAATTGTTCTTTTTACCCCAAGACTTGCACCATGCGTGTTTAACCCAGACATATATCTATCCTTCAGTATTTGTTTAGTGTGTCAAATTTTAATTAAAAGATTTTATGATGCTGTGAGAAAATGTGATTTTTCCCCAATCAAGAGGCTGAGCATGGTTTACAAGTCAGCAGCTGTTAACATCTAGATACTCCAGAACCTGCCTTTCCTTCATTCTTAACAATGGTCTTTCTGAGATTTCAAGTAATGAATCTCAATACTCTTTCAAGTAAATCCTGGTTTTCCAGAAGACATGATTAATAGGACAATGGAGGAATATTTTCAGTCACTTAGGCCCAAAGAGGATTTTAAAGACAAGGTGTTTGACAGCCTTACAAAGAAATCACATCAAAAAGCCTGTCCTAGAACACACCTCTGGCCTTCGATATGTATATAAATGGAAACTGTGAGAATGTGCACACCTTTCATTTGCATTGAGGGTGACTTTTTTTCCACAGTGCAGAATTATGGAATGGTTTGGGTTGGAAGACACCTTAAAGACCATCTTGTTCCACCCCCTGCTATGCTCTACCTTTCTCTTGGGGTGACTTTATGATGCTCATATCCCCATTCGTCTGCTTAGCCCAGAAGTGAGCTTTGCACCTCTAAGGCTGGTTCTGAGAGCGACAGGGGAGAGAAGAAGCACGAGTTTGTGTTCAGACACTGCACTCACTGCTCCACATTCCTGCTGCTGGACTGTGCTATGAGAGACTGAGGGAGCTGAGCTGCAGCACACGGAGGGATTGCTGAGTTTGTCTCTCTTTGGGAGATTGTTTGATATTGTTCATTCTTTGTGCTGGTGAATGCTTTGCCTGTTAAATAAACAGTTTTTTCTACTTTTCTCCAAAGAAATCTTTTCCCAAACCAGTTGAGGGAGGGGCTGCTTGAATTTCCCTTTGGAGGTTTTCTCCCAAATTTGCCCTAAACCAGGACAACCTTCCACTTGACCAAGCTGCTCCAAGCCCAGTCCAACCAGCCTGGAACCCTTAAAATAAAGTGATTCCTACCAGGAATATTTTTAATTCACACAATGAGTAATGGACAATCTAAAATAAAGAGTGTGTTACTGGTGGGAGAAAAACCTGCTGAGAAGGTGAGGAAAGCCTTGCCAGGCACTTGCAGGCTCTCTCAGAGAAGACAAACAGCTACTCAGGTTAGCAGGTTAATTGACTAATATAACCTATGGTGTGTTTCCTGACAGGAAAAGCCTGGACATTTTATTCCCACCATAAAGCAGCCACGAGGCTCTATATAACCATCCTGCTTACATCCATCTCAGCAAGTGCCCTGCAGACACTGCCTCATGAGCACAGGGCCCCGGCAGCTTTGGGGATGGGGCTCTGGTGTTTTCAGCCATAAAATAATGGTGGATTTTTCCAGAACAAAGTCACATATTCTGGATTTTATTTGCTCCTTCTGAAGAATGGCCTTAAAAACAAGCTTATCAAAACAGTGATCTAGAACTTGTAAGGAACTCCAGTATCTATATGAGCAATGTGACACCTTTTTTTTTTTTTTTTTTTTAAGAAGGAAAACAGCAAGAACTCAAGGAGGACAGTAGTGAAGTCCTGGCACAGGGTGCCCAGAGCAGCTCTGGCTGCCCCTGGATCCTTGGCAGTGTCCCAGACCAGGCTGGACACTGGGGTGGGAGCAGCCAGGGACAGTGGAAGGTGTGCCTGCCCATGGCAGGTAGGGGAACAAAATGAGCTTCCTGGCTCCATAGGAGAACCACTGTACATTACTTGGAGGTAACATATAGATCCTGCTATAAGAACATTTGCTTTATGTCATCATAACTTGGCAACCTTGGGGGAAAGGTTCAAAATAAAAGTTGGCATCAGCAAAAAATTAACATACAAGCCATAAATATTCCATGAAGATGAACCACAATTATCTCAACTAAGTGATTCAAAGTATTTAACTACAATTACACTAACTACCATATAAGTCAACAAACAAACAATTTTCTCTGATGCTTTCATCATCACTGAAAATTAAGTTTTTAAGCCCCTAGAGCAGTGCACATATTAATGTTAGCTAATTAGTTTTGTAACTGACTTTGCAGGCTATGTTGAAAGAGAAGAGGAGAGAATTAATGTTCAAATCCTTCTCAACAGGCATTTCCACACTTCAAAACTATAACAAACCAGCGAGCAAAGCTGCTGGGAAGTTGCCTCATGCTGAAATGACAGAAGATATTTAATTCAGGGCTGATTAAGATAAGCAAGTTATTCATCATAATCATGCCCAGTAGGAGGGCATAGAAATCCTGACCTTTAATAAGAAGAATGAGATCATTTTTAAAAGACCAGAAGGATCTAGTCCGTGCAGACTAAAATATACACCAATACGTGATAATTACACAATAGCACAATGAAGCTTTGAATGATCAGAGCTCTTCTGAAATAATTACACAATCTCTCCCTGATTTTTCCAAATAACTAAATTAGATACCTGTATAGGTGATGCCTACCATCAGAAAGAGACCTTGGAGTCTGAAATGAGAGCAGTTTCAATACACCAGTCGTGGCCTTTTTATAAATAAGGCTGAACTCTCCTAGAGCTGGGCTTGATAGAATCACAGAATCATGGAGTGGTTTGGGTTTGAAGGTACTAAAAACACATCCAGTTCCACCCCCTGCCAAACAGAAGGTTTGAACCAATGCGTTGGTATTCCAAGCATGATACTCAACTTCATCTTTGCTCAAGCTCCCACCAGTTTTTCTATGGGATATAAAACCAAATTAATTCTCTAGCACCAACTCCACTGAGGACTCTGTCACAAGAGCTCCGTGGTCTGCCCACGCCACGTCTGCGGCTGCCAGCCCCATCTGACCGTGTCCTGCACAGAGAGGCTGGGATCCAGCTGGCCAGCTGCAACTGGCCATCTGCAAGTCCCCCAGAGGAGCTGCCCTGGCCACAGAAGTGACAGGAGCATGTTCAAACAAAACCAGACCATCAATTTCCCCCCAAAGCAGGAATCTCTTGTCAGCACTAATATTTTGGGATGTTTTTCCTCTTCAAGGCATCTCTTATTTCTGCTGCAATTTCCTTCAGCTGGTGACCAAAGCCACATGGATCACTGCAGAGCACACAGTGTTTGTATTTCGGAAAAAGCCTCCTAGCACTATGAGCCGGTTCCCATTCATGGATTTTAAATTTAGGGAGAGCGGAAAGTTACGATTATTTGATCTGACCTCCTGCCTAGCAAGAGTCACTGAACTGCACTATGTGATTGACCTAGAAAAGGTCCTTCCAAAAGCACTGATTCTGTTTCTAAAAATATAAATTACTGGCATTGCCACTCTCACCATTAAAAACAGGAGAAAAACAGAACAGCTTTTGAGTTTTTTACCCCCAGTTGCAGACATTGGGTGTTACAGACTGGTTTGGTTTGGAAAGGACCTAACATTCATCTAGCTCCAATCCTCTGCATGGACAGGGACATACTGTTTAGACTTTTGGCTAATCCTTTAGAAGATCCTCATCCCATCATGAATCTTCTACAATTCTATATAAACCTTCTACCAAACTTTAAAAATTCTCTACAAATCCATTTCCCATATGACTCCTTTCCACAGCCACTGATTTGCATCACCAAACCTCAGTATGTTCTTCCTTGGAGAAAATGAGGAATTTGTGATTATTTAAACTCTTGCTTATCTTCCAGATAACAAATTAATCTTGCGGTGTTGCTCTCCACCATCTGCAACACCCAAAACATTGCTGAGAGTAGCGTGGACACAGTACTCCAATAACTGGTTACACCTGATAGTAACACTGAGTTCTTATTTTACTACTCATAAATGCAGGAAATGGAAATTTACATACAGCCTTTAAAACACCATGGCCAAAATTATTTCAGTCTATTGCCCTGGGAACAGCTATTCTGGGAAGCAAATCCACCTTGACTGCATAAAAAAAAGATACTCAGGTTCATGTTTCCCACTGTAATGAGTGATATTTTGCTCACCACGTGACTCGACCTCTTCAGTCACCTGCTGGCTGTGATTTTTCACTCCTCCAATTCTTGTTCTCCCTACAAACTACCCCAAAGCCAAGCTTAATATTTTCTTTTTGCTGACAGACACCAAATAGTGCTGTCAGTGC
Source organism: Lonchura striata (assembly GCF_050655825.1). Taxonomy (NCBI): domain Eukaryota; kingdom Metazoa; phylum Chordata; class Aves; order Passeriformes; family Estrildidae; genus Lonchura; species Lonchura striata. Next base: position 336,861 of record NC_140706.1, on the reverse strand, counting down.
TACAGAACAAGAAGATCTATGTGGCAAATGACTGCTGGGAGCTTGGAGAATACACAAGTAAACCCTCCAAAGCACCTGGGACTGCCCAAATCTAGAAAAATTTGTTGCCAGGCCAAGTTTGATACCAAATCCTTTGGAGCAGATCCTGGTCCAAAACACCACTGAAGACTCTAAACAAAGACAAAGATCCTGAATTACAGTTAGTTGAAAATATTCCAAATCTAAAGCTTTTTCTTTGACCAAGGATGCCCTTAATCACAGCCTAAGAGAGAAGATCTAAGAGATGAATGAAATACTAAGGGATGAGAGCAAAAGGGGAAGAAAAGGAAGGCAGGGCAATAAATAACACATAACACAGATCCCTTTGCTGTAAAAAACACAGGAATCTGCTTGCCTTCGTGGCATTCTGTGTGCATGGATGCTAGAGCACAGGATGCCAGTGGAAATAGAAGCACAACTAAGTTCTGAATACACTTAGGAGGGAAAAAGGTTTCAGCAATGAGGTTGAGATAATTCCTGCAGTATCGAAGGATAATTCCTGCAGTAAATCAATACACAAACCCCCTCCTGAATAATTATGTGGCTTGCAGAGTAAACATATTCAGTCTTATACTTACACACCCTTGGCAAGAAAGGAGGCAAAATACACATCATTTTGTTAAGGGTGAAATGGAGCTCTAGACACCCAAATGTAGTTATGTCTGTAGGTGCTTGCTATTGATACTCCCGCCACATTCCAAAGAGGCACAGGGAGTGATCCAGCTGATCCTCCCCACCTCGGGTCAGCCACAGTCCCTTTGCTGGGAGGGAGCTATTCCTTGCTCCCAGTGAAGGAAACAAAGAAGACTGAGGGTGAAGAGGACTTGGATGTAAAAACAGAACAATAGGACAGAAAATTTCTGAGAGCAGATGAGCATATTCAAATTCTAACATCATGCTCATACTTTGTGCATTATTCTCTATTACCACTGTGATTACTTTAACATGTCATTTTCTACAGACAAGACAGAGAGGTTTCCTATCCCTATTTCCTAATGTCATTCACCTCATTCTAACCCTCCTACAAAAGCTGCCTTTTTATTTCTATTTTCCCTTTTTAAGATGTCTGAAGATAGTCAAACATGGGGCTCAATGGCAAGGGAATAAACACACAGTTTGCAATTCCATCTCCTGAATGCCTGATGCGACACAAATAATTCCGATTTTTACTTCAGGTCGAGTTTTACACTCTGCAAGGCCTGAACTTCAGCTCAGTGTTCCAAACTCATTTTCCTACAAGCCCATATCAGCCACGCTGTGCCTGCACACCCCACAGACCCTTCAGCCTGGAGGCTGAGAAGCACTGACAAGACACCTGCAAGCAGTTGGGCAGAGAGGTTCAGCTGAAATTCAGAAAAGGAAAGTCAGGAGAATCCTCAGTGTTCTACAAGATCCTGATGGAGACTTTGGACTGGCAGCATTCTGCCTTCTCTGTAAGGAGCAAAGCAAACATTGGTTTCAACCAATGATGCTGCTGTGTTCCATTAGCAGCCACAGCAAGCACAGCTGTCTGCCTTCTCCCAGCACATTCCCCATGCAATCCTGGCTGTGTAATTTTGACCACTGAACCTGGCAGCACACTCCTTTCCTGCCCTACACATATGTCAGAATAAGCCTCAGCCAGCAGCTTGTCACTGTCACTGCCATAAGGATTTGGGCAGCTGCAATGCTCCTGCTGGAAGCAGAAGGGATGGACAGCTGGGAATTACCTGCACATTCCATCATCTCTTACTGGCCTTGGGCTAAAATCAAACAAGCACAGAATTACTACACACAAGTTATTATAATGGCAAGTTACTACAGAGTTACTACAGACATGAGACTCAGGTGATTGTAACTTGACTACTGCTAAAAACACAGCCCAAAACAGAGAAAGATCTTCCTTCAGGGCTGCAGCATTTTATAGAATCATGGAACACTTTGGGTTGGAAGGGACCTTGAAGATCTTCTAGTTCCAACCCCTGCCATGGGCAGGGACACCTTCCACTATCCCAGAGTGCTCCAAGCCCTGTCCAACCTGGCCTGGGATGAAGCATTCATTGATCATTATTTAAAACTACTAGAGACCTTTGCTTGGGTTTACCAAGAATCAGTAAAAAAACCTCCACATTCAAGCTGTAAAATCATCTTAGATAACAAATTCTTGGGTGGCCTTTTGGTTCTGGAGAAAGTGTATTAATACATGTAATTATGGCACAAAGATTTTAAACTGTTTCCTCAAGATTTACAATATTTTTAACAGAAGATGAATGGAACAACAGAAATCCATTCATTACACTAGATAAAAAGAGAGAGGAAGATAAATAACAGCAAAAGACAGGAATGTGCCTGGAAAACACCACCCTGATGAACTGCCTGTCAAACAGCCACACATGTACATTGAATTTAGACTGAAACACGCCAATATGTTGCCAGTACTCCAGGGTTTGTTTGTTTGGGGTTTTTTTTGTTTGTTTGTTTTTTGTTTTTTGGTTTTTTTTTTTGTTCCTTAAAAGATGTATCAGACTGTAACTTAATTTATAGAGACATTTCTCACTTAAGGCCACCACTCAAATACTTCAACTCCAAAGCACAGTATTTACTTCTTGGTCTATATTCCTTATACATTCCTAGATAACATTTAACCCTCAGGAGCCACAAGGGATGTTATGCTGACTCCAGCTTACTTTCTTGCCAAGAAAGCAAGCGGGAAAAAAACAGCTGCCCTAGTAAAAATTTATCTACCTTCAGAGAATACAGAAAACCTCAAAGACTTCCATTATTTCCAAGATTAAGGGTTATCTGTTTGAAAAGCAATGATTATATTCTGCAGTGAGTTCTCCAGTAAGAGCAGAAACATCTGAAGCAGAAAGAGGAAGAAGAAGAGAAGAGTTATCAGACATCATCCTGCTTTATTACCAGAGAGGAGCTCCTCACATGGAATAAATTCATATTATTCACACCACTGCACTGCAAAGTACAACCAGCTACAGATTTCTGAAGATATGAAGGAAACAGGGACTTGCAAAGAATTCCAACAGCATAAAAATTAATCCTCCAAATCCTCTTGATCAACTCCTGTGTGGAGCAAACCACTCTTGAACACAACAGTGACATGGGTGGGTGTCTGCAGCTGCCAAGAGCTTCAGCCCAGCAGGACAGCTGGGAGGAAAACCTAGAGGAATGGGCAGATCTCACATGAAAATCCAAAGCAGGGGAGAAACACACCCCATTCCTCAGGAAATCTGGCCTCAGGTGATGACTTACAAGTAACTACATACAGAAAGGGCACATGGACTCGCTCAAATGATGTCTGGCTTCTCTCATTTTGCGCAGAAATAAACAGATTAACACAAGACCAAGCTCCTAAAAATAATTCCAGGTGCAGCCCAGCCCAGCCTCTGATAGCTACATATTCCATGCTCCTAGCACACCAAGAAAACCCAATGGGTGTGTGGGTGGCTGCCTGTGGCACCCAGGACTTCTCTAAAACACAACTTGTGTACGTGGGCATCTGTGCTGAAAATCAGGGACTGAGGACACGTTCTCTGTGCCACAACAACTGCCACCTCACCTTGGTCACCCTGAGTGCTTCAGTGGAACAGGAGATCAGGCTCCACTGAGAAGCAAGAAAAGAAAGTAGTGAACAAAAATAAATCAGAGATAAACAAGAAGGAACCAGATTTTGGGCATGTAAAGCACTAAGTTATTTGCATGATGCAAACACAAAAGCTATAAAGCTCATTTGGACCATGGGTAGGTGAAGAGGAAAAAAATTTGGTTCTAAAACATTTTGTAGGGGTAAGCCACTGGGGTGGCTTTCCCACCTTTTTCTTATACTCCTAATGTTCCAGGGCAGAAAAAAAATCAACCAACCAAAATATCTGAATAAGATTTAATTTGAAAATGGGGATTTGACTTCTTTTTTTAATGTATTACATAAGAGCTAATGTTTCTATTTCCTATTTTGAAACAGATATAAAGAATCTCCTCATTTATGTAAAAGTTCTGGGAATCCAGGATATTCACCCCTATTTTTTTGGTGCTTCACAGAAATTGCAGCAACAGGATACTAAAATAACATTATTTGTCACTGAAACTGTAATCAAAAATATGCTAAAGGCCTAAACAGCAGCATTATCTGAATTAGCTTAGCCTTCAATTTAAGGTTAATGTGATGCATATGTGAATAAATATGCATCTAGAGAGAACAACTATTAAAAAGTAATTTAAGGACAAACACTTTATCCCTCTCACCTCTCTCCGTCGTGATGCCCAGCAACTTTGTTTAATCTTCCAAACCACAGCTGCCACCAGGAGCAATGACAAGAAACAACTGGAAAGGAAAAAAATAGAAAATAATATTTTATTGCTCTTGTTCATAACACACTGGCAGCTGAAAAACTCTAGGAAATGCAAAGTTAAATGAAAATTTCATATATTAGAGATGCACTGAAGAAAGATAACCCAGCACAGTTCAGTGCTTCTGATGATACCCAGTGAGGAATGACACAGTTATTTTCATTATTTATATTGTTGTTTCAAAGTTCCTTATCTGACTTCCTTAAATGACAGCATGGCTGAAAGATTTAATCATATTTAAAAAGCTACTATTGCCTCTCTCTGGCGATATTTTAAGTGAGAGGATAACCACAAAAAAAAAAACCAAACAAAATGCAAACAAACAAACAAACAAAAAAAACAAAACAAACAAAAAAAACCCAAAACAAAACAAAAAAAAACAAAAACAAAAAAGAAAACTTGAAAGAAGTAGAGAAATGTGATTATTATTTCCTTTCCAAATTACAAAAGTAAGATACGGTGGAGAACAGGCAGGCTGTTGCAGAGCTACAGGCATTTCTCGATTTCCCCAAATCTGTATTGGTTTTCTTCATCAAAAGAGGGTGTGAAAAGGATGAACGAATATATCAATTTCTGGGGAAAATGCAGGGAAGCAGATATAATTAAAAAGAGTAATAATAATAATAATAATTATAATAATTACAATAATAACTGACTGTATTGACAGATATGATCTTATCACACTGAATACCTAATGAGCAACTTCAAGGCACTCAAGCTAAGATTAAACTCTGAGCCCCAGTGGAAGCCTCCTTCCTCAAGGACTGCACTGATGGGTTATAAAAACCTCTCCAAAGCCCTCCTGACATTTCAGCATGTATTGAGAGACAGGTTAAAGGAAGGTTTCCATGAAAAGAAGATTAATCAGAACAGGTGACTGACGTGCTCAGCTGCAGCACTCACAGTACCAAAGGCTCTCTGGGTGCTCCCACAGGCTGTCTCTCCAAGAGAGACCCTGCCCAGAACTGCGGGGATGTTCTCACGCTGCACCCTGCCAGGAGGGACAGCCAGGGGCTCTGCTCCCAGGGAACAGGGACAGGAGGAGAGGCTCAGGGTGGACACTGGGGAAATTCCTGCATAGGAAGGGGGGTCAGGCCTTGGAACTGCCCAGGGCAGGGCTGGAGTGCCCATCTCTGGGGGACGTCAAAGCCCTGCGGATGTGGCCCTTGGGGACATGGGGCAGTGGGAGCAGTGCTGGGGGAGGGCTTGAACTTACTGATCTCAGAGGGCTTTTCCAACCTAAATGATTCTGTGATACTATGATTTGGAAATGCTGAATTAAACATGAGGACAGACAGCAGGAACCATTCCCTGAGAAATGCAAAAGGTGAGGAGACAGTTCTTGTTGCCATATCACCATCTACAGACTACGTGATCTGAAAACTCCATGGATGGAGCACAGACACCCAAAGGCAGCCAGTCAGTGATGGGATTACATTTTTCAGGCCTAGATATGCACAGAAATATGCTTCACTATCATATAGCATGTAACATTAAAAAATGTTTGACTTGCATGGCCCTGGCACAGGGTGCCCAGAACAGCTGTGGCTGCTCCTGGATTCCTGGAGTGTCCCAGGCCAGGCTGGACACTGGGGCTGGAGCACCTGGGGCAGTGGGAGGTGTCCCTGCCCACAGGACTGGATGGGCTTTAAGGTCCCTTCCAACCCAAACCATTCCATAATCTGATGATTTCAGATGCAATTTATGTGCAATATAAGCTGCTGCCAAGGCTTATCTGTGTTTACCTCCTCAGTACACCTTTATTTGGGGAAACAAGATGGAAATCCAAAGGGCAGAAGAAAATGCCAGCAGTGCCAAAAATACCATTCATCTCAAGCACCTCTGATAAATTACCCATTTCAGAGGAGTTTCTCAGGAGGAGTTTCTCAGGAGGTCAGGCATATAGATGAACTTGCATTGTGTCACCCTCAGCCACAATGACAGTCAGTGAGGTCTCCACCTTTACATAACAACACGCTCCAGTCTCGTGTATCCATCAGACAGCTCCAGAAACACACACAGCAAATGGAAGAGACACATCAAAACATGCTTAACTGATGTAAGGATGGCCCTTTTTTAGGAAAAAAGTGACCTCAGCAATGAAAACTGTTGGACCCCTTATTTTGGGTCGATTTCACAGAATCACAGAACCTATGTTGGAAAAGACCTCTAAGATCATTGAGTCCAACCATTAACTCAGCACTGCCAAGGCCACCACTAAACCATGTCCTCAGATGCCACATTTTTGGTGGCACTGTAAATATGTCTCCCTTCATACTATTTACTCCCTTGCAGAAGAAAGCTAGAGTGGAGAACTAAGAGGATCACCTTTACTACTAAATCCCCTTTCCAAAATGCAACACTGCATAAGTCTGCATGTTCCAGAGTCCTTCACTGGCTTCTCTTTCCTGCCCATTTCTGGCACCACAGCCAAGACTTTCTTGAGAAAATACAGAGAGGAATTAACAATTAAAGACTAATAAAAACTTCTCCTAAAACGCTCACCACGGTACCGTTGTATTTCAAAGGAAGGGCACCATACATCTTTGTATTGTCACAAGGAGGCAGCAAATACCCACAAAAGCTATAAAATCACTAAGGAAATATATTTTCCCCCTTGAACTAACATCCCTTGGAAGCACTCGGGGAGAAATAAAAGGCAAAGCTTGCTGCAGTCCATCACCTGCTGGAAGAGCCCCAGGGGTAGAGCAAAGTCAAGATCTATTGTTGGGTGTACTCAGCCTAAACGATCCTGAAATAAGTTAAAAGACCTGAAGTGAGCATCAGTAGCTTTAAAGAAAGGTTTCTTCCAACTTTCTCTGGGAAAGCAACTTTGTAGCTATGGAAGCAGCAGAAAGAAGCAGCTGCCTGCAGAGAGAGAGGTGCTGGGAAATGGTTTGGAGCGGGAGCTGAGGCTAGCAGATCCTGGGTAGAGCTGTGCTCTGCCCTGCTCTCTCAACAGCTTCAGACACATCTCTGCCATGAATATCCACCTGCTTACAAATTACTTCCAAAACAAACATTTTCTGCAGCATTTGCTTTGCCCTCTCCTCTTTTTTTTCTCCAAAAGTAACAGGGAATGGCTCCCACTTGGAAAGGGGAGCTTGAGCTGGGATCTTGGCAAGGAATTCCTGGCTGGGAGGATGGGGAGGGCTGGGCTGGAATTCCCAGATTTGCTGTGGCTGCCCCTGGATCCCTGGAGTGCCCAAGGCCAGGTTGGACACTGGGGCTTGGGGCAGCCTGGCACAGTGGGAGGTGTCCCTGCCCATTGCAGGGGGTGCAACAAAGTGATATTTAAGTTTCCTTCCCACCCAAACCATACTGTATTTCTGTCAACTGTTGGATTTCCATTTTCCTATAGCCTGTGACACGTCCAATTTGAGATCAGTTAAATTTTTCGAACAGTACAAAAGGAAACCAGAAAACTCAGGTGTGGAAACAGGTTGGAAGGAAAAAGAACCATCAAGAACCACCTAACACCCTGGAGAGTTTTTCATCCCAGGTTAATTTGAACATTACTCCATTTCAGCCAGGTTTTACCAAGCAGAGCTTCCATTGGCTCACACAGTTATAAAAATTTGTGCTTACACAGCATAAATATTGCAATGCAAGGAGGAGATACATTTAAATTTTATGGACAATAGTCTATTTGGCAAATAGCTTTATTAATTCATTCTTAATTATTCATTAGATTATTTAACTACAATAAATGAGCAATGTGGTTATAAATAATCTCTCCTCAGTTGGCCTCAACACACATGAAACCTCAGCTGATCAGCCTTCAGGATACCACAGGGTATTCCCACAGTGACACAAAATCCTGAACTTAAACACACTGTCTGGTTTTATTCTGGACTTTAATCTCCTTTTCACCACAGAGAGAATAGTCTCTCCATTCCTGGTATCCTTAAAGCTTTTCAAACAAGTACACTTTCATTTTTAGACGTCTGGAAAACTCCATCAGCACTTTACTGTGAAGCATTCTCAGGAAGGGAGAAGAAAATCCATATGGTGTATTAGGGCCCAATTATTAAACCCTTGGGAAATGTTTATTCACATCAGAATTGCTTGTAAAAAATGGCAGCTTTAAACACCAAAATGTACAGCAGCCTCCCTGCTAATGTGCTTTAACATATACAAGTCACTTAATTTCAGAAAGCACTGCCACGATCACTAGAAACACAGCCCAAGTTATTTTGATGAATTAGAAGCTATTTAAGTGCTATTTACGAGTAAATTTTAATATGCTGGAGAGCTACAGGATACATTTTAAAATACTGGATGCATTAATCCTTGAAATAAATGGAACAAGTATACAACTATGTGGTTGGTTGGGCTCTGCTGAACAGCTGCCTACAGCCCACCAAGCCAGATTCCTGACCTCATCCTTCTGCTGAAGATGGCACAAGGCCCACCAAGCCACAGCTCACCTTAGTTATGGCAGAGGAGGGCACTGGAGGCAGGGAAGGGGCTGCAGTACAGGGGCATGGGTTAAACCCAGCTGGAAATGAAGCACTGCAAAGCCACTCAAGCCCTTGCTCTTCTCCCCCACCCTGGTGGCGTGGGGAGGAGAATCAGACATAAAATTTGTAGGTGGAGAGAAGAACAGTTTAGTAATGGAAAACAAAAGAAATACAATAAATAGCTAATAATAATAATGATATTAAAAAGAGGAACCAAAGAAACCAACCAAACAGCTGATGCACAATAAAACTGCTCAGCACCTCCTGACCAGTGCCAGCCCCCTTCCCAGGTCAGACTCTTGCAGGTAACTCCCTCAGTCTGTACACTGGGCATGATGCTCTGGGCTCTGGAATATCCATTTGGCCAGCTGGGGTCACCTGTCCCAGCTATGATCCTGCCCAGTCTGAGTAACTCCTCACTGGCAGAGCAAGATAAATAAAAAAACACCAACAAACTTTTGAGAAACACACACAACTTAGCAAACCCCAACAAGTGTATTATCAACATTATTCTAACTCTGAACCCAAAAGACAGCACTAGAACAGCTCCTGAGAAGAAATTCACTCTATCCCAGCCAAAACCAGGACAGCAGCAAGTCTGATGAGAAGAAGCTGAGGGAGCTGGGAAGGGGCTGGAGAGTTCCTGAGGGAGCTGGGAAGGGAATGGAGAGTTCCTGAGGGAGCTGGGAAGGGGCTGGAGAGTTCCTGAGGGAGCTGGGAAGGGAATGGAGAGTTCCTGAGGGAGCTGGGAAGGGGCTGGAGAATTCCCGAGGGAGCTGGGAAGGGAATGGAGAGTTCCTGAGGAGCTGAGAGGGCTCAGCCTGGAGCAAAGGAGGCTCAGGGGAACCTTGTGGCTCTGCACAGCTCCTGCCAGGAGGGGACAGCCAGGGGGATTTGGGATCTGTTCCCAGGGAACAGGGACAGGAGGAGAGGGAACGGCCTCAGGGGAGCCCCAGAGTGGCAACTGGGGAAATTCCTCATGGGAAGGGCAGGGGTGGAGTCCCCATCCCTGGAGGGATTTCAAACCCTGTGGCTGTGGCACTTGTGGACATGGGCAGTGGGGGCAGTGCTGGGGGAGTGCTTGAACTCGCTGATCTGAGGGCTTTTCCAACCTGAATGATCTTATGATTCTATTCCATGATTATGGAGGATGAAGTAAAGAGTGCTGAGAACATGGAAAGAAGGAAGTTTTGGATGCTGTACTGTTATCTTCTTCATTTTGTTAGAAATAACATGAAGATATTTCCAAGCTCTTCCATATTTAGTAATGCCATTTGTGCTGCAGTAAAAAATTATTTAATAAGCAACAAGAGTAAATAAAATATTTGCAGCATAACTACAGATATTAATTACTGCAGGAGGCCATTTCCACTTAATGAAAACACTGAGAAAATACATATAGTCAAGGAAAACAATATACGACATATAAAATCACCTGCCTGAGTCTTGTACTGAGCAAACAGTGCTCCTGCTCAAGTTTTGCTGAGGAACAAGTCCAATTATTTGTATCAAACTAAAGCTACACCATCTCCATTTGATATTCAGATCCTAATAGGGGCACATGACGTTTGATGTGCCACCACAAAAACACTGAGCCGGCAGCTTTTGTTTCAGTTGTGAAATAACAGCCATTTCTCTAACAATCATTGTAAGGCTTCGGTGGGACACGTTGGATCATGGAACCACACACTGCTTTGGGCTGTGTGCAGCTGCAACCACCCTGCCATGGGCAGCTACAGCTCTCACTAGACTGGAGCAGACAGTGGACTCCCTTAGAAGGATGTTTCAAAGACAGATAATGAAGACAAGACAAACAGCAGGCAAGAAACAAAATGAGCTGTGCATGTGAAAACCAGGAGAGAAGTGCAGTAGAAGACACCTGAGATATACGGTAAATCCATGTAGCAAAGCTCAGGATGAGGTCACAGAATAGAATCATGGAATGGTTTGGCTTGGAGAGACCTTAAAAGGCCATCTCATCCAACCCCTCTGCTGTGAGCAGGAACATCTTCAGCCAGGTCAGACTGTTCAGAGCCCTGTCCAGCCTGGAGTGGAATGTTTCAGTGATGGGGTATCCACCCCTTCTCTGGGAACCCTACTCCAGTGTCTCACCACCCTCATCATAATTTTTTTTTCCCTGGTTTAGTCTTAATAGATCCTCTTTCAATTTAGTCATCACCCTTTGTTCTATCACTACAGGTCCCATTTAAATATCCATACCCATTTCCTTTGAACCCCTTCTAAGGATGTAGAGATCCCAATAAGGTCTCTCAAGTGCTCTCTAGGCTGAAGGTTGAAGGGAAGAAAAGGAAAGGGGAAGAATGGAAGAAGGAAAGAGAAAGAAAAAGTGGGAAGGATTATGGGGCAGTAATATGTGCTTATGAGGCCACAAATATTTTTACATCTTCTGTACATAAAGGTATGCTGGTGATTAACGTCTGTGATAGGTGTGCTGGCAGACAGACTTTTTGGAAGTTAAGGAAGCACAGATACTAATAAAAAATGTTCACTAGAAATTGTCAAAATAGCTCAAACTATGTGCTGAAAGACAGCTGCACAATCTGTAAATTAAAGAGCTGTGTTATGAAAAGCAGAGAGGAGGAAAGGGAAAACCCAGTTTACTTACAATTCATTAGCTTTGCAAAGGTTAGCAATGGTTGGAATATGATTTCTCCTCTGGCTCGGATTATAATCAGAACTTCACAGTTCTACCCAACCTTTATCCACTGACATTTTCTTAGCTTAAAATAACACATTCATGTGTACAAATTAAGGGTCATACACAGCCCCCTGCCTGGCTTGATGCTGAACTCCAAGAATCATACAGCCCCTCTAAATGTGAGGCACAGCCCTCTGATCACAGTAGCCAGCTCCTAAATGAAATGAAAACCAGTTCTGTGTCCTGCTCCACACTGCCTGGTGCTGTTTGGATGCATGAGCAGGGTCCTGCTTTTCCATGCCCCTGTGCACCCCACAGGCAACCCAGCCAGTGCCTGGGACAACAAAACTCAGCAGTGCTAGAGTTTGGCAAGCTCACAGCCCTCTGTGAGGCCTGCACTGACCTAATTCATCTCAAAAGTAAGGAGTGAAACTGAAAACCCCCCCAGCTCCCTCTCAGGTGCTCCACACAGCTCAAGGCACAGATGATGCCTCCAGCTGCACAGCAGGAACGCACAGCTAGGACGGGCTTACAACCAAGTGGGGGAAGTGGCTTCAGAATACAGAAATGTGCCACAGCATCTCCAGCTCAGAAAGATTCCCCAAATTCATAGTCACAGAATGGTTCGGATTAGAAGTGATCTTAAAAATCACCTTGTTCCAGCCCCCCTGCCATGGCCAGGGACACTTTCCACTATCCCAGGCTGCTCCAAGCCCCATCCAACCTGGCCTTGGACACTTCCAGGGATCCAGGGGCAGCCACAGCTGCTCTGGGCAACTCGTGCATTTCCTGCAGAACAGCAAAATGAAGCAACACCCTTAAACGTGCAAACAGAAAGCCTCTAAACATCTAATTTCCAGAACAACATCTCTAGGTCTCCATTACACCTAAGAAATTGATACATATCCCAGTTTTTGAGTTTGGTGTTAACAATACCAACTGGTTTTAGGTTTTCGCAAAGCATTTTCCTTGCCTCTATTTTAGGGAGTAAATTCTCAGTCAGCTGTTGCTTATTAACAGCACAGGGGGCTCTCAGGTATTAGTTATTTATGGTCTGCCTTGGATCCCATAGTAATTATGAAATGTGCCCTAGAGCATTAAAAATGCAAATGTTCAATAATTTCCCCTATACCCAGTGAGATGAACCACACTGTTCTAATCCACTGGTTAATTAGGGAGTTATAGTAACTGTAAAATAAAACACCTGGAGAGAACCTTAGGAGTAGTGAAAGAATCAAAGAATTTCTAGCACATTATAAATGCTTAACTAGAAAACACCAGTGAACTGTCTTCTCCCAAATCCACACATTCTTATTCCTCTGGCTTGTTAGGATGTTAAATAATATTGCAACATTATTTCTCAAGGAGATCCATGTGGTAACAGTGATGGAGAAAGGAAACTTGTAGCCTTTGGACATGTATGCTCAGCATGTGCTCACTGAGACAGTGCACTTATCTTCTGCTTTAACCTGGGACTAGAATCATGGAAGGATTTGGGTTGGAAGGAACCTTGAAGATCATCCAGTTCCACACCCCTGCCATGTCAGGGACACCTCCCACTGTCCCAGGCTGCTCCAAGCCTTGTCCAGCCTGGCCTGGGACACTGCCAGGGACCCAGGAGCAGCCACAGCTGCTCTGGGAATCTCTTCACATAATGAATCTGGAACAATCCTCATCCTGGGGAGTTTAAACCCTCATGTGCAGATGTAGTTGGGTCTGTAAAGCCCTAATAGACAGGTTTTGCAATGCAGATTTATTTTATACAATTAGAAAAGAACTAAGGAACCAACTGCTTCCCTCTTCATTTTCCTAATAAGCAATTACCCTAACACAAAGATTTTTAGGAAAGATGTTGACTGTGATTAATTCAGCAAAATAAATGACTAAGCCTGAGCCAGAAATAACCATCTACTCTGCTCCAATGGCAGGAAGGTGGTTGTTCAAACCCACTGTTTCCCAGGGACTGCACTAAAGCAGATTCTACTCTCTAAAAGGTCCATATGAAAAAAAAAATATATAAACCACTTGTCTGAAGGATCTGTCTGGAGCTTCTTGCTTTAATTAAATTTAGCATGAAATCTAAAGCAAGATATTATTCCCACTGCTCATTTTATACCCGGCATAATATGCCTGCTTTAGAACAGGCTGTAATACCTGGAGTAGTGTTTACTCCATGTATATCCCTCCTGTAGTACTCCTTATCGATCAGGTATTGGTTTACACTTCTGGAGTATTAGCAGTCCCTAAGACAGAGGCCAATACACTGGATTTTGAAGCTTTGAAGAGAGGGCCTGCTGTGCTTTGGAAGTGTTTCACCTCTTTGTTAGGTGCGTATTTTTGGAGGAATGAAGAGGAGACAAGTATTGAAATGGCTTCTGTTGGTTCCCACTCTGAGGGAACCATCAGTTCACCTGACACTAAGAAATGAACTTAGAGCTGGGTATGAAAACCAGAAGTATTTGGCTTCTATTGAACTGTAACGTATGTTTACATTTAACTTGACATACTTTCAGAGTTCAGTTTAAAATCAAAAGGTGGTACCTAAAGAGCTGGAAATTACTCCAGACTTAACTCTTTGCAAAATAACTCTCCTGGTTTATGGCTGGTGTCTGAGGAGGCGTGAAAACCTGCAGTAAGTCACACACATCTGTGGCAAGTCAGTGTTTTCTACACCCTCTCAAAAGGAACTTCTCCTTTCCCAAAAGCCTCTCCCAGCCCCATCCTCCCTTTCGCTGCATGCACTGGAATCATGCATTGGCAAAGATGCACAGAAAATTCATTTTCTTAGCGTAACTCCTAATTAAATATTTAAGTCAGAGTGAAGACTTCCATTTTCTAGGCTGTGCTGTAAGCAGAATGTTTAAGTTAAAAAAAAACAGACCAAGAAGAACCCAAACTCTGAAGCCCAGAACCTAAAGAAGTAACATTTAGCTGTCTTAAATGAAAAGTACCTGAAAAATGTCACAAAGAACTGCACCAGGTCCATAAAGTTGCTGTGCTGTGAGAATGCAATCTGCAAAAGAAAAGCAAATGCTTTCTGTTACTTACTGGAAAGAAAATTCGTATGTAAAAAGGATTAAAAATTACAATGAAAAGCACCTTTACTCAGATCAATTCATATTTTTCAACACTGTTTTTGAGAAAGAACAGAAATGTTCTGAGGGAAAAGAATAAACTATAACTTCATATTGTTTTGAAAACATATATCCCAGAAATTAAGCTGAACAAGTAACTCTGTCTCCCAGCCATGTTCCATGGAATATTCTTCAGTGCACATTGAAGAAAACACTACTTCAAAAACTTAGAACAGAGGTTTCAGAGAGCTGCAAATAATCTTTAATTAAAAGTGGAAATCTTTAATTATTGTTTACACAGCAACCCATAATTTAATATTTACATTTCAAACAATATCCAGACAACAAAATCTCTCCTTGAAGAAGCAACTTACACCAAGAGCTGCACAGAGGCACGAAGCACAGAAGATGATAGACACTGTGAAAACAGCTATGGCATTCATCTCGGCTCACTGCCCTGCAGTCCCACGGCAGAGCAGGGAAAAACACACCAGAACATTTGGGACAAAACCAGAGGGAAGAGGCCAGCAGGAAACTGGGAGGTGGTTAGAGGCAAAAGGGAAGATTAGGGAGCCTGGGTAAAAATAACAACGTGGAGGGGAGGCGAGCCAAGAGAAAAGCAACTTGTGCAATATTAGGGATCAGAAGTTCTTTCCAGGTACCTCCTATTTCCTCTGCCTATCAATCTCTCAGCACCACAACAGCATATTAACTCTTTCATGGAGTAACAGAGTTTCTTCAAAATTAAAGTGAAATCGGCACTGACAAAAGCTTGTCATGGATATTAAATCCACTTCTGGTGTAATTTGTTCTTTTTCTCCCTTAATAAGCAGTACTTATGGCAACATTAGCATAAACATAAATCCCTCCTCCCAGCTACAGCCACATCCCAGAATTCATGAATATGTGTAAAGTGAATCATTGCATGGGTTTCTGCTGCTCTGGAACATTTTCTATGATCATATTTGCTTTAACTATCCATTGTAACTTGGTACAGAAACTGCCCCAAATAGTTTTCTTATCAATGAATTGAAATATTTTGAAGTTGAAAGTTCCGTTGCCGTTCACAACCACTGTGTGGCTGGAAAGTGAACTCCAAACCTGCACGCCAGATGCTGCAACCTCAACAGCCCTGCCTACACAAGACAAGAAAACACAGAGTTATTTGTTGGTTTTTACTTCTGAAGTGCTTCCCAATAGTCTTCTGATTATTAAACAACAGCAGGATTTCACTTTTTGTGTAAAAAAATCAGTGCCTAGTAACTAAAGTGGTACAGTATTTGCATAAATGGATATTCATGGATATTCTGGAATAAATATAATATTTTGAAATGTATTTAAGGCAAAGATAATCCTTACTGAAATATCTCATCCCAAAATACAAACATGTAACACAGCCAGTATAAAACAAAAGCCAACTTTTCTTATTATTTCTGAGAATAACCATGATACTGAGTGACTATAAGAGATGCATTTCAAAATAAAGCCCTTGCTATGTAACAATTCTTTAGTAGAAAAAGAAAATTAAAAGCACAAAGGAATCACTGACAGGCCAGTCTCCTGTAGATGACTATCAGGATGAGTTTCTGTTATGGAAACCAAAACTTGCTCCCATTAGAAGAAAAAAATAAACTGTTATTTTTAAAATAAGAGAGATTCTATGAAATATTAATGAGACCAATACCAGAGAATGACTTCTTATTTTTTGGTAACAACTTCAGGAAACAAATAAAAACAAAAACAAACAAACAAAAAATAATGTAGGTTTATTTCACACAGAAGCCCTACAAATGTTTTACCAGTAGTGATTATTTTCTCTACCTGTTGGAGTTCTTCTCCTGTAAAGCCCAATTGAGGACCTGTACCTCACACATGGATTAAAAAAAAAAAACAAAAACCCAGGTTGTTTCTACAATTTACTCCTCACAAGCTGAAAATACTTTGTGCCATCAAACCTGACCAATCTGTGTCACAGGCAATTTGGTCTCATAATTGTTAATGGTTTGCTTATTTAGAGCTTAATTTCCACGAATATAATCTGTTCCTAGGACTTAATTAATTCAGTTACATTGAAAGTTTGGTTGGAAACAGCTGCTGAAAGTAGGCTGTTCATTCTGGATCCATGAAAAATATGGCACCAATTTCTTAGCAGGCTGAGGTTTTAATTAAGTTTAGCTGACAGTAGAAGATTCATTTATCCATTCTCAAAAAATGAATTCTGTACCAAAGGCTGAAGCAGTTTAACTGCAGGAAAGCTCTGTGAGGCTTGTGCTGGGGAAAGGCTCCCCGAGGTAGTGGGCAGAACCTGAGCTCAGCTGCACCATCAAATCCCCACTTTCACATCAAAGAACCCCAGAACTGTTGAGGTTTGGGCTCTGGCCCCATCCAGTCCAACCATCCCCCAGCACTGCCACCACTGTCCCATGTCCCCAGGTGCCACAGCCACATGGCTGTGAGATCCCTGCAGGGGGAGGATTGCACGGGGCAGTCCAGCCCAGCCCTGGGCAGCCAGGGCTGCACAGCCCATTCTGGGCAGAGATTTCCCCT
Source organism: Lonchura striata (assembly GCF_050655825.1). NCBI lineage: Eukaryota > Metazoa > Chordata > Aves > Passeriformes > Estrildidae > Lonchura > Lonchura striata. The sequence continues at coordinate 319,738 of NC_140706.1, read as the reverse complement.
AACATCCACCTTAAACCTCTCCCTGGGCAGCCAGGGCTGCACAGCCCATTCTGGGCAGAGATTTCCCCTAACATCCACCTTAAACCTCTCCCTGGGCACACCTGGAGCCACCTCAGGCACTGGGGAGCAGCACCCCCAGCTCCTCTCCCCTGGAGCAGCGCCCCGACCCCCCCCAGCCATGGAAGGAGGCTTCACACGCTGCTCTTAGGAATAACATGGCAAACTCCGATACTTATTTGTGCTAATTCCAAAGAACATTACAAAGCTTGTGTTTATCTTATCTGCAAAGGTACACTGGAGAGCACAGCTGCCCGTTCTGCTTTTCCTGTTGCCACATCATCTGACTTACTAAAATAATCCACCTGATTTCCAGAGAACCAGACATAGCTGGCTGCATGGACTAACAAAAATTTATAATGAAGAGCTTTACATTTTTTTTTTATTATTTGATTAGCATAAAATATGAAGCCAAGAAGAAAATTTGGCTTCCTCTAACTAGCCAACATCTAAAAATTGCACTGGTTTTGAAATCAGTACATGCAATTTTCAAAGGAGTTAATGGCAAATGACTTGGCCACAAAATAATATAAGCAAAGGAAAAGCATGTTTGAACCCAACAGACATTTCAGTAACAGTTGGTGTTTCAAACTCAAAATATTGCTGGAGCTAAACTACAGCCTGTGGCTGATAGAAATTTTGAAAATCCATTAGAACAATTACATACCAGGACTTGGTTTGCATAGGCACCAGAGTTTGTTCTTCAAGCGAAAAGAAAACTGAAAATAATTTTGACATAACATTTTTGTACTAAAGTAGGCCAACTAAGACCCAAGTTCACCTTAAACCTGTACATGCAACAATGCCTAAAATTATTTGAACCTCTCTTCTTGTGATCTACAAGTGTTCTGAACGCTTTAAAAACAAATTGAGTTTCACATACCACTAAGAAAAATCAGTTTACAAGCAAATAAGAAATTATGCAGAAATTTTTTGTTAAATCCAGCAAGAATTAAATTTGAGTAACTCCTCCCATTTAACTGTAATAAACAGATGTACCAGTAATCCAGCACAGCATAACACTTTCCACTTATGCTGGAAGTTACTGATATTTTATAGGAAGTCAAACTATTCACCACAATGGGATTAGGACAACAGGTTCTCCAAACTCAAATAATTTCTAATATTATACATAATATTAGTACCCCAGATCTAAAATTAACTAAAGAACTGGAAACGTAAGAGTTGGGGTTGTTGCAGAAGGCTCTTGGGAGACCTTCCAGGGCCTGAAAGGTCTTCAGGAGAGCTGGAGAGGGACTGGGGACAAGGGACAGAGGGACAGGAGCCAGGGAATGGCTCCCACTGCCAGAGGGCAGGGATGGACAGGATATTGGGAATTAGGAATTGTTTCCTGGCAGGGTGGGCAGGCCCTGGCACAGGTGCCCAGAGCAGCTGTGGCTGCCCCTGGACCCCTGGCAGTGCCCAAGGCCAGGCTGGACACTGGGACTGGGAGCAGCCTGGGACAGAGAGAGGTGTCCCTGCCCAGGGATGGGCTTTGAGGTCATTTCCCACCCACACTATTCTGGGATTCTGTGAATGTACTGAGGAATATTTCAAGTAGGGCAATTTCATACTATAATTTGGTACATTTTGGGTCTCTATACACTTGAGAAATGAACAACCACAGAAAATAGTGTTTCCACAACTTTTTTGCCTTGGTAACAACTCAGGATTATTGATGTATTATATTTGTATTTTTCTTCACCAACATATAAAGTGACTAAATTCCTACCAGTAGTGCCTTTTTTTTCATCCCCATTTCATATCAGGGATGAGAAAAAGAGAAACTGAAAATTATATTTTGCACAGGGACATGCTCCTAGAATAGAACTGTGTAAGAAAGAAAAATAAAATTCTAATTAACTTCTGAAACCAGAGTGACCCAACAGAGACAGCGTAATGTGAATCTGGCTCCCAGAGCTTGGGGCTTGCTGTGAATTCAGAAGATATCAAAAGGTCCAACTGCTACATCCATTAACCTCACCTGGCAGGTGGGAGAATGCTACAGAACTACTGTTTTGAAAGTCTACAGGACCACACAAAAATTTAAGAGGTTTTTGGGCTGCTTTCTGCTTTTTACTTCAATCTAGCCCCAGCACCGAAGTTAACGAACAAAAAGCAGCAGGAGAAAGTGGAAAGCTGGGAGTTCCACAGGCTTCCAATGAGAGAAAGTCACAAGCCAAACAAGCTGCAGGTGACATTCATGCACATCTTCCTCTTTTTGTTGCCCAAAACTCCACTGTCTTGTCTCTTTTTTCCTATGGTTAGAGGCAAAGATTCAATCTGACCTTGGTGAATACAGACAACACTTACAGGATGCCATGGTCTGAATGCTGAGTGCCTGTGCCTTTGTCAAAGGACCTGCTGTAAAACAAAGGGGCTTAAGTATCTTGAGTGATGCCAAAGTCATCAAAACATTTCTTTTGCCCTCCTGAATAATGCTGGGGGAAACTTCTCTTCTGCTCAGGAGTATTGTCATTGCCTGTTCCAGCTCACCTTCAGACACACACAGTGTGCTCTGACGGAACTCCTGGCAAAGGCCAACGCTGCTCCTGGTGCTCTCCACTCCACAGCAGCACCGAGCCAACTCCAAGGGCCCTGGCTGGGAGGTCTGGGGAAAGAATGTGCCAACACAGCAATCCAGCTCCACCACCTGAACATGATCTCAGTCCTGCCACGTGCTGCTGCCTCCCATGTTCTGTAAATGTCTTTAATGAGCCATGGAAGCCATGAAGGTAGCAGAGAGCCAATCACAGGAATGAAGGGCAAAAAGCCTTTCAAAAACACCCTTCAGAAGCTGGGGTTTTGGAGCTGAACCTGCTCACTGAGGGATGAGCAAACACAGCAGCAGCCTGAGACAAGCCTTTTTCAGGCAGGTGGCCCCAAAATGATCTCAGCGATGTCAGCTCCAGGGAACACTTTCCAGAAGGAAGCGTTTGTTCACCTCTGCGGGTGACCTATGGGATTTAGACACAGATTATGACATCCAAATCCAGGGTCACACGGGCATTCCTATCAGCCCTTTACACTCAATGGAAACCTCATCTGTGGTTCAGCTGACCAAGGCACATGCCTAATAATAAATAACAAAAAATTATTACCTGACCAGTTCCATTAACAGAACTGTAAACACTGAAACACACAAAGACATCTATTTGTAGACCCTTAAATTCAGTTAGTTTAAATTTCCATGGTGCATCCTTATCCTTGGTTTCATGGATGCACTGGAAGCTCCATGTGTTGTCTACAGAAGGGTGAAAGCTATTGCAGCTGCCCTGGGACACCTCACCTGGCCTCCAGCTGCCGTTCCAGGATCACAGATTAGGCTGGGATGGAAGGGACCTTAAAGCCTGTCTCATTCCACTCCCTGCTATGGGCAGGGACACCTCCCACTAGACCAGGATGCTCCAAGCCCTGTCCAACAGCTTTTGAGTGAATCCCTATTCCAATCACACCATGGAAGCAGAAGGACATTCTCTTGCAGAGGCACCACAGATCTCTGTTCTAAACTAACAGCAAAACTGCACCCAAATTTGGAGGTTGGGTAGAAAATTTAACCTAATCCACAGGCAAAGATTGTCTAGATGTAAAGTTAAACCTTAGGTTTCAGAGAAGAAAGGATCTTAACAGGAGTTAATTGTAACTTGGAAAACTCTGACACACAACAAGTTGAAGTGGAGCATGACTAGGAGGTGGGAGACCCCAGAGAGTTTTTAATGCACCTGATGCTTTGGTGTGGACATCAGAAGCAGCACTGGAAGGGGCTCTGAGCTCTCCCTTGGGCCTTCTCTTCCCCCGGCTGAACACCCCAGCTCTCATTCTGTTGCCAGAGCAGAGAGGTTCCAGCATTTGGAGCACCTCCATGGCCTCCTCTGGCCCAGTTCCTCATCTACGGAACAGTTCACTCATCAAATCCACCTTTCTCCAAATCAGAGAGAACTTGGTGCAGAGGTTCTCATGCTCACATTTGCATTCTACAACAAGCAAAAATTTAATCCTCACTCAGATTTGATTTTCACATCTACTACCCCGAGTCACTCTGCTCCTGTGTGAAGGATGAAGGAGATTAATGACTTACTCCTCACCTGCTGCAATATTAACTGAGCCATTGAGCTTTATGACACAAATACTCGCTACCGTGTAAATATAAAACCTGCTTCACTTCTGAACTTATTCCGAGATGAAAATCGATTTACATTCCAATACTGTGTTGCTTTCCTGCAGTAGTCACAAATTGTCACTTCTCAGCTAATAGGCTGCAGTCAGCAGTTGGCTCAGAAATGTCAATTATACGTGTTTTGTCTTCCCATGTGAACTCTCTTATGTTGTGCAGAGCGAACACAGGCACGACTCTCTCTAAATTAAAAATAGTGCTTAAGATGTGGTCCCAGATTTCACAGCATCCCAGAAATTATCACAGAAATCTGACAAATGAGAAGTATTTCTTTAATAAACAGCCAGCAGCTGAACTGTGATGCACATCTAAATTTAAAGTGCACTAGGAAATAAAATTCTGGAAAGTCCTGTAATTGAAACAGCAAACTCAGCTCAGACCACGCACACCTCCACATGACAGAAACAAGGCCCAAGAAAGCCAAGGCAAGGCCAGAAAAAACTCAATTCTTCTGAATCTTCAGTGAATTCTCCTAAATCCTCTGAACTTCTCTGTTCTTCTTTCAGGCCACTTAACAAGAAGAAAGACCCTGAGGGGCTGGAGTGTGTCCAGTGCAGGGAAGGGAGTGGGAAGGGGCTGAAGAATTCCTGAGGGAGCTGGGAAGGGGCTGGAGAGTTCCTGAGGTGCTGGGAAGGGGCTGGAGAATTCCTGAGCGATCTGGGAAGGAGCTGGAGAATTCCTGAGGGAGCTGGGAAGGGGCTGGAGAGTTCCTGAGGGAACTGGGAAGGGGCTGGAGAGTTCCTGAGGGAACTGGAAGGGGCTCAGCCTGGAGCAAAGGAGGCTCAGGGGGACCTTGTGGCTCTGCACAGCTCCTGCCAGGAGGGGACAGCTGGGGGGGTCGGGCTGGAAACAGGGACAGGAGGAGAGGGAATGGCCTCAGGGGAGCTCAGGGTGGGCACTGGGGAAATTAGTGAAAGGGTTGTCCAGCTGTGGCACAGCTGCCCAGGGCAGTGATGGAGCAGCCCTCCCTGGAGGGATTTAACAGCCATGTAAGGTAGCACTTGGGGACATGGGTCAGTGCTGGCCTTGGCAGTGCTGGGGAACAGCTGGACTTGATGGTCTTAGAGGGTTTTCCAACACAAATGATTCTGTGATCCTGTAATTGCAACAATTATTCTGGAGACAAGGAAACTCTGAGGTACTTGGAAAAACTGCTTAAAAATAAAGATCCTAAACCTTGAGACAGAAGACACGTCACCAGTAGGAAAACGCTCCCATTGTCTGAGTTCCAGTTCCTCAAGCACTTCCATCCAGTTCCAGCCACTGCGGTGCAGGTGCATTTGGGAGGAATCACGTTGTACTTGGGAAGGACCCCACTGCACTTGGGAAGGAAGGATCCTGTTACACTTGGGAAGGAAGGATCCCGCTGCACTTGGGAAGGAAGGATCCCGCTGCACTTGGGAAGGAAGGATCCCGCTGCACTTGGGAAGGAAGGATCCTGTTCCTGGCTCTGTGTCCTGCAGAACTCTGACACCATATGCATGCAGGCTCGGTTACATTCGGCAGCATGCCAACTATTGCGGGAGAGTTTCAACATGGAGAAAATTAAAACTTTAGGACATAACAGCTCAAACTCTCACTCAGACCCTTGAAGTCCAGTAAAAATGAGCTTTATAGCCTACTGAGCTTAAAAGGAATAAAAGTTGTTTTGCTAAAGAGCAGGTGATGTAAGTACATAAGAGGGAATCAAGAATAAACAGTATAAAACAGACAAAGCAATATTTGCAAGTTTCTCTTTTAAGGGTTCAATATAGCTGACAGATGGAAACAGGCAAAACCTTCTGTCTTGCATCAGTTGTGACCAGACAAAACAGGGGGGAAAATGCAAGACAGAGTTGAGGGTTGCAGCAGTGTTAATGGGGAAAACAAGCTCTGTCTCCTGAGTTCCAAGGATCATATTGGATGAGAAATTTAACATGTTTATCAAAACATCCTGTAATATGCCAGCTGCAGGAATCTCATCTTTAATAAAATAAACTAGTAAAGTAAGTGTATATGTATTTATACATATTACATATAGAATCACAGAATTGTTTGGGTTGGAAGGGACCTTAAAGATTATCTAGCTACAGCCCCAAACTAAATGTGTATTTATATAAATAATCAAATTAAAATACCTTTGAATGACAACACTGTCACATTATTACACAACACTGAAGCCACAAGAAATCTCAAACATCACATCATGGACTGAAGTGGCAGTAATTAAAACCCCCCAAATTTACTTTGAACAAACCACATAGCATCAGGATCAGTTTTGAAGAGCTATGAAATCAGAACCATAGGGCTGGGCTGTTTTGTTCATCACAGATTTTTCTCTTGAGAGCCTTGTCTATAATTTGGTGTTCAAGAAATCTTAATGTGAAAAAAATAACCATGCTGGGTAGGGCAGAATGCACAACTTCTCTATAAGCTCTCAGATTTACATTAAAAAGGCCAGTAGTCACTGCCTATCACTAAAAGACTACTAGAACACCTAATTCACCCTTTTGTTATGAAGAATTTCCCAGTAAAATACTGAAATGACAATTCAATTGATGGAATTTACTTCAACCCTCAGCCAAGATATTAATGTAGTTTATTGATACTTTTGGTCCAGGTGTGGGAAGCTGGATTGTGCTAATCTTGCATGCAAAACAGACCAGTTCAAGAAATAACTATACATGACACTTAAAAAATAATTTAAGAGAGAACCAATTTAAGAAAAAAACCCTATGAAATCCCCAATCACAGCAGAAATTTATTCCTATACAGGACTATGACAGTACTACCCCCTGCCCTGACCCCAGGTCTTGCTTGCTAACATTGCTGGGAGCAACATTTGCCAATACAGTAAAAACAGTCAAAATCTTAATAATACAAAGTCAGGAAGATAAGTGAGAGAAAAATGACTTTCAGGTCCTTCCAGGGATATTTTTTCCCCCAAAAGAAGCCCCGCAGGCAGCTGAGAGCTGTCAGCACAGTGCTGGTGTCTCTGGCTCCATGTTTGGGAGCTAAACCAGCCACAAACATTGGGTTTGTCACCCAGTCCCGGGGTGACTTTACGATGCTCATATCCCCATTCATCTGCTTAGCCCAGAAATGAGTTTTGCACCTCTAAGGCTGGTTCTGAGAGCGACAGGGGAGAGAAGAAGCACGAGTTTGTGTTCAGACACTGCACTCACTGCTCCACATTCCTGCTGCTGGACTGTGCTGCCTGCAGCACCGAGACAGCAGGACAGAGCTGCCCCTTGCTGTTAGTCAGTGTTAGCTGGCCGAGGCAGAGAAGTTCCCCGGACTGGGGGTTTCCTTTTCCCTTAGACCTGTTCAGACCTGCTCTGGCCTGAACCCCAGAGAAGCAGTGGCAGCTCGCAGAGGGACTGATGAGAGACTGAGGGAGCTGAGCTGCAGCCCACGGAGGGATTGCTGAGTTTGTCTTTCTTTGGGAGCAGCAAGAGCTTTTAGTGTTTGATATTGTTCATTCTTTGTGCTGGTGAATGCTTGGCCTGTTAAATAAGCAGTTTTTTCCACTTTTCTCCAAGGAAACCTTTTCCCAAACCAGCTGGGGGAGGGGCTGCTTGAATTTCCTTTCTAGAGGAAACCCCTTTGGAGGTTCTCTCCCAAATTTGCCCTAAAGCAGGACATACCCTCTCTTAGTCCTGGATATACTTTCCTTTGTGGATTAGCTAGGCTGAATCCACTGTTGCGTTTCAGTGGGTGGCTTCTTCTATTTTACTGCCAATACACCTTCCTCTACTTCATTAACTCTGCTCACTATTCTGACTCTTCAAATAAGCTTTTGTATACAGAAAAGTATCTCACTCTTTCAGCTTCTCAGAAATGGCCCACGGCACTCATTTTCTGAAATAGACTTGAATTTGGGGTCTGTATTTACATTCTCTGCTGGGTTATGGTATTTTCAAGAGTTATTCATCACAGAAATACAGCAACCTCAAGCATCCAACACTGGCTTCACCCAGAAGAAATTAATGCCTGATTCAGACTTAGCTTCCATAGAAAATTAATTCTGTAACTTTTTATATATTTTCCAGCCCTGCATTCAAGAAGAGAAAAAAATCAGCTTCCTTAAAATTAAGGCAATCAATACATATGTCACTGTCGGATCTCAATAAAACACAACCCAAGAAATGCTCCTGGTATTATTAAATCTGAATTGCAGACTATCTCTCTCTGGTATCCTATAACTTTTCTTATTTATGCAGCTGAAGTTTGGCAATGGACATTCAAAAAGACTCCCAGTGCTGTAGGAAGGTATTACTATTATCCTCACAAAAATTATGTGAGTCACTACAGCTCATCCCAGGAAATCCCAAGCTACAGATGTAAAACCCCAAGACTTCATTGGCTGCTCTTCACTGCCTAAGAGCTGCAGAGGGACTGGGGACAAGGCCTGCAGGACAGGACACAGGGAATAGCTCCCACTGCCAGAGGGCAGGGATGGATGGGATACTGGGAATTAGGAATTGTTCCCTGGGAGGGTGTGAGGCCCTGGCACAGGTACCCAGAGCAGCTGGGGCTGCCCCTGGACCCCTGGAGGTGTCTAAGGCCAGGCTGGACACTGGGCTGGGAGCAGCCTGGGATAATGGAAGGTGTCCCTGCCATGGCAAAGGTGGGGTGGGATGATCCTTCATCTCCCTTCCAACCCAAACCATTCCATGAATCTCTGATAAAAATCCACCCCCTCTCCCCCACCACCACAGCACTTGAAAAATTTGGCATGAACAGTTTTCAGGACTGTTGACGCTACAACCTCCTGCGAAAAGGACTGAAGTGGCACCACATCCTGCCAAGGGTTAACTGCCTGTGAGAGAAATCCTCCTTTTAAAGGATTTAAGAAGGTGCTAACAAAAATATTACTTAATTGAAAAGGGAACAACTTCTAAAAGGAGAAAAATGCCATCAGTTGATGGCAAAAGTAAGGTGACAGGAGTAGATTAAACACAAGCAGCTGTTTCATGTTTTAAAGGACTATTTAACTCTTGTGTTTTAAATCTTTCCATCCCACAGTAGATGTCAGTTTGCCTGTTCTGAAAAATCAGCATGTAATTGCATGTCTCCAAAAGTAATTACATTCAACAGCAAATTTCGTCAGATTAACAAATTGATTTACATTTCATTGTTGCATTTCAAGAAAACCTCTCACACAGCAAGAGAGATGCAGGGGGGAGGCTCAAAAGCATCTGCAGTTACAGCTAAGGAAAGGCAAGGGATACCATTAGCAAACAACTTTGGCATTACAATGCTTTCAGAAGCAACAGGAAAAAAAGATTTTTGGAATAAAGGGTCCCAGAGAGTTGAGGATGATTTTATCTCTGCACTTACATCTCTTGTTAAATATGCACGAGGCACATGAGGACCTGGCAGGAAAGCTGTCCAGATCAGCAACCTCACTGCGATTTCAAGCCTACATAATTATTTTATCAAAGCAATCCCGACCTATCTGAATGTGTTTTATTCTCTTTGGCCAACAAGAAAGACACTCCTCCTTTGCCCTCACTGGGAGCTCTTGTGTGATGAACCTGTTGGTTTTGGTTTGAGAATGACTAATTTAGAGAAAGACTGGGAACCTCCACGGGCCATGTCCAGTCCTCAGGGGTTATTTATCCTGCATCAAATACCTAATGCTCCTTCCAGACAGGAATCGAGGCATTAGAGACAGTTCAGACCCTGCTTTTTAACTGTGACCGGTTTCTTCACTCGCTCTTTTTCCATGGATTATCAAAGCCTTTTAGTCAGGCTGTAAACCTCAAAGAGGGGAAGGCAGAGAGCATCACTGCTGGCAATGATCATGCCACCTGAAAGAGGCTGAAAGCCTAAAAGAAAAGGAACATGTGAGATCTGATGTTCCTCCAGCTCTGTCTTGGGCCCCTCCTCACCTGGCAGGAGCTAAGGGTACCCCAAAGCTTTCCTAGTCTGTAGCAAAATGTCATCCATCATTTAACTCTGGAAGAAAACAAATGCTTTCTGAACTACACTAAACATGAATGGCAAATAAAATTAAAGCTTAATTGAAAGCAATATTGAGATTCTTGCTAATGCAGACTACCTGTTTTAGGGGTAATGCTACAAATAAAACTAGCAGGTTGATTGGGAAGAGCATTAGAAGAAGAATTGCAAATCAAAACTGCTTTAATGAAGGAGCCTTACTTTGAACAATGAGAATTTCAGGTGGTTATACTGGAGGACACAATAGCAATGAAACACTGAAATAAACAATGATAAAGATCAGAGCAAGTGCTTTGAGGATTGTGGAGTCTTCTTAAAAATGTAATTCCTGGCAGTTTGCAAAATATTGGCTAATATTTTCAACTTGAATAGCCACATCAGCATAAGAAAAAACAAGAGCCATTTCTCAGCAGAATCCCAGTCTAGTGTAAAATTCATCTGACTCCGAAACACAGCTGACAGCAGGCGGCTCCACCTGAACTTTCCCTATAAAGAAGACAGGAAATACCTCCAGGCTGAAGAAAAGACCCATTTCCAACATCACTGCCAGCTCTGCTGAGCCAATGGGATGTGAAGTGAGTTTGCTCTCCTACATCCCTATAGACATGTTCAGCGTACCACTGGAAACCAGTGGGAACTGTTCCCAGGTCAAAGGAGGCAATTAGTAACTGTAACACAATCCTTTGGGAAACCCTTGGGCTGCAGAGGGAGGCAGAGAAGTCTTTTGATGCCTGTGAAAGAACAGAGCTTCAGCTATTCCCTTAAAACAGCTCAGGATAGAAGAAAAGTTCTTTTAAAAAATCAGTAGTTCCAGGTTTAATATATAAGGCATCTGAATCCAAGAAAGTGCCAGTTCCAAAAGGTTTAAAGGGAACACAGTTGTCCTCCCACATCTATCAGAAATCTCACTTCATGCAGCACTGCAGCTCTTCACTGAAGCACTAAAATGAGCATTTTCCTTCCAAGGTTGGATGCAGTCATCCTGGCAATAGGAATTTAAGAAAAGCAACAGAAGGCAGAGAGGGAGAGCCCCAAAGGAAGGGGTTCATTAAAGAGCACCTCAGCTAATGGCTGACATCTCATTCCTGGGGATGGCACCTGCAATGGATCTGTACAGAGCAGCTGGAGCTGTGACACCTGCATTTCTCCTGTGGAGCCAGGCTGGGAGAGCTGGGAATGTTCAGCCTGGAAAGAGAAGGCTCTAGGATGACCTTATAGCCCCTCCCAGTGCCTAAAGGGGCTCCAGGAGAGCTGGAGAGGGACTGGGGACAAGGGGCTGCAGTTCAAGGACAAGAGGGAATGGCTTCCCACTGCCAGAATCAAGGGTTAGATAGGGTTTGAAATTCTTCCCTGTGAGACTATGGCACAGATTGCCCCCAGAAGCTGTGATTGCCCCATCCCTGAAATAGTTCCAGGCAAGGTGCGATGGAGTTTGGAGCACCCAGGGATAGTGGAAGGTGTCCCTGTCCATGACAGGGGTTTGAATGAGATGGTCTTTAAGGCCCCTTCCAATCCAAACCCATCTGTGATTCCAGGATTCCATGTGCCAGTCCAAAGATAGTCACCTGTGACAGTCACCTGGATCACTACCAAAAGAAAGCACCACAGACCAAATTCTGGTTTAATTACAACACATTTGAGCCTGTCCTCAGTTTCCAGGTTTCCTATGAGTGACAGTTTCTGCCCTTTCCCTCCTGACACCTCCTGTGCCAGCTGCCATCTACTGAAGGGCAATGAATTGTTTCACCTTGCAGTTCACCACTCACCCTTTCAGCAGAGGAACCAGAGAGCAATGCAGCATTTGGAGTGGGCTCACCAGGACCTTCCTGTCAGGGTAAACAGCAACTTTGGAGACAGAATAACTATGACAACACATATGTGACTGAGCTTAACAATCCACAGATTGTCTTTAAGGTCCCTCCAAACCTGTTTGTTCCATGAACTATCTGAGTAAAAAGGGATAAAGATATAAATGAGACAATATAGACAGACCATCCTGAAATAAATGAAGTAGAGGAAACAAGAAAGTTTAAGAAACTAAAACTGAAGACAGCAGAGGCAATTTTAGCTATTTTTCCATTACAGCCTTTATGAAATCTGAGTGGAAGGCAACAATTTCAGTGACTTGAATGTTTCCTACTGGTTCTCAAATGCACTTCAAACAGTGGGAGCTATGCAATGCTGCTACAGCCTCCACCACGCTGCACATGCAGCAATGCTGCATAGTCACAGTGGCACTTTTTGAAGCCCAACATGACAACGAATTGCCAAGAAAATTATATATAGTGAATACCTAATGAGATTTTGCAAATGGTATATTCAGCATGCAAGGGCTGCAAAATTCCTTCGCCTCTTTGTTTCTTGAAGCATTTGGTTCATAATTAACATTTAAGTGTGTTCAAATCAAAATCCTTCAACCAACACAAAGGAAAGACAGGAGGCAATTGCCAGTTAATGATACAATTACAAACTGGTTTTGCCTTAATCAGCTCCTAAACGTCTTACACATTCTCAGAACGTAGAGAGATGCTTGGAATCTGATAGAAAAAAAAAATCAAGTATCAAATGGGACAGAATGTTATTGAATATAAACAATAGTTTGGGTATGAAACAAGACTAAACCACCAATTTCTATTTAGTGAGTGGCAGCAAACACCATCAGCAGTAAATTGCAATGAAGCATAAATCTTACAGCCAGGGGAGAGTTTCCTGTATTAGCAGATCGAATTTTCACCCTCCTGTACACTCTGGAGAGGAGTTCACTCACTGGACTTGGCCCCAGGTAAATACATACAAGTTTAAACAGTATTAAAGCATGCTGACATTTACACAGGTATCTAAGAGAGTTTCAAATTCTCACCTGTAACTACCTGTCAGCTCCAGAACTGCAATTTCACCTCAGAGTAAGCTGACTTTGCATGGACTGAGACCCATGAAAAGAACTCCTCTGAAAGTTTCTGCACTGAATTCCTTTGCTTCTTACTGTGCTATTGTATAGCAGGTTATTTACAGTCAATGTCTCTCTTCTACTCTGAGCTAAGTTTGGAAAGAAGAAAGCAAATTCACAGTGAAGATTAAGCAAAGAGGAAGAATAGTGGGGAAAAGATTGTTGAATTCACATAAGTGGAAAAAAAAAATCTCAATCCTTCAACACTCACTAATGTCTTTTCCTAAAGGAAAGGAAAGATAGGGAATGTTTAGAGCCAAACTGAGGAGAGGAAGGTGAACATCTGGGGTTTGCTAAATGCTTCAAAATTCCCTGTGTCCAACATTTGTAGCAAAGGTGAGCTCACAAAGCAGAGAGAATGGAAATATCCAGAGAGTGTTGACAAGACCTTACCAGGATTTTCAGAAAAGCTTGGCAAAGGCTTTAAGTGAACTCCTTCATGCTTGGAACTGCTCAGAGAGGAGGAATTAGACAGAAGATTGCTGTATTTTGAAGGCTTTCTGCATTTTGCTGCTTTAGTTCTTTTACTGAATAAATCATTTTAAGTCATTAACCAGGCAGGGAAAGACATCCTAAACTAATATACTTAAAAAAAAAAAAAATTACCTGAGGTCGTTTGAAAAAGAGGTGGAGCAAGACAGGGAAAGAAGAGCCAGAACTGAGCATTGGCAGGGACAGAGCCATCTCTTACACAAAGGAGTACTTATATTTTCCAAGGGCAGATTTTAACAGGCAAGGAGAGAGAATGAAAAAGAGACAGAGTTCAATCAAGAACTTCAAGATAAAGTTTGCAATACTTAGAAAAAAAATAAGGTGGATTGTAGAATTGCTTTGCATTAAAAAAAAAAAGTATAAAGTTTTCTGTTGCAAGATTTTGTATAGACATAAACACTCATGTTTAAATACATCTGTTGTATTGAAATTGAAAATAAGCCAGGACAAGTGATGTATGCACAATGACAGTTTACTAAGATAGTCAAAGAATAATAATACCTAAAAATATGGTTTGGACATGCTGCACTGCCCAGGAGCAGCCCAAACACATGCATGAGCTGCCAGGTGATGCACATACAGACAGAATAATTTCCAGCAGCTTGGCAGAAGAAGAGTTTTCCTGACTTCGACATACTCTATTAAAATCAGTGTAATTTCCAAAGGAAATTGAAACATGTTCTGTCACTGTGTGACAGTTTAGTAGTGGATGTGCAATGAGAGACACTGTAGGAGATAAGCTAGGAAATAAGAGAACAGTTTGCATCCTGTCCATACTGCAACATGGAGTTTTAATTAATGAGCCAGTTTGCCCTGAAGGACTGATCCCAACAGAACAGGAACTTTTCTGCAGGGGAATCAGGGATGAACCCCTTGGAAAAACAAATGAGAGAACGAAAGCTCTGAATAAAAGCTATCCCTGAGAAGAATGTAGTATGGGATAAGTCAAGGACTGATGGCCAGGAAGTCTTAAAATCACAGAATCAGAGAATGAGGTGGGTTGGAAGGGATCTTAAAGTTCATCTCAATGCATCCCCCTGACATGGGCAGGAACACCTCCCACTAGACCAGGGTGGTCCAAGCTCCATCCAACCTGGCCTGAAACACTTCCAAGAATGGAGCAGCCACAGCTTCTCTGGGCATTTGTCCAAAAAAAATCTTTGTCCCAAAAACCTGTACCATGATTTAGCTTCTATCATATCAAACACAAACTACAGAGAACCATGACTTCACAAAAATGAAGAAAATTGGGGCATGGAAAGGACAGGTAGGGACACATATTGCAACTGAGGGAAGGTCAATCCCTCACAGCAGATTGCACAAGACCCGAAAGGACATAGTGAGTTCAGGTTTTTAGCTATGCACTGAAGAGGAAACTAACAGAAATTCTGTGGACCACAGATTGCTGGTCACTGCCAGACTTCTTCATAAAAACTGTGCCTCAATGAATAAGAGCTGATGCTATTTTAGACTTTGTTTTGGCAAGTAATAAAGACATTAAGAAGAGCTGGTGATAAAACATTAACTTGGATTGAGTGCATACAAGCACGTTCACATTAAATTAAGGATAAAGAGAGGTTAAGTGCTGTAAGAGAATCAAAGTTCACACTTTAACTATGAGAAATTAAATCAAACAGTAAAATCAAGCGGAGTAAGAGATCAGGAATGGGAAAGCTGCCATCTAAATATTTCTCTCAGGTCAAAGATGCAAAACTATTTGAAAGTTGCATCCTTGGAGCTAACCTCAAAAGGGACATGAGGATCAATTAAAGAGACTTTGTATTAAGGAGAGGAAAGGATTAATGAGCAATGTGTTTAAAGCCAGCAAGAATTAGAGAGATAAAATAAGAACTGCCAGAAGTCAAGCTGTGCCATTGCTCAGCAAATGAAAACAAAGCAGCAAGAGATGTTTCAACCATACAAGTAAAGGAAACCAGAAGGGGAAGGGAAGAGGGGATGCTGAAAGGAAAGAGAAAAACCAATCAGCTGTATCCCTAACACACAGCTCTGCAGCAACAAATCACAAAGAAATAAATCAGGGTAAGGTACACTCAAGCACTGATTACAGAAAATCAAATATCAATCAAAATAACCCATAAGGTTAAAAAAAAATACTTTTTTACTGACTCTTGTGATTATGAATTTGATGAAAGTTCAAATATTTAATAAATATTTAAATCACTGCACAAGTGCACCTTCGTACACAGATGCTACTGCCCCTACAACAAGCAGTAATTAGATGAAAATAAGGTGGTTTGGGCCTTGCTACTTGAGTATCCAGTGACAAAGATTTTACATTGTAGTTCATAAACTCCTCCATATTTAAAAATCAGGACTTAGTTTATTTTCAATACTTCAGCAGTTTATGAAGTAAAAACTCTCCAGCTGCAAACTGATTACCAAAACTGTAAGTGATATTAAAGAATCCAAAGCCAACCCGCCAAATCTTCAGTCTGCAATCCACAAGACAGTTTCCCAAGCAATTAAAACCCAGTATCTTTAGGAAAAGGTGATAAGAACATTTCACAAATATTCCTAATAATTTTTTTAAAAATTCAGGAAAAATATCACTATGGCTTAAGGACCATTTTTCCAGGTAGATCTCATTTTCTTGCTCAGTATTATCCTGTGCATTATCTCATTTTCTTGCTCAATATTATCCCACACATTGTTTTTGTTGAAAGAGTGAGTTTGCCTGACCAATACATTTGAAAGACCGAATGCATTAGTATGAAATGTCAGCTTTCACAAAACAGTCTCATGAACAAGGGTGAAGACGGAAAGATTTGGGTTCCCATATTTGACCAAGTTTCTTCAATAAGACAGAATTCAAATATGCTAAGCTTTATTTGAGATACATGGCTGCCCCATCCCTGTAACTGTTCGAGGCTAGACGGGGCTGGAGCAAGCTGGGCTAGCCAAAGCTGTCCCTGCCCATGGCAGCAGGTAGGAGAGGATCACCTTAGAAGTCCCTTCCACCCAAACCATTCCATGATCTCTGCTCCAGATCTCCAAGGATTTTGTCCTTCAAACACCCACATCACTCTGAGCACACAGGAAGCTGATACTTGACCAGCACGCTGCAAGAAGGTGGCTGAAGCTGCTCTGAATTGTGAGCTGCCTCAGGAACTGCAGGATCCCTGGTTGCAATCACGGAGTGATTCTGTCCGATTTTATCACCACTAGTCACAGAGTGATTCTGTCTGATTTTATCGCCACCAAGCTTCATCCACTGCACCTCCTGCATCACTTCATCACCATGTCCAGCCTGGTGGCCCAGGCACTGCCTGTCAACCGACTACCCTGAATAAAGGGGAAGGATGAGCTGCTCGTCCTGCACGTGCCACCAGCCTGAGGCAAGAGCAGGAGAAAGGGGATGGCCCTTGAGCTGGGCCTTCTGAGGCACTAAAGAGCTACTAAAGCATTTCCTCTGTCTGCTCTTTCTAGGCTTCCTCTTTAGCGTTATCAGTCTTTTCCTACAACATCAGGATCTGCACATTTCAAGTCAGACACCTCATCAAACACAGCCCTGTTAATAAAGGGGTGTCTCTATTTCACAGCACATCTTCAGCTCCACGGGGCTGAGGCAACATCAGAAGATGCTCACACCCTCTTCCTCTTACCCAGGAACATCAAACTCTGCCTGCTCTGGATTATGCCAGGCTGCCTCAGCTTGGACTACTCCAAGCACAGCAAACTACCACAGTTTTAAGAGAAATAGGAAAGGGACCTTTACACAATTTGACATATATTAGCAGCTCTTACCTGTATTTTTATGGGCCAGGTGAAATTGCTGACGTAAACAAAGAAGGTGATGTTCGGGTTGTTGCGGAAATCAAATTTCTCATTGGAGAAACTGTCCTTGTATTCTTTTATATTCGTTCTGGAAACAACTGGAATTTCCTCCCCAGCCTGTGTGCCAGCTGTTGTAAGAAGTAGCAAGAAAAGATATTCCAAGGTGTATTTAAGAAAACAAACAAAAGGGCAAAACATCCTAAATTCTAATTTAAAAAAAATCATTCAAAACCAACTATGTTAAGCTGCACTGCTTTATCAAAACCACTCTGTGCCAAGATGTTGCATTGTAAAAAAAATAAAATTTGCACTTTCAGTATTTACAAAATACACTATTAAAGTTGAAAACATAGGGCTTTTAAATATTTTATTTCCCCCTCAGGCTGACATTTTAAGAACACTATGCAAAAAGTACATAGGTTAAAAACCCCCAAGTTTTCCCACTTAAATTTGCTTTTTTCAGAAACAGCTAAATGAAAGAAGCTCCTGAGTTTAGATCATCCTCCTTAGACCATCCTCAATTTACCTGCAAAACTTGTGGACCAAGTAATGTTGAGGTTAAAGTTTTTAGATGCATTGATGAACATGTCCAGGTCTCTGTTTTGCTAAAGGAAGAAACAAAAAAGAAACCCCATTTTTAGGATAAGCAGTTTTACTGTACTGTTTCCTAGGAAATCATTGCTACAAAAAATTATCTTGGAATTTGTTACTTACATAAAGAAAATACATCAAGCTAAAAACTAAATACTATATTTTCTGGAAGAAGTATTATCTTCCTCAAAGAAAACATAACAAAGGAGTAATGCATACAGAATATCAAAGGAAAAACTGAGACACAATATATGGGGTGAAAACAAGCAAAACATCTCTGCTCTGGAGACAGGTCGAGAGACAGGATTGTTTAGCCTGCAGAAAAGAAGTGCCTAAGGAGCATCTAAAGGAGCTCCAGGAGAGCTGCAGAGGGACTGGGGACAAGGCCTGCGGGGACAGGACCCAGGGAATGGCTTTCACTGCCAGGGGGCAGGGATGGATGGGATCTTGGGAATGAGGAATTCCTGGCTGGGAGGGTGGGCAGGCCCTGGCACAGGGTGCCCAGAGCAGCTGTGGCTGCCCCTGGACCCCTGGCAGTCAGGATGGGTCAGGATGGACACTGGGGCTGGGAGAAGCCTGGGAGAGTGGGAGGTGTCCCTGCCATGGCAGGGGGGTTTGGAGCAGGATGAGCTTTAAGGTCCCTTCCAACTCACACTGGTATGTGATTTTAAAAAAGATGGAATGGCTCAGAGGTTGTTCCAACAACTGGAAAGAATCAGCTGTGATTCCTTATGAAATCTTCCTGTGATGATTTGAGACTGCACAGCCAAGCCAAGTTCAAAAAGCCCTGGTTGCTCCATGGAACAGGACACACCTTCCGTATCACAAAACTACACCTAAAGACTCACAGAACTGTTACAGCTCATTGTCTCCAGGGCCAAAAGAAGACAAAGGACAAAGTTAAAAGGGAAAATAGAAAATGTACCTCTTCAGGTGTTGCTACAAAGTTGATTGCTGTGTAATAGCGATCGTCCTCCTGGGAAAGGCTGAAGGTGAACTGATAGTCAATGAGGAGAGTATCTGTAAGGAATGCAGGGAGACAGTTATCCCATCTCCTGTAATATTGACTTCTGTAAAGGAAGGCATGATGTCACTGAAGGGTTTCCTGGACAACCAGGACATGACACTGCTAATAACTTACTCCAACCTACATATGATGCCACATAAGGAACAAAAAACTCCAGGAGCTGAGCCTAGAGAGGGAAAAGAGGTGGCTTATATTTGCCAGGCAACTGCTTCCAGCCTTGATCTAAATCAATATTCCTACCTATACACTGTAAAAAACACACCCAAAAATTTCCTTTTCCAGCCTGAAATACCTCTGTGATCAAAGGGAAAAGCAGAAAAGTTCAGTAGCTGTGTAATTCCCACTTGGAAGGGGACAACCCCTATTCCAGGTTTCTGTACATAAGCAGATTTTCATGGGAGAGGTTCTACAGAGCAGCTGGTTGGTGATGAGCCCAGTTGCCATCCTGCTCTGGGACACATTCCACCCAGGCATGCCAGGAGCAGCCTCTGGTCTGTCTGTCTGTCCCTCCCTGCTGCCATCTGTCCAGGCTGGTGTAAGCCACAGCCACTTGGGGGATGCACCCACCCACCTCAGTACCCTTCCACTACAGCACACTGTTGTGACTTGTGCATATTCCTGAAGCCATGCAGGGATATTCCCATCAATAATAACCAGGAACTGACACACCAGGTGCTGTTTTTCTCTCACTGCCTTCCAATGACCCCTGGTTGGACTGATACAAGTCAGACAAGCTGCTGGTGTCCATCTGGACACAGCACGAAGAAACAGGGAATGATATCAAGCAAGACTGGATTTGGACAGCACAATGTTCTTCCTGAAGGAGCTGCAAAGTTTTGTCTTTCCCCACTTTTTGCCATTTAACCAACCCTCCTATTTCAGCAAGGAATTTTGTCATTCTTGCACACAAATGCCATGAGGAGCCAGCAGTTCCCTTGTTTGGCCACACAAGCGGAATTCAAATAAGCCAAAACCAGCCAGTTGATAATTTCTGTGCTGGACAAAACCACTACTGGAGACTTCATGTAATTCAAGATTCCATCTCTCCACGTCTGCCAGGCTGCCGATTGCTAATATTTGCAAATAGAAGCTGGAAAGTTTCCATTAGATAATCTGAATCTTGGCAAAGGATCTTCTTTAACTGCATGGGAATCCAAATGCTCATTTCAGAGGAAACGTGGCAATTTTGAAATCCATTCTAACCTGGACCAGAATTTTAAATATATGTATTTTACATTTCTAAAAATTCTAAGGACATTCTTTGTTTTTTACCTATTAGGAATATAGTTTAGAGTGCTCTCCAAAAGACCAGATTTCATCTCATCACATGAAAAACATTCAAAACAATGTTCAAAAGATCCAATCATCACATGGACCTTATAAAGAAAAGTATTTTCATTCTCTTTAAACAACGTATTTGAGAAAAGTGAATGTTTTTCCAGATATTTTTTAGTCCTTTCCTTAATCCCCCGTATTTTAAACACATGCTGAGGCAACTGAAACAAGTTTTAAATAAATTATTTTAAACTTCAAGCATATTTTTTATCTCCAAACAAAATCCCAAGGGTACTCACAGTAACACGTTCCTTTAAGTGGATTTCCCTGATACCTGTTTTCAACTTCACACCTAAAAAGAATATACATTTTTTAATAAATGGATTTTTTTTTTTTACAGCTCTATTTATTCCCAGCCAGTAAATACCAGAAAACACAACCTGTGCTGATAGCAGAACACAATTAAAGATGAATGTCTGAGCTAGACTGGGCTGATGAAGAAATTCCATGTTCCCTGCAAGTCCAACTCATATGCAGTAAAAATGCAATATAAAATTCTGGATATTAACATTTGCATCCACTTGGAAGGTATTTATTAGCTCTTCACAATGCATGGAATAGTCATTTATGGCTATTCCAGGTTCTATCCTATAAATGTTTACTCATGTGAGCAATGCTTTAAAAATAAACCTGGCAATGAAATTATTTGGAATTAAATTATTTCCCCTAACATTACACTAAAAGCATTTCTGTTATGTTACAGAGAAACCTCCAGCAAATTTGTTGCTCTAAAACTGCTCCATTAAACTGCTTGAATGTCAAAGGCTCATTTTGGATATATTTACACTCCCACTGAACAACACCAGAGAGCAAAGATGGTGAAATCTACTGATGAAAAAGAAGGGATAAAGTAAAGCAGAAGGATAAAGCAAATTAAGAGATAAAGCAAAGTAGAGAGAGCCCAGAGGAGGCCCCGTAACTGCTCCAGGGCTGGAGCCCCTCTGCTCTGGAGCCAGGCTGGCAGAGCTGGGAATGTTCCCCTGGAGAAGGGAAGGCTCCAGACAAAGCTCAGAGCCCCTTGCAGGGCCTGGAGGGGCTCCAGGAGAGCTGGAGAGGGACTGGGGACAAGGGACAGAGGGACAGGACCCAGGGAATGGCTCCCACTGCCGGAGGGCAGGGATGGATGGGATCTTGGGAATTAGGAATTGCTCCCTAGGAGGGTGTGAGGCCCTGGCACAGGGTGCCCAGAGCAGCTGTGGCTGCCCCTGGGTCCCCGGCACTGCCCAAGGACAGACTGGACATTGGGACTGGGAGCTCCTCGGAGAGTGGGAGTGTCCCTGCCACGGCAGGGGATGAGCCCAGAGGTCTCTTCCAACCTAAACCATTTTGTGGTTCTATGTATAGTTTGGGGGGGTGGGGATTTTTTCACCCATCTCTTCTGCATGACATTCTCAGTTGAAATGTTTTTAGAATTGAAATTCTTCAGGAAATCATCCTGTCCATAATATTCCCCAGGGGACCCATGGCTGGCTGCACCCTCAGTGCAGTCAGTCAACTGTCAGGAGGAAGAAATGAGCAGAGACATCATAAACACAGCCATTAAAAAATGGGGGGTGTCTAAGGTGGTACACGCACAATTTTTTTATTGCAAATAGGAAAGGGAAATGAACTCACAGCTGACACTCGTCTCCTTTGATTCCCTTGGTTGTACAGAAACATTTCCCTGTGTTTGTGTTGCAGACGGACGCGTGGCCATTGCACTTGCACGCTGTTGAGCAGAGGGGGAGAAGATGCAACGTTGAACAAAGAAGAGAAACAAATTTGATAGCAATTAAGTCCTTTAGTTGTCAAACTGTGACACATCAACAATTAACATGCAGATGAAAACCCATTTGGTGCTCTTTGATTTCTTTGTGCTACAGAAGGCAGATGAAAATAGAACCATGCGTCAAAACAGAGCAAACACAGGCTACCCAGGACTGTGTCTTGTATGAAATCATCATCAGACTCTGCTTCTTAGCCTCAAAAATTCATTTAACTTCCTCTGCTATTGTTAGACAGCAGGGGTGATATCATAACTAGGAAGGAAAAGACAGTATTTGAAATAATTTTGGGCTTGTTAACACATTAAATCCAAACTCAAAAACTCTTGAGAGAAGAATTGGGAAAATAAAACAAAGCCCATAGGACTTCAGGGACTTTTCCCAGAAATAAATAAACAGGCCTTTGGAAAAATAATGCTTCATCAGTCCTACTGAGGAAATAATGTCATTATCAACAGCATCAGCAGCAACATCTGGTGCTAAGATGATGATGTCCATGCTAGGACTAGTTGGGGTACATTTCCCAATGTATTTTAGGATAACTTTGTGCTGCATGTCATTGAGCTGTGGTTGAAGCAAATCTGCACAGCCCTGAACTAGTTCAGGTTTGGGGCATGCCCAAAACATACCACCTCACACACCTGAGTCTGCTCAAGATCCAACACAAGGTAGCATGGTGAGGACACACAGGAGATTTTCTTCACAAAAAATGCTCCTGATTTAAGCTAAATGCTCATATTGACACACTTTGAGACCTTTATTTACAAAGATGTAGAGGAGAAACATTCACAATAATCCCAAAACCAAACCAACAAGTAAGAACAAAGCCTACACAGCCAGTTGACTTTGACATCTTGTTCACTATCACTGCAAGAACGGATTTAACAACTTCTGGCATGTAGGTGCCATTTAGGAGTCGTTCTGCCAATGCAGGTGCATCCATCTGGAGCTGTGCACAGCAGAGTGTACAATACAAGGAAAAAACTACACAAAGCAAAGATCCCTTGTTTATGATCTTTGAGATTCCTGGGAACAAGATGCTTTAAAGGCCGGAGCCTCCTTGTTGAGAAGACATATTCCTCCTCATTAAGCAGCCATGCCAATCAATGTACCAGCAGATTCTTAGACATCAAGTCCCCATCCTGAATATCTCTGCCAGCCTTGGACCTTATTTTAGGAATCCTTTTGATATCTTCTTTCTGTTGGCACATAATGGAAGCTACACTGTATCAGGGACACTTAATTGTGCTTCTCAGATGTGGATGAGTGGTTTCCTAGCAGCAACACAGAGCAAAATAGGAAGAAGCAAAAAGGCCTATTGTGGGAACAAGGAGACTGAATGAAAATTCAGTGTATTCTGTGAAGGAAGCACTATTTTCATTAGTGCCACTTAAAGAAAAATAAGTCTTAGTACTATTGAGAATGTCTCGTACTTCTTTCCTTATGCTTTGCACAAAGGAAGCAAAGTGAAGTTGGATCAATATTCAATATGAACATACATGAAATTTCTCCTGATTTTTTAACCTCGGGTTGTTTAAAGCCAGATTGCAGCATCTTGAGTAATAACATTAATTTTTCTTTCCTCTCTGCTCTTTACCATATCAAGAAGACTGAACACTCAAATATCTCTATTTAAAACAACAGAATCTATTAATTTATCCACTTTCCTACAAAGCCTGTAACTGGAGATCATTTACTAAATAACTGGAATACACACAGAGACATCTTCTCATGGCTTTTCAGAGAACTTTAAACTTTGGAAACAAATTATTGATAGAATGTTCTAGACAAGTTCACTACAGTCTACAAAGGACAATTTCCCACTGGAGTCAGAGCACAGAGCAGAAACCTAAAAGCACTGGAAATGGCTTTCTTGCTGTGAATAGTGGTTAACAGCCTGATGATGAAACAACTTCCACCTGCTGGTGTTCCTTCTACCTTCTCCACAAACCACGGGCCATGGGCTCACTCCGAGAGGGTCATGGGGATCTCTTTCTGTGTTTGTGATGCCCAGCTTCCCAATGGCAACACCATCACCCACCTGCCCAACACTGTTCCTCCATGCCACATGCTACAGGTACCCTGCAGGGCCCCCGTGGGCCCTGGGAGAGGGAATCAGGCAGGTCCATGGCACCAGCAACTCACAGGCCACCAGTGAGGGCTGCGTGGGTGTGTTTGGAAGCGCTGCCACAGCTGCAATCTGATTTCAGGCATAATAGTGCCTTCCCCTCACTTGCAAATAACTTCCTTATCTCCCACCAGCATATTTTCATGAGAAACCTTAACCAGAAAATTCAGAAAAATTCTGAATGCAGAGAAAGCACCTTGCAGCTACTTTTACATTTGATGTGCTGCATTTCCTGCCCTTCCTGATTAATACTTCTGTACTTGGACACTTCCTAAAAGCAACCTCTGAGGAGTGATTTACCTACCATTTAGTTATTATCTAGCCTAGCTCTGCCAACACCAGGGTGTATGATGTGATGCAAACAATTTTTTCAGGGAAATAACTGCAGTTTGACAAAATACTTTCAACACAAGTATTGGAACTTTTTACAGGGATATGCAGGACTGAAGGCATTGAAATAAAAGAGGGCAGGGTTAGACAGAATATGGGGAAGGAATTGTTCCCTGGCAGGGTGGGCAGGCCCTGGCACAGGTGCCCAGAGCAGCTGTGACAGCTCTGAATCCCTGGCAGTGCCCAAGGCCAGGCTGGACACTGGGGCTGGGAACAACCTGGGACAGTGGGAGGTGTCCCTGCCATGGCTGGGGTGGAAGAGGATGGTCTATTAGAACCCTTCCAACCCAAACCATTAAATGATTCCAGGACTCACACTAGGCAATGAGTGTGCAAGCACACAGATATTTGTGTGTCAGGCTGGAGTGTATAACAATAGTCTGCAGCATGGCTGTGACCAAGGGCTCTAAAAACAGAGCAGCACTAAGTATTGCTCACAAAAGTGAAATCAGCACATCATAAATGGGAAAGGATGGAGCGACCACAGCTAAGAGCAGGGAGAAAACAGGAGCTAGCTCTGCTACCCATCAGCCAATCCTTAGCTGAAGAATTCCCCTCTGGAAAGGTTTTCACCCAGCAAAAATTACTAATAGGTGGAAGTCAGCCTGGCTGCATCAGATAGGGTGATTTGCTCTTGTTTTCCCTTTCCCAATCCACCTCAGTCTTTCTGCCCAGGTTCCTACTTCCCTCATTCTTTCCGCTTCCCAGTAAAATTCACAGCAAATTAAAAACCTGGGTCCAAAGCACTTGAGAGCACAGCACTTCTGACATGAGCTACTGGTTCCATCAGATAAGGAACGAACACTGTTCCATAATCTCTCTACACATTTTCTAATTTCTTTTTCAGGCATCTGGATGATTTCAGTCTGTCATTCATTATCTCAACAACAAACTATACTGGGACAATCCTCATGCACAAGAGTCCAAAGGAACTTACTCTCCACTTCCACACGCATGGAAAAACGACACCTACTAACAGGCACGTTGTGATCCAGTGATTAAAACTTAAAGCTCAGGGTAGAATTCTGTATTTTCTCAGGCAACTCAGCCTCAATTTATTCATTACATTCAAGTAAACTTTAGAGCATTTCGAAGTATCTTCACCTGAAATGAGTTTATGAGTGTCAGCAGTAGTTTATCTGGCAGATAATGTTGTGAAATCAAGAGTCAGGGATGCACCTTCTCCTCTGAACCCTTGTCACTGTGCTGTCTGTTGGAATTCCATATCCCTTTGCTCTAAGGGAGGCACCTGTATCCCTGTGAGTTTTTGATCCCCTTCTTCGAATCTGTCCATTGGGAAGTTCTTCATAGCCCCAACTATCACCACCTCCCTTCTCCTGAGGAAACAGGACTCCATGCTCCAGCTACTGATCCTCATGTTCACCCAAAAGGT
Source organism: Lonchura striata (assembly GCF_050655825.1). Lineage (NCBI taxonomy): Eukaryota > Metazoa > Chordata > Aves > Passeriformes > Estrildidae > Lonchura > Lonchura striata. Next base: position 293,700 of record NC_140706.1, on the reverse strand, counting down.
AACCACTACACCCAATAAACATCCTAAATTAATATCAAAGACTTTTCTACTGGATTGCTACCACATTTGGAAAAAGCAATAAAAAGTCTTCAATGTCTACTCATTGGTCACCTCCACTTCATTCTTCCAGGCTGGCCACAAACCACCCACACTCATTTCACAGAAGTACTGACACTGCTCTGAACAATGTTATTTTTATTCTACATTTTCCATCATTGTATCTAATTGTCCCATTCCACCTCACTGTATTCCACTAAAATAAACTGGGGCTGTTTAACATCTGTGCTGGTGACAGGGGCTGTGGGACTGAGGACCCAAAGCAAGTTTGCTGGTGACAACAAACTGGTAATATCAGCATGCTGGAGGGGAGGGGAGACATCCAGATGGACCTAGATGGCCTCCAACAGTCCCTGGATAGCACCAAAGGGCACCTGGACAGATCAGGGACATGGGACGGTGTGAACCTTGTGAAGTTACGCAGGCCAAGTGCGAGGTCCTACACGGGGTTGGAGCAAGCCAGAGCACAAACACAGGATGGGTGGGGAATGGCTGGAGAGCAGCCCTGGGGAGAAGAACCTGGGGGTGCTGCTGGGTGAGGGCTGGACATGACCCAGCCAGAGCCCCCCAGCCCTGGACTGATCCCAGCATGGGCAGCAGGGGAGAAGGGCTCTGTCCCTGTGCCCTCAGGTGAGAGCTCACCTGCAGAGCTGCCCCAGCCCTGAGGCCAACAGCAGGAGGACATGGAGCTGCCGGAGAGAGCCCAGAGGAGGCCCTGGAGCTGCTCCTGGGCTGGAGCCCCTCTGCTCTGGAGCCAAGGTGGCAGAGCTGGGAATGTTCCCCTGGAGAAAGGAAATTTCCAGGGAATGCTCAGAGTCCCTGAAGGGGCTCCAGGAGAGCTGGAGAGGGACTGGGGACAAGGGACAGAGGGACAGGAGCCAGGGAATGGCTCCCACTGCCAGGGGGCAGGGATGAACAGGATATTGGGAATTAGGAATTGTTCCCTGGGAGGGCGGGCAGGCCCTGGCACAGGGTGCCCAGAGCAGCTGTGGCTGCCCCTGGATCCCTGGCAAGCCCAAGACCAGGTTGGACACTGGGGCTGGGAGCACCTGGGACAGTGGAAGGTGTCCCTGCCATTGCAGGGAATTGGAATGAGACGAGTTTCAAGGTCCCTTCTAACCCAAACAACTCCATGATTCTATGATTAAGCAGCACCTCCCCTCACATCTGCTACTCTCACAGTTAGTCTCTGGCTTACTGTTGGTCTCCCCATGCCACAGCACTGAAAAATTCACAGCAGTTCAAAACTATGCCACAAGGTTGCAGTTCAAAACTCAAAGTCTTCCATATATATTTGTCAAATACTAAATTCATTGGTCTTTCAAGGAAGACTTTCCCAGTTTGTTAACTGAATCTTGCACAGCTGAAAATGGTTCTTTGTGCCAGAGTCCCAAAGCACTTTACAAACTGAAATGCAATTTTAACAGGGTGCTACTAATCCTCAACTGAAATCCAGCCAAGTCCTCAGTGAAACATGGCAAGCCTTTATGAAGCAGAAAATTTTAACTATAAACACGGAACACATTAACCAAATGGAATTGAAGCTGAAACTTAGATAAACAGAAATTTGTTCAAGACATTTGGATCAACACTGTTTCTTTTAAAAACAGGATCATCAAACACTAAAATACAGACATTTTTCACCATGGTCATTCCAAGTTTAAAAAGGAGGCTATAAAATCATCTTTACATGCAGTGAAAGTAATTTCACTCAGCAGTTTGAGTGTCTTTGAGTTGAAGCAACAAGAACTGAGCCTCGCTTGCAGGAAAGAAGACATGAATTCTCAGGTTATAATTTGAGTTAAGACAGCAGAGGAATGAGCAGAGAGTGAAACGGAGGAGCCCAGTGCAGGAGCTCTGGGGCAGCACTTACGCTGGCACGTGCCCCCGTTGGTGGGGTCCCCGTAGTAGCCCGAGATGCAGGTCTCACAGTGCCTGCCCGTGGTCAGGTTCTCACACTTCTCACAAATGCTCTCGTTCACACACCTGCTGTGCCCATTACACTGACAGGCTGTGCAAAAGAGGAAAACAGGAAAACTGTGAGTACTGCTGCTCAAATACAGCTCATGGAGACCCTCAGGAGGCTGCTCTGTGCAGAGGACAAATGAAACCATTTCATGCACCTTCCTGAGAGGTTCTCGTCTCTTGCTAGCGATACATGGGCCCAAAGACAGGTGTATATCAAAAAATGGAATTTAGAGCAACACACGGAAAACTTAACTGCAAAACATTACATGCACATTGGACTGGAAGTTGCTGGTGGGATGGATTTACAAGGAATGGGGAGGGTAGTGCTGGTTTTGTGTCAAAAACATCAGTTAAAAATCATCCTAAGCATTATTAACACTTAACCTTCAAAGGAAGATCTGCCTTTCTTTTAAACAGCCTTAAAATAAACAAACAAAGTTAAAATCTCAGTAAAGGTTTGTAGGGAAAGGAGAACTTTCTCCCAAGTAATAAATAATAATGTCTTCATGCAATAAACCTGTGCAGCTCAGCTGCTTCACAGCTCCTTCCATCTCCAAGTGTGTAATTCCTACTTACATATTCCATGCTCTTCTCCTCCCTCCATTAACAGGAGGGAACACAAGACACCACAATAGTCTTAAAAACTCTCTCCCCTTGCACTCAATCAAAACATTGAACAATTAAACGCCGCTCGCTTACCTGGACACTGGATAAAGGACCAGTTGTAGCTGCTCTCCACAGGACACATGCTGACATTGAGAACAGGCTCCAAGCTGTGTCTCCCTGGCGTGGATGGGGTCGGCATCCTGACAGGCCCCCGATAGGAGCCCTCAATGCACTTCCCCTTGCCGGTGTTGCTGGGATCCGTGCACCACCCACAGCCTGGCTGCTCCAGGCACTGAGCACACGTGCAGTAGCCTGAGCAGTTTTCAGCTACAAAAAACCAAACCAAGATACAAAATTGTGGAATAAACCACCATGTCAAACATAGGCACAAAAAATGCAGAATGTATTCCATAACTGTATTTTAATCTCACCAAAATATTTATTCATCAAATCTAGAAATATTTATTCTGATATTCACAGTAACGTGTTCATTCTTATCAGCATATTTATTCCAGAATGTAAAATAACTATTAACAAAGGTTCCAACAGTCAATCAGTTACAAAACAGCACAACACACACAGAGGTTTTTTGAACCATTACACGCCAGCCAGTTTAGCCACTTAGAGCTTCTTCCGACCACATTTGTGCATCACATGCTACTATTTCAAGTATTTATCTGAGGCAAAAAACATAGAATACAAATATGAGAATAAAATTCCACCCTTGAGCTCCTCCTTTCTCGAATGGGATTGGATTTTAGGGGTGACAAACTCTTTATATACAAAAACGTTTTATATTTCTTTGAAAAATATTTTCTGGCTTCTTGGTGTTGCAAGATAAGCAGACTTTCTATTTTGATGTTTAAATAGACAATATTTGCCTTCAAAAAGAAAAAAAAAGTTTGTTTTCCATTATTTTAGCTTACTCATCTCCTGCCTGATGCTTCCTCCAACTTTTGACCTCTGGCAATATGGGAAGTTCATACTTTGATGTTCCTTAAATTCCTTTTCTTCATCTCTTATTTTGCAACATTTTGAGCTACTTGTGATGCCCCTGCTCACACCCAGCTCCTAAAGAATTCAACATAAATAGAATAATTTCTACATCTTCACTTGTTTTAAGTTTTTAGGCCCTTTACCCAGTTTGAAAGGAAAACACACGAGGCAGGCGCAGAGACTCACGGGGACAGCTGCTCATGGTGTACCACTCCATGCACTGCCCGTAGGGGAAGGAGGCCACGTAGGCGTTGGAGTCCACGCACTGCTGCATATTGCTGCACCACATACACTCGGAGCTGCCGCTGGTGCACTCGGTGCAGGCGGCGCGCAGCGCGCAGGGCGTGCGGCACTGCTTAGCACTGTGGTTGGCTGCAGGGGAGGACAGCATCAGTTCTCTTCCAATACAAACTATCTCCAGAAACAACCCTTCAGCGGGGAAGGGACCGTCAGGACCATCCCATCCCTCCCCTGCCACAGTAGGGACCCCTCCCACTGTCCCAGGCTGCTCCCAGTCTGTGTCCAGCCTGGCCCGGGCACTGCCAGGGATCCAGGGCAGCCCCAGCTGCTCTGGGCACGGAGCAGTGGTCTCTGGTCTCTTTTTCTCTGCAGTTCTGCAGATGCATTCCTTATTACCCTCCCCAAGTGGGGTACCCTACCCCAAAGTGCCCTGTTTTAAGTGAGCAGGCAGGCACACGCTTTAAGTGATTTGATCAATTCCAGACATCAAACAAGCACTGAACTAACTCATCTGTTTTAGTCTGAGCCAATGCTTTAAGTTTTGCTTCAAATGACTGTTCTCAGACCATAAAAACCAGCACAAAGCTTAAACTGAAGTGCTGCAAGTGAAAACATATGGAATTTTGAGTTCAGGTTCCACATTCAGAATTCACATCCTGCACTTCCACAAAGAATGACTTCAACTGGTGCAGTGTACTTAAAATATTTTTTTTAATCTTCCAACTTCCCCAATACGTAAAGAGGCACTAATTAGTATTCAGAAATGATCGGCTAAAATGGAGAATTAACAGACCAAGCCATCTGAAAAGATATGCAGATTCAACAAAGCTGGAAGACTTCTCCCAAAAGCAAATATCTTGTTTTTTCAAAGTCCTTGTATCTCCAAAGTGTCTTGGCTAATTAATTTCAAACTTTGATAAAATCCTCCTCTGGCTACATAGCAGGGGAGGGAAAAAAGGGGAATTCAATCCGAAAGTTACTATTAATTTTTTATTTCTTTGAAACAGGAGAATGCTCCATACCATAATTACCCTAAATGTCACATGTAGGTATGTAATTAAGAAAAAAATAATTAAAATCCTGTACTTCAAATATTTTACAGTTAACAGCGTAAATGTTGAGCTATTTTTAAAATTTGTATTTCCTGCATGAAATACATACACAAGACACTTGTTCAGAAGTATTTTTCTTTGGCAAAGTCATGATGCAGGCGCTTTAAAATGTAATAAATTGCATTCACTTTACCCTCTAGGAAATATAAATCAACCAGACAGCTGCTGTTACCTGGCCTCTCACAGACAGTGCCGTTGACCTCGTTGATACATGTTGCTGCCTTCAATCCCTGTTGGGAAGGCTCAGCTAAATAGCCACAAAAACCAGCATCACTGGGTTCATCGGGAAGCCACTGCACGAGGGTGTTGGTGAAGGGAGACATATCTTCCCAGCACCAATAGGACACATTGATTTTCCTCAGTCCAACCCATGGAGTCAAAGTTTTGGGCTAGAAATAAAGGAGCAGGTCAAACTTAAATTAGTGCTGCTGGCCACAAGCTATAAGACAACTATTTCTACTGCAATTTATTTGTTGGCACAGTTTGATTTTGGGGAGGAGCATTTGAGCTCTGTTAATATAATATGTGGTTTTATTGCTAAAATGAGTAAACATCACCTACTTCGAACTGATTTTATGCACTTTTATACCCTAGAGCTGCAGTTTCCAACAGCAACAGGGTTACAAAGCATATTATGCTAACACCAACATATTTTCTTGTTATTACTAAACATCTACATACAGTTTACTTGAAAAAGGAGCAACTGCAAAGCAGAGTCTCCCCCAGCACAGCCACCAGTGCCCCAAGCCCCAATGTCCAGCCTGATCTTGGGCACTGCCAGGGATCCAGGGGCAGCCACAGCTGCTTTGGGCACCCTGTGCTAGGGCCTCACCTCCCTCCCAGGGAACAATTCCTAATACCCAAGATCCCATCCAGCCCTGCCCTCTGACAATGGGAACCATTCTCTGGGTCCTGTCCCTGCAGGCCTTGTCCCCAGGTCCTCTCCAGCTCTCCTGGAGCCCCTTCAGGGACTCTGAGCATTCCCTGGAATTTTCCCTTCTCCAGGGGAACATTCCCAGCTCTGCCAGCCTGGCTCCAGAGCAGAGGGGGTCCAGCCCTGGAGCAGCTCCAGGGCCTCCTCTGGGCTCTCTCCAGCAGCTCCACGTCCTCCTGGATCTGGGATCCAGGAGCAGGAGCAGCTCTGCAGGTGAGCTCTCACCTGAGGGCACAGGGACAGAGCCCTTCTCCCCTGCTGCCCATGCTGGGAACAGCCCAGGATACTTTCTCACATATAAGCATTCTATCCTAATATCCATTAAAACAGGCTCCTAGTGTCTTTTGGCTCACTTTTTAAAGGACTCTGTAGGTGGAAAAAGAACCCTGTAAATTAACAATTCTTGTTTACACAGTGTAAACATTTAAACACTATGAGGGAAGGGTTACCATGTGTCTTTAGAAATTTACTCTACACTCAGCTCCTGGACTATCCAGAAACACCTGGAACTGTCAGAATCGAATATTTTTTACAGTATCCCAGGCTTGGCTTCCTCATTTTACAAAAGATTTGGTGAACAACCTTGCTTCAACTGCACCATACCTTTGCTTGGCTAAATTGACTCCCCTCTAACACTGTAATTGTTGAAACACCCCTTTAAAATTACAAAGGGAACCAAGGCAGGGAATGTTATTGTTTTAACAGGGGAATATTTCTCTTAAGTACTGAAGCATGTTCTCCCTTGAAAAAAAACAATCCTATTGCCTCCAGCCTCATTTTTTCTAGAGAAAATGCTTCCCACAGTGGCCTCTGGGACCCAGGAGCTGTTATTCTGATGTGCCACGAGGCCACAGCAGCTTTCCAGGCTAATCCAGGATTTCAGAAGAGAGGCAAAGCATGTTTCTTTGTCAGGGCTGTAGCACCACCTACACAACCTGCCCATAACATCTCCCTTCTTCTCCCAGCAATGGGAAAAAAATATGCATTTATTTCATTGATGCAGGAAGAGGCAAAAATTCCAGTTCACTTCTCCCTGGGTCTGACTGAAAAACACTAAATGACACCCAAACAACGTCCAACAAGCCAAGCGACTCTGTGGAATAAGAAGGTGACATTTCCAACAGCTGCTTTTCTGCATGCAGTAAATATCTCAACACTTTACATTAAACACCTCCAGTGGCCCCAAGGGGCTTTTATTTATCAAATATTGTGCACAGGTCACCAGAGGGCTCTTGCTGCAGTCTGGTATTCCACCCGGGAAATACGAGTGTGATTCCAGCACAGAAAGTGATCTCTTTAAGGCACTGTGTGTTTATACTTCTCCTTTCCATTTACATTTTCTACAGTTTCAGCACAGAAGCACCCAGAGGGTACACTGAATTTCGAAAGAAAATCACTTGATTTTGGTTAAGAGGCATTTCTGTTGTGCACAGAGCACACAATACTACAGCAAGGACTTCTCCACAGCCACAGCTTTATTACACAAGGGACGGACAAGAGAAGCACTCACTGAAGACTGAATCTTCTGCAGCTCCTTCAGAACAAATTCCACCTTCTTCTGGGTGGTGAGAGAAGCCAGTAAAGCACCGTTGGACCTACAGGACAGTTTGGCATGATCGTAGTTCTCCTTGGCGTTGGTGATCTTCAGGCAGGAGTTGCCAACCAAATGCCAGTTTGTTCCGCAGATGTTTTCTGAGGGACAAGGAGGGGAAAGAAACTAAACCCAGAGATGCACATGACCTTCACAACAATCAAGGTAGTGAAAGAACCATTGAAAAACATGAGCCCAGGTGAGAAAGGGACCAGTGGCCCTGGGCTGTGCTAGCTCTGGGGTGGCAGCAGGGCCAGGGCAGTGCCCATCCCTGTGCTGGCACTGCTGGGGCACCTCCAGGGCTGGGGCAGCTCTGGAGAGCCCTGGAGGGGCTGGAGCTGGCCAGGGCAGGGAATGGAGCTGGGAAGGGGCTGGAGAGTTCCTGAGGGAGCTGGGAAGGGGCTGGAGAGTTCCTGAGGGAGCTGGGAAGGGGCTCAGCCTGGAGCAAAGGAGGCTCAGGGGGGACCTTGTGGCTCTGCACAGCTCCTGCCAGGAGGGGACAGCCGGGCGGGTCAGGCTCTACTCCCAGGGAGAAGGGGAAATGCCTTCAAGTTGTGCCAGGAGAGGTTTAGGTTGCATAATAGGGAAAATTTCTTCCCTGAAGGTGTTGCCAAGCACTGAAAGGGGCTGCCCAAGTCAGTGGTGGAGTCCCCACCCATGGAAGTGTTCAGAAAATAAGCAGCCCTTAGTGCTGTGGCTTAGGGCCACAGTGAGGCTAGGACAGAGGTTGGTGATGATGATCGTGGAGGTATTTTCCAGCTTTAATGATTCTGTGAATCCTACCACTAAGAAATACCCACAGCCCCATCCCAAACCAGCACAACTTAGAGGTGTACCTCTAAGAGAAGTGTTGATACATAACAATATTGGAGGAGAAGGAAATCTGTTTAGGGGAGCTGAAGTCTGACATCAGTATTTGTTTGTAATCAAAGCATTTATTACAACATTCAACAGTACAATTGTTGTAGGAGAAAGAGGGAAAAAATCCTGAATTTGTATTTTGTTGATGTCTTGAAGTCAATTATTCAACCACAGTTGTCAGGGGACCATTTGGCAGGAATGAGTTGTGCTAATCCTGTCCACAGTACCAACTTCCAGGATTAATCCCTGCTTCAACTGGAGCACAACCCCACTACTGAAGAACTCCTTACACTTTGTGACTAATTATTTCCCTTACAGAAAAAACCCTGATGGGCATTTCCAATGTGAATTCAGTATTAACAGATGGAAAAGCTCTCAGGTGTCAATTTTTCAGATGAGCTTTTTACACATATGATCAGATCATACCCTTTTCTATATCAAATAAAACTAAAAGATGTTTTTCTCACTTTCATTGCTCTTCTTCAAAGTCTCCTTGATTTTAAATTGTTGCAGACTTGCAAACAGACCTGGACATGTCCAGACCTACCATTCCTAGGGGAAGGCTTTCCATGTCCATTAAAATGTCCTGTCTAATGGGTTTGCTCCCCTTTCGCTATATTTTATTACCTAGAAATGTTAATCACTGAAGATCCTGTATTTCTCACCCAGTCATTTGGATTAAAAAAAAAAAAGTTACTGCAAGGGAACTAATAACCAACTCCTGTGAGCTCCACTGGAAACACTCTAATAGGAGAATTTTCCTTAAACACTTCAGGTCTTACTTGCCTCATTTGTCCAGTATTTGCCATTATGCTTTTGCATAATTTTAGTTCCTAAATTAAATAGCATGCATTATTAAATCTAATATCTTGCAGAAGCCTATTATCAACAGCTTTTATCAAAAGAAAAGGGAGAGATGACATACAGCCTAATAATTATATGAGTGAGCATACTCCTCTTCAGACAACTGGGAATGAAAAATATTCCAGCAGACTTGCTGGATTTACTACAAATTAGATTTCATACCAAAGCTATTATGATTAAACAACACTATTTGCTCCATCTTAACACTAAAAATTACAGATTTGGGGTTAAAACCAGCAAAAATTCTAAAAAACTCGCAACAAGTTTTGGAGTGGGTGAATTTGGTTTATGCCACCAGTACCTACCTGGCAAAGCAATGCACTCCTGATTCCTAGGTTCCCACTGACAGTTTTGATCCATGGCACAGCTTTTACAACTTGTCTTTTTGTTACAGTAATAGGCAGGGTTATCCTTAGGACAATTTTCATAGAGAGTAACAGGAACCTAAAATAAATAGCACACGTGAGATTTTTTCTGATATCCAGCCATGTGGGTTTATAACAGCAATTATTACAACACTAGATATCACAGTCCAGCTATACAAAGCAATTCATATACCCAAAAGCTGTAGAACTGGGCACAGCCTGGACTGGTTACCCAAGATATCCCCCCAGAATACTGCCCAACATGTTTTCTGTACTAAAGCTTTTACAAGAGGGCTATTTTGTTTTTTTCTGGGGAAAACCCTATTGATATCAAACCCAAAATGTGATTACTGAAAAATCATACCTCCACCTCTTCCCCTGCCCACAGCCATCCTCCTAAATTCATTGTAAAATACCATGCATGGATCAAATTGAAAAAAATACAAACATGTAGCACTTTCGAGCTAGATATGTACTGGGAATAACAAAACAGGGATCATAACACTGACAGATGGAAACATGGACATTTGCTATTCCAAAGGGTAAATTTAAACTAGGGAAGTGTCAAGAGCCATTACCTGTTCCTCTGTGCAGTTGTTGTGTGCTGGGACACACTGGTCAGAGCACCACTGACAGCTGTTTGTGTTGGCTGTGCAGCTGTAGCAGTCTGTAATCTGATCACATTTTTCATTGTCTACAACTATTAAAGAAAAAATCCTGCATGACCAAAACCAGGCATTTCCTGACAGAGCTCTAAGAACTTGATTATTTACAGCAAAAGATACAACCAAATACTAGTGCCTGTAGTTTTCTGTTGGCAACTAAAATCAGGTACTTTCATGTGTTTGAACTGACAGCAAATTGCTTTTATTTACAGCAGCAATCATTTTTAGTGCCCAAGGAGCCCTAAAACACACCACCAGAAAACAATGCACTGAACATGGAAGCACATGAACTAAGACACGTTAATGCCCAGGGAAATGACGCCAGAGGATATCCACAGGGACAGTGGCCATCCCCCAGCACAAGCCCATCTTCCTGCAAGCCTGGCTTTCAAGTGGAGCATTTACATGTGAAGTTTGAACTTTTCATTCATCTTCCCAATTATTTATTGCCTGTGTTTAGTGAAAATTTACTGTGCATTGGGAGCCCAGCAAGGCAGTGCCCCCTTACATCAGTTTATATTCAATTATTAAAGGCTGCACATCTGTTATAGAATCAAGGGTTGTACAATGAATGTATTAGGATAAAGTTGTTTAAAATTATCCTAAGGGGAAACACAGGATCAGATCTTAAAACATTAATTAATTTTATCTGCCTCTATACACAGAATCCCAGAATGGTTTGGGTTGGAAGGGACCGTAAAGATTAGCTGGCACCAACCCCCTGCCAAAAACAACAAAGTAACTGTTCCTAAAGGAGTATTCCTGCTGTCTCTTTTGAAGAGTACAGGATAACTCCACCAGATCCAGACGCCCTTCCTCACCCCATGGTGCTCTTCAGCCAGTTCTTGGCTCTCACAAGGCCAATTCTTGGAGCAAACATTTACAGAATGATGGTCCAGGCCTGGTCCCTGGCTGGTGATGCTTGTTAGGGACAGAAAAGTAAGTCCAAGAAGCAGGGTAGGAAAAAGATCTCATGAACAAGGAGCTTGAGGAGCAGAAGATAGAAACACCTCGACACCTCCATGACCCTTGGCCAGAGGAAGGGCTCCCAGGACACAAGGAAGCCCAACCACGGCCCCCTGTGTAAAACCTGACCTTGGAACGGCACACAATTAACACAGGGGGCATTTGGAAGGAGAAAAAGAGCCTGCACACCTTTCGGAAAAGGGAACACATACCTGGCTTGGGAGGACAGTCTTCAAAGACCTTTTGTTGCTGCTGCAGTGTTGCATTTTCCCAGGGGATGCAGCGGGGAGGGTGGGGAGCCCACACACATCTGACACCAGGGCCAGCCCCCAGGCAGGATGTCTCGTTGCCAAAAGCCTCACATCTCTCAGGTGTGAACTTCAGGATGTCACTCAGGAGGAGGCTGTTGAAGCCTCCAAACACATACATGGTGCTGGACAACATGGAAGCAAAGATAAAAATTCGCAGCTGTTTTCATGGACAAAGCTCTGCTCCAGTAAATGGGATTTAAGGTCTGAGGGAAGTGTTTTATTACATGCCAGCATATATAAATCCAAATAAATAGCTCTTGGTTAAGGAAGGCACTAAAGAAAAGGTCAGACAAATTTCACTGTTTCAGAGAACCCAGCGAGACTCAATACAGAGTCAAAGCTATTCAAGGTCATCAACCAATCTTCCCCTCCAGCCAAAACTTTGAGGGGACCTGACCAACATGATTATACATAAAATGCTGCAAAAATATGGGATCCTCCTGTAATCTACACTGGCAAGACAGAGGAAGGCTAAAAATTGGGAGATGGTACCATAGCATTAAAGCAGAGTTCAGAAACTGTGACAAAACAATTTGTTGCTGTCACTCTCTCTGCTCCTCTGTAAGAAAATCACACTTTGCATGGCTGGCAACAACCAAGCAGAATCATTGTGTCAACTAAAAAACCTGAAACAATCCCCAAACAAATAATATTTTGTACAGGGAGGAGTGAGGGATTTCAAATTTCCTTCAGTACCCCTGCTGCTCCAGATAAAACCTTAAATTTTAACAGTTACACAAAAATGTCATGCAAAAATTCTCTGTGCATCTGTGTCTGTCAATGCACCTTTAAAAATATGGTGAAGAAGGTCCAAGGCAGCTGAAAAGATAAGTTTTGGTTGAATAAAAAGTATTTTTATTATGATTTTCATTCTATTTTAGAACTCCTATGAAATAAACTTCTCAAACTTGGTTGCACTGATTCAGTAACAGCTGTTCATCTGGAAGCAGGGATATCACTACAGTTTGTAAGGCTTAACAGCCAAAAATCTCACCTAAGAGTTCACCTAAATACTGAACATCATGTGCCAGGGGAAGAGTAGTCCCACAGGATAAGGTGTGTAAAGTGAAACATGGAAAAATTTTAAAAAGCCTGAGTGAAATTCAGATTTGGAAATAAACGTTGTCAGTGCAGCTAAGAGAGAACTGTGAAATACATTTAAATGCACAATTACTAGATAACTAAAAAATAGAAATATACATAAAAATGATGACAAAAAAATAAAAATATGGAAAAAACTAAACGAGCTGAGACAGTTTAGCCCAGTAAAGAAGGGCTGATGGGAACAGGTGAATACTGAAGACTGAAGATCTGAAAATTTTTAGAGATTCACAGAACAGTTTGGGTGGGAAGGAACCTTAAACCCCACCTCATTGCACTCCCTGCCATGAGCAGGGACACCTTCCACTAGACCAGGCTGCTCCAAACCCCATCCAACCTGGCCTAGGACCCTTCCAGGGATGGGGCAGCCCAAAGCTCCGTGGACAAGGAGGTTTGTGCCAGACCCTCAGCCCAGTGCTGCAGTTCTTCATCCACTCGTGCCCATTCCCTACAGAACACCTGTGCCCAAAGCCCAGAACACCTGTGCCCTTACCTGTTGTACAGCACAGCAGAGTGCCCAAACCTGTTGACATCGTGGTGCAGAGCCGGGCGAGGCAGCACAGACCATCGATCACAGGCTGCAAGGGACAAAAATCCTTTCAGAAATGTTTCTCTGGACAATGAATGAGACAAGTCACAGAGCAGTTTCTTCCTGAGAGATCCCCAGGTACCTGAGATCCTCCAGCAAAGGCCCCGAGGGGCTGGAGCATGGTCAGGGCAATGAACTGGGAAGGGGCTGGAGAGTTCCTGAGGAGCTGGGAAGGGGCTGGAGAGTTCCCGAGGGAGCTGGGAAGGGGCTGGAGAGTTCCTGAGGAGCTGGGAAGGGGCTGGAGAGTTCCTGAGGGAGCTGGGAAGGGGCTGGAGAGTTCCTGAGGAGCTGGGAAGGGGCTGGAGAGTTCCTGAGGGAGCTGGGAAGGGAATGGAGAGTTCCTGAGGAGCTGGGAAGGGGCTGGAGAGTTCCTGAGGGAGCTGGGAAGGGGCTGGAGAGTTCCTGAGGAGCTGGGAAGGGGCTGGAGAGTTCCTGCGGAGCTGAGGGGGCTCAGCCTGGAGCAAAGGAGGCTCAAGAGGGACCTCGTAGCTCTGCACAGCTCCTGCCAGGAGGGGACAGCTGGTGGGTCCAGCTCTGCTCTAGGGAACAGGACAAGAAGAAACTATTTTTCCTCCTTTACCAAGAGGATTTCTCACCATGTAACAAGTTCTGGTTCTATCTGTTTATACATTAATTATTTGCAGTTTTGCCCCAAACCAGTATCACTGAGAACAGAGGCTTATCTTTTTTTTTACTTTTTGCATTGCCATTATGTTCCTAGAGGGCAGATACCCATGTTTTTAAAAATATTTTTCACTCATCATAGCTTAAAGATTTGTGGATGTTTTTCTCTTTTAACACAATGTTAGATTATTCCATCTTTTTCTATTACCATAAAATTTATAAGTTCTGCTTCATTTTTTTACTTGGTTTCTCAGGTAATTTTTTTCTTTGGGCAGCATGGGAGAAAAAAACAAATTAAGAAACATGTAACCCACTGAGCAAAGAAACAGAAGTAGAAAAAGTCAGTCCAATTCATAACACTTAAAACTTCAATAAGAGAATGGATCACCTTGCGGGCCAATATCCCAGAGGCACTTGGATACAATTTATGCAATTAAGACAGAAAAGTCAATCTTCTGTAAAGATCTACAGGGCCCTCAAATACTCCTAAGACTCTTTAATATGAGATGAAACCATTGTGTTGTGGACTGACCCTCTGGGAAAAAAAAAGCGCACAAACCAAACTAGTCCATGGATAAACTGAAAGGGCAAAGAAACAAAGTTTTAATTTTTTACTAAATTTATTTGGAGAATTGTTGGATAAAACAACAGATGCAGAGCAATTTTGTTCAAGAGTACTGATAAAGAAAAGACAGAAGACATAGGTTTAGTACTTTGATAAATTGTGATTTTGGAATTTATTTCTACATGCCATTTGCTCCATTTTCAAAGACTTTAACCTAGCCCAGCACCACTCTCAAGCCAAGCATGATGGTTCCAATTTTTAATAGAAGACTTCAGAAAAACTGAAGCAATTAGCAATTTTTTAGCCATCAAGTTGTTATGTGAGGCCAAGAAACATGTTTTTCTAGATTAATAGAAGGCCTGAATATTTTGTTTTCTAAGCCTCTTTGCCATTTTTAACCAGAGATCAAATATTGGAGAAACCAAGTAATTCTGAGACTACAAGAATCTTCTCCTTCCTGACTTAACCTAAAACTTACAATGCTGGGATTTATAAAATGCACTGTTCAAACAGAACATATCAGCTACAAACCATCCAGCATCTCCCTATGCTTGCCATCAGAATCAGAATTTTCATTGGGTAAATAGAAGAGTTTTAGTTTCTCTTCTGTGGGGAGAAAAGATCCATTTAAACACAGCACTTTTACATAAGTAGCAGGTGGAGGATTAAGTGAGGCATTTTTCCACACAAAGCTGCTGCAGAGCAGGAAACTTCGACAAACGCCAGAGAGACCAATTTTGGGGACAGGAAGAGCTAATTGGCCATTTCAGTGTGCAGAAAACAGGGAAAATACTGAGAGACAGCTCTGCCCAAGTGCTCACCCAACCCAAGCTGGTCAAGTAGAGCATAAAGGACAAGAAGCATTCAAGAATTTTTATTGCTCACCCCTAGAACACATCTCAGTGCAAACTGTTAGCATTGCCCCACACAGAAAAAAGGTTTTATGTCCTCCCAATACTCAGTGCATGCGTTCTGATTACTTGGAAATTTGAGGAGGGAAGACCAGAAAAAATTGATGATGTAAATAAAATTAGTTACTATCAAAATAAGTTTTAATGACAAAGGTTAAGGAGAAGACCTGGGTTTGAAGCATTTGTTTCAGACTGGGTTTAATTCCACTTCTCCCCAGTCTTCCAACCATCACTGTGATCATTAATCAATCCTGATGGCTAATCAACAAGATGTAAAAAAAACAGTAAACCAGCCATACAGCGTTCTACAAAAGTAGGGAATAAAGACAATTACTAAGCCTCTTCACTGAAGGCTGTCAGTATCAACTGACCTTGCTTGGTTTTCTCGTGCCTTGGGAACACCAAGGGATAGATAACAGGGGGGTTATATGGGCTTATTCCCACGGAGACCAACAGGAACATGACCAGGGTAATTAATTACTGCAGAAATCATGCATGAAGAACTACTGAAAAGTGTTTCTGCTGTGACACAAATTATGAGCCACCACCCTATTGCATTCCTAGTCACATGGGACAAGGGAAATCATACACAATGGCTCCTGCAATGAAGAGAACAGAGGTGGTCTCATTTCTGAAAAAAAAGCTGCTCTTTTCAGGTTGAGAATCTCTTCTCTAAGGAATGAGGGGACTCAAGAACACCTCTCACTCACTATGTGACATAAAACCAATATAAGCTCCACAGTGTATGTCTGCTAAGAAATGGGGACAATGACCACACCACTCATGTCATGCAACATGTTACCTAAACTGAATCCAAATGAACATCATTACTGGCATATTCTGTCAAATTAATGTAATTTGTGTTTTACACCTAACAGAGAGTTCAATAGGTCAGGGCAGATAGCAGAATGCAGAAAGAAAAATCTATCACTGTTGCTACCAACGTTTAAAAAAATCAAACTGTTTATGACTGCCACAGAATGATAAAATACTCTGGGTTGGATGGCACCTTAAAACAATCTCATTTTAGCTCTGAGCCATGGGTAGGAACACCTTCCATGAGACCAGGCTGCTCCAAGTTCCATCCAACCTGGTGAAATACTTCATTTTAACTCCTCAATGAAAAATAAAAAAAATAAAAAAAAAAAAAAAAAAAAATAAAGCTAGCTAGGAGCACACAAAGATTCCAGAGGGATGTAACTAGAAATCACAGGAGGCAGAATGGAATGATATAACAGAGAGCAAAAGGGCACAAGGATACCAAACCCTGATGGCCCAAGTATTTACTTGCACTTTCTTCTCACTAACCAGGAGATCTTGGTGGACAGTCACTTAGAGACTTCAGAGAAGCCACATTTAGGGCACTCTGAGAGCAAAAGGTGAATCTCAGAGTACAGAGTGGCATTCTTCCCCAGTGTGAATTATCTGCATATGTATGTACCTTCTTTTATGTAATTTCACCTCATCTTTCCTTGTTCTTCTTAAACTCAAGTCTCTGGAATCCAAATCCACAAATAAATGTTGCCCTCTCCTGGCTGCTGAAACTCAGCAAGTCCAACCTAATAATTTGGCTTTATGATTGAATAAAGCAGTGCAGTGTACAGGCTGAGTTTCAGCAGGGTCTAATGCTCGTAACTGTCCTAAGAACTTGATTTTTTGATCAATCATAGATTAAAACACACTCAAAATATCAGAATAGATTTATGGCTGAGATAGCAAGACAGGAAACAACCTCAACTTGGGCCAGGGAAGATGTAGATTAGATATTAGGAAGTATTTTTTCATGTTGAGGGTTGCAAAACACTGAAACAAGCTGCTGAGGGCAGTGATGGAGTCACCATCTCTGGAAGTGTTCAAAAAACATGTGGATGGGGCACTTGAGGACATGGTTTAGTGGTGAAAATGCCAGGTTGCCAGTTGGACTTGCTGATCTTAAAGGTTTTTTCCAACCTTAATGATTCCATGGTTTTATGATTCCGTAACAATACACAGTTTAAAACTAAATTTTTAATGTCAAAGGCTGTGTATAAACTATTGACAAAGGAACTGCTGCTGTCTGTAACTGGAAATCACTGCACCTCATGTGCTTAGAATTGTGTAGCAAGGTTATGAGTCTCTCCTGATTGCAGATCCCCATGCCCAGCAGCATTTGGGATAACACACTCACCATAAACCAGCATTCTGGAGGCAAACTGAGGACAGCTCCCTGGGAACAGCCAAGTATTTGAGTGTTAGTTATTATTTCTGCAAGAACTTACCAATATCATAGGCCATGAAATCCGAAGAAAAGCACTTGGCTCCGTGGCTCATGGAGGTGTCGTTGTGAGTGTTTCCTCCAAACACCAGCATGGTCCCACTAACTATCACAGCTGTGTGCAAGTAGCGGAAAAATCGGCTGTCTTTGAGAATAGTCCTTCAGAAATTAAAATATATCTGTTAATGAGACTGCTAAGTACCTGGCAAAGGCAAAACACTCCATAAATCCAAGCTGAAGAACACTTTGAGGGTGAGAATAGTATCTAACTACTTTTCCTAATGAGCTACTTAACAATTACATTCCACATTGTTCAATTCCACCTGTAATTTCATTCTCATCTTTCTATTTGCTTTGCCAATTTATAGGAGAAATATACCTATGAGAGCCTCTTTCCAAAGCTGTGGATCTTCAAACCATCAATTCTTCCCCTAGGGATTCTGAAGTTTTCACACTTGTCTTTTGAACACAGTCAACCTGGGAAGACTCTAATATTTTGTAGTAAATCTGCTTTTATAGCAACCCAAAGAAGTCTTTCACACTGGGCAGCATCTCTGCCCACAACTAAAAATTCTATTTTAAGGAAATCTATATAGTTCCTGAAAATGGAGCCCTACAGGTTAATACCTGCGCAACATGCAGCTCGCTCATCGGTGACTAAATCATGGGAATCACTAATCAAACTCACTGCTGATCTCAACTTCAATCAGTAGCAGTGATGGCACTGAACACAGAGGATCATCTTTTGGAGAATTTTCTTACTTTTCTGAGAGGATGTCTGTTGAAGGAGGGGACTCCGTCCCTGTGCCCCTCAGGTGAGAGCCCACCTGCAGAGCTGCCCCAGCCCTGGGGCCAACAGCAGGAGGACGTGGAGCTGCTGGAGAGAGCCCAGAGGAGGCCCCAGAGCTGCTCCAGGGCTGGACCCCCTCTGCTCTGGAGCCAGGCTGGCAGAGCTGGGAATGTTCCCCTGGAGAAGGGAAAATTCCAGGGAATGCTCAGAGTCCCTGAAGGGGCTCCAGGAGAGCTGAAGAGGACCTGGGGACAAGGCCTGCAGGGACAGGACCCAGAGAATGGCTCCCATTGTCAGAGGGCAGGGCTGGATGGGATCTTGGGTATTAGGAATTGTTGCCTGGGAGGGAGGTGAGGCCCTGGCACAGGGTGCCCAGAGCGGCTGGGACTGCCCCTGGATCCCTGGCAATGCCCAAGGACAGCCTGAACAGGGCTTGGAGCAGCCTGGGATAACAGAAGGTGTCCCTGCCATGGCAGGGGCTGGAATGGGTTGAGTTTTAAGGTCCGTTCCAATAGGAGACATCATGCTGAAAGTGTGGCTGACACGCCTGAGGGACAGGATTTTTTCCACAGGGACCTGGAGGATCTCAAGATGAGGGCCCATGGGAAGTTCATGAGATTTAATAAGGAAAAGTGGGCCTAAATCACTCAAGAATAAAAGAAAGAGTGAATGACACAAAAAAAAAACAGAGGTAGAGATGAACAGTCCTATACTCTCCACGTGTTCAACAGGGCTTGCCAGACTGACAAAATAAATGTGGCAAAAGAAAATTGGTGCTGCAGGAGTTTGGAAGAACAATGTCACATTTGTTAAGTTTCTGCCTACTCAGCCAGATTTGTCCACTCCGCAGCTGGAGTTGGAAGATCAAATTAATCCAGAGAGGAAGTGGGGTTATTTCTGTGTATACAATTCAGTGGGAAGGAAGGGGGCTGGAAATTAGTCACTCATTACCTTCCTCATCAGTACAAACTCACAAACAGATGTTGCAGAAACACAAGCTATTTTAACACTCAATAAGAGATGTAGCGACTCAAATTTACATGTGTTACCCAAAAGACAGTCAGGAGCCTTTAGAATCAACATTAAGAAAAACACAGAATTAAGGAAAATGTATTTCACCTCTGTTGCTCCAGGCTGTGAAGTGCAGCTATAGCTTTTTAATAAAACTCACCTTTGGGCAGCAACAAATCACAGAAGATTTCAGCTTAAGAAATGAACATTTCAAACAGTTACAGAGCTAGAATAGGGTTATAACAGAAATTCTTTTACAGTCTTAACTGCAGAATGGATTATCACTCGCTTGACTGCAGTAACTGCACTAATATGCACAGCCTGTATGGCTAGCAAGAAAAAAACATCAAATATTTTTTCTTTTCAGCTTGAATCAAACAATAGATTAAAATGGATTTCTTGGTTTGTTCACAGCCTTGATTATATTGATTATATCATCCTCATTCATAAGGGGACATAAAAACAAGAGTTCCAAGAGCACAGCATCTATCCTGAATTCAGGTAGACATAAACCACTGTACCTTCATCAAATACCCATCCTCTTGTTCACTACAAACAAAACTGACAGGGCAGTAAACAGGAAAAAGACAGAAGAAGAACCACTTACCACATGCGGGAATCAACTTCATATTTGTATAAATCATCTGCCAGCCTGTACTTGTTGGCACTGAAGGCTTTGTAACCCCCATGGATATAGATTGATCTTGTATTTGGATCATAAACACTGCTGTGACCATATCCTCCTTGCACCAGAGCGCCACTCGTCTGCAAGATGCTCCAGGTATTTGTCACTGAAAAATATGAGTGACAAAACATGGTTCATTTCTGTCCATGTGACTCATCAACATCATGGTGAAATAAATTGGGATTCCCCTGACTCAGATCTAGACATTGTCTCTATCACTTGGTATCCAAAAATATTCCCCTTCAAAAAGGCTGTTGACAAGAAGCATTGCCAAGTATTTTTAATTGGAGCAGAAATAGCTCTTCTACAGTCATTTTTTACATTTTGCAGACAAGCTAAGTAAATGAGAAATAAAAAGTAGACAAATAATAGATTGTATTTCAATGACATGAAAATGCCAGCACTGTGACTTGATTTGGAATGGGACTCAAGAGCACTTTTACTTTTTATATATATATAAATATATATATAAAGCCAGACAAGCACTGAAGCCAAGTCTGACTGTGAAGAACACTGCAGTTAAAAACTAATATGTGATTCATGATCCTATATCTCACTCACTAAAATAACATTGGTATGAAGCACTTTAGACATATTACAATGGTAACTGAAATAGAAATACCACATTACGCATCAAATCTCTGTAGTAAGTGCTGAATGAAACCCTATACAAGCTTTCCAATTCAGGCATGGCAGGCACACCAAAGGCAAAGGAAGTGAACAGTCTCCAAGATCACACATGGCAGAAAGGGCCACTATTCCTGAGAATAGCCAGCACACTCCAATTGTGAACTTCCTGTGCCTAACTACAATCCTGACATGGTCCATGGAGCCAGGAATGTGCTTCCCTTTCTGAACTAGGTACAAGTTCAGTTTGCCTGGAAAACTTCCTGTGCTTCTCCGCTGGTTACACTAGAAATCTCTAGATCCTAAAATCAGAGCCTGGACTATTCCAGGATATCAGAATCCAGAAATTCAGCACCTGTTTCCTACAGCATCTGCTGCTGGGGACATGGGTGTCAGGTTAAGCAGACATTTGGTCTGAAGTGTTACAACCATTACTATATTTGCAGAATTAAAAAATAATTTCAGAAGTGTTTGTTTTGTCAGAAGAAGAGAGAAAAACTAATCTAAATTGTTCCAGAGTTGCCCTGCTTTACCTCTCAATTACAGCTTGATATCTTTGGGATCTAACTCCGTGTATAAAGCTGAAGGCACGTGGCTGCCTGCTCATTGGGTTCTACAAATCCATTAGGCTCCACTTCTTGTACATGCAAACAGGAGGAGGAAAACACATTTGCCTGTGTTTCCTATCTGAACAGGAGTGGCTTAAATAAGCTGCAAAGTAGCTGCACAGTGTCAGGGCCAGGCAGGAGGGCTGCATCCCTCCCTCACTCACCCAGGTTGTACTCCTGGACATTGCTGATGTAGCCATAGAGGGGGCAGTGCCCGAAGAGGACCAGCATGACGGTGCTGTTGTCCCGCAGGGTGACCACGTGGGCCGAGTGCCCCACCACAGCGTACTGCTCCTTGGTCCGGGGTGCCAGCATGGCCCAGCTCTGCCTGGGGATGTGGAACACCCACAGCTGGCTGCTCACGTTCCCCGTGGCATCCAGCTTTCCGCCATACATGTAGATGTTATCCTGAAAGAACGCACATGAGGGCACAGAATGCAGCATTTAGGAAAGGGCTGCTTGGTAAGCAATGAAGCTACTGCTCTAAAGTTACTTAGTAAAGTCCCCTGGAGAGGGACTGGGGACAAGGCATGGAGGGACAGGACACAGGCAATGGCTTCCCACTGCCAGAGGCCAGGAATGGATGGGATGTTGGGAAGGAATTGTTCCCTGGAACATCCTGGCACAGGATGCCCAGAGCAGCCGGGGCTGCCCTGGATCCCTGGCAGTGCTCAAGGCCAGGCTGGACACTGGGGCTGGGAGCAGCCTGGGACAGTGGAAGGTGTCTGCCTGCAGCAGTGGATTGGGACTAGATGATCTTTAAATTCCCATCCAACCCAAACTATTCTGGGATTCCATAATGAATTTCCATGCTTTGAGGTTCTTCAAGTGCTGTTTGTGCATGACGGTGCGTGGAGTTTTTTGAGTATTTATGATTAAGTTTTGCCCAGGGCTGCACTGTTTGAGCTAAACAACATTCCAAAACACAAAGGTCAATAAAGGTTCAGCTCATTTCCTTTCCACAGACTTTGCCATCCTGCTCTCATATGGTCTGCACTCACAGCAAGACACACAGGTGAGAAAAGAGGAAAAAATAGTCAAGTCCACTTGCTGTGTCAGATGTTGGAAGATTAGATTCACAAATTTATTTGCAGAGCAAGTAACAAAAATCCCTAATACCCCAACTCTTGCTTTGGTGTCTTGGACAACAGAGCTCATAAAAATATTCATGTGATCTACATAAAAAACAGCTGGGGAACTCCAGCAAACTCAGCCTCAGGCATTGTTGTCAGCACAGACAGGAAGAAGGAAATAATGGACTCAGTGGCCTCAAATATCACACTCTAAAGCTCTGGAAAAAGGGCAAAGAAGGAGCACATAGGCAGAGACACTACAGACTTCCTAGGGTTCCCTGGAGCACAAGGGTACAGCCTGGGCTAAGCATGGACAAGCCTCTGAATGAGGAACACTTCTCCCAAAGCAAAGCTGATCTGGGACAAGGAGTGGGAAGCAGCAGAGAAGAAAGGGAAATCAGCTGGGAAGTGAGTCTGGAAAACTGAACTTACCTTGTGCAATGCCAACGAATGACCATATCTCATCTCTACTGAGTTCACAGAGCTGTTCAGTGGAAGCCACTCTTCAGAAATTAGATCATACCTGTATAATTAAAACTGAATTACTTTCCAAGGATTAGGTATTAAAGCTAAGAATATGATTGCTTGTCCTTTCTAAGATTTGGGGAAAATTATTTACCAATATAGTTTATTATCTAGCTATTAACAGATCTAGATATATATATATATATGTAGATAATAGATATATTTAGATATAATTATTTACTGAAATAATAAATCCTGCCATGATTTCAGCATGCACAAAGCTCAAACAAATTACTTATGGGATAAAAAAAGTTGAGCCTGCTCTGTTACTCAACATCCATATATTGATTTCCTTTATCCTGTTTTCTTTTCCATAAAAACCCAAGAGCTAGTGCATTACCTATTAAGCTGTGACAACCTACACCACTTCTCCCTCAAAAAAGTAGGAAAACTTTACACTAAACTTAGGTGATTTTCAACTACTTGATTAAAAAAACTCTGCAAGTGCTTAAAAAACACTTTTAAAATATCTTTGCCATTCATGCTTAAAATAGCATAAACCCTCAGCACTATATTTGCCAAGCTTGGGGCCTTGTGAGATAAAATCATCTGAGAAACCATTCAACAAAGCCATAGGGTATCCTATTAAAAAACAAGGTGTGACTTCGGAGGAGTAAATTGTGGGTGCAACTAGCAACTGCTCTACATTTAAATGTGTGTTTTCAGCTTCTCTTCCCCTATAAGAACTATTCCCTCAGGATGTGAGTGCAGAATACACAGCTCTCACTTAGGTCCATCAAAGTGAGGTATGTGAGTATCTCTGGAAAAAAATCCAGCTTCTGCCTAAATCTGCCCTAAAACAATACAAAAGCTGGTTTTTTTTTTTTTTAATGGAGTATTTCCATGAAGTACACAATTATTACTTTATATTTCAGTTACTGTTAAACCTCCTCAAACAATTGCATAAATGCCCTCATCCTAATGCCATTCCCTGTTTGGTGTCCCGTCCACTGTGGATAACCATCCAGAGTAATCTGTAGGTGTTAATTAAGGAGCCAAAAACTCAAGTCACACAAACACAACATAGCAAAGGGCTAAAATCACTGAAGCAAAATAACCCTCTTTGAATAGGGGCTAGATATAATTTAGGAGCTGGCCCAGAAATATACAGAGAATAGTTAAATGCTGTCAGACATAGATGAATCAAAAGCTCACTGAACATCAGGAACCTTATGCTTTTCTTTTCCAAAATTAGCATCCCCCATCTCAAACGTGAGCCTGAGTTTTTATTACAGTTGTTTTCCCTTGGAAATGAAGCACAGACCAAAGCACAGCACATCAGGTGGTATTTCCTAAAAATAACTCTCAAATCTGTGTTCCTATCTTTAGTTTTTGTTATATGGGTTTTTACTCACGCTAAAACCTTCTGAGAGTCAGAATGATTGAAGACATAACCTCCAACAATCCACATTTTATTGTCATGGATAATGGCTTTGTGAGATGCCCTAGCAAGTTTTGGAAGACTGTATTCTTCCCGGGTCCAAAACGACTGGTTTGCAGGAAGACGAATTGAACAGCCAGGACCTGGGAAAAGAAGGTTTAAAAGCGGGTTTTTTCCAAATCCTGTATTTCAGCTGGAGGTCAGTCTCCTGCTAGTGCTGTAGCTCGTTGCATTTAATACGAGATTAATTCTTACATGTCAGTAGGTTTTTGCAAAGGAAACATGTATGTTCAGGCCAGATCACTGCCAAGTTGGGTGTGGCAGATCAGCTCAGCTGGACACAAGAACAAGGCATTTCACATGTTCAAACAGGTCAACTATGGCAACTAGGCTCAAATTTGCTTCAGGTGCATAGGAATGAGGCTTGAAGGGATGTCTGTATACCATAAATTAGTCCCACTTTGGATGGTGACAAAGTTGCTTTTAAAAGCAATTGTAAAAAAACCACAGAATCACACACTGGGATGCGTTGAAAAGATCCCCCTTCCACCCCGCTGCCATGGCAGGGACACCTTCCACCATCCCAAGAGTGCTCCAAGCCCCAGTGTCCAACCTGGCCTTGGACACTGCCAGTGTGAAGCCACACCTTGAGTGCTGTGTCCAGTCCTGACCCCTCAGCTTAGGAAGGAGATTGAGATGCTTGAGCATATCCAGAGGAGGCAACGAGGCTGGAGAGGGGCTGGGAACACAAGCCCTGTGAGGAACGGCTGAGGGAGCTGGGGGTGCTCAGCCTGGAGAAAAGGAGACTCAGGGTGACCTCAGCACTCCCCACAGCTCCTGAAAGGTGCCTGTGGGCAGCTGGGCTTGGGCTCTTTTTCCAGGAACTCACAGAACCAGAGGTCACAGCCTCAAGCTGCTTCAAGGGAAATATAGGTTGGATATCAGGAAAACGTTTTTCATAGAAAGAATGAAAAAGTTTTGTAATGGCCTGTCCAGGAAGGTGGTGGAGTCACCATCCCTGGATGTGTTTAAAAAAAGACTGGATGTGGCACTTGGTGTCATGGTTTAGTTGAAGTGTCAGGGAAGGGGTTGGACTTTATCTTGAAGGTTTCTTCCAATCTTGTGATTCTGTGATCCAGGGGCAGCCACAGCTGCTCTGGGCACCCTGTGCCAGGGTGTCATCACACTCATTGTAAAAAACTTCTTCCTTACATCAACTCTAAACCAGCCCAGTTTCAATTTAAAGTCATTCCCCGTTATCCTGGCATTCCAGGCCTTTGTCCAACATCCTTCTCCAGCTCTCACAGAGGCCCTCTGAGCACTGGAAGTGGCTCTCAAGTCTCCCTGGAGCCTTCTCTTCTCCACACCCCCAGCTCTCCCAAACTATCTCCAGAGCTGAGAGGCTCCAGCCCTTGGAGCTTCTCTGTGTCCTCTCTCCAGCATATCCATCCTTACAAATGAAGTATGATCTTTTAAATTTAAAAAGCAAATACTCTGTTCCTAGTCAAAATTCCTTGTCATGCAGAATATTCCCACGTCCTCCCAATTAAACTGCCAGCTCCATACATAGAAAATACACCCCCAAAGTTCTGTGTACCCAGCAGGAGACTCACCTTGCCAGCCTGCAGAGCACACACATGCTTTGGAGCTGTTGAGGCTGCAGTGGCCCCTCTCAGGAGCCCCGCAGTTCCCCGGGCAGTAGGGAATGTCACAGGCCTCTCCCTTCCAGCGTTCGGCGCACTCGCACTGCGGGGCCATGGTGCTGCTGTTGAGCCTGCACTCCCCTTGGCCAGAGCAGTTATTGGGGCACACATTGAAACTGGGGACAGAGCACAAAGCAGCTCGTCAGGAAGGAAAGAGATTTTCAAGAATTATTAACAAATGCAAGAGTGATGATGAACAAAGTGAATATACATCATTACAAACCAAAAGAGAGTCATCTGCTACCTGGTGTAATGCACCTGTAGAGATTAGTACTCTATTCCTAAAAAACTGCCTCATTGCACAAGTTAAAGTCGCAGTTCTTCTGAGAAAATTATCAATATGATTT
Organism: Lonchura striata; assembly: GCF_050655825.1. Taxonomy (NCBI): domain Eukaryota; kingdom Metazoa; phylum Chordata; class Aves; order Passeriformes; family Estrildidae; genus Lonchura; species Lonchura striata. Next base: position 267,370 of record NC_140706.1, on the reverse strand, counting down.
TTAGCCATTTGTAAGGCAAACTACTTGCCTTAAAACAGTAAGTGAGGACTTTAATCAGAGTATAAGGCTGCTGTGGTGTCTGTGCAATTTATACTTAAACTGCTCACAATTAGGTGCTATTCTGGGATCTGCTTACCAAAAGAACTACTGGAGATGAAACCCAAGCCAAAGACATGCCTGGTTTGAATAATTCCTGATTTTATAATATCTGTAATGTAGCTGAGGCAAAACCAGATACAACCTTGGTAAAGGTCCAAATTTTGAGATCATAATAATTTCCAGACTCCAGTTTTTGCTGGTGTATCAACCAGAATAATTTACAGATGGGATTTAGTACCCATATTCTCACTGTCACCGGCTCCAAGGCATAATTTCACAAGTGTTCACTGAACTACTCCCTACACTCAGTAGTAACTATGAAAACTGGTATGTACCATTCTATCTACTTGCTGGAAGAATCTTACAAAGCAACCTAAGAACCAGAAGACAAAACAGCACTTGAAAATTGTTTGAAATTATGAAGAAAGTGAAGAATTAAAAAAATACTGTTCTTGAGGACAGTATTTTATTGCAATGGTGCAAATCCAACAGCTGACAGTAGATGGAGTCCTGGTTTATGCAATCAGCCAGACTTGGAAAACACTGTCTCTTCAGCTCCTCTGGTCCCAGCAACTTTGCATAGGCTCCTCATCTTATTCTGGAGCTTTCAAGGGGTGCTGGATGCCCTATATTTTTAAAAAATTCACTAGTATGTAGGTTATAAAGCACATATTTGTGTTCTTACTAAGGATGAAAGCACTCAGACTTGATATTAAAAAACTAAGCTCCACATTTTAAGAGAAAGTCAACTTTTGCAATAAGTCAGTTATGACTGAAGTTTTTCCTGCTGCTTTTTCTGAAAGAGGCAAGACCTTCTGCAGGTTACTCCCAAATTAAATCTCCCAGTGTGGCACAAACATAACTTGCATCTGTAGGAGCAAAAAAAATCTAAAGCTCATGATCCCTACAGAACCAAAACCTTCCATCTTTGTGAGTATGTCCACACATTTATCTCAAGACAAAACCTTTCTAAAAGCAGTTGATGAATTAGGGAGCATAACAGAATCATTTTTAAAAAGCTCATCAATGAGGACTAAATAGATGTCAGTGAACAGAAAGCACCCATCTGTTTAGAACATGAATGAAAGAATATAAAACCAGTCCAGAATAAAAAGAAGCCAGATGAAGGGATTAAATCCAGGGATCGAATAAGAAAGCAAATCCCAAGGGTAAGGACCCTCAAGAGCACGTACAGCCCAGTGTCTCAAGTGAAATGTGTGGCTGATGGAAGTGTGTTTGTGCTAGAGTATCTCTGCAGAACACTCAGGAGCACAGACATGCACAAAACATCAATTCTTGTTGATTAGATAAAATCAAATTGAGCTAATAACATAAAATAAATAATAGGATGACTTTTGGAGCAAACATTCGTCCACACTTACAACTGACAAGTTGTAACATTGAGCACATGCCACTTATTAGCTGTTGCAAGGTATAATAAAGATAAAAATCTAATTCCAGTTGTCTGCTCATAATTACATACTTCAATGGCAATTTCTAATTTCAAGACAAAAGTAAGAAAAGGGGAAAACTCCTTTTGCTCAACCTGCAGCATCCCTGTGGAGTGGTGCCACTTACTTATAGGTGATGTTAAACCCTGTGAGATTATAGGCAGCATCACTGAAGAAATGTAGAAGAGCATATCCAGAAGTAGCTACAACTTCAGGTACTGTTTCATTGCTGTCTTTCTCAGGAACAATAAGACCACTGGAAAAGTAAAAGAACAATATCAGAAGTAAAATAAAAGGGAGCAAAGCAACAAGAGTGAATGCACCACTACTTTCAATAAAATAAATGAATTTCAAAAAATTAATTGAAACTCAATGTATTTCCATTATTTGAAATACAGTGAATTTGTGGACTCAAATAAATGTATGTTGGAAGTATTTAACCTGAAGTTATATAGAATGTCCATATAAAAAACCTTTCCCTCCCTTGTTATTCAGCAAAGAATTAAGCAGGTCCCATTCATAAAACAAGGTGGCACGTTTGGAAATGGAAATTAATGTATCCCAAAAGAATAAAATCTGTATTACAAAGTTAAACTAAAGGTCTGCTGAGCTCCTCCTGACTGTGGGCTACAAAAATGACTGGGAAAGGCTGTGACAAGCCAAGCAAGCACAGAGCATTGTGTGATGTGTAATCCAAATCCAGACACCAGGGTTCAGATGCATAGACCTGGAGAATGCATCCAAGCCAGCACAGTTAAACAAACCACTTATCATGCTTCTATTCAATTCATTTCTTAATCATTTGTATCTTTTTCACCTAAAAAATCTGCAGCAGTGAGGTTAACAATTTAACTCTATAACAGCAGAAAAAGGATTATTCTACTCATTTTTGACTTGCTGCCTCTTGGGTTCCTTTTCTATGAGAAACAAGAACTATCAGCCATGGAATCACAGACTGGTTTGCATTAGAGGCTTAAATCAGAGACTCCTCTCCTTCAGCCCCTGCCATGGCAGGGACACCCTCTGCTATCCCAGGCTGTTCCCAGCCCCAACATCCAGTCTGTCTTTGGACACTCAAGGGATCAAGGGGCAGTCACAGCAATCTGAGCACCCTGTGCCAGGGCCTCACACCCTCACAGGGAAAAGCTCCTAATTCCCAAGATCCCATCCATCCCTGCCCTCTGGCAGTGGGAGCCATTCCCTGGGTCCTGTCCCTCTGTCCCTTGTCCCCAGTCCCTCTCCAGCTCTCCTGGAGCCCCTCCAGGCCCTGCAAGGGGCTCTGAGCTCTGCCTGGAGCCTTCCCTTCTCCAGGGGAACATTCCCAGCTCTGCCACCCTGGCTCCAGAGCAGAGGGGCTCCAGACCAGGAGCAGCTCCAGGGCCTCCTCTGGGCTCTCTCCAGCAGCTCCAGGTCCTCCTGCCCCAGGACTGGGGCAGCTCTGCAGGTGAGCTCTCACCTGAGGGGCACAGGTGCCCTACCCTGCTGCCCACGCCAAGATCAGCCCAGGGCACGGGGACTTTCTGGCTCCCAGCTCACAAGGCCAGGGCATGTGTAGTTTCTTACCCACCAGCATCACCAAGTCCTCCTCCCCAGGGCTGTTCTCAATCCCTCCATCCCCCAGTCAGTTCTCTTACTCAGGATTGCTCCAGTCTGATGCAGGACCTTGCTCTTGACCTTGCTGTATCTCATGAAGTTCCTACACTGCCAGTCCTTGAGCATGCCTAGGTCCCTCTGGATGCCATCTCATGCCTCTGGCATTTCAACTGCCCCACATCTTCTCATCATCCCTTATTTTATAAGCTCCACGTGGCTAATCATATCCATGTTTGTTGTCTTTTCTATCATAGCAGCCTGTCACACTCTCAACACCCACCTCATTCTTTAATTCACACTTCTGGATGCCTTTGGCTGTTTCTCTCACCCTTCCAGTTCCTCTGAGATCCTCCAGTCTTTTAGTTTTCCAGGACTGGCACAGAGAAGCAAAGATGCTGGGCAAGACTATCTACAGTATTCCAGACACACTACAGATTTATATAATGGTTTATCAAAATAATTGGAGTAAAATGACAAACTGAAATGAGTTTCAAAAAAAGTAACTACTTCCTATTTACCTATTGCACTAAATACTTTGCATCTGAGAGGGAATGTTTATTTTTCACTTAACAGAAGCCTGACAAAACCAAAAAAAAGTAAAAGTTGATTCCTCCCTCATACAAAAGGCAAAGTGGGCACAAATTCAAAGTCTATTGAATCCATGTACAGCACATTGTCTACCACCCCCTGTTCACAGTCAGCTGCTGTTTTCCTGTACAGATCCACCTTTCCCCAGCCTCAGCCCCATTTTCCAAGGCAAAGCTGTGTGACAAGCAGGAACTCGAGTAGCAGAGCAGAGGGTCTGAGGCAGGGAGCCAAGGGAAACAGCCTGGCCTCGCCCTGTGCCCAGCCCCAGCAAGCAAAAAGCAATGATGAGAATTTCCCCTCAAGAAGAACTTAATTATCCTCTTTTCACATCTACTTAGAATAGAAAGCAAATGCAGTTGAAGACAGTTTCCTAGGACAAAGTAAATTAGTTTATTGCTAAAAGAAATCACTCCCAGCAATCCACAGCACCCACTAATACCACCTGGGAAGCACTTTTATGTGACCTGGACTTTTCTGTCCCCATGACACAATACAATGGTGTGTTCCAAGAACAGAACAGACACCAGCAATCCTTTTTGCTACAGATCTGGGGGTATTTGCACCAAAACCAGCACGTGGACAAGCTACCTACAGCAAGATCACCCTGAAAACTGCACAACAGCCCTTTCTGCACAACAAATCTTATGGTGGACAAAAACACACCATAAAAATCACTGGAACCTGACCCCATGTTTTGGCTAAGCAACTCCAGCACATCTGCTGATAAGACATTTCAAGAAATATTTCCTTATGAGAAAGCCAGATTTCCCCCCACTGTTCATTCATTTCTCAATGATATAGGATTAAACAGCAAAATTAATTCCCTTTTCTTCTCTCTGGAAGAGGTGCCTTGTTTCATTTTCAACATTTGAGACTTCTGAAGTTTATCTCTCCCAAAAGACCACCTCCCACAACACCAAAGAACAAAAAGCCTAGCAAACTTCTTGTTTGGTTCATAATATTCCTTTGTAATGGACATTGTAGGACAGTACATCTCCACCACAGGAAAAGAAACATTTGAAAATAATTTGGGTGAGGCAAACTGCAGCTCAGGGACAATAAAAAATTGTTTTGTTCTGGTTTCTTCTTCAGCACTTATCACTCATATTACAGGGCAAAGTAAGTGGAAGGCAAAACAAAAATTCCCCTCAATAATATGTCCTAATAAAAGGACTATCACCAGACAATTCTTTGTTTTCTCACAGAAATCTCAAATTTGGGATTTGTTTGACCAAAACATAGGTACCTCCATAACAATGCTTACAACACAGATACTCCCCATTTCCATCTTTTTCTGGTGATTCATGTGTAAATAACTAAAGAGGATGTTATCCCACCTACACAAATTTAAAACACTCTAAGGAAACTTAATGACAGAATTGTCTGAGTTGGAAGGGGCCTTAAAGGTCATCTAGTCCAAGCCCCTGCCATGGGCAGGGACACCTTCCACCAGACCAGGTTGCTCCAAGTCCCCATCCAACCTGGCCTTGAACATTTGCAGGGATGGGGCATTTTAATTTCTTTCAGAGAAAGCCATGAAGAGAACACAACACAGTAGGAACAATCAGATGCCTGAAAGGTTGAACCTCAAAAACAGTGAATTAGTCAGCCTGCTCCCAGCATCATATGGAATACACAGAAGCACATCAGAATTTACATCTACCATGAAAAAGAATCCAATAGGCAGAATCAGAATGATAAAAGATTATGCAAAACTTCCTTTAAATTACGATCCAGAATCTCTGAGCAACTCAACTCTGGCCAAGATTAGCATATTTCACAACACACTGCTTTTATTTCCTTTCATAAGGTTTCAAAACATTTTGCAATCATCTCTACTCCAAAGCAAATAAACATTCCTACTCAGCTCAGCTGCCCAGTGACACCCAGGGAAAGGCAAACCTCTGCTTTGGACCGAAATAACATTTATCTCCTGCAGGCTGGATTGCTGAAGTCAATGGCAGAAAGTAAAAAAGTATCAGAGAATCAATCAAACATACAATGGACTGAGTTGGGAGAAACTTTAAAGATCATGCTGCTCCACCTCCTGCCATGGGCAGGGACACCTCCCACTATCCCAGGGTGCTCCCAGCCCCAGTGTCCAGCCTGACCTTCAGCACCTCCCAGGGAACAATTCCTACCCAGTATGCAATCTAGACCTACTCTCTGATAGCAGGAAGCCATTCCTCCTTGTCCTGTCACTCCATCCTCTTATCCAAAGTCCTCAAACTCATCATGGAGGCTCACTTCAAGTACTGCAAGTCCACAATCCAGGAGACCCAACTACTCCACTGCCCTGTTCCTTCCCCTAATACATTGAAAAATCAGAATAATTCAAAACAAAGGACACCTCCTCTATTACTTTTCCTGGATTTGCTATGTGAATATCATGGTACTGGCATATTCTTCATTTCCTCCAGGGACACAGCCTCTTAGAGATCAAAGCATGAGAAGCTCTACTGAGCAGAAAAAGGGCAAAATTGGGAGTCACAAAAGGAAAGGGTGAAAATACACAGTAGAGCTCATGGAGAAGCAAAAGAATAAAGATGATACTGAAAAATCAGCTTTTCAATCCATCAAAATCCAATGCAAACAAATTTTCCTAATTTTTAAATACTTTGATCCATCTGGTCACACACACAAATGGCAACATTTCTGTTACTAAACACCAGTCCATGCACCTAATTCATACTCAGAACTACAACAGTAAAACTAAACAACATAGAAGTTACAGAAGACTAAAAATAAAACAATAGTAAAAAAATTAAAAAGGGGTGGAGAATATAAGGAGACATCTCAAATTTATTGCCTTAAATGAAGCAAGATTACTCCCAAACATGGACTTTTAAGGAAACAAAGCCATTTCAATAGCACATACTAAAAAAAACCTAGACTATAGATTCATTACAGAGCTGACAGTCCCCCAAATTACAGTCTTTCTTGAAATCTTCTCCCCTTGGTGCAGTACAGGCAGACCCAGCTGCTGCAGCACCACCACAGGGAAGCTTGTCTGCCTGCAGAAGCTTCCAGATCAGGGGCTTTGCCCAAAAACATCCTCAGTTCTTGCATGACTGTTGTTATCAAAGAATCACGGAACAGTTTAAGCTGGAAGGGACCTTAAGGATCATCCCATCCCACCCCTCCCATGGCAGGGACACCTCTCACTGTCCCAGGCTGCCCCAAGCCCCAGTGTCCAACCCGGCCTTGGGCACTCCAGGGATCCAGGGGCAGCCACAGCTGATCTGGGAATTCCAGCCCAGCCCCTCCCCACCCTCCCAGCCAGGAATTCCTTGCCAAGATCCCAGCCCAAGCTCCCCTTTCCCAGTGGGAGCCATTCCCTGGCTCCCGTCCCTCTGTCCCTTGTCCCCAGTCCCTCTCCAGCTCTCCTGGAGCCCACCCTCAGGCCCTACAAGGGGCTCTGAGCTCTGCCTGGAGCCTTCCCTTCTCCAGGAGAGCATTCCCAGCTCTTCCCTGCCTCCTCAGTGGCAGGGAAGCTTCAGCCCCTGGAGCATCTCTGTGGCCTCTTCTGGACTTGCTCTGACAGCTCCAGGTCCTTCTGCTGTTGGAAGCCCCCGAGCTGGATACACATTCCCATGGCAACAAGGTCAGTTATAATTTCTGGCAAAGAATCGAGGGAATAGAAGGAAAAAATAGAGGATGGTCAACCATATGATCTCTGTATGAGGAGATGTAGAAGGAATGAGGTTTCTCTAACTTCAATGAGAGACCGCTGAAGAAGGGTGAAACCTAATTTTTGACCTCAACTACCTCAGGAGAGATGAGAGAGAAGGGAATACCAGAGGTTCACAAGAAAAGGACAGGAGGCAACACACACCAGCTGCAGCAAGAGATTGTGGCTAGACATTAGTATTAGATTCATTTTTTATCATTATTTTAACACCAGTCTCTGGACCACTGACCCAGAGGATCAACGAGCTCTCCATCCAAAAGATAAACTCACACCTTGACTGGACAAAGGGCTCTGATGGCCATCCTGCTTTGAGAGAGGGATCAGACCCTTCCAACCCAACTCAGCCCTACACCCAAATTTGGGTGCTCAAATGCCATATTGGCCAACAATAGGCAAGACTGATGAGCTGCTCCTGAGGGAACACGGGCTCACACGATCCTCCAGCTGGCACCTGAGAGCAACCACAGCAGCTGCTGGGCCACTGCCAAACAGCCTGCAGAACAACAGCTGGGTTGTTCCCAGGAAAAGCCCTCCACCAACCAGAGCAAAATGAAAATAAAGGTGCAAAACCAGCTCTGGTAAATGGTTAATGCAGAATAAAGTTAACAAAACCAACAAAGTTCACAGGGGCTGAGTGCAGTTTGTCTAATTCAAGTTTCTTCATCAGTGCTGACAAACATGCTGCATTTGTTTCCATGTTCTTTTACTGCATTTTTGAAGCAGCACATTTACACAGTCTCATTGTGCCTGTGGTCACAAATATAAACCAGCAAAGATATTTGTAACACTGTTTAATAAGAAAAAGCTTAATGTGTAGGACCAGAGAGCTTTGGGGGCTCTCAGAATACAAGGACTTTAGTCTATGCACAGACTTAAAACTGTGTAAACGTTGGCATTAAGCAAATATTTATTGCTGTTAAAAATTGATCAAACAAATTTAAAGCTTCCTTACAGTCCAGTGCTGAGGATTCCCAAGATCATCTTATATATATATATACAAGATTATATATATCTATTTCAAGATAAATATCATCTTGTGAACAAACAAATGAGCATCAGATGGTCAAGCAAACAAAATGAGCACAGTGAAGGAAATGAAAGTTCAGGGAACTGTTGTAAAAAGTCAGGGAGGGAACAAAAACAGAGTTAAGAAAGAAAGGAATTTCTAGTGTTTATCAATAAACTCTGAAAGCTTCCAGGGCCCAACTGTACAAAGCTCAGTCTTGCAAATCTCCTGGCAGGGTGCAAAAATAATGAACAAGGAAATATGGTTATGGTAACAATAAATTTAATATACCCCGAGTAAATTGAGAAAATATGAACACTGCTTTTAAAAAATTCCAAGGCATTTATTTTGTATTAGAGAAAGTTGTTTTTCAACAGATGCTTGCTGGTACTTCATCAAATTAAGAAGCATCTGCCATTTCCTGAACTTGGATTACTGAACACCACAGCTCACTGCTAATGAAGTTAAATTCAAATGTCATCTAAAGAAGCAATTTTTTAAAAACTGGTGCTTTTTTCCTACCTCAAAAACATTATTGTACTAAGTTCACGTTTGCTTGTCCTCAGGCCCAGGCTTCCTGATTTACAGATCTCCCAGTCTGAACCATTGCTGTTAATGCTGTGAACTACTTATAACTTCAATTTTAAAAGCCTATTAATTTTGGAAATGGCAAGACACAAGAAATGGCAGGCACAAATCGTCATTTCACCTTTTCACCAGTGTATTAAAAAATAGCTTGATTAGAACAAAATGACATCAGGTCAAGATGACATTTCCTCCTCTTCCTGCACATCAATCAGAGCACGATACCAGGAGAGCACTTCCAGGTGGCAATACCATGTTTTTGGAGGTTTTTAGAAGAGAAAGGTTGCTCCTTCTTAAAATGAGGTGTCCTGTCTTGACCTCAAGTTAGTCTTAAGCTTTACAGGAGACATTCACTCCAAAACAACTCTACACTTGCAGCTGAAGATCAAAAAACCACTTGTGGTGGTTTAAATTTTTATCAACTTTTGTCCATCTGCTGATCTTCTCACACAGACATTATAAATATTTTCTAGAACAAACAAAGTATTTTTAGACCTTCATTTCACAAATGAGAGGAAGCCCAGCAGAAGGTTAATTCTGGAAATAGTTACACAGCCACTTGGAACAAGCAGAGTCCCAGGGGAACCATTAGTTTTTTCCATGGATAACTTGGGATTATTTTCCTAATTTCAGTTTAAAGAATAAAAAGCATAAGGTGGTGGTGTCACTGCAAGACTGAAACACAGAAAAGCACAAGTTATGTTTAGGTCTCAGGATGAAATGTCGATTGCTCACTAGTAGCCACACTGATGTCTCATCACATGGACGAGCCAAATACCAATACCCTGTGGGCAGAACAGGAACTTTTATACATCAGGAGCCAGAGAAGGACATTTGCCATGGGATGGAGATGCAGGGAATGGCTGCCCACTGCCAGAGGGCAGGAGAGACAGGACATTGGAAAGGAATCCTTCCTTGTAACAGCAGTGAGGCCCTGGCACAGGGTGCCCAGAGCAGCTGTGGCTGCCCCTGGATCCCTGGCAGTGCCCAAGGCCAGGCTGGACATTGGGGTGGGAGCAGCCTGGGACAGTGGGAAATGTCCCTGCCATGGCAGGGGTGGCACTGGAAGGGCTTTAAGATCCCTCCCAAGCCAAACCATCCTGTGATTCTATGTTTTTATAAGGATGATCCATCACTGCTGTTCCTAAACACATTCCAAGTAACTAAAAAAATTAGAAGGTACATAAAAGATAAACATAATTCTATAAGACCTCCATGTCTACAACATTAGCTGGCTTTTGCCCTTCGGTCTGTATTGACACACTACAAGTTTAAGTCATAAATCATGTTCAAACCCATAGATGGGGGAGTTTTCTCCTCTCAAAGGAGCCTGCACACCAAATCATCTCTAGTCCAGACAGATGACAATAATTATTTTGTCTCTCAAAGAATCAGGATTTGGAAATGAAAACATAATACTTAATGCTAGAGTGCAGTGACATGACTTGTTCATTGTAAAAGCTAAAAACAACTCCTTAATTGTTTATGCTGACAAACAGTGCACAAAAGGACACTGGCTATATGTACTGCACTTGCAGTGTTATACATTTGGACTACTGGATCATATTTACAGTGTCAGAAGCCACGTGTAAGTCAGGCTCTAAGTTAAGAAAATACCACTGGCTACAATTAAGAGTTTCAGCAAGGAGAACTCACCTAAAAGCTGCCAGTAAGGGAGCATAAATTGAGTCTCCATCATACACATACAAATGGTCCCAGCTGCACTCTGTAGCAAAGTGATTGAATCGAAGCCTGAGGACTGTGTTTGGCCTGTAAGGAAAAAATTTTAAAAATTAATAAATAAATTGTAATTACCCACTCAACATAAAGGCCAAAATCCCTTCAACACACTCCTCTGGTGTGAAGCTCTGGTCTAGACAATACTAAAACTTAGTCATTTGGTGTAACTGTAGGTACATTAAACATGCTGTGGTTCAGGGTTTTTTTTGTATGCAGCTCTCCTGGTATTAAGCAAAAATTTCTTTATGGTCAAAAAACTGTATCCTGCTGTGCAGAACAGATCACAGAATATCCTGAGTTGGAAGGGACTGAGAAGGATCACTGAGTCCAGCTCCTGGCTCTGCACAGGACACCCCAACAATCCCACCCTGTGCCTGAGCACATTGCCCAAATGCTCCTGGAGATCTTGCAGCTGTGGGACCATTCCCTGGGGATCCTGGGCAGTGTCTAACCACCCTCTGGGGGAAGAGCCCTCCCTGAGATCTAAACTAAGCCTCCCCGATACAACTTCAAGCCATTCCCTGGGGTCCTGTCCCTGTCACACAGAGATCAGTGACTGCCCCTTCTCTGCCTCAGAAGAAAGTTGCAGGCTGTGACAAGGCTTCCCCTCAGTCTCCTCTTCTCCAGGTAGAACAAACCAAGTGACCTCAGCCACTGCTCAAGCCAAATGTCTCTCTCCAGGTCTCCTGGAACCCACTCAGACCCTGCAAGGGGCTTTGAGCTCTGCCTGGAGCCTTCCCTTCTCCAGGGGAACATTCCCAGCTCTGCCAGCCTGGCTCCAGAGCAGAGGGGCTCCAGCCCTGGAGCAGCTCCGGGGCCTCCTCTGGGCTCTCTCCAGCAGCTCCACGTCCTCCTGCTGTTGGCCCCAGGGCTGGGGCAGCTCTGCAGGTGGGCTCTCACCTGAGGGGCACAGGGACACAATTCCCACCCTTCCTTTGGGATCAGCTCAGGGCTGGGGGGCTCTGGGTGCCAGCACACAGAGCTGGGGCAGGGCCACTTTTTCAGAATGGTAAAATACCATTTGTTTCATGGCCAATATAAAAAAGATACATCTAAAGACAATTGCAGAGAAAACACAGTGGTATTTAATTTAGGCTCAGCTCCAGGAGGGTGCAAACACCACCACTAGCATTGTGCTTAGACCTAAAACAAATAGAAAATGCATGTGTATCAGCAGTGCTTGTTCCCACCCACAGCTGGAGCTGTTCAAAGGACAGACACAAGTATCTAGGATCTCCCCAACAGTATCACCCTTGAATTCAGATGAACTCCCTGTTAATCCTAATCAAATAATTTTTTAAATGTCAGCTTGCCATAGAGTCCGTCCTTCCCACAGGATGGGGAGTCTTTAGGGAGTTATTCTGCAAATAACTATTTTCTGATAGGTACAACAATCTACTCTAGGCCTTTGGAAAAGAGCAGCAGGTGGAACTCAAGGATAATGTCCTGCTTAAAGTAAAGGTACAAAAAGTACCAATGATTTCAGAACTGAGAAGCCCATGGAGTCATAGAAGATTGCTTCTACTTGAATAGCCTGACAGCTGTAGAGAAGAAAGAAATTGTCAATCAATAAAGGTTCAGACCACAAACAAAACTGAAGTGTCTCTTTGCAACAGCCAACAACTGTTAGCAAACAGCCCTCATCTGCACAATCACATAGTCCTCAAGATCCATGGAGCTCATCTGCCGCATTCACATCCTGGGAAAAATAGAAAGGATTCCCCTGGGATAAGAACAGAGCACAGACACCAGCCAAGAAAAATCAGGAACGGTGCAGAAAGGAAATGAGAACACTAAGGAACACAGGGCTGCATATTTCAGCTGGTTTAATCAGCATGATTATCTCTTTTCTGTTTACCACCATGCCCTGACAGCAGGGTATAAACACTCACAGGCAGGAAAAGGACTCCAACCTATGCCTGGTTATGGAGTAGAGAGGAACATTTCTGTCTTTCCAGCAAGAAAGATCTCACTTCAAAAGCCAAAAAATGGTGGTTCCATAGGAAGCTTCTCAGTAGTAATTATAGGCTGGAAAAGCAGCTTTGGTGACATTATTGAGGATTCATGAGCAGCATTTTGTTTCTAATAAAAATGAGTCACAATATCTTTCAAAAACAGAAGTTATGAGGGTTACGCTGGCTGTGCTGGGATTGCTGAGGCTGGTTTGTGTGCAATAATGCTCTTGTGAAACATTTTTTAATTATATGCAATAGCAAACTGTCAGCAACTGTATTCTTATCACCTACACAAATTAAAAGGAGTAGCCACTTGGAGTATCCAACTTTTGCTCTTAACCACCTCCAACACCTGGGCTCCTAATAAAGTTAATAGTAAGTGGCTGCCTCAAAATTTCATTGTTCTGAATGGTTCTATGGAGCAGCTCAGCCCTCCGTTTTGAGTACCTTAGGAGCTTAGGAATTTAACTTCCTCAACTCAAACAAATGTCTGAAGCAGATACAATGAATAGTTCCTCCTAACTCATCAGAACCCCCTCAACAAAGAACCATAGAGTGGTTGGGGTTGGATGAAACCTTCACAACCATCTTGTTCCACCAATTGCCATGCACAGGTTGGTCCAAGCCCCATCCAGTCTGTCCTTAAACACTGCAGGGATCCAGGGGCAGTCCCAGCCGCTCTGGGCACCCTGTGCCAGGGCCTGCCCACCCTCCCAGGGAACAATTCCTAATTCTCAATATTCCATCCAGCACTGCCCTCTGGCAGTGGGAGCCATTCCCTGGGTCCTGTCCCTCTGTCCCTTGTCTCCAGTCCCTCTCCAGGTCTCTTGGAACCCACTCAGACCCTGCAAGGGGCTCTGAGCTCTGTCTGGAGCCTTCCCTTCTCCAGGGGAACATTCCCAGCTCTGCCAGCCTGGCTCCAGAGCAGAGGGGCTCCAGCCCAGGAGCAGCTCCAGGGCCTCCTCTGGGCTCTCTCCGGCAGCTCCATGTCCTCCTGCTGTTGGCCTCAGGGCTGGGGCAGCTCTGCAGGTGAGCTCTCACCTGAGGGCACAGGGACAGAGCCTTTCTCCCCTGCTGCCCATGCTGGGATCAGTCCAGGGCTGGGGGGCTCTGGCTGGGTCATGTCCAGCCCTCACCCAGCAGCACCCCCAGATCCTTCTCCCCAGGGCTGCTCTCCAGCCATTCCCTACCCATCCTGTGTTTGTGCTCTGGTTTGCTCCAACCCCGTGTAGGACCTCGCACTTGGCCTGCGTAACTTCACAAGGTTCACACCGTCCCATGTCCCTGATCTGTCCAGGTGCCCTTTCGTGCCATTTCTTCCCTTCAGCACCTTGCCCACACCATATGGCCTGGTATCCACTGGCAAATTTGCTAAGGGTGCCTTGATCCCACTGTGCATGTCAGCAACAGATACATTAAACACAGGGAGAAGACTAAGGAAAAGACTAGTGCCCTCTGGTAAATTGTGATCTCCCAAGATGCCAAGAGGCCTCAGTTCGCAGTGGCCAGTACAAGCTCACACTCTTAAGTGACTCGTGCCAGTTCACAGCCCTCTCCACCTGCAGATTCAGGGAACAACTAACAATGTGACCAAACACACAGATGCTATCACACAGCATCATATCTGACCATGGAAAAGCTTTAGAGACTAAACAAATGGATCTTACAGTCCTGGCACCAGCTTGGTACTACCAAAAATATATTTCAACAAGTGAGATGCTCTGAACTGCTGCACCATCAGTCAGGTGACAGAGGATAGACATTGAATGTGCTACTCCTAAAAACCTGTGCAAGAAATTGCTATAATCAATATAAGGATCGAATACAAGAAGGGCAGCAAAGTGAGGGGAGAGATCTGAGAAACTTCTCCCAGTTTAGAAAACCTTTGCAATAAAAGGTCAATGGTTCCTCTGAAGTCCTCATGACTCAGTGAGTAAAGAAACGTCTGAAGTGCATCACTACAGAAACTGATTCTTCATTAATAAAAGCTTTCAGAGCTTTTTCTTGTTTCTCATACTACTGAAAAATCCCACATACAGTGAATCCCATCATCTAAAGGGCCCACTATGATGTCAGTTAAGTAATTCATAATCCTTCATTTTTTTACAGAAGTTCACTGATTTTTGTTTACCACATGCTGTTTCAACACAAACCTCTTAATCAGAAGTCAGTCTGAAGGGCTCAGTTGCACAAAAACTTACTTACCAGGAACAATTAAGTGTTGTCCTATCCAGCTTTTAGAAAAGCCAGAAAGAATTGTGAGGCCTAACAATATGTAGTGCAGATAAAACTCACCTAAAAGTCCCAATAAGCATCACAAAATCCCAAGCTGATCCCAACACTCACCTTCCTTCAATGAGCCAGGTGCATTTTGTCTTGTATTTGTAATTTCCAGGCCCATCTGTGACATACCCTGAAGGTTCAGTGAGTCTGCAAATAAAAACACAAACATTAGTGTCCAGTGGTTTTAAACATTCAGAAAGGATTCTCTAAATTTTGAAGATCCATCATTAGATTATTATTTACTTAAGAGCCACTATAAACAAACCAACTACAGCACAATAAAACCCAGCTGAGGGTCTCCTATTGAACTCTCTGTGCAGGCCTTGTGATGATTGTTCTTCAGGAATGTCATCTTGAAGGACATCACTTCAAGAGTGATGGTTTCTCTATCATATTGATGCCATGGTTCCTAACCTGTATGTATGGCTATACCACCTAACCATCAAAAGGAATTCCCCAACAGAAGCTAAAATTATTCCTAAACTATTTATTTACACAAACTTTACCATTCTTGCATGCAGTTCAGGTGAAAGCCATGGTGCAACCTCTTACTCATTATGTATTTGACTCCACACACCCCTTGACAATCTCCTGAATGGAGGGCTGGACTGACCCCCAAGCTCCTGGATCCCTGGCAGCACCCCAGGCCAGGCTGGACTGGGCTTGGAGCACCCTGGGATAGTGGAAGGTGTCCCTGCCCATGGATGGGGTGGATGAGATGGACTTTAAGGTCCCTTCCACCTCAACCATTCTGTGATTCTGTATTGTTATCAACATCTGCAAATGCTGCACAGTGCAAATTCTACTCCAGCAAAAGAAAACCAAAAGCCAAACCATTACCATATGCATTCCTCTCTCATATGAATTAGTCAAAATATTCCAGATGAGTTCTAACAAATGGTTGAAGTATTGCAGAAACTGATGAAAATAAATGATAGGGAGGGATGGCAGCAGAAGGCAGCAGCACCTGAAGGTGCCAAACACCATGTTCTGGTAGAGCACACACTGGCACCCAAACCAGGATTCCTTCCTAGGCAAGTTATAAACTCCATGCCGACGACAAAAATCACAGCCCTCTGGCAAAATTCAACTGTCCTACTTACAACACAGCTCTAAAACAAAACCACTCTAAATTTAAACTTGGCAGAAAGAGAAGAAAGCAAGACCAGAAATTCCTCAAACTGGTATCTAGGAACCTATTCTGTGCCTTTCCCCAGTGATCTGTTAATGCTAGCATCTCACTTTTTAACACATTTTGGCTGAGCCAAAAATTATTTTCCAAACACTTTTCCACCAAACATTTTAAGGTTGATCTCTTATTCAAATTAAAAAGGCAAGACTCACAGGTTTTGAAAACCGCCTTCCCCTGTCTATAAATGAATTTATTACAATACTTTTCAAGCTGAGAAATTGAGCTTTTTGAAGATTTTAAATTTGACTGGATTTTAAAAATTGAAGATTTTTAAAAGCCAGTTACTGAAGTTCTGCAGGAAATGGACATTCAAGCAAGTGAAGAAAAAACTAAGACTTTTGGAAGCACAAAAAGCATCTGGGCCCCCTATGGAGACACAGATGTCAGTGTAAACAGAGATTAGATTAAAAAAAATACACATACAGAAGGCATAGATTTAGGCTGGATCTTGGGCAGGAATTATTCCCTGGGAGGGAGGTCAGGCCCTGGCACAGTGTGCCCAGAGCAGCTGTGGCTGCCCCTGGATCCATGGCAGTGCCTAGGCCAGGCTGTACACTGGGGTGGAGCAGCCTGGGACAGTGGGAGGTATCCCTGCCACGGCAGGGGTGGCGCTGGGTGGGATTTATGGTCCCCTCCAACCCAAACCATTCCAGGATTCTGTGATTTATATTTCTTGTAAAATTTCAACATCTTTGAAAATTCAAACTACTTATCCATCAACCAGGAATTCACAAAACCAAATGAAACTTCCAAGTTGGAGGCAGTAACATGTAGTCTTTTTGTCTAAAAAATCATCCTTTTGAATATAATATCCATGGAAAAGCCATGAATCAAACAGTATCAACACTGATAGAACTTTGCCTGCAACCAAGAGCAGAGATTCTGAAAACCTGAGCAAGTCTCTCAAGCTAAAAACAATCTCATGCCATGCGGTAAGCTCTCAGGGAACCGCTGCTTATAGAACTCCAGCAACAATTTTTTCTGGAAGCAATTACTAATTCATTCACCAAGAAATGCTACCAAGAGTAATATAAAAAATAAAATTAAAATCCTGTTAGTACTGTAGCCCCAGGCATGTCGCATCTCAGGAGAGAAAAAAACACAGCATTTCAACATCAGTGTCAGTCAATGAAGTTTCAGCAAAACATAGTACTAAGTTTTAAAAATGTAAATTAAACTTCTTTGATACCCCAATAATAAAAACTTATCTGTAAGTTTCTCAGACTGCTTACTAAACTTCCTGACGTTATGGACAAATGAGGGATATTAAAAATCTATAACCTATTCTTAAAATGTATTAATACCATTAAAATCTATTAATAAAAATCTATTAAAAATCTATAATTGATTAGAGTTGACATATCTGAAAGAAAAATAAATAGCCTGCACTGCCTGGCCAGAGCAGGCAGTAGCATCCATGTTCTTCTATAAGCACTCTTCCAGACAGAAATAAATCTTCAACACAAAAGCAAAGTGAAATTAGAATTTCATCTTTCCACTCAACACAGAAAGCTCAAGTGATTACCAGGCTGCAGTAAGAAGCAAAGAGGCCCCTATTCCCCACACTCAGTGCTCCGTGCCACAGCGACACAGGGCTGGGGGCTGGGATAGCCGGGACACGTCCCACACAGCGTTTCAGCTTTGTCTGCCAGCAAAGTCTCGAGAAGGGAGCACGGGAGTAACTCCAGAAGGAACAACACGCCAGGAATGAGGGACCTAGGTGTGGAAAGCTCTCCCGGCATCCATCAGGCCGCTCTCATAGAAGGCTCCCACTCCATGTAACCTGTCACCACCACCCCAAGCTCAGAGGCCTCAGGCCCCACAGAGCTTTAGCCATATTTGTGGTGTGGGGGTAGGCTTAGGTCCTGCCGCTGGCTCACAGCAACCCCTGAGCTCCAGCCTGGGCCAGAGGGCTGGCAAAGGCCCTGGGGGTGCTGTGAGAGTGGCTGGACATGAGCCCAGGTGGGCAAGAGGCCACTGGGGGCCACTGGTCCCTGGGCTGTGCCAGCTCTGGGGTGGCAGCAGGGCCAGGGCAGTGCCCGTCCCTGTGCTGGCACTGCTGGGGCACCTCCAGGGCTGGGGCAGCTCTGGAGAGCCCTGGAGGGGCTGGAGCCTGGCCAGGGCAGGGAATGGAGCTGGGAAGGGAATGGAGAGTTCCTGAGGGAGCTGGGAAGGGGCTGGAGAGTTCCTGAGGAGCTGGGAAGGGGCTGGAGAGTTCCTGAGGAGCTGGGAAGGGAATGGAGAGTTCCTGAGGGAGCTGGGAAGGGGCTGAGCCTGGAGCAAAGGAGGCTCAGGGGGGACCTTGTGGCTCTGCACAGCTCCTGCCAAGAGGGGACAGCCGGGGGGATTTGGGATCTGCTCCCAGGAACAGGGACAGGAGGAGAGGGAACGGCCTCAGGGGAGCCCCAGGGTGGCAATTGGGGAAATTCCTCATGGGAAGGGCTGCCCAGCCCTGGCACAGGTGCCCAGGGCAGGGCTGGAGTCCCCATCCCTGGGGGATTTCACAGCCTTGTGGCTGTGGCACTTGGGGACATGGGGCAGTGGTGGTTCCCCAGTGGACTTGACTGTCTTAGAGGACTTTTCTAACCTAAGCAATTCTGTGATTCTATGGTAATTTTATGACTCAGATGCAGAAATCAGATATCACAAAGTATGGAAAGACATCAAATACCACTTGTCTTTGCTAACTTGGTGAAACAAGTGGCTGCTACACAGGAAGTGCTTCGCTACTACCTGAATGTTACATCTCCTGCTCTGCAAGGAGCAGCTGCTGCACCCTAGGAAAACAGTAAGTCAGGTCCTGTACTACAATTCTTACAAGGCTCTAAACTGCAACATCAACTTTAAAACCTCCAGGGTAGAAAAAAACCTGCAAGGATCTATTCACAAAACTCAGATTTAAAACATACATAAGTGTACTGCATAAATACATACGTGTACATGCATATACACACAATACTTAAGGCTTGTTTCAAATTTCACTGTTCACAACAGTGTTGTGTACACTAAATTTTTCACTGATTTCCAAGTGGACTGCCATATATACGAACCAAAGGGAAAAAAGAGAGTAAGGGAGAAGAACCTACAGCACACACATTCAAAGAGCTCCAACTTTGAGTGCTGCCTATTCTAGCTTTTTTTAAGGAAAAGACAAAAGGGAAGCAATGACAAGAATGAAGATTTAATAAAAAAGAACTTCAAAAAGAAGTATTTTATGCAAAAAATATTCTGCACATTTAATTGCTCCCCACTCATTCTGGGAGCCCCTGAAAAGCACAAAACCAACACAAGAAAATCAGGAAGTAATCAATGGTATCTTCTGGGTAAAAAGCCGAATCCAAAATTGGAAATCGCCAGATAAATCCACAGTTTCTTTAATAATAATATGAGTAATACTAGCAGCATATATTTTTCAAATACAAATTACTATGCATTGAGAAAATTCCTCCGTGGGCAGGAACTGCACAACAAGGCAAAGCCTCCAAGCTGTTGACTAATTACTATCTAATAAATCTAAAGCAGGCCTGTTGCTAGAGAGTACAAAAACTCACAAGTAGAATTTAGGATTAAGTAACTTTGCAGCACTTGCTTCAAAGCATTGTGACACTAAAGGTACATTATATGCTGGCAACAACGTTTTGAATATATTTCTTTTCATCAGAAGTATTAATAAAGAAAAAATGCAGCTGGCCTTTCATTCATTATTCACCAGAAAAGGTAAGTAGGCTGGTTTGGTTTATAAAACACATTAAAATTTAGCCTCTTAAGTGTCATGACTGGATCTCAAAATGGGTTTGTATTACTTTCAGTTATACTGCAGTGACACTGACAGTGAAGACTTATCAGCATCTTGTGTCTGGAGAAATTTCACAGCCATTTCATTAAAAAAAACCCCAACCAAATAATCAAAAACCAAACAAAAAAAACCAAACAAAACCACCAAAATCTAAACAAACAACCAAACCCACAAAACAAACCCAAACACCCCTTGTCCATCCTAATTTTGAAGTTGTTAAATCTAGAGACAGATGCAAGCAATGAGTTTTCCTCCTTTCTTCCTCCTCCTTCCCAAATGCTCAAGCACTTCATAATTAAAAGTCACTGTTTGGGTATATTTGGAATTGAAGGCATAAAGAAAGAGCTGTTACAGCCTCTTACCAGAAGAAACACTTTCTATCCGAAACTGATTAATAATTTGATTTTGTTCATGTTCTCACTAAAAGCACTGAGGTTAAAGGACATTTATTATAAGCAAATGCTATAATTTATAGGCATGAAATAGTGATCAGGCACACTGGGGATAAGAGAAGCAGATGAATAATCAACACAACTAGTTCTTAGATATCCAATGAAAAACAACTAAATCACTTCTGTCACCTGGGTTCCAGACCATGGGTAAAGCTAGCAAGATGGAACTAATTACAGACCAGGTCTCACAGATTAAGGTAATGACATTACTGCAAAATCCACTTTGAAAAGGATTTTACCTACTCAGCAACAGGTACCTCAAACAAAGACAATCAACTACTCCACGTGCCCAGAGAATTCTCTCCTCTTTTCCACATAGACAGTCTCCTGAGATAAAAGTCCTCAAGATGAGCAGAGTCATGTAAAAGCCACTGCTGTAGCATAATCATGGAAAACCAAATGTTTTAGGTTGGGACAGACCTTAAAGTTCATCTCGTTCCACCCCCCTTCCACTGTCCCAGGGTGCCCCAAGCATTGCTCTATTATCTCTATATTATCTTTGATCTCTGCTTTCACACTCAAAGAACTCCAGTCTTGGCACTCTTATTTCTTTGAACATTTTCTCCAGTGCCTGTATTTTATGCAGAAACATTACCATGACAAAAGGTCAATTCATCAGGTCCCCTTGAAGGCCACCCATACCCACCACTCGTACTTCAAACACCGGCCATGCAGCTGGTGGACACTACAACAGCTGTCTACTAATCTAACCCAACAGTCACATTCTGCTTTCCCCATCTGTTCCCAAATCCGCTTATTGGATCTTGGCCTAATTCTTAGAAATAAGGATAATTTAGTTAAGTGTCTGTAATGCCCAGAAAAATGGGAGTCTCATCCTTCCCTGGTGGTCATAAAATGCTCCTGGGGTTTGTGGTAGAGAGTTGTCTTACTCACACCAGGCAGGAGGAGACAACAGAGCACAGTGGAAGCAAATGCATTTCACACATCATAAAGCAGGAAAAGAATAAGTCAATATGACAGCACATAGTGCAATCGAGACAGCCACAATACACAGAGTATCACCATACCACATCAGAAAGCTTCACCTCACACACTGGAACACCACACCACTTCAGAAGGCTTCAAGCAGCTGCCCTTCTCATTCTTTACCCAGCCTTTTATCCCCTCCCATTCACAGCCTGCCCCCCCTGTGTGCCTGTGAGGTTGCTCAGCACACCTGGGCACTCCTTGTGCCATTGCTGTCAGTGCTGCTCACCTGCTCCTCACAGCTGCACCACTGGGGATGAGGTTCATCCCACTCCAAATCACCACAAACTGTGTGCCTAAATATCAATCCTTCTCTTTCCCTGGCACACAATGACCCCCTGAAACCTTGGGGCAAGAGTTCTTGCAAGTGTCTTACTGCAAAACTTAACCCCCTGCAAAACAAAAGGACAAAGAAACCACATTACTGCAATGGTCAAAGGCTCATGCACACAAGGTCTGTAAGATGAATTTTCATCCTTTTCCCAAAATTAGAAATATTCAATTATTCAATGGATCTTAAGCACCTGTACAATAATTTAAGTTGCAGTACAGCACACCTGTGACCCTTGTAAATAAAGCCTCATAATTCAAATCTTTAAAGCCCACATGCTCAGAACTGACAGACATCAATCTTTTCCTCCAGCTGGAGAGCACTTCACTTGGATAAGCTTTCAAGTTGTCAGGCCTACATTTAAGACCAGGAAAAGCATTCATTGGCAGAACATGTGCTGTATGAACAAAAAGAGGTTAAGCAGCTGACTTAACCTTCAGGCCAGCAGGAATCAGAGCAAGTGCAGTTTCAGGTCATCCCGGTGGAGCAGAGGACCATCGTCCTGCTGCACTTCCTCAGACAAATGCAAGCCCACCAAGTTTCTATGAGAAATGTAAAAGCAGTAGCAGCAGCCCCTTCTGCTTTCCAATACTGTATATGAAACTGTTGCCCTGTTCTTCCCTAAGCACTAAACCCCAAAATAATCCATGGAACTCTCAATAAGCCCATTTAGCCTCTGTTTTAGCTCCAAACTTGCCACCCTCCATCCCTGCTGATTTTTAGGCCAAATGCAGAGCTCAGAACTTGGTAGTCACACAGAAAAGTACAAGCCAAAGATCAGTCAGTCTTGCAACAAAAATGAATATATTGAGACAATCTATAAATAAACATCACAGCCTGACCCACTTTCCTAACAGGGATAGGAATAACTCCTTTTATTTCCTTCCTGACAGTCAAAAATTTTAAGCTACTATGCAGCAGTGTTACCTGCTGGGACTGATCCCTATAAAAATAAAAGTAGTTAGGAAAAAGATTGCTGTTAACTCCTGTTTGGTTCAGGCCTCAAAAACAGATTTTGACACAGATCCTTAGATATAGTTCCCTGGAATAGGCATAGTACATCCTGAAATCCAGAGGGGCATTTGTGAACCTACAGAATGACAAATCCTTGACTTTTTAAATAAGGGGTTGGGTTGAAAAAACACCCTAAGAACATGCAAAGATCAGGAAATTGATAATGCAAACACTGTATTTTTTAATGAAACAAATTCTCAGCCAATATCATAATTTAATACCTTGATCTACTAATAAGGAAGATGTTCTCAAAGATGCCACAAGTAGTAAAAATAATATAACAGAAAATGAGCCTTTTAGCAAAAAATATTAAATCTCAGAGAATGAGGGAAGCATGGTCCCCCAGGAAAAAAAGTCCGTATGTTTATATGATACAAAGATATTCTACCTGTCCCACAAAGGTCCTTCTCCTCACATGTATTACTGTAAAGAATGAAAGGCATGTCAATATTTGTCTAGAAGGAGGGCGCAGAGAAGAATTTAATTGAGGGGAGTCCACAGAGCACCAATAATAAACCAACAATTTATCACTACAATCTCCTAAAATCTATTTAGATTTTAATGCTTTCCACCTCATTTCAGTGAATCTGCCCCCAGACATAATCCCTTGAGCCACACTCCCTCTCTCTCCCAACAGTCCCTCAGCACCCACCTGAAGATTTGGGCAGGCCCACAAGCAGGACTGTGATCGCTGGCTCAGGGAGCAGAGCCCAGGTCAGCACCAGCGCTGGCCCGAGAACATAGCTGAGATTCCAGCTCTGCTCCCTCCCACCAACAGCTGCTGACACCAAGCTGAGGGGTGACACACCTGAGGGAAGAAATGGCACCAAAGGGCACCTGGACAGGCTGTAGAGCTGGGACAGTGCAAAACTCATGAGGTCCAACACGACCAAGTGCAAGGTCCGGTGCGGGGTTGGAGCAAACCAGAGCACAAACACAGGATGGGTAGGGAATGGCTGGAGAGCAGCCCTGGGGAGAAGGATCTGGGGGTGCTGCTGGGTGAGGGCTGGACATGACCCAGCCAGAGCCCCCCAGCCCTGGACTGATCCCAGCATGGGCAGCAGGGGAGAAGGGCTCTGTCCCTGTGCCCTCAGGTGAGAGCTCACCTGCAGAGCTGCCCCAGCCCTGAGGCCAACAGCAGGAGGACATGGAGCTGCCGGAGAGAGCCCAGAGGAGGCCCTGGAGCTGCTCCTGGGCTGGAGCCCCTCTGCTCTGGAGCCAGGCTGGCAGAGCTGGGAATGTTCCCCTGGAGAAGGGAAGGCTCCAGACAGAGCTCAGAGCCCCTTGCAGGGTCTGAGTGGGTTCCAAGAGACCTGGAGAGGGACTGGGGACAAGGGACAGAGGGACAGGACCCAGGGAATGGCTCTCACTGCCAGAGGGCAGTGATGGATGGGATACTGGGAATTAGGAATTGTTCCCTGGGAGGGTGGGCAGGCCCTGGCACAGGGTGCCCACAGCAGCTGCGGCTGCCCCTGGATCCCTGCAGTGTTTAAGGACAGACTGGATGGGGCTTGGAGCAGCCTGGGATAGTGGACAGGGTCCCTGCCCATGGCAGGTTGTTTGGAACTAGCTGTCTTTAAGGTCCCTTCAACCTAAATCATTCCAGAATTCTATCTTTTAGCACCTGCAGAAACAATTGGAAATAAGCTCCCAACTTCACAACACAAACAAGCGACAGTCATATTTGTCAATATCCAGGAGAAAGAAAGAAGGAATAAAAAAGCTGTCTCCTAATTTTTGGTTTTACAGGAACTTCTCATTTCCACATACGTATTGGTACAGAATTGTAAATACTTCCACAAACACTTCATCAGTTCTTCTCCCTTCCCTTTTCCAGTTCAAGCCAGCTGTTTCTCCCTCCCACATATTGTTGTGCTAAATTAATTATCACAGCAACAAAAAGAATGATTTGCAACCCCTTGCAGAAAAGCAAACGATTCATGTTAATGAAAGTAATTTCACACAACATAGAAAAAAAAGGAGCTAAATACCAAACACTTGGAGTATCTAATGAAGACAGGTGTACATGGTTGGTTTCCTTGAGAATTTCCCCTTCATTAAGTAGAACAAAACTCAAAAATAAAGAAAAATCCAGATGATTTGAGTTTACATAGGACTATATGGACATAAGAAAAACGTGAAT
Source organism: Lonchura striata (assembly GCF_050655825.1). Lineage (NCBI taxonomy): Eukaryota > Metazoa > Chordata > Aves > Passeriformes > Estrildidae > Lonchura > Lonchura striata. Next base: position 242,464 of record NC_140706.1, on the reverse strand, counting down.
ACCAAGCACATGTCCAACTGCGTGTTCTCACTCACCTATGGAATGGGAAGTCAGCTGCAGCACTTTATACTCAAATACACAGCCAAAATCCTGGCTTAGCACATGGAGAAAAGACCAGACTTCATCTAGCTTTGAGTAAATCATCTTAATCCCTTCAATGAAAACTTTCTACTGCTGGCACAGGTCACTTTAACCACACAGATTACTCCACCAGCCAGGCTAAGCTTTTCCACCAGCTCCTGGGAAGAATGAAATAAACCCATGGTACTCAAACCATCCCAGTGTTTATTTAAGAGCCTGAGCAAATAAACCAAATGTGAAAGTCATCTAGTAACTCAACAGCTCCAGACTCCAGGAGGTGAGGAGTTGGAAGGACTTTCATATGCCAGAGTGTGTTTGCAGCCTTACTGGGACCAGACTAAATCCCTTCAGGAATGGGGTGGGTTTAGGCACTATAGAATGTTACGCCTTTATTAAATGCACCTGAACAATAAATTTTACAATCCAGATCAGGTATTTCCTAACCCACCAACAGATATTCTTGGCTATTAAAACACCATGCCTTGATTCCTTACCAGGGCAGAAGAAGCAGCAAGAAAAGTTGATTTTGGGAAAAAAATCCTTCTACAAAATGAAACAGACTGGGAGAGCTGGGAATGTTCACCTGGAGATAAGAAGGCTCCAGGGAGACTTTAGAGCTCCTTCAAGAGCCTAAGGGAGTTCCAGGAGAGCTGTAGAGGGACTGGGGACAAGGCATGCAGGGACAGGACACAGGGAATGACTTCCCACTGCCAGAGGGCAGGGATGGATGGAATCTTGGGCAGAAATTGTTCCCTGGGAGGGTGTGAGCCCTGGCACAGGGTGTCCAGAGCAGCTGTGGCTGCCCCTGGATCCCTGGCAGTGTCCAAGGCCAGGATGGACACTGGGGCTTGGAGCACCCTGGGGCAGTGGGAAGTGTCCCTGCCCATGGCAGGGCTGGAATGGGATGGACTTTTTTAAGGACCCTTCCAACCTAAAACATCCTGTGATTCTATGACCTTCTAAGCATGCTTTAATCAAGCAAAGACTATATGCAACCATTTTATTTTTGGAACAAACTTTTAAAATATAGAAACAATGCACTCATGGACACATTACACAGAATCTGTGGTTTGTGTCAATGGTGTCTTAGCAACAGTCTTACTACAATATCTTTAGAATCCAAGCCCTGCTAGCATTCCTTTCTAGGGTAAGTAGCTCTGGAGTGTTTGTCTGTGAATCTCTCTTGGTTCAGGGAATGTCATACCGCAACCACCTGATTCCTCAGCTGCAGACAGATGTTCCTGCATGGTGGGGGGAAAGATGGGGGCGTTATCTTTTCTTCTAGTAAGGCAGTGTCTGACATGCAGATCTCTTGATAATCACTACAAAGAAACTTTTCCTTCAAAAAAATCAAGAACACAAAACAAATGCAACAGACAATAAACCAATAAAAAAAAATTACCATAGTTGTGGACATCCAACCCACCCAGCAGAGAACTAAACTCCCTCAGGGAAGGTATAGTTGTGAAAATCATTGCTTCCATCCCTAGCCCAGCCATATGCCCCTCTCCCATTGCCTCCAGAATTACTTTGAAAGGAGTTATTCTGGGACGGTAGTGGGGAAAAAATGAAATTCCATCTGCTCGCAACAGAATCATGACAACAAAAACAAAGACAGTAGCTTAACACTAGTTATGCAAATAACCCCTCACTTCACCAAGCTGAACATGACTAAGAGGCCACTGAGTTGTTTAGTTATTAAACAACTAAAGAAAGTCCCAACTTCTTATATAGGATTCAGTCATCACCAATCTTTCCACGCTCTGGTAACGTCCATGGGAAATGGCCCTAAGATGAAGGAGGGTTTAGGTTAGATATTATGAAGAAATTATTCTCTACAAGAGAGATGAGGTCCTGGCACAGGGTGCCCAGAGCAGCTGTGGCTGCCCCATCCCTGGCAGTCACCAAGGCCAGGCTGGATGGGGCTCGGAGCAGCCTGGGACAGCGGAAGGTGCTCCCGCTAATGGCAGTGGAATGGAATAATATGCAAGGGACTTTAAGGTCCCTTCTAACCCGAGCTATTCCATGCTTCTAAAAGCCTGCACTAACAAGGAATTGTGCACAAAATACTGCTGTGCTTGCCTTCATTTATTAAGAAAAACGGGAAAGAAAAAGGCTTTGCCTCATTCCACTTTCCCATTTAGCTTTCTACATTTTCACTTCATTATCTCTATTCACAACCAAGACGCCTTAGAACATTATTTATAAGAGAAACACCAACCACCCCCAGTCCCCACCCTTAAACCTGTAAGGAAAAGTTCATTCCTGCCTTAAAACTGCTCAAACAAAGAAATTATACTTCACTGTACCCTATGACAGAGCACTAGGAGAAGCACTTAAGGGGAGTCCTGCAGAGCAGGAAGCCATAAGCCACGTCACATGCAGTGCTGCCCTGCAGCATGCTCCAACACCACTGCACTGTCCATGCTCAAAAGCATTTCAAGGTGCTGATATAACTTGGTTGTCCACCAGGCTCCTTTGCTCCTGGATATATTTTTGTTCCAGGCCCAACGCAATTCTTTGCTCTGCTATGGGCCTGAGGAACACACACAGGTGTAGCACAGGTACAACACCAAGGGCAATCTTTATGTCCACCCTCATTTCAGGTATTTTACACAACAAATACCAAACTTCAGGTCAAAGGAAGAAATCCCAGCTGAATGTTTCTCAGACCTAACCACAGATGCATCAATGCATCATAAGGTCAGTACTACTTCTCATCTCCTGTGCTTCAAATTATTCTGTCAGAGGTAATTTATAGCACAAGAGTAAGAAGGGAAGCAATAATGGAGATAAATTCATCTTAGACGTATGAAAAATCCAAAGGTACCAGGCACTGGACAACAGATTTCAGGAACCATTGTGTTCTTATGCTAAAATTATCTATGCAAATGTACAAATGAAAATTCATGGTTTCATGAAAAAAATAATTTAAAATATGTCTGCACAACTTTTCCTAGGAAATTTTAAAACTCCCACATCCAATTACAAAGCCCCTCCAAGTATCCCAAGTACCTGGACCAGGAGTGCTCACCCAGGTGAGGTTCCCATAGCCCAGGTCATGTCAAACCCCTGTTACACCTGAACACACAGAGATGAAACCTCAAAAAGGAAGCATGATTCCCAAAGCAGAGGGAAAAGTGGTGCCCTGCTCTCAGGAGTGGCACTGGCTGAGATGAGCTCTGGGATAAAGGTGAGCTGTCACAGTAGTCTGTGACAGGGACAAGCAAGGGCAGGTTGGGGACCTAATTTGTTTATTTCCCCTTCATCACACGTGCAGCAACAGCTGCTCTCCTGCCTGCCAAGAGCTCTGCAGTACTATTCTGAGCTTTTTGCATCTCATTATTTAATTTATTTATTAAAGCCTGATAGGGGAAAAGGGAGGAAAAGCTTGCTCAAAGCATTTCAGTTTTCTTTAGATTAAGACAGGCTGTTCCAACTGGCTCAGAGTCAAATAGTTCCACTAATTACAATCCCTAGTTTAGAAAGAGTGAAAGAAGTTCTTGGTCAGGTGCTACAGCTGCAGAGCTCTTCACTTACCAGTGAGTTTCTCATCTCACCAAGTTTAACAAGCAGAGTTTAAAGCACATGGCAGTTCCCAAACCATTAAATGGCATTTCCCAGGAAATGAGTCAATTTAAAACTGAGCTGTAAAACTGAAGCCCCTCTACTGCTCCCCATTAGCTAAATATTACAGGTGAGAAAGCAACGGCTGGCACAGATACAACATGAGCACTGCCCCAGTTAAAGGAGTAATGGGAGTAGCAGAATCAGAATCACTGGGGTGGAAAAAGCCCTCCAGGATCACCCAGTCCAACTTGTGACACCCCCACACCTTGTCAAACAGCCCAGAGCACCGAGTGCCGTGTCCAGGCATTCCTTGGACAGCTCCAGGGATGATGGAGGCTGCACCACCTCCCTGGGCAGCCCCTTCCAAGGCCTGACCACCCTTTCCAGGGAGAAATTCCTGCTGGTGTCCAAGCTGAACCTCCCCAGGCCCAGCCTGAGGCCGTTCCCTCTCCTCCTGTCCCTGTTCTCTGGAGCAGAGCCCGAACCCCCGGCTGTCCCCTCCTGGCAGGAGCTGTGCAGAGCCACAAGGTCCCCCTGAGCCTCCTTTGCTCCAGGCTGAGCCCCTTCCCAGCTCCCTCAGGAACTCTCCAGCCCCTTCCCAGCTCCCTCAGGAACTCTCCAGCCCCTTCCCAGCTCCATTCCCTGCCCTGGCCAGGCTCCAGCCCCTCCAGGGCTCTCCAGAGCTGCCCCAGCCCTGGAGGTGCCCCAGCAGTGCCAGCACAGGGAAGGGCACTGCCCTGGCCCTGCTACCATCCCAGAGCTGGCACAGCCCAGGGACCAGTGGCCCCCAGTGGCCTCTTGCCCACCTGGGCTCATGTCCAGCCGCCCTCACAGCACCCCCAGGGCCTTTGACAGCCCCCCTGCCACCTGGGATGCTCTGTGAGTTTGCTGCACTCAAGAGCAGGACTCAGCACCCTGCCTTGCTGACCCTCAGCTCGGTGTTCTCAGCCCATCAGTCCAGCTGCCCTGATGCCTCTGTAGAACTTCCTGCCCTCCAGCAGACTGACACTTCCACAGAATTCCATGTCATCTGCAAACATGCTAAGGCTGCACTCGATTCCCTCATCCAGACCATCAATAAAATATTAAATAGGCCTGGGCCTGTTGGTATCAGCTCGGCTAACCTTGACTCTAACCCTCCAAAGCAAGGAGGACAAGCAGCATTTAGACTTTTGCCATCAACTCCATCATTAATTACATTTTTTTGGGGGTTTGTTTTTTGTTTGTTTTGGTTTTGGGTTTTGTTTTGTTTCTCCCTCTTGCTAAATAACTGTCTGGTATTTCAGAGACAGAGAAAGCAAGAATTGATAAATATTGAATATTCATTTTTAGGATTTGGACCATTAATTTCAATGTTTAACTAAAGCTACCATTTTCTATGTGTGGGCAACAGCTTTAAAGCTGAATCCAAAAGTGTTTCACAGACAGCAAACACAGAAAACCCTTGAAAGCCATCAGGGCTTTACAGGACCTTTCGCACCAACCCCTTAAATATCAAAGGGAAACAGGAGTCCTGCACAGTTTGTACTAAATTTGCTGCTGCTTTGGAACTCAAATACTATGTGCATGACATATTTGCTATTGCAGTGAGACACAGGATTTCACAGGGTGAATGTTGGTTCCATAATGATCAATAAGTAGTTCCCTCATGGACAAAAGCCATGGCCGCTGCATTCATTAGGAGTATGGTCCAAGCTGTCTCTTGCCTGTGATCCTCACTGCCCCACATTGAACCCAAGAGCAGACATTTTCCCAGGGCTCTCCATCCTCTTTTCTCTGGAGACAAAGTTATTTCTACGTGAGCAGTGCTGTGACTTGCCAATAAGCACAGGCTGCTCTGCCAGATGAACGACCTCACCCAGCCACTAATTTGCTGCAGAGCACTTTGCATCCTGCCTATCCCAGTCACATTCCCACAACTCCCTAACACAGAGGCATTGGCAAGAGGAGGATTTAATGAAAGACTCAGTGTAGTGAAGCATTACATAAAAATTAAAAGTTAATGCAAAATTTTTGCAAGGTTACTAACAGTATCACTTCAGCACTGCATTAAAAACAACCACTTTTTAACCCCTAAAACAAATCAAAAGTCATTTATGTAAATAAATGTAGGAAAAAAGAGTAATTTGTAAACATGCCTTACTGACATCTCACATAAAAACTTCAACATCACTTTTGCACAGGTTCCACCATTCCACACCAAAAATACAATGTTCCACATGAGGTTTTATCTGAATTTTTGCAATAATCGAAAGATACAATGGTTGAACCTAGTGTTTCAATCCTCTAAGCACAAACTTCATCACACAAACAGTGACTACACATCACACAAGGCATTAAAGCTGGGATAACAGAATTCACAGAAGAAAGCTGGACACATAAAACCTTAAAAAAAAAAAACAAAAAAAAAACACCAAACAAAAAACAAGCATCACAACAATTCCTGTAAGTTACTTTTATATTTTTACATATAGAAGAACACCTGAGAAGGCTTGTGAAGCTCCCAGAGAGTCACAATTGTCAGGATTCCTCAACCAGTGGGTTTGGGGTGAACTTCAGCTCCAGACAGAAAGCAGAGGGGGAGACCAACCCCCCCACAGCCTGCTCTGCTGTCAGCAGCTCTCCATGAAAAGTGATAACATACAAATTTGTTTTGCTCTAATTTATTCCATTTGAGGCTGCTGTTCTATATTAAGAGTGTGACAAACCTTTATATGTCCAGTTAAATTTTAATATAAAAGTATTTTTTATATTTGAGAAAAACCTGAAAGGGTGACAATTAAGAAATAAAGTATCCACCTGCTCCCAGGAGAGCAATGTGTAACAAAAAAACAATAAAAAAATTTCTAGAACAACTTAATAGGTTTTTAAAGGGATGATAGCATGACAAAATGTTCTATAGTTACTGACTTCCAGTTTCTAATCTGAGTAGATGTCACTGGGCTATAGAGGGAAAGATGCAAAGGATTGTGGAATGACTGGTGCTGGAGTGAATCATTAACGTCTCTGGATTAAACATGAGGACTTGTTCTATTTAAAAATTACCTTCAGTAATTGAAACAGTAATTTCAGTTTAGCACCCATGAAGCACTGTGGAATAAACACCACCCAGTTCTTACACTGGTAAGAAACAGCTGCAGGCCAAGAGCATTTGCTGATCAACAGACATAAAACTTCAAGAGAAATGACAGCCAGAGCCCTTAAAAACAAAACCAGATAAATCCTCTTTGCAAACACATGATTAAAAAGAAACCAATTGATCAGAGACTGATGATACTACCCTGGAGATACTCCTACCAGCACTTTGAACCACAGTTATCATTTTTCCTCCTTCTCTTCTCTGCCTTTTTCCTTTGTCTTCCCAAATGCATCATGCTGACAAGTAACAATCATTCAAAGAACCAATTACTGTTTCTGGGTCTTTTTTTTTTATGTAACTCCATCTTAACAGGCTTTTTCTGTAAATCCCCATGAGTGGGATTCTACCTCAGCCCCGTTCTGTCAGTCTGTTCCCCCTGCTCTGCCCAGATGATGGTGTGATCTCTGTACCCAGGCTGCACAGTGACATCATCAGTGATGTAAGAAATGCTCATCACTTTACCCAGGTCATGAATGAAAATACTACATCAGGTTCCAGTTCCAATTTCCTACCCTCTCCCTTCTTAAACAGTGTGAGAAACACTCATTCACCTATAAAGCTGAAAGAGAACAAAGTCACCAAAGCAAAACTATTTATTAATATAAACATGGCAGCTGTGACAGGTGCCTCTCACCGAGGAGGCACACCTCTCTCTACAATGTACAAACCTTTATGCCCTACCCTAGCCAGGGGTGTCCCTGTCCTCCGTCCCACTGCCTGGGTACTCAGGAATGTACATTCTTCCTGGCCCTACTGCAATCAAACCAACAGCTCCTCCACTCTCCCCTTTCTCTCCCCTGGCACAAACATCAGTTAACTCCCCTTTTCCTCCCTGCCACACTCCCTCCCCAGACCTAACCTCCTGGTAGTACATCTCTGCCTACGTGAGAAGTATACATTCTTATGGCTGAAGCAAAACATTATTTTACCCCTCACAATCCACCCCCTTTTTATTTACCACCCTTTTGCTGAGGCCCTTGGTTTGGTTATCTGTCTGGCCAGTGTTTGCAAAATGGTTCTATTCAAATATAACAAGTTATTACACTCCAGACCTGTTATTTTGCAAACTCATGTTTGTGCTGAGCTAGGCTTATTCCAAAGTTTTAGGTCTTTGTCTCCTGCTGAGGTGCATAGCTTTGCTCTAGCTTGTGTAAAATAAGATGTAGGTCATCTTCTGGTTTGTTCTTTTCTGATCTCACCTCCTTAGGACCACAATCTTCTGGGCTCCTATTCTTTGACTAGCAGCTGCTAGGTTTGGGTTCACTGGCATTCTGATCACCTGCATTTCTTCTACTACATTAGCAATTAACCTGATAAAACAGGGAAGACAAGGTAAAAGCAATAATCCAGCAAAGGCGCATAATAGAAAGAAGCCCATCTTTCTCCATCAGGTTTTCCCAAATAGGTTATCCAACCACTGAGAATCCCACAGTGTTCCATGTCTGTACTGGCACATAGGCAAGCTATCTGATGTTTGAGCCTATGTTCCTAAATTTTGGACATCTAGTAGGTTTGTGTTCCACCATGGATCCTTTCCTGAGATTTTATAGGTTTATCAGAACAGCATGCCACATTGAGCCAGAGATGATGGGTGAAAACCCATTCATTTTCTCCAGCAACTTTCCAGATCCTGTGACATTTAATGCAACAGCCAGCTAAAATAGGGTTTACTAGGACTAAAATTATAATCCAGGCAGTAAAATTTAAATTATTAATTTTTGGGATAGATAATCTTTTAAGAGTTAGTTTTAGAGGGTTATTTCTCTGTATCACAGTCCAGTCCCTGGGAGGTGACTCCACTGGTCCTTTAATTCAGGTTGCATGCGCCACCCTCTCTCTACAGAGTGCACTACTGTCTCAATTGTCAAGGATATGGGAAAGGGACCTTCCCATATCAGTGTCAAGTTTCCGAGATTTTTACCAACATCCGATCTCCCAGTTTTACCTGATGTACGTAAATGTCCAGGACTGATGTTTGGGGCAACAACCCCTTTCTTCTAAGATCTGCAAAAGAGAGCATTATCGCCTGCAAATAATTTTTCAGATACAGGATATTTGTTTCAGGAACTGGTAGCCTTTCCTCCCTTCTCAGATAAAGTAATCCAAACAACATTTCATAAGAAGATACTCCATGTCAGGGACTGCTAGAATCAGCAGGGTGTGCCTTCCCCTGTTCCCACTGTCATGCTCAGCAGAGTCAGAGGTCAAGTTTCCCAGACAATTCCCCAAATTGTGAGAAACACTCACTCACCAATAAAGTTGAAAGAGAACAAAGTCATCAAAGTAAAAATATTTATTATATAAACATGGCAGCTGAGTCAGGTGCTAGCTACATCTTTGCCTCACAATAGAACCATCAAATGATTTGGGTTGGAAGGGACCTTAAAGCCCATGCAATTCCAAACCCCCACCATGGGCACGGACACCTTCTGTCATGGTTTGAAGGTGCTCCAAGCTCTATCTAACATGATCCTGGACATCTCCAGAGATGGAGTAGCCACAGCTTCTCTGGGCAACCTGTGCTACCTCACCACCTTCCTCATAAAAAGTTTCTTCCTTACATCTAATCTAAATCAACATTGTCACTGTTTGAAGCCACTTCCCCTCATTCTGTCTCACCAAATCTTTGTCCAAAGTCTCTTTATATTTCTTGTCAGCTCCTTCCAGTTACCAGAAGGCCACAATTAGTTCATCCAAGAGCCTAGTCTTCTCCAGACTCAACAATCCAAATTCTCTCAGCCTTTCCTCATAGCAGAGCTGCTCCATCCCTCTGAGCATCTTGGTGCCTCCTCTGGACTCGGAGATCTTGCAGCCCTGAGACCATTCCCTGGGAAGTGTCTGACCACCCTCTGGGGGAAGAGCCTTTCCCTGATCTCCACCTAAACCTGCCCTAACACAGCTCCAGCCATTGGCTCAGGTCCTGTCACTGGTCACAGAGAACAGAGGCCAGAGCTGCCCCTCAGGAGGAACTGCAGTTCACGGGGAGCTCTGACCTCAGTCTCCCCTTCTCTCCTGCAGGAACATTTCTGAAGATGCCCTGGAAAAAGACTGCAGGTGGCATATTGCCACCATCTACCTTTAGTTCAGTGCCCATATAGAACAAACACATCCTGTGCAGTCTATGGATAGCGTTCCTCAAAAGGCAGCTCCTAACAACATTTTGTTTACATTTTTAGATCCTAAGCAGGGCTTAATTTCAAAATCCCACACCAGAAAAGTTTGGGTTCAGTTTACTCTGTGTGTCTGGGTATATCTCAAACAGTATTCAGCGCCAGCAATGTTTTAAGATATTTTACTGTATAATCAGTAGGACATTTGCTACCAAGATCAGGATGAAATGATACATGATATACTTCATATTACATATATCAAAACTACTTTGTACAACTATTTTACTCTGCTGACCTGTTCTCTTTTCTCCTTCGCTCCATTACTTAAATAAATAGAATACCATATATTAAGAAACATAAGTGACATGCACAATAATTACTTTGACTCCACATCCCAGAAATCATAGAGCTTTACCTACATTACATATGTTTTACACATACTATGTACAGAAGTAGCTGCCAAAAGAAAACCCAAAAAGAAAATTTCAAAACTTACAATTCCTACTATTTTCACTCCTTGCAGAAATTACAGTGACACACAACTCACCAGGGCCAAACTTTTCCAGAGTTTGTTTTTAAAGGCCTAATAATGAACATGCACAACTTACAAAAAGGCTTATAAAAGGACTCAAAGTCATTAGAGGAGAACCTCTGCTGAAATGCAAGTCAGTCGTGAGAAAGGGAAAAATATGTGTGTGTATATATTTTACCCCATGAAAATTATAGCTAACAGGCGCTTTTTTAATTTAATTGGAGATTAAAGGGAAAGCATCTCGTGCCAAGTCACAGTCTTTACCTGCCATTAATCTTCAGGAGATCAACAGCCCAGACTGTCAAAGGGTTTCCAACACTCACTATGGCCATCAGGCATGGCATTTTTTAACTGCTCTTATCACATGTTTAATTTAGGAGAATTTTAAAACTTTTCACAGTGCCTTCTGACCTCAAAATGGGTGTTTTTTCTTCTTTCCAGGCTCAACTGTCAGATATGACAGTTACTACAGAGATCATCCATAGTGGTTTATCTTCTCCAGCATCGATGGGTATCAGCCTCCATCCACACACTTTCATATTTTCAGTGTGTTACAAGACACTAAGGAAACATCCATTTCAGTAGTGTCTGTAAAATCCTGTTAATCTCCCTAAACCTGAACAGAAAGATTTCCTTCAGTGAATGACAGAAATAGATTTATTATTTATTGAACTTACCACAGAAACGCAAGACAGCCTTGATGCCCAGAGAGCTCCACAAAGCCTAGCCATGAAGGGCTCAGACTTCTGCAAATTTATAGCTTTAAATCAATACGAAATGTATGAAAAATTCAAGTGCAAACAAAAATCAATAGACACACACACATGGTTGTCTCCTACTGAATCTCTTCTTCAAATCCACAGGTAAAAAGCAAAGAACCCTATGGACAGAGGCTGAGAGAGCTGGGGTTTGCTCAGCCTGGAGAAAGCTCCAGGAAGAAATTCCTGCATCTTGCAGTACCTAAAACAGCTTCAAGAGTGCTGGAGAGAGACTTTGGACAAGGACATGGAATGACAGTACAAGGGGGAATGCTGACCCACTGACTGTAGGCAGGGTTAGATGGAATATTGGGGATAAATTCTTCCCTGGGAGGGTATAAGGCCCTGGCAAAGGGCGCCCAGAGCAGCTGTGGCTGCCCCATCCCTGGAAGCATCCAAGGCCAGGCTGGACGGGGCTTGGAACAACCTGGGATAGTAGAAGGTGCCTCTGCCCTTGGCAAAGTGTAGAACAGACGTATGAAGTTACATCAACCTATCAAGAAAAGGGGAAAGTGCTCCCTCCATGTTCCCTGGGAGAACCTGCAGCCCAGCCAATCTCACTGACACTGGTGAAACTCATGTAGAATCTGTCTTACCACAGGGCACTGCTTGAGCAGCCCAGGTCTACACCTACACAGTGTGACCCACCATACCTTCATGTCTGCACTCATGCTTCAATCCTACGTGCCTTAAGATATTGGAGAATCAGTGGGATTTAGACACTGGCAATACTGCAAAGGATGTCTCCTCCAGCACCACATCCTGGCTAATGCACACACATCCTGCACTGCAAGCAAGCAGAGTTCAGGCACAGAAGCCACTCTGATGCCTCAACCAGCTTTGATCTGATAACACAATTTCCACATTGTAATTTCCTGTCTTTCCATATCACATGACAAATTCCCATAAGTGCTGAATAGAGAAATTAAGATCACATTTAAACTCCATCACTTTTAATACACAATATCCTTTTTCATCAGCCTCAGTAAAGATGATTTAGGCATATTTATAGTAACATTAACCACATTTCTTCTGCAGGGCAGTATTATTCTCGGAATAGACAATTGAATACCAGTTGCCATGCCAAACTGTCATTAAAATATGCTTCCAAACCTCCAAATTCCTATGTAAATAGAGTCATCATCAGAAGATCTTTAGACCATATAAATAATTTGTCCTAATTAATTTATAGGGAAACTGGACCAAGGGGATTAGATTATGAACTGTATTGATTCCTGAAGTCTGCGATCATCTATTCTCAAGGGAACAGTAAAGATAGAGGCTATAGAGCCATTTCAGCTTTTCCAGCCAGACCACACATTCCTTTTTCTACCAGAAATCCAAATCCCCATTCTCTCACATTCAAACATCAAACTTGCATAGAAATTGTTATTGTACCATTCACATAAGTGAATTCTGCTGGTACTGACATTTGCCTGCTGTCCCAGAAATTCTTATCAGCTCAAGTACTGAGAAAAGCTGAAAATGATCCACAAAGTACTGGTTTAATATGCTTTCAGCAGCTCTAGAGTTTTCTTTGGGTTGATCACACAAACTCAGATAAAACAAGTTAACAAACTATTAGCAGTATCCACAAGAAAATTTAAAATTCCAGTAATATTAGTATGGATGTTTCAGAAAAAGTGTGCATAGGCAGAAAGTCAAATCCTGGTTTTGACTTTGAACCACATCAACACCTCCTCAAAACGATTCCTCCTCCAGAAGTTGAACAAGGGCATACTTAAACACCCATTACTATTCCCAAAATGAAAACCAGTAACTTTAAAGAGTCATTGCAACATGTGCTTGTGAGAAAGACACTGACTGACCCAAATTTATAGAGCTGCCTGTTATGTGTCTCAATGTAATAAATCAATCCCTTAACTAAAGTGACTGACACACTGTCAAACAAGGAGGCAGTAACTATACATAAATGCAGATGCAAACAGAGTGCATCTTGAACAACAATACATTTCAACTTTTTCAGCAAAACTAAAAGCAACTTGCCCAACAATTGTGCATGTTCCTGATCTCCCCTTGAAAAAAATTAAAATTAAAATCACCAGTGACCTCAAAACTAATTATTTCTCACTATATTATTTAGAATTCAATACTTTGCTTCCAGCAAGCCAGCAACTTCAAGGTATGCTCACAATCTGGATACAGTAGTATCCAAAGTAGTATCCACTTTTTTCTAGCAGCACTAAAATCCTTAATAGGAAACAATACTGGAGTTTTCCCTGTTTTGATTTGGTTTTTTGGGTTTTTTTTGTTTGTTTGTTTGAGTTTTTTGTTATTTTGGGGTTTTATTTCTTGTTGTAACACTGGCCTGCCCAGTCAGCACTTCAGTTCCACACTACTCTGAAACTCAGGTCTTTTAAAGGCTGGAAATCTTTGCAGCATCACCTTTGATGATTTCACACAAAATCAATGTAGCGAGCAGACACTAGAGATCTAAGCTCTGAAATCACTATAAAATTCAAGTGACACTCTCCACTCTGGATTAATGGGAGATTGACTGTGTAAATTAATAATTAAACAGACAGGTGCACAACTCTGGCAGGAAACATGCTGCACCTTGCTGCAAAAAACCTTCACAAAACCACCCTGAAAAGCTTACTTTAGAGGAACTCAAACACATTCTTGATCACAACAAGCAATGAAATCTAAAAGCTGTGCTCAGGGTAAACCTGAATCAGATTTTCTCTAGATAGTGCAATTACATTCAAAATATCTGGGAGCAGTGACACCAACATGTGGAAAATGACCAAACTGTGCCAGGAAAGAGATAATGACACACAAGCACAAAGAAATGGGGGGAAAAAAACAAAACTAAAAAAGAACAAACAAAAACCAAACAAACTAACAAAAACCCTAAACCCACTCAATACACAATTAATCCACTGCAGAAGTATTTTTTTTCATTGCAATGACTGAAAACTGAACAGTTTTTAATCACAAAATAATTGAAGACATTCTTTCCCTTTGCCATGAAAAAATATTAAACCCAACCTAAATTTTCTGAATGAAAAAATACGTCTCACTTTCTTTATTTGAGTTTATAAAAGCAGTTTACAAAAAAAATGCTAATCCATCTGTGCCAAGCTTCTTATCCTTTGAGTAGAAAAGCACCACCTTGGAGATAAATATGAAATTTTCAAGCAATACAAACACTAATAAGAAAGTCTTCCAAAGGGTGTTTTCCTAATGCAACTTTCCTTATTTTTTTTCTTTCAGCTTACAGAAGCTAGCAAAGAAAAAAAAGGTTTCTGAAATCATGAGGGCAAAGGCAAATAATAGAAAATCTGGGATTTTCACAACTGTGTTTATACGTCCTGCACAAAGCTGAGCAGCACTGTCTCTCGGTAAAGGTCATTAAGGATAATTTTCACCCCAAAGATGATGTGTAACACCCTGTACCTACACAAAGCAACAACCCATTATTTAAATTTTTGCAACACGCACTGAGCACACCCAAGCTAAGTTTGTGTACAGCAGCGCTTTCACTTCTGCAGCTGTGAACCCAGCAGGCACAGCAGGGAATAAAAGGTGGTTTACACACTGGAAAACCCTTGGCTGGAATGCCCAGACCACCTCTGTCAGCATGGTTTCCTTAAACCAGCTTGATTCCACTACTGCATTTTCAGGGAACTGAAAATTCTGAATCTTGTGATACTGCAGGAAATTTATTTTAGCAAGTGAAGCCACAACCAGGACCAGGAATATTTTCCAGATCCTGGGGTGTCCAATAAGTACTTCTCACAATCTGTTCTGATCAGCTGCCCCTCTTTATCAGGAATATTGCTCAGTTTGTCAGTAAAACATTTAAATTCTTCTTCATCATGCAAGATGCACTAAGACACTTATTTTCAGCCCAAAACAGAGTCCATTTTCTTTCAATTACTCTCCAAACCCCCCACTATGCCAATGTCCCAAATTTAGGTTATCAGATTGCTACATAAAGCTTGTTCTGTGTGCAATTAAGGGCTCTTAACAACCCTAATGATGTCACAACTCTGCAATAAGGACAAAGCCCTTACATTCTGAATATCCCAAGCATTTCCCATTCAAGCCTAAACCATGCCTGGAATCATCTGTATGCAGCACACATCCACCAAAAAGCCTGGCAAGCAACCTGCCTCTCTATCGAACAAATATTTATTTTAAGCAAAAGGAGGAAAAGTGACAGTCTCAAGTAGATCTAAAGGAACTTCTGCAAGGATTAGCCATAAACAAAGCAAGGAAACAAAAAGCAAACATTGTTACTGCTCCAGTGTTTCGGTGACTAAATGAGTATTTCATTCAAAACTGTGCACAAAAGCAAATTATCATCTCTCTCACTGCTGTAAAACTGATCACCAAATATTCCAGCCCAGCTTCCAAAATACTGCAGTGGTTTAATGGGCAGATGTGAGCATGTGGCTGTGCAAGAACAAAGCACTGGCATAAACCTGCTGTGGTCCTTCTTACAGTGAATTCCAGTTTGGAGCAGCTCCCTCCTCCCCCAAAACTACTTTGCTTACAAAATCACATCATTCTCAACTTCATCTTCAGCCTGTTTTACTCTGTTTTTTCACTATGCTTTAGAAGATGTGATTTAAAAGCTCCTACTTGCAGGAAATATTTTAAATGCAGGGGAAAAAAAGCAAAGCTCTATCTGGTCAAGAAGGTAATTCCAAGTGCTGTGCTTAGAACTTCAAATTGGAATAAAACTCTTCAAGGAAACCATTCAAGAAAAGAGGATCCATGCTTATCCTAAATTAATACAAAAAGACAACAGCTTGGTCAGCAGCAGCATTACCTAAATATATGATTTTCAGCATAGATTTTGTAAACATGTTAGGTGCAGGAAGCTCAGGGTTTGAACTTTGATCACTCACAAAACCTTGAGAGGAACAAGCCAGGAAAGTCAGATCCATCACATATATTTCAAATAGTATTTCAATTTATCAGGACATGGGATAAAAGGATTGCTGGTCCTAGTTAGTTTGTTGGGTTTTTTTAATTAAACAAAGCAACTATTTTATGTGAAAACAGTGCTATTTCTCAGTAATTTTTTGGTATTTCAATGTAAGTTATTTATGTTAAATGTAAATTGATGAAGATGGTAACAAACACCTGGTTGGACTTGAGTTTATTGTATTAGTTTCCAAGGAAGAGTGTGGCTGCCTCATTCCTGGAAGTGCTCAAGATCAGGTTGGACAGGGTTTGGAGGAACCTGGCCTAGCGAAAGGTGTCCCTGCCCATGGCAGGGGGTTAGAATGAGAAGAGCTTTAAGGTTCCTTCCAACCCAAACCATTCTGTGATTATTCTGCATTCAAAATGAAAGGAACAACTGAGACTGAAATACTGGGAAAATCCAGAGCAATGTCAGACAACTGCTAAAGGACTCAGGCAGGTATTCCCAGAAACAGAGAAATAAGACAAATGGTGACCACTGCTGATAAGGAGGCGTTTGTAAGTCCAAGTTCCTGGATTTGGCAGGCACAGGAATGTTATCATTAATCTGCTCTGTTCCAGGAGGTCTCATGCTCAGATGTGCTCAGCAGGAAGACAGGAATAGAACAGGACTTACTCCTCTCTCATACACATGGAGTGTTCAGTAACTCCAACAACTAAAGCTCCAACAGGCAAGGCACTGGATGTGTGTGAGGTAGAGATGATAGGGAGGATCCAGCATGAGCTGTTTTGTCTGACTACTGTGAATTTTCCACTACTGCCTCCTTACTATAAAGCAAACTGAAAATAAGCAGCGAGCTTATTGCAAACATTAACAAAACCTCTCGCAAGTCAAATATTTATGTTGCTCGTTTAGTGCATGGCAAAAACTGCAGAACAACTCAGATATTTCAAAAATACCAAATTATTTCACAGGTGAAATTTTGTTCTTAAAACAGCCTTAGTAAAATATCAGATTGTCCAATAAAACAGCGAGAGGAGCAACAACACAGAATTCAGATTAAATATTACCCATGAGTTTCTCAATGAACTGATCCTTTAAATAGAATCATGGAAAGGTTTGGGTGGGAAAGGACCTTGAAAACTTCCTTCACCTTCCACTAGACCTGGTTTCTCCAAGACACAAAATAGATAATATTTATAAATTATATACATGTATGGATAGACAGAAATATAGACGTGTGGTGTTACAAACGCACCACAACAAGATATGCATGCATAAGGATATTCATACATACCTCCAAGAACTAAATAAAAGCATGTAATTCTTTTTTTTTCTCAGTGTATTCATTAAAATTGATGAAGCTTAAGTATTTCCTACTTGAATAGCTTATTCTTTTTTACCAGTGCACAGTGTTTGAGCAAGCCTTTTATTATGCAGCACGGAAGAGAAAATTATTTTAAAGCACAATAGTATCTTAATGAATAGGGAAGAACAGAAGGGGGATCAGGCACAAATTCAGCCCCCAGAGCTAATTTGAGCACTCAAACTGATTTTACTCAAATTGACAACATCCTTGGATCTATTAAGCATCTTCCTGACCTTCCAAAACAAACTGCCTCAGGTAGCTTCTTAAAGACAACAGTTTATATTTAAGCTTTTGACCAAAAGTTCCTATTTATTTAGCAAAGAGAATTCTGATAGTTATTTTCCAGCTCACAACTCTCTCAGGTAGTGATTTACACAAAGCTAGAGATAAAATTCCCCTTCACTGTAATATTCTTTGGCCAAGCACACTCTATTACCACCAAGTCCTTCATAACATTGAATCAGCAACACATAACTGCTCCCATTATATTACTAAAAAGGGAGTTTAAAGGATACACTCTAATCTGTTTTTTTACTTCCCAGCTGTCAGGTTGTATGGTCCTGCTTAGCATTTGCCATCTCCCACCACAAAAAGAGTATTACCATGAAAGGAGCACTAGTGCCTTTACATACAAAATCCATATTCCTGGAATCATTTGGTATTTCGTTATACTGTCAAAATATTATTTTCAGCCGCCATGACACATCCAACTGCCCATCAGTGAGACTACACACACAATCCACATACACTGACTTTTCAATAAGTCAATCATTATCCTGAATTTGTTAATCCAACCCTTTACAATCTCAGGACAATACATATAAGAGAACCAGAGGTCATTTCTTGCTCTGTGCTCTACCTGCCTTGTCTGGTGAGGAGTGGCTGGGGTAGCTGGGAGGGCTCAGCCTGGAAAAACTCAGGGATAGAATGAGAAGAGCTCATTCTCATTCACTCCCTAAAACTCTCTGATGAAAGGGTGCAGCCAGGGGGAGTCGAGCTCTACTCCCCAGGGAACAAGAGACAGGACCAAGAGGAAATGGCCTCAAGTTATACTTCTGGTGGGGGGTGAGACTGTATACTGGGGAAAGGTTGGTCAGGCACTGGAACAGACTGCCCAGGAAAGTGGCTGAGCTGCCGTCCCTGGAAGTGCTCAAAAGCATGTGGATAAGGTTAGTGGTGATTTTGGCAGTGCTGGGGGGTGGCTGGACTCGATGATCTTAGAGGCCTTTTCCACCTTTAATTCCATCTGCTAATTAGGCAGCTGGCTGACAACTCAGTTTAGGAAGGATGAGAGGTTGTGTCACTGAGCTGCAGACAGTGCTTTGAAGAGTCTGTTAACCAAGCAGGCAGCATCTTTTTGATTGTACAATAATCAATGCTGCCAATTTCACTCTCAAGTTTGGAGCTCCCAAGCTCCCACTGCTCCAAATGTAATCTCAGGATGCTGCTGCAGCTCTGTGACTAGGGAATTTCTCATCCCTCCCAGCAGCAGCTCCTCTCCTGCCCATACCATGGCAGCTCGAAGCTCACAGCAGCCTCCAGCCAGCCCAGAGCCCTCTGGAGTTTGTACTGAAATAGAAGACACAAGCACATCAGGCACATTCTATGTTTTCTGGTTCAGCATCTGTTAACACCAAGATGTTTATCTTTGAACAACTAAAGCGGCTGGTTCCACATTTTAAAAAAAAGTCATCTGAAGTCCTTCCTAAATCAGCCTTCCACCTCTAAAAAGCACCACCGATCTGGGGTGCGTTACTACTACATCTAACTGCAGTCTAAAAAAAAGTTTTCCCAGGGAAAAAGGGAAATGGAATATTAGAAGACTGCAGCTCAATGCTACAATGTTCATCCTCCACGTGAATGCAAGAAGATGTGAGAGATTAATAGGTTAGTGAAGCACAAGGTGTATCTTTACAATGTAAATGAAAACAGTCAAGGCCACAAATAGAGCCATCACATACATCTAGATAAGATAGGATGATTAACATGCCAAATTTAATTACATCTCTCAGTCCAGCAGATAAGCACAAATAATACACTGCAGTTAGAAAATAATTTTCACCTGCTCTTCTACTTCCCATTTGTACCTATAGCATCTAATAACACACTAGGTCCTTTAAAGCCAAACTCATGACAACAGTGAACCAAACAAAAACCTCCTGCAGAGCCAAGTCTGACAGGAGACAGAGCAAACTCAAGGCATGTGAAAGAAGACACATGACTGCAAAACTATGAACACCGCTTCTCTGCATTTCTCAGAGCTCCAAGTTTAAAGATATTACTAGGAATTTGAACTCCTTAATAAAACTAATAAACAGACAAATAAACCATCTATAAAGAAAAAAATTTATTATATTTTTCAGGCAAACTTTTAGACTAGAATTATATATGAGAAAGAAAAAACGTTTTATCAAAACAGGCAAGAGGATAAAAAGTTTAGGTTCTATTAGCAGTGAATATACACCAATTCTTTTTTCACTTGGCATTACCATTCAGAAAAGAAGCCTCTCAAATCCAGTCCCCTTAAAATAACAAATATCCTAAGTTTCTCCAATAAAGTAACAGGTATGAGGCTATTCCTTTAAGTTCTCTTCCAGCTAAAAGAAAATGCTTGTCATGACAGTGGCAAAAAGACATTTAAAAGCTACGTTTGGATTGTAAATGTAGGCGAACCCGGTGGGAAGAAATGCTGATGTCTGACTCTAGTTCAGAAGGCTGAATGATTACTTATTATAACTATACTATAATACATTCATATGCTATTTAAAGGATATACTAAAACTACATACTTACTTTTTCTAACTACTATATTTCACTCCCTCACAACTCGTGACTTTCTCGCTCAAGTCCAGCCACAGGTGGATTGTATTGGCCATCAGGCTCAAACAATCCTCACCAGAATCCAAACAAGCAATCACCCCAGGTAAACAAATTTCTAAACACATTCTACATAGGAAAACAAGGAGCAGAAATAGTTTTCTCTTTCTTTCCTCTGTACTCCTCTATGAAAAAAATCTTAAGAGGAAGAAGAATGTGCCTACCACAGTTTGGACTTCCAGGGCTTGCCTAGCCTGGAATCATTTCCATACAAAACCCCTTTCAAACTGTTTACAATACACACTCATCTACAGATTGCCAATAAATATGAATAAAAAAATTAAAGTGTTTTTCTTCCATGCGTTCAGGTTATATAGGCAGTTACCCTCCTCTCACATTCATAAGGAACATCACCGAAGGGTGCTTGGTGTTTTCAGTAGCTCCCCAGTAAAGCAGTCACTGCCTAGGATAATCATCCTTTTTTTATTTCCTTCTTTTCCAGGAATCAGCCCTGCCAGGGAATTCACCTAATGCATGCAGACACACACACTGGCTCTCTCACTGCCACAGCTGACGAATCCAAGGCAAGTAACCATCTCACAGAAATCCTTGCCATAATACAGAAGCCAGGGAGCATGTTCAGCCTATTCCCATTTTCTCATCCAGTGGGATACACCTCAGGCACACAACCCAGCCAAGTAACCCAGCACTAAAAGAACTGCCCCTAGCACTGCAGAAATGCACTTTCTATCGGCATATAGCCCAAAAATCACTGTCCTGTGCAGACACCCCGCATTCCCACACACAGTCGTTTGCACATGTCCTGGACCAATGCAGAGCCAGGGGATTCAATACCCCTGCCCAGAGCCCTCCTTGAGCCTTTTTCTCCTCCAAAAAAAGGACTCTCCCAATACCCTCTATCCTGTCCAATCCCCTCCCACTTGCCCAATCTTGCCTCCCCACAAGCCCAGGAGCTTTTTTCCACCAGGCTGCTACTGCCACTGCCCCTCCCGAAGAGCCAGCAGCATTACAGCTCCAGAAGATGAGCCTTCCAAATGCCAGCTACTCCCATAAGGATACTGCTTCTCTCCCCTGCACATACCTCTCCTGAAAGAGCCTTTAACCAAAACCAGCACCTGCTGATCTGCCAACAAGAGGAGCTTCCTTAACCCCCTCCAAACACCTCTAGAGTCTCCCCACAGCCCTAACACCCACTTGCACATCCTTCTCCTCCAACCTGTTCCAAGTGTGATCTAGTCCCATGTACACATTAGTCCTTCTCCCCGCCCAGGAACTGGCCCCACACCCACGCTGTCCTCCTCTGTCCACCTGCTCCTCACTGCTCCCATCAGCTTCCAACTCCAGCCACATCCACGCACAAAGCTACCCCCATTCACCCACCATCCTTACACTCCCATTTATCAGTTCCCAAACCTAGCCCTACTGCCAAAAAATATCCCCCTACCCACTCCCCTCCAGCTTTACTTTCTGTCTGGATCTACTAAAATTTAAACCAAACATTTTCCTGGCTGTGCAATCCATCACGCCCAGATCCCCAGTGATCCAGTGCCCTACAACCACTGTTCCTACATAGCCCCTTAGAATCACAACTGATCACCAGTTATGCCTGTGCAACCCCAGCCAACCAACACCAAAAATTCAGCCCCCTTAGAGTTGGCTCTGCAAAACAAACATCCTGTATTCACCAACCGTGGCACTAAACATCCATATTCCATTGCTCTGAGAGCTCCCGCAGGAAGCCCAACCCCTCACCTCCTCTGAGGACCTCCAGACCAAGCCTGCCACACTGTCACCCCATCACACCTATGCTGCCGTCACCCTTCAAGCCTGTTCTCGCACACCCACCTCTCCCTCTGCATCCAAACCCCTTTTGTCCCCTTGCAGGACTACTGCCCATCCCTTTTCACCCACATTCCCCTTAATCAGCCCCATGCTCACACCCTCACTGCCCAGAGACCCAGCCCCTATTGTCCCCTCAACACGGTCCTATCCTGCACTAACACCTGCATCTTTATAGTCACCTACATCTGTCCCTCACTTTTATCATCACCTGGACTGCTGCTCACCTTTACCATCACCTGCGTGCCCCTCACCATTCCCTTGACCTGCCACTCACCTTTAGTGTCACTTCCATCTGCTGCTCATCTTTCATCTCACCTGGTCCCACCCCTCACCTTTAATGTCACCCCGACCCTACTGCCCTCACTCACCCCTGGACCCTGCTCAGACTCCCACCCCGTTTGAGTGCCCGAACCTGCTTCTCGTACCCACCTCTCTATTTCCCTCATGCGCTCCTTTGGGCAACCTGACCCGGGCCACCGAGCCACTGCTGTGTCCTCTCCTCTCTCTCTTGCCATGTCCCTCATGCCCATCCCTGACGTGGCTGCCGCACGGTCCCCTCCGTACCCCAACCCAGCCCGATCCCCACGGTCCAAACGAACACCTCACTCAAACCAGCCCCTCACCCTTGAACCAGCCTTTCACCCCCGTAGCCCACACCCAACCCCTCACTCCTGAACCAGCCCCGTCCACCCCAGCCCTAGGCGTCCCCGCGCCCCGCGCCCCACCGCAGGGCACGTCCGGCCCCCCGCCCCGCGGGAGCTCACCTGAAGCGCCCCCCGCAGTGCTGGCACTGATCGCCCACCCAGCCAGGCTGGCACTCGCACTGCCCGGTGCCCGGCTGGCACCGCCCGCCGTTGGCGCACGGCTTGTCGCATTCCTTGGACACCGCCACCTCCTCGCCGGCGGCGGCGGCGGGGCCCAGCACCAACAGCAGCAGCAGCGCCAGCAGCGGCGGCGGCGGAGGCGCCGGTGACCTCCCGGCCCGCCTGCCCGGTGCCCGCCGCGCCATCTGCGGCCGCTGCCGGGTGGGAGCGGGGCGGGCGGGGGGCGGCGGCACAACGCGGACCATCGGCCGCCGCGGGGCCTCCGCCGGTCCCGCTACGGTGGCCGCGAGTGGGGGGGGACCGGGAGGGCGGGGCCGGCGACGTCACGCCGCGGCCATGGCGGCGGGGCGGGGTCAGATGGGGGAGTCGCAGTCACAGGATCGGTTCCACTAATGGCAGGCTCTGGTGTAGAGGGAGTGGAAGCGGTTCTTGGTCCGGTGCTACAGCTGCAGAGCTCTTCACTTACCGGTGAGTTTCTCATCTCACCAAGTTTAACAAGCAGAGTTTAAAGCACATGGCAGTTCCCAAACCATTAAATGGCATTTCCCAGGAAATGAGTCAATTTAAAACTGAGCTGTAAAACTGAAGCCCCTCTACTGCTCCCCATTAGTTAAATATTACAGGTGAGAAAGCAGCGGCTGGCACAGATACAACATGAGCACTGCCCCAGGTAAAGGAGTAATGGAAGTAGCAGAATCAGAATCACTGGAGTGGAAAAAGCACTCCAGGATCACCCAGTCCAACCTGTGACACCCCCCCCCCCCCTATCTTATCAAACAGCCCAGAGCACCGAGTGCCGCGTCCAGGCATTCCTTGGACAGCTCCAGGGATGATGGAGGCTGCACCACCTCCCTGGGCAGCCCCTTCCAAGGCCTGACCACCCTTTCCAGGGAGAAATTCCTGCTGGTGTCCAAGCTGAACCTCCCCAGGCCCAGCCTGAGGCTGTTCCCTCTCCTCCTGTCCCTGTTCTCTGGAGCAGAGCCCGACCCCCCGGCTGTCCCCTCCTGGCAGGAGCTATGCAGAGCCACAAGGTCCAGGCTGAGGCCCCTCAGCCACTCTTGGTGCTCCGGAGCCCTCCTCAGCGTTGTTCCTTTCCCTGGGCACATTCCAGCCCCTTAGTGCCTGTCCTGAACTGGGTGCTCGGGGCTGCCCCAGCACTTGAGGTGCCCCAGCAGTGCCACACAGGGCACGGGCACTGCCCTGGGATGGAGCAACCCCATGCTGGGCCCTACTGCTCCCATGGATGATGGACACATGTTGATTGGGGTCTGTCCCACCAGCATCCCAGGGTGTCCCTGTACCCCAGGTGAGCCCAAAAAGGTCCCCCCAGAGGTGGGGATGTGTCCCCCCTATGTCGGGAATGCCCCTCAGCCACCCCACACACTGTGAGCGTGGGCCTCGAGGCTGAAGGGGAGGGAAAAGGAAGTGTTCAAGACGAGGCTGAATGGGCCTCTGAGCAACCTAGGAAGCAAAATGGAAAGAAATTGTTCTGTGTGAGGGTGTGAGGCCCTGGCACAGGGTGCCAGAGAAGTTGTGGCTGCCCCTGGATCCCTGGCAGTGTCCCAGGCCAGGCTGGACAGGGCTTGGAGCAGCCTGGGACAGTGGAAGGTGTCCCTGCCCACATGACAGGAGTGGGATGAGATGAGATCTAAGATCCCTTCCAACTCAAACCACTCTGTGATTTTATGATATAAAATCAGAAAGTTGTATAAGAAGAAAAAAAAAAAAAGAATCTGAAAAACAGGATACCCTCCTACCCTGGAAAACAAGCTAGTGATCTCCAAGGATTTCTGGGCCTTAATTTTTAACAGCTAAGGCCTGAGTAAGGAAGAATAAAGAAGTTAAAAGTAATTCTCTTCTGAATTTGTGGCAAAACAGCAAACTTTGTTGGACACAGCAAGGATATCCTTTGCAGCAGGAAGGGTGACAATTTCAGACCTTTAAATTTTAACAGAATGCAAAAGACATGAGAAACCTGACAGTGTTTGGAGTTCTTGGGTAACTGTTACCTTTGGTCTGTCTCCAGCAATATGATTGTGTCTGGAGTTATACAAATTGTTTTGAGTGAGGCAAGATGTTGACAGCTGAGAATTTATTATTGAAAGAAAAAAAAAAAGGGTAAAAGATACTATTCACATTTTTCCCTCCAAAAGGGTGACCAGGGTTTAGGTGCAGTAATGCAAAGACACGGAGCAGACTGGGTGGAAATAGCCAGCTCACCATATTTAAACAGTTCATTTGTGTTTAGAAATTCAAATGTTATTTACCTGTCTGAGGGAGGTTTTCAGTAGGACCCTAAGTGATTTCTACATTAGTTGCTGGGATAACAAATGGTGTGGGAATCCAGGGCTTCCCTCTGGCTGCCCTGGAAGGTCTGGGACCCTGGCAGGGGGTCAGGAACCCCCCTGGACAGAGCCCCAAGAAACACTGTCTCTGATCTCTGTCCATGGAAAAGAGTTTTCAATCTTACAGGGTGAATTACAAGCTCTGAGTGTTTGATATAAGTAATAATTAAGTGTGGCACGGGTGCAAAAGTAAAATTTTAGGATTCTAGATTAGGGGTTCAAAGGGGACAAGATGGAGGAAATTGGGTGTGCCTTGTCCTTTTTCTCCTTCTTCATGCCCTCCATGTCTCACTGTGGTGTTGGCATTTTTCTGTTGGTTTAGGCTGGGGACACACTGTTCAACGTAGGTGACAGATATTGGCACATTATTGTAAATCCAGCCCAGGGAGTTTCTGGTATTTAATGTTTGTAACATTACACTGAGGGCAGAGCCCTACACGCTGCCCTGCAGGACAGAGCTGCGGCAGGGCAGCAGAACATGTTATACATAAGCAAGAATAAACAATC
This sequence comes from Lonchura striata, assembly GCF_050655825.1. Taxonomy (NCBI): domain Eukaryota; kingdom Metazoa; phylum Chordata; class Aves; order Passeriformes; family Estrildidae; genus Lonchura; species Lonchura striata. The sequence continues at coordinate 216,649 of NC_140706.1, read as the reverse complement.
TTGAAAACCAGCACAGACAAATTATGGCTTCTTCTTTGGCAATGGGGCAGAAAGACAGAGACTTTTTACAATCTCGGAATCATCAATACCTCCGATTCCAACAAAAGGGTGTTGAGCAGATAGGAAAGAAAACATTCTGAAGAGTGGTTGGGTTTTTCTTGTCAGTCAATTATCTCTAGCAAAACCACTGCTCAGAGAAGATTTTTCCTTTTCTGCTTGAGGCCTCAAGAAGGAGGATGAAATCTTGGGTTTAATTTAAAACTGTTGGGTTGGGCTCACCTGGTATTCAAAGGCAACCAAAACCAAAAACATGTGAGTGATGAGAAATAGGTTGCAAATTCCTTGTAGGCTCTAGAGAAATGGAGGCACAGAGAGGCTATTTCTACATACATCTATATTCCCGGGACACAGACAACTGCCAGCATGCCCTGAATCTGGGAATTCAGATACCCAGTCATTTCCCAAGGTGCTGCCAGAAAAGCCAGTCTGGCTCTGAGATTCAGTCAGCTCAGGATACAGGCAGTGCATGACACTACTCTTTGGATTGTCACTGCGATGGGTGACCCTGGCTGGACACCAGATGCCTTCTAAAACTGCTCTCACTCCCCTCCTCAGCTGGGCAGGAAAAGAAAATACAATGCAAGGCCCATAGTTGGGATAAGGGCAAGGAGAGATTAGTCACCAGTTACTGTCATGGTGAAAAGAGATGGAGGAAATCAGTTTAATTTATTACCAATCCAATCAGAGCAGGGCAACAAGAAATAAACTCCAATCCTAAATCACTTTTCCCCCCACCCCTCCTTCTTTCCCAGGCTCAATTTCCCTCATGCTTCTCTCCCTCCTCCTTCCAAGTGGTGCACGGGGGCAGGGAATGGGGCTGTGCTCAGTCCTTCACACTGTCACTGCGCTCCTTCCTCCTCAGGGGTTGGACTTCTCACACTCTGCCTCTCCTCCAGCCTGGGCTTCCCATGGGAACACAGTCTCCTTCAGGCATCCCCATGCTCTGCCATGGGGTGTTCATGAGCTGTACGTGGATCTCTGCACCCCCACACCCTCCATCCATGGCTCCATCAGACATGGAGGGAAGCTCCAGCGCCTCCTCACAGGAGCCACCCCTGGATCAAAGCCTGCTCACCCAAACCCAGCACAGTCACACAGGTGCTGCCAGCACAAGTTGCTCCCACTAAGTGATGCCAAAAGATTCCAAACACTGGAAGTGTTGCTGGCATGGCTCTAAAACAATGTATGGATTAGCCAGATATATCCAGCTCAGGGCTGGGGTTGGAATCTGCTGTCAAATCTTACCCCCATTCTCTACTTTGTGTCTTCTTACATCTGTTTTTGTTCACTTGCAGTTATCAGTGATAACAGTACTTGTATTTTCACAACATCTGCTCCCCCATTTCTTGCCAAACATAGCTCTCTGTTGCACAAAGGACAGAAAGTAAAAACATTGGGTAAGGGTGGAAATAAACTTGGAGAAATTGTTCCCATCCTAGATATCAGTTGAATTTCTCTTCACTGGTATCAGATTTAGTGAACTGCTTCTATGCTCAACAGTTTTTTGGGTTTTTAACCAGCTAGGCGGGTAAAGCACAAGATGCCATCCATCCTTGGATCTCTCCCCACCCTGTTCCCCACAGCAGATTCCATAGAATCACAGAATCACAAAATGGTTTGGGTTGGAAGAGACCTCAAAGCTCATCTCATTCTAACCCCCTGCCATGGGCAGGGACACCACTCCATACAGCAGATTCCTCCAAGTCCTGTCCAACCTAGTCTTGAATGCTTCCAGGGATAGGGCAGCCCCAACTTTCCTGGGAAATTAGCAATTCAAAAGGTTTTTGCAGTTGGAGAATCAAAAATGTTTTCTACCAGACAGAATTGTTAGATCTGTGCAGTGGTTGATGGTTGTTTTTTATCAAGCAAACTTCAAATCACTTAAAAAAAGAGTTAAGAAGGGTCACCCAGTGAATGAGAACAGGAAGAGAGAGTTCTGACAATAAAGCAACAAATTCTGACAATAAAGCACCTAACAGAGATGCCTGTGGCAAATCTCAAATACTTGGGAGAAGAGTAACATCTGTGAGTGTTGCACAAGAGAAGAAATCCTTTCCTAGCCTTGTTAGTGATCATGCTGTCCTCCCTGGCACTGTCTGTATCAAATATTAGCTGCAGGAGATAATTACTGTTATATTAACTTCAATCTGTCTCATTTTAACATGCAAAAAATGTCAAAAAATACTTTTGGGTTGTTGTTGTTGGCTTGGTTTTTGTTTTGGTTTGGTTTTGGTTTTGTTTAGGTTTTTGGTTTGGTTGTGGTGTTTTGGTATGGTTTTTGTTTTGTTTTGTTTTTGTTTTTAAATATTGACAAGCAACTTGCTGACATGAAATATCATTTGGAAGGAGAGGAGTTAGGTTAGCCCAAAGTTCTGACTTGGCTGTTTTTATTTCAAAAGACAAAAATATTTCATAATAGATATACTAGAATGGTTAATACACCCTTTCCTGGTAACAGGCACAGCAGGCCTATGGTGTTTTTGCAAACTACACATAGGGAGGGCTTTGCCTTGACAGATGGAAGGGCCCTGTGTATCACAGCTGAAAACATATCGTCAGAGCAACACTTTAGTGACTGATCTCTGCTCTCTGGTGACCAGGGACAGGACCAAAGGGAATGGCTGAAGCTGTGTCACAGAAGATTTAGGTGAATATTAGGAAAAGATTCTTCCCCCAGAGGGTGGTCAGATGCTGAACAGGCTCTCCAGGGTTTGTGGAGGCCCCAGGGCTGCCAGAGCTCCAAAAGCATTTGGACGATGCTCTCAGGCACGGAGTGGGGTTGGTGGAATGTCCTGTGCAGAGCCAGGAGCTGGACTTGATGATCCTTGTGGATCCTTTCCCACTCAAGCTACTCTGTCCGCAATATTCTATGACTCACACAACTTTGTGCAGTATGTGAAATAAGCAACCGCTTCCATGGACATTGATGTTGGACAACTATAATCAAGCAAGTACAACATGCAAGTACCACCAGCACTGAATTAGGTCTGGAATGAGGAGTTAAACTCACCTCTATTCACTCTTGCTGCCAAACATTTATGGCTCCATCTGTTGTCGTTATGTGTGCAGTTGAATCCATATTTACTCAGCACATATTTGCTCTGTATATAAGCCAAGTACTACCCACTTCATATGCCCAATGACAGGATATCCGGATATGCTAATGAATGAATTGGCCTCTGGGGTGAAATTATGTCTGCATTAAGAAGATTTACATTGATATTAATAATGTCAGAGCATCATTGCTGATGGCTGAGTCATGGCTGAGCTGGGTATCACAGACATGTAAACAGTGAATCTGCCCTAGGAGGCTGGTTCAATGGTATGTTTATCAACATGGATCAAGTAATGGTGATATCAGAGGTCAAAAATCACATGAAACCATAAGCATAATACTGCATTGTACAAGCTTTTTATCTGCTGCTGAGATGAACTCACCAGAGTCCTGACCTTCAGAAATAACTCCCTAGCGAAGGGCCTGGAATCAAGGCCCTTTTATCCAATTATCTTGAATTCCAATTATCTTGTAACCCAGCATTGCTATTTTTTCTACTCCTCACCCAACCTGCTACTTCCACCCATTACAACCTCTGCCCACATACCCAAATCCTCAGCACCTTGCACCCTGTCTCTTCTGTTGAAGGTTCTTCCATTTTCCCCAACTCTGAGGGTTTCACTTCCGCAGCACCAGTGAAGTCTGAATCCAAATAAGATTATGGCCAGACCAAAATGTATTCACTTAAGATGATTGTTTGCTGCCTGTGGACATGTGTGAGGCAACTCTACACATAAAACTGCCTCATGGTCTTATCATAAATCCCAGAACAGTTTATGTTGAGAGGAACCTTAAAGACCATCTTGTTCCACCCCTTACCATGGGTGGGGCCACTGTCCCAGGCTGCTCCAAGCCCTATCCAACCTGGTCTTGAACACTCCCAGGGATGGGGCAAACAGCTTATCTGGGCAACCTGTACCAGGGCCTCACCACCCTCCCAGGGAAGAATTTTTGCTAATGTCTACTCTAACCTGCCCTCTGGCAGTGGAAGTCATTCCAGTGGCTGTCATTCCAGGCCCTTCTTTAAGATTTCTCTCCAGCTCTCTGGTGACTCCTTTGGACCCTGGAAGGTGCTCAAAGGTCTCCCTGAAGCCTTCTCTTCTCCAGGCTGAACAGCCCCAATTCTTCCTTCAAAACACTCACTGGTTTTGTTTAATATTTTTTTTTACTCTCCAGATTTCCTGCTAACAACTCACATTTATTTTGTTTTGCTTCCCTTGATCCTGTCCCAGACCTCACACTGGCATAAGTCCCCCTCATACCAAAGAGCTTTTCCGCCCAAGTTTCTGAGCTGATACAAATGTCAGAATGGCAGGAGTGAGCACAGAAACCCTCGATTTTCTACCCACCAACTGGAAATCCTGCTATGAGCATGTTTGACTATACAAATCCAATTATTAAGCACATTTAGGTATAAATTCAGAGTTTGCTAGAGGTCTAGTTTGATCTCTCTTTTTCCTTTATTTAGATGTGGATGGCCAAAGGTCCTTTGAAAAAGTGCTTAATAAGGGCAGAAATATAGTAACTCAAGTGCTTCCAGGAACAAAGGTCTAGAGATTTGCAGGCATATTAATGATGAGTAACAGAATAATAACTACATCTGCACAGTTGCTTTAGATTTTTATGATAGGGGGAAACTATTAATAAAACTTTATTGAAGCACAGAAATTGGGAGAGAAAATGAAGAGCAGTGCACTCTTCCAAAGCTGTTGAGGACACAGTGGTTAGTGAGAGTGTGAAAACATCATGTGGACTTGGGTTTATGTGCAGGGCTCTGGAAGAACTCTAATGATTACAATAATTTGGGGTTTGGTTTTCCATGTAATTCAAAATAAACAGTATTTCATAGGATCATAGAATGTTTTAACTTGGAAGGGACATTAAAGATCATATATAGAATCAGGAAGACTGCTGGATCCGTCCAGGTTCAGCAAAAAGCATCTCAGCCTCCAAGTTACTTGCAGTGTATCTGCTTTGTTTCTTTTTTGTAGATTTTCTATTTTATGGTCATGTCTTGACAGAGATTCATGGAATTCATTTATCTCCATCTGAATTTAGGGAGAAGATGTGTAGGCTCTGAAGTGCAGCATTTGATGGCCTCAAGTTGGGTAACTATGAAACCAAGATATCTGTTTGGGAAAATGTTGATTTATATAGACCAGGTACTAAAGGGCCAGACCTGGGAAGTGTGGCTCCCAGCCCAGAGCCATAATCTCTCTAAAGCCACTCCTCCATACCCCTGGCATATTTTGAGATAACCTGCACCTTAACAATGAAAATAAAAGTATTGTATAAAGAACAAAGAGTGAAAAAGAAAAACAAAGTCAAAATACTTGTGTGTCTTGGGAACGGAAAAATCATTTCAGCGAGCCATCTCTGACAGATATTTTTTTGAAAACTAATACTGAATAGTAAATTTGCTGCAAGGAAAAAGCTAACTACATGCTCAAACCACAATATCTATAAAAAGAAAGGCTATGTTTGCAAGCAATTCTTCTCAGAGGAATCATCCAGGTCCAGACTGCTCCCTGGAAGGAGCATTAACTACATCAGGCTTTTTTTCAAGCATGGAGCAAAGTCCCAAGTGTAGCAAGTAATTGAAAGATCATTGACCAACAATAGCAAGTTAGATGCCGTCAGGGAGAGCCTGAATGCTATACAAACAGCTCTGTCTCCCTCCTTCCTTCCAGCACAGCGCCCAGCAAGAGGATATCAAAAAGCATTCACAGTCACAATGTGACCCTCCACACATTCAGCTCAGGGAAGGGGCTGAAAAGAAAGGAGGTGCCAGCATTATTCAGGGTGTTCTTGGGAGGAAGAAAGGGAGGCATGACAGTTTTTTATATTCAAAAGCAAACCCCAGACAAAACAGTGAAGACAGGCTGCACATTGTTCAGAGCTGCTAGACATTCTGCGTTTCTCATGGAGAAGCATCTCTGCTGTGTCTGATCTCAGCAACCCCTGCTCTGATGTCGGGGCTGGCGGGGGTGGCTGGTGCCCGTGGTGGTTTGCTAGAGCAAGAGCCATGGCAGCCCCACAGTGAGTGCAAGACTCACCCTGCTAACACCATCCCTAGGGTGCAGACAGGCAGGCAGATTGTGCCACATATGTCTGAGGAGGTCTCACCCCCCCTAGAGAGATTTACTGACAAGGAAGAGGAGGAAGGGGAGGATATGCTATTGGATTAGTGCTTCTTGGTCCTCTCTTCTGCCTCAACTCATTTGCAGAAGCTCCAGAAGCACAACACTTCCTTGCCTCAGCCTTTTCTGTTGGGAGTTGAGCAGTGCTGCCCAGCCCTCTCCAGCACACCTACATGGAAACATGATTGCTGCCCTTGACTTGCAGCCTAGCACTGGCTGACTCACATATCTGTGGTGGAAACACCTTCCCCAGTCAGCCCCTGGTACTGCCATTCCCTTGGCATTTTTACTTCCTGGGAGCAGGCATGGCCCCATCAGAGGGACTATAGGGAGGTCAGGCACTGCACCAGGGATGCAGGTGTGTTTCCAGCTGCAACACAGACAGGCCCTGTACAATACCCAGCCTCTGCTGGGTGCAATTCCACCACGAGTTCTCTCTCTCCCCTCTGGCTCATATATCAAGTTGCTTCCTTCCAGCTCTTGGGACAGATGTTGGAATGGTGTTCACTCTCTGGGAGAAGATACTGAGCTCCATTTTCTCAGCTGCTTGAAGCCTTAACCACCCTCCCTGGCTATAGCCAAGGAAACAGCAGTGGCAAGAGACACCAGCCTTGGGCTCCAGGGCTGTTTTGGTGACTCTCTGTCAAAAATCTCTGCTTCTCACCTGAAGGGAGCTCCAGCTTCATACCAGTCAAATACCATCAGCTATAGGAGAGCTCCTCTTTTTTCATGGTATGGTACTTCACCTCTGCTCTGGAGACAGGCTGTGTGTTCAGCCTGGGGATGAGAAATATCCAGGGAGACCTTTGAGGCAACCCCAGTGCCTGGAGATCCTGAAGAACAATCTGGATGCAATCCTGTGCCATGTACTCTAGGATGACCCTTTTTGGGCAGAGAAGTTGGACCAGGTGGCCCACTGTAGTTGCTTCCAACCTGACCAATTCCAAATATTCTGTGAATAAAGGGGCTCCAAGAAATCTGCAGTGGGACTTTGAAAAATGACCTGGAGTGACAGAAAAGGGGGAACAGATTCCCACTGTTATAGAGCAGGTTAGATGGGATATTTGGAAGAAATTGGGCACAGAAGCTTTTGCTGCCTCATCCCTGGAAGTGTCCAAGGCCAGGCTGGATGGGGCTTGGAGCAACCTAGTCTAGTGGAAGGTATCCCTGGCCATGGGAGGAGGTGGAATGAGATGGTCTTTAAGGGCCCTTCCAATCCAAACCATTCTGTGATTCTATGAATCTGTAAGTAAAATTAGTACTGGAGTAGCAGCATTCATCAGTAAGTGACCTGGGTGGACTGCTTGCTTCCCTGGGTGAAGTTATGCTGGTTTAAACCAACTTAATAACTGGCTGGGGACTGTATTGGCAGAACATATGCAAACCCTGCTGTTCAGCCACCTCGGGCCAAATTGGTTTCTTTAGCCATGGAATCTCTGGGATACAGAGGCTCACATTTATAGAAAGTTTATGAAACTACACTTTATCCAAGCTTTTATACATGGACTCATTGTTAAGAGAATGACTGGTCTGGCTGACTTCCGTGGGAGGAGATGGATGTGTAGTTAAACTGGTGCCTGTGGCTGAAGAAGAGGGGAACTTCCCCATGTGCTGGTCTGTGGCCTGTTGAAACAGCACACAAGGAACTTGGGTTTTAGATTATATCAACACATTTTGCTTCCTCCTATCATGACAGGCCAAACCAGTAAAGATTTACTGATTTTATATTGAAACCAGTTCTGCAAACACCTCTCCAAAATAGTTGAGCAAAGTATAATTGGGGTAATAGAGCCCAGGATAATAACAGCATTGAAGCAGGTATTTTGCTAGAGGTTGCATGAATAGCACTGAAGAGTAGGAAATGCCTATAAGGGGGGGATGGACATACAGAGAGCACACAAAATACAGGGGTGAATTATGGATGAAGTAAGCAGGACTGTGGAATTGCAGAAAAATTGAAGTTGGAAGAAATCTCTCCTTCCACCAAGCAGCTCAAACCATCTTGGAGAAATATTTGGGGCTTGAAGATACATGACTAATCAGCACCTCTGAGCACTAAATCAAGATTAATAGTTTCATGCAAGTTAACTGCAGTATGGCTGCAGATGCCTACATATTAACAGGGCTTAACAGGGGATTAAACCAATTTTAGGAGTAAAGAACCTTGGAAGCATGTTTGTTCCTCCCTTGGGACAGGCAGAGCAACTCCATCAGGAGGAGTACCACCAGGTCATGTGTTTTGGGTGGCACAGAGGGGATGAATAAACTGCTTGGAGCAGACCTGCAGCAGCCTTTGCCCCACTGGGTGAGTCATTGCAAAATCCAGGAGCCAGGGCAGAGGGGTCAAGAGGAAAGGGAGAGAGAAGTGAACAGAGTAGGAAACAGATGTTACCATACAACTGTTTCGTGTAGGATTTACAACAGTTCATGGAGTCAGAGGCAAGAAAGGACCATAAGCTCATGGAGGCTGACTTCCTGTATTTTGGTTCCATCCTGTTGCCTTAGGTGCAGACTGTACTCCTACCCCATTCACAGTCCCAGAGGGTCTCACATCTCTGGGCTCCCAGATTGTGCTGTAAAAACTCAGCTCTGTAGCACAATTTGGGGTGATGGCTACTGCAATTTGAGCCCTGTGCAGCTGTTCAAGGAAGCAGAACATCTGGCTCAAGAAGAAGATTTCTGTGGAATCCCTTGGGAGGAAACAGTCTTTCATTATAATCCAGAAAGGTCTGGAGAGCTGGATTTAATTTTTTTTTTCCAGTTTAAATAAATGTGACTTAAATGTAAAGTGTTGTGATCTATGAAATAAATACAGAAAAGATTTTTCACATTTCTTGCAGTGCTTTGAGCTCTCCTCAATATAATCATGTGAGTGTCTAGTCTGAGCACAGACAGACAAGGAGGAAAGGTGGGAGGCAAATGAATGTGAAAAAAAAACACCCCCAGTTCAGCACAACTGCAAGTGCAGGTTCACAATTATTGGGAGATGACGAGACACCTGCCAAAACAAGAAATGCTGGTTTAGAAAGAGCAGAACTGTCTTGTGCAGACTCTGCTGACAGGATCTACCCTGAGCACACAAAACTGGCTGCTGCTGTATTTGAGAATGCAGATGAAAACAGCGGGTTCTTCCGCAATGAGGCACGCCCCAGGGGTGTCTTTATAACAGGATTGTGTGTTTTAGAAGTAACATTGGATAGAAGCATTATCTGGGAATCTGTGAGTCAGCTTGTGTTTGGTATTGGCAGATAAATATACTAATAAGCACATGCAATAATAGCCACCTTGAAGGAGCAGCCTCAATTGCTGATATGGCAAACAGGTTTGCTAACGATGTGCAGAGATTGGCATTAGGAAGTGGTCGTGGTTGAGTCCTGAACAGTCAGTTCAGGAGAGGCAGGAAAATGCATTCCTTGGCTGAACTGTGCTCCAGCAATGAGTAAGAGGTGAGGGCTTTTCTGGAGCCTCAAAACCATCCTTGCTTCAGGCCAGAAGTGTTGCATGGGCTACGGGTTACTTGATATTTTGTGGGTAGCATTGCCTCTGTCCCCAAGGGTGGGACTCACCTCAGCAGGCCTGTGAAACTGGCCGCAACTGGAAGATGTTTAGGTGAGATTTCAGGAAGAAATTCTTCCCTGTGAGGGAGGTAAGGCACTAGTACAGGCTGCCCAGAGAAGCTCTAGCTGCCCCATCCGTGAGAGTGTTCAAGGCCAGGTTGAAGCAACCTGATCTAGTGGAAGGTGTCCCTGCCCATGGCAGGGGGTTGGAATGAGATTTAGCTTTTAGTGCCCTTTCACTCCAACCCATCCTGTGATTATGTCTTCTTCAGGGGCTTTTTCTGTAGTTAGTAGAGAATTGATCACTAGTCTGGGGCACCTCTCCTATGTGGAAAGGATGAGGAACTTGCAATTGTTCAGCCTGGAGAAGGCTCCAAGGAGACCTTATTGCAACCTGTCAGTACTTCTAAGGCAGCCTGAAAGAAAGGTGTACAAAAACATTCAAAGCAAATTTTGTCTTTGAAACAGGAAATCAAAACTGTGCCATACTTTGGCCTGCAGCTGAATGTGAATGAGATCCAATTATCTGTTGTGTTTGGAAAGCCTTTAAAGGCTGAGGAGAGAGTACACACCATAGGGCTGCAGACACCTATGTACAGCACCTCAAAAATCTGTAGATTTATGCAGTTCATAGAATCATCTCGTTCCAATCCCTTGCCGTGGCAGGGACACCTTCCACTAGAACAGGCTGATCCAAGCCCTGTACAGCCCGGCCTTGGACACTGCCAGGGATCCAGAGATGCTATCTCTGTGCAGCCTGTGCCAGGGCCTCACCATCCTCACAGGGATTAATTTCTTCCCAATTCCTTCCCAATAACCTATATAATCCTGCCTTCTGTCAGTGTGAAGCCATTCCCCCTTGTCCAAGGCCCCTCTCCAGTTCTCCTGGAGCCCCTTTAGATGCTGAAATGTGCTGAAAGGTCTCCCCAGAGCCGTCTCTTTCCCAGGCTGGACACCCCCAGCTCTCCCAGTCTGTCTCCAGAATAGAGGGGCCCCAGACTGTAACAGGCATGTTAGACATCCCCATACACATAACAGATGTGCTTTCAGGGCCTCAGCTGAGATCAGAGGTTTGATGTGCAGGACGTCAAGCAAAACAAAAGATGTTTTCTGCCTCAGAACCTCCCAAGTGAGTGGCAGGAAGGACTTGGCCAATGGAGGAGCCAAGCAAAGAAGATGAGAGGAATGGTGAGCATGGAACTGAAGAGCTGTGATTTTTGCAGACTTCAGCAAGAGGTGACCTTCTAGGCACTGTGGGGGGCAGTGCACCGGCAAGATTGAGAAGCAACTGAAAGAAAAAGCGTGCAAAATAGTCAGATTTTGGGGGCTGCAAAAGGCTGCTCTATGGAGAACAGAGTGACAGTTGCAAAGAAGGTGCTTTGTTTGGTGGAGGCTCAGACTGTGAGGCAGGGGAAAGATGGAGTGCAATGTGTTTGAGCAATGTGTTTGAGAGATGAGCTGGGAAGATGAACCCAGCAGCAATGGGGGAGTACAAACATGCTCTCAGAGAGTGCCATAGATAACCCAACTCCTCAGACCACCTTTCAACCCTTCAGCTCACACAGAGACATCATGACCACATAAAGTGTCTCTTTTTCACAATGAGCCCCATTTTACTTTTATTACTCTTTCACCCTCTCTTTGCTTAGCAATGAATGGATTACCTTTGGGTCAAAATAGCAAGAAAGAGGTTGTTCATCTGCACACAGAACTCAAGGTAAAGAGTGAGGAACATGAGGGGAAAATAACTCACCTTGTGATGAGAGGGATTATGAGTGGGAACCAGGGGGTAAAGAATGGGAATTTTCATGCTGGAATAATTTTAACAACACAAAACAACCACCTTGCCATAGTTAAGTGCTAAGAAATAACAACTTGCCATTAAGTCATCACATTATAGTCTCAACAGTGATCGTGTAGAAGCCTCAATATCCATGGTGTCAAACCAGGATATTCACAGGAAGATTAATGAGCATTTAAAACATGAAAGCTCCTCACCAGAAGGCTTTCTCCAGGAATTGCCTGCAAGCTCAATTGTTGTTACTTAAATAAACAGAACAGTATTGTTGAATATGAACATTTTTACATTGTCTTATAAAATTGTCAGAATAAGGGTGAAGAGGAAGTATTTTACAGCAAATATCCACAGGCAAATCTATTTTCTGCATAATTTTCCACTGCTTTAACACCCCAAACTCCCTAATTTGCCTACAGGTACCATGCTGCAATCTGTGCTTTCTGACACCATTTTAGGGAGTCACCTGCCCTGGAGAAGGGTTATTTCATACAATCATGGAATGGGCCTTTAAGATCACCTAGTTCCAAACACCTGTCCTGGGCAGGTATGCTGCTCACCTCGATTTCTTCTAAAGCTGTTTTGTGAGGGATGTTGATATATAATTTTGTCCTGGTTTAGGGCAAGAAACTCTCATTTCTATATTTTGTTCTGGTTTAGGGCAAGAAATTCTCATTTCTATATTCTTTTTCATGGTGTGAAAATATCTCCACCTTCTTCTGACCAGTCTCACAGAGCATGGCAAACTCCTGGCTGATGGCTAGAAGAGTTGCAGAAACTTCTGAGGAACACCTCATTCAAGAATTGGGACTGCTGGTGTTACTTTCCTCAGCCTGGTAGCTCATATTAGAGGAAAAGGATAAAAAAGGCTTAGAGGAGGTAACTGGTCTTGTGTTTGGATGGGAATCGCTGTGAAGATGGTGATTAAATGCTCTGCTGTCTGTTTTTAGAGGATTTGCCTTGTGGGAGGTGAACCTATAAAAGTCACCTGTCTACTTAGGAAGTGCTGATAGCTGATAAACAGGCAAGGCAGGAGGGTGGATGAGGGTGACTCAGGAGCAAGACACTCTCAAGGAAATGAACTCTCTTTGTAGATACTGAGATCATTAACTTGTTCTAGCCTCTGTCATCCAGGACTGAGATTTGTTACATGAGCTCAAACTCCCCTTAGGAGATGTTGGACACTTCACATGGGGTGAAGCCATGGGGTTTCATGGATCATTGGCCACCTCTTGTTTCCAGAAGGAAACTGACATCAGATGGGTGGAGAAACCACTGAACCAGCATCAGTGGAGATGACCAGGTGCAGGAGTGACAACCACTTAGAATCACAGAATCACAGGATGGTTTGTGTTGGATGGGAGTGAAAGAATATGTGCTTTAACCCCTCCCATGGGCAGGGATACCACTCACTAGATCAAGTTACTCAGGGCCACATCCAGCTTACCCTTGAACACTTCAAGGGATGGGGCCATGCAAAACCTTGTTGAGAAGGCTCAAGATATTAACTGGAAAATCTCTTCTCAGTGTCTGATGTTCCTCAGTAAGTCTGCATATCAGAGAACCTGTTTATAATATGTGAGTCTTGAGAACCTCACCCCTGGGGTGCTCTGACCTGCATGTATGCTGCCCTAAGCCACTGTAGCCACCAAGTTGGGATAGTTCATCCTAGACAGTTCAGATCACCTTCTCGTTAGCCTGTCTCCACTACAGGTTGACAGAATCAGGTCCAAGAACCTACAGACAGATAGAAATTGGCCTGTCAAGTCCTTTGTTTTCCAGTTTCTTCACTGCTGAGTTAAACTAAGCTACATGAGAACAAATTCACAGAGAGCATCCAACATCTTCTCTGTCCCTGACATCTTCTGTAATTATGCAGAGGACTTGTCCATCCCACTGGCATCGCTAGTTTCTGCACCAAATGCCTGGATCAAACCCACAAGTAGCTCTTCCAGGTTACATATTAGGAAGTTCTTTACTACAAGGATAGTGAAGCCCCTCTCTAGGCAAGTTGTCTAGAGAAGCTGTGGCTGTCCCACCCCTGGGACTGTCCAAGGCCAGCCTAGATGGGGCTTGGAGCAGCCTGTACTAGTGGAAGATGTCCCTGCCCATGGCAGGCCATCAGGACTGGATGGTCTTTAAGGTCCTTTCCAACCCAAATAATTCCATGATTTTATGAAGGCCGCAGGTCACTTGCCCTTAGCACAATGCATCACAGTCCCATGACTTATGTTATAAATCTGCTTTCGAGATCTTGCAGACCCAGGATAAAGTCCTGTACTTTGCCGTCTCCTCCTGATTGCCCCTGATATATCCCAGCTCCCTGATGCTAGTAGGGACACACTGCAGTCCACTCCACCTAGCACCAGCTGCCTACAGCCCCAGCAACTTTCTTTCCCTTCCAGCTTGCAAAAGCCAGGCTACAGCACCTCAGGTATCCAGAAACCCCTCATTTTGCATGCAGGAGACCATCCCCTCTGTGCCATGCACTTACCCTTCCCCAGCTGATCCCAGTCACAGACAAGTTCCAGCAGTTTCTCTTTGCAGGGTTTTGTGCAACATTCAAAGCAAGTGCATGAACTACTTGGGAACAAAGCCTTTTCCTCGAGGAAACACCCTTGAGAAGGCACCAGCTCTTACCACATTCACAGTCTGACAGCTTCTGGCAGCCCTTGGCTTCCCCAAAATGCACCCCAGCTGCTTCTGAATGGGAGCTGCTATAGGGAGGCAAGGTAAAAAATAGTTGCATAGGAATTGGTTTCTTTCTGGTGTAGTTGGAAGAGAAGAAGGGAATGAAAAGGAAAAGCTTAGTGACATCAGACTTGGCTTTCCAGAGCAGAGCATCTGAGTACCTCACTTCTGCATCCACTTGCCTCACTTCCCTGCCCCACTCCCAGCATTCAGCCAGCTCAGCTCTTGGCTCAGCTCTAGTTGAATGCAGACAGATTTTTCCCATGAGGGTGGGGAGGCCCTGGCACAGGGTGCACAGAGCAGCTGTGGCTGCCCCATCCCTGGAAGTGTTCAAGGCCAGGCTGGAGGGGGCTTGGAACAGCCTGGTATAGTGGAAGGTGTCCCTGCCCATGGCAGGGGGTTGAACTGAATGATTTTTAAGGTCCCTTCTAACCCAAACCATCCTGTGTCTGTATTATTCTACGATCTGATACATAAACACTGTCGGGACAGCAAACAAGAAACTTCAGGCTTTGAGATCTGGCTTTGCAGCTTTGTCATTCTTCAGTCCTCAGCGCAGGATTTTTGGTGCAGTGTCTTCTGCTCCAAGCGATTTCCCACTCCAGCAAATAGGCTGGCTGCTGCAAGGCAGGAGCACAATATATCTGCCCGTAGCAGCTGAATTGGCCTAAGCTCTGCAGAGCTAATCAGCCATGAAAATGCCCCTCCTTGCCATTCTGGAAGAATTGACTTTAATGATGAGAGACATTCTATTTTGAGTCTGTTCAAAAGGGTAGGATGCCTTTCAGGGAGATTTCAACTCATCCTTGGGAGCATCCCATGCAGTCAGAGAGCTCAGAGCTTTCTCTTAACCCTCTCCTAACCTGGAGTCAGGAATTTCAGAAGCTCAATGCAGGATTAATACAAGACTTGGAATTATAATATATATAATTAATACAAGGCTTGACATTTGCATTTTTAAAATTATTTTTTGCTGAGATCTCCTTAATGTGTTTTTCCCAGCCCTGACATTCTGCAAGTGCTGGTGATCCATCATGCTCCACATCTCCAGCTCCCACATCACCCTTGGCATTCTTGACCACCAGAATCATAGAATGATCAGGCAATCACAGAATATGTTGAGATGGAAAGGACTGTCTTGTTCCACCCCCCTGCCATGGGCAGGGACACCTTCCAGTATCCCAGGTTGCTCCAAGCCCTGTCCAGCCTGGCCTTGAACACTTCAGGGACGATATCAAGGATTATCACAGAATCACAGAATAAACTAGGTTGGAAAAAACCTTTGAGATAATCCAGTCCAACCTCTAACCTAACATTACCTTATCAACTAAATCACGGCACTGAGTGTGCCTCATCAAGCCTTTTTTTAAACACCTCCAGGGATGGTGACTCTGCCACCTCCCTGGGCAGCCCAATCCAATGCCAAACCACTCTTTCTGTGAAGAATTTTTATCATCTAATACCTAGCCTAAACTTGCCCTGGCACAGCCTGAGGCTGTGACCTCTCATCCTGTCACTGTTCCCTGGGAGAAGATACCAACCCCACCAGGCTACAACTTTCTTTTGGGCAATTGCAGAGAGTGATGAGGTGTCCCCTGAGCCTCCTCTTCTCCAGGCTAAATACTCCCAACTTCCTCAGCTGCTCCTCACAGGGCTTGTGTTCCAGGCCCTTTTCCATCCTGTTGCCCTTCTCTGGATACATTTGAGCATCTCAAGGTCCTTCCTAAACTGAGGGGCCCAGAAGTGGACACAGTACTCAAGGTGTGGCCTCACCAGTGCCAAGTAAAGGGGAAGAATGACCTCCCTGCTCCTGCTGGCCACACTGTTCGTGGTACATTCTGGGAGACGTCCTATAACATCTCCCTGGAAATGTTCCTGCACGTTGTGTTTAGCCCAATGTCCTAGCACAGCTACAAGGATACAATTCCTGTCTCCTGTCCTTACATCTGTGTTCTACCTCCCGTCTCACATTCAGGCAGCCATAGATGGGATTTATCTCCCGCATGCAGAGGGCTGTTAATTGTGCCTATGTTCAGGCTGGCAATGCCAGCAGGACCCTGTGCTGCTATTTTCCCTCATTATTCCCTGTATCTCCCTAAGGCAGCAATTTTTTCTCATGCGTCCCCTCTCTGAACAGCATCTCCTAATATCCCAGTCTCAGCCGTGGGAGCTATGAAATATGATAGAAATGATGGGACATTTATCCTATCTCCCAGCTGGGCTGCACTGACTGCCAGGGCTTTTTGTCCAGATTTAGGACACAGCTGCAAACAATAATTTGTGAGTCAGGAGCTGAGATTTTTAGGGGGCTAATAAAGATCCTCCCCATTAGTGAGTTGGGTGGAGATGGTCATCTTGAAAGGAAGTTGTTGTAAGGTTCCCTGGAGGAGAATACTTCCTGTGGAAGAAGGCATTTCTCTCTGTGAGAACAACCTGATCTATCATACTAGTTATTAGTAAGTAACTATAATAACTAATTTATTATTAGCAGACGGAGAGAGTTGAGGGTGTTCAGCATGGAGAAGAGAAGGCTTCAAGGAGACCTTACTATCCCTTCTAGTGCCTAAAGTGGCTTCAAGAGAGCTGGAGAGGGACTTTAGACAAGGGAATGGCTTCACACTGGCAGAAGACAGGTTCAGATGGGATATTGGAAAGAAATTCTTCCCTGTGAGGTTGTTGAGGCCTGAAACAGGCTTCCTGGAGAAGCTGTGGATGCCACATCCCTGGAACTGTCCCAGGCCAGGTTGGACAGGGCTTGGAGCACCCTGGTCTAGTGGAAGGTGTCCCTGCCCATGAAAAGGATTGGAATGAGATGGTCTGTAAGGTCCTTTCCAACCATTAAATGATTAATAATAATATTATCTGGTTTTGCAGCAGCACCTGAAGTTACAAAGACAAAGAATGTACTGGTCATGCCACTCTGAAGAGGACATCCCTACCATGGGGCTGATAAGGCTAGATGCATTTTTTGGGTCACTGTGATCAGCTATGACCTCCCAGGCTGGGTCTGAGATGGCTCAAAATTTACACCCAGGAGTCATATCACCCTAGTCCCTCCCCTGCTGACTATCTATCAAAGGCATATCTTGAATCCTGAGCAAAATATTCCTATCTCAATAATTCTGGAGAAAAGAAAGTCCTACAAGTAAGGCTGGAATGCAAATCCACTGATTCTCCTTTTTCTTCCACAATCCTCAGGTACTACAACTAACAAAGTAATGGAGTAAAATTATGAATTCAGCACAATCTGAAGATACATTTTTCCAATTTCTCTTTGAGTTCTCTGTGCCAGATTGCCCCAAGGGAGATGGTTACAGTTTGATGGCACATCTAAGCTCAGTGAGCCAGGGGCTGCTGTGCTCAGTGCTTTTCTCCATGCCAAAACCCAGTCACCCCTTGCTGTGAGTCAGGAAAGAATATTCCCAATGTAAATGACTTTACAGTTCATATAAATTAAGCCCTAGAGGACTTGACAGCAGAACAATTCTCTGTCTAAGCAGTTCATCTCACACCCAGCCTTCCTACCATGCACTCTATAGAGAGGGAGGGGTTTGGTCTCCATCCCTAAATCCCCCTGATATTATCAGGGAAAGAGGCAATTACACCCAACAGCTTTGCTGAAGTAGCTTGGTCAGCCTAGGGAGGCCACTGAACTCATCAGAGCAAGCTGGTGACCACATGTGGGAACAATGCTCAGTCACCACACAGCCATTGTGGATTCTGGTCTGTTCTCAGCCCTGATGGTTTTTTGCAGTGATTTATTTAAGCCCATATCAGGGTTTCTCAAGAGCTGAGTCTGCAAGCCAAGTCCGTCACTCCTGGGACTGATTTTTTTATTGTAGGACAATCCATCCTGCCACGACAGTATCTCTATCATCAAACAATGTTGCTCAGAGCATGTCACTACCTTATTTTTCATTCATGCGTCATCTGGTTTTGTTTGTTGTTCACTAGGAGACAAGCATGTGTTCAGCCATTTAGGACCATTAATAGATGATGTTGCTCTTCAAAGAGCAAGACTGGGAAAACACATACCGGATTGGGAAGTGTTGGTCAGAGGAGCGTGCAGCAATATTTTCTCATGAATTTTACATCTCTCTGCCCTCAGAGTGGAGTTCTCCACTCTCCCAGGCTTTAGCAGGTAAACTTGGTTTTGGTTTTCTTCGCTGATCACAAATCCACCACGTGGGTTCATGTGCTGGCAGAAAGTCAATCCAGATAGCTGGATATTTTCTAGCTCCAGGTGATGCCTTTTCTATGTCTGAGCAGCCTCAATGCTGTTCCCTCAAAGCCCAAGGGTGAAACACTTCCCTTTTCACAGGAAAACCATTCTGGCTGCAGAATGATTCATATGTTGGGGCTGGCGGACTGTCTGTTGTCTCCACATTTCCCCATGCACCAGAGGTTGTGGTCATGTCCTCTGGAGTGGCCTCTGAAGGCCATGGCACAAAGGCAGCATGGAGGAGAGGCTCTGATGGGAAGGTCCTCTGCAGCCAGGGAAGAAGTTATCTAAAGATGTTGTTAATTTAGCAAATGAACATAAAGTGCTGCTCCAGCTGTAGGTGGCTTCAAGAAGCTGCAAAGCTTCTTGGTCAGGCTTTTTGTCTGCAGGTTTGGTGCTCAGATATGTTATAATATGGTCAGGTTCAGAATCATAGAATCACATAGGTTGGAAAAGAGATCTAAGATCATTGAGTCCAACCATTAACCCAGCACTTCTACCTATGCAGTGCAAATAGGAATTCAAGAGAGGGTGGTGATGAGGGCTGGTCAAGCCTTCATAGACCTGCCTTGAAACCACTGATCAGTGGTTTCCCCTCATTACACGGAGTCCTAAAATACCTGTTCCTCTTCCTCTGTTCAGTTACCCTCATGGTGCATTTTTCCTTCCTTATATCCAGTTGGATTTCTTTTTCCTGCAAATTGCACCTCATCCCTTCACTGTGAATCTGTAGGAAGTCTTGTCTCTCTTCTGTCTGTCCCCTCTGTCATCCTCCCACTGTCAAGATAGTAAGGCTTTATAAGACCACTTTAAAATTTATTTGTATACAACCAGTTCTTGACTGGCCTTGACAAGTTCTCTTAAATAGTCCTAGCTTCCTAAGTCCATCTGCAATCTGGAGAGCTGAAAATATAGAATTGTTGCATTGGCCATATAGGAATGCCTGGGGAAGTAGAAGAGTTCAGCTGGATCCTGGGAAGAAGCACAATACAGGACTAGGTTTATCCTGAAGAACTATCCATCTATACAACCTTTGATGGGGCTTTGTTCTATAGGAACCACCTTGCAACTTTTTTCTTTAAATTATTTTTGAGTATTTAGGCCCATTTTTCCACTCTGTTGCCACATCCCAGGCTGTGGAGTTTATTTGGACTCCTGGAAGTCTGGGAAGCCACAGCATGCTTTGTGTGCATGAGCTGCTTACTCTCTGCCTGGACTGCTCTGTGTTCTCCTCCCTCCATCCTGAGGGTGCCTAAGATGGGTTGCACTCATCAGGCATTATCTTAGCCTTGACACCAAGTTGAGTCACACAAACTGTTCCCATGTCCTTCAGCTTCTCAATGGAGCCATATATCCTTCAATTTTCTGCCTGCTACTGCCCCAGGCCATTTGTATCACTACCTTGGTGGACACGTGACCTTTGCTTCCAAGGGACGCATGTCTGGGTGCTTTGAGCTCTGTTCTCAGCTACCTGCCTCTGTGAAGGCTTTTAATATTTTTTAACAACTACCTTCAATACAGGGCAGTGATTTGGGATGGAAGGAAGTCTCTGAGCAGGCCAGAAGGGTCTCTGAGAAGGGTTAGAGAAGAATCTGAGGCTGGGCAGGCTCTGCCCTGGCTACTAAACTGGCCTGACTGTGATATGAGAGTTTTTAAGTTAGTTCAATACCCCCTCCTGTGCCACCCCAAAAGTGTCTTTGGGCTTAAAAAAATAAATTATGCTGAGCTTTCCAAATTTGCCACACATACAACTGCTTAAGTTGGAAGGAGACATGTGAATTTCATAAGACTTTTTTTCTCCTGGCTTCTGAGAGGCTGAGCCCAGGAAATCATAAAATCACAGAATGGTTTGTGTTGGAAGGGAATTTAAAGGTTATCCAGTTTCAATTCCCCTGCCATGGGCAGGGACACCTTCCATTAGCCCAGGGTGCTTCAAACCCTGTCCAACCTGGCCTTGGACAATTCCAGGGATGGGGCAGCCACAGCTTCTCTGGGCAACCTGTGCGAGGCCCTCACCACCCTCACAGGGAAGAATTTCATTGTTAATATTTCATTTATTTTATATAAGTAAAATTCATTTGCATAGTAAATCCACTTCTTGCAAGGCCCTTTTGACACGTCCCAGTACTGCAGAACCTTGGACACCCCAAATCCTTTTGGTAGCAGTTCTTTTCCACAGCTCAGTGAGTTAATGATTTTTGGAGCAGAAATGCAGTGTGCTACATGCCTGTGCAGCTCTGGCCTCTGCTGGGAGATGTATTCAAACACCCTCTGAGATCCTTTCACTGGGATGTCTCCTGACACTAAGAGCCTGCTTTGGTGGCATAGTTAGGGAAGACCCACATCCCAAGGAGTCCGGCAGGATTTCCATCCAGCTTGCTGAATTACTTGACAAAATTACATCATGAAGACCATTTCCAGGTGATGCCAAGTGCTCTTTGAGCCTCTTGGACTGCACAAGCAAGAAAAAGCTCATGACAGGACTCAGCTGGAAGGATGTCAGCAAAGGGAGAGAGCTTTCTCCCCTCAGCAGCCCCATGGCTGCCACACTACTCCAGCCCTCAGAGGTGACTTGAAGACACAGCAGAAGATCTGCTGGGAAAGAAGGAGCTATTTTCCTTTGCAGGTCACAAAAAAGGCATTTGTGACTGCAGCCGCCTTACAAACACAGGCCCCTTATTGTTTGCAAAGACACCCTTGGCAACCTTTTGGAGCAGCCTGGAGATGAACCAAGAAGGCCTTTGTGAAGCTTTATAAAGGGGCATTATGAGCAGGGGGCCCCACGGATGGGTGGGATGTGCTGGGGCGATCCTCCCCAGAGGGAGCTGTGGGAAGCACGGATCTCTAGGAGATGTTTTGTACTGGAGCTGGTGTACCAGGCTCTCATGTGCTGGGGATAGGCTGATTGCTCCCATCTTCCTGTACAGAACATCCTCACAGTGAAGAGGGAAGCTCTTTGGGAAGCTGAGCAAGATGTGTGGATGATCTGACTTGAAAATCTTCACTGACACCCATCATAGTTAGGGCTGGAATGGGGGTTGAGAAGTTCGGGTCTTGGTCCTGCTGCTCCACTGCAGAGCATCTGATAGCACAAGGCAGATATCCCAGACAAAGAAAATCCAGTTTTCTTGTAAAAATATAAAGTAACAACTGCTGAAATGCAGTCCTTTTTGCTTAATGGGATATTAGTGGTCGTATCAGAAGCCCAAGACAGGTTTTTGGGTTCTGGAAAGGATTTTCCTTGCCTTTGGTCACTTGGCATGATGAGGAAGACCTAACAGCCAAGAAAAAGCTCTCTGGAGGAAGGCATGAGTGTGTTATGGATGATAAAACAAAGATGACTTCATCTCGAGCTTATAAGCATGGTCTCACACTTGTAGGGGAGTCTTCCTTTTGTTAGTTCTGTGGCCCAAGGACCACTTGCCTTGAGATGCTGTGACAAGGCAGCTGAGTACCCAGCCATGGCAAGAGGTACCTGCAGCCTTCCTCAGGAAGGGTGATCTAAAAGTCAGGGAGGATTTGCTGTTTCCATATCTTGGGGTGTCTTGTTGAGCCAGGACGTAATGATCTGGAAGCTCCCAAATTCTTCCTGTGTGCTTGTCACAGAAGAAGGACACATCACCTTGTCTGTGGTGTGAGCAAACTAGCTTTTCAGGAGGAGGAGGAAATTGGTTTGTGTGAGAGCCCCAGCCAGGACTGTGCTTCCAAACAGAGCAGAGGTAGAGAAGAATCAGGTAAATGCAATCCTGGGTGTATTTTATGGAGATAAGAGTAGCAAGGAACATTCCAGCTGTGCTGGACCACAAATTCTGCAGGCTGAGCCCACAAACCACATGTGGACTCTGGGGAATGGTGCTGCTCCCCCTTTTTCCACTGGTTTTGTGACAGGGTCTGCCCCAAAGCCAGCCCTCTTGTCACAAGTGGGGGATGTGACCACACAGCAAAGGACACTCTATGTGGTTACAAGAGCTGCATATCTATCCCTTTACTCAGGCCAGATGTGTGAGCTGAGCCCACCTACAACCCAGCATGTGGCCCCTGGGCAAGGGGGCTGCATTTGGGTCACTGGATGCATGTGACAGTCAGGGGTGTTGAGACCAACAAGAAAAGGCCCATCAAGGCTCTTTGCCATTGAGAAGATGGAAAGGGGGGATGAGCCATCCTGCAAATCCCCTAAGGTGGCGATGCCAAGAGCTGCCCCTCACCAGAGCACCCCCTCACCGGGCTGAAAGTCTGCATTCAACATGGACCAGCAGAGGTGAGATCAGGCTGCATGCCTGAAAGAGGGCAAACAAGAAATTGGAGAGAGACTTGGGACACGGGATGGAGGGACAGGACACAGGGAATGGCTTCCCACTGCCAGAAGGCAGGGCTAGAAGGGATATTGGGAAGGAATTTTTCCCTGTGAAGGTGGGGAGGCCGTGGCACAGGTTGCCAAGAGAAGCTGTGACTGTCCCATCCCTGGCAGTATTCAAGGCCAGTTTGGATGGGGCTTGGAGCACCCTGGGCTAGTGGAAGGTGTCCCTGCCCATGGCAGGAGATTGGAATCTGTGGTGTCTTGTATGTGGGCTCCATCTCCTGGTTGCTCTACAAACCCTGCTGCCACCACCCTGCTGCTGTGCAGGCACTGCTACCAACACCACCTCTGCTCCCTCCCAGAGACCTCTCCATGCAGCAAGTCCTTTTCCTAAAGAGCTGTGAAATCACATCCCAAATGCCAGGAGTTTCCCCAGGATGTGCTCCTTTCACAAACCCCAGAACAACACTTAGACTCATTTAGGTCAGAAAACTGCTCCAAGACCATTGAGTCCAACTGTGACCTCAGTACTGCCAGGACTACCACTGCCCCATGTCCCCACGTGCCACATCCACAGGGCTTTGAAATCCCCCTCAGGGATGGGGACCACTGCTCTGGGCAGCTGTGCCAGGGCTGGACAACCCTATCCCTAATTTCCTCAGTGTCCACCCCGAGGCTCCCCTGAGGCTGTCCTTCTCCTCCTGTCCCTGTTCCCTGGAGCAGAGCCCGACCCGCCCGGCTGTCCCCTCCTGGCAGGAGCTGTGCAGAGCTGCAAGGTCGCCCCTGAGCCTCCTTGCTCCAGGCTGAGCCCCTTCCCAGCTCCCTCAGGAACTCTTCAGCCCCTTCCCAGTTCTGTTCCCTGTCCTGGCCAGGCTCCAGCCCCTCCAAGGCTCTCCAGAGCTTCCCCAGCACTGGAGGTGCCCCAGTAGGGACGGGCACTGCCCTGGCCCTGCTGCCACCTCAGAGCTGGCACAGCCCAGGGACCAGTGGCCTTCTTGGCAACTCCACATCATCCCCTTCTGAGCTTCCTTTCAGAGCTGAATATAATCACCCTGCATATCACTCATCAGGTTGGATCTGTAGCACCTTGCAGCTGAGCAGATCTTCACCACTCAAAGTGATTTGGCTCCAACCTCCCCATGGTGAGAAGCCCCATCTGAGCCACGGGGCTCTCCTTTCCACACTGTTCAGGGGAGGCTTTGCAACTCCCCATGACAGCATTTGGAGCAGCCCAGCTTCCACAAGGAGTACTGGAGCCAGGAGAAGCTTTCTCAGCAAGATTAAATTTGCCAGAATCAAGATCCCAGACTATTTACAAATTCAAGCCAAATTATTTTTATCAGGCAAATGTCCTGCAGAATCTGGGCAGAGGGATTGCTGGATGAACTGGTGAAGCCCTGCTTTACTGGAAGTGTCAGTGGCTGCACCATTCTGCCCCTGCGGACCCACAGCATACCTTCACACCATGCTGTAGCCCATTGGGACAATCTGAGGGTCATAAAAATCCATGCACCACTGCTTAAACTTGAACCACTTCTTCCCTGCCATAGCAACAAGGCTGGCTGGAATCTTGACATGGTTCAGGTCTCTGAGATGTCCTGATCGAGCTGTTCAGCCAAGTGTGAAGCACTTAAGTAATCACTAAGGTGATGATGGGAACAGCTCAAGCTGATAGTGCAGAGAACATTCACTCAGAACAGAGAAAAAAAATGAAGAACCCTTCTCTTTTTCTCTTTCATTACTCATACAAAATTGCCCTGATGTGGGCAGAGAGATAGAGAAGAACATTCCCCCAATTCCAGCCTCTGTCTCTGAGTCTGGGATCCCCCTGGACAGGCCTCAAAGGCAGCATCCTGGTCCATGTCTCCTACTGGGAGATATAAAAGTGGGAAGGCAATGAACACCTGCTGCGCTCCCGCCCCGGTTCCCTTTGTCTCAGCCCCGGCTAGCTCTTCTCTGGGGCGAGAGTGGGCGATGGAGG
Source organism: Lonchura striata (assembly GCF_050655825.1). Lineage (NCBI taxonomy): Eukaryota > Metazoa > Chordata > Aves > Passeriformes > Estrildidae > Lonchura > Lonchura striata. The sequence continues at coordinate 191,851 of NC_140706.1, read as the reverse complement.
CACCCTCCGCCGCTCCCAGCTGGGGTTTGGAGAGTGCCTTTGTGGGTTCCGGGCAGCGCTAGCAAGCCTCGCGGTGGTAAATGAAGAGCGGATCCTGCTGGGGGCTAAGTCCGAGTTTATTGTAGCCCAACGGGGCCAAATATCCTAGAACGGTGCCAGCCAACAGGAACAAGCACAAGGTGCTTGCACTGGCTTATAAACTGTAAGGGAGGGGTATCCAACGACCAATGGGGATAGGGATAGGGGGTGGCTCCGGGATGGGGGGATATGGTGGGGTCCAATGGGGGAAGGATATGGGGGGAGCCCCAGGTCCTCGCCCAATCACCCGGTGCCCTGAGTAGAAGCTTCTGGATGGATGGGAAGGGGCACCGAGTGATAGACAAGGTACCCGGGGGGGGTAAAATGCCTCTTTCAGGGTGATGGATAGATACTGGGAAGGCGGGAAGGGAGGACAAGGCGGGAAAACTGGGGATAAACCAAGTTGCACACAGGGGTACAAAGGAATAAACCAATACATAATACAGGGATAATAAAACATACAAATAACGCAACTCCACAAACACCTGAACTCTAGTTACGATTTATAGGGGCCCAAATAGTTTCACATTAGGTGAAACATTGCTGTGAAGCCTAGAAGTAAATGAAGATTTTGATTTTTAGAGTACTTTGACAAGAAAGCAAAAAGAAGCATACTTTTCTGTTTGGCACTTACAAATTAGACTAGGGCTGCAAGCAAGAAATAAGTGATTCAGCGGTGGCATAGAGAGAGCTGAGAGTAATGGGATTAATATAAGGAAGAACAGACTGACATGGAAAATGCATTTTCTAAAAGCCAGGAACAGCTCTCCAAGAAAGGGATGAAAGTCCTAGTATGGGAACTTGCAATTTCCAGTAAAATACCCCAGAAAATATCCCACTGAGGATATTTTCAAGCCCATATCCTGCATCCAGCAAGCCCCCACTGGTGAGAAGTGTGAATCCTCAGCTCCTCTGCCACTGGCTCACTCCAGTTTCTCCAATTTTCACACATGCTCCAGAGTTGTAGGACTGACTCTGAAAATTATGAGCAGTTGCAAGATTAATTGCTTTAAAAGCAGAAAAGGAACAGAAAATGCCTAAAGGCACATGGACAGATAATATGCTGTATTCATAAAGGTTTTAATAATTTATTGCTAGCAGCTGTATAAAGATATTCTGTCCCCTTCCACCACTCCTCTTCAAGGACGACTCAAGGAACTCAAATCAAAGGATGTCTTGCATCCTTTTAGGTGGAGTCGTAGTTTACCAACCACAGAAACTTATTTTCTGGTAAGAAATTAGAAGTACTGTTATTGAGTTCAAGGCTTGTGAAAAATTCCAGATGAATACCCTGGAAATAAAAGAGTGTTTGCCTTGGTTCTGGCTGGGGAAAGAAAACTTGCTCAAGGGAAGGAGTTAAAATTAAAATTAGCTTAAAATTTGCTATGTACTTCAGGGATTACCTGAAATAAAGCCCAAAATGCAGCATTTCAGGACTCTCCTTTGCTAGACAGCTGCACATCCTGTGTCTCTTAGGTTACAATGCAAGATGTAACCAAAAGTATGTATTCTGTTACCATCTCCATAAACTGTTAAGATAGGAGGGGCAGTGTTCTTCATCCTCTCCACGACTCATCCCCCATAGCTCCATAGCTCCCTCCTGGAGATGTCTTCTGCTAATGGGCCATCAGACTCAAAATTACATCACCCCACTGTGAGATGCTCCGCCCAGCGGGAGGAACCAAGCATTCCTACCTGGATGTCAGCTGAGGTCTGGAACACCATCAGCAGCACTACCCACTGGATTCCCAGAGGACAAGACATCCATAACCACACTTCAGAGAAGGACCAAACTCTTCTACAGGATCACCGCTTCAACAGAAACACATCCATCACTCCAGTGGGACTGCAGCCACCATTTCATGGGACTGCTACATACACCCTGACGCACGGGGTGTCAGGTCATATTCTGCATTCACCCTAGAGAACTTGGGTGGTTCAGCCTGGAGAAAAGAAGACTTTGGGGCGAACTTTGAGAAGCCTCCAGTGCCTAAAGAGGCTCCAAGGGAGCTGGAGAAGGACTTTGGACAAAGGTGTTGATTCCCTTGCAGGACAAGGGGGAATGGCTTCCCACTGCCAGAGGGCAGGGTTAGGTGGGATATTGGGAAGGAATTCCTGGCTGTGAGGGTGGTGAGCCTCTGGCACAGGCTGCCAACAGAAGCTTTGGCTGCCCCATCCCTGGAAGTGTTCCAGGCCAGGCTGGATAGAGCTTGGAGAAACCTGGGATAGTAGAGGGTGTCCCTGCCCTGCAGAAGGTGGAATTAGATGGTCTTTGAGGTCCTTTCCAGTCCAAACAATTCCATGATTCTGTGATTTTCAGCACATCCTCCTGGCCCAGCAAGGCAAGCACCTGCCACTTAAGCCAGGCTATGAAACTGTTCCCTGTTCCACTGTACCGCCTGTTTTCCATGGAAATAGCATGTTCATCACAAATGTTTTGCTGTTGCTACTCCTGGGCTCCACCAGGGGCTGTTCTCTGCCCTTCACAAGTCTTTCTATCTCCTGCAGTAATTAATACCCTCATCCACACCCCTGTGGTCTTGGCAAGTTGGCAGGTGGCATAAAGACCTTGTCATTAAATATTTCATTACTAGGCAGTCCAAGATATTAACAGGGACAGTAAATAGTAAGTGTCCTCTTTCTGAAGGAAAATTAACAAATTTATGATACACTGCCTTGCTTGTTTCCACAAGAGAAGAAAAAATCATGGTGCCAACTCTCATTCAAATGCCCATTAAAAATACTGCTTAAATCCTAAAGAAGGGTTTGCCTGAAGAGCTTGTGTATTATAGGCATTCCTAGGTAAATAAAGACAGGCTCCTGTGTCTGTACAATAACAAGGATTTCTAAGCAGCTAAAACCTGCCTGGCTGGACCTGCAGAACAAACAAAATTCAGCATATTTCTAGAAAGAGAACAGAGAATTTCTAGTCTCTTCTCTTTCTCTTCATTTCACTTAGCCATGCTACTAGTATATCTTGCAGTCATTTAATTAGTTTGATTAACTAGTCTGATTCTGCAGCATCTCTGAAGCCTTTTCTTTAAAATTGAGGTTATTCCTCCTCAGCCTAAAACTAAAACTCCTTTTTTTTTTTTTTTTTTTTTTGTTTTTTGGCCAGATCTGTAAATTTCCTCAGTATTAACTGTGCTGGTATAGGAAGGGTAAAATTTTTTTCATGTTTTTTTTTGGTTGGTTTTTTTTTTTTGTTTTGTTTTGGTTTTTTTTGTAATTTCCTAATATTCCTCTTTTGAAAACCTCTAATGCAGGCTGCAAGCTGAATGCCCATCTAGCTGGGACATGAGGAGAATGCTACAGCATCTCAGGGCCACTGGTCAAGATAGTAGCTCTTCTGGGCAGAGGAGGGGGGAGATGGAGAGGGGCCAGGGACACAGAATGAGGTCCCCATGGCCTCCTTGCTTCTCTGGCCCCAAGCATGCCAGCAGGGATGCACCCCTGGATGTGGCCAAGGAGCCATGTGCCACTGATAGTGTGGGGGCGTGGCTTTCTCTCCATGTAGCACCGTTATTGACTTTTAAGAGAAATAAGCATCTATGTTATTGTACTCAACCCTCTCTTGCACAGGAGACAAAATAGCTGGTAGAGAACTGTAGGAGAAAAAGGAAATTCATTTTCATGGATTTGGGAAGGCAAAGTATTTTGCAGGATAAGACAAAAGAGGTTATTATTGCTTTTTGGTCCTTTTTTTTTTTTTAATGAACAAGAATGAAAAGAGGAGATAAAGCATGCAATTCCTTGGTTCAGATTCCATTTCAACCTGTTTTTTCTCACCTAGAAAGTGTCTAATGGACAGACAGGGATTGTTGTTGTGGTTTTCATCCAAATATAGCACCCAGATCTCAGTTTTTGTTTCTTTATCTGATATTTCTTTCTTATCTGCTTGTTTCTTTGTTATCCTATACTTCTTTTGTATCTTACACAACAAAAACTTTCAGCACTTATTCTTTGCCACCTGTCTCTCCTCAGATCATTCATTTCCCAGTCTTCATTGATGTGAATATTGATTGTGCTATCCAAGGGCTCTCCTCCACATTAAACCTAATCCAAGCAGTCATGTCCATGGCTGAAATCCTCCCAGTAGTGCTGACGAAGAGGCAAGAGGCTTAAAGATTCTCATGTCTTTTTGCTGTCCCTGCTGAATGCTGTGCCCATCAAAGTAACTGAATCTTAATTCACATTGGCTGTAACCAACTCCATAGGCAAATTCCATATGTAGATTTCAACCCAGCTTTTCTTTCTTGGGGGATCAAGAAGAGGAGGTTAGGAAAATGCTCACTTGCTGTCCTTCAGCTTTTTCCTTCCCTCCCCTGCTGTACTTCATACCTCCTACGTTTGTGGAGTCTTTGTGGCACCCAACATTTTGGAAAGACTTTTCCTGGAGAGCAGGAAGCACAAAGCTGGAGCAGGAGTGTTGAAGATGCCTACTCACATCCGCAGGTATTTGTCCCTGCAAGTGTGAACCAAAATCCTTTGCTATCTCTTTTATCCACTCTGGAGGAAACAGCCTCAAGTTGCTCCAGAGAAGGTCCAGGTTGGCTATTAGGGAAAATGTCTTCCTGGAAAGGCTGCCCAGCCCTGGCACATCTGCCCAGGACAGTGGTGGAGTCCCCATCCCTGGAGAGATTTAAAAGCTGTGTGAGTGTGGCATTTGGCGATGTGGGTTTGTGGTGGCCTTGGCAATGCTGGGGTAGCAATTGACTTGGTGACCTCAGAAGGCTTTTCCAACCTCAGAAATTCTGTTACTCTGTGATTCCCTCCAACATTCCTTTGATATCCCTGTTTTCTTCTCCTACTGCTGCCTTCTCTGCCTCTTTTCCTCATTAACAGCAACACAGAGATGCCAACTGCCTTTCTTGTGACCTTCATATATTTTATATTCACTTATCAAATGCTTCAGGAGGGAGGGAGGTAAGGGTGTTTTGTGGTGTATATCTTATTGATGGGATTCTCACCAGTGCTTTTGATACACAGACTTGACTCAATTGATTTCTGGCTGTGTTTCTCCCCTGAGCCTCCCTCCTGTCTGCACTGAATTGGTTTTCATGTGCAGATTGCAATCATACCAATTCTGTGTGTGCACAAGCATCCATGAGATTAAACTGCAGAACTGCAATGCAGGTAGCATCAAGATTGTTCAAAAGAAAAATAAATAAAAAGTCAGGGCTATTGAATTGCTTTTCTTTTTTGCTCAGTCGTACAGGAAGAAAATACATGAGGACCACATCACGGCAGAGATCCCAAGAAGTAGGTGAGTGAAACAAAGAGGGGAGGAAGTTCGTTATCCCATGAACCAAGTCTGGGACACCAGATTATTTTAACTGCATCCCCCGAGCTTGTACAGATCCATTGCTTCAGCATTTTCTTAGGGTCTCTCCATATTAAGAGATGGGTGCCGCGCTCCCGCCCCAAATCCCTTTTCTCTCAGCCCCGGCTAGCTCTTGTGGGGCGAGGGCGGGCGATGGAGGCACCCTCCGCCGCTCCCAGCTGGGGTTTGGAGAGTGCCTTTGTGGGTTCCGGGCAGCGCTAGCAAGCCTCGCGGTGGTAAATGAAGAGCGGATATTGCTGGAGGCTAAGTCCGAGTTTATTGTAGCCCAACGGGGCCAAATATCCTAGAACGGTGCCAGCCAACAGGAACAAGCACAAGGTACTTGCACTGGCTTATAAACTGTAAGGGAGGGGTATCCAACGACCAATGGGGATAGGGATAGGGGGTGGCTCCGGGATGGGGGGATATGGTGGGGTCCAATGGGGGAAAGATATGGGGGGAGCCCCAGGTCCTCGCCTAATCACCCGGTGCCCTGAGTAGAAGCTTCTGGATGGATGGGAAGGGGCACCGAGTGATAGACAAGGCACCCGGGGGGGGTAAAATGCCCCTTTCAGGGTGATGGATAGATACTGGGAAGGCGGGAAGGGAGGACAAGGCGGGAAAACTGGGGATAAACCAAGTTGCACACGGGGGTACAAAGAAATAAACCAATACATAATACAGGGATAATAAAACATACAAATAACGCAACTCCACAGATGGGCGTGTTTTTGACACAACACGGTGAAGGTGGATTATTTGCTTCAGCAAGAGCTGATGATGTCTGGAGGGTTTTTCAGGTACCTCAGCAGCCAGGAGCATGTGTCTAGGTCACTAGGAACACTTTTTGATCTTGTTCAGTTCTTTTCTCCATGAGGCTCCGTGGGCTGCTGGCAAGGCCCAAAGTAAGGAAGGTTGTCCCAGTGTCCGTGCTCATGTCAATAGTTTAATTTATTTGGCTTTTCTAGGACCAGATGTGGAGGACCTTGGTGCTGTTTTCACTGGCCTCCTGCACTCTCTGAGAGAACCCCTTGCTCCCTGCTTGACGTTCCAGCTCTGTGACAAAGATCCCGAGTCCCTGAAAGCTGCTAAGTATCCTCAGCTCTACCAGTTTAACCGATACTATAGACTCTGGATGCCCAAGCAGTCCCAGGAACCTGTGGTATGGAATACCTGAAGTCACTGAATTCTTGAGCCAGTATTCCTATAAAATCCTCGCAGTCGACAGAGGTTACATTTCCATCAGAAACAGCGTTTTTATTGAGGAGGTAATTCTGCATCTCTTGTTGATCACGCTGGGGACACACGTTTGCTCCAGGGCTTTCTCTGATGGCACAAGTGGTGTTTGGGAGGCGATACCAGGGCTCAGGGCTCATACAGAGACTCCTCACCGGGCACAGCAGAGCCTGGTGTGCGCTGTGGCCTCTGTTTACAGCGCCCGGAGTTCCCCCGGGTGGGTGGAGGATCACAGGCCCCTGGGCTGGGTTTGGTGAGTTTTTCTCAGCTCAGCAGTGTGAACACTTCTGATGCCCCTGGGGAACCTGCTGGACAGCTCTGTTCTAGCAGGACTGCACACCTGTGCTCCCAGAGCTTCAGTTCAGAGCTCATCTCAAAACAAAGGTGGCTGAAGAGATTTTTGTTTCATACTCATCGCTGTTTTTCTCTTATGCTTTTTGTTTCGCTTTAAACAGTTTGAAAACCACAAGGAGGTCAGCCAAGAGCCTCCTGTGGCACCGGATTCTGTATTTGCCGCTTTGCTGAAGGGAGCCTGGGAGAGAGGAAGCAGTACCTTCCTGGAAGATGGTGTTCAGACAAAGTGGAGAGACTTGGCTTCCTGGCTCCCCCAACCTGAGCAGCTTTTGCTGGGAGTAAAGCACGTGCTGCTGTACCCGAAACCCACAGTGGAGAACTTCTGCAGATAATACTGTAGTTATCCTTGGTTTACTTTATGGCACAAGTTACAGATGACTTGGCTGCTAAAACTTAGGTTCCAGTGCTGTAGCTCTTTTTCCTCGACTCGGCTCCGAGGGTACGCAGCACCGTACAAAACTGCACCTAATTTGCAAACAAATGTCAGTTGTTCTGATTATTGAAGCTGGGCTTTATTCAGTTGAATCCCGAGTGTGTGCTTCACCCAGGTCCTTTGTACAAATAGGGTACTGAGGGTGGGGGAACCAGAACTGCACATTCCTTGTGATATGGATGGGATTTTGGGGGGGTTCAATAAAAAGGAGATGCAAAATGAGGGAATTGCTTTTAGATGTAACTATTCTTGTCCTAAAGGGGCCATCAGCTCTGTCCCGAGAGCTGAGTTACAAGTGTGTGTGTTGAAAGAGCTGCAAGCCTTTTAGGGGCTGCAGTTTGTGTGCCGTGGAATGAGGTGCCCTGAGGAAATGTGTGAGCCGGAGGGAGCCGGGGCCGGGCGGAGGGAGCCGAGCTGTGGGAATGGGCGAATGGAGGCGGGCGCGGGCGGGACTAGGCGAGCGTGGGCGAAAGCGGCCGAAAGGGGCCGAGGAGGCGAGCGGAGCCGAGCTCTGCCGAGTTCAGCCGAGGCGAAGCCGAGCTTTGCCGAAGAGGCGAATGGAGGCGAATGCGGCCGGAAATAGCCGAGCGTGGCCGAAAGTAGCCGAAGCTGGCCGAGGAGCCGAGTCCAGCCGAACGGAGCCGAGCTCTGCCGAGCGCAGCAGCCCGGGCGGGGCGGGGCGGGGCGCCGGGGCGGAGCCGGGGCGCTGGGAGGATCCCCTCCTGTCCCTCTCTCTCCCGCTCCATGCTCCTGCCCGTATTCCCCTCGGTTACCTCTCTTTCCCCCGTTTCCTTGTCCCCCCCAAACCCGGATCCTTCCTGTCCTGTCCCTGCCCCGCTGCTCCGTTCCATTCCCCCTCTCTCCCTCCTCTGTGCCCCGTCCCTCTTCCTCATCTGCCGGCCTTTCCCTTCCCCGCCCGCTTTCCTCCGCAGCCCGACCTTCCTCCCCGCCCTTTCGCATGTCCCGCTCTCCCTCCTCTCTTCCCGTCGCCCCTTCGCTTCTTTCCCCCGCAGCCGCGGGGCTCGGGGCGCCGGAGAATAAAGCCCCGAGGGCCGGAGCCCGGCGCCCCCCGGGCCTTGCGGGAGTCCCCGCACGGGGCCGGGGCTCTCGGCGGATCCCCCGCGCCGCTCGGACCCCGCCCCGGCGCTGCCGGACCTGCGGCTCCGCCGGCATCGCGCTGCGAGCGGCCCCCGCTCTGTGCCGTGCCGGCCGTGCCGCGTCCCCGCCGCCTCTGCCGCTCCCTCTTTCTGCCCCTGGCCCGCGACAGCGAGGCGGGGCGGGAGCTTCGAGCCTTCTGGGGGCTGCCCCCCCTTCCTTGTTGCGGCGGAGTCCCTTTCTGGGGGATGGAGGTGTGGGAAGGGCTGGAAGGGAGTGCTGGGCTGCTGTTCGGGGCAGTTGGACTCGTCCTGTGCCTTCTTCGGGGGTCAGGGTTAGGGGCTGAAGCCTCGGGGCTCTGATGTCATTTGGGGCACCCCAAGGTCCCCAGGAGAGGGACGCACACTGCGGTGGAGGAGCGGGTGGGTGGCGAATGAGGGGGGCGGGTCACGCTGGGTGCCGTCCCGCAGAGGGACCCAAAGCTGCCCCAAAATTCCCTGGGAGGGGTGTGTGTAGAATACTAAAACCTGGCAAGTGTTTCGTTTTCACAGCTATTGGTAAAGAATAGGAAGCTATGGCTAAACTCATTTGGAAAGAAGCCCTCTCTCGATCCACTCATTTGTATGCAGGAATGTAGGAAACTCTGACTGGGGACGGGCAGTAGTTTTGAAAATCATGCCCTATCGTTTTTCTCTAGGAACGAACCAAGCGAGTGCCCTGAAACCAGCGGAGCAAGGGGCTGAAGGGAACAGAAGGTCTCCCCGGCACCTTTTGCCTCCGTTCTCTGCCATTCCCCCAAACGTGTCGCAGTCCCGGAAGAGGCGTTTGCCATGCAGCCTGCCAAAATAAAGACCTGTCAAATCCTAGCTCTGCCTTTTGTTTAACGTCTTCTTACTTCCTATTTATGTCATCACAGAAACCAAGGAAGGAAGAAATGTGACTGGTTCCCACTATTGCTCCGTGCAGGCATTTTTAAAGGCTGCTGTACTTCTATCCTCTTTTTCCACTCCAAGCTTGACTTTTCCCCTCCTTTTTTGAGGTCTGCTGCTTTGGGTGTCCCAGGCAGGGCTGGGTTCCTCGGCAGGGGTCTTAGGAGTTGGTGCTGATTCTGCTTTTCACGAAGGTGTATCAAAGTGTGCCAGCAAAAGGACTGTTTTCTCCAGGGGAAAGCTTTCTCTCAATAACCATCAATGCATATATGTGTTTTAATCGTGTAACCAGATGGATTAAGAAAAGGCAACACCCATAGCAGATTTCCAATGAATCTGTGTCTGTGAGAAGTGGGCTGTGTGCTGGAGACGGAGAGACGCTGTTGGAGGGCGGCAACAGCGGCAGGTGTGAGCTGTGAGGATGATGAGGGCTCAGAGCAGCCCCAGGTGTGAGCTGTGAGGATGAGGAGGGCTCAGAGCAGCCCCAGGTGTGAGCTGTGAGGATGAGGAGGGCTCAGAGCAGCCCTAGGTGTGAGCTGTGAGGATGATGAGGAGGGGCGGCTCCTGCCGGAGAGGAGGGGGGAGGGAGGAGGGAGGTTATTTTAGGGTGAGGGTTTGCCTTCGCTGGCTTTTGCACGGAGCTGCTGGAGAAGAGGAGTTTATGGGGGGCTCCCGGGGCTGTCTCCTGGAAGCACGGTGAGCGCTTTGGACAGGGTCCGGGGGATCCCCTGGATACACACTTGGGTACGTGGAGCATTGCTTAAAGGAGGAGCCGAGGGACAAACCTTTGTGCCGAGAAGCAGCAGCCAAGCAGGTGAGCCGGTGCGTCTTTGTAGTGGGGACTTTTCTTCTTTCCCTTTGAAATTTCGTCATCCTGAGTTTGAAATTTGTGGTGCTGCCCTGTGGTCCCGCCTTTTAAGGGGTCTGGATTGAGGTAAAAACCCCCTTTTGCTATCATTCGAGGCAAGCCGCTTCTTTTCTGCTCTTCTAGGGGACGCAGTTGAAGGGGAGCCCACGTTTCTGTGCCCTTGTTGGGGTGAGGTGAGCGCCGGAGCGTGGCGTCAGTGTCGGGGCTTCAGAGGAAGGGAGCTGCAGCCGTGGCAGCGCTGGCAGGGCGGGGATCGGGCTGTGCCGCTGCATTCGGGGCGCTTCTTCTGCCCCCGGCCCGGCAGCGAAGGGTCCGGCGCGGAGCCCTGCCGGCAGTGCCGGGGCTGGCCGGGGCGGAAGGGGAGCTGGGCGCGGCTGGGCTGCCGCGGGCCCGCCGGAGCCGCGCCGGTGCGAGCCGTGCGGAGCCGAGCGGAGCTTTGGCCGGGCCGGCGGGCGGGGGAGGCGGCGCGGGCGCCGCGCCGGTGCCGGCCGGTGCCGCCGCTCCGTCCGCTCCGGGCGCGGGGCTCGGGCGCCGCCGGGGCCCCCCGGGCCCGGTGCCGGCCCCGCCGGGCCGGGGGCAGCGGGCGGGGGTCTGCCGGCGCGGCGCCGCCTCTGCCTGCCGGAGGAGCCGCTTTCCTGCCGGAGCCGCGCTGCGCCCGGGGCCGGGAGCGCGGCTCCGCATCTTCCAGCCTCCCTCGCTGCGCTGCTTTTGAGGCGCTCCTGAGGAGCTCCTGGGATCGCTGGCTTTTGATCGGCGTCGCTGTAGGAGAAGGGCCCCGGGCGCTTCTTGGTTGTTACGGTTCTTGCTTCGGGTGCTCGAGACAAGGTTTTTTTTTTTGGGTTGAGTGTTGTTGGTTTTCTTTTTGATCGGTTCTTATGTTTTTAAAGGATGTGTTTCTAAAGGTTTACACTGTTTTTTCTGGGTCGTAGCATGAAGTAGAGGGTCGTTTTTTAATTCGGTTGTGGAGGCTTTTATTAGCGCGAGTGCATAGTGTTTGTTTTGGTGGGCTTGAGGGAGTGTCCTGGAGTTAATCGGTGAGTTTTTTTTTTAATATTGATGAGTGCATTCTTATTTATTATATTATAGGGGTTTCATTCATTTGGCTTATTTGATTGCCGTGTATGTTTCATTGTTGCAGAGAACTTGGGAGATATTGTTTGTGGTTACGTTTCTCTTTTGGCGACGTGTTTTTTTCTAGGTGGTATTTGTGTTTTGATGGTTTTAGGCAATATTTGTTTCTTGAGTTAGGAATACTTATTTTGTTGTTGTTAATATAATTTTTTTTTTTTTTGTAGCTTGATGTATTTGGTTGTTGTTTTTTTATTAGTTTTATTTTTGGGAACATGGGCATTTCCATGGTGGATCTCTTTAGGTATTTATTTTATTTGGGTGGTGATTTTTTTGTTTCTTCGTGGTTCCGATTTTTTAATAGCTGTAATTATTTGGTGGGGCTTTTTAGTTAATTTTATGGAGCACTGTGTTCTCTTTATGAGTTAGTGTAGTGATAGAGTTTTGGTTATTATTTTTTTTAGAAACGTTGGGGGTCTCTTGTATGGGTTGGAGTACGGTAAGTTAGTTGGCTTTTTTTTTTTTTTTTTTCTTTTTAGTGGTTTTTGTGATTTGCTGTGTGGGTTTCTATCGGTCTTTTTTAAAACGGTTGTTTCGTTTTTGTGACGTGATAAGAGCTGCTAGTGAAAGGAGTGTAGTGCGGGTATTTTTGCTGGTAGTTGGTTGGCTGGTGGAGCCTTTCTGAATTTTTTGGACGGTATTGGTGGGAATTTGATGCTGTTTGTTTTGGCATTTTATTTTTAGGAATTAGATTATAACTGCAGTGTTTTAACTATAACTCTAATGAAACAAAACAAATGCATAAATATGAAAATGGGAATATAAAACTTCAATTTTAAATATAAACGGAAAACAAATTAAACATGTAACATAAATAATGCTATCCATTACTATTAGGTATTATATTGTTTGATGTAGAGTATTTTATATGTTTATATACATATAAATATCGATTATATACATAAATATCCATATAGAAATGTATAATTAATATATGTGGATATATGAATATTATAAAACAATAGGAATTAATACAGTACATAATGCACATTTTACTGTATGTGTCTTATTATAACACATTACATGTCATAAATATTATATATCGAAATATAGTACCTCAATATGTTGTGATAGAATAGATAAATACTTGTAAAAATCAAAAGTAGAAATATAGAAATATTTAAATATAGCTTAAAATAAAGGGGATTTTTCTTTTCTATTTGGTAGTAGGTAGGGATCTTATTATAAAAATTATAAATAGAAATAAAATGAAATTAGAAATCTTTGTATAGAAATATATTCTAAATACATTAAGATCTATATAAAAATTCAAAGGTAAGTAAATATAAGTATTAGCGGTATGTACGAAATAGATAAATTATTATTAAAATTCTATCTTGCTACCTTATTATATATATGATATATATTTATAAATCAATATAAAGTAAAAATTCAACTGTGACTATAATGATGAAAAAAAATATAAATATTCAAGCATCTTTTATAGAAAGGGCTTTTTTGTTTTTATTTGTTTAGAGGCAGGGTTTTAATGGAAAAAATATTAATATGCATTTTATTTTGTTATCATTCTAAATATGGAAATATATAATCAATGTATACTGGTGTGTATATAAAAATATAAAATAGAATTAAAAATAAGTATTAGGAAGAGATAGACTATAAATAACACCATACATCAATCTACATTTAAAATATAAATTTGAATATAAATGCGAAAAATAGAGATACATCTAAATGGAGCTTAAATAAAGGGTTTTTAAAAAAGTTTTTTACTTGGATCGAGGCAGGGGTTTATTTTAAGCAATATGAACCTTTTAGATATAGAAATCTAACTATAGAAATATGTAAGCAATGTATAAAAATATAAAATGGAACAAAATGGAACACGAATAAATGTCAGAAATCATAAAAAAAAATTTCCATCAATATCCATTACAAATCCGAATGTGAATGTAAATATGAAAAATATAAAAATAAAATCGATTGAAATGCAGTTTAAGAGGAAAGGCTTTTTCTTTCGGTTCCTATCGGGTCAGAGGCAGGGTTTTTTTTGTTGGCGTTCTTGTCCACGCGGGATGTTTCGGGGCATTCGCTGCCGAGGCTTTTCCGGAGGGGACGGTGCAGTGCTGCCGCCGTGTGGGCAGAGAGCGGTACTGCAGCCCGCCGCCCGCGGCCGCCATCTTGGGAGTGGCTTGGCGCGGACTCGCTTGACCTTCTCGAGAGGGCGCGAAAAGGAGGACATTGAAATTCGAGGACCCGTGTCTGTTTTCTACACTGCCTGAATTGCCCGCACCGCCGGCGCCCCCCGACGGGATTTTCCGCGGCGGTTCCGATGCCGTGCATATGGGCTGTGGGGTCAGCAGCACCGCGACCGTGCGGGTTTTTGGCGGGAGCCGACAGGCATCGGCAAAACGCCTCTCTCCGTCAAGGTCCCCACGGCCCGGCTTCTTGCGAACGCCTTGGCGCGGGCTCGCTTGACCTTCTCGAGAGGGCGCAAAGAAAAGGATGCGAACATCCGGGAGCCGTGTCTGTCGACTGCTCTGCTTGAACACCACCCTGACGCCGGCGTGGCCCGGCGGGATTTTCCGCGGCCGTTCCACTGCCGTGCACACGGGCTGTGGGCTCAGTGGCTCCGCGGGCGGTCGGATTTCGAGCAGGCGCCGACCGGCATCGGCAGATTCGCCTCTCTCTGCCCGGCTCCTGCAGCGGCCGCCATCCTGGGCGCGGCCCCTGCCTCTGCCATGCCGCGCGGGGCGCCCGTCCCGTCCCCTCCCGTGCTGTCCCACCGCCTCCCTGCCGTAAAGCTAGAAATAAACAAAACCAACGTGGAAATATGTATAGGTTAAAAAGAAAGGGCTTTTGGGGCGGAGGGGGCGTTATTTGGTTCGAGGCAGGGTCTTTTAATTTCTGTGCGGGGTTTTTTGGGCCATTTATTTCTAAGGATTTTTTTTCCAAGGGGCTCGATCGCCGCCGCTCTTTTCCGCCTGCCTCCCCTCCGGGAGAGCGGCGGCCCCCGGGTGTGGCGGGTGGCAGTGCTGCCGCCTTGTGGACAGAGGGCGGTACTGCAGCCCCCCAGCCCGCGCCCTGCCCTTCGCCGCTGGGTGCCGGGGCGGGAAGGGCGAGGGGCGGGAGCGAGCGGCGAGCGGGGCGGTGTCTGTGAGTGAGGGGAGGGCTTTCTGTCCCTCGCCGACCGCCGTCCATACCGCAACACTTTGAGGCTTTTTGTCCCTCTTCGGTCGCCGTCCGTACCAGAATGGTTTGTGCTTTCTGATCCTCGCCGGCCGCCGTCCCCCACGTGACGCGAGCCCGGCGCCGCCGTGATGGCGGCCGGCGGTGGGACCGGGACTGGGTCCGGGCGGGCTCTGGAGGCGCTGCTGGAGATGGGATTCGGGGCTTGGCGTGCGTGAGGGCGGCGGCACCGGTGGGACATCGGGGGAGGGCCGGGGACAGCGGGGGAGGGCGGGCGGGAGCAGCCGGAGGGGACGCGGGCCCCCTAAAATTTCTCCGGGACCCCCAAAAAACCCCCCGGGACCCCCCCAAAAATAACCGGGAGCCCCCCGGTCCCGCAGGGTGCAGGCGCTGGCACTGACCGGGAACCGGGGAGTGGAACCGGCCATGGACTGGTGAGGGGGGGACCCCAAAAACACTCCCGGGACCCCCAAAAAACCCCAGCGGGATGCCCCAAAAACAGCCCCGGGACCCCCAAAAACAGCCTCGGAAACCCAAAAATTCCCTTCAGGAGCCCCAAAAATCCCCCTGGAACCCCCCAAAATTCCCTTCGGAACCCCAAAACCACCCCTGGGGCCCCCAAAATTCTACTCAGAACCCCCAAAGTTTCTCCCAAAAACCCCCTGAGACCCCTAAAATTCTCCCCAGGACTCCAAAAGCCCCCCCCGGGATGCCCAAAATTCCTTTTGGGGCCCCAAAACACCCCCTGGGACCTCCAAATTTCCCTTTAGGATCCCTGAAATTCCTCCTGGGACCCCAAAAACCCCCTGACACCCCAAAATTCCTCCTGGGATGCCCTAAAAACCTTCCAGAATCCCCCAGGAACCCCCCCAATTTTGGGTCCCCCCCCTGATTCGGGGTTCCCCCCGGTTTTTGGGTCCCCAGGCTGGTGGCTCATGAGGACGACCCCGACTCGGACCCCGAACTCCCCCCGGGTTTGGGGGCACCGCCCTCGGGCCTGGGGGGGCCCCATCAGCCGCCGGACACCAAGGACGAGACCCAGAAGTGAATTTTGGGGGTTGGGGGGGAATTTTGGGGTTTGGGGAGGAAATTTTGGGGTATGGGGAGCTCAGAGTGGTTAATTTGGGGTTTCAGGGTGGTTTTGGGCAGGGTTTTCGGGTATTCTTGAGAGGGCTTTGGGGTATTTTTTGGTGGGTTTTAGGGTATTTTTGGGTGGATTTTTTGGGGTATTCTTGGGAGGGTTTTGGGCTGTTTTGGGGCATTTTATGGTGAGTTTTTTGAGTATTTTTAGGAGGGTTTGGGTATTTTTGGGTGGGTTTTTTGTGGGTATTTTTAGGACGATTTTGGGGTATTTTTGGGTGGGTTTTGGGCTGAAGGCGGCTCGGCGGCAGCACCAGAGAAGGATGGCAGCAGCGAGGGGAGCCCGGCAGGGCCCTGGCTTTGCCCGCCCCTCCTGCTGCCCTCCTTGGAATGGTTTGAGGCATTATGGGGTTATTGAGGTAGAAATAATTATTTCGTTGTTGATAATTTAATGTGGTTTTTTTTTTGTTTGTTGTCGTTTCATGTATTTGGTTTGTAGAGCAGGAACTGTAGACAGAATCCTGCAGAAGTAGTATGGAATTTGTCTTCCCAAAACCTACCCGGCTTCCAACCACTTTCAGCATGTGGTCTTCCTTAGCAGCACATGGTTCCCCCACACTTGGGAGCCGGTGCACTCTACTTTTCTCTCCACCTTTGCTGACAGATCCTGCTGAAGGCTGAGGACAAAGCCCTACCCCTACACGGACAAGGCAGCAGACCTGGTTCGGGACGCCAGCGTGCTCCAGGTTGCTACAGGACTCGGATCAAACATCAGCATCCCCGTCTCTCACGCTGATGGTATGTGGTAACCCCTCTAAGAACAGAATTCCAAGACTTGGGGCTACGTTTTCTAACCCTAAGCAGCAAACTGGGGATGGATAACTCTAGAAATCCTGTCCTGTAAGGACCTCCAGGATTCAGCCCTCCATGTGTCCTTGGTATCAGAAGCTGGAATTGCAGAGTTGCCACTTTACCCCCAAACGTAATTTTTGATGTGGTTGTGCCACTTTAACGGTATTTGAAATCTCTCTTCGTGCTCTTGCAACAGCATTTTCGAACCACAATGGAAATCTAGTCCTTCTGCCTGGGGCTGCTCATAGAATCGTGGAATCGCAGAAGGGTTTGGATGGGAAGGCTCCTTTTTTTAAAGCTCGTCCCGTTCCACCCCCTGCCATGGGCAGGGACACCTTCCACCATCCCAGGATGCTCTAAGCCCTGTCCAGCCTGGCCTTGGACACTTCTAGGTATCCGGGGGCAGCCACAGCTTCTCTGGGCAACCTGTGCTGGAAAGCAGCATTGAAAGCCAGAGTGAAGTACAGCTGTGATTTTTGTGCTGCCCCTAACATTGTATTGCCTGACAAATGTGCCTTTGGGTTTTTTGATTGGGTTTTTTTTGTTGGTTTTATTTATTTTTTTGAGGGCTTTTTGTGTTTGTTTTGTTCGGTTTTGGTTTGGTTTTTTTTTTTTTTGAGAACTAGAAAGATACCTTGTGTTCCTGGAAGGTTGCATTCTACGTCTGTTATTTTCCCAGTAAGTCTGGATCCTCTGCTTACATTTTTTCCTTCACTTATTAGATGTCGTGGATGTGCTGGCTGTTCTGATGGAGGGCAGTGATGGCTTAGATGAAGAAATTGGGTTCTCTTAAAATGAAGATATGATTATCCAAACATTTCACTTCAGTGCTGTTGTCCCTGCTGCATTAGCAGCCAGGAATATACTGTTGCTTTAGTCTGAAAATGGAACAGGTACAGGGTTTTTTTTAATGTTTTATGTGTCATTTCCAGCAGTGGAGTGAAAGTGGCATCATTTCTGCCCTCTTGCAATAATTTTTTACCATTTATCATTTTTTACCTTGAGGCATTTTATTATCTTCCCTGCAAGCAGAAGGAGGTGCAGATTCACAGTGTTTTGTGCTCAAGAGGGGCATTGAAGCTCTGTAGGTGCGTCTGCCCTTTTCCCCTGACCCTAAAGAGAAGGGACACTGTCCCTGCATGGACAGTCTTGGTCTGGAAGTAGTTGGCCTCAGTAACACAGCGTTTTAAGGGCAGAGCGTGGCGATCAGGAGAGGAAGGTGATTCTCGTGCCTGTGGGCAGCTCTTCCCGAGATCAGGGAGAGGGGACTGCATTGTTAAGTAGGAAGTGGATGCATTTCCCAAGGAAAACTTCAGAAATTAAGCTCCAAGGGCAAATACTGCGAGGTTCTACCACCTCCTTGAGGACAGCGTTAAAACCACAGGGGCATCAGCAGAGCTTGGAGCAGGACTGGCCAACCCCAGAGCGCCTCACGAAGCCCTCTGTGTGTATGTGGCACTCGAGTAGCACCTGGGGGGTGCTGAAAGTCCCAGTTCTGACAGAAAATTCTGCTTAACTTGTACACGTTGGCTGGGTGTGTGCCCCCAGTACAGCTCGGTTCTTCTCTGAGGCGGTGCCTGGCAGGGTCCGTCCCTGTTAAGAGACGGCTGTGTTTTTGGCACAACACAGCAAAGGTGGATTATTTGCTTCAGCAAGAGCTGATGATGTCTGGAGGGTTTTTCAGGCACCTCAGCAGCCAGGAGCACGTGTATAGTTCACTAGGAACACTTTTTGATCTTGTTCAGTTCTTTTCTCCATGAGGCTCTGTGGGCTGCTGGCAAGGCCCAAAGTAAGGAAGGTTGTCCCAGTGTCCGTGCTCATGTTAATAGTTTAATTTATTTGGCTTTTCTAGGAGCAGATGTCGTGGAGGACCTTGGTGCTGTTTTCACTGACCTCCTGCACTCTCTGAGAGAACCCCTTGCTCCCTGCTTGACGCTCCAGCTCTGTGACAAAGATCCCGAGTCCCTGAAAGCTGCTAAGTGTCCTCAGCTCTACCAGTTTAACCGATACTATAGACTCTGGATGCCCAAGCAGTCCCAGGAACCTGTGGTATGGAGTCCCTGAAGTCGCTGAATTCTTGAGCCAGTATTCCTGTAAAATCCTCGCAGTCGACAGAGGTTACATTTCCATCAGAAACAGCGTTTTTATTGAGGAGGTAATTCTGCATCTCTTGTTGATCCTGCTGGGGACACATGTTTGCTCCAGGGCTTTTCTCTGATGGCACAAGAGGTCTCTGTGGTGTTTGGGAGGCGATACCAGGGCTCAGGGCTCATACAGAGACTCCTCACCGGGCACAGCAGAGCCTGGTGTGCGCTGTGGCCTCTGTTTACAGCACCTGGAGTTCCCCCAGGTGGGTGGAGGATCACAGGCCCCTGGGCTGGGTTTGGTGAGTTTTTCTAAGCTCAGCAGTGTGAACACTCCAGACGCCCCTGGGGAACCTGCTGGGCAGCTCTGTTCTAGCAGGACTGCATGCCAGTGTTTCCAGAGATTCAGTTCAGGGCTCATCTCAAAACAAAGGTGGCTGAAGAGATTTTTGTTTCATACTTATCACTGTTTTTCTCTTATGCTTTTTGTTTCGCTTTAAACAGTTTGAAAACCACAAGGAGGTCAGCCAAGAGCCTCCTGTGGCACCGGATTCTGTATTTGCCACTTTGTTGAAGGGAGCCTGGGAGAGAGGAAGCAGTACCTTCCTGGAAGATGGTGTTCAGACAAAGTGGAGAGACTTGGCTTCCTGGCTCCCCCAACCTGAGCAGCTTTTGCTGGGAGTAAAGCACGTGCTGCTGTACCCGAAACCCACAGTGGAGAACTTCTGCAGATAATAATGTAGTTATCGTTGGTTTACTTTATGGCACAAGTTACAGATGACTTGGCTGCTAAAACTTAGGTTCCAGTGCTGTAGCTCTTTTTCCTCGACTCGGCTCCGAGGGTACGCAGCACCGTACAAAATTATACCTAATTTGTAAACAAATGTCAGTTGTTCTGATTATTGAAGCTGGGCTTTATTGAGTTGAATCCGGAGTGTGTGCTGCACCCAGGTCCTTTGTACAAATAGGGTACTGAGGGTGGGGGAACCAGAACTGCACATTCCTTGTGATATGGATGGGATTTTGGGGGGGGGGGTTAAATTAAAAGGAGATGCAAAATGAGGGAATTGCTTTTAGATGTAACTATTCTTGTCCTAAAGGGGCCATCAGCTCTGTCCCGAGAGCTGAGTTACAAGTGTGTGTGTTGAAAGAGCTGCAAGCCTTTTAGGGGCTGCAGTTTGTGTGCCGTGGAATGAGGTGCCCTGAGGAAATGTGTGAGCCGGAGGGAGCCGGGGCCGGGCGGAGGGAGCCGAGCTGTGGGAATGGGCGAATGGAGGCGGGCGCGGGCGGGACTAGGCGAGCGTGGGCGAAAGCGGCCGAAAGGGGCCGAGGAGGCGAGCGGAGCCGAGCTCTGCCGAGTTCAGCCGAGGCGAGCCGAGCTTTGCCGAAGAGGCGAATGGAGGCGAATGCGGCCGGAAATAGCCGAGCGTGGCCGAAAGTAGCCGAAGCTGGCCGAGGAGCCGAGTCCAGCCGAACGGAGCCGAGCTCTGCCGAGCGCAGCAGCCCGGGCAGGGCGGGGCGCCGGGGCGGAGCCGGGGCGCTGGGAGGGATCCCACTCCTGTCCCTCTCCCTCCTTCTCCGTGCTCCTGCCCGTATTCCCCTCGGTTATCTCTCTTTCCCCCGTTTCCTTGTCCCCCCCAAACCCGGATCCTTCCTGTCCTGTCCCTGCCCCGCTGCTCCGTTCCTTTCCTCCTCTCTCCCTCCTCTGTCCACCGTCCCTCTTCCCTCCCCTGTCAGCCTTTAAATCCGAATTATAAATATGAATGTGTATATAAATATTAAAAATATAAAAACAAAATACATTGAAATGCAGTTTAAAAGAAAAGGTTTTTTCTTTTGGTTCTTGTTGGGTTAGAGGCAGGGTTTTTTTTGTTTGCGTTCTTTTCCGCGCGGGATGTTTCGGGGCATTTGCTACCGAGGACGTTCCGCAGGGGACGGCGCCCGTTCTTTTTTGCCGCCGGCCCCGCCCCGCGGCCCCGAGGCGAGCGGCGGCCCCCGACGGTGGCGGGCGGCAGTGCTGCCGCCTTGTGGACACAGGGCGGTACTGCAGGCCCCCAGCCAGCGCCCGGCAAAACCACCGAGACGGGGCGGGAGGAGCCAGAGCGGCCCCAAAACCACCGAGACGGGGCGGGAAGGGCGAGGGGCGGCAGCGAGCGGCGAGCGGGGCGGTGTCTGTGAGTGAGGGGAGAGCTGAAGGCGGCTCCGCGGCGGCGCCGGAGAAGGATGGCAGCGGCGAGGGCAGCTTTCTGTCCCGCGCCTGCCGCCGTCCATGCCACCAAGCGTTGCGGATTTCTGTCCCGCACCGGTCGCCGTCCGTACGAAATCGCGTTGTGGCTTGTTGTCCCGCGCCGGCTGCCGTCCGTACGACAACGGTTCATCTCTATTGTTTTTGAGGACTTCTTGTTCGTCTCAATGGTGTTGTGGAATTTCCGGTTAATCTCCATGGTTTCTGGAAAACTTCCGCTTAGTCTCTATCGTTTCTTGGAACTTCCGGCTCATCTCTATGGTTTCTGGAGGACTTTCTGTTCGTCTCTATGGTTTCATGGAACTTCCGGCTCGTCTCTATGCTCCTGGAGGACCTCCCATTCATCTCTATGGACCGTCCCTGTGGTCGCTCCTGCGCGTGCGCGGCCGCCATGAGGGACCGGACGCGGGAAATATGACATGCGAGAGTCCAGAAAAAGGGGAAAAAAAGGTAAAAAACGGGAAAAAAAAGCCAAAAAGCGGGACAAGGAGCCCGGAATCGGGATGGGGGAACGCGGAAACGGGGGGGAAGTGACCAAAAATGGGTAAAGAGCCCAAAAATTAGGGAAGAATGGGCGAAAATGGGATCGGGGAGCTCGGAAATTGGGGGGGAGTGACCAAAGTCGGCGAAAGAGCCGAAAAGTGGGAAAAAGATCAGAAAATGTGGGAAAATCGCACAAAGAAACGGTTTAGGAGCCCAAAAATGCGGGAAAGGCAAAAAATGGGGAAAAAGCAAAAAAAAAAAAAAAAAAAAAGGGAAAAGTGCCCAAAAATTCGGGTCGATGTGTGGAGAGTTTTGTGGATGAGTGGCTTCGGGAGAGAGGCCATGACTACTTGCAGTTAGTGAAGCGGTAGCTGAAAATTGCAGAGTGCAGCAATAGCGGATGTAGCAACAATATCACACGTCCTTGGGTGAGCTGGTTCCCAGCAGCAGAACGGTCAGCAAAGAGATAAGTGTAAGGGAAAACAAAGCAAGCAGAGAAAGCCCCAAAGGCGAGCTTGACCTGTTCTAGAGACACCAATGAGGAGCCTAAGTTTTGCAATATGCATGAGCTTCATTATAACGGGTATAACTGTACATGCGTACTTAGAATAAACTGAAACTTGTTGGCATTATAGAATGGGCTTTTCTCCCGTTATTTTTCCCCAAAAATGGTGACCTCGACGTGATAGGCGCCACGGTGGAGTGATGAAAAAGAGTTCAGGTCCTGATGCAGCCAGGACGGCAAAAGTGCTGAATTGAAATAGAGTGCACCGTGCCCCAGGTGACTGCAGAGGCAAGCCTGGCCGATACGTGCTGCCGACGACCTCGGAGGGCTGCAACAGCGCTGACAATAGAGGTATGGAGAGGCAAGCAGCATATGATTTATTTACTGCATTCTTGCAGAAAAGGCAGATTAAAAACATTGATTTACATAAAGATCTGCCAAGGTTATTAACATATAGGTATGCTAAGGGGTTCTTTATAAATCCTCATACAGTACATAAGTTGTCTAAGTGGCGTAAGTTTAAAGATAAACTATAAGAAGACATTTTAGATTATGATAAGGCAGCCAAAAAGCTAAAAAAGTTGTAAAAGGTAGTTCACAATGAGTTATTACAACATCAGGCAGAAAAAAAAGCTGCTGCACAAGCAACGTCACACTAGAGAAGAATAAAAGTTATAGCAGAGAAAATTAATTACCTAGTATTTCCATGCCACCTGCTGTGTCTACAGTGGAGTTACCTCCATTGCGACCCGTGCCTGAGGACACGGAAACAGAGTCGCGTTGTGAGCCCACGGCTCCTCCAGCCCCCCCAAACAGAGATCACCGGTTTGTCAGAGTTTGTCTGTCAGTAAATCACCCCCTAAGGCAAAGTCTGACCTAACAAAGGCTCTGGCCAGAGAGCAAAAAGAAGTTTAGGCAACTCTAACAAAAGAAAAACTAAACAAAGAGAATAAGCAAACTTTAGAACTAGCAGCCGACTTAGCTTATCCTATAATTTTTCAGCAGCAAGCGAGCAAAAGGTTACCAGCTCAAATTACACCGTTAGATTAAAAAATTGTTGTCACAGTTGCAAGCTACAGTGAGTCAATTTAGAGTAACTAATAAACCAACTCAGCAAATACTAAATTATATTTAGAGTACTAATATATTGTTACCAAAAAATTCTAAAAGTCTTGCTAAACTTATTTTCTCACCGCATCAGAAACTTTTATTTAGTGCACACTAGCAAGCAGAAGTTAATAAAGCTGTAGCTATGCAAAAGCAGCCTAAAGATCCTCTTCACAAAGTAACTATAGATAAATTGATAAGCTTAAGACCATGTTTTCGCACTAAGGCACAAGCTATGCTAAAACCTAAAAAATGTCAAAAGGCAATGCAACTAACTCAACAAGCTATAGATAAAGTAAAAGACCCAAGAAATTTACCAGCATATATAAAAATTAAGCAAAAAAAAAAACCAAAAAACTTTTAAAGCATTTATTAATAAAGCAACAACAGCAGTAAAAAAAAACTAGAGTGCCTAAGTTTATACATAATATATTTATATATTTATACGTTAAATATATATTTATACGTTTATACGTAAATCATTAAATTATTAATTAATTATTAAAGCAGTATGCTTTACAAAATTGTAATACTTCTACAAGAAGTATACTAAATACATTAAAAACTAATTAAACTATAAAAAATACACTAAAACAGATAACTACTATACCAACAAAGCCACAAACATTTTTAGTTAAAACTATTAAAATACTAAAGGAAAAGTTACAAAAGCAAGCAAAAGCATCACAAACACAAGTGTTAACTGCCCTTACACCCCTCCAAACATCAGTAACAACCCAAGAAAGTCCTCAAGGGGGCCGTATAAAATGTTTCCATTTTGGTGGGGTTTTTTGTTTGTTTGGTTTGGTTTTGGTTTTTTGGGGGGAAACTAAAAAGATACTTTGTGTTCCTGGAATGTTGCATTTTACCTCTGTTGTTTTCCCAGTTAGTCTGGATCCTCTGCTTACATTTTTTCCTTCACTTATTAGATGTCGTGGATGTGCTGGCTGTTCTGATGGAGGGCAGTGATGGCTTAGATGAAGAAATTGGGTTCTCTTTGAATGAAGATGTGATTATCCAAACATTTCCCTTCAGTGCTGTTGTCCCTGCTGCATTAGAAGCCAGGAATATGCTGTTGTTTCAGTCTGAAAATGGAACAGGTACAGGGTTTTTTTAATGTTTTATGTGTCGTTTCTAGCAGTGGAGTGAAAGTGGCATCATTTCTGCCCTCTTGCAATAATTTTTTACCATTTATCATTTTTTACCTTGAGGCATTTTATTATCTTCCCTGCAAGCAGAAGGAGGTGCAGATTCACGGTGCTTTGTGCTCAAGAGGGGCATTGAAGCTCTGTAGGTGCTTCTGCCCTTTTTCCCTGACCCTAAAGAGAAGGGACACTGTCCCTGCATAGTCTTGGTCCTGGAAGTAGTTGGCTTCAGTAACACAGCGTTTTAAGGGCAGAGCGTGGTTCAGCAGTAACTGCAACATAGCCCATGCTTCTGCAGCACAGACCTCAAAAGTTCTACACTCCTGTGGACCCTCTTTGTAACTAAGGACAGTGGAAGTCAATTGCCACCTAAAAAGAGAATTTATTTTCAGATCGAGTACTCTCCAAAACTAGCTCTCAACATATTTGACAACACATTGTGTTGCCAGTTTTGTAAACCTAAGCAGTGGAAAAACAGGAAAGCAACATAAAATGATGTAGTTTTCCTTTGATATATGTGACCCTGTCTCATTCACACCGTGTCATAGTAATTTAAATGTGCATCTTGTCCCTCATCTTTAGCAGAAGAATGGTTTTTCAGAACACAACCATAACTTTCTCCATACCAATTAAACACAATTATTCTTGAAGGCATTTTGCAGTGTGTAGATTCCTTTTGGGTATTACAGCAATTTAAGAGTACCTCACTTTAGGTAAGTCAGTTCTGTGAAGGATACTGGTTACTTAACCAAAGGTATGTCTTCAGGTAGAGTTAGTTAAATTAAAATAAATGTCTCCTGGAATTTGCCTCTAGTGATGAAAAAAGTTTATTAAAATCAGTACAAGCACATTGCTAGGCAAATCCTTAATAATTATCAAACTACAGTGAAGTCACTAGAATCATTCTTAACTTGAATTAGCATGTTGTTGCAGGCCCTATAACTCTGTTGAGTAGGAGAAGGAGAAGATTTTACCTAATTGCATTCATCCATACAGATGTCTTTTGTGGACCCATTTAGGCTAGTTGACTAAATCTGGCATAAAAGATAGCACAGAGATTTTAACTGTTGAAAAACTCTGAGCAGGAAGTGTTCCCACAGTGCAAGAATCCTTTGAGTCAGGGTGCTTTAATAGTGTAATTCATAAGTTGTCTAGAGGAGGAATAGAAGGAAGTTAAACTAAGCTACCTTTAAGGAAGATGAATTAAACCTCATTAGAAGTCTGTATGGACACTCATTCTGCAAATTAAAGGAGCAGGAAGGAAGGCAATTGATGGTGCTTCAATTCTCCATCAGAGGCCTAAGAATAATGTATCTTAACAGTTTTCTCTTCTTAATTCAGTTAGTGTATTTTCATTTCCCTGAATGACTCCAGGTAGACAAAGGCACAAGGGAATAGTGGGTTTTGAATTGCCCAGGATACTACAGGTGGAGGTCCTCAGGAAGTGGCATGTGCTTTTTGGCTGTTGCCACAAACCATGGAGCTTTGAGCCATCCCAGGTGCCAGCAGCACCCTGAGCAGTGCTTACCAGCACCTGGCACTGGTAAATATTCCTGGCACAAGATTTTCTCTCCGTGGCCAAGCTGTGTCCGTGCAGGTAGCAGGGACAGCCACGCCATGGTCAGGGTTGCTGCTGCAGCACATCCCATTCTGTCCCGGTAGGATTCACTGAGCGCTAGTCACAAGAAGAGTGTCTAAAGTGATTTCTAAGAGAAAAGCTGCATGGGGTCAAACATGATCTTTCCTGTGGTTTTTGTAGCCAGCTCACCGTCAGTTCCCAGCACTGAACCAGGGCAGGGTGTGCCGTAGCTTGGCTCGTCCCTGAACGGGTGCCACCGTGCCTCTCCCTTCTTACTGCCCAAAGCTTTGTGTCCAGGCACAAGGGGAGTAGAGAAGCTTCCTGCCAGGAGATTGAGAGGCAGCCCGTGTGCTCATTCTTCTGCTCCATGAGCCTTTCCTGGCAGAGACGGGGCTGCATGGCGCTCCCTGCATTTGGAGCACTGGTACTTGCTGATAGCACAGCTTCTTCTCCCATCCTCTTGCTGGCTGCGAGGTCCTGGTACCTTCCCTCACGTTACCTTCTAAAGAAAAGGGGCACTGTCCCTGCATGGACAGTCTTGGTCTGGAAGTAGTTGGCCTCAGTAACACAGCGTTTTAAGGGCAGAGCATGGCGATCAGGAGAGGAAGGTGATTCTCGTGCCTGTGGGCAGCTCTTCCCGAGATCAGGGAGAGGGGACTGCATTGTTAAGTAGGAAGTGGATGCGTTTCCCAAGGAAAACTTCAGAAATTAAGCTCCAAGGGCAAATACTGCGAGGTTCTACCACCTCCTTGAGGACAGCGTTAAAACCACAGGGGCATCAGCAGAGCTTGGAGCAGGACTGGCCAACCCCAGAGCGCCTCACGAAGCCCTCTGTGTGTATGTGGCAGTCGAGTAGCACCTGGGGGGTGCTGAAAGTCCCAGTTCTGACAGAAAATTCTGCTTAACTTGTACACGTTGGCTGGGTGTGTGCCCCCAGTACAGCTCGGTTCTTCTCTGAGGCGGTGCCTGGCAGGGTCCGTCCCTGTTAAGAGACGGCTGTGTTTTTGGCACAACACAGCAAAGGTGGATTATTTGCTTCAGCAAGAGCTGATGATGTCTGGAGGGTTTTTCAGGCACCTCAGCAGCCAGGAGCACGTGTATAGTTCACTAGGAACACTTTTTGATCTTGTTCAGTTCTTTTCTCCATGAGGCTCTGTGGGCTGCTGGCAAGGCCCAAAGTAAGGAAGGTTGTCCCAGTGTCCATGCTCATGTCAATAGTTTAATTTATTTGGCTTTTCTAGGAGCAGATGTCGTGGAGGACCTTGGTGCTGTTTTCACTGACCTCCTGCACTCTCTGAGAGAACCCCTTGCTCCCTGCTTGACGCTCCAGCTCTGTGACAAAGATCCCGAGTCCCTGAAAGCTGCTAAGTATCCTCAGCTCTACCAGTTTAACCGATACTATAGACTCTGGATGCCCAAGCAGTCCCAGGAACCTGTGGTATGGAGTCCCTGAAGTCGCTGAATTCTTGAGCCAGTATTCCTATAAAATCCTCGCAGTCGACAGAGGTTACATTTCCATCAGAAACAGCATTTTTATTGAGGAGGTAATTCTGCATCTCTTGTTGATCCTGCTGGGGACACATGTTTGCTCCAGGGCTTTTCTCTGATGGCACAAGAGGTCTCTGTGGTGTTTGGGAGGCGATACCAGGGCTCAGGGCTCATACAGAGACTCCTCACCGGGCACAGCAGAGCCTGGTGTGCGCTGTGGCCTCTGTTTACAGCACCTGGAGTTCCCCCAGGTGGGTGGAGGATCACAGGCCCCTGGGCTGGGTTTGGTGAGTTTTTCTAAGCTCAGCAGTGTGAACACTCCTGATGCCCCTGGGGAACCTGCTGGACAGCTCTGTTCTAGCAGGACTGCATGCCAGTGTTTCCAGAGATTCAGTTCAGGGCTCATCTCAAAACAAAGGTGGCTGAAGAGATTTTTGTTTCATACTCATCGCTGTTTTTCTCTTATGCTTTTTGTTTCGCTTTAAACAGTTTGAAAACCACAAGGAGGTCAGCCAAGAGCCTCCTGTGGCACCGGATTCTGTATTTGCCACTTTGTTGAAGGGAGCCTGGGAGAGAAGAAGCAGTACCTTCCTGGAAGATGGTGTTCAGACAAAGTGGAGAGACTTGGCTTCCTGGCTCCCCCAACCTGAGCAGCTTTTGCTGGGAGTAAAGCACGTGCTGCTGTACCCGAAACCCACAGTGGAGAACTTCTGCAGATAATAATGTAGTTATCCTTGGTTTACTTTATGGTACAAGTTATAGATGACTTGGCTGCTAAAACTTAGGTTCCAGTGCTGTAGCTCTTTTTCCTCGACTCGGCTCCGAGGGTACGCAGCACCGTACAAAATTATACCTAATTTGTAAACAAATGTCAGTTGTTCTGATTATTGAAGCTGGGCTTTATTGAGTTGAATCCGGAGTGTGTGCTGCACCCAGGTCCTTTGTACAAATAGGGTACTGAGGGTGGGGGAACCAGAACTGCACATTCCTTGTGATATGGATGGGATTTTGGGGGGGTTCAATAAAAAGGAGATGCAAAATGAGGGAATTGCTTTTAGATGTAACTATTCTTGTCCTAAAGGGGCCATCAGCTCTGTCCCCAGAGCTGAGTTAGGAGTGTGTGTGTTGGAAGAGCCGCAAGCCTTTAGGGGCTGCAGTTTGTGTGCCGTGGAATGAGGTGCCCTGAGGAAATGTGTGAGCCGGAGGGAGCCGGGGCCGGGCGGAGGGAGCCGAGCTGTGGGAATGGGCGAATGGAGGCGGGCGCGGGCGGGACTAGGCGAGCGTGGGCGAAAGCGGCCGAAAGGGGCCGAGGAGGCGAGCGGAGCCGAGCTCTGCCGAGTTCAGCCGAGGCGAGCCGAGCTTTGCCGAAGAGGCGAATGGAGGCGAATGCGGCCGGAAATAGCCGAGCGTGGCCGAAAGTAGCCGAAGCTGGCCGAGGAGCCGAGTCCAGCCGAACGGAGCCGAGCTCTGCCGAGCGCAGCAGCCCGGGCAGGGCGGGGCGCCGGGGCGGAGCCGGGGCGCTGGGAGGGATCCCACTCCTGTCCCTCTCCCTCCTTCTCCATGCTCCTGCCCGTATTCCCCTCGGTTATCTCTCTTTCCCCCGTTTCCTTGTCCCCCCCAAACCCGGATCCTTCCTGTCCTGTCCCTGCCCCGCTGCTCCGTTCCTTTCCTCCTCTCTCCCTCCTCTGTCCACC
Organism: Lonchura striata; assembly: GCF_050655825.1. NCBI lineage: Eukaryota > Metazoa > Chordata > Aves > Passeriformes > Estrildidae > Lonchura > Lonchura striata. The sequence continues at coordinate 162,995 of NC_140706.1, read as the reverse complement.
GTCCCTCTTCCCTCCCCTGTCAGCCTTTAAATCCGAATTATAAATATGAATGTGTATATAAATATTAAAAATATAAAAACAAAATACATTGAAATGCAGTTTAAAAGAAAAGGTTTTTTCTTTTGGTTCTTGTTGGGTTAGAGGCAGGGTTTTTTTTGTTTGCGTTCTTTTCCGCGCGGGATGTTTCGGGGCATTTGCTACCGAGGACGTTCCGCAGGGGACGGCGCCCGTTCTTTTTTGCCGCCGGCCCCGCCCCGCGGCCCCGAGGCGAGCGGCGGCCCCCGACGGTGGCGGGCGGCAGTGCTGCCGCCTTGTGGACACAGGCCGGTACTGCAGGCCCCCAGCCAGCGCCCGGCAAAACCACCGAGACGGGGCGGGAGGAGCCAGAGCGGCCCCAAAACCACCGAGACGGGGCGGGAAGGGCGAGGGGCGGCAGCGAGCGGCGAGCGGGGCGGTGTCTGTGAGTGAGGGGAGAGCTGAAGGCGGCTCCGCGGCGGCGCCGGAGAAGGATGGCAGCGGCGAGGGCAGCTTTCTGTCCCGCGCCTGCCGCCGTCCATGCCACCAAGCGTTGCGGATTTCTGTCCCGCACCGGTCGCCGCCCGTACGAAATCGCGTTGTGGCTTGTTGTCCCGCGCCGGCTGCCGTCCGTACGACAACGGTTCATCTCTATTGTTTTTGAGGACTTCTTGTTCGTCTCAATGGTGTTGTGGAATTTCCGGTTAATCTCCATGGTTTCTGGAAAACTTCCGCTTAGTCTCTATCGTTTCTTGGAACTTCCGGCTCATCTCTATGGTTTTTGGAGGACTTCATGTTCGTCTCTATGATCTTATGGAACTTCCGGTTCATCTCTATGGTTTCTGGAGGACTTTCTGTTCGTCTCTATGGTTTCATGGAACTTCCGGCTCGTCTCTATGCTCCTGGAGGACCTCCCATTCATCTCTATGGACCGTCCCTGTGGTCGCTCCTGCGCGTGCGCGGCCGCCATGAGGGACCGGACGCGGGAAATATGACATGCGAGAGTCCAGAAAAAGGGGAAAAAAAGGTAAAAAACGGGAAAAAAAAGCCAAAAAGCGGGACAAGGAGCCCGGAATCGGGATGGGGGAACGCGGAAACGGGGGGGAAGTGACCAAAAATGGGTAAAGAGCCCAAAAATTAGGGAAGAATGGGCGAAAATGGGATCGGGGAGCTCGGAAATTGGGGGGGAGTGACCAAAGTCGGCGAAAGAGCCGAAAAGTGGGAAAAAGATCAGAAAATGTGGGAAAATCGCACAAAGAAACGGTTTAGGAGCCCAAAAATGCGGGAAAGGCAAAAAATGGGGAAAAAGCAAAAAAAAAAAAAAAAAAAAAGGGAAAAGTGCCCAAAAATTCGGATCGATGTGTGGAGAGTTTTGTGGATGAGTGGCTTCGGGAGAGAGGCCATGACTACTTGCAGTTAGTGAAGCGGTAGCTGAAAATTGCAGAGTGCAGCAATAGCGGATGTAGCAACAATATCACACGTCCTTGGGTGAGCTGGTTCCCAGCAGCAGAACGGTCAGCAAAGAGATAAGTGTAAGGGAAAACAAAGCAAGCAGAGAAAGCCCCAAAGGCGAGCTTGACCTGTTCTAGAGACACCAATGAGGAGCCTAAGTTTTGCAATATGCATGAGCTTCATTATAACGGGTATAACTGTACATGCGTACTTAGAATAAACTGAAACTTGTTGGCATTATAGAATGGGCTTTTCTCCCGTTATTTTTCCCCAAAAATGGTGACCTCGACGTGATAGGCGCCACGGTGGAGTGATGAAAAAGAGTTCAGGTCCTGATGCAGCCAGGACGGCAAAAGTGCTGAATTGAAATAGAGTGCACCGTGCCCCAGGTGACTGCAGAGGCAAGCCTGGCCGATACGTGCTGCCGACGACCTCGGAGGGCTGCAACAGCGCTGACAATAGAGGTATGGAGAGGCAAGCAGCATATGATTTATTTACTGCATTCTTGCAGAAAAGGCAGATTAAAAACATTGATTTACATAAAGATCTGCCAAGGTTATTAACATATAGGTATGCTAAGGGGTTCTTTATAAATCCTCATACAGTACATAAGTTGTCTAAGTGGCGTAAGTTTAAAGATAAACTATAAGAAGACATTTTAGATTATGATAAGGCAGCCAAAAAGCTAAAAAAGTTGTAAAAGGTAGTTCACAATGAGTTATTACAACATCAGGCAGAAAAAAAAGCTGCTGCACAAGCAACGTCACACTAGAGAAGAATAAAAGTTATAGCAGAGAAAATTAATTACCTAGTATTTCCATGCCACCTGCTGTGTCTACAGTGGAGTTACCTCCATTGCGACCCGTGCCTGAGGACACGGAAACAGAGTCGCGTTGTGAGCCCACGGCTCCTCCAGCCCCCCCAAACAGAGATCACCGGTTTGTCAGAGTTTGTCTGTCAGTAAATCACCCCCTAAGGCAAAGTCTGACCTAACAAAGGCTCTGGCCAGAGAGCAAAAAGAAGTTTAGGCAACTCTAACAAAAGAAAAACTAAACAAAGAGAATAAGCAAACTTTAGAACTAGCAGCCGACTTAGCTTATCCTATAATTTTTCAGCAGCAAGCGAGCAAAAGGTTACCAGCTCAAATTACACCGTTAGATTAAAAAATTGTTGTCACAGTTGCAAGCTACAGTGAGTCAATTTAGAGTAACTAATAAACCAACTCAGCAAATACTAAATTATATTTAGAGTACTAATATATTGTTACCAAAAAATTCTAAAAGTCTTGCTAAACTTATTTTCTCACCGCATCAGAAACTTTTATTTAGTGCACACTAGCAAGCAGAAGTTAATAAAGCTGTAGCTATGCAAAAGCAGCCTAAAGATCCTCTTCACAAAGTAACTATAGATAAATTGATAAGCTTAAGACCATGTTTTCGCACTAAGGCACAAGCTATGCTAAAACCTAAAAAATGTCAAAAGGCAATGCAACTAACTCAACAAGCTATAGATAAAGTAAAAGACCCAAGAAATTTACCAGCATATATAAAAATTAAGCAAAAAAAAAAACCAAAAAACTTTTAAAGCATTTATTAATAAAGCAACAACAGCAGTAAAAAAAAACTAGAGTGCCTAAGTTTATACATAATATATTTATATATTTATACGTTAAATATATATTTATACGTTTATACGTAAATCATTAAATTATTAATTAATTATTAAAGCAGTATGCTTTACAAAATTGTAATACTTCTACAAGAAGTATACTAAATACATTAAAAACTAATTAAACTATAAAAAATACACTAAAACAGATAACTACTATACCAACAAAGCCACAAACATTTTTAGTTAAAACTATTAAAATACTAAAGGAAAAGTTACAAAAGCAAGCAAAAGCATCACAAACACAAGTGTTAACTGCCCTTACACCCCTCCAAACATCAGTAACAACCCAAGAAAGTCCTCAAGGGGGCCGTATAAAATGTTTCCATTTTGGTGGGGTTTTTTGTTTGTTTGGTTTGGTTTTGGTTTTTTTGGGGGAAACTAAAAAGATACTTTGTGTTCTTGGAATGTTGCATTTTACCTCTGTTGTTTTCCCAGTTAGTCTGGATCCTCTGCTTACATTTTTTCCTTCACTTATTAGATGTCGTGGATGTGCTGGCTGTTCTGATGGAGGGCAGTGATGGCTTAGATGAAGAAATTGGGTTCTCTTTGAATGAAGATGTGATTATCCAAACATTTCCCTTCAGTGCTGTTGTCCCTGCTGCATTAGAAGCCAGGAATATGCTGTTGTTTCAGTCTGAAAATGGAACAGGTACAGGGTTTTTTTAATGTTTTATGTGTCGTTTCTAGCAGTGGAGTGAAAGTGGCATCATTTCTGCCCTCTTGCAATAATTTTTTACCATTTATCATTTTTTACCTTGAGGCATTTTATTATCTTCCCTGCAAGCAGAAGGAGGTGCAGATTCACGGTGCTTTGTGCTCAAGAGGGGCATTGAAGCTCTGTAGGTGCTTCTGCCCTTTTTCCCTGACCCTAAAGAGAAGGGACACTGTCCCTGCATAGTCTTGGTCCTGGAAGTAGTTGGCTTCAGTAACACAGCGTTTTAAGGGCAGAGCGTGGTTCAGCAGTAACTGCAACATAGCCCATGCTTCTGCAGCACAGACCTCAAAAGTTCTACACTCCTGTGGACCCTCTTTGTAACTAAGGACAGTGGAAGTCAATTGCCACCTAAAAAGAGAATTTATTTTCAGATCGAGTACTCTCCAAAACTAGCTCTCAACATATTTGACAACACATTGTGTTGCCAGTTTTGTAAACCTAAGCAGTGGAAAAACAGGAAAGCAACATAAAATGATGTAGTTTTCCTTTGATATATGTGACCCTGTCTCATTCACACCGTGTCATAGTAATTTAAATGTGCATCTTGTCCCTCATCTTTAGCAGAAGAATGGTTTTTCAGAACACAACCATAACTTTCTCCATACCAATTAAACACAATTATTCTTGAAGGCATTTTGCAGTGTGTAGATTCCTTTTGGGTATTACAGCAATTTAAGAGTACCTCACTTTAGGTAAGTCAGTTCTGTGAAGGATACTGGTTACTTAACCAAAGGTATGTCTTCAGGTAGAGTTAGTTAAATTAAAATAAATGTCTCCTGGAATTTGCCTCTAGTGATGAAAAAAGTTTATTAAAATCAGTACAAGCACATTGCTAGGCAAATCCTTAATACTTATCAAACTACAGTGAAGTCACTAGAATCATTCTTAACTTGAATTAGCATGTTGTTGCAGGCCCTATAACTCTGTTGAGTAGGAGAAGGAGAAGATTTTACCTAATTGCATTCATCCATACAGATGTCTTTTGTGGACCCATTTAGGCTAGTTGACTAAATCTGGCATAAAAGATAGCACAGAGATTTTAACTGTTGAAAAACTCTGAGCAGGAAGTGTTCCCACAGTGCAAGAATCCTTTGAGTCAGGGTGCTTTAATAGTGTAATTCATAAGTTGTCTAGAGGAGGAATAGAAGGAAGTTAAACTAAGCTACCTTTAAGGAAGATGAATTAAACCTCATTAGAAGTCTGTATGGACACTCATTCTGCAAATTAAAGGAGCAGGAAGGAAGGCAATTGATGGTGCTTCAATTCTCCATCAGAGGCCTAAGAATAATGTATCTTAACAGTTTTCTCTTCTTAATTCAGTTAGTGTATTTTCATTTCCCTGAATGACTCCAGGTAGACAAAGGCACAAGGGAATAGTGGGTTTTGAATTGCCCAGGATACTACAGGTGGAGGTCCTCAGGAAGTGGCATGTGCTTTTTGGCTGTTGCCACAAACCATGGAGCTTTGAGCCATCCCAGGTGCCAGCAGCACCCTGAGCAGTGCTTACCAGCACCTGGCACTGGTAAATATTCCTGGCACAAAAGATTTTCTCTCCGTGGCCAAGCTGTGTCCGTGCAGGTAGCAGGGACAGCCACGCCATGGTCAGGGTTGCTGCTGCAGCACATCCCATTCTGTCCCGGTAGGATTCACTGAGCGCTAGTCACAAGAAGAGTGTCTAAAGTGATTTCTAAGAGAAAAGCTGCATGGGGTCAAACATGATCTTTCCTGTGGTTTTTGTAGCCAGCTCACCGTCAGTTCCCAGCACTGAACCAGGGCAGGGTGTGCCGTAGCTTGGCTCGTCCCTGAACGGGTGCCACCGTGCCTCTCCCTTCTTATTGCCCAAAGCTTTGTGTCCAGGCACAAGGGGAGTAGAGAAGCTTCCTGCCAGGAGATTGAGAGGCAGCCCGTGTGCTCATTCTTCTGCTCCATGAGCCTTTCCTGGCAGAGACGGGGCTGCATGGCGCTCCCTGCATTTGGAGCACTGGTACTTGCTGATAGCACAGCTTCTTCTCCCATCCTCTTGCTGGCTGCGAGGTCCTGTTACCTTCCCTCACGTTACCTTCTAAAGAAAAGGGGCACTGTCCCTGCATGGACAGTCTTGGTCTGGAAGTAGTTGGCCTCAGTAACACAGCGTTTTAAGGGCAGAGCGTGGCGATCAGGAGAGGAAGGTGATTCTCGTGCCTGTGGGCAGCTCTTCCCGAGAGCAGGGAGAGGGGACTGCATTGTTAAGTAGGAAGTGGATGCGTTTCCCAAGGAAAACTTCAGAAATTAAGCTCCAAGGGCAAATATTGCGAGGTTCTACCACCTCCTTGAGGACAGCGTTAAAATCACAGGGGCATCAGCAGGGCTTGGAGCAGGATTGGCCAACCCCAGAGCACCTCACAAAGCCCTCTGTGTGTATGTGGCAGTCGAGTAGCACCTGGGGGGTGCTGAAAGTCCCAGTTCTGACAGAAAATTCTGCTTAATTTGTACATGTTGGCTGGGTGTTAGCTTGGTTCTTCTCTGAGGCGGTGCCTGGCAGGGTCTCTCCCTGTTAAGGGCCGGGCGTGTTTTTGGCACAACACAGCGAATGTGGATTATTTGCTTCAGCAAGAGCTGATGATGTCTGGAGGGTTTTTCAGGTACCTCAGCGGCCAGGAGCACGTGTATAGTTCACTAGGAACACTTTTTGATCTTGTTCAGTTCTTTTCTCCATGAGGCTCTGTGGGCTGCTGGCAAGGCCCAAAGTAAGGAAGGTTGTCCCAGTGTCCGTGCTCATGTCAATAGTTTAATTTATTTGGCTTTTCTAGGAGCTGATGTCGTGGAGGACCTTGGTGCTGTTTTCACTGACCTCCTGCATTCTCCGAGAGAACCCCTTGCTCCCTGCTTGACGCTCCAGCTCTGTGACAAAGATCCCGAGTCCCTGAAAGCTGCTAAGTATCCTCAGCTCTACCAGTTTAACCGATACTATAGACTCTGGATGCCCAAGCAGTCCCAGGAACCTGTGGTATGGAGTCCCTGAAGTCGCTGAATTCTTGAGCCAGTATTCCTATAAAATCCTCGCAGTCGACAGAGGTTACATTTCCATCAGAAACAGCATTTTTATTGAGGAGGTAATTCTGCATCTCTTGTTGATCCTGCTGGGGACACATGTTTGCTCCAGGGCTTTTCTCTGATGGCACAAGAGGTCTCTGTGGTGTTTGGGAGGCGATACCAGGGCTCAGGGCTCATACAGAGACTCCTCACCGGGCACAGCAGAGCCTGGTGTGCGCTGTGGCCTCTGTTTACAGCACCTGGAGTTCCCCCAGGTGGGTGGAGGATCACAGGCCCCTGGGCTGGGTTTGGTGAGTTTTTCTCAGCTCAGCAGTGTGAACACTCCTGATGCCCCTGGGGAACCTGCTGGACAGCTCTGTTCTAGCAGGACTGCACGCCAGTGTTTCCAGAGCTTCAGTTCAGAGCTCATCTCAAAACAAAGGTGGCTGAAGAGATTTTTGTTTCATACTTATCACTGTTTTTCTCTTATGCTTTTTGTTTCGCTTTAAACAGTTTGAAAACAACAAGGAGGTAAGCCAAGAGCCTCCTGTGGCACCGGATTCTGTATTTGCCACTTTGCTGAAAGGAGCCTGGGAGAGAGGAAGCAGTACCTTCCTGGAAGATGGTGTTCAGACAAAGTAGAGAGACTTGGCTTCCTGGCTCCCCCAACCTGAGCAGCTTTTGCTGGGAGTAAAGCACGTGCTGCTGTACCCGAAACCCACAGTGGAGAACTTCTGCAGATAATACTGTAGTTATCCTTGGTTTACTTTATGGCACAAGTTATAGATGACTTGGCTACTAAAACTTAGGTTCCAGTGCTGTAGCTCTTTTTCCTCGACTCGGCTCCGAGGGTACGCAGCACCGTACAAAACTGCACCTAATTTGCAAACAAATGTCAGTTGTTCTTATTATTGAAGCTGGGCTTTATTGAGTTGAATCCGGAGTGTGTGCTGCACCCAGGTCCTTTGTACAAATAGGGTACTGAGGGTGGGGGAACCAGAACTGCACATTCCTTGTGATATGGATGGGATTTTGGGGGGGGGGGTTAAATTAAAATGAGATGCAAAATGAGGGAATTGCTTTTAGATGTAACTATTCTTGTCCTAAAGGGGCCATCAGCTCTGTCCCGAGAGCTGAGTTACAAGTGTGTGTGTTGAAAGAGCTGCAAGCCTTTTAGGGGCTGCAGTTTGTGTGCCGTGGAATGAGGTGCCCTGAGGAAATGTGTGAGCCGGAGGGAGCCGGGGCCGGGCGGAGGGAGCCGAGCTGTGGGAATGGGCGAATGGAGGCGGGCGCGGGCGGGACTAGGCGAGCGTGGGCGAAAGCGGCCGAAAGGGGCCGAGGAGGCGAGCGGAGCCGAGCTCTGCCGAGTTCAGCCGAGGCGAGCCGAGCTTTGCCGAAGAGGCGAATGGAGGCGAATGCGGCCGGAAATAGCCGAGCGTGGCCGAAAGTAGCCGAAGCTGGCCGAGGAGCCGAGTCCAGCCGAACGGAGCCGAGCTCTGCCGAGCGCAGCAGCCCGGGCGGGGCGGGGCGGGGCGCCGGGGCGGAGCCGGGGCGCTGGGAGGATCCCCTCCTGTCCCTCTCTCTCCCGCTCCATGCTCCTGCCCGTATTCCCCTCAGTTACCTCTCTTTCCCCCGTTTCCTTGTCCCCCCCAAACCCGGATCCTTCCTGTCCTGTCCCTGCCCCGCTGCTCCGTTCCATTCCCCCTCTCTCCCTCCTCTGTGCCCCGTCCCTCTTCCTCATCTGCCGGCCTTTCCCTTCCCCGCCCGCTTTCCTCCGCAGCCCGACCTCCCTCCCCGCCCTTTCGCATGTCCCGCTCTCCCTCCTCTCTTCCCGTCGCCCCTTCGCTTCTTTCCCCCGCAGCCGCGGGGCTCGGGGCGCCGGAGAATAAAGCCCCGAGGGCCGGAGCCCGGCGCCCCCCGGGCCTTGCGGGAGTCCCCGCACGGGGCCGGGGCTCTCGGCGGATCCCCCGCGCCGCTCGGACCCCGCCCCGGCGCTGCCGGACCTGCGGCTCCGCCGGCATCGCGCTGCGAGCGGCCCCCGCTCTGTGCCGTGCCGGCCGTGCCGCGTCCCCGCCGCCTCTGCCGCTCCCTCTTTCTGCCCCTGGCCCGCGACAGCGAGGCGGGGCGGGAGCTTCGAGCCTTCTGGGGGCTGCCCCCCCTTCCTTGTTGCGGCGGAGTCCCTTTCTGGGGGATGGAGGTGTGGGAAGGGCTGGAAGGGAGTGCTGGGCTGCTGTTCGGGGCAGTTGGACTCGTCCTGTGCTTTCTTCGGGGGTCAGGGTTAGGGGCTGAAGCCTCGGGGCTCTGATGTCATTTGGGGCACCCCAAGGTCCCCAGGAGAGGGACGCACACTGCGGTGGAGGAGCGGGTGGGTGGTGAATGAGGGGGGCGGGTCACGCTGGGTGCCGTCCCGCAGAGGGACCCAAAGCTGCCCCAAAATTCCCTGGGAGGGGTGTGTGTAGAATACTAAAACCTGGCAAGTGTTTCGTTTTCACAGCTATTGGTAAAGAATAGGAAGCTATGGCTAAACTCATTTGGAAAGAAGCCCTCTCTCGATCCACTCATTTGTATGCAGGAATGTAGGAAACTCTGACTGGGGACGGGCAGTAGTTTTGAAAATCATGCCCTATCGTTTTTCTCTAGGAACGAACCAAGCGAGTGCCCTGAAACCAGCGGAGCAAGGGGCTGAAGGGAACAGAAGGTCTCCCCGGCACCTTTTGCCTCCGTTCTCTGCCATTCCCCAAAACGTGTCGCAGTCCCGGAAGAGGCGTTTGCCATGCAGCCTGCCAAAATAAAGACCTGTCAAATCCTAGCTCTGCCTTTTGTTTAACGTCTTCTTACTTCCTATTTATGTCATCACAGAAACCAAGGAAGGAAGAAATGTGACTGGTTCCCACTATTGCTCCGTGCAGGCATTTTTAAAGGCTGCTGTACTTCTATCCTCTTTTTCCACTCCAAGCTTGACTTTTCCCCTCCTTTTTCGAGGTCTGCTGCTTTGGGTGTCCCAGGCAGGGCTGGGTTCCTCGGCAGGGGTCTTAGGAGTTGGTGCTGATTCTGCTTTTCACGAAGGTGTATCAAAGTGTGCCAGCAAAAGGACTGTTTTCTCCAGGGGAAAGCTTTCTCTCAATAACCATCAATGCATATATGTGTTTTAATCGTGTAACCAGATGGATTAAGAAAAGGCAACACCCATAGCAGATTTCCAATGAATCTGTGTCTGTGAGAAGTGGGCTGTGTGCTGGAGACGGAGAGACGCTGTTGGAGTGCGGCAACAGCGGCAGGTGTGAGCTGTGAGGATGATGAGGGCTCAGAGCAGCCCCAGGTGTGAGCTGTGAGGATGATGAGGGCTCAGAGCAGCCCCAGGTGTGAGCTGTGAGGATGAGGAGGGCTCAGAGCAGCCCTAGGTGTGAGCTGTGAGGATGATGAGGAGGGGCGGCTCCTGCCGGGGAGGAGGGGGGAGGGAGGAGGGAGGTTATTTTAGGGCGAGGGTTTGCCTTCGCTGGCTTTTGCACGGAGCTGCTGGAGGAGAGGAGTTTATGGGGGGCTCCCGGGGCTGTCTCCTGGAAGGACGGTGAGCGCTTTGGACAGGGTCCGGGGGATCCCCTGGATACACACTTGGGTACGTGGAGCATTGCTTAAAGGAGGAGCCGAGGGACAAACCTTTGTGCCGAGAAGCAGCAGCCAAGCAGGTGAGCCGGTGCGTCTTTGTAGTGGGGACTTTTCTTCTTTCCCTTTGAAATTTCGTCATCCTGAGTTTGAAATTTGTGGTGCTGCCCTGTGGTCCCGCCTTTTAAGAGGTCTGGATTGAGGTAAAAACCCCCTTTTGCTATCATTCGAGGCAAGCCGCTTCTTTTCTGCTCTTCTAGGGGACGCAGTTGAAGGGGAGCCCACGTTTCTGTGCCCTTGTTGGGGTGAGGTGAGCGCCGCAGCGTGGCGTCAGTGTCGGGGCTTCAGAGGAAGGGAGCTGCAGCCGTGGCAGCGCTGGCAGGGCGGGGATCGGGCTGTGCCGCTGCATTCGGGGCGCTTCTTCTGCCCCCGGCCCGGCAGCGAAGGGTCCGGCGCGGAGCCCTGCCGGCAGTGCCGGGGCTGGCCGGGGCGGAAGGGGAGCTGGGCGCGGCTGGGCTGCCGCGGGCCCGCCGGAGCCGCGCCGGTGCGAGCCGTGCGGAGCCGAGCGGAGCTTTGGCCGGGCCGGCGGGCGGGGGAGGCGGCGCGGGCGCCGCGCCGGTGCCGGCCGGTGCCGCCGCTCCGTCCGCTCCGGGCGCGGGGCTCGGGCGCCGCCGGGGCCCCCCGGGCCCGGTGCCGGCCCCGCCGGGCCGGGGGCAGCGGGCGGGGGTCTCCCGGCGCGGCGCCGCCTCTGCCTGCCGGAGGAGCCGCTTTCCTGCCGGAGCCGCGCTGCGCCCGGGGCCGGGAGCGCGGCTCCGCATCTTCCAGCCTCCCTCGCTGTGCTGCTTTTGAGGCGCTCCTGAGGAGCTCCTGGGATCGCTGGCTTTTGATCGGCGTCGCTGTAGGAGAAGGGCCCCGGGCGCTTCTTGGTTGTTACGGTTCTTGCTTCGGGTGCTCGAGACAAGGTTTTTTTTTGGGTTGAGTGTTGTTGGTTTTCTTTTTGATCGGTTCTTATGTTTTTAAAGGATGTGTTTCTAAAGGTTTACACTGTTTTTTCTGGGTCGTAGCATGAAGTAGAGGGTCGTTTTTTAATTCGGTTGTGGAGGCTTTTATTAGCGCGAGTGCATAGTGTTTGTTTTGGTGGGCTTGAGGGAGTGTCCTGGAGTTAATCGGTGAGTTTTTTTTTTAATATTGATGAGTGCATTCTTATTTATTATATTATAGGGGTTTCATTCATTTGGCTTATTTGATTGCCGTGTATGTTTCATTGTTGCAGAGAACTTGGGAGATATTGTTTGTGGTTACGTTTCTCTTTTGGCGACGTGTTTTTTTCTAGGTGGTATTTGTGTTTTGATGGTTTTAGGCAATATTTGTTTCTTGAGTTAGGAATACTTATTTTGTTGTTGTTAATATAATTTTTTTTTTTTTTGTAGCTTGATGTATTTGGTTGTTGTTTTTTTATTAGTTTTATTTTTGGGAACATGGGCATTTCCATGGTGGATCTCTTTAGGTATTTATTTTATTTGGGTGGTGATTTTTTTGTTTCTTCGTGGTTCCGATTTTTTAATAGCTGTAATTATTTGGTGGGGCTTTTTAGTTAATTTTATGGAGCACTGTGTTCTCTTTATGAGTTAGTGTAGTGATAGAGTTTTGGTTATTATTTTTTTTAGAAACGTTGGGGGTCTCTTGTATGGGTTGGAGTACGGTAAGTTAGTTGGCTTTTTTTTTTTTTTTTTCTTTTTAGTGGTTTTTGTGATTTGCTGTGTGGGTTTCTATCGGTCTTTTTTAAAACGGTTGTTTCGTTTTTGTGACGTGATAAGAGCTGCTAGTGAAAGGAGTGTAGTGCGGGTATTTTTGCTGGTAGTTGGTTGGCTGGTGGAGCCTTTCTGAATTTTTTGGACGGTATTGGTGGGAATTTGATGCTGTTTGTTTTGGCATTTTATTTTTAGGAATTAGATTATAACTGCAGTGTTTTAACTATAACTCTAATGAAACAAAACAAATGCATAAATATGAAAATGGGAATATAAAACTTCAATTTTAAATATAAACGGAAAACAAATTAAACATGTAACATAAATAATGCTATCCATTACTATTAGGTATTATATTGTTTGATGTAGAGTATTTTATATGTTTATATACATATAAATATCGATTATATACATAAATATCCATATAGAAATGTATAATTAATATATGTGGATATATGAATATTATAAAACAATAGGAATTAATACAGTACATAATGCACATTTTACTGTATGTGTCTTATTATAACACATTACATGTCATAAATATTATATATCGAAATATAGTACCTCAATATGTTGTGATAGAATAGATAAATACTTGTAAAAATCAAAAGTAGAAATATAGAAATATTTAAATATAGCTTAAAATAAAGGGGATTTTTCTTTTCTATTTGGTAGTAGGTAGGGATCTTATTATAAAAATTATAAATAGAAATAAAATGAAATTAGAAATCTTTGTATAGAAATATATTCTAAATACGTTAAGATCTATATAAAAATTCAAAGGTAAGTAAATATAAGTATTAGCGGTATGTACGAAATAGATAAATTATTATTAAAATTCTATCTTGCTACCTTATTATATATATGATATATATTTATAAATCAATATAAAGTAAAAATTCAACTGTGACTATAATGATGAAAAAAAATATAAATATTCAAGCATCTTTTATAGAAAGGGCTTTTTTGTTTTTATTTGTTTAGAGGCAGGGTTTTAATGGAAAAAATATTAATATGCATTTTATTTTGTTATCATTCTAAATATGGAAATATATAATCAATGTATACTGGTGTGTATATAAAAATATAAAATAGAATTAAAAATAAGTATTAGGAAGAGATAGACTATAAATAACACCATACATCAATCTACATTTAAAATATAAATTTGAATATAAATGCGAAAAATAGAGATACATCTAAATGGAGCTTAAATAAAGGGTTTTTAAAAAAGTTTTTTACTTGGATCGAGGCAGGGGTTTATTTTAAGCAATATGAACCTTTTAGATATAGAAATCTAACTATAGAAATATGTAAGCAATGTATAAAAATATAAAATGTAACAAAATTGAACACGAATAAATGTCAGAAATCATAAAAAAAAATTTCCATCAATATCCATTACAAATCCGAATGTGAATGTAAATATGAAAAATATAAAAATAAAATCGATTGAAATGCAGTTTAAGAGGAAAGGCTTTTTCTTTCGGTTCCTATCGGGTCAGAGGCAGGGTTTTTTTTGTTGGCGTTCTTGTCCACGCGGGATGTTTCGGGGCATTCGCTGCCGAGGCTTTTCCGGAGGGGACGGTGCAGTGCTGCCGCCGTGTGGGCAGAGAGCGGTACTGCAGCCCGCCGCCCGCGGCCGCCATCTTGGGAGTGGCTTGGCGCGGACTCGCTTGACCTTCTCGAGAGGGCGCGAAAAGGAGGACATTGAAATTCGAGGACCCGTGTCTGTTTTCTACACTGCCTGAATTGCCCGCACCGCCGGCGCCCCCCGACGGGATTTTCCGCGGCGGTTCCGATGCCGTGCATATGGGCTGTGGGGTCAGCAGCACCGCGACCGTGCGGGTTTTTGGCGGGAGCCGACAGGCATCGGCAAAACGCCTCTCTCCGTCAAGGTCCCCACGGCCCGGCTTCTTGCGAACGCCTTGGCGCGGGCTCGCTTGACCTTCTCGAGAGGGCGCAAAGAAAAGGATGCGAACATCCGGGAGCCGTGTCTGTCGACTGCTCTGCTTGAACACCACCCTGACGCCGGCGTGGCCCGGCGGGATTTTCCGCGGCCGTTCCACTGCCGTGCACACGGGCTGTGGGCTCAGTGGCTCCGCGGGCGGTCGGATTTCGAGCAGGCGCCGACCGGCATCGGCAGATTCGCCTCTCTCTGCCCGGCTGCTGCAGCGGCCGCCATCCTGGGCGCGGCCCCTGCCTCTGCCATGCCGCGCGGGGCGCCCGTCCCGTCCCCTCCCGTGCTGTCCCACCGCCTCCCTGCCGTAAAGCTAGAAATAAACAAAACCAACGTGGAAATATGTATAGGTTAAAAAGAAAGGGCTTTTGGGGCGGAGGGGGCGTTATTTGGTTCGAGGCAGGGTCTTTTAATTTCTGTGCGGGGTTTTTTGGGCCATTTATTTCTAAGGATTTTTTTTCCAAGGGGCTCGATCGCCGCCGCTCTTTTCCGCCTGCCTCCCCTCCGGGAGAGCGGCGGCCCCCGGGTGTGGCGGGTGGCAGTGCTGCCGCCTTGTGGACAGAGGGCGGTACTGCAGCCCCCCAGCCCGCGCCCTGCCCTTCGCCGCTGGGTGCCGGGGCGGGAAGGGCGAGGGGCGGGAGCGAGCGGCGAGCGGGGCGGTGTCTGTGAGTGAGGGGAGGGCTTTCTGTCCCTCGCCGACCGCCGTCCATACCGCAACACTTTGAGGCTTTTTGTCCCTCTTCGGTCGCCGTCCGTACCAGAATGGTTTGTGCTTTCTGATCCTCGCCGGCCGCCGTCCCCCACGTGACGCGAGCCCGGCGCCGCCGTGATGGCGGCCGGCGGTGGGACCGGGACTGGGTCCGGGCGGGCTCTGGAGGCGCTGCTGGAGATGGGATTCGGGGCTTGGCGTGCGTGAGGGCGGCGGCACCGGTGGGACATCGGGGGAGGGCCGGGGACAGCGGGGGAGGGCGGGCGGGAGCAGCCGGAGGGGACGCGGGCCCCCTAAAATTTCTCCGGGACCCCCAAAAAACCCCCCGGGACCCCCCCAAAAATAACCGGGAGCCCCCCGGTCCCGCAGGGTGCAGGCGCTGGCACTGACCGGGAACCGGGGAGTGGAACCGGCCATGGACTGGTGAGGGGGGGACCCCAAAAACACTCCCGGGACCCCCAAAAAACCCCAGCGGGATGCCCCAAAAACAGCCCCGGGACCCCCAAAAACAGCCTCGGAAACCCAAAAATTCCCTTCAGGAGCCCCAAAAATCCCCCTGGAACCCCCCAAAATTCCCTTCGGAACCCCAAAACCACCCCTGGGGCCCCCAAAATTCTACTCAGAACCCCCAAAGTTTCTCCCAAAAACCCCCTGAGACCCCTAAAATTCTCCCCAGGACTCCAAAAGCCCCCCCCGGGATGCCCAAAATTCCTTTTGGGGCCCCAAAACACCCCCTGGGACCTCCAAATTTCCCTTTAGGATCCCTGAAATTCCTCCTGGGACCCCAAAAACCCCCTGACACCCCAAAATTCCTCCTGGGATGCCCTAAAAACCTTCCAGAATCCCCCAGGAACCCCCCCAATTTTGGGTCCCCCCCCTGATTTGGGGTTCCCCCCGGTTTTTGGGTCCCCAGGCTGGTGGCTCATGAGGACGACCCCGACTCGGACCCCGAACTCCCCCCGGGTTTGGGGGCACCGCCCTCGGGCCTGGGGGGGCCCCATCAGCCGCCGGACACCAAGGACGAGACCCAGAAGTGAATTTTGGGGGTTGGGGGGGAATTTTGGGGTTTGGGGAGGAAATTTTGGGGTATGGGGAGCTCAGAGTGGTTAATTTGGGGTTTCAGGGTGGTTTTGGGCAGGGTTTTCGGGTATTCTTGAGAGGGCTTTGGGGTATTTTTTGGTGGGTTTTAGGGTATTTTTGGGTGGATTTTTTGGGGTATTCTTGGGAGGGTTTTGGGCTGTTTTGGGGCATTTTATGGTGAGTTTTTTGAGTATTTTTAGGAGGGTTTGGGTATTTTTGGGTGGGTTTTTTGTGGGTATTTTTAGGACGATTTTGGGGTATTTTTGGGTGGGTTTTGGGCTGAAGGCGGCTCGGCGGCAGCACCAGAGAAGGATGGCAGCAGCGAGGGGAGCCCGGCAGGGCCCTGGCTTTGCCCGCCCCTCCTGCTGCCCTCCTTGGAATGGTTTGAGGCATTATGGGGTTATTGAGGTAGAAATAATTATTTCGTTGTTGATAATTTAATGTGGTTTTTTTTTTGTTTGTTGTCGTTTCATGTATTTGGTTTGTAGAGCAGGAACTGTAGACAGAATCCTGCAGAAGTAGTATGGAATTTGTCTTCCCAAAACCTACCCGGCTTCCAACCACTTTCAGCATGTGGTCTTCCTTAGCAGCACATGGTTCCCCCACACTTGGGAGCCGGTGCACTCTACTTTTCTCTCCACCTTTGCTGACAGATCCTGCTGAAGGCTGAGGACAAAGCCCTACCCCTACACGGACAAGGCAGCAGACCTGGTTCGGGACGCCAGCGTGCTCCAGGTTGCTACAGGACTCGGATCAAACATCAGCATCCCCGTCTCTCACGCTGATGGTATGTGGTAACCCCTCTAAGAACAGAATTCCAAGACTTGGGGCTACGTTTTCTAACCCTAAGCAGCAAACTGGGGATGGATAACTCTAGAAATCCTGTCCTGTAAGGACCTCCAGGATTCAGCCCTCCATGTGTCCTTGGTATCAGAAGCTGGAATTGCAGAGTTGCCACTTTACCCCCAAACGTAATTTTTGATGTGGTTGTGCCACTTTAACGGTATTTGAAATCTCTCTTCGTGCTCTTGCAACAGCATTTTCGAACCACAATGGAAATCTAGTCCTTCTGCCTGGGGCTGCTCATAGAATCATGGAATCGCAGAAGGGTTTGGATGGGAAGGCTCCTTTTTTTAAAGCTCGTCCCGTTCCACCCCCTGCCATGGGCAGGGACACCTTCCACCATCCCAGGATGCTCTAAGCCCTGTCCAGCCTGGCCTTGGACACTTCTAGGTATCCGGGGGCAGCCACAGCTTCTCTGGGCAACCTGTGCTGGAAAGCAGCATTGAAAGCCAGAGTGAAGTACAGCTGTGATTTTTGTGCTGCCCCTAACATTGTATTGCCTGACAAATGTGCCTTTGGGTTTTTTGATTGGGTTTTTTTTGTTGGTTTTATTTATTTTTTTGAGGGCTTTTTGTGTTTGTTTTGTTCGGTTTTGGTTTGGTTTTTTTTTTTTTGAGAACTAGAAAGATACCTTGTGTTCCTGGAATGTTGCATTCTACGTCTGTTATTTTCCCAGTAAGTCTGGATCCTCTGCTTACATTTTTTCCTTCACTTATTAGATGTCGTGGATGTGCTGGCTGTTCTGATGGAGGGCAGTGATGGCTTAGATGAAGAAATTGGGTTCTCTTAAAATGAAGATATGATTATCCAAACATTTCACTTCAGTGCTGTTGTCCCTGCTGCATTAGCAGCCAGGAATATACTGTTGCTTTAGTCTGAAAATGGAACAGGTACAGGGGTTTTTTTAATGTTTTATGTGTCATTTCCAGCAGTGGAGTGAAAGTGGCATCATTTCTGCCCTCTTGCAATAATTTTTTACCATTTATCATTTTTTACCTTGAGGCATTTTATTATCTTCCCTGCAAGCAGAAGGAGGTGCAGATTCACAGTGTTTTGTGCTCAAGAGGGGCATTGAAGCTCTGTAGGTGCGTCTGCCCTTTTTCCCTGACCCTAAAGAGAAGGGACACTGTCCCTGCATGGACAGTCTTGGTCTGGAAGTAGTTGGCCTCAGTAACACAGCGTTTTAAGGGCAGAGCGTGGCGATCAGGAGAGGAAGGTGATTCTCGTGCCTGTGGGCAGCTCTTCCCGAGATCAGGGAGAGGGGACTGCATTGTTAAGTAGGAAGTGGATGCATTTCCCAAGGAAAACTTCAGAAATTAAGCTCCAAGGGCAAATACTGCGAGGTTCTACCACCTCCTTGAGGACAGCGTTAAAACCACAGGGGCATCAGCAGAGCTTGGAGCAGGACTGGCCAACCCCAGAGCGCCTCACAAAGCCCTCTGTGTGTATGTGGCAGTCGAGTAGCACCTGGGGGGTGCTGAAAGTCCCAGTTCTGACAGAAAATTCTGCTTAACTTGTACACGTTGGCTGGGTGTGTGCCCCCAGTACAGCTCGGTTCTTCTCTGAGGCGGTGCCTGGCAGGGTCCGTCCCTGTTAAGAGACGGCTGTGTTTTTGGCACAACACAGCAAAGGTGGATTATTTGCTTCAGCAAGAGCTGATGATGTCTGGAGGGTTTTTCAGGCACCTCAGCAGCCAGGAGCACGTGTATAGTTCACTAGGAACACTTTTTGATCTTGTTCAGTTCTTTTCTCCATGAGGCTCTGTGGGCTGCTGGCAAGGCCCAAAGTAAGGAAGGTTGTCCCAGTGTCCGTGCTCATGTTAATAGTTTAATTTATTTGGCTTTTCTAGGAGCAGATGTCGTGGAGGACCTTGGTGCTGTTTTCACTGACCTCCTGCACTCTCTGAGAGAACCCCTTGCTCCCTGCTTGACGCTCCAGCTCTGTGACAAAGATCCCGAGTCCCTGAAAGCTGCTAAGTATCCTCAGCTCTACCAGTTTAACCGATACTATAGACTCTGGATGCCCAAGCAGTCCCAGGAACCTGTGGTATGGAGTCCCTGAAGTCGCTGAATTCTTGAGCCAGTATTCCTATAAAATCCTCGCAGTCGACAGAGGTTACATTTCCATCAGAAACAGCGTTTTTATTGAGGAGGTAATTCTGCATCTCTTGTTGATCCTGCTGGGGACACATGTTTGCTCCAGGGCTTTTCTCTGATGGCACAAGAGGTCTCTGTGGTGTTTGGGAGGTGATACCAGGGCTCAGGGCTCATACAGAGACTCCTCACCGGGCACAGCAGAGCCTGGTGTGCGCTGTGGCCTCTGTTTACAGCACCTGGAGTTCCCCCAGGTGGGTGGAGGATCACAGGCCCCTGGGCTGGGTTTGGTGAGTTTTTCTAAGCTCAGCAGTGTGAACACTCCAGACGCCCCTGGGGAACCTGCTGGGCAGCTCTGTTCTAGCAGGACTGCATGCCAGTGTTTCCAGAGATTCAGTTCAGGGCTCATCTCAAAACAAAGGTGGCTGAAGAGATTTTTGTTTCATACTTATCACTGTTTTTCTCTTATGCTTTTTGTTTCGCTTTAAACAGTTTGAAAACCACAAGGAGGTCAGCCAAGAGCCTCCTGTGGCACCGGATTCTGTATTTGCCACTTTGTTGAAGGGAGCCTGGGAGAGAGGAAGCAGTACCTTCCTGGAAGATGGTGTTCAGACAAAGTGGAGAGACTTGGCTTCCTGGCTCCCCCAACCTGAGCAGCTTTTGCTGGGAGTAAAGCACGTGCTGCTGTACCCGAAACCCACAGTGGAGAACTTCTGCAGATAATAATGTAGTTATCGTTGGTTTACTTTATGGCACAAGTTACAGATGACTTGGCTGCTAAAACTTAGGTTCCAGTGCTGTAGCTCTTTTTCCTCGACTCGGCTCCGAGGGTACGCAGCACCGTACAAAATTATACCTAATTTGTAAACAAATGTCAGTTGTTCTGATTATTGAAGCTGGGCTTTATTGAGTTGAATCCGGAGTGTGTGCTGCACCCAGGTCCTTTGTACAAATAGGGTACTGAGGGTGGGGGAACCAGAACTGCACATTCCTTGTGATATGGATGGGATTTTGGGGGGGTTCAATAAAAAGGAGATGCAAAATGAGGGAATTGCTTTTAGATGTAACTATTCTTGTCCTAAAGGGGCCATCAGCTCTGTCCCCAGAGCTGAGTTAGGAGTGTGTGTGTTGGAAGAGCCGCAAGCCTTTAGGGGCTGCAGTTTGTGTGCCGTGGAATGAGGTGCCCTGAGGAAATGTGTGAGCCGGAGGGAGCCGGGGCCGGGCGGAGGGAGCCGAGCTGTGGGAATGGGCGAATGGAGGCGGGCGCGGGCGGGACTAGGCGAGCGTGGGCGAAAGCGGCCGAAAGGGGCCGAGGAGGCGAGCGGAGCCGAGCTCTGCCGAGTTCAGCCGAGGCGAGCCGAGCTTTGCCGAAGAGGCGAATGGAGGCGAATGCGGCCGGAAATAGCCGAGCGTGGCCGAAAGTAGCCGAAGCTGGCCGAGGAGCCGAGTCCAGCCGAACGGAGCCGAGCTCTGCCGAGCGCAGCAGCCCGGGCAGGGCGGGGCGCCGGGGCGGAGCCGGGGCGCTGGGAGGGATCCCACTCCTGTCCCTCTCCCTCCTTCTCCATGCTCCTGCCCGTATTCCCCTCGGTTATCTCTCTTTCCCCCGTTTCCTTGTCCCCCCCAAACCCGGATCCTTCCTGTCCTGTCCCTGCCCCGCTGCTCCGTTCCTTTCCTCCTCTCTCCCTCCTCTGTCCACCGTCCCTCTTCCCTCCCCTGTCAGCCTTTAAATCCGAATTATAAATATGAATGTGTATATAAATATTAAAAATATAAAAACAAAATACATTGAAATGCAGTTTAAAAGAAAAGGTTTTTTCTTTTGGTTCTTGTTGGGTTAGAGGCAGGGTTTTTTTTGTTTGTGTTCTTTTCCGCGCGGGATGTTTCGGGGCATTTGCTACCGAGGACGTTCCGCAGGGGACGGCGCCCGTTCTTTTTTGCCGCCGGCCCCGCCCCGCGGCCCCGAGGCGAGCGGCGGCCCCCGACGGTGGCGGGCGGCAGTGCTGCCGCCTTGTGGACACAGGCCGGTACTGCAGGCCCCCAGCCAGCGCCCGGCAAAACCACCGAGACGGGGCGGGAGGAGCCAGAGCGGCCCCAAAACCACCGAGACGGGGCGGGAAGGGCGAGGGGCGGCAGCGAGCGGCGAGCGGGGCGGTGTCTGTGAGTGAGGGGAGAGCTGAAGGCGGCTCCGCGGCGGCGCCGGAGAAGGATGGCAGCGGCGAGGGCAGCTTTCTGTCCCGCGCCTGCCGCCGTCCATGCCACCAAGCGTTGCGGATTTCTGTCCCGCACCGGTCGCCGCCCGTACGAAATCGCGTTGTGGCTTGTTGTCCCGCGCCGGCTGCCGTCCGTACGACAACGGTTCATCTCTATTGTTTTTGAGGACTTCTTGTTCGTCTCAATGGTGTTGTGGAATTTCCGGTTAATCTCCATGGTTTCTGGAAAACTTCCGCTTAGTCTCTATCGTTTCTTGGAACTTCCGGCTCATCTCTATGGTTTCTGGAGGACTTTCTGTTCGTCTCTATGGTTTCATGGAACTTCCGGCTCGTCTCTATGCTCCTGGAGGACCTCCCATTCATCTCTATGGACCGTCCCTGTGGTCGCTCCTGCGCGTGCGCGGCCGCCATGAGGGACCGGACGCGGGAAATATGACATGCGAGAGTCCAGAAAAAGGGGAAAAAAAGGTAAAAAACGGGAAAAAAAAGCCAAAAAGCGGGACAAGGAGCCCGGAATCGGGATGGGGGAACGCGGAAACGGGGGGGAAGTGACCAAAAATGGGTAAAGAGCCCAAAAATTAGGGAAGAATGGGCGAAAATGGGATCGGGGAGCTCGGAAATTGGGGGGGAGTGACCAAAGTCGGCGAAAGAGCCGAAAAGTGGGAAAAAGATCAGAAAATGTGGGAAAATCGCACAAAGAAACGGTTTAGGAGCCCAAAAATGCGGGAAAGGCAAAAAATGGGGAAAAAGCAAAAAAAAAAAAAAAAAAAAAGGGAAAAGTGCCCAAAAATTCGGGTCGATGTGTGGAGAGTTTTGTGGATGAGTGGCTTCGGGAGAGAGGCCATGACTACTTGCAGTTAGTGAAGCGGTAGCTGAAAATTGCAGAGTGCAGCAATAGCGGATGTAGCAACAATATCACACGTCCTTGGGTGAGCTGGTTCCCAGCAGCAGAACGGTCAGCAAAGAGATAAGTGTAAGGGAAAACAAAGCAAGCAGAGAAAGCCCCAAAGGCGAGCTTGACCTGTTCTAGAGACACCAGTGAGGAGCCTAAGTTTTGCAATATGCATGAGCTTCATTATAACGGGTATAACTGTACATGCGTACTTAGAATAAACTGAAACTTGTTGGCATTATAGAATGGGCTTTTCTCCCGTTATTTTTCCCCAAAAATGGTGACCTCGACGTGATAGGCGCCACGGTGGAGTGATGAAAAAGAGTTCAGGTCCTGATGCAGCCAGGACGGCAAAAGTGCTGAATTGAAATAGAGTGCACCGTGCCCCAGGTGACTGCAGAGGCAAGCCTGGCCGATACGTGCTGCCGACGACCTCGGAGGGCTGCAACAGCGCTGACAATAGAGGTATGGAGAGGCAAGCAGCATATGATTTATTTACTGCATTCTTGCAGAAAAGGCAGATTAAAAACATTGATTTACATAAAGATCTGCCAAGGTTATTAACATATAGGTATGCTAAGGGGTTCTTTATAAATCCTCATACAGTACATAAGTTGTCTAAGTGGCGTAAGTTTAAAGATAAACTATAAGAAGACATTTTAGATGATGATAAGGCAGCCAAAAAGCTAAAAAAGTTGTAAAAGGTAGTTCACAATGAGTTATTACAACATCAGGCAGAAAAAAAAGCTGCTGCACAAGCAACGTCACACTAGAGAAGAATAAAAGTTATAGCAGAGAAAATTAATTACCTAGTATTTCCATGCCACCTGCTGTGTCTACAGTGGAGTTACCTCCATTGCGACCCGTGCCTGAGGACACGGAAACAGAGTCGCGTTGTGAGCCCACGGCTCCTCCAGCCCCCCCAAACAGAGATCACCGGCTTGTCAGAGTTTGTCTGTCAGTAAATCACCCCCTAAGGCAAAGTCTGACCTAACAAAGGCTCTGGCCAGAGAGCAAAAAGAAGTTTAGGCAACTCTAACAAAAGAAAAACTAAACAAAGAGAATAAGCAAACTTCAGAACTAGCAGCCGACTTAGCTTATCCTATAATTTTTCAGCAGCAAGCGAGCAAAA
This sequence comes from Lonchura striata, assembly GCF_050655825.1. Taxonomy (NCBI): domain Eukaryota; kingdom Metazoa; phylum Chordata; class Aves; order Passeriformes; family Estrildidae; genus Lonchura; species Lonchura striata. The sequence goes on along the minus strand of NC_140706.1, from coordinate 139,854 downwards.
GGTTACCAGCTCAAATTACACCGTTAGATTAAAAAATTGTTGTCACAGTTGCAAGCTACAGTGAGTCAATTTAGAGTAACTAATAAACCAACTCAGCAAATACTAAATTATATTTAGAGTACTAATATATTGTTACCAAAAAATTCTAAAAGTCTTGCTAAACTTATTTTCTCACCGCATCAGAAACTTTTATTTAGTGCACACTAGCAAGCAGAAGTTAATAAAGCTGTAGCTATGCAAAAGCAGCCTAAAGATCCTCTTCACAAAGTAACTATAGATAAATTGATAAGCTTAAGACCATGTTTTCGCACTAAGGCACAAGCTATGCTAAAACCTAAAAAATGTCAAAAGGCAATGCAACTAACTCAACAAGCTATAGATAAAGTAAAAGACCCAAGAAATTTACCAGCATATATAAAAATTAAGCAAAAAAAAAAAAACCAAAAAACTTTTAAAGCATTTATTAATAAAGCAACAATAGCAGTAAAAAAAAACTAGAGTGCCTAAGTTTATACATAATATATTTATATATTTATACGTTAAATATATATTTATACGTTTATACGTAAATCATTAAATTATTAATTAATTATTAAAGCAGTATGCTTTACAAAATTGTAATACTTCTACAAGAAGTATACTAAATACATTAAAAACTAATTAAACTATAAAAAATACACTAAAACAGATAACTACTATACCAACAAAGCCACAAACATTTTTAGTTAAAACTATTAAAATACTAAAGGAAAAGTTACAAAAGCAAGCAAAAGCATCACAAACACAAGTGTTAACTGCCCTTACACCCCTCCAAACATCAGTAACAACCCAAGAAAGTCCTCAAGGGGGCCGTATAAAATGTTTCCATTTTGGTGGGGTTTTTTGTTTGTTTGGTTTGGTTTTGGTTTTTTTGGGGGAAACTAAAAAGATACTTTGTGTTCCTGGAATGTTGCATTTTACCTCTGTTGTTTTCCCAGTTAGTCTGGATCCTCTGCTTACATTTTTTCCTTCACTTATTAGATGTCGTGGATGTGCTGGCTGTTCTGATGGAGGGCAGTGATGGCTTAGATGAAGAAATTGGGTTCTCTTTGAATGAAGATGTGATTATCCAAACATTTCCCTTCAGTGCTGTTGTCCCTGCTGCATTAGAAGCCAGGAATATGCTGTTGTTTCAGTCTGAAAATGGAACAGGTACAGGGTTTTTTTAATGTTTTATGTGTCGTTTCTAGCAGTGGAGTGAAAGTGGCATCATTTCTGCCCTCTTGCAATAATTTTTTACCATTTATCATTTTTTACCTTGAGGCATTTTATTATCTTCCCTGCAAGCAGAAGGAGGTGCAGATTCACGGTGCTTTGTGCTCAAGAGGGGCATTGAAGCTCTGTAGGTGCTTCTGCCCTTTTTCCCTGACCCTAAAGAGAAGGGACACTGTCCCTGCATAGTCTTGGTCCTGGAAGTAGTTGGCTTCAGTAACACAGCGTTTTAAGGGCAGAGCGTGGTTCAGCAGTAACTGCAACATAGCCCATGCTTCTGCAGCACAGACCTCAAAAGTTCTACACTCCTGTGGACCCTCTTTGTAACTAAGGACAGTGGAAGTCAATTGCCACCTAAATAGAGAATTTATTTTCAGATCGAGTACTCTCCAAAACTAGCTCTCAACATATTTGACAACACATTGTGTTGCCAGTTTTGTAAACCTAAGCAGTGGAAAAACAGGAAAGCAACATAAAATGATGTAGTTTTCCTTTGATATATGTGACCCTGTCTCATTCACACCGTGTCATAGTAATTTAAATGTGCATCTTGTCCCTCATCTTTAGCAGAAGAATGGTTTTTCAGAACACAACCATAACTTTCTCCATACCAATTAAACACAATTATTCTTGAAGGCATTTTGCAGTGTGTAGATTCCTTTTGGGTATTACAGCAATTTAAGAGTACCTCACTTTAGGTAAGTCAGTTCTGTGAAGGATACTGGTTACTTAACCAAAGGTATGTCTTCAGGTAGAGTTAGTTAAATTAAAATAAATGTCTCCTGGAATTTGCCTCTAGTGATGAAAAAAGTTTATTAAAATCAGTACAAGCACATTGCTAGGCAAATCCTTAATACTTATCAAACTACAGTGAAGTCACTAGAATCATTCTTAACTTGAATTAGCATGTTGTTGCAGGCCCTATAACTCTGTTGAGTAGGAGAAGGAGAAGATTTTAACTAATTGCATTCATCCATACAGATGTCTTTTGTGGACCCATTTAGGCTAGTTGACTAAATCTGGCATAAAAGATAGCACAGAGATTTTAACTGTTGAAAAACTCTGAGCAGGAAGTGTTCCCACAGTGCAAGAATCCTTTGAGTCAGGGTGCTTTAATAGTGTAATTCATAAGTTGTCTAGAGGAGGAATAGAAGAAAGTTAAACTAAGCTACCTTTAAGGAAGATGAATTAAACCTCGTTAGAAGTCTGTATGGACACTCATTCTGCAAATTAAAGGAGCAGGAAGGAAGGCAATTGATGGTGCTTCAATTCTCCATCAGAGGCCTAAGAATAATGTATCTTAACAGTTTTCTCTTCTTAATTCAGTTAGTGTATTTTCATTTCCCTGAATGACTCCAGGTAGACAAAGGCACAAGGGAATAGTGGGTTTTGAATTGCCCAGGATACTACAGGTGGAGGTCCTCAGGAAGTGGCATGTGCTTTTTGGCTGTTGCCACAAACCATGGAGCTTTGAGCCATCCCAGGTGCCAGCAGCACCCTGAGCAGTGCTTACCAGCACCTGGCACTGGTAAATATTCCTGGCACAAAAGATTTTCTCTCCGTGGCCAAGCTGTGTCCGTGCAGGTAGCAGGGACAGCCACGCCATGGTCAGGGTTGCTGCTGCAGCACATCCCATTCTGTCCCGGTAGGATTCACTGAGCGCTAGTCACAAGAAGAGTGTCTAAAGTGATTTCTAAGAGAAAAGCTGCATGGGGTCAAACATGATCTTTCCTGTGGTTTTTGTAGCCAGCTCACCGTCAGTTCCCAGCACTGAACCAGGGCAGGGTGTGCCGTAGCTTGGCTCGTCCCTGAACGGGTGCCACCGTGCCTCTCCCTTCTTATTGCCCAAAGCTTTGTGTCCAGGCACAAGGGGAGTAGAGAAGCTTCCTGCCAGGAGATTGAGAGGCAGCCCGTGTGCTCATTCTTCTGCTCCATGAGCCTTTCCTGGCAGAGACGGGGCTGCATGGCGCTCCCTGCATTTGGAGCACTGGTACTTGCTGATAGCACAGCTTCTTCTCCCATCCTCTTGCTGGCTGCGAGGTCCTGTTACCTTCCCTCATGTTATCTTCTAAATAAAAGGGGCACTGTCCCTGCATGGACAGTCTTGGTCTGGAAGTAGTTGGCCTCAGTAACACAGCGTTTTAAGGGCAGAGCGTGGCGATCAGGAGAGGAAGGTGATTCTCGTGCCTGTGGGCAGCTCTTCCCGAGAGCAGGGAGAGGGGACTGCATTGTTAAGTAGGAAGTGGATGCGTTTCCCAAGGAAAACTTCAGAAATTAAGCTCCAAGGGCAAATATTGCGAGGTTCTACCACCTCCTTGAGGACAGCGTTAAAATCACAGGGGCATCAGCAGGGCTTGGAGCAGGACTGGCCAACCCCAGAGCGCCTCACGAAGCCCTCTGTGTGTATGTGGCAGTCGAGTAGCACCTGGGGGGTGCTGAAAGTCCCAGTTCTGACAGAAAATTCTGCTTAATTTGTACATGTTGGCTGGGTGTTAGCTTGGTTCTTCTCTGAGGCGGTGCCTGGCAGGGTCTCTCCCTGTTAAGGGCCGGGCGTGTTTTTGGCACAACACAGCGAATGTGGATTATTTGCTTCAGCAAGAGCTGATGATGTCTGGAGGGTTTTTCAGGTACCTCAGCGGCCAGGAGCACGTGTATAGTTCACTAGGAACACTTTTTGATCTTGTTCAGTTCTTTTCTGCATGAGGCTCTGTGGGCTGCTGGCAAGGCCCAAAGTAAGGAAGGTTGTCCCAGTGTCCGTGCTCATGTCAATAGTTTAATTTATTTGGCTTTTCTAGGACCAGATGTCGTGGAGGACCTTGGTGCTGTTTTCACTGACCTCCTGCACTCTCCGAGAGAACCCCTTGCTCCCTGCTTGACGCTCCAGCTCTGTGACAAAGATCCCGAGTCCCTGAAAGCTGCTAAGTATCCTCAGCTCTACCAGTTTAACCGATACTATAGACTCTGGATGCCCAAGCAGTCCCAGGAACCTGTGGTATGGAGTCCCTGAAGTCGCTGAATTCTTGAGCCAGTATTCCTATAAAATCCTCGCAGTCGACAGAGGTTACATTTCCATCAGAAACAGCGTTTTTATTGAGGAGGTAATTCTGCATCTCTTGTTGATCCTGCTGGGGACACATGTTTGCTCCAGGGCTTTTCTCTGATGGCACAAGAGGTCTCTGTGGTGTTTGGGAGGCGATACCAGGGCTCAGGGCTCATACAGAGACTCCTCACCAGGCACAGCAGAGCCTGGTGTGCGCTGTGGCCTCTGTTTACAGCGCCCGGAGTTCCCCCGGGTGGGTGAAGGATCACAGGCCCCTGGGCTGGGTTTGGTGAGTTTTTCTCAGCTCAGCAGTGTGAACACTCCTGATGCCCCTGGGGAACCTGCTGGACAGCTCTGTTCTAGCAGGACTGCACGCCAGTGTTTCCAGAGCTTCAGTTCAGAGCTCATCTCAAAACAAAGGTGGCTGAAGAGATTTTTGTTTCATACTTATCACTGTTTTTCTCTTATGCTTTTTGTTTCGCTTTAAACAGTTTGAAAACAACAAGGAGGTAAGCCAAGAGCCTCCTGTGGCACCGGATTCTGTATTTGCCACTTTGCTGAAAGGAGCCTGGGAGAGAGGAAGCAGTACCTTCCTGGAAGATGGTGTTCAGACAAAGTAGAGAGACTTGGCTTCCTGGCTCCCCCAACCTGAGCAGCTTTTGCTGGGAGTAAAGCACGTGCTGCTGTACCCGAAACCCACAGTGGAGAACTTCAGCAGATAATACTGTAGTTATCCTTGGTTTACTTTATGGCACAAGTTATCTATAACTTGGCTACTAAAACTTAGGTTCCAGTGCTGTAGCTCTTTTTCCTCGACTCGGCTCCGAGGGTACGCAGCACCGTACAAAACTGCACCTAATTTGCAAACAAATGTCAGTTGTTCTGATTATTGAAGCTGGGCTTTATTCAGTTGAATCCCGAGTGTGTGCTGCACCCAGGTCCTTTGTACAAATAGGGTACTGAGGGTGGGGGAACCAGAACTGCACATTCCTTGTGATATGGATGGGATTTTGGGGGGGGGGGGGTTAAATTAAAAGGAGATGCAAAATGAGGGAATTGCTTTTAGATGTAACTATTCTTGTCCTAAAGGGGCCATCAGCTCTGTCCCGAGAGCTGAGTTACAAGTGTGTGTGTTGAAAGAGCCGCAAGCCTTTTAGGGGCTGCAGTTTGTGTGCCGTGGAATGAGGTGCCCTGAGGAAATGTGTGAGCCGGAGGGAGCCGGGGCCGGGCGGAGGGAGCCGAGCTGTGGGAATGGGCGAATGGAGGCGGGCGCGGGCGGGACTAGGCGAGCGTGGGCGAAAGCGGCCGAAAGGGGCCGAGGAGGCGAGCGGAGCCGAGCTCTGCCGAGTTCAGCCGAGGCGAGCCGAGCTTTGCCGAAGAGGCGAATGGAGGCGAATGCGGCTGGTAATAGCCGAGCGTGGCCGAAAGTAGCCGAAGCTGGGCGAGGAGCCGAGTCCAGCCGAACGGAGCCGAGCTCTGCCGAGCGCAGCAGCCCGGGCGGGGCGGGGCGGGGCGCCGGGGCGGAGCCGGGGCGCTGGGAGGATCCCCTCCTGTCCCTCTCTCTCCCGCTCCATGCTCCTGCCCGTATTCCCCTCAGTCACCTCTCTTTCCCCCGTTTCCTTGTCCCCCCCAAACCCGGATCCTTCCTGTCCTGTCCCTGCCCCGCTGCTCCGTTCCATTCCCCCTCTCTCCCTCCTCTGTGCCCCGTCCCTCTTCCTCATCTGCCGGCCTTTCCCTTCCCCGCCCGCTTTCCTCCGCAGCCCGACCTCCCTCCCCGCCCTTTCGCATGTCCCGCTCTCCCTCCTCTCTTCCCGTCGCCCCTTCGCTTCTTTCCCCCGCAGCCGCGGGGCTCGGGGCGCCGGAGAATAAAGCCCCGAGGGCCGGAGCCCGGCGCCCCCCGGGCCTTGCGGGAGTCCCCGCACGGGGCCGGAGCTCTCGGCGGATCCCCCGCGCCGCTCGGACCCCGCCCCGGCGCTGCCGGACCTGCGGCTCCGCCGGCATCGCGCTGCGAGCGGCCCCCGCTCTGTGCCGTGCCGGCCGTGCCGCGTCCCCGCCGCCTCTGCCGCTCCCTCTTTCTGCCCCTGGCCCGCGACAGCGAGGCGGGGCGGGAGCTTCGAGCCTTCTGGGGGCTGCCCCCCCTTCCTTGTTGCGGCGGAGTCCCTTTCTGGGGGGATGGAGGTGTGGGAAGGGCTGGAAGGGAGTGCTGGGCTGCTGTTCGGGGCAGTTGGACTCGTCCTGTGCCTTCTTCGGGGGTCAGGGTTAGGGGCTGAAGCCTCGGGGCTCTGATGTCATTTGGGACACCCCAAGGTCCCCAGGAGAGGGACGCACACTGCGGTGGAGGAGCGGGTGGGTGGCGAATGAGGGGGGCGGGTCACGCTGGGTGCCGTCCCGCAGAGGGACCCAAAGCTGCCCCAAAATTCCCTGGGAGGGGTGTGTGTAGAATACTAAAACCTGGCAAGTGTTTCGTTTTCACAGCTATTGGTAAAGAATAGGAAGCTATGGCTAAACTCATTTGGAAAGAAGCCCTCTCTCGATCCACTCATTTGTATGCAGGAATGTAGGAAACTCCGACTGGGGACGAGCAGTAGTTCTGAAAATCATGCCCTATCGTTTTTCTCTAGGAACGAACCAAGCGAGTGCCCTGAAACCAGCGGAGCAGCTGCAGGGGCTGAAGGGAACAGAAAGGGCTCCCGGCACCTTTTGCCTCCGTTCTCTGCCATTCCCCCAAACGTGTCGCAGTCCCGGAAGAGGCGTTTGTCATGCAGCCTGCCAAAATAAAGACCTGTCAAATCCTAGCTCTGCCTTTTGTTTAACGTGTTTTTACTTCCTATTTATGTCATCACAGAAAGCAAGGAAAGAATAAATGTGTCTGGTTCCCACTATTGCTCCGTGCAGGCATTTTTAAAGGCTGCTGTACTTCTGTCCTCTTTTTCCACTCCAAGCTTGACTTTTCCCCTCCTTTTTCGAGGTCTGCAGCTTTGGGTGTCCCAGGCAGGGCTGGGTTCCTCGGCAGGGGTCTTAGGAGTTGGTGCTGATTCTGCTTTTTCCGAAGGTGTAGCAAAGTGTGCCAGCAAAAGGACTGTTTTCTCCAGGGGAAAGCTTTCTTTCAATCACCATCAGTGCATGTATGTGTTTTAATTGTTTAACCAGGTGGATTAAGAAAAGCCGACAGCCGTAGCAGATTTCTGTTGAATCTGTATCTGTGAGAAGTGGGCTGTGTGTTGGAGGCGGAGAGACGCTGTTGGAGAGTGGAAACAGTGGCAGGTGTGAGCTGTTAGGATGATGAGGGCTCAGAGCAGGCCCCAGGTGTGAGCTGTGAGGATGATGAGGGCTCAGAGCAGCCCCAGGTGTGAGCTGTGAGGATGATGAGGAGGGGGCGGCTCCTCCGGCGGCTGATTTAGGGGGTTTTCCTCCCATCGGTTTTGCACGAAGCTGCTGGAGAAGAGGAGTTTATGGGGGGTTCCCGGGGCTGTCTCCTGGAAGGACGGTGAGCGCTTCGGACAGGGTCCGGGGGATCACCTGGATACGTGGAGCATTGCTCAAAGGAGGAGCCGAGGGACAAACCTTTGTGCCGAGAAGCAGCGGCCGAGCAGGTGAGCCGGTGCGCCTTTTTAGCCAGGACTTTTCTCCTTTCCCTTGAAATTTCGTCATCCTGAGGTTGAATTGGAGGGGGCAGTCCTGTGGTCCCGCCTTTTAAGGGGTTTGGATTGAGGTAAGAAGCCCCTTTTTGCCATCATTTGAGGCAAGCCGCTTCTTTCCTGCTCTTCTAGGGGACGCAGTTGAAGGGGATCCCACATTTCTTTTCCCTTGTTGGGGTGAGGTGAGCTCCGGAGCGTGGCGTCAGTGTCGGGGCTTCAGAGGAAGGGAGCTGCAGCCGTGGCAGTGCTGGCAGGGCGGGGATTGGGCTGTGCCTCTGCATTCGGGGCGCTTCTTCTACCCCCCGGCCCGGCAGCGAAGGGTCCGGCGCGGAGCCCTGCCGGCAGTGCCGGGGCTGGCCGGGGCGGAAGGGGAGCTGGGCGCGGCTGGGCTGCCGCGGGCCCGCCGGAGCCGCGCCGGTGCGAGCCGTGCGGAGCCGAGCGGAGCTTTGGCCGGGCCGGCGGACGGGGGAGGCGGCGCGGGCGCCGCGCCGGTGCCGGCCGGTGCCGCCGCTCCGTCCGCTCCGGGCGCGGGGCTCGGGCGCCGCCGGGGCCCCCCGGGCCCGGTGGCGGCCCCGCCGGGCCGGGGGCAGCAGGCGGGGGTCTCCCGGCATGGCGCCGCCTCTGCCTGCCGGAGGAGCCGCTTTCCTGCCGGAGCCGCGCTGCGCCCGGGGCCGGGAGCGCGGCTTCGCATCTTCCAGCCTCCCTCGCTGTGCTGGTTTTGAGGCGCTCCTGAGGAGTTTATTGGGTCGTTTTCTTTTGTTCGTCTTTGGTGTATGAGAAAGGTCACGGTGTACTTGTTGGTTGTTACGGTTCTTGGTTCAGGTGCTGTGATAAGGGTTTTTTTGGATTGAGTTTGTTGTTGGATTTTTTTTTTTTTTTGTGCGATATGTTGGATTTTTTTTTGGTTGCTTTTATATTATAAAAATATAATTGCTGTTATCTTCTTAAAGGATATGTTTTTTTAAGGCTTACATTGGTTTTTATGGGTCGTAGCATGAAGTACAGGGTTGGTTTTTAATTAGGTTGTGGTGGCTTTTTTTAGCGCGAGTATGTAGTGTTAGTTTTGGTGGGTTTGAGGTAGTGTCCTGTAGTTAATTAGTGAGTTTTTTTTAATATTGAGAATTGCATTTTTGTTAATTCTCTTACCAAGGTTTTATTCATTTGGTTTGTTTAATTGTCGTGGATGTTTTATTGTTACCGGTAATTTGGGAAATATCGTTTATGGTTACATTTATGTTTAGGTGACGTGTTTATTTCTAGGTGGTATTTGTATTTTGGTGGATTGAGGCATTATGGGTTTATTGAGCTAGGAATAATTTTTTTTGTTGTTAATTTCAGTTTATTTATTTGAGTTTTTGCTTTAGTTTGATGTAGTTGTTGGTTGCTTTTTATTAGTGTTTTTTTTAGGAACTTGTGTATTTATACGGTGGATTTTTTTAGGTAGTTTTTTATTTGGGTGCTTTTTATTGTCTAGTGGTTTAGATTTTTTAATATCGTTTATTACTTTGGTTTTTAAAGCTAACTTAGCAGAGTACTGGTTACTCTTTGAGTTAGTGTAGAGATATGGTTTTCATTTTTAGCAGCTTTCAGGGTCTGTTGTATGGTTTGAAGTTTAGTAAGTTGGTTGGACTTCTTTTTCTAGTGGGTTTTGTGATTTGTTTTGTGGGGTTCTATAAGGCTATTTTTTATTTTTGTTTCATTTTTGTGATGTGCCTCACTAACAACTGTTAGAGAAAAGCGTGTAGTGTGGGGTTTTTTTTGCTGGTAGTTGGTTCTATGGTGGTGTATTTTTAGTTTCTGTTGTTTGTTTTTGGGTTTCTTTTGTTAGAGATTAAAGTTTTTATTTTGGGGTTAATTTGTAATTATTTTTAAGGTTTTAGAACGATTGAGATTTTTTATATGGATGCCCTGTATGATAACAGTTAATTTCTTATAGGTTGGGGTTTTTTTGTTAACTCGTGGAGCCATTCTGACTTTTTTTGATGAGATTGGTGTGAATTTGATGTTTCTTTTGCTATTTTATTTTTAGTAAGCTTTTCAGTAGGCTTTTTGATTTTGCTTTTTTTATTTTTTGTGGTGTAATAATCTTTTAGAAGAATTTGGATGATTTTAAAAAATATTTTTGTTATACTTTTCATCTAATGTTGTTGGATTATTACAGTTGTTTTGGAGTTTTATTTTTTTTAAGTTTCATTTGGATGAATTTATGCTAGATGGTAGGATTGTGTTTTTATTTTTGGAGTAGTTGGTTGTAGGTGTATTGTATGTTTTTCAAATGAAGGTAAATCGAGGTTTGTATTCAGTTGTTAGAGGAATGGAGAAAAATATTGGTAATGTTAACAGTGGTGTGTTATTTTGTGGTTTTTGATTTTAGTTTGTATTGGAGTTTTGATAAGTCTAGTACAGTAGTGTTTAATGGTGGAGTTATTTAAGGTATGATAGTTTATAGTTAATTCTTATTGGTTTTAGATTTGTGTGTAGGTTAGAGGAGGTTGTTGAAGGGTGAGTGGGTTTTTTAGATGAGTTTTAGTGTTTCAGTTTATAGAGCATTTTTTGGATGGGAGTTATGGTATTTTGAGTTGTTTGGTGTTGCTGGTGATGTATTGTTGAGGTGGTAAGGAGGATTTGTTGGGTTTTTTAAAAGAAGGTTTATTGTAGGTAGTTTTAGATAGTTGTGGTGGGTTGCTTAATTGTTTTATGTTTCTTGGCTTTTTAGTAGTTATTTGAAATATGTTAGAGTTTTTTGGGTTTATTGAAATACTTGATTTTGAGGAAGTTCCTGTTTAGAATGTATGATTTTTTTTTTTTTTGGCTTAAAAGAAAAATTTTATATTTTATTTTTAGTGAGGTTTATTTTTTTTTCCTTTTCTTACTGCTATATTTTGTGATATTTGTGTTAGGTTAGTAATAGGAATAGCTTTACTTTTATACATTGAAATGAGGGTAGTGTGTACTGGTGTTCATAAAAGTTTAATATTTTTATGGTTCTGATGTGTTAGGTTAATGAATTTATAACGTTTACAAGACTTTTATTTTGGTTTTATTTCGATACAAGCAGGGTTTTCTTAGTTTTAAGGATTTGTTTGGCATAGATTAAGAGGTCTTATTGAGGGGATAGGACAGGGTGTCTCTGTTAATCTATTTGGATATTGGGTAAACAAAATTAATATTTTGGTAGATTTTTTTTATTTTGTTAGTTTGTTTATTTATGAATTTGTGTGCCTGCAGCTGTAGTGTCTCTGCTGCAACTCTCAGTATCCATTCATGTTTGTGTGCGTTAGGCAGTCCACTCGTGTACCAGCGAGACCCCCCTGCAAGCGGCCGCAGAGCCACTCCTTCACTCTCGTGGGAATTCGGGGAGCGGCACACAGCTCTGAGAGGAAGCCTTGATCTTTGTCACTTGAAGGTGGCACCAGGGAGCCTCAGGAGCGGCCGAGGAGTTGCTGTAAGTCGGGGAACTACTAGTGAGGGGGACCAGGGTCCACTCGAGTTTTGGGAACGCCACCTCACCTCGCCTGCTCTTCAGGCAGGCAGACCCTGCCAGGAGGGCGTGGGCGAAGCGTGCGGCCTGAGGAGCCTGGCGTTCTCAGGAGAATAATGGTGAGCAGCAGAATTGCTGAGTTGTGGCTGCTGTGCGGTTGAGATCGTGCAGTGATGTTTGGTGTTCTCGATTGTAGCTGAGCATGGGACCACAGCCCGGTGACCATAGGACATTCCCCACAGGCGAGGCTGCCTCCATTGCCACGCGACGTGGATTCTCATGCCCAGATGCCTGAGAGATAAGTGGAGGGCTAAGACCCACAGAGGGGGTGAAAGCGGGGTGCTGGGAGGGCCTTTTGAATCAGCTTTGGGAGCGGGGATGTGCAAGAAGCGTCTCCTTAGGCCACCTAAAGGAAAAGTGTCTGTTTTGATCACAGTGCTGAGGTGCTCAGGGCAGAGCAGTTCCGGTGTGTGTCCTGTCACTTGTCTCTGGTGCACTCTGTGTTCTTTGGGTCTCTCAGTCCTTTCTTCTCCTCAAAAGCTTTCTCTCCCTGTCCTGTGTCATGGGTGGCTGCAGGTATTTGTCCTGCAGCTGCTCTGCCCTGCTGCTTAGCCTGTAATAGGCACAAGTCCTGGGGACTTGAAATTTGTAATGCAGGGTGTAGTTGTGCTCTAGATTGTATGGGGAGATAGACATAACATGTTTGGTGATGCTAGGTTCTCCTGCAGCCGTTTGACACCAGTCCTAACTTCCTTTCAGATGCTGACAGTTCAAATCTGTGGCAGATGGCCCCAATCCTGGGTGAGAGTTTTCCCATGAGCAGGTCAGTCATTGTTTGCATTTGCAGGGGCAGCCTAAATGGTGACCGTGTTACAGCAGTGTTCTTTGCCTTTATTTTTAGGAGGTCCAGGCAGATAGCAGCAGTCAAGGCCAAGTGTGCCAGGTGAGCAGTGGACCAAAGCAGTTGTTCTTGCTCAGCTTTTAGTTTTTGGTGGAACTCTAAGCATCCATTGTTGTTTGTGTGCTTTAGGGAATCCCCTTGGAGTACTCATACCTCTGTCTCCAACTGGCTGATGGACCAGGTTTCATGCACGTGTGATCTTGCCGGAAGAATTACAGGACCCTGTGACAGAGCCTTCCAATTTTGCATTTCAAGGTCCCCTCCTGGTAACCCACAGGAATGGCCGAGGAGTTGTGGTGAGGCAGGGAAGAGGATCGAGGGTACACTTAAGTTGCAGCAATGCCATGTCACCTTGTCTGCCCTTAACCTAGGTGTACCTTGAGATGACGGTGTCAGAATCCAAGCGCGCCTGAGGTGTGTGGCCCGAGACTTCTTGGGAGATGGCGAGTAGCAGAATTGTCAGGTTCTGCCCCATGTGCTGTTAAGGTAGTGCACTGATGTTTGGTTTTCTTTCTCTTGGCAGAGCAAGAGATAACAGCGTGGTGACAACTGGAACTTCCCAGACAGGCAGGAGACCTCGTTCTGCACCTGATGGGGATTTGCATCCCCAGATATGCGCAAGATAAGTGGAGGGCTACAACGCACAGAGGGAATGGAAGAGAGGTGCTGGGTTGGGACTCCCCAGGGGGTGTTTTTGAGTCAGTTTTGGAGATGGGGATGTCCAAGGAGTGTCCCCTTAGGCCACCTAAAGGAAAAGTGTCTGTTTTGATCTCAGTGCTGAGGTGCTCAGGGCAGAGCAGTTCCGGTGTGTGTCCTGTCACTTGTCTCTGGTGCACTCTGTGTTCTTTGGGTCTCTTGGTCCTTTCTTCTCCTCAAAAGCTCTCTCTCCCTGTCCTGGCCCCTGGTTTGTCAGGTCCTGTCTTGTGTCACGGGTGTCTGCACATATTTGTCCCAGAGCTGCTCTGCCCTGCTGCATAGCCTGTAATAGCACAAGTCCTGGGGACTTGAAATTTGTAATGCAGGGTGTAGTTGGGCTCTAGAATGTATGGGGAGATAGACATAACATGTTTGGTGATGCTAAGTTGTCCTCCCTCCACCAGCCCCTGAGGGACTCCCCCTTCCCCCCCAGATCTTAATTGGGAAATCCCCCTGACCCCTGGGACCCTTCAAAACTCTCTGGGACCCCCCAGAAAGATCCCCCAGGGACCTACCTTGAACCCTCTGGGACTCGCTGAATGATCCCCAGGAATCCTAAGGGATCTCTGGTACCCCCCAGTGGTCCCCAGGACCCCCTGGGATGCCCCTGGGACCCCTCCCCCATGTGACCATTGAGAGACCCCCTTGAACACTCCATGCCCCCCTCCCAGAATCCATCTGGGACCTCCAGACCCCAGAGTGACACCCCTGGGACCCCCGCATTCCTCCCCACCATCCCCGAGAACCCTCAGAGCCTTCCCGTGGTGGCAGTAAGGGCTACAAGCAGTGACAGAACTGCTTCTACTGCGTCCTGTACTTGCTATGGGAGCACTGGGAGGGACACTGGGGAAATCAAGAGGGAAGCGGGAATGTTGGGTGGCACACTGGGAGGGAACTGGGGCAGCTGGGAGGACTCAGGGGCACCTGGGAGAGATCTGCCGTGGAAAAGGAGAGAAAGGGAGCCAAAGTCATCCCAGAGCCACGGGATATTCCAGACTGAGACCCCGGGGCCACCCAGGACCATGGCAAGAGCAGTCAGGCCATGAGCCGGGGGCAGCTTTGGTGTGGGAGGCATCTGGCATCCCATTTGGAATTTCAGGAGGTCCAGTGGTGGCCACAGGGCCATAAGCACAAACAGCAGTCCTTTTCCCTGGGAAAGAAAACTCACCAGTCCAGGTTCCTGATGTCAGTTTGTAGGACTCCCCTGGGACTATCAGGGCAGCACAAGTTTGAGGTGGGGACAGCTTCGGTCTGGGATACATCCTTTGATGATTGGAGTTTTTGTAGTCAGGCACCAGCTCAGGGCCAGGGGCCCCTGGGCATATTCTCCAGCCTTTACCCTGGGAAAGAAATCTCACCAGTCGAGGTTCCTGGTGTCAGTTTGTAGGACTCCCATGGGACTATCAGGGCAGCACAAGTTTGAGGTCGTGGCAGCTGGGGTCTGGTAGATAACCTTCGGTGTTCGTATTTGTTGCAGTCAGCTGCCCACCGAGGGCCAGGGGGTCTTGTGCGCTAATTCCAGCCATTTTTCCTGGGAAAGAAAACTCACCAGTTCAGGTTCCTGATGTCAGTTTGTAGGGCTCTATTGGGACTATCAGGGCAGCACAAGTTTGAGGTGGGGGCAGCTGGGGTCTGGGAGATATTCTTCAGTGTTCGTATTTGATGCAGTCAGCTGCCCACCCAGGCCCAGGGAGTCCTGTGCGCTAAATCCAGCCTTTTTGCCTGGGAAAGAAAACTCACCAGTCCAGCTTCCTCATGTCAGTTTGTAGGTCTCCCTTGGCACTGTCAGGGCAGCAGCAGTTTGAAGTTGGGGGAGATGGTGTCTGGGTGATATCCTTCGATATTCGTTTTTGTTGCAGTCAGGGGCCTGCCCAAGGCCAGGGAGTCCTGTGCTCTAATTCCAGCTCTTTTCCCTGGGAAAGAAAACTCACCAGTCCAGGTTGTTGATGTCAGTTTGTAGGGCTCCATTGGGACTATCAGGGCAGCACAAGTTAGAGGTGGGGGCAGCTGGGGTCTGGGAGATATTCTTCAGTGTTCGTATTTGATGCAGTCAGCTGCCCACCCAGGCCCAGGGGGTCCTCTGCGCTAAATCCAGCCTTTTTGCCTGGGAAAGAAAACTCACCAGTCCAGCTTCCTCATGTCAGTTTTTAGGTCTCCCTTGGCACTGTCAGGGCAGCAGCAGTTTGAAGTTGGGGGAGATGGTGTCTGGGTGATATCCTTCGATATTCGTTTTTGTTGCAGTCAGGGGCCTGCCCAAGGCCAGGGAGTCCTGTGCTCTAATTCCAGCTCTTTTCCCTGGGAAAGAAAACTCACCAGTCCAGGTTGTTGATGTCAGTTTGTAGGGCTCCATTGGGACTATCAGGGCAGCACAAGTTAGAGGTGGGGGCAGCTGGGGTCTGGGAGATATTCTTCAGTGTTCGTATTTGATGCAGTCAGGTGCCCACCCAGGGCCAGGGGCACCTGTGTGCAAATTCCAGCCTTTTTCCCTGGGAAAGAAAACTCACCAGTTGTCATGGTTTGACACTGGCACAATGCCAGTGCCCCCATGAAAATGTGATCCCTCCCCTGAATGCTATGAAGTGGAATCTAGAACAGAGCAAAGCAGGCCCAAGCTTAAGAACAGAAAAAAAAAAAAACTTTATTAAACTACTACTACTAAAGAAAAGAGAAAACTAAAGAAGGGAAAAAAAAAACACACAAAGATCAAATGAAAACCTTGCAAAACTTTCCTCCCACCACCCAACTCCAACAAACCACAGGGAGACACAATCTGGACCCCAATCAGGTTTCCGCCCTCCAAACAATCGATACTCAGTCCATCGAGGGAACAGAGTCTCTCCTGTGCCACAGACCCCCCCCTCCAAGAAACACAGCTCCACATCCTGTGTTTCCATGTCACACATGGCACCGCCCGGAGAAAAAGTTTGCCATGGTGACCCTTCTCCTTTCCATGCACAGTGCTCTCACCACCAAATGCATGGATGGACAGACTGCCTTTAGGATTTTTCCTATCAAGGATGCCCTGCCAAGAGGGGAGAAAACAACAGTTCAGTTTTTCATTGTTTGGGACCACAGTCCCCCTCCATTTTCTCCTGGGGCCGAGGGCTCAAGAACAGAGATCTTCTTCTCTTCTCTTTCCTTTCCAGGACAAGGGGGCGCCACCACAAACCCCCTAACCTTTTCTCTGTTCACTCCAATTTTGTCTTTTTCCCAGCTGAAGCAGGTCTCTTGACTCACTGGCATCCTCCCAAAACACAGTCTCTCTCAGAGGAGAAGATTGGTTCAGGTTGTGGCTAACACGGAAAAGTCCAGCCAAAAGTCACTCCTTGTCCCCCTCCCATCCAGAATTCCTCCTTCCAACATCCCAGGGTCCAAGGTGTCCCTCTTCCTCTCTTTCAAACCGAGGAGGGGAAAGGAAAATTCACAAAGCTTTCATTTCTCAAGGAAGGGTTAAAAGTCCGAACTCCCAGGATGTCTTGATGCCCGGACATCCAGCAACTCCCACGTGACTGGGCACCTTGCCTTGCAGCTCCCCCCGCTCCTCCTTCCTTGCGGCTTTCTCTCTCCCTCTTGGGAGAGGAACTCTGGGGGGGGGGGGGGGAATGGAGACATCCCAGATTTCTTCCACCCTTCCATCTGCAGGGGCCAGCCCGGTTCCAGTCCTTCCACCACCCTTGGGGCCTACCTTTCAGGCCATGGGGGCTTCCCCTCCCCCACCCAGCTCGTTGCTGGGCGGGGGAAGGTCTGCACTGCACGCTGACCGGAACCAAAGAGAGCGAGTTCCCCTGGGAATTCTGCTTTCAACCCCTCTGTGTTCTCAGAGGCGTGTCTACTTTCAATTGGTCAATATCTAAATTGACCTCTTCTTTCCGGAAAAAATTATCTTTCTGTGTCAAACCACGACATTCCACCCTTCGTCTCTGAGAACACAGATTACAAAAAAAAAAAACATTATCAAAATTACATTCAACACATTCTACGTAAAACAGCAACTTACACTAAATCTCCACCCCAATTAATCTCAAAACCCAACACATGCTTTGCTCTTATTCCTCCTGGTCCCGTTTCACAGCATTCACCTTATCACCATCTTATCTTATCTTATCTGATCTTATCTTATCTTTTCCCGGTCAGGGAACCAAATGTCATGGTTTGATTCTGGCACAATGCCAGTGCCCCCATGAAAATGTGATCCCTCCCTTGAATGCTGTGAAGTGGAATCTAGAACAGAGCAAAGCAGGCCCAAGCTTAAGAACAGAAAAAAAAAAAACTTTATTAAACTACTACTACTAAAGAAAAGAGAAAACTAAAGAAGGGAAAAAAAACCCACACAAAGATCAAATGAAAACCTTGCAAAACATTCCTCCCCCCACCACCCAACTCCAACAAACCACAGGGAGACACAATCTGGACCCCAATCAGGTTTCCACCCTCCAAGCAATTGATACTCAGTCCATCGAGGGAACAGAGTCTCTCCTGTGCCACAGACCCCCCCCTCCAAGAAACACAGCTCCACATCCTGTGTTTCCATGTCACACATGGCACCGCCCGGAGAAAAAGTTTGCCATGGTGACCCTTCTCCTTTCCATGCACAGTGCTCTCACCACCAAATGCATGGATGGACAGACTGCCTTTAGGATTTTTCCTATCAAGGATGCCCTGCCAAGAGGGGAGAAAACAACAGTTCAGTTTTTCATTGTTTGGGACCACAGTCCCCCTCCATTTTCTCCTGGGGCCGAGGGCTCAAGAACAGAGATCTTCTTCTCTTCTCTTTCCTTTCCAGGACAAGGGGGCGCCACCACAAACCCCCTAACCTTTTCTCTGTTCACTCCAATTTTGTCTTTTTCCCAGCTGAAGCAGGTCTCTTGACTCACTGGCATCCTCCCAAAACACAGTCTCTCTCAGAGGAGAAGATTGGTTCAGGTTGTGGCTAACACGGAAAAGTCCAGCCAAAAGTCACTCCTTGTCCCCCTCCCATCCAGAATTCCTCCTTCCAACATCCCAGGGTCCAAGGTGTCCCTCTTCCTCTCTTTCAAACCGAGGAGGGGAAAGGAAAATTCACAAAGCTTTCATTTCTCAAGGAAGGGTTAAAAGTCCGAACTCCCAGGATGTCTTGATGCCCGGACATCCAGCAACTCCCACGTGACTGGGCACCTTGCCTTGCAGCTCCCCCCGCTCCTCCTTCCTTGCGGCTTTCACTCTCCCTCTGGGGGGGGGGGGGGGAATGGAGACATCCCAGATTTCTTCCACCCTTCCATCTGCAGGGGCCAGCCCGGTTCCAGTCCTTCCACCACCCTTGGGGCCTACCTTTCAGGCCATGGGGGCTTCCCCTCCCCCACCCAGCTCATTGCTGGGCAGGGGAGGTTTGCACTACACGCTGACTGAAACCAAGGAGTGAGTTCCCCTGGGAATTCTGCTTTCAACCCCTCTGTGTTCTCAGAGGCGTGTCTACATTCAATTGGTCAATATCTAAATTGACCTCTTCTTTCCGGAAAAAATTCTCTTTCCGTGTCTAACCACGACACCAGTCCAGGTTCCTGATGTCAGTTTGTAGGGCCCCCTTGGGACTGTCAGGGCAGTGCAAGTTAGAGGTGGGGTCAGCTTTGTCCTTGGATACATCCTTTGATGTTTTGATTGTTTGAAGTCAGGTGCAAGCTCAGGCCCAGGGATCCCTGAGCACATACTCTGGCCCTTTTCCCTGGGAAAGAAAACTCACCGGTCCAGGTTCCTGATGTCAGTTTGTTGGGCTCCATTGGGAATCTCTGAGCACTGCAAGTTTGAGGTGGGGACAGCTTTCTCCTGGGATGCATCCTTTGATGTTTGGATGTTTTGAAGTCAGGTGCTAGCTCAGGGCCAGGACCCCCTGGGCACATACTCTGCCTCTTTTCCCTGGGAAAGAAAACTCACCAGTCCAGGTTCCTGATGTCAGTTTGTAGTTCTCCCCTGGGACTATCAGGGCAGCGTAAGTTTGAGGTTGGGGCAGATGGTGTCTGGGTGATATCCTTTGATGTTCTTATTTGTTGCAGTCAGGCGCCTGCCCAAAGGCAAGGGGTCCTGTGCTCTAATTCCAGCTCTTTTCCTGAGGAAAGAAAACTCACCAGTCCAGGTTCCTGATGTCAGTTTGTAGTGCTCCGTTGGGGCTATCAGGGCAGTACAAGTTTGAGGTGGAGACAGCTTTGGTCTGGCATACATCCTTTGATATTTGGCGTTTTTGTAGTCCGGCGCCAGCTCAGGGCCAGAGGCCCCTGGGCACATTCTCCAGCCTTTTTCCCTGGGAAAGAAAACTAACCAGTCCAAGTTCCTGATGTCAGTTTGTAGGACTCCCTTGGGACAGTCAGGGCAGCACAAGTTTGAGGCGGTGGCAGCTGGGGTCTGGGAGATATCCTTCGATGTTTGTACTTGTTGCAGTGAGGTGCCTGCCCAGGGCCACAGGGTCTTGTGCGCAAATTCCAGCTCTTTTCCCTGGGAAAGAAAACTCACCAGTCCAGGTTGTTGATGTCAGTTTGTAGGCTCCCTTGGGACTCTCAGGGCAGGACACGTTTGAGGTGGGGACAGCTTCTGTCTGGGAGATATTCTTCGATGTTCCTATTCGTTGCAGTCAGCCGCCCACCTGGGGTCAGAGGGACATGTGCGCTAATTCCAGCCTTTTTGCCGGGGAAAGAAAACTCACCACTCCAGATTCCTGATGTCAATTTGTTGGGCTCCATTGGGACTCTCAGGGCAGTGCAAGTTTGAGGTGGGGTCAGCTTTGACCGTGGATACATCCTTTGATGTTTTGATTGTTTGAAGTCAGGTGCAAGCTCAGGCCCAGGGACCCCTGGGCAAAGTCTCCAGCCTTTTCCCTGGGAAAGAAAACTCACCAGTCCAGGTTCCTGATGTCAGTTTGTAGGACTCCCTTGGGACAGTCAGGGCAGCACAAGTTTGAGGTGGTGGCAGCTGGGGTCTGGGAGATATCCTTTGATATTCATACTTGTTGTATTGAGGTGTCTGCCCAGGGCCACAGGGTCTTATGCGCAATGTCCAGCTCTTTAACCTGGGAAAGAAAACACACCAGTCCAGGTTCCTGATGTCAGCTTGAAGTTCTCCCTTGGGACTGTCAGGGCAGCACAAGTTAGAGGTTGGGGCAGATGGTATCTGGGTGATATCCTTTGATGTTCTTATTTGTTGCAGTCAGGCGCCTGCCAAAGGCCATGGGGTCCTGTGCTCTAATTCAGGCTCTTTTCCCTGGGAAAGAAAGATGACCAGTCCAGGTTGTTGATGTCAGTCTGTAGGGATCCCTTGGGACTATCAGGGCAGCACAAGTTTGAGGTGGAGACAGGTTTGGTCTGGCATACATCCTTTGATATTTGGCGTTTTTGTAGTCCGGCGCCAGCTCAGGGCCAGGGGCCCCTGGGCACATTCTCCAGCCTTTTTCCCTGGTAAAGAAAACTAACCAGTCCAAGTTCCTGATGTCAGTTTGTAGGACTCCCTTGGGACAGTCAGGGCAGCACAAGTTTGAGGTGCTGGCAGCTGGGGTCTGGGAGATACCCTTCAATGTTCGTCCTTGTTGCAGTGAGGTGCCTGCCCAGGGCCACAGGGTCTTGTGCGCAAATTCCAGCTCTTTTCCCTGGGAAAGAAAACTCACCAGTCCAGGTTGTTGATGTCAGTTTGTAGGGCTCCATTGGGACTCTCAGGGCAGGACACGTTTGAGGTGGGGACAGCTTCCGTCTGGGATACAACCTTCAATGTTTGGAGGTTTTGCAGTCAGGTGGCAGCTCAGGGCCGGGGGCCCCTGGGCATATTCTCCAGCCTTTTCCTTGGGAAAGAAAACTCACCAGTCCAGGTTCCTGATGCCAGTTTGTCGTGCTCCCATGGCACTGTCAGGGCAGCACAAGTTTGCGATGAGGACAGCTTTGGTCTGGGAGATATTCTTCGATGTTCCTATTTGTTGCAGCCAGCCGCCCACCTGGGGTCAGGGGGACCTGTGCGCTAATTCCAGCCTTTTTGCCGGGGAAAGAAAACTCAGCAGTCCAGATTTCTGATGTCAATTTGTTGGGCTCCATTGGGACTCTCAGGGCAGTGCAAGTTTGAGGTGGGGTCAGCTTTGTCCTTGGATACATCCTTTGATGTTTTGATTGTTTGAAGTCAGGTGCAAGCTGAGGCCCAGGGATCCCTGAGCACATACTCCAGCCCTTTTCCCTGGGAAAGAAAACTCACCAGTCCAGGTTCCTGATGTCAGTTTGTAGGGCTCCCTTGGGACTGTCAGGGCAGCACAAAATTTAAGGTTGGGGCAGATGACGTCTGGGTGTTATCCTTCGATATTCGTATTTGTTGCAGTCAGGTGCCAGCTCAGGGCCAGGGGGTCCTGTGCTCTAATTCTAGCGCTTTTCCCTGGGAAAGAAAACACACCAGTCCAGGTTCTTGATTTCAGTTTGTAGTGCTCCGTTGGGACTATCAGGGCAGCACAAGTTTGAGGTGGGGGCAGCTGGGGTCTGGTAGATAACCTTCAATGTTCGTATTTGTTGCAGTCAGCCACCCGCCCAGGCCCTGGGGGACCTAGGCACTAATTCCAGCCTTTTTGTCTGAGGAAAGAAAACTTACCAGTCCAGGTTCCTGATGTCAGTTTGTAGTGCTCCCTTGGGACGGTCAGGGCAGCACAAGTTTGAGGTGGGGGCAGATGAGGTCTGGCAGATATACTTCAATGCTTGTATTTGTTGCAGTCAGGTGGCTGCCCAAGGCCAGGGGGTCCTGTGCTCTAATTCCAGCTCTTTTCCCTGGGAAAGAAAACACACCAGTCCAGGTTCCTGATGTCAGTTTGTAGGGCTCCATTGGGACTGTGAGGGCAGCACAAGTTTGAGGTGGTGGCAGCTGAGGTCTGGGAGATATCCTTTGATGTTCGTACTTGTTGCAGTGAGGTGCCTGCCCAGGGCCACAGGGTCTTGTGCGCAAATTCCAGCTCTTTTCCCTGGGAAAGAGAACTCACCAGTCCAGGTTGTTGATGTCAGTTTGTAGGGCTCCATTGGGACTCTCAGGGCAGGACACGTTTGAGGTGGGGACAGCTTCGGTCTGGGATACATCCTTCGATGTTTGGGTGTTTTTGCAGTCAGGTGCCAGCTCAGGGCCGGAGGCCCCTGGGCATATTCTCCAGCCTTTTCCTTGGGAAAGAAAACTCACCAGTCCAGGTTCCTGATGCCAGTTTGTCGTGCTCCCATGGCACTGTCAGGGCAGCACAAGTTTGAGGTGGGGACAGCTTCGGTCTGGGAGATATTCTTCGATGTTCCTATTTGTTGCAGTCAGCCGCCCACCTGGGGTCAGGGGGACCAGTGCGCTAATTCCAGACTTTTTGCCTGGGAAAGAAAACTCAGCAGTCCAGATCTCTGATGTCAATTTGTTGGGCTCCATTGGGACTCTCAGGGCAGTGCAAGTTTGAGGTGGGGTCAGCTTTGTCCTTGGATACATCCTTTGATGTTTTGATTGTTTGAAGTCAGGTGCAAGCTGAGGCCCAGGGATCCCTGAGCACATACTCCAGCCCTTTTCCCTGGGAAAGAAAACTCACCAGTCCAGGTTCCTGATGTCAGTTTGTAGGACACCCTTGGGACTGTCAGGACAGCACAAAATTTAAGGATGGGGCAGATGATGTCTGGGTGTTATCCTTCGATATTCGTATTTGTTGCAGTCAGGCGCCAGCTCAGGGCCAGGGGGTCATGTGCTCTAATTCCAGCGCTTTTCCCTGGGAAAGAAAACACACCAGTCCAGGTTCTTGATTTCAGTTTGTAGTGCTCCGTTGGGAGTATCAGGGCAGCACAAGCTTGAGGTCGTGGCAGCTGGGGTCTGGGAGATATTCTTCAGTGCTCCTATTTCATGCAGTCAGCCACCCGCCCAGGGCCAGGGGGACCTGTGCGATAATTTCAGCCATTTTCCTGGGGAACGAAAACTCACCAGTCCAGGTTCCTGATGTCAGTTTTTAGGGCTCCCTTGGGACTCTCAGGGCAGGACACGTTTGAGGTGGGGACAGCTTCGGTCTGGGATACATCCTTCGATGTTTGGAGTTTTTGCAGTCAGGTGGCAGCTCAGTGCCGGGGGCCCCTGGGCATATTCTCCAGCCTTTTCCTTGGGAAAGAAAACTCACCAGTCCAGGTTCCTGATGCCAGTTTGTCGTGCTCCCATGGCACTGTCAGGGCAGCACAAGTTTGAAGTGGGGACAGCTTCGGTCTGGGAGATATTCTTCAGTGTTCGTATTTGATGCAGTCAGCTGCCCACCCAGGGCCAGGGGGACCTATGCACTAATTCCAGCCTTTTTGTCTGAGGAAAGAAAGTTTACCAGTCCAGGTTCCTGATGTCAGTTTGTAGTGCTCCCTTGGGACTGTCAGGGCAGCACAAGTTTGAGGTGGGGGCAGATGAGGTCTGGCAGATATACTTCAATGCTTGTATTTGTTGCAGTCAGGTGGCTGCCCAAGGCCAGGGGGTCCTGTGCTCTAATTCCAGCGCTTTTCCCTGGGAAAGAAAACGCACCAGTCCAGGTTCTTGATGTCAGTTTGTAAGACTCCCTTGGGACTTTCAGGGCAGCACAAGTTTGAGGTGAGGACAGCTTCGGTCTGGGAGATATTCTTCAGTGTTCGTATTTGATGCAGTCAGCTGCCCGCCCAGAGCCAGGGAGACCTGTGCGCTAATTCCAGCCTTTTTGCCGGGGAAAGAAAACTCACCAGTCCAGGTTCCTGATGTCAGTTTGTAGTGCTTTGTTGGGAGAATCAGGGCAGCACAAGTTTGAGGTGGAGACAGCTTCGGTCTGGGAGATATTCTTCAGTGTTCCTATTTCAAGCAGTCAGCCACCCGCCCAGGGCCAGGGGGACCTGTGCGATAATTTCAGACATTTTCCTGGGGAAAGAAAACTCACCAGTCCAGGTTGTTGATGTCAGTTTGTAGGGCTCCCTTGGGACTCTCAGGGCAGGACATGTTTGAGGTGGGGACATCTTCGGTCTGGGATACGTCCTTCGATGTTTGGAGTTTTTGCAGTCAGGTAGCAGCTCAGGGCCGGGGGCCCCTGGGCATATTCTCCAGCCTTTTCCTTGGGAAAGAAAACTCACCAGTCCAGGTTCCTGATGCCAGTTTGTAGGGCTCCATTAGGACTATCAGGGCAGTACAAGTTTGCGGTGGGGGCAGCTGGGGTCTGGGAGATATTCTTCAGTGTTCGTATTTGATGCTGTCAGGTGCCCACCCAGGGCCAGGGGGACCTGTGTGCTTATTCCAGCCTTTTTGCCGGGGAAAGAAAAATCACCAGTCGAGGTTCCTGATGGCAGTTTGTAGGACACCCTTGGGACTTTCAGGGCAGCAGAAAATTTAAGGTTGGGCAGATGATGTCTGGGTGTTATCCTTCGATATTCATATTTGTTGCAGTCAGGTGGCTGCCCAAGGCCAGGGGGTCCTGTGCTCTAATTCCAGCGCTTTTCCCTGGGAAAGAAAACACACCAGTCCAGGTTCTTGATTTCAGTTTGTAGTGCTCCGTTGGGACTATCAGGGCAGCACAAGTTTGAGGTGAGGACAGCTTCGGTCTGGGAGATATTCTTCAGTGTTCCTATTTCAAGCAGTCAGCCACCCGCCCAGGGCCAGGGGGACCTGTGCGCTAATTTCAGCCTTTTTCCTGGGGAAAGAAAACTCACCAGTCCAGGTTGTTGATGTCAGTTTGTAGGGCTCCCTTGGGACTCTCAGGGCAGGACATGTTTGAGGTGGGGACAGCTTCGGTCTGGGATACGTCCTTCGATGTTTGGAGTTTTTGCAGTCAGGTGGCAGCTCAGTGCCGGGGGCCCCTGGGCATATTCTCCAGCCTTTTCCTTGGGAAAGAAAACTCACCAGTCCAGGTTCCTGATGCCAGTTTGTCGTGCTCCCATGGCACTGTCAGGGCAGCACAAGTTTGAGGTGGGGACAGCTTCGGTCTGGGAGATATTCTTCGATGTTCCTATTTGTTGCAGTCAGCCGCCCACCTGGGGTCAGGGGGACCTGTGCGCTAATTCAGGACTTTTTGCCTGGGAAAGAAAACTCAGCAGTCCAGATTCCTGATGTCAATTTGTTGGGCTTCATTGGGACTCTCTGGGCAGTGCAAGTTTGAGGGGGGTCAGCTTTGTCCTTGGATACATCCTTTGATGTTTTGATTGTTTGAAGTCAGGTGCAAGCTCAGGCCCAGGGATCCCTGAGCACATACTCCGGCCCTTTTCCCTGGGAAAGAAAACTCACCAGTCCAGGTTCCTGATATCAGTTTGTAGGACACCCTTGGGACTGTCAGGGCAGCACAAAATTTAAGGTTGGGGCAGATGATGTCTGAGTGTTATCCTTCGATATTCGTATTTGTTGCAGTCAGGCGCCAGCTCAGGGCCAGGGGGTCCTGTGCTCTAATTCCAGCGCTTTTCCCTGGGAAAGAAAACACACCAGTCCAGGTTCTTGATTTCAGTTTGTAGGGATCCTATGGGACTATCAGGGCAGCACAAGTTTGAGGTGGAGACAGCTTCGGTCTGGTAGATAACCTTCGATGTTTGTATTTGTTGCAGTCAGCAGCCCGCCCAGGCCCAGGTGGTCCTGTGCACTAATTCCAGCCTTTTCCCTGGGAAAGAAAACTCACCAGTCCAGGTTCCTGATGTTAGTTTGTAGGGCTCTATTAGGACTATCAGGGCAGTACAAGTTTGAGGTGGGGGCAGCTTCGGTCTGGGAGATATTCTTCAGTGTTCGTATTTGATGCAGTCAGCTGCCCACCCAGGGCCAGGGGGACCTGTGTGCTTATTCCAGCCTTTTTGCCGGGGAAAGAAAACTCAGCAGTCCAGATTCCTGATGTCAATTTGTTGGGCTCCATTGGGACTCTCAGGGCAGTGCAAGTTTGAGGGGGGGTCAGCTTTGTCCTTGGATACATCCTTTGATGTTTTGATTGTTTGAAGTCAGGTGCAAGCTGAGGCCCAGGGATCCCTGAGCACATACTCCGGCCCTTTTCCCTGGGAAAGAAAACCCACCAGTCCAGGTTCCTGATGTCAGTTTGTAGGGCTCCCTTGGGACTGTCAGGGCAGCACAAAATTTAAGGTTGGGGCAGATGATGTCTGAGTGTTATCTTTCGATATTCGTATTTGTTGCAGTCAGGCGCCAGCTCAGGGCCAGGGGGTCCTGTGCTCTAATTCCAGCGCTTTTCCCTGGGAAAGAAAACACACCAGTCCAGGTTCTTGATTTCAGTTTGTAGTGCTCCGTTGGGACTATCAGGGCAGCACAAGTTTGAGGACGTGGCAGCTGGGGTCTGGGAGATATTCTTCAGTGCTCCTATTTCATGCAGTCATCCACCCGCCCAGGGCCAGGAGGACCTGTGCGATAATTTCAGCCATTTTCCTGGGGAAAGAAAACTCACCAGTCCAGGTTCCTGATGTCAGTTTTTAGGGCTCCCTTGGGACTCTCAGGGCAGGACACGTTTGAGGTGGGGACAGCTTCGGTCTGGGATACATCCTTCGATGTTTGGAGTTTTTGCAGTCAGGTGGCAGCTCAGTGCCGGGGGCCCCTGGGCATATTCTCCAGCCTTTTCCTTGGGAAAGAAAACTCTCCAGTCCAGGTTCCTGATACCAGTTTATCGTGTTCCCATGGCACTGTCAGGGCAGCACAAGTTTGAAGTGGGGACAGCTTCAGTCTGGGAGATATTCTTCAGTGTTCGTATTTGATGCAGTCAGCTGCCCACCCAGGGCCAGAGGGACCTGTGCTCTAATTCCAGCCTTTTTGTCTGAGGAAAGAAAACTTACCAGTCCAGGTTCCTGATGTCAGTTTGTAGTGCTCCCTTGGGACTGTCAGGGCAGCACAAGTTTGAGGTGTTGGCAGATGAGGTCTGGCAGATATACTTCAATGCTTGTATTTGTTGCAGTCAGGTGGCTGCCCAAGGCCAGGGGGTCCTGTGCTCTAATTCCAGCTCTTTTCCCTGGGAAAGAAAACGCACCAGTCCAGGTTCCTGATGTCAGTTTGTAGGACACCCTTGGGACTGTCAGGGCAGCACAAAATTTAAGGTTGGGGCAGATGATGTCTGGGTGTTATCCTTCTATGTTCGTATTTGTTGCAGTCAGGTGCCAGCTCAGGTCCAGGGGGTCCTGTGCTCTAATTCCAGCGCTTTTCCCTGGGAAAGAAAACTCACCAGTCTAGGTTCCTGATATCACTTTGTTGGGGTCCATTGGGACTCTCAGGGCAGGACACGTTTGAGGTGGGGACAGCTTTGTCCTGGGATGCATCCTTTGATGTTTGGATGTTTTGTAGTCAGGCGGCAGCTCAGGGCCAGGACCCCCTGGGCACATACTCTGGCTCTTTTCCCTGGGAAAGAAAACTCAGCAGTCCAGATTCCTGATGTCAATTTGTTGGGCTCCATTGGGACTCTCAGGGCAGTGCAAGTTTGAGGTGGGGTCAGCTTTGTCCTTGGATACATCCTTTGATGTTTTGATTGTTTAAAGTCAGGTGCAAGCTGAGGCCCAGGGATCCCTGAGCACATACTCCGGCCCTTTTCCCTGGGAAAGAAAACCCACCAGTCCAGGTTCCTGATGTCAGTTTGTAGGGCTCCCTTGGGACTGTCAGGGCAGCACAAAATTTAAGGTTGGGGCAGATGATGTCTGAGTGTTATCCTTCGATATTCGTATTTGTTGCAGTCAGGCGCCAGCTCAGGGCCAGGGGGTCCTGTGCTCTAATTCCAGCGCTTTTCCCTGGGAAAGAAAACACACCAGTCCAGGTTCTTGATTTCAGTTTGTAGTGCTCCGTTGGGACTATCAGGGCAGCACAAGTTTGAGGACGTGGCAGCTGGGGTCTGGGAGATATTCTTCAGTGCTCCTATTTCATGCAGTCATCCACCCGCCCAGGGCCAGGAGGACCTGTGCGATAATTTCAGCCATTTTCCTGGGGAAAGAAAACTCACCAGTCCAGGTTCCTGATGTCAGTTTTTAGGGCTCCCTTGGGACTCTCAGGGCAGGACACGTTTGAGGTGGGGACAGCTTCGGTCTGGGATACATCCTTCGATGTTTGGAGTTTTTGCAGTCAGGTGGCAGCTCAGTGCCGGGGGCCCCTGGGCATATTCTCCAGCCTTTTCCTTGGGAAAGAAAACTCTCCAGTCCAGGTTCCTGATGCCAGTTTATCGTGCTCCCATGGCACTGTCAGGGCAGCACAAGTTTGAAGTGGGGACAGCTTCAGTCTGGGAGATATTCTTCAGTGTTCGTATTTGATGCAGTCAGTTGCCGACCCAGGGCCAGGGGGACCTGTGCTCTAATTCCAGCCTTTTTGTCTGAGGAAAGAAAACTTACCAGTCCAGGTTCCTGATGTCAGTTTGTAGTGCTCCCTTGGGACTGTCAGGGCAGCACAAGTTTGAGGTGGGGGCAGCTTCGGTCTGGTAGATAACCTTCGATGTTCGTATTTGTTGCAGTCAGCAGCCCGCCCAGGCCCAGGGGGTCCTGTGCACTAATTCCAGCCTTTTCCCTGGGAAAGAAAACTCACCAGTCCAGGTTCCTGATGCCAGTTTGTAGGGCTCCATTAGGACTATCAGGGCAGTACAAGTTTGAGGTGGGGCAGCTTCGGTCTGGGAGATATTCTTCAGTGTTCGTATTTGATGCAGTCAGCTGCCCACCCAGGGCCAGGGGGACCTGTGTGCTTATTCCAGCCTTTTTGCCGGGGAAAGAAAACTCAGCAGTCCAGATTCCTGATGTCAATTTGTTGGGCTCCATTGGGACTCTCAGGGCAGTGCAAGTTTGAGGTGGGGTCAGTTTTGTCCTTGGATACATCCTTTGATGTTTTGATTGTTTGAAGTCAGGTGCAAGCTGAGGCCCAGGGATCCCTGAGCACATACTCCGGCCCTTTTCCCTGGGAAAGAAAACTCACCAGTCCAGGTTCCTGATGTCAGTTTGTAGGGCTCCCTTGGGACTGTCAGGGCAGCACAAAATTTAAGGTTGGGGCAGATGATGTCTGAGTGTTATCCTTCGATATTCGTATTTGTTGCAGTCAGGTGCCAGCTCAGGGCCAGGGGGTCCTGTGCTCTAATTCCAGCGCTTTTCCCTGGGAAAGAAAACACACCAGTCCAGGTTCTTGATTTCAGTTTGTAGTGCTCCGTTGGGACTGTACTGGCAACACAAGTTTGAGGTCGTGGCAGCTGGGGTCTGGGAGATATTCTTCAGTGCTCCTATTTCATGCAGTCAGCCACCCGCCCAGGGCCAGGGGGACCTATGCGCTAATTCCAGCCTTTTTGCCGGGGAAAGAAAACTCAGCAGTCCAGGTTCCTGATGTCAGTTTTTAGGGCTCCCTTGGGACTCTCAGGGCAGGACACGTTTGAGGTGGGGACAGCTTTGTCCTGGGATGCATCCTTTGATGTTTGGGTGTTTTGAAGTCAGGCGCCAGCTCAGGGCCAGGACCCCCTGGGCACATACTCTGGCTCTTTTCCCTAGGAAAGAAAACTCACCAGTCCAGGTTCCTGATGTCAGTTTGTAGGACTCCCTTGGGACTGTGAGGGCAGCACAAGTTTGAGGTGGGGGCAGATAAAGTCTCGGAGATATCCTTTGATGTTCTTATGAGTTGCAGTCAGGCGCCTGCCCAAGGCCAGGTGGACCTTTGCACTAATTCCAGCCCTTTTCCCTGAAAAGGAAACTCACCAGTCCAGGTTCCTGATGTCAGTTTGTAGGGCTCCCTTGGGACTCTCAGGGCAGTGCAAGTTTGAGGTGGGGGCAGATGAAGTCTCGGAGATATCCTTTGATGTTCTTATTTTTGCACTCAGGCGCCCACCCGTGGTCAGGGGATCTGTGCGCCAGTTCCAGACTTTTTCCCTGGGAAAGAAAGCTCACCAGTCCAGGTTCCTGATGTCAGTTTGTAGGGCTCCCTTGGCACTCTCAGGGCAGCACAAGTTACATGTTGGGGCAGATGAAGTCCCGGAGATATCCTTTGATGTTCTTATGTGATGCAGTCAGGTGCCTGCCCAAGGCCAGGGGGACCTTTGTTCTAATTCCAGCCTTTTTCCCTGAAAAGGAAACTCACCAGGACAGGTTCCTGATGTCAGTTTCTAGGGAACCATTGGAACTGTCAGGGCAGGGCAAGTTTGAGGTGGGGACAGCTTTGTTCTGGGATGCATCCTTCGATGTTTGGAGTTTTTGGAGTGAGGCGCCAGCTCAGGGCCAGGGGCCCCTGGGCATATTTCCCAGCCTTTTCCCTGGAAAGAAAACTCACCAATCCAGGTTCCTGATGTCAGTTTGTAGGGCTCCCTTGGGACTCTCAGAACAGCGCAAGTTTGAGGTGGGGGCAGATGAAGTCTCGGAGATATCCTTTGATGTTCTTATTTTTGCAGTCAGGCGCCCAGCTGGGGTCAGGGGACCTGTGCGCCAATTCCAGACTTTTTCCCTGGGAAAGAAAGCTCACCCGTCCAGGTTCCTGATGTCAGTTTGTAGGGATTCCTTGTGTCTATCAGGGCAACACAAGTTTCATGTGGGGACAGCTTTGTTCTGGGATGCATCCTTCGATGTTTGGAGTTTTTGGAGTGAGGCGCCAGCTCAGGGCCTGGGGCACCTGGAAATATTTTCCAGGCTTTTCCCTGGAAAGAAAACTCACCAGTCCAGGTTCCTAATGTCAGTTTGTAGGGCCCCCTTGGGACTCTCAGGGCAGCGCAAGTTTGAGGTGGGGGCAGATGAAGTCTTGAAGATATCCTTTGATGTTCTTATATGTTACAGTCAGGCGCCTGCCCAAGGCCAGGTGGACCTTTGCTCTAATTCATGCCCTTTTCCCTGAAAAGGAAACTCACCAGTCCAGGTTCCTGATGTCAGTTTGTAGGGCTCCCTTGGGACTCTCAGGGCAGCACAAGTTTGAGGTGGGGACAGCTTTGTTCTGGGATGCATCCTTCGATGCTTTGATTTTTTGCATTCAGGTGCCCACCCAGGGCCGGGGGCCCCTGGGCACATTTCCCAGCCTTTTCCCTGGAAAGAAAACTCACCAGGCCAGGTTCCTGATGTCAGTTTGTAGGGCTCCCTTGGCACTGTACTGGCGGCACAAGTTTGAGGCGGGGACAGCATTGTTCTGGGATGCATCCTTCGATGTTTGGAGTTTTTGGAGTGAGGCGCCAGCTCAGGGCCAGGGGCCCCTGGGCACATTTCCCAGCCTTTTCCCTGGAAACAAAACTCACCAGTCCAGGTTCCTGATGTCAGTTTCTAGGGCTCCCTTGGGACTCTCAGGGCAGCGCAAGTTTGATGTGGGGGCAGATGAAGTCTCGAAGATATACTTTGATGTTCTTATGTGTTGCAGTCAGGCGCCTGCCCAAGGCCAGGGGGACCTTTGTTCTAATTCCAGCCTTTTTCCCTGAAAAGGAAACTCCCCAGGCCAGGTTCCTGATGTCAGTTTCTAGGGAACCATTGGAACTGTCAGGGCAGCGCAAGTTTGAGGCGGGGACAGCTTTGTTCTGGGATGCATCCTTTGATGTTTGGAGTTTCTGGAGTGAGGTGCCAGCTCAGGGCCTGGGGCACCTGGGCATATTTTCCAGCCTTTTCCCTGGAAAGAAAACTCACCAGTCCAGGTTCCTGATGTCAGTTTGTAGGGCTCCCTTGGGACTCTCAGGGCAGTGGAAGTTTGAGGTGGGGGCAGATGAAGTCTCGGAGATATCCTTTGATGTTCTTATTTTTGCAGTCAGGCGCCCACCCGGGGTCAGGGGATCTGTGCGCCAGTTCCAGACTTTTTCCCTGGGAAAGAAAGCTCACCAGTGCAGGTTCCTGATGTCAGTTTGTAGGGCTCCCTTGGCACTCTCAGGGCAGCACAAGTTACATGTTGGGGCAGATGAAGTCCCAGAGATATCCTTTGATGTTCTTATGTGTTACAGTCAGGTGCCTGCCCAAGGCCAGGGGGACCTTTGTTCTAATTCCAGCCTTTTTCCCTGAAAAGGAAACTCACCAGGCCAGGTTCCTGATGTCAGTTTCTAGGGAACCATTGGAACTGTCAGGGCAGCGCAAGTTTGAGGCGGGGACAGCTTTGTTCTGGGATGCATCCTTTGATGTTTGGAGTTTCTGGAGTGAGGTGCCAGCTCAGGGCCTGGGGCACCTGGGCATATTTTCCAGCCTTTTCCCTGGAAAGAAAACTCACCAGTCCAGGTTCCTGATGTCAGTTTGTAGGGCTCCCTTGGGACTCTCAGGGCAGTGGAAGTTTGAGGTGGGGGCAGATGAAGTCTCGAAGATATACTTTGATGTTCTTATGTGTTGCAGTCAGGCGCCTGCCCAAGGCCAGGGGGACCTTTGTTCTAATTCCAGCCTTTTTCCCTGAAAAGGAAACTCACCAGGCCAGGTTCCTGATGTCAGTTTCTAGGGAACCATTGGAACTGTCAGGGCAGCGCAAGTTTGAGGCGGGGACAGCTTTGTTCTGGGATGCATTCTTTGATGTTTGGAGTTTCTGGAGTGAGGTGCCAGCTCAGGGCCTGGGGCACCTGGGCATATTTTCCAGCCTTTTCCCTGGAAAGAAAACTCACCAGTCCAGGTTCCTGATGTCAGTTTGTAGGGCTCCCTTGGGACTCTCAGGGCAGTGCAAGTTTGAGGTGGGGGCAGATGAAGTCTCGGAGATATCCTTTGATGTTCTTATTTTTGCAGTCAGGCGCCCACCCGGGGTCAGGGGATCTGTGCGCCAGTTCCAGACTTTTTCCCTGGGAAAGAAAGCTCACCAGTGCAGGTTCCTGATGTCAGTTTGTAGGGCTCCCTTGGCACTCTCAGGGCAGCACAAGTTACATGTTGGGGCAGATGAAGTCCCAGAGATATCCTTTGATGTTCTTATGTGTTACAGTCAGGTGCCTGCCCAAGGCCAGGGGGACCTTTGTTCTAATTCCAGCCTTTTTCCCTGAAAAGGAAACTCACCAGGCCAGGTTCCTGATGTCAGTTTCTAGGGAACCATTGGAACTGTCAGGGCAGCGCAAGTTTGAGGCGGGGACAGCTTTGTTCTGGGATGCATCCTTTGATGTTTGGAGTTTCTGGAGTGAGGTGCCAGCTCAGGGCCTGGGGCACCTGGGCATATTTTCCAGCCTTTTCCCTGGAAAGAAAACTCACCAGTCCAGGTTCCTGATGTCAGTTTGTAGGGCTCCCTTGGGACTCTCAGGGCAGTGGAAGTTTGAGGTGGGGGCAGATGAAGTCTCGAAGATATACTTTGATGTTCTTATGTGTTGCAGTCAGGCGCCTGCCCAAGGCCAGGGGGACCTTTGTTCTAATTCCAGCCTTTTTCCCTGAAAAGGAAACTCACCAGGCCAGGTTCCTGATGTCAGTTTCTAGGGAACCATTGGAACTGTCAGGGCAGCGCAAGTTTGAGGCGGGGACAGCTTTGTTCTGGGATGCATCCTTTGATGTTTGGAGTTTCTGGAGTGAGGTGCCAGCTCAGGGCCTGGGGCACCTGGGCATATTTTCCAGCCTTTTCCCTGGAAAGAAAACTCACCAGTCCAGGTTCCTGATGTCAGTTTGTAGGGCTCCCTTGGGACTCTCAGGGCAGTGCAAGTTTGAGGTGGGGGCAGATGAAGTCTCGGAGATATCCTTTGATGTTCTTATTTTTGCAGTCAGGCGCCCACCCGGGGTCAGGGGATCTGTGCGCCAGTTCCAGACTTTTTCCCTGGGAAAGAAAGCTCACCAGTGCAGGTTCCTGATGTCAGTTTGTAGGGCTCCCTTGGCACTCTCAGGGCAGCACAAGTTACATGTTGGGGCAGATGAAGTCCCAGAGATATCCTTTGATGTTCTTATGTGTTACAGTCAGGTGCCTGCCCAAGGCCAGGGGGACCTTTGTTCTAATTCCAGCCTTTTTCCCTGAAAAGGAAACTCACCAGGCCAGGTTCCTGATGTCAGTTTCTAGGGAACCATTGGAACTGTCAGGGCAGCGCAAGTTTGAGGCGGGGACAGCTTTGTTCTGGGATGCATCCTTTGATGTTTGGAGTTTCTGGAGTGAGGTGCCAGCTCAGGGCCTGGGGCACCTGGGCATATTTTCCAGCCTTTTCCCTGGAAAGAAAACTCACCAGTCCAGGTTCCTGATGTCAGTTTGTAGGGCTCCCTTGGGACTCTCAGGGCAGTGGAAGTTTGAGGTGGGGGCAGATGAAGTCTCGAAGATATACTTTGATGTTCTTATGTGTTGCAGTCAGGCGCCTGCCCAAGGCCAGGGGGACCTTTGTTCTAATTCCAGCCTTTTTCCCTGAAAAGGAAACTCACCAGGCCAGGTTCCTGATGTCAGTTTCTAGGGAACCATTGGAACTGTCAGGGCAGCGCAAGTTTGAGGCGGGGACAGCTTTGTTCTGGGATGCATCCTTTGATGTTTGGAGTTTCTGGAGTGAGGTGCCAGCTCAGGGCCTGGGGCACCTGGGCATATTTTCCAGCCTTTTCCCTGGAAAGAAAACTCACCAGTCCAGGTTCCTGATGTCAGTTTGTAGGGCTCCCTTGGGACTCTCAGGGCAGTGCAAGTTTGAGGTGGGGGCAGATGAAGTCTCGGAGATATCCTTTGATGTTCTTATTTTTGCAGTCAGGCGCCCACCCGGGGTCAGGGGATCTGTGCGCCAGTTCCAGACTTTTTCCCTGGGAAAGAAAGCTCACCAGTGCAGGTTCCTGATGTCAGTTTGTAGGGCTCCCTTGGCACTCTCAGGGCAGCACAAGTTACATGTTGGGGCAGATGAAGTCCCAGAGATATCCTTTGATGTTCTTATGTGTTACAGTCAGGTGCCTGCCCAAGGCCAGGGGGACCTTTGTTCTAATTCCAGCCTTTTTCCCTGAAAAGGAAACTCACCAGGCCAGGTTCCTGATGTCAGTTTCTAGGGAACCATTGGAATTGTCAGGGGAGCGCAAGTTTGAGGCGGGGACAGCTTTGTTCTGGGATGCATCCTTTGATGTTTGGAGTTTTTGGAGTGAGGCGCCAGCTCAGGCCCAGGAGCCCCTGGGCACATTTCCCAGACTTTTCCCTGGAAAGAAAACTCACCAGGCCAGGTTGCTGATGTCAGTTTGTAGGTCTCCCTTGGCACTGTACTGGCAGCACAAATTTGAGGTGGGGACAGCTTTGTTCTGGGATGCATCCTTCGATATTTGGAGTTTTTGGAGTGAGGGGCCAGCTCAGGGCCTGGGGCACCTGGGCACATTTCCCAGCCTTTTCCCTGGAAAGAAAACTCACCAGTCCAGGTTCCTGATGTCAGTTTGTAGGGCTCCCTTGGGACTCTCAGGGCAGCGCAAGTTTGAGGTGGGGACAGCTTTGTTCTGGGATGCATCTTTCAATGTTTGGAGTTTTTGGAGTGAGGCGCCAGCTCAGGGCCAGGGGCCCCTGGGCACATTTCCCAGCCTTTTCCCTGGAAAGAAAACTCACCAGTCCAGGTCCCTGATGTCAGTTTGTAGGGCTCCCTTGGCACTGTACTGGCAGCACAAGTTTGAGGTGGGGACAGCTTTGTTCTGGGATGCATCCTTCGATGTTTGGAGTTTTTGGAGTGAGGCGCCAGCTCAGGGCCAGGGGCCCCTGGGCACATTTCCCAGCCTTTTCCCTGGAAAGAAAACTCACCAGTCCAGGTTCCTGATGTCAGTTTGTAGGGCTCCCTTGGGACTGTCAGGGCGGCGCAAGTTTGAGGTGGGGGCAGATGAAGTCTCGGAGATATCCTTTGATGTTCTTATTTTTGCAGTCAGGCGCCCAGCCGGGTTCAGGGGACCTGTGCGCCAATTCCAGACTTTTTCCCTGGGAAAGAAAGCTCACCAGTGCAGGTTCCTGATGTCAGTTTGTAGGTCTCCCTTGGCACGGGACGGGCAGCACAAGTTTGAGGTGGGGACAACTTCGTTCTGGGAGATATTCTTTGATGTTCCTATTTGTTGCAGGCAGACTCCCACCCGGGGTCAGGGGACCTGAGCGCAAATTCCAGCCTTTTCCCTGGGAAAGGAAACATAGCAGTCCAGGTTCCTGATGTCAGTTTCTAGGGAAGCATTGGGACTGTCAGGGCAGCGCAAGTTTGAGGTGGGGGCAGATGAAGTCTCGGAGATATCCTTTGATGTTCTTATGAGTTGCAGTCAGGTGCCTGCCCAAGGCCAGGTGGACCTTTGCTCTAATTCCAGCCCTTTTCCCTGAAAAGGAAACTCACCAGTCCAGGTTCCTGATGTCAGTTTGTAGGGCTCCCTTGGGACTGTCAGGGCAGCACAAGTTTGAGGCCGGGACAGCTTTGTTCTGGGATGCATCCTTTGATGTTTGGAGGTTTTGGAGTGAGGTGCCAGCTCAGGGCCTGGGGCACCTGGGCACATTTCCCAGCCTTTTCCCTGGAAAGAAAACTCACCAGTCCAGGTTCCTGATGTCAGTTCGTAGGGCTCCCTTGGGACTCTCAGGGCAGCACAAGTTTGAGGTGGGGGCAGATGAAGTCTCGGAGATATCCTTTGATGTTCTTATGAGTTGCAGTGAGGCGCCTGCCCAAGGCCAGTGGGACCTTTGCTCTAATTCCAGCCCTTTTCCCTGAAAAGGAAACTCACAAGTCCAGGTTCCTGATGTCTGTTTGTAGGGCTTCCTTGGGACTCTCAGGGCAGCGCAAGTTTGAGGTGGAGACAGCTTTGTTCTGGGATGCATCCTTCGATGTTTTGATTTTTTGCATTCACGTGCCCACCCAGGGCCGGGGGCCCTTGGGCACATTTCCCAGCCTTTTCCCTGGAAAGAAAACTCACCAGTCCATGTTCCTAATGTCAGTTTGTAGGTCGCCCTTGGCACTGTACTGGCAACACAAGTTTGAGGTGGGGACAGCTTTGTTCTGGGATGCATCTTTCGATGTTTTGACTTTTTGCATTCAGGTGCCCACCCAGGGCCGGGGGACCCTGGGCACATTTCCCAGACTTTTCCCTGGAAAGAAAACTCACCAGTCCAGGTTCCTGATGTCAGTTTCTAGGGAACCATTGGAACTGTCAGGGCAGCGCAAGTTTGAGGCGGGGACAGATTTGTTCTGGGATGCATCCTTCGATGTTTGGAGTTTTTGGAGTGAGGCGCCAGCTCAGGGCCAGGGGCCCCTGGGCATATTTCCCAGCCTTTTCCCTGGAAAGAAAACTCACCAGTCCAGGTTCCTGATGTCAGTTTGTAGGGCTCCCTTGGGACTCTCAGGGCAGCGCAAGTTTGAGGTGGGGGCAGATGAAGTCTCGGAGATATCCTTTGATGTTCTTATGAGTTGCAGTGAGGCGCCTGCCCAAGGCCAGGGGGACCTTTGCTCTAATTACAGCCTTTTTCCCTGAAAAGGAAACTCACCAGGCCAGGTTCTTGATGTCAGTTTCTAGGGAACCATTGGAACTGTCAGGGCAGCGCAAGTTTGAGGCGGGGACAGCTTTGTTCTGGGATGCATCCTTTGATGTTTGGAGTTTCTGGAGTGAGGTGCCAGCTCAGGGCCTGGGGCACCTGGGCATATTTTCCAGCCTTTTCCCTGGAAAGAAAACTCACCAGTCCAGGTTCCTGATATCAGTTTGTAGGGCTCCCTTGGGACTCTCAGGGCAGCGCAAGTTTGAGGTGGGGGCAGATGAAGTCTCGGAGATATCCTTTGATGTTCTTATGAGTTGCAGTCAGGCGCCTGCCCAAGGCCAGGGGGACCTTTGCTCTAATTCCAGCCCTTTTCCCTGAAAAGGAAACTCACCAGTCCAGGTTCCTGATGTCAGTTTGTAGGGCTCCCTTGGCACTGTACTGGCAGCACAAGTTTGAGGTGGGGACAGCTTTGTTCTGGGATGCATCCTTCGATGTTTGGAGTTTTTGGAGTGAGGCGCCAGCTCAGGGCCAGGGGCCCCTGGGCACATTTCCCAGCCTTTTCCCTGGAAAGAAAACTCACCAGTCCAGGTTCCTGATGTCAGTTTGTAGGGCTCCCTTGGGACTGTCAGGGCGGCGCAAGTTTGAGGTGGGGGCAGATGAAGTCTCGGAGATATCCTTTGATGTTCTTATGAGTTGCAGTGAGGCGCCTGCCCAAGGCCAGTGGGACCTTTGCTCTAATTCCAGCCCTTTTCCCTGAAAAGGAAACTCACAAGTCCAGGTTCCTGATGTCTGTTTGTAGGGCTTCCTTGGGACTCTCAGGGCAGCGCAAGTTTGAGGTGGAGACAGCTTTGTTCTGGGATGCATCCTTCGATGTTTTGATTTTTTGCATTCACGTGCCCACCCAGGGCCGGCGGCCCTTGGGCACATTTCCCAGCCTTTTCCCTGGAAAGAAAACTCACCAGTCCATGTTCCTAATGTCAGTTTGTAGGTCTCCCTTGGGACTGTACTGGCAACACAAGTTTGAGGTGGGGACAGCTTTGTTCTGGGATGCATCCTTCGATGTTTTGACTTTTTGCATTCAGGTGCCCACCCAGGGCCGGGGGCCCCTGGGCACATTTCCCAGACTTTTCCCTGGAAAGAAAACTCACCAGTCCAGGTTCCTGATGTCAGTTTGTAGGGCTCCCTTGGGACTCTCAGGGCAGCGCAAGTTTGAGGTGGGGGCAGATGAAGTCTCGGAGATATCCTTTGATGTTCTTATGAGTTGCAGTCAGACGCCTGCCCAAGGCCAGGGGGACCTTTGCTCTAATTCCAGCCCTTTTCCCTGAAAAGGAAACTCACCAGTCCAGGATCCTGATGTCAGTTTGTAGGGCTCCCTTGGGACTCTCAGGGCAGCACAAGTTACATTTTGGGGCAGATGAAGTCCCGGAGATATCCTTTGATGTTCTTATGTGTTGCAGTCAGGTGCCTGCCCAAGGCCAGGGGGACCTTTGTTCTAATTCCAGCCTTTTTCCCTGGAAAGAAAACTCACCAGGCCAGGTTCCTGATGTCAGTTTCTAGGGAACCATTGGAACTGTCAGGGCAGGGCAAGTTTGAGGCGGGAACAGCTTTGTTCTGGGATGCATCCTTTGATGTTTGGAGTTTCTGGAGTGAGGTGCCAGCTCAGGGCCTGGGGCACCTGGGCATATTTTCCAGCCTTTTCCCTGGAAAGAAAACTCACCAGTCCAGGTTCCTGATATCAGTTTGTAGGGCTCCCTTGGGACTCTCAGGGCAGTGCAAGTTTGAGGTGGGGACAGCTTTGTTCTGGGATGCATCCTTCGATGTTTGTAGTTTTTGCATTCAGGCGCTAGCTCAGGGCCAGGGGCCCCTGGGCACATACTTTGGCCATTTTCCCGGGGAAAGAAAACTCACGAGTTCAGGTTCCTGATGTCAGTTTGTAGGTCTCCCTTGGCACTGTAGTGGCAGCACAAATTTGAGGTGGGGACAGCTTTGTTCTGGGAGATATTCTTTGATGTTCCTATTTGTTGCAGTCAGCCTTCCACCCGGGGTCAGGGGGTCCTGTGCGCTAATTCCAGCCCTTTTCCCTGGAAAGAAAACTCACCAGTCCAGGTTCCTAATGTCAGTTTGTAGGGCTCCCTTGGGACTCTCAGGGCAGTGCAAGTTTGAGGTGGGGGCAGATGAAGTCTCGGAGATATCCTTTGATGTTCTTATTTTTGCAGTCAGGCGCCCACCCGGGGTCAGGGGACCGTGTGCGCCAATTCCAGACTTTTTCCCTGGGAAAGAAAGCTCACCCGTCCAGGTTCCTGATGTCAGTTTGTAGGTCTGCCTTGGCACGGTACGGGCAGCACAAGTTTGAGGTGGGGACAACTTCGTTCTGGGGGATATTCTTTGATGTTCCTATTTGTTGCAGTCAGACTCCTACCCGGGGTCAGGGGACCTGTGCGCAAATTCCAGCCTTTTCCCTGAAAAGGTAACATAGCAGTCCAGGTTCCTGATGTCAGTTTCTAGGGAACCATTGGGAC
The DNA here is from genome assembly GCF_050655825.1 of Lonchura striata. Classification (NCBI taxonomy): domain Eukaryota; kingdom Metazoa; phylum Chordata; class Aves; order Passeriformes; family Estrildidae; genus Lonchura; species Lonchura striata. The sequence continues at coordinate 100,166 of NC_140706.1, read as the reverse complement.
TGCCAGGGCAGCGCAAGTTTGAGGTGGGGACAGCTTTGTTCTGGGATGCATCCTTCGATGTTTTGACTTTTTGCATTCAGGTGCCCACCCAGGGCCGGGGGACCCTGGGCACATTTCCCAGACTTTTCCCTGGAAAGAAAACTCACCAGTCCAGGTTCCTGATGTCAGTTTCTAGGGAACCATTGGAACTGTCAGGGCAGCGCAAGTTTGAGGCGGGGACAGATTTGTTCTGGGATGCATCCTTCGATGTTTGGAGTTTTTGGAGTGAGGCGCCAGCTCAGGGCCAGGGGCCCCTGGGCATATTTCCCAGCCTTTTCCCTGGAAAGAAAACTCACCAGTCCAGGTTCCTGATGTCAGTTTGTAGGGCTCCCTTGGGACTCTCAGGACAGCGCAAGTTTGAGGTGGGGGCAGATGAAGTCTCGGAGATATCCTTTGATCTTCTTATTTTTGCAGTCAGGCGCCCAGCCGGAGTCAGGGGACCTGTGCGCCAATTCCAGACTTTTTCCCTGGGAAAGAAAGCTCACCCGTCCAGGTTCCTGATGTCAGTTTGTAGGTCTGCCTTGGCACGGGACGGGCAGCACAAGTTTGAGGTGGGGACAACTTCTTTCTGGGAGATATTCTTTGATGTTCCTATTTGTTGCAGTCAGACTCCCACCCGGGATCAGGGGACCTGAGCGCAAATTCCAGCCTTTTCCCTGGGAAAGGAAACATAGCAGTCCAGGTTCCTGATGTCAGTTTCTAGGGAAGCATTGGGACTGTCAGGGCAGCGCAAGTTTGAGGTGGGGACAGCTTTGTTCTGGGATGCATCCTTCGATGTTTTGATTTTTTGCATTCAGGTGCCCACCCAGGGCCGGGGGACCCTGGGCACATTTCCCAGACTTTTCCCTGAAAAGGAAACTCACCAGGCCAGGTTCCTGATGTCAGTTTCTAGGGAACCATTGGAACTGTCAGGGCAGCGCAAGTTTGAGGCGGGGACAGCTTTGTTCTGGGATGCATCCTTTGATGTTTGGAGTTTCTGGAGTGAGGTGCCAGCTCAGGGCCTGGGGCACCTGGGCACATTTTCCAGCCTTTTCCCTGGAAAGAAAACTCACCAGTCCAGGTTCCTGATGTCAGTTTGTAGGGCTCCCTTGGGACTCTCAGGGCAGTGGAAGTTTGAGGTGGGGGCAGATGAAGTCTCGAAGATATACTTTGATGTTCTTATGTGTTGCAGTCAGGCGCCTGCCCAAGGCCAGGGGGACCTTTGTTCTAATTCCAGCCTTTTTCCCTGAAAAGGAAACTCACCAGGCCAGGTTCCTGATGTCAGTTTCTAGGGAACCATTGGAACTGTCAGGGCAGCGCAAGTTTGAGGCGGGGACAGCTTTGTTCTGGGATGCATCCTTTGATGTTTGGAGTTTCTGGAGTGAGGTGCCAGCTCAGGGCCTGGGGCACCTGGGCATATTTTCCAGCCTTTTCCCTGGAAAGAAAACTCACCAGTCCAGGTTCCTGATGTCAGTTTGTAGGGCTCCCTTGGGACTCTCAGGGCAGTGCAAGTTTGAGGTGGGGGCAGATGAAGTCTCGGAGATATCCTTTGATGTTCTTATTTTTGCAGTCAGGCGCCCACCCGGGGTCAGGGGATCTGTGCGCCAGTTCCAGACTTTTTCCCTGGGAAAGAAAGCTCACCAGTGCAGGTTCCTGATGTCAGTTTGTAGGGCTCCCTTGGCACTCTCAGGGCAGCACAAGTTACATGTTGGGGCAGATGAAGTCCCAGAGATATCCTTTGATGTTCTTATGTGTTACAGTCAGGTGCCTGCCCAAGGCCAGGGGGACCTTTGTTCTAATTCCAGCCTTTTTCCCTGAAAAGGAAACTCACCAGGCCAGGTTCCTGATGTCAGTTTCTAGGGAACCATTGGAACTGTCAGGGCAGCGCAAGTTTGAGGCGGGGACAGCTTTGTTCTGGGATGCATCCTTTGATGTTTGGAGTTTCTGGAGTGAGGTGCCAGCTCAGGGCCTGGGGCACCTGGGCATATTTTCCAGCCTTTTCCCTGGAAAGAAAACTCACCAGTCCAGGTTCCTGATGTCAGTTTGTAGGGCTCCCTTGGGACTCTCAGGGCAGTGGAAGTTTGAGGTGGGGGCAGATGAAGTCTCGAAGATATACTTTGATGTTCTTATGTGTTGCAGTCAGGCGCCTGCCCAAGGCCAGGGGGACCTTTGTTCTAATTCCAGCCTTTTTCCCTGAAAAGGAAACTCACCAGGCCAGGTTCCTGATGTCAGTTTCTAGGGAACCATTGGAACTGTCAGGGCAGCGCAAGTTTGAGGCGGGGACAGCTTTGTTCTGGGATGCATCCTTTGATGTTTGGAGTTTCTGGAGTGAGGTGCCAGCTCAGGGCCTGGGGCACCTGGGCATATTTTCCAGCCTTTTCCCTGGAAAGAAAACTCACCAGTCCAGGTTCCTGATGTCAGTTTGTAGGGCTCCCTTGGGACTCTCAGGGCAGTGCAAGTTTGAGGTGGGGGCAGATGGAGTCTCGGAGATATCCTTTGATGTTCTTATTTTTGCAGTCAGGCGCCCACCCGGGGTCAGGGGATCTGTGCGCCAGTTCCAGACTTTTTCCCTGGGAAAGAAAGCTCACCAGTGCAGGTTCCTGATGTCAGTTTGTAGGGCTCCCTTGGCACTCTCAGGGCAGCACAAGTTACATGTTGGGGCAGATGAAGTCCCAGAGATATCCTTTGATGTTCTTATGTGTTACAGTCAGGTGCCTGCCCAAGGCCAGGGGGACCTTTGTTCTAATTCCAGCCTTTTTCCCTGAAAAGGAAACTCACCAGGCCAGGTTCCTGATGTCAGTTTCTAGGGAACCATTGGAATTGTCAGGGGAGCGCAAGTTTGAGGCGGGGACAGCTTTGTTCTGGGATGCATCCTTTGATGTTTGGAGTTTTTGGAGTGAGGCGCCAGCTCAGGCCCAGGAGCCCCTGGGCACATTTCCCAGACTTTTCCCTGGAAAGAAAACTCACCAGGCCAGGTTGCTGATGTCAGTTTGTAGGTCTCCCTTGGCACTGTACTGGCAGCACAAATTTGAGGTGGGGACAGCTTTGTTCTGGGATGCATCCTTCGATATTTGGAGTTTTTGGAGTGAGGGGCCAGCTCAGGGCCTGGGGCACCTGGGCACATTTCCCAGCCTTTTCCCTGGAAAGAAAACCCACCAGTCCAGGTTCCTGATGTCAGTTTGTAGGGCTCCCTTGGGACTCTCAGGGCAGCGCAAGTTTGAGGTGGGGACAGCTTTGTTCTGGGATGCATCTTTCAATGTTTGGAGTTTTTGGAGTGAGGCGCCAGCTCAGGGCCAGGGGCCCCTGGGCACATTTCCCAGCCTTTTCCCTGGAAAGAAAACTCACCAGTCCAGGTCCCTGATGTCAGTTTGTAGGGCTCCCTTGGCACTGTACTGGCAGCACAAGTTTGAGGTGGGGACAGCTTTGTTCTGGGATGCATCCTTCGATGTTTTGACTTTTTGCATTCAGGTGCCCACCCAGGGCTGGGGGACCCTGGGCACATTTCCCAGACTTTTCCCTGGAAAGAAAACTCACCAGTCCAGGTTCCTGATGTCAGTTTCTAGGGAACCATTGGAACTGTCAGGGCAGCGCAAGTTTGAGGCGGGGACAGATTTGTTCTGGGATGCATCCTTCGATGTTTGGAGTTTTTGGAGTGAGGCGCCAGCTCAGGGCCTGGGGCCCCTGGGCATATTTCCCAGCCTTTTCCCTGGAAAGAAAACTCACCAGTCCAGGTTCCTGATGTCAGTTTGTAGGGCTCCCTTGGGACTCTCAGGGCAGCGCAAGTTTGAGGTGGGGGCAGATGAAGTCTCGGAGATATCCTTTGATGTTCTTATGAGTTGCAGTCAGGCGCCTGCCCAAGGCCAGGGGGACCTTTGCTCTAATTACAGCCTTTTTCCCTGAAAAGGAAACTCACCAGGCCAGGTTCTTGATGTCAGTTTCTAGGGAACCATTGGAACTGTCAGGGCAGCGCAAGTTTGAGGCGGGGACAGCTTTGTTCTGGGATGCATCCTTTGATGTTTGGAGTTTCTGGAGTGAGGTGCCAGCTCAGGGCCTGGGGAACCTGGCCATATTTTCCAGCCTTTTCCCTGGAAAGAAAACTCACCAGTCCAGGTTCCTGATATCAGTTTGTAGGGCTCCCTTGGGACTCTCAGGGCAGCGCAAGTTTGAGGTGGGGGCAGATGAAGTCTCGGAGATATCCTTTGATGTTCTTATGAGTTGCAGTCAGGCGCCTGCCCAAGGCCAGGGGGACCTTTGCTCTAATTCCAGCCCTTTTCCCTGAAAAGGAAACTCACCAGTCCAGGTTCCTGATGTCAGTTTGTAGGGCTCCCTTGGCACTGTACTGGCAGCACAAGTTTGAGGTGGGGACAGCTTTGTTCTGGGATGCATCCTTCGATGTTTGGAGTTTTTGGAGTGAGGCGCCAGCTCAGGGCCAGGGGCCCCTGGGCACATTTCCCAGCCTTTTCCCTGGAAAGAAAACTCACCAGTCCAGGTTCCTGATGTCAGTTTGTAGGGCTCCCTTGGGACTGTCAGGGCGGCGCAAGTTTGAGGTGGGGGCAGATGAAGTCTCGGAGATATCCTTTGATGTTCTTATGAGTTGCAGTGAGGCGCCTGCCCAAGGCCAGTGGGACCTTTGCTCTAATTCCAGCCCTTTTCCCTGAAAAGGAAACTCACAAGTCCAGGTTCCTGATGTCTGTTTGTAGGGCTTCCTTGGGACTCTCAGGGCAGCGCAAGTTTGAGGTGGAGACAGCTTTGTTCTGGGATGCATCCTTCGATGTTTTGATTTTTTGCATTCACGTGCCCACCCAGGGCCGGCGGCCCTTGGGCACATTTCCCAGCCTTTTCCCTGGAAAGAAAACTCACCAGTCCATGTTCCTAATGTCAGTTTGTAGGTCTCCCTTGGGACTGTACTGGCAGCACAAGTTTGAGGTGGGGACAGCTTTGTTCTGGGATGCATCCTTCGATGTTTTGACTTTTTGCATTCAGGTGCCCACCCAGGGCCGGGGGCCCCTGGGCACATTTCCCAGCCTTTTCCCTGGAAAGAAAACTCACCAGTCCAGGTTCCTGATGTCAGTTTGTAGGGCTCCCTTGGGACTGTCAGGGCGGCGCAAGTTTGAGGTGGGGGCAGATGAAGTCTCGGAGATATCCTTTGATGTTCTTATTTTTGCAGTCAGGCGCCCAGCCGGGGTCAGGGGACCTGTGCGCCAATTCCAGACTTTTTCCCTGGGAAAGAAAGCTCACCAGTGCAGGTTCCTGATGTCAGTTTGTAGGTCTCCCTTGGCACGGGACGGGCAGCACAAGTTTGAGGTGGGGACAACTTCGTTCTGGGAGATATTCTTTGATGTTCCTATTTGTTGCAGGCAGACTCCCACCCGGGGTCAGGGGACCTGAGCGCAAATTCCAGCCTTTTCCCTGGGAAAGGAAACATAGCAGTCCAGGTTCCTGATGTCAGTTTCTAGGGAAGCATTGGGACTGTCAGGGCAGCGCAAGTTTGAGGTGGGGGCAGATGAAGTCTCGGAGATATCCTTTGATGTTCTTATGAGTTGCAGTCAGGTGCCTGCCCAAGGCCAGGTGGACCTTTGCTCTAATTCCAGCCCTTTTCCCTGAAAAGGAAACTCACCAGTCCAGGTTCCTGATGTCAGTTTGTAGGGCTCCCTTGGGACTGTCAGGGCAGCACAAGTTTGAGGCCGGGACAGCTTTGTTCTGGGATGCATCCTTTGATGTTTGGAGGTTTTGGAGTGAGGTGCCAGCTCAGGGCCTGGGGCACCTGGGCACATTTCCCAGCCTTTTCCCTGGAAAGAAAACTCACCAGTCCAGGTTCCTGATGTCAGTTCGTAGGGCTCCCTTGGGACTCTCAGGGCAGCACAAGTTTGAGGTGGGGGCAGATGAAGTCTCGGGGATATCCTTTGATGTTCTTATGAGTTGCAGTGAGGCGCCTGCCCAAGGCCAGTGGGACCTTTGCTCTAATTCCAGCCCTTTTCCCTGAAAAGGAAACTCACAAGTCCAGGTTCCTGATGTCTGTTTGTAGGGCTTCCTTGGGACTCTCAGGGCAGCGCAAGTTTGAGGTGGAGACAGCTTTGTTCTGGGATGCATCCTTCGATGTTTTGATTTTTTGCATTCACGTGCCCACCCAGGGCCGGGGGCCCTTGGGCACATTTCCCAGACTTTTCCCTGGAAAGAAAACTCACCAGTCCATGTTCCTAATGTCAGTTTGTAGGTCGCCCTTGGCACTGTACTGGCAACACAAGTTTGAGGTGGGGACAGCTTTGTTCTGGGATGCATCTTTCGATGTTTTGACTTTTTGCATTCAGGTGCCCACCCAGGGCTGGGGGACCCTGGGCACATTTCCCAGACTTTTCCCTGGAAAGAAAACTCACCAGTCCAGGTTCCTGATGTCAGTTTCTAGGGAACCATTGGAACTGTCAGGGCAGCGCAAGTTTGAGGCGGGGACAGATTTGTTCTGGGATGCATCCTTCGATGTTTGGAGTTTTTGGAGTGAGGCGCCAGCTCAGGGCCTGGGGCCCCTGGGCATATTTCCCAGCCTTTTCCCTGGAAAGAAAACTCACCAGTCCAGGTTCCTGATGTCAGTTTGTAGGGCTCCCTTGGGACTCTCAGGGCAGCGCAAGTTTGAGGTGGGGGCAGATGAAGTCTCGGAGATATCCTTTGATGTTCTTATGAGTTGCAGTCAGGCGCCTGCCCAAGGCCAGGGGGACCTTTGCTCTAATTACAGCCTTTTTCCCTGAAAAGGAAACTCACCAGGCCAGGTTCTTGATGTCAGTTTCTAGGGAACCATTGGAACTGTCAGGGCAGCGCAAGTTTGAGGCGGGGACAGCTTTGTTCTGGGATGCATCCTTTGATGTTTGGAGTTTCTGGAGTGAGGTGCCAGCTCAGGGCCTGGGGAACCTGGCCATATTTTCCAGCCTTTTCCCTGGAAAGAAAACTCACCAGTCCAGGTTCCTGATATCAGTTTGTAGGGCTCCCTTGGGACTCTCAGGGCAGCGCAAGTTTGAGGTGGGGGCAGATGAAGTCTCGGAGATATCCTTTGATGTTCTTATGAGTTGCAGTCAGGCGCCTGCCCAAGGCCAGGGGGACCTTTGCTCTAATTCCAGCCCTTTTCCCTGAAAAGGAAACTCACCAGTCCAGGTTCCTGATGTCAGTTTGTAGGGCTCCCTTGGCACTGTACTGGCAGCACAAGTTTGAGGTGGGGACAGCTTTGTTCTGGGATGCATCCTTCGATGTTTGGAGTTTTTGGAGTGAGGCGCCAGCTCAGGGCCAGGGGCCCCTGGGCACATTTCCCAGCCTTTTCCCTGGAAAGAAAACTCACCAGTCCAGGTTCCTGATGTCAGTTTGTAGGGCTCCCTTGGGACTGTCAGGGCGGCGCAAGTTTGAGGTGGGGGCAGATGAAGTCTCGGAGATATCCTTTGATGTTCTTATGAGTTGCAGTGAGGCGCCTGCCCAAGGCCAGTGGGACCTTTGCTCTAATTCCAGCCCTTTTCCCTGAAAAGGAAACTCACAAGTCCAGGTTCCTGATGTCTGTTTGTAGGGCTTCCTTGGGACTCTCAGGGCAGCGCAAGTTTGAGGTGGAGACAGCTTTGTTCTGGGATGCATCCTTCGATGTTTTGATTTTTTGCATTCACGTGCCCACCCAGGGCCGGCGGCCCTTGGGCACATTTCCCAGCCTTTTCCCTGGAAAGAAAACTCACCAGTCCATGTTCCTAATGTCAGTTTGTAGGTCTCCCTTGGGACTGTACTGGCAACACAAGTTTGAGGTGGGGACAGCTTTGTTCTGGGATGCATCCTTCGATGTTTTGACTTTTTGCATTCAGGTGCCCACCCAGGGCCGGGGGCCCCTGGGCACATTTCCCAGCCTTTTCCCTGGAAAGAAAACTCACCAGTCCAGGTTCCTGATGTCAGTTTGTAGGGCTCCCTTGGGACTGTCAGGGCGGCGCAAGTTTGAGGTGGGGGCAGATGAAGTCTCGGAGATATCCTTTGATGTTCTTATTTTTGCAGTCAGGCGCCCAGCCGGGGTCAGGGGACCTGTGCGCCAATTCCAGACTTTTTCCCTGGGAAAGAAAGCTCACCAGTGCAGGTTCCTGATGTCAGTTTGTAGGTCTCCCTTGGCACGGGACGGGCAGCACAAGTTTGAGGTGGGGACAACTTCGTTCTGGGAGATATTCTTTGATGTTCCTATTTGTTGCAGGCAGACTCCCACCCGGGGTCAGGGGACCTGAGCGCAAATTCCAGCCTTTTCCCTGGGAAAGGAAACATAGCAGTCCAGGTTCCTGATGTCAGTTTCTAGGGAAGCATTGGGACTGTCAGGGCAGCGCAAGTTTGAGGTGGGGGCAGATGAAGTCTCGGAGATATCCTTTGATGTTCTTATGAGTTGCAGTCAGGTGCCTGCCCAAGGCCAGGTGGACCTTTGCTCTAATTCCAGCCCTTTTCCCTGAAAAGGAAACTCACCAGTCCAGGTTCCTGATGTCAGTTTGTAGGGCTCCCTTGGGACTGTCAGGGCAGCACAAGTTTGAGGCCGGGACAGCTTTGTTCTGGGATGCATCCTTTGATGTTTGGAGGTTTTGGAGTGAGGTGCCAGCTCAGGGCCTGGGGCACCTGGGCACATTTCCCAGCCTTTTCCCTGGAAAGAAAACTCACCAGTCCAGGTTCCTGATGTCAGTTCGTAGGGCTCCCTTGGGACTCTCAGGGCAGCACAAGTTTGAGGTGGGGGCAGATGAAGTCTCGGGGATATCCTTTGATGTTCTTATGAGTTGCAGTGAGGCGCCTGCCCAAGGCCAGTGGGACCTTTGCTCTAATTCCAGCCCTTTTCCCTGAAAAGGAAACTCACAAGTCCAGGTTCCTGATGTCTGTTTGTAGGGCTTCCTTGGGACTCTCAGGGCAGCGCAAGTTTGAGGTGGAGACAGCTTTGTTCTGGGATGCATCCTTCGATGTTTTGATTTTTTGCATTCACGTGCCCACCCAGGGCCGGGGGCCCTTGGGCACATTTCCCAGCCTTTTCCCTGGAAAGAAAACTCACCAGTCCATGTTCCTAATGTCAGTTTGTAGGTCGCCCTTGGCACTGTACTGGCAACACAAGTTTGAGGTGGGGACAGCTTTGTTCTGGGATGCATCTTTCGATGTTTTGACTTTTTGCATTCAGGTGCCCACCCAGGGCCGGGGGACCCTGGGCACATTTCCCAGACTTTTCCCTGGAAAGAAAACTCACCAGTCCAGGTTCCTGATGTCAGTTTCTAGGGAACCATTGGAACTGTCAGGGCAGCGCAAGTTTGAGGCGGGGACAGATTTGTTCTGGGATGCATCCTTCGATGTTTGGAGTTTTTGGAGTGAGGCGCCAGCTCAGGGCCAGGGGCCCCTGGGCATATTTCCCAGCCTTTTCCCTGGAAAGAAAACTCACCAGTCCAGGTTCCTGATGTCAGTTTGTAGGGCTCCCTTGGGACTCTCAGGGCAGCGCAAGTTTGAGGTGGGGGCAGATGAAGTCTCGGAGATATCCTTTGATGTTCTTATGAGTTGCAGTCAGGCGCCTGCCCAAGGCCAGGGGGACCTTTGCTCTAATTACAGCCTTTTTCCCTGAAAAGGAAACTCACCAGGCCAGGTTCTTGATGTCAGTTTCTAGGGAACCATTGGAACTGTCAGGGCAGCGCAAGTTTGAGGCGGGGACAGCTTTGTTCTGGGATGCATCCTTTGATGTTTGGAGTTTCTGGAGTGAGGTGCCAGCTCAGGGCCTGGGGAACCTGGCCATATTTTCCAGCCTTTTCCCTGGAAAGAAAACTCACCAGTCCAGGTTCCTGATATCAGTTTGTAGGGCTCCCTTGGGACTCTCAGGGCAGCGCAAGTTTGAGGTGGGGGCAGATGAAGTCTCGGAGATATCCTTTGATGTTCTTATGAGTTGCAGTCAGGCGCCTGCCCAAGGCCAGGGGGACCTTTGCTCTAATTCCAGCCCTTTTCCCTGAAAAGGAAACTCACCAGTCCAGGTTCCTGATGTCAGTTTGTAGGGCTCCCTTGGCACTGTACTGGCAGCACAAGTTTGAGGTGGGGACAGCTTTGTTCTGGGATGCATCCTTCGATGTTTGGAGTTTTTGGAGTGAGGCGCCAGCTCAGGGCCAGGGGCCCCTGGGCACATTTCCCAGCCTTTTCCCTGGAAAGAAAACTCACCAGTCCAGGTTCCTGATGTCAGTTTGTAGGGCTCCCTTGGGACTGTAAGGGCGGCGCAAGTTTGAGGTGGGGGCAGATGAAGTCTCGGAGATATCCTTTGATGTTCTTATGAGTTGCAGTGAGGCGCCTGCCCAAGGCCAGTGGGACCTTTGCTCTAATTCCAGCCCTTTTCCCTGAAAAGGAAACTCACAAGTCCAGGTTCCTGATGTCTGTTTGTAGGGCTTCCTTGGGACTCTCAGGGCAGCGCAAGTTTGAGGTGGAGACAGCTTTGTTCTGGGATGCATCCTTCGATGTTTTGATTTTTTGCATTCACGTGCCCACCCAGGGCCGGCGGCCCTTGGGCACATTTCCCAGCCTTTTCCCTGGAAAGAAAACTCACCAGTCCATGTTCCTAATGTCAGTTTGTAGGTCTCCCTTGGGACTGTACTGGCAACACAAGTTTGAGGTGGGGACAGCTTTGTTCTGGGATGCATCCTTCGATGTTTTGACTTTTTGCATTCAGGTGCCCACCCAGGGCCGGGGGCCCCTGGGCACATTTCCCAGACTTTTCCCTGGAAAGAAAACTCACCAGTCCATGTTCCTAATGTCAGTTTGTAGGTCTCCCTTGGGACTGTACTGGCAACACAAGTTTGAGGTGGGGACAGCTTTGTTCTGGGATGCATCCTTCGATGTTTTGACTTTTTGCATTCAGGTGCCCACCCAGGGCCGGGGGCCCCTGGGCACATTTCCCAGACTTTTCCCTGGAAAGAAAACTCACCAGTCCAGGTTCCTGATGTCAGTTTGTAGGGCTCCCTTGGGACTCTCAGGGCAGCGCAAGTTTGAGGTGGGAGCAGATGAAGTCTCGGAGATATCCTTTGATGTTCTTATGAGTTGCAGTCAGACGCCTGCCCAAGGCCAGGGGGACCTTTGCTCTAATTCCAGCCCTTTTCCCTGAAAAGGAAACTCACCAGTCCAGGATCCTGATGTCAGTTTGTAGGGCTCCCTTGGGACTCTCAGGGCAGCACAAGTTACATTTTGGGGCAGATGAAGTCCCGGAGATATCCTTTGATGTTCTTATGTGTTGCAGTCAGGTGCCTGCCCAAGGCCAGGGGGACCTTTGTTCTAATTCCAGCCTTTTTCCCTGGAAAGAAAACTCACCAGGCCAGGTTCCTGATGTCAGTTTCTAGGGAACCATTGGAACTGTCAGGGCAGGGCAAGTTTGAGGCGGGAACAGCTTTGTTCTGGGATGCATCCTTTGATGTTTGGAGTTTCTGGAGTGAGGTGCCAGCTCAGGGCCTGGGGCACCTGGGCATATTTTCCAGCCTTTTCCCTGGAAAGAAAACTCACCAGTCCAGGTTCCTGATGTCAGTTTGTAGGGCTCCCTTGGGACTCTCAGGGCAGTGCAAGTTTGAGGTGGGGACAGCTTTGTTCTGGGATGCATCCTTCAATGTTTGTAGTTTTTGCATTCAGGCGCTAGCTCAGGGCCAGGGGCCCCTGGGCACATACTTTGGCCATTTTCCCGGGGAAAGAAAACTCACGAGTTCAGGTTCCTGATGTCAGTTTGTAGGTCTCCCTTGGCACTGTAGTGGCAGCACAAATTTGAGGTGGGGACAGCTTTGTTCTGGGAGATATTCTTTGATGTTCCTATTTGTTGCAGTCAGCCTTCCACCCGGGGTCAGGGGGTCCTGTGCGCTAATTCCAGCCCTTTTCCCTGGAAAGAAAACTCACCAGTCCAGGTTCCTAATGTCAGTTTGTAGGGCTCCCTTGGGACTCTCAGGGCAGTGCAAGTTTGAGGTGGGGGCAGATGAAGTCTCGGAGATATCCTTTGATGTTCTTATTTTTGCAGTCAGGCGCCCACCCGGGGTCAGGGGACCGTGTGCGCCAATTCCAGACTTTTTCCCTGGGAAAGAAAGCTCACCCGTCCAGGTTCCTGATGTCAGTTTGTAGGTCTGCCTTGGCACGGTACGGGCAGCACAAGTTTGAGGTGGGGACAACTTCGTTCTGGGGGATATTCTTTGATGTTCCTATTTGTTGCAGTCAGACTCCTACCCGGGGTCAGGGGACCTGTGCGCAAATTCCAGCCTTTTCCCTGAAAAGGTAACATAGCAGTCCAGGTTCCTGATGTCAGTTTCTAGGGAACCATTGGGACTGCCAGGGCAGCGCAAGTTTGAGGTGGGGACAGCTTTGTTCTGGGATGCATCCTTCGATGTTATGACTTTTTGCATTCAGGTGCCCACCCAGGGCCGGGGGACCCTGGGCACATTTCCCAGACTTTTCCCTGGAAAGAAAACTCACCAGTCCAGGTTCCTGATGTCAGTTTCTAGGGAACCATTGGAACTGTCAGGGCAGCGCAAGTTTGAGGCGGGGACAGATTTGTTCTGGGATGCATCCTTCGATGTTTGGAGTTTTTGGAGTGAGGCGCCAGCTCAGGGCCAGGGGCCCCTGGGCATATTTCCCAGCCTTTTCCCTGGAAAGAAAACTCACCAGTCCAGGTTCCTGATGTCAGTTTGTAGGGCTCCCTTGGGACTCTCAGGACAGCGCAAGTTTGAGGTGGGGGCAGATGAAGTCTCGGAGATATCCTTTGATCTTCTTATTTTTGCAGTCAGGCGCCCAGCCGGAGTCAGGGGACCTGTGCGCCAATTCCAGACTTTTTCCCTGGGAAAGAAAGCTCACCCGTCCACGTTCCTGATGTCAGTTTGTAGGTCTGCCTTGGCACGGGACGGGCAGCACAAGTTTGAGGTGGGGACAACTTCTTTCTGGGAGATATTCTTTGATGTTCCTATTTGTTGCAGTCAGACTCCCACCCGGGATCAGGGGACCTGAGCGCAAATTCCAGCCTTTTCCCTGGGAAAGGAAACATAGCAGTCCAGGTTCCTGATGTCAGTTTCTAGGGAAGCATTGGGACTGTCAGGGCAGCGCAAGTTTGAGGTGGGGACAGCTTTGTTCTGGGATGCATCCTTCGATGTTTTGATTTTTTGCATTCAGGTGCCCACCCAGGGCCGGGGGACCCTGGGCACATTTCCCAGACTTTTCCCTGGAAAGAAAACTCACCAGTCCAGGTTCCTGATGTCAGTTTCTAGGGAACCATTGGAACTGTCAGGGCAGCGCAAGTTTGAGGCGGGGACAGCTTTGTTCTGGGATGCATCCTTTGATGTTTGGAGTTTCTGGAGTGAGGTGCCAGCTCAGGGCCTGGGGCACCTGGGCACATTTTCCAGCCTTTTCCCTGGAAAGAAAACTCACCAGTCCAGGTTCCTGATGTCAGTTTGTAGGGCTCCCTTGGGACTCTCAGGGCAGTGGAAGTTTGAGGTGGGGGCAGATGAAGTCTCGAAGATATACTTTGATGTTCTTATGTGTTGCAGTCAGGCGCCTGCCCAAGGCCAGGGGGACCTTTGTTCTAATTCCAGCCTTTTTCCCTGAAAAGGAAACTCACCAGGCCAGGTTCCTGATGTCAGTTTCTAGGGAACCATTGGAACTGTCAGGGCAGCGCAAGTTTGAGGCGGGGACAGCTTTGTTCTGGGATGCATCCTTTGATGTTTGGAGTTTCTGGAGTGAGGTGCCAGCTCAGGGCCTGGGGCACCTGGGCATATTTTCCAGCCTTTTCCCTGGAAAGAAAACTCACCAGTCCAGGTTCCTGATGTCAGTTTGTAGGGCTCCCTTGGGACACTCAGGGCAGTGCAAGTTTGAGGTGGGGGCAGATGAAGTCTCGGAGATATCCTTTGATGTTCTTATTTTTGCAGTCAGGCGCCCACCCGGGGTCAGGGGATCTGTGCGCCAGTTCCAGACTTTTTCCCTGGGAAAGAAAGCTCACCAGTGCAGGTTCCTGATGTCAGTTTGTAGGGCTCCCTTGGCACTCTCAGGGCAGCACAAGTTACATGTTGGGGCAGATGAAGTCCCAGAGATATCCTTTGATGTTCTTATGTGTTACAGTCAGGTGCCTGCCCAAGGCCAGGGGGACCTTTGTTCTAATTCCAGCCTTTTTCCCTGAAAAGGAAACTCACCAGGCCAGGTTCCTGATGTCAGTTTCTAGGGAACCATTGGAACTGTCAGGGCAGCGCAAGTTTGAGGCGGGGACAGCTTTGTTCTGGGATGCATCCTTTGATGTTTGGAGTTTCTGGAGTGAGGTGCCAGCTCAGGGCCTGGGGCACCTGGGCATATTTTCCAGCCTTTTCCCTGGAAAGAAAACTCACCAGTCCAGGTTCCTGATGTCAGTTTGTAGGGCTCCCTTGGGACTCTCAGGGCAGTGGAAGTTTGAGGTGGGGGCAGATGAAGTCTCGAAGATATACTTTGATGTTCTTATGTGTTGCAGTCAGGCGCCTGCCCAAGGCCAGGGGGACCTTTGTTCTAATTCCAGCCTTTTTCCCTGAAAAGGAAACTCACCAGGCCAGGTTCCTGATGTCAGTTTCTAGGGAACCATTGGAACTGTCAGGGCAGCGCAAGTTTGAGGCGGGGACAGCTTTGTTCTGGGATGCATCCTTTGATGTTTGGAGTTTCTGGAGTGAGGTGCCAGCTCAGGGCCTGGGGCACCTGGGCATATTTTCCAGCCTTTTCCCTGGAAAGAAAACTCACCAGTCCAGGTTCCTGATGTCAGTTTGTAGGGCTCCCTTGGGACTCTCAGGGCAGTGCAAGTTTGAGGTGGGGGCAGATGGAGTCTCGGAGATATCCTTTGATGTTCTTATTTTTGCAGTCAGGCGCCCACCCGGGGTCAGGGGATCTGTGCGCCAGTTCCAGACTTTTTCCCTGGGAAAGAAAGCTCACCAGTGCAGGTTCCTGATGTCAGTTTGTAGGGCTCCCTTGGCACTCTCAGGGCAGCACAAGTTACATGTTGGGGCAGATGAAGTCCCAGAGATATCCTTTGATGTTCTTATGTGTTACAGTCAGGTGCCTGCCCAAGGCCAGGGGGACCTTTGTTCTAATTCCAGCCTTTTTCCCTGAAAAGGAAACTCACCAGGCCAGGTTCCTGATGTCAGTTTCTAGGGAACCATTGGAATTGTCAGGGGAGCGCAAGTTTGAGGCGGGGACAGCTTTGTTCTGGGATGCATCCTTTGATGTTTGGAGTTTTTGGAGTGAGGCGCCAGCTCAGGCCCAGGAGCCCCTGGGCACATTTCCCAGACTTTTCCCTGGAAAGAAAACTCACCAGGCCAGGTTGCTGATGTCAGTTTGTAGGTCTCCCTTGGCACTGTACTGGCAGCACAAATTTGAGGTGGGGACAGCTTTGTTCTGGGATGCATCCTTCGATATTTGGAGTTTTTGGAGTGAGGGGCCAGCTCAGGGCCTGGGGCACCTGGGCACATTTCCCAGCCTTTTCCCTGGAAAGAAAACTCACCAGTCCAGGTTCCTGATGTCAGTTTGTAGGGCTCCCTTGGGACTCTCAGGGCAGCGCAAGTTTGAGGTGGGGACAGCTTTGTTCTGGGATGCATCTTTCAATGTTTGGAGTTTTTGGAGTGAGGCGCCAGCTCAGGGCCAGGGGCCCCTGGGCACATTTCCCAGCCTTTTCCCTGGAAAGAAAACTCACCAGTCCAGGTCCCTGATGTCAGTTTGTAGGGCTCCCTTGGGACTGTCAGGGCGGCGCAAGTTTGAGGTGGGGGCAGATGAAGTCTCGGAGATATCCTTTGATGTTCTTATTTTTGCAGTCAGGCGCCCAGCCGGGGTCAGGGGACCTGTGCGCCAATTCCAGACTTTTTCCCTGGGAAAGAAAGCTCACCAGTGCAGGTTCCTGATGTCAGTTTGTAGGTCTCCCTTGGCACGGGACGGGCAGCACAAGTTTGAGGTGGGGACAACTTCGTTCTGGGAGATATTCTTTGATGTTCCTATTTGTTGCAGGCAGACTCCCACCCGGGGTCAGGGGACCTGAGCGCAAATTCCAGCCTTTTCCCTGGGAAAGGAAACATAGCAGTCCAGGTTCCTGATGTCAGTTTCTAGGGAAGCATTGGGACTGTCAGGGCAGCGCAAGTTTGAGGTGGGGGCAGATGAAGTCTCGGAGATATCCTTTGATGTTCTTATGAGTTGCAGTCAGGTGCCTGCCCAAGGCCAGGTGGACCTTTGCTCTAATTCCAGCCCTTTTCCCTGAAAAGGAAACTCACCAGTCCAGGTTCCTGATGTCAGTTTGTAGGGCTCCCTTGGGACTGTCAGGGCAGCACAAGTTTGAGGCCGGGACAGCTTTGTTCTGGGATGCATCCTTTGATGTTTGGAGGTTTTGGAGTGAGGTGCCAGCTCAGGGCCTGGGGCACCTGGGCACATTTCCCAGCCTTTTCCCTGGAAAGAAAACTCACCAGTCCAGGTTCCTGATGTCAGTTCGTAGGGCTCCCTTGGGACTCTCAGGGCAGCACAAGTTTGAGGTGGGGGCAGATGAAGTCTCGGGGATATCCTTTGATGTTCTTATGAGTTGCAGTGAGGCGCCTGCCCAAGGCCAGTGGGACCTTTGCTCTAATTCCAGCCCTTTTCCCTGAAAAGGAAACTCACAAGTCCAGGTTCCTGATGTCTGTTTGTAGGGCTTCCTTGGGACTCTCAGGGCAGCGCAAGTTTGAGGTGGAGACAGCTTTGTTCTGGGATGCATCCTTCGATGTTTTGATTTTTTGCATTCACGTGCCCACCCAGGGCCGGGGGCCCTTGGGCACATTTCCCAGACTTTTCCCTGGAAAGAAAACTCACCAGTCCATGTTCCTAATGTCAGTTTGTAGGTCGCCCTTGGCACTGTACTGGCAACACAAGTTTGAGGTGGGGACAGCTTTGTTCTGGGATGCATCTTTCGATGTTTTGACTTTTTGCATTCAGGTGCCCACCCAGGGCCGGGGGACCCTGGGCACATTTCCCAGACTTTTCCCTGGAAAGAAAACTCACCAGTCCAGGTTCCTGATGTCAGTTTCTAGGGAACCATTGGAACTGTCAGGGCAGCGCAAGTTTGAGGCGGGGACAGATTTGTTCTGGGATGCATCCTTCGATGTTTGGAGTTTTTGGAGTGAGGCGCCAGCTCAGGGCCAGGGGCCCCTGGGCATATTTCCCAGCCTTTTCCCTGGAAAGAAAACTCACCAGTCCAGGTTCCTGATGTCAGTTTGTAGGGCTCCCTTGGGACTCTCAGGGCAGCGCAAGTTTGAGGTGGGGGCAGATGAAGTCTCGGAGATATCCTTTGATGTTCTTATGAGTTGCAGTCAGGCGCCTGCCCAAGGCCAGGGGGACCTTTGCTCTAATTACAGCCTTTTTCCCTGAAAAGGAAACTCACCAGGCCAGGTTCTTGATGTCAGTTTCTAGGGAACCATTGGAACTGTCAGGGCAGCGCAAGTTTGAGGCGGGGACAGCTTTGTTCTGGGATGCATCCTTTGATGTTTGGAGTTTCTGGAGTGAGGTGCCAGCTCAGGGCCTGGGGAACCTGGGCACATTTCCCAGCCTTTTCCCTGGAAAGAAAACTCACCAGTCCAGGTTCCTGATATCAGTTTGTAGGGCTCCCTTGGGACTCTCAGGGCAGCGCAAGTTTGAGGTGGGGGCAGATGAAGTCTCGGAGATATCCTTTGATGTTCTTATGAGTTGCAGTCAGGCGCCTGCCCAAGGCCAGGGGGACCTTTGCTCTAATTCCAGCCCTTTTCCCTGAAAAGGAAACTCACCAGTCCAGGTTCCTGATGTCAGTTTGTAGGGCTCCCTTGGCACTGTACTGGCAGCACAAGTTTGAGGTGGGGACAGCTTTGTTCTGGGATGCATCCTTCGATGTTTGGAGTTTTTGGAGTGAGGCGCCAGCTCAGGGCCAGGGGCCCCTGGGCACATTTCCCAGCCTTTTCCCTGGAAAGAAAACTCACCAGTCCAGGTTCCTGATGTCAGTTTGTAGGGCTCCCTTGGGACTGTCAGGGCGGCGCAAGTTTGAGGTGGGGGCAGATGAAGTCTCGGAGATATCCTTTGATGTTCTTATGAGTTGCAGTGAGGCGCCTGCCCAAGGCCAGTGGGACCTTTGCTCTAATTCCAGCCCTTTTCCCTGAAAAGGAAACTCACAAGTCCAGGTTCCTGATGTCTGTTTGTAGGGCTTCCTTGGGACTCTCAGGGCAGCGCAAGTTTGAGGTGGAGACAGCTTTGTTCTGGGATGCATCCTTCGATGTTTTGATTTTTTGCATTCACGTGCCCACCCAGGGCCGGCGGCCCTTGGGCACATTTCCCAGCCTTTTCCCTGGAAAGAAAACTCACCAGTCCATGTTCCTAATGTCAGTTTGTAGGTCTCCCTTGGGACTGTACTGGCAACACAAGTTTGAGGTGGGGACAGCTTTGTTCTGGGATGCATCCTTCGATGTTTTGACTTTTTGCATTCAGGTGCCCACCCAGGGCCGGGGGCCCCTGGGCACATTTCCCAGACTTTTCCCTGGAAAGAAAACTCACCAGTCCAGGTTCCTGATGTCAGTTTGTAGGGCTCCCTTGGGACTCTCAGGGCAGCGCAAGTTTGAGGTGGGAGCAGATGAAGTCTCGGAGATATCCTTTGATGTTCTTATGAGTTGCAGTCAGACGCCTGCCCAAGGCCAGGGGGACCTTTGCTCTAATTCCAGCCCTTTTCCCTGAAAAGGAAACTCACCAGTCCAGGATCCTGATGTCAGTTTGTAGGGCTCCCTTGGGACTCTCAGGGCAGCACAAGTTACATTTTGGGGCAGATGAAGTCCCGGAGATATCCTTTGATGTTCTTATGTGTTGCAGTCAGGTGCCTGCCCAAGGCCAGGGGGACCTTTGTTCTAATTCCAGCCTTTTTCCCTGGAAAGAAAACTCACCAGGCCAGGTTCCTGATGTCAGTTTCTAGGGAACCATTGGAACTGTCAGGGCAGGGCAAGTTTGAGGCGGGAACAGCTTTGTTCTGGGATGCATCCTTTGATGTTTGGAGTTTCTGGAGTGAGGTGCCAGCTCAGGGCCTGGGGCACCTGGGCATATTTTCCAGCCTTTTCCCTGGAAAGAAAACTCACCAGTCCAGGTTCCTGATGTCAGTTTGTAGGGCTCCCTTGGGACTCTCAGGGCAGTGCAAGTTTGAGGTGGGGACAGCTTTGTTCTGGGATGCATCCTTCAATGTTTGTAGTTTTTGCATTCAGGCGCTAGCTCAGGGCCAGGGGCCCCTGGGCACATACTTTGGCCATTTTCCCGGGGAAAGAAAACTCACGAGTTCAGGTTCCTGATGTCAGTTTGTAGGTCTCCCTTGGCACTGTAGTGGCAGCACAAATTTGAGGTGGGGACAGCTTTGTTCTGGGAGATATTCTTTGATGTTCCTATTTGTTGCAGTCAGCCTTCCACCCGGGGTCAGGGGGTCCTGTGCGCTAATTCCAGCCCTTTTCCCTGGAAAGAAAACTCACCAGTCCAGGTTCCTAATGTCAGTTTGTAGGGCTCCCTTGGGACTCTCAGGGCAGTGCAAGTTTGAGGTGGGGGCAGATGAAGTCTCGGAGATATCCTTTGATGTTCTTATTTTTGCAGTCAGGCGCCCACCCGGGGTCAGGGGACCGTGTGCGCCAATTCCAGACTTTTTCCCTGGGAAAGAAAGCTCACCCGTCCAGGTTCCTGATGTCAGTTTGTAGGTCTGCCTTGGCACGGTACGGGCAGCACAAGTTTGAGGTGGGGACAACTTCGTTCTGGGGGATATTCTTTGATGTTCCTATTTGTTGCAGTCAGACTCCTACCCGGGGTCAGGGGACCTGTGCGCAAATTCCAGCCTTTTCCCTGAAAAGGTAACATAGCAGTCCAGGTTCCTGATGTCAGTTTCTAGGGAACCATTGGGACTGCCAGGGCAGCGCAAGTTTGAGGTGGGGACAGCTTTGTTCTGGGATGCATCCTTCGATGTTTTGACTTTTTGCATTCAGGTGCCCACCCAGGGCCGGGGGACCCTGGGCACATTTCCCAGACTTTTCCCTGGAAAGAAAACTCACCAGTCCAGGTTCCTGATGTCAGTTTCTAGGGAACCATTGGAACTGTCAGGGCAGCGCAAGTTTGAGGCGGGGACAGATTTGTTCTGGGATGCATCCTTCGATGTTTGGAGTTTTTGGAGTGAGGCGCCAGCTCAGGGCCAGGGGCCCCTGGGCATATTTCCCAGCCTTTTCCCTGGAAAGAAAACTCACCAGTCCAGGTTCCTGATGTCAGTTTGTAGGGCTCCCTTGGGACTCTCAGGACAGCGCAAGTTTGAGGTGGGGGCAGATGAAGTCTCGGAGATATCCTTTGATCTTCTTATTTTTGCAGTCAGGCGCCCAGCCGGAGTCAGGGGACCTGTGCGCCAATTCCAGACTTTTTCCCTGGGAAAGAAAGCTCACCCGTCCAGGTTCCTGATGTCAGTTTGTAGGTCTGCCTTGGCACGGGACGGGCAGCACAAGTTTGAGGTGGGGACAACTTCTTTCTGGGAGATATTCTTTGATGTTCCTATTTGTTGCAGTCAGACTCCCACCCGGGATCAGGGGACCTGAGCGCAAATTCCAGCCTTTTCCCTGGGAAAGGAAACATAGCAGTCCAGGTTCCTGATGTCAGTTTCTAGGGAAGCATTGGGACTGTCAGGGCAGCGCAAGTTTGAGGTGGGGACAGCTTTGTTCTGGGATGCATCCTTCGATGTTTTGATTTTTTGCATTCAGGTGCCCACCCAGGGCCGGGGGACCCTGGGCACATTTCCCAGACTTTTCCCTGGAAAGAAAACTCACCAGTCCAGGTTCCTGATGTCAGTTTCTAGGGAACCATTGGAACTGTCAGGGCAGCGCAAGTTTGAGGCGGGGACAGATTTGTTCTGGGATGCATCCTTCGATGTTTGGAGTTTTTGGAGTGAGGCGCCAGCTCAGGGCCAGGGGCCCCTGGGCACATTTCCCAGCCTTTTCCCTGGAAAGAAAACTCACCAGTCCAGGTTCCTGATGTCAGTTTGTAGGGCTCCCTTGGGACTCTCAGGGCAGCTCAAGTTTGAGGTGGGGGCAGATGAAGTCTCTAAGATATCCTTTGATGTTCTTATATGTTACAGTCAGGCGCCTGCCCAAGGCCAGGGGGACCTTTGCTCTAATTCCAGCCCTTTTCCCTGAAAAGGAAACTCACCAGGCCAGGTTCCTGATGTCAGTTTGTAGGGCTTCCTTGGGACTCTCAGGGCAGCGCAAGTTAGAGGTGGGGACAGATTTGTTCTGGGATGCATCCTTCGATGTTTGGAGTTTTTGGAGTGAGGCGCCAGCTCAGGGCCAGGGGCCCCTGGGCATATTTCCCAGCTTTTTCCCTGGAAAGAAAACTCACCAGTCCAGGTTCCTGATGTCAGTTTGTAGGGCTCCCTTGGGACTGTCAGGGCGGCGCAAGTTTGAGGTGGGGGCAGATGAAGTCTCGGAGATATCCTTTGATGTTCTTATTTTTGCAGTCAGGCGCCCAGCCGGGGTCAGGGGACCTGTGCGCCAATTCCAGACTTTTTCCCTGGGAAAGAAAGCTCACCAGTGCAGGTTCCTGATGTCAGTTTGTAGGTCTCCCTTGGCACGGGACGGGCAGCACAAGTTTGAGGTGGGGACAACTTCGTTCTGGGAGATATTCTTTGATGTTCCTATTTGTTGCAGGCAGACTCCCACCCGGGGTCAGGGGACCTGAGCGCAAATTCCAGCCTTTTCCCTGGGAAAGGAAACATAGCAGTCCAGGTTCCTGATGTCAGTTTCTAGGGAAGCATTGGGACTGTCAGGGCAGCGCAAGTTTGAGGTGGGGGCAGATGAAGTCTCGGAGATATCCTTTGATGTTCTTATGAGTTGCAGTCAGGCGCCTGCCCAAGGCCAGGTGGAGCTTTGCTCTAATTCTGCCCTTTTCCCTGAAAAGGAAACTCACCAGTCCAGGTTCCTGATGTCAGTTTGTAGGGCTCCCTTGGGACTGTCAGGGCAGCACAAGTTTGAGGCCGGGACAGCTTTGTTCTGGGATGCATCCTTTGATGTTTGGAGGTTTTGGAGTGAGGTGCCAGCTCAGGGCCTGGGGCACCTGGGCACATTTCCCAGCCTTTTCCCTGGAAAGAAAACTCACCAGTCCAGGTTCCTGATGTCAGTTCGTAGGGCTCCCTTGGGACTCTCAGGGCAGCACAAGTTTGAGGTGGGGGCAGATGAAGTCTCGGGGATATCCTTTGATGTTCTTATGAGTTGCAGTGAGGCGCCTGCCCAAGGCCAGTGGGACCTTTGCTCTAATTCCAGCCCTTTTCCCTGAAAAGGAAACTCACAAGTCCAGGTTTATGATGTCTGTTTGTAGGGCTTCCTTGGGACTCTCAGGGCAGCGCAAGTTTGAGGTGGAGACAGCTTTGTTCTGGGATGCATCCTTCGATGTTTTGATTTTTTGCATTCAGGTGCCCACCCAGGGCCGGGGGCCCTTGGGCACATTTCCCAGCCTTTTCCCTGGAAAGAAAACTCACCAGTCCATGTTCCTAATGTCAGTTTGTAGGTCGCCCTTGGCACTGTACTGGCAACACAAGTTTGAGGTGGGGACAGCTTTGTTCTGGGATGCATCTTTCAATGTTTTGACTTTTTGTATTCAGGTGCCCACCCAGGGCCGGGGGACCCTGGGCACATTTCCCAGACTTTTCCCTGGAAAGAAAACTCACCAGTCCAGGTTCCTGATGTCAGTTTCTAGGGAACCATTGGAACTGTCAGGGCAGCGCAAGTTTGAGGCGGGGACAGATTTGTTCTGGGATGCATCCTTCGATGTTTGGAGTTTTTGGAGTGAGGCGCCAGCTCAGGGCCAGGGGCCCCTGGGCATATTTCCCAGCCTTTTCCCTGGAAAGAAAACTCACCAGTCCAGGTTCCTGATGTCAGTTTGTAGGGCTCCCTTGGGACTCTCAGGGCAGCGCAAGTTTGAGGTGGGGGCAGATGAAGTCTCGGAGATATCCTTTGATGTTCTTATGAGTTGCAGTCAGGCGCCTGCCCAAGGCCAGGGGGACCTTTGCTCTAATTCCAGCCCTTTTCCCTGAAAAGGAAACTCACCAGTCCAGGTTCCTGATGTCAGTTTGTAGGGCTCCCTTGGCACTGTACTGGCAGCACAAGTTTGAGGTGGGGACAGCTTTGTTCTGGGATGCATCCTTCGATGTTTGGAGTTTTTGGAGTGAGGCGCCAGCTCAGGGCCAGGGGCCCCTGGGCACATTTCCCAGCCTTTTCCCTGGAAAGAAAACTCACCAGTCCAGGTTCCTGATGTCAGTTTGTAGGGCTCCCTTGGGACTGTCAGGGCGGCGCAAGTTTGAGGTGGGGGCAGATGAAGTCTCAGAGATATCCTTTGATGTTCTTATTTTTGCAGTCAGGCGCCCAGCCGGGGTCAGGGGACCTGTGCGCCAATTCCAGACTTTTTCCCTGGGAAAGAAAGCTCACCAGTGCAGGTTCCTGATGTCAGTTTGTAGGTCTCCCTTGGCACGGGACGGGCAGCACAAGTTTGAGGTGGGGACAACTTCGTTCTGGGAGATATTCTTTGATGTTCCTATTTGTTGCAGGCAGACTCCCACCCGGGGTCAGGGGACCTGAGCGCAAATTCCAGCCTTTTCCCTGGGAAAGGAAACATAGCAGTCCAGGTTCCTGATGTCAGTTTCTAGGGAAGCATTGGGACTGTCAGGGCAGCGCAAGTTTGAGGTGGGGGCAGATGAAGTCACGGAGATATCCTTTGATGTTCTTATGAGTTGCAGTCAGGCGCCTGCCCAAGGCCAGGTGGACCTTTGCTCTAATTCCAGCCCTTTTCCCTGAAAAGGAAACTAACCAGTCCAGGTTCCTGATGTCAGTTTGTAGGGCTCCCTTGGGACTGTCAGGGCAGCACAAGTTTGAGGCCGGGACAGCTTTGTTCTGGGATGCATCCTTTGATGTTTGGAGGTTTTGGAGTGAGGTGCCAGCTCAGGGCCTGGGGCACCTGGGCACATTTCCCAGCCTTTTCCCTGGAAAGAAAACTCACCAGTCCAGGTTCCTGATGTCAGTTTGTAGGGCTCCCTTGGGACTCTCAGGGCAGCACAAGTTTGAGGTGGGGGCAGATGAAGTCTCGGGGATATCCTTTGATGTTCTTATGAGTTGCAGTCAGGCGCCTGCCCAAGGCCAGGGGGACCTTTGCTCTAATTCCAGCCCTTTTCCCTGAAAAGGAAACTCACAAGTCCAGGTTCCTGATGTCTGTTTGTAGGGCTTCCTTGGGACTCTCAGGGCAGCGCAAGTTTGAGGTGGAGACAGCTTTGTTCTGGGATGCATCCTTCGATGTTTTGATTTTTTGCATTCACGTGCCCACCCAGGGCCGGCGGCCCTTGGGCACATTTCCCAGCCTTTTCCCTGGAAAGAAAACTCACCAGTCCATGTTCCTAATGTCAGTTTGTAGGTCTCCCTTGGGACTGTACTGGCAACACAAGTTTGAGGTGGGGACAGCTTTGTTCTGGGATGCATCCTTCGATGTTTTGACTTTTTGCATTCAGGTGCCCACCCAGGGCCGGGGGCCCCTGGGCACATTTCCCAGACTTTTCCCTGGAAAGAAAACTCACCAGTCCAGGTTCCTGATGTCAGTTTGTAGGGCTCCCTTGGGACTCTCAGGGCAGCGCAAGTTTGAGGTGGGGGCAGATGAAGTCTCGGAGATATCCTTTGATGTTCTTATGAGTTGCAGTCAGACGCCTGCCCAAGGCCAGGGGGACCTTTGCTCTAATTCCAGCCCTTTTCCCTGAAAAGGAAACTCACCAGTCCAGGATCCTGATGTCAGTTTGTAGGGCTCCCTTGGGACTCTCAGGGCAGCACAAGTTACATTTTGGGGCAGATGAAGTCCCGGAGATATCCTTTGATGTTCTTATGTGTTGCAGTCAGGTGCCTGCCCAAGGCCAGGGGGACCTTTGTTCTAATTCCAGCCTTTTTCCCTGGAAAGAAAACTCACCAGGCCAGGTTCCTGATGTCAGTTTCTAGGGAACCATTGGAACTGTCAGGGCAGGGCAAGTTTGAGGCGGGAACAGCTTTGTTCTGGGATGCATCCTTTGATGTTTGGAGTTTCTGGAGTGAGGTGCCAGCTCAGGGCCTGGGGCACCTGGGCATATTTTCCAGCCTTTTCCCTGGAAAGAAAACTCACCAGTCCAGGTTCCTGATATCAGTTTGTAGGGCTCCCTTGGGACTCTCAGGGCAGTGCAAGTTTGAGGTGGGGACAGCTTTGTTCTGGGATGCATCCTTCAATGTTTGTAGTTTTTGCATTCAGGCGCTAGCTCAGGGCCAGGGGCCCCTGGGCACATACTTTGGCCATTTTCCCGGGGAAAGAAAACTCACGAGTTCAGGTTCCTGATGTCAGTTTGTAGGTCTCCCTTGGCACTGTAGTGGCAGCACAAATTTGAGGTGGGGACAGCTTTGTTCTGGGAGATATTCTTTGATGTTCCTATTTGTTGCAGTCAGCCTTCCACCCGGGGTCAGGGGGTCCTGTGCGCTAATTCCAGCCCTTTTCCCTGGAAAGAAAACTCACCAGTCCAGGTTCCTAATGTCAGTTTGTAGGGCTCCCTTGGGACTCTCAGGGCAGTGCAAGTTTGAGGTGGGGGCAGATGAAGTCTCGGAGTTATCCTTTGATGTTCTTATTTTTGCAGTCAGGCGCCCACCCGGGGTCAGGGGACCGTGTGCGCCAATTCCAGACTTTTTCCCTGGGAAAGAAAGCTCACCCGTCCAGGTTCCTGATGTCAGTTTGTAGGTCTGCCTTGGCACGGTACGGGCAGCACAAGTTTGAGGTGGGGACAACTTCGTTCTGGGGGATATTCTTTGATGTTCCTATTTGTTGCAGTCAGACTCCTACCCGGGGTCAGGGGACCTGTGCGCAAATTCCAGCCTTTTCCCTGAAAAGGTAACATAGCAGTCCAGGTTCCTGATGTCAGTTTCTAGGGAACCATTGGGACTGCCAGGGCAGCGCAAGTTTGAGGTGGGGACAGCTTTGTTCTGGGATGCATCCTTCGATGTTTTGATTTTTTGCATTCAGGTGCCCACCCAGGGCCGGGGGCCGCTGGGCACATTTCCCAGACTTTTCCCTGGAAAGAAAACTCACCAGTCCAGGTTCCTGATGTCAGTTTCTAGGGAACCATTGGAACTGTCAGGGCAGCGCAAGTTTGAGGCGGGGACAGATTTGTTCTGGGATGCATCCTTCGATGTTTGGAGTTTTTGGAGTGAGGCGCCAGCTCAGGGCCAGGGGCCCCTGGGCATATTTCCCAGCCTTTTCCCTGGAAAGAAAACTCACCAGTCCAGGTTCCTGATGTCAGTTTGTAGGGCTCCCTTGGGACTCTCAGGACAGCGCAAGTTTGAGGTGGGGGCAGATGAAGTCTCGGAGATATCCTTTGATCTTCTTATTTTTGCAGTCAGGCGCCCAGCCGGAGTCAGGGGACCTGTGCGCCAATTCCAGACTTTTTCCCTGGGAAAGAAAGCTCACCCGTCCAGGTTCCTGATGTCAGTTTGTAGGTCTGCCTTGGCACGGGACGGGCAGCACAAGTTTGAGGTGGGGACAACTTCTTTCTGGGAGATATTCTTTGATGTTCCTATTTGTTGCAGTCAGACTCCCACCCGGGATCAGGGGACCTGAGCGCAAATTCCAGCCTTTTCCCTGGGAAAGGAAACATAGCAGTCCAGGTTCCTGATGTCAGTTTCTAGGGAAGCATTGGGACTGTCAGGGCAGCGCAAGTTTGAGGTGGGGACAGCTTTGTTCTGGGATGCATCCTTCGATGTTTTGATTTTTTGCATTCAGGTGCCCACCCAGGGCCGGGGGACCCTGGGCACATTTCCCAGACTTTTCCCTGGAAAGAAAACTCACCAGTCCAGGTTCCTGATGTCAGTTTCTAGGGAACCATTGGAACTGTCAGGGCAGCGCAAGTTTGAGGCGGGGACAGATTTGTTCTGGGATGCATCCTTCGATGTTTGGAGTTTTTGGAGTGAGGCGCCAGCTCAGGGCCGGGGCCCCTGGGCACATTTCCCAGCCTTTTCCCTGGAAAGAAAACTCACCAGTCCAGGTTCCTGATGTCAGTTTGTAGGGCTCCCTTGGGACTCTCAGGGCAGCGCAAGTTTGAGGTGGGGGCAGATGAAGTCTCTAAGATATCCTTTGATGTTCTTATATGTTACAGTCAGGCGCCTGCCCAAGGCCAGGGGGACCTTTGCTCTAATTCCAGCCCTTTTCCCTGAAAAGGAAACTCACCAGGCCAGGTTCCTGATGTCAGTTTGTAGGTCTCCCTTGGGACTCTCAGGGCAGCGCAAGTTTGAGGTGGGGACAGCTTTGTTCTGGGATGCATCCTTCGATGTTTGGAGTTTTTGGAGTGAGGCGCCAGCTCAGGGCCAGGGGCCCCTAGGCATATTTCCCAGCCTTTTCCCTGGAAAGAAAACTCACCAGTCCAGGTTCCTGATGTCAGTTTGTAGGGCTCCCTTGGGACTGTCAGGGCGGCGCAAGTTTGAGGTGGGGGCAGATGAAGTCTCGGAGATATCCTTTGATGTTCTTATTTTTGCAGTCAGGCGCCCAGCCGGGGTCAGGGGACCTGTGCGCCAATTCCAGACTTTTTCCCTGGGAAAGAAAGCTCACCAGTGCAGGTTCCTGATGTCAGTTTGTAGGTCTCCCTTGGCACGGGACGGGCAGCACAAGTTTGAGGTGGGGACAACTTCGTTCTGGGAGATATTCTTTGATGTTCCTATTTGTTGCAGGCAGACTCCCACCCGGGGTCAGGGGACCTGAGCGCAAATTCCAGCCTTTTCCCTGGGAAAGGAAACATAGCAGTCCAGGTTCCTGATGTCAGTTTCTAGGGAAGCATTGGGACTGTCAGGGCAGCGCAAGTTTGAGGTGGGGGCAGATGAAGTCTCGGAGATATCCTTTGATGTTCTTATGAGTTGCAGTCAGGCGCCTGCCCAAGGCCAGGTGGACCTTTGCTCTAATTCTGCCCTTTTCCCTGAAAAGGAAACTCACCAGTCCAGGTTCCTGATGTCAGTTTGTAGGGCTCCCTTGGGACTGTCAGGGCAGCACAAGTTTGAGGCCGGGACAGCTTTGTTCTGGGATGCATCCTTTGATGTTTGGAGGTTTTGGAGTGAGGTGCCAGCTCAGGGCCTGGGGCACCTGGGCACATTTCCCAGCCTTTTCCCTGGAAAGAAAACTCACCAGTCCAGGTTCCTGATGTCAGTTCGTAGGGCTCCCTTGGGACTCTCAGGGCAGCACAAGTTTGAGGTGGGGGCAGATGAAGTCTCGGGGATATCCTTTGATGTTCTTATGAGTTGCAGTGAGGCGCCTGCCCAAGGCCAGTGGGACCTTTGCTCTAATTCCAGCCCTTTTCCCTGAAAAGGAAACTCACAAGTCCAGGTTTATGATGTCTGTTTGTAGGGCTTCCTTGGGACTCTCAGGGCAGCGCAAGTTTGAGGTGGAGACAGCTTTGTTCTGGGATGCATCCTTCGATGTTTTGATTTTTTGCATTCAGGTGCCCACCCAGGGCCGGGGGCCCTTGGGCACATTTCCCAGCCTTTTCCCTGGAAAGAAAACTCACCAGGCCATGTTCCTAATGTCAGTTTGTAGGTCGCCCTTGGCACTGTACTGGCAACACAAGTTTGAGGTGGGGACAGCTTTGTTCTGGGATGCATCCTTCGATGTTTTGACTTTTTGCATTCAGGTGCCCACCCAGGGCCGGGGGACCCTGGGCACATTTCCCAGACTTTTCCCTGGAAAGAAAACTCACCAGTCCAGGTTCCTGATGTCAGTTTCTAGGGAACCATTGGAACTGTCAGGGCAGCGCAAGTTTGAGGCGGGGACAGATTTGTTCTGGGATGCATCCTTCGATGTTTGGAGTTTTTGGAGTGAGGCGCCAGCTCAGGGCCAGGGGCCCCTGGGCATATTTCCCAGCCTTTTCCCTGGAAAGAAAACTCACCAGTCCAGGTTCCTGATGTCAGTTTGTAGGGCTCCCTTGGGACTCTCAGGGCAGCGCAAGTTTGAGGTGGGGGCAGATGAAGTCTCGGAGATATCCTTTGATGTTCTTATGAGTTGCAGTCAGGCGCCTGCCCAAGGCCAGGGGGACCTTTGCTCTAATTCCAGCCCTTTTCCCTGAAAAGGAAACTCACCAGTCCAGGTTCCTGATGTCAGTTTGTAGGGCTCCCTTGGCACTGTACTGGCAGCACAAGTTTGAGGCCGGGACAGCTTTGTTCTGGGATGCATCCTTCGATGTTTGGAGTTTTTGGAGTGAGGCGCCAGCTCAGGGCCAGGGGCCCCTGGGCACATTTCCCAGCCTTTTCCCTGGAAAGAAAACTCACCAGTCCAGGTTCCTGATGTCAGTTTGTAGGGCTCCCTTGGGACTGTCAGGGCGGCGCAAGTTTGAGGTGGGGGCAGATGAAGTCTCAGAGATATCCTTTGATGTTCTTATTTTTGCAGTCAGGCGCCCAGCCGGGGTCAGGGGACCTGTGCGCCAATTCCAGACTTTTTCCCTGGGAAAGAAAGCTCACCAGTGCAGGTTCCTGATGTCAGTTTGTAGGTCTCCCTTGGCACGGGACGGGCAGCACAAGTTTGAGGTGGGGACAACTTCCTTCTGGGAGATATTCTTTGATGTTCCTATTTGTTGCAGGCAGACTCCCACCCGGGGTCAGGGGACCTGAGCGCAAATTCCAGCCTTTTCCCTGGGAAAGGAAACATAGCAGTCCAGGTTCCTGATGTCAGTTTCTAGGGAAGCATTGGGACTGTCAGGGCAGCGCAAGTTTGAGGTGGGGGCAGATGAAGTCACGGAGATATCCTTTGATGTTCTTATGAGTTGCAGTCAGGCGCCTGCCCAAGGCCAGGTGGACCTTTGCTCTAATTCCAGCCCTTTTCCCTGAAAAGGAAACTAACCAGTCCAGGTTCCTGATGTCAGTTTGTAGGGCTCCCTTGGGACTGTCAGGGCAGCACAAGTTTGAGGCCGGGACAGCTTTGTTCTGGGATGCATCCTTTGATGTTTGGAGGTTTTGGAGTGAGGTGCCAGCTCAGGGCCTGGGGCACCTGGGCACATTTCCCAGCCTTTTCCCTGGAAAGAAAACTCACCAGTCCAGGTTCCTGATGTCAGTTTGTAGGGCTCCCTTGGGACTCTCAGGGCAGCACAAGTTTGAGGTGGGGGCAGATGAAGTCTCGGGGATATCCTTTGATGTTCTTATGAGTTGCAGTGAGGCGCCTGCCCAAGGCCAGGGGGACCTTTGCTCTAATTCCAGCCCTTTTCCCTGAAAAGGAAACTCACAAGTCCAGGTTCCTGATGTCTGTTTGTAGGGCTTCCTTGGGACTCTCAGGGCAGCGCAAGTTTGAGGTGGAGACAGCTTTGTTCTGGGATGCATCCTTCGATGTTTTGATTTTTTGCATTCACGTGCCCACCCAGGGCCGGCGGCCCTTGGGCACATTTCCCAGCCTTTTCCCTGGAAAGAAAACTCACCAGTCCATGTTCCTAATGTCAGTTTGTAGGTCTCCCTTGGGACTGTACTGGCAACACAAGTTTGAGGTGGGGACAGCTTTGTTCTGGGATGCATCCTTCGATGTTTTGACTTTTTGCATTCAGGTGCCCACCCAGGGCCGGGGGCCCCTGGGCACATTTCCCAGACTTTTCCCTGGAAAGAAAACTCACCAGTCCAGGTTCCTGATGTCAGTTTGTAGGGCTCCCTTGGGACTCTCAGGGCAGCGCAAGTTTGAGGTGGGGGCAGATGAAGTCTCGGAGATATCCTTTGATGTTCTTATGAGTTGCAGTCAGACGCCTGCCCAAGGCCAGGGGGACCTTTGCTCTAATTCCAGCCCTTTTCCCTGAAAAGGAAACTCACCAGTCCAGGATCCTGATGTCAGTTTGTAGGGCTCCCTTGGGACTCTCAGGGCAGCACAAGTTTCATTTTGGGGCAGATGAAGTCCCGGAGATATCCTTTGATGTTCTTATGTGTTGCAGTCAGGTGCCTGCCCAAGGCCAGGGGGACCTTTGTTCTAATTCCAGCCTTTTTCCCTGGAAAGAAAACTCACCAGGCCAGGTTCCTGATGTCAGTTTCTAGGGAACCATTGGAACTGTCAGGGCAGGGCAAGTATGAGGCGGGAACAGCTTTGTTCTGGGATGCATCCTTTGATGTTTGGAGTTTCTGGAGTGAGGTGCCAGCTCAGGGCCTGGGGCACCTGGGCATATTTTCCAGCCTTTTCCCTGGAAAGAAAACTCACCAGTCCAGGTTCCTGATATCAGTTTGTAGGGCTCCCTTGGGACTCTCAGGGCAGCGCAAGTTTGAGGTGGGGGCAGATGAAGTCTCGGAGATATCCTTTGATGTTATGAGTTGCAGTCAGGCGCCTGCCCAAGGCCAGGGGGACCTTTGCTCTAATTCCAGCCCTTTTCCCTGAAAAGGAAACTCACCAGTCCAGGTTCCTGATGTCAGTCTGTAGGGCTTCCTTGGGACTCTCAGGGCAGTGCAAGTTTGAGGCGGGGACAGCTTTGTTCTGGGATGCATCCTTTGATGTTTGGAGTTTTTGGAGTGAGGCGCCAGCTCAGGCCCAGGAGCCCCTGGGCACATTTCCCAGACTTTTCCCTGGAAAGAAAACTCACCAGGCCAGGTTGCTGATGTCAGTTTGTAGGTCTCCCTTGGCACTGTACTGGCAGCACAAATTTGAGGTGGGGACAGCTTTGTTCTGGGATGCATCCTTCGATATTTGGAGTTTTTGGAGTGAGGGGCCAGCTCAGGGCCTGGGGCACCTGGGCACATTTCCCAGCCTTTTCCCTGGAAAGAAAACTCACCAGTCCAGGTTCCTGATGTCAGTTTGTAGGGCTCCCTTGGGACTCTCAGGGCAGCGCAAGTTTGAGGTGGGGACAGCTTTGTTCTGGGATGCATCTTTCAATGTTTGGAGTTTTTGGAGTGAGGCGCCAGCTCAGGGCCAGGGGCCCCTGGGCACATTTCCCAGCCTTTTCCCTGGAAAGAAAACTCACCAGTCCAGGTCCCTGATGTCAGTTTGTAGGGCTCCCTTGGCACTGTACTGGCAGCACAAGTTTGAGGTGGGGACAGCTTTGTTCTGGGATGCATCCTTCGATGTTTGGAGTTTTTGGAGTGAGGCGCCAGCTCAGGGCCAGGGGCCCCTGGGCACATTTCCCAGCCTTTTCCCTGGAAAGAAAACTCACCAGTCCAGGTTCCTGATGTCAGTTTGTAGGGCTCCCTTGGGACTGTCAGGGCGGCGCAAGTTTGAGGTGGGGGCAGATGAAGTCTCGGAGATATCCTTTGATGTTCTTATTTTTGCAGTCAGGCGCCCAGCCGGGGTCAGGGGACCTGTGCGCCAATTCCAGACTTTTTCCCTGGGAAAGAAAGCTCACCAGTGCAGGTTCCTGATGTCAGTTTGTAGGTCTCCCTTGGCACGGGACGGGCAGCACAAGTTTGAGGTGGGGACAACTTCGTTCTGGGAGATATTCTTTGATGTTCCTATTTGTTGCAGGCAGACTCCCACCCGGGGTCAGGGGACCTGAGCGCAAATTCCAGCCTTTTCCCTGGGAAAGGAAACATAGCAGTCCAGGTTCCTGATGTCAGTTTCTAGGGAAGCATTGGGACTGTCAGGGCAGCGCAAGTTTGAGGTGGGGGCAGATGAAGTCTCGGAGATATCCTTTGATGTTCTTATGAGTTGCAGTCAGGTGCCTGCCCAAGGCCAGGTGGACCTTTGCTCTAATTCCAGCCCTTTTCCCTGGAAAGGAAACTCACCAGTCCAGGTTCCTGATGTCAGTTTGTAGGGCTCCCTTGGGACTGTCAGGGCAGCACAAGTTTGAGGCCGGGACAGCTTTGTTCTGGGATGCATCCTTTGATGTTTGGAGGTTTTGGAGTGAGGTGCCAGCTCAGGGCCTGGGGCACCTGGGCACATTTCCCAGCCTTTTCCCTGGAAAGAAAACTCACCAGTCCAGGTTCCTGATGTCAGTTCGTAGGGCTCCCTTGGGACTCTCAGGGCAGCACAAGTTTGAGGTGGGGGCAGATGAAGTCTCGGGGATATCCTTTGATGTTCTTATGAGTTGCAGTGAGGCGCCTGCCCAAGGCCAGTGGGACCTTTGCTCTAATTCCAGCCCTTTTCCCTGAAAAGGAAACTCACAAGTCCAGGTTCCTGATGTCTGTTTGTAGGGCTTCCTTGGGACTCTCAGGGCAGCGCAAGTTTGAGGTGGAGACAGCTTTGTTCTGGGATGCATCCTTCGATGTTTTGATTTTTTGCATTCACGTGCCCACCCAGGGCCGGGGGCCCTTGGGCACATTTCCCAGACTTTTCCCTGGAAAGAAAACTCACCAGTCCATGTTCCTAATGTCAGTTTGTAGGTCGCCCTTGGCACTGTACTGGCAACACAAGTTTGAGGTGGGGACAGCTTTGTTCTGGGATGCATCTTTCGATGTTTTGACTTTTTGCATTCAGGTGCCCACCCAGGGCCGGGGGACCCTGGGCACATTTCCCAGACTTTTCCCTGGAAAGAAAACTCACCAGTCCAGGTTCCTGATGTCAGTTTCTAGGGAACCATTGGAACTGTCAGGGCAGCGCAAGTTTGAGGCGGGGACAGATTTGTTCTGGGATGCATCCTTCGATGTTTGGAGTTTTTGGAGTGAGGCGCCAGCTCAGGGCCAGGGGCCCCTGGGCATATTTCCCAGCCTTTTCCCTGGAAAGAAAACTCACCAGTCCAGGTTCCTGATGTCAGTTTGTAGGGCTCCCTTGGGACTCTCAGGGCAGCGCAAGTTTGAGGTGGGGGCAGATGAAGTCTCGGAGATATCCTTTGATGTTCTTATGAGTTGCAGTCAGGCGCCTGCCCAAGGCCAGGGGGACCTTTGCTCTAATTACAGCCTTTTTCCCTGAAAAGGAAACTCACCAGGCCAGGTTCTTGATGTCAGTTTCTAGGGAACCATTGGAACTGTCAGGGCAGCGCAAGTTTGAGGCGGGGACAGCTTTGTTCTGGGATGCATCCTTTGATGTTTGGAGTTTCTGGAGTGAGGTGCCAGCTCAGGGCCTGGGGAACCTGGGCATATTTTCCAGCCTTTTCCCTGGAAAGAAAACTCACCAGTCCAGGTTCCTGATATCAGTTTGTAGGGCTCCCTTGGGACTCTCAGGGCAGCGCAAGTTTGAGGTGGGGGCAGATGAAGTCTCGGAGATATCCTTTGATGTTCTTATGAGTTGCAGTCAGGCGCCTGCCCAAGGCCAGGGGG
Organism: Lonchura striata; assembly: GCF_050655825.1. Lineage (NCBI taxonomy): Eukaryota > Metazoa > Chordata > Aves > Passeriformes > Estrildidae > Lonchura > Lonchura striata. Next base: position 65,991 of record NC_140706.1, on the reverse strand, counting down.
ACCTTTGCTCTAATTCCAGCCCTTTTCCCTGAAAAGGAAACTCACCAGTCCAGGTTCCTGATGTCAGTTTGTAGGGCTCCCTTGGCACTGTACTGGCAGCACAAGTTTGAGGTGGGGACAGCTTTGTTCTGGGATGCATCCTTCGATGTTTGGAGTTTTTGGAGTGAGGCGCCAGCTCAGGGCCAGGGGCCCCTGGGCACATTTCCCAGCCTTTTCCCTGGAAAGAAAACTCACCAGTCCAGGTTCCTGATGTCAGTTTGTAGGGCTCCCTTGGGACTGTCAGGGCGGCGCAAGTTTGAGGTGGGGGCAGATGAAGTCTCGGAGATATCCTTTGATGTTCTTATGAGTTGCAGTGAGGCGCCTGCCCAAGGCCAGTGGGACCTTTGCTCTAATTCCAGCCCTTTTCCCTGAAAAGGAAACTCACAAGTCCAGGTTCCTGATGTCTGTTTGTAGGGCTTCCTTGGGACTCTCAGGGCAGCGCAACTTTGAGGTGGAGACAGCTTTGTTCTGGGATGCATCCTTCGATGTTTTGATTTTTTGCATTCACGTGCCCACCCAGGGCCGGCGGCCCTTGGGCACATTTCCCAGCCTTTTCCCTGGAAAGAAAACTCACCAGTCCATGTTCCTAATGTCAGTTTGTAGGTCTCCCTTGGGACTGTACTGGCAACACAAGTTTGAGGTGGGGACAGCTTTGTTCTGGGATGCATCCTTCGATGTTTTGACTTTTTGCATTCAGGTGCCCACCCAGGGCCGGGGGCCCCTGGGCACATTTCCCAGACTTTTCCCTGGAAAGAAAACTCACCAGTCCAGGTTCCTGATGTCAGTTTGTAGGGCTCCCTTGGGACTCTCAGGGCAGCGCAAGTTTGAGGTGGGAGCAGATGAAGTCTCGGAGATATCCTTTGATGTTCTTATGAGTTGCAGTCAGACGCCTGCCCAAGGCCAGGGGGACCTTTGCTCTAATTCCAGCCCTTTTCCCTGAAAAGGAAACTCACCAGTCCAGGATCCTGATGTCAGTTTGTAGGGCTCCCTTGGGACTCTCAGGGCAGCACAAGTTACATTTTGGGGCAGATGAAGTCCCGGAGATATCCTTTGATGTTCTTATGTGTTGCAGTCAGGTGCCTGCCCAAGGCCAGGGGGACCTTTGTTCTAATTCCAGCCTTTTTCCCTGGAAAGAAAACTCACCAGGCCAGGTTCCTGATGTCAGTTTCTAGGGAACCATTGGAACTGTCAGGGCAGGGCAAGTTTGAGGCGGGAACAGCTTTGTTCTGGGATGCATCCTTTGATGTTTGGAGTTTCTGGAGTGAGGTGCCAGCTCAGGGCCTGGGGCACCTGGGCATATTTTCCAGCCTTTTCCCTGGAAAGAAAACTCACCAGTCCAGGTTCCTGATGTCAGTTTGTAGGGCTCCCTTGGGACTCTCAGGGCAGTGCAAGTTTGAGGTGGGGACAGCTTTGTTCTGGGATGCATCCTTCAATGTTTGTAGTTTTTGCATTCAGGCGCTAGCTCAGGGCCAGGGGCCCCTGGGCACATACTTTGGCCATTTTCCCGGGGAAAGAAAACTCACGAGTTCAGGTTCCTGATGTCAGTTTGTAGGTCTCCCTTGGCACTGTAGTGGCAGCACAAATTTGAGGTGGGGACAGCTTTGTTCTGGGAGATATTCTTTGATGTTCCTATTTGTTGCAGTCAGCCTTCCACCCGGGGTCAGGGGGTCCTGTGCGCTAATTCCAGCCCTTTTCCCTGGAAAGAAAACTCACCAGTCCAGGTTCCTAATGTCAGTTTGTAGGGCTCCCTTGGGACTCTCAGGGCAGTGCAAGTTTGAGGTGGGGGCAGATGAAGTCTCGGAGATATCCTTTGATGTTCTTATTTTTGCAGTCAGGCGCCCACCCGGGGTCAGGGGACCGTGTGCGCCAATTCCAGACTTTTTCCCTGGGAAAGAAAGCTCACCCGTCCAGGTTCCTGATGTCAGTTTGTAGGTCTGCCTTGGCACGGTACGGGCAGCACAAGTTTGAGGTGGGGACAACTTCGTTCTGGGGGATATTCTTTGATGTTCCTATTTGTTGCAGTCAGACTCCTACCCGGGGTCAGGGGACCTGTGCGCAAATTCCAGCCTTTTCCCTGAAAAGGTAACATAGCAGTCCAGGTTCCTGATGTCAGTTTCTAGGGAACCATTGGGACTGCCAGGGCAGCGCAAGTTTGAGGTGGGGACAGCTTTGTTCTGGGATGCATCCTTCGATGTTTTGACTTTTTGCATTCAGGTGCCCACCCAGGGCCGGGGGACCCTGGGCACATTTCCCAGACTTTTCCCTGGAAAGAAAACTCACCAGTCCAGGTTCCTGATGTCAGTTTCTAGGGAACCATTGGAACTGTCAGGGCAGCGCAAGTTTGAGGCGGGGACAGATTTGTTCTGGGATGCATCCTTCGATGTTTGGAGTTTTTGGAGTGAGGCGCCAGCTCAGGGCCAGGGGCCCCTGGGCATATTTCCCAGCCTTTTCCCTGGAAAGAAAACTCACCAGTCCAGGTTCCTGATGTCAGTTTGTAGGGCTCCCTTGGGACTCTCAGGACAGCGCAAGTTTGAGGTGGGGGCAGATGAAGTCTCGGAGATATCCTTTGATCTTCTTATTTTTGCAGTCAGGCGCCCAGCCGGAGTCAGGGGACCTGTGCGCCAATTCCAGACTTTTTCCCTGGGAAAGAAAGCTCACCCGTCCAGGTTCCTGATGTCAGTTTGTAGGTCTGCCTTGGCACGGGACGGGCAGCACAAGTTTGAGGTGGGGACAACTTCTTTCTGGGAGATATTCTTTGATGTTCCTATTTGTTGCAGTCAGACTCCCACCCGGGATCAGGGGACCTGAGCGCAAATTCCAGCCTTTTCCCTGGGAAAGGAAACATAGCAGTCCAGGTTCCTGATGTCAGTTTCTAGGGAAGCATTGGGACTGTCAGGGCAGCGCAAGTTTGAGGTGGGGACAGCTTTGTTCTGGGATGCATCCTTCGATGTTTTGATTTTTTGCATTCAGGTGCCCACCCAGGGCCGGGGGACCCTGGGCACATTTCCCAGACTTTTCCCTGGAAAGAAAACTCACCAGTCCAGGTTCCTGATGTCAGTTTCTAGGGAACCATTGGAACTGTCAGGGCAGCGCAAGTTTGAGGCGGGGACAGATTTGTTCTGGGATGCATCCTTCGATGTTTGGAGTTTTTGGAGTGAGGCGCCAGCTCAGGGCCAGGGGCCCCTGGGCACATTTCCCAGCCTTTTCCCTGGAAAGAAAACTCACCAGTCCAGGTTCCTGATGTCAGTTTGTAGGGCTCCCTTGGGACTCTCAGGGCAGCGCAAGTTTGAGGTGGGGGCAGATGAAGTCTCTAAGATATCCTTTGATGTTCTTATATGTTACAGTCAGGCGCCTGCCCAAGGCCAGGGGGACCTTTGCTCTAATTCCAGCCCTTTTCCCTGAAAAGGAAACTCACCAGGCCAGGTTCCTGATGTCAGTTTGTAGGTCTCCCTTGGGACTCTCAGGGCAGCGCAAGTTTGAGGTGGGGACAGATTTGTTCTGGGATGCATCCTTCGATGTTTGGAGTTTTTGGAGTGAGGCGCCAGCTCAGGGCCAGGGGCCCCTGGGCATATTTCCCAGCTTTTTCCCTGGAAAGAAAACTCACCAGTCCAGGTTCCTGATGTCAGTTTGTAGGGCTCCCTTGGGACTGTCAGGGCGGCACAAGTTTGAGGTGGGGGCAGATGAAGTCTCGGAGATATCCTTTGATGTTCTTATTTTTGCAGTCAGGCGCCCAGCCGGGGTCAGGGGACCTGTGCGCCAATTCCAGACTTTTTCCCTGGGAAAGAAAGCTCACCAGTGCAGGTTCCTGATGTCAGTTTGTAGGTCTCCCTTGGCACGGGACGGGCAGCACAAGTTTGAGGTGGGGACAACTTCGTTCTGGGAGATATTCTTTGATGTTCCTATTTGTTGCAGGCAGACTCCCACCCGGGGTCAGGGGACCTGAGCGCAAATTCCAGCCTTTTCCCTGGGAAAGGAAACATAGCAGTCCAGGTTCCTGATGTCAGTTTCTAGGGAAGCATTGGGACTGTCAGGGCAGCGCAAGTTTGAGGTGGGGGCAGATGAAGTCTCGGAGATATCCTTTGATGTTCTTATGAGTTGCAGTCAGGCGCCTGCCCAAGGCCAGGTGGAGCTTTGCTCTAATTCTGCCCTTTTCCCTGAAAAGGAAACTCACCAGTCCAGGTTCCTGATGTCAGTTTGTAGGGCTCCCTTGGGACTGTCAGGGCAGCACAAGTTTGAGGCCGGGACAGCTTTGTTCTGGGATGCATCCTTTGATGTTTGGAGGTTTTGGAGTGAGGTGCCAGCTCAGGGCCTGGGGCACCTGGGCACATTTCCCAGCCTTTTCCCTGGAAAGAAAACTCACCAGTCCAGGTTCCTGATGTCAGTTCGTAGGGCTCCCTTGGGACTCTCAGGGCAGCACAAGTTTGAGGTGGGGGCAGATGAAGTCTCGGGGATATCCTTTGATGTTCTTATGAGTTGCAGTGAGGCGCCTGCCCAAGGCCAGTGGGACCTTTGCTCTAATTCCAGCCCTTTTCCCTGAAAAGGAAACTCACAAGTCCAGGTTTATGATGTCTGTTTGTAGGGCTTCCTTGGGACTCTCAGGGCAGCGCAAGTTTGAGGTGGAGACAGCTTTGTTCTGGGATGCATCCTTCGATGTTTTGATTTTTTGCATTCAGGTGCCCACCCAGGGCCGGGTCCCTTGGGCACATTTCCCAGCCTTTTCCCTGGAAAGAAAACTCACCAGTCCATGTTCCTAATGTCAGTTTGTAGGTCGCCCTTGGCACTGTACTGGCAACACAAGTTTGAGGTGGGGACAGCTTTGTTCTGGGATGCATCTTTCAATGTTTTGACTTTTTGTATTCAGGTGCCCACCCAGGGCCGGGGGACCCTGGGCACATTTCCCAGACTTTTCCCTGGAAAGAAAACTCACCAGTCCAGGTTCCTGATGTCAGTTTCTAGGGAACCATTGGAACTGTCAGGGCAGCGCAAGTTTGAGGCGGGGACAGATTTGTTCTGGGATGCATCCTTCGATGTTTGGAGTTTTTGGAGTGAGGCGCCAGCTCAGGGCCAGGGGCCCCTGGGCATATTTCCCAGCCTTTTCCCTGGAAAGAAAACTCACCAGTCCAGGTTCCTGATGTCAGTTTGTAGGGCTCCCTTGGGACTCTCAGGGCAGCGCAAGTTTGAGGTGGGGGCAGATGAAGTCTCGGAGATATCCTTTGATGTTCTTATGAGTTGCAGTCAGGCGCCTGCCCAAGGCCAGGGGGACCTTTGCTCTAATTCCAGCCCTTTTCCCTGAAAAGGAAACTCACCAGTCCAGGTTCCTGATGTCAGTTTGTAGGGCTCCCTTGGCACTGTACTGGCAGCACAAGTTTGAGGTGGGGACAGCTTTGTTCTGGGATGCATCCTTCGATGTTTGGAGTTTTTGGAGTGAGGCGCCAGCTCAGGGCCAGGGGCCCCTGGGCACATTTCCCAGCCTTTTCCCTGGAAAGAAAACTCACCAGTCCAGGTTCCTGATGTCAGTTTGTAGGGCTCCCTTGGGACTGTCAGGGCGGCGCAAGTTTGAGGTGGGGGCAGATGAAGTCTCAGAGATATCCTTTGATGTTCTTATTTTTGCAGTCAGGCGCCCAGCCGGGGTCAGGGGACCTGTGCGCCAATTCCAGACTTTTTCCCTGGGAAAGAAAGCTCACCAGTGCAGGTTCCTGATGTCAGTTTGTAGGTCTCCCTTGGCACGGGACGGGCAGCACAAGTTTGAGGTGGGGACAACTTCGTTCTGGGAGATATTCTTTGATGTTCCTATTTGTTGCAGGCAGACTCCCACCCGGGGTCAGGGGACCTGAGCGCAAATTCCAGCCTTTTCCCTGGGAAAGGAAACATAGCAGTCCAGGTTCCTGATGTCAGTTTCTAGGGAAGCATTGGGACTGTCAGGGCAGCGCAAGTTTGAGGTGGGGGCAGATGAAGTCACGGAGATATCCTTTGATGTTCTTATGAGTTGCAGTCAGGCGCCTGCCCAAGGCCAGGTGGACCTTTGCTCTAATTCCAGCCCTTTTCCCTGAAAAGGAAACTAACCAGTCCAGGTTCCTGATGTCAGTTTGTAGGGCTCCCTTGGGACTGTCAGGGCAGCACAAGTTTGAGGCCGGGACAGCTTTGTTCTGGGATGCATCCTTTGATGTTTGGAGGTTTTGGAGTGAGGTGCCAGCTCAGGGCCTGGGGCACCTGGGCACATTTCCCAGCCTTTTCCCTGGAAAGAAAACTCACCAGTCCAGGTTCCTGATGTCAGTTTGTAGGGCTCCCTTGGGACTCTCAGGGCAGCACAAGTTTGAGGTGGGGGCAGATGAAGTCTCGGGGATATCCTTTGATGTTCTTATGAGTTGCAGTGAGGCGCCTGCCCAAGGCCAGGGGGACCTTTGCTCTAATTCCAGCCCTTTTCCCTGAAAAGGAAACTCACAAGTCCAGGTTCCTGATGTCTGTTTGTAGGGCTTCCTTGGGACTCTCAGGGCAGCGCAAGTTTGAGGTGGAGACAGCTTTGTTCTGGGATGCATCCTTCGATGTTTTGATTTTTTGCATTCACGTGCCCACCCAGGGCCGGCGGCCCTTGGGCACATTTCCCAGCCTTTTCCCTGGAAAGAAAACTCACCAGTCCATGTTCCTAATGTCAGTTTGTAGGTCTCCCTTGGGACTGTACTGGCAACACAAGTTTGAGGTGGGGACAGCTTTGTTCTGGGATGCATCCTTCGATGTTTTGACTTTTTGCATTCAGGTGCCCACCCAGGGCCGGGGGCCCCTGGGCACATTTCCCAGACTTTTCCCTGGAAAGAAAACTCACCAGTCCAGGTTCCTGATGTCAGTTTGTAGGGCTCCCTTGGGACTCTCAGGGCAGCGCAAGTTTGAGGTGGGGGCAGATGAAGTCTCGGAGATATCCTTTGATGTTCTTATGAGTTGCAGTCAGACGCCTGCCCAAGGCCAGGGGGACCTTTGCTCTAATTCCAGCCCTTTTCCCTGAAAAGGAAACTCACCAGTCCAGGATCCTGATGTCAGTTTGTAGGGCTCCCTTGGGACTCTCAGGGCAGCACAAGTTACATTTTGGGGCAGATGAAGTCCCGGAGATATCCTTTGATGTTCTTATGTGTTGCAGTCAGGTGCCTGCCCAAGGCCAGGGGGACCTTTGTTCTAATTCCAGCCTTTTTCCCTGGAAAGAAAACTCACCAGGCCAGGTTCCTGATGTCAGTTTCTAGGGAACCATTGGAACTGTCAGGGCAGGGCAAGTTTGAGGCGGGAACAGCTTTGTTCTGGGATGCATCCTTTGATGTTTGGAGTTTCTGGAGTGAGGTGCCAGCTCAGGGCCTGGGGCACCTGGGCATATTTTCCAGCCTTTTCCCTGGAAAGAAAACTCACCAGTCCAGGTTCCTGATATCAGTTTGTAGGGCTCCCTTGGGACTCTCAGGGCAGTGCAAGTTTGAGGTGGGGACAGCTTTGTTCTGGGATGCATCCTTCAATGTTTGTAGTTTTTGCATTCAGGCGCTAGCTCAGGGCCAGGGGCCCCTGGGCACATACTTTGGCCATTTTCCCGGGGAAAGAAAACTCACGAGTTCAGGTTCCTGATGTCAGTTTGTAGGTCTCCCTTGGCACTGTAGTGGCAGCACAAATTTGAGGTGGGGACAGCTTTGTTCTGGGAGATATTCTTTGATGTTCCTATTTGTTGCAGTCAGCCTTCCACCCGGGGTCAGGGGGTCCTGTGCGCTAATTCCAGCCCTTTTCCCTGGAAAGAAAACTCACCAGTCCAGGTTCCTAATGTCAGTTTGTAGGGCTCCCTTGGGACTCTCAGGGCAGTGCAAGTTTGAGGTGGGGGCAGATGAAGTCTCGGAGTTATCCTTTGATGTTCTTATTTTTGCAGTCAGGCGCCCACCCGGGGTCAGGGGACCGTGTGCGCCAATTCCAGACTTTTTCCCTGGGAAAGAAAGCTCACCCGTCCAGGTTCCTGATGTCAGTTTGTAGGTCTGCCTTGGCACGGTACGGGCAGCACAAGTTTGAGGTGGGGACAACTTCGTTCTGGGGGATATTCTTTGATGTTCCTATTTGTTGCAGTCAGACTCCTACCCGGGGTCAGGGGACCTGTGCGCAAATTCCAGCCTTTTCCCTGAAAAGGTAACATAGCAGTCCAGGTTCCTGATGTCAGTTTCTAGGGAACCATTGGGACTGCCAGGGCAGCGCAAGTTTGAGGTGGGGACAGCTTTGTTCTGGGATGCATCCTTCGATGTTTTGATTTTTTGCATTCAGGTGCCCACCCAGGGCCGGGGGCCGCTGGGCACATTTCCCAGACTTTTCCCTGGAAAGAAAACTCACCAGTCCAGGTTCCTGATGTCAGTTTCTAGGGAACCATTGGAACTGTCAGGGCAGCGCAAGTTTGAGGCGGGGACAGATTTGTTCTGGGATGCATCCTTCGATGTTTGGAGTTTTTGGAGTGAGGCGCCAGCTCAGGGCCAGGGGCCCCTGGGCATATTTCCCAGCCTTTTCCCTGGAAAGAAAACTCACCAGTCCAGGTTCCTGATGTCAGTTTGTAGGGCTCCCTTGGGACTCTCAGGACAGCGCAAGTTTGAGGTGGGGGCAGATGAAGTCTCGGAGATATCCTTTGATCTTCTTATTTTTGCAGTCAGGCGCCCAGCCGGAGTCAGGGGACCTGTGCGCCAATTCCAGACTTTTTCCCTGGGAAAGAAAGCTCACCCGTCCAGGTTCCTGATGTCAGTTTGTAGGTCTGCCTTGGCACGGGACGGGCAGCACAAGTTTGAGGTGGGGACAACTTCTTTCTGGGAGATATTCTTTGATGTTCCTATTTGTTGCAGTCAGACTCCCACCCGGGATCAGGGGACCTGAGCGCAAATTCCAGCCTTTTCCCTGGGAAAGGAAACATAGCAGTCCAGGTTCCTGATGTCAGTTTCTAGGGAAGCATTGGGACTGTCAGGGCAGCGCAAGTTTGAGGTGGGGACAGCTTTGTTCTGGGATGCATCCTTCGATGTTTTGATTTTTTGCATTCAGGTGCCCACCCAGGACCGGGGGACCCTGGGCACATTTCCCAGACTTTTCCCTGGAAAGAAAACTCACCAGTCCAGGTTCCTGATGTCAGTTTCTAGGGAACCATTGGAACTGTCAGGGCAGCGCAAGTTTGAGGCGGGGACAGATTTGTTCTGGGATGCATCCTTCGATGTTTGGAGTTTTTGGAGTGAGGCGCCAGCTCAGGGCCGGGGCCCCTGGGCACATTTCCCAGCCTTTTCCCTGGAAAGAAAACTCACCAGTCCAGGTTCCTGATGTCAGTTTGTAGGGCTCCCTTGGGACTCTCAGGGCAGCGCAAGTTTGAGGTGGGGGCAGATGAAGTCTCTAAGATATCCTTTGATGTTCTTATATGTTACAGTCAGGCGCCTGCCCAAGGCCAGGGGGACCTTTGCTCTAATTCCAGCCCTTTTCCCTGAAAAGGAAACTCACCAGGCCAGGTTCCTGATGTCAGTTTGTAGGTCTCCCTTGGGACTCTCAGGGCAGCGCAAGTTTGAGGTGGGGACAGCTTTGTTCTGGGATGCATCCTTCGATGTTTGGAGTTTTTGGAGTGAGGCGCCAGCTCAGGGCCAGGGGCCCCTAGGCATATTTCCCAGCCTTTTCCCTGGAAAGAAAACTCACCAGTCCAGGTTCCTGATGTCAGTTTGTAGGGCTCCCTTGGGACTGTCAGGGCGGCGCAAGTTTGAGGTGGGGGCAGATGAAGTCTCGGAGATATCCTTTGATGTTCTTATTTTTGCAGTCAGGCGCCCAGCCGGGGTCAGGGGACCTGTGCGCCAATTCCAGACTTTTTCCCTGGGAAAGAAAGCTCACCAGTGCAGGTTCCTGATGTCAGTTTGTAGGTCTCCCTTGGCACGGGACGGGCAGCACAAGTTTGAGGTGGGGACAACTTCGTTCTGGGAGATATTCTTTGATGTTCCTATTTGTTGCAGGCAGACTCCCACCCGGGGTCAGGGGACCTGAGCGCAAATTCCAGCCTTTTCCCTGGGAAAGGAAACATAGCAGTCCAGGTTCCTGATGTCAGTTTCTAGGGAAGCATTGGGACTGTCAGGGCAGCGCAAGTTTGAGGTGGGGGCAGATGAAGTCTCGGAGATATCCTTTGATGTTCTTATGAGTTGCAGTCAGGCGCCTGCCCAAGGCCAGGTGGACCTTTGCTCTAATTCTGCCCTTTTCCCTGAAAAGGAAACTCACCAGTCCAGGTTCCTGATGTCAGTTTGTAGGGCTCCCTTGGGACTGTCAGGGCAGCACAAGTTTGAGGCCGGGACATCTTTGTTTTGGGATGCATCCTTTGATGTTTGGAGGTTTTGGAGTGAGGTGCCAGCTCAGGGCCTGGGGCACCTGGGCACATTTCCCAGCCTTTTCCCTGGAAAGAAAACTCACCAGTCCAGGTTCCTGATGTCAGTTCGTAGGGCTCCCTTGGGACTCTCAGGGCAGCACAAGTTTGAGGTGGGGGCAGATGAAGTCTCGGGGATATCCTTTGATGTTCTTATGAGTTGCAGTGAGGCGCCTGCCCAAGGCCAGTGGGACCTTTGCTCTAATTCCAGCCCTTTTCCCTGAAAAGGAAACTCACAAGTCCAGGTTTATGATGTCTGTTTGTAGGGCTTCCTTGGGACTCTCAGGGCAGCGCAAGTTTGAGGTGGAGACAGCTTTGTTCTGGGATGCATCCTTCGATGTTTTGATTTTTTGCATTCAGGTGCCCACCCAGGGCCGGGGGCCCTTGGGCACATTTCCCAGCCTTTTCCCTGGAAAGAAAACTCACCAGGCCATGTTCCTAATGTCAGTTTGTAGGTCGCCCTTGGCACTGTACTGGCAACACAAGTTTGAGGTGGGGACAGCTTTGTTCTGGGATGCATCCTTCGATGTTTTGACTTTTTGCATTCAGGTGCCCACCCAGGGCCGGGGGACCCTGGGCACATTTCCCAGACTTTTCCCTGGAAAGAAAACTCACCAGTCCAGGTTCCTGATGTCAGTTTCTAGGGAACCATTGGAACTGTCAGGGCAGCGCAAGTTTGAGGCGGGGACAGATTTGTTCTGGGATGCATCCTTCGATGTTTGGAGTTTTTGGAGTGAGGCGCCAGCTCAGGGCCAGGGGCCCCTGGGCATATTTCCCAGCCTTTTCCCTGGAAAGAAAACTCACCAGTCCAGGTTCCTGATGTCAGTTTGTAGGGCTCCCTTGGGACTCTCAGGGCAGCGCAAGTTTGAGGTGGGGGCAGATGAAGTCTCGGAGATATCCTTTGATGTTCTTATGAGTTGCAGTCAGGCGCCTGCCCAAGGCCAGGGGGACCTTTGCTCTAATTCCAGCCCTTTTCCCTGAAAAGGAAACTCACCAGTCCAGGTTCCTGATGTCAGTTTGTAGGGCTCCCTTGGCACTGTACTGGCAGCACAAGTTTGAGGCCGGGACAGCTTTGTTCTGGGATGCATCCTTCGATGTTTGGAGTTTTTGGAGTGAGGCGCCAGCTCAGGGCCAGGGGCCCCTGGGCACATTTCCCAGCCTTTTCCCTGGAAAGAAAACTCACCAGTCCAGGTTCCTGATGTCAGTTTGTAGGGCTCCCTTGGGACTGTCAGGGCGGCGCAAGTTTGAGGTGGGGGCAGATGAAGTCTCAGAGATATCCTTTGATGTTCTTATTTTTGCAGTCAGGCGCCCAGCCGGGGTCAGGGGACCTGTGCGCCAATTCCAGACTTTTTCCCTGGGAAAGAAAGCTCACCAGTGCAGGTTCCTGATGTCAGTTTGTAGGTCTCCCTTGGCACGGGACGGGCAGCACAAGTTTGAGGTGGGGACAACTTCGTTCTGGGAGATATTCTTTGATGTTCCTATTTGTTGCAGGCAGACTCCCACCCGGGGTCAGGGGACCTGAGCGCAAATTCCAGCCTTTTCCCTGGGAAAGGAAACATAGCAGTCCAGGTTCCTGATGTCAGTTTCTAGGGAAGCATTGGGACTGTCAGGGCAGCGCAAGTTTGAGGTGGGGGCAGATGAAGTCACGGAGATATCCTTTGATGTTCTTATGAGTTGCAGTCAGGCGCCTGCCCAAGGCCAGGTGGACCTTTGCTCTAATTCTGCCCTTTTCCCTGAAAAGGAAACTCACCAGTCCAGGTTCCTGATGTCAGTTTGTAGGGCTCCCTTGGGACTGTCAGGGCAGCACAAGTTTGAGGCCGGGACAGCTTTGTTCTGGGATGCATCCTTTGATGTTTGGAGGTTTTGGAGTGAGGTGCCAGCTCAGGGCCTGGGGCACCTGGGCACATTTCCCAGCCTTTTCCCTGGAAAGAAAACTCACCAGTCCAGGTTCCTGATGTCAGTTCGTGGGGCTCCCTTGGGACTCTCAGGGCAGCACAAGTTTGAGGTGGGGGCAGATGAAGTCTCGGGGATATCCTTTGATGTTCTTATGAGTTGCAGTGAGGCGCCTGCCCAAGGCCAGGGGGACCTTTGCTCTAATTCCAGCCCTTTTCCCTGAAAAGGAAACTCACAAGTCCAGGTTCCTGATGTCTGTTTGTAGGGCTTCCTTGGGACTCTCAGGGCAGCGCAAGTTTGAGGTGGAGACAGCTTTGTTCTGGGATGCATCCTTCGATGTTTTGATTTTTTGCATTCACGTGCCCACCCAGGGCCGGCGGCCCTTGGGCACATTTCCCAGCCTTTTCCCTGGAAAGAAAACTCACCAGTCCATGTTCCTAATGTCAGTTTGTAGGTCTCCCTTGGGACTGTACTGGCAACACAAGTTTGAGGTGGGGACAGCTTTGTTCTGGGATGCATCCTTCGATGTTTTGACTTTTTGCATTCAGGTGCCCACCCAGGGCCGGGGGCCCCTGGGCACATTTCCCAGACTTTTCCCTGGAAAGAAAACTCACCAGTCCAGGTTCCTGATGTCAGTTTGTAGGGCTCCCTTGGGACTCTCAGGGCAGCGCAAGTTTGAGGTGGGGGCAGATGAAGTCTCGGAGATATCCTTTGATGTTCTTATGAGTTGCAGTCAGGCGCCTGCCCAAGGCCAGGGGGACCTTTGCTCTAATTCCAGCCCTTTTCCCTGAAAAGGAAACTCACCAGTCCAGGATCCTGATGTCAGTTTGTAGGGCTCCCTTGGGACTCTCAGGGCAGCACAAGTTTCATTTTGGGGCAGATGAAGTCCCGGAGATATCCTTTGATGTTCTTATGTGTTGCAGTCAGGTGCCTGCCCAAGGCCAGGGGGACCTTTGTTCTAATTCCAGCCTTTTTCCCTGGAAAGAAAACTCACCAGGCCAGGTTCCTGATGTCAGTTTCTAGGGAACCATTGGAACTGTCAGGGCAGGGCAAGTATGAGGCGGGAACAGCTTTGTTCTGGGATGCATCCTTTGATGTTTGGAGTTTCTGGAGTGAGGTGCCAGCTCAGGGCCTGGGGCACCTGGGCATATTTTCCAGCCTTTTCCCTGGAAAGAAAACTCACCAGTCCAGGTTCCTGATATCAGTTTGTAGGGCTCCCTTGGGACTCTCAGGGCAGCGCAAGTTTGAGGTGGGGGCAGATGAAGTCTCGGAGATATCCTTTGATGTTATGAGTTGCAGTCAGGCGCCTGCCCAAGGCCAGGGGGACCTTTGCTCTAATTCCAGCCCTTTTCCCTGAAAAGGAAACTCACCAGTCCAGGTTCCTGATGTCAGTCTGTAGGGCTTCCTTGGGACTCTCAGGGCAGTGCAAGTTTGAGGTGGGGACAGCTTTGTTCTGGGATGCATCCTTCGATGTTTGTAGTTTTTGCATTCAGGCGCTAGCTCAGGGCCAGGGGCCCCTGGGCACATACTTTGGCCAGTTTCCCGGGGAAAGAAAACTCACGAGTTCAGGTTCCTAATGTCAGTTTGTAGGTCTCCCTTGGCACTGTAGTGGCAGCACAAATTTGAGGTGGGGACAGCTTTGTTCTGGGAGATATTCTTTGATGTTCCTATTTGTTGCAGTCAGCCTTCCACCCGGGGTCAGGGGGTCCTGTGCGCTAATTCCAGCCCTTTTCCCTGGAAAGAAAACTCACCAGTCCAGGTTCCTAATGTCAGTTTGTAGGGCTCCCTTGGGACTCTCAGGGCAGCGCAAGTTTGAGGTGGGGGCAGATGAAGTCTCGGAGATATCCTTTGATGTTCTTATGAGTTGCAGTCAGGCGCCTGCCCAAGGCCAGGGGGACCTTTGCTCTAATTCCAGCCCTTTTCCCTGAAAAGGAAACTCACCAGTCCAGGTTCCTGATGTCAGTCTGTAGGGCTTCCTTGGGACTCTCAGGGCAGTGCAAGTTTGAGGTGGGGACAGCTTTGTTCTGGGATGCATCCTTCGATGTTTGTAGTTTTTGCATTCAGGCGCTAGCTCAGGGCCAGGGGCCCCTGGGCACATACTTTGGCCATTTTCCCAGGGAAAGAAAACTCACGAGTTCAGGTTCCTGATGTCAGTTTCTAGGGAACCATTGGAACTGTCAGGGCAGCACAAGTTTGAGGTGGGGACAACTTCTTTCTGGGGGATATTCTTTGATGTTCCTATTTGTTGCAGTCAGACTCCTACCCGGGGTCAGGGGACCTGTGCGCAAATTCCAGCCTTTTCCCTGAAAAGGTAACATAGCAGTCCAGGTTCCTGATGTCAGTTTCTAGGGAACCATTGGGACTGCCAGGGCAGCGCAAGTTTGAGGTGGGGACAGCTTTGTTCTGGGATGCATCCTTCGATGTTTTGACTTTTTGCATTCAGGTGCCCACCCAGGGCCGGGGGACCCTGGGCACATTTCCCAGACTTTTCCCTGGAAAGAAAACTCACCAGTCCAGGTTCCTGATGTCAGTTTCTAGGGAACCATTGGAACTGTCAGGGCAGCGCAAGTTTGAGGCGGGGACAGATTTGTTCTGGGATGCATCCTTCGATGTTTGGAGTTTTTGGAGTGAGGCGCCAGCTCAGGGCCAGGGGCCCCTGGGCACATTTCCCAGCCTTTTCCCTGGAAAGAAAACTCACCAGTCCAGGTCCCTGATGTCAGTTTGTAGGGCTCCCTTGGCACTGTACTGGCAGCACAAGTTTGAGGTGGGGACAGCTTTGTTCTGGGATGCATCCTTCGATGTTTGGAGTTTTTGGAGTGAGGCGCCAGCTCAGGGCCAGGGGCCCCTGGGCACATTTCCCAGCCTTTTCCCTGGAAAGAAAACTCACCAGTCCAGGTTCCTGATGTCAGTTTGTAGGGCTCCCTTGGGACTGTCAGGGCGGCGCAAGTTTGAGGTGGGGGCAGATGAAGTCTCGGAGATATCCTTTGATGTTCTTATTTTTGCAGTCAGGCGCCCAGCCGGGGTCAGGGGACCTGTGCGCCAATTCCAGACTTTTTCCCTGGGAAAGAAAGCTCACCAGTGCAGGTTCCTGATGTCAGTTTGTAGGTCTCCCTTGGCACGGGACGGGCAGCACAAGTTTGAGGTGGGGACAACTTCGTTCTGGGAGATATTCTTTGATGTTCCTATTTGTTGCAGGCAGACTCCCACCCGGGGTCAGGGGACCTGAGCGCAAATTCCAGCCTTTTCCCTGGGAAAGGAAACATAGCAGTCCAGGTTCCTGATGTCAGTTTCTAGGGAAGCATTGGGACTGTCAGGGCAGCGCAAGTTTGAGGTGGGGGCAGATGAAGTCTCGGAGATATCCTTTGATGTTCTTATGAGTTGCAGTCAGGTGCCTGCCCAAGGCCAGGTGGACCTTTGCTCTAATTCCAGCCCTTTTCCCTGAAAAGGAAACTCACCAGTCCAGGTTCCTGATGTCAGTTTGTAGGGCTCCCTTGGGACTGTCAGGGCAGCACAAGTTTGAGGCCGGGACAGCTTTGTTCTGGGATGCATCCTTTGATGTTTGGAGGTTTTGGAGTGAGGTGCCAGCTCAGGGCCTGGGGCACCTGGGCACATTTCCCAGCCTTTTCCCTGGAAAGAAAACTCACCAGTCCAGGTTCCTGATGTCAGTTCGTAGGGCTCCCTTGGGACTCTCAGGGCAGCACAAGTTTGAGGTGGGGGCAGATGAAGTCTCGGGGATATCCTTTGATGTTCTTATGAGTTGCAGTGAGGCGCCTGCCCAAGGCCAGTGGGACCTTTGCTCTAATCCCAGCCCTTTTCCCTGAAAAGGAAACTCACAAGTCCAGGTTCCTGATGTCTGTTTGTAGGGCTTCCTTGGGACTGTCAGGGCAGCGCAAGTTTGAGGTGGAGACAGCTTTGTTCTGGGATGCATCCTTCAATGTTTTGATTTTTTGCATTCAGGTGCCCACCCAGGGCCGGCGGCCCTTGGGCACATTTCCCAGCCTTTTCCCTGGAAAGAAAACTCACCAGTCCATGTTCCTAATGTCAGTTTGTAGGTCTCCCTTGGGACTGTACTGGCAACACAAGTTTGAGGTGGGGACAGCTTTGTTCTGGGATGCATCCTTCGATGTTTTGACTTTTTGCATTCAGGTGCCCACCCAGGGCTGGGGGCCCCTGGGCACATTTCCCAGACTTTTCCCTGGAAAGAAAACTCACCAGTCCAGGTTCCTGATGTCAGTTTGTAGGGCTCCCTTGGGACTCTCAGGGCAGCGCAAGTTTGAGGTGGGGGCAGATGAAGTCTCGGAGATATCCTTTGATGTTCTTATGAGTTGCAGTCAGACGCCTGCCCAATGCCAGGGGGACCTTTGCTCTAATTCCAGCCCTTTTCCCTGAAAAGGAAACTCACCAGTCCAGGATCCTGATGTCAGTTTGTAGGGCTCCCTTGGGACTCTCAGGGCAGCACAAGTTACATTTTGGGGCAGATGAAGTCCCGGAGATATCCTTTGATGTTCTTATGTGTTGCAGTCAGGTGCCTGCCCAAGGCCAGGGGGACCTTTGTTCTAATTCCAGCCTTTTTCCCTGGAAAGAAAACTCACCAGGCCAGGTTCCTGATGTCAGTTTCTAGGGAACCATTGGAACTGTCAGGGCAGGGCAAGTTTGAGGCGGGGACAGCTTTGTTCTGGGATGCATCCTTTGATGTTTGGAGTTTCTGGAGTGAGGTGCCAGCTCAGGGCCTGGGGCACCTGGGCATATTTTCCAGCCTTTTCCCTGGAAAGAAAACTCACCAGTCCAGGTTCCTGATATCAGTTTGTAGGGCTCCCTTGGGACTCTCAGGGCAGCGCAAGTTTGAGGTGGGGGCAGATGAAGTCTCGGAGATATCCTTTGATGTTCTTATGAGTTGCAGTCAGGCGCCTGCCCAAGGCCAGGGGGACCTTTGCTCTAATTCCAGCCCTTTTCCCTGAAAAGGAAACTCACCAGTCCAGGTTCCTGATGTCAGTCTGTAGGGCTTCCTTGGGACTCTCAGGGCAGTGCAAGTTTGAGGTGGGGACAGCTTTGTTCTGGGATGCATCCTTCGATGTTTGTAGTTTTTGCATTCAGGCGCTAGCTCAGGGCCAGGGGCCCCTGGGCACATACTTTGGCCATTTTCCCAGGGAAAGAAAACTCACGAGTTCAGGTTCCTGATGTCAGTTTGTAGGTCTCCCTTGGCACTGTAGTGGCAGCACAAATTTGAGGTGGGGACAGCTTTGTTCTGGGAGATATTCTTTGATGTTCCTATTTGTTGCAGTCAGCCTTCCACCCGGGGTCAGGGGGTCCTGTGCGCTAATTCCAGCCCTTTTCCCTGGAAAGAAAACTCACCAGTCCAGGTTCCTAATGTCAGTTTGTAGGGCTCCCTTGGGACTCTCAGGGCAGTGCAAGTTTGAGGTGGGGGCAGATGAAGTCTCGGAGATATCCTTTGATGTTCTTATTTTTGTAGTCAGGCGCCCACCTGGGGTCAGGGGACCGTGTGCGCCAATTCCAGACTTTTTCCCTGGGAAAGAAAGCTCACCCGTCCAGGTTCCTGATGTCAGTTTGTAGGTCTGCCTTGGCACGGGACGGGCAGCACAAGTTTGAGGTGGGGACAACTTCTTTCTGGGAGATATTCTTTGATGTTCCTATTTGTTGCAGTCAGACTCCCACCCGGGATCAGGGGACCTGAGCGCAAATTCCAGCCTTTTCCCTGGGAAAGGAAACATAGCAGTCCAGGTTCCTGATGTCAGTTTCTAGGGAACCATTGGGACTGCCAGGGCAGCGCAAGTTTGAGGTGGGGACAGCTTTGTTCTGGGATGCATCCTTCGATGTTTTGACTTTTTGCATTCAGGTGCCCACCCAGGGCCGGGGGACCCTGGGCACATTTCCCAGACTTTTCCCTGGAAAGAAAACTCACCAGTCCAGGTTCCTGATGTCAGTTTCTAGGGAACCATTGGAACTGTCAGGGCAGCGCAAGTTTGAGGCGGGGACAGATTTGTTCTGGGATGCATCCTTCGATGTTTGGAGTTTTTGGAGTGAGGCGCCAGCTCAGGGCCAGGGGCCCCTGGGCATATTTCCCAGCCTTTTCCCTGGAAAAAAAACTCACCAGTCCAGGTTCCTGATGTCAGTTTGTAGGGCTCCCTTGGGACTCTCAGGACAGCGCAAGTTTGAGGTGGGGGCAGATGAAGTCTCGGAGATATCCTTTGATGTTCTTATTTTTGCAGTCAGGCGCCCAGCCGGGGTCAGGGGACCTGTGCGCCAATTCCAGACTTTTTCCCTGGGAAAGAAAGCTCACCCGTCCAGGTTCCTGATGTCAGTTTGTAGGTCTGCCTTGGCACGGGACGGGCAGCACAAGTTTGAGGTGGGGACAACTTCTTTCTGGGAGATATTCTTTGATGTTCCTATTTGTTGCAGTCAGACTCCCACCCGGGGTCAGGGGACCTGAGCGCAAATTCCAGCCTTTTCCCTGAAAAGGTAACATAGCAGTCCAGGTTCCTGATGTCAGTTTCTAGGGAAGCATTGGGACTGTCAGGGCAGCGCAAGTTTGAGGTGGGGACAGCTTTGTTCTGGGATGCATCCTTCGATGTTTTGATTTTTTGCATTCAGGTGCCCACCCAGGGCCGGGGGCCGCTGGGCACATTTCCCAGACTTTTCCCTGGAAAGAAAACTCACCAGGCCAGGTTGCTGATGTCAGTTTGTAGGTCTCCCTTGGCACTGTACTGGCAGCACAAATTTGAGGTGGGGACAGCTTTGTTCTGGGATGCATCCTTCGATATTTGGAGTTTTTGGAGTGAGGGGCCAGCTCAGGGCCTGGGGCACCTGGGCACATTTCCCAGCCTTTTCCCTGGAAAGAAAACTCACCAGTCCAGGTTCCTGATGTCAGTTTGTAGGGCTCCCTTGGGACTCTCAGGGCAGCGCAAGTTTGAGGTGGGGACAGCTTTGTTCTGGGATGCATCCTTCAATGTTTGGAGTTTTTGGAGTGAGGCGCCAGCTCAGGGCCAGGGGCCCCTGGGCACATTTCCCAGCCTTTTCCCTGGAAAGAAAACTCACCAGTCCAGGTCCCTGATGTCAGTTTGTAGGGCTCCCTTGGCACTGTACTGGCAGCACAAGTTTGAGGTGGGGACAGCTTTGTTCTGGGATGCATCCTTCGATGTTTGGAGTTTTTGGAGTGAGGCGCCAGCTCAGGGCCAGGGGCCCCTGGGCACATTTCCCAGCCTTTTCCCTGGAAAGAAAACTCACCAGTCCAGGTTCCTGATGTCAGTTTGTAGGGCTCCCTTGGGACTGTCAGGGCGGCGCAAGTTTGAGGTGGGGGCAGATGAAGTCTCGGAGATATCCTTTGATGTTCTTATTTTTGCAGTCAGGCGCCCAGCCGGGGTCAGGGGACCTGTGCGCCAATTCCAGACTTTTTCCCTGGGAAAGAAAGCTCACCAGTGCAGGTTCCTGATGTCAGTTTGTAGGTCTCCCTTGGCACGGGACGGGCAGCACAAGTTTGAGGTGGGGACAACTTCGTTCTGGGAGATATTCTTTGATGTTCCTATTTGTTGCAGGCAGACTCCCACCCGGGGTCAGGGGACCTGAGCGCAAATTCCAGCCTTTTCCCTGGGAAAGGAAACATAGCAGTCCAGGTTCCTGATGTCAGTTTCTAGGGAAGCATTGGGACTGTCAGGGCAGCGCAAGTTTGAGGTGGGGGCAGATGAAGTCACGGAGATATCCTTTGATGTTCTTATGAGTTGCAGTCAGGCGCCTGCCCAAGGCCAGGTGGACCTTTGCTCTAATTCCAGCCCTTTTCCCTGAAAAGGAAACTCACAAGTCCAGGTTCCTGATGTCTGTTTGTAGGGCTTCCTTGGGACTCTCAGGGCAGCGCAAGTTTGAGGTGGAGACAGCTTTGTTCTGGGATGCATCCTTCGATGTTTTGATTTTTTGCATTCAGGTGCCCACCCAGGGCCGGCGGCCCTTGGGCACATTTCCCAGCCTTTTCCCTGGAAAGAAAACTCACCAGTCCATGTTCCTAATGTCAGTTTGTAGGTGTCCCTTGGCACTGTACTGGCAACACAAGTTTGAGGTGGGGACAGCTTTGTTCTGGGATGCATCCTTCGATGTTTGGAGTTTTTTGAGTGAGGCGCCAGCTCAGGGCCAGGGGCCCCTGGGCACATTTCCCAGCCTTTTCCCTGGAAAGAAAACTCACCAGTCCAGGTTCCTGATGTCAGTTTGTAGGGCTCCCTTGGGACTCTCAGGGCAGCGCAAGTTTGAGGTGGGGGCAGATGAAGTCTCGGAGATATCCTTTGATGTTCTTATGAGTTGCAGTCAGGCGCCTGCCCAAGGCCAGGGGGACCTTTGCTCTAATTCCAGCCCTTTTCCCTGAAAAGGAAACTCACCAGTCCAGGTTCCTGATGTCAGTCTGTAGGGCTTCCTTGGGACTCTCAGGGCAGTGCAAGTTTGAGGTGGGGACAGCTTTGTTCTGGGATGCATCCTTCGATGTTTGTAGTTTTTGCATTCAGGCGCTAGCTCAGGGCCAGGGGCCCCTGGGCACATACTTTGGCCATTTTCCCAGGGAAAGAAAACTCACGAGTTCAGGTTCCTGATGTCAGTTTGTAGGTCTCCCTTGGCACTGTAGTGGCAGCACAAATTTGAGGTGGGGACAGCTTTGTTCTGGGAGATATTCTTTGATGTTCCTATTTGTTGCAGTCAGCCTTCCACCCGGGGTCAGGGGGTCCTGTGCGCTAATTCCAGCCCTTTTCCCTGGAAAGAAAACTCACCAGTCCAGGTTCCTAATGTCAGTTTGTAGGGCTCCCTTGGTACTCTCAGGGCAGTGCAAGTTTGAGGTGGGGGCAGATGAAGTCTCGGAGATATCCTTTGATGTTCTTATTTTTGTAGTCAGGCGCCCACCTGGGGTCAGGGGACCGTGTGCGCCAATTCCAGACTTTTTCCCTGGGAAAGAAAGCTCACCCGTCCAGGTTCCTGATGTCAGTTTGTAGGTCTGCCTTGGCACGGGACGGGCAGCACAAGTTTGAGGTGGGGACAACTTCTTTCTGGGAGATATTCTTTGATGTTCCTATTTGTTGCAGTCAGACTCCCACCCGGGATCAGGGGACCTGAGCGCAAATTCCAGCCTTTTCCCTGGGAAAGGAAACATAGCAGTCCAGGTTCCTGATGTCAGTTTCTAGGGAACCATTGGGACTGCCAGGGCAGCGCAAGTTTGAGGTGGGGACAGCTTTGTTCTGGGATGCATCCTTCAATGTTTGGAGTTTTTGGAGTGAGGCGCCAGCTCAGGGCCAGGGGCCCCTGGGCACATTTCCCAGCCTTTTCCCTGGAAAGAAAACTCACCAGTCCAGGTCCCTGATGTCAGTTTGTAGGGCTCCCTTGGCACTGTACTGGCAGCACAAGTTTGAGGTGGGGACAGCTTTGTTCTGGGATGCATCCTTCGATGTTTGGAGTTTTTGGAGTGAGGCGCCAGCTCAGGGCCAGGGGCCCCTGGGCACATTTCCCAGCCTTTTCCCTGGAAAGAAAACTCACCAGTCCAGGTTCCTGATGTCAGTTTGTAGGGCTCCCTTGGGACTGTCAGGGCGGCGCAAGTTTGAGGTGGGGGCAGATGAAGTCTCGGAGATATCCTTTGATGTTCTTATTTTTGCAGTCAGGCGCCCAGCCGGGGTCAGGGGACCTGTGCGCCAATTCCAGACTTTTTCCCTGGGAAAGAAAGCTCACCAGTGCAGGTTCCTGATGTCAGTTTGTAGGTCTCCCTTGGCACGGGACGGGCAGCACAAGTTTGAGGTGGGGACAACTTCGTTCT
This sequence comes from Lonchura striata, assembly GCF_050655825.1. NCBI lineage: Eukaryota > Metazoa > Chordata > Aves > Passeriformes > Estrildidae > Lonchura > Lonchura striata. The sequence continues at coordinate 43,900 of NC_140706.1, read as the reverse complement.
GGGAGATATTCTTTGATGTTCCTATTTGTTGCAGGCAGACTCCCACCCGGGGTCAGGGGACCTGAGCGCAAATTCCAGCCTTTTCCCTGGGAAAGGAAACATAGCAGTCCAGGTTCCTGATGTTAGTTTCTAGGGAAGCATTGGGACTGTCAGGGCAGCGCAAGTTTGAGGTGGGGGCAGATGAAGTCACGGAGATATCCTTTGATGTTCTTATGAGTTGCAGTCAGGCGCCTGCCCAAGGCCAGGTGGACCTTTGCTCTAATTCCAGCCCTTTTCCCTGAAAAGGAAACTCACAAGTCCAGGTTCCTGATGTCTGTTTGTAGGGCTTCCTTGGGACTCTCAGGGCAGCGCAAGTTTGAGGTGGAGACAGCTTTGTTCTGGGATGCATTCTTCGATGTTTTGATTTTTTGCATTCAGGTGCCCACCCAGGGCCGGCGGCCCTTGGGCACATTTCCCAGCCTTTTCCCTGGAAAGAAAACTCACCAGTCCATGTTCCTAATGTCAGTTTGTAGGTGTCCCTTGGCACTGTACTGGCAACACAAGTTTGAGGTGGGGACAGCTTTGTTCTGGGATGCATCCTTCGATGTTTGGAGTTTTTGGAGTGAGGCGCCAGCTCAGGGCCAGGGGCCCCTGGGCACATTTCCCAGCCTTTTCCCTGGAAAGAAAACTCACCAGTCCAGGTTCCTGATGTCAGTTTGTAGGGCTCCCTTGGGACTCTCAGGGCAGCGCAAGTTTGAGGTGGGGGCAGATGAAGTCTCGGAGATATCCTTTGATGTTCTTATGAGTTGCAGTCAGGCGCCTGCCCAAGGCCAGGGGGACCTTTGCTCTAATTCCAGCCCTTTTCCCTGAAAAGGAAACTCACCAGTCCAGGTTCCTGATGTCAGTCTGTAGGGCTTCCTTGGGACTCTCAGGGCAGTGCAAGTTTGAGGTGGGGACAGCTTTGTTCTGGGATGCATCCTTCGATGTTTGTAGTTTTTGCATTCAGGTGCTAGCTCAGGGCCAGGGGCCCCTGGGCACATACTTTGGCCATTTTCCCAGGGAAAGAAAACTCACGAGTTCAGGTTCCTGATGTCAGTTTGTAGGTCTCCCTTGGCACTGTAGTGGCAGCACAAATTTGAGGTGGGGACAGCTTTGTTCTGGGAGATATTCTTTGATGTTCCTATTTGTTGCAGTCAGCCTTCCACCCGGGGTCAGGGGGTCCTGTGCGCTAATTCCAGCCCTTTTCCCTGGAAAGAAAACTCACCAGTCCAGGTTCCTAATGTCAGTTTGTAGGGCTCCCTTGGGACTCTCAGGGCAGTGCAAGTTTGAGGTGGGGGCAGATGAAGTCTCGGAGATATCCTTTGATGTTCTTATTTTTGTAGTCAGGCGCCCACCTGGGGTCAGGGGACCGTGTGCGCCAATTCCAGACTTTTTCCCTGGGAAAGAAAGCTCACCCGTCCAGGTTCCTGATGTCAGTTTGTAGGTCTGCCTTGGCACGGGACGGGCAGCACAAGTTTGAGGTGGGGACAACTTCTTTCTGGGAGATATTCTTTGATGTTCCTATTTGTTGCAGTCAGACTCCCACCCGGGATCAGGGGACCTGAGCGCAAATTCCAGCCTTTTCCCTGGGAAAGGAAACATAGCAGTCCAGGTTCCTGATGTCAGTTTCTAGGGAACCATTGGGACTGCCAGGGCAGCGCAAGTTTGAGGTGGGGACAGCTTTGTTCTGGGATGCATCCTTCGATGTTTTGACTTTTTGCATTCAGGTGCCCACCCAGGGCCGGGGGACCCTGGGCACATTTCCCAGACTTTTCCCTGGAAAGAAAACTCACCAGTCCAGGTTCCTGATGTCAGTTTCTAGGGAACCATTGGAACTGTCAGGGCAGCGCAAGTTTGAGGCGGGGACAGATTTGTTCTGGGATGCATCCTTCGATGTTTGGAGTTTTTGGAGTGAGGCGCCAGCTCAGGGCCAGGGGCCCCTGGGCATATTTCCCAGCCTTTTCCCTGGAAAAAAAACTCACCAGTCCAGGTTCCTGATGTCAGTTTGTAGGGCTCCCTTGGGACTCTCAGGACAGCGCAAGTTTGAGGTGGGGGCAGATGAAGTCTCGGAGATATCCTTTGATGTTCTTATTTTTGCAGTCAGGCGCCCAGCCGGGGTCAGGGGACCTGTGCGCCAATTCCAGACTTTTTCCCTGGGAAAGAAAGCTCACCCGTCCAGGTTCCTGATGTCAGTTTGTAGGTCTGCCTTGGCACGGGACGGGCAGCACAAGTTTGAGGTGGGGACAACTTCTTTCTGGGAGATATTCTTTGATGTTCCTATTTGTTGCAGTCAGACTCCCACCCGGGGTCAGGGGACCTGAGCGCAAATTCCAGCCTTTTCCCTGAAAAGGTAACATAGCAGTCCAGGTTCCTGATGTCAGTTTCTAGGGAAGCATTGGGACTGTCAGGGCAGCGCAAGTTTGAGGTGGGGACAGCTTTGTTCTGGGATGCATCCTTCGATGTTTTGATTTTTTGCATTCAGGTGCCCACCCAGGGCCGGGGGCCGCTGGGCACATTTCCCAGACTTTTCCCTGGAAAGAAAACTCACCAGGCCAGGTTGCTGATGTCAGTTTGTAGTTCTCCCTTGGCACTGTACTGGCAGCACAAATTTGAGGTGGGGACAGCTTTGTTCTGGGATGCATCCTTCGATATTTGGAGTTTTTGGAGTGAGGGGCCAGCTCAGGGCCTGGGGCACCTGGGCACATTTCCCAGCCTTTTCCCTGGAAAGAAAACTCACCAGTCCAGGTTCCTGATGTCAGTTTGTAGGGCTCCCTTGGGACTGTACTGGCAGCACAAGTTTGAGGTGGGGACAGCTTTGTTCTGGGATGCATCCTTCGATGTTTGGAGTTTTTGGAGTGAGGCGCCAGCTCAGGGCCAGGGGCCCCTGGGCACATTTCCCAGCCTTTTCGCTGGAAAGAAAACTCACCAGTCCAGGTTCCTGATGTCAGTTTGTAGGGCTCCCTTGGGACTGTCAGGGCGGCGCAAGTTTGAGGTGGGGGCAGATGAAGTCTCGGAGATATCCTTTGATGTTCTTATTTTTGCAGTCAGGCGCCCAGCCGGGGTCAGGGGACCTGTGCGCCAATTCCAGACTTTTTCCCTGGGAAAGAAAGCTCACCCGTCCAGGTTCCTGATGTCAGTTTGTAGGTCTCCCTTGGCACGGGACGGGCAGCACAAGTTTGAGGTGGGGACAACTTCGTTCTGGGAGATATTCTTTGATGTTCCTATTTGTTGCAGGCAGACTCCCACCCGGGGTCAGGGGACCTGAGCGCAAATTCCAGCCTTTTCCCTGGGAAAGGAAACATAGCAGTCCAGGTTCCTGATGTCAGTTTCTAGGGAAGCATTGGGACTGTCAGGGCAGCGCAAGTTTGAGGTGGGGGCAGATGAAGTCACGGAGATATCCTTTGATGTTCTTATGAGTTGCAGTCAGGCGCCTGCCCAAGGCCAGGTGGACCTTTGCTCTAATTCCAGCCCTTTTCCCTGAAAAGGAAACTCACAAGTCCAGGTTCCTGATGTCTGTTTGTAGGGCTTCCTTGGGACTCTCAGGGCAGCGCAAGTTTGAGGTGGAGACAGCTTTGTTCTGGGATGCATCCTTCGATGTTTTGATTTTTTGCATTCAGGTGCCCACCCAGGGCCGGCGGCCCTTGGGCACATTTCCCAGCCTTTTCCCTGGAAAGAAAACTCACCAGTCCATGTTCCTAATGTCAGTTTGTAGGTCTCCCTTGGCACTGTACTGGCAACACAAGTTTGAGGTGGGGACAGCTTTGTTCTGGGATGCATCCTTCGATGTTTGGAGTTTTTGGAGTGAGGCGCCAGCTCAGGGCCAGGGGCCCCTGGGCATATTTCCCAGCCTTTTCCCTGGAAAGAAAACTCACCAGTCCAGGTTCCTGATGTCAGTTTGTAGGGCTCCCTTGGGACTCTCAGGGCAGCGCAAGTTTGAGGTGGGGGCAGATGAAGTCTCGGAGATATCCTTTGATGTTCTTATGAGTTGCAGTCAGACGCCTGCCCAAGGCCAGGGGGACCTTTGCTCTAATTCCAGCCCTTTTCCCTGAAAAGGAAACTCACCAGTCCAGGATCCTGATGTCAGTTTGTAGGGCTCCCTTGGGACTCTCAGGGCAGCACAAGTTACATTTTGGGGCAGATGAAGTCCCGGAGATATCCTTTGATGTTCTTATGTGTTGCAGTCAGGTGCCTGCCCAAGGCCAGGGGGACCTTTGTTCTAATTCCAGCCTTTTTCCCTGAAAAGGAAACTCACCAGGCCAGGTTCCTGATGTCAGTTTCTAGGGAACCATTGGAACTGTCAGGGCAGCGCAAGTTTGAGGCGGGGACAGCTTTGTTCTGGGATGCATCCTTTGATGTTTGGAGTTTCTGGAGTGAGGTGCCAGCTCAGGGCCTGGGGCACCTGGGCATATTTTCCAGCCTTTTCCCTGGAAAGAAAACTCACCAGTCCAGGTTCCTGATATCAGTTTGTAGGGCTCCCTTGGGACTCTCAGGGCAGCGCAAGTTTGAGGTGGGGGCAGATGAAGTCTCGGAGATATCCTTTGATGTTCTTATGAGTTGCAGTCAGGCGCCTGCCCAAGGCCAGGGGGACCTTTGCTCTAATTCCAGCCCTTTTCCCTGAAAAGGAAACTCACCAGTCCAGGTTCCTGATGTCAGTTTGTAGGGCTCCCTTGGGACTCTCAGGACAGCGCAAGTTTGAGGTGGGGACAGCTTTGTTCTGGGATGCATCCTTCGATGTTTGTAGTTTTTGCATTCAGGTGCTAGCTCAGGGCCAGGGGCCCCTGGGCACATACTTTGGCCATTTTCCCGGGGAAAGAAAACTCACGAGTTCAGGTTCCTGATGTCAGTTTGTAGGTCTCCCTTGGCACTGTAGTGGCAGCACAAATTTGAGGTGGGGACAGCTTTGTTCTGGGAGATATTCTTTGATGTTCCTATTTGTTGCAGTCAGCCTTCCACCCGGGGTCAGGGGGTCCTGTGCGCTAATTCCAGCCCTTTTCCCTGGAAAGAAAACTCACCAGTCCAGGTTCCTAATGTCAGTTTGTAGGGCTCCCTTGGGACTCTCAGGGCAGTGCAAGTTTGAGGTGGGGGCAGATGAAGTCTCGGAGATATCCTTTGATGTTCTTATTTTTGCAGTCAGGCGCCCACCCGGGGTCAGGGGACCGTGTGCGCCAATTCCAGACTTTTTCCCTGGGAAAGAAAGCTCACCAGTCCAAGTTCCTGATGTCAGTTTGTAGGTCTGCCTTGGCACGGGACGGGCAGCACAAGTTTGAGGTGGGGACAACTTCGTTCTGGGGGATATTCTTTGATGTTCCTATTTGTTGCAGTCAGACTCCTACCCGGGGTCAGGGGACCTGAGCGCAAATTCCAGCCTTTTCCCTGAAAAGGTAACATAGCAGTCCAGGTTCCTGATGTCAGTTTCTAGGGAACCATTGGGACTGCCAGGGCAGCGCAAGTTTGAGGTGGGGACAGCTTTGTTCTGGGATGCATCCTTCGATGTTTTGACTTTTTGCATTCAGGTGCCCACCCAGGGCCGGGGGACCCTGGGCACATTTCCCAGACTTTTCCCTGGAAAGAAAACTCACCAGTCCAGGTTCCTGATGTCAGTTTCTAGGGAACCATTGGAACTGTCAGGGCAGCGCAAGTTTGAGGCGGGGACAGATTTGTTCTGGGATGCATCCTTCGATGTTTGGAGTTTTTGGAGTGAGGCGCCAGCTCAGGGCCAGGGGCCCCTGGGCATATTTCCCAGCCTTTTCCCTGGAAAGAAAACTCACCAGTCCAGGTTCCTGATGTCAGTTTGTAGGGCTCCCTTGGGACTCTCAGGACAGCGCAAGTTTGAGGTGGGGGCAGATGAAGTCTCGGAGATATCCTTTGATCTTCTTATTTTTGCAGTCAGGCGCCCAGCCGGGGTCAGGGGACCTGTGCGCCAATTCCAGACTTTTTCCCTGGGAAAGAAAGCTCACCCGTCCAGGTTCCTGATGTCAGTTTGTAGGTCTGCCTTGGCACGGGACGGGAAGCACAAGTTTGAGGTGGGGACAACTTCTTTCTGGGAGATATTCTTTGATGTTCCTATTTGTTGCAGGCAGACTCCCACCCGGGGTCAGGGGACCTGAGCGCAAATTCCAGCCTTTTCCCTGAAAAGGTAACATAGCAGTCCAGGTTCCTGATGTCAGTTTCTAGGGAAGCATTGGGACTGTCAGGGCAGCGCAAGTTTGAGGTGGGGACAGCTTTGTTCTGGGATGCATCCTTCGATGTTTTGATTTTTTGCATTCAGGTGCCCACCCAGGGCCGGGGGCCCCTGGGCACATTTCCCAGACTTTTCCCTGGAAAGAAAACTCACCAGGCCAGGTTGCTGATGTCAGTTTGTAGGTCTCCCTTGGCACTGTACTGGCAGCACAAATTTGAGGTGGGGACAGCTTTGTTCTGGGATGCATCCTTCGATATTTGGAGTTTTTGGAGTGAGGGGCCAGCTCAGGGCCTGGGGCACCTGGGCACATTTCCCAGCCTTTTCCCTGGAAAGAAAACTCACCAGTCCAGGTTCCTGATGTCAGTTTGTAGGGCTCCCTTGGGACTCTCAGGGCAGCACAAGTTTGAGGTGGGGACAGCTTTGTTCTGGGATGCATCCTTCAATGTTTGGAGTTTTTGGAGTGAGGCGCCAGCTCAGGGCCAGGGGCCCCTGGGCACATTTCCCAGCCTTTTCCCTGGAAAGAAAACTCACCAGTCCAGGTCCCTGATGTCAGTTTGTAGGGCTCCCTTGGCACTGTACTGGCAGCACAAGTTTGACGTGGGGACAGCTTTGTTCTGGGATGCATCCTTCGATGTTTGGAGTTTTTGGAGTGAGGCGCCAGCTCAGGGCCAGGGGCCCCTGGGCATATTTCCCAGCCTTTTCCCTGGAAAGAAAACTCACCAGTCCAGGTTCCTGATGTCAGTTTGTAGGGCCCCCTTGGGACTGTCAGGGCGGCGCAAGTTTGAGGTGGGGGCAGATGAAGTCTCGGAGATATCCTTTGATGTTCTTATTTTTGCAGTCAGGCGCCCAGCCGGGGTCAGGGGACCTGTGCGCCAATTCCAGACTTTTTCCCTGGGAAAGAAAGCTCACCAGTGCAGGTTCCTGATGTCAGTTTGTAGGTCTCCCTTGGCACGGGACGGGCAGCACAAGTTTGAGGTGGGGACAACTTCTTTCTGGGAGATATTCTTTGATGTTCCTATTTGTTGCAGGCAGACTCCCACCCGGGGTCAGGGGACCTGAGCGCAAATTCCAGCCTTTTCCCTGGGAAAGGAAACATAGCAGTCCAGGTTCCTGATGTCAGTTTCTAGGGAAGCATTGGGATTGTCAGGGCAGCGCAAGTTTGAGGTGGGGGCAGATGAAGTCACGGAGATATCCTTTGATGTTCTTATGAGTTGCAGTCAGGCGCCTGCCCAAGGCCAGGTGGACCTTTGCTCTAATTCCAGCCCTTTTCCCTGAAAAGGAAACTCACCAGTCCAGGTCCCTGATGTCAGTTTGTAGGGCTCCCTTGGGACTGTCAGGGCAGCACAAGTTTGAGGCCGGGACAGCTTTGTTCTGGGATGCATCCTTTGATGTTTGGAGGTTTTGGAGTGAGGTGCCAGCTCAGGGCCTGGGGCACCTGGGCACATTTCATAGCCTTTTCCCTGGAAAGAAAACTCACCAGTCCAGGTTCCTGATGTCAGTTTGTAGGGCTCCCTTGGGACTCTCAGGGCAGCACAAGTTTGAGGTGGGGGCAGATGAAGTCTCGGGGATATCCTTTGATGTTCTTATGAGTTGCAGTGAGGCGCCTGCCCAAGGCCAGTGGGACCTTTGCTCTAATTCCAGCCCTTTTCCCTGAAAAGGAAACACACAAGTCCAGGTTCCTGATGTCTGTTTGTAGGGCTTCCTTGGGACTCTCAGGGCAGCGCAAGTTTGAGGTGGAGATAGCTTTGTTCTGGGATGCATCCTTCGATGTTTTGATTTTTTGCATTCACGTGCCCACCCAGGGCCAGGGGCCCCTGGGCACATTTCCCAGCCTTTTCCCTGGAAAGAAAACTCACCAGTCCATGTTCCTAATGTCAGTTTGTAGGTCGCCCTTGGCACTGTACTGGCAACACAAGTTTGAGGTGGGGACAGCTTTGTTCTGGGATGCATCTTTCGATGTTTTGACTTTTTGCATTCAGGTGCCCACCCAGGGCCGGGGGACCCTGGGCACATTTCCCAGACTTTTCCCTGGAAAGAAAACTCACCAGTCCAGGTTCCTGATGTCAGTTTCTAGGGAACCATTGGAACTGTCAGGGCAGCGCAAGTTTGAGGCGGGGACAGATTTGTTCTGGGATGCATCCTTCGATGTTTGGAGTTTTTGGAGTGAGGCGCCAGCTCAGGGCCAGGGGCCCCTGGGCATATTTCCTAGCCTTTTCCCTGGAAAGAAAACTCACCAGTCCAGGTTCCTGATGTCAGTTTGTAGGGCTCCCTTGGGACTCTCAGGGCAGCGCAAGTTTGAGGTGGGGGCAGATGAAGTCTCGGAGATATCCTTTGATGTTCTTATGAGTTGCAGTCAGGCGCCTGCCCAAGGCCAGGGGGACCTTTGCTCTAATTACAGCCCTTTTCCCTGAAAAGGAAACTCACCAGTCCAGGATCCTGATGTCAGTTTGTAGGGCTCCCTTGGGACTCTCAGGGCAGCACAAGTTACATTTTGGGGCAGATGAAGTCCCGGAGATATCCTTTGATGTTCTTATGAGTTGCAGTCAGGTGCCTGCCCAAGGCCAGGGGGACCTTTGTTCTAATTCCAGCCTTTTTCCCTGAAAAGGAAACTCACCAGGCCTGGTTCTTGATGTCAGTTTCTAGGGAACCATTGGAACTGTCAGGGCAGCGCAAGTTTGAGGCGGGGACAGCTTTGTTCTGGGATGCATCCTTTGATGTTTGGAGTTTCTGGAGTGAGGTGCCAGCTCAGGGCCTGGGGCACCTGGGCATATTTTCCAGCCTTTTCCCTGGAAAGAAAACTCACCAGTCCAGGTTCCTGATATCAGTTTGTAGGGCTCCCTTGGGACTCTCAGGGCAGCGCAAGTTTGAGGTGGGGGCAGATGAAGTCTCGGAGATATCCTTTGATGTTCTTATGAGTTGCAGTCAGGCGCCTGCCCAAGGCCAGGGGGACCTTTGCTCTAATTCCAGCCCTTTTCCCTGAAAAGGAAACTCACCAGTCCAGGTTCCTGATGTCAGTTTGTAGGGCTCCCTTGGGACTGTCAGGGCAGCACAAGTTTGAGGCCGGGACAGCTTTGTTCTGGGATGCATCCTTCGATGTTTGGAGTTTTTGGAGTGAGGCGCCAGCTCAGGGCCAGGGGCCCCTGGGCACATTTCCCAGCCTTTTCCCTGGAAAGAAAACTCACCAGTCCAGGTTCCTGATGTCAGTTTGTAGGGCCCCCTTGGGACTGTCAGGGCGGCGCAAGTTTGAGGTGGGGGCAGATGAAGTCTCGGAGATATCCTTTGATGTTCTTATTTTTGCAGTCAGGCGCCCAGCCGGGGTCAGGGGACCTGTGCGCCAATTCCAGACTTTTTCCCTGGGAAAGAAAGCTCACCAGTGCAGGTTCCTGATGTCAGTTTGTAGGTCTCCCTTGGCACGGGACGGGCAGCACAAGTTTGAGGTGGGGACAACTTCTTTCTGGGAGATATTCTTTGATGTTCCTATTTGTTGCAGGCAGACTCCCACCCGGGGTCAGGGGACCTGAGCGCAAATTCCAGCCTTTTCCCTGGGAAAGGAAACATAGCAGTCCAGGTTCCTGATGTCAGTTTCTAGGGAAGAATTGGGACTGTCAGGGCAGCGCAAGTTTGAGGTGGGGGCAGATGAAGTCTCGGAGATATCCTTTGATGTTCTTATGAGTTGCAGTCAGGCGCCTGCCCAAGGCCAGGTGGACCTTTGCTCTAATTCCAGCCCTTTTCCCTGAAAAGGAAACTCACCAGTCCAGGTTCCTGATGTCAGTTCGTAGGGCTCCCTTGGGACTCTCAGGGCAGCACAAGTTTGAGGTGGAGACAGCTTTGTTCTGGGATGCATCCTTCGATGTTTTGATTTTTTGCATTCACGTGCCCACCCAGGGCCGGGGGCCCTTGGGCACATATTCCAGCCTTTTCCCTGGAAAGAAAACTCACCAGTCCATGTTCCTAATGTCAGTTTGTAGGTCGCCCTTGGCACTGTACTGGCAACACAAGTTTGAGGTGGGGACAGCTTTGTTCTGGGATGCATCTTTCGATGTTTTGACTTTTTGCATTCAGGTGCCCACCCAGGGCCGGGGGACCCTGGGCACATTTCCCAGACTTTTCCCTGGAAAGAAAACTCACCAGTCCAGGTTCCTGATGTCAGTTTCTAGGGAACCATTGGAACTGTCAGGGCAGCGCAAGTTTGAGGCGGGGACAGATTTGTTCTGGGATGCATCCTTCGATGTTTGGAGTTTTTGGAGTGAGGCGCCAGCTCAGGGCCAGGGGCCCCTGGGCATATTTCCCAGCCTTTTCCCTGGAAAGAAAACTCACCAGTCCAGGTTCCTGATGTCAGTTTGTAGGGCTCCCTTGGGACTCTCAGGGCAGCGCAAGTTTGAGGTGGGGGCAGATGAAGTCTCGGAGATATCCTTTGATGTTCTTATGAGTTGCAGTCAGGCGCCTGCCCAAGGCCAGGGGGACCTTTGCTCTAATTCCAGCCCTTTTCCCTGAAAAGGAAACTCACCAGTCCAGGTTCCTGATGTCAGTTTGTAGGGCTCCCTTGGGACTGTCAGGGCAGCACAAGTTTGAGGCCGGGACAGCTTTGTTCTGGGATGCATCCTTCGATGTTTGGAGTTTTTGGAGTGAGGCGCCAGCTCAGGGCCAGGGGCCCCTGGGCACATTTCCCAGCCTTTTCCCTGGAAAGAAAACTCACCAGTCCAGGTTCCTGATGTCAGTTTGTAGGGCCCCCTTGGGACTGTCAGGGCGGCGCAAGTTTGAGGTGGGGGCAGATGAAGTCTCGGAGATATCCTTTGATGTTCTTATTTTTGCAGTCAGGCGCCCAGCCGGGGTCAGGGGACCTGTGCGCCAATTCCAGACTTTTTCCCTGGGAAAGAAAGCTCACCAGTGCAGGTTCCTGATGTCAGTTTGTAGGTCTCCCTTGGCACGGGACGGGCAGCACAAGTTTGAGGTGGGGACAACTTCTTTCTGGGAGATATTCTTTGATGTTCCTATTTGTTGCAGGCAGACTCCCACCCGGGGTCAGGGGACCTGAGCGCAAATTCCAGCCTTTTCCCTGGGAAAGGAAACATAGCAGTCCAGGTTCCTGATGTCAGTTTCTAGGGAAGCATTGGGACTGTCAGGGCAGCGCAAGTTTGAGGTGGGGGCAGATGAAGTCTCGGAGATATCCTTTGATGTTCTTATGAGTTGCAGTGAGGCGCCTGCCCAAGGCCAGGTGGACCTTTGCTCTAATTCCAGCCCTTTTCCCTGAAAAGGAAACTCACCAGTCCAGGTTCCTGATGTCAGTTCGTAGGGCTCCCTTGGGACTCTCAGGGCAGCACAAGTTTGAGGTGGAGACAGCTTTGTTCTGGGATGCATCCTTCGATGTTTTGATTTTTTGCATTCACGTGCCCACCCAGGGCCGGGGGCCCTTGGGCACATATTCCAGCCTTTTCCCTGGAAAGAAAACTCACCAGTCCATGTTCCTAATGTCAGTTTGTAGGTCGCCCTTGGCACTGTACTGGCAACACAAGTTTGAGGTGGGGACAGCTTTGTTCTGGGATGCATCTTTCGATGTTTTGACTTTTTGCATTCAGGTGCCCACCCAGGGCCGGGGGACCCTGGGCACATTTCCCAGACTTTTCCCTGGAAAGAAAACTCACCAGTCCAGGTTCCTGATGTCAGTTTCTAGGGAACCATTGGAACTGTCAGGGCAGCGCAAGTTTGAGGCGGGGACAGATTTGTTCTGGGATGCATCCTTCGATGTTTGGAGTTTTTGGAGTGAGGCGCCAGCTCAGGGCCAGGGGCCCCTGGGCATATTTCCCAGCCTTTTCCCTGGAAAGAAAACTCACCAGTCCAGGTTCCTGATGTCAGTTTGTAGGGCTCCCTTGGGACTCTCAGGGCAGCGCAAGTTTGAGGTGGGGGCAGATGAAGTCTCGGAGATATCCTTTGATGTTCTTATGAGTTGCAGTCAGGCGCCTGCCCAAGGCCAGGGGGACCTTTGCTCTAATTCCAGCCCTTTTCCCTGAAAAGGAAACTCACCAGTCCAGGATCCTGATGTCAGTTTGTAGGGCTCCCTTGGGACTCTCAGGGCAGCACAAGTTACATTTTGGGGCAGATGAAGTCCCGGAGATATCCTTTGATGTTCTTATGTGTTGCAGTCAGGTGCCTGCCCAAGGCCAGGGGGACCTTTGTTCTAATTCCAGCCTTTTTCCCTGAAAAGGAAACTCACCAGGCCAGGTTCCTGATGTCAGTTTCTAGGGAACCATTGGAACTGTCAGGGCAGCGCAAGTTTGAGGCGGGGACAGCTTTGTTCTGGGATGCATCCTTTGATGTTTGGAGTTTCTGGAGTGAGGTGCCAGCTCAGGGCCTGGGGCACCTGGGCATATTTTCCAGCCTTTTCCCTGGAAAGAAAACTCACCAGTCCAGGTTCCTGATATCAGTTTGTAGGGCTCCCTTGGGACTCTCAGGGCAGCGCAAGTTTGAGGTGGGGGCAGATGAAGTCTCGGAGATATCCTTTGATGTTCTTATGAGTTGCATTCAGGCGCCTGCCTAAGGCCAGGGGGACCTTTGCTCTAATTCCAGCCCTTTTCCCTGAAAAGGAAACTCACCAGTCCAGGTTCCTGATGTCAGTCTGTAGGGCTTCCTTGGGACTCTCAGGGCAGTGCACAAATTTGAGGTGGGGACAGCTTTGTTCTGGGATGCATCCTTCGATGTTTGTAGTTTTTGCATTCAGGCGCTAGCTCAGGGCCAGGGGCCCCTGGGCACATACTTTGGCCATTTTCCCGGGGAAAGAAAACTCACGAGTTCAGGTTCCTGATGTCAGTTTGTAGGTCTCCCTTGGCACTGTAGTGGCAGCACAAATTTGAGGTGGGGACAGCTTTGTTCTGGGAGATATTCTTTGATGTTCCTATTTGTTGCAGTCAGCCTTCCACCCGGGGTCAGGGGGTCCTGTGCGCTAATTCCAGCCCTTTTCCCTGGAAAGAAAACTCACCAGTCCAGGTTCCTAATGTCAGTTTGTAGGGCTCCCTTGGGACTCTCAGGGCAGTGCAAGTTTGAGGTGGGGGCAGATGAAGTCTCGGAGATATCCTTTGATGTTCTTATGTGTTGCAGTGAGGCGCCTGCCCAAGGCCAGGGGGACCTTTGTTCTAATTCCAGCCTTTTTCCCTGAAAAGGAAACTCACCAGTCCAGGATCCTGATGTCAGTTTGTAGGGCTCCCTTGGGACTCTCAGGGCAGTGCAAGTTTGAGGTGGGGGCAGATGAAGTCTCGGAGATATCCTTTGATGTTCTTATTTTTGCAGTCAGGTGCCCAGCCGGGGTCAGGGGACCTGTGCGCCAATTCCAGACTTTTTCCCTGGGAAAGAAAGCTCACCAGTGCAGGTTCCTGATGTCAGTTTGTAGGTCTCCCTTGGCACGGGACGGGCAGCACAAGTTTGAGGTGGGGACAACTTCGTTCTGGGATACATTCTTTGATGATTTTAATTTTTGAAATAAGGTGCCAGCTCAGGCCCAGGGATCCCTGAGCACATACTCTGGCCCTTTTCCCTGGGAAAGAAAACTCACCAGTCCAGGTTCCTGATGTCAGTTTGTAGGGCTCCCTTGTGACTCTCGGAGCACTGCAAGTTAGAGGTGGGGACAGCTTTGTGCTGGGATGCATCCTTCAGTGTTTCGATGTTTTGAAGTCAGGTGCCAGCTCAGGGGCAGGGACCTCTGGGCACATTCTCTGGCCCTTTACCCTGGGAAAGAATACTCAAAGTCCAGTTTCTTGATGTCGGTTTGTAGTGCTCCCATGGGACTATCAGGGCAGTGCATGTCTGAGATGGGGACAACTTTGTTCTGGGATGCATCCTTTGATGATTGGAGTTTTTGTAGTTCTGTGCCAGCTCATGCCCAGGGATCCCTGAGCACATACTCCGGCCCTTTTCCCTAGGAAAGAAAACTCACCAGTCCAGGTTCCTAATGCTAGTTTGCAGGGCTCCCTTGGGACTGTCAGGGCAGCACAACTTTGAGGTTGGAGGAGATGGTGTCTGGGTGATATCCTTCCATATTCGTATTTGTTGCAGTCAGGCGCCTGCCCAAGGCCAGGGGGTCCAGTGCTGTAATTCCAGCTCTTTTTCCTGGGAAAGAAAACTCACCAGTTCCGGTTCCTGATGGCAGCTTGTAGTGCTCCCATGGGACTGTCAGGGCAGTGCAAGTTTGAGGTGGGGACAGCTGTGTTCTGGGATACATCCTTCGATGATTGGAGTTTTTGAAGTCACGTTCTTGCTCAGGGCCAGGAGCCCCTGGGCACATACTCCTGCCCTTTTCCCTTGGAAAGAAAACTCACCAGTCCAGGTTCCTGATGTCAGTTTTTAGGGCTCCATTGGGACTATCAGGGCAGTACAAGTTTGAGGTGGGGGCAGATGGGGTCTGGGAGATATTCTTCGATGGTCATATTTGTTGCAGTCAGCTGCCCACCCAGGGCCAGGGGGTCCTGAGTGCTAATTCCAGACTTTTAGCCTGGGAAAGAAAACTCACCAGTCCAGGTTCCTGATGTCAGTTTGCGAGTTGTGCTTGGGATGTTTAAGGTAACCCCTGATTAACATCAGGGCAGCTTGGGTCCACAACACATCCTTCTGCATTCAGATTTTCAGTGGGCGGCCCTTCTTTCATGGCCCCTGGGTCTTGGACTCTGTCACTGGCCTTATTCTCTGTGAAACATGGCTCACCCTCTACACTTCCTGGTTTCAATTTTAAGGAGGTGCTTGTCTCTTCCGGGGCAGGCAGAATTCTTGGTGGGAGCAGTTTTGCTCCAGGATAAATCTTGTGCCATTCAGAACAAAATGATGTAGAATGTCACTTGCAGCCACAGACCTCGTGATCCAACCTCTGCCCTTTTTCCCTATAAAACCAACCTCACCCTCTCTGTGTGTTGATGTCTCTTCACTGGAGGTGTGCTGCTCTCCAAGGGCAGCAAGAATTCCTGGTGTTGGCAGCTGTGGTCTGTGAGAAATCATTCACTGTTTTCAATTTTGGTAGCACAATTCCTGTTTGGCCAGGGGAAAGATTGTTAATTATCTTGGCAATGAAAATCTGGCACCCCATTGTTTAAGGGTCTGGCAAAGGGCTGTGTAGGGGAGGGAACACCCCACAGGACCTTTCTTCACCTTCTCCCCCACTCTTAGGTGTAGCAGCTCCCCATGTGAGCAGCTGCTTTTAGTGCAGCTACCTGCGCACACCTGCACAGGGAGCTGCTAATCCAGAGGGGCTAACAGGGGTATCCCAAGCGTCCCTCCAGGAGCTACAGTCGGAACATCCAGCTGGGACCGGGGAGCAGCCGGACCCACCCGGGCACGGAGCATCCCTTTGAGAAAATGCAGAGGGCAGAGCCCTCTTGCCAAGGGACAGCACCTGAGCAGGCCGGGCAGCATGTGGGGTTCCATAGGAGAGCTTTCAACTTTCCCCTTTTATTGTGTCAGTCCCTCCCTAGAACGCCAAAACCTTCCACAGCACTCCCAGAAAAAAGAGGGGTTATGGAGAGACAAGGGGTTTAAAGTATGGGAAAAAACTTCCTTTTCCATTATTTCTTGCTTTCAAATAATGAGGAAATGCACTTCCCCTGCAATTTTAATGGTCTCATTTGAAAGAGTCCCTGCCTTTTCTATGCTGTTAGGGGTGGTAATTGACAGGGAATCCCCATATTCCATTATTTTCCAGTTTAAATAGAGGGGGGAAAACCTTGACAATGTTGTTTATGGGTTTGAATTAAGAGTAACCCTTTTTGTTGTCCTAAGGCTTAAATTGAGGGGGAAGCCCAGCTATCTCTCTTTCTTAAGGGTTTGGATTGAGGGGAAAATCCCTCTGTCTTCATAACTGGAGAGATTTAAATTGAGGAAAGCCTCTCTTTTCCCAATATTCGAGGGGATTAAGTTAAAGGGCAGAAGCCATTTATTTGCCATGGTATCCATTTCAGTGGAGGCAACTTCCCCATTTCTTCATTTTAAGGAATTAATTTGAAGGAGGCTCTTCTAAGATGCTTTTTCAGCATTTAAACCTACTTTTCAGGGCACTTCTTTCTGTGCCCTAGGACTAAGTACCTCAGAGAAAGGCAAGCCTAGCACGTACTTAACCTTTATGTTGCCCAGGAGCCTATTGTTTTTCTTATTTTTATTTATAATGTAGTTAGTCCTAATTAGCAGCCCCAAGGAGAACTTAAACTGTTCATATAATTAGTATTTTTCTCCACCCTTAGTCTCAGGTTGAGTACTACTTAGTAGTCACTGAGGAATAATTATATAAGTTAACAGCAAATCACCCAACTTATCTAGATAAGCTGCCTAAAAACAAAGTTTTATTTCTTACCAGTTTTTTTGCCCTTTTGCTCCAAGCAGTTGTACAAAAAAGAAAGAGCTGTCATTTCCCTGAAGAGTTTTCTTCTATATCCAGCCCTTTCTTCTCCTTGAATTCAAGCCAGAGGAGCCAAATAGCCACAGCTCCTCTGATGGCTTTTATACACTGTGGGGTTTGCCCCCTCCCTTTTCCCAGGTGCCACGGGAACGAGAGGCGGGCCCAATCAGGGGTATATTAACCCCAGCCTTTCCCAAGGGGCTTCATTCCCTCAGTGGGATCAGCTGGGGTAAGAGCTCTCCTCTCATTCAGATGAAGAGGCTCCTTTAGCTTAGCTTGTTCTCTGCAGCTGCTTTTGGGCTTCTAATGCAACAGAGACTTTGAAGATACTGCAAAGAAAACAACGTTGAACACAGGGAGTATTTAAATTCACAGTTTGGGGTTGAGTATTCAGGGCTGGTAAGGTGCTTTTGTAATTTCTGATTTTTTTCTTCTTTTTTTAGGAGGAGGGCAACTTCCAGTAATTGCAGTTTGTGTCGAGCGCAACATTTTTCCAGCAGATTCATCACGACGCAGAAGGCATCCGCACTGTGTCAAAGATGATGTGTGAGACGGCGGCTTCAGGTGAGTTGAGGATTGTGACTAGGAGAGGGAGAGTAAGCAGGGTACCGAGTTAGGAGTTATCCCGGTGGGGGTTTGCAGGCAGTAGGGTGAGAAACGGTGCGTATCTGCAAGGCTTTTCACAAGCATAGCAGAGGCATCCACGTGTCATACGGCACACAAGCTCCTCCACCGAACTCACACAAATGCCATGTAGCTTTGCCTCTCTAACCCCCGTGCCACTCATCATAACAGCCATACCTTAGACTGAGGATGAGGCCGGAGACTTGAACACCCAGGCACACTCAGGAGAGGATAAGTAACTGACTTGCTGAGATTTGGCCCACATAGCACTAAACACAACCATTGATTTTCCCATTCTTTATTTTAGAAGACTAAGAGGCTAACAGGCTATCTCCTCTGAGCCAGACTCATTTCAGGTCCAACGTGGATTCACATCACCAGTCATCCAAAAGATAAGTTAGGGCCAGGGCCTGGAGATGGGAGCAGCGTCTTCCTTCTGCACCCGATGGGGATTTTCATCCCCTGATACGTGCAAGATAAGTGCAGGGCTACAACCCACAGAGGGAATGGAAGAGAGGTGCCGGGTGGGACTCCCCAGGAGGGGTTTTTGAGACAATTTTGGAGATGGGGATGCCCAAGAAGCGTCTCCTAAGGCCACCTAAAGGGAAAGCGTCTGTTTTGATCTCAGTGCTGAGCTGCTCAGGGCAGAGCAGCGATGGCGTGTGTCCTGTCACTCGTCTCTGGTGCACCCTATTATCTTTGCATCTCTCAGTCCTTTTTTCTCCTCCAAAGCTCTCTCTCCCTGTCCTGTGTCACGGGTGTCTGCACATATTTTTCCCGGGGCTGCTCTGCCCTGCTGCATAGCCTGTATTAGCACAAGTCCTGGGGACTTGAAATTGGTAATGCCGGGTGTAGTTGGGCTCTAGATTGTATCAGGAGTTTGCCATAACATGTTTGGTGATGCTAAGTTGTCCTGCAGCCGTTTGACACTAGTCCTAACTTCCTTTCAGATGCAGACAATTCAAATCTGTGGCAGAGGGCCCCAG
Organism: Lonchura striata; assembly: GCF_050655825.1. Classification (NCBI taxonomy): domain Eukaryota; kingdom Metazoa; phylum Chordata; class Aves; order Passeriformes; family Estrildidae; genus Lonchura; species Lonchura striata. The sequence goes on along the minus strand of NC_140706.1, from coordinate 25,725 downwards.
TCCTGGGGGAGGGTGTTTCCATGAGCAGGTCAGTCATTGTTTGCATTTGTAGGGGAAGCCTAAATGGTGACTGTATTACAGCAGTGTTCTTTGCCTTTATTTTCAGGAGGTCCAGGCAGATAGCAGCAGTCAAGGCCAAGTGTGCCAGGTGAGCAGTGGACCAAAGCAGTTGTTTTTGCTCAGCTTTTACTTTTTGATTCAACTGTAAGCATCCATTCTTGTTTGTGTGCTTTAGGGAATCCACTCAGAGTATGCCAAGCCCCTGTCCCCAACAGCTGATGGCCTGGATTTCTTGTGCTTGTGAGCCTTCAGGAAGTATTGCTGGACTCTGAGATGAAGCCTTGAAATTTTGTATTTCACGATGGCAGCCAGGTAGCCTTTGGCAATGGCTGAGGAGTTGCGGTGAGTCGCCGAGGTAGGGAGGGGGAGCCAAGGTCCTCTTAGGTTTCAGCAATGCCGAATCACTTTGTCTCTTCTTAACCCAGGCAGATCCTGCGATGACGGTGGCAGCCTCCGAGCCTGGCAAAAGTGAGCGGCCTGAGCATTCTTAGGAGAACGGTGAGTAGCGGGATTGCTGGGTTTTGTCCATTGTGCAGCTAAGATCATGCAGTGATGTTTGGTGTTCTCGATTGTAGCTGAGCACGGGACCACAGCCCGGTGACCATAGGACATTCCCTGCAGGCGAGGCAGCCTCCATTGGATTCTCATCCCCAGATGCCTGAGAGATAAGTATAGGGCTAAGGTCCACAGAGGGGATTAAAGTAGGGTGCTGGGAGGGCCTTTAGGATCAGCTTTGGGGGCAGGGATGTGCAAGAAGCGTCCCCTTAGGCCAGCTAAAGGAAAAGTGTCTGTTTTGACCACAGTGCTGAGGTGCTCAGGGCAGAACAGTTCCGGTGTGTGTCCTGTCAATTGTCTCTGGTGCACTGTGTGTTCTTTAGGTCTCTCGGTCCTTTCTTCTCCTCAAAAGCTTTCTGTCCCTGTCCTGTGTCACGGGTGTCTGCATGTATTTGTCCCGCAGCTGCTCTGCCCTGCTGCGTAGCCTGTAATAGCACAAGTCCTAGGGACTTGAAATTTTTAATGCAGGATGTAGTTGGGCTCTAGATTTTATGGGGAGATAGACATAACATGTTTGGTGATGCTATGTTGTCCTGCAGCCATTTGACACTAGTCCTAACTTCCTTTCAGATGCTGACAACTGAAATCAGTGGCAGAGAGCCCCAGTCCTGGGTGTGGTTTTTCCTATGTGCAGGTCAGTCATTGTTTGCATTTGCAGGGGCAGCCTCAATGGTGACCGTGTTACAGCAGTGTTCTTTGCCTTTACTTTCAGGAGGTCCAGGCAGACAGCAGCAGTCAAGGCCAAGTGTGCCAGGTGAGCAGTGGACCAAAGCAGTTGTTTTTGCTCAGCTTTTACTTCTTGCTCAGCTTTTAGTTTTTGATTCAACTGTAAGCATCCATTCTTGTTTGTGTGCTTTAAGGAATCGACTCAGAGTATGCCAAGCCTTTTTGACCGACAGCCGATGGCCTGGATTTCCTGTGCTTGTGAGCCTTCTGGAAGTATTGCTGGACTCTGAGATGAAGCCTTGAAATTTTGTATTTCACGATGGCATCCAGGGAGCCATTGGCAATGGCTGAGGAGTTGCGGTGAGTCGCCGAGGTAGGGAGGGGGAGCCAAGGTCCTCTTAGGTTTCAGCAATGCCGAGTCACTTTGTCTCTTCTTAACCCAGGCAGACCCTGCGATGACGGTGGCAGACTCCGAGCCTGGCCAAAGTGAGCGGCCGGAGCATTCTTAGGAGAACGGTGAGTAGCGGGATTGCTGGGTTTTGTCCATTGTGCAGCTAAAGATCTTGCAGTGATGTTTGGTGTTCTCGATTGTAGCTGAGCACGGGACCACAGCCCGGTGACCATAGGACATTCCCTGCAGGCGAGGCAGCCTCCATTCACATGCGACATGGATCGTCATCCTCAGATGCCCAAGAGATAAGTATAGGGCTCAGACCCATAGAGGGATGAAAGAGGGTGTGCTGGGAGGATCTTTTGAATCAGCTTTGGGAGCGGGGATGTGCAAGAAGCGTCCCCTTAGGCCAGCTAAAGGAAAAGTGTCTGTTTTGACCACAGTGCTGAGGTGCTCAGGGCAGAGCAGTTCCGGTGTGTGTCCTGTCACTTGCCTCTGGTGCACTCTGTGATCTTTGGGTCTCTCAGTCCTTTCTTCTCCACAAAAGCTCTCTCTCCCTGTCCTGTGTCACGGGTGTCTGCACATATTTTTCCCGGAGCTGATCTGCCCTGCTGCATAGCCTGTAATAGCGCAAGTCCTGGGGACTTGAAATTTGTAATGCTGGGTGCAGTTGGGCTCTAGATTGTATTAGGATATTGACATAACATGTTTGGTTCTGCTAAGTTGTCTTGCAGCCATTTGACACTAGTGCTAACTTCCTTTCAGATGCAGACAGTCCAAATCAGTGGCAGAGGGCCCCAGTCTTGTGTGGAGATTTTCCCATGAGCAGGTCAGTCATTGTCTGCATTTGCAGGGGCAGCTTAAATGGTGACCGTGTTACAGCTGTGTTCTTTGCCTTTATTTTTAGGAAGTCCAGGCAGATAGCAGCAGTCAAGGCCAAGTGTGCCAGGTGAGCAGTGGACCAAAGCAGTTGTTCTTGCTAAGCTTTCCGTTTTTGGTGTGACTCTAAGCATCCATTCTTGTTTGTGTGCTTTAGGGAATCGACTCGGAGTATGCATAACTCTGTCACCAACCAGCTGATGGATCAGGTTTCATGCACTTTGGATCTCTCTGGAAGCATTACAGGACCCTGTGACGGAGCCTTCCAATCCTGCATTTCAAGGTCCCATCTGAGCAGCCCTGAGGAATGGCTGCGGAGTTGCGGTGAGTCCGGGAGGTAGGGAGGGGGGTGTGAGAGTACAGTCATGTTTCAGCAATGTCATGTCGCCTTGTCTCCACTTAACCTAGGCGTACCCTGCAATGACGGCGTCGGAATCCAAGCACGTCTGAAGCGTGCAGGCCAAGAACCCGGGCATTCTGAGGAGAACGGTGAGTAGCAGAATTACAAGTTTTTGGCCGATGTGCTGTTCAGACCGTGCACTGATGTTTAGTTTTCTTTGTCTTGGCAGACCCAGAGGTGACAGCTGGAACTTAGCAGACAGGCAGATGGCCACCTTCTACACTCAAGAGGGATTTGCATCCGCAGCTGCGTACAAGATAAGTGGAGGGTTATGACCCACAGAGGGGATGAAAGAGGGGTGCTGGGTTGGGACTTTCTAGAAGGGGTTTTTGTGTCAGTTTTGGAGACACGGATGTGCAAGAAGCATCTCCTTAGGCCACCTAAAGGGAAAGTGTCTGTTTTGACCACAGTGCTGAGGTGCTCAGGGCAGAGCAGTTCCGGTGTGTGTCCTGTCACTTGCCTCTGGTGCACTCTGTGTTCTTTTGATCTCTCAGTCCTTTCTTCTCTTCAAAAGCTCTCTCTCCCTGTCCTGTGTCACGGGTGTCTGCACATATTTTTCCCGGAGCTGATCTGCCCTGCTGCATAGCCTGTAATAGCGCAAGTCCTGGGGACTTGAAATTTGTAATGCTGGGTGCAGTTGGGCTCTAGATTGTATTAGGATATTGACATAACATGTTTGGTTCTGCTAAGTTGTCTTGCAGCCGTTTGACTTTAGTCCTAACTTCCTTTCAGATGCAGACAATTCAAATCTGTGGAAGAGGGCCCCAGTCCTGGGGGAGGGTGTTTCCATGAGCAGGTCAGTCATTGTTTGCATTTGCAGGGGATGCTTAAATGGTGACTGTATTACAGCGGTGCTCTTTACCTTTATTTTTAGGAGGTCCAGGCAGACAGCAGCAGTCAAGGCCAAGTGTGCCAGGTGAGCAGTGGACCAAAGCAGTTGTTCTTGCTCAGCTTTTACTTTTTGTTTCAACTGTAAGCATCCATTCTTGTTTGTGTGCTTTAGGGAATCCACTCAGAGTATGCCAAGCCTTTGTGACCGACAGCCGATGGCCTGGATTTCCTGTGCTTGTGAGCCCTCTGGAAGTATTTCAGGACTCTGAGATGAAGCCTTGAAATTTTGTATTTCACGATGGCATCCAGGGAGCCATTGGCAATGGCTGAGGAGTTGCGGTGAGTCGCCGAGGTAGGGAGGGGGAGCCAAGGTCCTCTTAGGTTTCAGCAATGCTGAGTCACTATGTCTCTTCTTAACCCAGGCAGACCCTGCGATGACGGTGGCAGCCTCCGAGCCTGGCCAAAGTGCACAGCCCGAGCATTCTTAGGAGAACGGTGAGTAGCGGGATTGCTGGGTTTTGTCCATTGTGCAGCTAAGATCATGCAGTGATGTTTGGTGTTCTCGATTGTAGCTGAGCACGGGACCGCAGCCCGGTGACCATAAGACATTCCCTGCAGGCGAGGCAGCCTCCATTCACATGCGACATGGATCGTCATCCCCAGATGCCCAAGAGATAAGTATAGGGCTCAGACCCATAGAGGGATGAAAGAGGGTGTGCTGGGAGGATCTTTTGAATCAGCTTTGGGAGCGGGGATGTGCAAGAAGCGTCCCCTTAGGCCAGCTAAAGGAAAAGTGTCTGTTTTGACCACAGTGCTGAGGTGCTCAGGGCAGAGCAGTTCCGGTGTGTGTCCTGTCACTTGCCTCTGGTGCACTCTGTGATCTTTGGGTCTCTCAGTCCTTTCTTCTCCACAAAAGCTCTCTCTCCCTGTCCTGTGTCACGGGTGTCTGCACGTATTTTTCCCGGAGCTGATCTGCCCTGCTGCATAGCCTGTAATAGCGCAAGTCCTGGGGACTTGAAATTTGTAATGCTGGGTGCAGTTGGGCTCTAGATTGTATTAGGATATTGACATAACATGTTTGGTTCTGCTAAGTTGTCTTGCAGCCATTTGACACTAGTGCTAACTTCCTTTCAGATGCAGACAGTCCAAATCAGTGGCAGAGGGCCCCAGTCTTGTGTGGAGATTTTCCCATGAGCAGGTCAGTCATTGTCTGCATTTGCAGGGGCAGCTTAAATGGTGACCGTGTTACAGCTGTGTTCTTTGCCTTTATTTTTAGGAAGTCCAGGCAGATAGCAGCAGTCAAGGCCAAGTGTGCCAGGTGAGCAGTGGACCAAAGCAGTTGTTCTTGCTAAGCTTTCCGTTTTTGGTGTGACTCTAAGCATCCATTCTTGTTTGTGTGCTTTAGGGAATCGACTCGGAGTATGCATAACTCTGTCACCAACCAGCTGATGGATCAGGTTTCATGCACTTTGGATCTCTCTGGAAGCATTACAGGACCCTGTGACGGAGCCTTCCAATCCTGCATTTCAAGGTCCCATCTGAGCAGCCCTGAGGAATGGCTGCGGAGTTGCGGTGAGTCCGGGAGGTAGGGAGGGGGGTGTGAGAGTACAGTCATGTTTCAGCAATGTCATGTCGCCTTGTCTCCACTTAACCTAGGCGTACCCTGCAATGACGGCGTCGGAATCCAAGCACGTCTGAAGCGTGCAGGCCAAGAACCCGGGCATTCTGAGGAGAACGGTGAGTAGCAGAATTACAAGTTTTTGGCCGATGTGCTGTTCAGACCGTGCACTGATGTTTAGTTTTCTTTGTCTTGGCAGACCCAGAGGTGACAGCTGGAACTTAGCAGACAGGCAGATGGCCACCTTCTACACTCAAGAGGGATTTGCATCCGCAGCTGCGTACAAGATAAGTGGAGGGTTATGACCCACAGAGGGGATGAAAGAGGGGTGCTGGGTTGGGACTTTCTAGAAGGGGTTTTTGTGTCAATTTTGGAGACAGGGATGTGCAAGAAGCATCTCCTTAGGCCACCTAAAGGGAAAGTGTCTGTTTTGACCACAGTGCTGAGGTGCTCAGGGCAGAGCAGTTCCGGTGTGTGTCCTGTCACTTGTCTCTGGTGCACTCTGTGTTCTTTTGATCTCTCAGTCCTTTCTTCTCTTCAAAAGCTCTCTGTCCCTGTCTTGTGTCACGGGTGTCTGCACATATTTTTCCCGGAGCTGCTCTGCCCTGCTGCATAGCCTGTAATAGCACAAGTCCTGGGGACTTGAAATTGGTAATGCCGGGTGTAGTTGGGCTTTAGATTGTATCAGGAGTTTGCCATAACATGTTTGTAATTTGAGCAAAGGACCACAGCCCAGTACTCTCATGTTTCAGCAATGCCATGTTGTCTTGTCTCCACTTAACCTAGGTGTACCCTGCGATGATGGCATCAGAGTCCAAGCACGCTTGAAGTGTGCAGGCCAGGAACCCAGGCATTCTGAGGAGGATGGTGAGTAACAGATTTACCAGGTTTTAGCCGATGTGCTGCTAAGACCGTGCACTGATGTTTAGTTTTCTCTCTCTCGGCAGACCAAGAGGTGACAGCTGGAACTTAGCAGACCGGCCCATGGCCGTCTTCTGGACCCAACAGGCATTTGCTGCATGCAAGATAAGTTGAGGGTTATGACCCACAGAGGGGATGGAAGTGGGTGCTGAGTTAGGACTTCCTAGAAGGGGTTTTTGCATCAGTTTTGGATAAGAGGATGTCCAAGAAGTGTCTCCTTCAGCCACCTAAAGGGAAAGTGTCTGTTTTGACCACAATGCTGAGGTGCTCAGGGCAGAGCAGTTCCTGTGTGTGTCCTGTCACTTGTCTCTGGTGCACCCTATTATCTTTGCATCTCTCAGTCCTTTTTTCTCCTCAAAAGCTCTCCCTGTCCTGTGTCACGGGTGTCTGCACGTATTTTTCCTGGAGCTGCTCTGCCCTGTTGCATAGCCTGTAATAGCACAAGTCCTGGGGACTTGAAATTTGTAATGCAGGGTGTAGTTGGGCTCTAGATTGTATGGGGATATTCATATAACTTTTTGCTGCAGCTAAATTTTCCTGCAGCTGTTTGACACTAGTCTTAAGTTCCTTTCAGATGCTGACAGTTCAAATCTGCGGCAGAGGGCCCCAGTCCTGGGGGAGGGTGTTGCCATGAGCGGGTCAGTCATTGTTTGCATTTGCAGGGGAAGCCTAAATGGTGAATGTGTTACCACAGTGTTCTTTGCCTTTATTTTTAGGAGGTCCAGGCAGATGGCAGCAGTCAAGGCCAAGTGTGCCAGGTGAGCAGTGGACAGAAGGAGTTGTTCTGAATCAGGTCTCAATTTCTGGTGCAATTCTAAGCATCCATTCTTGGTTCCTTTGTTTTATTTTAGGCAGTCGTCTTGCAAGATGTCTTCGGTCCGGATGTCGAAGGCCAGGTGGGTTCAAGTGTAAGGTCTGGGTGTGCGTATTTTTCAGGTCAGGGGGATGTTGTTTTCACAGTTTCTCAGTGTGGGTTTTTTTTGCTTTGTGTTTTTGCAGGTGCTGTCGCTGCCCGAGCTGTGTGAAGGAACAGAGGCGAGCGGGTGAGTTGGCATTTAGGCACGGTGACTCACAGGTGACCGTTATGCAGCAGCATGTTTAAGCGTGTACCTTTTTGTTTTCCAGGTATCCTCCAGGCAGCCGGTGGAGTCAAACTGAGATTTCAGGTGAGCCGGGGCAGCGGTGTGTCAGAGTTTCGGGGATTTCTCTTTTTGTGTGCACTAGTTGAATTTTCCGTTTTGTCTTAGGTACCCTGAGGAGGAGCGTAGCTGAAGTTTGGAAACGGGAGCACCGAAGCTGATGCACAGAACGTCTCGCCGTCCACATCCAACTGACATGGGATTCCATCCGGTCATCTTGCAAAAGCTAAGTGCTGGGGCCAGTAGGTGGGAGCTGGGGGGGAAAACCTTTACTAGCACAGGAGGCTATTTGATGTTAGCTCAGAGAAGAGGCCCATAGTGGGACGGGCCCCTCGGGAGCAAAGGGAGAGGGTTTCTCCTCAGCCCCCCCAGAGTCGTCGCCGGGCAGGGCAGTTCCGATCCCTATCCGCGTTCTCGTGACGTTCGCATCGGCGGCCTTCTTCGACTCTCGACGTCGTCGTGGATCTCTTCACCATAGGAGCACGCCTTCACGTCCGCAGCTATAGCCACGGTCACCCTGTAGTCATTTCTTCCTTCTCTAGGCCTACTGAGCTTCTTAGGCTTCCTCTTAAGTGCTTTGGCACTAACATCTTGAAAGGAGTTACACATCATCATCAAGTGCTATTGCCCTAGGGCTCTCTTTCCTTTGGCATCATCAGCCCATGGCTCATCTTGGCTTAGGAATCTTGGGTCCATAAGATGAAATTGCCAGGCAGTTTCCACTTGTGTCCGTGTCCCGTTGTCTGTGTCCGTGTCCCGTTGTCTGTGTCCGTGTCCCGTTGTCTGTGTCATAGGTCTTTGTTACATCTCCATGCTTTAGCAGCATCATTTTTTTGCCGTATCGGCCATATTTTGCTCACATACCTTTCCGGATATCAATTATTCCGGCATCTTTACATATTTACTTTTTTGGGACCGAAAGATGTACACGAGATGTTCTCATTCATCTTCATTCTCAGTTTTGGTAGCCTTTCTCTTGGACTTCCGTACAGAGCTTATTAGCCCCTCATCACCTGACCACAGTAGTTCTGTAGCATCTGCCTTCTCAAAGGATATAGGGCTTAAAAATTAGTCTTCTGGAGAATTGTATCAAGTCCTCACTTATCTCTTATCTCCGTCAGCTTATGTCGCGCCTACCTACATCGGCTTATATCGTACACGCGCATGTTACACCTACCTAGGTTGGCTTATGTTGTTTGCGCTTATACTGTATGTACCTAACGTTGGCTTATGTTGTTTGCGCTTATACTGTATGTACCTACCTTGGCTTATGTTGTTTGCGCTTATACTGTATGTACCTAACGTTGGCTTATGTTGTTTGAGCTTATACTGTATGTACCTACCTTGGCTTATGTTGTTTGCGCTTATACTGTATGTACCTAAGGTTGGCTTATGTTGTTTGCGCTTATACTGTATGTACCTACCTTGGCTTATGTTGTTTGCGCTTATACTGTATGTACCTAAGGTTGGCTTATGTTGTTTGCGCTTATACTGTATGTACCTACCTTGGCTTATGTTGTTTGCGCTTATACTGTATGTACCTAACGTTGGCTTATGTTGTTTGCGCTTATACTGTATGTACCTACCTTGGCTTATGTTGTTTGCGCTTATACTGTATGTACCTAACGTTGGCTTATGTTGTATGCACCTCTGTTGTGCCAATTAGGATCGGAGCTGCCTTGCCCGGCCACGTAGTTACGCTTAGGTAGAGCAGTTATAAAACTTTGCCATTCATCTGTCCTCTACGGGGTTTCGGGTACAACAGCGATGGGCCCAGAGTCTGTGTAGCTCCTAGCTCTCAGATAGTCAGTCATTGACCGCCTCCCCTTGTCTCATAGGTCGCCGGGTGCCTACAGGATTTCCTGGAATCTACCATTCGACATCGAGGAGCTGCGGTCAGAAGATGCGTTTAAAGCATATTCTTCAGCGTATTCTTTCACGTAAGGGTGGCAGCCAGCCTGTCAGCAGAACGTGTGAGAGTGCGATTGTCTGTGTCTGTCTGTAAGGGTTTGTGTGTACTTGTGTCTGCAGCTGTGTGTCTGCAGCAGTTATAACCTTGTGCGTATTGCCTTTCAGGTTTTTCCACTCATTTTTAAATTTAGAATAAAAAATCCCCAGCCGGGGGGTTTTTTTTTTTTCCCCCCGGCTGGGTTTTTTTTTCCTCGGTCCCGGCCGGTCAGCGAGGCGACGTTCATCGCCAAAGTTGGGGCGCCTACCGCCCCGGGACCGAGGTTTTCGTCAGGCAGGAGGAATTTTTGGGAGTCTCCCGGGAGCCACGTTCCCGAGGAGCGTCACCACCGAGCGTCGGCGGCCAGGGCTTAGCGGAGCGGTTGAGATGAGAGCGAGGGTGGGTTTGCGTGTAAGCCGAAGGAGTGCTGTGTGTGTGAAGCAGTCATAACCTTGTGCATATTGCCTTTCAGGTTTTTCCACTCATTTTTAAATTTAGAATAAAAAATCCCCAGCCGGGGGGTTTTTTTTTTTTTCCCCCCGGCTGGGTTTTTTTTTCCTCGGTCCCGGCCGGTCAGCGAGGCGACGTTCATCGCCAAAGTTAGGGCGCCGACCGCCCCGGGACCGAGGTTTTCGTCAGGCAGGAGGATTTTTTGGGAGTCTCCCGGGAGCCACGTTCCCGAGGAGCGTCACCACCGAGCGTCGGCGGCCAGGGCTTAGCGGAGCGGTTGAGATGAGAGCGAGGGTGGGTTTGCGTATAAGCCGAAGGAGTGCTGTGTGTGTGAAGCAGTCATAACCTTGTGCATATTGCCTTTCAGGTTTTTCCACTCATTTTTAAATTTAGAATAAAAAATCCCCAGCCGGGGGGTTTTTTTTTTTTTCCCCCCGGCTGGGTTTTTTTTTCCTCGGTCCCGGCCGGTCAGCGAGGCGACGTTCATCGCCAAAGTTAGGGCGCCGACCGCCCCGGGACCGAGGTTTTCGTCAGGCAGGAGGATTTTTTGGGAGTCTCCCGGGAGCCACGTTCCCGAGGAGCGTCACCACCGAGCGTCGGCGGCCAGGGCTTAGCGGAGCGGTTGAGATGAGAGCGAGGGTGGGTTTGCGTGTAAGCCGAAGGAGTGCTGTGTGTGTGAAGCAGTCATAACCTTGTGCATATTGCCTTTCAGGTTTTTCCACTCATTTTTAAATTTAGAATAAAAAATCCCCAGCCGGGGGGTTTTTTTTTTTTCCCCCCGGCTGGGTTTTTTTTTCCTCGGTCCCGGCCGGTCAGCGAGGCGACGTTCATCGCCAAAGTTAGGGCGCCGACCGCCCCGGGACCGAGGTTTTTGTCAGGCAGGAGGATTTTTTGGGAGTCTCCAGGGAACCACGTTCCCGAGGAGAGACGACGCCTCAGGGGTCAGAATGCAGTTGCAGCGAATGTGAGTTTGTGTGCAACAGGAAGGGGGCGTGCAGGTCGGCCGAGAGTTTAGTGCCGTTTTTGTTCTGGGCGTGTCATAACAATAAAAGCGTAAAGGGCTCGTCTGAAACGGTTATATTGTGTCAATATGTATTTGGCTTGTAGTACATTATATTGTTCTGTATCTGCAGTTGTTCCTGTCTTTTGATGTATTTTGCTGTATGTAAATTGGACTTGTACTTGTGTACCCAGGTACGATGTATTTTTAATTGTATTTGTATCTGTACTCACATTTGTATACTTTATTTCCCTGTGTATTGCTGAAGTTTAAATTAAAGGAATAAAGATTAATCAGCCCCAATAACAATTCCCCTTACCCTCTGCCCCGCCCACCATTCGTGTCCTGTCTTTCTTTGGTGTGGTCGCGTCATCATTTTAACCCTATTTCTCCCTCTGCCTCTTACTTTCCTCTTTAGTCTATTCCTCACTTTATCCTTCCACGTCTAACTCTTTCTCTGTCTCTGGCTGTGTTTCCTTTGTTTCCATTTCTAACACATCTCTATGTTTCTCTAACCCTGTCTATTTTTTTCTAGTCCTCTACATGTATTTCCCCATGTCTCTTTGTATGTCTCTTTCAATCTAGGTTTCACTGCATTTTCTTCTTCTTTTTTTTTTCTCTTTGTCACCCTTTGTCTTTCTTTCTCTTTGTCACCCTTTGTCTTTCTAACACTCGCTATCCTTTTCTTTGTCTCTAACGCTTTTTTGTTTTCTGTCTAACTTTAACTCTTTTGTCTTTCTAACTCTCTATTTCTTTCCCTCTCGAATCCTACCTTTTGTTCCGTCTCTATTTCTTTTTTTCCTCGCCCATTTCCTTTTCTCTTTCATTTCAAGCGCTTCCTTTTCTGTTTGCGTTTCACTCTTTTTCTCTTTACTCTTTCTGATCTGACTTTTTTGGTTTTTCTTTTCTCTCTAAGTCTTTCATTTTTCTTTCTCTGTCTCCTCCTCACTCTGTCCTCTTGTTCTCACTGTGTCTTCTTCTTATTCTACTCACTCTCTCCTCCTCACTCTGTCCTCTTGTTCTCACTGTCTCTTCGTATTCTACTCACTCTCTCCTCCTCACTCTGTCCTCTTGTTCTCACTGTCTCTTCTTCTTATTCTACTCACTCTCTCCTCCTCACTCTCTCTTCTTATTCTTCTCACTCTGACTCTCTCCTCCTCACTCTGTCCTCTTGTTCTCACTGTCTCTTCTTCTTATTCTACTCACTCTCTCCTCCTCACTCTCTCTTCTTATTCTTCTCACTCTGACTCTCTCCTCCTCACTCTGTCCTCTTGTTCTCACTGTCTCTTCTTCTTATTTTACTCACTCTCTCCTCCTCACTCTCTCTTCTTATTCTTCTCACTCTGACTCTCTCCTCCTCACTCTCTCCTCTTCTTCTTCTCACTCTGACTCTCTCCTCCTCACTCTCTCCTCTTGTTCTCACTGTCTCTTCTTCTTCTTCTTCTCACTCTCTTCTTCTCACTCTCTCCTCTTCTTCTTCTCACTCTCTCCTCTTCTTCTTCTCACTCTCTCCTCTTCTTCCTCTCACTCTCTTCTTTTTCCTCTCTTTCTCTTCCTTTCTAAACTTAGAATAAAAAAGCAGCAGTAGAAATTTTCATGCTCCCAGGGAGTAAAAAAAAAAAAAAAAAAAAAACATTTAAAAGAGAAATTTTTACTCCCTGGGAGCATCAAAATTTCTACTGCTGCACCAGACTTTATATTTTTCTTCTTTTTATATATATATACTATATAGTATATATACTGTATATACTATATACACTGTATATACTATATATATACACTGTATATACTATATATATACTATAGTGTGTATATATATACTATATACATAATAGGGGTTCTAGTAGGTAGCCCCGACCCCTCCTCCTCTCCCCACCCCTAGCCACTCCCCCGACGCTCACCCCGCCCCCTGCCACTCCCCCGCCCCTAGCCACTCCCCCGACGCTCACCCCGCCCCTTGCCACTCCCCCGACGCTCACCCCGCCCCCTGCCACTCCCCCGCCCCTAGCCACTCCCCCGACGCTCACCCCGCCCCTTGCCACTCCCCCGCCCCTAGCCACTCCCCCGACGCTCACCCCGCCCCCAGCCCCTCCCCTAACCCCGCCCCTAACCACTCCCCCGACCCCGCCCCCAGCCCCTCCCCTAACCCTAACCCCGCCCCCAGCCCCTCCCCTAACCCTAACCCCGCCCCTAACCACTCCCCCGACCCCGCCCCCAGCCCCTCCCCTAACCCTAACCCCGCCCCCAGCCCCTCCCCTAACCCTAACCCCGCCCCTAACCACTCCCCCGACCCCGCCCCCAGCCCCTCCCCTAACCCTAACCCCGCCCCCAGCCCCTCCCCTAACCCTAACCCCGCCCAGGCAGGGGGGCGTGTCGGGGGGCGGAGCCGGGGGCGTGTCGGGGGGCGGAGCCGGGGGGCGGATCCGGGGGGCGGAGCCGGGGGGCGTGTCGGGGGGCGGAGCCGGGGGGCAGATCCGGGGGGCGTGTCGGGGGGCGGAGCCGGGGGCGTGTCGGGGGGGCGGAGCCGGGGGCGTGTCGGGGGGCGGAGCCGGGAGCGGAGCCGGGGGGCGTGTCGGGGGGCGGAGCCGGGGGCGTGTCGGGGGGCGGAGCCGGGAGCGGAGCCGGGGGGCGTGTCGGGGGGCGGAGCCGGGGGCGTGTCGGGGGGCGGAGCCGGGGGGCGGATCCGGGGGGCGGAGCCGGGGGGCGGAGCCGGGGGCGTGTCGGGGGGGCGTGTCGGGGGGCGGAGCCGGGGGCGTGTCGGGGGGCGGTGCCGGGAGGCATGTCGGGGGGCGGATCCGGGGGGCGGAGCCGGGGGGCGTGTCGGGGGGCGGAGCCGGGGGCGTGTCGGGGGCGGAGCCGGGGGCGTGTCGGGGGGCGGAGCCGGGGGCGGAGCCGGGGGGCGTGTCGGGGGCGTGTCGGGGGCGTGTCGGGGGGCGGATCCGGGGGGCGGATCCGGGGGCGGATCCGGGGGGCGGAGCCGGGGGCGTGTCGGGGGGCGGAGCCGGGGGCGTGTCGGGGGGCGGAGCCGGGGGCGTGTCGGGGGGCGGAGCCGGGGGCGTGTCGGGGGCGGAGCGGGGGCGTGTCGGGGGGGCGGAGCCGGGGGGCGTGTCGGGGGGGCGGAGCCGGGGGGCGTGTCGGGGGGCGGAGCCGGGGGCGGAGCCGGGGGCGGAGCCGGGGGGCGGAGCCGGGGGGCGTGTCGGGGGGCGGAGCGGGTTAGGGTTAGGGTTAGGGTTAGGGTTAGGGTTAGGGTTAGGGTTAGGGTTAGGGTTAGGGTTAGGGTTAGGGTTAGGGTTAGGGTTAGGGTTAGGGTTAGGGTTAGGGTTAGGGTTAGGGTTAGGGTTAGGGTTAGGGTTAGGGTTAGGGTTAGGGTTAGGGTTAGGGTTAGGGTTAGGGTTAGGGTTAGGGTTAGGGTTAGGGTTAGGGTTAGGGTTAGGGTTAGGGTTAGGGTTAGGGTTAGGGTTAGGGTTAGGGTTAGGGTTAGGGTTAGGGTTAGGGTTAGGGTTAGGGTTAGGGTTAGGGTTAGGGTTAGGGTTAGGGTTAGGGTTAGGGTTAGGGTTAGGGTTAGGGTTAGGGTTAGGGTTAGGGTTAGGGTTAGGGTTAGGGTTAGGGTTAGGGTTAGGGTTAGGGTTAGGGTTAGGGTTAGGGTTAGGGTTAGGGTTAGGGTTAGGGTTAGGGTTAGGGTTAGGGTTAGGGTTAGGGTTAGGGTTAGGGTTAGGGTTAGGGTTAGGGTTAGGGTTAGGGTTAGGGTTAGGGTTAGGGTTAGGGTTAGGGTTAGGGTTAGGGTTAGGGTTAGGGTTAGGGTTAGGGTTAGGGTTAGGGTTAGGGTTAGGGTTAGGGTTAGGGTTAGGGTTAGGGTTAGGGTTAGGGTTAGGGTTAGGGTTAGGGTTAGGGTTAGGGTTAGGGTTAGGGTTAGGGTTAGGGTTAGGGTTAGGGTTAGGGTTAGGGTTAGGGTTAGGGTTAGGGTTAGGGTTAGGGTTAGGGTTAGGGTTAGGGTTAGGGTTAGGGTTAGGGTTAGGGTTAGGGTTAGGGTTAGGGTTAGGGTTAGGGTTAGGGTTAGGGTTAGGGTTAGGGTTAGGGTTAGGGTTAGGGTTAGGGTTAGGGTTAGGGTTAGGGTTAGGGTTAGGGTTAGGGTTAGGGTTAGGGTTAGGGTTAGGGTTAGGGTTAGGGTTAGGGTTAGGGTTAGGGTTAGGGTTAGGGTTAGGGTTAGGGTTAGGGTTAGGGTTAGGGTTAGGGTTAGGGTTAGGGTTAGGGTTAGGGTTAGGGTTAGGGTTAGGGTTAGGGTTAGGGTTAGGGTTAGGGTTAGGGTTAGGGTTAGGGTTAGGGTTAGGGTTAGGGTTAGGGTTAGGGTTAGGGTTAGGGTTAGGGTTAGGGTTAGGGTTAGGGTTAGGGTTAGGGTTAGGGTTAGGGTTAGGGTTAGGGTTAGGGTTAGGGTTAGGGTTAGGGTTAGGGTTAGGGTTAGGGTTAGGGTTAGGGTTAGGGTTAGGGTTAGGGTTAGGGTTAGGGTTAGGGTTAGGGTTAGGGTTAGGGTTAGGGTTAGGGTTAGGGTTAGGGTTAGGGTTAGGGTTAGGGTTAGGGTTAGGGTTAGGGTTAGGGTTAGGGTTAGGGTTAGGGTTAGGGTTAGGGTTAGGGTTAGGGTTAGGGTTAGGGTTAGGGTTAGGGTTAGGGTTAGGGTTAGGGTTAGGGTTAGGGTTAGGGTTAGGGTTAGGGTTAGGGTTAGGGTTAGGGTTAGGGTTAGGGTTAGGGTTAGGGTTAGGGTTAGGGTTAGGGTTAGGGTTAGGGTTAGGGTTAGGGTTAGGGTTAGGGTTAGGGTTAGGGTTAGGGTTAGGGTTAGGGTTAGGGTTAGGGTTAGGGTTAGGGTTAGGGTTAGGGTTAGGGTTAGGGTTAGGGTTAGGGTTAGGGTTAGGGTTAGGGTTAGGGTTAGGGTTAGGGTTAGGGTTAGGGTTAGGGTTAGGGTTAGGGTTAGGGTTAGGGTTAGGGTTAGGGTTAGGGTTAGGGTTAGGGTTAGGGTTAGGGTTAGGGTTAGGGTTAGGGTTAGGGTTAGGGTTAGGGTTAGGGTTAGGGTTAGGGTTAGGGTTAGGGTTAGGGTTAGGGTTAGGGTTAGGGTTAGGGTTAGGGTTAGGGTTAGGGTTAGGGTTAGGGTTAGGGTTAGGGTTAGGGTTAGGGTTAGGGTTAGGGTTAGGGTTAGGGTTAGGGTTAGGGTTAGGGTTAGGGTTAGGGTTAGGGTTAGGGTTAGGGTTAGGGTTAGGGTTAGGGTTAGGGTTAGGGTTAGGGTTAGGGTTAGGGTTAGGGTTAGGGTTAGGGTTAGGGTTAGGGTTAGGGTTAGGGTTAGGGTTAGGGTTAGGGTTAGGGTTAGGGTTAGGGTTAGGGTTAGGGTTAGGGTTAGGGTTAGGGTTAGGGTTAGGGTTAGGGTTAGGGTTAGGGTTAGGGTTAGGGTTAGGGTTAGGGTTAGGGTTAGGGTTAGGGTTAGGGTTAGGGTTAGGGTTAGGGTTAGGGTTAGGGTTAGGGTTAGGGTTAGGGTTAGGGTTAGGGTTAGGGTTAGGGTTAGGGTTAGGGTTAGGGTTAGGGTTAGGGTTAGGGTTAGGGTTAGGGTTAGGGTTAGGGTTAGGGTTAGGGTTAGGGTTAGGGTTAGGGTTAGGGTTAGGGTTAGGGTTAGGGTTAGGGTTAGGGTTAGGGTTAGGGTTAGGGTTAGGGTTAGGGTTAGGGTTAGGGTTAGGGTTAGGGTTAGGGTTAGGGTTAGGGTTAGGGTTAGGGTTAGGGTTAGGGTTAGGGTTAGGGTTAGGGTTAGGGTTAGGGTTAGGGTTAGGGTTAGGGTTAGGGTTAGGGTTAGGGTTAGGGTTAGGGTTAGGGTTAGGGTTAGGGTTAGGGTTAGGGTTAGGGTTAGGGTTAGGGTTAGGGTTAGGGTTAGGGTTAGGGTTAGGGTTAGGGTTAGGGTTAGGGTTAGGGTTAGGGTTAGGGTTAGGGTTAGGGTTAGGGTTAGGGTTAGGGTTAGGGTTAGGGTTAGGGTTAGGGTTAGGGTTAGGGTTAGGGTTAGGGTTAGGGTTAGGGTTAGGGTTAGGGTTAGGGTTAGGGTTAGGGTTAGGGTTAGGGTTAGGGTTAGGGTTAGGGTTAGGGTTAGGGTTAGGGTTAGGGTTAGGGTTAGGGTTAGGGTTAGGGTTAGGGTTAGGGTTAGGGTTAGGGTTAGGGTTAGGGTTAGGGTTAGGGTTAGGGTTAGGGTTAGGGTTAGGGTTAGGGTTAGGGTTAGGGTTAGGGTTAGGGTTAGGGTTAGGGTTAGGGTTAGGGTTAGGGTTAGGGTTAGGGTTAGGGTTAGGGTTAGGGTTAGGGTTAGGGTTAGGGTTAGGGTTAGGGTTAGGGTTAGGGTTAGGGTTAGGGTTAGGGTTAGGGTTAGGGTTAGGGTTAGGGTTAGGGTTAGGGTTAGGGTTAGGGTTAGGGTTAGGGTTAGGGTTAGGGTTAGGGTTAGGGTTAGGGTTAGGGTTAGGGTTAGGGTTAGGGTTAGGGTTAGGGTTAGGGTTAGGGTTAGGGTTAGGGTTAGGGTTAGGGTTAGGGTTAGGGTTAGGGTTAGGGTTAGGGTTAGGGTTAGGGTTAGGGTTAGGGTTAGGGTTAGGGTTAGGGTTAGGGTTAGGGTTAGGGTTAGGGTTAGGGTTAGGGTTAGGGTTAGGGTTAGGGTTAGGGTTAGGGTTAGGGTTAGGGTTAGGGTTAGGGTTAGGGTTAGGGTTAGGGTTAGGGTTAGGGTTAGGGTTAGGGTTAGGGTTAGGGTTAGGGTTAGGGTTAGGGTTAGGGTTAGGGTTAGGGTTAGGGTTAGGGTTAGGGTTAGGGTTAGGGTTAGGGTTAGGGTTAGGGTTAGGGTTAGGGTTAGGGTTAGGGTTAGGGTTAGGGTTAGGGTTAGGGTTAGGGTTAGGGTTAGGGTTAGGGTTAGGGTTAGGGTTAGGGTTAGGGTTAGGGTTAGGGTTAGGGTTAGGGTTAGGGTTAGGGTTAGGGTTAGGGTTAGGGTTAGGGTTAGGGTTAGGGTTAGGGTTAGGGTTAGGGTTAGGGTTAGGGTTAGGGTTAGGGTTAGGGTTAGGGTTAGGGTTAGGGTTAGGGTTAGGGTTAGGGTTAGGGTTAGGGTTAGGGTTAGGGTTAGGGTTAGGGTTAGGGTTAGGGTTAGGGTTAGGGTTAGGGTTAGGGTTAGGGTTAGGGTTAGGGTTAGGGTTAGGGTTAGGGTTAGGGTTAGGGTTAGGGTTAGGGTTAGGGTTAGGGTTAGGGTTAGGGTTAGGGTTAGGGTTAGGGTTAGGGTTAGGGTTAGGGTTAGGGTTAGGGTTAGGGTTAGGGTTAGGGTTAGGGTTAGGGTTAGGGTTAGGGTTAGGGTTAGGGTTAGGGTTAGGGTTAGGGTTAGGGTTAGGGTTAGGGTTAGGGTTAGGGTTAGGGTTAGGGTTAGGGTTAGGGTTAGGGTTAGGGTTAGGGTTAGGGTTAGGGTTAGGGTTAGGGTTAGGGTTAGGGTTAGGGTTAGGGTTAGGGTTAGGGTTAGGGTTAGGGTTAGGGTTAGGGTTAGGGTTAGGGTTAGGGTTAGGGTTAGGGTTAGGGTTAGGGTTAGGGTTAGGGTTAGGGTTAGGGTTAGGGTTAGGGTTAGGGTTAGGGTTAGGGTTAGGGTTAGGGTTAGGGTTAGGGTTAGGGTTAGGGTTAGGGTTAGGGTTAGGGTTAGGGTTAGGGTTAGGGTTAGGGTTAGGGTTAGGGTTAGGGTTAGGGTTAGGGTTAGGGTTAGGGTTAGGGTTAGGGTTAGGGTTAGGGTTAGGGTTAGGGTTAGGGTTAGGGTTAGGGTTAGGGTTAGGGTTAGGGTTAGGGTTAGGGTTAGGGTTAGGGTTAGGGTTAGGGTTAGGGTTAGGGTTAGGGTTAGGGTTAGGGTTAGGGTTAGGGTTAGGGTTAGGGTTAGGGTTAGGGTTAGGGTTAGGGTTAGGGTTAGGGTTAGGGTTAGGGTTAGGGTTAGGGTTAGGGTTAGGGTTAGGGTTAGGGTTAGGGTTAGGGTTAGGGTTAGGGTTAGGGTTAGGGTTAGGGTTAGGGTTAGGGTTAGGGTTAGGGTTAGGGTTAGGGTTAGGGTTAGGGTTA
Organism: Lonchura striata; assembly: GCF_050655825.1. NCBI lineage: Eukaryota > Metazoa > Chordata > Aves > Passeriformes > Estrildidae > Lonchura > Lonchura striata. Next base: position 6,791 of record NC_140706.1, on the reverse strand, counting down.
GGGTTAGGGTTAGGGTTAGGGTTAGGGTTAGGGTTAGGGTTAGGGTTAGGGTTAGGGTTAGGGTTAGGGTTAGGGTTAGGGTTAGGGTTAGGGTTAGGGTTAGGGTTAGGGTTAGGGTTAGGGTTAGGGTTAGGGTTAGGGTTAGGGTTAGGGTTAGGGTTAGGGTTAGGGTTAGGGTTAGGGTTAGGGTTAGGGTTAGGGTTAGGGTTAGGGTTAGGGTTAGGGTTAGGGTTAGGGTTAGGGTTAGGGTTAGGGTTAGGGTTAGGGTTAGGGTTAGGGTTAGGGTTAGGGTTAGGGTTAGGGTTAGGGTTAGGGTTAGGGTTAGGGTTAGGGTTAGGGTTAGGGTTAGGGTTAGGGTTAGGGTTAGGGTTAGGGTTAGGGTTAGGGTTAGGGTTAGGGTTAGGGTTAGGGTTAGGGTTAGGGTTAGGGTTAGGGTTAGGGTTAGGGTTAGGGTTAGGGTTAGGGTTAGGGTTAGGGTTAGGGTTAGGGTTAGGGTTAGGGTTAGGGTTAGGGTTAGGGTTAGGGTTAGGGTTAGGGTTAGGGTTAGGGTTAGGGTTAGGGTTAGGGTTAGGGTTAGGGTTAGGGTTAGGGTTAGGGTTAGGGTTAGGGTTAGGGTTAGGGTTAGGGTTAGGGTTAGGGTTAGGGTTAGGGTTAGGGTTAGGGTTAGGGTTAGGGTTAGGGTTAGGGTTAGGGTTAGGGTTAGGGTTAGGGTTAGGGTTAGGGTTAGGGTTAGGGTTAGGGTTAGGGTTAGGGTTAGGGTTAGGGTTAGGGTTAGGGTTAGGGTTAGGGTTAGGGTTAGGGTTAGGGTTAGGGTTAGGGTTAGGGTTAGGGTTAGGGTTAGGGTTAGGGTTAGGGTTAGGGTTAGGGTTAGGGTTAGGGTTAGGGTTAGGGTTAGGGTTAGGGTTAGGGTTAGGGTTAGGGTTAGGGTTAGGGTTAGGGTTAGGGTTAGGGTTAGGGTTAGGGTTAGGGTTAGGGTTAGGGTTAGGGTTAGGGTTAGGGTTAGGGTTAGGGTTAGGGTTAGGGTTAGGGTTAGGGTTAGGGTTAGGGTTAGGGTTAGGGTTAGGGTTAGGGTTAGGGTTAGGGTTAGGGTTAGGGTTAGGGTTAGGGTTAGGGTTAGGGTTAGGGTTAGGGTTAGGGTTAGGGTTAGGGTTAGGGTTAGGGTTAGGGTTAGGGTTAGGGTTAGGGTTAGGGTTAGGGTTAGGGTTAGGGTTAGGGTTAGGGTTAGGGTTAGGGTTAGGGTTAGGGTTAGGGTTAGGGTTAGGGTTAGGGTTAGGGTTAGGGTTAGGGTTAGGGTTAGGGTTAGGGTTAGGGTTAGGGTTAGGGTTAGGGTTAGGGTTAGGGTTAGGGTTAGGGTTAGGGTTAGGGTTAGGGTTAGGGTTAGGGTTAGGGTTAGGGTTAGGGTTAGGGTTAGGGTTAGGGTTAGGGTTAGGGTTAGGGTTAGGGTTAGGGTTAGGGTTAGGGTTAGGGTTAGGGTTAGGGTTAGGGTTAGGGTTAGGGTTAGGGTTAGGGTTAGGGTTAGGGTTAGGGTTAGGGTTAGGGTTAGGGTTAGGGTTAGGGTTAGGGTTAGGGTTAGGGTTAGGGTTAGGGTTAGGGTTAGGGTTAGGGTTAGGGTTAGGGTTAGGGTTAGGGTTAGGGTTAGGGTTAGGGTTAGGGTTAGGGTTAGGGTTAGGGTTAGGGTTAGGGTTAGGGTTAGGGTTAGGGTTAGGGTTAGGGTTAGGGTTAGGGTTAGGGTTAGGGTTAGGGTTAGGGTTAGGGTTAGGGTTAGGGTTAGGGTTAGGGTTAGGGTTAGGGTTAGGGTTAGGGTTAGGGTTAGGGTTAGGGTTAGGGTTAGGGTTAGGGTTAGGGTTAGGGTTAGGGTTAGGGTTAGGGTTAGGGTTAGGGTTAGGGTTAGGGTTAGGGTTAGGGTTAGGGTTAGGGTTAGGGTTAGGGTTAGGGTTAGGGTTAGGGTTAGGGTTAGGGTTAGGGTTAGGGTTAGGGTTAGGGTTAGGGTTAGGGTTAGGGTTAGGGTTAGGGTTAGGGTTAGGGTTAGGGTTAGGGTTAGGGTTAGGGTTAGGGTTAGGGTTAGGGTTAGGGTTAGGGTTAGGGTTAGGGTTAGGGTTAGGGTTAGGGTTAGGGTTAGGGTTAGGGTTAGGGTTAGGGTTAGGGTTAGGGTTAGGGTTAGGGTTAGGGTTAGGGTTAGGGTTAGGGTTAGGGTTAGGGTTAGGGTTAGGGTTAGGGTTAGGGTTAGGGTTAGGGTTAGGGTTAGGGTTAGGGTTAGGGTTAGGGTTAGGGTTAGGGTTAGGGTTAGGGTTAGGGTTAGGGTTAGGGTTAGGGTTAGGGTTAGGGTTAGGGTTAGGGTTAGGGTTAGGGTTAGGGTTAGGGTTAGGGTTAGGGTTAGGGTTAGGGTTAGGGTTAGGGTTAGGGTTAGGGTTAGGGTTAGGGTTAGGGTTAGGGTTAGGGTTAGGGTTAGGGTTAGGGTTAGGGTTAGGGTTAGGGTTAGGGTTAGGGTTAGGGTTAGGGTTAGGGTTAGGGTTAGGGTTAGGGTTAGGGTTAGGGTTAGGGTTAGGGTTAGGGTTAGGGTTAGGGTTAGGGTTAGGGTTAGGGTTAGGGTTAGGGTTAGGGTTAGGGTTAGGGTTAGGGTTAGGGTTAGGGTTAGGGTTAGGGTTAGGGTTAGGGTTAGGGTTAGGGTTAGGGTTAGGGTTAGGGTTAGGGTTAGGGTTAGGGTTAGGGTTAGGGTTAGGGTTAGGGTTAGGGTTAGGGTTAGGGTTAGGGTTAGGGTTAGGGTTAGGGTTAGGGTTAGGGTTAGGGTTAGGGTTAGGGTTAGGGTTAGGGTTAGGGTTAGGGTTAGGGTTAGGGTTAGGGTTAGGGTTAGGGTTAGGGTTAGGGTTAGGGTTAGGGTTAGGGTTAGGGTTAGGGTTAGGGTTAGGGTTAGGGTTAGGGCCATTAGGGTTAGGGTTAGGGTTAGGGTTAGGGTTAGGGTTAGGGTTAGGGTTAGGGTTAGGGTTAGGGTTAGGGTTAGGGTTAGGGTTAGGGTTAGGGTTAGGGTTAGGGTTAGGGTTAGGGTTAGGGTTAGGGTTAGGGTTAGGGTTAGGGTTAGGGTTAGGGTTAGGGTTAGGGTTAGGGTTAGGGTTAGGGTTAGGGTTAGGGTTAGGGTTAGGGTTAGGGTTAGGGTTAGGGTTAGGGTTAGGGTTAGGGTTAGGGTTAGGGTTAGGGTTAGGGTTAGGGTTAGGGTTAGGGTTAGGGTTAGGGTTAGGGTTAGGGTTAGGGTTAGGGTTAGGGTTAGGGTTAGGGTTAGGGTTAGGGTTAGGGTTAGGGTTAGGGTTAGGGTTAGGGTTAGGGTTAGGGTTAGGGTTAGGGTTAGGGTTAGGGTTAGGGTTAGGGTTAGGGTTAGGGTTAGGGTTAGGGTTAGGGTTAGGGTTAGGGTTAGGGTTAGGGTTAGGGTTAGGGTTAGGGTTAGGGTTAGGGTTAGGGTTAGGGTTAGGGTTAGGGTTAGGGTTAGGGTTAGGGTTAGGGTTAGGGTTAGGGTTAGGGTTAGGGTTAGGGTTAGGGTTAGGGTTAGGGTTAGGGTTAGGGTTAGGGTTAGGGTTAGGGTTAGGGTTAGGGTTAGGGTTAGGGTTAGGGTTAGGGTTAGGGTTAGGGTTAGGGTTAGGGTTAGGGTTAGGGTTAGGGTTAGGGTTAGGGTTAGGGTTAGGGTTAGGGTTAGGGTTAGGGTTAGGGTTAGGGTTAGGGTTAGGGTTAGGGTTAGGGTTAGGGTTAGGGTTAGGGTTAGGGTTAGGGTTAGGGTTAGGGTTAGGGTTAGGGTTAGGGTTAGGGTTAGGGTTAGGGTTAGGGTTAGGGTTAGGGTTAGGGTTAGGGTTAGGGTTAGGGTTAGGGTTAGGGTTAGGGTTAGGGTTAGGGTTAGGGTTAGGGTTAGGGTTAGGGTTAGGGTTAGGGTTAGGGTTAGGGTTAGGGTTAGGGTTAGGGTTAGGGTTAGGGTTAGGGTTAGGGTTAGGGTTAGGGTTAGGGTTAGGGTTAGGGTTAGGGTTAGGGTTAGGGTTAGGGTTAGGGTTAGGGTTAGGGTTAGGGTTAGGGTTAGGGTTAGGGTTAGGGTTAGGGTTAGGGTTAGGGTTAGGGTTAGGGTTAGGGTTAGGGTTAGGGTTAGGGTTAGGGTTAGGGTTAGGGTTAGGGTTAGGGTTAGGGTTAGGGTTAGGGTTAGGGTTAGGGTTAGGGTTAGGGTTAGGGTTAGGGTTAGGGTTAGGGTTAGGGTTAGGGTTAGGGTTAGGGTTAGGGTTAGGGTTAGGGTTAGGGTTAGGGTTAGGGTTAGGGTTAGGGTTAGGGTTAGGGTTAGGGTTAGGGTTAGGGTTAGGGTTAGGGTTAGGGTTAGGGTTAGGGTTAGGGTTAGGGTTAGGGTTAGGGTTAGGGTTAGGGTTAGGGTTAGGGTTAGGGTTAGGGTTAGGGTTAGGGTTAGGGTTAGGGTTAGGGTTAGGGTTAGGGTTAGGGTTAGGGTTAGGGTTAGGGTTAGGGTTAGGGTTAGGGTTAGGGTTAGGGTTAGGGTTAGGGTTAGGGTTAGGGTTAGGGTTAGGGTTAGGGTTAGGGTTAGGGTTAGGGTTAGGGTTAGGGTTAGGGTTAGGGTTAGGGTTAGGGTTAGGGTTAGGGTTAGGGTTAGGGTTAGGGTTAGGGTTAGGGTTAGGGTTAGGGTTAGGGTTAGGGTTAGGGTTAGGGTTAGGGTTAGGGTTAGGGTTAGGGTTAGGGTTAGGGTTAGGGTTAGGGTTAGGGTTAGGGTTAGGGTTAGGGTTAGGGTTAGGGTTAGGGTTAGGGTTAGGGTTAGGGTTAGGGTTAGGGTTAGGGTTAGGGTTAGGGTTAGGGTTAGGGTTAGGGTTAGGGTTAGGGTTAGGGTTAGGGTTAGGGTTAGGGTTAGGGTTAGGGTTAGGGTTAGGGTTAGGGTTAGGGTTAGGGTTAGGGTTAGGGTTAGGGTTAGGGTTAGGGTTAGGGTTAGGGTTAGGGTTAGGGTTAGGGTTAGGGTTAGGGTTAGGGTTAGGGTTAGGGTTAGGGTTAGGGTTAGGGTTAGGGTTAGGGTTAGGGTTAGGGTTAGGGTTAGGGTTAGGGTTAGGGTTAGGGTTAGGGTTAGGGTTAGGGTTAGGGTTAGGGTTAGGGTTAGGGTTAGGGTTAGGGTTAGGGTTAGGGTTAGGGTTAGGGTTAGGGTTAGGGTTAGGGTTAGGGTTAGGGTTAGGGTTAGGGTTAGGGTTAGGGTTAGGGTTAGGGTTAGGGTTAGGGTTAGGGTTAGGGTTAGGGTTAGGGTTAGGGTTAGGGTTAGGGTTAGGGTTAGGGTTAGGGTTAGGGTTAGGGTTAGGGTTAGGGTTAGGGTTAGGGTTAGGGTTAGGGTTAGGGTTAGGGTTAGGGTTAGGGTTAGGGTTAGGGTTAGGGTTAGGGTTAGGGTTAGGGTTAGGGTTAGGGTTAGGGTTAGGGTTAGGGTTAGGGTTAGGGTTAGGGTTAGGGTTAGGGTTAGGGTTAGGGTTAGGGTTAGGGTTAGGGTTAGGGTTAGGGTTAGGGTTAGGGTTAGGGTTAGGGTTAGGGTTAGGGTTAGGGTTAGGGTTAGGGTTAGGGTTAGGGTTAGGGTTAGGGTTAGGGTTAGGGTTAGGGTTAGGGTTAGGGTTAGGGTTAGGGTTAGGGTTAGGGTTAGGGTTAGGGTTAGGGTTAGGGTTAGGGTTAGGGTTAGGGTTAGGGTTAGGGTTAGGGTTAGGGTTAGGGTTAGGGTTAGGGTTAGGGTTAGGGTTAGGGTTAGGGTTAGGGTTAGGGTTAGGGTTAGGGTTAGGGTTAGGGTTAGGGTTAGGGTTAGGGTTAGGGTTAGGGTTAGGGTTAGGGTTAGGGTTAGGGTTAGGGTTAGGGTTAGGGTTAGGGTTAGGGTTAGGGTTAGGGTTAGGGTTAGGGTTAGGGTTAGGGTTAGGGTTAGGGTTAGGGTTAGGGTTAGGGTTAGGGTTAGGGTTAGGGTTAGGGTTAGGGTTAGGGTTAGGGTTAGGGTTAGGGTTAGGGTTAGGGTTAGGGTTAGGGTTAGGGTTAGGGTTAGGGTTAGGGTTAGGGTTAGGGTTAGGGTTAGGGTTAGGGTTAGGGTTAGGGTTAGGGTTAGGGTTAGGGTTAGGGTTAGGGTTAGGGTTAGGGTTAGGGTTAGGGTTAGGGTTAGGGTTAGGGTTAGGGTTAGGGTTAGGGTTAGGGTTAGGGTTAGGGTTAGGGTTAGGGTTAGGGTTAGGGTTAGGGTTAGGGTTAGGGTTAGGGTTAGGGTTAGGGTTAGGGTTAGGGTTAGGGTTAGGGTTAGGGTTAGGGTTAGGGTTAGGGTTAGGGTTAGGGTTAGGGTTAGGGTTAGGGTTAGGGTTAGGGTTAGGGTTAGGGTTAGGGTTAGGGTTAGGGTTAGGGTTAGGGTTAGGGTTAGGGTTAGGGTTAGGGTTAGGGTTAGGGTTAGGGTTAGGGTTAGGGTTAGGGTTAGGGTTAGGGTTAGGGTTAGGGTTAGGGTTAGGGTTAGGGTTAGGGTTAGGGTTAGGGTTAGGGTTAGGGTTAGGGTTAGGGTTAGGGTTAGGGTTAGGGTTAGGGTTAGGGTTAGGGTTAGGGTTAGGGTTAGGGTTAGGGTTAGGGTTAGGGTTAGGGTTAGGGTTAGGGTTAGGGTTAGGGTTAGGGTTAGGGTTAGGGTTAGGGTTAGGGTTAGGGTTAGGGTTAGGGTTAGGGTTAGGGTTAGGGTTAGGGTTAGGGTTAGGGTTAGGGTTAGGGTTAGGGTTAGGGTTAGGGTTAGGGTTAGGGTTAGGGTTAGGGTTAGGGTTAGGGTTAGGGTTAGGGTTAGGGTTAGG